>NC_064846.1:164007418-168807418 GCF_024166365.1 Elephas maximus indicus
ACACTGGTATGAACATTCTTTCATGGCTGGCGCTGGAGATTCTTTAGTCTGATGTCGGCAAAGGTTTTTATTATTATGAATAGGAAACATTTACTTTTTGTCACATAAGCTAGAAGGTATTTATAGTTATCTGGGAATTGCTAGGAGCCCTGGTGGTGCAGCAGTTAAGCGCTTGGCTGCAACCAAAAGGAATGCAGTTTGAACCTACCAACCATTCCGCTGGAGAAAGATGTGGCAACCTGCTTCCGTAAAGGTTGCAGCCTTGGAAAACCCTATGGGGTAATTCTACTCTGTCCTACAGGGTTGCTATGAGTTGGACTCAATGGCAATGGGTGGGGAATTGCTACTGGTAAAAAAAATTAAAAATATTTATCAGAATATGCCAAATTGTGGCTTTGTATCTTTGAAAATGGAATAAGAGTGGTAGCTAAATGAATGGGCTTGGAACCCTAAGAAACATATAACACAACTTTGTTCTTTTTTAATCATGCTGAAAGAGGCCCACAGAACTGAAGTGGCTTGTCCAAGGTCACCCAGCAAATTAGTGTTAGGGTTCTGATTAAATCCCTCTGGTTTTAGGTAAAAAACTTCCCAAAACATTATAGCTGGCGCTGATTCTAAAAACCATTGTACAGAGGCACAAACTGAAGCCAAGAGAAAGAAAGTAACTGGCCCAAGGTCACAAAGGAATGTAATGGCAGGACCAGAATGAGAGCCCAAGCCTAAAACTTCCCATAATATTATGCAAAGCACAGTATGACTTGACATGTGGGCATTCTCACGAAACGGCTGGTAGAATATCAAGACTGGAAGAGACGTAATTGTTTGTTCATCCAGCTGAAGCATGAATTCCTGGCTGTAATATCCCCTCAGATCCAGGCTATTCTTTTCTTTGGGCAACTTGAACTTGATGAAGCATGACAAATGCTCATGAGATCCAGATTCTTCCACAAGGAAGCCATGGCTTTTGATTCCTCTTTGTCAGGAGGATAATTAGAGCCAAATGCCTTCTCCTCTTCCATGCATTTCTCCCCCATCATGTTGACTATTTGGGACCTACACATCAGCTCCACTGGCGGGAGCTTTTGGTCAATGGGATCAAGGTCATGAGCTCCATCTTTATGTGGGCTGTTCACTTTGCCTTGATTGCTGGTTCCAGACTCTCTGTGATCTCACAAGAGCCTGAGAGTAGGTCAGTGTAAAGCCATTATCATGGCTGAAAGAGTTACTGTAAGCACAGACCCAGAAGATTATAGACTATTGGTGGCATCTTCCATGAAGGGAACAGCAAAAAAAAAAAAAAAAAAAGGTAGTTAACAGTAATCATACCTATTTCCTAATTAAAAAAAAAATTTCATTCATTAAGTCAATTGCCAGATAATTATTTATTTTATCATTTTTTAATATTCCCTGCAAGCAAGGAAAGATGGCCCAATCCCTATAGTTCTTAAGACGGTACCAAAAAAAAAAAAAAAAAAAAACAACCTGCTGCCGTCGAGTCAATTCCGACTCACAGCCATCCTATAGGACGGAGTAGAACTGCCCCATAGGGTTTCCAAGGAGTGGCTGGTGGATTCAAACTGCCGACCTTTGGGTTAGCAGCTGAGCTCTTAACTACTGCGCCACCAGGGCTCCAAGATGGTGCTAGACATGGTTAAACTACTGGTTTGAAAAAAAAGCTTCTGTTTCTTCCTTAGCTCTGTCTTTGATCTGTGAATGATGTTTAAAAAAAATTTCTTCATTCCTTCCCTCCGTCCCTCTCTGTCTTCTTTCAAACATATTTATTGAGCACGTACCATGTGCGTGCAAGACATTTTTCTAAACATTAGAGATAGAGTGGTGTGCCAAGTAGATAACAGCCCAGTGCTGACATTTCATTGAGCCTTGTTTGTACACTAGAGATGATCTCTACTGCCTGTTTTCTTCCCTAATAAAGGAGAAATGGAATAACATGGTCTATTTTCTTGGTAAGAAAGAGGGCAGTGCATTTAAAGTACATTCCAGCTTTCATTACCCTGTGGATGCTGTTTTCTAGGGACCCCCCTCCCCCAGATTACTGCCTTTTGACCACATCTGTCTAATATTTGTTTATTTAGTAAAAACTCACAGAAGGCATCATATAGCAGACACTGGGCACAGTCCTGAATGGGACATTAATGGTCACTGCCTTCACGGACCTTATAATAACAAATAGTATGACTGGGAAAGTTGATGAACTAGCCCTAGTTAGCTCTGCTAAGAGGTGTTTAAGGTAGGCAATTAAAATTAATGGAAAAAAAATGAGGACTAGGGGCTGCCTGGGGATTTTATTTACCCATTTTCTCCCAGCACTTTACCCTATTTCTAGTTCCTTTGTTGAGAAATGAATATATACATGCATTATAGTATATAGTCCACTGTCAATATGTCTCACGTAATCATTCTTACAGTAAGCACGTCTTGAGGAATAATACCTGGAGGTGAGGAAAATTCTCTTTGACACAAAATATCCAGTCATCCTCCTCTTAATACTTATCCTTTGCCATTTAATTTTCAGAAACAGAACTGAACTTCCTACTCAAGCAAGCGCTCACAGTCGTTGGAACTCTGCCCTTTACTTACATGTTAGAGAAGTGGAGGTGGATGGTCTTTAAGGGTGAAATTCCCAGAGAGCAGTGGATGAAAAAGTGGTGGGAGATGAAGTAAGTCCATGAGTATGCAATCGGTAAAATGTTTTCTCATCAGTTTGCCATTTATTCAGAAAAGTGTAAAAGCCTTTGACTGTCCTGTGGCAACACACACACACAGAAACTACTGGTATCTATATTCCATCGCCTGAGGGCTTCCTCTGACCACCAGACCCCTTACATCACAGGAAGGGCTGAGGAACTAACACTGCTCCCATCAGCCCTCAGCAATGGCTGATGGGAGTTGGTAGATAAATACCTCAGCTCCCTTACCCTCAGGGGGGCTAAATCTGAGGTGAATGCTCTCCAATGAGTCCTAGAGTTCCTTAGTGGGATTAAGCGCCAATTACCCACCGTGGTAATTTGCTCGATAACACACCTTTTTTTTGGAGGGGTGGTGGTGAAGGAGGTTTTGCTTTCTTTTCCCTGCCTCACTTCCCCACTCCTTTGCCTGTTTCCTAGGATCATCTCTCAGGACCTTGTCTCAGGTTCTGCTTCTGAGAGAACCCAATCTAAAACAATTAGGATTGGTGTTCTCAGAGAGTGCTTCATAGTCAGGATAACTGGGATTTCAATGGCTAAATCTTAAAGGCTTGTGACTTGGGGTTAAGTATGTAGAAAAGATAAGGACATTCAGGCTAGGGCAATGCCATCAAACCACACCCGTGCACGCACACAAACTGCCTCCTTTTTATTTTTTTAAGTCTTCATTTAGGTGGCATCTCCACAGACAAAATTTCTTTGGCTCTGGCCCCCACCCAAGCAGGGTCAGGTGACACTAGTTAATGTCTATCCTCTAAAGTGTAGGGCCCCCCATTTAACTGTTATATTATTTAGGAAGTGGTCAGTTTATTCATTTTTCAATTTATCCTTTTGTACATCCTTTAAAACAAAAATGCTGTCTGCCAGGAGCACTAAAATGTGGTGCCACAACATGATGAGCATAATTAATGTCACTGAATTGTACATGTAAAAAAGGTTGAAATGGCAAATGTTTTTGTCATATATAGTCTCACCACAAAAAAAAAAAAAGTGGTGCTGGAGAGTAATTATTAGGACCTTCTTGACCATGCAATAGTACTTGATAAATTTTATTTTATGGTCTTACTCTATGTTTTAAAGATATAGTTATTTTTCCAATGGTATATCCTGGCTGAATTAAAAAAAGACATAACTACATAATGGGCTTTGTGGTGGTTGTTGTTAGGTGCCCTCGAATCAGTTCCAACTTGTAGCGACACTATATACAACAGAATGAAACACTGCGTGGTTGTGTGCCATCCTCACAGTCATTGCTGTTGCAACCCATCGTTGCAACCCCTGTGTCAATCCATCTGACACTGTTTTTATTTCACCTGACAACCAGTTCCAGTGTAAATACCATTGACTAATGAAACGACACAGGTCATGCCCAACTCTCCCTTCTCATGATGTGTGACACACAGCTAATGTATCTTCTTTTCTTCTTAAAGGCGAGAGATAGTTGGAGTAGTGGAACCTGTGCCTCATGACGAATCATACTGTGACCCGGCGACTCTGTTCCACGTTGCTAATGACTACTCATTCATCCGGTAAATGGCGGGTTTCTTCTCACTGTTTCACTTCTAGGGTTTGTGGATCCCTGTACTAGAGGCAAAGATGTAGCGATCAATGAAATGATGACCGTAATTTATCCATCGCCATGTCCCACCCCCAGAAGCTCAAAATAGATGACCACTTTCCATTCAGCTTAACACAACATAATTTATTGGATTAAATAAAACCTGTGTGAGATCTTTTCACCCCCATCAAGGAATTAATAGTATCATTGGGAGAAATAAAAAGTTTTTGTTTGTTTTCTCATTACTGGTAGAGTTCAGAGAGTATTGTAATAGAGAGAACATTTTTAACTTGGAGTCCAAAAGCCTACGTTCCTCACCTATTGGGCACCCTGACCTTGAGTTTCCTGAGCCTCAGTTTCTTTATTTGTAAAATGGGAACAATATCATCGTCCTGCTATAAGGATAAATTGATATTATTCATATAAAAGGGCTATAAATCTGTACATTACAAATATAAACTAACATTTAAGAAAGTTATATTGTATTGTTTATGAGCTGATATATAAAATACAGGTAAGCTATGATGAGTTTGTAGGATTCATGTTTGGGTCTTTCTGGGAAGAGAGATTTGACTAGTATCTCTTTGGTTCCTTGGGCTGCAAAATTTAATTTTTTGCCCCATCAATGATTCTACCGTGGTAACTAAACATGCAACTGCTTTTTTTCTTTGTCTCTTCTACAGATATTATACAAGGACCATTTATCAATTCCAGTTTCAAGAAGCCCTTTGTCAAGTGGCTAAACATGAAGGTCCCCTGTACAAATGTGACATCTCAAATTCCACCGAAGCAGGGCAGAAGCTGCTGTAAGAAATGCCTCAAAATGTTGAACGTCTCCTAGCATCCATGCCTAGGCTTGAATTTGATTTTATAGTTTCTGAAAACAAAATGTTTGGCTTCAAAATATCCTCTTCCACACATTAAATGTTTAATTTGTGGTCAGGTAGAAACCAAGAACATGCGATGGTTGGACCAGCCATCTCCCATCTCCACACCCAAACTACAGAGCTCCCCCTATGGTAACTGGAAAGGCAGAGAGAGAGAGGGTTGAATACATCTGTCAACATGCTTTATTTTCTTATCTGCCAGGAGCAAACCAGGCCAAGTCAAAGAGAAGGAACCATAGATCATAGATGTAAATAGACATAGATCTGGAATCCCTCAAATGGTCCTGAACCCCTCTTTTCTCATACAGTGGTATGCTGAGCCTTGGAAAATCAGAACCCTGGACCTCAGCATTGGAAAGCATTGTAGGAGCTAAGAATATGGATGTAAGACCACTGCTCAACTACTTCGAGCCCTTGTTTACCTGGCTGAAAGAGCAGAACAGGAATTCTTCTGTGGGATGGAGCACTGACTGGACTCCATGTGGGTATAAATGAGTTGACATGTTTTGTGTTGCTCCCTCTCTGCTTCTCCCTAATCTACTCTGGCCCAAGTCTCATAGGACTGTCAGTATGTCTTCCCTCAACATAGATCCTGCTTCAGACCCTGCTATGCTGGCAACTGCCATTTTATGGGGGAGGGAACGCAATGTCTGCCAAACACCCACTATGTACTAGGCACAATGAAAGCTACTTTACATACCCACTCTCTTTCAAGTCCACTTTATTAGCCCAATCTTTAAAACATAATGTATAGCAGTCTCCAACTTTCTCACCCTCTCAATGAAGGTTTATGACAATTTTTAAGCAAAGCAGTTATCCATGTGTATGTCATTATGCCTGCAGAGCCAAGTAATATACTACTTTCTATCCTCTCTTAGATGGCTTTTTGTTTGTCCTGGAGTTTGTACTTGCCTCATTTTTGGGGGGGGGATGCCTAACTTGCTATCTACATAGCATTATTTTTTTCCCAGCTACTCCAAAATCTATTATTTTTAGCCTTCTTTTTTTTTTCTCCTAGAGACTTTCCTTTTAGAGTGCTGAATCCTCCTGTCTCCATCTGAATCAGTTTTTATTCTGAGTCATTCTTTTGCTGCTCTCCTGGGTTGAATCTACTGCTCCCTGGATTCCATGTCTTCTTTCCTAATTACCTCTTGTTTCGCTGGAGCACAGCCTCCAAGTGACTTTCTAAGAAAGGATACATGAGGTAGAAGGATCGGCTCTGCCCCAAATTGCCTTTCACCACACCTTGAATTCAGTCCCCTTGTTTTTACCCTTACACCTTCTTCCCACTGTCTGCTGTCCCTGAGTCCCAATCCTCTCTGGCACTCTTTGGCTCTTTTGGGGTCTATACCCCCTTTGTATATACACTAGGCCATGGCTTCCTGTCCCCTGAGAAAGCAGTTACCCCTCCTCCATCACTTGTCATCTTCTAAAAGTGTATTTATACCTTGTTGGAAACTTCTTTTCTCACACTTAAGTGGGATAAGTGGAGAGGAAGAAGATAAACATATGTGGTCAATCTGTCATCTGTAACTGGCAGTCTTCTCTTTCTTGTTAATCAGATGCTGCCCAATACATCAAAGTGAGGATAAGCTTAAAAACCGCTCTTGGAGACAAAGCAGTGAGTATCCTGGCTAGTGCGTCCATTACTTTTCAATGCATTGCCCCTAAATGGAACACAATAAACCCATTCCGGGGTGGTCAGAAAGGGTCGGGGCCACATGGTTCTGGCCTTCAGCTTATTTTGTTTTGGTAACACATTCCTTATCGGATAGGCTATGCCTACTTTCTACTTGTTGCCTTGAAGGTGTTATGAAGATCAATGAGAAAATACACTAGTCCTTAAATATCAAGTACCCACCCTCCCAATTCACTCTATGACCATTACTTGTATTTGAGGAAGAGGACTTAGATATATTTTTAGAGATCGTTTCTAGAAGTGGTATATATAGTTTTTTTGTTTGTTTTAGTCATCTATATCCTGGCTACAATGAGTCTGGTCCTTGAACCAGCAGCATCCATACCACCTGGGAGCTTGTTAAAATGCAGAATCCCAGGCCCCAGCTTAATCTTCTTAATCAACCTGCTTAACAGTATTTTAACCGGACACCCCTTTCCCAGGTGGTTCCCATGCACAGTAAAACTGAGAAGCTCTGATTTAGAACACTGTTTCTCAAACTTGGCTGCAGATTGGAGCTATGTGGGAAGTTTTAAAAATATGAATGCCTGGCTCTTACCTCCAAAGACTCTGATTTAATTGGTCTGGGGTGTGACATCAAGAGTTGGGCAGCAAGCGGTTAAAAAGCTCCCCCAAAACCAAACTCGTAGCCGTTGAGTAGATTCTGAGTCAAAGCCACTCTATAGGACAGAGTAGAACTGACCCATAGGGTTTCCAAGGAGTGGCTGATGGATTCTAACTATAGCAGTCATGGCTCTCAACCACTGCGCCACCAGGGCTCCAAAAGCTTCCCAGGTGATTCTAATTACAGCAACATTTGAGGACCACTGACTTAGGGATGTATTTTGAGGTTACAAAGTGTTTTACAGAAAATCGTATTACGTACACCTTCACGTGAATTACTTTAATCAGCTATTGCTTTCTCCTGAACCCCTGTCTCGGGTTATTCGGCCTGAGGAAGTAGGAGGCACTTTGATCGGGAAAGAGGAGAGAAAGTAGTGTCAGACAAATTGAGATCAAAGACCTAGGGGTGGGGGGTGGGTATGGTGCCCTGAAGGCTTTGTAGCGTTTGTCGACGTCGCTCTGGGGCTTGTGGGTAAAACAGCTACAGAAAATTGTCTGCACTGGATACATCCAAGAATTGTATTTCTACTCCCTTACTTTTCCTGGAAAGTTAAATATCATCCAAGGGTTAATAGTAGTTGTACTATGTTTTTGATAGGTAAGACATCAAAATATAAATAATATAGCGGGAGCCAAAAGTGAACACTTAAAAAAGAAATAATAAAAATGGAGCTGCATTGCTTCCCAAATTCTGAACGTTCAGGTTCTTATTGCTTAACAATCATCGAGTATCTATGGGATTATTCCTCTTGTTGTCGTATTTTTATTAGCTCTTCTTTGGCCTCATAAATTTTAATTACAACCACCACACTGGGATCATTTTTAATTATCTTTTTTTCTTGACATCTGTCCTCGGGTTCTTTTCTCATGCAGTGAGGGGATTGGTAAATAGTCTTCAGAGGGTTTGATAGTGTAACCTTCTGAGGTCTGTTCACCAATTGCTGTTGAGTTGATTCTGACTCATGGTGACCCCATGTGATTCACAGCAGAACTGCACTCCACAGGGTTTTCAATGACTGTGACCTCATGGAAGTCGATCACCAGGCCCTTCTTCCCCACCACTGGGTGGATTGAAACTGCCATCCATTTGGTTAGTAGCTGAGAGCAGACCATTTGCACCACCCAGGGACCTTAGATGAGATCAAGACCATACTTTAAACACACCTACATACTAGGGCCACCACCCATCTGTCAGTTTGTTGTACTGTGGTGGCTTGCATGTTGCTGTGATGCTGGAAGCTATGCCACCGGTATTTCAAATACCCGTGGGGTCACCCATGGTGGACAGGTTTCAGCTGACCTGGCAGTCTACTTCTGAAAAAATTGGCCAGTGAAAACCTTATGCAACAGTATCTGATATAGTGCTGGAAGATGAGCCCCTCAGGTTGTAAGGGACTCAAAATACGACTGGGGAAAAGCTGCCTCCTCAAAGTAGAGTTGACCTTAATGACGTGGATGGAGTCAAGCTTTTGGGACCTTTATTTGCTGAGGCGGCATGACTCAAAATGAGAAGAAACAGCTACAAACATCATCCATTAATAATCAGAATGTGGAACGTACGAAGTATGAATCTAGGAAATTGGAAGTAGTAAAAAATGAAATGAAAGGCACAAATATTGATATCCTAGGCATTAGTAAGCTGAAATGGACTGGTATTGGCCATTTTGAATCTGACAGTCATATGGTCTACCATACCAGGAATGAAAAACTGAAGAGAAATAGTGTCACATTTACTGTCAAAAAGAGCATTTGAAGATCTGTTCTGAAGTACAGTGCTATCAGTGATAGAATGATATCCACATGCTTGCAAGGGAGACCAGTTAATACGACTATTATTCAAATTTACCCACCAACCACTAAGGCCAAAGAGGAAGAAACTGAAGATTTTTACCAAATTCAGCAGTCTGAAATTGATCAAACATGCAATAAGATGCATTGATAATTACTGGTGATTGGAATGTGAAAGCTGGAAACAAAGAAGGAGGATAGGTAGTTGGAAAACGTCGTCTTGGTGATAGAAACAACACTGAAGACGGAATGATAGAATTTTGCAGACCAACAACTTATTAATTGCAAACCTTTTTTAAAAACATAAATGGAGACTATACATGCACACCTCACCAGATGGAAAACACAGGAATCAAATTGACTACATCTGTGGAAAGAGACAATGGAAAGTTCAATATTATCAGTCAGGATAAGGCCGAGGCTGACTGCGGAACAGATTGTGAATTGCTCATATGCGAGTTCAAGTTGAAGCTGAAGAAAATTAAAACAAGTCCATGAGAACCAAAATATGATCTTGAGTATATCCCACCTGAATTTGGAGACCATGTCAAGAACAGATTTGACACACTGAACACTAATGACCAAAGACCAGACTCATTGTGGGATGACATCATACATGAAGAAAGCAAAAGGTCATTAAAAAGACAGGAGAGAAGGAAAAGACCAAAGTGGATGTCAGAAGAGAAGAATGGAAGAAATGATGAAGTAAAAGAGATGAACAGAAGATTTCAAAGGGTGACTCAAGAAGACAAAGTATTACAATGGAATGTGCAAAGACCTAGAGTTAGAAAACCAAAAGGGAAGAACACGCTTGTCATTTCTCAAGCTGAAAGAACTGAAGAAAAAACTCAAGCCTCGAGTTGCAATTTTGAGGGATTCTATGGGCAAAATACTGAACAACTCAGGAAGCATCCAAAGAAAATGGAAGGAATATAGAGAGTCACTATACCAAAAAGAATTGGTTGATGTTCAACCATTTCAAGAGGTAGCATATGATCAGGAGCTGATGGTACTGAAGGAGGAAGTCCAAGCTGCACTGAAGGCATTGGCGAAAAACAAGGCTCCAGGAATTGATGAAATATCAATTGAGATGTTTCAACAAACAGATGCAGCACTGGAGACCCTCACTCGTCTGTGCCAAGAAATTTGGAAGACAGCTACCTGGCCAACCAACTGGAAGAGATCCATATTTGTGCCCATTCCAAAGAAAGGCAATCCAAAAGAATGTAGAAATTATTGAACAATATCATTAATATCACATGCAAGTTAAACTTTCCTGGTGATAGTTCCAAATGGTTGCAGTAGTATATGGACAGGGAACTTCCAGAAGTTCAAGCCAAATCCAGAAGAGGACGTGGAACAAGGAATATCATTGCTGATGTCAGATGGATGTTGGCTAAAAGCAGAGAATACCAGAAAGATGTTTACTGTATTGTATTGACTGTGCAAAGGCGTTAGACTGTGTGGCTCATAACAAATTATGGATAACACTGTGATGAACAGGAATTCCAGAACGCTTAACTGTGCTCATACAGAACCTGTACATAGACTAAGAGGCAGTTGTTTGAACAGAAGAAGGCAATACTGCAAGATTTAAAATCAGGAA
Source organism: Elephas maximus indicus (assembly GCF_024166365.1). Lineage (NCBI taxonomy): Eukaryota > Metazoa > Chordata > Mammalia > Proboscidea > Elephantidae > Elephas > Elephas maximus. Next base: position 164,018,268 of record NC_064846.1, read on the forward strand.
AGATGTGTGTCAGGGTTGTATTCTTTCACCATATCTATTCAATCTGTATGCTGAGCAAATAATACGAGAAGCTGGACTATAGGAAGAAGAACGGGGCATCGGGATTGGTGGAAGACTCTAACAAACCACGATATGCAAATGACACAACCTGGCTTGCTAAAAGTGGAAAGGACTTGAAGCACTTACTGATGAAGATCAAAGAGGGCAGACTTCAGTATGGATTACACCTCAACACAAAGACAACAAAAATCCTCACAACTAGACCAATAAGCAACAAATGGAGCAAATGTTGAAGTTGTCAAGGGTTTCATTTTACTTGGATCCACAGTCAGCACCCATGGAAGCAGCAGTCAAGAAATCCAACAATGTATTGCTTTGGGCAAATCTGCCACAAAAGACCTCTTTAAAGTGTTGAAAAGCAAAGATGTCACTTTGAGGACTAAGGTGCACCTGACCCAAGCCATGGTGTTTTCAATTGCCTCATATGCATAAGGAAGACCGAAGAAAACTGATGCCTTTGAATTACGGTGTTGGCAAAGACTACTGAATATACTACGGACTTCCAAAAGAACAAACAAATCTGTCTTGGAAGAAGTACAACCAGAACGCTCCTTAGAAGCAAGGATGGCAAAACTACGTCTCACATACATTGGACATGGCATCAGGAGGGACCAGTCCCTGGAGTACAACATCATGCTTGGGAAAGTAGAGGGCCAGCGGAAAAGAGGAAGACCCTCAACAAGAAGGACTGACACAGTGGGTGCCACAATGGACACATAGCAATAATTGCGAGGATGGTGCAGGACCTGGCAATGTTTTGTTCTGTTGTACATGGGGTCACTATGAGTCAGAACTGACGTAACTGCACCTGACAGTAACAACATATTTGGGCCGGAATATCTGCTCAAATCAGGCATTTCGTGGTGAGATCCAGTTGGATTTTTGGCATTATTTTGAGAACTCAGCCTTTAAGATTTTTTAAAATATGGAAATAGTAACCATAATCTTATTAGAAGTAGTATTAATAATATTATTGTTATGATTAAAGTAATCTTTTTCTCCCAAAACCTGGGTGAAACCAAGCTGAAGTGCATGTTAAGAATTCTTTTGTGAAATCTTGTAATTTTTTTCCTAAAAGGAGGAGAAACACGGAATGTGTACCATTCATTGACCTCTACTGCCACCTACTGGAGGAAAGAGTGCATGCTTTTTTTTCTTTTTTTGAATAAGTCTTAGGCGAACACACAAGCCATTTGTTTAGCATTGGAAAACGAGAATGAACAGATTACCTTGCTGTTTACAAAGTGTTATTTATTCCTTTGGAACTCAAGTTGCTTTCTTTTTCTTTTACACTTATAATATACACATGTTGAAACTTACTCAAAAAATAGTAAAAGCACTGTTGTTTGCCATCAAGTCAATACGACTCATAGCGACCCTGTATGACAGAGTAGAACTGCCCATAAGGTTTCTTAGGCCGTAATCCTTGCTGGAGCAGGTTGCCAGGTCTTTTCACCCACAGAGCCGCTAGTGTTCGAAAAGCTGAACTTTCTGTCAGCAGCTGAGGACTTCACTATTCACCACCAGGGCTCCTTTAGAGCTCCATGTATTCGTCTAAATTATAGAGACATTTTAAGCAAAACCCACAACTCTTCTTTGACTCGCAATCTATCAACCTGCCCTCAGAGTGTCCATTTCAGCTGACATCCAACCCAAAGTAAATGGATCACTGAACCCAGTTAGTAAAGCAGAGTTTCACCTGGAGGCTTGTTAAAAAAAAAAAAAATTGCCGTTGAGTCCGACTCATAGCGACCCTAAAGGACAGAGTAGAACTGTCCCATAGGGTTTCCAAGGAGGACCCGGTGGATTCAAACTGCCAACTTTTTGGTTAGCAGCCTTAGCTCTTAACCACTAGGCCACCAGGGTTTCCAGAAGCTTGTTAGAAGTACAAATTCTGAATTGGAAGCTCTGAGGGAGGGGCCCAGTACTCAGTGTTTTAACAAGCCCACCGGGGGATGCTGATTCATGTTCAACTTTGAGAACCACTGACTTAATGAAAGGTCCCTGGCTGGTGCAAACGGTTTGTGCTTGACGATTACTCTAAAAGGTTGGTGGTCCAAACTGACCCAGAGGCACTGACCCTACTGAACAGTTGTGGTCTGTAACATATGGGATCACCATGAGTTAGAACTGATGGTGAGATTTTTTTTTTTTAAATGAATAGCAAGTCTCCTTGGAATATTAGGAAAATTAAGAATATGGTTGGAGAACACCATGTTTTGAATGCCTCCTGTGATCTCTACTGAGCAGTGCCTTTCTTTTGAATTTGCAGTACGAATGGAATGACAATGAAATGTATTTGTTCCGCTCATCTATCGCATATGCCATGAGAGAATATTTTTCCAAAGTCAAAAATCAGACGATTCTATTTGGGTGAGTTGATTTGCTGGGTTCTCAGGTTGCTTCAACCAGCGCTTCCCTTATTCTTGGGTCTGAGGGTACATTCTGCCTCAACTTTTCTTCAGGTGTAATTAAGAACAATCTCCTAGTAACTTTTAAACTTCTTGGATATTCTGGACTCTGGGCCTCTCTGTTTAGGGATGATTGTGGCTTCGTTGACTTGCAGATTGGAAGAACATTGTTCTTATTAAGCCCCCTCCCTCTCTCTCAGATGCTCTCACCCACTCTCAGCACTGCCTTTATTGGGCTTATATACTAGTATATATGTTTTGCGTGTGTGTGAGACAATCAACAGAATGTATAAGTGAAATATAGTAGAATTCGATGGTGATAAGTGCTAGGAAGAAAAACACAACAGGAAGGGGGCTAGAGAGTGCTGGTGTATGTGTGGGTCAATTTTAACCAAAATGGTCAGAAAAGGCCTCATTAACATTTAAGCAAGGCTCTGAGGGAGGAGAGCAAGCAAGCTAGCGGTGTGGGTAACAAGGAAGTGTTTCGGTCAGAGGGAACAGCAGGTGCTAAGACCCTGAGGAAGGTCTGTCCTTCACTGAGTGAAAGAACAGCCCTGAGACCAGTGTGGCTGGAGCAGAGTGAGCTAATAGAAGACAAGGAGATGTGGCCAGGGCATGATGGGGGAAGTGGAGGGAGAGAAAGACGTTCCTGTGGGCCTCCAAGGCCATTCTCAGGACTTGGGCTTTTATTTTGAGCAAGATGGATAATTGCTGAAGGTTCTGGGGGACATAGTCGGCCTCAGGTTTTATAGGATCACTCTGGCAGCTGAGAGCTCAGTCTTGTCACATTGACCAATAAATCCTACTCATGACCGTCACCCATGGGGAGAACAGGACATGGTTTACTGGGAGGGAGCAGCGTGGAGGGCTGTAAGTGTACCATCTTTGCACATGGCAAAAGCCATCACTGCCCACCATGTTGTTTATCACAATCCTGGGTCACCAGTGATTCCCGGATGATTCTCTGGTGTTTCTGGTGTGAATATTTTCTATCACTGAAAAAAAAAGTGTGGTTTTTATACGGTGGCAGAACAAATAATGCCAAGACTTGATATCATAGCTTATGTAGTTGATGTCATGGCTTTGGGCAGTTTTAATGTTTTTTTGGAGTATCACATCCTGCCAAACAGGGAGGGATTACCCAGATTAGTAAGTAAACACAAGTAAACCCATGCGTGCCTTGTTTACTGGTTAATCCGCCCCTTCTCCCGGTGTACCCTTGCCCACCCCAGTTGGGTGCCCTCGTCTCTCTATTTTACCCCCAAGACCCTGTCCTGGGTCCCTCCCTAGTCTCCTTTCCACAGAAGAGAAAGCCTTCCTTCCTTTATTGTGTCCTCTCAGCCACAAAGCGGGGAGGGGGTTGTTTCTTTTGTTTCTCCACAGAGAGGATGACGTGTGGGTGAGTGATTTGAAACCACGAATCTCTTTCAACTTCTTTGTCACCGTACCGAAAAATGCATCTGACATCATTCCTAAAGCTGAAGTTGAAGAGGCCATAAGGTGACATTTTACGTTCAAACACACTAGGCAAGGGTGAGGGGGTTAACAAGTGTAAAAACAACCACAACAGCTAACGCTTGGTGTGCTCTGTTTGCCAGGCACTGTTCTCAGCCATTCGCACATTTCACTTCATCTTACAAACTTAGGCTTTGTGTCTGTCTTGGGGAGAAGTGCTGGCTGTGATCACCATGGAAAAGCCCAGCCCTGCTGGGTATTCAGCTATAAACCACTATAATTCAGACTTTGTTTCCAGGATGACCCGAGCACTTTCAGGCTGAGGTTGCCTGGAGTAACAGGGCTGATTCTGATTTGATCTCCCTCCTTCTCTGGGCTGACTCGGACTTCTTGACCTTTTGACCAAGTAGGGGGACAGGATGCCAGACATTCCATCTTCAACCCATAGTAGTCTCTTCCATCTCATTCTGGTTTTTCTTTTTTTAAAAAAAAATAATTTTGTCCTTTCTGCCTCTGTAGAATTCAGCCATTTTCTGTCCCAGTGCTGGAGAAATTGGAAAGCACCCCTTTCATGTGTTTTTCTCCAGTGCTGCCTCTAAATGCCACTACCATTTATGTGGAATGTCCTTCTCTAGAGACTTGGCTATAAGACTTGTTCATTTGTAGAAAGAGATGTATCCAATCACTCTTCACCATTATTTGATAGCGAGTTATCATAGACATACTCTGACATACGGGAAATTCTTGCTAAATACGCTAACTTTGTCTTTACAACACCCGTTAAAAACCCCTTGCCGTCAAGTCGGAATGAGATGAGATTTCACAACACAGTAGTCACAAATAGCAAACGCCAACCGTTTGCACACTTCCGCACTTGCAGCCTAACCTAGGTTGTAAGATATGAAAGGTACATAATTGTCAAAACTCCTATCTTTCATGGGAAGGACCTGGCTATCTATTTTTTATTTCATTGTTATTTTAGGTGTACGGTCTTAGGTGTACGGTCTTAGGATAAGCCTCATTAAATCCTTTCTGGAACAATGATAGAAAGGGTAAAGAGATATGCACAATTTTCTTTTGCTTAAGTGGCCTCTTTGTTGTGTTTTGCGAATAGGATGTCCCGGGGCCGTATCAATGATGCCTTCCGCCTGGACGACAAGACCCTGGAGTTTGTGGGGATCCAGCCAACACTGGCCCCCCCTAACCAGCCACCCGTTGTCGTATGGCTGGTTGTTTTTGGGGTAGTGATGGGAGTAGTGGTCATTGGCATTGTTCTCCTGGTCATCTCTGGGATCAGAGATCGAAGGAAGTAAGTGAACTTTCCTAAGATTTATCTATCTCTCTAGCCTAAGACAATAAGCTTTAGGGAACACTGACTAGAAAATTTGCAATAAGTGGCAGGTTGTGTAGGCTAGTTACTTGGTTGAACAATTTGCACCTAAATATTCCAACGCATCCCCTGGATATGACCAGATTTCATTTGCCCTTCACCTTCCCAGCAAGCCTACCACACAGTGGATGTTTGGCATGGGGTGTCCTAGTGAACTCCACCCCCAACCACAGCACCATTCCCTAGTGACGGAAGCACTGCAGACTCACCGGGGTGGCTGGGCTCAGGGGACTGTCCTCACTGCTGACTGCTCCTTGCTCTAGAAGAGACCCTAGAGACTGGATTGGTGATGGGTCTGAACTGTGGAGTCTTTCCAGAATGAGCTCTGATATTTGCTTCAAACTACTCCCCTTTCATCACCTACATTCCTCCCCAGGTGGCCCTGACTCTGTATCATTCATTTCATTGGTTCATGGGCCGGGTACCCTCTAATTTGTTCTTCAGTTAAAGACTCAAGTTCATCGAAGATTTAAACCACTAGAGACCTAATTTCTAGTCTTGGTCTACCACTTGATTTTTGTCTGACCTTGAGAAGTCATTCCCTTTCATTGGGCTTATGGAATAAAGGCTCATGCTCTTTTATAGAGAAGCCCTTGTGGTACAAATGGTTAAGCATTTGGCTGCTAACTGAAAGGTTGGTGGTGCTAACCCACCCAGCTGCTCTGTGGGAGAGAGACCTAGCAATCTGCATCTGTAAAGATTGTTGCCAAAAAAAACCCTTTGGGGCAGTTCTACTCTGTCACAGGAGGTCACTATGAGTCAGAATCGACTCAATGGCACCTAACAACAACTCTTTTATACCACCTAACAAAACTCCATTCCCGCTGTAGGCTGTTTAAACATTTTCTTGACTGAATCTCTGTATGCACTACTCTATTTGGAGCCCTGGTGGTGCAGCGATTAAGAGCTATGGCTGCTCACCAGAAGATCGGCAGTTCAAATCCACCAGCTGCTCCTTGGAAACCCTATGGGGCAGTTCTACTCTGTTCTATAGGGTTGCTATGAGTTGGAATCGACTCGACAGCAACGGGTGAGGTGGGTGCTCTACCAGGATTGTTCCACTGCCTGCGCATAATTGCCGTCATTTTCTGAAGAGGCAGACTGAGGCCTTGAGTCTCCCCCTCTCTGACTTCAGAGCCCACACCCTTAACTGGCCTCCTATGCCCTACTAGCCATGGTACCAACCACTCACAGGGTCTAAGGAAATGCATCCAATGCCACTCTTGCACTCCAGGAGTTTATAGTCTAATAAGAGAAGACTCACATGCAAATGAGTAGCCACTGATTAGCAGCTGAGATGGAAATGATACCTGGGGTCAATGGAGTCCAAGGGAGGCAGTAGTCATTTTAACAATACCGTGTTAAGGTGACTTTGCTTTATTTAACAGGAAAACGCAAGCAAGTTGTGAAGAAAATCCTTACGCTTCTGTGGACTTGAGTAAAGGAGAGAATAACCCAGGATTCCAAAGCACTGATGATGTCCAGACCTCATTTTAGCAAACCGATCTGATATCTTCCTGAGGTGATTTTATAGGATGTAAATGCTAATTTCAAGGTACAGAAAATATGGGATTATGAAGATGTCAGTAACTATCAAAACTATGGCTCTGTTTCGGCAGCATCGTCCAAAGGTGGCGGGCAAAACCACAGAAGGGCACGCTCACGCTCACTGCTTTCAGTATTTATTTCTGCCTCAGGAGCTGACTACCCCTTGTGTTTCCTAAAAGGAATGTTGATACCAGAGAATAGTAGAGAACGTGTATCTTTGGCCTCCCAGGCTGGTTTAGGGAAGGGAAATGTAACTATGTTGAGTTGCTGGAGTTGAATAAAAGGCTGTATTTTGTGAGAGCAAGTGTTGCGCCTTGCATGGAATATGGATGGAGTGCTGTGAGGACTGTGCCCATGAGCTGGTGGGGCTACAGGAGTTGAGAAGGGCATACAATGTTCCTTTTAATTTATCCCACATGTAGAGGATGAGATGCTTTCTTTGTGTGAACTTAATTCATGTATTATACTGATTTCCCACAGTGACATTTGGACTGGACCCTTCATTCTTCAGGGTGACAGGCCTAAAGAAGAGAGAAGAATCCAGACAGGAGTTGGCGGGCATCACCTTCTCACTTCTAAGCTGCTTGATCGACACCTCCCTCCTGACAACACAAAGCTAGTACCAGGGGCCTCCACGAACCCCCCAGAGCACACCTGCTAGAAACATGCTTCCATTGTTCTGGAGCTGTCGATCCCAACTGAACGCCACCCTCTGAAGTAGGCATCTGATCTCTTCAATCTTTTGTACTCACCCATAGTGTCTCAGTAGTGCTGAGCACAGAACAGACAATAAATGCTTGCTAGATGTACACACTGCTGTATTCTCATGTGTACTCACGTACTGGGGCTTCTGTAGATTCTCACTTCCATGGACAGAGTTGTCATCTGATTGCTGGAACCCTTGACCTCTCCAAAGGTCTTGGGATGTAGCCTCACTTCTCAAATTGCTCTATTGTGCAAAGCAATTATAAAATCAATCCAACAAAGGGTTCTGTTAAGACCTGAGCCTATTTTTCAGAAAGCTAGACATTTGTGTTCTTGTCCCTAATACCCTGAGGTTCATATACCAATAGCAGATGCTTACATGTTCTAAGAACCTCATATAGAAGAGTTCATTTAAACCACACAACACCCTCGGAGGTACACAGCATCTTTATCCACACTTTACAGATGGGAATATTGAGGCAGGGAGTTCAACTCGTTTGAGGTTATGCAGCTGGGATATGGTAGAGCTGAGATTTGAACCCAAGTAGTTGGTTGTTAGAGTCCCTGGGTGGTGCAAATGGTTAAAGCTCTTGGCTGTTAACTGAAAGGTTGGAGGTTTGGGTCCACCCAGAGGCGTACACAATGACATAAAAATTCAGTGTTCCAATCTGTGTATCAGATGAAAATGGTACCATTTGGTTTGAATTATGGGCCAACTAATGATGCCTCATGGGGGCAGTGGTGGATCAGTGGTAGTAATTCTCACCTTCCATGCAGGAGACCCAGGTTCGATTCCTGGCCAGCGCGCCTCACGTGCAGCCACCACCCATCTGTCAGTGGAAGCTTGAGTGTTGCTATGATGCTGAACAGGTTTCAGCGGAGCTTCCAGGCTAAGACAGACTAGGAGGAAAGATCTGGTAATCTTTCAAAAATCAGCCAGTGAAACCCTATGGATCATAACGTTGTGATCCACAATTAACCACAGGGATGGTGCAGGACCAGGAAGTGTTTCGTTTTATTGTACACAGGGTCATCATGAGGCAGGGGCCAACTTGATGGCTGCTAACAACAACTACGAGAGTGCCCCACCACATAATGAGGTCCCCTAGCGCAGTTCTGACTGAAAGCATCGGCATCCTCTGGGAGCTTGTTGGAAATACAAATTCTCGGGCTACCCTCAGACCTGCTCTTTCGGAGTCTCTGGGGTGGCTCGTGGGAATCTCCGTTTTAAGAGACTTTCTACCTGACTCTCACGAGTGCTACTGTTTGAGAACCCTGAAACATGAAGGCAAATTTCCACATTTTTGTACATGCTAATAACGTATTTAATTATGACAGCGACAATATAAAGAAAAGAACAAATATCTAACAAATAAATTTTTGATTCTGTTCAATGTTTACACATGGTACACACCCTCTCCATATTGCAATCAGAAAAGAGGCTTCTGCGATAGGCTGGGAAGGATTATGTTAAGAGCAACACAAAAGAAATTACTCATTTGACCTAAAAGTCAAGGACATCTTCAGTTTCCTACCTTGTCAATGTCTAGGTAATATAGCAGACAAACAACACACAGAACACCATTAAGAAAAAAAAAAAAACATTAAGAAGAACTAGCTAAATGACATTGTGCCTGGCTAGTTTCTCTTCAAAGAAGAATGAAAATGTTGGCCAACATGTATATCCACTCTCATCCACTCTCCAAATTTCCTCTTCAAGGCTTGTCTTTTTCCCGAAGTGGTTCAATGGAAGATAGGAGTTGCTGAAATGTGGGACGCTTTTCCGGAAGCTAAATAAAAGAAAAACCCAATGTGTTTGTTTATGAATGTTATAATTTAAAAAAATGAGCTATATAAAATATTTACACCACAGTCCTAAAACCAGCAGCTTTTCAAATGTGGAAATACTACAGACATTTCTGCAAAGGTCAGGACCAAGGCAAGGATGCTGGCTCTATCCACCACTCTTTTTGTTACATTTGTTGAAGGTAACAGACGTAACAATTAGAGCCCCAAGAATTGGAAAAGTCAAAACATCTTTATTTGCATAGGATATGATTGTATACTTGGAAAAACCATGAGAATCAGTGATAGAACCAACCCAAGCAAAAAAGGATTCACAAGGACAGCAGGATATAAAATTAACAAACAAAAATCCATATCCTTCAAAGATACCTACAATAACCAATTAGAAGGTGTAATAGAGGAGAAAACCCCACTTACAATATCAACCACCACCAAAATAAAACACTTAACAAGAAGTAACCCAAAATGAGGAAAAATTAAAACACTGCTGAAAATACAAACATGGACTTGAACACATTGAAAAACACCCCTTAGTCTTGAATAGGACAAAGCAACATCATAAATACGAAATACAATCTCCCCAAAATACAAACAAGTTTGTTTCAAGCTAAGCAAATAGATTCTCTAGTTCATGGATTTTAAAAATGTGCAAAAATAGCCAGAAAAACTACATGGAAAGATGACCAATGAGGGGATGCTAGCTTACCTAATATTAAAACATATTATAAAGTCTCTATAATTAAAATCCACCACCCATCTGTCAGTTTCTTGTACTGTGGTGGCTTGCGTGTTGCTGTGATGCTGGAAGCTATGGCACCGGTGTTTCAAATATCAGCAGGGTCACCCATGGTAGACAGGTTTCAGCAGAGCTTCCAGACTAAGACAGACTAGGAAGAAAGGCCTGGCAATCTACTTCTAAAAATTGGTCAATGAAAACCCTATGGATGGGAACAGAATATTGTCTGAGGGGATTCAAACATGCCAATGATCATGAAGATAGCACAAGACAGGGCAGTTTTGTTCTGTTGTGCTTGGGGTCACCATGAGTTGGAGCCGACCTGACAGCAGTAACAATAACAACGGTAATTAAAATAGCATGCTGCTAGCATAGAAACAGACAGGTCAAAGAACAGACGAGAGAATCCAGAAATAAACCCAATTTAGTATAGTATTTAGGGTGGTATTTTATAGCCATTTAAGGTGGTATCTTATCTCTGGGGTCTTTTAATAATTGGTGCTACCGCAACTGGATAGTCATTTAGAAAATGACATCTTTGGATCCATACCTTGTATCACATGCCAAAACAAACACAAACTAGATCAGAGAGCTAAAGGTAAACCCTCCCCCTCCCCCTATTGCCGTTGAGTTGATTCAGACTCATAGTATCCCCTAGGACAGAGTAGAACTGCCCCATAGAGTTCCCAAAGCTGTGATCTTTACGGAAGCAGACTGCCACATCTTCCTCCCGCGGAGCAGCCAGTGGGTTCTAACCGCCGACCTTTCAGTTAGCAGCCAAGTACTTAACCACTGTGCCACCAGGGCTCCTTAAAGGTAAAATAATGAAGCATAAACATACTAGATGAAAACCTACGTGAATGCAACTATACATTCGAGTGTGGGAAAGCCTTTCTGTGACTCAAAACCCAGAACAGTAAAAGCAAACATTCAACTACATAACACCACACACTAAATCAAACCACACACAAGTGACAAACTGAGGGAAAATACCTGCAACTCACATCACAGATAAAGTACTAATCTCCTTAGTTTATAAAGAGATTTTTATACCAAAGGAAGACAAAGACGAACACACCTGAGAGAACACAGGGAAAAACAGGACCGTTCTTGGAAAGATACACAAAGGACCTTTAATAACACAAAAAGATGCTGAGCCACACTCAGAAGGAAAATGCACATATGAAGGCCGTTCTAAGATGCTATTCCTCCTCTATCAGACTGGCGAAAATTGGAAAGCTCAACAGAGTACTGGGTTGGTGAGGTTATGGAAGACGGGCCCCCTCCACTGCTAGTGTTGCCGCACCCCTGGAGAGGAACTCCTAGGCTACTTTCTTAAGAGCCAGAAGGGGAAACAAGCAACGCACACACCACGTCTGGGCTAGAAGAAGGTGGGGCAGCTTTAGAAAGTATTCCAAGTGCCACAGCATAGGCAGTCACAAAGCACTCATATTCCAGGCAGTGATTTAAGGCCAAGGAGTCCTGGTGGCACAATGGTTAAGCGCTCAGCTGCTGATCTAAAGGTTGGAGGTTCAAAACCACCCAGTGGCTCTGTGGGAGTGAAGACCCGGTAATCTACTCTCATAAAGATTACAACCCAGGAAACCCTGTGGGGCAGTTCTCCTCTGTCACATGGGGTTGCAATTTAAGGCTAAATGAAAAAGCAGTCTTAGGTGATGCAGGCAGCAATTCTTCCAAAGTTGAACTCGGGGCTCCAATACAAAAGTTCAAGGACTCTTTAAGTTGTGCACCTCCATTTATTCCTAGTACCAGGCATAGTGCCTGGGGCATAAAACCAAAAAAAAAAACCTGTTGCCGTAAAGTTGATTCTGATTCATAGCGACCCTATAGGACAGAGTAGAACTGCCCCGTAGGGTTTCCAAGGAGTGGCTGGTGGATTCGAATTGCCAACCTTTTGGTTAGCAGCTGGGCTCTTAACCACTGCGCCACCAGGGCTCCAGCCTGGGGCATAGGTGCTCCATAAATATATAACAACAACAACAGTAACAACAACAACCAACACGGCACAGTGCACCAAGCACTGTTCTAAATATACATTAACTGCTTTGATCCACTCAATAGTTCTATGAGGTAGGTACAATTTTACAGGGAAGCACAGAGATGTTAGGAGGCTTGCCAAAGGTCACACAGCCAGTAAGTGGTCAAGGCATGAGAAGGTAGGATGGGGTAGAAAATAAGGATTAAAGGAAACAGGAAACCTAGGATAGAAATGGGGAGAGTGCTGACACATTGTGGGGAACGAAACCAATGTCATCAAACACTAAGTACAAACTATCTAATGGGACACTAATTTGCTCTGTATATTTTCACCTAATGTGCGCGCGCACATTAAGTACAAACTATCTAATGGGACACTAATTTGCTCTGTATATTTTCACCTAATGTGCGTGCGCGCACACACACACACACGATAGTTGTTAGGTGCCATCTAGTTGGTTCTGATGCATAGTGACCCTATGTACAACAGAACGAAACACTACCTTGTCCTGCGCCATCCTCATAATCATTGCTATGTTTGAGCCATTGACATTATGGCCTAGAAAACCCTATGGGGTAGTTCTACTCTGTCACAGGATCGCTATGAGTCGGAATCGACTTGATGGCACACAGCAACAATGACAAGACCAGGGCTAGACAAAAGTTCAGGACTTTGAACCCCTGCTGAGTGTTTGCATTTCCACCCCAGATGTACTAAATCAGAATCTACATTTTAACAAGATCTGCAGGTGACTGTTCTGTATGATAAATTTTGAGACCCCCTTGTTCCACTAGTGGTTCTCAGAATTGGCCCCTAACCAGCAGTATTAGCATCACCTGAGAACTTGTTAGAAATGCACGTTCTCAGCAGGGCTTTGAAACTGCAAAACCGGTTCAAAGCCCTGCCTGAGATGTTTATTAAAATACCAGCCTGCATTGCTTGTGACTCGACAGCACTGGGTACTGCTTATTTTAGATTACAAACACTTGAGGGCAGGGCCTCAGGGCCATTATCACCTGCTTTGTGGCAGGTACTTCCCATTCAATAAAACTTTGCCCTGCTGGTGGCACATGTGGGACACCACCCCGCTCACCGGGCAGCACACTTGCCTCGTGCCAGCAGCTGTACATGATCTGGTAGACGGTGTCCGACGCCAGTTGCGGCCGGTACAGCCTGTAGCCCTGGGAGACCTTCACAACCACCTGAGAGTTGTCGTACAAGTCATAGGGCTGCTTCCCCAGGCTGAACACCTCCCACATCAGGATCCCTGCACCATGCCAAGACAAAAAAGAAAGAGCTGACGTCAGAAGCTACAGGGTTTGGGGAGTGAACTTCCTATACCAGGTAAGGAAGGCTACGGGTCAGAGCTAGGACTCCCTAGGAAATGAGTCCACAGTGAAAAGGGCAGGGCACAGAGGTGGGCCTGCGCCACTGCTTCCGAAGCCCAGGGTCTCTGTCCTCATACCCTGAGCCCTGGAAGCCTGTTCTTGCTGGGTAAATGGTTAAAAGGCAAGGGCGGACACAGAGACAGCTACTTGGGCTGCTTCAGGGAGGCGGCTAGAGCCTCATTCAGCCTCGCAGTGACAACTACCCGGCCAATCTTTCTTCCTCAGTCCCTTAGTAGTTGCATGCAACAATTTCACAATTAAATTACCATTCAGTGGAAGTTTAAAGATAAAATCATTGGCAGCATTCATTGTCCCTTTTCCCATCACGTGGTCCTTCAGAGTCTTTTGCGGGTTAGGTGTTCTTTAGGGAATGGAGTAAAAGCTCTCCCCTTGGGAAAGTGAACAGACAGCATTTTGGGTTGGGTTTCAGGATGTTCACAGTCCCATGAAGCTGATCCAGGGGTTCGTGGTCCAGGTTAAGAAACTGAGTTCTGGCCATGGTGGTCCAGAGGGACATTTGGGGTCAGTCAGATGTGGCCTTCAAGTCCCAGTTCTGCCACTTACAAACTGGGCAAGTTTCTAAACCCCTCCCAGCCTCCGGTTATTTTGCAAATATCAAAAAGATGGGGATATTTGCCCCACATAGAGTTGCTGTGAGGCTTAAATAGTATTAGACATGTTGTTGCTGTTGTGTGCTGTTGGGTAGCTTCCGACCCTACAGGACAAAGCAACCCTAGAGGACACAGGAGAACTACCTGTGGTGTTTCCTAGGCTGTAATCTTTATGGGTTTCAATCTTTATGGGAGCAAATCGCCAGGTCTTTTCACCCTTGGAGAAGCTGGTGGATTCCAACGGCCCACCTTTCAATTAGCAGCCAAGTGTTTAACCATTTCAATACCAGGGCTCCTTATAAACCACATAGAGCACTGAAAAGAGAGCCAGGACATTTTATGTGCTTGCTAAATGGTCGCCGTCGTGCTGCTGTATTGGCCTAGGCCAGGGAATTTCAACAGTCAGCCAGGCTCAAAATTTTGGAAAACCAAAAATGTATAAGAAGGAAGAAAATTATTTGAGAACCATGACCGGGCTAGTCACTTCGAAATTTCTTTGACTTCTAGGGCTATAGATTTTATGCAAAAGGTTTATAATAAGGCAATCTTAGACATTGTCGTGGTCTTGTGTCTGTGTTTAACAAACATTCTAAAACAACCATCTACAAGAGCGTTGCTCCTTTTACATCTTTCTCTTTGGAAGGCTACGCACTTATTTCAAGGATGTTATATGGCCACTGGGTGGTACAAACAGCTTGTGCTTGGCTGGTAATCAAAAGATTGGCGGTTCGAACCCACTCAGTGGCACCTCGGAAGAAACAGGCCTGGAGAGCTGCTTCCGTAAAGATTACAGCCAAGAAAACCCTAGAGAATGCATTTCTATTCTGTAACACGTGGGATCTCAATAAGTCACGAATCAACAACAAAACAAAATCAGCAACAAGGATGTTACCGTTGCTCAAGGATATGTGTGAGGCTCCTCTTTGGGAGCTGCTTTTTGAAGCCTGGAGACCCTGGTGGCATAGTGGTTAAGTGCTATGGCTGCTAACCAAGAGGTCAGCAGTTTGAATCCACCAGGTGCTACTTGGAAACTCTATGGGGCAGTTCTACTCTGTCGTCTAGGGTCCGACCATGAGTCCGTATTGACTCGACGGCAGTGGGCTTGGTTTTTTTTTTTTTTTTTTGGTTTTCAGAAGCCCAGGTTCATTTTGCATACCCTCACTGATGACACATTATTTTAAAATGGTTTTAATTTTTAGAAACAGCCCAAAACTATCTAGAGCCAAATTCTGGTGCATAAGGTGAATAATCAAGCTCTGTACTATGATTCTTTTGGGTTGAAAACAAGTTGTAACTATTGAGTAACGATGCTGATTTTTTTTTAAACATATATATTTGAGATCTTTTTATTAATAGTAGGGAAGCTATTGATAATTAGAAAGTTAATGTTCCCTGTTCCAGGTCTTCATTATTTCAAAGTAAACCTACAATTATACCATTTATATCCATGGATTTCTTTTACATTATTAAAACAATCATACAATAGCAATTTAAAATAATTTCAATTGAATATTTCTCAGATCCCAAATTGGTCAAGTAGAAGCATGGTTTCCAAGTCACATGTCTGCTTGCTTTGGCTCCTGCCCACTTCAGATGCAACTCATCCTCCCTCCTCTTGCCCCTTCTTTTCTTCACCGGTCTTTTAAAGTTCCCTGAATGTGCCAATTCCTTTTGGCTTCATGGCCTTGCACACGTGCTGATAATTCTCTCTGGACTTTCTTTCCTATCTAGTCTTTTTTTTTTTCCTAAATTTTATCTATTTTGGTGGTGTCGTTGAGAGTATACACAGCAAAATATATACCAATTCAGCAGTTTCTACATGAACAGTTCAGTGACATCGATTACATTCTTTGAGTTGCGCAACCATTCTCATCGTCCTTTTCTGAGTTGTTTCTCCCCCATTCACATAAATTCACTGCCCCTTAAGCTTCTTATCTAATCTTTCGAGTTGCTGTTGTCAGTTTGATTCCATAAAGATAGTTCTTGAAAGAGCATAATGCTCAAGGCAGACTTTTTTTTCACTAGTTAAGCTAAACTATTGTTTGGATTTAAGAAGACTTCAGGGGATATTTTTGGTTTAAGGTTTAAAGATTATCTCAGGGTAATAGTTTCAGGGGTTCATCCAGCTTCCATGGCTCCAGAAAGTCTAGAGTCTGTGAGAATTTGGAATTCTCTTCTACGTTTTCCCTATTTTGATCAGGATTTTTCTTTGGAATCTTTTATCAAAATGTTCAGTAATAGTAGCCAGGCACCATCCAGTTGTTCTGGTCTCATGGCAAAGGAGGCAGTTGTTCACAGAGGCAATTAGCCACTCATTCCATATCCTCCCCCTATTCCTGGCTCTCCTTCTTCCTCTGTTGCTCCAGGTGAATAAACACCAATTGTGCCTTGGAGGATACTAAGTTTTTTAAAGCATTCAAAAGCCTTATCAATTGATATGGGAGATTGGAACTAATTTTGACAACAAGGTACAAAAATTAATCCACACAAAATGACATCAAGTATTCACCAAAATACTATCTTGAGCTTTTTTTTTTTCTTTTTCTGTGCACGTTGGAATTTTTTTTACATGAACAATGCCACTTTAACAAAAGGACTGGTTATTTTTTAAAGATTGTGTCATATAGAAAAATAAATGACTAACTAAATTTTCCCTTCTCAGGCAGTCTTACAGGTGTCAAACAACAGTCAAATTACACTTATGGACTAAGACAGGCATGAAATAGATCTCAGTCATATCTAATATATTCCATAACTGTATGATAACTTGGATTATTTCTCCTGGGCCAGTATGACAGTGATTGAAAACAGGCTTGGCGTTCCTCACAATGTAGAAAAATGTCAGAATTACAGAGTCATAATTTTAAAATTGTTTCTGTTTGCTAATTTCAATATAGATATTTTAATAAAATAGGAGTCGGCAAGCTTTTCCCATAAAGGGCTAGATACAGCGGAATGTATTTTTGACTTTGTGGGTCAGATGGCCTCTGTAGCAACTACTCAGCTCTAGTGTTGTAGCACAAAAGCAACTATAGGCAATTTGTAAATGAAAGAGCGTGGCTGTGTGCCAATAAAAATTTATTTATAGAAACAGCTCCCAGATTTGGTCCTTGGGATGTGGTTTGCTGGCCCCTGATCTAAACTATGAATTTTAACAAAAAGAGTAATTGAAACCAAGCATGGGCTGAAAAAAACACTGATTCATGTTTGTGTTTACACCAGAGATGCCAAAAGAATTGGTCAATTCAGAAGCGAATGATTGTCACGGCTGTCCTTGTGCAGAAAAGTTGATGGCTTCATTTCAAGCCCTTCCACTTTTTGAATTTCATGCCAATTCTGCTTGAGTTTCCAATCATTCCTTTTCAAGATCTCCAGCGGAAAAAATTTTACCCCCTTTGATTTTATGAGAAGAGGTTAGCAGGATGTACATTGCTCAATGTGTAGTAGACACCCTAACACCCAGCCCAAGAAGGAAATCATCTTCTTCCACCTCTTACTCATCTCGGGCCATCCGTGTGATTTTGTAAGTGTTCAAGGGCCTTTTAAAAATGAGTGCTGCTGCTGTTGGTGGTTTCCTGTTTTGGAATCTGGCTTAAGAAACAGTCCTGTGTGGCCACACACTTACCGAATGCCCATACATCAGACTTGCTGCTGTATTTGAAGTAGTGAAACACCTCTGGGGCTGACCACTTGACTGGAAATTTCGTTCCTACCGAACTGACATACTGGTCATCAAGAACATACCTGTGGGGAAAGCACCAACATAGACCTTAAGCCACATGGCAGAGCAAAATGGCGGCAGTATAGGCTGATGGAGGACCTGGAGCCATCAGGGTCTCAACCAAATGCCTGTTTCCGGATCTTTTGCTTCTTTTTAAAGTGTGAGCTTAGCTAGAGGTTGCTTATGATTTTAAAGCATTAAAAAAAAAAGACATTTCACTTTGAAAATAGCAAAACCTGGATGCAAAAAATTGGTGACCATAGAAGAACACTCAGATATAAATAAAATAAAAAAATAAACAAAAAACCCCCTAAAAAACTAAGAATCTCACCCCAAAGGTAACTTGTAATTCTACCACTCAAGATACATTTTTGCTTGTACTTTCCAATCTTTTTTTCTATAAACAAGGAATCTTTGTGTGGTACAAACAGTTAATGTGCACTTGGTTGCTAACTGAAAAGTTGGAGGTTCGAGTCCACGCAGAAGCACCTTGGAAGAGAATCCTGGTGATCTCCTTCTGAAAGATCACAGCCGTTGAAAAGCCTACGGAGCACAGTGCTACTCTGACACACGTGTGGTCGCCACAGTCGGAGTCCACTCGACGGCAACTGTTTAATTTAAACAAAGCTGGGTTTCTATTGGTTTGAGATCTGCTATTATTTTTCACTTAATGTGATATCGTAAGCATTTTCCCATGTGGTTAAATTTTCGCCTGCAGCATCATCCTTAATGGCTGAATAGTATTCCTTCTTCTACCCATAGCCATCAAGTCGATTCCAACTCATAGTGACCCTATAGGACAGAGTAGAACTGCCCCATAGTTTCCAAGGAGCAGCTGGTGGATTCGAACTGCCGCCCTTTTGGTTAGCAGCCGAATGCTTAACCACTTCACCACCAGGGCTCCAAATAGAGTAGTGCATATACAGCTTCAATCAAGAAAATGTTTAAACAGGCTGCAGTGGTGATATGGAAAATTTAATGACGTGACAACAAAAGCTTTCTTAGCGTTAATGCTCTGCCCGTTTGAACATAGAAAACCCAGAAAGGTCTGTAGGAGCCTTGATGAGTTAAAATATGTACGATATATGTTGTTGTGGTTAGGTGCTGCTGAGTTGATTTCAACTCATTGTGATCCCATGTGACAGAACAGAACCGCCCCATATGGCGTTTTAGGCTATGACCTTTCCCGGAGCAGATCGCCAGGTCTTTCTCCTATGGACCCATTAGATAGGTTCAAACCGCAATCTTGCAGTTAGCAGTTGAGCAGTTAACCATTGTGCCACCAGGGCTCCTTATGTATATAGTAACAATACATTATAATATATAATAATTATTATATTAGAATCACATTATAACTAATAAGCATAATATATACTTATCCGAATACTGTGGCTGTAGTATATTATGTTGAAATATTTAGAGTTTTTGATGAGATTTATTCAGAAGTTTAAGGAGCCATGGTGGTGCAATGGTTAAATGCTCGGCTGCTAAGGGAAAGGTCGGCAGTTGGAACCCACCAAGCAGCTCCCTGGGAGAAAGGCAATCTGCTCTCCTGAGGATGACAGCCTTGGAAACTCTATGGGGCAGTTCTACTCTGTCACATGGGATCACTATGAGTGGGAGTCAACTCCACAGCATACAACAACTACATTCAGAAGTTTAGAAAATGCTTAGCAGAGTGTTGACAGAACTAAAAGGGACTTTAGACAATTTCTGAAGAACAAGTTTCATTTCTTACAGGTGACAAAATGAGTTGAAGCATGCCTCACAGGTAGTCAGAGGCAGTAGCGGAGAGGGGGGACCCAGCTGTCTAACCCTCCAATTCAGAGCATCTTGTATAGCCCCACGAGGTCTGCAATGGTGATGGGCATGTAGATGTTAATAGAAAGTGGCCGTTCACTGGTTGCCTCTTTGAAGTTGGCTTACCTTGTCATCCCAAAGTCAGATACTTTCACAGAGAGATCACTGTCCACCAAGCAGTTCCGAGCAGCCTTTGGAGGAAAAACAAACCCACCAAGTATTAAAAGTGCCCAAGAACTGCCTGACATCAGAATCAGATCTTTTCCAGAATGCTCCACAAAATCTGATTGCCTATCACAACCCACACGCTCTGAAGTTGTCTGTTTTTCCTTTGCAATTTGCAATTTTTCCAATTGGAAATGTGTTCCCTGGAGTACTTGCACCCACGCATCCATTCTGTCCAACAACATGAAATGAAAGATGTTACACATCAAACTCGGAGCCTCGGCTGATCACTGGGAAAAAAGGAAGCATTGCTAAAGGTGGGCTTTCCACCACTAGGGTACCACACATCAACAGGCGCGCTGAGAAAGGCGAGGCCCAGCCATGTGCCACCTCTTGAAAGCTCTTGCTTTGGAGGCATAGATGCTGTACCAGGACATTTTGGAATTCACCGGCCTGGCATGCAGGGCATATTGGCTGTTTAGCATAAGAGACTCTCTAAAGAGAATACCCAGTGAGTACCAGTCAGAACACTCCCTTCCCCCACCCTGACTCAGAGACACACACAACTTGCATTTCCTCCTGGTTTTTGTATTTTCAGCTATTGTATCAAACGACTGCCTTTAGCATTAAGCCCTTCCGGAAGTAAAGGTCAACTTGGGTTTAATGGTTCCAAGAAACACTCAATTGGTAAAAATCTTTCCTTTCCATCTCTTCTCCTTCATACCACAACACAGATACATAGCTCTCAACGGCTTCATATACTCTTTCTGTTCTTTGACTTTTCAGTACTTCATATATTTTATTTTCAATTTGGGACTTTTATTACCAAAGTGCCATGTGCTTAAGCAAATCACAAGTTTTCAAAGTAAAAGTAAACGTGTCCCCCTCACTGTCCCTCCCAATCCTTGGAGGTCAGAGCTGTGGAC
Source organism: Elephas maximus indicus (assembly GCF_024166365.1). Lineage (NCBI taxonomy): Eukaryota > Metazoa > Chordata > Mammalia > Proboscidea > Elephantidae > Elephas > Elephas maximus. The sequence continues at coordinate 164,038,989 of NC_064846.1, forward strand.
TGCTTTCTTTCCTTTCTTTGAGCTTCCAAGGGTGTTGCTTACCAAGTCTCGGTGTATAAACTGGTGGCTCTCCAAGAAGGCCATGCCTTCACAAACGTCGTAGCACATTTCTAAGAGCTGGGAGGGCTCAAGTCCTTTTCCATGGCTCTTCAGGTAATTAAGCAAGCAGCCATTGGTTATATATTCAGTCACGATATATATGGGGTATCTTTTTGAACACACTCCATAGAATTTAACCAGCTTGGGGTGGCTGAGTTTCCTGGACACAACAGATTTTCAAAAGTCAGTACTGAATTTCCACACTCGGTTTTCCAGGTGTTCTGAAAAAGAATCACTCTCAGACTTTTGTTTGTTTTAATATCCCCCTTCTACTTGAACAAGTCAGAATCGACTCGACGGCGCTGGGTTTGGTTTTTTGGTTTTTAACTTGAACAGAGAAAGAGAGGAAGAAGTCCAGGATCTTATGCTGGGAGTACGTCAGTCTTCGGAAGCAAAAAATGACGCCTCATACTGGACATTGGCAACCTCAGCAGCAGGTTAGCTGTTGTGGGTGCAGCAGCCTGTGCTGTTTTCAACTTTCTCGCCTACAACCAGGGTGGCAGTGGTCTGTTGCCTTGAAAACCTTGGCTTGTCTCGTGACTTCTTGAGAACTTCCACGACTGATTTGGAGGAAGCCACGCTCTAAGGGCACTCACTTCCATTTAAAAGCATCTAACTCTCAAGTCTAAATATTTTGTTCTAGAGGAAAATAATATCAGAATATGACGAACTCAAAACCAAACCAAACCCATTGCCGTCGAGTTGATCTGACTCATATCGACCCTGTAGGACAGAGTAGAACGCCCCATAGGGTTTCCAAGGAGGGCCTGGTGGATTCCAACTGCTGGCCTTTTGGTTAGGAGCCGTAGCTCTTAACCACTACGCCACCAGGGTTTCCAGAACAGGATGGGTGTAGGTAAAATGGAAATAGTTCCTGTGCTATGAAAGTGAGATTTGTTGCTGTTGGCTGCCACAGAGTCGATCCCGGCTCATGGCCACCGCACACGTCTCAGAGTAGAACTGTGCCCCACAGGGTTTTCGGTGGCTGTGACCTTTTAGAAGCAGATCACCAAGACTTTCTTCTGAAGCCCCTCCGGGTGGGTTCAAACGGCCAATCTTTTGGCTAGTAGTCCAGCACGAAACTGTTTGCAACACCCAGGGACTCCAAAAGTGAGATTAAGTGTGATTTCTCTTTCTTTTTTTAATTCATTTTATATTATTGTTACATGATTTTTTTCAATAACGGCTTTATAAAATAGTAACCACATACATAGCACACCCTGCAGATCATGATGGGGCGGACGCTCAGCCATCACGATGTTCATCACCTTGTCTATGTGACTTCTCTATTCCCACCAATTTACAGGATGATCTTTTTTTTTAAATTTTATTTTGCTGTTGTTGTTGTTGAGAAGATACGCGGCAGAACATACACCAATTCGACAGTTCCTACACGTACACTTCAGCAGCGCTGATTACATTCTTCAAGCTGTACAACCATTCTCACCCTCCTTTTTGAGTTATTCCTCCCCCATTAACATAAACTCACTGCCCCTAAGGTTCCTATCTAACCTTTCAAGTTACTGTTGTCAATTTGATTCCATATAGATCTTGAAAGAGCACAATGTTCAAGGCAGACATTCTTTACTAGTTAAGCTAAATTATTGTTTGGATTTAAGAAGACTTCAGGGAATATTTTTGGTTTAAGGTTTAAATATTATCTCAGGGCAATAGTTTCAGGGGTTCATCCAGCCTCCACGGCTCCAGAAAGTCTAGTCTGTGAGAATTTGAAATTCTGTTCTACATTTTCCCCCTTTTGATCAGGATTCTTCTATGGAATCTTTCATTAAAATGTTCCATAATGGTAACTTGGCACCATCCAGTTCTGGTCTCATGGCAAAGGAGGCAGTTGTTCATGGAGGCAATTAGCCACACATTCCTCTCATATCCTTCTCCTATTCCTGACTCTCCTTCTTCCTCTGTTACTCCAAGTGAATAGAGACCAAATGTTGTTCCAAGATGATTCTTTAACATTTGAATGTGTAAAGTAAACCTGAATTTAACATACATCAACTGTTGTTTTTTTAAAAATAAATGAGGATGTATTAAATCCTTGGTTATTTTCTTCCTTCTTGGTTTAAGTCTATGCATGTCTTATGGTCTTACTTAGGCAATAAGCTTGAATACACATCTGTCAGCACTTTTGGAGACCTACATGGTAGCCAGTAAAGCTCCTTTCAAAGGGAAGGCTTGTGGTAGGACAAGGGTCCATCACTCAGCACAAGGCTGTTCATTCCTTGAGGAAATTCAGTCACCGCCCAGGGGCTCTCGGGGGCTCTCGGTGGGATCACCATGTCAACTGATACTTCCACATGATAAGCCTCAGCTTGACCATTACATTTGAGGTTTAACGTTTTCCCCTTATGGCACAGTTTGACATCTCTCTTTATGATTAGGTGATTTTTTAAATGACATTTCATGATTTTTTATCATAAAATGTAGTGGCAAAATGGAGACCCTAGGTGGTACAAACAGTTAAGCGAAAGGTTGGTGGTTTGAACCCACCCAGAGGCACCTCAGAAAAAAGGCCTGGCGATCTGCTTCTGAAAGGTCATGGCTTTGAAAACCCTGTGGAGCAGTTCTACTCTGAAACACATGGGGTCGCCATGAATTGGAATCGACTCAGTGGCAACTGGTTTGGTTTTTTAGTGGCAAAATATGTTTTAATGTTGCACCAGGACGTAGGGGTTACACCTGAGCCTAAGAAGTTCTTGCCAGATTCTTCTGTCTTCCTGTTTTGCAAGGTCCCACTTACGCCTCATCCAACTATGCCCCTCCCCATAGGGCAAGGAGGCCACAGGACTAAGGGATGTCCCCCTTCAGAGCCCACAAGTCCTCTTCTGGAGCACACTTGGCGTACCAGGACTCTGGCATTCCTGCTCACATAGCCTAAAGCTTCTCCAGGACCTGGGCAGGCTCTTCCCGTCTGTCCCCCCAAGGGTGGAGCACACCATTGTTGTGGCCAGCCCTAGGCAAGATAGGCAGTGGCTAGATAGTTGTGTGTGGGGGCCAAGGAGGAGGCTTGGATGTACTGAATGTGATGTCTGCATGCAAGTATGGAGGTCCCTCCTAGTGCTGGATGTTGCTGGGGGTGGGGGAAGGCTGGGTGGACTGGGGTCTGGGGGCCATGGGCCAGAGGTTCGTATCTCTAAAGAGTCTTGAGAATTCTAATTTCCAATAAGGCATTTCAGGTTGTTATAAAGGTAGAATTAATTGTCAAAGTAGCAGCATAGAACCGATTTTATTAATAACTTTTAAATATTTATATCTATGATATATGGACTCTTGCTCCAGGCCTTACGAATGTTAGGGATAGGCCTGTTAGTGCTAACACCTTCGCATAAAAACAAACCAAAACAAACAAGCCAAACCTGTTGCCGTTGAGTTGATTCCAACTCAAGGCAGCCCCATGTGTTACAGAGGAGAACTGTGTTCCATAGGGTTTTCTTAGCTGTAATCTTTACAGAAGCAGATCACCAGGACTTTCTTCCTCAGTACCACTGGGTGGATTCGAACCACCAACATTTTGGTTAGCCGTCGAGCACAAACTGTTTGCACCACCCAGGTATAACGCCTTCCCATAGCGAAGGCTAAGCTTCCACTCCTTAGAAGAGACTTACATCATGGTCTGGGCCTCCTGGAAGAATTCATCTTCTGACATGGAGCCTTCCTTAATCATCTTGACGGCAATGTCATACTTCCCCTTCCACTTGCCCAGCTGGACCACTCCAAACTGACCACTTCCCAGTTCCTTCAACAGGGTGATTTCTTCTCTCTTCAGTTCCCAGATTCCTAATAAGGCAAGGCAGAGGCTCTTTAGGACAAGAGCAGAGGGCTTTGGGGCTAACAGCCTCCCAGGGAATTTCCTCTCAATGAGAATTCACTCAGACAATAAGCAGAGCAGCAAGGCTTTTTTTTTTTTAAGTTAATCAAAACACACACACACACGCACACGCACACACAACAACCCTTGGTAATGTGGCCTATGACCTATAATACCAGATGATAATGCTTCCTCAGACAACACTGTTCTTGAAGCAGCTACAGTTATTGCCAAGAGGGCTCAGAGTAAAAACAATGACAACTGGAGACACCTGGGAGAGACTTGGTGTCAAATGTGCTTGAAGCCCTGACCAAACCAAACCCGTTGCCATCGAGGCAATTCTGACTCATAGCAACCCTGTAGGACAGAGTAGAACTGCCCCCACTGGGTTTCCAAGGCTGTAATCGTTAACGGGAGCAGGCTGCCACATCTTTCTCCCGAGTAGTGGCTGATGGATTCGAACCATCGGCCTTTCGGTTAGCAGCTGAGCGCCTTAGTCACTGTGCCACCAGGGCTTCTGTGATGCCCTTTAAAAAAAATCAAACCAAACCCATTGCTGTCGAGTTGATTCTGACTCATGGTGACCCTACAGGACAGAGTAGAACTGCCCCATAGGGTTTCCAAGGAGCACCTGGTGCATTCAAACTGCTGACCTTTTGGTTAGAAGCTGTAGCTGTTAACTGCCACACCACCAGGGCTTCCGTGGTGCCCTTAGGATGTAAAATATCGTTACATTTTCCAGAACACACGTGGTTGAAGACTGGCCCCTGAGCAGGCCGGGGCTCTGAATCCAGAAAGAAGAAGGATGAGCAGAGGGGCATTGGACGTGATGATTAAGACCAATAAGAGGTAGAATTTGACAATATTTTTTGTAATGTTGGAGAGATTACAGATTTAGATTAGGAGGAGGACAGAAACATTTTTTTAAAGAAAGTAAACAAATATATTAGAGCTGAAGCACATCCTGACACAATATGAACAGAAACCTCCTTCCTGCCTTCTCCCTTTTCCAGTAAATTGACCACATTTTTTTTAGCAAAAAAAAAAAAAAAAGGTGAGAAATGGAATTAAAGAGCCCAAGGGTGTGTCCATACCACTTCCCAAGGACGCAGAGACGGGGACCTTGTTGGCCTTGGTTGACACAGGATGGCGAAGCCGGGTGATCATGCCTGCAATGGAATCAGCATCATCTCATTACACCCATCCCATCCCATCCCGTCCCGTCCCGTCCCGTCCCATCCCACCCTATCCCGTCCCGTCCCATCCCACCCTATCCCGTCCCGTCCCATCCCACTCTATCTCATCCCATCCTGTCCCATCCTACCTTATCCCATCCCATCCCACCCTATTCCATCCCATCTCACCCATCCCATCCCATCCCATCCCATCCCATCCCATCCCACCCTATCCCATCCCATCCCATCCCATCCCACTCTACCCCATCCCATCCCACCTTATCCCATCCCATCCCATCCCGTCCCGTCCCGTCCCGTCCCGTCCCGTCCCGTCCCGTCCCGTCCCATCCCATCCTAACCCACCCCATCCCATCCCATCCCATACTATCCCATCCCACCCTATCCCATCCCATCCCACCCCACCCCACCCCACCCCACCCCACCCCACCCCACCCCACCCCATCCCATCCCATCCTAACCTACCCCATCCCATCCCATCCCATCCCATACTATCCCATCCCACCCTATCCCATCCCATCCCATCCCACCCCATCCCACCCCACCCCACCCCACCCCACCCCATCTCATCCCACCCCACCCCATCCCACCCCATCTCATCCCATCCCATCCTAACCCACCCCACCCCACCCCATCCCATCCCATCCCATCCCACCCCACCCCATCTCATCCCACCCCACCCCACCCCATCCCATCCCATCCCATCCCACCCCACCCCATCTCATCCCACCCCACCCCACCCCACCCCACCCCACCCCATCCCATCCCATCCTTTTACACCCTTGCTTAAGCTCTCTCCAGAGGAGCTAGAAAAGCAAAGAGTTCAGGACACTGTGCTGCCGAGAGAGGGTCCATTCTGACCATATTCATCCCGTGGTTGTATTAATTTGCCTGAATGGACAAATTAGCTCAATGCAAAGCAAACGTTAGAAGAGTGAACCAACTTTAAGTGATTTAAAAAAGAAGGAAATCAGATGCTTGATGGAACCTTTTAGTTTAAAAAAATTCCCATTTTTATTTTACTATCCTTTTACAGTCATATTTAAATCTGTATTACCAGTTGCCGGGGAGTCGACTCCGACTCATGGCAAGCCCATTGTGTCAGAGTAGAACCGTGCTCCAGAGGGTTTTCAGTGGCTGGTATTTCGGAAGCAGGCTGCCAGGCCTTTCTTCCAGTAAATACGCATACAAATACAAATAACTGCAGTTATATACTGGCATGGCAAAAAATTCCAACGCTACAGAAGACTGCAATACGAGAAAGAAACAACTTGAATTTTCAAAACTGAACTGCCTAGTTAATTTCATTAAATGGTCAAGTCATTTTAACTGTGTACTTTGAGTCATGGTAAAAAAAAAAAGCGGGGTTGAAATAATCACAGCATTTATAGTAGTTTGACATAACCCATTAAAATGTGTATTTCTTGCTTTAACCTTGGGGATCTTTCCAGGTCATGGGAAATATCACGTGTGCCCTTCCTTCCTACTTTTTTTTTCTATATATTTGTTTGCTTTTTATGAGTGGTTTCCAAACTTTTTAAGTCCTTCACCTTTAATTGTAAAAAAAAAATTTTTGCACGCCTTCGAGATCTGTATATATATACAAACAGTACTGTATTGCTACGTTATGCGCATCACAAAATATACACAGAAAATTTAAGACAATGAGATTGAAAAAAAATCTAAATATACATGTTAATATTTTCTCCCCATACCCCAATGGAGTTTCCTGCAGATTATTGGGTTGTAATCATTCTGTTTTGGAGACATAGATTTAGACTATGGAGTCCCTGCGTGGTGCGAACAGTTAATGCACTCGGCTGCTAACCAAAAGGTTGAAGGTTCGAGTCTACCCAGAGATGCCTCAGAAGAAAGGCCTGGAGATCTCCTTCTGAAAAATCAGCCATTGAAAACCCTGTGGAGCACAGTTCTCATCCGGCACACATGGCGTCACCATGAATCAGAATCGACTCGATGGAAACTGGTTCTAAACTAGGTGTATTTGCATGAAAAGATCTCTCAGACATGTTGAGTTAAGAAAGCGAGCTGAAAAGCAGTATATGTAAAATGATCTCATCTCTGTAAAAATTACAAAGGATAAACCAGAAACAATAAAGAATATATATAAAATTTAAAAATTAATAATAAATGTTATTATCAGCATAGAAAAAAATATCTTACAGAATAGATACCACATCGTCCGTGGAGGTTCTCTTTCTAATAATACATATTTCTATACTGTTTGAATTTTACAATCAACTTACTTCCATAAACAGAAAAAAGGGAACGAATACTTTTAAAAAGAGCATCTCTGCTTCTAAATCACTCAATTCATTCCACTTCACTTTTCCTGGCATTGTAGAGTCCCTAATGCTATATCCCAGGAAATGTGAGTTAGAATTATAGCAGGCACCAAGCTTGAAGGCAATTTTTTTTTCTTACTTTCATGGCTCCCTATATAATTAAGGCTATTGGGAGGATCGTAATGTACAAGACAATTGCTACTTACTGACAAGAACCCATAAGAGAAAATCTGAAATGAGTTACCTGCTGAATTGTGTTGGTGATAGTGAATAAGCGCTGGAATGGAATCAAAACAGTAGTTTTCAGCCAGGTACAATTTGTTCTCCGCATTTGTGTGCACGTGGTAATGTTTGACAGCCCCTTTTTTATCTCTAGTGAGGAAGAAAGAATGTTACAACGTTTTTGATTAACATTGGCAGCTTGGGTAAATAATGGCTAAGGTGATTATTTTAGATGTATTTGCAAATTTGGGAGAGGAAGGTCGAAGAGGGTTTCTCAACCATTGGCACCACCCAGGGACTCCATAGTCTAAATAAATCTATGTCTCCAAAATAGTATCATCGTTACAACCCGAGAACGTGCAAGAAACTCCATTGGGGTATAGGGAGAAAATATTAAAATGTATATGTAGATTTGTTTTTTTAATCTTATCCCCTGAAGTTTTCTGTGTGTATTTTGTGATACACAATTCCAACTCTTCGGACTGCTTCTGCCTTAGCAAACATTAAGCTGGAAGCTTCCTCTGAGGATTGAGAACTTGGCAGTTGTTCAGGATCATTCTGCTGAATATCGCTTCTCTTTTAGGATAAAAATGGAGATAAAATTTGGGAGGCAAAGACGATTGGGCTGTGGGCGTTGTCACCCCAGAGCTTGGGCGGGGAGGCTCTTTGGGGGGGTGGGGGAGGGAATGATGTGGGTGGGGATGTCCTTTAATTCCTCATGTGAATCTTTTCCATGTAAGGCTATTTTTTACTTTTGCTCCACTTTTAGACAATAGTGGCAAATGGGAGCGCATTGATTTAGGCTAATCAGGAGCGCTATGTCTGTCTTAGGTTTTAAACTATGGCATCTCAGTCAAGACATGGGCTTGGCATCGTTCTACCGCTTGCCACTCCTTGGAAACCCTATGGGGCAATTCTAATCTGTCCTGTGGAGTCTCTATGAGTCGGAATTGACTAGACAGCAATGGATTTTGGTTTTACAGGGTTTTATGTATTTATATATATATACAAATTTGCATCTTGCTTGGCACATGAGAAACATTTAATAGATTGCTATTGTTGTTGTAGTGCCTGCCTAAATAAATAGCAATTCAAATGCTAAATGCTAATTGGCTCTTGGAAGCAACATACGATTCACTCAAGCCCATTGATGGCATTTCATAAAAGAAACTCTGTGAAACTGTTTAATTGGTGTTTACTGATTGGAATTGTTTTCATTTGAGTCTTCATCTACTTACTGGTGTATTTACCCAGCCACCTTCAAAAATGAATCTGAAGTCAAGAAGCTTGGCTAGGAGAACGGTTGGTATCAGATTTGGCCAAACTGCAGGGCCAGAGGACCAGGGAACTTTTGCTTTTTCAGTGAACCAAGTCGTCACCCAGTTCTTACTGGGTTGGCTTTAGCTGGTATGTAGGTATTACAGGTACAACCTAGTACACGAGACACACTGGGAATGCAGCTTCTGAGATTGGAAAATGTCACTCGACTGCTCAGTGTACCTCCTATTATTTCAAGTTGGCGGTAGATGCTCCTTAAAAAAAAATTCTTAAAAAAACTTTCTGGAAACAACCTAAACATCCACCAACAGAGGAGTGGATAAACAAAATGTGGTCTGTCCACACAGTGGAATATTACTCAGCCTTAAAGAGAAACGAAGGCCTGATACATGCCACGACATGGATGAGCCTTGAAAACATCACGTTGAATGAAATAATTCAGACAGAAAAGGACTAATATTGTGCGATCCCACTTATATGAATAGGCAAAGGTATGAAGACTAAAGTTTATTAGCAGTTACCAGGGGTGGGAAGGAGGGGGAGAGGGGGAGTCATTCCTTAGGGTGCACTGAGTTTCTGTTAATGGTGATGGAATAATTTGGAAATAGCGGTGATGGTTGCATAGCATGATGGACATAGTCAATGTCCCTGAATTGCATGTGTTAAAATTGTTGAATTGGCAAATATTTTGTTATATATATATATTTATCACAACAACAATTTTGGTTATAAAAGGAATAAAAAACCAAATAACTTTTTAATTACTTAATTATTATAAAGATACATTTATATAAAGCAGGGCAGGGATCATGGGAAAGGCAAGAAGGCAGAGGATCATTGAATCCAACTGTTAAAACTGGGGTTGCACACATAGAAAATTTTTTTTTCCAGTGGTCGTAATTAGGGCTTGGTCCGATTCTCATTCCAAAGCATTGGGGGTTTCAGTGTAGACATAGGGGTGGGTGTGGTTGAAGGAAAGTGGACTTCGTTGTCTGAAACCCGGTAATTTACGTGCTTCCTGGGAGGGTCTTTTTAAACTCTGAACCTCCATCCTCTCGTCTGTAAAATGGTACAAATAAAAACAGCTTTCCTATTTGCTTCACAGGGTGTTTAGAAGGAAGAAAAAGCTCAGAACCAATGGGGAAGTGGCTTGTAAAGCTCTGGAGAGGAACCTCCATGTTGGTGATGAGGACTTGCCTGAGATGACTGTGGGCTGTCTTGTTGCCTAAGTGTTGGGGGGTGGAATGGGGCAGATAACTACTTTTTCCTAACAACAGTAGCACTTGCAATTAGTTTATTAAGTGCTTACTGTGTTCCAGGCACTATTCTAAGCCAATGCATGAATTAACTCACTTTATCCACAGAATGATAATAATAAACATTAATGTCCCCTTTTCATATGAGGAAGCTGAGGCACAGACGTTTACAAACTCGCTCCATGCCCTAAAGCTCCGAAATGGTAACTTCTGGGATTTGAACTCAGCAGTGTGGCTTCAAACTACGGCTCTTAACCACCCAAAGAGGACAGCACCTAGAGAGAAGCTGCCTAGGAAACACAGCTACTCTGACTCAGTGTTCTGTGAACTCTGGCTCCATCTAGAATGGCTTATTCAAAACCGGACTTTGGGGTAGGTTTCTCAGCTCAGCAGGTGGCTTGGGCTGAGGGTGTGGAGTCTCCAGTGCTATTTTTCTCTCTTTCTAGGCTTCAGCCTGAATCCAGGGGAATCACCTGGTACTTTTTTTTTTTTAATAATTTTTATTGTGCTTTAAGTGAAAGTTTACAAATCAAGTCAGTCTCTCACACAAAAACCCATACACACCTTGCTACACACTCCCAATTGCTCTCCCCCTAATGAGACAGCCTGCTCTTTCCTTCCACTCTCTCTTTTCGTGTCCATTTCGCCAGCTTCTAACCCCCTCCACCCTCTCATCTCCCCTCCAGGCGGGAGATGCCTACCTAGTCTCAAGTGTCACCTAGTACTTTTTGAAAAATGTTTGATCTGGCATGCTGTGCATTGCACACACTGCTGCTGCTGCCTGGGGGTGAACAGGAGAGGAGTACCAGCCAACACCCTCCTTTACACGAGATTAAAAAAAAGAAAAAAAAAGACACCTACAAATGGTCAAATCCAACAGAAATACTTTGATCCAAAAGTTTGACTTTTAAAGGTAGTATCTTATCCCAAAATGTGACTAAGTGACCGGCATATTCAGGGAACATACACAAAAGATAAAAGAAATAAGATCCTGCAATACTTACTTCACAGCCTTACTGAATAAGGACACTGTATACATCCCCATCTGGCTAGAATTTCTCACCATGAATGCTCCTTCTTTGCCCTGAAAAGGAAGGACAATGTGGAAGACACAGGATATTTGCATTATTCTTGAGAACTTTGTTTTCAGTGTTCCTCCTTTTCTCCATCTCTTTGCAGATCTACCCTGCAAGCTTCCACACTTCCTTTCCAGGTAATTTTTAACCCTCTCTGATAACTTTCGGTTTTGTTCTGGTGGAAGCCTAATCTTTTCATCTTTCCAAAATAAAATCTGAAACCACATACCACCATAGGAATTGGAATCGACTCGATGGCAACAAGGTACCACCATATGGTTTTGGAAGGTTTCAGAAAACCGAAGATGCAGAACAAATTGTTGAAGTTCTACACTCAACGTGTCTTTCTTAAAGGCTTGTGCAATGTGTAAGCATATCTAGATTCAGAAAGTGCAGGTAAGAAAAGCCATGAAGGTGAAAAAATACTGAGTGAGGTAGTGAAGTCATCACATTGTCACTAGAACCCATCAAAGAAATTTTAGTTGTGTTTGGTGTTTTTATTAGGTTAAACCCATATCAAAGTGTCATTTTGTAGGTCAAAAATAGCTTACAGTTGGCAATTTCATATCAATTACTAACAAAGGATTATTCCCTTTTACACTTGCTCTCTTCTGGTTTAGGTGCTAATGAGCAGTAACAGAGCTGTGGGAAACAGTTACATTGATGGCCTACAGTACATCACCTCTCTGTATTTATTATTGGCCCTTGGGTGGTGCAAACAGTTTGCGCTTAACTACTAACCAAAAGGTTGGCAGTTTGAACCCACTCAGAGGCACCACAGAAGGAAGGCCTGGAGATCTGCTTCCATAAAGATGACAGCCAAGAAAACCCTATGGAGCTCAGTTCCACTCTGTCACACATGGGGTCACCATGAGTAAGAATTGACACGATGGCAATGGATTTGGTTTTTGGTTTTCTGTATTTATGCACTGTGTGGTCTGCTTTCACATTGACTCTGGGCTTGGCCATATGACTTATTTTGACCAATGGGACATTAGTTAACACGATAAAAGCAGATACTCAATGAACACTTGAACTGCAGGGCTTGTCCTTTAAGAACCCTGCCTTGAAATCACCTTGTTGTGAGAAAGCCCAAGTTACCCACGTGGAGAGGCCACATGGAGAAGCATTGAAGTACCCCGGCTGACAGCTTTAGCTGAGCCCAACCCCCCAGTCAATCCAGCAGCTAAACGTAGCTCCATGAGTTATCCTAAGCGAAGTCTGGAGAAGCACCTCCTGCCCAGCCAACACACAGAATCGTGAGAAATCCCAAATCATGGTTGTTTCAAACCACTGGTTTATTGTGCAGCGACAGATGCCAGAAACACAGGAATTGGCTAGATATGAAGGGCCTGGTAACCCATGGGATCAACAACCAACACTATGATGAGTTGACTGAGTAATTAGCAATAAGGATTCTATGAAAAGCCCATTACCCTCTGGGCCCCACAACTGAAAAAAGTCCTAAGAGGCAATTTTAAAGGACAACAAGACTGCTTACCTTTTGTCTCAGTAACTGCTCAGACTGTGACCTGGAGATGTTACCTGCAAACCAGCTGCAATGGGAAAGAATTCCATATTTGGGAATTAAGAGTTTTTTAATTGCATAACTTGTCACTCAACTTTCTAATATGTAAAATGAGGCATTGGCTCAGATCAAGGGGTTCCACACCTGGCTGCTCAAGAGAAACACCAGAGGAGATTTTCAAAAGTATAGACTCCTGAGTCCCCACTACCCATGCTCTGGGGCAGAGCCTGCACACCTATATTTTTAAATGGACTGGCACTTAGGAACCTTTGGCCTCCTTCTAAATGACCTCTAAGTTCTCCAATAGGTCACCATTTTGAATGAGGGCCAGAGATTAGAGCATTGGCTATGCCAATGGGAAAGTCAGAATTGCCAAGGATGGAAGCTCCTGTCTTTCAACCCTATTGTTTTCTATAAACAATCTGAGAGAAGCACACTTTATAGCATCTATTTTCAAAACAAATGCTTTTTTTCCTTGTTGCTTAACGATTTTTAAAATTTCAGAATAGTTTTAGACTTACAGAAAAATTGCAAAGATAGTACAGAGATTGCCCATGTAGACCAGACCCAGCTCCCATCTTTTGTCACTTTAGGGACTAAGGTGCACTTAACCCAAGCCATGGTGTTTTCAATTACCTCATATGCATGCAAAAGCTGGACAATGAATAAGGAAGACAGAAGAAGAATTTACACCTTTGAACTGTGGTGTTGGAGAAGAATATCAAAAGAACAGACAAATTTGTCTTGGAAGAAGTACATCCAGAATGCTCCTTAGAAGCAAGGATGGTGAGACTGCATCTCACATACTTCGGATATGTTGTCAGGGGGGATCAGTCCCCGGAGAAGGACATCATGCTTGGTAAAGTAGACGAGCAGCGAAAAAGATGAAGACCCTCAATAAGATGGATTGACACAGTGGCTTCAACAATGGGCATAACAGCAATTGTGAGAATGGCGCAGGACTGAGCAGTGTTTCATACTGTTGTACACATAAGGTCACTATGAGTTGAAACCGACACTACAGCACGTAACAAAAACAACAACATAGATACTCAACCCTCAAGGAGGTGAAGCATAACTCCACACTCCTTAAGTGTGGGCTGTGCACAGTGATTTCCTTCCAAAGAGTAAATACATTGTGGAAAGGGGCAAAGAGAAACTTTACAGAGGAGAAACCTGAAAAACACTACCTCAGCCAGGTGATTAAGGCTATCATCAACAGTGATAATCTTCTAAAAGAATATGCACTCTTGATATGAAATGATGACAGCGGCACTTTACTTTTGTGGTCTTCCAAAAAAAAAGAAAAGAAAAAACACATAACCCTGGACTAAGTGTTAGAAGTGGGCGTGGCAAGACTTCGTCTTGCTTACTTTGGATACATCATCAGGAAAGGCCAATCAGTAGAAAAGGACATCATGTTTGGTAAAGTAGAAGGTCAGGAAAAACAAGGGAAACCCTCCATGAGATGGATTGACACCGTGGTCAAAACAATGGACTCCAACACCCCGATGATCACTGGGGTGGCGCACGATCAGGAAATGTTTCGTTCTATTACACATAAGGTCACCGTGAGTCAAAGCTGACTCCATGGCAACAACTATGAGAAAAGAAAATGTTTTTTTGTTTGTTTGTTTTCAGGATAGCAACAGATAGCACCTGGTTAAGAGCTATGGCTGCTAAGCAAAACATCGGCAGTTCGAATCCACCAATGGCTCCTTGAAAACCCTATGGGGCAGTTCTAGTCTGCTCTATAGGGTCATTATGAGTCAGAACAGACTTGACGGCACCTGACAACAACAATAACAACAACAACAACATGGTTATATTGGGCAGGAGAAAAAGATAAAGTAGGAGAGCCAGGGGTTATCTTTAAATGTTGCTCTTTGTTTCACTAAGTTAGCCAAGACCATCACATCTTACTTTATACGTGGAGCCCAACAGGCCACAGAACTGTTTCTTAAATGAGGTCAACAACGCGTTTTGGCTTTGGTCAATGTGTCATTCTAAGGAAATGAGTAGGGTGTGAGGAGGAATGGGGCATGGGTTTGGGGGCTTGGGAGAGCCTTTTGGCCACAAGATAACACTGGGGCATGGGGGACGGGGGAAGAAGTACATGAGGAGAGAGAGTGGAAGGGAGGGGCTGTAGCAGAAAATCAAGGTGGAGGGCATCTCAGAACTTGGCAGGAAGGGAAGGGAAATGGTTCTCTGTATAGTCTTTGTCAGGGTCAGTGAAAAAGAGGAAGACCCTCAATGAGATGGAGTGACAATGGCTGCATTGCAACAATGGGCTCACACAGCAGCGATGGTGAGAATGGCATAGGACCGGGCAGTGTTTCCTTCTGTTGTACATAGGGTCACTATGAGTTGCAATGCAACCGACTCGACAGCACCTAACAACAACATAGTCTCTGTATCAGCAGGTGAGGGAGTGTGGGCTGGTGGACAGTTCAGCTAAATGCAAAGACCTTTAGACAGGCCAGATAAGCAGCTCAGAAGTCTGGGTTCTAAACATAATCCTCCACTAGACTTACGCCCTGGTGGTGTAGTAGTTAAGAGCTTGGCTGCTAACCAAAAGGTTGGCAGTTTGAATCCACCAGCTGCTCCTTAGAAACCCTATGCGGCAGTTCTACTCTGTCCTATAGGGTCACTATGAGTCCGAATCCACTCAACAGCAAAGGGTATGTTTTTTGTTTGTTTTTTGAGACTGAACTCAGTCACTTAGCCTATCTGGGCGTTGAATTTCCCCATCTGTAAAATTAGGGGGGGCCGGTGCTGGATGTGATAAGTTTGAAAGTCTCTTCTGACTCTACCTTTATAAATTCTGTATAATGAACACTTGAGATACTAACTGATGTTTTCTTAGTAGGTAACATTTTAAGCTAGTCAAGGTTAATCAAGTCTAATCAAAAGATCCTTTAGGGAATATGACCCAGGATATATGCATGTGGGGGGCTGAAGGAAGAGATGATCAGCAGAGTGGAGAGAAGCCTTTCGAGGAGGAGTGAGGTAGTATGTGTAACCCCACACACACACACACATACACATATATACACACTTACACACACACACTTGTGTGTACACACATATACATATACATACTCACACATACAAAAAGACACACATTCCCACATATACACACTGACACATGTACACACATCTATACACACACATTCAGACATTGCCCATGTCATAATTTTGCTGAGGCCTGGCTCTGTTTATTTTTAAAACTATTTCGGTATTTCCATTTCAGAGCAGCAAAGCCCTAACGCTAAGGCATGATTCTACATCTAAAATTCAGTGCCTCAGTCTCTAATTGAATGGAGTAGAATTGCTCCTGAAGTTATGGCGATAAAACAAAGGCCCTGGTGACACCTGGTAGAGTAGGAATCTGGGAGCGCCAAGAGAGATGTGAGAAGGCCAAACCCCCAGATCCTATAACCATCTAACCTTGAGCTCCCTTTGGCATCTCTTTGATTTTGAAGAGGGCAGGTCTTCCCTAGTAATTTTCCCAAAGTACATTGTTCACTCACCATTTGAATCTCGAGAAGACGAGGGTAGAGACTGTCTAAAAGGTCAGATCTGGGCTTTGCAAATCAAAGAAATACTTCCAGTTCATCTACATGCTAAAGACTAAACTCACAATTAAAGGTTCACTTCCATTGGTTTAAGCCTTTGTCTTCTTTTAAAGTGGGCATTCTTTAAAAGAAGAATCTTTGGAAATTACCTGGTGTTGGCCCTTCTCAGCCTTTGATGTCTTAGTATGACAATTACACCTGGAACCAGGCTGGGTTAGACGTAAGAGGGGGAGTGGAAGCAGCGGCAAGCACTTTGTGAAAGCTCTCACCAACAG
Organism: Elephas maximus indicus; assembly: GCF_024166365.1. NCBI lineage: Eukaryota > Metazoa > Chordata > Mammalia > Proboscidea > Elephantidae > Elephas > Elephas maximus. Next base: position 164,055,620 of record NC_064846.1, read on the forward strand.
GTAGTCGATAAATCATCAATATGCCACTCGTATGAAAACATAATCAGAAATAACCTAATCCTAGGGCCCAAGTGAATTGTGTGCTGCTGGGTATCTGGTATCTGAAAGATGCAACCTGCCCTATTACTCCCACCTCTCCTTAATGCCAATCTTTACATCCAGCAGGCAATTACTTGTCCCTATTTGCAGAATGATAGAATCTCAGATTTTGGAATGGACTTCAGTGGCCACCTGGACCAAGCTGCTCTTCAGTATAGGTAGGATGACTGCCCATCCTTGTTTGCCCAGAACATTCCAGTTTATGCCTGATGTCCAGGTGTGATTTTTCATAGTGCAGTCTTTCTTACTGTATAGTGTCCCAATTTGGATGTTAAATAACAAGATCACCCTAAGAAAAGGAATTCTGTCAACATAAATGCTATCACGTTCAAAGGTCTCAGTTGCGGCATGTTGTAAAGTTACTGCATATTAAATAGCTTCACAACAATCAGATTCAATGTTAATGAGTCTTCAAAAGGCACCCCAACCAAAGGGGTCCCCAGGGAACAACCATAGGAAACACCATATCTAAATTTATTTGTCCAGGATCTAAAAAGACAAAGTGAGATGAAGGGGACTCGGGGTATATGATAAACCCAAGGAATGTGTGCAGCCAAGTTAGATAATCCAGACTGGGAAAAATATTTTCACTGTTAATACTGTAGCTCATTTTCACCCGTCATCTAGATAACTGGCCCAGAACCGCACAAGAGTTTGCCTGTGTAGATACAGCCCCGTGAGCAATTCTGAGCTGTCTGTTTTAATGCCTTTGAAGAACCGAATGGAAACATTCATGACTAGTGTTAGAGGAACACAGAGGGCTTTCAACACTCACTCATAGTCATTCAGGTTTTCCTCTTCTTCAGACGAACTTGACTCAGGGACTCCCCTTAAGAAAAGGAGAAACAACATGAATGTGAAAAACCGCCAAGAAATAACACGAGTGCCTAGCACTACAAAGTCAAATCCCATCCTGCTTTTATGCACGTAAATAAAATTTAGACTGTTAGGTTTCCCTTTTTGCACTTGGAGAGGTATCAGCAAAGTAAAGAGAGAGGGTTGCTCAAAATTTGGGCTCATGAGCAGTAATGAGAGAATGACTCCTTCAGCCAAGAGGTCACCAAGAGGCTCCCAGTAACTTGGATTGCTTTGACCCTTCCAGTAGAGTGGGCTTGTGAAATAGATGAAGACTCTCTCAGTGACAGCATAGTATAAAGTTAAACAAATATCTTGGGCTGTGTTTGGGGCTATTCTTAAAAAAAAGAGTTATTCGACTCTGGGATGATTTTCCTCCTGTTGGAGATGTCCTGCCTGAATTAGATGTGTTAATGTTCACGCTAACACTTGTGTAATCAAGAATGTTATTGTTGTTAGGTGCTGTTGAGTCGATTTGAACCCATAGCAACCCACGTGGCAGAGTAGAATTGTCCCATAGGGTTTCCTAGGCTGTAATCTTTATGGGAGCAGATCACCAGGTCTTGGGGAGCTGCTGGGTGAGTTTAAACCGCCAACCTTTCTGTTAGCAGCTGAGCGCTTAGCTGTTGCATCACCAGGGCTCCTTATATTGTGAATACAGGTAGAAAAATCAGGGTGAGGACAACTATAACCCAAAAGTCATAGGTTTAGAGCTACCTACTCCATGAATTGGGGCTCAATTCAACAGCAGCTAACAACAACGATGGGTGTAGAGAGGCAAACCACGTGGCTTTTTGGTTTATATTTACCTTAAACGTAAAGCCTAGTTGCAAAATTATTGCAAATTTGGTTCGTTTTCCTGCAAGTGGAAGCCAATACTGCGTGCAAAGGAGTATCTGAATTGGACTTACCATGAAATCTTTGAGGCGCTCTGGTTTAAAACATTTCTTTCCCTTTGGTTGCTGCCTGTGAAATCTTCATTGCTACAAAAAGATACGGTTTCTAAATTTAGATTTATTTATAAATCTTGAATGACAAAAGTGATTTTGTTCTGCTATGCTTTGGCTTTAATTAACATCGTGACCCACACATTTTACTTGTTTGGAAATTTAAGCTCATGAGTTGTTTTTGCTTTTTGGTCCTTGCATAAATTCCACGAAAAAGTGGTAGTTTGGCAGTATCCCTAAATGAAAGGGAATTGTTAATAATGGCTCATAATGACCCCAAACAATAGAAAACCGGATTCGGTAAATCATCTGACTAGTTTTGCCCTGATTGTCTTGTAGATATGCAAGCATTCTGTCATTTTTATGCTTTAAAATAAGTTGTAATTTTCCTCTTTGTTGTTGTGATGACAGTGAAAAGTCTCGAAAACCCCGAGCATTGTAACCGGACACAGATGGAGCCCGCAGGAGTTTACCACCCTCCGCCACCCATCATTTTATCTCTTTTCTTTTGGATATTAAGCAGAGGCTGAGGGAGGGCCTGCCTCTCAAATTCCAAAGGCTGTTTTATCTGGAATGTAGGACCTATTTCCTGTTTGCCTTCATAGCCCAGGTTCTTTTTCAAAAGCACACTTCATAGTGACAAGCTTCCTTAGCAAGGAAATGTTCCTCTGGCTACATTTCCAGAAATGCCTGCACACCAGAATTCCTTCCTCCTAGCCTTCCCAAAGAGCCTTGCCCGCTGAGATAGATTCTTAAATTCATCTCTTCATAAGAAAAGTCCTATTTTTAAAAGGCTGAGTAATTTAGTGAGTCCTTGGGTGGTGCGAATAGTTGTCATGCTCAGCTGCTAACTGAAAGGTTGGAAGTTCGAGTCCACCCAGAGGTGCCTTGGAAGAAAGGCCTGCAGATCTACTTCTAAAAATAATCAGCTATTGAAAACCCTGTGGAGCGCAGTTCTACTCTGACCCACGTGGGGTCACCAGGAGTCGGAGTCGACTCGATGGCAATTGGTTACTGGTTCTTTTAAAGAAATGTATTTAGCCTTCTTGTTTTTAAGAACACATGGAGAATGCTCATCAATACAACATCACTTAGGTTTATCCATAGGATAGGATATTACATAGCCAGTAAAATAGTGCGGTATATCCTCATGTATTTAAATGCAGAAAATGATCAAGCTGTTAAGTGAAAAGAGCAAGTGGGAAAGAAGACTGTGTGGCAAGAACCCACTCTGGTAATTATATCTTATGGTAGCATATACTTGGAAAAAAATTTTAGAGGCATGCACATGGAATGTTTGAATGGTTTGAAAGGAACACATGCTATTCTACTAATAAGAAAAAATAAGGATTGAAAAGCAGCTCAGGTGAAGATAGGAAGAATGCTGTAAAGTGATAAAAAGTATCTGACAATATGGCTGCTTTGTTAAAATTCAAGCTCCATGAAGACTGTTTAGTAATTATCATAATTCACTCACAGATGCAATGAGTTAAGAGGTGATTAGTCAACCCTTAGTTCTCCTCCGTCCTACAGGGTCACTATGAGTCAGAATTGACTTGACAGTCGCAGGTTTGGATTGGTTTTGTTATTAAAGATCTAGGTTTCTGAAGTTCTAGGGAAAAATCCAAGGTCGGGACTAGCATGAAGTGACTCAGGCACTGGACTTGGGGGCAAAATTTAAGGGGACATCAAAAAAACTCAGTAATTAAAATAAATAATGCTTTAATGCAATATTAAAAATTAAAATACAAAAATATGCAATGAGCAGTGCAAACGGATAAGCGCCATATTATTAGCCTAAAGGTTGGCGGTTCAAACCCACCCAGGGATGCCTTAGAAGAAAGGCCTGGCAACCTGCTTCTGAAAGGTCACAGCCTTGAAAACCCTATGGGACAGTTCTACTCTGCACCATGGGGTGGGCATAAGTCAGAACTGCTTCAATGGCAACTAACAACAACAAATGGCAATCCTGGAGCTGGCAGATCTGTGGCAACCCCATGTCAATCAATAGCTCGGACTACTTATTTGAAAACTGGTCCGGGAGAGGGGACCTGACACAAAGTTACCATGACATCCACTCCCCTTGGTTTGGGTTTATTGACTTCCTCCCACAAGAGCTCTGGGCTGCAGGAGGATAAATGTAACCCCTCCTCTCAGGCACCAGATGAAGATGAATACACTTGGCTTCTTGCTCCACTTTGCAATGAAAGGGACCACAACTGGTGACACCGCAAACAACAACAAGAATACACTTACATTCTTTCAAGTTCCGTGTGGCCCTGTGGCTGTATCATCGGTATAGTGAGGCATTTGCTTTAGGTAAAAACGAAGAGAATGGACAGAATAAAGGAACAAGATGACAAGGACAAAAGAAACAGAAGAGACACGTGGTGAGTTGGAGAGAGGCTCTGCACGCGCGTTGGGGAAAGACAGACATCGGTACCATTCACAATGCTGATAACTGGGTGAGAAGATGGCGGCCAGCGGACAGCATGATGGGGAGGTCTGAGGCAGCAAGTAAGGAAGGGTAGTCCCTCGAGCCTTTCTTTATGCTCATCTCTGAATTTGATCCAACATTTATTGAGCATTGATTGTGGCCCGACCACAGAGACAGACACAATTTAGGCATTGCCTTCAAGGTACTTTAATTCTGGCTTTTGGTAGAATCTTTAGGCTGAGAAGACTAACCAGCTCAGCCATGGCCTTGCCTGAAAGGCTATCCATCCAGCTTTTGGCTAGTGACATCAAAGCACACTACAAAAATAAACCCGTGCTAAACTCTCTCATCGAAAACATACATGCTGAAGATTCTGTGTCCTGGAATGTGGGGTTATTTGGAGGAAGCAGGCAGGAAAGAGGATGGAAAATGCCCAAGTATTACTTGAATCATTAGCTAAGTAGAAAATCTATGTTGCTGGGCCCCAGTGGGGCCTCTGCTTCCCAGGCTTCTAGCTCAAGCACTGAACATTTTCTGAGAGGACAGCTTCATCTCAGCTTTGAGGCTGCGGTGCAAGCCAGGGGTGGGTAATGCCTACTCTACATTCTGTACAGTCAGCCTGAAAGCTGGGGTTTACCTTTTCAGTTTTCTTACTTGCCACCAGTCAGGGCAGTCTTCCCTTGGAACGTACTGCATGTTGACGTTTGGCTGGGAGCCATAGCTTTTCTTTGAGTCGCTGTCATACTGGGCTACAGTGGTACTTGAAGATGGTGCATCCATTTGGAGAACAGGAACTGCCCGAGGAATCTTCAGCTTTGGAGGACAAGAGATTTTAATATGTCACAGGAAGCCACAGATTCATGTACTGGGAACTAACAACCGAAGTATATTAGCTCTTAAATTTCAAAAAGGAAGGAAGGAGGGGAGGGAGGAAGGGAGGGAGGGAGGGAGGGAGGAAAGAAGAAAGGAGGGGAGGGCGCAAGGGAGGGAGGCAGGGAGGAAGGAAGGAAGAAAGAAAGAGCAAGCAACAGTATTAGAATATGGAGCAACTGGATCGCTCATATTTTGCTAGTTGAAGTATGAAGTGGTACAACCACACTGGACAGTTGTTTGCAAAGTCTACTAAAACTAGACATGTGCATACTCCATGACCCCAAAATTCTATATGTATACTCAACAGTAATGTGAAACTGAAAGACATAGAAAAGAATGTTCATAGCAGAATTATTTCAACTAGATAAAAACTGTAAGCCACCTAAATACACATTGAGAGGATAAAAGACTAAACATACTCAGTTGCAGTAGGCTGAATAATGGCCTCCCAATTATGTCCATGCCCTAATCCCAGAACCTGTGAATATGTTACCTTACGTGGTAAAAAGAGCATTGCAGATGTGATTTAGTTAAGAATTTTGAGATGGAGAGATTATCCTGGATTAGCAGGTGGGCCCAGTATAATCAGAAAGTTTCTAATAAGAAGGTTCTTATAAGAATGTGAGGACAGAAAGAAGTCAGCAAGGAGAGAAGATGTTACCACTGCTAACTCTAAAAATGGAGGAAGTGGCCACAAGCCAAGGAATGTAGGTAGCCTCTAGAAACTGGAAAAAAGAAGGAAACAGATTTTCCCCTGGAACCTCCAGAAAGAGCACAGCCTTGCAGATCCATTTTCAACTCTGACTTCTAGAATTATAAGATAGTAAATTTGTGTTGCTTTGAGATACTAAGGTTGTGGTAATTTGATACAGCAGCAAAAGAAACTAACACAGTGGTATATTCACATAAAAGGATGCTAGACAGCAATAAGAATGGGCAAATCTCATAAACTGAACAAGACAGACAATAAAATTCTATATACTTTATGATTTTGTTTATATAAAAATCAAAAACCATCAACCTATGGTGTGATATGTTAGGATAGCAATCACTTTTGGCAGGATGCAGTGACTAAAAGGAATATGAGTGTACCTTTGGGGTTCTGGAGCCCTGGTAGTACAGTGGTTAAGAACCCAGCTGCTAACCAGAAGGTTGGCAGTTCGAATCCACCAGCTGTTCCTTGGGAACCCTAAGGGGCAGTTCTACTCTGGCCTATACGATCGCTATGAGTCAAAATGGACTCGAAAGCAATGGTTTTTTTTGAGGGGGGAGAATTTGGTTTATACAGGTGTGTTCAGTTTGTGAAAATTCATTAAGCTGAACACTTAAGACTTCTAAGTGCATGTTATGCTTCAATTAAAAGTTCATCTACAAATATGTATCAGCTCTGAAGATCATTTTTTTTCAAACCATACTTTCTTTTTCTTTTTTCAGGGTATATGGTTTATTTGGCTGAGGCTTGGACATCCTGGAAATTTTAGTTATGCAGAACACTGTTATTTATGAGCTGTGAGGCGGGTTCTCTCCAAAGATAAACACAGTGGAAAGTTCCCTCAGTGGAAATCTGAACAGAACAGCTGCACAGCTGATTTCTATTTCCTCGGCTCAGGAAAGTAAGTCCTCTACTGAATTCTCTGGTAAAAGGAAAACATGCTTTTCACGGTTCCCTCTCGGACCCCAGGTTTATTCGGGCTGCTGATAATGCAAACAGGCTTCTGGAACCCTTGGCCACTGATTTACCTGACTAACAATTTCCAACACATTTCCCAAAGAATTCCTTACCAGAGACGAGATGCCGTTGTTTCCGGCTCTGCTAGTAGATTTGTTTAAAACAAACTTTATTGAGGTATAATTTAGATACTGTACAGTTAACCCTTAAGACATGTACAATTCAATGACTTTTTAGCAAATTTATCAAGTTGCACAACCTTCCCCACGATCCAGTTTTAGGAAATTTTCAGCATCCCAGGAAGATCCCCCTGGGCCCAGTTACGGTTAATCCCCATCCCCGCCCACCGTCCCAGGCAACTGCTAATCTACCTTCTGTTTGTATAGATTTGCCTATTCTGGGCATTGCTCTTAGATATCATTACAGGGTTACGTTTTCCAAGCTTCAGGACTGAAGCAGGTATCCAAACCCAAACAGCAATGTCCCTCATAGTAAAAACCCCAAACCATAATAATAGATTGTTTTTCTACCCATCAGGTTGGCTCACAAAGATTATGAGTTTTACTTAGAAAGAAAGAAGTAAGTGTGTGTTTGTGTGTTGGGGTGGAGACAGTGGTGTCACCAGGGTTGGTGTCACCCAGTGTGGTAACTCATGATGCCACTGCCCCTCCCCGTGCTAATTACCACTATGTTGTAGCTAAAACACCATAAATTTGACAAAATCGGCAACTGTAAAAACACTGGCAGCAATGAAAACAACAGCGTGCGCTTATAGCACGTGCAGATGAAACCGCCTGATTCGAAGTGTCACTGTAATTGCATAATAATGACAGCTCTGACCGCAGCACATGTTAGGAGGATCAAAAAGTAAATTAGCATAGCCCTTTTGTAGGTATATTGATACATCCAAGCCGGGCTTACGAAAAAATTTGTTGTTGTTGTTGTTGTTGAACTAACTACAGGGATATTTTTATAAAAAATAATAAATTTCTGCTGAAACACTGCACAAAAATTTTATAGACCATCATTCTGGCGTCACCTCCTCTGACAGTGTCACCCGATAGAGGCTGAACCCCCTACATCCCCCTAGTGATGCTACTGGGTGGAGGCACCCGCTTAGGTTCAGGCAAGCTTCTCAAGAACCACCAGGAGACTGTTTTGTGTGTCTCCTGGCATTTGAGGAACCTGAGACCTGCCTGAGAAATCTAAAAGCAGGAAGTTGTGGCTATGAACCCGAGGAGGCAGAGCAGGAGAGTGGTGGCCTGTACTGTGAGAGCAAGTCACATCCAGTTTTATTAACAAGAGCAATAAAGGTTTTGTTTGTTTTCCTATAGTCCAATTCCACCCTTGGGAAAGAGTTGGCTGAGTGCCATCTTGAAAGGAACTCTGCCCCAAATGGCTGAACTGACCTGGTAGAGGAAATGAAGACTGGAAACCTAAGAGCTGTGAGTCAAGACATCTCCTCTGTCATAAAATGGCATTTGGAGATACTCCCCGCCAGGAAACTCATGAAAGTCACCCAAGATAAAGATTCAGCATTGAGAAGCTGTCTCACCCAGAAGCCACCAATAGCAAATCATGATGGGACCAGCCACTTGTGAGTGTCTCTTTTTCATTAGTCCCCCTCTTTCTGAGCCCCATCCCTGGAAGGGTCAAAAATTTCAGCCTCCCCATGGCCCCCACCCCAATGCAGGTGGCCAGCTGATGCAGACCCAAGCTAGATGGAGGGGAGAAGTTTTAACCTGGAATGATATTTGGAGTTGTATGGTTATAACATCGGTTGGGCCAATTTAGAGACCGTTCTCAGAACCACTGGTAATAGGGGAGATTTTTAACAGAGAGTGACTGGAAAAGAGATGGAGCTGCCTGAGACTTCATCCAAGGGCAGAGAAGAAAGCTCACTGAGTGATTTTGAAGAAATGATGGAGGAAAAGAATTCAGTTGTTTTCTGCTTGTGCCCTAGGGAGTCCCATGCCATCACCAGGACAGTTACGCAGGGCAGTCATGGCCATACCGGTGGGCGGGGAGGAATAACAGCTAATAATAGCTCCATGTTATGTGTGGATACCTTCTTAAGAGCTTTTCCTACAGGCACCTGTATATTTTTGTTGTTGTTTTTGCTTGGGGGGAGAGGTGAATAATTGTGTGCTTAGTGGCTGGAAAAAGGCCCACTAATTAAATACAAAATGGTAAAATGATTCTGTGTTGGAATTCATTATTTGAAAATGCCCATTGCTACTGGTAACCTATGTTTTTTCTCTCTTTGCTGAACAGTCTGAACGAATCCCAGATTTTCTAGTCTTGAATCTGGCAACTCTTAGTTTATTTAATATATCCTGACCATGCCAAATAAAAAAGTTTTAATTTGACTTACCACCCTGTCTGGGAAGACAAGAGGTCTATACTTCTCTTCTTTGGTTGCAATGTGCAGGTCAGCATCTGGAAAGTAAAACCAAGTAATGTCAGAAGGAGCTTTAAATTAAACAATGCAAAATACCCAATGCTATGGGTCCAAAGAATGAGCCAATTTATGTCAACAATCCTCCAGATTAAATGAATTTAGACACAACATCTGGAATGACGCTGTACCTTTCCTGTATAATACTCAACTCAAACACCCCTCTTTCACCAGAGATTATCGATATTCTCCCAAATCTGCCTAAAAAAGTCAACTTCCTCTAAATCCTATAGCCTATTAATTTATACCTCATTTCCACCTTGTATCTGAGCCATAGATACCTAATCTCGTCAGGTAGTGTATACTACCTAGGGGTCAGAATTCATGTCTGATTCCTCTTTGATTGGCCCATACAAGATGTCTGAATCATTCTTAAAGATCAATAAATAGCTGATGAATAAATGAACAAATCTATTGCATGTTCTTTTTCTGTTCCGAGGATAATTGTTGATTTCTCTTTCTACCGGCAGAAGTAGATAGATGTCCAAGCTCTGAGTGTGAAGGCACTGTAAGTCTTATAAATAAATAAAGTGATTATATATGGTTTACTGCCCAAACTGGGACACTTTTGACAGTAAAAGACACTTTTAATAATTATGCCAGGATATCAGGCACAGAATGGCACTGTCAACCTACTTATAGACCATGTATCCTGGAAAGAGGGTAGACTAGGACATCTTAGACACAGAAAGAAGCAAAGAAGCTGTTTCCTTTCTAGTAGCTATGCCCACAGGCTACCCAGTAGTTTAACAATGAAAGTCAAAGGAATAAATTATGCTTGGGTAGCTGTCGCTGCGGAGTTGATTCTGACTCAGTGACCCTACAGGACAGAGTAGAACTGCCCCATAGAGTTTCCAAGACTGTAAATCTTTACAAAAGCAGACTGCCACATCTTTCTCCTGTGGAGCAGCTGGTGGGTTCGAACTGCCCACCTTCTGGTTAGCAGCTGAGTGCTTAACTGTTGTGCCAACAGGGCTCCTTTTAAAATATCTAAGTCCCTCTTTTTTTTTTTTTCATTTCCCTAGGACTATAACTCTGAGTAGAACCTGATTGCACTTAACGTAAACCCTTCTCTACCTTCTCTTGATATCATTAAGAAGTCAAGAAGCCTGGACAACATGGTAAACCACTTTATATAGATTTTTTAAAAGGCAGCCATCCCCCATTTAGGTATACACGGTGATTAGAAGTGTTACTTAAATTTTATCCTTTGATTTCTTTTAAGAACTTTTTTTTTTTGGTTTATGATTTTTATTATTTTTAAGAAAAGAGGACTGGTCTTCTTATCATGTGGGAAGCCTGGCTGTTGGCACCATGGTGATACTGTTCACCACATTCTACCTGTTTGGAGGTTTATCTCCAACCAGGGAGAATTATGAGAGGAAATAGCTCCTTGTTTGCTTCATGGTTCTACATTTGAAAAGATTCCTCATGGAATGCAAGAATGGCAGATGTTAATATTGTTCTTGCTTTTAATGAACACGACTCAGTTGACCCGAGAATTAGACCTCATTTGCAGATCGTTATCTGCAAGGCTGGATTTTCATGATGGCAGCCAATCTGGAAGAGCCTGTTTTCCTGAACTGGCAAGCTGTTCTGGCATCTGGGGGGTTTGGCTTAATGGGGCACCATTCACCCAGGGGCCGGCCCAGCCGAGGGGTGACATTACATGCTTCCCAGAGGGTGCATCCGGGGGCGGCTTTGCAACTCTGCTGGCAGCACAGAAACTTCCCGTCCACGAAGAACCCACTGTGGTACTTGATCAGCAGATGAGGGTTGCCCCTTATCTCTGGGGAGCAGGCAGAAAGCAAACAAGATGTGAGCAAATATCGGCCCAACAGAAGAAACACATTTAGTGAGCACCGTTATCACAGAACAATGGAAACCCCCTTTTGCCAGCAACCGGGGTAAGAGTGAATGGTTCCCAAAGGATATAAGTCTTTCACTCAGAAGTTAAACAGCCAAAAAAAAAAAAAAAAGGTCTAATCATGTGTAGAGTGAGAACAACACAATAACATATATCAGTCCTTTTAAAAATAGTAAAAAATATTCATATACAGCTTAGCTTAGTATCAGGATTTTAGAAATACATTCCTAAAGGAAGTTAGTGGGTGAGGGCACGTGGTGTTTGATGGTGGCAGGAGGAGGCGAGAGGGTGGGGCTAAATCTTAGCAAAAAGAAAAAGGTTCTAATAAACGTATACTTACCTCCCACTTTTGACTTTGAAAAATTCAAAAGTACGGAAAAGTTACAAGAATAGTACAATGAACATCCGTATACCCTTTGCCTGTTGTTGGCGTGTGCCTTCGAGTCGATTCTGACTCATAGTAACCCTACGGGACAGAGTAGAACTGCCCCCAGCGGGTTTACTAGGCTATAATCTTTACAGGAATAGGTCGCCAGGTCTTTGCTCTCGCGTAACAAGGCTGATGGATTTGAACTGCCAACCTTTCAGTTAGCAGCAAAGTGCTTAACTGTTGTGTCACCAGGGCTCTTACCATTTACCTAGATTATCAACTGTTAGCTGTTTGCCACATTTGCTTTGTCTGTTTCTCTCTGTACATACATATTTCTTATTATTATTATGTTATGCTTAACCATTTGACAGTAAGCTGCAGATGTTATGATCTAAATAATGTCACCCATGTAACATGTAACTTCTATGAACAAAGACATTCTCTTATTCAGGAAATTTAACATTGATACAATACAATTATTTAATATACATCTCATATTCAAATTTTTGCCAATTGTCCCAGTAATGTTCTTCATAATCTTTTATTTTTTCTGATCTAGGATCCAATCCAGAATCACATCTGGCATTTAGTTATCTTGTCTGTTTAGTCTCCCTGGACTCTAGAATGTTTTCTCATTCCTTATTTCTCTTTCATGGCATTGGCGTATTTACAGTAAGTTATGAATGATTTATGGGGCATCTTATTTTCCTAGGTCTGCTGTTAACAAAATATAGAAATGTATTGTCTCACAGTTCTGGAGGCTGAAAGTCCGAGATTAGGGTGTTGGCTATGTTACTTCCTTCTGAGGCTCAGAGGGCGAATCGGTTCCATGCCTCTCTCCTAGCTCCTGGCAGCTCCAGGCCTTCCTCGGCTTCCAGCTGCAGTGTCACATGGTGTTCTTTCTTCTGTCTCCCTGTCTGTATGTGTCTTCTCCTCTTTTATAAGGACACCAGTCCTATAGAATTAGGACCCACCTTGGTCCAGTATGACTTCATGTTAACCTAACCGATAACACCTTCTAAGACCCTATTGCCAAGCAGAGTCACATTCACAGGTACGGGGGCTAGGACTTCAATATATTTCGGGGGACACACTTCAATCCACAACATGGGGCTACTTTTCTAGGAGTATGTGCATTTAAAAAACTAACCACGGTCAGACCCAAAACAATAAATACTGTATGGTCCCATCTCTATGAAATATTAGACTAGGCAAATGCATAGAGGCCAAAGTTTATCAGTGGTTAACCAGGGCCAGGAGGGAGGCGGGAATGGGAGCTATTGCTGAAGGGGTACTGAGTTTCTGTTCGAAGTGATGAAGAACTTTTGGAAATGGATAGTAATGATGGTAGCACAACACGGTGAATGTAATTAATGTTACTGCATTGTACACTAAAAAAAATGATTATGATGGCAAACTTTTTGTTATATATTTCACCACAATAAAATAAAATAAAAACAGATAACCACAGGGATAGGGCGATGTTTAATCTAAAGGAACGAAACCCTAATATCGGAGTACAGTCTTGTGTCTGTCACAAATTAGCCTCTCTTGAAATACAGAGAAAACTATAAGGCCTTAAAAAAAAAAAAAGAAGAAAGAAACAAAGCTCATTGCCATCAAGTCACTTCTGATTCATAGGGACCCTATAGGATGGAGTAGAACTGCCCCACTGAGTTTCCAAGCAGCGCCTAGTGGATTTGAACTGCAACCTCTTGGTTAGCAGCTGTAGCACTTAGCCACTACACCACCAGGGTTTCCTACAAGGCCTTAAAAAACAAACAAACAAAAAAAAACCAAACCACTGCCGTCGAGTCGATTCCGACTCATAGCGACCCTATAGGACAGGGTAGAACTGCCCCTTAATAGAGAATAATTCAAGAAGAGTCTCCAGGTGGGGAGGGCTGGCTCTACTTGTGGCTTCAACTCTCCCCCTCTTGATTTTATGTTCATTTTGAGGATTTCTTACTTTAATCCCAAGGGAGCTCTGCTGCCCCTTTATGACACTGACTTAAAGAAGTATATTAAAAAAAAAAAAAACCAAACTGCCATCGAGTTGATTCTGACTCATAGTGACCCTATAGGACAGAGTAGAACTGCCCTGTAGGGTTTCCAAGGAGCGCCTGGTGGATTCAAACTGCCGACCTTTTGGTTAGCGGCCGAACCCTTAACCACTACGCTACCAAGGAAGTATATGGGGGATAATAATAACTACTTTGCAGGGTCATTGGGAGGATTCGAGATAATGTGTATGAAGTACCCAGTGCAATGTTTGGTCCAGAGCAGATGTTCAATGAACATCACTAAAGTGGGCCTTAGTGGTGCTGTTCCTTTAGTTTAACTCTGCTCAGCATAGCTGAAAATGCTGGCATTAAAAAAAAAAAAAAGAAACTTTACTAAATATTAATGAAAATTAAAAGGGAGTTATTACAGAAAGCACAAAAAAAAAAACAAAAGAAGTTAAGATTACAAAATATGAGTTTCTGATCTTGGTCCCAAATGGTCATTGTAATTTGTTGGGCACATTACCTGCTCTCTAAGCTCCTGGTCAGAATCCCCATTACTTCCTACTACACAGGTACTGTATAGGACAGGGTAGAGCTGCCCCATAGGGTTTCCAAGAAGCACCTGGTGGATTCGAACTGCCAACATTTTGGTTAGCAGCCATAGTTCTTAACCATTATGCCACCAGGGTTTCCCTTACAAAGTTAGGTAAACTGAATTCAGAGAGGTGGTATGGTAGGCTGATAATGGCTCCTGATGATATTTCATGTTCTAATCTCTGGAACCTGTGAATGTGACCTTACTTGGAAAAAGAATCCTAGCAGATGGAGTTAACAAAGGATCTTGAGATGAAGCGTTTATCTCGGATTATCCATATGGCCCTAACTCCAATCACAAGTGTCCTTATAAGAGAGAGACAGAGGGAGACATGCACAGAGGAGAAGGTGGTGTGAAGACATGAGCAGAGATTAGAATGATGCGGCCTCAAGCCAACGAATGCCGGCAGCCAGAAGATGGAAGAGGCAAGAAACAGGTTCTCCTCTAGGGCCTCTAGAGGAGTAAGGTCCTGCCAACACCTTGATTTCATACTTCTGGCCTCCAGAACTGTGGGAAAATAAATTTGTGTTGTTTTAAGCTACCCAGTTTGTGGTAATTTTTCACAGCAGCCAGAGGAAACTAATACAGGTGGCGTACTTGCTCAAGCTCACAAGCCTAGTAAAGACCAGCCCTGGGCCTCAGCCCCAAGCTTTTTCGACTACTCTCTCAGGCATTGATGCCAGCTTCCCTACCAAATCCCTTTCAGCTCTAATTTTTGGAAGGAAAGGCACACTTCATCCATACCAGGTCAACTGAATTCAGAACTATGGTAGTTGATACTCCTTGAGTTCCCACTGAAGATCAGCCTAAGCTTTCCAAATGTAGGTTACCATCCAGGAAATTCTGTCTATCTCAGTTTACAAAGCCTTAGCCAAATAAGTAAGAATAGTAGACACAAAAACAGAAGTCATTGTATAGCAGTGAAACTTGGTAGGGGAGAGGTTTTTGAGTAAGAGAACCTCTTTATTTTCCTTTGGCAGGCTTTGTTGGCCAACCTGACAGCCAATCCACACCACCCCCCCATGCTACCTTCAACCTGACAGCTGATCCCACCCACCCTTCTCTCTAGCTACCTTCCAGCATAGAGGCTGGAAAAGTGGCATACTGTCATCCAGCTGCCCTTGCACGTAGGCTTAGCCACGAGATACAGTTTTGGCCAATGAAACATAAGCAGAAGATTGCAAGGGGGCTTCTGAGAAAGCTTGGAGCCTCTAAGGGTGGCAGAGCAGAAAGCTAGGCAGAGTATGGATCCCTGTTGACCTTATTGAACTGCTGTATTAGTCCTGGACTGCCTACCTCTGGACTTGTTACCACGTGAGAAGAACGAGTGTGTATTTGTTTCAGCAATTGTTTGGTGTCTTGTTACCAGCAACCCAAAGCATTACTAACTGATATAAATCACTTATTGTGCATATGGCAGCCATAGTGATGGAGTCTCGCTACAGTTTTATGAGAGGCTGAGAGATGCACTTTTGCTTTTCTCTGATCTCCTTTTACCTTCCACATGCCCACACATGAAGACCAGCTGCCCAGGGTTCACCAAATCTGCCCACCTTATGTAGCCCCCAAAGGACCCAACAATGGGGGACCTAGGGCATGACCAAAAACTGCATACAAGATTTGTCTACATAGCAACTGCCCCCAGGAAGTTCTCCCCAGAGGAGACTGAACTGGAAGCAGCATCTCAGAGCCCCTTCTGGAATTCCCATTATAACCACAGCGACTCACTTTAACATGTAGGACATTTTTATATATGAGCCACTTATTTGTGGCTCATGACCATTCTCAGAATAAATGTTCCATTTTATAGGTCAGGAAACTGAGACCCAGAGACATCAGGTGGTTTTATTAGATGACACAGTGAAGCAGGACTTGGATGCCGGTTTGCCTGACTCTAAGAGGGATGCCCTTCTCACTTCAGCAAGCTGCTGGGAACAGAGGGAGCCTTCTTTCCCCACTGGACCACTTGGCTTTCCTACAGGACAGGTTGCTGAACCTGTTCATGCAAAGGGAAAAAGGATGTGTTTACATAGAAGTAGACTAGGTGGTTGTCTAAAATGGTGTAATGTGATGTGCGTGGACAAAGAGCAATCATCTAAAACTTAAACGAAACAAAATAAAATCTTCCCCCATCTAGGGGCTTAATACCTGAAATTCCACCAATAAAGTCATTCATTTGAGTTAAATATTGTCCTTGCTCCATTACCCTACTCTAAAATAAAAATATTGCAGTGAGAAACACCATAGTGCCAAATTGCTAACCACGGTTCTCTATCTTCTACCAAAGGTTGGTACCAGGGCAGCTGAAGAATTATTGAATCCTCAGTTTTGCCTAGCATTTAAACTGGTTAAAAAGTTGAGTTTGGGTAACTGAGTCCCGAGACCTCCATTATCAGCTATGTGGTATTAGGCATGTTTACTTCACTTCACTCAACTGAAAAAAAAAAAAAAGAAAACAAAAAACTAGGTGCTTGGATAGTGCAGATGGCTTGCTCTCAGCTACTAACTGAAAGGTTAGCAGTTAGAACCCACCCAGCAGTACTTCGAAAGCGAGGCCTGGTGATCTGCTTCCATAAAGATGACAGCCAAGAAAACCCTATGGAGCAGTTCTACTCTGTAACACATGGGGTCGCTGTGAGTCGGAATTAACTTGATGGCAATGGGTTTAATCTGAAAAATGAAGACGAATGTCACCCCTTTCCATAGAGTTGTTGAGAGGATTACCTAAGAAAATGTTTTAGAAGTGCTTGACACGGTACCTGGCAAATGGTAAGTGCTTAGTAAACTTTAAACATAATGACTTCTGTAAGCATTGAAAATACAGTAGCTGTGGGACCTGGCACAGCCCGAGGCGACCTAGACTTTGCCCTGGTAAAGACAAGCACAATGGGTGAAGGGTAGGTGGCCTGGCATCTCCAACCTGCTGCGAAGACACAATAGCCAGCTCTGTGCTGAGCAGGAAAGGGAATCTGACCCACAAGCTTCCTCTAAGTAACAATGAGAATGAAAAATGTGGATGAACCTGGCACGTTGCCCAAGGACGGTAGGAAAATCAGTAGGTTCTCTCTTGGCATCGAGTCCTTTTACTGCTACATCGTTCTTCCACCAAGCCTCAAAAGAGCTCAAGTGATGACCCCCTTCTATGATTTTTTTAAATTACCTCTTTGTAATGCTTCCAACCACTGACTTCGGCTCTCTTCATTTGATGCGTAGATGTAGAGAAGCCCTTCTTTATAGACAATCTGGAAAGGAAGAGAGTGGTGCGTTTGGATACAATGGCATCAGAGTTCACCCTCGTGTAACGGCACATTTCCTATTATCCAAAGGAAACCCTGAGTTTTCTTATATGATATATATTAGCTCTGGAATTAAATGAAAAAAAGTTCTACGGAAATTTTTTTGCCTCAGTCCCTCAATTTTATTTTTATCTGAGACATTCCTACACTTTGGAAAATCACAGCAATGATGAATCAGATAGCAGTGAACACTGAGGTCTCAGCAGGAATGCCCTGGACCATGGAGACATAGAAAATGCTAGACATTACAGGGGCCTTAAAATATTCCAGCCCACCTGTCTGCCCAGCGCTTGATCCCCTTTACAAGCCCCTGGAAAATGTTTATCTGCTTTATTCATACAAATACAGGGATAGAGCGTTTTCTGCTATGTTCACCACCATCGCCAATTTTTTAAATAGACTAATCATTATACAGTTGGTGTTTATATTGAGTAAAAGTATATCTCCCTAGTACTTCAGTCCGTTGGGTCAAGTCCCATTCCGGCAATCCCCCAGAATAAGTTACTTTCTATTACTTAAGACACTTATTTAAACGTTTGAAGGTTACATCTTCCTTCCATCCGTCTCTAATTGACTCAGCTTTTGTTGGTAAAAAATACATACCATTTTTAGAACACCTGCTAGTTGCTGGGCTCTTCACTAGCAACTTTAATATGTTACCCCTATTTCAACTCGATGAAAAAATATGATTACGCTCATTCTGTAAATGAGGAAACAAACTCAGGGAGAGGTTGAGGATGTTGTCTATGGTTACATAAATATAAACGGGGAGGCCTGGAGCTCGGTGGGGCTCCAAAGCCTGTATTCTTTTGAGTGCCCTAGGTGTTTGGGTTGGGTCTGTGATGTGGGTTTAAATTGTCTTTCATTATGCATACTCTCCCCTGGTTTCTCCCAACTGGTTACTCTTGTATTTTAAGATGGGAAGTACGGATTGTCAATTGGATTATTTTATTTTTGGCCACAGGTCCCTAATACTAGCGTTACCCTTTAGATCAGAGAGTTAAGTGTTCACGTTATAATAAAAGTAGGGCATGGCCTAGGTCATGCCACTTCCAAAGGGTAGCTGTAGGCGTACTCTTACAATGCATTGTTTAAAATAGTTCGGGATAAAATTAAAACTCCTTAGTATGGTGTGCAAAGCACTTCATGATACAACCCTGCCCACCTCTCCAGCCTCAACTCCCTTCACTCTCCCACGTGCTGCTTCATTCATTGGGACTACTTGGAGCTCTCCAAACATGTCATGTTCTGCCACCCATCAGTGCCTTTTGCCACCTGCTGTTTCTTTGGTCCCAGCTGCTTTTTCCACCTTTGCTGGGCTAACCTCCACTTGTGCTTCTCAACCCGAGTGTCACGTCCAGTAGAAAATCTCCCTGACTTCTTGGAGTGAGGAGCAATGGTTCTGCTTCAGGGCACCATGGTGTGCTCTGTGACTGCCATCTTAACACTCGCCGTCACTGCATTTAATGGTGTGTTTATCAGTCTATTTTCTCACTTCCTTGTATGTGCCTTAGGGGCATGGATAGTGTTTTATTTCTTCCAATGATACCTTGTAGCTTATCAGAGATGCTCAACAATGCTTGATGAGAGAGATTGTCAGACCACAAGGCAGGTCAGGCCACTGCTGCTTATACTCTCTGCTTGCTTCCCCTTCCTCCAAAAAGAAACCAAACCAAACAAACCAGTTGCCACCACTTTTGACTCCTGGTGACCCCATGTATACAGAGTAGAACTGTTCTCCATAGGGTTTTCATGGCTGTGACCTTTCGGAGGCAGATCACCAGGCCTTCTGAGGCACCACTGGTCCAGCTCGAATCGCCAACCTTTCAGTTAGTAGCTTAGCACTTAACCATTTGCTCCACCTCCAAGCCTTGACATTGTCTCAACAAATCGTTTTGCAGCATCATTATTTATTCCAGATACATCGAGTTCATAAGAGAAAATATTAAAGAAAGAACCTTCCAGATGATGGACTGTTGCCCCTCCTCATACCTGAAACGGGTACTGTCTCTCCACAGGAGTCTGCTCCGCGAGATTGACTTTCTCCACACATCTGATTTTCTTAATCTCGATGCATCCTTTTCTGCTACCCCTTTTCTGAATTAAGGAAAAGCAAAGTATAAGACGCGCCACGTGATGCACCGCGGTACACAAAGAAAAGCATAAAGCTAAGATTATGCTTGGGAGAAGTTTGGGGGGTAGGGCTGGGTATGGAAGAATTACCTTCCAATTAATCCATAATAGTCAAAACCCAATGACACAGAATCTATTTCTCGAGGATGGACACATTCTCATATACTCCTCCAAAAACAAATCTTTAAGCACTGAAGAATCTTGTTTGATAATCTTGAAGTGTATTTCAAACCACCTGCCACGTGGCTAATCTACTCAGGAAATCCAAGATTTAACCCCCAAAATCATCTTCATTTTGTTTCAATTCTATGCCAGTATTTCAGCTTACTGTGGTAGAATTCTCAACTGTACAAAAAATTATTTCCAGCATTGTTTTAAGGCAGGGTTCCTGGTCCTCTGCACTATCGACATTGGGGTCAGATAATTCCTGGTTGTGAGGACTGTCCTGTGTATTGTAGGCTTTTTAACTGCATCCTTGACCTCTACCCACTAGATGCCAGTAGAATCACCACCCCCAGTTGTTATAACCAAAAATATCTCTAGACAACGCCAAGTGTCCCCTGGGGCAGGAGGGGAATTGCCCTCAGTTGAGAACCACTGTTCCAACGTTATAATTTGGCTTCGTAAAGTTAACCGATGTTTTAAAATTGTTTATCTTGGGTCAATTATACCTCATGAAGAAAAGGCACTGTGGTAGGTGAACGTTGATCTTTACCATGTAACCTAAGAAACCTGATATTGTTTTATTGTCATCAACCACTTTGTGGAGACTTAAGAAGAAAATAAACAGTATTAAAAGAATGGAATAAGTAGGGGCTCACCATTTTGTCATATTCATAGTAGGAGAGGTTTGTTTTGGTCAAAACAAAAAGCCGTTCTTTGTAATTATTCGGTGACATTTTCTTCTTTTGCTGTGACCTTTTGAGAAGAAGTTCTTCTAGTATGGATTTTTTATCCATATTATCGTCCTAAACAAAAGGAAGTAATTAAAATGAGAGTGCAGCATCTAGCTAGGTTCTCTTTAGCCTTCATAATTTTAACCCAACCATTTCTCATTCAGGGATAATTTAAATGTTAACTAAGTAGGCGTTTAAATGCACACAAACTTACAAGTTTTTTCTACTGCCCTTGCTTTGATTTTTTTTATAAGTATGATGATTTTAAAAGCATTTTAGTCATTGTACCCATTTTCCACTCTGCAGTCAGCATCTTTGCACCAACCTCCAGATCACTTTATCAAAATGCTGTTTACGCCTTAAGCATTCTACAGACCTTTGTCAAATTTAATCAGATGCTATCAAACTTTTTATAACTTGGACTCCAGGCAGCTCACCATGTTTCAAGTCATTGATCAACTGAAGTTTCTCTCCATTAATGTGACCAGCTGTTTGGCCAAACTATCCAAACCACTGTGAGACTCTTGTCGTTGTAGATGACAGCTACAGCCCTTGATAGTAAAGAGATCTTTAACATAAAGGACATAGCTATGCTTTCAGTATTCCTGATAAAGAAAATCCAAACAAATGCCCAAGATAGAATCAAACAAGGGAAAATCATGAGAGAGCAATAGAAAATGCTATCAAAAGAGATTTAAAAGAACTGAAAAAACTGGCACATTTACAAACACTTTTGCTCCCCTCCCACTCTCCCCTCCCCAAATCATGCAAAACATACAAACTTAAGGTATTTCTGGAAAATGACTACATTATTTTTCTGCTCTTACTAAGACTGTTGTTTCAACACTCAGCCAGGTGTCAGCTCTGATCATAAAAGGCAGCAATGTTAAGCAGCAAGCCACAGCGATTGACTTCTGACGTTCTTTGCTTTGTGAAACCCCATAGTTATCTGCAGTCAGTGATTGTGACCTTTCTTGGCATATTCGTAATCAGAAGGTAATTAACATTACTCACCTTATACTCGTTAGAGCCAAAGCCTACGTTCCGGGAGGGTCCTTAACTTGAAATCTCAAGCTTTAAGCCAAAACTACTGTTCCAAGGCACCATCACTCACTCATGTGGCCTCTGGCTATGCCAGGGTTATGTATTAAAAAGAAGATATTTGCATGCTGTTTATCGCTCTTGATCAGGAAGCGCTCGCACAGGCATGGCTCTGTCTGGATGGAAGCGGGTGCCAAGTGAACCCATCCAATCACAAGTAGGCCCTTCTCACTGACCCAGGAACATCATGGGCTCAGTATGACCAGGGAGCCGGGAGAAAGGGAGACTAAGAAATATAGCCTGAACTTGAATAAGCCACAGTCAGGCCCAGCCAGCTTTCCTCCTTAGACCTCACCACCACTCTAGGCAGGGGGATCCAGAAAATCAACTTTTATTATTTATACATAGATCAGTAGACTATTAATTTCTAGAACGTTCTCTGAAGACTATGATTTACAGGCAGAAGTAGCAGGAATTTTATCCACTAAATATAATAAAGCCTTGATCACCTTTTGCTTTGGCTATTGTTTTATCTGAAAATAAAAGAATAATTCTCCTGCAAACATGGAAATCCGGAACATTTGAGCACAATGGGGGCTATTTGCCATGACCTTGTATTCTTTGCCCAGGCCCCAAAGACAGGGTGTAGCAGAGCCGGCAGGACCTGGGAAGGCGGGCAGAGAGCCTACCTTTCACCTCTCCTTCCATTACAGACTCTATGCTAATACCTGCTCAGATAACCTTACTTTCTACACCAAAATCTAAGGTCGGAAAAGAATTTGCTTAAAGACTTGTTGAAACTCTGGAGAGTCTAGTTTTTGTGAGCGAAAGTCAACCGTGTGGGAATCATACCACGCTGAACATAGTTAAAGTGCATTTTGCTTTTTACATTTAAAAAATTAGCTAGTAAAGCCAAAAAGAGAACACTTCGGAAGCTCCTGTCAAATTCCTTTAATAGCCACAGCTAAAACATTACTCTTCAAAGCAGGGTGCTAATTAAACAGATCTGGTTGGTTGAATCGAAAGTTTACTTTTCAAGCATTTCTTTTTCAGATACTCAATCAATTTGTAACGTTAATAACAACGCTGTTTAAAAAAATGCCAATCCCAGCGTCCCAGGTGGAACTTGGCCTTTCCCAGTACTGCATGATGATAGAAGTGCTTGCCTGTTTAGAGAACTTTCACATGCATCACATTAAAGATGCGTCTTTGGGGGAATTTTCTATAAAAAATCAATGTGGTGAGTCACAGAAGCCAATGACAAATGGAACTCATGGAAAACTCAAGACCCATTGCCGTTGAGTCAATTCCAACTCATAGAGACGCCATAGGACAGAGTAGGACTGCCCTATAGGGTTTCCAAGGAGCGCCTGGTGGGTTTGAACTGTGACCTTTTGGTTGGCAGCCATAGCACTTAACCACTACACCACCAGGGTTTCCAAACTCATGGAAGTTGACTAGAAAGGAACATACTGAGCCGTGGAGCACATTCTCCGATGAACGTCAGCAGAAGGGCTTACACTTGTTGTCGCATTTGACCCTTCTTTGTACGCCTCTGTTTTCCTCTAAAAGCCTTGGATTCTAAACTAAAGGCACTTTTATGGTCTCTCTGGGCATCAGAAGTGATCATCACCAAAAGGACAACATCTGCCCAAAAGCAAGGATGAGAAGGCAGAAAGAGGCAGGAAAACCAGAAGAATGGAAATGGGCAACTCAGGGTGGTCATGGGGAGCGTAATGACACATTTCCAGGGAGTGCAGGGAACGTCATGGGACAATTTGAGTATAAACTATTGAATGGTAAACTAATCTGCTGTGTAAAGCTTCACCTAAAGCACACACACACACACAAAAAGATGTGACCATCAGTGATGACTAATTTTTAGAAATGTAATGTCTCTTCCCTTGCATTACAACAATCAATAAATAGGGCCCAGGGACTCACTGTTGACTCTATAAATGCTTGTCAAACTCTGTCTGCCTCTTGTTTAAGGGGAATCCAACCTAGAAAGTAAAAGATCTTTCAAAATATAATGAGATTCTAAGCCAATATTAACCAGAAATCTATTTCCATAGAAGACCAGGTAGAATTTGGCTGGACTCTCATATTACCACCCACGGAGAATAGACACATTAATTTGCTTACCAAATAGTCACCGCTGCCTAATTTCCCTATGCACCTGAAACCCGCAAGAGATCACAGCATAGGCGAGGCAAAAAGCTAGCAGAAATCAATACGGTATTTTCTATAACGGCGCCAGCAACCATTACATAACCTACCGCATGCATAAAAGGTGCATGTGGAAGTCACACAACTTGGAATTACTATGGTTATTTAGGATATATAAGGAAACAGTATCGACAGAGTAAAGAGTTCAAGTTGGCAGTTTCACTCAGCACACTTGATTTTAAGCCAACCGTGTGACTGGTGGCAGAAACGAAGGTCAGCTCTCCACGCCCGGAGTAAAAGCTCATGGGCTTGAGAGACAGGTTCATAATGAAGTAAAAGGCAAGGCTGCTTTGAGGAGGTGGACTCCGAAGGCTTGGAGTAGATGACAATCCTATCACTGTGTCACCCTGAGCAAACCCCTGCACTGCTCTAATCCCCAGTTTTCTGAGGTGTAAAATGAGATGGGTAACAGCTGTCTCACTTCACGGGACTTACATGAGAAACCTACGCTGCGCTGTGGGCACTGAGCCATGACGAAAAAAGACTAAGGCCGAAAGAAACAACTCACGTCCTAAAGTTGAGCCCATTCACTAGGCTATGAAAGGCCAAATGAAGGAAGAGGTTTTTTCTTGAGATAATCAAGAAAGATGTCACGGAAGGGAGGGCTTTGAAGCTGGACCTTGAAAGATACAAGTGATTTTAGTAATAATAATCCTAGCGAACATTTAAGGGAGGAGGAGCAAGTGGTGGTTCAGTGGCAGAACTCTCACTTTCTATGCTGGAGACCCAGGTTTGATTCCCGGCCAATGCACTTCAAGCGCAGCCACCACCCGTCCGTCAGAGGAGACTTGTGTGTTGCTAGGGTGCTGAACAGGTTTCGGCAGAGCTTGCAGACTAAGATGGATGACCTACTTCTGAAAATCAGCCATTGAAAACCCTATGGATCACAAGGGTCCGATCCGCAACTGATCGTGGGGATGGTGCAGGACCGGGCATCGTTTCGTTCTGTTGTGCGTGGGGCCGCTATGGGTTTGGGGCCAAGTGGATAGCACCTAACAGCAACAACATTCAAGGAGGGTGTGCCATGTGCCAGGTGCTAGTTAAAGAGCTTCAGAAATGCCAATTCATTTACCGTTCACAACGGTCCTATGGGGTAGGTTGTAACACCCCCAGCCTATGGCACTGGTTGTCACACCATTCCCTGCTTATAGCTGCATTAGGGACTAGAGGGATAAGTCAATTGCCCAGGTCACACCGCTAGCGTGGTGGAGCCGGGATTTGAACCCAGGCAGTCTAACTCCACAGCCCATATTCTTGACCAGAGATGGCTCTAACCCAAGTACGGGAAGGCAGCCACAGAAAGTCAAAGATGGTAGGAACCCTCAGTCATTTCACAGAGGTGACACCGACCCCACCAGCCTAAGTGACTTAGCCATGACCACAAACTTGGACATAAGAGACACAGCCCAGAGTGCCAGATTTCTGACGTCCTGCCTGGTGAACAGTCCACACCACCACAGCAGTAAACAGGCTAACAAAATCCATGTGTTCAGCTCAACACACCACTCCCTGGCTAAGGCACACCGTGTGGCAGAACTAGGTATCAATTTGGGTCTTACCAGACCTCATTGAAACAAACAAACAAACAAACAAACAAAAAACCCATTGCTGTCAAATCGATTCCGACTCATAGTGACCCCATAGGACAGAGTAGAACTGCCCCGTAGGGTTTCCAAGGCTGTAATCCTTAAGGAAGCAGACTGCCACATCTTTCTCTCACAGAATGGCTGGTGGGTTCGAAATGCTGACCTTTTGGTTAGCAGCTCAGCACTTTAACCACTCACTGCTCCACCAGGGCTCGTCGAAGGAACTTTTCATTGGAAATATCAGAAAGATGTGACCTATAAACAATCTATCAGCAGAATTCCCCAAGCTAGCATTAAATAGCAAAGCTCCAGCCCATATTTTGAAAAGAGGCAAGAACACACAAACTCAAAATTTGGGATGAATTCTCCGCAGTGCAGAAGGGGTGCAGGAGGCAGGAAAGGAAGGGAAGAAAGGCTGTATATTTAAATGGGGCCACTGGACAATTCCCTCTACTGATCTGTGTATTCCCAGCTGTGTCGAGGATGGTGCCCTTACGCTTTATCCTTTAAAACTGAGAGATGAGGGTAGCAATTCCTTTCCCTTTTGTCTTGATTAGTTGCCCTCTCTTACTTTACACGTCATTAGTTAAAGATTTTGCTAGGGGGGAAGATAATAACATAACACCTGTGGTGGGAGGGCAGCGGAGGGGGAGAGCAGTAAGGAGAGGGAAGATTCTCTAACTGGGGACGGAGGTTCTGGAAGAGAAAATGGAGGACCTGCAGCAAACTTGACCTTCAAATATTTGCCCAGAGCAAGGAGCACTGGCGGCACAATGTTTAAGTGCTTGGTTGCTAACTGAAAGAGTAGAGGTTCATGGTTGGCTCCGAGGGAGAAAGACCTGGCAAGCTGCTCTCATAAAAATTACAGCCTAGAAAACTCCATGGGGGCAATTCTACTCTGTCACCCGGGGTGGCTACATATCAGAATCGACCCGATGGTGCACAAGAACTATAACAGGTAAAGGGTATATGGATGTTCATTGTACTATTCTTGTAACGAGGACAACAGGCCTACTTATCATCCTGCTAAATAACTGCACAGAACACGGTGATAAGTTTACACAGGAACAAAAGGCTTCATTCAGAACCAGGCAAAGTGGTTCAAAAACATATCTTAAGATGTTGGCCAAAGACAAACCTGGGATCCCCAGAATGCAACGAGTCCCTGTTTTACGTGGTTATGCTTGTCACGCAAAAGTTACTTACCATTGATCTTGACCTGATATGGACAGAAATCCTTTGAACATTGACACTCAAATTCCCAGCATTTTGGAACGCCCATCTTAATTTTTTTTTAATCTTA
Organism: Elephas maximus indicus; assembly: GCF_024166365.1. Classification (NCBI taxonomy): domain Eukaryota; kingdom Metazoa; phylum Chordata; class Mammalia; order Proboscidea; family Elephantidae; genus Elephas; species Elephas maximus. The sequence goes on from NC_064846.1 coordinate 164,082,280, forward strand.
ATTGCACTAAAATGAAGTTATGAAAACCAGACACTTTGGCAAGGCTATCTTTTCACAGAGAAGGCAAAAATTCCACCGCTCTTCCTGTTGGAGCTGAAATTGGCTTTGGGCGTGAAATTCACCTTCAGAGCCTCTTGAAGCTTTTCTAAGCCCTTTCTTCTTTTCCTTCTGCCCACTCCCCTCTGCCCAGGGCATACTCTCTGGGCACCTTTCTTAGGAAGGAAGCAAAAAGTGATAAATTTCCATTAGGCTGAATGAGTTGAACACAGAACCCTGCTTAGGCAGTGGTGCGAACAAAAGCACCTAGCTTTGGTGGGTTCCAATCCCTGCTCTGTCTTAATGCAACTTGGCAGGTTTCTTTACACGGCTTAACCTCAGCTTCCCCGTCTGTAAAGAGAGTGAAACAGTGACCAGCTCAAGGGCTTATGAGGAGTCAAGAGAAAATGAAGATACAGCATCTAATAGATATTCTAGAAACATATACCCGTTCCCCTCATCATTCCATAGGCAAAGTTAAAAAACAGGAGACAATGAAATGATCCTCAGTGATAACACTTCAGTCGTCATCTCCCTTCCCCCAGCTCCTGGGGGTCATGGGGGGCAGCAAGAGCTCCCCAGGCAGCCTCAAGTCGAGACGCACCGTCTCTCCATCTGGGGACCACTTGCCTTAAAATTGGTTTGAAGCCAGCCCCGCACTGACTGAGTATTTGTACCACCAGATTTATGAATAAATACCTGGATGTTATCAAAGTGGGGTCCATGGACTGGCAGCATCAGTAACACCTGGGAGCTTGTTAAGATGCAGAATCTCAGGCCCCAACCCGAACCCACGGGAACAGCATCTGCATTTCACTGAGATCCCAGGTGCACGCTGGAGTTTGAGAAGCACTGACTGAGACCACATTATAACTGTACTACTTTTTAAAATCAAATCACGGTGCACAAGAACTTTTAAAATTATATAGGTGTGAGTACAGGGCTGTGGTTAACCCCCCTCCCTTCTTTCCATCCCCATCTAAAATATCCCCTGGGCCCTTGATTTAAGGAGCCTTCAGGGACCTGGGTGGTGTGCGGGGTTTGTGCTCAGCTAGTAACAGAAAGGTTGGAAGTTTGAACCCATCCAGCAGTGCCAACGAAGGAAGGCCTGGAGATCTACGTCCATAAAGATTACAGCCAAGAAAACCGTATGGAGCAGTTCTGCCCTGCAACACATGAGATTGCCATGAGTGGGATTCAACTCGACAGCAAAGGGTTCAGGGACCTAAGATCAAATATCTGGTGCTAAAATAACACCATACAGTACACAGAAAGGAAAGAAGGCATGGATAACATTTCTTTGTGTTTTTTGAAGCTGGTATGAAAAAAAAAATCATTAAAAGCCAGAGAAAAGCAATGCCTAAAGAATAATGGGGGACTCAAAAGAGGAAGCACACACACAACCTGCTCTTTTCCCTGAATGAAATTTTGAGCCAGGGGTAGATTTACAGCAAAAAGATAGCAGTCTGAACGTCTGGGCCCCAAATTACACAATCCCTTTCAAAGCCCTAGCGAGTTTGTATTCATAATTTTGGATTATTGTTTTGTAAGTGGGCTCCCCCAAATTTGAAAACTCCAGACCCCGTAACAGCTGGATCCAAACCTATTTTCCTGTGGAGCCCGGGCTGCTGATACGCACCATTTCGGCCTTTTCTGTTGCCCAGGTCCACAGCGCCAAAGTTAATCTTCTCTTTGCAGGAACCCAGCCCCAGTTGTCCTCCTTCCAGCAGCAGCAAATTGTCTCACATGTTCCCGGCTGCTGGGTCAGAAATGGCTACATTACTCAGTGCCCCCCAAACGTTTATTGTCCTGCAGAGCCTTACACAATCCCACAGGAAACCACGCTCAACACTTAGCCAACACTTGTTGATCTGATTGAACGCAGTCAAAACAGAGACAAAAGCATATTTCAGAAAGGTTCCAACTTTGATATCTGCACCTCCTGCTTTTCCCAGGCAGCCCTAGGGTCCATGTGATAACCCTGCCTTTGTTTCTAGAGGTTTCTTCCGGAAAGGACAAGAAAATATCTCTGCACAGCCCCACTTCTGACGCTGACTTCTTTCAGGAAACCATTGGGTAATGCCAAACTGCACAGAGAATAAGCAATAAAAACTTCAGCTCAACACTTGGACAAAGAGAGGCCTGAGACCGTACGAGAGAGAGAAGAACCATTAACAAAACCGTAAAGGAGCACATTCCCCAGCTGAAATGATTAAGAAATCTAGAAATGGAAAAGAAATTAGTTTTGCCAATGTTGGGTGCTCCAAGATTGCAACGAAGAAAGGTGATTGTCACTTGACTTCATTCTGACAACATAACTTTTGGGTTCACTCAGTCCATCTTTTTCTCTGGTGCACACAGGCTGGTCACATACACTGAATCTAGTGACAGATTTTAGGCTCGGCTAGGGAGAGACAAGAAAATGAACCATCCTTTTAGCATGTGTTGACACACTGTGCTAATTTATAAATTGTTGGATACTTTAACTTCTTTGTAAATATCTATAGTGTGCTTGTTGTTGTTAGCTAGTTGCTGTCATTGTTGATTGGAACTCTTGGTGACCTTCTGAACTGTGCAGAGATAAACTGCACTCCATAGGGGTTTCAGGGCTGTAACCTTCAGAAGCAGATTTCCAGGCCTTTCTTCTGAGGTGCCTTGAGTGGATTTGAACCGCCAAACTTTCAGTTAGTAAACACTTAAATATTTGTGCCACCCAGGGACTTACTATGAGTCAAAATCAACTTGATGGCACCTAACAACAGAGTGTGGTAGGAGTCCCTGGGTGGCACAAACAGTTAAGCACTAGGTTACTAACAGAAAGGTCGGGCGTTCAAACCCATTCAAAGGCACCTCAGAAGAAAGGCCTGGCAATCTGCTTCTGAAAGGTCACAGCCTTGAAAACCCTATGCAGCAGTTCTACTCTGCACATGAGGTCACCATGACTCTACTCAATGACAACTGGTTGGCTGATGGTGTGGTAAAGTGTTGGGTTGACAGAAGAGAGCGAAGTTCTGACTTTCAATGAGGTCCTGTCTTTTGAGTGGGCACAGGGTTAGCATCCTTTCTATGTATTCATCCAGCCAATCAGCTCTTATTGAGCATCTACCATGTCCTGGGCATTCTGTTAGGGACCAGAGACATAAAAGTCAACAGAACAAAGAGAGCCTGCTCCCTCTAGGGACTTGTCTAGTGGGGGAACACAGATAAGTAAAGATGGAGTGTGTGAATGACTACTCGAAGAGATTTTTCATCTTTCCGCCCGAAAACTGAAATGTGGGGAAGGGCAAGGAGTTCTAGAGAAGAATTTGGAAGAGCATAAATTGCACCCTCGTAGCAAATAAAAGTCATTGACGGATTCCACATAGCTCGCCATCCAACCACTAGGAAGAAAGAAGGCCGCCATTCAAGAAATTGAGGACGGGAAAGGTTAGATGAGAAGCTTAGAGGGCAGTGAGGTGGTGTTGATGACGATTAAGCAACTTGGAAAAAGCGTATCAAAAAAGGTGGCACAACCTGAAGAACGCAACCAACGTGGCTGAAAGGTACACATAGAAATTGTTGAATTGATGCATGCTCTGCTGTTTTTTTTCTGCTCTGTATATTTTCACCAAAAAAAAAAAAGAAAGAAAGAAAGAAATTGAGCTGAGGCAGAGTAACAGTGGCCCAACCACCTGGCCCAGTAAGTTAATTTGATACTCTGCTAACTTGCTTTGCCACAAGACAATTTGTATTTACTCTTCTGCTCATATATGGTTGCATGGCAAAAGAAAATTCTAGAAGAAAAAGTAAATTTAGGGGGGAAAGGGAGGAGGTGGCATAACCCTGGAAATACCTGGGCACACTCTCTTGGGATTCCAGTCCCTTCTCAGGGCTTAACACACTCAAGGGCAGTTAGGAGGAGTGGTTTCCTCTCAGTCAAAACCGGCACCGATTTATTTATTTTTCTATTCATTCACTTCCTCCGCTACATCTCCTGAACCCTTCTCTGGCTCTATGTTTTCCATGTCTTTAGTTAAACCCTAAATTTGTTGTGGCAACCTGCTTTTCCAATGACGTGATCTAATTTGCACGAAGTAGAGTCAGCTTTGTCACCTCCACCCAGTGAGATCCTTAGGAAATTTCTCTGAAGCTTGTTCATGCAAGCCGTTAACAGCCTACAAGCTTCGGTAGGGACACAGCAAGCGATAATGTGACTTCATGACATGAACCAGTTTGTTCACTTGGGAGAAGTAGTGCTTAGATTTTCAGAATGAGAAAGAAACTGGGAGGATCCATTTTGTGTGTGTGTGTGTGTGTGTGTGTAAGAGAGAGAGAGACTAGCTTTGTGACTGACCTGTATTTTTCTCTCACTTTTAAAAAAGTCTGGGGATGTTGGACCTTGCTTGATAAGGTACTTTTTTTTGACATAATCGTACGCGTGTGTGTAGTCTGTAGAAAAACCCAAACCCACTGCCGTTCAGTTGATTCTGACTCACAGTGACCCTATAGGACAGAGTAGAACTGCCCCGTAGGGTTTCCAAGCAGTGGCTGCTGGATTCGAATTTTGGTTAGCAGCCCTAGCACTACGCCACCAGGGTTTCTGTGTAGGCTATAGAGTTTATAAAAAGTTTGTACATGCTTCATACTTGTGAGGCCCTGAATTAATCTGTCCCTAATGAGAAAAAAAAAGAGGGGACCTTCCGGGGCCCTCAGTTACCACTGCAGTTCTCTGTCCCCTCCTTGCAGAAGTGAGAGTGGATGCTGCAAAAAACACCATGTTTTGCTTTTGATTCCAAATTTCAGCCAGGACCTCTCTCCAGAATTCCAGACTTGTGTCCGATGGTCAACTTGTCCATATTTATTTGGATTATATACTACACATGTAGAACTTAACATATTCAAAGCTGACCTCCTGATTAACCCCTTAAACTAGCTCTTTCTAGTCTTCCCCTTCTCAGCTAATAGCAACTTCATCCTTTCAGTTGCTCAAGTCAAAGAATGTGGAATCGCCCTTGATTTTTTACCTTTCCCTCACATCCAAGGAAACCCTGGTGGTGTAGTGACTAAGAGCTACGGCTGCTAGCCAAAAGGTCAGCAGTTCGAATCCACCAGCTGCTCCTTGGAAACTCTATTGGGCAGTTCTACTCTGTCTTATAGGGTTGCTAGGAGTTGGGATTGACTTGACAGCAACAGGTCTGGTCTGGTCTCACATCCAACATCCAGTTGTTCAGAAAATATGCTTGGCTCTACCATCAAAATACATCCCAAGTTTGGCCACTCCTCACCACCTCTACCACTACCTTGATGGTCCAAGTGGCCCTTATCCCTCACCTGGAATATTACCCCCGCCTCCTGGCCACTCTCCCTGAACCCACTCTTGCCCCGTGCAGTCTATTCTCCAGTAAGTGGCCAAAGTGATTCTTTTAAATGTTAAGTCAAATCTTGTCACTCCTCTCCTCTGAACTCCCCGATGGTACCCTCTTACTGTCTTTAACATCAGCTTATGATTTTTCTACTACTCACCACTCCCAAAACCGGCTTCATGGCTATGCCTACAATATCCTGAGCATACTGTGCCCCAAGACCTTTGCACTGGAGGTTTCCATTGCTGAATCTTCCAGATATCTGCCTGGTTCATTTCTTCATCTGCAGGCTCAGCTCAAAGGGTATCTTCTTAATGAGCCCTGCCATGACCACCCTGTCAAACACTATAACCTCACCCCACCCAGAACTCCCAGTCTCCCTTCCTCTGCTCTACTTGTTCTTTTTTTCCACAGGACTTATCACCTTATATCCTGATACATAATTTCCTTATTGATTATTGTTCTTGTCTGTCCATCCCTAGAGAACAAGCCCCACAGGGTGCCAACAACTCCTCTGCAGCCTAAGCTCTCTCCACGGCTGTCTCTTCATTGGTGGGTCACCCTGTCACCTCTCATACTTATTCCTTCCAGTTCTAAAATCATCCACTTGGAGGCTGGGATCTGATGGGAATTGTTCACACTTACTAGAGCTAAAGAGCCTACCGTCTCTCCTAAGGATGCTTGGGCATCAAGCTTCAGGTTCAGTAGTGGAACGAATGGCATTGCTCTTTATGAAAGGAAATTGTTGATTGGCAGGTGGAGGTGGACGAGGAAAGGTTTGTTCTTGTTTTGTTATGATGACCATTCCTGACACCTATAAAATCTTTACCCATACTGTTGGTATTTTATCAACTCAACTCCCATTTTGTGGTGGGAGATAAGGATTTGGGGTCTCGATGGAGTTGGCAAACTATGCCAACCTCCTGTTTTTGTAAATAAAAATTTTATTAGGACACAGCCATACTCATTCGTTTACATATTGTCTCTGATTGCTTTTGAGCTACAAAGGCAGAGTTGAGCAGTTTCCACAGAGACTGAATGGCCCACAAAGCCTAAAATAGTTACTCTCTGGCCTTCACAGAAAAAAAAATTGCTGGCCCCTGATCTAGAAGAATCCTGCCAGCACTGGAAGTGCCCTAGTAGCCTGGAATTACGTTCAACTGCTCAATTCAACAGACATTCATTGAACTGTACTGTGTACAACGCATCAGAGTTGGAATCAAGGAAAGAGGCACAAAGGGACATCTTTCTGGAACTCCTCCAGCCCTGATTCCTGCTTTGACTCAACTTATTTTTTCCTAAGATTTTAGCATGAAAAATTCAAAATACAGAAAAGTTAAAAGAATCATCCAGTGAGCAGCCATATCCCCACCTAGATCCTACAATGAACAATTTCCTATATTTGCTTTATCATATACCTATCCATTTATACAGAAACCCTGATGGCGTAGTGGCTAAGAGCTAGGCTGCTAACCAAAAGGTTGGCAGTTCAAATCTACCAGGCCCTCCTTGGGAACTCTATGGGGCAGTTCTACTCTGTCTTATGGGGTTGCTATGAGTTGGAATTGACTCAAAGGCAATGGGTTTTTTTTATTTTTTTTAATCCATTTATTCATCTCTCCATCCACCACCAATCCACCTTATTGTTGTTACTATTATTGCCGTTAATGTTTTTGGTGCATTCGAAGTAATTCGCAGACATTAGTGCACTTCATTCATAAACACTTCAGCATAAAAAAAAATACATAACATTAATTACAGGTTAATTCATATTAGTGGTTGTATTTTAACTTCAATACTGTGATCTTGGAAGTAGCCTTAACTTGGTCAGAAGACACAACTTTACAAAAGCTGAAAACTGAGAAAGGTTATCAGGATAACGGAGGCAAGTGTCTGGGGACTCACTGACCTAAATTTCTTGCCTTCCTGGCTCCGCGATGAATCGGTCTTTCAGAGCTGAGAACGTTTTGCTTGTGAAATTCTAGGAAAGTTCTGCAGCTCAAAAGAGAGGGTCATAGCTGTTCTGTTCTGGGACGTTGCCAAAACCTCATGGGAAAGACAAAAAAGAACACGTTTATGAGGTTTGGGCAACGGTTGGTCACATGTCACTTCTGGGTCAGAACCCAGCTGGGTGGAACAGACCAGTCTGTGAAGACTGCTCTCATAGGGGTGGAAATGGGAGTCATGAGGACCCATCCTTTCTAGATGTATTTGGATGTCCTCACCCATCCAATACATTAATGACCTTCACAAACCAGTGTTTACAAAATAATCAGTCCCTGACATGGAGCCAGTTCCTTTCCTGGGTTCACTGAGTCTGAATGCCTAATAGAAAACATCCCAGAGATATTCGTCATTTAATGAATAGCAGCTGCGGTACCCTGGGAGGCAAATTACCAAAATCAGACCTATCTGCAAGAAAAGAACCTTTGAATTGACTGCTTGAAGAAGAAAAATAAATTGCAAATGATGAAATGTACAATAAGATGTCCATGTATTTCTATGAACTGTATACTTGAAAAGAAACTCAGCCATGCAGAAGAGGAGAATAAAATTTTTGAAGAAAAAAGAGTCAAATGAAAAATGCTGATAATTTGAGTGTTTTTAAAGATTATAATGGTGTTATTTGGAATCATTTAGTGAAAACTTTGTTCATTGTCATATAAGCATGGAGTTTTCTTCATGCTTCCCAGCATTCCAAAGGTGACCAATGGTCTATCTACACAGCATCTATATCATGGTCTATCATATATCCAGGAGTCCTTGGATGGTGCAAAAGGTTAAGCACTCAACTACTAACCGGAAGGTTCGATCTTTGAGTCCACCCACAGATGCCTCGGAAGAAAGGCCTGGCCATCTGCTTCTGAAATGTCACAGCCTAGAAAACCCTACGGAGCAGTTCTACTCTGAGCACATGGGATCATCATGAGTGGGAATGGACTCAACAGCAATAGGTTTTTTTTTTTGTGTGTGTGTGTGTGTGTGTGTTTTTAATCATATACCCAGCTGCCTGCTTGACATCTCCATCCCAGTGTCAAATGACAGTGTGAAAAGTGCTCAAAGGTCCATGTACAGGGTCACATTTCTCATCTCAAAAGTGAACTGTGTTATAGCAAAACACTGTTGTTATCAGTTGCCATGAGTTGATTGCAACGCATGGCAACGTCAGGTGTTATAGAAGTGTGCTCCACAGGGTTTTCTTGGCTGTAATTTTTATGGGAGCAGATCTCCAGGCCTTTCTTTCACTAAAAAAAAAAAAAAAACCTTTTTGCTGTCAAGTCGATTCCGACTCATAGTGTCCCTATAGGACAGAGTAGAACTGCCCCCATCGAGTTTCCAAGGAGCACCTGGAGAATTCGAACTGCCAACCTTTTGGTTAGCAGATGTCGCTTTTAACCACTACGCCACCGGGGTTTCCACTAGGTGAGTTCAACCTGCCAACTTTTTGGTTAGTAGTTCAGTGCAAACCACTTGCGCCACCCAGGGACATCACCAAAATATTACGTGCCTCATATGCCATTTGTAAAAAAGTCTACCCTTGCCAGCTTTGTTTTCTCTCATTTTAAGTCTGAGCTTTTGGGACTTGTTCTTTTTTATCCCCCACAGGGGCCTGCAAGTAGAATTTTCTGCTTTGCCCTGAGCATGCAGGCCCCTGGAAATAGCTTATGCCTGTGCAGGGCCCTCAGAGAAAAAAGGACGGGAGCTCTCCTCTTATGGCTGCAGAGGCTGAGGATTTGAGCCTAAGAGGAGGTGCCGATAAGGTATTAGCCTGAAAAGATACCCAAGAATATCAATTTGACTTCCATTTTGTAGTGGGAGACAAGGATTTGGGGTCCAGATGTTGTTGGCAAACTGCAGTTGAGAGACGGGCAAAACGGTCTTTCATCAGGACCTTCTCCTTGGAAATGCTACCTGTAACCAAGGGGCCTGTCAGAAGCTACTGCTATAGCTGGTGGGATGCAACGTTTAATCTCTACCGTGTACTTTAATAATTGGTTCTCTTGCTTGGTGGCTGGTTGCCTTGGTAATAACATTTAAATGGACATATACGCTTTCTGAAAGGATAACTATTTTTAAGAGTTTTTCATTAGCCTGGAAAAAAAAAAGAGAGCTTTGAAAATCCACTTTTCTCCTCACACATAAACATATATTTTCCGGTTATCAATTGTCATGAGACAAACTACCTCGAAACTGCGTGACTTTAAACAACCATTTTATTTGCTCCCAGTTCTGTGGGTTAGGCAGTTGGGAAGGATGCTAGCGGGAGTTCATGTCTTATCCACATGGCGTCAGCTGGGGCTGCTTGGACTGGAGGATCCACTTCCAAGATGGTGTCTTTGTCTATGTGTCTAGTGTCTCAGTGCCCCGGTTTGGGCTTCTTGCAGCATGGTGGTCTCAGGGTCGTCACTCTTCTGACATGGCAGCTAGCTTCCAAGAGAAAAGAAGTGGAAGCTGCCAGGCCATTTCACAGCTATGTCCAGAGCTGGTAAAACATCACTTCCACTATATTTCATTGGTCAAAGCAGCCACAAGCTCTGGAAGAGAAGTAAACTCCACTTTCTGATGAGGGAGTGCCAGGGGCACATTGGAGAAGAGCATGTGCCATGGGAGATATGGCTGGGGGCATCTTAGGGAAATACAATCTTCCAAAGGGTGACAGATGATGACTCTGGTAAACAATGTGTAGGAGTGATGATCGCCACATCAGACAGGCAGGGGGGCAGGCAGGGAAGCTTTCCCAGAGGGAGCAACATGGGAACTGAGAGCTGAAAGATGAGTGGGAATAAGTCAAATTGAGGAGAGGGAAAGAAAGATCTAAACAGAGGCTCAGCAAGCCAACAAGAGGGAGCATGCACACTGCAGAGCTCAAAAGAAGCTCAGCAGACAATAGAGGGTCCCAGGCAGAGCTGGAGAGAAATGTAGAACAAAATTCTAACTTAAAAAGAAAGACCGGACTTACTGGCCTGACAGATTCAGGAGAAACCCTGAGAGCATGGCCCCTGGACACCCTTTCAGCTCAGTAATGAAGTCACTCCTGAGGTTCACCCTTCAGCCAAAGATTAGAGAGGCCCATAAAACAAAACGAGACTAAAGGGGAACCCCAGCCCAGGGGCAAGAACTAGAAGGCAGGAGGGGACAGGAAAGCTGGTAATGGGGAACCCAAGATCAAGAAGGGGAGAGTGTTGACATGTTGTGGGGCTGTTAACTAATGTCATAAAACAATGTGTGTAGTAACTGCTTAATGAGAAGATAGTTTGTTCTGTAAACCTTCATCTAAAGTACAACAAAGAACAGAAAAAGAAAGCTCAGCAGAGTGGAAAGGGGGGTTGTGTATGTGTGTGTCCATGAGCAAGTGTCAGTGTGTTTTGGGTGAGGCAGGGACAAGGACATCACGGGACTTTATCCTGAGGGCAATGTGAAACCACTGAAGGATTTAGGCAGTTATTATCCTTTGCCTGTCATTCAGAGAATGGGTTGGCCAGTGGCAAGCTTGAAACCGGGAAGAATGAGTGACCATAGGAGAAGATGGATGGTGGCAGTCATAATGGGAACGACTGAGTGTATTTAGGAGAAATTAGGGATCATAAACCCATAAGAACCCAAACTCCTTGCCATTGAGTCAATTCCAACTCATGGCGACCCCATGTGTGACAAAGTAGAACTGCTCATTGGATTTGCTTGTCTATAAACTTTAAGGAAGGAGTCCGTGGGTGGTGCAACGGTTAAGTGCTCAACTACTAGCTCAAAAGTTGAGAAGACAGGCCTGGTGATCTGCTTCTGAAAGTTCACAGCCTTGAAAACTCTATGGAGCACAGTTCTACTCTGCACACAGGAGGTCGCCAATGAGTCCAAATCGACTCGCCAGTAACTAACAACAGCAACACGAACTTTATGGAAGCAGATGGTCAGGGTTTTCTTCCTCAGCACCACTGGGGGTGTTCAGACCACCAACTCTTCAGTTAGTAGTTGAGCGCAAACCACTTGTGCCACCCAGGGACCATTGTTAGGATTTCAAAGGGGGAAGAGAGAGGGGGAGAGCTGGGGTTTCAGCTCAGGCAGCTGGCGGAATGGTGAACTTTCTGCTCAGGAATGCAGAAGCAGTTACTGAAGATGGCAGAGTGTTTGACAGAGAGCTCCCGCTTCTATTTACTTGGGGACAGTTGCAGAAGCAATAATAATAACCATATGTGAAAAGACAAATACAAACAGAAAATAAGGGGTTTTCATTCTCCCAGTGGAAAATAAGGGAGAAGGCTTCCTCCCTCCACTGTTCTTTCAGAATTCACTTTAGACAACTTGTAATTTTTTTCCCTGTCTCTTTGAAAAGTAGGTAAATCAAGGATGTGTCTTCAGGGGAAGCCATCTCTTTGGAAAGGTAACCATTAAGGGACATCACCCCTCTTTCCCAGTTTCCTGCAAAGAGATTAGCATAACTTGAGGGATCCTGCCGTGAAGATATTAGAAAATTAGCAATTTTATCCTGGAAACAGGAAGGTAATGGTCTGTATCCATTCAGCTTTATAAAGGGTCAAATTCCTTTTTGACTCTGCAATCTCTTTAGCGGATTGACTGTGATGCATCACATTCTGGTTTAACGTGTATTCAAGAGTAAGACTTTTCTTTCTCTTTTATTCTCGTGGAGAGGTTTTCTGAGTTGGGAGTAGACTTTGGTTTTAGTAACTTTTCCTCAACATGTGTAACACTACTTTGTTACCTCATGGCACTTACAATGTTCATGGAAACCCTGATGACATAGTGGTTGAGTTCGGCTGCCAACCAAAAGGTCGACAGTTCGAATCCACCAGGCGCTCCTTGGAAACCCTATGGGCACAGTTCTACTCTGTCCTATAGAGTTGCTATGAATCGACCCGATGGCAACAGGTTTGGTTTTGGATAACGTTAATGTGCATTAGCTCATTTAGCCTTGAGTCCCCTAAGTAGGGTGGGGAGGCTGGGTCTCAGCCCCACCAACCCAAGGAACTTCCGACTCATAGCGACCCTACAGGACAGAGAAGAACTACCCCATAGGGTTTCCAAGGCTGTGATCTTTACAGAAGCAGACTGTCACATCTTTCTCTTGTGGAGCAGCTGGCGGGTTCGAACCGCTGACCTTTTGGTTAGGAGCCAAGCGTTTAACCATTGCACCACCAGGGTGCCTTCTACTAGCCTGTCCTTTTGGAGCAGGGATCTGCAAACAATGACCTGAAGCTGAATCTGGCCCACTACCGGTTTTTGTACAGCCTGTGAGCTAAGAATGGCTTTCCGTTTTTAAATGGTGGGGGGGGGGGGGGGGGAGCGCGGGAGATCAAAAGAAGAATAACTCTTAATGACAAGGAAAATTATATGAGATGGAAATTTTAGTATCCACAATAAAAGTTTTATTGGAACAGGGTCCCGCCCATTTATTTATGTGTTGTCTATTGCTACAAAGGCCGACCGGACCAGAGCAGTCGCGACAGAGACTGTACAGGCCCGCAAAGTTGAAAAGATTTACTTTACAAAGGTTGTTGACCCCTGCTTTAGAGCACCACTTTCTTTCATTTCTCAAAACCAACCAATGAGCCTTGTATTTAGAGAACGGAAACAGACGCAGCCCTGCTTGTACCCAGGGGTCATAATCCTGGTGAGGAACTAGAGCTTCTCACTGGTTTCTACATCTGCTGAAAACTCTCCAACATCTGCCCAATGTCCTCGGAACAACATTTAAGCTCTTAACCAACTATCTCCCCACTAGAGCTTGCATTCTCTTCAAAATCAGTTGCCCTGGAGTCGATTCCGACTCCTGGTGACCCCACGTGTGTCAGAGAATTGTGTTCCATAAGGTTTTCGATGACTAATTTTTCAGAAATAGATCGCCAGGCCTTTCTTCCAAGGTACCTGTGGGCAGACTTGAACCACCAACTTTCAGGTAGTAGTCCAGTGCTAAACCATGTGCACCACCCAAGGACTTGTGCCTTCTCTTTAGGCAGGGACGAAAATGTCTTGTCCCATGCCCACACCCCCTACACCTTTTAAGTGGCACACTGCAACACAGCAAGCAATTTATTTATGTGACAAACAATTGTATTCTGCTTAGGACTTGTTAGGCTCTGCCCTAAGCCCTTTATAGTTCTCAGCTCATTTAATTCTCATTGTAACCCTATGCGGTGAGTGCTATTATCCATCACCATCTTCCTTTTGACGCATTGCATTGGGCAAATCTGCTGCAAAGGACCTCTTAAGTGTTGAAAAGCAAAGATGTCACTTCTAAGACTAAGGTGTGCCTCATTCAAGCCATGGTGTCTCCAATTGCCTCATATGCATGTGGAAGCTGGAAAATGAAAAAGGAAGACCAAAGAATTGATGCCTTTGAATTGTGGTATTGGCAAAGAATTCTGAATATACCACGGACTGCCAAAAGAACGAACAAATCTGTCATGGAAGAAGTACAACCAGAATGCTCCTTAGAAGCACTGATGGTGAGACCGCGTCTTACATACTTTGGACATGTTGTTAGGAGAGATCAGTCCCCAGAGAAGGACATCATGCTTGGCAGAGTACAGGGTCAGCGGAAAAGGGGAAGACCCTGAACGAGGTGGATTGACACAGTGGCTGCAACAATGGGCTCAAGCATAACAGCAATTGTGAGGATGGCACAGGACCGGGCAGTGTTTCGTTCTGTGGTACATGGGGTCGCTATGAGTCGGAACTGACTCGATAACACCTAACAACAACAATCTTCCTTTTACAGAAAACAACCGGAGGTCAGAGAGGCTGAGCCACCTGCCCAAGATCACGAAGGTATCAAGTGGCGGAGGCAGGATTTCATCTTGTGTAGCTGTGACCCTAGTACTCCCCAGCATATTCTCTCCTTTTTCAAAACGGGCGACTGAGAGCTTGACATAACTAACACCATGATGAACCTGTAAGTTTTTCTCCTTCCTCTGCCTGCCTCCTCCTTCACAGACCTCTGTTAAAGACTTTGTTTTTGTTTTTTTAAGACTTTGTTTTGACCTAATGACTTTGTTTTAATCTGATGCAACTAAGTTTGTTTTGTTCTGTCAGACCACCTGTGACTTAACAACCCCCACAGGAAAATTAGAGCCCGGGTATCTGATACGTGTATCTTTAGCCTAATAAAAGAGATGTCTGGCAGGTATCTTTTGTCACTGTCCTGTAATGAATAACTCCTCTTGACCATACCTCTGGCCAAGTAACTACAAAGACACTTGTAACTCTTGTGAGATTCTATATAAGCTCTAACGTAAAACTGCTCTTTGGGACTCCATAGAGACAGCCTGTGCTGCTGCTGGATCCCCGGTGATGTATACGTCTTCTGAATAAACTTTGTCACTCTTTCTGACTTGGAGTACATTTCATAGGCTCGACTGCTCCACGGCACAGACCCTAATGGGGTAACAGACCCAAGCTCCGCAGATTGGGCGACAAGTTGTTGTTCTTAGGTGCCGTCAAGTCCCTTCCGACTCATAGCGACCCTATATGACGGAGTAGAACTGCCCCATAGAGTTTCCTAGGCTGTAATCTTTACAGGAGCAGACCGCCAGGTCTTTCTCCCGAAGAGCTGCCCATGGGTTTGAACCACCAACCTTCCCGGTTCACAGCCGAGTGCTTAACCGTTGCGCCACCAGGGCCCATAGGGTAACAAGTAGACGCGAGTTGGAGACAAGTTTCCCAGGGGCTTCTCTCCTGGCCTGCCTTCCCCCTCTCCTTCCCGCGCACTTTTCCAAAGCCTGGAGGGGGCACTCGCGGGAGGACACCGAGGCCGGGAGAGGCGGAGGGCGGGGCGAGAGGACCCGCGCATTGTCAATAAAGGAGTGTCGCCCCGGCCCAGGGCCCCCAAGCTGGAGCCTCCCGCCTCCCCTCCAACGCCCGCCCCCGAGAAGCGCTGAGTCACGCTGGGGCGGCGCCCAGGCTTCCAGCCCTGCCTCCCCGCTCGGCGTCCGCGCTCCCGGCTTCCCGCGCCCCGCCTGCAGCCCCACACCCCCACCCCGCAAGCCGTCCGACCGCCGTGAGTACCCGCGTCCCCAAGGCGGGCCCCCGCACCCGCAGGCCTGGGCTGGGAAGTGCTGGTGACCAGTTTGCAGGCGTCCCGCCTTTTCCAGCCCGCTGTAGACTCCTAGGGAGATGGCAGGAGATGCTTGAATAAGAGTGCTTTGAAATTTTGGGGGAAGGTGGGGGGACGGCGTTTCCTTTTGCAAAGCACTGAGATCGGTTAAGTACCTCATCAGTTGTTTACGTGCGTACGCACTAATTGTAGGAGTCTGGAAGGACCCAGAAATAGTCCAGGTGGGAGTAGAAGGCTTTCTAGATGCTTGTATGAAGGTGGTGACAGTTCTGTCCCGCGTTGAGTATTAAGCTCATTTCTATGTCCACAGTCCATCCCCAATACATGCTTGTGTTGTTGTTATTGGGTGCTGTGGAGTTGATCTCAACTCACAGCGATCCTATGTGACAGAGTAGAACAGTCCCATAACCAAAACCAAACCAAACCCAGTGCCGTCGAGTCGATTCCGACTCACAGCGACCCTATAGGACAGAGTAGAACTGCCCCATAGTTTCCAAGGAGCGCCTGGCGGATTCGAACTGCCAGCTCTTTGGTTAGCAGCCGTAGCACTTAACCACCGTGCCCCCAGGGTTTCCTAACAGTCCCATAGCGTCTTCGAAATTGTAATCTTTTCTGGAGCAGATCACCAGGTTTTTCTCCCAGAGCCGCTGGGTGCGTTTGAACCACCAGCCTTTCGGTTAGCAGCCAAGCATTTAATCTTCGCTGCCATCATGTTGCCTACTCCCAGGAGGGCACATTTTAGGATAGGCCTCTACCAGTTGGAGGGTAGTGCGGAGTAGAGCCCGCCTAAAAGCACCTAACATTCACGTTTTTGAGGCAGGCAGTCTTGTCATCCCCATTTTACAGATGGGAAAACAGAGGCACGGAGTGCCTTAGGTCACACAACTGGTATGTGGTGAAGCTGGCATGCAAACCCAGGCTTGCCTGGCTCCAGAGTCTGTGCTTCTTGCTAAAAGCACCTCTCTTGGTTTCGGTAGTAATCTTTGAAAGAATTGGCTAGATTTCAGCTGAAGAGATTCAGGGGATTGGAGGTTTTCCAGTTGCCTTTGAGTTGATTTTGACTCAATGGCAGCCCCATGTGTGTCAGAGTAGAACTGCATTCCATAGGGTTTTCAGTGGCTGATTTTTTCAGAAGTACATGGCCAGGCCTTTCTTCTGAGGCATCTTTGGGTGGACTCGAACTTTTTGGTTAGCAGCCGAGCACATTAACTGTTTATACCACCCAGGGATTGAGTGTACTATCCACAAACACTTGAAGTGGAAAAGGGATTATACTTGCTTTGTGATATTCCACTGGGTAGAACTTAAGCCATTGCTGTTGAATTGATAAGACCCCAAAATTGGAAACACTCTTGAGTAATAAACAGATGCATTGTCAAGGGTAGCTCCCCCTTGAGTTGCCTGTGTTCTAGAGGTCTTCATGAGGAAGTTCAAAGAGTCTATGCCAGAAAAATTGGCCTTGAACTTCAGGGATAAATGGGTCTTTGAATTCAATGACTCTCAGAACTTCTTTTCAATGCCCAGATTTTTGGCATATCCTGGTGAGAGCCAAGGAGTCCTGGTAGTGAAGTGGTTAAGCGCTCGGCTGCTAACTAAAAGGTCGGTGATTTGAACTCACGAACTGTAAAGCTTACAGCCTTGGAAACCCTATGGGGCTGTTCCACTCTGTCCTGTAGGGTTGCTATGAGTGGGAATTGACCTGACAGCAAAGGGTTTGGGTTTTGGTTGGTGAGAGCCACGAGCCTCTTGCTTTTTCTGTTTTCCCTTTGTCTTCACACAAAACTGCCATCTCTCAGCCTCACTGGTAGCCCCAACCAGTGGAGGGATGGGGAATGGCTGTCAAGAGATTTCAATGAGATAAGGCAGAGAAAGTGCTTGTTGAGGTCCTTGGTAAGTGCCCACCAGAGCTGTTACCGCTAACACTTGTGCAAGAAGGCTGTAAAATTACATGAGATAACAATTGGAAATAATCCTGCAATGCTTGGCGCCTTGGAAGTACTCATACATGTTTGCCATCGTTATTCTTGTTCTAAATCACTGAGCCCAGGTTCTGTACATAGGAAGCACTCAAGGAATTGTAGGTGTTACGATTTTTGGCACAGTCTGATTTTAATACCCTCTGTTTTTTATTTCTTGGATGTTTCCCCCTTTCTGATGTCTTCTTTTTGATGCTCCCCCTTCCCCTCTCCGTCCTCTACAGTTAAGCAGCAGAACACCGTCTTTTCAGAGCCTTGGACATGGGGTCCTCCAGGAAGGTTACCCTCTCGGTGCTCAGCCGGCAGCAGTCGGAAGGGGTTGGAGCGCGGGTCCGCAGAAGCATCGGCAGACCCGAGGTATGCTGGTTGGGGGGCTGTTTCATGCTTTCTTGGCAGAAGAGACTTTGGAATGCTGAGGGTGACTTGGGAAGAGAGGACCTAGACAGTTATGAGCTGCCCTGTGGGGCGGCATAGGGGCCACCTCGAAACTTAGTGACTGGGACCCCACGCAGACCAGCCTCAGCCTCAGACGGGATTTCTGGAGCGTGAATACAGATGTCCTGGGCAGAGGTGCAGCAGAGCTTCATGGAGAAAGTATCCCCATGTCTCTTTGCACACCCCTGCTTTCCCCAGGGCAGACCTGCTCTCTGCTTCAGCAAACGTGCCTGCCCCCAAGTTTGCATGCCCACATCTCAAAGCACCAGGGGGTAACTCTGGGACCCAATTCCAGATTCCCAGGAGAGAGACTCTAATTGGCTTGGCTCCTGTCAGGTCTCCATCCCTGGCCAATCCACCGTGGTCAGGGATTTGGAATTATGGAGAGGCTGCTGGAACCCAACTCTGTGGACCTCTAGAGGGTGGAAGGTAGATGGGAGACTGGCTCTGAGAGGAGGCGATTGTAGGTTAGGTAGACATCTTTCAACATTAGAGAACTTTTTCATTTGAATAATAGGGGGGCCTTGGGATTGTGGGAAAGAAAATCCCTGTGGACAAAAGGATATCCGACTCATGGCGACACCACGTTACAGAATAGAACTGCCCCATAGGGTTTTCTTGGCTGTAATCTTTACGGGAGCAGATCAACAGGCCTTTCTTCCGCGTTGCCGATGGGTGGGTTTGAACAGCCAACCATTGGTTAGTAGTTGAGCTGATTGCACCACCCAGGAACCTCTAGTGGTGGTCATAGCCCCAGGAATAGAGAGTCCTGTGCCATCCTAGATTCTGAAAAGAGCCTTCAAATAAAGGAAAAAATGTATTAGGGAAATGAATTCCAATTTGAAACATGAGGCTGACTTGTTCCTCTTCTCACTCCCTGTTCTTGTATTCTCATACTACTTGGTTTCTAGATCTCAGCTTTATACCACCTGTTCCATAAGGGCTATTTCCCCCTCTTTTTTTTATAGAAAAATCTTTTGAAAGTGTTCATTGGGTTTTAAAAATCTCCTGACTTTCCTGGAAGTACCGCCCTACTGTGTGGATGGATCTAGTGCTGATTGGGATGTCAAGGCAGGGAGAGGACTATGTCAACCCAACTCTATAGCAGCCCCATCAGGCCTCTCCCGTGTGTGCCCCTCCCATTTCGCTTCCCACATTAGCGTCCTATTTACCCAGGAATGTCTTTTGAGGTCCGTCAAACATTACTTTCCAAAGGATATGCACAAACAGGATTATTCTAATAGCTCAATGCACGGTGGACACTGGGGAGAGCCAGGTGGACGTGGTGTCATGTTCTACCAGGCCACATCACTGACAGAATAATTGCTGACACCCTAAAGCCACCAGCCAGTAAATCCGTTGTCGCGTTTTGAGGGTAGCTAATACTTTAATTCCTCCATCTGTCCGGAACACATCTGCTGAGGGGTTCTTGATTTTTTTTTTGTCTTGTGAACTCCTTTGGTCATCTGGTGAAACCTATCTATTCTGGCTCAAAATAATATTTTTAAACGCAGAAAATGAATTACAGGGGACTACCAAGGAAAACTGGGTAATATCGTTAACAAAATATTTTTTAAAAATCTCCATCTGGTGATCTTACATTAAAAATCAAGGTGTGGTGTCTGTTGTGATAACTTAAAGCTATGAGGAATGTGAATGACGATCCTTCAGCATGCCTGCAACAACTGTAATGTGATATGAAAATATTTTTGATTTCTGTTGGTGACAAAGTCGCAGGTAACCCATTGCCATCGAGTCAATCGTGACTCATAGCGACCCTATAGGACAGCGTAGAACTGCCCCATGAGGTTTACAAGAATCGGCTGGTGGATTCGGACCACCGACCTTTTGGTTAGCAACCGAGCTCTTATCCATTGCACCACCAGGGCTCCAAGTCACAGGTACTGGTCATTTAATGTGGTTTGTTGACTACATTCATAATTGAAGAAAATGGTTTGTGAAAATTTCAGTTAGAGGTTAGTGAAAATGAAGATATGTTTTTCCATCCATGTTTACATCCACCGCCCCCTACCCCCAATTCTGTCCATGGTTCCGGTTAAGAGTCCTGGCTGAAGACCTGTGCTGTAAAGACCCCCGTATTCTACTAATCAGAGGGTCTTCTATGTCCCAGGTATGCCTCTATCCTAAGGAAAGAAGAAACTGATGAGAATTATTCTCAATCCCATCATCCTATTAAGGCAGTGGGTGTTTCCTTTTTCGCCATGGAATTGTATATTTTATATTATGAGGATTATGTAGAATAAACCATTTTGTGTCCTGATTTTTTAAAGTAACATTTTGTTGTGCTTTTGGTGAAAGTTTACAGAGCAAATTAGGTTCCCATTTGACAATTTCTACACAAGTCGTTCAGTGACATGCGTCTTTTACGATGTGTCAGCATTCTCTTTAGTTGTATTCTGGTTGTTCCATTTCTAGTACTTGAGTTTCCCTGCCTCCTTATTTTCTCATCTTTTGCTTTAGAGTAATTGTTGACCTTTTGGTCTCATACAGATGGTTTTTTAAGGGAGCCTCGTCCTCACGGGTGATATCCTTTATTTTGTGTGCCAGTCTGTTATTTCGCTAAAAGGTGACCTCAGGATAGTTTCGGCTCAAGGTTTCAGGGAGTCCTCTAGTCTCAACTGGTCTGATTTTTTTTTAAATTTAACATGCTAGGATAAGCACTTCTCATGTTGTTATAAATTCTTCATAAACTGCATTTTAATAGCTATGCAATATTCCATTGTATGGCCATATCATTATTCACTTATTCATGGCCCCATTTTTGACCATTTATGTTGTTACTATTATTTTTAGGACTGTGCACGCTGTGAACTTGCCAAAAAGGTAGACCCCCTCACTTTTCCATCAACAGAGAATGAAAGAGTCTCTCTAACTTCAAGGAATTTACTTTTCAGAATCTCTGCACCAAGGCTTACGTCTCTGATGTGTCTGATATGTCTCATAAACTTTGGACCCCAAAGCTATTCTAGCAGAAAATTTACAATGTTCAATATTAGTGGCCGAAGTGGTGTGTCCCTATAATTGTAAATGTGGAGGTAGAAGAGGAAATGACAGTGCTGTCACTCAGCCTTTCTGTTATGAACCATGAGAAGAGATGGAATAGGGTTGGCTCACGGAGTCCCTGGGTGGCACAGATGGTTAAATGCCCTACTATTGGCTGAAAGGTTGGTGGTTCTACCCCATCCAGAGGTGGCTTCGAAGACAGGCCTGGCGATGTGCGTCTTCTGAAAGGTCACAGCCTTGAAAACCCACAGGAGCAGTTTTACTCTCTGCACACATGGGGCCGCTGTGAGTCATAACCCGGTGGAGGGCAACCACCGCTACTAACAGAAGGGCTGGCTCACACCCTCCGTTATAGTGACACGTGGGCAGGGCCAGCCAGGCTGGAGTTGGAATGGCTCCATAGCCTGGTGCTGAATGTGGTCCATCTCTGCTCCCAGCAAGAGGGAAACCCAATGCTCATCTGGTTTTGCCACTGTGCTCCACTCTCCCTTCCACCAGACACCCCTGGGTAGGAAGTAATTTTCCTTGGACAGTTCTTGTTTTTGCTGTTTGTATTATGGAGTATTCCAAACATAAAACATAGAGAGAATAAGGATGAATCTCCATGTACCATCACCCAGCATCCACAATGATCAATTCATGGGCAGTCTTGATTCATCTCTATTTACTCCCACCCATTTCTCCCCTCAAAGTCTTTTTTTCCCCTGGTGTTTTAAATTTCTGTTTTTGTTAAAAAGTGTATAAAAATTTTAAAGTGCTACTAACGCAGTGGTTGGAGCCCTGGTGGCATAGTGGTCAAGAGATCATCCGTTAACCAGAAGGTCGGCAGTTCGAATCCACCTTGGAAACCCTATGGGGCATTTGTACTCTGTTCTATAGGGTTGCTGTGAGTCGGAATCAACTCGTCAGCCATGGGTTTGGTTTTTTTGGGGGATACATATTGTTCAGTGACATTTGTTACATATTTCACCATGTGTTAGTGTTCTCTTTATTTCCATTCTGGTTGTTTCATTTCCATTAATCTAGCTTCCCTGCCTCTCCTTGCCTTCTCATGTTTGCTTTATGGTAAATGTTGACGGTTTGGTCTCATACAGATGATTTTTTTTTAAAGAGCTTAGTACTCACTAGTGATATTGTTTATTTTATGATCCAATCTATTATTTAGCTGAAAGGTGACCTCTGGGAGTGGTTTCAGTTCCGAATTTAAAGCACATCTCAGGGCGACAGTCTCAGGGTTCCTCTAGTCTCTACCAGTCCAGTAAGTCTGGCCTTTTTTAGGAATTTTAGTTTCATTTTACATTTTTCTTCCATTTTATCTGGAAGCATCTATTGTGTCCCTGGTCAGAATGGCCAGTAGTGGTAGCTGGGCACCATCTAGTTCTTCTGGTCCCAGGATATATGAGGACGCAGTTTATGTGGGCTCTTGGCCCTGATGAGTAGTTTCTGTTTTGAGTCTTTGGTTTCCTTCTTTCTCTTTTGCTCCAGGCAAGTAGAGACCAATAGTTGTATCTTAGGTGGCTGCTCGCAAGCTTTTAAGACCCCAGATGCCACTCACCAAACTGGAATGCAGAACATAAACTTTTAGAAACTGTGTTGTGCTGATTGACTGAGTTTCCCATGAGACTATGGTCCTAAACCTTCAAACCCAGTAAACCTGTCTTTCGAGATGTTCGGTTATATCTGTTCCCCCTATGTACTTTATTGTATATGTGAATATATATGCAGCATACACAAACATGTATATACACATGCCTGAAGATACTATAGGGTCGCTATGAGTTTGAATCGACTCAACGGCAACAGGTTTAGTTTTAAAGACACACCTATACGTGCACATGTGTATCTCATATCCACCTTCCTAAACACATACCTGCATACTTATCTACCTGTGTAACCACACACATATTTTTTGGTGTTATTGCTGTTGTTGCAAAATTGTATATGGTATAGCATTTACTACGAAGTCCCTTATTCTGCATACTTTCTAGTGTCATCATTTACCTTGGTCAAGTTACGCAGACTTCATTCACCCGCATTCGGTATTGCCTTTCCCATCGCCAAAAATAACAAGTGTCTGCTATCTAGAAAGTGATTCCCCTTCCCTCCCTGTCACAGTCTTTTTGAAGTGAACCCCAGTCGTCAAATTATTCCATTTATAAATATTTTAGTTTGTCTGCCTAAAAGATTAGAACTTAAAAAAAATATAACCACGATCTCATTATCACACCTAAAAATTAAAAGAATTCCTTAATATCATTGAAGGAGCCTGGATGGCATAGCGATTAAGAGCTCAGCTGCTAACCAAAAGATTGGCAGCTCAAGTCTACCAGCTGCTCCTTGGAAACCCTGTGGGCAGTTCTGCTCTGTCCTGTAGGGTTGCTATGAGTTGGAACCAACTGAAGGGCACATAACAACAGCAACAGCATTGACTAATCTTGGTCCTGACTGATACAACCTCTGTAGATGGCGCTGTCCATTTTCCAGGTCTTTATGTGCTGAATCAAGGCAAAGGAGCCTAGAGTCGTAGCTCATGATCACTCAAGGCTATATCTGGATCTCAGTCAGGGCTAAGTGCTGGCCGTTTCCTTCTAGCTTCTCACTGTTGGCCCCAGGCTAGAGGCTGAGAAAGCCCGGGAGGTAGTCTGCCTTGTGTTGATGTAGGCTGGGGTATTGGGAAGGGGGAGGTTTCATCTGACTCTAGGCTTCTGCTGTAGGTATTATTGCCCTTATATCAGTTAGCGTCAGGTTCAACTGTGTGTAACAGAAAACAGCCTCCAAAACCAAAGGCTTCCACATGTAAGGGTGTGTGTTTCTCTTTTATAAACCCAAAAGTAAGCAGTCTAGGTGGGCTTGACGGCTCCACAATTATGAGGCTTAGTCAAAACATTTTAGAAAGTTAGAATTCTCACAGGAATCAGATCATGTCTTCAGGTAAACCAAAACCAACCCTGCTGCCATGGAATCGATTCCAACTCATAGCGACCCTATAGGACGGTGTAGAACTGCCCCATAGGGTTTCCAAGGAGTGGCTGGTAGATTCGAACTGCGGATCTTTTGGCTACCAGCTGAGCTGTTATAACCACTGTGCCACGAGGGCTCCATTGTTAATATTTAACATGTTGTTGAATGTTTGCTGAATTCTTAGAGAATAATGGGAACCTTCTAGCACCCTGCAAGTAACATGTTAGTACAATAGTCTAATGCAAGATATGTCGCTTGTTGGAGGAAGAGTATCTCTTACACATCTTCCCCATCCGCTAGCCAGAGAAACAGCTCACCCCTCCAACTCTTGCCTCAACTGGCCCCCTGGCTGCTTCTGCAGTCTTTTCCAGGTACCGACTGAATGTGTGTCCATATGCCATTGATTGGTGACCAGAAGGATCAAATCTGTGATTGCTATATGACAAATAGTACTTCCCAAACAATAAATAACTACTGTCTTTTGGGTGGTGGATGGTGATGATGGTAGGAGTGAAAGAGGGGACCTCTTACTTTTCACGGTTTATTTGATGGCAGGATATATTTACTCATATGAAACTCTTTGATACCAAGCACTAAATATTTCCTTATCTCATCTCTTGTTGTTTTGTTGTTGTCGGCTCCAACTCATGGTGACCTTAGATACAACAGAATGAAATGTTGCCCAGTCCTGAGTCGTCTTCGTGATCTTTGCTATTTTTGAGCCCATTGTTGTGGCTATTGTATCAATCTCATAGCTGAATTGACTCAATGGCAGTGGGTTTGTTGTTGTTGTGTGCCATCAAAGCAATTCCGACTCATAGTGACCCTGTAGGACAGAGTAGAACTGCCACATAGGGTTTCCAAGGTTGTAATCTTTACTGAAGCAGACTGCCACATCTTTCTCCCACAGAGCAGTTGGTGAGTTCCAGCCACCGACTTGGTTAGCAGCCAAGCATTCAACCCCTACAGCACCAGGGCTCCTTAACAACAACAGCTTCTGTTATATTCCTTGTCTTGCTGAATGGCCCTACGTCCACTCAGGCACCATAGGTAGAAACTTGGGACTCATCTAATGCTCTTCTTTTTGCGTCTGTCGTTCTCTATCACTATTGCCATTTCCTTAGTCCTGCCCTTTGTCCTTGCCCGGACTATATTGCCTTCTAAATAGACTCTCTGTTTCCTGTCTCTTCCTTTTGCAGCCCATCTTCCACATGCGTGCTAGAGTGATCTTTCTAAATCTGATCATCTCAACCTCTGATTAAAATCCATCACCTTCAGGACAAAACCCAACTCCTTCATGACTTGACATCTGTCTTTGGCCCATCCCTCATCACAGTTGTATCTTTTGCCCCAATAGAGTAGCGTCTTTGCAGTTCTTCAAATATGCCAAGCTGGTTCTTTGCTCTTCTACCTGGAATATCCTTCCCTCCCTTCTCACTCTTCTTCTTGATTAACTCTTGCATGTAATACAAGACCCAGCTTAAAGGATACTTCTCTGTTAGAGCCTTCCCTGAACCTACCCCGCTTTCATATATGTTTAGTTGTCTTTCTCCAGAACGTTTATCATGACATTGCAGTAATTGATTTTCTAGTCTGTTCTCCATGAAATTAGGAATCTGTTTAGGATACAGACCGCATCTTGTTTGTGTTTGGCTGTTTAGATCTCAGGTGATGGATGAAATGTTTGCCCACACCTGCGCTTCTTATAAAATGTCAACTTTCTGACTTAATTAGTGGATCTGTGTGTGTGTGTGTGTGTGTATGTATGGGTAAGGAGTTCTTTCCTAAAAGCGATTTTCATTGCAAAAGGTGCTCATTGACTATGTAGTTTTCAGTGAGGTTTCCTAGATGTGTTGGTGAATATAGCCCCCAGTAGTGAGCCCTGGTGGCACAATGATTAAGCGCTTGGCTGCTAACTGAAAGGTTGGCAGTTCGAACCCACATAGTGGTGAAAGACTTTGTGATCTGCTTTCGTAAAGATACAGTCAAGAAAACCCTCTGGGGCAGTTCTGCTCTGTCACATGGGGTCGCTCTGAGTTGAAATTGACTCAACAGCATACACCAATAACAACAACCACAAATGTGGCATAAAAGGTATATCTAATCTGCTGAATTTTATTTTTATTTCAGTTAAAAAACCTGGACCCGTTTTTACTGTTTGATGAATTTAATGGCGGTAGACCAGGTGGATTTCCTGATCATCCACATCGAGGCTTTGAAACAGTAAGTAAAATAATTTGATTGCAAAAGTGTCTATTTTAAAAATCACCTCTGTTCTTTAATAATCACTTTTAATAGAAAATAAAATTTTAGAAGCAGTGAATGATAGGCTAAAATTAATTTATAATTTGCTGGCTATAGACTGGCTACTATAGAATTTTAATATCTATTTTAAAAGAAGTATATAAACAAACAGAAAAGCCAAACCAGTTGCTGTTGTGCCGATTTCTTCAAGGCATGTCCCTGAAGCACGTCCCTGAGGCACCTCTGGGTGGGTTTGAACCACCAACCTTTCAGTTAGTAGTCAAGTGCATAAGCAATTGTGTCAGCTAGGGACCCCCTTAAATGAAGTGCCGCAGGAGAAACACCTATTTGAACAGTTAATAAAGGGCAAGAATTGGCTTCTTAAAATATGAACATAATGAAAATAACCTATTGTGGGTAGAAGAAACTGTTTAGGATGTGATTAAAATAATTTTATGTAGAAAACTTTCATTTTTGGGCAAGAATATTTAGAAAATTTAAACTTCAGGTAGTACAATATTATAAGCCCAAAAAGAGAATCCAAGAATACTGTGAGTATTTAAACTCAGCTCTATGGAATTTGAGAACCAAGAGACTGAAATACAACTTAAAGTGAGGATTTTAAAGACAAACACAAATTTATAAATTTAATTTTAAAATGTAGAGATTCTGCTGAACATTTATTTTCAATTTTAGTTAGAGAAGGAAATAAAAATATGTAATATAATATTGTGGCCCCTGAAAAGAGTCCCATTCTCCACCAGTACATGTGTCCTGGGAAAGTTACTTCCTGTTTAGAAAGTTTAGCTGTCTGCCTGTGAGAACAACCTGTGTTCCTAGGAAACAGACCAGGCCTTATTAAAGGTTTCTTATACTTGTAAAACCAATTAGTGAACAAGCAAGTATTTACTGAAGGCTGCTGGTGTGCAAGCTTTGGAGTAGGGTGAGCTTTCTTATGTTGGGGTGCTTGTTTGTGTGTCGGGAGTGTAGGTAGAAGGCGGAGGGAGGGTGGCTAAAGGACAAAGAGGCAAGGTTCCTCTTGCCTCCAGACTGCAGTCTAGTTGAGGAGGCGAAGGATGGACAGATACAGAGTTAACCTCACAGTGAGAAGGTGGAATGAACCAAGACACTTCTGGAGACCAGCTCAGGGTAATTGGACCAGTCCCCGTTTTCTACTTAGCAATTCATCTTCCAGTTCACTTCTCTGCTGACACATTGGTGCTGTGCCTTGCCTTAAAGCAATAATGTAAGCCATTCCTTTCACCTACCCTACACCCTTACTAGGAGTCCTGGGTGGTGCAAACAGTTAACCTACTTATTTGCTAACTGAAAGGTTGGTAGTTCAAGCCCACCCAGAGGCACCTCAGAAGAAAGGCCTCATGATCTACTTTCAAAAAATCAGCCACTGAAAACCCTATGGAGCACACTTTTACTCTATTCAGGGCTGGATTAAGGCGTGTGAGGACCCTAAACACCGGTAGCCTGTGGTGCCCACTCTGTTCACTCACTCATTTGAATGGGATATGTGAGTTATATATATATATACATGTATATGTGCGTGTGTGTGTGTCTTAGCTATCCATGATGTAACTTCTTTTTGACTGAGACTGTTACAGCAAAGTGGCATATGCCATTTTGTTGGAATGAGATGAACTGGATTATAAAATTTTTAGTGGATGTGGGGTACTAAGATTTTCACTATATGCCACATTTTCTACAAAAAGAATATTCCACGTATTCTACAACAAAGAAAATGAGTCAGTGAACTTAGTTGTTTCAGCAATCCATGTAAAATTCTGTTGAGCTCCCACAATGAAAAATAGACTTTCACTAATTTTACTTCCAGCAGCTTATACTGCAGTTTTGATGCTTGTTTTGTAATAAACGCTGTAATTATAAATGAACAAATGAAAAAATGTCATAAAATTTGATGATCAGAAAACAAATATTACAACAAATTACTATATTTTATCATTTTTTTCTATTCTTTGCTCTCACAAATTCTTCAATGCTTTTCATCACAATTAAGCTGCCGGATAATATCTACTTCTGTACCTAATAAGGATAACAAATCAAGTCTTTCTTGAGCCATCATTGTACGTTGAGGATTTTTGAGTCTCTTTAGGGACAGAAATGGTCGTTCTGTTGTGTAGTTTGTGATCATTAAAAATAGGAATATGCGTAAAGCAGTTTCAACGTTGGGAAATACGCATTGTATTTTATCTTCTGTTATGGACTCATACGTGCCCACGTGAGTAAAATTTCTTTCCTAAATCTCTAAACTTAGTTCTCATGTAAGAATGAAATTGTCACACTTCTCGGTAAAGGTTTGTATTTTAAGTCACTGAGATAAGCCAGCTCTAATTTCTTGGATGCTTTCATGCATTTTTTATCAGGCGTGTACATATTGGAAACTCTGGTGGTGTAGTGGTTAAGTGCTACGGCCGCTAACCAAGGGGTTGGCAGTTCGAATCCGCCAGGCGCTCCTTGGAAACTCTATGGGGCAGTTCTACTCTGTCCTATAGGGTCGCTATGAGTCAGAATTGACTCGACAGCACTGAGTTTGGCTTGGTTTTTGGTATGTACATATTAAGAAGGAAAATCTATTTGAGAGAACTTCATACATTTTCACTCTACTTTTCATGTAAGAGTCAAGTGTGTCAATGATGGTGCAGTGTGCAGTTATGAGAAATTCATATCTGGCACTCAGTACTTCCTGAGCACTTCTGTCGTTTACTTCCTTTTTTCTGCTGCTTCTGTGACGGCGAAGTGCTTGATCATCAGTATTTGGCAGTATTTGTCTTGTTGCGTTTTCAGAATTTTCAAAATCTTCTCTTGAAGGATGTAAATACCCTGTTAATGACTGGTAGAGATCTGTGCATGTCTTTAAATTTTACTTCTGAATCTTGGAGAGCTTGATTGATCAAAATGCTGTAATATATTATTCCACATAGGCAACATAAATACATACTCTAATGTTTGCATTTCATTGGCAATGTTTTTAGACTCTCCTTTCTCCTTTTTTGTGTCCGGTCTTCAGCGATATTTTCTACGGCATCTAGGACCTGAGTGTACGATTCCAGGATTGCACTCATTGCTACAGCATGTGCTTCTCAAAGTGTATTAGAAAGACATTTTAATACTCGACCATTGCCTAAGTATGTTTTAAGAGCTGCCCATCAGTGACTGGAGGCGGCAAAAAATCTGTAGAGTAACTGAACAGTAGGAAAAAAATTAACTGTTTCTGGACGAGACTCTGCTGCACTACATTCTACAAGATGAAGTGAATGCGGGGCACACGGTATGAAAATGGCATATTCATTACATTCTAAAATTTTCCGTTGCATGCCTTTATAATGCCCTGACATATTGGCAGCATTGTCGTAGGACTACCCTCTGCACTTAGAAAAATCAACTGTGCATACTTCACATAAATTGTGAAGTACTTGATTTGCAATTTCCTCACCGGTATGACTTTTTAAGCTGATAAATGTAATAAATTTTTTGACAGGTTTTCTATCTGTTGGAGATAACGTATCTGAAAACAATACGTAGCCGATCTGTATGATAAAAATCAGTAGTGGAATCTACGGACAAATTGAAATATCGAGCTATACTCATTTCACTAAAAGTAGTTGATCGAATTTTATCATTTATTAAGCTTATTAATTCTTAACATGTTGTTTTCAGTATATACAATGGGTTGCCCTTTCCTGTGTTAACATATTTTGAGATGTGGCCTGCTAAAAATGGATCAACTGAGCAACAAGCTCAAGTAAACCCCCCAAATTTTCCATTTTGTGGGGACCCAGATACATCATTTCTTTCTCAAAAAGATAGTCCACGTTCAACAATTGTTACAGTGACAGCAACAATGAGTTGCAAAACATCTTTCCAATACTGATGTTCTTCATTAATTTGTGTTTCTAGTTCATGAGTGTTATGGATTGAATTGTATCCCTGCAAAATGTGTTTCAACTAGGCTAGGCCATGACATCCAGTATTGTGTGGTTGTTCTCCATTTTGTGATCTGATGTAATTTTCACATGTATTGTAAATCCTATCTCTATGATGTTAATGATGCAGGATTAGAGGTAGTTATGTTAATGAGGCAGGACACAATCTGCAGGATTAGGTTGTATCTCCAGTCAGTCTCTTTTGTGATATAAAAGAGAGGAGTAGAGAGGAGAGGGACTCATTACGACCAAGCAGTAAGAGATGGGAGCAGAGTGCGTCCTTTGGACCTATGGTCCCTGCTCTGAGAAGCGCCTAGGTCAGGGGAGGATTGATGACAAGGACTTTCCCCCAGAACCGACAGAGAGTGAAAGCCTTCCCCTGGAGCTGGTGCCCTCAATTCAGACTTCTAGCCTCCTAGACTGTGAGAGAATAAATTTCTCTTTGTTAAAGCCATCCACTTGTGGTATTTCTGTTATAGCAGCACTGGATAACTAAGACAGTGAATTAAGCCAAAACCTTGTCTACAGTTTAAATATGACAACATACAGTCTCTGTGAATTGAACTGTTTTCATGTTTATTAATCCTATTTTAGTTGCAGCAATTGCTAAATGCATCTGTAACAAATCAAGAATTAAATGATTTAGGACTGAATAGGTTGCAAACAAAACAGTATATGGAGCCGACTGATGGAGAATACAGTAGCTACTCCCTCTTAAAACTTTGACTGTTAGCTTTGCATTCTAGAAATATATTGTGGCTACAGAACCTTGTTTGCTTATCACCAGAAATTTTCTTTTTTTTTTTTTCTTCAGTTGCTCTAATGCTTTTTTTAATTGTACTTTAGATGAAGGTTTACAGAGCAGACTAGTTTCTCATCAAACAGTACATACATTGTTCTGTGACATTGGTTAACAACCCCACAACATGTCAACGCTCTCCCTTCTCAACCCTGGGTTCCCTATTACCTGCTTTCCTGTTCCCTCCTGCCTTCAGTTCCTGCCCCAGGCCTGGTGCGCACCTTTAGTCTTGTTTTCTTCCATGGGCCTGTTCAGTCTTTGGCTGAAAGGTGAATCTCAGGAGTAGCCTCATTAGTAATGAGCTAAAAGGGTATCCGGGGCCATACTCTCAGGGTTTCTCTAGTCTCTGTCAGATCAGCAAGTTTGGGCTTATTTTTTTGTGAGTTAGAATTTTGTTCTACATTTTCCTTCAGCTCTGTCCGGGACCCTGTATTGTGATCCCTGTCAGAGCAGTCAGTGGTAGCCAGGCACCATCTAGCTGTACTGGACTCAGTCTCCACCAGAAATTTTTGATACCAATTTTCAAATGGTCCACTGTGATGTTGACAATCACCTGGCCCTCTTTTGATCCAATAATTTATATCATTAGAAGAAAAATTATTCCACAAAGCAGGATTTGTATTTCTGTTATTTATGGCATCTGCCGATGCAACAGTTTCAGATTCTAAAATAGTGTCACTCTCTACACCATTACTGATTTTTTTTACTACAGCAAAGACTGGATGCAGAATCTGGAACAAACTGTTATTTTCATATTGCTATTAGTAATTTTAGCACTAGTGATACTAGTATGATTTGCACCTATTAAAGTTGAGTGTTCAATGGAAGAAGTCTCTTCTGATTCATTATGTTTTAAAAAGGAAGTTAATTTTGGAATTGTCTTTAGGAATTCATAAATCCTTTTCTTTTTATCTTCTTTGAGCTTTTTTTTGTGCTCCACTTAGTTGTGGTCATTTCATTTTACCCGGATATCAAATTATGTCACTTTTTAAATTTGGTCTTACCATAACAAATAAATTAGAATGATTGAAAAGAAATACAATTTATAAAACAAGTAAAATTTATAGAATAAAATTTGCATTCATATTTAGACATTAACACAAAAACTTATATTAAAAAATTAGTAAGTAAAAAAAATTGACTTGGAGCATGTAATTTTGTTCTTCAGGTCTGAGACAGTCAGAAGAAGTAGTGCTTACAAGGTGGTTGGAAATAATTTCATTCGTTGTAGAATGTTTGTTGGCAGGCCCTTCACAGATCTCCACGAATGTTTTTCATCTTGAAATAATTAAAACTTGTGCACTCACTTTCTGTCCTTTGATGCTGCGTCTTCACGGTTCATTGGGCTGCTGCTGTGCCTGCTCTGGAGCTGCTGCTTGTATTCGGACATTCTCAACACTCTGTCCCACGGCTCTAGATACCAAATTTGCCTAAGCCTTCAAGGTCTCTTAAATATTACTATCCCCATCAAGTTTTCCTGACAATCCCAAGAGGATACACTTTCTCCTTCATTTGTCCCTTTGTTAGTTTCCTAGGTGTCGTTAGGAGGGGGTCGCAACGACTAAATGATTTGTGTCTTTCCACGGTGTCTTTGTTAGTTACCAATATTACAGGCACACAGGTTCTTGGCTACGCCAGACACCAGAGATCTCAATTCACCAGGTGAAAAGAGAGGGAAAGCAAGCAAGCTTACTGCAAATGAGGGCGGTGTTTGGGCATTGTTGTTTTCTTTCCACGGTGTCTTTGTTAGTTACCAATATTACAGGCACACAGGTTCTTGGCTACGCCAGACACCAGAGATCTCAATTCACCAGGTGAAAAGAGAGGGAAAGCAAGCAAGCTTACTGCAAATGAGGGCGGTGTTTGGGCATTGTTGTTTTCTGGTCTAGGCCAACTCTTGACCACACCGTTGTCAATGGCTTGATGTCAAATCAGCCTCGATCCCCGAGAATCTCTCATGGATCTCTGTCATGTCTCTTGAGTACAAGGGCTTATTATCCCTTAGCTCTCAATGTATGGCCAAAGCAATGTGTATTGAGTCGGGAGTGAACTAAGAGTAAACCTGGGCGAGCTGCCGAGGTCCACTGCTTCCTAACTCACTGAATCTCGACCCTCAACGTATGATCGAGATAGGCAGCGTCTCTAGGACTTGGGAGTAAGCCTGGGCGAGCTGCCGCAGCCCACTGCTTCCCAGTCTGCAACTTATGACCGAGTTAGCAACGTCTCTAGGACCTGGCAGTAAGCCCGGGTGAGGTGCTGCAGCCCATTGCTTCCCAGTCCACAACGTATGACCAAGTTGGCTCTGGTTATGACTCCAAGCAAAGCTGAGTCTTAGTGTCCTTTCTTTTATACACGTTGGAGCTCTTTGAGCCTGTTTGGTTGGTGTTGATAAGTCCTTGTTTGTGACTTAGTTGGTCCCAGTGTCTTCTGTTGATAAGGTTGTTTTTCTTCTCTAGGTTGTATCATCTTCCTTATCTCCTTTCTTCACATGTTTACTTCTACATTTGCTTTCAGCTAGCTTGCCCTCCACACTAGGGCTGCTGTAACAAGGTACCCCAGACTGGTTAGCCTAAAAGAACAGGAGGCCAGAAGTGTGAAATCAGGGGTGGTTCCTTCTGGAGGCTCTGAGGAAGAATCTGTTCCATGCCTCTCTGGTGGTTGCCAGTGATCCGTGGAGTTCCTTGGCTTGTAGATGCATTATTGTAAAAAGAGATGGTTCTTGCTGAAGACGATGAATATATTAAATAAAATGAATAATGAAACATATTGATTGCTCTTCTTTCCATTATGGAAAGTGTCTTCTAGGGGGGCTACTTTATAAAGTGTAAGGTATTAAACTTTGAATTACTTTCTGAAGGAGTTTGTTGTTGGGTGCCGTTGGGTCAATTCTGACTCATAGTGATGCCATATGACAGAGTAGGACTGCCCCATAAGATTTTCTTGGCTGTAATCTTTACAGGAGCAGATGGCCAGGTCTTCCTCCCGTGGAGCCACTGGTGAGTTTGAACTGCCAACCTTTTGGTTAGCAGCCAGGCTTAACCGTTGCACCACCGGGGCTCCTTGTGAAGGATTTTAGCTGGGAAATATTAGTATATGGCTTTTATGAGTAAGAATTTTTATTAAAAATGTAGTTATATTTAAATTTTGTAATAAAAAAAATGTAGCTGTAATGATCAGTTTTCCCCAGGAGTGGAGATAAGCCAAGAGACTCAACTCTTTCTTAATATGAACATCAGTTTAAAGTTAGGTTCACTCGTAGGCTCTTTTCATCTCCTCCCAGAGAATGTTTTGAATAATACAAGCTTGTTGTAAATTATTAAAGTGCCAACTATTATAAAGAATAAAGTTAGGATCATTTGTTATGCTATCTTACTATCTAGAAATAGCTACTGTTACTGTTTTGATATCTTTCCTCCCAGTACTTATCATGCTGTATATGTTTTGTGTCTTTTTTAAACATTACATATTGTTAGCATTTTCCCAGTATTCTTCAAAAAACTAATTTTTAATGGCTGCATTAAATAACTGCCATGGCAGTTGTACCAGTTAACATTAATGAGGGTGCCTGGTTTCCTTCAACATTGCCAGTGCTGTTTATTTACCCAACTTTTTTATCTTTGCCATTTTGACGAGTAAAAAATAATGTCTCATTTTAGTTTGAATTTGCATTTCTCTTATCTAAGCGAGATTGATTATCTTTTTATTTTGAAACATTGGTTCACCCTATGTATTTATATCCTTGGTCTTCCCCTTCCCTCCCCCTTGGGTTGCTGGTATTGTTCTTATTAGTATGGAGAAGCTGTTTATATATTAAGTAAATCAAGCCTTTTTAGTGATCGAAATTGGAACAGTGCTAAGCAGGATTAAGTTCGTTTTGCGTGCCTCTGAAGGTAAACCTTTGGATAAAAAAAAAACGTAGATTTTGGCTCAGTAGAAGGAATCATTTTCTCACAACCGGTACCCAATGATGGAATACGTTCCCTGAATCAAAGTGATTTTCTTATGCCTGGAGGAATATAAACATACACTACATGTTCATGTAATGGGTGTGTTATCAGGACCAGAGTCTTCAACATAGGTTGTGTGGGAGATAAGCCATTACTATGTTGGAAGACGATATTAGAGCTCACAATTATTTTTTTTAATTAAAAAAGAAATTACACTCTACTAACACATGAGTGGAAACCCTGGTGGCGTAGTGGTTAAGTGCTATGGCTGCTGACCAAAAGGTCGGCAGTTCAAATCCACTAGGCGCTCCTTGGAAACTCTGTGGGGCAGTTCTACCCTGTCTTACAGGGTCGCTATGGAGTCAGAATCGACTCAACGGCAGCAGGTTTGGTTTTGTTTTGAACGCATAAATAAGGAGCCCTGGTAGCTGCTAACTAAAAGGTTGGAGATTTGAACCCACCAGCTGCTCCACAGGAGAAAGATGTGGCAGTCTGCTTCCATATAGATTACAGCCTTGGAAATGCAGTGGGGCAGTCCTCGTCTGTTCTGTGTGTTGGAATCAAATCAACAGCAATTGGTTTGGGTTTTTTTGTTGTTGTTTGGAACACCTGAATATAAAATATTGAGAAATATATATATCTTGAGTACACACTCACTTTTTTTTTCTAAAAAGCTAATAGTGATATATGATCAAACAAAAAACCAAAAACCAAACCCAGTGCCGTCGGGTCACCCCGACTCATAGCGACCATTTTCCACAAGACTCTTATTACTTCACATGTGGTCCAGGAACCCGCAGAGGTATCACCTGGAATCTCAGGCCCACCCCACATCTGTTGAATTAGAATCTTCATTTCAATGGCATCCCAGAGCGATTGATATGCACATTCAAAGTGATATGCAAATGTTGCACAACATGATTAATGTAATTGCTATCACTAAGTCGTGCATCTGAAACATGTTGAATTGGCAAGTATTGTGTTATATATATATCAACAACGTTTTAAAAATTGATATGCACATTAAAATTTGAGATCTTCCAAACCAGAGATTTTATCATTCTTTGAGATAAATGGGAGTAAGAGTCTTATTTTATTGAGTTAATGGCTAATCAGTTTTTAAACGGAACTCAAGTTTTGGATAGCTGGGTTTTATGTTAAAAACTTGCCTGAAAATGGAGGCAGAAGGAATACCCAGGAGAGGTTACCCTACTTCTTCCTGCAGTCAGCCATTTCCTAACTAAAGAGGCACAGCTGGTGGTCACAAGACACAGGGGAAAATGTCTGCCAAGACTTTGGACTCTGGGGAGGATGGTTTTCAAAAGGCCTGAGTGGAAAAGAATGGAATAATTATGCAGTTACCTCTTTCTGGTCCATCCTGATATCTGTTTAGGGCAACTACAGACGATTGGTAACAAAGAACAATCTTAAAAAATGGGCAACACGTACGTTTTTAATCCAAGCCCTGCCAAAGTTCAGTGTAGCTCTAAAAAGAGGTACCGATAGTTCACACACAGTTGATGAACCCCTCGTCCGCCCTGAGAAGAATCGTATTTTGTGCCTTTCAAAACCATCCTTTCAATTATACCCTTGGGACTTGCCAGATTTGAGCACTGAAAGCCCGGCATCCCCAGAAATCTCTCAGCCCTGGGTAGACTAGATGGATGGTCTCTCCTGCATCGTTCAGTTTCAGAACTGTTAGGCGTAAACCATCATGCCTGCTTCTCAGGGATGTCTTAGGATGGTCTTCTTTTTTTTTTTTTTGACGTTTTTCACTACAAGTCTCAGCAGGCTCTTTGATGTTGTCCAGGAGGAAAAAAACACCGTTCCCAAGGGTGTACCCAGCAGAAAAGGTGAACTCCTGTTTACTAATTGGCAGCCGGCAGCGTTTGCATGCAATGCCTGAATATGGTTCACGTCTGAGACTTATAAGTGGATTCAAACCTCCCATCTCCCACACAGCTTGTTTTTTTCTAGCCTGCTGTGCGTGTTCAAAATCAAACCATACGGTTATTGAATAGAGGCTGAAGGAGATTTAAACAAACAAACAAAAAGCTTCATTAAATTCAATACCCATTTTGGGGAAAAAAAAACTCAGGGAAAACCAGGAAGGGAAGGATACTTTCTCAATACCGCAAAGACTCACTATTGTTCAGTGGGAGTCCCTTGGTGGCGCAATCGGTGAGAATGGCTTGGCTGCTAAGTGAAAGCTAGTGGTTCACGTCCACCCAGAGGTGTCTTGGAAGAAAGGCCTGAAGATCTACTTTCAAAAAATCAACCACTGAAAACCCTGTGGAGCACAGTTATACTTTGACACACATGAGGTCGCCATGAGTTGGGTTGATTTGACAGCATCTGGTTTGGTTTTTTTTTATTGCTCAATAAACATCCTGTGTTACAGTTAACATTGGATTAGTAGAAGTATTCCTATTAATATGAGAAAGAAGCAGTTACTGTTTACCAGGTCTCCTGGGTGTGTTCAAACCACCAACTTTTAGGTGAGTAGTTGAGTGCAACTGTTTGCGCCACCCTAACTAAGAAATGCTTCATTCCTTGCTTGGGTTTTCCTCCAGAGAGCCTTCAAGGAAATTAACTGACATATTTTTATTTATTTAAAGTAATTAAAAAGTTTTGGTATTAAAACTTGAACCATTATCCAAAAAAAAAACCCGAACCCACTGCTGTCGAGTCGATTCCGACTCATACGGACCCTGTAGGACAGAGTAGCACTGCCCCATAGAGTTTCCAAGGAGTGCCTGGCAGATTCAAACTGCCGACCTTTTGGTTAGCAGCTGTAGCTCTTAACTACTGCGCCACTGGGGTTGCCTGAACCATTCATTATAGGAGAGTCTTTAACAAGACTCAAAATCTGTGCAGACCCTATGACTCAGCAGTTGTAATTCCTGGAAATTCACGTCCAGAAACACACAGGACTAAGAGATGTGTGAGGACATACCTTTTATCTTTCTTTGTAAGAGCAGAAAAAACTAGAATATCGTAAGTGTCCATCAAGTAAACCCACCCAAAAACCCAGTGCCGTCGAGTCAGTTCTGACTCACAGCAACTCTACAGGACAGAGCAGAACTGCCCGTTAGAGTTTCCAAGGAGCGCCTGGTGGATTTGAACTGCCAACCCTTTGGTTAGCAGCTGTAGCACTTAACCACTACGCCACCAAGGTTTCCATCAAGTAGGGAGGGGCTAATGATTTACACGTCAGGGTGTATCCATGCGCTGGAGCGCCATGCAGGTGAAAGTCAGCCATGAGCCGTGTGCTCTTTCAGAGGACTTACTATATGGGATCAAATTGTGAACAGCAACTTGAAAGGTAAGATAGAAAGCTTGAGGGGAAATGAGTTTATGTCAGTAGGGGGAGGAGCAGTTCAGAAAAGGAGGGTGAGAGTGGTTGTACAACTTGAAGAGTGTAATCAGTATCACTGAGTTGTACATGTAGAAACTGTTGAATTGGTGTACGTTTTCCTGTATATATTTTCAACAACAATAAAAAATAATAATGAGGCTGAGCTAAAGATGGTATCAAGGATGGCCAAGACTTCCTGTTGGAGAACAAAGCAAGTGTTGACATTATATGTTTGCACATAGATAGGTATCTAATTGCATTGGAAAGGGGCCTAGGAGTACAAATGACATAAGTCTATTATCCTGTCAATATTATTTAAAAAATGGTATTCAGGAATTATGCCTATCATTTTAAAAACACTTTCAGCATTAAAACAAACAAAAATGGAACAAAAAGATAACAATGATAAAGAGTAGGTTCTTTAGACCTGTAATCTTTCTTTTGTAAGTAAATGTTGATGTTAATAGCTCAGGAGTTTCTCCAGTAAAGGGATTGTTTTGCATGAGCTGGGCAGAAGGAAGTAAATTAAATTTCACCCCTATTCCCTCCAAAAAAGCCAACTCCACTCTGAATCTGGTGAAAGGTCTGACTAGAAGCAGGTCTCTGGTTCAGAAGTGGGGGTGGAAGACTTCAAACAGTTTGCATGCAAGTTAGAAAATGATGAAAGAGGAACAAACGAGAGACAGGTTGAAGAAGTTCCATGTTCAGAGGGAGCAGCTATCGCTTGTAACAGGAGAGTTTGGGAGAGTTTCGGGAAACATTTCATTGTTCATTAAAGTCTTTAGGAATAACCTAGATTTGACCCTGTGGACAGTGAGTGGAGGAGAAGGTGGTGGGCATCCTGTGGCATGAGTGCCTTAATTGGGCTTGAAAATTGGATGTATAAGGGGGTGGTGGGATCCAAGACTGTAGGTTGGGCTATTATTGGGCAAGGCCTTCAATGCCAAGCTCAACCTCTAGCTCTGAATGCATAGCCAGTATTTTATACTCTGAAATTCTCAGGTTAACGTAACCGTGTTAAATTAGAACCGTCCTGGTGGCGAAGTGGCTAAGAGCTCAGCTGCTAACCATAAAGTCAGCAGTTGGAATCCACCAGCTGCTCTTCGGAAACCCCACTGGGCAGTTCTACTCTGTCCTATAGGGTCGCTATGAGTCGGAATCGACTCCATGACAACGGGTTTAGTATTGGTTTTTAGTTTAGTCTAAGAGTACAGCTCTTTGCAGTGCCCAACTGAGGGTAATTTTGTCCCCCAGGGAACATTTGGCAGTGTCTGGAGACATAAGAAGCTCTGATGGTGCAGTGGTTAAAGTGCTCGGCCACTAACCAAAAGGTCAGCAGTTCGAACCCACCAGCTGCTCCGAGGAAGAAAGATGTGGCAATCTGCTTCCGTAAAGATTTGTCGTTAGGTGCCGTCGAGTCGGTTCCAACTCATAGCGACCCTATGTACAACAGAACGAAACACTGCCTGGTCCTGAGCCATCCTCACAATCGTGGTTATGTTTGAGCCCATTGTTCCAGCCACTGTGTCAGTCTATCTCGTTGAGGGTCTTCCTCTTTTTACCAAGCATGGTGGTCTTTTCCAGGGACTGATTCCTCCTGATAACATGTCCAAACTAAGTGAGATGAAGTCTCATCATTCTCCCTTCTCAGGAGCACTCTGGTTGTACTTCTTCCAAGACAGATTTGTTCGTTCTTCTGGCAGTCCGTGGTATATTCAGTATTTTTCACCAACACCATAATTTAAAGGCGTCAGTTCTTCTTCCATCTTCCTTATTTGTTGTCCAGCTTTCGCATGCACCCGAGGCAACTGAAAATACCATGGCTTTTGTCAGGTGCGCCTTAGGACTCAAAGTGACATCTTTACTTTTCAACACTTGAAAGTGGTCTTTTGTAGCAGATTTGCCCTGTAAAATAAGTTGTTTGATTTCTTGACTGCTGCTTCCATAGA
This sequence comes from Elephas maximus indicus, assembly GCF_024166365.1. NCBI lineage: Eukaryota > Metazoa > Chordata > Mammalia > Proboscidea > Elephantidae > Elephas > Elephas maximus. The sequence continues at coordinate 164,122,373 of NC_064846.1, forward strand.
CATTGTGGATCCAAGTAAAATGAAATCCTTGGCAACTTCAAAATTTTCTCCATTTATCATGATGTTGCTTCTTGGCCCAGTTGTCAGGAGTTTTGTTTTCTTTATATTGAAGTGCAGTCCATACTGAAGACTGTAGTCTTTGATCTTCATCAGTAAGTGCTTCAAGTTCTCTTCACTTTCAGCAAGCAAGGTTGTGTCATCTGCATAGTCCAGGTTGTAAATGAGTCTTCCTCCAATTCTGATACTGTAAATACTACAGCCCTGTAAGCTTTATGGGAAACCCTGGTGGAATAGTGGTTAAGAGCTCAGGTTGCTAACTAAAGGGCCGGCAGTTTGAATCCACCAGGCGCTCCTTGAAAATCTTATGGGGCAGTTCTACTCTGTCCTGTAGGGTCACTGTGAGTTGGAATCGACTTGACGGCAACGTTTTTTTTGTTTGTTTTGTTTTTAGACCCTATGGAGCAGGTCTGCTCTGTTCTTTTGAGTTGCTATGAGTCGATGGTAATAGGTTTGGTTTTTTGGGCTTGGAGACATTGATGTCTGGTTGTCACAACTCGTAAGGTGCTATTGCCATCTAGTGGGTAGATGCCGGGGATGCTGCTGAACTTCTTGCAGTGTTGCACAGCAAATAATTAAACCCCAGCCTATAGCATTTTTTTTTCTATAGCACAGGTCGGAAATGCTGGTGGTGTAGTGGTGAAGTGCTATGGTTGCTAACCACAAGGTTTGCAGTTTGAATCCACCAGGTGCTCCTTGGAAACTCTATGGGGCAGTTCTACTCTGCCCTTTAGGGTCACTGTGAGTCAGAATTGGCTGTACGGCAACAGGTGTGGTTTCTCGGTTTCTAGCTTAGGTCACGTGAGGGAAAGTAGCGGCTTAACGGAAACGTTCTCCTGTAGTAGTCCAAATAAATTCCTAGCAAATTCCCCCACCTGTTCCACCACCATCACAGGGTCTAAATCTGGTTTTGATTACCAACAGAAACTGTTTGTCTAAGAGGCTTCATTCCTAGAGTGCTTTAAGGAGTCAACTCGTGTGTGTGTGTAATCAAGACTATAAACCAGTCATAAAAATTATGTCCCCAAATATAACATTTCAAGTGAGACTAAAAATGAGTCCAAAATAAATTAACATCGATCATTAGATGATAAAGAGCATTTAGTAAATCTTAAGTGATTCCCAGAAGAAAGAATTGACCATTCAGGATTAAACCTGAAGGAAATTTGCTATGCAGTAGCATTAGTTTATGAGAAGCTCTCTCCAAGGCTCAGAACAACCCTGAAATTAAGAATTGTTATCCCCTCATTTTACAGATAAGGACACTGAAGTTCAGAGAAGTGGTGACTTGCTCGAACTCACACAGCCCGTGCAGGGCAGGATCAGGTGCACCCTTCTGACTCTAGGGCCCACACAATATATTGAAATGTCCAGATGATGACAATATTTTAATACTATTAGAAATGAGATTGCACGGGTGTCATATACCACAAAAATATGAACACCTTAGCCTCCCTCAGCTAGTCACTTACCACAGGACCTGATAGTTTCACAGTTCAGGGCTCTGAATTTTCCTGCCTGTCAGTACAAAGTAATGCTCTCACCTTTACTCTTAACTTCTGGTATAATGAGGAAATGGATTAAGTTGGTTGGCTTCTGAGGTACATAAGGACAATCATTTAACTTACTTCTTGCAGCCGCAAGATCATTCAGGATCTAGTAGTAACAGGGTAACCCTCTCATGATTTGTGAGACATGTGGGTATTCCCACCAATTTTTATGCCTCTGGAGTTCTTCTGAAAGGAGGTAGTCTGATTTGAACACATTTAGCCTCTGGGGGTGGGGGAGGGGGGGCGCCTTCTGAAATGTGTGAAATTCAAGAATCCTGAGTTGCAGCCTCATTTTTATGTAGATTGAGCATTGTCTTAGGTGATGCCTCCTGGATGTGTGAATTACCTCAAGAATAAGTTATTCCCAGTCTTCATTCAGTCTTAGTGGCCATTTTCTCCCTGGGCCCTTCATTGTTTCCAGTTGTTACTGGCTTCTTGCTTTTCTAGCTTCTGAACAGTAAATAATGCCTTTGTAATATGGGACAATGCACTGCAGTGGTACTTTTCAAGAGATGCAAAAGCCTATAAGTTATTCTTACCGTGCACTCAGTCTTAGGGCCCAGCCATTGCTTCCCCTGTGAGCAGTTCTGCGGGATTCCAGGGCAGCTGTTTCTGCTGCTTAGCTGTTAGTATTGCTTTTGTTGTAATGAAGAATACATAGTAGTGGTAATTTTCCTGAGATTCAAATTCCTTTAGTTTTATTTATTTGGCTTGTCAGTATTGCTTTTGCAGTAATGAAGAATGCATTGTAGTGGTAATTTTCCTGAGATAAAAAATCCCTTGGCTTCACTTATTCGGCCTGTAAGGACTGCTTTTGCAGTAAGGAAGAATGCATTATACCATGTTTTGAAAAGTTTCATGAAAAATAATAAAAAGGCTAAGAAGAAGGAAACTAGAATACAATGTATGTGCAGTCCTTGCCAGGTGCCTTCGTATTTTACCTAATGGTTTGCAAATTTTCAGGAAATTAAAAAAAAAATTATCATTGACTCATATCAGCAGGATTTCCAACATCCAGGGTCTGCTGGACATATGCGATCCCAGATAATATGTATCCGAATCCATAACTCATAACAAAAATTCTGAATTGGCCCTTTAATCAGCATGCCTGCCATTAGTGAAAACAATAGTATCAACAAAAAATTCAAAGGAGAAAACAAGTCTTGAAAGGGATAATGAACAAAATCGTCCTTTGTTTATGACTTGTCTTTAAAAAATTTATTTTTTTTATTTTTTAATACGACCTAAAAATTCTTTTTCTAATACAATCTATATACTCTTTCATTCCATGGCATCCTAGGTTTTCCCCAATATTTCAGTCTCTTAATAACTGGGAGCTGCCCCCTCCATGAATTCCTTCCCCATTCCTCTGAATTCTTCATCATCAGAATTGATCTTTCTTCTGTATTCATGGGAGCGGCATGCACTTCTCTTTAGATTTCACTTCACTTGGCTGCACATTTTAGTAGTTTTTCCCCTATTAGAGAGGTAGCTTCCTGAAAGTAGGGAAGGAATGATCACTGTGTATTCTGGATCTTTCCTAAGTTCCTGGTGTGAGTGACATTTTCCTTTGTGCAGGTCAAAATGAAACAGAGAGAGAGAAATGTAAAAGTGATGAACAAAGTTAGTGAGTCCTAGGGGTAAATTCGTTTTATTTAAAAGATTATTCTTTATTTAGATATTGAAGTTCTACCTTTTTGTTGTGAGAATGGCCTTTCTTTTATCATTATAGATGATTTTTTCCACTTCCACAGTCTAAATTCAAAAGTTGGCACGCTGTAACATACCTGACCAGTACTCATCAAAATTGTCAAGCTCATGAAAAACAAAGACGTGTGAGAAACTGTCCCAGATGAAAGAAACTAAGGATACAGGATGTCATGGATCCTAAAACAGAAAAAGGGAAAAACTGATAAGGCTAAATAAGTTCAGAATTTTAGTTAGTAGCAATGTATCAGTTTTGGGTTCTTAGTGTTGACAAATGTACCCTGGTGTTATGTATGAGGTTGATTTTAGAAGAAGCTGGGTGGAGGTCACACAGGAACTCTGTACTATATTTACAACTTTTTTGTAAATCTGAAATAAAAAGTTTATTTTAAAAAAGATCGAAAAAAAAAGAACAACCCCTTCTTAAACCAAACCTGTTGCTGTCGAATCGATTCCAACTGATAGTAACCCTATAGGACAGAGTAGAACTGCCCCATAGGGTTTTCAGGGAGTGGCTGGTGGATTTGAACTGCCCACCTTTTGATTAGCAGCCAAGCTCTTAACCACTGGGCTGCCAGGGCTCCAACCCCTTCTCAGACCCTCTAATTATGAAACATTTTACTGCTTCTTAGAGCCCCAAATCCTGAGAAGGTCAAGTACACTGAACACATTCGCTAGAAGTTAGAAAAATTAAATCCTTCCAATGAATTAAATCAGAGAATAATAAAAATGCACCCATGAAAAGGTATCAGTTGCTTAATTAATTATTGTTATTATGAAGTCTTAACAAAATATTAAAGCAAAAGGAAAACTTAACATCACCCTGTCTGTAAGAACCATCGGAGCCCCAAGCCTGCCCAGGATCATGGGTGACAAAAAGCTTTCTGGCATGTTGTCTTCAGTGTCCACCCTGACAGCTTTTAGCTGGAGACTGTGCTAAGCAGAATAGCTTCTCTCTACATGACAAAATGGCTCATCCCTCAGTGACTAGACGGCCACCTGCTTCATGGGCACGCGATCTTTAAGAGATACCATGCACGTGGTAGAAGACGTGCTTAGTTATCAGTGGCTCTGTTATCAAGACACAGACTTGGTTTGGTGAGGCCTGATGCTAGAAAATGGAGTCCCTGGACAGTGCAAATGGTTAAGCGCTGGGCCACTGGGCTCAAGCATAACAACGATTGTGAGGGTGGCACAGGATCAGCCAGTGTTTCTTTCTGTTTACATAGGGTCGCTATGAGTTGGAACCAACTTGACAGCCCTTAACAACAACAACATTAAGTGAAAAGTTGGCAGTTTGAATCCACCCAGAGGTGCCTTGGAAGAAAGGCCTGGTGATCTGCTTCTGAAAGGTCACAGCCATGAAAACCCTATAGAGCACAGTTCTACTCTGACATACATGGGGCCGCCGTGAGTTGAAATCAACTCGATCCATAACTGGTTTGGTTTTTGGTTTGGATTCTAGAAAAACAGTGAGCCCACATCATTTGGATCAGCAGAGGGCGCTCTTAAACAATACTTCTAACTGATAAAACCAGTGAAAGCCAGAACCTGTGTAAGGCGGAAACTTGTCAGAGAAGGAAAACTCAAATATTTTCCACTAAAATGAGTGGTAGAAAGTGGTAAGACTGCACCCCATTAAAGGCAGAAAACTTGCAAGACCTGGAAGAACAAGGCAGACCCATTGAGTTCTGGGTCACAGATTTTGCTGTACCCGCGTTAGGCAGCTGGGAGCAGACAGAAGACTTTTATATGTGAGAAATTTGACTTATGGTAGAAGTTGGCAAGCCATTCATTCCCTTGAGGCACCTTCAATCTGACATGGAAAATAAAATAATGGAAGTGAACACCCTGACCACATTTTGGTGGCCAGTGGTCAAAACACTCGGCTGCTAAACTAAAGGCCAGCGGTTCAAACCCCCCAGCCGCTCTGAGGGAGAAAGCTGTGGCAGTCTGCTTCCGTAAAGATTTACAGCCTCGGAAACCCTGTAGGGCAGTTCTGCTCTGTCCTGTAGGGTTGCTACGAGTTGGAATCGACTCAACGGCAGTGGGTTTTGGGTTTCTGGGTTTGTCACGTGGCGCCAGTTAAGAAGCTGGGTTGCTAGTTGCATAGTGATCCAGGGGTCAAAGAGCTTGTCTGAAGAGATTCTCCAAAAGGGTGAGTCCTGAATGGGGTGTGAAGAGGAAGAGGCACTCCTGGCCCAGGTGTTCTGGAAGCAGCTGAAAGTCTCTGAGGGAGTTTGCGGTTTGGCCCATCTGGACAGTAGGTTCAGGAAGATGATTGTCGTAGAACCTTGATGTGCATGTCAGAAATTTCAATCAGAGTGAAAGGAAAATGAGTATGTTTGGGAGACTTTTCAGAATGGGAGCGGTATACAAATCTAAGAAAAAAATTAATTGCTTCAAAGTCAGTTGTTCTTTTCTCTGTACTTAGACATCGTTGGGTAGAAACCTTCAACGTCCACACCAAAGGAGGCTCCCAAGATCCCCGCATCTCAGTGTCATGCGGCTCCCTGTCCCTCCATCCACCTCTTCTCTTCCTCACCCAGGATCACAGGCCCGTTTTCAGCTTTGTGTCCAGTAGCACTAGCACCCATTCTTTGCCTGAGATGGGCATTTCACCTAAAGCCATCCCAGTTGGCAGAGTCCTTGTGTGAAACCCCTGCAGTCCTGGCTGCTATCTGAGCTGAGCTCCCGTCAGATTTGGAAATCAGTAGACATTCAGGAAGTGTATCCTGGGAGGCAGGCACTGCGCTTGCCACACATACATTACTGCCAATATGGCGTTGGCATCCTGAGGCAGCATAGTATGGTGAAAACAGTTTTATTCTCAGAAACAGAAAACATTGATTTTAGGTCCTTGCTCTGCTACTATTAATAAAACCCAGTTACTGCCCAGTCATCTGTGACTCATGGTGACCCACGTGTGTCAGAGTAGAACTGTGCTCTGTAGGATTTTCAGTGGCTGATTTTTCAGAGGTAGATTGCCAGGCCTTTCTTCTGAGGCACTCAGAAGGGGTAGACTTGAACCTCCAACCTTTCAGTTAGCAGCTGAGCACATTAACCATTTGCACTACCCAGGACTCTGCTGTTATTAATGGTGTAACCTTAATCACACTAAGCCACAATATTTTCATCAGTAATATAAAACACTCTTCAAACTTTGAACCGAAACTATCCTCTGACGTCCCCTTTTAACTAAATAGCAGTTTAGCTCAAAAAGTAAAGAATATTATCCTTGAGTACTGGGCTTTTAAAAAAAATTATCTGCAGGAGACCAACTGGACAACGGAAAAAACCAAACCCGTTGCTGTGGAGTCGATTCCGACTCGTAGTGACCCTGTAACAGTTACTCTAGACAACTAGAATGGAAATAATGAAAATGGTGACACAATGTGAAGAATGTAACCAATGTCACTGAACTTTATGTATGGAAATTGTTGAACGGGAACCTGTTCTGCTGTGTGTTGTACTTTCACCAAAAATACAATGAAATATTAAAAAATGTATATATATATATTTGGGTAATATATTGCTAGCATCCGATGCTTCATAAACGCCGAAATCCTATGCAAATACAAGATGCTATTAATGAATTCATCCATTCAGTGAAGGAAATAGGTTCAGGAAGCACCAGTGAGGACCTGTGGCCAGACCCACGACCAGGATCTCTGCCGGCAGAGGTGTGTCCCTTTGCACGCATGACTTCCTTTAGCCCTCACCACACTGGCTGAGGTCACCTCCTAGGTCCATCTTGTACATGAAGAAACTAAGCCTCCGAGAAGGTAAAGGACTCGCTCCACATCGCACACCTGGTAAATGGCAAGGCTGAGACTTCCACCAGGGCTCCAAGCCTGAGTAGTTCTTGGAGACAGGACCATGGCCAGTAGGGGGCAGTGTGGTGGGAGTCACCGAAGCTTTGTCGCTTCTAGGGTTGTGGCAGGGAAATGTCCAGGCAGGACCTGGTGGTGTGCCTGTTGGCCAAATACCTAAAACATGTTGGTTGTATTTTCCGTTTTTATTAAAACCACCCTTTGGCACACTTGAAGGTGTATATGTGGGGTCAGGAGTGGATGAGTCAATTTCGTGGGGTGATTTTCCAGGTTTCTGAGTGATCACTCAAGTCCTTAAACAGTTTTGAAAAACAACTTAGGTCCTTAGTGTGGATTCAAACATTATGTTTCTGTCCTTGAAGACCAGTTAGCAGCTTCCATTATGCAGTGTATATCTCGCTGGCATCTCTCAACTCTTTTGTTTTTCTTATTTTATTGTGCTTTAAGTGAGAGTTTACAATTCAAGTCAGTTTCTCATACAGAAACTTACACTGTTATATGACCCTAGTTGCTCTCCCTATAATGTGACAGCACACTCCTTTCCACCCTGTGTCCGTTCAACCAGTGTCCATTCAACCAGCTCCTGTCCCCCTCTGCCCTCTCATCTCGCCTCCGGACAGGAGCTGCCCACATAGTCTCATGCGTCTACTTGAGCCAAGAAGCTCACTCCTCGCTAGTATCATTTTATGTCTTATAGTCCGGTCCAATCCCTCCCTGTCTGAAGAGTTGGCTTCGTGAATGGTTCCAGACTTGCGCTAACAGAGAGTCCGGGGGCCATGTCCTCTGGGGTCCCACTAGTCTCAGATCAGTAAGTCTGGTCTTTTTACTGGAATTTGAGTTCTGCACCCCTCTCTTCTCCTGCTCCATCAGGGGTTCTCTGTTGTGTTCCCTGTTAGGGCAGTCGTTAGCCAGACACTATCTAGCTCTTCCGGTCTCAGGCTGGTGGAGCCTCTGGTTTATGTGGCCCTTTCTGTCTCTTGGGCTCTTATTTTCCTTGTGTCTTTGGTGTCCTTCATTATCCTTTGTGGGTTGAGAACAATTGATGCATCTTAGATCATGGCCTCAACTCTTGTTTTTGTTTTTCTCTTTTTCCTACCAAGCTACCAATAGAAAATAGCCATCACTTTAGTGCTATGGCTGCTGACCAAAAGGTCAGCAGTTCACATCCACCAGGTGCTCCTTGGAAACTCTGGGGCAGTTCTACTCAGTCTTATAAGGTCGCTGTGAGTTGAAATTGACTCAATGGCAGTGGGTTTGTTTTTTAGTTTTTTTTTTTTTAACTTTAGGGCAAATGGAAATGAAAACAAAATATAAGTTTCTCTATAATATAAACTTTTAGCTTTTAAGAGTAAGTCTTGCCTCAGTCACACCAAATAAAGCCATCAAACTCTTTTCTAAATACCAGCCAGAAAGAAAAAGCAGACCATATTACATCTTGTGCTCTTTGAGGCAGCTCTCTGTCCTATAGGGTCACTATGAGTTGGAAGCAACTCGACGGCAGTGGGTTTGGGTTTTTGTTTTTTTTTTTGAGCTATTTTTTATACGTTCCCTAAATGTCACATTGCAAGTGACAGTTTTCTTTCATCACTGTTGCAGGTTTGTGCTCCCCTCCCCAAATACAAATACACAGCAAAATTAAGAACCGACAAGAAAGCATAAGTATTTAGTAAAGATCGGCGGAAAGTTTAGGACCAGGAAGCTTGTTAAGGAAACACCTGTTTCAGATTACAAATTTCTGTCTTGATTAGACACACGCAACGCTGGAGTTTAAACATAACACTCACAATTCCTCAACCACCCACGGCAATTCTCCAGGTGTTTGTGATTATGTAAGGCCCTAAGAAATCATCTGGATTTTGTCAACTCTCAGAAGTACTGCTTGAGTTGTTTTTTCTTTAAATCCTCTACAGGCATTAATTTATACTTGTGGTCTCAGTCTAGCATTTATAGCGCTTTGCAAAATAAAGAGTAAAAATAAATAATAATGAATGAAGGGCCAATGGTTTCTTTGTTTGTTTGTTTGTTTTACCAAATGCTAAAAGTATGGTTTTTGCCTTTAGTAGTAAACGGTAGGTATTACGGATTCAGTAAAGCTTCATGGAGCAGACTTCCCTCATGCAGAGTTCATAGTGTTGCGCCTGGAAGAAATGATGTTTATTTTTGTATTACCAGGGAAAAGAGGGCAGCCACACCACAAAAGTAGAGAAAAAGTAGGGAAAACTTCTGTCTTCTCAATCTTTTAGAAACATTTTTTTTAACACGCACTGCCATATGAAATAGAACCATTTGTTTATAACAGGGGTAGGCAAACATTTTCTGTAAAGGGCCAGAGAGTAAATGTGTTAGACTTGTGAGCCACACGCTCCCTGTCGTAACTACTTTGTAGTCTGAAAGCAGCTATAGACAAAACGTGTGCCAATAAAACTTTATTTTTGGACACTGAAATTTGAATTTCGTATTTCAGTTTTTACATGTTAGGAAATTTTAGTCTCCTTTTGATTTTTTTTTTCCGGCTATTTAAAAATCTAAAAGCCCTTCTCAGCTCACGGGCCCTACAAAAACAGGCGATAGACAGGCTAGGCTTGGCCTGTGAGCCATAGTTTGCTGACCTCTGGTATATGACATAATCCAAAAGGCATGTCTTATTTAGGATACTGTCTCCACAGAAAAAAAAAAATGACGTGTTGGTAGTAACTAAATAGTAACTCACAACTGGTGGATACAGAATTTTTTTTTTTTAGTAATTTTTATTGAGCTTTAAGTGAACGTTTACAAATCAAGTCAGTCTGTCACATATAAGCTTATATACACCTTACTCCATACTCCCACTTACTCTCCCCCTAATGAGTCAGCCCTTCCAGTCTCTCCTTTCATGACAATTTTGCCAGTTTCTAACCCTCTCTACCCTTCTATCTCCTCTCCAGACAGGAGATGCCAACACAGTCTCAAGTGTCCACCTGATACAAGTAGCTCACTCTTCATCAGCATCTTTCCCCTACCCATTGTCCAGTCCCTTCCATGTCTGATGAGGTGTCTTGGGGAATGGTTCCTGTCCTGGGCCAACAGAAGGTTTGGGTGCCATGACCGCCGGGATTCCTCTAGTCTCAGTCAGACCGTTGAGTCTGGTCTTTTTATGAGAATTTGGGGTCTGCGTCCCACTGATCTCCTGCTCCCTCAGGGGTTCTCTGTTGTGCTCCCTGTCAGGGCAGTCATCGGTTGTGGCCGGGCACCATCTAGTTCTTCTGGTCTCAGGATGATGTAAGTCTCTGGTTCCTGTGGCCCTTTCTGTCTCTTGGGCTCATAGTTATTGTGTGACGTTGGTGTTCTTCATTCTCCTTTGATCCAGGTGGGTTGAGACCAATTGATGCATCTTAGATGGCCGCTTGTTAGCATTTAAGACCCCAGACGCCACATTTCAAAGTAGGATGCAGAATGTTTTCATAATAGAATTATTTTGCCAATTGACTTAGAAGTCCCCTTAAGCCATAGTCTCCAAACCCCCGCCCTTGCTCCGCTAACCTTTGAAGCATTCAGTTTATCCCGGAAACTTCTTTGCTTTTGGTCCAGTCCAGTTGAGCTGACCTTCCATGTATTGAGTATTGTCTTTCCCTTCACCTAAAGTAGTTCTTATCTACTAACTAATCAGTAAATAACCCTCTCCCACAATCCCTCCCTCCCCCCCAACCACAAAAGTATGTGTTCTTCTCAGTTTATACTATTTCTCAAGATCTTATAATAGTGGTCTTATACAATATTTGTCCTTTTGCCTCTGACTAATTTTGCTCAGCATAATGCCTTCCAGGTTCCTCCATGTTATGAAATGTTTCCCAGATTCGTCACTGTTCTTTATTGATGCATAATATTCCGTTGTGTGAATATACCACAATTTATTTAACCATTCATCTGTTGATGGACACCTTGGTTGCTTCCAGCTTTTTGCTATTGTAAACAGAGCTGCAGTAAACACGGGTGTGCATACATCTGTTGGTGTGAAGGCTCTTATTTCTCTAGGGTATATTCCGAGGAGTGGGATTTCTGGGTTGTATGGTAGTTCTATTTCTAACTGTTTAAGAGAACGCCAGATAGATTTCCAAAGTGGTTGTACCATTTTACATTCCCACCAGCAGTGTATAAGAGTTCCAATCTCTCTGCAGCCTCTCCAACATTTATTATTTTGTGTTTTTTAGATTAATGCCAGCCTTGTTGGTGTGAGATGGAATCTCATCGTGGTTTTAATTTGCATTTCTCTAATGGCTAATGATCGAGAGCATTTTCTCATGTATCTGTTAGCTGCCTGAATATCTTCTTTTGTGAAGTGCGTGTTCATATCCTTTGCCCACTTCTTGATTGGGTTGTTTGTCTTTTCGTGGTTGAGTTTTAACAGAATCATATAGATTTTAGAGATCAGGCGCTGGTTGGAGATGTCATAGCTGAAAATTCTTTCCCAATCTGTAGGTGGTAGATACAGAATTTTTTAAAAAAACAAACCTAAGTCAACCCCGTAGGACAGAGTAGAAGCGCCCCCATAGGGTCTCCTGGGCCGAAATCCTGGCCGCAGCAGACCACCATAGCTTTCTCCTGTGGAGTGTCTACTGGGTTCAAACTGCCGACCTTTCAGTTAGCCTCTGGGTGCTTAACCAGTGCACCACAAGGGCTCCTTAGAAACTTAAAACCCATCTATTATTCTGAAAGTATTAAAAGCGCAAACGCCTATTTAGTTGATGGGTTACTTATTCCAGGTATTAGTGAACGTGACAACTGTCTATCATAGGAAGAGATTTTGGAAAGCTCTTTATAGACCCAAAGTGTGATCTGTGGACTGGCAGTATCAGCGTCACCGGGGAGCTTGTTAGAAATGCAGAATCTCAGGCTCCCCCCTGCCTACTGAAACAGGAACTCTGGAGATGGACCCAGGAATCTGTGTTTACGAAGCCTCCAGGCAATGTTTCTGCATACTAACAGTTTGAGAAGCCTTGTTCCATAACATCTCATTAAAATTGCAAGATGAGCTATAATAAAGTCCCAATGCCCAGTCCCCAACTCAGACCAAGTAAATCAGAATTCCTGTGAGTGAGGCATTTGTAGTCTTTAAAAGCTGTCTAGGAAATTCTCTTGGGCAGCCAGGACTGTTACTCATTTGACTTGCCATGTCTTTGTAGTAACATAATTTGACTTGCCTTAAGTTAAGGTAGGGGCCCTGGTGGTGGAGTGGTTAAAGATTAAAGAGCTTGGCTGCTAACCAAAAGGTTGGCAGTTCGAATCCACCAGTCGCTCCTTGGAAATCCTATGGCGCACTTCTACTCTGTCCTATAGGGTCACTATGAGTCAGAACTGACTCCACGGCAGTGGGTTTGGTTTTTTGGTTTTTGTTTATTAAGGGAGGAGCCCTGGTGGCACAGTGGTTAGGAGCTCAGCTGCTAACCAAAAGATCAGCACTTTGAATCAACCAGCCACTCCTGGGAGCCCTGTGGGGCAGTTCTACTCTGTCCTATAGGGTCTCTGTGAGTCGGAATCCACTTGACAGCAACACGTTATGTTAAGGGAAGGTCTTAAGATCTATTTTATTTGTAGTTTGAAAGACAAAGATTGCTAAGGGAAAGAAAATAATGGATGATCGTAATAACAGTGTAGTATACATTGGCCTTGCTCCACAGAAACTGACAAAGTTATAAAATTATTCTCCCCAATGTTAATTATCAACTGGGAAAACAGAAACAGAATTTGTAAGCTATTACCAGCTTAATTCATATTTTACATTTTTACATGGGGTAAACTTCATTCTGATAATAATAAGTAAATGATGAGACAGACATACTAGGACCCGGTTTTGGGGTTGTTGCTGCTGCTGTTGACAGATGCTTATTAACAATAGACAAGTGTCAAGTAGAAAATGGATATAAAAATGGAAATATTTCTGCCGAGGGGCTTCACGGGTACAATGGACCACCCATCCCAAAATCAGTCAGACCCAAGACCCATGGAGGTTGAGGACTTTAGTTTAGGATTGAGAAATCCCACTGTCGGCAGCGTCATCTGGATGTGTTGACCCTGAGAGCCCATAGGTGGGAGGAAAGTGAAGCCTGTTACACCCTTTGGCTTCAGCTCAGCTGCCCAGCACCGTGCCCACGAGGGAAAGGCAAGTCTGTGCTGGCTTCACTGAGTTCAGTAAATACCAAACAAAAGCCCACTGCCATTCAGTTCATTCCTACTCATGGCGACCCCATGTGTTAAAGTAGAATCTTAAAACCCACAGATCATTCTGGAAGCATTACAAGTGCAAACGTCCATTTAGTTACTTGGTGGCTTATTTACTCCAGGTATTATTGAACACTACAACTGTCTATCATAGAGAAGAGATTTTGGAAGATTCCTTATCGACCCAAAGTGTGGTCTGTGGCTGGCAGTATCAGCATCATCGGGGAGCTTGTTAGAAATGTGCTTCATGGGGTTTTCTTAGCTGTAATCTTTTTTTTTTAATTGTGCTTTAGGTGAAAGTTTACAGAGCAAATTAGTTTCTCATTGAACAATTAATACACAGATTGTTTTGTGACATTGGTTGGCTATAATCTTTATGGTGGAGCCCTGGTGATGCAGTGGTTAAAGGTCTCAGCTCCTAGCCAAAAGGTCAGCGGTTCGAACCCACCAGCTGCTCCGCAGGAGAAAGATGTGGCAACCTGCTTCCATGAAGATTACAGCCTTGGAAACCCTACGGGGCAGTTCTACTCTGTCAAATAGGGTCACTATAAGTCGGAACTGACTCAATGGCAACAGGTGAAATCTTTATGAAAGCAGATCACCAGGCCTTTTTTCTGCAGTGCTGCTGCGTGTGTTCAAAGTGCCAACCTTTAGGTTAGTAATCCAGCGTAAACTGTTTGCGACACCCAGGGACCTCTAAGTTCAGCAAATAGGACCTGTCATTTCAAGGGAAGGTGGAGCTGTAACTGCTCCCTTCTTCTCCCTTCTGCTGCCATCCATGCGCTGGCGATGTTGGGTGTGAGTCAGGTGAGGCTCAGGAGTGCTGAGAACACAAGAATTGGGGGCCAAGGGTTAATAATACTGATAATGACCTTTCCCTATTTATTCTTCAGCCTTGCTCTTTTTATCAGCATATTGTCATTCTGTGGTTAATTATACAACAAAGCTACTACATACATGGAAAAGTTTGTATAGAAAACACACACATATAAAGTATGGATAGCATCGGACTGGTCCTCTTTAATGACTGTGGTTTGTTTGGATTACAAAGCATTTTTGTTTTATTTTAACGAGTTATTAATAAATCCTTTCTTTTCCTCAACCACAAAAAAATGAAAGTCAGATTATTGATTTTTGATTCAGTCCTTTTTTGTTTGTTTTTCCCCTAGTGTAATAAATTCTGCACATACTCCAGGCATGGCCCCTTTAATCTACTTGCTCACATTTATAAAACTTTTTGTTCTCAGTAATATTTATAATAGTTCAAGAGAGGTAAAAGAGGCTGTTTCTCATGCTGAAATTTCTTTAGAAATCCACTTGGGAGTTTTTCCTTTTTTTATAAAGGTGGAGTACTTCAGACATCTTCAGTATGTGCATGCTTCTTTTGTTAGTGTTGGTTTGTTTTTACACTTCTGCTTTTTATTTTGCTCTTGTTAGGTGCTGTCAGGTTGGTTCCGCCTCATAGCGACCCTGTGCACAACAGAACAAAACACTGCCTGGTCCTGCAGCATCCTCACAATCGTTGTTATGCTTGAGCTTGTTGTTGTAGCCACTGGGTCACTTCACCTCCTTGAGGGCCTTCCGTTTTTCCTTGAACCTCTATTTTACCAAGCATGATATCCTGCTCCAGGGACTTATCCCTCCTAATAACGTGTTCAAGGCATGTGAGACGCAGTCTCACCGTCCTTGCTTCCAAGGGGCGTTCTGCTTCTACTTCTTCTAAGACAGATTTGTTCGTTCTTCTGGCAGTCCATGGTATATTCAATATTCTTCACCAACACCACAATTCAAAGGTGTCAATTCTCCTTCGGTCTTCCTTATTCGTTGTCCAGCTTTTGCATGTATATGAGAAGATTGAAAACACCATGGTTTGGGTCAGGCACACCTTAGTCCCGAAGGTGACATCTTTGGTTTTTAACACTTTAAAGAGATGTCTTGCAGCCGATTTGTCCAATGCAATGCATCATTTGATTTCTTGACTGCTGCTTCCATGGGTGCTGATTGTGGATCCAAGTAAAATGAAATCCTTGACAACTTCAGTCTTTTTTCCGTTTATCATGACGTTGCTCATTGGTCCAGTTGTGAGGATTTTTGTTTCCTTTGTTCTTTTTTTTTATGTTGAGGTATAATCCATACTGAAGGCTGTGGTCTTTGATTTTCATTAGCAAGTGCTTCAAGTCGTCTTCATTTTCAGCAAGCAAGGTTGTGTCATCTGCATAACGCAGATTGTTAATGAGTCTTCCTCCAATCCTGATGCCCAGTTCTTCATATAGTCCAGCTTCTTGGATTATTTGCTCAGCATACAGATTAAATAGGTATGGTGAAAGAATACAACCCTGACGGACACTTTTCCTGACGTTAAACTAATCACTGTCCCCTTGTTCTGTCTGAACAACTGCCTCTTGATCCATGTACAGGTTCCTCATGAGCACAATTAAGTGTTCTGGAATTCCCATTCTTCACAGTGTTATCCATAGCTTGTTGCGATCCACACAGTCAAATGCATTAGCATAGTCAATAAAACACAGGTCAACATCTATCTGGTATTCTCTGCTTTCAGCCAGGATCTATCAGACATCAGCAGTGATATCCCTGGTTCCACGTCCTCTTCTAAATCTGGCTTGAATTTCTGGCAGTTCCCTGTTGATATACTCTGCAGCCACTTTTGAATGATCTTCAGCAAAATTTTGCTTGCATGTGATATTAATGATATTGTTCTATAATTTCCACATTCGGTTGGATCACCTTTCTTGGGAATAGGCATAAATATGGATCTCTTCTAGTCGGTTGGCCAGGTAGGTGTCTTCCAAATTTATTGGCACAGATGAGTGAGCACTTCCAGCGCTGCATCCGTTTGTTTAACCATCTCAATTGGTATTCCGTCAATTCCTGGAGCCTTGTTTTTCGCCAATGCCTTCAGTGCAGCTTGGTCTTCTTCCTTCAATACCATAGGTTCTTGATCATCTGTTAACTCCTGAAATGATTGAGTGTCAACCAATTCTTTTTAGTAGAGTGTCTCTGTGTATTCCTTCCATTTTCTTTTGATGCTTCCTGCGTCGTTCAATATTTTCACTTTAGAATCCTTCAATATTGCAACTTGAGGTTTGAATTTTTTCTTCAGTTCTTCCAGATTAAGAAATGCTGAGCGTGTTTTTCCCTTTTGGTTTTCTGTCTCCAGGTCTTTGCACATGTTATCATAATAGTTTACGTTGTCCTCTTCAGCTGCCCTTTGAAATCTTCTATTCAGCTCTTTTACTTCTTCATTTTTTCCTTTTGCTTTAGCTACTTGACTTTCAAGAGCAAGTTTCAGAGTCTCTTCTGACATCCATTTAGGTCTTTTCTTTCTCTCCTGTCTTTTTAATGACACCTTTCTTCATGTATGATGTTCTTAATGTCATTCCACGGCTCGTCTTGTCTTCAGTCATTAGTGTTTAATGGGTCAAATCTATTCTTGAGACGGTCTCTAAATTCAGGTGGGATATACTCACGGTCTTCCCACATGTCTGTCAGTTTGTTGTACTGTGCGGGCTTGAGTGTTGCTGTGATGCTGGAGGCTATGCTACTGGTATTCAGATACCAGCAGGATCACCCATGGAGGACAGGTTTCTGCTGAGCTTCTAGACTAAGACAGACTAGGAAGAAGGACCTGGCAGTCTACTTCTGAAAAGCATTAGCCAGTGAAAACCTTATGAATAGCAGCAGAACATTGATATAGTGCCGGAAGATGAGCCCCCCAGGTTGGAAGGCACTCAAAAGATGACTGGGGAAGAGCTGCCTCCTCAGAGTAGAGTCAACCTTAATGATGCGGATGGAATAAAGCTTTTGGGACTTTCATTTGCTGCTGTGGCACGACTCAAAATGAGAAGAAATAGCTCCAAACATCCATTAATAATCGGAACCTGGAATGTATGAAGTATGAATCGAGGAAAATTGGAAATCGTCAAAAATGAAATGGAACACATAAACATTAATACCGTAGGCATTAGTGAGCTGAAATGGACTGGTATAGGCCATTTTGAATTGACAATCATGTAGTCTATTGTGCTGGGAATGACAACTTGAAGAGGAATGGTGTTGCATTCATCGTCACAAAGAATGTTTCAAGATCTATCCTGAAGTACAACGCTGTCAGTGATAGGATAATATCCATGCGCCTACAAGGAAGACTAGTTAATACGACTATTATTCAAATTTACGCACCAACCACTAGGGCCAAAGATGAAGAAATAGAAGATTTTTATAAGCTGCTGCACTCTGAAATTGATCGAACATGCAATCAAGATGCATTGATAATTACTGGCGATTGGAATGCGAAAGGTGGAAACGAAGAAGGATCTGCAGTTGGAAAATATGGCCTTGGTGATAGAAACAATGCCAGAGATCGAATGATAGAATTTTGCAAGACCAACGACTTCTTCATTGCAAATACCTTCTTTCACCAACATAAACGGCGACTATATAAAATAATTTTTTATACACGTGGACCTCACCAGATGGAACACACAGAAATCAAATTGACTACATCTGTGGAAAAAGACAATGGAAAGCTCAATATCATCAGACAGAACAAGGCCAGGGGCCGACTGTGGAACAGACCATCAATTGCTCATATGCAAGTTCACGCTGAAACTGAAGAAGAGCAGAGCAAGTCCACAAGAGCCAAAATATGACTTTGAGTATATCCCACCTGAATTTAGAGACCATCTGAAGAATAGATTTGATGCATTGAACACTGGTGACCAAAGACCAAACAAGTTGTGGAATGACATCAAGGACATCATCCAAGAAGAAAGCAAGAGGTCACTGAAAAGACAGGAAAGAAAGAAAAGACCAAGATGGATGTCAGAGGAGACTCTGAAACTTGCTTTTGAGCGTCGAGCAGCTAAAGCAAAAGGAAGAATTGATGAAGTAAAGGAACTGAACAGAAGATTTCAAAGGGCCTCTCGAGAAGACAAAGTAAAGTATTATAATGACATGTGCAAAGAGCTGGAGATGGAAAACCAAAAGGGAATAACATGCTCGGCGTTTCTCAAGCTGAAAGAACTGAAGAAAAAATTCAAGCCTCGAGTTGCAATAGTGAAGGATTCCATGGGGAAAATATTAAATGATGCAGGAAACATCAAAAGAAGATGGAAGGAATACGCAGAGTCATTATACCAAAAAGAATTAGTCAATGTTCAACCATTTCAAGAGGTGACATATGGTCAGGAACCGATGGTACTGAAGGAAGAAGTCCAAGGTGCTCTGAAGGCATTGGCAAAAAACAAGGCTCCAGGAATTGATGGAATATCAATTGAGATGTTTCAACAAACAGATGCAGCGCTGGAGGTGCTCACTCGTCCATGCCAAGAAATATGGAAGACAGCTTCCTGGCCAACTGACTAGAAGAGATCCATATTTATGCCTATTCCCAAGAAAGGTGATCCAACCGAATGTGGAAATTATAGAACAATATCATTAATATCACATGCAAGCAAAATTTTGCTGAAGATCATCCAAAAACAGCTGCAGCAGTATATCGACAGGGAACTGCCAGAAATTCAGGCCGGTTTCAGAAGAGGACATGGAACCAGGGATATCATTGCTGATGTCAGATGGATCCTGGCTGAAAGAAGAGAATACCACAGGGACATTTACCTGTGTTTTATTGACTATGCAAAGGCATTCGACTGTGTGGATCATAAACTATGGATAACATTGCAAATAATGGGAATTCTGGAACACTTAATTGTGCTCATGAGGAACCTTCACATAGACCAAGAGGTGGTTGTTCGGACAGAACAAGGGGATAGTGATTAGTTTAAAGTCAGGAAAGGTGTGTGCCAGCGTTGTATTCTTTCACCATACCTATTTAATCTGTATGCTGAGCAAATAATCCAAGAAGCTGGCTGGACTATATGAAGAACGGGGCATTAGGATTGGAGGAAGACTCATTAACAACCTGCGTTATGCAGATGACACAGCCTTGCTTGCTGAAAGTGAAGAGGACTTGAAGCACTTACTAATGAAGATCAGAGACCACAGTCTTCAGTATAGATTGCACCTCAACATAAAGGAAACAAAAATCCTTACAACTGGACCAATGAGCAACGTCATGATAAATGGAGAAAAGATTGAAGTTGTCTAGGATTTCATTTTACTCGGATCCACAATCAACAGCCATGGAAGCAGCAGTCAAGAAAGCAAAAGACGCATTGCATTGGGTAAATCTGCTGTAGAGGACCTCTTCAAAGTGTTGAAGAGCAAAGGTATCACCCTGAAGACCAAGGTGCACCTGACCCAAGCCATGGTATTTTCAGTTGTGTCATATGCATGTGAAAACTGGACAATGAATAAGGAAGAGGGAAGAAGAATTGATGCCTTTGAATTGTGTTGGCGAAGAATATTGACTATACCATGGATTGCGAAAAGAACGAACAAATCTGTCTTGGAAGAAGTGCAGCCAAAATGCTCCTTAGAGGCAAATATGGCGAGACTGCGTCTTATGCACTTTGAACATGTTGTCAGGAGGGATCAGTCCCTGGAGAAGGACATCATGCTTGGCAGAGTACAGGGTCAGCGGAAGAGAGGAAGGCCCTCAACGAGGTGGATTGACACAGTGGCTGCAACAATGAGCTGAAGCATAACAACAATTGTAAGGATGGTGCAGGACCGGGCAGTGTTTCGTTCTGTTGTGCATAGGGTTGCTGTGAGTCGGAACCGACTCGACAGCACCTGACAACAACAACATACTCAAGGTCATACCTTGGCTCTCGTAGACTTGTTCTAATTTTCTTCAGTTTCAACTTGAACTTGCATATGAGTAATTGATGGTCTCTTCCACAGTCCGCCCCTGACCTTGTTCTGACTGACGATATTGAGCTTTTCCATCGTCTCTTTCCACAGACGTAGTCGATTTGCCTACTGTTTGTTACATCTGGTGAGGTCCATGTGCATAGTCACCATTTATGTTGGTGGAAAAGGTATTTGCAATGAAGAAGTTGTTGGTCTTGCAAAATTGTATCATGCGATCTCCGGCATCATTTCTTTCACCACAGCCGTATTTTCCAACTACCAGTCCTTCTTCTTTGTTTCCAACTTTCGGATTCCAATCAGCAGTAATTATACGTGCATCCTGATTGCATGTTCGATCGATTTCAGACCGTAGAAGTTGATAAAAATCTTCAATTTCTCCATCTTTGGCCCTAGTGGTTGGTGTATAAATTTTAATAATAGTATTTAGTGGTATTCCTTGTAGGCGTATGAATAGTATCCTATCACTGACGGCATTGTAGTTCAGGATACACCTTGGAATGTTCTTTTTGACCATGAATGCAACACCATTCCTCTTCAAGATGTCATTCCCAGCGTAGTAGAGCATATGATTGTCCAATTCACAATGGCCAATACCAGTCCATTTCAGCTCACTAATGCCTAAGATATCGATGTTTAAGTGTTCCATTTCATTTTTGATGATTTCCAATTTTCCTAGATTCATATTTCGTACGTTGTAGGTTCCAATTATTAATGGATGTTTGGAGCTGTTTCTTCTCATTTTGAGTCGTGCCACAGCAGCAAATGAAAGTCCCGAAAGCTTTATTCCATCCGCATCATTACTACTCTGAGGAGGCAGCTCTCCCCCAGTCATCTTTTGAGTGCCTTCCAACCTGGGGGGCTCATCTTCCAGCACTATGTCAGACACTGTTCCACTGCTATTCATAAGGTTTTCGCTGGCTGATGCTTTTCAGAAGTAGACTGCCAGGTCCTTCTTCCTAGTCTGTCTTAGTCTGGAAGCTCAGCTGAAACCTGTCTGCCATGGGTGACCCTGCTGGTATCTGAGTACCGGTGGCATAGCTTCCAGCATCACAGCAACACACATGCCCCCACAGTACGACAAACTGAGAGATGCGTGGGGGCTTTTTATTTTAGAGCCTATAAACTGATGTCAGCTTGCATATGATAATTTATTTACTCAACTGAATCTAGACTAAAGTCATTATCAGTGATGGGAAATAGCAATTTATTTTTCTTAATGATCAAAAGATATTTATTATCTTTTTGTCATGGATTAGGGAACCTCTCTGGAACTTAGTTTAATTCATTTCTGAGTATTGAGCAAAAATATTATACTATAACCCTGTCGAGTATTCGCTGGAGACAAGCTGGGTCTTGGCAAGAGCTCGATTATTTCATTTAGCAACGAAGTAAAAAATAGAATACAGTATGCTTCTCTGGCATACGAAACAAAATGCTAGTTTCATGAAAGATATTACCATGGGCATTTTCAGTTTTCTTCCATATGAAATTCTTCCAAAATTTGAAGAACATCAAGAGAGAAGTTGTGGTTCAAAGAAACCAACACCCAAACTAGAGACAGCGTCATATCTAAATGTGCCGCTTGGCACTAAGCACTATCCTGTCGTCCTCCTTGACACACATTCAATTTAAGATACTTTTCATAGTGTCTTCCATTGGTACCAGTTGCCATTGAGCTGATTCCAACTCATGGCAACCCCATGAGTGTCAGAGTAGAACTGTGCTCCATAGGGTTTTCAGCAGCTGATTTTTCAGAAATAGATCACCAGACCTTTCTTCCGAGGTGCCTCTGGGCGGACTCAAACTTCCAGCCTCTTGTTTAGCAGCCAAGCTCATTAACTGTTTGCACCATCCAGGGACACCACTTGCGATAGCTTAGGTCATTTAATCCTCACAACGACCCATGAGGCAGGCAAAACCATTATCCCCATTTTACAGACTGGGAATTCGAAACAATGATAATAACAATGGATGAATCCATCACCCTGGGAAGTCCAGCTTAATTTCCCCTTGAACAGAGAGGAGAAAATGAAATTTTAATTTGGCACACACACCTGGTCTTGCCTTTCCCTCTCAGGGTAGCAGTGCCTTGTGGGATGGTTTTGGTATACTGTAGGGTTGCTATGAGTCAGAATTGACTCAACAGCACACAACAGCAATAACTTTGGGTGGGAAGGTCAACTCTGATTCTTACCAACTTTAAGATTTCTGGCTTTTTATTTCTGGCCATTCTTGTGCCACTAGAATTTTCTAGCATTTGTTTCCTTTATTTCACTGGAGTGTACAGTTGGACATACTATTTTTGTCTGGTCCTCCAAACTGTGCTTTTGACAAGTTGGTTGAGAATATCCCAGGCATCGATTATTGATTCGTGGTTTATACCCATTTTCATCTTCTAAAAAACAGCAGCTTGAGAACAAAGCAGAAAGGAGAGTGATAACCAGTTATATGGTTTTATCTTCCTTGTATTTTTAACAGACGTATTAATTTATAATTTATATACTGTACAGTGTACAATTCAATGGTTTTCTAGTACATTGATCATTTTCCTTGCATTTTAACAGCTTTATCGAGATATCATTTATGTACAGTACCATAAAGTTCACCAGTTTGCAGTGTCCAGTTCAGTGAGTTTTAGTATATTTACTATCTTCTTTCTGTTTTGTATCATAACCTGACCATCAGTGTCCGTGAGAGATTGTGTTGTTGTTATTGCAAAGTGGCAGGCATTTACAAGGGAGCGGTATTGAAACTGCTCCCTAAAATAAAACTGGAAGGAAAAAAAGAAAACCTCTCTTGGTATCTACTTCAATTTTCCTCTTTAAATGAGTCATGTTCACCACAACTTACTTTCCAATTTGCCTAGCATGTTTTTAGACGGTTAGCCCTTGAAAGCCCCTAGGCTTTGATAATTGAAAAATATGTGGGGATGGAAAAAAAAATATGATTTGAAAGAGATTCATTTGAGAATCCAAAGGGGAGCTTGGGCCCAAACAGAAGGAAAATTGCCGCTGTTATGCAATTATAATAATTAAAAATGCCTGAGTAGCGGGAAGAGGAAAGCAATTCTGACACCACTCTTTAGAGTTAGGCCAACTGATGGAAATTTGGAGGCTTTTTGTTTGTCTCCTTAAACTTGTAAGCTTTTTGTGGGGTCCTGAATGCTTTCTTCCCATTCTGGCATGGGTGCCCTGTATGAAAATGACAGATGGTTTACACCCGGCAAAACATATTAAAGTGGGAGCTACCTTCTCACGCAAAGCATGGAGTTATTCTCCTGCTTCTTAGGGTCTTCCCTTGTAGCTCGCTGCCTTCTTGCCCAGTCCCAGTTCATGGAAACAGGGAACAAATAGTCCCCAGAGTCTATATGGAAGAAAGCCTGCCACTTACTTTCATTCTGCTTCGAGGCAGCATCTTTATTTTTTTCCAAAATAAAAAAGTTGTTTCATTTATAAAAAGTAAATTACTCTTTGCAGAAGCCCCAAACTCTCAGAAAAGTGGGAAGAAGATAATGAGATGTGCCTGCGGCCCTATCATCTGGAGATGACCCCTGTTTGTGTTTTGGTGTGAACACAGTGTACATACCCCCTGGTGGCGCAGTGGCTAAGAGCTCAGGCTGCTAACCAAAAGGCTGTCAGTTCCAGTCCACCATCCGCTCCTTGGATAACCTTATGGGGAAGTTCTACTCTGTCCTGTGGGGTCACTATGAGTCGGAATTGACTCAGCTGCACACAACAACAACAGTGTAAGGGAATACAAAATTTTTAATGAACCCATTTAAACACATTGTTGCATTTAACCTCTTTAAGTAAAATTTGTGTTCTGAGCCTGCTTTTTTGATGAAATAATATGTCATTTTTCTGTGTCAGTAAATAGCTATCTGTATCATCTTTTTAATGGTTACATAGTATTCCCTTGTATGGCTATACAATAATTTAGTTAAATATCCCCGATTAGCCCACTATCCAGATTGCTTCTCTCTTTCTGCTTTTATAATAAACATAGCAAAGAATAAATTGCTGCAGCCATTTTGTATTCTTGTTTGTCTCCTTAGATTTAAATCCTAGAAGTATAGTCGTCCTTTGGTATCTGCAGGGGATTTGTTCCAGGACCCCTCCGGATACCAAAATCCGTGGATGCTCAAGTCCCTTATATAAAATGGTGTAGTGTTTACATATAACGTACACAAATAACCTTGCAAACCTCCCATATACTTTAAATCATCCCTAGATGACTTGTAATACTTAATAGAATGTAAATGGTACGTAAATAGTTGTTATACTGTGTTGTTTAGGGAACAATGACAAGACGCGAGGCAAATAACGCTCAGATGAGTGCTGGAGAGAGACTGAGGAGCTGTGAAATGGCAGGAGGCTACAGCAGGGGATGCCAACACACCACTTAGTCCTTGTGGATTCAGCATAGTGCTCAGCACACCATAAATTCAAAATTAAACTTTGTTTTTTGGAACTTTTTTTTTCAAGTATTTTCGATCCATGAATGGTTGAATCCATAAATCGGAACCCTGGGATATGGAGGGCCAACTATATGTTTTTTACATTTAAGTCCTTGATCCATTTGGAACATTTTTTTATTGTATTTTAGATGAAGGTTTACAGAACAGACTAGCTTGTCATTAAGTAGTACACATATTGTTTTATGACATTGGTTAACAACCCCACAACATGTCAGCACTCTACCTTCTCAACCTTGGATTCACTGTGACCAGCTTTCCTGTCCCCTCCTGCCTTCTAGTTCTTGCCCCTGGGCTGGTGTGCCCCTTTAGTCTCGTTTTGTTTTATGGGCCTGTCTAATTGAGCTAGATGGTCCCCAAGACCATGGTCTCTACAGCCCTCAGCCCAGTAATTCAGTCCCTGAGGGAGTTTGAGTGTGTCTATGGAGCTTCCAAGACCTTGCCTTGTACAGGTTGTGCTGGCTTCCCCAGTATTGTATACTGTCTTATGCTTCACCAAAGTTTCCACTTATCTATTGTCTATTTTGGAACATATTTTTGTATATACTAGGGGCTCCCTTTTTTCATATGGTCAGTCAGTTGTTCCAGTACCACTTATTGAAAACTGCATTCTTCTCCCACTGATTAGAAATTGTCATCATGTATTGATTTCCTGTACAAACGGATCTCTTCTATTCCTGTGCCAGTGTTGCACCATTGCCCTCACTGTAGGACGCTTCCAGTTGATGGTTTTAGATTGAAACCTAGAACCTCCAGTTTCTGCAGCTATCTGCCTGTCACCTGCTGGGACAAAGGTTGCTGCTGCCTAGGGCCTCCTGTACACAATATACCTCAATGGCATTGTTCCACTGGATGAGACATGGAGAGACCTCAGGTCAGCCAGCTCTGATTTGTGCTGTAGTCAGTGCTCTAGAAATATGTGTTTCAAGAACTGGCATCCAGTAAAGTTAGGTCAAAAAAGGAGTATTTATTGTTGTTGGAGCCCTGGTGGTGCAGTGGCTAAGAGCTATGGCTACTCACCTAAAGGTCAGCAGTTCAAATCCACCAGCTGCTCCTTGGAAACCCTATGGGGAGTTCTACTTTGTCCTATAGGGTTGCTGTGAGTCAGAATTGACTCGATGGCAAACAACAACACAACATGACGAATTTACCTTCCTAACTTATTGTTTTAAAATTATTCTGTCATCACCTTGAGACCAGGAGAACTAGATGGTGCCCAGCTACCACTACTGAATGCTCTGATCAGGAACATAATAGAGAAATCTTGATAAAAAGGAGAAAAATGTAGAACAGAACTTCAAATTCTTAAAGAATCCAGACTTACTGGACCTATTGAGGCTAGAGGAGTCACCAGGACTATGACCCTGAGTTGAAATTATCCCAAAGTCACCTTTAAATTAAGTAACAGGTTAGCCCAAAGAGTAAAGATTATCACCCTTGAATATTGCTTTACTTTAAAAGAAAAATTATAAGATCAAAGGGTCAACAGCCACTGTAAAACACAGATGAGAACACTGGGGGGAGGGGCAGGGAGATTAAGTGAAGAATGGCCAGTGTCACTGATCATTATGTCTAGAAATTATGGAATGGGAGCAGGTTTTGTTGTATATATTTTCACCAAAAATAAAATAAAAAAAAATTATTCTGTCATAGGTTTTATATCTATGAATTGATGATCGTGTGATAATTTCCCAAATACACATTCTATAGGAAAAATAATTTTAAAAAAAGGACTGCCACTTAAAATTTTATAAAACTTGAGTTTTTGTATTTAAAAAGATAAGTCTATTTTTTATACTTTGAACAAAAGCCTATACTAGAGAAACTGGCTGTCCTGGACGTAGATGGTGTTTTCTTGAATGGAGGCGGAAATAGCAATCATGTATGTGTCAAATAGCTATATTTGATGTGTAGGCTCAAAACCTCATAAATATTTTCTCTTCTGTTACCTCTCAGGTGTATCTTTTTGGTTGGTTTTCTTCCTTGTTTAAACAGAATAATATTTCACTCTTCCTTGTGGTTTTAGGGAGTTGTGATTTGTTGGGAAAGCACATTACGCGTTCTTTTAAAACACTGATTTAAATTGTGATATTTGGTTGAATGAGTCTTGGAGTGAAAATCAGGTCTAACTTACATAATTACAAGTGGTGTCGGGATTTTAATTTTAATTGCAGACTGCATTTTCTGGTTCAGTCACTTAACGAGGGTTAAATAGAATTTTGAAGTGAAATTTCTGAGATTAAAAAGGATGAAGACATTCAGCTTTAAAGAAAACATTGGGATAGCTGGAGTATGACAGATTCATCCCGTACTGTAAATGTTATCAGTTGTGGCCCTTCAGGCTGGCCATAGAGCCACATGTGGTTTACAGAGAAACATCATTTTGCACACACCTTTCAGAACTGCTTGGGCTGATTGATATTTCTCGTCAGAATTGCAGATCAGTCCCATAAATGTGAACAAAATGAGCAAAATGGATTGTTGAAGCTAAATGAAGGTATACAAAGAGAGCCCCCCGCTGCAACACACACATAACATTTCAAGCTTTAAGTACTGAATTTTATATTTCAAATAACATAACAGGGTTACCGTGTCCCTGAGGTAATTGAAAGGTGTTTTTTTTTTTTTTAAAGTATTGGAATGTCTTTGTAATCCCTGCTTGCTAGGATAATCCCAGTAGCTTTCAAAATGAAAATTTTAGAGTCCCTCAGTTTTTCCTTTTAGTGAAGTAATGAACTAAGTGGGAATCAATTTTCTTCTGCTTTTTAGAGTTGGTGTAGCATCATGTTTTACCAAGAGGTACTGTGATTTTAAGGGCCCTGGGAAGGTTTTTCCTCTTACACAAAACCCTTACCATAGCTGACTACTGATTTTCAAAGTCTCTTTATCTAGATGAGAACTGTCGCATAGAACTTTGCAGGAAGATGGAATTGTTCTATAGCTCTGTTGTCCAGTATGGTAGCCAGCAGCCACTCATGGCTGCTGAGCACTCAGAATGGCGGCTAGTGTGACCGAGAAAGTAAAATTTCACTTTTATTTAATTTTAATAAATTTAAGTTCAAACAGCCACACATGGCTAGTGGCTACTCTGTTGGACAGCTGTTTCCACTTCTTGAGTTAAGGCTCTCTTATGGACACACCCTTGTAAAAGTTGACTTGAATTTATAAGAATTCCTTTGACAAAACTCACCAACATTTATTGAGCACCTAGAGAGTTTGTGTACCTGGTGTCAGGAATATGTTTCCTTTAGATCTCCCAAATCAGTTCCTAGGTGAAGGTATGAGAACCTGAGCTCTGTCATCCTGCACACCCGTGTGAATAAGGCCATGCTCACTGGCCCCTGCTGCTTGCTTCGCTCACACGTGGAGCTCCAGGTCCACTATGACAGTGCTACTTCCTACTGGGCTGAGGGGACAACTGGAAGCTCCTCCCATCCAGCTCAGAGCCCTGGCACGCTGCACCTGCCCAGAGGAAGGGGTGTCTACTAAAATTCTCTCGAAGACGTTGTCTGAGCTAGGGCAGCCTTTTCACTGAGATTCAGTCCCTCGGCTTCTGCAACTGTTTGAGTTGCTCCTGACACTTTCGTGAACATTTCTGTGGAAAAAGTGACCAACTCCGCACAGCTACCCAACACCTATTGTTTTCTTCTGTTTCTTTTATAAAGGTCTCTTACCTCCTAGAAGGAGGGAGTATGGCCCATGAAGACTTCTGTGGACACGTTGGTATAATGAACCCTGGAGACCTGCAGGTATAGTCAAGGAGGAGGGATTGCTGTCGGTGTAAGTCTTGAAACCACCCACTGTCTGCACTGTGGTCCTTTCCTCCCTCTCTCTATTCTGTATTCCTCCTCTCCTTCCTATGGTGCCTTCCACTCGACTTGGAAACACACACACACACACACACACACATATGCACACGTCTCTTGTCTTCCTCTTGCTTGCTTTCCTTGATTCCTCAACCCTCTTTGAGCTCCCACCCAGTCTTTCTTTTACATTTCTCAAAAGAGTGGTTAAGAGTGACTGTCTCCACTTACCTTCCATTTTCTCCTCCACTCCCTGCAATCAGCGTTGGTTCTCGGTACCCCTCCTTCCAAACTGTTACATGAAGCTGCTCAAATTCAGTGCATCATGTTCACCCCTCAACTTTCCAGTCTGCTGCATTGGAGACAATTTAACTGCCAACTCATTTTGCAGGGTTAGGCGTTATCACTGAAAACAACAGTAACCCAAGCCCCACCATCTTAGTCTTGTCTGAGATGTGTTACAATTGCAATCCCTGGGAAATGGGTGGTCATCACCAGGTTTCTAAGTTTGAACTCTACAACAGGTACTTTCTGGAATCATATAGTTTGTGGAAGGATAAATGCAAATGTTTAAATTGTGATATTTCCATGAATCTGAAATTAAAGACAGAAAAGCCAAAAGGACAAAGAGTCATGGTCAAATCTAAACAGTAACCTCTCAGAGAAGCAGAATACAAGCTAGGGACTGGCTAAGAAGGTAGATATAATGACTGGTGGTGTCTTGATAAGAAAGTGTGGTTCTTCTGCCTTCTACCCCATCAGACCGTCTCTGCCACCGTCCACGTCAGCTGCTGGTCTACACTTTTACCACTGTAATAAAATAAGGATTACATTCAACTAGGGATTGCATAAAGCCTTTCAGCTTATCTAGCATTTTCATATGCATGATGTCTTTGAAATAAGTATGATCTTTACCTCCTTTTTAAAATGAGGGAATGGAGATTAAACATGTGAAACAAGGTGCCCATGACCTCAGAACTAGTCAATGGTGTGGCTGGAAAGAGAATTCTCTTCTCTCCCTCTAAATCCAGTGAGTGGGCTATTTCAAGAAAAGCATGGCCAAACTGTTGTTGTGTGCCATTAAGTCAATTCCAACTCTTAGTGACCCTATAGGACAGAGTAGAACTGCCACATATGGTTTCCAAGGCTGGAATCTTTATGGAAGCAGACCGCCCCATCTTTCTGCCACGGAGCTGCTGGTGGGTTTGATCAGCTGACCTTTCGGCTAGCAGCCAAGCACTTAACCACTGTGCCACCAGGGCTCCTATGGCCAAACTAGGCTACTTCTAAAATAGAACCAAGGTCATGTGCGGTAGATTGAGAGCATGGTTGAATGAACCATTCAGGGAGGATGGAAATGTTTAAAATGGGAAGACAAGTCTTTCAGGAGCACCGATAGCTATCTTCAGACAGAGGAAATGTCACATGGGAGGTTGTAGAGACCTACTTTATAAATGAATGCTTGAAGCATCTGCACAGCAGTGAAGGCAGTAACTGTCTCTCCAAGTAGTGAGGGCTCCGTCACCAGACGTGTGCAAGCAGAGACTTAAGTCAGCCGTCCATGGAGCAGTGGATGCTGTGGGGCTCCATGTGTATCGTTAGGCCCATGCACACATGCCCCTCTGCTGGAATGTTGGCTGCTGAAGACTCACGGCTGCATCCCTCCCTGGGCCCTGCCTCTTTCCTGCCTGCAGCAGGAAACTGCCTCTCCCAAGGTTCCATCCCTGCTAGGGGTGTTACACAGTCACTGATTTGCTGATGTGGGGATATAAAAGCTTGGTCACCTTGCCTCAAGTTGGGGCAATTCCTAAGGTTCCTCATGGCACAAACGGTTTACACTCTACTAACCTGAAGGTTGGCAGTTTGAACCCACCCAACAGCACTGCAGAAGAAGGGCCTGGCGATCTGCTTCCATAAAGATTACAGCCAAGAAAACCCTATGGAGCAGTTTGCTCTGACACACATGGGGGAGCCATGAGTTGGAATCTACTCAACAGCGACGGATTTGGGTTTTTTTTTTTCCTGAAGGTTTGCCCCAGCTCCAGAGCGCCCCCGTTGTACTGGCTGAAGCCTCCGTTGTAACTGCATTGCAGCTGGCTTCTCCCTGTGCCCATTCTTGCCTTTTTCACCTCTTACAGATGTATATCCCAAGAGCACTCCCCAGTATACTATCTGCCTGCAGCTCCCCGTCAGAGTGTAAGGCTCAGGGACCCCCAAGAGGGCATTCATACACTTGTGGTGATTTCAGTTCAGATGCTTTGGTTTTACACACACTAGGAAGCTTGGGAAGTGTTGGGAAAACTGGAAAGGGCCTCCTGCAAAGTCGTCCGCCATCCGTATTGTTGTCTGGTATTCCTCAAGATGCCCAGGGCCTCTGGCAGCAGCACCTGAAGGTGGCCCACTTGGCTCAGGGCAGGAACTGCTGCGACTGCAGGCTTATTTGGTGCTGCCTGACATTTTTCTTCTTGTTGGTCTGGTGTTGGCAGTGGATGACTGCAGGCCGAGGCATCCTGCACGCCGAGATGCCGTGCTCGGAGGAGCCAGCCCATGGCCTACAGCTGTGGGTGAATTTGAGGAGCTCGGAGAAGATGGTGGAGCCACAGTACCAGGAACTGAAAAGTGAAGACATTCCTAAACCCAGTAAGAACGGTGTGACAGTTGCTGTCATTTCGGGAGAAGCCCTGGGAGTGAAGGTAAGTCGTGCCGTTGAGCGTTTGGGAAATCTGAGGTGCGCGCTGACGTAAGGCTGGCCCCACCCAGGTTGTCAGCTCTTCCTGGGCTTATCACGGTTCGCTTCCTATGGGAATCCAGAAGCTTTGGCTGCATGCTAACCCAGACAGTTAGGAAAATTACAAGAGAACAAGCTCATATAAAGAATTTGGTCAAAACGCAATTTCCAAGGTATATCTCCAGATGCCTTCAGATTTAGCCCAATCCTTTTCTCACTTATAGTGCTTTTTATGCTCTCGAATTATAGCTCATTGGAATTGCAAGATCACCACGCTTAAGAAACAAACAAAAAAACAATAACAAAACCAGCTCCACTCCCCGGATTTATTTAAATTAATTATACCCAACTAATTAAGGAAGGAAACCCAAACCTACATCAGACTACTATATTTAGAAAGTTTTTTTTCTATTTTAATTAACTTGAGCATTTACTTAATGCAATACACACTATTCCCTGGACATTCTTCTCAATTAAGACTTTATATTATTTAGGTTTAGAGTCCTACCTTTTTGAGAAATTAAGATGAATTTAGGCTAAAGATTGGGGCAGTGGTGGTTGAGTGGTAGAAGTCTTCTATGTGGGAGTTTAATTCCTGGCCCTGCACCTTATACCCAGCCACCACCCATCTGTCAGTGGAGGCTTGCCTGTTGTTATGATGCTGAACAGGTTTCAGCAGAACTTCCAGACTAAAACAGACCAGGAAGAAAGGCCTGGTGATCTGCTTCTGAAAATCAGTCAGTGAAAACCGTATGGATCACGGTGGTCCAGTCTGCAGCTGATCTCAGGGATGGTGCAGGAATGGGCAGTGCTTCGTTCCATTGTGCGTGGGCTGCCAGGAGTCAGGGTCACCTTGATGGCAGCTAACAACAATGACATCAGGCTAAATATCACGGACAGATTTGTGGTAGGAAAGGGGTACAGTAAGAACAGTAAGGACAGAGTAAAACTGCCCCATAGGGTTCCCAAGGCTATAATCTTCATGGAAGCAGACTGCCACATCTTCTTCCCATGGAGTGGCTGGTGGGCTCGAACTGCTGGCCTTTCGGTTAGCAGCCCAGCACTTAACCACTGTGCCACTAGGGCTCCTCGTTTGGGGTGGGGGGCATAGAAATGCTTAGAAGGGATCTGAGGAGTTCTGGGAGGGACTCAGACATTGTATGCTATACATGCAAGCTGGTGTTCAGAGAGTCACAGTGTTGGGAGCTACTTTGCCATTCTCCCTGTGGACAACCCAGCACTTAAAAGTATTTTCAATACTAATTTATGTCAGTTTTAATTTTTTATAGGCACGCACAGGGATAATGGCTTGGCAGTGGCTACTAGCCACTGGGTCCCTGTTGTTGTGTGCTGTTGAGTTGATTCCAGCTCGTAGCAGCCCTGTGTGACAGAGTAGAACAGCCCCATAGGATTTTCTAGGCTGTAATCTTTTTTTAATCTTTATGGGAACAGATCACCAGGTCTTTTCTTTTGAGGAGCCGCTGATGGGTTCTAATCTCCCACCTTTCGGTTACCAGCCGAATGCTTAACCATTGTGCCACCAGGGCTCCTTAATGGGTCTCTAGGTGGTGCAAATGGTTTGCACTCGACTACTAACGTAAAGCTGGCGTTTTGAACCCACCCAGTGGTAGCATGGAAGAAAGGCCTGGTGACCTGCTTCTGTAAAGAGTACAGGCAAGAAAACCCTATGGAACAGTTCTATTCTGTAACACTTGGGGCTGCCATGAGTCAGAATCTACTCAACAGCAGTGGGTGTTTTTGTTTGTTTACTAGCCAACTACTCAATAGGATGCATTTTATGGTTACCAGATTGGTCACGATTATTGGTTGGGACTGACTGGTTTTTATATTTTCTGCATTTTAACATAATTCTTTACCTGAACCATGGCTATAAAAATCAAAAACCAAACCCATTGCCATTGAGACGATTCTGATGCATAGCCACCCTATAGGACAGAGTAGAACTGCCCCATAGGGTTTCTAAGGCTGTAATCTTTATGGAAGCAGACTGCCACATCTTTCTCCTGCAGAGTAGCTTGTGGGTTCGAACCACCGACCTATCGGTTAGCAGCTGAGGGCTTAACCACTGCACCACCAGGGCTCCTTCAAACTGGCTAGGTGTATGTCTATCTTGCCTTGTGTTTCCAGTGCAAAGAGAAGTAATTGAAGAAAAAATAATCCAAGTTCCACCTGTATTAGGCATATCCAATTGCTGTGTTCACCACTGACAGGCTTCTGCTTACATTGCACTGTTGGAGACGTGACCCTGCGTTGTGTTGCTGCGATCCATTCCCTTTTTGCCAAGCACTGGGTGTGCCCTTTTCAGCTGTATGTCGAGAGTTTCCTTTCAGCTCCGTAGAGGAGAGTTAAGATCCTTTGAGGGCTTCCTGTTATAAGACTCAAGGACCTCATCACCCACCTGTGGTATCCGGGAGGGAGGTCTAAGGAGAACTGAACTGATGTAGATGAGGAGCAGCATACAGTTTCATTTAGTGTTTTTCTTTCTTTTTTTTTTTATTATACTTAGATGAAGGTTTACAGAACAAACTAGTTTCTCATTAAATAATACACATTGTTTTATGACATTGGTTAACAACCTCACGACACGTCAATACTCTACTTTCTCAACCTTGGGTTCCCTATTACCAGCTTTCCTGTCCCCTCCTGCCATCTAGTCCCTGCCCCTGGGCTGGTGTGCCCATTTAGTCTGACTTCGTTTTATGGGCCTGTCCAATCTTTGGCTGAAGGCTGAACCTCAGGAGTGACTTCATTACTGAGCTAAAAGCGTGTCTGGGGGACATACTCTTGGGGTTTCTCCAGTCTCTGTCAGGCCAGCAAGTCTGGTCTTTCTTTTTGAGTTAGAATTTTGTTCTACATTTTTCTCCAGCTCTGTCCGGGACCCTCTATTGTGATCCCTGTCAGAGCAGTCACTGGTGGTAGCCAGGCACCATCTAGCTGTACTGGGCTCAGTCTGGTGGAGGCCGTGGTAGATGTGGGCCATTTGTCCTTTGGCCTAATCTT
The DNA here is from genome assembly GCF_024166365.1 of Elephas maximus indicus. NCBI lineage: Eukaryota > Metazoa > Chordata > Mammalia > Proboscidea > Elephantidae > Elephas > Elephas maximus. The sequence continues at coordinate 164,156,536 of NC_064846.1, forward strand.
TCTCTTATATCTTTAGTTTTCACCATTCTTCCTTGCTCCAGATGGGGTGAAACCAGTAGAGTATCCTAGATGGCTGCTCATAGGCATTTAAGACCCATGGGGTGTTTTTCATTCCATGTTTCCAGGACTCTGAGGCTTTAGGAACGTGCCTTCAAGGTATACCAAGGTGGATGGTAGAGACCAAGAGGTTCCTCCTCTTCACCTCACCCAAAACACAAGACCTTGCCTGGTGGTGTACATTGGAATTATCCATAAGATTTCATTTAGAAAAAGGGTTGAGCTGTCTTCAGCTAAAAAAGAAATTTGACCACTAATCTGATAAATAGGGAAGCCCTGGTGGCACAGTGGTTAAGAACTTGGCTAGTAACCAAAAGGTCAGCAGTTCCAATCCACCATGCACTCCTTGGAAACCCCGTGGGGCAGTTCTGCTCTGTCCTATAGGGTCGCTATGAGTCACAAACGACTTGATGGCAACAGAGTTTTAACAGATAGGCAAAGCCAGCAATATCACGAACCCTTAGAGTTAGCAACTGCTTCTCATTTGTAGAAAACAAAATACAATTTTGATGCCAAGCCAGTTCCAGTTACAGGCAGAAGGACAATTTCATGAATTTCCAAGCTGCAGACCATGTCGTCTTACAATCAGAACCAAGGATTAGAGACCAGAGGGTAATGCTCTACTTTGAAAATTGCTGTCTGGGTAGCTGCCTCTCCTCTATTTTATTTTCCTTTTGTCATGTGCAGTCTCTGAAGTGAAATACACTTTCCTAAGTAAATGATCAAGGAGGCCTTGGTGGTGCAGTGGTTAAGCTCTGGGCTGCTAATCTAAAAGTCGACGATTTGAAACCATCAGCCACTCCGAGGGAGAAAGATGCAGCAGCCTACTTCTGTAAAGATTACAGCCTGGACAACCCTGTGAGGCAGTGCTACTCTGCCCTGTAGGGTCACTATGAATTGGAATCGACTGGGCACAATGGGTTTTGGAAGTCAATGATCAGTATTTATTATGAGAGCATTTTAATAATGGGCTCTTGGAACCCTAACTAGTAACCAGTTGCTGTGGAGTTGATGCAGATCACAGCCAAGAAAACCCTATGGAGCAGTTCTGCTCTGTAACACATGGGGTCACCATGAGTCAGAACTGACAGGTTTGGTTTTAATCTTTATGGAAGCAGACTGCCAGGCCTTTCTTCTGCAGCACTATTGGGTAGGTTTGAGACACCAACCTTTTGGTTAGTAGCTGAGTGCAAACCTTTTGCACCAACCAGGGACCTCATCTTGGAACCCTGGACAGTATTAATGTTGATTTTGAGAAGTAGTGCAGTGCAGTGTTTATCGGCATGGGTTCTGGAGACAGACTCCTAGGCTAGAATCCCCACCATCCACTAGTTCCGTGGCCTTTGGAAAGCCACCTCTCTGTGCCTGAGTTAAAACTGAGTTGTGAGGGTTAAGTGCATTTTTGCACCTAAAGCTCCTGAGACATCGTAAGCTCCATGTGAGCGTTAGCTGTGATGTGGTTATTTTGATGAATTTGCGTTGACTCAGGCAGGAGCTGAGCTGAGATTTATGACTGCCATTTATGCAAAGGGAATTGCTCTTCGGGGAAGAAAATTAATCTCCTCCGAGGAAAGGGCACCAGTGTTAGTCAGGATGTGAGCACTGTAACGACAGGAGACTCTTGGCCATTTCTTTCTGGGTCTCGTAGGAGCCATAGTTTTGTACGTCTGGAGTCTTACTGGGGCCCTGGTGGCACAGTGGTTAAGAGCTATGGCTGCTAACCAAAATGTCTGCAGTTCGAATCCACCAGCCGCTCTTGGAAAACCCTTTGGGGCAGTTCTACTCTGTCCTGTAGGGTCAATATGAGTTGGAATTGACTCAACGGCAGTGGGTTTGGTTTCGTTGGTTGGATCCTTAATGTCCTGCTCGCCAAGGAATGACTGGATCCTAGAGTCTCCATCTTACCATAAAGACAAATGGAAGATTGTTCTGTATCAGGAAGACAATTTTAAATGAAATCACAAAGTGAGGCTGAGAATATACCTTTCAAGAGACGGATGTATAAACAGCATACAGTCAACAACTCCCTTCCCTGCAACTAAAATACCTAGAAAGTGGAGTTCATGACTGTTCCAGTGCTTCTCCAACTTTACTATTCATGCATATCACCTGTAGATCTTGTTAAAATACTGATTCTGATTCAGGACTCCTGGTGGCGCAGTGGTTAAGCACTCAGCTGCTAACCGAAAGGTTGGCGGCTCGAACCCAACAGCTGCTCCAAGGGAGAAAGATGTGGCAGTCTGCTCCCATAAAGTTTTCAGCCCAAGAAACCCTATGGAGCAGTTCTCCTCTGTCCTCCAGGGTCACTATGAGTTGGAACTGATTCGATGGAAATGGTTTTGGTTTGCGGGGGGAGCTGAGAGTCTGCATTACTAACAGGCTCCCAGGGGATGCCGGTGCTGCTGGTCAGAGGACCCGACTTTGTAATACACGGAATGGCCATGGGATCCAAGACAAGGGAGTTTACCCCTCTTGAGGAATAGTCTGATTAGAGTCCAATTGAAGATGATAAATGGCCCATGTCCATGGCATTTGGCAAACTTATTTAGCCATTCTGGACTTCGTTTGGAAACCCTGGTGGCGTAGTGGTTAAGAGCTACGGCTGCTAACCAAAAGGTCAGCAGTTCGAATCCACCAGGCGCTCCTTGGAAACTCTATGGGGCAGTTCTACCCTGTACTATAGGGTCACTATGAGTGGAAATTAACTCGATGGCAGTGGGTTTGGTTTGGGTTTTGGACTTCATTTCCTACATCAACAAAAAGGGTGCGCAGATTATATGCAAGATGCTAAAAGCCTTTTCAAGCAACAGAATTGTCTTTTTGAGCTTTCCAAAGGTAGCAGCCAGTGCCCCTGTTTCTCAGGTCATAAATGTCTGAGCACTTATCCAGTCCTTGGAAAGCTACGGCCAACTTAGTGCACGATTCTGCCAGGGAAGCGTCTATAGTGAAGACTGAAGGGAGAAAAGATAAAACTGGGATACTCTGGATAGTTTCTGTCACTTCTGGGAGGTCACAATCACATGTTTATTTAATGAGAGTCTGAACTCCTCCAAACCCCATTCCATCCTCATCAGGCAGCCGATCAACAATAGTTCTTGCCAGCTCCCCATGGAACACGATTCTTTTTCCAACAAACCCCTCTGCTTGTCCCCTGCTGCTTTCAGTTCCGTTACTTCAGAAGCGACCCTTGAGGAGGCCTTGGCCCCTACAAAGTCAGAGAAGCCATCTGGAGCCAGACTGCTCACTCCACCTCCACTACCGACTAACTTTGGAGAAGTCAGTTATCCTCACTGGGCCTCACCTTTTTTATCTGTAAAATGGCGGTAACAATAATGACCCAGCTCAGAGGATCACTGGGAGGGCGAAATTAGTTAATAGGTGCAAAGTAGCTAGAACAACGCCTGGTGCAGAGTGAGTCCTCTACAGAAAACCAAAAGCAAACTCACTGCCGTGGAGTCGATTCTGACTCATGGCTACCCCATGTCACAGAGTAGAACTGCTCTGTAGGGTTTCCTAGGCTATAATCTTTGTGGAAGGAGTCCTGGTGGCACAACAATTAAGCACTCAGCTGCTAACCTAAAGGCTGGCATTTCAAACCCAACCAGCAGCTCCGTTGGAGAAAGACCTGGCGATCTACTTCTATAAAAATTAGAGCCTAGAAAGCCCTGTGGGGCAGTTCTACTCTGTCACATGGGGTTACTATGAGTCGATACTGACTCAACAACAAACAACAACAATCTTTATGGAAGCATATTGCCAGGCCTTTCTTCCTCGGTGCCCTGGGGGGATTAGTGGAGTGAAAATCGTTTCTGCCACCCAGGGACCTGAACCCTCTATAAGTGGTTGCTATTTTTACTTCTCTGCAAAAGCCTTGTTCAGTGTTCATGTGATTTACAGACATAACAGAAGGAATCTCCCTTCTGATGGGCAGACTGTATTTAGGTATTGGATGATGACCACATTTTTAAAAATTCAGTTTCCAAAGGAGTTTGCCAAAACGTCTCGTGCAGCTGGCACAGGTCTTGCTTACCACTCTGCCTCCAGCACCTGAAACAGTCCCCAATACATAAAAGACGCTCAGTAAATATTTGCTGGATATATGAGTGAAATAATTAAAATGTAAGTGAATGCTAGAATAAGAGAAACTAAGACAGTAGTAAAAAGAGTGATAATGCAGAGATTACGAACGATTGGAATAAACTCAAAACGAGTTTGCTAAATAAAAAGGTTAAGAGAACAGAGTAGCTCAATTATATTTTTAAAAAAACAATAGTTGATTTAAGGAATTAAGAAGTAGGGGCATGAAAACCAGCTCAGTTTGTAAAAATATGAATACTGGGCTGTTTTGCAAGATCCAAATTGTCTCCTCCAGGTTTCTTCAATTTAAACAGCAACAATGATGCAGACGTTTCAAGGCTTGTGATTCCCCTTGGGGGTCCACAGGCAGTTGTCTTTTGGAGCTTTAGTTTTTGAGCTTCATCCGTGTGGGTTTTCAGGGCGTGGCTTAATCTCCAGAGTAGCACATATACTTACCAGTTTTCAAGGGGTTCCTTCTAGACGTTTCCTATCCCTCACCCTGGTTTAAAAAAAAAAAAACCCTTTGCCGTTGAGTCGTTTTTGACCCATAGCGACCCTATAGGACAGAGTAGAACTGCCCCATAGGGTTTCCAAGGGAGCAGCTGGTGGATTCGAACTGCCGACCTTTTGGTTAGCAGCTGTAGCTCTTAACCACAGCACCACCAGGGCCCCTTGCCCTAGTTTAGCACCCACAAACATAGGGAGACCCAATGACCGTTAGGTAGTTCTCTCCCAGCCCAAAAGCAACCGGTCCACTTAGCAACATTGATTTATAATCAAGCCTACCATTCTCACCTCCAATTGGGAGAGCAGATGGCAACTCCAGGCCACCTGGCAGGCCACTGGTGCACAACTACGCTTTGCCTCTTCCAGGACTAGAGAAACACAGCTGCCTACCACATTTCCCAGCTTTTATTTTTATCCAGGAAACTTTATTTAAGAATAGAATGTCCTTTGAAAGACATTTTATTGCCAAAATACAGTGTGATCAATATCCTTTCTACCTCAGTTGATAAAAGATAGTTCATGTGACCCTCAGGGAAGTACTTCCATAGCATGTCTGAAGGTAGTGGGTTTGGGCTGTGAGAATACTGGCTAGGAGAATTGGAACATTTTTGCATTATATCCAGTTCTCTATTTTTAGGGGAAATTTGAATTCTTTAATGACATCTGAGATGTTTGAAGTAGATCTTGCCGACTTCACAGTTGACCCCAAGTTCTCAGCTCCTTTCGCCTGCCTTTTGAGTTTGCTTCTGTTTTGATGTGGGGAGAGCTGGATCCGCTCACGTCCCATGGTTCTTTTCCTTCCCAAGCCTAGTGCTGCTCAAGGTGGTGGTAGTTGTTAGCTGCCATCGAGTCGATTCTGACTCGTGGTGACCCCATGTGTGTCAAAGTAGAACTGCTGTATACAGTTGTCAAAGTTGTAATCTCTACCAAAGCACACGGCCAGACCTTTCTTCTACAGTACCGCTGGGTGGCTGGGTGGGTTCAAACCACCAAATCACCAACCTTTGGGCTAGTAGTTGAGTGCTTAACTGTTTGCGCCAGCCGGGGATGCCTCTGCTCAAGGTAGAATTTTAAAACTTATTCAGTCATGAAAACAAGTAATGCATATGCATGCTTGTTTTTTCTTGCCTTTGAAATATTTCAGCAAGTTCATGGGTTTAGCTCAAAAAAGAAGGACAAATATTCTCCTAATGGCAGAAATTGCAAGTGGGCCAGTGGGGTTTTGACAAAGGCGCTTGAGATAACCAGCTCCAGCTGTCCCGGAGAGTAAGCGAGGAAAACAGCCCTTGCTCAGAAAGGCGTCCTCCCTTTCGAAGTTCTCTCTCCTTTAATTCATTTGATTTCTAATCAGAGGAGTCTGTCGTAGACTTAAACACTGGATGTTTTAAAAGGTTTGCTTTGAGGCGAGGATCGGGGGTAAAGATGAGCTTGAGGCTGCTCTTAGCAGGTCTTTTGATTCTTGGTTTTTCTTTTGAAAGATGCAAATGTTTACATATTGAAAATATTAGATTACATTGGAAAAGTAAAAAAAGCAAATCTTACAAATGAAAAGAGATAGAAACAAATGAAGAGTGTAAAACTGGTGTAGCCTAACCACGCAGAGAAAATATTTATTTTAAGGTCATTTAAACATAGTTCTCTGACTGTACATTTTTAGTAGGATGTATTTTAAAGATGAAATGAATGGCAAAAAAAAATTGTAAAGTTCATATCTTTTAGCATTCGTATTATCATTTTAAAATAATTTTATGTATATTGTATGAAAAAAAGCAACAAGTAAATATGTTAATGTTTTAGGAATCAAGATTTTTCCAAGGAAAATCAACCCAAATATGAAATCCAAGAGTTAAGAAAAATACTGTAATATTAAATGAGAAATTAAATATTAGATGGAAAAACTTTTTAAATGGATGGTCATGTGTCTATAAGACAGTGTTTGGAAACCTAATACGATTTGGTCATTTTAGGGACCCCAGATTTTAGGGATGTAATTTTCTGCTTCTTTCTAATACCAATTCCATCCTCCACTGTTTTTTTTTTTTTGCCATGGATTTTGCTTCTCTGGTCCATAGTTAATTAGATGCTATGAGGAATTCTGGCGCCCCTGGGAGGTACAAATGGTTAGTGCGCTCGGCTGCTAACTGAAAGGTTGCTGGTTCCAGAGGCACCGCAAAAGAAAGGCCTGGCAATCTACTTCTGGAAAACCTGCCATTGAAAACCCTCTGGAGCACAGCTCTACTCTGACATACATGGGGTCGCCATGAGCCAGAATCGACTCAATGGCAACTGGTTATGGGAAATGCTAAGAAGGTCCCACCTAAAAAATTCACAATCATCCACATGAATTTAGGCTGATGTTCCCTTTTGAGATCAGAAATCCACGTATTTTAATTGGGGGTGGGGGTGGAAAGAAAGGGAAATAATCAGCCTAAGGTAGAGACCTACATCCCAGGGCGAGAAGGAAGCAGAGCATTTAGGGAACGAATATTGTAAAGGCAAAGTGCTGTAGCAGTGGTAAGTCGAGGGTTTCACCATCTTCCTCTCCTTGCTGCTATTCACCAAGGTCCAACCCACGTCCCTTCTCCTTGCAGTCTTCCCAGCTGCCCTAGCGTGCATGTGACTAAATCCACTGAGGTCCACGCAGCCCTCCTGCCCTTATAGCTGATGAGTTTTGGGGACTGACAGTTATCATTTCGGTTACATGGCCCATTCCTCTATGACCTTTATTCAGTCACTAGGCTTCTGCTGTGTGCCCATTGGAAAGTGCCCTGGAGAGGTAGATGAATAAGCTACAACCTCTGTCCTCAAACAGGTTACTGGCTTCCTGGGGAGAGAAGCCAGCAAACGTCAGAACTATAATGTGATGCAAGAAACACTAAAACAGCAGTATGTAAAAATGCCGTGGTAGTCAAGAGACAAGGAGCCCCGGTGGCACAATGGTTAAGTGCTCAGCTGGTAACCGAAAGGTTGGCAGTTCAAACCCACCTAGCAGCTCCATGGAAGAAAGGCCTGGCGATCTGCTCCTGTAAAGATTGTTGTTGTTGTTAGGTGCCACTGAGTCAGAGTGCCTGGTCCTGCGCCGTCTTCACAATCATCGTTATGCTTGAGCCCATTGTTGCAGCCACTGTCAGTCCTTGCTTCTAAGAAGCATTCTGGAAGTACTTCTTCCAAGACAGATTTGTTCGTTTTTATGGCAGTCCATGGTATATTCAGGATTGTTTGCCTGCGAAAAGCGTCATTTCTTCTTCGTTCTTCCTTATTCATTGCCTGTAAAGATTACAACCTAGGAAACCCCATGGGGCCATTCTGCTCTGTCACATGGGGTCACTGTGAGTCAAAATCGATTTCATGGCAGTCAGAGGTAAAAAAAAAAACTTTTTTTTTTTTTTTTTTTACCGCTGAGGGAGAATTAATTCTACTTCTGTGGAGGGAGAGAGGGAAAAAACGAAAAGTGGACAGGGGTCACACTTTATAATGTCTTGTATCAAAGGCTTGGATAAATAGAAGTGAAATTGCTTTTGGGGGATCGTAATGGGGGGCTACATGGACAACCAGATTACTGGTGAGTTTGTGGTAGGAAAAAGGGAAGTAATCCACAATATTGGGATGGAGGGAAACTTGAGACAAAGTTCACTACCCCTGAGTTTTGCCTGTTGCTGACCTTGATTGGAGGTATTATTCTTGTGTCCCCCTTTCCCCGGGTTTTCAGTAGCATGGCTTGAGGTTAAGGGGGATGGCCCCCCAGCATACCGGCCTGCCCACCCAGACCATCGAGCCTGTTCTGAGCAGAAGATCAGCATCATTCCACAGACAAGGGCAGAGCCTGGCTCTGACCCAGTGTGGAGAATAGGCACAATTAGGTCTTTCGTCTTGTTTAGCAAAGAGGAAGACACCAAATAGAGACACTCGGCAACTTCAGAGAACTTGTTGCAGAATTGTCCTGTGGTAGGCAGTCATAGCTGGCACTTCATCTGCACTTAGGAATGTTCAAATAAACACTGGTCAGGATCTGCTCACCCCGCTGTACAGAAGGTTGCTCTTGCCCAGGGCAGCCCATTCACCCCTGAAATACCATTCTTGGTGTGCGTAAAGGGCTCCAGATGGTCTTAATACTTCAAGATGTCCCCATTGACCTAATCACCTAGGAAATACATTCCAGAGGTGTCGATAAGCCCTCTTCTGCCAGTAAATGAAGACTGGATCAAACCAAAAAACCAAACCCAGTGCCATCGAGTCCATTCCGACTCATAGCGACCCTATAGGACAGAGTAGAACTGCCCCACAGAGTTTCCAAGGAGCACCTGGCGGATTTGAACTGCTGACCCTTTGGTTAGCAGCCGTAGCACTTAACCACTATGCCACCAGGGTTCCCAGAAGACTGGATAGGTATGCGTATAAACCAGAAGTTACATCCTTTTCCCTTCTTACATTCCTGGCCCTAGCCATCAGGGCTATAAATTAGCAGGGCAATGGAGACTAACAGCATAATGAAAGCACTAAAAAACCAAGGTGTCACCTTCAATAAAGGTGAGTGGACCCTTGATGGATGGATCATTGTAATCACTTCTGCAGCTGTCGAGGCTTGTCCTTCTAGGACCTAATAAGTCTTTTCGCAGGAACACCTTATGTATTTTTTCTAACCATGCCTAAAACTCCAGGGTGGCTTCAGAGAGCTATCTTTAGACTCTTGGATGTTGTACTAAAAGATGAGCTCTCGTGGATATTAATGAGGTGGATGTCAACATCCTAAAAACTGGCACTGGCAAATGTGAAGCTGTGCTGTTGACGGCTGCAAACACAGTACTTTATTTTGACCAAAGGACAAATCTTTGGAATCATGGAGCTGTTGACTAATTTGACCAAAACCACACCAAGTGTGACGAGTAAATTCAGTGTCAGATGTAATTCTGATTACTTGAAGCTTTATTAAGAACGCTGCCCCTATCACATTGACAACAGCAACTCGAAAGATTAGATAAGAACCGGGGAGGGGGGGCGGTGAGTTTATGTTAATGAGGGAGGGACAGCTCAGAAAAGAGGGGCGAGAATGGTTGCACAACGCCAAGAACACGATCAATGTCACTGCATTTGTACGTGTAGATACTTGAATTGGTATATGTTCTGCACTGTATGTTCTCAGCAACAAAGCAAATTATATTAAAAAAAAAAGAAAACAGGATTCTACCCATGTATTTTCATACACACACAAAATAAATAAAAATTTAAAAAATAGTAATAAAAATTCTGCCCCTGTGGACAGACATAGGGTACTCCAAGATAGCCAAGTATTTCAAAATTTCAACTCCAGTGGGCTGTAAATGATGCATGGTGACTGTTAAAAGAGGAGCATGTTAGAGTCTTGAAACTGCAGATCAAGACCATCAGATCACCATCCATTGCAAATCCATGGGCTGTATACTATTGCCTTGGCTTAGTATAATAAGACGGGGTAACTGTGAGGACCTGCCATTCCTAAAAGTACTCCTGTGTGGGTCATGGGGAATCGGAGGGAATTTCCAGGAAGGTATCTACTCTATTACTGTTCTTTTAAGCTCAACAAACATGTACGAAATGCCAGCTGTGGGCCAGACCCTGAGCAGGTACAAAGATGAAAATGTCAGGAACCTGGAAGGACACAGACAAAGGAACAGGCCTGAGTATAATGTGGGAGCCCCCAGAGTAGTAAGTATAGTGGGTTTATGGGAAGGAAGAATAGGAGTTTCAGCCCAATCTGGAGGTTCAGGAAAAGCTGGCCTAGGCCTAGAGGAGAGAATTTATCTGGCAAAGAAGGACGGACGGAAAGAGTTTAGCCAATGCAGGAGGCATGATGAGTAAAGATGTTGCCATACAGAGGTGTGAGACAGTGTCGAGACATAATTCAGTGCTCTTAGAGGCCTCCAGGACATACATTCATTTTCTTAAGCATGGAAATTGAAAAAGTTATCTTTCCCATGTGAAATTTTTCGGGTGATTTGCATGTTTCTCTCTCTATCTCACTCACCTTTCAATTTGATTCTCTTTTGTCTTTAGAAAGATTCTGACTACGCCAGTGATGTTTCACCTGGGGCAACAGGTCTCCCTGCTCCTCTGCCTTCCATCCCCCAACCCAAGTAATCAAAACTTAAACAGCGCAAAATTCCACAGATACGTTGTCCCATGTTGCTATCTACCGGACTCATCCGTGTTGGGAATGCAACATGAGTCGACTAAGGGCCAACTCAGCCAGGTCACTGAGAAATAGAACAATAATTTGCTTCTTTTCATGAAACTTTAAAATCTTCATTAAAAGCTTCTTTTACTTTTATATTAGATGATCCTTTTTAACATTATAGGAGGAAACCGTGATGGCCATAATGTTTCGTTCCTGGTCCAATAAATAACAACTGGAAAAAAGGAAGCCATTTTGAAGTCCAGAATAAGGCCATTCTTTCCCACCTTCTTCCAACACCTGCCTGTGGTCATTTTTCTTCTCATCTTTGGGCTCTAAGAACAATGCTGGCTTTTTCTATTCTGATATTCTCTGATTAAGAAGCATTGCACAAGAGAGAGGGAGAGCTGGGCTGTGAAGAGGAGGAAGAAAAATAAACCAATGCTTTTTCTACTCTATCTTGGTTCCTTTAGCATTCATTTTCATGTCTTTCCACTCTTTCTCCACCAGAGTGTTTTCTTACAGACTGCACCTCACCACCACCACCACCAATTAGAGTTTCTACCAGTTGAGTCCTCTGGGTCAGCTTCTTTGTCAGCAGCCTCAGGATCCCGGCTTTTGCAGCTCTGCTTGTCATGAGTCAGTACCCACCTATGTTTCTATCTGCCATGGGAGACATTGAGTGTCTGCATAACTACTTGGACTTGGCTGGTGGATTTTCCTAGCATCAGTTACTGATTTGAGGCCATCTGTTACTTATCAGTCCAAGAGAGGTTTTGAGCGTGAGTTTCTGGTGACTGTCATTCAGTGTTTTTATAGGTTTGGACTGACAGAGTCCATCAGCTAGACAAAAGCTGACCAATGCATTGAAGAGGATCTAGAATCGGGTAGCGTCAAAATAGGGAGTTGAGGTTGAGGAGATGACAAAATACGCCTTTCTTCCCTTGCAGAATTCAGAAGGAATTGGGAGGTAGTCTGAGGAGCTGAGAATCCAGATATCACCTTCATCACCAGGAAAATCTGGATGAGAGCATATGAATTACATCTGAGACCTGTTGGGCTTCTTAATTCTTCATATTCCCCCACTTTGTTGAACATGTCCAGGCAGAGCTGGGCAGTCATAGGCCTCCCTTTCAGAGGCAGTGTTGTTACCTCATGGCAGAAGAAGAGAACCTGTATGTCCGAAGGTGCTAGGGGTTGGGCGAGGGGAGAAGCCTAGAAGGGCCTGCACTGAGCATGCTCAGTTCTTTGAATTATCCTCACCTACTATGTCTTTTTTTTTTTTTACTATGTCTGTGTATCTCCTCCTTCCAGGGATGAGTGAGGAAGGCAGAAGGCATCCAGGAGTGTTGCCTTAGAGGGACATTAGATGAGGAGCCTAATATTCTATTAGTCTTCTGCTACTCTATTGGATTTGGCATTTATCAGTGGCTGCCCCACAGAGAAGGAGACGCAAAGTTTATCGGAGTGGACCTTCTCCCGTCAAAACTAACTTCTGCTCTCTGGGATCAATTTTACCCCCAAACCAGTTGCTTTGGAATGGACTTGTACTCATGGTGAACCCATGTGTGTCAGAGTAGAGTTGTGCTCCATAGGGTTTTCAGTGGCTGAGTTTTTTGTAAGCAAATCACCAGGCCTTTCTTCCGAGTTGCCTCTGGGTGGATTTGAACTACCAACCTTTTGGTTAGTAGCTGAGTGCTTAACCATTTGTGCCACCAAAAAAAACAGTTTTACTCCCGGCCAAAACCAAAGACCAGTCATTGTTGAGTCAGTTCCAACTCATGGCAACTCCATGTGTGCAGAGTAGAACTGCACTCCCTTGGGTTTTCAAGGCTGTGACGTTTCAGAAGCAAATTACCAGGTCTTTCTTACAAGGAGCCTCTGGGTGAGTTTGAACTGCCAATGTTTCATTTAATAGTTGAGCACTTATATTGTTTGTACCACCCAGGGACTCCAGAGGGTCTGAAATTAGTACAGAGAATATTTTCATTAAATTAACACCAAGGCCTATCCCTAGCCTAGGCTGAAAATTCACTCCTTAGTCTATTCCCTGTCAAATTATTCCTGACCACGTTGAGAGGGATGTAAAGAGACCAAATAACAGCATAAAAATGATCTAAATACTGAAATACCGCAAATTTGACCATAAACGTCTCCCATCATCAAATTTCTAAGAAGAAAGTAAAGTTCCCCTTGAAAATCCCCTTGGCCTTACAAATCAAGTCAAAACAAATTAAAATTGAAAATTGCTTTCCAAGTCAAGCCCCAGAGCATTCTTACCCAATTTTAATTCTGCTTTGCTTGAGGAGAATAAGGATGTATATTTTTTCTTTGTAAGCATTGGTTCCTGGGTTGCCTCTCCTGGACTGGATCTGGCTTCATTAGGAGTGCCAAAGCTGAATTCATTCAACCCCAAATCCCATTTGCCTCACTTTAAAAAATAGTCCAAAACTTTAAAAAACAGTCCAAAAAGGTAATAAAAAATAGGAGACGCATTTATCACAATACCAGTCCTCAGTTCATGACATTTTATTGTACAAGCAAATCTTCAAAGCCCAGAGCAGTTATCTTCAGAAAAAAATGATGTACTTGGTCGGGCCAGAGAATTTAGCATTTAGATATCTGGGAGAACAAAACATGTATCCATACTGTCTCCAACCCCTGAGGTGAAACATGGCCTGCCTGTTTTGAAAAGTTAGGTGCTTGTGTTGGTGGCAGCTCCAGCCACCAGCTCTTAAGAAAATCCTCCACACATCTACAGATGGCTGATGAGAATATGGAGAGATCGTCTTCTCACCGATATGTAGAGAAATGTGAATTCAAATAATACGCTACCACTTGACAAAATGAGAAAGTTGGGTACTACCAAATGCTGGCAAGGATGGGAAGAAATGGAAACTTTAGTAGGTTTGGCCACCTCTTCCAGTCCTTGGAGTTGTTGCTGAATAGCAGGGAACGTCCTTGTCTCTTGTTTGTGGATAAACAGGAGACCATGTTCAATAAGATTAGAACCTATTTTAATACTTACTTTATTTGGATGAGTTGGACAGGAAACTTTTCCCTCGTTCACCTCTTCTCATGCTATGATGGAGTATTAGATCTGAATGAAGTTGTCAAGGCAGCCAGAGTCTAGAATTCCTGTTTGTATGGGATACTTTTCAAAGCCAACCAAAACTACTCTTCCTTCTTCTTCAGGCACTCCCCTTAGAATCCGAATGTCAGGCAGCATAGACATGAGAGATCTGCTCTCCAACTCCAGCACTTTGTAGATGAGAAAGCTGCAAACTAGGGTCACACAGCGCATTGCAGAAGGAGCCTGGACTCAAGCCCAGGCTTCCTGAATTTTGCCCCATTTTATTTGCACACTAATCCTGCCTTGTGGCACCATTCAGCCCTTGTACATAAGCTTGCTGGGTGGGTCTCTCTCCAGGTTCGGAATGCCTTAACGTTTTCACAGATAGAAGCTTCAAAATGAACCTATTTCTTTTTCTTCACCAAAAGGTTACTTTTGGCCTCATGTGTATACAAGCAAACACCCCTAACATCCCGTGTTAGAACATTCTGTAACCTATCCCATAGGAATCGACTCGACGGCACTGGGTTTGGTTTTGGTATCACGTAGGAGAAGCCCTGTGTTGTAATAAGTTTCCCCTTAATCATAAAATTGAAGATTCATACCTACACGAAGGAATCATTCTCCAGAGTTCTAAGAAAGCTTGTCTTTGGCAAAAAATTTTCCACATTATATCTCGATGCACTTTCTTGCAAGAGCTCTTAAAAATATCCTAGTAAATACCAAATGCAGCTAATAGAGATTAAAAACGTTACAAAGCCCTGTGAGGAATATTCCAGCATTGGTTAATAGATTTGCTGACTCATCCTTGGAACTCACTACCCATGGATGAGAGATAAGAGTTAGGAAGGCTCCCTGTTGGTGTATTTGGGGGACATTTGTGTTTTGTTATGTCATTGACTTTGTAGGTTATGGATGGATTGTTTGTACAAGAGAGGGATGTTTGTTATTTCTCTGGCTTTAATTTTCAAAAAAAAATTAGAACAGCATTTGTAACCAACCTCGGGCAAGAATGCTGACTCAACAAGTGAAGAAATAAGAGTCCAGTTTCACAGTTAACGTGTCTCTGATTAAATTTTAGGATTGTGAGTCCTGTCAGTTATCTTTGTTTCCCTCACCTTTAGCCCTTTTCTCTTCACTATCCCTCTCATAACTCAAAGAGGAGAAGTAGTAGAGGGTTACTAGCGATCAAAGGACTGCTTGAAAAAAAGGGAGACTAGACTATAGTAGGATTAGGCTCCTATTTCCAAAATTCTTGGTCAGCTGGACAGCTTGATCAAAATTTTGCACTATCTTTCATGGCTGATAGAAGTTAAAAATGTTTTCTGGATCTCTCTAGCTCTCATGCTATACAGAGTCATTGGCATTTTGCCTAAGACTTTCTTGTCTTCTCTTTATGTAGCACTTCATGTATATGTCAAAACATGATTACAGGATTTTAATCCTTCCTGTAATACCTTTGGCACTGAGGATGGAAACTAATCTCTCCCACTGTTTATCAGAATTGTTTAAAATAATCAAGAATTCAGCAATCAGAGTGCTTTGGATTGGGGACAGAGGATTTATCATTTCATCAAAGAGCATCAGCCCTATTCTAAACAGTGACAGTTGGGAGGTGGCTCTAAATACTGTGGTAAATCTACTTTTCCTTTCCTCAAGGCCTCATAAGCTCTCCAGGAGAAAGGGGAAGGTATGGTTCTCCACACAGGGGACGTGGAAACTGGCAGTGAGTTTCTTGACTGGGTATGAAGGTGTAAGGGTGATTGAATAGACCTGTGCTGATGTTTTTTCTCCCTCAATGCAAAGCCCAACAGACCATGAGAGTGGGAAGGTGGCAGAAGGAAGATGAAATTGGGCAGCCTCGTGGGAGATATACCAGATGACTAGATGTAGTAGGTTATTGGATGACAACATGATCTCCTTCTATTAGTTGAGGCTCCTGAGCTAGTTAGTGAAGTGGACACCTGGTTTCCCCCCACTGAGGCTCTTCCTTGTGCCAGAAAGAGGAATGCAAATAGGCCCAAGCATATATGCAAATTTGATAATGATAAAGAAGATTATCGTCATCTAGGAGAAGGGGAGAATAAATCAGCAAATGGAACTGGGGTGATTGGTTAGCCATTTTTAAAAAGAAATCAGTTTAGCTCATGATCTCATACCTCAGAAAAAACAAATTCTAAATAGATTAAAGAACTGAATGGTAAACATTTTGAAGCAGAAAATATAGGCAAACGTTGAAATGGTCATAATATGGGGAAAAAAAAATTTTTTTTAGACTTTCTAAATTCAAAAGCATTGGAGAGAAAACATTGATATACTGACCCATGTCTGAAATTTCATAAACGAAATTAAAGGACAAAAACAATTTTTGCAAGGAATATTACTAAGGGCAATGGCCTCAAGAGGAGCCCTAGTGGCACAGTGGTTAAAGTGCTAGGCTGCTAACCGAAAGGTTGGAGGTTCCAACCCGCCAGCTGCTCCACAGGAGAAAGATGTGACAGTCTGCTTCTGTAAAGATTTACAACCTTAGAAACCCTATGGGGCAGTTTTACTCTGTCCTATAGGGTCACTATGAGTCAGAATTTACTCGATGGCAATGGGTCTGATTTGGAATGACTTTAGTTTATTTTCTAAAATTCTCTTACAAACTGATAAAAGAAGCATAAAATTCCTTTAATTCCATACCCCGCCATTCTCTATTCCCTTTCAGAGTCATACATACTTCACACAGTTTTTCTGCGCGTGTTCTCCATGCTCTCAGTCTGGCGTCCATCCCCACAGATCCATTGAACCAGTCACCGCTGACTTCCATGTGGCCATCCCAGAGGTCTTTTTTTCTCTCCTCATAGCATCTCTTCCTTTCCATGACTGCCACGTCCTGCTTCTCAGTACCCTCTCCCCCTTCTTTGGCCTCTGGGACAATACATTATTGTGTGCCTGGATGCTCCTTCCCACTTCCCTTTCTCAGGTAGGCACATTCTCCTCTTCTAGGCCCCTACGCGTCCAGGATCCCTGGAGCGTGGTCCTGAGTCTTCTTTCTTCTATTGAACATCATTTCTCTAGGTGGTATCATCCATCCCATGGACTTAGATGACATTTATAGTCTGACGACTCCCAAATTTGTATCCACAGTACAAGCCTCACCTCTGAGCTCTAGGTAGTAGACTCATATATTCAGCCTCCTAATTGACATCTCCGTTTGCATGATTCCCAGGCATATCAAACTTAAAATAGCAAAAATCGAACTCTTGTTTCCCCATCCTCATCTGCCTTGACAACGAACGAAAAAAACCTGTTTTCCTTCCAGTCTTCCGCTACTTTAATGAATGGCACCATCACCCCCTACTCAAAGTAGAAATATGGTGGTCTTCCTTATTGCTCACTTTCACCCCTTCCCACAGCCAGTCCATCAGAAAAACCTTTTTATCTCCCAAATATATTTCAAATCTATCTCCTTCTCTTCCCACCCTCTGCCCAGACTTGGCCTGGACCACTGCAGCAGCCTCTTCAGGAATCTTCTCACTTCTATATTTACTTACTACCCTCCAGTTCTCTGTTCAGCAGCTCAAACCATCTCTTTAAGGTAAAAATTAGATCCAGTGGTCTGCTGCTTCACATTCTTCAGTGTACTCCCATGCCTCACGTGACTTAGACATTTGATTGGATCTTTACTCTCTAAGCTCATCTCACATCATTTTCCCTCGTAATCATTTTGTGTCTACCATGTTGTTCTCCTCTCAGTTTCTAAATAACACCAAGCTCTTCACTGCCTCAAGGACTTTGTGCATTCAAAAGGCCTATGTAGCTATTGTTATAGCTCCTTCTCCTGCCCAGAAACCTCTTAACCCAGACTCTTCTCATTCAGAATTCTACTTTCATCAGGCGAATCTCCTTCAAGAGGTCTTCCATATCTACAGAGGTTACTCCCTCTCATTTTATTATCTCTCTCTGAACTCCACTTATTATTTTTATAGCATGTAGCACATTTTATAATTTTATGTTTGTTAGCTTGTCTTCCTCACTAGGAAGTAATCTCCACAAGGGCTAAGCAGATCTATTAGTCACCTATATACACATCCAATGACGAGCACATAATAGGCTGTCAATCAGTATTGACTGAATGAGGGAATTTAATGAGTAAGTGAATGAATTAAAGCTCAAATAAGTAAGTGAGCAGATAGTTTATAAAAAGAAAAAGCCAGGCAGCCTAATTAATACACACGAAGGACCTAGAATAGTGCCTGGTACATTCTAAGCCCTAAATATATTTAGCTATTTTTATTTGTTATATTAATAATATTTAATATTTAATAGGGTTTATTAAATTATAACAATAAATTATTAATTACTAAATGGAAACTTCAGTAGGTTTGGCCAACTCTTCCAGTCCTTGGAATTGTTGCAGAATAGTAGGGAACATCCTCGTCTCTTGTGTGTGGATAAACAGGAGGCTATGTTCAGTACGATTGGAACCTATTTTAATACTTACTTTATTTGGATGCGTTGGACAGGAAACTTCCCTCGTTCACCTCTTCTCATGCTACGATGGAGTATTAGATCTGAATGAAGTTGTCAAGGCAGCCAGAGTTTAGAATTCCTGATTATATGAGAGACTTTCAAAGCCTTTGTTATAAATTAATAATAATAACTAAAATATTATTCAGACCAATAGTCAAATTAAAAGAGCAAGGGAAAGCCAATTTCTACTTATTAATTTAGCTAAGATTAGGAAAAAATATATTGTCAACATTTTGGTGGATGCTAAGTGATGTGGCCAAAAGCCCTTTGGACGAAAAACCCACAAGTCAGATAAAAAAATTAATCAAAATGATGATTTCTTCAAAAGCAAGTATCGCTAGACACTGGTTTTTCAAATGCTGATATTTGTACTATAGAGGTGGTGGCTTTAAACTTTTTTTCCAAAAATGTTTAGCTTTTTTCCTTTTGTCCATTTTTCAAGGATTTTCAGGTGTGTTATCTTCTTTTTCTTGCCAGCAGTTAATCCTTGTCTTCTATGTTTTTGTAACAAGGAAATATGGAAAAGAATCTAAAGGTTCAACAGTAGGGGATTTGTTAGAATGAGTTAAATTTCTAACAATAGAAGATTAGTTGAAAAAAAATCCAATATTTAGAGCACATAAAGGATTGAAAAATTGCCCTGTGGTGTAGCAAAACTACCAAGGCTAGAAAAACCAGCTACTGGCAGTAGACATTTTCAGTAAAATTACGGCTTAAACTAGATCATCATGCTGGCCAATTTGCATTTGGCAAATTGCTTTTGGCTACAGTGCATTCAACCATAGGTATATCAAGAGCCGTTAAAATGGCCAGACCTTTGGATCTCTAGATTCATTTTGAAAGAAAAAAATTAGAAATGTAAAAATGTTTATGTGCAAAGATATTCGTGAAAAGTTAGTAATAATGCAAAAAATCATAAATCTTAATGTCCAGCATTAGGGGGATGGTCCAACATGAGTGTGAGGGTCCAGGAACAGATAGAAACAGTCTTGGAGATATTGAGAATTGACATATCATTAGTACGGTTACATGGAAACCCTGGTGGAGTAGTGGTTAAGATTTATACCTGCTAACCAAAACGTCTGCAGTTCAAATCCAGCAGGCGCTCCTTGGAAGCCCTATGGGCCAGTTCTACTCTGCCCTATAGGGTCGCTATGAGTCAGAATCGACGGCAAAGGTAAAGGGGTAGTACAGTTACATAGGGTAATTTTCGTTTTAAGCAACGTGTTATAGTAGGCTACCACCTGTCTGTCAGTCTGTCATACTGTGGTGGCTTGTGTGTTGTTGTGATGCTGAAAGCTGTGCCACCAGTATTTCAAATACCAGCAGGGTTACCCATGGTCGACAGGTTTCAGTGGAGCTTCCGGGCTAAGACAGACTTGGAAGAAAGGCCAATTAGCCAGTGAAAACTGTGGATCACAACAGAACATTTCCTGATAGAGTGCTGGAAGATGAGCCCCCTAGGTTGGAAGACAACAAAGAACTAAAGCATGCTGACGATCGTGGGGATAGCCCAGGACCGGGCGATGTTTTCTGTTGTACGTGCAGTTGCCATGAGTTGGAGCTGATTTGATACCAACAGTATAGTAGGTTTGAGGATTTGAGTGCATTTTCTGAAAAAATCACTAAATCAGAGATGATTTTTGCAATAGTCCCCAAAAAGCAATGCGAAAGCATTTAGCACGGCTCTGACATGTGACACCAAATTGCTGCCACTTGTTTTGAGGGAAGGTGGCCTGGTGGTAAAAGAAGCTGCAGTCAGGGAGAAATGGGCTGCATTTATCTGTGGAAGGGGAAGCAGTGGCAAATGAAAGGTATTTCCTTTGCCATGCTCAGACATACCAAGGTAGCATGCTCTGTGCGTTTCCTTGGGAAGACGTTTTTAAGCCACATGGCTTACATGTGGAAATGATTTTGTCTCCTAATTAAGATCACATTTATGAATGAAAGCAGAGGAAGGAAGCCAGCTTGACCCCCCCCCCCAAAAAAAAATTCAGGGTAAGTGGGAAGTCTTTGAAGGGTCTAAGATGAAGGTAGTTGGGGTCAAAAGGAAATAGTTTTGCAGGCTGTGTGTTGTCTTGCTTGTCTAGCAGTCGTTATTAGAGTGGTGTCTGAGACTGAGACTTATTAAGGGCTTAGTTCTAGCATATTTATAGAGAAAGAGACACAAAGCTTTCCCTTTTGTAACAACCCCTGTTGTTACAAAACCAGTTACCATCGAGTCGGCTTCAACTCATGGCAACATCTTGTGTGTCAGAGTAGAACTGTGCTCCATAGGGTTTTCCCTGGCTGATTTTTCAGAAGTAGATTGCCAGGCCTTTCTTCTGAGGTGCCTCTAGGTAGACTCGAACCTCCAGCTGAGCACTGTTTGCACCACCCAGGGACTCCCCTGTTATTAAAAACAAACAAACAAAAAAACCACTGCCACCCAGTCGATTCCGACTCAGCAATCCTATAGGACAGAGTAGAACTGCCCCATAGAGTTTCCAGGGATCGCCTGGTGGATTCATAGGTTAGCCAAAATTTACAGTTAACTTGTTATGAAGAGGTACATTACTTACCTTCTAGAAACCTTTCCTGCATGACATTTAAACCATAAGATTTTAAGCCACTGGACTTTTCAAATAACAGACTTTACAGAAAACTTTCCCAAACACTTTTAACAGAGATTATGAAAAGGGAAGAAAGACGAAACAGGGATAGCTTTGGATTTTTGTACCTAGGCAGGCACTATTAATCAGAACCAAAACAGAGAAAACCAAACCCGTTGCTGTTGAGTCCATTCAGATTCATAGCGAACCTACAGGACAGAGTAGAACTGCCCCATGGGGTTTCCAAGGAGCGGCTGGTGGATTCAAACTGCCTACCTTTTGGTTAGCAGCCAAGCTCTTAACCACTGCGCCAACAGAGAAGGAAAAAGAAAACTATTTCACTGATGAAATTCAAGTGCGTTAGTTCTGCCCATGCTGAAACAGATTTGTAGAGGAATGTTTTATTTTGACACGGACCAATTTCTTTGAACCCTGTAGAAGCAGATACGTTCATTGATAGCTAAGTTTTAACCTAAAAAATGATTTGTTTACTTAAATTCTCATTTTATTTTGAGGGCCTATTAATAGTTTCATACTGTACATAAAAGTAAACACAATGGAATACAGGAAAGAATGTGGATCATGGCAGTATTTCTTTATGGTTGCAAATCAGTAGTGTGTGTAATGAGATTAAATCCAGGTTTTCTCAAAGTGCATTCAAGGCTGGCATTACCATCAAATGAATATAATTTATACTTGCCATTTCAACAGTTACCATGGAACCTTAAAATTAAAAAACAAAACCTACCTGCTTTTCATATATGCTCATGGTACAGCTTCCAAATTGAGGCTTGTTTGGTTTATTTTTCTATAACTTTATTTTTTTAATTGTACTTTAGATGAAGGTTTACAGAGCAACCTAGCTTCTCATTAAACAATACACGTATTGTTTTGTGACATTGGTTGTGAACCCCAAATTGAGTTTTTATCTCATTGTAGATTAATTAAAATAGAATAATAAACATTTAGGTTCGTTTTGGGGTTTGGGGTAGTATATTATTCAAGAAATGTTATAGCAAACCCTTCAGTGATTCAGTTGTCAATAAAAAAGATATTGAAAACCGAATTCTATTTGAGGTTATAGATGTGGTACAAAACAACTCCAAAGTGAATTAAAATTTTTCCCTTAGCCCTTTTCACACTGTAAGACAATAGGATGTATTTGTGGTTTCACACGGGAGTGTGTGTGTGTGTGTGTGTGTGTTTGCAGTCTTGGGTACATTAGTAACTTTTGGACAGTATGTGTAGGTTAAGAAACTAGAGACAAGAAGAAAAGAAAGGGAACCAACCAGGAGGGCAAAGATGGATGACCGAGGTTGAAGGGGAAGGGCAAGAATAGACGGGGTTAACCAGCCCCTTCCCCCAAAGCCCTGGGTGTCCTCCCCCTCCATAGCCATGTTCTCACTTCTCTACATCTCTAGTCTGATAGAGCACAAGGGAATTAAAAAAAATTAAAGTGTGGAAGAAAACACTCATTCTCCGACTCACTATTTCAGAACCAGAAAAAGATTGAAATTTTAGGAAGTCCTGCTACCACCAGATTTTCAGATGAGAGAACTAAGCCCAGAAGAAGATAAATGCCATGCTAATAAGCAGGAAAAGCAGTACTAGCATCAAAGACTCCTGGTTTCCAGCTCAACATTTTTTTTTTTTACAACATTCTGGAAGAATGCTAGTAAAAATTAAACCAAGAACCTCCTGGTGATTAATCTCTTCGCTGTAGGCAGAGATATTGCATCTGCCACTGAGGCAGACGTTGGGGAAAATTCTTAACCAAACAGGAATCCACTTTCTGGAAGAGAAGAAAATATTTCCCAAGCAGAGGAGTCATTTGATATTATATGACGTTTACCCTTGATCGTCCTAGAGATAATTTTAGAAGTCTTCATCAGACGCAACCAGTCCCTTTCTCAGTGGTGCTTAGACCCTTAATGATCCCAGAGAACCCCTGTGTCCCATGTGTGCTGCCCTTCTTTTCTTGCTGTTCCAAGCTCTTAATTGTGAATCTTTGGCCTCAGGTTGCCCTTCATGTCACAGGTCTTTCTGGTCTGATTTAGGCATGCACCGGGAAATTTTCTTTTCCTGTCTTTGAAGCTGTATTGATGAACCTTGACCATTTAAGCCATGTAAAGCCGTCCACCAGACCATTTTAAAGCCCAATTCTTCAGCACATGAGACAGTCAAAGGAAAAGGGAAATGTTTTTGAGAGTCAACCTTTTTTATAATTCTCTATTCCATAATCAAATGTACAGACACACTTTGACCATGCCAAAGTCACTTGTCTTGAAGAGGAGTACTGTATTTTGTTACATGTAGGTAAAGGTACTGAAGAATATCCTGTGTATGCTGTTAGTAAGTATATTCTTTAAATATTTGTTGAATGCCCACTCTGGGGGCCCAGTGGTGAAAAAAAGGCAGACATGTCCATGTCCTCATGGAGCTCACGTAATTGCACTGTAAAATGATGCCTTCATCAAGAATAATCAGGAATCCTGGGCTCCAAATTCTCTTCGTCTGTTTACATGTGCATGTTTTTAATGAATGTAAGCTTTTCATTAAAGTACAGGTAGTCCCCGACTTACATTGGGTTCGAGTTACGAGGAACTGCACTTATGACTGTCCTTTTTTTTTTTTACATCTTATTGTTAGTACTGTGTACTACATACAACGTTAAACATACCTGCAAGTTTATATGTTTTGTTTCCAACCCCCAAAGACAAATAAGGATGGGATTTATAAAGATACTGACAATAAAAGGCAATAATAATGAAAACTAAAAAAAAAAAAAAAATGAGGTATCTGACTTACATTAGAACCAACTGATGACGGAGCCGTCAGGATGGGACCCTGTCATAAGGCAGGGACTACCTGTATAACATATTTACAGAAAAGTACACAAATCAAGTATACAGCTCAGAATTTTCACCAAGGGAACATACCCATGAAACCATCAGTCAGGTCAAGAAACACAACATTACCAACCCTCAGAAGCCATATTACTACCCGACCCAAGGTAGCCACTTTTATGATATCTCACACCGTAGATTAGTTTTGTCTTGTTTTGATTCATCTGTGTAGTAGTTGTGGTTCGTTCATTCTCTTGGCTGTAGAGTGTTCCATTGTATACGCATATTACAATTCATTTACCCATTCTGTTGGAGCCTTGGTGGCGCAGTGGTTAAGAGCTCAGCTACTAACCAAAAGGTCAGTAGTTTGAATTCAGCAGCCATTCCTTGACAACCCTATGAGGCAATTCTACTCTGTCCCATAGGGTCACTATGAGTCAGAAGCATCAGCTCTATGGCAATGGATTTTTTTGTTCTTGTTGTTAAAGGACATTTGGGATATTTCCAGTTTGGGGCTGTTACCAACATCGTCACTATTAAGATTCTTGTACATGCCTTTAGGTGAACACATGTACACATTTCTGTTGAGTATGCATCCATCCGGTGGAATGCTGTGCTATAGGTTATGAACATATTCATCTGTACTACTTACTGCCAAGCAGCTTTCCGAATTGATTGTACCAAGTTAAAGTTCCACCAGCAATGTATGAACGTTCCTTTTACTCCACCAAGCTTGTTACTATCTGCTTTTTCATTTTTGTGTGTATTAAAAAAAAATAGAATAGAACCACGGAGGCTTTGTGATAAACAGTGAGACATCATAAAGTTTGTAGCAAAATCCCTTGGATTTTGGTCCATGCCTGTAATTCAGGATGGTATTATATTCAATTACAAACTCTGCGTAACTGTCAATGGAATCAAAGCCACTGTTTATAATGGAAGATCCTGCAAAATATGCTACATTTGGGGTTGTACCTTTTTCAAGCCAGCAGTGTTAAACAACCATTTTTGCAAGAGAGCCAAGTAAGAAAAAAATATTTACAGGCCACTTTTTTGAATTTCAAAATTAAAAAATGGCTTTATTGAATCCTGGGAAGGAAATATATATTTGGATGTGAGATAACCTAACATGTCAAGTGGAAGCCTGGAAATTAGAAAGTATTTGAGTAGTGACTGTAAGAAGACAGCCAACACCCTGGAATTAGCTTGTCAACCCGATTATAAAGCTAGGAGAGCTAATTTTTTTTCCTTTTTTTTAAATTGTGCTTTAGATGAAGGTTTACAGAGTAAATTGATTTCTCATTAAACAAGTAATATACATATTGTTTTGTGACATTGGTTGCCAATTCCAGGACATGTCAACACTCTCTCCTTTTCGACCTTCTATTCACTATTTCCGTTCATCCAGCTTTCTTGTCCCCTCCCGCCTTCTTGTCCTTGTCCCTGGGCTGGTGTGCCCCTTTCGTCCTGCCCCTGGGCTGGTGTGCCCATTTAATCTCGTATGTATGGTTGAGCTACGTGAATTATTGTTCGTTTTATGGGCCTATCTAATCGTTGGCTGAAGGGTGAACCTCAGGAGTAACCTCAGTACTGAGTTAAAAGGGCAGTTGGGGAGGAGAGTTAATTTTTAGACCAAGATCCTTAAAATGGGGCTGTATTAGCGGCTCAGCTTTAATACCACTTCTGTATGAGGAATCGTAAATATAGTTATACAATTATATTGCAATTATGTAATGGGCCACAGGCTTATGACAGAAGAGCCCAACTGAAGTAAAGAACTTTATCCTTGGAAAAATGATGAGAGTTGGTTTCCTTTTTCTTTTTCAGGCCAAGATTTACACTCGCACACCAACTTTATATTTGGACTTCAAACTGGACCAAGGAGCAAAGCATTCCCAACCCATTCCCAAAGGTACGATGGGCTCTGGAGTTTCATGATCATTGCAGAATGAAACAAGGGGGCCGCTTTCTTTGGAAGGTGGTGCTTTCTGAACGTCAACACAAAGTTCTGTGACTATCTGGAGGATAGGTGTTTCAATTAGCAAATATGGCGGGGGCCTTTCACGTTAAAATTAGGAAGAAATCATAGAACGTTAGGGCTGGACCTCTGGGGCTGTAGCCCTCATTTGACAGGCGTAGACACTGAGGACACCTGGGTGGTGCAGAAACTTAAAGTCCTTGGTGATACAAATGATTAATGTTCTCAGCTGCTAGCCAGAAGCTTGGAGGTTTGAATGCACCAGAGCTGCCTTGAAACAAAGGCCTGATGAGCTGCTTCCAGAGAAGCACCCATCAAAAGCCCAGTGGAGCACAGTTCTGCTCTGACACAGGAGTCAGGGTCGACTGATGGCAGCTGGTACTGGTAGGGCTGGACCGTCTGGGCCATTGCCCTCATTTGACAGCTGTGGCCTCCAAGGCTCAACAGATTGGTTACTTGCTCAAGGCCACGTAAAGACTTAGTGGACAAGGCAGGGCTTGTACCCAGATCTCCTGACTCCAAGCCACTGTTGACTTGCAGTATTCCTGAAGCCTACACTTAACACGTGATTTTACAGCAATAAATGTGATAATAAATATCCTTTGGCTTTTTTGGAGGAAACCCTGGTGGTGTAGTGGTTAAGTGCTACGGCCGCTAACCAAAAAGCTGGCAGTTCACATCTACCAGGTGCTCCTTGAAAACTCTATGGGGCAATTCTACTCTGGCCTATAGGGTTGCTGTGAGTTGGAATCAACTCGACGGCAATGGGTTTGGGTTTTGGTTTTGGATTTAACTTTTCGGTGGAGTGCTTTTCCTTTTGAGTTTGCTCCCCTCCACCCCATTTCCTTCCTCATCCAACCACATCAGTATTCCCTAGTCCCAGATATATCCTGGATTCCATTTTGCTCTGTTTTTCTCCATACTTAGTTTTCTCCACTGACACAAATATACATGTAAGTATATTCATATGCAGGGTTATTTTGTCATTGTCTTACTAAAACCGAATCGTAAGAACTTTTTGGCATCTTGTGTTTGTTGAGTGAACAATACCTTGTGGAAATCGTTCCCAATATACTCAACGTGGCTGTCTCTCTCTCTCTCTTTTATTGTGGTAAACATATATGTAACAAATGGTTTGCCTTTCCAACATTCTTCGCGTGCACAGGTCATCGGCATTAATTATGTTTATCCTGTTGTGCAACCGTCACCATTATTCATTTCCAAATTTTCCCATCCCCCTTATCAGAAACTCAATGTCCACTAAGCAATGACTCCTCCTTTTCCCCTCCCTCCAGCCCACCCCTGGTAACCACTAATAAACTTTGGTCTGTACCCTTGTCTATCTTAGCCATCTCATATAAGTGAGCTTATACAGTATTTATCCCTTTTGTGACTGACTTATTTCCCTCAGAGTGTTTTCAGGGTTCATCCATGTTGTAGCATCACTTGACTCTTTTTAATGGAGATATTCTATGCCATGGGTTGACTATAATGTATTTAGTTATTCCCCCATCAATGGGCTCTCACTTTATTCCCGGTGCTTGGCTACTGCAAACTGGCCTTGTACATACGTTCTTCCATCTGGGAATTTGTTTAGATGGGAAAGGTTTCCAGGGATGGTCACAATGTATACACACACGTTTAATCTAAAAGACATTGTCAGGTTGCAATCCAAAAAGGCAGTCACACTTTCCCTCAGTAGTGTGTGGGAGTACTCGTTTCTCTGCAACCCCACAAGCAGTAAGTGTATAAAAAACCAAAAAACCTGTTGCCATCGATTCCAACTCTTGGAAACCCTATAGACAGAGTAGAATTGCCCCATAGGGTTTCCAAGGAGCCCCTGCTAGATTATGAACTGCCAGCCTCTTGGTTAGCCGCCAAACTCTTAACCACTATGCCACCAGGGTTTCCATGGTTCATGTTAATTTTTGTTATGCTCTTAACCACCACCTCAGAGTCCCTAAGTGACACACATGGTTAAGAGCTCAGCTGCTAACTGAAAGGTTGGTGGTTTGAGTCCACCCAAAGGCACTTTGGAAGAGAGTCCTGGTGATCTACTTCCGAAAGAACACAGCCATTGAAAACCCCACGGAGCACAGTTTTACTGTAACAAACATGGGGTCGCCATGAGTCGGAATCAACGACAACTGGTCTGTTGCCTCAGGAGAGAATACGTATCTGTCAGTTTGGAAAGCTGTACTTCTGTTTTATTTTGACATTATGAATTTTAAACCTGAGATTTATTTTGTAAAACATTTTTGGAAGGGTACAAAAGAAAGTAGCTTGGAAATGCACATTTAGCATTAGATGACTGTAAACCTGCTTTCAAGAAGTCTGATGTAAACCTAGCTATGAAACAAAAGAACCTGTCTTTTCCCAGACACAACTTTTAGTTATACTGTGTTCTCTCTTCCACATACACACACACATTCTATGCTTGCACTGCATCAGGTGACAAATCCAAAGTTTGAGACACCCCCGTTCAGTGCCAGACTAAACAATTAATTCAAGTATTATAAAGCACTTATTATTTACAGAGTTGATAGTCCTGGCTGCCTGGAAGCAGACACATTGGCTGGTAAAATAGTGCTGTATAAATTTTAATATGAAGCCTTCAAGTCAAGGTCACCTTTTGTCCTGTTTCCCCACCACCACCACCTTTCCAGGTCCAATTCCATTATGAACTCCAAGAACTGTCTAAATTCATTTTATTTGGGAGCTCTGTTGCATCAAATATTCCTTGAAATGTGTGAGCCATCGGCTGGATCCTGGACATGTTTTGTTTATAGTATTGTGATTATTTCGTTACTCATGGTAAAGGGATTTGATATGGGCGTCTGGGTTATGTTTGGCTTTTGGCATTTGCTTTGCAGCCTAGCTAATTTAATATTGCCTTGGTTGTATCAGTCTCAAACTGATGGAATAGAAATGGAAGCCTAGACTGCTACCATCCCATCCCTGATAATAGGAAAATGATCCCAAGGGGCATTCAGTGAAGGGAGACTGGAAACATTTCTTATGAATCAGGCCAGGATTTATCTGAATTCCTTCACATAAATAGAATTGCAATCAGTTTTTACCATCTCTTTATTTCCTTCAGGGCAAGCACGTTTCTGGTGAGTTGTACTAATCTTGCAGAAAACAGATGTTTCATGCAGTGATGTTTTTGGAAGGCAGTGGGTATCAGGAACGGAGCTGGACTGTGCATCACTTACAAAGAATCCAATTTGTCGAGTCTCTGACAGAACCAGATTCCTTGCACACTGGCCACACGTTTTTCATATTAGCTCTTGGCTAAAATAAGAAGAAGTAGTTGTCTTTTGTTTTGTTTTTTTCGATGACTTCTCGCATTTCTTGCAAGGCAATCTGATTTTCCTTGCTGTAAACTGATACAAAGATAGCATTGTTTGTTATCATTCACCACGAAGGACATAAATCTGTATTTCTAGGAAAAGATCAATTGTTACTCATTGTTTCTTGGAAACTTGTGGTCCTCATGTCCCCTTTGTCTTCCGAGTGACAGTAAAAAAGTTTGGCCATCACCAGCGACTCAGTTTATTTTCCCCGTCTTTCATAGCATATCTGCTACTGTTGTTGTTCTTGTTGTTAGGGGCCGTTGAGTTGGTTCTAACTCATTGCGACCCGATGTACAACAGAACAAAACACTGCCCAGTTCTGCAGCACCCTACCAATTTTTGCTATGTTTGAGCCCATTGTTGTAGCCACTGTGTCAGTCCATCTCACTGAGGGTCCTCCTCTTTTTTGTTGACCCTCTACTAAGCATGACGTCCTTCTCCAGGGACTGATCCCTCCTGACACCATGTCCAAAATATATGAGACAAAGTCTAGCCATCCTCACTTCCAATGAGCATTCTGGTTGTACTTCTTACTAAGACAGATTTGTTCGTTCTTTTGGCAGTCCATGGTACAGTCAATATTCTTCGCCAACACTATAATTCAAAGGCGTCAGCTCTTCAGTCTTCCTTGTTCATTGTCCAGCTGTCACGTGCATATGAGGCTATTGGACATATGCTCGAGTCAGGCGCACCTTAGTCCTCAAAGTGACATCTTTGCTTTTTAATGCTTTAAAGAGGTCTTTTGCAGTAGTTTTACCCAATGAAATAGGTTGTTTGATTCCTTGACTGCTACTTTCCTGGGCATTCATTGAAGATCCAAATAAAATGAAGTCTTTGATAACTTCAGTCTTTTCTCTGTGTATCATGATTTGCTTATTGGTCCAGTTGTGAGGATTTGTTTTTCTGTAGTCTTTGATCTTCATCAGTAAGTGCTTCAAGTCCTCGTCACTTTCAGCAAGCAAGGTTGTGTCATCTGCATAACACAGGTTGTTAATGAGTCTTCCTCCAATCCTGATGCCCCGTTCTTCTCCATGTAGTCCGGCTTCTCGGTTATTTGCTCAGCATAGAGATTGAATGAGTATGGTGAAAGGATACAACCCTGACGCACACCTTTCCTGACTTTAAACCATGCGCCATCTCCTTGTTCTGTCCAAACAACTGCATCTTGATCTATGTACAGGTTCCTCATGAGCACAATTAAGTGTTCTGGAGTTCTCATTCTTTACAATGCTATTCATAATTTGTTATGGTCCACATAGTCGAATGCCTCTGCATAGTCAGTAAAACACAGGTAAACATCTTTCTGGTATTCTCTGCTTTCAGCCAAGATTCATCTGACAACAGCAGTGATATCCATCGTTCCATGTCCTCTTCTGAATCTGGTCTGATTTGAATTTCTGGCAGTTCCCTGTTGATATACTGCTGCAACCATTTTTGAATTCAGCAAAATTTTACTTGTGTGTGATATTAATGATATTGTTCAATTATTTCCACATTCTGTTGGGTCACCTTTCTTTGGAAAGGGCACAAATATGGATCTCTTCCAGTCGGTTGGCCAGATAGTTGTCTTCCAAATGTTTTGGCATAGACAAGTGAGCTCATCTTCCAGCAGTATATCAGACAACGTTCCACTGCTATTCGTGAGGTTTTCATTGGTCAGTTTTTTCAGAAGTTGACCATCAGGTCCTTCTTCCTAGTCTGTCTTATTCTAGAAGCTCCACTGAAACCTGTCGGCCATGGATGACCCTGCTGACATTTGAGATACTGGTGGCATAGCTTCCAGCATCACAGCAACAGGCAACCCACCACAGTATGACCAACTGACAGATGAGTGGTGGTCTCTGCTACTGGGTGTTTAAAAGAATGACCTGTAATGTTAAAAATGGAAAACTGGGGCTGAGAGCTGTGGGGACCATGGTCTCAGGGAACATCTAGCTCAGTTGGCATAACATAGTTTATAAAGAAAATGTCCTACATTCTACTTTGGTGAGTAGCATCTGGGGTCTTAAAAGCCTTTGAGCAGCCATCTAAGATGCTCCACTGGTCTCACCCCTTCAGGAGCAAGGAAGAATGAATTAAACTAAAGACACAAGGGAAAGATTAGTCTGAAGGACTAACGCACCGCGTCTACCACGGCCTCTGCCAGACTGAGTCCAGCGCAGCTAGATGGTGCCCAGCTATCACCACTGACTGCTCTGACAGGGATCGCAGGAGAGGGTCCTGGACAGAGCCGGAAAAAATGTAGAACAAAATTCTAACTCACAAAAAAGACCAGACTTACTCACTGGCCTGACAGAGAATGGAGAAACCCCTATAGTATGGCCCCCAGACACCCTTTTACCTCAGTAATGAAGTCATTCCTGAGGTTCACCCTTCACCTAAAGGTTGGACAGACCCATGAAACAAAATGAGACTAAAGGGACACAACAGCCCAGGGGCAAGGATGAGAAGGCAGGAGGGGACAGGAAAGCTGGTAATCGGGAACCCCAGGTGGAGAAGGGAGAATGTTGGGTATTTGTCAAATATCAGCTGCTCATGTTGTTGTCGTCGTCGTTAGGTGCCGTCCAGTCAGTTCCAACTGATAGCAACCCTATGCACAACAGACCAAAACACTGCCCAGTCGTGCCGTGCGTCATCCTCACAATTGTTGCATTGCTTGAGCCCATTCTTGCAGCCACTGGGTCAATCCATCTTCTTGAGGGTCTTCCTCTTTTTCACTGAACTTTACCAAACACGATGTCCTTCACCAGGGACTGATCCCTCCTTACAACATGTCCAAAGTATGTGAGACACAGTCTTGGCATCCTTGCTTCCAAGGAGCATTCTGGTTTTACTTCTTCCAAGACAGATTTGTTCATTATTTTGGCAGTTTCATGGTATATTCAGTATTCTTTGCCAACACCACAATTCAAAGGCGACATTTCTTCTTCCGTCTTCCTTATTTGTTGTCCGGTTTTCACATGCATAGGAGGCGATTGAAACACCGTGGCTTGGGTCAGGCCCACGTTAGTCCTCAAAGTGACATTTTTGCTTTTTAACCCTTTAAAGAGATGTCTTGCAGCCGATTTGCCCAATGCAATGGGTCTTTTGATTTCTTGACTGTTGCTTCCACGGCTGTTGATTGTGGATCCAAGTAAAATGAAATCCTTGACAACCTTAATCTTTCTCCTTTTATCATGATGTTGCTTACTGGCCCAGTTGTGAGGATTTTTGTTTTCTTTATGTTGAGGTGTAATCCATACTGAAGGCTGTGGTCTTTGATCTTCATCAGTAAGTGGTTCAATTCCTCTTCACTTTCAGCAAGCAAGGTTGTGTCATCTGCATAACATAGGTTGTTAATGAGTCTTCCTCCAATCCTGATGCCATGTTCTTCATATAGTCCAGCTTCTTGGATTATTTGCTCAGCATACAGATTGAATAGGTATGGTGAAAGGATGCAACACTGACGCACACCTTTCCTGACTTCAAACCACGCAGTATCCCCTTGTTCTGTTTGAACGACTGCCTCTTGATCTATGTACAGATTCCTCATGAGCACAATTAACTGTTCCATAATTCCCATTCTTGGAAATGTTATCCATAATTTGTTATGGTGCACACAGTTGAACGCCTTAGCATAGTCAGTAAAACACAGGTAAACATTTTTCTGGTGTTCTCTGCTTTCAGCCAGGATCCATCTGACACCAGCAATGATATCCCTGGTTCCACTTTCTCTTCTGAATCTGGCTTGAATTTCTGGCAGTTCCCTGTCGATATACTGCTGCAGCCGCTTTTGAATGACCTTCAGCAAAATTTTGCTTGCATGTGATATTAATGATATTGTTCAATAATTTCTGCATCCAGTTGGATCACCTTTTTTGGGAATAGACATAGATGTGAATCTCTTCCAGTCAGTTGGCTAGGTAGCTGTCTTCCAAATTTCTTGGCATAGACCAGTGAGCACTTCCAGTGCTGCATCCTTTGTTGAAACATCTCAGTTAGTATTTCGTCAATTTCCAGAGCCGCCTTTTTCGCCAGTGCCTTCAGTGCAGCTTGGACTTC
Source organism: Elephas maximus indicus (assembly GCF_024166365.1). NCBI lineage: Eukaryota > Metazoa > Chordata > Mammalia > Proboscidea > Elephantidae > Elephas > Elephas maximus. Next base: position 164,189,728 of record NC_064846.1, read on the forward strand.
TTCTGTCGGTACCACCCATTGGTTCCTGATCATATGTTACCTCCGGAAATGGTTGAACATCAACCAATTCTTTTTGGTATAGTGACTCTGTGTATTCCTTCCATCTTCTTTGATGCTTCCTGCGTCATTTAATATTTTCCCTGTAGAATCCTTCAGTATTGTAAATTGAGGCTTGAAGTTTTTCCTTCAGTTCTTTCAGCTTGATAAATGCTGAGCATGTTCTTCCCTTTTGGTTTTCTATCTCCATATCTTTGCACATGTCATCATAATACCTTTACTTTGTCTTCTTGAGCCGCCCTTTGAAATCTTCTGCTCAGCTCTTTTACATCATCATTTTTTCCTTTTGCTTTAGCTACTTGATGTTCAAGAGCAAGTTTCAGAGTGTCTTCTGATATCCATTTAGGTCTTTCCTTTCTCTCCTGCCTTAATGACCTCTTGCTTTCTTCATGTGTGATGTCCTTGATGTCATTCCACAACTCGTCTGATCTTTGGTCATTAGCGTTCAACACGTCAAATCTTTTCTTGAGATGTTCTCTAAATTCAGGTGGAATATATTCAAGGTCCTACTTTGGCTCTTGTGGACTTGTTCTAATTTTCTTTAGTTTCAACTTGAACTTGCATATGAGTAATTGATGATCTGATCCACAGTTGGCCCTTGGACTTGTTCTGACTGATGATATTGAGCTTTTCCATTGTCTGTTTCCACAGATGTAGTCGATTTGATTCCTGTGTGTTCCATATGGTGAGGTCCATGTGTATAACCGCCGTTGATGTTGGTGAAGAAAGGTATCTGCAATGAATAAGTTGTTGGTTTTGCAAAACTCAATCATGGGATCTCCAGCATGCATTTCTGTCACCAAGGCCATATTTTCCAACTACCAATCCTTCTTTGTTTCCAAGTTTCACATTCCAGTCACCAGTAATTATCAGAGCATCCTGATTGCATGTTTGATCAATTTCAGACTGCAGAAGTTGGTAAAAATCTTCAATTTCTTCATCTTTGGCCTTAGTGGTGGATGAAATTACGTCTGGATTCTCAATTCTGTTCCATTAGTCTATGTATCTGTTGTAATACCAGTACCAGCCTTTTTTGACTACTGTGGTGATATAATAGGTTCTTTAATATCAGGTAGTATGAGGCTTCCCACTTTGTTCTTCTTCAGTAATGCTTTTCATATCCGGGGTCTCTTCTCTTTCCATATGAAGTTGGTGATATGTTTCTACATCTCGTTAAAAAATATCATTGGAATTTGGATCGTGATTGCCTTGTATCTGTAGATCGCTTTGGATAGAATTGACATTTTCACAATGTTGAGTCGTCTTATCCACGAGCAAAGTATGTTTTTCCACTTATGTACATCACTTGGTTTCTTGCAGTAGTGTCTCGTAGTTTTCTTTGTTTAGGTCTTTTACGTCTCTGGTTAGATTTATTCGTAAGTGTTTTATCTTCTTGGGTGCTATTGTTAATGGTGTTGATTTGCTGATTTCCTTGTCAAAGTTCTCTTTGTTGGTATAGAGAAATCCAACTGATTTTTTTATGTTTACTTTGCTGAAATCTTGTATTAGTTCTAGTGGTTTTCTTGTGGATTCTTTGGGGTTTTCTGTGCGTAAGATCATATCATTGGCAAATAGGGATACTTTTACTTTTTCCTTACCAATTTGGATGCCCTTTATTTCTTTTTCTTGCCGTATTGCTCTGGCTAGGACCTCCAGCACAATGTTGAATAAGAGTGGTGGTAAACGGCATCCTTATCTGGTTCCCGTTCTCAAGGGTAACACTTTCAGACTTTCTCCATTTAGGATGATGTTGGCTGTTGGCTTTTTATAAATGCCCTTTATTATGTTGAGGAATTTCCCTTCTATTCCTATTTTGCTGAGAGTTTTTATCATGAATAGGTGTTGGACTTTGTCAAATGCCTTTTCTGCATCAGTTGATAAGATCATGTGGTTCTTTTGTTTTATTTATGTGATGGTTTACATTGATTGTTTTTCTAATGTTGAACCATCCCTGCACACCTGGTATGAATCCCACTTGGTCATGGTGATTATTTTTTGATGTTGTTGAAGTCTATCTGCAAGAATTTTGTTGAGGATTTTTTTGTCTATGTTCATGAGGGATATTGGTATGTAATTTTCTTTTTTTGTGGTGTCTTTACCTGGTTTTCATATCAGGGTTATGCTGGCTTCGTAGAATGAGTTTGGGAGCATTCTGTCCTTTTCTATGCTCTGAAATATCTTTAGTAGTAGTGGTGTTAACTCTTCTCTGAAAGTTTGGTAGAACTCTCCAGTGAAGCTGCCAGGGCCAGCACTTTTTTTCTGTTGGCAGTTTTGTAATTACCTCTTCAATCTCTTTTTTTGTTATAGGTTTGTTTAGTTGTTCTGCCTCTGTTTGTGTTAGTTTAGGTAGGTAGTGTGTTTCTAGAAATTTGTCCATTTCCTCTAGGTTTTCAAATTTGTTGGAGTACAGTTTTTCATAGTATTCTGTTACAATTCTTTTAATTTTAGTTGAGTCTGCTGTGATATCCCCCATCTCATTTCTTATTCAGGTTATTTGCTTCCTTTCCTGTTTTTCTTCTGTCAATGTGGCCATTGGTTTATCGATTTTGTTGATCTTTTCAGAGAACCAGCTTTTGGTCTTGTTAACTCTTTCCATTGTTTTTCTATTTCATTTATTTCTGTTCTAATTTTTATTATGTCCTTTCTTCTGGTGTCCCTGGGCTGCTTTTGCTGCGCTGTTTCTATTTGTTTGAGTTGTAGGGTTAATGTTTTGATTGTGGCCCTTTCTTCTTTTTGGATGTGTGTATTTATTGCTAAAAATTGATCTCTGAGCCCTGCATTTGCTGTGTCCCAAAGGTTCTGATAGGATGTGTTTTCATTTCTCATTTGATTCTGTGAATTTCTTTATTCTGCCCTTGATTTCTTCTATAACCCAGTAGTTTTTGAGCAAAATGTTGTTCAGTTTCCATGTATTTGACTTTTTTGCTTGCTTTTTCAGTTATTTATTTCTACTTTTATGGCTTTATGGTCAGAAAAGATATTTTGTAATATTTTGTTTTGAATTCTGTTAAGGCGTGCCTTGTTGCCTAATATGTGGTCTGTTCTGGAGAATGTTCCATGTGCATTGGAAAAAAAAAAAAGGATAGTTGGCTGTTGTTGGGTGGAGTGTTCTGTATATGTTTGTGAGATCAAGTTGGTTGATTGTGGCATTTCGATCTTCAGTGTCTTTATTGAGCTACTTTCTGTATGTTATGTCCTTCATCGAAAGTGGTGTGTTGAAGTCTCCTACTATTATTGTGGAGCTATTTCTTTTTTCAGTGTTGTTAGATTTTGTTTTATATATTTTGGAGCCCTGTCACTGGGTGTGTAAATATTTATTATGGCTATGTCGTCCTGGTGTATTGACCCTTTAATCATTATATAGTATCCTTCCTTATCCTTTGTGATGGATGAATTCTGCTCTAAAGTCTATTTTGTCAGAGATTAACATTGCCACTCCTGTTCTTTTTTGATCATTGTTTAATGTATTTTTTCCATCCTTTGAGTTTTAGTGTGTTTGTGTCTTTGAGTCTAAGGCGTGTCTCTTATAGGCAGCATATAGATGGATCGTGTTTTTTAATCCACTCTGCCACTCTCTGTCTCTTTATTGGCGCATTTAGTCTATTTACATTCAGCATAAATATCAAGGCATCCTGATTGCACGTTCCATCAATATCAGACTGCAGAAGCTAATAAAAATCTTCAATTTCTTCATCTTTGGCCCCAGTGGTTGGTGCGTGAATTTGAATGATAGTTGTATTAACTGGTCTTCCTTGTAGGCGTATGGATATTATCCTACCACTGACAGTGTTGTATGTCAGGATACATCTTGGAATGTTCTTTTTGACGATGAATGCAATGCCATTCCTCTTCAAGTTGTCGTTCCTGGCATAGCAGACCATATGATTGTCCAGTTCAGAACGGCCAATACCAGTCCATTTCAGCTCACTAATGCCTAGGATATCGATGTTTATGCATTCCATTTCATTTCTGATGATTTCCAATTTTCCTAGATTCATACTTCATACAATCCATGTTCCAATTATTAACTAATGTTTGCAGCTGTTTCTTCTCATTTTGAGTTGTGCCACATCAGCAAATGAAGGTCCCGAAAGCTTTACTCCATCCACATTATTATGGTCGACTCTACTTTGAGGAGGCCGCTCTTCCCCAGTCGTCTTTTGAGTGCCTTCCAACCTGGGGGACTCATCTTCCGGCAATATGTCAGACAGTGTTCCACTGCTATTCATAAGGTTGTCACTGGCTAATTCCTTTCAGAAGTAGACTGCCGGGTCCTTCTTCCTAGCCAGTCTTAGTCTGGAAGCTCAGCTGAAACCTGTCCACCATAGGTGACCCTGCTGGTATCTGAGTACTGGTGGCATAGCTTCCAGCATCACAGCAATATGCAAGCCTCACAGTATGACAAACCGACAGACACGTGGGGGGCCACTATATTACCTTAGTTAAAAAAATATGTATTACGTTACATGCCTTGTTGGCTAGGAAAACTTCAATGTAGATTTAGTTTCTGAAGAACAGGATAGCCTCCCAAGGAGTTCTAATATATTTTTGTTTTCTTGCAATTTTATTAGCAAGAAAATAACCTGGAGAGTTTGTCCTCCAACGAGTTAGGCTCCATTCTGGGCACACAGAAGACTGTCTTCTGAAACTTTAGATTCCAAAAGTCATTGCTTTTACGTTTCTTATTCAAAATCATAAAGTTCACTTATTTCTTAGTTTCTCTGTTAGTCTTTGATGCAATGATGTTTAGTGTTACCAATGTGGACTGAATCATAGTGGAAGATTATCTTGTAGGATGCAATTGTTCTTGTTTAAAATACTGGACCACATAGATGGCTGAGAGTTTTATGCGCATGTCTTATAAACACAGACAACACTGTAATGCATGCAACTCAGTTGGAGTATATCTTGCTTTGGAAGGCCAGTTGTTTCAAGTGTCTTTTTGTGTCTACCATTCTCTGCATTCTTGTCGGGCATTTTATTATTGATGTCCCTCATTAATGCCACAGGCATTTTTTTGTTTCCTTTCGATGGCATTCCCATGAGGTCATGTCACAGCTCACCTCTTTCCCAGATTGCAAAGGTGCACAATTGGCATGTCTTTCTTGAGCTTTTTTTTCTGTAGTCATGAGATGGGGGTTAAGGCTGGTTCTTGGCAAGCATGTAGGCAGCACTGAGCTGTTAGTTGGTTGCTGCCTGATCAGAAAGCTTTAAGATTGAGGCAGGAGAAAATGGACAGGGCTAACGCAAGGGAGGAGTCCCTGGGTCAGGCAAATGATTAAGCACCTGACTACTAGCGGAAAGATTGATGGTTTGAACCCATCCAGAGGCACCTTGGAAGAAAAGACTGGCAATCTACTTTTGAAAAATCAGTCATTGAAAACCCTATGGAGCACAATTCTGCTCTGACACAGATGGGGATCACTGTGAGTCAGAGTCATCTCAAGGGCAACTGGGGAATAGAAGCCAATGCAGATGGACAACAGGCTAAAAAGAAGAAGATGAGGCAGTTGTTCCTATTCCATGCCCTCTGACACTTCGGGCTTTCCAGCCAGCCACATGAATCATGTTACTACTATCCAAGATGGACACTATATCCTAATAGAAGATCTTTATAAGGAGTAATAATAGGTGAATGTGCTTAAAAAATTGACTTGGCCATTTTTTAAGCAAATATTTGTTCCTTCTGGATCATTCTTTTAAGCAAATCTTTGTCCCTTCTGGATCAGTTTTTTTTTCTTTTTGTTTTGCTTTATTTTTGTTTTGGCTCATTCTTTTAAGCATATCTTTGTTCCTTCTGGATCAAGTGAAATGATAAAAAGGGAAAGAAACTGATCTAGGCAATTATGTGTGGACTAGGAAGCAAAAGGGGCAGAGGAGAAGTGAGATTAGAACAATCAAAATGATCCCAAAATAAAAACTTCATTGATCAATCAAGAGCTTTGAGGTTTTTTTTTTTAAATAATTTTTATTGTGCCATATACACCTTGCTAAATAAAAAATAAAATAACTTGCTACACACTCCCAGTTACTCTCCCCCAATGAGACAGCCTGCTCTCTCCCTCCACTCTCTCTTTTCGTGTCCATTTCGCCAGCTTCTAACCCCCTCCACCCTCTCATCTCCCCTCCAGGCAGGAGAGGCCAACATAGTCTCAAGTGTCCACCTGATCCAAGAAGTTCACTCCTCACCAGCATCCCTCTCCAACCCATTGTCCAGTCCAATCCATGTCTGAAGAGTTGGCTTCGGGAATGGTTCCTGTCCTGGGCCAACAGAAGGTCTGGGGGCCGTGACCACTGGGGTCCTTCTAGTCTCAGTTAGACCATTAAGTCTGGTCTTACGAGAATTTGGGGTGTGTATCCCACTGCTCTCCTGCTCCCTCAGGGGCTCTCTGTAGTGTTCCCTGTCAGGGCAGTCATCGGTTGTAGCCAGGCACCATCTAGTTCTTCTGGTCTCAGGATGATGCAGTCTCTTGTTCATGTGGCCCTTTCTGTCTCTTGGGCTCGTAATTGCCTTGTGTCCTTGGTGTTCTTCATTCTCCTCTGATCCAGGTGGGTTGAGACCAATTGATGCATCTTAGATGGCTGCTTGTTAGCATTAAGACCCCAGACACCACTCTTCAAAGTGGGATGCAGCATGTTTTCTTAATAGATTTTATTATGCCGATTGACTTAGATGTCTCCTGAAACCACGGTCCCCAGACCCCTGTCCCTGCTACGCTGGCCTTCGAAGCGTTCAGTTTATTCAGGAAACTTCTTTGCTTTTGGTTTACTCCAGTTGTGCTGACCTCCCCTGTATTGTGTGCTCTTTCCCTTCACCTAAAGTAGTTCCTGTCTACTATCTAATTAGTGAATACCCCTCTCCCACCCTCCCTCCCTCCCCCTTCTCGTAACCACAAAAAATGTTTTCTTCTCAGTTTAAACTATTTCTCAAGTTCTTATAATAGTGGTCTTATACAACATTTGTCCTTTTGCAACTGACTAATTTCACTCAGCATAATGTCTTCCAGGCTCCTCCATGTTATGAAATGTTTCACAGATTCCTTACTGTTCTTTATCGATGCATAGTATTCCATTGTACGAATATACCATAATTTATTTATCCATCCATCCGTTGATGGGCACCTTGGTTGCTTCAATCTTTTTGCTGTTGTAAATAGTGCTGCAATAAACATGGGTATGCATATATCTGTTCGTGTAAAGGCTCTTATTTCTCTAGGATATATTCCAAGGAGTGAGATTGCTGGATCATACGGTAGTTCTATTTCTAACTTTTTCAGGAAGCGCCAAATCGATTTCCAAAGTGGTTGTACCATTTGACATTCCCACCAGCAGTGTATAAGTGTTCTAGTTTCTCTACAACCTCTCCTACATTTATTTTGTGTTTTTTGGATTAATGCCAGCCTTGTTGGAGTGAGATGAAATCTCATTGTAGTTTTGATCTGAATTTCTCTAATGGCTAATGATCGTGAACATTTCCTCATGTATCTGTTAGCTACCTGAATGTCTTCTTTAGTGAAGTGTCTCTTCATATCTTTTGCCCATTTTTTAATAGGGTTATTCGTCTTTTTGTAGTTGAGTTTTTGCAGTATCATGTAGATTTTAGAGATCAGGCGCTGATCAGAAATGTCATAGCTAAAAACTTTTTCCCAGTCTGTAGGTAGTCTTTTTAAGAGCTTTGAGGTTTTTGTCAGACATGGACAGGATGAATTTTTTAATACCTTTCAGCCATGAGGAGGGGATTAGTTATATAAATTACAATGCGTCCTTACAATGGAATGCTATGCAGTCTTTTCCAAGGATGAGTTAGGTCTCTATGTTTTGACATGGCAAGGTATCCAACATAGAACATTGTTTGTTCTAGTTTTTAAGCCAATAATATATAGTGCGTAAATGGAAAAAAAGAACAAAACCAAAAAGTACAAATACCAAATTGCTAACAATATTTATGTCAAACTAGGTATGAGGATTTGCAATTTAAATGCTACACACTTTTGCATTCTTAAAATGTTGTTAAGTAAATGTGTAATTACTTTTTATAGTCAGAAACAAAACAGTAAAGACATTTGCACTTTGAGAAAGAAATTTTAACAATTTTCGGTGGCTATGTCTGGCATCTACTTCCAAAAATCACAGCCATTGACAACCCTATGGAGCACAGTTCTACTCTAACACACATGGGGTCTCCATGGGTCAGAGTCGACTCGACAGCAACTTTTTTTTTTTGAGTTAAGTTTTTTAAAAAGCAGAGAAGAAAGGGGTTTTACTGCAGAGCTTGACTATAAATCAGGCTAAGGGGAATAGGAAGCTCAGCCTCCTTTAGAAAACAGAGGAATGCTCCTGCCGAGCCAGCGTCAGGATAAGACATGTGGAATTGGGCTGTTAGCCGTTGGCATGGGTTTCCAGCGTCTACCACCAACCTCCTTCCCCAAGGTTGCACAACTTGAACACCCTTTGCCATGCCTTGTTTGTCTTTGTACCTCCACCCGCAACTCATGCACCTGGTGTATGTTCAACAAATGATGGTGGAAGAGCCAGCTAGTGGTTTAATAAGGGTAAAAAGGAGTGAGTGAGATATGAGCAAGTAGCGTTACTCCTGGAGGACTGAAACCCATTCTAGCAAAGGCTTAGAGAGGAAAAACTGTGAAATAGCAGGGTGAAGAAATATCCCCTGGCATTCACCCAAGTGTGTGTGTGTGTGTTTGTTTGGTTTGCTGTCCTTTGGATTTTCTTAACCAGACTCATTTTTTTTTTATTGTACTTTAAATGAAGGTTTACAGAACAAACTAGCGTCTCATTAAACAGCTAGTACGCATATTGTTTTATGACATTGGTTAACCACCCTACGACATGTCAGCACTCTCCCTTTTCAACCCTGGCTTCTCTATTACCAGCTTTCCTGTTCCCTCCTACCTTCCATTCCCTGCCCCAGGGCTGGTGTGCCCCTTTAGTCTTGTTTTGTTCCATCGGCCTGTCTAATCTTTGGCTGTAGGGTGAACCTCGGGAATGACTTCATTACTGAGCTGAAAGGGTATCCGGGGGCCATACTCTCAGGATTTCCCCAGTCTCTGTCAGGCCAGCAAGATAACCAGACTCAATTTTATGTTAAATTTGATCAGTTACGTCTTTCCTTATATGCCTCCCTTGTGCATTTCAAGCCATCTGCCGTCACAGCCACATCCTTAGAGTACATTATGTCCTCCTTGCTTCTTCCTGCCTGCTTTCACTTGCTCTGTCTCCAAGTCGACTTTTAGACAGACTCCAGGCTGGGCCCTGCGCTTCCAACCTTGAACTCTGCCTGCATTCTGTTCCAGGAACTTCTCCTTTTCTACTGATGTACGTGGAGTGACGTCCTAATTTCTGGGGCTGTGTCTCTCAGTAGAAGCACAGTATCTCTTCTTGGCCAGGAATACAGTGCATCAATAGCCACGAAAACGAAAGGGGGGTGGGTGGTGAGAGTGCAAATGGCAGGTTGTCGGGGGTTCTGACTCCTGGCCTCCTGGGTCATGGTAAAAATCTGGTGAATTCTATGCATCCTCTTCCGAGAAAGACATACACACTTGACAAATTGTGTGGATCATTTCAGAGAGTCCACAGACCATCTGAAGCCCATTTATACGGCTAGATTATACATCCCCACATCTAGGGAGCCAATGCTCAAGGAATGAGCTCACTGGAAACTAGAATACAACTAAGTCAAGTCAAGCATATTTTTAGCATTATCTTCACACTTGTAACTATTTGGAGGCTTAATGAACTGAAGACAAAGCCAGACTGAGGTATTGCAGTTAATACTATGATGTTGGAACTGGAAGGAACAGCTTGTTTGTTAATACTTCAACTGTCAATGTATAGATATATGGCCAAGTGAATTGTAGACTGTCTGCCTTGTGTGGCTCTTAAACATTTGGGCCTAAGTCATTTAGGTTTAGGAGTATGTGTGTGTGTGAGAGAGAGAGAGACAGAGAACTTAAATTTTGAGAAATATATACCCAAAAGAGATAAAGGATTTCGTCTCCAAGTTTGATCTTTTATATTCCTTGTTCTTTTTCACGGGTTCCTGGGTGGTGCAAATGGTTTGCTGTCAAACCCACCCAACAGCTCCATGGAAGAAAGTCCTGGTAATCTGCTTCTGTAAAGATCTGCAAAAATCACAGCCAAGGAAACCCTGCGGAGCTCAGTTCTACTTTGTAACACATGGGGTTTCCATGAGTCAGAATTGACTTGATGGCAGTGTGTTTGGTTCTGTTTTTTTTTGGTTCTTTTTCACATCATAGACACTAACCTTTTAATGTTGCTGGTCCCTTTTCAGGGTGGACAAGCTTCATTTATACCATATCTGGAGATGTGTATATTGGTAAGTTGTAAGTATGTTGCTTTGGGTTCAATTACAATTTTAATATAAGCTCCTGAAGGGGAGGAAAGGTAGGAAGCTTTTTATGTGTTTGAATACCACACCTCCTTCCCTCCCACACCATCTCTCTACATCCTAGCACAGGTATGCCCAGAGAGGGAAGAGAATATGAACACCAGTTAGATCACCAGCCATTTTATTATGGCCAGTGTGCCTGCCAAAGATCCAGACACAATTGTGTGGGCTGACACCTCACTAAGAGGTCGGCACTCCCCATCCTGATAAAGGGATGCAGCTATAATGGGCTCCGAGGGGAGAAGGAATCTATGTTCTGGGAGGTGAGTTTGGAGCCCCAGGTGCTTCAGAGAAATCTCAAAATCCACTTTCTCCTATTCTGGGGGTTGCATGTGTTGCTTATTGAGGCTGGTTCTGGCAGGGATGTTTGAGACCCCACCAATCCTCATTTTACTTATAAGGAATATGATATCTAAAGAAGGTACTGAAATTGTCCAAGGTTGCACACTGGTCCACCACCATCTGTCATTTTGTCATACTGTGGTGACTTGCATGTTGCTATGATGCCGGAAGCAATGCCACCCATATTTCAAATACCAGCAGGGTCACCCATGGTGGACAGGTTTCAGCAGAGCTTCCAGACTAAGACAGAGTAGGAAGAAAGGTCTGGCGATCTACTTCTGAAAATCAGCTAATGCAAACTGTATGGATCACAACAGAACGTTGCCCAACTCACTTGGTTTGGACACATCATATGATGGAATCAATCACTGGAGGAGGCCATCGTGTTTGGTGAAGTAGAGGGCTGGTGAGGGGGGACTCTTGGTGAGATGGATTGGCAGAATGGCTGCAATGAAGGAGTCCAACAAGCTAGCGATGCCGAGGATGATGCAGGCCGGAGCACGTTTCGTTCTTTTGTACATGAGGTTGCCCTGAGTCAGAGCTGACTTGTCGGCAGCTATTTACATATTGGTAGATCCAGGACCAGAACCAAGGAATTCTCAGCCCTGCTCCCCGTGCCCCACCCACCACAGGGAACACATCATCTCACTTGTCTGCTCAAGTCTAAGTCCTTTGACCTCCCCAGCAACAGAAGAGCCAGGGGATAGAAAGAGTGGGAGAGTGAGGCTTAGCAAGCAGGCTGGCTCCTGCCTGTGTCTGCTCCCACCTCCGCATCCTGAAGCAGCCAGTGGTGCCAGGAAAAAAGCCCTCTGGGGGACTGACATAAAAACCCGAAGTAGATGCCACTGGTACCCCACCCTCATCCCTGGGGTCTTACCTCCTTAGTGCCCACTGGGCAACTTCCAGCTTCTGGTAGGTGCAGTGCTTTGCCTGAGGGCTTTCCTGAAAACCAGAGAAGGCTGCTCCACCCCATTCAAGGCAGGATGTAAACCCTGGGGAATTAACACTCCCAGAAGGCATCTTGGCCCTCAGGTAGGACAACTGTGAGGCCTGTGTGTGAGGCTTTTTCCTAGAGCTGCCTGCAGCAGGAGTGTTCTCGATAACACACCCTTTATTGAGGGCCTTCCCTTTCCTCTGTAACTTTCCCAACTTCTGGGATCACATCCCAAATAAACTCCTCGTCCTTGAACCTGGGGGTCAGGCTGTGCTTCTGTGAAAACGCAAACTTCCTGGGGCCCTAACATAGCTGCCACCTTGGGCAACACAGCCCTAGATAGCCCCAGACAGCTGGCTTGCTGAGAACTGCTCAGAGCTAGAAGGCTGTATCCACAGCTATTGAAATCATTCTGTACAGTCTTTGGAGTCACTGAGAGGTGCAAACACATGCTAACTGAAAGGTTGGAGGTTCAAGTTCACTCAGAGGCACCTCAGAAGGAACTCCTGGCAACCTACTTATGAAAAGTCAGCCAATGAAAACCCTATGGATTAAAAAGTCATCTATATGAGACCAAACTGTCAACAGGTTACTTTAAAACAAAGATGAGAAGGTAAGGGAACAGGGAAACTAGATTAATGGAAAACAGAACAACCAGAACAGAAACAACAGAATATTCACCCGTTGTGAAGAATGTAAGCAATGTCACTGAAGAAATTGGGTAGAAATCGTTGAATGGGAAACTAAAATGTAAACCTTTGCCGAAAGCACAGTAAAATATCATTTAGAAAAAAAGAAAGGAAACCTTGTGCAGCATAGTTCTACTCTGATATCCGTGGAGCTGCCATGAGTTGGAGTCAACTCCATGGCAACTGGTATACATCCTTTAAAAGAGGTGTTCAGTTGCCTGAAACGATGCTTCTGGAAAATAATGGTAACACAAACCCATGTATTTTGAACTTCTAATATGGTAGAAATGAGTTTAGTTCCTTTTTCTTCTGAATAACATTTCAGTTACAGGTCAGAAGCACAATTTATTTTAGCATTCAAGAAAATGTGGAAAAAATGTAGTAGAATTAACAATTCCACATTAACCATCTGGGAGAGATGAGGCATTGTTTGTTTTTATGATCTTTTGAAAACCCTCAGAATCACATAGTACTTTATAAAGTTGGAGAGAAAAAATATTTTTATGGAGTTAGCACCCCTAACTGTGGCTCAGTGGTTAAAAGCTACGGCTGCTAATCAAAAGGTTGGCAGTTCATATCCACCAGCCGCTCCTTGGAAAAACCCTATGGGGCAGTTCCGCCCTGTCCTATAGGGTTGCTATGAGTCAGAATCGACTTGACAGCAACAGGTTAGCACCCCTAACTTATGATTTCAAGAGCAACAAAATAAAATAATCCGCACAAATGGAAAGCAATAAAGAAAGTACATAAATTCTAAAGTGGTAGAGATACCAGAAATATTTGCATAGAATGAGAAACATTTTTCAAAAAGAATCAGATAGTAAATATTTTGGCTTTGCCAGGGCCAGATGGGCTCTGTGGCAACTGCTCAACTCTGCCCTTGTAGCACAAAAACAGCCCCAGACCATGCATGGGTGAATGGGCGTGGCTCTGTGCCAATAAAACTTTATTTATAGCCGGTGAAATTTAAATTTCATATACTTTACATTTTTTTTATACTTTCATTTGTCTTGAAATGCTGTTCTTTTCATTTTTTTTTTACCACCCATTTAACAATGTAAAAACCTTCCTTAGCACAAAAATAGTCAGCTGGCAGTGGGAGTTTGCCAGCCCCTAGAAGACAGCAAAGCTCCCCACTGATTTTGGTTTCGATGACATTGTAGAGGATGAACGGAAGAAAAACGACAACATCATCCTCACAGTGTGTTTTAATCAGTAGTTGTAGCCTTGTTGCCTGATAGACCTTTGGTCTAAGCAGTTAACAATTGAAAAACTGCAATTCACGGTGTAAACATGACCTACACTTGCCCTTGTTCTCCAGGTGGGGCAGGGTTTCCGCATCATCTCTACTCACTGGCCTGGTCCTCCTTTGTGACCACCGGCTACAAGTGCAAAACATCTGGCAGGAGATGGGGTCATGGTCTGTAGCCTTGGACTGAACTTGCATCTGTCCAGGGTAAACTGGACCATGGAGAGACTCCAGCTCACAAAATGGGCATCTTAGGGACTCTGCTTTTGCCAGTGAGTGACCTGCCAAATGACCTCTTTTGAATTTTATCTCCTTTCTTTCCTCTTACCTACTACCCCCTCCCCCAAAAAAACAGTTGCCGTCAAGATGATTTCGACTCATGATGACCCCATGTGTTGCAGAGTAGAACTATTCTCAGAGGGTTTTCAATGGGTGCGACCTTTTCAGCAGCAGATCAGTCAGCTTTCCTTCCAAGGCACCTCTGGGCAGATGCGAACCAACGATCATTTGGTTAGTGTTGTTGCTGTTGTGTGCTGTCCAGTTGATTCCGACAGAGCATGTGACGGAGTAGAACTACCCCCATAGGGTTTCCTAGGCTGTAATCTTTATAGGATCAGATTCCCAGGTCTTTTCTCTCAAAGAGCGGCTGGTGAGTTTAAACCACCAACCATTCAGTTAACAGCCAAGCACTTAGCCATTGCACCACCAGGGCTCCTTTTTTGGTTAGTAGTCGAGCGCTTAACCGTTTGCACCACCTGGGGACTACCCACCCTTTCTAGGAGTGTTAATGAGAAAAAAAAAAAAAAAGACAAAACCAAATAGCCAGAGGAAAAGAAATAACAAAAATAGCTGTTTAATATGTACTGATTTATAAAGTCTGTAGAGGGAATAAGGAGCCCTGGTGTGCAGTGGTTAAAGTGCTTGGCTGCTAACCAAAAGGTCGGCGGTTCAAACCCACCAGTGGCTCCGCTGCTTCCATAAAGATTTACAGCCTTGGAAACCCTATGGGGCAGCTCTACTCTCCTTTAGGGTCGCTATGAGTCGGAACTGACTCGACGGCAGTGGGTTTGGTTTTTGGTTTATAGAGAGAATCCAGAAAAAGCTTTCTAACTTCCCTGCCTCAATTTTATCCTGCATTATAAAAGCAGCAGGGCATCAGCCAGCCACAGATGGCGGGAATAGATAAGCAGGCAGTTGTCTTTCTCCGAATGTGGAACACCTCCTTCTGTTGCAGTAGATCGTGTCTCCCTACTTAGTGTATTGGGATGGAATAAATAGGCTGCAATTTTAGTTGAGAAAATAATCTGGAAAAATTACATCAAATGGAGATTGAGGAGGACTATTCAAAATATTAATTGATGCACAAAGTGCTTAAAAGGTGGACATTGGTACATTCCATTGAGTACAGACAGGTGGAGTTTTGAACATTAGAAAATGCTGGATATCTATTAGTTATGGAAGTTAGACATTTTCAAGTTCAGAGTACATACTGTGAAGACATGTAATGGTGCTGTAATGCTTTACCCTGAAGAAGAGAAGGAGTTAACAGAACTAAAATGAAGAGAATTAATGCATTCTTATTAAAAGAAAGTGTTCATTTGAGATGTGTTGTGCTTTTCAGGGATCTTGTTAATTTTTGATACATGTGTTTTTCAACAACGGAGAGTCTCCTAAGCTGACTGTTGAATTTAATAACTGTTCGGGAGATTTAATCGTGGTGCACAAGAGAGAGAGACCCCTTTGACAATTACCTTTTGCTGGGGCAACGAGTCCTTTCACCAGCCATCAGCTGAAATCTGCAGCATATGATGTTTTTTTTTTTAAAATAAAAAGAAAATAAAACTACATGGTTGGAAAACCAGCAGATACCAAAATTACTAGTAAGGAACCCCTTCACTGCAGCTGCGGTGAAAATGAGGTTCACATTAACAAAGTCACCAGGAGGGTAGAAAGTTTACATCTTGCATCCCTGAACCTAGGTACATTTTATCAGCTTGAATGCCAGTCCCCTAGAAAGACCACTATCAAGTATACCATAAAAAGCCCATTGCCGTCAAGTCAGTTCCGACTCATAGCGACCCTATAGGACAGAGTAGGACTGCCCCATAAGGTTTCCAAGGAGTGGCTGGTGGATTTAAACTGCTGATCTTTTGGTTCGCAGCCGAGCTCTTAACCACTATGCCACCAGGGCTCCCATTAGTGCTTAGAAAATATTGTACAGGTAATGTCCGATTTACAGTGTATTCGAGTTATGACAAACCGCACTTACAGGACTGTCGGTTTTTTTTGTCTGTTTTGCTTTTGGTACATCTTATTGTTAGTAATACATACTACATACAACATTGCGGCACGTAATTGGCTGCTGTCATCATATCTGTAAATTGGTATGTAATGTTGCCAACCCCCAAAGACAAAAATTGGATTTATAAAGATAGTGATAATAAAAGACAACAATAATGAAAACTAAAAAAAGATAAATAAGGTATTCAATCAGAACCGACTTATGATGGAGTCCTTAGAACAGAACCCCGTCTTAATTTGGGGACTGCCTATATTTAGAAACCTCAAAATATTTGCCTGTGGTTACTGAACTGAGGGAAACCCTGGTGGCATAGTGGTTAAGTGCTACGGCTGCTAACCAAAAGGCCTGCAGTTCAGATCCACCAGCTGCTCCTTGGAAACCCTATGGGGCAGTTCTGCTCTCTCCTATAGGGTCGCTATGAGTCGGAATTCACTCGATGGCAATGGTTTTTTTTGTTTTTTCTTTTTATTGAACTGAGAGCTAACTGGCTTATGCAGGCAGTAAATTATTTCACACTATCCATGCTTAATTTGTGCTCAACCTTTTGCTTCTGGTTCTGGGTGGTATTAAGAAGTTTGACATGGCCCATGGTTTTACAGTACAGTTGAGGAAACACATACATGGAGTAGAAGCTCTCTTACTTGACCTCTCCTTGCCCAACTAAAGAGTCCCTGGGTAGCACAGATGATTAAGCACCACACTACTAACTGAAAGGTTGCTGGTTTGAACCCTGAACCCACCCAAAGATGCCTTCGAAAAAAGCCCTGGTAATCTGCCTCTGAAAAGTCACAGCCCTGAAAACCCTATGGAGCACAGTTCTGCTCTGCACATATGGGGTCACCATGAGTGGAATTGACTTGATGGCAACAGGCTTTTTGTTTTACCCAACTAACTGGATTAACCAGTATTTTTCAGTCCTTGGTGAACACCTTAAGTGAGGCACCTGGCCATCGAGGAGGACCAGCTCTTTCCTGGTCTACCTGCCATTGCTGCTTGCCCCAGCTGAATTGTAGTGGACCTACAGGCAGTTGTGCCTGTTCTCGCCTGTTTATGCCAGTTGTAACTGTAATTGCAGTTATATAACTTCATTAAACAATATGTAAATTAATGAAATAAGTGTGAAAGAGAGTTGGTAATTCTAGAATAACTGAGTCAAATGATTTGTAAAAGTGAATCGCTAAAAAATTGCTTTTGATTTAGTATGGGAGAGATGATGGTGAAAGACTGAGGGAAGTCAGAATAATCTAGAAGGATTTAGGGGCTACATTATGGGCATGCTTTATAAAAAAAGACAGTGCTTCAATCAGCAGACTCACCTTGACTACAGGTAGTCCCCGACTTACGGTAGGGTTCTGTTCTGACGACTCCTTCATAAGTAGGTTTTGACTTAAGTCAAACCTCTTTTTTAAAAAAAAACAGTTTTCATTATTATTGCCTTTTATTGTCAGTATCTTTATAAATCATTGAATGTCTGTGAGTGAACATTTGGGAATGATAACATCAGCAAATTAAGCACTGCAACGTGTGTGTAGTACGTATTGCTAACGATAAGATATACAAAAATAAATAAAAAGATGTTCTTGAACGTGGTTCGTCATAACTTGAATACGTCGTAAGTTGGGGACTACCTGTATTTCGAAAATTTGGCAAATGAAAGCACATTTATGCTTTAATTTAAAATAAAATGTCGGAGGCAGTTTGACGGCCATTTTCAATTAACGATCTTCATTGCATCAGGTAAGAGGGCTTCAGCCGTACATATAAAATTGGTATTATCAAAATCTGTGATGGAAACACCAGAGCAGAGTTAGTGGGTTTGTATAAAGAGAAGAAAAGAAAAGAAGAAGAAACTGGCATAAGGGAAAAGGTGCACAGCAATGAACTGCACACTGAAGATGCCCCACCACCTTTAAAATATGTTTTCAAGTCATGTTGCCCTTTTATGACTGTTTAGACAAACAAATAATATGTGCAATTAAATTGTTTTCAGTTAAATTTTCCTTGACTCCACTATTAGATTTAGCATTCTTGGCACAGAGTCCCAGTGGAAACTACTCATTATCTGATTTGGCTCTATTTATAATTGCAAGTAGTCAGGAACAGTGAAGTATATTTTTCTTTGAGACTTACTTTAGGTTCAGGAGATAACAAGATGGGGAAAATGTCATAGAAATGACCTGGAAATGAAGATGGAATCAGTCTTTGCTATTTTGTGACCCTGTTATAAACATGTCCTATAATAATACGGAAGCTAAAGGGACAGGTTAAATGATTAACTAGAAGCCTGACTCTGGTGTCTATGAGAAAGGTCTGTCTTAGGGTGGGGAGGTGTGGTGGTTAAGAGCTACGGCTGCTAACCAAGAGGTTGGCAGTTGGAATCCACCAGCCGCTCCTTGGAAACCCTGTGGGGCAGTTCTACTCTGTGATACAGGGTCGCTAGGGGTCGGAATCGACTCGATGGCAGCAGGTTTGGTTTTGGTTATTTTAAGGTGGAGCGTTTCAGATGGCCTCCTCAGCCTCAACACTGCGAGTCTTGTGTATCAGCAAAGAGAGTAAGGCAGAGATTGCATCCCGTGTAAAGTTAGAATTTGAGGCCTTTGGACAAGCTGAACTCTTAGTTTCTAAATAAAGATTTTAGTCAAGCAAGCTACCCTGATAGGAGGTACAGAGAAATCCCAATTCAGCATTATTTTTGAGAGCTGGCTCTTACCAGCTCACTCATTAAAAAGTAATGGAGAAGTTTTTATAAACAGTTTCGGTCTGTGTATCATGAAACGTACTATGTGATAAAAGTGGGGCCAGGAATGGACCATAAGGATGATGGGTGTTATATATGAATTAGTTGAACAGAAAGACATGGCTCATTGCTTCCAGGGAATCTCAGTAAAGCACACTTAATAAAATACTGCCCCATATCAATAGCACCCAGTTCTCAGTGAGATTCTTCTCAGGCTCCCAGACCTCTTTTTTCTTGCTTGAGGGAGAAATCGATGGATTTCTATCATTTGCCTCTATGACATTTGTTGGCCTAAATCTTTGATGGAGAAGAATACTTTCACGGTGTGTTGGTGGGCCATTATTGATTTATTTCAGCAAGTATTTATCGATTACCTACAATTGCGTAGCACTATGGGGAACTCCAAAGAAGTGCGAAGCAGGTTCCGTGCATTCAAATTATTCAAAATCCCTTTGGGGAAATGAAACATATACTCATGAGATAATCATAGAATAATTCAATTTAAAATATAAGTAAGTTGGATAGTTATGGAACAACAGCTATTGAATTATGAGCAAGACCCAGTGATAAGTGCTGTGGGGGAGTCTTCTGAATGGATGGGTAATTTTCCTACGTATGCTTGATTTTGATGAGGTTTATAACTTACCCAAGGAAACATTCTTACGCCATCCTTAATGCCAAGTTCTTTTTTCTTAATTGAGCATCTATTTGGACATGACATTAGAAGTATAAATGGAAACTCAACTGAGGATTTACCTACCTGTTCTTTTCTATGTTGGAAACCAGCCAGTTTCAGATTTGGTTAATAACAAAGACAGTCAACCAACAGAGTTAATGAGATGCCTAAGCCTCTTACTTCTGAAGTTGACATAATCTGGGGCACCGGGTGATTGAGTGGTAGACTTCTTGCCTTCCATCCAAGAGGCCCAGGTTCAATTTCTGCCCAATGTACCTCATGTGCAACCACCTCTCATTGGTCAGTGGAGGCTTGCATATTGCCATGGTGCTGAACAGGTTTCAGCAGAGTTTCCAGACCGAGAAGGAGTCAGAAGAAAGGCCTGGCAAGCTACTTCTGAAATCAGCCAATGAAAGCCCTATGGATCTCAGCAGTCCGATCCCCAGTCGATCATGGGGGTGGCACAGGCCCAAGCAGCATTTGGTTCTGTCGTGCATGGGGTCACAGTGAGCTGGGGGCTGACTCCACAACGAACAACAGTAATGTAGCTAACCATATATGTACCCGTATGAGTATAAATTTGGTGCATCATCTTTTTTGTAGGACCTGATGATGCACAACAAAAAATAGAACCTCATCACACAGCAGTGCTGGGGGAAGGTGACAGTGTCCAGGTAGAGAACAAGGTAAGCACTGGCAATCTTCATTTTCTTCCCTTGTACTTTCTACAAGTTGGAGAAGGAAAATGCCTACATTTCCTGTGTATCTGGAATTTTTCTCCAGGAGAGAAAGACCTGGTGATCTGCTTCCATGAAGATTACAGCCTAGAAAACCCTATGGGGCAGTTCTACTCTGTCCCATGGGGTCGCTATGCGTTGGAATTGACAGCACCTGATCTAGCTCATAGTGGGTACCCAATCATGGCAGCTGGAAAGTTCACTGATCTAAAATATCTAGTTTTACAGGTAGTCATGCCTGATACATGTTACCTAATGAGGATTCATACCTTAGGCCCTAAGGCTTAGAGCACATAACAGTTTCTGCAACTAGAAAAAGGCCCTAAGGGACCCCGACTCCCTGGGGCTCCTGGCCAGGACTCTCCTCACTGGGAACTAGCCTTAGCCTGGGGAAGAGGCAAAGGAGGAAGGTGTGACTTCCCAGTGCTGCCCTCAACCTCCCTTGCACAGCTCTGAGGTCAACAATGCAGAGCTGATTTCTTCTCTGTCTTCCTTCTGTTTCTGTTCTTTCTGCCCTTTCACTGCTCTTCATTTCTGTGTCCTCCATCCTCATGCCTCTTGGTTGTTGACCAGAAGTGCAGACAGTTTCCTCTACAGTGGCCAACCTCTAGGGCAGGAGTGGTGGGGAAGGAGAGGACAATGCAGATCATACCTTCTCTCTGCCCCAGCTTCCCCTGCTCTATCCCATAGCGTTTGGCCCTTGTCAGGCCAGCTCATGCCAGACTGCTGGAACCTTTGTCTTCTTCACTCAGAGGGGGAAATTGCCTTTCATGACCATTATTTTGAAGTCTGCCATGCCAAACGAAAAAAACAAACCCATTGTCTTCAAGTTGATTCTGACTCGTAGAACTGCTCCGTAGGGTTTTCTTTCACACTGCCGACTTTTCGGTCAGCAGCCAAGCACTTAACCACTGCGCCACTGGGGCTCCTGTCGTCATGATAGGCAGCAAAGGCAGGGGGCTTGGTTTACGATAAGGAGCCCTGGTGGCACAGTGGTTACGTGCTCAGCTGTTGATCAAAACGTTGATGGTTCAAACCCACCAGTTGCTTTGCTTTAGAGAAAGATGTGGCAGTCCACTTCCATAAAGATTACAGCCTTGGAAACCCTATGGGGCAGTTCTACCCTGTCTTACAGGGTTGCTTTGAGTTGGAATCAACTTGGCGGCAATGGATGATTATATGCTAAATTTAAGAATCTTTAAGCCAGAACCTTTGATTTCTTAGAAGAAGCTCAAACCCCAACAGTGGCTTCAAAATTGATTTAGCTTTTTTAAGGTTCTTAGAGATTGGGATCAACCCCAGGCTACTCTGACCATTTAATCCTAGGCTGGTGTCAGTCACCCAGCAACAACTCTGTTCCAAGGGTGGAAGCTCCCTGTGCACTCTGGGCTTGCCCTGAGTGATGGTCATTGGGATGCCTCCTCATCAGGAGAACGTGAGTTTGAAATGAGAGGCTCAGTCTCATCCTTAGACCCATCTTCTACTAGTGCCCCATTGAGAAGGTCCCAAGCCTCATGGATTAGCAAACACAGCCCCATTGGCCGTCTTCAAAACCATGCTTGAGGATAAGATACTCTTTAATTGACACCATGCATGGGGAAATTTGTTAGTTCAATAAAGATGAACTGTTGGCCAAGTATAACATTTGATTAAAATAAACTTTGGAAGACAGAAATAAAACAAAACACCCTGTTAAAGCTAAAGATTACTTTTTTGCTTGTTGATATGTAGAAGTTCAAACCAAAATAAGCCATTAATTTTTTCAAACTGATAACTGTTGATTTTTTTTGTCTGTTCATTGACCTAAGACGTGTAAACAATAGAGTCCACCAAGAACAGTGGCATACAATTAAGCCATGCAGATGCTCAGTTTCTGTTCAGGTCTTTTTTCAGGTAATACATCATTCTAATAAATGCTCTTGAGGCAAATGCATGATCTTCAGGTCATTCTTGCAGCCCTGCTGCCATCTCAGGTTATATACTTATAGTCAGTCAAACCAACTATGACTCGCTACTCATGGTTTGGAAGTGGCCAACACCTTAAATGAATCATAGGACCTTCATCTGGGTTTTGATCATTTATTATCGCCATCAGTGGAACTCCAAACAAATAGTGGCAATAATACTTATGGAATAACAAGAGCAAATTTTAAAGTAAATAAAGCAATTTCTGAGTAAAGCCTGAAGGGCCTATCTCTACACCAGGAACTCTGAGAAGGTACACCAAACGGGGGGGGGGGGACACACACAGTCTGAGTCCCAAAAGATCATGAATTTTAATTGGGATGATTATACATGAAGCAGTAAGTGGGCCTCTATTACTTCTGTCTTGGTCTTTCCATCAAACTCCAGAAAAGCCTTGACTTAGATTCAAACGGGGACTCATGTCTTAAATGGGCCTTTCACTCACTTTGCTTTTACATGATTGTCATCATTTGGGACCTTAGAGAAAGTTACCATCTTACTGGTCTGACAGAGACTGGAGAGACTCTGAGAGTATGGCCCCCGGACACCCTTTTAACTCTACTGAAGTCATTCCTGAGGTTCACCCATCAGCCAAAGATTAAATAGGCCCATAAAACAAAACGAGACTAAATGGGCACATCAGCTCAGGGGTAAGGATGAGAAGGCAGGAGGAGACAGGAAAGCTGGTAATGGGGAACCCATATCTGAGAAGGGGAGAGTATTGACATGTCGTGGGGTTGGCAACCAGTGTCACAAAACAATGTGTATTAATTGCTTAATGAGAAACTAATTTGCTTTTTAAATCCTCATCTAAAGTACAATTTAAAAAAATCACCTTTAAAAAAAAGTTACCATTTAAACACACACACACATTGCCATTGAGTCTATTTCGACTCATGGTGACCCCATGTGTTAGAGAGTAGAACTGAACTCCGTAGGGTTTTATTGGCTATAATCTGTATGAAAGCAGATTGCCAGGCCTTTCTTCTGTGGTGCCACTGGGTGGTTTCAAACCACCAACCTTTCACTTAGCAGCCGAGCAGAAACCTTTTGCACCACCCAGGGACCTAGAGTTACCATAGACAAGGGCTTTTCAAGGTAAAACCAATTGGGACTTTTAACCACACTATCAGAAAAATTATCTGCTTTCAGCAAACTAGGCTAGTTACAGAGAGAAAAAAGGATGTATTTAAAAACAAGAAAAAGACACAAAGCAGATCTGGTTTGGATTAGAGGAGAGGGGGCCACTCAGAGGTTAAATGTGTGGAAAAGTCATTAAAAGAAGCTTAGACAACTCTCCAGATTTCGGAAATGATAGAAGCCAAACTCCTGAACTCCCCACTGTTCAATAATTTCTCATTTCAGACAAAACACATGTGTCCTTTTATCCTACTCTCTGAATTACAAGTGGCAAGTCACCATTTGATTTGAGTAATATCAAAAGGAACAAAAATTCTATTTTTAAAACTTCCAATTCTTATCATTTCAAAATATGTAAACTATATGACATGTTCATCACTCATAAAAGGTGAATATTCTGAATTCAGACACTTATGTTCTGAGCAGTCAGCACATACATAAGGAGGCTGGCATTTCCTCTTCCCTTCTCTCTTGATCCCCAACTCTCTCCCCTCCCTCCTGCCCCCAGAATGCAGGTACGACCCAAACAAAAGCCCCGCAAAACGCTAATGATACCTGTCTTTTAGATTAAATGATAAATGATGTAGGTGGCACAGTGGTTAAGAACTCGGCTGCTAACCAAAAGGTCAGCAGTTCGAATCCACCAGCCGCTGCTTGGAAACACTATGGGGGCAGTTCTACTCTGTCCTGTAGGGTTGCTATGAGTCGGAATCAACTCGATGGCTTCTTTTTTTTTTTTTTAACCAGTGGCTAAAACTTTTTCTGAGATACTTTTCTTTCTAATTTCTGTGTTTGACACTAAAACTTCACCACTCTTAGGGAAGAAGTCTTTTTGGATAACTGAGTCTTTGTTTTTTTGAAGTTGAATGTTTAGTCATTTAAACATCACATTGAAAAAACGAGAAATCATTTTAGATAGAAGCCTTTCCCTTTCCTGCGGGCTTAGATTATATTCAGAATAACGTAACTTATTTATAACCTTGGACCATCAGCATGTATGTGAATTATTGTCCTGAGCTATGAAGTGTGATAATGTCTTCAGGGCCTGTTTGCTTCTCCACTAAGTGGTCCTAGACTAATTTTTGAGCTTCCATGCCTGTTTTTTGTAGTTTCTTAAAAAATGCATATGATTTCCATCCTTGATATTAAGCAGTCAGTTTCCTTGTATTGCTATACAATAGTACCTTCATGTCTTCTAACTTTCGATTTGTGATAGACTTGATAACCACAACGCCTAATTGTTAGAACTATGTATAAAGTAAGAATAAGTGGGAATTGATTAAGGATCTGCTGTAAGGGTAATGTGCTAATCTTTAGTATGTGAGCCTTATAACACCTATTTTTTAAATTTGAATGATCAGAAGCCTTTTGAGGGTTAGACTTTGATTTCCAGCTGAGTTCACATTAGCCTATGTTTACAGTTAACTTAGGCATAAGTCAGGTGATGATATATAAAGAAATATAAATCTGGGACTGGTTAAGCAGAGGCTTTTTTTGTTTGTTTTACATATGAAGTGGTGATTACAGCATCCGCGGAGTGTACCAGGTGTTCCATTCCAACCCTGGAACTGAAGGGAGTAAGTTAGGACTTCAGCAGAAACCTTGCTACCCTATACTCCCACATAATTGATTTAAGTTGGAGGCAGTGGGAGAAAGAAATTTGCAGTCCTATAAAACACAAGTTCTTTTTTTTTTTTTTTTTTGTGCTACCAAAACCAAAAACCAAACCCATTGCCGTCGAGTTGATTCCAACTCATAGAGACCCTGTGGGACAGAGCAGAACTGCACCATTGGGTTTCCAAGGAGCACCTGGCAGATTTGAACTGCCATCCTCTTGGTTAGCAACCAAACTCTTAACCACTGTACCACCAGGGTTTTTTTTTACTACAAAGAAGATTAAAGAATTAATTCTTAATATTTTATTGAATACAGAGATAAACCTTCTGAGACTAATAACAGAATAATGATTTCTGATTAAAGAGTTTTGTAATAGTAGAAGTATATATAGATGTACATATATATGTTTATATGTAGAAGTATTTAATTTTACTTGAATCCACAATCAACGCCCATGGAAGCAGCAGTCAAGAAATCAAGTGACGTATTGCATTGGGCAAATCTGCTGCAAAAGACCTCTTTAAAGCATGGAAAAGCGAAGATGTCACCTTGAAGACTTAAGGTTCGCCTGACCCAAGGCTTGGTGTTTTCAATTGCCTCATACGCATGTGAAAGCTGGACAATAAATAAGGAAGACTGAAGAAGAATTGATGCCTTTGAATTGTGGTGTTGATGAAGAATATTGAATACATCATGGACAGCCAGAAGAACAAACAAATCTCTCTTGGAAGAAGTACAGCCAGAATGCTTCTTAAAAGCAAGTATGGCGAGACTTCATCTCACATACTTTGGACATGTTATCAGCAGAGACCAGGCCCCAGAGAAGGACATCATGCTTGGTAAAGTACAGGGTCAGCGAAAGAGAGAAAGACCCCCAACAAGATGGATTGACACAGTGGCTGCAACAACAGGCTCGAGCATAACAACGATTGTGAGGATGGTGCAGGACCAGGCAGTGTTTTGTTCTGATGTGCACAGGGTTGCTATGCGTCGGAACCGACTCGACAGCACCTAATAACAACAACAGAAGTATATAAATATATTCTATAATATTCTTTTATCACATACTAAAAATATGTTATATTATTTGAATATGATTGAAGTTTTAACATTTTTGAAGGCTTTGTTTTAAAGTACATAATCATTTTGGCTTTGTTTATTGTTTTGTTCTGAATTAAATCAGCCTAAGAAAAAGCTCAGAAGAAATACATAATGTTCTAATTATCTATTGCAAGGTAACAAACGACCCTGAAATTTGCTGGTTTAAAACAACAATGATTTATTATTTCTCACAGTCTTGGTCAGGCTTCTTCTGCAGGTCTCCCTGAGGTCACTCAAGTGGCTGCATTCAGCTAGAAGGCTGGAGGTTGGGCTCAACTAGGGCTGTTGTTCAGATGTGCCTCAATACTGCCCTACGTGGCCTGTCCACTTGACTAGCTTGGCCTTCCTCACAAGATGGCAGTCACAAGACAGTGTTCCAAGAGGGAGCATTTGCATGTGGGAGGGATGGGGAAGGAATGTGTTAAAGGGGAAGCTGGGGGATCAGAGAAGTCACCAACCAGTCTGGCATGGTAAACACATCCAGTCATTGAAATGAGGCCACAAAAGGGAACTGATGGAGAAGTCCATGGTTCTGCAACCAGGAGCCTGATGGTGGGTCTGGGCCTGCTTTTGGTCAGCAGGGTCAGTAGTCAGGAAGAACTGGATGTAGCATGGAGGAGAACAGGAACAAGTTGGAACTTAACCAGCATGTTTCAGCTTGTCCGTCAACCGCAACTAGCCACTATGACTTTCTGAAAGCAGGGGCTGCTGTTCCCCTTCCATCTTCCAAATTGCACACAGATCCTTCTTTCGCACAGCTGTAACTCACAGGGAAGGGCATTCTGGGAAACATTGCCCTAGCTTAACCAAGTTCCATACCTAAGCCATCACATATAAAGAGGCTATCTAAGTACCTATGTAATTCACCTCTGGCAGAACTACAAACCAAAAAAAAAGAACCAAACCCACTGCCGTCAAGTCAATCCTGACTCGTAACGACCCCATAGGGTTTCCAAGGCTGTTAAATCTCTACGGAAGCAGACTAATACGTCTTTCTCCCTTGGAGCTGCTGATGGTTTCAAACCACCGATCTCTCGGTTAGCAGTTTATTGCTTTAACCACTTGGCCACCAGGGCTCCAGAACTACAGTTATCTTTAATTCCAAGTCAAAGCACCAACTTCCATGTAAGTACATTTATTGAAAAGTTTGTATTTTTAGAATTTTGGTAAATATAGGACTCTCTGAGTTATAACATGTTAATTACTTAAAATATTTGATTCCTTTCATGTAGTGGAAGGAAGAGCTAATGGTCATGAAACTTGACATGCTTTGATTTTAAAACAATTCCCCAAACACAAACTTTAAAAGAAAATATATTTTATTCTTTTTAATTTTTAAAACTAACACATGTCTGTTGTAGCAAAATTGGAAAAAAAAAGGAAAAGCAAAATGAAGAAAATAAAATGCACCTTAATTCTCATCACTCAGAGATAACTAATGATAAACTTCAGGTGTATTTCTTCTCTACTTTTTCCAATATGTGATTTTTTTTTATTTCACTAAAAATTAGAATTGTTCTGTATTTATCATTTATTGACGCTTTTAAAACTTATAATACGTTATGAACAGTTTACTATGTACTTAAGTGAGAAAATCAATTCTAATACTTGTATATTTCATTTTATAAACATACCATAATTATGTAACTAACCCCTCGTTATTGGAAAACTGTTTCCACTGTTTGCTATGATAAATTATGCTACAGTGAGCAAACTTTGTGTGAAACGGATTATTCCCTTATACCATATTCCTAAAACTGGCATTACTGGGTCAGAGGTCACCAGTAGTGTGGGGGTTTTTGAGTTATAGTGCCAGGTTGTCCTCTGGAAGAATTGTTGTACCAGTTGAAAATCTCCTGAACAACGTAGGAAAGTGTGTGTTTCCCTGCATCCACACTAACACTGGATATTACCATTTTTAGATTTTTTCCAGTTTCAAAAAAAAATCAAATCCTTAATTCTAAACAATTTCGAGAGGCTTTAATATAATAAGATTCTTTGGGACAGAAATTTGCCTGAGCAGATGGCCTATGGGTGCCCGGTTTTTACACAGTCCCGTTTAGTGCAACATGGATGGGGGTCCATTTTACATTAACGGTAGTAAATGTCAAAGGTAATAAAATCTTATCTTGGGATATTCATAAATAATACTCCCTGTTAAAAATTACATTGATAGTGGGAAATAAATACAGCAAGCCTGTGAAAGCCAGAACCTGGGTAAGGCAGAAGCCTGTCAGAGAAGGAAAACTCAGTAATATTTTCCACTATAGAGAGTGATAGAAAAAGGGTAAGACTGCACCGTCAAAGGAGGAAAACTTGCAAGACCTGGAAAAACAAGACAGTCCCGTCGAGTTCTGGCTCTCACAGTTGTATTTTATAAACCCTACAAAAAACCAGTTCAATCACATAGTTTGTCTTGAAGATGTTCCAGTTTAAGAAAATCTTAAAGTCTCCTTTCTTTGACTTTGAGAAGGTTAATATTTTAGTGATCTGGACTTATTCTTGGAAACCTTGGTGGTATAGTGGTTAAGTACTACGGCTGCTAACCAAAAGGTCGGCAGTTTGAATCCACCAGGCACTCCTTGGAAACTCCATGGGGCAGTTCTACTCTGTCCTATACGGTCCCTATGAGTCGGAATCGACTTGACGGCACTGGGCTTGGTTTTTCTTGGTTTTGACTTATTCTTGAGTTACAATTGCTACTAAACATCTTAAGGAATAAGCTTTTTCATATTGAGTGTCGCACAGAAAATATTTCTGGTATTTATATTCCTAATTGGGTACATTGTCCATTTGGCCAGCATGTCAACTTCAAATTGTTCCCAGTCTGACATTCAAAAACAAGTATGTTTATTGTTTGATGCTTTTTTGGTTAATTTTAGGATCCTAAGAGGAGCCACTTTGTCTTAATTGCTGGGGAGCCCTTAGGAGAACCAGTTGTTCAACATGGTAAGCCCCAAATGATGATGATATTCTTGGTTGATTTTCTTTTACTTTGAAATCAGTATACATGTATAGTGTTATTGAAAAGAATAGCTGGGTTTTTGTCCTATCTCTAGATCTACAAATTTGAAGATGTTGTTTCATTTCCCCATTGTCAAAGGAAAACATACCCACGGCACTTATTTTTATATTCATTCACTCTTTTCTTTTCAAGAAACGTTTCTTGAGTACCTACCATGTGTGGGACATTGTGCTTGGAACTGTAGGGAGAACAAAAAAAATAGCAGTTTTGCATTATTTTATAGGGAGCTTCAAACTTAAAAAACAGACTTTGCGGTATACCATATTTAACAAGTGCCTTCCACGTTTGTTCACCAACAGCACCCTCCCCCTGCAAGGTGTTTTCAGGGTGTGGGTTATTTGTATAAAAAAGTGGTACTGGGGATTAAAATGTCATTTTTTACCTTTACCGAAAATAACAGTGATTTAGTACTGTCCTTGTAGTCTATTGTATTTTTAGTGAAAAATATGAGGCTTTTAGGAGTAATATTTCTTTGAAAGTTTCTAAGATATTTAAGTAATCCTTTGTTTATTTAAAAATGAATAGAGGTAACTGTGATATAGTAGAAATAGGACTGCATTTGGAGCAGAAAATCTTGGTGTCAGTACCCATAACAGTCATTTCAGTCCTTTGAGTCATGGCTTCCTTATAACGTTGTTGTTTGAATAAATGAGGAGCATGTGGGAGTACCTAGAACCATACTTATTACGTAGATAAATGTCTCTAAGAAATAACATATATTTACTTCATTAATTATTGAATTTAATATTCATTAACATCCCATTACGTTACCTTGCTTTGCCTGAATTTCCAGGTACACAAAATGATTTCAGAAAAAACCCTGCTGATCATAAATTTAAAGAATACTGATTGATTTTAACATCCTTGCTTATGCTCTTGTCTTAGTCATCTAGTGCTGCCATAACAGAAATACCACAAGTAGATGTCTTTAACAAAGAGAAATGTATTTTCTCAGTCTGGTAGGTTACAGGTCCAAATTTAGGGCGTCGGCTCCAGGGGAAGGCTTCCTCTCTCTGTCAGCTCTGGAGGAAGGTCCTTGTCCTCATTCTTCCCCTGGTTGAGGAGCTTCTCAGGCGCAGGGACCCCGTGTCCAAAGGACGTGCTCTGCTCCTGGTGCTGCTTTCTTGGTGGTATGAGGTCCCCAACTCTGCTTGCTTCCCTTGAGAGATAAAAGGTGGTGCAGGCCACACCCCAGGGAAACTCCCTTTACATTGGATCAGGGAGGTGACCTGAGTTAGGGTGGCATTACAATCCCACCCTAATCCTCTTTTACATAAAATTACAATCACAAAATGGAGGACAACCACAGAACACTAGAAATCATGGCCTAGCCAAGTTGATGCACACATTTTTGGGGGACATAATTCAATGCATGAGAGCTCTATTAATAACTTAAGGGAGAATATTTAATCATACCCCACCTGCCTGCAGCCTTTGACCTCCATCTTGCATGTTTCTGATTTCCACTCCAAAAGTTCATGGTTCTTGATTCCTTTTATCTTGATGGACCAGCACTGAAGTAGTTTCTGCTTCTGGAAGAAGTCTGCAGACGAGCCAGTTCTGGTTTCTTCATAATCTTTATTAACAGTGACTAGAATTTAGGTGGGAAAAGAATGTATGTCCTCTGTGTGACCCTTAAAAGTTGCTTTCTCCGAGGTGTCCTCTTGGATTTATTGCTCATTCTGCACATGAGGTCTCTGTCATTCTTTCCTACTTGGTATAGTCCAGCTCTCCATCTCCAGATGAAATTCTCTCCCGAACCCCAGATCTGTATTTCCAACAATGTGTCAGACACCTCCTCCAAGAGGCAATTTTATTATCTGCAGCACCTCCCTCTTGAAATGTCTGGGACTGAACACCTTGCTTCACCTTACAGCCTCCTGTGTCCTGTAACTTAGTTACTCTTAACAATTCCACCACCAGCCCAGCCTCCCAAGCTCGGCACCCTCTCTACCCTATGCCAAAGTCAGCTTTAAAGACCACAAATCAGACCACATTGCTCCCTATTTAGTCCTTCAGTGATACCAGATCACCTGCAGAATTATGTCCAAATGTCTTCCTGTAGATGGTGTTCAAGCCCAGAGGGGTCTGACCTCTTTGTACGTATCAGATTCCCATTCTTTTTTCTCCTTCCAACACTTTGCCCCTATTCTCATTGCCGCCAGCATGCCAATCCTGAAATCACATTTGCCCCGGGTTTGCCTGTTTGAACATCACCCCCACCATGTATCCTTCCCTGCACCCCGCCCTCCCCCTTTCTATATTGGCTCTAAAGATTTTACATACTTTGATTGCTCCATGTATGACACTGTTATATTATTTGTTTTCGTATCTGTCTGTGTGATAGATTTGAGCTGCTCGAGGGGAGGGACTCTGTCATTCATTTGTCTTTCATCTTTAGGTCTCTTGGTATCAATTAATAATTGTTTGTCAGCTAATAGGCGCTGAAATACTTCCCTAGGCAATGCAAACGGTTAGGAACTCAGCTGCTGACAGAAAGGTTGGAGGTTTGAGTCCACCCAGGGGTGCCTCAGAAGAAAAGCCTGGTGATCTACTTCCAAAAGAGCACAGCCTTGAAAATCCTTTGGATTACAGTTCTACTCTCATACACAGGGTCACCATGAGTCAGAGTTGACTAGATGGCAACTTTTTTTTTTCAATAAATACTTAACAGAAGTGTAATTGAATGAATGAATTTACATGTCTTCTACAGGCTTTCCCTTCCTCCTGGCATCCTGTTCTCTGCAGCCTCCCCAGAGGCCTTGACATCATCAAGGCATATCATCCCATCTTCTACTTCTAGAGTTTTAAACTGAAATGATTCCCAAATCTGTACTGTTAGGTTAACAACGGTTAAGCAGTTTAAATGCATATTCCTCCTAAGTAATACAGTATTATGTTAATCGGGATCTCACAGAGAAAGCCCCTCAGAGGAGGGACTTCCGTGAAAGGAATGTCAGGAACTTCTGCAGACTGGTGGAAGAAATATGCTCATGGACACATCTGTCAGCTGCTTTCCGGATACTGCCAACACCCCCTACAAGAGCTGGCCCAGCTTACCCAACAGATGACGGGAGTGATCCAGTCCGGTACTGGATTGTTTGCCCCTACAATGTGTAAAGGAAAGGGAAGAGGCAGGCTTCCTGGTAGATCAGAGGAGGATTACTTGCACATTTTTAGCAAAACTCAAGTTCAAATCCAGGAATTAGACAGAGGGGTCCAAAAACTATCGCCAGTGGATGGCCAAATCCGCCCACTGCCTGCGTCCATAAATAAAGTTTTATTGGCACACAGCCACGTCAGTTCACTTACATTCACACTCATTCACTTACTGTCTGTGGCTGCTTTTGCACTTCAACAGAGTAGTTACAACAGACATTGTATGGCCCAAATAATCTATTTTTTTCCAGTTACTGTCTGGCCCTTTACAGGAAAAGTTTCCCACCCCCTAGAGAATCAAAAGAGGGCAGTGGTGGTACAGTACTAGAATTCTCACCTTCCACGTGAGGAACCTGGGTTCAATTCCTGGCTAGTACCTCATGCACACACCTCATGCACACCCACTGCCCACCCGTGTGTCAGTGGAGGCTTGCGTGTTGCTATGGTGCTGAACAGGTTTCAGCAGAGCTTCCAGACTTAAGATGGACAAGGAATAAAGGTCTGGCGATGTAGTTCTGAAAATCAGCCAATGAAAGCCCTGCGGATCACAAGGGTCTGATCTGCAGTCAATCATGGGGATGGCACAGGACCGGGCAGTGTTTCGTTCCGTTGCGTACGGAGTTGCTGTGAGTTGGGGGCCAACTCAACAGCGGCAGCTAACAACAACAATGAAGAATCCAAAAATGATGCTTCCTTGCCTAAAATGTTAGTAACAAGGTGCTGCTAATTTTCAAAATAGAATCCTCATGGTAACTCTACCGCCTCATACTGCTGCTTAGACACCAAGACTGTGCCAAGATTTGTCAGTCGTTCATATCAGAACAGCTCAGTCTTTGACATCAGCTAATGTTATTTAAAAAAAAAAATAGGTGTGATTTTAAAAAAATGGGTGTGATAGAACCAAACCTAAGAATGTTTTGAATAAAGAGCTTGCCGTTGCCTCTGAGGAGCCTGCAACGGATGGGTGAGATGCAGTTGTATTTGTTTATCTGAAGGTTGGTCTTTCTGATTTAGAATTGTACACGGTCCTAGTCAAGAAACTCGTATTACAGTCTTCGGGGCTTGAACACTGCAAAAGCTATCTCTGACTGTTCAGATATGTCTGGACTTTTGGTTCAAATTAACAACTACAGAAATACTGTACCATTTGTAGAGGAAAATGTTGTTGTCATCCGGAACTTTCTGAATGTCTCTCTCTGCCCTTGTCCTAGGTCCATTTGTGATGAACACCAATGAAGAGATTTCTGAGGCCATTCTTGATTTCAGAAATGCGAAAAATGGGTTTGAAAGAGCCAAAACCTGGAAATCAAAGATTGGAAACTAGCAAAGACCATAAGAGCAGATTTCGATGCTTCCGAGAATTTTGCTGTTTGTGGCAGCCATCCTTTCAATGCATTCAGATTCCAAAACCTGACGGGAGCTGGTTCTTCTAAAGAGTTCCACCCTAAAGTGATAACATGGTTTTTATAGCAATGCGCTTTGGTTATTTCCTGGTGCCTGCCAATAAACCTAATTGTTGCTTCTTTAAAAAGCAATCAGTGTTCTTCACTTTGACCTATTGCTAAGTTTCTGTTAAAAAAAGAAATAACTTTATCTGTGTGTGTGTGTGTGTTTGCAAGTATGTATGGGGGTGCTTGTTATTTTTGTGCATGTGTAGATTTTTTAAACATCTTTGATTGCTTCCTGTGGCAGTTAACTGTGTGTCTACGATCCCTTCCTGAGTAATGTGATTGCTATACAACAGTCTAAGTCAAAGACTTTGTGCTGCGGTTTCATGTTACAGGTTATCTGCGTTAAAATAACAGAAGGCTGGAGCGTTTAGTCAGTTTTAAAAAAACTGGCCCGCTATTGGTAGGGACACAGTGGGATCACAGCCAAGGCTTGCCTGCCTTTTCTGCGGAAGCCTGTGTCAGATTTAAGACACATGCTTCTGCGAGCTTCCATGAAGACTGTGAAAAAAGTTTGAATTCAAAGATGAGTTGGGGTTTTCTGTAGCTTGAAACCTTGGTGGCCACACTGCCTCCTGACAAAAGAACAGGAACCGGGGGCGTAGGGTGGAGAGATGTTTTAAATTTGCTGGATATGAAATGGATTGAGTGTGCTTCACGAATTTAGGTAGAAGATATGTCCACTTCTTGATTGATTTTTTGAGAGCATGAGAACATTTTACATTTTTTTTTCCATCTCTCGCTCCCTCTCCTCCCCCGACAAGATTGTGCAAAAATGTACCTTGCTTAATGGAAGTCATTTCATTGGATTTTGATCACAACTATTTGTTTTTCCATGTGAGGTCTTGAGGTTTCAAACTTTATTTTTGGAGAAGAGATGCCTTTTGAAGCAATATTCTCTATCTGCCTGATGTCAGCTGCTTGCTAATCGGTGGATATTAGAATATTCAAAATGTGTAGAAAGTGGGCAGTGGCGAACGTTTTCATGGTGTCTTACCTGCACCTGGTACAGGGCTTCAGTTATGAACACGGACCAGTTAAGGTAGGTGAGCACAATTTTTAACGGGGTGAAGTTTTGTTGTTGTTTTTATTGGCTTATATGGAGGACTTTCTTTCTTTGCCCTCACTCTTTCAGAAACAGTCCCCAGCACCGGACAGTGTATATCCAGAGTTCGTTACTGACTGTTCTGTTTCTTAGGCTTACTCGAAGGTTCTTGCCCTGAGCGTTCGTACATGCCGCGGGTTTCTTGGGACTGGTAATAGACCATGAACATTCCGGAATCTTCTCAGGTGGGGATATTTTCCCCACTGTTGTATATGCAAATGGCACAGTGGTTTTCTAATGAAGCACTGAGGTTTTTACCACACAGGTAACTTTGTGGGCCATTATGCTCAGGCTGTTTGTGAGCAGGAAAAGCTCATTTATTTCTTCTGAAAGTCCAAGATTACAGTGCTTTTCTGCAGACGTTTTCCATCTGTTTCACAAATTACTTATTGACATCATCTAGAAAAATGTTTTCTCGGATGTTGTTTTCTTTCATTTTTTGAAACACGTGTAAAATTTAACAGTAATCAAATCCAGCGTTCTTTGATTTTGTGAGGAAATACCAGGTAGAGCCCAGTGAATTGAGAGCAACATTAAAAAAAAAAAATGAACTGGGATGTTACTGCTAGAGCCATATTTTACCAATGTTATGCCTTTCATAGATTGTATTAGGTTTATTTTAAAGCTTTTTACCGTGAAAGTGACTCAGATATATTTATTTTGACTGAAGTGGTGCTAAGTCATTGATTTAGGCTTTCTGGCTGTGAACAGACAAGCAAGTGTGGACTTGGGTTTTTGCATCTGTAGTTAGGACATGCATTCTCAATGGGACTGATAGCGCCCCCAATGGGGGACAGTTGGTACTTGGCACGTGAAAAAGTTTGTCATTGGTTTTTATGTGTAAAGCACAGATATACATAAAGTCCATAAAGAGATACACAGCATATGTTTGATATTAAAATTTTCATGGGGGGGCAGTTTGGGGAAAAATGTCTAAAAAGGCTTCTGGGGGAGGAGAGATTGATCATGAAAAAGGATTGAGCAGCAGTTTGTTAGGGGTAGAGACTGGCCTTGCCCAGCAGTCCACACCTTTCTAACTTTTTAAATTTCCAGCGGCCGAACGACTGTGATTTCTCCCAAAATTTTTTTTGGGAGAAATCACAGTCGTTCGGCCCACACCTTACTCCCACCAACCTGGCTCTTGGCTCTTAGTGCCCGATTGTAGGTCAAAGAGAATCCAATTTTGAACACAGCAACAGAAGAAAAAAGTCTGGCTTGTTTGAAGCAAATAAGACTTCTCAGGTTGTTCAGCGTCTTTTTAAGTCCATAAAACTCAGGAATTTGTTAGATGCACTGGACGCATGGAGTTCTAAAATGTTTCCAATTTACTGTTTCAAATACCAGTTTTCTGGGTGCTACGAGAGAGGAGACTCTCAGTTGTTTGAGATGAGTAATGTTCTTTAGGTTGGTCAGCTCTTTAAAAAAGAGCATGACCACGAGAAATGCTTTAGATGTCTTGGGCTTGGTGAAGTTTTCCAGTTTATTTGTAAAATATCCATTTAGTTGGTGGGGCAACAATGGAGGGAAGCAGTTGAATTTACATGTGAGGGAAAACAAGTCCTTCCACGTGGAAGAAGCAGCTTTATAGGCTTAGTAATGTATCAGGGATTTTTTTCTTTGTGTATAGCAGTAATTCATTAACAAGTGAAGCTACATATACTGAGCTTATGACCCCCCCCAGCCCTCAGCTAAATTAAATCTTTCCAATATGAAGGAAATTGTTGCCTGTAGTTTAACAGAAGTTTTGGCATGGATGTTACTGGGTGGAGAGGTATAATGAGGTATATCATATTGGTTATACTTTTCCTTTCTCTCCACCTTTTTCTTAAGAGAGGTCTAAAAAGAAATATGCTTCTTAATTTTAACATTCTTCCTATTCATATTGAAAGCATATTCAGGATGTCAATGGTTTAGGACACTGGGCTTTCAATACTGTGATTTTGAAGATAAAAAATGTTTCATTTATTCTAAGAAGTGTTTAGGGTTCCTCCCCTCTTCTAATCATCTCTTTTCCTAGAATTTTCCAGTGATGTCAATTCTCTCCCTAGGGTGCTCTTCCCCCACAGTCCTCACTTTCTAGCCTTAAACATCGTCCTGGTTTTCACATTAAATTAACATTGCTTCTGGTGCAGTTATATGAGCCTGTGAACATTTTTTTTTCTGCAGCAACCACACAGCTACTAGTGCCCTGGACACTCAGACTTAATGCCATCTAAGTGTAAGGCATCCTGCTGTCATTAATTCGTCTTACCACTTGTACTTAGAAGGATAGCTGTTTGGGATCAGCAGTGCATGGAAGATGTGAACTGAGGCAAATCTGTTTGAAAACCTCAACTAAAATCCACTGTATATACTGTTCAGCTGTTAAGTTTCTCAGTCTAAGCAGAACATGTTTTTTTTCTAGATAGAAGGTTAACTTACTGCTTATGTTTAGCTCACTAATAAAATCAGATTAGCTGCC
This sequence comes from Elephas maximus indicus, assembly GCF_024166365.1. Taxonomy (NCBI): domain Eukaryota; kingdom Metazoa; phylum Chordata; class Mammalia; order Proboscidea; family Elephantidae; genus Elephas; species Elephas maximus. Next base: position 164,226,898 of record NC_064846.1, read on the forward strand.
TAGATGTGGGATTTATTTTTGTCTTTTTCCTCCAGCTTTTTTAATATACAGTTGGGACAGTCATATACAGTTGCACAGGGTGTGTACTGCACAACTCAAGGGAGCTCCATCCACAGAAACTCAGGTTTTTATGTGACAGTCCTGAGTACAATGTTGTGGACACTCTGGGCATTTGGTAAATTCCTGCAACTTCGTTGTCCTCAGTTCACATTAACCTTATGACCAGCACTATTCAGAAATAATTCTTGTTGCCAGAAATCTTAAAATCTCTTTAAGCCACTAGGGGAAGCCAGCCTTCATCATCTTTTCAAAGTCACTGATGCAGATATATGGATGTAGTGATAAAGGAGTAATTCCAGGTCATGGAAGCCTTTCCTAACCCTTTTCTAGGAAAATGTGTTCCACTGTTCTTCATCTTCCCCCTACACCACCTTTTATCTACCCTCTGTTAACTTCATTGGTGGAAGACTTGCTGGGTGTTAGAGTCATTCAGACTCTATGTAAGACTGGAATAATTCCAAGATCCACATGAATATGAATTACCTCTAACTTTTATGAGAAACCATGTGGCTCACAGGACTTCATTACCTTTGAGTCACTTGCTTTCTCCGGATATTGCCTCAAAAATGAATTGAATAGCAATGAATGAGGTGCACCTTCCATACTAAACTCCAGGAAGCAGACACACCCCGCCATATTTCCACTTTCAAAGCCTCGTACAGGAAAGTCCATCGACTTTGTTGCTAGCAAAATGGCCCAACAAGCTCTTGTGCACTTTTGTGTCAGGCACAGTCCTAGGTTCGAAAGATATAGAAAATGTTTTTCATTAATCTCTTCTTCCTTTTGGACTTTGTAGTTAAACTTGTTGAATTATGTGCTTCTATACATCAATCTCTTCTAACCTAGTCAGTCATTTTAACTGGTGGTTACAGCGTTTATATCACTGTAACATGCTCCTGGTACCCAGGGTACAGTAGAATTCCCTGCGTCTTGTATTTCTAATATAGTGGTTCCTTGTATGACTTATTTTTTAGTTTAAAAGTTCTGAATTTGAGGTTCTGTGGATAAACCTTTACTAGTCACCCCTAAGAGCTCTAAATTAAAAAAAAAAGCATTAAAATTGAATGTTGAAAGAGGTTCATTATGGAACTCATCTTGGGACAGGTTTATAAAGATAATTTCTGAAATGAGGACAAGTATTTGGACACACTCCATGTAGAACCTGAGGTAGTAAGATCTGGAACCTCCCACTTGAGATCAGCAGAGAGGGGAGGACACACTATATAATTGGAAATGTGATTGAGCAGTGTATCAAAGTTGAGACCGTTTCATCTTAGACTGCCTTTATGGTGTAAGTCCACTTTTCTCTCTTCCCTACCACTAGTTCTTATAGTCTCTACCAAGGTACCAAAAAAAAAAAACCAAAACAGTAGCTATTGAGTCGACCCACATGTGCAGACCAGAAGTGTACTCCATAGTGTTTTCAAGGATGTGACCATTCAGAAGCAGATCGAGGCACCTCTGGATGGGCCCAAACTGCCAACCTTTGGGTTAGTTGTTGAGCACTTAACTGTTTGTGCCACCCAGGGACTCTTCAAACCTATCATCGTGGAGTAGATTCCAAATCATAGCGATCCTATAGGACAGAGTAGAGCTACCCCATAGGGTTTCCAAGGCTGTAATCTTTACAGAAGCAGACTGCCACATCTTTCTCCTGAAGAGCCGCTGGTGGGTTCAAACCACTGACCTTTTGGTTAGCAGCTAAGCACATAACCACTGTGCTACCAGGGCTTCTTCAGGGAATTTTAGGGCATTATAAAACAGACATCTTGAGCCCTCCTGCATGATGAGAGCCTTGGGTGGTTTGTCATTTCCTAGTTGGTAAAGAATCCCTTTTGTTCCTTGTTAGAACTGTACAATACTCAATGCCACCATTCATTTGTCAGTGTGTCCTACTGTGGTGGTTTATGAGTTGCTGTGAGGCTGGAAGCTATTCCACTGGTATTTTAAATACAAGCAGGGTCATCCATTGTGGACAAGTTTCAGAGGAGCTTGCAGACTAAGACAGACTGGGAAGAAGGACCTGATAGTCTACTTCTGAAAAATTGCATGGTGAAAACCTTATGAATAGCAGCAGAACATTGTTTGATATAGTGCTGGAAAATGAGCCCCTCAGGTTAGAAGGCACTCAAAATACGACTAAGGAAGAGTTGCCTACCCAAAGTAGAGTTGACCATAATGACATGGATGAAGTCAAGCTTTTGGAACCTTCATTTGCTGATGTGGCATGACTCAAAGTGAGAAGAAACAGCTGCAAACATCCATAAATAATTGGGATGTGAAACATACGAAGTATGAATCAAGAAGTTGTCAAAAATGAAATGGAACTGTTGAAGATTGATATCCTAGGCATTAGTGAGCTGAAATGGACTGGTATTGGCCACTTTGAATTGGACGATCATATACTATGCAGGGAATGAGAACTTGAAGAGGAATGGCATTGCAATCATCCTCAAAAAGAACATTTCAAGATCTATCCTGAAGCACAACGCTGTCAATGATAAGATAATATCCATACACCTACAAGGAAGACCAGTTAATACGACTATTATTCAAATTTACACATCAACCACTAGGGCCAAAGATGAAAAAAAATGGAAGATTTTTACTAACTTCTGCAGTCTGAAATTGATGGAACATGCAATCAGGATGCATTGATAATTACTGGAGATTGGAATGCAAAAGTTGGAAACAAGAAGGATTGGTAGTTGGAAAATACGGCCTTGGTGATAGAAACGATGTCGGAGATTGCAAGATAGAATTTTGCGAGACCAGCGACTTCTTCATTGCAAATACCTTTTTTCACCAACATAAATTATGACTATGCACGTGGACCTCGCCAGATGGAATGCATAGGAATCAAATCAACTATGTTTGTGGGAAGAAACGATGGAAAATCTCTATGATCAGTCAGAACAAGGCCAGGGGCTGACTGCAGAATGGACCATCAATTGCTCGTATGCAAGTTCAAATTGAAACTGAAGAAAGTTACAACAAGTTGATGAGAGCCAAAATATGACCTTGAGTATATCCTACCTACCATCTCAGGAATAGATTTGATGTGTTGAACACTAATGGCCGAAGACCAGACAAGTTGTGGAATGACATCAAGGACATCATATATGAAGAAAGCAAGAGGTCATTAAAAAGACAAGAAAGAAAAGACCAAAATGGATGTCACAAGAGACACTGAAACCTGCTCTTGAACGTTGAGTAGCTAAAGCAAAAGGAAGAAATGATGACGTAAAAGAGTTGAACAGAAGGTTTCAAAGGGAGGCTTGAAAAGACAAAATATTATAATGACATGTGCAAAGACTTGGAGATGGAAAACCAAAAGGGAGCAACATGCTCAGCGTTTCTCAAGCTGAAAGAACGGAAGAAAAAATTCAAACCTCCAGTTGGAATATTGAAGGATTCTACAGGTCAAATACTAAATGACTCAGGAAGCATCAAAAGAAGATGGAAGGAATACACAAAGTCACTACACCAAAAAGAATTTGTCGACGTTCAACCATTTCAGGAGGTGCCATATGAGCAGGAACCAATGGTACTGAAGGAAGCAGTCAAATCTGCTCTGAAGGTATTGGCAAAAAACAAGGCTCCAGGAATTGACGGAATACCAATTGAGGTGTTTCAACAAACAGATGCAGCGTTGGAAGTACTCACTCATCTATGCCAACAAATTTGGAAGATAGCTACCTGGCCAACCAACCAGCTGGTAGAGATCAAAATTATGCCTATTCCCAAGGAAGGTGATCCCACCGAATGCGGAAATTATCAAACGATACCATTAATATAACATGCAAGTAAAATTTTGCTGAAGATCATTCAAAAGCGGCTACAGCAGTGTATCGACAGGGAACTGCCAGAAATTCAAGCTGGATTTAGAAGAGGATTCAGAACTAGGGCTATCATTGCTGATGTCAGATGGATCTGGGCTGAAAGCAGAGAATACCAGAAAGGTGTTTACCTGTATTTTATTGACTATGCAAAGGCATTCAACTGTGTGGAACATAACAAATTATGGGTCACATTGCAAAGAAAGGGAATTCCAGAGCACTTAATTGTGCTCATGAAGAACCTGTACGTAGATCAGGAGGCAGTCCCTGGAATAGAACAAGGGAATACTGCATGGTTTAAAGTCAGGAAAGGTGTGCATGAGGGTTGTATCCTTTCCCCACACCTATTCAATCTGTATGCTGAGCAAATAATCTGAGCTGGACAATATGAAGAAAGACGGGGCATCAGGATTGGAGGAAGACTCATTGACAACCTGAGTTATGCAGATGACACAACCTTGCTTGCTGAAAGTGAAGAGGGCTTGAAGCACTTACTGATTAAGATCAAAGACCACAGCCTTCAGTATGGATTACACCTCGAAATAAACAAAAATCCTCACAACTGGACCAGCAAGCAACATCATGATAAATGGAGAAAAGATTGAAGTTGTCAAGTATTTCATTTTACTTGGATCCACAATCAACACCCATGGAAGCAGCAGTCAAGAAGTCAAACGATGCATTGCAGTGGGTAAATCTGCTACAAAAGACTTCTTTGAAGTGTTGAAAAGCAAAGATGTCATACTGTAAGGACTAAGGTGGGCCTGACCCAAGCCATGGTGCTTTCAATCGCCTCATAGGCATGTGAAAGCTGGATGATGAATAAGGAAGACTGAAGAAGAATTGGTGCCTTTGAATCGTGGTATTGGTGAAGAATATCGGATATAGCATGGATTGCCGAAAGAATGAACAAATCTATATTGGAAAAAGTACAACCAGAATGCTCCTTGGAAGCAAGGATGGTGAGACTGCATCTCACATATATTGGACAGGTTGTCAGGAGGGATCAGTCCCTGGAGAAGGACATCATGCTTGGTAAAGCAGAAGGTCAGGAATAAGAGTAAGACCCTCAACGAGATGGATTGACACAGTGGATGCAACTATGGGCTTAAGCATAACGATTGTGAGGATGGCACAGGACTTAGCAATGGTTTGTTCTTTTGTACATAGGATCGCTGTGAGTCGGGATGGACTCGATGGCACCTATCAGCAACAACAACATGGGCAAAATATTGAATGACACAGAAGCATCAAAAGAAGATTGAAGGAATACACAGAGTAGCTGTACCAAAAAGAATTGGTCTATATTCAGCCACTTCAGGAGGTGGCATATGATCAAGAATCGACGGTATTGAAGGAAGAAGTCCAAGATGCACTGAAGGTACTGGCAGAAAACAAGACTCCAGGAATTGATGAAATTATCAATTGAGATGTTTCAACAAACTAATGCAACACTGAAAGTGCTCACTGGTCTATGCCAAGAAATTTGGAAGACAGCTACCTGGCCAACTGACTGGAAGAGACTTTCTCTGTAGCTCTCCTCGCTTCCTTCTAAGCTCTCACCAGGATTGCCTTTGATGTCCATAATTCTACCAACAGTCTTTTCAAGGCAATCTGGGCTTTTAATATTAGGCACCTTAAAACTCTTCGAGCCTCCACCCATTACCGAATTCCAAAATCACTTCCACGTTGCAGATATTTGTTAGAGCAGCACCCCACCGTCAGTATCAAATTTTGTCATAGTTGTCTAGTGCTGCTATAACAGAAATACCACAAGTGATGGCTTTAACAAACAAAAATTTATTTCCTCACGGTTTAGGAGGCTAGAAGTCTGAATTCAGGGTGACGGCTCTAAGGGAAAGCTTTCTGTCTGTCAGCTCTGGAGGAAGGTTCTTGACTCTTCTGAGCTTCTGGTCCTGGGTGATCTTCATGTGGCTTGGAGTCTCTCTTCCCACATCTCTGCTCTGTTCCCTTGTTTAATCTCTTATTTATCTCAGAAGAGATTGACTCAAGAAACACCCTATACTAATCCTGCCTCATTAACATAACAAAGACAACCCATTCCCAAATGGGATTATAAACACAGGCATAGAGGTTAGGATTTACAATACTTATTTTGGGGGGTGGGGTACATATTTCAGTCCAGAACAACCAGTGACCCAGCAGGACTGCATTGTATAAAGGACAGTGAGGTTTTGCATGAAGATCCTGTTTCCATCCAATGGATTAGGCTATACTTAGGCTGAAATAGGGCTATATTAGTTAACTACTGCTGCAATAACGCTGTGTAACAAAGCAGTCCACATTTCAGTGACTTAAAACATCAGTAACTGAGTTTCACGGGTTCAAGGGTGTATCTGTGGTTTGGCTGTGAGTCAGAGAATCTAGGCTGGTCTTACTGAACTTGGCTTCACGCCCCAATGGAGTGTAGGTCTGTCCGACAGGTCTCTCCTCCTCCATGAGTCAGGAGGCCAGCAGGGGCATGTGCTCACGGTGATGGAAGAAACGGTGGAGCACAGTCCAATCATGAGAATGTGTCAAGCCTCCCCTTGCAGCATGTCTTGTTAACATCCCATTGGTCCAAGCAGGTCACATGGCCGGGCATCAGTGGGGCTCAGAGATACACTCCTCCCTTGGAGGGTGGGTAGAGGGAGGGAATACTTCTGGAGCAATAATCTAATCACCACAAGGGCCTTGTGGGGTTTCCTTAGTCATTGGGCCCTTGATCTTTGAGACTGGCGATGAGGAGACTGCAACAGACCTCAGGAACTTATCCTTTTGGGGTCATTCAGAACACTTTAGAGGATCTGGGGCTGACTTGCCACTCAGACCCATTGTGCAGCCATCTGTCCCCACATTTCTTAAACACAGGTGCATGGAGTAGGAGCAGAGGCATTTGAATAGAGCACAAACGAATGTAAAAGAGGCAAAGACACCGCCCCAGATGCTAGACAATTTGGCTGGCGAGAAAACCACCCACAATTTTCATTGAATTGGAAGACTTGGCCCCCTGTTGTTAGTTGCAGTAGAGTCGATTCTGACTCAGATCGACGTCCTGTGTGTAGAGCAGAACTGTGCTCCATAGGGTTTTCATGGCTGTGACCTTTTGGAAGAAGATTGCCAGGCCTGTCTTCCGAGGCACCTGTGGGCAGGTTCAAACTGCCAACTTTTCCACTAGTAGACGAGCACTTAACCTTTTGCGCCACCCAGCCCCTCTACTACACCCTCAAAACACACACACTTTTCCTGCATTTGTACTTCTTTTCTTCAGCCTAAGTTTAAACACTCCAAATTTCTCATGCCTACATTTAAATCTAAATCTGCATAATTAAAAGAGCCACCAGTAGCCTGAGGTCCCTGAAATGAAGGGGATGCTCTGGGTTCCAGAGAAGCAGGACTAAGCCCTTGGCTGGTTCCATCTAAGCAAGGGTAGCAGCCATAGCCGCCGCAGGCATCATTAGCAGGCATGCATCCTCTCCCTGCCCTCGGTTTGTGCGCCCATATTATTAGGCGCCGTCTGTTCTGGATAAGGCCAAACCCTGATCGCAAAGCCCAAAGGTTTAGGAAGTGAGTTGCTGTTTTCATCAGCCATCTATATAAAGACATACGTAGAGGCTGGGCAGATACTTTCAAAGATGGCCTTTCATCTAAAAAAATACTTCCTAAAATTGTTTTACAAAATAAGTTCGTCCTCGATTTACCCTGGAAAAGTTTTTGTTTTTTTTTTAATTTACTGTGATAGGAGTTGCTCCATCTGGCTTTTTTCAAGCTCACCTCCCTTGTTACTAAGGAATATCAAGGAATCATAAAAAAACAGACCTCTAAGCCCCAACACACAGCACCAGATGCCTCACCCTTGAGAAAGGAAATGAACATTTATTGAGTGTGTACTTGATACTAGATCCTTTCCTACATATAACCTCATATAATCTGTCATCAGCTCTCTGGGGTGCGTACTACTAACATTGTCATTTTATAAAGGAGGAAGCTGAGACTTAAGGAAATCCAGTAGTTTATTCTCAGTCAAATTGCTAAAAAGAAACAGTGCCTAGATTCAAAGCCAGTTTATTTTCTTTCGTAAATCATCAGACTGTAAAATTGACTTTTTCCCCCTTTTGGTGTGCAGGTCTATGAATTTTAACACACACGGATAGATTTGTGTAAGCACCACCATAATCCGTCAGGGTGTAGAACTCTTCCATCACCCAACAACCTCCTTTGTGGTACTCTTTTATAGTCACGCCTCCCCCTAACCCTTGGCAACCACTGATCTGTTCTCCATCACAATCGTTTTGGTTTGTTTTTTTGAGAATGTCATATAAATGGAGTCATACAGTGTGTAACTTTTTGAGATTGTCTTCTCTCATTCGGCATAATGCCTCTGAGAACCATCCAAGTTGTTGAACATGCCAATAGCCAAAAACCAAACCAGTTGCCGTCTAGTTAGCCCTGACTCAGGGCGCTCCCTCGTGTGTCAGAGTAGAGCTGTGTGCTTCATAGGGGTCCTCAATAGCTACGATCTTTGGAAGTACATCGCCAGGCATTTCTTCCTAAATACCCCTGGGTGGATTCAAGCTGCCAACCTTTCTATTATTACTGGCTGAGCACTTAACTGTTTGCATCACCCAGGATCCACACATACCAATATTTATTGCTGAGTAATATTCCCTGGTATAAATGTACCCCAGTTTGGTTACCTATTCACTCATTCAAGGTCATTTGGGCTGTTCCCAGTTTGGGGCTGTTAACAAATAAAGCTATTATAAACATTCATGTACAGGGTTCTCTGTGACCATTTCCAAGGGTAAAGATTCAGGAGTGGGATTACTGAGTCTTACGATTATATGTAGAACTTTCTAAGAAACTGCCAGCGTATTTTCCAGAGTGCTGTATCATTCAGAGCCAGTTTTAAACGTTTCAAATGCAGGTTCTTTCCTCTCCAATAAGCTGTCTGTCAAGACAACAGAGTGGTTTTGATATTAGGTAAAGCTTCCTTTTGAGGGCTTAGGAGCCATGGAAGTTGAAGTCACAAAACTTTGACTTAAACTCACGAGTCTAAACGGGACTTGGGCAGATTCCTTGAGAAGCATTCCAGTTGTTGCATATAACCAAAAGCAATAAGGAAACAGCAAACTAGTTGCTGTCGAGTCACCCCCACTCATGGCTATCCCATGTGTCAGAGTAGAACTGTGTTCCAAAGAGTTTTCAATGGCTGTGCTCTTTCCCAGAAGTAGATCACCAGGCCTTTCTTCCTAGGTGCCCCCTGCGTGGGACCGAGAAAGAAATAGAGGGAAAGGGACAGCAACATCTAGAGAAGACAGCTGGGAGCGTGTAGTGTGACTTGGACCCCAAACCAGGAAAAACTTGGTGGTTTTGGCTGAGCCTTAAACGTCAAGTTAAAGATGAAATGCAAAATGCTCTTCCAATGAAGCATAAGAAGCTTCTAAGAAGTGGAAGGAACAGGAAACTATTGTATTGCAACCTAATCCACCTCCCGAAACCCACTGCAAAGGGAAGTTGCTGACTGCAGTTCCGGTTCTTCTGAACTCCAGGGATGAGTAATGAGAGAATTGTGCTCCCAGGCAACACTTGTAAATCCTTAAGCAAATCTAGGGAAAACTGTGTGAAATGTGTACCCTCCCGGGCTCACCCCAAAGCTTCTGGGGATTCCAAATACACAAATTTGACCCAGCGCATCCCCTCATCACCAAACTTCCTGAAGATATATTATTTCCAACACAGTTTGACAAAGAAAATAGCAGCAACAGATTATAAACGGCTTGGAAACACAGTCTTAGATACACGGCTCTCAGGAAGGCCAGCGAGGAAGTTAGCAATGCCAGCCTCCTTTCCCTTCCCTAAAACGACATTCTTTTTATTATTGTTGTTGTTGTAAATACATATATAACACAACAGGTGCCAACTGAACATTTTTCACTTGTACAGTTGAGTGACAGCAATGACATTAATCAAGATGTGCAACTGTCACCAGTATCTGTTGCCAGGTTTTCCATCACCATAAACAAAAAATGCTTCCTAAACAATGACTGCCCTTGTCCTCCTCCCTTCCGCCCCTGGAAACCACTAATAAACTCTTATCTCTACGCATTTGCCTATTCTAGATATTTCTTATGAGTGAGATCATATAACATTTGTCCTTTTGTGATCGACTTCACTCGGCATTATGCTTGAATCAAGGTTCATCCATGTTGTAGCATGTATCAGGACTTCATCTCTCTTTACGGCTGAGTAATATCCCATTGTATGTGTGCACCACATTTTGTTTATCTATTCATCTGCTGATGGACATTTAGGTTGTTTCCACCTTTTGGCTACTGTGAATAGTGCTGCAGTGAACATGGTGTACACGTGTCTGTCTGTGTTGTTTTCAGGTCTCTTAGCTATATACCTAGGAGCTGAATTGCTGGGTCAGATGGTACCTTTAGGAGCTCTGGCGGTGCAGTGGTTAAGAGCTCGGCTTCTAACCAAAAGGTCGACAGTTCGAAACCACCAGGCCCTCCTTGGAAACCTTATGGGGCAGTTCTACTCCATCTTGTAGGGTCGCTATGAGTTAGAATCAACTCAATGGCAACAGGTTTGGTTTGCTTTTTTTTTTTTTTTAACGGTACCTCTATGTTTAACTTTTTGAGGAATATCCAAACTGTTTTCCCACAGAGGCTATGCTATTTTACATTCCTGCCGGTACTGGACAAGGGTTCCAATTTCCTCATATCCTTGCCGCCTGTCATGGATTGAATTGTCCCCCCAAAACTATGTGTCAGCTTGGTTAGGCCATGATTCCCAGTATTGTGTGGTTATCCTCCATTTTGTGATTGGAATTTTATGTTAAAGAGGATTAGGGTAGGATTATAACACCCTTACTAAGGTCACATCCCTGATCAATGTAAAGGGAGTTTCCCTGGAGTGTGGCCTGCAGCACCTTTTATCTTACAAGAGAGAAAAGGAAAGGGAAGCAAGCAGAGAGTGGGGGCCTCATAACCGCCAAGAAAGAAACACCAGGAGCAGAGCACGTCCTATGGACCTGGGGCTCCTGCAAGGAGAAGCTCCTAGTCCAGGGGAAGATTAACGAGAAGGACCTTCCCTCAAAGCCCACAGAGAACGAAAGCCTACACCCTGAAATTGGACTTGTAGCCTACTCGACTGTGAGAAAGTAAATATCTCTTTGTTAAAGCCATCCACCTGTGGTATTCTGTTACAGCAGCACTAGATGACTGAGACACTACCGCTTGATGTTTTCCATAAAACAGGAGGATTCTTAATAGCATGAGACAGGACTGGCCCCAGAAAAGCTTTTAGCAACACTTTGAGGAAAGTAGTCAGGGTCCTCCTTGGAAAGTCCTTGCTGAAGGCCTCACAGCCCCAAGCCAGGATCTGAACCCACCATGGACCCCAAAGCCCTGCTCCTTCTGCTTGGCACCCATGTTTATATTTTCATTTGTATTTTCTTTAAATACTGAACATACCCTGCCTGGACTGCCAAAAGAACGAACAAATCTATCTTGGAAGAAATACTGCCAGAATGCTCCTTAGATGCAAGGATGGTGAGACTTTGTCTCACATACTTTGGACATGCTATCAGGAGGGACCAGTTCCTGGAGAAGGACATCATGCTTGGTAAAAGTAGAGGGTCAGTGAAAAAGAGGAAGACCCTCAACGAGATGGATTGATACAGTGGCTGCAACAATGGGCTCAAACATAGCGACAACTGTGAGGATGTCGCAGGACTGTGCGGTGTTTCGCTCTGTTGTACATGGGGTCGCTATGGTCGACGGCACATAACAACAAACAACAACATGTTGAGATATAATTTACATACTATAAAATTTACCCAATCTACTTTTTTTACCCATTCACCTGTTTTATGTAATTCAATGATTTTTAGTAAATTTACTGAGTTGTGCAGCCCTTTTACAATGAATCCCTATTCCCACTCCCAGCTCCAAACAACCAGTAACCTATTTTCTGTCTCTTGGGTAGATACCTAGGAGTGAAATTGGTGGGTCACATGGTAATCTTTTAAGGAATTGTTAAACTGTTTTCCAAAGCGACTGCACCATTTCACAGTCCCATCAGCAGTATATGAGGGTTCCTCTTGACCTGCATCCTTGCCAACGCTTGGTATTTTTGATTATAGCCATCCCAGTGGATGTAAAGTGGTGTCTCACTGTGCCAAACCCTGTTCCTAATCTCATTTCCCAGTCCTCCCACTCTAAAAGCTGCTCTGTGTCCCAACCAAAGTGAATCTGTTGCTGTTTTTTCAGCGGGCTCCTTGATATCTCAAAACCATGCCTTTGTTTACCCTTAGAATGTGTTACCTGACTTGAGATATATATTGGGGGGGGGGAGGAAGCGGATGGAAATTGAGAGTTCAAAAGAGCAGGAGAATGGAAGGCCTTTGACTTCCCCACCACATGGACACCTCCAAGTTCTTCCTACAAACCCAGTCACCATACCCTTGTCTTAGGATGGGTTCTCTAGAGAAGCAAAACCAGCAAAGTGTTTATCTATATATACATATAGAGAGAGAGAGACAGACAGAAAGATTTATGTCAAAGAAATGGTTCATGCGGTTGTAGAGGCTGGGAAGTCCCATGTCCATGAGTCAGGCTGAAGGCCTATCTGAACTTGAGTAGCTGCAGGGGCTGGCAAACCCAAGATCCAGACTGCAGAGGCCGACGAATCCCAAGATCGGCAGGAAAGCTGCTAGCTCAGGTCCCAAGAACCAGAGGTCAGAAGAACAGGAGTCAGCTGCAGGATTCAGAGCAAGCAAAAGCCCACTAGCCTTGCTGGAAAGTCCACCTATATTGGATGCAGGCCATACCCCCAAGGAAACTCCCTTTCAACTGATTGGCTACTCATAGCAGATCCCATCATGGAGGTGATCACATTATATATCAGATCTCATCATGGAGGTGATTACATCATTACACGACTGCCAAACTACATCATAACTGTCAAACCACTGAGAGTCATGGCCCAGCCAACTTGACACAATCTTTACAATCACACCTTCCAAAACAGCTTGCTCACAGTTTTGGCTATACTTGGCTGAGGTTACTGCTGAACTCTCTAAGCTATGAAGATGCCCATGCTTCCTCCAGGGGAGAATGTCATGGGATTTTAGAAATTAACAAAAGAAGAAATGACTACCCTCCATACTGTGCTCCAGAAAGCAGTGTGGGTTCAAATGATGGTAAAGTTTTGTTAGGAGTCCCTGGGTGGTACAAAGGGTTAAGTGCTCAACTACTAGCCAAAAGGTTCGTTGTTCAAATCCACCCAGAGGCACCTCAGAGGACAGGCCTGACAATCTGCTTCCAAAAGGTCACAGCCTTGAAAACCCTATGGATCAATTCTACTCTGTACACATGGGGTCGCCATGAGTTGGAATCGGCTGGATGGCAACTAACGGCAAAGTTTTTCACAAAAGACTTTAAGCCTCACATTTTAGACGCTGGCTTGTGGTAGCCAAGACGTCAGAGACTGAGTTGTTACTTAGGAGAGGAATTGCTAACAGTCTCGGATTAATTACAAAAAAAAAAAAAAAAAGAAGCTACTGCTATAATAAAAAGCAGAGATCTGGTACCCCCGCTTCCCTTCCTTCCTCTTGCTGACTGCTTTTGGATTATTTCCATTTTGATTAGCACTTTCATCAGGAAGTAGGAAGAAATTAAGAGCAATTTACTTGGCTAATGATAAGGAGCAAAAACCATTGAAATCGATGGTTTAAATATGTATTTGAAACTATACTCACACTTTTTAATTTTAATTTTTATGTCTTACAGAAGCAGCATAAAGCTGATTGTACCAAAATAACCCAGCACTGAAAGCCAATTGGAAACAATCAGCCATTCTTGACCCTTTATAAGTGCACACCTTCCATGAATTGGTTGTCAGGTTTCTAACTTAGGTTGCCTTGTTAGCGATTCCACTTATAATAGCAGAATGAGTGTCTACAATTTCTCAGTTATTTCAGACTAGGTTTTAAATTATGGCACTTAAAGTATGCTTAAAAAACTGAGGACTTGAGTATACACTGCATTTTCTATGGTGAGGCAAAGTCATATGAGTCATTCAGAGGCTTTAATTGAATCCAGAGATTTGATATTTCCTCCTGAGTTCTCACAGTTGGATCGTTTTTGAATATATCTGAGATTGAATTGAAACCTGTAAGAACCATGAAGCCATACATCAGTCTGTATTTATGGATGGTACTGGGTGCTATTTGCCTCAAGAAATCAAAACCCTTTAAATATAGTACAATTTACAAAAAAACTTTAAAAAACTGATTGCTTTCACTATTTTCATGTGGAAGCAGTGTTGTAACAAAAATTATTTCAAAGATTGAGTTGGATATGAAGTAGTTGCCCTGTCCATCTAGAAGAAGGAATGAAGAAGTGAATAATCTGGAGAGAATATTGACAAATGAGCCTTCCTGGAGAATCATAGAATTTCAGAGTTGCTAGAGACATTAGCCATTACTGTTTTATCCACAGATTTCCTGGTTAACCAAGCTGTGGCATGCTGCTCAAATTTAATGCCTATTCCACAAACCCTATCTATGCTTCTCGAGCTTCCACTTCCCCTCACTCCCTTGACTGGAACTTGACAGAGAAGTGAGAAACCATAGGTATGAGCTCACTCAGCTTCCCAGGGAGCCCTGCTATTACAAATGCATGTAATTCCCAACCTTCCTCTTGCTTCAGAGACGACCCTCTCATCCATTCATAGTATGCCCACTTATCTTTGGAACGCAGGTCAAACCAGGCCCTGCCTCAGCTCACCTGCATATGTTTTCAGTTTCTTCCTCTCTGTTGGTTCATTCCCTCAGGTGATAACCATCCACCTTTATTAAAAATATACACATACAATAACATCTGGACTTCCAAGCAAGATAGTCTTGTAAACTTATGTATTGAGATCTTTTGTCGTCTACAGCAATGCTAGATAAAATATAAAATAGATCAAATCGCAAAAACAGAAGACAAACATCTGCAGATATGGTACAAAAAAACATGAAGTTAAAGCTGCAAGACTGACGGAGTCTGGAAGGCTCTAGAAACTACCATGAATGTGTCTGTTGCAACTTCTCTGTCAAAATCCCCTTGGCCTGCATATTCCACCCACTCAGCCAAACAAAAACTCAGCAGTTATCCAAACAAGCTCAGCAAAACCAAATCCCAGGCCCCAGCCGTAGACAGTAGACAGACCACTTAATTGTTTCTCCAGCACATTCCAGGGAGGAAGGACTTCAAGTCCTTCTGTCACAATATCCATCTACATCATTGGCCTTGGTGATTGCATAATATTTCATAGTGGGAATGTATCATTATTTACGTAACCAACCTCCCAATCTCGAACCATTAAATTACACACTGAAAATCTTTTATTGACCGAGCCCTTCTTCTCACAAACCCGTGCAGTATATATCAGGCCATAGAGTTCACGCAGTTGTGTAGAAAGCAATTTTTTTCAACGTAAACCCCAGGGGTCTATTTTATCAGAAAAAAAAATCCCATTTTTAAAATAGTAAACAGGTTTAAAAAAGAAAAAGAAGCAGAGGGCTAGAAGTTAGAAAATCCCAGTCCCCAGGGTCTTGCAGTCTTTTTTGTGCATCAGTTTGTCAAACAGATAGAGATGAAAACAATTGTCATTGTCTAATGTCACAATAATATTATGATAAATTTTGTTTTTAAACGTTCTGAGAACCCCAGAGGAATAAGTAAATGCTTTGATACAATCACAAATGAGCAGAATAGGAATCAAAAATACCAGAAGACATTTTTCATAGGCACTGGTGTGCATTTGAATAGTTTCATTTCCATTTACATCTTTAAGTGTTAGCAAGACAAACTGAAAATTTCGTTCCTTGCCTTTTTTACCGTGATCAAGTATATATAAGGAGTTCCTGGGTGGCTCATCTACTAGCCAAAAGGTTGGAGAACTGAACCCACTCAGAGGTTCCTAGGAAGACAGGCCTGGCGATCTGCTTCCAAAATGTTACAGCCTTGAAAACCCTATGGAGCAGTTCTACTGTGCACACATGGGGTTGCCATATCGACTCGACAGTAACCACCACCAACAAAAATATATAAACCCATTGCCATCGAGTCGATTCCGACTCATAGCAACCCAATAGGACAGAGTAGAGCTGCCCCACAGGGTTTCCAAGGAGCACCTGGTGGAATCAAACTGCCGACCTTTTGGTTAGCAGCCAGGCTCTTAACCACTGTGCCACCACACCTCCAAAAATATATAACATAAAATTTACCGTTTTATGCATATTTAAGTGTGCAAATTTTATAGGGGCAGTAATTATATTCACAATGTTGTACAACCACTGAGACTATTTTCAAAACTCTTTCATCACCCCAAACAGAAACTCAATGCCCATTAAGCACTCACTCCCCATTACTCCCCTCCCTCCACCAGCCCCTGGTAACTACTACTCTCCTTTCTGTCTCTATGCATTTGCCTATTCTAGATATTTCAGGTAAGTGAGATCATATAATATTTGTCCTTTCCGTGACTAGGTTCTTTCACTCAACACGATGTTTTCAAGGTTCATCCATGGAGTATCGTGTTTTAGAACTTCATTTCTCTTTTGAGCTTCCTTGTCTGTATGTACCACCTTTTGTTTATCCATTCATCTGTTGATGGACACTTGGGTTGTCTCCCACCTTTTGGCTATTGTGAGTAATGCTGCAATGAACATTGGTATACCAGTCTCTGTTGGAGTCCTGCTTTCAGTTCTTTTGGGTGTACCTAAGAGTGGGATTGCTGGGTCATATGACAATTCTGTGTTTAACTTTTTGAGGAACTGCCAAGCTGTTTCCCGGTAACTTGCTGTTAAGCCAGTATTTTTTCTTTGAAGCGGACATCTCGGTCCATACTAGAACGATCTGAGCAGCAGATTAGGGCTGCCTCTAGTTTGGAGGAACTGCTGCGAATCACGCACTCCGAGGACTGGAAGCTATGGAGATGCCGACTGAAGCTCAAAGGTTTCACCAGCATGGACTCTCGCTCAGCATCTCATCGGTCCACCAGGTTTGCGGCAACTTTCTATGACATTGAAACACTGAAAGGTAGGTGTGTGGATGCGGAGGCAAAGCCTTTCTCTTTACCAGACAAATGCACCAGCACCTTCCAAACATTGGAGTAGGGTAGGCACACGTTAGAGGGAGAACCAGAGGGGGCCTTTCATTTCGCAGCGTACGTATCAGTGCAGAGTCTTGATTTCCTATGTTTACTCTGTAGTGAAATATATACAGTTTGATTTCAACATCAAAACCAACACAAAAGAGCACTTCAAAATACAGATTTAACTCAGGGATGTGAGGGCAAAACAAATCCACAAAGACTGTTCTTCTAGCCAAAATAATCAAGACTCCAGACTAGAAAATAGCATCATTTGAAATAAAGGAAAATGACCAGCCCCTAGTAAGGTATTCTGGTTTGTTACAAAGAAACCATCCTGAGTATGTAGTGTGCCATAATGAATTCAATGCTTATCAAAGAAAGTTGTGTGGCTTCCAATTAGCCAAGTAACCCTTTTGATGACATGTAAAAACCACACAAGAAGCTACTGTGGCATTGTTGACTTGGCATTTTAGATTTGGTTAACACAGGATTATCTGGTAACTGATTGTATCTGTTACATATTCTTTTTATTTCCTCCCCAGTTGTCTTTTTTTTTTTCCACTTGTAAATAGATGGTGAGGTCGTTCAGGCCTCCACTGTTGACCGTGGGAAGGCTGTGCGTGCGTGGGTAGAGCCAAATCCATCAGCCACACCATGGACATGAGTGTGCAGAGGGTCCTTTGTGTATGTGTGTATAACTGTGTGTCTAAATGGGTTGAAATGGTTGGAACAATGACCTAGAACCCATTCTAGCGAGGGCTTTGAGGCTCTAGTTGTTTCTATGCGGTGAATTAGTGTGGACTTCATGAAAGCAAAGGGGTTGGGCCTCACCTGGAAGATCAAAAGCCTTAACCAGGTTACCTGTTAGAAGACCTGAGGTGAGCTTGGAGATACTCTGTGAAGATGGAGGCAGACATGCATTCCCATAAAACCAAGACTAGCTGATAGAAAAGGTCGGAGGAAAGCATAAAAGAATATGGAAATGAGAAGTCTATAATTTCTCTCCTCATTATGTGGAGACTCATCTAGCTGAGTTAGAAGCAGTAAATAATTAAATTGGTGTGTCACATGGGTTCAGGCTAGTTGCCTGAGGTAGAGAAGTCCTGCCAGGCAATAGTAAAGAATAGTAGAGTTATGAAGACTTTAATTGGTGGTGTTGGTCATAATTGTATACAATTTTGATTAAAATCTTACCAGCTCCAACTTTCAAAACTTAGTTTTATAAAAAGAATAAAAGCAAATGGAAAGCAACGTTTAAGTAGAATTTTAAACAAAGAATGTCAGCATAAGTTCATTACTTATTTTTTCAAGGATTCATGATTAATAATAGTGAATTACATAATACCTATATTAATGCCTAACTGAGTGATTTATCTCTCATGTTTATAGCCTCAAGCTTTTTATACACATATTCATAATCAGATATTTTTATAAGGTTTTTCATGACACAGGATTTTATTACAAAAAAAAAAACCCCAAAACTTAGGTAAATTCTATGAGATGGGCAGTGTTCCTCAGTTGTCCAAACATCTTCTATTTTGTGTTTTCACTAACTGAAGAAACAACAGATAAGGGAAATTGGGCTGGGGGAATGGAAAAGGAATATGGAAAAGATGTTTTAAGGTAATAGTTTAGAAACTAGGGTAACGTCTCAAATAGTAATATTATATCCATATACTTTAAGCACAGGTGAAAATGTGATAATGTATATGGGAATCCAGAACGATCTGGGGAGAGATCAATACAAATGATGGTAGATAGGATAAAAATGGATACGAGGTTATCTATTGCTGCATAAAAAATTGCCCTGGAATTTACTGGCTTAAAACATTTTTTTTATTCCTAGTTTTTTTTTAGATTCTTATCTTTTTTTAAAATTTTTATTGTGCTTTAAGTGAAAGTTTACAAATCAAGTCAGTCTCTCACACAAAAACTTATGTACTCCTTGCTACATACTCCCAATTACTCTCCCCCTAATGAGACAGCCCGCTCTTTCCCTCCACTCTCTCTTTTCGTGTCCATTTTGTCAGCTTCTAACCCCCTCCACCCTCCCATCTCCCCTCCAGGCAGGAGATGCCGACATAGTCTCAAGTGTCCACCTGATCCAAGAAATTCACTCCCCACCAGCATCCCTCTCCAACCCATTGTCCAGTCCAATCCCTGTTGAAGAGTTGGCTTCGGGAATGGTTCGTGTCCTGGGCCAACAGGAGGTCTGGGGGCCATGACCACCGGGGTCCCTGTAGTCTCAGTCAGACCACTAAGTCTGGTCTTTTTGCCAGAATTTGGGGTCTGCATCCCACTGCTCTCCTGCTCCCTCAGGGGTTCTCTGTTGTGTTCCCTGTCAGGGCAGTCATCGGTTGTAGCCGGGCACCATCTAGCTCTTCTGGTCTCAGGCTGATGTAGTCTCTGGTTCATGTGACCCTTTCTGTCTCTTGGGCTCGTAATTACCTTGCGTCCTTAATGTTCTTCATTCTCCTTTGCTCCAGGTGGGTTGAGACCAATGGATGCATCTTAGATGGCCGCTGGCTAGCGTTTAAGACCCCAGGCGCCACTCTCCAAAGTGGGATGCAGAATGTTTTCTTAATAGATTTTATTATGCCAATTGACTTAGATGTCCCCTGAAACCATGGTCCCCAAATCCCTGTCCCTGTTACACTGGCCTTCGAAGCATTCAGTTTATTCAGGAAACTTCTTTGCTTTTGGTTCAGTCCAGCTATGCTGACCTCCCCTGCGTTGTGTGTTGTCTTTCCCATCAACTAAAGTAATTCTTATCTACTGTCTAATTAGTGAATACCCCTCTCCCACCCTCCCTCCCTCCCTCCCCGCTCTTGTAGCCATCAAAAAAGAATATTTTCTTCTCTGTGAAATAATTTTTTATCTCACAATTTTTGTGGGTCAAGAACCCAGACATGGCTTAGATAGGCACCTCTGCTTCCATGTCTCTCAGGAGGCTACAATCAAGGTGTCAGCTTGGAGCAAATTCATCTCAAGGTTCAACTGTGGCAGGATCCCCTTACAAGTTCACTCAGTGGTCGTTGGCAGGATTCAATTCCTCGTATGCTGTTGGACTGAAGGTCTGGGCTCCTGGCTAGCTGTTGGCCAGAGGCTGCCCTCAGTCCTTGCCATGTGGGCCCCACCAACACAGTAGCTAGCTCCATCAATGCATGCAAGCCAAGAAGACAAGAGAGAGTGAGAGGTGCCAGCAAGAGATAAAAAGAGACTGCTAGGAAGATGGAAGTCAGTCTTTTGTAACCTCATCATGACAGTGACATCCCGTCACTTTTTGCTGTATTCAGTTCATTAGAAACAAGTCACTAGGTCCAGCCCACACTCAGGGAGACAGGAATGCTCAAGGGAGTGAATACCAGGAGGAGGGAGTCTTTGGGAGTCAATTTAGAAGCAACCTATCGCAAGACGGTTTTCACACACACACTCTACAGTTCTATGGCAAGCGAAAGTAATGCCTTTAAATGTTGTCTTCATCACACAATTGAATCTTTTCCCAAAAACATCTGTAGAGAAGTTTATACAATATTAAGTATTAAAGTGTCAGCATCTAATTAAAAACTAAACTATAAGAGAAAAGCAAATACTGTTTTCCACGAAAGTATGTCATTTTCTTTTTGTTCCCGGAGGCATTTTTCTCTTTGACTTGTTTCCTCAAATTAGCTAGACTGACCAAAGTATTGCTCTTTCCATCAAAATTAATGGACTTATTTCATCAACTTTACTTAAACTTGAGTGTTGGACATTTGCAGATGAGAAAAACTCTGCCTTATAGAAAGATCAGTTCCTTTTAACTTTCCATTCATGTGTTTCCCAGATTTTAAGACTAACTATAGGATCACTATGAGTGTCACTATGAGTCAGAATCGACTCGACGGCACTGGGTTTGGTTTTTTTTTTTTTTTTTTTTTTTTGGTACAGTAGGGCCCTGGTGGCATAGTGGTTAAGAGCTTGGCTGCTAACTGAAAAGGTCGGCAGTTCGAATCTACTAGCTGCTCCTTGGAAACCCAGTGGGGCAGTTCTGCTCTTTCCCATAGGGTTGCTATGAGTCAGAATTGACTCAATGGCAACGCGTTTTTTTTTTTTTTTTTTGGTATAGTTACTTAGGAGCCCTGGCGGTGCAGTGGTTAAGAGCTTGGCTGCTAACCAAAAGGTCAGCAATTCGAATGTACCAGCTGCTCCTTGGAAACCCTAAGGGGCAATTCTACTCTGTCCTCTAGGATCCCTATGAGTGGGAATCAACTCAATGGCATTGAGTATAGTTACTTAAGTAACCTACAGAAATGTGTATCCTGTTGGTGCTAAAACCTACCCATACCTTCCTGGATAGAAGCAATTCTATCCAGGCGTATCCTGTAAATTGCTTAATAAACAGTATTTACATGTTAATTCTCTATTGGCTTCCATTTACTTCCTTATTAGCCAGCTTTTCCAGATGTAGCTAGTGTCATTATATACTACAAAGAAAAATAAAACAATTATATTCTATGAAGATATAGTAGGAATAAGGAGCCCTCATGGCGCAGTGGTTAAAGTGCTCAGCTGCGAACCAAAAGGTCGGCAGTTTGAACCCACCAGCCGCTCCTCAGGAGAAAGATGTGGCAGTCTGCTTCCATAGAGATTTACAGCTTTGGAAACCCTATGGGGCAGTTCTACTCTGTCTTACAGAGTTGCCATGAGTGGGAATTGACTCGATGGCAATGGGTTTGGTTTTTTTGGTTATAGTGGAAATGGGAAGGAGCACAGATTTTGGTTTTAGTTTTTCTGAAAACAATCTTTGGTTAAAGGAGCGACAAAAAAAATTCACCTAATGAAATAAGCAGGCACTAGAAATGTGAAAATGACGGTGTTCAGCATAACTCCGGCCCATGTTGGCATGGCGGCCCCAATGCGCTTCCTCTTCGCAGTTATAGACGAGGAGTGGCAAAGAACCCAGTGCAGCCCTAGAGAGACGTGCGTGGAGGTGGCCAGCGAGCTGGGGCAGAGCACCAACACGTTCTTCAAGCCTCCCTGCGTGAACGTGTTCCGATGTGGCGGCTGCTGCAATGAAGAGAGCCTCGTCTGTGTGAACACCAGCACCTCGTACGTTTCCAAGCAGGTGCGAGGACATCAGCCAGTGGGTCCGCTCCCAAGCCTGGGTGGTGATGATGGTGTTGGCAGCCACACCTAACGTTGGTGCCAAGCCCTGTGTTCAATGCGTTACGTGCGTTATCTCATTTAATCCCTGAAACAAGCTGCAAAGGCAAGTATTTTATCATCCCTCTTTAGAGATAAGGAAACTTCGGCTCAGGTAACTTATCCAAAGTCACACTGCTAGTGAGAGGCAGTGCTGGGATTCAAACCCAGGTCTGTAGGACTCCAGAACCTGAACTCTTATCAGTTACTGTCTCTCTGATGCTATAATGTCAAGAATTGGAAAGGCCTATGGACGTTACTAGAACAGGATGTTAAAAGAAGAGACCTGCACTGTCTTGTGTGTCCCTTAGGTTCTGTGTTGCTCAACTGCCGTGACTGAGAAGAATTAAATGAAGAGTGTGGACAGGGTTAGGGGAATGGAGAAGGGATGGTAAGGCATGGGGCTAGCAAAAACAGAAAGCTGTTCCCACCCTTAGAGGGAAGAAGAGAGGGGAGGGAGCAGTTATGGGCACCCAGAGAGAAATGGAGAAAGGGCTGCTGAACTGGAGGAGTGGTGGCTGTCCCATTGGCCAAAGCAAGCCACGGGGCCATTTAGCCTGGCAGAAGAGTGGGCTAGTGCCTATAGGTGGAGGTCAGTCCCTGGGGGCACAGAGCCAGATGGAGATGGGAGGAGAGAGGATGGTGTCCCTAAAGGGACAAACAGAATGTCCAGCACAAAAGACGTTTGAAAATAATTCTGCAGTCCCCATGGGCGAAACAATTCTTCCCTCTCCATTGTCTAAAATCCCCTTTGCCCTTACTCATTAGTAAGTTTTCTTTCTATCACTATGACATTGTTTTACAATGTAATGAATGTCCCATAGGAGAGCAGCAATCACAAACTTAGGAAAATGATATTCAAAACCCGCAAGTCAAACTACATCCCTTTTGGTTGTATCTTACAAATTCTTCATGTATGCTGATACATATTCATTTCATCGTCACACTTGCCTGTGAAGTCTCTTCTCCTCATGACTGTGAAAAGAGAAAGCACAATAACATCCCTTGTGCACTGAATATATCCATATTCATTACGTTAATCAGATGCAAAGAGTGGAATGCTGATATTTTAATAGGTTAACTATCCTTAATTTTGTCCTTGCCCACCCCAAATATCCCTTAAACAGAAAAGCTTCTTTTTCTAAATCTTTCCTTTTACAGAACCTTGGAACTTGTGAAATTTCTGACCTCTACTGTTTGACAATTTGGGGGGAAAAAAATGACCTAAGTCTGACTAAGCCCCAACTGTTAGTAGAAACACAGCTTGCATAACATAAGAAGCTTTAGCTCATGACCATGTTATTCCCTGGAGTATAGCTGGAAAATTGCACAAGAAGGTGAAGTTTATGCAAAGTAAACACTCTCAAAACAGTCTCTGACCTAGACTCATAGAAGCTCCATTACATATTGGAAGATCAGAATAAACACAGTTTTAATGGATTGTTTCTACTTTAATAAACAGTTGAGTGCATTATTTTGACTGCTCCACTCAACAAGTGATTAATTTTAAAGGATGTACTTAAGTGTAAGTGCACAGCAGTTTTTCTTTTCAAATATGCATGTTTGAACATCGTAATAGTGGTTTAAAAAAAAAAAAGCAAAAAAACAAAATTCTCACACCAAAGTTGTGGACTATTTGATGAACTGTCTCTTAAAAACAAAGTGAATAAATGAATACTCTGTATAGTAAGAATTGCATGGAATGGTGACTGAATAGACAACACATTAAAATCAAGTTCAAATTCATCTCTACATCATAGAATCACTCTAGAAACTGGCCTCGCAGCTGCAGGTCCTCCATTCCTTGGACCAGTAGGCTAGCCCGATCATGCTCTCCTCATGACTATGGCATAAACATCAGCGAACAAGCCCCGCAATAAACACATAGTTCAAGCTTGTACATGTGGCATGTCTGCTGACATCCCATTGGCCAAAGCAAGCCACAGGGCCAAGTCCAAGATCAAGGGACAGGAAACTGCAGTCCTTCGGTGGAGATGGTATGGGAAGGGATAAGTAAATAGTTTTGAACAATATTCAAATCCAACCAAATCTCAAAGAATCTTCATAACAGTAATCCCATTTCATACTTACAACTTGCATCCAAATTTAAAGCAAGAGCGAGGAGTAACAGTGCCACTTTACAAGGCTATAGAGTCACTGAAAAGTGAAGAGACTCCACCAAACTTGAATACTTGGTCCAGCTGGCTAAGGCCTTGGTCTCCTGACTCCCAGCTTTCTTGCCAGCATGCCACTCCTTATCATTACTGATTCTGTTCTTAATGGCCAGCTTGGCTAAAGTTACTACCACAGAGGGCAAAAGGCAGTCATACAGACTGTAGAAATTGGTTTTTAGAAATATGTATATATTCACGGTTATCTTTTTCTGCTGTAGCTCTTTGAGATATCAGTACCTTTGACATCAGCACCTGAGTTAGTGCCTGTTAAAGTTGCCAACCATACAGGCTGTAAGTGCTTGTCAACAGCTCCCCGCCATCCATACTCGATTATCAGAAGGTCCGTCCAGCTCTCTGAAGAAGATCGGTAAGCAATTCTTTTACACATTTGGACTTGTTCTTGCCTTTGTCAAAGCTGTATGTGGAGAATCCTTCACATTTGATGACTGTAGAGTCATAGCTTTTGTGTCAGGTTCTTCATCTTTAGCTTCTAACTCAGATCTACCAGTAATAACTGTTTGGCAAATATATTTTTTTTATTAGGTGCTAGATGTATCTTGGAGCCCTGGTGGCACAGAGATTAAGACCTCAGCTGCTAACCAAAAGTTCGGCAATTCGAATCCACCAAGCCCTCCTTGGAAACCCTATGGGGCAGTTCTACTCTGTCCTATAGGGTCACTATGAGTCAGAATCAAATCGACGGCAGTTGTTTGGGATGGGTTACATGTATATTGCCGTAGGACCAAAAAAGCTCAGCATATCTCCTTGTGAACTCCTTTATCCTTAATATGCAGAGCCTAAAGCGGATGTGGAGTCCCTGGGTGGTGCAAGTGGTTTGTGACTACTAACCTAAAGGTTGGTGGTTCAAACTCATCCAGCAGTACCTTGGAAGAAAGGCCTGGCAATCTGCTTCCATAAAGATGACAGCCAAGAAAACCCTATGGAGCAGTTCTACTCTGTAACACATGGTGTTGCCATGAGTCAGACTTGTCTTGATGGCAACGGGTTTTAATGCAGTTGTAAAAATGTGCTGCAGCCTCAAGCTTGGCAAATGACCCCTTTTCCAGAACACATATAAATGAAACTCATTTCAAGCTGTTTATATGTTTAAATCCTGAAATGGGAGGGGGGATTTCAAGAATTATTGGGGAGCAGTAAACTATCAGTTTCTGATATTCCCTCTTAAGATTTCTTAATGGGAAATTTTCATTTTAAATGAAAATGACTTAAAATCCATTTGGCTATGAATTTTTCTTGAGAGTATTTTGTGATCCTTCATACATGACGACACCCTGAAGTGTTCTGAAACCGAAGGTAAAAGGATCATTGATTTGGGAAAAAAAAATTTAATATAGAGAATCAAATGAAGGGCAAATTACAAACACTGAAAGAAAACAAAGTAAGTTGGCTACTTAATTTTGCAAAAGTGAAGCAGTTTTTTTGTGAGAGTAGCAAGTAAAAGGGAGAGCTGGTGGTTATATGTTAATTGACCTGGAGCCCAGGAGTCCCTGGGTGATACAGTTAACCGGCTAGGCTGCTAACTGAAAGGTTGGAGGTTTGAGTCCACCTAGAGGTACCTCAGAAGAAAGGCCAGGTGATCTACTTCCAAAAATCAGTCATTGAAAACCCTGTGGAGCACAGTTCTACACTTGGGGTCACCGTGAGTTGACTTGACAGCAACTGGTACTGGTAACGGTGAGCCCAGAAAACACCTCGCCCTCTCTTACGCGCAAAAGGAAGCTCATAGAAGAGGAACGTGTATTCTCTACGTGTTCTTGCTGTCCTGGTCAATGCTCTCATCTCCATGTTAAAGAAGATAATGCTCAGGTGCTATGCTAGAACAATATTTACTTTTGGTAAATAAACGCTGTTGACAGCTGTAATTTGCATAGTCTCTACCACCTTTTTTTTTCTACCACCAGTCTTCCAGAAAAGGTTATAAACCTAAAAAAAAAAAACACAAACCTAGTGCCGTTGAGTCGATTCCGACTCACAGTGACCCTGTAGAAAAGGTTATAGCTTTCCCAAATTACGATTTCGTTTCCACAGGTTTCCAGTTAGAGAATTGCCATCTACTGCTGTATACGTGGAAACCCTGGTGGCGTAGTGGTTAAGTGCTATGGCTGCTAACCACGCGGTTGGCAGTTCAGATCTACCGGGCGCTCCTTGGAAACTCTATGGGCCAGTTCTCCTCTGTCCTTCAGGGTCGCTATGAGTCGGAATCAACTCGACAGCAATGCCTGCTGCTGACCTACTGTACAGGCAGTTCATAAATATCAGCGAACTATTTTCTTAAAAGGTTCCAAAGATATGATTACCCTTGAAAGCTTTTAAATCTGGTTCATTGTTTTCTTTTCCTAGATGTCCCCATTCCAAGAAACTCTGTCCCATGGACATGCTATGGGACAACAGCAAATGTAAATGTGTTTTACGGGAGGAGAAGCCCCTCGGAGGAATGGAAGGTAACGACAGCAGTGGTGAAACAGTACGAGTAGTAACAACAGTGACAACGCACTTGTATTGGGTACTGATGATGGCCAGCAATGCCATAAGCCTTTTCTATGTAGTAACTCATTTAGTCCTCTCAGTACCTCCCTGATGTACTTTGATTATCCCTTTTTCACAATTACAAAGTGGACATACCAAGATGTCTAGTAATTTGCTCAAGGACAAACAGCTAGGAGGGACAGAAGCATCAGATTCTGGAGCCGTCTGTGCCATAATTACCTCATAAGCCCACCAATGCATCCTTTTGCCTTTTAATCTTAAAGAAAAGCCCAAAGAGATGTGTTGTTGTTGGTGTGTGCCATTGAGTCCGTTCCAACTCATGGTGACCCCATGTGACAGAGTAAAACCTCCCCATAGAGTTTCCTAGGCTGTAATCTTTATGGGAGCAGATTGCCATATCTTTCTCCAATGGAGCAGCTCATGGGTTTGAACCACTGATCTTTCAGTTAGCAGCTGAGTGCTTAACCACCGCACCACCGGGGCTTAACCCTTATAAAAAAAAAAATTCAGACTCGTGACATTTCAGATATTCAATAGCTAGATATGGCCAGTGACTGCTGTGTTGGACAGCCAAGCTCTAGAACATCAACTCATTAGTTAAGGTTTTACCCTACAGTTGTTGTTTTTAGCTTACATTGAGTTGACTCCGACTCATGGAAACTTTATGTACAACAGAACGAAACATTGCCTGGTCCTGTGTCATCCTCACAGTGACCAGCATGTTCTAGTCCATCATTGCGGCTATTGTGCCAGTCCATTTCACTGAGGTTCTCCTTCCCTCACCAGCCCTCCACTTCACCAAACATGATGTCCTCCTCCAGCGACTGATCCCTCCTGATGACATGTCCAAAACAAGCGAGTCAGACAATGTTCTGTTACCCTATAGAGCCATGTCAAACCAATCTAATTCTTTCTCCATGTGACCCATGTTTTAATACAGGTAGTCCCCGACTTACGATGGGGTTTCGTTCTGACGACTCCGTCATAAGTCGGTTCTGATGTAAGTCGAATACCTCATTTTTTTTTTTTTTAGTTTTCATTATTATTGCCTTTTATTATCAGTATCTCTATAAATCCAATCTTTATTTGTCTTTGGGGGTTGGAAGCATTACATATAAACTTACAGATATATTTTAACATTGTATGTAGTACATATTACTAACGATAAGATGTATAGAGAAAAAAACAGATGATCGTAAGTGCAGTTTGTTGTAGCTTGAATACGTCGTAAGTTGGGGACTACCTGCACTGTGAGAAGGTTATCGTGGGAGACAATCTACATAGAGCATAAAGACTGTTCTAGTTGTGGTTTCCCTTCACACAGTGTCTGAGACAAAGGATTGGACCCAGGAACAATCCTGTGTGAGGGAGGCAGGCCTGGGTACAGGTAGATGGTGAACTGAGATACAAAGAGAGGCCTCAGCCAATCCTAGAGCAGCTGAAACTGGGTCCACCCTTCAGAGGCAAAGGGGCTGGGCCATATGGACCAGCCATTGGATATGGCTGTGCCCTGGTGGGGGCATACCCTTGGGTGAAAGAGCTTCTTCCTGCTGACAGGAATTCCTGGAGAGGGACTCAGCCAGTGTACACTTGTTGAGGGCGCGAAGATTCGTGCGGAAGAGGGCAGTGCTCTGGGCACAGGGAAATGAGTGCTCAGGGCTGGAGGTGAGAGGAGATAGTACATCCTGGCTACTGGAGGAAGTAGAGCGAAAGAGGGGACACAAGGGAGAGGCTGGGCACATGTGAGAGAGGAAGCTGGACAGGCCTCCTGGAGCAGAGTGGAAGGATATTGTGAGCCTTGGCCTGGATGTGATGCTAAGGGCCAAGGGAAACCACTGAACTGGTTCAAGCAGGAGAGTGACACCACCCATTAGAACTACAGTGACATCAGCTCAGTGGCCGTGTAGAAGAGGAGCGGTTGGCACGGGGCATGAGAAGGAGCAAGGAACCTTTTGGGAAGCTGTACCAATGATGGGGGTGAGAGGCGGGAGTAACCTGCACCACCATTATTTCATCTCCCATAATCCCATTCATGTGGGCCAAGTTCACAGTCGCTTCTCTGGTGACTCCCTCAAACTGATGGCGTGTACTGAGCTTGCTGTTCACTGAGCATCTTTTCTGTGCATGTGGCTGTTGAGTCACCTGCCTTTTTTCTACAACACCTCTTCTGTCCTGATTGTGCACATTTGGGTTAGTGAATCTGAGTCCAATTTAATTTCATCTTGTTAGATCCAGGTCATTGCTCTAAACTGTTAAAAAAAAAAAAAAGTATTCAATACCTCTCTTCCTTCCTCAAGAGAGCTACAAATTTCAAAAAGTTACTTTAAAAAGTTTCATAAATTTACTGGTAAAAATGATAAAAGGAAGAAGGTAGAGGAGAGGACATTGGTATCGGATCATCAACCTCCCTAGGGATTGAAATCCATATATTTTTTCCGAGTATCACCCTTGGCTACTTGCTGATCCACCCAGCTCCCCTGCACCCTGTCCGTGCTCCTTTTAACTTGCCCAGACTGTTGTGAGGACAGTCCTTGCCAATGACCTTGCTGAAGTTCAGCAAACACAAGTGGACTCTGTCCTTAAACCGCTGAAGTGTTTCGCCTGAATCTCTGCTGCCACCTAGTGATCAATGCATCTCTTTTAAGAGCTTCCTAGGAGTCAGAATCGACTCAACAGCAGTGGGTTTTTTTTTGTTTTTAAATATCCTTTAGGAGTTCCCGGGTGGCCCCGGGAGTGCAGTAGTTAAAATGCTTGGCTGCTAACCAAAAGGTCGGTGGTTTGAACCCGCCAGCTGCTCTCTGGGAGAAAAATGTGGCAGTTGGCTACCATAAAGATTACAGCCCTGGAAACCCTATGGGGCTCCTTGGGTGGTGCAAATGGTTAACGTGCTTGTGTGCTGCTAACTGAAAGGTTGGAAATTCGAGTCCACCCAGAGGCACCTTGGAAGAAAGGCCTGGCAGTCTACTTCCAAAAAATGAGCCACTGAAAACCCTGTGGAGCACAGTTCCACTCTGACACACATAGTCGCCAGAAGTCAGAATCAACTCCGCAGCAACTGGTTAAAAACTGAGGAGGGCTGGACTCATGACCCTTCCAAACCAAATCCACTGCCGTAGAGTCGTTCCCAGCTCATATGGCCCTTAACCCAAAAAACCCATTGCCACTGAGTCGATTCTGACTCGTAGCGACCCTATAGGAGGACACAGCAGAACAGCCCCATAGGGTTTCCAAGAGCAGGCTGGTGGGTTTGAACTGCTGACTTTTGAGTTAGAAGCCTGAGCTGTTAACTACTGTGCCACCAGAGCTCCATATGGCCCTTAAAAAAAAAAAACCAAACCCGTTGCCATCGAGTCAATTCCGACTCATAGTGACCCTATAAGATAGGGTAGAACTGGCTCATAGAGTTTCCAAGGAGTGCCTGGTGGATTCGAACCGCTGACCTTTTGGTTAGCAGCTGTAGCACTTAGCCACTATACCACCAGGGTTTCCAGAAAATACGTCCCCTGTATTTTATTACTAATACGTAGAGGCAGAATTTTGCATTTTTAAGAAGTCATCAACCTAAAAATCTCTGAAAATGTTACCCCAAAAAATGTTTTTCATCATAAACTCAAGAACCCACACAAGTTTCGTTTTTGTATTGAATTTCCTTCCCTCTGTGAGGAGGTGAGGGACACAAATCTTTAGGAAAGGGGATAAGGGGAATCCAAGTTATTTTAGGACAATGTAAAATATGCAGCCAAGTTTAGTGGCCACGTTATCCAGGCTGCAGCTACCCGAGCAATACCTCTGTTTTTGTTTAGACCACACTCATCTTCGGGAACTGACGCTCTGTGGGCTGCACATGAAGTTCGACGAAGATCGTTGTGAGTGTGTCTGCAAAGCACCGTGTCCCCGAGATCTCATTCAGCACCCAGAAAACTGCAGTTGCTTTGAGTGCGGAGAAAGTCTGGAGAGCTGCTGCCAGAAGCAGAAGATATTTCACCCAGACACTTGCAGGTGAATGAATGGCTTTTCCACTTTCGCCCGGACTCCACCCATCGACACGGAATGTAAATGCCGTTGCAAATCAGTGGGTTCCTTATGAAGCCGATTCTTTCTTAGTACCCAAGCAGAGATTTGGCAACTAAGGACTAAAAGACAATTAATCTTAAAGTCAAGAAAATCTGGTCCACTGTTGGTTTGGAGGTACAAACGGTAAAAGCACTAGACTGCTAACTGAAAAGTTGGAGATTCGGTTCCACCTAGAGGTGCCTCAGAAGAAAGGGCTGGTGATCTGCTTCTGAAAAATCAGCCATTGAAAACCCTGTGGAGCACAGTTCTACTCCGACACATGTGGGGTTGCCACGAGTTGAGTCGACTCAGCAGCAACTGGTTGCTTTTTATAGCTGATTCGTGGCTCTTAAGCAAAAACTAAATTGGTGAGATTTAAACAATCCTTTTGGAGGGGCTTTTCACATCAGCAAATGCTTCGGTCCAATCTCTCTCACTATGTATGTATATGTATATAGATGTACATTTGGAAACCCTGGTGGCATAGTGCTTAAGTGCTACAGCTTCTAACCAAAAGGTCGGCAGTTTGAATCCACCAGGCACTCTTTGGAATCTCTATGGGGCAGTTCTACTCTGTCCTATAGGGTTGCTATGAGTTGGAATCGACTCAATGGCAACGGGGTTTTTTTTTTAAGGGTTTTATGTGTATTTTTTACTTTGAAGACATGTATGTCACTGGATTTGCATACTGAAAAATTTATTGATGAATAGAACACTTGGAGGTTACTGACTGGGGTGTAAGACATTTGGAATTCACGTGAGATGACCATTTGGGATTTTATATTTTTAAATACATATCTGGAAGTTTTACTTTGAAAGGTTAAATCAGAACAGTCATTCCTTTGAATCCAAGACTTGAGTCTGAATTCTCATGTTTGTTTCCTTTTGCAACAGCTGTGAGGACAAATGCCCCTTTCACACCAGACCATGTGCAAACGGAAAACCAGCGTGTGCAAAGCACTGCCGCTTTCCAAAGGAGAAGAGAGCTGCCCACGGGCTCCGAAGCCGAACAAATCCTTGATTCAGCTTTTGCTTTCCAGTCCCCCACCCCTGCCCTTGTAAACAGCATGCTGCTTTGCCAAGTTGCTGTCACTGTTTTTTCCCAGGTGTTAGAAAAAATCCACTTCCCATAGTAACAGGGTGAATCCGGAGCAAGACTCCCTTAACCACCTGCTAAGGATTCCCTGGCTCATGACCGATGTCTTCTAGCTGAAGCTGCCTCCACATGCCAAGGAATGGAGAACAGAGACTCTGTGTTAATGTTTTTTGGTGGATGAAAAACGCCTGATCGTCTTGGGGTGGCAGGTGACATGTGATCGATTACTCAGAGCACGTAAGAAAATCTGCGTAGCTTCTGAGTCCTTTGCTAATGGCAACTCTCTTGTGAATTATTACGATTCTCTTATACATAATTTGATTTCTATGACCCGCACGGACTTTCTGATTATTCCTCAGCTTGTAGGTTCTGAGTTTCCTCAACTACTGTTCCATGTTTCATATTTAAGTATATTTAAAGAAAATAAACACCATTATTCAGGCCATAAACTCTAGTGCATTATTTAATATGCTTCCACTCTAAATTTCAGGCTAAAGCAAAAAATGTTTTTAAGAGAAAGGAACTTAGAAGTCGGAGACGTGGTTTTGGTGGAGCAGGCTTTACTGAAAGGTTGGTGTACCAGAGCAACAAGGCAAATAATTTGCAGATTTAGCAGCAAGGCAAATAACCTAAAAACGGACGCCCCTCCCATGGCATCTTGCACAGACAGATACATGCACATATATATGTACATACACTAGCCAGTCGTGATTAAGTCAGTTCCGACTCACGGAGACCCCGAGTAGACCTGTGCTCCAGAGGGTTTTCAGTGGCTGATTTTTTGGAAGTAGGTCGCCAGGGCTTTCTTCCAAGGTGCCTCTGGGTGGACTTGAACATCCAACCATTCAGTTAGCAGCCAAGAACATTGGCACCACCCAGGGACATCACACCTCTCTGTACAATGACCAGTTGACTTACTAGTGTTGGAATGTAGGCTGAAAATTAAATAAAAATTATGTGAGAAGCCCCAAGACGTTCAAACAAACACAAGTGGGAGGTGTGATGTCCCTGAGTATCTAAGCCACTAGGCCCGGGAATCTATTAATGAGACAGCACAGCTCACAAATCTGTCTCTAAAGCTGGGTGGTGGGAGGTCCCCTAGGGATATTGTTCAAACTCAGCTAGATTACATGCGTGTCTGAATTATTTGGATGTTGCAACTCTAGAAAGGAATTTCATTAATTTCTCTTCCCAAAATATTTATGAAATGAAAGATATTCAGAAATATTCTGCCATTTTATAACTGAGATTGTTCTAAAACAGGAGCTAGTAAGCAATGGCCCGCAGGCCTGTTTTTGTAAATAAAGCTTTACTGAAATAGAGTCACACTCATTTGTTTTTTCACGTGGTTCATGGGATGATCTTGCTTCCAGTAGCTGCACGGACACACTCCTCTTGTTTTTCTAGCTACATGCTGGCAGCCAGAAATACTCTTTCCCTCTGAACTCCCAGTGTTTTTCTTGTATTTCTCTTAAGGCACGTTATCACTTCCCAGCTTTTATCGTAGGTGTCCACATATGCCCTAACGCAGACTTGGTTCCTTGGCGTTTGCAAGGCTCCTGTCAGATGTGCCCCGCCAAGCGACTTGCACACAGATAGCAGACTCTCAGTGTGTATTTGTTCCCTTCCCACTCCAAAATGATCCAGAGGAGCTCATTCACATATATATTTGCAAAGAGCTGAATTTCAAGTGAAGGTGATTCCATATTTATAGGCCATTGTGTTCTACAACTGATAGTGATTGCCTTCAGATTTTATTAATCAGAACATAACACATGTAAGGATTTTCTTTGAATTTTAGTGGTTACTAAGAAAATCTCCAAAGGCTACCTCAAGGTCATATATTTAGGCAGAAGGCTGTAATTAGAATTCTCCCCAGGTTTAGATCTTAATCCAGCTGCTACAACTTTCTTTGGCCTTGTAGAAAACAGCCGAAACCGGAGACCTTTGCTTAAGGTTTCACTGACTATAAATGGAGTCTTGTGAGATGGTAAACCCTTGAGAGGCTGACTCACAATTTATTTACTTCTTTCCTGCTCAATGGCTAGGTCAGAGGCTGGCGCATGATGGATGCTCAGCGTTTGCAGGCTTGGTTGGAAACAACTGATACAGCCTGCAGACTCCTCATCCTTCCAGCCCTCTTCCCCCAGGGCTCAACATCAGTGTGCCTTTGCGCATATCTATTTACAAAAGCCAGTCTATTCTACAGTATTTAAAACACAAAGAAGATATTAAGAAAAGTGGGTCTCTTTTTACTATTGGTAAAAACTACAGAAAAAGCTAAGAAGGATAAAAAGCATTTAAGAGACAGCAACTATGTTTAATAAGGAGCCCTAGTGGCACAGTGGTTAAAGCACTTGACTGCTAACCGAAAGACTGTCGGTTGGAAACCACCAGCGGCTCCAAGGGAGGTAGAAAGATGTGGCAGTCCGCTTCTGTAAAGATTTACAGCCTTGGAAACCCTATGGGGTCGCTATGAGTAGGAATCCACTGGTATGTTTAATAGTGCTTGTATTACCCACACGGCCTTTTGCAGATAGGCACTCATTAAAGGTTTGATGATAAGATACTGTCTTAGTCATCTAGTGCTGCTATAACAGAAATACCACAAGTGGATGGCTTTAAAAAAGGGAAATTTATTCTCTCACAGTCTAGTAGGTTACAAGTCCAAATTCAGGGCCTCAGCTCCAGGGGAAGGTCCTTGACATCAATCTTCCCCTGGACTAGGAGCTTCTCCACACAGGAACCCCCAGTCCAAAGAATGTGCTCTGTTCCCGGCACTGCTTTCCTGGTGGCATGAGGTCCCCCACTGTCTGCTTCCCTTTCCTTTTATCTCTTGTAAGATAAAAGGTGGCGCAGGCCATACCCCAGGGAAATTCCCTTTACATTGGATCAGGGATGTGACCTGAGCAAGGGTATTACAATCTCTGCCTTTAACCTCAGGCAGAGATTATGATTTATAACACACAGGAAAATCACAAAATGGAGGACAACCACACAATACTGGGAATCATGGCCTAACCAAGTTTACACATTTTTTGGGGGGACACAATTCAATCCATGACCCAAACCAAAACCAAAACAGATACCAAAACAAAAAAACAACCAAACCCCTTGCCATCAAGTCGATCCCCACTCATAGCGACCCTACAGGACAGAGTAGAACTGCTCCCATCCAGTTTCTAAGGCTGTAATCTTTACGGAAGCAGATTGCCACATCTCTCCCTCAGAGCAGCTGATAGGTTCCAACCACTAACCTGCCGGGTTAGCAGCCAAGAGCTTTAACCATTGTGCCACCAGGGCTTCTTTTGATGATAAAGATGAGAAATACTTATCCTGTCCCGAAAAAATATCACAACTCTTTTGAAAGAGTATTGGCATCAGGCTCTTAGAGGAGACTGATGGTGGAATTTTGAGTGTGTACTGTGATCGACAGTATGGCAGTGGTAAGCTAGGGGCTCAATAAATGAGGCCTAACTCTCATTTTCCAGGGTTTCTATCCATACTCTATGAGTGTCTTAAAACCTACTGCAAAAAATGAAAAGGGACCAGCATCGCTTTAGACCAAAGCAATGCTGTCCCATCTGGTAGTGTTGCTGCTATGAAAACAATTGAGAGTTATTACGCTTGCATAAATGTTCTCGAGTCTTCATCACCTTTATTCCCTGATGCTTCACCATTAACACAGGGAAAACAAACAAACAAACAGCAGTTTGTCTGGAGTCGATTCCGACTCATGGTGACCCCATGTATTGCAGAGTAGAACTGCACTTCATAGGGTTTCCGGGGAGCAGCTGGTGGATTCAAACTGTCAACCTTTTGGTTAGCAGCTGAACGCTTAACCACTACGCTACCAGGGCTCCAGTATGGCCAAAGTCATATCAAAATACAAAAAGGAGTATTTTATTCTGTCTGAAGGCTTGAGGAAGACACCAAAAAGGAGCGAAGGTCTTCTGGGAAGAATAGGCTTTCTTCAGGTTTAAAAGGGGTAGTGGTAATAGTGGTGACGATGGTGCTCAAAAAGACATGTTCTTCAAAGTGCAGGCATGACAGGGCTGGGGAACTCCGAGTACCATCGGTGAGGGGTGGATGACCATCAGATCACTTCCACTGATTCTTTAGTCTCCGGGCCAAACAGTCAGTTCAACCAGTTTGACTGGGGTCGATGTTGCAGGTCAGACCTCACATCTTTTTCCTGAGTGTAGGGTTGCTAAATAAAATACTAGACACCCAGTTAAATTCGAATTTCAGATAAGCAGCGAATGATTTGTTTGTGTAGTGTGCACCGTGAAATATTTGGGCCATATATTATTTATATCTATATTAATATTTTTAATATTAAAAATATTAAAACCTACTGCAAAAAAATTGCTTTAGACCAAAGCAATGCTGTCCCATCTGGTAGCGTTGCTGCTATGAAAACAATTGAGTTATTATGCTTGCATAAATGTTCTCGAGTCTTTAATTTATTATTAAAATATAATAAATTATATTTATTATATAAATATATTTATATTAATAAAATTTTTGCTGTTACTTATCTGAAATTCAAATGTCGGATTGTTTTATTTGCCTTTTTTATTCGTGTATTTTTATTTCCTAAATCTGGTCGCCCTACTAGAGCGGTAAGAACCAGCACGATTGTGCTATGCCACAGATGATCACAAACAAAACACCACTATAACCCTGGCTTTCTGTTGCTTGGAAACCCTGGTGGCGCAGTGGTTAAGTGCTACGGCTGCTAACCCACGGGTCGGCAGTTCGAACCCGCCAGGCTCTCCTTGGAAACTTTATGTGGCAGTTCTACTCTGTCCTATGGGGTCGCTACGAGTCGGAATCGACTCCACGGCACTGGGTTTTCTGTTGTTTTCCCACACAAAATTCTCTGCAGCGGAAAGCAAGCAGAGAGCGTTCAGGGTTCCTGAAAAGAGACGCCGTAACTAGGCAACCGTACAGCGAACCCACCCGACCGCTTGCAGCCTTCTGGCGTAGAGTGCGATGCATCTTGGGAGTGGTAGTTCTCTAAGTTCGAATTTGCCTCCAAAAGCCAACCGACTATAATTTCCGGTAGCGA
This sequence comes from Elephas maximus indicus, assembly GCF_024166365.1. Taxonomy (NCBI): domain Eukaryota; kingdom Metazoa; phylum Chordata; class Mammalia; order Proboscidea; family Elephantidae; genus Elephas; species Elephas maximus. The sequence goes on from NC_064846.1 coordinate 164,264,041, forward strand.
AAGCGGGCCGCCGCGAAGCACGCTAGGAGTTCTAATTTAACTCTGCGAAAGAAAGGGCCATGTCGGGCTGTCTCTGTAAGAGAGCAGAGCCGTTCTCGAGAGGTTCCAGACGTCAGGAACTCACATAAAAGGTTAAAGTGAAGATTACTCCTTCCAATACAAAGAAAATAGGTCTTCCGGAACATCGTGGAAACATCCGCAAGCGCGCACGGCCCTTGTAACGTTCCGCACTGACGCGTGGGGAAAGCTGACCTCCTCCTCTCACGTAATCCCGGCACCACTCTGTGATTGGCTGCTGTGGGGGCGCGGCGCTCGGGGGCGAAGGCCCTCGATTGGTCCTTCCGGGCAGCGGGCCGGTGCCCGGGCTGTAGCCGCGGGAGGTCCGGATACCGGCGGCCATGGGGCTCCCGGGTAAGTGCGGGTCTGGCCGCCCTGCTCCGGCGCTCTCGGCCGCTTCATTGGCGTTGGCCAGAGGGCGTGTGGAGGCGGCGACGCTGGAGGCGGCCCGGAGGTTTACGGCTGGCGGGTGGGGCGGGGGGCCTCAGCCAGCTCTCGGCCGTCCTGTCTCCTCCCTTGGGCCTGGCCTGCCCCAGCCGGGTCGCCGCGGCCGGGGACTGAGCGGGAGCGTCCCCTTCTTGGCCCTGGCGCTGCCCAGCCACCCTCAGCGAGTGATGCCCAGGCAGCGCCCAAGGGTGCAGTGGAAACACCGTCTTGACCCCCAAGCCCCCTGGGCCTTCCCAAGGCTCCCTGCGAGCTTCTGGTGCTGTTGACTGCGCACAGGAGTTGGGAATTCTACGGCCATCTCGCATTTGTCACCTAAGTGGCTGGGTGGGGACCTTTGTCAAATCGCACAACTTGTCTGGCTTCATAGTTGTAAAGTGAGCAAGCTTAGCAGTATATTTCCAAGCTTCTCTACAGCTTTAAAATCCAATATTCTGTGATTGTGCCTTGTATTAACCCTTTATGCCACAGCGTTGCTAGGGGTGATGACCCCGAGGAAGTGGCAGACTCCTTACAGAACGTTGCCAAGATTATTTTAAATGATTTCACTTAGCTCTTTACTCACTGTTTTCATTATCATTCATCTTTTTTTTAACTGAATAGAACTGGAAGTTCAGGTTTAGGCTGTAAACCACAGTAAGAAAATGTTAGTTGATCCACTTAACAGTACAAGCTTGAAGATTTTGAATATGGTAATATTCAGTGTGTTGATTTTGACTTTTGATTAGTAAATCCAGTTGAACAAATATAGATTGAGTATTTCTGAGAATGTATTTAAAACAGATATATTTGTCAGGGAGACTAGTTAAAGACTGTACACGCAGTTAATTTGCATTTCCTGCGTTTGCAGGTGTATTATGAAACTCCAAGCTTTAGGATGGCTGTCCCGTTTCGTAGAGTTTTTGGAGTTGTGGAACTCTCATTTGCAAAGTTGCGGAAGATTTTCGCTAGATCACCAAGACTCTTTTTAGCTTAAAAGTCTAAGAATCTGTAATAATACTGTGTTGAGTGGACATTTCATGTTGACAGGGATCTAGGCATCCCTGAGATAAACATTTCCTGCTTCAGATGTAGGACATGGCCCCAGAGCCAGCCCATTTCTAGTTTAACATTTATCTTCAGACTCCAAACTGAAGGGAAGGTCACTCATGGAGGAAAGGCTAAAACTGAAACTGAAAGAAGGGTTAAGAAAAAAAATGTAGGGAGCAGGTTGATGATTGTCATTCTTGAGTAAGAAAGGAGAAAATGTGGATGTTCATCGTACCTGCTACAGGTTAAAACGGTGTTCTGAAAAAAGTTCTAGCTCCAGATGTATTTTAATGTAGACCACAGAGTTTATACTAGCAGAACTTTACGAGATTAATTGAATCTTCGGGATTTATGATTTTTTTTCTCTACCCTCTTAGTGATTAGCAGTCGATGGCACTAGTTTTTTTTTTTTTTACCCTCTTAGTGATTAGCAGTAGACTCAGTTGTACAAATATTTATTGTATATGTTATTTGCAAGCAACAACACGGAGGGAAGTCTGAAGCAAGGAAACTTAATATTCCTGTGTGCTTGTGGCTATGTACTTCATGAAGGAGAGCGCTGGGTAAATTAGGCAATAGGGCCATCTGTAAGAAGTTGTTATTGTTTGCCGTTGAGTAGATTCTGACTGGTGGCGACCCTATGCGACAGCAGAACTGCCCCATGAGGGTTTTCTAGGCTTTAATTTTTATGGAAGCAGATCACCAGGCCTTCCTCCCACGGAGCGCCTGGGTGGGTTTGAATTGCCAACTTTTGATTAGCAGCTGGGTGCTAAACTGTTGTGCCACCATTGTAAGATATTTCAGCTGGCTATGTCATTGGGCTCCTTTTGATAAGTAGAGACGTACAAGGAGAGTTACCTTAGGACAGAAAGCCTGAAGCTTGTTTGGGAGTAGGTCTTAGTGGGTTCCTTCTATCACAGCTAGCTCCCACTGTCTACTCAGTCCCCTACCCTCTGAAGGCAGGGTAGACAGCTTGGATAAGTCTTCTGTGGAAGACTTCCTAGAGAAGGAAGAATAAAAGAGTTGTTCCAGAAGCCTCATAGCACAGTGGCTAAGCTCTAAAGCTGAGGTCAGCAGACATCATCTGTAAAGGACCACATAGCAAGTATCTTTAGCTCTGTGGGTCATCCGTATCTGCCACAACTACTCTGCCGCCATAGCACAAAAGTAGCCGTAGATAAATTATGTAAATGAGTGGGCAAGCCTGTGTTCCAATTAAAAAAAAATCCAACTTTATTTACAAAAACGGGCAGTGGTCCAGTATAACTAGGTTTGAATCCTGGCCTGTTCTCCATTGTATAACTGTATAGCAAACCATCCCAAAAGTTAAGGGTGTTAAGACAACAGCCATTTTGTTATTTTTCACAGTTCTGCGATTTGCTGGGCTCAGTGGGGTGGTTCTGCTGCTGGTCTTGCCAGTGGTCGCTAACGGGGCTGCGTTGAGCTGGCAAGTTAGCTAGAGACTAGGCCTGGCTAAGAACATTGGAACGGCATGCTCCATGTAGACTCAGCTCTCCACATGGTCTCTCCTCATGGTCCCTCTAGTATGGTAGCTGGGCTTCTTACACGGTGGCTTAGGGTTCCCAAAAGTGTACAAGTAGAAGTTGCCAGGCCTTTTTCAGGCTGAGGCCCCAAATTAGCACAGTACCACTTCCATCATATTTTGTGGGGTAAAACCAAAACCAGACCAAACCCATTGCCATCGAGTCGATTCTGCCTCATATCGATCCTATTGCGACCCTATGAGTTTGTGGGGTAAACCAAGCCCAAATGCAAGGGATGGGGGCTACACAAGGGCATAAATACCAGGAGGCGTGGCCATCAGTGAAACACTACTGCTCTGTGCTACCTCAGGCTGGCTGAGTGATCTTGGGACAAATTCCTTAACTTCTCTAAGCTTTAGATTTTCCATCTATTAGATGGGGATAACACCTCATATGGTTTTGCTGATGCTGACATAAGATGTAGAAACCTCTTAGCACATAGTACCTGATGTGTAGTGGCCATTCAGTAAGTAGAAGCTGGCCAAGAGAGAAATGTGTGTGTGTGTGTGTATTTAAATTATTTGAATGAGCTGGTTTGTTAGCATGGCAAATCATATACTATGATGCAACAAGCTTAATTTTACTATGTATTTTTAGAGTAAAAGTAAGACCTAGTCACGTAAATTCATTATATGCTTTGATTGATTCCTAGGGGAAAGCTAAAAATTTTCACGACTACGAAAGCAGCATTTATATCTAGATGTGGAAGTTGGACTGTCTCTTGTCCCTGAGCTGAGATCTGTTCTGCTCTTTTGCAGGTGATAAACGCCACACATCTTGACTGGGTTGCTCTGAAGACTGATGTCTAAACCTTCTCAGTATGGCCTTTAGAGGAGGAGATTGGCATGGCCTGCCTCCCTCAGCTGCACTCCCCTGCACTAATACTGGAAGGTATTCCACATGTAGAACTCAGACCCATAACATATGCATGGTGTCGGACTTTTTCTACCCCAATATGGGGGGCGTGGAAAGCCACATTTACCAGCTCTCTCAGTGCCTGATCGAAAGAGGGCACAAGGTTATAATTGTCACCCACGCCTATGGAAATCGAAAAGGCATCCGTTATCTCACTAATGGCCTCAAAGTCTATTACTTGCCTCTGAAAGTCATGTACAACCAATCTACAGCTACCACCCTCTTTCACAGTCTGCCATTGCTCAGGTACATATTTGTTCGGGAAAGAGTCACGATAATCCATTCACATAGCTCATTTTCTGCCATGGCCCACGACGCCCTCTTCCACGCCAAGACCATGGGGCTGCAGACAGTCTTCACGGACCATTCGCTTTTTGGCTTCGCTGATGTCAGCTCGGTGCTTACAAACAAGCTTCTGACTGTGTCTCTTTGCGACACAAACCACATAATCTGTGTGTCCTACACCAGTAAGGAAAACACTGTTCTAAGAGCCGCACTGAACCCTGAAATAGTGTCCGTCATTCCGAATGCCGTAGATCCTACTGACTTCACTCCAGACCCATTTAGACGGCACGACAGTGTAGTGACTATTGTCGTTGTCAGCAGACTTGTTTACAGAAAAGGTAATGAATGAAATGATAGCTACGACTGCACTGCACAAACCTTTTTTTTTTTCCCTGTAGAAGGCTCTTGAATACTTGCATATAATGATTGTTTGGTTTGTCTTTTTGTTTCATGGTTTTATAAATACTTCTGTATCAAGTAGAAGGAGTGCTGGTAGCACAGGGGTTAAGAGCTCAGCTGCTAACCAAAAGGTCGGCAGTTTGAATCCACTAGCAGGTGCTCCTTGGAAACCCTGTGGGTCAGTTCTACTCCGTCCTACAGGGTTGCTATGAGTCAGAATCAACTTGATGGCAACAGGTTTTTGGTGTGTATTAAATATAGCAAAAAAGATCTAATACTGTTTTATAAATCCAGAAAGAAGTGTTTGGAACAATAGTGAATGTTGCCCTTCTCCAACCTTTAATGTTTTAATAGTTACTAAAAAAAATAAAAATAATAATCTGACTGTATATTATTAAAAAAAAATTTTTTTTAATTTACCTTTATTAATGTTTATTATTATTAAAAGGTCAAATCCGTTTAAAAATTAAAACAGCTCTGCATGGGCAGTGAGAAATACAGGGCAGAGCCCACCACATAGCCTTTGCTTTGTGATTGCAAAAGTAATATCTTTTCATTGCAGATATTTTGAAAAGTCAGAAAAGCACAAAGATGGAAATCCAAATTAGCCGTAAACGTAATATTCAGAGATGACCCTAATGACTGTTTGACTTATAGCTTTCCTGTCTCTTCCTTGCGTATGTACGTGTACTTACCATCAGTGGGCTCGCTCTGCACATTACTGTTGTGTGGCTTGCTTGCTTCATTGACTCCTATGTAATAACATGTTAATAACACATCATGGCAGGTAAGTGATGAAGAGGCTTAGCTAGACTGGGTCCAGATCCTGACTGTCCTGTTGTGTGACCAAGGACAAGTTACTGAATATCCCCTAAGTCTCAGTGTTGTCATTCGTGTAATTTGGGCAACAGTGGGGGTCTTATGAGGGTTCTGTGATTTCTGTACTTAGCCCAGTACACAGTCAGTAAGTACTCACTGTTACCAAGGAAGAGTTTTGTTGGTGCTTCTCCAGCACCTGAGGGACACCGCGATAGGATTTGTGGAGCCTCCTTTACTAGAAGTCTGAGATAGTCCTGAATCTGGTCATTAAAAACATAGTCTTCTGGATTTGAGGTCTGAAAAGCAGTCCAGTAATCAGAAATGTCACTTAAAGTAGGGAATCACTTTTTAAAAGTTATATATATATATGTGTATATATATATATATATATATCACGTAGATATTTAATTCAAGTTGTTATTAACGTGCATTGAACTGGCAGCGGTTGACCTGAGGCTGCAGGCTGGGTGTACTGGTCCACCCGTCGGAGCTCTGCGTCACCTTTCTTGCGCATTCGCCTTCATAAAGCATATTTTACAGTTGCCAATTGGGGTTTCTTTTAAGTGAGGTGAGAACCTAAAGGCATACGAAGCAGTGTGCTTCTGGTTTGTTATAGGAGGCTCCATGTTAAAGGTATTAAGCCACCTTCTGGTTTACCTAAAATGCAATCGATGGATTTGGTAACAGACTAAAAAGAAGATGACCAAGATTTTAACGAGAGGGCTTCAGAATTCCGAAAAGCCGCACACGACTTTTTTTGTGATAAATGTAATCATATTTTGAACGAGTAGTTTACTTAATCCTACTTTGAATTATTTAAATAAAAATGACCCTGTGTGTGTGTGTGTGCGTGTGTACACACAATTCCCTTCACCATCTGTTTTATAATTAGCCTGCCTATATTTGACGGCACTGGGTGGGGTTTTTATATTTGGGAAGATTGATACAAGAAGTGCAGTTCTTAGGAGTGTGTATGTATGCATTTGTTTAAATTACTGAGTTTAGTTTAGATCTAAATGAATTATTTTACATTTACTTTTGAACGCATACAATTTGTAATTTATACTGGATTAAATTCCCAAATAGTGTTGATGTTACTGTCAGTTTGGATAGCCGCTATCTTTTTCAGACTAGTAGGCCATGGTTTATTTTATTGCTTTATCCATATTATAGGAAAATTGTTTTATTTTCGAAAGGAAGCAGAGACATCCTTTTCTTCTATGAACTGTAATGATCTGACAGTTGAGGCCCTGCCACCTTCGTTTACTCTTTCACTCCGGAAGTGGGCTACCGCTGGTTGGGATGGACCATTCTTCAGCTTCACTAGTGTGGTTTTCACTGCAAAGCTCTCTGCTTTTTGAACAAACTAGAGACAACCATTGTACTTGGCTGCTTAGCCTTTGCCTCTGGCTGAAAGTGGAATCAGACTGGTAGAATTTTATTGCTGAAAGAGGCCTTGGACTTTAGGTACATAGATCTCATTTTACAGATCAGGAAACCTTCCCATGATCAAAGAGCTCATTGGTAAAAGAGCTGGGACAGGTGGTAGATCGCCGGTCAGCTGTCCCTAGCAAAGCTTAACTCTAGCGTTAGCTGCTTCATCTGGCTGTTTGGGAAGCAAGCTGTATGTAATCACAAGTGAATAACTTAAAGTTAACACTATGTCGAAACGAGACAGAGTAACACAGATTTGGGTTGTGGAAGGGAACACTGGTTGTCCGGGTATTTATTTTAAAAAAACTGCAGTCCTGGAGGGACCCCTAGCAGTTTGTAACCAATTTCACGCTCTTGGGAAAGGTTTCAGAGACTTAGTTTCTCTACTTTAAGGGGAGCATAGCTCCTGCCCTTCAAACTGAGTGGATTCTTGGTGGTTGTACCGAGAAAAAATTTTTTAAAGCACTTAAATGTATTTCCAATATTCAACTTTCTATTTTCAGGGACTGATTTGCTTAGTGGCATAATCCCCGAGCTCTGTCAGAAATACCCAGATTTAAATTTCATCATTGGAGGAGAGGGACCAAAGAGAATCATTTTGGAAGAAGTACGGGAAAGATACCAGCTACATGACAGGTACCGCTGGGTTCCCTAGTGTCTTGGGGGGAAATACTGACGTCTGTATTTGGTTTTGGCTCCAGGCCTGTATTGGGTGTGCTGCTTCTCTTCTCCTACATGTAATTGATACAAAACTGTGATGCAAGCCCCCCTTTTTTGTATGGGAAATAGGAAAACATGATTAAAGAATTTACAATTTTGTTTTTCCCATTAGTCCATTATTATTTGATACTGGAGGCAGTGGTTGGAGGTGCTACAGAAAGCGCAGAGAACAGCAGCTTTGATTAGAAAAGTTCGCAGATTTCCAAGGCTTACTGTGTTGTGATTTAAATGCCACTGCACATGGACACTGCCTGTGAGAGATACCAACGTTTCTCTTCCTCCTTAACTTGGATAACATGCCAGGGGTGAACATGGGAAGCATCAATTCAGAGGGGCACTAACCATCCAAGTGTATTCATGTATTTTCATTAAAAGCAGGCTAGTTCTGGAGAAGTTGAAATTTGATACGCGTAGCCCTATCTGCTTGCTGTTCCACAAAAGTTAGGAATAGGTGACCTAGAAGCGTTTGAACCAAGCAGCTTTACAAGGCTGTTCTTTTTAGGTCAGAGTTTGAGGAAACAAATTTTTTGAGACTGAAAACATTAGAACCGATAAGAACTTCAGCATAATATGAATCCCCGACTTGGCTTATAAATTATACTTCTTTTATAGCGTGATTTTTCACTCTTCTCTCTCTTCCCCTCTCATTTCAAAAATCAGGGTACGTCTCTTGGGAGCCTTAGAACACAAGGATGTTAGAAATGTCTTAGTTCAAGGACATATTTTTCTTAATACCTCCCTCACTGAAGCATTCTGCATGGCAATTGTGGAAGCAGCCAGTTGCGGTTTACAGGTAAAAACGGTTTGAGGGTTTCGGAGGTTGGTTTTTTTGTACTTGTATTTTCAAAAAATAATCATATGCATTTGGCAGTAGTTTTTCGAGTTGGTTTTATTTTCCTGGGATGTGAATTAGAGTGGGTAATATGTTCTTTTTTCATTTTTAAGGTTGTAAGTACCAGGGTTGGTGGAATTCCTGAGGTACTTCCCGAAAATCTTATTATTTTATGTGAGCCTTCAGTAAAATCTTTGTGTGAAGGATTGGAAAAAGCTATTTCCCAACTGAAGTCAGGAAGCTTGCCGGCTCCAGAAAATATCCATAATGTGGTAAAGACTTTTTACACCTGGAGGAATGTTGCGGAAAGAACTGAAAAAGTATGTCATACCCTAAGATTGTGTCTGAACTTTTCCTTGCTGTCGCATGTACACATTTGCTTTTTCTTACATATAGGCTTCCGTTTCAGTGCTATTGCTTAGGTTTATAAAATCTACTCCAAATGAAAATGAATTTTGGATTACTTTCGGTGCATGATGGGCTAAGTTTCTAGTCAAATCATTGCATTTGAAATCTCAAAATAGAAGTAATAGTCTATTGTCATTAGGTGTTACCAGTTTTGACTTACAGCGACCCCATATGACAGAGTAGAACTGCCCCAAAGAGTTTTCTAGGCTGTAATCTTTACAGGAGCAGATTGCCAGACCTTTCTCCCGTGGAGCCACTGGGTGGGTTTGAACTGCCAACCTTTTGGATAGCAGCCGAGTGCTTGACCATTGCGCCACCAGTCTAAACTCCTCATTAAACTGGGCATGGTGTGAGGAAGTTACATAATTTTCTCGAAGTCATAGAAATTAGTGGCAACGCTAGTATTAAAACTCATTCTTGACTGACTTTTAGACATTTTCTTGAGTTGGTTTATAATTCTAATGCATAAAGGTCTATCAGAAAATACATAGTTTTGATTAGCCCAATTGTGGCAACTTTATGCCTTGTAAATATTTGATTCAGGCCACTTCCTAAACTTCTTGTGTCAGTATTGCTGGCTACTGTAATTTGCTGCAGGAAAAGGATTTTTGCATCTTTGGGCTGATTGGGAACATAAAAAGGTAGAATTCAAAAAGAAAATGATGAATGTTGGAGAAATCATCAGGAATGAAAAGCAGCAACAGAGAATTTCCAGAAGGACGAGTACTGAAAATAGATTAATCCCCTTGTGAAGGAAAGTGCAGTTGTGGCAAATACTCCCTGTTTTGAGCTAGTGACTTCATTTATTCTACTCACTTTCGTCCCTTGTTTAAGTGACTCTTTACTTTTTCTGCCTCACCTGTCTGGTCACCAAGCGATGGGCTAAATGGAAGCAGTTCTGCCTCTTACTGTGTAGGACTTGTGAAGCCGAAAGGTAGCAGTTGGGAGCACAGAGAAAGTCGTTGTGGAGGCTAACGCTTTTTTCATGCTGTCAGTCTGTTACGTGGATCAACAAGTTTCAGCCTAAAGTGGATAGCAAGAAGGAGCGAAGTAAAGAGAACAGCTCTTTACTGTAAGGCTTTCTTGTTTGGTTTGAATTTGAAAATTCTAGTACATAAGATGAAGCCATATTTGAAGATAAGCCATATTTGAATGCAAGTGCAAAAACCCTTATCTCTAAACATTGCCATACGATACATTTTTCGCCAAAATATGTGATATTTAATTGAATAGTCAAACATTTTAGACTGAAGTGTTTCGAGACACTCTTACCTTCTAGAAGTTTTGTAGTATGACCATGCATATGAAATGGCTACCTTTTCATTGTTTTAATTTGGAAGTTGGAGTCTAGCCCTGATTACCTGTTGGGAGTGCATGTCAGAATCACCTAGGTTGACTTTTAAACTCTGCATGTCATCTTCATGCCCCCTGTTGCCCAGCCATTCCCTGGATTCTAATACGACCCTTTAGGAGCTGAGCTGGAGTCTTGGTCAGCAGGGATATTTGGTTAGACAGGTTTTTTTGGTGATATCCATCTTAATCTTCACCCTGATTAAGGACCACAGCTTATTTAATTGTGACCTGACCTTGATAGACATCATGTAAACCTCATAAGTCAAAACTATTGCAGATAATAAATTCAGGGGAAAGAACTGCTTAATGGTGACAACTGTCAGCATATTTTAAAGGAACTGATTGGGGCCCTGGTGGCACAGTGATTAAGAGCTCTGGCTGCTAACCAAAAGGTCAGCAGTTCGAATCCACTAGCCGCTCCTTGGAAACCCTAATGGGCAGTTCTGCTCTGTCCTGTAGGGTCGCCATGAGTCGGAATCGACTTAGCGGCAACATGTTAATTAGGTTTTTTTTTTAACCACAAATTTTTAGTTGTAACCCTTAAAGTAATAGTAAAACATCCATGGTTTTTTAATATTCTGTTGTGATTTATAGTATACATTTAGAATACAGTAAGTCCTTATCTATAATGATTTATCATCCCTAACATTCTCTTCATAGTAGGTATTGTTATTTTATCACTTAAAGTTACAGACGAATTGCCCTAGTAATAAAGGTGGGCAGCCAGGTCAGCTTGATCCTTTGCAACTACTCCCTCTTAGGTTAGCTGTCCCATTTAGAAAATTGATGAAGAAATTACGTTGCAGTTTATGCTGGAAAAACACTCTTTCCATTACAACTTGCCAGTCTCAGTATAATATTAATTAAAACGTTTACATTCAAAATGGCCTCAGTAGAAGAGCTAGGTGGGAATATCACGTACCTTTCCGAGGCCATTGGGCTTCAGAACTCGCACTGCAGGTTGTAACTTTGAGTTCATAAGGGGATGATTTACAGGTCTGATACCTGTGAATGAGTGTAAGTAATGCTCAAATTCAAGTAAAAACCATGAATGCTCACCCATTTGGTTTGTTCGTTTTCAATAATTACGTTTTCAAAGTCTTTGGGTTTTATTATTTTAGACTCTAGTGCCAGTGTTTGCCCCATACCATTTACTAAAATTTCCCCATCTCTTTTCCTCTCTGTTTTATATTTGAAATCATTTGAAATCCCTGAGCTGTTTCTGCAAGTCCTCGACATCAGTGCTCAGAGACATGGTCTCACATGGCCGTTGAAAGGAAGAGCCCCTCTTGCCCAGAAGCACACTAGACTGTACACTCTCTCTCTCGGGGGTCAGTGTCTACCAGATACTGGAGAAAGCTAGCTCAGCAGTCAAGGAGCTTTAAAAGGCCAACCCTGCTTCACGAAGTCCCCGCTGAGTTCATATTGCCACCAAGCAGTGAACTGAAAGGCTGCCCAGACTTTTCAAGACTCAAAATTCTGGTTGTTGTTGTTGTGTACTATGGAGTCAATTTTGACTCTTAGCAACCCTATAGGACAGAGTAGAACTGTCCCATAGGGTTTCCTAGGCTGTAATCTTTATGGGAGCAGATCGCCAGGTCTTTCTCCCACGGAGTGGCTGGTGGATTTGAACTGTTGACCTTTCAATTCGCAGTTGAGTGCCTTAGCTACTGCACCACCAGGGCTCTTGGAATTCTAGGAGCCAACTAAAATAGATGGTAATTCCCTAGAGGAGAGGAACTGTGGCTTATTTGTGTTTGTATCACATGGTGTTTGCCCAGAATAAGTGCTAAGTATTGAATTACAATAATTATTGTGATTAACTTCATTAATTTAATGACATCATTAATATAAAAACAACAGCAACAACAAAACATAGGCAACTTTGGAGCGCGTTCCTGTATAAAATGCTTCTGGCATGTCGTTGTTGGCCGTGGGCCGGTAGTGGGTCAGAGTACTCATTTCCTGTCCTCTCTTCCCTCCAGGTGTATGACCGGGTAGCCAGAGAAGCCGTGTTACCCATGGACAAACGACTGGATCGCCTCATGTCTCACTGTGGCCCAGTAACAGGCTGTATTTTTGCTTTGTTGGCCGTCTTCAACTTTCTCTTCCTCATTTTCCTGCGATGGATGACCCCAGATTCCATCATTGATGTTGCAATAGATGCCTCAGGGCCGAAGGGGGCCTGGATTCACGAGTTTTCTTACAGTAAAAAAAATGGCCAGAATGAAGAGATTTCTAAAACCAGGTAGAGGGAAGCCTGGATAGTACAATTTTAAACATCTGCAATAGTTCTACTGAGACTATTGAAAATAAGCTGAATTTTTGTTTTTCAAGTTAATTTAGTAAGTTATGCTACCTCCGTATCATTCAATGTTTTATTTTGGGGAAAGATAAAAACATATGAAATCCCTGAGTGTTCAAACTCCTTGCACTTATTTAACATTTGAGAGAGAAAATTTAAGCCACTCAGGTATGCAGTTTTTCAGACTACTAAAATCCCTCCAGCAGAGATGTTTTAACATTATATGTTGGGAGCTTTGGGTGCTGAATGGCCAAACGTTTTCTGGGTATTTTTTTTTTCTTTTGGCCAGTTTTTAATATTATACCATTAACCAGACATTCACCAGATGTTTACAAGTTTTCTTTAGGGAAATACAACAAACTATATGAATCATTCTAGCTCTTGTTCTTAAACATTTACTGGGTATACTCGGTAAGTGTCGCATATAATCAGCAGGCTTCTCCAGTCAGATGGTCTTTTAGTTATCAGCATCTTTTGAGCACCTTTTCTATTAGAACGTTAGAACGTTAAGCTGGATACTTCCTGCTAGTAAGGACCAGAGGCACATTCCCTCTTTGCATTGTACTCAAACGGGTTGGGTTGACTTGCCGTGGTGTAAAAGATCCCACGCACCCCAAAACGGTTGTCCTAGTCTGAGCACTCCTTTGATCCTCTTATGTACGTTTTCCTAGGTAGAGCCTTTGTCTTCCGTTTTCCTTATGGAAGGACTTTTTACGTTTGAAACTCTAAGGACCGATATCACTGTTTATGATTGTGCAGAAAGTCCACATCTTTCACAGTGTGTGATTTTGCCTTCTGTAATGGCCTTTGTGCGTAGCAGAACGTACAAGGTGTGCCGTCCCCAGGTCAGCGGCTACCCTGCACCTTCGCTAGAAGCCGCTACCCTTCACTTGTGGCCTCGCTGATAAGTATTGGCAGTAAAGTCTCTACCCCAGAATTTTGTTGTTGTTTATATCAGTCTGAGTCTCAAGATTTTAGAAATACGGTCTCTTTGTGGGTGGATGTTGTTAACTGTAAGTATGGTTGCCCTGAGCCATGGGTTTTATAACCCCAAATTAGCCACACACTGTATATTATTAATTCTTGGAACTCTTTAGATTTTTTGTGATTAAAAAACTGAGAGATTGGAAGGATGAGGCACTTGGTGGGTGGACTAGATGGTTTCTGCCAGTATTGTGATTCTTTACAGGATTTTTTAAATGATAGCATTCACAAAACTTCTTAAAAGTATCTTAACATGACTATGAACTGGTTGCCACTGATACAAAAGAAATATATTTTGTTTGGTTTATACTAAAACACAAATGCAAGAGTGTACTTTCTAAAACCTAGAAATTAGGGTTTCTTTTGTTGGAAGAAAAGTGGACTGATGCAAACCATTGATTCTTATTGGGATTTTCCCAGGAAGAAATGGAATTATATATATATGCAATGTAACGTGCCAATATTTGTGATAAATTGAGAAACTGTAACGTTTGGTTTTATTTATTCTGTTCAGCAGTTTTTAAAGGCATACTACTAAGCTTTCTTATTTTTTGTTATCAAAATTGTCATATGTACTTAACGTAAATTATTTAAGACAGAGGATTTAAAGTTGTCTTTGCATGTAAAATATGTCATTTGGAAATTAAAATTTTTTTCCTTGGATTTTCTTTTAACAAATGCAAAGTAAATTTGCTTGTCTTCTGTAAATCTTCATTTTCAGGCTTCCAGGATACCTTAGTTATAGTCAGCGTTGCACTGATCAGTATGTGAAAGCATATTGCGTTACCCTGCTACTTATATTTATTTGAACATGAACTTACAGTGACGAGGAATTTTTAAAAAAATATGCTGTATTTCTTTTAATATTATAAAAAGTCACACATGTAAAACTGATTTATTAAAACATGTTACATGTCCAAAAATAAAGCCCAAAATGACATTTTGACAATTTTCTAAGTTTGTCTTGTTTTATGAGTGGAATATTATTTGCTAGCAGAACAGCATCACTGCCCCCCCCCCCCCCGCTTTCTTTCTCAGTGGAATTTGATGTGTTGGTTGATCTATTAGTAAACAGGAGATATCCTTCAGATATGCCATTTTTTCTTTCTAGAATATATTCTCTCTTGTACTCATGGAATAGCAAGTTCAAATTGTGCCCTTGTTTCCTGATTTAAACAAGCCCTTGTCCTTCACTGCATGAGAATTACCTCATGAGGCAGACAATACATCTTTAAACTACCATGTACTTTATATCTTATGAGCTATTTGAGAGAGAAATAGCAAATTATTTCTTTTTGGTAACACTAGAACATTTATCTCGGTAGGCTCAAATATAGCAATGATTGTGAGGACAGCACAGGACTGGGCAGTGTTGTGTTCGCTGGGTCACTATGAGTCGAAACTGACTGGATGGCACCTAACAACAACAATAGATGTTGTTACGTTGCTTCATTCTTGCATATGAAATTAGGATAATTCAAGTTCTATACAGAATGTGTTGATTTGTAGTCGCTCTGGGAAGTTGGTTTTACTTTTTCATTTTTATTTGGCTATGGCTCAAGGGTTCTCAACTGGAGGGGGACATCTGACGATGTCTGGAGATAGTTCTGGCCACCACAACTGGGTGAGGGATTGGCATCCAGTAGGTAGAAACCTGGGATGTGACTAAACCTTCTATAATGCACAGCACAGCCCTCGCAGCTAAGAATTGTTTGGCCCAAAATGTCATTAGTGCTGTGGCTGAGGAACCATGGTGCTGTAGATGACTTCATCTCCTGTAAAAGATAACATGCATTAGCCATCCTTCGTCAGTAGCCTTTTGCGCTCATCTCAGATGTGGTGCTCCAGTGTGGTAAATGTGGTCTCTGAAGTAAGCGGTAGCCCCGCCTTAGCTGCAGTTTCACTTTCTGCGGTTTCAGTTACCTGTGGTCAGCCACGGTTCGAAATGTTTAAGGAGTATGCAGCGAGGTGAAATCGCACCCTGTCCCGCTCCATCATTCACATACTTTTATTACAGTATATTGTTACATTTTATTATTAGTGTTAATCTCTTGCTGTGCCTAACTTAAAAATAAACTTTATCATAGGTATGTATGTATAGGACAAATCATAATATACATAGAGTTTGGTACTATCCCTGCTTTTAGGCATCCACGGGAGGTCTTGGAACGTATCCCCTGTGGATGAGGGGGGAATACCGTAGAGACATCCTTAAAAAAGGCAAGCTAATAATGGTCAACTGTGGTGGTTAATTTTATGACAGCTGGCTAGGCTATGGTGCTCATTTGTTGGATCAGACACTGGTCTAAATGTTGCTATGAAATATGCATGATTAGCATTGAAATCTTTTGACCTTAGGTAAAGCAGATCACCCTCCACTATAGGTGAACCTTGTCCAATAATTTGAAGGCCTTAAGAGCAAAACTGGAGGTTTCCCGAGGGAGGAGTCTTCCTCCAGACTACAAATAGACATCCTGCCAGAATTCCCTTTTCTCTGTCCGTACCTAAAGCACCTATTTGGGGACCTACAACTGCCAGAATTTCCAGCCTGTCATCTGACCTACGGATTTTGGACTTGCCAGCTACCACAATTCCATGAGCCAATTCCTCAAAATAAATGTGGGGGTGTGAGTGTGCATGTGTGTGTATTACTGGTTCTGTTTCTCTGGAGAACCCTAAGACACCAACTTTTCTGGTATGTAAAACATAGAAAGGACAGCTCTATTTTGAATGAAAAGGCCAAAACAAGGTTGACTAATGTATAGTACAATATACATCACTAGTCTGACAAGAGCAAATGATTGCCTTCTTAGAGTACAGCTGAAGAAAGAAAAACATGAAAAGAGCTAAAGTACTTAGGCTCCTCTGGTTATTTTTGTATACTGGCGTTCTACCAGGTCATTTAAGCTCGGTAAAGGAAAGCTTGTATGTTAATACCCGTTCCTTGAGAGCGGAACAATACAAGAGCTTTATAGTACTGTGAAACAGTGAGCTGGATAAGCTGAATATTGCAGCTCAAGGTTGTTTTCTCATATGTAGCCTTTTGAACAATAGTCCTTCAAATTTGCCTGAGTGCTAGGAGTATCCTATTTTTGCATAACCCATTAAAAAAACCAATGTCATGAAGTCGATTCTGACTCATAGCGACCCTATAGAACAGAGTAAACTGCCCCATAGGGTTTCTGTGGAGCAGCTAGATGGTGGATTTGAACTGCCAACTTTTCAGTTAGTAGCTAATCTCTTAACCACTGTGCCACCAGGGCTCCATTTTTTTTTTTGCATGAAGCATTTATTATATAAGAAGATTTAACTTCATCTGCTCTTAGAATTTCATTTGGGCTTGTCTTTTTCAATAGGTTGTAGAAATTTAGAAAATTCTAATATAGCCAAGAATGAAAGAAAGACCTAGAATGGCAAGGAAAGTCAAAATCATTCCATTGCACTTGTACTGGCCAGCTGGTGCATGTTGAACGGTGAAAGGTAAAAGTGAACACTGTCCAGCTAGGGGAGGGGGGAGTCCTAGATGATTTGGGTCCTTCATCGAGGACCTGGGACATTTTTTTCATCCATTTCATTATCTTCATTATGTGGGGACAGCCCACATTTTTTTCAAAAACTGAACAACGTGACCTTCACTGTTACTTCAAATGGAACATGATCAGGAGCCTTGCTGCTGGGCCTTGTTGTGGATGAAAGTGCATTTCGGCGAGTGGTCTGATGCTTCCAGTGTGACATTCTGCTTGGAACAACATCCAAGACGGGCGTTTTAGTCAATACTGCTTTCAAGTAGACAGTCGTTTGGAACTGGTTACACCTTAGATTTGGGCTTTCTCTTCCATAAACATCAGAATGAAGAGAAAATGAAATGTTACAGGGAATAAAATTTCACATTAACGACCCCTCTGACAGGGATCACGATAGAGGGTCCCGGGCAGAGTGGACAAAAATATAGAACAAAATTCAAATTCACAAAAAAAGACCAGACATACTGGTTTGACAGAGACTGGAAGACCCCTGAGGCTATGGCCCCCCGATACCCTGCTAACTCTGAACTAAAGCCACTCCCAAAGTCCACCTTTCAGCCAAAGATTAGACAGGCCCAGAAAACAAACAATAACACACGTGAGGAACGTGCTTCTTGGTTCAATCAAGTATAAGAGACCAGAGAGGCAACACCTGCCCCAAAGCAAAGATGAGAAGGCAGGAAGGGATAGGAAACCTCGATGAATGGACACGGGGAACTGGGGTGGAAAGGGAAAGAGAGTAATGACACATTGTGCGGATTGCAGCTAATACCACAGGACAATTTGTGTTTCCATTTTTTGAATGAAAAACTAATTCATTCTATAAACTTCCACCTAAAACACGATAAAAAAATTAAAAAAAGATGTTGCATTAAGAGCATAGGGTGTCTTTGCGCCTGTCGTAGTCTCCTAGGGCTGCTGTAACACAAATACCGCAAGTGGGTAGCTTTAGAGAACAGAAATGTATTTTCTCACAGCTCTGGAGGCTGAAAGTCTAAATCAGGACCTAACCCATTGCCATCAAGTCAATTCCGACTCGTAGCAGCCCTACAGGACAGAGTAGAACCGCCCCATAAGGTTTCCAAGGCCGTAATCTTTAGGGGACCAGACTGCCTCGTCTTCCTCCTGCAGAGCGGCTGGTGGGTTCGAACCACCAACCTTTCGGTTAGCAGCTGAACACTTTAACCACCGTGCCACCAGGGCTCCTTAAACCAGGGTCTCCAAGACATGTCAATTCCTCCCTTGCCAACAGCCCGAGGCATCCCTGGGTTCCTTGGTGATCCTCACAGGGCATCTGTCTTCCCCTGGGTGGACCTGCTGCGGTGTCTCATCTGCTCTTTTAATAATTTAGAAGGGATTAGATTAGATTTAATTAACATAACACAGAAAACCCTATTTCCAAAAAGGATTACATCCACAGGTATAGTATGGGATTTCAACACATTTTGGGGCGACACAATTCAATCCCTAACAGCACTTCTTTGTATGAATGTCAAATAACTTCCTTTGTGCCCATAGGATCTGCGAAGTTCTTTTCCTCTTTCCAACCCTGCCTTCCAGCGTTATGTAGCAAAAATAGGGGTTTCGGTGTTAAGACGATTTGGATGTGAATCTTGCTGGTTAAATAGTATTTATTTAGTCCTGTGGTTCTGCAGCCATTGGATGTTTCTAGTTGGAAGACAGATTCTCTAGTGCATTTAACATTGACCATGGATGTCAGCACACGCAGTTGCCAAATCACAGTTAGATTAGAACCTACAAACTGAGTTCTCGGTAATAGGAGCACCGAGTGCTAGAAGGTTTAAAATAGATGTCATATGATACCAATTATAGCTCGGGGAAATTTTGCCGTCCTGGGAACCTATACAGAGTAAGCCAAAATGGACGATGCTCCTGCTTCCTATGGCTTTAAAAACATTTTTATTACAATGTTTGCTATCTTTTTTTTCTTCAAGCTTTTAATCAAAGTTTTTTTGGCTCTCCTAACCCATTTCTATATCGTCAAAGGAAATAGGAAAGAAGCGGCTAGGATAGCAGAAGAGATCTATGGAGGAGTTTCAGGTAAAAATACATGAGTTTGTTCCCAATCCTTAAAAAAAAAAAAAAAAAAACTGTCCTAGATAATTCATATGAATAGTATTTCGAGAAGGCACATGGTATTTCTACTTTGGCGTTGTCTTTGGTGGTTAAAAGAATGATCTATTATTTAAAGTAACAAAATGGCATGGGCTGCACCAATTTGTGTAGGATTCTTTGCTTTTTTTTTTTTTGCAAGTTTTTTTTTTTTATTAGCAGTTATTATTTAAGAAGTAAATAGTGACTCTCTAAGAGTATTTCGAGAACCTCATTTCTACTGACCAGAAGGATTATTTATATCAGATTAGTTTCCACAATATTTTAAATCAGACTTGAGCAATGGGTAACATTCTAATAAGACAAGATTTCCTCGAGGAATAGAAAGACTAGTAAGTTTGCTTTAAAGCAGCAAATGTGGCATGGTGTATAATACATATATATATTGTTGTGTGCCATTGAGTCAATTTTGACTCATAGTGAGCCTATAGGACAGAGTAGAGCTGCCCTGTATGGTTTCCAAGGCTGAAATCTTTATGGGAGCAGACTGCCACATCTTTCTCTGGTTAGCAGTTGAGTGCTTTTACCGCTGTGCCACCAGGGCTTATATATATGTAGTGTGTATGTTGTCATTTTCAATTGAAGTTGATTAGCCACTTGTCACTGTCAGGAAAAAGCCTTCACTAAACCCACTTAAACGTGGCACTCTTCAAAGAACCGCAAACAAAGGTGCTTCTAATATGAAATGCCAAGATTCGGGGAAAACACTTTAAAGTCTTATTTCTTTCAAGAAATGATTCGCTTTAATTGAAGTGAGACACCTTAAATGTCAATGAACCCGATCTCCCTGTCGCTGCTGGGATTGTCACGAGGAGCCTTTATTCATAAACAGAGTTCAGAATTTCCCTCTTTATTTGTAGGGTTTGCAGAGGCTCCAGGGTTACATCATTCTTTATCCAGTATCCACTTTCAATTTGCATCTAGGATTCCCTTTCAAAATAGGCTTATGATATGCAATTTCAATACACGAGGCAACCTTGAATGCACTGGACAACAGCAGCCGTAACCAAAGAAACAGAGGCATCAGAATGCTTCAATTAACTGGGGACCGTGAGAAGAATCTCGAAGTTTCAGAAAGTGGACGGCCCAGGCTGTGGAAAGAGGTGTCTTTTGGGGATTACATTTGCCATACTTTTCAGGGAGGTATGTTACTTTGACTAGGTAAAAAATAATAATAATAATAGTGTTTCCCTTTCGTTTCAAGTTAAGCATGACTTGAAAAGCTATTTTCTAATTGGATTTGTAAATCGGGGCAGGGGTTTTCTAAATTCTCAGGAACTCGTTTTCAGTGTTTTTTGTGGCTACATCATGCTCAGGGTTTAAATTAGGTAAAGTCTAACAAAGTCAGTAAGGGCAAGGGCATGTTACAAATGTTTTCACCTGTTGTTCATGCGCGTTAATTCTGTCTCTGAGGTCCTAAATTAAGTACATTCTTGGAAAAAAAGGTTTTATAATTGTCAAAACCTATGTAAGCATTAGCATCATTTGAATTTAATTCTGGAACCATAATACAGGTATATTAAATAAAGCTCACTAATTCTTTAGCTCAGGAGCCCTGGCCGCGCAGTGCTCAGCTGCTTATCGAAAAGTCAGTGCTTCAAACTCATCAGCTGCTCTGCGGGAGAAAGACTGTGGTGGTCTGCTCCCGTAAAGTTTACAGCCTTGGAAACCGTACTGGGCAGTTCTACTCTGTCCTATAGGGTTGTCATGAGTCAGAGTAGATTCAGTGTCAGTGGACATTGTTTAGCTTAATTATCTTTATTGTTCAAGTTCCTAGGATCCTATCAATTTAATGCAAGTAGCATAGTATTATAAGGTCAAAACTGTGATTTTAAAAAGTATCGTTAACAAGAGGTTTGGTTTCCTTCTTGCACATGTACAGGCCTATTTTTACAAGCACACAAATTTATATACTCCGTATGTGTGTAATGGAGTATGTCCAGATTTAGTAAACAACGCTTTCTATAATAACGGGGCAGGATGTCTGTCACATGCCAGAAACAGCAGTTTCTACATAATTCTAAGTATTTTTTCTTTTGACACTGTTAACAATCGGATACTATATATTTAGAACTAAATGTATTAAAAATCAAGCAAAAAGATTTCTGAAAGCGGTCAGCTCAATCCTGAAATGGCATTTGCTGTTCATTGATCAGACAAATGTTTGTTGGGAAAACACAGGACGTTTCATCAGTAGGTTAGATAACTGCCTTACAACAGTCTCAGCCCAAGGTTCAATTCTGGGATTCCACCAGCATATTCTGTGCCGGAAAATCAGCGTCAATATCATCAAAAGCAAGGGAGCGCCCTGAATAGCTCAGCTAGGCAGTTTTGACTTTTCTGAGCGCTACTTATTTCTTTTGGAAGAAGTCCCTGGGTGGCACGAATGGCTAAATACTCGACTACTAGCCAAAAGGTTAGCAGTTCGAACCCACCCAGAGGTGCCTTGGAAGACAAGCCTGGCAATCTTCTTCCAAAAGGTCACAGCCTTGAATACCCACCCTATGGAGTAGTTCTACTCTGCACACACGTGGTGGCTATGAGTTGCAGTTGACTGGACAGTGGCTAACAATTTCTTTTGGCAGTCACATCTAGCATCATATCCTCTTTAAATATCATTTCTTTTGCCTGTAGACTCTTTTGGAAGGGCTTGTTTTGTTCTGAATTTCATATTCTGGAATACATTATTTCCTATGTCTTTATGATTTAAACTGTTATGTGTGTAGATGACTCATGCGAGTTGCGTTAAGCTGTGGTTGACTGTTACTAGTTTTGAGCTGACAGGCCTCTTTGTATACTTTGGAGGGTCACTATGAGTTGAAATTGACTCGATGGTGCTGATTTTCTGCATACTTTGTAGACAATACTTGTTTTTCGGTCTGAAACATGTCACGGGCCCTTGAAAACTTGCAGCCCCTTGCTGCTGTGCCTGACGGGTAAGCAGATCCCGCTTCAGCCCACAGAAGTTTCTACAGTGATAAAAGGCGCTCTCTTTCCCTAAAGAGACGTGTGGTCTGACTTTGCAGCCTTTGCTAATTTGATCAGAATGGGAGCTAGATTTAGTACACTCACCTGGTCCTTGAACTTGATGAAAATAAAATGTATTTACAGGTGGATAACTGCTATCTGTGTCCCTTGGGCCAGATATGTTTCAGAACTCAGACTTGTTTGCATATTAGAAAGCTTACACAGTGTGTATACTGTCCCCTACACAGCACTCCCAGCAGGGTGTGGAGCTACTTCCCATAATCAAACAGTTTGATTATTTCTAGAGCAAAGTTATTCACATCAAGTGAGCCTAAAATTACACACACAAAAAAACAATTGCCTACCATGAGTTCTGGTCATGTTTTGCTGCCACAGGACTTTGCATCAGACTTGGGGAAACACTTGGTTTTCAGAATTTGGGGGATTCTACAATTGCAAGTAAGAGATTGTGGAACTACATAGTACCTTAAAAAAAAAAAGGCTATTTTAAGCTAAGTTGCAAAGGTGAGTTCTAAGTGTTATGCTGAAAACCAGTTGTTCTTGTTGTGAAGTCAAAGAGCTGACCTTGAGTTGACACCCATGCCTCTGCCTGGCCCATCACCCTGCCTCCTTTTCCTGTTCCTCTATTCCACTAGGACTCCCTGCCTTGTTCCATTCCTTCCCAAGCTCTCCCTAGCCTTCTGCTCTCCTTTCGTTCGGGTGGTGCTCATCAAGCCCCGGCGCAACCATCCTCCGAGTGATTACAGATGGCAGGCGCCTGCTGGCTTGTTCCACACTGGGACCACCAGTCTCCACCGGGGGCTCTGCCTCTCCACCTGTCTGTCACCTTAGCTCAGCTCTCCCACCCCTAGAAGGGACCTTCTTTGGAACATACTTCAAAAACTATGTTCATTGACTGTGTTTCACCTTTGGATCAGAAGGGAGAGGTCTAGAGAGTATTCATTTTAACTCAATTTTATTATGCTGCTGTTGTTCACAGCCACTGAGTCAAGTCTGCCCTACACTCATGGTGAAGCCATCTACAGTGGAACAAGATGCTGTCCGGACCCACGCCATTTTCGTGATCAGTTGTGATCCACAGGGTTTTCGCTGGCTGATTTTCAGAAGTAGATCACCTGGCCTTTCCTCCTAATTTGCGTTAGTCAGGAGGCCCTGCTGAAACCTGTTCAGCATCATTGTTGCTGTTGCTGATGTGTGCTTTCGAGGCGATTCTGACTTATAGCGACCCCTGTGACAGAGTAAAACTGCCCCATAGATCTCTCCTGTGGAGCCTCTGGATGGGTTTGAACCACTGACCTTTCAATTAGCAGCTGAGCACTTAACCATTGCGCCACCAGGGCTCCTTGTTCAGCATCGTAGCAACATGCAAGCCTCCACTGATAGAGGAGTGATGGCTGCCTATGAGGTGCACTGGCTGGGAATCGAACCTGGGTCTCCTGCATGGAAGGCCAGAATTCTACCACTGAACCTCCACTGCTCTCAATTTTATTATAATATTTTAGATATCTCAGGAAATTTATTATAATATGATTTTTTCCAGTTTCCTTTGTTTTACCTAAAATATCATTAATTCTGCTAGGCTCTTGCCTGTGTTTTGGTTCAGAGCTGAAGTGCCTTTTGAACTGTCTTTTCTTTGATAAATGCCACAGGAAAAGACATGGCTTCATATGATTTCAGAACTTGAATAAAGAGGATAAAGATTGCTCCATGAGTACTGGGGATTATATCCAGCTGTTGTTGTTGTTGTTGTTAGGTGCCATTGAGTTGATTCCAACTCATAGCGACCCTATAGGACAGAGTAGAACTGCCCCACAGGGTTTTCTAGGCTGTAATCTTTACAGGAGCAGACTGCCACCTCTTTTCTCCCACCAAACAGCTGGTGTGTTCCAACAGCCAGCCTTTCACTTAACCACTGTGCCAGCAGGGCTCCTTTATATCCAACTAGGTGGTCTTTTTAGAATAACAAACCAGTAATTTCAAATCCTTGTTGGAATTAGGCAGAGCAAAAGAAAAAAAAAGCAAACAAAACAACAATAATTGGTTTTTATCTTGAATACTTGGAGCTCAGGCAAACTGTATTTCATCTGAACCCATTCAGGAAATATGCAACTACTAGGCTTTCCAAAGAAATGAATGCTTAAGTAGTAATCAAGAATCATTCTCTTCTGAGGCGATCTATTTTTAGTTGCTTGGCGAACTGCCCGGGTCACGGGGCTGCAAGCGCGTTATGAAGACCTTACCCTACGAATATGTTTACTTGTTCCTGACGAGGAGTCTGGAAAATGCTCAGGTACTTTTTCATTCGCCTCTTTGCGTTTTTCTCCGAAGGTGATTGGTATCTCAAGTTCTCAGACTCCTTGAATCACCATTTCCTGACGGCTTCTAGAACCACAGATTTCAAAACCAAAAGTCTGAGGACTTGAGATACCAATGACCTTCGGAGAAGAATGGAAAGGGGAGAATGAAAAAGTACTTGAACATTTTCCAGACTCCTCGTCAGGAACAAGTAAACATATTCGTAGGGTAAGGTCTTCATAACGCGCTTGCAGCCCCGTGACCCGGGCAGTTCGCCAAGCAACTAAAAATAGATCGCCTCAGAAGAGAATGATTCTTGATTACTACTTAAGCATTCATTTCTTTGGAAAGCCTAGTTGCATATTTCCTGAAAGGAATGGAAAAACTTCCTAGCTGCCAAGTAACTGTTATCGTTAATTTCTCACAATTAGCTCTAATTTGAAAACATGAAGGATAAGCACGAGCAGCCACGTGTTGGGAACAAGAATAGAAAAAACAGGGGAGCCCACTATGGCAGAGTTTCTGGAAAAGGGTTTTGTGCGCAACTTGTCAAGGTCCTTTGAGACAAGTGCTGGAAGACAATGGGATGGGGAGGTTGCTTCCTTTAGAGTAGTTTTGTCTCCAGTTGGGAAACAAAAAGGATTTCTACTTTGAAGGGGATACAGTTGACTTATTGCCTGCTATCTGTAGAGAGGACCCGCCGGTGTTTCATTCTGTTGTACGCCGAGTCGCTATGAGTCAGAACCCACTCGATGGGACCTAACAACAACAGCATCTATAGAGACAGGGAGTCTCTGGGTGGCGCAAGTGGTTAAGGCACTTGGCTGCTAACTTGGTTACAGTCCACCCAGAGGCACCTCAGAAGAAAGTCCTGGCAATCTCCTTCCAACAAATCAGCCTTGAAAACCCTATGGAGCACAGTTGTACTCTGACACACATGGGGTCGCCATGAATGGGCTCAACTTGATGGCAGCTGGCTTACTGTTTTTTTTCTTTATCTATAGAGAGAACAGATATTAAAGCATCCAAGACAAGTAAATCCACGACGAGAACAGGGAGAATTTAAAAGCCAGTAGGTCTTAGAATGTAATCAGTGTCACTAAATTGTACATGTAGAAGCTGTTGAATTGGTGTATATTTTGCTGTGTATACTCTCAACAACAACAACAACAAAATAAATAAACGTTAGAGGGAAAAAAACCCAGGAGTTCTTAAAACCAGAGCAGAGTGCATTCTGAAGTCTCAAAACTCGACTTGAGTCCTACTTCTGCCACTAGCTAGCTGTGAGACCCCTTCATGTGAGACCAAGGAGTTGTGGAACCTTTTGGGGTGTTCAAGTTCATGAAGCAAGGCTCTTCCTGTC
This sequence comes from Elephas maximus indicus, assembly GCF_024166365.1. Lineage (NCBI taxonomy): Eukaryota > Metazoa > Chordata > Mammalia > Proboscidea > Elephantidae > Elephas > Elephas maximus. The sequence goes on from NC_064846.1 coordinate 164,289,872, forward strand.
CCTCCTGTCCTGAAAGCGAAGGGGTGGGGCTCCAGTAGAAATACGAGTTTAGATAAGAGGTGCCTATTAGAAGGGGAGGCTGGCATTTCATGCTCAAGTTGGACGTCAGTGAAGGCAGACGACTTGCTGCACTGCACTCTGTTTCATAATTATGATAGTAGGTAGGATTACGGGTTCTTCAGATTGTGGGACACAGCGCAAGACCCTCGGACACATGAAAGGCAGAACTCTTACTTACAGCTCCCAGTGGGGGAAGGCTGCCACCCAGGGCCACTCAGGGTTGCATCGGGGACAGGGTAACAGCAAGCTGGGATTCTTTTGTTGTTAGTTGCCACCAAGTTGTTTCCAACCCATGGCCACCTTGCGTACAACAGAACAAAATGTTGCCTGGTCCTGCGCCATCTCCATGATCGTTGGTATGTTTGAGTAGGTTGTTAAGACTTTTGTGTCAACCCATCTCATTTAGAGTTTCCCTCATGTTCGATGACCCTCTACTTTACCAACCAAGATGTCCTTTTCTAGTGATTGGTCTTTCCTGATGATGCATGCGCCCAAGGTAAATGAGCTGAAGTCTCACCATCCCCCCTTCTAAGAAGCATTCTGGCCGAATTTCTTCTAGGACTGGTTTGTTCATTCTTCTGGCAGCTTATGTGTGAGGCTGGGGATAGCTAGGTTTTGCAGGCTTCCTGAGGATTGGATATTTTGAACAATTCTGTTGCCCCAAGGAAGAAGGGGTCATCCCTGGGTGTTAGGCATCTGAAAGTCTCTGCAAGGTGTGGCCCAGGAGTGTTAGAGCCTCTTAAGGGGAGGAGTTGGGCTATGGGCTTAAAGAACTGCCTGTGAAGGAGAATTGAGAGTTTTTAGCCATGATCTCAAAACCGGGTCAAGGCAGTAGCTGTGACATATTATATCACACGCTCCTGTGCTACTCAGATGGGGGGAAGAAACTTAGAAAGCAGCGGTGTGGTGAGGGAGAAGCCCAGGACAACATGGAGGAATGGAAGATGGCCGTCCACCTGCCACAGGCTGGCCGCAACTTGAGAAGCCTGGGCTGGGAGTGGGAGCAAAGAGAATGCTGCATTGATGGGGGACACGAGGAGAGGTGGCCAAATGCCAGTGCATAGGCATCTGCTTCCAGTTAACGGAGAGGCAGCTTGCCTGTCCTCCTTGCTTCTCCCCACCACCCCCCCCCCGGCACCAGAGGAGCAGGCACCTCAAAGGAGGCGGCCAGGAAGTGTGGGAAGAGCACATCTGCTGCTCTTTGGCCTCAACCTGCTAGGACCTGAGATGGTCTAGCCTCCTCTGGGAGCTATGAGGAGAGGAGCTTTGAAGAGATTCGGAGATGCCTGACTTGTTTGTATGATTTCTTTATTGAAATGTAGCACTGTCTCAGTTTCTTAGGGCTGCTGTGACAAAGTACCATAAGCTTAGTGATTTCTAAGAACAGAAATTTATCCTCTTTCAGTTCTGTAGGCCAGAAGTTCAAAATCAAGGTGTCAGCAGGGCCATGCTCCCTACAAAGACTCCAGGGAAAGAACTATTCCTAGCCTCTCTCCTAGCTTCTGGTGGTTCTCAGCAATCCTTGGTGTTCCTTGGCTTGTAGACGTATCACTCCAATTTCTGCTTCTACACATGGCCTTCTCCTCTCTGTTTATGTCTGTGTGTCCTCTCCTCTTCTTACAAGGACACCTGCCGCTGGATGGAGGGCCTACCCTAATCCAGCATGACCTCATCTTAACTTGATTACATCTGCAAAGACTCTATTGCCAAATAAGGCCACATTCTGAGGTTCTAGGCAGACATGAATACTGGGAGGACACTATTCAACCCACTACAAACATCAATACAGAGAAGCACACACAACGTAAGTGAACCACTCAATGCATTTCCACAAAGTGAACACAACTGAGAAGCAGAGCCCAAGAGCAAGACACTGCATATTCTCAACATCACCCCCAACCATGCCCTCCTCCAGTCGGCCCCACCTTCCTCAGGTTGGTTTTGACTCCTAACACCCAATGTGTGAGTCTGGCCTCTTTTTGTACTCTATGGAAACATCACACAGAATGTACTCTTTTGTGTCTGGCTTCTTACTCTCAGTATTAGGTTTGTGGGATTTCAGGGCTTCAAACCAGTTTGTTCTGGTTTGAATCCCTGCTGAGAATTTGCATTTCCACCCCAGATATACTGAACCACAATCTGCAGTTTAATAAGATCTCCAGATGATTCTTATGTATAATAAATTTTGAGACCCACTGCTCTACTAGTGGTTCTCAGAATTGGTCCCTAACCGGCAGCATTAGCATCGCCTGGGACGTTGTTAGAAACGCAAGTTATCAGCAGGGTTTCCAACTAGAATAAATCAGATCAAAGCCCTGGAATTTGCCCATGTCATTATTGTGTGTGGATTGAACCTTAACTGCTGAAATGGGACTGATGAGCAACAGAAAGTTACTGGAACGTTTGAAATAGGATCAAGATGTCTTTAAGGTCCCTACTTTCCATCAGGAAAGGGGGTCACCATAGCCCACAAATAACTATTTACTAGCAAAATAATTACAAAATAATTATGTCCCCATTTTACAGATCAGAAAATTGACATTTAAATCATTTTAGTAACTTGTCTTTTGGGCAGAGAAAGTGGTCAAGGTAGGACTTAAACCCAGGTGGTCTGACTCCACTGGCCCCGTGCTTAGCCATCACACTCAGATGCAAGCTGTTTAGGGGAGAATTATTAGAAGACTGTATCATCTGACAAACAACACCCTGCTTTATGATAATAGAGAGGCATCTTTACCAAAATGCAACAGAGACAGTTCCCTAGGGAATTGGGAACAAAGCCCTTTACCTGACGCCTCAGAGGTTCCTTCCTAGTGCACAAGCAGGTGGTGTCTTTGGGGTGGGGGTAGGTGGGAGACAGGGAAAGGAGGAAATTGGGGAAGCTCGCTGACTGGCTTTGTCCTTCATTTTGCCTTATTTGGAGCTATTGGAGTCAAACACCAGGCATCATTTATTTGAACTAAATCTATTGCTTTTTAAAACTGCCTCTGAAGAGCCAGAGAGTTTGACTGCGCGCCCTTTCCCCACACCCCTCCAAATGAATGAACTATGCACTCAGTGGCTTGTCACCCTGTGAGGAGCTGTCGAGAGACCCCAGTGCATAGCACATGCTCCCCTCCACTCCCTCCCCAACCCCCTCTCACAATGGCTGGGCAGCGTGGACAAGGGGCAGGAAGGAGTTTCCAGGTGCTGACTCTGAGTTTTGTGTTTCAGGCTGCTGGGCTGACCGATCCCCACTTCATGAAGCTGCGGCCCAGGGCCGTTTACTGACCCTTAAAACTCTAATTGCACAAGTAAGTAACCTGAAGACTTGACCCTTCATGCTTATGCTATAATCCAGCGCCATTCTGTAGCAACTTTGGCTGTGGCAGAGGCCTTGCTTGCCCATGGGGGTGAAAACACTGCCATCCTAGGTGTACGCATCCTCTAGCCCCTCACCATTTATTCCTCCTGACTCTCCCTTCCTGGGGAGCTGGCTTGGTTTCTGCCCAGTTCCCTCCCTCCCTTCCTGGGCCTTCCTCTTAGGAATTTTCCCTGCAAAGGATGATGGGGATGCCCTCAAATCTGTCTTACGCCTAACTTACCTTATACTTGCCCAGTGTGCATTAATGACAACAGCTCTGAAATTCTATCAGTCATCTACTGCTGAGTATCAATGACCTCAAAACAATGGCTGAAAACAACAAACATTTAATATCTTACAGTTTATGTGGGTCGGAAGCAGCTTAGCTAGGTGGTTCAGGGTCTCTCTCAGGCTGCCGTTAAAGTGTCTGCCAGGGCTGAAGTCCCCTGGTGGTTCAACTGGGGAAGGATCTGCTTGCAAGCTCACTCATGGAGTTGTTCCCACTCCATTGCCTTCTAGTCAATTCCCACTCATAGCGACCCTATAGGACAGACTAGAACTGCCCCACAGAGTTCCCAAGGAGCACCTGGCGGATTCAAACTGCTGAGCTTTTGCTTAGCAGCCAAAGCACTTAACCACTACGCCACGAGGGTTTCAGCAAGCCTCAATTCCTTGCCACATAGGCTTCTCCACAGAGCTGCCTCATGAGATGACAGCTGGCCTCCCCCAGCGAGAGCGTGATCGAGTGCCTAACAAGGAAGCCACAGTCTTTATAACCTCATCTCCAAAGCAAAATCCCATCACTTCTGCCATATTCTGTTGGTCAGAAGTGAGTCGATGAGTCCAGCCTACACTCCAGGGGAGGGGATCCCACAAGTGAGCCAATGCCAGGAATCCGGGACCACTGGGTGCCCTCCCAGCGTCTGCCTACGCCAATGACATATTATTTTAAGAGCAAACATTAAAATAGGTTGACATATGGGTAAACCTCACTCCTCAGGGAAGATTAAGGTCTTGGTTATTAAGGCCGCTTTATGTATTTTTGTTCACGACTGTTTCCCCAGCACCTTGAACAATGAACAGAGACCTAGTAAATAGTTGTGAAATGAATGAAAGTGTACATACTCTATTTGCTGTTTGTTTCAGATCTACATGAGTACACAGGAGGCGACGCTGCATATCTTTTTTCCACATCCTAGCTACCACCTAACCTGGCTACCTGACCATTTCAAATTTAAACAGCTGGGCACACTGCTCTTTCGGTGCCTTGTTTTCTTCCTCCTTTCTGAGTTGTGTTACTTAGGAAAACGAAGGCAAAAGGCAAACAGCACTGCCAGCAATGATGAAATGGGCTTTGGATTTGATTTTATCGCTTGTTCATTTATTTTAAAGCACCTTCCATTTGATTTGATTTGATTATTTTAACATGTAATATATAATTTTGTATATAAAATAATATGTAATGTTAATATGTAATGTTTTAATTTATCTATTTAAATATATATTTAAAAATGTAAAAAGCATATTTTGACATGTAATTCACATCATTCAAAAATGCAAAATGAGACAAAAAGGTACCCAAGTGAAACGTCTCGCATCCACCTCCTCCCTCTCGGCCCCTTCACTTCAATACTTTTATTAGTATATTTTTAAATAAACTTTTTATTTTGGAATAATCTTAAAGAAACGTTGCAACGATACTACAGGGAGTTCCCATATACCCTTCACCCAGCTTCCCCTGATGTTAGTATCTTACATAGCTGTGATACATTAGGCAAAAGTAAGAAATTAACATTGGCCCAATACTATTAACTGAACTACCGACTATTGGGATTTCACCAGCTTTCCACCAGTGTCCTTCTTCTGTTCTGGGATTGAATCCAGGCTACCTCATTACATTTCAAGGCTTGTTTATTTTTAACTATACTTTTATACTCCATATGCATGTTAGTTTTTACATCGCGATTAAATGTGTAAGGAACATCCTTCGTAAAAAAAAAGTTCAACTTCTTCTTGCTACATTCCCACGTCTCTACCTCTATGCAAGTAAAAAATAGATTGTTCTGTTTGATTCTTTGTTTCCATTTAGATAGCATGGTGTGCTGTGAGTAAAACATTAAACCAAGGAGCAGGAGCTCCTGGTTAGCACGCTGGTTTTCACTGGCAACTTGGGAGCCACAAGTCTTATAATGATTAGAACTTTCTGCTTCTCCAGTTTCTCACCCACCACTAACGTTATCCACCTCTAGATGGTCTCTCGGGCCTGGCCAGCATTCCATTTCTACAATTCAGGGATTCTGAAAGTTTTTCCTTTAGCACACTGCTGCCCCCTGGTGGACTAGCCTAATTTTTTTTTCTGTTTTTCTTCAACTCATAAAAGAAAAATATTTTTCTAACTGGTATTAAGTACTTAGTTTGAAATACATAGCACAGCCCTAGAGTAATGGTGTCACATCCAGGACATGGAAGTGGACAGGACTGAGGCAGTACAGAGAGGCCCTTTGATGAAGGGACACAATGTCCACAAGACAGCTGTGGGAAGTCCCACGGCAGGAATGAATCTGGTACCAAAGAGGTCAGGCAGGAGACGGTGGGTATTTAGGTTGGGAACCTGGGTTCAGGGTCATGGTACTAGTTTCTGGAAGCTTTCGGAATGACAATTACCAGGCAGGGAATCAAAGGCAAGTTTCAACTCGAGAGGATAAGCCAGGGACCCAATTCTTTTCGCAGGAGTAAAGTGGTAACCATTGGGTGAGATGGTAAGGGCCAAGGTGTTAAAATCAGGGTGTAAAGTCAGGGTTGACTAGCAGCTAGCCTGACCTTGTCATGTGTCACATGGACTCCAGGATGGGGAGGGTGGGGCATGGCAGTAGTGGGACTTGGAAGACACTTGGACTGGGCAGAGACTCCGGTGCCAGGATAAGGAGATGAGGGTTAGCAGAATCCTGTGGCCCCGGGCCCTGGTATTTTAGACACTTCTCCATGCAGTGGATTTGGGCCAGGCAGTGATGCTGCTACCAAGGCATATGAACCCAAGGAGCACTATCTACTTGACCTTTTCTTCTTAAGCCTGGGAGTCACCCTCTGTTCCAAACCCAAACCTACCTCCTGAACTTCTCTGGACTCCATCGCCTCCTCCTCATACCCACTGCTGATCCGGCCCATAGCCTGTCTTCCTGGCTCTCCCTGCTTCAGTTTCACATCCCTACACTTCCAATCAGCTCTCCGTGATGCTACCAGTGTGTGCAAACACCAGACCCTCTCCAGCTTAACACAATTCACAGGAGCCTCATTCTCCGTAAGACGGAAATTCTCCCATGATCTGGCTCCAGCTCACTTGTCCTCCGTTATCGTCTACTTCCCCTTCTTTCTCCTGTCTCCATCACCTGTGGGCTCTTTCTGCTCCAGAAATATCCCACCACTCAACCGGGGCTCCAGCTGGGTCACATTCTGGGTTGCTTCCTGCCTTTGCAAACTCTGTGTCCTCCAAAGGCAAGTACTCTTTCTTTGCCTACCTTGCTTGAAACTTTTTATCTTTCAAGCCTTAGCTAAATACTACCTTATTGGCAAAGCCTTTTCTTACTCCCCAAGCCCTTCCCAACTGAAAATCAAACACATTTCCAGTATAGCAGTGCTCTTGCTATGTGTTTTCACGTCTGTCTCCCCACTGAGCTCTTGGAGGAGAGAGACCCATGTCAAAGCTTTGCGGACCCACTTCCTAGCACAGTGCCCAGTCATTCCACAAAATAAGCATTTGTTGAATGAATGAATTCCAGACTCCCGCATCCTGTTTGGACTCTGCATCCTTGTCATGGTCTCTACTCATTTCTGTGTGGTGTTAATGATACCCACTGGCCTGGAGCACTTCAGAAACAAGCTGAACAACGTTGTTTTTGTTGCTATCGCTAATGTAGCATTTAACCTGGTTCTGTTCAAATTGTAGGGTGTCAATGTGAACCTTGTGACAATTAACCGGGTCTCTTCTCTCCATGAGGCGTGCCTTGGAGGTCACATGGCCTGTGCGAAAGCCTTATTGGAAAATGGTGCACACGTGAGTACCGCCCCTGCCCACTTAGGTCTGTTGCCAAGGTGCATCTAAAGAGACAGTACCTTCTAGACTACTTACCCATTTTGAGTGTGGACAGGTTGCAAAGATACTGCTGTACATGCCCATGTATGAATATTCATATGAGACTACAGAAACCTTTCAAAATAATGATACTGACTTTAAAAAATATCAGCTTGAACTAAAGTAATTTGAAAACCGATCTTGGAAAATTGACTATAAAACATCAAAAAGAACAAACTTAAAATAACAACAACCAAAAGGGGGGGGAGGACTCACTCCTAATTCAACAACCTAAACCAACAACCATTTTCATTAAACTAAATTATCAAACTGAGCTGGTTTTTAATAAATGATACATTTAAAAAAATTTTTTTACCTGATTTTTTATTATACCCTAATTGTTTTCAGAGTGACTGAGGGACTATCTACAATACAGCTAACAGGATAGAAGTATAGAATCAGAAAATCTCATTGACACATGTTGTTTTGTTGCTCATTTCATTGTTTAACTCAGTCCATGTATCCTTTGTTTCAGCTGCAATATTGTTAAGCATTTAATGAAGACTTTCTTCTCATTTCATGTAGAAGTTGGGTTTCTACCCATAGAATGGAATAGAAAAGTCTTCCTTGAGCAAACACATTTTCCAGATGCTGTCATGATAGTGCGTTTCCTTGAGGTAGTGCTTCACTAGGTTACCACTTCTCCACTCCGAGTAATGATGAGGGCAAGGTTGTTCAAGGGCCGTTTCCTTTAACTCTGGATGTCTGGAGTCCCAGGCAGACTGCCAGCAGGAAAAGTTAAATGAGGAAGGGTCATAGAGGAGTACATACTGGTACACCCCTGGGAAAAGAACCTGGGTGACACAAATGGTTACGTGTTCAACTACTAACTGAAACGTTGGTGGTTCAAACCCACCCAGAGGCACCCCATAAGAAAGGTCTGGCAATCTACTTCTGAAAGGTCACAGCCTTGAAAACCCTGTAGAGCAGTTCTACTTTGCACACATGGGGTCACCATGAGTCGGGGTCGATCTGAGGGCAAGTGGCTTGGTTTTTTGGTTTAAAGAAAAGAATAAGATGTGGTCCTTGTCTTTTGCAATCTTATAAGGGAACGAGCGATAAATACTATATTATACTATTTAACATCTAAATCAAATGAGAGAAGGAATAAGAGAAAGTTGTTAAATCAGTAGAAATTTCCCAAGAATTGGTTGTACCGTGAATAACTCAAACGTAGTACATTCAGAACAATGCTTACCATGTTCTTCCCTCCAGGACCTGTTCCCTGTCTTGGATTCCTGGTCTCAGACTGGATGAAATATCTTCTTGGTCTTCCAAGCCCCAAACCTGGGAGTCATCCTACTTCCTCCTTCTCCCCATCTAATTAACCACAAAACCCTGCCAGTTTTCTTCCTAGGTGTGTCTCAACTCTATGCTCTCCTTTGTCCTGCCCCTGTTGAGATCTAAAGCATTGATCACTGTATCAAAATGATCCCTTTTTGTGTTTTGCTTCCCTGGTAGAATTCAGACTACTCAAGGAGAGGCAATTATCTACTCATCTTTGCTTCTGTTTGGCACCTAGTAGATCCTCAACTGAATTGAGATAGAAACTTATAAGAAATTAAGTTAAAAAAAGACTTCTTGGACCAAGGAAGAGGATACTATTTTGTAAAAACAAATTAAATCAGTTCCACCGAATATTCTTCAGTGAAAATCTAGAGGCTAGAAATCCCTCGAGTGCGGGAATGGGGGCTATCCTGGAACCCTGGAGGCAAGGTTTTTTGTTTTTGAAGCAAGGAGATGTAGAGTCCTGATTATCACCAGCGTATGTCCTTAGTTATGGGGGCAGTGGTGGTTCAGTGGTAGGACTCTCACCTACCATGCAAGAGACCTGGGTTTGATTCCCAGTGAATGCACCTCGCGCACATCCACTACCCGTCTGTCAGTGGAGGCTTGAGTGTCACAGTGATGCTGAACAGATTTCAGCGGAGCTTCTAGGCTAGGATGGACTTGGAAGAAAGGCCTGGCATTCTATTTCCAAAAATCTGCCAATGAAAGCTCTATGGACCAACTTGATGGTAACTAACAACAACAACATATTTTTAATTAATGAGGCCAAATGATTTGACATCAAACCCTCACTGGCCTACCTTTCAATCCTCTCCAGAGCCTCCCCATCAGATGCCTCGGTCCCTGGCCATTCTTCCCCATGTATTGCCTGCACCCTGCTGGTTCTTGTGTGCCTCCGACAATCTTAGAAGGCACCAATGAGGACTGGAGACACCATGGTGATGCTTATTCTCTGCATGCCTTTGGCTCAGTCATCCACTTTTTAGGAGTCACCACAGGCATGTGCAATTTGTGTGGATCATAGTCGACCAGAGAGGAGACTGATTGCAAGAAAGACAGTAGCACCATGGGGAATTGCCAAGGATATTTTTGTAAGCACAGATTTGGGAGCCTTAAGTGACCTGGTTTCTCCAGTCCTTTTGCTTCCTGTCACGTTTGTTCATGATTGGAGGAGGAAGGAGTCAGCTCCATATTAATGGAAAATGGAAGTAATTGTTGTTGTAAATGTTAATTGAGTCCTTGCTGGGTGCCAGGCAATGTTCTTAGTGTTTAACATACAGTAGCTCAGTTGTTCTGCACAATAACCTCATGATGGGATAGAATCTTTAACGATCTTCATTCTACAGATAAGGAAACTGAGTTCCAGAAAATTAGTAACCCAACCAAGAGAGCTGAAATTTGAACCCAAGCTAATGATTCCAGAGGCCATGATCCTAAGCAACATTCAAGAATGCTCCTCAATTATTAGTAGGCTCCTAAGAAGCTCTGGGAGTCCCAAGATGGCATAAAGAGTTTAGCATTTGGCTACCAACTGAAAAGTTGCCAGTACAAACCCGCCCAGAGGCACGTCAGAAGAAAGCTCTGGCGATCTGCTTCCAAAAAATCAGCCATTGAACCCTATGAATCACAGGCCTACTCTGACATACGTGGAATTCACTCAAAGGCAACTGGTTTGTTTGTTTTTAAAGAAGTGCTGGAAAAACCATGAATACATTTTAAAAGCTTTTGTCCCTTTTGCCTCAATTGTGATATTATTTATAACCGAGCATTAAAAGATTACTAGATGCCTAAAGGAGTTCTTGAATAGTACAAACAGTTAACATGCTTAGCTGCTAACCCAAAGGTTGGCAGTTCAAACCAACCCAGAAAAGCGTCCAAAGAAAGGCCTGGCAATCTACTTCCAAAAAATCTGCCCTTAAAAACCTGATGGAGCACAGTTCTACTCTAACACACATGGGGCACTGTGAGTCGGAACTCACTCAGCAGCAACTGGTTCGTTGTTGTTACGTGCCATGGAGTCGGTTCTGACTTATAGCGACCCGAAGTACAACAGAACCAAACCCTGCCTCGTCCTGCGCCGTTCTCATAATCACTGCTATGTTTGAGCTCATTGTTGCAGCCACTTGTCAGTTCATCTCATTGAGGGGCTCTCTCTTTTTTGGTGATCCTCTACTGTACCAAGCATTATGTCCTCCAGGAACTGGTCTCTCCTGATAACACGTCCAAAGTACATGAAATGAAGTCTCGATAGCCTTACTTCCAAGGAGCATTCTGGCTGTACTTCTTCCAAGAAAGATCGGTTCATTCTTCTTGCAGCCCACGGTTTGTTCAACACTCTTCACCAACACCGTAATTCAAAGGCATCAGTTCTTCTTTGGTTCTCCCTATTCATTGTCCAGCTTTTGCACGCATCTGAGATGATTGAAAATACCATGATTTGGGTCAGGCGCACCTTAGTCCTCAAAGTGACATCTTTGCTTTTTAACACTTTAAAGAGGTCTTTTGCACCAGATTTGTCCAATGAAATGCATCCTTTGATTTCTTGACTGATGGTTCCATGGGCATTGACTGTGGATTCAAGTAAAATGAAATCCTTGATAACTTCAATCTTTTCTCTGTTTATCATGATGTTGGTCATTGGTCCAGTTGTGAGGATTTTTGTTTTCTTTATGTTGAGGTGTAATCCATACTGAAGGCTGTGGTCTTTGATCTTCATTAGTAAGTGCTTCAAGTCCTCTTCACTTTCAGCAAGCAAGGTTGCGTCATCTGCATAACGCAGGTTGTTAATGAGTCTTCCTGCAATCTGATGCCCCGTTCACAGTGTATGTATCCATTTCTTCCTCCAATACTGATGCTGAGCTCTTCTTCATATAAATCCAGTTTCTTGGATTATTTGCTCAGCATACAGATTGAATAAGTATGGTTGCAATGATACAACCCGCCCACACACCTTTTCTGGTTTTAAACCATACAGTATCCCCTTGTTCTGTTCAAAGTATTGCCTCTTAGTCTATGTACAGGTTCCTCGTGAGCACAATCAAGTGTTTTGGAATTCCCATTCTTTGTAATGTTATCCATAATTTGTTATGAACCACACAGTTGAATGCCTTTGCATAGTCAATAAAACACAGGCAAACATCTTTCTGGTATTCTCTGCTTTCAGCCAAGATCCATCTGACATCAGCAGTGATATCCCTCGTTCCATGTCCTCTTCTGAATCTGGCTTGAATTTCTGGCAGTTCCCTGTCAATGTACTGCTGCAACTGCTTTTGAATGCTTTTCAGCAAAATTTTACTTTCGTGTGATATTAATGATATTGTTCAATAATTTCTGCATTCCGTTGGATCACCTTTCTTTGGAATGGGCACAAATGTGGTTCTCTTCCAGTAAATTGGCCAGGTAGCTGTCTTCCAAATTTCTTGGCATAGACGCGTAAGTGTTTCCACTGTTGCATCCGTTTGTTGAAACATCTCAATTGGTATTCTGCCAATTCCTGAAGCCTTGTTTTTTGCCAATACCTTCAGTGCAGCTGGACTTCTTCCTTCAGTACCATCAGTTCTTGATCATATGGTACCTCCTGAAATGGTTGAACATCGGCCAATTCTTTTTGGTATAGTGACTCTGCGTATTCCTTCCATCTTCTTCTGATGCTTCCTCAGTCATTCAATATTTTGCCCATAGGATCCTTTAATATTGCAACTCGAGGCTTGATTTTTTTCTTCAGTTCTTTCAGCTTGAGAAATGCTGAGCATGTTCTTCCCTTTTGGTTTTCTAACTCTAGGTCTTTGCATTTTATCATAATTATAATTTCACTATAATATTTTTCATTATAATACTTTACTTTGTCTTCTTGAGCCACCCTTTGAAATCTTCTGTTGAGCTCTTTTACTTCATCATTTCTTCCATTCACTTCAGCTCCTCTACGTTCAAGAGCAAGTTTCAGAGTCTCTTCTGACATTCATTTTGGTCTTTTCTTTCTTTCCTGTCTTTTTAGTGACCTTTTGCTTTCTTCATGTATGATGTCCTTGACGTCATCCCACAGCCCATCTGGCCTTTGGTCACTAGCGTTCAATGTGTCAAATCTGTTCTTGAGATGGTCTTTAAGTTCAGGTGAGATATACTCAAGGCTGTACTTTGGCTCTAGTGGACTTGTTTTCATTTTCTTCAGCTTCAACTTGAACTTGCATAGGAGCAATTGATGGTCTGTTCCACAGGTGGCCCCTGGCCTTGTGCTGACTGATGATATTGAGTTTCTCCATTGTTTCTTTCCACATGGGTCATTGATTTGGTTCCTGTGTATTCCATCTGGTGTATAGTCACTGTTTATGTTGTTGAAAAAAGGCATTTCAAATGAATAAGTCATTGGTCTTGGAAAATTTTATACTGTAATCTCTGGTGGTGTTTCTGTCACCAAGGCCATATTTCCCAACTACTGATCCTTCTTTGTTTCCAGCTTTTGAATTGCAATCACCAGTAATTATCACTACATCTTGATTGCATGTTTGATCAATTTCAGACTACAGAAGTTGATACAAATCTTCAATTTCTTCAACTTTGACATTAGTGGTTGGTGCATACATTTGAATAATAGTCGTGTTAACTGGTGTTCCTTGTAGGCATATGAATATTATCATACCACTGACAGCGTTGTACTTCCAGATAGATCTTAAAATGTTCTTTTTGACGATGACTCCAACACCATTCCTGTATAAGTTGTCATTCCCAGCATAGTAGAACCATATGATTGTCCAATTCAAAATGGCCAATACCAGTCCATTCCAGGTCATTAATGCTTAGGATATCTATCTTCAGGCATTCCATTTCATTTTTGACAACTTTGTACAGTCCACATTATGATTATTAATGGATGTTTGCAGGTGTTTTTTTTTTCTCATTTTATTTTAGCCAAGTGGTTTAGGTACTTAAAAATCATAATCTTGTAATGACATGAAGTTCCCTTACCCATGCAGGGACTTTTTCAGGGAGATATATAGGAGTACACACTTGGAGATGGGGAGAAAGAAACAGCGAATTCTGTAGGTCTCTCCTTGTCCATCACTAGGTCAATGGCGTGACAGTCCATGGAGCCACGCCCCTCTTCAATGCTTGCTGCAGCGGCAGAGCTGCGTGTGTCAACGTGCTGCTGGAGTTTGGAGCCAAGGCCCAGCTCGAGGCGCACCTGGCTTCTCCCATCCATGAGGCTGTGAAGAGAGGTAAATCAGCCATCACACTGCATGCAAGACCTTTGTGGGCTCACGACACTCCGCAATAATCAATCCTTCAGTGTACGCCATGCAAGGATCACCCAGGTCCTCCTCACCGTTAGAACAGATGTGGCTTAGAAAGTCCACAGCAGTCACTTCAATGTGCCTAAATCTTCAGCAAGCACCACGGTGGCATGAGATAGCTCTTCTTATAACCTGGGAATGTCTTCCTGTCTCAGATGCCCCATTTCCTGGTTGTCTTCATAAGGAAGGTGTCTTCTCAAGCCTCTTTGCTGTGTTTTGGTGGCAGTGGGTGCAGCCGAGACAGTTGTGACTTCCATGAGTCATACTGTGTTTATGTCTCTGGCCTTATTAGAAAAGAATAGCTCATACCCAAGCCCATAAAACATCAGCCACTTACATGAAATAAATTATGAAAGTGTCTGAAAGCCAAGGCTGAAACTGTTTCTAGTGGAAAATTAAACATAACTGTCCACAACTAGCAAGACTTTCCAGATGAGCTGATGACTTCAAGATCATGGTTATCAAAAAGAAAAGTTGCAACTTCTAAAAGCATAACCTTGGAAATCTTGAAGTAGTCTCCAGACTCCTGTGTTCTGAGTTACTTTTGCAATGAGGGAAAAGGGTATAGATTTAAGGGATTAAAAAACTATATGCATAGACTAGACATGAACAAGATGCCATTGAAAGGACAAGGCCATTTGTGAAAGGTCACACCCAAAGAGCAACATTTTGGTGATACCCATAGGTAGAGTAGTTCTCTTACGTTGAGGTCAGAAGTACACTGAACAAGGTAGAACACTCTAGAACAGTAATTTTTGCTGGTGTAATTGCAGATGAAAGTCTTTATCTCAAAAGGTGATAGTGAAAGAAAAAAAAAGGCAATAGTGAAAGATTTGCCCCAGATTATCATACATGTCACTTGGCAATTTTATTTTTGCAGTGGATTATTTTAAATGATACAAACAGTCCAAATTTCAATGTATCCATGTCTTTTGATATTTAATAAATATTTATTGATTAATTACTGATATTAGTCATCACCCAGACTTTAAGTAAGTCCCTTAAGTTGTAGAGTAATGGACTATCTTGGAAATGATGTGAAAGCTTTTTAATATTGATTTGAAGTAAAAAAAAATTCAGATATTTGCATTTCCATCGGAACCTTTAAAAATGGATCAATATTGAGAATGGTTTGAATTAAGTAATTCTGCAGTGCTTGGCTGGTTAGTATTTGTGTGCCTACGAAACACATATGTGGTTATTATAAACACCAAATCAGGTCTTTCTCTAGTATTTTCTGTATTAAAAATCATGTTAAAGACTAATGTCCACAGAATGGAAGAATAAATAGTAAATTCATTTTTTAAAGATACTGTTATATTAGTGCTAATCATCTGACTTGTATATATTCATTTTTAAAATTTACTAAGAATACTTCTATTTAACTCAGACTAGGCAGTTTCTTCTTTTGAAAAAAAAAAAGACAATTATTTAGAAGTATTTATTAGATACCCTCTATTTTCCAGGCTGTTTTAGGTATGATTGAAAGAGATATTATTTATGGATTCTTACATCTTTAAACCTTTATGAATAAGCTGGTCACAGTCCAAATCAGCACTTTGAAATATTGGTGAAATAAATATTATAAGCTAATTATAATATTTATTTTTACTAGCAAATAATTTCCACCACTCGTCTGTCAGTTTGTCATACTCTGGTAGCTTGTATGTTGCTGTGATGCTGGAAGCTATGCCACTGGTATTTCAAATACCAGCAGGTTCACCCATTATGGACAGGTTTCAGCAGAACCTCCAGACTAAGACAGAGGAAGAAGGACCTGGAGATCTACTTCTAAAAAATTGGCCAGTGAAAACTTGATGAATAGCAATGAAACATTGTCTGATATGCTACTGGAAGATGAGTCTCTCAGGTTGGAAGGCACTCAAAATATGACTGGGGAAGAGCTGCCTCCTCAAAGTAGGAAAAAAAAACCGTTTGACATCAAGTTGATGCCAACTAATAGTGATCCTATAGGACAGAGTAGAACTGCCCCATAGGGTTTCCAAGGTGGTGGATTCCAACTGCCAACCTTTTGGTTAGCAGCCAAGTTCTTAACCACTGCACCACCAGGGCTCCTCAAAGTAGAGTCAACCTTAATGATGTATATGGAGTAAAGCTTTCAGGACCTTCATTTGCTGATGTGGCGCAACTCAAAATAAGAAGAAACAGCTGCAAACATCCACAAACAATTGGAACATGGAATGTACAAAGTATGAATCTAGGAAAATTGGAAGCTGTAAAAAATGAAATGCATAAAGATCAATATCCTAGGCATTAGTGAGCTGAAATGGACTGGTATTGGCTATTTTGAATTGGACAATCATATGGTTTAAAAATTCCAGAAATGACAAATTGAAGGGGAATGGTGTCATCATCAAAAAGACTATTTCAAGATGTATCCTGAAGTATAACCTTGTCAGTGATAGGTTAATATCCATATGCCTGCAAGGAATACCAGTTAACATGCACTAAACGCTAATGCCAAAGATGAAGAATTTGAAGATTTTTGCCAATTCCTGCAGTCTGAAATTGATCAAACATGCAATCAAGATGCATTGACAATTACTGGTGATAGGAATATGAAAGTTGGAAACAAAGAAGAAGGATCAGTAGTTGGAAAATATGGCCTTGGTGATAGAAATGAGAAAGGAGATCACATGATAGAATTTTGCAAGACCAATGACTTATTTCATTGCAAATACCCTTTTTCAATAACATAAACAGCAACTAAACATATGGACCTCACCAGATGGAATACACAGGAATCAAATCAACTACATCTGTGGAAAGAGACAATGGAGAAACTCAATATCATCAGTCAGAACAAGGCCAGGGGCTGACTGCAGAACAGACCATCAATTGCTCATATGCAAGTTCAAGTTGAAGCTGAAGAAAATGAAAACAAGTCCATGAGAGCAAAAGTACAACTCTGAGTATATCTCACCTGAATTTAGAGACCATCTCAAGAACAGATTTGACACACTGAACACTAATGACCGGAGACCAGATGAGTTGTGGGATAACATCAAGGGCATCGTACATGAAGAAAGCAAAAGGTCATTAAAAAGACAGGGAAGAAAGAAAAGACCAAAATGGATGTCAGAAGAGACTCTGAAACTTGCTCTTGAACATAGAGTAGCTAAAGTGAATGGGAGAAATGAAGTAAAAGAGCTGAACAGAAGATGTCAAAGGGTAGCTCAAAAAAACAAAGTATTATAAAGACATGTGCAAATACCTGGAGTTAGAATAGCAAAAGGCAAGAACACACTCAGTATTTCTCAAGCTGAAAGAACTGAAGAGAAAATTCAGGCCTGGAGTTGCAATACTGAAGGGTTCTAAGGACCAAATATTGAAGGACGCAGGAAGCATCAGAAGATGGAAGGAATACACGGAGTCACTATACCAAAAAGAATTGGTCCATGTTCAACCATTTCAGGAGATAGCATGTGATCAAGAACCGATGGTATTGAAGGAAGAAGTCCAAGTTTCCTGAAGACATTGGTGAAAAACAAGGCTCTAGGAATATGTTTTTTTTTTTTTTTTTTTAGGAATTGACAGAATACCAATTAAGATGTTTCAGCAAATGGGTACAATGCTGGAAACACTCACTTGTCTATGCCAAGAAATTTGGAATGGGCGCAAATATGGATCTCTTCCAGTTGGCTGGCCAGGACTGGAAGAGATCCATATTTGTGCCCATTCCAAAGAAAGGTGATCCAACAGAATGTAGAAAATATCAAACAATATCATTAATATCATATGCAACAAAATTCTGCTGAAGACCACTCGAAAGCGGTTGCAGCAGTACAACAAGAAATTGCCAGAAATTTAAGCCAGATACAGAAGAGGATGTGGAATGAGGGATATCATTGCTGATGTCAGATGGATCCTGACTGAAAGCAGAGAATACCAGAAGGATGTTTATTTGTGTTTTATTGACTATGCAAAGGCATTCGACTGCGTGGATCATAACAAATTATGGATAACATTGCAAAGGATGGGAATTTCAGAACACTTAATTGTGCTCATGCAGAACCTGTACATAATACAAGAGGCAGTCATTCGAATAGAACGA
This sequence comes from Elephas maximus indicus, assembly GCF_024166365.1. Classification (NCBI taxonomy): domain Eukaryota; kingdom Metazoa; phylum Chordata; class Mammalia; order Proboscidea; family Elephantidae; genus Elephas; species Elephas maximus. The sequence goes on from NC_064846.1 coordinate 164,308,057, forward strand.
GGGGATACTGCGTGGTTTAAAATCAGGAAAGGTGTGTGTGAGGGTTGTATCCTTTCACCATACTTATTCAGTCTATACGCTGAGCTAATAATCTGAGAAGCTGGACTGTGTGAAGAAGAACAGGGCATCAGCACTGGAGGAAGACTCATTAACAACCTGCAATATACAGATGACACAACCTTGCTTGCTGAAAGCAAGGAAGACTAGAAGCACTTATTGATGAAGATCAAAGATTACAGCCTTCAATATGGATTACACCTCAACATAAAATGAAAATCCTTACAACTGGACCAATTAGCTACATCATGACAAAATGAGAAGATATGAAATTGTCAAGAATTTCATTTTACTTAGATGCACAATCAATGCCCATGGAAGCAGCAGTCAAGAAATCAAAAGATGCATTTCATTGGGCAAATCGGTGCAAAAGACCTCTTTAAGGTTTTAAAAAGCAAAGATGTCACTTTGAGGAATAGGGTGTGCCTGACCCAAGCTATGGTATTTTCATTCACTTTATTTTATATGCATGTGAAAGCTGGACAATGAATAAGGAAGACTGAAAAAGAATTGATGCCTTTGAATTATGGTGTTGGTGAAGAGTATTGAATATACCATGCACTGCCAGAAGAAAAAACAAATCTTTCTTGGAAAAAGTACAGCCAGAATGCTCCCTAGAAGCAAGGATAGCAAGACTTCATCTCATGTACCTTGGACATGTTATCAGGAGGGCCTAGTACCTGCAGAAAGACATCATGCTTGGTAAGGTAGAGGGTCAGTGAAAAAGAGGAAGACCCTCAATGAGATGGATTGACACGGTGGTGGCAACAATGGGTTCAAACACAGCAGCAATTGTGAGTACAGGATCAGGTGGTGTTTTGCACTGTTGTACAAAGGGTTGCTGTGAGTTGGATCTAACTTGATGGCATATAACAACAGGAAGGTAAAAAATTTGAATCCACCCACTCCTGATTAGAAGCTTTAATATATGTTTATACTTAATTCAGAATTTGTAATTAATCAGTAGGTCCAGGATGAAACTTGCTTTCCTGTTCTCTAAAGAAAAAGGTTGCTTAAATTACTTAAAAGTGATTGTTATTAATTGGATTATGTTCCTCCAAAATTTGTGGTGTAAATCCTAACCTCTGTTCCTATGATTATAATCTCATTTGGGAATGGGTTGCCTTTGTTACGTTAATGAGGCAGGATTAGTGTAGGGTGTATTTTGAATCAATCTCTTTTGAGATATGAAATAGATTAAACAAGCAAGCAGAGGAAAAATGTGGGAAGATAGATGCCAGGCCACATGGAGATCTCCAAGGAGCCAGGAAGCAGAAGCTGAAGAGACAAGCACCTTCCTCCAGAGCTGACAGAGAGAGAAAACCTTCCCCTAGAACTCGCACCCTGAATTTGGAATTCAAGCCTCCTAAACTGTGAAAAAAAGGATTTCTGTTTGTTAAAGCCCCCCACTTATAGTATTTCTGTTATAGCAGCACTAGATAACTAGGACCAAATTTGGAACTGGAAGAGTGGGGTGCTGCTCCACAGTTACCTAAAATGTGGAAGCGGTTTTGGAATTGGTAATGAGTAGAGACTGGAAGAGTTTTAAGGTGCCTGATTGTAAAATCCCAGATTGCCTTGAAGAAACTGTTGGTAGAATTATGGACATCAAAGGCAATTCTGGTGAGGGCTCAGAAGGAAGTGAGGAGAGCTATAGAGAAAGTTTCTATCATCTTATTCAAGAATACATCATGTGCCAGCAACAGAATGTTGCTAGAAATGTGGATGTTAAACGTGCTTCTGGTGAGGCTTTAAAAGAAAATGATGAGCGTGTGTTTGGACATTGGAGGAAGGGTGATGCTTTTTATGTAGTGGCAAAGAACTTGTCTGAATTATGTTCAAATGTTTGGTGGAAGGTACAACTTGTAAGTGAGGAACTTGGATATCTCGCTGATGATATTTCTAAACAAGATCTTAAAGGGGCTGTGTGGTTTCTCCTTGCCACTTATAATAAAATGTGAGAGAAAGGAGATGGACTTAAAAATGAGCTGTGCAAAATGAAAACAGAACTTAAAGATTTGGAAAATTGTGTTGTAGAAACTAAGAACACGTGTCGTAGAATGTTCACCAAGGATGTGGCTACAAAATCTTTGGTTAAGGAGATTAAGTCTGTGACTGGTGGATCTAGCCAACTACCACATAGAAAACCCATCAGCTTAGGCTGCAGGGGACAGAGAAAGAATGAAAGGAAAGAACACTGTATGCCTCTTGGAATTTTACAGGCAGGAAACAGGCCAAAGGAGCTGCATCTGTTGTCCTCCAAGAAAAGAAGAGGACCATCCCTGGAGCAGCTTGGAGATCAGTAGAACTGTTGAAAGGAGTATGGGAAGTAGTGCTTCTTGTTTTCAAAGGGTGGGACCACAGGCTTCTGGATCTCAAAGGGTGGGCCACAGCCTTCACGGTTTCAAAGAGTTGGATTTTCACCTACTCAGTTCTGGAGTGTGTGGCTGCCATTAAGGTGTGCCAGGGGGATGGGGTTGCCACCCAAAGCTGAGGGGGTGAGCTGCCATGCCCAAGGGGCAGAAGAATGGGGACTGCTGGGGCTGAATGGGTGGGGTTGTGACTCAGATGGACTAGGAGAATGAGGCTGCCCAAAGCCGAGGAAGCAGAATTGCCTTCCCAGTGGGCCTGGAAGGTAGAGCTGAAGCCCAGGGCTGAGGGGTCTCCACCCAGAATTCAGAGAGCATGGCCAACACCCAAGAGTCTGGAGGGCAGGGCCATTGCCCAGATGGTCTCAGAGAGCAGAGGATTATTTTCAAGCCTTGAGAGTTAATGTAAAATTTTCTGCTGCATTTTGGACTTGCTTGGTGCCCATTGCTCCTTCTTTCCCTCCAACTTCTCCCGTTTATAATGGAAATGTCTACCTTTGTGCCTGTTCCACCATTGTACTTTGGAAACAACTTGTAGCCTAGATTTCACAGGTTCACAGATGAAGAGTAATTTTGCCCCAGGATGGAATATGCCTAAAGTCTCACCCATATTTGATTTAGATGATTCAGAAGATGAGATTTTGGACTTGGGGCTGATTTAAGACTTTTAGGATGATGCGATGGGGTGAATGTGTTTTGCATGTGGCAAGGACATGAATTTTTGGGAGCCAAAGGGTGGAATGTTATGGATTGAATTATGTCTCCCCAAAATATGTGTTGTAAGTCCTAACTTCTATGCCCATGGTTATAATCCCATTTAGTAATGAGTTGTCTTTGTTATGTTAATGAGGCAGGATTAGTATAGGTTGTATTTTGAGTCATCTCTTTTGAGATAAAAAAGAGATTAAGCAAGCAAGCAGAAGAGAGATGGGGAAGATAGATGCCAAGACACATGGAGATCTCCAAGGAATCAGGAAACAAGTAGAAGAGATAAGCACCTTCCTCCAGAGCCAATGAAGAGAGAAAGTCTTCCCCTAGAACCGGCACCCCGAATTCGGACATCTAACCTCCTAAAGTGTGAGAAAATAAATTTTTGTTTGTTAAAGGCCCAAAGTCCATTAATTGGGTAAAAGACAGTCTCTTTAACAAATGGTGCTGACATAACTGGATATCTATCTGCAAAAAAATGAAACAAGACCCATACCTTGCACCATGCACAAAAGCTAACTCAAAATGGATCAAAGATCTAGATATAAAATCTGAAATGATAAAGATCATGGAAGAAAAAATAGGGACAACACTGGGAACCCTAATACATGACGTAAACAGTACACAAAACATTACTAACAATGCAAACACCAGAAAAGAAACTAAATAACTGGGAGCTCCTAAAAATCAAACACTTATGCTCATCCAAAGACTTCACCAAAAGGGTAAAAAGACTGCCTACGGACTGGGAAAAAACTTTTGGCTACAACAAATCCAATCAGTGTCTAGTCACCAAATTCTACAAAATACTGCAAAACCTCAACAACAAAAAGACAAATAACCCAATTAGAAAATGAGCAAAGGATATGAATAGGCACTTCACCAAAGAAGACATTTAGGTGGCTAACGGATACATGAGGAAATGCTCATGATCATTAGCCATTAGAGAAATGCAAATCAAAATTACAATGAGATACCATCTCACCCCCAACAAAGCTGGCATTAATCCAAAAAACACAAAATAATAAATGTTGGAGAGGTTGTGGAGAGACTGGAACACTTATACACTGCTGGTGGGAATGTAAAATGGTACAACCACTCTGAAAATCAATTTGGCGCTTCCTTAAAAAGCTAGAACTAGAACTACCATACAATCCAGCAATCCCACTCCTTGGAATATATCCTAGAGAAATAAGAGCCCTCACAGGAATAGATGTATGCACACCCATGTTCACTGCAGCACTGTTTACAATAGCAAAAAGATGGAAACAACCTAGGTGCCCATCAACGGACAGATGAATAAACAAATTATGGTATATTCACACAGTGGAATACTATGCAACGATAAAGAACAACGATGAATCTGTGAAACATCTCATAACACGGATGGGCATAGTCCTTTTTTTTTTTAACCAATTTTATTTAGGGGGGTGGGTTCTCCATAAGGTTTAAAAGTCTCAGGTGGCGCAAACACTTTGTGCTTGACTACTAACCTAAAGATGGGGGCTTGAACTCACTCAGCAGTGCTGTGGAAGAAAGGTCTGGCAATCTGCTTCTGTAAAGATTACAGCCAAGAAAATCCTATGGAGCAGTTCTACTCTGTAACACATGGGGTTGCCATGAGTCTGAATTGACTCAATGACAACGGGTTTTTGTTTTACCTAAGATTAAAAAAAAAACTTTTTTTCTACTGCAGAAAAAGTATAGCTTATTTATAAGGCCCATTCTTGATAATCAACCCTATAATTCTGTGAATAGTCAATGTTTCCCTTACTTAAGTGTGATTATCTTGTGTTCACCAGGTCATAAAGAGTGTATGGAGATTCTGCTGGCAAATAATGTTAACATTGACCAAGAAGTGCCTCAGCTCGGAACTCCCCTGTATGTGGCCTGCACCTACCAGAGGGTAGACTGTGTGAAGAAACTTCTAGAACTAGGTAATTTCCAGAAATCTTTTCATGAGAAAAACTTATTAACCATGTTGGTCTTCCATGGCTTCAAAGATGAAGTTCTTGTCAGAATTAAAAAAAAAAATTTTTTTGACAGCATTTGATGTTTGAATGCTAAAAACAGAAATTCTCCAAGAGAAATGAGTATATTTATTTCTCATTTCTATCATGTTGGCTCCATTTATCCAGTATAGTTTGCCCTCGTGGTCAAAGATGTCTGCCAGCAATACCTGGCTTGTAGCCTTCCTCACTCATACCTAGCAAGTAAGAGCAAGAATCTCTTTCCCATAAGTCCCGATGTTGGGCGGAGAACTAACTGTATTTCATTGGCTCTTCTTGAATCACATGCCCATGTCTGAACCAATCATGGTGGACAAGGGAATACAATGCACTGATTGGCTTAGGCCTAGCTTTCCTTGCATACTGCAGTTGTTGGGCTTTACTGTAAGCACATGGGCTGGCAATCCAAAGGGGGTGGGTCTCCAGAGAGAGATCTGGGGGTGGTTACCAGAAAGATGCTGGGTAGTAAAAACAACATTCACCAGACTATTTTACTTCAATCTGTTATTTAGTGATTTTTTTTTTTTAATTCTAAAAGGCATATACAGAAACTGAGAGTCCAGGGGAGAAGTACAATGTTTTGAAACTATTATGTGGTTAAAGATTCTTCAAGCTTAGCCACCGACATAAAGGTAGATGTTTCAGTAAGAACTTTTAATTGAGAATTTTTATCTCCAAAAAGTTTTTTGTCTTTTTTATCCTTCAACATTTAGTATTCTCTATGGTAGGTTCAAGGAGCCCTCGTGGCACAATGGTTAAGAGCTCAGCTGCTAACCAAAAGGTTGGTGGTTCAAACCCACCAGTGGCTCTGTGGGAGAAAAGACCTGGCGATCTGCTCCCGTACAGATTACAGCCTAGAAAACCGTATGGGGCAGTTCTACTCTATCCTATAAGGTCGCTATGAGTTAGAATCGACTTGACAGCACACAACAACAACATAGTAGGCTGTCTTTTATTTTGAGCCCTGAATAATATAAATACTAAATAAATTTAGCTTTATCCTTTGCCAAAGAACAGAATGATTCCATGTAACAGGAGTCTCAAATATTTTAGTTTGTATGTCATATATTTTGTATGTCATATATGTTGAATATTTTTGTATGGGAAAGCAAGTAAAATATATATTTAAAATGACAAATATTCTATATTCACTTTTGTCACCAATGTCAAGACTCTAGGCTTAAGTCAAAGATTTGGTCAGTTATGTTATGGCATTTAAGATGCCTTTTTTAATATACAGCTCCTGCATTTTAGGGGGGCACTGGTGGTTCCACCTGTCATTGGAGGCTTGTCTGTTATCATGATGCTGAACAGGTTTCAGCAGATCTACCAGACTAAGATAGACTAGGAAGAAAGGCCTGGCGATCTACTTCTGAAAAATCAGCCATCTAAAACCCTGTGGAGCACGGTTCCCCTCTGACACACACACAAAGGGTCACCATGACTCAGAATCGACTCGACAGCAACTGGTTTTTATAATAACAGAGATGAGGCATTGGTGGTTCAGTGGTAGAATTCTCCTCTTCCATGCAGGAGACTTGGGTTCGATTCCTGGCCAATGGACTTTATTATGCACAGTCACCACCTGTTTGTTAGAGGAGGCTTGTGTGTTGCTGTGATGCTAAACAGGTATCAGCGGAGCTTCCAGGCTAAGGTGGACTAGGAAGAAAGGCCTGGCATTGCCATCGGTCAGGTACTGACTCAGCAGCAGCTAACAACAATAACGTTTTAGGCTAATTGTGTTTCACTGTTAATATTTAGTGGTAACTTGTGGCCATCTGTTTGGTTAAGGAGCCAATGTTGACCACGGCCAATGGCTGGACACCCCCCTGCACGCGGCAGCTCGGCAGTCCAGCGCGGAGGTCATCCACCTGCTGACAGACTATGGGGCGAACCTGAAGTGCAGAAACGCTCAGGGGTGCACCGCACTCGAGCTGGCGGCTCCTAGAAGCAGCGTAGAGCAGGCGCTCCTGCTCCGGGAAGGTGATGCAGGGCTGGGCGAGGGTCTGCCATGAGCATATCGCCACCTCTCCTTCTTGTCTCATCCCTAGACTTTCTTTCCTTTCCCTTTTTCATTGTGGGTGGCACTGTGGGAGGTGGCGATGTCTTCTGCGATTTTATGTGCTGTCCATATTTCACTTATTACCCAAAGGCATTGGCATCGCTTCTGAAACAATTCCCAATGGGGAGGGCTCTCATTTCACTCACCGGTTCCATTTTGTGAAAGTTCCCCCACATTTCATATGTCTTCCAAGTGGAACCTTTGGCTTAATCATTTTAGGAGTAGTCTGTAGACCTGTGTATCTTAAACTTCAAGGTGCGTATGAGTCACCTGGGCATCTTGTTAAAAGGCAGATTCTGACTCTGCAGGTCTGGGCTAGGGTCTGAGACTCTGCTTGTCCAGCAGGCTCCCAGGGGATGCAGATACTACTGGTCTGAGGATCCCACTTTGAGAACCGCTGGTTGAGATTATTTGCAGGGCTGCCTCATGGGCAGCTAGAGTCAGGAGGGCCCAAGAGACCCCCAAGGCCTGAGTGTCAGGCCCCTGCACATCTCCTAACTGCCACATAGACTGGGCTTCCACTGACACCCTCTCCACAGTTGTCCCTCTGCTCAGCAGCTCTGTGTTGGGTCCAGCACGTTCCGTGCTCTCATTTGAGTTTTCTCCTCAGCCACCATATTGGATTCACTGGCACTGGGGATACATGAACTGGTTGTATTGCCTTTATGCTGCACGCGTCATTCCTAACTTGCCTCTGGTTAGCCTCGTTCTTCAGCATCAGCAATACATTTACCATTTGAGGTTCGATTTAAAGAAACATGTCCCCTTCAGAGGGGCAAATCAGGATCCCTATAGAGTCTCTATGAGTCGGAATCGACTCGACGGCACTGGGTTTGCTGGGTTTTGTGTTTATTTAGTGTCTGCTACCTTGCTCTATAGAGGGTAGTGGTGGTTCAGTGGTAGAATTCTTGCTTTCCATGTGAGAGACCCAGGTTTGATTCCCAGCCAATGCTTGTTGCTATGCTGCTGAACAGGTTTCAGCAGTGTCCAGACTAAGACAGACTAGGAAGAAAGGCCTATCTGCTGACGGCAACCCTGTGGATCACAACAGTGGAATCCACAGACGCTCATGGGGATGGCACAGAACTGGGCAGCATTTTGTTCCATTGTGCATGGGGTCGCCATGAGTCAGGGGCTGACTCGACGTCAGCTAACAACCTCAATCTTGTTCTATAGTTCTTATTGAGACCCAGCTTCTCTTCAGCATTTAGAAAGTGGTCAGTCTCTTCCAGTTCCCTGATCTGCCCGCCCTCCGCCTGCCCCCAATGAGGTTTACACTATTTTAATTTCCTCTGCAGGCCCGCCTTCTCTTTCCCAGCTCTGCCGCCTGTGTGTCCGGAAGTGCTTAGGTCGATCCTGTCATCAAGTCATCCACAAGCTACATCTGCCAGAGCCACTGGAAAGATTCCTGCTATACCGATAGTCCAACCGTCCACAGGAAGACACTTTGGGAATAAGCGAGTTGTCGCCTGCTGTACTCAGAGCACCTAGTGTAGACGCCCAACAACTAGACTCTCAGCATCTTCAAGTGAGCTAGGCCAGTTTAGAGTAAAGTCATCAAGAACCAGATGGGGAGTGGAAAGTTCCTGGTTAGTGTAAGGTTCTCATTAACCAAGGGGCAACCACAAACCTGTTCGTTTTTAGCTCTTCTTGTTAAGAAACTTAAAAAGAAAACAAAAACTATGAAGTAGAGTGAAAATAATAGGATATTTTGTGATGATTCATAATCTTCAAGTACCCAAGGGTCAACATTCTGAATATCATGTAAACACATGTTAAAGTTGGGTGGAGAAGATTGTAATGAATGTAAGTATTCCAAGATGTGTTCCTGACTTCGCTCCTCCCTCCTTCCTCCTTTCTCCTTTCTTTCCTTCCTTCCTTGAATAAATCTGTTATAATTTTGATTTCCCTGCCTTTTAAAAACCCTGTTAAAAAGCGCAACATACATTCAAACCATCACAGTTAATTGAGGTTTCTAGTTGCTGAGGTCCTGGTTGGTAACAAAGATGTAGGAAGAGATTAGCTTCCCCCAAGACTGGGGTCTGTTGCTCATCGTTTCTGATAGTAAATGCTGTTCTTTGAAGGATCCAGCCACACTGGATGCCCCCATGTACCTGAGCCCATAGACACTGTCTGATGCAGGCTATAGCCTAAGCATTGGCTTGCTTTCAAAGTCAAGAGATTCAGGGGTTTTGAAACAATTACATGTAGATGCCAGCCACCAAGGTGGGCTCAATGCTGGATCGAGGTTTTTTTCTGTGGGAAGGAGTCCTGGAAGCACAATGGTTAAGCACTCAGCTGCTAAGTGAAAGGTTGGTGGGTCGAACCCACCTTGTGGATCTGCTGGAGAAAGACATGACAATCTGCTTCCATAAAGATTATAGCCTAGGAAACCCTATGGGGCTGTTCTACTCTGTCACATGGGGTCACTATGAGTCGGAATCAACTTCACCACACACAACAACAACAATGAACCCAAAAGAAGCACTAAAGTATACTTGAAAAACAGCCTTCTCCTTCTCCCCTTCTTCTTCCTCCTCTTCCTACTCACCTGCTTTTTCTTCTCCATCTCCTCCTCCTCCTCTTTGTAAATTTAGAAGATGACAATTAGATTTTTTAGTTATTGTAAGTGCTACTGTCATGATTCAGTGACTACAGTCATATTAGCTCCTGAAAAGAAAATTTTAAAATCAAAGCTTGTGTGTGTATTTTTTTCTGTCTTTCAGGTGATCCTAAGGTTAGTTCCAAACATTTTTTTTTCCAATTTTTCTAGACCTGTGGGTCTCAATTGAGGACAATTTTGTTCTCCCCTTCCCCCAGGGATATTTGGCAATGTCTGGAGACATTTTTGGTTGCCACAACTTTGAGACCCCAGAGGTGGTGGTCCCACCCTTTGAGACTGAGGCAGCTCTGCTTCCTGTGTTCCTTGTCTCTTCAGCTTCTGCTTCCTGGTTCCTTGGCTTCTCAGCCCCTCAGGTCCTTGGGCAGGCCCGGCATCTGTGCTGCTTGGGCAAGTGTTCCAAAGTTCTTTAGCTCTGTTGATAAGCATCTGGAGGCATACCACGCCACCAGTAAACCTCAGAAGGCACTCAGCTCTCTTGCTCTGTGGGTCGGCAAGCCTAGCTCTACCAATAAGTGCCTGGAGGCACCCTACTCCACCAGGAATCCTCCTGCCTGAAGGCACTCAGCTCTCTTGCTCCTTGGGTTGGCTCCAGTGCCAACTCACACTGGTCTCCTGGTTCTGCTGCTGCCATTTATCTGCTGCTGCTTCTCACCATCTGCGCCATCTCTGGTGTTACAGCTCTCTTCACTTCCTTCTGAGCCCTCACCAGAATTGTCTTTGATGTCAATAATTCCATCAACAGTCTCTTCAAGGCAATCTAGGCTTTTACTAATAATTCACTGCCGCTGAGTCGATTCCAACTCATAGCGACCCCATAGGGTTTCCAAGACTGTAAATCTCTACAGAAGCAGACTGCCACATCTTTCTCCCACAGAGCTGCTGGTGGTCTCAAACCACTGACCTTTCAGTTAGCAGTCAATCACTTTAACCACTGTACCACTAGGCACTTTAAAACTCTTCCAGCCTCTATCCATTACTCAACTTCAAAACGGCTTCCACATTGTAGTTATCTGTTAGAGCAGCACCCCACTCTTTTGGTACCAAACAAGTATCCAAGGCTGTAATCTTTATAGAAGCAGACTGCCACATCTTTCTCCCTCAGAGAGGCTCCTCCAGTGGAGACAGGAAAGTGATTATTTGGGATCTCTCGTAACGAACAAAGTCGATGTGTGGTGCAAAAAGTTAAGCACCACTAATCAAGAGATTGGTCTGAGTCCATCCAGAGGCACCTCAGAAGAAAGGCCTGGTGATCTGCTTCCAGTTGTTCGAGTTACTGCTCGCAAATTGTTGAAATTGCCCAAACCTCCAGTAAAGTCTGAAACATATACAAGTGCTTTGTGCATTATTTTTACAAGATATTGAGGAAGAAGTCTAGATTATTCCTCTGCATCTACATGCTATAGTATATTGGCTGCATTAACTCATTGCTGTTGAGATGACTCTGACTCAGAGTGACCCTACAGGAGAAAGCAGAGCTGCCCCATAGGGCTTCCTAGGCTGTAATCATTACAGGAGCAGATCACCAGGTCTTTTCTCCCATGGAGCAGCTTGTGGGTTCGAACCACTGACCTTTGGTTAGCAGCCAAGCACTTAACCATTGTACCACCAGGGCTCCTTATTGAATGCATTACATGGTGGCAAAACAATACTTAAACTTCCCTGTTTCAGGTGGGACAGTACCTCTTCTTCTATGAGAGATATGACCAGAAAGACAAACTCCTGAAGAAGTTTCACAAATCATGTTGTTGTTAGGTGCCGTTGAGTTGGTTCCGACTCATAATGCCCCATGTATGACAGAATGAAACACAGCCATGTCCTGTGCCATCCTCACAATCATTGTTATGCTTGAGCCCATTGTTGCAGCCGCTGTGTCAATCCCTCTTGAGGGTCTTCCTCTTTTTCACTGACCTTTTACTTTACCAAGCATGATGTCCTTCTCCAGGGACTGATCCCTCCTGACAACATGTCCAAAGTCTGTGAGACTTAGTCTCACCATCCTTGCTTCTAATGAGCATTCTGGCTGTACTTTTTCCAAGACAGATTTGTTCATTCTTTTGGCAGTCAATGGTATACTCAATATTCTTCGCCAACACTACAATTCAAAAGCCTCAGTTCTTCTTAGGTCTTCCTTATTCATTCTCTAGCTTTTGCATGCAATATGAAGCGACTGAAAACACCATGGGTTGGGTCAGGTGCACCTTAGTCTTCAAGGTGACATCTTTGCTCCTCAACACTTGAAAAAGGTCCTTTGCAGCAGATTTGCCCAATACAATGTGTCTTTTGATTTCCTGACTGCGGCTTCCATGGCTGTTGATTGTGGATCCAAGTAAAAGGAAATCCTTGACAACTTCAATCTTTTCTCTGTTTATCATAATGTTGCTTATTGGCCCAGTTGTGAGGATTTTTGTTTTCTTTAAGTTGAGGTGTAATCCATACTGAAGGGTGTGGTCTTTGATCTTCATCAGTAAGTGCTTCAAGTCCTCTTCACTTTCAGCAAGCAAGGTTGTGTCATCTGCATAATGCAGGTTGTTAATGAGTCTTCTTCCAGTCTTGATGCCCCATTCTTCTTCGTAGAGCCCAGCTTCTGAGATTATTTGCTCAGCATACAGGTGAAAGGATACAACCCTGACATGCACCTTTCCTGACTTCAAACCACGCAGTATCCCCTTGTTCTGTTTGAATGACTGCCTCTTGATCTATGCACAGGTTCCTCATGAGCACAATGAAGTGTTCTGGAATTCCCATTCCTCACAATGTTATCCCTAATTTGTTATGAACCACACAGTTGAATGCCTTTGCATAGTCAATAAAACACAGGTAAACATCTTTCTGGTATTCTCTGCTTTCAGCCAGGAACCATCTGACATCAGGAAGATATCCCTGGTTCCACGTCCTCCTCTGAATCCAGCTTGAGTTTCTGGCAGTTCCCTGTCAATATACTGCTGCAGCCGCTTTTGAATGATCTTCAGCAAAATTTTACTTGCACGTGATATTAATGATATTGTTTGATAATTTCTGCATTCAGTTGGATCACCTTTCTTGGGAATAGGCATAAATATGGGTCTCTTGCAATCAGTTGGCCAGGTAGCTGACTTCCAAATTTCTTGGCATAGAGGAGTGAGCACTTCCAGTGCTGCCTCTGTTTGTTGCAACATCTCAATTGATACTTTGTCAATTCTTGGAGCCTTGTTTTTCGGCAATGCCTTCAGAGCAGCTTGGACTTCTTCCTTCAGTACCATTGGTTCTTGGTCATATGCTACTTCTGGAAATGGTTGAACATCGACCAATTCTTTTTGGTATAGTGACTGTGTGTATTCCTTCCATCTTTTTTGATGCTTCCTGTGTAGTTTAATATTTTCCCTATAGAATCCTTCACTACTACAACTTGAGGCTTGAATTTTCTCTTCAGTTCTTTCAGCTTCAGAAATGCCGAGAGCGTTCTTCCCTTTTGGTTTTCTATCTCCAGCCCTTTGCTCATGTCATTATAACACTTTACTTTGTCTTCCTGAGCTGCTCTTTAAAATCTTAGGGAAGACAAATTTCACAAATCGTGGGGAAGGCACAGGCTAGTCCAAAATCCATGGAAGGGGGTATGATTCGGTCTGCCCCAAGGCAGAGTGATCTCAGCTGACAGCCACATTTCAATATATAAAGAGTAATATAGGCTCATGAATTAAAAAAAAAATAGCAAGGGAAATGAATTGGAAATTTACAACGGGGGACATAGGAATAAATAGCCATAAGAAAAATGTTTAAGATGGAAAATGGATTGAGATAAAGGATGGATTTGCAACAACCAAGAAGTCAGGTGAGCCATTGTTAACCATGGAAAGATCAAAAAGAAAGAGTAGAAGAGTCTCTTCCTTTCATAGAGCATTCAGGAATTTGGATGCTTTCCTTCTTTAAGGTTTAAAAATTGTCTCAGGGCAGTAGTTTCAGGGGTTCATCTGGCCTCAATTGCTCCAGAAAGTCTGGATTCCAGGAGAATCTGAAATTCTGTTGTGCATTTCCCCCCCTTTAATTGAGATTCTTCTATAGAATCTTTGATCAAAACACATTCAACAGATATTAACTGTGCTTACTTGTCGGTGCTATTTTGATATACATTCATTCTACTTAAGAATGCCATACTCATCAGCACCAACATTGCCTGACATTAAGCCTTCCTCCCTGCCTGCCTTCCCCGCCCCACCTAATGGGCTTTAAACTCTTCCAGGCCCGCCCGCCCCAGTACGTCAGGGGAGGGTGCATCGCAGATCATCACAGATCATTGCCAAGGTCACGGTTGCAGGGACATTTGCATATGGACTTCATCACCTTCTTCCCTGCACCAGGAGGGATGCACGGATTACACTTGAAGTAGCAGCTTCCTATTTAACATGGAAGTCCCTGGGTAGGGCAAACGGCTAACACACCCCACTGCTAACCGAAAGGTTGGAGGTTGAATCCACCCAGAAGTGCCTCTGAAGAAAGGCCTGGAGATCTACTTCTGAAAAATCAACCATTGAAAACCTTATGGAGCGCAGTTCTACTCTGACACACATGGGGGTGCTGTGAGTCCGAATCGACTCGACAGCAACTGTTTTTTTTTAACATGAGTTTAATCTGTAAAAAATGTACGTCACTTTTTTTCACTTATTAACTTTCCTTCCCTCACTATGTTATATCTTGAAAAATTTCAAGCTTACAGAAAAGTTGCAAGAATAATACAACGAACACCTCTTTGCCCACCACCTCAATTGTTAGCATTTTGCCACATTTGCTTTTCTCTCTACATATGTGTGTTTATGCAGTGGTTAAGAGCTCGGCTGCTAAACTCGGCTGCTAAACAAAAGGTCAGCAGTTGAATCCACCAGCCACTCCTTGGAAACCCTGCGGGGCAATTATACTCTGACCTGTGGGGTCACCATGAGTCAGAATTGACTTGATGGCAATGGGTTTGGTTTTTTGTATGTACGTATATACATTATGTCTTCTCTGTCGTGATAAGTGCATACAATCTTCTCAGCAATGAGCATTGTTACTAAAAAAAAAGAATCATTTATAGACCTCATGTTTACTTGACATGGCTATTTTAGAAATATAGGGAAGGAGAGTTTGGGAGAAACAGTTCCTTAATAATATAAACAACATAGATGTATTAGGTATGTATGTATGCACACAACCTATATAATATATATTTTTTATATATAAATCACACATAATTTGTATGATTAGTACACACACATGTTTTTGTTTTACTGAACCATTTGCAAGTATGTTGCAGACATCATGATTCTTCTCCCCGAGGCCTGGGATTAGGGTGGGGCAAGCCAGACACTCACATCAGATACAAAATTTAAGGGGGCACCAAAAACTCAGCCATCGAGATAAATAATATTTCAGTGCAATCTTTTTTTCAAAATCAGTATGATGACCGAAATATCACCCTGCCTTATTGTACAATGAGAACAGTGTTTCCAATTAGGCCTTGGCTCTGGGACACGAGGTCGCTGGGTTTATGAGGAATGACAACAGTGTTCGAACAGACTGGGCCGTATGGGCCTTTATCTATACTCATGTTCTTTGACTACAGAGTTTGTATTAACTTTTTCCATTTGGTGCAAAATGTCTATATAGGGGCACACATTTCACCTCTTGCAAATGACTAAGCACTCCACTACTAGCCGAAAGGTTGGTGGTTCGAATACAACCAGAGGTGCCTTGGAAGAAAGGCCTGGCGATTTGAAACGTCACAGTCTTGAAAATCCTATTCTACTCTGATACATGCAGTCACAATGGGTTACTTGATGGTAACTCGTTTGGTATGGTCTCGGATCCTAATTTTAAAGGAGCATCTTTGTTTAATGGAATTTTATTGAGTAATTGTAGATTCACATGCAGTCATAATAAATAATACAGAGAGATCTCGTTTACACTTTGTCCAATTTCCCCCAGTGGTAGCATTCTGCAGAACTCTAGCACAATATCACAGCCAGGAAATTGCCATGGATACAATACACTGATCTTACTGCAGTTCCCCCAGTTTTACTTGTACTCCTGTGCATGTGTCTTTAGGTCTATATCACGCATGTACGAGCATTCCTTTGACTCAACTTTTCCGCTCTTAAGAAGCTCTCCTCCAGAAATATTTTATATGTGCACAAAAATATGGACTTCAGTGCCTTTGTAGTAGTAAAACAATGGAAACCTTCTGCCTCTATCATTAAGGGAATAACAAGGAATATGGAATGCCATGTAGTCGCGAATAAAAGGAGCATTGAAATGGAATGTTCTCCAAGATATAATAAGTGTGAAAAGCGTAGAACATGATAGTATATTTACATTGATGTGAAAATGGAAAAGGATAAATGTGTATACATGTCTGCAACCAAACCCCCAAACCAAACCTGTTGTCATCAATCAATTCTGACTCACAGCGAGTCTACAGGACAGAGTAGAACTGTGCCATAGGGTTTCCAAGGAGTGGCTGGAGGATACAAACTGCTGACCTTTGGGTTAGCAGCCAGGCTGTTAACCACTGCACCACCAGGGCTCCATACATATCTGCAGGAGAATGCTTTTTAAAAGACAAAGGACACTTCTTAGTTAACACTGGTTACCAAGTGCCCCAACTGGGATTCTTAGATCTGAAACAATGAGGCTACAGTCTTGGCTTTAAAAAAATCAGCAATCATTTCACAGCCAGACTAGCCTGGAGAGGAACTGGGAGCCTCCCCCCACCCAAGAATCCCCTTCACCTGGAAGACAGGAACAGAGGGGGTCTGTTGGGAGGCATCAGCCCAAACCAGCACCCGGAGTGCCATGACACTGGGCCCATCTGAAAAGACAGATCTACAGAAAACCCAAAGAGTTTGTAAAGGCAAACCTATGAAACCTTGACAAAGTAAACTTTGAAAATTAACAGTTAAGGGAAAGATGGCTGCTCCCCCCTCCCCCTCCCCTCCACCCCCACCCAGCCCTCACCCCAGGCCACTCAGCAACCCATTTTCCCAAAAGCAACCGTTAATTATTTATTCAGAAGTTAAAATAAAGCCTGTGGGTGGAGGAAGGGTAAAGGGCAACGTTTAATGAAAACTTTGCAGATGGAAGGAAGAAAATAAAAGTTCTTTCGAAATGTGCATTTTCGTAACATATAGACACATTTTCTCATAAGGAACTCCCAGCAAAATTGAAACCACATGTGCGAGGAGATGGTGGGGCTGTGAATATTCCCGGGTGAGCCAGTCAGCAGGGCTGTGGCATAGACCCTGGACTTCTCAGCCCCTGAGCCTGCAAAAAAACAACGAGTCTCAGCTGGGAAGTGGGGGACAAAGTGGCAGCCAGTGAGCTGTTGCCGTCATCCCCACCCTGTTCTCTTCAGTCTCCAAAGTTACAAACTGTGAGTTTCTTTCCTGATAAACTTCAAGGCTTCCTCACTGATTGGTCTCAGTTTTGGAAAGGACGTGACATCAGCAAGACTTGGGGCTATGGGCTGTTTTGAGCTTTGGCTAGCCTCCAGCCAGCTAGGTGAAGCGCGAGTGTGCGTGTGAGTGTGTGAGTGTCTGTGTGTGTCTGACCACAGGTACGACTCCGGTTACTGCTGCCTGGACTGCTCCTGTTGCAGACGTCTGGCCAGGACGTGTGACTGCTGCTCAGACAGCCACCGAGAGCTGCAACTTCCCGGGGGAGGGGGTGTGTGGAATTTGGACTTTCCTGAGCAACTGAAGTGGAGCTTAGAGCTTGCCCAGCCCAGGAGAGCGCAATGGATGGTGAAGGAGGCAGCAGAAACGACAGCAAGTCCCTGGGGCCAGAGCCCCTTCCTGACACCAGGCTCCTTTCAAACCCACTGATGGGGGGTGAGTTACAAGGGCACTGGGGAGGCTGGCTAATGGGCTTGGGAGAAAGGGGCTGGGGTGACTTCAGTGGCAGTTACTGGGTGGATGTCCACAGCCAGGTGATACATGTCCTTTACATGGTTGTTCAAAATGTGGACACCTATATCCGCAGAGTACTATAGAAGATAAACATTCAGTTTTCACAGATTTTTCTCCAGCTGAAACTTCAGCTCCGAGGAGCCACTCTTAATGGGTCAAATGCATCACGTATTAAATCGGAGGTTTACGAAACTGCTTACAATTAGGAAAGCTTTCACTGCTACGACAGTTCTCCTATTAAGAGGTTGGAGGGATTTGGCATTTAGGTGGGGCTGGGTTTATAATTGGTGTTCAAACATTGCACCCTGGTTGATTCATTTTAAAAGGGGATTTTTTTTTTTAACTTTGGAGAAGTGACTTACAGGTATAATTCTTACCTTCATAAAAAAATTTTTTTTTTTTTTGGAGTGGTGCCTTTGTATGGAGTGGTGCCTTTGCAAATGCACAGAGTCCCATGCCTCTGGGACTGTCACATGCCTGCCAACAGGTACGTGCTGGCTAAGAGGACTCTGAAAACTAGGTCTAGGCAATAGAACCAAAAAAAAAAATCCCAAACCTGTTGCCATCAAGTCAATGCCAACTCATAGTGACCACACGTGACAGAGTAGAACTGCTCCATAGGGTTTTCTAGGCTGTAATCTTTATGGGAGCAGATTCCCAGGTCTTTCCCCATGGAGCCACTGGGTGGATTTGAACCACCAACCTTTCAATTAGCAGCTGAGCGCCTAACCATTGCACCACCAGGGCTCCTTTTGCTCCTGTATGTTGTTGTGCGCTGTCAAGTTGATTCTGACTCCTGGCGATCCAATGTGACAGAGTAGAACTGCCCCATAGGATTTTCTTGGCTGTAATCTTTATGCAGGCAAATCGCCAGGCCTTTCTTCTGTGGCACCATTTTGTTGGTTTCGAACTGCCAACCTTTAGGTTAGCGGTCGAGCACAAACTGTTTGCACTGCCCAGGGACCTCTAGGCAGTTAGTGGAGTAGGGATTATTATGTTCAGCATCCTGGTAGGCTGCCCACAACACCTGACAATTGGACTGGCAATAACCAGGGACTCTGCCATCAACTACAACACTAAAAAAAAAAATTAATCACCTACTTCGCGGTGCTGAAAGGGCAAACAAGAAATAAATATAAAACACCTTCCTTCTGACTAATTGAATGAGTGAGGCTGCTCATTCATTCATTTATTTATTCAGTTTTACTCCTAAAATGAGCAGAACACTCAACAGTGAATAGGATTTGGACCCACAGAAGCAGAACTGGATCAATCGGTTGATAACATTGAGCATGAACTTGGGCCATAAAGAAAGCAGGGTGGCACCGAAAAAGCACTTTTTTAAGAAAGAACTTGATAAATATATTTTTAAAGCAGCAAATCAACCATTATGGGAAAGAATCAGTAATTTGGTTGACCTCCACGGGATTATTTTACCGCTAAGTATTATGTTTATTTTTATTTCTAAGCCCCTTTTCACTGTTTAGGGTCTGTAAAGGTCCGAATCCAACCCTGGACGGGGTGGCGTGGGTGAGTGAGGGTGGACAGGCATCATACTAGAGGGCATGGGACTTGGTAAGTGAAGACACTGTCACCACTAGAATGCAGAGTGTCTTAGGGGGTCCACTGAGGACACGTTTGGAGAGACGGAGCCTGATCATGCAGCTTTAAGAGCTAGGTGGGGGAGTTTAGCCCTCATGAGGCAGGGAATTGGGAGCCATTCATGGTTATGGAGCAGACCTAGCAGTAAACAGAATATATAACAGTATGTCAATTAGTGTGTTAGCCACACTCAGGATGGACCGTGGAGGGCTCACAGGGTATCCTTACACGAAGCCACTGGTTCAGACTTGGCAAGAGCATCAGGCTCACCTGGAGGGTATGTAAAAATGCAGATGGCCGTGCCCCCCACAAAGATTCTGACGCAATTGAGGGACTGGGGCAGAGCCTGGGAATCTGTATTTGTAACAAGCTCCCAAGTGATGCTGCTGGTGTTGGTCTGGCGCCCACACTTTGAGAACCACCGCATGAAGCTTAGACTTGGATCCTGCTATGGAAACCGACAGAGAAAGGGAAAATATGAGTGTTATTTCAAAGGAAAGAACAATCAGGCTATGGTGCTTGATTAACTATTCGGGCTAAAGACAGCCAAGACTGTAAAGTTTTCCAGACTAAACTAATGTCAGATAAGGGGGCTAGATAAGAGAGAAGTTGGGAAGGGGAGTTGGCTTGGGAGCAGAGTGGGGGGGGTGGTGGCGTAAGAAGTTCTGTTTTGAACACAAAAGTGACAGTGACGATGCCCAATGGACAACATGAACACGAGGAACTAAGGCTCGGGAACAAATACAGGCCAGGAGTCGGAGACTTGAGGATGTTCGGGAGGGGGCTGTGATTGAAACCCTGGAGAAGGAGAATTGTCTGATGGCCAAGAGCTGAGGGCCAAGGATGGAGCCCGAGACAGGCCTCCAGTGGAGAACAGAGGACCAGAGAAGCAAGAAGAGACTCTGACGCTGAAATGCCCCAGGATGGCTCCATGGTAGAATTCTTGCCTTCCATGCGGGAGAGCTGGGTTCAGTTCCCGGCCAACACATTCCACGCACAGCCATCACCTGTACCTTCTGCGTGTTGCTATGATTCTCAACAGATTTCAGCCGAGCTTCCAGACTAAGACAGAGTCACTGCCCCCTTGAAGCCTTCCCAGACTTGCTCCTTCTCCTTACCCAGGGGATTCTCTCCCTGTTTGGTGCTGGCCCTGCCCCTTGGACCAAGGCTTAATCATAGCCGGATGACGTTTATTTGTTTCTCAAGTCTTGACCTTGGTGAAGTGTGGAATGTGGAGCACTCGGAATGCTGTTTCCAAATGGCCCTGCCGAGAAACTCAGCTCAGGTGAAGCATATCCCTGGAAAAACATGGGGGAAGTTGAGGGAAAACAGAGACGGGGGTGCAGGCAGGCTTTTCTCCGCCTCCCTCTTGGGAGGAAAGGATATGAAGCTGGGCAACCAACTCTCCGTAGAGGCTTGTTTAATGTTCAGCTCCTACCCCAGGAGCAGGAAAAAGATGCCCCCACCCCACCCCGGGAAATACCTACTCAGAAATTTTGGAAAACACTTTGAAGAATAAACGACCACCCATAATCCCGGAGACCAGGTAATCACTCTTCCCACTTTCAGTGTCTGTCCTTCATGTTTCTACCTACGCTCCTGTGGAGATAATTTTTTCCTCAAAAAATTGAGCCCACGCTGTAGAGTTTTCACATTTAAACAGAAGACAGGCAGGAATAGACAGCGAAAGGGGAAAACTTTCTTCTCTTGTGGTAGATTTTTAGGCGTTGGACATCTCAGCAGGGGCAACTTTTCTGGAGGAAAACCTTACTGATCAGATAGGATGGGCGATGAGGCGAGGTTCCTATGAAGAAAGCAGCGCCTTATAAGAGAGAGGGGGAGGGAGGGAGAGAGCTGTATGGTAGACCTCCTTGCCCAAGAGTTAATGAGGCCATGCCTCAGTGGGCCTTTCCGTTTACCTCTATTTCTCCTTTTCTCATTTGTCCTGGAATCAGACCAAGGTCCCCTGTAATCACCAACCCCAGAACTTCCCCAGTGTTGGTGCGTGCCACTGAAGCCACCCTTATCAACACCAAAGGACCAAAGGCAAACGCTCCTGCCCCCAGAGCAGCCCAGCCTCTTGTTCCTGTCCCTGACCTTGCAAGATGTTTCCCAGCATGCTCTGGGAGACTGATGCTACTGCCCAGCATGAGGGGGGCTCTCAGAGCTTCGTTAATAGCTCTCTTTGAAATGTACCTATTGCTGCATTTTAAATCACTTCTGAAATAATGGAAAATTTAAAATTCATTCCAGAAATTGCAATAAAAATGAAATGGCAGCCTTTCTAATGTGCTGCAGGGTTTGATGGATACACAGTTGAAAAGTCTTCTAAATGAAAGGTGAGTTTAATGGAGCTAAATCGGGGGACTTGGGGAATAGTTTCCTTCCGAGAGTCCCCAACCCCATTTTAACCAGAAGTTCTACCACAGGATCCATGGTGCTGCCAGTGACCCCATTTGGTGTCTACTTTTTGGCAGCAAAAGCAACAGACCCTGGCTGAACAAGTGTTGTGGAAGAACCTGCAGCATGGGCTCAGGATTTGGAGAACACATCTTGTATAAAGATAATGGTCTTCGAGTTTCAAAGACTTCGGTGGGGCCAACAGAAAAGGGGATGGTGACCTTGAGAGTCCCCTTCATCCATCAAATAGTCTCCTACTATGAGCACCGGCCATGTTCTGCCAGGAACAGGCTCTCTTTCTGGCTAATTCTGGCCTCTCCAGCTGTCAGTGAGTAGGAAGACAGGTGGAGCTGCTCCTGGGTTTAACTGTGGGCAGCTAGGGCCTGGAGCTCATTGCCTGCTGGGGTGTGGGCTCTGGAGAAGCCTCTCCCTATCGGGCCAGGCCAGACCCTCCATGGTTCACCCCAGGTGCACTTCTCGACTCTCTCTTCAGTGATTTCAAGGGCTGAAGAGACAGTGTGTGGACTCATCCATATTGCACGCTATGATGTTCACTAAATTTCACACACACACACACACATGCAATCTATGCTCACTGAATGATAGAAGACTATCAACCTGTACCCACTGTCACAATTTTAAGAATTTACATAAGCACTCAGTTGTTGCAAGGCCTGCTGAGGAGAAAGTCCTTGTGTCAATTTGAGATGGACTGTAACTTCACAAAGGCCTGAGTTTTTCTTTCGTGCAGGAGCACAGGCATACTGTGACAGGCTTAGAAGGGGTAACCTCAGACACTGCTGGTGGGAATGTCAAATTGTTACTCTGGAACTGTAACTAAAGGAGTTCCTCAAGAGGTTAAACATAGGGTTAGCATACGACCTAGCAATTCCGCTCCTAGGTATATACCCAAGAGAAATGAAAACATATGTCCACACAAACACCTGTACACCAATGTTCATGGCAGCATTATTCACAATAGCCAAAAAGTGGGAAAATCTAAATGTCCATAAAAAAAATTAAAAAAAATTTTTTTTTTATGGATAGGCTGACGAATAGATAAATTAAATGTGCTCTATTCCTACTATGGAATATTAATCATCCATAAAAAGGAGTGAAGTACTGATACGTGCTACAACGTGGATTAACCTTGAAAACACTATGCTAAATGAAAGAAACAAGTCACAAAAGACCACATGTTGTATTTTGCATTTATATAGGGTTGCTATCAGTTGGAAAGAGGAGCCCTGGTGGCGCAGTGGTTAAGCGATTGGCTGCTAACCAAAAGGTCGGTGATTCTTCCATGGGAGAAAGGTGTGGCAGTCTGCTTCCATAAAGATTACAACCTTGGAAACCCTATGGGGCAGTTCTACCCTATCCTATAGGGTCGCTATCAGTCGGAATCAACTAGACGGCAATGGGTACTGGGTATTTATATGAAATGTCCACAATAGGCAAGTCCACGTAGACAGAAAGTAGACCAGCGGTTGCCAGGAGCTGGGGGAGATGGAAATGGGAGTGATTGCTCATGGGTACAGGATTTCTTTTTGGGGTGATGAAAATGTTCTAAAATTGATTGCGTTGGCTGCACAACTCTGTGAATATGCTTAAAACTGTTGAATTGTACTCTTTAAATTGGTGATTTGTATAGTATGTGAATTATATCTCCATAAAGCTGATATTTATATATGTATACACACACACACATATAAAGATGGATATAGATAAAAATACAAATACAGTGAAACCTGTGAGAGCCAGAACTTGACAGGACTGGCATGTTTTTCTGGGTCTCGCGAGTTTGTCGCCTTTGACAGGGTATAATCTTACCACTTTTCTATTGCTCCTTTTAGTAGAAAATATTTGCATTTTCCTTCTCTGACAGGTTTCTGAAGCCTTACATAGGTTCCTGCTTTCAGAGGTTTACTGTGTCCTGTTCATGCTACAATCTAACGCAGGATACAAAACCTCAGAGTGCCTCAGTCTTTCTCCTGGAAAACTATATAATTCTTTATTTACTCTAACTAGAGGGAGTAATGATTCCATGATGAAGGAGTAGAAAGAAAGTAAACCCCATCTTCGTCTACACTTGATAATATAATTGCATCATTTTTATGGTTTAGGACCCAAATTCCCTGACTGGGCTGTTCAGGCTCTTGGCTCTAATTATCTTAGGTAGCTTGAGGAAAGGTTAAGGATGTGCGGCAGCTATATTTCCTTGCTGCTGAGCACTTGGAAGGAAACTGGATTGATCATCACGCACGGGAATCCATTAGGGTACATTTGCAAATCCACCTACAACTGATTTTTGAAGCCTTTTTTCCCCATTTTTGGCTCTTCGTCTCTTCCTTCTCGCTCAAGATTTTGTGTGGAAGGTATTTGGCATTATCAGCACCAACAGGGTGGAATTAGTTGTCCTTTTAATTCTCATTTGGAGCGCAGTCTTTCCATAGACCCTGAGTCCCAGAAACAGCAGTATTTCCTCTGAGAAAGTTAGGAGTGTCAGACAAGGCTTTGAGGACACTCCGATTCTGTTGAACGTAAGGTTTTGGAGGTAGGAAAATCCTCGACACCTAAATAGCCTCAAACCCTTTGGCGACCCTGGAAGGCAAGTCCTAGACTCTTTAGCACGTAAGAGGATGCTGGATGCTCCTTGGAAACCCCATGGGGCAGTTCTACTCTGTCCTGTAGGGTCAATATGAGCTGGAATTGACTAAACTGCAATGCTTATGTTTTAGAGGGTGCAGGCAGGCCTCAGCCAACAGAGTTAAATTATAGTGTTCTTTCCTCCTCCTTCCTGGCTTGTCAGTTTGTAAGTGATTGACGTTGTTGTTCCGTGCCCTTGAGTCGATTCTGACTCATAGTGACCCTATAGGACAGAGCAGAACTGCCCTATTGGGTATCCTAGGCTGTAATCTTTACTGAAGCAGATTGCCAGGTCTTTCTCCCATGGAGTAGCTGGTGGGTTTGAACCGCGGACCTTTTGGTTAGCAGCCGAATGCTTAACCACTGTGCCCCCAGGTCTCCTTCAACGATTAATAACTACCCTTTTTTAAAAACAAAAACCATACTACCCTGGAGTCCCCGGGTGGCGCAGATGGTTATGGAGCTCATCTACTAATGGAAAGGTTGGAGGTTTGAGTCCACCTAGAGGCACCTAGGAAGAAAGGCCTGACGATCTGCTGCCAAAAAATCCGCCACTGAAAACCCTATGGAGCACAGTTCTGCTCTGACACACACGGGGGCGCCAGGAGCCAGAACTGACTCCACGGCAACCGGTTGGGTTTAGATAATGACTCTCTTCGTTCTCCAGGTCTCAGCTTTTAGCAGATGCAGTTTCCATGCCTGACATCACTGGCCTCAGACGATCCTACCTTGTTTGTGTTTAGAGTGTTTACTGAAACAGAACTGAAGCAAGCTCAGCCAAACCTCCCAGTGGCCTGCGCACATTCTGGCTTCCTGTGCATGTTTGTCCTGGAAGTCAAGCCCAGTGTAAGAGGAGAAGAATTCAGGTCTATGCCTCATTCGGGTCACCTCCACACGCAGAAAGGGAGAGAAAAGCATTTCATGTGTTGGGGTTGCGTTTATAGTCTAACTTACTAAGATTTTGTATTCCTTCTATGTGGTTGCTATTTTCAATAGCAGTGCTTATGGGATGTAATGAAGACCCTCCATTTAGTGTTAGGGCAGGGTAATAACAGTAGTTAATATGTACTGGAAGTCCCTGGGTGGTGCTCCCAACCAAAAGGTTGGAGGTTCGAGTCCACCCAGAGGCACCTCGGAGGAAAGGTCTGGTGATCCACTTCCAAAAAAATCAGTAATTGAAAACCTTATGGAGCACAGCTCTGCTCTGACACACTTGGGGTCGCTATGAGTCGGAGTAGACTCACTGGAAACTGGTTTTAATAGATATCGAGCCACGTTGTTGTTGTTAGTTGCTGTCGATTTTCGACTCATAGCAACCCCATGTGACAGAGTGGAACTGCCCCATAGAGTTTTCTAGGCTGTAATCTTTATGGGAGCAGATAGCCAGGTCTTTCTCTCACGGAGCTGCTGGATGGGGTCGAACCGCCCATCTTTCATTTAGCAGCCAAGCACTTAACCATTGCGTCACCATTAAATCATAGGTAAGTATACTGTTGTCCTCACTTTACAGACAAGGAAACTGAGGCTCAGAGCCTGTCCAGGGACCCACAGCTCGGAAGAAGCCAAAAACAAAAGAAACCAAACCCATTGCCATCAAGTGATTCCAACTCATAGTAACCCTAGAGGACAGAGTAGAACTGCCCCCATAGAGTTTCCAAGGAGCGCATGGTAGATTTGAACCACCAGCTTTTGGGTTAGCAGCTGTAGCTCTTAATCACTACGCCACCAGGGTTTCCCAGAAGAAGCCAAGTGGGTGTGAATTCAGAGCTTTCTCTTACCCGCATTGGCGCGCTGCCTTTGAGGGTAAATAATGACTCTGTGAGGGTGGTGCAGGACCAGGCAGTGTTTCGTTGTGTTGTACGTAGGGTCGCTATGAGTCGGAGTCTACTCGACAGCACCTAACAACAGCAATGTCTCTGTTACAAGGCCAGACTGAACTCTGGTTTGGACTTCCTGTTGGGGCTGGAGGTAATCAGTAAATAGATTTGGTTTTGCTTAGGTTTGATTCAAACCTAATGGCGTATGTAATTGTGTAAGTGATTACTACCATTAGTACATGGTACTGTTTGCTTAGATGTCAAAGTGTGTACTTCATGCAGGAAACTAGGCTGGCAACCATGGTGTAACACACTAATGCTGGTAATAAGCCAAGCCCTCACTTAACTAAATGGACCACTGGCCTTCGAAACCGATGTGCAAATGGAAGCACAGTGATCTCTCTGTCATCCCAGTCTGCCTCTTTTGTCCCCACTTTGAGCACTGGTTCTAGTCCTTTCTTTAGCTACCTAGACATTTAAATAAGCTGTGTACAAGAAACATCAGTAGACGGAGAAAAGCTGAAGTCCTGACGGGACTTGGTTGGATGACCACAATGTCTCCATCCAGGACCCGGTAGGTTTTTATTGGTGGGCAAGGATAAGCTTCCAGCTTCTAAAGTGCATTGTTGTTGTTCGTTGCCCTCAGGTTGACTCTGACACATGGCGACCCCATGTTCGACAGAATGAAATGTCATCTTCGTAATCACTGGCATGTTTGAGTCCACTGTTGTGGCCGCAGTATATTTTGAGTGCCTTCCAACCTAGGGAGCTCATTTTTCAGCATTATATCATAATGTTCTGTTGTGATCCACAGGGTTTTCATTGGCTAATTTTTGGAAGTAGCTCACCAGGCCTTTCTTCCTAGTCTGTCAGTCTGGAAGCTCCGCTGAAACCTGTGCACCATGGGTGACCCTGCTGGCATTTGAAATACCAGTGGTATAGCTTCCAGTATCACAGCAACACGCAGCCTCCACAGTCTGCCAGATGGACAGGTGTGGGGTGGTCTAAAGCGTACTGACAGGACATAACCCGCCCCTCTTTCCATACAGATGTTGTATCCGATTGGTCTCCCATGCATGAAGCCGCGACCCACGGGCGCCTGCTCTCTCTTAGGAACCTCATCAGCCAGGTAGCTGTCTGAAATGTGGTCAATATGAAGCGAGTCCTAATGCTCACCATACCGAGAAAAATGAAATCCTGGTATGATATTAAGATATAAATTTCCTCTTCGGCAAAATGTGAATTTCATATAATTTTCACGTGCCAGAAAATCACCTTCCTTTTTAACTGTTTACCAATATAAAAGCCTTTCTTATGAGCTAAGCATTCTTAAGGAGCCCTGGTGGCACAGTGGTCAAGCGCTCAGTCGCTAACTGAAAGGTCAGTGGTTGGAATCCACCAGTTGCTCTGTGGGAAAGATGAGGTGGTCTGCTTCCATGAAGATTTCGAGCCTTGGAAACCGATGGGCAGTTCTGCTCTGTCCTGTAGGGTCTCTGTATGTCCTGTAGGGTCTCTGTAAGTCAGAGTCCACTCGACAGCAGCAGGCTTGGTTTGGAACCATTCTTAGTCCAGTTTCATACTACTGGGCTGTACACAAACAGGCAGAGGGCTGTCTTGGTCTCATGCTGATCCCTTGTCTAAACTAAGACAGAGCTAGGAAGGCCAAGGGGAAAAAAATATTAAATGTCAGGGAAAGGATTTTTATTTTCTTTTGAAAAAAAAAATTGTCATAGAATGGATATATTTAAAACAGACTTTATCTAAACCTGTGTATTACTAAACACTTATTTTTAAAGGACACTTTGATTAGTTAATAGGAACATTTTAATTTCCTAAAGTAATAAAGTATTTTTAGGCTTCCTATAAAAAATAAAACATATCCTAAAAAAAAAAAATTTTTTTTTAAAAAACATATCCTAGGAGGTGCTAAATACTGTCGCGGGTAGTGTGTTTCCATGTTCCCTTGCAGTTTCAAAATTTCCTCTTAACAGTCTTGCAAGAAAGAGCCACTTGTTAATTTGTTAAAATTTAATAGTTGCATGTGAAATTTAGCAATTTGGGCTAGGCTAACTTTTGAAATATTTTTAATTGAGAAATACAGACTATGAACACAAATGAGCTTAAACACAATGTGTACCATTTAACAGATAGTGATGAGAGCACTGCCAGGTGCCTGCCACCCAAGTCAAGAAATAAAAAACTAGCACGTTGCTGGCACCTCCAAAGCACCATCCATCCCTTCCCTGCCTGTGCCTCCTAGAGCACAATCCTACCTCTCCATCATAACCAATTGCCACTGAGTCAGTTCTGACTCGCGGCGACCCCATGTGTGCAGATTAGAACCGCCCCATAGGGTTTTCAATGACTGTAACCTTTCAGAAGCAGATTGCCAGGCCTTTCTTCTGAGGCACCGTTGGGTGGCTTTAAACTACCAAGCTTTCGGCTATAGCTGTGTGCTTAACTATTTGCGCCCCCCAGGGACTCCTTCTCCACCATGACACTGTTGTTAGGTGCCGTTGAGTTGGCTCCGACTCACAGTGACCCCAGGTACAACAGAACGAAACACTGCCCGGCCCTTCGCCATGCTAACAATCGTTGTTATGCTTGAGTCCATTGTTGCAGCCACTGTTTGTCAGTCCATCTCATTGAGGGTCTTCCTCTTTTCCGCTGACCCTGTACTTTACCAAGCATGATGTCCTTCTCCAGGGACTGGTCTCTCCTGATGACATGTCAAAAGTACACGAGATGAAGTCTCGCCATCCTTGCTTCTAAGGAGCATTCTAGCTGTACTTCTTCCAAGACAGACTTGTTCGTTCTTTTGGCAGTCCATGATATAGTCAATATTCTTTGGCAACACCATAGTTCGAAGGTGTCAATTGTTCAGTCTTCCTTATTCACTGAATATGAGTATGAATCTCCACCATAAAAGTCACTATTATCCTAACTTCCTGGCTTTTTTTTATAGTTTTACTTCTCTCTACGTACTCTCAAACAATGCAGTTTGGTTTTGCCTACTTTTGAACTTTCCGTAAATGTATTAGGTATTATTTTGGCTCTTGGTTCTTTTCTTCAACATTATTTTTGCAAGAGTCATCCTTGCAGTTGCTTGGACTTAGAGTGTGTTTAGTGTAATATTCCACTGAGTGGTTATACCATAGTTTATTATCCAGTCTACTATTGATGGGCATTTGGGTTGTTTCAGTTTGGAGCTATCATGACCAATGCTGTTGGGGATATTCTTGCATATGTATCCAGCTGCATATTTCTTGAGTGAATATAAGTAAAAGTCAAATTGCTGGGTCACAGGCATGTATATCTTCAGCTCTAATACGTAGTCACCAGTTGCTGTCAAGTTGACTCTGACTCATGGCGCCCCCATGTGTGTCAGAGTAGAACTGTGCTCCATAGAGTTTTCAATGGCTGATTTTTTTTGGAAGTAGATCACCAGGCCTTTCTTCCAAGGTGCCTCTGGGTGGGCTCAAACCTCCAACCTTTCAGTTAGCAGCCAAGCGCATTAACTGTTTACACCACCCAGGGACTTCTTAGTTCTGATAAAAAAAGATAGATACTGCCAAAGTATTTTCCAGTGTTTGTACCATAGAACACTTCCACTATCAGTGTATGATGGTTCCTTTTTTTTTTTTAACATCATCTTCAACACCTTGTATTGTCAGAGTTTGAGCCAGTGAATGTGACTAATTATGTGACTTTTAAAATAACAGTCACAGTCCTGGAATCACGGGTGAAAGCCAGCCCAGGGCACCATTGCTCTGCACTCCTTACTTTGTCCTTTTGCTTTCCCAGGGCTGGCCTGTGAACCTCATCACGGCAGACCGTGTGTCCCCACTGCATGAAGCCTGCCTTGGTGGCCATCCCTCATGTGCCAACATCTTATTAAAGCACGGAGCTCAGGTTAGTGGGGCTCAAAGAACATCTGAGAAACCGAGAATGAAAAACGGCCATTTCTATCCCTTCTGAATAATTTTCAGCACTTTTGATTAAACTGATTAAAAATATGAAGGGGGTATTTTTCAAGAGTGTCATATCCATCAAGCTTCTTTGCTTTAGTGATAGATGAAGTACTGAATCTTTAGCTAGAAAATAATGCTTAGAGTCTTAGAGAAAATTATGGTGGATATAATTTTCTTTACCAGCCAAAGCAAAAAAAAAAAAAAAAACCTAACAAACTAGTTGCTGTAGAGTCAAATCTGACTCATGGTGACACACACACACCATGTGTGTCAGAGTAGAACTGTGCTACACAGGGTTTTCAAGGCTGTGAGCATTTTGGAATCAGATCACCAGGTCTTTCTTCCAAGGCTCCTCTGGGTAGGTTCAAACTGCTAGCCTTTCGGTTAGTACATAACCATTTGCGCCACCCAGGGACAAGCAAGGAATCATTTTAATCCCTATTTTGTCAAACTGGAAGGGAGGAGAGGAGGGGAGAAATTTTTAGGTGGGTTTGAACTGCCAAACTTTTGGTTAGTAGTTGAGTGCTTAACCATCTGCACCACTACTAATTAAATGGGTGTCAGACTGCTTCTGCCTTTACCCCTATGAGTACAGGAATGTGGTAAGATACTGTAGAAAACACATAAAATTTGGCTTTGTAAGACCTGACTTGGAGCCCTGGTTAAGAGCTATGGCTGCTAACCAAAAGGTTGGCAGTTTGAATCCACCAGCCGCTCCTTGGAAATGCTATGGGACAGTTCTGCTCTGTCCTATAGGGTCGCTATGAGTCAGAACTGACTTGGTAGCACCTAACAACAACAAGACCTGATTTATGGTCCCAGCCCAGCCCTACCGCTTACTAACATTGTAAACTTGGATATGTTACTGAGCTTCTGAGCTTTAGAGTCTATATTTGTAAAAAGTGGGAAAATAACAACACTGAAAGAAGTGGTCTAGCTTATTGTGGCACTGTGAAGACTAAGAGAGATAAGGTACATGAGCATTTGGCTACACGAATTATTATTTTGGGAATGAGAATCAGGATGGCATAATGAGATCCTAGAGAAGGCATATACAAAGTCATTGAATTTAAAAGTAGGAACCAATAAGTCTCCCTTTAACTAAGTCCCCCTCATGCTCAAGAGTAACGGGAAAATCTGAATACCTGAGTTCCTCATGTTCTCTCAACCAATATTTACTGAGCATTTGTCATATGCCCCACTCTGGATAAAGACCCAAACCCTTTGCCATCAAGTCGATTCTGACTCATAGTGACCCTATAGGACGAAGAAGAGCTGCCCCATACGGTTTCCAAGGCTGTAATCTTTATGGGGGCAGACTACCGTATCTTTCTCCCACAGAGTGGCTAGTGGGTTTGAACCACTGACCTTTTGGTTAGCAGCTGAGTGCTTTAACCACTGTGCCACCAGGGCTCCTATGGATAAAGACCTGTAAAAACCCATTGCCGTTGAGTTGATTCCAACTCATAGTGACCCTACAGGACAGAGCAGAACTGCCCCGTAGGGTTTCCAAGGAGCAGCTGGTGGATTCCAACTCCCGACCTTTTGGTTAGCAGCTGAGCTCTTAACCACTGCGCCGCCAGGGCTCCATAGATAGAGACAGTCCCTGCTTTTTAGGCACTTGTAATCTAATTGGAGAGACAGCAAGAGAAGCAAGTAAATTAATGAATGGAATGCCAGCTGCTTCAATAGATAAACCCTGACATCACAGTAGTCTAATACGATAAAAGTTTATTTCTTGCTCAACTGAAGCGCTAGTATGTGTGTTCCTGGTTGGGTGGCTCTTTTCCAAGGGTGATTCAGGGACACAGGCTTCTTTCACCCTGTGGCTCTGCCATCTTCAACAAGTGGCTCCCATATTTGCTGCAGGAGTCATTTCCATTCCAGGTAGTTGGAAGGGGCAGGTTGTGCATGGAAGACATTTAAAGGCCAGTCTTAGCAGTGATGTTCCTCATTTTTGCCCACATCCCATTGGCCAGAACTCATTTAAGCCATGTCTAACTGCAGGGGAGGCTGGGAAATGTAGTATGGCTGTGTGCCCAGGGGTAGAGGAAATAGGCTTGTTGAATGCATAGCATCTTAGCTACAGAAGGCAATTACGATGAGTGTTTATATACATTAGTTTTTGCTATATAACAAACCACCTCAACTTAATGGCTTAAAACAACAGTCATTTATTTATCTCACAATTCTGTGGGTCATCTAGACAGTTCTTCTGATCTAGGCCGGCTCAGCTGATCTCATCTGGGCTTATTTATGCATTTGAGGTCACCTAGTGAGTCGGCCAGGGCAGGCTGGTTTACCATGGCCTTGACCGGGATGGTCGGGATGACTGGGGAGACAGGAACTCTCTCCACGTGATCTCTCATGTCTAACAGGCAGCCTGGACTTGTTCACAGGTAGCAGGGATTCCAAGATTAGCCAGAGAGGGCAAGCTGTTTGCTTGTATCACATATGCTACTGTCCCACTGGCCAAAGCAAGTCACATGGCCAAGCCCCGATTCAAGGAGTAGAAATGGGAGGGGATGCAAAGCCACACTGCACAGGGATGTGCATACTAGGCCAGGAAGAAGCTGTGGCCATTTTTGAAAAGTACGACAATATAATAAGTATTAATACTAAGAGGGTTGTTGGGAGCACATATAAGTGTTCCTAACCCATTTTATTTTTGATGGAGTGAGAGGGCTCAAGAGAGGCTTCCTACAGGAAATGATGTCTAAGCTGAAACCTAAAAGTCCTGGAGTTAGTCAGTTGAATGGTAGGTTGGGGAAAATTAGGGGCTTCTCATCCACCGGGGCAGTTCTACTCTGTCCTATAGGGTCGCTACGAGTTGGAATCGACTCGACGGCACTGGGTTTTTTGGTATTTCTCATCCACCGGGTGCAGCGAATACAAAGGCCTGGAAGTGAAAGCGAGCACATTTTTATAGAGTTTCTTACGGCAGGAGAGTAGAGTAGGTGGGAGGAGTGTGGGCCAGAACACAAACGACCCTGTTGTCTGTGCCAAAAAAAATGGGCTTTGTTCTGAGACCAGTAGAGAGCCACAGGTGAGTACATAATCAGATTTATATTTCTGTTAAGATTTATCCAAAACATAGAAGCAGGGCCAGGACTAAGGACTAAGGAGAGGCACACAGGGTGTGAACTTTATGGAGGTGCTCACTCTGAGGGACATACGGAACTTACAAGACCTTTAAGGTCACTTATATGATTCTTAAACATTGCACCCTCGGTACCTTTCCACCCTCACTCTAGTCCCAGCCCTGTTTGGAAATAGAGCATGAGAATGGCTTCGTGTCTTTGCAATATTATTGCTTAACGAGTCCACCAAAGAATTATTTAATGCTCTGGAGGAATGTATCTTCCTTTGGCTTTCTAGTTACTATTAGATTATAGCCCAAACACAGGGAAGTTACCTGTTAACTTGTAGATTTAGAAAAGATAACTCCAAGGTTACAGTTTTGTGCCCTATAGGACATTAACTGGTCTTGTATCTCTTAGTAAATTTACTTCAGAATTGTTTGGACTTGACTATACAACCCTCTAATCCTCAAAATCTCCTTGGAACCACCCTCACCATCTTACTGGTGCCCTCATTAATTCATCTTTGGCCAGTGTCCACTCTGTATTTGTATGAAAATCATGTTTTTTTAACTTTTTACAATTATACTTTAACATTTTTAGAAAGTTACTCTGGCTACTGTGAGGAAACTGGTTGGTATGGGATGGGATCTGGGAGGGAAGATTTAAAAGAAGGAGATTAATCTGGAAGCTACTGGAATAATTCTAGCTAATTTTGAAGTTCATGTTCCTGGAGGAGGCATGATAGAACATTCAGTAACATTCCTGATGCCTTACATTCAGTATCTCCTTCAGTTTTTCACGATACCCTTGAGGAGTAGGTATTTTTCTCCCCATTTTGTAGCCATGGAATATAAGGCTCAGGGGGGTTAAATAATAGCTCAAAAGCAATGGAACCAAGATTTGAACCCAGGGCACTGCACTGCCTGCCTTCATCCTGGAGCTTTCCTTTCCAGGTGAATGGCCTTACTACAGACTGGCACACTCCCTTGTTTAATGCTTGTGTCAGCGGCAGCCAGGACTGTGTGAACTTACTTCTGCAGCATGGAGCCAGCCCCGACTCTGCAAATCACCTGGCATCCCCCATCCATGAAGCTGCTAAGAGAGGTAAATCTGCTGAAAATTTAAATTTTCCACTCATTCCTTTAGGACATCTTGCTGTCCAAAGAAAGAGAGAAAAGGAGGTATATTTTAGAGCAGTAGTTCTTGAAGTTGGATCCCCAGACCAGAAGCATCAGCATGACCAGAAATGCAAAATGCAGATTCTTGGGCCCCACTGAGTCAGTAGCTCTGAGGCAGGGCCCAGACACCTGTGTTTTATTTCACAAGCCCTCAAGATGATTCTGGTGCACAATACGTCTGAGAACCACTGCTTTAGGGCCTTTGGAATGGTGTACACTGCTGTTCCCCTGGAACAGGGCCTGCACAGGGTAGACTATCCATCAGTATTTGTGGATTACATTGTTGAATCTACGGCCCCATAGAAATCAAGTACTTTTATAAAATAAATTATATTCTGCTGTTTTAGGGCCTTACAGAATATTGTCTCAGGGCTCCCTAAGTCTGCTAAGTGAAACAAACTGCTTTCAATTTTGGGGACTGTAAGATGTTATGCACAGTCCGGGATTTGGTAGAGGGTCATTGACAGGAAGGGAAACTTTCCATAAGATGGACTGGCACAATAGCCACAACAATGAGCTCCGACATACCAACGATCATGAAGATGGCGCAGGACCAGGCAACATTTTGTCCTGTCAGACCTTAAGGTCATTATGAGTCAGAGCCGACTTGATGGCAACTAACAACAGCAGCAGTTTGGGGTAACTCTCTTCATAATGCCATAATTTGCCTGATATGCTGAACTCTGAGACAAAAATGAAATCGCCAAGTTTTGCTTTTCTCTGACATTCATCATCATCATTACCCTAATAACCTTACCTTGCCAGAGGGCTTTCAGTTTCCCCAAGGGCTTTCACAGAAGGGCTTCCCGTGATCCTTACCCCTCCCCCCAAAAAACCCCATTGCTGTCGAGTCAATTCTGACTCATAGCAACCCTACAGAACAGAGAAGAACTGCCCATAGGGTTTCCAAGGAGTGGCTGGTGGATTCGAACCTTTTGGTTAGCAGCCAAGCTCTTAACCACTGCGCCACCAGGCCCCCCATGATCCTTACAGCAGCCCTATTGAGTGGATCAACCCATACTATAGTTATCTCCCAAAGCATTGCCTTTTTTTTTAAGAGACATGCTAGTTTATCATATTCACTGGACACATAGAACTAAAAAGATATAACAAGAGAAATGCAAAGGAACAATGTATAAAGTATGGCATTCTAGACCAAGCAAGAGTGATTCAGCTTTGACCAAACCTAGTTTGCCCAACTGGGACCCAATCATGTTGGATTTGGTAGCTGCTTTGAAACCTCACCTGTGCCCATCTGCGCCAGTTGCTCTCAGGGCCTGCCATTGGTGAGGTTGTAAGCTTCCATCCCTGTTTCATGGCCATGGTATGCCCTTTCTTCTCTGGGTCCAACTTGAGTCCCTGTTCCTCCTTAACCAATAATGAGTGGCTGTCAAGTTAACTCCTACTCATGGTGGTCCCAACTCATGGCGACCCCATGTGTGTCATAGTAGAACTATCCTCTGTAGGGTTTTCAGCAGCTGATATTTCACCTAGCTCTTCCCAACTCTCCGTTCAATTTCTGTACCTGGACTAATTACTCCACAAATTAATGAAAACGGATGGATTGACTGCCAGTTATTTAAAAGTGGTTTTTTTTTTTTTTTAATAATAAACTCAGGTGAGTTCCACCCATGGCTGCAGATCACGTCTTGTTGTCAACCTGTTAACTGATGGCAGTGTTTGAAATCATTTCCTATTTGAAGTAAAGGGAATGGCTTTTGGTCCTCTGAATAAATTGCTGGCAAATTTAAATTAAAAAAATGGGGAAGGTGGTGTTTCCATAACTGCAGAACTTGTCCTATAACCGTTCTCTCTCGCTTTGGGCTACAGGCCACGTGGAGTGCGTGGAGTCTCTTGTAGCTCACGGAGGCAACATTGACTATAATATCAGACACCTGGGTACTCCACTATATTTGGCTTGTGAAAACCAGCAGATAGCCTGTGCCAAGAAGCTTCTGGAATCAGGTAAAACAAAAAACCAAACAAGGAAAGAACAGAAAAGGAAATTCAAAGTAGTTCAATGGTCTCTCTACTGTAGCAGAGGAAAGAGTATGGGCAATGGGATTGGACTGTGTTTCCATGGGGAATTATTTTAAACTACTTGAGCTTCAGTTCTCTCACTTGTAACAAGAGGATAATGATGATGATGATGATGATAATGATACCTCCCTCCCAGGGTGGTCCTCAATGATTGTTAGTTCCTGCCCCCTTCTCTCTGCCTCTCTCCCTCCTGCCGATCATAATTTTAGGCTCTGAATAACTTGCAAAGCTGCTGGATTAGGGCTGAATCTTCCTGTCTGGAGCCTTCTTCACCAGGTCTCTCCGATTTGGAAATTGAGCTTGCCCTATTTTTAGCCCATTGTAAATATTCTGTTTTCTTTAACATGGTCTACATACCATTGTTCCTTTCCACTGCCCTGTTGTTGCCCAGGACGTTTTTTTTTGACACCTGAAACACCATTTCATCATCTCTTTAATTATCTGAATTTTTTTATCCATGACAACTTCATTAGTCTCTCCCTTACCTGAATTCTCATCGTTCTTATTGCCTTCTATTCATTTGGCAGCCATTGCCATGAATTAGGGGATTCATTTCCCTCTCTCTGTTTCTCTCCCTTTCTTAAATGTCTATATTCTGTCTCCCTAGCTAGAGGTTAAGCTCTTAGCCAAGAAAGGGCCAGGTTTGGCATCCCTCGCAAAGCCAAAAACAATAAAAGTACAATTCAGTTAGCATTTGTTGCCTGCATATAGATTCTCATTTTACTAGAAGGACAGCAACTCAGGAAATGCCACATGATCCCACATGTCACAGTGGAAGCCAGGGGGGGAATCTGCTGAGAGTGTAGGAGTGGAATTGGGTATGGATGGTGCTGGAAACTCACCTTACTCTTGAGGAGGACACTTTGGAACCTTTCCTGTGATTGGCCACCCCAATCTAGGAGCTGATCCCAGGAGTTATTCTCTTTTCACAGTCCAGATCACACAGTGCCTGAGTCCCAGGTTTGAAACCCAATGGCGGCTGCTAGTGTATATATTTGGCTGCCTGGTGTAGACCAATTTCACCATCTAGCCTCACTCTCAGCCTGTAGAGGCTAATACTTAGCCTCCATTCATAATGGATGTGCAGCCTTTCCTCTGCCAGGATTTCTCTTGTATGTATCGCATCTGTCTAGCACTCAAAGGTGAGTTTTTAGCTTCCTGCTATATTCAGTCACTTATAAAATGACATTTCCCCATATTATTAAATGGAGTCAAATCAAGGGGATCTCTATGGATCCCCTTAGGGAATTTTGAGGCTCAGCGATTTGAGAGGGTGGACAGTTGGGCTCTACTCTTTGGCTGACCACCTTCTGTTCCCATCACGACTACTTAGGAGCAAATGTGAACCACGGCAAAGGTCTGGATTCCCCTCTTCACGTGGTGGCCAGGACGTGCAGCGGGGAGCTGGCCCGCCTGCTTTTGGACTTTGGAGCCGACACTCAGGCTAAGAATGCTGACGGCAAGCGCCCTGTGGAGCTGGTGGTACCAGAGAATGCTCTGACGCAGCTCCTCTTGCAGAGAGAAGGTGCTTCTCCTTTGTCTGAACCTAAGCCCTAATCTGTAGAGACTCCTGTGGGCTCTAGTAGGAGGCAGGTACTTACCGAGTTCTGACTTGCGATCCTATCCAAGATCATTCTCTGCCCTCACTCAATGTGGGGGAACTTTAGATCATTTAATATTCAGCAAATATACAGTCAAACATAGACATACATATGTGTGTATATATATACACAGTTAAGTGCTCGGCTGCTAACCGAAAGGTTGGCAGTTTGAATCCACCCAGAGGCACCTTAGAAGAAGGGCCTGGAGATCTGCTTACAAAAGGTCACAGTGTTGAAAACCCTATGGAGCACAGTTCTACTCTGCCCTAGAGGGTCGCTATGAGTCAGAATCGACGGAATGGCAATTTTTTTTTTTAAAGCCAAGCACAAGCCGTTTGCGCCATGCAGGAACATTATATGGGATACGGTATTACAGTAAGTAACCATTCTGCCATTTGACAGGTTAGAGATGGGCTGGTTTGGATGATCTACTATTCACGTGTAGGGTATGACAGTTATCAAAAAATTAAGATATTTTTGAAAAAATTTAATACTAAACTTGTCAAAAACCAATTTAGAATGATGACGTAGGAGCCCCTTTGGGGTTGTATGATGCCCCAGATGGGCAGAAACACTGGGCATTTGATTTCTGGGTGTAAAAATGCAGCTCATTAAAAGGACTGGGTATCACTTTCATAATTCACACCAATCTGAAGGTATTTACTCTTATAAATCAATAAGCACTGAAGTCCACAGTCCACAAGTAAGTACTGACACTTCTGCCCCGCACAACTCAGCATGGTGACTGAGAGGCATGCAGGAGGGTCCCCTGAGCTGCAAGGGCATGGTGGACTGGGGTGCAGAGCAGAATCCTTCAGGCTCGGGGACACCTGATTCATTCTTAATTGCCCCTAGAGGTGGGGAAGCAGAGTGCTTACTTTGTTGGGGTGTGTGGGCAGTGTTAGGCTTTAGGGCCTGTGCGACCTTGCAGCAGGCCTTCCCTATTGGAAGGATACTGATTATATACATGTCACCTGTTTTCTTTTCTTCCCAAGCTGAGAAAGAGGGCCGGCTCTGGGCAGAATTGTAAAGTGGGCCAAGGAGTGTTCTCCTTCCTACTCCCGCTGCCCCAGGTTCTAGTGGCCAAGCCCCTACTTTGAACACCCCAAACAGGGCCTGTACTGCCTCAGCACAGGGAAGACCGGCCCCAGGCGCGACTGGATAAGCACCAGACACTTCTACCTGACTCTGGCCGATTCCCTGCTTTCTAGAAAATTCTCTTTATACAGGGTTAACTTCTCCATCAGGTGCTTTAGGACCATGGTGTTTGCAGGGGCCCACAGAAATGTTTTCATTTCTTGTAAGAAAAAAATGAATATAACCCAACCTGGATTACATTCATCTGTATACCAACACAGTTATAAAATATATTTCTTAATATTTTTAATGGAGAAAGGGATCCACATAGGCTAAAGTGTTTCAGGTCCCCTGAAGTCATAATGAGAGGAGATGTAGATCTATCCTGGCCCCATCAAACAATCTCCTAGGACTTTCCGGTTGCCTTCACGGGCCCCACTTTATTTCCCAAGGTCACTCCTAGAGACCCACTTAGTTAATTCCTTTCATTCACATTTTGATGCTGATGATGTCCCCAAAGATCCCATTAGCTCAGGAAGTGCCATTTGCCACTAAAGAGAACTGAGGCATCTTTTGCCTCCGTGAATGATTGTGGGAGTTCTGATGAGGTCACCTCTCTGCAGGCTGGACCCTCACAGGAAATGAGCCAGGCAACTGCAGAAAACCATGCCCACCGATGTCATGCGGAAATTTCTATCTCCGGGTGTCCCCAATGTCACATTTGCTTCAGGTCACCTGCTTCTTTGTACCTGGAAAATGTTTGGTGAAACTCAGTCATATTTGGAAGGAGGCTTTGCACGGGTGTTGGGAGAGGCGGGCTCTTCCCTTCTGCTCCCTTCCCATCATGGCAACTTCTTGGGGGGGGAGGGGAAAGGACGTCAGGAATATCACCACCCCAGCCCCTTGTGAAGCATTTAAAGCAGTGTTTGCTCATGGGACGCGATGAAAGCTGAACTTGACTCTCTCAGCCCAGCACGTACAGGAGCCACTCCTGAATGCACTTTGGCCTTAGAGCATCCTGTGTATTGGGGGTCGGGGGGGGGGGGGTGGAAGAGAAGAAATTGAGGCCCAAAGGAAAATGCCAATCCATAAATATAGAATTAGCTAATTTTATCATGGAGCAACCCGCCAGCCACCCTATGGGAGAAAGATGTGACAGTCTGCTTCTGTAAAGATCTGCAGCCTTGGAAACGCTGTGGGACTGTTCTCCTCTGCCCTGTAGGGTCGGTATGAACTGGAATCGATTCTACGGGTTTGGTATTATCGAGCAAAGCAAATACCCAGAATGCATGCAGGTGGCCAGCAAGGGGCTACAAAGCCAGAGTGGATTTTCAGCTCCATTTTTACGGTATGGAAGCTACAGCTGTCTCCATCATCCTGCCTTTAGTAAACAGCCAGCAGACACTCCCTGGGCATCAGAACTTCCCCTGAGCTCATGCTCATGGGCCTGCAGTTCATAGTTCCCTATCAGGCTTGCTCTGATGTTTTGTTCTGCACAATTCTTTCTCAGGACTTCCTCCGGTTGCCCCTGAGAGTGTGTCTAGCACCTATGATCAGTCACATTCCTCAGGGAGGTGAGACTCAGTTCAGTTTCCCCAGAGTGGGCTTTTTATGGTTCACTAATATACGCCTTGGGTGCACCGACATTAATTTGGAAGGTGCCCTAAATACCGACAGGGCCTCCTGAATGTGCCACTAGGGGCCGATTTAAAATACTGCACTTATTTGATTGTCTGTGTGTCTAGTTCTACCTCTCCTTGTTCTCCATCACCTGAGAACTATGTAACCCATTTTATCCTGTAGCTTGTGGTGACGTGATGGAGAAATAGAGGTCACCATATCCTTGTAGTAGTATTCTTAACTCCAGCCAAACAACAAAATGAGCCGGGGCACTTTAAGAAAATTCAGATACACAGGCCCCACCTGGGAATAAGTGAAGCAGCATCTCTGGGGTGGGGCCCAGCACTGGAGTAGTTTCAAGTGTCCCCCCAGGTGATTCTAAAACGCAGTCAGGATTGAGGACTACTGCTTTACAGAATTCTTGAAGGTGTATAGTTTTGCTTTGTGTTTTTTAGTAACCAAAGAGAATTCCCATCAGAATTTGGTGCAGGGGTTGGTGATGGGAAATCATTCCTCATCCTTTTACCCTATAGCAGGGTCTCTCAACCTCGGCACTACTGACATTTGGGGCTGCTTGGGGGCTGTCTTGTGCATCGTGGGATATTTAGCAGCATCCTTGGTCTCCACCCACTAGATGCTAATGTCGTTGTGGTATGCCATGGAAAGATTCCGACTCCTAGCGACCCTAGAGGACAGAGTAGAACTGCCCCACAGAGTTTCCGAGCCTGTAATCTTTATGGGAGCAGATCACCAGGTCTTTCTCCCGTGGGGCTACTGGTGGGCTTGAACCGCTGAACTATTATTGCACTACCAGGGCTCCTTAGGTGCTAATAGCTACTTGTGACATGAATCCCTGGGTGGCTCAAATGGTTAAGCACTTGACCACTAGGTTGGTGGTCTGAACCCACCAAGAGATGCCTCAGAAGAAAGGCCTGGCAATCTGCTTCCGAAAGGTCACAGCTGTGAAAACCCTAGAGAGCACAGTTCTACTCTGGCACACATGGGACCGGGCGGGCTAGCTGTGATAACCAAAAGTATGTCCAGACATTGCCGACTGTCCCTTCTTTTTTCTCCCTGCTCTCCTTCTCACCCCATAACCACCACTCTACACTGTAAACCCATGGGTGGTTTCCTGTGCAAGGTTTAGTGTGAATCCACTTCTCACTTATGAGTGGAAGCACTGGGATAGCTCTGAATACAGAATGTAAAAGCAACTATGACGATACGTATGAGTCACTGATGGCTCATGGCATTTGAGTATCTTAAGATTGCTTAAATCATAAAATGAAAATGCTTCCATCTAGAAATATGGATTTTTTTTTTAAGGTAAAAGATGAGGACGCAGTTAAACAGGAATTTTATTTCCGTTATTAGAAATTTCAGGTTGCTGAGTAATTCCAAAATTAGCTTTCTTAAGCCTGTGTTTGTGAGGGCTAAGCTTTCAATTTCATTCACTCTCTTCTAAATTCAAACCTAACAAGCTCATTTTCAGTTAGATGGAAGAAAAGACAATGTGGCTGAAAAATGTCCCCTGAAACAACAACAACAACAAAACCAGAAAATGGCCTTAAACAGTACTTTATTATTTCCTTATAACAATGTTATATCTTGTATGCTTAAAAAAAAAAAAAAGGGAAGGGAAAACGAGTCTCAGATCTGTAAGACAAACATGTGACTGTCTTGTGATCTTTCTTCAGGGCCCCCTTCTCTGATGCAGTTGTGCCGCCTTAGGATTCGGAAGTGCTTTGGACCCAAGCAGCATCATAAGATCGCTGGGCTTGCCCTCCCAGAGGAACTGAAACACTTTCTCCTCCACATTTGAATGTGCTGAAGAGACGGATGCACAAACAAGCAGGCAAACAGCAGCGAGTGTTGTGACCATTGGAATTTTAAAATAAAGTTGGGTTTATAGAGCTTGGCTAGCTTTTTCAATTAGATCTTTATTTTCAATGGAGATACCCTGGCTGCTTTGGTTTTGTTGGTGGGAAGGCATGAAGGTTTGTTCTCTCTGCCTGGAAGAGGGTGGCTAAAATAATAGCTATTGCTTTGAACATCTACTACATGCCAAGCACCGAGCTAGAAATGCTTTAGGTCTCATTCTACTTTAACCCTCAAACAACCCGGCCAGGTGGGTGCCACTCTCGGCCCTTCTCCAGGTTAGACACAGGCTCAGGGAGGTCCATTTGTCCAATTCCCCAGAGCCAGGATAGGGAGCCAGATTTGATTATAGGCTCTCTGATGCCTGGGATAGTGAGTTGGAAGGAACTTGGGGCTGATCAGGAAGAGAGCTATGACCATGGGATAGCAGTGTTGCACAATAAGCTATTTACTGGGCCTGATGCATTGACAGCTATATGTGGGGGCGGGGGGGGAATGGGGTGGGAGTCCTCCACAGCAGGAGGTTCTCCAGAGGCAGTAGCACAGGGAGCCACCAGAAGGGGAAAAACCAGTTGCTGTCAAGTTGACTCGGATTCATGGTGACCCCATGTGTGTCAGAGTAGAACTGTGCTCCATAGGGTTTTCAATGGCTGGTTTTTCAGATGTTGATTGCCAGGCCTTTCTTCCCAGGCATCTCTGTGTGGACTAGAACCTCCAACCTTCTGGTTAGCGGCCAAGAGCATTCTGTTTACACCACCCAGTGACTCCACCAGAAAGAGAACAGGGCATGAAACACCCCAGGGAAGAGAAGAGAGGGGCAACTTACATGCATCTTATTTGATGTCCTCCTGCAGGAAGGC
The DNA here is from genome assembly GCF_024166365.1 of Elephas maximus indicus. Lineage (NCBI taxonomy): Eukaryota > Metazoa > Chordata > Mammalia > Proboscidea > Elephantidae > Elephas > Elephas maximus. The sequence goes on from NC_064846.1 coordinate 164,351,574, forward strand.
GAGGAGTCCCTGGGCCAGAGAACTCCGAAGGTAGCAACACCTTAGGGTCCTTGTAACTACAGGGTTTTATTTCATCTAAGGCTAGCAAGTGTTGGGCACAGTTTCACGGGATTTGTAAAGCAGGGAGGCTCTAAGTGGCTAAAAGTCTGCTAAATAAGGGCTATTAACAGCCCTTTCATGTGCCCACAAATATTTTTGGATTCTTAGGTTTCTTGGGAGGGTACTTGTCCCACTAAAAGTATATGCTGCCCTCCAATGGGGGCTTGTGTAATGGAGAAAAATGAAAGAAATGTTCTTTGGCAAAAATTCACTAAGGCAGAAGGCTTAGGTATGAAGCACTGCATCCAGGAGGTGTGAATGGGGCAAACTTTTGTTTCTTTTGGCTTTTGTGCAGCTAGATAATCCTTGTAAGCATATTTATGGCTTCCTGTATGTGATAATTAGGGGCCCTGGTGGATTTGGTGTTTTTTGGTGTCATATTTGGAAAACCAGAGGTGCCCAATGTAACCAAATGTATGTATTGACCTCTGTTGAGAATTTCAATGTTTTTGGGATATATGTACCCCACAAAATATATATCAGAATCCATATTTCGTAATAAAATTTCAGAAATGCTCCTTGATTTAGCATGCCTTCCATTAATGAAAACACATGATATCAACACAAAATTCAAAGCAGAAAATAATTGGGTCTTGAAAGGGAAACAATCAGATGTATACAAATTTGAGTTTGGTGCCGATGGGCTTTTTTTTTTTTGAGCTAGTGGGCCTTAGCTTGCTATGAAGAAGTAAACAAATTGGGGTCAATACAGAGGCAATCGTTGGCTCATTTATATAACACCCGAGGAGTTTTGAAGGAGCCCTGGTTGCACAGTGGTTAAGTGCTTGACTGCTAACCAAAAAGCTGGCATCAAGTTTGAACTCACCAGCTGCTGCTCCGGAGAAAGATATGGCAGCCTGCTTCTGTAAAGATGTCAGCCTTGGCAACCTTATGGGGCAGTTCTACTCTGTCCTATAGGGCCAATATAAATCGATGGCAATGGGTTTTGGGGAGTTTGGAGGGAGGCACAGTTTCCCAACATCACTATCCTGGCTCCATCTGCCTTACATGGGAAGACAAAGATGAAAGGCATTTCTTGGTATAAGTCTGTGTTTTCTACCCTCACTGTTTTTACGATAAAACCAGGGCCGGATTACCTAATAAGCGAGGTAGGCATGGGTTTATTTGTGTTTACTTACTCATCTGTAGTGAACAATTTCACCAGGTGAAATTGTTCACTACAGATGAATAAGTAAACACAAGTAAGCCCGTAGGTACCTAGCTTAATGTAAGCTGGTTCATACCATGCTTCCTGGTTAATCTGCCCCTGGATAAAACCATTACTGCCCTGGGATAGCAGCTAGTTCTTTCCCTTAACCCAAATGCCATATATATATTAAGTATATTCCAGAATTGCGTTGTCTAATACAATAGCCACAAACTCAGTGGTTCTCAGCCAAGGCCAATTTTACCCCCAGGGGATATTTGGCAATGTCTGGAAAAATTTTTGGTGGTCAAACTCGGGGGGCGGGCGGTGTACTGGCATCTAGTGAGTGAAGGCCAAGGATGTGGCTGCTGTCGTTGTTAGGTGCCATCCAGCTGCTTTCGACTCATAGTGACCCTATCTACAACACAACGAAACAGTGCGAGTCCTTCACCATCATCAAAATCATTGCTATGTTTGAGCCCATTGTTGCAGCAACTGTGTCAGCCCATGTCATTGAGGGTCTTCCTCATTTTCGCTGACCCTCTACTTTACCAAGCATGATGTCCTCTAGGGACTAGTCCCTCCTGATAACATGTCTAAGGTACATGAGACAAAGTCTTGCCACCCTTGTTTCTAAGGAGCATTCTGGCTGTACTTCCAAGAAAGATTTGTTCATTCTTCTGGCAGTCCATGGTATATTCAATATTCTTCACCACCATAATTCAAATGCATCAATTCCTTTTCTGTATTCCTTATTCACTGTACAGATTTCACATGCATTATGAGGCAATTGAAAATACCATGGCTTGGGTCAGTCCTCAAGGTGACATCTTTGCTTTTTAACACCTGAAAGAGGTCTTTTGCAGCAGAATTGCCCAAAGCAATGCATCCTTTAATTTCTTGACTTTGGCTCCCATGGATATTGATTGTGGATCCAAGTAAAATGAAATCCTTGACAACTTCAATCTTTTCTCCATTTATCACGATGTTGCTTTATTTGTCCAGTTGTGAGGATTTTTGTTTTACGTTGAGGTATACTCCATACTGAGGGCTGTGGTCTTTGATCTTCATCAGTAAGTGCTTCAAGTCCTCTTCACTTTCAGCAAGCAAGATTGTGTCATCTGCATATAGAAGATTGTTAATGGGTCTTCCTCCAACCCTGATGCCGTGTTCTTCTTCATATAGTCCAGCTTCTCAGATTATTTGCTCTATACCCTTGTTCTGTTCGAACAGCTGCCTCTTGGTCTATGTAGAGGTTCCACATGAGCACAATTAAGTGTTCTGAAATCCCATTCTTCCCAATGCTACCCATAATTTGCTATGATTCACACAGTTGCATGCCTTTGCATACTCAATAAAACACAGGTAAACATCTTTTTGGTATTCTCTACTTTCAGCCAAGATCCATCTGACACCAGGAATGCTGTTCCTCCTTCCACATCCTCTTCTAAATCTGGCTTGAATTTCCAGCAGTTCTCTGTTGGTGTACTGCTGCAAACATTTTTTAATTATCTTCAGCAGAATTGTACTTGCATGTGGTATGATATTGTTTGATAATTTCTGCATTCTGTTGGATCACCTTTCTTTGGAATAGGCACATATATGAATCTCTTCCAACCTGTTGGCAAGGTAGCTGTCTTCCAAATTTCTTGGCATAGATAAACGAGTGCTTCCAGGGCTGCATCCGTTTGCTGAAACATCTCAATTGATATTCCGTCAATTCCTGAAGCCTTGTTTTTTTACCAATACCTTCAGTGCAGCTTGGACTTCTTCCTTCAGTACCATCGGTTCCTGACCATATGCCACCTCCTGAAATGGTTGGACATCGACTAATTCTTTTTGGTATAATGACTCTGTGTATTCCTTCCATCTTCTTTTGATGCTTCTGCATCGTTTAATATTTTCCCCATAGAATCCTTCACTATTGCAACTAGAGGCTTGAATTTTTTCTTCAGTTCTTTCAGCTTAAGAAATGCTGAGCGTGTTCTTCCCTTTTGAGTTTCCACCTCCAGCTCTTTGCACGTGTCATTAAGATACTTTGTCTTCTAAAGCCGCCCTTTGAAATCTTCTGTTCAGTTCTTTTACTTCATATTTCTTCCTTTCACTTTAGCTACTCTATGTTCACAAGCAAGTTTCAGAGTCTCTTCGGACATCCATTTTGGTCCTTTCTTTCTTTCCTGTCTTTTGCTTTCTTCATGTATGATATCCTCGATGTCACCCCCCAGCCCGTCTGGTCTTTGGTCATTACTGTTCAACGCATCAAATCTATTCTTGAGATGGTCTCTAAATTCAGGTGGGACACACTCAATGTCCTACTGTGACCTGACCCTACGAATGCCAGTAAATTTCCATTAGTCCTTAAACTAGCCCAAGCCAGATTTGGCCCACCGTGCATGCACAGAAGGGCCAGGTGGGACCACTAAATGACTTCAACAGTGAACACAGCAACAGGTGGAATGAATCAGAAGGAAAATCGGCACCCAGACCCTATTCTGAAGCGAGAGGTCTGACAAGAACCACGGCACCTCCTGTTTCCTGGCCGCCTTCTAGAATTTTCCCTTCTCAGTATACCTGCATGGCCACCATCATGCTGCCCAAATCACACATAAGCCCTGCTTCCCTGTAGCTCAGGGAGCCAGATCTGAGGAGCTTCCTTCCGGCTCCCTGCTCTGTGCATCGCAATTAAGTTCCTTTCTCGTCCTCGAAGACCGGTGTCCAGATAATTGGCAAGTCTGAGTGTGCCAGACAAGGACCCACCTCCCCAGGTTTGGTCACACTACTTTGGCTCTCTTGGACTTGTTTTAATTTTCTTCAGCTTCACCTTGAACTTGCATATGAGCAATCGATGGTCTGTTCAGCAGTCAGCCCCTGGCCTTGTTCTGATGGATGATACTGAGCATCTCCATTGTCTCTTTGCACAGATGTAGTAGATTTGATTCCTGCGTATTTCATATGGTGAGTTGCCATTTATGTTGCTGAAAAAGGTATTTGCAATACCTTGTAAAATTCTATCATGCAGTCTCTGGCATCGTTCCTATCATCAAGGCCATATTTTCCAACTACGGATCCTTCTTTGTTTCCAACTTTTGAATTCCAGTCACCAGTAATTATCGATGCATCTTGATTGCACGTTTGATCAATTTCAGAATGCAGACGTTGGTAAAAGTCTTCAATTTCTTCATCTTTGGCATTAGCAGTTGGTGTGTAAATTTGAATAATAGTTGTATTAACTGATCTTCCTTGTAGGCGTATGGATATTATCCTATCACTGACAGTGTTGTATGTCAGGATACATCTTGAAATGTTCTTTTTGATAATGAATGGGATGTTGTTCCTCTTCAGTGTGTCATTCCCTGCATAGTAGAGTATATGATTGTCTGATTCAAAATGGCCAACAGCAGTCCATTTCAGCTCACTAATGCCTAGGATATCAATCTTCAACAGTTCCATTTAATTTCTGACAACTTTTAATTTTCCTTGATTCATACTTCATATTGGTCCACGTTCTGATTATTAAGGGATGTTTGCAGCTGATTCTTCTCATTTTGAGTCATGCCACATCAGCAGATGAAGGTCTCAAAAGCTTTACTCCATTTATGTCATTAAGGTTTACTGTACTTTGAAGGGGCAACTTTTCCCCAGTCATATTTTGAGTGCCTTCCAGCCTGAGGGACTCATCTTCTAGCACTATATCAGACATTGTTCTGCTGCTATCCAAGAAGGTTGTCACTGGCCACTTTTTTCAGAAGTGGATGGCCAAGTCCTTCTTTCCAGTCTGTCTTAGTCTGGAGGCTCCACTGAAACCTGTCCACCATGGGTGGCCCTGCTGGTATTTGAAATACTGGTGGCATAGCTTCCAGCATCACAGCAACATGCAAGCCACCACAGTACGACAAACTGACAGGTGAGTGGTAGCTAAACATCCTATCATCCATCACAGGCCAGCTGCCACCACAAAGAACTATCCAGTCCAAAATGTCAATACTGCTGAGGTTAAGAAGCACTGAATTAGCCATATGTGGCTATTTTTTAAAATGGAAGTTAATTAAAATTAGATAAAATTAAAGATCCAACTCCTCAGTCTTGTTAGCCATGTTTCAATAACCACACATGGCCAGTGGGTACTGTATTGGACAGTGCAGATATAGATCTTTACAGAATGTTCTATTGGACAGTGCTCTTCAGATGCTTGTGGAATGGATTTTAACTGCTTTTCAGGTTCTGGTTTACACAAGACCTTTGATGTAATTTAGTAGTGATGGCTGTGGTTTCAGTTTTCTCTCTGAGAGATTATTTTGGGGCTCCATGGAATCAATAGTAAAAAAGAAAATCTTGTGCCTACTTAAGGCAAATCCTTATCTGTAAGATGACATATGGCTTAGCTGATCTCTAAAGATGTTTCCAATATAATTTTCTATGATTCTAAATTTAATTTGCTATATGAAAAAAAAAGTGACTCTAGAATATTGTCCTAAAATGCCCAACTAATTACCCAGCAGATGGCGCTAGTGCCACATCGTCACTTAAGCAAAAGGACTGTTCCTCATAAAGGACCCATTGCAAGAAGGTTTACAACACAGGTTCTGGAAATTTCCACTCAGGAGCGAAAACTTTGTAGTGATAGATTCCATCGGCACTGGGTTTCCTTCTCTCTCTTCCAATGTTCCCAATAATTCAAACGTAACTTTCCAGAATCTCACCTCCATACTTCTGTTTTTTTAGCTTCTTCTTAATCTGATCATGGTTACAACTGCTTAGAGTCTAGATAGCGAAAGAACCGCAGCATCCTGCCATGCGTTAATCCATTTGCTTTCATTAATTCATTTATTCAGGAAATATTTCGTGAGTGCCTGCGTCTGTGCCAGGCAGTCAGTATTCAGGCACTGGGTGGCAACAGTGAACAGATAGGCAGATACTGACTTCCTGGATCTTATGCTATAGTCAGGGAACCATATGCTAAGGAGTAAAGAGCTGTATGCATTTAGTTACAGTTTCCTTTTTGAAAACAGCAGTTAAAAAAAAATTGGCATGGTTTCTCATGTAAAATACATCCGGCAGACCCTTGCTTATGTTAATCTCCCTCTGCCAAACCCACTGAGTTTAACCCAAGATTATAACAGAATTACTAGAACAGCATTTTTCTTCTTAAATGTTCCAGGCAATTAATCAATTTGCAAATCCATGTAATAGATGGTCATCTCAGCAAACGGGAAAAATACCATCACCGCCTCTCTCATTGTAATTTAGGAGAATTTCAAATACCTCAGTTAGCAAAGCTCATGGAGCCCTGGTGGCACAGTTAACAGTTTGGTTGCTAACCAAAAGGTCAGCAGTTCAAATCCATCAGCTGCTCCTTGGAAGCCCTACGGGGCAGTTCTACTCTGTCCTATAGGGTCACTTATGAGTCAGAATCGACTCGACCGCAACAGGGTAGCAATGCTCAGAAAGAATACTGTATTATTTAAATAGAATCCTCTTATTTAAGGGAGTCTATTTTTTTTTTATTTGTATGAGTTTTTTTTTACCATGTATACCTGTTGCCTTGCAGTTGATTCTGATTCATGGTGACCCCAAGTGTGTCAGAGTGGAACTGTGCTCCATAGAGTTTTCAGTGGCTGATTTTTTGGAAGGAGATCTTCAGGCCTTTCTTCCAAGGCACCTCTGGGTGGACTCAAAGGCTAACCTTTTGGTTAGCAGCCATGATGACTGCAAATGTGGTTATATTTATAAGTAGCATATACCTTTGAATGCTTTAACCTCACAATCTGGACAACCTTATACACTATCATTATACCTGCCTAAGTGACACTGAATAGCCCCATCGTCATGAATGATGGACATAAACTTTTAGCCTTGTGAAACCATCTTTTACAAGTAGTAATTACTTTGTCTATTTTTCTTTTTTTATTGTACTTTAGATGAAGGTTTACGGAACAAACTATTTTCTAATTAAACAGTTAGTACACATATTGTTTTATGACATTGGTTAACAACCCCACAACAGGTCAACACTCTCCCTCTCAACCTTGGATTCCCTATTACCAGCTTTCCTGTCCCCTCCTGCCCTCTAGTCCTTGCCCCTGGGCTGGTGTGCCCATTTAGTCTTGTTTTGTTTTATGGGCATGTCCAATCTTTGGCTGAAGGGTGAACCTCAGGAGTGACCTCATTACTGAGCTGAAAGGGTGTCCGGGGGCTGTACTCTCAGGATTTCTCCAGTTTCTGTCAGGCCACCAAGTCTGGTCTTTCTTTTTGAGTTAGAATTTTGTTCTACATTTTTCTCCAGCTCTGTCTGGGACCCTCCATTGTGATCCCTGTCAGAGCAGTCAGTGGTGGTAGCCGGGCACCATCTGATTGTACCGGGCTCAGTCTGGTGGATACCATGGTAGATGTGGTCCGTTAGTCCTTGGGACTGATCTTTCCCTTATATCTTTAGTTTTCTTCATTCTTCCTTGCTCCTGAACGGGTGAGACCAGCGGAGTATCCTAGATGGCTGCTCACAGGCTTTTAAGACCCCAGATGCTACTCAGCAAAGTAGAGTGTAGAACATTTTATTTATAAACTATGTTATGCCAGTTGAGCTAGATGTTCCCCAAGACTATGGTCCCCACAGCCCTAAGCCCAGCAATTTGGTCCCTCAGGGAGTTTGGATGTGTCCATGGAGCTTCCATTACTTTCTCTGTTTTTATATTGCAAACCTCACATGTATTTGTTGTAGACCAATCTCACGTTGTTGTCGTACTATGTTTTCCTTGGTTGTATTCAGTAGCAATGCTTGCCAGCTGGTGCACATCTCTTGCGCAATTCAGTTTACCATGAAATAAGAAAGGAAGAGGAGGAGGCCAAGAAAGGGTGACAGATTGATTCTGGGTTTGTAATGTGTCCAAGTCAACTGGTAGGGAAGGATCACCTGGCCTGACACTCAAGTGCCAGGCTGGGTCATCAGTGATTAAGCAGGCATTACACTAGGGACTCAGGAAGAGAGAATGAGGTGTGTGCTTAGATGTCTATCCTGGGGCACGAGGCTGGGACTTCATAATATGATGAAAGCAGCCATTAGGGCTTGAGAGTAAGACCAGGTCAGCACCCAAAGTAACTAAATAACAGCTCCCGTTACAGAGGGCTTACTAAACACTACTGCCACCCATATGTCCATTTGTCATACTGTGATGGCTTGTGTGTTGCTGTGATGCTGGAAGCTCTGCCACTGGTATTTCAAATACTAGCAGAGTCACCCATGGTGGACAGGTTTCAAAGGAGCTTCCAGACTAAGATAGACTAGGAAGAAAGTCTGGCAATCTACTTTCAAAAATTAGCCAATGAAAATTCTATGGATTACAGAATATTGTCCAATACAGTGGCTGCAACAATGGACTGGAACATACCAACAATTGTGAAGATGGCACAGGACCGGGCAATGTTTCATTCTCTTGTACATGGAGTAGCCATGAGTTGGAGTCAACTTGATGATAAATAGCAACAACACTAAAGCGTAGGCACTGTGTGTTATGTAACGTATAAGCCTTACCCCAAACCCTCACAACTCTGTTATTTTCATTTTACAGATGAGGACTCAAAGGGGCTAAGGAATTTGCAAAAGTTTACACAGTTCATAAATGGTGAAGCCGGAGTTAGACTCAAAAGCCAGACTCTTAACCATGACACACCTTGCCTTCTATTTCTTCCATAAATCCCAGAGCTCTGGTCCATGGGCCACTAAGCCCCTCTGCCTGATTTCCCTGTTGATCTTGGAGGTGAAGGTGGAGCCAAGGCTGTAGGTCAAAGATCCCAATATGTTACTAGGTGGCTGGATCAGGTTTAGGCCTGGACATCGCATGGCCTTTCTCTATCACATGACCAAACCTGGGAGAGCCCACACCTGCTGCCTCTTGTGGCAGACAGGTCAGCCTTGCTCTGCTGGTGATGCTGGGGAGTGCAGAACACGCCTTCCCACAGGCCAAGGCCAGTGCCTCAGATGAAGTTCCTTTCTGACTCAAGAGTATTTAGGGCTGACTTTGTCAGTGATAAATTCTTTGCCTGTAAGGGAAAGGGCAGGAGCCCTGGTGGCACAGTGGTTAAGTGCTCAGCTGCCAACCGAAAGGTCAGCAGTTTGAACCCACCAGCTATTCTGCTGGACAAAGATGTGGCAGTCTGCTTCTGTAAAGATTACAGCCTTGGAAACCCTATGGGGCAGTTCTACTCTGTCCTATGGGGTCACTATGAGTCGGAATCGACTTGATGGCAATGGAAAGGGTAGAGGGGAAGCTGTGTAGACTTGGGACAAGATCGTCTGGCTGCGCATTTGCTAGTCGTGTAGGACAATACATCTCTCCATTTTTTTTGTTTATTTTCTTTCCTGTTACGTTACCTTTGTAATGTTGCATAACAAACTATCAAAAACTTAGCGTCTTAAAACAGCACATTTATTATCTCACAGCCGCTGTAGGTTAGAAGTCCAGGCACAGTGCTACTGGAGTCTCTGCTCAGGGTATCACTGGGCTGGAATCAGGTGTTGGCCTGAGCTGTGATCTCATCTGCAACTCAAGGTCCGCTTCCAAGATCACTGGTTGTTGGCAGAACTCAGTTCTGTGCGGTTGTAGGACTAAGGTCCCTGGTGTCCTGCTAGCTGTCAGCTGGTGAATCTCTCAGCATCTAGAGACTGCCCACAGTTCCTTGCCATGTGGCCTCCTCCATAGGAAGTTCAAAATGTGGATGTTTGCTTTCTTCCAGGCCAGCTGGAGTGCATGTTCCTGAATTCCTCTTCTATCACCAGCCAGAGAAAACTCTGCTTGTAGAGGGTTCACCTGATTAGGTCAGGCCCACCTGGATAATCTCCCTATTTTAAGGTCAACCGATTTGGGGCTTTCATTAAATTTGCAAAATCCCTTCACAGCAGCACCTAGTGTTTGACTGAATAACTAGGAGGAGTGTGTACACCACAGGCGGGAATCTTAGGGGCCATCTTAGAATTCTGCCTACCATACCTGCTAATGGCTAATCACCATCAATTCTGTATTGATTTGCCTGAATATATAAAAATAATAAAGATTGTTTCCATTATTTCACAAACACTGATGGAGTGCTTGGCTCCAAGTATTTCACAAATGCCAACTCATATAATACTTATAATAATACTATGATATAGAGACTGTTATTATTTCCATTTTAGGTCGGTCCCTGAGCAAACAGTTTGTGCTCAACTACTAACCAAAAGGTTGGAGTTTGAATCCACCCAGTGGTGCCAGGAAAGAAATCCCTGGCGATCCACTTCCGTAAGATTATTGAAAACCCTGTGGAGTGCAGTTCTATTCTGAAACACGTGGGGTTGCCATGAATTGAAATTAAGTGTAAAGCAATGGGTTTTTTTTTTTTAATCTTCATTTTACAGCTAAGGAAGCTGAGGCACCAGGAGGTCAAGTAACAGCCCCAAGGTCATACAGCTCCTGCCAGGGGCCACATGGTTCTTTTAATCACATCAAGCCTAGAGCCTGAAGCTCAGTGGCAGGAAGAGCAAAGGTCCAGGTGTGGCATGCCTGCCTGGGAGGGAGAAGGTGAGGAGGTGCTGTTCTCTCTTATGCTGGCCTTCGTGACTCTGTAAATTCAGGTAGGACAGCTCCGACCAGGCAGATGTTTTACAAGAGGTTTTGCTAAAGTTTATGGAAACCAGAAGGAAAGCTGAGTAACATGCTTACGAAATGCAGCTAAGTTTGCTTCAGGTCCACCTCCCGGCTAGCTCCTGGCCAGCTACCCCGGCGTAGAGGACTTTGTTCTCTTACCCCTCAGGACTTCCCTTAAGCGCTTCTGTGTGACACCTCCTCACCGCCCACCTTCCACACTCCGGTTTCCTGTCTGATCCCTGGTGATGTCACTGGGCATGACCGGCAAATACTCACCAAGGCATGGCTTTACCCTACTGCCACAGGAGGCTAAGATGGCCCAGCAGCCCCAGCATCTATACCAGAGGCATGCACATCCAGGGGTCGCGTGGAGGGCCATCTGCTAGATGTCACCTGAAGGCTGTGCTGGTGCATGAACAGGCCCACCTAGGGCTTCCTATGTCTCACTCTGGTTCCACCCTTCCGGGGTCTTGGATGGAAACTGAGGAAGTCAAGCTCCATGTGGGGGCTGCCGTGACCTCATCTTGATGAAGAACAGTTTCATCAAGCCCTCAGTACACACAGGGGTTCCCCCTTCAGGCTGTGGCCTCCCCCACGCAGTAGACGAGGAGAAGGGCCTAGTGTCTAAAACACCCTCCAAGACCTTTCGACGCCGTCAAGTGTATAAATTCTCACTGATCTGACAAGATTGATTTTCTCCCCTTTACTTTGCAAAATCCACTGTGAGGCCGAAGCAAGTCGAATTGATTTCTGCTCACTCTCCTCCCCACCCAAGGCCTCTTAGCTCACGCCTGGCAATATGAGATTTTTTAACTTTCTATGCCCTTTTGAAAAGGTTTTTTTGTTTTTGTTTTTTTTGAGTACAGTGAAATCAAGATGCTTCTAGAGGCCTGTGTGGAAATTATAATATGATATTCTAGGCGTTTAAGCTTCATTCGCTCAAGAAGACACATCTGTTGTATCACAGTGGGAAGCTTAAGTATTTACATCATAAACCTTGAGCTATGATCCTGAAAACTGGGGCTGGTATCACCCTGCTTTGCACAAATTCATATTTCATGCATTTAACTTAGAGAGGAGTGCACTTCAAAAAGCCACCAGTGGGAATTTACTTCTCTGACTTGTACTGGACAGAATCAAATGCAATGGGCCTGCATTTTACTCTTCAACATGGGACATATGCAATGTCCCATTTCTTTTGTTCTCTAAAGTGAATTTAATTGGTCCTGAACCACCATCAGCCTGGCTGGGCACTCAACCTCAGTCACGAGATGGGCCCATTGAAGGATTAAGAAGTGATCGCAAGGGTGAGGGTAGTATGTTGCCCAAAACATCCAAGGGGGCCCTTCTGGTCTTAGGTCTAGGTGGTGACTGCCAGTGTTTGTTGTCCAGGCCCGGGTGGTTCCCTGGAGGCAGGTGGCTGCGAGGCTCCCATGTAACCTGATGTTCAGGTTGAGGCTGGGAGCCCCAGTGCCTGGGACCTAACCTCCCTCTAGGGACCCTGTAGCAATTCTCTCTAAAGCTCTGCCACTTCCCCCAAGCCGTTGTGTGGAAAGAGGGCATGAGTCCCTGCTTCTGGGACTCACCTCAAAACCCTAGTCCCTTTCAGTCTTGGGCAATTAATGTCTCCCCATATTAGCACATTCTACCCTAGGTCTCTAAGAGCTTTCTCCTTTCCGGCTCTGGGAAAACCTATCAGGATCCCCTCAGTGAGTTTCAGAAATGAAAACCAAGAAACTGGGCACTCAGCACAGAAGGCGACTGCCTTCAGGGCACGTCAGCCTTCAACCTTGCAGCACAAAAGCTGCTGAGCCCAGGGAAGTACCAGTAACCAGCTGCCATCAAGCTGACTCTGATTCATGGAACCTCATGTGTGTCAGAGTAGAACAGTGTACCATAGGGTTTTTAGTGGCTGAGTTTTTGGAAGTAGATCGCCAGGTCTTTCTTTCGAGGTGCCTCCAGTGGGATCAAACCTCCACTCCAACCTTTCAGTTAGCAGCCAAGTGCATTTACTGTTTTCACCACCCAGGGGCTTCTCTGAGTCCTTAGAACCAAATGATTACTGAGTACCTGCTTCATGGACATAGGTAGGTCCATTAACCTGTCCCTCCCAGGATCTCAGATTAGATGTGTTCCCCAGGCCATTAGTCCTTTATGCCTTTGTCATAAGGAGAAACGAATATGGAGGGACCACACAAATGCAAGTCCACTCTTGAGAAGACACCACTGATGGCAAGGGCTCAACTGAAGCAGAGTCAATAGGTACAATGTCTGTCCCGTACCCGTTGCCGACAAGGTGAGTCCGACTCATAGAGACCCTATAGCAACCCTACAGGACATGGTAGAACTGCCCTATAGGGTTTCCAAGGAGCGGCTGGTGGACTCAGACTGGTGACTTTTTGGTTAGCGGTCAAGCTCTTAACCACTGTGCCACCATGGCTCCACAATGTCTGTAGTAGATATATTTTTCTAGTCTTACTGGGAAGGACCAACACTCAAGTAGGAAGAGCCACTGGGGTCATCTGCCACCCAACATAGCCTGGGAATACTCTCATACAAAACTAAGAGTCAGCATTTGAGGTGCAAATGGTTTTCTTGCAAGATTTGTGTTAACCAGAGCATCACATCACCCGTTTTCCTCCCTGTATGTTCCAGAACTGACATAAACTCAGGCGTTGGTAGAAAAAGATTTGAAATGTGGCTGTCTCAGTTATTTCTGGACCTATCAAAGTGATCATAATGGAAAAAACCTAAAAAAAAAATTCTTGCACAGCCCCTAAACCAAACCAAACAAACCAGTTACCATCTAGTGCATTCTGACTCATGGCGATACCATGTGTGCAGAGTAGAACTGTACCCCACAGGGCGTCCAAGGCTGTGACGTTTTGTAAACAGACTGTCAGGCCTTTCTTCTGAGGTGCCTCTGGGTGGATTTGAACCACCAACCTTATGGTTGGCAGTCAAGTGCTTAACTGACTGCACTACCCAAGGGCTCCATCACACAGCCCCTAGCTACGAATAATTAGTGATGGAAACACTCCCTGTTGTGCCCTTTGGTTCAAGTTCTTTGATCCAATCCCTTGTGTTAGTTGGGCTTAGTGAAAATGCACTCTGCTCTTAGGGGATTCAGCAGCAGAAGAGAGGAAGTCCACTTCCTAGGGTGACCCAGTCCCAGCTACAAGGAAGACATTCCACCAGAGATTTGCCAAGACTTTGACCAGCGGGAACCCTGAAGTCTCAGGTTCCAAGGCTTTGAGTTTCCTCTCTTTCCCTTGCCTGGTCCACAAAGACTGATGCTCTTGATTCATGAATCAGCATTTCCCTGTGGATTGAAGGCAGCTGTTCTACTATGGATCCCCACTAGTGGCAGTAACACCAAACTGGTTGTTAAATGAGGCTGGCAGGTAGTTTTCCTTGGGCTGTGGACCTCTGTGTCTCATGTGATTTCCACTATAGGCCAGGACTGGAGACAGATACTTCAGGAGGGAGAAAAACTTTAGTCAGACATGAGACTTCCGAATGTACTTTTTGTGCAAGCCTTCATTTTCTTAGGCTTGTCTTAGTGGACAAATGTTTCTCTTTAAATGGAGAGTCATGGAACTAGCTGCTCTGACAGGACAATATTTGCTTTTAGGCTGCTCTCAATATAGATGGCCCACTTTATCAAACACTTTACTTGACTAGCGAAGGTAACATAATGACATTTTAGTCTTGCTTGCCTTGGCATGGATAATAGCCTTTGAACGGTGGTGCACTGCTAAATGTTTAACACCCAGACCTCCAGAAAAAAAAAAAGACAAAACAAACAAAAAACACCCGATTTGTTTGTTGTTATGTTGTTGTTAGGTACTGTTGAGTCAGTTCTGACTCACAGAGACCCTATGCACAGCAGAACGAAACATTGCCCAGTTCTGCACCATCCTCACGATCATTGCTATGTTTGAGCCCATTGTCACAGCCACAGTGTCGGTCCATCTCATTGAGGGTCTTCCTCTTTTTCACTCACCCTCTACTTTTCCAAGCATGATGTCCTTCTCCAGGGACTGGTCCCTCTTGATAACATGTCCAAAGTGATACAAAGTCTCACCATCTTCGCTTCTAAGGAACACTTTGGCTGTACTTCTAAGACAGATTTGTTCTTTTTTCTAGCACTCCATGGTACATTCAATATTTTTCACCAATACCACAATTCAAATACATCAACTCTTCAGTTTTCCTTATTCATTGCCCAGCTTTCGTATGCATATGAGGCGATTAAAAATACCACAGGTTGGGTCAGGCGCACCTTAGTCCTCAAATTAACATCTTTGCTTTTTAACACATTAAAGGGGTCTTTTGCAGCAGATTTGCCCAATGCCATGTCGTTTGATTTCTTGACTGCTGCTTCCATGGGCATTGATTGTGGATCCAAGTAAAAGGAAATCCTTGACAGCTTCAATCTTTTCTTGGTTTATCATGATATTGCTTATTGGTCCAGTTGTGATGATTTTTGTTTTCTTTATGTTGAGGTGTATCCCATTCTGAAGGCTGCAGTCTTCGATTTTCATCAGTAAGTGCTTCAAGTTCTCTTCACTTTCAACAAGCAAGGTTGTGTCATCTGCATACCGCAGGTTGCTAATAAGTCTTCCTCATACAGTCCAGCTTCTCAGATTATTTGCTCAGCATACAGATTGAGTAAGTATGGTGAAAGGATACAACCCTGATGCACACCTTTCCTGATTTTAAACCACGTAGTATCTCCTTGTTGTGTTCAAATGACTGCCTCTTGGTCTATGTACAGGTTCTTCAAGAGCATAATTAAGTGTTCTGGAATTCCCATTCTTCACAATGTTATCCATAATTTGTTATGATCCACACAGTTGAATGCCTTTGCATAGTCAATAAAACACAGGTAAACATCCTTCTGGTATTCTCTGCGTTCAGCCAGGATCCATCTGACATCAGCAATGATATCCCTGGTTCCACGTCCTCTTCTGAAACCGGCCTGAATTTCTGGCAGTTCCCTGTTGATGTACTGCTGCAGCCGTTTTCCTATTATCTTCGGCATAATTTTACTTGCATATGATATTAATGATATTGTTTGATAATTTCCGCATTCTGTTAGATCACCTTACTTTGGAATGGACAGGAATATAGATCTCTTCCAGTTGGTTGGCCAGGTGGCTGTCTTTTAAATTTTTTGGCATAGATGAGTGAGCACTTCCAGTGTTGCATCCGTTTATTGAAACATTTCAAATGTTATTCTGTCAATTCCTGGAGCCTTGTTTTTCTCCACTGCCTTCAGTGCAGCTTGGACTTCTTCCTTCAGTACCATCAGCTCTTGATTTACAGTGTTTGCCAATTTCCATGTGTACATACTCCCACCATAGCAAATATCAAGCTACCAACTTGATGTCACTGAATGCAGAGTTGGGAACAAGTGTGCACGATCAGCTCTTAGGAGCTAGTACCAGCTGGCTCTAGCCACCACTGCCTTCTAGGGATGGTTAGGCCATATCCAGTGAGGCTGGATCCTGTCAAGTGCTTCAGAAGAATATCAGCTGGTAGCCAGGTGAGGAGAGACAACAGAAGTTTTGATGATGCCAGTTTCAACTGGGCCTCACCTTTATGGCTTACACACAGTTGAGGGGAAGGCCATGTAACTCAATGCAGATTCATTTGGCTACTCTAGGTAAATCGTGTGTAATCTCTTCCTACTTCAGTTTTTCATCGTGGCAGTACAGAATTGTGGAAAGAACTTTGTACTGGGTTTGGTACATTGGAGGAAAACTCCTAATGATAGCTCTTCCACTTATGAGCTATTTCACTCTTGGACTAATCACATGCCACCTGCCTCCTTCCCCAACTCCCCAACAACTCACGAACGGCAACCAGGCACCAATTTATCCCCAGTCAACTCAAGAGAAAACTCGTAGTGCTGAACATTTTATTCTTCATCTTCTCTACTCCCTCTCTGGAAGCTTAAACAATAGAACAATAAACGGAAGACAGTGAGAGACGTCAGAGAAGTCACCATGCCATACTCTGACCAATCATCTCTGGGCAAACTGCACTGTCCCCTCTGAAAGGATTTCACTACTTTGACATTTACAAATGGGGTTTTCCCTATAATGCAAAGAAAAGAATACAGTTTGCTCATTGAAAGTACATTTGAATTCACCAGTTCTTTATAACACAATTTAGAACAGATGTTCCCCAAACTGTGAAATCACATGCAGAAATTAAAAAAAATATATACTGATTCCCCAGACCCTACCTTAGACCAGATTATTCACAATCCCAACCAGCGTGGGGAGTGGAGAGGAAGGGCAGACCCCGTAATAAAACCAAACAAGAACAATACAAACTCAGGAGATTCTGATGCAGTTATTATTGCTGTTGTTGTTGGCTGCCATGCAGTTGGCCCTGACACGTGGTGACCGCACGCGCGATGATGAGACAACGTTCCATTGTGACCCATAGGGTTTTCACTGGCTGATTCTGGGAAGCAGGTCGTCAGGCCTTTCTTCCTAGTCAGTTTCAGTCTAGAAGCTCTGCTGTAACCACTGCTCTGAGTGATGAAGTACTTGGTTATCGTACTATTAAGGAACATCCAAAGTTAAGCTGTATTTTTTCCATCAGTGGTCCATATGGGGGGGGGAAGTGCAGAAAGGTCCCAGGGATAAGAAGCCAAGCCTGTGTAGAATGGCCCATTGAAGTGGCTCACCGTCAAACCTTCAGATTCCTAAACTATACTGCTAATGTCCCTGCCTGCCATGCCCTGCGGTGCTTGGCAACTGCCTGCCCGTTTTGTACCCCCACCCCTCAAGCAAAGTCTCTGAGACACAAAAGTTTCTGAAAGAAGTAGAGAAACTGAAAGAGATTCCACACCTGGGTGATTCCGATTGCCTTCAGGAGCTGGAATAGCTGGCAGAAAGAGAAGCTCTCAGCCACTTGTGGCTCCTCGTGGGCATGTTTTTGGTCTTCAAATCAATGGAGATTAGGTGCATCAGTTCCTATTGAAGCCACTGTCAGTTAACATCTCTGTCCCTTATGATAACTGATGAGTATAATCAGCAGGTGAACAAAGTCTTTATCACTGTTCATCTTTCTAAATGTCTTTGTATTCATTTTCAGCCTCAGAGCTGGGCCAGCACAGCCTTGAACTCCAGGAAGTTTTTGTACTCTGCCTTTTTCTTCAAGTCATTCATTTATTCATCAAATATTTCCAGAAGGTCTGCAATGGTCCAGACAATGGGGACCCTGTAGTAGTAAAAACAGACCAGAAGTCCTGCCCTCATGCAGTCCCCCAGTGGGAAGACAATAAAAACTAAGAGGCAAAGGAAAAACAAATATGTGTTAATATGATAAACAAGTAAATAGGATGTATGGTATGTCATATGCTGATAAGTGCTGTGGAGACAAGTACACCAGAGACACAAGGAGGACGGAGGGTCGAGGTGGGGATTGTACACTAGTGGTGCCATTTAAATAGGGTTTGACTGCTAAAGAAGAATAAAGGACCCAAAATGGCAATGCTTACAAATTTGGAGTTTATTACAGGAAAAGGATACAATATAGAAGGAGCATTAAGGTACGGATATGCGTCACAGCCAAAGGCTGTCTCGGAGCGAGGGATTTAGAGAGGCCGAGGTGGGGACCTACTATCCTCCTCTGTAAGGACTGTGGCAGGAAACATTCTCTTTTGGATTAGGAGCCATTGATGTGTGCATGGTATCCCCTGGAACCACGGAACCCAACATGGAGTCTCAGCTTCTTTTTTTTTAACTTTAAAAAATTTTGCTGGTTACATATGCATATTTCTTTCTGCTACACAACTAGCCTTAACAGCGGAGACCTCCAGAGGTCTTACGCTGACCATGTGCAAACCATCCATCTCACACTTATCAATAAACAATGCTGACAAACTGGCACAAATCTTCCCCAAGCCCCTCAGGCCCATGGTTACCTAGTAGCAATATTAATCAGTAAGTTTCATGCCTTGACCAGGGGTCATTGCCAAGCAGGTACATTTCTTATTTCAGTTGAACAGCTCAAGCCAATTCCAGACATGCTACAACTAATTCTCACAGCACAGATTGCAATTTTAAATAGTAGGTCAGGGAGGGCTTAACTGAGACGGTGACATTTAAACAAAAATCTCAAGGTGGTGGCAGAACCAGCTATGCAGAAATCTGAAGGCAATGTTTTTTCCCCAGACAGGGAGATGAACAAATGCAAAGGCCCTGAGGTAAGGCCGTATTCAGGTAAAAGCAAGGTGGCCTCTGAGGTCAAGGCTGAATGAATGATGGGGAGACTTAGTAGATGATCTCAAGGAAGTAAGGAGCAGATACTAGTTGGAAACCTGAATCAGGTGGTCTTCCAAATGTTTCCTGACTCTGCCTAGCTTTTCCCTTCATGTTGCAATGGAATATGTCAGCCCATGAGACCAGAGATTCTTAATCTGGGAGTCTATGGATAGAATTCAGATTAAAAAAAAAATCTTTATTTACACTAACTTTTTTTTTTTTCTAACTGAAACCGAGTGTTTTCTTGACTTAAGAATGCAAACAGCCTTAGAGTGGCGGCAGTACCTGTAACTCTGTCACCCATGGATCAGAGATACTTTTTATCAGATTATAGCTACTGCAAATATTCTGAAATATCTTTTCTGCTCATCTCTTCTTTGAAATTACTGTAGTTATTAGCCTGCTGCTAGGTTGCACAGGATCTCCATCTTCCTGTCTCCGGATCAAACGATGAAGTTGAATGTTTTCACAGCCGGAGATTAGCTCAGAAAGCCCTGGAGAATTCTGATGTCTTTCAGAGACGATTGTCTTTGCCTTGTCAAACGAGCAACTGAAGTTTTAATTCCATTAGCAATAATGTAGCTTTGTGGATTGACTTTTTAACATTTGTATCCATTAAAACAAAAAATTGGTGTTGGTTAGATATCCAACATGACCTGCTCCTGTTTAATCAAAGGCTATAGTTTAATGTTCTTTTTCAAACTAAGCAACAACAGCCTTCACAAAAAATGTCTTTAACAAACAAACAAAAACTTAACTTGCACACATGTATTGTATTGTTATTTTATTTGTTATTATTTAGAGTAATCACAAAGAAGTACTTATATTACTATATCATAAATTCATTCATTTAATATTTTCTAAAGATCCATTGAGATAAACTTTACATACAATTCACAGAGCTGTACCAGCTGCAAAAAAAATGAGCTCAGTAAGAACATTTCCTATTAGCCGTTCCACACAGATATTCAAGGTCTCCAGGATAACAGCTGGTATCTTAAGAAATTGAATTTTCCAGTGCCAGGTAAGGTTGATGAGGTATTAGCGCCTGAATGGAATACATCATATAAGATTTGACAAGCTTGAATTAATACCTAATGTTCTCGAAAGGGGCGGGAAATGATGGGAAAGCCATCAGCGAGCATTCCCAAAGAGGCCAGGGACAACACGAAAGCAGATAAATATGAAAATGTACCCCATTAGCAGGTCACAAATGGACTGGGACTGGCACTGGCTCGTTATTGCTGGGGGTAAAACGGAAGCTTAAGGAAATGTGTGAACACAGCAGGGAATGATCGCTGCTGCTCCCAGGTAACCAGAGATGATTTCACAGGACTTGGCTCTTCAGAAATGCTTTTCACTGAAAATCCTATTAACTGAAGAACAAGGCCCTGCTCAACCACGACCCTTGTGTGGAGAAATATGTGCCCCTAAGTTCTGTTTTAACGATTGATTTGGATTCCAACCACTTCTGATAACGGTCTAAATTTGGTGTTAACAAACAACATTTGGCCAACCAGCCCTTTCTCCACCTTGTGCAATGCAGCAAAATCTTCTGGTGCCCTCTTCGGCTCACTGACCTCTCAGGGCTGCATAGATTATGCAGTGGTCCTCAACCAGGGACAACTGAACCCCCTCCTCAGAGACATTCATCAATGTCTGGAGACACTTTTGGTTCTTACAACTGGAGGGTGTGCTACTGGCATCTGGTGGGTAGAGTCAGGAAGCTGCTACACATCTACGATGCTCAGGATGGCCTCCACAATAAAGACTGGTTCAGCCCCAAATGTCAGTCATGCCGAGGATGAGAAAGCCAGGCAGAGAGGATGGGGCACATAACTGTCTGGGAGGGTCAGGTTGACAGAGAGGAGTGTCTCGGAGGAGGAGCAGAAGTGGCCGGGTGGAGAAGGGAAGAGGAGGCAAACCATTTTGTCCATTCTGATACATTTTCCAAACAACACTCTACTCTGAACTTCAGGTTGTTTGATGGAAATTAGTCATTTCTGTTGTGGTTTCATCTCTCTTGTGAATTAAAAAGGGACCACCAAGATCAGGGAAGGCTACATAAAGTTCTGGCATCACCCAGAAAGGCTGCCACATTTGCATCTCCTTTGTTCGGTAATCTTATACTAAAATATTGATATATTATCAATTAATATTGATCCATTATATATCAACAATAATATATTGTGCATAGTGACATATGTCCTCCTTATCCTGATTAATACTGTTTTTAGCTCATATTCAAATAAAGAACTTGAATCCAGTCATAACTCACGTGGTGGAGCAGCTGGGCCATAAGGGTTTTCAAAGAAAATTCCAAACCTGACCCAAAGCCAGGTTTAGAGGGGCCCTGACTTGCCCTGTGGAAAGGAAAGGCCATGGAGGGAAAACGAAGATGGATGAGAAAGAAGTAAAGAAACACATTTTCACAGCGTTGGGAGAGACGGTAGGGTACCCAGACCAGACTCACAGCAGACTGAGAAGTAGGGGAAACTTGTACTGAGCGACTGTCCCTAACTGCCTCTGGTGATCCCTTTTCCCACTCCGGGGTGCATGACCCACTTATCCAACCATCTTGGGGTCTACACAGTTGCTGTTGAGTCAACTCCGGCTCATGACGACCTAGTATGTGTCGGAGTAGAACTGTGCTCCATAGGGTTTTCAGTGGCTGGTTTTTCAGAAGGAGATCACCAGACTTAAACCTCCAAACTTTCAGTTAGCAGCTGAGCATGCTGTTTATACCATGGGTTTGAGTCTACCCAGAGGCGCCTTGGAAGAAAGGCTTGACAATCTACTTCCTAAAAATAAATCGCTGAAGACCCAGTGGCCCACAATTCTACTCTGAAACACATGGGGTTGCCATGAGTCGGAGTTACCTGACGGCAACTGGTTGCTCGGGCTCTACTGGCTGCTAAACAGTCCTGCTCTGGTATTTATTCATGAAAGCCCAGGATATTTCTAAGTAAAATAATTAGAGATCTAGCAAACAGAAAAGCCCTCAAAACACAAAGGAACGGCTTCTCACATGATTTTGTAGGTTGGAAGAACAGATGTCAGGACAGGGGTATTCAAAGGACCCCTCAGTCACTGCCTTGGGTGTCCCCTGCCACTATGCTCTTAAGCAACATGACATTCTTACACCACACACCTGATGATTTATATAGCCCATCGCCCCGGATGCTTCCTTGCTACTCATAACTGCATTTAAAAAAAAAATCTTGTGACCAGCACTGATTGAGCTATTGGCTCTGAAATTTTGGCACTTTATAGTTTTACTGAGTGCGTGCGCATGTTGTTGTTAGATGCCTTCAAGTCAATTCTGACTCAGAGTGACCCTATGTTTCAGCCCATTGTTGCAACCACTGTGTCAATCCATCTCATTGAGGGTCTTCCTCTTTTTTGCTGACCCTCTACTTCACCAAGCATGCTGTCCTTCTCCAGGGACCAGTTCCTCCTGATAACATATCCAAAGTAAGTGAGACGAAGTCTCACCATCCTCACTTCTAAGGAGCATTCTGGTTGTACTTCTTCCAAGACAGATTTGTTCGTTCTTCTGGCAGTCCGTGGTATAGTCAATATTCTTCACCAACACCTTTATTCAAAGGCATCAGTTCTTCTTCAATCTTCCTTATTCACTGCCCAGCTCTTGCATGCATATGAGGTGACTGAATATACCATGCCTTGGGTCAGGTGCACCTTAGCCCTCAAAGTGATATCTTTGCTTTTTAACACTTTATTTTTAATTTTTTAGGTCAAAGTTTACAGAGCAAATTAGTTCCCCATTTGATAGTCTGTACATAAAGTGTTCCGTAATACTGGTTTCATTCCCCACAATGTGTCAGCACTCTCCCCATTTCTGTCCTGGGTTCCCCATTTCCTTCCATCCTGATTTTCTACCCCTTCCTACCTTCTCATCTTTGCTTTTGGGCAAATGTTGCCCTTTTGATCATGCATAATTGATTGTTCTAAGAAGCACGTTCCTCTCAGGTGTTATTGTTTATTTTATGGGCCTGTCTGTGGTTTGGCTGAAAGGTGGTCTCTGGGAATGGCTTCAGTTGCAGTTCAGAAGGGCGTCTTAGGGCCATAGTCTGAGGGGTTCCTCCAGTCTCTGCCAGACCAGTAAGTCTGGTCCTTTTTGTGAATTCGATTTTTTGTCCAACAATTTTTCTCCCACTCTGTCCAGGATCCTCTGCTGTGATCCCAGTCAGAGCGGTTGGTAGTGGTAGCTGGGCACCATCTAGTTCTTCTGGTTTTGCGGTTATATAGGCTGTGGTTCATGTGATCCATTAATCCTTTGGACTAATTGCTTCCTTGAGTCTTTGGTTTTCTTCACTCTCCTTTGCTTCAGATGGTAAGAGACTAATAGATGTATCTTAAATGGCTGTTGCAAGATTTTAAGATGCCAGACACTAATCATCAACATAGGAGCAGAACATTATCTTTATGAATTATGTTCTGCCAATTGATGTAGATGACCCCCGAGTTTATGATCCTTCACCTTCAAGCCCAGGAACTTCATCCCGCAAGGTGTTTAGTTATGTCTAAGGAGTTGCCCTGACTGTAGCCCTTGTGTACTCTAATTAATATTAACAGCACCTACAGTTATGTACATAGAAATATCCACCACCAAACTTATATCTTCAGAGGAGTGGTTTTTAACACTTTAAAGAGGTCTTTTGCAGCAGATTTGCCCATTACTCCACGGACATTGATTGTGGATCCAAGTAAAATGAAACCCTTGACAACCTCAATCTTTTCTCTGTTTATCATGATGTTGCTTACTGGTCTAATCGTGAGGATTTTTGTTTTCTTTATGTTGAGGTGTAATACTTACTGAAGGCTGTGGTCTTTGATCTTCATCTCTGTGTGCATCATGCTGTACCAAATACCCTCTGTGAATACTGACTAGGACCCCAGCCCTTGTACTGCAGGGGCTGAAGGACTGGAAACTACATCTCCCAGAATCCCTTGCCATCAGGGTTCATTTCATTTTGTTAATGAGAGTACAATTTGGAAAGCCATTATCCTCTGGTTGTGGCTGCAGGTTGGTGACAGAGGCTGCAGGTGTACCCCTGAAAATCGTCCCGTGAATACTGCAGGTAACTGAGGACGTTGGTGGCAGTGCCTCTGGTGCCTACACTTACTGATCAGTTTCCCTGACTTTCTCTCCTCTAACCCTTCTGGGAGTTGTGTAAGCCTCTCTAATTCCCTATGGAAAATCCCTTTCTGCTCAAAATACCTAGAGTGGTTTCTGTTTTTGTGGCTAAACCCTGACTGACCAGATATAATTTGACTTGGGAATGTTGATGGCTAATTGGTGGGTAGGGGGCAGATAACAAGGTCTAGCTCAGGCAACAAAGCAGAGATATTTTGAGAGTTGCTAGAACAATGAAGCAAATCCATTATATTGGAAGTCAAGGTGATATCATTTCAAGAGGAGGGGGATCCTCAATGATGAATATTCTCTCATCTCCCCAGAAATGCCAGCCTGTGTTAAACTGATGGATTATAAAGCAGTGAGGGTTTTAAAGATGTGGGATTGAAACACTCTGTAAATCCACGCAGGCGAGGGCAGAAAGAAAGATGAGCTGACCGTGGAAACCTCATTAGCATGCATGTAGTGGCTGTGCTAGCTGAATTCTCACAGGCCCTGATGCAGTGATACTGGGGCTTGTGTACTCTGCGGTGCTATGAAGTGAAAAGGACAATTTACCTCAAAAATTATGAATTCTGGGTGACTCTGTGGTTCATAAATCTACCGCATAATGGTTCCTTGAGAGATCAGGAAGGTAGCATTTTTAAAGACAGTCATATGAGTCCAAATGCCTGAGTCATCTAAGGAATGGACACTTGGTTAACAAACTTCCAAGGTAGCCAAATGTTTGGCATTCTCTATATAAGACTTCTTGGCACTATTACTCAGAGGTTGAGGGTGGATTTTTTCAGCCAAAGAACTTAATTCGTGGAGTCCTGATGGTGCAGTTGTTAAGATCTTGGCTGCTAACCAAAAGGTTGGCAGTTTGTCTTTACCAGCCACCCCTTGGAAACTCTATGGGGCAGTTCTACTCTGTCCTATAAGGTTGCTACAAGTTGGAATTAACTTGAAGGCAACAAGAGTTTTTTTGAGTTTTTATTGAAGGTAGTCTTAGAGAATGCTCTTCAATCAGAAGGCATGCAAGTGTTGTGAAAGGGAATACATGCTTTCTGGCTAACAACACAAGGAGGAGACGCATGTATATTCATTTGGCAAACATTTGCAAGCCCAGACTCAACAAGAGCTAATGTTTTAGTTGCTAGGGATAAAAAGAGAGTGACCCTATTTTCAAGGATCCTCTAGTCTACCAAGAGACACCAACAAGATCTGGAAAACTGCACTGCAACGCAATAGAGGTATATACAGGACATAGAGGGAGTTCAGATGAAGTGCCAGGTGGGAGTTCGGAGAAGGACTTTGGGAGGAGATGACAATTGATCCATATCTTAAAGGATCATCAAAATTTAACCTGAGAGAGAAGGGGATGAAAAGAGTATGTCAAATGACAGTCAAGAAAGAGAAGGGCACATTCAAGAAATTACAAGTAGCTCTGGTGGTGCACTGGTTAAGTGCTCAGCTGCTAACTGAAAGCTTTGGTGGTTCAAACCCACCCAGTGGCTCCATGGGAGAAAGACCTGGCAATCTGCTCCTGTGAAGATTACAGCCTGAAAAACCCCATTGGGCAGCTCTACTCTGTCATATGGGGTCACTATGACTCAAAATTGACTCAATGGTATCTAACAACAACAACATCATGAGACTTAAATGAAATACTGTATTTAAGTGCCAATGAAATAGTGGCTCTAAGCGCCAATGCCTGGCACTCGGTAAACGTTAGCCCTTATCTGTCTTCCCTCTTTCCCTTATTGTTGAATGTGAGATTTTCAGCTGTCAGGCAATATTTGGATAACAAAGAAGTACTTCTACAGAATTCATTACTCTTAAAGAAATCATTTCCGCCTTGTAGATGCTGTACCTTAACAGATGTTTCTGAGTGAATTTATTCATCACATCGAGCATAGCCTTGCAATGTGGGATGCTTTTCAAAAGCCCCTTTTGGGTGAACAGATTGTGTTGCTGCTGTGGGAATTTGCAGGAATGAGGCAATCACTGTGATTCAAACAATTTCTCCTCATTTAAGAGCGCCAACTGTTTATATTAGTAATGACATGATCTATTTATGAAGCATCTTAGCACAGTTCTCTGAAATTTTTGCCTGTCAAATGGTCACCAGAATTGGCTTCGCTCTAATTGCAAGCAAGAGCCTTCTGATCTCTTTATCAAAACTGTTCCTGAACAGCTACCATGTTGGGGTTCAATTGGCTCACGTGTGTGGGATATTACGACATGAGAAAAGTGTGGCCTAACTTATCTATTCACTCAGCAGCATTAATCGAATGCCTACCACACTATGGTGGCACTACAAATACAGGGATAAATAAGACATGCCCTCTCCTCACCCCACATGCCCAAAGAGTTCTCAGTCTAGTAGGGGATAAAGATACATAAAGACATGATTACAACAGAATATGATCATTTAAACAATACATACAGGAATGATGATGTACATAGAAAGGAGTCCTTGAACTGGGTTTCTAATGTAGGAACCCACCAGGCAGAGAGAAGGAGGAAAGAAACTTTAGATATTGGGAACTGCAATGTATCAGAGGAGCAGGGTATGAAATGATATATTCCACCGAGATAAAAGAAGTTGGTTTGGCACGGTTGTAACATCTTGGGGACAGGTAGGAGACGAGGTTGGAAAAGCAGACAAGGACCAAGTCATGACTACGAACTGTGTGTGGGTGTGTGCATGTGTGTGTGTGATATTCCTCTCAAAGCGTGAACTAGATTAACACCTTAGCTTTGACCTTCATACACCAGACTGCCATAGTGGGTGTCATGTTTGTTCCATAAACATTGCGTTTTCTTGCAGCTCAATAAGGTGACAAAGCTGTTCATAACAACTTCTTGATAATCCATCAGATGCTCAATTTACCTCTCACTTTTCCTTCTCAAATTCTTTACACAGAAAGTCACTGGATGGTGCATGAAGTCCAATTCAGCATCTTTTCTCTAATGTTACTGAATCTCAGAAGGTGGGATAGTGATCACTTGAGTGGCCATGGCATGCCTAGGAATTTCGGCCTGATTTCTAGAAAGCAATGTGCAGAAGAATACCATGATCTGATTTATGTTGCAGGAAGATTATTTCAGCTGTGGTGTGGTTGGTAGATGAGAGGACAGGATCAAGACTGGAAGTCTTGAGACTGGGTAGTAGATAATGGCAATATTTCCAATGAGAATGATGAGGCCCTGACCCAGGGCTGTTATATTGGACCGGAGAGGAGGGGGTAGATGTGAAAGAGAAAATGTTAAGAATATAGAACAGACATGCCAGTGGACACTAGAGGTGGGGTGAGAAGGAGATGAAGAAGGCTAGGATGACACCTAAGTTTCCAACTCAGGTCCCCATCTAGATGATGGTTCCATAAACCAGCACAGTATGACAGGAGAAGAAGTAAGTTCTTTTACAGTGGTGGTGATGGAAAGTGGCTAATTAGTAGTCTTTCAGAAATGTCAAATAGAAAGTTCCTGGGACACTGGAAGGCAGACAGAAATTTGGTGCTGGACCTCAAGAAGAAGGTCTATCGGTAGGTGATAGAAGTCATGAGTTCAAGATAGAAGTCATGAGTTTAAGAAGAGAACATCAAATTGAAGGATCTTTTGCTGATTTATAATCATCTTCCTAACTTCATAACTTTGGAGGGTAGTTCTCAGATCTCTCTCTCTGTGTTGCTCTTTCTCCAGGTGGGCTCATCCAGCCCCATGACTGTAAATGTCATCTGTACACCAACAACTCTCAAACATAAGAACTGAGAAGTGACTATCTGATTTGGTGATCACCAATACAGTAATTAAATAGCAACTCTGGTTCAGTGAGTTTGACATTTGATCATAGTGGGTTGAAGACAAACAGGAGGTGAGGGAAGTGGAGATGGCCACTCTATTCAGAAGAAACCAAGGGTGAAGTTCAGGGGAACTCTTGGCTGATCCCTTATGGAAGATACCTCGAGTACCCATGTCATACCTGCTTGGCCTACCTCTGATTTTAACCATAACCGAGATAGACAGTTCCTTGCAAATCTAGACTCAGCTTGCTTTAAAAGGTTCCACCACAAGCGCACATCTTTCTGCATTCTACTTCAAGGCCTCTTCTGACACCGCGGAAGCTCTCTAGGCCCTTGCACAAGCACAGGCCAGAAATGTAAAGGCATTATCCCTAGGGACTACCCTCAATCAATAGGGAGAGAGCTGACATGTAAATGCTCCAATCTCCCATGATTATTGTTGTTGGGTGCTGGTGAATCAATTCTGACTTGCAGCAACCCAATGTAACAGAGTTGAACTGCACCATAGGGTTTCCTAGGCTGGAAATCTTTATGAGAGCAGACCGCCAGATCTTTTCTCCCTCAGAGTGACTGATGGTTTCAAACCCCTGACCTTTTGGTTAGCAGCTGGGAACTCAATCATTGTACCACCAGGGTTCCTTCTCCCATGGTTAGGGTGGTTATTTTTCTGCTTCTCTGGTGGACTGGATTCCCTGTATTCCCCCAACAGTGGTTTCTGTAATAGACACTTGCATTGGCTTTTCTTCCGTCCCTATCTCCCTCTTCTCACTCATCATGCTTTCGGATATCACTCCCTAAATTAGCTGCCTCAGGCTCTGATTTTACAGAAACTCAACTGAGACACCCCTTCCTGATTCCCGAAAGCTCTGGCACCTTATCAAAACCAGACATCCAGGTTTCATCTTTTAGCAACATGGCCGTTATGGTTGAATTGTGTCCCCCAAAAATGTGTGTTAACTTGGCTAGGCCATGATTCCCACTATTGTCTAGCATTCTGTGATCTGATGTGATTACCCTATGTGTTGTAAATGCTACCTCTATGATATTAATGAGGCAGGATTAGAGGCAGTTATGTTAATGAGGCAGGACTCAATCTACAGGATTAGGTTGTACCTTGAGGCAATCTCTTTTGAGATATAAAAGAGAGGTACCTCGTGCCACCAAGAAGGAAGCACTGGGAGCCAAGTGTGTCCTTTGGACCCAGGGTCCCAGCACTGAGAAGCTCCTAGACTGGGGAAGACTGATGACAAGGACCTTCCCCCAGAGCTGACACAGAGAGAAAGCCTTCCCCTGGACCTGGCGCCCTGAATTTGGACTTCTAGCCTCCTAGACTGTGAGAAAATAAGCTTCTGTTTGCTAAAGCCATCCCCTTGTGGTATCTCTGTCATAGGAGAACTAGATAACTAAGACAAAGGTCCATTTTCCAGGTGGAAGGGGATGGTGAGGAACTCCAGAGGACATTCCTGAGCATCTGCCCATTGACTAGTAAAGGAGCTCATGCTTTTCCAAAAAGGAAGAGATAGGAACAGTAAGCACTAGGTCCTGGCTTCAGGACCTTTCCTCCTGTAAACCATGACCCTGTAATGATAAAAAAAAATACCCCATGGGAAGTAGCACCAGTCCCAAGTGCCCCTGCTCCCAGAAAGTTCCACCTAGGGTGCTTCATCTGTTATTTCAGGGAAAGTCTACTTGTAAGTATAACAAAAAGACTGTTAATTCCTGGTTAATGCTAACCAGTTCTAGTAGTTCTCTGGGTAAAGCATTAAATTCTCACAAATACCACATATTCCTCAGAGTATTTGTTTTTTAAGTGTTATTTTTAATAAAGGAAAGTGAAAAGAGTTGATAATTGTAACCATTGTGATAATTGTTATCATCTAGTCTTATTCCTTTTTGACACTCTTAGTCAGCAATGAGTTATATCTAACAAATAATCATTTATTCATTCATGTTTTCAAGAAACATTGATTAGGTTTCCTCTCTGTGTAAGACACTGTGCTAGGCAGTGACTATAAAAAGATGAACAAAACATGGTCTCCGCTTCAAGAGGCTCACAGCCTAGTGGGCATATTTAAAAGTTTACGCAAAGCATGAGTAAATCCAGCGTAATGCTTATAGATGGGTGGACACAAAAAAACAAGTATGTCAGTTTTGTTTCAAACTCACTATTTATCCATCAAAATTAAAGTAGCTCCAGTGGACCACAACTACCATACCCTCCACCAGACTGAGTCCAGTACAACTAGATGGTGCCTGGCTATCACCACTGACTGCTCTGGCAGGGATTACAGTAGAGTGTCCCAGATAGAGCTGGAGAAAAATGCAGAACAAAGTTCTAATTCACAAAAAAGATCAGACATACTGGCCTAGCAGAGACTGGAGAAACCCTGAGAGTATGGACCCTGGACATCTTTTTAGCTTAGTAATGAAGTCACTCCTGAGGTTCACCCTTCAGCTGGGGAACATAAAGCAAAATGAGACTAAGGGCACACACCAGCCCAGAGGTAAGGACTGGACGGCAGGAGGGGATAGGAAAGCTGGTAATAGTGAACCACAGGTCAAGAAGGGAGAGTGTTGACTTGTCTTGAGATTGGTAACCTATGTCACAAAACTATGTGTACTATTTAATGAGAAGCTAGTTTGTTCTGTAAACCTTCATCTAAAGTACAATAATAAAAATAAATGAATAAATATGAAAAAAGCATCTTATGCTTATTGAGTTATTACCATGCCAAATGCTATTCTAGGCACTTTATTAAACTTAGAAGAAGGTATTACTAGCCCCATTATATAGATGAGGAAGCTGAGAACTGGGTAGTTAGTAACTTGACCAAGGTCACATAGCAATTAAGTGGCAGAGCTAAAATTTGAACTCAGGGTGGCTCCAGAGCCCCAAAACTTAACTGTCATATTATACGGCCTATCTTTCTACCTTTCTATAGCTCTGCCTGTTCTACTCATTCATTCATCCATCTCCTCATCCATTCTTCTACCTACTCATCCATCCATCCATCCATCCATCCATCCATCCATCCATCCATCCATCCATCCATCCATCCATCCATCCATCCATCCATCCATCCATCCATCCATCCATCCATCCATCCATCCATCCATCCATCCATCCATCCATCCATCCATCCATCCATCCATCCATCCATCCATCCATCCATCCATCCATCCATCCATCCATCCGTTCAGACATCGGTTGTCTTATTCCAAAAAAAGGAATTAAAGATGATCACAAAGAAATAAACAGGTAATCACATCACAGGCTATAATTCCAGATGCTCCATGAGAGATACCTAGGTTGAAGGTATCAAGAAAGTTTTAATGGAACTTGAAAGGTGAATATGATTTTGAAAGTTTAGAGCAAAATAGAGAATAAGAAGAGGTCATTTCCAGCAAAGACTATCAAGGACCAATTTATTTGTGAAATAGAGACAGGAATAGAGAAATAAAGACATTGCATGATGCTGATGCTCACGATGATAAAGACGATTAAGAAGAAGATAAAACTTTACTTCTCACTTTATCTGGTTTGATTCTTACAACCACCATGTGGAGTAAAGCGGAAGTAGAGTTCTTTGCCAATATAAGGTATCATTACAGAGGTGAGGGTGGAGATGCTTCCTCTGTCTCAGAAAGTTCTAGAGACAAGGACTACTAGGTTTTGGACCTAGAGGCTGACCAAGAAATTAAGTAGCTAACAGTGTTGTTTGTGTGTGTCTGGGGATTTAATTACATTTTGCTGTTTCTGCATTTCTGGCAAAAGAGTAGCTGTAGGGCATGGTTTGTTAATCTGTACACATGTGCACTACAGCTGGGGTTTAAATAAAGCCTGTTTATTCCCTGCCTCTTGCCAAAATGGAGCTGTAGCATCTTTTTGGGTCCAGTGACAATATAAACAGGCTCCTCCCAGTAGACTCCAGTTTGCAATGTCATCAAACAACAGCGCCCTGCTGCCTTGCTCATTACCAACTGCCCACCTCATGATTGAGAGTCACCTGGGGCAGTTTTCCTCCTTTATTTATCATTGAGTCCCAAGATCTTACTCCCATGCTAGTTCTTTTATAGTCATCTTAGAGTGAGAGGTTGAGATAAAGTTTTGACTTTTTTGGGTTACTATATCTGCTCACTTCATCACAGCCCTCAAGGTTCTGGGGTTTGGATTTGCTACAGGATCACCATCAGTTTGACAGACTCTTTATTGTAGACTCTTTTGGTGGCCCTGCCTCACCTGAAAGCTCCTGTCTATCAAGAATATTCTGCCCTAGAGATGGATTAACTTTGATCAGATTTCTAGCAGGTAAATTTTCTCAGACCATCTAGAGGACACCTGAGATTTCTGGTCTTCAGCTTCACAATAAGCCTACAGTTCACCTCTAGGGTCCAGCATGGTCCCAGTGGCCTACAGAGGGTTGGAATGGGGAGAGAATGGATTAATCCATTTTTATTCTGTGGCAAGGATCAAGCCAGCATCAGCAGTTGCAACCCATTTTAAAGCAGTTTTCAAATCTCTGAATATCTCCTTCCAGTTGGCAGGCTTATGGCCATGTCAACCGGTGCTGACCAAACAGTTTTTTGAATGAGCTGTATAAGATAGAGACTAACAATTTCTCACTCATCAAAATCCTCTGCTTCCTGGGCATGTAGCTAGGCCACTTCCCAGCATTTCTTGAGGTTAGTTGTGGTCATGTGACTGAGTCTGGCCAGTGGAGTGTAGACATAAGTGGGAAATATCAAGTCCAGGCCTGGCTCATGAAAACCTCTATTGTGGTTCTCCATACTCTTCCTCTTCTGGCCAGTTGGAATGGAGGGCACCTCATGGGGGATATTTTGGGAGTCAAATGTCAGAGATAGTGCAGCTACAAGATGAAAGGGTTCTGAATCACCACTCTGAGGCAAGTTGCATGACTGGTTACACTGCACTGAAATGTTACGTAAATGAGAAGTAAACTATTACCATCTTAAGCCCCCAAATTTGGGAGGTAAATCTGTTACAGCCACTACCTATGTGTCAGTTTGTTGTACTGTGGTGGCTTGAGTGTTGCTATCATGCTGGAAGCTATATCACTGGTATTTCAAATACTAGCAAGGTC
Organism: Elephas maximus indicus; assembly: GCF_024166365.1. Lineage (NCBI taxonomy): Eukaryota > Metazoa > Chordata > Mammalia > Proboscidea > Elephantidae > Elephas > Elephas maximus. Next base: position 164,384,773 of record NC_064846.1, read on the forward strand.
ACCCATGGTGAACAGGTTTCAGTGGAGCTTCCAGACTAAGACAGACAGTAGGAAGAAAGGCCTAGTGATCTACTTCTGAAAATTGGCCAGTGAAAACCCTATGGAACACAACAGAATATTGTCTGATACAGTACTGGAAGATGAGCCCCCTAAGTTGGAAAACCCAGTACCCAGTAGAGGTGGCACTCAAAATACACAGTGGCCACAACTATGGACTCAGTGATCAATGATTATCAAGATGGTGCAGGACTGGGAAAAGTTTTGTTCTGTTGTACATGGGGGTCCCTATGAGTCAGGGCTGACTTGACAGCAACTAACAACAATGGCATCTGTTATAGCAGCTAGTGTCACCTTGTCTGATGTATGGTAGGAGGGAATGGGTGTTGTGTAGGAATTGATGCTGGAAATGAATTCCACTATAGGATAATGGCAGACAAAGCAGGAAGGAATTCCATGGCTAAGGAATTCCATGTAGAGAGTTTACAAACTCACCCGAGCATCACAATACTGCCTGGAAACCTTGTCAGAAATTTAAGTTCCTGAGCCCCACCCAGGAGAGGATTTCATTCGGTGGAGCTGGGGAGGAGCTCAAGAATATGAATGTTCATCATTAGCCCACATGATTCTGATGCAGGTGGCCCAGGAAAGCTATTTCGAGAAATGGGCAGAACATGGCTCTTACAATGCTAAAGAGGTGTTTGTCAAATGAATAATTAAACGAAGTAGGAGCAGGAGAAGAGGGAGCAAAAATGAGATTACAAAAGAGGAGATGTGAAAAAGGAAGTAAACAGTGGGGGAGAACCTGCCCCTGAGGCACATTAGAAGGTGGAGACACTGTGTGACAGATGTCTGCGGCCGGTGGGTGGACACGGCATAAGGAGTGTACTCCCGAGCCTGCTGGACCTAATTTTGTGGGGAAAACCCTCTGCTCTGAAGGGCCTGCCTTTCATCAGGCGCTTTATGTATATCCTGCTGCCACCGTCCTCTCAGGAGCTACTCTTCTGCTAGAAGCATTTCATGGCTACTGGCTGTGTCTTTTCTGGGATTTCTGGGGCAATGGAAAACGGCATATTATGCCGATGGATTTGAAATCAGCTGTCACAGTCCAGCTTTTGCTCATTCGCTGCACAAATTTAATTTAAACCAAAGGGATGAGATTTCTCTGGTCCTGCGGCCTCCTCGTCTTGCTTTTCTGATGTCCAGGTAATAAGGGGCCCTCCTTTATGTTGCTGAAATAAATACATTTTGTGAATGAGGAGGCTGAAGGAGAGTCCATCTACCCAGGACTCATTTGGTGCTAATGGTCACCCAGGGCCAAAGAGCAGAGAAGGGGTTAATCTGACATTGGGAACTAAGGGGTCAGGATAGAATGCACCTCGAGTGATACCAGTAGGTGCCACTGGGATTGGAAGTGATAGAGAAAAATGGCAGGGTGTGAGGGCAGAGAACATGGACAGGGCATGCCAGGTGGACTAACAACTCCAGCAGGCTGCTTGGCTGCTGCTGGGGACATGAGTGGTTGAACTGGACACACCTTCCCAGTCAGGCTGTCTTCAAGGTGCCATGTGTCCTCTGCCAGTGTCCTAATAAGATCCTTTCAAAACAAACGAAATGCCTTTGTGTCTAGATGTCCAATAAAGGTCAACACTTGATTATTGATCTGTGTCCTCCAGACTCTGAGTTATGCTGGTGTGTTGGATAAGCATTCCTTTAGGAATGTAAACTAGAATTTGTCTTTACTTCTTAAAACATTATAATGAAAATATTTTCATCATAATATCACATAGGGCCATTAGGACATAGCTACGATTTATTGAGCACTCAACGTGTGGCTCATACTGTAAAGTAAGTACTTTACATACTTTGACCTATTTAATTCCAACAACAGCCCTGTAAGGCAAAAGTTATTGCTACCAGGTAGAGTCAAGGAAATTGAGTTTTAGAGAAGTAAGAAATTTGTCCAAGGTCTCAAACCTAGTAAGTGACAGAACCAGCACTTGAACCCCAGCCTGAAGATGATACTTCATCTGAACATTTTTTGAAGTATTTTTTCAGTTAACTTTTACAGGGAGGTGACAATGAATCTTTACCCACATCACACCCTTTACTCTTCCTAGTAGCCGCTTGGAGTAGGCATTGTGACCCGCCCCCATTCTGAGTTGAAGGAAATTTGGGGTAAAGAGATTAGGTCACTTGCCCAAGATCATACAACTCTTAAGTAACAGAGGTATGATATTTTGACCCCAAGGGTTTCTGGCTGGGCTTTTAACCACTATGTTCTGCTGTGTGTCATGTAAGTCAAGCTGTATATCCAGTCTCCACTGTCCCTGCCTATCCACCTGTTATATGCACCACTGAGGGAGGGTCTCCTTTATTATTTAAAACTCCCATCTCTAAATTGTTGATATTGCCAGAGTTGTGAGGCTCCAGTGAGCTTCTACGAGGGCTTGGAAGATTACTTGTGGCAGAAATGCTGGCAGGAGAAAACGGGAAATAGTGGATGCTTCAGAGATTTAAAATAAATTGCTGTGTGTGTTATTTCCTTCAAAACACTCCTGGGGGTCAAGATAAAGGAAAGCTCTCAGATGCACACCCTGGCCCCAGTGCTATCCCTGGGTGATGAAAAGCCCTGTCTGAAGTGAAGCCAAGTATTGGCCTGAAAAAAGAAGTTAGGCCTGCATAGAAATATGTACGCAGCTGGCATCAAATGGGGGAAATGTTTCATCCGTCTTTTGAATGGATAAACAGTTGGCTTCAACGAGGTGCTTCTGACTTTTGGCTGTGTGGACCAGGAGGCGAGGCTGTGCTACATAATGAGGAGGAGGGCCAAGGGGGAATTTGTTGTATATCTGCAATCAGCACGAAACAGCCATAACATTATTTCCAGGAAGAGCCAGACTTTCTCATGTCAAACTGGGATGGAAAAAATTGCCCACAAAGGACCTTTTCTAACAGCGTTGGAAAATATTTGCTTTAAAGAGCGGCATGGCATAGAGCCACACTGCCCAACATGGTGGCCACTAGCCCCATGTGGCTGTGGAGTGCTAGGAATATGGCCAGTCCAAATTGAGACAAGCTGGAAGGAGCCCTGGTGGTGCAGTGGTTAAGAGCTCAGCTGCTAAATGAAAGGTCAGCGGTTTGAACCCACCAATGGCTCAGTGGGAGAAAGATGTGGCAGTCTGCTTCTGTACAGATTAAATAAAAAAACCCATTGCTATCAAGTCGTTGCCTACTGATAGAGACTCTGGAGGACAGAGTAGATTCCAAGGCTCTAAATCTTTACGAAAGCAGACTGTCACATCTTTCTCCCGCAGAGTGCGTGACCACTGTACCACCAGGGTTCCTTCCATACAGCCTTGGAAATGCTATGGAGAAGTTCTCCTCTGTCCTGTTGGGTCACTGTAAGTTGGAACTGACTCAACAGCAATGGGTTTTTGAGTTTGGTAAGGGTTAAAGACATACTGAATTTCTAAATTCCACAGCAGGAAAAAAAGAATGCCAAATATCTCACTGATGATTTGTTTACACTGATTGTATGTCAAAATGATAGTATGTTGAATATATTGGGCTACAAAAAAGTGTCATTTAAGTTAATTTTACCTGTTTCTGTTTATTTTTTAAAAACGTGCCCACTAGAAAATTTAACATTACATCTCCGGCTCACATTATAGTTTTTCTCGGAAGGAGATGGTCCTGACTCTGAGAATGGACTTGAGATCAAATATTGCATTGAAAGTCTCTCTGCCATTCACTTGCTGGGTAACTCTGGCAGGAGAACACCTGTCTGCATTTCGGTTTCCACCCTGTAAACTGGGCAAACTAATACCTATACATTACGGTCATTATGATGATAAAAGAAAGAACATATTGAAAGTAGCTGGTAGAGTGGTCTGTACTGAATAAATACTAGTTTCCTTTCTCCCTTCCCTCTTGCTACATATTTTAAAAAATTCCTAGGGAAATGATTTTGAATTTTGAATCCTATAACTTGGCCAACTACCTATCAAGTGTAAAGAGAAATAAAGACATATTTGGATCTGCAGAGACTGGCGGAGGCTCTTTGAAAGCATTACTCAAAAATGGATGCCAACAGAATGAAAATTTAAGCCGAGAGAGAAAGATGGGGGATAAGAATAGCAGCAAAAAACAAAAAACAAAAACAGCTAGTGATAATTGTTGTTGTTTGCTGCCTTCAAGTTGGCCCCCAAATCATGGCGACCCCACGCACAGCAGAACGAAACACTGCCCAGTCCTGCACCATTCCCATGATTGGTTGCAGATCAGATCGTTGTGATCCATAAGGCTTTCACTGGATGATTTTAGGAAGTAGATCACCAGGCCTTTCTCCCTGGTCTGCCTCAGTCTGTCAAGCTCTGCTGGAACCTGTTCAGCAGCACAGCAACACGCAAGCCTGCATTGACAGAAAGGTGGTGGCTTCGCATGAGGTGCATTGGCTGGGATTGAACCCTGGTCACCCACATGGAAGGTGAGAATTCTACCACTGAACTAGCAATGCTCCATACTGATAACTGTACATGATTATAAAACAACAACAATACTACTACAATCCAGGATCTAAAATCTTAGATGTTAAAAGGGAGATAAAAGGGAGAGAAGGAGGGAAATGAGAGTTTTGTCTTGCTCAGAAGGAGAATTTTGGTACTGACTGACTTTGAATATGGCTAAAATTCTATAATTTTAAATATAATTTTGTTAAAATTTTAAGAATAAAAACTAGCCAAATAGAAAAACGACTAATAATTCTACACTAATAGACAAAGTTCATTGGGATAAAAAATTGTCAATCAACACAAGGAAGTGAAAAGAAAAAACAAAATGAAATCATGGTAAATAGAAAAAATAAAATAAGACGGGATGAATAAATTCAAGAATATTAATAATCACATAAAATGTGGGTGTTTTAAATCCACCTTTTTTTTCATTCAAAAATCTATATACAAATTGTTTTGTGACACTGGTTGCTGTCCCTGCAATGTGTCAGCACTTTCCCCCTTTCCACCCTTGGTTCCTTGTGTCCATTTGTCCACTTTTCCTGTCCCTTCCTGCCTTCTCGTCTTTGCTTTTGGGTAGATGTTGCCCATTTGGTCTCTTATACTTAATTGAACTAGGAAGCACGTTCCTCACATGTGTTACTGTTTGTTTTATAGGGCTGTCTAATCTTTGGACTTCAGGACTGGCTTCAGTTCTGAGTTAGCAGGGTGTCTGGGGGCCATAGTCTAGGGGTTCCTACTGTCTCTGTTAGATGAATAAGTCTAGTTTTCTTTTTTTGTGAATTTGAATTTTGTTCTACATTTTTCTCCTGCTCTGTTTGGAACCCTGTATTGTGATCCCTGTCAGAGCGGTCAGTGGTGGTAGCTGGGCACCATCTAGTTCTTCTAGGCTCGGCCTGGTGGAGGCCGTGGTTCATGAGGTCCATTAGTCCTTTGGACTAACATTTTCCTTGTGTCTTTGGTTTTCTTCACGCTCCTTTGCTCTGGACGAGCTGGACCAATAGTTGTATCTTAGATGGCCGCTCACAAGATTTTAAGACCCCAGGCGCTACTCACTGAAGTAGGATATAGAACATTTTCTTTATGAACAATGTTATGCTGAAAATTGGCCTAGATGTCCCCTGAGACCATGCTCCCCAGCCCTCAGCCCCAGTAACTTGGTCCCTCAAGGTGTTTGGAGGTGTCTAGGAAGCATCTATGGCTTTGCCTTGGTCAAGTTGTGCTTCCAACATGAGCATTTACTGGTGAAAATAAAAGACTACAGCCTTCAGTATGGATTACGTGTCAACATAAAGAAAACAAAAATCCTCACAACTGGACCAATAAACAACATTGTGATAAATGGAGAAGATTGAAGTTGTCAAGGATTTCGTTTTACTTGGATCCACAATCATCGCCCATGGAAGTAGCAGTCAAGAAGTTAAACAACATATTACATTGGGCAAACCTGCTGCAAAAAACCTCTTTAAAGTATTAAAAAGCAAAGATGACACTTTGAGGATTAAGGTGTGCCTGACCCAAGCCATGGTATTCTCAATCACCTCATATGCATGTGAAAGCTGGATCAAGAACAAGGAAGACCGAAGAATTGACACCTTTGAATTATGGTGTAGGTGAAGAATATTGAATATATGATGGATTGCCAGAAGAATGAACAAATCTGTCTTGGAAGAAGTACAACCAGAATGCTCCTTAGAAGCAAGGATGGAGAGACTTCATCTCACATAATTTGGACATGTTATCAGGAGGGACCAGTCCCTGGAGAAGGACGTCATGCTTGGTAAAGTAGAGGGTCAGTGAAAAAGAGGAAGCCCCTCAACAAGGTGAACTGACACAGTGGCTAGAATTTTGGGCTCAAGCATAACAACGATTGTGAGGATGGCGCAGGACCAGGTAGTATTTTGTTTTGTTGTACACAGGGTCACAATGAGTTGGAACTGACTCGATGGCACCGAACAACAGCAACAACATATATATACATATATGTATAACTCACACATCCTGTTCACATCGGTGAGTAAACAGAGGAGAGGGCACTACAGATTATTAGTGTTTAGGGCCCTCACATGCCTTAATCCAGCAGAAAAACGAAACATGTAGAGTATAGCCAAAAAAGTGCTCAAAGAAAAACATTATAAATGTATTTCTTAGATAAGCAGAGAGGATGAAATTAGCACTGAAATATAGAGCTCAATAAAAAGCAACGGAAAAACCTTAAGTAGAAATAATTATAAATATAGATTAGGTGTTAATGGTATTATTTGAAAAAAATATAGAATTGATCAATAAAACACAAACCTGATTTTTTAAAAAGACCCTCCCCCAAATAGTCTATCCTTTGTCAAGTCTGACGTCAAGAAAAATAAGGGAGGCACAAACAGATAATCTTAGAAACAAAAAAGGATATACATGAGATACAAAGGAAATTTCCATGAGACGAGTCAATATACAACTTTGTAGTAACAAATTTTAAAATTTAGAGAAATTAAGGAGTTTTTTTTAGAATATATGAATTTCTGAAATTGACTCAAAAAGAGAGAGAAAGGTGGAATAAAATAATAATCACAGGATAAATTGAAATGGGATTTCACAGTCTACCCCCAGAAATGGTCCACACCCAGGTACCATTTTTTGAGTAATTTCTTCAAAACCTCAAAGCACAGATAGCTTACATGCTTTGTAAACTATTGCAGAACACATAAAAACATGAAAAGCTTCTGAACTCACCTTTTGAGGTTGGTATGAAAAAAAAAATACTGATAGAAAAATCAGAAAATCTCTCACTCTCTCTTTTACACACACACACACACACACTCACTCACTCATGCATACACGCATTTGGCCAATCTCACTTATGAGCATATATGGAAAAGCCAAGTAAATTTAGCATTTGAAATCCAGCAGTGTGTTAAATCAGTATTACATAATGATTAAGTAGGGTTTATCCTAGGAATGGAGTTCCTGGGTGGTATAAACAGTTAACATAGACAGCTGCTAAGAGTAAAGTTGGGGGTTCGAGTCCACTCAGAGGTACCCAGGAAGAAAGGCCTGGTGATCTACTTCTGAAAAATCAGTCACTGAAAACCCTACAGGACACTGTTTGACTATGTGGGGTTACTATGATTTGGAAACAACTCAACAGCAACTGGTACTGGCCCTGGTATCGAGGATGGTTTGGAATTTGAACATTTATAAATGTTATTTATGATAGTAACAGATTCAAGAAGTAAAACTTGGTAATCATCTCATGCATGCTGAAAAATCACTTAATAATTTAAGATTCCTCCTGTTCTGAATGGAAAAATGTAAGAAAAATTTTTATCAAATCCAAGAAGAATTCAAAATACCCACTCTCACCACCTCCACTCAATGCTGTATTACTAAAGTGGGAAGAAAGAGGAAAAAACTCCAGAGGCATAAATAATGGAAAGAAGAAAAAAGTGTCTCTGCTTGAAGATAATATTGATTATATGCTTTGAAAATCCAAAAGGTTTACCTGAAAAATTATTTTAAAAAATTATTAAAAATGCTCATACAAATAAATACAAAATAAAAATATAAAAATAATAGCCTGCTTATACTAGCAATAACCTATTTGAAAATAGAACTTAAAAAATTATATTCATATTGTTTAATCAGAAATGAATTTGCTCTGTAAACCTTCATCTAAAGTATTCAGAAAATCAACAACAATAGCAAATATATTTATTAAAAAAAATAAGTAAATAAAACCAGCGTTAACCCTAACACAAATTTGTAAGACTTGGGTGAAAACCATTAAAAAAATTTTTTTTTACTGAAATGTATGAAATATAAGCTTTGCCAAATTCATATATTAGTGTTTTCCAACTCAAAATCCCAACAAGAATTTTTTAAAGAAAGTTGACAATCAACCTCAAAATTCATAGAGCAGGAAGAATGTACAAAAAAAGAATCAAGAATGTTTTAAAAGGGAATATTGAGGAGAGCTTCCCATATCAGAAACAAAATAAAGCTGTAGGACTTCAGATAAAATTATAGTACTTAAAACCAGCAGAAATAGATTAATAAAACAGAAAAGAGAATTCAGAAACTGATAAATGTGCATTTGTAATTAGCATATGACTGAACTTAATGGGCAAAGATGGGACTAGTCAGAAAATTGACATAATTTGCTATCTATATGGAAAAACCAGTATTTTGGATTCCTATTTTATACCATTTTATTTTTATACATTTATTTAAATTATTTACTAAACAATAAATTTTAGTTTGATTCAAGAGCCAAATATAAAATCAAAATTATGAAAGTGTTAGAGAAGATTTAGAAGATATAGATTAAGGTAAAATAATGTCCAATCATTATTGTTATTTAAATGGGAAACAGAAGTCACACACAAACACACATGTCAATATTATGTCACAGCATAATCTGTACGCTGAGCAAATATTCGGAGAAGCTGGACTATAAGAAGAAGAAAGGGGCATCAGGATTGGAGGAAGACTCATTAACAACCTGCGTTATGCAGATGACACAACCTTGCTTGCTGAAAGTGAAGAGGACTTGAAGCACTTACTAATGAAGATCAAAGACCACAGCCTTCAGTATGGATTACCCGTCAACATAAAGAAAACAGAAATCCTCACAAGTGGACCAATAACCAACATCATAAAAAATGGAAAAAGATTGAAGTTGTCAAGGATTTCATTTTACTTGGATCCACAATCAACGCCCATGGAAGCAGCAGTCAAGAAATCAAAAGACGCAATGCATTGGGCAAATCTGCTGCAAAAGATCTCTTTAAAGTGTTAAAAAGCAAAGATGCCACTTCAAGGGCTAAGGTGGGCCTGACCCAAGCCATGCATTAAAAGCTGGAGAATGAATAAGGAGGATTGAAGAAGAATTGGTGCCTTTGAATTGTGGTGCTGGCCAAGAATATTGAATATACCATGGACTGCCAGAAGAAGGAACAAATCTGTCTTAGAAGAAGTACAGCCAGATGCTCCTTAGAATCGAAGACATTGAGACTTTGTCTCACATAGTTCAGACATGTTATCGGGAGGGACCAGTCCCTGGAGAAGGACATCATGCTTGGTAGAGTCAGGAAAAAAGAGGAAGACTCTCAATGAGATGGATTGACACAATGGCTGCAACAATGGGCTCAAGCATAACAATGATTATGAGGATGACGCAGGCCTGGGCAGCATTTCGTTCTGTTGTACGTAGGGTCGCTATGAGTCGGAGTCGACTCAACAGCACCTAAAAACAACAACGTCAAAACAAAAAATAAATAAATAAAACATGGACAAAGAACTAGAAGGGCCTATGTTAATACGGTAAGAGTGGTTACTTCTAGAAACCACCTAAGAGTCCAGCAGAAGAAAAACAGTTAAATGAATTATGAAAATTCCTTAAATGCAATAGTATTCAGCCTTGAAAGGAGAATTAAGGGGGTCAGCTTGAGTTGGAATCGACTCAACAGCAACCATCACCACTAACAACATATGCATTTGGAGTCCTTGGGTGTTGCAAACTGTTAACTTCTACAGCTGCTAACCAAAGGAGGTTTAAGTCCACCCGGAGGTGCCCGGGAAGAACGGCCTGATGATCTAATCTGAAAAATTAGCTACTGAAAACACTATGGAACACAGATCTACTTTAACACGCATGGAGTCCCTGTGAGTTGGAACTGACTCAACAACAACTGGTCATATATACTTTACATGGAATGATCTCCAGGACATTTCGTGAGTGGAATAAAAAAAGGCAAGTCACCAAGCAATATGTACAGTGAAACCTATGAGAGCCGGAACTTGACGGGACTGCCTTGTTTCTCTGGGTCTCAATAGTTTTCCGCCTTTGACAGTGGGCAGTCTTACCACTTTTCTATTGCTCATTTTAGTGGAATACATTTGGGTTTTCCTTTTCTGACAGGTTTCCTCCTGACACAGGTTCCAGCTGTTGCAGGTTTTACTGTACATGTATATATGTAGACATATTTCTATTTATGATGTAAAAGCATTAGAAAAGTAATAAAATCTAGACAAAGGACTGGAATGATACACAACAATTTGGAGGGACTGATAACCTTTAGGGAGGGGTTGGTGGGCAGGGATTTGGGACACTTAGCTGTTTAACTCTTCAACGCTGACCAACAGAACTTTCTGCAATGACGGGAATGTTCCATATCTGTGCTGTCCAGGCCAACAGCCACTAGTGATATGTAGCTCTTGAGCACTTGAAATGTGGCTCGTGAGGCTGAGCCGATGCATCTTTAATTTTACTTCACTTTAAATGTAAATAGCCACAGGGGGCTAGTGGCTACTGTCTTAGACATGCAGCTCTCTCTAGGTTTTTATTGTTTGAAAAACTTTTTTACAAAAAAAAGTCTTAGTGGTGATGGTGGCACAACATGATGAATATAATTAAGGTCACTGAGTTGTACATGTGAACACTGTTGAAATGGCAAATGTTCTGTTATATATATTTTACCAGGCACACATAAAAACGCCTGTTTTGGTTACGGTGTAGGTTATGTGTGATCACAAACAGCCCTTAAAAATCTCACTGACTTGAACAACCAATGCTTATTTCTCTCTCACGTTGTACACGTTCATCAGGAGTTGGCTGGGGGTGCTCTGCTCCAAGTCTCCTCACATTAGAACCCAGGCTGACGGAGCTTCCACCATCTTGGGAGCCCCGCTGGTTGCCATGGCAAGGAATGAAATGCTATGGGGTCTCCCGGGGACAATTTAAACCCTTCCCCCTGGAAGCAAGTAACATGTGTCCCTTTTCACATTTCACTGGCCAAAGCACGTCTCACAGTCATCCTGAGTTCAAGAGTGTGGGGGAAAACAGCCTATGTGGCCAGAGAAAGGAGAGCTTGCAAGCAGTCACAATGTCTACCACATTACTTACTTTCCAATTAAGAAAGGAAAAAAGAAGAGCCATGTGAGAACACTAGAGCTCAGACCACTAAGGCAACCCTCATACGGCTTAATCAGTAGTTGCTAATTACTCATCCACCCCCTTCCTCATTTAAGAATTGTAGTCTTTATTTATAGAGCTGGAGAACTTAGAGTATGCTGGAAAGGAAGGTTGTTGCTTCTAGAGCTATTTTGGTTTACTACCTGGGGAGATATTTCAATAGGATTTAACACTTCTTATCCGGTAAAGTATTAAGGCTGATACTGAATACATATCTATTTTTTTCGAAATAATTTCTTTCAAAAAATATACCAATTAATGATAGCCCTATGATTAATGATATTTCTGCAACGGTGGCATACGTCTTCTAGTAACATCATAAGTGGACAATTTTGATGGCATCTGGCAAATTGGTAGAAATGAGAATTTACTGTTCATTTCCATTCTTCAGTGACCACAAATGAAAGCCATGTCATATAAAACAGTATAAAATACTCATTGGGAAAAAACCCAAAAACAAACGTGAAGGTAAATGAGCCAGGAATTCAGGCCACACTAACTCTAAAGAAAGAGGGTCTGGGCCCTGTAATAACTGATTCTGCTCACTCTGTGCAGGTTTGAGCCTGATAAGGAGCTAATACGGAGGAAAAACATTTTATCCTATGGAAACTTACGTTATCTTGTTGGACATCTAGGCACTAATGGGAAAGTCAGTACAGTCAGCCACTCTGAATACATCACTGAATATTCTATTCAGATTTATAGCAGAGGAACTTGGTGCGCTATCAGCAGCTACTTCCTATACTGGTACAGTACTAGCACATTGTCTAGCCTGGGCAAATCCTAAATTCGCTTGGTGATACTGCTGAAGTCTCCTTTCCACTGCTGAACTGTGCTTGAAATTCAGTGGGTGTCAGACCAGACCTATGTCAGAGCGCTTCATCCTTTGAATAGTAATCAACTTGGTGGCAAAGGTTGTTCTTTTTTTTTTTTTTTTTTTTACCAAAAGGAGGGAACTGAAAGCCACTGACCAAACACCTTCACCTTCAGAAACACACCTGTACTCAAACAAAGCTTGTCACACGGCTTATGACAAAGAGAATATCCTCCCAAAGAACCATGGATGTCTCAGTAAGACAGAACTGAAGGGCCTCCTTAGAGCGCTTTGGCTTGTGCTAAATTCTCTAAGGACTGAAGGGATCAGGGCCTCTTCCAGCTTGTCTGTTATCAAGAAGCAGGGGCAATTTGGTGATCAGGTATCTTAATAATGTTTATCTAGGAGCAGGAGGATTAAAGCAGAGCTGGAGTAGTCACTGGAGTCGCTGAGTAGTGTAAATGGTTAACACGCTCGGCAGCTAACCATAAAGGTTGAAAGTTCAAGTCCACCCAGAGGTGCCTAAGAAGAACGGTCTGGTGATCAACTTCCAAAAAAAAAAAAATCAGCCATTGAAAACCCTATGGGGCACAGTTGTTCTACTCTGACACACATGGGGTTGTCATGAGCCAGAACTGACTTGATAGCAACTGGTTTGGTTTGTTTTGGAGTGGCCATTGGTAAAGAAGCAGCAGTCACTCATGCTGATCAGAAGAGACGGGTGTTTAATCATTTTGTGGTATAGATTGTCCTTGTTCCAGACATGGTCACAGGGCGTGAGCAGAGTTCATATTTTGGAAGTTATATCATGGTTGGCTCCAACAGGGTAGTTTTTCGCTTTCTCAGGCACACGGCTGCCTCCTTGTTCGGGAGGGCTTTAGGTCCTACCCCTAGCCTCTGGTATTAGGTTGACTTTCAGTGGAACGTCAGAGAAAGAATGAGCTGCCGAGGGTTTTGGAGGAAAAAGGAACCTTCTCAGGTCTTACCAGGGTGCTCTGGGGTGTGATGGGGCATCAGGGGGAGGACATGCCTAGACAAGGCACCTGAAGAGGCAACCATTTGACTCTATATTCCATCATGTGTGTGAGTTGCCAGTGTCCAGGTGAGCATTGTTACATACCTAATTATCGCCTGTACACAGGTGGAAGAGGAATATGGTGACTACTTTATTGACCCCAACTCCTCCTCCACATCTCTAAGGGACCTGGTGGCATAAAGGTTAAGTGCTTGGCTGCTAACAAAAAAGTTAGCAGTGCAAACTTATCTGGCAGCTCTATGGGAGGAAAGACCCGGCAATCTGTTTCTGTAAAGAATACAACCAAGAAAAGCCTATGGGGCAGTTCTACTCTGTCACATGGGGTCAAGGGTGTATTATCCAATAAACAAGGTAAGCACAGTGCTTACCTTGCTTACCAGATCATCTGTAGTGAATAATTTCACATTTTTTCACCACACCAAAGATTCTGCTTCTAGGTAAGGCTGGCATCTACCTTTCTCCCAACCCCACAGCACCTTCCTACAAAATCAAAACCTCTTTTTAAATTTACAATCCCTGACAGAGGCAGATGACTCAGTAAACAGGGTAAACATAGGCTTACTTGTGCTTACTTACTAATCTGTAGTGAAACTCTTCACTGCAGATGATCTGGTAAGCAATTTAAGCACTGCGCTTACCTTGCTTATTGGATAATCTGCCCCTGCATGGGGTCGCTATGAGTCAGAATTGACTCGACGGCACCCAACAACAATAGCCCTAGATCTATACTCTTGCCTTGGCCTTATTATCATACATATATTCACCTTTTGATTGTGTTCTTGTCTTGGCCATGTTACTTGTTTTAGCCAATGGAATTTTTTTAGCAGATTTGGGGCAAGCAGAAAAGTTTTCTTTAAGGAAATGAATTGAAGCCAAGATCTGAAGGATAGGAAGGGTTAGGTAGGCAAAGGAAGGGGGCAGACACGGAAAGGATGAACTTTCCAGGAAGAGGGAAGCATACACAATGAGATCCAAAAGAGGGAAGCACAGAATTCGATGGAGGGGGTGTGCATTAAGACTGGGGAGAAAGGCAGGGCCTAGAATATATTCAGCCTTACAGGATGTGTAGTGCATTTGGGAATTTATCCTAATAGTAATGGAAAGTGATGGAAGATGGTTAACCTGAGAGGGACATGATCTAATTTCTTTTTTCAAAGATCGCTTTGGTTGCAGAGTTGCTGTTAGAATCAGGGATGGAATTTGGAAGAACTCAGTCCTAGGATTTTTCCATCTTTGTCAGGGCGCCATGGAATACAAATTGGCTCTCTCATTTGTTCCATTAAAATCAATGACTTTGTTTAGGCAAAGTGGCTCCTGGATATCATCCCAGAGAGGGGTTAGAAGGGTTCTTGATAATATTCTAAATTTACTAAATGAAAATAGGAGAGTAGCTGAGAGGATTGATTTTGGGGTGAGCCAACAGTCCTTGGTGGCATGTGGCCAAGCAAAAAGGGCCTATTAGGCTGGGTTTAGAAAGCCGTGGCTGTGCATTACTGAGGGGCGCCATTTTCTTCAAATGGCTATTCAGTTTGAAAATGAGGTTGATGAGAATAAATAGCATTTTTTGGTATGAGAACTGAAAAGACATAGCGCTTTCCAGCGTAGCCTCTTTCTGAATACTCCGATTTAGATCTCATCTGGAGGTGCGGTTTTATGCTATGTCACATGTCAGAACATTAGATTCTCTCATTCTGATACCACAGAGGGCTGATACCTCATACCCTTTCATAGGAAAACAAAATCATGCTGACAGTGAGATCAGATGACACCAAGTCTTAGAAACTCAAAAATCTGAAAAGAGGAAATTAAATTACAAGAGGAAATTTGGGCTTGCTTTTTTAGATTGGCTTGTTTGTTTTGGAAAACGAAGAATTTTAAGAACAAAGAGTGGTTCGTGGATTGCAGATTTTGCTGGTTCCTTAAGGTTCTTGGTCTGGCTTGTCTTTACAACCTCATAGTAATTGTGCTTTTATTTTCAAAGTGAATAACTTATGAGGGGAACTTTAATTGCACCCAAGTTGTCTACGGCTGAAATGTTATGTAATTGTTAGGAGAGTACGTTTTTAGGACACTGAATTGTGCAAACGTCACCTGTGTTAAATGTTGACAGAGGTTTTCCGGATTTCTCAAGCTCGGCCCTGTTGACATTTGGAGCTGGAATGTTCTTTGTGATGGGGGCTGTGCTGTGCACTGTAGGGCATTGAGCAGCATCTCCAGCCTCTACCCATTAAATGCTGGTTCCCATTCTCCACCGAGTTGGGACAAACGAAACTGTGTCCAGCCATTGCAAATGTCCCCGAGGGAGCCAAATCACTCCCAGTTGAGAGTGATTAGGTTAGCTACTATCTAAACACATTTTGAAATGACTGTTGGCCAAATTTTAACTGTGATTTAGTTTTGTGACTATGCTCAATTAGAGAGGCTGTTTATAAACAGGTTCAGGGCTCCACACCAACCCAAGGGGAGGGCTCCTGGATATGTTCTCCTGTGGTTTCCACGTCAGAGGTGTTTGTTAAGTTTTAGAAAATCTTTCACTGGTGCCTGATGAAGGTGAAAGAATTTAAAAGGTAGGTGGGTGTGTCTCAATATCTATTTTTAAAGCGCTTCGAAAAGACCCAGAACTCACTGTATTTTATGCATGTGAGGGAGCATGAAAAAATATTCATTGAATGAAATATTCATTAAAGTCAAGTTTGCATTTTCTATTTCTCTTTAGATATTAGATCAGGGGTTGAGTAATGCTGTGGATTACCAGGATGAAGGGCTGCTAGCTGGGGTCACATGTGATTGTGTCCAAGAAGGCGTAGGAAGGGCCAAATAAAACTGGTGACCACAAACAAGAGATAAAAGAAATTGAAAGGGTGAATTTAGAAATGAGTTTCATTCGAAGGCTTACTGGGATATGAAATGAGAAACTAGGCTCCCTTGAGAAAGAGTTGAAGTCACCAAGCATCAGGCAATTTGAAACAGGGAGGGACGACTCATAGCACGTCTTACTAGAGTTGGCCTAGCCTGGAAATACTGATGGGGAGATTATTCCAGGGAAATTCGTGATACAAATCTAAATGTTGACAAATTACCAAAAAGAGCTAAAGATGAAAACAGAGAACACAAATAATCCATTCCTTAAAAAAGAGTGAAACATCCATGTGCAAATAACTCTACAAGGTACAAACATGGAATCATGCTCTTATAGCTGGAAGAGACCATACTGGTAAGAGATGTGAGCTCTTGGAACAGACTGCCTGGGTTTGAATCCCAACTCCACCACTTGTTAGCTGTGCAGCCTTGAGCATGTTACTCACTGTCTGCGTGCCTCAGTTTCCTCATGTATAAAATGGGAAGAATAATAATAGTACCTATCTCATAGGGTTGCTGTGTGGATTAAATAAATTAACACATGCCAAGCAGTTAAAGCTGGTTTACTCTATTTAGAAAATGTTGGCTTTAATTCTATTTAGGACTATTAGCTATTCTTATTAATTCAAGGCATAAAGGGGCTATGACTTGCCCATAGTCATGGATCTAGTTAGGTGCAAAGTTAGGACTCGGACTCTTGGTTGACATTGTTTCCCTTTATTTTAGGCTGTTCTCCTTCATGTAGTGTGTGTGTGTACATATGTATAAGAGATAGACATGGAAATAGTTAAACACAATTGTCTAATATTTTATACCGGGATCATACTTGGGCCCCTGACCAACTTCATGGCATGAGGCAAAACCTCCCCCTTTATAGATACAGAAACAGAGATGCAGTAGAAGCGTTAAGCAATTTACCTAAGACATCAGAGCTAATGGATAGTAGAATTGCAATCCTAAACCAGGGCTCTCAACTCTGGTTCTGGGCCTCTGTCCTTGCACCCCACTCCTCACCTATGGCTGAAACTGAATGCACGTGGGGTGAGAGCAGAAGCATAGCTGAGGTTCTGGGAAGCACAGTGAGGAAGACCTGCCACCCGCAGGCGAGCGTGATCAGGGAGGGCTGGTTGGAAGGGTGGGCATAAATCTCAGTCCCTTCCATTCCCACTACAGGGAGCTCTTGAATACAATTCATTTAACTCCAACCCTCCTTCCCCATCCTCCATCATCTTTTACCTGGATGCCTACCTTCTGACTGGTCAATCTGTGGTCTACATGCAGCCATAGTGATTAATCTAAAAAACAAATCCGACTCTCCTCCTTTGCTGGTGGGAATGTCATTAGGGTGCAGCTGCTGTGGAAAAGAGTTTGGTGGTTCCTCAAAAAGTTAACTATAGAGCTACCAAGTGACCCAGCAATACTACTCTTAAGTATATACATACCCAAGAGGCTTGAAAGCAGCGACCCAAACAGATGCTTGTACACCAATGTTCATTGCAATGCTATCCATAACAGCCAAAAGGTAGAAACATCCTAAGAATCCATCAGCAGAGGAATGGATAAACAGAACGTGCTACAACCATACAATGGAATATTATTTAGCCATAAAAAGGAACGAAACTTGAAAACTAAATTAAAGAAGCCGGACACAAAGTGTCACCTATTTTAAGATTTAATTTCTATGAAATATCTGGAATAGGTAAATCCAGAGAGACAGAAAGCAGACTAGTGGTTGCCAGGGGCTGGGGAAAGGGGAAGTGACTGCTAATGGGTACAGGGCTTCCTTTCAGGGGTGAGGAAAATGTTTGGGACTTTGATAGAGGTGATCGTTGCACATTGGAAATATACCAGATGCTACTGAACACTTTAAAATGGTCAATGGTATGCTATGTGGATTTCACCTCAATAAAAACAAAACAAATCTGATCATGCCATTCCCTGCCACCCACCCAGCTTCCTCCCACCTTTCAGCAACTCTCCATTCCTTCCCATAAAGTCAGCCTCTGCAGGGAGATTGCAGCCCTTCAGTTCTGGCCTGTTCTCCTCTCTCCCCGCTACCTCTCTGCTCTCCCCACTTACCCCTCTACTCCCTCCATGCTGAAAGAGATTTCACCCTCTGCTGATGCATCCTGGTCTCTTTTCCTGTACATGTAACCACCTTGCAACATTCCATATATTATGTTTTAATGGTCTCCATGACTTTGCAAATTGGGCAGAAGGCCTTGGCAAAATCAGTCATTATTAATATTTAACATGTACATTGCTCTAGAAAGATGTTATAGATTGGCCTTAAAAAAGTTCCAGTTTCTGCCAGTGGAATGCATTTAAATTCTAACCTCAGAGCCAACATTTCAGAAAGGCCCTCTCACCCTTTGTGGATTGGAGAAGCCAGCAGCTGCCTGCGGAGATGTCTGCTCTCCCCTGCTTGCTCGCTCGCCCTCATCCCCTGCATCAAAGCCTCTTTGATACTCAGAGAAGGCACCTCTGGGTGTATGTGTGGTCTGGGCTCCTGCAGCATGCAGCCAATCTGAACAGGATGGCATTCGTGCCTTTCCACGACCATTCATCCCTCATTTCTCAGGAGTGGAAACAAGGAAGTGCTAGAGCCGCTGGATCTGCCCAGAAGCTAAGGTCCATGGCCCCCTCCCAGCCCTCTTCTTCCAGTTCTTCATTTCTTGTAGGCATGCGCAAGCTTGCTCACGATGTCTCCGTCAGCCCTGCTAACTGAGGCCCAGCCTCCCCTGCTCCTCAGGGTTAATTCACAGCTTTGTGTTCAATATTGGGCTTTGAACCAGTTTGTTCTGGTTCGAACTCCTGCTGAGAATTCTGTTTCTAACAAGTTCCCAGGTGATGCTAATGATGCTGGTTAGGGACTAATTCTGAGAACCACTAGTTGAGCAGTGGTTCTCAAAAGTTATAACACATAAGAATCACCTGGGAATCTTCTTAAACTGTATATTCTGATTCAGTATATCTGGGGTGGAAATGCAAATTCCCAGCACGGGTTGGAACTGGAATGAACCAACTTGAAGCCCTGGTTCAAGACCAGTACCAGTACCAGTTGCCATGGAGTTGACTCCAAATCCTGACAACTCCATGTGTATCAGAGTAGAACTGTGCTTCATAAGGTTTTCAATGGCTGATTTTTTGAAGAGAGATCACCAGGCCTTTCTTCTGAGGCATCTGTGGGTGAACTTGAACCTTCAACCTTTTGGTTAGCAGCTGGGTGCACTAACCGTTAGCACCACCCAGGGATGCATGTTCAATAACCAAACCCAAAACCCACTGCTGTCGAGTTTATTCCTATTCATAGTGACCCTGTAGGACAGAGTAGAACTGTCCCATAGGGTTTCTGAGGCTGTAATCTCTACAGAAGCAGATTGCCACATCTTTCTCTGGCAGAGCAGCTGGTGGGTTCAAACTGCTAACCTTTTGGTTAGCAACCGAGTGCTTTAACCATTGCACCACCAGGGCTCCTCGTGTTCAACAGGAATGGCAAAAATGTTCATAAGTGATGCACGTACTGCATTTTTACACAAATAACGTGCACCTTCTGTGTTTGCTTGCCAACTGCGCCCTCCTCCTGCAAGGTATTTCTTTTAAGTGCAATATGCTATTCTTTTAACAACAACAGCATGGTTGGCAAACAAACACAGAAGGTGTGCAGTATTTGCATAAAATATGGTAACTACGTTGATCATAGCATATCTGGACATATCTTATGAACAAAAAATATTAAAATCAGTTTGATCAAGAAAAGACTTATTGGAGAGGCGGGGCCAAGATGGCGGACTAGGTAGACACTACCTCGGATCCCTCTTGCAACAAAGACTCAGAAAAACAAGTGAATCGATCACATACATAACAATCTACGAACCCTGAACAACAAACACAGATTTAGAGACGGAGAACGAACAAATACGGGGAAGCAGTGACTGTTTTCGGAACCTGGAGCCAGCGTCCCAGTCAGGCGGCTTCATTAACATTGGAATTTCCTGAGCCAGAGGGAAAACGGCTCCGGCTCTGTGGCGGCTTTGCTTTTCCCTTTTTTTTTTTTTTTTTTGGTCTTTTCCTAACCCATTCTTCCGGCCTGAGAGAAGGAACCACAAAAAACCCAGTGACCAAAAATCCATCCCTAATTGGTCTAAAAACACAGAACCAGCTACAGCCAAGCATATATGATCCAAATCTCGGACTTTTATCCTTACAGGGAACAAGGTGGTGATTATAATCCAAAGGCAGTTCTGATAGGGATCTGACTGCATTTTTTTTAAGCGGATTTTATGGAAAAACAAGTTTCCCAGGTCTGATATCTCTGCTTATTCAACAGAGCCCTAACTGACCCACAACAGGGAACTGAGGGCTGAAGCTCCCCCCAGACCACCTAGCCTCTTGCCTTAGGGGTCTAAGGAGGGTGACACCTACCAATCAGTAGAGGTACTTGCATTGGGGGCCTAAGATACAGCTGCAGTGCCCTCCCACCAAGGTGTTATAGGAATAGAGACACACGTACCTCACTGACACTTGGGGGAAGCCTGTCAGCCTCCTGACCCCCCTGGAGGGTGAACCCCAGCTGCTAATAGAATCTGGTGCACACAACTATCACCACTACTTCTCGAGGTGGATAGGTGTTAGGGTGCAGCACACACTTGATGACCCAAAATCAGATTCTACTCAAGAATAGTGAATAGACTCAGGCATATATATCTGGCAACAGCCCAAACCAGCTGGTAATAGGTCATAAGTAAGTCAAGGGCTACAACAAACAAGACAGCACAATCTAGTAGCCCATCCACGTATACTGAAAGAAAACAAAACAAGATAAGACTCAGTGAGCAATTATAGAATAAACCACTACTGCTGTCTCCGAGCCATCACTAAGATATTTTTATATCTTAGTGATGGCTCGGAGACAGCAGTTGATATCAAACCACATAAAGAAGCAGACCATGACAGCTTCTACAAACCCCCAAACAAAAGAATCAAAATCTTTCCGAAATGAAGACACAATCCTGGAATTATCAAAACTAATTTACAGAATGCTTCAAGACATCAGGGATGACCTCAGAAACGAAATAAGGCAAGCTGCAGAAAAAGCCCAGGAACACACTGATAAAACTGTTGAAGAACTCAAAAAGATTATTCAAGAACATAGTGGAAAAATTAATAAGTTGCAAGAATCCATAGAGAGACAGCATGTAGAAATCCAAAAGATTAACAATAAAATTACAGAATTAGACAACGCAATAGGAAGTCAGAGGAGCAGACTCGAGCAATTAGAATGCAGACTGGGACATCTGGAGGACCAGGGGATTAACACCAACATAGCTGAAAAAAAATCAGATAAAAGAATTAAAAAAAAATGAAGAAACCCTAAGAATCATGTGGGACTCTATCAAGAAGGATAACTTGCGTGTGATTGGAGTCCCAGAACAGGGAGGGGGGACAGAAAACACAGAGAAAATAGTTGAAGATTTGCTGACAGAAAACTTCCCTGACATCATGAAAGACGAAAGGATGTCTATCCGAGATGCTCATCGAACCCCATTTAAGATTGATCCAAAAAGAAAAACACCAAGACATATTATCATCAAACTTGCCAAAACCAAAGATAAAGAGAAAATTTTAAAAGCAGCCAGGGAGAAAAGAAAGGTTTCCTTCAAGGGAGAATCAATAAGAATGAGTTCAGACTACTCAGCAGAAACCATGCAGGCAAGAAGGCAATGGGATGACATATACAGAGCACTGAAGGAGAAAAACTGCCAGCCAAGGATCATATATCCAGCAAAACTCTCTCTGAAATATGAAGGCGAAATTAGGATATTTACAGATAAACACAAGCTTAGAGAATTTGCAAAAACCAAACCAAAGCTACAAGAAATACTAAAGGAAATTGTTTGGTCAGAAAACCAATAATATCAGATACCAGCACAACACAAGGTCACAAAACAGAACATCCTGATATCAACTCAAATAGGGAAATCACAAAAACAAATTAAGATTAATTAAAAAAAAATGCTCATAACAGGGAATCATTAAAGTCAATACGTAAGAGATCACAGTAATCAAAAAGAGGGACTAAATACAGGTGGCATCGAACTGCCATATGGAGAGTGATACAAGGCGATATAGGACAATACAAGTTAGGTTTTTACTTAGAAAAATAGGGGTAAATATTACGGTAACCACAAAAAGGTATAACAACTCCATAACTCAAGATAAAAGCCAAGAAAAACATAACGACTCAACAAACATAAAGTCAAACACTACGAAAGTGGGGATCTCACAATTTGCTAAGAAAAACGCCTCAGCACAAAAAAGTAAGTGGAAAAATGAAATTGTCAACAGCACACATAAAAAGGCATCAAAATGACAACACTAAACACTTATTTATCTATAATTACGCTGAATATAAATGGACAAAATGCACCAATAAAGAGACAGAGAGTCTCGGACTGGATAAAGAAACACGATCCGTCTATATGCTGCCTACAAGAGACACACCTTAGACTTAGAGACACAAACAAACTAAAACTCAAAGGATGGAAAAAAATATATCAAGCAAACAATAAGCAAAAAAGAAGAGGAGTAGCAATATTAATTTCTGACAAAATAGACTTTAGACTTAAATCCACCACAAAGGATAAAGAAGGACACTACATAATGATAAAAGGGACAATTGATCAGGAAGACATAACCATATTAAATATTTATGCACCCAATGACAGGGCTGCAAGATACATAAATCAAATTTTAACAGAACTGAAAAGTGAGATAGACACCTCCACAATTATAGTAGGAGACTTCAACACACCACTTTCGGAGAAGGACAGGACATCCAGTAAGAAGCTCAATAGAGACACAGAAGACCTAATTACAACAATCAACCAACTTGACCTCATTGACTTATACAGAACTCTCCACCCAACTGCTGCAAAGTATACTTTTTTTTTCTAGCGCACATGGAACATTCTCTAGAATAGACCACATATTGGGTCATAAAACAAACCTTTGCAGAGTCCAAAACATCGAAATATTACAAAGCATCTTATTTGACCACAAGGCAATAAAAGTAGAAATCAATAACAGAAAAACTAGGGAAAAGAAATCAAATACTTGGAAAATGAACAATACCCTCCTGAAAAAAGACTGGGTTATATAGAAGACATCGAGGAGGGAATAAGGAAATTCATAGAATGCAACGAGGATGAAAATACTTCCTATCAAAACCTCTGGGACACAGCAAAAGCAGTGCTCAGAGGCCAATTTATATCCATAAATGCACACATACGAAAAGAAGAAAGAGCCAAAATCAGAGAACTGTCCCTACAATTTGAACAAATAGAAAGTAAGCAACAAAAGAATCCATCAGGCACCAGAAGAAAACAAATACTAAAAATTAGAGGTGAACTAAATGAATTAGAGAACAGAAAAACAATTGAAAGAATTAACAAAGCCAAAAGCTGGTTCTTTGAAAAAATTAACAAAATTGATAAACCATTGGCCAGACTGACTAAAGAAATACAGGAAAGGAAACAAATAACCCGAATAAGAAACGAGAAGGGCCACATCACAACAGACCCAACTGAAATTAAAAGAATCATATCAGATTATTACGAAAAATTGTACTCTAACAAATTTGAAAACCTAGAAGAAATGGATGAATTCCTGGAAAAACACCACCTACCTAAACTAACACATTCAGAAGTAGAACAACTAAAGAGACCCATAACAAAAAAAGAGATTGAAAAGGTACTCAAAAAACTCTCAACAAAAAAAAGCCCTGGCCCGGACGGCTTCACTGCAGAGTTCTACCAAACTTTCAGAGAAGAGTTAACACCACTACTACTAAAGGTATTTCAAAGTATAGAAAATGACGGAATACTACCCAACTCATTCTATGAAGCCACCATCTCCCTGATACCAAAACCAGGTAAAGACATAACAAAAAAAGAAAATTACAGACCTATATCCCTCATGAACATAGATGCAAAAATCCTCAACAAAATTCTAGCCAATAGAATTCAACAACATATCAAAAGAATAATTCACCATGACCAAGTAGGATTTATACCAGGTATGCAGGGCTGGTTTAATATTAGAAAAACCATTAATGAAATCCACCACATAAATAAAACAAAAGACAAAAACCACATGATCTTACCAATTGATGCAGAAAAGGCATTTGACAAAGTCCAACACTCATTTATGATAAAAACTCTCAGCAAAATAGGAATTGAAGGAAAATTCCTCAACATAATAAAGGGCATCTATGCAGCCAACATCACTCTAAATGGAGAGAACCTGAAAGCATTTCCCTTGAGAACGGGAACGAGACAAGGATGCCCTTTATCACTGCTCTTATTCAACATTGTGCTAGAAGTCCTAGTCAGAGCAATTAGGCTAGACAAAGAAATAAAGGGCATCCGGATTGGCAAGGAGGAAGTAAAATTATCTCTATTTGCAGATGACATGATCTTATACACAGAAAACCTTAAGGAATCCTCCAGAAAACTACTGAAACTAATAGAAGAGTTTGGCAGAGTCTCAGGTTATAAGACAAACATAAAAAAATCACTTGGATTCCTCTACATCAACAAAAAGAACATCGAAGAGGAAATAACCAAATCAACACCATTCACAGTAGCCCCCAAGAAGATAAAATACTTAGGAATAAATCTTACCAAGGATGTAAAAGAACTATACAAAGAAAACTACAAAGCTCCACGACAAGAAATTCAAAAGGACATACTTAAGTGGAAAAACATACCTTGCTCATGGATAGGAAGACTTAACATAGTAAAAATGTCTATTCTACCAAAAGCCATCTATACATACAATGCACTTCCGATCCAAATTCCAATGTCATTTTTTAAGGGGATAGAGAAACAAATCACCAACTTCATATGGAAGGGAAAGAAGCCTCGGATAAGCAAAGCATTACTGAAAAAGAAGAAGAAAGTGGGAGGCCTCACTCTACCTGATTTCAGAACCTATTATACAGCCACAGTAGTCAAAACAGCCTGGTAGTGGTACAACAACGGGCACGTAGACCAGTGGAACAGAATTGAGAACCCAGATGTAAATCCATCCACATATGAGCAGCTGATATTTGACAAAGGACCAGTGTCAGTTAATTGGGGCAAAGATAGTCTTTTTAACAAATGGTGCTGGCATAACTGGATATCCATTTGCAAAAAAATGAAACAGGACCCGTACCTCACACCAAGCACAAAAACTAACTCCAAGTGGATCGAAGACCTAAACATAAAGACTAAAACGATAAAGATCATGGAAGAAAAAATAGGGACAACGTTAGGAGCCCTAATACAAGGCATAAACAGAATACAAAACATTACCAAAAATGACGAAGAGAAACCAGATAACTGGGAGCTCCTAAAAATCAAACACCTATGCTCATCTAAAGACTTCACCAAAAGAGTAAAAAGACCACTTACAGACTGGGAAAGAATTTTCAGCTATGACATCTCCGACCAGCGCCTGATCTCTAAAATCTATATGATTCTGTCAAAACTCAACCACAAAAAGACAAACAACCCAATCAAGAAGTGGGCAAAGGATATGAACACGCACTTCACCAAAGAAGATATTCAGGCAGCTAACAGATACATGAGAAAATGCTCTCGATCATTAGCCATTAGAGAAATGCAAATTAAAACCACAATGAGATTCCATCTCACACCAACAAGGCTGGCATTAATCCAAAAAACACAAAATAATAAATGTTGGAGAGGCTGCAGAGAGATTGGAACTCTTATACACTGCTGGTGGGAATGTAAAATGGTACAACCACTTTGGAAATCTATCTGGCGTTATCTTAAACAGTTAGAAATAGAACTACCATACAACCCAGAAATCCCACTCCTCGGAATATACCCTAGAGAAATAAGAGCCTTCACACAAACAGATATATGCACACCCATGTTTATTGCAGCTCTGTTTACAATAGCAAAAAGCTGGAAGCAACCAAGGTGTCCATCAACGGATGAATGGGTAAATAAATCGTGGTATATTCACACAATGGAATACTACGCATCGATAAAGAACAGTGACGAATCTGTGAAACATTTCATAACATGGAGGAACCTGGAAGGCATTATGCTGAGCGAAATTAGTCAGAGGCAAAAGGACAAATATTGTATAAGACCACTATTATAAAGATCTTGAGAAATAGTATAAACTGAGAAGAACACATACTTTTGTGGTTACGAGGGGGGAGGGAAGGAGGGTGGGAGAGGGTTTTTCACTGATTAATTAATAGATAAGAACTGCTTTAGGTGAAGGGAAGGACAACACTCAATACATGGAAGGTCAGCTCAACTGGACTGGACCAAAAGCAAAGAAGTTTCCGGGATAAACTGAATGCTTCAAAGGTCAGCGGAGCAAGGGCGGGGGTTTGGGGACCATGGTTTAAGGGGACTTCTAAGTCAATTGGCAAAATAATTCTATTATGAAAACATTCTGCATCCCACTTTGAAATGTGGCGTCTGGGGTCTTAAATGCTAACAAGCGGCCATCTAAGATGCATCAATTGGTCTCAACCCACCTGGAGCAAAGGAGAATGAAGAACACCAAGGTCACACGACAACTAAGAGCCCAAGAGACAGAAAGGGCCACATGAACCAGAGACCTACATCATCCTGAGACCAGAAGAACTAGTTGGTGCCCGGCCACAATCGATGACTGCCCTGACAGGGAGCACAGCAGAGGACCCCTGAGGGAGCAGGAGATCAGTGGGATGCAGACCCCATATTCTCATAAAAAGACCATACTTAATGGTCTGACTGAGACTAGAGGAATCCCGGCGGTCATGGTCCCCACACCTTCTGTTGGCCCAGGACAGGAACCATTCCCGAAGACAACTCATCAGACATGAAAGGGACTGGGCAGTGGGTAGAAGAGAGATGCTGAAGAAGAGTGAGCTAATTATATCAGGTGGACACTTGAGACTGTGTTGGCATCTCCTGTCTGGAGGGGGGATGGGAGGATAGAGAGAGTTGGAAGCTGGCAAAATTGTCACGAAAGGAGAGACTGGAAGGGCTGACTCATTAGGGGGAGAGCAAGTGGGAGTACGGAGTAAGGTGTATATAAACTTATATGTGACAGTCTGACTTGATTTGTAAACGTTCACTTGAAGCTCAATAAAAGTTAATAAAAAAAAAAAAGAAAAGACTTATCTAGGAGCCTCAATCTAGGTCTTTTGGTGCTATACAAGTGAGAAAAAAATAGCTGACAGAGAGGCCAAATTTTAACTGCAGCTGTCCTGAGTCTTCAGGACCAATTTAATAATACAAACCAAACTGATGTTTTGGGCTGTTTAAAAGGGGCAACTGTGGAGGTTATAGAAAGATCCTGTAATGACAGTCATGCACCGCATAACGTTTGTTTGGGCAATGTCTGACCACATATACGTCTGTGGCCCCGTAAGGGCCAGAAATTCCGACTGGAGAAAGGTACATAGCAGATGTAACTGGGTGTAGTGAATGCAACAGCTTCCCACATGCAACACGTGTATCTCATGTCCCTTGTATACAAAATGATTATGTATAATGGCACCGTGAATATATAACATATAATGCATATGTCTTGCTAGCCATAATAAACGTCGATGTTACTTGGCTTATATATGTCTGTGCTGTACTTTCTATCATTATTTTAATGTGAACTTTCCCTATTTGCAAATAAAGTTTACTGTATAACAGTGTATGCTTTGACTTGTAGGCAGCAGCATACAATCTCATGTATTGTGTGTCTCTTGAGTGTTGTACTGTTATCTCTCTGTTTAATGTTCTTTCAAAAATATTACCATGAGGTACGCCATGGCTCCCAAACACAGCAAAACCAGTATTAGTGATAGCAGCAGCAAGAGGCAAAGGAGAAGTATCGATTTGAAAGTGAAATAAAAGGCTATTAAACAATATGAAGGTGGAAAGTCAGTGAATGGTATTGCTCTCGATTTAGGCATGTTTGCACAACCACCGAATCACATAACACCCTATTTCACAGAACATATCATGGACATTAATTGACGCATGACTGTATATGGAAACTGTTGCTCAAATCATAATTATTTTCTCAGTTAAATTTCAGGTTCACGGTGAAATCTAAAAGAACCTATTTTAGTCCATTATACATAAGTGATTATAATTTCTTTTTGATATAAAATGAGATAGATTAAAATGGAAAAGAGGTTTTCACTTAAATTGTGTATATGGCATATTGAGATAGTGTTCCCATATGAATAACCCAGAAAAATAAGAAGTCTTATTTCCAAACTTATCATAACTGAAAACATCCATGCTCACATTCTCAAATACAAAATGATATAGACTATAGGCTTCATATTTGTTTCATTTTTTTATTGCCTTTATACCTCTTTTGACAGGTTATCTCATTTTGCCAAGATTTGAAGTGTTTTGTGTACGTGTCTAATTTGCCTACAAGGTTCTAAAGTCCAGAAGATAGACAATCTTTCCCTACAAGGTTCTAAAAAATCCAGAAGGTAGACGATCTTTCCCATCGCTGTGTCCAGTTCCGTGCCTGGCAGGACCTTCGGTTAGTATCACAGAAGGCAAAGGAGAGTGGTTCAGAGTAATGCACTAGAACAGTGGTTCTCAACCAGGGATGACTGTGCCCTGTGAGAACACTTGCAAAGTCTAGGGACATTTTTGGTTGTCACAACTGGAAGGGACAGGCAGGAGGCTACTGGCTGTCATGGGTAGGGGCCAGGGAAGCTGCTAAACATAATGCGCAAGACAGCCCCCCACAACAAAGATTTATTCGGCCCAAAATGTCAATAGTGCCAAAGTGGAGAAACCCTGGTTTAGAATCATGCTTAGGTTTTTCACATGCAAAAAAATTTATACTAGATTATTACCTCATATTATATATGATCCAGGTGGACGGAAGGTTTAAATGTCAAAAATAAAACTTTAGAACTACTGGAAGAAAATACATCTTTATGGTACAGGAAATGGAAGAAAAGAGAAAGCTCAGAAAGACTCATACAGAAATACTAACTTGGTATGAGACTGAGGGAGAATTAAAAATTAGAGGGAAGGGAGACACTATACAAAAAATTACTATTTCCGTTTTACATATAAGAAAAGCTGACGCTTACAGAACTTAAGTAACTTATTGCAGCTCAACAATTTGTAAGTGATAGAGTGAGGTTTTGAACCAGACATGATGAATATGCCTTGGCGATGGAAAGGATTTTTTAAACAAGATATAAGCAGAAACCAGAAAGAAAATTTTTTATAATTTTGGCCATATTACAGTTTAAAACATCTAGTTGAAAAAAGACCCCTGAAATGAAGTTAAAAGACAACAGACTGAAGAAGACATTTGCAATACGTATAAAAGGCAAAAGATTAATATCAATAATGCACAAAGAATGCCTAGAAATACACGAGAATAAGTCAAGCATCCTGATGGAAAAATGAATAAAGGATATTGTGAGAGGCAGAATAATGGCTTCCCCAAAGCTGTCAATGTTCTAATCCCTGAAACCTGTGAATATGTTACCTTGGATACCAAAAGGGACATTGCAGATGTGATTAAGTTATCCAGGTGTACCCAATACAATCACAAGGGTCTTTACAAATGAAAGAGGGAGGCAGAGAGGCAGAGTCAGAGGAGATGTGACTACAGAAGCAGAGATGCAGTTGCTGGCTTGGAAGATGGAAGAGGGACAGGGGCAAGGAATGCAGGCAGCCTCTAGAAACTAGAAAAGGCAAAGAAACAGGTTCTCCCTAGAGCCTCCAGAAGAAGCCAAGCCCTGCGTACACCTTTAGCTCAATGAGATCCACTTCGAATTTCTGACCTCCAGAAGTATAACAAATGAGTATTGTTTTAAGACAGTAAGTGCGTGGTGATTTGCTACAATGGCCATAGGAAACTAATACATACAGATAGAAACAGGCAATTTGCCTAACAGGAAACATAAATGCCTAATAAACATATGAAAAGAAGCTCTACCTCAGTAATTAAAATGAGATGCTACTTCAAACCCCTCAAACTGACAGTCATAAAAAACATCTGACAATGCCAAGAACTGGAAAGATGTGGAGTGAAAGTAACTTCCATTACTGCCTGTGGGAATGTAAATGGGCATGACCGTTTTATAATAAATTTTTGACAATATTGATTATAGGTAAAAATGTGTGTGGCCTGGAATTCTACAACTCCACTTCGAGCGATAAATCCTAGAGAAAAATCTAGAGCACCAAGAGAGCTCTGAACAATGTGCATTGTAGCATCGTTGTTATTACAAAACAACTGGGAAACACCCTGATTATTTATCAATAGAGGATTATACTACGTGCGTTGATTGAATATATTGGTTAGCACGAATAAACAAACTACAGTGGAACCCGTGAGAGCTGGAACTCAACAGAACTGCCTTGTTTCTCTGGGTCTCGAAAGTTTTCCACCTTTGACAGGGTGCAGTCTTACCACTTTTCCTTTTTGTTTTATTTTTTTTTTATTGTACTTTAAATGAGGGTTTACAGAACAAACTAGCTTCTCATTAAACAGTCAGTAACACATATTGTTTTGCGACACTGGCTAACAACCCCACAATATGTAAACACTCTCCCGTCTCAGCATTGGGTTTCCTATTACCAGCTTTTTCTGTCCGCTCCTGCTTTCTAGTCCTTGCTCCTGGGCTGGTGTGCCCCTTTAGTCTCGTTTTGTTTTATGGGCCTGTCTAATCTTTGAATGAAGGGTGAACCTCAGGAACAACTTCATTACTGAGCTGAAAGGGTGTCGGCGGCCATACTCTTGGGGTTTCTCCAGTCACTGTCAGGCTGGTAAGTCTGGTCTTCTCTTGTGAGTTAGAACTTTGTTCTACATTTTTCTCCAGCTCTGCCCAGCACCCTCTATTATGATCCCTGTCAGAGCAGTCAGTGGTGGTAGCTGGGCACCATCTAGTTGTACTGGACTCACTCTGTCAAGGTGTTGGATTTTGCTGTAGATTTTAAAGATTAGACCTTTGTCTGATTTGTAATAGCCAATTTTTTTCCCCAGTCTGTAGGTTCTCTTTTTACTCTTTTGGTGAAGAATTTTGATGAGCATAAGTGTTTAATTTTTAGAAGATCCCAGTTATTTAGCTTATGTTCTGGAGTTTGTGTGTTGTTAGTTATGGTTTGTATCCTGTAAATGCCCTGTATTAGGGGCTCTAGCATTGATCCTATTTTTTCTTCTGTGATCTTTATAGTTTATGGTTTCATATTTAGGTCTTTGGTCCATTTTGAATTAGTTATTGTGTATGCTGTGAGGTATGGGTCTTGTTTCATTTTTTTGCAGATGGACATCCAGTTTTGCCAGCACCGTTGGTTAAAAAGATTGTCTTTTTCCCATGTGATGGACTTCGGGCACTTGCTGAAGATCAGGTGACCGTAAGTGGATGGATTTACATCTGGGTTCTCAATTTTGTTACACTGGTCAATGTATCTACTGTCGTACCAGTACCAGGCTGTTTTGACTACTGTAGCTGCACAGTAGGTTCTGAGGTAAGGTAGTGCCAGTCCTCCTACTTTATTCTTCTTCTTCAATACTGCTTTACTTACCTGGGGCCTCTTCCCTTTCCATATAAATTTAATGATTAGTTTTTTTTTAATCTCTTTAAAGAATGTTGCTGGTATTTGGATCGAGATTACATTGTATTTGCAGTAGAATGGTCATTTTCTCAATGTTGAGTCTACCTATCCATCAGCATGGTATGTTTTTCCACTTATGTAGATCTCTTTTGGTTTCTTACAGCAGTGTTTTGTAGTTTTTCTTTGTACAGGTCTTTTACATTCCTAATTAGATTTATTCCCAAGTACTTTATTTTTTTAGGGGCTATTATAAATGGTTCGATCAATTTCAGACTGCAGCAGCTGATAAAAATCTTCTGTTTCGTCATCTTTGGCCCTAGGGGTTGTTCCATAAATTTGAATAATAGTCGTATTAACTGGTCTTCCTTGTAGGCGTATGGATATTATCCTATCACTGACAACGTTGTACTTCAGGATAGATCTTGAAAAGTTCTTTTTGACGATGAGTGCAATACCATTCCTCTTTGAGTTGTCATTCCCAGCATAGTAGACTATATAATTGTCCAATTCAAAATGGCCAATACCAGTCCATTTCAGCTCACTAATGTCTAGGTTATCGATGTTTATGTGTTCCATTTCATTTTTGACGATTTCCAATTTTCCTAGATTCATACTTCGTACATCCCAGGTTCCGATTATTAATGGATGTTTGGATCTGTTTCTTCTCATTTTGAGTCGTGCCACATCAGCAAATGAAGGTCCCGAAAGTTTACTCCATCCACATCATTACGGTTGACTCTACTTTGAGGAGGCAGCTCCTCCCCAGTCATCTTTTGAGTGCCTTCCAACTTGGGGGGCTCATCTTCCAGCACTGTATCAGACAATGTTCCGCTGCTATTCATAAGGTTTTCACTGGCTAATGCTTTTCAGAAGTAGACTGCCGGGTCCTTCTTCCTAGTCTGTCTTAGTCTGGAAGCTCAGCTGAAACCTGTTTTCCATGGGTGACCCTGCTGGTATCTGAATACTGGTGGCATAGCTTCCAGCATCACAGCAACATGCAAGTCCCCACAGTACGACAAACTGACAGACACGTGGGGGAAATTGATTGAACATGCAATCAAGATGCATTGAAATTACTGGCGATTGGAATGCGAAAGTTGGAAACAAAGAAGAAGGATCAGTAGTTGGAAAATATGGCCTTGGTGATAGAAACAACGCTGGAGATCAAATGCTAGAATTTTGCAAGACCAACGACTTCTTCATTGCAAATACCTTCTTTCACCAACATAAACAGCAACTATACACATGGACCTCACCAGATGGAACACACAGAAATCAAACTGACTACATCTGTGGAAAGAGACAATGGAAAAGCTCAACATCATCAGTTAGAACAAGGCCAGGGGCCGACTGTGGAACAGATCATCAATTGCTCATATGCAAGTTCAAGCTGAAACTGAAGAAAATCAGAGCAAGTCCATGAGAGCCAAAATATGACCTTGCGTATATCCCACCTGAATTTAGAGACTCTCTGAAGAATAGATTTGATACACTGAACACTAGTGACCGAAGACGAGACGAGTTGTGGAATGACATCAAGGACATCATACATGAAGAAAGCAAGAGGTCACTGAAAAGACAGGAAAGAAAGAAAAGGCCAAGGTAGATGTCAGAGGAGACTCTGAAACTTGCTCTTGAGTGTCGAGCAGCTAAAGCAAAAGGAAGAATTGATGAAGTGAAAGAACTGAACAGAAGATTTCAAAGAGCCTCTCGAGAAGACAAAGTAAAGTATAATGACATGTGCAAAGAGCTGGAGATGGAAAACCAAAAGGGAAGAACACACTCGGTGTTTCTCAAGCTGGAAGAACTGAAGAAAAAATTCAAGCCTCAAGTTGCAATAGTGAAGGATTCCATGGGGAAAATATTAAACGACGCAGGAAGCATCAAAAGAAGATGGAAGCAATACACAGAGTCATTATACCAGAAAGAATTAGTCGATGTTCGACCATTTCAAGAGGTGGCATATGATCAGGAACCGATGGTACTGAAGGAAGAAGTCCAAGCTGCTCTGAAGGCACTGGTGAAAAACAAGGCTCCAGGAATTGATGGAATATCAATTGAGATGTTTCAACAAACAGATGCAGTGCTGGAGGTGCTCACTTGTCTATGCCAAGAAATAGGGAAGACAGCTTCCTGGCCAACCGACTGGAAGAGATCAATATTTATACCTATTCCCAAGAAAGGTGATCCAACCAAATGTGGAAATTATAGAACAATATCATTAATATCACACGCAAGCAAAATTCTGCTGAAGATCGTTCAAAAACGGCTGCAGCAGTATATCGACAGGGAACTGCCAGAAATTCAGGCTGGTTTCAGAAGAGGACGTGGAACCAGGGCTATCATTGCTGATGTCAGATGGATCCTGGCTGAAAGCAGAGAATACCAGAAGGATATTTACCTGTGTTTTATTGATTATGCAAAGGCATTTGACTGTGTGGATCATAACAAACTATGGATAACACTGCGAAGAATGGGAATTCCAGAACACTTAATTGTGCTCATGAGGAACGTTTACATACATCAAGAGGCAGTTGTTCGGACAGAGCAAGGGGATACTGATTGGTTTAAAGTCAGGAAAGGTGTGCGTCAGGGTTGTATTCTTTCACCATACCTATTTAATCTGTATGCTGAACAAATAATATGAGAAGCTGGACTATATGAAGAAGAATGGGGCATCAGGATTGGAGGAAGACTCATTAACAACCTGCGTTATGCAGATGACACAGCCTTGCTTGCTGAAAGTGAAGAGGACTTGAAGCACTTACTAATGAAGATCAAAGACCACAGCCTTCAGTATGGATTACATCTCAACATAAAGAAAACAAAAATCCTCACAACTGGACCAATGAGCGACATCATGATAAATGGAGAAAAGATTGAAGTTGTCAAGGATTTCATTTTACTTGGATCCACAATCAACAGCCATGGAAGCAGCAGTCAAGAAATCAAAAGACGCATTGCATTGGGCAAATCTGCTGCAAAGGACCTCTTTAAAGTGTTGAAGAGCAAAGATGTCACCCTGAAGACTAAGGTGCGCCTGACCCAAGCCATGGTATTTTCAGTCACATCATATGCATGTGAAAGCTGGACAATGAATAAGGAAGACCGAAGAAGAATTGACGCCTTTGAATTGTAGTGTTGGCGAAGAATATTGAATATACCGTGGACTGCCAAAAGAACGACCAAATCTGTCTTAGAAGAAGTACAACCAGAATGCTCCTTAGAAGCAAGGATGGTGAGACTGTGTCTTACGTACTTTGAACATGTTAGGAGGGATCAGTCCCTGGAGAAGGACATCATGCTTGGCAGAGTACAGGGTCAGCAGAAAAGAGGAAGACCCTTGACGAGGTGGATTGACACAGTGGCTGCAACAATGAGCTCAAGCATAACAACGATTGTAAGGATAGCACAGGACCGGGCAATGTTTCGTTCTGTTGTGCATAGGGTCACTATTAGTCGGAACCAACTCGAGGGCACCTAACAACAACAACAATTATAAATGGTATTGTGTTCCTGATTTTCTTTTTGGCATTCTCTTTATTGGTATAGGAATCCAACTGATTTTTGTATGTTTATCTTGTATCTATCTACTCTGCTGAATCTTTCTATTAGTTCCAATAGTTTTCTCATGGAGTCTTTTGGGTTTTCTATGTATAGTGTCATATCATTTGCAGATAGGGACTGTTTTACTTCCTCATTACCAATTTGGATGCCCTTTATTTCTTTCTCTTGCCTTACTGCTCTAGCTAGGACTTCCAGCACAATGTTATACAGGAGTGGTGATAAAGGGCATCCTTGTCTTGTTCCTGTTCTCAAGGGGATTGTTTTCACCCTCTCTCCATTAAGAATGATGTTGGCAGTTGGTTTTGCATAGATGCCCTTTATTATGTTGAGGAATTTCCCTTCTATACCTATTTATTGAGAGTTTTTATCAGGAATGGGTGTTGGACTTTTTTGAATGCCTTTTCTGCATCAATTGAGATGATCATGTGATTCTTTTCTTTCCTTTTATTTATGTGGTGGATTATGTTGATTGATTTTCTAATGTTGAACCATCCTCGCATACCTGGTATGAGTCCTATTTTATTTGGTTGTGGTATATTATTTTTTTGATACGATGCCAAATTCTACTGGCTAGAATTTTGTTGAGATTTTTTGCATCTGTATCAATGAGAGATATTGGTCTGCAGTTTTCTTTTTTTGTGGTGTCTTTGCCTGGTTTTGGTATCAGGGTTATGCTGGCTTCATAGAATGAATTCAGAAGTATCGCTTCCTTTTCTATGTTCTGAAATAGTTTGAGTCGTACTGCTATAAGCTCTTCTCTGAATGTTTGGTTGAATTCTCCAGTTAAGCCATCTGGGCCAGGGCTTTTTTGTTGTTGTTGCTGGGATTTTTAAATTATCTTTTCAATTTCTTCTTTTGTTATAGATTTATTTAGTTGTTCTACCTCTGTCTGTGTTAGTTTAGGTAGGTAGTGTGTTTCTAGAGATTTGCCCATTTCCCGTAGGTTTTCAAATTTGTTGAAATATATTTTTTCATAACACTCTGTTATGATCGTTTTTATTTCAGTTGTGTCTGCTGTAATATCCCCCATTTCATTTCTTATTTGGGTTAGTTGCATCCTCTCCTGTTTTTCTTTTGTCAGTTGGGCCAGGTTTGTCGATTTTGTTCATTGTTTCAAAGACTCAACTTTTGGTTTTGTTGATTCTTTCTACTGTTTCTTTATTCTCTATTTCATTTATTTCTGCTCTGATCTTCATTTTTTTCCTTCTGGTGGCTGTGGCTTCTTTTTCTGTTCTCTTTCTATTTGAGTCGTGTAGCTAACATTTTGATTTTTTCCCTTTCTTCTTCTTTGATGTGCGCATCTATTGCTATAAATTGACCTCTGAGCACTGCCTTTGCTGTATCCAAAGGTTTTGGTGTGACATGTTTTCATTCTCATTTGATTCTAGGAATTTTTTAAATTTCATTTTTGATTTCTTCTATTATTGTGCTTTAAGTGAAAGTTTGCAAATCAAGTCAGTCTCTCACATATAAACTTATATACACCTTACTACATACTCCCGCTTATTCTCCCCCAATGAGTCAGCCCGCTCCCTCCTTCCAGTCTCTCCTTTCATGACCGTTTTGCCAGTTTCTAATCCCCTCTTACCCTCCCATCTCCCCTCTAGACAGGAGATGCCAACATAGTCTCAAGTGTCCACCTGATACAAGCAGCTCACTCCTCATCAGCATCTCTCTCCAACCCATTGTCCAGTCCAATCCATGTCTGATGAGTTGTCTTCGGGAATGGTTCCTGTCCTGGGCCAACAGAAGGTTTGGGGACCATGACCGCCAGGATTCTTCTAGTCTCAGTCAGACCATTAAGTCTGGTCTTTTTATGAGAATTTGGGGTCTGCATCCCACTGTTCTCCTGTTGTGCTCCCTGTCAGGGGTTCTCTGTTGTGCTCCCTGTCAGGGCAGTCATCGGTTGTGGCCGGGCACCATCTAGTTCTTCTGGTCTCAGGGTGGTCTAGTTTATGTGGCCCTTTCTATCTCTTGGGCTCATAATTATCTTGTGACCTTGGTGTTCTTCATTCTTCTTTGATCCAGGTGGGTTGAGACTCATTGATGCATCTTAGATGGCCGCTTGTTAGCATTTAAGACCTCAGACGCCACGCTACAAAGTCGGATGCAGAATGTTTTCTTAATAGAATTTATTTTGCCAATTGACTTAGATGTCCCCTGAAGCCATAGTCCCCAAACCCCCGCCCTTGCTCCGCTGACCTTTGAAGCATTCAGTTTATTCAGGAAACTGCTTTGCTTTTGGTCCAGTCCAGGTGAGCTGACCTTTCCTGTATTGAGTGTTGTCCTTCCCTTCACCTAAAGTAGTTCTTATCTACTATCTAATCAGTAAATAACTCTCTCCCACCCTCCCTCCCTCCCCCCTCTCGTAACCACAAAAGAGTGTGTTCTCAGTTTAAACTATTTCTCAAGATCTTATAATTTTTTGTTTTTTATAATAGTGGTCTTATACAATATTTGTCCTTTTGCCTCTGACTAATTTCGCTCAGCATAATGCCTTCCAGGTTCCTCCATGTTATGAAATGTTTCACAGATTCGTCATTGTTATTTATCGATGTGTAGTATTCCATTGTGTGAATATACCATAATTTATCCATTCATCCATTGATGGAGACCTTGGTTGCTTCCAGCTTTTTGCTATTGTAAACAGTGCTGCAATAAACATGGGTGTGCATATATCTGTTTGTGTGAAGGCTCTTATTTCTCTAGGATATATTCCGAGGAGTGGGATTTCTGGGTTTTATGGTAGTTCTATTTCTAACTTATTACTCAGTGGTTTTTAAGCAGGGTGTTATTCAGTTTCCATGTAATTGATTTTTTTTCCTTACTCTTCCTGTTGTTAATTTCTACTTTCATGGCATTGTGGTCAGAGAAGATGCTTTGTATTATCTCAATGTTTTGGATTTTGTTGAGGGTTGCTCTGTGGTCTAGGAGGACTAGGGTGGGATGTAACACCCTTGCTCAGGTCACATCCCTGATCCAATGTAAAAGCAGTTGCCCTGGGGTGTGGCCTGCATCACTTTTTATCACTCAAGAGATAAAAAGGAAAGGGAAGTGACCAGAGACGGGGGACCTCATACCACCAAGAAAGCAGTGCCAGGAGCAGAGCACGTCCTTTGGACTCGGGGTCCCTGTGTGGAGAAGCTCCTAGTCCAGGGGAAGACTGATGAGAGAGCTGACAGAGACAAGAAAGCCTTCCCCTGGAGCTGACGCCCTGAATTTGGACTTTGAGCCTACTTTACTGTGAGGAAATGAACTTCTCTTTGTTAAAGCCATCCACTTGTGGTATTTCTGTTATAGCAGCACTAAATGACTAAGACAGTGGGTATTGTGTTAAACTCTCCAGAATCCATTCTACCACAGCCAATTAGTTTTCAAGCCAATCATGCAAATGCCATCCTTCTTGCCAGCAATTAATTCAGGGCTGGGCAGGCCTAAGCCAGTTTGGACCAATGAGATGCCAGGAGAGGCTTATGAGGGCATTTGAGCAAGAAGTGTCCTCAGTCTTAGGAGCTACCCAAGAGAAGCCTTGTTCTCACCTGCTAGACATGAAAGGAGGCACATGGGATGCAGATTCCTACCTGCAGCCATTCTGCAACTACAAGGGGGAGCCTACCGTAGGATGAGGAGTCCCTGAATGGTTAAATGATTAACACCTCAGCTACTAACCAAAAGGTTGATGGTTAGAGTCCACCCATAGGTACCTTAGAAGAAAGTCCTGCAAATCTACTTCTGAAAATCAGCCAACAAAAACCCTATGGAGCACAGTTCTACTCTGACATATATGAGGTCGCCATGAGTAGGAGTTGAGTCCAAAGGAACTGGTAAGCTGTAGGATGAAGTCAACCTTACGGGCTCAAAAAGAAACTAATTCTTCCTTTTTGCAAATTTCAAGGCCTCGTAGGGGAGAAACAGAAAGAAGCCAAATCCCTAATGACCCTGTTGAATCCCTGAGCTTACCCTACTTCTGGACTTCCTGTTCCATGTGCTGTGACATTACCTCCGTGCCCTCGTGGCGTAGTGGTTAAGTGCTATGGCTGCTAACCAAAAGGTTGGCAGTTCGGATCCACTAGGCACTCCCTGGAAACCCTATGGGGCAGTTCTACTCTGTCCTATAGGGTTGCTATGAGTCAGAATTGACTCAACAGCAATGGGTTTGGTTTTTTTTTGGTTTCTAAGTCAACTGGATGGGAAGTTCATTGCTGCCCACTGCCATAAACATCCTAACTGACACGAATCATGGGTAAGAACCTTCCTTTTTTGACAAGCATGGCACAAATTGTAATTAGGATGGATTCAGAATCGTCATTTCTGAAGTGATGCTATTTAAAATCACAGACACTCAGCCCAGGTGAAAGAATACAATTTTTACCAACTATAATGAGATTCAACAATTACAGCAGGGTAATTTTGAGAACAGATGTCATGATACTCCCGTCTTGTACAAAGCTTATTTCAGTATTTTTATTGATATTTCTTCACAAAGAGCTCATGGCCACTGTTGCTGTAACTGATATGACTGATTACATCATGAAGGACATTTACATGCTAAATTCACTTCAACTTTCAGACCATATTTATCTATGTGAAGCCTCTGATTTTTTTCCCTTGAAAGGTTCAAAATGGGACTCAGTTTTACCTTTTATTATCTCTAATAAAGGACAAATAGGTGGTTCAGTGGTAGAATTCTTGCCTTCGATGCGGGAGACCTGGGTTCGATTCCCTGCTGATGCACCTCACGTGCAACAAGCACGGCACCACCCATCTGTCACTGTAGGCTTGTGTGTTGCTATGATGTTGAGCAGATATCAGTGGACCTTCCTGACTAAGATGAACTAGGAAGAAAGGCCTGATCATGTACTTCTGAAAGTTAGCCCATGAAAACCCTACAGATCAGGACTGGGCAGTGTTTGGTTCTTTTGTCCATGGGGTCACCATGAATTGGGGGTTGACTCGACAGCAGCTAATAACAACAACAACCTTTAACCATGCATAATACACCATCCCCCTTAACAAGCCTGGAATTTGCGCCTTAGAGAAGGAGGAGATCTTAGAGGTTTTTGATAAGTTGGTAACTAATTGGATCTGTTAGGAATGGAAAAGAAAGCCTAGAGCTATTACTCCTAAAAAAAAAAAAAGAGCCAGTGACATCACATTTTTGAAGTTAATACATGAATTACTGGTCATATATTTATGTTTATAATTCCCCACATGTTATTTCTCTTCCCTTGGATGGATGGCCCTTCCTTCTTCTCTCTGCTAATTCAAATCTCACATGTCCCCTCATTTTTAAGATTTAGCTCAAGCGCAAGTCCTTATTGAAACCTTCTCTAACTGGATCATACCACAGACTGGAGGATAAGCTGGGGCCGTATTGACAAAGCTGGGTCTGTCAGCTCTAGCAGATCATTTCAGCACTTAGCAACTGGGAGCGACTGGGCAATCAACATTGCATAACCCTAATTCTGAGTTCTAGATCCACCCTAGCCTCCCAGCCTTAGTTTTCTCAACTGTAAAATGGGGAAACTGTTAGTGTGTGACTCACGAGATTGTTATGAGGATGAAATGAGATCATCCAAATAGGGCACTTAGTTCGGTGCCTAGCACATGGAGAATGTCCAGTAAAAGTCATTTATAATCATAGTTTATACAAAAGATTTCTGCGGGCTGAGTTATTTTCTTTAGGGGTTGCAGAATTCCACATTTTATTTATAGAACTGCCTTAATTTTGCTTATTAAAAAATAATCTGTGTTTTTCCAGACCTACTGGAATGGTTGAAAGTGGAGGACTCCCCTGAGACTATTGCCCTGAGATACTCTTCAAACCTTGAGCAGAAACTAAGCCCTGAGGTCACCTTGTAGCTAAATAATAAATTGCCTTACAAAATAATGAGTATCACCCATAAGTACTGTGCTCCTTTAAAAAAATTACCTATATGAGACCAAACGGTCAACAATTACTTTAAAACAAAGATAAGGATGTAAGGGGGTAGGAAAACTAGATTCATGGAAACAGAACAACCAGAAGAGAAATAATGAGAAAGTTCATGCATTGTGAAGAATGTGACCAATGTTACTCAACGACTTGTGTAGAAATTGTTGAATAGGAACCTAAATTGCTGTGTAAACCTTCACCGAAAACACAATAAAATATTATTAAAAAAATAACCTGTGTTTTACATCTTTGGCTTAGCTCAAGCCCTGTCTCATATTTAACAATGAAAATTGCTCCTTAATCAAATGATTTAATATCTTCACATTAAAAAAAAAAAGAGGCTGTTTTATTGATGGCTGGAAACCCTGGTAGAGTAGTGGTTGAGAGCTATGGCTGCTAACCAAAAGGTTGGTAGTTAGAATCCACCATTCGCTCCTTGGAAACCCTATGGGGCAGCTCTACTTTGTCCTATAGGATCACTATGAGTCAGAATCAATGGCAATTTTTTTTTAATTTTACTGGTGTGAGCAACTGACATATATGTGTGCATGTACATATAAAGTCAGGATTCATCAGTAACAACCTATCACTGAATTTTCTTTGCGATGAGACTTATCTCTAATTTTGAGTGACAATAGGAGTCCATTCAGCAAATACCAAGCATCTCTACAACTGTGGGAAAGTGGGAGATTACATGCAAAAAATAGAAAGTTTTTACAAGACAAATGCTTCACTGGGTTGTATAAACAATATTGCTTAGATTAGAGGCATAAACTACTATCTTTCAAGATAAATGAGGAACTGTGACACCTCAAAATTTACTTTCACTGTGTACTTGTCTCACATTAACACCCTCTCTGTTTTTGGATTCTTCTTTTGAGAAAACACAGAAGAGTGGCTGTGAAGTTGGTACGAATCCTGGATCCACCACTTACTACCTGTGTGACCTTGGGCAACTCTCGTAACTTTTGATTAACTTCTCATTTTTTCCCTTAGAACTATTTTAATGGAAGCGATGAAATTATCCAGTATTATTCATTAAGCAGCTAAACAAACCTGACGTCTGGTTTGTCCCACGAAAAACTCTTCTTTGTTTTTGTTTCAGGAGGCCTTTTTAGTTAACCAATTCCACTGACTACCTAGCTCAATTAACCACTGCTAGAAATTCTATTAATATTCAGGAGAAATAGCATTACCCAACATTTCTTTCAATTACTCTCAGCTATGCCGTTAAATGTAATAAGAGAAAAAAGAGACCATTCCAGGAAGAGATCCAGTATTCAGTATTTTTAAAAATGATTTGACCAAAATATTCAATTTTTGTGGAACAGAGCTGGGATGAATTTTGGGGGAAACACATGCTTGCACATTTATTAATATTCACCAGACAGTGCTAACAATGAAGAT
Source organism: Elephas maximus indicus (assembly GCF_024166365.1). Lineage (NCBI taxonomy): Eukaryota > Metazoa > Chordata > Mammalia > Proboscidea > Elephantidae > Elephas > Elephas maximus. The sequence goes on from NC_064846.1 coordinate 164,427,492, forward strand.
GAAAGATGTGAGTAGAGTCACTTAGCCAACTCTCGACACTCTTTTCTAGTTACACATGAGGAAACATGCATAAAGCTTTGAAAATTTTAATGCCTTCTGTATAGAGGAAAACATGGTAGAAATTTTATTATCGTGGAGTTGGTAAAATAAATTAGAATATGTACATTTTAAAAGAAATCCAGTGTATCAAAAAATGCCACAAATAGAAGACAAACAATAAAATGAGAAAGAAAAAAGTACAACACACATCAGAAAGAACTAATGTCCCTACTATATAAATTGGTCATGCAAATCAATAACAAAAGATCAAGGGTCCACTAGAAAAACGGTCAAAGCCATGAATAGTTAGTTCATAGAAAATGAAGGACAAATATCTTATGAACATACAAAAATAATCAGTTTTGCTCCTAGTTAAGAAAATGAAACATCAATTAGTTATTTTTCACCTATCATATTGGCACATGATTTTAGAGTACCCAATTGTTGGTGGGGGTGTGGGAAAACAGGTGTACTGTTACGGCAATCTCTTGGGAAGGCCATTTGTCAGTTCTGTCTGCACTGCAAAGACCCACACCATTTAACCCCAAGGATCCCTTGTATAGGGATTTGTCTTGTACACATACTTGCAAACCACACTTGCATATGTGTACAAAGCTATATGTATGAGGGTATTGCAGCACGGTTTATAATGCTAAGAGGCTAAAAAAAAAAAGCCAACCATCCTTCAACAGGGCCAGATACATTATGGGATGCTTGTACAATGGAGTACTATGCAGTACTATCCAGTCAATAAAGAAAATAGATCACTGAAATGATCTCTAAGAAGTATTATTGATTAAAACAACAGAGTATATAGAGGTTGGAAGAGACTTAAGAGATGTATAAACCAAATGCAATGTGGGGGCCTTGTTTGAATCCTTATGACAAACCAATTACAAAAATGCATTTATGAGACAATTGGAGACATTGGATACCAGTAATGGATATTCTGTTGATACTAGTGTTGATATTTTAAGTTTGATAATGATATTGAAGTTATGTTCAGAGAAGAACCCTTGTATTTTTAAAGATTCATACTGAAGCATTCTGGATGAAATGGTATGGTGTTCAGGATGTCCTTTGTAATGATCTATGAATTATGAAGACCTATAATCTATTAATCAGTGGGAAGGAAGGAGAATGTAGATGAGGCAAGATTGGCCCTGAGCTGAAGATCATTGTAGCTCGGTGATAGGTACATGGAGCTTCATTATACAATTCTTTTAGTGTGTGTGTTTGAAATTTTCCCTAATAAAAAGTTAAAACTAAAACTTAAAAGCTAAAGCTAAAAAAGTTATAGTAAAAAAGATGAAAACTAAACAAACCTAAAACGAAAAAGCAAGGTGAATAATTATAAGTCTACGAAGCTAGCAATGCATCCACATAGAAAAATTCTGGAAGAAACCTGCTGATGGTGGCCTTCATCTGCGGAGGCGACTGGGAGCACACAGTGGATGGAATGCTTGCTTCTCAGTATTTTGATGATGTTTGAAAACAAAGCTGTGAAAATAAAGTGCTGTACAAATACTAAATCTACTACTAGGGATAATGTATGCCACAGTTAAATCCACATGGGCTGAGGTTCTCAGCAGGGCTATCCAATTAGCACATTTATTAATTCAGATCCTGCTTAGACTTCCACTGACACCTTAATTATTTTAATTAAAGCCTTCAGCTTGCTTGCAATCATTTAATACAAAAAAAAACCAAACCAATCATTTAATACTTAAAAAAAAAAAATAATATTCTTTTATATTTATTTATATACATATTAAATATATATTTAGTTAAAATATATTTATTAAGTATTTTTATACGTTAAATATATATTTAATTTAAAATATATATCATTAAATCTGCGGGCTTGATTTAATTCACGTTACAAATTCATTGGAAGTTTTATATATACACATATATACATACATATACATATATATACACACCTCCATATACACATATATATACATACATATGCACATACATACATATACATAGGTACATAATATATACGCACACACCCATGTGGTGTGATTACTTTTTTTTTATTAACTTTTATTAAGCTTCAAGTGAACGTTTACAAATCCAATCAGTCTGTCACATATACGTTTACATACATCTTACTCCGTACTCCCACTTGCTCTCCCCCTATTGAGTCAGCCCTTTCAGTCTCTCCTTTTGTGACAATTTTGCCAGCTTCCCTCTCTCTCTATCCTCCCATCCCCCCTCCAGACAAGAGACGTCAACACAATCTCAAGTGTCCACCTGATATAATTAGCTCACTCTTCATCAGCATCTCTCTCCAACCCGCTGACCAGTCCCTTTCATGTCTGATGAGTTGTCTTCGGGGATGGTTCCTGTCCTGTGCCAACAGAAGGTCTGGGGAGCATGGCCGCCGGGATTCCTCTAGTCTCAGTCAGACCATTAAGTATGGTCTTTTTATGAGAATTTGGGGTCTGCATCCCACTGATCTCCTGCTCCTTCAGGGGTTCTCTGTTGTGCTCCCTGTCAGGGCAGTCATCGATTGTGGCCGGGCACCAACTAGTTCTTCTGGTCTCAGGATGATGTAGGTCTCTGGTTCATGTGGCCCTTTCTGTCTCTTGGGCTCTTAGTTGTCGTGTGACCTTGGTGTTCTTCATTTTCCTTTGCTCCAGGTGGGTTGAGACCAATTGGTGCATCTTAGATGGCCGCTTGTTAGCATTTAAGACCCCAGACGCCACATTTCAAAGTGGGATGCAGAATGTTTTCATAATAGAATTATTTTGCCAATTGACTTAGAAGTCCTCTCAAACCATGGTCCCCAGACCCCCCCCCCTTGCTCTGCTGACCTTTGAAGCATTCATTTTATCCCGGAAACTTCTTTGCTTTTGGTCCAGTCCAATTGAGCTGACCTTCCATGTATTGAGTATTGTCCTTCTCTTCACCTAAAGCAGTTCTTATCTACTGATTAATCAATAAAAAACCCTCTCCCTCCCTCCCTCCCTCCCCGCCTCGTAACCACAAAAGTATGTGTTCTTCTCCATTTTTACTATTTCTCAAGATCTTTATAATAGTGGTCTTATACAATATTTGTCCTTTTGCCTCTGACTAATTTCGCTCAGCATAATGCCGTCCAGGTTCCTCCATGTTATGAAATGTTTCACAGATTCGTCACTGTTCTTTATTGATGCGTAGTATTCCATTGTGTGAATATACCACAATTTATTTACCCATTCATCCGTTGATGGACACCTTGGTTGCTTCCAGCTTTTTGCTATTGTAAACAGAGCTGCAATAAACATGGGTGTGCATATATCTGTTTGTGTGAAGGCTCTTATTTCTCTAGGGTATATTCCGAGGAGTGGGATTTCTGGGTTGTATGGTAGTTCTATTTCTAACTGTTTAAGATAATGCCAGATAGATTTCCAAAGTGGTTGTACCATTTTACATTCCCACCAGCACTGTATAAAGTTTCCATCTCTCCGCAGCCTCTCCAACATTTATTATTTTGTGTTTTTTGGATTAATGCCAGCCTTGTTGGTGTGAGATGGAATCTCATCGTAGTTTTAATTTGCATTTCTCTAATGGCTAATGATCGAGAGCATTTTCTCATGTATCTGTTGGCTGCCTGAATATCTTCTTTAGTGAAATGTGTGTTCATATCCTTTGCCCACTTCTTGATTGGGTTGTTTGTCTTTTTGTGGTTGAGTTTTGACAGAATCATGTAGATTTTAGAGATCAGGCGCTGGTCGGAGATGTCATAGCTGAAAATTCTTTCCCAGTCTGTAAGTGGTCTTTTTACTCTTTTGGTGAAGTCTTTAGATGAGCATAGGTGTTTGATTTTTAGGAGCTCCCAGTTATCGGGTTTCTCTTCATCATTTTTGGTAATGTTTTGTATTCTGTTTATGCCCTGCATTAGGGCTCCTAACGTTGTCCCTATTTTTTCTTCCATGATCTTTATCGTTTTAGTCTTTATGTTTAGGTCTTTGATCCCCTTGGAGTTAGTTTTTGTGCATGGTGTGAGGTATGGGTCCTGTTTCATTTTTGTGCAAATGGATATCCAGTTATGCCAGCACCATTTGTTAAAAAGACTATCTTTTCCCCAATTAACTGACACTGGTCCTTTGTCAAATATCAGCTGTTCATACGTGGATGGATCTATATCTGGGTTCTCAATTCTGTTGCATTGGTCTATGTGCCTGTTGTACCAGTACCAGGCTGTTTTGACTACTGTGGCTGTATAATAGCTTCTGAAATCAGGTAGAGTGAGGCCTCCCACTTTCTTCTTCTTTTTCAGTAATGCCTTGCTTATCCGGGGCATCTTTCCCTTCCATATAAAATTGGTGATTTGTTTCTCTATTCCCTTAAAATATGACATTGGAATTTGGATCGGAAGTGCGTTATATGTATAGATGGCTTTTGGTAGAATAGACATTTTTACTATGTTAAGTCTTCCTATCCATGAGCAAGGTATGTTTTTCCACTTAAGTATGTCCTTTTGAATTTCTTGTCGTAGAGCTTTGTAGTTTTCTTTGTATAGGTCTTTTACATCCTTGGTAAGATTTATTCCTAAGTATTTTATCTTCTTGGGGGCTACTGTGAATGGTATTGATTTGGTTATTTCCTCTTCGATGTTCTTTTTGTTGATGTAGAGGAATCCGAGTGATTTTTCTATGTTTATTTTATAACCTGAGACTCTGCCAAACTCTTCTATTAGTTTCAGTAGTTTTCTGGAGGATTCCTTAGGGTTTTCTGTGTATATAATCATGTCATCTGCAAATAGTGATAACTTTACTTCCTCCTTGCCAATCCGGATACCTTTTCTTTCTTTGTCTAGCGTAACTGCCCAGGCTAGGACTTGCAGCACGATGTTGAATAAGAGCAGTGATAAAGGGCATCCTTGTCTGGTTCCCATTCTCAAGGGAAATGCTTTCAAGTTCTCTCCATTTGGAGTGATATTAGCTGTGGCTTTGCATAGATGCCCTTTATTATGTTGAGGAATTTTCCTTCAATTCCTATTTTGTTGAGAGTTTTTATCATAAATGGGTGTTGGACTTTGTCAAATGCCTTTTCTGCATCAATTGATAAGATCATGTGGTTTTTGTCTTTTGTTTTATTTATGTGATGGATTACATTAATGGTTTTTCTGATATTAAACCAGCCTTGCATACCTGGCATAAATGCCACTTGATCATGGTGAATTATTTTTTTGATGTGTTGTTGGATTCTGTTGGCTAGAATTTTGTTGAGGATTTTTGCATCTATGTTCATGAGGGATATAGGTCTATAATTTTCTTTTTTGGTAATGTCTTTACCTGGTTTTCGTATCAGGGAGATGGTGGCTTCATAGAATGAGTTGGGTAGTATTCCGTCATTTTCTATGCTTTGAAATACCTTCAGTAGCAGTGGTGTTAACTCTTCTCTGAAAGTTTGGTAGAACTCTGCAGTGAAGCCGTCCGGGCCAGGGCTTTTTTTTGTTGGAAGTGTTTTGATTACCGTTTCAATCTCTTTTTTTGTTATGGGTCTATTTAGTTGTTCTACTTCTGAATGTGTTAGTTTAGGTAGGTAGTGTTTTTCCAGGAATTCATCCATTTCTTCTAGGTTTTCAAGTTTGTTAGAGTACAATTTTTCGTAATAATCTGAAATGATTCTTTTAATTTCATTTGGTTCTGTTGTGATGTGGTCCTTCTCGTTTCTTATTCGGGTTATTTGTTTCCTTTCCTGTATTTCTTTAGTCAGTCTAGCCAATGGTTTATCAATTTTGTTAATTTTTTCAAAGAACCAGCTTTTGGCTTTGTTAATTCTTTCAATTGTTTTTCTGTTCTCTAATTCATTTAGCTCAGCTCTAATTTTTATTATTTGTTTTCTTCTGGTGCCCGATGGATGCTTTTGTTGCTCACTTTCTATTTGTTCAAATTGTAGGGACAGTTCTCTGATTTTGGCTCTTTCTTCTTTTTGTATGTGTGCATTTATGGATATAAATTGGCCTCTGAGCACTGCTTTTGCTGTGTCCCAGAGGTTTTGATAGGAAGTATTTTCATTCTCGTTGCATTCTATGAATTTCCTTATTCCCTCCTTGATGTCTTCTATAACCCAGTCTTTTTTCAGGAGGGTATTGTTCAGTTTCCAAGTATTTGATTTCTTTTCCCTAGTTTTTCTGTTATTGATTTCTAGTTTCATTGCCTTGTGGTCTGAGAAGATGCTTTGTAATATTTCGATGTTTTGGACTCTGCAAAGGTTTGTTTTATGACCTAATATGTGATCTATTCTAGAGAATGTTCCATGTGCGCTAGAAAAAAAAGTATACTTTGCAGCAGTTGGGTGGAGAGTTCTGTATAAGTCAGTGAGGTCAAGTTGGTTGATTGTTGTAAGTAGGTCTTCCGTGTCTCTATTGAGCTTCTTACTGGATGTCCTGTCCTTCTCTGAAAGTGGTGTGTTGAAGTCTCCTACTATAATTGTGGAGGTGTCTATCTCACTTTTCAGTTCTGTTAAAATTTGATTTATGTATCTTGCAGCCCTGTCATTGGGTGCATAAATATTTAATATGGTTATGTCTTCCTGATCAATTGTCCCTTTTATCATTATATAGTGTCCTTCTTTATCCTTTGTGGTGGATTTAAGTCTAAAGTCTATTATGTCAGAAATTAATATTGCTACTCCTCTTCTTTTTTGCTTATTGTTTGCTTGATATATTTTTTTCCATCCTTTGAGTTTTAGTTTGTTTGTGTCTCTAAGTCTAAGGTGTGTCTCTTGTAGGCAGCATATAGATGGATCGTGTTTCTTTATCCAGTCCGTGACTCTCTGTCTCTTCATTGGTGCATTTAGTCCATTTACATTCAGCGTAATTATAGATAAATAAGTGTTTAGTGTTGTCATTTTGATGCCTTTTTATGTGTGCTGTTGACAATTTCATTTTTCCAAATACTTTTTTGTGCTGAGACGTTTTTCTTAGTAAATTGTGAGATCCTCATTTTCGTAGTGTTTGACTTTATGTTAGTTGAGTCGTTACAGTTTTCTTGGTTTTTATCTTGAGTTATGGAGTTGTTATACCTTTTTGTGGTTACCTTATTATTTACCCCTATTTTTCTATGTAAAAACCTAACTTGTATTGTTCTATATCGCCTTGTATCACTCTCCATATGGCAGTTCAGTGCCTCCTGTATTTAGTCCCTCTTTTTGATTATTGTGATCTTTTACCTATTGACTTCCATGATTCCCTGTTATGTGTATTTTTTTTAATTAATCTTAATTTGTTTGTTTTTGTGATTTCCCTATTTGAGTTGATAACAGGACGTTCTGTTTTGTGACCTTGTGTTGTGCTGGTATCTGATATTATTGGTTTTCTGACCAAACAATATCCTTTAGTATTTCTTGTAGCTTTGGTTTGGTTTTTGCAAATTCTCTAAACTTGTGTTTATCTGTAAATATCGTAATTTCGCCTTCATATTTCAGAGAGAGTTTTGCTGGATATATGATCCTTGGCTGGCAGTTTTTCTCCTTCAGTGCTCTGTATATGTCATCCCATTCCCTTCTTGCCTGCATGGTTTCTGCTGAGTAGTCAGGACTTATTCTTATTGATTCTCCCTTGAAGGAAACCTTTCTTTTCTCCCTGGCTGCTTTTAAAATTTTCTGTTTATCTTTGGTTTTGGCGAGTTTGATGATAATATGTCTTGGTGTTTTTCTTTTTGGATCAGTCTTAAATGGGGTTCGATGAGCATCTTGGATAGATATCCTTTCGTCTTTCATGATGTCAGGGAAGTTTTGTGTCAGGAGTTCTTCAACTATTTTCTCTGTGTTTTCTGTCCCCTCTCCCTGTTCTGGGACTCCAATCACACGCAAGTTATCCTTCTTGATAGAGTCCCACATGATTCTTAGGGTTTCTTCATTTTTTTAAATTCTTTTATCTGATTTTTTTCCAGCTATGTTGGTGTTGATTCCCTGGTCCTCCAGATGTCCCAGTCTGCATTCTAATTGCTCGAGTCTGCTCCTCTGACTTCCTATTGCGTTGTCTAATTCTGTAATTTTATTGTTAATCTTTTGGATTTCTACATGCTGTCTCTCTATGGATTCTTGCAACTTATTAATTTTTCCACTATGTTCTTGAATAATCTTTTTGAGTTCTTCAACAGTTTTATCAGTGTGTTCCTTGGCTTTTTCTGCAGTTTGCCTTATTTCATTTGTGATGTCTTGAAGCATTCTGTAAATTAGTTTTTTATATTCTGTATCTGATAATTCCAGGATTGTATCTTCATTTGGGAAAGATTTTGATTCTTTTGTTTGGGGGGTTGTAGAAGCTGTCATGGTCTGCTTCTTTATGTGGTTTGATATGGACTGCTGTCTCCGAGCCATCACTGGGAAACTAGTTTTTCCAGAAAATCCACTAAAAAAAAAAATGCAGTCAGATCCCTATCAGAGTTCTCCCTCTGGCTCAGGCAATTCGGATGTTAATGAAGCCGCCTGACTGGTACGCTGGCTCCAGGCTCTGAAAACATTCGCTCCTTCCCTGTATTTGTTCATTCTCCATCTCTAAATCTGTGTTTGTTGTTCAGGGTTCGTAGATTGTTATGTATGTGATCGATTCACTTGTTTTTCCGAGTCTTTGTTGCAAGAGGGATCCAAGGTAGCATCTACCTAGTCTGCCATCTTGGCCCCGCCTCTCGTGATTCCTTTTTTTAAAATTAATTTTTATTGTGCTTTAAGTGAAAGTTTATAGATTAAGTCAGTCTCTCATACAAAAATTTATATACACCTTGCTATACACTCCTAATTGCTCTCCCCCTAATGAGACAACACAATCCTTCCCTCCACTTTCTCTCCTCGTGTCCATTCGGGCAGCTTCTGACCCCCTCCGCCCTCTCATCTCCCCTCTAGACAGGAGATGCCAACATAGTCTCATGTGTCTACTTGATCCAAGAAGCTTGTTCTTCACCTGTATCATTTTCCATCCCATATTCCAGTCCAATCCCTGTCTGAAGAGTTGGCTTTGGGAATGGTTCCTATCTTGGGCTAACAGAAGATCTGGAGACCATGACCTCTGGGGTCCTTCTAGGCCCAGTCTGACTAATAAGTCTGGTTGATTGATTACTTTTGTGTGGCCTTTCTAGCCACGGTCTTGTAACTCCCACCCAGGTGATTGGGCAGGACTGTGTGATAGGGTAACTGTGGCCCACCAAGGGGACTGGTCAGTTTTGCCTTAAAAGGGAGCCAATTCCAGGGCAGAGGGGAGGAACCCACCACCACCAAGGAAGGAGAGACAAGCAGGAGAGACCCCAGCAGCAGAAACCTGGCAGCAGGAGACTGTGCCATGGCCTTCCTGGCCCATGGAAAGAGAAAGCTGACTGTCCTTGGGCAGAGACTGGAGGCTGGGGAGCGGTGTGCCTACAAGCATGGCTGGGAAGAGGCTATCCTAATGGAAGAACTGTATCCTGAGTGTTCTTGAGCCTGAATTGTAACTATTATGTCCCTAATAAACCCCATAATTATGAGTATTGTCTGTGAGTTCTGTGTGGCCATTGCAATGAATTATCCAATCCCGTAAAGAGTGCTGTGGGAGGGATGGTTGGTGTCAGAATTGGTAGAGATGGCAAAGAGAGGAGGCTTGTCTGGCTCCCACCTCATACACTCAGTCTTGGGCTGTTGATCTTGGTTTTCCTTCCCACTTGTGGGGTTGGAGGAGTTCAGACATTGCCTCCATGCTGTTTTTATACCCCAATAAAAAGAAAAGTAGAGAGAAACATAATGTACGTCTGTCTTAGATTCCACCCCACCCCCGCCACGTGTCTGTCAGTTTGTGGTATTGTGGGGGCTTGCATGTTGCTGTGATGCTGGAAGCTATGCCACCGGTATTCAGATACCAGCAGGGTCACTCATGGAGGACAGGTTTCAGCTGAGCTTCCAGACTAAGACAGACTAGGAAGAAGGACCGAGCAGTCTACTTCTGAAAAGCATTAGCCAGTGAAAACCTTATGAATAGCAGTGGAACATTGCCTGATATAGTGCTGGAAGTTGAGCCCCCCAGGTTGGAAAGCACTCAAAAGATGACTGGGGAGGAGCTGCCTCCTCAAAGTGGAGTCGACCTTAATGATGTGGTTGGAGTAAAGCTTTTGGGACCTTCATTTGCTGATGTGGCATGACTCAAAATGAGAAGAAACAGATCCAAACATCCATTAATAATCGGAACCTGGAATGTTCAAAGTATGAATCTAGGAAAATTGGAAATCGTCAAAAGTGAAATGGAATGCATAGACATCGATAACGTAGACATTAGTGAGCTGAAGTGGACTGGTATTGCCCATGTTGAATCGGATAATCATATAGTCTACTATGCTGGGAATGACAACTTGAAGAGGAATGGTGTTGCATTCATCGTCAAAAAGAACATTTCAAGATCTATCCTGAAGTACGATGTTGTCAGTGATAGGATAATATCCATATGCCTACAAGGAAGACCAGTTAATACGACTATTATTCAAATTTACGCACCAACCACTAGGGCCAAAGATGAAGAAATAGAAGACTTTTATCAGCTGCTGCAGTCTGAAATTGATCGAACATGCAATGAAGATGCATTGATAATTACTGGCGATTGGAATGAGAACGTTGGAAACAATGAAGAAGGATCAGTAGCTGGAAAATATGGCTGTGGTGATAGAAACAATGCCAGAGATCAAATGATAGAATTTTGCAGGACCAATGACTTCTTCATTGCAAATACCTTTTTTCACCAACATAAACGGTGACTATACACATGGACCTCACCAGACGGAACACACAGAAATCAAATTGACTACATCTGTGGAAAGAGACGATGGAAAAGCTCAATATCATCAGTCAGAACAAGGCCAGGGGCTGACTGTGGAACAGACCATCAATTGCTCATATGCAAGTTCAAGCTGAAACTGAAGAAAATCAGAGCAAGTCCACGAGAGCCAAAATATGACCATGAGTATATCCCACCTGAATTTAGAGACTCTCTGAAGAATAGATTTGATGCATTGAACACTAGTGACCAAAGACCAGACGAGTTGTGGAAAGACATTAAGGGCATCATATATGAAGAGAGCAAGAGGTCATTGAAAAGACAGGAAAGAAAGAAAAGACCAAGATGGATGTCAGAGGAGACTCTGAAACTTGCTTTTGAGCGTCGAGCAGCTAAAGCAAAAGGAAGAATTGATAAAGTAAAGGAACTGAACAGAAGATTTCAAAGGGCGTCTCGAGAAGACAAAATAAAGCATTATGACATGTGCAAAGAGCTGGAGATGGAAAACCAAAAGGGAAGAACACACTCGGCGTTTCTCAAGCTGAAAGAACTGAAGAAAAAATTCAAGCCTCAAGTTGCAATAGTGAAGGATTCCGTGGGGAAAATATTAAACGACGCAGGAAGCATCAAAAGAAGATGGAAGGAATACACAGAGTCATTATACCAGAAAGAATTAGTCGATGTTCGACCATTTCAAGAGGTGGCATATGATCAGGAACCGATGGTACTGAAGGAAGAAGTCCAAGCTGCTCCGAAGGCACTGGCGAAAAACAAGGCTCCAGGAATTGATGGAATATCAATTGAGATGTTTCAACAAACAGATGCAGTGCGGAGGTGCTCACTCGTCTATGCCAAGAAATAGGGAAGACAGCTTCCTGGCCAACCGACTGGAAGAGATCAATATTTATACCTATTCCCAAGAAAGGTGATCCAACCAAATGTGGAAATTATAGAACAATATCATTAATATCACACGCAAGCAAAATTCTGCTGAAGATCGTTCAAAAACGGCTGCAGCAGTATATCGACAGGGAACTGCCAGAAATTCAGGCTGGTTTCAGAAGAGGACGTGGAACCAGGGCTATCATTGCTGATGTCAGATGGATCCTGGCTGAAAGCAGAGAATACCAGAAGGATGTTTACCTGTGTTTTATTGACTATGTAAATGCACTTGACTGCGTGGATCATAACAAATTATGGATAACACTGCGAAGAATGGGAATTCCAGAACAGTTAGTTGTGCTCATGAGGAACCTTTGCATAGATCAAGAGGCAGTTGTTCGAACAGAACAAGGGGATACTGATTGGTTTAAAGTCAGGAAAGGTGTTAGTCAGGGTTGTATTCTTTCACCATGCCTACTCAATCTGTATGCTGAGCAAATAATCTGAGAAGCTGGACTATATGAAGAAGAAAGGGGCATCAGGATTGGAGGAAGACTCATTAACAACCTGCTTTATGCAGATAACACAACGTTGCTTGCTGAAAGTGAAGAGGACTTGAAGCACCTACTAATGAAGATCAAAGACCACAGCCTTCAGTATGGATTGCACCTCAACATAAAGAAAACAAAAATCCTTACAACTGGACCAATGAGCAACATCATGATAAATGGAGAAAAGATTGAAGTTGTCAAGGATTTCATTTTACTTGGATCCACAATCAACAGCCATGGAAGCAGCAGTCAAGAAATTAAAAAGACGCATTGCATCGGGTAAATCTGCTACAAAGGACCTCTTTAAAGTGTTGAAGAGCAAAGATTTCACCTTGAAGACTAAAGTGCACCTGACCCAAGCCATGGTATTTTCAATCGCATTATATGCATGTCAAGGCTGGACAATGAATAAGGAAGACCGAAGAAGAACTGACGCCTTTGAATTGTAGTGTTGGCGAAGAATATTGAATATACCATGGACTGCCAAAAGAACGAACAAATCTGTCTTGGAAGAAGTGCATCCAGAATGCTCCTTAGAAGCAAGGATGGCGAGACTGCGTCTTACATACTTTGGACGTGTTGTCAGGAGGGATCAGTCCCCGGAGAAGGACATCATACTTAGCAGAGTACAGGGTCAGCGGAAAAGAGGAAGACCCTCAACGAGGTGGATTGACGCAGTGGCTGCAACAATGAGCTCAAGCATAACAACGATTGTAAGGATGACTCAGGACCAGGCAGTGTTTTGTTGTGTTGTGCATGGGGTCGCTATGAGTTGGAGCTGACTCTACGGCGCCTAACAACAACATCTTAGATTCCTAGTGCTACTGTAGCAGAACTATCACAAGTGGGTGGCTTGAATGAACAGAGATTTATTTTCTCACAGTTCAGGAGGCTGGAAGTCTGAATTGAGAGCATCTGCTCTAGGGAAAGGCTTGCTGTCTGTCGGCTCTGGGGGAAACCCTTGTCTCAGCTTCTCTAGCTTCTGGTGTTCCTTGGTGATCTCCACATGGCATCTATCTTTTCCCGACTTGTGCTTGCTTGCTTGCTTCTGTGCCTAATCTGCTCTTTTTTCATCTCAAAAGTGATTAGGTTTAAGACATAGCTACACTGACATGACCTCATCGACATAACAAAGAAAGCCCTATTTCCAAATGGGATTGTATCCAGACGTATAGGGGTTAGGATTCCAACACATTTTTTGGAGGGGGGGGGGGCACAATTCAATCCATAACAACATCTGACCACTATTAACATTTTCCCATATTGGCTTCATTTATTTTGTCTGAGGTATTTTAAAGTAATTTACAGACATCATGACGTCTCATCCCTAAATACCTCAGAATGCATCTCTGAAAAATATAATGGTCGTTACATTATATCACGATTGTAATATTTTTGTAAGTCTAACAAAATGAACAATATTTCCCTAATATCAACTAGCACTGAATTCATTTTCAAATTTCTACAACTGTCAAATCAAGATCCAATCAAGGAATATGCACTGCATGTGGCTGTTGTCTCCCTTAAATCTCTTTTAATCTAGAAACATCTTTTTTTGTTTTCTTTTGTTTTGCTTGTTCCTCTATTCCCTGTATTTCCTGTAAATTGGAAGTCATATCTTCAGGTTTGAGTTTAATTCTCGTTAAACATGTCAACCCATGTCTGTCGGTTTATGGTACTGTGGTGGCGTGCATGATGTTGGAAGCTGTGCCAACAGTATTTGAGATACCATCAGGGCCACCTATGGTGGACATGTTTCAGCAGAGCTTCCAGACTAAGAAAGACTGGTGATCTACTTCTGAAAATTGGTCAATGAAAACCCTATGGATCACAACAAAATATTGTCGGATATAGCGCTGGATTATGAGCCTCCTAGGTTGGAAGGCACTCAAAATGCACAGTGGCTGCAACAACGGGCTTGAGCATACCAACGATTGTGAAGATGGCACAGGACAGGGCAACGTTCCTTTCTGTTACACCTAAGGTCGCCATGAGTCGAAGCTGACTCAACGGCACCTAACGACAGCAATAAAACATTTACCGGAACAATCCTTCATAGGTGATGGTGTGTATTTCTTACTGAATTACCTCAGGGAGCTTATAAGGTAGGACTGTCTCATTATTATGCAACAACTGATGATTGGGTTAAGGTGGTGACAACCAGCCCTCCCTTGTGAAGTTACATTTTGCCCCTGGCAAGTAGTTTGTAACTGTTGGGATGACTCTTTGATATTATGCAGGGATGGATCACCCAATAAGCAAGGTAGGCACGGGCTTACTTGTGCTTACTTACTAATCCATAGTGCACAGTTTCACATGTTTTTCACCACATTAAAGATCTAGATTTGATATATACCAAAGATGTGGTGAAAAACACGTGAAACTGTGCACTACAGATTAGTAAAAAAACACAATTAAGCCCGTGTGTACCTTGCTTACTGTAAGCCTGTGTGACCTTTGCTTACCGGTTAATCTGCCCCTGTGTGATTATTCAATTCCCCATCAACAGCTCACTTAATGGTTTTAACATCTGTGGATAATCCTTTCCTGAATGAAGGACTCCATTGTTGTTATTGTTGTTAGGTGCAGTCGAGTGGGTTCTGACTCATAGCGACCCTATGGTACAACAGAACGAAGCACTGCCCCGTCCCACTACGCCACCCTCACAATCTTTGTATGCGTAAGCCCATTGTTGCAGCCACTGTGTCAATTCATCTCGTTGAGGGTCTTCCTCTTTTTTGTTGACCTACTTTATCAAGTGTCTTGGTCATCTAGTGCTGCTATAATAGAAATACCACAAGTGGATGGTGTCAACAAACAAAAGTTTATTCTCTCACAGTATAGTAGGCTAGAAGTTCGAATTCAGGCCACCAGCTCCAGAAAAAAGCTTTCTCTCTCTGTTGGTTCTGGAGGAAGGCCCTTGTCATCAATCTTTCCCTGGTCTCAGAACTTCTCCGTGCAGGAACCCTGGGTCCAAAGGATATGCTCTGTTCCCGGTGCTGCTTTATTGTTGGTATGAGGTCCCCCTATCTCTCTGCTCACTTCTCTCTTTTATATCTCGAAAGAGATTGGCTTAAGACAGCATCTAATCTTGTGGATTTCATCAGTATAACTGCAGCTAACCCATCTCATTAACATCATAGTGGCAGGATTTACAACACATAGGAAAATCACATCAGATGACAAAATGGTGGACAATTATACAATACTGGGAATCATGGCCTAGCCAAGTTGACAGATATTTTTGAAGTACACGATTCAATCCATGACACCAAGCATGATGTCCTTCTCCAGGGATTGGTCTCTCCTGATAACATGTCCAAAGTATGTGAGACGAAGTCTTGCCATCGTTGCTTCTAAGGAGCATCCTGGCTGTACTTCCAAGACAGATCTGTTCATTCTTCTGGAAGTCCGTGGTACATTCAATATTCTTCACCGACACCATAATTCAAAGGAATCAATTCTTCCTCGTTCTTCCTTATTCATTGTCCAGCTTTCACAAGCACATAAGGTGACTGAAAACACCATGGCTTGGATCAGGAGCACCTTAGTCCTTAAAGTGACATCTTTGCTTTTTAACATGTTAAAGGGGTCTTTTGCAGCAGATTTGCCCAATGAAATATGTCATTTGATTTCTTGACTGCTGCTTCCATGGGTGTTGATTGTGGATCCAAGTAAAATGAAATCCTTGACAACGTCAATATTTTCTGTTTTATCATGATGTTGTTTATTGATCCAGTTGTGAGGATTTTTGTTTTCTTTATGTTGAGGTGTAATCCATACCGACCCATCTTTGATCTTCATTGGTAACTGCTTCAAGTCCTCTTCACTTTGAGATACCAGCTGGACTCCCTTAGTGGTTTTCTAAATCTGTCATTCCTTCTACACTTGTTGGTGAGCATTCTAATTTGAGAAAGAGCTTTCTCATCAACTGTGTCAATTCAGTGACTCTGAAATATAATTTCTCTTGTGAGGCAGGATAAAAGTTTCTTTTTCTTTAATATAAATGCCAGGGTAAGGAGTAGGTGTAATAATCACCTCCTATGATGGTAAATGTGTCTTTTGTTGTTTTGTTCTCACAAACTCATAGATATTAATATATTCAACATATTCAATCAATGACAGTAACTGTATCTTTTTGATTTTTTATTCAGAGAACAGAGATGTATAAACTTCCCACCTAATCTGGGTTAAACTACTATTAAAATTAGTTTGCATTTTTCAAATATACATCCCTGTTATAGTTTTTGATTTTTAAATGGTCCCAAATTTGGTCAGCAGGAATGCTTTCAAACTAGCTTCTGTGTTCTATTGACTCAATGTCATTAGTCTTTTTGAGTGCATCCTTGCTTTCTGGATCAACAGGCTGTCCCTGGTTCACCTTGCATTCCCCATACCCATACCTGAAATCAGCTGTTTCTCTAAAGAGTCCTGCTTCTTTTCAGTAGTTAGTTGCATTTAGAGATTATGGTTTCTGGCATGCTATTGTTTCCAGGTGTTTTTATAATACACATACACACACAATGAGTTTATATTGCTATTTCCAGTTTGTATCTAACATTACACATTACAGCATTTTTACTTATTTGGTTTTATACTTATGGCTCTTTTCTCATATATAAATATATATATGTGTATATACACACACACTGAAAAATTTTGAATTCTGTCATTTATTTACTTTATCCTTTAATATGTAAAAATAGTTTCAAAATAACAATATAATATTACCACTGGCCATGAAACTACTGAATAAAATGTAAGATTCCTTTGCAATTTTTGTGTTCTTATAATGCATGCCCTAAGGATGCATGGTTCCTGGGTGGTGCAGTTCCTGGAACCAAAAGGTTGGAGGTTCAAGTCCACCACAGGCGCCTCTGAAGAAAGGCCTGGCAAACTAATTCTGAAAAAAATCAACCACTGAAAACCCTATGAGGCACAGTTGTACTCTGACACACATGGGATTGCCATGAGCCAGAACTGATATGACAGCAACTGGTTTTAAGGATGCAAAGTCAAAGTACTGTATTTTAAAGACGCTTGAAAGAGTTATTTTCTCTGGTTATAGTGCCAATTTTATATATAACTAGGCTAGTTTCTTTCAGTTTGTTTTCAATATTAGGGAGTTTTTTTTCTCCTTTATTTGATATTCTTAAGTTTTTATTTTTTTTTAATTTTAGAGGAAAACATTAATTTTCATGGACATGCATTCTTAGCCAATCCACAAATAGCTAACCTTTCTAGAAGGCGTCTACACAGACCCTTTAATGTTTGAATTTTTGATTGGTTCTCCAGACTCTAGATACTGGCTTCTGTGCAAGCTTTCATAACAATTATAAACTTATAGATATTAAGTTATATGTAATAATTGAATTCAGATAATTGCCTGGAATTATTTCCTCTATTTCCACCCATTTTAATTCCTTCTCTACAAATTCCAGTTATTTTTCTTTAAATATGTTTAAGGGTTTTAAACTGATGTTGGAGTAACAACTCAAAGGAGAATCATGGGATTCAAAGAAAAGGAAAGGAGCTGGAGGCCCCTTGGCTTGTCCTCATCCTCATCCTATGAGAGAAGGCTTCTCATAGGCATGGCTTCTGTCAGCTGCATCGAGCCCACGTGGCTGGATTCATTGCTTATTGCTGGCATCCATCCCGATTGGCTGATTCCCATGCTTGATTAGTCATGAAATATTTTTAATATTGTTCCTGTCTGGAGGCATAGGGTTTCATATCCCAAGTCATTCTCTGTCTACATTGGGAACTCTTTCAAACAAAGAGAAGCAAGAACAAACTTCTTATGAGATTAAGAGCCTGCTGAGCAAATCTGAACTGACTGAGTTTAGTTCACATAATTTTATCCAAGAAGATTAAATATAGTTGGTT
Source organism: Elephas maximus indicus (assembly GCF_024166365.1). Lineage (NCBI taxonomy): Eukaryota > Metazoa > Chordata > Mammalia > Proboscidea > Elephantidae > Elephas > Elephas maximus. Next base: position 164,445,585 of record NC_064846.1, read on the forward strand.
TTCTAGTGGAAGCTAATTAGCTTCTCCCTTGTGTCCACTGATGGAAGACACATTTTGTTTTCATAAAGACAACATAGTTTTCATGATAATGTGCCCCTGGTTTTAGAAGGGGTTGAGAAAATTTGCTGCTCAAAATTGATTGCCTTCATTTTCCTCTTTGGATTATCAGATAAATATACTAGAGGTTTCTTGCAGCATGCAATTTAGGCGTCTTTTACCTTTGAAGAGTGAAGGTATCAAATAAATAAAACATTAAAATCCTTATAGCAAAAAATAGACCCTAGACATAAAAATCAGAAAACATGCAATATACATAGCAAACAAAAATATGGAGAAAATACTCAACATCATTACTGATCAAGCGCTATAAATGTAGTTCATGCAGTAACGAGGACTGCTTTTGCCTATCCAAAAATGTAATGTTGCCCTTAAATATTTTAAAAGAATATACGATGGCATGCAAAATGTTCATATTTCATTACAAGACACACTATTGAGAAAAAAATAATCAATATTTGTAGTATGGTTCCATTTAAATATATATGTATATATGTGTGTGTATATATATTTTATATATATATATAATTTTTTGAACATTTTATTGTGTTTTGGGTGAAAGTTTACACAGCAAATTAATTTCCCATTCAACAATTTATACACATTTTGTTTTGTGATATTAGGTGCAATCCCCTCAGTGTGACAGCACTCTCTCCACTTCCTCCCTGAGTTCCCCGTTTCCATTCGCCCACCTTTCCTGTCCCTTCCTGCCTTCTGAGTTTTGTTTTTGGGAAAATTCTGCCCTTTTGATCTGGTACGGTTGATCGTTCTGAGGAGTACGTTCCTCACGGGTGTTACTGTTCACTTTATAGGCCCGTCTATTGTTTGGCTGTAAGGTGAACTCCGGGAGTGGGTTCAGTTCCAGGTTTGAAGGATATCTAAGGGCCATAGTCTCTATCAGACCAGTAAGTCTAGTTTTTTTTTTTTTAAATGAATTTGAATTTTGTTCTACGTTTTTCTCCTATTCTGTCCAGGACCTTCTACTGTGATCCCGATCAGAGCAGTAGATATTGGTAGCCAGGCACCATTTAGTTCTTCTGGTCTCAGGCTAGTGAAGGCTGTGGTTCGTGTGGTCTATTAGTCCTTTGAACTAATTGTTTCCTTGAGACTTTGATTTTCTTCACTCCTTTGCTCTGGATGGGAAGAGACCAATAGTCGTACCTTAGGTGGCCACTTACAAGCTTTTAAGACCCCAGTAGCTATTCACCGAAGTAGGGCATAGAACATTGTCTTTATGGACTATGTTATGCCAATTGACCTAGATGGCCCCCGAAACTATGGTCCTAAGCCCCCAAGTCCAGTAACTCTGACCCTCCAGGTGTGTGGTTACGGTTAGGAAGTTTTCATAACTGTGCCCCTGTGTGCTCTACTATATACATGGGTATACTTGCAGCACATACAACTATTTATGTAGAAATGTTCTCTGCCAAACCTATATATGCTCATGGGTATACTCCCATATGCCACCCTACACCTGTTCAGCTTACATATCTACCTATGTATCTGCTCATAATTTATTGTTCATTATTACTGTTAATGCAGGATTGTGTATGTAATAGTATTTGCTGTTGTTGCCTTTCACTATACATAAAATTTTAAGTTTTCAGTGAGAAAGTGCTAATAAAAGACTCAGGTGAGAATAAGTTTGGTGAAGTTCAATCAGAAATGAGGAATTCTTCCTTCTTCCATGTGGTTTTATTTTAGACTGAGTAATGGAAACTTTGGGAACTGTGATAATTGGTTAAAACAAAAAAGTAGTTCAGTAACTGAATTTATTGTTTGTGTGTGAGTTCAGTGTATCTGTCTGAGCTGAAATCAAAAGGATGAGATACAGAGCAAAAAGGAGGAAGGAGACCAAATAAGGCAAGTCATGAGTACAGTTCTCTGGTTGGCTCAGGAGGCAGGCTCATTGTGATTGGTTACCTTTAGGCTTTATGTCACCGATGCTGGGAAGCTGGTTTCAAACAAGTTTGGGATGGGCTGCTTAAGATTCCAATGGGCCCAGAGTCAGTTGGTAGATGCACTTATGTTCTCAAGTTTAATGTATAACAGAGTATTCTTTTAATAGGTGTCATCTTAGCCCTGTTGGGACTATAAGACTAAACCACATCTTTGCAGTTGAATAAGAATTTCCACCTGGAAATCATGTCATTCTCACTCTTGATCATCATGCAAAGAAATTAATTTGGGGTGTGAAATGAGGACTGGTCAGGTGCCATTAGATTGGAGTAAGGGATCGTTCTCTTTCTGGAGCCCAGGGTCAGACTGATGGACTCAGAAGCTTTGAGTCGTGGGAGATAAGCTGCTCCTGGCTATGTGGAGGCTGGCTGGGAGCAAGGCGGAGACTTCACCTTATGAGGGACCCTGAAGATGTTTCTTCATTTGGGCACTACTATCAAACTAGTCTCTGTTTTTGCTTTTCTTTGTCACCAGTTTTACAGGAACATCTTGTGCAAAGGCATAGCCTGGCTTATGATACGGTGAGGTGGGATATGGAAGAGGGTATGGCCCTTACTTGTGATGAAGAGCAAGATGGGATAATAGTGAACCCTTCCAAAAAGTCAAGAGTGGGGCAGAAGTAGCAGTCACCTGGCAAGGATAGCCAGAGCTGGATTCCAGCTCACATTACTCACTGGCAGTGGAAGCAGCAGGTTCGCCATGTAACAGGGGTGCTAGAGTGGAATAGTACTCCTCAGCGTGTGTTAGGTGATCCTTGAACCTCTGATATGGCTGGTGGCTGTCACTTGGCAATAAAGTATAAATAGGTGCATGATCCCAGTAATTCCACACCAGGGATGTATATGTTCACATGTACACACAAACTATTCAAAACAAAGTGCAGGGGTTCTGATCAGGACCACAACAGACAGACCCTGATATAATGGGAGAAAAACGTGGAACAGAGCTCAAATTCTTAAAAAGTCCAGACTTACTGGGCCGGTTGAGAAGAGTGGACTCCCTGAGACTACTGCCCTGAGATACTCTTTAAACCTTGAACTGATACCATCCCCTAAAGTCACCTTTTAGGGAACTAACAGATTAGCACACAAAATACAGGGTATTACCCATGAGTAAAAAAGAGAAAAAAAAATTTTTTTTTCTGTTTTTTACCCATGAGTATGGTGCTCCTTAGAAAACCACCTATATGAGACCAAAAGGTCAACAATTACTACAAAGCAAAGGTGAGAAGATAAGGGGGTAGGAAAACTGGAGTACTGGAAACTCAACAACCAGAATGGAATTAAAGACAATGTTATCGCATTGTGAAAAATATAACTAATGTCACTGAACAATTTGTGTAGAAATTGTCAAATGGGAACCTAATATGCCATGCAAACTTTTACCAAAAACACAATGAAATATTATTAAAAAAAAAAAGTGGAGGGGAGATGAGAGCAAGTAAGTGATTGGAAAGGTGATCCAATATTTCAAATATCTTAACTGTGGTGTGATGTCAATTGTTTTTTCATTTCTTTGAGCTTTTCTGATTGACTATTCTTTTTAAATGATGAGAAACTGTTATTAAAATATTTTTTACATGGGCTTAAAAAAAGGAACTGAATTCACAGGCTACTTGATTTTTAGCACTGTTAAAAATGAACTAGATTTGATATACCAAAACAAAAAAAAACCAAACCCAGTGCCGTCGAGTCAATTCTGACTCATAGCGACCCTATAGGACAGAGTAGAACTGCCCTATAGAGTCTCCAAGGACCGCCTGTCTGATTTGAACTGCTGACCCATCGGTTCGCAGCTGTAGCACTTAACCACTACGCCACCAGGGTTTCCTAGATTTGATATACAATGTCTAAATTTGGAATAGACTCCTCACCATTGGAAGAGATTTCTCACACTGTGGAAAGGCCAGTGGGCCCTTTTTTGGGACAAGGGCTCTGAATTTCTCCTTATTAGTCAACAGCTACATGACCTCAGATGAGTTGCATTACCCCCTGAAACTATTTCCTTATCAGTGAAACAGAAAGGTAATTTCTACCTTATGGAATAGGAGTTAGGTAGAAGTGAATTCTGTGCACATGTTATGAATTATTCTGAAATGTTATATTAGTGTTACTATTATTGTTACTAGTACTGGAATTATGATGATGTCAAGCTTCAGGGAAAAATTTGCTTTTCCTATTGAATATCTGGCTGTTAAAGATGAAGAAAAGGCTTAATACAGGCTTTCAAAAGAAAGCAAAAAAAACTTAAGGCAAAAAAGAGGAATTGTATTTGTGAAAGAATTTAATATGTAATGTACGAACTGCCTTATAGAGATGACTTAGAGTGCTCAATAAAGGCTTGTTGTTGGTCAATTTAGAACAGCCAAATTCATGAAAACAAACACCAACCCATCTACCAAGGAAGGGCTTTGCAAATGAAATACATTTTAGTCAACAGGCCTGATGACAATATAAGAAATTCAATCTATTCCACATCTATTTTCATTCTATTTTTTTTGGGGGGGGTGGGTTGTGGTTTTTTCGAGAATCTCAAAAAAATGGAATCTTTCAGCTGCAAGTTGAAAATATACATTAGTGAGCAAAGATATACAAGCGGTATCATTGCTTAGCAGAGGCATAACGAGGGTATATGGCTGGTATTGCACCAGCCCTGGGTGCATGGCACCACCGAGCAATTTCTATTAACCCGGTATAGTCAGTGGTGTATCTGCAGAAAATGGTGCTTGTGGCACGCACTGAAATCATGCCCCTGTCCAAACACGTGACACCGCTCTTCTAGATATCTTTACCATAATATCAGCTCAAAAATACAAGTCAAGCTTATTAATCTTTTAATTAATGCATTACCGTGCTTGAGGAAGGACATTGGGCAGTACCAGGTTAATAGAAACTGCTCAGTGGTGCCACACGGCTGGGGCCAGTGCAATACCCTAGATAACACCACTGCTGCTTAGGAGCCCTGGTGGCGCAGTGGTTAAGCACTCAGCTGCTAACCAAAAGGTCAGTGGTTTGAATCCACCAGCCGCTCCATGGGAAAAAGATGTGGCAGTCTGCTTTTGCAAAAATTACAGCCTTAGAAACCCTATGGGACAATTCTACTTTGTCCTATAGGGTTGCTATGAGTTGGAATCGACTCAAAGGCAACGGGTTTATCGCTACTTAGGAATATTATGTGAGGTATATATGAGTGAAGCATTAATGAAACAGTGTGACCCAGAATACATGTATTATGAAAACTATTTTCAAGACTACTTAAAAATACGACAGGCTACGGAACTCCTATAGCCCAATTAAAAAAAAAAACAAACAGAGCCCAATAAAAAATTGGCAAAAGACTTGAACAGAAACATCACTAAGGATGATATGCAAGTAGCCAATAAGCACATAAAAAAGTTTTCAACGTCATTATTCATAAGGAAAATGTAAATTAAAACCACAATGAGATACCATTATACATCCAACAGAATGGCAGAAATTTAAAAAACTGACCATATCATGGATTGGTGAGGATGTGGAAGAAGTGTATTTCTCATACATTGCTGGTGGAATGTAAAATGGCACAGCCACATACAGTTACGTTTTCCTACAAAGTTAAACACACAGTTAGCTTTGAAGCAGCAATTCTACTTCTACGTACTTACCCAAGAGATATGAAAATGTATGTTCATAGAAAGACTTGTAGAAGAAGGTTCACAGCAGCTTAATTCACAATTGCCCCAAACTAGAAACACTCCGAATCTCAATCAACAGGAGAACGGATAAATTGTGGTATGGTCATACAATGGAATGTTACTAAGTAATTAAAATAAATGAACTACTGATACTGTTATGGGTTGAATTGTGTTCCCCAAATACATGCGTTGTAAATCCTAACCCCTATACCTGTGGTTATAACCCCATTTGGAAATAAGATTTCTTTATGTTAATGAGGCAGTATTAGTGTAGGGTGTGTCTTAAATCAATCTCTTTTGAGTTATAAAAGAGCAGACTAAGCAGGCAAGCAAGCAGAGATGGGGGAAGATAGATGTTATGGCACCTGAAGATCACCAAAGAAACAAGGACCTTCTTCCCCCACAGCCAACACAGAAAGAAAGCCTTTCTCTAGAAAGTATTTCTATAGCAGCACTGGATAACTAGATAACTAAGACAGATACATGTAAATTTTACCAAAAAATAATAAGAAAATGATAATAATAATCGTGTGTGTGTAACAGAGAGAAAGAGAGACTGGGGGTAGTTGAAATAGAAATGAAATAAGAATGTTGATAATTGTTGAAGCAGGGTGATGGGTACATGGGGAGCTATTATATTATTTTGAATATGCTTGAAATTTTCCAGAATAAAGAGCTTTAAAAAATGATAGAAAGAAATAAATTTTTTTTTAAATGTTAGGCTCCAACAAAGTAGAGTTGAGCCAGTCTCAGCTCAAAGCTGTATCCAATCCTTGAATGGGGGTTTCGGTGGGTTCTGTCATCTTTCTGAGCAACATCTTCTCATTTTACGAGGTTTGGTAGGTGCCTTAATCATCTAGTGCTGCTATAACAGAAATACCACAAGTGGATGGCTTTGACAAACAGAAATTTATTCTCTTACAGTCTCGTAGGCTAGAAGTCCAAACTCAGGGTGCCAGCTCCAGGGGAAGGCTTTCTCTCTCTTTTGGCTCTGGGGGAAGGTCCTTGTCATCAATCTTCTCCTGGTCTAGGAGCTTCTCAGTGCAGGGATCCCAGGTCAAAAGGATGCATGCTCCTGGCTCTTCTTGCTTAGTGGTAATGAAGCCTCCCTTGTCTTTCTGCTCACTTCTCTCTTTTATATCTCAAAAGAGACTGACTCAGGACACAACATAATCTTGTAGATTGAGTCCTACTTCATTAACATCACTGCCTCTAATCCTGCCTCATTAACATCACAGAGGTAGGATTTATAACACACAGGAAAATCACATCAGAGGACAAAATGGTGGACAATCACACAGGACTGGAAATCATGGCCTAGCCAAGTTGACACACACTTTTGGGGGATACAATTCAATCTGTAACAGTGGGATTAGGTGGTTTCTCAGGTACTTCACAGCTCTACTTGTTAAGGTTCTTCGAAATACTTCTTGTGATACAACTCTTATTTCAGAAGCCATGAAAGCTCTGTTCACCTGCTGCTAGCAAGAGTAAGGACTCAGGTTGTAAGTAGTCCAATATGTTTGGCAGCTCTTCAGGAATTGTCTCTTCTTTGGAAGAATGCTCTTCTCCATTCCCATCCCAGTAGGGCTCCAAGGGAACAAGGATAGAGTATGTTTGTTGGCATATTACACAGCTTCTCTGATCATGTGCCTGAAAGCATTATTAAGTCCATTCATCAACAAGTATTTATTGAACACCTGTTGCATACAAGGCATCGTGTTAAGAGTTGACTTGCGGGGAAGACACAGCTATGAATGAGATACATTTTCTGTTCTCACAGGGATGACCATCTGATTAGAATACAGACAATATCATGATGATACAAGACATCAATATATATGCCACTGGTGAGATACACAACAAGGGCTGTAGACCAGAAAGACATGAACAATTTGCGCTGACTGGAGGGAAAGGGAAAGGAGTATATTAAGAGATTTTTCCTGAAGAACGTGGCCCTGGAGCTGTACTTTAAGACAGGAATGGGTTTTTACCATGTAGAAATGGTGGGGAAAGAAGAGGCAGAGGAAAAAGCATGGTGGTATGACAATCCATGGTATATTCAGGAAATGATGAAAAAACCAGATCTATCTGGATGGAGAATGGCAGGAGCACGGCAGCAGGAAAAGAGATTCAGGTCACATAATGAAAGCTGGTATGCTAGACTAAGATGTGTGGATTTTATTTTGTGGACATTGAGGACCTCTCTTGATATGGACAACATCTAGATCAGGGTTGGCAAACTATGGCCCATAGGTCAAATCTGGCCTGTGGTCAAATTTTGTACAGCCTGGGAGCTAAGAATAATTTTTACATTTTTAAACGGTTGAAAAGAAATCAAAAGAAGAAGAATATTTCATGGCATGTGAAAATGATATGAAACCCAAATTTTGGTGTCCAGAGATACAGATTTATCGGCACACAGCCACACTCATTTGTTTACGTATTGTCTATGGCTGCTTGCCTGCTACAGTGGCAGAGATGAATAGTTACAACAGAGGCTGTGTGACCCACAAAGCTGACCCCTGGCCTAGATAATCAAAATCTGAAACTCGTTTTAGAATCTTGTTTTTATTTATCACATAAGGTGACAAAAAAAATGCAAAGAAAAAACAACAGCAACAAAAAAACCTCCACTCTTTAGCTATCTGATCCTTTGTATTTTCTACCTATTCACATTCTATGATAACACAGTACACTGTATTAAAAAACTCTTTACAAAAAAAAAATTCTTTACAGCACAAATGATGATACTCCATGAAAGGCTTTTCCTAAGATGAAAATTTCAAAAGGAGGACCACAAAAGTAATCCAAACTGTAAGACAAATGCTGGAGCGGCTATAACAAATGGCATTATAATCTGCGACTAGAAGTCATAAAACAAACAGGCTGCACAACTAACAAGTATGAGCACGGCAATGAATGTCCCCAAGGACCGAGTGGGCAAAGTGTGGTGTGGAGGGTTTCCTCCTGGCCTTGGAACACAGGCCGTCTCTTCCCTGGCCAACCTCTGCAAAATTTAGCAGCAGCCAGGCTCAGGTCATTATTTGAGAAGGTTATTTTGCTCCTGGGAAATGAAGACTCTGCAACAATATGAGGCTGTGGGCTCATCATTTTAAATGACTCTCTTATAAAATAAGGGACTAAGTTTGCCACCTGCTCCCTACAGAATCCTAAGAAAAACTGGAGGGTTTCCCTAATCTGCTGCATAAAAACAAATAAGGGAAAAAGCAAACACTAAAAGGCCCTTAGGGTTAGGAATTCTCTTTTCTTCTTCTTCTTTTTTTTCCTCCTGTAGCACCTCGCAACAAGTTGTCATCACCATCATCATTTTGTCAATATCATCGCTGTAGCCTTCATTTATTGACCACACCTGAAGCTTTGCATTGATGATCACTTTTAGTCTTATCAATAGTCTTCCAAGCTAAGTACATCATAGATGAGGAAGCTGGAGCTTAGAGATATACCTTAACTTACCTGATATAATAAAGAACCAGTTGCTGTCAACTCCAACTCATGGTGACCCCATGTGTGTCAGAGTAGAACTGTGCTCCAGAGGGTTTTCAATGGCTGAGTTTTTGGAACTAGATCGCCAGGCCTTTCTTCCAAGGTGCCACTGGGTGGGTTCGAACTGCCAACCTTTCAGTTTGTAGCACAGTGCTTAACCGTTTTTATGCCACCCAAGGAATTCCTCCTGGCATAATAAAACACCATACCCCCAAAACCTGTTGCCATCAAGTTGATTCCGACTCATAACGACCCTATAGGACAGAGTAGAACTTCCCCATAGGGTTTCCAAGGACCTGCTGGTGGATTCAAACTGCAGACCTTTTGGTTAGCAACTGAGCTCTTAATCACTGTGCTACCGGGCTCCCCTGGTATAATAGAGCTAGTAAATAACAGAGTTGTAGCTAAACCTCGGAAACCCTGGTGGTGTAGCGGTTAAGAGTTCGGCTGCTAACCAAAAGCTCAGCAGTTCTTAATCCACCAGGCGCTTCTTGGAAGCCCTATGGGGCAGTTCTACTCTGTCCTATAGGGTCGCTATGAGTCGGAATCAACTCGATGGCAACAGGCTTGGAATTTTTTTGGTAGTTAAACCTTGGTCTACCTGTGCCACAGTCTATGCTGTCTTCCCACTGCAGCACATTGCCTCTTAAGCCTCCATGCTGGTATACGTAGAACTTGGTGAGTATTTTTGAGTGAATGTAAGCCTGAATGTTTTCATTGCCCTAGATTAAATTAACAATACAGTGATTTAAACAAAAATCCTGTTCAACACTGATCTGGATTAATTAAAAGAAAAGGCCACTCAGATCCATAAGAAAAAAAAAGTTATAGGACATTTAAAAAATAAATGCATGAAGCTATTTAGAAACAAAATAAATAAACTTGCCATGTCACTTAGCAAAGAGAAAAATAGCAATAATTCTGTAAGTATGAACTAAGCCCATAATAAGTATCTAATATTAATCATTTCCAATCAATGTAGAGTTTACTCAGCACAGACTTTAGCCCAAGTCCTAAATCATCCCCCAACGACACTAGTTCAATGGAATCTTAAGTTGAGACTGTTATGCATTTAAGTGTCCTGTAAATAAAATTCAAGCCGTTGGCTGTAATACTGATCCTTGACCTTGGTGTGGCCATTCTACCCAATGGGCTAAAATATGTTAGCAGAAGTCTTCTTCCTCATTTCTGAATCAATATTTTTCATTCATTTTAGAGTAAACATTCCTTGAGCTGAAGTTGCTGACGAGGTCAATGAATCTTTGGCATCATTTAGACTTGTAGGCCTTTAAGAGACCTCTACAAATTATGTCAGCTGCTCCATCTTCCACTGACATTGCACTTGCCCCCATCACTCACTGCATTTTTAATAGCTCTTCAGACTCTCTTTGGGTTTATAAGTAGTTATTTTTTTCTATGTGAGTGAGGGTTGAAAATCATGAAGATGGATGGTAGGGAGTGGCAGAAGAGGCAGAAAATTTGGGATAATGTGCTTTTTGTTTCATTGAGAGCCACTGGGACCTTTTCACAACACAGCATCTTTGTATGGGTGAAGATAAAGCGATACTGGGATTAATTTCTGTTTTTATTTTCTCACATCTGTTTAGTCTGGAAGTCGCAGAACCCTAAATAAATAATTGGCTAAGGGAAGACTGGCCTGGAGCAACAACCTGGGCCCAGCTAATACCATACACAGGGTTAGAAGGTCAGAACCTGGAGAGCTCCATTCTCCACTTGGACAGAAAATTACCTGGCGTATGAGCAGACAAAGGGCTCAAAGCTTTAGCTGTGGCCTTGTGGTAGGGTTGTAGGCAAGAAGTCATTACACAAACTGTGAAAGTTGTGCCATATGGAGAAATATCACCGGACTAGGATTTAGGAAACCAGTTGCTGTCTAATCAATTCCAACTCATGGAGGCCTCATGTGCGTTAGAGTAGAGCTGTGCTCCATAGGGTTTTCAATGGCTGATTTTTCAGAAGTAGACATCCAGGCCTTTCTTTTGAGGTGCCTCTGAGTGAACTCCAACCTCCAACCTTTTCGTTAGCAGTCAAGGAAACCCGAATTCCAATTCTGGCTCTGCTTCTAACTAGCTGGATGACTGAACAACTCCATTTTTCTGAGCCACCTTTCCTATCTGTAAAATAAGGACAAGCAAGGAATTTGAAGTCTTCTCAAATTGTCCAGGTGGAGGACCAGGTGTTTTACATCTAACTCATCACTGACTGATAAATACAGTAAGAATGAATTACTGTTAAATACAACAGGAATGAATTACTCAAAAAAGGACCATGTTCTTGAACGTTGACAATGTCAAGTTGCAATAAAAGTTTCCAAATGCTTGCTGTCCGTTTCTGTACCTATCTCACTGTAGGCTCATGACAAGCATTTTTTTGGATGGGCGTCAATCCGTAGACCACACTTTTAGTGCTGCTTTACAGCAGGAGTTGGCAAACTAAGGCCTGTAGGCCAAATCCAGAAGACCATCTGTTTTTACAAATCAAGTTTAATTGGCACACAGCCACACCCATTCATTTACATTTTGTCTATGGCTGCTTTCCCCATACAGTGGCAGAGCTGAGTAGTTGCAACAGAAAACCTATGGCCCCCAGAGCCCAAAGTTTTTATTATCTGGCCCTTTACAGAAAGTTTGCTGACCTCTGCTTTAGAGGGCACAGAAAATAAGGGACTGGATTTGTTTTCTAAGGCCCCTTCTAGCACAAAGATAATAATTCTGCCAGGATGCTTGATAACAGAGGAAATTGGCTGTCTGACCCTGAAAGAGAAGTAGCCAGAAAACACTGTCTCTTCTGGTGAATTAGTTCATATGTCTTATAAAGACATTCTGTTCCAAAAGGAAATACTTTGTTTTTCCATTCCTTTACATTCCCAATATTCTAGTGTCTTTCACCTATGCACTCTGATTACACACATAATCGTGTGTTTGGTCAGTGGGGTTGTTCAAGGGCACAAGCTGTGCACAGATGTCCAGCTACCTCTTTAATTTCTGGAAATGTGTATGCTCTCATTTCTCCCATTTCGGAAGCGTGCCCTATTCCTAAGTCGTTATCAAGTCTCTTTGTTTACCACCAAGGCCTTTCTGAGATGATCTGCAATCTGTGGACAGACCTTTGGTGACTCTTTCTAGTTGAATGGCCTTCATGGTGGGAGTTCTAGAAGCCCTAATAGGAACCTTTTTATTGCCTGGGCTCTAAATCCACAGGGAAAACCACCACTTAGGACATTCGAGAATGCACATTATATCTGTGGACAAGTGGGCTTCTTAACACTAATCTCCAGAATCAGTTGGAATTATGTACCCACCCAGTCACTGGCATCCTTGCAAAAACATAGGCCTCTAATACAAGGGTAGGGTGGAAGGAAATCAAAATCATATACTCTCTGAAGGTAGGCTGACCCAAGAGAGGAGGATGAAGAAGAAGGAGTGGAGTTATGCAACCCTATCTTATTATTCCATACCATACAATTAAGTCATTCTAAGATAGAGAGTCCAGGAGGGCTACACTAATGAATATCCTTCCATGTGGAGCTAACATTAGACTTGAGGAGGACTGAGTACTCCCACACCTAATCTTACTCACTACGAAACCTCTTCACTGATTTACCTTACCTCCTATTCTGCTATAGAAAAGGGACGGCCCACTGATTGGTTGTCCACTGACTGGCCTAGGCTGAGAATGCTAGTGCCCAAAGGAATGAGAGAATTGTGGAATGATATCATGATGGTAAGGGACTCACTTCCCAGAGCATTCTGGAAACTAGAAAGTAAGCAGAATCCTTATTCTGAACCAAGTTTCCCCTAACACAGATCTCCTTATTTCCCTTCTACAAAACAGTACTGGCACTGTATTTACTACCCTGGTGATCAACTCAATTATCTATCCAGCTTTGTATGCTAGAAGTATCAAGTTCATTTAGAATTTTTCCATCTAGCTAGTTATGAGTCTTGTCATTTATACCTCAGAAGTCTCTTGAATCCTTACTCCCTCTCCATCCCAACCAGAGCTTCCTTAGTTCAGGTCCTGAACCAAAAACACTGAAAGTATATTTCCTATAAGAGACAGCTTTTTCCGTCCCATGTCACATCCCTCAAGCCACCTCTGGCTTCAGCACCATTATGGTGGACAGTTCCATGTACCCTAAAGGTGTCCAACCTCAAGGACACACAGTGTTACTCTTCTTTTCTGGCCATGGGTCCCAGAAGCCATCTGAGCCTCTGGATAGGTATAACCTGAGATGCTAAGGCATTAACACCTGGTGGCAACCTTCGACCAGTGGTAATTTTCTGGATAAATGCTTTAGCCACTATATCCCCTCTGCCCCCCCCCACCCCATTCCTTTAGAGGAACAATTCTGAGGAAGATTCTACATGGATCCTCAGAAAGTCTCCAGTTCAAGTTACCCGTAGTAGTTAACAAGCACATTCATGTGCTTTCAATTGTATTGTCCTCCTTCCCTGTCTCACCCTGTTCTCTCACTCCTGCTTTCTGGGGCTACCTCCCAAACAAACCACTCGCTTCCTAGCCCTTGTCTCAGGGTCTGCTTTGGAGGGAACACACACTGATGCATTTACTCATTACTTACGAAGCAGAAAGGTTTTAGCATTATTGTTTTAAAGATGAGAAAACTGAAGCATGGATAGGTAAAGTAGCTTCTTGAAAGTTTCATTTCTAGGAAGGGTCAGAGCTAGGAATAGATCCTGGTCCAATGTTTTTGCCATATCAGTGTCTCCTTTCCATCTATGATTGAACTACTGTTTCATGTAATGCCTAAAATTTACCACCAAGAAAGAAGAGCAGGGAGCAGAGCTCATCCTTTTGACCCAGTGTCCCAGTGCTGAGAAAGTCCTAGACCCAGGGGAAGATCGATGACAAAGACCTTCTTCCAGAGCCGACAGAAAGAGAAAGCCTTCCCCTGGAGCTGGTGCCCTGAATTTGAAATTCTAGCCTCCTAAACTGTGAGAAAATCATTTTCTGTTTGTTAAAGTCACTCATTTCTGGTATTTCTGTTACAGCAGCACTAGATAACTAAGACAGTGGCATAGATAAGTATAAGTATTTTACAACCCATTTGTAGAAAGTCTCCTCTTTGCAATTAGGCACAATGGTAAATTCTCATCAGATGAGCTTTGTTCAAGAGCTAGGACTCATTTAAAAAGCCCAAAGAATGGCGACTTTATTAGCCTTTATTTGTTTGTTTTCTGAACCATTCATATCACAAGTATTGTTTGCCATGCTGCATTTCTTGAAACACAGCCAAATGAGGTACTTTATAAACAAAACAGGCCCCTGAAATGATTTATTATCATTCACAAATCAATGAAAAGGCACGAAGGCTGAAAAATTAAGTAAGTACTCAAGGTCAGCTTTGCCGTTTAAAGAAATTCAAATTAGCTTTAAACTCTTAACTCTAATTTCAACTAAGGAAAAAAGAATTTATTTTGCCTTTCTCAGTCTTAAAACACTGAACTATGAAGACAGAAAAAAGACTGGTGACAGCCATTTGCCTGGCATGGTCCTAAATAGGCAGGAAAACAGCTATCCTTGGAATGCCCTCTCAGCTTCTCTAGTCTTGTGATCACACATGTGAAATGGGAAATTGGGCCAAGGAAAATGAGTGTATGGGTCAGCGTGCCAGCAGAAAACAGTACACTCAGCTGGGAGTTTTGAAGAGATTTTTTTTCTTCTTTTCTTTTTTTTATTGTACTTGAGATGAAGGTTTACAGAAGAAACTAGCTTCTCATTAAACAGTTAGTACACATATTATTTTATAACATTGGTTTACAACCCCACAACATGTCAACACTCTCTCCTCTTAACCTTGGGTTCCCTGTTACCAGCTTTCCTGTCCCCTCCTGCCTTCTAGTCCTTGCCCCTAGGCTGGCGTTCCCCTTTAGTTTCGTTTTGTTTTATGGCCTGTCTAATCTTTGGATGAAGGGTGAACCTCTGGAGGGACTTCATTACTGAGCTGAAAGGGTGTCAGGGGCCATACTCTCGGGGTTTCTCCAGTCTCCGCCAGGCCAGTGAGTCTGGTCTTTTTGCGAGTTAGAATTTTGTTCTACATTTTTCTCCAGCTCTGTCTGGGACCCTCTATTGTGATCCCTGTCAGAGCAGTCAGTGGTGGCAGCCAGGCACCATCTAGTTGTACTGGGCTCAGTCTGGTGGAGACCATGGTAGTTGTGGTCCATTAGTCCTTTGGACTGATCTTTCCCTTGAGTCTTTAGTTTTCTTTATTCTCCCTTGCTCCCAACAGGGTGAGCCCAGCAGAGTATCTTAGATGGTCCCTCATAGGCTTTTAAGACCCCAGGCACTACTCACCAAAGCAGAATGTAGAACATTTTCTTTATACACTACATTATGCCAGTTGAGCTAGATGTTTCCCGAGACCATGGTCCCCATAGCCCTCAGCCCAGTAATTCAGACCCTCAGGGAGTTTGGCTGTGTCTATGAAGCTTCCATGACCTTTCCTTGTACAAGTTGTGCTGGCTTCCCCAGCAGTGTATACTGTCTTACCTTGAAGAGATCTTCTGAGTGAAGAAACTATTTAGAGGTGTGAGTAGAGTTAAGGGAACCATTAAGGGATTTGGGACACCAGAGCATAGAAACATTGGAAAGTTGTTAGCACCCCTAGCCCTGATGGAGCAAAGGGAGGGAACAGAGCTACCAGGCACAGTGATAGTTGGAACCATAGAAGAGGGACCCCTGCTCCCAGAGCTGTCATCACAGACAAATGGTTCAGAATGATGCAGTCCAGAGAGGTCAGCCTCCCAGGCACAAAACACGTTGGTGATTTGAGCCCACTCAAAGGCACCTTGGAAGGACGGACTGGTGATCTGCTTTCAAAAGGTCACAGCCTTGAGAACCTACGGAGCACAGTTCTCTGCACATATGGGGTCGTCATGAGTTGGAATTGGCTCCAAGGCAACTGGTGTTTTGAAGGATAGAGAAGAGATCTAGTTGCTAGTGAAGGACGAGGGAGGAACTCACTTTGCTTACTCACTCGTGAGTCAATCCTGAAATATACACAAGCAAAATCAGTTTCATGGAAGCTTTAGCTTCCAAATGGTAGGACATAGACCTGCACTTACAGTGACTGAGTAGTGCTTGAAGTAGTTTTTAATCCCAAAGTTTAAATTATCCATTAAAGTTTACATGGAAGTCTACACATTTGAGTACAGGTTTAAACAGAGAATTGTGACAAGCACATGGAATATCAGTATTACAAACAAAATGTTTTCTGTTTTCCTTAATATTTGTGGTACTGGCTTTAAACAAATCTTTTCTCAGTTGACTGACTATTGCAACCCCTGCGCGGAAGTTTATTATTCTGATCGGACACAAATTTTTTTTTCATATATTTTTATTGGAAAAATGGAGAAATCACCAGATGAGTTCCTAGGAAATGTTTTTGCCTTGGTGTACTTTGGCTTTTATTGGAATGTGGCACCATGCTAGTGAGTTTGCTAGAGTCTGTTCATTCATTCATCGAACTCTTATTGGGCGTCGGGTAGGATGCTAAGCATAAAGGATAGGCACAAAAGGGTCCTTGCATTGTCCAATATTACATGACAGTTTAGGAGGTAGATAAGCTACAAGTAAATTATTTAATAAAATATGTGCAGATTATAATCAGCACTGTACAGGAAATGAAAACAGTGAGGGGCTGAAACATAATTAGGGAGAGAACAATCTAAAATAGATAGAGAAGACCCTTTTCAGAAGACAACATGTAAAATGAGACCTGAAGGAAACAGACATGCAAAGGGCAGGGAAAGGTGTAATCCGGGCAAAAGAACAAAACACCAGTTGCTGTGAAGTCAATTTCAACTCATGACGACTCTACGTGTGCAGAGTAGAACTGTGCTCCATAGGGTTTTCAAGGTTGTGACCTTTCAAAAGCAGATCACCTGGCTGTTCTTCCAAGGTGCCTCGGAGTGAGTTTGAACCACCAACCTTTTGGTTAGTAGTGGAGCACATAACCCTTTGTGCCACCCAGGGACTCCTAACCTAGTCAGAGAACAGCAAATGAAAAAGCCTAGTGGCAGGAAAGGGCCCGAGTCTTAGAATAGTGTATCTCCATCTTCCCTTAGGATAAAGTGAAATGGGGGTACTTTAAAAAAATATATGAATTCTTGGGGCTCCATCCCAGATGCACCGAATCCAGTTCTAGAAAGGAGGGCCCTGGGAAAATGGTAAATGCTATTGTTAGGTGCATTTGGGAAGCCCTGCCCATAAAGAACTATCAGTGATATCTGGATGGTAGAGTGGTCAAGTAGATGGGGGCTGAGTGGGAAGAGTGCTGTGTAATTTTGCTGGTCGTTCATAGTGCCTCATTTCAGAGGTGTGAGCCTTGCAGAAGCAACAACCAAAGTTAGCAAACTCAAATGTGTCACATATAACCTACTCCCTGGGCACTGGGACCATCTGCTTTAGACACATAAGTCATGATTTGTGGTAGCCAGAACTCTCAAGATGCTCCCCACCTCCAAGATTCCCATTCCCTGGTTATTCAATCAAACACTAATCTAGGTACTATGACTCAGGAGCTTTGCTAACGTAATTTCAGTTACTGGACCTTAAAATAGAGGGGTTAACTTGAATTATCCAGTTGGGTCCAATCTAATCACACGAGCCCTTACAAAGAAAGAGTCGGAAGAGACATGTGACAGAAAAGGAAGTCAGATAGATATGTCAGAAGAGAAAGGTGATGAGATCGGAAGCATGAGAAGGGCCTGACCTGTCCATGCTGGAGGGGTAACATGAAAAGCATAAGAAGAAATGTAGGCAGCAAAGACTGGCCTCTCGTTGACAGCCAGCAAGGAAATGGGGACGTCAGCCCTATAGCCACAAAAAATTGAATTTGGCCATCAACTTGAATGAGATTGGAAGCTAATTTTTCCCAGAGTCAATAAGAGCCCAGTCATCTGGCACCTTGAATTTGGCCCAGTGAAAGTGTAAGCCAGGAAACAAGCTAAATCAACTGGGACTTCTGTCCTACAGAACTGTGAGATAATAAATTTGTGGTGTTTTAAGCTGCTAGGTTTGTGGTAATTTGTTACTGCAGCAATGGAAAACTAATACAAGAGGTAACAGTCAAAATTGGCTGCTCCCAACCTTAAGGCTATTCTTTACACCATCATCATTAGGATTACCACCAATGGCTTAATAACTTGGGCCATGTATCAGTCACTTAACTTCTCTGAGACTCACATTCCCAGTCTGTAAAATGGGGATAAAGTTACCCCTAACTCACAGAGTGCATCTGATATTCTAATGAGTGGAAGCTCTATGTAACCTTGGAAGCACCAAAAGAATGTCAAGAAGTTGTGCCCACAGATTTCAATAGTACCAGGATGTCCTCTGGCAAGGCACTTACACTTAAGCTCTTCCCATTTGTTGTAAGTTGGGTTGCCCAGGAAGTAGACTTGTAGATGGTACAGGAGTTAAGGTCCAGGGCATTTATTAGGGAGTGCTTGGGATCAACACCTGTGGAAGGGAGAGGTAAGAAGCAAGACTGGGCAAGTGAGAAGTTGAGATGGGATGCAGCCTAAAGAGAGGCATCAGCTAATCCCATGTGGACTTTGGAGCTGGAATGGCCCTTCAGAATTGTCCAGAGATGGGCCTTTATGAGATGGGCCTTAAACACTCCAGCATATATGTCTGCCAACACTGTGTCAAGGAAATAACCGTGGGAAGGAACTATGGAGAAACCCTTAGGATCCCTCTTAAAATGCCCGCAGGCTAAATGCTTAAATGAACTGAAAAACCACTGGGGTCCCCAAGGCTCCACTTTCCCGCACTAAAAGGGAACATTTTGTGCAGTGGCGGCCACAGGATTCCAGGAGAGGATTTTTAATATTTCATTTTCTCAAGACTCTTTGACTAAATCTTCTACTTCTTTCAAGTGGCACAATCAACTGGAAATTTCTTATGACCTTGGAATGTTTTCATACCGTACTCCAAGACTTGCAAGCTACCCTGGAATGTGAATGTCTTAGTCATCTAGTGCTGCTCTAACAGAAATACCACAAGTGGACGGCTTTAACAAAGAGGAATTTATTCTCTCACTGTCTAGTAGGCTGAAAGTCCAAATTCAGGGTGTCAGCTCCAGGAGAAGGCTTTCTCTGTCGGCTCTGGAGGAAGGTCCTTGTCATCGGTCTTCTCTTGGTCGAGGAATTTCTCAGGCGCAGGGACCCCAGGTCCAAAAGATGCACTCTGCTCCCGGTGCTGCTTTCTTGGTGGTATGATGTTCCCACTCTCTGCTTGCTTCCCTTTCCTTATATCTCTTGAGAGAGAGAAGGTGGTACAGACCACACCCCAGGGAAATTCCCTTTATATTGGATCAGGAATGTGACCTGGTAAGTGTGTTACAATCCCACCCTAATCCTCTCCAACAATAAAATTACAATCACAAAATAGAGGACAACCACACAATATGAGGAATCATGACCCAGCCAAATTGATATATACATTTTTTGGGGGACATAATTCAGTCCATGACAGTGAGGGTAGAAATGTTTTGGTAATGTGTGGTTAAGAAAGAAGAAACTAGAGAAGGAAAGGAAAAATATGGAGAAGATATCTTTTTAACTCTCTTGTTTTGGCCTATTCCCCTGGATGCCAGTTTGGTGTCTTTGGAATCAGCATTAATTCTTCCCTGTCTAACAAAAATCTGATGTGGCCAGCTTCCACCCTAAACACTCCTATCAGACATGACATTCCAAAACAGATATATCCATGTCCTAATCTCTGGGATCTGTGACTGCGACCTTAGTTAGAAAAAGGGTCTTTCCAAATGTAATTAAATTAAGAATTTCAAGATAAAATCATCCTGGATTATCTGGGTAGGCCTTAAATCCAACAACAGATGTCCTTATAAGAGAAAGGAAGAGAGATACTTGAGACAGAGAAGAGGAGAAGGCCTTGTGAAGATGGAGGCAGAGACTGGAGTTATGGAGCCACGAATCAAGGAATTCCTGGAGCTACCGAAAGCTGGGAGAGGCAACGAAGGATTCTCCCCTAGAGCCTTTCGGAGGGAGCGTGGACCTGTCAACACCTTGATTTCAGACTTCTGGCCTTCAGAACTGTGAGAGGATAATTTTCTGTTGTTTTAAGCCGCCAGGTTTGTGGTAATCTGTTATGGCAATCCTAGGAAACTAATACACCAATGTTAACGCAGCCTACAGGTTTTAATCCTTAGGATCGAACTAGAGACAAATCATGAGAGACTTAAATATGGTTACACAAGTCAGGATTTAAATATTATGCAAAAGAAAGATGTAATTCACAATGGTTGGGAGATGAAAGGGAGGTCGGAGAGATGGAAGGAAGGATGGGGTAGTACTGTCTTTGTCCAACAATATAGGGAGAAAAGAGAAAGAGCCTATTTTTGACGTTCCCAGACATGAAGGTTTAAAATGCTGTTTAATTGCAGAGGAGACCACTCTTGTCACTATATTGGGTGGAATATAGAGGGGAAGTGCGGAGTAGATAATGGGTTAAGTCTGCATCTAAAAATCAAGAAATCAATAGAAAATGTTTAAGGATGATACATAAATAAAAATATCAGCATAGTACCTGGCTACCATTATTGAATATTTTGATCAAAGAGTATATAGATAAATCCTGATCAAAAAGAGGGAAATGTGGAACATAAATTTCAAATTCTCATGTAATTCAGACTTTCTGGAGCCATTGAGGCTGGAGGAACCCCTGAAACTATTACCCTGAGATAATCTCTAAACCTTAAACCAAAAATATCCCCTGAAGTCTTTAAACCAGAGTTTAGCTTAATTAGTAAAGAATGTCTGCCTGAAGGATTGTGCTCTTTTAAAGAACTATCTATGTGGGATCAAATTGACAACAGCAACTCAAAAGGTTATATGGGAAGCTTAGGGGCAATGTTGTTGTTGTTATTTGCTGTCGAGTCAGCTCTGACTCATGGCAACCGTATGTATAACAGAATAAAACGTTGCTCAGTCCTGTGCCGTCGTCATGATCCTTGGTATATTTGAGTCGATTGTTGTGGCTACTGTGTAGTGCCTTTCAACCTAAGGGGATTATATTCCACTATACCGAACAATCCCTAACGGTGAAATTTGGGGACAGTGAGTTAATGTTAATAGCGGAAGAATAATTCAGAAAAGGAGGATGAAGGATATAATCAATGTCAATGAATTGCACATGTAGGAATTGTTGAATGGTGTATGTTCTGCTGTGTGTATTTTCAACAACAAAAAATAAAATAAATTATTAAAAATGTATATCAGCGTAAGCAATTTATTGAGAAATATAGCATCGCCTATCAGAGAAACAAAATCAGAAACAGCAGTTTCTTCCAGGGAAGGCACCTTCAGGTTTTCATCATAAGCCCTTCTGTGCTATGTTATTTTTTAGCATATTACCTTGCACAGATTAGTTCGATAAGCAAGAGAAACAGAAGATGCAACATCAGCAATTTGGTTTCAGGAAAAGAACATCATCCATTACTTTAAATGAAATGTGACTAATTTGAATTCCATTGGTACTGTAGCTTTGATCATATGTAATTTGTAAATTTGTTTTGCTTTTATAATAGACTAAGAGCATAAGGATTTTATACTTAGTTATATATATATACATTTCAAAATATCATTAGAATAAAAAATACTGTAGGTCAACTCTGAAAGGCCAAACCATTTTTTCTATCATTGTATCACTTAAGTTGGAGGAATATCGCTTCACTGTAAGGGGTAGAGCTACCATGGTGCCAACTCATTCCTCAGGGCTTAGTTCAATTTCATCTCCTCTATGAAGCTTTCCTTACTAGGCAGAACTGATGATGGCCTCCTTTGGGGCTCACTGTACATTGTACACACATTTATCACAGTTTGTGTCACTCTTTCTAGAGTTATTTGTTTATGTGGATGTTTGTTTATGACTTTGAGACTAGAAGTGCTTATGAGTGGGTCCTACAGCTTATTTATCCGTATCCTTAGCACCCAGCTCACAGCCAATCACGTTCAAGGAGCCCAGCAAATGTTTGCTGAATCAATGGGTAGTAGCAGCAATGATATTCTCCTGGCTTCCAGAGTCCCCTTCAAGTGTAAGCCATCAAATAGCAAAAGCACAAGGTACTTTATCCACTATAGCTTAAAAGCTTTTTAGAAATAAGAGAAACCTCAAGATGAAATTTAAGTCTTATAATTAGACATTAAGGGCATCATAAAAGGGGTTGTCTTAAACTCCTCTCCTGAGTACCTGTACCCCCTGTAGAGATAAGGTAATGGCGTCATTATATTCAGGTCTAGTAAATATTGATACGATGGGAGAATATGGTAGCAAATAATGACACACCATAATTACCTAGGCAAGAGCAGTTTAGTTAAGCTAACTTGGCAACTGCGATTTTCACTGCTACTGCAGGAAGGGAGTTCAATTTATTTCCTAACCCCATTCTTCCCCCCTCTTAGAGTTTATCCTTCACCCAGATAAAAATGAATCTGGCTTACTGCACTTATTCTATTCCCTCCCTGCCCATGGCCACAGAGGTTTAATGAGTTTCTCATTCTGGGTTGTGACACTGAGTGGCTGCAGCAATGGTCACATACACAACTGACCTGGTGGGGTGCAGGACACATGGGCAACTGAGTGGTGTCAGGCACAGTGTGGTGCAGTGAATTACTTAATATGGCCCTTCTAGCCATAGTCTTTGTGACTCTCATACAATGACTGGGTGGGACTATGCAAATAAAGTGCTTGTAGCCCATCAAAGGGATTGGACAGCTTGCTGCTAATGCAAATATGGTGCACGGAGCCCATACAGGAGTGGGGCCATGCAAATAAGGTGTATGGACCCCTGATGAGGGGATTGGTCAGTTTTGCCATCCCAATGGGCTTAAAGGAAGACACGAGGTGAGGGGAGCTGTAACGTGGAAGACAGCAGTAGCAAGATCAATAATGGCATGAGACAGCAGGAACCAGGAGACCAGCGTTAGACAGCTGCGGTGGGGGCTTGCTGACCCACAGAACTAAGAGTTGTAACCCTTGCCTGAGAAAGCCTTGTGCAGGGCCCAGCAGCAGTGGATGAGAAGAAGCTGTCCTGATCAAGTACTGTATCCTGAGTTGTTCCTGCTACTTCTGATTCGTTTCTAACCCGGAGCTGTACCCTTTTACTTCTCTAATAAACCACTTAACTGTAAGTATGGTTTGTGATTTCTGTGAGACATTTCAGAGAATTACAAAACCCAAAGATCAGATGAGAGGGAGAGTGGTGGGGTGGGGGGGAGGGAGGAGTAGTTGGCATTAGAGATGACAGAGGGACACAGAAGTTGGACATTTGGAATATATTTAACCTCTGCCTCATATGAACCAGCTTTGTGCCTGATCCTTATGAAAGAAATTATTCATTTAGATGGCCATGGCCAGATTTTGGTCCCTTCCCCCCAAAACACCCAGGATCTCTGGTGAACCACACACCCATGAGCAAAGAGTCAGGACGCCCCTCCCCACACAGCCCTCACACCATATGACAGGTCAGGTGGCCTCAGGGAGGGAGCATCCAACTGCTGTACTGGCAGGGCGGGACACTGGGCTTCCCTTGTGAACCCACTCAGTCCCTTCTTCAAGCCAGGTGTGCGCACTAGTGGGAGGAGGAGAAGGAGGTTTGGCACTTACTATTTACTCTATTTAGTGACATTTTTGGTTGTCCTATTGGTTGTCATTGGTGAGGCTGTCACTTCTTGCCTCCCCTGGTCCTCTAGTCATCGCCAGTGCATTCACTCATTCATTAATTCGTTCAGCAAGGATTATTAGACACCAGTTAGGAGCAAGATGTTGCTCTAGGCACCATGGTTGATTCACGAGTAAGATGTGGTCCTAATAAGCCAGAGTTAGAGCTTCATGCAATTTGTCTCCTAACCAGTCTTCGTTACTTGCAGTTTTACAACCTGAATTTGACAAAAGGGAAAATGTCTCTTTCTATTGATAACAACTTTTTAAACGAACCCAAATCACTTATAGACAGGTATTAAAACTCCTTGAGAGTCATTAAAAATTACTTAGTTGCTTTATTCTCAACAAAACAAAACAGAAAAACCAACCGAATTTTATTGTGATCTCAATTATAGCACTTCATCAAAGGATGGTACCTAAGAAAAGCCACTATGTATTATGGTCAAACCGTTATGTGATACTTAACCCCACACATTTTGTTAAGCATTCCTGTTCCTGAAAAAAATTTTTTTTTATGTAGAGAATTCAGGAATAAGACCTCTTTTCTTAACCTTTTTGCTTCTTAAGCTCAAAATTTCTAGATAGTTATCTAGTTGGGAACATCAATATTTGGAAAAAACAAGGTTTATTCAGTTCCTTTTGAGTGTTTTCCTGTTTTTCACTGAAGTTGTTTCAAAATGTTCTTAAAGATCTGGATTAGGTATTTATGAACACTTACTCTGTACATTACGGAGTTTATAATAAAAAACTGTAACCAATCCTCAACTGGGTGTCAAACAAGAATATGGGAAGAATATTAAGGATCCTTCTGAATTTATTTCTTTTCATCTCTCATATCCTTTAGCCTCAATTTCCTTTAAACTACCAATGCTTTTATAAAAAGCCTATTTGAAATGTAGGGATCAGATATGATTGATAGTAAATATTTTCCATTTCCCAAAATTAAGGCCACGTATTTTAATCTTAAGATGTTTCCAACCAGTTCCCATGAGAATATATCAATCAACAGCTCTGCACCAATGTACACACCCACAGCCCTCTCCAGGGCAGAGCAAAAAGAAATGGTGCCATACTTTGACTTACTCTAATAGAACTACACTTGTCTGTCAGTTTGTCATACTGTGGCGGTTTGCATGTTGCTGTGATGCTGGAAGCTATGCCACCGGCATTTCAAATGCCAACAGGGTTGCCCATGGTGGGCAGGTTTCAGTGGATCTTCCAGGCTAAGACAGACTGGGAAGAAGGACCCGGCAGTCTACTTCTGAAAAAACTGGCCAGTGAAAACCTTATGAATAGCAGCAGAACACTGTCTGATACAGTGCTGGAAGATGAGCCTCTCAGTTGGAAGGCACTCAAAATGCAACTGGGGAAGAGCTGGCTCTTCAAAGTAGGGTAGATCTTAATGATATGGATGGAGTAAAGCTTTCAGGGCCTTCATTTCCTCATGTGGCATGACCCAAAATGAGAAGAAACAGATGCAAACATCCAATAGTAATTAGAACATGGAATGTAGGAAGTATGAATCTAGGAAAATTGGAAACTGTCAAAAATGAAATGGAACGCTTGAAGATTGACATCCTAGGCATTAGTGAGCTGAAATGGACTGGTATTGGCCATTTTGAATCAGACAATCATATGGTCTACTATGTCGGTAATGACAAAGAGGAATGGTGTTGCATTCATCATCAAAAAGAACATTTCAAGATCTGTCCTGAAGTACAATGCTGTCAGTGATAAGATAATATTCATATGGCTATGACCAATTAATATGACTGCTATTCAAATTTATGCACTAACCACTAATGCCAAAGATGAAGAAATTGAAGATTTTTACCAACTTCTGCTCTCTGAAATTGATCAAACATGCAATTAAGATGCATTGATAATAACTGGTGATTGGAATGTGAAAGCTGGAAACAAAGAAGGATCAGTAGTTAGAAAATATGGCCTTTGTGATAGAAACAACTGGAGACCGCATAGTATTTTGCAAGACCAACGACCTATTCATTGGAAATACCCTTTTTCAAAAACATGAACAGCAGTTATACATGTGGCCCTCTCAAGGTGGAATATGAGGGGATTAAATTGACTGTATCTGTGGCAAGAGATAATGGAGAAGCTCAATATCATCAGTCAGCACAAGGTCAGAGGTTAACTGCAGAACAGACCATCAACTGCTCATATGCAAGTTCAAGTTGAAGGTGAAGAAAATTAAAACAAGCCCACAAAAGCCAACGTACGACCTTGAGCATATCCCACCTGAATTTACAGACCATCTCAAGAATAATTTGACACATTAAACACTAATGACAGAAGACCAGATGAGTTGTGGGATGACATCAAGGACATCAAACATGAAGAAAGAATAAGGTCATTAAAAAGACAGGAAAGACTAAGATTCAAACAAACATAAACATAAAATAACAAAGGTCGGCGAGGATTTGAGGAAACTGGAACCCTTATCCATTGCTGGTGGGAATGCAAAGCGGTACAGCCTTTGTGGAAAACAGTGTGCCAGTTTCTCAAAAAAGTAAAAAGAGAACTACCATATGACCCAGCAATTCCACTCCTAAATATACAATAGTCCTCCCTTATCCAAGGGGGATATGTTCTAAGACCCCTATGGATGCCTGAAACCATGGATAGTACTGAACCCTATATATACTATGTTTTGTCCTATACATACATACCTGTGATAAAGTTTAATTTATAAATTAGGAATAGTGAGAAATTAACAGTTTTTAATTAATAAAAGAGAACAATTATAATAATATATTGTGATAAAATTTATATGAATGTGGTCCCCGGGGGGAATGGAGCAGGATGGCCCGAGATTTCATTATGATACTCATTTAACATTTTCTGACTGTGGTTGACTGCGGATAACTGAAACTGTGGAAAGTGTAACTGTGGAAAAGGGGGAGCTACTGTATACCCCAAAGACTTGAAAGAAGAGACTTAAAAAGAAACTTGTATACAAATGTTCATTGCAGCACTATTCACAATAGCCAAAAGGTGAAAATGCCTTAAATGTTCATCAACAGGTGAAAGGATAAACAAAATGTGTTATATACATACAATGGAATACTACTCAGCCAGTAGCAGAAATGAAGTCTTGATACATGCTACAGTATGGATGTAGCTTGAAGACATCACGCTGAGTGAAATAAGCCAATCACAAAAGGACAAATATTGTATGACCTCACATATAAAAAGACAAGAAAGGCAAATGTATAGAGGCAAAGGTTATTAGTGGTTACTAGGGGTGAGAGGGAGGGGGAAAAGGGGGCTTAAATAGTGATGGAAAAATCGCATTAAGGGTAGGGTTGCATAGCAGATTATTGTAATTGCTGTTAATAAGTTGTACACCTGTAAAAAGTTAAACTAGCAAAAGTGGTGCGATAGACGTATTTACAAAAATGACAAAAAAAAAAAAAAGAGTAGTAGCTGAGGCTGCAAATACCTCATGGGATTTGGGTCCTCGGTTTGAAGGTTTAGGGGCATGGTTTCATGGGACATCCCAGTTAATTGGCCTAATAATGTGTTTAGTGCTTCTGTTCTACCTTCTAGTTCATTTCTTAGTGCCTGGGTTCTTAAAAGCGCAGCTAATTGCCTCCATGAACAACTGCCCCTTTGGCATTAGACCAGAAGAACCGGATGTTGCCCGGCTACTGAACATTTTGATCACAGAGTTCATAGAAGAATCCTGATCAAAAGGGGGGAAACAGAGAACAGAATTTCAAATTCTCATGGACTCAAAGCTTCCTGGAGCCATAGAGGGTGGATGAACCCTGGAAACTACTGCCCTGAGATAATCTTTTAAACCTTAAACCAAAAATATCCCTGAAGTCATCTTAAAACCAAACAATAGTTTAGCTTAACTAGTAAAAAAGGTCTGCCTTGAGCATTATGGTCTCTTGAGATCTATCTATATGGGATCCAATTGACCATAGCAACTTGGGACAGTGAGTTTATGTTAATGGGGGAGGGACAACTCAGAAAAGGAGGGTGAGAATGGTTGCACAACTTAAAGAATGTAATCAATGTCATTAAACCGCACATGTAGAAACTGTTGAATTGGTGTATGTTTTTCTGTGTATATTCTCAACAACGAAAACAAAGCAAGTAAAATTTAGAAAAAAACAAAAAAGACGGGAAAGAAAGGAAAGGCCAAAATGGATGTTAGAAGAGACTCTGAAACATGCTCTTGAATGTAGAGTAGCTAAAGTGAACAGAAGAAATGATGAAGTAAAAGAGCTGAACAGAAGATTTCAAAGGACAGCTCAAGAAAACAAAGTAAAGTATTATAATGAAATGTGCAAAGACCTGGAGTTAGAAAATCAAAAGGGCATTTCTCAGGCTGAAAGAACTGAAGAAAAAATTAAAGTCTTGAGTTGCAACGTTGAAGGATTCTATGGGCAAAAATTGAATGACGCAGGAAGCATCAAAAGAAGATGGAAGAAATACACAGAATCACTGTACCAAAAAGAATTGGTTATGTTCAACCATTTCAGGAGATAGCACATGATCAAGAACTGATGATACTGAAGGAAGAAGTCCAGACTGCACTGAAGGCAATGTCGAAAAACAGGGCCCCAGGAACTGATGGATTACCAACTGAAATGTTTCAACAAATTGATGCAACGTCCACTCCAAGAAATTTGGGAGACAGCTACTTGGTCAACCAACGGGAAGAGATCCATATTTGTGCCTATTCCAAAGAAAGTGATCCAACGGAATGCAGAAATTATCAAAAATATCATTAATATCACATGCGAGTAAATTTTGCTGAAGATAATTCAAAAACAATTGCAGCAGTACAGCCACAGTGTGATGGTTAAGACTGTGTGTCAACTTGGCTGGGCCATGATTCTCAGTGTGATCACTGAGTGTGATCACTCCCGTGATTGAATCTGCTATGAGTAGCTAATCAGTCGAAAGGGAGTTTCCTTGGGGTGTGGCCTGCATCCAAATATAAGCAGAAGTTCTGGCTTTCTTGCTCACTCTGGAACCTATGGCTGCCTCCTGTTCATCTGACCTCCAGCTCTTGGGACTTGAGCTCTCAACTTATCTGCAGATCTTGGGATTCATCAGTCTTCACAGCCTGAGAGTGGGAGCCCTGCTCTCCGACTTGCTGAACTTGGGTTCACCAGCCCCTGTGGCTACATGATTTGAAGCCTCTATCCTGATCCACGGACTTGGGATGTTCCAGCCTCTACAATCGTGTGAGTCGTTTCTTTGATATCTCTCTCTATACATATTTATACGCCTTACTGGTTTTGCTTCTCTAGAGAACCCAGCCCAATCAAGCTGGATTCAGAAGACGATGTGTAACAAGAGATATCATTGCTGATGTTAGATGGATGTTGGCTAAAAGCAGAGAATAACAGAAAGATGTTTATCTGTGTTTTATTGACTATGTAAAGGCATTCAACTGTGCGGATCATAACAAATTATGGGTAACGTTGAGAAGAATGAGTATTCCAGAACACTTAATTGTGCTCATGCAGGACCTGTACATAGACCAAGAGGCAGTCATTTGACCAAACAAGGGGATACTGCATGGGTTAAAATCAGGAAAAGTGTGTATCAGGGTCGTATCCTTTCACCATATTTATTCATTCTGCATGCTGAGTAAATAATCTGAAAAGCTGGACTACACAAAGAAGAACAGGGCATCAGGATTGGAGGAAGACTCATTAGCAACTTGCATTATGCAGATGACACAACTTTGCTTGCTAAAGGTGAAGATGACTTGAAGCACTTACTGATGAAGATCAAAGACTACAGCCTTCAGTATGGATTTATACCTCAACATAAAGAAAACAAAAAATCCTCACAACCGGGCCAATAAGCAACATAATAATAGATGGAGAAAAGATTGAACTTGTCAAGGATTTCATTTTACTTGGATCCACGATCAACATCAATGGAAGCAGCAGTCAAGAAATCAAACAACATACTGCATTGGGCAAATCTGCTGCAAAAGACCTCTTTAAAGTGTTAAAAAGCAAAGCTATCACTTTGAGAGCTAAGGTGCACCTGACCCAAGCCATGGTATTTTCAATTGCCACATACACATGGGAGGGCTGCGCAATGAATAAGGAAGACCAAAGAATAATGATGCCTTTTAATTACGGTGTTGGGGAAGAATATTGAATATACCATGGGCTGTCAGAAGAACAAACAAATCTGTCTTGGAAGTTGTACAACCAGAATGCTCCTTAGAAGTGAGGATGGAGAGACTTTGTCTCATGTGCTTTGGACATGTTATCAGGAGCGACCAGTCCCTGGAGAAGGACATCATGCTTGGTAAAGTAGAGGGTCAGCGAAAAAGAGTAAGGCTGTCAGCAAGATGGACTGACACAGTGGCTGCAACAATGGGCTCAAACATAGCAACGATTGTGAGGATGGCACAGGACTGGGCAACGTTTCATTCTGTTGTACACAGCATCGCAGTTAGTTGGAAAGAACTTAATGGCACCTATCAACAACAAATAATAATAGAACACCTTTCTTTGAGTCCTGGGGAGCACCTTGCTGACTTTACACATGGTTCACATTTCACCAGACCTGTTGAAAAGTAGGGTCTCACAATAATTATAGAGCAGTCTGTCTTCATGCCATACTCAGAACTGATGACACCAATGCTTTCCTGAAATCCCTCCTGTTACTCCAGGAAAAACTAGGGATTCCTGGAGCTTCTCTTGTGTGCTAACAAACATAGCCCTTCTAGCATTCTTTTCTTTGGCTATTCCAACTGATGATGTCTTGGGTTCCTACCACTGTCCTGAAATCCCCTGCTCCCCTGACATGGGGTGGTCCAACCTCAGGTCACTGGGGGTCTTCCTATGGTTGGGGCCAGGAGAACCAGTGTTCCCTTCACTGAAGAAGGAAGGGGGCAGGAATTTGATTAAAGAGTCAATTAGTTAACATGAGTTATTGAACAAGAAATTGTTCATGAACAGAGGGCACTCCAAACTGAAAATGGTGGGGGGACTCCAGTTTACACAGTTACAATGCCCTTTTAAAGGCACCATTTTACATGAGTAAGTATCTGGCCCTTTGCTTTGATTGGTTAATCACATTTAATTTTCCTTTTGTTTTGGGAAAGCTGGTCACTGAATGTGAGGCTGGCTTATCTTGATGGGGTGAGTGTTGACAACTCATACTCGTGAGGATTGCAACTCATGCTGATAAGGAAAAAAACTTTTTAAGTTTCAGTTCTACATATCTGTTTTTATTATTATTATTGTGCTTTAGGTGAAAGTTTACAACTCAAGTTAATTTCTCATTCAAAAATTTATACATGTATTGTTTAAGCTGTTGTTTCTTGTAAATAGAGTTATGACTAATTTGTGTTTGGCTCTTAGCCCAGGGAAGTCATTTTACTTCTTGCCTCTATAAAAATTTTTAACAAGTCTCCAAAAGATGGCACAGCACCAAACTAGCTTCAACGATG
Source organism: Elephas maximus indicus (assembly GCF_024166365.1). Lineage (NCBI taxonomy): Eukaryota > Metazoa > Chordata > Mammalia > Proboscidea > Elephantidae > Elephas > Elephas maximus. Next base: position 164,476,973 of record NC_064846.1, read on the forward strand.
CAACTCACATTTTTTTTCACTTAGAGAATTAGTACAATGGGAGGAGAGAGATGATAGGAAGGTTACAGAGGGTACAAGGAGGACCAAGGGTTTGACCTTCAGAGCAGGGGAGGCTGTGACTCCATATAAAGGTGAGAGTAAGAATTAAAAAAATGGACAAGGAGGCGGAGCCAAGATGGCGGACTAGGCAGACGCTACCTCGGATCCCTCTTACAACAAAGACACGGAAAAACAAGTGAATCGATCACATACATAACAATCTACGAACCCTGAACAACAAACACAGATTTAGAGACGGAGAACGAACTAATACGGGGAAGCAGCGATTGTTTCCAGAGCCTGGAGCCAGCATACCAGTCAGGTACGGCACAAGCACAGAGACCTGCTCCACCCCCCTGAACTAACCCCGGGAGGGGGACTAGCCAGTTCCACGGGCGGCGTGGGACGCAGCCGTTAGGAGAAGTCCCCGGGAGGCAGTGACTGATCTTGGAGCAGAAAGAGCAGCATCCGAGCCGGGGAACCGTCCCACAGGGATTTGGACTGCACGCAGGTACGCCATAAACACGGAGAGTTGCTCCACCCCCTGAACTAACCCCGGGAAGGTGACCATCCGGGTCGCGCGGGCGGCGTGGGACGCAGCCGGTAGGAGAAGTCCCCGGGAGGCAGCGACTGGTATTGGAGCGGGGAGAACAGCGTTCCAGCCGGGACACTCGGTCGCGGCACAAGCACGGGGAGCTACTCCACCAATCTGAACTAACCCCGGGAGGGGGCCCACCTGGTTCACGGGGGCGGCACGGCCACGCGGCTGGAGGGACGAGAAGTCCCCGGGAGGCAGCGACTGATTTTGGAGTCGAGAGTGCACCGTCCCAGTAGGGGAGCCTTGACGCTGGGCGTGGGGCTGGAAGCGGAGGATCTGACCGTGACTCCAGCGGGCCAGACCCCCCGGGGGCAATCTCCACACAGACAGCACACATAGGCGACGCGCCCGCGGGAATCTCAGATATAATAGTCATTCCAAGCAAGACAAGCAACTCTGGCTATATTCTGAGGTGCTACTCTCCTATCTCTCTGTTCCCTCCCCCACCCTCCCCAGGCGGCTTCATTAACATCTGAATAGCCTGAGCCAGAGGGAGAACTCTGATAGGGATCTGACTGCAGTTTTTTTTTAGCGGATTTTCTGGAAAAACTAGTTTCCCAGTGATGGCTCGGAGACAACAATCCATATCAAACCACTTAAAGAAGCAGACCGTGACAGCTTCTCCAACTCCCCAAACAAAAGAATCAAAATCTTTCCCAAATGAAGATACAATTTTGGAATTATCAGATACAGAATATAAAAAACTAATTTACAGAATGCTTAATGATATCACAAATGAAATTAGGATATCTGCAGAAAAAGCCAAGGAACACACTGATAAAACTGTTGAAGAACTCAAAAAGATTATTCAAGAACATACTGGAAAAATTAATAAGTTGCAAGAATCCATAGAGAGACAACATGTAGAAATCCAAAAGATTAACAATAAAATAACAGAATTAGACAACACACTAGGAAGTCAGAGGAGCAGACTCGAGCAATTAGAATGCAGACTGGGACATCTGGAGGACCAGGGAATCAACACCAACATAGCTGAAAAAAAATCAGATAAAAGAATTAAAAAAAATGAAGAAACCCTAAGAATTATGTGGGACTCTATCAAGAAGGATAACCTGCGGGTGATTGGAGTCCCAGAACAGGGAGGGGGGACAGAAAACACAGAGAAAATAGTTGAAGAACTTCTGACAGAAAACTTCCCTGACATCATGAAAGACGAAAGGATATCTATCCAAGATGCTCATCGAACCCCATTTAAGATTGATCCAAAAAGAAAAACACCAAGACATATTATCATCAAACTCACCAAAACCAAAGATAAACAGAAAATTTTAAAAGCAGCCAGGGAGAAAAGAAAGGTTTCCTTCAAGGGAGAATCAATAAGAATATGTTCTGACTACTCAGCAGAAACCATGCAGGCAAGAAGGGAATGGGACGACATATACAGAACACTGAAGGAGAAAAACTGCCAACCAAGGATCATATATCCAGCAAAACTCTCTCTGAAATATGAAGGCGAAATTAAGATATTTACAGACAAACACAAGTTTAGAGAATTTGCAAAAACCAAACCAAAGCTACAAGAAATACTAAAGGATATTGTTTGGTCAGAGAACCAATAATATCAGATATCAGCACAACACAAGGTCACAAAACAGAACGTCCTGATATCAACTCAAATAGGGAAATCACAAAAACAAACAAATTAAGATTAATTAAAAAAAAAATACACATAACAGGGAATCATGGAAGTCAATAGGTAAAAGATCACAATAATCAAAAAGAGGGACTAAATACAGGAGGCATTGAACTTCCATATGGAGAGTGATACAAGGCGATATAGAACAATACAAGTTAGGTTTTTACTTAGAAAAATAGGGGTATATAATGAGGTAACCACAAAAAGGTATAACAACTCTATAACTCAAGACAAAAACCAAGAAAAACGTAACGACTCAACTAACATAAAGTCAAACACTATGAAAGTGAGGATCTCACAATTTACTAAGAAAAACGCCTCAGCACAAAAAAGTATGTGGAAAAATGAAATTGTCAACAACACACATAAAAAGGCATCAAAATGACAGCACTAAAAACTTATTTATCTATAATTACCCTGAATGTAAATGGACTAAATGCACCAATAAAGAGACAGAGAGTCACAGACTGGATAAAGAAACACGATCCATCTATATGCTGCCTACAAGAGACACACCTTAGACTTAGAGACACAAACAAACTAAAACTCAAAGGATGGAAAAAAGTATATCAAGCAAACAATAAGCAAAAAAGAAGAGGAGTAGCAATATTAATTTCTGACAAAATAGACTTTAGACTTAAATCCACCACAAAGGATAAAGAAGGACACTATATAATGATAAAAGGGACAATTGATCAGGAAGACATAACCATATTAAATATTTACGCACCCAATGACAGGGCTGCAAGATATATAAATCAAATTTTAACAGAACTGAAAAGCGAGATAGATACCTCCACAATTATAGTAGGAGACTTCAACACACCCCTTTCGGAGAAGGACAGGACATCCAGTAAGAAGCTCAACAGAGACACGGAAGATCTAATTACAACAATCAACCAACTTGACCTCATTGACTTATACAGAACTCTCCACCCAACTGCTGCAAAATATACTTTTTTTTCTAGCGCACATGGAACATTCTCTAGAATAGACCACATATTAGGTCATAAAACAAACCTTTGCAGAGTCCAAAACATCGAAATATTACAAAGCATCTTCTCAGACCACAAGGCAATAAAACTAGAGATCAATAACAGAAGAACGAGGGAAAAGAAATCAAATACTTGGAAAATGAACAATACCCTCCTGAAAAAAGACTGGGTTATAGAAGACATCAAGGAGGGAATAAGGAAATTCATAGAAAGCAACGAGAATGAAAATACTTCCTATCAAAACCTCTGGGACACAGCAAAAGCAGTGCTCAGAGGTCAATTTATATCAATAAATGCACACATACAAAAAGAAGAAAGAGCCAAAAGCAGAGAACTGTCCCTACAACTTGAACAAATAGAAACTGAGCAACAAAAGAATCCATCAGGCACCAGAAGAAAACAAATAATAAAAATTAGAGCTGAACTAAATGAATTAGAGAACAGAAAAACAATTGAAAGAATTAACAAAGCCAAAAGCTGGTTCTTTGAAAAAATTAACAAAATTGATAAACCATTGGCTAGACTGACTAAAGAAATACAGGAAAGGAAACAAATAACCCGAATAAGAAATGAGAAGGACCACATCACAACAGAACCAAATGAAATTAAAAGAATCATTTCAGATTATTATGAAAAATTGTACTCTAACAAATTTGAAAACCTAGAAGAAATGGATGAATTCCTTGAAAAACACTACCTACCTAAACTAACACATTCAGAAGCAGAACAACTAAATAGACCCATAACAAAAAAAGAGATTGAAACGGTAATCAAAAAACTCCCAACAAAAAAAAGTCCTGGCCCGGACGGCTTCACTGCAGAGTTCTACCAAATTTTCAGAGAAGAGTTAACACCACTACTACTAAAGGTATTCCAAAGCATAGAAAATGACGGAATACTACCCAACTCATTCTATGAAGCCACCATCTCCCTGATACCAAAACCAGGTAAAGACATTACAAAAAAAGAAAATTATAGACCTATATCCCTCATGAACATTGATGCAAAAATCCTCAACAAAATTCTAGCCAATAGAATCCAACAACACATCAAAAAAATAATTCACCCTGATCAAGTGGGATTTATACCAGGTATGCAAGGCTGGTTTAATATCAGAAAAACCATTAATGTAATCCATCACATAAATAAAACAAAAGACAAAAACCACATGATCTTATCAATTGATGCAGAAAAGGCATTTGACAAAGTCCAACACCCATTTATGATAAAAACTCTTACCAAAATAGGAATTGAAGGAAAATTCCTCAACATAATAAAGGGCATCTATGCAAAGCCAACAGCCAATATCACTCTAAATGGAGAGAACCTGAAAGCATTTCCCTTGAGAACGGGAACCAGACAAGGATGCCCTTTATCACCGCTCTTATTCAACATCGTGTTGGAAGTCTTAGCCAGGGCAATCAGGCTAGACAAAGAAATAAAAGGTATCCGGATTGGCAAGGAAGAAGTAAAGTTATCACTATTTGCAGATGACATGATTATATACACAGAAAACCCTAAGGAATCCTCCAGAAAACTACTGAAACTAATAGAAGAGTTTGGCAGAGTCTCAGGTTATAAAATAAACATACAAAAATCACTTGGATTCCTCTACATCAACAAAAAGAACACCGAAGAGGAAATAACCAAATCAATACCATTCACGGTAGCCCCCAAGAAGATAAGATACTTAGGAATAAATCTTACCAAGGATGTAAAAGACCTATACAAAGAAAACTACAAAGCTCTACTACAAGAAATTCAAAAGGACATACTTAAGTGGAAAAACATACCTTGCTCATGGATAGGAAGACTTAACATAGTAAAAATGTCTATTCTACCAAAAGCCATCTATACATTTAACGCACTTCCGATCCAAATTCCAATGTCATATTTTAAGGGGATAGAGAAACAAATCACCAATTTCATATGGAAGGGAAAGAAGCCCCGGATAAGCAAAGCACTACTGAAAAAGAAGAAGAAAGTGGGAGGCCTCACCTTACCTGACTTCAGAACCTATTATACAGCCACAGTAGTCAAAACAGCCTGGTATTGGTACAACAACAGACACATAGACCAATGGAACAGAATTGAGAACCCAGACATAGGTCCATCCACGTATGAGCAGCTGATATTTGACAAAGGACCAGTGTCAATTAACTGGGGAAAAGACAGCCTTTTTAACAAATGGTGCTGGCATAACTGGATATCCATTTGCAAAAAAATGAAACAGGACCCATACCTCACACCATGCACAAAAACTAACTCCAAGTGGATCAAAGACCTAAACATAAAGACTAAAACGATAAAGATCATGGAAGAAAAAATTGGGACAACCCTAGGAGCCCTAATACAAGGTATAAACAGAATACAAAACATTACCAAAAATGATGAAGAGAAACCCGATAACTGGGAGCTCCTAAAAATCAAACACCTATGCTCATCTAAAGACTTCACCAAAAGAGTAAAAAGACCACCTACAGATTGGGAAAGAATTTTCAGCTATGACATCTCCGACCAGCGCCTGATCTCTAAAATCTACATGATTCTGTCAAAACTCAACCACAAAAAGACAAACAACCCAATCAAGAAGTGGGCAAAGGATATGAACACACATTTCTCTAAAGAAGATATTCAGGCAGCCAACAGATACATGAGAAAATGCTCTCGATCATTAGCCATTAGAGAAATGCAAATTAAAACTACGATGAGATTCCATCTCACACCAGCAAGGCTGGCATTAATCCAAAAAACACAAAATAATAAATGTTGGAGAGGCTGCGGAGAGATTGGAACTCTCATACACTGCTGGTGGGAATGTAAAATGGTACAACCACTTTGGAAATCTATCTGGCGTTATCTTAAACAGTTAGAAATAGAACTACCATACAACCCAGAAATCCCACTCCTCGGAATATACCCTAGAGATACAAGAGCCTTCATACAAACAGATATATGCACACCCATGTTTATTGCAGCTCTGTTTACAATAGCAAAAAGTTGGAAGCAACCAAGGTGTCCATCAACGGATGAATGGGTAAATAAATTGTGGTATATTCACACAATGGAATACTACGCATCGATAAAGAACAGTGACGAATCTCTGAAACATTTCATAACATGGAGGAACCTGGAAGGCATTATGCTGAGCGAAATGAGTCAGAGGCAAAAGGACAAATACTGTATAAGACCACTATTATAAGATCTTGAGAAATAGTAAACCTGAGAAGAACACATACTTTTGTGGTTACGAGGGGGGGAGGGAGGGAGGGTGGGAGAGGGTTTTTTTATTGATTAATCAGTAGATAAGAACTGCTTTAGGTGAAGGGAAAGACAACACTCAATACATGGAAGGTCAGCTCAATTGGACTGGACCAAAAGCAAAGAAGTTTCCGGGATAAAATGAATGCTTCAAAGCTCAGCGGAGCAAGCGCGGGGGTCTGGGGAACATGGTTTGCGGGGACTTCTAAGTCAATTGGCAAAATAATTCTATTATGAAATCATTCTGCATCCCACTTTGAAATGTGGCGTCTGGGGTCTTAAATGCTAACAAGCAGCCATCTAAGATGCAGCAATTGGTCTCAACCCACCTGGAGCAAAGGAAAATGAAGAACACCAAGCCCACATGACAACTAAGAGCCCAAGAGACAGAAAGGGCCACATGAACCAGAGACCTACATCATCCTGAGATCAGAAGAACTAGTTGGTGCCCGGCCACAATCGATGACTGCCCTGACAGGGAGCTCAGCAGAGGACCCCTGAGGGAGCAGGAGAGCAGTGGGATGCAGACCCCAAATTCTCATAAGAAGACCAAACTTAATGGTCTGACTGAGACTGGAGGAATCCCGGCGGTCATGCTCTCCAGACCTTCTGTTGACACAGGACAGGAACCATCCCTGAAGACAACTCATCAGACATGAAAGGGACTGGTCAGCGGGTGGGAGAGAGACGCTGATGAAGAGTGAGCTAATTATATCAGGTGTACACTTGAGATTGTGTTGGCAACTCTTGTCTGGAGGGGGGATGGGAGGATAGAGAGAGAGGGAAGCCGGCAAAATTGTCAAGAAAGGAGAGACTGAAAGGGCTGACTCAAGACGGGGAGAGTAAGTGGGAGTAGGGAGTGAGATGTATGTAAACTTATATGTGACAGACTGATTGGATTTGTAAACGTTCACTTGAAGCTTAATAAAAGTTATTATAAAAAAAAAAAAAAATGGACAATGGCCAGGCCACATATAAAAACAGAAATTCTGACTCCTATCTTTAGCAGCCAATTCAGAAAGCCAAGCCACAACATTTGTAGCAATCAGCCCAAAATGCTATGGTCAGGACTGACAACTGCCTGCTCCCCTAATTCTTGCACCCTCTCACCCTGCCTCTAACTCAGGACCAACCAGAGAAAGGCATACATACTCTCCAAACCAATCACACGGGATGCCCTGCTTCTAGTTTGCCTGCCTCCAGTGTTCCCAGGCAACAACCTCCAATCAGGGCATAACTGAAGCCTCCCTCTTTTTTCCACTTATACTCCTCTGCCTGCCTTTGGGATTGCAGCCCTGGTGGTTCAGTGGTTAGGTGATACGGCTGCTAACTTAAAGGTCGGCAATTCAAATCCACCAGTCCTCCTTGGAAACCCTTTGGGGGCAGTTCTATTCTGTCCTCTAGGGTTGCTATGGGTCAGAATCGACTCCATGGCAATGAGTTTTTTTGGGCCTGCCTTTGAGAAGTCCCTGTGTGGCACAAACAGTTGAGCACTCGAATACTAACAGAAAGGTTGGTGGTTCAAACCCACTCAGAGGTACCTCGGAAAAAGGTCTGGCGATCTGCTTCTGAAAAGACCGAGCCTTGAAAAGTCTATGGAGTTCTACTCTGTACACATATGGTCACCATGAGTTAGAATCGATTCGACGGCAACTGGTGGTTGGCCTGTCTTTAAGTCTTCGCCAAACTCAAGTGATGGTGACTGACACCCTTGCTATAGTGATCTGAATAAATAGTGTTCGCTTGTTCTCCTTTGGTTCTTGTCTACTATCTAATTAGCGAATCCCCCTTTCCCTCCCTCCCTTCCCCCTCTCTTAACCATCAAAGAATATTTTCTTCTCTGTTTAAACTATTTCTTGAGTTCTTATAATAGTGGTCTCATACAATATTTGTCCTTTGGCAACTGACTAATTTCACTCAGCATAATGCCTTCCAGATTCCTCCATGTTATGAAATGTTTCACAGATTCCTCACTGTTCTTTATCGATGCGTAGTATTCCATTGTGTGAATATGCCATAATTTATTTATCCATTCATCTGTTGATGGGCACCTTGGTTGCTTCCATCTTTTTGCTATTGTAAACAGTGCTGCAATGAACATGGGTGTACATATATCTGTTCATGTAAAGGCTCTTATTTCTCTAGGATATATTCCCGGGGTGGGATTGCTGGATCATATGGTAGTTCTATTTCTAGCTTTTTAAGGAAGCACCAAATCGATTTCCAAAGTGGTTGTACCATTTTACATTCCCACCAGCAGTGTATAAGTGTTCCAGTCTCTCCACAACCTCTCCAACATTTATTATTTTGTGTTTTTTGGATTAATGCCAGCCTTGTTGGAGACGGTATCTCATTGTAGTTTTGATTTGGCTTTCTCTAATGGCTAATGATTGCAAGCATTTCCTCATGTATCTGTTAGCTATCTGAATGTCTTCTTTAGTGAAGTGTCTGTTCATATCTTTTGCCCATTTTTAAATTAAAAATATGGAATGCTTCACGAATTTGCGTGTCATCCTTGTGCAGGAGCCATGCTAATCTTCTCTGTATCGTTCCAATTTTAGTACAGGTGCTGCTGAAGCGAGCACTGCTTGTTCTTCTTTGGGTGCTCTCTGTTTATTTCCATCAAGGTAAAGCAGGTATTGTGCCACTGATGAGCCGGAAAACTCAAGGTCTTTGAAAGTGCTCCTGGGATGTCTGAAACCCCAGTAGAAATTTCAGAAAGTCAGACTAGTGAAATACGCCATTTTTAGGCTGAGAACTTACCCATTCTGAAAAGGTAAGGGAAACATTAAGTTGGAGAACTTGCTAGCCTTTCTGCCAGCTGACTCTAATGACATGAAATCCTCAGAGTCACCATCTCAGGTCACTTGGAGGTTTGGCTAAGGAGGAGCACTTAAAGTTTTTGTAAAGTAGCCCGTTTCTGGCCAGCCCTCAACTTTCCCATTTAGATGTTGCTTCATTCCTTTTCCAGAAAGGTGATACCCACTTAGCTGCTCCTTTTAACATAGAAGAGGGCATGAAGGTGGTAACCAGAGGGTGCATTTAACTGCATTAAGAAAAGGTCTTAGTAGGAGCCAAGGAACAACTCCTGCTTCTGCCCACTGCTCTTTTCTCTTTTGCCTAACTGCTGCGGTATAGATGACATCTGTAGACTTTAAGTCCTAGATTGGAGTTGGCATAATATGATGGGAACCCAAGAATTGTCCACCCATAGATGGACCACTTACTTGAGTCTTATACCTACTGCTTTTATATGAAATAGAGATGACAACACTTACTTTACAAGGTCATTGTAAGGTTTAAACAGGAGAATATACTTCAAATGCCTGGTCCTTCGTTGGAGCTAAAGAAATACTTATTCCTTTGTCTTCTCTCTGTATGTGGAAGGGCAGAATAATGAAACTTTATTTGAGGAGGGAGGTGGCTGCTTCCCCACTCTCCCCTTCTTAGAGTGTTTCCTGGAAGCATAATACATCCCAACTTTTTGATTTTCCAATGCAAGACCAGGGGCCATCTCTTCTGTGGTTTACAAGAGACTATCACAAGGTGGCAAGCAGCCCTGGTGGTGTGGTGGTTGAGAGCTCAGTTGCTAACCAAAAGGTTCGCAGTTTGAAATCACCAGCTGCTCCTTGGAATCCCTATGGGGCAGTTCTACCCTGTCTTATAGTGTTGCAATGAATTGGAATTGACTCAATGGCAATGAGTTTTTTGTTTGTTTGTTTGTTTTATTAAAGGTAAGTCCATTTATCTCTCAAGGAGAGAAGATTTCTTTGTTCTTTCTTCTACTTCACTGTGGAAACTTGTATGAAATTTCGACCAGACTTTGCAGACACTTTTATGCCACCTTGTTGTTAGTTGCTGTTGAGTCAATTCCTACTCATGGCGACCTCATGTGTGTAGGGTAGAACTGTCCCACAGGATTTTCAATGGATGATTTTTCAGAAGCAGATTACCAGGCCTGTCTTCTGAGGCATCCCTGGGTGGGTTTGAACCATCAACCTTTGGGCTAGTAGTTGAGTGCTTAACCATTTGTGCCATCCAGAGACCTTCTGTGCTAATTTACATGCATGTAAATCTGTTAGTACACATTCTTTAATAAATTGTGTCCTCTCTCTCTTCTATTATCGCTTCAGAAGGATCTTTTGCTGGCAGGATTGTTTTATTTCCCCAATGCCTGCTTGAGTGTTATTCTGGGGAGGCTGTTCTTTTTACATTTCTTGGGTCTGTTTGTATCTGTCAATGACTGAATAGCTTTTTGGCTTTGCTATTGTGCAGTCAAATTATACTAATGCACCTGTTAAGTTAAAGTAGTTAAGCTCGTGGGCTCTCAGTGAATCAATTTTGCTGCTGAATAATGAAGCACCTCAGGTTTTCCATATTTCTGTGTCTACTTAGAAGCCAGAAAAATGGATGTTCCAGCATTTTGCAAAGATGCCTGATAAATCTTATTGCTGACTGTGGATGTTGCAGGTGTGGGAAGAAAGGTGGTTTAGATGCTACACTTTATGGCATGATTCTGTTATTGGTGCCAACTATGAGCCAGAGATCTCATTTTTCTAAGAGATGCTTAACTCCAATAATTTAAGACAGAAGCGAATTTGGGGCTCCATTGATCTTGTTGACTGTTTTGAGGAAGCCACTTCATCAAAGGATGCTTCAGGTGATGCTTGCGTTGACTGATATCCATCAATCCTCTTCTCCTCTCACACTCTTCTTTCCCTGTGAATGTTCAGGGTGGTGTCTGAACCAGTGAAGCCAGCATGCTCCTTCTTTTGGGCAGGGTCTGCCAACCATTCTCTGTGGTGAGAGCTGTCCTGTGCATTTTAAGATGTTTAGCAACATCCATGACCTTGACCCACTAGATGTCAGTAGCATCCTGCCCCCAGGTGTGACAAACAAAAACTGCCCCGTTGGGAAGCACTGCTTTAGGGAAAGAAGGTGTATTCTGTCAAGTGGGGGTTTCCAGTATTTCCTATCTCTGAGATTTAAAATAAATGAGCCTCCAGGCTAGCAAACAGAAGCTCATCAGTACCTCCCACTGAGGAGTCCACTTGGTTTTCCTAGGAGGAAATGTGGCTGCCACATGACAAAGGTTCTTCTCAGCAGCCTGTTGTTCTGTTCCTAAGTTGCCAGACTCTCAGGAACAGTACCTCCTGTGTGCCTTGGTACTCTTGTCTGCACAAGAAAGAAACCGCTGCCCCTCACAGAAGCTTCATTTTGTTTTGCTTTCCTTTTACTTCCTTTTCTCCTTAATAGTGAATAATAAGTGTAGCAGCTTTTTGAAGATAAAGAACAACTTGATCATCCAAATTGCACCACAGTTCCTTTCTCAGGACCTTTGTCCTCCTGCGCTAATTGGCTTATCACAGAGAGGCAGAAGATAATGGTACCTAAACTCGAAGAGCTCTGCCACTCAGTTTTGTGTGACTTTGAATGGCTCAGTTTAATGTTAGATTTCTTCTTTGCAAAAATGGTGATAATAATATCATCACCTTAACATTTTTTTTTTTGTCCTTGATGTCATTCCACAACTTGTCTGGTCTTCAGCCATTAGTGTTCAACACATAAAATCTATGCTTGAGATGGTACCTAAAGTCAAGTGGGATATACTCAAGGTCGTACTTTGGCTCTCATGGAATTGTTCTAATTTTCCTCAGTTTCAACTTGAACTTGCATATGAGCAATTGATGGTCTGTTCCACAGTCAGCCCCTGGTTTTGTTCTGATTGATGATACTGAGCTTTTCCACCATCTCCTTCTCCAGATGTAGTCGATTTGACTCCTGTGTAGTCTATCTGGCAAGGTCCACGTGTATAGTCACCATTTATGTTGGTAAAAAAAAAAATATTTGCTATGAAGAAGTTGCTAGTCTTGCAGAATTCTATCATGTGATCTCCAGCATTGTTTCTATCACCAAGGTCATATTTTCCAACTACTGATCCTTCTTCATTTCCAACTTTCACATTCCAATCACATATAATTATCAATGCACCCTGATTGTATGTTCAGTCAATTTCAGACTACAAAAGTTGGTAAAAATCTTCAATCTTCAAGCAAGAGGTCATTAAAAAGACAGGAAAGAAAGATGAGATTCAAATGGATATCAGAAGAGACTCCGAAACTTGCTCTTGAATGTCAAGTAGCTAAAGCAAAAGGAAAAAATGATAAAGCAAAAAGCAGATGAACAGAAGATTTCAAATTGTGGCTTGAAAAAAACAAAGTAAAGTATTATAATGACATGTGCAAAGACCTGAAGACAGAAAACCAAAAGGGAAGGACATGCTTGACATTTCTAAAGCTGAAAGAACTGCAGAAAAAAAAATTTTAAGCCTTGAGTTGCAATACTGAAGGATTCTATGGAGAAAGTATTAAACGACGCAGGAAGCATCAAAAGAAGACGGAAGGAATACACAGAGTCACTATACCAAAAAGAATTGGCCGACATTCAACCATTTCAGGAGGTAACATATGATCAGGAACCGATGGTACTGGAGGAAGAAGCCCAAACTGCACTAAAGGCATTGGTGAAAAACAAGGTTCCAGAAATTGAAGGAACACCAATTGAGATGTTTCAACAAATGGATGCAGCGCTGGAAGTGCTCACCTGTGTATGCCAAGAAATTTGGAAGACAGCTTCCTGGCCAACTGACTGGAAGAGATCCATATTTATGCCTATTCCCAAGAAAGCTGATCCCAACTAATGAGGAAATTATTGAACAATATCATTAACATCACATGCAAGCAAAATTTTGCTGAAGATCATTTAAAAGTGGCTGTAGCAGTATATTGACAGGGGACTGCCAGAAATTCAAGCCAGATTCCGAAGAGGACGGGGAACCAGGGATATCATTGCCGATGTCAGATGGATCCTGGCTGAAAGCACCGAATACCAGAAAGATGTTTACCTGTGTTTTATTGCCTATGCTAAGGATCATAACAAATGTGTGGATCATAACAAACTATGGATAACATTGCGAAGGATGGGAATTCCAGAACACTTACTTGTGCTCATGAGGAACCTTTACATAGATCAAGAGGCAGTCGTTTGAACAGAACAAGGGGATACTGAGTGGTTTAAATTCAGGAAAGGTGTGGGTCAGGGTTGTATTCTTTCACCAAACCTATTTAATCTGTATGCTGAACAAATAATACAAGAAGCTGGACTATATGAAGATGAACTGGGCATCAGGATTGGAGGAAGACTCATTAACAACCTGTGTTATGCAGATGACACAACCTTGCTTGCTGAAAGTGAAGAGGACTTGAAGTACTTACTGATGAAGATTAAAGACTATAGCCTTCGGTATGGATGGCACTTAACATAAAGAAAACAAAAATCCTCACAACTGGACCATGAATAAGGAAGACTGAAGAAGAATTGACACCTTTGAATTGTGGTGTTGGGGAAGAATATTGAATACACCATGGACTGCCAAAAGAATGAACAAATCTGTCTTGGAAGAAGTACGGCCAGAATGTTCCTCAGAAGCAAGGATGGCAAGACTATGTCTCACATACTTTGGACATGTTGTCAGGAGGGATCAGTCCCTGGAGAAGGACATCATGCGTGGTAAGTAGAGGGTCAGTGAAAAAGAGGAAGATCCTTAATGAGATGGATTTACACAGTGGCTGCAACAATGGGTTCAAACATAGCAACAATAGTGAGGATGGTGCAGGACCAGGCAGTGTTTCATTCTGTTGTATATAGAGTTGGAACCGACTCGATGGCACCAAACAACAACAACACTATAGGAGGAGCCCTGGTGGCGTGGTGGTTAAGAGCTTGGCTGCTAACCAAAAGATCAGCAGTTCAAATCTACCAGCTGCTCCTTGGAAACCCTATGGAGCAGTTCTACTCTGTCCTATAGGGTCGCTGTGAGTTGGAACCAACTAGATGGCACTTAACAACAACAACATTATATGAGTCCCTGTGTAGTGTAAACAGTTAACACGTTCACTGTTAACCAAAAGGTTGGAGGTTTGAGTCCACCCAGTGGTGCCTCAGAAGAAAGGCCTGGTGATCTAGTTAGGCACAGGGGGGTGAAGTGTAAATAAAACAATTTGCACCTTGCATAGCACGTAATCTAGAATAGCCTCTATCTTGTGCGCCTGGTTAATAATATTAAATCGGCATTTAAGATTCAGCTTAAATGTCACCTTCTCTGGAATGCCTTTTCCTCTCTTCCCAGTCAAGTCGGGTGAATCACCCTTCTGTGCTCCTTGGCACCTTGTCATTACCTCTACTTTTGCGTGACCCACAGTCTAGTGTAGTTATCGGTTTAACTGCCTAGCTCTGCTTTCATTGGATTCTGAAATCCTTCTGGATTTTTTTTTTTAATCATCATGGTAGCTCACATATTATTAGCGCTAAACAAATGTTTCTGGAATAAATAAATAACTAAACTCTTGTAAGGAAAATAGCAAAATGTGAATGAGAGAAACTCCCCTCCCCTCCTTGTTCCATCTCAGCTGCTTCTCCGTAACATCACTCTTAAAATTGAAGGTGCTTATCTAAATATGTCACTATTTTCATCTTTGCTTCCCCCATCTGATTTGATAAATTTTAATGATTAAATTCTGAATAACTGGGGGGACTCCTTGAAATGTGTGCAATAGGTCCATTAATAGTAATATCTAATTAAAGCATTTTTAAAAAATGAGCAAAGTAATAGAATAAATCCATTAAGTTCCCATTAAATCCCTCCATGAAAGCGAACACTGTGCATTTAAGGGATTCTTAATGAAACATCATTCACCCAAATACTTCAGAAATTAATATGAAGCCTTCCACGCACAATATGTCTTCTGGAGGCATCCGCCTTGTTATGTGGCCCCCACAGTCAGAGCTCATCAACTCCTTAAGTTTATCACACTGAGGAGATTAAATTTCATGCTTTACTAAAGATTAATATAAAACTATCATTAAAGTGCATATTATTTATTAATCTTAAACAGATAACTGTGTCTTCTTACCAAAAGAACTTCAGAAACTGATGTATTATAGAGGATTTCAAACTTCCCATATAGGAAAAAACAAAAAGGATAAGAAAGGACATGCTTACTGTAGCTCTGTAGGTTTCTGGGGACTAGGAGTGAATAATTTATTCTGTGAAAAGAGGTGAAAAACCCTCAAGCCAACTGTCTTAGTTTCTCAGTGCTGCTGTAACAGAAATACAAGTGGGTAGCTTTAATGAACAGAAATTTATTTTCTCAGTTTAGGAAGCAAGAAGTCTGAATTCAGGGTGCTGGCTCTAGGGGAGGGCTCTTTGTCCACTCTTGGGGGAATCCTTGTCAGCTCCTCCAGCATCCTCTGCATTCCTTGGAGATCTCCAGGTGGCTCCTATCTTTCCTCCATCAGTACTTCCTTGATTCTGTGCCTAATCTGCTCTTTTTATATCTCAAAAGTGGTTAGGTTGAAGACACACCCCACACCGATATGCCCCCATTAACATAACAAAGAAAACCCTATTCCCAGATGGGATTATAACCACAGGCATAGGGGTTAGGGTTTACAACACATATTTCTGGGGGACACAGTTCAATCCCTAACAGCAGCCCAGACAGTGAGATGGCAGGAAAGTGAGTAGACAGGACTTCTCAGGAAAGTTTAGAGCTGCAGAGGGACAGAGTTTAGAGTAAAAGTAAATGACTGGGTGACTGGTGGAGTAACTGGGGTCAATAGAGGGGTACAACTGTGGGGATCAGCCCTCTTTGTAAAGTGGGGGACCTGTTGGTGCTCCCTTGTATGGTCACCAGGGACAGAGAGAAAAGAGGTTCTAGGGAAGTCCTTGTGGTCACATCAAACACGGAGAAGAAAAGAGAGGTGCTCTGGGGTGGTGAAAACTCCTCAAGAACTCAACTGCAGGAAAACTTCCTTTCTACTTTCTTGGTTGAGGGCGTCTTCAGTCTCTGTTCTGCCCTCCAGCTGTGTATTCTGGGGTGGCGGGTGGGGTGAGGCCACCTTGCCATGTTCCACTCAGATACCACAGATAGGGTGGAATTGAAGCACAAATCAAGTAATCCACCCTGTCACTCACAGAATGAGGTGTGGGGGGGAGTCAGGGGAGAAATGCCAGGAAGCATTGATTCACCATTTACTGAGGAAACCTTCACTCAATACGGATATGGATCAATCTATACCATTATTTAGAGACAGTAACGGGCAGCCAAGAATAACCAACAGCACGAAAGAAGGGCTCCAAAGTAAAGCCACACAGCAATGAATCCACAGGGAGCAAAGTTAAGTATGAATGAAGAGGAGCTAGAAAAGAGGAGGAAAAAAAAGTCTAATTAGTAATCTCAGGAAGTTTTGAAAATATTACACTCATTAAAAAAAAAATACAGCTTAAATAAAGATTCTACCAGAAAAGAACAAGATCTTGGCAAGTCAAAAATAACTAACCATTTAAAATACTCCTTAGAATTGCTGGTGACGCTGGGCACGACTAAAAAAAGAATATAATTTAGAAGACAAAATCACGGATTTTTTCACATAAGAGAAAACTAAGAACACAAACAGATGTAAATTTTGAGAGGAAAAAGAAAAGAAATGGAAGAAAGAACAGGCCACATAATGTCCATTTACTAGGAGTTTAGGTCAGAAAAAACGGTGGAGAAAAAAAAGAATTTAAAAAAGTAATAGAAAAAAATTCCCCTGAAAAGAAAACTTAAATCCTGATTGATTGAGCTCACAGAGCATCAACCTTAAACAGTGATGAATGGAGGGAAATAGGAAGAACTACCTCCCATCTTTGATGTCTCAGCAGTATCTGCCATTGGTTGAACACAAAGGAAACCATCTGGCAAAGGAGCAGAGGTGATGCCTCCCAGGTCATACAGGAAGGCAGAGAAGGGGAAAGACCAATGGAGACTCACCAGTCCATTACCATTAATTGGTTGGTTGATGTCTTCAATATGTAGCTGGCACTGTTCTAGATACTGGGGATATGACAATGAACAAGATAAAGTAGTTTCCCTCATAGATATTACATGTTAGTGAAGGGAGCATTATCAGTCAGGATTCTGAAGGGAAAGCAGAAATCACTTTAGGTACTCAAGGAATTTAATACAAGGATTGAGTATTACAAAACGACTAGAGGGGCAGGAAGAGTCAGGAAAGGCTCATACTAGCTCCCTGTTTTGTCACTAGGTTTCATGGATTGAGGAAGTTGCTACTGCTGACCAGGTCTATTGAACAACGCTGGATTTAAACAGAATATGACCAGAAACCACCCTTTACAATCAGAAAGAGAAAATGAAAGAACAGAGAGACAGCAGATACCAGGATAAAAAACAGCGTTGGAATAGATAATAGGAGACCAGGCTTATTTGTTTATGATAAGAATATTATGATGCACTCTAATCATTGGTCCATGAATAGACTTCTTTGTTTATTCATTTATTGATTCTTGATAATGTAATCAGCATCCACAAACACATCATCCAAACAAAAGCTAGGACATTTTCATTAATCTACATCTAGGAATATGGCGCCCCCTCCCATTCCAACCCCATCCCACATCCCCTGCTTTCCCTCTTACCCAAAGCAGGCATTGGGTTTAATTCCATGTTCATCTTTTACTTGCATTCCTTTTTATATAGTTTCATTGCATCTATCTGTATTCCTAAACAGTATTCATATTTTTAAGGATTTTTAACTTTACAGAGTATCATAAAAAAAACTATGGTAATTTTCTGGGAGTTACTTATTACTTCTTGTATGAAAACTAAAAAGCATCCATATTGCTCTGTGTCACTCTAGCTCATTTGTTCTGAATGCTTTATAATATTCCAAAGTGGAATACATGAAAAAATGATGAATCAAATTCTGTGCACCTGAGTTAAAAGGGCAGCAGGGAGAGTATCATGGTTTCATATTTTCCTTTAAATAAGTATGACGTATTTCGTGAATTTATCCACCTGTTTCTCATTATAATGTTCACTTAATATTGGCAGCTTTACTGGCTCATAAAAAATGATAAATGCACTTTTGGGTAAACCTGTAAAACCAAGTTGCAAACATTCAACTCTCAGCACTCTGACTTAATTTATCTTTTGTAATAAGGGCTAAATAAGTATATTCATATACCATATACATATGGATTTACCCTTCCTTTTAAAACACAGAAATGCCAACTGATGTTGAATGTCAAGTGTGTCAAACTGGCTGCTCAAATATCAGGGCACCTTTGTTTTTTTTTTTAATAACTTTTATTAAGCTTCAAGTGAACGTTTACAAATCCAATCAGTCTGTCACATATAAGTTTACATACATCTCACTCCCTACTCCCACTTGCTCTCCCCCTCTTGAGTCAGCCCTTTCAGTCTCTCCTTTCTTGACAATTTTGCCGGCTTCCCTCTCTCTCTATCCTCCCATCCCCCCTCCAGACAAGAGTTGCCAACACAATCTCAAGTGTCCACCCGATATAATTAGCTCACTCTTCATCAGCGTCACTCTCCCACCCGCTGACCAGTCCCTTTCATGTCTGATGAGTTGTCTTTGGGGATGGTTCCTGTCCTGTGCCAACAGAAGGTCTGGGGAGCATGGCCGCCGGGATTCCTCTAGTCTCAGTCAGACCATTAAGTTTGGTCTTTTTATGAGAATTTGGGGTCTGTATCCCACTGATCTCCTGCTCCCTCAGGGGTTATCCCACTGATCTCCTGCTCCCTCAGGGGTTATCCCACTGATCTCCTGCTCCCTCAGGGGTCCTCTGCTGTGCTCCCTGTCAGGGCAGTCATCGATTGTGGCCGGGCACCAACTAGTTCTTCTGGTCTCAGGATGATGTAGGTCTCTGGTTCATGTGGCCCTTTCTGTCTCTCGGGCTCTTAGTTGTCGTGTGGCCTTGGTGTTCTTCATTTTCCTTTGCTCCAGGTGGGTTGAGACACATTGATGCATCTTAGATGGCCACTTGTTAGCATTTAAGACCCCAGACGTCACCTTTCAAAGTGGGATGCAGAATGATTTCATAATAGAATTATTTTGCCAATTGACTTAGAAGTCCTCTCAAACCATGTTCCCCAGACCCCCGCCCTTGCTCCGCTGACCTTTGAAGCATTCATTTTATCCCGGAAACTTCTTTGCTTTTGGTCCAGTCCAATTGAGCTGACCTTCCATGTATTGAGTGTTGTCCTTCCCTTCACCTAAAGCAGTTCTTATCTACTGATTAATCAATAAAAAACCCTCTCCCACCCTCCCTCCTTCCCCACCTTGTAACCACAAAAGTATGTGTTCTTCTCAGGTTTACTATTTCTCAAGATCTTATAATAGTGGTCTTATACAATATTTGTCCTTTTGCCTCTGACTCATTTCGCTCAGCATAATGCCTTCCAGGTTCCTCCATGTTATGAAATGTTTCACAGATTCGTCACTGTTCTTTATCGATGCGTAGTATTCCATTGTGTGAATATACCACAATTTATTTACCCATTCATCCATTGATGGACACCTTGGTTGCTTCCAGCTTTTTGCTATTGTAAACAGAGCTGCAATAAACATGGGTGTGCATATATCTGTTTGTATGAAGGCTATTGTATCTCTAGGGTATATTCCGAGGAGTGGGATTTCTGGGTTGTATGGTAGTTCTATTTCTAACTGTTTAAGATAATGCCAGATAGATTTCCAAAGTGGTTGTACCATTTTACATTCCCACCAGCAGTGTATGAGAGTTCCCATCTCTCCGCAGCCTCTCCAACATTTATTATTTTGTGTTTTTTGGATTAATGCCAGCCTTGCTGGTGTGAGATGGAATCTCATCGCAGTTTTAATTTGCATTTCTCTAATGGCTAATGATTGAGAGCATTTTCTCATGTATCTGTTGGCTGCCTGAATATCTTCTTTAGTGAAATGTGTGTTCATATCCTTTGCCCACTTCTTGATTGGGTTGTTTGTCTTTTTGTGGTTGAGTTTTGACAGAACCATGTAGATTTTAGAGATCAGGCGCTGGTCGGAGATGTCATAGCTGAAAATTCTTTCCCAGTCTGTAGGTGGTCTTTTTACTCTTTTGGTGAAGTCTTTAGATGAGCATAGGTGTTTGATTTTTAGGAGCTCCCAGTTATCGGGTTTCTCTTCATCATTTTTGGTAATGTTTTGTATTCTGTTTATACCTTGTATTAGGGCTCCTAGGGTTGTCCCAATTTTTTCTTCCATGATCTTTATTGTTTTAGTCTTTATGTTTAGGTCTTTGATCCACTTGGAGTTAGTTTTTGTGCATGGTGTGAGGTATGGGTCCTGTTTAATTTTTTTTGCAAATGGATATCCAGTTATGCCAGCACCATTTGTTAAAAAGGCTATCTTTTCCCCAATTAATTGACACTGGTCCTTTGTCAAATATCAGCTGCTCATACGTGGATGGACCTATGTCTGGGTTCTCAATTCTGTTCCATTGGTCTATGTGTCTGTTGTTGTACCAATACCAGGCTGTTTTGACTACTGTGGCTGTATAGTAGGTTCTGAAGTCAGGTAAGGTGAGGCCTCCCACTTTCTTCTTCTTTTTCAGTAGTGCTTTGCTTATCCGGGGCTTCTTTCCCTTCCATATGAAATTGGTGATTTGTTTCTCTATCCCCTTAAAATATGACATTGGAATTTGGATCGGAAGTGCGTTAAATGTATAGATGGCTTTTGGTAGAATCGACATTTTTACTATGTTAAGTCTTCCTATCCATGAGCAAGGTATGTTTGTCCACTTAAGTATGTCCTTTTGAATTTCTTGTCGTAGAGCTTTGTAGTTTTCTTTGTATAGGTCTTTTACATCCTTGGTAAGATTTATTCCTAAGTATCTTATCTTCTTGGGGGCTACTGTGAATTGTATTGATTTGGTTATTTCCTCTTCGGTGTTCTTTTTGTTGATGTAGAGGAATCCAAGTGATTTTTGTATGTTTATTTTATAACCCGAGACTCTGCCAAACTCTTCTATTAGTTTCAGTAGTTTTCTGGAGGATTCCTTAGGGTTTTCTGTGTATATAATCATGTCATCTGCAAATAGTGATAACTTTACTTCTTCCTTGCCAATCCGGATACCTTTTATTTCTTTGTCTAGCCTAATTGCCCTGGCTAGGACTTC
This sequence comes from Elephas maximus indicus, assembly GCF_024166365.1. Classification (NCBI taxonomy): domain Eukaryota; kingdom Metazoa; phylum Chordata; class Mammalia; order Proboscidea; family Elephantidae; genus Elephas; species Elephas maximus. The sequence goes on from NC_064846.1 coordinate 164,498,581, forward strand.
TAGCACGATGTTGAATAAGAGCGGTGATAAAGGGCATCCTTGTCTGGTTCCCGTTCTCAAGGGAAATGCTTTCAGGTTCTCTCCATTTAGAGTGATATTGGCTGTTGGCTTTGTATAGATGCCCTTTATTATGTTGAGGAATTTTCCTTCAATTCCTATTTTGGTAAGAGTTTTTATCATAAATGGGTGCTGGACTTTGTCAAATGCCTTTTCTGCATCAATTGATAAGATCATGTGGTTTTTGTCTTTTGTTTTATTTATGTGATGGATTACATTAATGGTTTTTCTGATATTAAACCAGCCTTGCATACCTGGTATAAATCCCACTTGATCAGGGTGAATTATTTTTTTGATGTGTTGTTGGATTCTATTGGCTAGGATTTTGTTGAGGATTTTTGCATCTATGTTCATGAGGGATATAGGTCTATAATTTTCTTTTTTGTAATGTCTTTACCTGGTTTTGGTATCAGGGAGATGGTGGCTTCATAGAATGAGTTGGGTAGTATTCCGTCATTTTCTATGCTTTGGAATACCTTCAGAAGTAGTGGTGTTAACTCTTCTCTGAAAGTTTGGTAGAACTCTGCAGTGAAGCCGTCCGGGCCAGGGCTTTTTTTTGTTGAGAGTTTTTTGATTACCGTTTCAATCTCTTTTTTTGTTATGGGTCTATTTAGTTGTTCTACTTCTGAATGTGTTAGTTTAGGTAGGTAGTGTTTTTCCAGGAATTCATCCATTTCTTCTGGGTTTTCAAATTTGTTAGAGTACAATTTTTCATAATAATCTGAAATGATTCTTTTAATTTCATTTGGTTCTGTTGTGATGTGGTCCTTCTGGTTTCTTATTCGGGTTATTTGTTTCCTTTCCTGTATTTCTTTAGTCAGTCTAGCCAATGGTTTATCAATTTTGTTAATTTTTTCAAAGAACCAGCTTTTGGCTTTGTTAATTCTTTCAATTGTTTTTCTGTTCTCTAATTCATTTAGTTCAGCTCTAATTTTTATTATTTGTTTTCTTCTGGTGCCTTCTGGATTCTTTTGTTGCTCACTTTCTATTTGTTCAAGTTGTAGGGACAGTTCTCTGATTTTGGCTCTTTCTTCTTTTTGTATGTGTGCATTTATGGATATAAATTGGCCTCTGAGCACTGCTTTTGCTGTGTCCCAGAGGTTTTGATAGGAAGTATTTTCATTCTTGTTGCTTTCTAAGAATTTCCTTATTCCCTCCTTGATGTCTTCTATAACCCAGTCTTTTTTCAGGAGGGTATTGTTCATTTTCCAAGTATTTGATTTCTTTTCCCTAGTTTTGCTGTTATTGATTTCTAGCTTCATTGCCTTGTGGTCTGAGAAGATGCTTTGTAATATTTCGATGTTTTGGATTCTGCAAAGATTTGTTTTATGACCTAATATGTGGTCTATTCTAGAGAATGTTCCATGTGCACTAGAAAAAAAAGTATATTTTGCAGCAGTTGGGTGGAGAGTTCTGTATAAGTCAATGAGGTCAAGTTGGTTGATTGTTGTAATTAGATCTTCCGTGTCTCTATTGAGCTTCTTACTGGATGTCCTGTCCTTCTCCGAAAGTGGTGTGTTGAAGTCTCCTACTATAATTGTGGAGGTATCTATCTCACTTTTCAATTCTGTTAAATTTTGATTTATGTATCTTGCAGCCCTGTCATTGGGTGCATAAATATTTAATATGGTTATATCTTCCTGATCAATTGTCCCTTTTATCATTATATAGTGTCCTTCTTTATCCTTTGTGGTGGATTTAAGTCTAAAGTCTATTTTGTCAGAAATTAATATTGCTACTCCTCTTCTTTTTTGCTTATTGTTTGCTTGATATATTTTTTTCCATCCTTTGAGTTTTAGTTTGTTTGTGTCTCTAAGTCTAAGGTGTGTCTCTTGTAGGCAGCATATAGATGGATCGTGTTTCTTTATCCAGTCTGTGACTCTCTGTCTCTTTATTGGTGCATTTAGTCCATTTACATTCAGGGTAATTATAGATAAATAAGTTTTTAGTGCTGTCATTTTGATGCCTTTTTATGTGTGTTGTTGAGAATTTCATTTTTCCGCATACTTTTTTGTGCTGAGGCGTTTTTCTTAGTAAATTGTGAGATCCTCATTTTCATAGTGTTTGACTTTATGTTAGTTGAGTCGTTACGTTTTTCTTGGTTTTTATCTTGAGTTACAGAGTTGTTATACCTTTTTGTGGTTACCTTATTATTTACCCCTATTTTTCTAAGTAAAAACCTAACTTGTATTGTTCTATATCGCCTTGTATCACTCTCCATATGGCAGTTCAATGCCTCCTGTATTTAGTCCCTCTTTTTGATTATTGTGATCTTTTACCTATTGACTTCCATGATTCCCTGTTATGTGTATTTTTTTTAATTAATCTTAATTTGTTTGTTTTTGTGATTTCCCTATTTGAGTTGATATCAGGACGTTCTGTTTTGTGACCTTGTGTTGTGCTGATATCTGATATTATTGGTTCTCTGACCAAACAATATCCTTTAGTATTTCTTGTAGCTTTGGTTTGGTTTTTGCAAATTCTCTAAACTTGTGTTTGTCTGTAAATATCTTAATTTCGCCTTCATATTTCAGAGAGAGTTTTGCTGGATATATGATCCTTTGCTGGCAGTTTTTCTCCTTCAGTGTTCTGTATATGTCGTCCCATTCCCTTCTTGCCTGCATGGTTTCTGCTGAGTAGTCTGAACTTATTCTTATTGATTCTCCCTTGAAGGAAACCTTTCTTTTCTCCCTGGCTGCTTTTAAAATTTTCTGTTTATCTTTGGTTTTGGTGAGTTTGATGATAATATGTCTTGGTGTTTTTCTTTTTGGATCAATCTTAAATGGGGTTCGATGAGCATCTTGGATAGATATCCTTTCGTCTTTCATGATGTCAGGGAAGTTTTCTGTCAGGAGTTCTTCAACTATTTTCTCTGTGTTTTCTGTCCCCCCTCCCTGTTCTGGGACTCCAGTCATCCGCAGGTTATCCTTCTTGATAGAGTCCCACATAATTCTTAGGGTTTCTTCATTTTTTTTAATTCTTTTATCTGATTTTTTTCCAGCTATGTTGGTGTTGATTCCCTGGTCCTCCAGATGTCCCAATCTGCATTCTAATTGCTTGAGTCTACTCCTCTGACTTCCTATTGCGTTGTATAATTCTGTAATTTTATTGTTAATCTTTTGGATTTCTACATGTTGTCTCTCTGTGGATTCTTGCAACTTATTAATTTTTCCACTATGTTCTTCAATAATCTTTTTGAGTTCTTCAACAGTTTTATCGGTGTTCCTTGGCTTTTTCTGCAGTTATCCTAATTTCATTTGTGATATCTTTAAGCATTCTGTAAATTAGTTTTTTATATTCTGTATCTGATAATTCCAGGATTGTATCTTCATTTGGGAAAGATTTTGATTCTTTTGTTTGGGGGGTTGGAGAAGCTGTCATGGTCTGCTTCTTTAAGTGGTTTGATATGGATTGTTGTCTCCGAGCCATCACTGGGAAACTAGTTTTTCCAGAAAATCTGCTGTGTCCAGTCCAAATCCCGGCGAGACGGTTCCCTGGCTGGGACGCTGCTCTTCCTGCTCCAAGACCAGTCACTGCCTCCCGGGGACTTCTCCTACCGGCTGCGTCTCACGCCGCCTGCAGAACCGGCTGGTCTCCCTCCCGGGGTTAGTTCAGGGGGGTGGAGCAGCTCTCTGTGCTTGTGCCGTACCTGACTGGTACGCTGGCTCCAGGCTCTGGAAACAATCGCTGCTTCCCCATATTAGTTCGTTCTCCATCTCTAAATCTGTGTTTGTTGTTCAGGGTTCGTAGATTGTTATGTATGTGATTGATTCACTTGTTTTTCCGTGTCTTTGTTGTAAGAGGGATCTGAGGTAGCGTCTGCCTAGTCCGCCATCTTGGCTCCGCCCCCCCCAGGGCACCTTTGGTTTTGATGAAATGATGTTCCAAATGGAGGGCAACTCTCAGTAAAGTTCTAACCAAAATACACAACAATCTTCTTTAGATTTATACCAGTGATTGCTTTCCTTTACGTTACAATACTTTGTGCTTCCACGTCAATTGAGTTAGATCCCAGGTTTACCTAAGAGTGTTGTTTTTTGTTCTTTATGTGAATGACCAGTTGTTCACTCAAAACCTTTGTGAGATGGAGGGCATCTCTGTTGTATAGGACAGTCTCACACAATGCAAGATTCTGAACTTTCATTCACAACTTCCAGAACTGTCTACCTCCCCAAACAGTTACTGTGACATCGAAACACCTCCATGACTTTCCAAAATGCCTGGTGGGTGAAACACTGTTTTTATTGAGACCCACTGATGCAAGGAGTGTGGATGAGAAGAGTTCAGAGGAACTCTTCAATATTCAAGGGCCAGCAAAGGAGACCAACAAGGAGTGATCAGTGAGGAAGAAGAAAGCTAGGAGACCAAGGAGCTCCCTACGCCAAGGGAAGAAATCAAGAAATATTGAGCAGAGAAAAGCAGATGAATAGATCATTAAACCACCAGACGATCCAAATATTTATGTTAGGCTTAGGAATATAATCAAGTACATCTTCTAAGTCATTCATAAACATCTATTTAAATCCTCTATACCTGACATTGCACCATTCATTATTCATTCAGCAAACAGTAATTGAAAGGAAGAGTGCCACAGTGAATAGGGCAGAGCCTAATGGAGTTAGAGTCAGATCTGAATTTGAATCCTGGATCCTCTCCCTATTAACCATGTGACTTCATTCATTAAAAAGAATTATGAGCACTCTTTTCCTGACATGGTACTGGAAAGACCTCGATGAACAAGACAAACCTCATGATCTACTTCAATTCTTCTAAGCCTCTGTATTAGTCAGCTGGGTATAAACCACCCCAACACTCAGTGGCACACAACAGGGAGCGTTTATTGTCATGCTGACAGATGTGTGTGTTGGCTGGGGTGGTTCTGCTTCAAACAACAGGTCTGTGGGACAGCTAAGATGGCTCCACTCCGTGTGCTTCTCATTCTTCAGAGACCAGCAGGCTGCCCTGGGAATGCTCATCCCTTGGCGATGGCCAAAGCACAAAATGTCTAGCTCCACTGAACAAGCATGTTTCAAGTCTTAACTTACATCATGTTCCCTAACATCCACTGGCCAAAGAGAGTCACATGGCCATGCTCAACGGCAATGGGACGGGAAAGTATATTCATCCACGGTGGGAGGGATGCAGACTGAATATTTGCTGTACAATAATCCCAAATAGAATGGCCTGAATTGCCTAATATGTAAAATGAGGATAATGATATATAATTTTCAAGATTATTATTTTATCTGAGTTAAGGTATACAAAACCCTAGTGCCTGGTTAAGTCCATTATATGCTAATTATTTTATAATTCACTTTGAATGATTCAAAGTTCCTTCTGACATAAAATAACAGAAGCTACTAAAGGGACCAGCCAACCCAATGTGTTGCTGTCCCGTTGATTCCAACTCATAGCGACCCTATAGAACAGAGTAGAACTGCCCCAGTGGGTTTCCAAGGAGCGGCTGGTGGATTCGAACTGCCAACCTTTTGGTTAGCAGCCAAGCTCTTAACCACTGTACCACCAGGGCTCCTACTAAAGGGAGGAAGTCACCAGTTGCTGTACAAAGAGCATGCCATTCAGTAGAATATGCCTCTCCTTGTTTGAACATAGGAAACCCTGGTGGCATAGTGGTTAAGAGATATGGTTGCTAACCAAAAGGTTGGCAGTTCAAATCCACCAGGCACTCCTTGGAAACCCTGTGAGGCAGTTCTACTCTGTCTTATAGAGTCGCTATGAATCAGAATCTACTTGATGGCAATGGGCTGGTTTAAACGCAATTGGAGTTTCTGCCTAATCTTCTTCTTTCCAACAACCCAATCTTTTTTATTTCCTGGGAATGCCCATTTTACATGTGGTATTTCTAGAAGTTTGTGGGATGTCCATTGAACAATTTCTCCTTTAAATATGATCATATTATCTAATATATTAGTGTTAAAAGCCTAGATCTAATGCACTTCTGACTTTATTTCCTACAAGCTCTCTGGCCTGCACAAAGAAGTAGAATTTTCTCTTCTCAGAGACACTTGCCACAGTTGCATTAAGAAGAAACGAATGCAATTTGTTTGATCTTAGAGACATGCTGTTTTGTAGATAATGAAAATAAATGAAGCATACCAGTTAATTTTGTTCTTTCTATCACAGATGGGGCCTCATGTTAAAGAAATCTCTCAATCAAATAAATTTTTTATTTGACACTGAAGACCCAGTGAATTAGAGAGCTAATGGAGTCACCCTCTCTCTGTTCATTTAAAGATGGATAAGCAAGGGCACCAGATATTTGCTACCTAACTTCCATCATTCTCTGAGCTGCAGACATTATAAATTCCAAGTCTTCTTGTCATCGCTGCCTATTTTTAACCAATGAAAAGCTGGAAAGTTCTTCTTTATAGACCTTAAGATAGATATCAGCACCGGACAAAAAACACCAGAGACTTTCATGTTTTCCCTTTTTTTCCCTTAAAAAAAAAGAAAGAAAGAAAAAGTGCTCTTCTCTCCAAAGTTTCGAAGGCACTTTTTCTTTCTTTCTTTTTTTTTAAGGGAAAAAAAGGGTCAGTGAGAAAAATAAATAAATTGCAACAAAGAGAAATACCAAGTAAATACAGCAGAAGGGAAGCCTGGGGTTGGGGAGAATGCAGGGGCGTGCAGAGTTCTGGTTGGTGCTTTCAGAAACAGGAATTTTACACTTACACAAATTCTTCTAGAAATCATTAAGAATCTATTTTGCAAAAGCTTAAGACCTGTGGCCCCAAAGCCAAAGACAGATCCCTTTCAGAGGCACAGAATGCTTTCACAAAATGATTCTCTGTCACTTTTTGAATATCTTTCTCACGAATCCTTTACCATGTGACCTTGTGCAGAGATGAGGGAACCTGAGATTCAGGGAGGTCATGTCCAATAGACATTCCGCCATGCCCAGGGTGAGCGTTTTAGGATTGCTCCCTGCTGACCAATGATTTACCAGAACTCTCCTGATTTATTTCCTAGTGACATAATAGCAGTATGCAGAGATAATCATGCACAATTATTTATTTATGAAAATCAGATGGTATAGTACATAATATTCAGCAATCACTTATCTAATTTAACAATACACTGTGCTTATCTTTTCTTGCCAATATATATGGCTCTGATACATTCTTTTTAAAAGCTGCATCGTATTCACTTAAATGAGTGGCTCTTAAGGGGAAATGAGAGTGATTTTGCCACCCAGGGGACACTTGGCAATGTCTGGAGACATTTTTGGCTGTCAACCCAGGGGAGGGGTGCTATGGCATCTAGTGGGTAGAGGCCAGGGATGCTGCTGAACATTTTACAATGCGCACGACAACCCCCATCGCAAAGGATGATCTGGCCTCAAATGTCAATAGTGCTGAGGTAGAGAATTCTGGAAAACAGATGTACCACAATTCACCTAACAGATTCTCTATTGATGGGCATTTAAAGTATTTCCAATTTGCTGTACTACAGAAGCAGTGAATGTCCTCAAATCTGCATGTTTGTACATCATTCCAAATACTACTTTAGGATAGATACCCAGAAGAATAATTTCTTGGTCAAAGAGTATGCCACCAAGGGGTTATATATATTACCAAGGAGAACTGTTGTCATTGTAAGGTGCCGTTGAGGCTGTCTCTTTTTTATTCATTGTCTAGCTTTTGCATGCATATGAGGTGATTGAAAATATCACATCTTAGGTCAGGCCCACCCTAGTCCTCATGGTGAAATCTTTGCTTTTCAACACTTTAAAGAGGTCTTTTGCAGCAGATTTCCCCAATGCAATGAGTCATTTGATTTCTTTTTTGCAAAATTATTTTTATTTATTTTTTAATTTACTTTAGATGAAGGTTTACAGAGCAAACTAGCTTCTTGTTAAACAATTAATATACACATTGTTTTGTGACATTGGTTGCCAACCCCAAGACATGTCAACACTCTCCTGTTCTCGACCTTAGGTTCCCCATTACCAGCTTTCCTGTCCCCTCCTGCCTTTTCATCCTTGCCCCTGGGCTGATGTGTTCATTTAGTCTCATTTTGTTTTATGGGCCTGTCTAATCCTTGGCTGAAGGGTTAACCTCAGGAGTGACTTCATTACTCAGCTAAAAAGGTGTCCAGGGGCCACACTGGGTTTCTCCAGTCTCTGTCAGACCAGTAAGTCTGGGTCTTTTTTTTTTTTTGAGTCAGAATTTTGTTCTATATTTTTCTCCAGCTGTGTCTGGGACCTTCTATTGTGATCTCTGTCAGAGCAGTAAACAGAGAAATTATTGAAGTTGTAAAGAACTTCATTTTACTTGAATCCACAAGCAACACCTATGAAAGCAAGCAGTCAAGAAATCAAACAGTGCATTGCACTGGGCAAATCTGTAGCAAAAGACCTCTTTCAAGAGTTAAAAAGCAAAGATGTCACTTTGAGGACTAATGTGTGGCTGACCCAAACTGTGGTGATTTCAATCACCTCATATGCATGTGAAAGCTGGACAATGAATAAGAAGACCAAAGAAAAATGGATGCCTTTGAATTATGGTGTTGGTGAAGAATATTGAATATACTGTGGACTGCCAGAAGAACAACTCGACGGCAGTGGTGGTTTGGCCAGAAGAACGAACAAATCTGTCTTGGAAGAAGTACAGCCAGAATGCTCATTAGAAATGACAATGGCGAGGCTTCATATTACATACTTTGGACATCTTGTCAGGAGGGACCAGTCCCTGGAGAAGGACATCATGCTTGGTAGAGCAGAGGGTCAGGGAAAAAGAGGAAGATCCTCAATGAGATGGACTGACACAAGTGGCTGCAACCATGGGCTCAAACATAGCAATAATTGTGAAGATGGCACAGGTCCGGGAAGTGTTTCGTTCCGTTGTACATAGGGTTGCCATAAGTTGGAACCAACTTGACAGCACCTAATAAAAACATTGTGGTGAAATATATATAATAAAAAATTTTATGTTCAGCTTTTCCAAAGCAGCTGCACCATTTTATAATCCCACCTGCAACGGATGAGAATTACAATTCCTCCACTTCTTCATCAACACTTGTTATTGTCAGGCTTTATTATAGCCTCATTGTGGGCAGAAGTGGTATCTCATTATGGATTTTTTTGCATTTCTCTAATGATGCTGAGCATCTTTTGCTACGCTTATTGGCTATTTGTATGTCTTCTTTGGAAAAATGTCTAGTCAAATCCTTTGCCCACTTTTTAATTGGGTTATTTGTCTTTTTATCATTGAGTTGTAAGTGTTCTTTATATATTCTGGATACAAGTCCCTTTTCAGACAAATGATTTGAAAATATTTTCTCCCATTCAGTGGATTTTCTTTTCATTTTCTTGATAGTGTTCTTCAAAGCACAAAAGTTTTTCATTTTGATGAAGTCCAATTTATCTTTTTTGTGTGTTTTTTGGTTGGTTGTACTTTAGTATTTTATCTAAGAAAATATTGTGTAATCCAAGGTCACAAAGATTTACATCTATGTTTTCTTCTAAGAGTTTTATTGTTTTACTCTAACATTTAGGTCTTTGATCCATTTTGGGTTAATTTTCTTATATAGTGGGAGGCAGAGTTCCACCTTCATTCTTTTGCATGTGGATATCCAGTTGTTCCAGCACCATTTGTTGAAATAACTATGCTTTTCTCATTCAGTTATTCCTTTCATTTCTTGACTGCTGCTTCCATGGATGTTGACTGTGGATCCAACTTGAACAACAAAAGGTTATATGAATATACATTTGTCCCCAAAATATGTGAAGATGTGTGGTTCCTCAAACACTCTTTGGATATGATACATTTTTTAAAGCTTTGCCAAACTCGTTGATAAATGGCTTTCTAATTCTTTATTATAATTTGCCTTTTATTGTTAGCAAGATTAAACATCTTTTAAAATGTCTGCCTATCTTTAGTCTTTTTTTTTCTTTTGTAAATTGTCTGTTTATGTCCTTGATTATCTTTCTATTGAGTTATTTGCCTTTATCTTGGCGATTTGAAGGAAGTTTTTCTCTCATAGGTGTTGCAAATACCTTTTGCTAGTTTACCAGTTGTCTTTCAACACTGGTAACATTTGAAAATGTAGAAGTGTCATGGTTTTACAAATTTATCTTAATCCAAATACTTTCACCTGGGGTTTCTGTCATATTTAGAAATGCTTTCCCCAATACACACAATAACAATACACACCTATGTTCTCTTCTAGTACTTTCACAGTTCCTTTTTGGTTTGTTTGTCAGTGTGCTTTATATTGAATCCTTTTCATCTAGCTGGAATTTATTTTAGCGCAAATAATGTTAACCCACTGACTCCTCCTAATATAGTCATCACAGCATCACAGGAACAAGTCAAGCAGAGCTTCCTGTTGCAGAGAATCAACTCGTAACCTCACCATCTGTAATCCTTTCTGGAACACCTGCCAAGTTTCTTCATAACATCACTCACAGGCAGGAATGATCCCTAACACTAGTATTGAGCTTAAGAACTGACAAGCTTTCACATTAGTTTTATATCTCGTATTATTTTATTTAGTCATATTACTTAACTTAGTCACATTTCATAGTATTTTATCTTCATAACTCATTTTTAAAGCTGGTTATATTATTCCCCTTTATAGAGGAGGCACAGTTAATGCTGTCAGCTTGGCCATAAATTTCTTGAGAACACTGAGTGTGGTTTGGTTATGTTTTTCCTCTCCAGTGCAGTGCACATTGCATCTATGAATAAATGTCTGGTTGGCCCAAGGTCACATTTTACTATGCAAAGGGATGATCAGGTTGATGGGATAGTTGATGCTTCTTGTCTCTACTTGATTTAGCTCTAACTGAGCCCTAATGTCACCCTCAAGAGAAACTGTCTGTACCATACTGGGTGATTTTGTTTTCTTCCAGTTGATTTTTGTACTATCTATCCTTTTTGTACTTTTCTCTATGTAAATTAAAGATAAATAATTTGAAATCACCCAGAATTAAGGTTAGCATGGGATACAGATATTTTAAAAAAAAAGGTCAATAAATTAATATTTTTGAGATATTTAGAGTCCATCAGCTAACATGCTTGGCGGAGAGGGGCCTGAAATGCTAAAACTATTACTTGAGCTCTTGTTAGAAAGAAGGAAATGGAATTTGTATCCAAACAGACCATAAATAGTTTTTATTTCAAAACATTTCTACTTCATTTCTGACTTGCAGTGATTTGCTGGTTTAAAACAACAATAAGAACAACAAAAAACTCTTAACCTAAATAGCTTAAACTGAGAAGAACACATTCTTTTGTGGTTACGAGGGGGGAGGGAGGGAGGGTAGAAGAGGGTTATTTACTGATTAGTTAGTAGATAAGAACTGCTTTAGGTGAAGGGAAGGACAATACTCAATACATGGAAGGTCAGCTCAACTGGACTGGACCAAAAGCAAAGAAGTTTCCGGGATAAAATGAATGCTTCAAAGGTCAGTGGAGCAAGGGCGGGGGTTTGGGGACCATGGCTTAAGGGGACTTCTAAGTCAATTGGCAAAATAATTCTATTATGAAAACATTCTGCATCCCACTTTGAAATGTGGCATCTGGGGTCTTAAATGCTAACAAGCGGCCATCTAAGATGCATCAATTGGTCTCAACCCACCTGGATCAAAGGAGAATGAAGAACACCAAGGTCACAAGATAATTACGAACCCAAGAGTCAGAAAGGGCCACATGAACTAGAGACTCACATCATCCTGAGACCAGAAGAACTAGATGGTGCCCGGCCACAACCGATGACTGCCCTGACAGGGAACACAACAGAGAACCCTGAGGGAGCAGGAGAACAGTGGGATGCAGACCCCATATTCTCATAAAAAGACCAGACTTACTGGTATGACTAAGACTAGGAGAATCCCGGTGGTCATGGTCCCCAAACCTGTTGGCCCAGGACAGGAACCATTCCCAAAGCCAACTCGTCAGACATGGATTGGACTGGACAATGGGTTGGAGAGAGATGCTGATGAGGAGTGAGCTGCTTGTATCAGGTGGACACTTGAGACTATGTTGGCATCTCCTGTCTAGAGAGGAGATGGGAGGGTAAGAGGGGGTTAGAAACTGTCAAAACAGTCAAGAAAGGAGAGACTGGAAGGAGGGAGTGGGCTGACTCATTAGGGGGAGAGTAAGTGGGAGTATGTAGTAAGGTGTATATAAGTTTATATGTGAGAGACTGACTTGATTTGTAAACTTTCACTTAAAGCACAATAAAAATTATTTAAAAAAAAACTCTTAACCTTCACTTTCCCAACCTACCTCACCTTCCATGGGGGAGACCTGGGTTTGATTTCCAGCTGATGCACCTTATGCGCAGCTACCACCTGTCTGTTAGTGGAAGCTTGTGTGTGTTGCTATGATGCTCAACAGGTTTTAATGGAGTTTCCAGACTAAGACAGGCTAGGAAGAAAAGGCTGGTGATCTACTTCTGAAAATCAGCTAATAAAAATCTTATGGATCGGTCCAATCCGCAACTGATCATGGGGCTGGCACAGGACCAGGCAGCGTTTTGTTTCCTTGTGCATGGAGTTACCATGAGTTGGGGCTGACTCAACAGCAGCTAATAACAACAACATATGCCAAAAATGAAATTATTTATTTGTTGGCTCTCCTTAGGTGATTTCAAAGTGCTTCCAACTGCGTTACCCTGGAAGAGTAAGACCTGGTCCACTCTGCATGTGGCTATGGAAACAGACGGTGGTGCTAGTGTCCTTAAAAACAATTCTCTCCACTCCATCAAAATGGTCATGTGCCAAACCAGCGAATATCATTGCACTAGTGATGGGAGGAGATCTTCAGACACATGCCCCTTTGACTGAGGTCAATGACTAGAACTATAGCTGGACAGAGTCTAACTGTGTAAGTGGTCAGTGCTCTAGCCGTTATTTTAGAAAGAATTGTTCTAGGAAAAAATGCCAGCAGCACCTCTGAACAGAAGCCTTTTTGTATTCATGGCTAGTTGCATCCATAACCACCAGACAAGAGATAAAAATTGATAAAACTACAGCCTTGGGGATATGGCTTTATCCCTTAGGTCTCCTCAGAGCCTCAGCTTTATATAAATTTCCCATCACACTCTCAGCCAGCTGTTCAAAGTACAAGAATCTATTTCCCTGATGGGTAAGGAATTTCAGGGTAGAAAACATATTCAGAACAAAATTACAGAACTGTGCTTCTTCCTCAGTAAATAGTCTTTTTTTTTTTTTTTTTTTGCTTCTACAGAACATCCACAGCTCAGTTGAAAGACGTTTCAGTCTGATATCTTTAAGAAAACAAGGCTGGTCTCAGATATACCACAAGGCTTGGTTTGAAACTCTTTGCCATGGCTCACTGTCTCAGCTAGTTGTTTGTCTTCCTGGATTCCAAGCCTAGAATGCTTTAAATGTACCTTTTTCTCTGGATTTCCTGCTAACTTTAGGGCTACCAGGTGGTTCTTCCCAGTTCTTAATGTCAATTTATTGGCTCATCTCTGCCACTAGGGGACTTAGCCCATGTTCCTAAATCCTAGCCTGACCCAAGCCTTAGATGGCAGAAGATGGAAAGGGTAGATGTGGCTGAAGACTAGACATAGAATAGCAATTAGAAGCTATAACTTTGAGGCACTTATGTTTTCAAATAAGAGAAAATCCCAACCCAAACAGGCAATAAAAAGGGGATTTATGAGTTCCCATAACTTCAAATTAGTAGTTGACAATTTACAAAGCACTTCCATATGTATTATTTCACTTTATCCTCAAATAATCCTCTTAGGCCAAATTGACTATCCCAATATTTCAACTGAAAAAAATGCAAGTCCGAAGGTGACTGGCCAAGGACCACACGGCCACTAGGTGGCGAAGTAAGATTTCGATCTAGGCTTTGGATCTGATGTTCCTTCTACTAGCCCATACTATACCTCCTCATCTCTCTGTGGGCTGTTTTAAGTGAGGATTGGTGAGTAGGAAGGTAACGAAGAAGACCTGGTGCATTTCAATTAAAAATAGGACGTATAGAACTGGATAAACATATTGGAAAGAAATCCCTGAGAGCAGGAGTGGGGAAAGAACTGTGAGGAGCTCCATTTCTGGAAAGGGGAGGACACTCCTAAGGGCTGAAGAATGGGACTGTAAGTGGTCCTCCGATAACACAAAACCCTGTCCAGACAAATGTGCCACCTACATTGTGAGCTCTATTTGCTTACATTCAAACTGGTCTCAGTGGACTTGAGTGCAAAGATACGGTATCATATCTGCAAAGACAATTGTACAAGGTGACACAAACCATTTTCAGACACTGAAAACCAAGGGCTCTGTGCTCATCTTTCATAATGCAGACACTTTCACTCAGAAGCAAAGAACCCAAGTGGGAAAGGGCAGAAAGGAGTCACCCTTTATACTGAATTGTGTAAAATGAATCTGGCCCTTCTTCTTAACTTTTGCAATGCTGCCTTCACAGCAGAGAACAGCCGTCTTTTGATTTCCAAGTTTAGTTTTCCTTGTAAGATTAAATAAAAAAAATTCTCTTCAGACATTTAATCAACTCAGGACAAGTGAGCTCTCTGCTGCTTCTATTTTTCTGCCCGTGATATGGTTTGTGGTCAGTTGCTAGATTAAATAGCCAAGTCTCATCTTGAAGATCTCAATTGGAACTGCAAAGAGGTTATCTAAAGAAGGAAGTGAAGGAGGGGTTGTGTAATCCACCCACATAAAACAACTTGGCTGTAGGTGAATGGTGTGGCATATTTGATTAAAAACCTTTCCAGAATGACCTTTTCTCTACAGACCTGTACTATACATCTTTCAGAATCTGAGCTGAAGGCTTGATTAGAAAGGTCAAACCTTGACACCTCTTTTGAAGCGTGATTAACGTGATAAACATGCCGGTCCGTGGTGGTACAGGGTTTGGAAGGCACCGAGCGGGGGTGGGAATCACCACAATAAAAATCTTCAGGGCTGCTGGGCTGAGCTTTTCAAGCACCCACTATGAATTCATCTTGTATGGCTCTCTGCATGTGTGGGTGTACGTGTGCTTGCGTGTGTGCACGTGTGTGAAGCATAGGGGAAACTTTCTTAATCTCTACCTTGGTTTAAAGTCAGGAACGGTGTGTGTCAGGGTTGTATCCTTTCACCACACCTATTCAATCTGTATGCTGAGCAAATAATCTGAGAAGCTGGACTATATGAAGACGAACGGGGCATCAGGATTGGAGGAAGACTCATTAACAACCTGCGTTATGCAGATGACACAACCTTGCTTGCTGAAAGTGAAGGGGACTTGAAGCACTTAGTGATGAAGATCAAAGACCACAGTGTTCGGTATAGACTACACCTCAACATAAAGAAAACAAAAATCCTCACAACAGGACCAATGAGCAATATCATGATAAACGGAGAAAAGATTGAAGTTGTCAAGGATTTCATTTTACTTGGATCCACAATCAACAGCCATGAAAGCAGCAGTCAAGAAATCAAAGGACATATTGCATTGGGCAAATCTGCTGCAAAGGGCCTCTTTGAAGTGTTAAGAAGCAAAGATGTCACTTTGAGGACTAAGGTGCACCTGACCCAAGCCATGGTATTTTCAATCATGTCCTATGCCATGTGAAAGCTGAACAATGAATAAGGAAGACTGAAAAGAACTGACGCATGTGAACTAGGAAGAAATACAGCCAGAGTGCTCCTTGGCAGCGAGGATGGTGAGACTTTGTCTCACGTACTTAGCACATGTTATCAGGAGAGATTAGTCCCCGGAAAAGGACATCATGCTTGGTAGAGGGTCAGCAAAAAAGAGGAAGACCCTCAATGAGATAGATTGACACAGAGGCTGCAACAATGGGCTCAAACATAGCAATGGTTGTGAGGATGACGTAGGACTGGACAGTGTTTCGTTCTGTTGTATACAGGGTTGCTATGAGTCGAAACCGACTTGATGGCACCTAAAACAACAACCTTTTTCTCAGGTGATAAGAGCTAGTAATCCAGAGATATCAAACATATACACAAAGTTATAATTTGGGCAAAAAATGACTCAGCTCTTATGATAAAAAAAACATTTCAAGGATCCCAGCACATAAAACTGGCTGTCGTCAAGTCGGTTCAGACTCATAGCCACCCACTGCATGTCAGAGCAGAGCTATGCTTCATAGGGTTTTCAGTGGCGGATTTCTTTCAGAAATAGATCACCAAGCCTTTTTTCCTAGGCACCTCTGGATGGACTGGAACCTCCAACCTTTCAGTTAGCAGCCGAGCGTGTTAACCATTTGCACCACCCGGGATCTCTCCTAGCACATAAATTAATTTTAATATACATGTACTCGCACATCTTCATATTTGCATGCAGACCTTAGCATGGACATCTTATTTGTTTTTTAATATATCTGCAATGTGGGTTTGATGAAGGTATTTCAAAAATATTGCCTGGGAAGAATTTTCATATACTTTTGTCACTGAAATGTAGAAATCTAATCAATGTTCTAATTTGGGTTCCAGAATTCCGGCTCTAGGCTCCAAGTGAATTCACGTCTGTCTGGCATGCCTCTCTTCCTCCTTGGACCAGCAGCTACCTAGGGCACATGGTGAATATTTCATTTTGGAGCTCAGGCTGAAGAGTCAGTATGTGGTGCATGTTCTTCTCATGGCCTCTTACCAGGTTGCAAAAGGAGAAAGTCAACAGAGCAAACATATCTCAAGTCTCTGCTTGCGTCACATTCACTAACATCCTATTGGCCAAAGCAAATCACACGGTCAAACCCAAACTCAAGGTTGGCAGGAAAACAACTCTGTCTTTCAAGAGATGTGGTAAGGCTGTGGATAATATAATGCTATGTCAGGTGAGAGAAGAATTAGGGCCAAGAATTCAATCTTCCACAATTTTTCTTACTTTTTTTGGCTTATTATCTACATAATGACATTAGTAAACAAACAAAAGACACAGTTGCCATTGAGTTGATTCCAACTCATGGTGACCCCATGTGTGCTGAGTAAAACTACACTCCATAGGATTCTCATGCCTGTGAACTTTCAGAAGCAGATTGCCAGGACCTTCTTCCAAGGCAACTCTCGGTGGGTTTGAACCGCCAACCTCTTGGTTAGCAGCCGAGTGTTTAACCACCCAGGGATCCAGGAAGTATCACGATGTACTAAAATGGTTTGTTTACCTGAATCTACCCAAACTAGACTGATCAACCTAAGGACAGAGCTCAATTCTTATTCACCTCTGAATTTCCACACCTAGCATAAAACCTGCATTTATATGAGGTACTCAATAAATTATTCGGGAAATAGATTACTCATTAGATCATTATGGAACCAAAAAAAAAATGAGGAAAATAATTCTCTCAAAGCCACATTTAAAAAATAAGAAAGAGGAAGAGATAATAGCAAAGAACAGCCATCCCTTTTGTTGGTGGACATTTTGCAGGATTTCTTCCCCTCCTCCTTATCCACCCTCATTCTTTTTGGCAAGTGGTGAGTTTTCTGAGTTTTGAAGTTATTGGTTCATCTTGCAGAAACCCATCATGACAGGCAAAGTTTTTACTCTGGCTTTCATCTCCCCACATTTCCCAACACCTGTGTGGCTACTTGCTGCTTTCGTTTTCATAAACTGAACAGCAATGTTCCCCAGGAAAACACAATTTTTTTTTTTGCTTTTGATGAAACTTCTTGAAATTAGATGGGCCCCTAAAATAAGATGTGATTGTCTTGAGGCTTTTTCTTCCCCTGTGAAACTGACAAAACATTGAAATTCAGGCATTCTATTTTCCTCTGTGATCCTGGGTCTCAAAACATGTTAACTCTAACGGGAAAATAACAGCTAGATAGTCCCCCTTGATATTATGTATATTAGGGCTTTGCAACATTACAGGAAACCTGGAGGAGTCAGTCTCTGTTAGCTGAATAAAAGTAAAAGGTATTTACACAGCACCTACTTTTCCTTTCCATAAAGTGTTAAAAGACCTAACCACATATATCCTGCAACTTCCCTATCTTTGTCTGGAAGGAAACACTGTCAGTGCCCCACATATCCACTGGGTAGTCAACACTCTTGTACCCCCTATGGTAGGATAAATAATGGCCCCCAAGATGTCCACGTCCTAATCCCCAAAGCCTGTGAATATGTTACCTTACCTGGCAAAAGGAACCTCGCAGATGTGATTAAACTAAGGATCTTGAGGTGGGGAGATTGCCTTGGATTAGCTGGCTGGGCCCACTGTAATCACAAGGATCCTCCTAAGAGAGAAGCAGAAGGGTCAGAGCCACAGAAGGAGATGTGATGATAGAAACAGAGATTGAAGTTGTTAAATTGTAGGCTCTGAAGATGGAAGAAGGGGCCAAGGAATGCAGGTGGTCTCTAGAAGAGGGATAAGGCAAGGAAATGGATTCTCCCCTTAAGTCTCCAGAAGGAACGTAGCCCTGCCAATGATATTTAAATTTCTGATGTCTAAAGTTGTACCGTAATAAATCTGTGTTTTCTAAGCCACTAAACTTATGGTAATTTGTTACAGCAGCAACAGGAGACCAATACACTCATAAAAGGCTTTCTACGGCAAATACCAGGACTCTCTAGGGCCTGAGGGCTTTCTCTGGCTACGGAATCTGGCTTTGCCATGTACTGGGCAGACCATGTGTGCCAGGCAATTCAGCCTCTGGGAACATCTTCAACCAAGGACTCACAAGATGAATAGCTAGCTTCCTTGCCCCTCAGGTAACAACTCTGAGGCATGTTCTACACCATCTCCAGTGGTCTCAAGCTAGATTGAGCCCCAGTTGCCCATAGCAATGATCTACCCAATGATCTAGCATTGGCTCCTACCCTTCCCTGTCTGACTTCTCTATTCCCTCACCAGGGCCTCCCTGTTATGGATTGAATTGTGTCTATCCGCGCTCAAATATGTGTTGGAATCCTAACCCCTATACCTGTGGATATAACGTAATGATCTTCCATAATGTAATGTAATCACCTTTCATCATGTGATCTAATGTGATGTGATCAGTCAGTTGAGATCATACCGGCATAAAGTAGATCCTAAACCTAATCACTTCTGAGTTACATAAAGAGCAGCATAGACGCAGAGACACGCATGCACACAGGGGAAGACAGACACCATATGAGGATCATCTGCGAACCAAGGAACCAAGAAATGCCTGTGACTACCAACAAGGAAGGAATCCCTGTGGCTGAGACCCTGTTTGAACTTCTAGCTTGCAGAACTGTGAGAAAATATATTTCTGTTCTTTAAAACCATCCACTTGTGGTGTTTCTGTTACAGCAGGACTAGATAACTAAGGCACTTGCCAATATATTACTTGTCTCAAGGTACATTTCTGAAGGAATACAGCCTAAGACACCTACCTTCTCTTCTCTTTGCCCACACATGTGCCTGGAGAATCACTGGGGTGAGGAGGAAACAGCAGCTGGGGACAGCTTGAGATGGCCCCCCTGAGAGCCCAGACAAATGTATGCTTTGGGGCCCTCTCTGGTAGAGATGGGGGAAGGGTATTCATAAAAGGCTTTCTGGTGTTTAGCGGAAGACCAAGCAAGTTTTAATCTGTAAACATTCCCATAAATAGGAAACTGTATAATGATAATAAAAGATTAATCAGAGCTCTAGAAAGAAATAATTAACAAATTAAAAAATTTTTTCTCATTAATGTTATGATATTAACTTATCCCAGAGGATTTTCTATGGACCTTTTTTTTTTTTTAAATCGGAAACACCATGTGTAGGGGAGGTATTGTTCTCTTCAAGACAACAAGAGAACAAAAGATCATTTCCATTTCAACGCAATAAATGTGCAAAATAAATTTAACATTTTGATTTTTTGGAAATCATTTTGCAAGCAAAGAAAATGGAGAGGTTCATACGCACATTCTAAATCTGGCTTGTTAATATTAATAATAACTTAGGGTTTATGGCCATTCACGGTTACCATAATGCATCTCATCTTTTATCTCAGGCAATCCAAAGGCTACATTCAAAAGTGCAGTTCCTGTAGTGTGAGTCCTTTAACATCCATGACACGAGAGTGCTAATGCTATAGAGCAAGGGATGTGGAATGTTCCAGCATCATTCAGAAAATGCAACCTTAACCACCATTCTTGGTTAAGAATCATCGAAAGCAGTTGGCAAAAAGTATGGTTTTTGCTCTGGGCATGGGAATTATTCCTTTTATAGAAGATTTTTCAGATTTTTTTTTCTTATTTCAGAATGAGGTCCACTGCTTATTTCAGGGTTAGAATACTTCAGCTGAAAAAGGTTAGTAGTTTGCCATCTAAATATTAAATGACCAAAACCTGACAATCGTACAGCTAAGAGAGTACAGACATACTTCGAAGATATTGTGGGTTTGGCTCTAAAAAAAAAAAAAAATTAGACCACCGCAATAAGGCGAATATTGCAATAAAGTGAGTCACGTGAATTTTTTGGTTTCCTAGTACATGTAAATGTTATGCTCACACTATGCTGTAGTTTATTAAGTATGAATAGCATCATGTCTACAAATACAATGTACATACCTTAATGAAAAAATATTGCTAAAAAATGCTAGCCATCATCTGAGCCTTGTAATCGTTTTGCTGGTGGTGGGTCTTGCCTCAGCGTTGATGGCTGCTGACCGATCAGGGTGGTGGTTGCTGCAGGTTGGGGTGGCTGTGGCAATTTCTTAAAATAAGACAACAAGGAAGTTTGCTGCGTCGATTGACTCTTCCTTTCACAGAAGATTTCTCTGTAGCACGCAATGCTGTTTGACAGCATTTTACCCACAGTAGAACTTCTTTCAAAACTGGCGTCAGTCTTCTCAAACCCTGTTGCTGCTTTATCGACTATGTTTATGTAATATTCTAAATCCTTTGTTGTCCATTTCAACAATGTTCACAGCATCTTCACCAGGGGCAGATTTCATCTCGAGAAACCGCTTTCTTTGCTCATCTCTCAGAAGCAACTCCTCATCTGTTAAAGTTTGATCGTGAGATTGTAGCAATTCAGTCACATCTCAGGCTTCACTTCTAGTTCTCTTGCTAGTTCCACCACATCTACAGTTCCTTCCTCCACTGAAGTCTTGAACCCCTCAAAGTCACCCATGAGGGTTGAACAACTTCTTCCAAACTCCTGTCAATGTTGATATTTCGACCTCTTCCCATGAATCACGAATGTTCTTAATGGCGGCTAGAATGGTGGAGCCTTTCCAGAAGATTTTCAATTTACTTGGCCCAGATACATCAAAGGAATCACTACGTATGGTAGCTACAGCCTTACGAAATGTATTTCTTAAATAATAAGACTTGTAAGTCAAAATTGCTCCTGATCCAAGGGCTGCAGAATGGATGTTTGTTAGCAGGCATGAAAACAACATTAATCTCCTTGTACATTTCCATCAGTTCTTGGGTGACCAGGTTCAATGTCAATGAGCAGTAATATTTTGAATCTTTTTGTCTGAGCAGTAGGTCTTAACAACGGGCTTAAAATATTTAGTAAACCATGTTGTAAATAAATGTGCTGTCATCCAGGCTTTGTTACAGAGCACAAGCAGAGTAGATTTAGCATAATCCTTAAGGGCCCTAGGATTTTCAGAATGGTAAACGAGCACTGGCTTCAGTTTAATGTCACCAGCTGCATTAGCCCCTAACAGGAGAGGCAGCCTGTCCTTGGAAGCTTTGAAGCCAGGCATTGACTTCTCCTCTCTAGCTATGAAAGTCTTAGATGGCATCTTCTTCCAATATAAGGCTGTTCTGTTCACAATGAAAATCTGTTTTTTATTGTAGCCACCCTCATCGATTATCTCAGCTAGAGCTTCTGGATAACTCCTGCGGCTTCTACATCAACACTTGCTGTTTCACCTGGCACTTTTATGTTATGGCGACGGCTTCTTTCCTTAAGCCTCATGAATCAACGCTGCTAGCTTCAAACTCGTCTTCTGCAGCTTCCTCGCCTCTCTCAACCTTCACAGAATTGAAGACAGTTAGGGCTTTGTTCTGGATTAGGCTTTGGATTAAGGGAATGTTGTGGCTGGTTTGATCTTCTATCCAGATCACTAAAACTTTCTCCGTATCAGCAATAAGGCTGTTTTGCTTTCTTATCATTTGTGTGTTCACTGGAGTAGCACTTTTAATTTCCTTCAAGAACTTTTTCTTTGCATTCACAACTCGGCTAACTGTTTTGTGCAAGAGGCCTAGCTTTCGGTTTATCTCGGCTTTCAACATGCCTTCCTCACTAAGCTTAATCATTTCTAGCTCTTGATTTAAAGCGAGAACATTTGACTCCTCCTTTCACTTGAACACACAGAAGTCACTGTAGGGTTATCAATTGGTCTAATTTCAATATTGCTGTGTCTCAGGGAATAGGGAGGTCTGAGGAGAGGGAGAGAGACAGGGGAACAGCCAGTCTGTAGAGAAGTCCGAGCACACACATTCATCAATTAAGGTCGCAGTATCATATGGACGCAGTTCGTGGCACCCCAAAACATTACAATTGTTGTTGTTAGGTGCCGTTGAGTCAGTTCCAACTCATAGCAACCCTATGTACAGCAGAATGAAACACTGCCCGGTCCTGCATCATTCTCACAATCCTTGTTATGTTTGAGCCCATTGTTGCAGCCACTGTGTCAATCCATTTCATCAAAGGTCTTCCTCTTTTTCGCTGACCCTCTACCAAGCATGATGTCCATCTCCAGGGACTGATCCCTCCAGACAACATATTCAAAGTATATGAGACAAAGTCTTGCCATCCTTGCTCCCAAAGAGCACTTTGGTTGTACTTCTAAGACTGAATTGTTTATTCTTCTGGCAGTCCATGGTGTATTAAATATTTTCCGCCAACACCATAATTCAAAGGCATCCATTCTTCTTCAGTCTTCCTTATCCATTGTTCAGCTTTCACATGCACATGAGGCAATTGAAAATACCATGGCTTGGGTCAGGCACACCTTAGTCCTGAAAGTGACATCTTTGCTTTTCAACACTTTAAAGGGGTCATTTGCAGCAGATTTGCCCAATGCAATACGTCTTTTGACTTCTTGACTGCTGCTTCCATGGGCGTTGATTACGGATCCAAGTAAAATCAAATCCTTGACAAAGTCAATATTTTCTCCATTTATCATCATGTTGCTTATTGGTCTAGTTGTGAGGACTTTTGCTTTATGTTGAGGTATAATCCATACTGAAGGCTGTACACGTAGTCTTTGATTTTCATCAGTTAAGTGCTTCAAGTCCTCTTTGCTTTCAGCAAGGAAGGTTGTGTCATCTCCATATCGTGGGTTGCTAATAAGCCTTCCTCCAATCCTGACGCCCCTTTCTTCTTCATATAGTCCAACTTCTCAGATTATTTGCTCAGCATACAGATTAAGTGTTCTGAGAATACAATCCTGACACACACCTATCCTGATTTTAAACTACACAGTATCTTCTTATTCTGCTCAAACAACTACCTCTTGGTCTATGCACAGGTTCCTCATGAGCACAATTAAGTGTTCTGGAATTCCCATTCCTCACAATGTTATCCATAATTTGTTATGATCCACACAGTCAAATGCCTTTGCGTAGTCAATAAAACACAGGTAAACATCTTTCTGGTGTTCTCTGCTTTCAGCCAAGATCCATCTGACATTAGCAATATCTCTTATTCCACATCCTCTTCTGAATCTGGCTTGAATTTCTGGTAGTTAGTTCCCTGTAGATGTACTGCTGCAACCATGTTTGAATGATCTTCAGCAAAATTTTACTTGCTTGTGATATTAATGATATTGTTCAAAAATTTTCACATTCTGTTGGATCACTCTTCCTTGGAATGGGCACAAATATGTATTTCTTCCAGTCGGTTGACCAGGTAGCTGTCTTCCAAATTTCTTGGCATAGACAAGTGAACACCTCAGCACTGCATCCGTATGTTGAAAAATCTCAATTGGTATTCTGTCAATTCCTAGAACCTGGTTTTTCACCAATGCCTTCAGGGCAGTTTGGACCTCTTCCTTCCGTACCATTGGTTGCTGATCATATGCAACTTCCTGAAATGGTTGAACGTCCATCAATTCTTTTTGGTACAGTGACTCTGTGTATTTTTTCCATCTTCTTTTGATGCTTCCTGAGTCCTTCAATATTTTGCCCATAGAATCCTTCAAAATTGCAACTCGAGGCCTGAATTTTTTCTTCGTTCTTTCAGCCTGAGAAATGCCAAGCATGTTTTTCCCTTTTGTTTTTCTAACTCCAGGTCTTCAAACATTTCATTATAATACTTTATTTTGTCTTCTTGAGCCGCCCTCCAAAATCTGCTGTTCAGCTCTTTTACTTCATCATATTTTCCTTTTGCTTTAGCTCCTCTATGTTCAAGAGCAAGTTTCAAAGTCTCTTCTGACATCCATTTTGGTCTTTTCTTTCTTTCCTGTCTTTTAAATGACCTTTTGCTTTCTTCATGTATGATGTCCTTGATGTCATCCCACAGCTCGTCTGGCCTTTGGTCATACGTGTTCAACGTATCAAGTCTATTCTTGAGATGGTCTCCAAATTCAGGTGGGATATACTCAAGGTAGTATTTTGGCTCTCATGGACTTGTTTTCATTTTCTTCAGCTTCAACTTGAACTTGCATATGAGCAGTTGATGGTGTGTTCCACAGTCAGCCCCTGGCCTTGTTCTGACTGATGATATTGTGCTTCTCCACTGTCTCTTTCCACAGATGCAACCGATTTGATTCTTGTGTATTTCATCCTGTGAGGTTCATGTGAATAGTCACCATGTAGGTTGTTGATAAAATGTATTTGCAATGAGTAAGTCATCAGTCTTGCAAAATTCTATCATGCAATCGCCAGCGTTGTTTCTATCACCAAGGACATATTTTCCAAATACCAATCCTTCTTCTTTGTTTCCAACTTTCGCATTCCAATTACCAGTAATTATCAATGCATCTTGACTGCATGTTTGACATAATGGTTGGTAAAGTAGGTCAGAGAAAATGAGGGAAACACTCAATGAGATGGACTGGACACAATAGCCAAAACGATGAACCCAAATGCATCAATTGATTATGAAGATAGCCCAGGACCTGGTAACATTTCATTTTGTCATACATAAGGTTGCCATGAGTCAAAGCCAACTCAATGACAACTAACAACAAGAACATAAAAGAAAAAATATTTGGAGTCTCTGAGTGGTATAAACAATTAACACACCCGGCTACTAACTGAAAGGTTGGAGGTTTAAATCTGCCCAGAGGTGCCTTGGAGGAAAGGTCTGGTGATCTGCTGAAAAATCAGCCATTGAAAACCCTAATTTAGTACAGTTCTACACTGACACACATCCGGTCACCATGAATCAAGGTCCACTTCATGGCAACTTTTTTTTTTTTTTAAATTATCTGACTTATCCCCTTTGTGGAGAGCGTGGGCAAAGCTAGCTCTGTCTACCAAAGAAAGCCCAAGGGAATACGGAGGGGCAACTGACACAAGGGGATAGAAATATTGGGAGCGGGACTGGACTGAATCGTTGTTGTTGTTAGGTGCTGTCAAGTCGGCTCTGACTCACAGCAGCCCTATGTACCACAGGATAAAACACTGCCTGGTCCTGCACCATGCTCACAATCATTGTTATGCTTGAGCCCATTGTTGCAGCCACTGTATCAATTCACTTGATTGAGGGTCTTCCTCTTTTTCGCTGGCCCTCTACTTTACCAAGCATGATGTCCTGACAACATGTCCAAAGGAGCAATCTGGTTGTACTTCTTCCAATATAGATTTGTTTGTTCTTTTGGCCATCCGTGGTATATTCAATACTCTTTGCCAACACCACAATTCAAAGGCATCAATTCTTCTTGAGTCTTCCAGCTTTCGAGTGCATATGATGTGACTGAAAATACCATGGCTTAAGTCAGACACACCTTAGTCTTGAAGGTGACATCTTTGCTTTTCAACACTTTGCAGAGGTCTGTTGCAGCAGATTTGCCCAGTGCAATGCATCTTTTGATTTCTTGACTGCTGCTGCCATGGGTGCTCATTGTGGATTCAAGTAAAATGAAATCATTGACAACTTCAATCTTTTCCCAGTTTATCATGATGTTGTGTATTAGTCCAGTTGTGAGGATTTTTGTTTTCTATGTTGAGGTATAATCCATACCGAAGGCTGTGATCTTTGATCTTCATCAGTAAGTGCTTCAAGTCCTCTTTGCTTTCAGCAAGCAAGGCTGTGTCATCTGCATAATGCAGGTTGTTAATGAGTCTTCTTCCAATCCTGATGCCTCATTCTTCATATCGTCCAGCTTCTCATATTATTTGCTCAGCATACAGATTGAATAGGTATGGTAAAAGGATATAACCCTGATACACACCTTTTCTGACTTTAAACCATGCAGTATCTCCTTGTTCTGTCCGAAAAATTGTCTCTTGATCTATGTAAAGGTTCCTCATGAGCACAATTAAGTGTTCTGGAAGTCCCATTCTTTGCAATGTTATCCATAATTTGTTATGATCCACGCAGTCGAATGCCTTTGCATAGTCAATAAAACACAGGCAAGCATCTTTCTGGTATTCTGTGCTTTCAGCCAGGATCCATCTGACATCAGCAATGATATCCCTGGTTCCATGTCCTCTTCTGAATCTGGCCTGAATTCGTGGCAGTTCCCTGTCAATATACTGCTGCTGCAGACACTTTTGAAAGTTCTTCAGCAAAATTTTACTTACGTGTGATATTAATGATATTGTTTGATAATTTCCACATTTGGTTGGATCACCTTTCTTGGGAATAGGCGTAAATATGGATCTCTTCCAGTTGGTTGCCCAGGTAGCTGTCTTCCAAATTTCTTGGCATAGATGAGTGGGCACTTCAGCACTGCATCCATTTGTTGAAACATCTCAATTGTTATTCTGTCAATTCCTGAAGCCTTGTTTTCGCCAATGCCTTCAGTGCAGCTTGGACTTCTTCCTTCAGTACCATTGGTTCCTGATCATATGCTACCTCTTGAAATGGTTGAACGTCGACCAATTCTTTTTGCTATAATGACTCTATGTATTTCTTCCACCTTCTTTTGATGCTTCCTGCATCATTTAATATTTTCTCTGTAGAACCCTTCAGTATTGCAACTCAAGGCTTGAATTTTTTCTTTAGTTCTTTCAGCTTGAGAAATGCCAGGTGTGTTCTTCCCTTTTGGTTTTCTGTCTCCAGCTCTTTGCACAAGTCATTGTAATACTTTACTTTGTCTTCTCGAGCTGCCCTTTGAAATCTTTTGTTCAGTTCTTTTACTTCATCATTTCTTCCTTTTGTTTTAGCTACTCGACTTTTAACAGCAAGTTTCAGAGTCTCTTCTGACATCCATTCAGGTGTTTTCTTTCTTTCCTGTCTTTTTAATGACCTCTTGCTTTCTTCATGTATGATGTTCTTGATGTCATTCCACAACTCGTCTGGTCTTCTTTCATTAGTGTTCAATGTGTCAAATCTATTCTTGAGATGGCCTCTAAATTCAGATGGGATATACTCAAGGTGGTACTTTGGCTTTGAGGTTTGTTCTAATTTTCTTCAGCTTCGACTTGAACTTGCATATGGTCTGTTCTCCAGTTGGCCACTGGCCTTGTTCTGACTGATGATATTGAGCTTTTCCACCGTCCATTTCCACAGATGTAGTCAATTTGATTCCTGTGTATTCCATCTGGCAAGGTCCATGTGTATAGTCGCCTTTTATGTTGGTGAAAAAAGGCATTTGCAAGGAAGAAGTCGTTGGTCTTGCAAAATTCTATCATGTGATCTCTGGCATCGTGTCTATCACCAAGGACCTATTTTCCAACTACCGATCCTTCTTCGTTTCCAACTTTCCCATTCCAATCATCAGTAATTATCATTCCATCCTGATTGTATGTTTGATCAATTTCAGGCTGCAGAAGCTGGTAAAAATCTTCAACTTCTTCATCTTTGGCCTTAGTGGTTGGTGCATAAATGTGAATAATAGTCGTATTAATTGGTCTTCCTTGTAGGCGTATGGATATTATCCTATCGCTGACAGTGCTGTACTTCAGGATAGATCTTGAAACGTTCTTTCTGAGGATGAATGCAACGCCGTTCCTCTTCAAGCTGTCATTCCCAGCATAGGAGACCATATCATTGTCCGATTCAAAATGGCCAATACCAGTCCATTTCGGGTCACTAATGCCTAGGATATCAATTTTTATGCATTTTATATATTATATCATATAATAGAATATTGGACTGAATTACTTTTAAAAAATAGCTTTACTAAAGTATAATTTACATACTATAAAATTCATCTATTTTACATGTGCAATTCCATGATTTTTAGAATTGTAGAATTCTAAAAATAGAATTTAGAATTGTAGATTTGTAGAATTGTTTTAGAACATTTTCATAACCTCCAAAATATCCCTTGTGCCCATTTGCAATCATTCCCTGCTACCCATCCCCAGCCTCAAGCAACCATTAATCTGCTTAAATTACTTTTAAGGGATCTGCCTGCCCTAAGATTCCATGAAGCTAGAATTCTGCGACTCAAGCATAGTTACAGTCACAAAATGCCAAGGTTACTCCAAGGAATTCCAAATGCATTTTCTTTTCTGATAATGCATGGCTTCCTTGTACTTGCCATCTTGACACTTAGCAGCTTTCCTCATTAGCACAACCTTTCACCATGAACAGTTTTGCAGACACCTGTTGATTGTTTTGCTGTTACTGAGACTCTGGCATCCTAGCCGTATCGAGGGCAGAAGGATTCTGTTGCATGTTATAAACATCAGCTTCTTTGTTAATGTAGGCACTTTGCTTCCAGGTAATGCTTTATGGATGAAATCAACAGGACACAGGTTTTTGAAAACTTTGAAGTGCTTGATGCTTTCTTCTGGGCAACCCCTGGAATGTTACCTTGTCCTGACTTAATAAATGAAACACATTTCAAACCCAGTTTTCTCCAGTCCAGGGGAAAAAGTTGATGTTACAATTAGAGGTACCTGGGGTTTTGCTACCAACCCCAAAGAATGTGCATGGGCAATAGGGTAACTTCTCCAGGGCTCGGGAGGCTCTTCAGCTCCCCTAGAAGTCCAGGAGGGAAGTTTTGCTCAGAGAGATAAATTTATAGTTGGAGTCAGATCTTTGGTCCAATCTATATTATCAAACAAATGACTAGAAAAGTGCCATCAAAATTAAGGAAAAAATTTAAATTTCTAGGATAATATAAAATAGTAAATTCATGTTCCAAATCCTATAAAATGAATGGGCATTCTTTCCAATATCCCATGCTTTAAAATGTAACAATTTTTCTGACTCTCCAGTTTGTTTTTTCTGGATCTTTAATTATTGCATGAATTTACTGGGCTCCAGCCATTTTCTCTCTCTTATATTTCCTTTCTCTATGCTCTGGGCTGAGCTTTCACTAACACACTAAACTAAAAAAGAAGCAATATGGTCTCTGGAAAAGGAGCAAAATGAACATCACTATGGGAAGGAAGAGGATATGATGTAGAGAAAATCCCACTCCAACAGGAAGAGGAACAGGTAGTCTCTTTCTCCAGTCCTGGAGTATTATGTGCAGGATAGGGGTGGTGAACAGTCAGACACATGCATTATGGCTTCCCAGACCTGTGCCAAATTCCAGAATATCAGTGGTGGCGCTGGTAGTAGATGGGTTGAGGAGGAATCTGAAAGCACAGGGGCTTTTTCCTTTTTCCCATTTGGGATTCTGGGAAGAGGTCACACCTCAGGATGCCCTTGCAGCAACACTAGGAGGCTAACTGAGAGAAAAAAAACAACGTTGTGGCAAGGTCAGGCAGAAGTCAGGCCTGAATTCACGTCCAGGAATTTCTTGTCTCTTATGTAGCACGGTAGCCCAAAAGTTCTAATAACCCTAGGGGTGTGGTAGGGGCACATAAAGTAGCTGGTGTTATTTTTGGGTAAACTCACCAGAAGTGTTGCCATAGGGGAAACAAAGTGAGCAAGTAGTGGATGATTGCATGGTACAACATCAGGGCTGGCTATTGGATGAGTGTTGTAACGACACTTCATGGGATGCAGAGCTGGGGAGAATCAAAGGGATCAAATTCTTCTGGGGGACCCCTAGGCCCTCAGATCACAAAATCACCTACTGTAAACTTTAGCAGATGCCAGTAGGGTGAGCAGTGACCATTGAACAAGGTTACTGGATGGTGAGCCCCACAGAACATCCTAGAAACTTCCCCCATAGATCGCAGGCTTCCTAGTTCCTATCTGTCTCATGAGGTCAAAGTAAACACTCCCAAATGACAATGTGAAAGGAGAAAATGAGGGGAGGAAGAAGACTCTAAAGAGAGAATCGACCACAAAGGGAATGTTTAAATTCTTTGTGAGTTGGCAAGGACTTGGAGAAACTGGATCATTGATATATTGCTGGTGGGACTGTAAAATGTTATAACCACCCTGGAAAACAGTTTGGTAGTTTCTTATAAAACATACACTTATCATATGATCCCAAAATTTCATTCTTGGGCATTTATCCCAGAAAAATGAGATATCCACACAAAAAAATGTATACTAATGTCCATAGTAACTTTATTTGCAACAGCCACAAAACTGGACAGAATGTAAATGTCTTAAAATGGGTGAATTATCAAATAATCTGTTGACTGTTTAACATATCCATACCATGGAATACTATACAGCAACAAAAGAGGAATGAACTATTGATACACACAACAACTTGAATGGACCTCAAGGGAATTATGATGAGTGAAAAACGCCAATATCCAAAGGTTATATGAATCTATTTATATAAAAAAAAATAGCACCCTTGAAATAACAAAATTATAGAGATGGATAATAGAATAATGGTTTCCAGGAGTTAGGAATGGAAGCAGGGGCATAGATGTAGCTACAAATGGGTAGCAACTGAGTCTTGCGATGACAGAACAGTTCTGTAACTTGATTGTGGAGGTAGTACAGGAAGCTTATGCGTATGCTAAAATTGCACACAAATGAGTGTATGAAAATACTGAAATCTGAACAAGGTCAAGAGATTGTATCAATGTAAATTTCCTGGTTTCGATATTCTACTGTTGGTATGCAAGATGTTACCATTGGGGGAAGCTGGCTGAAGGGCACACAGGACTTGCCCATATGTATTTTTAATAACTTCCTATAAATCTATAATTATTTCAAAACACAAATTTAAAATAAAATATTTATGAGCGAGAAATAATTAGCAAGTTTACATTCCTTTAGGTGAGGGGTCAAGAGGAAGATTAAATCAGTTATAAGAGGATACATTTTGCTGTGGACACTCGTATGTATTTGTAAATCTGTGACCCAACTACATATGTGGATAAGTTTATGTTTTTGTTTGACATAAAAGAGAACATATGTTACAAGATGTTTTGCATTCTGTTGGCCGTTTTCACCCTTAGCAATATATCTTGCATATTAATACATATAAAAAAAATATGTGGATAAGTTTATGTTTTTGTTTGACATAAAAGAGAACATATGTTACAAGATGTTTTGCATTCTGTTGGCCGTTTTCACCCTTAGCAATATATCTTGCATATTAATACATATAGATCTACTTTATTCTTTTAAATAGATGATTAGCATTCATTCCTTATATATAAAAACCAGGCTATATATTAATTATTTAACCAGTTCCTCGTTCAGGAGCTTTGCAAACTAAGCTGCAGTGAAAATCCTCCTACATATCACTTTGCAAACATATATCTATAGGAAAAATTCTTAGAAGTAGATTTACGGGGACAGTAGTTTGATGGATTGCACACCAATGATCGGACTCACACACGTCAATCAATCAAACAGCTCACTTTGTTTAGGATGAGCAAGGACACAGGTACAGAGATGTTTATACTGCTGCAAGTAAAGCAGCATGGAAGGATGGGATATTTAGCACCTGTAGTTGGCTTAAAGACACTACCTTGGTCTCCCCTCCATCCCTCTGTTATGCATGAGCTTGTGTAACCAGTAGCTCTTTCCTGCAGTGGGTCGGATCAAGTCCAAGAAGCCATCCTCCAACTTTCTCAGGACTTTATATGCCACATTTCCTTAATCAGGTGTTTCAAGATATTCATGTACCATCACCTTTTGACATGTCATCACTTTGTCAAATATAAAGATTAACATGCCCATATTAAAAACAAAACCCACTGTAGAATAGACTATATAACTTATTTATGCTTTTGGAGAGTTCTTTTTCAGAAACTCACAGTTAAAGTGTCCCCCTTCCAGGAATCAACACTAAATTTGGACAACTGCTCTTATGAAGCTCACGATTTGAATATCAGCCTTCCATATATTTCTACCAGTGTGTACCTGGTAGAAAAAAAAGGTTAATATTAAATAGTAGTTATAGGTAAGGGCTCCAGTATTAAGTTACTTATTTCAAATTCTACCTTGCCCACTCACACAGTGCAGAGCAGGGATTCAATATCCGCCAGTCTGACACTAAAGTTTATTCTTTTAACCATAGTATCACTTATCTGTTCCTATGCTAATGCTGCTACAGAAAACCAGTGGTATTCAACAAAAAGAATTTATTTCTTGAATATCTGCAGGTGAGCAAGGGGTTGGCTGATCTGAGATGGCCTCAGAAGAGCTGCCCCAACTGGAACCAGCATAGTAGCCAGGACATATGTTTCTCATGGTGATGGCAGAAGCACAAGAAAGCAAGACTCACTAGGCAAGCAAATTTCAAGACCCCACTTATGTCATGGCCACTTATACCCATTGGCCAAAGCAAGTCACATGTTCAAGTCTGATGTCAAGGGGTGGGGAGGGAGATGAGAGTTACTACAAAGAGATACAGAGAGTAGTGAGGAATTGGGGTCAATAATGCAATTTACCACAACCATTATGCTAATATTGCATCCAATACTTCATGATTATTACTCATTCTTAGCAGCTCAACAGAGTCTCTATGGAGTGTATCACTCTCTACTTTTATAAACAGCTAAGATCACGCCTTCTTATTTATTTTTCTGCATAAGGGGGTGAAAGGCATTACGGTGATTTCCTGGTCTCTGAACATACCCAGAGCTAGCGTGTCACAAGATCTTAGTTCTAGCTTCTTTATATCAACTAGGAGTTCTCTGGGCTACAGTAACAGATTTCACAGCTAAGAGCAATTTAAATCACAAAGAAATTCAATTATTTTATATAACAAGAAGTCTGGTGATCCCAGGTTTGGTGGTATGGCTCAATGAAGCCTTCAAAGATGCAGGCTCTTTCTATCATTCTGTTCTGTCATTCTCAACCTAGGTTACTGCCTCATGGTCACAAGATGGCTGCTGCAGTTCCAAGCATCAGAGCATCCCATGTCTACAGTTAAGGTAAGAACAAGAGAGAAAGAGCTATACCAGAGTATTTTTTACACATTTGTCTCTTTATGAAGAAGAAAGATCTTTTCCAGAAGTGACCCCAGCAGACTTCCTCTTCCATCTTGCTGAACAGAACTGTGTTACACAGACACCTCTAGCTATAGGAAAGACCAGGAATATAAGTATCTGGTTTTTTTTCAACCTATTTAGTAGAAGGTGGCAAAGGAGAAGGGGATGGAGATGGCTATTGTGTGCCAACTGGACACCGTCTGCCACACTTTGTTCACTGTTCTGAGCGATAATTACAGAAGTGCATAACCTTAACCTTAGACTCTCCTAACAGTTTTCCAGATTCCCACATGGGTCGAAGAGGGGAGGGATCAACCCCTTTTCTCTAACAAGCCCTGGCATAGACCACTTCTGAGCTTAAGAATTAAATATGATTTTCCTAACACTTTGGGTTTTTATTTTCCGTTTTTTCATTTGTGTTTATTACCACAGCAGCTATAACATAATCATAGCATAAAGATACCATATAATTATTCTGAATATCTGAAACAGACAAGAAAACCAATACCAAAACCCAATGCCATTCAGTCAATTCTGACTCATAGCAACCCTATTGGACAGAGTAGAACTGCCTCATAGAGCTTCCAAGGAGCACCTGGTGGATTCGAACTGATGAACTTTTGGTTAGCAGCTGTAGCTCTTAGCCACTACACCACCAGGGTTCCCAACTGGAACAGACAAGAAAACCAATACAGAAGCTTTATTTTAAAATGTCTCCACTCAACTCCCTAGAATATCCAATCTGACTGGAATTTACTGAGACTCTACCTTTGGGAAATAATTGGGCTATTATGGAGCTCTCAAACAGCAAATATTGAAAAGAAAGACTAACAACAGACACATCTACAAACAAAAGCTTTTAGCCTGATCCTCATTAATACAACTAAAATCTATTTCCACTTACTTGTGGAGAAAAGATTGATTTTCTCATTTCTTCCTTACATAAACACTGATAACTACACTCTGAAAAAAAATATCATCCATATGCAGTGTCTTCTTCTCCAGGATCCCATCAAATCAAAATTACTCAATTCCCCAAATTCAGACACAAATTGTTCTCGTTGGAACATATAAATGAGGGGCAAAACTAACGACCCAAAAATTAGAGTGGAATAAGAAAGAACACGTTTAACCACATGCCAGTAGGCACAATTTGAAAAATTGGCAGGTCCTTCTAAAACTGTGTTCATCCATATATTATGAAAAAAAAAAAAAGCAAAATGAAAAAGCCCAGGAAACAAAAGGAATTTTGACTGAGATTTCTTTTGTTCTCTTTTAGAATTAGAATTCATGGTCTATTCTAAGTTTCCACACGTTATGTTAATGGTATGAAGGAAGTTGATGTCTGGTCCTTAAATATACTTGCCTAACATACATATGTAAGTCTACCACCTCTTCAACAACGTCATTTCTACCTATGACCAAACCACACCACACAGCCATACTAGTCAATGGGGTTCATTGCTGGCCACTTCAAAGTTTGACCCGGTTTGTTCCCTGAGAATCTCAACTGCTCCACTCAGTTGATGATGGATAGTGCGAAGAAGTGACACGAGAACTGAGGACTGAAGGATGAGTAGATATTAACTGGGAGAAGAGTGGAGGCAACTGTGTTCCTGGATGTATGATGCATGTGCAAAGGCCCTGTGGCCAGGAGGAAGCATGGGTCATTTTCAGCCCCAGTGGCTGGAATATAGAGAGTGAAGAGAAGTAGGAATTAAGACCAAAAAGGAAAGCTGGGCTGAACTAGGCAGGGTCTTGGCATTCGTGGGACAAATTCAGGACTTCATTTTCAGCACCACAGGAAGTCACCGAAGTATGCTAAATAGACAAGTGACATGACCAAGTCTGTGTAGTGAAAGGCTCTTTGCGGTGGCAGTACAGAGATGGGAGGATGAGAGGGCAGAAGGGGAGACCAATCGAAAGGCTTTTCCCCTTTTTTCTTCTAACATCTGTAAACAGCCCTTAGTGCATGTTTAGAGAAAGACTATTTACCAGTATATTGTAAACACTTCCTGTCACTATTGCACTAGAAGGAAAGGTACAGATTTATAGCATTTCTATTCCACGGATATTCCAACTGTGCCCTTAGGCTCAAGGAGAGGAGACACATTGGGCTACCCCCGAGGATGGGGGAGGAATGTTTCCTACACTTTCAATTTGCGTTTACATACATGACAAGATTTTCTTCTTAAGATAAACCTATCAGGGTTGTAAATAAGGTTTGGCTGTAATTCTAAGCCAGTTATTATATCCTCAAGGTTTGTGAACCCTCTGTGGAGCCTTAGCTAATTTTCTGTTTGCATTATAAGTTTAAGCATCTGTCATCCATTGTGTCTGAACCACTTAGCACTCCCAACAAAATAACTGAACATGTCCCCACTAAAAGGATAAATAGAAGACCCACCCATGTAAGCAAGGCATTATGGGAGGTCTGACAGAGACATCAGGCGAATTGGCTAAAAACAGGTTCCAGAGAAGGTTGGCGGTAAAAACACCTGCCTGGGAAAACAGCTAGAGTAGGAGGTTAGACAAGATGGCATCTTCTGGAGGTTGTCTGTGAGAGGAGTGACAACTGAAATAAATAATTTCCCTCCCATTGGCTTGTGAACCATTCATTTACTTCAGAATAAATGAAGCTTCTCCAAGCTGAGGTAGCCAGAGACTCTTAGGAATGTGAGAACTATAACACTTCCATCCAAGCCTGTCCATTCCTATTTCTGGGAAATTTAGCATGAGGCTATCCATGTAGTCTTATTGTTGTAAGCTGGCCACAACCTTCAAAATAAAAAATGTGGCTGCCTGGTAGAAGCCAAAACCAAACCAAACCAGTTGTCATGGAGTCACCTCTGACTCATGGCGTCCCCACATGTGTCAGAGTAGAACTGTGCTCCACAGGGTTTTCAATGGCTGAATTTTTGGAAGTGTATCACTAGACCTTTCTTCTGAGGCATCTCCGGGTGGACTCAAACCTCCACCCTTTTGGTTAGCAGCAGAGAACATAATCATTTGCACTATCCAAGGACTCTTTGCCTGGTAGAAAAGGGCAAGTATTGGGCTCTTTTGGTGTCTTACCCAGAACTCCTCTACTGAGCCAGGACTCCAAGCCCCCAGCTGTTGGGAGCGTTGGCTGCTAATGGCTCACAGCTGCCCCCAGAAGATTTAGCCTTAGCTAAATAGCAGGAGGGAGCAATCCCTGGAGAAGTACATCACATTTTGTAAAGTAGAGGGCCAGCAAAAAAGAGGAAGACACTCAAGAAAGAGATGGTTGACACAGTGGATGCAACAATAGGCTCAAACATACTATTGTGAGGATGACACAGGACCAAGCAACGTTTCGTTCTGTTATACATGAGGTCGCTATGAGTCGAAACCTACTCAATGTTGCCTAACAACAACAAATAGCAGCAGCCTCACCTGGGAGATTAAGCCCACCCTTCCCACCTCCAGGGCCCAGACCTAATGACTTATTGACCTGGGGTTCCAAAAGGCCAGCCCTCATGCCTCAAGCTGAGACTAACTCTGTGATCTTACCGTTGCTCCAGAGCTTCCTGTGGGACCGTGCTGAAGCTAGTCTCCAGCCAAGTCCACGTCCTTGCTTACTTTTCCCCCTGCCCCATCCTGCTTCCATCACTCCCTTTCTGCGGAGAGCACTCCCTCAATAAACCACGTGCATCAAAAACTAAATCTGGACTCTGCCTATAGGGAACCCAACCTAGGACAGGGGCTTGGCAGTGACCTACACACAGCAGTTAGTGTTTTAAAGGATAATTAACTGAATAACCTAAGTCTGGTAAACATACCTGTGCTGCATTTCAAACACTTTTAGAAGGACAGGCAAGACGTACTTGCCCAAAACTGATGTTATCCCATGAATAAGTACACTGGCTCAGGCATAGGTGTGAAACCCCGGTGTCTGGAACTCTAGAAAGGTAGAGGTTGGCAAACTATGGCCCACGAGCCAAATCTGGCCTGATACCCATGGCTCACAAGCCATGGTTTTGCATTTTTAAATGGTTGAAAAAAATCAAAAGAATAATAATAATATTGGTGACATGTGAAAATTATATACCATTCAAATTCAATGTCCATCAACACAGTTTTATTGGAACCCAACCATGCCCATTTGTTTACATACTGTCTATGGCCTATTTCTCAACAGCCCACAAAGCCTAGAATATTCACTATCTCACCCCTTACATAAAACCCTGGTGGCATAGTGGTTAAGAGCCATGGCTGCTAACCAAAAGGCTGGCAATTTGAACCCACCAGGTGCTCCTTGGAAACTCTATGGGGCAGTTCTACTCTGTCCCATTGGGTCGCTATGAGTCAGAATCAACTCGATGGCAACGGGTTTTTGGGTTGGCCCTTTACAGAAAAAGTCTGCCCATCCCTGCTGCAGAGGAATGAAGGGTTTCAGTCCTGTTCTGTTTGAAAGAGCTCATTTTGAAAGCTAATTCCAATTGCTACAAGATTACCCACTTTTGAGGGGGGGGGCTAACAAGTTTGAACTGAGCACAGCACAAGGAAGTAGTTGTGTGTGGGGGTAATAGAATATGGAACATTGAGTCAGAGGTAAAAACTCAGAGTGAGAAGAGGGGGCATTGCAGCCTTGAAAGCCCCACAGATAGTTTCTGTCACTAAGAGGAAGGAAGAGGCTGACTTTTGGCAGAAGGGACTTGGAGAGGTGGGATAATGGAGTGGGCCAGAAGGGAGCTCATAGAGTGAAAATCTTTGGATAGTGTCTAAGCCCCAGGAGACCCACTGAAGCAGCCCAAATGGATTGCATTCCTGCTGGGGACAAGGCTTGCTATTGATCCCACAGACCCATGAAGCAATCCTGCTTCTTGGCAGGAAATACTACTTTCCCAGAAACCCTGTCTGGAAGCTGGCCTCCATTGCTTTCCTGATGACCCGAGAAAGCATCTTAGGCCAGATGAAGTTAGCAAAGTGGATTCTCCAGCACAAGTTAAAAGGGGAGCATGTGAGAAGGTGGGAGCTCATCCTAAATGAACTCTTATTTGTTTAACACAGAGCACAATTTTTGCATATATGTTACCACTTGATTATGAGCCCAATTTACAGATGGAGAAACTAAGACTTGGATAGTTTTAGCACATGTACACAAGATCGCAATGCTAGTAATTGCAAGCAAAGCTGAAAGTAGTAGCGATGTTAGCAAACTAGACAAGCATCATGAGGTAAGGGAAACGGTGAGACGGTTAAGAGGGAGTGGTGGGGAAATCTCACTGCTCTTAGGGACACGAGTGGCCACATCTGGATCTGGACTTGGACTCTGTAAATTCAGACTAGCTAGCTACCAGAGCAGGCCTAGGATCAGGGATGGGCACACTGAGAAAGCTGGAGACGATGAAAACCACTCAAGCTGTAATTACAGGTGAAGTTGGAGTATTTTCTAGTATTTGCTTAATTTTCAGAAAAGGGAAGGCTGCACACCCAACAATTAAGCACATGGGGCCTGGAACCAAACTGCCCACCTACTAGCTGTGTGACTTTGGGCAAACCACTTGACTTCTCTATGCCTCAGGAAAATGGAGCTAACAATAGTGCCTATCCCACAGGGTTGCTATGGGGATTAAAAGGAGTTGATACAGTGAAATGCAAATAAGTATTTGTTTAAAAAAGCAGATGATATTGACTAACCAGTTCTCAAAAAAATAAAATAAAAATAAAGCCCTGATTTGTCGTATTTGTTGATCCCCATTGAGAAATTAGCCAATGAAAACCCTATGGATCACAATGGTCCTATCTGCAACCAATCACAGGGGTGGCACAGAACCAGGCAGTGTTTCATTCCATTGTGCATGGGGTCGCTGTGAGTCGGGGGCTAATTTGACAGCATAACAACACCAACAACAAACACTTCCACCATGGCAAGTTTCAAGGTACCAATGAATGATCATTGAATGCAAAGCTGGGAAAAAATACACAGTACCCGTTGCCATGGCGTCGATTCTCAGTGACCCTATATGACAGAGTAGAACTGCTCCATAGGGTTCCCAGGGCTGTAATCTTTATAGAAGCAGACTGCCACATCTTTCTCCAGCAGAGCTGCTGGTCGGTTCAAACTGCTGACCTTTTGGTTAACAGCTGAGCACTTAACCATTGCACCACCAGGGCTCCTTAGATGCACAGCACAGTAGCACACCTTTATATAGTACTTCCCCCATGCAGACACAAAGATGTAAATGACCTTAAGACCATAATCATATAACGCAGTAAAATAATTGGAAAGTGATGAGTTTTGAGTATAATTTATTTAGTTGCAAGTTTACCTAATTTGATTTTAATAAGGCTATATTCAGCTACTGGCTCTCAAAATTCCTGAAATTTTAGCACTTGTCCCTCACGAGCTTGTCTATAGCAGAGTCAACATGCCTGTACTGAATGGCTTGTATTTTGGAGACTCTAGCCCTGTCTTTGGGGAAAAGAAGAGAGCTGTCGGAAGAGCCTGCAAGTGGGAAGAGCCAATCCTAGGTGCTCCAGCAGCCGCGAGCAATGGCTAAAACCTGGGGGCGTATGCCACTGCATCTATGTAGGTGGAGCCCTCCTGGTGGCAGCAGGAGCCGCTGCCTGCTCAGCACTGTCAACTCCTGGAAACCATCCCAGACTGCGCATCTGCTCTTACAGCTTTCCCTTGAAAAGCTAGCGGATTTCTGGAAGCTTTTCTTTATTGTGGAACACAAAGGAGCCACACTGGATTATGTTGGCAGCACAAGTGAACACAATGAGGGCTTAGTTTGGGAACTGAGGTAGTGCTTTCTCAACACTGGGATAATTCAAATGTATAATGGTTGAGAAACAATGCATGTTGTCATCCTATCCGTGTTCCCCCCCCTGCTTCCCTTGTATTCCTCCTTGAGGATCATCAGTATGTTGACTCACTGTCCGGGA
Source organism: Elephas maximus indicus (assembly GCF_024166365.1). Classification (NCBI taxonomy): domain Eukaryota; kingdom Metazoa; phylum Chordata; class Mammalia; order Proboscidea; family Elephantidae; genus Elephas; species Elephas maximus. The sequence continues at coordinate 164,538,861 of NC_064846.1, forward strand.
GAGGATGGTGTTGGAACTGTCTTTGAACAAAAGCAAGTTTATGAAAAAGGTCAGCACCTGAATGTAGCTGTAGATTCATTCTGAGACATCCTTCCAACTTTCCAGTTTCTCTCCTACACTCACTCACTCACTCATTCACACACACACACACACGCACACGCACACATACACTCATAGACATACATACACAAATACACACGCACCAGGCTTTGGTAGGTGCTCAGTAAGCTGTTTTTGAATGAATTAATTAATGGAACAATGTGACTTACAGCAATCAAAGGTGTTTTTTTCAAGAAAAAGGAACTACTTAACTCTTGAAGTGAAAAGGGTTCTACAACACTGTGGTAGCTTACTGTTCATAACATTCCCTCCCATCTCCTTGCCCACACTGGAGGAATACACTTCCCTGTTCCTTCGCTGTTGGACTCAGCCATGTAACTTACTTTAGCCAATGAGATGTTAGCAAGCATGATGTAAGCAAGGTTTTTAAACATACTTGAGGTTTGGGCTTATACTCTTGTGTCTCTGCTGTTACCATGAGAAGAGCCTTCCCTGTGGCATTGCTACCTCTTCAGCCTGGGCTACATGGTGTAGACCAGAGGCCAGCCCATAGCAAGGAAAGCCTGCGGCTTGAAGCAGAGCAGCCCACTAGAGCCCAGCCTAGAACATCCAACCTCAGCCAACTCAGAGACAAAACACATGAGAAATGAATCCTTATAGAGGTTGTTTGTTATGCAGCAATAACTGACCAATGCAATCACTGGGAAGTCAGGTATTCTCAAAAAGAGACCCTGAGGTGAAATGTTGCAGGATCATACACAGGGCCATGATGCTGATAAGAACTGATTGGGGTTAATACTTTTGTGTCAAGAGGTTACAAGCAGAGGGAATGCTTTTTCTATTAGTCCATACAACCATTATCTTTATTGAAAGCCTATAATGTGCCAAGCACTCTGCCAGGGACACAAATAAAACTTGGCAGTGAGAAACAAACTTATACCCTAGAATTTGAAGGGCCATTTCTCTGCTTTGGTATAAGGAGCTGAGATCATGGTCATTCTGAAAATATGTGGTCCCTGCCTACATACTGTCCAATAAGGACCTTATGAGCCTCTTGAAATTTTCCACTGGCATCTTTTCAGAGAGGAAGGGATGAGAAGAAACTCTTTACCTCTGTCTATTTAAAAGGCTACTTGGCTTATGTATCAGCTAGGACTTTTTTTTTTTTTGCTGTGAGAGATGAAAACTCAACTCGAAATGGGTTAAGCCTAAGAAGAAAACTATTGGCTCACCTAACTGAAAAGTACAGAGTATCAGAAAAGGCTGAACAAGGGTTTAGATCATATCATTAGGACTCACTTCTTCCCTATCCCTTGGCTCTACGCTTTTCCATGCTGACTATATTCCCAGAGTCCTTGTGTTGAAAAGATGGCACCCCAAAATTCTAGGTCTTCATCCTCTCAGACTCAAATCCAAAGAAATTTTTTTCTATAGTTCCCACCAAGTCAATGGATTGACTCTGACTGGGACTACTGGCTTCACTTGAGTCACATATCTATCTTTGAACTAATCTCTGTGGTCAGTGGAATGAAATGATCTGATTGGCCAGTGATGAGTTATGTATTCTGATTGTGCTTCCTCTTTCAAAGAGCTATGATCAAAAAAGAAATTAGAAAATAGAGGTAATATTACCAGAAATAGGGTAAGTATAAGCTTGATGGATAAAAAAATAAAAATGAGTATAGGCAGATTACTTTAAAAGTAAATATCTTCAAATCAAGTCCAGCACAACTAGATGGCACCTGGCCACCAACACCTACTGCTCTGACAGGGATCACAGTAGAGTGTTCTGGACAGAGTTAGAGAAAAATGTAGAACAAAATTCTAACTCACACATACCCAAAAAAGACCAGACTTACTGGTCTCACAGAGAGTATGGCCTCTAGATACCCTTATAGCTCTGTAATGAAGTCACTCCTGAGGTTCACCCTTCAGCCAAAGATTAGACCCACAACCAAATAAAGATTAGACAGGTCCATAAAAAAAAAAAAAAACGAGACTAAATGGGCATACCAGCCCAGCAGCAAGGAAGAGAAGTTAGGAGAGGACAGGAAAGCTGGTAATGGGAAACCCAAGGTCGAGAAGGGGAGAGTGTTGACATGTTGTGGGGTTGGCAACCAATGTCACAAAACAGTATGTGTATTAATTGTTTAATGAGAAATTAGTTTGCTCTGTAAATCTTCATCTAAAGTTAAAAAAAAAAGTAAATATCTACGTCAACTGATTTTCAGGAAGGGTGCCAAGACCATTAAATGAGGAAAGGATAGTCTCTTCAACAAATGGTGCTGGGACAGCTGAATAGCCACATGCAAAAGAATAAAGTTGGACCCCTACCTCACAACATATGCAAAAATTAACTTAAAGTGCATCAAAGATCCAAATTTAAGAGCTAAAACTATGGAAATCTTGGAAAAAAACAGGTAAATCTTTGGGACCTTGGATTTGGCACTGGATTCTTAGATACGTCACCAAAAGCACAACAAAAGAAAAAATAGATGTTAGACCTCATCAAAATTAAAAACTTTTATGTATAAAAAGACACTATCAAGAAAGTGAAAACACAACCCACACAATGGGAAAAAATATTTGCAAATCATATATCTGATAAGGGATTTGTATCTAGAGTATAAAGAACTCTTACAATGAAATAATAAAAGATAAATAACCCAATTAAAAAATGTGCAAAGCACTTGAATAGACATTTCTCCAAAGAAGATATACAAACAGCAAACAAGCACATGATAGGAAGTTCAACATCACTAATCATCATGGAAATGCAAATCAAAACCAAAGCCACTAAGATGGCTATAATTAAAAAAAAAAAAAAAGGATCCTAACAAGTGCTGACAAGGTTGTAGAGAAATCAGAAACCTCATACACTGCTGGTGGGAATTTAAAATGGTGTAGCCATTTTAGAAAACAGACTGCCAGTTCCTCAAAAAATTAAACATAGAGTTACCATTTGACCCAGCAATTCCACTCCTAGGTATAAATCCAAGAGAAATGACATCCAAACAAAAACTTGTACACAAATATTCATTGCATCATTATCCATAATATCCAAAAAAGAGAAATAACCCAAATGTTTATCAACTGATGAATGGATAAACAAAATTCGAGTACATCCATGTGGTGGAGTATTATTTGACCATGAAAAGAAATGAAGTACTGAAACAAGCTACAATATGGATGGACCTTAAAAACATTATGCCAAGTGAAAGTCAGTCAGTCACAAAAGACCAAATATTATATGATTCCATTTATATGACATGTCCAGAATAGACAAATCTATAGAGACAGAAAGTAGATTAGTGGTTGCCTAGGGCTGGGGGCTAGGGGATGTGAGGATTGGAGGCTGGTAGCTGAAAGGTATGGGGTTTCTTTTTGCAGTGATGAAAAGGTTCTAAAATTGATTGTGATGATAGCTGCACAACTCTATGAATATACTAAGAACCTGGAATTGTATACTTTAGAGCGGTGAATTCTACGGAATGTAGATTATATCTCAATAAAGTTGTTACCAGAAAAAGAGTAAATATCTACCAACATCAAATAGTCCAATTTTCCAAATAAACTACAAGACTATGGTCCCTACCATGAAGTAGAGAATGGAGTTAGATATTTATAAAACCGTATATTTGATATTTTTCTCCATGAAAATTTGAGTCTCTCTATTTTGATTTTTTTCATTTTGTTTCCGATTAAAGTATGTTTTTCTGTATCATAGAAACTTCCCCTTTGTTTAAAAAAAAAAACAAATATTGATTTAAATCATAATGAGTTGACAAATGAATGGACTGAATTTGGAATTGTTTCCCAATTTTCACATATATATTCTCTGAGGAATTTCACATTTGGGAATAGTTGATATCATTTATTAATAAAATAATCCATATGAAACAATCAGTATGCATTAGGTTTGGTAATCTTTCACAGGCATGCCTAATTAGCATTTTATATTTACATTTCTTAACAAAAACAGAACCTCCTAGCATTCTGAGGATTGCATTAATTTATAACACATGATGGCACACACAAAAAAGGAAATTTTACTCTAAGTCTTCATTAATGGATTGGAAGACAGCATAAACAGCATGCTCATTAAATTCTCCACTGATACCAAATTAGAAGGTTTTACACACACCAGGAAGGCCAGTAAAATTATATAAATAGATCTGGAGAGTTTAGGTCAATGTGCACAAGAATGAAACTAGAGGATTTAACCTATTCAGTGACAAGGGAATATTATCTGGAGGAAATAAAATAACTGTGACAATAATATATTTGGAAGATAGTGTGGTCAAAGAGAATTAGAAATTATAGGGCAGAAGTAAATGTTTAGTGTGATATAAAGAGCCTAGTTTGATACTGGACAGAAAATCACAACATAGGAATTTAAATAAAAGTTGAATACATTTAATCAAAACCATACTCACGTAGTGGTTAATAACTTGGGATCAGGAGTCAGTTCGAGCCCCAGTCTTGGTTCTAGCATTTACCTGTACAAGTTAATTTACTTCTTTAAACTTCATTTCCTTCATGTATAAAATACAGATAACATTTTCTTTTCTCACAGGATAAAATAATCTTATCTGGGGAGGATAACACAGTATCTGACACTCAGGGACCAATACTTATTAGTAATTCTAATTATTTATTTTAATTACTATTTCAATGACCTCCTAATGGTTCTTTCTCACCCCAGTCAGCCCTCTACTCTGCAACTGAATGATCTTTAAAATAAACAAAAATTTAATACTGTTATTTTCTGCCTTAACACATTCCACTGGCTGTATGAAGCCTCTGGGTCAAAATCCAAATCATTTGCATAGTACATGAGATTCTTTCAGACACAGCCTCAATCCCCCTCTATATCTCCGATGATTTCCCTTCATGCACTCTACTTTTCATTTAAAACAAGCTTTTGCTCCCCTTGGAATCTCAAATCCTTATACAAATTATATTCTTTTTTCCTGAAATGGGAGAAGAGAAGACTTCTTCTCATCAAAAAGTTGAAGGGTCTGTGTTTTTATGCTACTAGCAAGATGACAAGTTAATCCGAATTTCATGGATGCAGGCAGAAGCTTAGGCAGAAGATATGAGATTCCTGGATCAGAAACAAAGGACTTTATTACCCGTGGCACATCAAGAAGCATGAGCTTCATGTTTATACCAGTGTCCCTTGCCCCCCACCCACCAAGTCCCATGAAGGTGACACAGAGAGGACCAGGTGGATGCTGCACATACAGTGGGTTTGTGTCACAGCTGAAGAACCCTGATCTTAGGAACCTCAATCTTTTCTAATGGGCTACAAACAAACCTGCCTGAACTTTGCCCCAGAGGGAGACATTATCTTTATTATAAAAACCAAAAAACCAAACCCAGTGCCATCAAGTCGATTCTGACTTATAGCAAACAAACCTGCTGCCTGTCCTGGAGAGAAACACTATTTCTATCTTCCAAGACTATACAAACAACTTTGCACAATCTCACAGGATCATAAAACAAACCAACCACAACAGCCCGTCTTAATTAAAATGTTGATATTTTGCTCATCATGGATTTTTTTCTCCATTAACTTTCTTTAAAATATTGTATTAAAATATTTTTTTGATAACTGAGTTTTTTTACTCCCCCTTGAATTTTGCACTTCACTTACCTCACGCCAATCCCAATCTACAAATATATATATTTTCAGATATGTATGTGTGTGATTATCTCTCTTTATAGCAATACAGGTACACACTACACACTTTTTCTTCCTTGACACCAAAGGAATAAATTATATAAGCTGTTCTGTATCTTACTTTTTCACTTAATAATATGTTTTCTCCAACTTTCTGATAAGCACACAAGTCTACTTCATTCTCTTAAAGCTCCATAAACTTCCACAGGATTGATGTACTATACTTTCCTTAACCAGCACCCTACTGATGGACTTTTGAAGTATTTTCAGTTCTTTGTCATTTAGAGAAATGATGTCATGAGTATCCTTCTACCTATCCATGGAAAAGTAGACACATAGGACAAGTTCTGAGCAATAAAGTTGCTGGATAAAAGGGTCCAAATACTTCCATTTTTGAAAGATATTAGCAACTTTCCTGCCAAAAAATTTCTTTACACTCCAACTAGTAATGCATGAAAACACATGTTTTCTCACACTTAACAACACTGAGTATTACCATATCTATAAAATATTTGCTGACATAATGCATGAAAAATGTTTTCTTTTGGTTTGCATTTTTTAAAGTTACAAGTGAATTTCAGCATGTTTTCATAGGTTTATTGACTATTTATAATTTATTTTTGGTAATTGCCTGTTCATATCCCTTTTCCATTTTTCTGTTGGTTGTCCTGCTTTTTCTTACTAATTAGAATGAGTTCTTTGACAGTAATGTCATAATGTTGTAAATAATGCATATATTTTTCCCAGCTTCCTATTTTTTTAATAGTCAAATGTATCAATCTTTTATGATGTCTGAATTTTCTATCTTTCTTTCAAACTTGATAACAAGTTTTTAAATTATATAAAAATTAAGTTTAAAATAATATATTATTCTTGTATGCAATCAATTTTAAAAAACAAATTTGAAAAGAGGTTTATAAAGTAAAAATAAAAACAATACTATGATTGTTAAGGTTGTGTGTCAGCTCAGCTGGGTCATGATTCTCAGTGGTTTGGCAGTTATGACATAGTTTGGCAGTCATATAATAATCATAATGAGATCTGATGTAATGTGATCACCTCCATGATGTGATCTTCTGTGAGCAGCTAATCAGTTGAAAGGGAGTTTCCTGGGGGTGTGGCCTGCTTCGAATATAGGCGGGCTTTCTGGCAAAGTTCCTGGGCTTTTTCTCACTCTGGATCCTGTAGCTGGCTCCTGTTCATCTGACTTCTGGTTCTTGAGACTTATGCTAGCAGCTTACCTGCCGATCTTGGGATTTGTCAGTCTCCGCAGTCTGTGAGCTAGCTGCCTGTCAGCTTACCTGTGGATCTTGGGATTTGCCAGCCTGTGAGCTAGAAGCCTGTTTCACCAGCCCTTGCAGCTGTGTGAGACAGGAGAGGCCTCCAGCCTCACCCACTGACTTGGGACTTTCCAGCCTCTACAACTGTGTGAGCCATTTCCTTGATACAAATCTCTCTCTCTCTCTCTAGGTGCTTCACTGGTTTGCTTCTCTAGATGACCCAGGCTAAGACACTAACCTTCCCATTTCTGCCTTCTACCTTCAGAGGTAACCATTGTTAACTGTCTCCTACTTTGTAAATTAGGAAAAATCACATACCTATGTTGCAGCATACATACGCACACACGAATGTATAAATACGAAACATATATTTGAAAATATATATAATATGCTATATATTTTATATAACTGCTAGGAGCTTATGTAAACTTCCTGGGCATTATAGCTGCTCAGTTCATATTAATTTTCTTTTCCCTGCTCTCTTAGGAAAATTATTTCACCTCTTCGCCAAGAGTTACCTCATGTTTGGTGATGTCTGAAGTTTCTCTCCCAGCTCTATGATTTGACGTGTTTTTGTTCTTGTATCCTACCTTCTGCAAATGCAACTCTAATCACCTGCCTTGTAACATTTCTTGTTGTTTGACTTATGAAATTGACACAGCTTCTAGGACATCACATTATTTCTAAAAGAGCATGAGTGATATCTCAAGTCATCATCAACTCGACTGTCCTTGTGCCAACTTCTTTCATCAAAGACATCTCAGTTAATTTGCTCATTCCTCAGTGGAGAAGAATAAATCAGGACTGTTGACTTGAACTTTGCCTCCCAACTGGATGCTCTTCATATCCTCACTGAACTTTTCTCTGGGGAGCGTTAGAATTGGTGGACCAATTCTGAACTTCCCACTTAAGTATTAGCAGTCTGGAGCCCAGTGTATTTTGGTGCGCATTTCATCACTATTTTTTATTCCATGATTTGCAATTCTCACCTCTATCAGTTTTCTGCACTTCTGCATCTATTGAAAAGTGTGAGCCAGCAAAAATCTACACCTATTTTACCTAGGAACATTGCTTCACTTTTCACTGGGTGGATATGTAGGATTTAAGTAATTTTGGAATTTATCTAATCTATTGATTTATTGCTTCTATTTACAAGAGAAGGCTCTGTGATACTTAAAATTTTTATATAACCTATATTGATTTAGAAATGTTTTAGAGTTCATGGGGAGGTGATATTGTTGTTGTTAGGTGCCAGCAAGTTGGTTTAGACTCATAGTGACCCCATTAACAAAAGGAGGAAACACTGCCCAGTCCTGTGGCATCCTCACAATCTTTGCTATGTTTGAGCCCACTGTTGCAGCCACTGTGTCAATCCATCTCACTGAGGATCTTTGTTTTTTTCGCTGACTCTCTAAGAACCACAATGTGCTTCTCCAGGGCCTCATCCCTCCTGATAAAACGTCCAAAGTACTCTATGTCACTTCTATGGAATATTCTGGCTGTACTTCTTCCAAGACAGATTTGTTTATTCTACTGGCAGTTCCTGGTGTATTCAATATTCTTTGCCAACACCATAATTCAAAGGTATCAATTCTTCTTCTATCTTCCTTATGCACTGTGAAGCTTTCACATGCTTTTGAGGTGACTGAAAATACCATGGCTTGGGTCAAGAACACCTTAGCCTTCAAAGCGACATCTTTGCTTTTTTAACACTTTAAAAAGGTCTTTTGCAGCAGATTTGCCCAGTGCAACGTGTCATTTTATTTCTTGATAGACTTTTCCAGGGGCATTGATTGTGGATCCAAGTAAAATGAAATCTTTGACAATTTCAATATTTTCTCTCTTTATCACAATGTTGCTTATTTGTCCAGTTGTAAGGATTTTTATTTTATTTATGATGAGGTGCAATCCATACTGAAAGCTGTATTCCTTGATCTTCATCAGTAAGGGCTTCCAAGTCTCCTTCACTTTGAGCAAGCAAAGTTGTGTCATCTGCATGTTGCAGGTTGTTAATGAATCTTCCTCCAATCCCGATGGTGGGTTCTTCACATAGTCCAGTTTCATAGTCCAGTGGATTATCTGCTCAGCATACAGACTGAATAAGTATGGTGAAAGGATATAACTCTGACCCATATCTTTTCTGATTTTAAACCATGCAGTATCCAATTGTTCTGTTGCAATGACTACCTCTTGGTCTGTGGACAGGTTCCTCATGAGCACAATTAAGTGTTCTGGAATTCACATTCTTCTTAATGTTATCCATAATATGTTATGGTCCACACAGTCAAATGCCTTTGCATAGTCAATAAAACACAGGTAAACATCTTTCTGGTATTCTCTGCTTTCAGCCAAGATCCATCTGACATCAGCAATGATACCCCTTATTCCATGTCCCCTTCTGAATCCGACTTGAATTTCTGGCAGGTCCCTGTTGATGTACTGCTGCAACTGCTTTTGAACTATCTTCAGCAAAATTTTACTTGCGTGTGATATTATATGATATTGTTTGATAATTTCCACATTCTGTTGGATCACCTTTTTTTGGAACGGGCACAAATATGGATCTCTTCCAGTTGGTTGGCCAGGTGGCTCTCTTTCAAATTTCTTGGCACAGACTAATGAGCGCTTCCAGCATTGCATCCATATGTTGAACCATCTCAATCGGCATTTCGTCAATTCCTGGAGCCTTGTTTTTTGCCAATGCCTTCAATGTAGCTTGGGCTTCTTCCTTCGGTGCCGTCAGTTCCTGATCATATGCTACCTCCTGAAATGGTTAAACACCGACCACTTCTTTTTTGGTACAGTGACTGTGTGTATTGCTTCCATCTTCTTTTGATGCTTCCTGCAGCCTTCAATATTTTGCCCATAGAATCCTTCAAAATTGCAACTTGAGGCTTGAATTTTTTTCTTCAGTTCTTTCCCTTGAGAAATGCTGAGTGTGTTTTTCCCTTTTGGTTTTCTATCTCCAGCTCTTTGTACATGTCATTATAATACTTTGTCTTCTCAAGCTGCCCTTTGAAATCTTCTGTTCAGCTTTTACATGATCATTTCTTCCCTTTGCTTTAGCTACTCTAAGTTCAACAGCAAGTTTCAGAGTCTCTTCTGACATCCATTTTGATCTTTTCTTTCCTGTGGTTTTGTTTTTAATTTTTTTTGTGCTTTCAGTTAAAGTCTGCAGCACAGATTAGGTTTCTCATTCAAAAATTTATACACAAATCATTTTGTCACATTCAATCCCTGCAATGTGTCAGCACTCGCCCCCTTTCCTGGGTTACTTGTGTTCATTCATCCATCTTGTCTTTGGACAGGAGTTGCCCATTTGGTCTCCTATACTTGACTGAACTAAGAAGCACGTTCCTCATGTGCATTACTGTTTGTTTTATAGGCCTGTCTAATCTTTGGCTGAAAACTGGGCTGCAGGAGTAGCTTCAGTTCTGAGGGCCATAGACTCGTGGGGGTTCCTCCAGTCTCTGTCAATCCATTAAGTCTGGTCTTTTTTTGTGAATTTAAATTTTGTTCCACATTTTTCCCTGCGCTATCTGGAACCCACTATTGTGATCCCTGTCAGAGTGGTCAGCAGTGGTAGCCTCTTCCCGGTGTTTTTAATGACCTCTTGCTTTCTTCATGTATGATGTCCTTGATGTCATCCCACAACTCATCTGGTTTTCGGTCTTTAGTGTGCAATGCATCAAATCTATTCTTGAGATGGTCTCTAAATTTGGGTGGGATATACTCAAGGTCTTACTTGGGCTCTCATGCGTGGACTTGTTTTAATTTTCTTCAGCTTCAACTTGAATTTGCATACGAGCAATTAATGGACTGTTTCATGGTCTACTTCTGGCCTTGTTCTGACTGATGATGTTGAGCTTCTCCATTGTCTCTTTTCACAGATGTAGTCGATTTGATTCCTACGTATTCCATCTGGTGAGGTCCATATATAGCCACCATTTATGTTGTCGAAAAAAGGCATTTGCAATGAATAAGTCGTTGGTCTTGCAAAATTCTATCATGTGATCTCCAGTGTTATTTCTATCACCAAGGGCATATTTTCCAACCACCAACCCTTCTTTTTTGTTTCCAACTTCCGCATTCCTATCAGCAGTAATTACCAATGCATTTTGACTGCACATTTGCTCAATTTCAGACTGCAGAAGTCTGTAAAAACTTCAGTTGTTTCATCCTTGGCATCAGTGGTTGGTGCTTAAATTTTTATTAACTGGTGTTCCTTGTAGGTGTATGGATATTATTCTATCACTGACAGCACTGTAGTTCAGGATAGATCTTGAAATGTTCTTTTTGATGGTTAATGTGATGCCATTCCTCTTCAATTTGTTATTCCCAGCAGAGTAGACCATATGATTGTCTGATTCAAAATGGCCAACATCAATTCATTTCAGCCCCCTAATGCCTAGGATATCAATCTTCAAGTGTTCCATTTCATTTCTGACAACTTTTAATTTTCCTAGATTCATACTTTGTATATTCCATGTTCAGATTATAATTAGATGTTTGTAGCTGTTTCTTCTCATTTTGAGTCATGCCACATCAACAAATGAAGGTCCCCAAAGCTTTACTCCATCTGCATCATTAAGGTCAACTCCATTTTGAGGAAGCAGCTCTTCCGCAGTCATATTTTGAGTGCCTTCCAACCTGAGGGGCTCATCTCAAAGCACCATATTAGACAGTGTTCTACTGCTATTTGTAAGGTTTTCACTCGCCAATTTTTTCAGAAGTAGATTGCCAGGTCCTGCTTCCCAGTCTGTCTTAGTCTGGAAGCTCCGCTGAAACCTGTCCACTAGGGGTGACCTTGCTGGTGTTTTAAATTCTGGTGGCATAGCTTCCTGCATTACAGCAACATGCAAGCCATCACAATACATCAGGCTGACAGATGAGTGGCTGGGGGAGGTGATACAGGTCACAATAAGCCAACAGTCATTGAGATTTCTGAGGACAAAGTTTGTAATAAAAAACTTGCTACTCTGAACCCTTCTGATAATAGGAATTATTACACTGGTGGGGTGGGGAAGGAACACCCTAAGTTGAAGTACTAAAACCCCACTGTAATCAAGCTGATTCCAACTCACAGCAAACCTATAGGACAGAGTAGAACTGCCCTATAGGATTTCCAAGGCTGTAAAACTTTACAGAATAGAAATAGACTGCCACATCTTTCTCTCAAGGTTAGCAGCCAAGCGCTTCACCACTGAGCCACCAGGGCTCCTTTAAGTTGAAATATAAGTGTGAAATTGCTGCATGAAAAATGGATTCACCCTTCTTTCCTCCCTCCATCTCTCTCTCCCTCCCTCCCTTCTTTCCCTCACTCTCTCTTTCCTTCCTTCCCCCCTTTTTTCCACAATCCCACATAGAATTTACAGAGACCTAAAAAAAGATGTAAACATAAGAAGACTAGTGTAAGTAGTCTGAGGGATCTATACTCCATGGATTTAAAAAGGCAACTGATTTGGGAAAAAATTGAAATATGTATAGGCTGGCTAGCATCATATATAACTACTCATTTAATTGCAGGATGAATGGAACATTTTACCAAGTGAATATTAAAGATTTTTAACTTATTTATTTTACTACCTGTACATCTTTAGAGGGAGTGGGGCAAGAAGAACAGAAATAGCTAATTAAATGTCTTGGTGAAGCTACAAGTAGCTGAAACTTGTTTATAAGTTTGGTATACTGCATAATTAGATTGCAATTTGGGGAAGATAAAATCCCAAATGCTTAAGATTATAATTTTTCTTCATGGGGATAAACCTATAGATATATACCATTGATGGAAAATAAAGAGGGCTTACTTTCTGGAAGAAACGTGTATAGCTTTGCTGCCTGGCTTATATTCATTCAGTTTCTGCATAACTATCTAAATCTTTACTGTTGGCAATTGCATTTTGAAGTCAAATGACTCAAATGGTTGTAAAGGAATTTAATGCATTGCCACAAGGGAATGTAACTCAAAATGGAGCCTTGTGTCTACTAACCCTAAATAAATGCCTGTCTCATTCTATGACCAAGCAATTTCACGCGCCCAGATATGTACTCAAGAGAAATGAGTGCTTACGTCCATCAAAAAAACACAGCCAAGAAAGCTCATGGCAGCTTCATCTGTAACAGCCCAACTTGGAAACAAATGTGCAATAGCAGAATAGACAATAAATTGTGGCATATTAATACAACGGAATGCTCCACAGCAATGAAAAAGAAATTCTGATACATGTAACAGCATGGATGAGTTTCCCACACATTAGGGGAGTGAAAGAAGACAGACAGAGAGTGCGTGTTGTACGGTAAGTTCAAGGTGAGGTAAAAATAATCAATGGTGATGGAAGTCAGAATAGTGGTTACCCCTGGGAGGCAGTGTATGTGGGTGGAGGTAATGACAAAGCAGGGGCATGAAGGAGCCTCCTGGAGGTGGTGGAAATGTTCTAGATTTTGATCTAGGTGCTGGTTACATAGGTGTACACATTTGTGAAACTCCTATGAGTGGTACACTTTGGTGCACTTTACAGTTTATTGTATGTGTGTTATTCCTCAATAAAAATCAATAGATAATGGTTATGAGGTGGGGGAGGGAGGGAGGGAGAAGGGTATTCACTAACTGGATAGTAGACCAGAATTATCTTAGGGGAAGTGAAGGACAACACACAATACAGGGAAAGTCAGCACAACTGGACTAAACCAAAAGCTAAACAGTTTCCTGAATACAACTAAACACTTCGAGGGACAGGGTAGCAGGGGCAGGGGTCTGGGGACCATGGTTTCAGGGCACATCTAGGTCAACTGGCATAACAAACTTTATTAAGAAAATGTTCTGCATCCCATTTTGGTGAGTGGTGTCTAGGGTCTTAAAAGCTAGCAACCGGCCATCTAAGATGCATCAATTGGTCCCAACCCACCTGGAACAAAAGAGAATTGAAGAACACCAAAGACACAAGGAAAATATGAGCCCAAGAGACAGAAAGGGCCACATAAACCAGAGAGTCCATCAGCCTGAGACCAGAAGAACTAGATGGTACCCCGCTACCACCAATGATGGCCCTGACAGGGAACACAACAGAAAGTCCCTGATGGAGCAGGAGAAAAGTGGGATGCAGAACTCAAATTCTAGTAAAAAGACCAGCCTTAATGGTTTGACGGAGACTGGAGGGAGCCCAGAGGTCATGGCCCCCAGACTCTCTGTTAGCCCAAAATGAAAACCATTCCCGAAGCCAACTCTTCAGACAAAGATTAGACTGGCTATAAGACATTAAATGATACTTGTAAAGCACGTGCTTCTTAGTTCAAGTAGATACAAGAGACTAAATGAGCAGCTCCTGTCTGGAGGAGAGATGAGAAGGCAGAGGGGTCAGTAGCTGGTTGAGTGGACATGGGAAATCTGGGGTGGAAAGGAGGAGTGTGCTGTCACATTATAGACAGAGCAACTAGGGTCACATAACAATGTGTATACAAATTTTTGTATGAGAAACTAACTTGAACTGTAAACTTTCACTTAAAGCACAATAAAAGAAAAAAAAATAAATAAACCACACATACTGTAAACTGTGAAGTGCACCAAAGAGTACCACTCAAAGGAGTTTCATACTACCAAGTACGTACCCTGAGAGAGACTGCTGATATGCAGTGAATGCCACAGATGTTGCATGAACCCTGGAGGAAGCCTGGGCAGAGGCCCATGGACAGGGGTTAGCAGAGAGAATTGCACTCAAGGCTCCCAAACGCTCCCCTGCTTTTTAAAATTATATTCCTTATCCTCTTAGGTGTTCTTTATCATTTGAGCAGGTACACATATACAAAGGGATGTAACAACAGGAAAAAAAGCAGGACAAAAAATTTAAGTTTTACAAATTTAGGTCCTGAGGAGTCTCAGAGCACAGATGCAAAATAAATTGTGATAAGACAGAGCTAGGCTTCCTGCCAAGAAGACTAGATAAAGATTCACCAGACAGAACTAGATCAAGAGTTGGAGGGGAAGCAAGGAGTGAGAAGACATGTGTCCCTGAGAAAGGAGGCCCTGTCCTCTCCATAGAACTCCCAGGTAGAATTAAAAAAAAAAAAAAAAAAAAACCACTGCTGTTGAGTCAATTCCAACTCATAGAAACCCTACAGGACAGAGATGAACTGCCCCATAGGGTTTCCAAAGAGTGGCTGGTGGATTCAAACTGCTGACATTTTGGTTAGCGGATCCAAAGGCAACTGTGCCTTGCTTTCCAATTGCTCTTTCTGAATACTTTGCTGATTCATATTTTCCTGTTCTCACTGATTATTAGTGCTCCCAAATGATCAGCCTGGAGTCTTCTGTTTTCCTTTCTCTAGACTTGTTTGCATCAGAAACATAAGTTTAACTATTTAAATAGTGTCACAAACGAACTGAGTGATTTTTGTACTCATATTTACATTCTCCTCGTAAAATTTAGTTTCCAGAAATTCGGCTCCAAAGTCTTTTTACTAAGGGGTTTTCTGGCATGAGTATTCCTCTAAACTTTCTGGATGGTTGCTATAGTTACCTCAAATATACGTATTTTATGTCAATGAAAGAGTAAATTAAAAATACAGATTTGTGAAATTAAAAAAAAAAAAACTTTCCTAATAACAGCTATTTTAGTACTGGAAAGTAAAACAATTTTATGGCCTGCCTGCCTGAGACAGTTGGGAGAGTGATTTATTTATATCTGTTATGATAAATGCTCTCTGTGTTCCATGTATGCTGGGAGAGGCTCAACAGCCTGTTTACTGCATTTTTGTCTTTTGATTTGGGCATCGTAAATAGGCATAACAGGAGACATGAGTAGAGTTTGGTCCGGGTAAAGGACCTAGTTGTACCTTCAGTAAGGAGCCCTTTGTCCTCGACTCTGGAGAATAACCCTTGGAGTAATTGGGGGACCTTGGTCTGGACTTCCAGGCCACATATGAGGATTTGTGCTAGCAAGTAGGGGCTGGGTGGACCAGAAAAGACTCACCTGGGAAGTTGATATCAACTAGCCTCAGTGGCATGATTTAGCCTATCACGCAGGACTGTTCAATAAAAGCCCAAAACGCTAAGGCTCAGAGAGCTTCCTGGTTGGTGAAGGAAGTGTAACGTGCCCTTTCTGAGACACAGCAGCTCTGCATTGGGAACTTTACTAGACCTCGCCTGTCATCTCTTCCCTATGATGATTCTGATTTATATTTTTTTACTATAATAAGACCAGTAGTCGTAAGTACAATACCTTCCATGAGTTCTGTGAGTCATTCCAGCAAATTAACGAACCCAAGGAGGGTATCCTCTTACCAGGTCTGACCTAGCACGAGGTGGCTAGGAACAGAGAGAGAGAGAGTGCCTTGTGGGTGGCTGGTGTCAGAAATGATGGAGAAATGGGAAAGTGGGAATAGGATTGATCTCCGCCCTCTGGAAATTGGCTTTATGCTGATTCTCATCCATAAAGCTATTGTCAAAGGAACCCAACACTTACTGATTACTGTGCTTGAAAGACTTTTGATTTCAGAACACACAGTGGACCAGCATGCACACTGCAATCAACCTTAGACATGGGGGTTTTCTAATGGACAATTTCATGCTGACATGGGACATACTATTATACATTGACGTAAAAGTTAACATTTTCTTGGCCATGTATTAACAATGCTTTTTAATGTCATGTCTCTAATCTCATTGAGATAATGACAGTGTCATAGTAAAAAGAAGCTTTATATTTGTCTTCTTTCTAAAACACATTATTAAATTACACATAGAAATCAAACTGCTCTTGCAGCTCCCAGACATAGATATATTCCTCAGAAAGTGCGTCAAATTGGGAGCATCACTGCATTTGTGAAATCCACCATGCATTTCAGATTTGAAACTTCACACATCATCAAAAGGTTGTCAGCAAGTCAGGAGGCACAGAAATTTAGAGATTCTGTATCCCTGTCAGACTTGTCAAGTCTTTGTTCCCCAGACTTTGTAGGAAGAAAAGCTTAGCAGTGTGAGCAGGGAGAACTCTCTGTATTAAAATGCACAGCAATGTTTTCTGGTTTCACAGTTAATCGCCAGGTTATGCCTGTATTGTTCGAAGTGTCTCCATTTGTACCTCACAATATGTAAGTCTGTGAAACCAAAGGTAACATGCTGTCATTACTGTTTTTCCTTCTCCACAAAGTTTATTGAACAGCAACCGGAAATTTGTAGCCCACTGAATACACTTATAGAGTCCTGGGGGCACAGTGGTTAACAACTCATAATGCTAACCTTGGCAGTTCGAATCCACTAGCAGCCCCTTGGAAACCCTATGGGGAAATTCCACTCTGTCTTACAGGGTCACTATGAGTCGGAATCAACTCAATGGCAATGGGTCTGGTTTTTGGTTAATACGCTTAGAGGTCATATTTCAGACTTGAGCCTTTCTACACAAGTCCTGTCCATTAATATGCATTCTTCTGTGGATGTAATGGAGGAAAAAGTTAATGCCAAGACTAATGGAAACCATGTGTATTTAAATTACATGTGTGTGGACTACTAGCTTTTCTTCACCATCTTTTCCAGAATGCAGAAAGCTGGGGGCATAGCAGTCTCTGCCATGTTTTGATTTTGTTAAACTGTTGACGTTAAGAAAAGGAAACATCCCCTGTTTGTTTAGGCACACTTTACAGCCTATCATTGCAATTTTGTTTCTGGTTCAAAAAAAAAAAAAAACCAAAAAAACCCAAAAACCAAACCCAGTGCTGTTGAGTCAATCCTGACTCATAGCGAGCCTGTAGGACAGAGTAGAACTGCCCCACAGGGTTTCCAAGGAGTGCCTGGTGGATTCAAACTGACGACCTTTTAGTTAGCAGCCATAGCACTTAACCACTATGCCACCAGGGTTTCCTGTTTCTGGTTGGTGATGCTTTTATTGTATTATTTCTGATTCACAGGCTTGAAGTCACAGAGTTATGTATCCTCCCTCTTGCTTACTGAGTCATTCCGGCATTTGCCATGGCCTAAACAGTAAGAAAGCAATTGCACAAGACTTGAGTCTCATTGAAGACGATCCCGTGGTCATATCTATGTAATGCTGAATGGTTCCTGTTGCAGATGGTGGTTTCGGATTTTCCATTGTGTACCATGGCACAACCACCACCACCACCACCACCATGGCACTAATGTTCAATGTACAATCTCCAACTTTGGGTATGCTGAGTGTCAGCAGGAGTGCTTTAGGGTGCCAGAATCATGATGGCCTCTTGCAGGTTAAGATTCCAACTTCGCTGCTCCCAGAAATTTCCTGGGTTATTCTTTCAGAGCTTTGTAATAGGAAAGGAATTGAGCTCTTATGGGATTCCTATCCCCCATTTCCTATTTGAGGCAGGATCATGTATTGAAAAGGACCTGTCTTTGGAATTAGGAGGTCAAGGTTTGAGTTGTGGCTCTGTTCTGTGAACTGAGATGAGTCCCTTAACTATTCTGAATATCAGATTCTTTCTCAGAAAAAATAAAGCAGAATAATACCTACCTTACAAAAGGCTGCTGTAATAAATAAAAGCATGTAAGGTAGTAATGAATATTACTGCATAGATATTCAACCAATGTTGAGTCTAATCCTTTGTCCCTCTTTACACAAGACTTGCTGCTCTCACTCTCTCCATTATACAGTAAAATCTTCAAAAGCTGAAACCTGTGTAAGGCAGAAACCTGTCAGAGAAGGAAAATGTGAATATTTTCCACTAAAACGAGTGATAGAAAAGTGGAAAGACTGCACCCTGTCAAAGGTGGAAAACTTGCGAGATCCAGAAAAACAAAGCAGTCCCTTCAAGTTCCAGCTCTCACAGGTTTCACTGCATTAATTCAATAAACATCAGCTGAACATGTATTATGGATTCACTTTCTGGAAGGTCATGGAGAGAACAGAAAGATACAAGACACAACCCCATCCCAGGAGGCAACATTCGAACACGTTGTTTCTCAACCATGGCTGTACCTAAGAATCGCAGGAGGAGCTATAAAGAATGCCAGTGCCCAGGTCATGCCCCAGGTCAGTTACATCAAAGTCTGAGGGTGGCACACAAGCATCAGTGTTTCTTTAAAGCATCCTAGGTGATTCCAACATGTAGACAAGTTTGAGAACCACTATTTTAGAGATAAGTGAGGCATGGAAGCTAGAGTTACAAAGTCCAGTTCTGTTTGCTACAGGGGACTCAGAGCCAATGGGATGGACAGGGTTCAATCATGAAGACTCTTATACACCACCATAAAGAATTCAGATTTTATTTTAAAGGTGATGGAAAGCCATTGAAAGATTGATCTGATTAAGCTTCTAGAAAATTTGTCTGGCATATATATGTTAAGGATGTTGTGGCAGATCCTGTCCCACCCATATCTCCTTGGACTTTACCATTGTAGACTTCCAACCAATGGCCTGAGGGACTTCTCTGGTTGAAGAATCCCTGTTCCTTCTCTGTTCCTATGCATAGCTGACTAGAAGTATGGCAGAATTAGGCAACCCCCATCCTCACTACTGCAGCAGCCACCAATGACTGACAGGAGTTGGTATATAAATACACCAGCTCCCTCACCCCTTGGGTGGATAACTCTGAGGCAAGTGGTCTACACTGTCTCCTAGAGTCCCAAGGAAAATGAGCGGTAGTTGCCCATAGTGCTAACTGGCTTGATAAGTATCCTTTATTTGGCTTCTTTCTCCTCCCTCTCTCACTTCCCTTCTTTATGTAGGGTTTCTCAACCACAGCATTACTGACATTTATAACTGGATAATTCTTTCTTGTGGGGGACTGTCCTGTGCATTTTAGGATGTGTAGCAGCATCCCTGGTCTCTACCCACTAGATACCAGAAACTCCAGCCAGTTGTGACAACCAAAACTGTCTCCAGATATTGACAAATGTCCCTGTGAGGCAAAATGGCACCCCTGATTGAGAACCACTGCGCTACTGGTATTTCCTGGCTTTACCACCCAAATAAATTATTTGCTCTTGAATCCTTGTCTCTGGATCTGCTTCTGGGAGCCTAGGCCAAGACAGCTGAGTCAAAGTGGAACACACCAGGGACATAAAGACCAACTGTGAGATAATCTTCTCTTTCTGAGGCACAGAAAATAAGACCCTGAACTTCAGGTGGAGCTGAGGTAATGGAGAGGGAGAGATGGATCCAGTAAATACTGAGATGCATAACTGATGAAACTTGGGGTTTCAGCGGAATTGAGGACTGAGGCAGAAGATGAAATTTAGGATAACCCTGGGGATACCATTCAATTGTAGGAAATTCAAGAGGAAGAATAGGATTTTTTTTAAAAAAACTATTTATTTGAGGAGATTGGTGAGAAAATGGAGATGCTGAATTCCATTTTGCATCTCAGCTAAGAGTCGTATTTTTATGTCAATATTCCTTTAACGTCCCATGGGAAAGATCTTTTTAGACCAGTAGTTCTGAATCTTGGCTGCATACTGGGACCACTTGGGAACTTTAAAAAATTCTAATGCCTCAGTCCCCACACCCAGAAACTTTGATTTAATTGGTCTGGGGAGGAGGCAATGCATCAGGCATTTTAAAGCTCCCTAGGTGGTTTCAATGTGCAGTTAATGTAAAAAAATCCAGTTAAATTGGATTAGAGGAATTGTTTAGATCTTGTTATGTTTAAGGATCTCTCATGAGAACACACACACCCTTCAACCTTTCATCTCATATTTTTGTATTACAAATATGGCCATGTTATTAATATCAGCTTTATTAAAATGATGTTGAAGACAATGCTTAATCAAATAGTTAGAAGTGCTGAGCACTTCCTCTGTACAGGTACTTTTCTATAAGCACTTTATATGCTTCCTCTCATTTAATCCTCACAAAAACCTTTGAGCTAGTGCTATTACTCTACCCATTTTACAGATGAGGACACTGAGCCTCAAGGAATTTGGTTTGCATAAAATCTAGTACAGGGCACCAGGGTTGCCTAATTTCAGGGCCTAACCTGCTAGCCATGATGTTGTTGTTGTTAGTTGCCATCAAGTAAGCCCAACTCATGGCGACCCCAAGCACAACCGAATGAAATGCTACCTAGTCCTGTGCCATCCCCATGATCAGTTGTGGTTAAAAAAAAAAAAAACAAACTGCCATCCCCATGATCAGTTGTGGTTAGCCCGGTTTTATTGGCTGACTTTCAGAAGTAGATCACTAGGCCTTCCTTCCTCGTCCATCTCAGTCTGGAAACTCCACTGAAGCCTGTTCAGAATCAGAGTACATGCAAGCCTCCACTGACAGACCAGTGCTGGCTGTGCATGAGGTGCACTGGCCAGGAATCGAGTCCAGGTCCCCCACATGGAAGGTAAAAATTCTACCACTGAATCACCAGCGTCATCAGCCATGATACTGTGTTGTAAACCCAATTTCCTCAATTAGCCCAAGCCTCTTAGCTTATTAGGAAGTTTAATTAATATGCGAATGAGATGTCTTGGGAACAGAATGCAGCAGTTTACACTAGAAGTGACAACCACGAGCTTTTCTACAGGACACACAAATCAGCTAGCGTTGACCTGATCAGATTAGTAATAGAACCATTACCTCCTCAGGGCTGAAAATATGTTTCTCGTCTCTCAAATCCAAGGTGGAGCACCTAACTCCGAGCTTGGCTAAGACAGACTGGCAGTTTGGTTACAGTTTTAGGAAGCTTTATGAAACTACCTTATTGTCCTTGGAAACTCTATAGGGCAGTTCTACTCTGTCCTATAGGGTCGCTGAGTCAGAATTGACTTGACGGCAGTGCTTTTGTTTGTTTGTTTGTTTACTTATTTAAAGGTGTGGAAAGGAAAAATTTGACCAATAAGACAGTTGGAGTTCACAGGGTTTACTGAGTGAGAAACTGGATACAAGGAGCACCTCAAATTGAAATTGGTGAGGGGGCTTGAATTTACACATTTATAATGCCCTTTTAAATCTTAAATGAGTTAGTCTCTTGCTTTTGCTTTGATTGGTTAATCACATTTAGTTTTCCTTTTATTTTGGGAAAGTTGGTCACTGAATGCTAAGCTGGTTTATTGAATGAATGTTGCTAACTCATGCTGATAAATATTGCTGACTCATGCTGATAAGGAAAAAGACTTGCTTAATTTTCTATTCTGTTTTTATAAATGGCCTTATGACTAATTTTTGTTTCGCTCTTGGCCCAGGGAAGCCATTTTAACTCTTGCGTCTATAAAAATGTTTAGCAGAAGATAAATGGATGATTTGATTTTTTAAATTCCTGCATACATTTAAGAAGGGGGATGCGAATTGTCAAAGTAATATCTATTCTGTTTCTCCTGACAGTGGTTTCCAAGCAGGTACTCCATCCTATTATGCTTTCAAGTTTCCACCTCTTTTGATGTTCAGCAATAAAGAGAATTAGGGTGGAATAACTTTACTGGCGTTAGACTCTCTACTTTGAAGCATATGACACATGGTCTATTTATCTCTTTCTCTGTGCTTCTTTATATCCTTTTTTTCAAGGAGTGTGAAGTACTTCACAAATACTTATTTTATCTTCATAACATTTCTGTGATGTTCAGAATGGACAAGCATATTTGAGGTGTTTTGTATTTTCTTTTTATTGCACTGAACTTAAAAACTACCAAGCAGCATTCGTTCTTTAAGAAGTATTGAGAATTATGATTTTTTATGTTAAACTGTCTAAGTCTGGCGTTCATATGTTTTTAATGAGACCCACATGAGTAAATCATGTGTTCAATGCCACTGTCTACCACATTAGTTTATATACTGAGACTGCATAAGCCAGGGGTCAGCAAAGTTTTTCCATGAAGGGCCAGGGCCAGAGAGCAACTATTTTAGGCCTTGTGGGTCATATAGTAACAGCTGCAACTATTCCACACCTTGGTTGCAGCGTGAAAGAAGCCACAGGCAATACACAAATGAGTGTGGTGGTGTTCCAACGGAGCTTTATTTACAAAAATAGATGATCCTTGTTAGCTGCAGCAGGAGACTTGGTGGTGCTGTGGTTAAGCATTCGGCTGCCAACTGAAAGGCCAGTGGTTTGAACCCATCAGCTGCTCCACAGGTGAAAGATGTGGCAGTCTGCTTCCATAAAGATTCTTGTTGCTAGGTGCCGTCGAGTCGGTTCCGACGCATAGCGACCCTATGCACAACAGAACGAAACGTTGCCCGGTCCTGAGCCATCCTTACAATTGTTGTTATGCTTGAGCTCATTGTTGCAGCCACTGTGTTCATCTTTTGAGTGCCTTCCGACCTGGGGAGCTCATCTTCCAGCATTATATCAGACAACGTTCCACTGCTATTTATAAGATTTTCACTGGCTAATGCTTTTCAGAAGTAGACTGCCAGGTCCTTCTTCCTAGTCGGTCTTAGTCTGGAAGCTCAGCTGAAATCTGTCCTCCATGGGTGACCCTGCTGGTATCTGAATACCGGTGGCATAGCTTCCAGCATCACAGCAACACGCAAGCCCCCGCAGTATGACAAACTGACAGACACGCGGTGGCCTTGGAAACCCTATGGGGCAGTTCTACTCAGTCCTATAGGGTCATTATGAGTCACAATCAACTTGATGGCAA
The DNA here is from genome assembly GCF_024166365.1 of Elephas maximus indicus. Lineage (NCBI taxonomy): Eukaryota > Metazoa > Chordata > Mammalia > Proboscidea > Elephantidae > Elephas > Elephas maximus. The sequence continues at coordinate 164,562,418 of NC_064846.1, forward strand.
CAGGTTTGGGATTTTTGGTTGTTAGCTGCTGTGAACTTGGCCCAGAGATCTAACTGGGGGGAGAGAGGTAGGGCCTCATGCCCTGGGTGTCATACGTATGCCTTGGGTGCTGCTTGAGGCAGGATGCCAATAGCAGCTTCTATCGACTCAGCAACGGGTTTGGTTTGGCTTTTTTTTTTTGGCCACCACGGAGCCCTGGTGGTGCACTGGTTAAGAGTTCAGGCTGCTATCCAAAAGTTGGGCAGTTCGAATGTACCAGCCAATCCTTGGAAACCCTATGGGGCAGTTTTACTCTGTCTTATAGGTTTGCTATGAGTCTAAATTGACTCGATGGCAACAGGTTTTTGTTTTGTTTTGTTTTATTGGCTATCACATTTTCTATTGCCAGCTGTGAGAGATCATTAGTAATTTAATATTAATTGCCCTAGGCACTATTTTTCATAGCTAGGCCTCTGCCCCTGACTCAAGAAGACCCCAGGCACAACAGAGCAAAATGCTGCCCGGTCCTATAACATCCCCATGATCAGTTGCAGATGGGACTGTTGTGATTCGTATGGTTTTCATTGGCTGACTTTTGGAAATAGATTGCCAGGACTTTTTTCCTAAAACCCGCTGCTGTGGAGTCTATTCCAACTCACAGCAACCCTACAGAACAGAGTAGAACTGTCCCATAGCGTTTCCAAGGCTGATGCTATGTTTCCATAGGGCTCCTTCCTTTCTTCCTGTTGTTTGTTGTCAGGTGCCATCGAGTACGTTCTGACTCATAGTGACCCAAAGTATAACAGGCTGAAACACTGCCTGGTCCTGTGCCATCCCCACAATTGCTGCTATGCTTTGAGCCCACTGTTGTAGCCACTGTATCAATCCACCTCATTGAGGGTCTTCCTCTTTTTCGCTGACCCTCTACTTTACCAAACATGATGTCCTTCTCCAGGGACTGGTTCCTCCTGATAACATGTCCAAAATAAGTGAAACGAAGTCTCACCATCCTTGCTTCTAAGGAGCATTCTGGTTGTACTTCTTCCAAGACAGATTTTTCATTCTTCTGGCAGTCGCTGGTATATTCAATATTTTTTGCCAACACCATAATTCAAAGACATCAATTCTTCTTCAGTCTTTCTTATTCATCATCCAGCTTTCACATGCATGAGGCAATTGAAAATACTATGACTTGGGTCAGGTGCACCTTAGTCTTTGCTTTTTTAACACTTTAAAGTGACATCTTTGCTTTTTTTTTTTTTTTAACACTTTAAAGGGGTCTTTTGCAGCAGATTTGCCCAATGCAATATGTCATTTGATTTCTTGACTGTTGCTTCCACGGGCATTGATTGTGGGTCCAAGTAAAATGAAATCCTTGGCAACTTCAATATTCTCTTCGTTTATCATGATGTTGCTTATTGGTCCCGTTGTGAGGATTTTTTCTTTTCTTTATGTTGAGGTATAATCCATACTGAAGGCTGTGGTCTTTGATCTTCATCAGTAAGTCCTTCAAGTTCTTTTCACTTTCAACAAGCAAGATCGTGTCATCAGCATATCACAGGTTGCTAATGTTTCTTCCTAGTCCATCTTAATCTGGAAGCTTGGCTGAGACCTATTCAGCATCCTAGAAACACCCAAGCCTCTACTGACAGACAGGCGGTGGCTGTGCATGAGGTGCACTGGCTGGGAATTGAACCTGGGTCTCCTGCATGGAAGGCAGGAATTTTACCACTGAGCCACCACTGCCTCCACAAAAGTAGGTGGTGGTCTTAACTGGGCCCATAGGATTGTAGTTTGCTGACCCCTGGCATAGACCAGTATGCCCTGGGGTGGTGCAAATGGTTTGCTCTCAACTGCTAACCTAAAGTTCGGTGGTTTGAACCCACCTAGCAGCACTACAGAAGAAAACTCTGGCAATCTGCTTCTGTAAAGATTACAACCAAGAAAACCCTATGAAACAGTTCTACTCTGTAACACATGGGGTCCCCATGAGTCAGAATTGACTTGACAGCAATGGTTTTGGCTTGGTTCTTGGGTTTGGCATAGACCACTATGAAATCATATAAGAAAGTCTGTAATCTTGGCTTCAGGGTTTCTCAGAGTACTAAGTTCACTCTTCATTTGTGTGAGCACTTCAAAGCTATCAGATAAAAATCCATAAAAGAAGAATGGTTAGGTTGTGTAAACAAACACAGCTGGGTAAATCCTATTAGTGTCATCCCAAATAACTTTAACCACCTTGCCAGCCCTTGTTTACTTGTACTCAGCCCAATCTCAAAAGCAAGAAGAAAACATGGGCTAGAAACTTAATGTAAGTGAAGGTCTGGTGTGGCTTGCTGCCCAATAGCAATATGCTTAAAATGTTTAAAAACAGGGAACCAAGATGATTTTCAAGATCCTTTCCACTTCCACCTTTCCAGATAACATCTAAGGTCATCTATTCTTCCATCACAGAAAAAGGACCAACAGCCACAGAATGCTCCTTAGAAGTGAAGATGTTGTTGTTGTTAGGTGCCTGTCAAGTTGATTCTGACTCATAGCGACCCCATGCACAACAGAACAAAACACTGTCTGGTCCTGAGCCATCCTTATAATCGTTGTTATGCTTGAGCTCATTGTTGCAGCCACTGTGTCAATCCACCTTGTTGAGGGTCTTCCTCTTTTCCGCTGACCCTGTACTCTGCCAAGCATGATGTCCTTCTCCAGGGACTGATCCCTCCTGACAACATGTCCAAAGTATGTAAGATGCAGTCTCTCCATGCTTGCCTCTAAGGAGCATTCTGGCCGCACTTCTTCCAGGACAGATTTGTTCGTTCTTTTGGCAGTCCATGGTATATTCAATATTCTTTGCCAACACCACTATTCAAAGGCATCAATTCTTCTTCGGTCTTCCTTATTCATTGTCCAGCTTTCACATGCATATGATGCGATTGAAAATACCATGGCTTGGGTCAGGCCCACCTTAGTCTTCAAGGTGACATCTTTGCTCTTCAACACTTTGAAGAGATCCTTTGCAGCACATTTACAAAATGCAATGCATCTTTTTAATTTCTTGACTGCTGCTTCCATGGCTGTTGATTGTGGATCCAGGTATAATGAAATCCTTGACAACTCCAATCTTTTCTCCATTTATCATTGGTCCAGTTGTGAGGATTTCTGTTTTCTTTATGTTGAGGTGCAATCCATACTGAAGGTTGTGGTCTTTGATCTTCATTAGTAAGTGCTTCAAATCCTCTTCACTTTCAGCAAGCAGGGTTGTGTTGTCTGCATAACGCAGGTTGTTAATGAGTCTTCCTCTAATCCTGATGCCCCAATCTTCTTCATATAGTCCAGCTTCTGATATTATTTGATCAGCATACAGACTGAATAGGCATGGTGAAAGAATACAACCCTGACGCACACCTTTCCTGACATTAAACCAATCAGTATCCCTTTGCTCTGTCTGAACAACTGCCTTTTGATTTATGTAAAGGTTTCTCATGAGCACAATTATCATCAGTCAGAACAAGGCCAGGGGCCAACTGTGGAACAGACCATCAATTGCTCATATGCAAGTTCAAGCTGAAACTGAAGAAAATCAGAGCAAGTCCATGAAAGCCAAAATATGACCTTGAGTATATCCCACCTGAATTTAGAAACCATCTGAAGAACAGATTTGATGCACTGAACACTGGTGGCTGAAGACCAGACGAGTTGTGGAATGACATCAAGGACATCATCCATGAAGAAAGCAAGAGGTCATTGAAAGGACAGGAAAGAAAGAAAAGACCAAGATGGATGTCAGAGGAGACTCTGAAACTTGCTCTCGAACGTTGAGCAGCTAAAACAAAAGGAAGAATTGATAAAGTAAAGGAACTGAACAGATTTCAAAGGGCGTCTCAAGAAGACAAAGTGAAGTATTATAATGACACGTACAAAGAGCTGGAGATGGAAAACCAAAAGGGAAGAACACACTCAGCGTTTCTCAAGCTGAAAGAACTGAAGAAAAAATTCAAGCCTCGAGTTGCAATAGTGAAGGATTCTATGGGGAAAATGTTAAACGATGCAGGAAGCATCAAAAGAAGATGGAAGGAATACACAGAGTCATTATACCCAAAGGAATTAGTCGATGTTCAACCATTTCAAGAGGTGGCATATGACCAGGAACCGATGGTACTGAAGGAAGAAGTCCAAGCTGCTTGGGGGGCATTGGCGAAAAACAAGGCTCCAGGAATTGATGGAATATCAATTGAGATGTTTCAACAAACAGATGCAGTGCTGGAGGTGCTCACTCGTCTATGCCAAGAAATAGGGAAGACAGCTTTCTGGCCAACTGACTGGAAGAGATCCATATTTATGCCTATTCCCAAGAAAGGTGATCCAACCGAATGTGGAAATTATAGAACAATATCATTAATATCACACCCAAGCAAAATTCTGCTGAAGATCATTCAAAAACGGCTGCAGCAGTATATCGACAGGGAACTGCCAGAAATTCAGACTGGTTTCAGAAGAGGACATGGAACCAGGGATATCATTGCTGATGTCAGATGGATCCTGGCTGAAAGCAGAGAATACCATAGGGATGTTTACCTGTGTTTTATTGACTATGCAAAGGCATTTGACTGCGTGGATCATAACAAATTATGGATAACATTGCGAAGAATGGGAAGTGAGGATAGTGAGACTTTATCTCACATACTTTGGATGTTATCATGAGGTTAACAGTCCCTGGAGAAGGACGTCATGCTTGGTAAAGTAGATGGTCAGTGTAAAAGAGGAAGACTCTCAATGAGATGAATTAACACAGTGGCTGTAACAATGGGCTCAAACATAGCAATCATTGTGAGTATGGCGCAGGACCAGGCAGACATCTTGTTCTGTTTTCCATACGGTCGCTGTAAGTCAGAACCAACTCAACGGCACCTAATGAAAACAACATACTATGCCTGAGGCCATTGTTGCGGCTATCGTGTCAATCCATCTCATCGAGGGTTTACTTTGTTTTCACTGGACCTCTACCAGACATGATGCCCTTTTCTATCAATTGGCTGACACAATAACTGCAACAATGGACTCAAACATACTAAGAAACATGAAGATGGGACAGGACCAGGCAACATTTAGTTCTATTATACATAAGACCATCATGAGTCAGAGCTGACTTGACAGCAATTAACAACAACAACAACAAATATTATACTTGACAGAAGAAAGCAATGTAATTGTACCTTGTCCTTTAATTTAGGCCTTCTTTTTTAATATACCTTAATTTATCTTTGGTTATCTTAACTGATCAAATGTTACAAATGTAACTTTAAAATAAATATACTTTTCAAAATGAATAGATGCACAAAATACTTTTTAAAAATGGTAGAGGACATGGAGTGAAGGTTGTGTTAGGAAATCCAAACTACTTAGAGTATTAGGAACTACTGTCATTTCATAAAGGTTGGGTATCACTATTTTAGCATATGGTCAATGCTAAGAATTCTTAGACTTTCTACTGTGTGTGTCTTTTAAGTTCCATATCAGGAAATTTGATAATTATATTGAAAGCTGGAATCATTAATCAACAAAATGAAGTTAGACCGAGGACATTCGCCCGGCAGCCAATTTGAGCACAGCCTGTGGGATAGATAAAATGTAATAAAAATTCAACTGTGGAGTGTAGCACAAAACAGAACATTTTTCCAGGAGAAACATCTAGTAGAGGTAATGTACTCATTTCTAGCATCATGTTTGGTCAAGGATTTGGAAAACAGTCCAATATGCTATTGTTATGGATTGAGGTGTGCTTCCCTCCTGCTGCCTCCGCCCCTCCCCACCCCAAGATATGCTGAAGCTCTAACCTCTGGTATCTGTGACCTTGTTTGGAAAGAGGACTTTATAGATGTTGTCAGTTAACATGAGGTCACACCAGAGTAGGCCGAGTCCTAATCCTGGTATCTTATAAAAGACACAGACACAGAGATAGACCAAAGGATGGCCATGTGACCATGGAGGCAAATGCAAGCCAAGGAATGCCAAGGATTACCAGGAGACACCAGAAGCTGGTAGAGAGGCATGGAACAGTTTCTCTCTCAGAGTCCTTAGAAGGAATCAACAAGGCCAATACTCTTATTTGGACTTCTGGCCTCCAGAGCTGAGACAAGAAATTTCTGTTCTTTAAAACCACCCACCCTGTGGTTTTTATTATGGCAGCCTGAGGAAATTAAGACAGTTATGAAATAGTATTAATTAAAAAAAAAACCTGAAACTACCACCCTGAGATAATCTTTAAATCTTAACCAAAAAATATCCCCTGCCTGAAGTCTTCTTAAAACCAAACAATAGTTTAGCTTAACCAGTAAAGAATGTCTACTTTGAGCATGGTGCTCTTTTGAAAACTATCTCTATGGGATCAAATTGACAACAGCAGCTTGAAAGGTTTAGATAGGAACCTTAGGGGGCAGTGAGTTTATGCTAATGGAGGAGGAACAATTTGGAAAAGGAGGGTGAGAATGGTCGCATAACTTGAAGAATGTAATCAATGTCGCTGAATTGAACATGTAGAAATTGCTGAATTGGTCTACGTTTTATTTGTATATTCTCAACAATAACAACAACAAAAAATAAAATAAATTATTACAAAATTCAACTTTATCCATATGAATATACGGACCTTTCATTTTCCCAATGATATTTGGTTGTGGACCAAGTACTTTGTGAAATACAAGGAAGAAAAAAGCATTTGAAAAATTCTGAGAGAAGTATTTGTGAAATTGGATTTTTCTTCCTCCCTTCAGCCTCCCATGATATTGGCACAGTAGGCTAATGAAGTATACTCTCAGCCTTCACTGTGGACAGGCTGTGTGAAGTGCACATGTCCCTCCATACCAGCAACTGGGTGGGTGGGTGGTGCACAAACATTGAAGATGCTGACGCAGGTTGGTGCCAGCAAACTTATTATGAAAGGCAGGAACGATCTCACTTGTCCCAGTGACCCCAAACCTAGCACAGAACTTGGCAGGTGTGTCTAGTGTACTGGTGTGGTTACCATGAAAATACGCCTCTTGGATCTTCAACTACGAAGTGCTGGCCTCAGCTTCTGTGACCTGAAATCCATCACTGTATTTTATAAGAAGGGCTTTATTTTCTACTGCTGCTGATTCATGATTCTCATTTTTTAAAATCCCATTTACCAGTGATGCCAAAGTTTTTGTTGAAATTCGGTTATTAATTTCCATTTTCTATGATACAAATACAAATCAGTTGTTATTGCAAATTTATGAAACTGTCACATCTTAATATATTTTTAAATGAGTTCAAAAGCCAGTGAACCTTTGCATTTCAAAGATTTGTTTTATTTAGTAAATTTTGTTTCAATGCTTTTCTGTATACATTTATTATATTTGTAAGTGATATGCTTATATCATTTTTGGTAACAAAATTACATAATGATGGAAAATTTTCTGAACATCTATTTTGAAAATGCTCTCTCCATAAAACATCTCTCTGGAAAATCAGTTACCTTCTCACTCATTGCTAAAATGTTAATATTTACCTTGAAGACACACACTGGCACATTAATTTTGTTTAAATCTGCTACTAACAGCCACTTGTCATCACCCAAAACATCTATATTCTTGGCCAGACCAGAATACTAGTCTTCTTGTAAAGAAAAATATATAACTCATCTTTAAGTTGATAACACTTTTAAGTACTTTGCTATAAGATAACCAGAAAATTCTAAAGCAAAAACAATGGATGGTTACTCACTGTCTTAGTCATCTAGTGCTGCTATAACAAATACCACAAGTAGATAGCTTTAACAAAGAGAAATTTATTCTTTCACAGTCTGGGAGGCTACAAGTCCAAATTCACGGTGCCAGCTCCAGGGGAAGGCTTTCACTCTCTGTTGGCTCTGGGGGAAGAACCTTGTCATCAATCTTCCCCAATCAAGGAGCTTCTCAGCGCAGGGACCCCAGGCCCAAAGGATGCACTATTCTCCTGGCTCTTGTTTCTTGGTGGTATGAAGTCCCCATGTCTCTCTGCTCGCTTCTCTCTTTTATATCTCTAAAGTAATTGGCTTAAGACACAATCTAATCTTGTAGATTGAGTCCTGCCTCATTAACATAACTGCCACTAACCCCATCTCATTAACATCATAGACACAGGATTTACAACACATAGGAAAATCACATCAGATGACAAAAGGAGAGACAATCACACAATACTGGGAATCATGGCCAAGCCCAGTTGACACATATTTCTGGGGGACACAACTCACACCATGACACTCAGCATTTTGTTACAAAGCACTACAAAGATTCTACTGTTTAAAGGTCTTTTTTAATAAAATAAAATTAGATGACATCCTGTATCACGTAAACAGCAATAAGTTACAAAGTGCCAATGCTGAATAAAAAAGTGCCAATCCCTCAATGTTATGATACCCCCCTCTTCCATCACAATATCTATGGGCTGACCATGACTATCTGACATAATGACTGAATGAGCATGCCAGAGTAAGTGTGTATGTTAAATGTTATTGATGCATAATTGCTTATTTGAGATGAAAATAATACATATTTATCTCATATTTTTCCCTATACCCCTATGATGGGACTGAAAGCCAGAGTGGTAAACATTTTACCAGAGTGGTAAGGAGATTTCGGTCTTGATAACTGTTATGGATTGAATTGTGTCCCCCAAAATATGTGTTAGAATCCTAGCCCTTACACCTGTGGATGTAATGTTATTTGGGAATAGGGTTTTCTACGTTATGTGAATGAGGTCATATCAGTGTAGGGTGTGTCTTAAACCTAATCACTTCTGAGTCATAAAAAGAGTGGGTTAGCCACAGAAGCAAGCACAAAAGGGGGGAAGATAGATACCACTCGAAGACTACCAAGGAACTGAGGAACACTGGGGCTACAGAAGCTGAAAGAGACAAGGACCTTCCCACAGAGCCTACAGACAGAGAGCCTTCCCCTTGAAGGGATGTCCTGAATTCAGACTTCTAGCCTCCTGAACTGTGAGAAAATAAAGTTCTGTTCTTTAAACCCATCCATTTGTTGTAGTTCTGTATATAGCAGTGCTGTGTAAATAAGACAGTAACTTAGGGGTTTGGGCTTTACCATCCACTCAATGACTGGAGAGAAGGTCTTCAATTTATGCAAGGCAGGTGGCGGGGACTAAAATCCCTGCCTGAAGCCAAGATTCTCAAAGGGCTGCACATATAGTGAAAGAGTTGAAAAGTTCCACCTATTAGCGTAATGAGGCAACAAAGAAATTTCTCTGCTCATGAATGGACCTTGGGTAGAAATAAAAATGTCTCCTCTTAGAGTGTATAATAGTGTGTCGGTGTCTCACGTGATTCAGGGTTAGAATTTGAATCATTCTCCCAGATCAAGAATGGCCAAAGATAGATCTATTTCTAAACAGTTTTACCCTCCATAAAATCTGTATTACTTACATTAGTATTCAGAACTATGTTTTAGACCTGCTTCCTTCCCTCTGAGGATCTAAGTAACAACAGAAGATGGTTGGCCTTGAATTTGGGGATGAGCATGTGACAATGTGTTTCCTGTGAGACTGTGCCACCTGTTCGCTGTGTCGCTGTTAACAAGCTTAAAGGGGGGCACAGAGTTATCACGTTTCCACTTTCCCCTGAGACACTTCTTGTTGTTATTTATTGTGACTGCTGGGCTTCTAGCCCTTTTCTGTCCTATTAAAGTACTGCTTTTAAAAAGTACTGCCTAGTGAAGCCAATTTGAGAGAAGGTAAGGTAGGAAGAAACCCACTTGCAGCCAGAGGAAATATATGAGTTCTTCTGAACTCCTTTGTGTACATGAAAGTTAGAAATGTTGACTGAGCCCAGCTCATCGCATTTCTATTTCTAACTTTTTCGACACTAAAGGGTCTGCTCTATGTGCACATTGGCAGTTGCAAACTGCATTGAAGGCACTGTTATATCCCAGAAGGCAGCGTTGGCAGTTGTTTCTGGGAACCTGTTGAAATTCAAAAATGGCTCTGAATAAAGGCTTGGACCATTGAGTGAGAAAGAGCCTTGAAAGTGTATTTCATTATACAATGCAAGGCATTTTTCTTTAGGGAAATAAAAGTATTCATCTTTGGATATGATTGAGAAAAACATTTACAACGAGGTAGTCTAAATGAAAAATTGCAACCCACAGATTTGTTCAGCATGTACAAAGGCACTAAACTAGCACTGGCAGGAAATAGGAAAGAAAAAAGTTAAATAAAGGAAAGACTAGATGTTGGCTCTGCCTTAAGCCCTTTTCAATCTAGTTGGGGAAGGAGGATACAGGCATTTAAAACAGAAGAGGCAGAGAACTCTGATGACATTCGCATGTTTACTTGCCTAAATCTTCAACTTGCCAGTGAACTTGCTCAGAACAGCAAACATTTACTGAGCACCTATTACATGTCAGGTGATGACATAGCACAAACAAAACAACAAAAACAAAAACCCTGCTGCCATCAAGTTGATTCCAACTCACAGTGACCCTATGGGACAGGGGAGAACTGCCCCATAGGGTTTCCAAGGCCGTAATCTTTATGGAAGCAGACTGCCACGTCTTTTGCCCTCGAAGCCCCTGATGGGTTTGAACCACCAACCTTTTGGTTAGCAGCCAAGGCTTTAACAACTGTGCCACCAGGGCTCCTTGTAACATAAGGACCCATAAAAACCCTATTGCTGTCGAGTCAATTCAGACTCATATTGGACAGAGTAGAACTCATATAGGACAGAGTAGAACTGCCCCATATAGTTCCCAAGGTGCACCTGGTGGATTCAAACTGCTGACCTTTTGGTTAGCAGCTATAGCTCTTAACCACTACACCACCAGGGTTTCCAACATAAGCACCAAAAAAACAAACTGTTGCCATCGAGTCAATTCCGACTCATAGTGACCCTATAGGACAGAGTAGAACTGCACCATAGGGTTTCCAAGGAGCACCTCATGGAATCGAACTGCCAGCCTTTGGTTAGCAGCTGTAGCTCTTACCCCCTATGTCACCAGGGTTTCCAACGTATGCACCAGAGATATAAAATCAAGTCAGACAAGGTCTTTGCCAGGAACAGTTCATGGTCTACAGGTGGAGACAGAACACTTGAATGGGTTATTCTTATACAGTGAGGAATGTGCTGTAACAAAGGGCCATGGGAGCACAGAAGAGGAACTCTGGCTGGACTGAACCTTGAGGCACGAGTAGCCACTGGCCAGGCAAAGAAGTGATTGTTGGCAGATTCTTCTAGGCATAATAGAAAGCATGAGCTAAGGGTTCAGGGAAAGGAACATCAGGGCATTTGAAAGAGCATCAAGTCCTTTTTTCTTTTCCCTGAGCTTTCAACAATTACTCATAAGGGGGTGGGGGGAGGGACTAGAATGCTCTGAAGCGCTTTTCTTTCTTTGCAAAATGTTTATGTTTACACGCAGAATTTACTCGCCCACTCACCCCTTGTGATGGATTGAATCGTGTCCCCTCAAAATACTGAAGTTCCAGTCCTAGTCGCCAGTACTCGTGAATGGAACTTTGTTTGGAAATAGGGTCTTTGAAGATCTGATCAGTTAACACGAGGTCATACTGGAATAGGGTGTGTCCTAATCCAATGCGAGTAATGTCCGTATGAAAGAGAAGAGACACAGACGCTGAGGGAAGAATGCCTTGTGATGCTGCAAGCCAAGGAAAGCCTGGGGCTATCAGAAGCTGGGAGAGATAAGAAAGGATCTTCCCCTAGAGTTTTCAGAGAGACTATGTCCCTGGAGACAACCAGAACTCCCACTTTTAGCCTCTGGAACTGTGAGACAATCAATTTATGTTCTTATAAAGCACCCAATTTGTGAAACTTTGTTATGGCAGCTGTGGGAAATTAATACACCCCTGGAACCACAGGCAAAGTTTAAGAAAAGGGGGGCAAGGGGATGAAAGACTTTTTTTTTAATCTTCAGTGCCTAGCTCATTGTCTGGTATGGATGGATGGATGGATGGAGAGAAAGATATAGAAGACATAGAAGCTTTGTATAAACACACATATTCCTATCTGTATGTATCTGGAAGGCTTGCTGAATTGAGCTACTAATTAACAAGTGCAGACTAAGGTACTCCAAGTTGTGCTATTCACTTCAGTACATGGAGTTGAGGTGGGATGCTCAACTCTCTAGATCCTCCCACCCAATTTAGAGACTTTAAGACCTTGAGTACCAACAATCATGAAGATGGTGCAGGACCAGGCCACACTTGGTTCTGTTATACACAAGGCTGCCATGAGTCATACCCAACTGCATGGAACCTAACAACAACGACCTTGAGAATTAGGAGGCACTGGGTCCACAGGATCAGATAATATCGGTGAACAGGAAGAAGGGAACTCCCCCACTCCTTTTTTATCACGGTAAATGTGTGCTGGGCTTCTCTGTAGGGACCTAAACTTGTTGTGTTGACTGCTCTCAATGCCAAGTATTCCTCACTCACTGTTTAGTTTATTACTTTCCAGTTTAAGCCTCTTTGTGCCTGAGGCAAGTCGGGAACACCCACCAAGGTGCTGATGTTTCACTCTCACTCAACTTGACTGAGCTCTTTTTCAATGACTTCTTCCCAATCCTGAGCCTATGGGAACAAAATAATTTCTTTTTCACACAAAGGTGATTTTGCTCAACATATTAATTATTAGATATGTTGACAATGATATATATCACTCTAAGATCTTTTACTTCCACAGGGAAAAAAAATTCTCTCAGTTCTCATATTTTTCCTTCATCACTAATATAATGTGCTCTGTCCTGAATCTTCATTTTTCTCTCTCCTCAAATAATATTCTCTGGTGGGTAAAACTTAATTACTTTGGTGAAAGCAGTCTTTGCACTACATACTTGGAAAACTTAGATATTTATTGGCCTCCAAACTGGTTTTGCTTTCCAATTGTTGTTAAAATTGGCACTTCATGAAATATCATTTGGCTTTCAGATCTCTAGAGGGCAGAAAAGTCTTAAAAGTATTAGGAAGAACTTGGTATTAGTGAAACTAGTTAAAAATAAGGATATATGTGTATATGTGTGTGTGTGTATATATATATATATATGTTGCTGTTGTTGAGTGCTGTCGAGTTGATTCTGACTCACAGTGATTCTACAGGACAGAGTAGAGCTGCCCCATAGGGTTTCCTAGGCTTAAGTCTTTATAGGAGCAGATCACCAGGTCTTTTTTCCTGCAGAGCCCCTGGTGGCTTCGAACCGCCAACTGAAAGGTTAGCAGCCCAGTGCTTAACCTAAATCATGGGTAATGTGTGATCCTCAGCTACTCAGCTAGAGCCTTCTGCTCTGAACAAGTAAAAGGATCTTCAAAAGCAGTAGTGATGTCAGGAAAAGCCCTATGGTCTTAGTGCTAACATGAATCCATGCAACCAATAAGGGAGTCTTTCTCTGTAGTACCAGTCAGGGTTCAATCAGGAGACAGAAATCACACCAGTAATTTTAACATAGAGAATTTAATGTAAAGAACTGTTAACTATGTATAGAATGTTAACTAGGTAATTGAAAAAGTTAAAAGAGAAAACACTGACATATCATAGAGACAGCAACTATAGGAAGTGACTACTACCCTTGGGGGAACAAAGGAAAGTGGTTGGGATTATAAAAATTTAGAAGCTTGGTGGAGGAGGGGCTCATGGAATTAAAACTCTGAGCCCTGAAAAAGGGACACTGCTTGGTGGGTGCTGGTGTCCCAGGATGGTGGTGGAGTTCAGTAAGATTGGCTCTGCAGGCATTGAAAAAAGTACAAAACTGAATTTGGCTGCTGCTACAAAAAGGAATTGCCAATGCCAGCCAGGGTAAGGAAGTCAAGCTGGGATGGTGTAAGGAATTGTCAATGCCAGCCAGGGTAAAGGAGTCAAGCTGGGATGGTGTTGATAGGAACAGGAATCCAACAGGAACAACATAAGAAGAAATAGGAAGAAGATAGGAGAAAGCAAGTCCCTCTCCTTTCTCTTGCCTTACAGTCTCCCTGTAGCACCCCTTAGTGACAAAGCTCAACAGGGAACAGCTGTTAAAGCAGAAATGTGTTTTGCCAAGTCCCAGCCCCAGCATCATACAGCCAAGTATGAAAGGGTAGTTTGGAGCTGGGAGACAATAGTTTAATAACTGGCACTGAAGGTTTCAGAAGGAACCCCATTTAGAGTGTGAGTTGGTTACGAAATTGAAGTGCTACCTGACTCAGCATTCAGAAGCTAACCACTCTGATGGCCACGCTAGTTGATGCCATACCATCCCACGGTCTGTAAAGATTCGTCTGAGCTCAAACCCATAACCCTTACAAGTGATTGGTATAGAAATGAGTTTTTTCTATTTTATGTGCGACCTAAGAATTTTATATGCCCTTCAGCAAATTAATTAAACATTGGGCCAGTGCTGGCATTTTTAATAAGCCACAGCAATTGGTATTAGGGCTTGGATCTAGAATCCTGACATATACAAATGTAGGCCCCTCATGCCTGCTTCATACCAAAGCCCCAGAAGAATTTTTGAAAACTTTAATAAAGTCACTTACAAAGAAAAGAAAAAAAAACTGAACAAAATGTTGAAAAAAAAAAAAGGAGCAAGATAAGTGTGGCTGCTCTCAACATTATTCGGGAGTTACTAACCAGAGCATTTAGGCAAGAAAAATAAGATGTATGAATATCAAAAATTATCATAATTTTTCAGTTTATATCATTATCCACCTAGACAACCCAATTCAATCAACTAAAGCCCTAATAAAACATTAGGGTTCAGTAAGTAAGCCAAATGTAAGATCAACATATAAAAATCAATAGCTCTCTTCCAAACCAGCCACAACCTATTAGAAAATGCAATAATGAACAAAAAAAAAAAAAAAAAAATTTGAAGAATTTACTCACTGCACAATTGGGAACTTTTAAGTACTATACAGAATGAATTAAGCAGAATGAAGTAAATTCTTCAGGAGAATTCCCTGCAGTCTCTAAAAACAACTCAATTTTGTGTTTCAATTCTATGATATCTGTAAAAATAATGTAAGTATATTCTGGATAATTTATATCAGGAGTTTGCAAACTACAGCCCACGTGCCAAGTCCAGGCTGCTGTCGGTTTTGTAAATAAAGTTTTATTGGAACATAGCCATACTCATGTATTTATGTATTGTATATGGTATTTTCTGACTACAACTGCAGAGTTGAGCAGGTATAATAGAGATGCTATGGCCCGCAAAGTGGAACATGTTTACTACCTGATCTTTTACAGAAAATGTCTGCTGAACCCTGATCTGTATGATCATATTATAAACAAGCCCAGAACATACTTGCATTTCTGTTTCCAATCACACTGGTGCCTACAGTGACTGCATTTAACACTTAATGTGCTGGCTGACAAGCAGATCTGACTACCTGGTGGTTAGACTATTCTAATGGTAAAATGGCAACAACCGTCTTCTGACCACCATTGTGCTCTTGTTTAATTTTATTTATAGTGACAAGTAAAAAATGTACCTTTTGCAGTTATAATTTACATTTGCAACAGTTCATAAAATAAGACTTGTTTTGTAAGTTATTTAATAAGTTGAAAGTGGTTTGATACAATGAAATCAACATAGTGTATACTACTTTAATTGTCACAGGCTAATGAGAAATGTACAGAAGAAATTTTTTTTTTAATGAGAAATGTACAGAAGAAAACGTAAGGCAAAAATGATATATTTTTGCCCAATAATATCACAGTGCATGCATATGCAAAAATTCTGCAGTAGGGCTATCAGAGAATACTGGGGCAAGAGTTGGGTCACTGCATGGCTCTCTCTCACAGGCAGAGCAAACTCATAAGAAACTGTCCTTTCACCAAAGAAGATATACAAACGGCCAATAACACATGAAATGATGGTCAATGTCATTAGTTATTAGGGAGATACAAATAAAAACCACAATGAAATACCACTTCACCCCCACTATGATGGCTATTATCAGAAAAATGGAAAATAATAGTGTTACGGACGGTGGGAAGAAAATGGAACACTTGTCCATTGATGGTGGGAATGTAAAACCATGCAGCAGATGTGGGAAACAGTGTGGTGGTTTCTCAAAAAGTTCAACATAGAATTACCATGTCATTCAGCAATTCCACTCCTAGGTATATACCAAAAAAATTGAAAGCAGGGACTCCAACAGATACTTGTACACCAATGTTCATAGCAGCATTATTCAATACAGTAATAATTAGAATGTGGAGTGTACAAAGTATGAATCTAGGAAAATTGGAAGTCATCAAAAATGAAATGGAACACATAAAGATCAATATCCTAGGCATAGGTGAGCTGAAATGCACCAGTATTGGACATTTTGAATTGGTCTACTAAGCTGGGAATGACATCTTGAAGAGGAATGGTGTCGCATTCATCATCAAAAAGAACATTTCAAGATCTATCCTGAAGTACAACACTGTCATTGATAGATAATATTCATATGGCTACAAGGAAGATCAGTTAATATGACTATTGTTCAAATTTAGGCACCAACTACTAAGGCCAAAGATGAAGAAATTGAAGATTTTTACCAACTTCTGTAGTCTAAAATTGATCAAACATGCAATCAAGATGCATTGATAATTATTGCTGATTGGAATGTGAAAGTTGGAAACAAAGAAGGATTGGTAGTTGGAAAATATGGCCTTGTTGATAGAAACAACACCAGAGATCGCGTGATAGAATTCTGCAAGACCAACAACTTATCCATTGCAAATACCCTTTTTGAACAGTATAAACAGCCACTATACATATGGATCTTGCCAGATGGAATACACAGGAATCAAATCAATTACATCTGTTGGAAGAGACAACAGAGAACCTCAACATCATCAGTCAGAGAACTAGGCTAGGGGCTGACTGCAGAACAGGCTGTCCATTGCTCATGTGAAAGTTCATGTTGAAGCTGGAGAAAATTAAGACAAGTCCATGACAGCCAAAGTATGACCTTGAGTATATTCCACCTGAACTTACAGATCATCTCAAGAATAGATTTGACACACTGAACACTAATGATGGAAGGCCAGAGGAGTTATGGGATGACATGAAGGACATCATCATACATGAAGAAAGCAAAAGGTCATTAAAAACACAGGAAAGAAAGAAAAGACTAAAATGGATGTCAGAAGAGACTCTGAAACTTGCTCTTGAACGTAGAAGTAGCTAAAGCGAATGGAAGAAATAATGAAATAAAAGAGCTGAACAGATTTCAAAGGGCGGCTCAAGAAGACAAAAAAAAAAAAGTAAAGTATTATAATGAAATGTGCAAAGACCCGGAGTTAGAAAACCAAAAGGGAAGAACACACTCAGCCTTTCTGAAGCTAAAAGAACTGAGGAAAACATTCAAGCCTCGAGTTGTACTTTTGAAAGATTGTATGAGCAAAATATTGAATGACACAGGAAGCATCAAAAGAAGATGGAAGGAATACACAGAATCACTCTACAAGAAAGAACTGTTCAACATTCAACCACTTTAGGAAAAAAAAATATATATGTATATGTATTTTTTTGAGGTAGCGTTTAATCAAGAACCAATGGTACTGAAGGAAGATGTCCAAGCTGCACTGAAGGCACTGGCAAAAAACAAGACTCCAGGAGTTGACGGGATACCAATTGAGACGTTTCAACAAATGGATGCAGTGTTGGAAGAGCTCACTCCTCTGTCAAAATTGGAAGACAGCTACCTGGCCAACTGACCAGAAGAGATCCATAATTGTGTCCATTCTAAAGAAAAATGATCCAACAAAATGCGGAATTTATTGAACAATATCATTAATATCACATGCAAGTAAAATTTTGCTGAAGGTAATTCCAAAGTGGTTGCAGCAGTACATCAACAGGGAATTGCCAGAAATTCAAGCTGGATTCAGAAGAGGACGTGGAATGAGGGATATCACTGCTGATGTCAGATGGATCTTGGCCAAAAGCAGAGAATACTAGAAAGATGTTTACTCGTGTTTTATTAACTATGTAAAGGCACTCGACTGTGTGGATCACAACAAATTACTTATAACATTGTGAAGAATGGGAATTCCAGAACATTTAATTGTGCTCATGCAAAACCTGTACATAGGCTAAGAGGCAGCCATTCGATCAGAACAAGGGGATACTGTGTGGTTTAAAATCAGGAAAGGTGTGTGTGAGGGTTGTATCCTTACACCATATTTATTCAATCTGTATGCTGAGCAAATAATCTGAGAAACTGGACTATATGAAGAAGAATGTGGCATCAGGATTTAAGGAAGACTCATTAACAACCTGTGATACGCAGATGTCACAGCCTTGCTTGCTGAAAGCAAACAGGGCTTGAAGCACTTACTGATGAAGAGCAAAGACCACAGCCTTCAGTATGGATTACACCTCAACATAAAGAAAAGAAAAATCCTCACGATTAGACCAGTAAGTAACATCATGATAAATGGAGAAAAGATTGAAGTTGTCAAGGATTTCACTTTACTTGGATCCACAATCAACACCCATGGAAAGCAGCAGTCAAGAAATCAAAGGATATATTGCATTGGGCAAATGTGCTGCAAAAGACTTCTTTAAAGTATTCAAAAGCAAAGATGTCGATTTGAGTACTAAGGTGTGCCTGACCCAAGCCGTGATATTTTCAGATGCCTCATATGCATGCAAAAGCTGGACAATGAATAAGGAAGACCAAAGAAGAATTGATGCATTTGAATTATGGTGTTGGTGAAGAATATTGAATACTCCATGGACTGCAGACGAACGAACAAATCCGTCTTGGAAGAAGTACAGCCAGAATGCTCCTTAAAAGCGAAAACAGCGATACTTCATCTCAGGTACTTTGGACATGTTATCAGAAGGGACCAGTCCCTGGAGAAAGACATCATGATTGATAGAGGGTCAGAGAAAGTGAGGAAGATTCTCAATAAGATGGACTGACACAGTGGCTGCAAGAATGGGCTCAAACACAGCAAAGATTGTGAGGATGGTGCAGGACCAGGCAGTGTTTTGTTCTGTTTTCCTACGGTGGTTATGAGTCAGAACCAACTCGACAGCACCTAACAACAACAACAACAATCTTTACAGAAGCAGAATGCTACATCTCTGCCCTGCAGAGTGGCTGGTGGGTTCGAACTAAGACAGGGAACAGAGGGGCCCCCAAATCTGCAAACAAAGTAACAGGAAATGGGCCAGGGTGCAGAAACAAAGCCATTCCCCAGAACACAATGGGGCAGGGTATCAGAAAACAGCCCACAAACTTCTTTAAAGTTGTCTTTCAGAAGCAGCTGGATGAAACCAGCCCCAGGGACATGCGCAGAACATCCACCTGTGACCGCTGTGTGACCTTCCACTGGGGCAGTAAGGGGCTGCAGCTGTAGCCAGGGAATGGAACTCTGGGAGGGAGAGACTGTGCAGGCGCGGCACCCCATAATAAGTCCTGCTACAAATCCCAGAGGCCTCCTGGACAGGAGCCATCTTAGAAAGATGCTGCGCAAGGGCACCGTAGTTAACATATCCCTGCCTATGCCTATGAATAAACATGAATCTTTTCCCACCCAAAAACTTTTGAAAACCCAGACAAGTCATTTGTTCTGTGAGACAGGGGTATGCATTGCTTAGGCCCTCCTCATCTCTGCTTGCAAGCCTCTTCAATAAAGCTTTGCTTGTGTGGAAAACTCTTTGTGCCTTACCTGCTCATTCTTGACCAGTGAGAGGCAAGAACCTTATTTGATTGTGGCAACAGAACCCCAACCTTTAGGTTAGCAGCCATGAGCTTAGCCACTGTGCCACCAGGGCTCCTTGGTATATACATACAATGGAATATTACTCATCCATAAAGAGAAATGAAGTTTATACATGCTACACCAAGGATGGGCCCTGAAAACATTATGCTGAGTGAAATAAGCCAGGCACAAAAGGATGAATATTGTATCATCCCACTTATATGAAATATCTAGAATAGGCCAACGCATAGAGACCAAAGTTTATTAGTAGTTACCAGGGGCACGTGGGAGGGGGAAGAAGGAAGTTATTGCTTAAGGGGTACTGAGTTTCTGTTAAGGGGGATGAAAATATTTGGAAACAGATAGTGGTGATGGTTGCACAACATGGTGAATATAATTAACGTCACTGAATTATACACATTGAAATGGTTGAAACAGCAAATATTTTGTAATAGTATTTCACCACAATAAAAATTTTAAAAAGAGTGAGAGATTAAAAAAAAAAAAAGGAATAAAGAAACTGTGCCCTAATAGTAAGTACTATCATCAGATAGTTGCTCTATCATCAGATGGGATGTGAATGTCTCTTTTTTTTTGTACTTAACAACAGGTTTATTTTCAATAACTATAACAGTAAATATGCAATGGAGAACTGTTAAGTAGCCTTTAAAAAAAAACCTATTTTGTTTCTTAAAAAAAATTAATTAATTGGCCTAAAATAATACAGAACTGATTAAAGACTTTTTTGTGAAAAAGGAAAAGTAGCATTAATGATGATGACAAGGATTCAAGTCATGGCCCATCATACTTAAAATAAAATAAAATCAGGTTGATCACCAGTATACCATTAAAACAACTGAATATGTTTTCCATAATAAAATTTATGTTTCAGCAGTTACATCATGTAATAAGTTAATGTTGTTCAATTAAATTTTTCCAGCAGTTTAATTTTAATTTGTAAGCCTATTTTGGCTTTATAATTATATAAAGCCTGTATGCATAAGAAGTTTACTTCTACCATAATGTTGCATAAATAATTCACACATAAAACTAGATATAATTAAAGTCAACACTAGGGACATCCCTGATAATTTTATTCTCTTCTATAGAGCTTTTTTTTTTTTTTTTTTAGAGAGCTTAGTTTTAAAAATGCTGAGGTAGAGTTACATACTGAGATGTGGAAAATGTCCAAGATATATTATTAAGAAAAAAAAACCCAAGATAAAGAATAATGTGTTATATGATCCCATCTGTATAAAAAATAGATATAGACACAAAATTCGTGCTTGTATATGCATACAAAAATCTAGACAAAATACACAAGAAATTCACTCACCTATGGTCAGCTAATCTTTGACAAAGGCCCAAAGTCTATTAAATGGGGGAAAAGACAGTCTTTTTAACAAATGGTTCTGGCAAAACTGGATGTCTATTGGTAAAAAAATGAAACAGGACCCATACCTCACACCATACACAAAAACTAACTAAAAATATATCAAAGACCTAAATATAAAAACTAAAATGATAAAGATCACGGAAGAAAAAATAGGGACAACACTAGGGGCTCTCATACATGGCATAAATACAAAACAAACCATAACTAACAGTACATAAACACCAGAAGATAAACTAGATAACTGGGAGCTCCTAAAAATTAAATACTTACACTCATCAAAAGACTTCAACAAAAGAGTAAAAAGAGAACCTACAGACTGGGGAAACAAAAAAGGCTATGACATATCCAACAAGGATCTAATCTCTAAAATCTATAGAATACTTCAACACCTCAACAACAAAAGGACAAACAACCCAGCTAAAAAACGGGCAAAGGATACGAACTGACACTTCACCAAAGAAGACATTCAGGCAGCTAATGGACACATGAGGAAATGTTCATGAGCATTAGCCATTAAACAACAACAACAACAAAAAAAACCCAAACCCGTTGCCATCAAGTCGATTTCCACTCATAGAGACCCTATAGGACAGGGTAGAACTGCCCCATAGAGTTTCCAAGGTGCACCTGGTGGATTCAAACCGCCAACCTTTGGGTTAGCAGCCATAGCTCTTAACCACTACGCCACCAGGGTTTCCATTAGCCACTAGAGAAATGTAAATCAAAACTACAATGAAATACCATCTCATCCCAACATTACTGGCTCTAATCACAAAAACAGAAAATAACAAATGTTGGAGAGGTTGCAGGGAGACTGGAACTCTTATGTACTGCTGGTGGGAACGAAAAATGGTACAACCACTATGTAAAACGACATGGCACCCAAGATCCAGCAATCCCACTCCTAGGTATACATCCTAGAGAAATAAGAGCTGTCACACGAATAGACGTATGCACACCCATGTTCATTGCAGCATTATTCATAATAGCAAAAAGATGGAAACAACCTAAGTGCCCATCAACAAATGAATGAATAAACAAATTATGGTACATATATACAGTGGAATACTACACAACGATAAAGAACAATGATGATTATGTGAAACATCTTACAACATGGATGAATCTGGAGGGCATTATGCTGAGTGAAATAAGTCAGCACAAAAGGACAAACATTGTATGAGACCACCATTATAAAAACCCAAGAAAAGGTTTACACACAGAAAGAAAGAAGAAAGTCTTAAAAGCAGTTACTTCTTAAGTTGTGCAACTAGAGAGTAAAAGGTGGGTTAAGGGAGACTTTTAATATCAATTTTATATCTTTCTAGAACGTTTGAAATTTCTTGCACTGTGTATATATTACTTTAATAATAAAAAGGCAGCTTCATTTGAAAACAAAGAAGCAAAAATAAGGATACCACTGTCATGCCACTGATTGGCAAAAATTATAAGAACGGTAACATCCAGGGGTGACCAAAGTGTAGAAAAGCAGATACTCTCCTACCTTGTTGTGGAAATACAGCTCTGCATCCCTTGTGCAACTAAAACAAATAACCAAAAAAGGGAATAAAGAAAAGAGAGTTAATAATGGCAATAACTTTATTTTACTCTTTTTTTTAATTATCACTCTTTTTTTTTTACACATACAAAAGTAAGAAATGCTCAAGGCTAGGGTTGTCAGATTTAGCAAGTAAAAATATAGGCTGACTAGTTAAATTTGAATTTCGGGTAAACAATAAATATTCTCTTTTTAGTATACATATGTCCCAGGAAATATTTGGGGCCTACTTTAAACTGAAGAATTCTTTGTTGTTTATCTGAAATTCAAGGAGTCCCTGGGTAGCACAAATCATTAAGAGCTGGACTGCTCACGGAAAGGTTGGCGTTTCAATCCCACCCAGAGATGCCTCTGAAGCCAGGACACACAGCTTTGAAAACCCTATGGAGTAGTTCTTCTCTGCACACGTGGGGTCATCTTGAGTCAGACTAGACTCCATGACAACTAACAACAGCAGCAACATCTGGAATTGAAATGTAATTGGTGAGCCTATATTTATCCAAGGCAAATACTGAATTAGGTGAGTGTATAAACGAAGGTGAAAGGAAGCCATCTACATCCCATGCCCTAAAAACAATCGCTATCAACTGTCTGGGGAACGAAGGCCAGTCAGGAGCCTCCATTCGTTCCTTCCCCTGGCCTCCAGGCTAAATAGCTTGTATTTTCAAGTTTGACTCCAGACTCATCACCCCAAAACCTAACCCAGAGTCTTAGAGATGGAGAAAAAGAGAGACAGAGCTAACTATCGTCCCTTGATGTATTAAAAAAAAAAGTGAAATACACAATACAGTATAAAGATCACAATATTATGTAATTTTTTCCTGTGTGTCTACAGTCAAGGAAATGTCTGTTTTGCAAAAAGATGAGGTACATTAAAACAAATCACCCACCAGCAGCTAAAGCAATGGATTAAAAAGCCCTGAGAACTCTAACTGGGTTATTGGGTCTGTGTAATTTTCTTTTAATGACTACTTAGCAGGTAAAGGAAGAACAGAGGGACTGGTGCTTCTAGAAGAGCGTTCTTAAGGATTCCCTTAATAGCTGATGATTACAAATAAAGCTGTAGGCAGCTTTAGCCAGCATAAAATTATACTGTTAGTAGAAAAAAATAGTTACCATAGTTACCTTTCTCCCACTGGAAAAAATTCAACTGCCCACAACTATCCCTCCTGGCAGAGGCGTAACTAAGGTATGGCAGGTAGGGCCCCTGTCCTGGGCGCAGCTTGAGGAGAGGCGCTAATGAGCAGTTTCTATTGACCATCACAGTTTCCATCACCAGTTGTGAGAAATCATTCAACAATTTAGAACTAATTACCACAGGCACTATTTTCCATAGATAGGCCCCTGTCTCCTGTTATAGCAAAGCACCTGGGCATGGTTTTATCTGACATTTCAGGATGCTTCGGCATCAGTGAAAATTCGCCTGCAATTGTTAAAACAGACTGTCAGTGAGGTTGATTTTCCTATAGTTTCCTATAGTTCCATACCCATTATTTTTTTTCTTAAAAGAACAAAAACCTCTCTCTTAAGGTCTCTGAGTATTTGGTAATGAATAGAAGGTATTGGCAATACAGGCCTCTAACTCCCTGATACCAGTGGGCCTCTGTTTTATGAAATTTCCCTTTGGCTTGATCGACAACTTCTCTGAGATAGAAGCGATAAGATAAAAGGAAAAAAAAATCTTGGTCTAAAACTGAGTTATGATTATCTTTTTATCTCCACAAAGTTTTGTAAGTGATAGCAACTGGAGCATCATGGGTGTTTTTCAAGTATGCATTTGGTTGGGCTCTTGATTCCTGTAATGAGAATTACTGACATCAGCAAAAACAACAACAACAAAAACCCATTGCTTTCGAGTCAGTTTTGACTCATAGTGACCCTACAGGACAGAGCAGAACTGCCCCACAGGGTTTCCAAGGAGCGCCTGGTGGATTTGAACTGCCGGCTTTTGGTTAGCAGCTGTAGCACTTAACCACTATGCTACCTGGCTTTCCACTGACACCAGGTTACATATTATTATTCCAAAGCGGTGAAGGCACTCTACTGTAGGGTCACTCAGGGTGCAATCACTAGTTTCAGAGTGCTTTAACTTATCCATTTGATATTTGGGTAATGGCTTTACATTTTGTCACAAGTAATGGTGCAATTCTGTTTTTGTCTAATAACCTCATTTATATTTTCATGTTATTAGAAACCTACCGACTTTATTTAATAGGCACAAAGCCTACAAACTTTATTTTTAATGTTTATCTGATGACAGAAGTGATAAATGCTCATTGTTGGAAATAGGTGATAAATTCAAAAAGCCCAAAGATGGAAATAAACTACCACTCACAATATAACTCTTGAGCTTAACATATGGGTGAATGCCTTCCAATGTTTTATATATAAATATATGTTAATGATACATATATATGTGTCTTATGTACAAACTTTTTAAATAAAAATAGACATATTGTACACACCGCTTTTTTTTTTTTACACATACCAGGCATCTTTTATTGGACACTAATTCTCAATTGTTGAAACATCTCAATTGATATTCCATCAATTCCTGGAGCCTTGTTTTTCGCCAATGCCTTCAGAGCAGCTTGGACTTCTTCCTTCAGTACCATCGGTTCCTGATCATATGCCACCTCTTGAAATGGTTGAGTATTGACTAATTCTTTTTGGTATAATGACTCTGTGTATTCCTTCCATCTTCTTTTGATGCTTCCTGCGTCGTTTAATATTTTCCCCATGGAATCCTTCACTACTGCAACTCGAGGCTTGAATTTTTTCTTCAGTTCTTTCAGCTTGAGAAACGCTGAGTGTGTTCTTCCCTTTTGGTTCTCCATTTCCAGCTCTTTGCACATGTCATTATAATATTTTACTTTGTCTTCTCGAGACACCCTTTGAAATCTTCCGTTCAGTTCTTTTACTTCAATTCTTCCTTTTGCTTTAGCTGCTTGACGCTCAAGGGCAAGTTTCAGAGTCTCCTCTGACATCCATCTTGGTCTTTTCTTTCTTTCCTGTCTTTTCAGTGACCTCTTGCTTTCTTCATGGATGATGACCTTGATGTCATTCCACAACTTGTCTGGTCTTCGGTCACTAGTGTTCAATGCGTCAAATCTATTCTTGAGACGGTCTCTAAACTCAGGTGGGATGTTTCAACAAACAGATGCAGTGCTGGA
Organism: Elephas maximus indicus; assembly: GCF_024166365.1. Taxonomy (NCBI): domain Eukaryota; kingdom Metazoa; phylum Chordata; class Mammalia; order Proboscidea; family Elephantidae; genus Elephas; species Elephas maximus. The sequence goes on from NC_064846.1 coordinate 164,588,232, forward strand.
GGTGCTCACTCGTCTATGCCAAGAAATATGGAAGACAGCTTCCTGGCCAACTGACTGGAAGAGATCCATATTTATGCCTATTCCCAAGAAAGGTGATCCAACCAAATGTGGAAATTATAGAACAATATCATTAATATCACACACAAGCAAAATTTTGCTGAAGGTCATTCAAAAACGGCTGCAGCAGTATATCAACAGGGAACTGCCAGAAATTCAGGCGGGTTTCAGAAGAGAATGTGGAACCAGGGATATCATTGCTGATGTCAGATGGATCCTGGCTGAAAGCACAGAATACCAGAAGGATGTTTACCTATGTTTTATTGATTATGCAAAGGCATTCGACTGTGTGGATCATAACAAACTATGGATAACACTGCGAAGAATGGGAATTCCAGAACACTTAATTGTGCTCATGAGGAACCTTTACATAGATCAAGAGGCAGTTGTACGGACAGAACAAGGGGATACTGATTGGTTTAAAGTCAGGAAGGGTGTGAGTCAAGGTTGTATTCTTTCACCATACCTATTTAATATGTATGCCGAACAGATAATACAAGAAGCTGGACTATATGAAGAAGAACGCGGCATCAGGATTGGAAGAAGACTCATTAACAACCTGCATTATGCAGATGACACAGCCTTGCTTGCTGAAAGTGAAGAGGACTTGAAGTACTTACTGATGAAGATCAAAGACCACAGCCTTCAGTATGGATTACACCTCAACATAAAGAAAACAAAAATCCTCACAACCGGACCAATGAGCAACATCATGATAAACGGAGAAAAGATTGAAGTTGTCAAGGATTTGATTTTACTTGGATCTGCAATCAACAGCCATGGAAACAGCAGTCAAGAAATCAAAAGACGCATTGCATTGGGCAAATCTGCTGCAAAAGACCTCTTCAAAGTGTTGAAGAGCAAAGATGTCACCCTGAAGACTAAGGTGCGCCTGACCCAAGCCATGGTATTTTCAATCGCATCATATGCAAGTGAAAGCTGGACAATGAATAAGGAAGACCGAAGAAGAGTTGATGCCTTTGAACTGCGGTGTTGGCGAAGAATATTGAATATACCATGGACTGCCAAAAGAACGAACAAATCTCTCTTGGAAGAAGTGCAGCCAGGATGCGCCTTAGAGGCAAGGATGGCGAGACTGCGTCTTACGTACTTTGGACATGTTGTCAGGAAGGATCAGTCTCTGGAGAAGGACATCATGCTTGGCAGAGTACAGGGTCAGTGGAACAGAGGAAGACCCTCAATGAGGTGGATTGACGCAGTGGATCCAACAATGAGCTCAAGCATAACAATGATTTTAAGGATGGCGCAGGACTGGGCAGTGTCTCCTTCTGCTGTGCATAGGGTCGCTATGAGTCGGAACCGACTCGACGGCATCTAACAACAACAACAATTCTCAATTAGGATTGGAAAGGATGCAGCAATGACTGTTCCTCAAGGTGAGACGGGTGCCAGGGCAAAGGTGACCCTGAGTCAGGACTGCAGACGGTGTCCTCTCCACTGGCTTCCTCTCAATGAGACTTACGTTGCTGCTCATGTTTGAGTTCCTTCTAAGAAAGGTGTTGTTGTTGTGTGCCCTCCATAGTGATCTACAGGACAGAGTGGAACTGCCCCTTAGGGTTTCCAAGGCTGCAATCCTTATGGGAGCAGGCTGTCACATCTTTCTCCTGCGGAGTGGCTGGTGGGTCTGAACCTCCGTTAGCAGCCCAGCGCTTAACCTCTGTGCCACTAGGGTTCCTTGTAAGAAAGGTAGTAGCTGAAAACCACGTAAACTGTCAGCACCATAAAAACCCTGGCGATGCTCCCTTCTTCACACTGACATACTTGTTTTAATACCGTAGGTCATAACCCCTTTGAAACGCTGCAATGATACCATTAGGCATGAAACCTCGCATCAGAATCCAGCTTAGCAGCACCCCTAATTTGAAAGAATCCGAGAAATTTCTTCTTCAGTAGCACGACCGACACCATTTTGGAGTCCCGAGTGTCTGCTGTGCCAGGCCACGCGAGAGCTGCTGGGTAGGGAGCTCGAAACCCAGTGCACGTGAGAGCAGAGACTCACGGGAAGCAGGTCAGCACTGGTACGAGGCTCGGGTTAGGGATTCAGGCTAAGGAGTTGCCATCATCTTAGACAGTTGGTGCTGTGCCAGAGGGTACATGCTGCTTTGTAACCTACCACTTTTCACTTAATACAGTATCGTTAATGTTTTCCATGGCACTGAATATTCCCTACAACCTCATGTTTTATTTCTACCTAGTAGTTTGTTATATGACTATATCATAATTTCTTTAACATTTTCTCAATTATAAACAGAGCTCTACAAGTATGTTAGTGCTAAATCTTCATGCATATTTGTGATTATTTCCTTAAGAGAAATTTCTAGATGTGTAATTGCTGGGCTAAAGGGTGTGTACATTTTAAATTTAAAGACTATAGATTTTTAACTAAGTCCAACAATCCTTTAAATATTTCTTCTTTTTTTGCAGTACTTTTTTTAAGGCTTCTATTTATTAAGGTTTAAAATATATATAGCAAAGTCTACAAATCTAAACTGTACACCTTGATAAATGTTTATATATATATGTATATATATCTCAGAGTAATCACTACCCAGATTAAGATATAAACCATTTTCAGCCGACCAGAAGGCACCCTTTTGCCTCTTGCCAATCTGTACCCATTCCACATCTTCTCCAGAAGTAATCATTACTCTGACTTATATCCCTACAGATTAGTTTGCCTATTCTTAAACTTCATGCAAATGGAATTATATAGTATGTACTTTGTGTGTGACTGCTTTCACTTTGTGTGTGACTGCTTTCACTCATCATTATGTCTGTGAAATTCATCCGTGTCATGTATGTATCAATACTTTGTTCTCTGTTATTGCCGTACAGGACTCTGTTGTCTGAATGTGTCTGAATATGAGACAGATAGGGTTAACTGTGCTGGTGGAACAAAAGAGCTGTTAAAAGATTACCGTCTAGAAGTTGGGTAAACAGGTACCACACCCTGTCAACATGAGATGAGGTTGAAACAACCTGTGAATTACTACCTCCTTCTTGGTGTTTTTCTAGTCCTTTCCCCCTTTACGGAAACCCTGGTGGTGTAGTGGTTAAGTGCCACATCCGCTAACCAAAACGTTGACAGTTTGAATCCACCAGGCACTCCTTGGAAACCCCATTGGGCAGTTCTACTCTGTCCTATAGGGTCGATAAGAGTCAGAATTGACTCGATGGGTTTGGTTTGGTTTTGGTTTCCCCTTTTACAGGCTACCGCATGCACAGAAGAACAAAGTGTGACTGCTGTTTAACCTTCCTTAGCCCTCCGAAGATGGCGATGTAGTGCCAAAGATCAGTGTGCTTGCACTATATCCCATAATAAGTGATGCCAAGGGCTGCCGAGAGGACTCCATTTTGAACATCAGTGGGTTCCATCTTGGATTCCATATGCATGTACAACCTAATTAACATGCACCAACATTCTGAGAAATACCCACCCCTTGAAAGAAGTCCAGTAAATAATCATTACTCTATTGCAAAGGGCCTCTTTAAAGTGTTGAAGAGCAAAGATGTCACCTTGAAGATTAAGGTGAGCCTGACCCAAGCCATGGTATTTTCAATCGCAACATATGCATGTGAAAGCTGGACAATGAATAAGGAAGACCGAAGAAGAGTTGACGCCTTTGAATTGTGGTGTTGGCGAAGAATATTGAATACACCATGGACTGCCAGAAGAACAAACAAATCTGTCTTGGAAGAAGTACAACCAGAAAGCTCCTTAGAAGCAAGGATGGTGAGACTGCGTCTTACATACTTTGGACACGTTGTCAGGAAGGATCAGTCCCTGGAGAAGGACATCGTGCTTGGCAAAGTACAGGGTCGGCGGAAAAGAGGAAGACCCTCAACGAGGTGGATCGACACAGTGGCTGCAACAATGGGCTCAAGCATAACAGTGATTGTAAGGATGGCTCAGGACCGGGCAGTGTTTCGTTCTGTTGTACGTAGGGTCGCTATGAGTCAACCGACTCGACGAACCTAACAACAACATTGTCTCCACCAAACCCATATAAGCCCTAGACTTGCTTCTCTTTTCGAGTCAGCCTTTTGGAGAGGTTTAGTCCCTCGCTGACTCCCTTTGCTTGAGTCTAGCAAAATAAAGTCTGTTGAAGATAAAGTTTGTCTTTTGCATGTATTCTTGCTTGGGAAAAGACAAGGACCCTTTGTGTCAGATTGGCAATTGGTAACAAACATATCTCCATTCTCCTATTGATGGACATTTGGAGTGTTTTCCATTTTGGGGCTATTATGAATAAAGGTGCTACGGATATTCTTATACATATCTCTTCCTGGACATATATAATCATTTCTCTTGGAATTGCTGGATCATGGGATAGGCGTACATTTAAATATAAGCCTTAAGTGAGGATAGAAAATCATATGAGGAAAGAAAACAATTGGTTGAGCCCTTGAGTATAGAGATAGATGCTGATGGGTGCCAAGGGAGTGAGAGAGCAGGTCCCGGTCACCTCTGTTGTCCTGGGCATGGAGGCAGCCAAGAGAGTGTGTAATAGGGACAGAATATTCACAAGGTGTCAAGAAGCTTGACCAATAAATCCATTTCAAAGAATTCCCATGGCTAATTTTAAGGTTGCCAATTCCCTTTAAAAGTTGTAAATTCGGTGGGAGGCAGGAAGCATAATATTCAAAATAGTCTTAATGTACAGCATGTTCAGTATAAGACTATTTTTATTTAATTAGCTCGTTTGGAGATTTTGGAGCAGACTCCCTAGAATGGTAGCTGGGGTCCTCTGAGATACTTCTGTCCCAAGACAAATTACCAGTTGCCATTGAGTTGACTCCAATTCATGGTGACCCCTTGTGTGTCAGTGTAGAACTATGCTCCATAGGATTTTCAATGGCTGATTTTGCAGAAGTAGATTGCCAGGCCTTTCTTCAGAAGTGCCTTTGGATGGACTCAAACTGCCAACACCAAATACACTTTAATTTTTTTCCTCTATAGATGTGAAAAAAAAACTCCCTATAGAAATCTAAGATATTGTCTTTCTAGGAATCAGTAGAGTTCAGCTCAGTGCTAGGCAAAGTGCTAACAAGATAAGGAGCTTGCACCAGATGTTGAATCAACACACTGCTTCCTTTATCAAGAAAATCTTGCTATCAAAAAAAAAAAAGTTAGATGAACTAAATAATGTGGCATAGTTGATTTACATTCTGGTGCAAGCTCTTTATCTCATCACAGATCAGTAACGAAAGTTTGCTAGTAGGCAGCCGATCTGCCAACTAGATGGACTTCGGAGTAAGATGATATGGGTTCAAATGCCACTTACTGTGTGACCTTGTACGCACTTCTTACCCACCTTAAACCTCACTTTCCTATCTGTAAAATAGGAGTAATAATAGTCCCTACCACATGGGGGCCTGGGAAGAATTTGAACACAAACATGCAAACCACATGCGGTCCAGAATCTGTAAAATCTGATGGGCTCCAGAGTGTACCCCACCAACTAAGCCCCAGCTGTTTACCATGCAGCACAGGCACTGCCAGCAATGGATGAGAAGACCACTCTGCCATTGCTAAACATTCATATTACCTTCCTGCAGAATAAATTGCATGTTCTGTATATGGCATTAAGCATTGCTTTGCCATTTCATTTGAGAAAATATGCCTTCAAATTAGCATATGTCTTCTCCTTATCTTTCTGCATTAAGACTATTTATTTACATGCCTTTTTTCCCCTATTGGACTATGAATTCCTCAAGGGCAAGGGATTGGACTAATTTTCTCAGTATTTCCTGCATGTCTGGCCCATGGTAGACAGTCAACACATTTTTATTGAATGTGTGGAACAGCAGATTCCTGACATTAACCAGGGACATAAGATAATACAAGCCTTTATCTACTATAATTGGGCTGACCTTTCCAGATGAATAAGTAATTTCTGTGTATTGTTTTGGAATTATTTGGCCTTCCATGATTTACAGTTGTTGGTATTTGACAATTAATTAGGATATGCAAATTTTTTAATGTAAGCACCATTAGACGCACGTCAAAGAAAATGTGGATGGACAATCAGGAGGGGTATATGATGTATCCAGTTTTCACAAGGTCACTGTTTACAATTTGCCGCTGCTGTTTTTTCTCTGACCAAGTAGAATTTTGACAATCTTTTTTTGCATTATTTGAAGAGAGCATGAAGTTTGGTAAAGAGTTAAAAATCTTGTCTAAAATGTATTCCTCAGTGAAAGATGATGATGTGTCCCACCCACGTTGTGCACCCACCTATATTCTCTTGGCCTCTTCTGCCTCACCAGCCCTTGGCTATTTGCTTAATGGGAGACCGGCCACCACCATGTTTGCCTCTTCTCCCAACGTGCTGTTGGTCTCACTCGCAGTGAGGGTCGGGCTCTGGAACAACCTCCATCACACACAACACGTCAACTCGTTGAGAGGTGCAGCAGTTCAGCGCCTAAACAAACTCTGACCCCTCCTCATCTCGAGGCTCAGACTCCTCCAGAGTCAGCTGAAGGGCTCTACCTCAGGGCATGGAGCCTGGGCAGTTAACACTCCAAGGGACAAGAGTTATGGGAGAGCCAACAAATACATTTTTCTCCCTTCCTCCTCACCAGCACATGTTCCATTCAGTCTGTCCAGTGAAGTTCTATATGACCAAGCAACTGGCTGGATTTTCTTGTGATGTGGTGGACAGCTTGGTAACATCCAATGCTATACTGGAGAATGTTTAAAAACTGGCTCTCTGGACAAAAAAACCCTTGATTTATATAACATTTGCCGATGTCCACATGTTATGGATTGAATTGTGTCCCCCCACATTTGTGTTGGAATTTTACCTCTTATACCTGTGAAGTGGGAGAAAGATGTGGCAATCTGCTTCTGGCTGGGAGAGAACTGCCTAATGGTCATGGGGTCTCCCTATGTTTGTGTGTGCTAAACTAGAGTGAGGAACCCTGGTGGTGCAGTGGTTAAGAACTCAGCTGCTAACCAAAAGGTCTGCAGTTCGAATCCACCAGCCACTCCTTGGAAATCCTATGAGGCAGTTCTCTCTCCTACAGGGTTGCTATGACTGGAATCTACTAGACAGCACACAACAACAAGAAAAACCCTATGAAGCAGTTTTACACTGTAACACATGGCTTGGCCACGACTGGGAATCAAGTCAATGACAACTAAAAACAACAGATGCATAGATTGAGCAACTGAATTCTTCTGGAAAAAAGTTTTTGTTGTTTTGTGCCATCGAGTCTGTTCGGACTCATAGCAACTCCAAGTGACAGAGTAGAACTTTCCCATAGGGTTGTCTTGGCTGTAATCTTTAATCTTTAGACCACCACTTGCCTATCAGTTTGTCATACTGTGGTGCCTTGCATGTTGCTGTGATGCTGTAAGCTATGCCACCGGTATTTGAAAACCCGGCAAGGGTCACCCATGGTGGACATGTTTCAGTGGAACTTCCAGGCTAAGACAGACTAAAAAGAAGGACCTCTCAGTCCAGTCTGAAGGAATCGACCAGTGAAAACTTTATGAATTTCAGCGAAACACTGTTTGATATAGTACGGGAAGCTGAGCCTCTCAGGTTGGAAGGCACTCAAAATATGACTGGGGAAGAGCTGCCTCCTCAAAGTAGAGGCGACCTTAATGACGTGGATGGAATAAAACTTTCGGGACCTTCATTTGCTGATGTGGCACGACTCAAAATGAGAAGAAACAGCTACAAATATCTATTGATAATCAGAACCTGGAATGTATGAAGTATGAATCTAGGAAAATTGGAAGCTGTCAAAAATGAAACGGAATGCATAAAGATCGATATGCTAGGCATTGGTGAGCTAAAATGGACTGGTATTGGCCATTTTGAATTGGATAATCATATGGTCCACTATGCCGGGAATGAAAAATTGAAGAGGAATGGCATCACATTCATTGTCAAAAAGAACATCTCAAGATGGATTCTAAAGTACAATGCTGTCAGTGATAGGATAATATACATACACCTACAAGAAAGACCAGTTATTAGGAGACTATTATACCAAATTTATGCACCAACCACTAATGTCAAAGAGGAAGAAATTGAATATTTTCACCAACTTTTGTAGTCTGAAATTGATCAAACATGCAGCCAAGACACATTGATAATTACTGGTGATTGGAATTCGAAAGTTGGAAACAAAGGATTGGTAGTTGGAAAATATGGCCTTGGTGATAGAAACAATGCTGGAGATTGCATGATAGAACTATGCAAGATCAATGACTTATTCATTGCAAATACCTTTTTTGAACAACATAAACAGTGACTGTGGAAACCCTGGTGGCATAGTGGTTAAGAGCTATGCCTGTTAACCAAAAGGTCGGTAGTTCATACCCACCAGGTGCTCCTTAGGAACCTTATAGGGCAGTTCTACTCTGTCCTATAGGTCACTATGAGTCAAAATCAACTCAACAGCAACGGGTTTGGTTTGTTTTTTTATACATGTGGACCTCAACAGAGAGAATATACAGGAATCAAATCGATAAATCTATAGAAAGAGACAATGGAGAAGCTCGATATCATCAGTCAGAATAAAGACAGGGCCAGCTGTGGAACAGACCGTCAATTGCTCATATGAACAATATCATTAACATCACATGCAAGTAAAATTTTGCTGAAGATCATTCAAAAGCAGTTGCATCAGTACATCAGGAACTGCAAGAAATTCAAGCTGGATTCAGAAGAGGACGTGAAACCAGGCATATCATTGCTGATGTCAGATGGATCTTGGCTGAAAGCAGAGAACACCAGAAAGATGTTTACCTGTGTTTTATTGACTATGCAAAGGCATTTGACTGTGTGGATCATAACAAATTATAGATAACATTTCAAAGAATGGGAATTCCAGGACACTTAATTGTGAACATGAGGAACCTGTGCATAGACCAATAGGCAGCCATTCTAACAGGACAAGGGGATACTGAGTGGTTTAAATCAGGAAAGGTGTTAGTGTTAGGGTTCTATCCTTACACCATACTTATTCAATCTGTATGGTGAGCAAATAATCTGAGAAGCTGGGCTACATGAAGAAGAACATGGCATCAGGATTGGAGGAAGAGTCACTAACATCCTGCAATATGCAGATGACACAACCTTGCTTGCTGAAAGTGAAGAGGACTTGAAGCACTTACTAATGAAGATCAAAGACCACAGCCTTCAGTATGGATTACACCTCAACATAAAGAAAACAAAAATCCTTGTAACTGGACCAAGAAGCAACATCATGATAAATGGAGAAACTACAGAAGTTGTCAAGGATTTGATTTTACTTGGATCCACAATCAACACCCATAGAAGTACCAGTCAAGAAATCGAAGGACACGTTGCACTGGGCAAATCTGCTGCAAAAGGTGCCTTTAAAGTGTTTTTTTTAAAAAAAAGTTGTCACTTTGAGGGCTAAGGTGCACCTGACCCAAGCCATGGTATTTTCAATTGCTTCATACGCATGTGAAAGCTGGAAAATGAATAAGGAAGATCGAAGAAAAATCGATGCCTTTGAATTATGGTGTTGGTGAAGAGTGTTGAATATACCACGGACTGCCAGAAGAACAGAACAAATCTGTGTTGGAAGAAATACAGCCAGAATGCGCCTTAGGAGTGAGGACAATGGTATTTCATCTCAGGTCTTTTTTTTTTTTTAATTGAACTTTAGATGAAGGTTTACAGAACAAACAAGCTTCTCATTAAAAAGTACACATACATTGGTTAACAACCCCACGATAGTCAACACTCTCCCTTTTCAACCTTGGGTTTCCTATTACCAGCTTTCCTGTCCCCTCCTGCCTTCTAGTCCTTGCCCCTGGGCTGGGGTGCCCCTTTTGTCTCATTTTGTCTTATGGGCCTGTTCTAATCCTTGGATGAAGGGTGAACCTCAGGAGTGACTTCATTACTGAGCTAAAAAGGTGTCTGGAGGCCATACTCTCACGGTTTCTCCAGTCTCTGTCAGGCCAGTAAGTCTGGTCTTTCTTTTTGAGTTAGAATCTTGTTCTACTTTTTTGTCCAGCTCTTTCTGGGACCCTCTATTGTGATCCCTGTCAAAGCAGCCAGTGGTGGTAGCTGGGCACCATCTAATTGTACTGGATTCAGTCTGGTGAAGGCCATGGTAGATGTGGCCTATTAGTCCTTTGGACTAATCTTTTCCTTGCATCTTCAGTTTTCTTCGTTCTCTTCTGCTCCTGAAGGGGTGAGACCAGTAGAGTATCTTAGATGGCTGCTCACAGGCTTTTAAGACCCCAGACTCTACTCACCAAAGTAGAATGTAGAAGATTTTATTTATAAACTATGTTATGCCTATTGAGCTAGATGTTCCCCGAGACCATGGTCCCCACAGCCCTAAGCCCAGTAATTTGGTCCCTCAAGGAGTTTGGATGTGTCTATGGAGCTTCCGTGACCTTGCCTTGTACAAGTTGTGCTGGCTTCCCCAGTATTGTGTACTGTCTTACCGTTCACCAAAGTTACCACTTATCTATTGTCTATTTAGTGTTTTTCCATCTCCACCCCTCCTCTCCCTCATACCCATCAAAGATTGTTTCTTTTTGTGTGTAAGCCTTTTCATGAATTTTTATAGTAGTGGCCTCGTACAACATTTGTCTTTTCGTGATTGACTTATTTCACTCAGCATCATGCCCTCCAGATTCATCCATGTTATGAGATGTTTCACAGGTTAGTCGTTGCTCTTTATTGTTGCATAGTATTCCATTGTGTGTATGTACCATAGTTTGTTTATCCATTCATCTGCTGATGGGCATCTAGGTTGTTTCCACCTTTTTGCTATTGTGAACAAAGCTACAATGAACATAGGTGTGTGTATGTCTATTTGTGTGATGGCTCTTATTTCTCTAGGATATATTCCTAGGTGTGGGATTGCTGGATCATATGGTATTTCTATTTCTAGCTTTCTAAGGGAGTGCCATATTGTTTTCCAAAATGGTTGTGTAATTTTGCATTCCCACCCGTAGTACGTAAGAGTTCCAATCACCCTGCAGCCTCTCCAACATTTGTTATTTTCTGTTTTTTTGGTTCATGCCAGTAATGCCGGAGTGAGATGGTATCTCATTGTGGTTTTGATTTACATTTCTCTAATGGCTAGTGATGGCTTGAATGTCTTCTTTGTTGAAGTGCCTGTTCATTTCCTTTGCCCATTTTTTAATTGGATCATTTGTCTTTTTGTTGTAGAGGTGTTGGGTTTTCTGTCTCAGGTACTTTGGGTATGTTCTCAGGAGGGACCAGTCCCTAGAGAAGGGCATCACGCATGGTAAAGTAGAGGGTCATCAAAAACGAGGAAGATCCTCAAAGAGATGGATCGACACAGTGGCTGCAACAATGGGCTCAAACATAGCAACGACTGTGAGGATGGTGCAGGAATGGGCAGTGTTTTGTTCTGTGTTACATAGGGCCGCTATGAGTCAGAACTGAATTGACACCACCTAACAAACAACAGTCTTTACAGAAGTCAATGACCAGGTCTTTCTCCAGTGAGCCATGTGGTGGGTTCCAACTGCCAACTGGCTCCTGTTCATCTGACCTCCAGTCGTTAGGACTTGAGCTAGCAGCTTGCCTGCTGAGCTTGAGATCTGTTGATTTTCACAGCCTGCTACAGCCCTGCTCTCTGGCCTGCCGATCTTGGGTTCAGCAGCCCCTGCTGCTACATGAATCAGAAGAATCCTCTTTCCTGTTCTGTGGACCTAGGATGCACAGCCTCTAAAAACCACCTGAGCCATTTCATTGATATAAGTCTCTCTCTCTCTCTCTCTGTCTATATACTTTACTGGTTTTGCTTCTCTAGAGAACCCAGCCTAAGACAGAGAGGATACTTTCTATTTAAATTTTTAAAAAAGAATAAAATTTTATCATGTTTCATCAAATACTTCAACAAAAGAGTAAAAAGAGAACCTACAGGCTGGGAAAAAAAATTGGGTATGACATATTCAACAAAGGTCTAATCTCTAAAATCTACAAAATACTTCAACACCTCAACAACAAAAAGACAAATAATTCAACTAAAAAATGGGCAAAGGATACAAACAGACACTTCACCAAAGAAGACAGTCAGGCAGTTAAAGGACACATAAGGCAATGCTTGTGATCATTAGCCTTTAGAGAAATGCAAATCAAAACTACAATGAGATACCATTTCACCCCAACATTACTGGCATGAATCAAAAAAAAAAAAAAAAAAAACAGAAAATAACAAATGTTGGAGAGGTTGCAGGGAGATTGGAACTCTTACGTACTGCTGACGGGAATGCAAAATAGTAACACCACTGTGGAAAACAAATGGTGCTCCCTTAAAAAGCCATAAATAGAAATATCATATGATCCAGCAATCCCACTCCTAGAGAAGTAAGAGCCATCACACGAATAGACATGTGCACACCCATGTTCACTGCAGCATTATGCACAATAGCAAAAAGGTGGAAACAACCTAGATGCCCATCAGCAGATGAATGGATAAACAAACTATGGTACACACACACAATGGAATACTATGCAACAATAAAGAGCAACGACTAACCTGTGAAACATCTCATAACATGGATGAATCTGGAGGGCATGATGCTGAGTGAAATAAGCCAATCACAAAGGACAAATATTGTATGAGACCACTATTATAAAAAGCCAAGAAAAGAACAACCCTTGATGGTTACAAGGGAGGGGAGGGATGGGAAGGGGAAATCACTAACTAGATAGTAGACAAGTGTTAACTTCGGTGAAGGGAAAGACAACTCAATACAGGGGAAGTCAGCACAGCTTGATCAAGGAAAAGTCATAGAAGCTTCCTAGACACATCCAAACACCTCGAGGGACTGAGTTACTGGGGCTGAGGGCTGGGGACCATGGTCTCGAGTGACATCTAGGTTAATTGGCATAATATAGTTCATAAAGAAAATGTTCTACATCCTACTTTGGTGAGTAGCGTCTGGGGTCCTAAAAGCTTGCAATCAGCCATCTAAAATGTATCTATTGGTCCCAGCACATTCAGAGCAATGGAAAATCAAGAAAATCAAAGACACAAGGGAAACATTAGTCCAAAGGACTAACGGACCACATGAACCACAGCCTCCAGCAGCCCGAGCCCAGAAAAACTAGATGGTGTCCAATTACCGCCACTGACCACTCTGACAGGGATCAAAATAGAGGGACCCAGGCAGAGCAGGAGAAAAATGTAGAACAAAATTCAAATTCACAAAAAAGACCAGACTTACTAGTCTGACATAGACTGAAGGAACCCCGAGACTATGGCCCCGTCACACTGATAACTCAGAACTGAAGCCACTCCATAAGTCCATCTTTCAATCAAAGATTAGACAGGACTATAAAACAAACAGTAACACACGTGAGGAACGTGCTTCTTAGTTCAATCAAGTATAAGAGACCAAGAGGGCAACAACTGCCAAAAGCAAAGAGGAGAAGGCAGGAAGGGTAGGAATCCTGGACAAATGGACACAGAGAGCCCAGGGTGGAAAGGGAAAGGGAGAGAGTGCTGACACATTGCAGGGATTGCAACCAGTGTCATGGAACAATTTGTGTATAAATTTTTGAATGAGAAACTAATTTGCACTGTAAACTTTCACCTAAAACACAATAAAACATTTTTTATCATGTTAATTAAATAACTCTCTCGCTTATCTAGAGCCACCAAGTATCCAAAATATTGTCCTGTCTGGAGTCACATACTTTTTTTTTTGAGCCCTATTGGGTAGTTTTTTGTAACTGTGAAGGAGAAAACGCTGTGATTTCAATCTATCCTGTCAAAATCCTTTAGTGTTAAACTGCAAAACATCTGCATTGAAGTCAATCTCAGAGCGCTGCCCGTTTTCAGCTTGGAGCTTAGATTATCTTCCGAAAAGGAAGCCCACAGTTCTGTTGACATAAAGAAAATGTCATTTGTGAAACCCCTGTGTTAGCGAGTTCTTCTGGGAAGTGCCTTATGCTTGGATCTCAGAGGTAAGTGTCTGTCTTTGCAGATAAGTGCACATCTCTGTCATGTCATAAAGTCCCTTCACAGGAAGTGACTGGGGATGCCTTCAAGTGATAGTTTTTAAAGAATCTCTGCAGAAGAAGGACACAATCAACTTAATAATGTCTTGGGGTCTAATACAGACAAAGGTGGCAGACAAAGTGGCCTCAGGTATCAAACAATAGGAGTCAATGTCAATTCATGGGGTTTAATTTGAGGACCATAAGGAAGAACTAAGGAGCCCTCGTGGCACAGTGGTTAAGCGCTCAGCTGCTAACCTAAAGGTCGGCGGTTCAAATCCACAAGCTCCTCTGTGGAAGAAAGATGTGGCAGTCTGCTTCCGTAAAGATTTACAGCCCTGGGAACCCTATGCGGCAGTTCTACGCTATCCTATAGGGTCGCTATGAATTGGAATTGACTCGATGGTAATGAGTTTGGTTTTAAGGAAGAGCTACTGAGTAGGAATATGCTGGTAATATGGATTGAATTGTGTCCCCAAAAAAGATATGTTGAACTCCTTAACCACTGTACCTATAAATATGGCCCTGTTTGGAAATAGGAGAAGGCCCTGAGTGGTGCAGACAGCTTGCACTCAACAGCTAACCTAAATGCTTGAAAGAGTAGAGGGTCAGTGAAAAAGATGAAGACTCTCAACAAGACGGACTGACACCGTGGCTGCGACAATGGGCTCAAGCATAACGATTGTGAGGATGGCGCAGGACCGGGCAGTGTTTTGTTCTGTTTTACACAGGGTTGCTGAGTCAGAGCTGACTAGACAGCACCTAACAACGACAACAACAATTCACCTAAAAATTGGTGAATCGAACCCACCCAGTAGTACCGTGGAAGAAAGGCCTGGTGATCTACTTCTGTAAGATTATAGCTAAGAAAACCCTATGGAGCAGTTCTACACTATATAGCACATGGGGTTGCTATGAGGCAGAATTGACTCTACGGCACACATCAACAACAATGAGGAGACATGGGGATGGGCTTAATATATAAATCATTAATTAGAGCTGAATAAAAGCCTGTTAAGTCCCAGTGTGATATGAACAAATTTTCTTAGTAGTCCCAGGAGAGATGTGCGCTGGAAAATTCCATAAACCCTAAAAGTATTATCCCCAAACTGATGATTAAGCAACCTGGGTGTTCAGTGTCTTTGCTGGAGAAATCGGATAGCTGCTTGGAAGAAAAGCAGGACCCTGTGTCTACGTTGGCTGGCTTTTGCCTGGCACCATTTGGTGCTGTTGTGCTAATTGCCTGTTTGTCTGGGGATCAAACCTTGTTACTCGGTACATCTAAGTAATAGTATCAGATAGTTGGCTTCATATTTAAGTCTTTTTTTTTTTATGTATTACTTGTTATTTCTGATGATTGGCTCTTGTCTAGCACTTTCAGAAAAATGGTTCTAAAGACCCTATGCCCTAAAGATTAACCCATTTGGTAAAGAAATGGCCAGTTTATGGCTCTGATAAGATTAGCACCCTATGAAAAAAAAACCAGAATCGTCACTTAGCAACCAAACCACGTGAGGAATCCGCCCCTTGTTTAGGGCATATGTCTCTGCTCCTCAAACTTTGTTTTCAAATTGGCTTTCTCCATCTGCTAGTTCCCTCATTAATACTAATAAACTCTGACTTGTGCTCAGATTAATTGATCTAAGGAATTTTGTTTCAACAATCTTCATGAGTCACATGGAAGAAGAGGTAGGCCCAGCTCAAAAGAACTGGCCCCATAGGATTCTGCTCCTTACTCATGTTTCAAGAAGCAATTTTATTTCAGCAAAAAGGAAAAAAAATCCATTTATCGATTACATTTACATTTTCATATATTTTATGTATGCTTTGTATTTTTTTGTGTGTAAATTTGCCTTGGTTCTATTGGTTCATTTATTGATTGATTTATTAATTCAACAAATATTTCCAGACAGCCTACTCTGCCAGGCACGGTGCTAGGAGCTTACCTACCCATTGCTATCAAGTCGATTCCGACTCATAGTGACCCTATAGGACAGAGTGGAACTGCCCCATAGGATTTCCAAGGCTGCAATTTTTACGAGAGCAGACTGTCACATCTTTCTCCCATGGAGCAGCTGGTGGGTTTGAATCACCAACCTTTCAGTTAGCAGCCAAGTGCTTAACCACTGCACCACCAGTTTAGAATACATCAATGAACAAACCAAATATTGGTTCTGGGCTGGTAGAAGAATAAAGCAGAGGGTGATTGAGAGAGAGGCTCTATTTTAGATAGGGTGGTGAGGGATACCTCTTGGAAGAGCTGACATTTGAGACAAGTGAGCAGTGGTTTTCAACCAGGGGTGATTGTGCCTCCTAGGTGACACCTGGTAATATCTGGAGACATTTTGGTTGTCACAACTTGGGGTTGCTACTGGCATCTAGAGGGCAGAGGCCAGGATGCTGCACAGCATCCGACAATGCAATGTAGAATGATCTGGCCCAAATGTCAGTATTGTCCAGGTTGAGAAACCCTGATCTAAAGATTTACTTTCTGTCTGCTATGGGGACAAGCCATGTTCTAGAGAGTGGCTGCTCTGTAAGCCTGGTGCTAGATAATGACTCAGAGAAGAGCTCCTAGCTGACCAGAGATTTAGGAGTTCCCTGTTTTTGCAGCACAATTTAACCTATCCTAGCTGATAGAGCAACGTAGCCACACATCCCAACACTCTTTTTAATCCTTTCTTCATTAGGAGAAAAGGAAAAACATTTTCTGGAAAAGATAGAGTCTATAAAATGTTAAACCTCGACACAGCATTAAATGGAGTATTTATTGGATACCTGTCATGTACCCAGCAGAGTTTTAGCTGAAGTTCCTCAGTTGGTGCAAGTTGTTTGTGATCGGCAGCTAACTGAAAGGTTGGCAGTTTGAACCCACTCAGTGGCACTAGAGAAGAAAGGGCCTGGTAATCTGCTTCTGTAAAGATTACAGTTCAGGAAACCCTATGGAGCAGTTCTACTCTGTAACACATGGGGTTGCTATGAGTTTTTTTTTTTTAATATAGGCTCTCTCCTAAGACAAACACAAACAGCCATCAGGGCCAACAAATGCATCCATGCTTTGTGTACTGAACCAACTAGAATCCTGTTCAGTCTGCTTTGTTGTTGTTGTTGTTAGGTGCCGTTGAGTCGGTTCCAACTCATAGCGACCCTGTGCACAACAGAACGCAGCACTGCCCCATCCTGCACCATCCTTATAATCGTTGTTATGCTTGAGCTCGTTGTTACAGCCACTGTGCCAATCCACCTCGTTGAGGGTCTTCCTCTTTTCCGCTGACCCTGTACTCTGCCAAGCATGATGTCCTTCTCCAGGGACTGATCCCTCCTGTCAACATGTCCAAAGTATGTAAGACGCAGTCTCGCCATCCTTGCCTCTAAGGAGCATTCTGGTTGTACTTCTTCTAAGACAGATTTGGTCGTCCTTTTGGCAGTCCATGGTATATTCAACATTCTTTGCCAACACCACAATTCAAAGGCGTCAATTCTTCTTCGGTCTTCCTTATTCATTGTCCAGCTTTCACATGCATATGATGCGATTGAAAATACCATGGCTTGGGTCAGGCGCACCTTAATCTTCAAGGTGACATCTTTGCTCTTCAACACTTTAAAGAGGTCCTTTGCAGCAGATTTGCCCAATGCAATGCGTCTTTTGATTTCTTGACTGCTGCTTCCATGGTTGTTGATTGTGGATCCAAGTCAAATGAAATCCTTCACAACTTCAATCTTTTCTCTGTTTATCATGATGTCGCTCATTGGTCCGGTTGTGAGGATTTTTGTTTTCTTTATGTTGAGGTGTAATCCATACTGCAGGCTGTGGTCTTTGATCTTCATTAGTAAGTGCTTCAAGTCCTCTTCACTTTCAGCAAGCAAGGTTGTGTCATCTGCATACCGTAGGATGTTAATGAGTCTTCCTCCAATCCTAATGCCCTCTTTGTCTTCATATAGTCCAGCTTCTCAGATTATTTGTTCAGCATACAGATTAAATAGGTATGGTGAAAGAATACAACCCTGACGCACACCTTTCCTGACTTTAAACCAATCGGTATCCCCTTGTTCTGTCCGAACAACTGCCTCTTGATCTATGTAAAGGTTTCTCATGAGCACAATTAAGTGTTCTGGAATTCCCATTCTTTGCAGTGTTATCCATAGTTTGTTATGGCCCACACAGTCGAATGCCTTCGCATAGTCAATAAAACACAGGTAAACATCCCTATGGTATTCTCTGCTTTCAGCCAGGATCCATCTGACATCAGCAATGATATCCCTGGTTCCACGTTCTCTTCTGAAACCGGCCTGAATTTCTGGCAGTTCCCTGTCGATATACTGCTGCAGCCGTTTTTGAATGACCTTCAGCAAAATTTTGCTTGTGTGTGATATTAATGATATTGTTCTGTAATTTCCACATTCGGTTGGATCACCTTCTTGCGAATAGGCATAAATATGGATCTCTTCCAGTCAGTTGGCCAGGAAGCTGTCTTCCATATTTCTTGGCATAGATGAGTGAGCACCTCCAGCACTGCATCTGTTTGTTGAAACATCTCAATTGATATTCCATCAATTCCTGGAGCCTTGTTTTTCGCCAATGCCTTCAGAGCAGCTTGGACTTCTTTCTTCAGTACCATCAGTTCCTGATCACATGCCACCTCTTGAAATGGTCGAACATCGACTAATTCTTTCTGGTATAATGACTCTGTGTATTCCTTCCATCTTCTTTTGATGCTTCCTGCGTCGTTTAATATTTTCCCCATGGAATCCTTCACTATTGCAACTCGAGGCTTGAATTTTTTCTTCAGTTCTTTCAGCTTGAGAAACGCTGAGTGTGTTCTTCCCTTTTGGTTTTCCATCTCCAGTTCTTTGCACGTGTCATTATCATACTTTATCTTCTCAAGACGCCCTTCAAAATCTTCTGTTCAGTTCTTTTACTTCATCACTTTTTCCTTTTGCTTTAGCTGCTCAGCGCCCAAGAGCAAGTTTCAGAGTCTCCTCTGACATCCATCTTGGTCTTTTCTTTCTTTCCTGTCTTTTAAGTGACCTCTTGGTTTCTTTGTGGATGATGTCCTTGATGTCATTCCACAACTCATCTGGTCTTCGGTCACTAGTGTTCAATGCATCAAATCTATTCTTGAGATGGTCTCTAAATTCAGGTAGGATATACTCAAGGTCATATTTTGGCTCTCGTGGACTTGCTCTAATTTTCCTCAGTTTCAGCTTGAACTTACACATGCGCAATTGAAGGTCTGTTCCACAGTCAGCCCCTGGCCTTGTTCTGACTGATGATATTGAGCTTTTCCATCGTCTCTTTCCACAGATGTAGTCAATTTGATTTCTGTGTGTTCCATCTGGCGAGGTCCATGTGTATAGTTGCTGTTTATGTTGGTGAAAGAAGGCATTTGCAATGAAGAAGTCGTTGGTCTTGCGAAATTCTATCATTAGATCTCCTGCATTGTTTCTATCACCAAGGCCATATTTTCCAACTTCTGATCCTTCTTCTTTGTTTCCAATGAAACTGAGGTTTTTTCAAGTTTTTAATGATTTTGATGTGTTCTTTCCACAGGTCTTTCTCACTTCTAAATTCCAACTATGCATTTAAAATTGGAAAATGGACATAATAGCAATTCCCATCTCCTACCAATATTTCTGACCTTCAGACAGAAGGTCCACTTGATGCAAAATACACAACTTGAATAAATATATATAAATGTGTCTGGTTTCTAAGATTTCCTTTTTCCCTTGTATTCTGTGATGACGGTGCCCCAGGAATTCATGATTAGGGTACATCACCGCTCCAACAGCCATTGCCACTGCTGCTAAAAATAAGCATAGGACCACCAGGGGTTGGTTTAAAAATAGTTTTTAATCATTTATGAAGTTTTTATCCCATGACTAGCTAGTGTAGCCTGTGGCTAACACTAGAGCTATGGGTCAGCTGGAAACACTCAAATGGCTCAAACACCCGTCACATTTGTTATACAGCAGCACCTACCTCACTAAATTTTGGGTAGTCCCTGGGTGGCACAAACAGTTAAGCACTCAGCAGTTCAAATTCACCCAGTGGTGCCTTGAAAGAAAGGCCTGGCAATCTACTTCTGAAAAATTAGCCATTGAAACCCCTATGGAGCACAATTCTACTCTTGACACACGTGAGGTCATCGTGAATGAGAATCGATTCCACGGCAACTGGTGGCGGTGGTGGTACCCTCTGTGCTGGGTTTGGCTTAGGTCTGCATCCCATGTCTACCTATGGGGCCGGAGGAGAATCAGTTCCCCAGAAACTTCAGTGGACTTGGAGTGGGGGATGGGTATGGCCCAAAGAAAGCATCAGAAATTGTTATTAAAAAAGAATTAGGGATGGATACCTGCCAGCTCTAATGAGTAAACTTCCACTTTAGTAAACCATTATATTTTGTTAAATAGTCCTCATTTTTTGTCCAACCAACACACCTTAAGGTTATTATATGCTACCATCAATAAGAGTGAGAGTCACTTACCACTAGGGTGAGTGCCCTAGGTTACAAGACAGTTTTCAGGAAAAGGTAAAATCATGACTCTCATACAGATCTAACAATGAACATTTATGGATTTTTTTTTTTAACTCAAGAGGAAACTATCTGTTGCCATTGAGTCAATTCCAACTGATAGTGAGCCTATAGGACAGAGCAGAACTGCCCCATAGGGTTTCCAAGGAGCACCTGGTGGATTCGAACTGTCAACCTTTTGGTTGGCAGCTGAGCTCTTAATCACTGCAGATGTTAAAACCAGTTCAAAGGAAAAGTCAGAAAAGCACGTATTATATGGAGTAAAGAAATATGCACACTTTTTTTATATTCACGCAACTTGAAATAAATGTGCAAACAGAAGTAAAATTGGTTTTTCTGCAAGGGCAGAAAAGTCAACTCGTGCTCTACCAGAGACAGAGTTTAAATCTCCATAAGAATTTTGCGTTGCTTTTTATCAGTTACCCACAATTTAAGGAGCCCTGGTGGTGCAATGGTTAAGCGCTCTGCTGCCAACCAAAAGGTCAGAGGTTAAAGCCTACCCAAAGGCTCTGCAGGAGAAAAGACTTGGTGATCTGCTCCAGTAAAGATTAAACGCATTGCCGTCGAGTTGATTCCAACTCATAGCTCTTAACCACTATGCCAGCAGGGTCACTCCAGTCAATTTACAGCCTAGGAAACTCTATGGGGGAGCTCTACCCTGCCCTATAGGGCCGCTATATAGGGCTTCTATGAGTCAGAATCAACTGGATAGCAATGGAGATTAGTCAGAATTAACTAGATGGCACACAACCACAACAACACCTACAATTCACAGAATTGTAAATGAGCTCAAAGACAATGAAAGGCTAGAATCAAATAACTGGTTATTCACTGAAACACAAATTTGTTTTTTCTACAACCCTTTAATTAAATTGGAAAACCTTGGTGGTCTAGTGGTTAAGTGCTACACCTGCTAACCAAAAGGTCGGCAGTTCGAGTCCACCAGGCGCTCCTTGGAACTCTATGGGGCAGTTCTACTCTGTCCTATGTGGTAGCTATGAATTGGAATTGACTCTACTGGGCAATGGGTTTGGTTTTTAGTTTTGGTTTTTTAATTAAAGTAAGTCCCCCAAGAATTCTGATGTGCCTCACCTGTGGGGACATTCCTCACCCCTCTGGAATGAGGAGGTTTACCAGTGAGCAACAGGTACTGTCCCGTTTAAATACAGCTCCAGGTTGTGGTTGTTGTTAGTTGCCATTGAGTATGCTCTAATTCATAAGGACCTTACATATAACAGAACACAACAGTTGCCCAGAGTCCACTGTTGTGGCTATTGTGTCAGTCCATTTCATTGGAGGTTTCCCTTGTTTTTGCTGACCCTCTACCATAGCTCCAAGTAGAAAGGGTAGAAGCATGGTCATTAATAGTGATTAACTCTGCCTGAATTAGACTATCACATGCTGTCTTGGTCATCTAGTGCTGCCGTAACAGAAATACCACAAGTGGATGGCTTTAACAAAGAGAACTTTATTTCTTCACAGTAAAGTAGGCTAAAAGTCCAAGTTCAGGGCGTCACCTTCTGGGGAAGGCTTTCTCTCTCTGTCAGCCTTCTCATCAATCTTCCCCCGGACTAGAAGCTTCTCCGTGAAGGGATCCCGGGTCCAAGTGCCCAGTGCTGCTTTCTTGGTGGTATGAGGTCCCCAACTCTCTGCTTGCTTCTGTTTCCTTTATCTCTTCAGAGATAAAAGGTGGTGCAGGCCACATCCCGGGGAAACTCGCTTTACATTGGATCAGGGATGTGACCTTAGTAATAAGGGTGTTACATCCCACCCTAATCCTCTTTAACATAAAATTACAATCACAAAATGGAGGACAACCACACAATACTGGGAATCATGGCCCAGCAAAATCGACACACACATTTTTGGGGGGACACCACTCAATCCGTGACAGATGCTTTGCCTTAAAACCAGCTAGCTGAGAGATCACATTGAGGATATTGGTGGTGATGAGAATGAAAATCTGAAAACAGAAACTCTCCTCAGAGGACAAGGAGCACTAGGTGTGCTGAGGGCCCCTTGGAGTGTTGAGGGAGGGACCAAAAGAGGGACGGTTGACTTCGTGGTCCTCTCACTGGCTGAAATCTCACTTCCCAGTTCCATCCCTGGAAGGGCAGGCTGGCTGGTCTAGAATGCAGGCTAAGAGATTGGGATTCAACTTGGATTCCAGGGGACTGGGCAGGAGCAGGCTTTTCTGCCAGAGACAGCCCTACACACCCAGTCAGCCAGCCAGACAGGCCAACGTCCATTGGAAAAGCCAAGGTTCCGTGGAAACTCTCAGGCAAAACCCCAAAAGCAGCAGCCAGAAACAGCAAACAAAATAGGGACTCCTAGCCCACAACAGTGAACTTGAAGAGCTGGGTTCTCAAATTTCAGGATTCCTCACTGATTTGGGTGGACATGATGGTGCACTACTGAATTAAGCAGCGACTACTTAATTCAAAGAAGAATGGGTTTTGTCTTAATGGATGTAGGAAACGCTGAAGACAAATATTGAACTTCAAAGCGGGAGGAATGAGTAATATAGGTGCACAGTTGCTAAGGAAACCTTCTCTTAATTGGAAAAAGATGGGTTTTATTATACACACACAAGAATCCACCTCTGGCAACACCCCCACTCCCCCATAACAATCTTTCTGATGTAGAGTGCAAGAAAGCACCACGTTCTGGGGATGAAGGGATTAAACATTAATGTTCCAAGCTTGTACTGAGGGAAGGTTTTTAATTGTGTCACCCATAAAAAGTAATGGTGCAGACTAACATGTGATCCCTTTTCAGCTCAGACTCCAGCAGGAAGACACCGCCTCCCTCCAAAGAAGCTCTGTACTGTTTCCCCTTGTCACATGGTGTGTGCATAGAGACCCTCAGCCACCACGGCCAACAACACAGGAGGCGCACAGTTTAGAGTGCAGAGGTATGTCGGGCAGCCATTCCAAGGGCTGACAAGGAGAGACAAGAACTTTCAGTAGTCAGACTAGCATTTGCCTAATCTTAAACCAGTTGCTGTTGAGTGGATTCCGACTCATGACAACCCCACGTGTATCAGAGTAGAACTGTGCTTCACAGGGTTTTCAGTGGCTCAGCTTTGGAAATAGATCACTAGGCCTTTCTTCTGAGGTGCCTCTGAGTGGAATCAAACTGCCAGCCTTTCGGTTAGTATAGCCGAGCGCATTAACGGTTTGAACCATTCAGGGACTACTGCCTAGTCTTATCCCCCTAGTAAATAAGCCCAAGCACAGTTTCTAGTTGAGAAGGAGACAGAGGCTGTTATGAATTGAATTGTCCCTCAAAAATGTGTGTCAACTTGATTAGGCCACGATTCCCAGTACTGGGTGATTGTCCACCATTTTGTCATCTGGTGTGATTTTCCTATAGGTTGTAAATCTTACTTCTATGATGTTAATGAGGAGGGATTAAAGACAGTTATATTAATGAGGCAGGACTCAATCTACAGGATTAGATTGAGTCAATCTCTTTAGAGATATAAAAGAGGGAAGTGAGCAGAAAGACAGGGGGACTTCGAACCACAAGGAAAGCAGTGCTGGGAGCAGAACGAGTCCTTTGGACCTGGGGTCCCTGTGCTGAGAAGCTCCTAGACCAGGAGAAGAATAATGACAAGGACTTTCCCCTAGAACCGACAGAGAAAGCCTTCCCCTGTAGATGACGCCCTGAATTTGGACTTCTAGCTTCATAAACTGTGAGAGGATAAACTTCTGTTTGTTAAAGCCATCCACTCGTGGTATTTCTGTTATAGCAGCACTAGATAACTAAGGCAGAGGCTGACTTTACCACAGTTGTTCATACTCCTGGCTGTACTTAGAGTTACCATGGGAGCCTCTGGCTGGCCTCCGCCCCAGACCAACTGAAACAGAACCTCTGGGAGTAAGGGCCCAGGTGTCTGCGTTTTTGGAAACACCCCAGGTGATTCTAACATGCAGTCAGTGGGCAAACGTCTGCTTTAGTTTGTAGTGTGTATGTACATAGGACATTGTATAGCATTCTCATCCAGAGCAAAGCATCATACACAACAAATCCATTTAGCATTTTCAGCAAATCCAGCCATCCCTGCAGGCTGAACACGTGGATTCATTGGAATCTACGTGATTCTTAAAGCCTTGGTTCTTATATCCAAAGTGTGACAAGTGATGCAGGTAGCACCCTGCCCCCCCCAACCTTTTACAGAATTCTGCCTTAATGAAGTTCATTTTGGTGTGAGGGTACTACTTGTCCCTTAACAGGGACTAAGGTTTTAAAATATAGAAAGCCAAGTATGGTCTTGCCTCGGAGAATTAGAAAGAGAGAAAGAATGTTGTAAACGGAGAAAAAGAAGGCACCTTGTAGGTAAGTACCTTGGATGCTTCATTGTAGTTGTTAGGTGCAGATCTCTGGGTCTTTTCTCCCATGGAGCTATTGGATAGGTTTGAACTGCCAGCCTCTCAGTTAGCAGTCAAGCACTTAAATGTTGTGCCACCAGGACTCATTCCTTGGACACTACTTCAAAATGAAATAAAAAGAGGAAAATGAATGCCTCACCTCAGAAAGGTCACTTGTGAGGACCAGACTTTTGATGGTAAAGTTTCTCAGTGAGCAGAGATAGGAGCATCATGACTCACCAAAACAAACTCACAGCCGTCGAGTTGATTTCGACTCATAGCGACCCTTTAGGACAGAGTAGAACTGCCCCATAGAGTTTCCAAGGAGCACCTGGTGGATTTGAACTGCTGACCTCTTGATTAGCAGCTGTAGCATATAGCCACTACACCACCAGGGTTTCCAGGAGCACCGCTTAAAAAAACCCATTGCTGTAGAGTTGATTCTGACTCATAGCAACCCTACAGGGCAGAGTAGAACTGCCCCACAGAGTTTCCAAAGAGCACCTGGCGGATTTGAACTGCTGACCTTTTGGTTAGCACCCGTAGCTCTTAACCACTACGCCACCAACATTTCCAGGAGAATCGCAGACACCCTTAAAAACCAAAATCTAAACCTGTTGCCATTGAGTTGATTCCGACTCATAGCAAACCTATAGGACAGAGTAGAACTTCCCCATAGGGTTCCCAAGGCTGTGATCTCTATGGAACCTGACTGCCACATCTTTCTCCCTTGGAGTGGCTGGTGGGTTTCAACTGCCAACATTTAGGTTAGCAGCTGAGCGCTTAACCACTGCACCACCAGGGCTCCTTTAGCCTTCTGGAAACTTTGGAGAGGCCACAGCCTGCAGCCCAGGATTTTTATTTTCTAAAATGGGAAAGAAAGCAAAAGGCTTCTCAGGTAAGGAAGTCTGAATGGGGCAAACACACTCAGTACAAGAGTAACCAAAAAGCTTCTTAACTTGCAGCTACATGTTTGTACTTAGTTCTTTCTGAGTTTTTCCGTCTTTTTACCTGTTTTTCAAATGGGAATTATTAGGGTTCATTATTAATGTATACTGACTTGTAAACAGTTATATTTTTATAGGAAAGGAGAGTTAAAAGGCTTGATCAGGTGCTGACTGGCTCTGTTGACACCAAGGGTAAGAAGTGGCTAGACCCATTATGCAGGGGGCAGAGCAGATGATGTAGGGGGGCATCACCAGCCTTCCAGTCCAGTGGTGCCATTCTACCTATAACCAAAACCAAAACCAAACCCAGTGCCGTCGAGTCGATCCTGACTCACAGCGACCCTATAGGACAGAGTAGAACTGCCCCATAGAGTTTCCAAGGAGTGCCTGGTGGATTTGAACTGCTGAACTTTTGGTTAGCAGCTGTAGTACTTAACCACTATGCCACCAGGGTTTCCATTCTACCTATAAGGAGATAAATCCCGGGGACTGTAAGCACGTGGCCACACAATTTGCAAAGGCACAGCAGAGGCCATAACCACATTCTTTAAACTACTTAAATTCTCAAGTTTGGAAATTGTGAACATTAACACACTACGAAAAGCTCTCACACACTGTGTGCTTACCAAGAGCCATGAGAGCCATGGCTGGAGCAGAAACTTTTTCATATGCCATAATATTAAATTCTGGGTTATAGCATTCTATCCTTCGAGATGGGCACTGTTAGCCCTGATTTATACGTGAAGCAGTGATGCTCAGAGAGTCTGTGTAATTTGGCAGGACTCACAGGCAGTGATGAGGGTAGTGGTGGTGCAGTGGTAGAATTCTCGCCTTCCATGTGGGAGACCTTTTTTTTTTTTTGGTACAGTGACTCTGTGTATTCCTTCCATCTTCTTTTGATGCTTCCCGAATTGTTTAATATTTTCTCCATAGAATCCTGCAGTATTGCAACTCGAGGCTTGAATTTTTTCTTCAGTTCTTTCAGCTTGAGAAATGCCAAGTGTGGTCTTTCCTTTTGGTTTTCTACCTCCAGGTCTTTGCACATTCCATTATAATACTTTACTTTGTCTTCTCCATTCGCCCTTTGAAACCTTCTATTCAGCTTTTTTACTTCATCGTTTCTTCCTTTAGCTTTAGCTACTTGACGATCAAGAGCAAGTTTCAGAATCCCTTCTGACATCCATTTAGGTCTTTTCTTTCTCTCTCGTCTTTTTAACAACCTCTTGTTTTCTTCATGCATGATATCCTTGATGTCATTCCACAACTCATCTGGCCTTCAGTCATTAGTGTTCAACGCGTCAAATCTATTCTCGAGATGGTCTCTAAATTCAGGTGGGATATGCTTGCTCAAGGTCGTACTTTGGCTCTTGTGGACTTGCTCTAATTTTCTTCAGTTTCAACTTGAACTTGCATAGGAGCAATTGATGGTCTCTGTCCCACAGTCGGGCCCTGGCCTTGTTCTGACTGATGATATTGAGCTTTTCCATTGTGTCTTTCCACCGATGTAGACGATTTGATTCCTGTGTATTCCATCTGGCAAGGTCCATGTGTATAGTCAGCATTTATGTTGATGAAAAAAGGTATTTGCAATGAAGAAGCCGTTGGTCTTGCAAGATTTTATCATGTGATCTCCAGCATCGTTTCTATCACCAAGGCCATATTTTCGATAGATCCTTCTTCTTTGTCTCCAACTTTCGCATTCCAATCATCAATAATTATCAATGCATCTTGATAGCACGTTTGATCAGTTTCAGACTGCAGAAGTTGCTAAAAATCTTCAATTTCTTCATCTTTGGCCTTAATGGTTGGTGCATAAATTTGAATAATAGTCGTATTAACTGGTCTGCCTTGTAGGCATATGGATATTATCCTGTTACTGATAGCGTTGTACTTCAGGATAAATCTTGAAATGTTGTTTCTGACGTTGAATGCAATGCCTTTCCTCTTCAATTTGTCATTCCTGGCATAAGTAGACCATATGATCATCTGATTCAAAATGGCCAGTATCAGTCCATTTCAGCTCACTAATTTTAGAACACTATTAGGCATTAAAATATCAGCCTTGTGGGGAGAGTCAAGGAAAGCATGGGAATTGTTTCTTCTTTCCCAAGCTATGGGCACTGAGTCTCAATCATGACAAAGAAGTTTAAATCAAATCTGTCTTGTGTGGTATACGAAGTGTGGATTTGTCTGTCTCTGTTTGGGAAATTTCAGTACTGTAATTTTCACCCACCCAACCTCTACAGGAATGTTATGAGAATTAATGTGGTTTGAAAGAGCTTCCAGCTATTGCTCAGGAAGGTGAGATTAAGAACAAAATGTTCGCAGAGAGACAAGTAAATATGAATGTTGCTCAAAGGTGAGTCTGCTCCACTAATTTTTGGCCTGATGGAATTATTTTGCTCGAGTGTCCCTTTGAATGTCATCTGAATAATACATGATCTGGGAACTTTGTTGTCTGCACAGTGTCCTGCATTGCTCTGAATCTGAGAGTTTTAAAGGTATGAGATGTTTTCCATTTTGAGAAAGAAATAGTGTGAAAAGGCAGGTTAGCAAGTTGAATGTCCACAAGAATAGACAAGAAATAAGTAAAGCTCATATTTCATTTAAATGCTAGTTATAGCGATGAGAGAAATGTCATTAGAACAAAAGCTCAACTCATTGTACCAGGACGTTCTTCTTTTCCAGAAAGAACAAGTCAAACTAAATCCACAATGTCCTTAGAATGTTCAATACCCAGTGTTGAAGTGATGCAGGACTTTTTCGGAGTGGGCCAGCACCATTTCCTAATGAAGGTGACCCTGTTTCAACACAGGTAATATAATTCCAGATTTTGCTGTGATTTGAAACTGGTATTCAACTCCTATCTATTCATATATTGATGATTTTTGCATGAACAGACTCTTTTCAGTTAGATCTCAAAAGGAAATTGTGTGTATAAAAAAATAATAAATAAACTAGCTTTGATAGGAGTATTCATTCTATGTTGTTTAAATAAGCCTGTTTTTTTTCCTGCAGCAAACTCACTTCTGAGAATCTACCTCATATATATATTAGCCAAAATATGAATAGACACGTGCATGAGGCTATTCACAGCAGCTCTATTTATAATAGCAAAAGACTAGAAACACCAAATGCCCATCGTTAGGAGATGAGTTGAATAAATTGGGATACAACCACACGATGGAAAACAGTGCAGCTGTGAAAAGGAATGTGAAAAATCTCAAAATATTGCTTTGGAATTATTGCTGAGATGTATTAAGTGAAAAAATGCAAGGTTGGCTGACATAGGCAAGGAATCTGCATAGTCCCACCCCCAAATTAAATCCACCACCATATTTTCCAAGCACCTACCGTGCAAAGAGTACCTACTGTGCTTTCTGGGGAGATACACACATGCTTAGACAGGGTCCTCCTCCTTTCCCTCCTGTGGATGAGACTTACGTGAAAAGCTTCAACATGGAGTAGAAACGTGTGCATGGGGGCAATGGCAGTCCAGTGGTAGAATTCTCGCCTTGCATGCATGAGACCTGGGTTTGATTCCCACCCAGTGCACCTCATGCATGGCCATCACCCGTCTCTCAGTGGAGGCTTGCATGTTGCTGTGATGTTGAACAGGATTCAGCAGAACTTCCAGACTAAGACGAACTAGGAAGAAAAGCCCTCCAATCTATTTCCAAAAAATCAGCCAATGAAAACCCTTTGCCTCACAACAGTTTGATCCTGTTGTGTATGGGTCACCATGAGTTGAGGGCTAAACCTATGGCAGTTAACAACAGCAACAAAGCAACGAGTGTACAGATTACCTGCCTCTGTCTTTCCTGGTTCCTTGGCAGCTTTATGCATTGCTCTGAATGGGGCATCTGTGTCCCACTTTCCAGAGTGATTCAGGACTAGACAGGAAGTACTTGGGCACTTGAGTCAAGAGATTGATCTGGAATGTGGTCCTCGGAAACTCCTTCATTACCCCTAAGAGGCCTCTGCAGTGATCTGATGAGTGCAGACCACGGTGCTCCTGTGTTCTCTCTGTACCAAGTCTTCCTTCTCCCTGCCGGTGTCTAATTGCTGGTAAGTGGATTCCCAGCCTGAGTTCTTCCTTATCTCCAGCACCCAGGTTCTTCAGATCACAGAGCAGTGCTTCTGCTTCTACTTTGCTCTCCATTTGAAATTCCTTTCCCAGCAATGTCTAGTTCTCACTGTGTCTTCAAAAACCGGAGCGTGGTATAGTCCTCCCTGACCTTACTCATCGGATACCCTGTCATTGGATGAGGCATAACTGCCTATGGACAGACACCCAGACACTTGCCGGTGGCATCTTCCAAGGACTGAGATCAAGGGTCACCCCTCAGGGCTTCATCCTCCAGGGAGAATAGGTATTACTTCCCCTGGGTCCTGGGTGTGAGCATTTGCCTGAACTGAGGCAGAGATCACGTGCCTTCGAATGCTGTCCATGCCTGGTGGCCAAACCTCTTCTGACAGCCCAATTTACCCCTCCTGTGCCTTCTCAGGGTTAGTGCCAGGCCCCAGCTCCCACCCCACCCCCATACTGCCTGGTGTGGTTGGTGCAAACCCTGGCCTTATTCAGTGGTCCTGAAAGTTGACACCCTGGGAGTGGTAAAGAAGGAAGACAGAGGCTCTGACTGCCATGACCTGGGATCACAGGGAAAATAGCATATGGGCAGGGACTCTGGAGAGGAGTCAGACTTCCAAAGCCGAGTCACCAGTGTTGGGTACATTATATAACGATAAAACCCATCGCCATCGAGTCGATTCCAACTCATGGCACCCTCACGTGTGTCAGAGTAGAACTGTGGTCCTTAGCATTTTCAAGGGCTGATTTTTCAGAAGTAGATCACCAGGCCTTTCTTCTGAGGTACCTCTGGGTAGAATTGAACCTCTAACCTCTCCATTAATAGTCAAGTGCTTAACAATTTGTGCCATCCAGGGACTCCTTTATAACTCTAGAAATCTATTAAAAATACATCCTTTGTTGGTTTTCTCTATCCATCTGCTCCTCACTCTCTAGTACCTCTCTTGGAAATATTTAGATGCCTCCAGGAGCCTTTTATAGTGAAGCCCCCAGAATCCCAGAGGGCAGCAGCAACTTCGAAATCGCTTGGAAAAGAATTGCTCTCATTTCTGAATTAAAGGGGTCAATCCACGATAATGCTTTTCATTACTATGAATTTTTTTGGACATGAAAAATTGTGTGGCATCTCTTTCACAAGCCAGTCTTTGAGGTTTTATATTAATATGCAAATATTCAGCTTTAAGATCTGTCTTCAACTTCTCAATTTAATTTTTAAGCGTAGCCAAATTAGCTGTGCCAATATGCAGTATATTTGTAATTTTTGCTCATCTTAATCATAAGTTCAGTCAACTCTGAACAGGCCCATTTGTTCTCCTATCTACAGATGTTCTGTAAGAACATAGAAAAAATTAGTTTCAACTTTGGCAATTGCGTTTAAATCTCTCCAGGAAAATCTGTAGTAGCATTATCTTATTTCATTTAAATTGAATATGTTTTCTTCTGATAATTTTATATAGGAAGAGATACACACTATGCTGTTTTAATAAAAAATTTCAGAAATATCTCCTCCAAATTATCCCATCTCCTTTTTCCTTTCCAGAGGAACTAACATGACTTACATAAATCGAATATAGATTTGCTATTTTCTATCAGTTTTGTGTTTTTCTTATCTTAGGGACTGAACACCACACAATGTTTAATTAAGAAGAGAGAAATAAATTTGCTATTATCATTGAAACATCAATCTATTCCTTAAGAAGTACCACTTTAAAATACGTTTTTGAAATTGAAATTCTCATACCCTGTGTGAAGGCTTCTAATTCTAGCCAACCTATACATTATATCTCTTTGACCTGATCTGAAATAAGGGAGGAAAACAGACAAATTCAGGCTTTTTATGGAATCTGCTCTATTCACCTTGGAATGATTATTTGGGATCAAAAATAAAAAGAGCCACTATTTTTACTTCTTTGAAATAAAAACTACTGTTGAAATTTATCCCTACTGCTGTATTGTGCATGCACCCAAACTTACTCTATAATACACAGAAAATGAAACATATTTAGGTGTAAAACACCTGCAGGCTAGTATCATCTCAAGACTGGGTTATAATGAGACAATCCTATTGAGGTCCTCCCCAACAAGATGTAAGAGTTCTGAGTTCATCTGGCAGCTTCTGTTGGATCTAGGAAATTTAGCATTGACCAACGCCTCTTCCTCTGTCCTCACCCCCAGCACACACATCTGTACGTAGAACTCCAGAAGAAAGAGAAGGAAAGAGATGAAGGGTTGCCTACTATTCTCCTGCTCTCCTCGCTCCACTACCAGCTCTTCCTGTACAGAGGTTAACTTACTGAGGCCAAAGCAAACACAACAGAAAACTACCCCCACACAACCTTAAAGAAGGCAAAATTGGAATTTATAATTCCCCCTTTTGTGGGTGGCAGAAATGGTTAAGCACTCAGCTACTAACAAAAAGGTTGGGGGTTTGAATCCATCCAGAGGAGCCTTGTAAGAAAGGCCTGGTGATCTACTTCGGAAAGGTCACAGATACTGAAAACCTTTATGGAGCACAGTTCTACTCTGATACTGATGGGGTCGCCCTTAGTTGAGATTGAGTCAATGGCAACTGGATCTTCCCTGTCTATAACACTGCTCCCATGCTGGGCCACAGCCTCATCCTTGGCACTCAGTGCTGGACCCAAATCAAGCAGATCAAAGGTTTCATGAGGCTGGTCCTATGTATGATTTTCAGAATGGGGGTGGGAGCGCTGAGGAACATGCACTTCATTTCCAAACGCATCAAAGTAAACTTAGCCATCAGAAAGCTCCTTATATTTAGTGAAAAATCAATAAGCTAATTTGTGCACACTGTATTTTCCTCTTGAGTGAACTTTCCAGATTCCTGTGGGCCTTTCCCCAGGCCCCTCTCTGGACCTGCCTTTTCATTTTGAACGCCCTGTTGCCCTGGAAGTCTTGACATGCATGGGAGTGCTGCCACACTCAGGGGACCTCAGTGCCAGGCAAGACCTCACCACCAATTCTGCAGTCAGCCTCTCTTTTGCCCTTTCTAGTTAATCTCTCTCCGTTTTTTCTTTTTTTTGAAATTGTGGCAATAATTTGCCAATTCACCCTTTTTTATATTTACAA
The DNA here is from genome assembly GCF_024166365.1 of Elephas maximus indicus. Lineage (NCBI taxonomy): Eukaryota > Metazoa > Chordata > Mammalia > Proboscidea > Elephantidae > Elephas > Elephas maximus. The sequence goes on from NC_064846.1 coordinate 164,621,325, forward strand.
TTCTGTGACATCAGTCACGTCAGTTATGTTGCACAACCATCACCACACCCATTGCCAAAGTTCCATCACCATTAACAGATACTCGCTGCTTCCTAAACAATGATTCCCCCTTTCCCCTCCCTCCTGACCCTGGTGACCACGAATAAACTTAGATCTTTACCCGTTTGCCTCGTCTAGATGTTTTGGATAAGTGAGACCATACAGTATTTATCCTTTTGTGTCTGACTTATTTCACTCAGCATCCTGTTTTCAAGGCCCATCCATGTTGTAACGTGTATCAGGACTTCATTTCTATTTGTGACTGAGTAATATAATCTCTCTCCTCTTTGAGGTTAAAATGCTATTATGGGTTTTTTCAATGATAAAGAAATGCTGTTAAACTATTTGGATGGGGGCGGGTGTGTAAAGAGGGTATGGGGATATAACAGAATGAAATGAGAGAATTGGCGGGTATCTGCATAGCTTAGCCTGGGATTGCTCAAAAGTAGAGCCTGAGAAAAAGGCTTGTGTGCAGAAAATGTATTTAAGAACTGATCCAAGGATGTAAGAGAGAAATATGGGGGTGGGTGGGAGGGGTGTAAATCAAGGAAGAAATGCTTTTGTTTTTGATGTGTCATTTAGTTGGCTCCTACTATAGGCTACTTGCACTTGATCTCCCAGGACCTTCCCAGAAGCCTTATGAGATGCATCTCAGAACTGTTGGCCCAGGGCACAAAGGAAAGAGCCTGTATCCTTAGCTCTCAACCCCATCAGGCAAGGGTAGATGCTAGGTGCACAGGGGTATTATACTATAATTACCACCTCATCATCTCCATAGCTACCAATGGATACGAAGTAAAGTGTGCACCCTAGGGGGAGATAACTGGCCTCTGAAGAAACCCAGAACCCTGTTAAGCTGTCTCAGTGGGGTAAAGGAGGAAGAGCTGTTCTCTGACACCAGTGAAACTAGAATAGCTAGTCAGGAGATGGTCAACCCCTCTGACCAGGGGCAATGAGTATGTAATGTCCATTGCCTGTAGGGGGCCTTCCACTCTTATTACCCCCCTTTTTTTCCCCTTTTGTTATCCGTTTCTCCTACTTGCTCTCTGGACGTGCTGTTTGGCACGTAGACATGGCTGCTTGGTAGTGTATTAACTCTGGGAGAGAGGGGCTTTGGCATTCTTCTCCCATGATGTGAAGTAGGGCAAGCTTGGATGTGATATAACATTACACTGTGGGACAGGATCCGAACCTTGGGGAACCTTGGCTGATGAGGATGTTTGCTCTTCTACTCATCCCTGTCCTGTTGATTCTGTTGACTGTGCCATCAGAACAGTGTCTGGTCTGTCCTCTGCTCCAACCCGTCTTCACTAAGAACTTGTGAACATAATACATTGCAGTGGACATAACACACAGCACTTCCAGTTGCATTGGCAGGAGGGCCAAGTGGGTTCCCTGGAGTGGCTCATGCTGTGGCATTACTGAGGCCTCAAGGCAGGAAGCAGGAAGTAAGAGACATGGCGTATGGCAAGGCACTCTCAGGTGGCACCTATGTGAAGTTGCTGAAACCTGTGTGGAATTGGTCACCACAGCACATAGGAGGTGACCAAAACATCTTCCTTCAGATGCTTCATTAGTTGTGAAAAGCAAGCTGTCCCCAAACCTCGATTCATCCCTATTTTGCAAAACTGCTTTTGTTTACTCATAAGGACTCCATTAGAAATCTATCTCTTAGAAATTTCCCAAAAGAATCACATATAATATAAAACATCCAAATAGTTGCCATGCCAAACAATATTCTATGCTCTGTGCTACAAATATTTTTTTCCAAGTCTATTGTTTGTCTGAAGGCTGTATGGATTATACCTCAACATAAAGAAAACAAAAATCTTCACAACTGGGCCAGTGAGCAACATCATGATAAACAGAGAAAAGATTGATGTTGTCAAGGATTTCATTCTACTTGGATCCACAATCAACAGCCATGGAAGCAGCAGTCAAGAAATCAAAAGACGCATTGCATTGGGCAAATCTGCTGCAAAGGACCTCTTCAAAGTGTTGAAGAGCAAAGATGTCACCTTGAAGACTAAGGTACGCCTGACCCAAGACATGGCATTTTCAATCACATCATATGCATGTGAAAGCTGGACAACGAATAAGGAAGACAGAAGAAGAGTTGACACCTTTTAATTGTGGTGTTGGTGAAGAATATTGAATATACCATGGACTGCCAAAAGAACGAACAAATCTGTCTTGGAAGAAGTGCAGCCAGAATACTCCTTAGAGGCAAGGATGGCGAGACTGTGTCTTACATACTTTGGACGTGTTGTCAGGCGGGATCAGTCCCTGGAGAAGGACATCATGCTTGGCAGAGTACAGGGTCAGCGGAAAAGAGGAAGACCCTCAACCAGGTGGATTGGCACAGTGGTTTCAACAACGAGCTCAAGCATAACAGCGATTGTAAGGATGGCGCAGGACGGGGCAGTGTTGCATTCTGTTGTGCACAGGGTCGCTATGAGTCAGAACCGACTCAACGGCACCTAACAACAACAACGTAGTTTGTCAATCAAAACTTTGTTAAAATATTTTTTAATACAAAATTTTCTTTTAATGGAATATTTTTGAATGTTCTATACTGCGATGAATCAAAGATGTCAAGACCGACCCTTATGTACCACTAAGAATGACCAAAAAACACTGCCAGTTAAATCGATCCAATGCTTTCTCATGAATTTAAATTTTTAGTTTATACTTGTTGAAGGAACTCTTTCTGATCTTTAGTATTGGCGGTATGATTTTGTGGCACCTCGAAGAACACTGGGTGCTGTTAGCATTTCCTACTTGACTCACACTCTTATTTTTCCTCTATTACACGATGTATAACTGGAAGTTTAACAGCAGCTTCTGTTCAAAGTCAGCGGTAAGTTTTTGACAAGTTGATATCCAGCTCCTTGACGATAGTACCACCTGAATTGGTCATGGCAGCTTCTCGTCCCTTTGAAATGTCTTTCATCGTTTCCAAAAGATTTGGCAATTTCACTGGTCTCTGTTGTGGGACTTGAAGTCTGTAGACAACACTTTTCCTCATATCTCAACAGCAGAGTGTAACGCAGTTTCATCCACTCGTGAGCAGCTTCCTTTTTGCCCCCATAAAGCCCTTGGTGGCTGTTCTGCATGAAGTGTGGAATTGGTGGCTGTTCCTCCTCCTCAAGCATTTGCTTCTCTAGTAACAAAGTCATACCCCATGACTGTTTCTATGTCTTCCAATCCCAAATCATAGTGTACATTTCTGAAGACCTGTGGAAAGTGGCAGTGCAGCTCAGCATGTGAGATACCAACAATGCACACATGGGACTCATGGCGGTGATGAAATGTCAACTGTCACAACCCAGTCTGAGTGTGTTCAGACCTTGAAACTATGCCACAAATGGCAGCTGCACCCAGGTTCACAGATGGGAAATGGGGGGGAGGGGCTTACATCTTGGAATCAGTAAAGTAAGGTATATATTTTCTTGTCTTTGTAAGTAGACAATAACAAGCACGGTTTATTTCATTCCAAAAAGCTTCCATTAAGGACTCAGGTCCAGAGAGAACATCCGTCTTTGCACAGAGTAATAAAAGAGAGGACTTCCATGAGTATTGAGATGGATGGTGGTGGCTCCATGTCACGCCTCTTTGGGAATACCTTGCCCCTTTATTTTCTCCCTTCTTGCTGACTATCGGACGGCAAGCCAACATTCCTCATGGCTGTCTATGTGGCCTCACTTTTCACATCCAATCCACTGTGGGCTAGAAAACCACAACACTGGGAGAAGCTGCAACCTGAGGAAGGGCAATCACAGAATGTCAGTATGTTATGGATTGAATTGTGTCCCCCCAAAATATGTGCTGGTATCCTAACCTCTATACCTGTGAATATAATGTAGTTTAAGTACCTTACATCTAATCTAATGTAATGTTATCACTGTCCATAATGTAATCTAATCAATCAGTTGAGGTCATGTCAGTGTATAGTGGATCCTAATCACTTCTGAGTTATAAAAAGAGCAGATTAGACCCAGAGACACACATGGAGAAGACAGGAGCCATGTAAGGATCGTTTACAAATCAAGTAACTTCAAGGAACCAAGGAATGCCAGGGGTCTACTGACAAGGAAGGAATCGACATGGCCAAGACCCTGATTTAGACTTCCAGCCTCCAGAACTGTGAGAACATAAACGTCTGTTTATTAAAGCCACCCACTCGTGGTATTTCTGTTACAGCAGTACTAGGAAACTAAGACAGGGTGGTATCACTAAACTGCAAAATCAGAGGTCTGGGCTTGAGCCTTGGCATTATCGTTGCTGGTCTCCCTCTTTGCTTCACCCACTAGCACCACTAACACCTCTACATTTCTTTGTCTGCAGGGATGTGTTGTCTGTCACTCACTGGCCCTGGATTATTTCTAGCCCTGCAGATGCTGCTTTCTCATTTTGGCGCCCATTTTAGCCTGCTGCGTCCCAGGCACTAGTCTACAGGCCAGGGCTATTGCAAGAGAGGACAGACAAGTAAAGTGACAAAGGTACAAATGGTGACATCAATGAGCGAACAGTGCCACAAAGAAAATCAAACAGGGTGATATGATGGGGAGAGGACAGGGGAAGGTAACATTAGATAGGATGGTCAGGGAAGGTCTTTCTGAAGAGATGCCTTTTGAGGCTGATACGTGACAGGAGAGAAGGAGCTGCCTGCAGAAAGAACAACCTGAGCAAGAGCCCTGCTGAGGGAACTGTCGCTGCATCTCTGAAAACAATGGCACTAACACAGAGGAGTTGTCAGGAGGGATTAGTCCCTGGAGAAGGACATCATGCTTGGCAGAGTAGAGGGTCAGAGGAAAAGAGGAAGACCCTCAACGAGGTGGATTGACACAGTGGCTGCAACAATGAGCTCAAGCATAACGACGACTGTAAGGATGGGGCAGGACCGGTCAGTGTTTCGTTTTGTCGTGCATAGGGTTGCTATGAGTCGGAACCGACTGGACGGCACCTAACAACAACAACACAGTGGAACACAGTGGTCTTCATTTGAGAACTTGGGAAAGAATAAAAGGTGAGTAATATTGCATCACTAAGGAGCCCTTGTGGCACAATGGCTAAGCACTCGGGTGCTAACTGAAAGGTGGCTGGTTCAAACTCACCCAACGGCTCCGGCTCCTCAGGATAAAGACTTGATGGTCTGCTCCTATAAAAGATTACAGCCTAGAAAAACCTATAGGCAGTTCTATTCTGTTACACGGGGGTTGCTATGAGTTAGAATCAACTCGACGGCACCTAACAACAACAACACTATATCATTACCTGCTGCTATTTTGAGTGGAAAATAAGAAATGATATCTTTTTAAATTTCTTGGAAAGTGGAATAATTCATGCTTTGTACGATTTTTTTTTCTTTCTCTTTTATTTTCTAAGAATTGAGCCACTGTGTTTAGTGGGATTGCGCTATTATGTCTCTACCTTTACTGGAAAGTGAATTCCATGATTTAGGAATCCTCTGTATTTTCCTTACTGCTTATTTATCCGTGATCTGTGGTTCACATTCTTCAGTATGTTATTTGTGGAAAGTCCTGGCAAGAGACAGGAAAATAGGCTCTATTACAGTCGTAGTAAATCCAGGAAATGGAAATATGATGTATTATCAACAGCCATTGTTGTCCAGGGACATAGACTGAAAGACCAAAGTAATTTCAGTGCTCACTAGCAAAGAAAACATCAGCTTTGTTCTGGGTAGCAATAAAAACAATTAGCCAGGCTTTTACCAGATCACATTGCACAAAAGCTGGTGGGGAGATCTTTAAGAAGATTAAAGCCGAAGCCCCGCGGAAGCCACGAAGATGTATTTAGATGCGGAATTACCTGAAAGTGAAACAATCAACGTGGAACAGTGGTGGTTCAGTGGCAGAATTCTCCCCTTTCATGTGGGAGACCCAGGTTCAATTCCTGGCCAGTGCACCTCACGTGCAGCCACCACCCAACTGTCATTGGTGGCGTGCCTATTGCTATGATGCTGAACAGGTTTCAGCAGTGTTTACAGATTAAGATGGGCTAGGAAGAAAGGCCTGGAGATCTACTTCTGAAAATCAGCCAGTGAAAACCCTCTGGATCACAGGGGTCTGATCCTGTTGTGCACACGGTTGCCATGAATTGGGGGCCAACTCCACAGCAGCTAACAAGACAATCAACAGAAAAGCAACTGTGATTCTATCATGGTCTCTCTCACACCCTACCATTCCCATCCTCTTCTCCCACCACCAGTCCCTTCTTTCTGATATCCATCCTACAAGGACCATCTAGGGAAACACTTGTTGAGCAGACCAATCCATCCATTCATTCATCCATTCATTCAACAAATATGTATTGAACATACACAGACAAACTCTCTTTCCACTTGGAACTTACATTACAGTGGTGGAAGCAGAAAATAAATGAGTGAACAAACAATACAGTTTTAAAAAGGCATAAGAGTTATAAAGGAAAACCAAAAAGAGCAGGATAATAAGGAATAAATTGAGGTGAGGTGAAGTTTAGGTTGGCCATTGTCTCAGTTATCTAGTGCTGCTGTAAAGAAATACCAGAAGTGGATGGCTTTAACAAAGAGAAATTTTTTCTCTTACAGTCTAGGAAGCTACAAGTCCAAATTCAGGACATCAGCTCCAGGGGAAGGCTTTCTCTCTCTGTAGGCTCTGGAGGAAGGTCCTTGTCATCAATTTTCCCCTGGTCTAGGAGCTTCTCTGCACAGGAACCTCAGGTTCAAAGGATGCGCTCCACTCCCAGTGCTGCTTTCTTGGTGGTATGAGGGCCCCCTGTCTCTCTACTCGCTTCTCTGTTTTATATCTCAAAAGAGATTCGCTTAAGACACTATCTAATCTTGCAGATCTCATCAACGTAACTGCCACTAATCCATCTCATTAATGTCATAGTGACAGGATTTACAACACATAGGAAAATGACATCAGATGACAAAATGGAGGATAATCACATAATACCGGGAATCTTGGCCTGGCCAGACTGATGCACATATTTTTGGGGGACACAATTCAACCCATGACAGCCGTGGAAAGTGTCTGTAGCACTGTTGGTTGTCTCCACAAGAGTTATATTACCCACTTCCTTGCTTAAAAAAATAACAACTCTGGCTTTCCTCCAAATCAAGTAGCTTTGTGCTTCATTGGAAGCTAGGCCTGTCTCTACCCCAAGAGGGTAAATCTTGATTAGCTTGAACCAATTGTGGTTTTTCTATCCCTCTTGCCAGTGACTGGTTTAAGAATGGGATAGTGGGGCAATCCTGACCAATAAGGTTTAAAGAGGAGTTGGCTGGAAACTTCCGGGGCCATTTTCCTCCATTTTAAATAATGACACCAAAACCAAAACCCAAAATAACCAAACCAGTTGCCATCAAGTAATTCTGACTCATGACGACCCCATGCCTTTCAGAGTAGAACTGTGTTCCATCGGGTTTTCAGTGGCTGTCGCCTCTTGGAAATAGGTACCCAGGCCTTATGAGGTGCCTCCAGGTAGAGTCTAACTGCCAACCTTTCTGTTAGTAGCCAAACACTTAACTGTTTGTGCCACCCAGAGACTATAAATCAAGACAAAAGGAAGAGAAATTCTCTCCTCCAGGCTTGAGATGTTTGAGGGTGTGATGTTTGGAGTTGTTGGGGACATCTTGCGACTGTGAGGGGGAAGCCTAAGAATGGCAGATGAAAAAGACTGAAGGAACCTGGGCCCCAGAAGGAAACCTTGGTGGCGTAGTGGTTAAGTGCTACAGCTGCTAACCAAAAGTTCAGCAGTTCAAATCCACCAGGGACTCTTTTGGAACTCTATGGGGCAGTTCTACTCTGTCCTATAGGGTCGCTATGAGGTGGAATCAACTCCACGGCAATGGGTTTGTTTTTTTTGGTTTGGGCCCCAGGAGAAGTACTTGAACCACCTAGTTGACCTGCTCTGGAGCCACACTACCTCCACACGTCTTATAATATGAGATAACACACCCCTTCTCATTTAAGCCATTTTGAGTTGGTTTTTCTATTGTGTGTAGCACAAGTCGTCTCAACAGAAGCAGCCTCTCTGAGGAGATGACATGTGAACAGAGATGTAGATGATGAGAAAACAGTCCAATTGGCAGTGATCTGGCTTTGCTCTCTCAGTTCATCACCGTGAGACCTTTTTCGAGGAGAGTCCACAGGACTAAAATGTGAACATATTTTCTGTTGTAAAACCCCAGGCATCAAGACAAGGGCATGCTCACATTTGCCACAAGGAGGAATCTTTGGGCCTTGAGGACTTGGGAGCTGGAGTGTTGAATACAATTTTAGGCCTAAGGGTCCTTGCTGTGCTGGTTGGCTTTTCGGTGCTGTTGGGTTTCCGGCTGGTCAATAGTACATTCTCTAGTCAACAGCTGCTCCAGAGCCCAGAGAAGGGTCTGTGGTAAGAGGTTGGGGTTCAAGTGGAAGCATCTGTGGTTACCTGAAGGCCATTGCTCACCGCATTGGATTGCAAATAAATGAATAAATGTATTCCCTTGTATAGATTTCAGATGAAATAAAGTATGCAACGTTCAGATTATCTTCTGTGACTTCAATACTTTTCTTATGTTTTTTGTCACTGTAGTAGTAGTTTGGGTTCCCCCCATAGCATCCAAGAGATCAGATTTGCATGTAAGGAATTTATTTTGGAGGTGATCCCAGGAAGATTTGTGAGAGAGTAGGAAAATGAGATTGCGAAGAGAAGAAATCCGGTAATGGATGAGTTCGTGAGTAGATGACTGAAGTGGGCAACTGGGGCTCGGTTCCACTGGGGAAGCTTGAGGAGACTGTATGGAATATACCTCAGAATGTTCCCACCGAGGGGCAAGGAAACTGTGGTATTTAACTGGCAACTCCCAGCCCTCATTGGTTGAGGGTTACCCAGGGGCATTTCCTGCCTAACTCATCGTGCTTACATGTTCCCAAGGCCAAAGAACACTCTCAAATAGAAAGAAATGAGAAGCCTCAGAAGTGTCTGCAGGTGACCTACAGGGTAGGTCAAGGGGGTATGGTCTGGACACCAACAGGATCTGTTATAGCCACAAACCTTTCTGCAACTCCAATTTCAGGAATGGATACTTATAAGTATTTGAGTACCATTAGACTAGGCCTCTAGTCCTGGGTCTGCATTTGATTTTATCTAGCATTAGGACAGCAGCAGTAGTTTCACCAAATGTCGGCACCTATCCTTGGTCTTGGGGGCAGGGGTTGACTGGTGCTCAGGAAGAAGACTGAGACCCAAACCAAGGGAATAAGTATCATCTGAACTGAAATGAGGGCAGGATGGATCTGATGACGGATTTGAGTACAAAGATGGTTTCTAGTAAACAGAGCAAAAGATATGGGACACAAAATAGAGCTCCCACATGGCTGATGAAAGATGAGAAGAATGCAAGAATGAACAAAGAAAAAATGACTGGGGGACAAATTAAAATGAAGGAAGGAGATTAGGGAGTTAAATGTGTAAGCACTACCATACTCGAGGAAGTGGCCAAGAATGCAATGAGGTTGTAACTCCAACGAGTTTCTCAAAGTCAGAGACTGCAGAGGAAAAGGGATCATAGGTTCTCCCAATGGATCAGCAAGATGAAAAAGAGCACTCTTAGTTATGAATAAGATTCTGCTCTTAAAATGAAAAACAAACAAACCTGCCATATAGTAGTATTGTGTAGTTATTTTGCATACACTTTATAGACCAAGATTCCTAACCTTGTGGTCAAATGGCCTTTTCTTTCTAGATATTTGACTGAACTGTACTGTTGCTGCCAATGATTCAGTAAGGAAAACATTGTCCAGTGGAATCACGACAGGACTGAATTCACAACAGGGCAATCTAAATAAGGAGGAGGCCATGGTTCTAGTTCTTGGCTGGTAGCAGCAGACAACATCTGTAGTGATCCCTTTATGGAACTGTGCACACTCGTGTGTGCGTATAGCCAATAAATATTGACTGTCATGTTTAGAGGAGACCCTGGGTGGTGCACATGCTTAAACGCTCAACCACTAGCGGAAAGGTTGGTGGTTTGAACCCACCCAGAGGCAATTTGGAAGAAAGGCCTCCCAATCTTTTTCTGAAAGATCACAGACTTGAAAACCCTATGGAATAGTTCTACTCTGCACACATGAGGTTGCCATGAGTTGGAATCGACTTGATGGCAACTAACAATAATAACTATGTTTAGAAAAAATATTCAATCTGTGGTAGACATTTTTAGCTGCCCACCTAACACCATTGCCCCTTTTTCATAGCTATCAGAACTCTAATTTTACTTGGACAGAATCATACCCCTCACTAGGGGATGCACCATGATGGGTCTACGCCAAAAATGGCAGTTCTGTTACCCTTTGGCCAGTGATTTGTTGAGGGATGAGTGTGTGACCAAGTCTGGAAAGTGAGATAGAATGGGAAGTCTGTCGGTGAACTTCTAGGGAAGCAAAAGTTAAATTCTACATAGAGGGAAAGCCCTTTTGCCTCTCTCTCCCCTTCCTTCTTTGGACACTGTCTTTGGAGGGCTATATTTAGAGCTGGGGTAGCCATCTTGAGTTCATGATGGAATAGGCCAATAAGAACAGGGATGGTAAGATCCTTGATGACATTGTTGTACTGCTGAGCTAACTCTGAACCACCTACCAACAGACTTTGTGTTAATAAACAATAAGTGTCTTTATGTTAGTTGGGTTTTCTACGACCTAAAGAAGACACAACAAATGAAGAAGTGGGTGAATGAATACCGATGTACGTTCAAACATAACTGACTCATTTATTATATTTTTTCTTATTCCTTATTTTATCCCAAGCACAGATCACATTGACTGGCATTCAATAAACACTTATTAAAATGACTGAATAAACCAATAAATAAATTATGAATAGGAACAGAAATACAAAACTAAAAATGCAAGATCTACCTTATTGGACACACTGATGACCGTTCCATAAAACTACATATTTTAATGCCTAAGATCAGCAAGTATGCAGAGATGTTGCAAACTGCCAAACTCATATTTGGCTTGGGCGGATATATGCTAAATTTAAGAAATGGGATGCAAATAAGCAGAGACTAAAAGCTTTTCTGGTTCTGATATGAGGTATTTTGGCAGGGGATAAACTCAGTAGCGAGACTAGAATAAGTAATTCAGTGCAAATTTGAAGAGACTGATCTAAAAATTCCACTTACATCATCTTTTAAAAAGTATATCTTAATTTCCCCAAAGAATATACATAGCATTGTTAAGGAATGTGTTGGTCTTTTACTCTCACTTGAAAATGAAATTCTCCCACATCATTGTCACGTAAATACCCTTATAACAGCCTCTGATGCCCCATGCTTTTTTCTAAAGCTTATCCAGCACACTTCATCCTTCATCCTTCCAATTTAGCTTCTCAGCAGATTGTTTTAAAAACTGTACAAGAAGTCACTTAGTGCATGTAATGATTTTCATCTCATTTACTGAAATTCTGCCAGCTAATACTTTTTTTTTTAATACATATAGGCAATAACCATGATTACAGATGGTGTGAAAATGAAGAAAATATGGAGTATAGATGTTGACGTATCTATCAACAATGGTCCAAAAGACATGCAGTCAGTATGTCTAAGTGATCATATTTTTTTCTCATACATTTATCCTCTCTCTCATTCATTTCCTTCCAAAGAACTTTTAAATCTCTCCATTTAAAATAACAAAATATTCTCTCTCAAGCTTATATCTCACTCCAGCCAACTCCAAATTTCCCTCCTATCACTCATCTCCAAAAGTCTTGACTTATCCATATTGCCCCAAGGCAAATGCAGTCAGTCTCCCACCTGCTCCTCTTCAGCACTCAGCTTCCAGTACATGCAAGTGGCATCCAACTTCAGGTACGTGGGACACTCCACCTAAGGCTTTCTCTCCAGTCTAGTGCAGGGACGCCAGGAGTGTTAGGGGATGTGTGCCACTGGGAGCTCTCTTAGCCAATGATGAATGGTAGTTGGAGGATAAATACCACTTTCTAGTTCCTGGGTGGAAACCCTTGTGGCAGAGTGGTTAAGAGTTTGCCTGGTAACCAAAAGGTCAGCAGTTTGAATCCACTAGGTGCTCCTTGGAAACCCTATGGGGCAGTTTTACTCTGTCCTATAGGACAGAGTTGGTTATTATGAGTTGGAATCAGCTTGATGGCAACGGGTTTGGTTTTGATTTAGTTCCTGGGTTGCAGTGAGGATAACTCTGAGGTTGCTCTACATCATCTCCAGAGATCGCCAGCAGGGCTGAACCCCAGGTGCCCACAGCAATAATCTGCTTAGTGTCTCACTTTTTACTGTCTTCTTTCCTTTTTCTTCTCACCTCTCTCCTGACTAAAACACACCCATTTCTTTTTTTAGATTTTATTTTGTTGTTGTTGAGAATATATATAGCAAAACATACACCAATTCAAAAATTTCTACATCTACAATTCAGTGACATCGATTACATTCTTCGAGTTGTGCAACCATTCTCACCCTCCTTTTTTGAGTTGTTCCTCCCCCATCAACATAAACTCACTGCCCCCTAAGATTCCTTTCTAATCTTCTGAGTTGCCATTGTCAATATGATCCCATATACATAGTTCCTGAAAGAGCATAATGCTCAAGGCAGACGTTTTTACTAGTTAAGCTAAACTGTTCTTTGGTTATAAGAAAACTTCAGGGGGTATTTTTGGTTTAAAGCTTAAAGATTATCTCAGGGCAATAGTTTTGAGGAGTTCATCCAGCCTCCAAACCCACTGCTTGCAAGTCAATTCTGGCTCATAGCAACCCTATAGGACACAGTAGAACTGTCTCATGGGATTTCCAAGGCTGTAAATCTTCACAGAAGCAGACTGCCCCATCTTTCTCCAATGGAGCAGCTGGTGAGTTCGAACCACTGACCTTTCGGTTAACAGCCAAGCTCTTTAACCACTGCACCACCAGGGCTCCAGAAAGTCTGGAGTCCATGAGGATTTGAAATTCTGTTCTACATTTCTTCCCCTTTTGATAAGGCTTCTTCTACAGCACCTTTGATCAAAATGTTCAGTATTGGTAGCCAAGAAACATCCAGTTCTCCTGGTCTCACGGCAAAGGAGGCAGTTGTTCATAGAGACAATTAGCCACACATTCCATGCCCTCCTCCTAGTCCTGACTCTCCTTCTTCCTCTGTTGATCCAGGCAAGTAGAGACCAACTGTGCTTTGGATGGCTGCTTGCAAGCTTTTAAGACCCCAGGCACTACGCAATGGACTAGGAGATGGAATAGAAGCTCTAAACATGTTCTTAGGCCAATTAACTGGGATGCCCCATAAAACCATGACCCCAAATCTCCAAACCAAGGAACCAAATCCCATGAGGTTTTTGGTTGTACACAAGCAGCCTCAGCAGCTATTTTTTTTGTCATTGTTGTACGTATATCTATTACACAGCTTCTGCCAATTCAACTTTTTACAGGTGTACCACTTACTGACAGCACTTACAATAATCAGCTGTGCTACCCTACCCTTACGGAGCCCTGGTGGTGCAGTGGTTAAGAGCTTAGCTGCTAGCCAAAAGGTCAGCAGTTGGAATCTACCTGTCGCTCCTTGGAAGCCCTATGGGGCAGTTCTATACTGTCCTGTGGGGTCATTATGAGTTGGAACCAACTCAACAACAACATCGTTTTTTTTTGGAGGGGAGCCCTACCCTTAATCAATGTGATATTTCCATCACCACTATTCCCACCTTTCCCCTCCCTCCCACCCCTGATAACCACTAATAAACTTCGGTCTCTACAGTTTGCCTTTTCTTGTCTTTTTATGTAAGTGAGGTCATACAACATTTGTCCTTTTGTGGTTGACTTATTTCACTCAGCATAATGTCTTCAAGCTCCATCCATATTGTAGCATGTATCAAGACTTCATTTCTCCTACTGGCTGAATAGTACTCCATTGTATGTATGTACCACATTTTGTTTATCTATTCACCTGTTGATGGGCATTTAAGTTGTTTCCACCTTTTGACTATTGTGAATAGTGCTGCAATGAACATTGGCGTACAGGTCTGTTTGAGTCTCTGCTTTCAAGTCTTTTGGGTATATACCTAGGAGTGGAATTGCTGGGTCATACGGTAGTTCTATTTTTGTTTTTCGAGGAACTGCCACACTATTTTCCACAACGGCTGTACCATTTTTGCATTCCCACCAGCAATGGTTAAGGGTTCCAATTTCCCCACATCATCGCCAACTGTAATAGTTAAGGTTGTGTGTCAACTTGCCTGGGCCATGATTCACAGTGGTTTGGCAGATATGTAATGATGTAATTTGGCAGTTATGTAATGATGTGATCATTCTCCATTTTGTGATCTGATGTGAGCAGCCAATCAATTGAAAAGGGAGCTTCCTTGGGAAAGTGGTCTGCATCAATATATATGGGTGTTCTGGCAAAGCTTGCACGCACTGGATCCTGCATCTGACTGATCATTCTCTGGCCTTCAGTTCTTGGGACATGAGCCAGCAGCCAGCTGCCTGACCAGCAGATCTTGGGATTCATTAACTCCTGCAACCCTGTGAGCCAGCAGCCTTCTGCCTGATCTGCAGATCTTGGGATTCGTCAGCTCCTGCAGCCCTGTGAGCCATTTCCTTAGATAAATCTCTCTCTATAGGTATTTATACATATAAGCTTCACTGGTTTTGCTCCTCTAGATAACCCAGCCTAAGACACCAACATTTGTTATTTTCTGTTTTTTTTTTTTTTTAGTTTAATCTTAGCCATCCTAGTGTGGGGACACACCCATTTCTATTTCATTCCCTTGTTCGAATCCACCAGATCTCCTTGGAAACACTATGGGGCAGTTCTACTCTGTCCTATAGGGTTGCTATGAGTCGGAATCAACTTGACAGTAATGGGTTTGGTTTTGGAAACCCTGGTGGTGTAGTGGTTAAGAGCTATGGCTGCTAACCAAAAGGTCAGCAGTTTGAATCCACCAGGTGCTGCTTGGAAGCTCTATGTGGCAGTTCTACTCTGTCCCATAGGGTCGCTATGAGTTGGAATCGACTCGATGGCAATGGACTTTTGGTAATCATTCTCCAACCACTCCCACGTAGGTTTGCCTCACCCTGCCACTGAAGACCTCCATGTCAATGAACCCAAAGGGCATTTTCAACCCTTCCTTAGCATCTCAGTGACATTACACCAATCGACTGCATCCATCTTCTTGCAACACTTTTTTGACTCCTTGACACTATGTGCCACTGGTTTTCCTTTGACCTCTCTACCTGTTCCTGCTTGGCCTCCTCTGTGGGCTCATCTCTGTCATATTGAGCATTCCATATTGAGGTTCCTCAAGGCTCAGTTCTACACTTACTCCTCTTCTCACTGTACCCTCTCTGACTGACTTCATCCACATCTTCATCTTGAGTTACCAACCCTAATGAAATGTCTTAGACATTTTTATCTTCAACTCAAGCCTTTTGTCTGCACCCCAGACCTGCATATCTAATTGCCTACTTCATAACTCCTAGATGTCTTAAAGGCACCTCAAACTCAACATGGTCTAGAGGAAGATATGATTTTTTCTGCCAAAACCCCGTACTCTCCTATTTATCTCTGTCTTGGGGAATGTTGACACTACCCACCCAGTTTTGAAAGAAAGAAGCCTAGTAATCATTCTCAATTTATCCCTCTTTGTCATCACCATCCCCCAGCACACATATCATATCTATCATTAATGAAATCCTTTTGATTTATCTCTTAAATATTTTTGAACCTGTTGACTCCTTTCTGTCTCTGCAACACCATCGCCTAAACCTCCGGAAATACCTCCTAATTCATTTGCCCACTTTCTTTCTACTGCTTTTATCCATTTTCAACACTATAGTTAAGGTGGTATGATGACTTCCACCCTCACCCCCTCCCTCACATTTAAAATATTTTAATGGCTTCCCGTTACTCATCAAATATACACACAAACGCTTTAATCTACCTCATAAGGTCCTGCCCTTCTGGCACCTATCAGTTTCTCCAGCCTCATCTGGTCCCAGACTTCCCTTCCACCTTCCTGGTTTGGCCATAGTGGCCTTCATTTGTTCCTTCACATGTACTCCTTGACATGGAATTCTTTGTATATACTGTTTTCTCTTAAAACACTTCCTTCCCTTTTCACTTATTTCCTGCCTACTAATTCTTCAGATCTTGGCTGAATTATTACTTCCTCAGGGATGTTTTCATTGATTTCCCTGACCAGACTAAATCTGCGTAATAACAAGCTTTCATTGCCCTACATATCTTTCCTGAATTACAATTATTACAGTTGAGATTCACATTTACTTGTTTGATAAATGAATAACTGCACTGAATGAATGAATCAATGAAAAGAAGCTACATTCTCCAAGCTAGAAGAATCCTATCTGTGCTGTCTCAGTCGGTTGAGTGCACACTAACTTGGACTATCTTGGAATGCGCCCAAAACCATCTCGTTCCTCAAGAACTGTTCTCACATACTTTGCCAAATGCAGTTTAGGATTCTGCCAAGATGTTCCCATATGCTCTAAATGAGCACAGCATTGATCAGCTGTCCCATGTGTTCACTGTGAAAGTCAACCTTCATAAGGTGGGGGGTGAAATGACCTTGATGTTATACATAGTGTCCTCACTATACGGATAGAGATCGGTAGTAATATGAAAGATGAAGTGTCTTAGGAAACATAAGGCAGTAACTTTCTTTGTTGTTGGGGAATTTACAGTGTCTCTCTTTTTTTTAAAGAACAAACAAGGTTTCCTACAAATCTTGTGACCAAGAATTCTAAATATTTGTACTCTTTTATTTCTTTTTTTGCTTAGAGCAGATGTGACAACTGGTAAAGTCTCATGTTTGAAATAAGACACTTTAAATGGGAAGATGGCATTATGCAATAGCAGATTAGAGCATTTTTGTTTGTTTCTAGAGAATATTGCATATCGGTTTATTAGTTTTTAAGTAAGATAGCATTAATAGTAGGACAAACATTCTCTTTGAATATGTTGTATCCTTTCTATAAGTGGTTCTATAGTGGTTAATAGCCTAGCCCCAAAGCTAGCCACGTTCTCAAATATGATTAATATTTCTCTGTCTTTTTCTTAATGCACCATTAACTAGTGCAGAGTAAGTGGTCCTAGTGCCAAAAGCCTTTTCCATTAAATGGAAAATACATTTACTCATTTCGTGAATTAATTAAGGTCATATGGAATTCAGAGCCAAAAATTCTCACTTATGCATTTTGTTTTACAGAGATTTAGAAAAATATTGAGTCCTTTGTGCCCAACAGGACTCCCATATGCTTTCGTATCTTAAAACAAAAGTACGGACACAAGTACAAGCATTTCAGCTTTTTCTTAACTATCGCAACTTCCACGTGGAGTCTGAGGTGTGTGTGTGATTAACAGCAATGAGCTACACTGAACATGAGTACATTGGGAAAGAGGAGGGCTCTTCAGACAGTCTTCTCCCGACTCCATAAGTCTCTAGTACTGCGGAAATTTGTGCTTGTGTGTGTACTGGGTGGGGGCTGGCTACACGGATAGTTTAGAGGATGGGTGGCTGTATCCCTAGCCTGAAGAGGATCATGTGTCTGCTCAACGCAAGAGTTACACCAGGCCAGGCCCTGTGCCCACTCTGGGCGCCCAAAGAAGCAGAAATCTAATATCCAGTCTCTACCTACCAGACATTCCCGGATGTGCAGGAGGGTGGCCTAACATAAAAACTTGCTTGTTCCAGGATTCGCAAGAGCATGAAGAAAAGACTGTGGTGGCTTAAGGAATAGAGAGGGTTGAGGACTTTGGTCCTCTACATATTTTTCCTTGCTCGTAGCTCAGTAGCTATTTATTGAACACCTACTATGGGCCAAGCACACACAGGGCAACTGAGCTGTGCACACACATGCCAATATGGCTTCCAGTGTGGCTCTGGCCTTCTCTCACTGCTTCTCCCATGGAAGGCCAACTCTAAGGGCTGATGTCCATTTACAGACAGCCTTGAAGAAATTTGCTGGGAGTCATTTGCCTCCAGAGGCACCATTCCTCATCTAACATGAAAAATGTAAGATCCACCTCTCTTTTCCAAAGCCTAGAATATCGGTTCTCAAACTTGAACGTGCATCAGAATCACCTAGACGGCTTGCTAAAACACAGATCACTGGGCCCTATCCCCAGAGTTTCTGATTCAGGAGGCCTGAAACCTTGAGTTCCTGGTTGGCTGAAACCATTAAGTGCTCAACTAACCAAAAGGTTGGCAGTTCAAACCCACCCAGAGGCACCTCAGAGGAAAGACCTGGAGATCTGCTTGAAAACCCTATGAAATGCAGTTCTATTCTGCACACATGGGGTTGCCATGATTCAGAAATCAACAGCAACTGGTTGTTTTTTTTTTTGCGGGGGGGTGGTGGGGGTAGATAAAACCCAAGAATTTGCATCTCTAATCAGTTCGCAGGAGATGATACTGCTGGTCTGGGAATCACACATTTATAGGACATAGCCAGCCCCAAGCAGCCAGAGCCCCAATTGTTCTTACCTTGACACTACTCCAGGCCCTCTGGTTCTTCTGTACCAAAGGCACGTCCCAAGAAGGCACGTGCGCCTCCAAGTTCCACCACCTAAAATGCCCCACTGAAAAAGGAAAGAAAATACATCAATTGAAGGAGGAAGTCTTCTAGCATTGTTTCATTCTTAGTTGTTGGAATTGTAATTGACTCATGGTGACCCCATGTGTGTCAGAGTAGAATTGAACTCCATAAGGTTTTCAATGATTGATTTTTCAAAAGTAGATCTCCAGGCCTTTCTTCCAAGGCACCTCTGGGTGGACTCAAACTTCCAACATTTTGGTCAGCAGCTGAGCACCTTAACCCACTCCATTTTTCTAAATCACCTTTACTTTGCACCAGTAAAACCTGAAACATCAGGTTTCAGGGGAAATGCTAGAGGGTACCGTCCCCTCCCGTAATTACTTCTCTTTCCTTCACCTGCTTAAGGACTCATAGGAAGGGGTGTAGAGAGATGGTGTCAAAGAAGATGGACCAAATGAGGCTGATTGTAATCACAGCCAGCATATTGACTTCATTCAGCATCTCCTGTGGTTTAAATCCATTCATCAGAGATGAAGCCACAGTGTCTGAAACAGAGTAGAGTGAGGCTAACGTGTAATTTGTGGGACATCTGTTCATGTTGAAAGAAATTCTTAAAGCCTTCTCCCCCGAAGTTTAGTTTCTCTTTCTCCCTCTCTCCCATCTCCCTCCCTCTGTTCCGACTTCCCTCTCTTTCTCTTTCTCGCTCCTCTCCCTCCCTCCCCTTCTCTCTTTCTCTCTCTCCCTTTCTTGCTTACTTGCCCTCTTGCTTCCCTTGGGGCTTCTGCCTTTACCAAAACTTTTGACTAATAAAAGATGTGCTTGCTAAGCCTGACTCCTGAAAGCTAGATGCAATATCGCTGAATTCTACATTTTATGTAATGAGGGATATAATCAAGGTGGAGATCCTTACTGAAAAATAATCAGCTTTGTGGATAGAAAGCTCAACAGAAATATAATAATTAAATTGGCTCTGTTTTTATTTTATTAAGAACACAAAGCTGTATTGATCTTCTTTCAAACCAGATACTGATTCATGCAGCCCCTTGGCTATCACAAATGTTGTTTCAAGTGCTCTAGGAAAAGAAATGTACTTCGGAATTCTACCCCAGTGTGCTAACAGATTTTGGAGAATCTCTATACTCGGAACTTCAAAGTGCCTGGTTTGGGGTTCCGAACTCCTCCAAGTGGGAGGACTCCAGTGGGAGATGCTGGCCTTGTAAACATCAGGTGATTCTCCCAACATAGAGGGAAAAATCTAAGATGAGAATAAGTCTTAAGAGACAGCAGGAAGGTTGAGGCCAGGCATGAAGTAGCAAATGACCTACTTCCAGGTTCTGCTTCCAGCTCTAACTTGATCCTGACACTGAATGGTTTCTTACTCTCTCTAGATGTGTCCCTTAAACCCTTTATTCTCTCCTGATCTGCCAACATTCTGAGCTTGATTCCCAAGCCTATACCTCAACCATTCTTGTTCATTTTGCATTGCCCAGGACCACCCTGCCCCTCTGCACACTATTGAATGGTTCCCCTCCCTGTTAAAT
This sequence comes from Elephas maximus indicus, assembly GCF_024166365.1. Lineage (NCBI taxonomy): Eukaryota > Metazoa > Chordata > Mammalia > Proboscidea > Elephantidae > Elephas > Elephas maximus. Next base: position 164,641,467 of record NC_064846.1, read on the forward strand.
GACTTCCTTTTCGTCCGGGATTGACTTTGCATTGGGTCCCTTTATACAGTTGTCCGTTTGTAAACTGAGCCACTAGGTACCAGCAGCTCACACTTTGTTGCTTCCAACCTCCTGGCCTTTCAGAAAGGAGTTCTCTGCCTGAAATAGCCCCTCCCCATCCTCAGGAAGCTAGTATACCTTCTCCTTTGCTTCCATTTGAACTCTGGCCATCTTGCGTTATGATTTTCTCTTTACACACATTCTATCTCCCCATTCACTAGTGGACTGTGAGCAACTTGAGGGCTGCAATTTGTGTACAGCTGGATGTTGTTGTCATTGTTATCTGCCATGGAGTCAACCCCCAGTTCATGGCGACCCCATGTACAACGGAATGAAATGCTGCCTGGTCCAGCACCATCCCCATGATTAGTTGCAGATCAGACCATTAGCTGATTTTCAAAAGTAGATCACCAGGCTTTTCTTCCTAGTCCACCTTAGTCTGGAAACTCCAGTGAAACCTGTTCAGTATCCTAGCAACACTCAAGCCTCCACCGACAGACAAGAAGTGCCTGTGCATGAGGCGCACTGGGGAGAAATCAAACCCAGGTCTCCTGCATGGAAGGTGAGAATTCTACCACTGAATCAATGCTCCCACACAGCTGGATAAAAAATTACATAATTTTTATTTCTAAGATAGGATAAATTGTTTTTAATTTCACAGTTTTTTTATAATCCTGATAAAAGTGAGTTGATTCTGAAAACTTGGTTTGTAAAAGATTTTGTTATTGAGCACATATCAATTTTAGAAGGCATTGTTCTGTTTTCACATATCATACAGTATAAAAGTTTTTAAATTATTGTTACAAGGTAATTTTATTGGTAGCTCTCAAGAGAAAGACTATCATAGTCTTCCAGTATTTAGCTACTGTGGAAAATCCATCTTTAAAAAAAAAAAAGCCTTGGTGTTAGTGTAAATAAATGGACTATGGTGTAAAATAGTTTATATTACTGTCAACATACTTTATCCAACATCTCTTTTTTATATATGTCAGTATTACTAAATTTACATCTCAAAAGAAAAACAATCCATTTGCTTTCACCTTCTTTTATCTAATTGTTGACATGAAAGCTATCAATTCCAAAGAGATTTAGAGCTTAAGGTTTCCAAGAGTAGAGAATAAACCAGGCAGAGCACAGGATTTGTTTTTTATTTTATTTTTTAACTTCTATGCTTATCAAGGAATCACTGGGTGGCACAAATGGTTAAGCACTTGACTACTAACCAAAAGGTTGGCAGTTCAAACTCACCCAGAGGCACCTTGGAAGAAAGGCCTGGTGATCTGCTTCTGAAAGGCCACAACTTTTAAAATCCCTATGGAGCAGCTCTGCTCTGTACACATGGTGTCACCATGAGTCAGAATCAACTAGAAGGCAGCTAACAACAACAACAATGCTCATCAAAGTGACATTTCTATGTGCAAAATTATAATACGCACTTAATGCACATGTTTGTCTTAGGCAGGGTTCTCTAGAGAAGCAAAATCAGTAAAGCCTATAAATATATAAGTAGAGAGATTTATATCAAGGAAATGGCTCATGTCGTTGTAGAGGTTGGAACGTCCCAAGTCCATGGGTCAGGATAGAGGCGTCTACTGATTAATGTAGCTGCAGGGGCAGGTGAACCCAGGATTGGCAGGTCAGAGAGCAGGGCTCTTGGTCACAGGCGGCAAAGATCTATGGATCCCAAGATCCACAGGCAAGACCACAGGTAAGCTGCTAGCTCAGGTCCCAAGAACCAGAGGTCAGACTAACAGGAACCAGCTGCAGGGTCCAGAGCAAGCAAAGCACATGAGCCTTGCCAAAATGTCCACTTTTATTTGATGCAGGCCACAAGTCCAAGGAAAGTCCGTTTCAACTGATTGGCTACTCAGAGCAGATTCCATCATGGAAGTGATCACAATATATCAAATCTCATTATGAAAGTAATCACAACATCATACAACTGCCAAACCACTGAGAATTGTGGCCCAGCCAAGCTGACACACAACCTTAACCATCACAATGTTTTTACATATTTATATAAAAACCAGAAGTCTGCCCTGCCATTCCCTTCCCCCAAGACAGAACTGCTTTCTCCTCTTAAACAAAAAAAAATTTTTTTTCTCCTCTTACAGCTCATTTATTGTTATTTAACTCTTACATTTCCCTAAATAACACGTTTCTCTAAATAATTGCTACTTCTTGATTTTTCAGTTCAGGCATTATTCATTGACTTCCCACTGTGGGAAATGAGCACTTAACATACTTCCTTTTTCTCAATATTCTTATATCTTAATTCTAGTTAGATCAATACTGGTGCTTACCTTATTGTGGCTATGTAAATGGTATTCATGGGTGAACTTTGTAGTAAAAATGTAATTACTTTTCCTTTCATACACAATTTTAATTCTCTTGTGATCGATAATTGCCTCATTTTTGCTTAGGAATGCTTAGTTTTCTATGTACTTAGCATTAAACATTAAATTCCATACTTTCTGGCAACTGTCTCAATCTCCTCTCAAGAAGTCCAGTCGCATCAGATGTTCTGCCATGCTCATTTTTCTTTTAGAACTCTCTCCCATTGCCTTCTTATCTGGGCCATTCTGGATGGGTTGCCCTCTGTGCCTGCTGCAATACTACCATCCTGGAGAATGTCGTCACCTCTCTCCTGTGGAAGCTTCCCTGGGTCCTGTATTCAGGAATGGTTTCATTTGGTAAAGCGCATCCTGAAGTGGCTTCCTAATAAAGAATATTTAATGGGAGATGATTTTTTGAGACCATGTATGTATTCCCAATTGACTGATAATTTGGTTGGGTATAGAATTCTAGGTTGGAAAAAATTTTGAAAGCATTATTCCATTGTCTTCTAGTTTCCAGGAATGCTGTTGAGAAGTCTGAAATTATTCCAATTTCTGATTATTAGTATGTGACCTCATTATTCCCGCCTTCCTCTGTCTCTGTCTCTCTCTTTCTCTCTCTCCCTATATATATCTGTCACTCTCAACTTCCATATAGGATCTTTACATACTGAGGTTCATAATTTTATCAACGATGGGTCTTATTGTGGGCTTATTTTTTATCTATTATGCTATTTCCTTTGTGAGATTTTTCAACTTGGAAGCCCATATCCTTTGATTCTGAACATTTTCTTGAGCTTTTTTTTTAATATATACAATTTTTGCCTCTCTGTTCTCTCCAGCTTTTGAAGGCAATTATTTGGATTTTGAACTTGCTGGACTGACCCTTTAATTTCTTTTATTCTGTTATTTTTCTATCTCTGTATCTTATTTTAGCTACTTTCTGGAAGCATTCCTAAAATATATCTCCCAACTCAACTATTGAGGTTTTCATTTGTGCTATCTCTCTTTTTTTTTGATTTCTAAGAGGTATATTTGTCCTCTGAATGTTCCTTTATATATATATATAATATCCTATTCTTATTTTATGCTTGCAATTTTTAAAAAATTTTTTGGAAATTGTCCTTTCCCTACATAGTCACTGTAACCATTCTATCCAGAACAACCTGGTGTGTTGGTCTCAATATTACATGTTAGAGGCTTTCCTTGAATGTCTGCTAATTCTTGATGTCTACTTGTATTTAAGAGTGTGGTATTAAATATCTGTCTGGAAGCCCTGGCCAATCAAAGTTCCTCATCTCCCTGGCTGAGTGATTAATTCAGGGATGAACATATTGTACCAGGCCTAATATATCAGTATCCTCCTTGGATGATTGCGAAAAACTACTTCCCATTCTTTAGGTTACTAAACTGTCAGGACATGAGCCTTGGCTTAGTGGCACCGTCTTGGCCTACATGTGGAGAGAGCTTTCAAGAGATGGCGAAACAGACAGAACGTGGATGACATCACTTGAAGTCCTGGACCTGATGAGCTGCATCCCTTGACTTCTTAATAACTGTATATCCTGTATCTTCGGTTTTTTTTTCTTCTGCTTAAATTATTTTGAGTTGGGTTCTATGATTTTCAATTGAAAGTGTTTTGACTGATACAATATGTTTCACAATGTCTCTCTGCCTGTCTGAAAATAATGTAAAGTAAGCAACCTAACCAAAAAAAAAAACCAAACCCAGTGCAGTCGAGTTGATTCCGACTCATAGCGACCCTATAGTGACCCTATAACCTACAAATGCAAATCTGCTGCAAAAGGCTTCTTTAAAGTGTTAAAAAGTAAAGATATCACCTTGAGGGCTAAGGTGCTTCTGACCCAAGCCATGGTATTTTCAGTCACTTCCTATGCATGCTAAAGCTGGACAATGAATAAAGAAGACTGAAGAACTAATGTATCAGAATTATGGTGTTGGTGAAAAATATTGAATATACCATGGACTGACAGAAGAACAAACAAATCTGTTTTGGAAGAAGTACAGCCAGAATAGCCAGAACGTTCCTTAGAAGCAAGGATGGCGAGCGTACATCTCACATACTTTGAACGTGTTGTCAGGAGGGACCAGTTCCTGGAGAAGGAGATCATGTTTGGTAAAACAGAGGGTCAGTGAAAAAGAGGAAGACACTCAACGAGGTGGTTTGACACAGTGGCTGCAACAATGGGCTCAAACACAGCCATGATTGTGAGGATGGTGTAAGACTGGGCAGTGTTTCGTTCTGTTTCGCACTATGAGTCAGAACCAACTCGACGGCACCTAAAACAACAACGATAAATGCAAAGCGTCGTCAACTATTCATCGTTTCACTTCAGCCTTCTCCTAATGGCTCATATACTCTGTGAGTGTGTCATTCAGTGCCCAACATAGCAACGGTGAGAATGGGTGATATGGGAACAGACACAAAAACATCACTTACAAGTAACGGTGATGATAAATTCACATTTTCTCTGAGGGCCATCTACTCTCCCTCAAAGATCTTATTCATTCTAGGTTATTTCAATGGGGAGAAATTGTGCAGAAGATTGGTCTCCAATTTCTTATTTTCCACTCTTGCTGATTTTCTTTTGATGGCATATGTATTGCCCTTTTCTTAGAGTTCTTCGGCACTTGGCTTGTTTGTGATAAGAATGTGGACATCTCTTATTCATAATGTCCTTATTTCCCAGATACAACTATTCTTGATCTTGAACATTTTTACATAACCACTTTAAAACTCGTATTTCTTACACCATTTCCAGTTACTCCTTTAGCAGTGGGAAATAACTTCTCAGTTTGAGAGGCACAACTACTATTCAACAAATTCCAGTTTAGATTCTTCTGAGATAAAGGGAGATTTAGAACACCACAACAATACTCTTTTTTTCTTCTTCTTCTTCTTGAGCCATGTCTGAATGCAAAATATGCTTTAGCTTTTCCAGGCATCTAAAGATAGCTCTCTCATAAACTTCACATTCTTGCAAAAGCAGGTTGCTTTGGAAAGCAGCTAAGAGCCTGTGTCTCACCCTGCTGTCTCCCACAGGGCCTGATGCATTTTCTATGTCCATAAAAATGGGCTGCAGAATGACGAATTTTACTCAGAAATGGTTTTGCCTGTCAAAAATACTTCTAGAGATTTGTGTAATCAATGTGCCTGATTTTGAAAACATTGTAAAAATGGAGTTTATCATATTTATTAGTCAGTTCCATCACACATGAGCCTCTGGGCATGCTTACAAGATCATAGGGCTAGAGGAAATAGAGACCATCATTCATTAAGGTTCACGCTCTACAGTAAGTGTCATAAAAGCAAGAAATATGCTCGTACCTCACAGCCTGAAGTTGCTTGTAGAGCCAGAATTCTAAAATAGGAACTGGGAGACATAACTACTCTGGAAGAATTCTAAAATGAGCATCACCAAAGAGACAAAGAATTAGGGGGCCCTGGAGAGAAAGATCAGGCATCTCTCAAACATCACCTTCAGGCGATTAAGACCCCAGAGGACCCCTCAGTCCTTGACTATCTCCCCTTCTGTTGTTGTTAGTTGCCACAGAGTCAATCCCCACTTGTGGCAACCCCATGTGTGCAGAGTGAGACTGCTCCATAGGGTTTTAAAGGCTGTGACCTTTTGGAAGCAGATTGCCAGGGCTTTCTTCCTAAGTGCCTCTGGATGAGTTTGAACTGCCAACCATTTGGTTAGTAGTCCAGAATTTAACCATTTGCACCACCCAGGGATTCATCCTACTGCTCTTTTTTATCCTATGAAATCCATGGCCTTATTCCACTGCTTTTTAACTTATGCCACCTTTTCCATTTTGCTTAGTCTTATTGACTCTCCTTTGTAGAAGACTTTTCATTTATCTCTAGCTGCTCTTAAAATTCTCTCTTTATCTTTGGTTTTGGCAAGTTTGATTATAATATGTCTTGGTACTTTCTTTTGGGATCTACCTTGCGTGGAGTTCGATAAGCTTCTTGGATAACTATCTTCTCACCTTTCATGATATCAGGGAAGTTTTCTGCCAACAAATCTTCGACAATTCTCTCTGTGTTTTCTGTTATCCCCTCGTGTTCTGGTACCCCAGTCACTCATAGGTTACTCCTCTTGATAGAGTCCCACATAATTCTTAGAGTTTCTTCATTTTTAAAAATCCTTTTATCTGATTTTTCCTCAAATAAGTTGGTGTCAAGTGCTTTAGCTTCTAGTCTCACTAGTTCTGACTTCCATTGCCTCAATTCTGCTCCTACGACTTTCTGTTGAGTTGTCTAATTCTGAAATTTTACTGTTAATCTTTTGGATTTCTGTTTCCTGTCTATCTATGGATTCTTACAGCCTGTTAAATTTGTCATTATGCTCTTGCATAACCTTCTTGAGTTCCTCTATGGCTTTGTCCGTGTGTTCCTTGGCTTGATCTGCATTTTGTCTGATATCCTTCTTGATCTCTTGAAGAGCTCTATATATTAATCTTTTGAATTCTACCTCCAGTAATTCCAAGAAGTTATCTTCTTCCAGAAGGTTTCTTGGTTCTTTGTTTTGGTGGCTTGCTGAAGCCATCATGGTCTGCCTCTTTATGTGATTTGATATTGACTGTTGTCTCTGAGTCATCAATAAGTTATTATATTTATTTTACATTTGCTTACTGTGTCCTAGCTTCTTGTTTTGTTTCAATATGTCCAAATAAGCTGGTAATATAAGCTAATTTGATTATTGGCATCTTTGAAGCTCTCACATCCTGTAGCCAGGTGCTTAGAGCTCTTACTAGGTATGCGAGCCCAGGAGTCAATTTATTTTTCTTGTGTGGATTCAGCTCAGGTGTCCAGGTAATCGGTCACCAACTGTGTACTGCAGGCCCTCACCTACAGTCCTAGATGGGCAGGGGTGATTTAGTAGGCACAGATATCTGGCTGCAGTAGGGGGTCACATGCTGAGCTAGGTGGGGGGTTGATGGCTGCTCCTGAGTGTCTGGATGGAAGGCATGTCTCTGTTCCCTAGAAGGCGTAGGTGGGTGGGTTTTACAGTCAGATTATGGGCACCCAGTGCTGTTGGCTGTAGACTGGGAGGTGTCACTTATTCTTGGACCCCTGTTGTGGATGGCTAGGAGAAGTAGGTGGGGCCACCAGTCCTCAGGCCCCTGATGTGGGTAGGTGAGGACCCTGATTAGTGGGCAAAGTGGTGCCAAATGTCAAAATCTGTCACTCCCCCTTATAGCTGAGGCAGTTGAAAATAGGCTTCAGGTATATAGCCTGCTGTACAGTGTTAATGAGGAACTATGCTGTTGAAATGGGCCCACAGAGAGTCTATGCAGGGGTGAAAGGCATTCAAAGTCCATGGACCCCTTATTCCTGTGCCTAGGCAAAGGGACTGTGCCTGCCCTGAGTTCCCAGCTTAGGGGAACTGGCAGATTATTTTTTCCTGTTTGTTAATTTGTTCCCTCTCAAAAGGCAGAAGAATGGCTCAGGGCACGTGATGGATACTACTTCTGGCTCAGGGGGCGCAGCAGTCACTGAAGCCAGACTGGGACCAGAGCAGAGGGAGGAGGGGGCAGGTAAATGGGAGAGAGGTACTTCCCAAAGGTGGGGGGAGTTTGATCCACACAGTAGGTTAGACACGTGTACTTATCTTTCTCCAATCCAGCGCCACTTCTCGCTGATTCTGGAGGGTTGAGCAGACTCTCCACTGTTCTGTCTCTCCTGATATGAAAACACATCCTGAGTGCCACTGTTTGCCTCACCCTGCACACGCCAGCTGATCCAGCCTGCAGGGTGCTGGTGCCAGCCAGGTGAGTTCCGGCAACTCCTCGCTGCTTCTAAACCCTCTGTCCCTCCCTGCCACTCAGTCTGATTTCTCAACATTGTCTGATGTTCAGGGCTCCTTGATTGTCATATATAATCGATTTACTTACTTTTTCGAGTCTTTGTTGTAAGAGGGACCACAGGAAGCATCTGACTACTCTACCGTCTTGGCTCCACCTCACACATTTTCCATTTTGAAGATTTTTTTTTTTTTTGCTTTCTCACCCAAAACAGGCTCCAGAGCTAAACATGGTCTGATTATTTTTTCACTGGGCCTTGTCTAAGTTTAAAATATCTGTTAGTGTCTCAGTCATTTAGTCTGAAGGCAATCACAATATGCATCCTAGTTTAAGGAAGACTTGCTAGTATCACTACTGGGAAACAGAACAGGAATGATACATGGGCACATAAAAAGGCTTGATAAATGAGACAGACCCTAGTCTAAAAGTTTCCACTACCTCTTCTCTCAAGGTTTCTGGGAAGTGCTCCCCACCTACCCACAAAATATCTAGAAGGCAGAACAATAAGGCATTTCTTTAAAACCCCACATGCTCCTCTTCCTCCAGTTAGTAGAAAGATTGTTGTAGAATGTGTTCTCCAAAGCAACAAGAAATTTCTTATCTTTAGGCAACCAAATGTCTGTGGAATCTGCTTGTGTGAAAGAAGCAACTTCATTTATTCCAGTGTGAGTGCCCTTATTTTCCCAAGACCCCTAAAAGCAGACAGAGGGTTTCTGGTGACATCATCACGAGGCTGCAACCCAAAGAATACGTTTTCCTTGAAGTGACAGCGTGGTGGGTAATAAAAGCAGTAGCCTTGGCGTTGAGAGGCTGTGCTTTTTAATTTGTAAAAATATAGAGGGTTAGATTAGATCATTCTAAGGACTTTTCCAGCTGTAATGTTTTATGTTGTGTATCAATATGGCTATGTCCCCTTAGAAGCACTTCTCATTCTTTTCAGTTTTGAAGGAAAAAGCCTCATTTCATGAAAAGACCTTTGTGAAACCGCCACTTTATGGGATATGATAACTCCATCCCCTTCAATCCCTCCATTATATCTCTTTCTTTCCAGGGCTAGTGGAAAGGTTAAGTCGGCTAAACCCTATAATTCTAAGCTTTCTTGGCTCAATATTCTCACATGGGGTTAAGAACCCTGAACAGCTATACAGGCACTCTCTCGTCTTGTTTTTCCAATAGGATTTTACTCTTGACCTTAAAGAGCTGAAATAACTTGACAATAGAATGACGAGGATTTGATAGTAGCTGTTTCTCTGCACCACAAATGACTTCCTCAGCACAGAGCTTGCATCAGGGGAACTTCCGATGTTAACTGTGAACGTCCTCATAGGCAAACATTTTGACTTTCACATTGAGATGGTGTATGGGGAGATGCAAGCTTGATTTATACTTCAACATTATGAGATACGTTTTGGCCAGACTTTTTTTTTTTAGGTTAATACTATTTCCAACATAGGCACTTGTGTTTATTCATCTCTGAAGTTACTCCTGTAACTAGTTTATTGAGAAGGTGTATAAACATGAACTAGATTGCTTTTTCCTCTCAAATCGCTACTTTCAACCATGCGCTTTCAAATGTCCCTTCCCTGGTCAACAGTGAATAGCATGACAGATATCTTGGAAAATTCCATAACCTTCTGGTGGCTTTCGCTTACTTCAAGACCAGCCCAAGCTACAGCTTTGATCCTAGACTTACAGCTCATCTCTTCCTCTCTTTCTCTCCCCAGTACAAGCTAAGCTGAGACAATGATTACTACGATTAGGGAGGAGCTTAATAGGCTCTGAGACGCAGCTTTTCTCATTCCACTTCCAGAAACAAATGCCTCTTTATTTAAAGCGACTGTTGTGGTCCTTTTTGGTTATCATAGCATCTCTAGCTAATGCTTCTGGCCATTGATACTCCTATGGCAGACATCCACAGGAGCCAAATGCTGACTTTCTTGTGAAGTGATATAGCACTTGTATGTTTGGTCTCTCCCAACCTCCCCTCAGCTCACAAAGCCTTTTGTTTCTGGGGTTACCTCACTGGGCCGGCAGCCATCTTGGGTGACATATCAATATGATGGATCAAATCCATTTGATGTCTTAATGTGGTTCCCCCAGAAGCAACTCTTAGATAAGGATTTCAGTGGAAGTAATTTTTTTTGGCAGGTGATCCCAAGAAATGGTGGAAAAGAGTAGGGAAGTGAGACAGGGAAGTGAAGACAACCAGTAAAGAGTGCATTAGCAGGCAAGTTTCCCCTTGGGGAAGTTAGACTCAGTCCTCCGGGAAATTCCGGGAGCCATTATAGAACATGAGCCTCAGGTTTTCCTGCCCAAGGGGTAAGGAGCTGGGTATTATACAGCAGTAGCTGTCAGACATTCGTTAAGGGCTACTACCAGGGATATATAATTCCCAGCATTTCTGGCTTGTGTGAACACAGGCAGTGTGGGCCCCAGTGGCCAGAGAAAGCTCTTGGGCAAAGAAACTTAGATGCTGGAAGTTGGAAGTCCCCAAATGTGCAGCCATCTCTAATCTCACATCCACAGGTCTACAAATGGGCTGGGCCCCTCTCTTTCAGGCTGTGGATCTGCAGGGTGGATGGGGCAGCTCTGTAAGGCCCACCTCACTGGGACTCAGCCTAAAAGGTCAGTGGCTATGTGGGAACATTCTGCTCATGGTGGGAGTTGGAGACTCACAGGGAAATGAAAAGAAGCATACAAGGCATTTTAGGTCCCAGTGTTTGAACTCATTTCCTATCAGTTCTGCCTACTTTCCATTGGCCAAGTCCAACATCAGTGGGGGATGGGAAGAATACTATTTCTCCAAGGAAACAGGATGATGGGGGTGGAGGTGAATATTTGCTAAACAGTAATCTAATTTATCACACACAGTCTTCAATAAATCAATCAGAAAACATTTAAACCCATTGCCGTCTAGTCAATTTTGACTCATAGTGCCCCTGGAGGACAGGGTAGAACTGCCCCGTGGGGTTTTCAAGGCTGTAATCTTTTCTTTTTCTTTTTAATTTTTATTGTGCTTTAAGTGAAAGTTTACAAACCAAGTCAGTCTCTCATACAAAAACTTATATACACCTTGCTATATACTCCTACTTGTTCTCCCTCCAATGAGACAGCACACCCCTTCTCTCCGCTCTCTATTTTCGTGTCCATTCGGCCAGCTTCTGACCCCCTCTGCCCTCTCATCTCCTCTGCAGACAGGAGCTGCCCACATAGTATCATGTGTCTACTTGATCCAAGAAGCTCATTCTTCACCAGTATTATTTTCTATCCCATAATCCAGTCCAATCCCGGCCTGAAGAGTTGGCTTTGGGAATGGTTCCTGTCTTGGGCTAACAGAAGGTCTGGGGACCATGACCTCCAGGGTCCTTCAAGTCTCAGTCAGACTGTTAAGTCTGGTCTTTTTAAGAGAATTTGGGGTCTGCATCCCATTGGTATCCTGCTCCCTCAGGGGTTCTCTGTTGTGTCCCCTGCCAGGGCAGTCATAGGTTGTAGCCAGGCATCATCTAGTTCTTCTGGTCTCAGGCTGATGTAGTTTCTGGTTTATGTGGCCCTTTCTGTCTCTTGGGCTAATAATTACCTTGTGTCTTTGGTGTTCTTCATTCGCCTTTGCTCCAGGTAGGTTGAGGCCAATTGATGCATCTTAGGTGGCTGCTTGCTAGCATTTAAGACTCCAGACGCCACTCTCCAAAGTGGGATGCAGAATGTTTTCTTAATAGATTTTATTGTGCTGATTGACTTAGATGTCCCCTGAAACCATAGTCCCCTAACCCCCGCCAAGGCCGTAATGTTTATGGAAGCAGACTGCCACATCTTTGTCCCGAGGAGTCTGCTGGTGGGTTTGAACCTCTGACCTTTCTGTTAGCAGCCAAGCACTTAACCACTCCACTACCAGAGCTCCTATCAGAAAAACATTTAAGAGTTCCAAAATGGATAATTAAAGAATGTCCAGAAAGAATAAAGAAATGGCTGTTGCATTTGGTGATTGAAGAGGCCATTGACTACCTTCAAGTGTGTATTTTCATCAGAAAGGAGGAGACCAAAATCAGATTTTAAGTATTCATTAATTATTAACAAATAATTACATATCATATAACATACTGCATATATTGTATGTGTAATAAATGTAATGTAAATGTAATAAAATAAACAGAGAAAATATTGAAATTGTCAAGGATTTCATTTTACTTGGATCCACAATCAATGCCCATGGAAGCAGCAATCAAGAAATCAAACTACATTATTGCATTGGGCAAATCTGCTGCAAAAACCTCTTTCAAGTGTTAAAAAGCAAAGATGTCACCTTGAGGACTAAGGTGTGCCTGACCCAAGCCATGGTATTTTCAATCACCTCATAAGCATGCTAAAACTGGACAATGAACAAGGAAGATGGAAGAAGAATTGATGGCTTTGAATTATGGTGTTGGTGAAGAATATTGAATATACCATGAACTGCCAGAAGAACAAACAAATCTGTCTTGGAAGAAGTACAGCCAGAGTGCTCCTTAGAAGTGAGGATGGTGAGACTTTGTCTCATTTACTTTGGACGTGTTATCAGGGCCAGTCCTTGGAAAAGGACATCATGTTTGGTAAAGTAGAGGGCCAGCAAAAAAGAGGAGGACCCTCAGGAGATGGATTTACACAGTGGCTGCAACAATGGGCTCAAGCACAACAACGATTGTGAGGATGGTGCAGTACCGGGCAGTGCTTCGTTCTGTCGTACACAGTGTCACTATGAGTCAGAACCGACTCCATGGCACTTAACGACAAAAACGATAGTAAAATATTAAAAAGTACTAACTGAGACAGCTGGTTACACAACTCTTTCTAAGAGCATAAAAAAAAAAAGAGCATAGCAGAGGGAAAATAAGAAGATTGGATACAAGCCAGATAAAGAGTCAGGTAATATCACGAGAAAGACATCTGACCCTTTGATAGACTATAAGGAGAAAAGACAAAAAGAAAGAATTGCAAAAAAAAAAAAAAAACTTTCTAAGGAGGTGAACGTTTACTCTGGCAAAGAGAAAGAACTCCTCACCTTCGGAACCCCAAAAGAATAAAAAGCCAAATGTGGCAAGTAACCTCAAAAAATCCATTTCTGAGGTTCTTGTGGCAATGTTCCAAACTATTAGTAAGCTAACAGTTATTGAATGTTGTTAATTTTGCCATGAGAATGAATATCTGGAACTTTTCACTCCTTTTATTTTCAGTGGAGTCCCTAGTGGTGCAAACGGTTAATGGCTTTGGCTGCTAACTGAAAGGTTGACAATTCGAGTCCACCTAGAGACACCTCAAAAGACCACTTCCAAAAAATCAGCCACTGAAAACCCTGTGGAGCATAGTTCTCCTTTGGCACACATGGGGTCACCATGAGTAGAAATCTACTCGACAGCAACCTTTTTTTTTTTTTAATTTTCTGTTCTCCTCTCCCACAGTCTTACTTTGACAAATCAAGTCCTGAAATAATAACAACAAAGATAATAAGTGTGGTAGGCTAAATAATGTCTCCTACTCCTGCCTCTCCCCAGATATCTGAGTCCTAGTCCCTGGAACCTATGAATAAGGTACCTTACATGGTGAAAGGGACTTTGCAGATGTGACTAAGTTCAGTATCTTGAGGTAGATGGAGTGTTCTGCATTAACCAGGCAGGTCCAATGTCATCCTGAGGATCCTTATAAGAGGGAGGCAGAAGTCAGTAGTAGGAGAAGGCTACATAAGGAGCCAAGGAATGCCTGCAGTTTCTAGACGTTGGAAGCGCCAAGGAAGGGATTCTCACAACAGATTCTTCCCAGAAGCCTCCGGAAGGACTCGGGCCTGCTAACACCTTGATTATTAGCCCCTTAAGACTTATTTTGGCAACCCTGGTGGTGTAGTGGTTAAGTGCTACGGCTGCTAACCAAAAGGTCTGCAGTTCAAATCCACCAGGCGCTCCTTGGAATCCCTGTGGGGGGGGGTTCTACTCTGCCCTGTAGGGTCACTATGAGTCAGAATTGACTCGACGACGATGGGTTTGGTTTTTTGGTAAGGCTCATTTCAGACTTCTGATCTCCAGTACTGTAAAATAATAAATTTGTGTTGTTTTAAGTCAATCAGTGGTAATTTGTTATAACAGCAATAAGAAACTAATACAATAAGTAACATTGATTGATTGCGCTCTGTGTGCCAGGCACTGTGCTAAGTGCTAAGAGGGGCTTTGTCTCCTTTTCCCCATTTGACAATTAGGGAACTTGCCCCCTGCTACACGGCTGCTATGTGCGGGGAGCCAGGACTCAAACCAAGACCTCAGTCCCCACATTAATTCCCCTGGGTTAAGAGTGAGGCCATCTACCCTTCTCCACTAAAAGGCATCAGGGCTTCTTGGAGAAGGGGCTGATTCTCAGGCTGGGGCAAGGAAGACAAGATGAACCAGGAGCGTCTTGTAGTACCAGCAAACAAGGGCATACTCAAAAAACGAAAGAATGGGGGCACGTCAAAGGGACCCAGGAGCCAACTTGAATGTACTCCCAATAGCCAAGGCAGGAACAATCTGAGCAACAAAATACAGTAGCAGTGGTTTATTACCCAAAGTATAAGACAGCCAACCATCTATATGGATGTAAATAAATGAATGAATAAATGAATGGGGGAGAAAGGACATGTCTTCCTTACAGAAGAGTTCCAAATAATATCTGCAGATACTCCTGTCTCCGGGCGGGTGGGGGGGAGTTTATCTTTCTCTCCCCCAGTGTGGACTCAGCTTAGTGACTCATTCTAATGAGTAAAAAATGAGTAGAGTATGGAAAAGGAAAAAATAGGAACCATACAGTGGAGAAACCTAGCCAACAGTACCTTATCCACGTGATCAAGGTAAGCTTCTCCAGTGATATGTCGTGTGGATGTCAGGTACCCCTGACATGATGGGATGAGAAGGTCACCTCATTTCTGTGGTCTCCTTCCCTCTGAATTGAGATATTAAGTTGTAATCACAAGGAAACATCAGACCCAGACTGAGGGACAGTCTATACAACACCTGACTAGTATGTCTCAAAACTGTCAACATCATGAAAAGCAAGGAAAGTCAGAGAAACTGTCACAGACTGGAGACTCTAGGGAAACATGATGACTAAATGAGATGTGGTGTCCTGGATGAAATCCTGGGATTCAAAAAGAATAGTAGTGGAAACACCGGTGAGATCCAAATAAAGCCTAGGTTTTAGTGAATAAAGGAGTCCCTGGGTGGTGCAAACGGTTTAAGCACTGGGCTACTAACCAAAAGGCTGGCAGTTCAATCCCATCCAGAGGCACCTTGGAAGAAAGGCCTGGCTATCTCCTTCCAAAAGGTCATAGCCATAAAAACCCTATGGAGCAGTTCTACTCTGGCATGCATTGGGTCACCATGAGTTGGAATTGACTTGACAGTAACTATTTTTGTTCTGTTTTTTAGTTAATTAAAAAAAAAAGTCAGGCAACCTGAAGATAGATGAACTGTGGCTATAGACAGCTCTGTTGTTGTTGATTATTCTTCATTACAACAGCGCCAACACTTTGATGGAGTATTTTATATTTTTCCAAACCTTTTCCCATATGTCACAGCACTCTATGAAGTAAGGTCACCCAGCTTTTATTGCCCTCAACAGCACCATACACTAATTCACTGAATCCCTACAGCAGTCCTGTGGGGCAGTTACTATTTTTTATCCCCATTTTCCAGAGGAGGATACTAAGGCACAGAAAGGCTGCCCAAGTTAACACAGCCAGTACGTGGAGCCTGACTATGAGCAGAGGTGGTTGGCTCCAAGTCTTGCCCATAACCAATGAGCTACATTGCCTTAGGCCTTTGGGTTCAGAGAGGTTAAGTGATTGGCTCAAAGTCACAGAGCTAGTTGATTCAGAACTGAGTCTAGAACTGAGGTCTCCTGATTCCCAGTCCAGTGCTCCCGTCCTCCCCTTACCTAGCCACCACCACCCACACTTTTCATTTCTTTTCCAAAGCACAGTGAATTTCCTGGGACATCACTGTACCTCAGCAACTCAGAAAGAAGTCTCCATGATGTATGTTTGTAGTCCCAGGTTGAAATCAGAAAAGAGAGAAAAACCTTTGTCACTGGTCTAGTCTCCTAACAGGATCCCGAGCTTAACAGGTTGTCTGAGAGGCTGGTGGCAATTCAAAATTTCTTCTGCTTTCCTGATATGGTCTCGACAATTCTTGACCTTTTTTTTAAAATAATTTTTATTGTGCTTTAAGTGAAAGTTTACAAATCAAGTCAGTCTGTCACATATAAGCTTATATACACCTTACTCCATACTCCCACTTACTCTCCCCCTAATGAGTCAGCCCACTCCCTCCTTCCAGTCTCTCCTTTCTTGACTGTTTTGACAGTTTCTAAACCTCTCTACCCTGCCATCTCCCCTCCAGACAGGAGATGCCAACACAGTCTCAAGTGTCCACCTGATACAAGTAGCTCACTCTTCATCAGCATCTCTCTCCAACCCATTGTCCAGTCCCTTCCATGTCTGATGAGTTGTCTTCGGGAATGTTCCTGTCCTGGGCCAACAGAAGGTTTGGGGACCATGACTGCCGGGATTCTTCTAGTCTCAGTCAGACCATTAAGTCTGGTCTTTTTATGAGAATTTGGGGTCTGCATCCCACTGTTCTCCTGCTCCCTCAGGGGTTCTCTGTTGTGCTCCCTGTCAGGGCAGTCATCGGTTGTGGCCGGGCACCATCTAGTTCTTCTGGTCTCAGGATGATGTAAGTCTCTGGTTCATGTGGCCCTTTCTGTCTCTTGGGCTCATAGTTATCGTGTGACCTTGGTGTTCTTCATTCTCCTTTGATCCAGGTGGGTTGAGACCAATTGATGCATCTTAGATGGCCGCTTGTTAGCGTTTAAGACCCCAGACGCCACACTTCAAAGTGGGATGCAGAATGTTTTCATAATAGAATTATTTTGCCAATTGAATTAGAAGTCCCCTTTTAAGCCATAGTCCCCAAACCCCCGCCCTTGCTCCGCTGACCTTCGAAGCATTCAGTTTATCCCGGAAAGTTCTTTGCTTTTGGTCCAGTCCAGTTGAGCTGACCTTCCATGTATTGAGTATTGTCCTTCCCTTCACCTAAAGTTGTTCTTATCTACTAACTAATAAGTAAATAACCCTCTCCCACCCTCCCTCCCTTCCCCCCTCGTAACCACAAAAGTACGTGTTCTTCTCAGTTTATACTATTTCTCAAGATCTTATAATAGTGGTCTTATACAGTATTTGTCCTTTTGCATCTGACTAATTTCACTCAGCATAATGCCTTCCAGGTTCCTCCATGCTATGAAATGTTTCACAGATTCCTCACTGTTCTTTATCGATGCGTAGTATTCCATTGTGTGAATATACCATAATTTACTTAACCATTCATCCGTTGATGGACACCTTGGTTGCTTCCAGCTTTTTGCTATTGTAAACAGAGCTGCAATAAACATGAGTGTGCATATATCTGTTCATGTAAAGGTTCTTATTTCTCTAGGGTATATTCCGAGGAGTGGGATTTCTAGGTTTTATGGTAGTTCTATTCCTAACTTTTTAAGAAAACGCCAGATAGATTTCCAAAGTGGTTGTACCATTTGACATTCCCACCAGCAGTGTATAAGAGTTCCAATCTCTCCGCAGCCTCTCCAACATTTATTATTTTGTGTTTTTTTTTGTTGGAGTGAGATGGAATCTCATCATAGTTTTAATTTGCATTTCTCTAATGGCTAATGATCGAGAGCATTTTCTCATGTATCTGTTAGCTGCCTGAATACCTTTTTAGTGAAGTACCTGTTCATATCCTTTGCCCACTTCTTGATTGGGTTGTTTGTCTTTTTGTGGTTGAGTTTTAACAGAATTATATAGATTTTAGAGATCAGGCGCTGGTCAGAGATGTCATAGCTGAAAACTTTTTCCCAATCTGTAGGTGGTCTTTTTACTCTTTTGGTGAAGTCTTTAGATGAGCATAGGTGTTTGATTTTTAGGAGCTCCCAGTTATCTGGTTTCTCTTCGTCATTTTTGGTAATGTTTTGTATTCTGTTTATGCCTTGTATTAGGGCTCCTAACGTTGTCCCTATTTTTTCTTCCATGATCTTTATCGTTTTAGTCTTTATGTTTAGGTCTTTGATCCACTTGGAGTTAGTTTTTGTGCATGGTGTGAGGTATGGGTCCTGTTTCATTTTTTTTTGCAAATGGATATCCAGTTATGCTAGCACCATTTGTTAAAAAGACTATCTTTTCCCCAATTAACTGACACTGGGCCTTTGTCAAATATCAGCTGCTCATATGTGGGTGGATTTATATCTGGGTTCTCAATTCTGTTCCATTGGTCTATGTGTCTGTTGTTGTACCAGTACCAGGCTGTTTTAACTACTGTGGCTGTATAATATGTTCTAAAATCAGGTAGAGTGAGGCCTCCCACTTTCTTCTTCTTTTTCAGTAATGCTTTGCTTATCCGGGGCTTCTTTCCCTTCCATATGAAGTTGGTGATTCGTTTCTCCATCACATTAAAAAATGTCATTGGAATTTGGATCGGAAGTGCATTGTATGTATAGATGGCTTTTGGTAGAATAGACATTTTTACTATGTTAAGTCTTCCTATCCATGAACAAGGTATGTTTTTCCACTTAAGTAGGTCCTTTTTAGTTTCTTGCACTAGTACTTTGTAGTTTTCTTTGTATAGGTCTTTTACATCCTTGGTAAGATTTATTCCTAAGTATTTTATATTCTTGGGGGCTACTGTGAATGGTGTTGTTTTGGTTATTTCCTCTTCAATGTTCTTTTTGTTGATGTAGAGGAATCCAAGTGATTTTTGTATGTTTATCGTAAAACCTGAGACTCTGCCAAACTCTTCTATTAGTTTCAGTAGTTTTCTGGAGGATTCCTTAGGGTTTTCTGTGTACAAGATCATGTCATCTGCAAATAGAGATAATTTTACTTCCTCCTTGCCAATCCGGATGCCCTTTATTTCTTTGTCTAGCCTAATTACTCTGGCCAGGACTTCTAGCACAATGTTGAATAAGAGCGGTGATAAAGGGCATCCTTGTCTGGTTCCCGTTCTCAAGGGAAATGCTTTCAGGTTCTCTCCATTTAGAGTGATGTTGGCTGTGGGCTTTGTATAGATGCCCTTTATTATGTTGAGGAATTTTCCTTCAATTCCTATTTTGGTGAGAGTTTTTATCATGAATGGGTGTTGGACTTTGTCAAATGCCTTTTCTGCATCAATTGATAAGATCATGTGGTTTTTGTCTTTTGTTTTATTTATATGGTGGATTACATTAATGGTTTTTCTAATATTAAACCAGCCTTGCATACCTGGTATAAATCCCACCTGGTCGTGCTGGATTATTTTTTTGATATGTTGTTGAATTCTATTGGCTAGAATTTTGTTGAGGATTTTTGCATCTATGTTCATGAGGGATACAGGCCTGTAATTTTCTTTTTTTGTGGTGTCTTTACCTGGTTTTGGTATCAGGGAGATGGTGGCTTCATAGAATGAGTTAGTCAGTATTCCTTCATTTTCTATGCTTTGAAATACCTTTAGTAGTAGTGGTGTTAACTCTTCTCTGAAAGATTGGTAGAACTCTGCAGTGAAGCTGTCCCGGGCAAGGCTTTTTTTGGGGGGGAGTTTTTTAATTACCTTTTCAATCTCTTTTTTTGTTATGGGTCTATTTAGTTGTTCCACTTCTGATTGTGTTACTTTAGGTAGGTAGTGCTTTTCTAGGAATTCATCCATTTCTTCTAGGGTTGCAAATTTGTTAGAGTACAATTTTTCGTAATAATCTGATATGATTCTTTAATTTCAGTTGGGTCTGTTGTGATATGGTCCATCTCGTTTCTTATTTGGGTTATTTGTTTCCTTTCCTGTATTTCTTTAGTTAGTCTGGCCAATGGTTTATCAATTTTGTTAATTTTTTCAAAGAACCAGCTTTTGGCTTTGTTAATTCTTTCAATTGTTTTTCTGTTCTCTAATTCATTTAGTTCAGCTCTAATTTTTATTATTTGTTTTCTTCTGGTGCCTGATGGATTCTTTTGTTGCTCGCTTTCTATTTGTTCAAGTTGTAGGGACAGTTCTCTGATTTTGGCTCTTTCTTCTTTTTGTATGTGTGCATTTATCGATATAAATTGACCTCTGAGCACTGCTTTTGCTGTGTTCCAGAGGTTTTGATAGGAAGTATTTTCATTCTCGTTGCATTCTATGAATTTCTTTATTCCCTCCTTAATGTCTTCTATAACTCAGTCTTTTTTGAGCAGGATATTGTTCAGTTTCCAAGTATTTGATTTGTTTTCCCTGATTTTTCTGTTATTGATTTCCACTTTTACGGCCTTGTGGTCTGAGAAGATACTTTGTAATATTTCGATGTTTTGGATTCTGCAAAGGTTTGTTCTATGACCTGATATGTGGTCTATTCTAGAGAATGTTCCATGTGCGCTAGAAAAAAAAGTATATTTTGCAGCTGTTGGGTGGAGTGTTCTGTATAAGTCTATGAGGTCAAGTTGGTTGATTGGAGCAATTAGGTCTTCCGTGTCTCTATTGAGCTTCTTACTGGATGTCCTGTCCTTCTCCGAAAGTGGTGTGTTGAAGTCGCCTACTATAATTGTGGAGGTGCCTATCTCACTTTTCAGTTCTGTTAAAGTTTGTTTTATGTATCTTGCAGCCCTGTCATTGGGTGCATAAATATTTAATATGGTTATATCTTCCTGGTCTATTGTCCCTTTAATCATTATGTAGTGTCCTTTTTTATCCTTTGTGGTGGATTTAACTTTAAAGTCTATTTTGTCAGAAATTAATATTGCTACTCCTGCTCTTTTTCATTTGTTTTTTGTTGATATATATTTTTCCATCCTTTGAGCTTTAATTTGTTTGTGTCTCTAAGTCTAAGGTGTGTCTCTTGTAGGCAGCATATAGACGGATCGTGTTTCTTTATCCAGTCTGAGACTCTCTGTCTCTTTATTGGTGCATTTAGTCCATTTACATTCAGCGTAATTATAGATAAGTATGTGTTTATTGCTGTCATTTTGATGCCTTTTTGTGTGTGTTGTTGACAATTTCATTTTTCCACTTAATTTTTTGTGCTGAGACGTTTTTCTTTGTAAATCATGTGTTCCTCATTTTCATAGTAGTTGAATTTATGTTTGCTGAGTCGTTACGTTTTTCTCGGTATTTATTTTGAGTTATGGAATTGTTATACCTCTTTGTGGTTACCTTAATATTTACCCCTATTTTTCTAAGTAAAAACCTAACTTGTGTTGTCCTATATCGCCTTGTTTTCCTCTCCATATGGCAGTTCTATGCCACCTGTATTTAGTCCCTCTTTTTGATTATTGTGATCTTTTACATATTGACTTCAATGATTCCCTATTTTGAGCTTTTTTTTCTTTTTAAAAATTAATCTTAATTTGTTTTTGTGATTTCCCTATTTGAGTTGATATCAGGATGTTCTGTTCTGTGACCTTGTGTTGTGCTGCTATCTGATATTATTGATTTTCTGACCAATTTCCTTTAGTATTTCTTGTAGCTTTGGTTTGGTTTTTGCAAATTCTCTAAGCTTATGTTTATCTGTAAATGTTTTAATTTCACCTTCATATTTGAGAGAGAGTTTTGCTGGATATATGATCCTTGGTTGGCAGTTTTTCTCCTTCAGTGCTCTGTATATGTCATCCCAATTGCCTTCTTGACTGCATGGTTTCTGCTGAGTAGTCTGAACTTATTCTTATTGATTCTCCTTTGTAGGATACCTTTCTTTTATCCCTGGCTGCTTTTACAATTTTCTCTTTATCTTTGGTTTTGGCAAGTTTGATGATAGTATGTCTTGGTGATTTTCTTTTTGAATCAATCTTATATGGGGTTCAATGAGCATCTTGGATAGATATCCTTTCATCTTTCATGATGTCAGGAAAGTTTTCTGCCAACAGATCTTCAACTATTCTCTCTGTATTTTCTGTTATCCCTCCCTGTTCTGGAACTCCAATCACACGCAAGTTATTCTTCTTGATAGAGTCCCACATGATTCTTAGGGTTTCTATATATTTTTTTAATTCTTTGATCTGATTTTTTTTTCAGCTATATTAGTGTCAATTGCCTTATCCTCCAGCTCCCCCACTCTGCATTCCAATTGCTCGATCCTGCTCCTCTGACTTCCTATGAGTTGTCTAATTCTGTAATTTTACTGTTAATCTTTTGGATTTCTGAATGCTGTCTCTCTATGGATTCTTGCAGCTGATTAATTTTTCCACTATGTTCTTGAATAATCTTTTTGATTTCTTCAACTGCTTTATCAGTGTGTTCCTTGGCTTTTTCTGTAGATTGCCTTATTTCATTTCTGAGGTCATCCCTGATGTCTTGAAGCATTCTGTAAATTAGTTTTTTATATTCTGCATTTGGCAATTCCAGGATTGTATCTTCATTTGGGAAAGATTTTGATTCTTTAATTTGGGGAGTTGTAGAAGCAATCATGGTCTGCTTCTTTATGTGGTTTGATATCGACTGCTGTCTCCGAGCCATCACTAAGATATTGTAGTGATTTATTTTATATTTGCTCACTGAATCTTATCTTGTTTTGTTTTATTTCAATATACATAGATGGGCTACTAGATTGTGCTGTCTTGATTGTTGTAGCCTTTGAATCACTTATGTCCTATTACCAGCTGGTTTGGGCTGTTACCAGATATATCAGCCTAAGAGTCCATTCACTATTCTTGAGTAGAATCTGATTTTGGGTCACCAAGTGTGTGGTGGAGACTGTCATCTATCCACCTAGAGGAGTAGTGGTGCTAGTTGTGTGCACCAGATTCTAGTAGCAGAAGGGGGTCACACTCCAGGGGAGGCAGGATGCTGACAGGCTTCCCCCAAGTGCCAGTGAGGTAGGTGTGTCTCTATTCCTAAAGCACTTTGCTGGGTGGGCTCTGCAGCTGTACCTTAGGCCTCCAATGCATGTACCTCTATAGATTGGTAGGTGTCACCATCCTCAGACCCCTAAGGCAGGAGGCTAGGTGGTCTGGGGGGAGCTTCAGCCCTCAGTTCCCCCTTTTGGGTCAGTGAGTGCTCTGTTTAATACACAGAGATATCAGACCTGGGAAACTTGTCTTTCCAGTAATCTGCTAAAACAATTACAGTCAGATCCCTATCAGAATTGCCTTTGCATTATAATAGCCACCTTGTTCCCTGTAGGGATGAAAGCCCAAGACTGTGGGTTTCATATGCTTGGCTGGAGCTGGTTCTGTATTTTTAGTCCAGTTTTGGGAAGTCAGGGAAGGATTTTTGGTCCCTCGGTTTTTTGTAGCTACTTCTTTCAGGCCTGGAGAATGGGTTAGGAAAAGACCAAAAAAAAAAAAAAAAAAAGAAAAAGAAAACCCGCAGAGCACTTCACTCTCTGGCTCAGGGAATTCCAATGTTAATGAAGCTGCCTGGGAAGGGGAGGGGAGGGATCAGATAGATAGGAGAGAGTAGCACCCCGGAATATAGACAAAGTTACTTATCTTTCTTGGTGAGGACTGTTTTACCTGAGATTCCCGAGGGGTGTGTAGCCTGTGTGCATTGGCTGGGTCGAGATTGCCCCCGAGGGTCAGGCCCACGTCCCGTGCTTGTGCTGTCTCGGAAGCCATGGTCAGTTCCTCCGCTCCCAGTCCAAAGCCCAGCGCCAAGGTTCCCCGGCTGGGATGCCGCACTCCAGGCTCCAAAACCAGTTGCTGCCTCCCAGTGACTTCTCCTCCTGTCAGCTGCGTCGCTGCGCTGCCTGCATGCACTGGCTGGGCTTCCCCCGAGGTCACTTCTGGGGGCTAGGGCTGCGCCCCGTGTTTGCACCGCCTCAGGATGCCGTGCTCAGCTCCCGTGCGCCCAGTCCAAAGCCTAGCGCCAAGATTTTCTGACTGGGACGCTGGCTCCAGGCTCTGCAAGCAGTCGTTGCTACCCCGTGTTTGTTCGTTCTGTCTCTGTCACTCAGGTCAACTCTTTAGATCTGTGTTTGATGGTCAGGGTTCGTAGATTGTCATGTATGTGATCGATTCACTTGTTTTTCCGAGTCTTTGTTGCAAGAGGGATCTGAGGTAGCTTCTATCTAGTCAGCCATCTTGGCCCCGCCTCTCTTGACCTTTTTTAATCCTTGAGGTTTAGCTTTGTTTACGCTTACTTTATACTTAATATCTTCTGGCACTCTTTGGAGTTTTACTTTAGTGTTTGTTTCCTGTAGTTGGACAATAGCATTGCTTATTACCAGTTGCTGTTGTCTCCAAAATATTCCATTTTAAAAGATAAGAATGACTTTCCCATTTTTTAGACTTTGGGGATGCTTCTGTGATTTTTTTGCACCTTGAAACTCTTTCCTGGTATAGTATTCAGGTTGAATCTGAAGGAGGTGGGAAGGTACTAACTGTAAGCATTTTTTCTTTTAAAACATGTCAATATCTCTCAATTAAGAGAATTACCACTTGGATCCATGATTCAATTTTACTATGGTTCAAAAACAGTAAAACAGAGGGGAAGTATTGCCAAATTTAGCTGCAATTGTAACAGCACATAACATTTATAAAAAGCATTTCCATTTCCAAAGTGCTCTTACCCACATTTTCTCCCCGGAGTCTTACAAAACCCAGTGAGGTTGGCATTTTTCTCTGTCTTTTATAAGTGAGGAAATTGAAGTTAGGTTAGGCTTAAGTTCACTCAGCTCGCTGTGGGCTGACCTGGGATAGCATAATTTCATGTTCACTTGAGTCCTTAAAAAGAGAAGATGACAGTAAGGTAAAATCCTTCCAATGTGTCAATAATCATGGCTTTGATAAGTACAGAGTCCCTAAGTGGTGCAAATGATTAACACATTCAGCTGCTACCCGAAAGGTTGGAGGTTCAAGTCCACCCAGAGGTGTCTCAGAAAAAAGACCTGGCAACCTACTTCTGAAAAAACAGCCACTGAAAACCCTACAGAGCACAGTTCCACCCTGACACACATGGGGTCTTCATGAGTTGGAGTCAATCTGACAGTAACTGGTTGTTTTATTTTTCTTAATAAGTATTAGTTATGAATTGATTCTTCTCAGATATGCCACCTGTGTCAAAACAACAACAAAACACATTCAACAATTTATTATGATAACAGAAGATGAAATACATCTGAGACAACAGTGGCCATTTTTTATGATTTCTACCGATTTTTCAGAAGCAGGGGAAAAAAATCATTGTGAGGCAAAAGTCTACTATAACTTAGTGAGATAAAAGATCAAATCTCTCAAGGATAAGATTTGAAAGTTCCCAGTTTCTTAAAAAGTACTGATCATAAATATCGGTATTCAGTAATTATTTTTAAAACTCAGGCCAGTAACTGATGCACAGTAGTCCCAGTGGTGCAGTGGTTAACCACGCAGCTGGTAACCAAAAGGTTGGCAGTTCAAACCCACCAGTGGCTCCATGGAAGAAAGGTGTAGCAGTCTGCTTCTGTAAAGATGACAGCCTTGGAAACCCTAAGGGGCAGTTCTACTTTGTCCTGTAGGGAGGGTCTCTATGAGTCAGAATAGACTCAACAGCAATAGTTTGATTGATGCACAGGTGAAAGAAGAGGGATTTTCGGTATCAGACTCCAGCCCCTAGGAGTTATTAGTTGGGATCTTTTCCAGTTGCTGTTGAGTCGACTCTGATTCACGTGTGTCAGAGTAGAACTGTGCTCCATAGGGTTTTCAATGGCTGATTTTTTGGAAGTGGATTGCCAGGCCTTTCTTCCAAGGTGCCTCTGGGTGGACTTGAACCACCAACCTTTTGGTTATCAGGCATTTGCGTTAACCAGTTGCACCACTCAAGGATTTCAGTTGGGATGTTTACTGGGGATGATAAAATCTTCTCTACAGGCTGTTGTGACTATTAAAAATAAGAAAATGTATGTACCTTGCATAATATGATTTCTGGCACTCAATAATCATTATGTTTTTGTTTCTATTATTATTAAATGAATGTCCATCTCCCTGCTTTTATCTACAGATAAAAGCCCTCTTTTCCCTAGAGTAGAAAATGTCAAGCTTGAGATTCGCTCTTTTTCCATACTCGCTGTCATCCAATGCTTCCAAAATTAATGTGCCAAAGGATTACTTTGTAATCCTTTACTCATAAAATTGCTTTTTAGGCTATTTACTTAGAAATGAATTCCATGCGGGGGAAAACATCAGGCAATAGGGCAGGAGGAGAATTTCCTCTAAGTATACTATCAAGGAAATGTTACAAGTACTGAACCAGCAGATACATTGGATGAAGAAGCACCTGCCTTTCAAATAACGACGAAAGCCACTTGAAGCAGAACAGCGTAGACAAGTCCAATTTGTACAATAATCTTAAGATGTAGAGGTATGAGTAACACTTCAAACATATTCAGCTTTTGCCTTCACACATGAAGGGGGTTTGATTCTGGTAACCAAGGTTACCTTATGTACTACTCACGTATTCATAAAGTGAAAGAGATGAACGAAGAGTAAGTTAAACCCTACTGAAATATACAAAGCAGAGACTGGTACTGTAATGACATTTCCTTTCACTTTGAAGATTTAGATTTGTGTGGACACTGATCTAGCTATTTCATTACATGTATATTACCTATACCAGGTAAATAGTAATATCTGATAACCTAATATCTGGCGGCACTGGGATAATGTAAAACAGCGAAGCTTTTCATAAAGTATATTTACTGGTGCTGATGTAGTGGAAGTAATGGGGGGGCGAGGATGTGAGAGTAAAAAGATTTGTAACAATCTTATCAACCAACTTGAACTGATATTTATAGAAAAAATCATACAGCCACAGCAACAAGTACACACGAAACATTTACCAACATAGACCATATTCTGGGCCATAAAACGAGGGGCAATAAATTTAAAAGGATTCAAATTGTACAAAGTATGTTACCTGACTACAATGGAATTAAGTGAGAAATAAATAAGAGAAACATATCTGGAAAAATCCCCAAATGTTTGGAAATTAGCTACCAAAACCAAACCAAATCCACTGCTATCAAGTCAATTCTGAATCATAGCAACCCTACAGGACAGAGTAGAATTGCTCTATGGGGTTTCCAAGGATGTAAAGCAGACTGCCATAGCTTCCTTCTGTGGAGGGGTTGGTGGGTTCAAACTGCTGACCTTTTGGGTAGCAGCCAGCAGCTGAGCACTTACACACTATACACCAGGTCTCCTTGGAAACTAGCTAACACACTTCTAAATAACAGTTAGGCCAAAGAAGAAATCAAGAAGCAAGCATTTGGAACGGAAGGAAATTGAAAATACAAGATACCAAAATTTGTGGGATGCTGGTAACACAGCACTTGGAAGAAATTTTTAGCCCTAAATACCTACATTAGAAAAGAAGAAAAGTCTCAGCTTCCACCTTAAGAAACTAGACAAAGAAGAGCAAATTAAACTCAAAGTAAAAAAAAAAAAAAAAATAGAAGGGAGTAAATAATAAAGATCAGAGCAGAAATCAATGAAATAGAAAACAAAACCAAAAGCTTGTTTCTTGAGAAGATCATTTATTGATTAACCTCTACTCAGACTGATCAGGAGAAAAAGAGAGAAGACACAAATTACCAATATCAGGAATGAAAGAGGTGACATCACTATAGAGTCTACAGACATTAAAAGGATTATTAGAGAATATTATGAACAACTTTATGCCAATAAAGTCTACAACCTAAGTGAAAAGGGCAAATTCCCTTGAAAAATGCAAGCTACCAAAGCCCACCCAAGAAGAAATAGGTAACTTATATACCCATGTGTCTATTACAGAAATTAAATTTTTTATCTGATGCCAGTCTAATTTTTATTCCTCTATAGGTATCCTGGTGGAGCAGTGGTTACGCGTTTGGCTGCCAACTAAAAGGTCAGCAGCTTGAATCTACCAGCTGCTCCTTGGAAACCCTATGGGGCAGTTCTACACTGTCCTATAGGGTCATTATGAGTCAAAGTCTACCTGACGGCAACAAGATTGGGTTTTTTTATTTATAGGTATCCTATTTATTTGTTTTTTGGTGGTGGTTTGTTTCTCCCTCTAGAGGCTTTCAGGAACCCTTTTTTATTCTGTGTATTGGATACTTTTTTTTTTTTTGCTTGTCACCACCGGCTCCTTGCGTTCTACCTTTCAAACAATGTCTTACTTTCACTGGAAATTCATGGGTTTTAAGAGCACTTGCTTTACTCCTAAACCCATGGATCAAGCAAATGAATTAGGACAAGCCAGTCAGAACATCCTATTTCTCTAGCCATAGTTGTCTGTTTATGCATGACCCAAGTTTGTCTAATCTGAATGAATCTGAGGACTTTTCTGGGAATTCTGAAATACAAATCCTCTCTCCTTACATGGACTCTGTGGGGTGCAGACATGAAGCCTGAAACTGTTGCCACCATTTTGCCACCTGACTGGGAAGGATGTTGATTCCTGAAGAAGGCAAAGGCAGAGAGAATGACCAAGAAATGGAGTCAGCATCCTGCTCAAACCCTACCAAAAGCCTGACATTTAGCCAGACAAGTCCTCTAGCCTCACCACAAACTGAGCCGATAGCTTTGCCTTTTATGTCAAAGAGGAAAGAGAAATTATTAGACAGGAATCTAATTGACCACTCCCACCAAATTTACAAATCAAATGTACAATGGCAAAATGTCTCCTTTTCTCTAAGCTCGATGTCTCCCCACGCTCTGGATCCCAGGTTTCTCTCTCTCTGTCAGCATGCAAACCTGTTTAAACCTTTTCAGCTTAAAAAACTCTCACTCCATTGCATTTTCACATCAAACAGTTGTACTATTTTTCTTTTCCCCCTTCTCAGCCAACCTTCTCAAAAGAATGCTTCATATCTACCATTTGCATTTCTTCGCTTTCTTCTGCTCATGTCCTGAGTTAATACCTCTTGTCTTAGTTTTTAGTGCTGCTATAACAGAAATACCACAAATGTATGCCTTTAACAAACAGAAATTCATTCGCTCCATATTCAGGCCACCAGCTCCAGGGGAAGGCTTTCCCTCTCTGTCAGTTCTGGGGGAAGGTGCTTGTCATCAATATTCCCCTGCTCCAGGAGCTTCTCAGTACAGGGACCCTGGGTCCAAAGCCCTGCTCCGCTCCCGGACCTTCTTTCTTGGTGGTATGAAGTCCCCTGCCTCTCTGCTTGATTCTCTCTTTTATATTTCAAAAGAGATTGACTCAAGATACAACCTAATCCTGCAGATTGAGTCCTGCCTCATTAATATAATTGCCTGTAATCCTGCCTCATTAACATCATAAAGGTAGGATTTACAACACATAGGATAATCACATCAGATCACAAAATGGTGGACAACCACACAATCCTGGGAATCATGGTTTAGCCAAATTGACACACGTTTTGGGAGGACACAATTCAATCCAAATCACCTCTCATACTGTCAAAACTGCTTTACCAGTATCATCGGTGACCTCCAAGTTGCTAAATCCAATGGAGTCTTCAGGTTTCTGACTTTACATCTTGCCAGCTATCTTTGACACTGTTGTCCACTCCCTGTTTCTTGAAACGCTCTTTCTTTGGTTTATGTATAGCACACCTCTCTGGCCACTCTTTAAGTCTCTTCCCTTTTAAATGAACTCTTAAACATTTTAGAGTTCTTGAGAGACTGGCCATGAGCCCTCTTCTCTTCTTAGTCATTATTCTCTCTAGATGATCTCACCTACTGCCATGACCTCATTATCATCTGTGTGTTGGTGGCTTCAAATCCATTCTCTCTTCTGAGATCTAGATGCATATAGACAACATCCTTCTGGACACATACACTTTATTGTCTCACAGGCACGTACAACTAATTACATCCAAACTTGAACTCATCATTTACTCTCCCTAAATCCGCTTCTTCTTCAGGGTTCCCTATATTAGTAAATGTTCCTCACAATCTTACAAATGCTAAAGGCAGAAACTTGAGAGTCAAAACATGATAATTCCCTCAGCCCACATCAAGTCCTGTGGTAGGAGTAAGAGGGTTCAAGACGCATGTGACAGGAGGTTGTAAACTGAGAATGGGGTTTGAAAGTCCAAGATTTTAGAGGTGGAAATGTTTCAGGCAATGCTATATTTTAAAAGATGACCAGAAGGACAGGGGGCTTAAGTGGATGGGGACATGAAGGTCACTGGATTGAGAAGATTCAGGCAGCTATGAGGTTAATCTGTTGGAAGTTTCTACAGATTTCAAGAAAGAAAGTATAACTGTCTGTATATATGTAAAGAAAGAACAGGCGTTAGTTTTTCTTAGTTAACATTCTCTTGGTGCAAAATGTTTCTCTATGATTTCCAGCAACATACAAACAAAACCTGAGACAAATAGTGACAATTCATCCTGTTTAGTATGAAACTGCGTACCTCTCTTTCCCAATTAGGAAGGAGTGATTTTTTGCTTCTAACCTTGCCCTTTGAAGGTAGAACTAATTTAAAAACTGTGTTCTCTAAGCAACCATAGCTGACTCCCACACTTATCATAGTAGGTGTGCTTTTATGGAAGGATTTGAAGTTACTATCTAAGCCACCCAGAACATGTTTTTAAAATGTATTTAAACAGAACAGAGCAAGGTATTTTCACAGAGATAAGAGTACTTTCTTGTAAAAAGACCAGACATAATGGTCTGACTGAGACTAGAAGGACTCCGGAGGTCATGGTCCCCAGGCCTTCTGTTAGCCCAAGACAGGAGCCATCCCCAAAGCCAACTCTTAAGACAGGGATTGGACTGGATCATGCGATAGAAAATGATACTGGTGAATAGTGAGCTCCTTGGATCAAGTAGACACATGAGACTATGTTGGCATCTTCTGTCTGGAGGGTAGATGAGCGGGCAGAGGGGGTCAGAAACTGGCCAAATGAACACGAAAACAGAGAGTGGAGGGAAGAAGTGTGCTGTCTCATTAGGGGGAGAGCAATTAGGAGTATATAGCAAGGTATATATAGATTTTTGTATGAAAATTAAAAAAAGAATACTTTCATCACTGATGTCATAGTCTATTCACGGACTTCATGATAACGAAATCTGTTCCAGGTTTATCCAATTCCCCCCCCCCACACACACAGTTGAAGGAATCTGAAAATAAATGTTGATTATAATTGTAAATAATGGGACATGTTGACCATCATGCTACATTTCTTGTTTGCCCAACACGTTTGCTTGCTTTATTTAATTCAGGGAATTGCATTCTAATTTCATTTTCTATGCCACTCACAATAAAATGTTAACACATTGTGATTCTTTAGCACATTGTGATTCCTTAGTACATTGAGATCTTCTAGTCGGCAGTTCAAACCCACCAGCCTCTTGGTGGGAGAAAGATGTGGCAGTCTGTTCCCGTAAAGCTTACAGCCTTGGAAACTCCATGGGGCAGTTCTACTCTGTCTTACAGAGTCGCTATGAGTTGGAATCAACTCAAGGGCAGTGGGTAGTAGCCACTATACTGGTTGATGTACAAGTCCATTTTGACTAAAGACCTACTCCCTTGTTCAAGATTCAACTTCTAAACTTCTTAACTCAAGAGTCACAACCTTTGTTAAAAAATCTCTTGTCAGACTCTAGGTTGTAAATTACCATAGTAGAGGAAGCTGTCAGAACTGGCACAGTAAGCTGTTTGCAGGAAATTTAGTTGTGGCCAAGTGTTTTGTTGTTTTTTTTTTATTCCCCAGGCCACTGATACAAATTCACGTAATTGCTTTCAACATACGTCAGTGTGAGGAGGGTCAAAAGTTCTCCAGTTTGATTTTTGTGTTTACCCCGTAGGCTCCAACATTTAGTCAGGGGCTTTCAAAATGATTGAATTTGATTTCCTTTATTTTCCTCCAAATAATGAATTTTATAAGTGCTTGGTCAGTAGTTTCAGGAAATAGAATCATTCTTACAGGCGACATGGTAAGAGCACAATGAACTGGAGAGAGAAGTGAAGTAATTTTCAAACAAGCTTGGGGATACAACTCAAACGCGAGAAGGAAATTCATTAGCAAATAAATTTCCTCCCAGATATTAGAGGTTTCTAGAACCATTAATAGTCATTTGGCTCAATTCAGTCACCTACTTTTTGGTTCCTTTCATCTCTAGGTGGAAATTTCTAATCATATTCCTTGTATTCCTTGCTGATAATGTGAAATAAAAGAAGTGAAACTCCTTTAGTGTCTACCATTGTTCTCTTTTGGCTCACCTAGTTTAAATTGTGAGCTGCCTCTAGCACAGGCCCAGACACACTGTATCTTCCCACCCTCCCCCCCCCAACAAAACTGCCATGTACAGTAGTATATTTCAACTCATGGCGACCCCATGTGTTTCAGAGTAGAACTACACTCCATAGGGTTTTCAATGGCTGATTTTTTTAGAAGTAAATTGTTTGGCCTTTCTTCCAAAAGGCCTCTGGGTGGACTTGAACTGCCAACCTAAGCACAGTCAAGAGCTTAGGTACACTGTGTTGTTGTTAGCTGTCGTCTAGTCGATTCCGACTCATAGCGACCCTTTGTACAACAGAAGGAAACACTGCCCAGTCTTGCATCATCCTCACAATCATTATTATGCTTGAGTCCATTGTTGCAGCCCCTGTGTCACTCCATCTGGTTGAGGGGCTTCCTTTTTTTTTGCTGACCTTCTGCTTTACCAAGCATGATGTCCTTCTCCAGGGACCGGTCCCTCCTGATAACATGTCCGAAGTATGTGAGACAAAGTTTTTCCATCTTTGCTTCTAAGGAGCATTCTAGCTACACTTCCTCCAAGACAGGTTTGTTCATTCTTCTGACAGTTCAGAAGATTTTGTGATCACTTTGTTGATGGGGTATATACTAAATGCTGTCATTACCAAGCTATAATGGCCGGAAGTAATTTTCTCTTTGTGTCAGGGACTACAAAGAATTTGTTCTCTGGCTGTTATTAGTTTAGATTGGAGAGAAATGCATTTGCTTGGGGAAAGTTATTAAAACATTCTAATTCAATATTTGTGTGAGAAGCAATAAAATTAATGAATTACAGGTAAAAAGAGTATTTATAGCATAAATAAACCATCCTTCTGAAGTATTGGTGAGATAAGTTTCTTTAATGTATCATCTTGTGATATACAAAAATGTGCATAAATATAAATGTTTGATGAATTATTAAAAAACACCAGTGTATCTTCCGTCTAAGTCAAACTATAGCACAACACCTGCCCCCAGAAACCCTCCACCTGCCTCTTTCTGATCGTGATTCCAACCTACCCCTACCAGTGACTACTATCTTGACTTCCATTGTATTGATATTTTGTTCCTTTCGAGTCGTACTACATAATTACCCATCCCAAAACTATGGTTTGGGGCCCTGGTGGCGCAATGGTTAAGCATTCAGCTGCTAACTAAAAGGCCTGTGGTTCAAATTCACAAGCCACTCCTTGGAAATCCTATGGGGCTGTTTTACTCTGCCCTACAGGGTGGCTATGAGTTTAATTTGACCCATTTTTGGGATATGTGTAACTGGGATCATGCAGTGTATAGTCTGGTTTCTTTAGCTCAGCCTTCTGTGTTTAAGATTTATCCAGGCTGCTGTATGGAGGTGTGTAGTGTACATTCTGGCTGTATAGTATACCATGGTGTGACCTGCCTCCATTTGTTTATCACTTCTACTATTGAGTTGCTCCTCTTTGGAGCGTCTACGAACAACACTACAGTAAACATTCTGGTGCACGTTTCCTGGTGCACGTAAGCAGATATGGAATTTCTAGGTTGCAGGCTGTGCTAATTTTCAGCTTTCCTAATTACTGTCAGATTTTTTTCAAAAATGACTTTACAACGTATACTCCCACCAACAGAGCATGAGAGTTCCCATTGCTCCACATCCTTGTTAATACTTAGCAATGCCGTATATTAAAAAAATAAATAAATTACCATTCTGATACATGTGTATTATCAGACTTGTTATTTTTGCCACACTGATAGCTATGCATGTAGTGGCATCAAATTGTAGTTTTAATTTTCATTTACCTAATTATCAATGGGATCCCTGGTGTTACAGTTGTTAAGACCTCAGGCTGCTAACCAAAAGGTCAGCAGTTTGAATTCACCAGCTCCTCCTTGGAAACCCTATGGGGCAGTTCTACCCTGACCCATAGGGTCGCTATGAGTTGGAATCGACTCCAGAGCAATGGGTTTGGTTTTGGTTTTGGAATTATCAATGAAGTTGAGGACTTTTCTATATGTTATTGAACATTTGACTTTCCTCTATTGTAATGTGCCTATTCAGTGTTTCTCGTTTTCCTCTTGGGTTGTCTTTTTCTTAGTAATTTGCAAAAAAAAAAAAAAAAAAAGGTTTAGTAGTAGAGCATAAACCATTGGCACCATCCAGGGCCAGGGGCTATATATATATATAAAAAATTTACTTTTTAAATTTTTGTTTACATTTACTCCCATGTTAGACCATCTCACTCTATCCTTTCTGTTTTATACCTTCTCTTCACTATTTTCCATCTTTTTTTTTCTCTCTGCTTCCTTGCATGTGGTTTATTTGGTTCTATGTTCTAGTTTACTAATTCTCTCTTCAGTTGTATCTAATCTGCTTTTAATCCATGACTGCATTTTAATTTTGCCTTTTTTCTTTTTCAGTCCTATAATTTCTGACTGATTCTTTTTAAGCTCTGTAATAAGTTCTTACACTTCTAGTTCCTTGTTGACATTTTTCAGTTTGGCTTTTATATTCATGAACATAGTAGGCCCTGGTTATTTTTGAGTATGTGTTTGGTAATTTTAATATCTGGCATTCCCGTGAGTCTATCATTTCATTTGAGTCTGGCTCACAGGGCCTTGTCTCAGAGTGTGTCTCTTAATCATTGATTGTTTGTTTTTAGAAATCATTTCAGGACTAAGGTGTAGTGTCTACTGCAGAGGATTTTTGTTTCCTTTTGCCAGGTACTTGAGAAAGCTAGCAGGCCAGAACCAAGGCTTGATGTTTTTGTGGGTAATCTAAACTTATCTTCCCGTAAACAGCATTCTCGTTCCAGAGTGATACCCTTGAAATTCCAGTCTAGAGCAGTGAGATGTTATACTAGGGGCTCAGCCTTTAGGAAGACCTGAACACTGACCCTATTCCTTGTGTCTTGTGGGAGTCAAATAAGCAGATTCACCTAAGGATAGATTTTGCAAATGTTTTCAAGGCCAAAGTAGCAGCAGGTCAGTGTTCCTACGGGGTGGTGTGAACACAGTATATGTATGACATAGCAGGGTCTCCAACTTAGACAGCCATAGGATTGATACTTATATTTCTCCAGCTTCATGTCTTTCACACACACACAAAAAGGCTCTGCCTCTCAGCTGTTTTTTTTTTTTTTTTTGCCTGAGAGGCAAATGTCTCTGGACAGAAGTTTCTCGGTATTGTTTCTTTGAACTCTAAACTTCCCACTTTCCTCTGCCTGGTGAATTTGCACTATGTTTTAAGTCTTTGGTACTATTTTAGAAAATGCTTTTTCTTCAATAGGAAGGTTGACTCCCCATCTGGTTCGCCATTCCCAGAAGGTTGAAGCACTAACGTGTAAATTTTATCTGCGTGTACTTTATGGTCTCAATTTCCTTGTTGGTTCATAGTGACTGGAAATCTGTAAAATTAAAAAAATAATAATTCACCTAAAATTTGATTAACTTTAACACATTTATTATTTAAATTTCTATGCAGTTGTAGTTTCGACATTTTTTCTTCTCTTTTTCATTACTTGTAAGTTTGCTTAGCACCATTTTATCAGTTGAAAATTTCTATCAATCAATGCATCTTATTTTTCCCAAGTATAAGGATTAGTTAAATTATATTTTTATGAAGGCAAGGTTAGCAATATATGTAATATTATATTAAAGGAGGCAATACTTTTAAATGATTAGCACATAACAAGAATTCAATAACATTCGTTATTGGATTTCATTAAAGAATAGCATTAATATTTCCTTCCCGAATCCTTATTTCTTAAAAGGAGATAATCCATACCTTGCAAACTTCTAGGAACCAGAATTTTGATTAATCAGAGCACTTTATTTCATCTCAAATATTGCATAAGCGTACTCATTCAAAACCTAGAAGAGACAAATCCTTAGTCTTTTATACCTGACTTATAAAAATCCATTTTAATACACCTTCGATCATCTTTTATCTTTGCAAACATTCTTTCTATTTTTCCTCCTTCTAACTCCACCAAAAGAGAAAGCACTTATCTGAGAACAATACCAATGCTCTAGAGGGCTTGGTTTAGTATGGAACCCTGCCTCCTGTGGCTACATAGCAAACGATTTGCAAAAGGATAGCCACATAAATGAGAACATAAATCTCAACAAATTTCTGATCATTTTGCAACTCATCAAACTAAAGCTTTGCAAGACTAAATGAAAAATTTGAGCATTTAGTTGTAGAAGGCAATTTCTGACAACTCTCCTAAAGATAAAGAATCCCTAATAACGAAGTGTATTTCTTCTAGCTCTCTCTGGAGAGTTTCTGTTTGCTTTAGAACACGCTTGGAACAGAATAGGATCAATTGGTATCAAAGGATCCACTTATTGGTGCCTCAATGGCCTCGTTTGAAACTGTTCTGGAGAAAACAAATGAACTCCAGAACCTCCTTCCTTAACAGTTATGGCCTAAGTTGCCCTCTTTGGTATTTTACAAAATGTAAACGCTCAGTACTTTGATAGACACCATCAGTCTTACGGCAGTTCAGGCTCCTTTCATCATAAATGGTCTTTCAAAATCAAACGTTCACCACTCTTAACGTGAAGGCCCATAAGACTACACCTGAAGTACTTTAGTGACTTTTTCTAACTCTTACTACTTTGGCTCCAGGGCATCAGAATTTTTATTTCTCATTTTATTCAGGGAAAAAATTTTATAATGGATTTAAATATTATGTCCTCATACAAATTCAGCATGACAGAAAAAGTACAGAGACTCTTTGAAAAGCTTCAGAATTTGATGGGATTCATTCATCAACCTTATGCCACTGGACGCTAACAGCATAATCTATATTTCTACTTGGAGCTGGACCTGGAGTATATATACTATGATTGTATTGGGCCAAAATCTAAAAGGACACGGGCAATCTATTGATAAATTGAAAGAATTGAGAGTGAGAAAATATCTATACTGAATTGACATTAATATTCTAAGCTTAGATATGATAAGGTTTTTTTATCATAAAAAGAAAATGTTGTGGTTAGGTGCTGTCAAGTCGGTTCTGACTCATAGCGACCCTATGCACAACAGAACGCAACACTGCCCGGTCCTGCGCCATCCTTACAATCGTTATGCTTGAGCCCATTGTTGCAGTCACTGTGTCAATCCATCTTGTTGAGGGTCTTCCTCTTTTCCGCTGACCCTGTACTTTGCCAAGCGTGATGTCATTCTCCAGAGACTGATCCCTCCTGGCAACATGTCCAAAGTACGTAAGATGCAGTCTCGCCATCCTTGCTTCTAAGGAGCATTCTGGTTGTACTTCTTCCAAGACAGATTTATTCGTTCTTCTGGCAGTCCATGCAATATTCTTTCCCAACACCACAATTCAAAGGCATCAATTCTTCTTCAGTCTTTCTTATTCATTGTCTAGCTTTCACATGCATATGATGCAATTGAAAATACCATGGCTTGGGTCAGGCACACCTTAGTCTTCAAGGTGACATCTTTGCTCTTCAACACTTTAAAGAGGTCCTTTGCAGCAGATTTACCCAATGCGATGCTTCTTTTGATTTCTTGACTGCTATTTCCATGGCTGTTGATTGTCTACCCAAGTAAAAGGAAATCCTTGACAACTCCAATCTTTTCTCCGTTTATCATGATGTTGCTCATCGGTCCAGTTGTGAGGATTTTTGTTTTCCTTATGTTTTTTTTTTTTATGTTGAGGTGCAATCCATACTGAAGGCTGTGGTCTCTGATCTTCATTAATAAGTGTTTCAAGTCCTCTTCACCTTCAGCAAGCAAGGTTGTGTCATCTGCATAACGCACATTGTTAATGAGTCTTCCTCCAATCCTGATGCCCCGTTCGTCTTCATATATTCCAGCTTCTCGGATTATTTGCTCAGCATACAGACTGAATAGGTATGGTGAAAGGATACAACCCTGATGTACACCTTTCCTGACTTTAAACCAATCAGTATCCCCTTGTTCTGTCCGAACAACTGCCTCTTGATCTATGTCAAGGTTCCTCATGAGCACAATTAAGTGTTCTGGAATTCCCGTTCTTTGCAGCGTTACCCATAATTTCTTATGATTCGCACAGTCAAATGCCTTTACATGGTCAGTAAAACACAGGTAAACATCCTTCTGGTATTCTGTGCTTTCAGCCAGGATCCATCTGACATCAGCAATGATATCCCTGGTTCCACGTCCTCTTCTGAAACTGGCCTGAATTTCTGGCAGTTCCCTGTTGATATACTGCTGCTGCAGCCGTTTTCGAATGGTCTTCAGCAAAATTTTGCTTGCGTGTGATATTAATGATATTGTTCTATAATTTCCACATTCGGTTGGATCAAAAAGAAAATATAATGACCCAAATGCATTCTTCCGATATCATTCATAAAATACCAAATGAACATGGTAATGGAATGTTAAGATTATCGACTTAAGCAGAGGGGCTTTTTAAAAACCCAAACAAAATGACAATTGTGTATTTCATGGTAAATTAACTCACCTACACCATGAAACCAATAAAAGCATCTATCAAGGCCTCCTTTAGTAAAGAGAAGAGGAAGACTGCTTGTAAAACCTGCCTAAAAGTATCCACATCTTAAAAAAGAGGAGACATTTTCTTTGAGACATGAGTGTAAAGGGTAAGGGCACAGGCTCTTACAGTCAAATTGCTTCAGATCTCAGTATCTCTGCTCAGTAGGCTAGGTCCTCACACAAGGTATTGTTATCTGGTATTTATTTCAAAAAGAAATTTTTGAAATACAATACAGATACATAAAATAATATTAAGACACCATATACTTGTTTCTCAAAATAAACATATATTAAAATATTTGCATTAAAAAAAACTGTGGAGATAAAATTTGAAGTCTCCTCTATTCCCTTCCCCAAGCCATGCCTGTTCCTCTCTCTCCAGATGTAGCCACTTAAATGATTTGGATGTACATCAAGTTCATGAGTCTATATTCTATAAAAAAATATGTAACTTTATACCTGAGGTGATATTAAAAATATTTCAAAGCCAAAATGGCCTGGCCACCAACTAGTCAGGAGGACCATAGACTAAACAAAAGATATGTTCATACCTGTGCCCACTGAATGACTGCCCTGATAGAAACAATATGTCGACAGCTGTTGCTGAGAGAGCCCTGACTCACGGTGACCACACATGCAACAGACTGAAATGCTGCCTGGTCCAGATTGGACCACTGTGATCCATAGGGTTTTCACTGGCTGATTTCAGAAGGAGATCACCAGCTCTTTCTTCCTAGTCTCACTTGGATTGTATTAATATGATTAACCAGGGAAGGGGCTGCACAACAAACAGTATAATGACACATTCTGAGGATGTAAAATATAAAAACAATACAACTGCAAACATGAAACACAGACAAGAGATGGGTTGATGTCTATTGCTTTTTTTTTTTTTAACTAGCCCAAAGAGGTTGTGTGGGAAACTAAGTGCTATGGATATAAATTGAAAAAACAATGCAATATATTAATGACTCTTATCTGTATAATACCCTGGAGTGTGAGTCAGAATAGAACTATGCCTTTTTCCTTCTTCTTTCATAGCCTTAAACACTTCTTCAAAAGAGCTTATTTTCTATATGAAACCCTTTGATGGTTAAGAGCACGGTCTTTGGGTTTAGTCAGCCTGAGTGCAGTTCCAGCATTTTCTATTCCAGGATTTTCTAGGTGTGAGACCTTGGGTAAGGTATGTAAACAGCTTACATCTTAATTTCCTTACTGGGAAAATGCAAATAAGAATAGTGACCATATAGGTTTCATGTAAGAATTCT
The DNA here is from genome assembly GCF_024166365.1 of Elephas maximus indicus. Lineage (NCBI taxonomy): Eukaryota > Metazoa > Chordata > Mammalia > Proboscidea > Elephantidae > Elephas > Elephas maximus. The sequence continues at coordinate 164,681,580 of NC_064846.1, forward strand.
GTAAAAGAATGCATGTAAAATACTGGCTCAGTGCCAAGAATGTAGTATGCATTCAATAAAACCTAGGCATTATTATTGTTATTTCTGTGCATATACCCGCTGCTGTCAAGTCAATTCTGACTTATAGCGACACTATAGGACAGAGTAGAACTGCCCCATAGGGTTTCCAAGGAGCACCTGATGGATTCGAACTGCTGACCTTTTGGTTAGCAGTTGTAGCTCTTAACCACTACGCCACAAGGGTTTCTTCTCTGTATATAAGCTCAACCATATGAAGTTGCCATTTTGGTTTGTCAATAAAATTGAAAATCGGTAATTTTATACAGTTAAACCTAACGCACACCATGCAAGCCCCTCGCATCTGGGGACCTGGTGATTTACCCTCAAGGCTTTGACTCAGTGAGCTGGAAGCCAGCATCTGCCTTCCTAACACTTGGATACATTTATAACTCCTTGAGGCTAAAGGCATTCATCACCTTGTAGTGGTTCTTTCCGTGAGTGTGAGCAAGGCTCTTCTGTGTCAGCTTCCCTCTGTACGAAGCTGGGCTTTTGCTCCCTTATCAAGGGGTGGGCAGAACTACTGCTGTGGGCCAAATCTGGCTGCCGTCTTCTTGTAAATAAAGTTTTATTAAAACACAACCATGCCCCTTTGTTTACGTATTGCCTATGGCTGCTTTTGTGCTACAGGGACAGAGCTGGGTAGTTGCCACAGGGAATGGATGGTCTGCAAAGCCTAAAATATTTACTATCTATCTGTTTATAGGAAATGTTTGTCAACCCCTGATCTAGACTTAAAAAAACAAAAACCAAACCAAACTAGTTGTCATCTCGAGTTGACTCTGACTTACGGAGACCACATGTGAGCACAGTAGAACTGCTCCATAGCGTTTTCAAGGCAGATCTCCAGGCCTTTGTTTTGAGGCACCTCTGGGTGGGTTTGAACTGCTAACCTTTTGGTTAGTCCAGCACTTAACTGTTTGCACCACCCAGGGACTCCTGTTTTTATAGCAGTGTACAATAAATCAAAAAATGAGGCCACTAGTCTTTACAGATGCAGATTGCCAGGCCATTCTTTCACTGCGCCACTGGATGGATTTGAACCACCAACCTTTAAGTTAGTTGTCAAGCACAAACCATTTGTGCCACCCAGGGATCTTCTGTTTGTCCCAACTTTTCACATATAATTTTTCTGCTTGTGCCATGATGCAGAAAAAGGTAGGAAAGGAAGGGAAAATCATAGGCAAACTCCTGACCTTATAGAGTCTGCATCCCAGTACAGACCTTTATATATAAAACAATCATTTGTAAAACTATTACTTTATAATGACTCTATTACCTCTGTGATAAGTGCTAAGAAGGAGAAATACTAGATGCTAAGAAAACATGTAATGGGGATCTGACCTATCTTGGAGTCAGAAAAGGTCTTTATTTGTTGTTTTTTAGAAAATACACTTAAACTGAGAGTTACTGAAGGAGTAAAAAGTTTGCTAGGTTGTGGATGGGAGTTGGGAGAGGGGTGAGAACCTTACACCTCGTAAGAATTGTAATTTCATCTTGAGAACAATTGAAACCTTTGACATGCTTAAGCAAAGGTGTAGCATGACCGGATTTGGGTTTTTAAAAGACCTCTCTTGTGAATTATATTTTAGGAAGAGACTAAGGGACTGTTGTAGAATCCCACAACAAGGGTGGGGTGATACTGACGGATGGAAGTTTGGGGTGTCAGATGTGGAACTGTCCAGACTTGGGATATAGAGATGGATAGATGGGTGGTGGTGCCATTTGCAGAGAGGGGACTCACCAGGATAGAGAGAAAGCACATCTCCGGTTTGCAACAGATTAAGGTTGAGATGCTCTGAGACAACCAGGCAAAGATGTGGAGTTGAAAGTTGGGATACATGGGTCTTCAGTCCATGAAACACACACCAACCACCAAGCCAGTTGCCATCGAATCGACTCTGACTCATGGCCACCCCATGTGTGTCAGGCTAGAACTGTGTTCCGTAGGGTTTTCAATGGCAGATTTTTTGGAAATAGATCGCCAGACCTTTCTTCTGAGCACCTCTGGGTACAATTTAACCTCCAGCTTTTCAGTTAGCAGCCCAGCATATTAACCATTTACATCATCAGGAATTCTACACACAAACCAGTGGAGTAGAAATTGGACTTGTGGCATAATGGCGTACCTTTTCAAGGCAAATCTCATAGTCGCCATAGTGGTAACTAAAAGGTGGGCAGTTCGAACACAGCCAGAGGCTCTGCAGGGGAAAGATATGGTGATCTGTTCCCATAAAGATTACAGTCTAGGAACCCTATGGGGCAGTTCTCCTCTGTCACATGGGGTCATTAGGAGTTGAAATCTACTCAACGGCACCTAATAACAAGGTGGAGATCTTAATAAGAGAACTCTCCCGTAAAGCTGGGACCCTGAAGGGTTTCGTCCTTGGAGTTAGGGTGAGCAAGAAATAAAGGTATAATGCAGAGGATAGCAAAGAAACTCACCTGCCTCCACCTTTTCCCTGGGTGGAGGGAGAGGGCAAAACTAGGCATATTGATACCATGGAATACTATATAGCAGAGAAAATGAGTATACTGCAGCTATGTGCATCAACCTGAGTAATCTCAAAAACAGAATGCTGATCACAGAATACCAAGTCCCGGAGTAATACACGTAGTGATTCCATTCCATTCGTGTCAAGTTTAAAGACAGGCAAATGAAACAATAATTTTTTAGGGGTATGTAAGTATAGAGGTGGAAACCTTGGTGGTGTGGTGGTTAAGAGCTACAGCTGCTAACCAAAAGGTCAGCAGTTTGAATCCACTAGGTGCTCCTTGGAAATGCTATGGTGCAGTTGTATAGGGTCTCTATGAATCGGAATCGGCTTGACGGCAATGGTTTTGGTTTTTGGTTTTCTAAGCATAGAATAAGTCAGTGGTTCTCAACTGGGGGCTATTTTGCACCCCTCCCCGGGAACATTTGACAATGTCTGGAGATGTTTTTGCTTGTCATAACTGAGGGGCGATGCAACTAGCATCTAGCGGGTAGAGGCCAGGGATGGTGCTGAACTTTCTACAATGCACAGGACAGGCTCTACCACAAAGAATTATCTTGTCCAAAATAGCAACAGTGCTACTGTTGAGAAATCCTGTAGTAAAGCAATAAAGCAAGGAAACGATTAGCACAAAATTCTGCATATCTTTGGGGCGGGGGAAGGGAAGAGAAGGATGAGACTGGGGCAGGGCACACAGAGCACTCCAAAGATCCTGGAATGTTCTTTATCTTCAGCTTGGTGGTGGGTACAAGGATGTGCATTTTGTTATCCTCAAATATACTTACACATTACATACACTTTTATTGCCTGCATGATTAACTTTTTAAAAGATAATAAAATGCAAAAATTATGAAGATACAGGTAAGTTATAAGAGTAAAGAAACAGGCATAGAAGAAATCAAACCTTTTCTAATGTTTGCTTCTTTGATGTATGAAGGTATGTTTGAATGTGTTACTTTGGGTTTCAGCCAGGTGCAATGATGAAAAATAGACCGTGTAGGATTACAGGTGTGAACTACCCAAGGGTTCCTTCTTGTAGTTGTGCCAGAAGTGTTGGGGATTCTCCAGTTGTTGGGGTTCCCTGATCCTGTCAAATCCCTGATCCATTCAGCTGGAGTTTCATTCTCGAGAGAGAAAAAATAAAGACACATGCATACCTTTCATCAGTGGTTGGATCTTCTCTCTCAGACTTTAAAGCAGCATAGTACAATAGAGAAGAGCATGAGATCTGGAGAGAGATTGCTGGGTTTGCACCTTGACTGCTACTTGCGGAGTGGTCAAGTTCATCTCTCTGGGTCTCTGTTTTTGCCATTGTAAAATATGGATACTAGTTCCTGTTGAATCTATTCTGACTCATGGCAACACCATGTGTGCAGAGTAGAACTGTGCTCCATAGGGTTTTCAAGCCTGTGACCTTTCAGAAGCAGATCGCCAGGCCTGTCTTCCAAGGCACCTCTGGGTGAGTTCAAACCACCAACCTGCCGACTTTCCAACTAGTAGCTGAGTGCTTAACCGTTCCTGCCACCCAGGGACTCCTTGAGGATACTAATGTTGCTGTTGTTAGGTTCTGTCGAGTTGATTCCGATTCATAGAGACCCAATAGGACAGAGTAAAACTGCCCCATAGGGCTTCCAAGGAGTGGCTGGTGAATTTGAACTAGTGACATTTTGGTTAGTGCTGAACTCTTAACCACTATGCCACCAGGGCTCCTTAAGGATACTAATAGTACTCACTAAAAGTATTGTCCTGAAGAAAAAATTAGTAATTATTCAATGTGTATAAAATTTTGGAACAGTGGTAGCATATGTTAAATACTTAATAAATGTTAGTTATCATCACCATAATCATTAGCAAAATCATCAACATTATTGTTATTATCCCTCCTTTGTCTCCTTCTTTAAATTAGTTTACTTGGACATTGTGTGAACCTGTCTTTTTATCCCTCTCACTCTTAAAGTCAAGAACCAGACCCAAGAAACCAGCTTCAACTTGCTCCCTCTTTGGCTCCTGATAGTTCTTCTCTTAGTAGAGGGATTCTCCCAAGTTTCACCACAATAGCCTGTTCCCAGAAAGGCAGAGAGAGAGGGACTTATGAAGGGGAAGAGAATCTCTCCAACTCCCCCAGTAGACACTTTGCTTTCCAGGATGCTGGCCACACTGTGTCCATAGTGACTCATGGCGCTCTTTACATGTTCCAATGCTCTGCTTCTCCAGGGAAGGTGGAGTTGTGCAGAGGATGTAGTGATGATCGGGAGGAATATCAGGTAAGAAATGGCTAGCTGCTGTGACAAAACACAAAAGGTAGAATGGTTCCAACACAAAAGAAGTCTATTTCTCCATCAAGTGAAGCCTAAGAGCAGAGTTCCTGATTCGCAGGAAGTCTCCCTTTCACCTTATGCCTCTGCCATCTTTGACATATTGCTTCCCAAGACTTGAGCTTATTTGGGCCAAAAGGGATCTTGGAGGATCACATGGCAGGAGATTTTTACGAGCCAGGTCTACATGTGGCATATATCACTTCTACTCACATTCTATTGACTAGAACCTAGTCACATGGCCACACCAACAGCAAAGGAGGCTAGGAGAGAAAGACTAGTTGTGTGCCCTGGAAAAAAAACAAAAACTAAACTCGTTGCGGTCAAGTCAATTCTGGCTCATAAAGAGGATGAAAATCCTGTAGTGTTTCATCTAGTGATGCTACGTAAGAGAAACTGGAATCTCAGCTCTGGTTCTGGACCTAGACAACCAGAGACAGAATGGGAACTTTCTCCATGGGGACGGGACAGTGGGCATTCCTGACATCCTCTGGTGCTCACTAAGACTTCAGGCAAGCCGCCAGGTCTCTGTCTGTCTACAGTCCTGCAGTCAGTCTTTTTAGCTTCATCGCCCTGCTTTCCTGACACTTGCAATACCTTGCAGCAATAGCATCCCCTGGGAGCTTATTAGAAATGCAGAATCTCGGGCCCCACCCCAGATCTGCTGGGCCCCAATCGGCACCTTAGCGTGATCCCCAAGGGAACTCTATGCAATTTATAATTTGAGAAGCTGCTGTAGGAAACTGATTCTTCAACTTGGCTGTGCATTCGAATCACCCGGGCAGCTTCAGAAATGCCAGTACTTGGATCCACCTGCAAAGATTCTGATGTAGTTGGTCTGGGCTCTGGCCTGCACATTGGGATTTTTAAAAAGTTCCCCAAATGATGGATGCCACCATGCCAGCAGGTCTGAGAACTATTGCTTTAAAAGTCCAATTCTTCCTTGCCAAACTTCCTTCCTTGGTCATTGTGGGCACTTATTGAAAAGACTGTTGTGACATCTGTTTGATATCCACTCCAGTAGTTCAGATCCATTCACCTGGAACTGAGAAAGACTAAGGGTAATTGTGTGGGCTTCAGTCAGTCAGCAGAGCAGCAGCTAACCATGATGTCCTGGCTGCCAGCTATGTTCCTGCAAAAGGTGTAGGCTGGTGAACAATGAAGGAGCCCTGGTGGTGCAGTGGGTAAGAGCTTGGCTGCTAACCAGAAGGTTGGCCGTTTGGACCCACCATGGCAGTCTGCTCTCATGAAGATTACAGCCTTGGGATGGTGCCCGGCTACCCGCACTGACTGCTCTGACAGGGATCACAATAGAGGGTCCCAGACAGAGCTGGAGAAAAATGTAGAACAAAATTCTAACTCAAAAAGAAAGACCAGACTTGCTGGCCTGACATAGACTGGAGAAACCCTAAGAGTATGGCCCCTGGACACGCTTTTAGCTCAGTACTGAAGTCACTCCTGAGGCTCATCCTTCAGCCAAAGATTAAACAGGCCCATAAAACAAAATGAAACTAAAGGGGCACACCAGCCCAGGGGCAAGGACTAGAAGGCAGGAGGGGACAGGAAAGCTGGTAATTGGGAGCCCAAGGTCAAAATGGGAGAGTGTTGACATGTTGTGGGGTTGGTAACCAATGTCACAAAACAATATGTATACTAACTGTTTAATGAGAAACTAGTTTGTTCTGTAAACCTTCGTCTAAAGTACAATTAAAAAAAAAACTTAACCCAGAACCCAGTGCCATCGAGTCAATTCTGACTCATAGTGACCCTATAGGACAGAGTAGAACTGCCCCATAGAGTTTCCAAGGAGCGCCTGGCGGATTCGAACTGCTGACCCTTTGGTTAGCAGCTGTAGCACTTAACCACTATGCCACAAAAAAAACTTAGCTATGCCAAAAACCAAACCTGTTGCCATCAAGTCGATTCCAACTCATAGCAAACCTATGGGACGTAGTAGAACTCCCCCATAGGGATTCCAAGGAGCGGCTAGTGAATTCAAACTGCCAACCTTTTGGTTAGCAGCCAAGCTCTTAACGACTGCGCCACCAAGGCTCCACCTATTACTAGAAAAAGTGTCTTGCGAATCGTTCTAGAAATACTCTATGTAGATAAAACCTCTTCTGCTTTACAGAAACAAATGGAAGCAAACTGTATCTTCTGTACTTCTAAAAAAATTAACAATAGATCATAGAAATCATTCTATACTGGTTTACATATACCGAAAAAACCAAACCCATTGCCACAGAGTTGATTCCATCTCATAATGACCCTATAGGACAGAGTAGAACTGCCCCTTAGGGTCTCAAAAAAAAAAGAAAAAAAGACGACTGCCTTGGAAACCCTATGTGGCTGTTCTCCCCTGTCCTATAGGGTCATTACGAGTCAGAATCAATGACATCAGGTTGGGTTTTTGGTTTGGCGACAATGCCTGTGTCTTTCCCCTAATAGCCTCTGCAGGCACCACTACCACCACCACCTTCACCCAGGCTGGCACAAGCTTGGGTAGAAAAAACAAGTTTTGATTTTTTTTCTATTCCCCTCTGTCATTTTCTCAGGACACACACTGACATAATGCTCTGATTTTAAGACAACCCCATATTCCAGTTTTGAAATCTGCACAGAAATAGATAACTTTACTGGCTTTTTTTTTTTTCTGTCTAAGGAAATACTTTATAATGCTAGAGGACTTCTCTTCCTTTGATTCCATGCTCCATCCCACCCCATCAAATGCCTAGTAATAATCGATGAAGACCAGTGTCGCTCATGTCTGCTTGGTGAAAATGAAAACTGTGCAAGAAGATTGTCCTTGGTGTTGAAGACTTGGCCTGCCTTGTTCTTGGGTTGTGTTGTGTGGCACTGTGCTGTCCATTTTATCCCCTGCAAGTCTAGAGCCACAGCTCTCCAAGTGTGGTCTCTGAGCCAACCTCAGCAGCAGCCCCTGAGAATTTTTACAAATGCAAATTCCAGGCTCTACCCAAAGAGTTTTAACAAGCCTTCCAGGTGATTCTGATGTACAATGGGCAGTTAAGAGCTTAACTTAGAAACGAACCGACCAGGTTCTGCCATCTCCCCTCTGGGTGACTTTGGGCAAGTTTTTCAACCTCCGTGAGCTTCAGTTTCCTCATCTGTAAAGTAACAATAATTATAGTAAAACCTTATTTTGAGAGTTTGTGGTGAGGTTTACACGTGATAATGCAAGGCAAGTAACTAGCTGGCATATAGCAAATGCTCAATGAACGTTAACTATTATTAAAAAAAAAAAAACAGTTGCCATTGAGTTGACTCCAACTTATGGTGACTTCATGTGTGTCAAAGTAGGACTGTGCTGCTCCACTGGGTTTTCAGTTGCTGATTTTTCAGAAGTAGATTGCCAGACCTTTCTTGTGAGGTACCTCTGAGTGGACTCAAATCTCCAATTATTCGTTTAGTAGCTGAGAGCGTTAACCATTTGCACCACCTAGGGACTCTTAATCATCATTACTTACTCTTATTCACTCACGCATTCTTTCATTAGGAGTCCCCAGGTGGCAAGTGCTCGACTACTAACTGAAAGGTTGGTGGTTTGAACCCTCCCAGAAGCACCTCAGAAGACAGGCCTGGTGATCTGCTTCTGAAAGGTCACAGCAGCCTTGAAAACCCTATGGGGCAGTTCTCTGCACGGATGGGGTCGCCATGAGTTGGAATTGACTCCATAGCAACTAACACTATTCCTTCATCCCATGGGCATTTTTCTGTTGTGCACTTTCCATGTGCTACATCGTCTTAGATACTGCAGGTGCAAAGTCAGACAAGGCCCCATTCTTGCTTCCCCATGGTTTATAATGCGATGGAAGAATCAGGAAAAGCTGAGAGTTCCCAACAAGTAAATACCGGCTCTGCTGACCTTCTCTCCAGGGAGCTGGTGGGCTGAAGGGCAGGGAGGGGAGGAAAGGGTATGGCTATGTGATGTGTGGTGGTGAAGAACACAACTTAGAGGAGTCTGGAAGCAGAAGTTCCAGTCCCAGGTCAGACCCTACCTGCCTGTGAGGCTAAGGGACTTCACTTATGAGAGACTGAATGAACACAAGGACAATGGCCAGACCAGTACAGAAAAGTAGAACTTCTGACTCACCACCTGCAGCTACCAGGCCAGGAAGCTAAACAACAACCCTTGTAACAATGGATCCAAAATGGCCAGGACTTGATTAATAACTAATAACTTTCTTAATTCTGTGTCTCTGCTGCCAATTTCAAACCAACTGGAGAAAGCCAAATATGCTCCCCCTAGCCAATCGCATGGGATGCCGCACTTCTAGCCAGCCCAGCTTCAGCTTCCCATGCCAACAGCCTCCGATCAGGGTACACCTGAGGCCTTCCTTGTTTTTCACTATACTGTAAAGCTTTCCCACTCTCCTGCCTGCCCTTGAGTTTGCCAAACGCAAGTGATGGTGACTGATTCCCTTGCTACAGCAAGCTCTGAATAAATGGCCTTTGTTTGTTCTTAATTGTTCTTCGTCTATTTCCACACTTATCGTCTCTGGACCTCGGGATCTTTCCTATGAAATGAGGGAGTTGTCCAAGATGATCTCTGACATTCCTCCTGCTAGAGATACCTAATCTTAAGAGAAAGATCATTTTCAAGGAAGGTAAAAGCATGACTCTTTTGCAGATATAAAAATGGACCCGTATTGAAGACTATATTTAACACATAATGAAGGAACCAGGCAGATGTTATAATGGGTTCAAAGAACAATCCAATGAACAGATACATTTCTATAAGTCAGGAATACGGAAATGAACATGGAAACGGAGGCAAAACCAGCTTCTTCCATGGTGTGGGAGGGAAGTCAATTGAACCCCCCCTCAACCAGGCACAATTTATGTCTCTATAGAGAAGAATCATTTTGTTTTCAGTTATCCTCAGCTTGCAGAGTTTTCAAACAGCTTTCATAGAATGAGATAATGGGGATGGGTGAGGTATAGACAATGCCTAGTTTCCCACGGAAGCACTAATTTTCCTTTACACGATGAAGGACCAGAACCTGAAAAAAATAAAAAAATTATCCATCTTCCTGCATCTAGAAGAGTCTGTACCTAAAACTGCCCTGGCTGACCCATTAATAATGGACAAGTCCCACGTTTAAATCTTCAGAGAAAATGAAATCCACCTCCACTGGCACCATATCCCAACATCACAAACCTCCGGACTAGGACATTCTTTCAGGTGTGTGACTCGGCACAGCCCTGTGAACCCTGTGGACATCCTAATCATGAAATTAGTAAATAAATAACCAAAACCCTCCTGCCCAGCCCCTCCTGGCCCGTCTGTCCTCCCCGGAACAGATGAGCATCTCACCCACAAACTAGCATGCTTCCATCTTCACTGTTTCTCTTCCCCCCCTGCCCTCTGTATTTGGGATTTCGGGTTTCCCCTTCTACCCCTGTTTTCTTGTTTTGCAGTCAGCTGCTGCTTCCCCTGTGAAACCAGAAGTTCCTGTCACAAGAATCACATCCAAAGTCACCATCTTCCATGTGACTCCAAACCCCATGCTAACTGGTCTTACTGGGGGCCCACATACCTACAAAGAAAGTAATACTTGCATATAAGCCCTCAGAGTCATGCGTAAATCATCCTTTAAATTCACAAAATACCTATAAGCTTATCCTCAGACCAGTGGTTCTCAAAGTGTGGTCTCTGGGCTAGGAGCATCAGCATGTCTTGGAAACTTGTCACCAGTTGCCCTTGAATGACTCCATGTGTGCCAAGTAGAATGGCACTCCATAGAGTTTGAAGGCTGTGACCTTGCAGAACCAATTCACCAGGCCTTTCTTCCAAGGTGCCTCTGGGTGAGTTTGAACAGCTGACCTTTTGGTTAGTAGTCAAGTGCTTAACCTTTTGCGCCACCCAGGGAACTTGCTAGAGATACAAATTATCCCCCTTCCCTCCATCCCCTCCCTCCTTCGGACCTGAAGAATCCGAAACTCTGGGAGCATAATCCAGGAATCTGTGGTTTAGCAAGTCCTCCAGGTGATTGTGATGTACGCTCAAGTGTAAGACCACTTGTACAGATTTTTAAGTCTACTGGAATTTGACACACAGGCAGTCGGGAAAAGCCAGTGCATATGATGAAATGCACTCGCTTGCCACTCGGTCTGGCTCTGACCTGGATACACAGTTTTTCAGGCAGAGTCTCTAGAGCTTTCAGGCTAAACCTAAGAGAGTCCTTATGCTCCCTGATTTTGTCGTGGATTTACCCCCAGACCCACTATGCCTTACGTAGGCAAAGAACCATATAGAGCCAAGGGGGAGTTTAGAAATCCTACTTTCATTCTAACCCACATTTATATTCTGAATCCACACCTTCATCTGCCAGTGGAAGGAGCGCCCAGGGAGCTCAGCTGGGCAAAATCACCAAGGCATCTCCCAGATGTTTAAATGTTTGCTTCCAGAATGCTCGGCCCAGCCTGAGACAATCTGGGGCAACCAGCTTTCCACCCACTTGTCTGGCTGCCTGATCCCTGGCTCGAAGGCCCCTGCTAGGTCCTCTTCCTTGGTATGACACCCCACCTGCCTCACCAGCCTGACTCATTTTCTGGCACCTGTCCCCTGCAGCTAGAGGTTGAGCTTTTAGTCACAATGTCTTATGACATTCATTTAAAACTCTTTTCTGTTTCAGATCTCCCTAAAGATTGCTGAAGGGGCAGTGACCCTCCTCAGATGCTCATCTGGAAATGGAAAATGCCCTCCGAGTGGGGGAGGAGAGGATATTTGAACTTGGGAAACTGGCTTCCACTCCTGGGTGGAATCTGGAAATGCATGAGGGCAGACATCTTCAAAATGAGGCTGAGCTATTATGCGCATCTGATGAAAATGACAGCCTGCAGGTGGCCCTCTGCTTTGGAGGTGTGATCGCAAACACCAGCCCCCTCCGGAGAGTAGGGAGAGGCAGTTAGTACTTAAATTAAGTTTATCTCTAATTTGCATCTGATGTTGGTGAAACTCTTGCCCAGCAGGAGGTAAAGAGCTGTTGAGTTGAAAGTTGCTGTTTTACATAAGAGCTACTTTCCCTTCAGCACTTCTGTAGACATGGCATGGCCATGAACTCTGTGCAACTCACATAGGAGACTCTACCAACTCGAGGGGGCTGCACTGTTGGCGGGGGTGGGGGGGGTTTGGATTTGGAATACAGTGTTTCAAGAAATTACTCATCTATACATACTCTGCATGGCTCGTGTCAAAGCACTTCACTGTGTTGTATTGAGTCCTTAGCTTGAACCTGAGACATTCTGCCCATCCATTTCTAACCTTGTTGAATATTTTGTTAGGATCTTCCTGCACAAAAGCCAATTTCACATCACTAAGTAAGATAGCAAGGAGCTCTGCTGGCGCAATGGTTAAGCGCTTGGTTGCTAACTGAAAGGTCAGAGGTTCGAACCTACCAGCTGCTCCTAGAGAGCAAAGACCTGGCAATCTGCTTCCCTAAAAATTGCAGCCTGGGAAACCCTATGAGGCAGTTCTACTCTGTCATATGGGGTCACTACGAGCTGCAATCAACTGGACAACGCACAACAGCAAGTGAAATAGCACTTGGGCCAGTGGTTTGCAAACTACGCTGAACATTAGAATCACCTAGGACTTAAAAAAAAAATCCTGCTGGCCCGGTTTCTCTCCGGACCAGTGACATCAGGCTGTCAGGTGGTGGGAGCCAGGCCTCAGTATTTTTTTAAAGCTCTCCAGGAGACCCTAATGTGCAGCACATTTTGAGAACCACTGACTTGGGCAGTCACGCTGCAGTTGGAGGGGTGGCTGGAGAGGAGCTTGTGGGCTCAGGGTCCACCAATTCATTTCATAAGGGGAAGCGGGTAGTGCATACTCCCTGTGCGCTGCGAAGGAGGCGAAGCGAAAAGCCTGCCCAGTCTTACAAAAAGAAGAAGTAAGGTGGCGATTTTGGAGAGGCCAGACTGGACTCTCCCCTACACACACAGGCGCGCACGCACACACTCACACACACACACACACACGCCCAACACGTAAAGTCTTCTCCTACCTATTAAAACTTTCGGTTGTCCCTGGGTAATGCAAATGGTTACGTGCCCTCAGCCGCCAACCAAAAGTTTGGAAGTCCCAGTCCACCCAGATGTGCCTTAGAAGAAAGGTAGGGCAATCTGCTTTTGAAAAGTCAGCCATTGAAAATTCTGTGGTGCAAAGTTTTACCCTGACACACATGGAGTCGCCATGAGTCGAGTCGACTTGATGGCACCTGCTATTATACTATGAAAACTTTCAATCCTGAAGCCTGCTAAATGCTTGTGAGCAAGAACACAGCTGATATCTTGGTTGATGATAATAGAGGATGAATGCCTAAACTAGTGGTTTTCAAACCTAAACTGCACCTAAGAATCACTTGGAGAGCTTTTAAAAATCCCGACCAATGACCTGGCCACACTCTTGACTAATTAAATCAGAATATTTGGACGCCAGGCAACCGGATATTTAAAAGCTCCTGAGGTACAACTACACCTTGCGGGCAGACTTGAGAGGTCGTCCAGTTTTGCTGCATACTAGAATCCCCTGGGAGATCTAAAAAAAAAAAAATCCTGATGCCCAGGCCACATTCCTCACCAAATAAGTAAGACTCTTTAGGGACAGGGCCCAGGTATCAGCATTTTTTACACAACCCAGGTGTGTCCAATGTGCAGCCATATTTGAAAAGCAGTGGCCTATAAGGTTGAAAGGGAGGTTTGTGGGGAAAGCAGACAGGTGCTCAGCGAAAACATAGGAAGGCGCTACTAACCATTTCATCCACCTGGTCAGTTTGCTCAAATCCTATTCCTTCCAGGAAATAGAGCCAGATCTCTAGCTTGGGCATTGTGCCAAAACATACAAGTTCCTGAGGACAAGCTGCATTCTTTCATTTGGGGATTGGGTTTGAAGATAACCCTCAGTCAGAAAGTCCAACTCAGCAGTTTCCAACACCTGCCTTCAGTCTCTATTTTAAATTCTTACACTCTTCATCTCAGAAGCATTGCCTTCAACCTTGGCTGCACATGAAATCACGCGGGGAGAGTATAAAACTCTACAAGCCCAGGCCACGTTCCAGACCATTTAAATCAACGTGGTGGTGGTGGCGGTGTGGTGGTATTTTTTCTTTCCATTGAAATTTGTACTGAGATGATCGAAGATTTGCACGCAGTTGTAAGAGATACTGTAGAGAGACCCTGTGTACACTTGACCCAGTCTCCCCACAACAATATTATTTTGCAAGACTATAATACAATGTCTCAACCAGGATATTGACGTTGATAGACACAACCGATTTCCCCAGTTTTAACCAATTGCCGTTGAGTCGATTCCAACTCATGGAGACCTCATGTGTGTCAGTGTAGAACTGTGCTCCATAGAGTATTCAATGACTGATTTTTCTGAAGTACATTGCCAGGCTTTTCTTCCGAGGTACTTCTGGGCAGACTCAAACCTCCAACCTTCTGGTTAACAGCCAAGATATTAACCGTTTACACCACCCGGGGACTCCTTACCCAGTTTTACTTGTAGTCATTGTGTATGTATATGTGTATTAAGTTCTATACAATACTATCACGCATGTAGGTTTTAGGAGCCTGGGTGGTAGGTACAGTGGTTAAAGCATTTGGCTGCTAACCAAAAAGTTGGTGGTTTGAAACCAACAGCCCCTCCAGAGGAGAAAGATGTGGCGGCAGTATGCTTCCATAAAGATTACAGCCTTGGAAACCCTATGGGGCAGTTCACTGTCCTAAAGGGTTGCTATGAGTCACAACTGACTCAATGGCAATGGTTTTTGTTGTTGTTGTTGTATGTAGGTTTTATGCACTTTTACCTGGGTAGTGCTAGGCTGCTAACTGAAAGGTTGAAGGTTCAAGTCCACCCAGAGGCAACTCGGAAGAAAGACCTGGAGATCTTCTGAAAGGTAAGCCATAGAAGGCCCTGTGGAGCACAGGTCTACCCTGACGCACATGGGTCAGAATTGACTCAAAAGCAACTGTTTTTTGTTTTACCATCATCATGGTCAAGACACTGAACCGTTCCAGTATCACATGGACCCTGTGTGTTTCCCTTTTATAGGCACACCCTCCTCCCTCCAGCCACCCTCCTCTGTCTCATGGATCTTCATCTTCCTCACATGGGCTTTCACAGAGCAAAAGTTTTTCATTTCGATGAAGTCCAATTTACCTATTTTTCCTTTTATAAGTCATGCTTTTGGTGTCAAGTCAAAGAACTCATTGCCTAGCCCCAGATCCTGAGGATTTTCACCCATGTGTTCTTCTCAGCGTTTTCTAGTTTATGTTTTACATTTAAATACATGATTCATTTTGAGTTAATTTTTGCATAAGATATGTGGTTTAGGTCAGGGTTATTATTATTATTATTTTACCTATCCATGTCCAAGCATCAGTATTTTTTAAAAGCTCTCCAAGGTGATTTCATGGTGCTGCCAAGGTTGAAAACCAGTGGCCGGGAGATGGAAGGACATACTTGTTAGAAATCCAAACCCGAAAGTCCTTTCTTGAGCGTCATAATAAGATTAAAAAAGAACAGAAATGTGTGGTTTTAGACCAGCTTGGTCCAATAAAAATATACTTAATGCAAGCCACATATGTAATTTTAAATTTTCTAGTTGTTAGTTGCTGTTAACTTGGCTCCAACTCATGGCAACCTTGTGTGTAACAGAAGGAAACGTTGCCCGGTCCCGCACCATCTTCCTGATCGTTGGTATGTTTCACTACATTGTAGAGGTTATTGCGTCAATCCATTTCATTGAGGGTTTCCCATTTTCTAGTAGCCTCATTTAAAAAAAGAGGTAAAAATAGGTGAATTTAATTTTAATCATGTATTTTATTTAACCGAATGGATTCAGAATCTTATCATTTCAACTTGTAACCAATATGCAAATTAAATGAGATATTTTGCATTCTCTTTTCTGTACAAAATCTTGGAAATTCAGTGTGTATTTTACACTTACAGCGCATCTCAATTTGGACTCACCACATCTCAAGTGCTCAATAGCCACATGTGGTTAGTGGCCACCAGATTTAGACAAAGACAAGCTTGCTCCCCAGCCCTGTTCTTTGCATGTTTGCTAACTGAACATTAAATTCCTGCACCATTTCTACCTGGCGCAAATGTAGGACTACTCACTTCAGAGAATCCAAGCTGTATTTAGAATACCTTGCTTCTTCTAGCAGAATGAAACAATTCTGTCCCAGACAAATGTACTCGTGGTGCAATGTGACAGTGATGGGCCCACAGCCTTGCAGCCATGATGTCCTCACCCTGTGCTTTGATTCTTATCTTATTTTCCCTCAACTAAAGTTATTAAATTCACATGAGTTTGCACAGTGTTCTAAATTCACGAGGGCCATGTTTATAGATCAAACTGTGTGGCAGTGAGGGTGGGACAAGGTAAATCTTACATGTCATCACTTAAACTGTGCAAGGAACAAAGAGATGAGCAGGACTAATTTCCATGGCACAGATGAAAGCATGTCAGTTTAGATAGTGTGCAGGTCAGAGAAGAGTTTCTCAATCACAGCACTACTGACATTTAGGCCGGATCATTCTCTGGGGTGGGGCCATCCTGTGCACCATGGGATGTTGAGCAGCATCCCTGGTCTCCACCCCCTAGTCATTCTCTGTGGTGGGGCCATCCTGTGCACTGTAAGGTGTTAGCAGCATCCCTGGTCTCTACCCACTAGTCATTCTCTGTGGTGGGGGCCGTCCTGTGCACTGTAGGGTGTTGAGCAGCATCCCTGGCCTTTACCCATTGGGTACCAGTATTTAACCCCCCAGTCATGACAACCAAAAATGTCTGAAGACATTGCCAACTGTCCCCTGGGGACAAAACAGCTCCCTGCTGAGAACGACTAGAGGTGGTGTTGGGTTTGTTTTGCTGAATTCAAATTTTTACATGATTAACTGCATTCCTTTAATATCACAGAATATTACACTCTCCAACTGGTTTTCCTCTTTGGGGGAAAATGTTTTCTGAAAGTGCCTGTGATGTCCTTGAGAAAATGGTACCCTTCTTTTCAGGCCATGATACCATGAATTGCTCAAGATCTTTAAATAGGACAGATTCTTATCTAATCTTTGATATCAGATTTAACACCTAAAACAGACCTCAGTTCTCTACTTGAAGAACACCTGGTCATCCTGCAAGGCCAGCTTAAATGTCCCTTCATTTGTGAAGTCTTTGCTAATTTTCCCAGGCAGGAAAATGACTCCTTGGTCTGAGGTCTCCTCACTTCTTGCTGAAGCTCCACTACGAGCATCTATTCATTATTATAGTCACCCCTGCCCTCAGCAGAGGGCCAGGGATAAAGTTGCCTCCTGAGTGAACAAATGAATGAGTGATTACAGGTGACATTATGGGTGGAAGCTGGAGGTGACCTCTGATTAATCCAAGCAGCATGTTTCATAGGTGCAGAGACAATGGACAGAGGAAAAGTAACCAGTAAGTGGATGCATGCTTGGAACATGGCCACAAAGCACCCCACCTCAATAAAAAAGGGAATTTACAGTTGTCCATAATGGAAATGGAGTCCCTGGTTGGTGCCAATGGTTAACATGCTTGGCTGTTAACCCAAAGGTTGGAGGTTGGAGTCCACCCAGTGGAACCTCAGAAGAAAGGCCTGGTGATCTACTTCCAAAAAATCAGCCAAGAAAACCCTATGGAGCACAATTCTACTCTGACACACATGGGTCACCACGAGTCAGAATCAACTCAATGGCAACTGGTACTGGTATGATGGGAACATCAAAGTAGTTTATGAGAATGGTCATCAGTGCTGTTCATACCCCAAAATAAACTGGGATCGACGTTGCAAATACATCTGATTCCATAATCCGGGACTTTCAAGATGTATAAATTGACACTTGCAGCCAGTGTCCTTTACAGTCAAGAATCTATGAATAAAAAGTTATCGTTTTGTTGCTGAAATGTTCATTTACATAAAACATGACACACCTGTCCCTGGAGGGACATTTTGTAGCTTTACTTTATCTCCCTGCTCTCTGAGCGGGTCTGTGTGAGTAAGCTGGAATCTTTGGAAGAATCATCAATCAATTCACTTCTACCTCTGTTAAAGAGAGGGATCCCACAGGAGTCAAATTTTGCTTTCCTAAGCTTCAAGGTCAAACTCGATCTGCCTTTAAGAAGGAATACTCGACTCAAAGGGTATCAAACTTGAAGGTGCTTAAGAATTTCAGAAGCTAACAAGCTTCCTGATTTAGACTTGAGAAGCGTGGGGGTGGGCTTAAGAATCTGCACTTTTAATACGTCCTGGAGAGAATTGTGCTGTGAATTGGCCAATGACCGTGCTTGGAGAGATAATGGTGAATTCTACTCCAATTGTTCTCGAACAGTGGTGGTGGTGGAGGGTTTTGCCTCCTGGAGACAACTGACCATGTCTGGAGCCATTTTTAATTGTCACAACCTGGAGGGCGCTACTGGCTTCTAGTGGGCAGAGGCCAGGGATGCTGCAAACATCCAAAAATGCACAGGATTAAATAAAGAATCATCTGGCCCCAAATGTCCATATGGCCCTGGGTGAGGAAACCTGCATCAACCCAATGGTTCTGAACCTTAGCTTCACTGGAATTACCTGGGGAGCTTTAAAAAATTCTGACCTGGCTCTCACACCGGAGAGTCTCATTAGTTGGGTGTACCCTGGCTTTCCGGACTTTTAAAACTCCCAAAGTGATTTTAATACGCAATCAGGGCTGAGAATCATGGATATAGGCCAGTAGTTCTCAAATTTGACCATGTATTAGAATCCCCCGGAGGGCTTGTTAAAACATAGATTTTTAGGCCTCATCCCCAGAGTGTCTGATTCAGTAGGTTTGCAGTCAGGCCCAAGAATCTGCATTTCTGTCAAGTTCCGAAGTCAAGCTGCTACTGATTCAGGGACCACACTTTGAGAACAGCTCATATAATCCATCTTGTGAGGCATTGAGAGGTACCTCACTCACCCTCTTTGGACTCATTCTGACTTGCCGTTTTAACTTTGGACTGCTGAACTAGAAATGTGGAAATTCTGGTGGCATAGTGGTTAAACGTTTGCCTGCTAACCCAAAGGTCGGCAGTTCAAATCCACCAGGCGCTCTTTGGAAACCCTATGGGGCAGTTCTACTCTGTCCTATAGAGTTGCTATGAGTCAGAATCAACTCAACGGCAACGGGTTTGGTTTTTTGTTTTTTTTTGAAGCTAGAAATAGGAGCCCTGGTGGTTGCAATGGTTAAGTGTTCAGCTGCTAACCAAAAGGTCAGCGGTTTGAACCCACCAGTGGCTCTGAGGAAGAAAAGACCTGGCAATCAGCTCCCATAAAGATTACAGCCCAGGAAACCCTATGTGACAGTTCTACTCTGTCCTGTAGGGTCACTCTAAGTCAGAATCAACTTGAAAGTGCCCAACAACTACAAGCTAGAAATAGCACTGGGGACCTCAAGAAGAAGAAAGGAATAAACTTTAGATACACTATCTTGAAGGAATGCAATACTCAGCATGACAAAGGGACAGCTATGCTAACCATACTTCAGCATTTCTCCCCTCTTCAGAAAGGGGAATCCACCATGGAACACCAAAGCTCTGGCAACTCTTGGCTGTGCAATTTCATCTACTTTAACTCCGCTCCCACTTGCCCTGCTAAGGATGGGCAGGCAGCTGGAGGCTGAGAGAGACCACAGCACAAACACATGTGTGACTGTGGCTCATGGGATGTTACCAGGGGCTGCCCAGGGAGGGAAGGCATGGTTTTGCAGCTGTTGGTTCTAGCCTGGACTTGCAATGCACAGAGAGGTGAGTATGGGGTGGTGGGTGGGTGGTGAAGAGCAGCTGTGTTGTGGATGAGCTTCTAGGTTGAGGCAAATCTACAAACACTGAGGGACTGCTTATTCTGTGAGAGGCTCTGTGGTGATAGCCTACAAGAAGACAGTGGGCAATACAAGGATAGGTAAGATGCGGTTCCTAAAGATAGGGAGCTTATTTACATAAGCTTCCACATGGGGCTTCACATGACCAGTATGAGAGTTCACAGACCATAGCTTTTGCTTTCCTACTCTGCTTGCATTTCTTGCTTACACGACTCTCAACTGGCAAGAGAGGGAGGATGGATAAGACCACAGCTTCTGGACCCTGTGTGCTGGGTTTGAATCTCAGCTCTGCTGCTCCCAACTTTCATAACTTTGGCCAAGTCGCTTCACTTCTATGCACCTCAGTTTCCCCGTCTATAAAAAGGGGATAACAGTAGTACCTACTGTATAGGTTTGTCATAATAACTAAATGAGCTAAAACATGCAAAGTGCTTAGAAGAACAACACCTGGTACCAGGAGATGGATGGTGCCTGGCTACCATTACTAACCATTTTGTTCAGGGACCCAGTAGATGGATCTTGATCAAAAGGAGGAAAATTATGGAATGGAACTTCGAATTCTTATTGGAAACCAGATTTACAGGACGCATTGAGACTAGAGGGACAACAAAATCAATTTCCTACAAACAACTTTTGAACCCTGAGCCAAAGCTATCCCATGAAGTCATCTTGAAATTAAACAACAATTTAGCTCAATAAATAAAGAATGTCTGCCTTGAGCATTGTGCCCTATTGAAGAATTACCTATATGCGATTGAAACGATAATGGGGACTCTAAAGCACTGATGAGAACTTTGGGGGCATAGAGTGTATGTTAGTGGTGCTGAAACAATAGAGGCAGAGATAGTGAGAGTGGTAACACAGTGTGAAGTATGTAACCATTTTCAATGAACTGTACACGTAAAAATTCTTGAATGGGTGTATGTTTTGTTGTGTGTACTTTCACACACAAAAAACATGCAGAAAGAA
Organism: Elephas maximus indicus; assembly: GCF_024166365.1. NCBI lineage: Eukaryota > Metazoa > Chordata > Mammalia > Proboscidea > Elephantidae > Elephas > Elephas maximus. The sequence goes on from NC_064846.1 coordinate 164,702,300, forward strand.
GAGCACCTGGTAGATAGCAAGCACTCAAAAATATTAGCTCTTATCATACAATCAGAACTTTTATTTTGGAAAATAAACTTTCTAACCAGCGCTTTAGTCAACCAACAACATAAAAACAATTACCTTCTTTATAAAACACAATATCAGGCGACAGTAGGAGAAGGAAGATTATTATTAAGAACAGCTTCAATAAAGATTGCAAAGATCTCATTTACAGTAACTTTAGGAAATATTGTTCACATTCAGAAATTAGCCCACTTAGAAAGGGCCACATAAACCAGAGACTCCATCAGCCTGAGATCAGAAGATCTAGATGGTGCCCGGCTACCACCAATGACTGCCCTGAGAGCGAACACAACAGAGAACCCCTGAGGGAGCAGGAGAGCAGTGGGATGCAGATCCCAAATTCTCGTAAAAAGACCAGACTTAATGGTCTGACTGAGACTAGGAGGACCCCAGTGGTCATGGTCCCCAGACCTTCTGTTAGCCCAGGACAGGAACCATTCCCAAAGCCAACTCTTCAGACAGGGATTGGACTGGATTATAAAATAGAAAACGATACTGGTGAGGAGTGAGCTTCTCGGCTCAAGTAGACACATGAGACTATGTGGGCATCTCCTGTCTGGAGGCGAGATGAGAAGGCAGAGGTGGACAGGAGTTGGTAGAATGGGCATGGGAAATACAGGGTGGAAAGGAGGAGTGTGCTGTCACATCATAGGGAGAGCAACTAGGGTCACATAACAATGTGTATATAAGTTTTTGTATGAGAAACTGACTCGAATTGTAAACTTACACTTAAAGCACAACTAAAAAAAAGTTCAGCCGATCTAAAAAAAAAAAAAAAAAGAAGGGAAATTAGCCCACTTGCCAGTGGACATGGCTACCTACAAAGAGTCAACCCTGCCAAAACGAAGAAAAAGGATCAGGTCATGGAATGAAAACCAACTGAAATGAAATGATTTCTACACATCAATAATTCAGTTGCTCCATATTTTTGATTGGTAAAATGTGTTAGGGCCTGTTTACATGTGTTTGCAAACTTATGTCCGAGAAGCTTGACCAGCAACTCCAAATCCAACCAAAAGGAGTTTTTCATTTAATGCTGCTAGAGAAGGTTGCCGTAAGGGTTAGCAGAGAAGCATTTGTACTGTGAACCTCTCAGCATTGCTGCATTCCTTTCAAATAAGTGCTAACATACGTTCTTCCAACAAGACTGAGAAACCACAAAAGGAGTTGTCAGAAGAGCTGATGATTGGGCAACAGGCCTGAGAGCCTCCCACAGCAAAACCATCCTGCTGTGCTTCCGGTTTTGCTCTGCAGTGAAGAAACCACGGGTGCTGGGAGAACAGGGAAGTCTTTGACCCAAAGAAGCAGAGCAGAGAGTTCTTATCAAATCTAACTGTGAAAGCATGTGAACATGGGAACTGGCCGTTTGTGGTTCCGATGAAGAAGTAACGCCTCAGAAAAAAGTCTTCCACTCTGAAGTGGCTACGGTTCTGGGTGTAGATAAATCTTTAGATGAGGGTTTCTAAACCTCAGTACTATCTACATTTTGAGCCAGATTTTGTTGTTGTTGTTGTTGAGGGACTGTGCAGAGTGTTGTGGAATGTTGAGCAGCATTGTTGGCCTTGCCCCAATAGAAGCCAGTAGTACCCCACCCCCGGCCCAGCTGTGACAACCAAAAAACGTCGCCAGGCATTGTCCAGTGTCTCCTGGGAGGCAAAATCTCCCTCAGTTGCGAACCACAGCTTTAGGTGGTCTGTCTCAGATTCCCAGATGGAGAACAGTACTTCTCAAATTTCTGTAGCGAAAACCAGTTTTTAAAGAAATTTTCAATTTGTCGTGATGCAATACTTTGAAAATAATGCAATGAAATGAATTACTTAAAAAATAAAGTGAAAAGAAAAGGATAAAATACAACCCCCCTTTTTATTATTAGATTCAAGTGAAAAAAGAAAATTAGTCTGTAAAGTTGATATAAAAATTTCCAAACACACCCAATTTCTCTATGGTGGGCCCCTCTCCCACCCCAGTTCTCAGTAGCACTAATTTGGAGTAAATTAGACTTAAAGGGAGGGGGGAAAATGCATTAAATTAATATTTGCAGTATAGTAAGAAATTGTTCTTTGGTCTTTATTTTTCTTACATCTTGTTCAACTTTCTGTCACCTTTAAAATACATTATTTGTCTTTAGCAGTTCTGTTGGTGATCTTGATTTAATTTTTAGAAGGAGTAAATGACTTTGGAAAAGCAGGAGAATTGATAGCTGTTATCCAGAGGAAAGCTGGCTGTGAAGACTCCAGCTGAGATACCAGTTTTGGCTTGTCAGCTTACATCATTTCTTTGATTCATTCATTGATTAATTAATTCAACATGTATTTGTTCAACAACCCACCATGTAACCAGGCACTGGGCTAGATTCTAGGAAATCCAAAGACTTCTCAGTTGCCATGGAGTTGATTCCAATTTATGGCAACCCCATGTAGGTCAGAGTAGAACTGTGCTCCATAGGATTTTAATGGCTAATTTTTTGGAAGTAGATCACCAGGCCTTTCTTCCAAGGTGCCTCTGGGTAGACCCAAACCTCCAACCTTTTGGTTATCAGCTGAGCATGGTAACCATTTTCATCACCCAAGGACTCCATCCAAAGACCAGTGAAGGGGAAATTCCATCTATTAGAGAGGGTAGAGCCATCCAGAAAACCTTCCTGGAGGAAGTGCTACCTCAGCTGAGACCCAAGGAATGAGTACAAATCCACAGGGCAAAGCGTGGGAGGCCAAGGGCAGAGGGTCCACCCTCAAGACAGTCAGCAGGTTAGTCATGACCCTCCAGGGAACTGGAAGTACAGCACGGCTGAAGCTGAGACTGGGAGGGGGCAGTGGCATGAGATGAGGCTATAGAAATGAAGCAGGAGCCAAATCATGAAGGGTCTTGCCAGCCCTGGCTATGCCAGGTATGGGGTCCAGGAACCAGCAGCATTAACAACACTTGGGAGCTTTTTGGAAATGCAGAATCTCAGGCCCCACCCTAGGCCTACTGAATCAGAGTCTGCCTTTTAACAAGACCCTCAAAGGATCCGAGGGCTCAGAAGAGCCTGAGAAGCATGGGAAGACACAGAAAGGCTGATTGGGTCTTTATCCTGAGGGATATGGACAACTAGTGCATGGTTTTTTAGGCGCTGTAGTTTAGCTAACCCAACAATATCCCCAGGCGCCCTTCCTGCCTTTGCCAAAGGTACCAGGTAGGAAACCTCATGGAGCACTGTTCTCTGCAACACACGGGGTCACCATAAGTCAGAGTTGCCTTGATGGCAACTGGTGGTTGACAACAACTGGTGGAATATATATATATATATATATACACAGAGAGAGAGAGAGAGAGAGAGAGCTTTCTGGCAGGTGCTCGGATTTGCTCAGGCGTGAGCACATTTCACAGGACCTCTGTTTCTTAACCTGGAGAGGCAAATTCATCACATACTATCTTGGGGAGCCCGTTTACTCAAAAGATTCTTGAAGCCAGGAGCCCTTTCAGTACAACCCAGCACTTTCCTCCTTTGGGAACAGAAAATCTAACGGTTGAGTTGCCGGCAAAGGCCGAGAGTTGCTGCTTTGGTTCCGTGGCTATTTGTAGAACCTATTTGCAGATGCAAACCTGTCCTTTGATTCTCACCTTCCAAGTGGCAGGCAAGGTTGTTCTACCACACAAAACAACTCTTCTTTCCTCTCTTGCCTTCTAGTGATATTTCTTTGGGCCTATTCATAATGTAGAAGCCCTGCCCTTCTCTCCCATCCAGAAGATATACTTGATAAGTAGTCCTAGTTTATTGTTGTTTGGTGCTATCTAGTCAGTTCCGACTCATAGGGGCCCTATGCGCAGCAGAACGGAAATGTTACCTGGTCCTGAGCTACCCTCACAATCATTGCTATGTTTGAGCCCTAGTTGAGGGAATCCTTTTTAATAGCAAGAAAATACAAGGAGACAAGTTCGTAGATTTATGGTTTATCTAAAGGATGTAAATGAGAAATGGAGTGATTTCACAAATCCAGCAAAGCCAAATTGATTTAATTAGCACACTCATGCAATAGGAGTGATTGATTGCCAGGAGAGAGTTGGGGTAGTGTTACCTGTCTCCAAGGCCCATCCTAGGTGGTAAGAAGTTGCAAACAGTACCTGTTCAGGGTTCTCTTGTATGGGCTCTGGAGAGCCTCAGAATATTGAATAATTGGTCCCTAGAATAAGTTCTGTTTTACTAATGGCTTTTGACCATTAAATGAATTCACTATTTCTCAATGGAACATTAAACATCTGAATTCCTTTTGCAAAGCTGAATGTCAAAGTGGTTTTTGGAATGAGAATAAACATAAAGCCACTTATTACTAGTGAACGGACCAACAGTCCTAACAAGCAGACCCTGCCAAATAGAGGTCAGGGCACAACCTGCACATTTTAGCGAGTGAGATTAACGCTGTGCGATGGTATGCTCCCACCAGTGTGGAAGCCAGTTCATCATTACCGTCTTCAGGGCCAGAGCAGGGATGTGTTATGAGTTAGTGTTATAAGCTGCTTGTCTTAAAGCAGATTTGCATTTTTGTTCATTCAGCAAACATGTATTGAGCGCCTACCTTGTTTGGTGCAAATGGTTAAAACCCTTGGCTGCTAACTGAAAGGTTGGCAGTTCAAGTCCACCCAGAAGACCTGGCAATCTACTTCTGAAAATTAGCCGTTGAAAACCCCATGGAGTACAGCTCTACTCTGACGCACGGGGGATTGTCATGAGTTAGAATTGACTCAACGGCAACTGTTATGGAGTCTCTGGGTGGTTCGAATGGTTAAGGCACTCAGCTGCTAACTAAAAGGTTGGAGGTTCAAGTCCCCCTAGAGGTACCTGAGAAGAAAGGCTTGGCAATCTACTTCTGAAAAATCAGTGACTGAAAGCCCTGTGAAGCACAGTTCTACTCTGACATACATAGGGTTGTCATGAGTCAGAATCGACTCAAAAGCAATCCATTTGGTTTTACCCTATTTCAGATGCTATATTTCCAGGCTACGATTTCTTAGAATGTTAGGTTCCCTTGAGTAGATTTCGACTAATAATGACCCCATGTGACTGAGTGGAACTGCCCCATAGGGTTTAATAGGCTATAATCTTTACAGGGGCAGATCACCAGGTCTTTATCCCACGGCTGGTTGGTTTTGAACCACCAATCTGTAGGTTAGCAGCAGAGTGCTTAACTGTTGCACCACAAGGGTTCCTTTTTGTCCAGACAAGCATCTTAGAATTTCCCTTGTCCTTTCCCCTCTGAAATGCTACACCCTTGACAGTGCACTCTATCAGCTAGCTCCCAGCAGGACACATCTATGCAAGTGCAAAGGAAAGGGTTGGCAGCTGGTCTGCAATCTAACCTTTCCCATACTGGGGACACACCAGGGAAAAAAACGATCTGGTCAAATTGGACTTCCTGATGGTGTTTGCTAATGGGCAGTCATTATCTATGGAATGCTTTTATCAGGATATACCTGGCTTGTCTAGGATTCAAACCAACCAAACCAAACTCTTTGCCATTGAGTCACCCTGATTCATAGCAATCTTATAAGACAGAGTAGAATACCCCATAGGGTTTCCAAGGCTGTAAATCTTTACAGAAACAGACTGCCACATATTTCTTCTGCGGAGCATCCGGTGGTTCAAATCGCAACCTTTCAGTTAGCAGTCCAGCGCTTAACCACTGCACCACCAGGGCTCCTTTTGATGATAAAGATACCCCATTGCCGTCGAGTCGATTGCAACTCATAGCGACCCTATAGGACAGAGTAGAACTGCCTCATAGGGTTTCCAAGACTGTAATCTTTTTGGAAGCAGACTGCCACATCTTTCTCCTATGGAGCCAGTGGTAGGTTCAAACTGACAAATTTTTGGGCTTAACCACTGTGCCACCAGGGCTCCTTGATGATAAAGATAGGAAATACTTATTCTGTCCTGAAAAAATATTACAGCTCTTTTGAAAAAGTATCAGCATCAGACTCTTAAAGGAGATTGACAGTAGAATTTCAAGTGTATATTCTGATCAGCACTATGGCAGTGGCAAACAAGGGACTCAATAAATGAGGCTTAACTCTCATTTTCCAGGATTTCTATCCATACTCTATGAGTGTCTTGAAACCTACTGCAGAAAATGACAAGGGACCAGCATCGCTTTAGACCAAAGCAATGCTTTCCCATCTGGTAGTGTTGTTGCTGTGAAAGCTATTGAGAGTTATTAAGCTTGCATAAATGTTCTCGAGTCTCCATCACCTTTATTCTCTGATGCTTCACCATTAACACAGGAAAAACAAAAAGAAATTGCTGTGGAGTTGATTCCAAATCACAGCAACCCCGTGTGTGTAGAGTAGAACTGTGACACATAGGGTTTTCAAGGCTGTAATCTTCAAGGGAGCAGACTGCCACATCTTTCTCCCTCGGAGCAGCTGGTGGGTTTGAACTGCCAACCTTTCAGTTAGCAGCCGAGCTCTTTAACCACTGTAGCACCAAGTAAACATACCTAGAATCTATGGGTTCCTGGGGCATGGCCCGCTAGAAAATGTCAGTGTCATCCTTTTAATTATCAGAGTATAAGATGAAGATATTTTACGACAAAAATATTTTCATTTGTGTAAGTGATGACCCTACTTGCAACACTTAGAGATCTCATATGTTAAATGTGGACCAGGGCCACGCTGCCCTAAGGCTGTGATTTCCTGAGGACAGAGACTGCATCTTATTCCTTTTTGTATACAGCACCTAGAAAACACTCAAAAAACGTTTAATTCATGCTAGAGAGTATCCATACATAGCATACACCGCTTACAAATGGCCATAGGCTAATTAGCCAGCAAAATCCCCAAAAGATCATGTCACCAGCTCCTAACCACAACTGCTGCAGCCAAAGGAATGCTTGAAATAAAATGGGAAGGCCCTCAGAAAAAAAGGACTTTTGAATTAAAGGCAAGAGTCCTTTAGATGAGTGCTTTTCAAACTTTAATGTGCATATAAACCAGCTGGGGACCTGGGGTTCTTGTGAACATGTGGATTCTAATTCAGCAGGTTTGGGGTGGGTCCACAGACTCATCTTCTCTAACATCTCGAAAGCCTTGTTGCTCTGAGTGTGGTCCAGCTCCAACAATATTAGCATAACCTAGGGCCTTGTTGAGGAGCCCTGGCTGCATAATGGTTAAGCCTTCGACAGGAGAAAGACCTGGCAGTCTGCTTCTGTAAAGATTACAGCCTTGGAAACTCTATGGGACAGTCCTACTCTGTCCTTTCAGGTTGCTATGAGTCGGAATCAACTCCATGGCAACTGGTTTGAGTTTTTTAGGGCCTTGCTAGTAAGCCCTGGTGGTGCAATGGCTAAATGCTCAGCTGCTAACCGAAAGTTTGGTGGTTTGTTTCTCCACCTCATTAAAAAAGGTAGTCGGACACTTCACTAAAGAAGATATTCAGGCAGCCAACAGATACATGAGAAAATGCTCTCGATCATTAGCCATTAGAGAAATGCAAATTAAAACTACGATGAGATTCCATCTCACTCCAACAAGGCTGGCATTAATCCAAAAAACACAAAATAATAAATGTTGGAGAGGCTGCGGAGAGATTGGAACTCTTATACACTGCTGGTGGGAATGTAAAATGGTACAACCACTTTGGAAATCTATCTGGCGTTATCTTAAACAGTTAGAAATAGAACTACCATAGAACCCAGAAATCCCACTCCTCGGAATATACCCTAGAGAAATAAGAACCTTTACATGAACAGATATATGCACACTCATGTTTATTGCAGCTCTGTTCACAATAGCAAAAAGCTGGAAGCAACCAAGGTGTCCATCAACGGATGAATGGGTAAATAAATTGTGGTATATTCACTCAATGGAATACTATGCATCGATGAAGAACAGTGACGAATCTGTGAAACATTTCATAGCATGGAGGAACCTGGAAGGCATTATGCTGAGCGAAATTAGTCAGAGGCAAAAGGACAAATACTGTATAAGACCACTATTATAAGATCGTGAGAAATAGTATAAACTGAGAAGAACACATACTTTTGTGGTTACGAGGGGGGGAAAGAGGGAGGGTGGGAGAGGGTTTTTTACTGATTAATTAGTAGATAAGAACTGCTTTAGGTGAAGGGAAGGACAATACTCAATACATGGAAGGTCAGCTCAATTGGACTGGACCAAAAGCAAAGAAGTTTCCGGGATAAAATGAACGCTTCAAAGGTCAGCGGAGCAAGGGCGGGGGTTTGGGGACCATGGTTTGAGGGGACTTCTAAGTCAATTGGCAAAATAATTCTATTATGAAAACATTCTGCATCCCACTTTGAAATGTGGCGTCTGGGGTCTTAAATGCTAACAAGCGGCCATCTAAGATGCATCAGTTGGTCTCAACCCACCTGGAGCAAAGGAGAATGAAGAACACCAAGGTCACACGATAACTAAGAGCCCAAGAGACAGAAAGGGCCACATGAACCAGAGACCTATATCATCCTGAGACCAGAAGAACTAGTTGGTGCCCGGCCACAACCGATGACTGCCCTGACAGGGAGCACAACAGAGAACCCCTGAGGGAGCAGGAGATCAGTGGGATGCAGACCCCAAATTCTCACAAAAAGACCAGACTTAATGGTCTGACTGAGACTAGAGGAATCCCAGCGGCCATGGTCCCCAAACCTTCCGTTGGCCCAGGACAGGAACCATTCCCGAAGACAACTCATCAGACATGAAAGGGACTGGACAGTGGGTAGGAGAGAGATGCTGATGAAGAGTGAGCTATTTACATCAGGTGGACACTTGAGACTGTGTTGGCATCTCCTGTCTGGAAGGGGGATGGGAGGATAGAGAGAGTTGGAAGCTGGCAAAATTATCACGAAAGGAGAGACTGGAAGGGCTGACTCATTAAGGGAAGAGCAAGTGGGAGTATGGAGTAAGGTGTATATAAACTTATATGTGACAGTCTGACTTGATTTGTAAACTTTCACTTGAAGCTCAATAAAAGTTAATTAAAAAAAAGGTAAAACAATAAAGCTTTTAGAAAAAAAGAATATTTTCATGATTTGAGGGTAAACAACGCTTTCCTGGGTAACAGAAAGCAATCATCATACAAGAAAAGGTGATGAATTGGATTTTGACAAAATTAAAAATGTCTTCATCAAAATACAATGTTAAAATGAAATAGGGTATACAGGCTACAAGAATATATTTGCAAAAATGTATTTAGCAAAAGACTTGTGTTCAGGATATACGAAGAACTTCTAAAATTCAATAAGAAGAGAAAAAAGACCAAAGGAAACAGCAAAAAATTTTAATAGTCACATCACAAATAATATATACAAATGGCCAGTAGGCATAAGAAATTTTTCAGTGTTTTTAATCATGAGGGCAATGCAAATTAAAACTACTATGACTAGGTTAATACGCCCAGGAGAATGGTTAAGTCATTGAAGACAGGTGACCCTAAATGCTTGTGAGGAAGTGGAGAAAATGAAACTTTCATACATTACTTGGAAAAAGTTTTGACAACTTCTTACAAAACTAAATACACCTCTGCTTTTTGATCCAGTAATTTCACTCTTTGATATTAACACAAGAGAAATGAAAACATATGCTAACAAAAGCAAGACTTATAAGAGAATCCTCATAGAAGTCTTATTTATGAAATACCAGTTTTCGGAAGACATCTCAGATACCCATCAGTGGAAGAATGAATAAGCAAACTATGGCATGTTGGCTGGGAAAGGGCCTGAGGGAATTTTCTGGGACGATGTTAATGCTCTTTAGTTTGAACTCTGAAATTTTGAAACTGCCCTTCTCTTCTCCTGAAAGAGGATGAGAAACCAAATCACTGTAATTAAACAAATTTATGCTATGAGAAAAAAAAAAAAAGGTCGTTGGAATTTGGATTGGAATTGCATTGTATCTATAGAAGTCTCTTGAATAAACTGAATGCTTTGAAGGCCAGCATAGCAAGGGCAGGGGTTTGGTGACCTTGGTTTCAGGGGACATCTAAGTTAACTGGCATAATAAAATCTGTTAAGATAACATTCTGCATCCCATTTTGGAGAAGGGCGTCTTGGGTCTTAAACTCTAGAAAGTGGCCATCTAAGATGCATCAATTGGTCTCAGCTCACCTGGAGCAAAGGACAATGAAGAACACCAAGTACACAAGGTAATTAGGAGCCCAGGAGACAGAAAGGGCCATATAAACCAGAGACTACATAAGCCTGAGACCAGAAGAACTAGATGGTGCCCGGCTACAACTGATGACTGCTCTGACAGGGAACTCAACAGAGAACCCCTGAGGGAGCAGGAGAGCAGTGGGATGCAGATCCCAAATTCTCATAAAAAGACCAGACTTAATGGTCTGACTGAGACTAGAAGGGCCCCAGTGGTCATGGTCTCCAGACCTTCTGTTAGCCCAAGACAGGAACCATTCCCAAAGCCAACTCTTCAGACAGGGCTTGGACTGGACGGTGGAAGAGAAAATGATACTGGTGAAGAGTGAGCTTCTGGACTCAAGTAGACACATGAGGCTATGTTGGCATCTCCTGTCTGAAGGGGAGATGGGAGGGTGAAGGGGGTCAGAAGCTGACCAAATGGACACGAAAAGAGAGAGTGGAGGGAATGAGTGTGCTGTCCCATTAGGGAGAGAGCAATTAGGAATACATAGCAAGGTGTGTATAAATTTTTGTATGAGAAACTGACTTGATTTGTAAACTTTCACTTAAAGCACAATAAAAATTAAAAAAAAAAGACAATTCAAAATGTAGGATCACAATTCCCAAAGCCAACTCTTCAGACACGGATTGGACTGGACAATGGGTTGGAGAGGGATGCTAGTGAGGACTGAGCTTCTTGAATCAGGTGGACACTTGAGACTATGTTGGCATCTCCTGCCTGGAGGGGAGACGAGAGGGTGGAGGGGGTTAGAAGCTGGCGAAAAGGACACAAAAAGAGAGAGTGGAGGGAGAGAGCAGACTGTCTCATTAGGGGGAGAGTAATTGGGAGTGTGTAGCAAGGTGTATATGGGTTTTTGTGTGAGAGACTGACTTGATTTGTAAACTTTCACTTAAAGCACAATAAAAATTATTTAAAACAACAACAACAAAAAAAAAACAAAATGTAGGATCACAGTTTCTAGCCAATCTGTGAAAAGGTAAAACTTTCAATGGTTTTGCCCATTTATAATGTTAATATATACTGATGACTCTGTAACTTTCCTTGGACTCGGGCAGACATGGCTGTGAAATGTGCTTGTCCATTTTCCCATTCTTGCCTATTCTGTAATGTTCTCTGGACTCGGGCAGACATGGCTGTGAAATGTGCTTGTCCATTTTCCCATTCTTGCCTATTCTGTAATATTCTCTGGATTTGGGCAGACATGGCTGTGGCAGCATGCTTGTCCTTTTTTCCCATTCTTGCTTTCTCTGTAGTATTTCCTTGGTTTCAGGCAGGCATTAGCTCTGGTATCATGCTTGTCCGCTTATATATGCACCCCCAAAACTTTCTTTTTGCTTTACTAAAACAAACAAACAAACAAAACCCTACGAGCACAGTTCTGCTCTGACACACATGGGGGTAATCATGAATCAGAATCAACTTGAAAGGCCTTGTTAGAAATGTAAAATCTCAGGCGCCACCCCAGACTTGCTGAATCCACTCTAGCTGTTTTTTCATCAATTCCCTCAAACGCTTTCTTTGAAAAGTTCCAAGGACTCCTTATTGATCTCTCTCCAAGGTTACCAGAGCCTACTTAAGAAGTGCTATTCCGTTTGGTGCCTTATATGCCCACTGAGGAGCCCTGGTGGTGCAGTCGTTAAGCGCTTGGCTGGTAACCAACAGGTTGGTGGTTCAAACCCACCAGCTGCTCCACAGGAGAAAGATGTGGCAGTCTGCTTCCTTAAAAGATTTGCAGCCTTGGAAACCCTATGGGGCAGTTGTACACTGTCCTATAGGGTAGCTATGAGTCAGAATCAACTAGACAGCAATAGGTTTTATTTTGTTTTGTTTTATATATCCGTTAAAATTGATTGGCTTTTCAAGCTTATTGCTAAGGGGCAACAAAGTATATTTCTCTCTCTCATACTTTTCTGAAACCATCAAACTTTGAACTTTCAGTCCATTTGATGCGAGCCATGTTTGCTTCGGGACGGCATGGCAAACAGTCTAATGCTATTATGAATGCTGTTTACTGGAGGCCAAGAAAATACAATATTGAATAATGAATACCATGAGCAAGGAAAGGAACGAGGAAAGTTCACCTCTAATTGAGTCAAAGAACATTAGATTCAATAGGTGGTGGGAAGATGTGCCTGGGGGGAAAGGCACTCACGCAGAGGAAGCTCACAAGGTCACCTTTCCTTATTATTATTACTTTCCCTGAACCTTTGCTGAAAAACTATATATTGATTTTAGGCCATGAAATGGAAGGGTTAATAGGTACAATCAGCCAAAGATCAGTGCCAGAGCTATTGAAATGCAAAGATACGAGAGAAGAAGAAAATGCTACTGGAATGAAGAGAGGTATTCAGCCAAATTTCTGTCTTCAGAGAAACATCAGGATGGAAAAAGAAGACTCAGAAAGGAAATGGCATTAACACAGAGAGAAGCTGAGATGAAAGGATAATATGCAGTTACTTCTAAGTCTGCCCAGACTTAGAAAAATGTCACTAACTTGAGACTAACCAAAAAACCCAAACTCGTTGCCTTTAACTTGATTCCGACTCATAGTGACCCTATAGGACACAGTAGAATAACCCCATAGGGTTTCCAAGGATTGGCTGGTGGATTCGAACTGCCAACCTTTTGGTTTGCAGCCATAGCTCTTAACCACTGCACCACCAGGGTTCCTAACTTGAAACTAGTAGCATCTAAACTAGTAGTGTCTAGAAGCGAGCCCTGGTGGCACAGCGGTTAAAGCACTCAGCCGCTAACTGAAAGGTTGGCAGTCTGCTCCTGTAAAGCTTTACAGCCAAGGAAGCCCTATGGGTGTTGCTATGAGTTGAAATCGACTCGGTAGCACCTAAAAACAACAAAACTAGGATTCTTATAATGCCCCTGGGGTCTACTTGTATTTGCCCTCAGTGAATCAAAACCGGAAGATAACAACTGCCAAACTGTTATGAGCTTGGACCCAAAGCTGTGTGTGTTGGCCAAAATCTTGGCCAAGACAAGACCAAGAATGGCTGGCCTTCATGATAAGATTCCACCTCAGCGAGTCTCAAACAAGCTTCACACATTTAATGGATCCACAGAAAAAAACAGAGAGGGGTAAGAAGGAAGGGATGCCTGTACAATATGCAATCTGGCCATGACTAAAATAGAAACTAGCTGTAGGGGGTAAAATAGGACAGGAAAATGCAAATCCACAGAAAAGTCTTCAAGATAATATACAACTTTTAGAAAAGTCAGCCATTGAAAACCCTGTGGAGTACAGTTCTACTCTGACACACATGGGGTCACCAGGAGTCAGAGTTGGCATGACGGCAACTGTGTTGTTTTTTTTAATTTCACTCAATGAGGGTAGAATGGCAAATATAAATTGGTTTTTCCTTCACTTATTCCCAATTCCCTTGTGCCTCTTGAGGGAAGTGAATCTCACCGATGGCGATTCTAGCTTTAAAGACACAACACATACATTTATTGTACTATATCCCCCAACCCCAATAAATAAATAAAAAGCAAGCCAAATACTTTATCTGATGTTAAAAGGAAAGTATGGGTTCACCAAGATATGGGATACTATTTCCATTTTGATTGTGGTACCTACCTAAAGAATGTTTAAGGAAAATTCTGACTAGCTTCCACCCTAAGCACTGACTTTGGGTGATAACTTCTTTAAAAGAGGCACCTGCACATTTAATGGCTAAGATCTTAAGTGGTTTAAGAAATCCCAGGGCAGTAAACATCGGATTTGTGAAGAAGCTTTGCTTTTTACATCAATTTTCTTTCATCTTTTCTTTTTTAGCAACTTATCAGTACAACCACATGAAAAAAAAAAAAAGCTTAAACTTGCTAGGCTGTGTCATACTGTTGTTATTGTCCCTAACAATAATCTCCTCACTCTGCATTCCCCTAAAAGGAAGCAGTTGGAGACAGAGTTAGAATATTGGAAAAGTACCAGAAACACATTTTTGACGTTTAGTTTACAGCTGAGAACCGTTATTTGACTCAAATTGGTCAACCACATTCGCATGTTAGTGGGAGACACTTCGGAGCAAATTCATCTGCAAATAGTGCATTTTACTGAGTGACTCTGGTGTGATGGTTTTAGAGGCAGGGCTTGGTGCAGAAAAAATAGATCAGTATGGGGAAAGACAAATGTTCACTTATTATAGTCCCACACCCAGCGAGGAAAAGGGATAGGCATATTAGGGGCTTTGGAAGTCTCTTGCAGAGGTCAGAAAATTATATATATATATATACACACACCAAACTAAACCCGTTGCCTTCTAGTTGATTCTGACTCATAGCAATGGTACAAGATGGAGTAGAACTGCCCCATAGGGTTTCCAAGGAGCGGCTAGTGGATTTAAACTGCTGACCTTTTGGTCAGCAGCCAAATGCTTAACCACTGCAGCACTAGGACTGTCAGGTCCTGCTTCCTAGTCTGGAAACTTAGATGAAACCTGTCCAACAAAGGTGATCCTGCGGGTTTTTGAAATACCAGTGGCAAACCTTCCAGCATTACAACATGCAAGCTACCACAGTATGACAAACTGACAAACACGTGGTGTGGAGATACACACACGACACACTCAGGAGCCCTGGTGGCGCAGTGGTTAAACTCTGCAGGAGAAAGATGTGGCAGGTTGCTTCTGTAAAGATTACTGCCTTGGAAACCCTATGGGGTAGTCCTACTCTGTCCTAGAATGTTGCTATGAGTTGGTATCAACTTGATGGTAATAGGCTTGCAGTTTTGGTTATCTGTCTGTCTGTCTATCTACCATCTACCTATCTATCATCATCTAATCATCAATCTCTCCCTCTCTCTCTACCTACTTACCTACCTATCCATCTATCTATCTATCATCTATCTATCTGAGCCCATGGGTGGTGCAATTGGTTAAATGCTCAACTACTAACAGGAAGGTTGGCAGTTCGAACTCACCTAGAGGCACCTTGGAAGGAGGGCCAGGTGATCTACTTCCAAAAGATCATAGCCATTGAAAACCCTCTGGAGCAGAGTTCTACTCTGTGACACATGGGGTCGCCATGAGTCGGAGTCAACTCAATGGCAATTGGCTTGGTTTTAGATATACAGATAGATAGGTATTAGAGAGAGGTGTAAAAAAGAGTGTGAATTTGTGGGGCAATAGTAAGTTCTTGCAGGACAGTTTTGGATGACTTCCAAAAATGAATCAGGAGACCACTAAGCTTTTTCAACAAGAAATCAGTGAGTCTTCCAACACACATACGTACGCTATAGTGCTAGGAAGACCTGAAAATGTGCAAGGGCCTTTCCGGAATAATAAAATTCAAGGCAGTGGAATTTGAGCCAAAGTAAATTGGGCAATATAAATGCTGGAAACCGTGATGCAGGTCTCTGTAGGAAAAGGACTTTTCTTTTTTGTACAGTTTTAAGATTTTCATTTAGTTACTTTCACAGAGTATTTTTATGTCCAAGAAAACTATCTTAAACTACCTGAAATGAATGGATTATTCTGAAACAGGAAAGTTAAAAAATCAAATTGTTTTTCACTAGCACTTCCTCTACAAAAGAACACAATTACTGGAAGTGCCCTTTGCTCTAGTACATGAGCTCATTGTGAGAATCTCGTGTTTTTGCAATTGAACAAACTTAAAACAGTGATGACAAACTTTCCCCTAACAGTTTATTTATAAAAGGGTGAATACTTGTGTGAACTGAAGCTATGAGACTGGAGAAAGCCAACTGAGGCAGAGGCATACAGACTCCCACTCCTAACTCCGAAGTTCTAGAAGAATGCCTGTGAACTCAAAGCCATCAGTCGGACTGGGTAAGGTTGGTTCAGCTTCCTGAACCTGTTTACT
The DNA here is from genome assembly GCF_024166365.1 of Elephas maximus indicus. NCBI lineage: Eukaryota > Metazoa > Chordata > Mammalia > Proboscidea > Elephantidae > Elephas > Elephas maximus. Next base: position 164,718,344 of record NC_064846.1, read on the forward strand.
GGTCTGTGAGATGAGGGGGTTGAATCGGATGAGCTTGCTAGTCCAACCCGACACACACCCTCCTGAATGCCCTCCCCCTGGGTGTAGGTGGGGCTTGGGAATAAGACAGGACATCACTCCCATGATGAGATTATATGGCAGAAGGGGTTTTGCAGATGTACCAACCCCTCAAACTCACACTGTAGAAAGATTTGAAAATGTGCACATATCTTGTTGCTACAGGCCATGGAGATGTTCCTTTAAATTCTTTCCTAGTTTAAAACACAGTAGTCTTCAAATATTTTAACATGCGCAAGACAGAGCAGTCTTACTCTATGTGGCATGGGGCAGGAGGCCGGTAAGATGGCATGGGAATGCCTGGAAATTACAGGGAGGTAGTTTTTGCTCAATATGAAGACAGAATGCAGATACAGGTCTGAAAGATCCTCTGTGGTCACTGTATTGAATTGTTACAAAGTTAAGGGGTAACTATAATGGAACACTGCAAGATCAATTACATGTATGTGGTGTGCAGTGGTATTAGGAAGCATCCCACCAAGCCTTCCTCAGCCTGCAAGGATACTCCTTCACACGATTCAACGCGGTCCATTATCACCAACTTTCTAGGTGTGTCCCTTACCTGGGAACCAGAATTCAAAGTGAGTTGCCAAGAAGGCAAGGATAGGAATACAAAGCAGCGAAAATCCAGACAGCTGACATTTAGCTTTGAACAAGATGGGATATTCAGGAAGACCAACCTGAGTGTGGAAAGTTATAGGAGGCTGGGATGGAAGGGGGTGGAGGCAACCTATTAGCAAAGTGAGGGCAGCCTCTCTATGGAGGCTTTAAAGGCATTATCTCATTGCATTCTCACGCCAATCCTAATAAAAAAAAAAGTAATAGTAGTATGATTATCAAATCCATTTATGGACGAGGAAACTGAGACTGAAAGTTAGTTCACATTCCCCAGTTGCACAGGTAGAAGTGGCAGAGGGGGGACTTGAACCCAGGCAGTCTTACCTTAGCGCCTTCACTCCCAACCACCAGTGTCTCAGTTGGGATAAATGGGAAGTCTTCCATTCTGTCCCCCTGGGTTAGGGAGAGGAGGAGAGCCCTCTACTTTTGGGGGGGGGGCACATCGTTTTGAGGTTCAAGGAACCTCAGGTTGGTGGTGAACATTAGCAGAGAAGAACTAAAGATTGTTGTAATCAGCCTTTCCTAGCTGGAGATACTCCCAACAGGCACTCTTGTTTCCTATAAGTTGGCTTTTAGTAAAGGAAACCACTCCTTCACAGTCCCTGGCTGGTATAACGTTTCTTGTTAGGTCAACGTTCTGTCTTTGTAGTTATATCTATCGTGAATTTATCAGATTGTTTGCACTCTTTACCCACTTGATTTGGTATTTCCACCTGTAACTCTACTTTAGAAGTTTAGAAGACTGACCTGTCCTATCCACTGCATTTTGATGGAGAGGTAGCTGCCATTTGGGAGGTTGTCTTCCTGTGGTGAGAGGACCAGACATTAACAATCCTGGGACTTCTTTTATTGCCATCTTGGGCTGCCTTGTGCCCCTCCCCAACACCCAGCACCCACCCCTGGGGTGTGCTATGTGCCCCACAGGAGGAACGTTCCAGAGCTGGGCTGCCATCTTCCATGCGCCCCACAGCCAGGCAGGACTTCTTGTTACTCCAGTTCCTGCTTGCTCCCGTCAGGCAGGCAGGGTGTGTAGATACTAGGATTGTGGGAAGGTGGGGGCAATTCCGGCTCCTTGCAGCTCTAGCTCTAGGTTTGGTAATGGACCTTCAAGCCAGGCCGTGCATCTACTGCTAAATTGGGAGGGGTAAGGAGAATTCCACTGAAGGACATGTTTACCTGGACTCGGGATTGCATCTTTAGAAGCCTGCAGTGCTGCCCTTGTAAAAATGCAAAGCAGAGTCAAAAGAAATTAATATGATCTTGAAAAGGTCAGACTGAGTCTGAACGTAGCTCTTTAAAATGCTTTATCAATTAGAGACCAGAGATTTTTCCTGATGATATTTATTTCATAAATGTAATTATTTTCTAAAACATATTAAAATAGAAAACATGTTCCTTTGATCAATTTATACAAAGAAAATATCAATATAGTAATAAAAATACTGAAAATATATGAAAAGCACCAGAACATTAGAGAAATTATACTGGCAACAATTCTAGGAATATATTTTTTTTTTTGCAATTGTATAATAAAGTGCTATTAAATCCAGTCAAAATTAGTGGTAAGATATAAAAACAGTTATGGTATTATTATGAAACTTGAGGCTAGGTTTACCAGCAATCACATTAGGCTACTTGCAGATCAATTTAATAATGTTTCATTAATTTTTTCAAGGAGAATCTATTAATGTCTACTCCCAAGTGAAAACAAAAATCTAAATCTAAATGTTGGTCCTTAGTCATTTGGTCATGAACTGCTAATGAATGACACAATTAACAAAAAAATTCTTAAAAATTATAGAACAAACTGTAGAGTTCCAAAAATAATCATACAAATGCAATTAAATAAAATCAAATGTCAACATATGTGATTAATCAAGACAAGTACAAAAGTAGTTAGATAGATGCCTTTGACTTTATCATTAATTTTCACTAATTCTGCCTAGTCACATTTAGTAAACACACAAACGTTAGCAAGATGTGTTACTAAATTCAATAATAAAAGACGAGCCCAGACATCAAGCAAGAATATTTTAGTGGCTCAACAGAATTTTCACATGAAACATTAAAGGGACACTGTTAGGACAATACATTTCCAATCTTGACTGATTATTTCCTCATTTATTTGCAGAGGAACAAAAACCGTACACAAACACTGTGGGATTGGATTATATTAGAGCCCCAAATCTCACACGTAAGGGACAGCCACTGTGCACGCACAGGGAGAGACTCTGACTAGTACTTAGGGCGGGCTGCGGTCTGTTTCACATCGGGAGCTGGTAAACTGAAACAGAAAAATCAGCCCAATTAAGACAAAGTAGAAGATCAGGATCCTTTAAAGTTCTATTTCCTAAGTCGATTCTGAAGGAACTCTATTATATCATGTTTCGTAACCCAACTTCTGAATTTGTACCTCTAAAGATGAAAGCCACCAACACTATACCTCAGAATAATAATAACAATAAAACCCTACGCACAGCACCATCCCAACTCAAAATGTATTTTACAGGCAGACTACTTTTTCTCTCATATAGAGTAGATTTACATTTCAGTCAAGGTGGACTGAACATGAGCATATGAATGCTGAGACACACTTCACTTCGTTAGGCCTGCTTGAGCACAGCGTATCTTTGAGGAATTAGCCACCACATGGAGGATTATTACAACAAAGGCAGAGAACCAGGCGAGTCAATTCTCCCTGACTGAAAGGTTTTACAGTTCATCAGGAGTTAAGAGTTTTCATTCTTTAACGTGATTGCTGACATTTGGTACTTCTAAGTTTTATTCCACCCTTATGGATGCTCCAGTGTTTTGTAAGTTCTCTTCTCATGTAAGTCAAATATGCTGCTATGCAGCTCAAAACAGTACTTTAAAAAAATTACCTAGAAAGAGGATGAAGAAGTACAACTCGGGGTCTACAAAGAGACTCCTCGGATCAGGAAGGAGAGCGAAGCCAGTACAACGCAGGTTCTGGCCTCTCTACACATTAGGTGAAAGGTTCAGTGTCCAGGCCCAGGCAACAACACGTGAGTGCGTCAAGAGGGCTGGAAAGTGAACCCGCTTGAAGAGATTTTTTTTCTGGACTTTACTAACAGAATTCAAAGAAAAGCCAACAAAACTCAGTTTTCCAAATGTCATCTAAATAAGAGTATTCATAAAAAAGCCCCAGATTAATAAAAGGCAGCCTGTTAATAAAGAACACTGATAAGAAACAAAGGCTTAAGGTAGTTTGGCATCAGAGAGTTTGACATTCCAAAAGAATAGCGGCTATCATCTGGAAGAAATTCTGAAAATTACCAGGTCATGATCACATAAATTATTCTGTATAAGTCGGTTTTCTTTTTCAATATACATGTTCTCCTATATACATAGTATAGAAAAGCAAATGAGTTGGCTCAGCTATAATTCCATCCTAAAAAGCAGACTACATTTTTTGGCTGCAACAAAGCATTTTACTTATATTTTTCAGTTCGGCTAATGTATATAATAAAACTTAAACAAGCTTTCAAAGCATTCAAACCAAAATGAAAAAAATAAGTTATATTTAAACTATTAATTTACACAGTGGACGTGCCTTTACTTACTAACTATATAATCTCTTATAATCAATTTCTTCAGCATTTTTAGGGTACTTTGTTATTCTAACAGTTTATTTTTTAAGACATGTATCTATTCCCCTCTCCCCAAGTGTTGCGCATTTCTGTCTAGCGAGCACAGGTGTGCATCAATCGCTTCTAGTACTTTCCCGTTTGGTGGCGCAGTTTTGAGTCTGTTACTTGTTTCAACTAACGAATGAATCAGCCATGCTGCCTACCGGGCACCACTTCTCTAACTGTACAACAAGTAGAAGAAAGAGATGACAAAAGCAAGCGAGAGCATCATTAGGGAAAGCAGCAGCTGGTGGAACCAGATACAACGCTGGACTTGGTCTTGAAGCTTCCTATTGCTTTCTAGTAAACGATTGAGCTAAAGAGGAAAAAAAGGATGAAAGATGTGTATTAATAAAACAGTACACTAATCAAGGGAACGACAAATCAGAAAATCAGAAATCCAAACACTTAAGGGCTTGAAGCTGGAAATGCAATGAGGAATTAGATTTGCTTGGTGCACATGTATCCGCTTACTCTGATTTTTAAAACGACAATTTTCTAGTTGAGAAAGGAGCAAAGCAATCACTTCCTGGTGGTACAGAACCCCTTGAGCTCCTGCAGGCTACTCAGAAAGAGTGCCTCTCCATTTCTTTCAAATTTAAATGCACCACATGGTACTTTTTCCACTAGATGGAATTCTTTGCTACTCCACAAAGCACCACGACCTTGCTACCCTGTCCCTATTCCAAATGAAAACCTCCAGAAGTATAACTCATCACTTACTATTTCTGATTTGCTTTTCCTTCACAAAGAAGACAGCATTTCTGTCGTGTCTATGACACATTCTTCCTTGTGTCAGTGGGAAAAACTGGATTTCTAATGTTCATTTGCATGGACAACTTTGTTTTCGTTAGGAAGCACGAAACCTTACCTGTAGACATATATCTTCACTGGTTTTATCTGACATGTTAAAAGCACTGTCTTTTAACGTAAGAGTGGTTGGTTTGCTGCTTTCGATAATGTGGCATCTTAATCTACAAAAATCCAAAATAAACATAACTTTTAAACATTGTTAGTGTGATTTTTTTAATAGAAGTAAAATAGAAAATGAAAAAAGTCAAACACGAAGTCTATGAAACAGGTGTGAAAGTACTCACATCTCCCTTATCCTCTCCCCACACCCACCCAAGGTAGCTGCTCAGTGTGTATGTACCGTCCAGCTTTTTCACACAGGTATAAGGAACAGAAGAGATCGCAAATACTGCTTGACAACGCATAGCATGCAATGGAAAGCTTTTTATAAGGTATTCAGTACAATTCACCCAAGTATCTTACAATTTGAAGGAAACGATCCTTTCTAGACAGGAGATGGCACTTGTTGGGCCTTTAGGACCAAACCAGAGAGCCTCCCACTTCCTGTGAAACAACAGCGATCCCATTTTGACCATACAGGAAAGCAAGCCAGTAGTAACTGATAAACAAAAATACATTCAACTTCCCCCAAACTCCCCCAATTTTGAGGGACTGTTTCAGAAGTACTTTAAACTCAGCTCCAACATCTTTTACACCAGAGATTCTTAACCTTTCAAAATATTTCCATAGCCATGGCTTTGACAAAATAAACTCTCGATAAAAATATAAATAGGTGCTCCTGTAATTTAACTTTAACATTTAAATATATACATAGTCCATCTAAAGACAGTCAATACAATTCCAGCCTTACCTACCTCTGCACTCCTTCCTTCCTCCACACAAGGCTACCCCCCACCTCTGCTTTAGGTCCTGGCCCTTTCCGCCATCTCAGGAATTGCACTGCCAATCATCTAATATATTCCACTTCTCCTCTTCAAATGATCCTTGCTACTGGCTTTTAAAAACCCTCAAATCTCTCCCATTAACAAACCCAGAACAAAATGACCCCTTCATCAATGCCATATTCTTCCTTCCAAATCCTACCCTAAGCCCTCCCCAACAAGCCAAACTTCCCGAACAACTTTCCTGTTTCCAATCTCTTCAGCTTCTGAAGGATGGCTCTTGGTACTGGCTCCAGCCATTGAAAGAGCTCTCCATAAGGTCATCAGTCACCTCTGTGATGTCAACACCACTGATCACTGCTCACGCCTCATCCTTCCTGACCTCACGGCAGCATTAGGTATAACAGACCAGTCTCTCCTTTTGTGAAGCGCTCTCCTCCTTCAAGGACAGTCACCACAGAGCCACTGCTTTGCCTCGTAATTCTGTTGGGTTGTTCTCTTCTATTTGGCCATCAAACAGTCCTCCAGGCTTGGTCTAACTTGTATCCCCTCTTGCTGGGACAACTGAAATACAACTTGTTTCACTGGGCCCACTCTTGTTCTCTTCCAATTCACAAATGGAGTGTGACCTTTTCAACGGCAAACCCAATCAGGTTGATGCCTCACCACGGGCTTCATGATCATGACCTCACTTACCTGTTCCACTTTCTTACCATGGATCCTCTCACTGTGTTCCAGCCACACCTACATTCTTTCAATGTCTTTTTGAAGAGTTCCTTCAGTCATGACCACTACTAGTTCCCCAGAGTCTCCTCTATAAAATGGGGACAATAACAGCACCTACCTCACTGGGCTGTTTTAGAGTAAATGAGCACATGAATGTCAAGAACTTAGGACTGTGCTGGCACGTAGTAAGCTCTGTTTAACTAACTCTCAATATCATTGCTTCACCTGTGCCTGCCTGCCCAAGGTCTATTTTCCACACAGTGTTCAGAACAATCCTTTATAAAAATAAGCCTGTCACCTTGAAGCTTTGCTCAGCACCTTCCAATGGTTGCTCCTATCACTCAAAATTTCTTGCTACGGCCACAATCTGGCTCCCAGCTACCTCTTTGACCTCATCTCCCACCACACTCCCCCTACCCACTCAAGCTATACTGACCTCCTTGCTATTCTCCACATGGACCAAGCACACTCCTTTTTCATTTTTTTCTGCCTGGAAAGCTCTTTTTTCCAGTTATCTACGGGGCCTGCTCTCTCATTTCCTTCAATTTCTGCTAAATGCCAGCAGAGTGGCCATCCTTAACGACCTTTTATAGGTTTCTCAATCCTGTCATTAGTGACATGTTGAGCCAGGCAATCCTCTGTGTTGAGCAGTCTCCCTGGCTTCTACCCACTTGATGCCAGTTGCACCATTTCCACCCAACTATGATAATCAAAATATGTCTCCAGGCATTGTCAAATTCCCGTTCCCCCCGCCCATCTGAGGACACTGCTATAAACAACAGGAGCACTCCAATAAGCAAAACAAAACCACAACACAGACCCTTCTCTTTCTACCTGTTGTGCATCTTTTCAAGGCATTTGTCACTATGTGACACCCATGCATACACATATATATGCATATATCTACACACTCACAGGTTTTTCCCCAATAGGAGAATGTCATACATATTTTTCTGTGACTAGGTTTTTTTCTACCGAATAATACATCACAGATATCTTTCCATGTCAGAACAAAGAGAGGTACCTCATCTTTTTGAAGGGCTGTAGAGTGCTCGAGTGTACTCCTGAGTCAGAATCAATTTGATGGCAATGGATTTGGTTTTTTTTTTTTTTTTGGTTAGAATATTCCTTAATAGGGTGTTATGGATTGAATTGTGTCCCCCCAAAATATGTGCTGTAAATCCTAACCTCTATGCCTGTGGTTATAATACCATTTGGGCATGGGTTGTTGTTGTTATGTTAATGAGGCAGGACTTCTAGTCTCCTATACTGCAGAGATCCCTAAAATGTGGAAACAGTTTTGGAATTGGGTAATGGAAAGAGACTGCGGAGTTTTAAGTTGCCTAATAGTAAGGTGGCATAGTGGTTAAGTGCTACGGCTGCTAACCAAAGGGTCGGCAGTTTGAATCCGCCAGGCGCTCCTTGGAAACTCTACGGAGCAGTTCTACTCTGTCCTATAGGGTCGATATGAGTCGGAATCGACTCGACGGCACTGGGTTACTGGGTAATAGTAAAAGCCTAGACTGCCTTGAAGACAGTTGGTAGAATTATGGATGCCAAAGGTAATTCTGGTGAGGGCTCAGAAGGAAGTGAGGAGAGCTACGGGAAGTCTCTATCATCTCATAGAATATATATGGTGTCAGCAACAGGATGTTACTAGAAATGTGGATGTTAAATGTGCTTTTCTGGTGAGGGTTTAAAAGCAAATGACAAACGTGACTGGACAATGGAGGAAGGGTGATGCTTTTATGCAGTGGCAAAGAACTTGTTTCAATTATGTTTAAATGTTTGGTGGAAGGTAGAACTTGTAAGTGATGAACCTGGATATCTGGCTGATGAGATTTCTAAGCAAGATCTTAAAGGGGCTGTGCGGTTTCTCCTTGCTGCTTATAGCAAAATGCAAGAGGAAAGAGATGGACTTAAAAATGAACTATTCGAAATGAAAACAGAACTTAAAGATTTGGAAAATTCTATTGTACAAACTAAGGACACATGTCCTAGAATGTTCACCAAGGACATGGTTACACAATCTTCTCTTAAAGAAATTAAGCCTGTGACTGATGGATCTAACCAACTACTACAGCGGAAAACTCATCAGCTTAGACTTAAGTAGACAGAGAAAGAATGAAAGGAAAAAATGCTGTCTGCCTCTTCTAATTCTACAGGCAGGAAACAGGCCAAAGGAGCTATATCTGTTGTCCTCCAAGAAAAGAAAGGGACCATTCCTGGAGCAGCTCGGAGATCAACAGAACTGTTGCAAGGAGCACGGGAAGCAGGGCCTTCTAGGTTTCAAGGAGTGGGGCCATGGTTTCCTGGATCTCAAAGAGTGGGGCCACAGACCCCTAGGTTTCAAAGAGTCAGATCTTTGCCAACTTGGTTCTGGAGTGGGGCTGCCATTAAGGTGTGCCAGAGGGATGGGTCCACTGTCCAAAGCTGAGGGGGCAGGGGTGCCAGGCCCAAGGGGCAGAAGAATGGGGCCTGCCAGGGCAGAGGGGGTAGGGTTGCCACTCGATGAACTAGGAGAATGGGGCCATGGTTAAGTGCTACAGTTGCTAACCAAAAGGTCGGCAGTTCAAATCCACCAGGTGCTTCTTGGAAACTCTATGGGGCAGTTCTACTCTGTCCTACAGGGTCGCTATGAGTCAGAATTGACTCAATGGCAGTGGGTTTGGTTTGGTTTAAAGCCTAGGGAGCAGAGTTGCCATCTCAGAGGGCCTGGAAGCTGAGCTAAGGCCCAGGGCTAAGGGGCCTCTACCCAGAATCCAGTGGGCATGGCCAATACCCAGAGTCTGGAGGGCAGGGCCATTGCCCAGATGGTCTCAGAGAACAGATAAATATTTTCAAACCCTAAGAGCTAATATAAATTGTTCTGCTTGGCTTTGTACTTGCTTGATGCCCGTTATTCCTTCTTTCCCCCCAATTTCTCCCATGTGTAATGGAAGTGTCTATCTTGTGCCTGCTTCACCATTGTATTTTGGCAACAGACAACTTGTAATCTAGATTTCACAGGTTCACAGATGAATAGGAATTTTGCCCCAGGATGGAATACGCCTAAAGTCTCAGTCATATTTGATTTAGATGATTCAGAAGATGAGATTTGGGACTTGGAGTTGATTTAAGACTTTTGAGATGGTGCGATGGGGTGAATGTGTTTTGCATGTGGTAAGGACATGAATTTTGGGGGGCCAAAGGGTGGAAAGTTATGGACTGACCTGTGTTCCCCCAAAATAGGTGTTATAAATCCTAACCTCTATGCCTGTGGTTATAATCCCATTTGGGAACGAGTTGTCTTTGTTATGCTAATGAGATAGGATCAGTGTAGGGTGTATCTTGAGTCAATCTCTTTTGAGATATAAAAGAGTGTAAATGCAAGCTAGCAAGGAGAGAGAGGGGAAGAGAGATGCCAAGGCACTTAAAGATCACCCAGGAGCAGAAGCTCGAGGAGACAGGGACCTTCCTCCAGAGCCCAAAGACAGAGAAAGCCTTCTCCTAGAGCTGGCACCCTGAATTTGGAGTTCTAGTTTCCTGAAATGTAAGAAAATAAATTTCTGCTTGTTCAAGCCACCCATTTGTGTTACAGCAACCATAGATAACTAAGACATCGGGATATGATCAAACATATTTCACTACTGCTTTCCTGGTAATGATCTAGGTTCTTTCCAATTTTTCACTATCACAAACAATGCTGCAACACATATTCTAGTACACAAGGTGAACATTCCTACAAGGGAAACTGTAAGGACAAGAGATCTACATCTGGAAGCTGGAGAGGTCAGATACTTGCGCTGGCCTACAGGCACGTTTCTGCTATGAACTGTCTCCCTGAGAAATGCTGGGTCTCTTTCATCTTGGCATCCCCAGAGCCTTGCAGAGCTCTGTGTCCACACCAGACAACTGAATGTCTGCCTCGCCCATGTTGGCACATTTCTTGCTGATTTTTCGCAACACACATTTGAGAGCCTGTGAGTAAAAAGCATACCTATGCTCCATAACTTTGTTTTTGGGAACTTCTTTCCAGAACTGAGCCAACTCTGCTGGGCCTGAGCCAGATGACTGCTCCATTTCTGCAGCCATTATCAGAAAACGGTCCTGTGCAGAGACTGTTAAACCTGTATTCCAAAAGGGTAATTCATCACACAAACAGGAACCTTTACAAAGGGCTGGACATGTGGCTGAAGGCATTATACTAGAATACAACATTAAGGAAAAGGAAGGAAATTATGGGACTATCTTGAAAAAGGAAAAGTTTTTCTAAAAATAAAGAATTATTTTATTATTATTTTCTTGAAATCCAAGTTCAACTGTGATATTTTAAACAATCTTACTTGTTTAAAAACAAATTTTAATGTTAGAAAGGTGAGGTGACTTGCTGATAGTACCTTAAATTCTAGATTTGAGCCTAGCCTTGTTGCCTCAACTCCCAGCCAGCCCCAGGTTCCCCCCATGACACCCTACACTGGCCAACGTGCTGCAACTCACCCCCGTGAGGAGACACAACTATGTCAACCGATGCGCCAGGTTCACAGCTGCTGTTGCTTGGCTTGACTCTGTATTTCTCTGGAGCGGTTGTTCTCACCTGTTTATGGACACAATAGTCACATAATACCCTTCAAGCATTTTGGGAGGAAATGGCTTTAAAATAATTTAAAGAAAATTAGCAGTTGATGAACAAACAGTTTACAAAGTAACTTTACTGGTTTTATGCATAGAATGTACTTTCCCCCCACCAATAGGAAAAAAGTCTCTCCATCCATTTAAAAATATACTCTTAACTCCAATTATTACTCGTACCTGTTGCTGTCTAGTCAATTCCGAGTCATAGCAACCCTATAGGATAGAACAGAACTGCCCCATAGGGTTTCTGAGGAGCAGCTGGTAGATTCGAACTGCCAACCTTTTGATCAGCAGCCAAGCTCTTAACCACTGTGCCACCAGGGCTCCGATTTTTCACTTAGGCTTGCTAATAAAAAATCAATCCATCTGTTAAATATTTATCCTGTCTGTTAACTGCCTAAATTGAATAATACAAATTCAAACAATTCAATGCACCTTGGAACACATATTGGAACAGTGTTCAGACATTAAAAAAACAGTAGATAATCAAAGCACATCCAGAAGATCCTGGTGGTTAATATGAATTAAACAGAAGATTTAAGGAAGCAATACCTATAATATGAGGTGGTGGTGGTGGTGGGTAACTCTTAATTATGCTGCATCAGGTTAGTAATCCAAGCTAAACCACACTCCAGAATATACCACACTTGGGGGGAAAATGCACTTTGGATTTTTATAGTTTCATCTTTCACTGTTATTATGAATTAGATTATTCATACCATGAAGAGCAATTTCTCTTGGGTTTTATTTACAACAAACATTGAACCCTGGGATCAATTTGGACGTTAGCCTATTAATGCATATTAAAGATTGAGACACAGATCCCAGGGAACACTTCAGATAAGTAATGCTGCTTGCTTAGAACTAGGAGGCAGTACAACGTGTCTAAAATATAAATGAAAACATTGCTGAATTTCAGAATTATTAATCTTTCAATTAGACAGCTAAAATCACTTCCCATGTCAAATTTTCACAAATGATTTCTTATAACTATATCTCTAAATATTTACCTTAAATGCCACTATGTTTTTAGTTACATTCGTCAACACTATTAAAGTTTTCTTCTCTCCAGATTCTGCAGTTCCAAAATACAGTTCTTCTGCTGGGCTATGATGTGACAAAAACATAAAGCATATGTATTACTGAGAATAAATGACAACTGATGATAAGCCTGAAGGAAAATATTTCATTAATATTTTATACCCATTTGTACAGAGAGAGATTTCATAAAAAAAATAAAACAACAAAACGAATACTTAATGTATTTTGTATTTTAATCTTACTGATTCAATATATGCTATTTGAGAAGTCCTATGGTTTTCCCCAGATCAAAAGCAAAATAGGAAAGAAGAGAGAATTAGGAAGATTCTGAATTAGTCCTATACTCAGCACAATCTTAAGATGCATTTATTAAAATTCTTAGGAAGGTTATAGATAATTACCAAAGCAAAGAAGGCAATGCTGCTTCAACTTTACCTAATTACAAACAAAGTAGAATAGGGCATTATTTTTATATACCAACAGAGAGGAGCAAAACTTAAAAAAGGAGGTTCATTAGGGATGTATTCAAGTAACAGAATAATTTCTTAGTAAACATAAAGGCTTCTTCTAAGTACAGTCATGCATCACTTAACGCCCACGATACTTACTGTGAAATAGAATGTTATGCGATTTGGACATTGTGCCAACACCATATTATATACAGGCAGCTCCCCGGGTTATGAACGTCAGACTTATGTACAACCCCTAGTTATGGACCGACCCCCGTAAAGCCTATTATATTAAAAATTCAAGGTATATACAATGGTTCGTAATAATAAACAGGTACCATTTTGTGATGCGCATCAAAATATTATTACTGTATTATTATGTTAAAGATGCTTTAGTGTATCTGGAAGTGTTTAATGCTTTTTATGCATAGAAAGGTACATTATATACTATATACTAAGACAAACATTTGACTAACTTATGTTAGATAGGAGTTATACCTAACTGTTCTGACTTATGTACAAACTTGACTTAAAGACAGGTTTAGGAACAGAACTCGTCCATAATCCAGGAACCGCCTGTACTTAACAAATCTATATGGGATACTGCAGTGTACTCTACCATAATACAACTGGCAGCACAATGGCTTTGTATACAAGAGACATGAGATACACGTGTTGAGGGTGGGAAGCTGCTGCGCTCGCTATGTCCAGTTACGTCCACTACGTCCCGTTCTTTGATTGGGATTTCTGCACTCTATTTTAACCTTAATGGGACTACAGACATATTTGCAGTCATATCCTGCCTGAATGGACATTACGCAGTGCATGACTGTAATAGGAAAGGGGAGGAATAAACACAGAAATAAAATTTGTGGTGAGAACTGCAAGGGAGAACTTATCAAACAATAAAATCAGCAAGCCTCAAAATTCAAAATTTGCTGTTCTTGGCCACTGTCATGCCCATGACTTAAAATAAAAATTAAATGACTCAAGCAAAGCTTGTGGAGTTTAATTACATTAACCACACTGTATCGGATTCCTCAAACCAATGGGAATAATACTGTTTTTGTTTCACATAAAGAATCACTAAGGTGAATCTTCAGGTAACTCTTGATTTTGATAGACACCTTTAAATAAACCATTTTATATCCAGAATTTCTGCCTAGCAGAGGTACTTATTAATCTGGAGAATACGTATTTTTAAGGAGGCGCTCTTTTACAAGGGCTTTGTCTAGCTCTGGGCAAGATGGTAAACTAGCACTGTTGCTAACTTGCTTTTAGAACTCAATCTTGAATATGCCATCAAATTGCTCTTAGAAATCAGCACAAAAACTGTGAGAAGCTCTGGGGAGACAGCCGTTTAAGTTGAGTCCTTATATATTTGTAGAAGATGCACTGTCTGGGAGGGAGAGAAGGCCAGGGAGAGGTACAGTCCAAACTGCAAACCTGGAAACTTCCATTCTCTAGTCTCACTTTCTCCCTCACCTGGTCTTCCTCCCATACATACTTTGTATTTATAAACTGGAACCTAAGTTTTTGACATGTCTTCACTGAAAAAAAGAGCCCTGGTGGCACAGTGGTTAAATGCTTGGCTGCTAACCGAAAGGCTGGCAATTCAAGCCCACCAGTTACCTCTGAGAGAGAAAAGTGTGGCCGTCTGCTTCTGTAAAGATTTACAGCCTTGGAAACCGTGTAGGGTAGTTCTACTCTGTCCTATAGGGCTGCTATGAGTTGGAATCAACTTGAGGGAAACGGGTTTGGTTTTCAGTGAAAAAACAGTAACTTCTAAACAAGTAGAGGGAAAAATGAGGAAAAAGAAAACTTATGAAAAGGGAAAAATGGCAAAGAAAAGTCATGAAAAATAGAAAGTACACACCTGTGCACACAAAGATGGTGGAAATAAATCCAAATATAATAGTTCTCAAAATACGGATAAACAGATTAACATTGTCAATTGACAGAGTCTCAGGTTACATTTAAAAAAAAAAAAAAAGCCCGGATGTATTCTTCCTAAGAGACATACCTAAAACACAGTTACGATGTTTAAAGGTTTCAAGTAAAGGGATAGAAAGTGATATGCTAGAGTCTTCGCTAAAAAAAGTTGATGTGACGTAGCAATATTAACATAAGGCTTAATAGAGTTATCGATCAAAAGCATCATTAGTGAAAAAGAGGCTTTCACATTATGGTGAAAGAAACAATCCTGAATCTTTTGGGCTGAATATCAACAACAACAACAAAGATGGGCTGAAATTTGGGTTTAGTAAAAAACCTAGTTTTATGGTTTAGTTTCAGCCTTTGGAAGGTCAAATGCCAAATGGCTACTTCAATGTCAGTTCTGGCATCCCAGAACTTGTGCAAGTAGAACAGTATCGGTGACATGAAAAGAAATACGTTATTCAGATTAATGGTTAAGATGTGAATATTCACTTTTATTACCTGACCTGTGAGGAGAGCCCTTCACACACGCTCAGTGGAATAAGTAACAAAATGATAGCTAAAAGTGGCTGCTCTATCTGGAGATAAAGGCGAGTCTTCAGATAACCCTTGCTTTTGTATGTTCATAGGTTCAAAAACAGTACAAAAGAAAAGTTTTAATTTTGCAGCTCCCAAGATGATCAAGATATGTTATAAAAGTACAGCTAATAAGATCCTCAACTATTACCTGATGTGTAATAAGGGCCCTTTAAACACACTCAATGGTTTCTTGAATGCTTTCATCTTTGAATCAACTTTTTCATTCTCTTCTGCTTTGGAATTAGGTTCTGCTAGGCTAATCTAAAGATAAAAAATGAAAAAGAAAAGATAAAGAAATTTAGTTTCACACTGATATATGGGCAGGACATTAGGTCAGAAAGTACACACTGAGGCTATTTAAAAGAGTTTCAAAATTTGTTCTAAATTGTCACATTGTATTTGTACCTCTATTAAGCCTCTGATTACTCATGTGAAGAGGGACAACCAAGTGCTCTTTAAAAAATGAGAGAGAGGAACTTGATCAATTAGGATATCTTAGACAAAACAATTCCTTCCAGATGAATTTTGCCAACCTTTATACTAAAGCAGGAGATCAGTCTTTTATACATTAAAACGACTCTACTGGTCAGCTAGTCCCATCCTCCCTCTTTCTGTTTAGATAGAAAGATGCGGAAGGGCAGCAAGTTAAGGGACATACCCGAAACCACACAGCCAGCTAGTGGCAGGACTGGGGCTAGACTGCAACTTTTGACTCAATTTCATTTCATTCTTAAAATTACCTTTTTTACAGGAGCTGTTTGTTCTTCATTAGAAATTGTTTCCAAGGTTTCTTTGCCATCACTTTCTATATCTTCTTTACTTGAAGTTTCATCCTCACTGGTAATAGGCCCATTTTCACACAATGGTGTTTGGAAATCATCATCTACTAGTGGTGGATAGCTATATTTGAAAGGATCCTAAAAGAAAAGAATTTGTATCAACCGGCTAAAAGGTGGGTAGAGAAATAATTCTCTTAATGAATTTAAAATTCATTATTTTGGTCAAGAAAATAGGCTTAATTTGATAGTGAAATTTAAAATTTAAATTAAGAAAGTATTTCAAACCAGAAAAGGAAAGATAGCAGTAAATGGTGTGGGACAAATGGCTACACATCTATAAAAGAATCGAGTCAGGTCTTTATTTCAACTCTTTATTCCCAAAACAATTTCAGATGGATAAAAACTTTAAATGAACACGTGTATGTGTATGTGTGTAAAAGCCAGATAAGCTCTAGAACAACACATAAGGAAATTTAAAATATGATGCTTAAGTAGGGAAGGCATTAGTAAAAACTGTACAGACCTAGAAGCCATAAAAATATTGATAAAAATTGAGCACAACAAAATGAAACATTTCTGAATGGCAAAAGAACAAACAATATCCAACCAACTAACTGACAAAAAAAAAACCCTTAAAAACAAAAAAACATACAGCTCTTTTTTAAAAAGGTTGCAACTGGGAAAATATTTACAACATATCAGAAACAAAAGATTCATTAACATGTGAAAATCAACAAGAAAAAGACTAACAACTCAAGGGGTAAAGAAATGATACAGAGTTCATAGAAAAAGGAAATCTCTGGAGGAAAATTAGCAGTAACTATCAAAATTAAAAACTAAGTATATCTATTGATCCAACATTTTCACTTCTAGGGGCTGATCCTATACATGTACTTGCTGCACCTGTGTGTCAACAGTTATTTACAAGGCTATTCACTGCAGCACTGGGAGTAACGACAAAAGATTAGGAAACAACTAAAGATCTTCAAGAGAAAGCCAATTAAATAATGTTATACCCATACAATGGAATGTTCTGTAATGGTTTGAAAACGAGGTAGACCTGTAAGAATCAATATGGTTTATGTGCATGTATAACTTCTGAGAAACAACTTAAATAAATTGTTAAAGAGTAGTTGCGCTACAAATTTGACTATAATTCTGAAGAAAATATTCCACTGACAACAGAGAAGACAGAGAAACCTTTTCGACACATAAAAATCCTTTTTACTAAATACCATTGGGTTGCTATGAGTCGAAATTGACTCAATGGCAATGGGTTATTCATTTTAAGTTACAACAATTCTATGGGCAAATTATTAAAAATCGGCAAATCAAATAAAATTGCTATTTTAACTAACGGAAGTACTTTAAATGAACCGTATTATGTTTTTCTAGGATAAAATGTGAAATATAAAGCCTCAGAATAGGAAAGTAACAAACTTTAAAAAATACTGCCTTGAGTTTTTTTCTATTTAAAGAAAACAAACAAAAGGACATACCAAAACTTTTCATCTTGTTAGTCCTTGGTTCTGGCTGAATACAATTTTGCCAGGCAGGCAGTATATAAAGTAGATTGTAAAAATCAAATAATTGAAATATTATCAATCAAGTTAACCCAAAGCATACCAAATCCACAGGTTGCACAGTTTACATAAAAAAGTCATTATCACAATAACTTCACTGTTATGTAGCATTAAAAATTTCACATGGAGCTACTGAGTTTTGGTCTCTTACTTGTAGGTAGTAAAGTCATTAATAAGTTTTTGATAGTATATACTTAATAATATCTTTTAAAATTTAAAAGATTGTTCAACAGCAAATAATTGGAAGCAAACTAGAGACATTAAAAGGAAACTAAACAACACAGGGTTCTGCCCTAGGCACTGGAATACTACGTAGCCATGAACAAGAGTAAGAAGCTTTGGACACAGTGATCTCTAAGACATGTTGTGAAGAAAGAGCAGGATGCACAATAGTGCACATGTACACTATATGTACACTACCTGTTTAAAAGAGAGAGGAGGAAGAATTATACACACTTATTTGTTTACATAAGCAACACACACCCCCGGAGAGAAATGCAGCTGGTGAGGGGACTAGGGTGGCTGGCGATAGGAGTGGGAGGGAGGCTTTTCACTGAATACTCGTTTATACCTTTTCAGTTCAGAATCGTGTAAAGATATTCACTACTCAAAAAAATTAACATTAAAGATTAAGCGTCTGCAGCACTGCTTGCTACTCTCGGGAATCTGGGATTTTTCTTTGGATGTTATGATACTGCTTCTCCTTTTTCCTTGAGGAAATAGAGTCTAATGTGCCATTATGCAGTATAATTAAAAAAAAAAGTTTCCAGTACTATACTTACAGTTCCACCCATGTGGGGAGGCAGGTATTCTACACTGACATACTCCTGGATTTCATTTTTACTTGTAAACTTCAACAAACTCATTGCTTCTGGACCCAGCCAAGTTTTCACAAGTTTGAAAGCAGCTGAAGGAAAAACAGTGAATTCATTTAAAAATTTTAAAATTCTTTTCATTCTCTTTCTCAATTAATTTATCGTATGTGCTAACTCAGGTCTGCTGAAATTACTTTGGGCTGTAACCTGTTGATACTTATCTTTAAAAAGCATGATAATTAATGTTCTCTAATGTCTATATGATGAAGAATGTTGAATATACCATGGACTGCCTGAAGAATGAGCAAATCTTGTCTTGGAAGAAGTATAGCCAGAATGTTCATTAGAAGCAAGGATGGTGAGACTTCATCTCATATACTTTGGACATGTTATCAGGACATCATGCTTGGTAAAGTAGAGGGTCAGTGAAAGAGAGGAAGACCCTCAACAAGATGGACTGACACAGTGGCTGCAACAACGGGCTCGAACACAGCAATGATTGTGAGGATGGCGCAGACTGGGCAGTGTTTTGTTCTGTTATACACAGGGTCACTATGAGTTCGAACCGACTTGACGGCATCTAACAACAACAACAATTTCTATAGGTGTTTACATTGTCACTGTCCTTTATGGGTTTCAAATGGTCCATGAAGACTCAGAAAGATTAAATCACCCTGATGTTCATTAATAAACTTATCAAGGTTCTGGCCCCTGAACAAATCCATCAATGATCCCAAATTTCCAGACACTAAATCAAAATGTGGTGTGATTCAGGGAACTGACTGCAGAGTACTTTGCAGCCAGTCATTTATGTCACCTACCTTATGGTTCTGACAAAGCCCCAATCTGAAAAAAACTACTCAAATGGGAAGTCAGGAACAGAAGGTAGCAACCCTCCTCATTACGGGTGTGAGCCACCTGGAGACTGAGGACAGCAACTACCCAGATTCTCTACCTAAGCTAAAACTTCTCTGCCTTTCCCATATCCTGCAGTTTATATAATTGTGGGGAATCTATGGAACCTGTAAGAACAAACTGCACTAAAAAGCAGCTGTTTGGTAATTACGATCTTTTTCTGTCATGCCATTTCTTACATATACTTAATTTTTTAAACCTCATTTCCTCCATGATAGTTTAAATAGAGTCCCTGGGTGGTCCAAATAGTTAACATGCTCACTGCTAACCGAAAGGTTGGTGGCTCGAATCTACCCAGAGGCATCTGGGAAAAAAGGCCTGGCAATCCACTTCCAAAAAATCAGCTATTGAAAACTCTATGGAGCTGTTTACTCTGACACACATGGGGTTGCCGTGAGTCAGGGTTGACTAGACGGCAGCTGGTTAGGTTTTTTTTTTTTTTATTCTAAACACAATTTTAAGAAATTAAAAGAGGAATAACGCATTCAATTTGCAAAAATGTCAATGAAAACAATTTCAGGAAATAAAACAGCATGATAAACATTAAATAGTAGTTCAGGAAATTATGTCTTTACTTTGGCTAACTAGGCTTTAAATTTTTTTTTTATATAACATTTTTAAATTTTCAATTTAAAAAGTCTGCTCAAAAGCTATGCTACTTGAATTAAATAAATACTAAAAATTGACTTTTTCATAACAGTTTTACTGAGGCATAATGCATACACCGTCCTTTTGAAGTATACGATTCAATAGTTTTCAGTATACTCAGAGTTGTGCAACCAACACCACTGTCTAGTTCCAGAACATTTTCATCACACCAAAAAGAAACCCTGTACCTGTGAAGCAGTCACTCCCTATACCTGCCTCACCCCAGTCCCCAGCAACCACTCATCTGCTTTCTGTCTCTACAGATGTGTCTATTCTAAACATTTCATATAAATGGAATCATACGATATATGGCTTCTTCTGACTGGCTTCGTTCACTTAGCATGTTTAGAAGCGTCATACATATTGTAGCATTTTTATGTCTGATAATACTCCACTGTACGTATATAAAACATTTCTTTATCCATTCATCAAGCAATGGATATCTGGGTTGTTCCAACTACTGACTAGTACTTTGTGGAGAACTTTTGTATATATATTCATAACGGATACTGATCTTTACTTTTTTGTGATGCCTGTGTCTAGCTTTGATAGCGGGATAATTGTGATGTCATAGAATGAATTAGGAAGTATTCCCTCCTCTTCTGTTTTTTGGAAGAGTTTGAGAAGGATTGGTGTTAATTGTCTAAACAGTTGGCAGAATCCACCAGAGTGAAGCAGTCTGGACCAAGACTTTTCTTTGCTGGAATTTTTTGATTAGTGATTCATTATCTTTGTTATAGTCCGTTCAGATTTTCTATTTCTTCATAAGTCAGTTTTGGTAGTTTGTGTGTCTCCAGAAAGTTGCCCATTATCATTTAGGTTATCTAATTTGTTGGTGCACAACTGTTCATGGTATTCCCTTACAATCCTTTTTATTTCTCTAAAATAAAGAAGGTAGTGATGTCCTTTCTTTCATTTCTGATTTTGGTAATTCGAGCTTTCTTTTTCCCCTTGGTCAGTTTAGCTTAGGGTTTGTCAATTTTGTTGATCTTTTCAAAGAGCCAGCTTTTAGTTTTGTTGATTCTATTTAATAATTCTGACTTGTACAAGCAAAAATGAAAATGCCCATTCTGAACACATTAAACTTACAATTTACCAAATTTGAAGTTGGTAAATAGTGTTTCAATGACTTTTTTTTTATATCAGAAAATATATCATGACTGTCATAACGATCATGTGACTACAGTGATTTGGGGTAAATTTCAGATTCCTCTGACCCACCTCAACAGCTGAAGCCCATGAGAAAATCCAGCCAAGGCCTGTGTTCTATCACATAACCTAATTGTGGGTGACAAACTGAGGCTTCTTGTCATAGTTTCACCTGAGTGGTTGAATATTTTGAGGCTGTTGTTAGAGAACACTAGTGGGCACCCTGGGAGCCTGGGGAGAGAATATTAGCCAAGTTTTCTTAGGAACAGCCTTTGGGGTTTTCTAGCTCCGGATTCCATGAGTGCATGCCAAGTACAATATAAGTGTTTTTTTTTTTTTTAACTGCAGAAATACAGCTAGATTAGCAAAGAGAAAAGAAAAGCAAACACTTTCTTAGGAAAGTATAAACAATAAACTCACCATTCATTATCCAAGGCATATCAAAGATTACCAATTTTGCTACAAGACAAAAAAAAAAAAAGAAAATTCACTGAATGTGACTTAATATCTCTATAGCAATATTACCTACGCCTGATCTAGAACAAATGGACACCTAGATGTAACCAAAAGCTGAGCTGGTCGACTGAATCCTCATTCAGTGAAGCACGAGCAGCGCTAGAAGAGAATACCTCAGAACAGTCAGGGCCTCACCCAGGATGCCTGCTTGTGGAAAATGAATGCTGTACTATCACTGGCCTCTGACAAACAGCCTATCAAATACACTACTTTTGTTTGCAGAAAGGTATGAAAGAAAACAATTGAGAGGGCAAGTGGAGTCTTTGGATGTGGCACTTCATGTCACTGCTAAAGGCCAACAAATGCTAACAATGATTTCCAAGACCAATTTATGGCTTCAAGTATCACTTTCTAGGGATACCGTTAAATCACTCTCACAGTTGCCCCCCCTCCCTTTTTAATAAATGACTCATGTTTTAAGGAACAAAAATTATTTTTACTTTTCTTAATATTATGAGCTCCAGGAAGCCAATAATTCCAAAGTATACAGAAGTACAGAAGTATTATTTGTATACCGAGATGAAGATATTCAACAGCCCTGCTAACAACTGTAAGAACAAGAAACCACAAAGGAGATTTTTGATATCCAATTCATTCTTCTATTCCAGATGAATCAAAATGTAACTTTATTCTCTGAACGTAGGAAAGTAAAGTACGTGTAATGAACACGTTATCTGCAAAGAGGTACCCTGGGGCTTAATATCTGTCTTAACCTGAGATATGCTGAAAAAGATCTGGGTTCAAGATTTTAAGGCATAATATTTATATTTCATGAAAGGTTTTGAAGCACAACCAATTTAAGATCCTTCTGTCTGCTAAACTACATTATATAGGGGGATAAATATGTATATTATTTCTAGCTAATTGAAATTATGGAGTTGGCAAAGAATACTGAATATACCAGACTGCCAGAAGAACGAATAAATCTGTCTTAGAAGAAGTGCTGCCAGAATGCTCCTTAGAAGCAAGAATGGCGAGACTATGTCTCACATACTTCGGACATGTTATCAGGAGGGACCAGTTGCTGGAGAAGGAGATCGTGCTTGGTAAAGTAGAGGGACAGTGAAAAAGAGGAAGACCTTCAACAAGATGGACTGACACAGTGACTGCAACAATGGGCTCAAACACAGCACTGATAGTGAGGATGGCGCAGGACCAGGCAGTGTTTTGCTCTATTGTACAACAGGGTCACTATGAGTCAGAACCAACCCGACAGCACCTAGCAACATCAACAATTGAAATGAATAGTATTCCAATTTATTTTATATACATCCATGAATTAACTAAGAGTTTTCTCAAAGGATCTTGGACCTGTTTTATAATAATGATATTTATACTATTTATAAGCGGTTCATCCCAAACTCCTTTAGATATTTCAAAAAACAGTAGGTATTTTATTTTCACTTAGTAGAGAAGAAAAATAAGGCTAGTAATATGGAGTAGTGATGCCCGACTGACCACTAACTGGCACTGCTCAGCATGCCTTAATGAATCTGGGTACGTGTCAGATAAAGGAAGGATTCATAAGGAACAGCAGCTCCTACAGGTTCCCCAGGTTGGATGCTAGTTGGCTTGGTCATTCTCTTTACCTAAAAACATTCCCCAATACTCTCTGAAGAGATCTGAGCACAGGGTTACTGGTGGTACTGTCCATTGAGATCCACCATGCTTTTGGTCTGCTCCTCACTTCACATTAACATTAATAATGCGATAGCATGCCCAAAGTAAGATGATTTGGGGATTTTACGCTTTAGTGTCATCGTGGGGTCTCGAGTCCCAAAAGACTCTAATTGAGGTATTTGCCAGGGGTTTGCTCAGGCACACCTGTATGTAACTTTTCCATTTTCTGATATCTGCAGCCTCTCTACTGTTTTTCCCCTTTCAACCCACTACGGTTAAATATATGTGACTGTCTATGTAGGGTGGCACATTTCATTTCTCGGGGGATAACCATCATATACATTCAACAAATAAAAAATGAATACAACATGTTTAGGAGCTCTTCATTCAGATAATTCATGAAAGAGTCACAATTAACAAAACAAAACACAACACCAAAAACCCGAACTCCAAATGCCTGATTCAAATATAGTGCCTTCTCATCAACTGTTTTCTTAATGGGATCTTTTTAAATAAGGATTAGTAATGGAAACCCTGGTGGGGGAGCAGTTAAATGCTATGGCTAACCAAAGGGTCAGTAGTTCAAATCCGCCAGGCGCTCCTTGGAAACTCTATGGGGCAGTTCTACTCTGTCCTATAGGGTCGCTATGAATCGGAATCGACTCGATGACAGTGGGTTTTGTGGTTTTTTCATGCAGTGTACTTTATTTATCAATGCTGCTTATCTGTTCCTGTGCCCAATAAATAAATAAGTTTCTAAATTAGTAAAAGAGGGTAATCATTCATGCTTTTACGTCCGTGGGGGGGTGTGTGTGTACGAGTTATATGGCACGCCGTGCGTACAGTTTAGAACTTACACTCTTAAATTAACTGTAAAGGATAATGTTCATTGATGAAGGATTTTTCCCTGTACCTATGAGGAATTACACTTACACTTCTATGAACACATGTAAAACACTTCATCAGAAAACAATGTTTCAGGTATGAAAGTCTATAACAATAACAATATAAGGCTCCACAATTCTCAGACACTGTCTACAGTTTCTATGTTATATTTTTATAAAGGAGTAAGTTACTTACAGAGGTATTTAGGATAATAAACCTTAAAGCAGTTGATGATAAAGCGTACGAAGTCCATGTCCTAAAATAAAGATTATACATTAAAATTATTAAGACTTTCCACATTAAAAATTATTAAGACTTTCCACATTAGAGAACTTTAAATAGCACATTTTATAAAAGTGATACATTATTACATCCAAATGAGACAATTATTAAATATTGCAAATAAATGTTTGATATAAATATTAATATTCTTAGGGATTAAGGCTCTAAGTCACCAAGTTACTATAATAATCCCCCAAAACTGAGTTAAAGAACTCAGATGCTTGTTGATACTTCAACATCATTCATGTTACCTCAAACTAGTTACATGCTTCAGGCAACAAAGGCAATGTGACATTATAAAATGAATCTAACAGCAATCCCCAAAGAGAAATTCCAAAAATCTATTGAGCAATTAAAGAATTGCTGAAAACAAGTATGCAGTTTACAAGCAAGCTACTTGGAATGATAATACGTATGTATATAAAACCAAAAAAAGACCCAAACCCACTGCCCTCGAGTCGATTCCGACTCATAGCGACCCTATAGGACAGAGTAGAACTGCCCCATACAGTTTCCAAGGAGCGCCTGGCGGATTCAAACTGCTGACCTCTTGGTTAGCAGCCGTAGCACTTAACTACCACACCACCAGGGTTTCCATGTATATAAAGGCTGATATATTTACTTTTTAAACTTAATTTTTAAACCTCATAATAGCGTCAATAAAATATACTTTATTAATCATTTACACAACCGTTAGTGGGATCACACTGGCTGATCACCTGTTGTATCTACTCCACTCCTGGCTTCCCAGACTTTTTTGTGTAGGGACTAGAATTAGTTTTCTAGTTTCTATTCATTCAAGTGTTGTTCGTCTATTCCAATTTCTGGAAGACTTTATAAACATAGTTGTCTAGGTAGTTCTACTGCTTTGAGCATTTTTGTTTGTTTGTCATGAGCTGCTGAGTTGATTCTGAATCATGACGACCACAGCAACGTGAAATCAGGTTCTCAGGGTTATTTTCACGTGGATCGTTTCATTTCCTTTTATTTCAAGGTCACAGGCTGATTCACTAATCCTGATCAGCCACCTGATAAAGACTGTGGGATGACAGATACAACCAGGCAAACTCAGATCCATCACAACTAGTGAGAGGTGCGTTGTCCTAGAGATGAGAACCAATAAAGTCATCCCGTTGTGAGTTGCAGCATCTTTAACTAGAGTAAATCGGTAGTAAGCGTCCTTAGCTATTTGAAGTACTTATTTTATGGGATAAATCTTAGTATATAATTATACCTTCACAACTAGTCATTATTTCCACTGTTCACAGAGTTCAATAAATCATAGTTAAGTAAGAGTCAAAGAAAATATCTGAAAATAACTAGAGGTATACAAAAATTTGGGTTACCCAGTTTATAATCTGTGGTTCCCAGACATTATGCCTGAAAATTCTTTGTCCAATATCCTTGTTTTCATCTTTTATTGTATGGACTATCCATGCTCATATAATCTCAAAAATACCAAAACAAAACAAAAAACAAACCCATTGCTGTCAAGTTGATTCTGACTCATAGCGACTGTAAAGGACAGAGTAGAACTGCCTCACAGGGTTTCCAAGAAGTGGTTGGTGCATTCAAACTGCCGACCTTTTGCTTAGCAGCCAAGTTCTTAACCACTGCACCACCAGGGCTCCTGCATAATCTCAAGTTACTGCTAATTCAAGTGAAGTTGATAAGAAGTCATGGGTGTACAAAAGTTAGCAGGTACTGCACACAATAGCTCACTGAGGCCTATGGCTCTGCATTCTGGAAGGATGTTATCGAGGACATTATTCATTTGCTTATAAAATGTGTTCTCTTTGAGGACCCATGAAAGACATTTCTCTCTGGTTTAAGTATTAGGAATAGATGTGCTTCTCCTAAAGTTCTGGTGTTACAGTATGACCACTGACTAATTTTAAATGATTGTCTTTCCTCTGGGCAGGCAGCTGGGAAGCTTAGAGCCAAATTGGTGACTCAACTCTATGTTTTTGTAAAAAATTTTTTTTGCCTTGAAATCCTGTATATATCTTAATATGCAGATTGAAATCCTTTATAAATCATGATAGGATTCTACATAAATAATATTTTTAAAAATCCAGTAAGATTGAAGTATTTTACGATACTAATAATGATTCAAATACCTAGTAATGCAACTAACAACAATGCAAATAAACCTTATTTACAAAGTAAAGATATCATATTTAAGTAACTTAAAAAAATCAGCTCAAATCGATTCGCTGCCCCTGTATTTGGCAATAATAAACACTACCATTTATTTTCATGATTCTGGGTTAACAAGTTAGAAAATGATCATACCCAAAGATAACAATCATGATTTGTTTTTATGGAAATGTATATCTTTCTACACCAATATTTATTTATCCAGGCATTTTGATTTTGGACATAAAGTGATTCACTCTGTAATCTAAAACTTGCTGAAACAGAAACTAGGTTTAAAAAGTACAGAAATCGAAAGATGAACAAAAAACCTGTGGTTTCAGCACCCAAAAAGATTCTTGTTAACCTTTCTCTCTAGGTGTTTTTTTTAAATGCCCAAGGTTTCCCTTTTTTGGGCTATGTATCACTAGGATATAACCTTGTCACTTTTTTCATTAAAAGAAAAAGTACTTTCTATTATTATTACAAATTTAAACACCATTTTTACATAACTATATATATTTCATCAATTCCAATTCCAAAACCAAATCCAAACCCATTGCTATCGAGTCGATTCCGACTTATAGCGACCCTATAGGACAGAGTAGAACCGCCCCATAGAGTTTCCGAGGAGTGCCTGGCGGATTCGAACTGCTGACCCTTTGGTTAGCAGCTGTAGCACTTAACTGCTATGCCATAGGGCAGAGTAAAACCGCCCCATGGGGTTTCCAAGGCTGTATACCTTTACGGAAGCAGGCTGCCACATCTTTCTTCCACAGAGTGGCTAGTGGATTCAAACCGCCAACCTTTCAGTTGGCCGCTGAGCACTTTAACCACTGTGCCACCAGGGCCCCTTCATTCCAGCAATTAGAAATACCATAATTTACCATTTCACTGTGTTGAACATTTACACTTTTTTCTAATTTTTTACTATTTTAAATGACATTCTGAAAAACATTTTGGTGCACACAATGATTTTTTCTGTACTCAGGATTATTTTGGGATAGATTTCCAGAAGTTAGTTACCAGGCAAAGAGTAGGGATATGCACACTTTAAGGTTCTTAACATGCTTTGCCAAGTGGATTTTCAAAACGTATGAACACTGCCCTTAGCAAGTCTGTGACTGCCTACTTCACTCCTACCAGAATTAGCCAAAGTTAAAAAACAAGAGATGATGGCTATAATGAATGTGCCAAATGACCTCAGTTGCTGCTGGAAGGGTTATAGATATCACTACGGTTACCAAACCAAAAAAAAACCCGTTGCCATTGAGTCGATGCCGACTCATGCCACGCAACTCATGAGTTTACAGAGTAGAACTGCTCCATAGGGTTTTCTTGGCTGTAACTTTTTATGGAAGCAGATTGCTAGGCCTTTCTGCCCCAGTTCCCCAAGGGGGTGTGAACCACCAACCTTCAGGTTAGTGGCCAAGCGTAAACTGTGTGCATCGCTCAAGGGCCTTACTAAGGTCGCAAGGGCCCAATTAAAGACTGGTAAACCCACTGCTGTTGAGTCAATTCAGCTTGGCAAAGTCACCTGAAGAAAAACTGGCTTCAAGTTAACCAAACCAAACATGAATAAAAAATAAATTCAAACAAACAAAAAAATAACAAAATCACAAAGTTCTGAATGTGTAAAACTCATTTGAACATCTTGCAACTATAGAACATGGTATGAATATAATTAAACAATATACATCATGCATTAATTTATTCAATATTTACTGAGCATTTAGGGGCTGGAGGATGTTAGCTTTGACACCAAACGTTTCTGTGATCATCTACTCACTATCCTGCTAGCCTCTCCCTCTACATCCTGGGTAATCAGACCAGAAGCATGTCTAGGAACTCTACAGCTTCAGTGGCAAATACTGAAGTACATTTCATTCTTTGAAACCTAATTCCATGTTCAACTTCACTTACGATTAAGGGAAAAAAAAAATCAAGCCCAAATACAAGTTGGTTATCTTAATTTTATAACAATATTTGGTTCAGGGGTGAAACGGAGGACAAGGAGAGGAGGAGGAAGCCATGATAAACAATGATTTAGAATTACAATTATCACATCAATGAAAAATGCTTACTATGTTATTTATTCCAGTTTCTGACAGGTCAAACATCACTGTAATAGGTTTCCCGTTTTCTCTTTTAGCATAACGTTCCAACCAAAATGCTATAAGCTTCTTTTTGTCCAATGCAGTTTTGCTGTCTTTTACGTGATACTTCACCCTGATCCAGACTTTAATCAGAATAAAAGATAAAAAAAAAAATTATACACATACACACACACATCGATGTTGTTAAGATGCCGTTGAGTTGATCCTGACTCATGGTGACCCCATGTGTGCAGACTACTCTATACCAGCCACTCCACACACACACTCCAAGCCAAAAATCCAAACCTGTTGCCCTTGAGTCGATTTTGACTCATAGCAACCCTATAGGACAGAGGAGAACTGCCCCGTAGTGTTTCCAATGCTGTAATCTTTACGGAAGCAGACTGCCACATCTTTCTGCCACAGAGAGGTTGGTGGGTTCGAGCCACTGACCTTTTGGTTGCAGCTGCTTAACCACCGCACCACCAGGGCTCCTTACACATATATACATATATATATAATTCCTTTCCCTTGACATTCTTCTTCATTTATAATTCATTTTACTTCTCAGATTAAAAATATCTCTTCCTTCTTTTAAATGAGAAATAGCGTGCACGTGGGAACCTTAAAGATAGTCAAAAGCTAAACTTTTTTTTTTCTATCAGAAATATACAAGTATTACTAGTAAGGGAAAAAGAAAATATAGTGGACCAAACAGTATTTGCTAATAACCTAAAAGTACTCTTTATTCTGCTTATTGAACAAGAAAGCCATTGTTTCCGTCAAGCCCTAGAAATAATGCTCCACCCAGTGAAGAGGCAGGGAACAAAGGTGGGAGGGAGGCATGAGCAGGGGTCATGCATGTGGGTGGAGAACGGCAAACCGTCCAGTGTAGTGGCAGCTGAAATCGAATAGGAAG
Organism: Elephas maximus indicus; assembly: GCF_024166365.1. Lineage (NCBI taxonomy): Eukaryota > Metazoa > Chordata > Mammalia > Proboscidea > Elephantidae > Elephas > Elephas maximus. The sequence continues at coordinate 164,748,053 of NC_064846.1, forward strand.
AGTGGTGAGAGGAGACGCTAAATAGAGAGAAAGGGCTGGGCTTGAAGGGCTATCAATGAAATGCTAAGGTGTTTTGATTTTCCTAAAAGAGACGCAATGCCACTTCATGGTTTTAGGCTGTGGAGTGGCATGACTGGATAAGTATTTTTAAAAGATCTCCCTGGCAGTGGTTTAGAGGTCAGCTCAGAAAAGGTCAAGAAGGAAACTCAACAGGCCATTACCTGAGAAGGGGTGGAAGGAGGGGGATGTGAGGAGCCTAGGGATTGAACTTAGGAAGTGGCTGGTGAAAATGGAAAAGGGGCTAAATTTAGGCTATGTTAGAGGGAAGAGCCAGTGATGAGCCCCTGGTATCTATCTACTGTGGGCCTGAGTTGGGAACTGCAGAGAGAGGTCAGGTGGTGGTATGCAGATGTTCGATATGCGTTGCATAGAAGGAGGCTGGTAGTCACTGGGTAGCTGGATGTGTGCACATGGCCTGCAGGTAGTGTGGGGTCATCACTGGGCATCACCCAAGGAGGCTGTGCCAACTGAAAAATAAAGAGGCCAAGGAAATGCATGAACCCTGGGAAACACACGTTTAAGGGACAGGCGGAATATGAGGAAAGAGAAGATTGAGGAGGAGCAGCCAGTGATAAAAGGAAAATACAAAGAGATTTATTGTCAAAACAGGAACAGCTCACATGCTACACAGAGGGCAAGCAAGAGGAGTACAGAACGTGTACAAAACTGACTTGTCAGAACGTTTGCTCAGCGTGGGGCTCTAACTCTCTGCCAAGTCTTTCGGACAAAAACAAGTTGGATTTGGGGCCAAGGAATGAAGGAGAGTAACAAGGGAGTTATCTGACCAACAGAGATGAGTGTTACTGTTCCTCTCACTGTTACATCAATTTAGGAAGAAGCTAAGGGGAGAAGACCGGGAAACTTCCACAGGAAAAAACTCCCATTTAGCAACCGTCCAAAAGATTTGTCGTAAAAAATACCGGGTTGAATCTTAACATCAGTCAAATTAGAAGGAAGACAATAATTCTGAATTCAATTATTTTGGCTATGCTACAGGATGTAGCATTCGCCTTTACTGCCTTCTTTATTGTAATGTAAACAGTACCTACAACTACTAAATATTGGACATTTGGTCAAGATGGCTCCAACGATCCCTAATTGTAGAAAACTTGATGTGTACTACATTGGGAGAAAGAAAATTCTGCTTATTATTAATCCAGCTGAGATAGATAACTACATCTCTGAATCCTGAAAAGCCAGTACATAAATTAAATATACTTACACAGTTTGTTCCCTTCTTTGTCATAACCATGGAGATAAATACCACCAATTTCTAATAACCTTCTGGGAATGGAGGATTCACTAAGGTCTAAAAAGTGATAAACTTTGATCAGTAATTGTAATTTAGGGGCAAAGAAAGAAAACTTACAATAGAAGGCAATGTTACACAGTCGTCCCTCGGTATCCATGGGGGATTGGTTCCAGGAGCCCCAGCAGATACAGCAAATTCAAGTTTTGCTTTTTGAAACTTCTTTTTCCTGAATACTTTCGATTGGCAGTTGGTTAAATCCATGGATATGGAACCCATGGATATGGAGGGCTGACTATACAGTAGTTTTGATATAAAAAAGAGAAAGCTTGTTCAAACATCTGGAGAGAAACTTTGACGATAAGAAATCATCTTTATAAACAACTACATAAAAACATAAATAAAAGAAATGGAAAAAAATCCATATCCCTTACCACATCCGCCATTATTTTATATGGACACATTTCAGTCATCAAATCTTGGTTGTATTTCATGCAATGACTTACAAATATTATCACTGTTGAACTTTTAACATGCCAGTAAATATCGACATTATAGCCTCATAAATAATGGTGGGGCAGGGGAGAGGGACAACATGGTGTTTTCTCTAATAAAAATAATATTTTTTTACCAAGTCCAGTGTCCAGTAGAATCTAAGACAGTTTATAACCTTGGGGCAAGTGGAAAATAATTCAAGGAAAATGCTAGATCCTTTGGCAGGAAGAAGAAAGGGCCTGCCTAGTCTTGGAATGAGATCGAGGACCAACGTACAGCCAGTCAGCAAATGCTAAAATGCTAAGGCTTTGGTTTTCTTCACTGATCATTCCTCAAGAACTTTCAAAAATGTCTTTTTGTTTCCCCAGCCCTCTTTTAACGTATTTCCATTGTCTGCTAAGCGAAACTAGCAATTATATGTATGAAAACAATTATTGTGGTATTTTAAGGTTTATCCGGTACTTAAGTGATTAAGAAATGTTGGATTTCTATTTCTTTGCTTGATTAACAAATGCTTCGCTGTTTTTTGTAATTACCTACAGTGTTTACATTACTAATCAAATTATTTCTTAAATATTCCCCGTCTCATGAAAGACGGGAGAGTGTCTGCTCTAGATTTATTGGTTGACTGCTCTGTATTAAGTCACCAGACTCAGTCAGTCCAGAATTTAGAATCTCAAGGGCAGAGGACCCTTCTGTATACATAAAGTACCTCAGTAGTTAACACAGCTTCTTCTCATTAAAATTTTAGGACTAGAGAGGTAACAGATAACCTCTTTCTGTTAAGAGTTCTCTTATATTTGAAGGCTATCATAAACCTCCTTCTAAGATTAAAAGCTGCTGGTTTTGAAAAGTAATGAGATCAAACAAAGAGGTGGCTAAGGATCACTAAATAAGCCCTGATGAAACTTGAGGAAAATTTCAATTAAGAAGTTAAGAGAAGGCTGCCATAGGCAACCTTGAGGCTAACCTTGCATTTCTGGAACCCTCATTCATTTAACAATTACATATGGTGCACCTATCAGCACAAGGTAATCTGGGAATAGAGAAAGACATAAGGCAACAACTAAGGAAAACAGTATCTCCTTATCTTTAGTCCTATGACGGCACGGTGGTTCAGTGGTAGAATTCTCACATTCCATGTGGGAGACCCAGGTTCGATTTCTGGCCAATGTACCTCAAATGGAGCCACCATTTGTCTGTCAGTGGAGGCTTACACGTTGCCATGATGCTGAACAGGTTTCAGTGGAGCTTCCAGACTAAGACAGAGTAGGAAGAAAGGCCTGGCAACCTACTTCTGAAAATCAGTCAATGAAAATACATGGCACACAATGGTCTGGTCTACAACTGATCACAGGGATGGCACAGGACAGAGCAGCATTTCATTCCACTGTGTACGGGGGGACCAACCCCATGAAGATGCTGTCTTTTTACTGTTTAACGGTACTGAACTATCCAAACACAGATTAGGGGACTCTGCTGAGTGAAGAATCTGAGTGTGATTCTGTTCCCTGGTGATGTGATTTCCTTATGAATGTAAGACTTACTAATAAGAAGCTTCTTTGAAATCATTATTTGATCTTTATAAAAAATTATGTTCTGGTGCTTATGATGACTGCCAAGGAGATCTGCAAATAGACACTTAGATAAATATAAAAGATTAACATAAAACAGTAACACTTAGGCAGGAGATATTACACTGTCACAGTTAAATTTAATAGCTTACCATTGACAGCAAATTCTTTCCTCCACTGAAAACTCTCATCAAGCATCTTCAGTGTTTCATCTACGACATTGTGTCTCCACAGTAAGTAACTTTCAACCCAGTTGTCATCTTGCTGTAGTCTTTCAACATCACGTGGATCATATTTATCTGACTTATCTAGGGAAAAACAATAATATCCAATCAGACTAATCATGTAATGAATAATAATGAACACTAATGCTAAAGGAGAAGAAACATCTCAAAAAGGCAAAACTAAGCTATTTGAGGATTGACAAAAAGATGAAGTTCAGATGAAAATGCAGTTTAAAGGATTTCTGAGTGTGAGGAGAATAGTCATCTAAAGACTACAGGTTTAAGTAAGCCACTGTAGATTCAAAAAATAAGACCACGATAAAATATTTGGCACAACCATTCTCTAAAACTATAAACCAACACCTGAGAAGATGAATTATTTTATCTGAATTTGAAATCCTGACCCTAATCAATCAAAAATGAAATTTTTTCTGGAAAGAGAGGACTACGTTATATTTAAAAGGACATTTGTGTGGCAAGCATTGTTTCAAAAAGTGAACTAAAAACAAAACAGAAAACTGGCTCTGTATGCAGCATCATGGTCGTTAGTATTTTCAGGCTCTGTGGCCAACATTTCCAATAATTTATTGGAATAACTATTTCCAATAGCAATAATTTCTCATTATTTGCCTACACACATGCTTTATTCTTACCAACCTCTAGCCCTTATATTCCACCTTCCACACTGTGGTCTCATTTTTTTCTTTACCTGAATTCTCCTGGTTTCCTCATAACCACCTGCACATTCAAATTTTACCATTCCGCAAGACCCCTTTCAAATGCTTCCTCTTCTGTAAAATTTTCCCTGAACCCAGAAGTAATTCCTTCCCACCTCTGAACAGCTACAGGGCTTAAACCAAGCCTTTCCTAAGGCACTTATCATATTTTGCCTTGGAGCATCGTTACTGGCACGTATGCCACATTTTCCCAAATGGCCTGCAAAGGTACAGAGTCTGTACATCCTAAGAATCCCCCAAAGCAGACTGCAATTGTACCCGTGAAAAGGCATTCAGTAAACATTGGCTGACTGAATCTACTCCTCCTCCATTTTTGTTTTCTCAATTAATAGTACCCTCCCAGGGTACCATTCAGAAAATTCCCTGGCTTCTCCATCTCTTTCACTGTTTTGCCAAGTATTATGGACTAAATTGTGCCTCCCCCAAAATATGTGTTGAAGCCCTAACCCCTGTACCTGTAAATATGATCCTGATTATAAATAGGATTTGTTATGGCACTGGTTTCTGGGTTTGTTATGTTAGTGAGGCCAAACACAGTAGGATGTGTTACACACACACACACACACAGAAAACAGACAATGGAGACTGATGTATCTATAAGCCAAGGAACATCAACAAACTATGGGGGTTATTGAGAGGGAAGGTCCCGCCCCTGGAGCTGATGTCCTGAATCTGGACATCTAGCCTCCAAAACTGTGAAACAATAAATTCCTGTTCTTTAAGGCCACCCTCTTGTGGTATTTTTGTTACAGCAGCGTTAGGTAACTGTGATGGTCAATGTTACATGTCGACTTGGCTAGGCCATGATTCCCAGTATTGTCCTCAATTTTGTGGTATTGTGTAATTATGGTTTGTAAAGCCTAAACTTCTAAACATTAAGGAGGCAGGATTAGAGTGGAGTACATCTTGAGTCACGCCCTTACTAAAGGGGATGATGCAAGTCACAGCCTTACTCATGTTTTGCTCTGGATCCTTCACGTGTCTTGTCATCAGATGTCTACCTGTCCTTGTCCCGCAATTCAGTATACAGTCGTTTGATAATCCCACGATGTATTTCCCCAGCCCTGTGAGCCAGCAGCCTGCCGTCTGACCTCATTCGCCAGCTTCTGCAGCCCTGTGTGCCAGCAGTTTTCCGTCGTTTGACCTCTTTCTCCAGCCTCCACAGCCCTGGGGGCCATTTGCCTGTTGTCATACCTGCTGAGTTGGGATTAGTAAGCCCCTGCAACCATGTGAGTCAGGAAAAGCCTCCAGCATGACACCTGATTCACTGATTTGGGATTTGTCAGCCTCCACAACCACATGACCCATTTCCTCGAGATAAATCTTTACACACATACATACATATATATGCACATACGCGTATACATATTCACTTCGTTGGTTTTCCTTCTCTAGAGAGCCCAGCCTAAGACAGAAACAAAGACACCAAGTCTTATACATTCTGTTTTCTATTTGCATCGATTGCTTTATTTCAGGTCTTCAGAGATAACAGATGAAAGGGCAGGAAAACGTAAAGTGCATTTGAAGAAATACCTTCTTTGAGTCTCAATTTCCTTATCTTTAAGCCACTTTACATACACACAGCGTTACTGAGGATCAGATGAAAAATATATAGAAATTTAAGATACTATAAAAGATTAGCCCATAAATCATACATTTGTAGAGTATAACCTAGGACACGGCTCTTAATATCTATGCTGTTTTTCCAATCTATAAAATGAGTGGTTCTATAGTAGGTAAACCTTGGAAAATGTTTTCCAGCTTTGCTATTCTAAAATTCATCATTGTTCAAAGCACTATTTTCTCTAACTATAGATGGTCCCTGGGAGTTCCTACCCCTTGAAAAAGAGCTATCTGCTTTTGGCCACTGGACAGCCCTTTCCACTGGACCAATAGCCAGTCAGGTATTTTCCTTGAAATTATAGGCTGGCTTCATCCATTTTCAAGATTTCTGCCAAACGCCCACATCTGAATAGCCCTAGTTTACCTGCCAGTTGTTATTCCAAACAAAAATGATGGTCTATGAGAAAGTGACTAGTTCAGCTGGCAGCTCAAACCTACTTCGTACGTAGAATTCCTTTACGTGTACTCCCCATTTTGTCACACCATTAAAGGACACGTGCTCAAGGATGGAGATTTAATAAAATTAATAATTTTTAATGCGTTCATAAAAACCAGTCCTTTATTACTTCACTAGGGACATTCTAAAATAAAACCGTTCCCTTCTGCCCCCCGCCCCACACGCTGTGAGTGCTGCCAGTGAAGAATATAATGACTACTAGCCTTGTTGCCTTGATTTGGGCTAAAGAGCAGCAGTTTTACACACCATTGCTTTTGCGTTATCAATGCAAATGTCAACATAGTGAAAAAAGCAAACGATGTCTTAGTATTATTATAAAAATAGTTTTGACCTCACAGACTCCTCAAAGAGTCTTGGGAATCCCCAACGGTCAATGGACCACACTCTGAGAACCACTTAGAACGATCCTTGATATGTGGTAAATAGCCAATAACTGTGAGCCCTATTAACAATAAAACATCAATATTGTTTATTATTATCGTTATTACTATCACTACTAGTACTACCACTAGGGATACCATGAACAAGATAGCCCCCATTGCCAAGAAATATAAAGCCCATTGTTCTTTGATAGCTTTCAGGGATGCAAATCTTTGAAATTAGCAATCTCCATTTATATTAAAATGATTAATTATTGTTACTAATAAAAGATATACTTACACATGAAGTGGTTCCTGGTAAGCATTCCCCCTAGACAGGCAGTAACGAAAACGGGGGGCGGGGAGGAGAGGGAGAGGACTGGAGTGGGCGAAGAGTGGTAGATAGGGGAGAGGCAGGAGAAAAGCAGGGAGCAGAAGGGGACACAGGAAAGAGAGGGAAGGGGAAGGGAGGAAGGGGAAGAAGGGGAGGAAGGGGATGGGAGGAGGGAAAGGGGGAGACAGAAAGATGAAGCTAACAAAACACAATGTAAGAGGCAAAGAGAGAGAGCAAACTGAGCATTCAAGCTAAGGAAAATATGGCCAGAGACATGCAATAATTGTACTTATGACAACACAATCTGATGCTTTCAAAAACAGTCCTCAGACAACTGAACCCTCAAGTAATCTGGAGTTTTCAGAAAACCAGTCCTTTAGGTAAATCCACGTTACAGGAAGAAGCTAAAGATGTATACTCAAAAAGTATCTGAAAACACACACACACACACACACACACACACTCATGCCTAGGCTGTTATTCTGGAAGACTATCACTGCGTAAAGTGTTGGGATGAGCAAGTGACTGGTTTTAAGGGAATACAGATTAGCTTACATAAAGTTTTACTTAATCTCCTTGTTATTTCTCAAGAACTTCAGAAGCTTTCTACTTCTGTGCCTCATGGTTTTGTCTGTTAAAGAAATGTATATTTTATCAATTCACCTCTTAACTCTTAACAAATTGTTGTTGTTGTTAGGTGCCATTGATTCAGATCAGACTCATAGCGACCCTATGTACAACAGACAACCCTATGCCATCCTTGTAAATCTTCGTTACGCTTGAGCCCATCGTTGCAGCCATTTTGTCAATCTATCTCATTAAGAGCCTTCCTCTTTTTTGCTGATCCTCTACTTTACCAAGCATGATGTCCTTTTCCAGGGACGGGTCCCACCTGTTAACATGTCCAAGGTACGTGAGATGAAGTCTCACCATCCTCACTTCCAAGGAGCATTCCAGCTGTACCACTTCCAAGGCAGATTTGTTTGTTCTTCTGCAGTCCATGGTATATTCAATATTCTTCCCCAACACCATAATTCAAAGGCATCATTTCTTCTTTGGTCTTCCTTATTCATTGTCCTGCTTTCACAAGCATACGAGGCGAATGAAAATACTATGGGTTGGGTTGGTGCACCTTAGCCCTCAAAGTGACATGTCTGCTTTTTAAGACTTTAAAGAGGTCTTCTGCAGATCTGCCCAGTGCAATGCGTTGTTTGATTTCTTGACTGCTGCTTCCATGGGCCTTGACTGCTGCTTCAATGGGCATTGACTGTGGATCCAAGTAAAATGAAGTCCTTGACAACCTCAACATTTTCTCCATTAAACATGATGTCGTATACTGGTCCAGCTGTGAGGATTTTTGTTTTCTTTATGTTGAGGTGCAATCCATACTGAAGGCTGTGGTCTTTGATCTTCATCAGTAAGTGCTTCAAGTCCTCTTCACTTTCTGCAAGCAAGGTTCTGTCATCTGTGTTGTTAATGAGTCTTTCTCCAATCTTGATGCCACATTCTTCTTCTTAGAGTCCAGCTTCCTGGATTATTTGCTCAGCATGCAGACTGAATAAGTATGGTGAAAGGATACAACCCTGATACACACCTTTCCTGACTTTAAACCAACCAGTATCCCCTTGTTCTGCCTTAATGACTGCCTCTTGGTCTATGTATAGGTTCTGCGTGAGCACAATGAAGTGTTCTAGGATTCCCATTCTTCGCAATGTTATCCATGATTTGTTATGATCCACACTGTCAAATGCCTTTGCACAGTCAATAAAACACAGGTAAACATCCTTCTGGTATTCTCTGCTTTCAGCCATGATCCATCTGACATCAGCAATGATATCCCTGGTTCCACATCCTCTTCTGAATCTGGCCTGAATTTCTGGCAGTTCCCTCTTGATATATGACTCATGGCAACCCTATAGGACAGAGCAGAACTGTCCCATAGTTTCCAAGGAGCCCCTGGTGGATTCAAAGTGCCGACCTTTTGGTAGGCAGCTGTAGCTATTGTTTGATAATTTCTGCATTATGTTGGCTCAACCTTTGGAATGGGCACAAATATGGATCTCCTCCCACAGGTTGGCCAAATAGTTGTCCTCCAAATTTCTTGGTATAGACAAGCGAGCACCTCTAATGCTACATCCGTTTGTTGAAACATCTCAATTGGTATTCCATCAACTCCTGGAGCCTTGTTTTTCACCAGTCCTTCAGTGCAGCTTCGACTCCTTCCTTAAGTATCATTGGTTCTTGATCATATGCTACCTCCTGAAATGGCTGAACATTCACAAATTCTTTTTGGTACAGTGACTCTGTGTATTCCTTTCATCTTCTTTTGATGCTTCCTGTGCCGTTCAATATTTCCCCTGTAGAATCCTCCAATATTGCAACTTGAGGCATGAATTTTTTTCTTCAGTTCCTTCAGCTTGAGAAATGCCAAGTTTGTTCCACCCTTCTGGTTTTCTAACTCCAGGTCCTTGCAGATTTCATTATAATACTTTGTCTTCTCCGCCCTTTGAAATATTCTGATCAGTTTTTACTTCATTTCTTCCTTTCACTTTACGTTCAAGAGTGAGTTTCAGAGTCTCTTCTGACATCTATTTTGGTCTTCTCTTTCTTTCCAGTGACCTCTTGCTTTCTTCACGTATGATGTCCTTCCACAACTCATCTGGTCTTCTGTCATTAGCGTTCAGTGCATCAAATCTACTCCTGAGATGGTCACTAAATTCAGGTGGGATATACTCAAGGTTGCATTTTGGTTCTTGTGGACTTGCTCTAATTTTCTTCAACTTGAATTTGCATATGGGCAACTGATGATCTGTTCTGCAGTCGGCCCCTGACCTTATTTGGACTGATGATTTTGAACTTCTCCATCATCTCTTTCCACAGATGTAGTCTATGTGATTCCTGTGTATTTCATTTGGCAAGGTCTAAGTGCATAAAATCCGAAACCAAACCCGTTGCCATCGAGTTGATTCCGATTCATAGCAACCCTATAGGACACAGTAGAACTGCCCCATAGAGTTTCAAAGGAGTGCCTGGTTTATTTGAACGGCAGATCTTTTGGTTAGCAACCTTAGCATTTAACCACTACGGCACCAGGGTTTTTCTCCACGTGTACAGTCACCGTTTACGTTGTTGAAAAAAGGTACGTGAAATGAAGAAGTCGCTGTTCTTGCAAAATTCTATCATGCGATCTCCAGTGTTGTTTCTGTCACCAAGAACTTATTTTCCAACTTTCTCGTTCCAATTACCAGTAATTATCAATGCATCTTAATTGTATGTTTGATCAATTTCAGACTGCAGAAGTTGGTAAAAATCTTCAATTTCTTCATCCTCGGCCTTAGTGGTTGGTGAGTAAATTTGGATAATAGTCAAATTGGTTGGTCTTCCCTGTAGGCGTATGGATATTATTCTATCACTGTCAAGCAGTCCACTGTCAAAAAGAACATTTTAAGATCTATCCTGAAGTACAGTGCTGTCAGTGATGGGATAATATCCTTAACAAATTAAAAAAAAATTACTACTTGTTAAATGTTTTGTTGTTTCTCAGAATACTTTTATATATTTTAATAAAATCATAAAAAAACTCAGCATTATTATGGATACTGTAAGGCTTCTAACTGAAATTTATAGACAGTAAAACTCTACATCTAGTAACACAGAATTAATAAGCTGTACAAACCCACAGGGGTCCGAGAAGCCTGCTCTCCCAGGCAGCTCACCTTCTCCTAGCACACTCTATACTCATCGGTCATGCCTCTGATGGCAGTATAACTGGACAGAGATAGGAAATCACAATTATAAAAACATAACCTTAGATTGTTAGGTACTGAAGGAAATGGAATCTGAACTCTTAGTGGGAACTGAAAATCCTGGACTTAGGTTTACTGCAACTAGTCTTTAGAAAAAATCTGAAAAAGCTGGAAAGTCAACTTTTTCGTATGGACCCAGGTCCTACAAAGTTTAATAATGCAAAAATAGCATGTTCTTGAAGTGGGAACAGACCATGTTGTTGTTATTGTAGTTAGGTGCCATCAAGTCGGTTCTGACTCATAATGACTCCATGTATAAAAGAATGGAACACTGCTTGGTCCTGTGCCATTTTCACAATAGAGGGATGTTTTAGCCCATTGTTACAGTCACTGCATCAATCCTTCTCGTTGAGGGTCTCACTCTTTTTTGCTGACACTTTACCAAGCATGATGTCCTTCTCCAGGGACTGGTCCTTTCTGATTACATGTCCAAAGTAAGCAAGCCCTGGATAATTATAATGTGATATCAAAAATATAAAAGGAGTAATTTAGCTCTAGAAAGACACAGGAGGTATAAGGGAGTCTATGGTGAGGCATAAGTGAGTCTATGGTTTGTGGCTAGATTGCTCTTACTCTCATGTTTTACTTGACCTTACTATCTCTTGGTACAGGGATTGTTCTTTTTTGTGTTGAGAACATGAAAAGCTGATTCAATAACTTATAAGGAAGAACAAAGGACCAAGAAGAGGCTGAAGAAGTGATTTTCACAGAAGAGGAAAACCAAATGAGTCATAAAGATATGAAAAGATGTTCAACCTTATTGGTATTTAAAGAAATGCAAATTATAACCACAATGAGATATCCCAACACACCCATCAAAACAAAACAAAAAAAACTGTTGCCTTCAAGTCGATTCTGACTCATAGCAACCCTATAGCAAAGGGCAGACCTGCCCCCCAGGGTTTCCATAGCTGTAATCTTTATGCAACCAGACTGCCACATCTTTCTCTGGTGAAGTGGCTGGTAGGTTCAACCTGCCGACCTCTTGGTTAGCAGCCAAGTGCTTAACCACTGCGCCACCACAGCTCCTTAGGAGAATAGTAAGTAACACCAAATGCAGGAAAGTAACTGCCCCTGGCAGGGCAGGGATGGGGACATGTAGACTTCTAAGGTACTGGGAGGTTCTATTTCTTTGGATGGGTGGTGAGTACATGGGTGTTTATTTTATTCATGATTTATATATTTCATACATATAAGATATTTGAAATTAAAAAACAAAACAAAATTAAAAGACTAGAAAAAGTCATTAATGAGAGAGAATTATTTAACTTAATAGCAATGGAAGAAACCACAAAGGAGTGGATAATTCTGAATGGAGTCCCTGGGTTGTGCAAATGGTTAAGGTGCTCAGTTGCTAACTGAAAGGCTGGAGGTTTGAGTCTACACAGGGATGCTTCATAAGAAAAGCCTGGTGATCTTCTACTTCCAAAAAAAGAAGCCATTGAAAACCCTATGGTGCACACTTCTACTCTGAAATCCACAAGGCTCCGTGAGTTGGAACTGACTCAACAGCAACTTTTTTTTTTTGGTTTCATTTTGAATAGATTGAAAATATGAAAAAAAGTAAAAGACGTAAACAAGAAAGGTCCATACCAATATTAAAAGCCCCACTAACAAGAAAAAAGTGTTGAAACCCTAAATGGCTGTAAACATATGAAAAGAATGCTTACCTTCACTAGTAATGAAATGCAAACTAAAACAAAGACCCATCAGTTATAAATGATGACATCTGCTATGGTGGTGCAGTGAAACTGACAGGCTCATGCAGGCTAGTGAGAACGATTATTGGTGTTACTCTCTGGAGGAAAGTTTAATACACTCTTAAAACCAGTAATTCTACTTTCAGACATGAATTTTAAGGATATAATCTGAACTACTCTACAAAAAAAAAATATTAACAAAAACCTGGAAAAAATCTAAGCGTCCAAAAGGACAGGACCATTTAAGATGCAAGTTAAGAAAATTACCTTTTATCTGTGGAACTGAAAATTAAATGGTAATGTAAAATGCTGCTTACTTCATAAATACGGAAAATAAGATCACATTAATAAAAAATATAACATGCAAAATTACATAAGATGGTCTTCTTAACTATTTTTTAAAAATATGTATAGGAAAAAAAGACTAGAAAAACTACATCAACTGTTAGAGCTATCTCTGGGTACAGATTATGGGTGAATCTTTAGGCTATTTTGATACCATTCAAACTCACTTAAATGAATACATAAACAGTGAAACCTATGAGAGGCGGAACTCGACAGGACTGCCTTGTTTTTCTGGGTCTTGCAAATTTTCTGCCTTTGACAGGGTGCAGTCTTACGATTTCTCTATTGCTGTCTCTTGTGTTGTTGCTGTTGTGTGCTGTCGAGTCGATTCCAACCCATAGTGACCCTGTAGGACAGGGGAGAACTCCCCCATACAGTTTTCAAGGAGCGACTGGTGGATTCAAACTGCCAACCTTCTGGTTAGCAGCTATAGCTCTTAACCACTGCACCACCAGGGCTCCATTGCTATCAGTGGAAAATATTTTGAGTTTTCCTTCTCTGACAGGTTTCTGCCTTACACAGGTTCTGGCTTTCACATGTTTTACTTGTAAAGTCAGAAAAAAACCTAAAATAACAAGAAGTCCCAACCTCTCCTTGGCTGTCCATACCCACTAAAGTACAAAGTCATCACTTTGGTATCCAAGGCTCTCTCCAATACAGTTCCACCTATTTTCAGCCATGTGTGCTTACCTTTCCTAAGGCTTATCAAAGTGGGCTTCTTTCTTATTGCTCCCCAACATGCTCCATACCGTCTCACCTCAGTGCTTCAGCTCCACATTCTCTACCAGTTCAAGTGCCACCATCCTTCAAAGTTCACGAGAGACACCCCTCTTCTATGAAGTTTTTCCTAACATTGTGCTAACTCAGTCATCCCAGCCACCAGATGTTATTTCTCCTTGTCTCTGACTCCTACAGAATTAATTTTAGCACTTGTATTACTCTTGATACGATTTGCCTTAATTTTAATAGTTACCTGTTTTAATCCTCTACTGGATTGTAGTGGTTCAGGAAAAGGCTCTGTCCTTTAGCTCTTTCTCTAATACTGACACACTCCTTCCCAGAATTTAGCACATAATGAGTCTTTGAGGAACTGAATAAATTATTGTCACAGGGGATTAGTCTCTTGCCTTGGCCACAAGGAGGAGGAAGAGAAGGGGAAATATTTTTCATTTGAGACTCAGAATGGCATTTCTCACAGAAACAATGAGGAAAAAAAAAAAAGAAAGAAAAAAATCATTACTATTAGTAATCCATAAGACAATTACAGACTTATATTTTATTCTTTTTGCCAGCTTAAAAAATCTACCCATAACCATTAATTTCTAGGGAAACAAAAATGTGCTTGGAATTCTCAAGAACCGACCTCCAAAAGGGTTTTTGGAGTATAAAACCCAAACCGGCTGCAGTCAAGTTGATTCCAACTCATGACAACCTATATGTAGAGCTGTACTCCATAGGTTTTTCAATAGCTGTGATCTTTCAAAAGTAGATCGCCAGGCCTTTCTTCCAAAGTGTCTCTGGGTAGATTCGAATAGTCAACCTTTTGGTTAGCAGCAGAGTGCTTAATCATTTATGCCACCAAGTGACTCCTTTTGATTTACTTGTAGATAAGATATATTTCCCTTTAGGGCAATATATATTATCACATTTGCTTAAATAGGCCTTAAGCCTCTTTTGAAACAAAATATTGTTAATGATAATAGACATGGTGAAAGACAGAGGAAGAAGGAAAGCAGATGTTCTAAACATACCTGAGTAATTTTTAAAAGGTAAACTTAAAAGGGAAATCACTTTCTGATTAGGTAAATCAAAAAACCTCTTTACTGCTTTCTTATTCTATGCTTATCAGATTCTGCTTTTATCAGGAAACAACTGAAACTTTGAGGTGAGAACGTCGTTAAAGGTTTCTATTTTCCTTTCTTGTTCAAGTCTTTAAGTTAATATTTACAATCACTGTACAGCTAGATAACCTGCACACGTATGTGTGTGTGTGGGTGTGTATGTTTAAACATACCCAAGTGCATATATTTAAGGACAAAACTCTCCCTATGTGCTTAATGCTACACATTGCTTTAGTTTGAAATAATCTTTGTCTTTATGAGACATCAGGAGCCCTGGTGGCACAGTGGTTAAAGCACTCAGCTGCCAACTGAAAGGTTGGCGGTTCAAACCCACCAGCTGCTCTGTGGGAAAAAGATGTGGCAGTCTGCTTCTGTAAAGATGTATGGCCTTGGATATCCTATGGGGCAGTTCTACTCTGTCCTACAGGGTTCCTGAGTCAATCAACTCCACTGCAATAGGTTTATGAGATATATTGTGAAGGTTTTGCTGCCAGATTTTGGTGGGGGAGGAAGGGCAGTTAGGACAGTTCTTAACATAGAATGGGACTAATCTCCCTTTGTGTATATGTTTAAGTATTGCTATATCCATTCAATGAGTATGTACTGAGAACTGTGTTCAGTATATAGAAGTATATAAGACAGAGGAGGCGCTTGCCCTCAGTGCCCATAAGGTGTACCAGAACCTATACACATTCTACCGGAGAAAATGAATAGGTCCCTAGGTGGTGCAAAAGGACTGTACTCGGCTACTAACCTAAAGGTTGGTGATCTGAACCCACCTGGTGGCACTGCAGCAGAAAGGTCTGGCAGTCTGCTTCCAAAAAGATTACAGCCAAGAAAACCCTATGGAGCTTTGCTCTAATCTGTAATATACGGGGTCGCCATGAATCAGAACTGACTCAATGGCAAAGCATTTGGAGGGGATGAACAACAAACAAGTAAACAAATGAACAGGATAATTACAGATTACGGTAAGAGCTACAAAGTAGAGAAAATAAAAGAGGGACAGGGAGGCTATTTAGTAGTAGGAAAGGCTTCTCAGATACATTTAAACCAAGATGGAAAAGAAAAGAAGGACCCAGGCATGCATACTACCCAGGAAAGCGCCTTCCAGGCAGAAAGAAGTGAAAAGGTCTGAGATGGAAACGGACTTAGTCTATTTGAAGAACATAAAAGAGGCAGTGTGGCCAGTCATGTTTTTCAAACCGTAGGTCATGTTTGTAGGTTAAGGGTTAGGATGCCAATTTTGTTAGTCATTGCATTTTTTAAAAAGGAAGTGAAATAAAAAAAAATCACAGGGTCACATGCTTTCAGAATAAGTACCTTTCATGAACTTTTGTTTGTTATATACGTGTATGTGTATACCGGGTTGCAATGTACAATACATTTCTTACTGTGGGCAGTGTCAAATCGAAAGCCTCTGCGAGAGACTGTACTAAGCAAGGAGAGTAGTAACGGCTGATGACGGAGAGGTGGGCGAGAGCAAGACCACTGCAGACCTCTATAAAGAACTGGAGTTTTATTGTAAACACAGTGGGAAGGCACTGGAGGGTCTCCAGTTGGGGCGGGACGTCATGGTGTTGCAGCCCTGGCCTACCCACTAACACCAGGGATTTTGAGCAAATCACTTAAACTCTCTACACTGTGCTTTCTTCATGTTAAAATTGAGACATTTGGACGAAGATGACCTTTAAGCGCTTGTCTATTGCTAAATTTCTATGATTATATCCTGCTTCCTCTCTTAAAAAAAAAAAAAAAAGCTTAAGTAAATTGGGGAGATACTAGCATTAGGTCAAGCTCTGGGTAGTTTCTCAAAATACTGAAAACGCTTACTGTTTATACAAGAGTTACATTTCTATAGAAAGCAATTTTAGAATTCTCTCCTTACTGGAACCAGCTATGTTATTAGAAATAAGATGGCTGGGCTAAAAGTGAATCATGTGCTTTTGCCAACTCTCTGGTGCAAAGCTTGAATGTGAACAAAACTGGCAGGGGGGCATGAAAAGATTTATTGACCAGATTATTGGGAACAGATTTCCTAACTTCTTCCAGGTATAATCTGTTGTTATGTGCCACTGAGTTGATTTTTCAACCCATAGCGACCCCATGTGACAGAGTAGACTGCCACATAGGGTCTTCTTGGCTGTAATCTTTATGGAAGCAGATTGCCAGGTCTTTCTTCCATGGAACCTCTGGATAGGTTTGAACCACCAACCTTTTGGTTAGCAGCCCAGCCCTCAGCCATTGCATCACCAGGGCTCCTTACTTATCTAGGGGAGCCTAAAGTTGCAAGGAACCTCAGCTGAGCACTAAAAGTTAAGATGCTGAAAGTTAACCCTTTCCCAGTAACCAAAATGACTACTGAGTCAAAAGTTTATTTACAGTCTACTAAAATAAAAAAAAAATTTTTATATGCTAAACTCACATGCTAAGCTGCTAGACAGCTTGATATATGCTTTTTTATTTAATCCTCCCAACCATATCATTCCCATTAAACAGATATGGAAAAGGGCTCAGACTAGACAAATTATTGAATGGCAGAGTCGGGATTAAAACAAACAAACAAACAAACAAAAAAACAGTTGCTGTCCAGTTGATTCTGACTTCTGGTGACCTCATGTGCTTCAGAGGGTTTTCAATGGCTGAGAGCTTTTGGAAGCAGACCGCTAGGCCTTTCTTTCAAGGTGCTTCTGGGTAGATTCAAACCACCCATCTTTCTTTCTTTTTTTTTTCTTTCCATGATTATAGGGTTTATGAGGGAAGTAACATGTTACAATTCAGGATCAAGAAAGACTCAGGATACAGCTCTTCCATCAGGCCCTGATCAGGCTCTCAGGCCCTCTGCCCTTTGGCCCTTGGCCTGGCCTCTGCTCTGCTCAGACAAGTGTTACAAAACTCTTAAGCTCCACTAATAAGTGCCTGGGGACCTCCTTGGAAGCCTCCTGCCTGAAGGTGCTCAGCTCTCTCACTCCTTGGGTTGGCATGCCCACTGTAGCCACCTCGCTTTGTAGACCAGGAAGCTCACCACACCACCTGGCACTGGTCTCCTGTGGAACCACTAACCTTTTGGTTAGTTGCCAAGAGCTTAACCATTTGTGCCACGCAGGGACTCCACAGGGTCAGGATTAGAATCAACCCTAAACTGGTCAACGTACACATTCTTTCTTAATCCCACATTTATAAAGAATTATTCTACGTCTTTTTTAAGGTTACTGTACAAGTATTAAATCATCACCTAAGTACCTAACAAGTATCTGTGACATTTGGACACAGAATGTCCAACCAATAAATCAATTTTGGACTCACAGGTGCCTTTGCTAGGTACAGTGTGAGATGAAGAGTTTATTCCAACTCTGTGGGTAAGCATCCCCAATTTAAGTCCAAGTCAACAGTATTATGGCATGTTCCAGGTTCATTTTCTGGGCTGCTGCTGGTGAAAGGCCAGCAGAGGAACCGTGGACTGGACAGTTCACCTGTGCCCTGGGCCTAACAAGTGTTCTAGAAGTTCCATAAACAAGAGAAGATGCTACAAACTCGCTGATTTTTAACTTACATTAAACCCTTTAAAGGAAGCAATGGACGCACCACCTACTCAACTGCAGCAGTGTGCACGACATGTTATGGAGACAAAAACCTTGGAAACGTGCAGGGCACCATCTCTGTGAGGGTCGAAAGGGTCCCTAATGCCGCCCAGAGACACCCATAAACACCTCAGCAAAGTTGAGAAAGCTCACTGCACACCTGCCTCACTCAACCTTGAGAACGCGGTACTCACCTGCCAAATACTCAGCTTCGAACCTCCGTCGGGTGTCTGCGATGAGCCTGGTTTTAATCTGGGCCTGACTCTGGAGAGGAAACAGGACAGAACCCTTAGACACCACACTCGCCATCCCGCTTCCCCCCAGCCCAGCCCACCTGTTCCCGGGCACCAGTGCCCTGGGTGTCAAAAAGGCTTCCTCACCTCGGCCATGGCCGTGTTCACAGGTGCCGTCGTCGCCGCCCAAATCTCTCATCACCGTCCAGGCGGGCCAAGGAATATGCAGAGGAGAGCGGGAGGGGGAGGCGGTCGCGTGACACCGGAAGGCGAGCAGGGGAGCCGCCACGCTGCCCAATCCAATGCGGCCGTCTGGTTCTGGGGCGGGACCCAGTAACCAGTCAGCCTGGAGCCCCATTCGCTGCTCATTCAAGCCCCGCCCCTCGACTCCTCCGCACATGCGACCTCGCCTCAGCCATTGGCCGGGCCTCCGGTGGTTTCCGCGCTGAGCTCCACCCCTGAGAGCACAGCCGGCCCCGAGGTTTCACGGAACTCCCCGGCGGCCCCGCCTCCTCAGCCTCCATAGCAACCGTTTCCTGGCAGATTCAGCCAGCTTCGCTCCCTTTGCTCGCCACCCGGCTTCCGGCCCACGCCTCCCAGGATGCAGCGCGCTGGCGGGAGGTTCGGAGGTTTCGGCTGGCTGCTGCGCGGGAAAGGCGCTGGCTGTACGACCTGGGGGCAGGTGCGCGCTGAGGTAGGGCCGGCGAGTCCTCCCTCCTCGGCCTTCGCAGAGGCTGAGTTTGCTCCCCTTGTACTGGCATTACGGGAGAGCGGGAGGGGAGCGGGCGACTGGGTTCTGCCTGAGTGGGCCGCACCTGTGCCTGAGGACACTGGTCTCAGAGGGGTCGTCGCTTCTGTTCTCAGGCCTTGTGAGCGCCCCTGTGTTAAGACCTATGCTCCTGAATCTCCATCTCCATTCCTAGTTTGGTGGTTTGGCAGGTTCCCGGCCTTGGAGGCGTTGTTGGGGGGGGGAGAGGGACGCCCCCTCTGGTCCTTCTGGGCCTAGGCATGCGCTGCGCTTCCCGTGGCCTGGCCCGGGGCTCCCTTTTCTTAAGGATCCAGTCTGGCTCTCAGCCTCCTCAAAGTACCTTTGAGACGTTTTGCGGGGGATGTTTTTGTGTTAGCAAGATTGCAAAGAACATTTTCTCGACCGTGTTTGTTCCACTTGGAGTGTGAGATACTTGGCGAGGAAAATATCTTTGAAATCTTTAAAAGAAGAGTGTAAGGTTAAAATAAAGGACGAAAAGTGCCTAATGGTAATTAGCAGGGGCGGATGAACCAGTAAGCAAGGTATTTACGGGCCTACTCGTGCTTACTTACTAATCTGTAGTGCACAGTTTCCTCTGTTTTTCACCACGTCAAACATATTTCATAATTTCACATGGATTTCACCAAGTCTTTGATGTGCCAAGTTTGAGAAACCCTGAATTAGATTTATAAGGTACTGGCGGCGTAGTGGTTAAGTGCTACGGCTGCTAACCAAAGGGTCAGCAGTTCGAATCCGCCAGGTGTTCCTTGGAAACTCTACGGGGCAGTTCTACTCCGTCTTATAGGCTCGCTATGAGTCGGAATTGACTCCACGGCAACGGGTTTGGTGTCCTAGTGGTTAAGAGCTATGGCTGTTAACCAAAAGATTGGCAGTTTTGAATCCACCAGGCGGTCCTTGGGGCGTTTCTACTCTGTCCTATAGGGTCGCTAATCGACTCGATGGCAACGGGTTTGGGTTTTTTTTTTGGTGCAGATTTTATGGTTGTCTGTTAACAATAGTAATTGAAATTGTTGCTCATACAATATGTTGCCTTTTGTTTGAATTGAAAAATATCGAAAACCCCAACCTTTTAAAAAATATGTGTATACTTTTTATAAGAAGCCCTGTTGGCCACTGGGCTGCTAACCGAGAGGTGGGCGGTTGGAAGCCACTAGCGGCTCCTGAGGATTTTCTCTGGCAATCTGCTCTGTAAAGATTACAGCCTAGGAAACAATGGGGGAGTTCTGCTCTGGCCTGTAGGGTCACTATGAGTCAGAATCGACTCCATGGCACACAACAACAAACATACATTTTATGGGGGAAAAATTACATTGTTTAAAAATTGTTTGAATCCATTCTTTTAAAAATCATTTCTTAAAAAATAACATTTCAAATACAGCTAAAGTCTCCCTCTGCCTCCTCTCCCCTACCCTAACATCCACACCCCTTCTGGAGAATCAGCAGCCATTAGGAATTTTGCATGAACTTCGCCTCTGTCACTTCCCATCTCTCATCTTTCGAGAAGATCCTTAAACTCTGTGCCTCCAATTCCTCGTCTATAAAATGGGGTAATCTCATAAAGATGTTGTGATGAATAAATGAGTTAAGCCAACATGTTTAGAATAGTACGTGGCACAGAGAAAGCACTCAGTGAATACAGTCATTTTAGTTAAACACAGAAAATATCCAATGTTTTATGTGTTTTTATTTATATAAATAGTATACTGCAGTATACATTATTTCTGGAAACTTAATTCATTTTATTTTTGAGATGGAGTCACGATAATACACATAAATCTAATTCATTCCTTTACACTACTGTGGTATTCCGTCTATTCAGTCCTCTATTGGTAGTTATTGAGGCTTTTACTGCTTTTTTCTTTGTATTACAAATAATAGCACAGTGAACATTCTAGAACAGTGTCCTTGTGCATATATGGGATTATTTCTCTGGATTCATATCTAGAAATGAAATTGCTGCATATATGCATTTCGGTATACTGCCAAATTGCCTTTCAAAGTCACCTCTCCCTTTAAGTGCTCTTAAAATAATCTCCTAATTGCTGTTTCTTTCTCTAGTCACCCCACTCCTGTCTTCAGCACTGTCTGTCACCTGGATTTATAATTCAGAAGTACATCCTGAGAGTTTTATTTTTGAAATCTTTCAGAAGTTTATCATTGCTTATAGGAGAAAGTTAGAAGTCCTTAGCATGACCTAAAAACCCTTCTTTAACTTAATCTTCCCTAATTCTCCAACTTGGTGTATCATCATTCTCCCACATTCACCTACATTTCAGGTATACTAGGTAATGTTGGGAAAGGGAAAGGGGAGATTGATTCTGGTTAGGCCCCAACAAAGGACTTCTAGTTATGAAGGCAGAAAAAAAGTTTTACCAGTGGACATATTTTGTAGTCAAGTTAATATACTCCGGTTAAGAATGTCTGATATGCTAGAAAAAGGACATCGATCAGTGTTGTTTTCATAAGTTTGTTTAGTATTAGGTGAAATTTGTAGTTGGACGTGTTAATTGCTTAGACCTTCTCCCCAAAGATACTTTCTATTGGTCACAGTTGATACCGTTTCTTACAGACGTTGTTTGTATTTCATCTGTATAGATATTATAGTCCTCTTAGGCTCTTCCTGAACCAGACAGATAGTGTGTAGTGCCAAAAATGAATTAATTAGCATTTAAAGGGAACCCCTTTTTATTTGGAGGGAACAGGTAGAAAAGGGGATGAGGGCGATAATTAATTGCTAACATATATTTACATTAGCATGTATAGCATCATTTTCTAGTGTACACACATATCTGGATTCACTTTATGTACTTCGATGTAGGGTAATACAGAAAAGGAACATCTCAAATTAATTATGTAGTGTTTTGTAAATCATCTGCTTCCAAATCTTTGTTTTTTCAATAGTCGCAACAGGAGTTAAAACTTAATGGATTTGAGTTACTGGTTTTCTTCTGCAGCCACTGTTGTAATGGTACTAAGTAGTCAGATGACCAACAGGTTGAAATAGTAAGCCTGGAGCCCAAATAATCAGCCTTTGATTAATCAGCGATTGCTTATATTGGGTTAATAGCCTCTAAATTATTCCTTAATTTGACTTGTTTCCAGGTATATTTTTATCTAAAAAAAAAATTTGCCTCTTTTTTCATAGGCTTGCAGGTTTTACGAACATATGTTAAGAATTTTGTTGTATCAGTCTAAAATATAACAAGTATACACAGATATGTGAATTCAGGAACCCTTGAGATTATCATAGAAAGTTTGAGGAAAAAATATTTATCTTCATAAATAAATTAATGTATTAAAATAGCATCTAATTTATGTAGAACTCTGAAGGCAGTCTATTTTAAATAACTTATTTTGAATATGTCATATTTTTGTAAATGCTATTGCTTTTTTTTTTTTTTTTTATTGCTGTTAGGTGCTGTTGAGTCAGTTCTGATTCATAGCAACCCTATAGGACAGAGTAGAACTGCCCCATAGGGTTTCCAAGGAGTGGCTGTGTGGATTTGAACTTCTGTCCTTTTGGTTAGCAGCTGAGCTCTTAACTACTGTACCACCAGGGCTCCATTTTTGTAAATAGTATTTAAAAATTGAAACTAACGACCTTTCACATAGCAGTCATTTATATTTTTAGATCTGTTGGAATCTTAAGTCCCTGATAATAAATTTTTGTGCCTAACCCCTCCCCCCCGAAAAAAACCCAAACCCGTTGCCATTGAGTCAAATCTGACTCGTAGTGACCGTATAGGACAAAGTAGAACTGCCCCACAGGATTTCCAAGGCTGTAATCTTTATGGAAGCAGACTGTCACATCTTTCTCTCACGGAGCAGCTGGTGAGTTTGAACTGCTAACCTTTGGGTTAGCAGCTGAGCACTTAACCACTGTGCCACCAAGGCTCCTCTCTTGTGCCTGGAGATCATGCTGAAAGTAGGCTGGGCTAAGATTATAATAGGGCTTTGAATGCCTGCTAAATTTTATAGCACTAGTTCTCAACCTTTTTTCTCTACACCATCCATATATTTGGTACACAATATTGAGCATCTGTCTCTCCAGTAATAATTCTAGGATTACGAATCTATTGAATAATAGGTGTTTGAGTTAGGGGACAGTGACAGGATCAAGCTTGTGTTTAAGAACAAAAGCTGAGGTGGCAAAAGTAAATTGATATATGTATTGAAGGGGAGAGAAACTAAAGTAAGGAAGACCAATTAAGGAGCTTTTACTTCAGCCTGAGGGATAACTAAAACTTAACCCACAAAAAACCCACCTCCGTCAAGTCGATTCTAACTCATAGTGACCCTATAGGATGGAGTAGAACTGCTCCATAGGGTTTCCAAGGTTGTAATCTTTATGGAAGCAGACTGCCACATCTTTCTTCCAGGGAGCCGCTGGTGGGTTTGAACCGCCGACCTTTTGGTTATCAACTGAGTGCTTAACCACTGCACCGCCAGGGCTCCTTGCCTGAGAGCTAAAAGCCTGAATTACAGTAGTGGCAATTGGAACAGAGTTGGAAGATAATTGAGGTTTCTAACTTGGTGATGACATTAAAAGAGCAGAATGTAAGGGGCCTAATTTTCCTAATCTAGCTTTGTCAGGTTACAATAATACACACTGTAAAGTTTAGTAAAAGGGGAGATTCTACTGGCCATTTAGCACTCAGATTCTTCATACTTCTATCATCCTGCGGATTTCGGTAAGTGAACCAGAGCACTGTGTTAATTAAACATTAGTTGTGACACTTAATATTAGAATCCTTTGCATTACAGAGGTTATTTTTGTTAGCTTTTAATATTAAAAAAAAAATTTTTTTTAAGAAACCTGAAAAATCTTTGAGTGGGTAATAAAAGACAATGAGTTCTCAGATCTTTATCTCAGAGTCTATAATTTTAATGTTCTTTCTGGAAATCGTCTAAGAGACTACATGTTTGTGGGAAATTTGAAACAAATTATTTATACATTTTCATGTAATATAACTAATGTTTATTTTCTCTGAAATAAAAGATAGTTTTATAAGTAAAAGCCACAGCTTTGATTTACCTACCTATCTTCTTTACTGATGAAGCTGAAACTACTTTGCGATGCATACTGTCCCAGATCTTTGCATTAATTGCCTAACAACAAACCAGGAAGCCAGTGACTTCTCATAGTCTTGTATTTTAATAATACATCTCCAGGTATTTTAGGTAGTCGGTTGCATGAAATTCTCAAAAACAAATATCATTATCAATATAATCTTTAAAAAATGCCATAGAGTGGTATATTAGTTATCTATTGTTAGGTAATAAATTACTTCAAAACGTAGCAGCTTAAAGCAACAAACATCTCACGTTTTCTGTTGGTCAGGAATTTGGGAGCAGTTATCTTTTTTTTTTATCTACTAGATAATAAATTACTTCAAAATGTAGCAGCTTAAAGCAACAACATTATCTCACGTTTTCTGTTGGTCAGGAATTTGGGAGCAGTTAGCTGGGTGGTTCTGGATCAGGGTCTCTTCGTGGACTTGGAGTCCATATCTCAGCGGGTGCTGCAGTCACCTGAAGGATCATCTGGGGCTGGAGGATCTATCCCAAGAAAGCTCACTCATGGCTTTTGACAGAAGGCTTTAGCCTCTTGCTGACTATTGGCAGGAAGTCATAGTTCCTTGCTATGTATGTGTACCTCCCCATAGGACTGCTTGAGTGTCTTAATGATGTGGCATGTGACATCCCCCAGAGCAAGTGATCCAAGAAAGAAGTCAAGCAGGAAGCTTGACCTAAATTTAAGCACTATCACTTCTGCCATATTCTATTGGTTAAAAGCAAGTCCCAATGCTCAGCTCTCATACAAGTGGAGGAGGAGTTAAGCATCACCTCTTGATGGAAGAGTGTCAAAGGATTTTGATCGTATTTTAAAACCACAACAAGTGATATATTTGGAAACGAGACAGTAAGGTGTGACATCTCCGATTTAAAAGCAGAATCTAGTCTTTTAAACAGAATTGTCTCTATAAATCAAAATTCTTTCTATAAAATGCAGGCTAAATTAAGCTATATTTGTAGTTTATGGTCCACAGTGATGCTTTTTTCTAACTGGAATATTGGTAGATTTTTATAATGAAAGAACAAAACTTAGGCCTTTGGAGTTTGCTTCTTGTTCAGAGAAAAGCAATATTGCTTAATTGTCAGTTACCTAGTTTTCAATTACTTCTGAAATAGTTGAATTTACTGGCATGCAAAATGATCCACAAGTAGGAAAAGAGAGAGTATGAGTTGGAGTTATTTATAATGGAACAGGACTTTTCAGCATTCACACATCATTATGTATGCAACTCTTGACTTTTTTTTAAGGTTAGGCTCTGTATGAACCAGAGTTGGTGGTGGTGGTGGTGGTGATGGTATTGATGATGATAGCAGCTAACATTTAGGGAGCACTTTCTGTGTGTCAGAATCTATTTTAATTGCTTTATATTATTTAATCCCAATACCTTATGAGGTAGATACTGTTATTCCAGTACTACCAGTTGCCCTTGAGTCAATACCAATTCATGGTGACCCCATGTGTGTCAGAGTAGAACTGTGCTCCATAGGGCTGTCATCTTTTGGAAGTAGATCACCAGGCCTTTCTTCCAAAGTGCCTCTAGGTTAACAGCAGGGCTTCAAAGGTTCATTTCTGGTTGGAACCCCTGCTGAGAATTTGCATTTCTAACAAGTTCCCTGCTGAGAATTTGCATTTCCAGCCCAGATATACTGAATGAGAATCTACAGTTTAACAAGATCCCCAGGTGTTTCTAATGTACAGCATCCTGGGAACTCATTAGAAATGCAAATTCTTAACAGGAGTTGGAGGCCCTGGTTAGCAGGTCCACCCATTATATAAATGTGGAGTCCTGGTAGCATAGTACTTAAGAGCTTGACTGCTAACCAAAAGGTCAGCAGTTTGAATCCACCAGCCACTCCTTGGAAACCCTATGGGGCAGTTCTACTTTGTCCTATAGGGTTGCTATGAATTGGAATCTACTCTACAGCAACGGGTTTTTTTTTTTTTTAAATATGTACCCAGAAAAACACAAATGCTGTCGAGTACATATATATAAATGTAGATGTGCGGCACAAAGGGGTTAAGTAAGTTTCCTAAAGTCACACTTCTAGTCAAGGAGGGAATCAGGATTCATAGCTGCTCTCTAACCATATGCAGTACTGCTTAGCATATGGTAAGCATTCAGTAACTTTTTTTAAATTATTTTTTTGTTTTTGTTGAGAATATACACAGCAAAACCATATACCAATTCAAGTTTCTACATGTACAATTCAATGACACTGATTACATTCTTGGAGCTGTACAGCCATTTTCACCCTCCTTTTCTGGGTGGTTCTTCCTCCATTAACATAAACTCACTGCCCCTTAAGGTTCCTACCTAATCTTTCGACTTGCTGTTTTCAGTTTGATCGCATATAGATAGATCTTAAAACAACATAATGCTCAAGGCAGACATTCTTTACTAGTTAAGCTAAACTACTGTTTGGCTTTAAGAAAATTTCAGGGGATATTTTTGGTTTAAGGTTTAAAGGTTGTCTTAGGGAAGTAGCTTTTCTGTGGTTCATCCAGCCTCCATGGCTCCATAAAGTCTGGATTCCATGAGAATTTGAAATTTCTCTTCTGCATTTTACCCCCTTTGATCAGGATTTTTCTGTTAATCTTTGACCAAAACATTCAGAAATGGTATCCGGGGACCACTGATTTCTTATGGTTGCATGGCAAAGGAGGCAGCTGTTCATGGAGGACATTTCATATCCTCCTCCTATTCCTGACTTGCCTTCTCCCTCTGTTAATCCAGGTGAATAGAGGCCAATTGTTGTGTCTTGGATGGTCGCTTGCAAGTTATTATGACCTCAGGCATTACTCAATGAACTAGGAAGTACAACAGAAGTACTACACGTTATCAGGTCAATTTAACGGGATGTCATGAAACCATGACCCTAAGTCTCCAAACCAAGGAACCAAATCCCATGAGGTGTATGGTTGTACATAAGCAGCCTCAGCTTTGTTGTTGTTGTGCGTATGTATGTTTGTCACACAGCTTATGCCAATTTAACTTTTTACAGGTGTACAACATATTGACAGTAATTATATTAATCAGCTGTGTAACCCTACCCTTAATCAGGATGGTTTTCCATCTCCATAAACCGAAACTCAGTACTGCATAAGCGATAACCACCCTGTCCCCCTCCCTCCTACCTCTGGTAACCACTAGTAAACTTTGGTCTCTATGCATTTGCTTTTCCTGTCTTTTTATATAAGTGAGGTCATACAATATTTGTCCTTTGTGACTTATTTGACTCAACATACTGTTTTCCAGCTCCACCAGTAACTGCTAAAGGAGTGACCAGTACATTTGTTGTTGTTAGGTGCTGTCCAGTCGGTTCTGACTCATAGCGACCCTATCAACAACAGAAGGAAACACTGCCTGGTCCTTCACCATCCTCACAATCACTGCTCTGCTTGAGCCCATTGTTGCAGCCGCTGTGTCAATCCGTCTCATTGAGGATCTTCCTCTTTTTCACTGACCCTCTACCAAGCATGATGTCCTTCTCCAGGAACTGATCCCTCCTGACAAGTCTGAAGTATGTGAGACGTTGTCTCACCATCCTTACTTCTCAGGAACATTCTGGTCATACTTCTCCCAAGACAGATTTGTCCATTCTTTTGTACAGTACATATAGGCACTGCATAAAGACAAATCAACATATTATATGTTTGTTCAATTTAGGGGATGTTCCTTTGTTCTTTATTATACTAATTCTCCCTGGTTGCCTTTCTTATAGGCAGTTCGTTCAGAGTAGGGGAATGCGTGTCAGGACAGGCTGGTGGTTAAGAGTGTAGTCTCAGGAGTCAGAGGGCCCCCCTTTCAAATCTAGGTCATTGCACATTAGTGTTCTAACTGCAGGCAGGTGTCACAACCTTGGGAAATGTTCTTACCTTTGTTAAAATAAGGCTTTCTCATATAAAAGTTGGGGTGACAAGAATATAGTGCTTTA
The DNA here is from genome assembly GCF_024166365.1 of Elephas maximus indicus. Classification (NCBI taxonomy): domain Eukaryota; kingdom Metazoa; phylum Chordata; class Mammalia; order Proboscidea; family Elephantidae; genus Elephas; species Elephas maximus. The sequence continues at coordinate 164,776,452 of NC_064846.1, forward strand.
AGAGATTAGTCGTGAGCATTAAATGAGATAATGCATATGTCGTACCTGGCATATAAGAAGCATGAATAATTATGTAATACTTCTTTTCATTATAATTTGTTATATTAATCTTTTTTTTTTACTTTGAATAAAAGCAGTGACTTCCTTAGGTAGTAAAAATGGATTGTTTTTATAAAGTAAGACTTATTTCTCTTAATTCTGTGGAGATTTTTTAAGCCGTCTTACAGTGACTCCTATTTTTACATTTGGAGTTTTATTTTTGTCATAGAGTCTGTGTGAGCTCCTGTCCCCAGGAATTAGGGACCCAAGAACCTGGGCTGTGGGAGCAGTCTAATTCGGGTCACCATATTTGGGGAGAGACTCAGCTCTAAGACAAGTCATTGATTGATTAATGAATTGTCTCTATAGCGGCTGAGCAGAGGGAGAAGCCAGGTATGAGGCAGCCCGTTAGAAGATGAGGAAGCCAGATGAGGGTTGGTAGGTTTGAAACAGAGAGGTGGAACATTAAGAAATTTTCTGAGCCAGAAAGAAAGCTGAAGGTAGTTTTAATCAAGCATCTGAAGCTCTAAATAAATGCTCTTAGTACATTCTTTTGTCTTTTTTCATGTGGTTATTCACATTCTTGGAGCCCTGGTAGTGCAGTGGTTAAGGGCTCGGCTGCTAACCAAAAGATCAGCAGTTCGAATCCAGCAGCCACTCCTTGGAAATCCTATGGAGCAGTTCTACTCTGTCCTATAGGGTCACTACGAGTCGTTGTCGACTCAATGGCAATGGCTTTTTAAATTTTTTTTCCCCACATTCTTAGCAAGTTGAATTTTTTTAAAAAGAAATAAAGCCAAAAAACAAACCTGCTGCTGTAGAGTCAATTCTAACTCAGATGAGTTTTAAGGGATATTTTGAGATATATTTTTGATAAATGTGACATGGTTACAACAGTATTCTAAAAAACTTAAGAATATTTACTTAATAAAATTATAGTTATTTTTTTTTATGTGATAGGCCTCTGAAAGAAATGTATTTCTTTTTAACTCTGCCTACTTCATGGTAGTTTTTCTCATTTCTTTTCTAGGTTTAAAGTATCAAACAGAATCAATTTGCATTCTAAAATCACACCAACACAAAGACTTGATATTGCGGCAGGATTAGCAAGCAAGCAATGTCATCTGTTGAACAAGAAGAACTCTTGTGTTACAATGGGGAAGTCCTTGTTTTTCAGTTGTGTGATACAGAGGCGGCAGAAACACCCATTTTACATGTCAGAAGAATGGTGTTTGACAGAGGCACAAGAGCATTTGCTCAGAAGTCCACTGGATTTTTTCGCATGGAGGAAGAAAACTCTCATTTTAAAATTATTTGTTGCAGCTGTGTGTCAGACTTCAGAACTGGACTAAACCTCCCTCATGTTATGATACAAAGTGAAAAGAATAACGTTTTCGATTATTTTCTACTATTGCTTCACAGTACCAATAAATTCGAAAAGCGATTGAGTTTTAACTTAGGCTATGAGTTGAAGGACAGCTTGAGGGTTCTTAACGGTCCTTTAGTTTTATGGAGACACGTCACAGCCGTCTTTTGTATTTCTTCCAAAAGTGGCACAGTTGTTAGTGTGCCGGTTAACTTTTCCTCTATTGTGTGGGCAGGAGAGATTGGAAATCTAGGTATTGTTTTATTGGGATGCACCCAGAAACCCTCAAAATCAGATTGTGCTCCTTGGGATACCAAATTTTGTGTATACTCTCTTGACCGTCAAGAAATCTTATCCGATACATACATTATCCCTCAAGCTTATAGCAGTGTGGTAACTTGTGTGCATGTCTGTGCAGCTGAGTTAGTTAACAACCAGCTAAGAATGTCTCTCATTGCCCTTACTCAAAAGAACCAGCTGATTTCATTCCGAAATGGTACTCCTGAAAGCGTGTGCCAGCTTCCATTTGGAGATCCCTGTGCGGTTCAACTTATGGATTCAAGTAGAGAAGACTCCCTTTTCATTGTATCCTTTAGGTCCAATGATGCTTGTGCTGTTTGGAAAAAGAACTTCCAGGTGTAGTACTTATTCTCATAGTGATTCAATTGATGTAGTCATACGATTGAGACCCTTAAGCATTCCTGCTGTGCAGAAAGTTCATCCTGGTGTCTTGTCATCAAAATAATTTTTAGTACTGTACTTAAAAAAGAAAAACATATATGTTACATTGTTCTCTTTTTTTAAATTTCAATTTATCTGAATAACCCAAACCTGTTGCCACCGAGTCGATTAAGACTCATAGCAACCCTATAGGACAAAGTAAAACTGCCCCATAGGGTTTCCAAGGCTGTAATCTTCACGGAAGCTGACTGCTGCATCTTTCTCTCGCAGGACAACTGGTGGGTTCGAACCACTGACCTTTCAGTTAGCAGCCGAGCATTTAACCACTTTGCCACCAGGGCTCCTCCAATTTATCTGAATACTTACCTGATAATCATTTTGCTTTGCCATTTTGAATCATAAAGCGTTTGAGTTGTTTAGAAATACATAAATATATAACTAATTATTATTTGTCTTTTAATATAACTATTTCCAATTTTTATTCATATGATGAGAATTAGATGCCTATTTTTACTTTACCAGTTGCCATTGAGTCAATTCTGATCCAGGGTGACCCCATGTGTATCAGAGTAGAACTGTGCTCCATAGGGTTTCTGGAAGTAGATTGCCAGGCCTTTATTCTGAGGAGCCTTTAGGTGGATTTGAACCTCCAACCTGTGATTAGCAGCTGAGCGCATTAACTGTTTGCACCACCCAGGGACTCTATATTTTTACTTACAGTAAGATTATTAGTGATTTTACTTCATAAACCTTCATAGAAAAATCAGTTCAGCTACTTAAAAGTTGGTAATTATCTATTTAAACTTACTTGTCTCTTTCTTGAAATATAAATTCCTTGAAATGTGTCATTTTTCCTTTAAAGATAAGTAATTGTTCTCCAGAGACAAGTTAAATGTTAATTTTTCTAAAAGCTGCTGCCTAGAGACTTTTATTATGTTATATTTTGAAACTCAGAGTTGACCTTTTAGCAGACATTTACGTTTTATCTATAGTCTTATCTTTTAATGTAAGGCTTGGAAGTTGCTTTAAAATACTCACTGGTATAGACTCAACTGGTACGGAATCAACTTGATGGCAATGGGTTTGGGTTTTTTTAATTTTTATTTTGGTATACCCAGTAAAACCCAGTAGTGTTCAATAACAGGTAAAAAGGCACAGAAAATGAATATGGAAGTTGGAGGTTTGTAACTGGGTGTCTCCACCAATAATATTTCTTTGACTCTGATTTTTTTTTTTTTGGTCAACATTGCATCCTCCTGGCTTGAGATGTGTATCAACTCGTTAAGTGATGTGATATATGGTGATTATAAATCAAGGTAAATAATCACTACTAGTCAGAAATGTCTATTCCAAAAGTAGTTTAGCACATTCAACAATTTTTTAAATTCTTGTGGTACTTCAGAAAAAAACAGTTTACGTACTTTGTGTGCCCTATAATAAAGGTCTTAAATTTTCAAAAGGAAAGTAATTGGGAAGTTATCCTATTGTATCTTGAAAACAATCTTTTGTAAGCACATTATACTTTCTTTTTGAAGTTATTTTGAAAGGGGACGTTTTCTGTCCTTTTCTAGTCTCTTTTCCAAGAAATGGGAGGGAAGAAACACATGGCATAGCCTGTAACCCTTATTGGTAGCAGGCGAATGGGAAGAGTACTGTTTAACCTGAGTTTGAATTCCCAGCTGAGCCACTTCCTAGTGTTACCTTAAGGAAAGTAGTTAATTCTTGTGAAAGCATTTTCTGTCTTTAGGAAATTGTGATCATCCTGCCTCTGAGAGGGGAGCATTAAAGACAATGATGTTGTAAAGTGTCTTGCACAGTGCTGGGCACAAAGAGGAGGTCAGTAAGTGGTAGCTATTATTGTGTTAGACTGAGGCCAGGGCTGTCATCAGTTTGTACCTCCTCAAGGTGATTAGGTCTCCTGTTCACCTGCATAAGGAAAATAATTCCCTAGAACCTGTGTAATTCAGTGGAATATAGTCCTCACTCCTTTGAAATGAGCCTCCTCCTTGGGCACTATAAAGTTCTGCCACTAGCATGTTAGCCAAAGCAAGAGACTATGTCAGTTCCTGTAGAAGGGCCTGTAACTGCTGGCCTCCTGGACTTGGAATGCTGTTCTAGGGTTCTTTCCCTATGATGGACCACCATCCATTTTATAAGTTATTTACCTAAATCCCTACAGACCTACCTCTTAAGGGAGATATTCTATACCAGGGATTCTATATGTCTAAGGTGCTCTCAAATGCCCTATATGGAAAATTCTGGAGGCACACCCTGTTGTCTACAAATAATTGCTTCTTAAAACACATCAGTAAACTCAACACTTTGGGACTTTGCAGCTCATGCCTCCAGCTTGGTGTAAACTTTACATTTATGCTCACATACTTAAAAAATACGTTATAGTTGATGGTAAAATACTTGATTGCTTCAAAAACAGGAGTAAAGGCTGAGAATCTAGAAATAAAGGGGGATCGTAATGTCAAAAACCCTAAGTTAAGGGAACTAATTATATTTGAGCAATTCAGCAGTTAAAAAAAGTAAATACAACAGGTTTTACAATTGAATGGGACATACCATCAAGGGAACTTTTTTTTTCTAACATTGAGTTCTGAGAGGAATTTACTGTATCTAAGTGATTTTGAATAATAAAATGAATATATAGTTTAACAATAAAATGGTGTCTTTGAAAGCAGGTTTGCCCCCCAAATTAGAAAAAAACAGTAGAAGCAATCTTCCTTTGGGTTGGCTATGGATCCATCCGTTTATCCTTTTTCTACCTTATTCCATAAAGGAATTAAGGCACTTTACAAAAATAGATCAAAGACAAAACCCAAACCCATTGCCATTGAGTCAATTCTGACTCATACAGCCCCTATAGGACAAAGTAGAACTGCCACATAGGGTTAACATTTTTGTTAGCACCCGAGCTATTAACCACGTGCCACCAAAGCTCCAGATGAAAAACAGATTAAATACAGAAAGGAAATCAAGGTTAGTGTGTTCTTCTGTTTATCCTTCATAAAAGCTCCAGGTTTAGTGTTTAATCCAGTGATATGATGACACAGAGAGAGACTAGAGTCCAGAGAAGTACACGATTAACTTTCTTGAAATGGTCTCTGTAAGTCTTTTGGCAAAAATCTATGTAGCAGACATTTCAAAGTTGAGATCTTTGTCAAGTATACCTGAAGCATAAGTTTCGGTTTGTTGTAGATGTTTTTAGGTGGTGGTGGTGGTGTTAGATGCTGACTCATAGCAACCCTATGTACCACAGAATGAAGCACTGCCCGGTACTGTGCCATCCTCACAGTCATGCTTGAGCTCATTGTTGCAGCCATTGTGTCAATCCGTCTCATTGAGGGTCTTCCTCTTTGCTGACCCTGTACTTTACCGAGCATGATGTCCTTCTGCAGGGACGGGTCCCTCTTGATAACATGTCCAAAGGATGTGAGACGAAGCCTCCATGCTTGTTGTAGATGGAGGTTAATATGTTCTAGAGCTGTGCTGTCTAATATGGTAGCCACCAACCACATGTGGTTATACAACATTTGAAATGTGGCTAGTCTGAATTTAAATGTGCTATTTTTTTTATAGCTGTAAAATAGATACCAGATTTCAAAGACTTCGTAAAAAAGTAAAATATCTCAATAAATTTTTATTGATTACACTGAATTGAATTAAAATGATAATTTTTTGATATTTGGGTTGAATAAAACATACTATTAAAATCTCTTATGTTTGCTAGTAGAGAATTTTCTTTTACTAGCTACTAGAAGATTTAAAATTATGTATGTGGCTCATCTGTATTTCTATTGGCCAGCATTGTTCCAGAACTGTAGATTGCAAATGTGTGTGCATGCATGTGTACACAGCACTAGGGTTGTTGCATGCCCAGGACATTCCTTTTACTAATATCTCTTCACATAGTTCGTTATGCTCCATGATCCTGTTGGGCTGGGGGAAGGGAGGGTGTAGGTTTACAAATAAGCTTTCTCCCTGCACAAGTGAAGTGTCACTGGTTTGGAAACCTTATAGGGGCGAGACTGATATTTGGTTATGTAGGTGGAAGAGCCTTACTTAACTTCCTTCTCTAATGCAAGGCACCCTCCTGTCTCTTGTAGTTGATGTAACTGCACTTCTAGGATTCTGAAGGAGAGTTTTAGCTTTTTTGCCTCAAGGAGAAGGGAGATCTGCTCCCCCTGGTGGTAGTTTCCAGGGGACCAACCCGGAGGCTTTCAGCTTTACGGACTTCTAAGAAGTAGTCTTCTGTTTTAAACTTGGGGTCTGATGTTCTGGTATGAACTGACTATATTATTCCATTAGGCTAGGCGTGTTCTAGGTGACCCACTTTTAGGGTCCCTTCCCTTATAATGACTATGTTCTGTACCTGCCAGGGTTTAGAGTAACAAGTTCATCTTGACTCTATTATGGGTCATTGTGTTTTGAGAGTGCTCAAAAAGTCTATTTGTACTTTCTGGTTACCTAATGCAATGAAATTCCTTGGGCAGTTGGGCTGATCCTAAGTATATATCTGCTAAGGCCTATGGGAGTTAAAATTTCCCAAAGATTTAGCTGTGAGAAGTATTAAAAAAAATTCATAAGTAGATTACAATACATTTTTAATAGAGAAATCAGGAACATATCAGTCCCTGGGCAGACATTGATATAACATTAAATCTCAGTGCCTTGCTAGCCATAAAGTTGTTACAGCTCCGTATGTTTGATGTTTGTTTTGTCTTCCAGTATCTTTATTATTTATTTTTAGTTTTTACACTACCATTTTCATTACTTATTTGTAAGATTGAAGATAACAAATTATAGCTCCATGAAACAAAAGAACTTAATTTGGTCACGTCTGTTTTTTTTTTTTTTTCCTCCTGTATTCCTCCCTTCTGTCTCCCTTTCAGGTTGCCACTAAGTGGGAAAAAATTCTCTCATTACTGATCGATGACTTCGTTGGAGCTGGAACTGAACAAGTGCTGCTACTTTGGAAGAGCTCCTCAAACTCAGATTGCCTGGCTTCATTTAAAATAACAGATCTCGTCAGCATAAACTATTCAGTAAGTTCTCTTTACTTTTTATACATTACGTTAAGAACCATTTTAGAAAATTTAAGGGCTTGAAAGCTTTTGAGCCACCATTCAAATATTTGTGATTTCATACTTAAACTTTTTGAATTTTAAAAATACATAGCTTGGGTCATTTAAAATACGTACATTGAATTTCCTTTCAACAGATGTTATACAACTTGGCTTTATGTTTTTGATATAAATTTGAAATACAGTATATCTGGCAGTCCCTAAAGTGACAGTAATGTTGAAAGTTAACTTCATCGTTGCCTCTGAAAATTGTATTTTATACCAATAAACATGATAATATTGGGTTAATTTAAATTAAGGAATAAACGGAAGGGAAACTGCAGTTTATTAACAGAAGTAGTAGTTGATAATATCTTGAGATCTTGTGCATAAAGGAAATAATACAACTGATGCTTCAAATATATACAAAATCTCTCTAAGCCCCAATTTTTTTATTGGTAAAATGAAGATAACTCTTACTTTAACTATGGAATTTTGTGACAGTTCTATGAGCTGATTCTTTATAAAGCAATGTACAAACGTTAGGTGGTAATACTAGTCATTGTGATTTTTTTCTAGGTACAAGAACATGATGGGGAAAAGATATAATTTGCCTTTCATAAAATAGTGTATACCATGGAAAACTGCTCTTTGGATAAAATTTAATTGTATATTGTTAATCTCATGAATCTTCAGTTTATTTCAAAATTTGACTTAGGTTTTTGGTTTGTTTGTCTAATTTATTAGAGTGATACGTTGGATTGCAGTGAAGATATTTTAATTGAAGACGACGAAAAGAATTCTCCTCATTCTTCCGTGATTCCAGCTCTGGAAAGAAGATTGAAGGTTAGTGTTTGTCTTAGTTTTTTGCTTCATGTATTTATTTTTTTGAATAGTGCTATCCTAAATAAAATAAAAAAATTTCAAAGAGAGATCTTTTAAGTATAAGCAACTCAGTGATGGGCAAAAACAATAATATTTTAAAAGATCTTTTTTTTTTTGCTACCTCTGTAAAAACTATTATGGTGTTACTTTTAAAGGTATTGTCTAAAAATGAAATCTTTTTGTAAAAGATTGTATAGATATAATAAGTCTTATAAGATAAACTGAATTTTGAAAACACATTCCGGTCTGTAGGATTTGTGTCTATGGGATTTCTTTCAGAGAGGCAGCGAAGATGATGAATCATAAACATGCCAAAGATGAACAGTTTAACCCTCAAGCTTTCCATAAAAAAACTTCTAAAAAAGTTTCTTTTTTAATTCTTAATTTGCTTTAAGTGAAAGTTGAAAAATCAAGTAAGTCTCTCATACAAAAATTTATATACACCTTGCTATATACTCTTAATTGCTCCCCCCTAATGAGACAGCACACTCCTTCCCTCCACTCTCTCTTTTTGTGTCCATTTAGCCAGCTTCTGACCCCCTCTGCTCTCTCATCTCCCCTCCAGACAGGAGATGCCAACATAGTCTCATGTGTCTGCTTGATCCAAGAAGCTCATTCTTCACCAGTATCATCTTCTGTCCCATACTCCTGTCCAATCCCTGTCTGAAGAGTTGACTTTGGGAATGGTTCCTGTCTTGGGCTAACAGAAGGTCTGGGGACCATGACCTCTGGGGTCCTTCTAGTCTCAGTCAGACCCTTAAGTCTGGTCTTTTAATGAGAATTTGGGGTCTGCATCCCACTGCTCTCCTGCTCTCTCAGGGGCTCTCCATTGTCTTCCCTGTCAGGGCAGTCATCTGCTGTAGCCGGGCACCATCTAGTTCTTCTGGTCTCAGGCTGATGTAGTCTGTGGTTTATGTGGCCCATTCTGTCTCTTGGGCTCATAATTACCTTGTGTCTTTGGTGTTCTTCATTCTCCTTTGCTCCAGGTGGGTTGAGATCAATTGATGCATCTCAGATGGCCACTTGCTAGCATTTTAGAACCCAGAAACCACTCTCCAAAGTGGGATGCAGAATGTTTTCTTGATTTTATTATGCCAATTGCCTTAGATGTTCCCTGAAACCATGGTTCCCAAACCACTGCACCTTCTACGCTGGCCTTCGAAGCATTCAGTTTATTCAGGAAATTTCTTTGCTTTTGGTTTAGTCCAGTTGTGCTGACATCTCCTGTATTGTGTGTTGACTTTCCCTTCACCTAAAATAGTTCTTATCTACTATCTAATTAGTGAAAACCCCTCTCCCTCCCTCCCTCCCTCCTCCCTCTCATAACCATCAAAAAATATTCTCTGTTTAAACTATTTCTCCAGTTCTTGTAATAGTGGTCTTATACAATGTTTGTCCTTTTGCAACTGACTTAATTTCACTCAGCATAATGCCTTCCAGATTCCTCCATGTTAAGAAATGTTTCACCGTTTCATCGTTATTCTTTATCGATACGTAATATTCCATTGTGTGAATATACCATAATTTATTTATCCATTCATCCATTGATGGGCACTTTGGTTGCTTCCATCTTTTTGCTATTGTAAATAGTGCTGCAATAAGCACGGGTGTGCATATAACTGTTGGTGTAAAGGCTCTTATTTCTCTAGGATATATTCCAAGGAATGGGATTGCTGGATCGTATGGTAGTTCTATTTCTGGTTTTTTAAGGCAGCACCAAATCGATTTCCAAAGTAGTTGTACCATTTTACATTCCCACCAGAAGTGTATAAGTGTTCCAGTCTCTCCACAACCTCTCCAAGATTTATTATTTTATATTTTTTGAATTAATGCCAGCCTTGTTGGAGTGAGATGGAATCTCATTGTAGTTTTTTTTTTTATTAACTTTTATTAAGCTTCAAGTAAACGTTTACAAATCCAGTCAGTCTGTCACATATAAGTTTACATACATCTCACTCCCTACTCCCACTTGCTCTCCCCCTCTTGAGTCAGCCCTTTCAGTCTCTCCTTTCGTGACAATTTTGCCGGCTTCCCTCTCTCTCTATCCTCCCATCCCCCCTCCAGACAAGAGTTGCCAACACACTCTCAAGTGTCCACCAGATATAATTAGCTCACTCTTCATCAGCGTCTCTCTCCCACCCGCTGACCAGTCCCTTTCATGTCTGATGAGTTGTCTTCGGGGATGGTTCCTGTCCTGTGCCAACAGAAGATCTGGGGAGCATGGCCGCTGGGATTCCTCTAGTCTCAGTCAGACCATTAAGTTTGGTCTTTTTATGAGAATTTGGGACCTGTATCCCACTGATCTCCTGCTCCCTCAGGGGTCCTCTGCTGTGCTCCCTGTCAGGGCAGTCATCGATTGTGGCCGGGCACCAACTAGTTCTTCTGGTCTCAGGATGATGTAGGTCTCTGGTTCATGTGGCCCTTTCTGTCTCTTGGGCTCTTAGTTGTCGTGTGGCCTTGGTGTTCTTCATTCTCCTTTGCTCCAGGTGGGTTGAGACCAATTGATGCATCTTAGATGGCCGCTTGTTAGCATTTAAGACCCCAGACGCCACATTTCAAAGTGGGATGCAGAATGTTTTCATAATAGAATTATTTTGCCAGTTGACTTAGAAGTCCCCTCAAACCATGTTCCCCAAACCCCCGCCCTTGCTCCGCTGACCTTTGAAACATTCATTTTATCCCGGAAACTTCTTTGCTTTTGGTCCAGTCCAATTGAGCTGACCTTCCATGTATTGAGTGTTGTCTTTCCCTTCACCTAAAGCATTTCTTATCTACTGATTAATCAGTAAAAAACCCTCTCCCACCCTCCCTCCCTCCCCCCCTCGTAACCACAAAAGTATGTGTTCTTCTCAGGTTTACTATTTCTCAAGATCTTATAATAGCGGTCTTATACAATATTTGTCCTTTTGCCTCTGACTAATTTCGCTCAGCATAATGCCTTCCAGGTTCCTCCATGTTATGAAATGTTTCACAGATTCGTCACTGTTCTTTATCGATGCGTAGTATTCCATTGTGTGAATATACCACAATTTATTTACCCATTCATCCGTTGATGGACACCTTGGTTGCTTCCAACTTTTTGCTATTGTAAACAGAGCTACAATAAACATGGGTGTGCGTATATCTGTTTGTATGAAGGCTCTTGTGTCTCTAGGGTATATTCCCAGGAGTGGGATTTCTGGGTTGTATGGTAGTTCTATTTCTAACTGTTTAAGATAACGCCAGATAGATTTCCAAAGTGGTTGTACCATTTTACATTCCCACCAGCAGTGTATGAGAGTTCCAATCTCTCCGCAGCCTCTCCACCATTTATTATTTTGTGTTTTTTGGATTAATGCCAGCCTTGCTGGTGTGAGATGGAATCTCATCGTAGTTTTAATTTGCATTTCTCTAATGGCTAATGATCGAGAGCATTTTCTCATGTATCTGTTGGCTGCCTGAATATCTTCTTCAGTGAAATGTGTGTTCATATCCTTTGCCCACTTCTTGATTGGGTTGTTTGTCTTTTTGTGGTTGAGTTTTGACAGAATCATGTAGATTTTAGAGATCAGGCGCTGGTCGGAGATGTCATAGCTGAAAATTCTTTCCCAGTCTGTAGGTGGTCTTTTTATTCTTTTGGAGAAGTCTCTAGATGAGCATAGGTGTTTGATTTTTAGGAGCTCCCAGTTATCGGGTTTCTCTTCATCATTTTTGGTAATGTTTTGTATTCTGTTTATACCTTGTATTAGGGCTCCTAGGTTGTCCCAATTTTTTCTTCCATGATCTTTATCGTTTTAGTCTTTATGTTTAGGTCTTTGGTCCACTTGGAGTTAGTTTTTGTGCATGGTGTGAGGTATGGGTCCTGTTTCATTTTTTTGCAAATGGATATCCAGTTATGCCAGCACCATTTGTTAAAAAGGCTATCTTTTCCCCAGTTAATTGACACTGGTCCTTTCTCAAATATCAGCTGCTCATACGTGGATGGATCTATGTCTGGGTTCTCAATTCTGTTCCATTGGTCTATGTGTCTGTTGTTGTACCAGTACCAGGCTATTTTGACTACTGTGCCTGTATAATAGGTTCTGAAGTCAGGTAAGGTGAGGTCTCCCACTTTCTTCTTCTTTTTCAGTAGTGCTTTGCTTATCCGGGGCTTCTTTCCCTTCCATATGAAATTGGTGATTTGTTTCTCTATCCCCTTAAAATATGACATTGGAATTTGGATCGGAAGTGCGTTAAATGTATAGATGGCTTTTGGTAGAATAGACATTTTTACTATGTTAAGTCTTCCTATCCATGAGCAGGGTATGTTTTTCCACTTAAGTATGTCCTTTTGAATTTCTTGTAGTAGAGCTTTGTAGTTTTCTTTGTATAGGTCTTTTACATCCTTGGTAAGATTTATTCCTAAGTATCTTATCTTCTTGGGGGCTACTGTGAATGGTATTGATTTGGTTATTTCCTCTTCGGTGTTTTTTTGTTGATGTAGAGGAATCCAAGTGATTTTTGTATGTTTATTTTATAACCTGAGACTCTGCCAAACTCTTCTATTAGTTTCAGTAGTTTTCTGCAGGATTCCTTAGGGTTTTCTGTGTATATAATCATGTCATCTGCAAATAGTGATAACTTTACTTCTTCCTTGCCAATCCGGATACCTTTTATTTCTTTGTCTAGCCTAATTGCCCTGGCTAAGACTTCCAACACGATGTTGAATAAGAGCGGTGATAAAGGGCATCCTTGTCTGGTTCCCGTTCTCAAGGGAAATGCTTTCAGGTTCTCTCCATTTAGGGTGATATTGGCTGTTGGCTTTGCATAGATGCCCTTTATTATGTTGAGGAATTTTCCTTCAATTCCTATTTTGGTAAGAGTTTTTATCATGAATGGGTGTTGGACTTTGTCAAATGCCTTTTCTGCATCAATTGATAAGATCATGTGGTTTTTGTCTTTTGTTTTATTTATGTGGTGGATTACATTAATGGTTTTTCTAATATTAAACCAGCCTTGCATACCTGGTATAAATCCCACTTGATCAGGGTGAATTATTTTTTTGATGTGTTGTTGGATTCTATTGGCTAGAATTTTGTTGAGGATTTTTGCATCAATGTTCATGAGGGATATAGGTCTATAATTTTCTTTTTTTGTAATGTCTTTACCTGGTTTTGGTATCGGGGAGATGGTGGCTTCATAGAATGAGTTGGGTAGTATTCCGTCATTTTCTATGCTTTGGAATACCTTTAGTAGTAGTGGTGTTAACTCTTCTCTGAAAGTTTGGTAGAACTCTGCAGTGAAGCCGTCCGGGCCAGGGCTTTTTTTTGTTGGGAGTTTTTTGATTACTGTTTCAATCTCTTTTTTTCTTATGGGTCTATTTAGTTGTTCTACTTCTGAATGTGTTAGTTTAGGTAGGTAGTGTTTTTCCAGGAATTCATCCATTTCTTCTAGGTTTTCAAATTTGTTAGAGTACAATTTTTCATAATAATCTGAAATGATTCTTTTAATTTCATTTGGTTCTGTTGTGATGTGGTCCTTCTGGTTTCTTATTCGGGTTATTTGTTTCCTTTCCTGTATTTCTTTAGTCAGTCTAGCCAATGGTTTTATCAATTTTGTTAATTTTTTCAAAGAACCAGCTTTTGGCTTTGTTAATTCTTTTCAATTGTTTTTCTGTTCTCTAATTCATTTAATTCAGCTCTAATTTTTATTATTTGTTTTCTTCTGGTGCCTGATGGATTCTTTTGTTGCTCAGTTTCTATTTGTTCAAGTTGTAGGGACAGTTCTCTGATTTTGGCTCTTTCTTCTTTTTGTATGTGTGCATTTATCGATGTAAATTGGCCTCTGAGCACTGCTTTTGCTGTGTCCCAGAGGTTTTGATAGGAAGTATTTTCATTCTCATTGCTTTCTATGAATTTCCTTATTTCCTCCTTGATGTCTTCTATAACCCAGTCTTTTTTCAGGAGGGTATTCTTCATTTTCCAAGTATTTGATTTCTTTTCCCTAGTTTTTCTGTTATTGATTTCTAGTTTTATTGCCTTGTGGTCTGAGAAGATGCTTTGTAATATTTCGATGTTTTGGACTCTGCAGAGGTTTGTTTTATGACCTAATATGTGGTCTATTCTAGGGAACGTTCCATGTGCGCTAGAAAAAAAAGTATATTTTGCAGCAGTTGGGTGGAGAGTTCTGTATAAGTTAATGAGGTCAAGTTGGTTGATGGTCCTAATTAGATCTTCCTTGGCTCTATTGAGCTTCTTACTGGATGTCCTGTCCTTCTCCGAAAGTGGTGTGTTGAAGTCGCCTACTATAATTGTGGAGGTATCTATCTCACTTTTCAATTCTGTTAAAATTTGATTTATGTATCTTGCAGCCCTGTCATTGGGTGCATAAATATTTAATATGGTTATGTCTTCCTGATCAATTGTCCCTTTTATCATTATATAGTGTCCTTCTTTGTCCTTTGTGGTGGATTTAAGTCTAAAGTCTATTTTGTCAGAAATTAATATTGCTACTCCTCTTCTTTTTTGCTTATTGTTTGCTTGATATATTTTTTTCCATCCTTTGAGTTTTAGTTTGTTTGTGTCTCTAAGTCTAAGGTGTGTCTCTTGTAGGCAGCATATAGATGGATCGTGTTTCTTTATCCAGTCCGTGACTCTCTGTCTCTTTATTGGTGCATTTAGTCCATTTACATTCAGGGTAATTATAGATAAATAAGTTTTTAGTGCTGTCATTTTGATTCCTTTTTATGTGTGTTGTTGACAATTTCATTTTTCCACATACTTTTTTGTGCTGAGGCGTTTTTCTTAGTAAATTGTGAGATCCTCTTTTTCATAGTGTTTGACTTTATGTTAGTTGAGTCGTTACGTTTTTCTTGGTTTTTATCTTGAGTTACAGAGTTGTTATACCTTTTTGTGGTTACCTTATTATTTACCCCTATTTTTCTAAGTAAAAACCTAACTTGTATTGTTCTATATTGCCTTGTATCACTCTCCATATGGCAGTTCAATGCCTCCTGTATTTAGTCCCTCTTTTTGATTATTGTGATCTTTTATCTATTGACTTCCATAATTCCCTGTTATGTGTATTTTTTTTAATTAATCTTAATTGGTTTGTTTTTGTGATTTCCCTATTTGACTTGATATCAGGACGTTCTGTTTTGTGACCTTGTGTTGTGCTGATATCTGATATTATTGGTTCTCTGACCAAACAATACCCTTTAGTATTTCTTGTAGCTTTGGTTTGGTTTTTGCAAATTCTCTAAATTTGTGTTTATCTGTAAATATCTTAATTTCGCCTTCATATTTCAGAGAGAATTTTGCTGGATATATGATCCTTGGCTGGCAGTGTTTCTCCTTCAGTGTTCTGTATATGTCGTCCCATTCCCTTCTTGCCTGCATGGTTTCTGCTGAGTAGTCAGAACTTATTCTTATTGATTCTCCCTTGAAGGAAACCTTTCTTTTCTCCCTGGCTGCTTTTAAAATTTTCTGTTTATCTTTGGTTTTGGTGAGTTTGATGATAATATGTCTTGGTGTTTTTCTTTTTGGATCAATCTTAAATGGGGTTCGATGAGCATCTTGGATAGATATCCTTTCGTCTTTCATGATGTCAGAGAAGTTTTCTGTCAGGAGATCTTCAACTATTTTCTCTGTGTTTTCTGTCCTCCCTCCCTGTTCTGGGACTCCAATCACATGCAAGTTATCCTTCTTGATAGAGTCCCACATGATTCTTAGGGTTTCTTCATTTTTTTAAATTCTTTTATCTGATTTTTTTTCAGCTATGTTGGTGTTGATTCCCTGGTCCTCCAGATGTCCCAGCCTGCATTCTAATTGCTCGAGTCTGCTCCTCTGACTTCCTATTGCGTTGTCTAATTCTGTAATTTTATTGTTAATCTTTTGGATTTCTACATGCTGTCTCTCTATGGATTCTTGCAACTTATTAATTTTTCCACTATGTTCTTGAATAATCTTTTTGAGTTCTTCAACAGTTTTATCAGTGTGTTCCTTGGCTTTTTCTGCAGTTAGCCTAATTTCATTTGTGATGTCTTTAAGCATTCTGTAAATTAGTTTTTTATATTCTGTATCTGATAATTCCAGGATAGTATCTTCATTTGGGAAAGATTTTGATTCTTTTGTTTGGGGGGTTGGAGAAGCTGTCATGGTCTGCTTCTTTAAGTGGTTTAATATGGATTGTTGTCTCCGAGCCATCACTGGGAAACTAGTTTTTCCAGAAAATCCGCTGCGTCCAGTCCAAATCCCGGCGGGACGGTTCCCCGGCTGGGACGCTGCTCTTCCCGTTCCAAGACCAGTCACTGCCTCCCGGGGATTTCTCCTACCGGCTGCATCCCACGCCGCCCGCGAACCGGCTGGTCCCCCTCCCGGGGTTAGTTCAGGGGGGTGGAGCAGCTCTCTGTGCTTGTGCCGTACCTGACTGGTACGCTGGCTCCAGGCTCTGGAAACAATCGCTGCTTCCCTGTATTAGTTCGTTCTCCGTCTCTAAATCTGTGATTGTTGTTCAGGGTTCGTAGATTGTTATGTATGTGATCGATTCACTTGTTTTTCCGTGTCTTTGTTGTAAGAGGGATCCGAGGTAGTGTCTGCCTAGTCCGCCATCTTGGCTCCGCCCTCATTGTAGTTTTGATTTGCATTTTTCTAATGGCTAGTGATCGTGAGCATTTCCTCATGTATCTGTTAGCTACCTGAATGTCTTTTTTGGTGAAGTGTCTGTTCGTATCCTTTGTCCGTTTTTTAATTGGGTTGTCTTTTTGTAGTTGAGTTTTTGCGGTATCATGTAGATTTTAGAGATCAGGTACTGATCGGAAATGTCATAGCTAAAAACTTTTTCCCAGTCTGTAGGTAGGCTTTTTACTGTTTTGGTGAAGTCTTTGGATGAGCATAGATGTTTGATTTTTAGGAGCTCGCAGTTATCTAGTTTCTCTTCTGCATTGTTAGTAATGTTTTGTATACTGTTTATGCCATGTATTAGGGCTCCTAACGTTGTCCCTATTTTTTCTTCCACGATCTTTATTATTTTAGATTTTATATTTATTTAGGTCTTTGATCCATTTTGAGTTCGTTTTTGTGAATGGTGTGAGGTATGGGTCCTGTTTCATTTTTTTTTGCAAATGGATATCCAGTTATGCCAGCACCATTTGTTAAAGACACTGTCTTTTCCCCATTTAACTGACTTGGGGCCTTTGTCAAATATCAACTGCTCATATGTGGATGGATTTATGTCTGGATTCTCAATTCTGTTCCATTGGTCTATGTATCTGTTGTTGTACCAGTACCAGGCTGTTTTGACTACTGTGGTGGTATAATAGGTTCTAAAATCAGGTAGAGTGAGGCCTCCCACTTTGTTCTTCTTTTTCAGTAATGCTTTACTTATCCAGGGCCTCTTTCCCTTCCATATGAAGTTGGTGATTTGTTTCTCCATCTCATTAAAAAATGTCTTTGGAATTTGGATTGGAATTGCATTGTATCTATAGCTGGCTTTTGGTAGAATAGACATTCTACCAAGACAATGTTAAGTCTTCCTATCCATAAGCCAAGGTATGCTTTTCCACTTAATGTAGGTCTCTTTTGGTTTCTTGCAGTAGTGTCTTGTAGTTTTCTTTGTATCGGTCTTTTACTTCTATGGTAAGATATATTCCTAAGTATTTTATCTTCTTGGGGGCTACTGTAAATGGTATTGATTTGGTGATTTCCTCTTCAATGTTCTTTTCGTTGGTGTAGAGGAATCCAACTGATTTTTGTATGCTTATCTTGTATCCTGATACTCTGCTAAACTCTTTATTACTTTCAGTAGTTTTCTTGAGGATTCTTTAGGGTTTTCTGTATATAAGATCATGTCATCTGCAAGTAGAGATACTTTGACTTCTTCCTTGCCAATCTGGATGCCCTTTATTTCTTTATCTAGCCTAATTTTTCTGGCTAGGACCTCCAGGACAGTGTTCAATAAGAGTGGCGATAAATGGCATCCTTGTCTGGTTCCTGATCTCAAGGGGAATGATTTAAGACTCTCTCCATTTAGGATGATTTTGGCTGTTGGCCTTGTATAAATGCCCTTTGTTATGTGGAAGAATTTTCCTTTTGTTCCTATTTTGCTGAGAATTTTTGTCATGAATGGGTGTTGAACTTTGTCAAATGCCTTTTCTGCATGAATTGATAAAATCATGTGGTTCTTGTCTTTTGTTTATATGATGGATTACATTAATTGTTTTTCTAATGTTGAACCACCCCTGCATACCTGGTTTGAATCCCACTTGGGCATGGTGAGTTATTTTTTAGATATGTTGTTGAATTCTATTGGCTAGAATTTTGTTGAGGATTTTTGCATCTAAGTTCATGAGGGATATAGGTCTGTAATTTTTTTTTGTGTGGTGTCTTTACCTGGTTTTGGTATCAGGGATATGCTGGCTTCATCAAATAAGTTTGAGAGTATTCCATCTCTTCCTATGCTCTGAAATACCTTTAGTAGTAGTGGTGTTAACTCTTCTCTGAAAGTTTGATAGAACTCTGCAGTGAAGCCGTCTGGGCCAGGGCTTTTTTTTTTTGTTTTTGGGAGTTTTTTGATTACCTTTTCAATCTGTTCTTTTGTTATGGGTCTGTTTAATTGTTCTTCCTTTGTTTGTGTTAGTTTAGGTAGGTAATATGTGTCTAGGAATTCATCCATTTCATCTAGGTTTTCAAATTTGTTAGAGTATAATTTTTCATAGTAATCTGATATGATTCATTTCAGTTCAGTCTGTTGTCATATTGTCCATCTCATTTCTTATTCGGGATATTTGCTTCATTTCCCGTTTTTCTTTTGTCAGTTTGGACAGTGGTTTATCAATTTTGTTGTTTTTGCAAAGAACCAGCTTTTGGTCGTTACCTTTTTCAATTGTCTATTTTCATTTAATACTGCTCTAATTTTTATTATTTGCTTTCTTCTGGTGCCTGGGGGTTTCTTTTGTTGCTCTCTTTCTATTTGTTCATGTTGTAGGGATAATTTTTTTTATTTTTGCCCTTTTTTCTTTTTAGATGTATGCATTTGTTGATATAAATTGACCTCCGAGCACTGCTTTCGCTGTGTCCTGAAGGTTCTGATAGGAAGTGTTTTCATTTTCATTAGATTCTATGAATTTCCTTATTTCATCCTTAATGTCTTCTGCAACCCAGTTGTTTTTGAGCAGGGTGTTGTTCAGTTTCCAAGTGTTTGATTTCTTTTCCCTCCTTTTCTGTTATTGATTTCCACTTTTATGGCCTTATGGTCAGAGAAGATGCTTTGTAATATTTTACTGTTTTGGATTCTGCCAAGGCTTGCTTTATGACCTAATATGTGGTCTATTCTAGAGAATGTTCCATGTGCACTAGAAAAGAAAATATACTTGACTGATGTTGGGTGGAGTGTTCTGTATATGTCTATGAGGTCAAGTTGGTTGATTGTGGCATTTAGATCTTTCGTGTCTTTATTGAGCTTCTTTCCGGATGTCCTGTCCTTCACCAAAAGTGGTTTGTTGAAGTCTCCTACTGTAATTGTGGAGCTGTCTATCTCACTTTTCAATATTGTTAAAGTTTGTTTTATGTATCTTGCAGCCTTGTCATTGGGTGCATAAATATTTAATATGGTTATATCTTCTTGGTATATTGTCCCTTTAATCATTATATAGTGTCCTACCTCATCCTTTGTGGTGGATTTAACTTTAAAGTCTATTTTGTCAAATTCATACTGCCACTTCTGCACTTTTTTCTTTGTTGTTTGCTTGATATATTTTTTTCGATCCTTTCAGTTTTTGTTTGTGTTTTTTAGTCTAAGATATGTCTCTTGTAGGCAGCATATAGATGGATCTTGTTTTTTAATCCATTCTGCCACTCTCTGTCTCTTTATTGGTGCATTTAGTCCATTTACATTCAGCATAATTATGGATAGGTATGAATTTAGTGCTATCATTTTGATGTCTTTTTTTGTGTGTTGTTGACAGTTTCTTTTTCCCACTTAATTTTATGTGCTGAGTAGATTATATATTGTCCTTTCCTCGTATTCGTTGTTGATTTTTTTTCTGCTGAGTCTCTATTTTTTTTTGTATTTTATTTTGATGAGTAGGATAGTTAATATTTACCCATTTTTCTACATTTAAACCTAACTTTTTTTTCTTTACATTGCCTTGTCTTCCTCTCCATATCAAAAATCTGTGACTGCATTTCTTAGTCCCTCTTTATTGTGTTAATGTCATCTTCTTTTACATAATAACATTGCTTTTCCGTTTTGAACATTTTTTTATCTTGATTTATTTTTGTGATTTCCCTGTTTGGGTTGACCTCTGAATGCTCTGACCAGTGTTCTAGTCTTGGGTCGATGCTTGATATTCTTGATCTTCTAACCAAAGAACTCCCTTTAGTATTTCTTGTAATTTTGGTTTGGTTTTCGTGATTTCCCTAAACTTCTGTTTATCTGAAAATGTCCTAATTTTACCTTCGTATTTGAGAGACAGTTTTGCTGGGTATATGATTCTTGCCTGGCAATTTTTTTCCTTCAGTGCTTTGTATAAGTCATCCCATTGCCTTCTTCCCTGCCTGGTTTCTGCCAAGTAGTCTGAGCTAATTCTTATTGACTCTACTTTGTAGGTGACTTTTCTTTTTGCTTTGTTTTGTTTTGATATGCTCAAATGGGTTGTTTGTGTGAGCTAGCCTGATTATTTTCACCTTTGAAGCTCTTACGGCCTGTCACCAGATGGCTAGAGCTATTATCAGGTATGTCAGTCTAGGAGTCCATTCACTTTTCTTATATGAATTTAGATCAGCTGTCCAGGTAGTTGATCATCAAGTGTGTGGTACAGTCTTAGAGGGGCAGGGGTGATTGGTGTAGGTACCGGTACCTGGTTGCAGCAGGGGTCATGCTCTGAACAAGGCAGGGGACTGACAGCCGTCCCCTGAGTGTCTGTGAGGAAAGCATGTCCCTGTTCACTAGAGCGTACAGATGGGTGGGTTCTGCAGATGGGCTATGGACCCCCAATACTTTTGGTTGTAAGGAATGGGAGGTACCAGTTATCTTTGGGCCCTTGTCTTGGGTGGCAGGGTGACCTGAGTGGAGCCACCAGTCCTTACGCCCCTGATGTGGGTAGGTGAGGACCTTGTTTAATAGGTAAAGCGGTGTCAAACATCAAACACTAACCTTTCACCACGCAGCTGAAATGGTTGGTGTCTGCCAACAAGGGCCTATTCTCCTGAAATAGGCCCACACAGGACCATGCAGGGGGAAAGGTATTCAAAGTCCACAGACTGTTTATGCCTGGACAAGAGCCGCTTCTGTCCTGAGCTCCCCTGGTTAGTGGAGCTGGCAAATAATTGCAAATTTATTCCTTCTCCAAGGCTGGGAGGATGGCTCTAGGCACTCAGCACGGCCTATCTTAGGCCCAGGGAAATCTACAGCCACTGAAGCCAGCTTGGGGGTTGGGGTGCATTAAAATATACGAAAGTACTTAGCTTTTGCCGAGTGGGCTGTTCTTCTCTGGTTCCGGAGGTGTGAGTAGGTTGTGTGGCTGGCTGCTTCTCCCTGAGGAATCACGGCCAAACGCTAGGACCAGCTCTCCGCAGCTGCTCCTGGGAATGGTGTGTGAGGGATCCCTGTGATTCAAGTCCGGCAACTCCTCTCCACTTCTGGACTGTCTCGCCCTTCCCCGCTGCTCAGTCTGTTTTCTGACTTTGCCTTTGATGTTCAGGGCTCCTAGCTTGTCATAAACATAATCGTTTCATTTGTTTTTTCGGGTCTTTGTTGTAAGAGGGATTGCAGGAAGCATGTGGTATTCTGCCATCTTGGCCCTGCTGCTAAAGAAGGTTTTGAGGTTTTCCAAATGTATGAAGGTAATGCACATTCACTGGAAAATATTCACACTGTGCACAGAAATATTACAAAAGAAAATAGCAATTACCTCTGATTCCACGACTGAGATACATAACCAATTTTAATGTTTTGACATGAATATTCATGCAAACTTATTTATGAATGTATGAAAATTTGCATAGAAATGTGATTATATGATTCATGTTCTTTCATAACCTGCCTTTTTTGTATGTAAAGTTTTTAAACACACAGAAAATAGTACAGTGATTATCATATATTCCCATGTGGATTCATTCAACTTTTTTATTATGCACTCTTTCTGCATGTATAGTGTTTTTGTTAGTTGCTGTTGAGTCGATTCTGACTCGTGATGACCCGATGTGTGCAGAGTATAACTGCTCCATAGGGTTTTCAAGTCTGTGACCTTTTGGCAACAGATCTCCAGGCCTGTCTTCCCAGGCGCCTCCAAGTAGGTTCAAACCACCAACCTTTCAGCTAGTAGTTGAGTGCTTAACAGTTTGGCCCACCCAGGGACAATAAAAAGAACAAAAAAGTAAGGCTTAGTGCCATGCAGTGTTGTGTGCTCTTGTTTTTGGTTTTGGGTGGTTGGTTGGTTGGTTTGTGGAGAGAAGGAGGCAAGAATTTCATAATATAGACATGGAAACGTTCTTGAAATGTAAACAATCTATCGGCTGTGCAAATGGGGACTGAGGGCCTCGGAAGGGAGGGTGAGATTTACTTTTATGTTGTTTAAATTTTTTTTACCACTTGCCACTTATTTTCATAATTTTATAGCAAAGCTTTGCATCATAGATCATTTAAGTAGTCTGACGATTCACAGTTTCATCCCGGAGTGGGGGCTGTGATGGAGAGAGAAGAAGAGGGAGAACACCAATAGTAATTTCGAAGGGCACATTTTTAATCCGCCTGCACATTTCTCTCTTCCACTACCTACTCCTACAGCAGCCTCAGATTTGGCTGTGTACCTCTTAGGGGTACAACTCCCTCCCCCCAGGTCATGAATTACTCAGTGAGTGAGTGATGGAATATGAATGCTGTAGAGCCCAGAGAACTAGGTCAGTGTATGAAATTTTAAAATGTTAGCTAGACACCTTACATACTTTGTGCAATGAGATAGGATATGCAGCTAATTCAGTCCTTCCCCTCCAACTTCTATTCATTGATAATAAGAAAAAGGATTTACCTGCATTTTTTTCCCCAAAAAAAATCAATTTAAAAGAAAAGATTCCAAAAAAGAAATGCATTTTGCCTTTTATACCTAGAAAAACCTTTTATATTAAAAACTGGATTAATACTTAAACAGTCTTGGGTCTCCATCAGAAATGAAACAGCTTCCATCGGTTCAATGATGTGTGGATCTTTTTAGATTTTCAGTAGGAAAATTTAGTTCATGAAGGTTTTATCTTTAGTGCTGAAATCTATTTACCTGGTATAATAAAAAGAATAGATTGCTCAATGCCCAGTTCAGAGCCAAATTATTATTCTTTTTTTTCAGCAGTTAGGAGTCAACCCTAGTTCTGAGGTTATTAGCACAAAAATAAATTTATGACTTTTACGTCCTTTATGCATTATGTTTAAAATTTTGCTGTAAAGATTATTGTGAATAGAAGATTTTAGGCAGTCTGAAACTAAAAATGATCCTTTTATTCATGGTGATGTATCTGCTTTTGTGGATGCTTTGTTTTTCAAGCAGAACTTATTTCAGAAGCAAGAAAAATGGTTTTCTTATGGGGACGGGAGTGTCAGTACGCCTTATTTTATTCATGTTGACTCCTGGCTACTTACAAACTCAGTGATTAAACCGATGCTGTAATACACTGGCATTCTCTCAATTTGATATGTAGACTCTGTATTGCAAGCAGTTATTTGCTATATTATTTCTTTGAAAGAAAAATATTATATTTTTTTGTAATTAGAGACTTATAACTTATAAATAAAACAGTTGTGCTCTGAGAAGAATTCCCTGCTTCTCTATAGAAAAGTGAATTATAAACCACATCTGGAGAAAGTACTTCTCGAATGAACGGTATGACAGTTTTCATTTGAAGTTGTCACTGGCAAGTATTTTTCTTTCTCCTTTACAGATTGGTTTGGCTTCTGTTCGGGATTTACAGCAGCATCTCCTGCTTAAGGAAAAAATTATTTCAAAATCTTGCAAGGCTTTAATGAACCTGGTTGAAGGGAAAACTGGTACATCATCAAGTACAGAGGAGGTAAAATTAGTCATATAATTATTTTATCATTTTATGAGTTGAAAATTTGCAAGTTATGGAAAAATTATTTAAATTGGAATATATTAGAAAATGCTGCTTGGAGGATCAAGAAGCAAATTGGCAGAGATCATAATTTATGACATATAATTTATGACCTTGTATAGTATTTGATTAAGGAGCCAATGTTTTACCAATTTGCAAGTGATTGTATAAGATATTAAAGTCTCAGTTATCAGGAACCTTGGGGAAAATGAGTTCTTTTGTCTAAAAAAAAATTTAACTATTAGATCTTTTTTATTTGTATGGTTGGTACAGAAATTACTTCCAAGTGAATTATATATTTCCTGACTTCTTACCGAGCATTAAACTTGTATTGATGATGATGTAATGTCATCATTGGTGTACTGGTTTTCAATCGGTTGTATCATTCATTTCTAAGGGTATTTATTCTTGCAGTAAATGGCCCGAAATTGCTGTGCTGTGCTTTTTTTAGTCCTTATATGTACTCCCTAAGAGCCTCTTCAGGTATCTTGCAGTACTTTTTTATAATTTTACTCTTTCCTTGTGGTTGACCATCCTAAGAGCCTCTTCAGGTATCTTGCCGTTACTTATGCCAGTTCAGCAATGTAGAAAATCAGCAAAAACTGGAGACTTTATAAAAAGTAGCATCTACATACATTAGTAAGGATCCCCTGTGGTGCAGTGGTTAAGCGCTCAGCTGCTAACCCAAAGATCAGCAGTTTCAACCCACCAGCCACCCCACAAGAAAAAGGTGGCAGCCTGCTTCCATAAAGATTACAGCCTTAGAAACCCAATGGGGCAGTTCTACTCTGTCCTATAGGGTCACTATGAGCCGATTCGACGGGCAACGGGTTTTTTTAGTTTAATGTACTTTGGTAGTTCCATTCAAAGAAAGACACAGCATAGCAAAATTAAAAATAAATCAAGAAAAGCTGGAGGGAGAGACACTTAATGTTGCATTTTATTCTCTCAAGTCACTTCAGTGCCCAGCTCTGACTTCCTTCTAGATTGATCATTCTCGTAACAGTCTAAGCCTTGTGCTTGTATTTAAGTCTAGCAGTATGAGGGTTTTGGTTGAAAATATGGTCCTGTTAATGTGAAAACCATCACAAAAGCACATGACATTGCATTTTTATATTACTGTTCTAATTTCCTGGGAAACCTCACAGAATTCATTATTAGTCTCCCCATTTTCCTTTTCCTACCTCGTTCTAACAATCTGGCCAGTATTAGAAAGGGGAAGGAATGTTTAGAAATTAATGGATTAGAGCATCTATGTGCAAGGCACCATTTTGGGCATTTCCATTGTTTCTTAGTTAATTTTGAAAGCAACCCCAGCAAGCTGTACATATTTCCCCAGGTTTCAGATGAATAGCTGGCCTCAGATCTCACAGCCACTAGCAGAAGCGTCAGATTCCTAGGAACATTTTTAGTCCGCTATATTGTAAGTGTCCTTGTATTTTTTTCCAGTACACATAGATATGGAGTATAGCAGAATAGTGAAGATGGAACCTGGGCTCTGGAACCAGTCTGCTTCAGTTCTAATCCCAGTTCTGCCACTTGCTAGCTATGTGACCTTGGGCAAGTTACCTAACCTCCCTGTGCCTCATTTTCCTTATCTGTAAAATATATGCAATAATAGTACCGGCTTAGGGTACTAGGGTTATTGTGAATAATATTTAGAACAGCGACTGGTTTGTAGTAAGCCCTCAGTAATTATTGCATATTATTATTACCACTACTGTTTCTAAAGTTATTGTAAATCTATATGTGTGTGGAAGTGAGAGAGTATGGCCTAGACTTGAACACTAAAATTTTAGCAGTAATCTGTAAGCCCTCAAAAATAGTTTAATTAGATTTATTCATATAAAAGTTCAGTTATAGGCTTAGTATAAGTCGCTGGTAAAATTTGATTATATTGTTTTTTATTTAAAGATTTGATCTTGATATACCTGGGTTTATGTTTTGTCAGTTTATATTTAAAAATGGACTCTTAAGTTTATATCCCTGCTGACTGCATGTTGGACACCCCATCTTGTTTCCAATCATGCCATGTTTCTTGATCTGAGTAGATA
This sequence comes from Elephas maximus indicus, assembly GCF_024166365.1. NCBI lineage: Eukaryota > Metazoa > Chordata > Mammalia > Proboscidea > Elephantidae > Elephas > Elephas maximus. The sequence continues at coordinate 164,802,604 of NC_064846.1, forward strand.
ATTTTAGTTAATTGTATATATTTCGTAAGTTTTATTTTAGTCAATTATGTTTAGTCCGTAATATAGTATGTTATATGCATTAGACTTTACTTTTAAATCTCTAGGCTATAAGGCCTGTCCAAAAGTTGATTTGCATTTTTCCCAAGTTTTGCTATGTTCGGTGCATTTTTTGTAATCAGTTATTTAAACATGTTTTTCTATAAGGAATGTCTTGTTCCTCTTTGTGGTGAAAAAGAACATCCTGCGCATACCTTTGATGAAAAGCTATCAGACAATTTAAAAGATTCAGAACATCTAATAGAGAAAATGTGGTATCGTGTAATGGATGATAGTTTGGTTGTTGGAGTGGAAATCACATCTTCTTTGCAACTGTAAGTAAATGCCTTGATGCTGTAGGACAGTGCTGTCCAATGGAAATAAAATGCAAGCCACAAAGGTGCTCTCTCTTAGTTATCTAGTGCTGCTATAACAGAAATACCACAAGTGGATGGCTTTAACAAACAGAAGTTTATTTTCTCACAGTCTAGTAGGCTAGAAGTACAAGTTCAGGATGCCAGCTTCAGGGGAAGGCTTTCTCTCTCTGTCGGCTCTGGGCGAAGGTCCTTGTCATCAATCTTCCCCTGGTTTAGGAGCTTCTCAGTGCAGGGACTCCAGGTCCAAAGGACATGCTTTGCTTCCAGCTCTGCTTTCTTGGTGGTAGGAGGTCTCCATGTCTCTCTGCTCGCGTCTCTCTTTTATATCTCAAAAGAGATTGCCTCAAGACAAAACCCAATCTTATAGATTGAGTCCAGCCTCAATAACATAACTGCTGCTAGTCCCATCTCATTAACATCATGGAGATAGGATTTATAATACATAGGATAATCACATCAGATGCCAAAGTGGTTTACAGTCACACAATCCTGGGAATCATGGCCTAGCCAAGTTGACACATATTTTGGGGGAACACAATTCAATCCATAACACACTCCTAATACGGAGTCCCTGAGTGGTGCAAACTACTAAGGAAAAGGTTTGCTGTTCAGACCCACCTAGAGGAGCCTTGTAATAAAGGCCTGGCAATCTGTTTGTGAAAGGCCACAGCCTTAAAAACCTATGGAACACAGTTTTACACTGCACACATGGGGTCACCGTGAGGTGGAATCGACTGGACAGCAACTGGTTTGGAGTTTTTTTTTTTTTGTTTGGTAGCCATATTAAAAATGTCAGTAGAAACAGGCGAAATTAATTTCAGTATTTTTTTAACCCAATATATCCAAACATTATCACTTCATTTCAACATGTAATCAATATATAAAATTATTAGTGATATTTTACATCTATTTTTTCATACTAAATTTAAAAAATTTGGTGTATATTTTACGTGTACAGCTCCTCTCAGTTTGGACTAGCCACATTTCTAGTGTTCAGTAGCTTCATGCAGCTAGTGGCTTCTGTATTGGCCAGCACAGCTCTAGGAGTATCTGTTTTACACAAATGCATTTGAGTTAATAATATGAAGAGGGTAGAGTTTATGAAATCTCTGGACATTGTCGGGTCAAGTTGCTATGGTCTTCAGAATAGGGAAAAACAATGCACAGAACTTTCTCAGCAGAATATTGAGAAGTATTAGAAGCATTTAGAGACTATGGATTAAAGTAGAAAGAGGAAAATTTGGTTAAATAAATTATTTCCTTCTAATAACAATTTTTATCTCTCTCATAATTTTCTCTTTTGGGCTATTGAAACCATGAATGGGGACGTAATGTCTGTGTTGTTGGTAGCACAGCAAAGAGCTTTTTAACCAAAGCTTGTACTACCCACAATACAGACATTACGTTAAGTGTATTTGAACCACTACTGTGCAATCAGAGAGAAACCAGATAGTGCCTTGCAATAGTCTGAGAGTTGATGGTAGTGTTCTAGAAGGGAATATATCTGAGCAGCTTAATATAGCAAGGAAGCCAGGCTACTTTTTTAGAGGATCCAGAATCATTTTTGAGATGTGGATTTATTTTGTTTTAGTGAATGTCTAAGCTGTTTTGATCTAGTTGCTTATATGGTTTTTCTTTTTTCTTTAATTTCTAATTAATTTTCTTACATTCCTGGAGATAATCCCAGATTCATCCTGATTCCTTTTGGTTCATTGCTGGATTAGGTTTGCTAACACTTGGTGTATTCCTGGATTAAATTTGTTTACATTTGGTTAAGGATATTTGTGTTTATGATCATGAGTGAAATTGACTTGAAATGTTTCTGAACAATACTTGCTTGGCTTTAGTATGAAGGCTATACTAGTTTATAAGTGAGTTGGGGAGTGTTTCCTTCTTTCCTGTTCTCTGGAACAGTTTGTATAAATTTGGAATGATCTGTTTTTTGATATTTGCTTGTACTCACCCGGAAAGCAATGAAGACCTTATAATCTATAGGTTCCCTTTCATGTCTTTTTTTCCTTACAACATATTTTTGAAAAAACAGGGAAGTTCCCTATAAAGTTCTATAGATTGGATCTTGCTGATTTCATCCTGTGATTTTGTTTAACCTGTCTCTGTGTCTCATGTATTTCCTCTAAATTGGTATTAGACTTAGAAGCAGGATATGAATAATGCTTGATTTTTTCTTTTTTTAAGAAGAATACTTAATAGATAGTGTTGCATTCTTCTATCAGGAGGTATATAAGGTCTAATCATTTTCATTTTGGGATATTAGCAACTATTAATGAGCATTGCCTTCTTCCTCATTGTTTCATTGTTGTTGTTGTTAATAGGGGCCATCAAGTGTAGGTTCCGACTCGTAGTGACCCCATGTACAACAGAATGAACCACTGCCTGGTCCCGTACCATCCTCACAATCCTTGCTGTGTTTGAGCCCATTGTTGGCAGCCACTGTGTCAGTCCATCTCCTTGAGGGTCTTCCTCTTTTTTGCTGACCCTCTACTTTACCAAGCACGATGTCCTTCTCCAGGCCCTAGTCCCTCCTGATAACATGTCCAAAGTATGTGAGATGAAATCTCGTCATTCTTGCTTCTAAGGAGCATTCTGGCTATACTTCTTCCAAGATAGATTTGTTTATTCTTCTGACAGTCCATGGTATAATCAATGTTCTTCACCAACACCATAATTCAAATAGACCAATTCTTCTTCGGTCTTCCTTGTTCATTTTTTTTAGAAGTAGATCATCAAGTCCTTCTTCTTAGTCTGGAAGTTCTGTTGAAACCTGTCTACCATGGGTGACCCAACTGGAATTTGAAATACCAGCGGCATACCTTCCAGCATCACAGTAACATGCAAGCTACCACAAGCAGGACAAACTGACAGATGAGTGTTAGATTGTTTCACTAGGGTTTGCAAGATGGTGATAAGAAACTTCTCTTCATCAATTATTTAGTTATCCTCAAATATAGTTTGTAATTTAGAAACCAGAATCCGGGCACAAGAGAAGTTCATTGCTCCTGAGGTGGTAGTTATTTCTAGGCCTTTTTGTGGGCAGAGGTAGGAAGTAAGTTTTTTTTTTTTAAGAGATGAAATACAGCACGAGTCGATACTGATAACTTCCAATTCAGATTCAAAACTTCAAAGTTTTTACTTAACCTCACCAATCTTTCATCTGTCTCCCTTCTGCCATGCTAAAAATTCCAGTTCTTACCAAAATAATTACTCATTTACTTTATCCCACAATATATATGCAATATTCCCAGATTAACAATACCAATAATATAATTACTAAAGTTGTTTAAGAATTTTTTGAGGTTCTTTTTTATTCTTAGGATATAACCCACTTGGTATGTACAGTGAACTTCCTGGGTGTTAAAATCCTCTCTTTGTGTTTATATCACCATTCTCACCTATTTTTACTTGATAAACTTTGACAGTGTTGGAATATACTAAAACAAACCTATATCATAATTGTAAATTATTAGAAATGTAAATCTAGAAACAATTGCTAAGTGATAAAGAATATTTTATAGTCAAAAGCAGATTTTATAGAAGTCATTTATAGGATTATAAAATATATAATTATAATATACAATTTTTTAGTTTACAGGTATTTGCATTCTAAATCATTGCAAAAATAAAATATGGATTTTTTTTAATAACGAGATTTTATTTTTCTTGTTTAACAAGAAAACAACCTACCTAAAAAATAATATCCAGATATTTTACTATTCCTTTATCTTAAAAAAAAATTTTTTTTTTAGTTGGAGTAATTACTTTCTTGTAGTCCAGCCTATTTACAGTATTTTTGCTTACCTATTTTAAGAGAAGTGCTGTTATAGGATCTTTTAAAACTGTGGTATTTACTCTTAATTTTCTGACATACTTTACATTTGAAATATTTCCTAGAAAAAGAGAGAATGAAAATAAATTTTTTGTATGCTATCTAATCATCTATTTAACTTTAAAGAATGAACTTGTAGACTATAACCAATCTCTGTGGATTATTTGCAGGTCACTGAAGGATGTGACTTTGTCGCTGTTACTGGATCAAGCTTGCGACTCCAGCTTTCTGCTGAAGTGTCAAAATAGGATGATTAAGTTGAGTACGGATTCTTTACCAGCATCACCTCCTGTGCTGTTTGAAATAGGATCAGAGGCAAAAAGAATCAAGTTAACCCTTCATAGCGAGGAAGAGAAAAGCTGTGTTTGTCAACAACCATCTAAGAAAGATTGTGCACAGATAATTACTGCTGTAACATCTCTTCCACCACTTTTAGCACTCAGCAATTTCTGTTGCATTGTGCTGCTACAAATTAGGGAGATCAAAAATGGGAACCTTTCTGAAGATCGTTATGTTCCTTGTGGCAGACTTTTTTTAAGTCTGGACGATATTTCAAGGGGAAAATACCTAGTGACATTTCCAAAGAACGAATCTATAGGTAATTTTTGTTGGTACTTTTCAATCGTCTGCTTCATTGAGTCCGAAAATTTTAAGAAATCGTTTATTTGATAATTGACAGAATTTAATGACAGAGCTTGTGACTTTTTTTTCTTATAGAAAACATGGAAGATTTTTTTGTACTTCTCGCAGCATTACACAAATTTTGTTTTCAAGTCACGTCATCTGGCCATACCCTGACTTCAATGAAGACATGGTTCTTAGAATACATACAATGCGAAGTAATCAAAGAATTTCCAGAAATGTTGGTCTGCAAAAGGCCAGGAAGTTTTTATGGGACACTCTTCAACTGGAAACAAAGAACACCATGCGAAGGAATTTTAATAGTGTATTGCAGGTAATGCACATCCCGTTGGAATAGGTCGGGAGAACTTGGTGTGGTCCATGGTGACCTCCCTGCTGGCATTCTGTACTCTGGTGGGGCGTTCACAGACATTGCCTAGTATGGCACAAACAGACAAGTGTCCTCATTCGGAAACTGAAGATCTGTGGTTTTTTAATTTTATGTTTGTTCGGGGATTTTTTTTTTGAAGTTGATTAGGACCTAATAATTACTCTATAATTTCCCCCTTACCTGTCCCTCACAATGAAATTAAAAAAAAAATATTACACTGATCTTATTATTCAGAGGAAAAACATTAACCAGGAAGCAACCTGATTAATATTGACAGACTTAGCGTAGAATATGTATATTTTATTGCTACAATCTGAAGTTTATTTATAATATTGTGTTTTTATTTGTTTTATTCCAGGAATCAAAGTGTTTTGTTTGAGTGCCTTCGTTATCTTATCAGAGTTCTCCCTATAAAGTGTTTCTTCAAGAAATTAAAATTAGCAAGTGAAGATTTCCTAACTGATCATTTGGCATTAACCTTGGAGAAGGAACTGGTTACCCTTACTAGTTCTCTTTCTTCTGCCCTAGCTGAGGTTGAGAGCAACTTTGTACAGCAGTATGAAGCAAGCAAAAATATGAGCAGTGTCAATGTGGCTTCTTTATCAGAAATAGAGGAAAAAATACATCCATACAGAAAAGAACTTCAGAGAGAAAAGAAGCAAATCACGTTGGGAATGAACCTAAAAGTGAGTGGTGCTCTTTATAGAGAAATTACTTTGAAAGTAGCTGAGGCTCAGCTGAAATCAGACCTAGCAGGACAGAAACTGGCCAGTCTATAATCATAATCGATATTTGATTATATTTTAAAATATGTTTTCACTGCCAGAAAATTTCGGCTCCACTTGTTTTCATTTTACGTTATATGCCTCCTTTGTAAAAATAAAAATTGAGGCTTTTTGTAGTTTAAACTTTGGTTTTGATAATTCACAAAACAGTATGCCTTAGATGAATGATTTTATCGCCACCTCCAAGGGGTATTTGGCAATGTCTGAAGATCCTTTTTTTGGCTGTCAGTGGTTTGTGTGTGTGCGTGCATGTGTGCATGTACAGGAGGTTGCTGTTGGCATCTACTGGGTAGAGGCCAGGGATGCTGCTAAATGTCCTGCTGTGCCCAGGACAGCTCCTCACCGTGAAGAATTATCCCACCCAAAATGTCAGAAGCGCCAAAGTTGACAGAAGTGTCACAACATATTTTGGTTTAAATCTTAAAAAAAAAAAAACAAAACACCCTAAGCAGTCTTTTTATTGTATTCTGCTTAGTAAAACCTAGCATATAAAAATCAACTTCAAACAGGTAACTTGAGCAAGGTTGACAAGATTTATAATAGTTTCTAGAAACATCAAGCTTCCGTGGAAATTTAAATGGTGGAGTGTCCGAGTGAAACCATTAAAATGAAAGTGTTTGAAACCCTTGTTAATTTAAATTTTATTAGAAACCTTCTGTGAAGTCATGTAAGTAAGTCTATAGGAATGTGATACTCTGAAAATTTTAGGGTGTTTCTCTGAAAAGGATATCTCCTTCAAAAGGCTAAGCATATCTCACAGGCCACTTTTTTTTTTTTTAAGTTGAAAATGCCATCTGAAATTCTAAGTCTAGGCCAAGCTAAAATATAAAATTCTAGCTAAAATAGAGTATGCTGCTCCTTAGGGACTGAGAGATTTAAATATAAGTGAAAATCCCACTTCAGTTAAGAAATGATTTTTATAAGGGTTCCAATGAGAGACATTTCAAAGGGATAAAAATTCAACATAGTCTTTTTTGTAAAAAATAAGAATTCTGGAGTAATAAAAGAATGTCAGGGGAGAGAAAAAGACACAAAAGGATGTGGGCCAAAAGAAACAACCCTGATCCTCTTTGCTCTAAAATCCTAAGGGAGATGGAAGTCTTCTTTTCATCCAGAGGCAGTTGAAAAAAATACAGATGATTATATTAAGTGGCATCTTGTGCTTGCAGCGATGAAGTGCTAATTCTCCCCATGCCTTAGATGTGCTCATACGTAATGATCTGGTGAGATAAATGGTTTTTAGAGAACATCGGTTATTAGGTCTCAGTTTTTGTGATTGTCCATATAATATGCTACTTCCTTTTTAGTAATCCATTGCAAATTGAGATAGAACCCTACAGCTTTATCTCTATAAAATATTGGAAAATATTTTAGACTTTCTGTAAATGGAAAAGCAGTAAATTCAGGATTAATTTTGGAAACTTAGAAACAATATTGTCTAGCTGCAAAATGTAGCACCAGAATACTCCTGAGAAGTGAGGATGGCGAGACGTCATCTTGTTTACTTTGGATACATTATCAGGAGGGACCAACTCCTGGAGAAGGACATCATGCTTGGTAAAGTAGAAGGTCGGTGAAAAGAGGAAGACCGTCAGTGAGCTGCTCTGTCAGAGCAGTCAGTGGTGGTAACTGGGCTCCATCTAGTTGTACTGGACTCAGTCTGGTGGAGGCTGTGGTAGTTGTGGTCCAGTAGTCCTTTGGACTGATCTTTCCCTCATGTCTTTAGTTTTCTTCATTCTCCCTGGTGGAGCTTGTAGCCTTTTAACAGATAACAGATATAAGCTAGAATGTGAATGGTCTTTTTTAAAACATACACTAGGGAGTAACAGGTAACCCTTTCTAACTTTATTCTAATCTCATTAAACAGAATGATGGTAATTTTTAATGTAGTTTTTGTGAGCCTGAGATGTTTTAAGTGTAAAAGGATTTCTGAGAATGGAAGCAATGTTAAAAACAGTACTAGAGATTTATTATTTGATCAGACAATTCGTAAACTGGGCAACACAGCGTGAGACTAGGTGTACTTAAAATGAGCCAGTGTGGGGTTTTTTTATTGTCCAAGGAACATAGAAAGCCAGGGAAGTCGAAGTGGTTTCAATGAGTCTTCAGATATTCATTAAAATGTCTCTTGAAATCCTTTCTTCCTCAGAATTACATTTAGCTAAGAAGACAAATGACACAGGTCTGAGGGGTCAGTGCCTGCCAACGCCAGCTTGTCTGAAATGTAGAGCTATTCTAAGAGTGCTCATTACCCAGAAACTTAAAGAAACAAGCTAGTTATTATCTCTAAGGTTTAGGTTACTTATTATCTTAAACATTTGCTTTCTGAGACTAATTTTCGCCACGTTCTCCGGACTTGGCAGAAATGTTGTTCTCAGTTTCCACATTTTGTTTTAGTGTCCACATAGATTTCTAGTCTCCACAAAGATTCAGAATGACTGAGTAATTTGATTATGTCAAGTGCAGTAATAAAACGCCTCTTATGAGTTATCCAAACAGGAAGTTAATATGCTTCAACACTTTTTGAGAGATTCTGAAAAATGTAGTAAAAGCATTGGGGGACTAGGGAGCAACGTCTGAAGAGAGCCAAGACCAAATGTGTTCTTATTTTGCAAAATCTTAAGGAAAAGTGAGCATGCGGTACATGTGTCGGGCCCAGGAAGGGGAGGTGGGGGTTGGCGTGCAGACTAATCTGGTGTTTCCTGAAGCCAGTGCCACCTGGAAGGGGAGAGAATTAGCCAGCAAGTATAAAAAGTAGGAAAAAGAATTATCCACAAGACTTAGGAAAAGAGTTGAAGAATACATAATTTTCTATGACATGGCACGCTGGGTGGGTAGTATTAGGAACTAATACTTACTGATTACTACATGCTGGTATTGACCTGAATGCTTAGCCCATATGATCCTGGTTGTTGTTGTTAGGTGCCATCGAGTCAGTTCCAACTCATAGTGACCCTGTGCACAACAGAATGAAACGCTGCCTGGTCCTGAGCCATCCTTAAAATCGTTGTTATGCTTGAGCCCCTTGTTGCGCCACTGTGTCAATCCATCTCTTTGAGGGTCTTCCTCTTTTTCGCTGACCCTCTACTTTACCAAGCATGATGTCCTTCTGCAGGGACTGACCCCTCCTGATAACATGCCCAAAGTATGTGAGATGCAGTCTCGCCATCCTTGCTGCCGAGGAGCATTCTGGTTGTACTTCTTCCAAAACAGAATATGATCTTTATAACCATATATAACTGCTTTCCAAGATGTTAGCAGCTAGCCACATAGGGCTTTTTACATTTACATTTAAGTCAATAAAGATTAAATAAAATTAAAAATTTCGTTCCTCAGTTGCACTACCCATATTTCAGTTGCTCAATAACCACATATAAGTAGTGGCTACCATTTGGACAGTGCAGAATAGAACATTTCCATAGGCACAGAAAGTTCTCTTGGACAGTGCTACTATAAGATGTGTACTATTGAAAGTTAATTATAGATGAAGAAACTGAGGCACAGACAGTTTGAATAATATACCCAAGGTCTCATAGCTAGTAAGGAACAGAACCAAGATTCAAATCCAGTCTAACTCCAGAACTTTGCTCTTTTGCCACTATGCTATTCTGCTTCTAAAGTAACTTCTTAATAAAAACACTATTATGCTCTGACAATTTTATATTAACAAATGCCCTTATTCCTAAAAAAGGATTATACCCTAGATAAATAAGACCTGTGACATGGACAGGCGTGCACGCTCATGTTCATTGCAGCATTATTCACAGTAGTAAAAAGGTGGAAACAACCTAAGCCCCCATCAGTGGATGAATGGGTAAACAGACTGTGGTACGTAAACACAGTGGAATACTATGCGACGGTAAAGAATAACAATGAATCCGCAAAACATCTCACAACATGAATTAATTTGGAAAACATTATGCTAAGTGAAATAAGCCAATCACAAAAGGACAAATATTGTATGAGACCACTATTACAAAAAAAACAAGAAAAGGTTTACACACAGAAAAAAAATCTTTCATGGATACCAGGAAAAGGAGGGGGAGGGAGGGCAAATTACTAAGTAGGTAGAAGACACAAGGTAATATTGTTGAAGGAAAAAGCAATACACCATATGGGGGAAGTCAGCACAACATGACAAAGGCAAAGGAAGACACTGAAAGGAACACAAGAACAAAGGGCAACTATGGCAATTACTATAACAGACAAGTTCCTGCAACAACAGTATTAAACAATAATTTGCAAAGGGTTACGTGGGTAGATAGGTACACTAAAGAGGCATGGGAGGGCATAAGGGAGCACACCCACCTGCAGATATAGGCGAAGGTGTAGATATCTCTACAAACATATTTGTAGATGTTGCATGTATACTGATACAGACAATAGAACACACAAAGGACACAGTCATAGAAACTTCTTATGCATAAGCAAACACCTCCTGGGATGAAGATACTACTAGGCTTGAAGGCTAAGGACTGTAGACTAGGGACATTTACATCAGTTGGCATAACATAGTGCATAAAAACAACGTTCTACATCCTATCTTGGTGAGTAGCGTCTGGGGTCTTAAAAGCTTGCGAGCAGCCATCCAATATATAACTAGTGGTCTCTTCCCATCCAGAGTAAAGGAGAGTGAAGAAAACCAAAGACTCAAGGGAGCAATTAGTCCAAAGGGCTAACACACCACAAGCACCACAGCCTACATGACCCCAAGACTAGAACTAGATGGTGCCCAGCTACCACTACTGACCACTTTGACCAGGATCACAGTAGAGAGTCCCAGACAGAGAAGGAGAAAAACGTAGAACAAAAAGTCAAATTCCTAAAAAAAAAAAAAAAAAAAAGAAGAAGAAGAACAGGAGGCAAGGCCAAGATGGCAGAGTAGTCAGACGCTTCCTGTGGTCCCTCTTATAACGAAGACCTGAAAAAACAAGTTTATCAATTATATATGACAATGTAGGAACCCTGAACATCAAAGGGAAAGTTGAGGAATTGGACTGAGCGGCAAGGGGAGGGAGAGTTCAGAAGCAGTGAGGAGTTGCCAAACCTGACCCGGCAAGAACCGGCACTGTGCAGGCCAGATCCACTGGTGCTAGCGTGGTGAAGCAAGCAGTGGCGTTCGGGATGTGTTTTCCACATCGGGAGAGACCGAGCAGCGGAGAGTCTACTCATGCCTCCAGAATCAGTGAAAAGTGGCGCATAATTGGCAAAAGATAAGTGTATGTGTCTAACCTACCATGCAGATCAAAAAACACCCCTTTGAGAAAAACCTTTCTCCCACTGAGCTGCTCCCTTCCTGCTTTGCACTGAGTCCCAGCTGGCTGTGTCCCCTGGGCTGGAAGTAGGACCCGTCTCGCGCCCTGAACCATTCTCCCTGCCTTGGAGAGGGAACAAATTAACAAACGGAAAAAATAATCAGCCGGCTCCCCTAAGCCAGGAACTCAGGGCAGAAACAGCTCCTTTGCCTAGGCACAGGCATAAGGAGTCCACAGACTTCGAATGCCTTTCACCTCTGCATAGACCTGTGTGGTCCCATTTCAACAGTGCAGGCCCTTATTAGCACAGTACAATAGGGTATATACCTGAAGTCTAACTTCAGCTATGTGGTGGAGAGGCGCGTTCATGACATTTGACACCGCTCTACCTAGTAAGCAGGGTCCTTACTTACCCACATCAGGGGCCTGAGGACTGATGGGTCCACCCACGCCACCTAGCCACCCTCGGCAGAGGTCTAAGGATAAGTGGTGCCTCCCAGTCCTTCCAGCCAACACCATTGGGTGTCCATAGTTTGTCTGCAAAACCCACCCACCTACATGCTCTAGGGAACAGGGACATGCTTTCCTCACAGACACTCAGGCAGTTGTCAGATCCCTGCCTTGCTCAGTGCGTGGCCCCCTAGTGCAGCCAGATACCTGTCCCTGCACCAATCACCCCTGCTTGTCTAAGACTGTAGGTGAGAGCCTGCACCACACACTTGGTGACCGACTAACTACCGGGACACCTGAGCTGAATCCATATAAGAAAAGTAAATGAACCTCCTGGGCTCACATACCTAATAACAGCTCTAACCACCGGGTGACAGGAAGTTAGAGTTTCACAGATGCCAATAATCAAACTAACTCACACGACCAGCCTATTTGGGCATATCAAAACAAAACAAGAAGCTAGGACACAGTAAGCCAACATAAATACAATAACTTATTGATGACTTGGAGACAACAGTCAATATCAAATTGCTTCAAGAGGCAGACCATGATGGCTTCAGCAAGCTCTCAAAATGACTTAAGAAATTTTTCAGATAAACATAACTTTCTGGAATTACCAGAGATCAAATACAAAAGATTAATATACAGAACTCTTCAAGAGATCAGGAAGGAGATCAAGCAAAATGCAGAATAAGCCAAGCAGCACACAGACAAAGCAATACAGAAACGTAAGAAGATTAGAGAAGAACATAATGCAAATTTAATAGGCTGCAAGAATCCATAGAGAGACAGCAAACGGAAATCCAGAAGATTAACAGTAAAATTTCAAAATTAGACAACTCAGTAGAATGTCATAGGAGCAGAATTGAGGCAATGGAAGTCAGAATTAGTGAGACTGAAGATACAGCACTTGACACCAACATATTTGAGGAAAAATCAGATAAAAGAATTTTAAAAAATGAAGAAAACAATTTTGTGGGACTCTGGCGTAGTGGTTAAGTGCTACGGCTGTTAACCAAAGGGTCGGCAGTTTGAATCCACCAGGCGCTCCTTGGAAACTCTATGGGACAGTTCTACTCTGTCCTATAGGGTCGCTATGAGTCGGAATCGACTCGAGGGCAGTGGGTTTGGGTTTTTTTTTAAGAGGAATAACCTACGAGTGGTTGGAGTACCAGAATGGGGGGGAGGGGAGGATAACAGAATACACAGAATTGTTGAAGATGTTTTGGCAGAAAACTTCCCTGATATCATGAAAGATGAGAAGACATCTATCCAATATGGTCACCGGACCCCACACACAAGGTAGATCCCAAAAGAAAATCTCCAAGACATAATCAAACTCGCCAAAACCAAAGATAAAGAGAATTTTAAGAGCAGCTAGGGATAAACGGAGAGTCGCGTACAATGGAGAATCAATAAGACTAAGCTTAGACTACTCAGCAGAAACCACGCAGGCAAGAAGACAACGGGATGACATATATAAAGCCCTGAAGGAAAAAAATTGCCGGTCAAGAATTACGTATCAAGCAAAACTGTCTTTCAAACATAATGGGGAAATTGGGACATTTCCAGACAAACAGAAGTTTAGGGAAGTTGCAAAAACCAAACCAAAATTAAAAGAAATACTAAAGGGAGCCCTCTGGTTAGAAAATCAATAACATCAGATTAGAACACAGGACAGAGCACCTAGATACCAACCCAGATAGGGAAATCACAAAAATAAAGCTAAAACACTCAAAACAGGGAAACAGATGTCATTATGTAAAAGATAGATCTTTCATATGGAGAGGAAGTCAAGGCACTATAAAGAACTAAAAGATTGGTTTAAACTTAGAAAAATAGGGGTAAAAAGGTACCCACAAAGAAAACTAACAATCCTACAGATCAAAATAAAAAGCAAACAAAAAAACAAACAAAAAAGGATCAGCAAATACAAAAGCAACAACAATGAAAAAGAGGAAAAGAAAATATATAAAGGGAAACAACTCAGCACAGAAAATTAAGTGGAACAAAGAAACTGTCAACACACAAAAAAAGACATCAAAACGACAGCACTAAATTCATAATAAAAATTTTTTTTATTAAAATAATTACACTGAATATAAATGGACTAAATGCACCAATAAAGAGCCAGAGAGTGGCAGAATGGCTAAAAGAAAAATGGTCAGTCTATATGCTGCCTACAAAGGACACACCTTAGACTTAAAGACACAAACAAACTAAAACTCAAAGGATGGAAAAAAAGATACCACGCAAACAACAATCAAAAAAGAGCAGGAATGGCAATATTAATTTCTGACAAAATAGACTTTAAAGTAAAATCCACCACAAAGGATAAGGAAGGACACTATATAATGATTAAAGGGTCAATACACCAGGAAGACATAACCATAATAAATATTTACACACCCAATGACAGGGCTCCAAAATACATAAATTCTAACAGCATTGAAAAGACAACTCCACGATAATAGTAAGAGACTTAACACACTGCTTTCAGTGCAGGACAGAACATCCAGAAAGAAGCTCCATAAAGGCACAAAAGATCTAAATGCCACGATCAACCAACTTGACCTCGTAGACATATACAGAACACCCTACCCAACAGCAGCCTAGTATACTTTTCTAACGCACATGGGACATTCTCCAGAATAGACCACATATTAGGCCATAAGGCAAGCCTTTACAAAATCCAAAGCATGGAAATATTACAAAGCATCTTTTCTGACCATAAAGTCATGGAAGTAGTAATCAATAACAGAAAAAGCAAGAAAAAAAAAAATCAAACATGGATACTGAACAACACCTTGCTCAAAAACTGCTGGGTTATAGAGGAAATTAGGTATGGAATAAAGAAATTCACAGAATCAAATAAGAATGAAAACACGTCCTCCCAGAACCTTTGGGACACAGCAAAACAGTGCTCACAGGTTAATTTATAGCAATAGATGCACACATCTAAAAAGAAGGGCCAAAATCAAAGCATTAACCCTACAACTTGAACAAACAGAAAGGAAAAGAAGCCCTCAGGCACCAGAAGAAAGCAAATAATAAAAATTAGAGTAGAATTAAATGAAATAGAGAGTTAAAAAACAGTTGAATTAACAAGACCAAAAGCTGGTTCTTTGAAAAGATCAACAAAATCGATAAACCACTGGCCAGACTGACAAAAGAAAAACAGGGGAGGAAGCAAATAACTGGAATAAGAAATGTGATGGGTGGTATCACAACAGACCCAATTAAAATTAAAAGAATCATAACAGAATACTATGAAAAATTGTACTCTAACAAATTTGGAAACCTAGAGGAAATGGACAAATTTCTAGAAACACGCTACCTACCTAAACTAACACAAACTGATGGAACAGCTAAATAAACCTATAACAAAAGAAGAGATTGATAAGGTAATTAAAAAAACCCCAACAACAAGAACAACAAGCCCTGGCCCTGATGGCTTCACTGGAGAATTCTACCAAACTTTCAGAGAAGAGTTAACACCACTATGACTAAAGGTATTTCAGAGCATAGAAAAGGATGGAATACTCCCAAACTCATTCTCTGAAGCCAGCATAGCATTGATACCAAAATCAAGTACAGACACTACAAAAAAAGAAAATTATAGACCAATATCCCTCATGAACTTAGATGCAAAAATCCTCAAGAAAATTCTAGCTGATAGAATTCAACAACGTATCCAAAAAATAATTCACCATGACGAAGTGGGATTCATACCAGGTATGCAGGGATGGTTCAACGGTAGAAAAACTGTATTCTACCACATAAATAAAACAAAAGACAAGAACCGCATGATCTTATCGATTAATGCAGAAAAAGCATTTGACAAAGTCTAACACCCATTCATGATAAAAACTCTCAGCAAAATAGGAATAGAAGGAAAATTCAACATAATAAAGGGCGTGTATTTTTTTTTTTTATACAAAGCCGACAGGCAACATCATCCTAAATGAAGACAGTCTGAAAGCATTCCGCTTGAGAATGGGAACCAGACAAGGATGCCCTTTATCACCGCTCTTATTCAACATGTGCTGGAGGTCCTAGCCAGAACAATTAGGCTAGAAAAAGAAATAAAGGGCATCCAAATCGGTAAGGAAGAAGTAAAAGTATCTCTATTTGCAGATGATATGATCTTGTATACAGAAAACCCTAAAGAATCCTCAAGGAAACTACTGAAACTAATAGAAGAGCTTAGCAGAGAGTATCAGGATACAAGATAAACATACAAAAATCAGTTGGATTCCTCTACACCAACAAAGAGAACTTCGAAGAGGAAATCACCAAATCAATACCATTTACAACAGCCCCCAAGAAGATAAATTACTTAGGAATAACTCTAACCAGAGATGTAAAAGAGCTATACAAAGAAAACTATAAGACATTACTGTAAGAAACCAGAAGAGGCCTACATAAGTAGAAAAACATACCTTGCTCATGGATAGGAAGACTCAACGTTGTGAAAATATCTGTTCTATCCAAAGCAATCTATAGATACAATGCAATCCCAATAGGAATTCCAATGACATTTTTAAATGGGATGGAGAAACAAATCACCAACTTCATATGGAAAGGGAAGAGACCCTGGATAAGTAAAGTATTACTGAAGAAGAACAAAGTGGAAGGCCTCACACTACCCGATTTTAGAACCTATTATACCAGTACAGTAGTCAAAACAGCCTGGTACTGGTACAACAACAGATACATAGACCAATGGAACAGAATTGAGAATCCAGACATAAATCCATCCACATATGAGCAGTTAATATTTGACAAAGGCCCCAAAACAGTTAAATGGGGAAAAGACAGTCTTTTTAACAAATGGTGCTGGCATAACTGGATATCCATCTGCAAAAAAATGAAACAAGGCCCATACCTCACTCCATTCACAAAAACGAACTCAAAATGGATCAAAGACCTAAATATAAAATCTAAAAAGATAAAGATCATGGAAGAAAAAATAGGGACAACGTTAGGAGCCCTAATGGCATAAACAGTATACAAAATGTTATTAAGAATGCAGAGGAAAGACTAGATAACTGGGAGCTCCTAAAAATCAAACACCTATGCTCATCCAAAGGCTTCACCAAAAGAGTAAAAAGACTACTTACAGACTGGGAAAAAGTTTTTAGCTATGACATTTCCGATCAGCACCTGATCTCTAAAATCTACATGATACTGCAAAAACTCAACTACAAAAAGACAAATAACCCAATTAAAAAATGAGTAAAAGATATGAATAGACACTTCACTAAAGACGACATTCAGGTAGCTAACAGATACACGAGGAAATGCTCATGATCGTTAGCCCTTAAAAGCCCTTAGAGAAATGCAAATCAAAACTGCAACGAAATACCATCTCACCCCAACAAGGCTAGCATTAATCCAAAAAACACAAAATAATAAATACTGGAGATGGAGAAGTTGTGGAGAGACTGGAACACTTATACACTGCTGGTGGGAATGTAAAATGGTACAACTACTTTGGAAATTGATTTGGCGCTTCCTTAAAAAGCTAGAAATAGAACTACCATACGATCCAGCAATCCCACTCCTTGGAATATATCCTAGAGAAATAAGAACCTTTACAGAACAGATATATGCACACCCACATTTACTGCAGCCTTGTTTACAATAGCAAAAATATGGAAGCAACCAAGGTGCCCATCAACGGACGAATGGATAAATAAATTATGGTATATTCACACAATGGAATACTACACATCGATAAAGAACAGTGAGGAATCTGTGAAACATTTCATAACATGGAGGAACCTGGAAGGCAGTACGCTGAGTGAAATTAGTCAGTTGCAAAAGGACAAATATTGTATAAGACCACTATTATAAGAACTTGAGAAATAATTTAAACTGAGAAGAAAACATTGTTTTTTGGTTATGAGGGGGGGAGGGTGGGTGGGAGAGGGGTATTCACTAATTAGTAGATAAGAACTGCTTTTGGTGAAGGCAAAGATAGCAAACAATACAGCGGTCAACACAACTGGACTAAATCAAAAGCAAGGAAGTTTCCTGAATAAACTGAATGTTTCGAAGGCCAGTGTAGCAGGGGCAGGGGTCTGGGGACCATGGTTTCAGGGGACATCTAAGTCAACTGGCATAATAAAATCAATTAAGGAAACATTCTGCATCCCACTTTGAAGAGTGGCGTCTGGGGTCTTAAACACTAGCAAGCAGCCATCTAAGATGCATCAATTGGTCTCAACCCACCTGGATCAAAGGAGAATGAAGAACACCAAGGACACAAGGCGATTACGAGCCCAAGGGACAGAAAGGGCCACATGAACCAGCGACTACATCATCCTGAGACCAGAAGAACTAGATGGTGCCTGGCTACAACACATGACTGCCCTGACAGGGAGCACAACAGAGAACCCCTGAGGAAGCGGGAGAGCAGTGGGATGCAGACCCCAAATTCTCATCAGACCAGACTTAATGGTCTGACTGAGACTGGAAGGATCCCGGTGGTCATGGCCCCCAGACCTTCTGTTGCCCCAGGACAGGAACCATTCCCAAAGCCAACTCTTCAGACAGGGATTGGACTGGACAATGGGTTGGAGAGGGATGCTGGTGAGGAGTGAGCTTCTTGGATCAGGTGGACACTTGAGACTGTGTTGGCATCTCCTGCCTGGAGGGGAGGTGAGAGGGTGGAGGGCGTTAGAAGCTGGCGAAATGGACACAAAAAGAGAGAGTGGAGGGAGAGAGCGGGCTGTCTCATTCCATTAGGGGGAGAGTAATTGGGAGTGTGTAGCATGGTGTACATGGGTTTTTGTGTGAGACTGACTTGATTTGTAAGCTTAAAGCACAATAAAAATTATATAAAAAAAAAAAGCTAGAAAGAGACCTACCATACAATCCAGCAATCCCACTTCTTGGAATGTATCCTAGAGAAATAAGAGCCCTTACACAAACAGATATATGCACACCCATGTTCATTGCAGCACTGTTTACAAAAGCAAAAAGATGGAAACAAACTAGGTGCCCATTAATGGATAAATGGATAAACAAATTATGGTATATTCACAGAATGGAATACTATGCAAGACAGAGAACAACGATGAATCTGTGAAACATCTCATAATATCTATGAATCCGGAAGGCATGCTGAATGAAATTAGTCACAAAAGGACAAGTATTGTATGAGAATGTTATTATAAGGACTCAAGAAAATGTTTAAACACAGCAGAAAACATTCTTTAGTGGTTACGAGGGAGGGGAGGGAGAGAAAGGTGTATTCACTAACTAGATTGTAGACAAGAATTATTTTAGGTGAAGGGAAAGACAACACACAATACAGGGGAAGTCACACAACTGGACTAAACCAAAAGCTTAAGAAGTTACCTGAATATAATCAAATGCTTTGAGGGACACAGTGACAGGGACAGGGGTCTACCAACCATGGTTTTGGGGGACATCTAGGTCAGTTGGCATAACAAAGTGTCTTAAGAAAATATTCTGCATCCTACTTTGGTGAGTGGCATCTGGGGTCTTAAAAGGTAGCAAGTGGCTATCTTAACCTGGCATCAATTGTTCCCAACCCACCTGGAGCAAACGAGAATGAACAACACCAAAGACACAAGGAAAATAGGAGCCCAAGAGACAGAAAGGGCCAGATAAACCAGAGACACCATCAGCCTGAGACCAGAAGAACTAGATGGTGCCCGGCTACCACCAATGACTGCTCTGGCAGGGAACACAACAGGGAATCCCTGATGGAGCAGGAGAAAAGTGGGGTGCAGAACGCAAATTCTGGTTAAAAAAAAACAGCTTTAATGGTCTGAGACTGGAGGGACCCCAGAGAACATGACCCCCAGACTCTGTTAGCCCATAACTAAAATCATTCCCGAAGCCAACTCTTCAGACAAAGATTAGACTGGACTATAAGGCACAAAATGATATTGGTGAGGTGTGTGTTTCTTAGCTCAAGTAGACACATGAGACTAAGTGGGCAGCTCCTGTCTGGATGTGAGATGAATAGGCAGAGGGGGCAGGAGCTGGTTGAATGGACATGGGTAATACAGGGTGGAGAGGAGGAGCGTGCTGTCACATTATAGGGAGAGCAACTATGGTCACAGAACGTGTATAAATTTTTGCATGAGAGACTGATGCGAATTGTAAACTTTCACTTAAAGCACACACACATACACACAAAAGTGACTTACTGGCCTGATAGAGACTGGAGGAACCACCAAGGCTGTGGGCCCTGAGTCACCCCTCGGACTTGGAACTACAGTCATTCCTGGAATCCACCTTCCAGCCCAGCAATAGACAGGCCTATGAAATAAACAGTAACACTCGAAAAGAACATGCCCCATATAACAAACAATTATACGAGACCAAAAGGGCAACATTTGCCCAAAAGTAAATATGAGGAGGCAGGGATAGGAAAAACATGAAAGGAGATGGGGAACCCAGGGTGGAAATTGGGAGAGTGTTAACAGTACCACCTCTGTCATGGGACACTTCGTGTAGAATTTGTTGTATGGGAAGCTAATTTGCTCTGTAAACTTTCACCTAAAACACAATAAAATATTTATTTTTTTAAAAAGAAAGGATTAGAAGAAATACACAGTTCAATAAAAATGTAAACTTGTTAATGTAATATTTCAAATATTCCGGAAAATGACAGCCGTGTTATCCTCAATCTTGTAATGGGCAAGTGCTTGGAGTTGATTGATGGCCTCAGCTGAATTTTATCTCTGACTACTTCCCTTAAACTAGATGGAAATACCTGAGTTTCTTCCCTGTTTCCGTTTCAGTTGTCTTTCTTTGAATCCTCACTCTCTAGAATTATTGGATTTACCATCTGTCTTAGTCACCTAGTGCTGCTGTAATAGAAATACCGCAAATGGATGGCTTGAACAAAGAGAATTTTATTCTCTCACAGCCCAGTAGGCTAGAAGTCTGAATTCAGGATGGTGGCTCCAGGGGAAGGCTTTCTCTGTCGGCTCTGAAGGAAGGTCCTTGTGATGCATCAATCTTCCTTGGTCTGGGAGCATCCTAGCACAGGAACCTTAGGTCCAAAGGATGCGCTCTGCTCCTGGTGCTGCTTTCTTGGTGGTATGAGGTCCCCAACTCTCTGCGTGCTTCCCTTTCCTTTTATTTCTTGAGAGATTAAAGGTGGTGCAGGCCACACCTCAGGGAAACTCCCTGTACATTGGATCAGGAATGTGACCTGACCAAGAGTGTCACATCCCACCCTAATCCTCTTTAACCACAGGCAGGGATTATGATTTATAACACATAGGAAAATCACAAAATGGAGGACGACCACACACGGCCTGACCAAAGTGGCACATATTTCTGGGGGACACGATTCAATCCATTATACCATCCAAAAAAAAAACCCAAACCTGTTGCCGTTGAGTCGATTTGACTCATATTGACCCTATAGGACAGAGTAGAACTGCCTATATGTTATTCATATTTGAGGGGTTCTTTATTTATTTTTTTTTTAATGAAAGTGTCAGCTCTCTACCTTTAAGTATCTTCTCTTTGAAACATCTCTGGGAGGTCTTGAGATTCTCTGAAGTCTTTTTCAGTGGCTGGGAATCACTGTGGTAGAGGGCTCTGAGTTCTAGGAAAAGATGTGGGCAGTTTAGCCCAGAGAATGGTTATGCCTTTATTCTGTATTACATCATTTGAGAAGAAAAAGACTGGTTTGTTTTTTCACCCTTTGCTTCCAAATGATGTAATCCTTCCAATTGATGTGCCTATAAAAAAAAATTTCATCTCTTTCGAAACATCAATTGGCATATGAAATGGAAGGAGATAGAGCTCTTTCATTCAGTCATGTGTTTATTGAATACATTGTCGTACAAAGCATTGGGTTCTGAAGGTATAAGACAGACTCCTCTCAGCTTTCAAAAAGCTTGCAGTCTTAAGAGAGAGACAGGAGCATAGGTTTTTATACTAAATTGAGGTAATAAATAAAGGTATTCCTGGGGCTGCAAGGGAACACACAGGGCACTATACCCCGTAAGGAGCCCTGATGGCGCAGTGGTTAAGAGCTACGGTTGCTAACCAAAAGGTTGGTAGTTCAAATCCACCAGCCTCTCCTTGGAAACCCTATGAGGGCAGTTTTACTCCATCCTGTATGGTCTCTGTGAGTTGGAATTGACTCAACGGCAACGGATTTGGTTTTTTTTTTTCTTTATTCCCAGTAGAGATACCATCTTAGAGCAGGAGTTGTTAATTTAATTTTGGGTAAGGAATACTTTGGGAATCTGATAAAAGCTACAGATGTTTCCGTTGGTAGTGGTTGTGAGATTAAAGTGGTATTATAATATTTTCTCTGATGATTTGAGGATCGTATTTCAGACCTGTTGCCTGCCCCAAGGAGAAAGGCCCTGAATGAAATGTATGCACAAAGAAAGTTCAAATCAGAACACTTTGGCAATTAAAAAGGGACCTAGAATAATTTAAATCATAGAATTTGGAATACTTATTGATTGAAAAATTAGTTTTATTATATTGGTAAACCTATAAGATAGTTACTCAAGATAGTGTACTTAAGACCCTTAGAAATAAAATTTTGTATCCACTATTTTTATTTGTAAAGCAAATAAAAACTTCCTTAAATTGATTATCTGAATTATTTTGCCTTTTGAGGAACCTTGGGCAGCCTTTTGAGTTTCTAATTCAATCAGTTTGCTTTCTCTACTACATCGGTAGCTCACAAAGTGTGGTCCTGGGACCAGCAGCAGCATCTTAAACTGTTAGAAATGCAAATTCTAGGACCCCACTCCATACCTACAGAGTCAGAAGCTGGGGGTGGTGCCTGCACTCTGTTCAGTAAGCCCTCCAGATAATTCCACCGCTCTACACCAACTCTCAGCCACAGCCAGAGGCCTAACAGGGGGAGGGGGGCAGGGTGCAGGTAGGGCATGTGCCCTGGGTGCTGCTTCAGATGGGGTGCCAATTAGCAGTTTCTATTGGCCACACCGTTTCCATCGCCAGCTGCGAAAGATCATTTAGCAATTTAACACTAATTGGCCTAGGTGCTATTTTCTGTAGTTAGGCCCCTGGCCACAGCTGTACCCAAGAATCACCTTGAATCAGTTGCCACTGAGTTGATACTGACTCATGGTGACCCCATGTGTGTCAGAGTAGAAGTGTGCTCCATAGGGTTTTCAATGGCTGTAACCTTTCAGAAGTGGATCACCAGACCTTTTCTTTTGAGGTGCCTCTGAATGGATTCAAACTGCCAACCTTTCAGCTAGTAGCCGAGCACATAACCGTTTGCACCACCCGGGGACTCCTAGGACCTCTTAAAATCTTTCTTTGGTCCTAAGCTTCACCTCCAAAGATTCTGCTTCAGTTGGCCTAGCTTGGGCCTTGGCATTGGCTTAAGAGCTAGCTTCCCAGGTGATTCTGATACATAGTCAGGGTTGAGAACCACTGCTTAACAAGCTGCAAATGAATTTGACCATTTCAGGGAACATAGCTTCATAGATTTTTCTTTGTCAGTGGCATTTTTTTCTTAATGATGTGATATGCCAGGGCCTCTCAAACTTTTATGTGCATACAAATCACCTGGGGATCTTGTTCAACTGTAGATTCAGATTCAGTAGGTCTGGAGTGGGACTTGAGGTCAGGCTGCTAGTCCATGGACCACACTTTGAGAGGCAAGGTGATAAACAACCCTCTGGCATTGTCAAAGTCAAGTTGGGAAAATTCAAGTTTTCAAAAATAGCCTTGTTGTCAAGCCAAAAAGTCCTCTCAGTCTGATGTGTTTTCTGAATGGATAAATACAAAGTATTTTTTGTGTATTTACCTTTGCTGGCATGGTGCATCCATTGATGTAAACTTGGCACAAAAGTATTGATCTGCATTATGTGTGTTCCAACATCTTTGGTAATGAAAGTAAAACTGAAAGATACATAAGCTTACTTTTACTTTCTCTTCTTTGACATTTTCCAACTTAAGTTATTCCCCGTGCCTTATGTTCATGATCATTGTGGAAGAGTATCTTTTCTTTAATTCATAACAATGAAAAATTACTCTGAAACATGGAAAAGTGATGATTGGATAGTGCCTAATGACACCTGTTGTCCATTAGGACTTAAATGGAAAGAAAACCCAATTCAAAACAAATCTACCAGTGAAGGACAGGTAATGGTTATTTTAACAGGTGGGAAGTGTTCAAGCTTGAGTCCTTTTGATTCAGCAGTTCAGCAGGATATCAAGGATGGCCTCCGCTTCCTTCTAACATTGGCTCCCCACATAGTACAGAATGGGTGCAACACTTCCAGGGGACACACTTACACACCACTCCATGTAGAAGGGAAGAGCTAACTGAAGAGTGAGGAACCTTCTTTTCCAAAGGATAATTTACCCTCATGTCTTATTGTGCCACATTCAGTGACACATTCAATCCTGAATATGCCTGTGATCATTTGAATACCCTATGTTGATTGACTTAGGCCTGGGTTATGAGAAGGAGACTTTTCATTGTTTACTGCTATTTAGATTTTTTACATAGGCATTTATTATCCATTAAATTGGTTTAAAAATTAAAAACTAAAACAAAAACAGGTGTATGGTAGAGGAAGGAGGATAGGCCATTCAAAAGGCAAAAAAACAGCATCATGATCACAGGACTATAAGCAGATGTTTGTTAGTATTAAAGTATAAGATTCTCTTATTCCTTCCTCCTGCATACCTTTTAATTGTATTGAGTTTTCTTTACCTTCATTGCTACCATACTCTATGCTACCATAAGTTCTTACCTGGACTCTTTAACATTTTCATAACTTATCTCCACATTTTTACTCTTGTTTTCTTCCAGTGCTGTCTCCAAATAGCCACAATGATCTTGTTGAAGCACAAACTTGATTACTTCTCTACTGATAAAAATCCATCATTTGTCCATTGTTCCAGTGTTCATTCAATGGCTTCTCACTAGTTTTAGGATAAATATCAAAATCTGTATGGGGTATGCAAGGTATGGCATCATCTAGCCTACCTCACGAGCCTAGCTAGGATTGCACTCTCCGTCCCTGTAGATTCGAGTCACAGACATCACATCAGTTCTTTAAGCACAGCATTTTGCTTCCTACCTCAAACTGCACATTCTGTTCCCATTGCCTATACTTTCTCTCCAACCCTACTCTTCTCCTATTCTAGTTCAATGCCCATTCATCCTTCAGATCTCAGCTCATAATCCACTTTCTAATGGAAACCTCTGACCCGCTAAGATGAGGTCAAGTCCCCCTGGTATACATTTATGTAACACTCTATACTTCTTTCCACTGATCATAATTATAATTTAATAGCTAACAATAATTTACTGTAATTGACCCCAATTTGAAATCATGGCTGTGGACTTTAAAATGCAGAACCCTCAGTACCCAAATTGCCTTATGGGCAGAGCCCATTTTCTATGTTTATCACTTTTACATCCTGCCTAGCTTAGTGCTTCAAACATAAACCAGTTGCTGTTGAGAGGACTCCAACTCATGGTGACCCCATGTGTGTCAGAGTAGAATCGTGCCTATAGGGTTTTCAGTGGCTGGTTTTTGGGGAAGTAGATCGCCATTCCTTTCTTCTGAGGCATCTCTGGGTGGACTTGAACCACCAGCTCTTTGGTTAGCAGCCAAGCGCATTAACTGTTTTGTACCACCCAGAGACTCCTGCAAAGCAGTTGCTTAACTAATAGTGTAATTTCTTTTTAAAAAATTAACAAATGAAGTGTAGTTTTAAGAAATTATTCAAATAAGAGGTCAACCTGGGGCGGGAGGGAATGTGTGATTCCCATATCACCTCAAGGATCTGGTACTTCATTCTGCAATCAGTGGTTCCCAGACTTTTTAATCACGTGGGCAGGTGTAATTTTTAAAATTGGGGAGGTCAACATAGCGTTGACAACTTTTTTCTTTTGCCAGGTAAGGACATTAAAAAGCAGCATACCTGCCACCATCATTTCATAAAGCAAAGAATGTATTGATACTAAATGCATAATCATAGAATAGTCCCTGACTTATGACATATTCAAGTTATGATGAAACACACTTAAGACCATCTCTTTTTTTTTTTTTTTTACATCTTATCATTACTAAGGGAAACCCTGGTGGCGTAGTGGTTAAGTGCTACGGCTGCTAACCAAGGGTTGGCAGTTCGAATCTGCCAGGCGCTCCTTGGAAACTCTATGGGGCAGTTCTACTCTGTCCTGTAGAGTCGCTATGAGTCAGAATCGACTCGACGGCACTGGGTAATATGTACTACATACAATGTTGCAGTGTGTAATTTGCTGATGTTATTTTATCATCCTTAGATGTTCACTTTTGCAGATGTTCAATGTTATGATTTATAAAGATACTGATAATTAAAGACAATAATGAAAACTAAAAAAAAATGAGGCATTCAACTTACATCAGAACCACCTTATGATGGAGTCATCTGAACAGACCCCATCAGAAGTCAGGGACTACCTGTACAGAATAATCATTTAAACCGAATAAATTTGGTTTTGTGGAAAAACCATATTGTCTTTATTTTTCCTTAGTCTCATTGTGCAACACACCAGTGGAAAAGTATGGAATGGCATTAACCAGTGGATCAGCATTTAGGAACCATAGTTGAGAAGTTTCGAAGGATTTTAAGCTGGCAAGTGGCTTAATCAAATTTTTATTTTATGTAAATGACTTTGTCAGCTCTTTGGAGGATGAATTATAAGAGACAAAGAGTAGATGCAGGAAAAGCAATGGGGAGGTTGCTAGACTGGTCTAGGTGAGAGATGGTAAAGTATTGATTTAAATTAGCAAAGGTAAAGATGAAAAATGTAATGTAGAGATATTTAGGATATATGGTCAACCAGACCTAGTTTTTAATTTATTCATTGTTCTTAAAAGGTGATGGGAATCAGAATCACCTGTGGAACTGAATATGTATGTGTGTGTGTGTGTGCGCACACACGTACATACACATGCCCAGGTTTGCCCTAGACCTCCTGAACCAGAATCATCAAGGGGTAGGGCCTAGCTATTAGTATTTTTAAAAGCTACACATGGGATTCTGATGCTCACAATTAGTTAAAATCCACTGATAGATGGTCAGAGGAAGGAGAAGGAGTAGCCAAGGATGACTCCAGGTTTCTATTTTGGATTAATTGGGAGAATTCAGAGAGAAGAGAAGTTTGAACTGAAATGAATCTATCCCAGTTTGTGAAAAGTTTTTCATTAAGTGGACTGAACTCAATGGAGAGAAATTTTCTTTTCCTATGCTCAAAACAGTATTTCTGGCTCATCCCTGTAGCTTTTTCAGTACTTTTAGGTACTGAAGAGCAATCTCATTTTCAGATATTGACAAACTCAATCTGTTATCTTCAAAAGGAAACTATACAAGAAGGAAAAATCATATTTACATTAACAAAAAGTACTCATAACAAGAAATGTGCACGACTTGAATGAAAACATTTAAATACTAAGAGATCCAAAAGAAGACTTAAAAATAATAGTACACACCACATTCTTGATTAGGAAGACTCAATGTCACTAAGATGTCAGCTCTCTCTACGTTAGTTTATAGGTTTAACCTAATTCCAATAAAATACCAGTAGGTTTTCTTTGGAACCAATGAAGCTGATTCTAAACTTCTTATGGAAAAACCACAAAAACTGAAAACGACAAGCACAGGGGAAATGGAGATTAGCCTTACTGGATATTAAAATATATAATAAAATATCAAATAAAAGTTATGTTCTTAGTGTGCAAATTGACCAGTGGAATAGAATAGAAAGTTCAGAAATAGGACCAAATGCATTTGAGAATGTACTGTATGATAACATTCCAGTGAGGAAAAGATGAATTTTTAAAAAATCATTTTTATTGTGCTTTAAGTGAAAGTTTACAAATCAAGTCAGTCTCTCACATATAAACTTATATACACCTTACTACATACTCCCATTTACTCTCCCCCAATGAGTCAGCCCACTCCCTCCTTCCAGTCTCTCCTTTCATGACTGCTTTGCCAGTTTCTAACCCTCTCTACCCTCCCATCTCCCCAAGATGAATATTTTTGATAAATTATTTAGGAAATCCAAGTAGCCATCTGTGAGGGAGAAGAGGCAATGTACCTATACCTGTATCATACACCAGAATACATTTTGAAATAGATCAAAGTTTTAAATATAAGAAGTGAAAAAAAAATTAGAGGAAGACAAAGGGTACTTTCCTCTTTAAGTTGGGGTGGGGAAGACTTACCAGTCTCTGGTACAAAATTCATGAGCCATAAAATTCAGTCATATTGAAAGAAAAAAAAAGTAAAAGCTTCTTCATCTAAAAAAAAAAGAAGACAAAATACACATGGAAAAACATTTTTTCTGTGACTCATCTCTCAGATAAAAGAGAAATGTCCCTAATATAGAAAAAAAAAAAGCCTTGAAAATGGTAAGGAAAGGAATGATAAATAGAAAAAGTGGCAAAGAAACTTAAAAATCGTTAACAGAAAAGGAAGTGCAAATAACTTAATCATTTAACAACATGTACAACCTCACACAATAAGAAAATGGCAAATTAAAATTGCATTTAGAAAAACTGAACTTTCACTTAAAAGTGGAATGAAATAGTTGCCACAGACCTACGCGCACCCACTAGACAAAACTGCCAACATTACAAAAATCACATTAAAAGGACATCAGAGAGCTGTGGAAACAAGGAAAAGAACTAAAGTTACAGAAAAGAAAGAATTGTTCCCAAGTGACTTGATAATTGCCAGTTCTTTGTTTCTCTGGGGTCAGGCTGCAGATCATGCTTGGTCCTGGCAGAGGACTTCTGCTTGGGGATAGAGAAATCAGCAGCCGTTTAAAAGTTACATGGTGCTATAGTGACAAATCGAAACATTGAGGGGCCTTAAATGCACAGCCAATTTTCACCTTCGAATATTTTCATAGTTCTGTGGCTGCACATAAAATGGGTGCTAGCCCAAAAGCTTCTAAAAGGCATATTGAAATCTCTTCAGTTACACAGTGCTGCCAAGGAGGAGCCCTGCTTCAAACACATGGCTGGTTTCCCCATCAAGACGTTTGCCAAGTTTTGAAGCTGAATGAAATAGGAGGCTAAAGAGCTAAGCTGAAAACTTCTGAAAGCCAGAACTTCTCTCCATTAACTTCCAGGGCAAAGGAGGTATGTACCTGCCACGATCTAGGAACAGGAACATACCGGAGATAGATTCTTACTAAACTTGCAATAGATCCCTGATCAAGCCCAATTTGTGACTGAATTGAGTTGATTAGCCATTCACCCTATCTGCCTGGTAGAAGATAAATCACCCAGAACCTCTGTGGTTCTATATACACTGTCACAGAGTAAAATAATTTCTAGACATGCGAAGAGGCAAGACTGTATGACTGATGATCAAAAGAAAAAAAAAAACTAATAGAAGCAGATCCACAGATCATGCAATTAAAGCTAGCAAATAAAAACTTGAAAATAATATGTTGAATAATATATTAAAATAGAGGAAAAGGACAAAATAGATGAAAGGTTGGAAATTTTAAAAGAGTTGGAATCTTTAAACAGTAATCCAATAGATATTTTAGAACTTAAAATGCAATATCTCAAATGAGAAACCCAATGAAAGAGTTTAGCAGCAGATTGGACATAGCATAGTGCAGGATAGTTGAACTAGGATATGCATCAATAGAAAATACTCAGACTGAAGTACAGAGAGAGAAAAAAAGTGGTAAAAGATACAGTACCAATGACATGTCAGACATAACTTAAATGGCTTAGCATTCATTAATTGAAATCCCAGGGGAAAGAGAATGAGACAGAGGCAATATTTGAAGAGAAAATAGTTGAGAATATGTTCAAAACGGAAAAAAGACATCAACCCAGTGATTCAAGAAGGTCAGAAAACCCCAAGTAGAAAAACAGAGAAAACCACATCTATGCACATCATACTAAAAGAGCTGATAAAGAGAAAGAGAAAATCTTAAGAGGGGTTGGAGAAAAAAGACACATTACCTACAAAGGGGCAACATTGTAACTGACAGCTAACATCTTTTGGAAACAATGGAAACCAGAAAGCAATGGAATTAATCTTTAAACTGCTTATAAAAAATAACTGCCAGACTAGAATTCTATGTATAGCAAAAATATGCTTGAAAAAAATACGGTGAAGTAAATGTATTTTCAGACAGAGAATTCCTTACCAGCAGGCCTGATCTAAAAGAGGTATTGAAAGAATTTCTTCAGGCAGAAGCAAAATTATCCTGGATGGAAACATGGGAATGCAGAAGTGAATGAAGAATACATGAAAAGTCAGTAAATATAAATGAATAATTACTGTGTAAAAAAATAAAAAATAACTGTCACGTATTGAGTTTAAATTATTTGTAGAACTCAAATGCATAACAAGAATCACAAAGAAGGCAGGAAGGGATAAATGGATTTTAACAGTTGTTAGGTTCTAGAAATATCAGAGAAATGAAAAAAATGTGTTAGGCTGTAATAAATCAATGATGCATGTTGTAACTTAACCACTAAAAGTTCATAGAAGCCCCTGTAACCTAGCAATTCCACTCCTAGCTTTTTACTCAAAATAAATGAAAAGATATGTCCACAGAAAGACTTGTACACCAATATTCCTGGTAACTTTATTCATAACTCCTCTGGGAAGTAACCCAAATGTCCTTCAATAGGAGAATACATAAACAAATTGTGACATTATAGCCATGCCACAGAATACTACTCAGAAATAAAAAGATACAATGACATGGTTAATCTCATAAACATAATATTGTGTGGAAAAAGCCCCAAATTTAAATTCTTTATGATTCCATTAACATGAAGACCTAGAACAGACAAAACTAAACTATGGCTGGAGTAGGTGTTAACTGGAAAGGGACATGGAAACTTTCTGGGATGATAGAAATGCTCTATATCTTTATTGGGGTTGTGGTTACATAAGTGTATACATTTGTCAAAAATCATTGAACTATACTTTTAAAACCTGCGTTTTATTTTATGTAAGTTTACCTTAGTAAAAAATTATTGGAAAAACATTAATGTAAGGAAAAAGTCACAAAAATTTTATTAATAAAAAAAAGGAAGTAAAGAGGAAAGAGGGAACTTAAACCAGATAAGCCAAATAGAAAACATAGATGACATGGTAAATATACATCCAACTAGTTTTTTTATAACAGTAATTATAGTAAATGCAAATAGTTTTTACATATCCCCTTAATTTCTATTTTTCTGGAAATGTCCTAATTTCACCATTATATTTGAATGAAAGTTTCAAGGTTTTATATATGTCATTGCATTGCTTTCTTGCCTGCATGGCTTCTGCTGAATAATCAGAGCTTAGTCGTATTGTTTTTCCTGTGTATGTGACTTTGTTTTTCTCGAGCTGCTCTCAGGATTTTTTGTCTTTGGTTTTAGCGAGTGTGATTGTGATATGCCTTGGTGATTTTCTTTTGCGGTCTATCCTATATGGGGTTTGTTGAGCTTCTCGAATGGTCAGCTTTTCATCATTAAGACATTAGGGAAGTTTTCTGCCAGCATGTCTTCAATGATCCTCTCTGCATTTTCCCTTTTCTGTCCTTGTTCTGGAACTCCGATCACTCACAAATTTTTGCTTTTGATTGTATCCCACATTGTTCTTAGGGTTTCTTCATTTTTCTTCATTCTTTTTTCTGATTTTTCCTCAAACAGAGTTGTATCCAAGTGTTTGTCTTCAATTTCGCTGACTCTGTCTTCCATCGTGTCAAACCTGCTCCTCAGCTCTTTTGTGGCACTGTCCACTTCTGAAATCTTGTTTATTTTTTTGGATTTCTAATTGTTGTTTTTGTATGATTTCTAGTTGTGAATTTATTTTGGCATTTTGTTCCTATATTACTTTCTTGAATTGTTCCAATTTTTTGTCTGTATTTTCCATGAATTTGTCTGCCTTTTCCAAAAATTTGTCTATTTTTTCCTTTTTGTCTGCTTTTTGCTTCAACTCTTGGATTGCTCTGAATATTAGAGATTTGAATTCCCTGTCAGGTAGTTCTGGTGCCTTTTCTTCTACTGGAAAGTCATCTGGTGTTTTACTTTGGATGCCTACTGGACCCATCCTGTCCAGTTTTTTTAATATGTTTTGATATTGTCTGCTGTCTTTAGACATTCAGTAGTTATTTTCTTCGTTTCTTGATTTGTTTGTTTCATCCTGCTTTTTTGTTTTATTTGGTTATATCTGAGCAGGTGGGCTGCTCATTCTTTGTTGTTTGCTTATCTGTAGTCATGATACTTTTCACCTCCTTGTCCAATGGACAGGGCCAGTCATTCAGCTACAGTCCAGCTGAGGGGGAGGGGCTGGGATGGGTTGTTTATGGCATGTACTAGGGCTGACAAGGTGGGCCAGGAATCAGTGCTGGGCAGGTTCCAGTAGGCTGTGCCTGTGCTGCTCGAAGGTGTGATGTTCAGTGCATGGTCTGTGTGATTTTTAAAAACAAGATTAATATATTTACATTTAAAATTTTAAACTGTTAAAAAAAACTTATCTCTCATTCAACTCAAAGCTTTTGCCCTTTTCACAGATCAAGCCTGGGTCCAGATTCTGTACACCAGCAGTGGAGAAGGGGACTAGACTATACCTTGCACCCCCATCCTGCCCTGTGCTCCTGGCTGGTTCCTGAAGTGAAGACTCAAGGGAAAGAGCAATCCCTTTTGATTGGCCCTGGCGTAATCTGACTGTTGGCACTCTCTGTCACAGCAGCAGGGGCCCAACTGTAGGCTCTTTATCTCTAGGCTTATTGGTGTGAGATCCATATGCAGGCCTTGGCCTGTCTCATTCCATGACCAGGGTGAGAGATGACCTCTTACTACTCCCCTTTAACTTCTACCCTTTGGTACTACACACCTTGGGGGGCTTTTCTCTGTGATAGGCAGCCCTTTTGGGCAGGATTTCTTCAAGACCTTCCACACCATCTAGTTGGCCATAGAAACTTACAGTTGCTTTTACTGCTCCCTTCTCTCCCAGCTATTATGGATGGCGGCTCTCACACCTCTTCAAAAGATAGCCTGGCACTAGTCTTGGTGCTCCTTAAACGTCTGGGGTTGCTGTCAGGTCCTCTTAAGAAGCGTCTTGCACTCGGGTGGTACAGAGCAAACCTGCAAATATCTACAGCTTGCACTGAGCTACAGAGGGAGAAGCCCTTCTCCCTTTCTGGCAAGCATCCTCTAATCTCTCTAAAGGATTTTCTTGCTATCACCTTGACCTGGTTTGAGGGAGGAGGGAACCCCTCATGAGGAAGAAATGCCAGGATGCTCTCATTTCTACTGACTTTGAAAAATCATCTCTCTTCTTATGTTTCTATTAAGTCTCTCTGGATTTCTCTGAAATAAGCTAGAGGCGGGTGGTAATCACTGAACCAGTCTGGCTACCTCTTCCTAAATCATCACCTGTCTTTAGAATGAGTAGACACTTGATACCCACTGGCCTCACCCTGAGAGCTTAAAGGGACCTCCTAGACAATAAGAAAAGCCCCATTAAAAAAATTATTTTTTGGTGAAAATATCCACAGCAAAGCCAGCTCCCATCCAACAGTTTCTAAACATAATGGTGTCATTGGTTACATTCTTATATTGTGTCAGTGTTCTTGTTATTCCTGTTCTAGGTTTTTCATGTCATTAACTTAAACTCACTGCCCTCCAAACTACTTGTCTATGCTTTAAAAGAGCTGCTATCCATTTGGTCTTATATGTTGTTGTTGTGTGCTGTCAAGTCGATTCTGACTCATAGTGACCCCGTGTGATAGAGTAGTACTGCCCCATAGGGTTTCCTAGGCTGTAATCTTCACGAAGGCAGATCGCTGGGTCTTTTCTCCCATGGAGCCTCCAGTGAGTTTGAACATCTGACCTTTCAGTTAGCAGCTGAGTGCTTAAACCATTGTGCCACTAGGGCTCCTTTTGGTCTTATATGGATATATTTTTTTAAAGAACTCAATACTCAAGGGTGACAATCTTTACTTTTTGAACTAAACTCTTACTTAGTTAACAGGTGACTTTAGGGGATAGTTTCGATTCAGAGTTTGAAGAATAACTCAGGGCAGTAGTCTCAGGGATTCCTCCAGTCTCAAGAGGTCCAACACATATGGATTTTTTAAGAATTTGAAGATATGTTATTTTACTCCCTTTCTATTAGGATCCATCTATTGTGCCCCTGATCAGACCATTCACTAGCGGTAGCCAGGCACCATCTAGTTCTTCTGATCTCAAGGTGGAAGAGACAGTGGTTCATGGAGGCAGTTACTCTTGTAGTTCGTTTCCTTCTCTGATTCTTGGGTTTCCTTCTTTCTCTTTTGTTTCAGAATAATAGAGACCAATAGTTGTATCTTAGATGTCGTGAACTTCAAAAAAAAATTTTATTTTGTTGTTGTTATTGAGAATATACACAGCAAAATATACACCAATTCAACTTGTTTTTAAGTGTACAATTCAGTGACATTGATTACATTCTTTGAGTTGTGCAACCATTCTCACACTCCTTTTCTGAGTTGCCCCCCCATTAACATAAACTCACTGCCCTCTAAGGTTCCTATCTAATCTTTAGAGTTGCTGTTGTCACTTCGATCCCACATAGATAGATCTTGAAAGAGCATAATGCTGAAAGCAGACATTTTTTCACTAAGCAAAACAATTATTTTGTTTTAAGAAGACTTCAGGGGATATTTTTAGTTTAAGTTTTAAAGATTTTCTCAGGGCAATTGTTTCAGGAGTTCATCTAGACCCCATGGCTCCAGAAAGTCTGGAGTCCGTGAGAATCTGAAACTTT
The DNA here is from genome assembly GCF_024166365.1 of Elephas maximus indicus. Taxonomy (NCBI): domain Eukaryota; kingdom Metazoa; phylum Chordata; class Mammalia; order Proboscidea; family Elephantidae; genus Elephas; species Elephas maximus. Next base: position 164,837,148 of record NC_064846.1, read on the forward strand.
GTTCTGCACTTTTCCCCTTTTGATCAGGATTCTTCTATAGAATCTTGGGATCAAAATATTCAGAAATACTATCCGGACTCCATCCAGTTCTTCTTGTCTCATGGCAAAGGAGGTGGTTGTTCATGGAGGCAATCAGCCACACATTCCATTTCCTCCTCCTATTCCTGACTTTCTTTCTCTGTTGCTCCAGGTGAATAGAGACCAGTTGTCATGCCTTGATTGGCCTCTTGCAAGCTTTTAAGACCCCAGGCACTACACTGTGAGCTAGGAGGTAGAACAGAAGTTCTAAACATGTTATTAGTCCAGTTAACTGGGATGTCCCCGGAAACCATGACCCTAAACCTCCAAATCAAGGAACCAAATCTCATGAGGTTTTTGGTTGTACATAAGCAGCCTCAGCAGCTACTCTTTGTTGTTGTTGTAAATACATCTATCACACAAGTTTTGCCAGTTCAACTTTTACAGATGTACCGCTTATTGATAGCAATTACAATAATTGGCCTGTGCAATCCTACCTTTAATCCATGTGATTTTTCCATCACCATTAACCCCTTTCTTTCCCCCTCCCTCTTGCCCCTGGTAACTACAAATAAATTTTGGTCTCTATTGTCTTTTTATATAAGTGAAGTCATGCAATATTTGGCCTTTTGTAATTGACTGATTTCACTCAGCATGTCTTCAAGCTCCATCCATATTGTAGCATATATCAAGACTTCATTTCTTTTACTTGCTTAAGTAGTATTCCATTGTATGTATGTACCACATTTTGATTATCCATTCTTCTGTTGGTAGGCATTAGGTTGTTTCCATCTTTTGGCTATTGTGAATAGTGCTGCAATGAACATTGGTGTACAAGTCTCCATTCGAGTCTCTGCTTTCAATTCTTTTGGGTATATACCTAACAGTGGAATTGATGGGTCATATGATAAAAAAAAAAAAAAAAAAATTTTTATGATAGTTCTAATTTTAGTTTTTTGAGGAACTGGCATACTGTTTTCCACAAAGGCTGTGTACCATTTTGCATTCCCACCAGCAATGGATAAGGGTTCCAATTTCCCCACATCCTCACAAACGTTCGTTATTTTCTTTTTATCTTATCCATCCTAAAACCGAACTGAAACCGAACCTGTTGCGACTGAGTCGATTCTGACTTATAGCGACCCTATAGGACAGAGTAGAACTGCCCTGTAGAGTTTCCAAGGAGCACCTGGTGGACTCAAACTGCCCACCTTTTGGTTAGCAGGCATAGCACTTAACCACTTTGCCACCAGGGTTTCCTCATCCATCCTAGTGGGAGTGAAATAGTATCTCATTGTGGTTTTGATTTGTATCTCTCATATATACACTTTGGCTATTGAAGTCTTACCAGACATATGGTTTCCAAAGATATTCTCCTAGTCAGTAGCTTGTCTTTTCACTTTTTGGGTAGTCTTTTGATGAGCAGAAGTTTTTAATTTTTATGAGGTCCCATTTATTTGTTTTGCCTTTTACTGTTTGTGATTTTCTTATAATATTAGATAATCCACTGTTAAAAGGTAGGCCTGACTGCCCATAAGCTTTTAAGATCCCAGACACTACTTAACTATGCTGGAGGGTAGAACGTATACCTTAAGAGGTATATTATGCCGGTCGACTGGATTGTCCCATAAGACCATGACCCTAAGCCTTAAAATCAAGAGAACTAATGCTGTGAGGTGATTGGTTATGTCTAATTAGTATCAACATTTATAGCCCCCTGAGAAAAGTCCCATTTAATATCACTTCATATTAGTTTGATATGGCCTGCTTATGTGACTATGTGAATTTGTAGCAGACTAAAAAAGAATTAGAATAATTAATCATCTGCTTAAATAGCTATGTTATATGTCATAAATTACACTGAATGTTTTGTCTTGTTCTACGTTATGTTCTATGTCATGTCATAAGCCATAACTATCTGTCAGCTGTATGGCTAAGGGTTAATTTGTTAGCTAGAGGGCAGCATCTTCTGAACAGATTTCTAAAATATAATTAATATATAAAATTAGATACTCTTTGTTTCTCTGCTTAACTGGCTTTTATTAAGTTTATGCCTTCAGCTTCAATTTTCATATTGTTCTTCATTCCCTCTTAAGTGTGTTCTTTAATTGAGACACATAACTTACTACTGGACCGTGACATAATTAATTGTAGTGTATTTCAATTAAATTGATGTGGTGATTTCTTAACTAAAAATGCTATTTAGTAGACATTATGGAATTTTGAGAAATTTCAGAATCAAAGTTGTTTACGGTGAAAATATCTCAATTTTCTACATCTGCTTTTATCTTTATAGCAGAAAAGAAAAGTTGTAATACACCAAACTCATTTTGACACATTTAGTAATGCATTGAATAGAATATCTTGGGCACTCTTACTTGATAAATATTATTTTTGAAAAATGTTCAGACTCTCATCACTTTTGGTTTAAATTTTTGTGAAATTTCTTTTTTGAGGGGGACTACATAGCTAAGGAGCAAATGCATGCAAAAACACATTTTAAAAAAACTTTTAAATTTGAGATCATTTTAGACTTACAGAAGAGTTGCAGAGATTGTACAAAGAGTTACCATATACCCTTCCTCCAGACTCTCCTTATGTTAATATCTTATATAATTAAAATAAAATGCTTTGATAATAAGATATCATTCTCATATAAAGATCTGGACAGCTGAGATTATCGACATCTATCTTTCTCAGTTATCTTTTTTAGATTTAGATTTTCAGAAGGTAAAATCCAGGCATAATTAGATTTGTAGTATAACAAAGGAAACACACATTCAATGCTGTTTATTGCCCCTGCTCTGTATTTGTAGTTCAGATTTACTTTTGATATTAAATTTTATTAGGTCTTATTCATTTATGCAACAAAATTTTATTCTGTTCCCCCTAGGGCTAAACTCTTGGTTTAGTTGTCTTAGTTATCTAGTGCTGCTATGACAGAAATACCACAAGTGGATGGCTTTAACAAACAGAAATTTATTCTTGCACATTTTAGGAGGCTAGAAGTCAGAGTTCAGGGTGCCAGCTGCAGGGGAAGGTCTTCTCTCTCTGTCAGCTCTAGGGGAGGGTCCATGTCATCAAACTTCCCCTGGGTCTAGAAGTTTCTCAGCACAGGAACCCCAGGTCCAAAGGACATGCTCTGCTCCTAGCTCCTCTTTCTTGGTGGTAGCAAGTCCCTATCTCTGCTTACTTCTCCCTCCTTTTATCTCTTGTAACATAAAAAGTGATGCCAGCCATACCTCAGGGAAACTTCCCTTACATGGATCAGGGTGGTGACCTAATTAGGGGTGTTGCATCCCACCCTAATCCTCTTTAACCTAATCTAATCTTGCCTCATCAACCACAGACAGAGATTAGGATTTACAACTCATAGGACAATTACAAAGATCACAAAATGGAGGACAAACACACAATACAAAGAATCGTGGCCAAGCCAAGTTGACACATATTTTGGGGGGGGGATACAATTCAATCCATGACAATAGTCATCTATAAAGTTCCTGCCCTGAAGGAGCTTACCCTCTAGTTGGAAAACAAAAAGGAACAAATGAGAAGGACAATTATAATACCAACATGATGATGCTACAACACAATAAAGTTAGTTCAGTAGCTGTGGGAACATTTAAGACATATTTCTAACCCAGTGTTGGGGAATCAGCCAACACTTTGTTGAAGAAGTAGCTTTAAACTGTGACGTAGAGGAGAAGTAAGAAGCATACCAGCAAAGAATGGAGAGATTATTTCAGGGTAAGGGACAAGAAGGGGAAAGACTGGGAAGTGAGAGATGGGGGGGGGGAGCGGGGAGAAAGAGGGAGAAAAGGAGGAAGAGGAGAGAGATATTAGTATTAGCCAGGAAGGGAAAACAAATAAATCAGGAGGATAGAATTAAGGAAGAGGGACTGGTGAGTGGTGAGGAAGGCAGGGAAGGATGAAATCTAAGGTTGGAGAAGGAAGTAGGACCAGATGGTGAAGGTCTTGTAAAATCATGTTAAAGTGTTCACTCAGACAGAGGACAATGGGAAGCCCCTGACTTGTTTTAAATGAAGAAGTGACACCATGCGATTTACTGTTTGGAGAGTGGATTGGAGTGGAGCAATCAAAGCAGGCAGCGTTAGGAAGCTGCTGCAGTAATCTAGGTGAAAGATATGGTAACTTGAATAAGGTAGTGTCAAAGCAAATAAATGGAATCGAGAAATACTTAAGTGACCAAGGAAACCCTGGTGGCGTAGTGGTTAAGTGCTACAGCTGCTAACCAAGAGGTCAGCAGTTCAAATCCACCAGGCACTCCTTGGAAACTCTATGGGGCAGTTTTACTCTGTCCTATAGGGTCCTTTTTTTATAGGGTCGCTATGAGTCGGAATCAACTCGACAGCAGTGGGTTTGGTTTTTTTTTTTTTTTGGTAAGTGACCAAAATGGCAGAACTTTGTGACTGCTTGTGTAATAGATTTCCTGTTAAGGCAGACGTTGAAAGGAATGTCCCTGGTGGGTGGTGTCCTTGAAGCAGATCTTTACTGTTCTATAAAATCTAATGAACTCCTTTGGCTGCATATCAGAAACCCTGGTGGCGTAGTGGTTAAGTGCTACGGCTGCTAACCAAAGGGTTGGCAGTTTGAATCTGCCAGGTACTCCCTGGAAACTCTATGGGGCAGTTCTACTCTGTCCTATAGGGTCGCTATGAGTCGAAATCGACCTGATGGCCCTGGGTTTTTTTTTTTTTTTGGCCGCATAAATATAAGAAGAGAGAGAGAAAAAAAGAAGACACCCATTATTCAGTATCAGAAGGGAAAAACTACTGGAGCTCCATATCTGCTTACCAAGATTCAAAGTTAGAGAGACCTGTGAACATAGATCAGAAAGGCCTCTTATGATTTATAATGGCAGAGAAAGACAATGAAATCCTGTAAATATTGTACAATGACTGTGAAGAAAAGAGAAAATGCAGGCTGTTGAAAAGGGACCAAGACATGGGCTTTGCAGTTTATGGAGAAAGGCTGGTTTGGGCATAGTCTGTGGCTGGCGCTGGAGCCTCCTACAGACCTAGCCTCTTAGACCATTGTGGTACCCAATGTGATGCTCCTTGCAGCCTGAGATGGGTGATGGACTAGTTTTTAATGCAATAGTCAACTGTATAGGACTTGTTTACCACAGAAAAATTGTGTGAAAATTGTGTCCAATAATGGTTCTGTAGTTGGTTCTCCGCTTAGTGTTTTTGTGAAGAACCAAGACCGTCCTTCCCACTCTGATCTCATCCATTGGATTGAAAGCCCTGGGGGTCTTGGTCAATGACAGGGGAGATGAGAAGTAGAGGGAGGAAGTAGACTTGCTGCTAATAGGAGGAGTGGAGACTTGGCTATATAATTATACATGTCTGTACTGTGCTCAGTGATGGTAAAACAGGGAATACTGGTTCTATTTGGGTATTGGGAGTAAAGGAGAGGTAGGTGTCAAGGATGTTTCTCAGGATTTCTGTTTGGGATCTGGATCAGCAATGGCATCGTTCCCAGAACTAGAGAATTCATTTCCTATCCCTGCCCCTCACTTGACTAGGCTTTTATGCCTATATCCAGCAGCAGGAAGACACCAGATAATAATGAACATTTGCGCAACACCTAACCATTTGCCAGGAACCTTCACACATGTTATCATGTCATGCTTTCCATAGTCCTGAGAAGTCCCCCAGTCTGATATTTTACTTCTCTTTTTTTATGATGAGGAAATCGAAGCTCAGAGAGGTGACATGATTGCTCAAAGTGATACGGCAATAACGCCAGCTCTGAATCCAGTTCTTAAGATTCAACCTTTCACTATTCATTTATTTCTCGATTCTTTATACCTTCCACAAATATTTATTGGGTGCCTCCTAGACCAGTCACTGGGCTAATCTCTGGAGATACAAAAATGTACATGATATGGTTTCTGCCCTGAAGGACCACATTGGCACAGAGAGATGTGTCCACAAGTCAGAAAAATGCAAGTAGATTGCTTGGAGAGAGTAGAGATGTTGTAAAGGCACAGAGAAGTTCACACAAACTAGCTCTGCCTTCACAGAGGTGATGTTCCAACTGGCATGTGAGCTGTGTGTAGGAGGTGTCCTGTGGGGAAGGGGGGAAGAAAGATACTCCAGACAACTGCTTTTCCTTATTTCATGTTCCATGGTTCTCTGATTTCACATTCCTGGATATCACTGAGAGAAGTGTAAAATTAATGAGGCTGAGTTCTATTTTTTGTGAAAATTTCGGGAAGAAAGAAGTGAGGATTGAATTGAGCGAGAGCATTGTTTTATGAATGTGGTTAGATTTAATGAATACATTCTTCCTTTAAAAAATCCTTTTTTTTTTAAGTCAACTATGTAATAAAAAGAATTATGTTTCTAAGATGGGTAATTTTCTCTGTTGTATTTCACAGTTTGAACCCAGAATACTAAACATTCCTCCAGATTACAAAGCAGGGGAAATAGAATTTTCATAACTAACAAATGTAAAATTACTGTTGTTCCCCAGGGTAGCATAAAAATCTGGGGTTAGAGCAGGTGAAAATATGTTGGTTCTTTTGATCCTTTCTAGAAAATATTGTGACATTGCTATAAAAAGAATTTACAAAGTTAGACCTTTTTATCCTAGTTCAATTTGATCACTACTACCCCTTTTAATGTTCCACTGCTATTCATAAGGTTTTCACTGGCTAATTCTTTTCAGAAGTAGACTGCCGGGTCCTTCCTAGTCTGTCTTAGTCTCGAAGCTCAGTTGAAACCTGTCTACCATGGGCAACCCTACTGGTATTTGAAATACCAGTGGCATAGCTCCCAGCATCACAGCAACACACAGGCCCCCACAGTACGACACACTGACAGACACATGGGGGAAATGCCAGAAATTCAAGCCGGATTTAGAAGAGGATGTGGAACCAAGAATATTATTGCTAATGTCAGATGGATCCTGGCTGAAAGCAGAGAATACCAGAAAGTTGTTTACCTGTGTTTTATTGACAATGCTAAGGCATTCGACTATGTGGATCGTAACAAATTATGGTTGACATTGTGGAGAATGGGAATTCCAGAACACTTAATTGTGCTCTTGAGGTATCTGCACATGGATCAAGAGGCAGTTGTTTGAACAGAACAAGGAGATACTGAGTGGCTTAAAGTCAGGAAAGGTGTGTGTCAAGGTTGTATCCCTTCAGCATACTTATTCAGCCTGTATGCTGAGCAAATAATCCGAGAAGCTAGACCATATGAAGAAGAACAGGGCTTCAGAATTGGAGGAAGACTCATGAACAACCTGCGTTATGCAGATGACACAGCCTTGCTTGCTGAAAGTGAAGAGAACTTGAAGCACTTACTAATGAAGATCAAAGACCACAGCCTTCAGTATGGATTGCACCTCAACATAAAGAAGGCAAAAACCCCCACAACTAGACCAATAAGCAACATCATGATCAACGGAGAAAAGATTGAAGTTGTCAAGGATTTCATTTTAATTGGATTCACAGTCAACACTCATGGAAGCAGCAGTTAAGAAATCAGAAGATGCAGTGCATTGGGTAAATCTGCTGCAAAGGACCTCTTTAAAGCGTTTGGAAAGCAAAGATGTCACCTTGAAGACTAAGATGCACCTGACCCAAGCCATGGTATTTTCAATGGCATCATATGCATGCGAAAGCTGGACAATGAATAAGGAAGACTGAAGAAGAGTTGACGCCTTTGAATTGTGGTGTCGGTGAAGAATACTGAATACACTGTGGACTGCCAAAAGAATGAACAAATCTGTCTTGAAAGAAGTATAGCCAGAATGCTCCTTAGAAGCAAGGGTAACGAGACTATGTCTCACATACTTTGGACATGTTATCAGGAGGGATCAGTCCCTGGAGAAGGACATCATGCTTGGTAAAGTAGATAGTCATCAAAAAAGAGGAAGACCCTCAGTGAGATGAACTGACACAGTGGCAGCAACCATGGGCTCAAGAATGGCAAAAATCGTGAGGATGGTGCAGGACCGGGCAGTGTTTCGTTCTGTTGCACATACGTTCGCTAGAAGTCAGAACCGATTCTATGGTACCTAACGACAACAGCAACCCCTTGTAATATTCTGTTGTGATCCACAGGGTTTTCACTGCCTAATTTTTGGAAGTAGATTGCCAGGCCTTTCTTCCTATTCTTAGTCTGGAAGCTCCACTGAAACCTGTCTACCATGAGTGACCTTGCTGGTATTTGAAATACTAATGGCATAGCTTCCAGCATCACAGCTACACTCAAGCCACCTCAGTACGACAAACTAACAGATGAGTGGACTTGAGCATGCCAATCACTGTGAAGATGGGGTCACCGTGAGTCAGAGCTGACTCGATGGTAACTAACAGCAACGACCCCTTTTAAAATTTAAATGATAGTGTATCATCAGTTTATATTGAACTGCAGTGTCCTCTACATTTTATGTCATAATTTATGTTTTTTTCTATACCTCCACACCCATCTTACTGCAGCAGCTAATGGATGGGAGACCAACACCGACCTTCTTCCCAAAGCCCAACTTTGCCTCCAGCACCACCATTGCTACAGAGAATCCCTCCCGCATCCTAATCTATATACACCTCCATCTTTTCTTTCACCTTAAGATTTTAATGTAATTACTTTGTTGTTGTGAGCAAAAGGAAGGTCTTCCTTGAAGAACATTTTTAGACAGGTCAAATGAAACTTCAAGGCAACAGAATACTATTTAGACTGGGCTATCTGCAGGGCCAGCACCCTACCAGTGACACTAGGCATGACTCCTACTCTGTTGTGGTATAGGCCAGAGACCCTGCTGCATGCAGAGGACATCTGGGATCAGTCCTGGCTGCAGCCCTAGCAACGCACTCTTCTAGGGCAGGCCACCTCACTTGTATGTATAATGCAAACAATTAGGCTTTAAATGTTTGTGGAATGGATGAGGCCGGCCACGAAGCAAATCACCTACCCTGTCTGGCTGTCTCTTTGCACACTGGAACATTCCTTTGGAAGCTATGTTCCTAGAAATAAATTGACCCTGTCTTCCATCTCTGCCCCCTGTCTTTTCACACAACGTATCTCCCTGGGTGATTTCACCCACTTAAGCCCTTTCGTTACTACATTTTTCCTCCTTAATTATTATTTTGATGGCATGTGTTTTCAGTATTGGAATGCATGCTTATTAATTGAAAGTGTTTAAATTTTTGGTAGAAAAAAAAATTTTTTTTTTAATGCAGACTTTGGGAAATATGATCTGGTAATACAATCTACCAGTGAGGCAAGTGGCACTCTGGTGCCACTGGTCTGTAGTATAACAATATACCAATGAGAGCTAGATAAGTAATTTATTGTGGATACCTTTTCATTAGGTTACATGGGGAACCCCTGGTTTTCCAAACATGACACAGAAAAACCAAAGCAAGCCCATCAGGTCTCCCTAACTATCACACAAGAAAGCCATAATTATGCTTACAAGCTTTATGTCACAGAAATAAAGGAAATAAAGAAAAAAATGCAAACATTTACAAAACTAACACTTCCAGGAAGCATCACCTAATAGAGTGCTCAACCTACATAACAATGAGGCTCCAACTCAGGTCAGCTGAGCTTCAGACATTTCAAAAGGGACCCACCTTGAGGCTAAATGCATTAGAAACAGAATAATGCCTTACCTCTGAGGTCTAAAGGCAAAACAGTGGCTGGCATACATTTATGCCAATGGTAACGGAAGCATTTAAATGGCTTCATCTGTCATCTATGTATTGCTAAATGCTAAATCTAGAGTTTCTCTCAGTCAGAATTGACTCAATGGCAAAGGGTTTGGTTTTGGTATGGGTGCCTGTCTCTGTCTCTCTCTTTCATCTCTTTCTATCTCCATAACAATAGACCTGTTACATTCCTAAGAGTTAAAGAGATCTTTGAGAGTCCATGAACTCTTGACAACCACAGTGGAATATATATATATTTCTGTAAAATGCATGTTGAAGAAAGAATAGAGGGAGAACAAACATTAAAAACAAAAGCCTAAACAAACAAGCAAAAACAAGGCCAAGGTCCTTCTGAGGTCTACATCCTGGTGCTTTTCTTTTGCGTCCCATCTGTTACTTGGTCTTTTGTTAGTTCTTCCATCCAGTGGCCTCTCAGATCATCTGCTTACCTCCCTTCCTCCTTCCTGCCTCCAGTTCAAGTTCTCGTTTCCTCACATGTTATTTACTACAATAAACTGCCCGTTGGTCTCCCTGAGTTTTTTTTTTTTTTCTGTTTCATTTTCTCTGTTCTGTTACAGATTAATTTCCCTAGAAATCTGCTTCTGTCTTTATTCTCTCCTTCATGTGCAGAATGCAGGGTGGCTCCATTTTGCATATGAGCTCATATTCAGAGTCTCCCTTCAGGCACTCTAGGTCTTCCATCCAAGGGATATATGTCACCTTGGCAACCCTGCTTCCCACCCCTGTTGTTGTTGTTAGGTGTTGTCGAGTCGGATCTGACTCATAGCGACCCCACTTAAAACGGAATGAAACACTGCTCAGTCCTGCACCGTCCTCACAATCATTGCTATGTTTGAGCCCATCATTGCAGTCACTGTGTCAATCCATCTCATTGTGGGCCTTCCTCTGTTTAGCTGACCCTGTACTTTACCAAGACCCTAGAACCCACCCCTAAAACTCACCTCCTAGACATGTGCTGCTGGAAGTGTAGCCCCTAGCCAAGTGTGGGGGTTGAATCCTTGAGATTTGGTCACTGGAACTGAGGAACTGGATTTTTGTTTAATTTTAATTAGTTGGCGATTAAATTTAAAAACTGAAGCAGTTTTGTCAACGTAGATTTGAGTATTAAAGGAAAATGATTTTTTTGTACAATGTTTGATTCAGTTGCTAGAAAACTTTTAAGTATGTTTGGACAACTGAAAAAGTGAATTCACTTTTTCAATTGTAAATTTCACTATATCTAAATACGGATCATTTAGATATGACAAATTAGTATCCAAATTGAGACGTGCTATAAATGTGAAATGCACATTAGTTTTCAGTCTTTTATCTCATTAACTTTTTTATATTGATTGCATATTGAAATAACATTTCCAAGGATTGGCTGCTGGTGGATTTGAACTGCCCACCTTTTGGTTAGCAGCTGTAGCTCTTAACCACTGTACCACAAGGGCTCCAATATTTTGGATATAGTGAGATAAATAAAATAAAGTATTAAAATCCATTTCATCTGTTGCTTTTTACTTTTTAAATGAGACTACTAGAAAGATTTAAATTATATACGTGACTTGCATTATATTTCTATCAGATAGTGCTGTTCAAGAGCAATTGGGCCATTTACCTTATTCTCTGGTCCCTTCAACTTAGATTTTCTAGGGCTGGCTAAATTTTTAATATTTTCTGCCCCCCCATCTTCATAAATAATTCATACTTGTTAGATAAAAGTTCAAATGAATGGTTTAGAAAATGTGATCCAGGCCTCCACCTCCTCCTCGTGTTTTCTAATGTTGTTCTTCACATCTAGGGTAATATTGTTTCCTTTTTCCAAAGCCTGTATAGCCCTCTGGGTCCAACTCAAGTGACCTGCCCCACCCTGAACCTTCCTTGACCACCTGCTATGGGTTAGTATTTCCTGTCTCTTCATTCCCAGAACACCTAGAGTTAGTTTCCACACACTAACTCATCACCATACTCCATACTGCTTTGCTCTGCTCCGACTACTTACAAGTAAATCTTACCTTCCCTTCTAGAAATGTAAGTCACTTGAGTCAAGCACCGTGCTTTCTCCCTTCTTTGAAACACCCACCAGATCTAAATGGTTTTGTTTTGTTTTTGAGCAACACAAAGGCTCAGTAGAGACTAGTTGACTAATAGCTCCAAACCAAAAAAACCAAACCCACTGCCATTGAGTCGATTTCGACTCATAGCGACCCTATAGGACAAAATAGAACTGCCCCATAGAGTTTCCAAGGAGCACCTGGCGGATTTGAACTGCCCACCTCTTGGTTAGCAGTCGTAGCACTTAACCACTACACCACCAGGATTTCCACTTAAAGCTCAGTGAGGAAAGATTCCAAGGAATTGGCATGTATCCTTACTGAATGCCAAATATTAAGTTTGGCAATTTTAATACATTAAAATAATATATTTGCGAAGATGTGCAATAGTGGAAAACACAATTGTCATGGATTCAGGAAACTGAGGTTTTAGTTTCAATTTTGCCTTTCTGGGTGGCTGACTTTGGGCAAGTACACTTCACCTTTCTGGGACTGCTTTTCTTCACCTAGAAAATGGAGGTAGATTAGGTAATCTCTAAGGTACATTGCAAATCACATATTTTATAAATCTGTGATGGAAATCTTTCTCAAATGCCTTATACATGACTCGGAATTCTTTAAAATAGAACATGCTGAACAGAAATTAGCATTTTTAAAATGTCACAGTCATTATTAGGAATGTCAATTATGATGCACTGCCAATGTAGTGCAGCTAAGGGGTTATTGCGGTGTGTATGCCTGCTTACTCTCCAGAGCATGTGGCTGGTATTTTTTTAAATTAATGGTTGCCCTTTAATTTCCTCTTTTAATGTCAGACTATTACCTGTCACTTCTTACTGCTGTCACCAGTCCTGTCTATACTAATACCTCCCTTTTCCCCATCCCATCTCATTTGATACTTCTAACTCTGGTGATGCGGGGAAGCCTGGTAATGACAAGCTTATGTGACTCATGTCTGAAATTGGTCATTTAGTCCTTTATGAACCATTTATTAGGTGCCTGTACCTGTATGCGAGGCACAAGATGGCACAGGGCAGGGGCTAAGGAAGAAATCATTTATAAGCCGTCTTAATCTTGGGGGCCTTACAATGGGAAAAGCATCTGAACTCTAGTACAGGGCTTCTGTAGGCCTTTTTCTTCACTTCTCAGCTTTCGGCCCCTTTCCAGGTGGTTGAGCTTCCCGGACAAGTTACCTATGGATATTAGAGGGCTTAATTTTTTTAATAATAATAGTTAATTAACACGGTGAGGAACTTCACAGAATGTGCAAAAAGACAAGTAGAACAGAACAGAAAGTCCAGAAATAGACTCCAAGTACATATAGGAACTGTGTGTACAATAGAAGTAGTTTCTCAAAACTGAGACAAAAAGATGGGTTATTTAGTGTCTCATGTAATTCCTACAACAAGCTTCTGAATCAGGTAACATTAATATTCACATTTTATAGATAAGGCGAAGAGAGATTCAGAAACTTGCCCGAGGTCACAGGGGAAATCTGGGAAAAAGTGTATCATCATCTTTGGTCTATTTCTGTTGTTGTGTGAGCCATCAAGTCAACCCTGTATATCAGAGCAGAACTGCCCCGTAGAGTGTAATCTTTACTGAAGCAGACTGCCAGGTCTTTTCTCCCGCGGAGCAGCTGATGGGTTCCAACCGCTGACCTTTTGGTTAGCAGCCAAGTGTTTAACCCTTGTGCCATCAGGGCTCTTTTGGTCTATCTGTACCCTTCCTATGTCCTTTTTGTGGCCAAAGGAAGCCAATAGAAAAGTGTTTCTCAATCAGGGGCAATTTTGCCCCCAGGGACATTTGGCAATGTCCAGAGATATTTTTGGTTGTCACACCTGAGGGGGGTTGCTGCTGGCATCTGGTGGACAGAAGCCTGGGGTGCTCCTAAACATCCCACAGTGCACAGGACAACCCTCAGTATGAAGAATTTTCTGGCTCAAAGTGTCAATACTGCAGAGGTTGAGAAGATCTACAGTAGATGAAGCTCTTAGTGATTCTCTAGTGATGTGGGTTAGGTTAAAATCAATAATGTTTGTGAAGTCTATTTTTTCGTTTTTTGGTCACATCAAACTGAGTGATGGAACAAGTGGGAGGAAGCAGGAAAAAGTTTCTAATGCTTCAAAATACCTGGAAACATTTTTAATTTACCCTTTCTATGGAAATACCGTAAAATCTAAGTCTAACGTGCATTTGTAGTAGACATTTAGTAATATTTACCAAGAGACAAGTAGAACAGAACAGAAAGATTTCTGATCCTTCTTTTTTGGGAAAGGTGGGCACATGCCCTGTTGAAGTTAGGTTAGTCATGTGACTGAAACATGGATGCGTTTAAAAGCCAGCTCTCAATTCTCCAAACTTTCTTCCTAGAACACAGCAACTATGGGTTCATGTGTTGATATGGATATACCATACAATCTAAGTGGTGTGGAATGCTACGCTAACACATGGAGTACAGTGGTCCTGGCCAGTCTCCCAGATCTTCTGAAGACTTTGTATGAGTAAGAAATAATCTTTTGTTGTGCTATATCACAGAGAATTTGGGATCGTTTATTACCGTAGCATGTCTTAACCTATCCTGACTAATACATCAAAGTTAATTCACACGTACTCTGGAATCCTGGAACCCAAAAATTTCTGAGGCATTGCTTCTTTTGGGAATCAGGATATATTAATATTTCATATGCATATTCATTCACATGGCTGAAGGCCAAGAGAAATGTTAGCCTGTATAAAACTCCAGTGACTTTGCGGTAAGTACCCAGTGTTTTCACATATAGTTATTGGGGCTGTGTGGGAAGGGATATTTTTTAAGGCTTTGGAAATACACTTTATGTCTGAAATGATTTCTGTTGGCATTAAAATATGACCTGAATTGTGATATCCCAAGCTTGATGACTTTTACCGGCCTATTATATAAATTCTACTGTGCAATATATAATGTGAATTTTATTTAGTTTCCTGAATTTCTAGATTAGAAATTGTGAAGATTCTAGGACAATGGTAATCAATCTCTCTTCTCTTCCACACACTTTGGGAGCTCTCTCTGTCTCACTATTTTGAAATAAAAAACATGTCATTATTTCTCTGATCTGTTGGAAACAATATACCTTTTATTGTTAGTTAAGGATCCAGAGGATAAAGAGCAGTCTTTTCTTTTTAAATTATGATCTGTGCTCTTGTAACATTACTTTATATCTGTGTTCTACTGTGCTTTTTACCAATCCCTTCGATAAGTATATTAATTTTGATTTGTATTTTACATATTTGCTATCGCATTTGTTTACTTATTCAAAAGTACTTATCTATTGCTTAGCAATTCTATAAGTTTATTATATGGGCTATGACTGTAACCCAAGGGTTTGCTGCCTGGAAATCTCCAATTCTTTCAGCCTAATGGGAGTTGAGTCTCCTTTTCCCTTTTTTTTTTTTTGTGGTGAAAATATATTCAACAAAACATCCATTAATTCAACAATTTCTATATGTATAATTCAGTGGCATTGATTACATTCTTCAAGTTGTGCAAACATTCTCAGTGTCCTTTTTCCAAATTATTCCACTACATTATCATAAACTCACTGCCCCCTAAACAAAAGTTCCCCTTTCCCCCTCCCTCCTATATAACCACTAATAATTCCTGGTTTCTATATATTTGCTTATTTCATTTAAGTGAGATCATACAGGATTTGTCCTTTTGCGATTAACTCAGAATAGTCAAGACAACCCATGTGAAATTGAGTCATGGATATTCTAGTTTTTAAGATCTTCTAGCCATCTTCATCACTGGGCGTTTCCCAGTGGACATCTTTCTTCTCACGCCACAGCATCTCACCACGATACTGGGCTCTCTTTTTCCACACAATTTTCCTCCTCTCCTCTCTCAGGGCCCTCACTCCCTCTCTGTTAAACTCTATTCACTCCTCATCTTTGAAACTCATAATTCCCCTTACTCTAGTACGTACTACAGTTTGACTTTCCCAATCTTTAACTCTGCTCTTGTCCTACCTTTTCATTTTGTAAACTTCAACTGTGCATTTGTCAAACAAAGGCCATCTACTTTGGTTAGATACCCTTTAGTTCAGATTAGCATTTTCAGTAATATGATCACATTGTTAGGCATGGGATTCCCATTCTCCAATTTGTAGAATGAGGAGGAAGCAATGTAAACCATTGTCTTAATCATATAGTGCTACTATAACAGAAATACCACAAGTGGATGGCTTTAACAAAGAGAAATTATTTTCTCACAGTCCAGCAGGCTAGAAGTCCAAACTCAGGGCATCAGCTCCAGGGCAAGGCTTTCTCTTTTGGCTCTGGAGGAAGGTCCTTGTCATCATTCTTCCCCTGGACTAGGAGCTTTTCCGTGTGGAACCCTGGGTCGAAAGGACGCTCTCTGCTCCTGGCACTGCTTTCTTGGTGGTATGAGGTCTCCAACTCTCTGCTTGCTTCCCTTTTATCTTTTGTAAGATAAAATGTGGTACGGGCCACACCCCAGGGAAGCTCCCTTTATATTGGATCAGGGATGTGACCTGAGCAAGGGTGTTACATTCCACCCTAATCCTCTTTAACCACAGGCAGAAATTACGATTTATAGCACATAGGAAAATCACAAAATGGAGGACAGCCACACAATACTGGGAATCAAGGCCTAAGCAAGTTGACACATTTTTGGGGACACAATTCAATCCATGACAAGTATCAAGAAATTCCAGAAGGATAAGCAGGAGGAGACAGCTTTGTGGGCATATATAATGGAGAACCATATAATGGAGGATCTTGGCAAATATCCTGTGGGCAGAGGAAAACTATTCAAAGATGTAAAGGAGCAGATGTCATGCTCAAAACTGTATTTTAGAAAGACCATTTTGGCCACGGCCAGAGGGTCACCATCAGAATGGAGTCAGAGAGAACAGTTATAAGACTTTCAGTCCAAAAGGAAATACAGAATGCCTGAGCTGAGGCAGTGACAGGGTTGATGAAAAGAAATAGATTCAAGTGGTATTGAGTAGGTGGAGTTGATCAGGCTTGACAGCTTGAGGTAGTGAGAGGAAGAGGTTCAGAATGAAACTGGCTTGAGCAGTTTAGGGAATGATGGCACCATTCTCTGAAATAAGGGACTGTGGAAAGAGGAGCCATTTGGGGTGGGAGTGCAGGGGACCATGAATTCAGTTATGCACATTATTAGTTTGAAGTGCCAATGAGACTCCGTTTTGAAAATGGGACATTTGAATATTATAATATGGTAACTCTGGAAATGAGATCCTTCTTCCTCAGGATTTGCTTTTTTTGATTGTCAAAGACTGTAGTAATCTGTTCGTTTAGTGAGTCTTCCAAACTCTCTTTTTAAAGACTATATTCTTTGACATGTGTGGTCACTGAAGTCTCTGTTCCTTTAGCTTGTGTTCAGCTAGTGTATTGACATACATTGTTCTGAACACTAGGAGTTTAGGAAAAGAAAAAAAAAAGGCAAAACAATAACAACAACAGAAAAAAAAAAAACAGCCTTCCAGTCTTTGAGAATTTCTCCATGTTGGGGATACTTTCAACACTTAACCAGGCTTATACTGAACCTAGAAAGATCAGCCTGACGGGAAAGCTTAGGGTTTTCTCGGGTCCTATGTGAGCATGTATCTTACCCAGGACATGCACATGGTTCTCTATATTGCTCTATATACATGGGTGTTTTTTGAATGCCTTAGTTTCTCAAAGAAGCTCTCTTGCTGGTTTTGCTTCCCAGTCCTTAGACAATCTGTTATATGTCTCAATTGCACTTTTGTCTCAGGTGGTTATAAGTCGATCATTCGCCTAACAGTATTCAGGCAATGCCTGCCTCTTGTCGTCTCTGCTTGAGTTTTGAGATATGCAAAACAGAGACAAGTGCCTTGCTTCAGGCTTGAGGTAGCCACCTGACAAGTTCCAAAAAAACCAAATCTGGTTGCCGTTGAGTCAGTTCAGACTCATACAACTCTATAGGACAGTGTCGAACTGCCATATAGGGTTTCCAGGGCTGTAATCTTTACTGAAGCAGACTCCCACATCTTTCTTCTGTGGAGCAGCTGGTGGGTTCAAACCTCCGACCTTTCAGTTAGCAGCCTAGCACTTAACCACTGCGCTACCAGGACTCCTCCTAAACGAGAATGGAGAAACTTAATAATTTGTGCGTAATGTGTGCTCTGCTCCCTCTAGAGCCAGGGTCCAGAGCCTCACAATGGGCATATGGGCTTTTGTCTTCAGGCTGGCCACAGAACTGGGCAGAGAGTGGGCAAGTAGAACAGCCACACAGCTTTCCTACCATTTCGAAACTGCTTTTATTTTGATTCAGTCTTCACTTGGTTGCTGTAAACTTTGTTTTCTTGAGTTCAGCAAAGTTGGTTGTCACAGTTTCTGCTTGTTTTTTGATGAGAGATGAGTGCATAGAGCTTCTTACTCTGCCATCTTGCTGACATTGCTCTTCCCACCCACAGATTTAACCTGCTTGGCTTTGAATGTTCATGAGGGTCATGACATTTCTAAGCCACAAACACAAATCAGGAGGTAAAGATTGCAGTCTAGGAGTGAAACATGTAGCCTTTTAGTGAGACTCACATTCACTTTGAGGATGAAGAAAATTCAGGATGGAGGGCCTCAGTGACAAATGGAAGAAGTGGCGGTGGCTAACGGTAAAAGGAGGAGACTATAAATACCGTTTAGATATGTGCAGTTTGAGGGGACAGAGTGACATAGAGGGGACATATCTAAAAGCCACTGAAGGTCAGGACTAAAGCTTGGGTGACACCAGGACTGCAGGTGTAGATTATGGAAACATCAATCTAGTTCATTTTGCCAAACCGATGCCTTTGGTTCCTTAGTTCTGTTCGATGGTCTGGTGCTAAGAAGCATGACCCAGCATTTGAAGTTTGTGCCACAGGCTACAAGGCACCCATGTCAAAATTGGCAGAGGCAGGCAGCTCTTTAACAATCTGTAAAGGATTAAAGTGGGTAACGAATTTGGATCAGGCATGCCTGATCCAAGCCATGGTATTTTAATTGCCTCATATACATGTGAAAGCTGGACAATGAATAACGAAGACTGAAGAAGAATTGATGCCTTTGAATTATGGTGTTGGTGAAGACTATTGAATATACCATGGACTACCAGAAGAAACCCTGGTGGCATAGTGGTTAAGTGCTACAGCTGCTAACGAAGAGGTCGGCAGTTCGAATTCACCAGGCGCTCCTTGGAAACTCTATTGGACAGTTCTACCCTGTCCTATAGGGTCGCTATGAGTTGGAATCGACTTGATGGCAGTGGGTTTGGTTTTTTACCAGAAGAATGAACGATTTGTCTTGGAAGAAGTACAGCCAGAATGCTTCTTAGAATCAAGGATGGTGAGACTTCATCTCACATATTTTGGACATGTTATCAGGAGGGACCAGTCCCTGGAGAAGGACATCATGCTTGGTAAAGTAGAGAGTCAGCAAAAAAGAGGAGGACTGTCTTAGTCATCTAGTGCTGCTATAACAGAAATACCACAAGTGGATGGCTTTAACAAAGAGAAGTTTATTCTCTCACAGTCCGGTAGGCTAGAAGTCCAAATTCAGGGCTCCGGCTCCAGGGGAAGGCTTTCTTTGTCGGCTCTGGAGAAAGGTCCTTGTCATCAGTCTTCCCTTGGTCTGGGAGCATTTCAGTGCAAGAACCTCAGGTCTAAAGGACGCGCTCTGCTCCCGGTGCTGCTTTCTTGGTGGTATGAGGTCCCCAACTCTCTGCTTGCTTTCCTTTTATTTCTTGAGAGATAAGAGGTGGTGCAGATCACACCCCAGGGAAACTCCCTTTATATTGGATCAGGGAGGTGACCTGAGTAAGGGTGGTGTTATAATCCCACCCTAATCCTCTTTTACATAAAATTACAATCACAAAATGGAGGACAGCCACACAATACTGGGAATCATGGTCTAACCAAATAGATGCACACACTTTTTGGGGGGACATAGTTCAATCAATGACAAAGACCCTCAACAAGATGGATTGACACAGTGGCTGCAATAATGGGCTCAAACATAGCAATGATTGTGAGGATGGCATATGGCCGGGCAATGTTTTGTTCTATTGTACATAGGGTCGTTATGAACTAGAATTGACTCAATGGCACCTAACAATAACAACAACAATGAATTTGGAAAGAGAGTGAAATCTAACCCACATCAGCAAAATTATATGTTTGTTATCTCTGCATGCTGTGGGTGGAAAACAAGCGTGGCCTCTGAAGCCAAAAGACAGGCTAAATTTTCACTTCTGACACTTTACATTTTTTCCTTATTTTAATTTTACTGATGTCTACATGATGCCCCTCCCACTCCCACCCCCCAAAAAAGTCTTCCCAGGAGTTTCTTCTCCTCCCTAACACTACCCCTGCCCACATACACATACTGTAAGAGTAATTTCTCTCAGAAAGATATTTCAAAATTTAATTTCTTCATTGGTGAAGAAGCACATGGTGATCATTTAAAAATATTGAGTGGTGATAGGAATTCCTGAGGTTAAGACAGTAGATTAAACTGGAGTCTTCTTCTGCGGTAACAGCAAGTGCAGTAACACTTACTGAAAGGCAAGTGGCATCTCGGCTTTGTCCCAGCACTGAACAAATGAACATGTCTGTGACTAGTCAATAGAAGGGTCACGAAATCCCTGAGTGATCTGTGCACCTTGTCCCTAGGAATAGCAGTCACCTCCTTTAGCAGAGCTTGAGCCTGAATTGTTCATAGCCAAGTCCTTTTTATGTATAAAAATCAGTTGGTTTATTGGTGTCAGGACAAATCTGTGAGAGTGGGACCACGACATGGCCTGGCTGACTTGTCTCCACCCATGTAAAACTCTTGGTTCTCAAAATGAAGCTCACTTGTCATACTGAAATGGTAAGAATTTGTTCAAGTCTCAGTACCTAGATCTGAAGATACCAGCATCTGTGCCCTCATTTTCTTTGAATTTCTTGTATTTGGTGCATACAGAATCTTTTCTCTTTCTGATTTATATCAACGACTTTCTGATGACTTCAGAGGAAAGAGTTTGTTGACTGTAGGGTTGTTGTATTGCACTTCAGCTTAGAAAACAAAAAAAGAGGGTGTCAGACCCAAATATCTAACATCTTAGTTCAGTTGGATGTCATACAGGTGCATTAGTTCGCTTTGGCCCAAACTGAACTTAACTCTCTGTCCCCATGGTGCTGCTTCTTCTCCCATATTCCTATCCTGGTGGATGGTGCCACCACTCACCCAGCCACCAAATTGAGAAGTATGAGAATTATCAAAGCCTTCTCCTGCTTATTCACAAGTTTCCAAATTCTCTTGATTCTTTTCCTTTAAAATCTCTCATTTCCAATCCCTTCTCTGATTTCCCACCACTTTAATTAAGGTCCCCACCTTGTCACACCTGATTTTTTGGTAATAGTGTCCTATTGAACTTTTCTGCCTCCAGCTTATCACCCCTGCTCCCAGCAATTGTCCCCAAATGATCCTTACAAAATGACCCTTCTATATTGCAAATCTAAATATTTTATTACAACTTAAGATGCTATCCTATAACATAGCCAAGTTCCATGGCCTTGCCTTTCATTTCACGTGCCTTTGTTTATGCTGTGCTGTCTGTCTGAAGTGCCCTCCCCCAGCCTCCCCTGTCTGACTGGCCAACTCCCGGTTATCTTTAAGAACATCATATTCTTGATACCAACTGCCCTGTTTTCTTTAGCCTCACCCTTACCAAAACACTTACAACATTGCATTGCAATGATATAATCTGAAACATCTGTCTTTGCTACCAATTTGGGAACACCTTAAGGAGGAGCCATGATCCTCAGAACCCAGCAATGAAGGGAGGAAGACACGTCATGTAGCCCGGTCTCAAGATTTTAAAGAAATTACTCAGCTCTTACAGGAGACTAAGGCACAGAGGTCTTCTTACTGTCCATTTTGCTCTTTTCTTTGTGTTTCCTGGAGATTGGAGTCTTTGTAATTCATTTGTTTCTGACAGGCACCAGGGCTGTTGGCCTAGGAACATGGTGTTAATAAAAAAGAGTAGGGGGATGGTTGTGTTAACTGGGCATGAGGCCAGTGCTTATTGTTTTACTGAAGGGAATTTCAAAATCGTGATCACGCCCTACACACAAGCACACTCACTCACATCATGTAAGAGGGCAGTCCGAGCACAGACTGTTGCCTTTCCCTGTGATCTACGATTGAACCTTGTGCTTAAGACCAGATGTCTCAGCCTGGCCTCTTGAACAGGAGGTAAGTGTGGGCTGACTTCTTTTCTGGGGATATTTTGACCCAAAACACACCCCATAGCAGCAGGTGGCCTATTAGCATATCCCTCCCTTCTTGCCCTGAACCACATGTCAACATTCCCAGAAACTTCTTAGCTAAGCATGTGCATTATATGGCACCTGGCCAACCCCACTGCTCTATCTGTCCCAACAGGGAGGGAGCAGGGTCCTTTTGCAGCACAAGTGGGACATGTGCAGGCCATCTCCCTGCGCTGGCTGTGGAGTGAGACCTGCTGGCCATGGGGGACTGATGCCCACTGTTGAAACTGACATTGCTCTGTCCCTTCTCCATGTAGTAAAGCATTGTTCCATGCACTGCTTGTGTGAGTCATGTCTTTCTTGGTGACCTTGACACCTGCAAACTATGGAGTGTGTTACTGTCCTCCATGGGATTACACTCATCTCCCTGGAGGGGGTAACAGGTATCACTTGCTATACACACGCATACATGCATACACACATAGGTATGTGAGAAAACACAAATGAGTGAAAAAAAGGTTCACAAAACAATAGTTACCTTTACTACATGACAGGCATTCTGAAATTTTCTGTTCTAGTTAATATATCCTATTCTTTTTTTTTTTTTAATGCTGATTGTTGTTATTTGCCGTCGAGTTGGCTCTGATTCGTGGCAACCTTATGTCTAACAGAACAAAACACTGCCCGGTCCTGCACCATCCTCGCAATCTTTGGTTTGTTTGAGCTCATTGTTGTAGCCACCGTGTCAGTCCATCTCATGGAGGGTTTCCCTCGTTTTCACTGACCCTCTACTTTACCACGTATGATGTCCTTCTCCAGGGACTGGTCCCTCCTGATAACATGTCCAAAGTATGTGAGATGAAGTCTCACCGTCCTCACTTCTAAGGAGCGTTCTGGCTGTACTTTCTCCGAGACGGATTTGCTTATTCTTCTGGAAGTCCATGGTATATTCAGTATTCCTCACCAACACCATAATTCGAAGGCATCAATTCTTCTTTGTTCTTCATTATTCATCGTCCAGCTTTCATGTGCATATGAGGTAATTGAAAAGACCATGCCTTGGGTCAGGTGCTCCTTAGTCATCAAAGTGACATCTTTGCTTTTTAACACTTTAAAGAAGTCTTTTGCAGTGGATATGCCCAATGTAATGTGTCATTTGATTTCTTGACTCCTGCTTCCATGGACGTTGATTGTTAATCCAAGAATGAAATCCTTGACAGCTTCAGTTTCTTCACTATTTATCATGATGTTGTTCAGATGACTTCATAACTCACCAGTGGGTCATGACCCATTGTTTGAGGAACCCTGGTGCCAATTGGCTTCCCTTTCACACAGGTACATGGCTGTATGTAGCTGAAGATGGGCCATGTCCCCAGAGGCCCTACCCATTGCCATTGAGTCGATTCTGACTCAAAGTGACCCTATAGACCAGAGTAGAACTGCCTCATAGGGTTTCCAAGGCTGTAATCTTTATGGAAGCAAACTGCCACATCTTTCTCTTGCGGAGCTGCTGGTGAGTTTGAATCACTGACCTTTCGGTTAGCAGCTGAACACTTAACCACGGTGCCACCAGCTTTCCATTACCAGAAACAACTGCTTGTGGGAGGGAGTGATGTGTGGCCAGTTGGATCAGTCTCAAGCCAATGAATTGAATTTCTCCATTTTAGTGAAGAGCTAAAAGAAATGTGCAATGCAGCTAGACTCTGACTCTTCTAAGAGCTGAGTAGTTGCCCAATTAACACAGCAAGAACTCAGCCTAGAACAGGCAAGGTGTGTTTGATCCCCAGTGACTTGGGTCACAGGGATTTGGGAGGCTGTGCTATGTCTCCACCATTTGGGAGCCTTTCCAGCAGCCACACGGGGGTCAGCCTAATCAATGTGGTGCTTCTGCTTCGGTGATTTCCACCACTGTGGTCGTTCTCTGTGCATATCAAAATGACTGACAATTAGCTGCTGAACAAGTAAACAAAGCCCGTACAGAATTTCAATCTCGTACTAATGAGCAGCAATGTTTGTCAGGAGAACACTGTTGTTTATTCCACTGGATTTCACATGCAAAAATATTATCTGGCATTTTCCGCATCATGCGAGGGGGGAGGTGGGGAAATTAGAGATGGAGATACATGCAAGTAGGCCAAAATGACAAGTAGGATAACTTCCAAATATGTCTTCAGCCAAGTTGTAATTGAAATTAATTTAATGATTTAATTTATTTACTCTATCTAATTATTAAATCAGAGCATTTATCTCCTGATCCCCCAGACAGGTAGAGCATCTATGTAAGTTCAATTCAAGAGCAGGTTTTAGGTCATTATCTATTTTTGGTGCCTCCTAAGGTCAAGCTCTGTCCTATAGGGTCGCTGTGCATCGGAATCAACTCAACAGCAGTGGGTGGGAAGGTCAGACTTGGTCATATTCTGTCATGGATTATCAACAAATGTCAAATACTTTATAGGCTCAAAGTATTCCTTACTTACACTTTTATTAAGCTTTAGACTTCATACTTAGGCAGCAGTCTCTTGCATTTGTTTGATTTTATATCCTTGCTTTGTAGTACCTATGACTTAGAAAATGCCAAGTATTAAATATGCTTCCTTTGAGCATAATGCCTCTATTTACAGACCACTTTTGTTTTCATTTTTTTAATTAAGAAAAAATATTTTGAGTTTTAAAATTTTCTTTAATGAAATTTTGTTCTTTGTCACACCTACTTGCATGATAATGATGTGGCATTAGGGCTGGCAAAGTGCAGTCACAGGGCAGTGTGCTTGCTTGCTAAGGGCTTACAGTCTTAAGAGGCACAAAAGTGGAAGCATATGATAGAGGATTACCTGATGGAGTCACCTAAGGAGCTTTTTATTGTTGTTGAAAATATACACAGCAAAACATATACCAATTTAACAATTTCTACATGTACATTCTTCAAATTGTGCAACTATTCTCACCCTCCTTTTCTGAGCTGTTCCTCCCCTATTGACATAAACTCACTGTCCCCTAAGTTTCCTATCTAATCTTTTGAGTTTCGGTTGTCAGTTTGATCCCAAGAGCACAATGCTCATGGCAGGCATTCTTTACTAGTTAAGCTAGACTGTTGCTTGGTTTAAAGAAGGCTTCAGAGAATATTTTTGGCTCATGGTTTCAGGCTTAAAGATTGTCTCAGGGCGGTAGTTTTGCAGGTTCATCCACCTAGGGAGCTTTTAAAAATCCCAAAACAATTAAATCAGATTTTCTAGGCATAGGAGCCAGGTGTCAGCAATTTTTAAAGCTCCCCAAATACAGTGACTTTAAAATTTATCCACAAATTCTTTTTCACTCCTCTCTTCATGAAGTGGAACTTAATCCTCTCCTCCTTGAGAGTGGGCTGGAGTTAGTGGCTTGTTTCTAATAAAGAAAATATGGCAGCAGTGACTGTGTATGACTTCCAAGACTAGGTGATCAAATGCATTGAGGCTTTCTCCTGACTTTCTCTCTTGAGTCAGTTGCTTTGGGGGAAGCCAACTACCATGCTGGGTGAGGACAATCAAGCAGCCCTCAGGAGAGTCCTATGTGCAAGGAACTGAAACCCTGTACCCACAGCCAGCAAGGAGCTGAGGCCACCCACCCACAGCCAGCAAGGAAGTAAGGCCACATACCCACAGCTAGCAAGGAAATGAGGCTACCTACCCACAGCCAGCAAGGAAATGAAGCTACCTATCTATAGCCAGAAAGGAACTGAGGCCACCTACCTACAGCCAGCAAGGAAGTGAAGCCATCTACCCACAGCCAGCAAGGAAGTAAGGCCACCTACCCACAGCCAGCAAGGAACTGAGGCCACCTACCCACAGCCAGCAAGGAACTGAGGCCACCTACCTAAAGCTAGCAAGGAACTGAGGCCACCTACCCACAGCCAGCAAGGCTGTGAGGCCTTTTGGCAACAATTATGTGAGCAGGTGTGCTCAGAATGTTCCAGCTCCAGTAATTCTATTCTCTCATGTTTGGGGGCGTGGACACCTTTTTATTTGGGACATGGTAAAAGCCCTATGAAAGACACAATATTGCTCTAACTTTCTATGTTGTTTGAACTTCTCTCCTTAATTTTCAGCAGAAAAATCTCATAGGAAAAATTACAGAAGCCATTAGACACAAATTCCCTCAATTTTCTTGTTATCAAATTGCATTTGTATGCTATCTTTCCTCTCCGCTGGAAGTTATTCTTGAGAGTTGATGTCCTCTTAGGCTGGAACCCTGGTGGCACAGTGGTTAAGAGCTATGCTGCTAACCAAAAGGTCAGTGTTCAAATCCACCAGCTGCTCATCGGAAACCCTATGGGGCAGTTCTACTCTGTACTATAGGGTTTCTATGACACCACGACAACCAGTTTTTTTTTCTTCCTTATACTAATTTTTCCACCTCTGCTCTGCATCAGTCTTTCAGCTCTCCTCAAGAGCTGCTCTGCATCTCCACCCTCTCCCTCTCTTCTGGCTTCTTCTCTTTGGAACTACTCACGACTGAAGACCATTAAATCTTGTTCTCTTTCCCTAGCTATAGTTTCTTAGAAGTCAAGGCAATGTCTTGTTCATGACATTGAATGTTCATTGAATAAATGAGTGAATGCATTAATTTCAAAAGTACTGCAACATTTAATGGAAAATAGTTGCTCTTTTACAGACTCTAATTTCCATCTAGAGTCTGTTCTCCAGAGATGTAATTGAATAAACAAACAGATGTATTTGACTTAAAGAGGTATATCTGGCTGGTGGTCAAATACCAATTCGGGAAAGTTGTTTGACCTTCCAGAATCTCTCCTCATCAGTAAAGTTCTTATACAGTTCAGAGTTGTTGGGGAGATTAAATGAAATAATTTTGAAAACATAATTATTATGGTGGCAGTTGCATCGCCTTCCATATGCTTGGATGATTTCCAAACATATGTAACCCCACTTTTCTCCTTAGATACAAACCCATGATTCCAATTGCACATCTCAAAGGCATCTCATTTTCAACACTTTGACTCAACTCAGTATCTTCCCTTTCATCCCTTCTCCTCTAGTTTTCTCTACTTTAGTTAACAGTAACATCGCTCAGTCACCCAACTTTCTCTCCTTCAGTCTCCATCCCCAGGATCTGTCAGTCAACTCTGTGGATTCTGTCTTTAAAATACTTTTAAAATATATCCTCCTTACCCAATGCCATAAAACCTAAATGGCACATATTTTTTCTAATTTACACTATGGTAAATAGAAATATTATTTATGACAAAATTTCCAGGTTACTTCCAACTTATTTTTTTGTGTCTTTAACTTTCAACAAATTACAACTCCTATTAAACTTTAAAAAAGGATGCATTGATTTTGAAACCAAGCCCCTGAATTCAGCTGGGCAGCAGGGTTCAATGTATATATTTATCCCAGAAGAATTGCTCAGCTCTGGGGAGGGACAGGTCAGCCAGTTGAGGAGGGAGAGTCAGGCACTCCTACAAGTAGAGAGTAGAGAGCCTTGCCTTTTCTTCAGATCAAACATAGTCAGGGTCTTGAAAAATCCTCTCACTAATTTGTGCACGTGTTTGAGAATGATGCTTCTGGAAGAGAAGTACAAAATGACAGTGTCTGGGAGAAAAAGCAGTGCTTTTAGCAAGATATCCCTGACCCAGTTAAAGAATCTCAAATTTCAGGCAAAAAACCATGCTCCCAATTTCCTTGACACATTTTTTAGGGAATTCATTACAATTTTTAAACCTTTTCCAATAGAAAATGTTATGAATGTAAATGTAAGATTTTTTTAAGTGTAACACAGTTGCCATTTTGTTTTTGTCATTCTCACCCTAGAAGGCATGGAGGCTGTTCTGAAAATCAGGCTGTGGAAATGTCCCTTTTTCAAATGTGTTAACAAATGTAATTGGTTCATAAAAAAGAGGACATAGAATCCCAGTGGCTGCCTTAGGAAGAAAAGGTATATTAACAATTGAGAGACAAATAGGAGGGCTTATCATTGCTTCAAATATAATGTACACATAGAATAAAACTTGTGAGAGTGTAGTTTGAAGTTGTAGCCATTACAGGTTGTTGTAGCTTTCTCGCCCTTTAGGGGAGCCTCTGGAGAAGCAGCATGATAATCTCTCAGCCCCAGCATGTCTACCTTCTGGGGGCCCTATGGAAGATATTTCTGGTTCCTGGGTCACCTCCCTTTGCCCACTTCTAATTTCAACCACTACTGTGTTGCACAGTTTCTTGCCCCTCCTTCAACCCACACCTCACTTGCTGTCTCCTGGCCTTCTCAAAGCTGGAGCCCCGGCAGCCTGCTGGGCTCAGAAGGTGAGGTTGTTGACACTGTTGAGGCTATTCATCAATCAATAATGGATGAGACCCAGTGGGGAAATGTTCTGCCTCCTCTCCTTGGAATGGGCAATTCTGGGAGGTCTTCTGGCTGTTTCTTAGAAGTCTTGGGAGGGGGGACCAGGTTCTCATTGTTACAACAGCAGGCCTGCTAATGCACCCTAAGAGCGACTTTCTCCTTCACTGGCTCGCTGTCCCTTTTCTCTTACTACAACTTATTTATCAGAGATTCTTTCTCAAATAAACTACTACCTCTCCACCAGGATTACCTTGTCTCAGACTCTACTTTTGAAGCAAACCAGACAGTCTGCTTTTGTTATCTTCAGTTGAAAAACTAAGTAACCCACCATAAGCTCTCATCTCAGTTTAAGTTATACATGATAGTAGTGCCTGTGGGTATGATATTAAATATGAAAAAAGTATTTTTTTCTCGTCTCCATAAAGTTGACCAGTCTCGCTAGTAAGCCTGCAGTAGACATATAGATAATATAACTTTATTCCTGGAAATGCCTTTGAGACCGTACTCCCATTTTGGAAGGTGAGGAAACTGAAGCTCAGAGAGTATAACTGAAAATACAAGAAGTTAGAAGCAGAGATAGGGTTAGAACCTAGATTCTCTGATATGTAAATTAACGTTTACTGCCCCTCCCCCCACCACATTTCATTCCTGTTGCCAGGAATCCTTTATTTGTTAATAAATGTAGTTTCCTTTCAGAGGGTATTTTACAAACTTTTAAATTAATGGAATATAATTTCTTTGAGGACAGGAAAGATGTCGTGTTTATATTTGTCACAAATGGGGTTATGCCTTCCATAAAGTGGGTGCTGAGTCAATATAATGTTAGCTCCATAATGGCAGATATTTTTGTCTGACTTGTTCACTGATATTTTGCAAGCCCCTTAGTACAATACCTGGCACATGGTAGGCATTCAGCAAACATTCTTGCCTGAACAAATGAACGCTTAAAAGACAAGCACGGGTATCTTCTGTCTCAATGCCTTCTAGTAGAGGGCCACCTAAAATCCATGAATAATATGCAATTCTATATGTCAGAGAATATGCCAGATTATTTACATATACCCATGATCTAATTTAATTCTCACAGTATCTCTACAAGGGAAGAAATCCCAGGCTTAGAGGGATTTAGTAACTTTTCTAATATCACAAAGCTAATGATTGACCCAGCCATGTCTTCACCATGTGGCTTCTGATTAGCACAATATAGCTAACTGCACTGTGAATGTCATAGGAAATCACAGCACAAGGACTCTATTCACCAGCCATTTAGATAGCAATCGTCTTGCAAACATCATAAGCTGAAACGTGATGGACTCAATCCTAGCTATTTCTAAAACCACCTCTATTCTTCCCTGTTGAGTCGTTGTAAATCTGCTAGGAGTGAATTTTATTAAACTGGAATGACTTTCATTGTCATACTTCCTTGTGTTATTAAGTGCCATTATTAATTGTTGGTTTTCTTTGTCCAATTTATTCCTTCTGAAAAAATAATGTTCTACTGAATAATGGCTTCTATATATGTGGGATTTTCTAGATAGAATGAAGTAAGTGAATAAAGTCTCTTTGTGAAAGTGAGGGCTCCCTTTGGCAGCCTGAGACAATGTATCCCAGAGGGTAAGTCAAGGGCTATGGGGTCAGCTGTGTGGCTTTCACAAGCTCCTTGTTATTGTTGTCGTTAGGTGCCGTCCAGTCGGTTCTGACTCATAGCAACCCTATGTACAACAGAACAAAACATTGCCTGGTCCTGCGCCGTCCTCACAATCGTTGCTGTGTTTGAGCCCATTGTTTTAGCCACTGTATCAATCCATCTCGTTGAGGGTCTTCCTCTTTTTCAATGACCCTCTACTTTACCAAGCATGATGTCCTTCTCCAGGGATTGATCCCTTCTGATAACAAGTCTAAAGTATGTGAGATGTAGTCTCACCATCCTTGCTTCTAAGAAGCATTCTGGCTGTACTTCTTCCAAGACAGATCTGTTCATTCTCTTGGCAGTTCCGGTTCTACATTTGTAATATCAGATTTAAGGAGTACTTAGCTTGTAGTGTTGTGGTGAGTATTAAATGAAATAAGAAAATCAAAGTGCTTTCCAAAGGACCTGACTGAATGTAAATGTTCAGTACAGTATTGCCACCACCACCATCATCATCATCATCATCATCATGTGGAAAATCTTTTTTAATGGTATGATACTGTTATTTGTTTGAAAAAAGGTAACCTTTGATGGAGTAGGGGTAGTTTCCCTGGGTCTGCAGACACAACATAGAAGGGGGAGCTTGCCAAGATGATTTGTGTTCCTTTTTATGTGATTTAGGGCCTTGCTGTGCTGTCTAATATGGTAACCACTATCTACTAGCCATAAGTGAGGAGCATTGGTGGTGCAACAATTAAGCACTTGGCTGCTAACTGAAAGATTGGTGGCTCAAACCCACCAGTGGTTCTGCAGGAGAAAAGTCCTGGCGACCTGCTCCCATAAAGATTACAGCCTAGGAAACTCAGTGGGGTAGTTCTACTCTGTTACATGGGGTCGCTGTGAGTCAGAATCAGCATACAACAGCCACATGTTACTATTGAGTACTTCAAATGTGGCTAGTGCAATTGAGGGATTGAATTTTTAATTTTTATTTAATTTTCATGTGTTCAAGTTGAAACTTAAATAGCCGCATATGGCCAACACACCCATACTGGTTAGCACTGTGCTTTGTCATGCTGGGGCTGGGACTTTGCAAACCTTGACCAGCTCCTGCCCTGTTAGGTTCTGCCAATAGGGCCACTAGAGGGAGACTTCAAGGATGGAGAGGGGAGAAAGGACTTGTTCCTTCCTGTTGGCTCCTGTTCCTGTCAGCCAGTGTCACTGCAACGATAGTTCTTTATCCTGACTGTGGCATTTGGCTCCAGTAATTGCCACACTCTCAGAACCAGCCTTGTTGTACTCCCTGAGATACAGTATCAGCTGGCGAGTACCCATTCTCAGAAGTCTGGGTCCCAATTCCACCTGGTTCCTCCTCCAAACTTTTAGGTTCCAATAACCCCAACCTCTTACCTAGGGCCACCACCCATCTGTTGCATTGTGGTGGCGGGCATGTTGCTGTGATGCTGAAGCTATGGCTTCGCTTCTGACTCGTATCAATCCTATAGGACAGAGTAGAACTGACAAATACTAGCAGGGTCACCCATGATGGACAGGTTTTGGCAGAGCTTCCAGACTAAAATGGACTAGGAAGAAAGGCCTGGTGACCCACTTCTGGAATTAGCCAGAGAAAACTTTATGGATCACAACAGAACACTCATTAACTTGCCTTAGACATGTCATCAGGAGGAATCAAACACTGGGTGAAGACATCATGTTTGGTGAAGCAGAGGGCCAGTGAGGGCATGGGAGACCCTCGCAACAATGGACTGGAACATGCTGGTGATTGTGAGGATGACACAGGACCAAGTAATGTTTCATTCTGTTGTACATAAGGTCACCATGAGTAGGAGTCAACTTGACAGCAGCTGTCTATCTCTATCTATCTTATCTAGGGGTGGGCCATTGCTTCAGGTTCCTCTTTTTGTCTTTTCACTCAGTTCTCCGACAATCATTTAATTAGCTTTCTAAATTAATTTTTTTCTGTTAAAACATCTCATGTGGTGTCTGTTTTCCTGCCTGGACCTCGACAGAGGTATCCTGGGCTCTCAGTCCATGCAGGACAAATTCCTTCAGCTTCAGCAGAATTCAGCCCCAGCTGCATGAACTAGAATTTCACTGTCACACGATCTACTCAGATTTTTCCCTGCTAATTCTTAACCTCACTTATCTTTGTCTTTTTAACCTTTTAACTCAATGTTGTAAGTTTTATTTTAATCATGTGTCTCTCAACTTCTGTTTTCTGTAACTTTTCTAATTGGATCTCAGTTTTTAAAATTTTCTTAAAAATAATTTATTTTTGTTGTCAAAAATACATACAGCAGAACATACAGCAATTCAACAATTTCTACATGTACAATTCAGTGACATTGATCACATTCTTCAAGTTGTGCAACCATTCTCACCCTCCTTTTCCAAATTATGCCTCTACCATTAACATAAACTCACTACCCCCTAAGCTTCCTATCTAACCTTTCCGAGTTGCTGTTGTCAATTTGATCCCATGTAGACAGTTCTTTAAAAGAGGACAATGCTCAAGGCAGACATTCTTTATTAATTAACCTAAACTATTGCTGGTTCAAAGAAGACTTCAGGTACGTTTTTGGTCTAAGGTTTAAATATTATCTTAGAGCAATAGTTTTGGGGGTTCATCTAGCCTCAGTGCTCCCAGAAAGCCTAGATTCCGTGAGAATTTCAAAAATTTTGTTATGCATTTTCCCCCTTTTTTATCAGGATTCTTCTATCGAATCTTTGATCAAAGCCTTCATTAATGGTAGCCAGGCACTATCTAGTTCTTTTGGTCTCATGGAGGCAGTTAGCCACACATTTCATTTCCTCCTCCTATTCCCGACTCTCCTTCTTCCTCTTTTGCTCCAGGTGAGTAGAGACCAATTGTTGTACCTTGGATGGCTCCTTGCAAGCTTTTAAGACCTCAAGCACTATAAAAGGAACTAGGAGGTAGAATGGAAGCACTAGAAATTATATCTGACCAATTAACTGGGACATCCTATGAAGCAATGGCTTTAAACCTCCAAACCGAGAAAACAAATCCCATGAGGTGTGTGGTTGTTTATGAGCAGCACCAGCAGCTGCTGTTCTTTTTCTTCTTCTTTTGTGTTGTTGTAGAAATATATATCACACATTTTTTTAATAATTTTTATTGTGCTTTAAGTGAAAGTTTACAAATCAAGTCAGTCTCTCACACATAAACTTATATATACCTTGCTACATACTCCCAATTACTCTCCCCCTAATGAGACAGCCCGCTTACTCCCTTCACTCTCTTTTCATGTCCATTTTGCCAGCTTCTAACCCCCTCTGCCTTCTCATCTACCCTCCGGGCGGGAGATGCCAACATAGTCTCAAGTGTCCACCTGATCCGAGAAACTCACATATCACACAACATTTGCCAATTCAACTTTTCATAGTTGTACAGCTTAGTGCTATCAATTACATTAATCTGCTGTGCAATCATTACACTTGATCAATGCCAAGTTTCTCATCACCATAAACAGAAACTCAGTGTTCCATAAGCAATGATTCCCTTTTCTCCCCTCCCTCCTACCTCTGGTAACACTAAGAAACTTTGGTCTCTATATGTTTGCCTATTTTTGTCATTTTAGATTAAAAAAAACCAAACCCACTGGAGTTGAGTCAATTCTGACTCATAGTGACCCTATAGGACAGAGTAGAACTGCCTTAGAGGGTTTCCAAGGAGCAGCTGGTAGATTTGAACTGCTGACCTTTTGAGTAGCAGCCAAGCTCTTTAACCACTGTACCACCAGGGCTCCCATTTTATATAAAGTCATACAATATATGCATTTCATATAAGGTCATGCAATACTTATCCTTTTCTTTTTAATAATTTTTACTGCGCTTTAAGTGAAAGTTTACAAATCAAGTCAGTCTCGCACACAAAAACCCATGTACACCTTGCTACACACTCCCAATTACTCTCCCCATAACGAGACAGCCCGCTCTCTCCCTCCACTCTCTCTTTTCGTGTTCATTTTGCCAGCTTCTAACCCCCTCCACCCTCTCATCTCCCCTCCAGGCAGGATCCTAACATAGTCTCAAGTGTCCACCTGATCCAAGAATCTCACTCCTCACCAGCATCCCTCTCCAACCCATTGTCCAGTCCAATCCATGTCTGAAGAGCTGGCTTCAGGAATGGTTCCTGACCTGGGCCGACAGAAGGTCTGGGGGCCATGACCACCTGGGTCCATCCAGACTCAGTCAGACCATTAAGTCTGGTCTTTTTACGAGAATTTGGCGTCTGCATCCCACTGCTCTCCTGCTCCATCAGGGATTCTCTGTTGAGTTCCATGTCGGAGCAGTCATCAGTTGTAGCCAGGCACCATCTAGTTATTCTGGTCTCCGGTATTTATCCTTTTCTGATTGACTTATTTCCCTCAGCATAATGCGTTGAAGGTCCATCCATGTTGTAGCATGTATCAGGACTTCATTTCTCTTTCTGGCTGAGTAGTATTCCATTGTATATATGCATCACATTTTGTTTATCCATTCATCTGTTATAGGAGTCCTGATGACGCAGTGTTAAGCGTTTGGCTGCTAACTGAAATATCAGTGGTTCAAACCCACCAGCCGCTCCATGGGAGAAAGATGTGGCAGTCTGCTTTCATAAAGATTACAGCCTTGGAAACCCTGTGGGACAGTTCTACTCTGTCCTATAGGGTCGCCATTGGAAGGAGAGTGCCCTGGGTGGCAATGCCGGCTCAGTACCCAACTGAGTGACGTTGGTCATATGACTAAATTTTTCTTTGTTGCACATCCTGCTTCTTTAAATGAGCACAGTTCTGTCTACCTTAGAGGATCGTTCTGCAGATTAAGGAGGAAATGAGCACACTGTAGATCTTTCACATATGTTATATCTGAAATTGTCCCACTTTGCCAATGTCTGGCAACCCCTTGATCTTCCGGCCATGATCTAGGACAAATCTCCATTATATGACACAGTGGTATGAACTACGAGTCTAGTTAGTAGGTTAAACATCACTGACAAATGATACCCTAGTTGGGTTAAGCAGGACTTCTCAGCTGCATCACTTTTGACATTTTAGGTTCGATCATTCTTTTGTTGTAAAGGCTGTCCTGGTCATTGTAGGATTTTTAACAACATCCCTGGCCTCTACCAAGTAGCACCCCAGACCTCAGATTGTGACAACTGAAAATGTCTCTAGACCTTGCCAAATGTCCCCTGGGGAGCAAAATTACCCCTGTTTGAACCATTGGGTTAAAGAAATTCCCAGCAGCTGTGCAGAGTTTGTTTAGATCTTGGAAACCATGCAGTTAATAGCAACACCTTTTAAATTCTGCAAATATCCAACCCCCCGTCCCTCTTTAAGCAATAGAGTTTTTCATGCATGGTGGGATTTTTTGAGGGGGGAGGAAGGGGAGGTTGTTTTGTTTTGGACATCTGGAAGGGTGGGAACCTCACTTATTCCAAAGGCAAACATTTGAGGAGCCATGCTGTGAGCAACATTTCAGCCATATTCCTGAGAATCAGAGAGCTCGAAAGTCTTTTATCCCGAGTCTCTGAAGGAGCCAGGATTTGAATTCAGACTGCCTCGCTCAAACCAGTGTCTGGGACCCAGCTGTTGAAAGACTATGCTATTGGGGACGGGAGGAATCAAATGAGTGGAATTGGGTAAGACAGGATGTGCCAATCTCCTTCTTTTTAAGGAAAAGCAGACAGTTTTGTGACTGATTCTCATGAGGCATATTTAAGAGTGAATATTTCCGCACAACCTGCCGTCCAGTGATTTTACCTTTATATGACCTATTGGTTCCAATTTCAATTTGTTTCAGGCATCCTTATCTAAGACAAAGCCACAATAATTGAAATCATCAAATTACTGTAATTGCGACTCCATACTAATTCAGTAATTATCCTCTGAATTCAGTTTCCAACACTGAATATTTATATCTCAATTAGGAGCAGATAGAATGAAAAAAAATTGAGTAATGCAAATTGGAATCTCAGGAATTTGAGCTGATATCAAGAAATTACTTTTCCATCCTAGAAAAATAATTTTCTGTTTTCACACTCCACCGGAGTGATGATAGGTAACTGCCAACTAAGAGACTGCTCTCAGCAGGCACGCTATTAGGTAGACCCCAAGGAAAAGTCAGCTAATTTACGCCACGACAGAACTTCATTTAAGAGAGGCTTTGGCATCCTCGGGATTTTGCTTTGTAAACCTTCAAGTATTTCAGCATTATAATGATTGTTTTTATTTTTGTAAACCTGTCTTTAGGTCCAGCAATGCCTGGCAAGGGTCCTGAAATAACGCATTCTTAGGCATGGCAAAGTAGGAATACCCATGGAGACCAGCTTTGGATGGGGCCAATATTTCCCAATGGTTCCCCTCTAGGCACCTCCAGTTACTCCTGGAGTAACCCCACAGGCACCCAGTAGTCCTCCTCCCTTGGGCCCTCTTTCTACTTTCTCTTCCAACCTGTCTCCCACAGAGCTCCAGCTTCATCCCCTTGACTCCCCCATCAGCCCACTCAACCTGGCCCAGATGGCAAGTCTTCACCCTTGGCATAAGTGAACCCCTGTTTTGCCCAGAATCCTTCTGCTGCAGTTCAGAGCGGTACACCTACCAGATAAACATCTTTCTCTCTCTCGTGCTAATATCCATCCGCCCTCACAACTTTACTTGGATGTGTTCTTATGAATTACTATTTTAGTCTGCTTAAGTGGTCCTCAAACTTAATTTTGGCTGCCAAGTTTTTCCCCTTAAATAAAAATAATTAAGTAGCCTCAATCTGTGAAATAGACTCAACATGCAGTTCCTCTGGGAAAAGTGAGGTTGGGAGCCCAGGGCCCAGTTGTCTTAGCCTATCTTCATGGCCCTCTTTTCCACTCAAGCACTGTCAGTCCACTGAGATGCTCCATTCAATACTATTTGCTCATCACTGATCTAGTCCAATGTCCTTATTTTACAGACAAGGGAACCAAGGCCCAGAGAGGTTCAGGCACAAGCTGAAAGTCTCATTGCTCGTTGCTGACAGAGCCAAGACTTGAACTGGCCCAGCGTTCTTTCTCCAGTGCAGCCCTTCTGGCCATCCTGGCCAGATGGACAGCAGGTGCTTTTGACAACCTGAAGTAGGTAGGCATTTATCCTAAGATCAGTGACCCAAGAAAGTCTGAAGCACTTGCTCTATTATTGTTAAGGAACCGAAATGCACTGAGAATTTCTACATCTGAGCTGGTGATGTGTAGCTTCTCAGACGAAACCTCTTTTTTTTTTTGCATCCACCTGTCCTACAATTGCTGGGCCCTTGATACCTAACAAGTTCCTCCACCCCTCTTTGGTTTTGAGAGCCACTGGGAATGGATATAAAATGTGCTCACATGCAAATCACCACACGGTGTCTTCATTTTCATTCCTGTTCTTCTGATGAATGTGGTCAGGCCTGCCGGTCACAGACTCCGATTTCTCCCCGTTGAGTTTGTGAGTAGTGATGACCCACCTGCTGGGCACCGCTGCTATTGCTTTGGGATGGTGCGGAGTAGATGGAGACTCTCTTCTCTGTCATTATCTGCACGGAAGCATCTTGAATATGGGCTTCTTGTGCCTCCATGCCTTACACAGTTTTTAGTGAATGTGCCCAGGCCCCCTCCAGAAGGCACAGACATTTATCCAATAGTGAACACTGGCTACGGAGCTAACTCTAAGTAACAGACTCCATGTGATACTCAAAATAGCCCCCACTCTCTCTGACCACTATAACCAGGTAACTAGATAATGCTTGTTGAGTAAGATTTTTTGTTTTGCATTGTTTTAATAAGTTCTGTCCTCAAACCAAACCAAAAACCAAACCAGTTGCTGTTGAGTTTATTCTAACTCATAGCCACCCTACAGGACAGAGTAGAACTGCCCCACAGGGTTTCCAAGGCTGTAATCTTTACAGAAGCCACATCTTTCTCTCAAAAAGTGGCTGATGGGTTCAAACTGCTGACCTTTCAGTTAGCAGCCGAGCGCTTAACCACTGAGCCACTAGGGCTCCTTTTTCTGTCCCAAGAGGCCAATTAATTCCTCAAACCAACAAACAAAAAAAGACTTTTGGCTGACCCAACCCCCTGGTACACGAGGCATGCCCAGACGGTCTGAATTCCCCTTGGTGACGCAGTGTAAACTCAAGCTGAGACTCCACTATGCTATAAAAAGCAATTTCCACAGTGGTATTTGTCTACAGCTTGGGTCCTTTCCCAGTGCATGGAGTTGGTCTGGAAGAGATAGCCTCCTTTCTTTGCTGCTTCCTCTCAGTGCCAGGATTCCCAAGGGTCCTCAGAACATCGCTGCGGCTCCTGTCTCACGCTGGTTGGCCAAAGTGTTGATCTTTTTAAAAGAGGAAGAATAAGGAGGGAGAGAGAAGGCTTGGCAGCAGGAAAACCTGCAAGTATAGAAAAGACAGGAAGGGAAGGAGCGCTGGGAGTAAAGAGAGAACACTTCAAATTGAAAAAAAGAAATAAGAAGTCAGAATTATGGTACCCTAATAAAAAGGTTGGGTCAGAGGAATGGAAATAACAGTGGAGACAGAAGGAGGTCTCTAAAGGAACATGTCGTATTTGAAGAACAATAAAG
The DNA here is from genome assembly GCF_024166365.1 of Elephas maximus indicus. NCBI lineage: Eukaryota > Metazoa > Chordata > Mammalia > Proboscidea > Elephantidae > Elephas > Elephas maximus. Next base: position 164,875,766 of record NC_064846.1, read on the forward strand.
AGTTATGGTCAGTGCTTTTGGAAGCTGGCCCTAAGCTACCTATGGTAGGAAAGAAAGTATGTACTGGAACATGGGCACTTCTCCTCTGAGTTATATGTTTCCTATAAATCACAGTTAGAAAAGTTTCCCCTACTCTCAGGTTATAAAGAAATTCGCCCGTGTATTTTTTTCCTAGTACTTTTAAGATTTCAAATTTTTATCTTTTAATCATACATCCATTTGGATTGATTTTGATGCACAGTGTGAAGTAGGAAGGCAACTTCATCTTTTTCCAGGGGGCTACCCAATTATGTTGTTTTTTTTTTACCCAATTGTCTAACACTATTTATTAAAAAGTTAACTTCACCCAACAGGCTTGAGATGCCCCCTCTATCATATGCTAAATCCCCATATGTATTTCTATTCTACATTTCTGGACTATTCTGTTACATTGGCATTTCATGCAACGTTCCATATTTTTTAATTATTTTTCCATTATAGCTATGTTTTAATATCTAGTAGCATTTGCCATTTCTTATTGCTTTTTATTTTTCAGGCTTTTGCCTAGCTAGTCTTATCTATTTTCCTATTTAGCTTTACAAGTAGCTTGCCTGGTTCCAGACAAAAAACATTGGCATTTATTGGGATCACTCTAAAATGACATAAAAAACCCAAACCTGCTGCCTTCAAGTGGATTCCGACTCATAACGACCCTATGGGACAGAGTAGAACTGCCCCATAGGGTTTCCAGGGCTGTAAATCTTTACGGAAGCAGACGGCCACGTCTTTCTCCGGCGGAGCCGCTGGTGGGTTCGAACCCCCGACCTTCGGGTTAGCAGCTGAACGCTTCTGATCACCTCACCACTGGGGCTCTCCAAATATATAAAACATACTTTAAAAAATTTTAATGGCTGCTTAACATTCTTTCATACTGATATACCCTAATTTATCTAACCTTTATACTATTTTGGACATTTGAGTTGTAGGCATTTATTGTCCTGTCAGATTTTTATTTGCCCTCCTTCTTTTGGGTAAATGGTTGCACAAAATGATGAATGTAACTAATATCACTGAAAAGAAACACCCTTTTAAACCCTTTTTATAAATTACCGTATGCTGTACTAGATTAAAAAAAGGAAAGTGAATCAATGAGAACACTTATGACCAGCTAGTTTCACACATTAGGCCAGTGATGCACCCATTATTAGCCCACCAGCCTTGTGACAACTGCCCTTCAAATGTCTACCTTAAGAACATTATCCATTATTAGATTTACACAAAGCTTTGATCATTAAGTCAGCAAGGTTTTGCTTCTTTTTTTTCCTATTTGCATTTTGTATTAACTCAAAATTTTATGTTTTTTAAGGGGAGGACACACACTTGATTTATTGCCCACATCACTTCCAAATGCTTGCTAATTTATTTAGTGGCTGCATGAATATTTCTTATACATATTATTCTTTCCCAAAGCACCTGGCAGAGTGAAGCACTCGATACAGATTTGTTGAATGAACGAATATATAAATGAATATAGAATGAATAAATGAGTATAGAATGGATCGATGGACTGTTTTCAAAGCAGAAATTGCCTGAATACCAGAGAGTTACAGCAATCTATTTTGCCAGTAAAGGAGATTTGTTATCTAGTAACAAATTACTGCACCTGGTGGTGCAGTGGTTAAGCACTCAGCTGCTAAATGAAAGGTTGGCAGTTCGAACCCACCAGCTGCTCTGCGGGAAAAAGATGTGGTGATCTGCTTCTGTGAAGATTTACAGCCTTGGAAACCCTGTGGGGCAGTTCTACTCTGTCCTATAGGGTCACTATGAGTTGGATTCAACTCAACAGCAAAGAGTAATTTGCCAGTATGGCAAAAACCTGACCCCATTTTTATCTCTCCTAAGCAGTTTGTCTACCTCAGCAGTGTTAGGACCAGATCATTTCGTGTTATGGGGGCTGCCCTGTGCACTGTAGGAGCAGGATGTTGAACAGCACCCCTGACCTCCACCCACTAGATGCCAGTAGCAAACCCCGACTCCCCTCCCTGCATTATGACAACTAAAGATGTCTCCAGCCATTGTCAAATGTCCCCTGGGATACAAAATCACCCCTGGCTGAGAACCACTGCTCCTAAGGTCCTTTGGTTTCCCATTTCCTCCAGCTACGTGTTTAATAACGTGTAAATCATTTTTAAACGTCTTTCTGTTCCTCCAGAGGCGGAGTGGATGCTGTGCTTCTCTCTAGGTTGTCTAATGTGCATTTGCCATTCCTGTCTTTGCTTGGGGAACTGCAGGACCTTCTATTTGCAACAGACATCACTCGCCTGTTGTTGGCATTTTGGGGCTGAGTCAAGCTGTCAGACTTTGTTATGTTGAAGCTGCCACCTTCAGTAAGCAAGAACAACAAAAATGCCTTCTGACGTCCCCAACAAAGAAGTTGTGTTTGACAGATTTAATTCAATCAAATAGATACTGAGGCATTTCATTAATAGATGACAAACTCAGCTGTCATTTTTGAGCCATCTTCTTACTCTTCAACTGGAGAAGGGGGTTTGTTTCTTAAATGACTGGACTATTCTCGATTATTATGTCTCATAAAAGAGACAGGCTAGCAGGCCAAGATAATGGGAAGACAGTTACCTATTGTATTAACTATCTAGTAACAAATTACGTAAGCGCTTTAAGTAACAAACATGTATCGTCTGTGGTTTGGGAATCCCGGAGCAGTTTCGCCAGGAAGATCAGGTTCAGGGTGTCTCCCAAGGTTGCAATCAAGAGGTCAGTTGGGGCTTCAGTTAGATGAGAATTTGACTGAAGCTGGGCTGGGGAGCTGCTTCATTCACTTGACAGTTCGCAGATAAGCTTGCCAAATTTTGAGAGAAAAAAAATCAAACAACAACAAAAACTAGGATACCTAGTTAAATGTGAATTTTATATAAACAATGAATATTTTAGTATGTCACATGCAATGTTTGAGACATTCTTATTCTAAAAAAATATTCATTGTTCAGCTGAAATTCAAATTTAGTTGGCGTTTTGTATTTCACCTGGTAACACTATTGGCAGGAGGCCTCAGGTCCTTGCCAGGTTTGCCTCTCAAAGGGCTGATAGAGGGTCCTTATGACATGGAGGCGCAAACGGTTAAACGCTCAGCTACTAACCAAAAGATTGGAGATTTGAACTCACCTAGAGGCACCTTGGAAGTAAGGCCTGGCAATCTGCTTCCAAAATTCACAGCCTTGAAAGCCTTATGGAGCAGTCCTACTCTGAAACACATGGCGTCCCTATGAGTCGGAATTGACTCGACAGCAACTGGGGTTTTTGTTGCTGTTCAGGGTGTGCAGCTGGTTTTTGGCTTTTTTTCAGTTCGTAACATGACCACAACAATGAGTGACTTGAGACAGGTGGAAGCCACATGCCTTTCTGATCTAGCCTCAGAAGTCACATGCAATCACTTCTTCATATTCTATCGTTCACATAGGCCATCCCTGATACAGTGTGGGAGAGGGTTACCCAAGGTGTGATCATCGAAAGCCACCTTGGAGGCTGGTTCCAACCCTATGTCATAGGAGTTGAGAGTTGCTGGAAAAACCCTCCTGGTCTCCAAATATTACCTTTTTGTGGTAAGCAGAATTCTAAGATAAACCCTGATGAGTCATACCCTCGTACAGTCTCCTCCCTTTGAGTGTGAGTGGAACCTGTGAATTGCTTCTAGCCAATAGAATATGACAAAGGTGATGGGGTATCATTCTGATGATTATATTACATTATCTAAAACTCCGCCTTAGCTGACTGGAGCATGAGTCTCTCCCTGCTGACTTGAAAAAAGTAAGCTACCATAGGGGTCTGTGGCAAGGAATGTGGGTGGATTCTAGGAGCAGAGAGTGGACCTTGCTGATAGATAGCCAGTGAGGCAGTGGGGACCTGAGTCGTGCAGCTGCAAGGAACTGAATTTGACCAACAACCACGTGAGCTTGGAAGAAGACCCTGAGGCTCCAGGAAGGAACATAGTCCTGATGACACCTTGATTGCACCCCGATGAGGCCCTGAGCAGAGGACCTAGCCGAGCTGTGCCCGGACTTCTGACCCAAGGAAACAGAGAGAAGAAATGTGTGTTGTTTTAAGCTGCTAAGCTTGTGACAATTTGGTACACAGCCGTAGATAACTGGTATGCCCTTCTATCTTTTGCACTGCATCAGGGCTGATAGTCTACCCAAGAAGGAGTATTATTAAACCTTACTGCCTGCAAATGCCCTCTGTTAAAATGTGTGCACTTTCATAATGTGCTGGAAAAGATATATAAAGCCAGTTTGCAAACCTTGATTTATTTATTTTTCTTTTTTTTATTGAACTGTAGATGAAGGTTTACAGAATAAACTAGTTTCTCATCAAACAGTACACACATTATTGTATGACATTGGTTAACAACCCCACGACATGTCAATACTCTCCCTTCTCAACCCTGGGTTCCCTATTACCATCTTTCCTGTCCGCTCCTACTTTCCAGTCCCCACCCCAGGGCTGGTGCACCCCTTTACTCTTGTTTTGTTCTGTGGGCCTGTTCAGTCTTTGGCTGAAGGGTGAACCTCAGGAGTGGCCTCATTACTGAGCTGAAAGGGTGTCCGGGGGCCGTACTCTCAGGATTTCTCCAGTCTCTGTCAGGCCAGCAAGTCTGGTCTTTCTTTCTGAGTTAGAGTTTTGTTCTACATTTTTCTCCAGCTCTGCCTGGGAGCCTCTATTGTGATCTCCGTCAGAGCAGTCAGTGGTGGTAGGCAGACACCATCTAGCTGTGCTGGCCTCAGTCTGGTGGAGGCCCTGGTAGTTGTGGTCCATTAGTCCTTTGGACTAATCTTTCTCTTATATCTCTAGTTTTCTTCATTCTCCCTTGCTCCTGAGGGGGTGAGACCAGTGAAGTATCATAGATGGCTGCTCACAGGCTTTTAAGACCTCAGACACTACTCACCAAAGTAGAATGTAAAACATTTTCTTTATAAACTATGTTATGCCAATTGAGCTAGATGTGGCCCATTAGTCCTTTGAACTATTCTTTCCCTTATGTCTTTAGTTTTCATCATTCTTCCTTGCTCCCGAAGGGGTGAGACCAGTGGAGTATCCTAGATGGCCGCTCACAGGCTTTTAAGACCCCAGACGCTACTCACCAAAGTAGAATGTAGAACATATTCTTTATAAACTCTGTATGCCAATTGAGCTAGAGGTTCCCTGAGACCATGGTCCCCACAGCCCTCAGCCCAGCAATTCGGTCCCTCAGGTCCATGTGTCTATAGAGCTACCATGGGCTTACCGTGTACAGGTTGTGCTGGCTTCCCCAGTATTGTGTACTGTTTTACCCTTCAGCAAAGTTACTGCTTATCTACTGTCAGTAAGTGTTTTTCCAACTCCACCCCTCCCCTCCCTCTTAACCATCAAAGACTGTTTCTTTTTGTATGTAAACCTTGCAAACCTTGATTTAAATGGAGAGAGTTGTTAAGGTGGGAGAACAACAGGGGACTCTGGAGTGCGCAGCAGGAAGAGCTAAAATAGTCTAGGAATTCAGGAGAGGGCTTCTGGAGGAAGTGATCTTGAGAGCTGCAAGTTAGCTAGGTAAAAAAGACAGATGGAGGTATTCCTGGAAGTAGGCAGAGATTTTTTTTTAATGTAAACTATTATGGCATGACTTACACAGAAAAGTGCACAAATCCTAAGTGTGCAGCTTGATGGATTTCACAAAGTGAACCATCACGTCATCAAAAAACAGAGTCCCCTTGTGTCCTATTCCAGCCAGTAACCTGTCACTCCTTCACCTCCCACAAGGGTGACCCTGTTTGTAACCCTGACTTGTAACACCATAGTTTAGCTTTTACTATTTTTATTCTTTGTACACATAGAATAATATAGTATGTGCCCTCTGTAACTGGCTTCTTTCTCCTTATGTTATGTTTGTGAGATTTATTCATGTGGTTGCACGTAACTGTAGTTACTTCTGTGTCATGGCTGCATAGTATTCCCTTTTAAGAAGATGCCACACTTTATTTATGTTACTGTTGGTGATTTGGGTTGTTTCCAGTTTGGGTCTATCATATATAGCACTGCTATGAACATCCTTGTACTTGCCTTTGTGAACAACAACATAAGATGAAGAGATGCCTAGGAGTGGAATTGGGTCATAGGATAAAGGCAGAGGACTTTTGAAATCAAGGAAGGGGCAATCCAACATAGCTTATGGGGCAGTGAGCAATCTAGCACCTCAGTTTGGACCACTCTCTGAAATACAAGTGTTCAGAGTAGAGAGTAGTCTAAACAGAGATCAGAAAGGTAGGCCAGTGCTAGATTGTTCAGTGCCCTGTAAACCATGTTAGATAGAATGTGGATTGGCGACCCCGTGTGTTAAGAGTAGAACTGAGCTCCATAGGGTTTTCTTGGCTACTATCTTTACGGAAGCAAGTTACCACTGGTGAATTCAAACTGCCAATCTTTAGATTAGTAGCCGAGTGCAAACTGCACCACCCAGGGAATCCAGGATTAAAGCGTTAAAGTAAGTCAAATGAAAGATAAACATTCATTTAAAATGTATCTTCCTGGCAAAATTTTGGAGAGTTAAGTTGAAAGGAGGCAAGCCTAGTGTGGGAAAATAAATTGGCTACTATTATAGTAGTTATGAACCACAAAAAAGATTGAATCCAAGAAAGGTTTATTGAGTTTGACGTTGATGTGATTTTCCCAAGTAAGGGAACTTTTGTTTGATCATCGTCTTCCTGGGTCGTCCAGAGGACTTAGCTCTTATTTTTCTCAGAAGAAGTAGTGGGGGTGGTGGTAGAGCTGCTGGCTTCCTTTTGTTGGCTGTTGCTGCTCTCTTCTTTAGTAGTAGTTGCGCAATCTACAAATGACACTGTAAAAAAAAAACAGGAAAAGCATGAGGGCCACCGTCTGAGTGGGGGCCTTTGACCACAGGAATGTTGTTTGCCATGGAGATAAGCACAGCGCACTCCCAGCACTTTAATAATTAGAATGCAATTATTGGACAAAGAGGGCATTCTTGCTTCTCTCAGGTTACACCTGTGTAGTCAGCACACTCTCCCCCTATACACTGAGATAGTTCCATCCAGAATGGGCTTCTCCCCATATCCTGGATAGACACTGTCCCCACTGGCCCCCACTTCTAAGCCCTTCCATCATGCTCTCTTTATCTACCCCCACCCAGGCTTAACCATCGTCTCTACACCACGGGCTCTCTAAATAGCATATGCTTGTCCTTTCCCAGCAAGGAGTGTGCCTTCCTGAAGCCTGTTTTTCATATTCCCCATGCAGCCATCATTTATCTTCCACTCCATTTTCCCAGCCTGTCATAATCTTTCTCACCTCTCTATATCCATGCACCAGATCTCATCCATTCTTCTCAGAAACCCCTTCTCATGACCAGTTTTTCTTTTCCACCCCTACTGCCAACTTCCTACCCCTACTTCGGGTCCCCAGCATCTGTTGAATGACCTCAACTGACTCCGTTGCCACCATTCTCCCTCCCCAACTTCATTTTTCATATGTCTAGAAAGCAGGGTCTTTTTGCTACTTTCCTTCCATCTACAGCCTTACTCTGGGCTCGCCCTTATTGCTTCCGAAATGGTTGCTCCCCTTTCTATCAAACATACATCCACTGTTCTGCAAAGTGATGAGACCTACTGGCCCAGAAGGGACCTATTTTCCTTGGGTCTGGCCAAAAGAGGCAATTGTTTCTTAGTGTTTCTTCAGTCTTTGCCTAATCACACAATCACACTCCAAAACTATTGTCTTCACACCCTCCCCACATACAGAGATGTTCGAGGATTAGGCCTCCCCTCAAACCTGTTCCTGGTGTATTACTCAACCTGGGTAATATCACCATCCACTCCTAGCAGCAACTGTGTCCCCGGTCACTTGAAATCTCTCACCCCTATACTCAATCATGAGCTGTTGTCTATTCTTTTAAAAAATCTATCTCATGCTAGCCTCTTCTCTCCACCTCTTCTGCCATCCTTTAATTCAAAGCCTTATTACTTCTCGAATCGTTTGCAACTGACCCTGTCACCATTCCCCTTTTCTAGTTTATGAATATCCAGACTTCTCTGTAGTCACGTGGTATGTACATTTATCTCTTTGTCTTTCTCTTATGATTGTGGTGCTTTGAATACAGGGCTGGGCTTCTGTTTCTCTTTGAATGCTATGCCTTTAATAAATGCTCAGTATGTGTTTTTGGAATGGATGCATGAATAAGCAGTTATGAGAAACAACTCATTCTCTTGCCACATAGCTTAAAAGTCATTCTTTGCATCCTGCCAATTTTGTGGAGAGGGGACATAGATTTCTGAAGGAAAGCGTCAGATAGATATGACTGAACAAGCTATATGGCATTGTCATTTAGTGCTGAACATCCAGTAAGGTTCTTTTTCCTTATCTCACCTTCTCTTTGTGGTCCTTTTTGGGGGCCTTCCAATTCTCTGTTACGGATGCCCATGACACTTTACATTGTGAAGTCAGGACAGTGGGATTTCACACAGAACCTAACCTGGGCTTCATATTTCCAAATAGATAGCCCATGCCCTCTTTGCCTTAAAGCTAGAGACTTGCTACTGATAGGGGGAAAAGTCAGCCACAGGAGTCAAGAAATCTTTGTGGAAGTCCATAAAAAATGGAGCTTATCCAGCTGTCTGAATAAATCTATTCTCTGATTCAAGCATAGTTGTAATAAGACACAAGACTACTTTTACCTCGGTGTCTTTTCTTCTTCCCCTTTTGTTTTGTCTTCAGTATTCCACGCCTTCTCTCATTCTTCCTTTTTGCAGTAGTGTTAGGGCACTCAGTATGACTGCACTTGCGATGACAGGCCATTGTTTTGACTTATAATCATTCTAGTTGGCCTTTGGTGGAGCAAGAGCCACGTGTCTACATTGATAGAGCTGTTTTTAGATTGAATTGAGAAGTGGCCCTGAATTTATACTTGGGTGGCCATGACCTCACAGAGGAGCCACATCCCATGCAGTAATGAGTTCATAGCCTGTTGTGAAATAGTGACTATCCCTTGTGAGGCAAGTTGATGTAGCCTTGGCAGTGTCCTTCATTAGTTCTGCACAGTTAATTCTGGAGGATGCACAAAAAGTCCCCACTCCCCTAGGGAGGCAGACTGTTCTCTAGCCATGTAACAAAGCCAGAACAGGGTCTAAATCTGTTCAGCCAGTCACTTATTACTCTTTGACCACAAGCCAATCAGTGACAGTCTCACTCTGACAGTCAGCTGATAGGCAGCAGTGAGTGCTCTTCTAAGGCCGACCACCCCTGTTTCTCTGACAACAACCCCCAAACAAACCCATTCCCCAAATCAGCAGTGTACTTGCTCAGAGAAACTCTGCCTGACCAGCAAAACTCTCCCTTTCCTAAGTAAGAAATAAATTCAGTCTTTTGATTTCAGAAATTGTATGATGATCTCCTTTGTCAGTTTTCCATTACTTATTAAATTATCTGCATATGCCAGTGTTACACATTTCAATCATCTGTATGATATATAATAAAAATATATAATATATGATCCTAAATTCTGTATCTATTAAATATAAATGAAGATGTATCCATGACATATATTCGTTGAACATAAACAAAGGTATATCTGTGCTATCTATATGATACTAAACTTTAGTAACTAAGGAGCAACTGCTGCCTTTGAAGGAGTTCTCTTCTTTACCAGAGTCCCAGCCTGTCCTATCACTGCTCCAACGTGGAGACAGATCACCAGTTTTACTTTATCACCATTCTCTTGTTGTTTTTCTTATAATAGAGAAATATTGCTCTTCACGCAGTTCTCTGCCATTCAGTTGTATTGGTTGGGTTAGAAGTTCAGAAAGAGCATTTATAGTTCATTTTCAGGCTTTTAAATTTCACCCCTTTTGACCACCAACAAAAAACAGGGGTGACAAACCCTTTACTAGTTAGTTTAACCCTTTACTAGTTCATTTAAACCCTTTACTAGTTAGTCTGTGATATAAGCCCTCTTCCCTCTCTGGTATGGCATCCTGATTTCAGTTCTGTCATGGCTATAAATTTAAGTGTTCATACCTTTTTTTGGGGGAGGCTTTTCCTTTTTCCCCTCATTTCTTCCTTTAATAGTGAATTTTTTTCCTTGGATAAATATCTTAGCCTCTGGTCTCAGAGGCTGTGGAAGGTTATAAAAAGGGCCATAAAATACTGTATTCCTTTTCTCCATGATCTCTGGGTGTGCTCTCCCAGACTGACTCTGAGCTGGCCTTGCGAAGAGTCTTTGGCCAGTGGAACATTAACGAGTATGATGCAACAAAGGCTTGGTAGGTGTTTGCTCATTGGAGCCTCCTCTCTTGCTGAGCTTGGGTACTATGCAACCATCACCATGTGAACAAGCCCAGGTTAGCCTGCAGAATGATGAGGTATGAATGGCTAAGACATCCTGATCATCCCAGCTGATATTCAGCCAGCTGCCCGACATGTGAATGGGATCATCCTAGACCACCCCAGCCAAGCTGGCCAAACCCAGAAGAACCATTGAAGTAACCCACTGCATTATTACAAATGATACATTTTTTTTATTGTGCTTTAAGTGAAAGTTTACAGCTGAAGTTAATTTCTCGTATAATCATTTATACACACATTGTTATGTGACCCTAGTTGCCATGCCTACAATATGTCAGCCCACTCCTCCTTTCCACCCCAGGTTTCCCATGTCTATTCAGCCAGCTCCTGTCCCTTTCTGCCCTCTCATCTCACCTCCAGACAGGAGCTGCCCATTTAGTCTCATGTATCTACTTGAACTAAGAAGTACACTCTACATGAGTATCATTTTATGTCTGAAGAGTTGGCTTTGGGAATGGTTTTAATACTGGATCAACAGAGAGTCTGGGGGCCATGTCTTCTGGGGCTCCTCCAGCCTCAGACCATTAAGTCCGGTCTTTTTACTAAAATTTGAGTTCTGCACCACACTTTTTTCCTGCTCCATCAGGGACACTCTATTGTGTTCCTTATCAGGGTGGTCGTTGTGGTAGATGGGCACCATTTAGTTCTTCTGGTCTCAGGCTGATGGAGTCTCTGGTTTATGTGGCCCTTTTTGTTTCTTGGGCTAATAGTTTCCTTGTGTCTGTGGTGTTCTTCATTCTCCTTTGCTCCAGGTGGATTGGGACCAATTGATGCATCTTAGACAGCCACTCGCTAGCTTTTTAAGACCCCAGATGTCACTCACCAAGGTGGGATGCAGAACGTTTTCTTAATAAACTTTGTTATGCCAGTTGACCTAGATGTCCCCTGAAACCAAGGTGCCTAGACCCCCGCCCCTGCGACTGTGTCCCTCGAAGTGTTTGGTGGTGTTCAGGAAACGTCTTAGCTTTTGGTTTAGCCCAGTTGTGCTGACTTCCCCTGTGTTGTGTGTTGTCTTTCCCTTCCCCTAAGATAATTCTGGTCTACCGTCTAGTTAGTGAATACCCCCTCCCCCCTCCCTACCCTTGTAACCATCAACAAATGTTTTCTTCTGTGTTTAAATCTTGAGTTCTTATAATAGTGATCTCATATAATTAATTTTGTGACTGACTAATTTCACTTAGCATAATGCCTTCCAGATTCATCCATATTATGAGATTTTCATGGACTCATCATTATCCTTTATTGTTGCTTAGTATTCCATTGTACGTATGTACCGTAGTTTGTTTATCCATTCATCTGTTGATGGGCATTTAGGTTGTTTCCATCTTTTGCTATTGTTAACAGTGCTGCAATGAACATGGGTGTGCATATATCTATTTGTGTGAAGGCTCTTATTTCTCTAGGATATATTCCAAGGAATGGGATTTCTGGATCGTATGGTAGTTCTGTTTCTAGGTTTTTAAGGAAGCATGAAATCGATTTCCAAAGTGGTTGTACCATTTTACATTCCCACCAGCAGTGTATAAGTATTCCAGTCTGCCCACAACCTCTCCAACATTTATTATCTTGTGTTTTTTGGATTAATGCTAGCCTTGTTGGGGTGAGATGGTATCTCTTTGTAGTTTTGACTTGCATTTCTCTAATGGCTAATGATTGTGAGCATTTCCTCACGTATCTGTTAGCTGCCTGAATGTCTTCTTTGGTGAAGTACCTGTTCATATCCTTTGCCCATTTTTAATTGAGTTATTTGTCTTTTTGTTGCTGAGATTTTGCAGTATCTTGTAGTTTTAGAGATTAGACCCTGATCCGATATGTCATAGCCAAAAATTTTTTCCCAGTCTGTAGGTTGTCTCTTTACTGTTTTGGTGAAGTCTTTTTTTTTTTTTTTTTTTTTTGTGCTTTAAGTGAAAGTTTACAAATCAAGCCAGTCTCTCATACAAAAACTTATACACACCTTGCTATGTACTCCTGGCTGCCCTCCCCCTAATGTGACAGTACACTCCTCCTCTCCACCCTGTATTTCCTGTGTCCATTCAGCCAGCTCCTGTCCCCCTCTGCCTTCTCATCTCATCTCCAAACAGGAGCTGCCCACATAGTCTTATGTGTCTACTTGAATCAAGAAGCTCACTCCTCATCAGTATCATTTTCTGTCTTATAGTCCAGTCCAGTCCCTGTCTGAAGAGTTGGCTTCAGGAATGATTCCAGTCTTGGGCTAACAGAGTTTCCGGGGGCCCTGACCTCTAGGGTCCCTTGAGTCTTAGACCATTAAATCTGGTCTTTTTACGAGAAAGTGAGGTCTGCATCTCATTTCTTCTCCCGCTCCTTCAGGAATTCTGCCTTGTGTTCCCTGTCAGGGCAGTCATCGGTGGTAGCCGGGCACCATCTAGTTCTTCCAGTCTCAGGCTGATATAGTCTCTGGGTTATGGTGAAGTCTTTTGATGAGCATACATGTTTGATTTTTAGGAGCTCCCAGTTATCTAGTTTCTCTTCTGGTATTTGTGCTTTGTTAGTAATGTTTTGTATTCTGTTGATGCCATGTGTTAGGGCTCCTAGTGTTGTCCCTATTTTTTTTCCATGATCTTTATCATTTTAGATTTTATATTTAGGTCTTTGATCCATTTTGAGTTAGTTTTTGTGCATAGTGTGAGGCATGGGTCTTGTTTCACTTTTTTTGCAGATGGATATCCAGTTACGCCAGCACCATTTGTTAAAGAGATTGTCTTTTCCCCACATGATGGACTTTGGGCCTTTGTCAAATAGCTGCTCATAGGTGGATAAATTTATGTCTGTATTTTCAATTCTGTTCCATTGGTCTATGTATCTGTCGTGGCACCAGTACTAGGCTGTTTTGACTTTCTGGAGGTATAATAGGTTCTAAAATCAGGTAGTGTTATTGATATGTTGTTAAGTTCTATTGGCTAGAATTTTGTTGAGGATTTTTGCATCTAAGTTCATGAGGGATATTGGTCTGTAATTTTCTTTTTTTGTGGTGTCTTGGTTTTGGTATCAGGGATATGCTGGCTTCATAGAATGAGTTTGGGAGTATTCTGTCCTTTTCTATGCTCTGAAATATCTTTAGTAGTAGTGGTGTTAACTCTTCTCTGAAAGTTTGGTAGAACTCTGCAGTGAAGCCATCCGGGCCAGGGCTTTTTTTTGTTGGGAGTTTTTTGATTATCTTTTCAACCTCTTCTTTTGTTATGGGTTTATTTAGTTGTTCTACCTCTGTTTGTGTTAGTTTAGGTAGGTAGTGTGTTTCTAGAAATTTGTCCGTTTCCTGTAGGTTTTCAAATTTGTTGGGGTACAATTTTTCATGGTATTCTGTTATGATTCTTTTAATTTCAGTTGGGTGTGTTGTGGTGTCGCCCATCTCATTTCTTATTTGGGTTATTTGCTTCCTTTCCTATTTTTCTTTTGTCAATTTGGTCAGTGGTTTCTTGATTTTGTTGATCTTTTCAAAGAACCAGTTCTTGGTCTTGTTAACTCTTTCAATTGTTTTTCTGTTCTCTATTTCATTTAATTCTCTAACTTTTGTTATTTGCTTTCTTCTGGTGGCTGGGGGCTCCTTTTGCTGCTGTCTTTCTATTTCTTTGTGTTGTAGGGTTAATGTTTTGATTTTGGCCCTTTCTTCTTTTTGGATGTGTGCATTTATTGCTATAAATTGACCTCTGAGCAAAGATTCTGTGTCCCAAAGATTCTGGTAGGATGTGTTTTCATTTTCATTTGATTCTGTGAATTTCTTTATTCCATCCTTAATTTCTTCTATAACCCAGTAGTTTTTGAGCAAGGTGTTGTTCAGTTTCCATATATTTGATTTTTTTTTCCTTAATTTTTCTGTTATTGATTTCTACTTTTATGGCTTTATGGTCAGAAAAGATGCTTTGTCATATATCGATGCTTCGGATTCTGTTAAGTCTTGCTTTGTGGCTAATACGTGGTCCATTCTGGAGAATGTTCCATGTGCGTTAGAAAAGAAAGTATACTTGGCTGCTGTTGGCTGGAGTGTTCTGTATATGCGTATGAGATCAAGTTGGTTGATTGTGGCATTTAGATCTTCTGTGTCTTTCTTTATTGAGCTTCTTTCTGGATGTTCTGTCCTTCTCTGAAAGTGGTGTGTTGAAGTCTCTTACTATTATTGTGGAGCTGTCTATTTCTCTTTTCAATGCTGTTAGGATTTGTTTTATGTATTTTAGAGCCTTGTCATTGGGTGCATAAATATTTATTATGGTTATGTCCTCCTGGTGTATTGGCCCTTTAATCATTATATAGTGTCCTTCCTTATCGTTTGTGATGGATTTTACTTTGAAGCCCATTTTGTCAGAGACTGATATTGCCACTCCTGCTCTTTTTTGATTGCTGTTTGCTTGATATATATTTTTTTATACTCTGAATTTTAGTTTATTTGTGTCTTCAAGACTAAGGTGTGTCTCTTGTAGGCAACATATGGACGGATCATGTTTTTTTTTTTAACCCATTCTGCCACTCTCTGTCTCTTTATTCATGCACTTAGTCCATTTACATTCATGATAATTACTGACAGGTGTGAATTTAGTGCTGTCATTTTGATGTCTTTTTTGCGGTTGTTGACAGTTTCTTTGTTCTACTTAATTTTCTCTGCTGAGTGGTTTTTCTTTATGTATTTTCTTTTCATCTTTTTCATTGTTGTTGGCTTTGTATTCGCTGATTCTTTATGTTTTTCTTGTTTTTTATTTTGATGGGTAGGATTGTTAGTTTCCTTTGTGGTTACCTTAATACCCCTATTTTTCTAAGTTTAAACCAATCTTTTATTTCTTTATACTGCCTTGACTTCCTCTCCATTTAAAAGATCTATAACTACATTCTTGGATTATTTGCTATAATCTGAGAAGCTGGACTATATGAAGAAGAACGGGGCATCAGGATTGGAGGAAGACTCATTAACAATCTGTGTTATGCAGACGATACAACCTTGCTTGCTGGAAGTGAAAAGGACTTGAGG
The DNA here is from genome assembly GCF_024166365.1 of Elephas maximus indicus. NCBI lineage: Eukaryota > Metazoa > Chordata > Mammalia > Proboscidea > Elephantidae > Elephas > Elephas maximus. The sequence continues at coordinate 164,891,121 of NC_064846.1, forward strand.
CACTTATTAATGAAGATCAAAGACCACAGCCTTCAGTACGGATTACACCTCAACATAAAGAAAACAAAAATCCTCACAACTGGACCAATGAGCAACATCATAATAAACGGAGAAAAGATTGAAGTTGTCAAGGATTTCATTTTACTTGGATCCACAATCAACAGCAATGGAAGCAGCAGTCAAGAAATGAAAAGACGCATTTCACTGGGTAAATCTGCTGCAAAGGACCTCTTTAAAGCATTGAAAAGCAAAGATGTAACCTTGAACACTAAGGTGTACCCGACCCAAGCCATGGTATTTTCCATAGCATCATACGCATGGGAAAGCTGGACAATGAATAAGAAAGACCAAAGAAGAATTGACACCCTTGAATTGTATTGGCAAAGAATATCGAATATACCATGGACTGCCAAAAGAATGAACAAATCTGTCTTGGAAGAAGTACAGCCAGAATTCTCCTTACAGGCAAGGATGGCGAGACTGCATCTTACATACTTTGGACGTGTTGTCAGGAGGGATCAGTCCCTGGAGAAGGACATCATGCTTGGCAAAGTACAGGGTCAGCGGAAAAGAGGAAGACCCTCAATGAGGTGGATTGACACAATGGCTGCAACAGTGAGCTCAAGCATAGCAATGAGTGTAAGGATGGCTCAGGACTGGGCAGTGTTTTATTCCGTTGTGCATAGGGTCACTATGAGTCAGAACTGACTTGATAGCACCTAACAACAACAACAACGTAACTACATTATTTAGTCCCTCTTTTTTGTTTTAATGTTGTCATCTTTTACATATTGACGTCTCTGTTTCCCTATTTTCAGTGTTTTAGCTTTGATTTATTTTTGTGACTTCCTGTCTGGGTTGATATCTGGTTGTTCTGTCCTGTGTTTTAGTCTTGGGTTGTTATCTGATGTTATTGATTTTCTAACTGGAGGACTCCCTTTAGTATTTCTTTTGATTTTGGTTTGGTTTTTAAAAATTCCCTAAATTTCTGTTTATCTGGAAATCCCCTAATTTTGCTATCATATTTGAGAGACAGTATTGCTGGATATATAATTCTTGGCTGGCAGTTTTTTCCTTTGAGGCTTTATATATGTCATCCCATTGCTGTCTTGTCTACATGGTTTCTGCTGAGTAGTCAGAGCTTAGTCTTATTGACTTCCCTTTGTAGATGACTTTTCATTTATCCCTAGCCGCTCTTAAAATTCTCTCTTTATCTTTGGTTTTGGCAAGTTTGATGATAGTATGTCTTGGTGACTTTCTTTTGGGATCTACCTTGTGTGGGGTTTGATGAGCTTCTTAGATAGATATCTTCTCATCTTTCATGATATCAGGGAAGTTTTCTGCCAGCAAATCTTCAACAATTCTCTGTGTATTTTCTGTTATCCCCCCCTGTTCTGGTAGTCCATTCACTGCCAACAAATCTTCAACAATTTTCTCTGTATTTTCTGTTATCCCCCCTCCATTCTGATAAGCCATTCACTCATAGGTTATTCCTCTTGATAGAGTCCCACATAATTCTTAGGGTTTCTTCATTTATTTGAATTCTTTTATCGGATTTCTCCTCAAATATGTAGGTGTCAAGTGCTTTATCTTCAGGCTCACTAATTCTGGCTTCCATTTCCTCAATTTTGCTTCTAGGACTTTCTATTGAGTTGTCAAACTCTCAAATTTTATTGTTAATCTTTTGGGTTTGTGTTTGCTGTCTCTCTATGGATTCTTGCAGCCTGTTAAATTTGTCATTGTGGTCTGTATAACCTTCTTAAGTTCTTCTATTACTTTATCTATGTGTCCCTTGGCTTGCTCTGCATTTTGCCTGATCTCCCTTCTGATCTCTTGAAGAGGTCTGTATATTAATCTTTAAATTCTACCTCCTGTGTTTCCAAAAAGTTATCTTCCTCTGGAATGTTTCTTGGTTCTTTGTTTTGGTGGCTTGCCAAAGCCATCATGGTCTGCCTCTTTATGTGATTTGATATTCCCTGTTGTCTTTGAGCCATCGATAAGTTATTATATTTATTTATTTTATGTTTGCTTCCTCTGTCCTGACTTCTTGTTTTGGTGTGCCCAAATAGGCTGGTCGTGTGAGCTAATGTGATTATTTGTGCCTTTGAAGCTCTTACATCCTGTCACCAGGTGGCTAGAGCTGTTACTAGGTATGTGAGCCAAGGAGTCCGTTTATTTTTCTTATATGGATTCAGCTCAGGTGTCCAAGTAGTTGTTCACCAAGTGTGTGGTGCAGGCTCTCACCTACAGTCCTGGATGGGCAGGGGTGATTGGAGTAGGCACAGGTATCTGGCTGCAGTAGGGGGTCATGTGCTGAGCAATACAGGGGGCTGACAGCTGCCCCAAGTGTCTGGGAGGAAAGCACATTCTTTTTCCCTAGAGCACATAGGTGGGTGGGTTTTGCAACTGAACTATGGGCACCCAATGCTGTTGGTTGTAAAGATTGGGAGGAACCACTTATTCTTGGACCCCTGTTGTGGGTGGCTAGGTGGTACAGGTGGAGCCACCAGTCCTCTGGCCCCTGATGTGGTAGGTAAGGACCCTGCTTAATGGGCAGGGTGGTGTAAAAATGTCATGTATCTGCCACTCCCCCTTATAGCTGATATAGTTGAAACTAGGTTTCAGGTGTATACCCTGTTGTACTGTGCTAATAAGGGCCTATGCTGTTGAAATGGGCCCACACAGGTCTGTGCAGTGGTGAAAGACATTCAAAGTCCATTGACGACTTATGCCTATGCCTAGGCAAAGGGGCTGTGCCTTCCCTGAGTTCCCAGCTTAATGGAGCTGGAGATTATTTTTTCCTGTTTGTTAATTTGTTCCCTCTCCAAAGCTGGGAGAATGGCTCAGGACACGTGATGGGTCCTACTTCCAGCCCGGGGACACAGCAGTCACTGAAGCCAGCCTGGGACCCGGTGCAGAGTGGGGAGGGGGCAGGTAAATGGGAGAGAGGTTCTTCCCAAAAGGGGTGTGTTTTTGATCCGTGCAGTAGGTTAGACACATGTATTTATCTTTTGCTAATTGAGCACCACTTCTCTCTGGTTTTGGAGGGTTGAGCAGACTTTCAACCACTTGGTCTTTCCCCATGTGGAAAGCGCGTCCCACATGCCATTGCTTGCCTTACTTTGCATGCCAACCAGTCCCGCCTGCAGGGTGCCAGTTCCCTCTGGGACAAGTCTGACAACTCCTCGCTGTTTCTGAACTGTCTGTCCCTCCCCCTGCCCCTCAGTCTGATTCCTCAACTTTGCTTTTGATGTTCAAGGCTCCTAGATTTTCATGTACAATTGATTCATTTGTTTTTTCAGTTCTTTGTTGTAAGAGGGAACACAGGAAGCATATGACTACTCTGCCATCTTGGGTCTGCCTCCAGAAATGATACATTTTTGTAGTAATAAATTTTTTTTAAGCCACGAAGTTTGTGGGTGGTTTGTTGCATGGCAAAAGCTAACTGATATAGACTAAGGAACATTGTGTTACAAAGATGCCCCACACATTTAGTAAAATGTCAATGTCATGAAAGAAAAGAAAGACCAGAGGACTGCTCCAGATTGGAGGAGAGGAAAGAGTCATGAAAATCAAACATAATATGTGACCCTGCACTGAATCCTGGACTAAAGGGGGAAAATGTCCCAAAGGACATTGTTGTGGCACCTGAAAAAATTAGACTGTGAGCTGTAGAATAGATAAAAATATTTTAACAATATTAATTTTCTTGAATTTGACAACAATACTTTGGTTATGTAAGACAATATCCTTGTTCTCAGGAAATACACCCTGAAGTATTATGAGGTAAGGTGGCATAATTTATGCAACCTACCCTGGTGGTGCTCTGGTTAACCGCTTGGCTGCTAACCAAAAGGTTAGCGGTTCAAACTCATCAGTCGGTCTGTGGGAGAAAGATGTGGCAGTCTGCTTTCATAAAGATTACAGCCTTGGAAACCACATGGGGCAGTTCTACTCTGTCCTATAAGGTTGCTATGAGTTGGAATCAACTCAGTGGCAGTGGGTTTGGTTTGGGTTTTTGACTTAAATAGTTGAGAAAAAGTAATAATAATGTATATATGTGGGGGGGGAGGAAGGAGGGAGGAAAAGAGAATTATAAAGCAATTGTGGCAAAATGTTAAAAATTGATCAGTCTGGGTAACATTATATGGGAGGTCTTTGTACTATTCTTGTATCTTTCCTTTAAGTTTAAAAAAAATTTTTGAAAATAGTGAAAAGAAAAAACTAGACAATTGGGGAAATAAAAATTTAACAGATACACGTTTCCAAAGAAACATCCTAACAACATTATCCCTATACATTTGTTTTTGGCAAAGGCCAAAGTACTTATATATGAAGGCATAAGACCTGGGGGCTATGATTTCAAATGAGAAATGGAGAATGCTGGAATCACGGTCATTTCATACCAAACACATGGAAAGATAAACAGAGGCCCCTTAGAGGTAAAGGTGTAGTGAAAAGGATGCTGGGTTGGAAGCAGAAAATCTGAATTTTAGTATTGGCTCTGCCACAATGGTCTTTATGACTTACAGCAAGTTATCCAACTCTCCCGGCCTCAATTTTCTTCCTAGATTAAATGGGAGGGTCATCTCTAAAGGTTTCTGTCAATGCTAACATTTATAAAGTAACTTGAATGAAATGAAACCAAATATGCTAATCAATGACTTCTGGCATTGTAATCTTAGTGACCCTTTGTGATTATGTGTTAACTATACACGGCACCCACCACACACCAGCCAGTTTGTCATACTGTGGGAGCTTGTGTGTTGCTGTCATGCTGGAAGCTATGCCACTAGTATTTCAAGTACCAGCAGGGTCCCCCATGGTGGACAGGTTTCTGTGGAGCTTCCAGACTAAGGCAGACTAGGAAGAAGGACATGGCAGTCTACTCCTGAAATAATTGGCCAGTGAAAACCTTATGAATAGCAGTAGAACATTGTCTGATATAGTACTGAAAGATGAGCCCCTCAGGTTGGAAGACACTCAATATATGACTGGCGAAGAGCTGCCTCTTCAAAGTAAAGTCAACCTTAATGATGTACATGGAGTAAGCTTTCGGGACCCTCATTTGCTGATGTGCCATGACTCAAAATGAGAAGAAACAGTTGCAAACACCATTAATAATCAGAATGTGGAATGTATGAATAATGAATCTAGGAAAGTTGGAAGTCATCAAAAATGAAATGGAACTTATAAAAATCGATATCCTGGGCATTGGTGAGCTGAAATGGACTGATATTGGCCATTTTAATCGGGCTGCTATTCTGGGAATGACAGATTGAAGAGGAACGGCATCAAATTCATTATCAAAAACAATATTTCAATACTTCTATCCTGAAGTATAGCGCTGTCAGTGATAGGATAATTCCACCTACAAGGAGGACCAGTTAATACAACTATTACTCAAATTTATGCACCAACCACTAATGCCAAAGATGAGGAAATTGAAGATTTTTGCCAACTTCTGCAGTCTGAAATTGATCAAACATGTAATCAGGATGAATTGATAATTACTGATGATTGGAATGTGGAAGTTGGAAACAAAGAAGAAGGATCAGTAGTTGGAAAATATGGCCTTGGTGATAGAAACGATGCTGAAGATCCCATGATAGAATTTCACAAGACCAATGACTTCTTCATTGCAAACACCTTTTTTCAACAACATAGACGTGGACCTCACCAGATGGAATACACAGGAATCAAATCGACTACATCTGTGGGAAGTGAAGATGGAGAAGTTCATCAGCCAGAACAAGGTCAGGGGCCAACTGCCGAACAGACCCTCAATTGCTCATATGCAAGTTCAAGTTGAAGCTGAAGAAAATTAACACAAATCCACGAGAGCCAAAACACAACCTCTAGTATATCCCCCCTGAATTTCAGACCACCTCAAGAATAGATTTGATGCATTGAACACTAATGACTGAAGACCAGACGAATTGTGGGATGACATCAAGGACATCATACAAGAAGAAAGCAAAAGGTCATTAAAAAGATAGGAAAGAAAGAAAAGACCAAAATGGATGTCAGAAGAGATTCTGAAACTTGTTCTTGAATGTAGAGTAGCTAAAGTGAATGGAAGAAATGATCACGTAAAAACGCTGAACAGGAGATTTCAAAGGGCAGCTTGAGAAGACAGAGTAAAGTATTATAATGAAATGTGCAAAGGCCTGGACTTAGAAAACCAAAGGGAAGAGCACTCTTGGCATTTCTTAAACTGAAAGAACTGAAGAAAAAATTCAAGTCTTGAGTTGCAATTTTGAAGGATTCTGTGGACAAAAGATTGAACTACCCAGTAAGCATCAAAAGAAGATGGAAGGAATACACAGAGACACTGTACCAAAAAGAATTGGTTGATGGTCAGCCATTTCAGGAGGTAGCATATGACCAAAAACCAATGGTATTGAAGGAAGAAGCCCAAGTTGCACTGAAGGCATTAGCGAAAAACAAGGCTGCAGGAATTGACAGAATATCAATTGAGATGTTTCAGCAAACAATTGCAGTGCTGGAGTTGGTCACTCGTGTATGCCAAGAAATTTGGAAGACAGCTACCTGGGCAACCGACTGGAAGATGTGCATATTTGTGCCCATTCCAAAGAAAGGTTCTCCAACAATGCAGAAGTTATCGAACAATATCATTAATATCACACACAAGTAAAATTTTGTTGAAGATAATTCAAAAGTGGTTGCAGCAGCTCATCGACAGGGAACTGACAGAAATTCAAGCTGGATTCAGAAGAGGAGGTGGAACGAGGGATATCATTGCTGACATCAGTTGGATCTTGGCTGAAAGCAGAGAATACCAGAAAGATGTTTACCTGTGTTTTATTGATTATGCAAAGGCATTTGACTGTGTGGATCATAACAAACTCTGAATAACATTGAGAAAAATGGGAATTCCAGAGTACTTAATTGTGCTAACGGGGAACCTGTACATAGATTAAGAGGCAGTCGTTCGAGCACAGCAAGGGATGCTGCATGGTTTAAAATCAGGAAAGGTGTGTATCAGGGCTGTATCCTTTCACCATATGTATTCAATCTGTATGCTGAGCAAATAAACCGAGAAGCTGGACTATATGAAGAAGGCCGTATCAGGATTGGAGAAAAACTCAGTAACAATCGGCGATATGCAGATGACACAATCTTGCTTGCTGTAAGGCAAGAGGACTTGAAGCACCTACTGATGAAGATCAAAGACTACAGCCTTCAGTACGAACTACACCTCAACATAAAGAAAACAAAAAACCCTCACAAATGGACCAATAGGCAACATCATGATAAAAGGACAAAAGATTGAATTTGTCAAGAATTTCATTTTACTTGGATCCACAATCAACGCCCATGGGAGCAGCAGACAAGAAATCAAACGACATATTGCACTAGGCAAATCTGCTGCAAAAGACCTCTCCAAAAATGTTGAAAAGCAAAGATTTCACTTTGAGGACTAAGGAGCACCTAACCCAAGCCATGGTGTTTTCAATCCCCTCATATGCTTGCAAAAGCTAGAAGATGAATAAGGAAAACTGAAGAATAATTGATGCCTTTGAATTATGGTTTTGGCAATGAATATTGAATATACCAGCAACTGCCAGAAGGATGTACAGGTCTATATTGGAAGAAGTACAACAAGAGTGCTCCTTGAAATCAAGAATGGTGAGATTTCATCTCACGTGCTTTGGACATGTTATTAGAAGGGACCAGTCCCTGGAGAAAGACATCATGCTTGGTAAGGTAGAGGGTCAACAAAAAAAGAGAAGACCCTCAACTAGATGGATTGACACAGTGGCTGCAACAATGGGCTCAAACATTGCAATGATTGTGAGGATGGTGCAGGACTGGGCAGTGTTTCATTCTGTTATACACAGAGTCACTATGAGTTGGAACTGACTTAACTGCACCTAACAACAACACGTGGCACATATTTTTTGATGGTAGATAGGCATTTCATTCTATATGTAGAAGCCTAGTGATGATAAGAGTCCAGAGTTACTGTCTGGTTGCTTCTTTGGAAGCTAGGCTCTCCACAGGCAATATTAGCAGAGAATGAGTTCTGGAGTTTTAGGATGTTGGAAGCTCTCCCTGGTGATTGGGGTAAGCAATGTAGATTGCAGGAATTGGGGCTAGTAAGGAAGAGCCCTGTCCTCCCCCTCACACCCTTAGCTCCCCCAGCATACCAAAAGTACGCAGGAAAGAAGAATGACAGTGACAGAAATGACAGGGTGGCATATGGAGGAGAGAGACACATTATAATCTGGAAGACATGTAGTGGATTGCCCATAGGGAAGGCTTGTATTTTTAGCAGCACTAAAACTTAACCCAAATAAGAATGCCAGGGTCACTGTGAAAAAGTGTCTTGGACCCTTTTGTGATTGGCAGGGATTTGGGGTGTATGTCAGAAAATGACATGATTTAGAGAAGTGGTAGATATCATCGGCTCTTGGTTCCCTGAAGCCTTATTCTGCGTCCTCATTGTCTCCTGCCTCTTTACGGCTTATTTTCATATTTCTTCCATTTTGTTCTTTTTTCCCTTCCAAAGACTGGGGACATTTATGAGCAGTATTTAAGCACTTTGGGGGGCCTTACAGGGGAGGACAGTATTTTTAAAAAACTTTTTATTGATGTAAATGTACACCTTAATGAATTTTCAGAAACTGAACAGACCTCATAACTAGCACCCCCATACAAAAAGAGAACACTACCCACATCCCACTAGCCATCCACATGTCTGTTCCCATTCAATAACCCCTTCCAAGGGTAACCATCATTCTGACTTTTAGCAGCACAGATTTATTTTGTGCTTGGAAATGTATATAAATGGAATCACACAGGAGACATGCTTTAGCGTCTTTTGCTCAATTTTGTGTTTGTGAGATTCATCCATCTTGGTGCAAGTAGTTGTAGTTTGTTCATTTTCATTGCTGTTTCATCAATAGCAGTCCCTAGGTGGTGCAAATGGTTAAGTGCTCAGCTACTAACCGAAAGGTTGGCGGCTTGAATCTACCCAGAGGGGCCTCGGAAGAAAGTTCTGACCATCTGCTTCTGAAAGATCACAGCCATTGAGAACCCTGTGGAGCGCAGTTCTACTCTGACACACATGGGGTCGCCATGAGTCTGAACTGGCTCTATGGCAACTGTTTTTTAATAGCCAATGATCTATTATTATTATTATAGATAAAAGATTTAGATATAACATTTAGATATAGCCAATAGATATAGATAGTAGCCACATTATGTTCATTCTGCTCTTAGTGGGCATGGGTATAGTTTATGGATTTTAGCTATTATGCATAATGCTATGAACATTCTGGTGAACATACGTACACATTGGGTGTATACCTGGGAGTGAACTTGCTGGCCGGTAGGGGATGTATGTACTCAACTTTAGTAGATGCTGTGAAGGCACTATTTACTGAGTGCCTTTTATGAGCCCAGCACTTGCCATGTCATCTCAATAAGTCTTCACAAAACCCTTTCAGGATCTTATTATTGAGCTCATGCTGCCAATGAAGACATTGAGGCTCAGAAGGGTTAAATCAATTGTCCAAGGACTCTCATTTTTTTGCCTGGAGCGGGGATTAGAACTTGAATTGGCTTGACTTCAAAGTCTGTTTTGTTTATAATGCCCTCCCATAAGCTTCTGATCTCTCATTTAGAACCATGAAGGACTCTTCATTTGATTTAAGGATAAATGTCAGTGGCTTTCCCAGCAATGCTGTCTGTTTTATCCACGATGTTTTGAGCTATGAAAACCTTTTATGTGTGTGTGTTGCCTAGAAGTGCTGGCTAAAGGGAAGGATGCAGAGCAGTAGAGATCTGCGTTCCCTCTGTTCCCAGGTGAGGCAGAGAGGGTTACATGTCCCCCAAAGGTTTGGGCTCCCCTTCCCCAGTGTCGCTTTGTGTTGGGCAAACCAGGAACTACAAAGCAGCCATCCAGAGCACAGCAATTGGTCTCTATTTGCCAGGAGCAACAGAGGAAGAAGTAGCATCAGGAATAGAAGGAGGAAATGGAATGTGTGGCTAATTGCTTCCATGAACAACTGCCTCCTTTGCCATGAGACCAGACGTGGATGGTGCCTGGCTACCATTACTGAACATTTTGATGAAAGATTCCATAGAAGAATCCTGATCAAAAGGAGGAAAATGCAGAACAGAATTTCAAATTCTCGTGGACTCCAGACTTCCTGGAGCCATGAAGGTTGGATAAACCCCTGAAACTATTGCCCTGAGATGATCTTTAAACCTTAAACCAAAAATATTCGTCTTCTTAAAGCCAAGCAATAAAACCCGAAACCTGTTGCCGTCAAGTCAATTCTGACTCATAGCAACCCTATGAGACAAAATAGAACTGCCTCATAGGGTTTCCAAGGCTGTAATCTTTATGGAAGCAGACTGCCACATTTTTCTTCTGTGGAGCAGCTGGTGGGTTTGAACTGCCAACTTTCAGTTAGTAGCCAAGTGCTTAACCACTGCACCACCAGGGCTCCTAACCAAACAATAGTTTAGCTTACCTAGTAAAAAATGTCTGCCTCGAGCAGTAAGCTCTTTTAAGAATTATCTATATTGGATCAAACTGACAGCAGCATCTTGAAAGATTAGATAGGAACCTTAGGGGGCAGTGAGTTTATGTTAATAGGGGAGGAACAACTCAGAAAAAGAGGGTGAGAATAGTTGCACAACTCAAAGAATGTAATCAGTGTCACTAAATGGTACACGTAGAAACATGTTGAATTGGTGTATGTTTTGCTGTGGCACCGTGGTTAAGAGTTACGGCTGCTAACCAAGGCTGGCAGTTCAAATTTACCAGCCGCTCCTTGGAAACCCTATGGGTCAGTTCTACTGTGTCCTGTAGGGTCGCTATGAGTCGGAATAGACTCAACGGCAACGGGTTTGGGTTTTTTTTTCTGTCAACAACAAAAGAAATAAAATAGCCCAGGAACTACATTTCCTATCCCTCTTGTATCTAGGTGGGACCATGAGACAAGTTCTCACCACAGGAATATGAGTGGAAAAGGTGTGCGTCATCTCCAAGCAGTAGTAGTTGAAAGCAGGTGCTCCTTCTTCTCTCTGTATCTTTCTGCACACCAGACAGATGCAGAGCATCCAGCAGTGGTCTGGGCCTGTGGTGATGGTGCAACCACAAGATCGAGGGAGCCTGATCCTGAATCACTACTTAGAAGAGAGGAGAACTACCTGCCAATCATAAATGACCATTTGGACTTCCTTTGAGTGAATGATAAACTTATTTTGTGTTAGGCCTTGGAGATTTGGGGGTTTATCTGTTACAGCAGCTAGCGTTACTGTAACTAACACACCAGAGAAGCCACTATGCCCATGCCACCACTCCCGCCGACCTTAATCATTGGGATTCAGGCACTCATTCCAGGACAGAAACCTTGAAGACTTACTTCCCTGCCTCTCATTAACCTGCCAGGATCAAAGGAATTAAATGCTCAGCTCTGCAGGGCCTTGATCCGATTACCTTTGTAAATTATCTTCAGCCCCATTATTTATTGCAGCACTCATTATGCTGTGACAATGTGATGCAGTATTATGTAACTTAATCTTTGAACCTCTTTGTTCTTTGTGAAGGAAGCCATTAATGAGTGAAAAAAGGCTTTTTCATGGCTACAACTGAAAACTTGGTTGAACCTCTCTTATAGATAGCTACGCATTTGTATAGCCCTTTTATGCTTTTCAAACTTCACCCCTCACAGAAGCTTTTCAAGCTAGGACAGGCAGCTCTTATTATCTCCACTGAGCAGTTGAGAAAAATTAAGTGCAAGGAGGTGTAGTCACACTGGACCAGAACCCAGACTGGTGACTCCAGCCCATTGTCCGTTGGCTCCTCTCTGACTCCTCAGTGTTTGTGTCAGGAGTCAGGGAATTATTCACGGAATCTACCAAACCACATTACAACAGGCTTTTACAGTTGGGCCTCTTCAGTATGAGTCTGAGGAATCTAAGGAAATCAATAACTTCTTTAAATTTGGGCTAACTTGACATGTCTCTTCCTAAAGCTTATTAGCCTATCAGCAGGGCTGCAGTGCACAGATGTGTAGATCGAATATTACCTAGCCATATCTGGCAACCCATATGGTCATATACAGAGGACCCAATGCCACAAGATCCAGGTAAGGGTTTTGGCACATTCTGAACATAGATTTGAACCCTTTTTCTACAGATGTTGGCTTTTCTTCTTTCCTTCTTGCTTCAAGGCTGTGAAACTAGTAGGCTTTCCAAATTCTGATGCCTACTGTCTCTTTCTGTTTACATGTTTATCTTATTTCCAGATTGACTCTGCCACCTACCATCAAGTCCCATTCAAATGTTTTTTTCGTTGGTTTGCCTGTCTGGCAAGATTTGTCTATCTTCCTCTGGTCTACCTCTCCTCTAGTAAGTGGAGGCCTCCCCACCCTCTCCTTCTATAGGCGCTTCAAGATGGTTAACCCAAACATGGAGATTTTTGATTTCCAGTACCCTTCACACAAGGTACAGTCCCATCACTGTTCTTTCTTTTATGTGGGCCCTCATGTGGATTGAATTCCCTAATACTACCTACTTATTTTCTACATTCAGGGATTCTTTAGCCCTTTCTGATCTTCCTGTTCTCTAAACACTGCCATGGGATGCCAGTGAGGAGCCCTAGTATTGGGAGTCAGGAGACCTGGATTGTAGCATGATGCTGTCTTTGATCCTGTGGCCCTAGAAGTCATTTACTTTATCTGAGCCTAAGTTTACTTTTCTGTAAAATGAGGACATTGGGCTAATGACCACAAAGTTACTTCCCAGACTATAATTCTCTACCTTTGATTTGAATTGATGGGATCCAACCAAGTTTTAAGTATCCTTGGTGGCACAGTGGTTAAAGCACTCAGCTGCTAACTAAAAAGGTTGGCAGTTCGAACCCACCAGTGGCTCCATGGGAGAAAGAGGTGGCAGTCTGCTTCCATAAAGATGTATAGCCTTTGAAACGCTATGGAGCAGCTCTACTCTGTCCTGTAGGGTCCCTATGAGTCAGAGTTGACTCAACAGCAATAGAACGAATGAATGAACCAAGTTTTGGGCAAGTGCCCTACTTAGTTCTCCATAAACACCAGAGCATATTCAGAAAGTCTTGGTCTATTTCCTGGAAGTAAGTACTGAAGGATCTAAATCAATTGGGCTCTTTGGGGAAAAATTAAGTCGTATGTTTATTCTTTCATTCAGTATACATTTACTGAGTATAATAGTTATGTATTGCTCAATAAGAAATTACCTTAGAACCAAGGGCTTAATACAACAATCATTTAGTATTGCACAATTTCTGTGGCTCAAGAATCTGTGCGTGGCTTAGCTGGATCCTCTGGGTCAGCATTTCTCACAAGGCTGAAATCAAAGTTTTGGCCAGGACTGCAATCAACTCAAGGTTCAATTGGTGGAAGACTTATTTCCAAGTCCACTTATGTGGTTGTTGGCAGGATTTAATTCCTCACAGGCTATTGGACAGAGGGCCTTTGTTCCTTGCTGTTTATTGGCCAGAGACCTTCCTCAGTTCCTTGCCCCCTGGGCCTCTCTATAGGGCAGCTTACAACATGGCAGCTTGTTTCATCAGAGTGAGCAAGTATTAAGAGCCAGAGAGAGAGCAAGGGAGAAGTCACAATCTTTTGTAGCCTTATGTCAGAAGCGACATTCTGTCACTTTTGCTGTATTCTGTTTATTAGTAGGAGCCAACAAATAGCCATCTGCTTTCCCTATTCCACTGTGAACCAGTTGAAAACTCAAACAAACAGGTAAGGCAGATGGTAGACAGCTCTTGCTTAACATTGGTTTTCTGTTAATGAAATCAGATGCTCTACATGGAAATGCTCTTTTCCCATTATTTTAAATGGGAAAAATTACTAGGCATTATAAATGAACCCCAAACTCCCAACCAACTAAAACACATTAACATGCCCGTATGTAAAGAACAAACTGTCATACCAGAAGGTAAAATGCTTAAAACATCACTTAATTGACACCAATTAATATCTTTGCTAACAAGAAGCTGCTTTATGTGCAGCGGTGTCTTTCCTAGCGCCAGCAACATCCTAGCCACAAATCCCCTTTGTTGACCCTCAGAGCAACTTCAAAATATCTATGTGTGATTCTAATCCATTAAACATGATCCATTGCATATACCAATTGCATTTAGAATGAAACTTGAGATGTTTCCCGCACATTGTTTTCTTGAAAAGGTTGCCTGATAGTTGTATTAAAAAATTAAGGCGTAAATATAATTTTTTAATACAACTATCATTCCACTGAAAAGTACTTATGTGGAATGAGATATTAAAAAGCAAGAGGCATTCTCCTGAGAAAACATTGGCCAGGGACATATTTTATGTAGTATACCTGTGTCACTTTTATTCTAAATAAGGTTGATGTTAGAAAACATGGTCTAAATCTGTGGGAAAATGGGCTTTACATTTGTGTACTCTAGAATTAGTCAGACTTATCTGTTTAGTCATAAATCACACTGGAGAAGTGCTGACTGTCCCTGGATGGGAAGGCCTCTTTCAATAGAAGGCAAGACCAGAGTACGACATACAATTTTGGAGCCTAGGCTGGCTCCTGAGAGAGGGGAGAGAGAGAAGGGGGTAGAGAAACAGCTACAAACTATCCAATCAGATTCAGCCACTCCTCCTTTCCAGGGAGGGGCTGAGAGAGGCCAAGAGCAATACTCCAATGAGCTCCATCCACACCTAAAGAAACAACAGAGGTGGGGAGGTGTAATCCCCACCACAGACCCTATAAGTTAAGTCCCAACACCTTACATGCATGAATCCAATGATCTTGCAAATTAGATGCTGCTGTCATTATCGCCATTACAAATGTGGAAACTGAGAATTCAAGAGATTAAGCAACACATCAAAGGAACAGGAACAGAAAGTGGCACATTTGAGACTCAAACCCAGGCCTATCTGATCCTAAAGCCTGTATTCTTAACCCCAGTGCACTATTGTCTTATTTCGTGTACCTGGAACTGTGAACCGTACCTGGAATGTTACTGAATTTTTAGCCAGTGACATGGTAAATTTTGATGGATTTTAACTGGTAAAATTTTTATCCAAGTTTTTAGAGTCCTTTTATTTCTGTCTTTTTTCAGGCTGGAAATTCTTCTCATTTGCTCAAATTATGTTTGGCAATAGAATGGGTCTTGTCATGTTTCAACGGGGATATTTAATTTCAAAACTTTAGAGACCCCCCTTGTGAGAGTTAGCCAACTATATAGTTAGAGGGGACAGTGTCCACACAAGACCACCCTCACTTCTGATATCAATTGCAGGTTCAGGGGTTTCCCCAAACCACTCCCAGATTTGATAATTCACTAGAAATACTCAAAGAACTCACTGAAAGCTGCTATACTCGTGGTTACAGTTTAGTACAGGGAAAGGATACAGATCAAAATCAGCCAAGGGCAGAAGCACACGGGGCAGAGGCTAAGAGAAATTCCAGATATGGAGTTGCCGCTGTCCTCTCCCTGTGGAGTCCGGACAGGCTTACTCTCACAGTATCGCCGTGTGACAATACACACAGAGTACTGCCAGCCAGGGAAGCTCACCTGAGCCTTGGTGCTCAGAGCTTTGTTTTGTTTTTTGCAGGGGGAGAGGGGTCCATCAAAACTGCCCGCAGTGCTGACCTTTGTCTCCAGCCCTTCCAGGGGCAAAACGCATGCCATGTGGCCCAAAGCCCCCATCATAAGTCACATTGTTAGACTATTCAGTGGCCAACAAAGACACTCGTATCAGCCAAGACATTCCAAGGGCCTAGAGATCATCTCCCAGTAGCCAAGGGAAAGACCAGACTTCCCTTTGGGTAAGGTTAATTCTTCACTACGCACCCTCTTTAATTTCCCTCTGATCTCCTCTATACGCTGTAGCCAGAATTAAGTTCTGAAATGCAACATCTGACTTACCCCTGCCCTGCTTAAAGCCTTGTTATGGCATCCCATTACTTACAGAATAAATTCCAAGATCCCTAACCAGGCATTCATGTCTTCATCCCTTCTTTTGCTCTGCAGCCTCATTTCTCATCCCCATTCTAGAATAATAAGATCCAACCATTTGAAACAATCTCCAGGTGGCGATAGTTTCTCTATGAAGAAGAATGTGAGATGATGATAGTTTTGACTGGATGATTTAGTAAAAATATGATCACAGAATCAGAGATCCCCAGAAGGCCTCTGATATATCCCCAATTTCCCCCCTGAACCCCGAAGGCACCTAAAATATTCACAATGAGTGGTTGCTAAGGCTGACTCTTAAAATCCAGAGTCCTCAGGCCCCAGTCTCAAGGCTTTCATTGGGTGTGGGGCAACCAGAGCCTCCCAGCGAAACACGGTTGGGTTGTGTGTTTGTCCAACCAAGTCTGAAAGGTGACTGATGTTGCCGGATTCTCAACTGATTGGAATGGAAGGAAGCTGGTATAGTTGCAATAAAAAAAAAAGAAAGTCATCTCAGTGGGACTGAAGAGGAAAGATGTAAAAATCGGCTTGAATTCATATTAAATCCAGAGGTTTGGGGTTTCCCCTGCAGCCAACCCATAGGCCGAATGGAGCTAGGATGCAGTGCCTTCGCAGCAGGTTGATTTACAAGTTAGTGTTGCCCTGAACTTCATTAACAGCTTATTCAATTAGTCCCCAAAGCCACTGAGAAAATACCAGGATAAGAGGGCACCAGTTCCCGCACATCGGCTGTCACCATGAAGAGAGCTGCCAAGGACCTGCTGAGAGCACCTGTGTGCCTGCCTTCACCTGTGATGTTCAGATCCTTTGCAGTTTGGAGACCCTGACATGTAAGCCCATTTCAGTGATACTGGAGAGCAAAAATGGAAAAAAAAAAAAAAAGATCTATTAGAGGCTTTCCTGAGATCAATACCATAATTACATTTTCAACCTTCCAGGTATTAATCTTCTACTTTCGTTCAGAAAAGCAATTCCATTTTCCTAGTATGGTCTCTGGTAAATAATGCTGCTTCTCCATCTCTCTGTTTAAAATTTCTCCCTGAGGGGGAAGGGAAGGCAAGCCTTTTCCTCGTCTCCCCTTTGCTCCCATAGCCCATAGCCTTTCTCTCTAATAAGTTGAATTTTCACTGATGCTCTAAAAGATTTTATAATGTTCACAGCTTGAACGTAAACTGTTTTCAGTGCTTTCTGACACTCTTTTCTTTCATAATTTTATTTAAAAGTGTTAATTTTTGTTTAAAAATAATGCTAATAATATCTGTTGAATACTTATTATGTGCCAGTTACTGTTTTAAGCACTTGACATGAATTAACTAATTTAAATATCATAGTAACACTGTGAAATAGGTACAATTTTACACATTAGGAGTTCAAGACATAGAGAGTTTGTTTGGAACCCTGGCCAAAGGCTCACAGCTAGTATGTGGCAGAACCAAGATTTGATCCCAGGCAGTCTCCCTCTGGTGCCTGCATGCTGAACCACTCAGCTGTATCTGGCTGAATATGTATGTACCGTATATTGTACTAGGTGCCAGGAAGGCTGTAAAAAATCAGACATAGTGCCCTTGAAGATCTCATAGGCTGGTGGGGGAAATGGATAAGAAAATGAATAATTTAAAATGGATATGGACAGAAAATGATATAATAATAGCTACAATAAGGAAATACGCAAGATGCCATATAGAAGTCTTTTTAGAGTATTACTGATGGTTGGGGGAAGGTAATAGCATTTATTCCATCATGATCATTTCTGTTACTGAAGATGCAATATAATGTGGTGACTAAGAATGTGGATTCTGCAGACATACCGCCCACATCTTAACCTTGGCTGTGACATTTATGAGCTGTTTGCCCTTGGCAAATTACTTAACCTCTCTGTGCCCCAGTTTCCTCATCCATGAAATCGTTTTCAGATAACTTTGACATTCATGGTTTCATTTAATTCTCACGACAGCCTTAAAAGGTGGGTAGCTGGGCAAAAGGTCATCATCCCCGTTTTACAGACATTGCCTACAGTCACACAGCTAGTACCTGATGGCTGGACACCCCCCTGTGATGTTGGACCACCCCCTTAACTGTGCTGTGTTTTAGTTTCCTTATCTATAAAATGATGATGGTGATGATGATGTTGGTTGTCATTCACTGAAGGATTACTCCATGTCAGGCCCTCCTCTGAGAAACTGTTATTCTTCTCCATTTTACGGGGGAGGAAACTGAGGCTACGGGAGAAACTCCCCCAAAGCCACCATTCATGTGCTCACAGGATGATTTGGCAGGGTTTATGGGAAAGCAGTTTGTAAACTGTACCGGTGCTACCCCAGCATTAGATAAGAGCAAAAGTCTTCCTAATAACTTCTTCCCACTGTCCCTGGTTATGCCAACTTAAACCTTTTCAGTATTTAAATTAAGAAAATGTTTTCCTTTTTCCATTAGGTCAGAGTGAAATAATAAAAACCCTGTTGTCCCCTTTTACCAAAGAAGTTTGTTCAAACTGCCTCCAGATATGGTCATTTCACTTTCAACCAGCCTTTTTGCTGTTAGATGATGATTTTAAAATTACAATAGTTACAGTAGACCACAGAGGAATAGACACATAGGAGTCTAGGCTCTGAATGACATCTCTCGTGAAAGAAAACATTACTAATTAAAGGTGGGTCTGGGGAGAGGTGAGAACTAATATTTATTCAGTACCCATTAGGTGGCAGGCACTAATAATTTAATCCTCACTTCAAATTGTATGAACTAAGTATTATTTTGTAAGAAACTCAGTCCTGAGCCATTAAACTATTGCCCAACGACACTTGCAAATAAGAGACAGGGGAAATTTAAACTCCAATCTGATTCCACAAACCATACCTTTACAACCATGCCAGCTGCGTTCCAGAAGAACTGGCAAATAATCACGTGGGGGTAGAATAATTTAAAGGAGAGAAACTCCTTTAATATCCTTGGAGGCGCTTGTATTGGAACCCAATTTTCCTTTAAATAGTACTTTTCCCAAGCATATACCATATCTACGGTACTATGCTAAACATGGGGATATAAAGAAGCCTCAGTCTCCCTTCTCAAGTGAAATAGTAAACTAGGGTTTGACTTACTTTGAAGCACAGAGTTTAGAGTATACATAGACTGGAGTCCTCGAGCAGATCGCTGGATGCTTAGGAGCCTGAGTAAAAGTTCTATCTAGCAGGCCTTTAAGAATAAAGTACTAGGCATTGGAAGAGTGTATGGAATCGATGACATTTGAAGATCCCATTCAGACTCACGATTAATGCCATAGCGAAACTGTCATGATTTGGTAGAGGGCAGGCTTCATAGAAGAAGAAACGTCTGAACAAAGAAGGGAAACTCTTCACTCACAGTTTTAGTACAGCTCCCAAAATTGATACTCCATCCAAAAAGAGGAATTTGCAATTGCAAAAAACAAATAGAAAAACAACCAAATGCTCCATCTTAACTCAGAGTCTTCATCTTTTCCTATCAGTAACCAACCTCGGAGACCATGGACCATCGTTGTTGTCGCTGTTAGCTGCTGTCGAGTCGGTTCCGACTCATAGCGACCCAATAGGACAGAGTAGAACTGCCCCATAGAGTTCCCAAGGAGCGGCTGGTGGATTTGAACTGCCAACCTTTTCGTTAGCAGCTGAGCTTTTAATCACTGTGCCACCAGGGCTTCCATGGACCATTAAGAGAGTTAACAGCAAATTTTATAAAAATGCTCATGAAGCCATTTTTCTTCCCAGTCTTTCCACCTGTTTACAGTGTCTTTGGGGGATTCAGTGAAAAAGCAGCTGGAAAATAATTCATAATGGGTAAGGTGCAGAAAAGCCTGACCTTTACCATTTCCAAATATTCTCCTCCTGGAATAGGGGACATAGAGGTCACAGAATCAGAGTTAGGAGACATTTAATGATTTCCTTAGACGATATCGCATGTTTCCGAAAAGAATCGTGTTTCAAAGGACTTAAGCCCTTCAAGATGCTCCTGGAGAAGAAAAAGTATCCCAGTCAAGAGAATTTGAGCATATTTTCATTCTGCCTTTCCCCTCTTGGAGAATCACATTGCATAATAGCATACCGTGGGCTATGTCCTACAATAGAATTTTTTCAAATATTTTTGACCATAGAATCCCCTCATAAAGAAGTAATGCATTTCAACCTTCTGTAGAATTAGATTTTTTCAGAACACACTTTGGAAAATGCAATTCTAGTACAATTTCTTTATTGTTAAAGACATGGAACCTGATTAAGTTTTGACAGCATTTTCATCAAACTGGGTAATAATAGGTTCCTTAGTTCTATCTCTGAGTCTCCCATGTGCTCAGTTAACTCCCTAATAAATATTAACTTTTGAATTTTTTATTGAACAAACACTATATTGATTGAATACCTACTAAGTGCCAGGCATAGATCCAGGCCGATAAACCAAAGTTTCTACTTTCTTACATGGAGCTTCCCTTCAAACGTATGAGTGTGTATCTGTGTATATGTGTGTAAATGTTTTAGACTTTGTGAGCCATATGGTCTCTGCTGCAAGTACTCAGCTCTGCAACTGTACTCGGAAAGCAGCCATAGATAATACAGAAACAAACAAGCATGGCTGTATTCCAATAAAACTTTATTTCAAAGGCTGGTGGCAGGTTAAATTTGGCCCATAGGCAGAACATTGCTTGACCCCTGCTCTACATACATACAGGGCTTACTCATTTTATTCAGGCCTCTGCTCAAATAAATGTTTTATCAGAGAAGCCTTCAACAACCACCCTATATAAACGAGTACCTCCCCATCATTACACTCTATTTCTCATTCTGCCTTATATTTTTCACAGTATTTGTAATCTATACGGTCATTATGAGTCGCAGTCCACTCATGACAACGGGCCTTTGTTTTTTAAAGGTGGCCAGTATGCCTGAAGGTAGCAGGGATGAGAGAGTGTAGTGGAAGGGGAGGTCAGATCATGTGACCACAGTGGGGTCACTGGCTTTTTCTTAGAGTAAGACGGGCAGCCAGCAAAGTCATATGATATATGATATATATATATATGATATATGTCTTAAAAGAAACTTTCTGGCAGATATCTTCCTTTTAGGTCCCTCGGTGGCACGAGTGGTTTGCCATCGACTACTAACCTAAAAATTGATGGTTTGAACCCACCCAGCAGCGCTGTGAAGAAAGGCCTGACGATCTGCTTCCATAAAGATTACAACAAGAAAACCCTATGGAGCAGTTCTACTCTGTAACATATAGGGTTGCTATGAGTCAGAATCAACTCAACTGCAATGGGTTTGGGTTTTGGTTTATCTTCCTTTTATCTCTTCTCCCTTCTTCCCTACTCCTCCCCAAAATCTCTCCGAAATCTCATAGCGACCCTGTAGGACAGAGTAGAACTGCCCCATAGGGTTTCCAAGGAGCACCTGGTGAATTTGAACTGTTGACCTTTTGGTTAATAGCCATAGCTCTTAACCACTGCACCACTGGGGCTCAAAGAAATGATTAGCCCTGAAATTGCATGATGTCTTGGTTAGTCCTGATCCTGGCACAGAGAGGGCCTCCTTGCCCTTTGGTTCCATCTTTCTTGAGGCCCTGAAGCCTCTGATGAGGCTTCAGTCAGCGTAAGAACCAAGCAAGCTGTGCAGCCCGTGAGCAGCCTCAGGCCGCAGCCTAAGAAGTTGAGGGTGGTGCAGGCTTCACGGAGAGCACCTTGGAGCCTCACTCTCCTCTCTGAAGACACATTCACTTACTTTTTTAGGAATCATTTGTTCCAAAGTGATAATGTACTTTCAAATGCTGGCTTGTAGTCTAAACACATCTAATACACACTGCCCTGAGCTTGGGGAAATACATTCTGTGTTATTTTTACAGTGCATTTGCACCGGAGAAGGAATATCGCATCTTTTCGTAGGTGGGGGCGTGTGTGACAAAGCAAAGGTAGTTTTCCCTCCTTCAAAAATGGAAGTAAATAGGGAATTCCCTTGGTGTTTTTTCACCCCCAGTATCTTTCTAGCCGTTCAATTATACAAGATATTGACTCTCTTCGAAGATATTCTGGATAAGATATTTTTCTTAGCTATTTTCAACAGAAATATTCTATTGTGTGCGCACCTTTACCGATTTCTTTTGTTATCCCAGAGGGTGGGTTTTATACTTTCCAGGCTTTTGTTTTCTTAGATACGTGGATATAATGAAAGGGGTTAGGAAACAAACCGTGCTGCTTGTTCAGCTTCTAGTATAACTGGTGATCTTGGGTTAGGCACTTAACTCACGGAGCTTCTGTGTGTCTGTGGATGAAAGGATGGATGTCAGCTCTTCGTGTTCTGGCCACCTTGGACAATTGTTGTTAGAATCAAATGCTGTGGTAGGCATTAAAACACTGACATGTTGAAAGCACTATATGAATGTGAGGTTGTGGTGTCATCTTTAGTTTTTCTACTTTGTGATATATCTATAAAGAATACGTATTTCTTGAATCATTCAGATTATGCTTAAAACACGGAAACCCAAATTGGTGAAACTAAGAAAAAGTTGAAAGCAGAGGTTGAAATATTTATGAAAGTCTCTCTGGCAGACATATGACTTAAATTCATCCCACAAATTGGCTTTGGGCTTAAAGTAGGAAATGCAAAAATCCTAAAAATTATTCTGAATGGATTTTTTTTCCCCAAAGCTGTGACTCCTATGATATGACATTTTGTGCTGTGTTTGTGCTGTTTTGGTTAACCTTCTTATTTGATATTAACAGAGTAAGCGAAATGTAAAATGATATTCATTTAATCTGTATTGGAAATGTTGCTTTCAGAATTTGGCAGCTCTGTTCAGTGGCATAGAAGAGGAGCTTAATGCTAACACTGTTGGGGAGGATTACAAAAAAAAACAAACTACAACCAGTCTGTTTCTCATAACCTGTTTAGGACCACGGTGTTTGAGAATACCATAAAGAGTTTTAAACCTTAAGTTACTGATGTGTTCTTAAAACCAAGTGGTAGGAATTGAAAAACATTTTTTTTAAAGACAAGTCCCCCAGTTTGTCTGAAAACAGTGGCAGTAGTTGGGTACCTGATGGCATTTCTGGGTTGGGAAAAACTTACCTGACTTTGTCAGCTGGCAAGCATATGTTCCTTACCAACTTTTGCCTAACCTAAAAAACCTCTAGAGATGGTAATAATATTCACTGGGCAGCTGAGCTTTGGCAGGCGTTGTGGAGAACCCATAAAAAAACACAGCCACTTTCTCCAAGAAGCTTCCAGTCTAATGAAAACAGATAATAAGGTCTCTTCCTCAGAGCCATGATTTTACTCTTGAACTATTTTCCTTTGTATACTGTCTTGAAAGAACGATGTCCTAAATAAAATCTCCAATAACATTATAGGGGAATTATCTGTTTCACCAGAGTATGTGGTGTTCAGAATCTTTTTCCTGAGATTTTTATCTAATTTACATATCCCAAGTCAGTGTATTTAAGAGGTTTTTCTACTAAATGAGGGCAGAGTTGGACTAAAATCAAAGAAAAGTCATGAAGCCTTCTTGCCATCCAGAATACTTGAGTGACTGACATATTTTTGGAGGTAAATCTCTTTACAATTTTCTCATGTGGGAATGACACCCTCCAGAAAATTATATGTACACACATTGATTAAACGTGATAACTTAGATTAGGATTTCTCCTCCCAAGGTACCCCTGCTATGCATCAGGGTTTTTCCTAGGACACCTGTAGGGTCAGGCCATCTTTGGGCGGCACTTCAGTCTCAGTTTTACTGTTTTACAGTGGGAGGAAGAGAATCAAGAAGCAATTGGGGAAGACTTTCCCTCATTTGTTTGGAAACCAATGAACAACAAGACAGAAATAGTGTTTTAGGAACGATGGAAAACACATGGCATTAAACTGGCCAAGGCTAGACATTGTGAAGCTTCACGCCCAGTGGAAAACCAATGCTATTTCATACTTACTATTATTTTATTATTATCTATTAGTTATTGGAAAGAGCCCTGGTCCACAATGGTTAAGCATTTGGTTACTAACCAAAAGGTCAGCATTTTGAACCCACCGCAGGAGAAAAGGTCTGTGATGTGCTCCGGTAAAGATTATAGCATTGAAACCCTATGGGGCAGTTCTACTGTGTCCTGTAGGGTCACACTATGAGTTGGAATTGACTCAGTGGTGCACAACAACAACTACATTACTTATTGAGACTTTACTACGTGTTAGACATCATGCTAATGGCTTTACCTGCATTTTTTCTGCCAAAAACAAACCCGTTACCTTTGAGTCGATTCCAACTCATAGCAACCCTATAGGACAGAGTAGAACTGCCCCATAGGGTTTCCAAGGAGCAGCTGGTGGATTCAAACTGCTAGCCTTTTGGTTAGCAGCTGAAGCTCTTAGCCACTGCACCACCAGGGCTTCATTTTTCTGCCAGTCCTCTTGAAGCTCTAGGAAGCAGGAAAAGTCAGGTAACTTATTCCAGATCATACGGTTAATAGGCACCAGAGCTAGTCTGTTTCCCAAATTCCTGCTCCCGGCCACTCTGCAATATACCTCTCCTTGGAAATGATTCATTATTTGAGTAGGTTTGTTGTTATTGTTATGTGCTGTGGAGTCGATTCTGACTGATACCAACCCTATGTGACAGAGTAGAACTGCCCCGTAGGGTTTCCTAGGCTGTAACCTTTATGGGAGCAGATCAACAGGGCTTTCTCCTGCAGAGCCGCTGAGTGGGTTCAAACTGCTGACTTCTCAGTTAGCAGCCCAGCGCTTAACCTTTACGCCACCAGAACTCCTTGAATAGGTTTAAATGGCCATAAACATTGGCTTATGAATCTACATCTTCCTGAGAATATTATGATGGATATCTTTGGTTAAAGAAAATATACAAGGGCTACCTCTACGTCACTGGAGTTTGCAGAGACATTTTTTCATCTTGGAATGCTATTCCAGACAAGATCAGGATGGGAGATGGATAGGTTGGTCTTTTAAGTTTCTTTTCACCTTGAGATTTTATGATTCCTCAGTGCTCTTGGAAGCCTTCCATGTCTCATATGAAGTATCCAGTATTAGATTCTACTCACAATCACTACAATGCTTCTGTGCCTCTGTTTCCCTGTTTCTACAATGAGGCCGAAGTGTCTTCCTTTCTTTATAGGCATATTATAATCATTAATAATTTGATTCTATATAAATGCTTCAAGTTTATGAGGAAGACCAGATACCAAAATCCAGGTTGTCATTGTCATCTAAATTATTTACAGTTTAGTGCAAAAATGGAAACACTCTATAAAGACGTTCTGTGGCACACTTAGCTTTATTGAAATTGAACAAATACTTTTTTAAATAACCCCTTTTACAGCACATGTAAAATTTAATTTTTTCATTATAATTTCACAGGTTGTCTTTTATCTGAGTAAGCAAAAATACTTCTTTTTTTTTTTATCTTACTTAAAACACGTAGCCAGGATTCGAACCACGTAGCTCTGGTACCAAAAAGGCAACGGGCTATGAAAATCACAGTACAATTTTAAAATTCTTAAAGTTAGTCAAGGGTATTTAAAACAATAGTCACTTGGATTAACAGTAGAAATCAGGGGTCAGTTGACATTAGGACTAGTGGTTACACCTACAACGAGAGCAGAAATGGGAAATTCAAGCTAATCTGAGCTACATCATTCAGGACACACCATCTGCATAAATACTGTGGCCGAGAAGATGCAATGGCTAAGTCACACTTAGACACTTAAAGCCACACATAAATATAGCCAAAACAAAAAATATCGCACTAACTTGGCTCTAAAATAAAATGGGCATATATTTTTAAGAGGGTATACTATGAAATCAATTACACAGTACACAATTTCAATCCCAAAATTACTTCGAGGAAAGGAAGGATTAAAATGCACACCTGCATGGACAGTAGAAATCTGTTCTTTGTCATTGGTGTTATGTGTTGTTGCTATTGTTTACTGGAAAGTAGAAATAATTTATGATCCAGAAAAGGATTTCTTGGGTGAAACACTAATTACAGACATTATAAAGAATGTAGCTTAGGAGACTTGTTTTAAAAACAAGGCAGCATTTTCCTGAAAAAGTTTGGTCCTCGACTCACTATAGGCTAGTCGCTATGGTCAGATGGTAAGCACTTTTGTTTTGTGTGTGTGCATTTTTTAAACTAACTATTCAGTACCAGAATTCGTCAAAACCAAACCAAATCAAAAGACAAATAGCCCTCGAGAACTTGACCCTGCATATCATGTCTGATCGATGCATCATCTGAAAGAACAATGTTAAAGACTATGGAAGAGAATTATGCTCCCGAGATTCTGTAACACCTTAATTTTGTGCAAACACTTTTTTCTTCATGGCCTGGATAAGCTCTTTCTTCATGTAGGTGCCAGGAAACCCGCCCACATGATACTCCCTCCCCCCCCCACCTTCTCCTCTGTCATGGTGATATAAAGACAATTTCACTGTGTATTTACAAGCACAACACTTAGGCAAGAAGGTCCCCGGATCTGTAGGGCACACCTATTTCTTGTGGACATCCTCATGCCGAATGATCTTATATGTGATCCAGTAAAAGATGTTGAAAATGAGGAAGGCCAGTGGGAAGGCAGCTCGAGATATTGTGTCAATCCTTTTTGCCCGGTCCACGAACTTCTTCTTGATGGCATCTGCATCTTTAGGGGGTGGTGGCAGCGGGTTGGCAGGTGTGGCCTTGACAGCAGCCCCATCTTTCACCTGGAGGCAGTGACCCATCCCATAACCACTGAAATTAAAGCGGCTTTCCCGAGTAACATCTTCCTCCTGGGGGAATAAAGACAGAGGAAGCACAGACTGATTGTCAGGCAAGGCAGATGGAAGATACTGAGAATACTTCAGAAGTAAAAGTCTAAATCATAGTTAACTGGTGGTGCGGGAGCCTTTGGGAATGGGGTGTTTTCTCCAAATACAACTCAATTATTCAAAGGTTCATTAATTTTTCAGGCTGAGAAATTAAGGATAAGAATGATGACTCTGTGGTCATTTTAATTAACCAACAAACAAAAAACACCTAAACTGTATTCGGCACTGACTTTCCCATAATCGAGTTTATTAATCCACAGATTCGAATAGACTATTTTGAAGCCAGTTCTCAAAAGATGATCATTTGTTCATTCACTCACTCATTCGTTTATTCATAAAACATCTACTGAGCCCCTGCTGTATGCCTGACCCTGACTGAGACACTTCTAATAATGTGGCCCATTCACACACAGCCCAGTTCCTTCTATTAACATTGGCTTTAAAAATGTCCAAGTGTAGATCTAAGATCTAAGGTTAGCCCCTCAGGTGCACACCTGTTTCCCCCTGTAGCCCTCTAGTTCATCTCAGTGATACAGTAGAGATTAGATATTCATTATTTGGTGTTGAATATTCTACCATAGCTAATTTTTCTAGTGCTAGTTTTTAACATTGACTTTTTTGGCTAGTTTTTTTTTTGTCACTAACATAATTAAGCATGTATGGTTTTAGCTGATGTCAGTGGTATTTTGTGTTGATTATTCCTACAAGAATCAGATACAAAGACTGACAAATTGTATTTATTCCTTGGGATAAAGAGCAAATAACCTTAGCAGAAGCAAATGTATGGGATCTGGGTGTGTGGTTGGGTCAAAAGAAGAGGTCAAAATAGTGGGATTGAGAAGGTGGGATTGAAATGACTGGCTTTATAAAAATTTAATTCTAAGTAGCCATCAATTAAATCACGTTCTTCTACGACTAGATTGCTGCCTTCCTTAATACTCCGCAGACCCTTTGAGTCACCAGAGGCACTTTTGTCTTTTCTTGCCAGATAATTAGTAATAGTTATGTTTCCCAAAAGCGAAGAAAACTTGGTATTAATTTTATTTCACCAGTGTTTATTGTTTGTCAGTAGTGCCTTCGGCTATACACAAAAGGTATACTGAACAAAGGACTTTTAAGATAATACGAGTGAAAGCCCAACTGTAACCCAAATGGTATGGGAAAAACAAGTTGTATCTTGTGTATTGAAATAGTTTTGTAAATTCAACAGGAGATCTCAGGTAGGCGAAGAAGGTGAGAAGAGCCATTTCAGTTAATTACGATTTATCATGTGCAAAATGGAGAGTGAGAGAGCATATGGTCTAAAGAAAAGTGCAAAGACTTCAGAAGAGTTACAGTAGATTATAGCGTATGTGCTCTGAAGGGTAGACACAGAACCTGGAAAGGAGGAAATATTGGCTTGGATACGTCTCACTTAGCTAGATTAGTACCCAGGTGCCACTGCCCTGTATGGGAGGTACAGGCATCCTGAAAATGAAGACGAGAGTCCAACAGCAACCTTGGGGCATTTGGTTTATTACTACTGCCCACTATAATACAGTGCCTCCCATGCGGCCAGCACTAAATGTGGCTAAACATTGCATTGCAACCTTGCAATTACTTGGAAGAACTTGAGCTGGAGAGATAGCGAGTGTGAATACTTCATGCCACTCTTTACTGTGTAGATCTGATCTCTAGGAAAGTCAGGCTAGAAAACAGAGGACTCATTTACTTGATGCATTAATAGTTCTGATGAATCTACCTAGTGCTACCAATAAAACACATTAATTATGATCTTCAATCAACCTGTTTATATCATGAAAATCAGGCCAAAGCTCTTATAATAAAGTAACTGTAGATCTACTATGTTATAAAGCCATTTCTCCACTACTTTTATTTATATAAGGAGCCCTGGTACTGCAGTGAAACCCTGGTGGTGCAGGGTTAAGAGCTACGGTGAGCTATGACTGCTAACCAAAAGGTCGGCAGTTTGAATCCACCAGTTGCTCCCTGGAAACTCTATGGAGCAGTTCCGCTCTGTCTTACAGGGTTGCTTATGAGTCGGAATCGACTCGATGGCAACAGTTTTTTTTTTTTTTTTGGTAGTGCACTAGTTAAGCACTTGGCTGCTAACCAAGAGTTCGGTGGTTCGAACCCACCTGCTGCTCCACAAAAGAAAAATGTAGCAGTCTGCTTCCATAAAGATTTACACTAGAAACACACTACATACCTAAACTAACACAAACAGATGTAGAACAACTAAATAAACCCATAACAAAAGAAGAGATTGAAAAGGTAATCAAAAAACTCCCAACCAAAAAAAAAAGCCCTGGCCAGATGGCTTCATTGCAGAGTTCTACTGAACTTGCAGAGAAGAGTTAACACCACTACTACTAAAGGCATTTCAGAGCATAGAAAAGGATGGAATACTCCCAGACTCATTCTATGAAGCCAGCATATCCCTGATACCAAAACCAGGTAAAGACGCCACAAAAAAAGAAAATTACAGACCTATATCCCTCATGAACTTAGATGCAAAAATCCTCAACAAAATTCTAGCCAATAGAATTCAACAACATATCAAAAAAATAATTCACCATAAACAAGTGGGATTCATACTGGGTATGCAGGGATGGTTCAACATTAGAAAAACAATTGATGTAACCCACCACATAAATAAAACAAAAGACAAGAATCACATGATTTTATTAAATGATGCAGAAAAGGCATTTGACAAAGTTCAACACCCATTCATGATAAAAACTCTCAGCAAAATAGGAATAGAAGGAAAATTCCTCAGCATAATAAAGGGCATTTATACAAAGCCAACAGCCAACATCATCTTAAATGGAGAGACTCTGAAAGCATTTCCCTTGAGAATGCGAACCAGACAAGGATGCCCTTTATCACCGCTCTTATTCAACATTGTGCTGGAGGTCCTAGCCAGAGCAATTAGGCTAAATAAAGAAATAAAGGGCATCCACACAGGGAAAGAAGAAGTAAAAGTATCTCTATTTGGAGATGACATGATCTTATACACAGAAAACCCTAAAGAATCCTCAAGAATACTACTGAAACTAATAGAACAGTTCAGCAGAGTATCAGGATACAAGATAAACATACAAAAATCAGTTGGATTCCTCTACACCAACAAAGAGAACTTTGACAAGGAAATCACCAAGTCAATACCATTAACAATAGCACCCAAGAAGATAAAACACTTATGAATAAATCTAACCAGAGACGTAAAAGACCTATACAAAGAAAATTACGAGACACTACTGCAAGAAACCAAGTGACGTACATAAGTGGTACGACCACTTTGGAAATCGATTTAGTGCTTCCTTAAAAAGCCAGAAATAGAACTACCATACGATCCAGCAATCCCACTCCTTGAAATATATCCTAGAGAAATAAGAGCCTTCACACAAATAGATATATGCACACCCATGTTTATTGCAGCACTGTTTACAATAGCAAAAAGATGGAAGCAACCAAGGTGCCCATCAACAGATGAATGGATAAATAAATTATGGTATATTCACACAATGGAATACTACTCATGGATGAAGAACAATGACAAATCCGTGAAATATTTCGTAACAATGGCGAAATCTGGAAGGCACTATGCTGAGTGATATTAGTCAGTTGCAAAAGGATAAACATTGTATGAGACCACTATTATACGAACCTAAAAATAGTTGAAACAGAGAAGAAAATATTCTTTAATGGTTACCAGAGTGGGTAGGGAGGGAGAGGGAGAGGGAGAGGTTTTCACTAGTTAGATAGTAGATGAGAACTATTTTAGGTGAAGGGAAAAACAACACACAATACAGGAGAGAGGTCAGCACGACTGGACTAAACCAAAAGCAAAGAAGTTTCCTGAATAACCTGAATGCTTTGAAGGCCAGCGTAGCAGGGGCAGGGGTTTGGGGACCATGGTTTAAGGGGACATCTAAGTCAATTGGCATAATAACATCTATTAAGCAAACATTCTGCATCCCACTTTGGTGACTGGCATCTGGGGTCTTAAACACTGTCAAGCGGCCATGGAAGATGCATCAGTTGGTCTCAGCCCACTTGGAGCAAAGGAGAATAAAGAACACCAAAGGCACAAGGTAATTATGAGCCCAAGAGACAGAAAGGGGCACATAAACGAGAGACTGCATCAGCCTGAGACCAGAAGAACTAGATGGTGCCCGGCTACAACTGATGACTGTGCCTGACAGGGAACACAACAGAGAATCCCTGAGGAAGTAGGAGAGCAGTGGGATGCAGACCTCAAATTTCTCGTAAAAAGACCAGACTTAATGATCTGACTGAGACTGGAAGGAACCCAGAGGTCATGGTCCTGAGACTGTCTGTTAGCCCAAGACAGGAACCATTCCCAAAGCCAACTCTTCAGACAGGGATTGGACTGGACTATGGAATAGAAAATGATACTGGTGAAGAGTGAGCTTCTTGGATCAAGTAGACACATAAGACCATGTGGGCAGCTCTTGTCCGGAGAAGAGATGAGAGGGCAGAGGGGGTCAGAAGCTGGCTGAATAGACACGAAAATAGAGTGGAGGGAAGGGTTGTACTGTCTCATTAGAGGGAGAGCAAGTAGGAGTATATAAAAAAAATAGCAAGGTGTATATAAGTTTTTGTATGAGAGACTAACTTGGTTTGTAAACTTTTCCTTAAAGTACAATAAAAAAAAAAGATTACAGCCTTTGAAATCCTACGGGGTCAGTTCTACTCTGTCCTATAGGGTCGCTGTGCGTCAGAATCAACTTGACAGCAATGGGCTTGGGTGTTGGTCCTACACCAAATTGGTTCAAGACACTCTGTCTCATTTCATAATGAACTGTAGTAAAGCGTTTTTCACTCAATAGTTGCTGAGTGCTTATTCTACGACAATCGTTGTGCTGGGGGTTGGGGAGACAGTTGATGAAGTTTGACAAGAGCCCTATCTGCGTGGAGCTTTCAGTTGCTGGTGGAAGAGGCAGACATAAAGGCATTATCGTAGAATGAAGATGGCAAAGAACACCCACCCTGACATCTGAGACTTCCATATGCTCAGCTACCCAAGCTCCAAATGAAGACTTAAACTGGACTCAGATTCAAATATTAAATTTGTTTTCTTTGTCTTAAAATGGAAAGCCTGGTGGCGTAGTGGTTAAGTGCTACAGCCGCTAACCAAGAAGTTGGCAGTTCATATCCACCAGGCACTCCTTGGAAACTCTATGGGGCAGTTCTACTCTGTCCTATAGGGTCGCTATGAGTCAGAATCCACTCAACGGCAGTGGGTTTGGTTGCCCTAAAATGTGAATAGCATATTTTATGAATACAAATGTTTCTAATAAGTGAAGTATTTCAAAACGTGGAATAAACATATATTAACCATTACAGTATCATTCTAACCATTCAAAGACTCATTCAGTACTCAGCAAGAAAGATAGTGCATAGGTCAGCCGAGGAAGGGACTTTCTTGTCATACACGCAGTCTTGGACTTCCTGCCTATTACTAATAGGTATTTAGATCTCAACCAGTGTGTGAGTAAAGTAGAATTGGTGCCAGATAGTTTAGTCAAGAGGGATTCAGACTGGGAATTTGCATATTTGGGTTCTAGCTTGGCTCCAAATGCTATATGGTATGTTGACCTTGGGCAATCTTATTCTTTCAGGGCCTCAGGGACCTTCTGTCAAAAATGTCAAGGATGGACTAGATTCAGGGGTCTCAGCTTTGGCTGCAGAGGAACTTTCACAAATATATGTATGCCTGTCCCCCCACCCACCCTCTTCCAGACCAACTAAATCAAAATCTCTGGGGATGATAGCTGAGGATCGGATCTGCATTAAAAAAAAAAAAAAAAAAAAACCCAGTGACTCTAATGCAAAAGGTTGGAAACCAGTGGCCTAGATGAGCTCTAATGGCCAAATCTAAAATGTTGAACTTGTTCTATGTTATCAAGTAAAAAATCACTTCTCAAATGGAAACAACCTCTCAAAATGAATTTCCCCTTTTCTGCCTAAATTGACCATGCTGGTTTCCTTTCCATATCTGTAGAATCTTGCAAATTGCTGTTCTCACCTCTATAAACATTTAGAAACTCGTGATTAAGCATATAGTTCAGTCCCTGAATGAGATAAGATTATTTCTTTCAAATTCCTGGGCTCCTAAAGAGATAGAAAGGGTCGGTCAGCTAGTAACTTATTTGCAGCACATAAAATAACAAAAAAAAAAAAACCCTAAATACATTGTTCACAATTCTTTTCAGACTGACACATTCAATTTTTAGTCTTTCCCCACATACTGTGAATGGACAGCTGAAAAGATTATCTCATTCAGTTAATTACCAGAGCTAGAATGGAATATCATTATGTGTACACTGCCATGCAAACAGTGGGTGCTTAATGTTTGTTGAATGATGAATAAAAGGGAATTTTAAGAGGGTTTTCCGATGCTTGAAAATACTTCCCTCGTTCATTCAGCAGTATTTCAGATTCTGCTTCTGAACTTCTGAGCATAGTTACAGCTAATTCAATCCTTTAAAATTCTCTGTCACAAACAATAAATCTATCATAGGTAGAAATTATCCTTTTAATTTTTTATATGCAGGAGATATGAATGCTAGTTTAAAGGTCCTCTTATTTAGCATGATGACTCATTCAGTGCCTTTTAAATATAAAAAAATATATAGAACCTTAAATTATCCACATCAAAGGATGTGGTTTTGATTCAGAAAACATAACTGTAACCAATTTGAATTTTTTTGTGTTAAAATGAATGACTAATTGCCTTTATAGCAGGTTCAGAATAAAATGGTACGGTAATATGGCAAGATTCTTATATGAGGGCAAAATGGAGATGAGCTTGCATCACAGATGAACTGAAGCGAAAATAAAGAACAGTTTGTAGGCACAGCTTAGTTCAATGTATTCACAGAGAGAGTTAGTTAGATCCTTCCAGTAAGGAAAGAATTTTAGGCATTGATTCTCCGCTTCTTCTAATTAACCTACCTGCCACCTTCAGTAGCTTTGACCAACAGACCTTAGAGCTGGCCCTGTTTTGTTATTTACTGATTAAATTCTCGTAGAAAATTAATCATTTGGTCAAAGTTTCAATATATCCAATATCTATATCCCACCTTGATAAAATATCCTTAAATCATGTCTGCTTTATGAAGCACCGCAATGGTACTCCTCAATTCATTTGAGACTCGTTATCTAACTTTATATCATACATCAATTTTACTGATTGTAACTCTGCCTGCCTCAATTTCTCCTTCTTGTATTTGGAATAACTCTTGTCTAGATGTGAAACTGGACCAAAGGTCATGCGAATTGCATTGTAGTGAATCATTTGTTAGGCACAAATGATTTCAATGTAATTAAAGAACATGGTACTTAAAAATGAATGTTTTTGGCTGAGCCCACATTTCTGATTTTTCTCTTATGCCCTATACAGGAGGAAATAAAAGAACTTCTAAAATCTGTGATAGGGAAAAATTCTTTCCTTCACATTTCTCACCCAGATTCTTTGATTGGACTGAGTATCTCTTCTGTTGGAACAGGAAATTGCTCAGTGGGAACCAAAGGTTGTGGTGAGCCTCAGTCAATGCAAGGCACATAATGGCGTCCTCCAGCTGTCCTTAGGACTCAGTATGAGCCCAAACACAGTGGGTTTTCACTGAAAAACTACCCTGACCACATGATGGCTAAATGATGCTTATTCAAAGGCCTAGAGATTTATATCACCTGGACTTAGGGAAGAGGGATGGCCGTGAAAATTCTCTTCAACTCTTGGGGCCCAGTAAACCATGGTTCCTGTTTGGAGCTTTATTTTATGAACCAAGGAAGCCATTGTAGGCTTTTAATGGGGATTGCGTGATGTAATCAGATTAGCATGTCGAGATAACTCATTTAGGTTGCAATGTGGATGACCAGCTGGAGGAAGACAAAAGTGGATCCAGGATGACCAGTGAGGAGGCTGCAGCAATGGTCCAGGTGAGAGATGATAGTGGTTTTGACTAGGGGCTGGTGATGTAGGTGGAGAGCAAGGTGTCAACTTGAGACATATGTAGAAGGGGCAGTCAATAAACTTTAGAGATGGAGCAGAAGTGGGAGGTTTGTGGAATGGGTAGTGTTCAAAAATAGCTTCCAGATGATAGTGCCATTCAATAAGAAAGAAGATAATAAGAGTATCACATTGGGTTGAAGGAAGATCATGTTGTGACTGAGGTGCACTTGAGACATTCAAATGGAGGTGTGGGTTAGGTGATTACATGGAGGGGGAGGGTCTGGAACTCAGAGGAGAGATCCATCTGAAAGTATAGCCTTGCTTATGTTCTGACATATGACTGGCAATCTTTTCCACTTCAAAAACATTTGCTAGGCATAACATTACCGAACGTGACTTGTGTTAAAAACCAACCATTAGCCGAGACTTTTAAACTTCTCCTATTGAGAGATTGGGTCTATGCCCCTTCCCTTTGAATCTGGGCAGGATTGTGACTTGCTTGTAACCAAAAGAATTCAGTGGAAATAATACTGTGTGAACCTCCAAGCTAAGGCATAAAATGTAATGAAGCTTCTGCCTTGTTCACTGGCACACTAGTGCTTGGAGTCCTGAGCCACCGTGTAAAAATTTACCACTCTGAGGCAGCTATGCTGTGAGAATGCCAAGCCACATGGAAAGGCCAAGCATAGGCATCCTGGTTAGCAGTCCTAGTCTTTGAGTTCTCCCAGCCCAGGCACCAAACATGTGAATGAACAAGTCTACAGAGGACTCTAACCCCCAGCTCTCTAATAACCATCAGCCTTTGAGTCTTTCCAGCAGAGAGAAGTCTTACTCACTCTGTCCTTTCCAAATTTCTGACCCACACAATCCATGAGCATAATAAAATGGTGATTGTTTTATGCCATTAAGTTTGGGGTGGTTTTTGTGCATAGTAACTGGAACAGGATTCTTTGAGTCAGTGTCACTCCAAATTTTATTCTTTCAAAAGCCAGTTATCCAAACCTAGAGTTCCTGGCATGAGGTAAGAAAATAAATATTACTAAATATATGGGATTGAATATGTTCCAGACTGAATGCTGATTAGCTTTTCAGATTAAAAAGTTGGAGTAAAAATGTCAATCTAATTACAGTGGTTGGTGAAAACTGCTCTGCAAGCCATGCCAGGTAAACTGGCCAATGGTCCTCCCTACAATGGCTGCCTTTAGCCAACTGAGGTATGGCATCACTGCCTGCGATTCCAGTATTCACCCTGCAGTAGGAATCATGTCATAAAAGAACTTTTAGCACTGCAATGTACTGTGATACTGATAGGGGATGTGCCTCTTGTTTTAAAAATAAACATCTTGATTTCACCTCAGTAATGATGGTGCACCAAGAGACTAGTGTTATACCTGACGGCAGTCTCAAGGGCACCTTTTCAGAGAATCTCATGTTCTCATCAGCCAATCTCTTTTCTGTTATAAAACCAAACACAGGTGTGCCTCCTTTCAAAAGAAAGATCCGAACCACACAAAATAGATAAATTAGGAGGTCATCTCTGTGAGTGTGAACCCAGCACTGAGTATCTAATATTTGCTGAAGAAATCCTTGTTGATTGCCTTGGACTTCTTTTTTTTTTATTGATAGAAAGGTTGTCCAGTAGCTAGTAAACCTAAGCTCACTTAGTTTTATGATTTGATCCCTATAAAGAGATTTACATTCAACCTTTTCTATAACACGTGGATTCCATAGAGTAGGGTGTGCTCATAACTATATACAATCATAGGACAAAATGACCTAAACTGAAAAAAAAAGGAAGGAAAAATAATATTTACAAACACATATTAAAAAACCTGTTGCCATCCAGTCACTTCTGACTCATTGTGACCCTATATGACAGAGTAGAACTGTCCCGCTGGGTTTCTAAGGCTGTAATCTTTATATATATATATATAATTTTTATTGTGCTTTAATTGAAAGTTTACAAATCAAGTCAGTCTCTCACATAAAAACTTATATACACCTTGCTACATACTCCCGATTACTCTCCCCCTAATGAGACAGCCCGCTCACAGCCCGCTCTCTCCCTCTACTCTCCCTTTTCCTGTCCATTTCGCCAGCTTCTAACCCCCTCTACCCTCTCATCTCCCCTCCAGGCAGGAGATGCCAACATAGTCTCAACTGTCCACCT
Organism: Elephas maximus indicus; assembly: GCF_024166365.1. Classification (NCBI taxonomy): domain Eukaryota; kingdom Metazoa; phylum Chordata; class Mammalia; order Proboscidea; family Elephantidae; genus Elephas; species Elephas maximus. The sequence continues at coordinate 164,928,089 of NC_064846.1, forward strand.
GATCCAGGAAGCTCACTCCTCACCAGTATCCCTCTCCAACCCATTGTCCAGTCCAATCCATGTCTGAAGAGTTGGCTTTGGGAATGGTTCCTGTCCTGGGGCAACAGAAGGTCTGGGGGCCATGACCACCAGGGTCCTTCCAGTCTCAGTCAGATCATTAAGTCTGGTCTTTTTATGAGAATTTGGGGTCTGCATCCCACTGCTCTCCTGCTCCCTCAGGGGTTCTCTGTCGTGTTCCCTGTCAGGGCAGTCATCCATTGTAGCCAGGCACCATCTAGTTCCTCTGGTCTCAGGATGATGTAGTCTCTGGTTCGTGTGGCACTTTCTGTCTCTTGGGCTCGTAATTACTTTGTGTCCTTGGTGTTCTTCATTCTCCTTTGCTCCAGGTGGGTTGAGACCAATTGATGCATCTTAGATGGCTGCATGCTAGCATTTAAGACCCCAGATGCCACTCTTCAAAGTGGGATGCAGAATGTTTTCTTAATCGATTTTATTATGCCAATTGACTTAGATGTCCCCTGAAACCATGGTCCCCAAACCCCTGCCCTTGCTACACTGGCCTTCGAAGCATTCAGTTTATTCAGGAAACTTCTTTGCTTTTGGTTTAGTCCAGCTGTGCTGACCTCTCCTGTATTGTGTGTTCTCTTTCCCTTCACCTAAAGTAGTTCTTATCTACTTTTTTTTTTACCAACTGATTAGTGAATACCCCTCTCGCACCCACCCACCCTTGCTCCTCTCGTAACCACAAAAGAATGTTTTCTTCTCAGTTTAAACTATTTCTCAAGTTCTTATAATAGTGGTCTTATACAATATTTGTCCTTTTGCAACTGACTAATTTCACTTAGCATAATGCCTTCCAGGTTCCTCCATGTTATGAAATGTTTCACAGATTCCTCACTGTTCTTTATTGATGCATAGTATTCCATTGTGTGAATATGCCATAATTTATTCATCCATTCATCTGTTGATGGGCATCTTGGTTGCTTCCATCTTTTTGCTATTGTAAACAGTGCTGCAATAAACATGGGTGTGCATATATCTGTTCGTGTAAAGGCTCTTATTTCTCTAGGATATATTCCGAGGAGTGGGATTGCTGGATCATTATGGTAGTTCTATTCCTTGGTAGTTCTAGTTCTAGCTTTTTAAAGAAGCACCAAATTGATTTCCAAAGTGGTTGTACCATTTGACATTCCCACCAGCAGTGTATAAGCGTTCCAATCTCTCCACAGCCTCTCCAACATTTATTATTTTGTGTTTTTTGGATTAATGCCAGCCTTGTTGGAGTGAGATGAAATCTCATTGTACTTTTGATCTGCATTTCTCTAATGGCTAATGATCGTGAACATTTCCTCATGTATCTGTTAGCTACCTGAATGTCTTCTTTAGTGAAGTGTCTATTCATCTCTTTTGCCCATTTTTTAATAGGGTTATTTGTCTTTTGTAGTTGAGTTTTTGCAGTATCATGCAGATTTTAGAGATCAGGCGCTAATCAGAAATGTCATAGCTAAAAACTTTTTTCCTAGTCTATAGGTAGTCTTTTTACTCTTTTGGTGAAGTCTTTGGATGAGCATAGGTATTTGATTTTTAGGAGCTCCCAGTTATCTAGTTTCTCTTCTGCATTGTTAGTAATGTTTCGTGTACTGTTTATGCCATGTATTAGGGCTCCGAGCACTGTCCCTATTTTTTCTTCCATGATCTTTATCGTTTTAGATTTTATATTTAGGTCTTTGATCCATTTTGAGCTTGTTTTTGTGCATGGAGTGAGGTATGGGTCTTGTTTCATTTTTTTGCAAATGGATATCCAGTTATGCCAGCACCATTTGTTAAAAAGACTGTCTTTTCCCCATTTAACTGTTTTGGGGCCTTTCTCAAATATCAACTGCTCATGTGTGGATGGATTTATGTCTGGATTCTCAATTCTGTTCCACTGGTCCTTGTATCTGTTGTTGTACTAGTACCAGGCTGTTTTGACTACTGTGGCAGTATAATAGGTTCTAAAATCAGGTAAAGTAAGGCCTCCCACTTTGTTCTTCTTTGTCAGTAATGCTTTATTTATCCGGGGCCTCTTTCCCTTCCATATGAAGTTGGTGATTTGTTTCTCCATCTCATTGAAGAATGTCGTTGGGATTTGGATCAGAATTGCATTAAATGTATAGATCACTTTTGGTAGAATAACCAAAAACCCAAACGAAACCCAGTGCCATCGAGTCAATTCTGACTCATAGCGACCCTATAGGACAGAGTAGAACTGCCGCATAGAGTTTCCAAGGAGCGCCCCGCAGATTCAAACTGCCGACCCTTTGGTTAGCAGCTGTAGCACTTAACCACTACACCACCAGGGTTTCCTTTGGTAGAATAGACATTTTTATAATGTTAAGTCTTCATATCCATAAGCAAGGTACGTTTTTGCACTTATGTAAGTCTCTTTTGGTTTCTTGCAGAAGTGTGCTATAGTTTTCTTTGTATAAGTCTTTTACATCTCTGGTAAGATTTATTCCTAAGTATTTTATCTTCTTGGGGGCTGCTGTAAATGGCGTTGATTTGGTGATTTCCTCTTCAATGTTCTTTTTGTTGGTGTACAAGAATCCAACTGATTTTTGTATGCTTTTCTTGTATCCCGATACTCTGCTGAACTCTTCTATTAGTTTCAGTAGTTTTCCGGAGGATTCCTTAGGGTTTTCTGTGTATAAGATCATGTCATCTGCAAACAGAGATACTTTGACTTCTTCCTTGCCAATGTGGATGCCCATTATTTCTTTATCTAGCCTAATTGCTCTGGCTGGGACCTCCAACACAATGTTGAATAAGAGCGGTGATAAAGGGCATCCTTGTCTGGTTCCCGATCTCAATGGGAATGCTTTGAGGCTCTCTCCATTTAGGGTGATGTTGGCTGTTGGCTTTGTGAAAATGCCCTTTATCATGTTGAGGAATTTTCCTTCTATTCCTATTTTGCTGACAGTTTTTATCATGAATGGGTGTTGAACTTTGTCAAATGCCTTTTCTGCATCATTTGATAAAATCATGTGATTCTTATCTTTTGTCTTATTTATGTGGTGGGTTACATTAATTCTTTTTCTAATGTTGAACCATCCCTGCATACCTGGTATGAATCCCACTTGCTCATGGTGAATTATTTTTTTGATATGTTGTTGAATTCTATTGGCTAGAATTTTGTTGAGGATTTTTGCATCTACGTTCATGAGGGATATAGGTCTATAATTTTTTTTTCTTGTGGTGTCTTTACCTGGTTTTGGTATCAGGGATATGCTGGCTTCATAGAATGAGTTAGGTAGTATTCCGTCCTTTTCTATGCTCTGAAATGCCTTTAGTAGCAGTGGTGTTAACTCTTCTCTGAAAGTGGTATAAGTCTGCAGTGAAGCCATCTGGACCAGGGCTTTTTTTTGGTTGGGAGTTTTTTGATTACCTTTTCAATCTCTTCTTTTGTTATGGGTCTATTTAGTTGTTCTACCTCTGTTTGTGTTAGTTTAGGTAGGTAGTGTGTTTCTAGGAATTCATCCATTTCTTCTAGGTTTTCAAATTTGTTAGAGTACAATTTTTCATAGTAATCTGATATGATTCTTTTACTTTCAGTTGGGTCTGTTGTAATATCGCCCCTCTCATTTCTTATTCCACTTATTTGCTTCCTCTCCTGTTTTTCTTTGTCAGTTTGGCCAGTGCTTTATCAATTTTGTTGATTTTTTCAAAAAACCAGCTTTTGGTCTTGTTAAATCTTTCAGTTGTTTTTCTGTTTTCTATTTCATTTCGTTCAGCTCTAATTTTTATTATTTGTTTTCTTCCGGTACCTGTGGTTTTCTTTTATTGCTCTCTTTCTATTTGTTCAAGTTGTAGGGATAATTCTTTGATTTTGGCTCTTTCTTCTTTTTGTATGTGTGCATTTATTGATATAAATTGGCCTCTGAGCACCCGCTTTCGCTGTGTCCCAAAGGTTCTGATAGGATGTGTTTTCATTCTCATTGGATTCTCTGAATTTCTTTATTCCATCCTTAATGTCTTCTATAATCCAGTCTTTTTTGAGCAGGGTATTGTTCAGTTTCCAAGTGTTTGATTTCTTTTCCCGTTATTGATTTCCACTTTTCTGGCCTTATGGTCAGAGAAGATGCTTTGTAACATTTCTATGTTTTGGACTCTGCTCAGGCTTGCGTTATGACCTAATATGTAGTCTATTCTCGAGAATGTTCCATGTGCACTAGAAAAGAAAGTACAGTTGGTTGCTGTTGGGTGGAGTGTTCTGTATATGTCTACGAGGTCAAGTTGGTTGATTGTGGCATTTAGATCTTCCATGTCTTTATTGAGCATCTTTCTGGATGTCCTGTCCTTCACCGAAAGTGGCGTGTTGAAGTCTCCTACTATTATTGTGGAGCTGTCTGTCTCACTTTTCAATGCTGATAGAGTTTGTTTTATGTATCTTGCAGCCCTGTCACTGGGTGCATAAATATTTAATATGGTTATATCTTCCTGGTATATTGTCGTTTTAATCATTATATAGTGTCCTTCCTTATCCTTTGTGATGGATTTAACTTTAAAGTCTATTTTGCCAGAAATTGATATTGCCACTCCTGCTCTTTTTTGATTGTTGTTTGCTTGATATATTTTTTTCCATCCTTTGAGTTTTAGTTTGTTTGTGTCTCTAAGTCTACGGTGTGTTTCTTGCAGGCAGCATACAGACAGATCTTGTTTTTTAATCCATTCTGCCACTCTTTGTCTCTTTATTGGTGCATTTAGTCCATTTACATTCAGAGTAATCATGGATAGGTAAAAAAAAAAAACCTTTTTTTTCTATGAATTTAATGCTATCATTTTTATGTCTTTTTTTGTGTGTTGTTGACAGTTTCTTTTTCTCACTTAATTTTATGTGCTGAATAGATTATCCTTATATATTGTCCTTTCCTTATATTTGTTGTTGTTGATTTTGTTTCCGCTGAGTCTATATTTTTTTCTTGTATTTTATTTTGATGAGTAGTATAGTTTGTCTCCTTTGCAGTTGCCTTATTATTTACCCTTATTTTTCTAAATTTAAAACTAACTTTTATTTTTTGTATCGCCGTATCTTCCTCTCAATATGGAAGGTGTATGATTACAGTTCTTAGTCCCTCTTTATTATTCTAATGTTGTCTTCTTTTATATAATAACATCGCTGTTGCCCTGTTTTGAGTGTTTTTTAAATCTTGCTTTGTTTTTTTGGATTTCCCTGTCTGGGTTGACTTCTGGTTGCTCTGCCCAGTGTTGTAGTCTTGGGTTGATACCTCATATTATTGATTTTCTAACCAAAGAACTCCCTTTAGTATTTCTTGTAGTTTTGGTTTGGTTTTTACAAATTCCCTCAACTTGTGTTTATCTGGAAATGTCTTAATTTCACCTTCATATTTAAGAGACAGTTTTGCTGGATGTATGATTCTTGTCAGGCAATTTTTTTCCTTCAATTTTTTAAAATATTTCATTCCATTGCCTTCTTGCGTGCATGGTTTCTGCAGAGTAGTCCGAGCTTATTCTTATTGACTCTCCTTTGTAGGTGACTGTTTATCCCTCGCTGCTTTTATAATTCTCTCTTTATCTTTGGTTTTGGCAAGTTTGATTATAATATGTCTTGGTAACTTTCTTTTAACATCTACCTTATGTGGAGTTCGATGAGCATCTTGAATAGATATCTTCTCATCTTTTACAATATCAGGGAAGTTTTCTGCCAACAAATCTTCAAATATTCTCTCTGTATTTTCTGTTATCCCTCCCTGTTCTGGTACTCCAATCACTTGTAGGTTATTTCTTTTGACAGAGCCCCACATGATTCTTAACGTTTCTTTATTTTTTTTAAATTCTTTTGTCTGATTTTTCTTCAAATATATTAGTGCCAAGTGATTTATCTTCGAGTTCTGAAATTCTAGCTTTTGCTTGCTCAATTCTGCTCCTCTGACTTTCTATTGAGTTGTCTACTTCTGTAATTTTATTGTTAATCTTCTGAATTTCTGATTGCTGCCTTCTATGGATTTTTCCAGCATATTAAACTTTTCATTATGTTCTTGAATAATCTTTCTAATTCCTTCAATTGATTTATCTGTGTGTTTCTTGGCTTGTTCTGCGTATTGCCTCATTTCCTTCCTGATGTCTTGAAAGGTTCTGTATATTAAACTTTTGTATTCTGCATCTGGTAATTCCAGGGATGCACTTTCATCTAAAAGATCCCTGGATTCTTTGTTTTGAGAGCCTGTTGAGGTAATCATGGCCTATTTCTTTATGTGACTTGATATTGACTGTTGTCTCCAAGCCATCCATAAGTTATTGTATTAGTTTATGCTTGCTTACTGTGTCATAGCTTCTTGCTTTGTTTTGTTTTGGTATACCCCTATGGGTTGCTTGAGTGAGCTAGCTTGATTATTTTCACCTCTGGAGCTCTGGTGTCCTGTCCCCAGCTGGCTAGAGTTGTTATCAGGTATATCAGTCTGGGAGTCCATTCAGTTTTCTTGTAGGAATTCAGCTCAGGTTTCCAGGTAGCTGGTCATCAAGTGTGTGGTACAGGCTCTGTTCTACAGTCTTAGAGGGGCAGGGGTGATTGGCATATATACCAGTATCTGATTGCAGCAGAGGGTCATGCTCTGAACAAGACAGGGGGCTGAGAACCTTCCCCCGAGTGTCTCTGAGGAAAGCGCGTCCCTGTTCCCTAGAGTGTGCAGGTGGGTGGGTTCTGCAAAGGGACCATGGGCACCCAAAGATTTTGGTTGTAAGGACTGGGAGGTACCAGTTATCTTTGGACCCCTGTCGCAGGTGGCTGGGTGGCCTGAGTGGAGCTACCAGTCCTTAGGTCCCTGATGTGGGTAGGTGGGGACCTTGTTTAATAGGCAAAGCAATGTCAGACATCAAACACCCACCTCTCCACCACACAGCTGAAATGGTTAGAGTTTGCCAACAAGGGCCTATTCTCCTGAAATAGGCCCACACAGGTCCATGCAGAAGGGAAAGGTGTTCAAAGTCCATGGCCCGTTTATGCCTGGACAGGAGCTGCTTCTGTCCTGAGCTCCCCTGGTTAGTGGAGCTAGCAAATTATCTTTTCCCCCAAATGCAAATTTTTTTTGCAAGGCTGGGAGGATGGCTCTAGGTGCTCAACAGGGCCTATCTCAGGCCCAGGGAATTCAGTGCTGAGGCTGGTTCGTGGGTGGGGGATTAAGGCTATAATCTTTATGGAAGCAGACTGCCACGTCTTTCTCCTATGGAGCAGCTGGTGGGTTCGAACTACTGACATTTCAGTTAGTAGCTGAGTACTTACCCACTGAGCCGCCTGAGCTCTGAAATACATATTAGGTCAGGCTTATAGGTAGGTAAAGACTTTGTGAAAGAATACAAATGAAAACTGCTGTGGGTGGAGAGACTAGGCTCTGTGTCCTAAGATATAGTCAGTTATTTCAATTTAAACGTGTCAGTGAGGGGTAAAATCTTGTGTGGTATGTCTATAAGAATTTAGCCCAGATAGAGGACTTGATTACAGCCACTTTTTTCTTACTTTCTTAAAGTGAAGACTTGGATCTAATAGGCAGAGGAGTGAAATGGGGAGAAGTATCTCGTGAATATGGTTGACCCAGGCTTTTCTGCACCCAGGTCCTCCACTTGGAGGATACCCACAATCATATGGAGACTACCTGTCAATCCATAATATCTATTTATCAAGCAATCAACAGTTGAATAAATAAAGACCTATTATAGGGCAAGGAGCCCTGGTGGTACAGTGGTTAAATGCTTGGCTGCTAACAGAAGGGTCGGTGGTTTGAACCCACCAGCTGCTCTGCAGGAGAATGATGTTGCAATCTGCTTCTGCAAAGATTACCGCTTTGGAAACCCTATGGGGCAGTTCTGGTCTGTCCTGTAGGGTCGCTGTGAGTTGGAATCCACTCAATGGCAACAGGTTTGGTTTTCTTGGTTTATTATAGGGCAGGCACTGGACTTTTCTCAGGAAGCACCAAGATGAATAAGATCCACTCTTAAACTTTGTAGACCTCAGGCTTGTTTAAGGAGGGTATAGAGCATTAAAAAGAGTATAATATGAGAGATAGTCTCAAGATATGTACAAAGGTTTATTAGAGTATCAGAGGAGCCTGAGGTCTCCAGCATTGGTGTGATTATTTTTAAATGTTGTTGTTGTTAGGTGCTGTCGAGTTGCTTTCGACTCATAGCAATCCCATGTGACAGAGTAGAACTGCCCCACAGGGTTTTCTAGGCTGTAATCTTTATGGGAGCAGATCGCCAGGCCTTTCTCTCATGGAGCCATTGGGTGAGTTCTAACCGCCAACCTTTCAATTAGCAGCCAACCGCTTAACCGTTATGCCACTCTTGGAAAACAAACAAACAAACAAAACTCTGGGGTAGGGAGGGGGACAGTGATTATCTCCTAGTTTGTCCTCCTCTCTTTACCAATTGCAATCCCTTCTGCAGCTCCTGGATCAATCTTTTCTAAAGAACTCCGATCCCATTCTTCTCACTCTAGACTCGATAACTTGGCTATCACAGAGGAACAGAGGGAAAACACTGGGCTTGGATCTGAAGATTTGTATTGAATTCTTACCTTTACTACCTCCTAGATGTGTGAGTTTGGAACAGTTTCTCAACTATTTTTGCCCTTCCATTTGTTTCCTCATCTTTAACATGAAGAGTGAATATTTCTTCATTTTCTGAGTTTGTGAATATAGGGCTATGATGTTAGCTAGTATGTGGCATTGAGATTATTCTCTAGCTGGTTGATATGTTTAAGACTTTTCTCCCCTACTAGGGAGTAGACAGTTTTCCAGCAAGGACTGTAATGTCTTCTTCCTACCCCTGCCCTGATACCTTCCACCAGGGGTGGCTTCATGAGTGTGCAAATTGTGCAGTTGCACAGGGCCCGATGCTTGGTTTAATGCTCTGCTATAGCAGTCTTGAAATTCTTAATAGTTTTTAAACACGAGCTCCACATTTCATTTTGTACTGGGTTCAGCAAATTAGGTAGTTGGCCCTGCTTTCTGCTATAGTGGAATCAATGCCTTTGGCCCACTGCTTTCATTCCCAGGCTTAAGCCTCGCAGTGGTTTCCGATCTCCTTAATGGTCACTCCCAAGTCCCTCTGTGTGACATTCAATGTCCCTGATGTCCTGCCTCATACCTACTTCTCTCATGGGGTTTCATGGCTCTTTGACATTGTTCAGCTGCTTCCGTTTGCATAGAATACCCCTCGCCTCTCTTCACCTGATGAACTCCTGCATGTCCTTCAAAACCCCATTGTGCCATCATCCCATTCAGTATGCATTTCCTTGATCCCTGAGCCTGAGCGTGATCCTCTGCGCTTGTAGCGCCCCATACACACCTCCATAACAGAACCTACTGCATCATATTAAAATCAGCTGTCTACATGTCTGCCTCTTTTATGTAACCTTCAAGTGCAGGGACCCAGCAGTCTTTCATATCTTGGCATCTCCAGTACCTAGAATAATACGTGGATGAATCTTTCTACGTTGGATACATATAGTAAATGCTTCTTAAATCAATGCTAGAAAGAATCTTTTGTAATATGAAAAATCACCTCCTTGCTTATTTATTATGTGGCTTACTTTTGCATACTGGATTTATATAAGATTAGGGCAAGCCTAAACTCAACAATGTCACTCAAGGACTGAGGTATTGATGGTCTATATTTGAAACAGTGTCCATTTGTTGGCTTAGTGTTAAACTAGTGAGCAGCTCAGATAGGAAAAAATACATAAAGTTAGAGCCACCTTAATAACAGTATTAGAAGAAAATGCATATTTCTTTGCAAAGAAAATAAATGGACTAGACAGACACTACAGGATACAAAGAAACATTTTTCATTTATGCATCTATTAAAAAATTAAAATAATAAAGGTAGGTAAATGAAAAGCCAGAATGTATTAGATATATGCACATATTTCAACAGATAAATTCAGCCTTATCAGTTATTACCCACAGCTAAAGACAAAGGAATATTTTCATAACATTAGGGGTAATTGAACTCATACACCATTGGTTTAGGTTTTGGGAAGTAAATAAAAAAAAGTCCTGTGAATCTATAGTTATCACCAACCATCTGTTTAAGTCTTTAAATTCTAATTTAATGAAACAACCCCTTTACAAATCTCTTAAAACAAATTAATATCTGCATTGTCGTAACTGTGCACCATTTGGGTATCATTACACAAATCTCCTTCAATCGCTGAATCGCATGCTATTTTTACAAGGAGCCCTGATGGTGAAGTGGTTAAGAGCTTGGCTACTAACCAGAATGTTGGCAGTTCAAATCCACCAGCCCCTCTTGGGAAACTCTATGGGGCAGTTCTATTCTGTCCTGTAGGGTCTCTGTGAGTCGGAATTGACTCAATGGCAACAGGTTTGGTTTGATTTTTTTTTTTTTTTTATCAAAAAAGGTCTCTGGCTGGTGCAAATGGTTTGCACCATTGACTACTAGCCTAAAGGTTGGCGGTTAGAACCCACCCAAACCAAAAAAGCCTGGTGGAGCACTTCTACTCTTGAATACATGGGGTCACCATGAGTCAGAATTGCCTCAGTGGCAATGAGTAAGCATCAAAAATGCCACCAGGAAAAAAAATGCCAGCAGGGACTCTAATTCATTACAAAGCCCACCCCCAATAACAGGGGGGAAATGCGTGGGCAAAGGGAGACAAACAGGTAACCCAACAGAACTCAGCTGTTGTCAGTGCAGGGATTCCCCAAACTGATGTTTCCACAAGCCTCGAAGTGCATTGTGGGGGTGGGAGCATAGAGAATTGAGTTGGAATAAGACTCATAGTCACCCACCAAAAACCATCCTTTCCTATTTCTTTCATGGCAGAGCTTCCTTTACCTCAATGTTTCTTAACCCTGGCATTATTGACATTTGAGACCGAGTAACTCTTTTTTGTGGGAGGCTGTGCTGTGCATTGTAGGCTGTTTAGCAACTTCTCTGGCCTCTGTCCACTAGATGCCAGTAGCACACCCCCTCCTCAGTTATAACAACCTAAAATGTCTTCAGACATTGCTAAATGTCTCCTGGAGGTCAAAATCACCCCTGTTTCAGAATGACTGCTTTAGCCAGACACAAGCGAGCACATGGAGAAACTACATTTTCTAGCCTCCCTTGCAGCGATGTGGGCTATGCAACACATCTAGCATCAGGAAATCCAATCAGCTCGGTCTACAAGCCAAAATCTAGTCGTTTCTCACCAGCTCCAACACTACACACTAGTCTGACCCACCCAATAGTAGCTCATCAGAATAATTTGCACCAGATTTATTGCAATAGTCTTCTAGTCTTCTAACTGATCCTCCTTTTTCTACATGCACACCACACCCCTCACAAATAATGTCTACTCCCAACACAGCAACTAGGGTGATCCTGTTAAAATGTGAGCCAGTACACGTCTTCTGCTCAAAACTCTCCAGTAGCTCTCATCTCTCTCAGAGTAAAAGACAAACCCTTGTAAACTCCTCTTTATCTCTTGGACCTCAGCTTCTGCTGCTCTCCCTCTAGTACAAGGGTCAGCAAACATTTTCTGTAAAGAGCCAGATAGTTAATATTTCAGAATTCATGGGCCTTATGGTCTCTGAAGTAGATTTTGAATCTAATTTTCTAAAGTGAAATATATACTTCATTCTACCTTGGACCACACCTCATCTACACAGCACCATATTTTTAATGGGGAGAAAGTAATTGTTGCAAAATAATTCTTTGACACTCTGTTCAAACTCTATAAAGCAGAAGTGTTTTCACTTAACATCAGCTGTAGTCTTAGAGAGTAGTTTAGGAATCAATAACATGGTTGTGATGTTTTGATTCCTCAAGAGGGAAGCAATGCCTTGCATATGGAAATTATTTCCTAGTAGTTTCTGTCAATTCTAGTCTAGCTAGAATGCACAGAAGACACACTAAATTCTAAGAAGCATGAAGGTGAACATCTTCCATCTGGAGTATGAGCTGTTCGATTATTAACATCATTTGCCATCTGTTCAGGGTGCAAACAAAGTGAACGTTGAGATGGTGTGTACACAGCACAAAGTGGAGGGAAGAGATGAGGGTTTACAGGTGATCAGGGGATAAGTCCACTGCCAAACTAAAAACAACAATTAACAGTAGAACAAGGACAAATCACACCAAGCATTTACTTGCTTTCTAACTTGGATGATCTTGACTGCCAAATTATCTAGGACATTATCACACTTCAATCTATATAGGTGAACCAGAATGGAACTTCATCAATGAAAGGAACCGACTCGTCCCAAAACATTTCAGTACCTGACAGTTGTAATAAACCAAATCTTCAGGTCATTACGCTCTTTTAAAGGCTGCTAATACTTCCTTTTCCTAATTTCCTTTCACTCTGGTATCAAAGTAAATCATAGAAGACTGGACACACATAATTTTAAGATTATAATTAGTGTGACTAGGGGAACAGATAGATTTAAGCACTCAAGAGTCAAAGTAGTTACTGTGTGGAATTATCTGTTGTTAATTTGGCACCACCGCTCCTGTGGAAATGCCTGCCTAAGGCTGGGAACTACATTTCTCAGAATTTCCTTCAAGATTGGTTCCAGGTCAGAGTTTCCTAGTGAGAGAAGCCTGGGAGATTTTCAAGGTAGAAGTGAAGCAGAAGCCATTATTTTGGGGACTCCATGAGGGATAAGATGAGGCTGCTTTGTCAAGCATGGTGGCATTCTAGACTTTTCTGTGGATTCCCACTCTGTGGTCCCACTTTGGCAGCTAGACATGGTGGCTTCTCAGATTTTCTTGTGATCACTTGCTTTTCCACCCAGAGCTTTAGGTTAAAGTCCTGTCTTCTCACTATAGCCTTCCAGGCCTTTACGCCCCCAGTTACTCCCACATCTATATATACCCTAATTTCTATATTAAACTTCTTATTCTGGTAGTACTTTTAGTGTCCCTGTTTTCCTGACTAAACCCAGGTGGATACAGGTATACAGGTAATCCAGACTTTTAACTAAAAAACACCATTTTAAGGCAAATTGTTATCGTTTTCTTCAATTAAAACCTATCGAGCATCATAATGTGCCAAGCATTGGAAAGAAACAAGAATAAAAAAGACAGAGTTTGGCTCTTGAAGACCTAATGAGCCAGGGTGGGATTAGGGAGAGGGGTCTAGAACATATAGATCAGTGGTTCTCAATCAAGGGTGATTTTGCCCCTCCAGGGGACATTTTGCAATGTCTAGAGATATTTTTGATTGTCACAACTGTAGGGAGGGAGGAGCTACTAGCATCTAGTGGGTAGAAGTCAGGGATGCTGCTAAACATCCTATAAGGCACAGAACAGCCCTCACAGCAAAGAGTTATCTGGCCTAAATGTCAGTAGTGCTGAGGCTGAGAAACCCTGGTCTAGAGGAATGATTACAGTATAACATGATATCTGCCATGGTAAATGAATGCACAGGCCACAGGATGCTACAGAAGAGTATCCTATTCTAGAGTAGTTAAAGGAAAGTTCAGTGGCATTATTTTAGCAGTAATACCATGGAATACACTGCCTCTGAAAGACATCCACAAACATTAAGGATATGTTTCAGAAAAGCGACCCGTATAATGGCAGCCTCTGTTGTTAACTGAGCCTGCTTTTTTAGTGCAATTAAAGAGGAGCTCAAATGCACTTGCTTGTGTCATTTGGCCAGGAGTTAGTATCTTTTAATCATCCGTGTCTTAACCAGGGAGGATTTGTTACGAGGGACAGAAACCCACTGACAGTAGCTTAAATACGGGAGAATTTCCGTAAGGAATTACTATAAGAAAATTATTGAAAGATAATCACACAAATCTCCAAGGATGGGAAAGAAATGCCCTGTAGAGGTTAGAAGTCTGGGCTTGGAACCAGACCTCCTGGGTTCAAATCCTGGCTCTGCCATCAAACAGCATGAGAGCTGGGTAAATCACTCAACCTCTATGTGCCCCAGCCTCCTCTGCAGTAAAGTGGAGGTAATGGCACCTTCCTTATGGGGTTTTTGAGAGGATTAAGTAAGGTAATACACATGTAGGTCTCAGAACAGTGTGTCCTGACATACAGTATATGCTCAATAAATGTAGAGTCAGGTGTGCCTGACCCAAGCTGTGATATGAAAATACCATTGCCTCGCATGCAACAGCTGAACAATGAATAATGAAGACTGAAAAAGAATTGATGCATTTGAATTATGGTGTTGGCAAGAATATTGAATATACCACGGACTGCCAGAAGAACGAACAAATCTGTCTTAAAGCCAGGATGCTCCTTAGAAGCTAGGATGGCAAGACTTCATCTGATGTACTTTGGACATATTATCAGGAGGCACGAGTCCCTGGAGAGGGACATCATGCTTGGGAAAGTAGAGGGTCGCCAAAAAGAGGAAGACAATGAGATAGATTGATACAGTGGCCATTACAACAGGCTCAAGCATAACGATTGTGCGGCTGGCACAGGATCAGGCAGTGTTTCATTCTGTTGTACATAGTGTCGCTATGACTTGATGGCACCTATCAACAACAATAAATGTTAGCAATGATGAAGACGTTGATGATGGTGTAAGCAGGGCTTCTCTACCTGTGAGCTGCCCTGAGCAAGTCAGGAACTGAGATTTTTCTCTTGATTTCTCAGGATTGTTGTTTGCTCCCATCTTTCTTCTCTCTTTCAGCTTCCTTCCAACTGGGCCACCCCAGCCTAAACTCTGGGAACCTTTCAAATCAAGCCCTTACTGTCATCTAATTAGAGTCTCAGAGCCTCTTCACTGGAATTCTTGAAAGAGATACTCTCATTCTCATCCTGCTTGTGGACTAGTGCTCCTGGGTCGTTCATGTGGAAAAGAGGGAGGAACATGAGATACAAATAGGACAGCCTGAGGGTGGGATGAGGGCTAAGGGGACCCTTCCCAGGTGGTGAAAGTTCCTGAAAACACACCACGTAAGGATCCATAGAAGAAAACTAGAGTGGCTGACCTTAAGAAGAGATGAGCCTGGCTCATAGGACAGGTATTTTCAAATGAGTAAAGGGCTTTTATAAAGACAGGCTTGTATTGGGTGACATTACAGGGAGACAGAATTCAACTCAACATGAAGAAGAACTTTTAATAACTCTGTGACTGAACATGGAACATACCATCTTTGGAGATTATGAATTCCCTGTTGCTAGAAATAGTCAAGTGTTTATTTGCTGGAGATGTTGGATATTGATACATCATGTCAGTTAGATTCTTAGATGACCAATAATGTATCTTCCAATTTTGGGAGGCTCTGATTCTGTATGAAAAATGATAAGGTAAGAAGCCTAAGATGGCAAACTACACTGAAGGTCCTGGTCCAAATGTAGGGAAAAAAAACCCCTGTTGCTGTCACGTTGATTCCGACTCATAGCAGCCCTATAGGACAGAGTAGAACTGCTCCATAGAGTTTCCAAGGAACGCCTGGTGGATTCGAACTGCCGACCTTTTGGTTAGCAGCCGTAGCACTTAACCAGTACCCCAAATGTATGAAAGATATACTCAACAAGCTAGTCTGCCGGGATCTTCCTTGGCTGCCTAGAAGCTTTTGGTCATTCTGATCCAGTTTTGAGGAACCTTGCTCTGATGTAATCCACCCCAAAACAACAATTCATTTCGGGGTGTGTTTTTTCATTCAGTTATCTTTGACATGCAAAATATTTCATGTCATTTCTGAGTTTTTCAATTAAGGATCAAGTCTCTTGCTGCTGTTATAATTTTGAAGATGATTCTTATATATTAAATAAAACCCCCAAAATAGTATTGCTTAACTTCACATTATATAATGAAGGAGGCATTCAGTGGGTGTATTTTTAGAGGGCAACAAACCGTGTTCGTGGAGGCTTTCTTTATTATGTCCAGCTTTCACAGCCTAAAGGCTCTGAGCAGTAATATTAGTCTTCCAAATAGCTACTTCTTTCTTTCCCTTCTTCCTCCCACTGCTCAATTTCTGCTGAAAGGAGCTCAGAGGGAGGGGTCAATGCTGCCAGAAAAGGCTAGTGAGCTGTTTGTTTCTGCAGGGAGGGGCTCAATAAACTCAGGAACTGAGAACTCAATCAGTAGGATCAGATCTATGTTTGGGCTTGCCCTTGATACCTTCCCACCAACTTTGAAGAGCCAGGTTAACGTCATGATGAATCCACCCAGGTGCAACTTGGAGAAGTGTTAGGAGGCTTCAAGCAGAGGGGCAGTGAGGCGTATCCTGAGGAAAGAGACGTCTGTGGGCCATCACTTTATTTCTTCTCACAGCTTCAGGCCAAACACGTTTCTCCAATTGAGAAGCTATAAACCCGCTTTCTCTGGCCAATCTTATTTCCTACGGAATTTGAATGATCCTGGAAGCTAGCTTTTCTCTGATGAATATGGACTGTAGGTTCTGTTTTAAAATTAGCAGTTACTGAAGCAGATGAACACTGTAAACCATCAGGAGGCACTTTCTTATTGCTTCTCCCAAGGACATTTATAGCAGGCAAGTGAACCAGAGACACAATCTATGCTCCATTATTCTGGCTTATTATTGAGTTTTGCACATCATCTGTGCCCTAGCTGCTTCTGTTTTCGCTGCAACCACTTCTTTGTTCACGAGCACTTCAGCTATAGCTTCTTGTAAGCAACTCTTACAAAAAAAATTAGGGAGAGAAAAATGGAAAATAATGAATAAATGTGTGTGTGTGTGTCCCCTTTTCTCCTTCATTACTATGGTTACCAGAATTAAGATTTCAGGCAGAAGCTTGTAGGCCCAGAGGGAAGAGTGATTGCCATAAACACAGTGATTGGCCACAATGTGAAAATAACGCTGGGGATCTGTTGTTGATCTCATTGTTGACTAATCGAGTTTGTAGTGAAGACAGTGTGCACGAAGGCTCATAGCATGGCAGCTGGCACATAAAGGGGAGTCCACCTTTCTTTCCTATTCGGGCATCGGTGATGTAGTTTTAATCAGAGGCAAAGAGGAAACTTCGTGTGGTTATAAGAAGATATATTTTCATAAATGGACTTAACTCCTGGGTAATTTCTCTTTTCCCCTCAGTTGTGTGTCTCATTATAAGGTACATGTTGTGCCCAGCTGAGGGTGACATGGCTTTCATGCTGCAGGCACAAGTCATTGAGTGCTGAGCCCACTGGGTCACGGGCATCACAGCCTGCAAGTGAGCTGGGGCGGGAGCTGGCCAGACAAGGTCAAGGGCCATAGTGAAATCTTAGTGAGGCACAATAGTTAACGAAAGGTACACCCCCTGCCCCGGGGAGTGTAGCAACCAAATAAGGACCTCTGCTATTGGATCTGTGGCTGCCTCTTGAGGTATCTGAGAAGCTGTAAGCCAGAGAAGCTCAGGTGAACCTGCTTACCTGACCTGCTCTATCCTGAAAGCACTTTCCAAAATGTTTTACTGTGACCCAAAGTAGGAAACCTATTTTACATTACCAGCCAGGACACACACATGCACACACTCACACACACACAAATATATACAGCTAAAATAAAGTTTCACAAAATACTAGTTAGCTTTTCAAAGCAGGATGCACTCTGATATTTTCTATTCTTTTAATTTTCACTTTTTTCAAAAACGCTGGTGGTGAACCACTGAGCTGATTTCACATCGCTCAGTTTGAAGAGTACTGCATTATATGGTCTCTGTTGATTTCTTTGCTGTCAGAATTCATTCATCAAGTATTTTTGGAACATCTACTATGTGATAGGAATGTGCCAGTCGTGGGAACCACCACGCATCTGTCAGTTTGTTGTACTCTGGTAGCTCGTGTGTTGCTGTGATACTGGCAGCTATGCCACTGCTACTTCAAATACCAGCAGGGTCACCCATGGTGGAGAGGTTTCAGTGGAGCTTCCAGACCAAGCAGATTAGGAAGAAAGACCTGGCGATCTACTTATGAAAATTAGCCACCGAGGACCCTATGGATCACGGAATATTGTCTGAGACTTTGACTTGTGTACTTAGGACGCATCATCAGGAGGGACTGATCTCTAGAGAATGATATCATGTTTGGTAAAGCGGAGGGCCAGCAAGAGTGTGTGAAACCCTCAGTGGGATGGATTGACACAATAGCCACAACGATGGACTCAGACATACCAATGATCATGAAGGTTGTGCAGGGCCGGGCAACGTTTAGTTCTCTTTTACATGGGGTTGCTGTGACTCGGAGCTGATTCACTGGCCACTCTGAACAACAGTCAAGGGGAAATCTGAGAGAGGCTTCCAAACGCACAGAAGAGCCCTAACAAAGAGTCAAATGTTCTAACTCCTTGCACTGATCATGTGTCAGGCTTGAGAAGGTGCTGCGGTTCACAGGGAGGCTGGGAGGCAGCCTACTAGGCGCCAGACACTAAGCTAGGCCCCAAGTCTTCCTACCGAGTCCCAGGCTTTATGGGTATACGGTTTTGGACTGTTTTTAGTAATAAGGTAGCAGTAAAAGCTCCATGTCCTCTGGAGTGTCTCAGGAGAAGAAATCCTCCGCTACAGGAAATAACATCTAGTGGGCAAATTTTCTGAATTCTCGTTTCTGTTTATCCGTTAACTGATTGCTTACCTCCAGGATAAAAATCCAGGTATCACTGGTACAGATTACGAGGCCCTTTATAATCAGACCCTAATGAGTTGTTCAAGTTTCATTTTTCACCATTTTTCATCACCTATCCTATGCTTTTGAGGTCCCTGGATGGCACAAAGTTTGTACTCTATTACTAACTCATAGGTGGCAGTTCGAACCCACCCAGTGGTGCTGTGGAAGAAAGGCCTGGTGACCTGCTGCTGTAAAGATTACAACCAAGAAAACCCTATGGAGAAGTTCTACTCTGTATCACTTGGGGTCACCATGAGTCGAAATCGACTCTGTGGCAATGGGCTTTTTTTTTTTTTTTTAGCCTATGCTTTAGCCACTCTTTGTTTCCTCAGTACCCAAACGTTTCCATAACTCTGGGTCTTCCCATGTGCTATTCCTTCTGTCCACTGAGACCCTTTGACTTTTGTCTGCCTGCTGAATTGCAATTCAACCTTTAACCCTCAGCTCTAATTGCCCTCCAGGAGGCTCTCTTCCCTCCTGATTTCTGCCACCTCCTCCAAGAGGTAGCCATGCCTTTTCTATTCTCCCCAAAATGAATTCAGCTGGATTCCTGGCTGTGAACTCACTTCTCTATGCCATGCTCTCCCTATCTTCTTATTTGCATGATGTTAAGAGAAAAGATTTATTTTTTTAAGAGGGCGGGAATTCACAGGGCAGTGTTATTCCAGAAAAGGTTGCTATAATGAAACATGCTGACAGGGTACTTGGCTGGGATGAAGAAGGCTAACTTTATGACAGAAGTTTTTATAATTTTTTTTTCATCAATCTGTCCTAAAAGACAGGAACTGTGAAAGAACATTTGATGTTTCTAGGATGAGTTAAGGCAGCTAAGGCTTGACAGCCAGGTACTAGCTGTACAGCATTCAGCAAACTTCATAAACTCCCTACGGAGATATCACTCCCAAACTACCATAATTTGAAGCATTTTGTGCTTTCTGGAATCAAGTTGTATGACTATGTAGAACTACTGTTTTACGATAATCCATGTGTGCACAGTTCAATCCTGTTAACCAACATGAAGCTCTTCACTCCGGTATGGATCCTGTTCCATGGCATTTCAGATCGTCTCCTCCTTGTGTATGTGAACATGGAGCTGAGAGGCACCTTCTCAGAGCTACAGGAAAAGGTGTTCCGTGGGGTTCACATTTGGCAACCAACACCAATATGGTAATCACCCCTCCCCCCAAACAACCAAACCAGTTGCCATGGCGTCTACTCTGACTCATGGCGACCCCATGTGTGTCAAAGTAGAACTGTGCTTTTATCGACCTCTAAGCTGCATGACAACAGGTTGCTAGCTGTTTTTATATCCTCATGCCCCCTTATCTAATACAGAACTCTGTTACAAAGTGAGCAGCGAAAGAATATTTGTTGAAGGAATAAATTCTAGGGTCGTTTAGAAGCTTTTTTTTTTTTTTTGGTTTTAGAAGCTTAAACTGAAACTAAGAGGACAAGGGCCATTTCCTTATATCTCCACCTACACAGTGCCAAGGTCATTTATTTTCTAAATGGTTACAATTGCTTTTGATAATAATTCATCAATCAGTTGGGAAATAACTCCAGGTTCATTTAAGTGTTTTGTTCCCAAATGGGCTTCTTACAAACAAGAATAACATTGATAGAAGACAAATTAATATTGTGATTAAGCAAACCCACATCTCTCTAACGTAATGTCAGTGAAGCACTAGATTTATCTCTTATTCAGTTTGATCTTTTTATGAGAGTCCAGTTATGCTGAAATAATTACAGCTTAAGTCACCATGAAGAATCCTACAGCAATTAAGACCTAGACAGTAAAAGGAGAAGGTTTAAGATATCTGCCATTTTGGTTAGCCTTTATAAGATAGTAATGGAGCTGAGGACACAGGCTTGATTTCAGGGACATAAAGAAATAGAATTGTATTATGAAACCGGTCAAGTTGTTTGGGAAATCCAATAGCTTAAAAAATAATTTAGCAATGCCAACTGCAAGGTGCAGTGGATAGGTTGCAATTGTTGATCTGTAATTTGGAGAAACCATTATTCTGCCCTGAGGCATGCTCCTTCTAGATTCTTAGCCCTCTGTTTCCATACTCTGGGCGGAAAGGGCTCCCGAGGCTCTAGGTGGTCTTCAGAGAGGAGTCAAAGGATGGGGTTAAATGAAGACTGTGATTCTCTTCAGGCTATTGACCCAGGAGGTATTGTACCTTACTTTCCTTTTGTTCTCTCTAAAGCAACCATGATGTAAGGGTTTTTGTGCAAGTAGTTATTTTAGAGGTGACATCCAAAGCACGGTGAGAGAGGAGGAAAGTGGGATAGGGAAGGGAGGCAAGTCAATAAAAGATGTGTAATGATCAGATGGTGACCACTGGGGACAAGTGGGGCTCAATCCTCAGCGTCTCAGCCTTGATCTACCAAAGGTGAGGAAGCTGGCTATTCAGCCACCAACCCACTCTTAGGCATTCACCTCCTGGCACTTCCAGTCTGCCCTGCATGTGGGTAGAGCACCCTACTGTGGCCAGCAGACACTCTCAGACAGAGTCCCAGGAAACCATTGGTGTGTGTGGTCAGCAGAATAATGATTACCAAAGAAGTCCGCCTCCTAATCTCTGCAACCTGTGAATATGTTACCTTACATGACAAAAGGGAGTTTGCGGATGTGATTAAATTAAGGACCTTGAGACAGGGAGATTTTCCTGGTGGGCCCAATTTAATCACAAATTCTTAAAATTGGAGAACCTTTCTCAGTTGTGGTCAGAGGGAGATGTGACTATGGCAGAAGGTCAGAGAGATGCAATGTAGCCTAGCTTGAAGATGGAGGAAGGGGGCCACGAGTCAAGCAATGTGGGCAGCCTCCAGAAGCTGGAAAAGGCAAGGGAACAAGTTCCCCCCTGGTCCCTCTAGAAGGAACAGAGCCCTACCAACACCTTGATTTTAGGACTACTGACCTAACTGCAAGATAATAAATAAATTTGTATTGTTTTAAGCCACTACGTTTGTAGTGATTTGTCATAACTATGATATGAAGCATGTGTTACTGCAAATAATTCAAAAGACAAAATGATTTTCATATTATGCACTTGCTTAAGATGAGCTTTGCTAAGGTTACAGTATGTACCCCAGATTTGGAAAGCTAGTTCCAGGAAAATTACAAAAAGAGGAGCTAACATGTCCTGATAATGATCCATGCCTCTACGAGGTAAGTGTAGACTAATTGTACAATTAAGAGTGTTTATACGGAAAAAAGGAGCCCTGGTGGTGCAGTGGCTAAGCACTTGGCTGCTAACCGAAAGGTCAGCAGTTCAAACCCACCAGCCGCTACATGGGAGAAAGATATGAAGCCTGCTTCCGTAAAGATATACAGCCTTGGAAACCCTGTGGGGCAGTTCTACTCTGTCCTATAGGGTCGCTGTGAGTCGGAATCAACTCAACAGTAATGGGTTTGGTTTTTTTGTTTGTTTATACAGAAATGTTGGTGCATAATTTTCTTGATGTCTCATTCTGATCTGACTCTCTCTGTAAAACCAAAACCCAGTGCCGTCGAGTCGATTCCGACTCATAGCGACCCTACAGGACACAGAGTGATATTTCTACAGTTCCCATCTGATGATACCATTCCATCATCTTTAGAAGCTTTTGGTGGCTCCCACTTCACTTCAGTCGGGGCCCAGTCTTCCTTCCTCTCTGGCCCCATCTCCCCACATCCCCACCACTTTGCCAGAGCTAACTCTTTATGATGTGCTGAAAGCACCATGTTGTTTCTTTCCTCTGAGCCTTTGCATAAACTATTTCCTCAGTTTGAACATCCTCCTCATCTTTTTCACATGTCAAATTCCTACTCCTGCATCAAGACCCAGATAAGGGTCAAACCCCTGGTGCTACTAAGAGGAGATTGCTCGCTCCTTGGTGAATGGGTATGTTGCACTTACGCCTCTCGCGCAGTACACAACATTCTGTATTGAAGTCATTTGTCTGCGTGTCCATCTACTTTAGCAAACTAAACACAAACAACACAAAAAGAAGACTAGTTGATCCAAGTTTTCCTTCTCATTGTAACTCTGAACTCCCTTTAAAGATAAATTTGCATAGCAAAGTCCCTTAAGAGGCTCTATGTGCAGAGCTGGAACATCAACTGAATTTGCTAATTTGAAATAACAGATCATTGGAGTTAAAGGCCCGATGTAAGTGCTTTATTACAAATAAACAAGTAAATAAGTCAGGGCAAGTGCTGTATTTTAATGGTCACATTTCGATGTAAGTATAAATCTCCTCCTCTCATTCTCTTTCTTCTCCTCTTTGCATTAATTCCATTTCTCCACCCCCATTAGACCATCACGTCAGCCATACTTTTGCGTTGTCCATTCATCTATCCCATCTGGGAAAACCTTCACCCTGGATCCAGGGCCAGCTTGATGAGTATGTGACATGTACAGACTTACAGGGTCCTGTGCTTCAATGGGTCCCACATTGGGTCTAAAACTCTGCAGTTGCTGTCTGAAAATTCTTAATATTTGAACAAAGTGCCTCACATTTTCATTTTGCATGGGGCCCTGCAAATTATGCAGCCAGTCCTACTGGGATCAACTCTGGAACCCACCGTGTTGTTCTTGTCTCAGGCTGATAAGCCCCTCCAGAGAAGCTCACTCAATTGGGTACACTTATGCCACTATAGATCCAATCTCTTCCACCTCTGCTGGACCCTACAACTGCTCAACGAAACTTCTGTGAGTTCCTTGTGATGCTTTTCCCAATGCACCAATATTTCAGACCTTCCTCACTGTTCTCACACCTCTTGCTCCACCACGTCTCTCTTCACTCTGAAAATGAACTTGTTTCCTCTGTCACAGAAAATAGATGCCATCATGCAGGGGTTCCTTCTATATATCCTTCCCACCCATCCACAAACTTGTCCCTGTTCTCATGTATGCTTCCTTTGCCCCAGTTAGTGTGCAAGAGGTGTCCTTTGTCCTGTGTAGAGGTTCACCTGACCGTGCTTTCCACCCTCCCAGTAAACTCTCCTTAAAGTGAAGCTATTCTCTCATCAGCATTTAAATGCTCGCAAGTCCGTCAATGAAAAACAGATAAAAAAAAAAAAAAAAAACATGACCTTTGTACCTCGCCAGCCATTTCTCTTTCTCATTCTTCTTTCGTTTTTCTTGGAAAAGTTGACATACTCAGTGTCCTCACTTCCTCACTGTCCCCTTCACTCCTACACACCCTGCAATCTTAGTGTCTGCCTTCACTGAACCTGCTGTTGCCAAGGTTACCAACATCCTCTGAGTTTCTAAAATCCATGGCCGCTTCTGAGCTTTTGCCTTACTTGAACTTTGCATCTTCAGACAACTATGAACATTCTTCCTCACTGTCTTTCTTCTGCTAGCTTCTGTGATCTCACACAACTGGTTTTCTTCTTACCTCTTTGTTCTTCTTACCTCTTTGTTCTTCTTACCTCTGTCTCCCTTGAAGGCACCTCTTCCCCTGGCTGTCTTCTTCTTGCCCCTTCCCTCCCCTTCCCTTCTCCTCCTCCTCTTCTTTTCTCACCCTGCCTTCTCTCCCTGGGTAATCTCATCCACTTTCATAGCATTCATTTCCATCCAAGCCTGATGACTCCATGTGTATGTCCAGCCCAGTTCTCTCACCTGCATTCTGGACTGCTTCATGGACATGAATCCTCATGGACAGCTCCATCTCCAGTTCCCACATTTCGGTTTATCCCACCCTGCACTTAATCCCACCCCCACCCCCCAACACCAACAACCTGATCTTCAGCCTCTAACACCATAATCCCCTCCTGGATAAAGCCATAATGCTGGAGGTCATCTTCAGCTTCTTCCTCTTTTGCATTCCCTATATTCAATTAGTACAGGTCATATTGCTTTAGCTTTTTTAATTTGTAAAGAATCATGTAATTTCTTGCCACCTCTCAGGTCTTCATCATTGCTGGTTTTGATCACAAGAACTTTCTAATATTCCTCCTGCCTCCAGTCTTACTCTGTCTGAAGCATTCTCCACAGTACACAACTGGCTTGATTTTCCTAAAATGCAAATCTGACCATGCAATTCCTCTATTTAAAAACCCTTACTATCTCCCCCATTGACTTCAGGAGGAAGTTCAAACTCCTTAGCATGGTGCAGAGCCTTTCCTTGCCTGAGACTTGCTTAGCCCTCCTGCCTTCTACTTTGTTACCCATCTCTGAGGGAGCCTAGGTGCTGGCTTAGTGCTTGTCTTAGCTGTTGTTGTTTTTCTAGAAGACCCTGAGGCAGGGATTTGAGTGCAAGTGGTGGTGCAAACAGTGATGCACATGACTACTAGGTAAAAGGTTGGTGGTTTGAACTCACCCAGAGGCACCTCGGAAGACAGCCCTGGTGATCTGCTCCCAAAAGCTCTACTCTCACACACATGGGGTTGCCATGAGTCGGAATCGACTCCGTGGCTACTGACAACAACAGCAGTTTCTTTGGGAGGTGACTCTGGAAGCACGAGGAGGGGAGTGGGGAAGTGAGGCAGGGAAGGAACAAAGTCAATTCAGGGTACATGGGTGAGCAGGTGACATTGTGGGCAACTGGGGCTCAATCCCACTGGGAACCACTGGGGGCCAGTATAGGGCATGCCTCAGAGGGACAAGGAAACTGGGTATTTATTTCCCAGCCCCCAACTCTTATTGGCAGAGAGCTCTTCCTGGAGGGTTAGGTCCTCAGCTTTTCCAATCTGCTCTGCCAATGCTGAGCTTGCTCCTGGGGCCAGAGAAGAGCCCCCGTTCCCCTGCCCATGCCAAGGCAGAGCTGTGCATTCAGTAGGAAGCCTCAGAGTATTTGGGAACAATGAGTGCTACAGGTACGGGAGAAGCATCGACAGCAGGGGTAGATTATCCAATAGGCAAGGTAAGCACCCCGTAGTGAACAATTTCACATTTTTTCACCACATCAAAGATTCTGCTTCTAGGTATGGCTGGCATCTGTCTCCCAACCCCACAGCACGTTCCTACAGAATCAAAGCCTCTTTTCAAATTTACAGTCCCAGACAGGGGTGGATGACCCAGTAAGCAAGGTAAGCACCGGCTTACTTACTAACCTGAAGTGAACAATTTCACATGAGCTTCACCACTTATTTGTTCACTACAGATGATCTGGTAAGCAAGGCAAGCACCACGCTTACCTTACCTATTACATAATCCGCCCCTGATGGACAGCGTCCATCACAGGGCTTCTCTTGTGTGTTCTGTAGCACCCCTGCGGCCTCTATCATAATACCTGTCATATGTGCACAGAAAACGTGTGCCTGCTTGTTAGTCTGTCTCTCCCTGCACTGTGAGCATCCCAAGGGCAGTCTGCTGGACTTTGCAGATGGCCCATAGGCACCGTGCGGTACATTTACACAAGGTATATGAATGGATGGATGAATAAAATGAATAGTCGGAAGAGACGAGATTGAGCGTAAGGGAAAGAGAAATCAATAAAGAGGAAGAAATCAGAGAGACAGAAGAAAATGATCCAGTAGGAGGGGAGGTAGTAAAGACAGGAGAGAGAATGGGAAATTGCCTGAGATGAAAGAAAGAATCGGAGATGCTAAAAGGACGGGGGTGTCATTTTCAAGGCTGCTTCTGCAAATCGCTTTGCATCTTGCAAAACGAAATTCCATATTGCAGACCCTAAAATAACAGTCTGTCATAATACCTAGCACAGTGGAACAAGCTTGGAAGAAAACATCTTAAAAATATTTCAGAGCCCCATGTCCCTGACAAACACCGTCTCTACACCAGGTGGTTTGGGGGAATTAGAAAGGACCACAGCATGTATTTATTTGTGCTTCTTTTCACAATGTAGTCCAAATTCCTGTTCCACACTGGTCTGTTGAAGCCTCGTCTATGTACCTCAACCTTTAAGAAAAACAAACACACGTGCCTTCTGCCTCCCCTGGGAAAAAGTTACAACCTCTTCAACAGCATGTTTGCTAAGGAAGCAGTTGTTACCTTAATGATCTATGAAATTTTCTTTAAACACCTTGTGCAAGCGTGGGGCGGAATATGGAAAAATGGTAGATGAGAAAAGAGAGCACACACCATTTCACTGCATTGTTCTTGAAAAAAAAAAAAGAAGAAAAGCTACAGTTATGGAGTTTCCTTTTCAAGGACAAGGATAAAGAGATGCCCCACCACCCATCTGTCAGTGTTTCATACTGTGGTGGCTTGCCTACATGTGGTGGCATTCCAGCTGGAATGCTGGAAGCTATGCCACTGGTATTTCAGATACCAGCAGGGGCACCCATCGTGGACAGGTTTCAGCAGACCTTCCGGACTAAGACAGACTCGGAAAAAAAGGCCAGGCAATCTACTTCTGAAAATCAGCCAATGAAAACCCTATGGATCATGGAATATTGTCCGATAGAGTGCTGGAAGATGAGCGTCCTAGGCTGGAAGGCGCTCCACAACAGCTGCAACAACGAACTCAAGCACACCAATGACCATGCAGATGGTGCAGGACTGGGCAACATTTCATTCTGCTGTGTGTGGAGTTGCCATGAGTCAGCCAGCTCAGGGCAACTAGCAAGAACATAGGGATTTTAAGTCTAAAAACGTCTTTTACAAAGGACCTAATTTTTTGTTTGTTAATCTTCCAATGGCTAGTTTCATAAAGTAGAATCACTGGGGTTAATGTCCTTGACATGGCTATGGACACATTAATGGCAAAGTATGAAGTAATCATAGCGCCATTGTTGTTAGGTGCTGTCAAGTGGATTCCGACTCATAGTTACTGTATATGACAAAGTAGAACTGCCCATAGGGTTTCCTGTTTTTTTTTTTTTAATCTCTACAGGCGCAGATCGCCAGGTCTTTTCTCCTGTGGAGCTGCTGGTGGGTTCGAACCACCGACCTTTCGGTTAGCAGCCCAGTGCTTAACCATTGTGCCACCAGGGTTCCTGCATCATTATTACTGGAAGGAATTTTTTTTTCTGGACCCTGGTTCCTCATAGCGTGGTTCCCTCAGCCAGCAGCAACGTCATCTACCACCTGACACTTGTTAGAAAAGCAAAATCACGGGCCCCACCCTGACCTACTGAATCAGTCTCTTGAACCAGGGCCCAGTAATCTGTGTTTTACCTAGGCTTCCAGGTGATTCGCACATGCACCAAAGTTGAGAACCACTGATTTAGAGCAAAGGAGCCCTGGTGGCTCAGTGGTTACAGTACTCAGCTGCTAACTGAAAGGCCTGTGGTTAGAGCACACCAGCCATTCCACAGGAGAAAGATGTGGCATTCCACTTTCATAAAGATTACGGCTTTGGAAACCCTGTGGGGCAGTTCTACTCTGTCCTGTAGGGTCGCTATGAGTTGGAATCGACTCAGCGGCAGTGGGTTTGGTGGGTTTTGGTCTAGAGCAGGCCTCTCTGGGTATGCTCCATATACCAGTGCCAGTCTGTAAACATTGCGGTCTGCACCTGGGCCATTGTACTTGTTACTGGTTATTCTCAATTCCTTATTGCTAGTCTAACTAGTGGAAACCCTGGTGGTGTAGTGGTTAAGTGCTACGGCTGCTAACCAAAGGGTTCTCAGTTCAAATCCGCCAGGCGCTCCTTGGAAACTCTATGGGGCAGTTCTACTCTGTTCTGTAGGGTCGCTATGAGTCAGAATCAACTCAACAGCACTGGGTTTTTTTTTTTTTTTTTTTTTGGAGTCTAAGTAGTGTTGTTGTTGTTAGATGCCATTGAGTCGATTCTGACTCATAGTGGCCCTGTGTACAACAGAATGAAACACTGCCTGGTTCTGTGCCATCCTCACAATCCTTGTTGTGCTTGAGCCCATTGTTGCAGCCACTGTGTCAACCCATCTTGCTGAGGGTCTTCCTCTTTTTCACTGACCCTCTGCTTTATCAAGCATGATGTCCTTCTCCAGGGACGGTCTCTCCTGATCACATGTCCAGAGTACGTAAGACATAGTCTAAGTAGTGAGGATTCTCTTGTGCATTCTCACAGTTTTAGTTATAAGCCCAGTCAAAAAGTTCCTACCGGATTCCTTCTAGAATGGATGAAACTATTCTTTGTTTAATGCTGTCCCACCATCTTCCCTTTCTCTTTAATACTAAACATTGACTCCATCCAGAAACACCTCTGGAGGTGGAGCCCCACAGTTGAAATGAGCCACTCCTAGATGACCATTTGCTCTGCTGGCCTTCACCAGTGGGGAAAGGGAAGATCTAAGACTGTTTGAACTTTGGGGTGGAAAGAGACAGTGCAGGGCTTCTGGGCCTACCAGTGAAGGGGAAAAGCATCTTCTATGGTCGTCCCCTCCCTGGGGCATTACAGGGAGGTTCAGAACTAAAGCGAGAATAAAAATAAAGTAGTTCGTTGTATGCAGCTCGTATATGCATATTTCCCTCCAGTCACTCAGTGGGAGGATGACTGGTTGAGAGCAGGATTCAGGTATTTCTACGTTAGGTATGCAAAATGCTATCTCCCAATACCATTTTAATCTTACAGTCTGCCATAAAACATACACAAGAGATAGGTAGGAAGCTACGAAAGCCATGAAAAAGAACATATTAGGTTCTATGGGGACTTGAAGGAGTGGAATGATTTCAGTCTACAGGATCAGGAAATGATCTTTTGAGGAACTTGCATTTTAGCTGTGTTAAGATGGTAAAGGAGGGGAGTGGAAGAGAAAATCACCAAGAAAATGAGTCCCAAATTCTCACTTTCCCAAATTACCACCACCTGAGAGATTTTGATTCAGGGCCTCACCTTCTTGCCTTGTTGTCTAATCAGGTTGTTTTGTTGTTGTTAGGTGCTGTCGAGTTTGTTCCGACTCATGGTGACCCTATGTACAACAGAATGAAACACTGCCCTGCCCAGTCCTGCGTCATCCTCACAATCATTGTTATGCTTGAGCCCATCGTGGCAGCCACTGTATCAGTCCATCTGTTTGAGGGTCTTCCTCTTTTTCACTGACCCTCTAACTTACCAGGCATAATATCTTCCTCCAAGGACTGGTTCCTCTTGATAACATGTCCAAAGTACGGGAGACGAAGTCTCCCCCTCATTGCTTCAGGGAGCACTGTGGCTGTATTTCTTCCAAGACAGACTTGTTAGTTCTGGCAGTCCATGGTATATTCAATATTCTTTGCCAACACCATAATTCAAAGGCATCGATTCTTCTTTGGCCTTCTTTATTCATTGTCAGATTTTGCATGCATATGAGGCGATTGAAAATATCATGGCTTGGGTCAGGCACACTTTAGTCCTCAAAGTGACATCTTTGCCTTTGAATACTTAAAAGAGGTCTTTTACGGCAGATTTACCCAATGCAGTAACGTCTTTGATTTCTTAACTGCTGCTTTCGTGAGTGTTGATTGTGGATCCAAGCAAAATGAAATCCTTGACAACTTCAATCTTTTCTCTGTTTATTATGATGTTGCCTATTGGTCCAGTTGTGAGGATTTTCATTTTCTTTATGTGAGATGTAATCTATACTGCAGGCTGTGGTCTAATGAGGTTAAAAGGCCTCATATCTTCTTCCAGGGATGTTGAACACTAATGTTAACATGGTTCCTTTAAAAGGGAAGCTTATCATTAGGTGGCCTAAAAGCCGTAACTACTTTTTCAAGCAGCCACAATTTCTATTTAGTGACTGAGGAAAAATGAATGACTTCAGGACTCTCTGGGTAACTGGAAACATCTAAAATCAGGCCCAATGCCTGAAGTAAGATATGGTGTGGCCAGACAGATATAAACAGAAAGAGAGAGAGAAATACAGGTAAGGCTTTCAAGTTCTAGTGGGAGAGTTGTTCTAACCACTATATGGGGGGAACACGTATTGGAGCTGAAGAGATAACATAAAAATAGTGTTTCACCATGCAGACCTGGGGTCTTGGCTTCTGATAGACTGGGCTCGTTCGGCAAGACCCCAGGGAATCGGAAGCTCCGTCAGGGAAGATCTGAGTTGGATTGTTTCTGAGAAACTCTGCTTTGACTAAATTTATAGTGGCTGCTTTGCAAAACGTAGAAAAGATAATTAATTAAAGCAAATATACTCAGTCTCATATTGCCTGGCCCTTCCTTGGAAGTGACCCCATTTCCTAACTTGATTGTTCAGTAAACACCAGGCACTCTTCTTATGCATGTAAATGTATTCTGGGGTGTTCTCTCAATAACCATCTCCCTTGAATAAATATTAATGCCAGTGTCGCTTTGGGAAATTATCTGCTCTTGTATATTCTTATACCTTCTAAGGAATCAGCCTGCATCGTGTTGCAGAGGTCAGTTTCCCAGTGGGGCATTAAATAAATGACTTTTGGCATTGAGAATATTAAACATTTAAAAATGGTGTCATCTACCAGCCCACAGCCACCCTCCATTATTCGTTGATGACTTTAGGACCTATTTCACTGTCAATCCAACACTTTCAGTAATGTCACCTTTTCTGGGAGGGGTCTTCATTATCACTGTGGATAATTGACCCAATCCTCGAGTTCACAGCCTATTGTTGTTGTTGTTGTTAGGCTCCATTGAGTCGGTTCTGACTCATAGTGATCCTATGTACCACAGAATGAAATTCTGCCTGGTCCTCCACCATTCTTAAAGTTATTGTTATGCTTGAGCCCACTGTTGCAGCCTCAGTGTCAATCCATCTCGTTGACGGTCTTCCTCTTTTTTGTAGACCCTCTACTTTACCACGCATGATGTCCTCCTTCTCCAGGGACTGATCCTTCCTGACAACATGTCCAAAGTATGTGAGATGCAGTCTCACCATCCTTGCTTTCAAGGAGCATTCTGGTTGTACTTCTTACAAGACAAATTTGCTCATTCTTTTGGCAGTCCATGGTATATTCAATATTCTTTGCCAACACCACAATTCAAAGGTGTCAAATCTTCTTTGGTCTTCCTTATTCATTGTCCAGCTTTCGCATGCATATGATGCGATTGAAAAGACCATGGCTTGGGTCAAGCGCACCTTAGTCTTCAAGGTGACAACTTTGCTTTTCAACACTTTAAAGACGTCACAGCCTATTAGGGTCTGTGAAAATTAATTTAGTAGATCATGACCAGCTAGGCCAGGACTAGGGTGAGGTTAGTGAGGCCTTGGGTGCAAAATTTAAGGGAACACACAAAAAAAACAGTAATCAAGGTAAATAAAATTTTAATGAAATATTCTTAAAAATCAAAATTCATGCAAAATTTCATGGTGAACAAAATATCAAATTTTTACATAAAAACAGAATCTGACTCCAAACTTGTGTGACTAAACTCACTGCTTATTGTTGTTGGTGCCTTCGAGTTGATTCTGATTCATAGTGACCCTATGTACACTGGAATGGAACACTGCCCATTCCTGCACCATCCTCACAATTGTTCTGTTTGAGCCCACTGTTGCAGCTACCGTGTCAGTTCATCTCATTGAGGGTCTTCCTCTTTTTCGATGATCGTCTACTTTACCAAGCGTGATGTCCTCCTCCAGGGACTGGCCTCTCCTGATAACACGTCCACAGTACGTGAGATGAAGTCTCACCATCCTTGCTTCTAAGGAGCAATCTGGCTGTTCTTCTTCCAAGACAGATTTGTTCGTTCTTCTGGCAGTCCGTGGCATATTCAATATTCTTCACCAACACCGTAATTCAAAGGCATCAATACTTCTTTGGTCTTCCTTATTCACTGTCCAGCTTTCACATGCAAATGAGGTGATTGAAAACACCATGGCTCGGGTCAGGTGCACCTTAGTCCTTAAAGTGTGACATCTTTGCTTTTCAACACTTTAAAGAGCTCTTTTGCAGCAGATTTGCCCAATGCAATGTGTCGTTTGATTTCTTGACTGCTGCTCCCATGGGCATTGATTGTGAATCTAAGTAAGATGAAATCCTTGACAACTTCCTTATTTTCTCTATTTATGATATTGCTTAATGGTCCAGTCGTGAGGACTTTTGTTTTCTTTATGTTGAGGTGTAATGCATACTGAAGACTGTAGTCTAATCAGGTTAAAAGGCTTCATATCTTCTTCTGGGAATGTTGAACACTAATGTTAACATCCAAAAAAAAAAAAAGAAAGAAAAACTGATTGCCATCCAGTCGATTCTGACTCATAATCTTTGATCTTCATTAGTAAGTGCTTCAAGTCCTCTTCACTTTCAGCAAGCAAGGTTGTGTCATCTGCATATTGCAGGTTGTTAATGAGTCTTTCTCCAATCCTGATGCCACATTTTTCTTCATATAGTCCAGCTTCTCGGATTATTTGCTCACTAGACAGACTGAATAAGTATGGTCCCCATAGTGTTATTTATTGCAAAATAAAAAAGCATTCCCAAACAGTAAAGCGGGTCGTTACCGGTTTATAGCATGCAAGAAATGACACCACCACTCAAGCATGAGCATCCAGATGCTCAACAGCAAGCCTGCTTGGCCTCAATTTCCCTTTTGCTTTGTATTCACTGATCCTATTTTTTCATGTTTTCCACTGATGCAGCCAACTGGTGGCTTCATGAATTTTGCATGTTATGTTGTGTCGGAATCGACTTGAGGCCACAGGTTTGGTTTTGTTTTGGTTTGGATCATGGATGAAGGCTGCTACCCCAAGTGACCAGCAGGGGCAGCAGCATCCCATCGTGTCCAGGGACCAAAAGAATCATCTGTCCCCAGCCTTTTGTGTCTGAGTACACTTCATTTTATCAGCAAACTCCCTGCGAGTGATCCTGGAAAGGGAGTGTTAGTTATTACACTGCATCAGGAAAGGGTCAAGGACAGGGGCCTGGGATAGCGATGGTTAGTTTTTAGATTTCACTGTGTGTTAAAGTAAGAACTGGCTCACTGCACATGCAGAGCCCCACTACAGGAGATGACACCATGACAGAAGCCAGGGGTACAAAGTGGAGGCCAACTAAACCATTTTGGTTGATTACAATGCAGCTATCGGACTGGACATTGTTTTGTCCTGTTGTAGATAGGGTTGCTATGAGTCTGAAGCAACTCGGCAGCACCTAACAACAACAACGTTAATATTTTGTTAGAAAATGAATAGTCCAGTACAAATGCTAAATCACACAAGGCATAGGTAGGCCAGGACTTTGCCAGGGAAGCACACAGTTGTGGGGATTAAATCAATTACTGTATGTAAAGTGCCTAGAACAGTGCCTGGCATACAGTAAGTCTTCAATAAATGTTAGCACTTGTTCCTTTTTTTTTTTAACCATGGTTCAGACTCCAGAAGTTTGAAAAGCATTGCTTTAGAGAGAAAAATGTCGTTTCCTGAGGGACAAATAATTGGAAATGTCTCCTGGTCTTTTTTTCCGAAATTCGATCATCAATGATAATTAGAAGCCTTGACTGCAAAGGTCAAGTATAATTTGTTTTGCTCCCTCCCCTCCCCCTCAAGTCTTAACTATGGTAATTAAATTTTGTATTTTGAATAGCCATTTTTGAGATGCACAATCAAATCAAGAATATTGCCATGCAAAACATGTAAGTTTGCATTCCCAATAAATATATTTTTTAAAAAAGAAACAAAGCAATGAGTGTAACTGCCTACTGGTATCTCTTAGGAGTCTCCCTTTCATGTCTACCAGCATCAAGAATCTCAGGTGTCCTTCTTGCTTCCCACTGTGATCTCCAAACTATCTCTCTTTCCTCTTTCCACAAACCCAGTTCTTTTGGTGCCTCTGCAGTTCAGGTCATTAGACTTCACCATTGCTTTCCCTGATCACTGATGTCATTTACCACCCCCTGCCACACTCCCTTATTAGTTGGTGACTTTATCACCTATTTCACTGTCAACCCAACGCTCTTACTAATGTCACTTTTCCTTTGCTAAGGGGTCTTCAGTATCCACATAGATAATTAATTCAAATCCTTAAACTCCCAATTCCTGGATTACCTCACTGTCAATAATTTTTCCTCCACCCAACCTTAGTCATATACTCATGTGATCATACCCTTATCCTTATCTTTGTTGTTGTTTTTAGGTGCTGTCCAGTTGGTTCTGACTCACAGTGACCCTGTGTACAACAGAACGAAACACTGCCTGGTCCTGTGGAATTCTTTACTTCCTGTGAAATCTTCATTTTTAACATCATTCTCTCTCTTTCTGGCTGCTGGCTTGTATCCTCCCATTTCACTTACTCCACTATTCCCACTTCAGCATTTCATTGACTTCAATAAAATGGCCAATCCATGAATAGCCAGTGTCTCCTTCATGTTCTTCTCCCTCTCCTTATCAACCTTAGAGTCCGTCATTCATCACTACAACGACTCTCTTGAGGGTACCTTTAACTCCCTCTCTCTCTATCTCTCCCTCCATCCTTCCCCTCTCTTCCTTTACTTTTCCTTTTCCTCTCTCCATTTCTTCCTTCCTCCTTTCCTCTTCTCCTCCAACTCCTTTGTCATTTTCTCCTTCTCCTCCCCCCTTACACTCACCTGGAAAAACGTTAATTGTACTTAAACCAAGTACCTGTCATTGCAGTACCTGTCATTGTAGTTCCTAAACCTGAGCCTTGAATGTTGCTGGGGGAAAACACACACCTGCTGATTGTTCACATTTTAGATTAATAACCACAGATCCCAGACAGGCACTATCACTGCCTCAGCATTCTGACTCCATCTCTCTCCTTGGAGCAATTGCTTTCTCACTCTCCAAAACTACTATTTAATACCTGATCTTCCCTCCTCAGACCTTCTACACTCTTTCTTTCCACCTCACTCTCAGCTGAGAATCTGCCTCATACTTCCTGGAAAAGATAGGTGCAATTAGTTAGGAGCTCCTACATGTTAACATCATCAACCCTACCAATCAAGCAGCCCGATAGTTGCTCTTCCATTTTGTCTGTAGAGTGGTAGAATGCACAGACTCTGTCTGGAGACAGTGTCTGACTTCAGATCCTGCTATGTCACTTCCTAGTTTCCCCAGCATAGACGAATGATTTAACCTCTCTGTGCTTTTGTGTTCTTATCAATGAGTTGGCAATTATTTAAGGTATTATTAAAATGGATGAACTATCTGCTCCCACCTAAGACCAACCCCACCTGTTTGCTCTAGATTTTATCCTTTCTCACCATCTCAAGGTATTTGTTCTGAAAAATCTACCTTCCCTTCACTGCAGCATTGATTTCTCCCATTTCACTAGAGACTAGAGTAGTCCCACTGGCAAACAGGGTCTTTAATCTTCCATTTTGAAAAAAAAAAAAACAAACAATCCTCCCATGAGCTCATGTATAATTCCATACCACTTTCTATGCTCCCCTGCACACAGCAAAGGCTATTGCAAGTGATGTCTATAGTCTGCCTCCTTTTCCCTTATTTCTTTTTTTCTGCTCAACCCACTCCAGACAGGTTTCTGTTGGAGTGCCTCATCCTCAGTGCTTTTTTTATTTACACTCTCTCAGTGGGTGATCTCACTTAGTTTTGTGGATTTAGACACTATCTGTTTGCTGGACACTCCCAAGTATATATTTCTGAATTTTCTCTCTCTCGAGCAAAATATCCATCTAATTCCTTGCCAACTCCACTAGGATGTCTCATAGGCATCTGAACTTAACAGCATCGAAATATAACTCTTCAGTTTCACCCCAAATCTGCATCTGCCACAGTAGTCTCTATATCAATAAATGGTAATACCACCCACCCATTTGCTTAACCCAAAAACCCATGAGCCATAATTGATTCCTCTCATTTCCTCACCTCATTATATCAAATGCATCAGCAAGACTAATGGGTTTTATCTCCAAAGTGTAACTACTAAAATTTAAGTTTCATCAAGGAATTGCATTCTGTCTGTCCTGTTCAACAACGTATTCCAAGGATCTAGGACAGTGCCTGGCACATAGTTGTTGTTAAGTGCCTTCGGAGTCGGTTCCTACTCATAGCGACCCTATGTACAACAGAACGAAAGACTGCCTGGTCCAGGGCCATCCTCATAATCTTTGCTGTTTGACCCTGTTGTTGCTGCAACTGTGTCAGTCCATCTTGTTGAGAGTCTTCCTCTTTTTCGCTGACCCTCTACATAGTAGGCATATAGTAGAGACAAATATTTGTGGAATAAATAAATGAATCCTGAATCTGTCCATTTTCTTCTGTGTCCATGACCAATACCATAGTTGAAGCCAATGACATTTCTCACCTATATTTCTATAATAGCCTCTTAACTGATCTGCTGCTGCTACTCTTAACCCCATGAATTATCCTGCACAGGATAGCCTAAGTGATATTCACCATGTTGAATCCATTCAGTGGATTCCAATCAGAATAAAAATCCTTTATCCTGGTCTACAAAGTGCTGTATGAACCTGAAATTGTCTATTTCTCCAACTGCATTTCCTACTACTTTGTCTCTCTCCTTCACCACTGTATTCCCAGAATTGGCTGGCTTAGCATAGTAGGTTCTCAGTAAATGTTTGTTGAATGAATGAATGAATTTATGGTGGTTGGGTGGTCTGATAATGCCCAAAGTCTAAAACTAAAAACAGGTTCAACCTTCTAGCATCCTATATGAGATTGAACTGTGAAACGGAGCAGTGTTTCCCAGACTCACTGTCACACTGAAATTACCTGGGGAGCTTCCAAAATACTGATGCTTATATCCTATCTGGAGACTAATTTAATTGGTATGGGGTGTGGCCTGCATCTGGGGTTTTTTGAAAGGTCCCAGGCAATTCTAATGTGCAGGTAAGTTTGGGAACCAGTGAACTGGAGATTTTGAGCTACTTCAAACCTCAAACCTCTGGATAGTGTACAGTGTAAAGTTTGGGTTTTTGCATTAGAGACAATGAGAGCAGTCTTGATTGAATTTATAAAGCTGGAGTCTACTTGGGCAAGGACGTTATTTACATAAGCTCAGAGCAATTGGTGAAAAAAGTCAATCAAGTCAGCTATGTGCACACACACAGTCACACCTGCAGAAACACAGAAATCATCAATATTCAAAACAACCAGGATTTTAAAGTAACTTTGTCAGATTGAATATATATCCCTAATTAGGGCTGCCAGATAAAATACTGGACACCCAGTTAAATATGAATTTCAGATAAACAACAAATAACTTTTTAGTATGTTATTGTAAGTTTAGTATAAGTTATGAATAATGCATGGGACATGTTGTTGTAGTTGGGTGCTGTCAAGTGTAGCTGGGTGCTGACTCATAGCGACCCCTTGTGGCAGAGCAGAACTGCCCCATGGGGTTTCCTAGGCTGTAATTTTATGGAAGAAGATCTCTAGGTCTTTCTCCCATGGAGCCCCTGGATGGGTTCAAACCACCAACCTTTCAGTTAGCAGCCAAGCTCTTAACCATTATGCTACCAGGGCTCCTTTTGCATGGGACATACTCATGCTAAAAAAGTATTCACTGTTTATCTGAACTTCAAATTTAGCTGGGCACCCTGTATTTTAATTCATTAAATCTGACAACCCTAAACGAATTTTAAAGAACCAATCTGAGCAGTGATACAGTAAAGCAGGACAAATCAGGATGAAAAACAAACAAAAACCTTAGCTTCTTGCTCTTTGTGCGTTTTTCTATTTTCTGGATTACATTGCCTGGTTAACCACCTCAGGCTTCACCTGACTTTGTCTGCATGGCGGGTCACTGTACCTTATTTTGTCTCTTCTGTCTTTTTCGGAGCCTCAGGAACTCCTTGTGCTGCCTGGAGACAAAGTTGACAGCTGCGTACTCCAGCAAGGCAGCAAAGACAAACAGAAGGCACACTGCCATCCAGATGTCGATCGCTTTCACATAGGAGACCTGAAAGAAAAGAGCACCCACCATGAAAACTTGCAGGGAAACCAGGTTCTTAGTGGCCTGATCAGCAGAATGACCTCATTTCCCTTGGTCAAGGATTTTCTAGCCTTTCCTTAAGAAAATGCTTAAGCAAGGCATCAATTTCACTTTCAAGCTTCTGGGCATCGTGGGCATTGCAGGCATCGCAGTGAAAGTTCCCCACTCCCTGGCCCAGGCCCTTTTGCCATCTCTCTCAAGACAGCCCACCTGCTCAAGTAGCCTCATCCCTGACACCAGCTCCAAAGATGACTATAAGAATTTCCTTCACTAAAAAGAAAGAGAAAAATAAAACAAAACTTTGAGGTAAGATAGAATGGGGACCATTCTTAAAACTACTTATTTCCTTCTATTTTTTCCTAGCTCGTAAAAACCAATATGGTGAAGGTAATTCCAAAACTTGGATGAGAAATAAACTATGTATGGCTTTGGGCCCTTCAAAAAACAAATTCTAATTCCCATCAATCTACTGAGCCTAGCTGACAGTGAAAACAGTTTTAAATCATAAACCGTTGCAATTCAAGAGTACTCAACCAAAGTAAAGCATTAGGGCTCTCTCTAGCTTGTGGGAAGGTATCTGGTTAAAATGGAAACTTTTATAACCCTTCAATGTCTGGCTGAATGTTTAGTACATGTCATTTTTATAAGAGTAGGAAAGCAAATATTTTTATTAGAAATGTAAAATGCCCTCATTTCACTCAACTTAGTATTTTTTTGTTGTTGTTGTTGTTTGTTTTTCTTTTTTAATATAACAGAGGGGGAAAAAAACTATTGGACCCCAGCCTGCCATGGATGGATACTTACTAAACTGCCGGCTGAATGTGCACTATCCATTTCTAATTTCTAAAGAGGGTTTCCTAGTTTTTCTGAATATAAAAATATGTGCTCTTATTAAAAAAAAAAGAAAGTAATGAAAAAAATGGAAATAAAAATCATTGGTAATGATAGCTAAGACTTCTGAGTGCTTCCCACGAGCCAGCCAGTATTTGAAGCCTCTCACATGTATGAATTATTTTAATGCTTACAACAACCGTATTACCCCATTTCTGATAAGGAAACTGAGGCCCGGAAGGGTTAATAATTTGTCCAAGGTCACAAAGCCAGTGAGTGGCAGAGCCAAGATGAACCCAGTCTGACCAGTGAATTTCCTTTCTGGGCACACACAAACACACTACTAGGATCATGCAGTTTATATCTTGCATTTCCCCTTGACCTTTATAGTGAGCGCTTTTCATGTCATTTAACTCCCTTCTATATCATTTCTAACCCTGGTGGCGTAGTGGTTAAGTGCTACGGCTGCTAACCAAAGGGTCGGCAGTTCGAATCTGCCAGGTGCTCCTTGGAAACTCTGTGGGGCAGTTCTATTCTGTCCTATAGGATCGCTATGAGTCGGAATCGACTCGACGGCACTGGGTTTTTTTGGGTTATATCATTTCTAATGCTTGCCTAACCATCCATACCACGATTAGTCATTCAACATTATAGAACATTTAGGTTATTTTCCCTTTTTTTGCTACTATAAGTTTTGCTCTGGAAACCCTGGTGGCGTAGTGGTTAAGAGCTACAGCAGTTCGAATCCACCAGGTGCTCCTTGGAAACTCTATGGGGCAGTTCTGCTCTGTCTTATAGGGTCGCTATGAGTCAGAATCGACTCTATGGCAATGGGTTTAGTTTTTTTGGTTTATAAGTTTTGCCGCTGTGAACATGCATTCTCAAAAGAATCTGTATCTCTGATTACTTAGAGATTGAATTCTAGATGCGGATTATGGGAGTCGTTGATGGTTGCTGTTGAGTTGATTCCAACTCATAACAACACCGTGTGTGTCAGAGAAGAATTGCGCTCCATAGGGTTTTCAATGGCTGATTTTTCAGAAGTAGATGACCAGGCCTTTCTTCTGAGGTACCTCTGGGTAGCTTTGAACCACCAACCTTTCAGTTTGCATCTGAGTGTGTTAATCATTGCACCACCCAGGGATTCCAATTATGGGAGTAAATGAGATGGAAATAGGCTTTTGACTAAGAAAAACCCGGCACCAAGGAGTAAGAGCAGAGACTCTGGAGCAAGATGGTCTAAGTAAGAAATTCTTGATAACTTTGCCAAGTGGTTTAACCTCTCTCTGCCTCGGTTCCTCATCTGTGTAGTAGGGACAATAATAGCACCTACCTCATAAAGTTGTTATGTGGATAAAATTGCTTAATGCATATAAAGTGCTTAGAACAGTGTTTAGAACATAGTAAGTGCTATATAATGTTTGTAATTATTTGACTATATCAGGGTGTGATTTTGCTGATAAATTTTGGAAAAGACAGAAAAATTAATAAGGAAAGTAAAAAATTCCCACAATCCAAATGTGTTCCAGTGATTATTTTCAAGGTCACTGCCTGCCTTACGTGATTTGTCTCAATGTGTCTGAACTGCTTGCCAGTCCCAGACTGGTTCAGCACTTTGTCATCTCCAGCCCTTTGGATACATTCCATTTCTTTACCTGGGTTGCTTATCCCCGTTCTATCTGATTACCAGCCTCCTTGAAATCCTTCAAGACTTGACTTAGATACCAACTCTCCTGGGAAGTGTCCCTAACCTTCCCCTTTCTCCAATCTGGGATAGTGGCCACTTGTCTTTGCTCTCTTATCACTCAGTATCAAACTTGTCTGTTTCCTTCTTTGTCCACCAGCTTCCCCAACTCCACCACTAGACTGTAAACTTTTCTTTTGAGGACAGGCCCTGTGTAGTATTATACCCTGTATCATCAGCACAGGACTCAGCAAATAGTAGGCAGGTAATTAGATATGTGGGATGGATGGACGGACAGATAGATGGATGAATGGATGGATGACTGAATGATGGAAGGAAGGAAGGAAAGAAGGAAGGAACAAATGAATGAAGGAAAGAACAAAGGGAGAAAATATCTGGCTGTTTTTCCACCAGTCGCATATATTTGATACTTCTAGAGTGGACTATTAATCCAACATATTTATATTCTCTCAGCCCACCTAGCATTCCTGGAATACTTCTTTTCTTAATAAACAATAATTTGTCTTGTAGTTGCTCTTCTGGAGCAATTGTGCTCTCCTGTAATAATACAACATTACCAATCACAGCATTCTCAGTTATATATGATTCAAATGGCCTGTAAATGTTTTAAGACCCAATAATGAGAGAACTTTGTCAACACCTGAGATATGTCCATACCAATAGCTAAGTCCAATACAGCTGACCTGCCAGTCCTTTCCTTCCTGGTGTTTACAGCGTTCAGTAATTTGCAAAACTTTCTCCATCACTTTCTGGCCATCAGCAGACTGAGCACGTATTTGGCCTCTTTTATAGCTGCTCATAAATGAACCCTTTCAGGCTCTTAATCATTTTGGTTGGTCTCTGAGTTTCCTCCAAATCACGAACATCTTTCCCATATTGAAGTGCCAGCATTAAATGCATTATTCACATGGATTTAGAGGGTATTGTGAGACATCTATTACATACAATGTGATGTCCCTCAGTGCTGGTCTCTCAGGATTAAAATGCCTTTTTGTTGCTTTTACACAGCTCTGATGTCAGCTTCTTTCTCCCTGGCTGCTAATCCTCAGATGTTTTTAGCTCACATCTTCCTCTGTCACTTTGTTTTTATGATTCTTGGGCTTACATGATCCCTTTCCGAACTACTTTAGTACAAACTTGCAAAATAGTTTTCAAAGGTAATTAAGCTCTCAAAATGCAGTTATAACTGAGTTGGTGTCCTTCTGGGCATATTTAATTCAGAAAAACAAAAACAATCATTGAAGACCTACTGTGTGGAAAGTACTATAACATAGGTGCTAATGGGAGCTGGGATGGGAGACACAAGAATGACTAAGATGCACATCGATTCTTCCCACCCAGGACTTCCCAGATTACACTCCAGGGGACCCCATTCACACTGGGCTCCAGCCAATATCATTCACATAGACCAGGGACACCAGTAAATTAACATTACAGCCAGTGGGTCAAATCCCACCCTCCGCATGCTTTTGTAAATAAAGTTTTATTGGAACATAGTCAAGTTCATTCACTTACATATTGTCCATGGCTGCTTTTGCACTAAAATGGCAGAGTCGAGTAGTTGTAACAGAGATAATAGGGCCTGCAAAGCACAATATATTTACTATATGGCCCTTTAAAGAAAGCGTTTGCTGGCCCCTGTCGTAGTTTGTTGTGTTGTCCGCTGAGTCCTGGGGTTGTACATCCCAGTGGCCCTGGTTTGGTGCTTGAGAAAGCCATGATTTACCAAGAGGGAAGTCACATGGACACATAAATGTGGATGATCCCACATGCTAACGTTGAGGAAAGACCAAGAGGCTGGTGGAATATGGGGCAGGGTAAGGTTGATGCTGACAGGGAAAATCAGAAAAGGCTTCATTCCTGGGTGTTTGACTTCGGGCTTAAGGAAAACCAGGGTTTTGATGGGTGGAAGAAGCTGTAATAGCAAAGTCATAAAGATGGGAGAGAGCAAGGAGGGCTCTGGCGATGGCGAACAACCCAGTGTGACTGGAATATGCTGGGTACCTGGGTGTGTATGGTGAGGGGTGGACAGGCTGGGCCAATGCAGAGAGGGCTTTGAAACTAGGCCTAGTGGTTTGGGGTCTCAAACTACTCGTAAAGATAAGCTACTGATGGTTTTGAGGTGGGAGGTAGATGTAGAAATCCTTTTCTTATTATCCTGATGGTCCTTGACTATCCCCAAAAGCAAGCGTCTTAACAAAAGCAGACATTTTCCCTCCTTATAGGAACGTCACACTTTGAGTCGGAATCGACTCCACGGCAACAGGTACGGTTAGGTATAGGAATTTACCTCCCTGGCTCTCACCACTTTGAACTCTATACACGGCTGGTTCTCTTCCAGCCTCGCTAACAGCATCTCTGAATCTTTTGCTGGATCCTCTTCATCCGTTTATTATTATTCGTGTCCCTTGAGCTCTTTCCTCTTCAATTTTTATTCTATCCTCATGTCTTCAATGAACTCATCCACTCCTGTAGCTTTCTTCTTACTCCTGGATGTGTGTGTGGGTGCATCCCATGGCAGAGTTTAGCCAAGTTCTCATGAATCCTGTTTCTTCTTCCTGTGACACCAGTAAACTAGATTTTCCATGAGATCTCATGAGGTCCCTTCTGCAGCTACCTTGCCAGTTACCTGTTTAAGATGGCGGTGCTATAAGATTCAAGAAGCCTGGATCCATAAATAATCCAGGGCCACCCACCCATGGTGGAGTGTAACATAGGTGAGAAACAAACTTTTATTGCATTAGGCCACAGAGATTTCAGGGTTTTGTGTTTCTGCAGCTCCCAAAACCATCCCACAACCCTGACCTTTCACTTCCTTTCCTATGCTAATTCTAAAATGCCTACAGGTAGGATTTGCAAAACTGGACTCATTAAATGCCCCCTCTTTCCCATCCATTTCATTATGAATCTTCCTCACCAGAAACCCTGGTTTCACCATTATTTCTTTCCTTGCCTTCATCTCTTATCTTCAATTTGTCATAAAGACTCACATTTCTTTCTTCAAAGCACCGTCGGGGTTACTCTTTACTCCCCATTCCAAAGATGCAACTACAACTCTAACCATCAACACTTACATTTGGTTATTATACCAACTTTCTAACAGATCCTCCTGCATTCAGTTTACTCCTGATGACACTTTATCCTTATGCTCCGGGAGGTTAAATTAAAACATCAATTTTATTTTGCAACACATCTGCTTAAGAACTACTGTGGCTCCCTATTGCAGACTTAGGTATTCAAAATCCTGCATAGCATGTATCCATCCTAGTTACTCAATCTCATTTCACTCTTTCCTAACACCGACCCCTGAGGAAGATAAGTGCATTCCCGCTGGCGACTCTGTCAACACCAGTGGTTCTCAAGTGGGGAGGACATTTGTCCCCGCCTAGAGACCTTAACTACTACTAG
This sequence comes from Elephas maximus indicus, assembly GCF_024166365.1. Lineage (NCBI taxonomy): Eukaryota > Metazoa > Chordata > Mammalia > Proboscidea > Elephantidae > Elephas > Elephas maximus. Next base: position 164,972,328 of record NC_064846.1, read on the forward strand.
TTTTTTTTAGAGACCTTGGGCAATGTCCGGATATGATTTGGATTGTTAACAATTGGTGGTGGCGGGGGGGTAAGGTGGGGAAGGAGGGGTGGGGGATTGCTACTAGCATCTACTACTACCATCTAGTGGGTAGAGGCCAGGGATGTTGCTCAACATCCTACAATGCACAGGACAGCCCCCACAACAGAGAATTATCAGACCCCAAATGTTAATAGTGCCAAGGTTGAGAAACCCTGATCTATACTCTTCTACCGGCATAGAAATTCAGACTGCCTTTTCTCTACCTGTTTCTTTCTCAAGGAGCAGACCAAATTCCATCTCCTGGGTGATACTTTCTCTGTCTATTCTAGCGCATAGTGGACTCTTCTGGCTTTAGAATTTTAACGCACTTCCAGCTGGATCACCCAGTTTAGTGTGCTTCATGAATGCATGTTTTATTCACCCAACTAAGTATGGCTACTTGAGGAGGGGAGGCACAAAGAAAAATACCTAGTAATTTCTTTTGGATCCATGCCACTGAGTACAAGTCTTTGTGCACATAATTAAGTACCCCACAAATGTCTATTGATTGACAAATTATCCAAGAGGTTGAATAAATTCAGATTCCTTTCACAATCACAATCACTGGTTTATATGGAGGCGCAGCTACCAAAAAAAAAAAAAAAAGACAACTAAAAGGAAAATAGAATTTAGTTTATGTCTTTTAGAGCTAACCCAGATTTCTCTTGGTTTATTTTCACTAAGAAAAAGAAGAACACTTATTATTCTTATGGATCTCTCATGTAGTCTACCAACATATCTGGTGGGAAAATATAGTCAGTCAAGTGGTTTAGTTCTTTGTGGCCCTAGGTAAAATTTTATCATTTGTTTGAACAGACCAGTTAAATTATGGAATTTACTGCATTGCTTGATTCTTTAGGCATCATGTCTACATTCCTTAGAGCTAGTTCCCCTTAATGTTTTTTCAATACTTTCTTGGCATCTTTTTGAAAACTTTGGCAAGTTTTCTTCAGTTATTTTTTTTCATTAATTGCATCCTCAGTTCAGTTTCAAAATGGGAAACCATGCCATAAATTTATTTACTTTAGCTCCACAATTTGTTTTGTCTGTGTTCACAAACTATATTGTTTCTTGGATCATAAAGCAAGTTGTTGTTTGAATGTCCTTAAAACTTGGACATCCTCTCTATCCTCCAAGGGCAAAAACTCCCATGTGACAATATGCCAAATAAAGTATATCCACATTCCCAGCCCCTAGGCTGACTCTGGAGCCCTGGCAATGCAGTGGTTAACAGCTCAGGCGGCTAACCAAAAGGTCGGCAGTTTGAATCCACCAGCCGCTCCTTGGAAAACCTATGGGGAAATTCTACTCTGTCCTATAGGGTCACTATGAGTTAGAATTGACTCCAAGGCAACAGGTTTGATTAGGCTGACCCCAGAGAACTGTGACATCCTGCCATCAGCTAATCAAGAAGGATTGGTTCTAAACATGTACGGAGAGGAGAAATTTTCTAGAGTACAGAAAAGTTCCGCCTGACTCTGATCAACCAAGAATTAATTTAAAATAGAAAACAGACAAAATGGAATTCATAGGGTAATTTAAAAATATTTTTTGAGTCAGTGTTCAACTATTTCCGAATTATGCATCAAACCATTGCTAAACCAGAATAGAAACTTTTCTTCTCTGTACAGTACAATTTCATTTTATCTAATTTAGAAGTGGGAAGATTTTAATTGACCCCAATTATTGAAGCTGTTGAAATGGAGGGATATCTGTTCGTCACAGTAGCCTGAGTTGTGCTTCCATTTCATGGAACAGAAACCTTTGGTAGCTCCAATCAAGTTGTATTTCACTGAGTGATATGAAGATACATGCCTCTTGGGAAGATACTCCACCACACTCTCCATCCCCATTTTATGGAGGAGAAAAATAAGTTTATTAAATGCATGTCTAAATCTCACACAGCTAGTAACCAACTGAGGTGGGTAATGAGAATTCCAGCTTTGATTTTGTTTTGTCTCTTACCTACATTCAGTCACTGTAAAAATAACGTCAGAAAAAATAGTCAAATTAACCCCGGTGCCAAAAATTTGTGGTGCTGTGAAATATCATCCTTATAACTTCACAGCCAAGTTGTCTTTTTTATTGCCTAAAGAACTCACACCTGCTATTTAATGCTGGAAAAATCAGATTTCCTTGGCAGAGAGGAATGATGGTGGAGCTGATTACCTAGACCATCCCAGTGTCACCACTCCCACCCCATTTTCTCTCCATGTCTGATACTCGTTGAGTTCTGGGCAGAGTAGTTGGGTAAACACAACTCTCGTGAAGGCTCTGTTTGCAGAAATAGCTATTGGATGACAGTACCTCTAAGCTTGGTAGCTGCAGGAACTAACCAGTACCCCTTAGATCACAAAACTTTCATCAGGACAGGGCTTGAACAACCCTCGGGACCAATTAGTTTGTTGGGCATTGGGTGGTGCACAGGTCTAGTTACCTGGTATTATTTGCAAGAATGAATAATTTTCTTTCCACGTGTAGTAAGGAATTTGGCCTCACTCAAAGAAAGGTCTGGCCTTTGTCCCCACTCCAGGAACATAACCTCTAAACCCTTGGAATTTCCCCAATGATAGGAGTGTCTTTATTATTCATGATGGGCCCCTCAACCACACCTGATAGTTTATGCTAACAACTTGACTTAGGATGGAGCTGGCCACACTCAACTGTCTTAGGGTTGGGACCGGTCAGGTCAGTAAGACCATCCATATGCTTTAGGGTGGGGCCTTTGGGTCAGGAGATATCAGCCTGACCTCTGGGGAAGGGAAGGGACTGGAGATTGAGTTTAGCCACATAGGCAATTAATCAATCAATCAATCATTGCTATGTAAGGAAGCAGTATAGAAACTCTGGACACCAAGGCTCAGGTGAACTTCACAGGTTGGCAAAACTCCTTGCTTTTTGTCACACATGGATACCAAGAGGGTAATACATACTGAGGACAATGGAAGCTTCATGTTTGAAACCCTTGCAGACACTGTCCTATAAGTCTCTTCCCCTGACTGATTTTAATGTATACTTTCCCGGTAATAAATATAACCATGAGTAATAATAGATTTCAGTGAGTTCTGTGAGTTTTCCTAGTGAATTATAAAAACTGAGGGTGGTTTTGGAAAACCCCCAACTTATAATTGGTGTCAGAAGTGAGGGTGGTATTGAGTAGGACTCTTCCCCTCTCACTTTGTAGTTGGACCCAAACTCCTTGCAGTTGGGATCAGATATCTTGGGCAGACTTGGCCTTCCGGAGGACTATGCCCTTAACCTCGCAATTTGGTTAACTCTGGATCCTCCATTATGGGGGCCAGCAAACTGTTCAAAGTAGCTTGTCAAAGCTTGATACCTGTCTGAGTGTTTTGGGTGGAGACATAAGAGACAAGTTGTAATGCTAGCCCCAGAATACGTGAGGAATACGAGGTGATAACTACTCTTCTTACAGGAACTGTAGGGACACCCTGCAGAAAGAGTCTCCCAGCTCTCAGCCTCCTGAAAATCTAGATATCGAGGAGAGCCCAGGTGAGGAGGGGGCAGCATCTGGAAGAAGTGGAGAAGCAGTGCTAGAGGGCATCTTCTTCCCTGTGCTTGCATCTACCACATCTCTCACCACATTCTCAGCCAATGGCCAGGAATGCTGATTCCCACCATCATCTACTTCCTGTGACTACACCTTCACTGACAAAACAAGTGAAGTATATTTCCTCTCAAACAAGGGCAGGAATGAGAAAAGAGTAAGGGTCAGGAGCAGATTGTTGAAAACAAACCTGATCCTACTAGTGGAATAACAACTCCAGGGAAGAAAAGAGCCAGTTGGGTTATCTCAGTATTGGAAAGACAGCCAAAGGCTTTTGGGGGATGATGGGGTGATACTCCACTTAATAGATATTTGTAAACTCAGTCTATGCATGTGTGTGTGAGAGAGAGAGAGAAACACACACACACTCAGGAGATTGTGAAGATGGGAAAGAAAGGAGGGAAATGAACAGCTTTGGAACCAGGCTGACTTGGATTTGAATCCTAGCTGAATGACCAATGATCTTGAGAAAATTACTTAACCTTCTGGAACCTCAGTTTCTTCATAGTGAAGTAAAAGCCCAAGGATTCTAGTCTCATGGGGGAAATTGGAGGATTGAATAAGATACTTTATGTAAATCCTGAAACTGGTTTGGCAGATTGTAGACACTCAGTCACATTGGTTTGCAAGGGATGAGCTCCTGAAAACATCACATAATTCAAAATTTGCATAATTCAAGATAATTTTTCCCAGAGGAATAAATGTAAAGTAGGATCTGTTGTGTTTCATGTTCAGTACATGCATTAAAACATTATTAGTATTTTTATATTGTCTTATTTCAAATTCATACACAACCTGAACTCAGAAAATAGGACCTATATTTTAAAGGGACTGAGATATCCTGTATATTATATAAACAAAACGAAGCCACTACTAGCACCATCATCAACAAAAAGCTTGCAACAACACTACACAATGAGGTTATCTCCATTACAAGGATGGGGAAATGGAGTTTACTCATTACCTTTACCAGGATCATGCAACAAAAGACTGGTTCAACTGGGATTCGTATCTAATCCAGCTTGACTCCAAATTCTGTGCTTTTCTGGCTCACTGACCCCTGTGGCAACCTCCCTGTCTGGGGGGTGATTCAGGAGAATTACTCACAGAAATGTGGTTTCACGATGACAACATCTGATGTGAAAGAGGTGAGAAAGTGCATGCAGTGGGGTGGGGGAGTTAGAAACAGCGACTCTGTCACATCTGCGAAAATGGAGAGAACCACAGCATTTTTGCTTTCTCAGTCAGCAATTAGTGCTTCTTCGTCTTGTATGTTGTTTCCATTTCCTTATTTCCTCCCCAGGTTCAAATTTCATGCTTGCGAGCAAGGAAGGGAAAGGAGGGATGCTTAATAAAAGCAGTCAGTCCCGTGCTTTGCACTGGGGCTGTGTGAAAGGTCTTGGGATAGTGGATAGGGTTTGTAGGGGTGACGAAATTTTCATTTTCTGCTTTCCATCTCATGTCCCCTGAACACCGGACTTGATGGGAGGAGGATCAGGTAAAGAGTCCCCTCCCCCTGGACTGGGCTTATTGGCTTATGATTTCCAGGTCTGCTCTGCTCTCTAGAGTAGGAGAAGTTCAGATTAGGAGGTATCATGGGCCAAACTCTCACCCCCACCACTATTTCTGAAACTGAGACCCTTATCAGAGTGAGTGGGTGGGCCTGTGTTAAGTGAGTATGAGCAGGCTCTTAGTCATCCCAAAGCAGTCCCGGATGTACTCCTGATGCAAGCCGATTTCTGAGATGATCAGTGGGTGAGATATGTAGGGGGTGGGTGACTGTTGGCTAGAAAATAGCGACAGTCTTAGAAGCCCAGTTCAACCTGTAGTGGTAGAAAAACAATTTCACCAAGAACACCTAGAATACTGTGATGGCTCCATGGTACAAAGAGGCTTCTCCAGGTGCTTTGCATCCCCACAATGCACTTGAATCTTTGGGCCACTGTGATGTTATATCCTGGAGATGAGGGTAGGTGCTCCTTTGGTAATGGATCAAAGAGTATTTCACAGATGAGAATATGGCATGAAATATTAATTTCACTTGAATAGTGGAGCCAGTGGTAGTTGAGAAGCTTTAATGTCTAGTCTCTGGCCTGTGGCCTGGTTTAGCATCAGCTCTGTACTTTAATGTGAACTCACAGTGGAGGCCACAGGTCAGTGAGGATGTCTCCATGGGAGCCAACTTGATAGAAACCTTCTCTTGGCATGGGACCCAGGGGACTCAAGCCTGGCACATGTTAACCTAAAGCTCTTGAAGCTAATCAGCTCCCTACTGTTTCATAACATCCGAAGTGAAACTGAAATGGAAAAATACTAGTCCCCCATTATGACCCAGGTTCCATGTGGGGAGGAGAAAACAAGAAAAGGCGCTATGGGTCAATCAGAGGTTGGGAATTAATGTAGTACAAAAGCCTCTGGCTGGGATGGTGATCTCACTTCTTGTTACTGTAAATTACCAAAGATCAGGCCTCTACTGTATCCATTTACGATACCTGAGCAGCATTTTGATGCAAGTCAGTTCCATGCACCAAAAGGGAAAGCACGAATCATCCACTAATAATTAGTCTGTTAGTAATTAAAAAAAAAACCAAAAACCCTAATGCCTCTTGAATAAAATGACAAATGTGCAAGCTCTTTGAAGAAATGAAAAAGGCTATGCCATCAGGAGGCATTATTGTTTTTCAAAATGAAAGCATATAGGCTGCTTAACAGATAAACTCTAAGTGCACAAAGATTTTGATTAGGCTTATTGAGCACATTCGTTTCTAATCTGTCAGTTGCACATATCTGCTTTAGCGAGTTTAGGTCAATCTCAGTCTCTAGGCGGAAATAAATCCTGTAGGATTATATAAACTAAGAGGAGGCGGCAGGGCTGTGGTGGAGAGAGCAGTGAGAAGATGCCAGAGATGTGGGTCTTGGCTTTGCTACTGACTCTGCAAACTTGGCTCCAGTCTTACGGTGATCAGAACTCTAAGTCCCAGCAGCAGGCTTCTGGCCCTCTACCCTGCCTTCTCACCACCTTCAAGGTCGTCCAATAAAGCATATTCATTCAGTGCTGCTGTGTGTCAGGATGACTTTGCCTTAAAAGGTCAATTTGTTGCTTAAAACAAATTGTGTTGATAAAAAAAATTACGAATTACATGTGTAAGACTGGTGTATAGCAGATGCACTAAGTTCACCTGCAGCTTCAGTGAGCAATTCCCGTGCATATTGTCAGCTGCTCACCTCAAGTCCCTGAATCTCTTCTTGTTTTCTGCCTAATAGATTTCTCTGGCATCGTGGTAACATGCTTAACCTGCATGCAAGGCATCCTAGAACACTCCTAGGGGCAGCCCTCAAACATGATGGAAGGGATGGAAGTTGGTGGATAAAGACCCCAGATGCCCTGTTACTTGGTGGGACAAGTCTGAAAAGCATTCTCCACAGTTCACCAGGAGGTCCCCAGTAGGCTGAATCCCAGTTGCCTTCCATATTAACCACCTCATTAATACAGCTTTCCTCCCTTCCCTGCTCATGCTCCATGCTCTCTCACTTGCACTTCCTAAGACTGCCTCCAAATAAACTGTCTGCACCCAAATACATTTCACAGGGTCTGCAGTCAATCACATGAAAGGGTATAGTTTACTGATACAAACGACCCAAACCTAAACCCAAAACTGGGAAGCCTGATGCAAAAATGATGTCTGCTGCATTTGTGCCATTAAGAACCAGAATGACAAACAACACATACTCCCGAAAATCCCTTTCTTATGGACAAAAGCCCGGTATCTGGCTGATTTGCACATCACCAGTAAGACTGAACTATTGACACGGTTCAATAGCCAATTTGGAGAAATAAGTATCAAATCAATTTGAGATCTATGTTACCCAAGTAATTTAACACCCATCACTTCTCTTTTTGCTCTTCACAGCTAGTTTTAAATTTTAGAAATTAGAATTGTGTAATTGAACAGAAACTAGTATTTCTTATCTAATACTATGCCAGAGTTATTAAGCATATGCCACTCTTCCTGGGGTCAGGGAGATAATGAGAGCAAGAGGGCCTTCTTTGCAGAAGCATCATATGAATAATCTATTCCATGCTAGGTATGAAGTTCTTTAGGGAGACTGAGCCATGGCTATATGTTGAGCTTGTAAGGATGTATTTACAAAGGTACAAATTGCTCCTGTTGATCAGAGGCTAAGGGATGGTAATGAGCACCCAGGGGCAATCTCTTAAGTTTACCGCCCGTGCCCCCTACCCCAGCCTCAGTGATGTGGGAGGTGATTAGCTGCCAGCTTCATCTAGCGCCCACTGGGCTTGCATCCCGGGGGCAAGTGCCCCTCCCTGCCCTCCCACGAAACACCTCTGCCATTGATAGGACATCAATTAAAAATGTCAACCAAAAAAAACAACTAAACCTGTTGCCATCAATCAAGTTGATTCTGACTCATAGTGACGCTATAAAATGTTAACAGCATTATGATAAAATTTTTAATAGTGGGTTGTAGGCAGCCTTCTAAAATGGCCTCCAATGAGCACCACCTCCTGGTATTCATGTCCTTGTGTAATCCCTCCCCTTGAATGTGGGCTGGACCCAGAGACTCACTTCTTACAAATAAAATATGGCAAAAGTGATAGGATGTTACTTCCATGATTAGGTTATAAAAGACTGACTTCCATCTTGCTTGCACTTTCTTTCTTGCTGGCATTTTCTCTCTGGCTCTTTTCATGTGTTTGCCTTGATGGAGAGGGCTACCTGGCAAGGAACTGAGAGTGATATTCAGCCAACAGTCCGTGAGAATGGAATACTGACAACAATCACACGAGTGAGCTTGGAAGCAGATTCTACTCTGGTTTAGCCTTCAGATGAGACTGCAGCCCCAGCTTACACCTCGTTGCAGCCTCGTGAGAGACCTTTAGTTACAGGTCTCAGCTAAGCTGTATCCAGATTCCTGATCCACAGAAACAATGAGACAAAAATACTTTTGTTATAAGCCACTAAGTTTGGGGGATAATTTTTTTTTTGCAGTAATAGATAACTAATAAATAGTGTCTTAAGCAGAAAGGGAGAGCAAGAGAGATAAGTTCCTTACTTGGGGACTCGTGAATTCAGAATTTGGTGAAATTTAATGGTTTGTTTTTAAACTTTTAAAAGAGGAGAGTTTAGTAAAGAAAATTAACAGGCAGGATAGCTGGGAGAGCAATTAATCAGTTTAAGAACAAAAACCATAATGTATTCATTTTTATTCTGTTCATTCAAGTAGGTTGCCTGCTTGAACATGTATAAAGTGTTGTTAGCTGCCGTCAAGTTGACCTCTGACTCTTGGTGACCTCATGCACAATGAAATGAAACAAAACGAAATGCTGCCTGGTCTTGTACCATCTCCCTGATCAAACTTGTAAGCATCATAGCAAAATGTAATCTACCAATGGCCAATGGGTGGTGGCTGGCCATGAGGTGCACTGACTGGGAATCAAACCCTGGTCTCCTACATGGAAGGGAAGAATTCTCCCGTTGAACTATCAATGCCCCCATATATAACTTAAGTACTCACAATCACTTTAGTTCAGAGATCAGTAAACTGCTGCCTGTGAGCTAAATCTGGCTGCCACCTGCTGTTATACACAATGTTTAATTAGAATACAGCCACACCCATTCATTTACATACTCTCTAAGGCTCTAGTCTCTACTTACACAGACAGAGTTGAGTAGTTGCAACAGAGATCTTACAGCCTGGAAAGCCTAAAATACCTACTATCTGGACCTGCTCAAAAAATATTTGCTGACCTTGAGCTGAAATGGACTGGTATTGGACATACTGAATCAGGCAATCCTATGATCGACCATGCCGGGAATGACAAATTGAAGAGGAGTGGCATCACATTCATCATCAAAAAGAACATTTCAAGATCTGTCCTGAAGTACAACACTGAATGATAGGATAATATCCATATGCCTACAACGACGACCAGTTAATAAGACTATTATTTAAATTTATGCACCAGCTGCTAAGGCCAAAGCTGAAGAAATAGAAGATTTTTGCCAACTTCTGCAGTCTGAAATTGATCAAACATGGAATCAAGATGCATTGATAATTACTGGTGATTGGAATTTGAAAGCTGGAAATAAGAAGAAGGATCGGTAGTCAGAAAATATGGCCTTGGTGATAGAAATGATGCTGGAGATTGCGTGATAGAATTTTTGCAAGACCAATGACCTCCTCTTTGCTAATACCTTTTTTCAATAACATAAACAGTGACTGTACATGAGAACCTCGCTGGGTGGAATACACAGGAATCAAATAGAGTATTATCTGTGGAAGGAGATGATGGAGGAGCTCAATATTATCAGTCAGAACAGACCATTAATTGTTCATATGCAAGCTCAAGTTGAAGCTGAAGAAAATTAGAACAAGTCCCTGAGAGCCAAAGTGTGACCTTGAGTATATCCCACCTGAATTTAGAGACCATCTCAAGAATAGATTTGACTCATTGAACACTAATGACTGAAGACCAGACGAGTTGTGGAATGACATCAAGGACATCATACAGGAAGAAAGCAAGAGGTCATTAAAAAGACAGGAAAGAAAGAAAAGACCAAAAATTGATGTCAGAAGAGACTCTGAAACTTGCTCTTGAACGTAGAATAGTTAAAGCGAAGGGAAGAAATGATAAGTAAAAGAGCTGAACAGAAGATTTCAAAGGGCAGCTCAGGAAGGCAAAGTAAAGTATTATAGTGAAATGTGCAAAGACCTGGAATTAGAAAACCAAAAAGGAAGAACACGTTCAGCATTTTCCAAGTTGAAAGTACTTAAGAAAAAATTCAAGTCTCAAATTACAATATTGAAGAATTCTACAGGAAAAATATTAAATGATACCAAAACAAACAAACAAAAAACACTGCCATTGAGTCTATTCCAACTCATAGCGACCCTGTAGGACTGCCCCATAGAGTAGAACTGCCCCATAGAGTTTCCAAGGAGTGCCTGGCAGATTCGAACTGCCAACCTTCTTGGTTAGCAGCCGTAGCACTTAACCACTATGCCACCAGGGTTTCCACTAAACGATGCAGGAAGCATCAAAAGAAGATGGAAGGAATACACAGAATCACTATAACAAAAAGAATTGTTCGATGTTCAGCCATTTCAGGAGGTAGCATATGATCAAGAACTGATGGGACTGAAGGAAGAAATCCGAGCTGCACTGGAGGCATTGGTAAAAAACAAGGCTCCAGGAATTGACAGAATACCAACTGAGATGTTTCAGCATATGGATGCAGTGCTGGAAGCCCTCACTTGTCTATACCAAGAAATTTGGAAGTCAACTACCTGGCCAACTGACTGGAATAGATCCATATTTGTGTCCATTCCAAAGAAAGGTGATCCAACAGAATGTGGAAATTACAAACAATATCTTTAATATCACAGGCAAGAAAATTTTGCTGAAGATAATTCAGAAATGGTTGCAGCAGTACATCAACAGGAAACTGCCAGAAACTCAAGCTGGATTCAGAAGAGGATGTAGAACGAGGGATATCATTGCTGATGTTACATCGATCTTGGCCAAAAGCAGAGAGTATAAGAAAGATGTTTACCTGTGTTTTATTGACTATGCAAAGGCATTCGACTGTGTGGATCATAAGAAATTGTGGATAACATTGAGAAGAATGGGAATTCTAGAACATTTAATTGTGCTCATGAAGAACCTGTACACAGACCAAGAGACAGTTGTTCAAACAGAACGAGGGGATACTGCGTGGTTTAAAATCAGGAAAGGTGTGTTTCAGGGTTGTATCCTTTCACCATACTTATTCAATCTGTATGCTGAGCAAATAATCCGAGAAACTGGACTATAGGAAGAAGAACGCAGCATCAGGATTGGAGGAAGACTCATTAACAACCTGTGATATGCTGGCTGAAAGTGAAGAGGACTTGAAGCACTTACTGATAAATGTAAAAAAACTACAGCCTACCATATGGATTACACTTCAACATAAAGAGAATAAAAATCCTCACAACTGGACCAATAAGCAACATCAGGATAAATAGAAAAAAGATTAAAGTTGTCAAGGATTTCATTTTACTTGGATCCACAATCAATGCCTATGGAAGCAGCAGTCAAGAAATCTAACAGCGCATTGCATTGGGCAAATCTGCTGCAAAAGACCTCTTTAAAGTGTTAAAAAGCAAGGATGTTACTCTGAAGACTAAGGAGCACCTGGCCAAATCCATGGTGTTTTCAATCTCCTCATATGCTTGCGAAAGCTGGACACTGAATGAGGAAGACTGAAGAAGAATTGATGCCTTTGAATTATGGTGTTGGCCAAGAATATTGAGTATACCATAGACTGCCAGAGGAACAAACAAATGGGTCTTGGAAGAAGTAGAGCCAAAGTGCTCCTTAGAAGCCAGAATGGTGAGACTTTGCCTCATATACTTTGGACTGTAATCAGGAGGGACCAATCCCTGGTAAGGGGTCAGAAAAAAAGAGGAAAGCCCTCAATGAGATTGATTGACACAGTAGCTGCAACAATGGGCTCAAACATAACAACAATTGTGAGAATGGCACCGGACAGCACAGTGTTTCATTCTGTTGTATATAGGGTTGCTATGAGTCAGAACTGACTCAACAGCACACACAACAACAACCACCACCACCACATAGGTTGCTGTAAGGGTTGAGGTACACATGAAATAATAATAAGTGGATAGTGCTTAGAACTGGGCCTAAGTTGTAAGTGCTCACACGTGTTAACTCTCATCGTGGTGGAGTTGACCTCATTACTCCCATTTCACCATTAGAGTCAATGCCTTGAGTACTGCAAATTAGTTAGATTAATTAAGAGTTTCATCCAATTTAGGTTCTTCATTAAAGTTAAATGTGGGAGTCAGTCTCGTGTGACTTCTTCCTGGATAGAAGCATTTAAGAGATTTGGGGCAACTGCTTACAATCAATGCTTCAGTGAGGAGCAAATTTTCCTGGTACAATTTTTGTTTTAAAATCACCCTTTGGCCTGAAATAGCTCAGTTTTGCCTTTAAATCCCAAACGGTTAATTTTTAGAAAACTCGGCAAAATTATTCGTGTGAAATTAAAAAAAAATAGATGTAAACCATATATTCTCTTAGAAGTCATTTTAGAGATTCATTTATGCTTTTATTATTCCTAATTGGATTTGATCTTTCCCATAAACTTTTATTGAGCTTTATCCAATGTTATGACTCATGCTATTTCATTTATGAGTAACATTATGAAAATACTAAGTCTATATAATTTTTTCCAAGTTTCTTTAACACTGGTGACAATGTACTTAGGCACATTGTGTAAGGTATGCTGGTCTTTTGAAAATATTTTAATACGTAACTCATTCTATCGCTACATCCTATATTTGTACATATACTGAGATCAAAGAGCTTGAGAGATTTGCCCAGTGTCAAACAACCAGGTAAGAGCAAAGCTAGGCCTGGAACCAGATTCTTGGTCCAGGCTTTTTTCCACTGTGGCATCATATATTCACCCTAGTTTTACCAGTTGGAATATTTTTATTGTACTCCAATTATTTCAACATTAGTACTCCTAGTATCTTGGATTTAAGAGCTAATTGGAATATTCGATTAACCAGAATGCTTCCTACAATGCCTCTTTCCAGAGGATTTATACCTTAGGAAAGGATTTGGACCTGATGATCTCATAGGCCCTACCCTACTCTTTTATGGATCTTTGGTCATTGATAACAGCTTTTTGTATCATTCATTGTTAAGGTCATTTGTACCATGACTCAGCACTGTGTATGGCAAAGACTGATTATACTACACTCCACCCTACTCCAAGACACATTTGAGGATTTACTATGAGTTCAATATTTGCCTTGCTCATTTGTGACTGAGGTTATTCAGGGTAGTTTACAAAGGCTAGATGATAGAGTAAGGTCCCTGGGTCGTGCAAACATTTTGTGCTCATCTACTAACCTAAAGATTGAGGGTTCAAACCCACCCAGAAGCACTGCGGAAGGAAGGCCTGATGATCTGCTTCCATAAAGATTGTTGTTGTTGTTGGGTGCTGTTGAGTCGGCTTCAACTCATAGCAACCCTATGCACAACAGAATGAAACACTGCCCAGTCCTGTGCCATTGTCAAAATCATTGCATTCAAAGAATGCAATGTCTGTGTCAGTCCATCTCCTTGAGGGTCTTCCTGTCTTTTGCTGACCCTCTACCATACATGATGTCTTTCTCCAGGGACTGGTCCCTCCTGATAACAAGTCCAAAGTACATGGGACGACGGCTCTCCATCCTTACTTCTAAGGAGCATTCTGGCTGTACTTCTTCCAAGACAGATTTGTTCGTTCTTCTGGCACTCCATGGTATATTCAATATTCTTGGCTAACACCATAATTCAAAGGCATCAGTTCTTCTTTGGTCTTCTTCATTCATTGTCAGATTTTGCATGCATATGAAGCAATTGAAAGTAGCATGGCTTGAGTTAGGTGCACCTTAAGACCTCAAAGTGTGACATCTTTCCTTTCGAACACTTTAAAAAGATCGTTTGCAGCAGATTTGCCCAATGCAGTGCATCATTTGATTTGACTGCTGCTTCCATGGGTGTTATTGCGGATCCAAGTAAAATGAACTTCTTGACAACTTCAGTTTCTTCTGTTTATCATGATGTTGCTTATTGGTCCAGTTGTGGGGATTTTTGTTTTCTGTATGTTGAGGTGCAATCCGTACTGAAGGCTGTGGTCTTTGATCTTCATCAGTAAGTGCTTCAAGTCCTCTTCACTTTCAGCAAGCAAGGTTGTGTCATCTGCATATTGCAGGTTGTTAATGAGTCTTCCTCCAATCCTGATGCCGTATTCTTCCTTATATAGTCCAGCTTCTCAGATTATTTGCTCAGCATACAGATTGAATAGGTATGGTGAAAGGATACAACCCTGATGCACACCTTTCCTGATTTGAAGCCATGCAACATCTGCTTGTTCCATTCAAATGACTGCCTCTTGTTCTTTGTGCAAGTTCCTCATGAGCACAATTAAGTGTTCTTACAGCCAAGAAAATCCTATGAGGCAGTTCTCCTCTGTAGCACATGGAGTTTCCACATGTTGGAATCGACTCAACCACAACAGGAAAAAAAAAAAAAGATGATAAAGTAACAGTCATAGAATTTTAGAGCCGATTTGACTTTTTTAGGTCAGCTAACTGAATTTCTTTATTCGGTCAAGGAAGGGAAAGGGAAAGGATGTATATGGCTGCCTGCTTTAAACGATGTTGATTCCATGCATTCCAAAAGCATAATTAGGAACGGCGGTAGAGGGGCTATCCAAAAGAGGTAAGTAGCAACTAACTCAAAATTTATTTACAATAGCATGCTCCCAGTTGGGGATGAACATATGTCCTGAAAAATTAAGTTAATAGTCACAGCTCATTGCAAATTACTTTAATAAAACCAATACTCAACTGGGACTGGCCTAATTGGCTAGAATTTTGATTGCAGAAGGAAAGAAGGACTGAGGGGTTTCTGAACATTGGAACCAGAGTAGTCAAATGAGATTAGTGGTCTCTTAAGGGGCAGGGTACAAGAGGAAAAAAAAATGCTGGTGATGAACACTGGCCAATTTACCATTTTTCCTGGTGTGCTTGGGCTGATGGTGTGCTACTGACTCACATCTGCGTACCAACACAGTAGGCTACCAATATCTGGATGGGAATTATAGGACTTGTTTGGAAGACTACCCACTTGCCAGATTCTTCCAATGTATCCTTCTTATTTTCTTCCTAGTGTCTCCCTGTTTCTCTCCAGCCTTCTTCTTACTAAAGGAGGAAACATTATGAAGATATTCGTCTATTCATCCATTCTATGTGCCAAGAGCCATCAGATCCTGAGGACACAACAATATACAAGACATTGTCCTTGTTCTCAAGGACCTTGAATGTATGGACAAGGAAATGGACAATTAAAATACAGTGGAAGCATTGTTGAAATATCAGGAAGTGCTGGTGCCAGAAGAGCAGAGAAGAAAGGAATGTATCTGGACTTAGGTTGTGTGTGGCTTGAGAAGACATCTTAGAGAATTTCATTAAGGGTTCCCGGTAAACTGAGACTTCAAGGGTGAATGGCAGAACTAAATAATATAATAAATAAGGAAGATGTAACTGACGTTTTTTGAACTCTGAATACAGAATATACCTTCTTTGCAAGTACTCATGGAATATCCACAAAAATCAGCCATGTACATCTGGGGTCTTAAACGCTAGCAAGCGGCCATCTAAGATGCACCAATGAGTCTCAACCCACCTGGTTCAAAGGAGAATGAAGAACACCAAGCTCACAAGATAATTATGAGCCCCAGAGACATGAAGGGCTATATGAACTAGACACTACATCATCCTGAGACCAGAAGAACTAGATGGTGCCCGGCCACAACCGATGACTGCCCTGACAGGGAACACAACAGAGAACCCCTGAGGGAGCAGGAGAACAGTGGGATGCAGACCCCAAATTCTCATAAAAAGACCAGACTTAATGGTCTGACTAAGACTAGAAGGACCCCGGTGGTCATGGTCCCCAAACCTTCTCTTGGCCCAGGAGAGGAACCATTCCCGAAGCCAACTCGTCAGACATGGATTGGACTGGACAATGGGTTGGAGAGAGATGCTGATGAGGAGTGAGCTACTTGCAACAGGTGGACAGTTGAGACTATGTTGGCATCTCCTGCCTGGAGGGGAGATAGGAGGGTAGAGAGGGTTAGAAACTGGCAAAATGGTCACGAAAGGAGAGACTGGAAGGAGGGAGTGGGCTGACTCATTAGGGGGAGAGTAAATGGGAGTATGTAGTAAGGTGTATATAAGTTTATACGTGAGGGACTGACTTGATTTGTAAACTTTCACTTAAGGCACAATAAAAATTATTAAAAAAAAAAAACAGCCATGTACCAAACTGCAAAGACAAGGTTTGTAAATTTCAAAAACTGGAAATATTACAGCAAATATTTTCTCATTATAATATGATAAAACTAGATATTAATAACAAAAGCAGCAGCAGCAACAACAACAAAACCCAGACAATAAAAAGTCCTTACTTTCTGGGGAAAAGCCTTGAATCAAAGAGGAAATATAAACAGAAATTGCATGGTGTCTAAGAAAATAGTAATGAAACAATATGTATTATAGTTTATAGGACATTTCTAGGGCAGTACTCAGAAAGAGATTTATATTGCTTAATATTTTTATCAGTAAACAACAAAATGGACTACAGGAAAGCAAAAGAAAGGAATTAGTAAAGATAAAAGCAGGAATTAATGAGTTAGAAACAGGAAATTAGTTGAAAATTTTAAATAGAATGAAAAACTAACTCTTTAAAACAATAAGATAAAATACTAGCTAGCCTAGTCAAGAAAGAAAGAGAAAACATAACTATATAAAATACGAAGTGATCAGTGACGTCCCTAGGAGGGTGTGGGTGGTGCAGACCGTACTGGGTGACACTGTCAGAGGGAGTGACACCAGAATGCCTCTCTGTAAAATTTTTGTGCAGTGTTTCAGCAGAAATTTATTATTTTTTATAAAAAAATATCCGTGTAGTTAGTTATAACAACAACAAATTTTTTTTTGTAAGCCCAGCTTACATGTATCAATACACATACAAGGCTAAAACTCTATGCTAATTTACTTACTGACCCTTCTAATGTGCTCCAATCAGAGCTGTCATTATTACCCAATTACAGTGAGTCTTAGAATCACGTGGTTGCGTCTGCATGCACTACAAGCACAGGCTCTTGTTTTCATTGCTGCTGGTGTTTTTATAATTGTTGATTTTGTCAAAATTTCTGGTGTTTTAGCTACAATATTGTGGTAATTTGCATGGGGGAAGGTGACACCAGGAGTTACCGCACTGGGTAATACCAACCCTAGTGACACCACTGACAGTGATAATGGAAAAAACACAGGAAAATAAAATTAAAACACTATAAGAGACTACTACTTTGCTATACTTATACATATATACTTGAAAACCTGGATGAAATGAACTACTTTGTAGAAAAATACTGTTTTCTGAAACTGACCCCAGAAGATTAAAAAAAAAAAAAATAGACTACTTCCTTAGAAAAAATAGAGACATTTCTTCAAGAGCTAACCAGGCAGCGTTTTGTTCTGTTGTACATAGGGTTGCTATGAGTCAGAACTGACTTGACGGCACCTAACAACAACAGATTACCGTATGATTTTTCTTCTTAAGTAAATTAATATGAAGTATTATAGTAAAAGATTTTCCTATCGTAAATTATTATTGCATTTGTGAATAAATCCCAATTGGTCATAGTGTATTTTTTTAATGACTCGCTGAATTGTTTGCCATGTAACATTTTTGCATCCATATTCCTAAATGAGATGGGTCTGCAGTTATCTTTGTGTGTGTGTGTAATCATTTTTGGAGATTTTGGTATCATTGTTATGTTTGCTTCATGATTTAAAAGTATTCCCTTCATACTTTTATTTTAGTCTGTTCTGGAACAGACTAAAATGGATTAGAATTATCTACTTTTTCGAGGTATACTAGAGAGTCTCTGCAAAAGCAACTGGGCCTGGAATGTAATGTGAAAATTATATGGTCATCTATTGATCTGCTAAACAAATGTTTGTAAAATTCAACATACAGTCTTGAAAAAAATACTCAATAATACTAATTTATAGAAAACATATATGCCAAAACCAGAGCTGTGTTCAATAGGGAAATGCCAATAGGATTACCACTAATATCTGGAAAAAGACAAGGATGCCCACATCACCATTATTATGTAACATTGTACTAGAGGTAGATACCAATGCAATTAAGTAAAAGAAATACACTCGAGGTATAAAAAGGTATAAAAATTGGAAAGGAAATGGTAACATTATAACTACTTATAAATGATATGGCAATTTACCTGGAAAACTCAAGAGAATCAACTGAAAAATCTATTAAAAATATTAACAGAATTCAGTTAGGTAGCAAAGGACAAAATTAATATGTAGAAATTAATAGCTTTTGGTCATATAAAAATATAACAAAAAATAACTCATTCAAAATTGCAACAGAAAAATAATAAAATATATAAGAGTAAATTTAACAGAAAATTTATGCAAGAACACAAAAGTCAATTTGAACAAGTGAAAAGACGTTTAGTGTTCCTGCAAAAGAAGGTTCAATATCATATGTGTTTTAATCCTATTGTAGGTAAATTTATAACTTTAATGTGTTCCTGATAAAATATATGAAATGTTTACCTGTTGAGAGGGATAAAAACTTAGGAACCAGGCCTGCAAAAGATGGGGCCAGGGGAGACTTAAAAAATATTAGCTATTCAGAAAATTAAACATTTTTAAAAAATCATATGCAACAAAACTTCTAAAGTCTAAAAGTTCATCTACATTTTGTTTGGGGGTTGGAATTCTTACCAAAAACAATTTCTCTATTTTTCTATCATCATTCGCTTCTGAAATACAGTTTAAAAATTGAGTTAGCTTAGGTGATTCACTTCTGAAATACAGTTTAAAAATTGAGTTAGCTTAGGTGAATCGTGCTGCTCATCTTCCTATGCAGTACTATATAACCTGAAATCAATGTGAAAAAATGTGAGCTGAGCTTTCTGAAACTCTGAAATCAAGTTATATCTGCCTCTTTAAATGAACTTGTCTTACTGGCTGTAAATTTTCTTTAATAGGGTTAGGGGTGTGTGTGTGTGTGATTGTGTGTGTGTGCTCCTTTGTGGATTTTAAGGAGACAATGATCTTAGAATGTATAATTCATCCTCATTTATCACAAGTCAACAAAAGGAATTACAGTGGGAAACCAGGGAGTATTCAGGAAGATAATAAATCCCAGGTGACCTGGCACTTCAGTTGTTTTCCCCTAACTCTCCCACCCCCCTCCCACAGATATGATCTGGAAATTAAAAATGATATTATATTTACATTAGTATTACATTTATTTGGACAGAATTGCTAATAAATCGTATGGTTTAATAAATCATAGGCTTGAGATATTATTGAGCTAAAAAATTATTAGTAATCTGTGAAAATATACTCAATTCTTAGACTGTGGATAATATTAACAAATCTTTTCTATTTTTAAATTAAGTTTTATAAAGTTATCTACTTATTATAGATTGAATCATGTCCCCCCCAAAATATGTGTTTTAAGTCCAAAACCCCTATACCTGTGGATATAATCCCATTTGAGAATAGAACTTCGTTTGCTATGTTAATGAGACCTATCAGTGTAAGGTTTGTCCTAAGCCAATCACCTTTGAGTTATAAAAAGAGCAGATTAGGCACAAAGAAGCACAAATGGAAGGGAAAATACATGCTGCGTGAAGATCACCAAGGAACTGAGACAGAAGCTGAAAAACAGACAAGGACCTTCCCCCAGAGCTGACAGATAAAGCCTTCCTCTAGAGCTAGTTTCCTAAATTAGACTTCTAGCCTCTTAAACTGTGAGAAAATAAATTTCTCTTTGTTAAGGTCACACACTTGTGGCATTTCTGTTATCGCAGCACTAGGAAACTAAAACACTACTTCCTAGAACTGATTCTTTTTTTCTTGGTATAGCTTCTCAGCTACAGAGTTTTTCCCAAATAGGTGCATATTCTTGACCCTTTTCCTCTGGAATTCAGCTTCGCTGTCATCTGGCTTGTCCAGAAATTGTCAACTCTTCTTTGCTCAATGGAAAAGTCATTCTCTTATATTAAGAATAACAAGGACTAGGACTGTCAATGTATTTATTATCTCTTCATACAATTAAAAATGATGGAAAAGAACACTGTCAAGTCTGAAGGTCATATTTGATCCTCTACCATGACACTTACTTGAACATGTAAGCTTCCTTTAAACAATTAAAGGTATATGGAACAACCGGAGGTGTTCTGCCTTTCAGAGAAAGAAATTGTTCCATGCTCAAAGTGCTTAAGTTGGCCACCTGGCAGTAAATCTGTCTAGTCATCTGTTATTCGTTCATTTACTCATTCATGTAGCATCTTTGAACATCAGTAAAATATATTATTATCCATTGTGCTACTGGTACCATGTTAAAGACTAGAGATAAAAAGATGAGTGAGAAAGGGTCTGCCATCAAAGAATTTATAGTCTAGTAAAAGAAATAAGCAAATGCCACGTGCTGTATTTCAATCAGTAAAATTTGCATCTCTAGCCAGGACCTTGTATTAATGCCACGTTCATACATCCAATGTTTACTCAATAACTCTACTTTGATATTGAATACATACTTGCATTAACTTGCTCTACTTGCAGCCTTCCCCGTGGACGTGTTGGTTGGTAACTCTATCATTCTAGTGGCTAGGCTTAAAAACTTTACTTTCTTTTGTTTAAATCCCACATCCAATCCATCAGGAGTTCCTTTTTGCTCTACTTCGGTATACAAACAGCAGAACCTGACCCTTTCTCATCTTTCCACTGTCAGCTACTGGTTCCAGTCTCCATCATCTCTCATCTGGATGACTGCAATACCCTCCTAACTAGTGACCTTTCTCCCTCCCCTGCTTTCCCAGGGTCTGTCTTCAACACAGCAGCTGCAGTAAACCTTTTTAAAACAAAAATTGTATCCTGTGACTTCTCTGTTCAAACCCACCCATGACTCCACATTTTACTTAGGGTATAAGCTGGAATCCTGCCAATGGTCAACGAGGACCTACATGATCCATCCACCGCAATTACTTTGACATCATCTGCTAGTCTCTCTTTCACTGTCTATTTCAGACACACTGTCCTCCTTGTTGCTCCTTAAACATGCCATAATGCTCCCATTTTACGGTCTTCGTACTGACTGTTCCCTGTACCTGGAATATTCTTTCCCAGATATCCGTATGCCTTTTTCCTCACTTGATCAAGCCTTTGCTCAAATGTCATGTTCCCAATGAGACCTACCCTGACCCCCCTACTTAACATTGTATCCTTCCATTTGCACTCAACCCGCCTTACACCATTGACTCTCTTTTTTTCCTCAGCACTTATCTCCTTCTAAGGTACCATATAATTTGCTTACTTATTTATTATATTTATTCTTTATGATAATCTCCCCCTGCTGGAATATAACCTTTCAGAGAACATGGATCTTTATTTTTTTTCCCTGATAGATTTCAAGAGTACCTGGCACATAGTAGATGCTCCATAACTATTTCTTGAAAGAACTTGTTCACTGAAAAACCAGTGTGTAAGAAACCAGTTTGCAAGAGATAGATTCATTGATTGGCCAGCTTGCCATATTTACCAAATTACTTTAAAACTAGTTGTAGATTGACAGCAATTAGAATTGTATTGAATGGTAGGGCCCAATAAGGCAGTGAAGAGCTAGGGTTCCAGGGTTCTGGGCTATTATACTCTCTCCCAGCCTCGGGGTCCCCTCTTTCTCTGTTCTTTGTCTCTCTCCTTCTGCCTCCTGGCCTTGCATCTTTCCATGATTGCAGTCCATGTTGTGCTTTAAGCTGACTCTCCTCTCTGCCTTCCCCCAAGCTCAAGTCTCTTTTCTCTGCCCCAGAACCCTCCAGCTATCACAGAAGAAAGTAAGGGGCAATGAAAAATTGAATATTCCTGACATATTAATTAGGAAGATAAAATGAAAACCAGGCAACTAAAACTTTCCAGAAAGATTTAAAAGCTGTTAAACTATAATTTTTTTAAATTGTTCAAAATCATATAAATAGCTAAAACAAAAACATTTTTGGTAGATTGGTAAATATGATAAATAATTTGAAACTTCACTTTTGGTGAGCTGGCTTGTTCCCAGTTAACTGTTACAGATGCTAGGAGGGTCTTCTTCTAAAGCAGGAATCAGCAAAACATTTTGTGTAAAGGACCACATAGTAAATATTTTAGGATTTCAGGCCATAGAGTCTCTGTTGCGATTACTCAACCTAGCCACTGTAATGCAAAAGCAGCCACTGACAATATGTAAATGAATGAGCTTGGCTGTGTTCCAATAAAGCTTTATTTACAAAAGCACTTGGTGGGCTGAATTTTGCCCATGAGCCATAGCTTGCTGATCCCTGTCTAGAGGACACTGGAGCCCTTGAGGGAGGTTGAAGGGATTAGGCAACACACCCAAAGTTGGGTTTGATTAACTCATGGGCTTTTATTTATTCAAAATGGATTCAAGTTCTGGTTGTGCATTAATTTACCTATCCCTTTGAATAAATAAGTTAATACTTTCTGATTCGCCATTTTTTCATATAAAAATGTAAATCCGTCTAAGAGTGGTGATGATAAATTGATAAAATGTATATGACAAGGGTAAAATGTAAACCTATGGATGGCCGTTGTCTTCTTTTCTCTTTTTCTTCTAAGAAGAAGGTTCCTTGGTGCTGGGGCTTCTGCCTCTGGTGAAGTCAGTTGATTCTACTTTTGTCTTATCAACTGTAGAACTGCCAAGGTGAAAGAAGCCTAAAAGAATGTAGATTAATTTACACTGGAAAGGAGAGAAAGCTACTGTAGAGAGAAACAGCTAGATTTGGAAAGAGGAAGGAAGAAGAGAGAGGGGTGAAAGGGCAGCCTGGGGTGAGCTTCAGGGAGAGAGTTTTCAGAGTTTTGTAACAAGTGGGATTGGAAACACCTATCAGGAATTCCCTTGTAGAATGGAGGGATATGGGAGGGCACATGGAGGGATGAGGAGGAAGGAAAAGAAGGATTTTAA
Source organism: Elephas maximus indicus (assembly GCF_024166365.1). Classification (NCBI taxonomy): domain Eukaryota; kingdom Metazoa; phylum Chordata; class Mammalia; order Proboscidea; family Elephantidae; genus Elephas; species Elephas maximus. Next base: position 164,995,610 of record NC_064846.1, read on the forward strand.
GAAGGTTGCTGTGTGTTATGAATGCAATTCCTTTTCTGAAATTTTGGATAGAGTGCAATAAAGACTAAAACTACAATTTAATCGTACCATTTTATTGCCTGTCCAGGAGGCAGCCTAACTTTATATGGATTACATAAGTACAGCCCTAAGCACAGGGCCTGACACAAAATAAGCACTCAAAATGGTAATTATATAGTCTTTATTATAGTATTTATACCTGATGAAGGGGACATAATGGAAAGCTTCACAGAGAGTAGACATTTGAGCTAAATTTCCTAAGATAGGTAGGTGTTTGTCAGGCAGGCAAGTGATACAACTATGAGCTCAGGCTTTGGAACCAGAATGGCTGGGGTTTGCGGCCTGGTTTAATCACTTCTTGTGTGACTTTGGAAAAGTTTCCCGAATTTTCTGAGAGTGAAGATGACAGTCCATAATATATAAGGGGGTTGTGGGGATCAAATCTGATAACACATGCAAAGCACTAAGAACAGAGATGAAAATGGAATTGTTTATCCTGTGTTAGTCAGTGTTGCTATTGTTATTATTATGAATATGTGACCTGCACTGCTGGAAGCAAATGGCATGTGAAAAAGAGGAGACCCATCATGGATACTTTAATCATCATCCTAACCATCATTATCACCATCATCAAGCATTGCTCCTCTGGGGGCTTATATTTTAACTTCAAGATTTTGCAATTAAGACTCCTATAATTGGGGCAAAAATCTCTGAACCATAAATGGATGCTGGAAGCTGAACTGTAGAAATAAAGCCATGACATCTAAAAAAAAAAAAATGATTTAAGGAGCAAGACAGCAACGAAATAATGCTGTTCAGCTTCTCAGCTGGAAGCAGAGGCTCAAACAAGCTGGACCAAGAGCCATGCACAAGCACCTCGGACACCAGGTCCAGAGGGCCAGCGCTTTCTCATGATCCTGGCTTTCTGAGCAGCTCACAGAGCTTTCTTGATAAAGTAATAAATCAAAAGGTAAGGGATAGAAGCAGCAGAGTACCTAAATGGACCTTCTCATCACACAAGAGAGCAGGAATTAACCTACTGAACTCAAGGCAGCCCCTGGAGCAGTAAATATGATCTCAGTATGCATTCGGGAGGACAGTCGTGCAGATTCCAAAGGAAGGTATTACTCTATTGAGAAGTACGGAGGTTGAGCCAATGATGACCATGTTCTGGTTTTCTGCTGCCCCAAATCTTGCATATTTTTGCCTGCTGGTAACTTACATTATCCATAAATGCACTGAAGCTTTGATAGTTTCAAGACTTAAAAAAAATCTACCTGACCTTTCGAGTCATAAACTAGAGACATATACAGAGAATGCTGCTACAGATAACCCTTGCCCTCTCTCTAGCCCTTGACCATTTCTAGCTCATTCTCACCTCAGGGCTTTTGTTCTTGCAGGCTCTCTGCTTAGAATGATCCCCCCACCCTCAGATCTTTGTCTGGCTTGCTCCTTACATCATTCAGATCTCTGCTCAGGTGTTCCCTCCTCAGAGAAACCTTCTTTGACCACCCAGCTGAATAACTTCTCCCCCCGCCCATCCGAAAACATTATTGCTCTCCAAAACTTGACTGTACTTTATTTTTCTTCTTAGCACTTATTACTACCTAAGCCTCTACTTTGGAGCCCTGGTGGCACAGTGGTTAAGCGTTCAGCTGCTAACCAAGGTCAGCAGTTCGAATCCACCGGCCACTCCTTGGAAGCCCTATGGGCAGTTCTACTCTGTCCTATAAGGTCGCTATGAGTAGGAATCGACTCGATGGCAATGGGTTTGGGTTTTTGGCTTTTAAGCCTCTATTCTATTTTATATTTTTGTTTATTTGCTTGTTTGCTATTTGCCTCTTTCATTGTAATGTCAGTTATAAGGACAGGGCTTTTTCTGTCTTGCTTATTTATCATTGTATCCTCAGTGCCTGGAGTAGTACCTGGAACAGAATACATGCTCATAAATATTTGTTGCATGAATGAATGCCTGAATGACTGTTAGAATAGGAAATCATTCACGTTTGACAAATTGACTTCACGAGACGTTCAGTGGCCTGCCCAAGGTCACAGAGGTCATAGGCAGGACTTGAACCCTGGTCATCTCCTGTTTTAGTACTCTATCAACCAACCATGAACATGCAACTGAGCAGCCACCATGTGCTAAACACTGTTACAAGGGCAATTTGGAGGACACACACACAAAAAAAAAAAACGGAAAGTGTGGAATTGGTACTCAGGGGTCTTCCAGTTTAGCACAGAATACACAACACATATGAGTAAAAATAGACAAATTTCACCTAATGTTTATTTTAGAGAAGTGTTTCTCAACTGTAGATGACCTTTAAAATCATATGTAGAACTTGAAAACAGAAACAAAAAAAACTATATCAGGGGGTCTCACCTCAAACCAATTAAATTAGAATTCTTAGGAATGGGGTCTTTGTTTTCTTTTTAATTTTCCAGGTGACTAATTCAACCAGTTTCAAAAGCCATTGCTGTCCTAGTGTGTTTGAAATGGTAATGTGCACACAAGTCACCTGAGGATATTATTAAATTGCTGATTCTGATTTAGCAGGTCTGGGATGCAGCCTGAGGTGCTGCATTTCTAACAAATTTCCAAAGGGTGCTGATGCTGCTGGTCCATGACCACCCTTTGAGTAGTGATCTTCTAGAGTGTAAGAAGTGATCTGTTTTAGAAAGCAAAGTCTTTATATAGTTACAAAATAAACACACAGAGAGAGCCATATTACAACAATGATGGATCCACAGCATTGACCATGGTAGATTTAACAGTGAGGTTCCATTATATTTGGGAAAAAAATTAAAAGACAACAGTGTATGAATGCACACAACTGAGTCTAGTGTAAAACATAGCCCACAAGTACTGGGAGGATGCAGGAGGAAACAATTAAGAAAATTATCCTAATTGCTAAAAATAGGTACCAAGCTATAGAAACCTCCAAAGAGTAGTGGCCATCTAAGAATCAGGTGGGGTGTTTGTACAGGAAGACCTAGTTTGGATCATTTTCACCAGGAACAACAAAGACTTCAAATGAGAATCTGATCCAGCCATCTCCTTTCCAGTTCTGCAGAAAGAAGTAGATCAGGGGCGGCTGAGTTGAACTGAAGTGAAGGCTACTCCAGGTGTCCTTCCTTGGAGTCCAGGAGGGAGAACAGGACCCCACCGCTGGGAGGATAATACAGAATGTTGGCAGACATCTGGCTCCTGCTCCATGATGCGCCACATAACCCACCTTGGCTCTGATTGCTACTGGTTTGTTTTCATCCAGCTTCTCCTTATTTTCAGAATGAAACTTCAAGATTCTGGGATTTACCTAAGTAAGCACTTACTTCCGTCCTCAGAGAATCTACCTGCTTGCAGGTAGCTCCTGCTCAGTGTGGACATTTGTTGTTGTTAGTTGCCATCGAGTTGTCTCCCACTCATGGTGACCTTATGCGTAACAAAAGAAAATGTTGCCTGGTCCTGCACCATCTCCGTGATCTTTGATATGTTTGGGTCCATTGTTGAGGTTATTGTGTCAATCCATCTCATGGAGGATTTTCCTCCTGGCTTATTTATTCCTAGCCAAATAGCACTCCCTCCCTCCATTTTGAAATACTCTGAAAATCCAGCGTATCATGAAAGCTTTTGTTTTCACCAAAGCCATGTCCTTCAACCCAAAATATTTCAGTACCCATTACGCTTAGAGCACTGAGTCTAAATGCAACTTCCCCGGAGGTGGATGCTGATTTCAAAGAATAAAGATGCATTAGTGATAGACAACAGGCCCACATGCTAACTGTGTGGAGAGAAAACTGAAGAGGGAGAACAGAGCAGTGTTCATCTCCTACCCCAAGGACACCAGGATGACTCTGTGACCTCACTCATGTCCAGTAATCCCCGATTCGATATCTGCTCAGGCAAGCGAAGCAGTGGCTGGACAACAGCCTTGGGGAAACATGCAAAGTTAGTCCTATACATTCTAAGTTATATTTTCTTTGGAGCTTTAAGATTCGCTAGACCTGATTTTACTGTTGGATATCTGAATATAATAATACGGAGTTAGGCTATAATAAGGATCAGGCATAATTTTATTTTGAAATCCCTCACAACTCAGATCCTTACATCTAAAAAAGCACCTTGCTCCTAGTCCACAGGCTTGCAATAACAAAGTGTGGGAAAACAGTTTTCCGGTATTATTTAAAAACTCCTGCCTGAACTTCGTTTATTAGCTAATCCTTCCCTCATGAAACAGTAATACCACTTTCACAAATGATAATGGTCTCGGTGTTCTTCAGATTCAATAGGAGAAGAATTAAGAATATATTCGTGTTTGCACAGACTTCCTCAGAGATGGCATGTGCTACAGTGAATGCTACGTTAGGATAGCCGAAGTGTTGACACATGTCTTCTGGAATACAGCGAGCTTTACTAATGTCATTACGTAGCTAATAAGCAAAAAAGGGATAGGACACATCATTTTCTCCATCCAAGAACACGTTTCTCAGCATCAAAATTCACTTCACTTATCCTAAATTGTAAGTGGAAGGTGATGAAGTCCCTACTATATCAAAGAGCTCAAGCTTGGGATGCTTCAGGTAAGATTAATCTCTCCCTACAAACACAGGCCCATGTGGGACCTCCTGAAAATGAGACCCTATAACACTTGGTGGCAGAGGGGTAGAGATGAGAAGGACTCGCCTGTCTTTATTCTAATAAAAAACGCGATACTCAAGCCACGTTTTCTGCTTTTTTGGCCCATGTGGAATAGATTGCCACCAGGATTCCTCAGGGGAGCTTGGGTGGCCCAAGCGGTTTACATCAGCTCTCAACCTAAAAGTTGGCAGTTTGAACCCAGCCAGCCTCTCCTCTGAAGAAGAGGCCTGGTGAACTGCTTCCCTAAAGATTATAGCCAAGAAAATCCTATGGAGCAGTTCTACTCTGTAACACATGGGGTCTCCATGAGTTGGAATCGACACAACAGCAACGGGTTTTTTTTTTTTTTTTGGTTAAGCTTCCTCGGTGGGTAAGGAAGGCACTGGGATCCACATAGTAGGTCTCAGCGCCCAGGCTCCACTATGAAGGAGGCCAGAATGAGTGATTGGAAGTTTTTGCTAATGAGACAGGAGATTTCTTTGCTTTCACCAGGTGACAAAGTACATGGAACATTTAGATGTATTTTTCCTTCCTGCCATATTTACTTGATTAACATGTCACTAAAGAACAGAAGGGAACAAGGGAACAGGGATTTTGTGAATTTTTTTTTCCTTTACTTAACAGAGCTTAATTTGCACACCATGAAGAAAAATTGATCTCTTTCTTAAGTCTGCTACTCTGTTGAGAGTGTCCTATGAAGAAAATCAATTTCCTTGTCTCGAGTTGGTTTGCCTATTTAATTAACTTAGAGGCTTAATGGAGACATACATGATTAAAACATAGTTTGAGAAAGCTTTTAAAATTGTCATTTATTATATATAATAATATTTCATCAGAGAGTTCCCTGAAGTAATTATGGTGAGTTTAGGTTTTGTTTTCCTTGCACCTATGTTTCATTAGTTCTCGATGGTGATTAGTGTGATAATCCAGAAACTAAAAGCCTTTCTGGTATGCTTTAATCTATGCTATTGGCCGTTATCTGGTCTGGAATATTCTGTTTCATATGCATCTTCAACTTGGTGTTTTATTTGGGTTATCTAGAATTCTTGCACTGGATGATCATTCCACATTTGTCAACTAACTAATTCAAAACAACAGAGTTTTACAGATTAACTTGTAGGAAATCACTTTTTATATCTGTTGTTATTAGTTGTTGTCTAGTCGATTCTGACTCATGGAGACCCCATGTGTGCAGAGTAGAACTGCACCGCAGGCTTTCCAAGGCTGTGACCTTTCAGAACCAGATCACCAGGCCTGTCTTCTGAGGCACCTCTGGGTGGGTTTGAACCACCAACGCTGTGGCTAATAGTTGAGTGCTTAACTGCACCATCCAGGGAACTTTTTTTAGCTCTACTTTTTTTTTTTAAGAGTAATTGATCAAAATCCATTGATCACTGATGAGAGATAGGAAAGAAAACCTAGATAGGAACATATGGTTTGGAATCAGATTAGGCAGGTCAGAGAAAACTTAAATATTAGGAAGAAACATGACATATTGCATCTGGAACTTTATTTTAAGCTGTCAGCATTAAAACACTGTTTATTTAAAGTTGTTTAAATATTTTTTTAATTATAAGGCAGTCAGTGAGCTTATTCTACTTTTTATGTAGTCTTCTCATTCTCCAATTTTTGTTAGCTGTGCTGTATCTACATTGTCAGAGCAAAAAGCCATTACATACTATATTTTTTCCTTTATAGCCTTGATTTAGTTTTAATTCTACAGATAAACATATGTTTAATCTCCTTTATAGCTCTGATTTAGTTTTAATTCTATAGATAAACATATCTTTAGTGCTCACTACTGGCCCTTATACTGATATCTCTCCAGCCACCTTGGTTGTCTGAAGCTTATTATCTAGTAAATTCCTGAGGACAAGCTCAATATTTACTGAGTTCTCATATTTATAACAGTTTGTGGTTTTAATGAGGGAAGATTAGTTTGACTAATATTTATTTTCTTGAGTTTTTTAAAAATATTTTATTCTATTGACTTGGGACATAAACTATTGTTGTTAAAAAATTTGATGCCAATATGACTTATTTTCTCTCATAAGTCACTTGGTCTTTTTTTTGGGTGCCCAAAGGGTTTTTTCTTCTTCTTTAAAGTTTGATAGTTTCTGACGTGGTATTGACTGTCCTGGGTTGATTTTCTCAGATATACAGTATGTCCTTATCCTATGTAGTTTCAAGTCCTTATTATTTGTTTGTTTATTATTTAGGAAAAGTTTCCTTGAATAATGTGTGCATAGGTCTACTGCTTCAGTTTCTTCTTTGGAGATTCCTGTTCCATACCCACTGGATCATCTTTGTTCATCTTCTACATTTATCACTTTTCTAGCTGTCCATAGTTCCATCTTATTACTTTTATCTTCCTTTCTTTTTAATTTAAAGCATTTCCCTCCTTTCAAGCTCCTCTTTCTCTTTAGGTATTATTTTTTCTCTTGGGTAGCTTAGTCTTAATTTCTAAAATATTTTTTCCTTTTATTTCTAATTCTTTGCTAAAGCCTGCCAACTCTCTCTTTTCAAATATTTTTTCTCTCTGATTACCTCATATCTGAATTTTTCTAATTCTTATTTAGACTGCTCTTCATAGTTTTTTTTCTTAATCTCTTTTAGCACATTTTGAATTATTCTGTTAAAATTTTTATCTGTTTTGTGGACATATTTTTTGGCATGTTTTCACTGCCTATAGAGATGTTATTCCACTCCTTACCCTCTTTGTCTTATAGGAATTTTCTATGGTATTTGACCATAATCCTTCCTGATAGCTCATTTCTATTCAAAATTACTGTTTCTGACTTTTTAGAAGAAAAGGGCAGTTATAGATAGCTTTTCTAGCTTCATGCCCCTAGATCTCCATTTTCTGTTGTTTTCATGAAGCATTCAAAGATATGGTCTTGTATTTTCTGAAATCTCCTGGCTGTGTTCTCCACCCCTACTTTTATCTGGGACTTCTGTTTGTTTGTTTGTTTTCCTGTCCTATTGGCCCTGTCCTGCTTAATCTAGATTCTACTCCCAGCAGTTTCTCCCAGCTCAGGGCTTTGTCCTGGGAGGGCATTTGGGCTTGATTAATTTTGAGAACTCATACGGCCCAAACAACTCTAGCATGTTAAACCCTACTGCGCTGCCCTACAGTTGGTACTTGGGGACCGCATAAAACTTAAAAGCTTATGCTCATCAAAAGACTTTATTAAAAGAGTAAATAAGCTGGGAAAAAAATCTTTGGAAATGACTTATACGATAAGGGTTTAATGTCTAAAATCTGTAGAAAACTGAAACAACTCAACAGCAGAAAGACAAACAACCCAATCACCACATGGGCAAAGGACATGAACAGAACCTTCACTAAAGAGGACATCTAAGTAGCCAACAAACATATGAAAAGATTTTCACGATTATTAGAGAGATGCAAATCAAAACTACAATGAGATACCATCTTACCCTAACATGGCACTGATAAAAAAAAAAAAAACAGATGACAACAAATGTTGGTAAGGATGTGGGGGACTGAAACCCTTATCCATTGCTGGTAGGACTGTAAAGTGGTACAACCACTATGGAAAACTCTATGGCACTTTCTTAAAAAACTAGAAGTAGAACTATCCTGTGATGTAGCAATTCCACTCCTAGGACAAAGTACAACCAGAATGCTCCTTAGAAGCAAGGATGGCAAAAGTGTGTCTTACATACTTTGGACATGTTATCAGGAGGGACCAGCCCCTGGAGAAGGGCATCATGCTTGGTAAAGTAGAGGGTCAGTGAAAAAGAAGAAGACCCTCAACGAGATGGATTGACACAATGGCTGCAACCATGGGTTCAAGCATAACAATGATCGTGAGCATGGCACAGGACCAGGCAGTGTTTTGTTCTGTGGTACATAGGGTTGCTATGAGTCAGAACCCACTTGACGGCACCTAACAACAACAACAGCAACGACTCCTAGGTATATACCCTAAACCAAACAAAAAAAACCACTGTCGTCCAGTTGATTCTGACTCATAGTGACCCTATAGGACAGAGTAGAACTGCCCCCATAGGGTTTCCAAGGAGTGGCTGGTGGATTTGAACTGCTGATCTCTTCGTTAGCAGCCAAGCTCTCAACCACTGTGCCACCTGGGCTCTGGTATATACCCTAAAGACCTAAAATAATGACATGAACAGACATACACACACCAATGTTCATTACTGCATTATTCACAATAGCAAATAAATGGAAACAACTGAAGTGACTATCAAGGAATGAATGGATAAGGCAATTGTGGTACATACATACAATGGAATACTATGCAACCATAAAGAATAATGATGAGTCTGTGAAACATATTATAACATGGATGGACTGGGAGGACATAATGCAAAGTGAAATAAGCCAAGCCTATAAGGACAAATATGGTATGATCCCTCCTTCATAAGAAGACAAGAATAGATATATAGAGAGACCAATGTTCATTGGTGGTTATGGGGTGGGGAAGGGGAAGTACGCTGTAGATAGTAGAGACTTGTTATTTTCTTTGGTGAGGGGAAAAGTGGCACCAAATGTGGATGTAGCGAGCACAGCACAACCAAAGTAAAAATGAGTGTTTGAGTACATATGGATGGGTATAGGCATATTGGTATACAGGTAGGTACAGGTGTGTACATAGGTGAGAATAGATAGAAGTATCTATAAAAAAAAGATACATGTAAATACAAATATGTGGGTGCAAGCACATATATTCATTGAAACACAAATATGGATACTCCACATACATAACTGAACACCTTCCAAGATTGGTTTTCTGGGTTTGAAAGCTTAGGACCATAGTCTCGTGGAACAACTCAGTCAGTTGGCATAACATAGTTCACAAAAATCATGATCTGCATCCTAGTGAAGTGAGTAGGGTCTGGGGTCTTAAAAGCTTTCCAGTGGCCATATACCAGAGCCCAGGTGGCACAGTGGTTGACACATCTAAGACACAACTTCGGCTCTCTACTCACCAGGAGCAAAATAGTAAGAAGGTAACAAAAAGCTCAGAGAAGAAACAAGTCCACCTGAGCCACAACCTCATTTACCCGGAGACAAGGGGAGCTAGATGGTGCCCAGCCACCACCACTGACCATTCTGACCGGGGTCACAATAGATGGTCCCAGATAGAATGGGAAAAAAATGCGGAGCAGAACTCAAATTCTTATTTACAAAAGAAAAATCCAGACAAACTGGAACAGTAGAGAACAGAGGACTCCTTAAGACTGTCACCCTGAGACATTCTTTAATTAAATCTAGCCTATCCCCTGAGATCACCCTTTAGCAAAATAGCAGAGTGGCACACAAAATAAAGGATCACCCTTTAGCAAAATAGCAGAGTGGCACACAAAATAAAAGATATTACTCATAAGATGAGTACTCTGCTTAAAAACCATCAGTATGAGACCAAAGATCAATAGTTAACTCAAAAGCAAACATGAGAAGATAAGGGGGCAGGGAAGCTAGAGTACTGGAAACGGAACAAACAGAACACAATTAAAGACACATTGTGATAAACATAACTAATGTTACTGAACAATTTGTGTGGAAATTTCAAATCGGAGCCTAACTTTCTGTGTAAACTTTCACCAAAGCTCAATAAAATAAAATAATGGAAAAAAAATCAAAGTACCATATGTACACTTCCTTCAGAGTACTTAATTATAATTATTTATTTAAAAGTTCATTTTACCCACTAGACTGTGAGCTTCTCAAGCACAGTGATGTCTTACTAATTGAGGAATGCCAAACGCCTAGACAATGCCTAATATGTAATAAATAGGCCCTCAATAAATACTTGTTAACAGTTAATGAAAAAATGAATGTAATTATGTATTAATATTAATTCCTGAAGTGATATTTTTACACAGCACATTTGCATCAACATTTCACTGACATGTTACGACAAACTCATGAGGTATACACTGTGTTACTTCCATGTTTATAAACTACTATTGACTCCAAAGTTTAATGAATTAAGACCAAACTATTTAGCTTGACATTCAAAGGCGTTACTTTGACATTCAGTGTGGTATTATCCCTCAACCTTTCCAGTCTTATCTTATGCTATTTCCTTTCATATATCCAGTGCTACAATTGAATTGAGCAATTCATTGTTCTTCAGCCATGCCCTTGATTTCTGCCCCTTCAGACTCATTCAGGAGGTTCCCTCCACCCTGAAATTCTCTCTGCCCCATTTCTGCCTGAGAAAATTCTACCCATCTTAAAAGCCACCACTTTTATGTACCCTGACATGATCTGACCAGACGAAGGGCCAGGTGAATGTGAGCACTCCTTCATCTACTCTGCTCACAAACTTTCATCTATCTTTATCTTAAATAAAATAAATAGTATTTGTCCTTAGCTTCCTACCATTTTTCTCTTAACACTTGTCTTCTGACTTGTGAAATAATCTCCTCAGTTGGCAGGTGCCCCTTGCTCTTGCCCTTTCTCCAAATTTCCTTCTTCAACCTCAGGTATCCTCAGACCAGGAGTCATGAGAACTGGATTCCACCTCTGGCTGTCAGGCACTGGGCTCTGGAACTTTGGCACTTAATTGTCTCCTTTGCGAATGAAATCTAGTCCTACCTACCTTTCAAGGCTGCTCTGGAATCTAGTGATACAGTAAATGGGAAAGTCATTTGTAAGTTTAACACGCTATACAAATATAAACTATCATAATCATCATTAATGCAAATGGTTAAGTTCTTGAATACTAGCTGAAATGTTGCCGTTCCAACTCACCCAGTGGCACCTCAGAAGACAGGCCTCTCTATCTGCTTCTGCAAAAGTCACAACCTTGAAAACGCTACAGAACAGTTCTACTCTGCATACATGAGGTTGCCATGAGTCAGAATCGACTCAACAGTGACTAACACCAATAGTAAATCATCATTGAAACCAACCTTTACCTTGAATCCATGCATCTCTCAACTCCACGATGGAAGACAAATGTGTTTGGGAGGGATGTTTTTGGTGGGTGTGTTTTTGGCATTCCCTCAAAATGGCCCTTGACTTCTGAGTCTCCCTGTGGCTAAGGTGAACCCTAAACACCATCTCCTTATCCCTCTATGCATTTTTCTTTGTGTCTAATTAGAAGCTTTTGGATCCCTCTGTGCAATGCCCAACATCTGTTCATGCTTCCCCACGTCAGGCTCTCTCCAGCTAATGTAAAGAGGAATGGTGACCTATTTTGCCTGATTTACTCAGGTTTTTGTAGTTGTGAAAACCTGGCCTGAAGGTGGCTGTCACTGTCTTTTACAAGGTCCAGGGTCACAGTTGGCAGGAAGGGAAAGTTGAAGCCCAGAGTAAATAGTCACTTCACATTTTCAACACCATCAAAAGAATTGGGCTTGCCTAGACAAAGCTGTGAGATTATTGCAACTGGGCAGCCCACTTCCTCTCCGAATGGACACTACCCATCTCTGTTATACCAAAACTATATCACCCTCAATCTTCTCTGTTCATATTCAACTGCACGTCCCAGTTATCCTCTCCTGAGCCCTGTGGACTGGTCTGAGACTGGGTTTGGCTCCCCAGATTAAGTTTACCTTCCCATCTCCCTGTCAGGGGAAAGATTCAAATGAGTTATTTAGTGACACAAGGAGAGGCTGTGGTTAAAAGCATAGCCTCTGGAGAAAGACTTTCAGAGTCCACATTCCAACCCTGCCATAATACCTTTCTAATAATTGAACTTTACTTGCCTTGGTTTATAAAACTATAAAGTGGGCTAGTGAGAGTGTCTGCGTCATATGCTGCTGTAAGGATTTAAGTGAGTTAATTCATGTAAAGAACTCAGGACAGTGCCCAGTACCAAGTAAGCAGTCAATACAAGTTGGCATCATTAGTATCATACAGTATTTTACACCAATTAAAGAAACTTAATTTAGTTGTCATTGGAAGGTAGAACAGAGCTGTAAAGCATATGGCTTTAGACTTAAATTGTCTAGGTTCTAATCCTAGGTCTCTCCCACCTACTGGCCACACAATCTAAGTTTAGGTAATTAATCTCTGTAGGCCTGAATTTCTTCGGTACCTCTACCATATAGGGTAGTTTTAAGCATTAAATAACATAATATATAAAAATCAGTTCTAGCACAGTGCTTGGCACATAATAAGTACACAACTGAATTGGCTATTTTTATTCTTAGGTTACTGGAGATTCCCTCCCTAATTATTTCATTATGGTTCTCTGGAGCACTGTCCAACTGTCACCATTTATTCTAGAGGAATGGCTCTCCTGGTGTCCCTCAAAGGGATGCCTCTTAAAGTCAGGTTGAAAGGTAGAGGAGCTATTAGGTGATAGACTAGATTTGTGATACTTCTCAACTCACAGAGGATCAATGGAAGTATTGTATAAGGAAGACCATCATGGAAATAGTCAATTTTATCCAATTAAAAATAAAAGCCCTTTAATTATTTTTCAAAGCATGTCTATCTCACTCTGTGGGAACACCAGCCACCTAATAGTGCACCAAGTTCAGCAAGCCTCAGGTAAACTCTGTTCCAAAAGCTATGGTGTGTTCTTGTTCTAGTCTTTCCTTTAGGTTAACTACAAAGAGGAATGATAATTAATTGAGACCCATGTTTTGTTTGGATACATGTTCAGAGTATTTTCCTTTAGAAAATGGTTCTGCCGTTTGACACATATTTGTGCACAGTGCCCAATTATGGGTTCAAAGAAGAAAAGACCAAAAACGGAATTTACTGTCATCTCTCAGTATTTTTTGTCAGTTAATTGATAAATAAACAACTTAACTCCCATCCCAGAGGAAGAGACTGGAAAATATAACCTACTAAGAATACAAAGCACATACAGCCATCAGGAATGTACAGGAGAGAAATGAAGGCATCAACTAAACACCTTTTATTAGTGCAAGAAAAGGAAGAATATTTATTAGATATTTTGATCTATAGGTAAAGAGGGGCTATGACCCAAATCAAGGAAAATACACACCCTCTACTCAACAATCTAGGATCTTGGCTGAAAGCAGAAAATACCAGAAGGATGTTTACTTGTGTTTTATTGACTGTGCAAAGGCATTCGAGTGTATGGATTATAACAAATTATGGTTAACATTGTGAAGAATGGGTATTCCAGAACACTTAATTGTGCTCATGCAGAACCTCTACATAGACCAAGAGGCAGTTATTCTAACAGAACAAGGGGATAGTATGATATACAGATGACACAACCTTGCTTGCTGCAAGTGAAGAGGACTTGAAGCACTTACTGATGAAGATCAAAGACAACAGCCTTCAGTATGGATTACACCTCAACATAAAGAAAACAAAAATTGTCACAACTGGACCAATAAGCAACATCACGATAAACAGAGAAAAGACTGAAGCTGTCAAGGATTTTATTTTACTTGTATCCATAATCAACACCCATGGAAGCAGCAGTCAAGAAATCAAACGATGTATTGCATTGGGCAAATCTGCTGCAAAAGACCTCTCTAAAATCTTAAAAAGCAGAGATGTCACTTTGAGGACTAAGGTGTGCCTGACCCAAGTCATGATATTTTAATCACCTCATATGCATAGGAAAGCTGGACAATGATTAAGGAAGACCGAGGAAGAATTGATGTCTTCGAATTATGTTGTTGGTGAAGAATATTGAATATACCATGGACTGCCAGAAGAACAAACAAATCTGTCTTGGAAGAAGTATAGCCAAAATGCTCCTTAGAAGCAAGGATGGCAAGACCTTGTCTCACGTACTTTGGACATGTTATCAGGATGGACCAATCTCTGGGGAAGGACATCATACTTGGTAAAGTAGACGGTCAGTGAAAAAGAGGAAGACTAGCACAAGATGGACTGACATAGTGGCTACAACAATGAGCTCATACATAGCGATGATGGTGAGGATGGTGCAGGACCGAGCAACGTTTTGTTCTGTTATACATGGGGTCGCTATGAGTCAGAACCAACTCAACAGCACCTAACAACAACACTCTGCAGTCATCTTTTGTCTAACCAAAGCCAAGTAGGCAAACCATTGGCAGAGCACACATGGAGTTTGCTGTTCATTTTTACGTGGTTAGGCCATTAATATGGCCCATAGAAGTCATATCAGTTGCATAAAATCCATATTTCTCATTAATGCCCATATAAAAAAGTTGTGCAGACCATTTTTATTCATGCTACTATCAAAGTTATCCTTTTCATGAAGATGAAGGCATAAGAATTAATATGTTTTCAGAGCTCGAACAATGAACACAATTTAAAACACCCACTAAAGTGCTGAGATAAGCACTAGAGGTTAGCACTAGAAAGGTAGAGGATAAGCAAGAAGGAAAGAAATTGCTTTTATCAAACTATAAAGCCAAAATCCAATACTGAACTGAATTATCTTCTCCTGTTCATTCCTTTTCCCTGAAATCAGCATTTAATTTGGCTAGTAAGAATGTTTAAGACAGAGCAATACTTTACAAAATCTAGAACCACTCACATAGGTAGGAAATAAAGTATATTGTTTGGTAGACCAAGGAGACTTACAGATTTTTTTAAAGCATACTACTGAAAAAAGTAAAAATAAAATACACCCACTGAAATCTTATATCAGCAAAAGAAACATTGTAAGTTTGAATAGAAAAATAAATCACCCTGGTTTGATGCTCTGTTTTTTTTTTTCTTTTTTCTTTTTAGATTTATACTGGAAGAAAAGCCATACTTCTTCACCTTGCTTGAACAGGTAGGCCATAAAAAAAAACCACATTTTTTCCCATAAAAATTCTGTATTGTTTACAAAGCTTATAATAGTCTTTGAATGGGGGATTTTCCAAAATACCTATATTTTGTCCTCAATCTCTTTATTCCTAAATTAATCCACTTTATTTCTTTGACTATCCCAGTAGTCTATCTAAACTCCAGTTTTCCACCAAACCAAACAAGAAATGTGAGCTCAGGTGAGGAGATGGCTCTGGGAAATGGAAAGAAAAGTGTCATTTGGGCACCTCAATGGGGGAATCTCTCCGATAATAACCAGTGCTAAGATCAGGAAGTGCTTTCCTGCTGGCCACAGAAGAAGGAGAAGGGCAAAGAAGAAAATCCAGCAAGAAACTTGGCACACTTGGGGCATCAGAGCTCCAAGGGGGTATACCACAGCAGAGCAGAGGGACTGCAGAGCTGCTTTCAGGAGCTGCTGGGGGCAGAGAAGTGTATTTTTCTCTCAATGGCTTCCTAGTTCAGCCCTGTGTTAAACACACTCAGGACCCATCCTCCCAGCCTCGTATTCTTAACTTCTAAGATCTGTGAATCCACGTATTATGTTTTCCTGTAGTTCTGACAGTCATTTCATATTTTGTTGTCACCACTTCCTACCTTCCACTTTTCTAACACCTCATAACGCCTCTACTGTGTATGTTTTAATAATCAATTTCAGGACAATGATACGTGATGTAGGCACGTTCCCATTTCATTAATGAGTTGTCATGGGATGCTTGATCTTTACCACATCATTACAGGAGTGGGGAAAAGCCCCCTAAGCCATGAAGGAAAGGGAAGCACAAAAAGCACAATGACATTCCTGGTATCATTCAAAGCTGAGGAAAAATGATTGCCAAACTCAGCATCTGGTGAATTCTCACCCTCCCACTGGCAGACTCAATATAATTTCTTCCTTGCCCCAATTTTATTGCCACAATTACCAGCATGATTGTGTCAGTTGGAACTTCTTCCTGGTGAGATGACCCCACAATCTCTTAAAAAAAATCCAAACAAAACCTGTTGCAGTTGAGTCGATTCCAACTCATAATGACCCTATAGGACAGAGTAGAACCAAGGAACGGCTGGCTGGTGGATTTGAACTGCTGACCTTTTGGTTAGCAGCCGAATGCTTAACCACTGTGCCACCAGGGCTCCAACCTGGGCTAATTCCTGGGTGTTTCTAAAATCATTTACTTTTCTATACCTAATCCTCAGCTAATCCTAATTCTCTACCTACTGCTCAGCCATTTACAGAGTGCAATGAGAAGAAACTAGTTGTATTAGTTTTATATTGCTGTATAACAAATTACCACAAACTTAGTAGCTTAAAACAGCACCCATTTATTAGCTAGCTTCTATAGGTCAGAAGTCTAGCACATCTGGGTTCTCTGTTGAGGGTCTCACAAGGTTAACGTCAAGGTGTTGGCCACCAGTGTTCTTATCTAGAGCTTGAAGTCATCTTCCACGCTCATTCCTATTTGTAGTGGGTTAAATGTTGGCCCCCCAAAAGCTATGTTCTGGTCCTAACCCCTTTAACCTGTGAATATGAATTTATGAGATTATCCTGGATTATCCAGTTAGACCCTATATCCAATGACAAAAGTTCTTATAAAAGACAGAACAGGAGATGACACAGACATAGAATATACGAAGACAAAGGCAGAGATTGGAGTTGTGTAGCCATAAACCAAGGGATGTCTGAAGCAAGGAAGGAATCTCCCCTAGAGTCTTAGGAGGGAACATGGCCCTGTTGACACCTTGATTTTAGACTTCTGGCCTGAAGAACTGTGAGAGAATAAATGTCTATTACTTTAAGACACCAAGTTTGTGGCAATTTGTGACAGCAGCCACAGGAAACTAATACATAATTATTGGCAGAAATCAGTTCCTTGAAGTTACAGGGCTGAGGTACCTGGTTCCTTGCTGGCTTTCATCCAGAGTCTTCTCCCAGCTTCTTAAGCTTCCCACATTCCTTCTCATGTGGTCCCCTCCATCTTCAAGCCAGAGTTGAATTTCCCTTATGCTTCACATCTCTCTGACTTTCTCTTTTGTCACTAGCCTGGGAAATCTCTCTACTTCTGAGGGCTAACATGATTATATCTGGCCCACCTGGATTATCTCCCTATTTTAGGTTCAACTCTACCTTATAACATAATGCAACCCTGAGAGTAATATCTTATCAGATTCAGGGGTGCTAGGGTTTTTTTTTTTTTTTTTAGGGGAATAGGGTGTGGAGTCTTGGCGGGGAGGGGCATCTTTAGAATTCTGCCTTCCACACTAGGTCAATAAGAATATGAAAAAGTACCCCAGGACTGCCTTTCCTTTGAGCCTAATAATTCTCAAGAGTCATTTTGGTAAAAAAAAAAAAAAAAATCCATGAAGTAGAAAGTTAAAAAAAAAAAACTAAACAAAATAAAAATAATTAGTTTTCAGTGGACATATAACAGCAAGAAATCCATGTAGGCATAACTTGATGAAATTGTAAAGAAAAAAATCACGACCAAATGCAAGTCATTGCACATTTTTATGTGAGCATTTATGGGAAGCTAATATCCTTTTTTTTAATATCCTGATGGCATGGGATGATAAAGAATGTGATTCCCTTCTGAATCTAATGAGTCAGCAGAGGAAGGACAGGCACTCAGCACTGTCCTCTGTCCTCATTGCATCAAATGGCTGAGGAGCTGGGTGACTGAATGATCGTACCTGGTTGTAGCTTGAAATGCCTCTTGCCTGAAAAATTGTTTCTGACATGCCACTGGCACATGAAAAGGGGTAGATATGAAGACTTATTTCCTCTAGTATTAGGAAGAGCAGATCCTCATTAGCAGAAGAACTGCCAGGCACCCAGCCCAGGCAGATGGACTTAATGAGAGAAAAACCCCACAGCCCCCTTTGAGTTACTGGCAGAGATGAGGTTCTCTTACTTAGGCAATTTCCTTTCCTGTCACATTTGACTTGCTTTCTCTAGCCACGTGGATGTCCTTGAATATATAACCTTTATGGGAGTGTTTTGTAGATTTTACAAAATGATTCTCTGTGTAACCGAACTTCCCACTTTATTACAGTGCTCCTGTGTCTCAGGCTGCCTGGAAGGGGAGCTGCTCTTTTTGTCCTAAATCTTTTCATTCCCATCCAGAGCCAGACTGAACAATTCACAAGTCATGAATATTTATAATTTGGCCAGGGCCATCCTAACTCACACCCTAATGGAGCCATTAGGCATATGCTGGTTCCTCAAAGCCAAACAGACCAGAAACAATGTTTACAATGGGCTTCAGTGATCATTCCAGTGGTCATTCCACTCAACCAATTGTGGAGATTCAGACCCAATCTCCCAGTCTTTGTCTGAGTGGCCCAGATCAACATGTGGCGGCTCTCCAATTCGTTGGATAATGTTCTAAACTTCTCTTGATTGAACAGACACAATGGGGGCCTAATTTAGCACCCCCAAGTCATACTATCAATAGCAAATACTTATTGATGGCCTGCTATCCATCAGGCATCACTCTAATAGTTTTAAATATGTTAATTCCAATGATCCTCGACAACACTATGAGGCAAGTCCTGTCATGATCCTCATTTTACGCATGAGATATCTGAGGCATGGAAGTACAACCATCATTTAATGTGAATCCAGACATCTTGAATTCAGAGTCTATGCTCTGAACCACTAAACTGTGTGGAATTTTATCTTATTTCTGATAATATATGCAGAATAGGAATCTCATTATATAGCGTTCCACACTTGAAAAATGGTCATTTTGAAATCACTGATTTTGAAAAGGTCACAGAATTTTAAAAAGGCAAAAATTATTACCCATGACAAACTTCATTAGACTGATTAACTAAAAAGCATGTAGAACTCAATATAGAGTACTAGGATAATAGAGTTGAAATCAAGAGTTGTACTTGGGTAATAAAATAATGGGTGAAAACTTGAATAAGCACTTCACAAAAGAAGATAACTAATGGCTATTAAGCATATGAAAAGGTGCTCGACATCATTAGTCACCAGGGATATGCATATTAAAACCACAATGAGCTATTCTGTATGCTTCTATGATGCTCTCAAATTCCGTAAGGTATAATCACTACTGTTGTTAGGTGCCACTGAGTTGATTCTGACTCATAGCGACCCCATGTACAACAGAACGAAACAGTGCCCAGTCCTGCACCACCCTCACAATTGTTGCTATGTTTGAACCCATTGTTGCAACCACTGTGTCAAATCCACCTTGTTGAAGATTAAGTGACTATTATGCTTTCAAAATACATATTTATAATCACTCATAATATAAGCTTAGAAATTTAAATATTTCCACCTTTGTGAGGCTCTCTAACATTAACTGTAAATCATTAGAAACCTTTAAGTCATTAGAAAGTTATTTATAAAACTTCTGAAGTTAGACATAGAAGTAGGTGAAATACACGAAGAATGTGATAAACAACGTTTAAGTTTACTTTGACCCAGCATGCTGAGAAAAGAAGACATAACATAGTTAATCTTTGTGAACTATCCTTGATACGTTAAGTCTAAACAAGCTCCCTAATCTTTAACATTGAAGAAAAAATGTGACATTTGGCTAATCTATAACCCTGGAGAAAAGACATAACATAGTCTTTGATGTCACACTGGCCCTTATCGTGTGAGGCCAAGGTGAAAATTTTACATATAAACCTCACTGAGAGAAGGCAGAGGCAAAGGGATCCTTCTCTAGTCTCTTACTCTCTCTGAAGACCAAGAGTCTGCTGAGACTCTGCCCACCACCACTGACCTTGGACCCTAGCTATGAAGGACCTCAGCTGAGTTTGAGCTGTGGTCAAACCTTCCTCCTGAGACCTGTCATAAAAGGTAAAAGCCTTAAGTATAAAGATTTGGACTCTAACCATTGAACTAACGTTATAATTGTAATTGTTAATTCTGATTCTCCAGCTCTAAATGAATGTTGTAAGGCCTTACTTATGTGCCTTTCCAGGACTACCTTACAATAAACTAGATGAGTTTATGCATGATAAACCTGAATATCTCTCTGTTAACATTCTAAGATAAAATTCTACACAACAGCTACCATTAAACACTATATAACAAGCACTGACAAGACTGTGGAGCAACTGGAACTCTGGAACTCTCTCATACATTGAGTGTTTTCCTTTTATTTGCATGACGTACATTTCCATCTAGTGCCAGCAATGTATTTATTGATTGATTGTTTTTCTTGTGATGAGTTTACCACACAATTCTAGGTATCTTCCAAATGAAGATCCTTCCTAAAAATGCCTGCTATATATTGCCTATCTCTTGGCAATGCAGTGGGCAGTTTGAGACTTTTTTTTTTTTCTTTGTACTTTACATGAAGGTTTACAGAGCAAACTAGTTTCTTATTAAACAATTAATACACGTATTATTTTGTAACATTGGTTGCCGACCCCACGACATGTCAACACTCTCCCCTTCTCGACCTTGGGTTCCCCATTGCCAGCTTTCCTGTCCCCTCCTGCCGTCTCATCCTTGCCTCTGGGCTGGTGTTCCCATTTAGCCTAGTTTTGTTTTATGGGCCTGTCTAATCTTTGGCTGCAGGGTGAACCTCAGGGGTGACTTCATTACTGAGCTATAAGGGTGTCCAGGGGCCATACTCTTGGGGTTTCTCCAGTATCTGTCAAACCAGTTAAGTCTGGTCTTTTTTGTGTGTGTGTGAGTTAGAATTTTGTTCTACATTTT
Source organism: Elephas maximus indicus (assembly GCF_024166365.1). NCBI lineage: Eukaryota > Metazoa > Chordata > Mammalia > Proboscidea > Elephantidae > Elephas > Elephas maximus. Next base: position 165,016,709 of record NC_064846.1, read on the forward strand.
TCTCTAGGCCTGTCCTGGACCCTCTGTTGTGATCCCTGTCAGAGCAGTTGTTGGTGGTAGCCAGGCATCATCTAGTACTGGACTCAGTCTGGTGGAGGCTGTGGTACTTATGGCCCATTAGTCATTTGCACTAACCTTTCTCTTGCATCTTTGGTTTTCTTCATTCTCCCTTGCTCCAGATAGGGTGAGACCAGTGGAGTATCTTAGATGGCTGCTCACAAACTTTTAAGACCCCAGACTCTACTCACCAAAGTAGAATGTGGAACATTTTCTTTATAAACTATGTTATGCCAGTTGAGCTAGATGTTCCCCAAGATCATGTTTTCCACAGCCCTCAGTCCAGTTACTTGGTCCCTCAGGGTGTTTGGATGTGTCTACGGAGCTCCCATGACCTTGCCTTGGACAAAAAGCTTGTGGGATTTTTGGCATCAGAAAATGGGTAAGACCCTTCCTGTTGGGGTGGTGGAGCATATTGCTTACAAACTTGCAGTCAATATATCTAGCAAAAATGGATATCTATCTGTAGAAAAATGAAACGGGACCCATACCTTACACCATACATAAAAACTAACTCAAAATGGATCACAGCCCTAAATATAAAATCTACAACTATGAAGATCATGGAAGAAAAAATAGGGACAACCCTAGGGGGCCTAATACATGACATAAATAGTATACCAACCATAACTAAAAATGTACAAACAACAGAAGATAAAATAGATGAATGGGACCTTGTAAATATTAAACACTTATGCTTATCAAAAGACTTCTCCAAAAGAATAAAAAGAGAATCTACAGACTGTGAAAAAAACTTTGGCTACAACATATCTGACAAAATTTATAGAATTTTATCTCTAAAATTTATAGAAAACACCTCAACAACAAAAAGACAAACAATCCAATTGAAAATGGGTAAGGGACATGAACAGACACTTCTCCAAAGAAGACATTCAGGCAGCTAACAAACACATGAAGAAATGCTCGTGATCACTGGCCATTAAAAAACCCAAAACCAAACCCATTGCCGTTGAGTCGATTCCAACTCATAGCGACCCTAAAGGACAGGGTAGGACTGCCCCATAGGGTTTCCAAGGAATGCATGGTAGATTTGAACTGCCGACCTTTTGGATAGCAGCCCAACCACTATGCCACCAGAGTTTCCCATTAGCCATTGGAAAAATGCAAATTAAAAGTATAATGAGATACCATCTCACCCTGATATCAATGGCACTAATTAAAAGAAACACAGAAAACAACAAATACTGGTAGGGTTGTGGGGAGACTGGAACTCTTATACACTACTGGTGGGAATATAAAATGGTACAACCAGTATGGAAAGTGATATGGTGCTTCCTTAAAAAGCTAGAAATAGAAATACTGTATAATCCAGCAATCCCACTCCTAAGTATATATCATAGAGAAATAAGAGCCATGACATGAATTGACATATGCAAACCCATGTTCATTGCAGCATTATTCACAAAAGCAAAAAGATGGAAACAACCTAAGTGCCCACCAATGGATGAACAGATAATCAAACTGGTACATATGTATAATGGAATACTATGCAATGATGAAGAGTAATGACGAATCTGTAAAACATCTCACAACATGGATGAATTTGGAGGACATTATGCTGAGTGAAATCAGTGAAATCACAAAAGGACAAATATTGTATAACTAAAAAAAAAAAAAAAAGGACCGCCATAATAAGAAAACAAGAAAAGGTTTACACAGAGAAAAAAACATTCTTTGATGGTTACCAGGGAAGGGAAGGTAAATTACTAGATAGATAGAAGGCACGTGGTAATATTGATGAGGGGAAAGGCAATACGCTGTATGGGGGGAAGTCAGTACAACCTGACAAAGGCAAAGAAAGATGAAATGTAGCAAACAAACAAAAAAATGGGTATTTATTTAAACAGGACTAATCTCTCCAACATCCTCAGGTTTAGACAGATTTTAGTCTTTTTTTGTGGCGTCCTCAAGCGTTTATAAGAATTTGGAACCTGACAAAGAGACAATAACAAATTTCAGAATTGCTAATGACAGGCAGCATTTGAGGGATAGAAAGCAGAGGGGCACAGGCGCCTAGAACTGAAGAGCTGGCTATGACAGCTGTCCCTGGGGTTCCTACACTGACAATGAAATAGAGAAGCATTGTCACTGAATAGAGAAAGAACATAAATAATTACAGCACAGGAGGGAATTTTTTTCTAAGAGTGTTAAATCACCTAATTTAGTTAATTAAATGTTCAGAATTTCCTTGCCTCTGGTGTGGGATTTCCTCCAATGGGAAATTCTCAAACTTCCTCTAGTTATTCATTTGACACATACACATTGAGCATGTGTTTCATACCAAGCTCTGCACTGCCTCCTGCATGGAATCTGCAGTGTCATATTTCTTAGCAGTGGGGATGTGGTTCTCATTAAGTGTCTCTTGGGAAGGAAAGTTTGGGTAACTCCCTGACCTACCGGAAAGATGAAGATTGACAGGAGAGAGGAATGGAACTACCTTTTATAGAATACGTCATGTAAGACTTTACTTATGGAATATGTCACAGAAGGCCCCATAACAGATTTTTTATTATAATTAGCTTGACAAAGGTCACTTAACAGCTAATAAGGGATTCATATCCACGGAAGTCTGAGGCTTGAATGTTTTATCCTTCTGCATAAGCTGCCTCATCAGGAGCTTCAGTATCTATTTATTCACTCTGCAAATGTTTTTTGAGTACCTGCTATGTGACAAGCACTATTCTAAGTGCGTTGTTGTTGTTCGTTGCCATTGAGTCGGCTCCAACTCATAGCAACCTTACGTATAACAGAATGAAACGTTCCCTGGTCCTGTGCCATCTTCATGATTGTTGGTATATTTCAGTCCATTGTTTTGGCTATTGTGTCAATCCATCTCACTGAGGGCTTCTGTCATTTTCCTTGGCCCTCTACCAACCATGATATCCTTTTCTAGTGACTGGTCTTTCCTGATGACGTGTCCAAAGTAAACAAGACAAAGTCTTGCCATCCTCACTTCTAAGGAGCATTCTGGTTGTATTTCTTTGTTTATTCTTCTGGCAGTCCACTGTATATTAAGTATTCTTTGCCAAAACCACAGTTTGAATGCATCAATTATTCTGTCTTCCTTTTTCATTCTCCAGCTTTTGCACGCATATGAGGTGATTGAAAAGACCATGATGGCTTGGGTCAGGCACACCTTAGTCTAAGTGCATTATGGTATTCTAATTATGTGTGGAATATAGCTTTCAAATTCTATTTATTCTGTTTATGTTTCACTATTAATATTGGTAATTTTTATTACATTAATCGAAGTAGAAATAGACTATAACACAGGGAATCCATATTTCCACCAAGCATTGTGAGTGGAATGCTAATTGTCAAATGCTTATAGGTGCTGGTGTGACTTGTAAAATACAATTGATTTGCCAGTATACCTAAATTCATAGCAGCTTTTTTGTGTTTGCAAGTATGTTTTCAATAAGTGGGTACTAAATATACAATTACTTTCATCTAGGGAGACATGACATATTTTGATATTAAAAGGAAGGTCCACAAACACAAAAGGAATAGAAATCACTTGTTTATGGTAAGATAAAGTTTCATTATTACCATTAGATGTAAAAAGAACAAAATAAAATTCTGTATCAGTAAATGGCTACATGTTTATTTAAATGAGATATAATATTCTGAAACTTGGAAGATATAATAAAGATAATAATAAAGGAAGGTTAAAATCTGTTAGGTGTTATTTGAAGATCAAAAAACCCACCGCCTTCGAGTTGATTCTGACTCATAGCCACCCTATAGGACAGAGTAGAACTGCCCCATAGAGTTTCCAAGGAGCACCTGGTGGATTCAAACTGCCGACATTTTGGTTAACAGCCACAGCACTTAACCACTACGCCACGAGGGCTTCCAACCAAACCCACTGCCGTTGATTCAATTCTGACTCATAGTGACCCTATAGGACAGAGTAGACCTGCCCCCAGGTTAGTTGAAGAGGCAAGGAAAAATACCCTGAAAATATCAGATTCCTTTGAAGATATGGTAAAACTTAGAATTATAGGTTTTGAAGCTACATTGTGCAGTTTCCTCTATAGCCTACTCCATCTTCCCACTACTATCCTCCCAAGAATCCTTGGCAAACCTTCCCTTTCATAGTCCTCCAAACATCAGTGAAGCTGCATGTTAAGTAGCTTTGTTATGTTTCTGCCTACAAGCAGAAAACGCCAATTCAATACCCCTCTTCTATCTGGGATACAGAGGACAGAGTTCAAGGGCTTTGGACTTAGGGGTTAGGAGACCTCTAGTAAAACCCTCTGTAGGCACCCTCTCCCTTATCTGTAAAAGGTAATAATAAACAGTTTGTGCACTGGTTATGTCTGAGGCTTATTTTGATGATTAAAAAAAAAAGAATGTAAAAGAGATTTGAAGATTGTAAACACTATGTAAAAATAAGGTATTATTATTATTAATAAAGGTAGCCCATCATCCAAAAAGGAGCCCTGGTGGCACAGTGGCTAAGTGCTCGGCTGCTAACCAAAAGTTCGAATCCAGCAGTCACTCCTTGGAAACCCTATGGGGCATTCTGCTCTGTCGTAGGGTTTGCTATGAGTTGTAATCTGATCGATGGCAATGAGTTTTTTATCATCCAAAAACTATTATAAATATTGTGTATTTTCCTTTCGACCTGTTAAAGGTTTCTTTATTTGGTTTTCTTATATGGTTTATATTTCCATGGTTCTTGTTTTCAGAGCTAAGTACAAATTGACATTTATGTACTTCTATATATATGCTATTATATATGCTATTATATATGTAGCCCTTACATGAAACCTATGGGAGCAATTGTGTACTGTAATTCAGAGTTTTTCAGATTTTATTAAGGTAACACTGAAACATATATAATGTATTATACATTACTCCTAGTGGGGCTTGGGGAAGATTCTATAATCAAAGACATTAATATTTCTTTGGCAAACAGTATGAATAAACACTAAATGTGATATTTAGAGACTATAATTAGCATCTCATCAGTTCAGGACACGACTTGCTGCCAAATGAGCTATGGAAAACCTTTAGGTTTTCAGAGCTTTGGGGATTTAGGAAGCATAGGTAAGGGATTTTGGACCTGTACGTTTTCAGAAGTGCAATGTATTTATGTTTCATATTAAGTCTGCTTGTTCTCCTTAATCTCAGATACTCTGTGGTTATTCCTGTACCATTATTAGGTGGCATCTCCCTTCGCCATCCCCACCACCCTTCATCCTGAGAGAAGCTCCTTCTCCTCCCTGGCCTTCCTCCCCTATAGTTCCCTCCATCTACAGGGGTGGGATGCTGGGCAGCCATGTACATACATGTGACTCTGTTCCTGTGATGACAATTTATTTTCAGGGTGAACAGATGACCTAAGCTGAGCTAATCAGAGTCCATTCCCTGACTCTGCCCTCTATCACAGCTGATGAAAACAGTGGTGGGCTCTCATCCTAAAGAGGGCAATCCCTTCTTATGGAAATGTGGAATTGGGACAGAAAGAAAGAGAGAGAGAACAATCTTCCTCCGGGTAACTGGGATGATACAACATGAACACCCTGACAGCGCCCACAGCCAGGCTCTCTGACCTGTGTGGATATGAGATAATGAAGAATGTGAGAGAATAGAACAAATCAGTTCTCTTATTTAGGGACAGAGAAAAGTCCTTTCTAGCCTTCCAGTCCATTTTGGATGCCCAGGCACACATCGACTTTTAGATTCTATGAGATACTTCAGTTGCTTTAAAATAGATATCACTTTTAAAAATAAACTTTCTTATTATAGAATAGTTTTCAATTTATATAAAAGCTGCAAAGATAGCACAGCTTTCATATACCCCACACCCAGTTTCCCCTGATGTCAACATCTTACACTGGAATGGTATATTTATCACACCTAATGAACCAATATCGATACCTTAGTTTTTACCTAATTTGTTTGTTTGTTTGTTTGTTCAAGGACCTCCTTCATTACATTTAGTCATTATGTCTCCTTGGGCTCCCCTTGGCTGTGACAGATTCTTAGACTTTGTTTTTGATGGCCTTGAGAGTTTTGAGGAGTACTAGTCAGGCATTTTGTAGAATGCCCCACAATTGGGGTCTATCTGGCATTTTTTTTTTCTCATAATGAGACTTGGGTTATGGGTTTCGGGGAGGAAGACCATGGAAATGAAGTGCCCTTCTCATCACATCATACCCAGGGTGCATGCTATCAGCATGACTTATCACTTATCATTTATTTATCACCTGGGTGAGGTAGTGTTTGTCAGGTTTCTCCACTGTAAAGTTACTAACTTTTCCCCCTTTGCATACTGTCCTCTTTGGAAGGAGGTCACTCCACGCAGCCCACACTGAAGAAGTGGGGAAGAGCTACAGTTGCTAACCAAAAGGTTGGCAGTTTGAATCCACCAGCCGCTCCTCAGAAACCCTATGGGGCAGTTCTACTCTGTCGTATAGGGTCACTATGAGTCTGAATTGACTCAATGGCAACCAGTTCCTTGAGGGCAGAGAATCTACAGAAATTATTTGGAATTCCTCTACATGGGAGATCTGTCTGTTTTCCCTCAATTAGTTATTTATTCAGTCATTTATATATATCAGTATGGATTCATGGATATTTATTTTATAATTTGAGTTACAATTCAACACTACCTTATTTATTTTGTTGCCCAAATTGTTGCAGCTTTGACCACTGGGAGCTCTTTCAACTAGCTCCTGTGTCCCATTAACATACCTCCATCATTTATGGTTTGTTTTTGGACCCACTCTCACTTAAGGCCAGGAAAGAGCAGGAGCAGTGATTGTACTTGGGCACGAGAGGGAGCATCTCTTGGCTCTCAATTCAAACTGCAGTGATTGGTCCTCATGATCTGGTGATGGTAGATGTACTCAAAACTCCTCCCTAGGAATTGTTTCTAGCAAAGATAACATGAGACATGTATTTCACATGACTTAATTAAATTCATATAAAAAGCAAATTAACAGTTCGTCAGAGGTACTTAAACACTACTACAAAAATCATATCCTTATACAATCCATTTTCTTCTGAATAGTAGCACGGACTTCAGCCCTTATATTTCTCTTAACTTATTTGCTTACTTGGTGACATTTACTAACAAAAGAACGGTCCTACTCATAAGCACTGCCTATGTATTCTCACAGACACACAGGTGTTATATAAACAGACCCTGCTGATGGATGGTGTCACTATTTGCTTCTAGAAAATGTTCATTAAGTGGTTCTGGGCCTCCTCTCACCCCAGCCACACGTGTGTAGTCAAATTCCATTTTTGCTGTCTACCTTCATTTTCTCAGGGGACAAAACAAAGCTGATTTATAATTCTGCAGTTATTTACTCTCATTGCAATTCAGCAAGTTCATTTAAATGCTAACCACTTGGTGTTTTTCTTTGAAGAACTGTTCAAAAACGATGTCCTCTGAAATACTATACATTGTACAAAATGATTTCTATAAAGATACTAGCAATTCCAAGAGGATTTGAGGCTCTTTATCAGCTTTCCTGTCTTCTCAGGTTAAACTTGCCATAGGCATTTTTGTCTGCTGCTGCATAATTAATAGGACACATAAGCTTTTTACTCATTTCCTAAGCTTTATTATTCATTTTAATATTGCACTGATTTGATGTTAACCCATTTAAATTATTTATTCCAAATTCCATGCAAAAATGTATTCAAACATAAAGATTAATTCACTTAATTAACCTTCTGATTAAAAAATAAAACCCCTGTACTTATCTATATGGATTTTCCCCCTTGAAAGAGACTGGAGAATTGCAACTTAGAAGCTGTATTTCAAGTGGCTACAGATTATGGATGAATCTACATAATGGGGAATTAAAGGAATTAACCCATGCACAATTGCATGGATATTAATGTTCATGCTGCAAGACCCCTTACCAAAACTGTTGTTAAAAAATAAAAGTGCTACTGTTGTGATGAATGAACATTTCCACTCCTCGTCAATCACCTTGTCTATAAACTATTTCTGTAGGGCCTGTGTGGCTAGTTGATGAGCCCAGATGGTTTGGGCTGAAATTAATGGTTTCATTTATTAACCCCACAAATACTTTTGCTCGGCTCCTGAGTCCCATCTCTGTGCTAGAAACAGTGAGGACTCACAGATAAGTGATATATAATCACTCCCTAAAGGTGAGAATTATCTAGTAGAGGAACAAAGTGCAGTGCAAAAATAACCATAATATAAGGCAAAATGTGATAAAGGAGCAGAAAAAGGAGATTAACAAATCTAGAGGAGGGAGAAATTATCTCTTTTGGGGGGAATGCAAATGCCTTACATTTCCTTATTTTTCTACTTCACTCCTGAGTATAACCAACAATCCAGCTAAACAGGACTACTACTTCCTGAAAATTTTCAGTGCTTACTCTCTCTGTGATTTATTTTGGGCTTTCCCCCATCATTTCTGCTTATCCTAATTCTATCTAATCTTAATATATCAACTCAAATATCACCACCTCCATTAAGTCATTCTTTGTTTTTGCAGACCAGGTACTAAGATATGAATCTCCCTTCTTTGACATCTCATAGCACTTGTTTCTGGTCACCTTTTGATACATGCATTATTCTATGTTTGTACTTCTCTGGTTCTTCCTATTAGATCGGGGATTTTATTAGAACACTGACACGCCCATTCATTTATGTGTTGTCTATGACTGCCTTTGCACTACAGTGCAGAGTTGAGGAGTGGCGACACAGACCTTTTGTCTTGCAAGCCTAAAATATTTACTATCTGGCCCTTTGCAGAAAATGTTTGCCAACGCTTGTACTAGATCATAAATTCCTCAAGGGCATGGACTGTCTTCCTATCTTTTGACCAATTTAATGCCTAACATAGTAGGTGCACCTCAAATATTTATTGAACAGAATCGAGTATGTGATTGAACCGATTAAATATGTGATTTAGTGACTACATCCATGGGGGCCACACTCCCCTCATTGCCATCGGGTCGATTCTGACTCATAGTGACCCCATAGGTCAGAGTAGAACTGCCCTATAGAGTTTCCAAAGAGCACCTGGCGGATTTGAACTGCTGACCTTTTGGTTAGCAGTCATAGCACTTAACCACTATGCCACCTATTAGGAGAAATTGACATGTGAAGAAGAGGAGGGTTGGATGGGAGATAAGCTCCCTTCCCCCAAAGTAATTCTGAGTGTGTTATAAAAAACAAGCTAGGAATTATAAAGTCTAAATATCTTAGAACATATCACTCTGAAACAAATCTTTTGATGAAACATTTTGTAGAGCAAAACCGATCTCCCCATTAGGAAATTAGTATCTGTCCCATAAAAAAAAATACATACCAATTATTAATTCCTTTATAAAACATTTGTTCTCAGTCTCAGAGTTCAGATTATGTATTTAAAAAATATAGTCTTCATTGATTAGAACAACTGTACTCTTAGCATTTACAAGCTATGCTAGTTCTGATAATATTACTTCAATTATTAAATTGTCACACATTCAATTTAATTACATTCATGTCAAATTTCAAAAATATATCAAACAGTCAAAAACATGGCAGTAACTTCTGCTTAAGGCCAAGAGGGAGTAACAGGGACCTGATTTACCCTCCCTCCAGAATCAAATAAAACTGGACAAAATATTTGGAAAAATGGCTCTCAAGGCATTAGACACCAGGCAAAAAGGGACGGTGATCTCTGAGAGATGGGAAACAAATGAGGTCAGCCCTGTTACTGTTCCAGCTTACTGCCTTAAAAGCATATCCAAGCCATGATGCACAGAGGAGGAACCTAAACATAGCCTAACAAACTCCCAGAATTGCAGAGATGGAGCTGAGGATCTGGGGAGTCCACAGAAGCCAGAGTGCACAGGGCAGAGTATCAGAAATGAGAGAATTGCAGAGTCCAATAATTTCTATAGACATAATAATAAAAAAAAAATCCAACACCCAACAAGGTAAAATTCACAATGCCTGGCACCTAATAAAAAATAACCTGTCATGCAAAGAAGCAAAAAAATAAGACACACAATTAGGAGAAAAATCAACCAATTGAAGCCAACGCAGAACTGACACAGATGTTAGAATTAGCAGACAAGGACATTGAAATAGTCATTACTCTATGTTCAAAAGGCTAGAGAAAAGACTGAACATGTTAAGGAGTGACATGGAATATATTTTTAAAAGACCCAAATTAAACATCTAAAGATGAGAACTATAATGGTTGAGATGAAAAATATACTGGGTTGGGCTGGGATTAATGGCAGATAGACATTGCAGTAGAAAAGATTAATGAATTTGGAAATATGACAATAGCAACTAAAATGAAACACAGAGAAAAAAGACCAAAACAAAACAAAAATCCAGACTTAATGAGCTCTGGAACAGTCTCGTGGCCTTATATAGATGTAATTTAAGTCTCTGAAGGAGAGGAGACCAAGGTGGGGGGGTACAGAAAAATTATTGGAAAAAATAATGCACAAAAATTTTCCAAATTTTATAAAAACTGTAAATCCACAAATCTAAAAAGCTTGATGAACCCCAAGAATAAGAAACTTGAAAGCAAAACAAAACTACACTGAGGCACATCATAATCAAGTTGCTCAAAACCAGGGATAAAAAGAAAATTGCAAAAATGACCGGAGAAGAAAGACACATTGTATATACAGGAAGAAAAATAAGATGACAGCAGGTTTTTCATTAGAGATAATGCAAGCAAGAGAACAGTGGAGCAACATCTTTTAAAGTACTGGTTGGGGAAAAAACAACAAAACCTGTGAATCTAGTATTTTGTAACCAATAAAAATATCTTTCCAAAACAAACGTGAAATAAGACTTTTTTTCAGACATACAATAGCTGATAGAATCACTAGCAGATTTGCACTACAAGAAATGCTAAAAGTCCTCCAAGCAAAAGAAAAATGACCAGGTGGAATTATGGATCTACCCAAAGAATGAAATGCACTGGAAATAGTAACTACATGGATGAATATACACAATATTTTTCAAATTATTAAAATCATTTAAAAGAGAATTTACTGTTTAGATAAAAATAATAACAATAATATGTGTAGAAATAAAATATATGGCAACAATAACACAAAAGCTGGTAGAGGAGAAGTGGAAGTTCACTTTATAGAGCTCTTACACTGTATGAAAACTGATATAATATTAGTTGAAGGTAGGTTGTGATAAGTTAAACATATGCTATAAAATCAAGAGCAACCACAAATGTAATACAAAGTGAGTTATGTATAATAAGCCAACAAAAAATATAAACTATAATAATAAGTATACTATATCCAAAGGAAAGTAGGAAAAGAGGAAAAGTTTACCAATAATAGATGGGACAAGTAAAAGACTGATAGCAAGATGGTAGATTTAAACTTAACTATATTAGTGGGAAACCCTGGTGGCATAGTGGTTAAGTGGTATGGCTGCTAACCAAGAGGATGGCAGTTCGAATCCACCAGGCACTCCTTGGAAACTCTATGGTGCAGTTCTACTCTTTCCTATAGGGTCGCTATGAGTCGGAATTTACTTGACGGCAGTGGGTTTGGGTTTGGATATCAACAATTGGAAACCCTGGTGGCGTAGTGGTTAAGTACTATAGCTGCTAACCAAGAGGTCGGCAGTTCGAATCCGCCAGGCTCTCCTTGGAAACTCTATGGGGCAGTTCTACTCTGACCTATAGGGTCACTATGAGTTGGAATCGGCTCAACAGCAGTGGGTTTTTATATCAGTAATCATATTAAATATAAACGGCCTAAACACCTCCACTAAAAAACTCCTAGGTGAGATTTCTGACAAGGATGCTGATGGTCATGAAACCACAGGTTAGTTGTGTTACAAAACTGGGGCTGCAGTTACTGTCTCCTGATGATGCCAATCACAGGTGATGGGCTCTTACACTACTTCTCTTGTTCAGATAGGCCCTACTCAATCCCCTACGTTCCAATGGCAACCCTGAATGATGAAGTATGTTTCAGCCCCCGGGACACTATCCTTTAAGACACAATCTACAAACCTGTGCTTCTTGTTAGCCCAGTGTTTTGTGGAGGAGGCATCGCATTGTTCCTCACAGCCTTCCTTCCTTAATACTCACGTCCAAGTTACACACATCAGGCTATACTCAAAATACCTCTTTCTTCCAACCCTGAGGTATTGTCCTTGGCTCCAGCCTGCAAACCCTCATTTTTTTCTTCCCTTAGGATGAGTTTTCCTCCAGTAGTTGACTTTGACTCTATTTCCATTTTCACCAATTCCTTATAATAATCATTTACTATGTCTTATCAATTCTACCTCCAAATTTTATCTCAAATCCACTCATATCTCTTCATTCCCACAGCAAATACCCTATCCAAACAAGCCACTGCATCCACACTGGCGGCTTTGAAATCTTATTCCGCACGGGGGTCTGCATGATCCCTTTAAAAAGATAAATCCAGTCATGTTATGTCCCTATGATGAGAATGCTTAGACTCCTTTCAATGATCCTATGTGACCTGAGTCTGCTCTTTCGTTTGCCACTTCTTCTTTTGTTCTCTACTTCCAGCCATGTCGTCTTTCTAAGTCCATGAAATTTCCTGCCTCACTCCAACTTCAACTCCTACCTTGCCACCTTCATCTAGGTACGTCTTATCTAGCCTTCAAGTTCCACTCAGACTTCACGTCCTCGGGAAATGCCTTTTCTGACTCCTGGACAAGCACCAGTTGCCTTGTTATATGTTCTGATGGCACCCAGGATTACTTCTCAGTAAGTATTATCTGCTAATTACATCCTTAATATTTGTCTCTCCAGTGGGGTGTGAGCTCTCTGAGGGCTGGGAGGATGTCTATTTTACTCACTTCTGTATGCCCAGTGCCAAGCACAGTGGCTGGTTCTAAAAGATGTTCAGTATAGTAATTCATTAAATCTAAGACGTCAGTGATTGAAAGATGCACCCTTACTTTACACACTGAGAGAACGAAAAAAGTCTCCAAATAGACTCTGATTTCCTTTAGTTTTAAGATGCACCCCAAACTCAGAGATGTGACAGTATGAAAAAATGTGTCCTAGAATCCAGAATATACTGTAAATATTAAATGAATGAATAAAAGGAGCCTTCTTTGCCTCATGTAAATAGACATACTCAGCAAGCCCACCCAGCAATCCCTAGACGTGCTTGGACATTAATACATTTTTTTTTATGATAAATTCATAGCCTAGGCTGTCAAACTGGAATCCCCCTCACTACACTTGAAAGGTTGAACTATTGCATATATGGCCATTATCTAATTCTTGCCTCTGTAAATTATATTAGACTAATCCTATAACCCATATTATTTTCATATTTACAAAGCATACTTCCTATGGAGTCCCATAAAAATAGAAATCCATGCACATGGTCTGGGACCAGTAATAATATTTATGGGCATAGAGGAAGGGGCTTCCATATGAGCCAATTACAAAACATTAATTCCTTTTATTGGAGCTCTTTGAATTAGGGTTACATAAGACAAGAAACATTATTAGGTACCAATTTCTTTTTAATATCTTGTACCTTCAGATTCTGTCCAATGACAGCGGTTAATCTCCCTTTTTCATAAGAAAGGGCTGTTCAGGGAATGTGCAGGAAACAGTAGTGAGAAGCAAGATAAAGGGAAGAACTTGTTCCAGGGAGAAGTCAGAACTGGGTGGAAAATTCACTATGGTTATTCAAAGTTGTGGACCATAATTTAAGAGGATGAATGAATCTTTAGGTTACCAAATCCCTCCAGTCCCATCTATCAACCCTCAGGCATATAAACTGCAATAGGCATAAAGGACATCCATTTTAAAGGTTGAAGGGACATTAAAACCCACTGCTGTTGAGTCGATTCCAACTCATAGTGACCCCATAGGATTTCCAAGGCTGTAAATCTCTACAGAAGCAGACTCCCGCATCTTTCTCCTGCAGAGCAGCTGATGGCTTTGAACTGCTGACCTTTTGGTTAGCAGTCAATTGCTTTAAACACTGCACCACCAGAGAAGGAGTATAACATAGTAATAAAGGAATAGGATTTAGGATCCAATTAAGTTCGAATTCTGTCTTTGGTACCAGCTATTTATATAACTTTGAGCCTCAATTTCCTCATCTAGAATATGGGACCAATAATATCTATTTTGTAGGTTTGTTGAGAGTACTAAAACATATAGAAATTGAAGGCACCTAGTAGTGGGCCTGATACCCATAGTCAATAAATCCTAGCATATGCTATTTTTATTCTGAAAAGGGAGAAAGAAGAAGCTGTCTAAAGCATGTGAGTACTCTCTATTATTTATCGGTGCCAATCTTTTTTAAACTTCATTATTGATACATTGAAATATTGAAAAGTACTCAGCTCAAAAAACCACCACAAAATGAACACACCAATACAACCACCATCCAGGTCAAGACATAGAACATCATCTGCCCTCCAAGAGCCCAACCCCTCCTGCGCCCCCATCACTACCCTCTCCCTCCTTCCCAAATCTAATCATAATTCTGGCTGAAGCACCATAGATTAATTTTGCCTGTTTTTTAACTTTATGAGCATAAAAATCACACAGTGCATGTTCTTTTGTGCTTGGTAACTTCTCATCAACGTTAGATTTGAGAGATTCCTCTCCATTGTTGTGTGTGACTGCAGTTCCTCCATTTTCCTTGCCATTTAGTATTTTATTATATGAATAATAATTTATTTAACCATTTTATTGTTGATGGTCATCCAATTTACTTTTTTTCAACCATTTTGTTGCCACTAAATGACAGATAATGTCTTGTACCTGATTGGGCTCTTAACACAATCACACACGTCATAAAAACCATGGCTAAAATGGCTAAAGATGATAGAGGCAGTACACAGTAACTGGGTTAGGTAAAAAAGTGTGTTGATTAGAAACGTGTTTGTCAATGAATTGAGAGTGTGTAGTGGAAGCCTCCAGAGCCATTACAAGAAATTTTTAATATGAAAGAGAAAAGGTAAGCAGGCAAGCATTGTCTCTTCACCTGAAGCATGAACAAAGATGCCCAGCTGCATGTCATATGACCTAGGAATTTTAAGGCTTGGAAAAGAACTTATTTCCCAAATAGGCAAGAGCTTCAACTTGTAATTAGCTTGGTATGGACAATGTGACGGAACCTAAAATTTTTAGTCCTTCTTTTGGGAGGATTTGAATTGACCGATGAGTTGACTCTTAGTTCTTCGCTTGCGAGGTACGTAACTGTGAGAAAAATTGCTTAACCACTTTAAGTTTGGATTTCCCCCACTGAAAATCAGTGATACAAAATAGCACTTACCTCATATGTCAGCTGTGAGATAATCTGCATAAAGGGTTAGCACGGTGCCAGGCATTTAGAAAGGACTCAATAAGTTAACTATGAAAGACAGGATGGCAAGTAATTAATCACACCAACTTGGAGCCAGACTACCTGGGTTCAGGGTCTAGCTCTGTGTGATCTTGAACAAGTTCTTTGTGTTTTAATATCCTCATCTATAATACAGGGATAATAACAGTACCTACTTCATAGTGTTGTTGAATATATATCTTAAAAAGCAAAGATGTCACTTTGATGACTAAGGTGCGCCTGACCCAAAAAAAACCCAAGCCATGGTATTTTCAGTTGCCTCATATGCATGTGAAAGCTGGACAATGAATAAGGAAGACCAAAGAAGAATTGAAACATTTGGATTGTTTCGGTGAAGGATTTTGAATATACCATGAGCTGCCAGAAGAACAAACAAATCAGTCTAGGAAGAAGTACAGCCAGAATGCTCCTTAGAAGCAAGGATGGCGAAGCTTCATCTCACATACTTTGGATGTGTTATCAGGAGGGCCCAGTCTCTGGAGAAGGACATCATGCTTGGTAGAGGGTCAGTGAAAAAGAGGGAAACCCTCAATGAGATGGATTGACACAATAGCCTTAAGAATGGGCTCAAACATACCAACGATTGTGAGGGTGGCATAGGACTTGGCAACGTTTTGTTCTGTTATACATAAAGTCATTATGAGTTGGAGCAGACTCAATGGCAGCTAACAACAATGACACATTGTAAACACAGAAAAAGAAAGCTTTGCCAGACAACAATAAAATTTAGAGTCATGGCTCTCAACCCTGGCTACACATTAGAATCACCCGGGTAGCTTTAAAAAATGCAGATGCCTGGACCCTACCCCCAGATTGTTTGATTTGTCTGTGGTAGAATCTGAAGAAGTTTTGAAGTCTCCTCAGTTGACTCTGATGTGCAAAAATGTTGAGACCCCCTAGTTTAGAGATGCTTCTTTATCAGAAAAATTGAGCTCCAGCGTGAATTCTTACCCTGATCAAAGAACATCAGGAGCCTTTGAACAACTTTCCCCTCATAGTACTTCAGCAATAATTGCTGAGAGCATCCTTTATGTAAGTCACTGTGGATGATGAATAGTTTAACAAGACATGTATGACTCTTTCCACAAGGAGTTTACAATATATTATAGCAGGAAACACATGAGCCCTGATCGCTAAGCCCCAAGTCATAATTCAGTGAATGATATAAGAAACAAAGTGCTATGGAGGCAAGGAAGAGAGAGAGGCCTTTTAACCTGATGGAGATCCACAATGGTTTCATGTAAAAAGTGACATTCACTTCAAGTGGCTTCTGAAGAATGGGAAGTGAATTAACCTCCTTAACCTTCAGTTTTCCCATCCCTAAGAGGATCTCTGAGGCGTCTTTTTCTGCTAACAACACAAAAGTCTATGATTTTATGAGATCAGCTCATGTTTAGTTTGGAAAATATTTTGATATTCCAATTTCATTGCAGCATAGTCATTTCTGGAAAGCAAACTAGAGTTCCCTGGTGGGGAGGGGGTTGTGAGGAATGGGAAATGGTTTGTTTCTGATGTGTCCAGCAATTTGGAGTTCATGGCTTCTCTAGTCCTAGATGAAGTTCAAGGCAATCCTTAGGTTCAAATGCACAGATGGGCTTTGATGACACCTTAAAATCAGAGGAAAGAGAAAAACCCACTCATTTTTTTGTTAGGTAAAGAAAAAGATGGCATTTCCTGACATATGGGCCCTTGTGGAAGAGGCTAGGGCTGCACCTCTGGCCTGGAGCTGCTGTAGAGGGTCCAGATGAGGAGACCTCTGGAAGCCTTTATCAGTATTCAAAGAATATACTTGCATTCCAACAAACTGGAGGAGTGAGAAGGGTAAATGAGTGCTTGCACTGGGACACTGGGCAAACTCTAAGTCAGTCATGACATGCTGAGGAAGCCAAGCTGAGATGAAAATAGCCTGGCTAGATGCCCTCTCATCTAAACCATTGCTGTCTTATTATTATTATTTCTTTTGTTAGGTTACTCTATAAAAAAGATCTGTTAAAGGAAAATGATTCTAATACACTTGATACTATCAGTCAGAGAAGCAAAACAGTATAGAGATGCTATCATGTTAGGGTAACATACTGTAGGCAGCCAGAATTCTCTACGGTAAAGAATAGCCAGTTCAAGAAAGGTGGACCTTTGGCTATGTGGTTTCCCTTCTATTTGTTCTATATCTGAGAGAAAGGTTAGATGGATTATTTTCAATGACTAGACTCTAAGGATGTATACATTCATTCAGCAAATATTTATTGAACATCTGCTATGGGCTAGGTGCATCAGGGAGCAAACTAGATAAAGATCCCTGCCTTCTTGGAGTTTATAGTCTAGCCAAGGGAAACAGACAATAAACAATAAACATAATAATAGAGTTTGCTATAAATCATAGAGTGTTACTAGAGGTGATAAAGAACTATGGGGAGACAAAAATTGGAAAAGTTGAGCTGGGTTGAGATGATGATGAGGGCCTGGGCAGGGTGGTAATTGCTAGGGCAGGCCTCATTGAGAAGGTAAGATTTAAATAAAGACTTGGAGAAAGTGAAGAAATTTGTCATGTGGATATCTGGGGCAGACCATTCCGGGTAGAGAGAATAGCTATTGCAAAGGTCTGGAGGTAGGAGAATGCACCTGGCACATTCGGGAAACAACAAGGAGGCCAGGATGCCTGGAACAGAGTGAGCAATGGGCGGGTTAGTGGGAGATGAGGTCAAGAGGAAATGGAGGACAGATCATGGATGACTATGTTCACAATGGCGAGGGCACTGGCTTTTGCTCTAAGTGAGATAGGAAGTTATGGGAAGACTTTTAATGGAGTGGTTGTTAAACAGGATTCTTTGGGCTGTTGCATTGAGAATAAAATGTAAGGGGCAAAGTAGAAGCAAGGAGATCATCAGAAGAGTGTCACAGTAACCATGTGTGGTAGGCAGAATTCTAAGTTGGCCTCCCAAGATTCTAAGCCCCTGGTGCACACACTCCTTTTTACCAATTATTCAATGAAACACTAAGGAAGTTTACAAATATAATTAAGGGTTAAAATCAGTTGACCTTAAGATAGGGAGATTACTGGATAGGCGGGACCTAATGACATGAGCATGAGCCCTTTAAATCTGGGTCTAAAGGTTAAAGATAGAGGAGGTCAGAGATTTGAAGCATGAAGAGGATTTGACACACCGTTGCTTGTGTGGAGATGGAAGGAGCTACATGGCAAGGAATGTGGGCAACCTAGCCGCTAGGAGCTGAGAGTGCCCCCTGGCTGACAGCCAGCAAGGGAATGGGGACCTCAGCCCTACAGCTTCTGGGAGCTGAATTCTATCAACAAGAAGAGTGATCTTGGAATCAGATTTTTCCCCAGAACTCCCAGATGAAAACTTAACCCAGCTGACACCTTGATTTCAGCTTGTAAGACCCTGAGCAGAGGACCCAACCATGCCATGCCAGACTTCTGACCTACAGACTCATGACCTAATAATAATGGACGTTAAGTCACGAAGTTTTTTACGCAACCATAGAAAACTAATACACCAGCTAAGAATTTACTAATATTTTTACTATGCCATAACATATCTGTATTTATTTAAATTCATAAACATAATGCATGTTAGATATATAAATGCATTAAAATGCATATACACAAACACATACTTCTCTCTGAAGAAAGAAGCATATTTAGTGTAAAGATACATAAAAATAAAGGAAAGCCTGTCCCATTGTTAGTGAGTGCTCAAAATGGTATGTTTATCATCAGCCTCCTGCTGCTTTCTGGGCCATGATAGATGCTTTTTAAAGAGAGGTGGGCGATTCAACAATCGCATAATGTGGCTTACATGGCTTTTGTTGTGGAAGGCTATAAAGAAGCTTTTCCAAAGTTTTTCAGAAGGCACCTAGAAGAGGTGGGATTTTAAGAGTGGTTTGAAAGTTAAGGAGAATCTTGACAGATATATATGTCTGTGTCTATAAATATATAGACTGGTTCCACAGAACTAAAGTTAATATCTGTCATTTTCTTAAAAATGATGGGGGAATTTGTGTCCAAAGAAATACCCCATCTATTTTCAAGAAAATTTAGTTCAGGTGCTGCTTCCTCATGTCTCTTCTTCCAGGAAGTTCCCAGACTAGGCCAAGGATCTCCTTTAATCCTGTATCCAACTTTATCACTACCTGTATCAGTTAGCTTTTGCTGCCTAACAAACTACCCTGAAACTTAGTGGCTTAAAACAATTGCTCTTTATTGGTTCACAATTCTATGGGTCAGCAATTTGGGCTGGGCTCAGCTGGGATGCCTCGTTTCTACTGCACATGGAGTTGGCTGGGCTTACTTACGTGTTTGCAGCCTATTGTCAGTTGATGGCTTTAGCTATCTGACAGTCAGCTGGCTGTCATTTGGGTGGCAGAGATAACTGGGCCATGTGTCTGTCATCATTCAGCAGGCCAGCCTGGGCATATCCACATGGCAGTGGTCATAGGATCCCAAGAGCAGAGAGTGCTAGCTCCAATATGCGAGCATTTTTCAAGTCTTTGCTTATGTCCCATTTGCCATTGTCCCACTGGCCATGGCAAGTCATATGACCAAGTTTATAGTCAATGTGGGAGGGGACTATTACCCAAGGAAGGGGAATTATTACAGCCAGTTTTGTAAAAAATCTACTCCATTGCCCTTAATGCACTGAATTATAATCTCTTATTTTTGTACATGTCAGTTTTCTTAAGGACAGAAGTTCTGTTTCTCCTTGTCTATATCCCAAGAGGAAGAGAGGCCTGGCAACCTATTTCCGAAAATCGACCAGTGAAAACCATATGGATCACTACTGTCTGATCTGCAACCGATCGTGGAGATGGAGCAGGATTAGGCAGCATTTTGTTCCATTTTGCATGGGGGCCTACTTGATGGTAGCTAACAACAACATATCCTGAGCATGCTACACTATGTTACATGCCCCATAATAGTTCCCTTTGTCCTCACTGTGTGGCATCAGTAAGGACTGAAGCCTGTTATGGTGTATGACCCCATCAGAATTACCCATTTAGTGAAATGGGAAGAGAGTCTAAAATCATCCTGAACCTCCAAATGCTACCCCCAAAAGATTTCTGAGCTCCACTGGGACTTGAGCAGAAACACAGCCTGGGTGGCTTCTCCACAGTGGCTTCTTTGAACCAGTTCATTCTGGTTTGAACCCCTGCTGAGAATTTGCATTTCCACCCTAGACATACTGAATCAGAATCTACAGTCTAACAAGATCCCCAGGTGATTCTTATGTATAATCAATTTTAAGAACCACTGCTCTGCTTGTGGTTCTCAGAACTGGTCCTTAACCGGCAGCATTAGCATCACCTGGGAACATGTTAGAAATGCAAATTCTCAGCAGGGGTTCAAACTGGAATTAACTGGTTTGAAGCCCTGCTTCTCCCACTGTCAGCTTCCCTGCAAAGGCTGCCAAAACCACTCTACAGCTGAAGTGCCAGTGGTGCTCCAGCTCTGTCCCGAGAGGATTCACACACGTCATCTTGCATATTTTTATCACACACTCACTACAACAACGGCTCTTCAATTTGCTCCGACTTGGAAAATGTCAGAAGGGAAAGTTTATGAAGTCTCCCACATATGCAGACATCTGGCTTAAGCAAGCAGGCCTGCCGATAACTTTGCCAATGCTTAGCTTTCTTATTTTTCAATCTTTTATCTAAGAACTTCATAAAACCCTGATTATGTACAATACAAAATTGTTTCCAACCTTTTCCAGAAATACCGGTATGACCTAGGAAAGTCATTCTAATTAGCTGGGGATGTATCTGATTCAAGGAGCAATCATCTTTATCTTTAGAGCTAAAACACATCCATTATCCAAACAAATCCTTCTTTCAAAACTCCTCTACGAATCAATCTTACTTTTCTCATAGTTTCTCTTACTACTGTCTCTAGATAGAAGCATTCTGGTGGGTAAAGCAAGACCAAATGTGGCAGGATTGTGGCCTCTTTTGTTTTAAATTCCAAGCTGTCCTGGGTTTGGCAACTGTTTGAAACGGTCCAGCTGGTCTTAGTTGACCAGATGGCTGAAAAGTAAGGGAAATTTTCTTTCTGTAGGAAATGGGAAATCTTGGTTAATGCTGGCTAAAGACAATGCTTCTGGATCCTTGCTCTGAGGAAAGAGCTGTGGACCTGAGAGCTGTCAGAGCCACCTGCACACCTGGGTCATATCAGCTGTCACCTACGAATGCTTGGTCTCACCTCTATAGTCTCTGAGCTGTAGCCACAAATAAGGATTCAAGACACACTCAGTATGGCTGAAGATCATGCAGCTATAATAACAAACACAGAGTAAAGGAAAATAATTGTTGAGCTCCACTTGGCCACATTCAAAGCCTCATCCTCATGTTTTCCTGCAGGTCAGGTAGACAATGATACATCCAGTCTTGAGCCTGCCCTGAGGGGGTTCAAACTCCAAAGGGTGAGCTATTCACAATGGAACAGCTTCTTGGAGGTTGTCAGAGATGAAGATTTAAAAACCAAATGAGAAGGGACCTATGGAACAGATAACATGCTGATACTTGATTTTCCCATCTTTAGGGAAGGGTCTGAACTTCTGAGAAACAAAAATGCAAAAACACAAAAAAGCTTTGGTTGGCAGGAAATTAACTTGGAATCAATAAAAACAAGTTTCTTACATTAAATGTGTGGAAAATTTGCGAAGCATGTTTGAAACCTGCCCAGATTGTCTTTTGGAAAACCTTATTTTATAAATGTAGCCAAAATATTATGAGCAGGAGGTCCTCATTGCTTGGAAGGGTCTTTACCTCCTCCTACTTCAACTGCTTCAGAAATTCACCTCAGGCCCCTCTATTAGGCTGTAACCCCAACACTGCTCCTTCTTACCCTCCTTCTTTCCCTCCCTCCCTTCAACCCTCCTCCATTTAATAGGTTAGGCATCCTCCTTGGTAAGTCCGTATAGTCTACACTGTTTAATAATCACCCCTCCAAATGTCTATTTCTGGCCTACCAGATTACAAGCCCCTGAGGGTGGATAGCCCACCAAACCCACTGCCACTGAGTCAATTCCAACTCACAGCAACCCTATAAGACAGAGTAGAACTGCTCCCATAGGGTTTCCAAGGCTGTAAATCTTTATGAAAGCAGACTGCCACATCTTTCTCCCGAGGGGTGGCTGGTGGGTTTGAACTGCCAACATTTTGGTTGCCAGCCTAGTGCTTAACCACTGTACCACCAGGGCTCCCTGAGGGTAGATGGGCCCTGTGCTCTATTTATCTTTGATATTCTCAGCCTCTAGCACAACGCATGGCACAGAGGAGACATTCAATAAATGTTAGTTGAATAAATGATTGGATGAATGAACTGCCAATTAAATTACACCTGGAATAGCACTTGACTACAAGTCCTTTTAGTATTGTTCATTCATCCATTAACCAACTATATACTGAGCACCTATCATGAGCCAGGTGTTGTGCTAATTGGTGGGTATATTTCAAAGTTTACACTTTTTGCACATGTTCTTAACTCCCCAAAGTCTGCTTGAGAAGCTCTGGAAAGGGGGACCCACTCCTTTAGAGTAATTCCTTTTCTTTACAGTATGTCTAATATTATGAGATTCTTCCATATATTGTTGCTGTTAAGTGCTTTCGACTTGGCTCTGGCTCATAGCAGCCCTATGTACAACAGAACAAAACACTGCCCAGTCCTGTGCCATCCTCACAGTTGTTGTTATGCTTGAGCCCATTGTTACAGCCACTGTGTCAATCCATCTCACTGAGGGTTTCACTCATTTTCCTTGACCTTCTTCTTTACCAAATATGATGTCCTTTTTCAGTAATTGGTCTTCCTTGATGACATGTCCAAAATAAGTGAGTGAAGTCTCCCTATCCTTGCCTCTGGATACCATTCTGGCTGTATTTCTTCCGAGACAGATTTGTTCATTCTTCTGGCACTCCATGGTATATTCAGTATTCTTCACCAACACCATAATTCAAAAGCATTAATTCTTCTTTGGTCTTCTTTATTCATTGTCCAGCTTTCGTATGCATATGAGGCGATTGAAAATACCATAGCTTGGGTCAGGTGCACCTTGGTCCTCAAATTGACATCCTTGCCTTGATTCTACTTTAAGTCTGCTCTGCCTACTACATAGTCTTATGGATATTCATTCATTTATTTATTTATCCATTTAATGAGAATTTATTGATCATTTAATCTAAATCAGATACTCTTCTGGGTGCCGAAGTTAACAACGGTGTACAAGACAAAGTCTCTGTCTGCATGGAACGTATATCCTCTCATGTTTTTTCTCATCGATCTTCCCTCATTCTGTCTAACCATCCTCAATTCCTTCTGTCATTTTTCCCATTGCAAGTTAAAAAAAAATTAAAAAACCTATACATATGTATACTAGAACACAGTGAGACACAAACACTTATTCAAATATATTTATAATGTGCATACTTAAAAAAGCAAAAAAGTATCCTATGTGTCCAAGATGGCAAAATAAATGATGATTAATACATCAGATAGGCTACTATTCAGTCCTTTAAAAATGTGTTCATGACAGATTTTTCATGCTGTGGAAAACAGCACATACTATAGAAGTGTATAAAAAGTTTGATCTCAGTTTGCGTACATAGAAATGTGCATAGAAAAAAAGACTGGAAGGAAATACACCAAAGTGTTAACAACAGTTGATTACCAGATAGTTAACATTAATGACGCTTTTTATATTTACTGTAACAAGCATGTCTTACTTTGAAAGCGCAACTTGCGTGCCTACTCTGCATAGGCCCTGGAGCCACTATGTAATCAGCACAGTGGAGTATCTGCTTAAGTATCTGCTTAGGAATTGTAGTGTTTATAAATTAAAACGAGTGTTTATATGTGTGTGCGTGTGTAAGTAATTGTACAATCAATTCTTTGTTTTCCATGACTCACTTTTTATCCCACTTTGGTTTCTCACCATCATCCATATGAGTCACATCTCCCCACGGTCAGTTGAGAGCCAACTATGTTTAATAATAGCCTAAGAACAGCACATGTAGGAAGATAAACACGCTGGTGACAAAAGCATAACCACTCTATGTTCAAAACCAAGTATAAAATGATTTTTCTATTATAGCCTTTGTTGGTTTCTCTGAGTTCCTCATTGCCTCTATGTACAAAGATCGCTGATTGCTGACGATTTATTTAGCAATTGTTTTGACCGCTGATGTAGAATTATAATAGTTAATACGGATGAAGAACAAATTCATAAAAACTCAAGCTCCTCTTTTGAAAATAAATGACTACTGTTTTCATAGCAATGTGTGATTGGAGGCTAAATGTCTTATGTTTTGAAATGATCTGCTCATTTAACTGTCTATTAAATTTTAAAATACATGTTGTGCATCCTGTGGTTTACTGGCATGGCATGCAGTGATGGCATTAACTAATAACTAACGACAAGTAAGCAAATGAACCTGTTTGGGGAGAGGCACAGAGCGGATTAGAATTTCTGTTAGATAAAACTGATACCTGATTATGTAGCTGAAAAAAAGCTGTTAGTATTTCTGACAAGACCAAATAAGACCAAACAAAAAAAACCTGTTGCCATCAAGGAGCTTCTGACTCATAGTGACCCCATGTGTTTCAGAGTAGAACAGCACTCCATAGGGTTTTCAGTGGCCAAAGCCCTGGTGATCTATTTCCATTTATATTTTTTTGTCGAATATTACGGAAATAGATCACCAGGCCTTTGTTCCACAGCAGTGCTGGGTGGATTCAAACCACCAACCTTTTGGTTGGTAGTTGAGTGAAAATAGTTTGCACCACCCAGGCACCTTAGAAATTAGACATAGGGACATTATCATATTTTTATGCAAATAACACACACCTTCTATGAAAAAGTGTGGTGGCACTTATGAAAATATCTTGTAGCAGGAGGGTGCAATTGGCATACATAGAAGGCACATGTTGTTTGCATAAAATACGGTATACCATTTGTCATTCTAGAAAATAACAGAAGTATCAGAGACAGTTCTAGTCCTTTCTCTGTTAGCACACAATACCTAATATTTATGTTTCATGCATGGAACTCAATAACTTTGCATAACTATTGCACCAGTATTTACAATAGTCCATCTCCATTGTACCCACAGACCTCTTTATATGTCATCTTATCTTCCAAACATAGGAGATGATGTGGGGCATGAGCTAATATTTCTCATCGTGTCAAATGTAACACAACTGAACATGAACTTAAGCCAGTAAAGATATGGGGTTACATCTCAATTATTTTCTGGAATTGCAGTTTAGAGAGATTACTCAACCTATATGAGATATGTACACTGAATGCTCAATTGAAGGTACACACCAGGAAGAATGAAATCAATGGCTCAGCACACATAGGCACACTTCTGCGGTGCTGGGGCATTTTACAAAAAAAAAAAAAGCAGGGTATAATTTTACAAGCAGAGCACTTATCATTATTTGCTTGAACAATATTTGTGAACACAAAAGGCCTGTCCTACATAAAAGTGGTTATGGATTATTACTTGAGTTCTACAAATGTGTCCTTGATATCCACCCCACACTTCTCTGTCAATTGTACCCAGTTCCAGTAATTGTCATGCTCTTGGGTGACTCCACTGTTCCTTCTCTAGGTAACTATGTCACTTGAAATTAGTACTATATCCAGCCGTTAAGGGAAATTAAGGTGTAGCAAAGAATCATGTGTGATTTGCTTCACCCTAATATTGCACATTCATTTCTTTTTTAAAAAAAATTTTGGTGAAAATATAAACAGCAGATCATACACACATTCAACAATTTATACATGTACAGTTCGATTATATTGTTTACATTCTTCACATTGTGTCACCATTCTTGCTACCTCTCCCCATATTATTTCACCACCATTGACTTAGACTCACAGCCCCATAAACTACTCATCTATACTTTAGAGTTACTGTTGTCAATTTGATCTCATATGGATAATTCTTTAGAAGAGTGCAATGTTCTAGGAAACATTCTTTACTAATTCAGATAAACTATTGTTTAGTTTGAAAATGACTTCAGGGGATAGTTCAAGGTTCAAAAATTTTCTAAGGGCAACATGTTCATTTCCTGTACACACTCACTGACATGGCTTCTCTGTGTAAATTCCAGGAGCTTAATTCAAAATTTTATTATTCAAAATGACTTCATTGACCACATGAATTACAATAGCCTCACCAATAAATACTTGCAATATAGCATAGTTGCATCAATCTTATTCCAATTCCTGCAAGCTTTTTTGGGTCATCAAAAACATGAGGTTAAAGCACTCAAGGGGTTCTTAACCAGAATCCCTTAGTCTTGTTTCTGCCTCCGGTCATATTTCTCCTCTCTCAACTCCGACTCCTCTTTCCCCCAACTGATCTGATTTTAAGGGCCTCCAATGCCTCAGAGCCCTGATTCTCTCACACTCAGCTCTTTGTTCTCTCAATGCGTTTTTATCTCCAACAGTGCTGCAGGATGGCAGACATTTCTGTCCTTATACAATTCTCCATCCCACAAGATGCTTGGTGAACCTCTTAGTTCACTTGCTGTTGAGCAAGGAAATTTCTTACCTTTGGCAGAGATGCCCTGGAACCTGAACTCTGTGTGGTCATGGTTAAGACCGTGGTGATGCCCAGTGCGACTCTGGCAGGGGCTGCATCCATGTTTATCCAAAAGGAGACCCAGGATAAAATGACTATCAACAGGCTGGGTATGTACATCTGGATCAAATAATATCCCATCTGCCGTTCCAGATGAAACTTGACTTCAATGCAGGTAAACTTTCCTGGAAGCAGGAAATGATAATTTAAAGTCCAATTTGAGTTTATCTTCTCCATTCCAGCATCCCACTTTATTTAAAATAAAAAAATATATATTGCAGATGGATTTGGAAGATGGAACAAAACACTCACTCTACATAACCAACCTAACTCTTCTCCAACTCAATCAGTAATGAGAATGATGGTGTGAGAACAAATGATCTGAAGAGTCATTAAGCCAAAACCAGGTGACATATGTAAATATTAAAATCTGTGCTTATTGCAGCTTGATTATTTTAGACAGAGCTTCAGAATCTGCAATACTACTATAAACTGATCAGCAAACATAAATATTCAAATTTTATGGGGTTATAATATGTATTATGTAAAAAAATATATATAACCTATAGCATATACATAAAACATACACTATTTAATGTGTAACATATATCTTAAAGTTGACACCATTCCCTCTAAGTAGTGAAGTTCACACAAGGCTCTCAAAGTATGTAACTGTGTATCTATCTTTGTGTTATCAAAGGCAAGAGAAAAATATACTTTTACGAAAGTCATGTGTATAATCTAGTCATTGTAA
Organism: Elephas maximus indicus; assembly: GCF_024166365.1. Classification (NCBI taxonomy): domain Eukaryota; kingdom Metazoa; phylum Chordata; class Mammalia; order Proboscidea; family Elephantidae; genus Elephas; species Elephas maximus. The sequence goes on from NC_064846.1 coordinate 165,044,481, forward strand.
AAATTTTCTAGCCTTTTAGATAATTGCTTGAGGACGTTTAGAATATTCCTAGACACTGTTTACAGTGTTACTTTGCCGATAAAATAGAGTGCATAGAAAGATATTAAAACTTTTAACAGACTATAAAGAGCAAGATGGTCCTGCCCCATCTTACTTTTCTTTCTCTTTAACTGGCTTGGAGTTAGAACCCCAGAAGTAGTTTGGCTTTAAATTATAAAAGATACGGTTGGATTCTTCTTGGCCAGGAAGATCACCCTGGAATCAAGTCTCAGTCACTTCATAGGAAGTCACTACTGACTGCTGAAACAAGTGTTCATGGACCATTCTACTCAGCATGTTACCTGCAGCACTCCCTGGACAAACCGTCATGGCTTGATTGCATTACCTCCAGCTGATTTTCACCCAAACTCCTATAACCTTCCAGAACTGGAGAGCACAGCAATGCTTTTTCTGGGTTTATGAGGACCTATGTTATTGTTCCTCTCTTCCACTAAAGCAGGGTGCAAACTGACCCAAGGAACCAATGTCCAGTGTGGATGCCAGGAATGACCCAGAATTCTTGCATTCTGTACATCTGTTGATGGTTCACCAAGAGAATAGCCAACCCCATCTCTTCCACTTGCAACACTGTATGAGTACTTTCTGGGTACCTCCGGCAAAGGTCTTTCCTTGAACTTACATGGACAGCAGATGGTCAGCAAGAGAACAGCAAAAGATTCCCTCCCAATTACCTCTCCTTCTCTCTCTTCTGGAGAATCTGTTGTCTGTTGTGCTCACTGACCTATGCCAGAAGCACAGGCATCTAATCTGTTGAGGTTGTTTTGAGCCAAGCCGAGGTCCATGCCATGTCACTCAGTTTGCTTGGAGAAGATGCAGCAGTCCAGGTGATGGGATATATACCCTCAGCTACAAAGGGAGCCCTCTGGGGTCAGCAGCTGAAGGAAAACTTACCGGTGTTGTAGTGCTTTGTGCAGTAACCAAGTTCCTTCTCTTCCTTCAGAATAAACTGGGGCAGGGTCAATCCTTCAGCAACTTGCACTGGACCATCACTTAACCACTCAAATATCAGGTCATTCATTGTGTACCCAACTGGAGTAAACAAATCATAGTGAAAAAATGAATGCCTCTATCCAAGAAAGCTTGAAAATCTAGCCATGTAAAGAAATACACAGGGAAATCGACTAAAGCAGACACATAATCAATTCAAGAACATTCTTAATAAAAGAGCTACAATCATCATGACAAGTACATGTCATTGGAGCTAAAGTAATTGAACACATCAAGCTATTTCTGAGTGTTTTTTTTTCTGTATAATGAGGGAATGGAATCTATAAAGTCTATTTTCTTTTGCCTCTTTATTCAGTAAATATTTCTGAAGAACAAACAAACAAATTTAAAATCTTTTGAAGACTGTCTTTATTTGCAAGAGTTTCTGTCTGTGGCAATCCAATAAAGCAATCCAATTGATGGCACCAGTCTTAGCATTTCAAATAAAAGCATTCTTTTGTTTGTTCATTTGTTTTTAATGAGAATGAATTCATCATGGGCCTGCCTAAAACATTCCCATCTTAAACTTGGCCTCTCTCCTAGGATCTGTTAGCTTTGCTTTCACAAACCTTATGTTAAAAGCCCTTATGGTCAATCCCCAATTGCTCTAACAAGTGTGGGAGACTATGGGCAGGTAGCCTAAGAGGAAGTTACGAAATATGCAGATAAAGCGTATTCATTTGTGCTTAGTACCTTGCTAAATAGGCCTGCTCATCACAATTATTAATATGAAGGAAAACAGATTCTCTATTATGTAAGGTCAAAATCACCAAACACTCCACGTCCTTGTCTGGTGGGTGTCTCCCTGGCCACCACAATAATTCTCCTTGTCAGCCATCCTGAAACCCCAGTCTAGGGCAGGCAGAAAAAAGTAAAAGAGGTAGAGAAAGGAGGAGGTAGTATTGGGGTTAAAAAAAAGTAGGCAGTAATTCCCGTCCTTCACATCCAAAGTTAGCAGGAAGCACATTGCTCCTTCTTTGATTTCATTATTTTTAGGACCAAGTGTATTTATTAATCGGAGTGAAAAAAAAATTGGGTTGAGGCAAGGGATAATTTGGGGCAGTAGAGAAGATACAAAGAAGGAATCATTATGTAACAAAAAAAATTTTTTTTTTCAATTTTCTTCTCAGGAAAAGGAACAATGGAGGAAAAAAAGGATACATAAAGCCTATTGTAAATCAGAAATTCTCATTTTATCCCTGACAACTTCTTAACACAAAGACGTTTCATTATTTTGTTTATTCCTGTAGGAAGTTTCAAGGGAAATCTACAGTGATTTGAAATGATCAGAAGAAAACCCTGTCACCTCCTCTTTTTGAATAAGTTGATGTGTCTTTTTACATTTATTATTTTTTCTCAACAAAGGACTTAAAAGTGTTTCCTTGCTCCTGCCTCATTAAATCTCCTGACATCCCTGTAGGTCAGGAGCATTTCGTATTCTCTGCATTTTACAAACAGAGAAACTGACAGAGCAAGCCAGAAAAAAATTCATGTCTCTTACTGAAAATTCTGTTATCTTGGAGGCATCAGCAATTTAGGATGGGTGTCAAAGATTGCACTGGCATCAGGACTAGGTCAGGAGGGAGGCAATGTAGGTGACAGTTCTCTCTTTTTCCTTCCCCACACCTTTGTGTATCCATTGTGCATCCAAGGGAGATGCCTCTTATGCTACCTCTTCTCATGCCCCTTGTTCTCACATTCCTCTCAGCTAAGGCATCTGTGCCTTAGTCTCAAAGCATCCCTTCCTGCCAAAATTCCTTTGGGGATGATGGTCTACATGGGCACAAGATAAAAATAAATGCAATTTTCCGATTAAAGAGTGATTCATTATAGATGTTGAATGACTGATAATCTTAATTTTCCCAGGAACCATTTTTATTTTCAAAGAAAAGCTTACTAAATCAGGCACTTGGTTTGAGGAAGGGCAAGATGTTTGGCACTGTACTTGGAAAGGTTGTCTATGCGCTGTTGATGAGGAGTTTCTAGTATGAGACGCTCACAAGCATGTTTACTTGTCCTTCCACTAGGACCTTGGGGATTGGTAAGGAGGCAGAGAATGAGTCTCATGGATCTAGGCTCCTTAATGACACGCTAAAAGAACCAGATCATAGGTCAGAACAAGCAGGCAGTCATTTCAACAGTGGTTACTTACAACTCTCCAGCTGCATTGTACAGGTCTGGACATCCATTGGAAAGTTCTTCAAGTCCATGGGGCAGGATAAGGTTAAGGTGAGTCTTAGCAAAGAAAAAAAAAATGTTTTAAACCTGTGAGGTCTAATTTTTTGAGAAACAAACTAAAAAAAAAATACATTTGGCATTAAGCAAAGTGACACTGATGCAAGTAATGAAATCTAAGCTGTCACTCAGGGCAATGTTTTCCAAATGAAGAGTTGTTATTGGTAAATTGAAATTATAAAAGTAACGTATAATTTCCCACAACCCCTTACTCTCTATTTGACATCTGCCAGCCTCTCCAGCCCCTACCCTCTTCCCTCAATGGCACTGGTCTCGATTTCTTTTCCAGAATCAAAAAGACCACAAAGAAATGGTATAACGAGAATGGTGGGCTCTTAGCCACACTGATGTTGAAGTGATATGCGGTTCATACTGTTTAGAATTATACCTTGAATAGGTGGGCTTTTAGGAGCCCTGTGGCGCTATGGGTAACCGCTCGGCTGCTAACTGAAAGGTCGGCGGGTCAAACCCACCAGCGGCTCCATGGGAGAAAAGACCTGGCAATCTGCTCCTGTAAAGATAACAGCCTAGGAAACCCTGTGGGGCAGTTCTACTCTGTCCTTTGGATCTCTATGAGACAGAATTGACTCAACAACACCCAGTAACAACACCACCACCAGGTGGGCTTTGCTTCAAGGACAATACAAATGATGTGATAAGCATAACTGATTGTGATAAGCATTGGTTTTCCTTCCATCAAATGGGCAAATTCTTAACTCCACAGTCTCTTTATTTGCTAATCTATATGAATGGGTTAACAATATATTGTGGCATCATTCTGGAGTTTTGACAATCCTGGAGCAAGTACTCCTTGAGCTAGAAAAACTCACTTAAGGACAGTGGTTTGTACATGGTCTTCATCTCTCTGCATCCAAGAGGGGCTACTATGCTCCCCTTTTCTCTTAACTTCTCTGAACTTCAGTCAGCGACAACCAAGCCTTATATCGGGACACTGACTGAGCCACCATCTCTTTTCCACCATTTCCCTTCTTAGCCTTCAGGGGAATAGTGCAGACCTCTTGCTTTTCAATTTTTCTGTACCCCAGAGATTAAAGGAAGGAAATCAGGACTGAGAATCTGTAGATGAGTCCCCTTCTCAGTATTGCCTCAGACTATCTCTATTCCCAAGCAAGACCTCAAACTCACTAAACATTTGTTTCCTCATCAATCAGCTGATGAGGTAGGGTAAGATGATGTATACGCCTATTTAGGTTTAGTACTAGAATTCCTGTCATTCTAGAGTGCGCTGCCCCAAATTCTGTCCATCGTATCTCAAATATCTTTATATCCAAAGATCTTTCTGACTCTTGCACTGTTACCTAAGTTCCCCTTTACTCATCCTCACTCTTCCTCCCAGTTCCCTTGTCTTTCCTCTCTCTGCTTCATTTTATGCATTATATACAAACCAAAACAAAACACAAATTGTGGCTGGTAAAAAAGTATACTTAGAGCACACTTATTTTAAAGAAAGGACACTTGGGGGATTTGAAGTGAGATTAGACATAGAATCCATGCTGGCAATCTTCAAAACCATCAAAATATAACAATGATTGAGAAAAAACAAGGTTCAGAACTATGTGCCATGTGATCTCAATTACACAGAAATGTATTTTTAATCTTGGAAATAGACACATCCTTATACTGCTAACCAAAAGGCCGGTAGTTTGAATTCACCAGCCGCTCCTTGGAAACCCTATGGGACAGTTCTACTCTGTCCTGTAGGGTTGCTATGAGTTGGAATTGGTTCGATGGCAACGGGTTTGGGTTTTTGGTTTTACATTAAAACTAGATATTCCTGTTTTGTGGGATTAGTATTTTGTGTTTATTCTTTATTCTTCATTATCTGTATTGACAAGTATGTTGTCATTAGTTGCCGTTGAGTCCATTCCAACTCATGGCCACTCCATGTATGCAGAATAGAGCTCCTCCATAGGGTTTTCAAGGCTGTGATCTTTCAGAAGTAGATTGTCAGTCCCGTCTTCCGAGTCACCTCTGGGTGTGTGAATGAACCTCCAACCTTTTGGCTAGTGTTTAACTGTTTGAACCACCCATAAAGGTTATATGAAAATGTCCATAAAAAAATTCATCAGCTTTGCCATCTTTATAAATTAAATGTGTTCTTTCTTCAAAAATTGGCAAAAGGTAAAATTGAAATGTTGCCATAAACATACAGTATTTCACCTTCAGTGCTAAATAAATTAGTTTCTGTGGGCTATTCTGAGAACCTAAACACCATGTTTCTAAAAGGAAAAAAAATGATTTTGAGTTCCAACAAATGACTTAAAAATAACATGTTAGACTGAGATACACTCTTTCTGTTAATTGTAGACTATACACACACACATACACACACACACACACACACACATCTCTTTCTCCAGCGTGATGACTTTCTTTTGGAAAACACAATTTTATTGAGTTTAATGCCATAAACTCTTTAAAGTAAGGAAAAAGTAAAAGAACCAAAGTGAAAATCTCTAGTAATAATAACAAAAATATGACATTTTAGTAAAGGGAGAACAACCTCAAGAGAACTCACGAGTTTAACATTGTTATTGGCATGATGATGCAAGAGAACTCATGAGTTTAACATTGTTATTGGCATCATGAGAATCTATTTATTCTTTTCTATTTTTTAAAGAGGAACTATTTTCGTCATAAAAAAATAATTATAGGGCATGTGGATAATTTGTTTAAGTGAATCAGAGCCAGAAAATCTGGAAATTTCATCATGATTTTAAACAGTTTACTTTTTATAAACTTATTGGTTCAATAAATTAGAATATAACAATATTGGAAATGAATACAGTTTAAAAGAACATGTAACATAGAACTCAACTGTATGTTGTTTACAATTGGAAACAACCCAACTTTAATATTCTTAATCATGTTGTTGTTGTTGTTAGGTGCCGTCAAGTCAGTTCCAACCCATAGCAACCCTACGTACAACAGAACAAAACACAGCCTGGTCCTGTGCCACCCTCACAATCGTTGCTATGCTTGAGCCCATTGCTGCAGCCACTGTGTCAATGCATCTCACTGAAGGTCTTCCTCTTTTTCTCTGACCCTCTACTTTACCAAGCATGATGTCCTTCTCCAGGGACTGGTCCTTCATGATAACGTGTCCAAAGTACATGAGACAAAGTCTCACCATCATTACTTCTAAGGAGCACTCTGGCTGTACTTCTTCCAAGGCAGATTTGTTCATTCTTCTGGCAGTTCATGGTATATCCAATATTCTTCAACAACACTATAATTCAAAGGCATCAGTTCTTTTTTGGTCTTATTCATTCTACGGCTTTTGCATGCAAATGAGGCGATGGAAAATACCATGGCATGGGTCAGGCACGCCTTAGTCCTCAAAGTGACATCTTTGCTTTTCAACATTTTAAAGAGGTCTTTTGCAGCAGATTTGTCCAATGCCATATGTCATTTGATTTTTTTCTTCTTGTGCTTTAGATGAAAGTTTACAGAACAAATTAGTTTTTCATTAAGCAATGAATACACACATTGTTTTGTGACATTGGCTGCCAACCCCATGACACATCAACACTCTCCCCTTCTCAACCTTGAGTTCCCCATTATTTGATTTCTTGACTGCTGTTTCCATGGGTGTTGATTGTGGATCCAAGTGAAATGAAATCCTTAACAACTTCAATCTTTTCTCCGTTTATCATGATGTTGCTCATTGGCCCAGTTGTGTGGATTTTTGTTTTCTTTATGTTGAGGTGTAATCCATACTGAAGGCTGTGGTCTTTGATCTTCATTAGTAAGGGCTTCAAGTCCTCTTCACTTTCAGCAAGCAAGGTTGTGTCATCTGCATAACGCAGGTTGTTAATGAGTCTTCCTCCAATCCTGATGCCCTGTTCTTCTTCATATAGTCCAGCTTCTCAGATTATTTGTTCAGCATATGGATTAAATAGGTATGGTGAAAGAATACAACCCTGATGCACACCTTTCCTGACTTTAAACCAATCAGTATCCCCTTGTTCTGTTTGAACAACTGCCTCTTGATCTATGTAAAGGTTCCTCATGAGCACAATTAAGTGTTCTGGAATTCCCATTCTTCGCAATGTTGTCCATAATTTGTTATGATCCACACAGTCAAATGCCTTTGCATAGTCAATAAAACACAGGTAAACATCTTTCTGGTATTCTCTGTTTTCAGCCAGGATCCATCTGACTTTAGCAATGATATCCCTGGTTCCACGTCCTCTTCTGAATCCAGACTGAATTTCTGGCAGTTCCCTGTAGATGTACTGCTGCAACTGCATTTGAATTATCTTCAGCAAAATGTTATTCGAGTGTGATATTAATGATATTGTTTGATAATTCTTAGTCATAGTTTTACTGAATTTGATTCTTTTGTGAAATGAACCCTTCACATTTATTCAGAAAGAAGAGGACTCACACACAATTATTTCTGCCTTCCAGGCAGATCTAACAATGCTATGGACACCCAGAATTCTTGGGGTCAAAACTATTAACAGCCTTTTGGAAGACCCCACTGAGAAATTGCCAAGGAGTGTGAAACTATGTCTGAATCTTGTCTCAGCTGAGAACTCAGCATGTATTTTCTTTCTTCCTTATTTGTTTTTCTAATTTCCTCTCTAGATAGGTTTTGTACTGGAACCTGATGGGTGCTAATAACAAGGAGTAAAGCTAACAGCACTGCAGTTCATTAAACTATGTCATCAGTCGAGCAAATGGGAGGAGATTGTAAAGATCTAACCAGCCCCTGCATGCTCTGCACAGCCCCTAATTTATGACATCTAGCTTGCCATGCACCTGCAGGCCTTTGCTTACTTTTTTCCTTCTTCCTTTTTGTGTTGAGGTATTTATTAAATGCAGTAAAAATTGCACATATCTTAAGTGACAGTGTGATGACTGTTTACATCTGTACCCACCCATGTAACAAGCATCCCCAGATTCAGATTTAGAATATTCCCATCACTCCAGAACATTCCGTTATGCTCTTTTCAAAGTCAAGAACCCCGAAAAGTCACCACTGTTTTGACTTTATTTTTTTTAAAAACATATCTTGCAATTATAAAAACATGAGTTCGGAAAAAAAGAACTAAATATTATTTTATACAGAGATGCAGAAATTGCATCAAATCAGGCTGATACACACACTGATATGCTAAATGTGAACAGCTTTTATCTACTTGACTCTGGGTTTCCACCTATTTTTGTGGGTCTTACAGCACTGGGTATTGTTATGGATTGACTGTGTCCCTGAAAAGATATGCTGATGTCCTAAAACTCTGTGCCAGTGAATGTGACCTTGTTTGGAAATAGGGTTTTTCTTTTGTTATCAGTTAGGTCAAATGAGGTCAGACCAGAGTAGGGTGGGTCCTAGTCCTAATCACTTCTGAGCAGTGTCTTCTAAGAGCGGAAAACAGACGGAGAAACAGAGTCATACTTAGGGGGAAAACAGACGCCATGTTACTACGGGGGTAGATGCATCTATAATCAGCAAAGGAACACCAAAGGTGGCCACCAGCCACCAGAAAGAGGCAAGGAACAGCTCTTCTCTCCAAGTGTGCAAAAGGAATCCACCCGGCTGGCACCCTGAATCTGTACTTATAGCCCCCAGAACTGTGAGAAAATACATTTCTGTTCTTTAAAGACACTCACTTTGTGGTGTTTTGTGATGGCAGCCACAGGAGACTAAGACAGCTATTTTAATTGGAAACCCACTAGCCTCCCAAACAGGCCTGGAAACTTAGACTCGTCCCTGGCAGACTCCCTCCAGCATATCGGCTTTGCTCTCCTCTTCTCCACAGTCTGAAATATTAAGGCGCTATTGCACCTGAAGGCAGTGAACTGCAGCTGCCCAGCTTCCTTTTGATTGTTGTGAAAGAACTGATTTCCTACAGCCTGGTGGCACCTCCCCCACTGTCAGTGTGGTCAGGTCCCTGCTCCTGTTTGCACAGGGAAGGAATAAAGTTCACTTGCAGAGGCCCTGCTTCCTTTCTGAGAGTGAGAGCGAGCTGGCTGAGCAAACATTTCGATTCTGAAGGCAAAAGAACAAATCGAACCACAGGAAGTCCGTCTTCTAAAATCTCTCCTTTCCTGCCCTTTCCCTGCCTACTACTCTCCTATGTAGTATGCCTTGTTCATCAAACCAGCTCTTGGGTTTATTCCTCACTTAAAGTATAAATGACTGATAAATGTAGACAGCGTAAACGGTTTCAGTTGCGCATAAAGTTTTTTTTAATCGAAGAGTATTTTTTCTATTTGTTTTGTATCTTTCTCCCCTACTTGCAATACAAAAAGGCTGAGATTCTATCTTGTTAACATCTACAACCGTACCTGGCACAGGGTAGGTAGTCAATAAATACGTGTTGAGCAAATGAATGAATCAGTGTCCTAACCTAAGCTTAAAACTCTGTGGAAGAATTTCAGGCTTTTATTCTATGAAAATGAGGACAGTGGTGGTTCAGTGGTAGAATTCTTGCCTTTCATGAGGAAAACCCAGGTTTAGTTCCTGGCCAATGTGCAGCTACCACTTGTCTATCAGTGAAGGCTTGCATGTTGCTATAAATGCTGTACATTCTTCAGGAGAGCTTCCAGACTAAGGCAAACTAGGAAGAAAGGCTTAGTGATCTACTTCCAAAAATCAGCCAGTAAAAACCCTATGGATCACAACGGTCCAATCTTCAAGCAATCATGGGGATGGTGCTGGACCAGGTAATGTTTCATTCTGTTGTACATGGGTTGCCATAAGTTGGCAGCAGCTAATAACAACAATATTCTGTGGAAATAGATGGAAAGGATGAAGGATTCAGAAGGGAGAAGGCTGGTCATCAGAGCCCATAGGGTGTTGCCAAATTACAAGACTGGTGATGGAAGCCAGCAAAGGTTGCCTGGCCCCCTCCACAAGTTGCTAGCCAATTCCCATCAAAAATAAGGCGAATCACGCTGAAGGAAAGCCAAGGAGCCTGGTCCACCTGTCTTCAGGCATTGATCAGGCAGTTGGGCCCACAGCCAGGCTGCTCTCCTGTTGCTGGAAGGATGCAAATTAGTCATTTAACATTATGTTACAGTGGACAGAAGGCTCCTTGGTTCATAAACCCACCATAGATTCATAAGGAACTCAGAACTGGGAGCCCATTCCCAGTGAAATATCCTTGAGGGGGAAAAAGAAGCCATTTGAAAAGAAAATGAATTTTCAGGTAGAAATACAAATTTTAATGAGCAATCTGCTTGTCTAAAACAAAGATTACCAATATACTGTTTTGAGTGTTAATTCTAACAGTTAAATAGTCTATCTTGTTCAGAGAGAAAGTGTTTTTCAGAAGAAGCAAGACAGTCCTGGGTATATTGCTGTTGCTTCTCTGTTGGGGGCCATGTTTAGCACACTCTGTGTAGCACACTACACTCGGTGTTATGCAGATATATCAGAGGAGATAGAACCTGTGGTGTTAGGGTCAAGCACTTTAATTCTTTTACAATCTTGAGGACCGTCATACAAGGCAGATGGCATTATCTCCTTTGTTGAGGTAAGCAAATTGAAGCTCAGAGAGGGTTAAGCCATTCCCCCAAAGGCACAAAACTAGTAAATGACCAAAGTTAGATTTGATCCCAACTTTACCTGACCTCAAAGTCTATAGATTATTTCCCACTCTCCCACATTTTCTCCTTAGAAAAATAATCTGTTACCAACGCATAATCCTCTTTCTTTTGTCTGGGAAACCAGCAGAGCTGGTCTTTGACACGTCAGTTGCCTTGTACCTGCTCTGATACCTCTTTCATTTTTCTTCAGGCATCCAGACTTCTCATGACCCCTCCTTTTAAAAACCAGATCAGATAGAAGGAGGAAATTCTTCCAGACTCCCCAGACAGCCTGGCAGAATGAAAGCATGATTGATTGGGGATCCCAGGACCTGGGTGGTAGACTCAACTTACCTATCAAGGGCTGTTTGACCTTGGCTAAATCTCTGGGCCTCATCCCCCATCACACCCCTTCCCTGCTCTAAATTTTTATGATTCTAAACTGTAAGTGAAAGCTACTAGCTTAAAGAATTTTCTTTTATAGGTGGATTTTCCCTCTTGGATATGATGGAGGCCTCAAGCACCAGCAATAAAGCACTAATGCTTCTTAAATAAGGAACTTTCTCGCAATCGGGGCAGATAGGTGAGATATTTATTGCCCCCATAGGACTTTCTCACACTGATATCCTAAACACAGCCACTGTTTCCCAGTGAACATAAGGACCGCCTTACTCCGCAATGTAGGTCTATTGAATCTTCTCCTCCAGTAACATATTGAAATTTCTGAACCATGTGACATTCTAATGTCGGGGAAATTTGACAGGACGCATCAAGTATTGAACAAAAGTGTCATCTTAACCCAGCTAGACCTTAAGTGAAATTAGCCTGGGGCCAAGTTAGAATTCAAGTTAAAAGTGCATCATTAATACAACCCACGCATGGAGAGAGGAAGGGAAGAGTTAGGAATCGGTGGATTAAAGACACTTCCAGGCTGGTTGTCTGATCAAGACATCCACAGGCACAGTGGTTTTCAAACTCTGGTGGGCATAGCTATCATCTGAGGGGCTTGGTAAGAATGCAGATTCTCAGGCCCTCTTGATAAGCAGCCTAGGTGATACTGATGTCCTGGAGCACATTTTAAGAAGTGCTACTTCAGCATCTCCCAAGGGGTAACTTTAATTACTGCCAACATGATAGATTAAAAGGAGACAGTTTTGAAAGGGAAATAGGAAAGAGGATTGAGGAAGGCATCTAATATTTTTCAGTAACAGCAACAGTCTATCAGGGAAATATTACTTCCCACTCAAAACCAGGGCAGAAAAATTAGCCCCAATTAGGCTGCTGAGTGAATAGACCAGGGGTAGTGAGACAAGGGAGGAAGGGTCATCAGAATGGAGAGGCACCCTGGTAAAGTCAGGAGAGTGAAGCCAAGCCAAGTAACCACAGCCAACCAGGAATACAGCAGGTGTAGGCAGAAGACTGGGAGAACAGCTAAGAGGGGTGGGAGGACAGTTTCCAGGTGTAGCCAAAAAGAATCTAAGACCAGCATGCCTATTAAGCATGCAAATGTGCAAAGACTAAGAGTTGTTATGTGCCGTCAAGTCAGTTCCCACTCATAGAGACCCTTTGTACAACAGAACAAAACACTGCCCAGTCCTGTGCCATCCTCACAATTGTTATGCTTGAGCCCATTGTTGCAGTCACTATGTCAATCTATCTCGTTGAGGATCTTCCTCTCTTTTGCAGACCCTCTACTTTACCATGCATGATGTCCTTCTCTGGGAACTGGTCCCTCCTGATAACATGTCCAAAGTATGTGAGATGAAGTCTCGCCATCCTTGCCTCTAAGGAGCATTCTGGCTGTACGTCTTCCAAGACAGGTTTGTTTGTTCTTTTGGCAGTCCATGGTATATTCAGTATTCTTCGTCAACACCATAATTCAAAGATGTCAATTCTTCTTTGGTCTTCCTTAATCGCTGTTCAGGTTTCACATGCATATGAGGTGATTTGAAAACACCATGGCTTGGGTCAGGTGCACCTTAGTCCTTAAAGTGACACCTTTGCTTTTTAAGACTTTAAAGAGGTCTTTTGCAGCAGATTTTCCCAATGCAATATGTCATTTGATTTCTTGACTGCTGCTTTCATGGGCAAGAGTAGGGAGTGGAATTATACTCGAGATGGTGGGTCTGTATTAGGGCACTGTCTCTAGTCTTTGGCTGGAAAATCAGCCACAAGAAATCTCAAAAGAAGTTGGGGAAATAGTTGCAAAATGCATTGGGTGAATCTCAACTTAAACTTTGTGAAAGCTCATGATACTGGTCAGGGAGAAGGATGGAGCACAGGAGAGGACCAGCTCTGGTCTTTAGTGAGGAGGGATTGGTGTTAAACAGGACTTCACCTGACTCATAACCTAGTACATCCATTAAGCAATTTTTTGGCAAACATTTATTGAGCACCTACCATGCACCAGACACTTGATATAAGACCATTTCTCTCTTGGAGGAGATCACAGTTTAATGTCAGAGTTAAATATGTATCTGGGTTCATGGAACATATCCCAGTAGTGAATTTATCAGGGCTTCAAACACTTTTTTTTTTCCAAACAGGGTTCCTTCTGGTTCAAACCCCTTGCTGATAACTTGCTTTCCTAACAGCCTCCCTGCTGAGAATTTGCATTTCCAACCCCAGATATACTGGATCAAAATCTACGTTTTAACAAGATCCCTAGGTGATTCTTATGTATAACTTCCTGGGAATTGTTAGAAAATGCAAATTCTCAGCGGGAGTTCAAACCTGAATGAACAGGTTAGAAGCCCTGGGATTTATTCTTTAATTTTTAAAAGTCATTTCCAAAATCACATTTAAAGAATATTTTCAGATAATGTAAATCAGACATACCTGAACCAAATCAAGTAAAGAGCTTTTAATTACTCTCTTGGGGCCTAGAAGAGCATGCACACTGATTGGGTTGACCAGATAACCTATTCTTACAGCCCTAGATACTGATGGCTTTGGGTCTATCAGGGAAGCATGCCTTATACTAATTACTTGATGTTCCTGCATCAAAACTCCAGGCACCCACACAAGAGTCTTGCTTCACACAGAACAAAAATAATTGGTCCAGGTTTGGCTAGGCAGGCAAGGATTGAAATTGTTTAATTCATCATTTCTGAAAATTGTGTAATGAAAATGGCTGCTTTGAATTCACTCATCTTGTAAAGCATGGAGGAGGTCCTGCTCACTCCAGCCCTGGCTGCACCTGGGAAGACTTTCCACATAAGCAAAGGTTGAGAAATTCATGGTGCCAATGCAGTGCTTTTCTCAAACACCTTCCAACCCTTCATTGCTTTGTATAATCAACTAATAGACCTTAGCTAAAGGTACCAGTGACTTTTCAGATGCAAATTATAGAGAGAATAGTACTTCAAGTACTAGTCATTTCCTTCTTTGTGTAAATGAGTTGATAGATTCCCAGATTCCCTACGCGCATCCCCCAAAACAGGCTTTGGTATTGGGAGTATAAAGGGAAGATTGAATCTGAATGGAAAATTGGGCTAATATAGGGCTCAGAGAGTATGCCTGGGACACCAGAGATAAATCATTTTTTCAATATTGGTTAAGGTTGAACCTAAACCCCAGGTTGGTCCTAGGCTAGAAGATTAGACTCCCACCTCTGAGTTAATTCCAAATAAGCAAAATGTCCCATTTCTCCCCATTGAACTTGGGACTCTGGAAGAGGTGAATAGCCATGCTGCTTGGCTCATCAGCTGCTCTACTCCTCTCCCCTGATTAACATCCCAGTGGCTAACTGGGAAGGTCCATGTTTACCAAACGTAAAAGCATCACAGAAAATACCAATATGTATTGAGCAATACTAGTTGGGGAGGACAAAAATACAGTATCTGCTCCCATCTGTGTAGAGTCCCTTCAGAAAATATGTGCTCAAATGGTTGGTCCATGTTAATTAAGTCCAAATGTGGACTGGATTCAACTTGGAAAGCTATTGACAGATCTGCAGCTAAAACTTTTCCAAATACTTTGTTATTTCCTGAATGAAAATGTTATGAAGATATTGAATAGGAGAGGGCTAAACTGAACACCACCAGGAAGAGGAGCTCAAATTACCAAAGAGTCAAATAATCAATACCACCTAAATTTTGGTTACATTTTAAGTTTCAAAGCCATTTCACATCTAGCATTTATTTATACACTCAGACGTTCATGAAGATAAATTGTTATTAGCCTGTACATAATAGTAATGAGGACTTGTCCATTGCCACTGTGTGTCTAAGCTCACAAATATTTAGTGGTAGCACTGTGGTGAAGAAAGAGAGAAAGGCACTGTATAGAAAATTTCTTAATGTCTTGTTCAGATTTCTTACTTTTGGTAGTGTTCCCTCTTTGCATGCTTGTGAACAGCAAATATGGTTTTAAGAAAGCCAAAGTAACTTTGTACCTACTGATCTCTAAGAACAAAATTGTGTGACTTTGGTGGTATCTTGCTACATGAAAACTTCCATTGTGATAGCTCTGGGGGAGAGTAGCTCTAGACACTGTTTCTAGTGGCAAAGAATGGGGAGAGAATCAAGTCCTGGCCAGATGGTAGGATGGTCCATCCTTGATTGGATAGCACTTTGAAACCAAGTACAATTCTCTTAACAAGGCCTTAAAGGGGAGGCCCAGCATCAGCCAAGCCATTATCTGAAAGGAGTTGCAACCATCGCTTCCATTATGAGCTATGTGCCTTCCAAAGGGAGGAAACCTAAAGCCAGGAGAGCATCCATCTGTTTGAGACTAAGCGTGGGACATGAGTGGAGTACTTACAAGTACTGAGTAAGAAAATGTCCATGTGGATGGGTTAGGGAGTTTGGGGAGAACTGTCTCTCCCCATTTCCTCCCTGTTATCCTACAGCCAACTCAGGAGTGATTAAAAATATTGACATTCATTGAACACTCAGTATGAATCTGGAACTGAGAAAAACTGCAGAACAAAGAAAGGTTAAAGAACTTCTCATGGTGATTTAATAAGTCTGTATTTGAATTCAAGTCTTCCTGACCCTCAGACCTGCCATCTGCCCCACCCCCATAGCATTCTGTATTTAACTCATCCCTTCACTCATTTATTGCTTTCTATTCTTCACTTGACTATTCAAGTTAGCAAAACATCCCTACTAAAATGAAATGCAAATAAAACATTTCTTCTATTGTCTATCGAAAGAATGGATCGATGAGATATGGTGATGGCCTTGCTTTGAGAGCATGTCATGTGTGGAACTGCAAGTAATTATGTACCTCCTTAATTGTCTTTCAATGACTGCCTAATGATAAACGTTACATTCTCTTCAGTACAGATATTGGTTAGTAATTTTAAATGTCACAAGCAAGGAAGGAAAGACTTGTTGGAGAGACTGCCAGGCTTTGCAGATGGACACATTGTTACAATTTCAAAATGGAGTTGCTTTCCTTCAAATTATATGCTATGAGAATGCACTAAAGTAATTCATGTGTCTCATAAGAGCCATGGTGATATTATGTGTGTTTATTTTGGAATTAATGCCATTTAGGGAGCTTTTCAAAAGCAGCAACATGGACCAAGTAGAAGCCAATGCCAACAGAAGTTGAGTAGCCTTACAAGGGCCTATGACTTTCCTTTGGCTTCCCGCCACAAGAAAATTCATGTAATGAGTAATAGACTAATGCTGAACTCTGCTGGCGCAAATCTTCCATGCGATTTCCTTTAGTCTACATATACAGTCCATTGTTGTCCCAGCCAACCATCTTTATATGATTGTCTACAAGTATATAAACCCATAATTCATGAGCATATTCTAAAATAATATCTCATGGATACTCCTGCTCATTAGATTGGAAGGTACAACTGATCTAGTTTGTGATTGGGTCATTTCTCAACAAGGACTTTTTGGCCCATGTTGTTTGTGTATTTGTCATTGTGTAAAGTATGTGTTGAATGTTTTAAAACTGACTCTTAAACTTAGGTAGTCCAGTCAATCTTCCCTATCCCACTCCAAAATTAAGATCGTCTCCTCAGGAGTTGGATGTTTAATTTTGGTTAAAGGGCTCAAAGATCCAAAAGTAATTGAAATTCAGAATCCCTTCTTTCTGACTCCCAAGCCCTTAGGAACTAGGAGGACCCACTCTTATTTACTCATCTGGAACTAGTTTTGTGGTTTGGGAAGGAGAGCGAGAACATTTTGAGCTACAGACTTATAATATGGTAGAACTAGAAGGAAACCCAGACGTCATCTTATCTTCTGGTTCAGTGTCATTTTATGAATAAGGAAAATGAGACTCAGAATGATGAACTAATGGAGTTATAGAGATTGTTTTCTGAGCCTAGAGGATACAGTAAATGATGAAAGGAAGTGTAGTGCTCACAATGCCTTGAGCCACCTTTTTGGTATTTCCTTCTCTGTGCCATTGCCTGAAGAGCAAACTCTGATGAATGTTAATGTCCTGGAAAGTTACATACACGAGGAGGAAAACCACAGGTTGCCACTGTTAATCCAAGCAGGTAAACAGTCAAGGACAAGTGGTCCTGCCAGCTGCCATGGAAAATAAGAATCTTGTATTTCATTTCACAGTTCTTTCTTTTCTCTCAAACAAGGGTAAGAGCCTCACCCTGTTGTGTTAGAACCCATATTATGCCCCTTAGTGTATGTGTATTTCTGAACCCAATCTGGAGCTTAACAGAGCTTTCCAGGACTTCATAAGAGTCTGTCATTTATAGAACACACTTTCTAGACCTTAATGCTTCTACCCTCAGCCACACCTTTTTTTGAGGCCTTTCTCCAAAAAATACTCCCCACCCTTTACTTGTCAGCTCAGCTCCTGCTGAATCCACCAGCGGATGTGCAGGCTAGAAATCCCCACCCTTCTAGCCTTGTTTGCCTCTAGGAAGAATGGGATCATTGTGGTTTCCATGGCATTTCTCAGCACCTCTCTGAAGCCTCACTGTTTAATTCTGATGTGGGCGCTTATGTTACAGTTATTAATTACTGCATTAAGTCAAGTCACAAAACTAATGAGGACAGAGAGTTGGAAACGAGAATGTAATTTTGCCTGGATTATAGGCTATAAAGATAAATATGGTGCAAATACGCTCAGAGAGAAGAAACTGTAGCTTTTCATAGCTACCTTCTAACAGAAAATATGAGATTACATGTCTCATTAAAATTGCGTGTAAGATAAAGCATCACCTTTGGTAACATTTAGCAGATCTTAATTCACTGTGGATTTTATTTTCAGCTCTGACATCTATATAAAGAATGTTCTTTTTTCCATGCCTTGAAAACCATTCTATAACTAAAATTAGAATCTTTTGAAGTTCTTACATCAAGCCATAGGATGAGTCAAGGATGCGTGGCTGTGTGAAAAAGGTTGGCCTTTTATGTGTGTGGGTAGAGTAGGTCATTAGACAGGATTGTTTGGCAAGCACTGTTGGATGCCTGTCTAGAAATCTACACTCCACCTACTCTGGGTGGTGCCTGTAATTCATCGGAGAGAGAAGACATCTCAATCCCCAACAGTTCTCTATTACAATTCAAATACTACTGGAAGGCAGAACACTGAATCATCAACACCTGGAGTTGTGAGTTGACTCAAGAGGGATTAACAAGCAAATCACCTTCAAACATTTTTAAGAAATAAGTTTCAGGTCAGATAAAGGTTGGTGGTGAGGTAGCAGATAGATGCCTTGGCAATATGGGTGCTGTGGAGGAGCAATCCCGTAATTATTTATGGTTTGGAGGACTATCTGCAGTTGGCAGGTAATATAAGCGCCCTTTATGATCTGTCAAATAAGAAGACACTGAAGGCAAACAATTGTTAACCTTTTGAGGGTTATCACCTTCTTTAAGGAAGATAAGGACCGTTGCCTCTAAACAAGCACAAAAGGGCTTAAATCCACATATATACAAAATATGCATACACTTTTAGGGAGGTCAAAGAAGCCCCTGGACTTTTCACTTAGCCCTCAGGTTAAGAATCCCTGCTCTATAGGGTCACACTCAAAGAATGGGTCTAGAGTTTGTGGGTTTCTATCTTGTTCAGTTTATTCTTTGTCTTAGTGGCTGAAACATAAAGCACAATCATTACATTTCCAGAAAATACCAAGAGCCCTAGAATATGTGGCAATAGCAGTTTTGAGTGTTTGTGCATATAACACATATTGTCTTCTCTTATTACCCACAACCAATTGATCACTTCTTCAAAACTGAGAAAATAGAGGTTCGGAGAGGCAACAAATTCTTCTAAGTCACACAGCTAGTGCTGGGGCTAAAGGCTCAAGACCAAGGGTGTCTGAATCTAAAATCTGTGCCTACTATAGTATCAGAAGTTCCCAGGATGGCATGTAACACCATAGGTTTTGAGTAGGGGCCCCAAGCTATAAAACAAACTGGAAATTGCAAGATGAAGACCATCTTGATGTTGAAGTAGAACACACTGTAAAATTAAATCAGCAGTGTGCTTTTGGTGAGCAAACATATATGTGTACTAACTCTGGTGGGACAAAGATGTATGAAAACAAAAATAATTAGGTAATCCCTCCATCGTTTCAAAAATGGTTGCCATTTGTTTATCATGTTAATAAATGGAGGAAAAAGCAAATGATTTAAGCTGCAACAAAGGTAATTTAAGTTTTTTTTTTTTTTTTTTTTTTTAAGGAAGGAGGAAGAATATCTGCCCCATGTAGGGATATAAAACCTCCTTCTCTGAAGGTCTTTAAAAATAGAATGGGTTCTCAACCAGCTGCTTGAAGGCAGGAAGTTGACTTAGTGACTTCAGTGGGTCTCTTTGGACCTTTGAGCCAATGACAGTAAAAATTTTCAGAAAGTAGATACTCTATATGTGCTATGTAAAACTATTAAACAGATCTTCCATTGGGAAACAATTGTTTTACCTTGAATTTAAAATTCAAAATTCGAAGACAATTTATGTTCTTATCTGAATCTTACATTCTTCCTCCAACAGCCCTTTCAAAAATGAGTCCCAAAAAGATTAGTTCAAAACTCTATGTCTTTGAAATTGTATTTACTTGTGTCTTTGGACTTGGGTTGGAGTAAACGAGGAATTAATGCAGGTGTGAGATTTTTTTTTTTTTTTTTTTTATGAGATGATAGCACTGAACCAGAAGCCAAGAGCTCTGGTTCTCATCCTAGCTTTCCTGTTAATAGGCTCCATTATTTTGGATCACCTAACTTCTAGAAGAAGTCACTGTCTCATCTGTAAAGCAAGGGTGTTGGATTAGATATTTTGCAAGATACAGTTAAAAAAAAATTCATATGCGTCTGTAAGAGTCAGAGTTCTGGCAAGAAATTATCAGGAGCAATAGGAAGCAACGGTAGAAAACAAATAACTCCAAAGACCTCATGGACGAGTGAGACGAGCTGCTCATTTTTCCTTTTTCTTTCATCTTGTTCACCATATCCCATGGTGTCCTGACTTTACTACAATCCATTACATTCAATTCAATAAATCTTGCTTGTACAATAATATGTGCAAGACTCAAGTTCATTTCATTATTCCACTATAGATTTAGGCCATTTTAAATAACTTCAATTTAGAATTTGACTCTATAAAGAGGGTGTTCAAAGCAAGATTTGTGTCCTTGTTTATACTTTGGTCAGGGATAACCAGTAATTAATGGAAAACATTTAATAAAAACAGGGCACATGATAAAGCATATTAGAGAAGTGAAAAGAGAGAAGAAATCAGAAGAGAAATGAACAGAAATAGATTTGACACTTTTTTTCTTTTATAAACAAAGACTGTGTCCGGCATCAATAGAAAATTTGCTACCACTGAGCTACAGACTTTTGGCTTTTACTTCAAAGATTTGTTTGAATTTTACCACAATACCGCAGTGTCTGACTCAGGAGGATACTTAGGGAATTCCGTCTATTGCTCCCTTTTTTTAGACCCCCACCTTTTTGGAAGCAGATATTTAAAACCTTGGAAAGTGTGAGCTTGCTTGTTATGCAACCAATGGACTGCACAGTTCTGTTTGTGTTTTGTTTGGCCATCAAAGCCTAGAGCTCTAGTTTCCATGCAGAGTTAATTCTATCTCTGCTCCTAACAAAGCTAAGAAAAGCATGGAATCATTCCTGGATGAAATGCTATCAGCATTTGCTCTAGGTTTCAAAAAAATGCAAATACAAACCACCACCACAGAATATATCTTTTCAATGTGGACCAATGCTTAAGTAATTATTTAACTGTGTAGGGCACAGGCAATTCATGAGCTTGTCTTTGGTACTTCTAGCTGTTTCCTTGTATCTTTCCCAACTGTCTTCCTTCTATTCCATTTCTCCTGTAAGGTTATCAGGCATCCAATATTCTCTTTCTCACGATTCTTCAGTGCTAGCAAAACACTCTCAGAAATAAGTCTCACATCAGCCTTTACAATTTAGTATGAATTTAGGTCAAAGGGTGCCATCTCCCAAGAGTATTTGCACTGTAAACCTGAATGTACAGACAAATTCCTTCCTAATGGAATTTCAGCAGGGACTTCCTAGCACCTTTAAGACATCAGCATCTGTAGCTTGGCCTTAAACTTGAGTCAGATCCTGCAGCTGGGCTTATAGTAGGACTAATTATTCCTTGACGTCTAGTTAGATTGGGCCCAGTGACTCAAGTAAACAGGAGCGTTGGGCACCAGCCCCCAAATTCTAACAATCTGGGCCACACAGTTCATTTGCAAAGTTAGATTCACATTTCCCCCCTCATTCCATCTTTATTGCCTTTACTTAATTTGTTTTGTGCCCTCCTGCCTTGTTAGACTAGAGCCTTTCCAGGGCAGGGACCATGTCTTATTCAGCTCTAGCTCTCTGGGCCCAGCACAGTGTCTGGCTTCCAGGCAAATAATTAGATTCCTGCAGTTCACCCTGGCAAGAGCTTGTGTTTTCCCCCAAATGCATGCCCCATTCTCCTTCACCAAGCATCTTTCCTCTGATTTCAGAGAACACCCCCGAGGGAGAAAAAAAGCCAGCCTACTGTAGGACAAACCCCACCCAATCCAAAACAACAGTTAGGGTATTTTAGGGCCTGCACTATGCTACATTTGGGAATCAGAGATAGAATTGCCTCTAGATCTAGGGCTGGGAACCTTATATTCTTCACAGTTCTAGAATGGAAAGATTTTCATAGAGCAGGAAAAAAAAAACCGCCCTGGTTTTATTGCAGCCATGCACGATGCCAGGTATTTACTAGAGCAAATGCCACCCAAGGCCCAGAGGGTTAGCTGGAGCAGCTGATATCTTGAGCTGCTTTTTATAACTCTCCTTCCCAGCACCATGCTCTACATATGTCCCATTTCATCAGGTCATGTCAAGTTAGGTTGTGCCCAAAACGGCATCTTACACCAAACAAAAGCATTACCATCAGAATATTCTGTGTTTCTTCAAAATTAAAATGGGTGTTAGAGAAAGTTTCCTGGTTCTTCATGAAAGCAGTGACTTAGCCACTTTTTACAAATAAGCAGTCTTTTTCTTTCCATAAGATATTGGGGCTGTCGGCCATCAGCAAGCTGTAAAATTACTGGGTATAAGATTGGAATACACAATACAGAGCAAAATTGTCTATAGAGTTTTGAAATGAGGTTGTAATGGCAGCAAGTCTGCAAACTTGTGAACAAATTATATTCAAGGAATTAGCTATCCAATTTTTTTTTTTTTTGGTAATAAAATTTGGAGAGAAGGGGGGAATTAAATTAAGGGCCTTTAAAATGTCATTATTTATTCAATGTACTAAGAATTCCTTATGAATACACTGTCCCTAGCCCTTTGGAAGGAATTACAAAAGAGGTAAATTCCAAGTCCTTGGCCTCAAAAGCTTACTATTTAGAAAGAAGATTGACTTTAAGATACTTATGGGCATCATTTAATTTATTGAGCACATACTTTGGGTCAGATACTATGTCAAATATTTTTCTGTACTCAATATTAGGGATCATCAAACTATGACCAGCAGCTGAAGTTCAGTCTTCCACCTGTTTTGTAAGTAAAATTTTATTGAAACATAATCATCCCCGATTATTTGCATATTGTCTATAGGTATTTTCACACTACAATGCCAGAATTGAATAGTTGAGACAGAGACTTTATGGCTTGCAAAGCTTAAAATACTTACTATCTGACCCTTTACATAAAATGTTTGCTGTCCTCTACTCTTTACCATTGATTCTCATGAGAACACTCATTGATAAATGTGGTGTTTCCCATTTTACAATTAAGGAAATCGAGGGTTATGAGTTAAGTAAATTAGTAAGTGGTAGAGCTTGGATTTAATTCTGGATCTGTCTGATTCCAAAACTGCATTTTCTTATGCTATACTCATGAGTACAAAAATTGTCAAAATATAAGGTAGAAAGAAATAAGAGCCTTAAAGAGCCAAAGAGAAACCATTAGAGTTCAGAAAAGGGAGAGATTATTTTGAGCCTGGGTGGTAATAAAGATTCTGAAGATCGCATTTGAATATAAAAGCAAAAATAAGTAATTGTCTATTCCAAGTCAAAACCCAAGGTCAAGAAAAGCTAAAAGCTCAAGGTCATATGGTTAATTAGAAGCAGAGTTGGGATTAGAACCAGATCTCTACTCACCCAGCCCAAAATGTGCTGTCAGTGACCATGCTGAGCCATTGCATTTTTTTGTAGTTAAATGTTACAGAATGGCAGGATTATTTGAAATGAGACTTTGTACATTATGCTCAATGGTAGTTCAATTGAAGGGCCTATACTTTCTTTATTGAAACAATCCTACTGTTCTACCATACATTTGTATTTGTGGTGAATCACATTCCTGAAACCATGGGAACCTCTGGTCCTCTCTACCAATTCTAAGTCACCAAAGTCAAATCTTCATCTACATCCTGCCTAAAGAATCAAGCAGCTCTAGCCCAGCAGAGAAATGGAGATGTGAGCAGGAGCAGTGAATGGAGGCTTACCTAATACTGTAGAGTACTTTGCCATTTTTTGAAATCCGTAGCAATTTGTTGTCGGTGGTGACATCATGGAAATTGGCTCCCTTCTCATTGGCAAAGAACAGATCTGGTTTCCAAATGGAGTCCAGCATAGATGGGTCCAAATCCAGAGAATCATCAGGGTACTCGCTGTATGCCAGCCGTGAATCATTCCACTGTTGTCTCAAAAAAATGTTCACACGGTAGTCCTAAAGAAATGCCATGCACAGGAGTTATTTATCACCTATGCTAGCATAAGAGGCCATCTCCATTCCCCCCTTGCTCTCCTCCCTAATTTAGTATAGCATTGATATCTGAGTAAAACAGGCCATGTCTACCTTGGTCAAAATAAACCACTCAGTTCTATTGATGTAGGGACAGAAAGCAGACTTAACCAAATCAGAGCACTAATGCAACAGGTCGAGTTTGACTGAATATTTTTTATGTTTAATCTAGTCATTCTGGGATCAAATAACATTAACTTAAGCTGATTTTACTGTAGAAAAAGGTAACAACAAGTCGAGAAATCAGTCTGGGAAGGCAGATTGTCAAATAAAACTGATTCATTTTTCAAATCAAAAATTACATGAACTCAGAAGCTCTGGGCAGAAGGAAACTCACTCTGATTTTGGGAGTAGAAAACTCATTATTAAGCTGTGACATGATGGAGCAATATCTTTAAAATTCATCAACATAAATATTAAGATGCTTCTTGCTGACAAAATAATTTCCTCACAGCTTACTTTCAAAAATATTAAATATTTTATCATTTCTCTGAATGGGTTGTAGCTACAGTAGCCAACATGATGCTTCACCAAAAACAGGGATCTTTTTCATGATTCTCTAGTCTGAACACATTCTGACAAAGGTGGTCCTTCCCCCTGGGAGCCTCATGTACTCTCCTGGCATTCCCATTTGGCCTGGCGATTTCCTTTTGTAATAAGGAATCATCTTGACTGCTCTCCTGGGACTTCTACTTGAAGATATTTAGATTCATGGAAACTGTTGCTCAGCTTGATAATTTGGACCCTGATGGAGGCCTCAATTGTATTTCTTAGTCAACCTGGACTATGTGTGGTTCAGTTAATAGTTGTCCATTCCTGCCACTTGTGGTCATTTAGGGCTATATAGTCTCATTCATTTTTACTATTTCCTTTACCATTTTCATCCTCATTTGCTCCATCTCCACATCTTTGGCAACTGGATTTTGGGTCATTGTTTACCTTACACTAATAGAGACCAACTTGTCTTGGTTTGCCTGAAACTTTCCCACTTTTAGTCCTGAAAGCCCCACATCCAGGCCACCCCTTCAATTTTAAGCAAATTGGGATGATTGGTTGCTCTACCAGGCACCCTGGAGACCCCTTCAGAATGCTCAGTTTTGGCTAATTTCCTCAAGGACAAAAGAAAAAAAATTAGTTGTAAAGATCAGTGTGTATGGAAAAGAGCTTCAAATCCAGTTTCTTCTACCTATTTACTAAACTATCCAAATTGCCATGAGTGTTTGTTTCAAATACCGCCATTCTGATGGTCAGGCTTATAGATCATTTTGGAGGTGGCAGTTCATGGGAAGGGTGTCCAGTGTAGGCCAAATGAAGGCTAATAATGAAATAGTTACTAACTAACTACTGAGACTCAGTCATCAAAACCCAGATCATTTGGAAAGGCTAAGATATTAAAAGAAAATAATCTTGGGGTTCTGCATTGTATAACATAAGGACTTTCTGACTTGGAGAATTTATCAGCTGACATTTATTTGGGATTATACCAGGCCTGGAAACCCTGGTGGTGTAGTGGTTAAATGCTACGGCTGCTAACTTAAAGGTCAGCAGTTCAAATCTGCTAGGCGCTCCTTGGAAACTCTATGGGGCAGTTCTACTCTGTCTCTGTTCTCATAGGGTCGCTATGAGTCGGCATCAACTCGACGGCAACGGGTATATGAGGCCTGCACGGCAATTCTCATACACAAGAGGGCGCTGTTGTGGACCCAGCCAGGCTTCCATCCCATCTTGTCTCCCCCAGTGAGTGGACCAAAGAAATGACAGAACCGCCAAGTTCACCGCATTGCTCATTTCCAGAATTACCCAAAGGGACCAGAGGATTCATTGGGAACATCATTTGCTGGAAACTTGGAAGTATTGTGTGAGTAACGAGTGGAAATATTGATTTGTGGAAAAGTCAAAGAAGGGCTATTGAAAATATAAGTAATTTTATGTATGAGTACACACTAGCTACATCAACTAAGAGATTTTCATAAGGTTTCCTGGAAAAAAAAAATGCAGTTTAGCTAGTGTTTGAAGACCGCCCCCCTTCCTTTATTTCCCTGGAGTGACAACCAGTTATCCTTAACAAAATTAATTAGGAGGTCTCTGTGTGCCTGTTTCAACAGGAAGTCGAAAGGAAGGAGGTTTTATCCCTTAGCCAATTCTTGAGGTAAAAAAACTCAAAGCAGAGGAAGTAATGGCACCTGGAAATAAGAGAAGTGAATGGGTTAAATATCGATGGCAAAGGCCATGAGAAGCCAGACAGGGAGCAATGGGCAGCAAAATCACCAAGAGAACATCATCGTAATCCTCCCTTGAGGATCTAAAATGTGTATTGGAAGGCCCTTGAGAATACTACATTAGTGCCATAAGATATGAAAAAATTGACCTTGAAGAAAAACGTCTCAATTATAAATTTTCACAGCTAATATACATCTTTTTAAAAAGTCTCTCCCATAAGTGTTCTTCTGCAGTGTTTCCTGGTTTCTAGTTTGAATTTTATATATAGAAAATAATGAAATAGATTCTCCCAACATTGCGACTATCATATCGCAATACAACTGTGAAATGTCTAATGGTTAATTTTAAATAAATTAATCTCCCTATTTGTAAGCAAGGATAAGTGGAGAACTTAGAGGAGAAAATATATTTTATGCCACAATGCCAGCAATTACATAAGGCTTTTGTTAGAGCTTTAGATTATAAATATTTGTTCTTTCTAATAGGAATCAAAATTTATCCATAATTTTGTTTATGATGATATACATTATTCTAAAATCAACAGCAATCCTTAGAATCTTTAAGAGTACAAAAGATCTCAAGAAGTAGACAGTCAAAAAAAATTTTTTTTTTCTGGAACCGTGTGTCTGTAATTCTTTCAACTTACTCTCATTTTCAATATAAAGGTTGAACTTTGACGCATGCAATTTATCTGTGCACCATCTCTATTTATTTACAGATAGATTTATTCACTCATGATATTCCAAACCACAGGAGAACAATTACATTGTTCTGTAGTCTTTCTGTGTTTTTACTTTTGCTTCTAGGTTTAATGAAATATTAAAGGAGAAGTAAATATTGAGAGACATGCTTAAATGCAGACTGAATATTCTTTTAGGTTGCCTTCTGTCTCCAGGGGCAGATTCTACTTCAAATAAATGACATTTTCTTGTACTAAAATTTGTTTCCCTATGATTGACTATTTGGGTGTTGGATTAGGTAACAGAAATGTTCAAATTATATATATATATATCATATTTTTTCAAAAGCTATGTGCAAGTCATATTCATTATACTCTTAACCCAAGGTAATGAAAGTAGCTATATTCCATATTATTATTTCATATCAAATTTAGAATTTCTGAAGTTTCACTTTTTCTGATACCTTCAAATGCTGTGCCCACTCCACAAAGATGGTTTCCTTAAATTGAATTATTTTGCCACTATTATATTTAAGGTAGCATTTTCTCATAGAGATTGCCACTCTGTTTCATGCGTACTCCTATTAAACCTTGCCATTATCCTCTTAGTCTTTTTAAACGTATGCATATTTCAATCTGATTACATTATGAAGTTATCAAAGACAAGGACATGCTTGATTCAGTCCCCACACAGCTCCCGCACTCTGATTTTCCTTCTGGCTACACTTCAGTAACGTTTTCATCATCTTGAGTCTGTGCTAGCCTTTAATATGGAAGGTTAGCCTTGAGTTTGAAATTATGGGGGCAGTTGCCTTCTGGTGAATTCAAGCTTTAACATTCCTTTGCCAATTTAGAGACCATGGGCACCTTATGTATTAGTTTAACATAAATGCCAGGCCTATGATAGATTCTTGATTCTTCCTCAAGAAGTCAGAAATAAGAATTGTGCCATCTCAGATCAGTTAGTACCTCCTCCTGAATTGCTTATGCAGCTATAGAATGAAAGGGAGCCCATAGTGTTGGTTCAGCAGTTACAGAATAGCATGCATTCTCATGGGAGGCTGTCTACCTTCTTATCACAGTTCCCCAGGAACATGATTTCAGATCAGAGCTAAAACAACTCTTCATCCTGCAGCCCAACCTACAGAGCTTGTGGGATTTACCTTTCAGGGCAGAGTTTTGGGGGAGCTGGAATCATATGCCAGAGATGGTCTCTAAGTGGAAACATTTTATACACTTTCAGCTCCACCTTCTACCTTTTAAATGAGAAAGGGTCAGGATCTACTGCTGTGGCATGGGTAGTGGCCCAGCATCCACTGCTCCAAAGCACACACTCTCCAACCATATCCTTCCAGGCAGTCATTTGGAAGAGTGTGTAGAGCATCCCTCCTCAGCTTTCTGATGGCCCAGCCTTGGGGAGAGCTACATGCAGATGGCATGCGAACACACTGGACCTTAAATGGCATTACTAGTATCCCAAAACTATGCCTTTACATCAGGAAAGAGGAAGTTGTAAAGAGACACCCCCATCCTGTAAATTCACTTGCCATCTAAAAAAAAAAAAAATTTTTTTTTGCAGCTAAAAAAAAAAAGGAGGAGTGGAGGAAATGGTAAACCGACCCTCCCAAACCAGAATGTAACCTGTCTCTTGAGGCATGCCTGACTATAAAGTCTTCTAAGCCTTTTGGGACCACACGAAATTTGTTCCACTGAATACTCTTAACACATAGTCAACTATCAACAACCATCAACAGACCCCTGTGTCTCTTAATAAATAAAAACGTGTGTTTTAGAATAATGTATATCATCACAATGATCTATAAAGTTATTCCTTAGAGAAAATTATTCCTCACAGACAGAACGTTGTCATGTGAGTACACATCTCTGGCACTAACACATCAAAGAAGTGAGAGGTGGTATTGGGTTTGTAAATTGCTTGATACTTTGTGGGCAAGCAGTACCAACAATAATTAGTGGAATTGCATCAACCGTAAGAGACATAGACTGGGTAGCCAAAAGAAAGTCATGTTTTTAAAATGATACTGGTGAGGAGTGTACTTCTTTGCTCAAGTAGACCCATGAGACTATGTGGCCAGCTCCTGTCTGAAGGTGAGACGAGAAGGCAGAGGGGGACAGGAGCTTGCTGAATGGACTTGGGAAATACAGGGTGGAGAGGAGGAGTGTGCTGTCACATTATAGGGAGAGCAACTAGGGTCATATAACAACGTGCGTATAAGTTTTTGTATGAGAAACTGCCTTGAATTGTAAACTTTCACTTAAAGCATAATAAAAAAAAAAGAAGAAAAAAAGAAAGTCATGTTGAGTTCTTGAAACAGATAATCATTGCTTCTTATTTAGGAACAAACAAACACCCAACACTAAACCCTTCAGTAATGCTATCCTGGGCATGGGGTGAGAGTGGAGCCGGAGGGAAGAGAGGAAAATCAACATGTTTAGAAACTCAAACTTCTGAGGCAATCTTGGAAAAATTCATTCCAGAAAATGTAGAGAAAGCAAAACTATTATCCCCAGGAAATAGCACTAATCAATGTCCTCAACAGCCACATCGTTGTGCCTTAAAGTTGAGTGTGAGATGTTTCGATTCCTACTAAAGACAGTTCAGGGAAGAAACTGATTTTGTTTAATTTTTTGTCCAGTTTTTCTGCGGGAAATTTTTTGGACAAGTGGGCAAATTCATGGATAGTAAAACCTCAGAGTTTTGGTGGAGGAAGCTTGGGCTGTGATGACGGTGTACAGGTGCATCAGGTGAGCTCCCAGGCAGAGCCTCAGGCCCAGCTGGAAGCCTATGACCTGGACAGCCAAGACCCTTCCATAGCAGAGCAGTTCTCACATTCTTATGAGCCTCCAGACAACATCCATTTAAATATCAATGGCTTTGTTTTTGTAAATAAAGTTTTATTGGAGTACAGCCACATTCATTTGTTTACATATTGTTTATGGCTGATTGCATGGCAAAAGGGCAGGATTGAGTAGTGGCAACCAAGACTGTCTGGCTCTCAAGGCCTTAAATATTTGTTGTCTTGCCTTTTACAGAAAATATTTATTCCCTAGATGGCATGAGGATTTATTGTTTGACTTAAAGCCTGATAGAATTTCAAAAATACATATTTTGTTTAGTTTCACACCAAAGCCATAACTGAAGAAAGAAAAAAAAAATGTTTAAAGCCAAATGAAATTCTTAATTACATCAAAAGCTAAGAAATAAAATAAAAGAAGCACGATACACATCAGTCTTCTGACCATGCCATTTGACCTATCTTGCACAGCAGAAAAGACAGGCCGTTGATACCACACTTCAGCAGCAATTTCCAATTTTTCTGATAAGAATCATGACAAAGGACACCTTAATAAGTGGCCAGGAAGCACCTACACAGCCCATTTATTAAACACCTTTAGCAGCTGTTAAAGACAGAGGAAAACAAGGATATCCACAGCTTCCGTTTTCATCTCCTTAAATGGTTCGCTTTTTCTTGCATTAATGAACATTAAAAAGGTACACATTTACATTTTTGATTGAGAATAAAATACAATGAGGAGATTTAATCAAAGCAACTTAAGAGTCTAATTAATGCAATCAGCATTAGGTCGTGCAAATATTGTCATTGAATGCCATCGTGTAAAGCTGGTGATGGTGGTTTGGGCTACTGGAAGCCTGGCCCCTCTGTTAGCAAGATAAAACCAAGAGGGAAGAGACAGAAACTGAATGCCAAGCCCAAAGGTGGGTTATTCTTTCCATGTTTAACTTTTCTTATGAGCCATTTAGTAACCTTATCAAAATTATCTTATTTGGCTAAAATTCTTAATGTGCCGTATCCCGCCGAAGCCCTGGAAGTCTCATTTCCAGACAATGCTGTGTCAGAGCAATATTAAAATGGGTAATGGAGTTGCATTGTGTCTAATCTTGTCCGTGAAAAGGAATGGTAAAAGGTAAATTAATTCTTTCTAGCATCAAGGATACCACAAAGTACAGTAATTTATTAAACACATTCCTAGTACCCTAAAAGAAAATCCATAACAGAGGAACATTATTTTTTCCTTTTCAAAGGCATTAGGCTCATTATTTCACTTCTTGAGTATTTCTAGGACGTCAGCCACCATAGTACTCAGTCAAGCTCAACTGTATTTTATTTTGATCTCATCCAACAATATGGCTGTATACGTTACATAGTCATGAAAATTAAAACCAGCTAATTTTTTTTTTAATTGACTTAGGACTGGAAGTAAATTGTATGAGGACCAAGAAAATGCTTCACCAAAAAATGCAACCTCCAGGTTATAGCCTATTACTGTGTGGGAGTAAAGCTACTTATCTAAGAGGCTTTATCATAAGCAACACCACCACCATGACCTTTATAAGGATTCTTGGTGAGTTTCACAGGATCTTTTACACCTACATGGAACATGTTACCATAGTCTCCATAAACTTTTAATTAGTTTTATGTTTTTTTTCTTTTTTTTTTTAGAAAAGTCGTGCATGTAACGTAATCGCTACAGACTTGGGACTCCTTCCTAGTCCAACAAAATCACATCATGATGTATGTATGTATATGCATATATGTATTATATATATTATCTATCTATATATATAATATAGGAAAGCTTGATTATGTTTAACTTCTATCACATGTAAAAGACTGGCTATAACAAACATCTCTCAAACTTTGAAATTTATTATGAAGCATTGGAGATGCACATATTTAAATATCTTTAACTATACACCAACCTCATTACTGGTAATTTTACCTAAAACTAACCAAACATCAAGTAATTCCAAAATTTCTCTGGCATGATACCTAAAATTATTGAATTTTAAGTAATGAACACGTGACTTATGACTTTCCAAAATGAAAGAGTACAAGTAATCACTTTTTAGAGCTGAATTGGTGTTGGAAATTGGCATTCAGTTAATGGCTCGCAAATATACATCAGTGCTCTTTGATCCCGCATCCCATTCCTTCACACGATGGCTTCAATGCTCAGTCCCACTCACCATTGTAGTTTCTGCTATTGACCCAAAGCTGTTGATAAATATGTTGCAGGTAACATTTACAGGAGGTCCTGCAAGTTGAACAATAAATAGAAAATTTGACAGGTTGTGTTCATGGCATAATCAAGTCATGTTTTTCTCTTGCCAGTGGCATTTTAGCACTTACCATGGTGGTTTCTGTGACCGATCCAAAACTGTTGATAAAAATATTGCAAGTAACGTTTACTGGAGGACCTGCAGAATGCAATAAGAATATTGCAATAGACATTGAAGCAAAATTACAGCTCCATCAACATCTGTGCAAATAGTTAGAGATGCAAATAAAGTTAAATGATGGCAAGATTGCAAACAAAAATTTTACCCAAGGTCCATAGTAATAGCATGCCCACTAGTATTTCAGACAATGAAAGCTAAGCAATGATAACTAACCCTGAAGACTTTTGGATTTGGAAAATATAAGCGAAAGCTATTAAATTGAATTTATTACTCTAAGTTGCTAACAAAATAGTTCTTTGGGTCTTTCTTTGACCTTGGCATCATCAACATTGTAGACATCAATAGACATCAACACCCATGGTGATGAAATAGCCTGGGCCATAGGGTCAAATGAAGCAGCATCTTAAATTGTGGATAGGTCAGGAACATCTACTTCCTTTTGTGTGACACCCTTTAATCAAGTGGGTCTACTTGGATTCTGTTGACACCTCTGAAGTTACCCCATTCCTACTTTATATCCCCTGACTCCCAATGAAGCATGGTGAACAGAAAAGCAAAAACGAAGAAAATGAATTTATGTTAAGACATAAACACAATGTCACATAATATCCATATTGTTGCCTTAAGAACAGGATGTGAGGCAAGTGTTATTACATACATCCTACATATGTTTGGAACCAAGTAAGAACCTACTTTTCTATCCAGAGACCCGGGGACTAGCCAGACTCCAGCCCCCTTTTCGTCTTGTCCTTCATCAACAGGCAATCACTCTCATGATTTCTGCCTTCATGTTGTTGCTTTTTATAATTTTATTTTATTCTTTTTGTGAAAATATACATAGTAAAAGACACACCATTTCAACAAATTCCACATGTACCATTCAGTGATACTGTCTACAATCTTCAAGTTGTATAACTGTTCTTGCTATCTTTTTCTGAATTATTCTACCACCATTAATGTAAGGTCACTGTCCCCTAAACTTCTCATCTAACCTTTTGAGATGCTGCAGTCAGTTTGATCCCACATAATTAAACCTTTGAGAGAGCACAATACTTTACTAACTCGGCTAAACTGTTGTTTGTTTCAAAGCTGACTTCTGGGAAAAATTTTGGTTTGAGGTTTAAGGTCTAAAGATTATCTGAGGACTGCCTTCATGTTTTGCTGGGGGATATGCTTGCTGCCTTTATGGAGTTCCCTGGGATACTTTCCAAGATAAGAAAGTATTGCTGTGAGCCATCCATTCACTCGCTACTTTTCCCATGGAGTTTGTTTCTCTTCCCTCTACAAAAGGCCCAGCACCCCAGTGCAAGCTAAACCCCAGTTGGCTCTGTATCCACAAGCCAGCAGGATCTGAATGAAGAGGAGTTTGGCTTGAGGCCTCCCTCAAAAACTGGTAGCAAAAACACAAGCTGTGGCAGCACTTGAGCACTGTGTTTGCAAACTCTAGGAGTCTGTGTTGGGTGCTCGAAAAGAGGAAAGGAAATTTGAGCTAAAATAGCTCATTTAACTCCTCAAGCAAGAATCAAGGGGTTTGGGTAAAAGATATATGTTAATCTGCTTTTCTTGTTAACATACCTACCTTTTCTGTTTGTAGTGAAAAAGTAAATGTGGTCAGTTAAAAAAAAAAAAAAAAACCTTGTTCACAGGCGTAGAGTCACAGGCACTACCCCATTCCAAATGATATTCCGCCTGTCTCCTTTGACATCCTTCAAGTCCTTCTAGTTCATCCCAGTTCCTCTTATGTCAACATCTGTCAAGATGAGTTCTTCTCCATGGTTACTTCCTACCCTGCTTAATTTTGTTTTTCTCTTCTGGTTAATAAAAAACAAAAACAAAAAAACCCAAAACACAAAAAACAAGTCTTTCTTGGCCATGCAATTCTATCCTATAACAAATACATTTTTCTTCTAACAAGAAATAAATTAGAAAAGGTAGAGGCAAGTCACAAAAAATTGTACATTTGCTGTTTTCCCTGTCTCTACAATAAAATATTTTCTTTTAGATCATACAGTTCGAGATGGGAAACATTCATGAATTCTTCTGTGCAAGATAGATAGAAAATGAATGATGGGGGAAGAAACAGGAAAAAGAGAAAGATCATTTTAACAGGTGGGACTTAAAAATTGAAATGTGGGTTGTCTTGCTTTGTACATTATCTGTCCTTCTCACCTCCCCAACAGGCTTGGAAGCACTTAAAAGGCTGGGTCAGCCCTTCATGTGTTTGTTTTTATCCTTCCCAGCAGTTGGCCAAAACCCAAACCCGTTGCCATCCAGTCGATTCCGACTCATAGCGACCCTGTAGGACAGAGTAGAACTGCCCCATAGGGTTTCCAAGGAGCACCTGTTGAATTTGGACTGCCGACCTTTTGGTTAGCAGCCATAGCTCTTAACCACTACGCCACCAGGGTTTCCCAGTAATTGGCAGTGTGAGTATATTGCTGGAACTAAAAAAAATTTTTTAAGCTAGCACATATTGAAGCACTATGCTAAGCACGTTAAAAAAGTTATCTAATTTAATCCTCACTAAAGAGGAATTTTTTTTTTCTTTTGCTCCAGTAAATGTTTACAGATGAGAAAACCGCGGGTTGGAAAGGTTAAATAACCTGCCTAAAGTCAGGCCACAAGTAATTAGAAAAGCAAAGACTCCCTCTCTAGTCATTTTGATTCCAAACACCTGAACTTGAAGCACTTTGCTGCACCGCCTTCATTACACAATGCCCTCTGTCTCTCCTGACCAGCTAACCATGGGTCTAAGGGTTTTCCATTGATCCAGAAGTTCCTCGGATGATTTGATCCTTTACATCTGACCTTGTTAATCGCGGGCACTGTTTCACAGTTTATTTTGTATTTGGATGGAAAACTTTGGAAAGAGAAAAAACTTCGAGCTTTTTTTTTTTTCTGAATGAGGAATTAGCACATACATAAGAACTGAGGCATGTTAAACCTCTTCACGTGTCAGGGAGTGCCTTATCTCATCTCATCTCCTTCAGTAGTCCCCTCATTAGGTGCTATGGTGACTCCTGTCTTAGAGAGGAGGAAACTGAGGCACAGAGGTGGTTAATTAATTTGCCCATGGTCACAGGGTTGGTAAGAGATCTAATTTTAGGGACTCTTTTTTAGCCACAGAGGTAAAATGGCTGAGACTGATAGAATTACCCTAATGACAGAAGCTCCCTGAATATGGGACTCATCCTGCGAGGTCTTGGATTGAATGATAGAGTTGTTTTTTTTTTTTTTTTTTACTTTTAAGAAATAGCCTGATCTATGCCAGCACCTTTCATCTGTACTTTAGCCCAGGGATCTGCTTGGGTGTTCTGATTAACAAGGACATGTTCTTAGATGTGATCACCAGCGAATGAATGGTTCTGTACACTGTAGAAATAGTTAACACTAGCTCCCTTAATTGATTTATTGGCAAACCGATGCTGCTCCAAAGTGAGTTGGATGAGAATCTGACTGGGTAGATGAATTATATAGACATCTAGTCTCTCATATCACTGTCTTTCCCTTCCTCCCTCCCTCTCATTCTTCCTCTCTTCTTTTGCCTTATTCATATGAAAAAGAGATCTGGCTAGAAATCAAGTATGCAATTCAATTAGAAATGGAAGTGAAAAATAGATTTGGAACACTTTCAACATATTTGGCAGAATGGCTCCCCTCGCTGACCCCCAGCACAAAGGATGACAAGCCCCGTCCCATATTGATCCTCTTTATTTCTATACATAATTCTCTCAGAGTCATTTCTTTGAAGTAAGACGCTGGTCTTAAGAAATCCACATAAAATTACAAGCATGTTACCTGGGAGGAATAATGGAGTTATCGATTATTGTCCATTAACATCTTCATTTTTGGATCAGTTGACCAAATCGGCTGTATTAGGGAAAAGAAGTACATAGGGTGCTGCCCCAACTATTATATCGCCCGCTACTCATAGTGTGGTTCAAGGACCCTCAGCATCAGCACCGCCAGGGAACTTGTTAGAAATGCAGAATCTCAGGCTCCACTGAGACCTGCTGAATCGGAGTCTGCCCTTTGACAAGGCCCCCAGGGGATTTGATGCTGCTGACCATTTCTTTTCTCCCTTTCAAGATCAACATCACTTGTACTTTGTTTCAGTCTTTCATGAGTGCTCTTTGAAATGTTAACGGTAGTACATTAATAAAACTTCTAAGGTCAACCAAGTTTGGAAAACTCTGTTTAATAAAGTGCAACAGGTTTCTTTAATGTAGGTTTCCCCAAAGCTTTTAATACACCGGTGTGAATTATGTTGTTCCTGAAGAAGACAACAGTGTGTGTCATTATTTCCCAAACGTATTGGGCCATCATAGCTTTCTTTGTTTTTCAAATGGACCATTCTTGTCCATGGAACACATTTCGAAGATGAGAAACATTCTGCAAAACATAGTTTTAGAAATGCTGACCCATATTATTCATTTATTTTTTCTAGTAACAAATACTTGTTGAAAACCAAATATCTTAGGTGATAATAATAGAACTAGGAATAAGACTAAAGGACCATCACAGGGCTATGTTAAAATCTTGTGTTTCTTGGGGAAATGGATGCAGAGTCGTGCCTGAGATGGCCAGGCAATGGAAGGGGAACAAAGAATCAGTAAAGATCAGTTTAACTTTTCCCAGCTATCTGTCTAAGAATAAATATTTGTGTGATGGTCCTCTAGTCTAGAGATATAACTCAGGGCCGTGAGCTACAAACTCTGCTTACAATTAGATTTGACAAATTATTCCTTACTAGATGAGTCACGTGAGATTAAAAAAAAAATTATCCAGAAAACTCAGTGCCCTAGACCACAAGTTGGCAAAATTTGTTCTGTAAATGGCCAGATAGTAAATATTTTAGCCTTTTCAGGCCACAAGGTCACTGTCATAACTGCTCAATTCTGCCTTTGTAGTGAAAGCAACCACAGACAGTAGGTAAACAGAGGGTTGTGGCTGTGTTCCAATAAAACTTCACTTACAGAAACAGGTGGTAGATTATACCCATGGATCCATGGGTCTTTGTTTGCCTAGCTCTGCTCTGGACTCTTGAAGGTTGGAGAACAACAGAAATTTTCTGAAATTTCATGGTCATTCCATGGCTGAAAGTGAGGGCAGGCCATGAACATGGAAGAGCATAAATACCATCTGTCAGACTATCTACAATGGTTTTGATGTACTCTAGCATGAACAAAGTCCACTATTGCAGAAAGATTGAGTGGAAAATGAGGTCCTTAGAGCCGGCTGCACTGCAGTGTTCTTAGGTGCCTTCAAACTGGTTCCAATTTATAGCGACCCTATGTACAACAGAACAAAACATTGCCTGGTCCTGCACCATCCTCACAATTGTTGCTATGTTTGAGCCCATTGTTAGGCCACTGTGTCAATCCATCTTGTTGAGGGTCTTCCTCTTTTTCTTGACCCTTTACTAAGTATGATGTCCTTCTGGAACTGATGCCTTCTGATAATATGTCCAAAGTACCTGAGACGAAGTCTTGACATCCTCAGTTCTAAAAAGCATTCTGGCTGTACTTCTTCCAACACAGATTTGTTCATTCTCCTGACAGTCCATGGTATATTCAATATTCTTCACCAACACCATAACTCAAAGGCACCAATTCTTCTACAGTCTTCCTTATTCATTGTCCAGCTTTCGCATGCATATGAGGTGATTGAAAATATCATGGCTTGAGTCAAGCACACCTTAGTCCTCAAAGTGACATCTTTGATTTTTAACACTTCAAAGAGGTTTTTGAAGCAGATTTACCCAATGCAATATGTCATTTGATTTCTTGACTGCTGCTTCCATGGGCTTTGATTGTGGATCCAAGTAAAATGAAATCCTTGACAACTTTAATCTTTTCTCCGTTTACCATGATTTTGCGTGTTGGTCCAGTTGTGAGGATTTTTGTTTTCTTTATGTTGAGGTGTAATCTATACTGAAGGCTGTAGTCTTTGATCTTCTTCAGTAAGTGCTTCAAGTCCTCTTCACTTTCGACAAGCAAGGTTGTGTCATCTGCATATCGTGGGTTGTTAATGAGTCTTCCTCCAATTCTGATGCCCCATTCTTCTTCATATAGTCCAGCTTCTCATATTATCTGCTCAGCATACAGATTGAATAGGTATGGTGAAAAGATACAACCCTGGCACACCTTTCCTGATTTTAAACCACATAGTATCCCCTTGTTCTGTTTGAATAACTGTCTTGATCTATGCATAGGTTCCTCATGAGCACAATTCAGTGTTCTGGAATTCCCATTCTTCACAATGTCATTGATAATTTGCTATGATCCACACAGTCGAATGCCTTTGCATAGTCAACAAAACATCTTTCTGGTAGTCTCTGCTTTCAGCCCAGTGACTATATTAAAATATGCTGGTTACTGCACCTAAGTTTTTTTGTATTGACTAAGGGTTTCTAAGTTAACAATAAATACTATTTTTTTAAAAGCTTCATGATGGCTTCTATTTAAAAAGAAGCATCATGAAAGAATAGGGGATCTTGTATAATCAAGACAACTAGTCACTATTGGTTAGTTTTGCCTCAGTTATTTTCCACCATCATTTTAAGGCAAAAGACTACTTGAGAGCAGAGGGCAATCTTTGAGCTCCAAGATGAAAATGTTATTTTTTTCTCTCTTGTCACAAATAGATAAGAATGGTATTTTCATTTTACATTTCATTCCTCTTAAATAATTGAACGTGTCCTGGAAGTGCCACATTTGCTTTAGTGTGTGGCCCTTGGATGGGAAGAGCATAATAAATATACGTGCTTGATTTATACAGAAATTAAATATTCTTTGGAATAAGAAGATTTCATCTAGCAGAAAGATTCTTGCCATTAGCTCAAGAGACAAAGGGCAAATAAAGCAGACAGAGGAAGCAAGGCAAGAAGATGTAAAGTTGAGGGTCAGAGCCGTGATAGCTGAACACCGGGAAGCACTGCTTCTTCTGATGACTTCCTGTGTTGCGTGGTGCTTTGATGCCCACGAAAGAGAGGGGGCCTGGAGGATAGGAGGATTGCAAGGAGAGAGCATGGCTTTTTTTGGTGGCACTCTTCTTGTGAGGAGGGATTTGGGACATCTAATCTAGGGGCAGTGGTGGTTCAGTGGTAGAATTCTCGCCTTCCATGTGGGAAACCTGGGTTCAATTCCCGGCCAATGCACCTCATGCGCAGCTACCGCCCATCTGTCAGTGGAGCCTTGAGTGTTTCTGTGGTGCTGAACAGGTTTCAGCAAAGTTTCCAGACTAAGATGGACGTGGAATAAAAGCCTGGCAATCTATTTCTGAAAATCAGCCAATGAAAACACTATGGATCACAACAATTCAATATGCAACTGATCATGGGAATGGCATAGGATGGTTGTGCATGGGGTTGCCATGAGTCAGGGGCCCACTTGACAACAGCTAATAACAACAACAATCTGGAAGAATGGAGAAATGATGATGGAAAATTTTTTGAATGCCATAATCATAATTATAAATGACCACACAATCCAACTCCTTGTATTATTTTAATCTTGTTTAAAATTCACCATGAATGAATTATATACCACTGTTCCTTCTGCCCTATGACTCGGAATCGACTTGACGGCAGTGGGTTTGGTTCCTTCTGCCCAAAACATGGCCAAAATGGTTTTTCCAGTCCTCCTGCATTTCAGTTTGGTTACTGACAACTAGGTTTGTGCAAAGGGCAAAATAATCAGACAAGAAAAGAAGCCGGGCATTTACTGCTTTCCATAGCCCAGTGTCCAGCAAACTATACGCTTTGGACCAGCCCTATTGATGGAAATGAGGAAATTGCCAGACAAAGCAATTAATTAGCACCGACCAAAACCAACCAAACCCACTGCCATCGAGTCGATCCTGACTCATAGCTACCCTATAGGACAGAGTAGAGCTGCCCTGTAGAGTTTCTAAGGTGCACCTGGCGGAGTCGAACTGCCGACCTTTTGGTTAACAGCTGTAGCCCTTAACCTCTATGCCACTAGGGTTTCCATTAGCACCTAAGGCAGCTTAAATATCAAGAAACAAAGGACAGCTTCTGTGAGTCCTGCCCACTAAAAGCTACCAGGTGTTGACTGTGCCCACACAAGGATGAGCAAAAGGACAGATGGGTCCACCGCGGCTCAGATCCTTGTCAGACACCCTTAAGAGTGCCAGCAAGCTTTTTTCTTTGCATGCTGTGAATTTCCCCATAGTTTAAAGAGAAGGGAGAAGGCATGAGTCACCACCCCATACTAGGGTAATCACATTTAAGAGTAAAAGAGAGCATTATTAATATTTACACACAGGAACACCAGGCATAAACCAGGACTGTCCTGGGAAGACCTGGACTTTGGGTCATATTACTCATAAGGTATATATAAAGTATGGTGACCACAGTGTGTGCGGTCTTTATCACCGTATGTGGACTTTAAACACATTATGGAAACTCTCTGAGCCCGTCAATTCTTCTGAAGAACGAGAATAATAATGCTTACTATCACAGCAATGGTAAGAATTAGTCACGGCAATGGTAAGAATTAGTAGCAATATATGGAAAGCACATGCCACGGTGTCTGGCACAAAAAACCAAACCAAAGCCACTGCAGTCAAGTCAATGCCAACTCATAATGCCACCATAGGATAGAGAAGAATTGTCTGGCACATAATAGTTGCTTAATAAACTGTAGCTGCTATTATTCATAGTAATGATAGTAGCATCACTATCGTTATTACAAGTGCATTGGATTGTCAAAATGTGTCTATACAGGAAGTACATCATCAAGCCCATTTTAATATAGAGGAGACTGAAGTCTTAGTACTGTAATTTAGCTATCCCAACTTCCTTTGTGCTAATCTTTACTGAAGTGATGCTTATCTCACCCAATGTCCTTTCTCTTCTCTCCAGAAAATCAGTATTTTCTCAGCTCTACAGAACTTGTTGCCAGAAAGAACCCAGCCACCTTTTACGACTTTCTTTCTTCCAGGGATTATGCATAAACATTCTTCGTGTCTGCACAACCTATGTAGCTACCCCATGTTTGAGATGATCACTGTTAACTTCTTTATTTAAAACAGGGATTTTCAGTTTCAGACTATTGACATTTTGGGTGAGGTGATTCTTTGTTGTGGGGACCTGTCCTCTGCCCTGTAGGATGTTTAGCAGCATCCCTGGCCTCTACCCACTAGATGCCAGGAGCACCCAGTTGTGAAACCAAAAATGTGTCCACATATTGCCAAATGTCCCCTGGAGTGGGGGGAGGGTAGTGGGAATCACCCCCAGTTAGGAACCACTAACTTTTTTTTTTAAGGCAAAAATAGCAGGATAGGTAGAAAGGTTATTCACCAAGGATCACATTTATGTAATAATGAAATGAGTTTTAGATTATTCTTCTGCTTCACCAAACTGTGTCCCCCAAAAATACGTGTTGTAAATTCTAACCTCTATGCCTGTGGTTATAATCCCATTTGGGAAAGGGTTGTTTTTTTATGTTAATGAGACAGGATTAGTGTAGGGTGTATCTTGAGTCAATCTCTTTTGAGATACAAAAGAGAGTTAAACAAGCAAGTAGGAACTAACCCAGTGTCAGTGCCATCGAGTCGATTCCGACTCATAGCGATAGAGACTGGGGAAGAGAGATGCCAAGCCACATGAAGATCGTCCAGAGGCAGAAGCTCAAAGAGACAAGGACCTTCCTCCGAGCCAACAGAGAAAGAAAGCCTTCCCCGAGAGCCGACATCCTGAATTCAGATGTCTAGCCTCCTGCACCGTAAGAAAAGAAATTTGTTTGTTAAAGCCACCCACTTGTAAGACACAAGGCCAGTGTCATATTAAAATATCTTTCAGTCATGGTCATATGACTTTTTCATTAGAAATTCATCTCTTTCATATATTTCAACAGGTTTTTTTTTTTTATAAGCATACTTTGGGTGAAAATGTAGCAGTATCGTGGAACTTAACACTCCCTTGTTAGGTTTGTTCATCAGGTAATTAAATTTGGTCCCTCTTTACAGGCATTGGCAGAATTCTGAGTATTTCTATCTTTCCATTTTTTACTGAGTACCCATTATGTGCCTGGCATATACTTGGTCTTTTACTAATCACCATTTACAATAAAATGGTGAGTTGTGGGGCTAAATATAAGAATATCAGGCATTAAGGGCAAATCAGATACAATTTACTGAAAAGCGCTTGAGTCATTCTGCAAGAAATGTCAGACTGAACAAAAAGTGTGTGTCCAGCCAAGCATCACGGAGAGGGCATTTTTGCTTAGCCTCTTTCTAATACAAGTGAACTTCTTTTTTGTTCATCACAGGATCATTGTGACCTTAAAGTGAGCAGTTTATGTTCTGGGAGATTCAGGGCACTTTGTTTGTGGTGAGAGGCCCATTTCTTATTTTAAAGATCTCAGACACTGAATGGAACTTTCAGGTTGGAGGTAGTTTGTAAGTGTAATCTACATTTTTTTTTTTTTGCACAATAATAAAATGTCATCGGGTGGAGAATTCTTGAAAAACGTGGGATTCTTTCTATCTTGTGATTGGGGAGGATAATAAATAAAGATCCATTTAGCTTTAGAAGAAGACAATTTCAAATGCCAGTTAGAATTTGTTTTAAAATCAAGAGACCTGGGCATTTCTTATGAACTCAAATGGCATTTCCTTTCATTTTAGGAAATAACAAAAATAGAATTAAAGACAACTTTCTCTCATATTAATTGAATCCTCTATTACTTTGCAAAATGAATAGCAAGTTCATCAACCTCTTATGTCCTAACAAGTTGAAAATGGATTTTTTTTGCAATAATAATTTTTTAAGAAGGAACTTTGCTGCGTTTGGATTTATAACAATAGAATTGGTGGATGTGATCCACGCACACGTTTCCATGTTCAAATCTTCTCATTCTTCAATGTCCAGTTAAAATGATATCTACACCACGAATATCTCCCTGCTTCCCCTTACCTGAATGTCATCTTTCTTGGCAACTCCATAGCCTCATAATCCTTAACATGTTGTATTGTCAATTTTTCATATGTGTTTAATCTTCTCTAGTATTTTTTTTTTTTTAGTATGCTCTAGGCAGGGTATGGTTTGGATTTGATTCACTGTAACGTTCCTCTTGGCACTTAGTGTAGTACTAAGCACATAGTAGACGTTCAGTAAATGCTCAATGAATGCTGTTTATCAGAATCTAAGCCTTCTCTGTGTAAAGAAATGCCGGTGAAATCCTACGAAATCTGCACTTTTCTATTTCATTTCAGAACAACTTTCAATACAAGGCATTTTAACCCCATCAGTTGGCCCCCATCTTTTCAGCTTAAGAGAGTAGTACATTCTTTTCTGGGTCATTTAAATCCATTGTCTCATCTCAGCCTGGGAAAACAGAAGTAAATTCTCTTTGTTATTTCTGCAGAGCGCTCAACAGTTGATAAAATTCTGACAGAAACATGACAGTCACCAATGAGAAGCATTGCAAAGTGGTCCTTTGAAACCACTACCAACCTGCCCTGTTTAAGGTGGGGGTCAGGAAACTTCTTGACTGCTGCCCACCTTCCTGACATCACCCCCCACCAGTGCAGCCTGGTATAATGGGAAGAAAAAAAAAATCATAAACTTCACAGCCAGAAAGACTGGATTAAAATCCTGGCTCTGCTATTTGTGTGACCCTGTGTAGGCTACTTAATCACTCTGGATTTGAGTTTCCTCATCTAAAAAAGAAGAACTATCTTCCTCTAACTCTCAGGTTCACTGGGAGGATAGAATGAAATAATGTGTGTGAAATGCCAGCTATTTCTTTTCTCTTACCATTGCCTTTTCTTATCAAGGAAGGAGTTTCCTCCTAAACCATGAGCTTTTCCCTTTAGTTAACGATCAGATGAACTTTTCTTAAGCACTGTATCTCTGCCTTGCATTTTATTACTCTCATCCCCACTCACAGAGTTAAAAAAAAAAAAAAAAAGGACCTGGGTTTTAAAAGCATAAATACAGTCTAGGAAAAAAGAAAAAATCAGATCCCTTCCTTGTTGGAGAAG
Organism: Elephas maximus indicus; assembly: GCF_024166365.1. NCBI lineage: Eukaryota > Metazoa > Chordata > Mammalia > Proboscidea > Elephantidae > Elephas > Elephas maximus. The sequence continues at coordinate 165,088,657 of NC_064846.1, forward strand.
GACTGCATTATTAAATCTAACAATTATGAGTGTAGGGAAAAATTGTGCTTTAGAGGAAAACTGCGTATTGTTTAGAGCACACCCTTCAGTGTTTCCTGACTGTGATTCTATGGGAGCTATTTTACAGCTCTGTAAATTGTACAACTGAGAGCAATGCAAAATATCTCGCTTATAGTCATGCAAATTCTGTCCTGTCTTGTCCTGTTGAGGTTCAATTGACTTCCTTCCTCCACTGTTGAAGAAGCTGGTTTGCCTCCATTTGTACATTCATTTTAATATTCCTGACCTATAAGTGTGTTTGTTTGCTTGAATTCTCTTTTGAACCATTTAGATCACCTGTCTCATTCTCTCACTGATTAAGTAAAATGTCTAACGTGTTCATTTTATATCTGGATGAGACTCATGATTTACCCCCCTTTTTTTTTTGAAAATTATCTGTCAATGTGAGGTTTTTAAAAGGAGCAACGGATGATGCCCTTTGGAAGTCTTAGGCTCAGAGCTGGACTTTGGAAGCTTGGAGACAGAAACTCTGTTCAAGGCATTGCACTGCCAGGCAACCCAGCACATTCTATTTCGCTGTCAAAAGAGAGCTTAAGAGCACCATGTCTGCCAACGCACAGTACCTAAGCTCTCATTTCCCTCCTCTGTTCCTCTGTGGCTTCCACAAATGGGGAGTTGCTTCCTCATTAGGCATTCTGCACCATTTCTCTGGGGGTGGAAAGGTCACCATTGTACTCTTAGGAAACAGAGGTTTTCTATGTCAGCTAAAAAAAAAAAAATAGAGGACTAAAAATAGAAGCCAGAGTTCCTGACATGCACTCTTCCCTACTAACAACTAGGACAGCTGCTTCCCTACTGCAGAGGGAAACCCTGAAATCATGGGGCTCATTGCGTGTACATGTGTGCAAACTCCACTGATAGGCACCTTACACTTCTGTAGCCACGTTCTTCCATGTCATTTATCTCATGCTACACTATGCATCTTTGTAATTCAGTTTAATTAAAAGGACATTGATTGAACTCCTACTGTATATTGCATGTATTCTTAGTTTAGGTTCCCCTTGAGGCAAGGAAACCCTGGTGGCGTAGTAGTTAAAAGCTACAGCTGCTAACCAAAAGGTAGGCAGTTCGAATCCACCAGGTGCTTCTTGGAAACCCTATGAGGCAGTTCTACTCTGTCCGATATGGTTGGTATGAATCGGAATGGACTCGACCGCAACAGGTTTGGTGTTTTTTTTGTTTTTTTTGAGGCAAGGATTCAGGTGAAAGTAGTTTATTGGGGAGGTGAATGATATACCAGTTGGGAAGTGAGAGAGTGAGACAGGGCAGGGAAGGCAGTCAAGAAAAGGTACTTTAGTATAGTCTGATTGCAGCTGAAGCATTATCCCATGAGCAACCCTGGAGGCCACTGTAGAAACTCTCCCCTGAGCTTTTCTCCCCAAAAGGCTGGCAGGAGCTGGGGTATCAACTCCCATCAGCCATTGGTTGAAGGTACTCCACAGGGGCATTAATTTATCCTCACTTCTGGTCTGCCACAGGGTAGGCAAAGTGGCTTGGGTCAGAGAAGGCCCTTGAGCAAAGAAATGCAAGTGCTGGCCTTTGAGCAGTAAGGGCTTGGGGAGGTGGATGGGGCACTCACAACGGGGCTTTGTAAGGTTCTGGAAATATAAAAATGTACTTGACCCTGGCATTCAATAAACTCATAATCTGTCATGGCAGAAAGACACGGACAAGACTATCTACAATAAATATAATGTAGTAATAAGAATAACATTAGAGAGCATAACCGAGGAGGCAATGAATTGTGCATGGGAAAATGGGAAAGGGAAAGGAGAAAAGAGATTCTTTGCAAGGGAAGTGATGTATTTCTTCATAGGCAGAAGAGGAGGAATGGAGGAAAATATGGCTGTATTTTACAGAGAGTATAGTAAGTCTCTAGCCAAAGTGTAATCAGCAACTGAGCACTAAAAAAAAAAAAAAATTATTGCTCCTTTTTCTGTATGCCTTGTCTCAAATCCAAAGACCCCAAAATTCTGCATTGTTAGAGACTTTTTAAGTGATGGAGAAATTATGTCGTATGTCAGGATTTTGATATCATCAATCTCGACCTCCACCTCAGTGTGATAGGTCTCTGATGCTGAGCTGAGTAGGGCTGTCCCTCCAAGAGCGAAAAAGCCAAGTGGATTCCTCTCATTCACCACAATTGAGTTGATGTTTGAAGTGGAGGGTGTGGTTCTCCCATTAAACACCGTCAGCTCCTGTCGACTCATGGTAATGGGCAGTGATATTACCTGGATGACCTGGGGGTTATAGTTTGAAGACACGAGAGCTTGGATGATAGGCTAAAGAAGTAGAACGGAGTTTGTACCCATGATCTTCTCACACTAGAGATAAGACTTTTTGAAGTTTTAAACAGGATCTAATTTTGCATGCTGTACTAGACATAATAGAGCTGTGGTACAGAAAAGAAAGTCCTTCAATGAGAAATGACCCTCATTTCCAAACCCTCTGCTAATGCAGGTAGGAAGTCCCCCAAGTCAAATGGCAAGACTATTCCTAAAGGTATCTTCTCTTTGGGAATTAGCTTTGGTTGTGCATACCCCTCCAAATGTTCACCTGCAGTTGCATGTGCCATGCATTTGCAAACACAGACACTGGGGGTGGGGGTTGCCTAGGCTACCACAAAGAACAGTGCCATTGTTGAATGTGTGGGATCCAGGACCAGACTGCTCCAGTTTGACCAGTGATCTGTCCCTCACAGTTGTGCCGGCTGAAAGGTTTTTGAACCTTTGTTTCTGGATCTGGAGAAAAGGAATTGACAACTGCAGTACTTACTGTTTTTGTGGGGAATAAATGAGATCATGCATGTAACACACTTCACAGGTTGCCTGGCACATTGTGAGATACACGCTGCCTTTGTAAACTCCACTCACACTCCAAGTCCTCGCTTATTTTCCACTGCTCTCTTATATTTCAACCATCATCAGCTCCTCCTACTCAGAACTTCTGGTCTCCATGGCACAGTTTCATACCTCGCTGCATATTTATATAGCCAAGAGTGGTCTGGTATTGCTCAGACACATTTTCTCATCAAGATGATGCATTGCTAGAAGGTTGGGGTTGGCTGTCACTGCTTCTGTAAGTCCTCAAAGTCCCTCTAAGTTAGGTACTTCGTAAGTGTTTGTCCCAAATACCTTGTGATTAATATGTACGTTGCTACAGAGTACAACTTGACTTTGTACATAAGCAGTAAGTGCTTTGTCTGCTTAAGAAAAGATCAAGCATGCTATTTCAGAGAGCAGTCTCCTTAGTTCTGAAAGAATGTTACCCCAGCCAGCAGCCCTCAAAGACTTCCCTCTCCTGTTCCCTGAGCAAGCTTGGGATTTCAATATTTGTTAGAAAATAATCAAACAGAGAATTGAACTGCAGACTTCAGGTCTCAGACTTAAAGACTTCTCCTAATACGCCAAATCATTGAGATTGTTAAGTAAAAACATCCCCAGAGCCCAAATATTAAACTGCACTGGGAATTAGACTGTAAAACTAGATGAAACGCCAGATGGAACGGGGCATGCTTTTGGTATGTGGTAGTCAGCATTTTCTGGAATATGTTTAAATACATCACAAATTTGTACTGAAAGAAGGTAGAAAAAAATGAAATGACTACAGAATGCTATTAGTCAGAGACAAATTCACAAAATGTGTACCCCATGAAGCCAATAGTCCCTGTATCCCTTCTCCTTTCCTCAGCTGCCCCCCACCCAAATCTACAAGTTAGGTTCAAACATTCCAAACAGAAAGCTCTTGGGAGCTCAGAGAGAAGTCAGCTTTGCTCATTCATTCCATTATTCATCACATATTTATGGAGGATTATTAATGTGTCATAATCTGAGGATGCAAAGTTGAATAAGAAACAGATTCTGGGACAGGACACTCCAAAGACCCTCACAGGCCTCCAGGCTCACAAGCCCCTAGAATGCCTCTGTAGTTAAGAAATGAAGACGAGTCTGAATCATGAGCTTGGTGTACAACAAGACAAATCTAGGCCTTTACTATCCCACCAATGGTAATGAGGGCAGACCCATGTTAGACTGCCTGATATTGAAAGCCAGCTCTGCACCCTTCCTAGCCATATGACATAAACTCTATGTTCTTGATTCCCTCATCTGTAAAATATAGACAATAACATTCATGTACTGCCCTATAAGGCTATCGGATTTAATGTGTTAATAAGCAGAGTACTTAGAAGAATCCTCGACACATAGTAAGGACTCAGCTAATATAAACCATCAATGTTATTATTAACTATTTTGGGGCCACTGTAATTTAGATGGTATAAAATATATGGACAGGTGCAGTGGGGAAAAAAGGGCTGGCCAAGAAGGCAGCTGGTGGATAACTTGGAGACTGAACACCTTTACTCCCCCTTATCTTCAAAGTATTGCACATAGCACCTTGCTTCATTACTGGGTCTTATGTTTAAAATACATAAAGTATTTCCCTATTCAATATGTCAACTTAGAAATATATATGTATGTATGTATATGTGTGTGTGTGTATAACTGATTTTATTTAAAATTTAAAAAATGCTTCCCAATAGTCTAAGTGGTCCGTCCTGATGGAACAGAAGAAGCAAATATCAAATTATCAAGATCTGGGTGCTCTTTTTTAGCTTCCTGATGACTGTACCCAGGAACTTCCCATGCCAGTGATGGTGGCTCCTTTGTGGCAGATGACAGAGCACTACTACACCAAGAAAATAGAGGTCATTAGATGTGACCATGCCGGGACTACCTTCCCCCTCTACCTGTAAAATTTACTATCAGAGTGAAAAAAAAAATTTTTTTTTAAGGGAGTAATATTTCCTCTCCAGTGAAAGGATAATCTTTCCATCTATCCTTATAAGATTGCTCCTTCTTACCCTTTTCAGAACCTGTTCCATCAATTATACTTTAACCCTCTTCTACTTCTTGTCATCTGAGAAAAGAGAAAGTTTGGCTTCTTTCTTTCCAATTCAGATGCCTGTTATTTCTTTTTCTTGCCTAGTTTCCCAGGCTAGAATTTCCAGTAAAATGTTGAAAAGCAGCAGTGAAAGTGGGCATCCTTGTCTTGTTCCCGATCTTTGGGGAAAAATCTTTCAGTCTTTCACCATTGAGTATGATGTTAGTTGTGGGTTTTTCATAACTGCCTTTTATAATGTTGAGGAAATTTTCTTCTATTCCTAGTTTGCTGAGTATTTTTATCATGAAAGGGTGTTGGATTTTTCCAAATGCCTTTTCTGCATCAATTGAGATGATCATACGGTTTTTTTCCCCTTCCTTCTATTAATGTGGTTTATTGCATCGATTTTCAAATTTTGATTCACACTTGCATTCCTGGAATAAATCCCATTTTGTTGTGGTGTATAATTTCTATAATATGCTGTTGGATTCTCTTTGATAGTATTTTGTTGAGGGTTTTGGTATCTATATTCATAATGGATATTGATTGGTACTTTTCTTGTGGTGTCTATCTGGCTTTGGTATCAGGGTAATGCTGGCTTCATAGAATAAGTTAGGAAGTGTTCTCTTTTATTTTCTGGAAGAGGTTGAGAAGAATTGGTGAAGCCATCTGTTCTGGAATTTTCTTTGTTAGGAAGTTTTTTGATTACTGATTCAATCTCTTTATTTTTATAAGTCTGTTGAGATTTTCTACTTCTTCTTGAGTCAGTTTAGGTAGTTTGTGCATTCCTAGGAATTTTTCTATTTTATCTAGATGATTTAATTTGTTGGTGTACAATCACTGTTTTCTGTGTGTCTTATACCTTCTTTGTCCCTCATTTCCTCCTTTACTGCCTTTTTTGTGTTTAGATAATTTTTGTAGTGATCCGTTGTGATTCCCTTCTCATTTCCTTTTGTGTATATTTTTAAAATATTTTCTCTGTGGTTCCCATGGTGATTACATCTAATGACCTAAATTTATAACAACCTAGTTTTAATTTATACTCACTTAACTTCAACTGCATATGAAAACTCCTATACAATTCCATTCCTCCTCCCCTTTCTGTTGTTGCTGTCACAAATTACACATTTATACATTGTGTGCCCAGTAACATAGATCTTTAATTATTTTAATGAACTTGTCCTTTAAATCATGTAGCACATAAAAAATGAAGTTATAAGCCAAAAATACAATAATACTGGCTTTGATATTTAACCACATAATTACCTTTCCTAGAGATCTTTACTGGGTAAGAAAAGTAGAGATCTTTATTTCTTCATACTGTTCTGAGTTACTGTTTAGTGTTCTTTCATTTCAACCTGAAAGACTCCCTTTAGCATTTCTTGTAGGACAGGTCCAGTGGTAATGGACTCTCTCAGTTTTTGTTTATCTGGGAATGCCTTAATTTTTCTCTCACTTTTGAAGGATAGTTTTGCTGGATATAGAATTCTTGGCTGACTTTTTTTTTTTTTCTTTCAGCACTTTAAATATATCCTCCCACTGCCTTCTGACCTCTATGGTTCTGATGAGGAATTGGCTGTTCATATTATTGAGGATCCCTTGTAGGGGACAAGTCACTTCTCTATCGCTGCTCTCAATATTCTCTCTTTGTCTTTGCCTTTATACAGTTTGATTATAATGGGTCTTGGTGTGCTCTCTTTGAGTTTCTCCTGCTTGAGGTTGTTGAGCTTCTTGGATGTGCTGATTCATGTCTTTCATCAAATTTAGGAAGTTTTCAGCTGTTATTTCTTCAGATATTCTTACTGACCATTTCTTTTCATAACGTGTACATTGGTCTGCATGATGGTGTCCCACAAGCCCCTTAGGCGCTGTTCACTTTTCTTCATTCTTTTTTTTCTGTTCCTCATACTAGATAATTTCAATTGTCCTGTCTTTAAATTCACTGGTACTTTATTCTGCCTGTTCAGATCTGCTATTGAACTGTTCCAGTGAATTTTTCATTTAAGTTATTGTACTTTACAGCTTCAGAATTTCTGTTTGGTTCCTTTTTATAATGTGCATCTCTTTATCAATATTTTGATTTTTTATACATCATTTTACTTATTCCCTTCAGTTATTTGCCAACATTTTCCTTAAACTCTTCAAATTTAAGTTAGTAGTTTTTAAGTCTTTGTCTAGTAAGTCCAATGTCTGGGTTTCCTCAAGGATGGTTTCTGTCACGTTATTTTGTTTGAATGGGCCACTTTCCTATTTCTCTGCATGCTTTGTGATTTTTGTTGAAAATTGGACATTTGAATATTATGTTATAATTTTGGAAATCAGATTTTCCTCTTCCTCAGAATTTTCTTTTTATTAAAGACTTGTCCATTGGTTTAGTGACTCTTCTATATTTTTTTTTGCAAAGACTGTATCCTTTGATGCGTGTGGCCACTCAAGTCTCTGTTTCTTTAACTTGTGTTCAGCTAGTGTTTTGACAGATTTCCTTGAACACCATGTGTTAAAAAAAACAAATAAACAACAAAAAACAACAGGAAAGAAAAAACTCTTCCAGTATTTGTAGATTGGCTCTGTTTTGGGGCACTCCTTCAGCAATTATCCAAGCTTACACTGAACCTAGAAATCAGCCTGAGGTGAAAGCTTAGGGTTTCCTCAGGTATCACGTGAGCTTGCATCTTGCTCTGGGCATGTGTGTCGCTTTCTAATACCCCTGTATGTATGCATGGTGCTTTCGAATACTCTAATTTTTCAAAGAAAACTTCTCCCCAGCATCTTCTCTTAGTCCTTAAGCAGTCCATTTCATGTCTCAATTGCAGTCTTTAGCACCAGGCAGTCACAGTGCTTGGGGGATGCCTGCCACTTTTCCACCCTGTGTGAGTTCTGAGATAGGCAAAATGAGATGAGCACCTTGCTTCAGTGTTTTAGGTAGCCACGATACAGGTTAGAACAGAGAAACTCAGTAATTTGTGAATAAGGTCTGTTCTGCTCCCTCTGGAACTAGGTCCAGAGTGCCATATTGGGAACATAGGTTGTTATCTGCAAACAAGCTGCCAAGCCAGGCAGTGAGTAGGGCATAGGCAAGTAAATGCCACAATACTTTCCTACCTCTTTGAAATAGCCTTTTTCTTGATTCAGCATTCATTTTGTTGCTATTGACTGTTTTCCAGCGTTCTGACAAAGTTGGTTCTAACAGTTTCTGCTTGCTTTTGGTGTTTTTGTGGGGGGAATCATAGTGTAGAGTTTCTTACTCTGCCATCTTCCTACTATCATTTGCCTTAATTTTTTTTTTTAAATAAACCTCCTTTTCCTGAAAGAGTCTAAGCTAACCTTCAATCTCCCTGTTTCTTCTTGGCACTAATCTCTTAAATGAGAATACACACTCACTTCCTCCATGTGTTCAACACTTATTCACGCCACATCCTACTGCAATCTGGACTTTTGCCCCACTACGCTAGAGAAATTGTCCTTGCTGAAGTAAAAAAATGTCCCATTGCCTAATATCAATGGACTCTTTCCTTAGCTCTTTTTATTCAACATCTCTGCTGTACTTGGCATGGCTGATTTCCTCATCCTCAAAACTCTCTTCAATGACCATATATTTTCCTAGTTCTCTTCCAATTTTCTGACCACTCCTTTTCTGTATCGTTTGTTGAGTTCTTCTCTTCCTCCGACTCCTTCAATGTTCGTGTTCATGAAGGTCTTATTCTTATCTCTCTTCTCTATTTGTTAACACTGCCATGATCCAACGACTTCCATTCCTATATCTCTAGCCCAGAATCTTCTTAGCTGCAGATCAACATTTTCAAGTGAAGATTAGACATGCCCATCTGGATTTTTGGCAGTCACCTCAAATGTAACATATCCAAGGCAGAACTCATTATTTTCTCCTTCAGCATCTCTTTGCTCTTATATTCTCTATCTGAGTAAATTAAATTCTCATCTGCTCAATTGCCCAAACTGGAACATTGAGTCAAATATTACTCTTTGCATTTGTCTGATGTAATTTGATCTTAAATTTATCTTGTGAATCTCACCCCTGCTTTTTAATCTCATTGCCACTGCCCAAGCCCAAACCTTCGTCATCTCTCTCGCGGGTGATTGTGATGGTGCCCTGGTCCCTCATCTTTCTAGAGTATTATTCAAAATGTGTCTTGAGTTATCTCCTTAGGAAACAAATCCAATCTCTATTTTCACCTCTCTGTTACCTATGGTTAAATCTTAATGCCTAAATAATCTCTTTCAAACCCTGCCCCTAACAAGTTTTCTCTCTAGCCTTATCTTCTATGACTTCCCCAGCTTACTTCCTCTAGGTATACTCAACTTTTGTTGTCCTCCAAACTAACCATGTTCTTTCCGGACATGGACATTCCCTACCTGAAATTTCCTCTCCCACTCATCAAACACCTACTCAGCTCTGAAAACCCAATTTAAGCATTACTTCTTTTAAGAAGCCTAGAGTTTTTAGAGATACTTCTTTTTTCCTCTGTAGACTGAGCTTTCACATATTAAGGGTTCTTCAGCACAAGAAAATGATCATCACTATTAGTGGGTGCATTAGTTGGGCATCTCAGGCCTTTATAAACATTTTTGGTTCATGGCCTCTTAATCTGGGAGGATCATGTGCCTTGAGAATCACTCTTCAATTCTTGATGAAACTGGAAGATGAGGCTCAAAAGAATTTTATAAGAGAATCAGCCACAGGCTCACTGGCTGAAAGGAGGTAGGGGCTATAGCCATGGTGTGAACCTGATATTAATTTAGAAACTGGAACTTATTAGTAATTCAGGTGTATCTACTATTAACAAGGAGAACCATTTGGGTGCCTTTGGTTTTATTTACTAAACACTGCAGACACTGAGTAGAAAAGTTTCCTTAGGCCAGTGTATTCTATTTGGGAAAGGCTGATGTCACTCTCCATTTCTGTTCAGTATTGGCCATAGAAAGTAAAGCTTTTTATAAATGGCATACTGGCTCTGAAATAGTGGTAGAGCAGAAGGAGGTGAAATAGTGAGTTTGAAGGGTGGAAGGCTGATTGGTTAACAATTCTCCTTTTAATTCTCCTCTACTTGGTACCCAGAATAAAGCTTTATGCATGATAAATGCTTGATATATGTCTATATATGAATGAATCCATTCAGTCAACATTAAGCATCTAGTAAGCTCCTAAAGAAACAGAAAGTGCACACAAACCTGGTGCTCAAAGATAAATTAGACTTACCCTGGAATCAAAAGAGGAACAGTTATGCTATAAATATGTTCAATAAAATATTGTAGGTCAAGAATGAGTGTCCCTGTCATCATTCTCTAATGACCTACATTCCTCTTCATCCTAGGCTTTATGTATCTGGAGGGGTACTTTGGCCTAAGTCCTGTCTGGCAAGACTAAATGTTAAACAAAAATCCAGTTACTTTTCAATCAAAGAAGTGCAGTAAGGAGTCAAATAAGATAACACATATTTTTTAAAAAACATATGATTTTAAATGATTCACATTGTTTAGTTCAATTGCTCACATCCAACTTCGCATTGGCATGGATTCTGGGATTAAAGATTGCTATTATAAATGTTTTATTTATTTGGTACATGTTTATTGCTGCCCACCTACTGTCAGGTGTTGGAGGTACAATGGATAATGAGATAAACACAATCTCCAACCTTCTCCTAGGAGGGAAAAAGACAGGGAAGCAGCCAATCACAAGGTAGAATGATCACTGCAGACTGTGCATGTAGGGGTGGATGGACTTGGTAGCTTAAGAGAGGCTTTCTAGAGGAATTGATATTGAAGCGGAGGTCTGAAGGATGAGTAGACAGTAGTCTGGTGGGTAGGCAGGCACAGAGAGGGCAAATGAGAGTGCAAAGATCCAGAAGTAGAAGGTTCAAGGAACTGGAAGTGGAACATTGAGGTGGAACATCGAGTGGGAGGGCCAGAGAGGCTACTGTGAAATAAAGATGTTGAGGTGGGCAATAATCATGCTCCACCAGCATCCTTGGATCCCATTTACATTTTTGTGCCATGCCTGACCCTCACCTTGGTATACTTTTGCTTCCAACAGCCAGCACCTGCGGTCTTTCACAGAGGGCTGTCCTGGGGCTACTGGTGCTCAATTTGTCCACATGAGGATAGCTAGAAGTATCTGGAAGCTTACTTCCCTCACCCACACATACACACACCCTGAGGACAGTGTTTAATCAATAACTGTCAGGTACGGGAGTATGAAAACCCAGCTCTCTCACCTCCATCAGGACAACTCAGGTGTATCTTACACCTCAAAGTCCTACGGGACCAGGTGGAACCCACCTATTGTTGGACTTTGCCTGCGATTACACCCTTGCTTGAGTTTCCCCCTTCTTTGTCTGATTTCCTCACTCTCTTACAGGATAAGGGGTCTTCTCCCTAATAATTAATTTGCAGGGCCTGCTTCTGAGAAACCCAACCTAAGATAGATGTAATCAAGAACGTAGCCATGAAGATTCTGGTAAGCCATGTGCAGATATTTGGACTTTATCCTAAAGTGATGAGAGGTCCCAGGAAACTTTCAAGAGTCATGAGAGACCTAGGATATGGAGAATACTAGTATTTTGAGCTCTGCGATCCCTTGGGTAACAGCTCAGCTGGCTTTTCCCGTGCATTCAGATAAAGACACAGCCAATCAGGCACCCCAGAGCAGCTGCACTATAGTTTTGCTAAAAAAAGTACAGGAGTTTATTTCTGATCTCTAAAGCTTTCCTTTAGGATCTGTTTATTATCCATCCTTATTTTCTTTGCCTTCTTTGCACCTGCCACATCACCCCTCAAGAAGTCAACAACTTTTTTCAAAGGTGTCATTCTGCCATTTATATGGCATATTGCCTGATGTCACTGATAGACACTTTTTCAAATAACCTCAACTGTTTTGGTCCATCACTGCAGCAGATAATTTGTTCTGGCATTTATATGAAAAGTTGGACACTAAGTAGGTACCTGCTTACTTGAGATTTTATATATACGCAGTTTATTGTAATGCATATTATTAACACATAGCTCCAAGTTCTTATGTAATAATTATATTCTTTCAATATGTGGGGGAAAGAGAAAGGCCCCAGGGTGAAGGACACATAATCATGAAAGCCTCACGTGTCAATTCACTTCTACCAAGCTCAAGTGATACCTTCACCCAAGCTATATTGCTGTTAAATGTACACTGACACCTCTTAAATAAACTTGATCTGGTGGGGATGGGTGAAATTGTGGAAGACTCTTCCCCCAGGAGCCTTAAGCAAACATAGTTTCAAAGGTAGGAGGGACTAGAAAATGTGCTTGTAATTATCCTATTTGCAGACTCTGGTTGACAGTAGAAATGTGAAATTTTCTCCTTGAGATAAATGCACTCTCTTGCTGAGGTAATCCTATTTCTTAATGGTCTTTGGGATATTTCCCCCAAGTCACAAATTCATACTTTTTGCTAAAGCCCCAAATGTCATAAACTTGCTTGGCATCAAGAGGTCCATGGAACAGGAAGCCACCTGCTGGGTTTTAAGTGAGAATATTTGCTCAGAAGATTTGAATAAAGGATGCATTTAAATGAGGCATATGTGCACGATAAACAAACGTGAGTATTGGAAATGTAGACACTTAGGGGAAATAAAAGGAGCACATGTCCCAGGTTGTGAATAATTCCTCCTGTTTTTGGAGGGTTAGAGACAATATGACCAATAACATACTATTAGTTTGATAAGGATCAGTCAAGTATGCCACTGGTACCAGAGTGGTCACTAACTCCAGAAAATGAAATGGCTGTATTCCAGAAAAAATAAATACTGAATATCAGAGTAACCTTGGTGCTAACAAATTGTGACTGCAAAATTTAAAGAATATAGGCAGAGTAGCATTTATCTTTGAAAAATCCTTCTGAAAACTGTGGAAATTCTGGTGCCAGGGCTGAATAAAAAATCCTACACAAAGTAAGAGCAAATGTGAAGTTACTATTCATTCATTCATTTGGTCATAAAAAAAATCATGATTCCATTCATTTAGTCAGTTATTCAGCTATTGATTCAATTCTTCAATATGTATTCATTAAGTACTTCCTACTCACAAGGCGTGGCACTGGGCAAATGGAACACTTCCTTTCAAACAAGGACCATCTCTTATCTTAATTTTTTATACTTTGGGAAGGCACTATATATACTTCATTTTGAAAGCAAAGTTATTCACTTGTTCATACTCCATGACTTCTATAACTAAGAGTTCAGCAAAGTCATCTCCCCATCCTTCTAGATTCAAGGACACCATTTGCTCCCTAGAAATGGAGAAGCAGCCCTGATACCAGAAGCAAATGGTAACATGGAATCTGAGTCCGGTACCCAGGCAATACAAAATAAATTTTGAAGACAGAGTAAGCAAACTCTATGCATGCTGAAGAATTTCTTAGAGTTAATCTTCACTCAGTTTCTCCTCAAGATCCGATATACCAGTGGCACTGAATTATACAGGTAGAAATTGTTGAATTGGTATATGTTTTGTTGTGTATATTGTCATTACACACATACACACAAAGATCCAATATACCTAAGACTGTCAACCCTCAATCACTAGAAACATTTAAAAATCAGTATTCCAAAATTTGTGGGTTGTACAATGGAATATCACCAATGCTAATGTCATTGCTGTGGACACCATAAAGCAATGTTTCAAGTAAAGGTCTAGTTTGATACAGAATGTGTAGGGGCTCCATCACCAATGTGTTTTCATCTGCTTTACGAAATAAATAAAATGGATCAGGAGTCATTGAAGAAGTCTAAGGAGGCAGTCCTTTGAACGGAGTAAGGGGATACTGCGTGGTTTAAAGTCAGGAAAGGTGTTAGTCAGGGTTGTATCCTTTCACCATACTTATGTAATCTGTATGCTGAGTAAATAATCTGAGAAGCTGGACAATATGAAGAACAGGGCACCAGGATTGGAGGAAGACTCATTAACAACCTGCGTTATGCAGATGACACAACCTTGCTTGCTGAAAGTGAAGAGGACTTGAAGCACTTACTGATGAAGATCAAAGACAACAGCCTTCAGTATGGATTACACCTCAACATAAAGAAAAGAAAAATCCTTACAACTTGACCAATAAGCGACATCATGATAAATGGAGAAAAGACCGAAGTTGTCAAGGAATTCATTTTACTTGGATCCACAATCAACGCCCATGGAAGCAACAGTGAAGAAATCGAACGACATATTGCATTGGGCAAATCTGCTGGAAAAGATATCTTTAAAGTGTTAAAAAGCAAAGATGTCACTTTAAGGACTGAGGTGCTCCTGACCGAAGCCATGCATGGTGTTTTCAATCACCTCATATGCATGCGGAAGCCGGACAATGAATAAAGAAGCCCAAAGAAGAACTGACGCCTTTCAACTGTGGTGTTGGTGAAGAACATTGAATATACCATGGACTGCCAGAAGAATGAACAAATCTGCCTTGGAAGAAGTACAGACAGAATGCTCCTGAGAAGCAAGGATAGCAAGACTTTGTCTCACGTACTTTGGACATGTTATCAGGAGATATGGGTCCCTGGAGAAGGATATCATACTTGGTAAAGTAGAGGGTCAGCAAAAAAGAGGAAAACCCTTAATGAGATGGATTGGTACAGTGGCTGCAACAATGAGTTCAAACGTGACAACGATTATGAGGATGGTGCGGGACTGGGCAGTGTTTCGTTCTGCGGTACATGAGGTTGCTATGACTTGGAACCGAAACGATGGTTCTTAACAACAACAACAAGGTGGCTTTCATAATCCCCTATCCTCTACTTTGTTCTCTTTATCTCCCTAAGACCCCGGGATGAGGAACAGGAAGAAAAATGAAAAATTATGCTTGCTTATTTGGCAAACACTCTGAGAGAAAGCATGGGTGAAGAATTCCTAATAATGAAGTTTTAAGAATATGGAAAACATCCTTTCCTCAAGACATTTAGGGATATTTCAAAAACATTTCTCTTTCTGCATCCATCTCCATCAAAAACAATCAATTTTCAATAAATTTTCCTGGGAATTTACATATCTAAGCATATGAAACATTTTAAGCTGACCAACATAGAGTATATTTTAATACTAATCAATGAAGAAGTTGATCTTAAATCTACACAAGATATTTAAGATAAACATTGCATAATTTCAATTTTTAAATGGAGTTTTCTTTATTATGGATTCAATTTTTTTTTAATTTTCATTTCAAGGAAGTGATGGAAAAAAATTCTCATCAAACATTTGAATGGAGGTCGCACAGCCACAAGATTTATCCATCTTTGAAAGATGCCTGAAAGAGAAGATGGCAATCTAAAAAGCATCTCTTCATACAGGCATGAAATTTTGTCATATCTTGCTGAGGAAAGGTTTCTAGTTCAAGGTTAAAAGTCACTTGTTAAATATGTATTTGTCACTCAGCGTTAGAGAATCATAAAGAGGAAAACAGAAGGTGATTATCAGATCAAGTATTTTGCTGTACTAACTAATGTCTTTTCTCTTCAATGTTTGTTTCTTGAAAATGCCACTGTTTATTTATTCATGTAAATGAAGCAGGAGATAAATAGCCTGTAATAATATTCAAACTTGTAAAGTAATTCTCTTGTGTCATCTGAATGCTAGTGTTGACCATGTATCGAAATGAAAGCCACATGTACTGAATGCTGGGACCTTCTCATGCTTATGAATATTATCATTCTAGCAGATAATCGTACTTTATGTATATTTAGGTTTCCCATCATCCTCATTTATTTTCATGGCAAAAAAGTTTTTTAGGTTTATGGGTTTTATCAAGGCCTCATTTCTCAAAATGTATTCTATAAAACACCAGTTGCCTAGGATGTTCCTCATTATACGGAACGTATGATAAATAAGAATGGGCTAAGCCCCTGTGTAAAAAGGTTTTTGAAATATTTATTTATTCATTTGTTTACTTATTTATTTTTACTGCAGGTTTTCTCAGAATTTTTTAATATGCTGATGGACATTGGAACTCTCTCAGAGGATATTGTACTGAACTTCCCATCCTTATTTTACATTTTAAATCTTATATCAGAGAATATTTCATGGGGCTAGTGTTTTGAGAAACAACTTTTACCAGATACTGAACTAAAGAAACATGGTAGCTCCTTTTCCTAGCAGCAGCCTGCTGTACATGAATTTTCTGCCTTCAAACCAAAAGCAAGACTAGAGTTGTAAATGACCATTCTTCAGTAACCCCCTCAAAAGTTTCCAGGGTCTTCCCAGTGAAAAAATGGCAGTCCTTGAAATATTTGGAGTTGAAATAAGATGTGGGCAACTGCAAAAACAATCTGGATGTAATTAATAACTTCCCAGATGAGAGACCAATTCTCTAGAAAGACTGGATGTTTCCAAGCTCTACTGTGAATGAATCACTAATTTGCAAAAGGACAGGTCCAACAATAGTAATTTAGAATATCAGGACCAGGGACTATTAAAGTTGGAAGGGGCATAGAGAAACATCTTTGTCAATGTCCTTTATTTTAAAGACGACAACAGTGAACCTCAGAAAGGTTAGGTCACATGAGACTCAGTTTAGATTTTTTTTTCTCTTGTGGGAATTTCCCCCCCTCATTTGGTAAAGCGAATATGGCTATGTAATATCTTAGAGAAAGTGCTATAGAGAAAGTATTATCCTTCAGATAAAAAAAATCAGTTGTCATCAAGTCAATTCCAACTCATAGCAACCCCAAGTTTTTTAGAGTAGAACTGTGCTCTGTAGGGTTTCCAGTGGCCCTGATCTTTTGGAAGTAGATTGCCAGGCTTTCTTTCAAGGCCTCTCTGGGTGGATTCAAACTGCCAGCGTTTCGGTTAGTAATGGAGTGCTTAACCATTTGCACCACCCAGGGACTCTAAAACCAAACCAAACCAGTTGTTGTGGAGTGGACTCAGACTCATGGTGACCCCATTTGTGTCAAAGCAGAACTATGCTCCATAGAATTTTCAATGACTAATTTTTCTGAAGTAGATCCCCAGACCTTTCTTCCGAGGTGCCTCTGGGTGGATTCAAACTGTCAACTTCTTGATTAGTAGCTATTATGTATTGAACTGTGTCCCCCAAAATATGTGTTATAAATTCTAACTTTTATGCCTGTGGTTATAATCCCATTTGGCAATGGGTTGTCTTTGTAATGTTAATGAGAGGATTAGTGTAGGGTGAATCTTGAGTCAATCTCTTTTGAGATATAAAAGAGATTAAAAGCAAGCTAGCGTGCAGACACAGGGGAAGAGCAATGCTAAGCCACATGAAGATCACCCAGAAGCAGTTCAGAAGAGAAAAGAACCTTCCTCCAGAGCCAGTAGAGAGAAAAAGTCCTCCATCCCCTAGAGTCAGCACCCTGATTACAGACTTGTAGCCTCCTAAGCTATGAGAAAATTAATTTCTGCTTCTTAAGGCCACCCACTTGTGGCATTTCTGTTATAGCAGCACGAGATAGCTAAGACAGTGACAGTGCTTAACTGTCTGTGCCACCCAGGGACTCCATCCTTCAGACACTGGGGCAAAAACTTCTCTTTCTAATCCTATAGTCCTTAAACTTTAGGGAATAATGAAGTTGTTAAAATGAAGACTCCAAGGTCCCATCCTCCAGAGATTCTGGAGAGGTAGAGCTAGAGAGAGGTGGGGCCCAGGTACATGCCTGTTAAAAACAGAACCCTCAGGTGACTCTGAAGCAGGCGCTGTGGAAAACATGCTTTGAGAAACACAACTGGTCGGCTGCTAATTTGTTTGGGTGTTAAATGCCATGTCCTCTGATTTGGCGTACTCCATACAAAGCAGAAGATGAGAAACTCATAATAAGCATTGCACAGAATATTTATAAATTATCCTGAATGTGATCATCTAACTTGAGTTGTTACAGTGTGGTTTGCCAAATGTGTGTATCACTCTTCAGACACCTTCAGGTTTAGAGCTAAATACACAGATCCCCTGGGTTTCTGGATACTTTATTTTTGGCAAAGAATTCTTTTTTTCTAAGAGAAACCTGATAAAAGAAACTTTGACTACCTTGTTGGACATGAAGTGGTTCTTAGAAATCAACATCTTGAAGTATTTAAATGTAAATAAATCAGAAACAAACAAACAAAAAAAAAAACCCTGTTGCCGTTGAGTTGATTCCGACGCATAGCAACCCTGTAGGATAGAGTAGAACTGCCCCATAGGGTTTCTGAGGAGCGGCTGGTGGAAGACAGATTATATTCTCTTTTGTGTACACTTGAGTTTCAAAAAATGAAATAAAAATTGTGTGGTTAGGTGGCTCTGAGATTTTTTTTAAGTAGCAGAATTTTCAGGAGAAGTAGCTGTATTTCAGCTGCCAGTAATCAAACCAGGCAAGGGGTGAAAAAACAAGTAACTGTTCCTTGGACTCGCCATTTCCTTGAAACACATAGCATGCTCCCGATCTTCATGCTTTTCTAACCCTCCACCTAATATTTTCTTCTTCTTACACTCCTCCTCCAGCTCCTTGTAGAACAGGAGAGTACAGAGGGAACGAATCTGTCTCAGAAATACTGCCCCTTGTATCGCCTTGGCACTAAGTCTTCTGTTCAGATCTAAGCCTACAACACATTCCAGTTGGGAAAGGCTGGAGGTGATTACTGCGGAGGCAAACACATCAATATTAGCAAACTTATTCAATCACACAGAAAGGAAATGATATTATTTTCATATATTTCACTGGAATATCTCTCTCTTACACACACGTATCCAAAAAATAGCTCTTTCTCATTTCCCGTCTTTCCCCAGACTGATAAAGGAAGGCTTACTGATCTTGTCATTAGTTTTGGAGACGTCTACTTGCCCAGCTGAATATCAAGGGATGACTTTACTCATGAGTTGACATTTGTGCTGGCTATCTTTCATTTACCCTCCAAAATCACTGTCTTCTCTTTTCTGTTCTTCTCTGTGCCCTGATTTCTGGGCTGTGCCCTGGAAGGCTGACCTTCAAGTTGTGCCTCAATGGCACCGTTGCCCTCTGACTTCTAGTTGGATTTGGCCAATGAGAGGCTCTCAGAGGATAATGGAAAGCAGGAAGAGAGTGAGGTCAGGGTATGTCTTCCATGGCTTTCTCCCAGGTAGGACAGCACAGAAGGAACCCTGGTGGTGCAATGGTTAAGCACTTGGCTGCAAACTAAAACGTCAGTGGTTTGAACCCACCCAGTGGCTTCATGGGAAAAAGACCTGATGATCTGCTCCCATAAAGATTACAACCAAGAACACCCTATGGACAGCTCTACTCTGTCACGTGGGGTCTCTATGAGTGGGAATTGACGCAACGGCATCCCACAACAGGAAGGCACAGATTGACTGCCTTGCTTCACAGACCCCATTAGGTAGCTTCACTATACAGTCACCTTCTCTAGGTTCTGGTACCCACTTGTTCCTTTACCTCTTCTTGTCTGCTGTCCACAGTCCTAGAGCACTACACTGTCCTGTTTAGGGACTGGTTTTTCTACAACCCCTTACACCCAGTTAGAGTGTGTCATCTCTTTCCTGCAAAGTTTCTGGATACTACCGAATTCAAATTCTGAATTATATTCTGATTTTTACAGAAGCGAGATAGTAGTGCTAAGAACGGACATTTAAAAAGCTTAAATTTCTGTTTTCCACTGTATACTTATTACCTGACATGATGCCTGACATAGAGTAACTGCTCACTATCTATTAAAACAATGAACAAATGGATTGTGGGTTTAGACTCAAACACAAAGCTGTGCGACCTTTACAAATAGTTTCTTGTGCCCACATATGTGCTCCCTTGCCACAAATGTATTCTAATTCTATTGCTTTTACAATGTATGGACGAGTGTGGCTTTTTTTTTTCCTCTCAGGAAAACATGATCCTTGCCCACTCAGAAAAAAGAAATACAAAAAAAAAAAAAAAAAAAGAATGCATTCTCCAGCCAAAAACTTGATAATTGACTATTAACTTTACATATTTTCACTCAATCCAGGATTTTCATTTGTGCTCTTGGGTGACCGTATTTATAAAACAGAGCCACCATTTGGTGCACTCATATTCAGAGGGAGAGGGTGAATATGCAAACCAGGACACGAGTCAGAGGGGGTCCAGCTTCTCTTTCTTGTACTTGCCCCATGACTACACTCAGTTGTGTAGCCAGACTAGGGTACACTAGTGACTTTGTTCTTAAGTGTCCTGCACTCTTAGGAATACCACTCAGAGATCTATGCCTTTTGCTCATATTCTTCCTTTAGTGGCTTTCACATGGCTAAAAGTGCTTGAAATCAGTCACAAGTGTCCAGAGTAGCCGTCTCAAGAAGAAAGTCAATGAGCAAATGCTGCATGTCACAGTCAGGACAGCATCTTAGGAGTTCTCTCCAAGGAGAGCCCAGAATTCTTCCAAAGACCTTTTTATAAGGCTTGGTCAACTGTATTTCCATTTTTAAGACCACATTTCAGAGGTGTCTGACCTAACACGATAAAAAAATATCCAGCACCACCAAAAACAAACCAATAACTATTTTTTTTACACTCTAAACATGAATATTATAATATCCCAACATTAGATACTGAGATACTCTGATATTGATGCCATCTATTATCCTTTCCTTAAAATGAAGTCTCAGATTATGAGCAAAATTGACTGAATTGCTCTTCAGCCTGGGGAGGAGCACTAAGCTCTGTAGAACTCAGGATAAAATGTTTAGGCTCTTTCCATAATGAAAATTAAGGGTGTGAGGTCACCCAGAATCAACCAAGGAGCAATGTAATAATTTTTCCAAAGACTAAATTATGGACTTCCATTTCCACTACTCTTAACGTGCCGTGTTATAGGGGCCAAATGCTCTCTATAAAATATGTATTCTAAAATAGGAAATCAATTCAGCACTTTTGTGCAGTGACCCCTGCAACTGCAGTACCTGGACAAGAAAATACATCAGAAATGACAGTCACATTATATTCAGTTAAATTCAGGGTTCTTCTTTCTAGCACCAGGTAAAATTGGTTCTATGTCTTTTACTCAGTTTGTACAAAAATTGAGTACAAGAAAATAACTGAAGATGGGATTTGAATGGATACAGATAATTCTTTCCCACAAATGCTTCCCTCTTTGCTTCATATTTACAAATATGAAATATCCTTTTCAGGTTGTGAAACTTCTCACTGAACTAATAAAAGGAAAACCAACTGACACACATGGTACATTTTGGTCACTCTGGTAGAACTCTAAGATACTAGAATTTCTCTGACTATTTTTTTCCATTGATAAAACAACAATTTACGAAGACCCAGTCATCATGAAAAGTAAGTTTTGACAATACACAGTGAGTGGGCTGTAAAAGAGAAGTGGGGGAATAGTAATAATAATAAAAATTATTTGTAATAATCACGGATTGAATTGTGCCCCCCAAAAATGTGTGTGAACTTGGCTAGGCCATGATTCCAGTGTTGTGTGGTTGTCCTTCATTTTGTGATTTGGTGTAATTTCCCTATGTGTTGTAAACCTTAACCTCTATGATATTAATTGGAGCAGTGGTGGCGCAGCGCTTAAGAGCTTGGCTGCTAACCAAAAGATCAGCAGTTTGAATCCACCAGCCACTCCTTGGAAACCCTATGGGGCAGTTCTACCCTGTCCTATAGGGTCTCTATGAGTTAATAAGGCAGGATTAGAGGCAGTTATATTAATGGGGCAGGACATAATCTACAGGATTAGGCTGCTCTTGAATCAATCCCTTTTGAGATATAAAACAGAGAAGCAAGCAGAAAGAAGAGGACCTCCTACCACCAAGATAGTAGAGCTGAGAGCAGACCACATCTTTGGACGTGGGGTCCCTGCACTGAGAAGCTCCTAGACCAAGGGAAGATGGATGACAAGGACCTTCCCCAGAGCCGACAGAGAGAGAAAGCTTTTCCCTGGAGCTGGCACCCTGAATTTGGACTTCTAGCCTCCTAGATGGTGAAAGAATGGATTTCTGTTTGTTAAAAGCCATCCACTTGTGGTGTTTCTGTTATAGCAGCACTAGATAACTAAGACAAATCATCATGGTTGAAAATATGTCATTCACACACATGATCTCATTTGATTCTCAGAACGACCCAGATGAGATGGGTTAAGGCAGAAGAGAAACTGAGGCCTGAAAAAGTCAAGGTACCTTCTCTCAAAAGTGGCTGAGCCAGGACATGAACCTGGGTCTTCTGGATCCAAGTGTGGGGTTCTTACCACTGTACTACTCTGTCGCCATGAAATGGAAGGCATAATGACAAACTTATTGGAACATGTTTTGCCAGAGAGCATTAGACTGCCGTTGATGCCTCCTTTTTGATGTCACCTCAAACCCATGACACTCACTTTGTGAGCCCATAGTAGGAGCCTTGCATATACAAATGTATTGATTGGTGCCCATACAGCACGCAAAAACAAAAAATAAATTGCAGCACAGCCAGTGAACTTGAAACGTTTAAAAAGTTTCATTAAAATCATCCCTGAACAAAACCATCATATATAAATTACCATTCGTTACCCTCAGCCTTTCCCTCACATAACCCTTTTATTCCTTTTTATCTCGTATTGTCTTACTCTAAAATGCCTAGTGCCTTCATGTTCTCTCCCAACTCCAGAGTAGGACAAAATACTCTCATTCACACTATGGAGTAAATGACTGATCAGGCTTAATCTGTTTTCCATCCAAAGGTCATGTGGTTTTAATATGAGACAGATGCAACAGTGCTGTAATTTTAGCCATTGTAGTAGCAAGCTGGGCTGGGGAAGTATTTTGGGCAGAGGATTTCAAGCAGGCTTTCTGGGTACCCTTGAAATCAGGTCACATGGGTGTTTCTGCACTTACAATAAGGGCAACCCTGACTCCAATCTGCAACCGTGGACCATGCTTCCTAAGATAGTATCCTGGACTCTGTTGTTGTAATTAGGTGCCATTGTGTCAGTTCCAACTCATAGTGACCCTGTGCACAACAGAATGAAACAAGGCCCTGTCCTGTGCCATCCTCACAATTGTTCCTATGTTTGAGGTCATTGTTGTAGCCACTGTGTCAATCCATCTCATCAAGGGCCTTCCTCTGTTTTGCTGACCCTCTACTTTACCAAGCATGATGTCCTTCTCCAGGGCCTGGGTCCTCCTGATAACATGTCCAAAGTATGTGAGACGAAGTCTCCACAAATACTTAACAATTAACCCCCCTTTTGAATTGAGGATACATGTAATGATCAACACTCAAAAGGTATGCAGAGAAAAGTAATTCTCCCTCCTATCTGTGTCCTACTGCCATCTAGTCCCCCTTTGTAGAGGCAACCAATATTTCCAGTCTCTTGTGTATTTTTCAGGAAACCCTGGTGGCGTAGTGGTTAAGTACTATGGCTGCTAACCAAAAGGTCAGCAGTTCGAATCCACCAGGCACTCCTTGGAAACTCTACAGAGGCAGTTCTACTCTGTCCTATAGGGTTGCTATGAGTCAGAATCAACTCGACAGCAAAGGGTTTGGTTTTTTTTTTTTAATGTATGTACAAACACAGTATATGTTTATAAACAAACATATTATGTGTGCATATTCCCCCATACATATATGCTTTGGAAAGTGCATATACGAACATACTATATGTACATTGTTGGGTGGTTTCTAAAATAAATCCATTCTTCCTTTTGGTCATAGATTTCTATTTCCCTCTTTTTCTTCTTTCTTAATTGTCCTCTGGTTTCTTCAATGAATGGTCCTCACTGATAGCTACAGCCCATGTCTTCAGTCAAAAAGAATTTTTCCTTAACGGGAATTTCAACTGTCTTGCAATTAAACTACATTCTAGGGCAGCTGCTGTTTCCATAACTAAAAAAAGAATATCCTAAAAAGTCATATACTGTTTATCTCTTTAAATTTTTTTTTTTTTGCAACTGACAACTTGGACTCATGCTTGGTACTTATAGACACCTGAAAACCCATTTTTCTGTATACTTTCTAAGAATGACTCTCACATGTTTCAACATGGGCTTAGTTCCATTAGGGCTTTTTGTCATCTCAGCAGTTTAGGGGCGTAATTCAGTTGACTAATTCAGGGGGAGCTAGGGCTAAGGGAGAATAGGGCTTCCCTTTTCAGGTGCTGAAGGCTTCTGCTACTTTCTACATTCAAGTCTAATGCTTCTGATGCTTGCAAGCATTCTGCTCCTCTTTCTCAGGATCCGTAGTAAAATCTGATGCCCACATCCACCAGGGTGATCAAAGAAACGGCCATGTTGGGGCCGCATTATCACTAACAGAGAAACACCAATTCCAACTGTCCCTGCTGGACATTGGTGCTCAAGCGACCCTTACAGAGAGCTCCACTGGGCTATAGACAACAGAGTTTCCAAGGGGTGAGACCTGAAGATCACTTGTTTCTCGGAAGTGGATCTAGTTCTACTTATAGCTGAAACACCTCTTGAGCTACTAACCCTAGGAAATTGCAGGAAGCCATATTGCCTACAAATGTAAGTTTTAATGTCACATAGCACACTTTCAACCTTAGATCTCTAGATATGAAAAAAAAAGAGAATAGTATGCATGACATGTATAAAGACGTGCAGTGAATAATTATCTATTACAGATCCTATCCCCCACCAAAATATTATGGTGAAATGTATTTATTCACATTGGGAAGAAATTCAGGATATAACGCTAGGCTCATTTTATTTTCAAAGAAAATTACATTAAAACAGATAAAGACTTTGTTTCAAAGAGAGAGAAACAGAACTAATGCATTTTGCCCAGGTTTGAGCATTTCATTTTACTTATTTAAAAGCTTAATGCTTCGAGTGGCATTTTCAAGATACAATAATACTGACAAAGAGATATCTGATAGGATGAAGGAATGACACCTTGATCAATCAACCGAACACTAGACAAATCACCCAAGTGGGGAAAGAGGCTTCTCTGTTGACATAGAATCAACATTTACCGTGGTTTCAGAGCCAGGTAATCGTGAATGGCCATAGCTTGTGTTTTTGTCTGCATGGAGGATTTCTAAAATTTATGTTTTGACAAGATCTGACCCAGGTCTCTATGGATCTTATACATGGAAGGCAATTGGCAGCTCTGAGTCATGACTTTGTTTTTACACTGGTGCTTTGGCACATCAGAAAAGCTATTTTTTCTTGTAGTTTCTAAGAATGGCTCTCAATTATAGAACCTAAGTCTAAATCATTTCTGGCTCCCTTTTCTGGCTTACATATATGCCCATATATGGCTTATATATGCCCATTATGACATCTTTCTGAGCCCATCAGGGATAGAGAATAGATGTGCAATATTTTACTGACTTGAAAGTATGCAGAAGAATTCCTTCCAACAATAAAAATTATGCATATGTATTTCTTTTTCATGCCAATTCATGGCAGCAAGGAAAACAGAAATATTCTTATGTTTTAGAAGGCTTCTCGAAAAACCATCCACTTATCTCAGTGGCCCATATTTGACTCTTTTCATTCTTGTGGGCCAATCTTGCTCTTCTGTTTTCTTTCTTATGATACTCACTATTATTGTTGTCATTGTCATCGTCATCATCATCTTTATTGTAATCATAGTTCATTTGTTTTTTGGCACTTCCAAGGAGCTTGTCACTCTTTTAGATACAATCACAGTTCCTGATCACCGTTCATTTCTACATACTATATAAAAAAAAAAAAAAAAAACAGTGCCGTCGAGTCGATTCTGACTCACAGCGACCCTATAGGACAGAGTAGAACTGCCCCATAGAGTTTCCAAGGAGCTTCTGGCGGATTTGAACTGCCGACCCTTTGGTTAGCAGCCGTAGCACTTAACCACTACGCCACCAGGGTTTCCACATACTATATAAACTTCTTATTAATACATTGCTGATCAACCAGTAAATACTATAGTGTTCTTCCTAGCTCCCTCGTTGTTTCAAGTTCTCTGTTATCTCTCTTATGTATTTATTTTTCTCTTCAGCTCAGCTAACATCCTCTTTGCTTGCCACTGTGACTGTTGGATGATCCCTGAGGTATTCTCCCCGTTCGAGTTCTACTGAAACTACTTAGAAAAAGCAGTAATTTTCATAATTGATCTGTGTGTTCCTCTTTCTTGTCTTTGTCCCTTTTTTCCTCATTCTAGAGAAAAGAATGACCTATCTTCTTACACTACTATTTCCAGGTAATCCTAATGACATCCTTCAGAGCCCAAGAAGTCTAAAAGCTCAAACGTATACCTAGTTCCTGACTCGCGGAACATCACTTTGAAGTGCTCGACAACCTCTCCAGTAAAAGCCTGATAGGGGTGGGGTCCTACTCCACACTCCAGTTTCTAATTGCAGAACATCCCTTGTGAATCCCTAAGGCCTTATCCTACTTCCTATCAAGTTTAGTTTGGATTTTCTTTGAGCAAGATGTTTTATATGATTGGAACAACATTCCTTGCTAATTCTAAATAAATGTTGATTTTATTAGTAATCAAACAGTATTGTTTGGGAAAAAAATCTATTTATGAAAGGGGTTTATATTGGCTCCTTTTAAAGTTTGCTTTTCTTACCACTTTGAAAAATAATGGATATTATTTTTCTCACAGAGGAAATAAAAGAATGACAAAATTAAGGTTTAGAAGGTAAGTAGCTTTAAGTTAAGATTGCCACTAACCATGACAAATCATTCAGAAGCACTGATCAAGAATAAGAGAGTGAGAGGAATGGGTCTTGTACAGGATAGCAGGATAGTACTATATATGATAGTTTTTACCATAGTTTTCTGTTTTCTAAGTCATTATACAACAGCTTTTTAAAAATTCAAAATTGTTGTTGTTGTTGTGTGCTGTTGAGTCAATCCTGTCCCATAGTGACCTTATAGGACAGAGTAGAACTGCCCCATAGGGTTTCCTAGGCTGAAATCACTATGGAAGCAGATTGCCAAGTCTTTTCTCCCACAGAGCATCTGGTGGGTTTGAACTGCTTACCTTTCTGGTAGCAGCCAAGCACTTAACTGTTGCGCCACCAGGATTCCTTAAATCCAAAATAAGAACATGTAATCTTAATAGACTATTATTGGAATTTTTTTCTTTCTTTAAAAAAGAGTATTAATCCTAATTGGAAACCAATGTAATTTTGCCCGTTTAAGAGCCCCTAAAGGGTTCCATACTTTTATAAGTATATTAAAACTCATTTAAAAAATAGTCTTCTGATTATCATATTATGTTGAAGGTTCTGACCCACATGATTCAAAAAACTTTAAATTGATATGAATAAATGTACACTCTCATGGAAAACATACGGCTTTGGAAAAGATGACAGTGAGGGACTTCAGGTTGGAGGGGACCTTACACGGGGGAAAAAACGTGTTTCCCTTCCATTCCCTTCTCTGCACAAAGAGACCATTGTGTAACAAGTTAATGGTTTTCCTCTATGGCACGCACTCTGTATTCTTCCTCCCAAGAAGAACGGGAGCACATTTTCCCCCTTAGTAACGCTTTAGACAGATTAGAGGCTTCTCCACCTGGTTCCTTCCTTAACCAGGGCAGGAAAGAGAGTCTTCAGGGGAAGGAAAACTGGAGATTTGCCTTTGTCCCCTGGACAGTTTGTACCTACCAATTTTCAAACCAGGCATTCACTCATATTCTGCATGGTAGAAAGAAAAGATGGTTCAAGTAAAAACCAGAAGTTTGGTGGTCTTTTAAAGGACTTACATGGCGTTTCCCTCAATTGCATTGGTTTTTCTGATGGGGTAGCATTTTCTTGTTCAAGGCAAGCAGAGTTGATAAGAACCAAATAACCCCATATGGCTAGATACACTTGCTCCATACAGACCTAACTCCAAAGTCAAATTGTTCACCTTTGCCAATTCCTCTCTGAGTCAACTTTTCTTCCCTACTCACTCATCCCTAAAGTAATGCTTGTAACCTAAGCCTCAGTGCATGCTTGAAATCACTTGACTGTTCCAGGTGAGGTGTGGCTCAGGGACAGATAAGGAAAATAGAACAAATTCAAGAAAGAAAACTATCTCAGTATTCAGATTGTGTTCTTGGCTACCGTTTGCCTATAAATTAGATTTTCCCTGGATTCTCCAAATGTAGTCTCAATAATAGCTCTATTGCCAGTCACTTACGTATATATAGAAGTGGGTCCTGGGAAGCAGGAGGACGTTGTCCTCTTAGGTTATGAATAAACCTAAGCAACAAGGCTAACTGGAGGATAAGGGAATAATTATATTAGAGGGTAAGCACATTTATCTCTCCTTTAGTCCATGATTCAATTCAACAAACATTTATTGAGCACCTCTGATGTTCCAAGCATTTGGACCAGGAGTTGGGAATAAGTATATAATAAGGTACCTCCCTGCCCTCTCAGATAGAGCATGCGCCAATAAAACATAAATATGCAAAAGTACCATATTAGACATATAAAGTTCCATGGGAGCACCAGGAGGGATAATAATTTTAGTCTAAACTGATGAGGAATGTTTTACATCCAGGAAGAGCAATGCTTCTCAGAGTGAAAAGAATTGTGCAAAACGTTAAGTAATTGATCTCATATAAATAGCCTATGTAATAAAAGTTTATGAAAGAGTAACAATGTTCCTTGAAGTGGAGAGTTACAGGAGAGGCAGGCAAAACACAGTGAAGTTCATTAATGTTAGCCTTGAGTGGTGTTATCCTGTTTTCCTTTTATAAGTCATTAAAACGTCCCGAACTCAGGTCTTTAAATAGTGGATAGATCTCAAAAACATGGCCATGCTTTGCCAAACCTTACGTTCTTCTCATTCATTTATCCTTTAGATTCATGAGACATGTCATTTCCAAAGGGTGGCATTCCCGGGGTGGGGGGGAACTATGTGTAGAAATGATGGCTTATTCTATGTGGTCACTTAAAATAGCAAAGGTAACACAGTGTTTGCTTTATTACCCTTTTCACTTTTTTGATCTTTTGAAAAATTCTTTCCAGGAAAGGGGGAGTAATAGTTGCTATTAGACAAGTGCTCATAAACTTGAAACAATTTGCCATCTTTGGAAATCCAAATCCTGCTCAACCTTCAAGACATGGTTTAAATGCCCCCTCTCCATAAATAAAAAACAAAAACCAAATCCATTGCCATCGAGTCCATTCCTACTCATAGTGACCCTATAGCGACTGTCTATAGAACCCTATAGAACTGTCTCATAGGGTTTCCAAGGCTGTAAATCTTTACGGAAGTAGGCTGCCACATGGTGGATTCAAACTGCAGACCTTTCAGTTAGCAGATGAGTGCTTAACCACTGCGCCACCAGGGCCCCTTTTTCCATGAATAGCTTAATAAGAAATCGTCTCTCCATTTGTTGGAATCCTGTAGCATTTTATCTATACTTCCTCATGGTACTTAACGATTTCTATCTAATATTTTAAGTATTCATGTAACATTTGCTCTCCCCACTGAAATTTCTGGTGGTAGCATTCAAACCTGCTTCATCTCTCATTTTCCAAATTGCCCAGCATCGTTAGTATTTTGCTTGTAACTTAGACTCAAAAGCTGTTGAGTGACTGAGTAACTGTTTGAATGAGCAGTCCCGTTGAAAGCTGATTCTTCTCTTCTCACACATAGAATTTTATTTCCACTCTTGACTTTCAAAGCAATGAGCACAAACTTAATGTGAAATGGGATGAAGATGAAGATTTCAGGAAAATTGTACTCTGAACTTAGTTTAGTTGTCTCTTCTGGAAATAGTCTTTAAATCGAAAACACTTGATTATCAACATTCTGACTTATTTCTTTATGAAATGTGCCCAAAGCTGGGTATATTCAGAGGTGTAGCATTTAAAGAAGAAATGAATTTAAAATTTAGTTTTCATGCTCATATTTACCAATGATAAAAATTAATCAAAACTCAAGGGAAGTAATGCATTAAATTGCTAATAAGCAAAACCAAGGCAACGCTGGAATTGGTACATAATATATAGAATATAGGTTTCTCTTTTTATGACATATTATAAACCCTTCACAAGACATTATGTTAAATTAAATTAGGAAATAAAAGGCAATAGTCACTTAAAATATGTCTTCGAATATTAAGGTATCATAAAATAATTCAGTCATTAATAATTAGTTCCTATAAAATTTTTTCTAATGAATAATTTTCATCATAAAAATAAACCAAATAAATAAAAACATAATTTTTAGACTATCATTGTAATGTTAAACAACAAAACCCCCAAATTCTTTGGTTTGCTTCTAATTGAACAAAGAAAGTCTCCACCATGTTTGACACGTGCACTTTACAATTCTATGATTTTTGTTAATGATTTCAGATAAGCAATTAGAATATTTAAACAAGAGGAAATCAAAAAGTTCTGATGTTTTAAATTAGAGCCTCTTTTTTTTAAAATCAAGTTTAAAAATCAGACAGGCCTGGAAGTATGTAAAATGGTATGCTTTACATTGACATTTAAACTTCACTTTGTATGCAAATATTTAAAACCAATTCTGTAGCCACTGAAATTTGTATAAATCCTAGTACATGTTCATGCAAATTAAGTCCATCATTTGCTCTTGTATTCACCTCCAGCCATACTTCCACTTCAGATAAAATAGGAAATTTGGCAATAATCTCTGACACTAGCTTTCTTTGTGGAATAGAACACAAACAAGGGAAGTTTCCAAACTTATCAAGCAGCAAGTAAAATTTAAGATATTTAAATTGCTATTTCAAAAGAATGCCAAAAAAAAATGAATACCATACTTGCCATTTCCGTTTTGTAGTAAAAATCCGTGAAAACTTTTTTTTCAGAGTAAACTATTCGAACATCTAGAAGATTCCCCAAAGGCTTAACATAAGTTTAAGTGGAACCTACCTTTAAAATTTGGCCTGATTCTTGCATCGTATCCTGATGTCCTTCCCATTAATTTGTCCAAGAAATCTGAAGGAGATAGGGTCTGCGAAGGTTGTTTTCCAGACCTGGAGTCATGGTCTTTACAGACAGCCGTCCTAAACACATCATTAACTCTTTTAGCAACAATTCCATTTTCATCACCCTGAGATCTATGGCACACATAATATTTAACATCAAGCTTTGGTAAACATATTTGAAATATTAATTAAAAGAAAAAAATACAAACTCTTTGGTCAACTTCTGAACTTGTACATGTTCTAAAGGAAACTTTAAAAAATGAGAGGTATAAAGCCTGAGTCATATCTCCTAAGTTTCCAAACTTTAGCCATAGAAGGTTTAAGATGAAACAATGTGCATCATTTTAGGTTGTAGATTTTATGAACATATAGTTAAAGCTATTTCTTTCTAGAGTCACAATGAAGTGAAGTGGTAATTTTTAAAATTCCATGTGATTTTCTGAAATTCATTTTCCCATGACTTTGTAAAAATTGTTTGAGCATTTCAGCTCTAAATATAAACCTCCACTTTTTATAAGAAATAAGAAAATGGACAGAGCAAAGCAAACAGTGCAAGTAATTATTCTATTGCTTTTCTCACCTGCTAGATTCTATTCTAGCTGTCGACTATTAATAATTTCCAGTGTATTGTCTAAAAGAGAATCTTCACTTGAAATTTTAACTCCATTCTAAAATAGGTCAACAATGAGCATGTCTGTTGCTTCTATTATTTTATCAGTTGTTATTTATATATAAGCATTTGAATCGTTGGCTCTCCAATGAAGTATTCATGAAAAAGCACTTCAAAATCATTTTGTCATTTTCATTATCAGAAACATGAAAAGTTGATTGGAAAAATTCTCATATGATTTTATTTTCCTTTTAAAAGTAATGAAGGGCTTTTATAAAAAGAACACGTTTGGTTTGTAGTGAAATAAATTCTTTCACAATACGTAGTGGTTGACTGAATCCTGAGTCCTTCCCAAAAGTATACATTTACAACCTTTGTTTTCAATAGTTTAACAAACCATCTTGTTGATTCTGTCATGAAGAAAAGACCAAATTCTTGCCAATTTTTCAAATAAGTGGCATCAAATGTAAATGCAAAGATTGTATAAACGTTTAGTAGGAGTTAAAAATTGATATATCCATCCAGAAATGCTCACATTCCTATATGCAGATTCATCTGATTGATCAAGTATTATTTGATTATGATGGTAGTGGTGGGAAGACGATGATGATGGTGATTCTAATAAAACTCAGCCTACAGTTTTTCTTAATCATAGTAGGAGGTGTGACCCTGAAAGGAACATAGTGAGTTTTCCCAGTACTCATAGCATTATTGCTATATGCCATTTCTCTTGGTTCTGTGAAAAAACACCACATCATTTGGTGAAAATTAAATGGAGAGTCCTACACTTTGTTGCATGAACATCTCCTATCTCTCTGTCTTAGAGTCTCTGCCATTAGGATGGCTACTTCACTTACCAGCAATAATCTCATATGTTGTAGTACCAAGTGATTTGACAATTTTTTAATTATGTAGAAAATACAAGCATGCAAATAGTAATTTCTCATTTACTTTAATTGCACATACTCTATTTCTCATACATACATAAATTAAAAGATGTCATATTAATTAAATACTGGTAGGCAATTAATTTCCAAATATACTGAAAAGTATAATATAGTGGTAAAAAGAGATTTAATTTTTTTGACATTTCAAGAAAATGCCTGGGTTGTATTCCTCATAGTACACTTCCAGCCGCTGAAATATTATAGGAAACCCAAGTTGGCTAAGAATTAAGATTCCTTTATATTTTACATAAGATGACCTACTCCTGGCAAATTAATCCAATCACTTCCACTATATGAAAAATGTTGCATCCAATAATGCCTATAAATGACTTCCAGAAGAATTCAAAAGAAAAAAATTACCCTTACATAGAAATGTAAAGAGCATGCAACTCATGATACTAGCTTAATATCATATTGGCTGTGAAAATGTGTGTTGAAATGCATAGCGTGAGACCATGCATCATAAAACTTGTTTTTGTGGAAATTTACCACCCTCCTACCATAATTAAGCTTTTAAAACAAACAAAAGAAACCTAACTCTACTTTATCAAATTAAAATAATATGATACAAGTCATAGAAAAATAGATAACAATTACATGATATGTTCTCTTTAAAACAGTTTTCATGTAATATCAGCATGCAAAGTCGTTTCACCTACCTGAAGTGGTTTGTCTCTAAAAAAAATGCAAACAAGGCTGTCAAAATGCTCACTAGCTGCCGGTTCATTCCTGTTTCTGTGATGCTTGTGGAAAATATCCCAGAAATGATTCCAGAAAGAAGCTAGGACAAAGTATCTATTTATTGTCCAGACTCAAAATCTGGCAGGAATCTAATTTCCTTGAAAACCAAAAAGAGATTTGGGTTTGTACAGTTTACCGAGAAAAAACAAAAAGTGCCAGTCCTGGGCATCATGGTCAGGTCAAACCGAGGCTCAGGACCATCAGTTAGCCCAGGAAAGACAAAGCCTCAGGACTGGTGAATCCCCCAGCTGCTTCTCCTGAATAATAAAAATGCTGCTACCTTCATCGCATCACCATGCAAAGGGGGCTGGTGACAATGCCATGCTGGCTTTTGTTTTATATCCTTTCTATTTGGCAAAGCCCTTTCCTCTAGAAAATGTTCTCTTTTTGGAAGAAGTTGTAAATGAGGGAGAAAAAAGGACTCTGCGCGCTGGAGTGGGTGGGGGGAAGAGGGGAAAATTGCTGAGATCCTGCGCTGGAATGAGGGCTACAGAAAGAGACGGAGACGTGATCTTACCCAGCCTATAAATTTCAGCACTCGGACAGCTCCTAGCTCTGAAGTGCGCATGTTTCCTTTTTCTGTCGGATTGGGGCGGGGGTCGGGGAGAGTCATTCAAGAGGGGACGTGCCTGCTGTTCACTCAAAGGCAAAGAGTGACTGGTCATGCTGAAGGGGGTGAGATGACAAGAAGAGATAGAGGTCAGGGGGGAACGAAGAGGGCGTGGGAGACTGGGGTCTGAGCTCCTAGAAATGTGTCTGTCGATGGGTGGGTGGGACGGGAGTTTGAAACAAAAAGAAACGGGAATAAAGTCTAGGCGTGGGGAAAGGAAATTGGGAGAATTTAAAAGAGATAACAAGATTCGGAGTGCTGAAATTATAATAGGGGAGTGAGTAGTCGACTCCTTGCCAATGGAAGCCGGACGCAAAAGAGGAGTCCTGTGCTGAAGAGGAGGGGGCATTTCCTTGGCTTAGAGAAGCCCATGTGCAGATAAAAGTTCATGAAGATCGATAATTTAATTTAAAAGCCCTTTATGCCTTCCTCGCCTTCTGAGCGTTTAAGTTTGATTTTGGCCGCCTGTTCCCAAAGGATCCCTCTACTTCTGTACTAGGGAAAGCCCCTTGCACCGTGCTTTCTTCAGTGGCTCAAAACCCCTGGGCATCCTCTTCAAGTCACAGATTTGTAGAGGAAGAAAGGCAGTGAGCCAGCAGGGGGCAGTAGCAATCTTTCCCTGCCCTGGTTAAAGGTTAGAACAGGGCTCCATGTTAGAAATGGAGCAAGAGAAGGTGGAGACTGAGGGTTGAGTTTCATCTGCCCATTCTAGCTGTTAGTCACCAGATAGGGTCATGTAATAAAAGGTAAATGTTCATCTCTTAAATTGGCTACAGAGAGTAAAAATAGTGGAAGTTTATTAATCCAGTACAAAAGCATGACAGGTAACCCTGCTATTACAAATTAAATTTACAAATCTTATTATTAGAAGGAAACCCTGGTGGCGTAGTGGTTAAAAGCTATGGCTGCTAACCAAAAGGTCGGCAGTTCGAATCCACCAGCCGCTCCTTGGAAATCCTAGGGGGGCAGTTCTACTCCGTCCAATAGGGTCACTATGAGTCGGAATCGGCTCAACGGCGAATTTGTTTTTTTGTTTTGTTTATTATTACAAATAAAAAAGACGAGTAGATAACTCAAAGCAAGTAATTAGCAGCTACTGGTAAGGGAACATGAAAAATACATGTTCTATCATGAGGTAGAATTCACTAAGAGATGAGTAACCATCTTTTTGTCTGAGAAATATACCTTGTTATTCACGTCGGCACTTTACTGCAAGTCGGGATTTTGAAGCAAAGTAATATAATTAATTTTTAGTCCATTAATGACCAGCTTGCCCTTGAATCAGTTTAAATATCATAGCAGAGTAACAGAAAATTCCGTGCTTCTAAAAAGTAGAGTCTGAAGAAAAAACTGCAA
This sequence comes from Elephas maximus indicus, assembly GCF_024166365.1. Classification (NCBI taxonomy): domain Eukaryota; kingdom Metazoa; phylum Chordata; class Mammalia; order Proboscidea; family Elephantidae; genus Elephas; species Elephas maximus. The sequence goes on from NC_064846.1 coordinate 165,123,697, forward strand.
GTTCTGGCCACCTTTTAATATAAATCACCTGAGGAAATGTGGACTCTGATTCAGCGGGTGTGGGGTGGTGCCTGCGATTCTGCATTTGAAACAAGTACCCAGCTGAAGGTTGATGCTGCTGATCCACGGATCACTCTTTGCATAGCAAGGGTCTATATGCCCTTTTATCAGATATCTGTCCCACCAAGACAGCTATTCCAAACAGTGAGAACATGGGAAACTCTTTTTAGATGAAATGCAGCAATGCCCAAGCATGCTGCTTACACACGAAATCAATTCTTTGGATGTGTTTTCTTAACTCTCAGAGCCTGGAAAAAGTGATTCAATTTAAAAAGAAAAACAGTGTGGTGTCGTGTGAGACATCCCTGGACTGCAGCTTCAAATCTGTTCACTTCCAAATTCATCCACATGGAAACTCTCAATCTGTTTTTATCTCCACAGTCCTGACCCCAAAATAACAGTAATTCTTGGAAGTATATTTTTTCAATTGGTGCTATACGGAAAAGTCATACAAGATTTTTTGTGTTCAGGTTTCCTTCCAAAAGAAAATATGTACGTAAAAGTAGAAGAAAATGATTTGTCCAAAATTTGTTTATGAGGTTGTAATGACACTTAAATTACAGGCAGTCCCTGGGTTATGAACATCCAACTTGCATGGAACCCATGGTTATGAACCAACCTCTGTAAAGCCTATTATATTAAAAATTTGAGGTACGTACAATGGTTCATAATAACAAATGGGTCCTACTTTTCAACATGCATCAAAACATTATTACTGTATTTTTATGTTAAAGATGTTTTCGTGTATCTAGAAGTGTTTCTTTAATGTTTTATATGCATAGAAAGGTACACTATATACTAAGACAAACATTTGACTAACTGACCTTAGATACAAACCATACCTAACTATTCCAACTTACGTACAAATTCGAGTTAAAGACAAATTTAGGAATGGAACTCGTTCATAATCCACGGACTGCCTGTAATGCAATGTTAGCAAATAATTTCTTTCAACAACAGAGTCAGAGTCATGCTATTAACCAGGAGTAGGGTAGAGGATCATGTGACAAAGGGAGATTCTGGCAAGCAGTCTGAAATCACAGCATTATATTGTTTTAGAGCTGGAAGGGACTTTAGAGAGAATCTAGTCTAGCCTCCTCATCTTGCTTCTCAGCTCTCCTCAATTTGGATTTCAGCCCTGTCAGTCCACAGAAAGAGCTCTCACTAAGTCTGCCAATGAATTCCTAGTAACTAAGGCCAAAGGATATTTTTCTGTTCTCATCTTGCTTGATATTTCTGTGGCACTTAAAGTCGTTGGCCTCTTCTTCCTTCTTAAGCACTTTCCTCCCTTCAGTGTGACACGGTGAACTCCTGGTTTGCCTTCTATTCTATTGCCTTGGCAAGCATATCCTCCCCTACCTGGCCTAGAAAAGTCGAATTTCCTAGAGGTTCTATTGTAGGACCTTTCTTCTCACGCTACACTTTCTTAGACAATAGTATGCAACATTCATAACTTCCATTATCCTTTTATGCACATGACGCACAAATTTAAATTTCTCTTCAGACCTGTATATTCAACTGTTTCCTAAACAATTCCTGTTGGATGTTTCAAAAATTCTTCAAATTCCACACGTCAAAACCAAACTTGCAATACTTCCTCCAAATCCTAGTTCTACTCTACTTTTTCTACTCAAAAAGCCAAGCATTATCTCTCAGAATCCTCTTCATCAACCACCATATCCAATCCTTCATCAAGCCCTATTGATTTTCTCTCCCAAACATTTCCCAAATATCCAGTTCTTTCCATCTCAACCTTTTTCATCCCAGTTGACCTATTCCTATGTCTTGCCTTGACTGCTGCAATAAGTTACCCTACTAGTCTCCCTGGACTTACAGATGGCCTTCCTACAGCTCATTTTATACACAGCAGCCACAATCAGTGTTCAAAATCTGATTACATCACATCCCTTGGTTAATATTGTAGCTCTCTATATCTTAGGGTAGAACAAAAAATTACTTAACATGACCTTCAAGGGCCACTTGGTCTGGCCCCTGCCTACATTGCCCCTCATCTCATCCCACACTCATCTCATTTCTTCCACTCTAGCCATATTGGTCTTCCTCACACTTGCCATGTTTCATAATCCCATGGAGGGCTCATGCTTCCCATCTTTGTCTGGTTAATATCAATTTATTTTTCATCTCTCTCTGTCCAAGTGTTATTTCCTCAATATCTTCCCTGACCTCCATGACTCTATTAACTCTCCCTATCACAAATTGTCTTAGCACTTACAGGACTTGTGAACATTGCATCTATAAATGTCTGATTATTTGCTTAGATAATGAACTTTGCAAAGGATAGGGACAGCATCTGTTTTTGTCCACCATTGTATCCCCATACATTCAGTGATAATGATAATAATCATAATGGTATTGATGGTGATTAGGATACAATTTTAAGCATGTACCCAGAAGAGCTGCTTAACCATAATAATATACTTAAATATGTATAATTCATAAAGAGTTCTGCCATAAAATTACATGTTAGGAAATTAACAAGTTAAGAACTGTGATTATTGGAAGTAAACTAAGTTCAGTAGCTCAGCATTCCACAACATGAGATGGAAACAAAAGTAGGAGACTGTGAATCTGATGTCCTTGATTCAAGTTTCATCTCTGACACTCATCAGTTATGTGACCTTGGACAAGTCATTTAATCCTTCTGAGATTTATTTTAATAATATGCAAAACACAGACAATAATGTTGCTATGTAAAATACTTTTATATAGAATACTCTTGAAAGTCACATGAAATCATGGCTGTGGACATGTTATAGGCTCTAAATCTCAGAGCATCTACTGACTGCTGAAATTCATGTTGACTTTGTTCGTTGGACAAAAACGCTTTCTAGGACAGTAAGTCTCAGGAGCTCTGAAAAGATTTTGTTTGCAATGCAATGGAACCCTCAAGTGTAATCCTCCTATGCTTCTAATTCACCAAATTGCAACTGGTCCAGGCATGTGGCACCCTCATTTTGTACTCTTCTTATCAGAGAAATGAGAAGATTCTGACTCATTCTATAACATTATAAGGATCAACACACAATATTTGATCCATATGATGCTACATATTAGGAAATTCTAAATAGATATAAAGACATTTCTTATAAATATCAGAATCACTTGTTAATACTGATAAGCTTAACAACATCTAACATATACATAATGGTTTATAGTTTTCAAAATACACACACTATGTGATAGGCAGAAAAAATTATTAATATCCATATTTTTTTTCTAATGAGGAGTCTGAAGTTCATGCAAGTTAATCAATTTTCTCCAGTCCCCATAATTATTGAGTGACGAAGTCATACTTTCCATATATAAGCTATCTAAGTGAACAGCCGTCTTCTTCATTATATGTGTGATTGATGTTATTTTGTAAGTCACTGAAAACCTACTATGTACGCACAACCGTTTTTTGAATAACTATATTTCTGATTCATTGTAGTAAATGCCTCTCTTCTTGATGAATTTTGGTCGCCATTATATTGAGATCCACACACACAAAAAAGACAAATGGAAAGCCACCCAAGCCACCCATCTCGACACCCAAGAAGCATATTAAGAATCTCAAAATCAGTTTCCTCAAGGAAAGAGTTGAAATGTATCTAACATATCAATATCTTGCATCAGGCCTCCTCATGAACTCTTATGGGTGTTCCTTCAGAAAGATGGACCTCCTCAAATATAGGCACTCTTCCCTCCACTTGGTAAGATGAAGCAGAGGTCAAGGAAGGGCCTACCAGTTTACAATTGACACCCACCAAAAAGTTTGGGTTTGAGGCAAATTAGTTAGAAGAGGAAGAGATTATTTCACCAAACCTTCAAGTTATTGCAGGATGTTTCCTCACAGAGGCCAATAAAGATAATTTCAACTTTATAAAAAATGCACTTCCTGAATTTTAGGAGTGATTCAACTGCCTCAAACAGACCCTTTTCTCACTACAGGGACCTAGGTTAGAATGGATTTCCAGGTAAGAAACCCCTTCTGACACAAGGATGCTTGATCATTATGATGCTTGTTAAGTCATGTGGTTTGTGAGATCAATAGCTAGTGATGGCCATTCCTCAACTATACATAATACCTCAGAGATCAGGTAGAGAGTGTACTTCCCAAATCCGAAGCTACCACTGCAGAGTACACAATGACTCTCGACCTTCATGGCCACTTACTGGCCCATCTGTCCTTTAGGTACTTGTAATGGTTGTATTGAAAATGAAAGACACACTGCAGAACCCACTCTGTTGGAATATATAGGTTGGTAGGAGCACAGGAATGAAAAAAGGAAGGTGAGAAATGAAACATAGTTCCTGCCTGTTGATTTGTGCAGGCTGCTACAAGCTCTAGTACTGATGGATTTAAAACTGCTTTCAGTGGCCAACATTGTCCACAGAGCAAAGATGCCTTAAAAGCTGATGTCTCCCTACATTGATTCTCTCTCATATTTAGAAATCCAGTTTGCTTCTCTCCTCTTTATCTTGTGGAATGCATAAAGATGCCCAGCATGCAGAGTTGCAGGCTTTGCAAACTCCTTCCCTTCACCTCACGGCCATACAGTCGAAATTTGAAATCACTGCTCTTTCAGGTTCCATGCAGAGAACTTGACATGTCTGTCCAGTGCATTTCTGGATTAAATTTCTTGGAAATCAGAAAAATCATCTTAAGGCTGGAGCTCTTCTGGTTATTAGTGTTCAATGTTCACAGGTCACAAATATGTCCAGTGCTTAAAGCAATCAATTTCTATTTCCAGCAATGATTCATGGTAAGTGATTGCTTCCCTGTTGATTAATGTGAGAAATACAGCATTTCTTTTTCATAAACATCAAGTGGGCAAGCAATAATTTGTTAACTCAAATGCAATCTCACCTGAATGTATTAGAAAGGTTCCTCGTTTGCTGTAATTCTAAAACTGACAATAATGAATGACAATGAGACTGATTGTAGCATTATAACTTGCCTTAGAATATCCTAGGTTATGCCTTTGCCATAAAAACTGCCTTGACACCAGCCTTCAATTCCGTGATGCCCTTGCTGAAAACTTCTTTTGGGAGGTTCTCAGATGTTGAACTTCTGTCACTGACCTCGTTAACATTTATCTATCTATACAATGCCTCTGAATTGCCTTGGACTCACAGAAGGCTGAAGAGGAGCTGATTTTTCAAAGAGTGAAGTATTTGAACATGAACCTGGCAGTAGTTTTACATTTGCAACAAAGTTAGCACTTGGTGGCTGAGGTGGAGTTCCATTCATTACATTGAGTGATGACATTTTTCTTACTGTTGCAAAGCCTAGTATGAATGGTAACAGGATAGTGCATGCGTAACCAACAGTCCTGCCAATCAAACAGTCAACAGAACTTAACTGAGCATTTACTATATGCTAAAACACTGTGCATTACCATGAGGATGAGGCAAAGTAATGTAAGACATTACTTCTGCCCTCAAAGGACTTAGGATCTGTATGTGAAGAAAAAAAAATAAACACAGTAAAACCTGCAAAAGGCGTAACCTGTGTAAGGTGGAAACCTATCAGAGACAGAAAACTCAAATATTTTCCACTAAAACAAGCGATAGAAAAGTGTTAAGACTGCATCCTGGCAAAAGCAGAAAACTTGCAAGACCCAGAAAAACAAGGCAGTCCCGTCCAGTTCTGGCTCTCACAGGTTTCACTATGTTATAAAAGTGAGACTCTAGGTCAGGGTGCCAACTAGAAGATCAGCTTACTCACATCCAAGAAGCTTCAAAATGTGGCATTCGTCTAAGTATTCTTCACGGTCTAAAATCTGGTTCTTAGCTGGGCAGTTTCACAAAATTAATCTTGTCAGTGCCCCACAGATGTTATTAATCAGGGATGTGACATATTAACTTTATAAGATCTAAGGGATTGACATATAAATCAGAGTGAAAGTATAGCTACTAGACAGCCAAATAACCCATGTCGACCTGAGTAGTGTATATGCTTCCTTGGTGCACACTCCCTGGGAAGGTTTCGTGATAAAATGAAATTGGAGTAATTGGATCAGGCTGTATGGTTGAAATGTGAAAAAGTTGAGTAGAATCTCACTCTAATAGACTGGTGCAGCCATCTTTGTCTTCCTAATACCCATCTGAGAAACTAAATATTTATATCATCCATTTCTATGGCTCATTCCTTGGATTGATATTTGATTTCTCTCTCTCAGACTTTCCTTTCTCATGCTCTTCTTCTTCTTCTTGTTAGTTGTCCTAAAGTCCATTCTGACTCATGGCGGCTGTGTGCAGAGTAGAACTGCTCCATAGGGTTTTCAAGACCTTTTAGAAGCAGATTGCAAGTCCTATCTTCCGAGGAACCTCTGGGTGGGTTTGAACTGCCAACCTTTCAGCTAGTATTCAAATGCTTAACTGTTTTCACCACCGTATTTCTGATCAACTCCACTGCTTATTGACGTAGTCTTCACTTTTTAAAAAATTGTATATTATGAAATATTATCCTTTGTCATCAAGTCAATTCCAACTCATGACGACCTCATGTGTTTGAGAGTATTATTGCTCCATAGGGTTTTCTTGGCTGTGATCTTTGTGGAAGCAGATCACCAGGCCTTTCTTCTGAGCTGCCACTGGGTAGGTTCAAGCCACCAATCTTTAGCAATCTTATCAGCAGCTGATATATGTGGAATGTATGTTAAGTATACATCATTACCAATGTTACCATCATCATAAAACAAATATCTGTGTATTTACATACAGCATAAGACATAGAAATCACCAACACCTCTGAAGCCCCCTGAGTGCTAACCTATCCCATCCCGTAAGTTAACTTCTATCATGAACATCGGAGTACACACGCACACACATGCACTCACAAACATTGTTTAGTTTTTCATGTTTTAAACTGTACGTCAATTGAATGAGATGGCTTGTATTCTTCTGTGACTTGCTTTGTTCCGTCAATATTATGTTCTTGCACAAAGCAAGAATTCATTCATCGTCAGGCTGTACTGCTATGAGCATTCCACAATTCATTTATACATTCCACAGCTGATGGGCTTTGGATTGGTCCCAGGGTTTTGTGTTACAATAAATAATGCTGCTAGAACATTCTTGTATATTTCTTCTGCTATACATGTGCAAAACTTTCTCTAGTCCGTATATTTAGAATTATTGGGTCTTAGGTATGCACAGCTACAATTTTATTAGATAATGTCAAGTTGTTTCTTAAAGTGTTGTAATAATTTACACTCTCACTGTGGTGTAAAAAAGTTCTAATTGCTTTATACCCTTACCAATACTTGGCATTTTCAGACTTCTTAATGTTTTGCCAATTTGGAGGGTATTAAATAGAGTCTCATTGTGGGTTTAGTTTGCATTTATCTGATTACTGATGAGGTTGAGCACCATCTCAATATGTTTAGTGCTCATTTGTGTTTTAACTATGAAAAATCTGTTTATTTCTTTTGACCACTATTCAATTAAATTGTTTTCTTTTTTTGTTGATATGTAAAAGAACTATTTTATAACATTCCTTTGTCTGTTACATGTTTTACAAATATCTTTTCCCAGTTCGTGGCTTTCCACTTTCTTGATCATATTTTTAATATAGTAAAATTTATTAATCTTCCCCCTTATGGTTTTTGCTGCTTTCGTCTTGTTATATAAATATTCATTGATACTGAGATCATAAGGATGTTTTCCTCTATTATCTTCTAAGCTTTTTAAGATGTCATTCACATATAGGTAATTAATACCTAGAGTAAACATTGTTTTATTTATCTTTGTGACTGTTGGAAACCCTGGTGGCATAGTGGTTAAGTGCTACGGCTGCTAAGCAAGAGCTCGGCAGTTAGAATCCGCCAGGCGCTCCTTGGAAACTCTATGGGACAGTTCTACTCTGTCCTATAGGGTCGCTATGAGTCGGAATTGACTCGACGGCACTGGGTTTGGTTTTTTGGGTTTATGTGACTGTTATGCACTCATAGTTGTTAATTGATACATGAAGATCATATATAAATTCAAGAATTAGGAGATTGCCTTCTAAGAATTTGGAAATTAAAATGCCCTATAATATCAACGTGGAGCTTTCATGGCACAGTGGTTAAGTGCGTGGCTGCTAACCAAAAATGGTCAGCAGTTCAAATCCACCAGCTGCTCCTTGAAAACCCTATAGGGCATAGTTCTGTTCTGTCCCATAGGGTTGCCATGAGTCAGAACCAACTTGATGGCACCTAACAGCAACATAATATTGACATAGCATATGAGAGCATAGATTTGTAAAGTCACTTCAAAGAGAGAAAATGGCTCCTACTCCAAAAAGACTGTGGTTCTGGTAACGTGTAGCTGTGCAAGAAACTATCTAAAAATTTACCTGTTTAAAACAACAATTTATTAATATCTTTCATGGTTCACTAGGTTGAGTGGGTTCAGCTGGACATTCTCCTTGGGAATCATTCAAGCTGGTATATGGAAGCTGAGGACTAAGTCATCTGAAGGCCTAACTGGGCTGGACTTCTAAGATGGATCATTTACATGACAATGAACTATTTAAATATCAGATTAGATAAAATTTATGAGATACCTTTTCAACGGTAAGATAGACCAAAAGTATTATCCAGAAAATAGCACATAGAGACAAAATATTTTGAAAATATGAGAGAAAAGCATGGAGGATGGAGGGAGAAGATCTAACACATGTCAAGTAGGAGTTTCAAAGAAATAAAAGATTTCAGAGGAGGCAATGTTTAAAGCAGTAATGGCTAAAATTTTCAGAATTGATGAAATACTTGAATCATCAGAATCAGGAATTCCAATGAAATTCAAGCAGAATAAGTAAAAAGATGACTATACCTAAATACATTGTAGTGAAAATGAAGTTACAAAACACTAAAGACAAAGAAAAAACTTTGAGATCAGTCAGAAATAGATTTCCAAAAATTTCGAAGTGACAACAATTAGATGGACAGCTGAGTTCTCAGCAATAAAAGTAAGACAAGTTGTCACGTTTGGAGGTCTTGGGTGGAGTGGAGAGTCCCTAGGGGCGACATAGTCCCCAGAGTTTGAGAACACCAGAGATGAGTCTGGAGGTGAAGTTGTTGCGGGAGCACTTGCAAGGTTACACGTGATAGTACTGATGACCAGGCACTCTACTGTCAGGGCGCCGCACAACCAACTGACCGGGAGGCTATCCGTCTGAGGATAGGCCTCAGTTGGGTGGTCTATGGGATTAAGTATTATACCTCAGAAAAGCCCAGGTGCCAGTTTCATATCTCTGTGTTCTAAGCTATTCTTGCAAGGGTTAACATTATTCCTGGCTAAACCTGAAAGTTACATCTGTGCTGAGATGTCCCTACTCTTGGGTTTTCAGGGTAAGGGCCACAAAGGTCAAGTTTCTCCTCCAAGGACATGTAGTGAAAAGGCCTGTGAGATGCTTATGACCTGTTAGTTGCTTATTACCACAGCCGTTTTCTGTGTCCTAAGAGGAAACCCTATTCCCTGTGTCTGTGTGGGGCTGGTAAGGGGCATGCAGCAAAAAGGACCACACAAGATGCTTGTCAGCCCACTAGCCATCTATCATCTAATGGCCATCATTAAAAGTCCCCTAGCAGACACTACGTTCCACCCCCTGACCCCGAAGGTGGGGTTGAATAGGAGTAACATGTCTAACTGAAGATTCAGTCTGTACCTCTCTCTCCCTAATTCCTGGTCAGCTTGGTATGCTCTCCATTGCTTGAAAAAGATGTGACTCAGTAGAGAGGAACAGGACCTCAGAGACCAAGATGTTGCAATTACTTTATATTAGAAGGTTCAAGGACAATTGGCAATTAAATTGTATTGAAGAACTTGACAGCACCTAACAACAACAACGATTGAAGAATACAAACTATATTTTCTAAAATATGTCAAACCAGCCTATCTCCATCTCCTTTCAGGGCAGCCACGTAGGGGTGATGAGTCTAGGATACATAAATGGTGGTACTTCTTGCCAAATGACTGACTACTGGACCAGGTAGAGAAAAAACGGGTGGAATTTCCATCAACAGAGCTTTTTAAAAACATGTGGGTCTGTCATAAACCCACTTGTTCCTCTCCGGGCCTATGCATCTGTGGTAATTAATATCAACTGATAATTTATAAGATGTATGTTATAAAAAAATTTTTTTTTATGTTCAAGGTGTATCTCCCCCCACTTACTAGCTCTGCAACCTTAGTCAAATTACTCTCTCTGAGCCCCCGTTTCCCCTTCATTAAAATGGAAGATAATACCACCTTCCTTCTCTGCCTCCCCTGGTTGTAGTGAGGATTCAATGACATGGGCTAAAAGGCTATGTAAACTTCAAGGATGCCAATAAATGTAAGTTGTTATTCTTGAATAAATGCTGTCATTATCACAATCACATGAGGCTATATTATGTAATAACCTCCTTAATCATTTCCTTAATTCTAAGGAGATGATTATAATTTGTATTCAACATTTCACATTAATTTAGGAAAATAGAAAAAAAGAGAGATGTATTTTTCAATGATGATAAATGGTATATGCAAAATACATGTGGATGAAGAAAACAAGATTAAATTATTTTTTAGATGGGCAATTACTATATGAGCCTCTGGAAAGAAAATCTAATTTAACTTTCAAGTTACTAACTTTAATCATTCTAAGTATGCTTAATAGTCATGCCAAGCGACTTGGATGAATTACTAAATCTGAATAGAGGGGAGAATTCAAGTTACACAGAGGAAAGGTCTTCTTGTCAGAGCACATTTTTTAAAAGGAAGCTGGAGATAATTTAATGTAACCATAAGATTGACTCTGTGGAGAATATTGAGTATATTGAGTTGTGTTTGCTTCTTGAACAGCACACCAAGAAATGTAATCAACTACAGAGACTGAAACAATTGAGTAACCATTCATTTTTCTCATTTTAAGGAAAGCTATTTTTGTTAGAGTTTGCAATGCCTTGAAGATAAAGCCAAATTATATTGCAAAACAAAATCAGTTTTTAACTAAATACTAGACAAATCTAGTTTTACAGGCTCCCATCATATAATTAGACAATGAAGTTTTCTAATTATTTATAGGGTGCCATAAAGAAAGGACCAATGCAATTCACAATGTCATGTCTACAAAGTAGCACTGATACAGATAAGACTTAAAAAATGAAATATGAATAATGGATGACAAATCATTTTCTTTGGTCTCCAGAAGCCACTTAAAAATTAGAAAGATGCCACAATTAATATTTTGTTACATAAGTACATCAAAAACAATCTTACTGTAGACGTCAGACCCTTTGACTGTGTTATATTGAATAGACCCATTGTTCCCAAGGGTATGTCCTTTCACAGTGGGGTCCCAACTCCTTGCAACCAAGATAGCACACCTCCTCTACTTTTCACTTCTGTCTAGCAATCCATTCCCCTCCCAGCATCTTCTCAAGAGCTCTTGGGCTCCCAATTTCCCCTGCTCATTTCCAGATCCCCTCTCCACCCTTTATCCCTCTCTATGCCTCTGGAGGATGACCTTGAAGGGCTGCATCAATTAGACTTCCTTGATATCTGACTTCCTGTTGAGTTCAGCCAATGGGAGCCACCAGCAGGAGATTGGAGTTGGAAAGGAAAGAAAAGTTGGGGTATTTATTCCACCAGTTTCCTCCCACCTGAGCAGAAATTTGGTAGTGGCTTTGTTCTTCTGTCGAAGGCCACAGTTCCTGGAGGGTGGCTCTCTCCTACAGCTACCAAAAACAAAAAACCAAACCCTTGCCACCAAGTCAATTTGATTTCGACTCATAGCAACCCTGTAGAACAGAGTAGAACTGCACAAGGAGCACCTGGTGGATTTGAACTGCTGACCTTTTGATAGCAGCCCGACTCTTAACCACTTCGCCACCAGGGTTTCCCCTATAGCTACAGCTCTTTCCAATCTCCAGTGGCTTTCCACTCCTGTGCCTTCAGGCCTAGGATGGTAATGGCTCCCTGCTGTTGCTGGCCTCTGTGTATTTCGCCATCCCTAGTTGGCTTCTCTCAACCCTGCCCACACACCTTTGTAAATGGTACCTTTAGTAGACCGTCTTCAGTCACCCCATTTGAGTGTGCCCTCTATTCCCAGCCAGGACCTGTTTTCATACAAGTCCACTATTGTCCATGTGGTCATGTCCAAACTCTTCCCTATGACCACAACTCCGTTTGCAATTCTACTTTATCTTCCTCTTAAGCAAGCTATGTAGTCAACATTACTTTCTCTTCTTCCATATCAGCTGTGACATGCTTTTCCTCTGGTCTATTATGACTGCACTTTAATTTAAAACTCACATCTAATTATTTCCTTAAGTTTAAGACATATTTAACCTAAGAAAACAGAAATCCATTATTCATATTTCTTATAGCTCTTAGGCCAGGAAGAGGAACTTAGTAGGAGCTGAATTTGAAAATTCAATTAATTATTTTTTGATTTGCTTCTCTTTTCTGGCTTTTCATATTTTCTTTCAACCTTAACTCATGCCTTCATCCTTATTCTTCTCCTGGCCCCAATTCTAAGCACCCTTTAAGTCCCAAGTCCCCTTTTATAAAGCCACTAAATTAGATTATTGGTGACAAATCAAAGGACTCTGAGTTTATGAGTCTGAAAGTCTTTTGCTCCCTCAGTATAACAAAGTCTGAGTCGTCTATCCTTCGGGGCACAATATAGAGCTATCTAAAATGCTTTTTTGGCTGATCAAAGAAAGGAGGTCAATTTACTTGGAAATTGCTATCATGTTTACTTAAACTAAACACTGTTGTTAGTTCTTTTACTGTATTAAAAAATTTCAAGTGAAGGATGCTCAAGGGTAATCTAGTACATGAGGCTATTGGAGCAGGGAAGATAAACAAAGATGAGACTAGAATGGATTTGTAGAATCAGATTTTACTTTGGCTTTATATTTTATTATAGTAATGTCTCCTTTTGTACCCCCAAGGGCCAGCTTCTGTTCTTCAAGAAGAGGCCAGAACACATTCCATAGAGGGTGATACAGAGAAGGAGGACTGTTTTGCCCATAGTACCAAAACAAACAAACAAACAAACAAACAAACCTGTTGGCATTGAGGACGCACTAGAACTATAGGACGCAGTAGAACTGCCCCATATGGTTTCCAAGGAGCAGCTGGTAGATTCGAACTGCTGACCTTTTGGTTACCAGCCATAGCTCTTAACCACTACGCCACCAGGTTTTCCTTGCCCATAGTAGAAGGTTCAACTTTATCTTCCTGATAATGAGCTGAAGAAGCACCACTATGTATCCCTTTTTAGAGGAGAGCGAGAGAAGCAAGGGGTAACACAGCCCAAGTGAGATTCAGGGAGGGAGTAGTCTAGATTGTGTGTTCTGGGTCAGCCCAATTGTAAAGGGCATGGCGTTTGTGTCTGGTGTCATCTCTGCAGCATGCCATAGTAGAGCAAGCGTGAACTCTGGAGTCTATACCTCTGCATTTGAATCCTGGATCTGCTACCTACTAGAACCAGGCATCCTGGACTGAACCAAAGATGAAATCAGGTTTCTAGAGGGATTCTAGATTTGTTGACCTTAAATTCATTAACTCATTCAACACATATTTTATTGAGTGCCTACTATTTGCAGAAAAATTTCTTTTTTTTTTCCACTATTTGCCAGGCCCTATGCTTTTTTTTTTATGCTAGGCACTGAGGATATTAAAAATGTAAGTAGTATGAAGTCCCTAACCTTATGGGATTTACCATGACTTTGCAGGCTGGCCTTCTCTCCAGCCATCAGATGACCCTAAAAGAGCTCAATGGCACATTGCCCCTCTTGTGTCCATAGGCAATTCATGCAAAATGCACTAATTAAATGTCTCCATAATGGCCGTGTGATTCAGGAATGGCCCAGCGCCAATGCCTTGAAAAGACTGTGCTCCAAATGCCGCTATTGTCCTGAAGCTAATGAATAAAGTGACCATAGCACATGCCTAAAATTGATTGTCTTCTTTATATTTAATCAAGCTCTCCTCTCCTCTGAAAATGGTAATGCTCTCTTTCTACTACAGCCACTACCCCTTCACATGAAAAGTATTAAATTTTCCCCTCTGGACAACGTTAGGAGCCCTAAAACATGGCATAAACAGTATAGAAAACATTACAAAGAACGTAGAAGAAAAACAAGATAACTAGGAGCTCCTAAAAATCAAACACTTATGCTCATCCAAAGATTTCACCAAAAGAGTAAAAAGACTACCTACAGACTGGGAAAGTTTTTAGCTATGACATTTTTGATCAGCGCCTGATCTCTAAAATCTATATGACACTGCAAAAACTCAACTGCAAAAAGACAAATAACCCAATTAAAAAATGGACAAAAGATATGAACAGACACTTCACTAAAGAAGACATTCAGGTAGCTAACAGATATATGAGGAAATGTTCACGATCACAAGCTGTTAGAGAAATGCAGATCAAAACTACAATGAGACTTCATCTCACTCCAACACGGCTGGCATTAATCCAAAAATCACAAAATAATAAATGTTGGAGAAGCTCTGGAGAGATTGGAACGCTTCTACACTGCTGGTGGGAGTGTCAAATGGTACAACCATTTTGGAAATCGATTTGGCTCTTCCTTAAAAAGCTAGAAATAGAACTACCATAGGATCCAGCAATCCCACTCCTTGGAATATATCCTAGAGAAATGAGAGTCTTTACACGAACAGATATATGCACACCCATGTTTATTGCAGCACTGTTTGCCATAGCAAAAACATGGAAGCAACCAAGGTGCCCATCAACAGATGAATGGATAAATAAATTATGGTATATTCACACAATGGAATACTACGCATGGATAAAGAACAGTGAGGAATCTGTGAAACATTTCATAACATGGAGGAACCTGGAAGGCATTATGCTGAGTGAAATTAGTCAGTTGCAAAAGGACAAATATTGTATAAGACCACTATTATAAGAACTTGAGAAATAGTTTAAACTGAGGAGAAAACATTCTTTTGAGGTTACAAGAGGAGGGAGGGAGGGTGGGAGAGGGGTATTCACTAATTAGATAGTAGATAAGAACTACTGTAGGTGAAGGGAAAGACAGCACACAGTACAGGGGAGGTCAGCACAATTGGACTAAACCAAAAGCAAAGAAGTTTCCTGAATAAACTGAATGCTTCAAAGGCCAGCGTGGCAGGGGCAGGGGTCTGGGGACCATGGTTTCAGGGGACATCTAAGTCAATTGGCATAATAAAATCTATTAAGAAAACATTCTGCATCCCACTTTGAAGAGTGGTGTCTGGGGTCTTAAACCCTAGCAAGCAGCCATCTAAGATGCATCAATTGGTCTCAACCCACCTGGATCAAAGGAGAATGAAGAACACCAAGGACACAAGATGATTACAAGCCCAAGAGACAGAAAAGGGCCACATGAACCAGCGACTACATTATCCTGAGACCAGAAGAACTAGATGGTGCCCAGCTACAACCGATGACTGATGACTGCCCTGACAGGGAACACAACAGAGAACCCCTGAGGGAGCAGGAGAGCAGTGGGATGCAGACCCCAAATTCTCATAAAAAGACCAGACTTAATGGTCTGACTGAGACTAGAAGGACCCCGGTGGTCACGGCCCCCAGACTTTCTGTTGGCCCAGAACAGCAGCCATTCCCAAAGCCAACTCTTCAGACAGGGATTGGACTGGACAATGGGTTAGAGAGGGATGCTGGTGAGGAGTGAGCTTCTTGGCTCAGGTGGACACTTGAGACTATGTTGGCATCTCCTCCCTGCAGGGGAGATGAGAGGGTAGAGAGGGTTAGAAGCTGGCGAAATGGACATGAAAAGAGAGAGTGGAGGGAGGGAGCAGGTTGTCTCATTAAGGGGAGAGCAATTGGCTGTATGTAGCAAGATGTATGTAAGTTTTTGCGTGAGAGACTGACTTGATTTGTAAACTTTCACTTAAAGAACAATAAAAATTATTAAAAAAAAATTTCCCCTCTGACTTTTAATTATCCCCTGACAGCTTTGGGAAATGGCAGGGGCAACACAAATCGGAAAAGCCATTTGGCTTTGGAATCCATCCTGTGTGCTTTTGAAACAGATTTCTGAGTTATGTTTTGAACAAATATTAATTTTAATTTTTCTTTAACAGACACCAACATATGAGATGCAAAAGGAAAGAAGTCCTTTGTGATCCGATGATGTGACGTGATAACTTTCCAGGATTCACAACATCAGGAAGAGAACTGGCCGGCCAAAAGGTGAAAAGTCGCCAAACATTTTTTAAGAATGTCTTTGCAGGAGATATATGGTAAGCTTGTACATTGGACATTTCCTCAGCCGAGGTCCCATCTACATCAATGCTTCTCAAAGTATCTATGGTGAAAGGACCAGTTTGGTCTTTGTTTTTGTTGGTCCCCCCTCCCTTTTTTTAAGTTTCAAATCTGTTGTGAACTAATATTTTTTGTTTGTTTGTTTTTTAATTTTTATTGTGCTTTAAGTGAAAGTTTACAAATCAAGTCAGTCTCTCACGCAAAAACTTACATACATCTTGCTACATACAGCCAAATGCTCTCCCCCTAATGAGACAACCTGCTCCCTCCCTCCACTCTCTCTTTTCATGTCCATTTCGCCAGCTTCTAACCCCCTCTACCCTCTCATCTCCCCTGCAGGGAGGAGATGCCAACATAGTCTCAAGTGTCCACCTGATCCAAGAAGCTCACTCCTCACCAGCATCCCTCTCTAACCCATTGTCCAGTCCAATCCCTGTCTGAAGAGTTGGCTTTGGGAATGGTTCCTGTTCTGGGCCAACAGAAGGCCTGGGGGCCGTGACCACCGGAGTCCTTCTAGTCTCAGTCAGACCATTAAGTCTGGTCTTTTTATGAGAATTTGGGGTCTGCATCCCACTGCTCTCCTGCTTGCACTAATATTTTTGTAAAATACAATAAACATGCCATTTGGCTGTCTTAGCAAAGTCAGGTTGTGATAAAAGTTTCTAAATGTTAACACTCAATTTCTGTGCATTTTTCATCACAGACCAGTAACAAACATACGGCATTGGTCTGTAAACCAAACTTTGAGTAGCTTTGTTCTATATGAATAATGTTATTGTTGTTGGGTACCATCGAGTCAATTCCAACTCATTATGACCCTATAGGACAGAGCAGAGCTGCCCTGTAGGGCTTCCAGGGCTGTAATCTTTATGCAAGCAGATTTCCACATCTTTCTCCACAGAGCAACTGGGTGAGTTTGAACCGCCAGCCTTTCCATTAGCAGCCAAGCGCTTAACCATTCTGCCACCAGTATTCCTTATATGAATAATAATGATCATCTTTTAAGATGCAGATAACATAAAAATATCATAGCATAACCTTTGCAACAATCCTGTGAGACAATTTTACAGGTAAAAAAGGAAGGTTTAGAGAGTTTAGGTAATTTGCTGAAGGTCATACAATTAATCAGTGATGGGAGGTTTCTTCCTGACTCACATCTATCCACCATCACCTTTTCTTAAGGCTCAGCAAGTAGCAAGGTGGGATAGTTTGAAGTGAGGAAGGTTAATGACAAAAGAATGACAGCAGGCCGAGTGCGAGCTGATAGTCCAAGGTCACAAATTACTGCCTGAAGGGAAAGACCAGGAGAACTAGGTCAGGCGTGAGTCAGACACTAGGTAATTGAAGAAAAGAATGGTTGAAACTCGGTTGGCCACAGGACCATGGAGACCGTGGAGTGTTTCTCCTGAGTAACTACCCCAACAAAGGATTTTTGCTTTTGTTAATCAACCTTTTTTCCTATGGCAACCAAAGATATGCCTATTAGCAACCATCGCCTGCCTCTTCTACTGCCTTCCAATGTTCTGTCTGGGGCTCACTATATCTCAGGTGCTCTTGATCCTTTAGAGGTGATGGGGTCTTCAATATCTATCCATAAAGCTTGACTGTACATGGCAAAGGGAGGGGTTCATCCTTTGGCAAGTCTTAAGGCTCATTTGGAAGGCCTCCAACCTCAGGGTGACTAAACGCTATACTATTCAAGGTATACTATCCAAGCAAGAACTTGGCTCCTGTTTATCAGCACATCGTCTTCACAGGGCACCACATCCTGTGAGCCTAGCAGAACTGGGCAAAGTAGATTGCACCCTAGGGTGGGAGTGGGAGTAGGAGGCGGGCAAGGCTGACTGCTAAACTCTTTTCAGGGAGAGAAGGGGACTTCTGCTGGGGAATCCACTCCTGACGGAGACCCCCTAGAGTCTTAGGGCTAGAACCTCTAGGAGCAGGAGACATTAACGCTAATCATGGAAACTCACAAGGAAGAAATGCAGGGTGGAAAATGAAATGGGAGACACTGGAAATGTGCATTGTCAAAGCAGGGATCCAGGCAAAAGGGAGGAGCCTAGAAACAAAGAGCCCCTGAGTAGCGGGAGGTGGGAGGCCAAATGTAGTAGACAAGCCCAAAGCATGTCCAAGCCCCAGGGTTTGGCACAAGGCAGCATAAGTAATACAGCTGGATAGTAGAAAATATAGGAAAGTGTGCACACACACACACACACACACACAAGCCAAGTCATCCATATTCCCATCACCCAGAGATGATCACGTCGGTATGTTTTCTATACCTTATTTGACTTGTAAGGAGCCCTGGTGGCACAATGGTTAAGTGCTTGACTGCTAACCTAAAGGTCGGTGGTTGGAACCCACCAATTGCTCTGCTGGAGAAAGATACGGCAGTCTGCTTCTGTAAAGATTACAGCCTTGGAAACCCTATGAGGCAGTTCTACACTGTCTTATAGGGTTGCTATGAGTCAGAATCAGCTCGACAGCAACGGGTTTGGTTTTGGTTTTATTTGACTTGCACGGGGAGTGAGCCCTGGTGGTACAGTGGTTAAGTGCTCAGCTGCTAACTGAAAAGTTGGAGGTTCGAACTTACCTAGCGGCTCCCCAAGAGAAAGACCTGGTGATCTGTTCCTATGAAGATAACAGCCTAGAAAACCCTGTGCAGCAGTCCTACTCTGTTACATTGGGTTGCTATAAGTCAAAATCTACTCAACAGCACCTAACAACAGAGTTAGCAAAGCCCAATCAACCTGGCCCCCTGACCGTGTCCTGAGAAGTTTGAGTGCAAGAGGGAGATACTGAGGTAGGGACTCTGAAATAGGAACATCTAAGCCACAACCTTGCTTGCTGAAAGTGAGGAGGACTTGAAGCACTTACTGATGAAGATCAAAGACCACGGCCTTCAGTATGGATTGCACCTCAACATAAAGAAGACAAAAACCCCCACAACTGGACCAATAAGCAACATCATGATAAATGGAGAAAAGACTGAATTTGTCAAGGATTTCATTTTACTTGGATTCAAAATCAACACACATGGAAGCAGCAGTCAGGAAATCAAGCGATGCATTGCATTGGGCAAATCTGCTGCAAAAGACCTCTTTAAAGTGTTAAAAAGCAAAGATGTCCCTTTGAGGACTAAGGTGCACCTGACTCAAACCATGGTATTTTCAGTGGCCTTGTATGCATGGGAAAGCTTGACAATGAATAAGGCAGACTGAGAAGAATTGATGCCTTTGAATTATGGTATTTTCAAAGAATATTGTATTTACCATGGACTGCCAGAAGAACCAATAAATTTGTTTTTGGAAGAAGTACAGCCAGAATGCTCCTTAGAAGTGAGGATTGCAAGACTTCATCTCACATACTTTGGACATGTTTTCAGGAGAGGCCAGTCCCTGGAGAAGGACATCGTGCTTGGTAAAGTAGAGGGTCAGCGAAAAGGAGGAAGACCCTCAAGGAGATGGATTGACACAGCAGCTGCAACAATGGGCTCAAACATAGCAAGGATTGTGAGGATGGCACAGGGCCAGGCAGTGGTTTGTTCTGTTGTACATGGGGTCACTATGAGTTGGAACTGACCCAACAGCACCTAACAACAACAATAAGCCGGTTCCAAGAATTAGCGGCAATGTTACAGATGGCAAAGGCGTCGTGGGATTTCTGACCTGAAGAGAACTTGAAGACTATCCAGTTTGAAGGTTTTAAAATTGTTCTTCAGAACCTTGTAGGTTTCGCACAGATGCCACACGGGCTGTCTGTAGGCAGAATGGGGGAGGGTTGAGTGTACAGCCAAGTGGTCAGAGTTATAGGCTTGGCAACCTGGATTCAACCCATCAGCATTGCTTTGTCTGGTTTATATGTTCCTTTCTGGGAAAGATTTGATTTGAAGAAAGGGTTAAGCTGCTTTTAAAAGAAGAATTAAAAAAAAAAAAGTTTGAAAATCAGCACTCTAATCCCAAGTAACCATTTTGCAGATGAAAAAACTGAAGTCCTGAGAGATGAAGGGGCAGTCTGAGGAGCCCATGATTGGGTGTGGTAGCTAAAAGGAGCTCTCTTGATTCCCTAGCCCTTCTCTGAGAGCCTCCCTCCACTCAGCTGTATCCTTTTATATCCTTACAGACTAGGCCTCCTCTTACTCAGAAAACATCTGGTCTTAGCTCAGAACTATACAGGAATATAGTGACCAACCATTCCAGTTTTCCAGAACTGAGAGGTTGCCCAGACAAAGGACTTTCAGTGCTAAAACCAGGAAAGTCCTAGACAAACCCAGACAGTTAGGCACCCTATCAGGAAGCCCCAGTGGTAAAGAGCTCAGCTGCTAACCAAAAGGTTGGCAGTTTGAATCCACTGGGGCAGTCCTACTCTGTCCTGTAGGGTCACTATGAGTCAGAATCTACTTGACTGCAATAGGTGTGGTTTTTTTGTTTGTTTGTTGTTTTCCTAACTAACAGCCCCATTTTTTGTTGCTGGGATCCTGGGAAAGTTTCTGTCTCACTTTAGATTTTCAGAGTCCTTCAGTATTTGGAACCCAACCTTCTAGCCTGGGTTCTTCATTTCTGCTTGTTGAGCTCATGGTTTCTGATTTATACCTGTGTAGACCCATTCTATGGGCTTACTTCTCTTCACCAACAACACCTTCTACCCAGCCTTCATTTTTCCCACTGGGATCTGATCACACTTAGCCTTTGAAGATGTCACTTACCATCCATGTGAATTGCAGCAACTCCTGGTACATCCTGGAAGTTATAGCCCCAAATGCCAACTTTTGGCAGAGCTTCTTTTCTCTTCGCTGCTGACAGGTTTGGAAAACATTGTATCTTGGCTGCTGGAGATCAACAATATATTTTATGCCCCACACAGTCTGTGGAGTGCCCTGATCTTTCTGATTAGCAGGGAATAATTTTTTCAAACTCTGTTTATTGAATAGTTAGAGTCTCTTTGGACCACTGCTGATCAGTGTATCTAAATTATTCTCACCACTTAGAAGATTTGCTGCATACCATCAGATGAGGGTTTTGTTAAGTAACCGGGGCATGGAATTTTCTCGTCTCATTTGATGAGAACTATGCTCAAATCTTCCTGTTATTTCTCTCAGCATTTGGCCTGTGGGGAAAGCCTTGTGGCCTTTGCTCTGCTCATCTGCCCACTCACATCTATTCTGGGCTTACTTTGCAGATTCTGATTTGAACTATTTTTCAGAGTCACAGACATGTTCTTTTCGAAAACAAAATGCCTGCTGGGCTCCACCCTGAGCACTTCGGCTCTCTCTAGCTGCAGTGCGGTGCTCAGACCTAAATGCTCAAGGGATGAGATTCCCAGACATCGACGTCCACGCCATAGAGTGGTCAAGTTCAGCTGTTCTGTGAAAGATTATTGCACTTTTGTTCCCATCCAGTAAACACTGAGTTATATCTTTTTGCCTCTTGTTTTTCTGTTTCTTTGGAGGGGGAAAAAATCGCTTCCTTCCAAACTTGTGAATAGGGAGACAGACATTGGTGATGTAAACATGCCTTAGGGAAGAAAATCTGTTAATTAACATATTTCCTAAAGTACCTACATCAATGGGAGAAAGACTGGAGGGGGAAATGCCCTGGTAGTTTTGGAAATAGAATCTAGGATTGGAGCTCACAATTCTAAAGGAAGAAACCTGGGAACTCATTGAATACCAACATCTTTCTCTACAGATGAGGAAATTGAGGCTCAGAGGGATGAAAGTGCTAGTTTTTCTCTCTGGCTTTGCGTTGAATCCACATGGGGAGCAGGGATGGCTATCCCAATAGGCAAGGTATGCACGGGCTTACTTGTGTTTACTTACTAATCTGTAGTGCACAATTTCACATGGGTTTCACCACATCTTTAATCAAAGATGCAAAATTGTGCACTACAGATCAGTAAGTAAACACAATTAAACCCATGTGTACCTTGCTTACTGTAAGCCCGTGCATACCTTGTTTGCTGTGAGCCCCTGTGCACCGTGCTTACTTATTAATCTGCCCCTGCCCATGAGCAATTGAATAAATGAACCCTACATTCTGTGTTCTTGCTCCACACCGATATGTGTATAGATGTGTTTTACCTGCATTTGCATTGGACTCTATTTTGGCTCTGGGGCCTCCAAGATACCGATAATAATACCAGTTGGCATGAGTCTAACTCTTGGTAACTATGTGTGTCAGAGTAGAACTGTGCTCCACAGGCTTTCCAATGGCTGAGTTTTCAGAAGTAGATCACCAGGCCTTTCTTTTGAGGTGCATCTAGGTAGACTTGAACTGCCAACCTTTCAGTTAGCAGTTGAGCATGTTAATGGTTTGTACCACCAAGGGACTTCACCAAATATAGCTAACATTTATTGAGTGCCAACTATGAATCAGGCACTTTACATATATTATTTTATTTGATGCTCACAACAGTCCTATGAGGCAAACACTTACCTTCTTTGTGCAGAGAAGGTAACTGAGGCCCAAAGAAGTGAAGGAACTTGGCCAGGTCACTCAGCTCAAAAGTGGAGAATACATATTTGAGCCCAGAGCTTTACTTCAAGCCATGCATGATGCTTGGCTGAGAAATAAGACACAGCCCCAGCCTCCAAGGAGCTCAGACTCTAGCCACTGGTCATAACCCACTGGTGGCAGTTTTCTCCAGGGAAGGAACGGCATAATCAGGAATGAGGCTCTGACTAAATCTGGAATTCGGGAACTGCCTACGAGGATACAGCAAGTGAGAAAAAGTGCTGGGTCTTGGGCCAAAGCCAAGTGGAGCATAAAGGTGGCCAAGCTGGAAGAAGGCACCGGGAGGGGTGCCAAGTCACAGACTTACAAGTGAAGCAGAGAGGAGTTGTGCTGGATGAAAAACAAGCCAAATGATCCAGCCAAGAAGGAGGACGAGGTCACAAAGGCAAATGTTTGAAAAGCCAAGCCCAAAGGCTAAGACTATGGGGAAGGGCTCAGGAGGGCTGCTTTCTCCATCCACAGCCCACTTGAGACCCAATGAACTTGTTGCCTTAAGAAGCTTAAGCTCACTTCCCTTGGTACGTTCCTTTTTCAGGATAAAAAAAAAAAAAATGATGTTTAATTGAAATTGAATTCCCACAGCTCCATCAAAATATGGTTGAGTCACAGGCTGATCATAACTGGGTTGAGCTGGGTTCCCCAGAGGCAGACCCTGAGAGGAAGTTTCTGGAATACAGTAATCTATAATTTTAATAGCAGGTAAGACAACTCTCTCCTGATTTTCTACCTTTTCAAAAACATTTTTGTGTATTTTATTTTCTCTTATACATTTACTTACTCTTAGGAGAAATTCTTTTCTATGCTTTAGAGATATCTGTTGCCACCAAGTGGATTCTGACTCATGGGGACCCCATGTGTGTCAGAGTAGGACTGTGCTCCATAGGTTTTCGATGGCTCCAGGTCTTTCTTCCAAGGCACCTTTGGGTGGACTCAAACTACTACGTTTTTGGTTAGCAGCCAATCACATTCGTTAACCATTACACCACCCAGAGACTCCTCAGAAATACTTAGCTGGAGTAATTTGCTCCCCCTGCCTTCACCTCTTTGCTTTCCCATTTTGAAATCCCCACGAAGGCTCAGAGAAATTAAATCAAGTCACCCTGGTTAGCAGATGATGTCTCTCCTCTATTTTGACTCTTCATCATTCCCTTTACATCATCTTTCCATGTGGTACAGGTGTACCTCAGAGATATTGCGGGTTTGGTTCCAGACCACCGCAGTAAAGCGAATATTGCAATAAAGAGAATCACACAAATTTTTTGGTTTCCCAGTACATACAGAAGTCATGTTTGTATTATATTGTAGTCTATTAAGTGTGCAATAGCGTTATGTCCAAAAAAAACAATAAGCCAACCAAAACCAAACCCATTGCTATCAAGTCAATTCTGACTCATAGCGACAGAGTAGAACTGCCCCATAGGGTTTCCAAGGAGAGGCTGGTGGATTTGAACTGCCGACCTTTTGGTTAGCAGCCACTAATCAAACCATTACGCCACCAGGGCTCCAAAAAAAACAAACGAGCAAACAAAAAGACAACGTATATACCTTAATTAAAAAACACATCATTGCTAAAAACGTTAACCATCATCTGAGCCTTCATCGAGTCTTATTCTTTTTGCTGGTGGAAGGTCTTGCCTCAATGTTGATGGCCGCTGACTGATCAGGGTGGTGGTTGCTGAAGGTTGGAGTGGCTGTGGCAATTTCTTAAAATAAGAAAAGAAGGAAATTTGCCACATCGATTGACTCTTCCTTTCACGAAATATTTCTCTGTAGCATTCAATGCTATTTGATAGTATTTTACCCACAGTAGAACTTCTTCCAAAATTGGAGTCAGTCCTCTCAAACCCTGCCGCTGCTTTATCAACTAAGTTTATGTAATATTCTAAATCCTTTGTTGTCATTTCAACAATGTTCACAGCATCATTACCAGAAGTAGATTCCATCTCAAGAAATCACTTTCTCTAATCAGCCATAAGAAGCAACTCCTCATCTGTTAAAGTTTTATCATGAAATTGCAGCAATTCAGTCACATCTTCAGGCTCCACTTCTAATCGTAGTTCTCTTGCTATTTCCACCGTATCTTCAGTTACTTCCTCCTCTGAAGTCTTGAACCCGTTAAAGTCATTCATGAGGGTTGGAATCAACTTCTACCAAACTCCTGTTAATGCTGGTATTTTGACTTCCTCCCATGAATCACAAATGTTCTTGATGGCATCCTCGAATGGTGAGTCCTTTCCAAAAGGTTTTCAACTTACTTTGCCCGGATCCATCAGAGGAGTCATTGTCTATGGCAGCTACAGTCTTATGAAATGTATTTCTTAAATAATAAGGCTTGAAAGTTGAAATTACTCCTTGATCCATGGGCTACAGAATGGATGTTGTATTAAAAAAAAAAACATTAATCTCCTTGTACACCTCCATCAGAGCTCTTGGGTGACCGGGTGCATTGTTAGTGAGCAGTAATTTTTTTTAATAGTTTTTATTGTGCTTTAAGTGAAAGTTTACAAATCAAGTCAGTCTCACACAAAAACTTATATACACCTTGCTACATACTCCCAATTACTCTCCCCCTAATGAGACAGCCCGATCCCTCCCTCCGCTCTCTCTTTTCGTGTCCATTTTGCCAGCTTCTAACTCCCTCTACTCTCTCATCTCCCCTCCAGGCAGGAGATACCGACATAGTCTCAAGTAGTGAGCAGTAATATTTTGAAAGGAATCTTTTTTTCTGAGCAGTAGGTCTCAACAGTGGGCTTAACATATTCAGTAAACCACGTTGTAAACTGATGTGCCGTCATCCAGGCTTTGTTGCTCCATTTACAGAGCACAGGCAGAGTTCTTAAGGGCCCAATATTTTCAGAATGGTAAATGAGCATTTAGCTTCAACACAAAGTCACCAGCTGCATTAGCCCCTAACAAGAGAGTCAGCCTATCCTTTGAAACTTTGAAGCCAGGCATTGCCTTCTCTCTAGCTATGAAAGTCCTAGGCGGCATCTTCTCCTATAAGGCTGTCTCATTTACATTGAACATCTGTTGTTCAGTGTAGCCACCTTCATCAATTCTCTCAGCTAGAGCTTCTGGATAACTCGCTGCAACTTCTACATCGGTACTTCCTGCTTCACCTTGCACTTTTATGTTACGGAGATGGCTGCTTTCCTTAAACCTCATCAACCAACCTCTGATAACTTCAAACTTTTCTTCCGCAGCTTCCACACCTCTCTCAGCCTTCGTAGAATTGGAGAGAGTTAGGGCTTTGCTCTGGATTAGGCTTTGGCTTAAGGGAGTGTTGTGGCTGGTTTGATGTTCTATCCAGATCACTAAAACTTTATATCAGCAGTAGGGCTGTTTCCCTTTCTTATCATTCATGTGTTCACTAGAGTAGCACTTTTAATTTCCTTCAGGAATTTTCCTTTGCCTTCACAACTCGCCTCTTTGGCACAAGAAGCCTAGCTTTCGGCCTGTCTTGGCTTTCAACATGCCTTCCTCACTAAGCTTAATCATTTCTAGCTTTTGATTTAAAGTGAGACCTACAACTCTTCCTTTCACTTGAACACTTAGAGGCCATTGCAAGGTTATTAGTTGGCCTAATTTCAATACTGTCATGTCTCAGGGAATAGGCAGGCCTGAGGAGAGGGAGAGAGACAGGGGAATGGCCAGTCGGTGGAGCAGTAAGAACACACACAACATTTATTAAGTTTGCCATCTTATATGGGAGCTGTTTGTGGACCCCCAAAACAATTACACAATAATAACATCAAAGATCACTTATCACGGATAACCATAACAGATATAACAATAATGAAAAAGTTTGAAATATTGCCAAGGATCACCAAAATGTGGCACAGAGACATGAAATGACCACGGGCTGCTGGAAAAAATGGTGCTGATAGACTTGTTTGATGCAGCGTTGCCACAAACCTTCAATTTGTAAAACAAAATGCAATATCTGCTAAGTGCAATAGAATGAAGCACATTTAAATGAAGTATGCCTGTGTAAGTATTTATTTCAGTGCCTTGGTCTCTAAGTTCTGTAGAGCAAGAAGCCTGTACTTCATTTTTCCTCTTCAGTGCTCCAATTATTATTAGCCTAAAATGAACCCAGTCTATCAGGTACATACTGCTTGGTAGCTCTTGAAAGCTTTGTTTCCCCTGGTGGATCCTAGCTGTAATGGCATGACACTAAACTAAATTTAACATGTGTACACTGAAAAGATTTTGCCTCATTTTTCTAGAACTTTGAGGCTGTGGTATTTGGAACTAGCTTTTTTTTTTTTTAGGCTATGATAGTTTGAGTTGCCTAGTAACCAGCTGAAGACCAGCACCAGAGTGGAACCAGGAGCAGTCATGTTCCTTAATAAAGACAGCGGCAGTTGGGGAACCAGCAGGTCTAGGGTCACGGTCTGGCTGGATCCTCACTTCTTTGAGGATGTGACTGACACATCTTTTGTTAAGCTGCTCAAATCTTCCATCTGTAAAATGGGACTAATATTTCACAGCAGGTCCTCTGACACGTATTGTGAGGATTAATAAGAATCTGAAAAACAATTTGAGCCCTTCAGAATATAAGAACTTGGGAAACATTTTGGACTAATAATAATTTGAGGCTAGTGTGAAGATAATGTTGGAAAGGAGGCTAAGCTAAATCACTGATTTCCAAGATTCAAAGGCAAATACAGTAATATCAGTCTCCCTTTTTGTCTTGCAGTTGAGATAACTGTGTTTATATAATTATTACAAGATAAGAAGTCAGTGGCATCACTAGGGTCGGTGTCACCCAGTTTGGTAACTCATGGTGTCACTCTCCCCCATGGACCTCCTCCCATACCATACCATACCATGCCATACCATGCCGTACCATACATACCACGCCACACCATGCCACGCCACGCCACACCCTACCATATCTTTAGTAATGTTTTTTGTACTAATGTTACTCATTAATTGTAATTCCCGTACATCACTTCTTCTTTTCCTTTAATTACTACTTCATTCTCAAAAAGGTTTTTGATATAGGTTCACAAATACTAATTACCACTGTATTGTACCTAAAACACCAGAAAATTTGACAAAATCAGTGACTATAAAAACACTGGCAGCAATGAAAACAACAGCAGGTGCTTGTAGTGTGTGCAGATGCAACCATGTGATTAAAAGCACCACTGTAATTGGGTAATAATGACAGCTCTGACTGGAGGGCATTTGAAGGTTCCAAAAGCAAATTAGCATAGAGTTGGAGCCTTGTAGGTATATTGATACATGTAAGCTGGGTTTATGAAAAAATTTTTTGTTGCTATATCTAACTATGGGCATATTTTTATAAAAAAAAATAACAAATTTCTGCTAAAACACTGCACAAAAAATTTATAGACTAAACCAGAGACTACATCAGCCCGAGACCAGAAGAACTAGATGGTGCCCAGCTACAACCGATGACTGATGACTGCCCTGACAGGGAACACAACAGAGAACCCCTGAGGGAGCAGGAGAGCAGTGGGATGTAGACCCCAAATTCTCATCAAAACACCAGACTTAATGGTCTGACTGAGACTAGAAGGACGCTGGTGGTCATGGTCCCCAGACCTTCTGTTAGCACAGGACAGGAACCATTCCCAAAGCCAACTCTTCAGACAGGGATTGGACTGGACAACGGGATAGAAAATGATACTGCTGAAGAATGAGCTTCTTGGATCAGGTCAACACATGAGACTATGTTGCCATCTCCTGTCTGGAGGGGACATGAGAGTGTGGAGGGGGTCAGAAGCTGGCTGAATGGACATGAAAACAGAGAGTGGAGGGAAGGGGTGTGCGTCTCATTAGGGGGAGAGCAACTAGGAGTATATAGCAAAGTGTAGATAACTTTTTGTATGAGAGACTGACTTGATTTGTAAACTTTCACTTAAAGCACAATAAAAATTTTTATGGACAGTTATTTTGGTGTCACCCCCTCTGACAGTGTCACCTGGTGTGCTCTGCACCCCCTGCATCCTCCCAGTGATGCCACTGCAGGAAGTGATGGCGAGCGCATCAAAACTGAGGGAAAATGTCTCATGGTATTAAGAAAAAATCTGAGTCAGATGTCTGAGGTCAGTCCACACATGTGGCGACTTACTCAGCACTAATTTCGCTAATCTTTCTAGAGAAGTCTGTCAATTCTAGTTGTGGAATTGAAGATACAAGGTGAGCCCGTTAGCTTGGTATATGATCCCAGGAAGAGGTTTAGTCATTCCATCAGCAGAGTGGAAACCAAGAATAAAAAATGGCTTCGTTGGGGTTTCAGTCACCTCTATGGAATCCTGGGCTTGCCTGAGCCAACCTGCTCTACCTAGGGTTCAAGGTCCATGTCATCTAGACCCCCTTTCCACCTCCATTTTTCTTTCTCACCACCACTACCCCAGGCAAACAAAAAAAGAAAACCAAACCCAGTGCCGTCGAGTCGATTCCGACTCATAGCGACCCTACAGAACAGAGCAGAACTGCCCCATAGAGTTTCCAAGGAGCTCCTGGAGGACTCAAACTGCCAACCCTTTGGTTTGTAGCCGTAGCACTTAACCACTATGCCACCAGGGTTTCCACTACCCCCCAGGCAGATCTTGTAATTCACCTGGTTTGGTTTATTCCCCTCTTCCCTCCCGCAAATAAACTTAACTATTCTCAGCTGCAAACATCAGCGCACAAGTTTCTGTCTTAAAAAAAAAAAAATTTTTTTTAATTCTCTCAATGACCCGGAAAAGCCTAAGTTACATTCTCCTTTGTAAAAAGGACCATTCTCTTTCCCAGGCCCACACTGGTCATAAAGCCCCCGAGGTATAATCAGGCATCAGGAAGAAGTGATTTCCTCCTTACTCTGCTGCTTTCTGTGTACATTTAAGGCAAATTACTTCATCTCTCTCAATTTTAGATTCTCATCTATAAAACTGAGATAATAATACACTCGAAGACGTAGTGAGGATTAGATGAGATTATGTGTATATATATACATATATAATGCACACACACATTCAGAAATCTCATAATGCTCAGTACTCAATAAACTGTTCTTTCTCTCTCTTCCACTTTTCTAGCATTGATACCAACCATGGCAGTTGTACTAATTTCCTAGAACTACCATACAAAACAGAAACTTGTCTCACAATTCTGTAGGCCAGAAGTCCAAATCAGCCAGGCCATCCAAAGTCTCTAGGGGAAGATCCTCTCTTGTCTCCCTCAGCTTCTGGTAGGCTCAGGCAGTCTTTGGCTTGTGTGTGCATCCTCACAGTGGCCTTCTTTCCTCTCTGTCTCTTCTCATCTTTTTTAGGACACCACTCAGATTGGATTAGGGCCCACCCTACTCCAGTTTGACCTCCTGTTAACTGCTAACATCACCAAAGAACCTGTGTCCAAACAAGGTCACCTTCATAGGTTCCAGGGTTTAGGACGTCAACATATCTTTTCAGGGGACACAATTAAATCCATAACAAAAGCTTTTCTAGAAGCTAGAGTAGGACCCTATGTTCTTGTTGTTTTTGTGTGCCATTGAGTCCATTCTGACTCATAGTGACCCTATATGACAGAGTTCATATCACCAGTGGCATAGTGGTTAAGAACTACATCTGCTAACCAATAGGTCAGCAGTTCAAATCCACCACGCACTCCTTGGAAACTCTATGGAGCAGTTCTACTCTGCCCTATAGGGTTGCTAAGAGTCGGAATTGACTCGATGGCAATGGGTTTGCTTTTTTTGGTTTAATATCAGGAGACCTGGTGGCACACTGGTTGAGTAGTTGGCTGCTAACCATAAAGGTTGGCAGTCCGAATCTACTACCTGCTCCTTGGAAACCCTATGGGGCAGTTCTACTCTGTCCTATAGGGTCAGAAACAATTCGACAGCAACGGGTTTGGCTTTTTTTAAAAATATCACCTAAATAGATGTGTTCCTTTCCAGGTTAGAAAGTAAAATGTATTGTCCACCAACTTGTGTTATACTTTTCTGTGATTTTTAAAGAATCCAGCCACTTTGTCTGCTCCTCACACCATGCTGAGATCATTTGTTAATCACAAGCGCATAAAGCACAATTATTAAATAAGGCAAAGAAACCTCCTATTAAAAAAGGAAGCATACCGTGGTCCTTTCTTAAGGGGATGAGTTTTCATTGTCTTATCTTGGCTATTTTTTAAGTGCTGCTCACCTATAATAAGAGAAAAGCATCAAAAACCACCATCCTAGAAAGAGAACCCACCTTACGCTAAAAACACTCATGGGCTACTGGGCCATTGGCGCTTTCTCTCTGGGCATTAGGGTACTCATTGTGTGGGGACATGTGGCTGCCTTGGCTGGATCTGATCCACAACAAGGACTCTGGAAGACATTCATTTATTTAATCACTTGTCCTGGAGCCACTGCTGAAATTGCAGCCAGCTAAAGTGACACAGTATACCAAGTCCCTGCACTTAGCATGGAAGATGAAAGGAGGCATCATACAGATGGTTGGCTAAAGGCCAGGTGTTACAGCTGCCCTCGCCCTCAGAACACCAGGGAATTTCTAAATGCTGCCCTGGCCTGCACTGATTTTCTTCAAATACAGGAACTTCTGGAATTATACCCAGTTCCCCCCCCACCACCACTACCACCATTAAAAAAAAAAAAACCCAGCTGGATGCCTCTATAGGGACAGGTGATTCCCAAAGCCCAATAACTGTAATGACACAGGACTTTGAGGATTTACTCTTTTCTAAAAAGAGCAGGGCAGGAGTCTCTTACGCTTTCACTCTGGCTTGCCTGGGACTTTCCCAGTTTTAGCACTGAAAGGCCATTGTCCTGGGAAGCCCCTCAGTTCTGGGAAAACCCAAAGCAGCCTTCTTATAAACATGGAAAGGAGTGGGGAATGGCAGGCAACCACCAACTTCTTTAAATAGAATGAGCCATTGACTCATTCAACTTAGAAAATTCCAGGAAAAAGTTTTCTGATTAACACACAATCCTAACACCATCCAAGATCTGCTCCTTCTTCCCTAATTTGATATTAACAATTATTTTTGAGGCAGGAAACTCTTTGCGAAACTGATAAAAACTTCAGATACTCTTTCCTGAAAAATCTATGACTATCCATATTATATTGAGGTATAACATACATAAATCAAACGAACTAATCAAAATGTTACGACTTGATAAATTTTCATAAACTGAACACACCCAGATCAACAGCATCCAGATCAAGAAACAGAGCATCACTAGTACCCCTATTACTGAAGGAAAAAGTCCAAGCTGCACTGAAGGCATTGGGGTAAAACAAGCCTCCAGGAATTTATGAAATACCAATTGAGATGTTTTAACAAATGGATGCAACACTGGAAGCGCTCACTCATCTATGCCAAGAAATTTGGAAGATAGCTACATGGCCAACCGACTGGAAGAAATCCATATTTGTGCCCATTCCAAAGAAAGATGATCCAATAGATTTCAGAAATTCACAATATCTTTAATATCATATGATGATCCAACAGAATTCACAATATCTTTAATATCACATGCAAATAAAATTTTGCTGATGATAATTCAAAAATGGTTGTAGCAGTATATCAACAAAGAACTGCCAAAAATTCAAGCCAGATTCGGAAGACAACATGGAACGAGGGATATCATTGCTGATGTCACATGGATCTTCGCTGAAAGCAGAGAATACCAGAAAGATATTTACCTGTGTTTTATTGACTATGCAAAGGCATTCAACTGTGTGGATCATAACGAATTTTGGATAAGATTGAGAAGAATAGGAATTCCAGAACACTTAATTGTGCTCATGTAGAATCTGTACATAGACCAAGCAGTCTTTTGAACAGAGCAAGGGGATACTGATTGGTTTAAAGTCAGGAAAGGTGTCCGTCAGGGTTGTATTCTTTCAGCATACCTATTCAATCTGTACACTGAGCAAATAATACAAGAAGCTGGACTATATGAAGAAGAACGTGGCATCAGGATTGGAAGAAGACTCATTAAGAACCTGCGTTATGCAAATGACACAACCTTGCGTGCTGAAAGTGAAGAGGACTTTAAGCACTTACTGATGAAGATCAAAGACCACAGCCTTCAGTATGGATTGCACCTCAACATAAAGAAAACAAAAATCCTTGCAACTGGACCAATAAGCAACATTATGATAAACAGAGAAAACACGGAAGCTGTTAAGGATTTCATTTTAGTTGGATCCACAATCAACGTCCATGAAAGCAGCGGTCAAGAAATCAAACCACGAATTGCATTGGGCAAGCCTGCTGCAAAAGACCCCTTTAAAGTGTTGAAAAGCAAAGATGTCACTTTGGAGACTAAGGTATGTCTGACCAAGCCATGGTATTTTTAATGGCCTCATATGTGTGGGGAAGACTGAGGAAGAATTGATACATTTGAATTATGGTGTTGACGAAGAATATTGAGTATACCATGGACTGCCAGACAAACGAATCTCTTGGAAGAAGTACAGCCAGAATCCTCCTTAGAAGGGAGGACAGTGAGACTTCGTCTCTTGTAATATGAACATGTTATTAGGAGGGACCAGTGCCTGGAGAAGGAAATCATGCTTGGCAAAATGGAGGGTCAGGGAAAAAAAGGAAAATCCTCAGTGAGATGGATTGGCACAGTAGCTACAACAATGGCCTCAAACATAGCAAAAATTGTGAGGATGGTGCAGGACCAGGCAATGTTTGGTTCTGTCGTACATAGGGTTGCTATGAGTTGGAACCTAACAGCAACAACAACCGAG
This sequence comes from Elephas maximus indicus, assembly GCF_024166365.1. Classification (NCBI taxonomy): domain Eukaryota; kingdom Metazoa; phylum Chordata; class Mammalia; order Proboscidea; family Elephantidae; genus Elephas; species Elephas maximus. The sequence continues at coordinate 165,157,281 of NC_064846.1, forward strand.
TTTTTATCTATTGCTCTTTGGGTTTTTTTTTTTTCTTTGGGAAGCAACCTCCCTCAGGAAACCTACAAATGGAGGAACTAACATGGCCTCAGTAATAGCAGAAACAACACTGCCAGCTTACAGGAGAGTGGGTAGCCCTGGTTTTGCAACCATAGGCAGTCAAATATTATTATGAAGTACAGCTAAAGCTGCAACCCTATTTTTGAACTATTTTAGAGTAAATGCACCCACAAAAAGGAATTTAAAAATAAAGACAGTTTCTTATTTTCCTTATAATTAGTGTTTTTAAAATAATATCTGGAAAACATGAGGAAACATCATATATAGTTGTTTACGATGCTTTTCCTTCTAGAAAGATATTATTTTCTTACCGTAACGCCAGGGCTAACTGAGCAAGTTTTATACTAACTCTGCCTGTAATCTCAGTCTTGAGCCTAGCAAAAAGAATCCTGAGAGCTAAAATTAAGTAGAGGTAGACTGGCAAGAAAGACAGAAGTAGTCTTCCAAATTGGCCTCAAATTGGTCAGCTGCTGTTAATAAATATTTATTGGGTACTTATTATGTGCGGAGTGTGTGCTGGGTGCTGAAGCTGCCCTTCATTAAACCAATTTGCAAGCATGATAAGCTAGCCTTATAAAATGCCTACCCCAAGCCTTGTAGGCAACAGAAGATGATGGGGTTTTATTCTTTCCCCCATCCTCTCCTAGCACTTCTCACAAATCTCCCCATTCTTTATGAAGGTTTACTTGTGTATTCTTACGAGAAAGCTGATATCACTGATTTAGCATCAAGGGTGCAGGCTTTGCACTGTCTCTTTGCCTTCTTCAGCAGTGAAGATTCTCTAATTCCCCCTCTCCTCTCCCAGCTATTGCCCAGAACATGCATTTTGCAAGCTGATGAGTTGAAATGCAAGGCAAAAACTGTGGATACAGAACTGAGCTAAAAAAGCTTATTACACAGAAGAAATTTCTTTTTTAAAAATTTTCTGCCTATGCTGTTTAAACTTTAAGCAGAAGATATGTGTCACATAATAGTCGACTGATTTGCTATTAATTGCTCTATGAAAAAAAAATCATTAGAAATGAATTAGTCAATCTGTCCTATCCCTCCATCTTAGCACTGGGGCCTGTAGCATCTCCAGTTTTAATCTCCTCTCCCAAGCCTTCAATCACAGCTTATTACAGAAGAACAGATGATGTTGGCTATTTATCCACAAGTGTGGAGATGTTCTGTACATTGCACACGCAGCCCTGGGGGAATTGTAGCTGACCACCCTTCTTCCTACAGAGTTTCAGCAAATGAGTGGCCTGAGGTGTGGCAGAGGATTGTTTGAAAGGTGAGGGTGATGACGATGGGTTGGCTGGGTGCTGCCTCCATCCAGGAACACACAGGGAAGCCAGAAGCAGGACAAGAGATGCCGAGGGAGAGACTCAATGGCTAGATACCCGGGATCCCTGGACTTCCCATCACGCAGTTATTTCTTTATGTGTGGAAATTGTAGTATTTTTATAGGATTTTTCAGAAAGAGGAAGGAGATGATCATTTTCGATTAGCAAAGGGATTTTTCTTTGGCTGTGAGAGGGATTTGTTCATTTTCCTTTGTTAACAACCCTTGGTGGTGCAACTAGTTGCACGGGGCTACTAACCAAAAGATTGGCAGTTGAAAGCCATCCAGCGGCACTTTGGAAGAAAGGCGTGGCCATCTGCTTCCTTAAGGACTACAGCCAAGAAAAACCTATGGAGCAGTTCTTCTCTGACACACATGGGGTCACCGTGAGTAGCAATAAACTGGATGGCAGCAGTTTCTTTTCTTTTTAAACAACCCAGGTATCTGTCCCGGGTTCTGTTCCAGCAATATTCCAAGATTGTCACTGATCAGCAGTGGCTCCTGCTGCTCAACAATCCGCAAAGATCATTGTTGTTATTGGGTGCCATCCAGTCAGTTCCAACTCATAGAGACTCTACGCACAACGGAACGAACCACTGTCTGGTCCTGCGCCATCCTTGCAGACGTTGTTATGGCTGTGCCCATTGTTGCAGCCACTGTGTCAGTCTACCTCACTGAGGGTCTTCCACTTTTTTGCTGACCCTTTACTTTACCAAGCAAAACATCCTCCTCCAAGTACTGGTTCCTCCTAATAACATGTTCAAACTACATGAGATGAAGTCTTGCTATCCTTGCTTCTAAGGAGCACTCTAGCTGTACTTCTTCCAAAACAGATTTGTTCGTTCTTCTGGCAGTCCGTGATATATTCAATACTCTTTGCCAATACCATAATTCAAAGACATCAATTCTTCTTTGGTCTTCCTTATTCGTTGTCCAGCTTTTGCATGCATATGAGGCAATTGAAAATACTACGGCTTGGGTCGGGCGTACCTTAGTCCCCAAAGTGACATCTTTGCTTTTTAACACTTTAAAGAGGTTTTTTGCAGCAGATTTGCCCAACATAATACATCATTTGATTTCTTGACTGCTGCTTCCATGAGCATTGATTGTGGATCCAAGTAAAATAAATCCTTGACAACTTCAATAGGTTCTCTGTTTATCATGATGTTGCTTATTGGTCCAGTCGTGAGGATTTTTGTTTTATGTTGAGATGTAATCCGTACTTAAGGCTGTATTGTCTTTGATCTTCATCAGTAAGTGCTTCAAGTCCCCTTGACTTTCATCAAGCAAGGTTGTGTCATCTGCATATCGCAGGTTGTTCTCCAATCCTGATGCTCCATTCTTCTTCATATAGTCCACCTTCTTGGGTCATTTGCTCAGCATACAGATTGAATAAGTATGGTGCAAGGATACAACCCTGATGCACATCTTTCCTGACTTTAAACCATGTACTATCTCCTTGTTCTGTTGGAAAGACTGCCTCTTGGTCTGTGTACGGGTTTCACATGAGCATAATTAAGCGTTCTGGAATTCCCATTCTTTGAAATGTTCTCCATAATTTGTTATGATCCACACAGTCGAATGCCTTTGCATAGTCAATAAAACACAGGAAAACATCTTTCTGGTATTCTCTGCTTTCAGCCAAGAGCCATCTGACGTAAGCAGTGATATCCTTTGTTCCACATCCTCTTCTGAATCTGACTTGAACTTCTGGCAGTTCCCTGTCGATGGACCGCTGCAACTGCTTTTGAATGATCTTCAGCAAAAATTTACTTGTGGTTGATATTAATGATATTGTTCAATAATTACTGCATTCTGTCAGATCCCCTTTCTTTGGAATGGGCACAAATTTGGATGTCTTCCAGTCAGTTGGCTGGGGAGCTGTCTTCTAAATTTCTTGACCTAGCACCTCCGGCGCTGCATCTGTTCTTTGGAACATTTCAACTGGTATTCTGTCAATTCCTGGAGTCTTGTTTTTTCACCATTCCCTCCAGTGCAGCTTGGACTTCTTCCTTTGGTACCATCGGTTCTTGATCATATTCTACCTCCTGAAATAGTTGAATGTCGATCGATTCTTTTTGGTACAGTGACTCTGTGTATTCCTTCCATCTTCTTTGATGCTTCCTGCGTCATTCAATATTTTCCCTGTGGAATTCTTCAATATTGCAACTCGAGGCTTGAGTTTTTTCATCAGTTCTTTCAGCTTGAGAAATGCCGAGCGTGTTCTTCTGTTTGGTTTTCTAACTCTAGGTCTTTGTGCATTTCAGTATATTATTTTACTTTGTATTCTCTAGCCACCCTTTGAAATGTTCTGTTCAGCTGTTTTACTTTATCATTTCTTCCCTTCCCTTTAGGTACACTACATTCAAGGGCAAGTTTCTGAGTCTCTCCTGACATCTATTTTAGTCTTTCCTTTCTTTCCTGTCTTTTTAATGATCTTTTGCTTTCTTCAAGTATGATGTCCTTGATGCTGTTCCACAACTCGTCTGATCTTCAGTCATTAGCATTCAATGCCTCAAGTTTATACTTGAGATTGTCTCTAAATTCAGATGGGATATGCTTAAGGCTGTATTTTGGCTCTTGTGTACTTGCTCTAATTTTCTTCAGCTTCAATGTGAACTTGCATATGAGCAGTTGATGTTCAGTTTTGCAGTTGGCCCCTGGCCTTGCTCTGACTGATGATATTGAGCTTCTCCACCATCTCTTTCCACAGTTGTAGTCTCTTTGATTCATGTGTATTCCATCTGGCAAGGTCCATATGTATGGTTGCTGTTGATGTCATTGAAAAAGGTATTTGCAATAAAGAAGTTGTTGGTCTTGCAAAATTCTGTCCTGTGATCTCCAGTGTTCTTTCTATCACCAAGGCCATATTTTCCAAGTATTGATCCTTCTTCTTGTTTCCAACTTTCAAATTCCATCACCAGTAATTTACCAAAGCATCCTGATTGCATGTTCAGTCAATTTCAGACTGCAGAAGTTAGTAAAAAAAATCCTCAATTTCCTCATCTTTGGCATTAGTGGTTGGTGCATAAATTTGAATAACAGTCATATTAACTGGTCTTCCTTTTAGGTGTATGGATATTAACCTATCACTGACATTGTTGTACTTCAGGATAAATCTTGAAATGTTCTTTTGACAATGAATGTGATGCCATTCCTCTTTAATTTGTCATTCCCGGTGTAGTAGAATATATGATTGTCTGATTCAAAATGGCCAATACCAGTCCACTTCAGCTTACTAATGCTTAGAATGAAGCCCTGGTGATGCAGTGGTTAAAGAGATCTGTTGCCAACCAAAAGGTCAGCAGTTTGAATTCACCAGGCACTCCTTGGGAACCGTATGGAGTAGTTCTACCCTGTCATATAGGGTCACTATGAGTCAGAATTGACTAGATGGCAAAGGGCTTTTTTTTTTGAATGCCTAGAACACTGATCTTTATGTGATCCATTTTGTTTTTGACGACTTCCAATTTTCCTAGTTTCATACTTTGTACCATCCATGTTCCATTTATTAATGGATGTTTGCAGCTATTTATTCTCATTTTCAGTCATGCCACATCAGTGTGTCATTAACGTGGACTCTAATTTGAGGAGGCAGCTCTTCCCCAGTTGTATTTTGAGTGCCTTCCAACCTGAGGGGGTCATCTTCCAGCACTATACCAGACAATGTTCCGCTGCTATTCATATGTTTTTGACTTAACAATTTTTTCAGAAGTAGACCACCAAGTCCTTCTTCCTAGTCTGTCTTAGTCTGGAAAGTTCCACTGAAACCTGTCCACCATGGGTAACCCTGCTGGTATTTGAAATACTGGCGGCACAGTTTCCAGCATCACACCAGCACGCAAGCTACCACAGTATGACAGACTGACAGACACGTAGCACAAAGTTCATGACAGGACGTTAATTCACAATGGGAAAGGACCCAACTCTTCATGACTTAGGCCAAGACTTCCTAACCCTTACGACTTTCTTATGACTTTGAGGACACCTTTATACCATCAGACAAATCCCCAAATTACCATACGTTTTTACTTAGTTTCTAGTAGTAGTTGGTTGAGAAATATTTACACTGGGATCAAAGAAAAAAAATGACGATAGATTCAAACACACTTTTTAATGACCTTGTATTTTATTGATCTCGACATCTGAAGACATTTGAAAATAGTACTCCATATATGAAGGAGACTTATTATTTATTCAGCATGCATCCAGTGTTTGATGAACAGAGGGATCAAAGTGCTTTTGCAATAGCCCTTAGGGTTCCTGAGTGTCCATAATGCACAGATTTGAAAACAGTGACTTAAACAATGACTGCTATCAAATAAATAAATATATAAATGAATAATTAATTAATAAGAAAACCCAAACCTGGGCTCATTAGTAAAACAGAGGGAAGCAGATTTGTTTGTTAGGCTGAAATTACAATTACTTTGGTTGGTAAATGGGAAATTATTCTGTAATAAATCTTGTTACTGCCATGAACATCTGTGATGAGTTTAGGGGCCCTCATTGCTTCTGGGAGCCCTGGTGGTGCAGTGGTTAAGAGCTCGGCTGCTAGCCAGAAGGTCCACAGTTCGAATCCCCCAGTCTTTCCTTGGAAACCCTATGGGGCAGTTCTACTCTGTCCTATAGGGTCGCTATGAGTTGGAAGAGACTCAACGGCAATGGGTTTGGGTTTTTTGGTCATTGCTTCTGGGTCAACAAACTGTACTTTTAAAGCAGTCAGAGGAAATAAGTCGTCTTTAGAAGTAAATTCTAGGTATGAAAATGATGTTTTTAAAGATGGTTTCTTTTTCTTTGGGGATTCAGGACTGAAGATCATGCAGACACTCATGGCTTTTATACTCAACCTTCCCAATGTGGATAGTCTTGTTCCAAGTGTGCTGGGCAAGGATGGAAACTGGCCTGATGCCTCCTGCAAGACCTCCTCTGATGTTGACAGGTAAGGGAAACCCCTGTTGAAAGATGAAAGTTGGCTCTTAGCAGAGCCATTCTACTGTGAAGAACAGGCTCATGACTGCTACTTCTCTTACTCCTCATTCAACTCTGAATCACAAATGCTCACTTAGCATCTGTTGGAGGTCATGATGGAGCTTCAAGTCTCATTAAATGGAATTTTGGCCAAAGGATAATGCATCACCTGAATTCTATCTTGGCTCAGGTTCTTTCTTCTTCTTCAGGCCCCTAAAGGCACTGTGCCCACACGGACAATAACAAGGGGAAGAAGGCACCATTTATTTTCAGCGAGCCTGTGCCTGAAACACCTATGTAGAGCTTCAGAGGTTTCCAGGCAACCAGACAGGAGTCCATGACTTAGACCCAAGTCAGGGAGTGAAGGTCTCATCCATCCACCAAACCAAGTTCCACTTTCAAAATTGTACCACTCTTATGACAGCTGTATTAGGAATAGGAAACCAGTATTTAGAACATTCATGTACATGTGTGCTAGAAGGGAAGGGAGCCAGCACCCAGGGCCAGCTTCTGCTTCACTGTGGCAAGAGAAACAGAGAAGCACACCTATATATTTGACCCTATAACACACATGGTCAAACACACACCAGAGTACTAGAATCTGAGCCACCCAATTAGGAAAGCCTACTTTGGGGAAGGACTGAGAAAGTAGTACCTACGGATCTCATTCTAGAAGACCATTCCTCGTCTATGAGATCCAACTTGGAGGACATACAGCTTTGGAAGTTTTCATACAATGAATTTTTTGGTAGATGAAATTGTACTCATAACTGCGGTGTGATGGATTGCTTTTGTGTGGCCTTTCTCACCATGGTCTTGTAAGTCCTGCCCATGTGATTGGGCGGGACTGTGCAGATAGGGTAATTGTAGCCCACCAAGGGGATTGGTCAATTTTGCCATCCCACTGGGCTTGAAATGAGCCACCCCAGAGGTGGGAAAGAGAAGATCCCACCACCAACAAGGAAGAACAACCAGGAGCCAGCACGCCCTTTGGACCCAGAATCCCTGCACTGAGAAGCTCTTGGACCCGGGAGACAGAGAGAGAAAGAGCTGTAACACTGAAGGCAGCGAGAAGTGGCAGCAGAGACTCGGCAGCAGAGACAGTGTGGTGGGCTTCCCAGCCCATGGAGAGAAAAAGCTGAGTGCCTTTAGGCAGAGGGCAAGGGCTAGGGAGAGGCATGCCTGCAAGCATGGCTGGGAAGAGGCTGTCCTGATGGAAGAGGCTGTCCTGATACACTGTATCTTGAGTGTTCCTGAGCCCAAATTGTAACTGTCACTTCCCTAATAAACCTCATAATCATGAGTATTGTCTGTGAGTTCTGTGTGGCCATTGCAATGAATTATTGAACCCAGCAGAGAAGTAGAGAGTGCTGTGGGAGGGACAGTTGGTGTCAGAATTGGTAAAGATGGCAGAGAGAGGAGGCATGTCTGACCTCCATCTCATAGGAATCAGCCTTGGGCTCTTGATCTTGATTCTCCTTCCTCCTTGTGAATTTAGAGGAGGTCAGATGCCATCCCCACACCATTTTTACAATAACCTTGTGGCACAAGAAGCTGAGCATATATTCATGGAAACAGTCTTTAACTTCCTGAAGCTGAAGCATAATCAGACTTATGCTAGCACTTGATGAGTTAAGTGAGCTGAAAGGTGAAGTCTGACAAATTTGTTAATGGTATTTGTTTTAACCAAGAGGATCAAGAAAATCCATCAGATATAAACCTTTGTCTCATCTCCTACTGCTGTTATTGACAAAATTGTGGAAATGTTTTCTGCAGAAAGCCAATGAATTGCTTGATCTTTATAAAAAGTGGATAAAACAGTATCTCAACTCTTAGGAGATAAGAATGTTCTAGAACAGTATTGTCCATTAATCTCCACAGTCCAATAACCAGTAGTCATATATGATTATTAGTCTTTGAAATGTGGCAGTATGGCTGATTAATTTTATTTAATTTTAATAATTTAAATTTAAATAACCATGTGTCTAGTGACTACCATATTGGACAGCACAATTCTAGAAGAACATTAATGTACTATAATGTTTGGGGGGATGTTAGTTCCATTCATGCCTGCTATCTTTCTTATATCACAGTCATAAAAGAGTATATAAAATCCAATATATAAATTTAAAGAATAATAAAATAAGCTCATGTGCCTTCAAACCAGCTTAAGAAAGAGAATATTGTCCAAACCTCTGATATTCCCCAAGTGCCCATGCCTGATCCCTTTGTACTTCACCACTGCCCCCTCCACACTATCCTGAATTTTGTGTTTGTCATTCCCTTTATTTCATTGTATATTCTTACTAAATTTTGTATCCATTCCTAAAAAATATTTTATTTTAATTCACGTGTTCTTGGACATTATATAAATATAATTATACTATATGCATTCTTTGGTGACTTGCTTTTTTACTCAATATTATTTAACAGAGTAGTCATACATTGTTGATGCATGTAGCTGTACCTCATTTTCACTGCTCTTAATAACGCTACAGTAACATACCTCGTTTAGATGGTAGCTATGATTAGGTATTCCTTTTTTGTCTGGCTCCAGTTTATTAATATGCTGTTGTTTTCTCATTCATTCTCCAGTCAATGGATAAGTGTTGTTTCTATTTTCGTGCTATCTTGCTTTGAACATTTTTCACATGTTTCTAGGGTTAAATAAGAAAGAGTAGGTATAGGGTACATGTCTGGGGGTCAAATTGCTAAGCCATAGGGTATGAATATGTTCCACTTTACTAGGTAATGCCAAATTGTTTTCCAAAGTGGTTGTACCAATTTACACACCGACCAGTACTTCAATGAGTCTCCGTATTCTAGCAATGATTGGCTTTGTCAGACATTTTCATTTTTTTTATCTGATATGCATATATGCCATCTCATTGTATCCTTAACTAGCATCCCCAGATTATTAATGAGGTAAAAGATCTTTTTATTTATATATCTCTTCTTGTGAAATGTCTGCTTTTTTTTTTCATTGATTTGTGGGGTATTTTTATATATTCTGGTTATTAATCCTCTGCCAGTTATATGTATTTCAAATATTTTCTGCATATTTGTGGTTTGTCTTCTACTTTTTATGGTCTATTGATTGAACAGGCATTCTTATCTTTAATGTACTTAAATTTATCATTCTTTTCCTTTATGTTTGCGCATTTGTCACCTTATTTAAGAAATCCTCACTTCCTAGAGGTTGTAATACTATCTATTCCCTTATATTTTCTTTTAAAATCTTTAGTTTTCCTTTGTCTGTGAGTCCCTTAGCCATCTTTATCCACTGAGTTCTGCATATGGTATAAGATGGAGATACAAATTCATTTCTCTCCATAGGGATAACTATTCATCCCATAAGTTACTGAATAGACAGGTCATTTCCCCACTGATCTCCCATGCTAACTCTTTCATACATCAAGTTTCCATGTAAATGTGTGCACAATTCCAGGCCCTCTCTTTTGTTCCAGTGGTCTAACTTTGAACCAATACCACAATGTCTTAATTACTGTAATGTTGAGAAAGAAGCCAGACAAAAAAGAATACCTAATCTGTATTTCATTTACATAAAGTTCAAAAACAGAATGAATGCTTTGCATCCTTTCCAATGAGTCAAGGAAAAGAGCAAAAGATGAAGATATCATGGAGTAAGACAGAAGCCACTGGAAGGGTTTCAGCAGAGGAGTGACATGACCTGACTAATGTTTTCAAAGTATCACTCTGGAAACTCTGTTGAGAATTGACGTTTGTAGAGGGAAGAGTGGAAACAGGGGGACCAGTCATGAGGCCAGTACAACAATCTAAGTAAAGGAAGATGGCAGATGGGACCAGAGGGGTGGCAGTAAAGGTGGTGACGTTTGGTCAGATTTCAAGTATATTATGAAGATAAAGGTGATGGAATTTGCTGATGAACCCATTGTGGAGTATGAGAGAAGGAGAGACATCAAGAAACATACATTAAGGTTTTTGGTGAGCAGTTATAAGGATGGATAGAGTGTAAATAAAATACATGCATATATAACGTGTTTATGTAGAACATAAGTAAAGTACACACACAGACACACACACACTGCTTAGTATAGGTCTTGGAACATTGTATGTGCTTAATAAATAGTCCATTTCCTTCACACTTAAGGCATGAATATAAAGCACAACCTAGTTCAGTCTTCAATATCCCATAGTTTCTTAAATCTAGAGATGCCCCACACTCAAATGCCAATCCTGTGTTACACTTATCTGAAAATGGAGTGGGGACGGAAGAACGTATGTAAAGTGTGATGTCTACAACCTTGATTCTTAAGCTATGGGTGTGACTAACACTGGATATGCACTACCAGGAATACCCATCTTAGCAAAGAATCAGAGGAAACAGGAGTAGTGGTGACAATGTGGCTTCCAAGAAAACAGTTGTTTTTTTTCAGATTGAGTACATTTTAGCATGAGCCTAAGGGTGAATGTTTACAGTAGAGAGATTTGAGATCTGTGTGTTATCTCATATAAATAATTTGAGCCCCTTGGAAGAAAGTTTAGGTATTTATCAAGATGGTCATTATTCTCTGCTGTGGCTGAGCAGTGAAATGCTTTCCAAATGTTCTTCTCATTGCATCAGTTCCTAAGATGGATGGCTCGATATGACTTTATTGACTACCTGCCTTTCAGAGCTGACAGACTCCATCCCCAAAGTGACATAGTGCATCTCCATATATTTCTGTCTGCAAAGCTAGTACCAGACACTTGGTACTTACCAAATTCATTGGTACTTACCAAATTCATTCCTGTGGTTATTACAAAAGCCAAGCTTTCTCCTTTCTTGGGTTTATACTGCGTGTCTAACCAAAAGCCTTTGCCAGGAACTGCATCCATCTATGCTGCTCTCACACCTTCTCTATGGACATCACTCATATCCCTAAGGACTAGTAAAATTATGTCCAAATTCTACTAGCCATCCAGTTGGGGCAATTGCTAATATAAGAGCAGCAGCTTTAAGAGTTCTTCAGTTGGCATTCTTTTTAAGATAACAAAGAAAATGAAGAAACTAGTCAACAGTCAACACTGACCATGTAAAACCTTCCTCCAAGGCAATGCAAGGCATGTAAGAGGTGTCCTAACTTGATGTGAAGATCTTTTTTCTATTTGCATCATTAGTGGAGTACAGCAGCTATTTTTATCACCATGACTCCAGTTTTCCAAATTAGTAAAGCCAGTGCAAAGAATGACCAGGCACAGGGTAAAATGTTTTTCATGTCACCTACTCATTAGAAGAAGACTCATTAACAACTCGTGATAAGCAAATGACACAACCTTGCTTGCTGAAAGTGAGGAGGACTTGAAACACTGATGAAGATCAATGACTACAGCCTTCAGTATGGGTTATACCTCAACATAAAACAAAAATCCTCACAACTAGACCAATAAGCAACATTATGATAAACAGAGAAAAGATTGAAGTTGTCAAGGATTTTGTTTTACTTGGATCCACAATCAACATCCATGGAAGCAGCAGTCAAGAAATCAAACAACGAATTCCGTTGGGCAAGTCTGCTGCAAAAGACCCCTTTAAAGTGTTGAAAAGCAAAGATGTCACTTTGAGGACTAAGGTGTGTCTGACCCAAGCCATGGTATTTTCAATGGCCTCACATGCATGGGAAAGCTGAGCAATGAATAAGGAAGACTGAAGAAGAATTGATGCATTTGAATTATGGTGTCGATGAAGAATATTGAGTATACCATGGACTGCCAGAAGAACAAATCTGTGCTGGAAGAAGTACAGCGGGAATCCTCCTTAGAAGGGAGGATGGTGAGACTTCGTCTCGTGTAGTATGGACATGTTATTAGAAGGGATCAACCCCTGGAGAAGGACATCATGCTTGGTAAAGTAGAGGGTCAACAAAGGAGGAAGACCCTCAATGAGATGGCTTGACACAGTGGCTGCTACAATGGGCTCAAACATAGCAACGATTGTGAGGATGGCGCAGGACTGGGCAATGTTTCATTCTGTTGTACATAGAGTCACTATGAGTCAGAACCAACTCAATGGCACCTAACAACAACAACAACGACACTTTGCTAGTGCAGTAAGATATTATTCACCAATTGCACAAGGCAGCAGAACGTACAAAGAGGTAACAAATGGTCCCCACCATTAAGGAGTTTATTATCATGGGGAGACAGAAGCCACTAGTTTTAGAGAAGACAAAGGCCCTATGATTACTTCCAGGGGATAGTTTAGTTGTGAGTAAGAAATGAATGCTGTAGTCAGATAATACGAGTTCACGTTTATCACAGTTCTGAGTGTGGTATGTGTAGCATCTCGTTTAATCTTTGCTACAACACTACGAAGTAGGATGTTGTTTTATCACCATTTTGCAGATAAGAAAATTGAAGTATAGTTAGGTTAAGTGACGTGCCCAAGTTACACAGGTAGCAAGTGATGCAGCCAGTATCTCGAAGAACCCAGGCAGTCTAGCTCCAGAATCCATCTCTCAATCTCGGCATTTTTCTGCCATTTCGATATCTAAGTGGAAAAATCGGCTCTACCACTTACCACAGTGACTTAGTTTCCTAGTGCTGCTGTAACATAAATACCATAAGTGGTGCCTTTAAAGAACAGAGATTTACTTTCTTACAGTTCTGGAATCAGGGTCTCTGTCATGTCGATTCCTTCCTTGTCGATAGACCTGGGAGTTCCTTGCTTCCCCATTATGTGTCTAATCTACTCTTTTAACTGAAAAGTGATTAGTTTTTGGACACACTCTATGTTGGTATGGCCTCATTAACATAACAAAGAGAACCCACACCCACAGGAATAGGGATTAGGATTCCAACACATATGTTGGGGGGACACAATTCATTCTGTATCACGTAATAACAGAGTGTGGGTGACAACAGAGAGCTTTTTATTTTGTTCCTTGGTCTGTCTTTGCACCACTTTTACAAATTCGGAAAGTTGGAGTCATGATGACATAAAAGTAGCTGCTACTTGGCTAGTCAGGTCAGGGAAAAAGGATTTGTAAATCACATTAGGATAACCCTTTCATGCTTGACATTGGAAAAGAGCTTCCCTGCAGTCTAGTAAATGTTTATTGCATGCTTCAGACTTTAAATTTGTTGTCTTAAGAACACCACCAAGCCAAGAACAGTTATGGACACTGACTCTATATTAACAAATAACTGGATGGATAGCAAAGTTTGGACTTTAGTGGTATATATTTAGCTGCTCTAAGACTTTGTTTACCTGTAAAAGAGGAATAATAATACTATCTACCTTATTGGGTTCATGTGAGGATTAAATAAACTATTGAAAGTAAAATGCATAACTTTATGCCTGGCACATAAAAAATACTCGATGACTAAGATGAAAAAAAAATTTTTTTTTAAGATGATGATGATAAAAACCTTCTCTGTTGTTGGCACGATTGATTTTAGTACCTTCATATTTTATAATTATGAATACAATATTTGTAATCAGAAAAATTCACTTGGCAATGTGCTCTTCTATGGTCCATCACTTGCTTTTATTTGCTTCACCTTTGCCAGCTCCCTAAGACCTTGTGAGAGCATTTGAAAGAAAACTTTTAGCGATTGTTCTATAGCCAGGGTTGAATTGAACAAAGTTGGGTTGGAGAATTTATGCTTAAAATGAAAGATACCCCACCCCCACTCTCTGCCACCATTGCTGAAGTATGTGAGTTTGTAGAACATGATTCTGAATAATTCTGTGAACAGATTAGAGCCTTCCCAGAGATGAAAAAAATAGTGACAATGTTGCCTGCAAGTGGAATACCTCACCTAAGTCACTATATGTATTATATATGCTCCTTACTTCCAGTACAGCCTCTACCATAACTAGGCACACTGAATTTCAATAAATAATTCCTTGGACATTCTTATCAAAATTAATTTATAGTTGTGTTCACTGAGGATTTGTTCTCTTTGTGATCAGTGATGAGACATCAAGAAAGACGTCTTCGGATTATGGAATTTCATTCACTATCCTAGAGAGTTTACTCTCAGTTTTTAGAAAACCATCTGGGAGCTATAGCACATATATATTTTTTTAATCTGGGACGCATAATTAAACCAAATGGTAGGGCCTACTTGCCATTGTGTGTGTATATAAGCATTTCAATTCTATAAAATAAAAACATTTAGTTGATTTTCTTCTTCCAGCTTTCCAAAGCAACAGTTACATGGTGCATTTTTAGATGTGAGAGTGTGCTAAAACACACACTTATAAATGGGACTAAACTTTATTGAACTGGAAGAAAAGTGTGTATGTGTGTGTGTGATAAGAGTATTTTTATGGATCTCATGGAATTCATTTACACAGTGAAGGAAAATCTCTCCAGATAAACATATTATTGCCTTATTAGAGTATCTGGTGAAGAGAAGTAATAAAGCTTCAATTTTCGTAATGAAGATTCAGTGATTTTCTATATTCCATTCTTTCTTTCTGCACAGGCCTCACTTCTCCTGCCAGTAAACATTTCATTGTTAAAATGTGAAAAGAGCTCAAGGGATAGACAGCTGGATTTTCACTCTAAATTGCCAGCTTGCACGCAGTGCGAGCTGCCAATATCAAGTGCTCATCCCCATCTCACAACTCACCATTGACCTCAGTGAGGTGAGCCGTGGAGTGCAGGCTTAATACTGAGTTCTCCCTGGCTTTGGGGTCTGCAGTAAATACCAAGGGCTTAATGAAGGCTGGGAGAGGCCATTCGGGCATTAATTAGGCCAGTAAGTGAAAAGTGGAATCCAACAACATAGATCAGAAATAAAGCCAGAAGACCTGTTGAAAATTAGCCTGGAAACAAACAGAAAAAAAAAAATCAATCAATCAGTAAAACCCTGGGTCTGTAATACTAAATCTGACTCAGTTAAAGAAGAGTTTAAAGGATGATCCCTCAGTGATGGTGTGAAAACGAAGGTGAACTCCATTTCTGATATTCTGCACTCAGCACACTTGCTTCTAAAACCCTGTTACCTTCTAGTCAATTCCTACTCATAGCAACCTTATAGGACAGAGCAGGACTGCCCCATAGGGTTTCTAAGGCTGTAATCTTTACAGAAGCAGACTGCCACATCTTTCTCCCGTTGAGTGGCTGGCGGGTTCAAACTGCCAACCTTTGGGTTAGCAGTGATCCAACTGTGCAATCAGAGTTCCTTCACTTCTTTCTAGGCACCCAACAAATCTCTGGAGGATAAATGAAAGAATGGATGGGAATGTTGAAGGCCAAGTTTAGTATTATATCCTCCACTTGGCCTCTATTTTTCTGTATGCCTGCTTCTATTTTCTCTCACTGTTGGTCACTTTCTCTCTCTCTGTCTTGACTGTGACAGAAAAATGGCCACATAATGACTCAGATCCTGAGTGAATGTCATCTCCCTTCCAAAGACCAACTCAGGTGGAACCAAAATTCATTAATCTCAATTTCTTGAGAGAGAGCATTAGACGGTTGCTCAGAAAAGGTGTTTGTCCTACTTAGGACTGATTGGGCTGCATAAGACAGAAATGGACTCAAGTGGACCCAAACTATTGTAAGCAAACTCATCATTTATTATTAAGATCTGATAACATGGATCCTGAAGGCCTTGGGAATGGATTAGACCGAGGGCCTAGGACACCATTTACACTCCCTTAATTTCTCATCTCTGTATCACTCTACAAGTCTTCTTCATGTCTCTTTCTCTTACTGTTTGTCTCTCAGTTTCTGTTCTGTATCTCTCTCCTCCTGGAGTTCTCTATTCTCTGATGCATATGGTGGAACACAAGTTCACAGCACCACTCATGGATTTATACCACCTCCTTTTAAGTTAGCAGTCCTGAAGGAAACTGGAATTTCAATCCCAACTCCAAATTTTCAAAATGGTACTCTATGTTCAAGTCTGGACAATCAGCTGGGCTTGGGAAGCCAGGGCCATATCACAAAAGTAGTTGCCAGGGGTCTTCCTCTTACCATTTGAGTGGAGTGAGATGATGTCCTGAAGAAGCCACCGCAGCCAAGATAAAGCTATTTGAATGCATTGTTTTCAGGGGATCTAACACTTAACACAAGGTGAGCAGTAGCAGGTCCTAGGTCATGGGTTCATAATTAGACCATGTCTTGCAAGAATCATTCTTCTCAACCATGCTTTTTGTCAAAGCTGAATATCAGTTGAAAAATAAGCTGTCCAATAAATATCTGATTGGCACATATTTTGTGTTGTTGAATGAAATGAGACCCATATGCTTTGCTTTCAGATGACTACTTAGGAAGATTAAATAGACATTCTTTTTTTTTTTTAAGTTAAAGAACCTGCTTTTACTCTCACTTAGATAGAAAGTCATCCTACCTTTAAATGGAAGCAGACCCCAGAAGGAACTGGGTACACACAGCACAGGCACAGGGTCCAAATTTTTCAATTTTTCTCAACAAAGAACCTAAAATATGCTCAAAGTCCTGAAGGAGAGCTCAGAAATCTCACTCCACTTCCCAGATAAACAGATCATAGAATATAGGAGAGATCATTTTGACCTGAGAAATTTTAAAGGGAGGTATTAAGGTCAACTGCCATGAACAATATGGCACCATTCTGGCCCTGAGGAATCTTGAGACAAGTGTGGGAGAGCAAACGTGATGGCATCAGATTCTTCCATTTGGAAACACTCAAGACATGGGTGCTAATCAGATTACCATGGCCAAGAGAAGACAGTGGTATACAGAGGGGCCCAAATGCAGGATTCTTAGGATAGGGATGGGTTTCCTACCCCTTGCATTAAAATATCTGAAGCTAGTCCATTCTTTTTTTTTTTTTTTAATTGTGATGTAGGAGAAAGCTTACAGAGAAAATAAATTTCTCATTAAACAGCTAGTACCCATATTGTTTTGTGACATTGGTTGCCAACCTCACGATGTGCCAACACTCTCCCCTTCTCCACCCCAGTTTCCCCGTTTCCATTTGTCCACGTTTCCTGACCCTTCCTGCCTTCTCGTCTTTGCTTTTGGGCTGGTGTGCGCATTAGTCTGTATACATGATTGAACTATGAAGCATGTTCCTCCCGTGTGTTATTGTTGGCCCTATAGACCTGTCTAATCTTTGCCTGAAGGGCAAACCTCGGGGATGACTTCAGTACTGAGTTAAAAGGTTGCCCAGGGGCCATATTCTTGGGGTTTCCCCAGTTTCTATCAGACTAGCAAGCCTGGTTTGTTGTTTTTTTGTGTGTGATTTTGAATTCTGTAGTATACTCTTCTCCCACTCTGTCCAGGACCCTCTATTGTGATCCCTACCAGAGTAATCAGTGGTGGTAACTGGGCACCATCTAGCTTTCCCCGCGCTCAGTCTGGTGGAGGTTGTGGTAGTTGTGGTCCATTAGTGCTTTGGACTAATTTTTCCCTTGTGTCTTTGGTTTTCTTCATTCTCCTTTGCCCCAGGCAAGGTGGGACCAGAAGATGTATCTTAGATGGCCACTCGCAGGCTTTTAAGACCCCAGTCACTACTTACCACAGTCAGATGTAGAACATTTTCTTTATAGACTATGTTATGCCAATTGAGCTAGATGTCCTTCAAGACCATGGTCCCCAGCCCTCAGCCCAGTAGCTCAGTCCACTAGTCCATTCTTAACCAGAGTAATGCAGAGTTTTCGGGGAAGTCTAGATTTACTCTGTCTGTATTCCTCTCCCTCTTTCTTTCAGGCCACAACAAACTGGATAGAATGGGTAGAACAAAAGTCACATTTACACATTGGGAGGGAAGAAGGCGATACTTTGTTATTTTGTCCAATTCCTACCTAACATATAAAATTTCCAGGACTGTTACAGTCTGCTTGATCTAGTGAATTTCCGAATAGTGTAAGGCACAATAATACACATTTTCTCTTTTGCCCAAGCCATTCAACTCAGGCTGAAACCTAGCAGACCCTCGTAGGAAGAAATGATTAATAATGTCAGAATGACAGTCCTCAGAGACTGAGCTACTGTATCTGAGACAACTATAATCTAACTTTACAGAACAAACAGCACCGCTAGACTGGGACTCAAGCCATGTTACTGCATTCTGAAGAAATGGAGGAACCAAAAGAACAGCTTTAGCATCGTAGTCAGGAAACATGCCAGTAAGACAATGGTTGGAGTGCACTTGGCAGGCTTTAGGGAAACGCCAGCTGAATCCAATATGTTCATTACACAATGCAGGCTAAGTCGGAGCTAGTGGAAACCCAGCTGAAGCAAATGTAGTTGGAAAGCAGTAATAAAAGACAATCAGGAAATGGAGCAAATGTGGTTAGAATGCAGTCATAACAATCAATCAGGAAACTTGGGGATTTCTTAGGAGTTGTGGACCGAGTGGTGCCGTGGTGGTGTAGTGGTTAAGAGCTCGGCTGCTAACCAAAAGTTGGCAGTTGGAATCCACCAGCCGCTCCTTGGAAACTCTATGGGGCTGTTCTACTCTGCCCTACAGGATCGCTATGAGTCAGAATTGACTTGACGGCAACAGGTTTGGTTGGTTTGGTGGACCAAATAAAGAGACTAGAGCCTAGGGCAGTGGTTCTCAAAGTGTGGTCCCCGGAACAGCAGCATCCATCTGGGAACTTGTTAGAAATGCAAATTCTCAGAACTCACCAAGTCTACTGAGTCAGAAACTCTGGTGGTGTGGCCCAGAAAGCTTTGTTTTAACAAGCCCGCCAGGTGATTTTGATGCATGCCAAAATTTGAAAGCCACTGATACAGGAGAATGGATAGTAAGAGGCATTGATTAAGCACAGGGGAAGAAGCGTTATGAGTCGGAACCGACTCGATGGCAACGGGTTTGGTTTTTGGTTTATGTATAGCTGAGAGAAGAAACAAAAATGTTTAAATAAATGTTCTATGAGCATATTCCCTAGAGCTGTGTTCTTCAAAAGCCAGGTCATGAAATATATCTGTGTCACTGACTAGCACCTATTGTATTTAGTAGGTCCCTGGGTGGTGCAAACGGTTTGCTCTTGGCTAACCTAAAGGTTGGGAGTTCAAACCCACCAGTGGTGCAGTGGAAGAAAGCCCTGGCGATCTGCTTCCATTAAGATTACAGACCAGAAAACCCTGCAGAGCAGTTCTACTCTCTAACACATGGGGTCGCCATGAGTCAGAATCAATTCAATGGCAATGGGTTTGGTTTTCGGTTTTATTATACTTAGTGAGGGTGTTTCTCCTCAAGCATCCTTTTTTGCAGTCACCTATCTTTGTGTCTATGTGTGTGTGTGTGTGTGTGTGTGTGTGTGATTGGGATGTACAAATTATTTATTACCTTGCAAACAATTGCAAAAATCACTTCTCTAAGGCAGTGATTCTTAAACTTTAATGTACATGAGAAGTACCTGGGTGTGTTAAAGACAAATTTCCAGGCTCCAGAGATTTCGGTACACTGGACCTGAAGTGGGATTGGGATCCAGGAATCTGCATTTTAATGAGCAGTCCAGGTGACTCTGCTTCAGGTGGTCAGCAGCTCCACTTTGAACATGTTTCTAAGGTTGAGACTGTAACTGGTATTAATAACAAAAATTTCACAAGTCAAATTAAATATATTTTGAGCCCAAATTACATGCTAGGCCAAAGGCTGTGGCATTTACAAAGTTGAATTAGACATGAATCCTTCCCTCGAGGTACATTAAAAATTTTAAGAAGCAGTTTTTATTGTTGGGCCAGCCTGATTTGGAAAGTCTACCAAAGAAGCAAAGAGTAAAATATCCCTGAGGGTTTTATTTGCCACTTACAGTCTAGTTGGTAAGACAAAACATGTCCTGGGGTGATCAGAGTCTGTACTAGCACATGTAGTGCCTTTGTGAGAAGTAGCAAAAGGTGTCCATTCTGGGAAAATTAATTAGGGAAAAGGTACCACACCTAATGAATGGGCCATCTAGAAAAAGATGCCCCTTCCTCCACGCTGACGTAGACTCAGGCCAGTGCCATGGCTTTGTGTGGTAGATTGCAAAAAAGGCTACAAATTATTCTCCATTATCCATAGTCTTTGGTATTGCACATCCCCTGCCCCCCACCCCCCCACCCCCCCACCCCCCGCCGCCACACACACACACACACACGCAGGTTCTGAACTGGCCTTATGACTTTATTTGGCCAAAGGGACATCAGCAAACATGATGTAAAGCAGAGAATTAAAAAGGGCTTATTTATACATTAGGTTTTGCCCTCTCGCTGCTCTCAGCAACCCTTTTTACCATGCAAACAAGCCCAGGCTACCCAGATAAATGATGAGAGCCTATAAGAAAGGCCCTGGTTATCCCAGCCACCCAGCAGAGACTGTAACAAATCAGCCAGCTCCAGCCCACCAGCTAATTGTACATGCTAAAGCAAGCCTGGCTGAGATCAGCTGAGCCTAGCCCAACCCAGAGAACCACTGAGCTGTGCCCAACCCAGGTTGTCAACCAATAAAAATTATGAGCAAAATACATAGTCATTGTTTTAAGCCACCAAGTTATGAGGTGTTCGGGTATTTAGTGAAGGCTAGCTTTTTTTTTTTTTTTTTTTTTTAGCAAGAAACTAAGGTGGGCCTGACCCAAGCCGTGGTCTTTTCAATCACCTCATATGCATATGAAAGCTAGACAATGAAAAAAGAAGACAGAAGAACAGATGTATTTGAATTGCGGTGTTGGTGAGGAATACTGACCATACCATGGATTGCCAGAAAAATGAACAAATTAGTCTTAGAAGAAATAAAACTGGGAATGCTCCTTAGAAGCAAGGATGGCTAGACTTCGCCTTGCTTACTTCAGTCACATCACCAGGAAAGACCAATCACTTGAAAAGGAACATCATTTGGTGAACTAGGGTGCGCAAAAATGAGAGAAGCCGTCCGTAGATGAATTGACATAATAGTCACAACAATGGACTCATATATATATCAAAGATCGTGAAAATGGCACAGGACCAGTCAACATTTCGTTCTGTTACACATAAGGTTGTCATGGGTCAGACCCAACTCGATGGCAACTAACAACAACAACAAGAAACTTAGCTAGTGAGCTCTGGTTGGAGTTCAGCTCCCACGCAAGCCCCCTCAACCCAGCACCCTGTGCAAGACACAAACTGCATCATTATACAAGGCAACCCTGGGTGCTAAGTATCTCAACCCAGACTAAGCTGTCTAGGCTGAAGGGTAACCGATGATAAGTCTCTGCCAGGCAGAGCAGTTGGATTTTGATTATCTAGCCATACTCAGAGGACTGAAATGACTGGACCCAAGCCTGGTGAGTTGGGAAATTGGGTGGTCTAATGATAAGCTCGGACTCAGCCAGTGCAGGATGGATTGCACAGAAAGACAAAAATTCCAGATTGACTGTTGCAATTAAGTTAGTCATTTTATACACACATGACCTCTTAGACCTAAGGATTGCTTTGGGCTATTCTTATTAAGAAAATCATGCATATTGAGACAGCCAGACAAGCTCCAGTGTCAATTTCTCCCTACTCTCCACTCCATATCATGCCATCAGATGCAAAGAAGAGAGAACTAGAATCTCTCTTCCACATTTTCAATTTGGAAAGTTTTCTTTTAAAACCTTAACCAGTTTCCTTTCATGATATCAACAAATACCTGCATTGATCACATAAAAAGGAGAATCATATCCCTGCACAGTCCCCTGTGTGCAGAAATGAAGCCCAACACAGGCTAGTTTATCATATCTAAAGCAGGAGTCCACAACTGTTGAATGAAAGATGAGCAGGGTGCACAGAAGACAAGATGCATAGGTCCCCACAGCACAAGGGCAGCCTCTTATAGTCGTATTAAGGAAGAGAGGACACCTGGAGCAATTGCTGACTGGTAGCAATCAGTAATGCCAGTGATCTTAACCAGGCTCCATGGATAGAGCAAGCTGGATGCAAAATCACTGAAACTGAGTGCAAGAATTCACATGAATGAACATATGTGTCTTGGTCTGTAGAAAGGCATCAACAACTTTCATCAGATTCCTAAAGGGATCCTGATCCTCACCAGCTCCTCCAAAAACTAAGAACTACTGCAGTAAAGAGATCTTAATTTGTGAGCATATCAATTTATAAGAGGCTGACCTGGTTTACTTTTTGAACCAGACCCTGGCTATCCTTTACACCAGGTACCTTGTACTCCATATAGCAGTAAGGTCAATCTTTTCATTAACTTTACAGTAAAATTATATGTGTGTTCCCATGGCAGAGAAAACAAAATTTTCGAATTGTTCCTTTGGAAACTCTTGGCAAGAAAAGGGTCAAGCTAAGAGGGGTAATTCTCTCCCCAGATCTTCTCTCCAATTTCCCTACGGCCTCCTTTTTCATTTTTGTGTGGTCCTTTCACCTCTTAGAAAATTTTTTCTGACTCTAAAATGTACCTGTTGCTCTCACTCTCCCCATGTACCAAGGGAATCTCTTCAGAGTCAGGAGCATTCTTTGGAATCCCCTGATTGACATTAGCTGCTAGGTCTCTGCTCTCTGTCTCCTTGTATGTGAGCATTTACCTGAGCTGAGCTACTCAGATACCGTATTTTATGCAAATAAGGCACTCCTTCTTCATTTGTTTGCCAACTGTGCCCTCCCCCTTGAGGTATTTTCATAAGCACCACCATGCCATTTTTTTTTTACATATTGCTGTAAAAAAATTAGCATAGCGCACTTATGAATATATCTCATGGGGTGTAGGGCATGGTTGGCAAACAAATGTAGAAGGTGCATGTTATTTGCATAAAATATGGTATTAGTCTTTCCCTCAAAGTTCCCTAACACACACACCACGCACCTAGTCTGAAGGGCATCAAGTTTCAAATGTGATGGTACAGAGAAGGTACAATATCCTTCTTTATCTGAATCTCCATGAGTTAAAAACAATGTCTATTTGGCGCATTCGACCAAAGACACCTAGCAGCCCTTCATAAAGGAGACACTATGGAGGATTGTCAAAGGTTTCTCCATCCTGCTATCCACAATGCTCCTGGAAAGGACCTGGAAGCAGGGGATGATGAAAGCCTTCATGAATGACCCCCAGCTACAGACTGGTCAGCCAGGGACCCTTAGTTGAGCAAAGGCAGCATTCAGCCAGCAACAAATTTGGTTACAAAGCCCAAAATTGATCTGGGTGCATAGGTTACCTTTTTTAACAGTGGAGCTGGTTCGGCTATCCATTTTGGAGAAACCTCAGATTAGGTGAGGTAGAACCTGCCCACCCTTGAGGGGTATGGACAGAAGAAGGATTTATGAGTTGGCTTCCATTGCGTCTTATTTTAAAATCAGCATAACCATGTCACAAAAAGTTGGAACACAAAATAAAGAAGAAAAAGGAACCACCATCTCCACCCCCATCTGCCATTCTCACACAACAAACATTAAGATTTTTCTACACTTATATCTAGACAGTATAATCTACTTTTTTTCTTTGTGTATGTATAAAAACCCAGTTATCTCAACTCTGGTTGGTTCTCAGGTGATCCCATTCTGGGAACCTCTACAGCACCTCATGATTCCCCACAGAATTTCAAATTAGCAGGAAACACTTGAGGACACATCTACACAAATCAAATGAGACTATGCAATAAATTTGACTGGGCTTCCTCACTTGGTTCCATCTTGAACCATTGCTTAAGTATTCAATAAATGCTGGCTATTAGTATTCATAATAGCCTACTCCAGCGCTCATCTGTTTATGTTTGCACATACTGTTTATATCCCGCAAACCAAGAGCACTGAGCCTCTGAGTCACAGAGAAGAAAGAGGACCGTAATCACATTGTGATCTATAGTTGTCACAGCTCGTTTTTGAATGAGAATAGAGGTCGTCTATTACGCTCTTAAAGGAGCCCTGGTGGTGCAGTAGTTAAGCTCTTGGCTGCTAACTGAAAGGTCAGCAGTTCAAACCCAGTAGCCGCTCCATGGGAGAAAAATGTGGCAGTCTGCTTCTGTAAAGATGACAGCCTCGGAAACCCTAGTTCTACTCTGTAGGGTCCCTATGAGTCAGAATTGACTCAACGGCAATGGGCTTATTATGCTCTAAGCCTTATATTTGTTCAAGATATCGTGTCAATTGAAGGTGCCCTTGTGAGCCTACTCGGTATTGCTATGGTTTTCTATCACCATCAATCAGAGCAACACATATTAATTAAGCACTTTACTGTTTTTGCACATGATTTATTAGGTCCTTTTTCATTAATGTGTTTGATCAGAAAGAAAAGTAATTAATGAGGGAACAGTAGTAGCAACACATACTTGGCATCAATTATTAAAAATAAAGGTTCTTAGGATGAGAACTTGATCATTTGTCCTTAAGCCATCTGGGGTTCTCAGCTGATGGCAAACCATCTGAACAATTACCACCTCTAATTCTTACATGCACTGTTATTTGTTTGAAGAGTGCTAAAGGGAAATATATTTTGATATTTACAATCAGAATACCAGCAGCTGGCAAGGGAAGACTGGAATTGCACAGTCTTCTTTTTATCCCTTAATCATAGAAAGTCGGTAAAACTCTCCAGTCAAAAGCCTGTGATTTGTCTCTTAAATGTCAGTAATATGACTTTGTAATATAGGCCTTTCAGTCAATAATTACTGCACAGTTTTAAGGGGAACAAACATTATTATTATTATTACTAACCTGGTTTTCTACTGGAAGGATTCACACAAGTTGGAGGGCAACTCCCGAGGTCATTTTGTGTGTCCCTCATTTTTCTGGGCAGAGTTGTAAACAAAATTTGTTATAGCCTTTTCAGTAAAAGCACCCAACGTGAAAACTCTTATTCACATATGGCAATTACTCCTGCTATTCTGATGAATCTATAAAGTGAAGGTCATCATCTCCTACCCTCCAAGGTATTTAAGATGCTATGGGTTTTCAATATCTCAAAGCCAATGAGTTTTAATTCTTAAAGTCAATTTAAAGACACTTAGATAGGCAGTCATCATAAATTATGTTTGGAACAAAGTAGGGCATAAATATACAAATAAATTGGATGCCTCTATCAGGAAAATTCAGGTATAATGAGAATTCAGCTTTAGAATATTGTAGTAAGAATAACGTATGTGAACATAATGATGAAGCCAATTTTTCTACCTTGCAGTTTATTACTACCTTTCTCTTTTTTTAGCCTTTCATTTTGAGAATATTTTTATGCTTCAGTATTCTACCTTGTGCTGTAAAAAATGTGTAGTGTTAAGATCCTTGTAAAGGAACAGGCCAAATTTGCAAGTAGCATGGCCATGTACAAACTGGAACATGAGACCGGCTAAATGGGAGAAAAAAAATCTTGACTGAAGGATGAAAAAAACAAAGTAGGAAATACTTTGATATTTGCAAAGCTCTCTATGAAAATACTAATAGTTATGATTCTTTCACTAATGGGAATATCTTTGTGCTCTTCTCTATTCTTCAAGTCAAATTCTATAATAAAAGTGTATTTACTTTGAAATTAAATCAAAAGGCTTTTATAGAAAAGATTTTATTGAGTTGAACAGCAACAAGTTAAAAATATCAGCCTCTCTTTTTTAAGTTTTTTTTTTTTTTAATAGCAGTTGATTTCTGGATATTCTCTTTAACTTTGGTAGTAGCAAGATATTATGTTAAAAGGAAAGTCCCTGAGTGGTTCAAGCGGATCGTGATTGGCTGCTAACCCAAAGGTTGGCAATTAGAAGTCACCTGGTTGTGCCTCAGAAGAAAGGCCTAGTGAGCTGCTTCTGTAAAGATTACATCCAAGAAAACCCTATGGAGCAGTCTATCTGTAACACGTGGGGTCGCCATGAGTCAGAATCATCGGCGACAAGTTTGGGTCTTCTTTGATTAGCCTTAAAAAGCCTCTACATTTCCCAAAGTTTATTCCACGGAACACTAATCCTATGAGATGGTCATTGAAACAGGATTCTACAATCAACTAAGTTTGGGAAATGCTGCTTGCTGTATTCCCTGAGGCTCCACTTAAAGGATCCGAGAAGCTTGCCAGTAGTGAGACCTGTTTATGTGTACTTAACCCAATATTTACCTACCTCTTTGACCAAGGACAGCATTTTCTCACATAACTTCGATTAACCGACTGTCACACTTTGGAGAATGCTAATCTAGATGAATTCTCCCGAGGAGGAAACTTACTCAGAGAGCTGTTGCCCAAGATTCATCAGCTAGTTAATAGTTGTATTGGCATTGGAACTCAGATATTCCGACTCCCTGGTGCTCGTTTCATTATACCTGAGTATTCAACACTTTTACTCAAGGATGAAGCGGCTCCAATTTCCCCTTCTACATCCATCCAGGAGTCCATTCCTCACCTCAAGAAACGGAGGGGAGTCTTCCTGACACCTCCTTCCAGAATCAAGTCAACCTAACACTGTGATGGACTTCAAACACCTTAGAATGTTTCGATGATTCAAACAGTCTTGAACAGTTTCTCTACTGACCCACAAGATGGAAAATTCTACCTCACCATTTGCTATTTCCATTACTGCTTATTTGAAATGCTCCCTTTATTCCCAATAACCTTGAGGTAAAGTTTTGTTTTTTTTTTCGCCTTTAAACACTAATGCCTCTTGAAGGCCATTTATGTCACACTTCGGGAGTTTTTTCTCATTACCTGAGGAATCATGAGAGAGTGAAACTCTCTGTCCATCCAGGAACTAAAATGGAATGCATCTCCAGAACGTTCACTGCATATCACCACTAGTTCTATTTTCATATTGTACGTAGTTGAAGTGATTAGCCACACAGGCCCATACCATCACCATACCTCCAATTTTGGAGCATTTTGCCTGGCAGTAGCAAATTATTTGTTGTTTGCTTATTGAACCAATTAGATATTTTCTGAAAACCCAGACCTTCCTATTTTTCCTTCATTGCCTTGTCACTCTCTGTTTTTCTTTCACTTTTTTATGTTCTAAGACATTTAAAGACTAGTTAGCACCTCTGCGTGGCCACATAGCCTGCTACTCATATCCTACTCCCTGGACTAGGATTTTGGCTACCACCTGGGAGCTGACTAGAAATGCAGAATCTCAGGGCTCACTCCAGGCCTCCTGAATCAGACTCTGAATTTTAACATGATCCATAAGGGGATTTGTACGCACAATGAAGTTAGTGAAGCATTGATCTAGGGTATGTTACAAAGCAAGGATTTAATTTGTGAGGCAGCCGCTAGAACGAATTACATTTATTTGCCAACACCTTCTGAACTCCAGCCTTCTTTTTGTTCTGAAATATACACCAAAGCTAATACTTCAGGTGTGTGACCTTTTAATTTTGTGAAGTAGAAACAAACCTGGAGACTTTGTGAAACGTTTGAAAGTGAACATCAACATATAGCCCACGTGACTATTTCAGTCGATTTTGCCCTTGGTATAAAGTAAGTTAACGGGCAATCTTCTTTCTCTCTAGCGTCTCACAACTAAAGCTGGCCAGCACCGTTCAGCACCAGCCAGAGCTGTAGAGGGTTGTAGATGGAATAAATGCAGCTCTCTTGTCTCCCCGTATGGAATCATCCTGGGCCAGGTATTAGCATGCACGACAGACATGTAATCAGTCCCTGGCTTTAGTCTAGCCTGGCATTTCCACCCTGTGATTTCCCTGCAGCTATCTTCTTGAGACTAATGGGGAAAAGGGAATCAAGTCTTTAGTGCTTCCTTGATTTAAAAAAAAAAAAAGAAATGCGATTTTCCTCAGGCTACTAAGAGGTGGTATCCGTGACTGTGTACTAATCTTATTTGATAAGTTCGCGATTGATTTCTTTTTCCATGCATTTTGAAGTGCTGTATCTTAGCAGTAGCTTTCTCTAAGGAGCTTTACACAAGCAGCTCATTACACCTGAAAAAATCCCTGTGAGGTAAGGGGATCAATATTTATTATGCTCAGTCTTAGAGCAGATGGAAACAATGCATAGAGAGAGTTAAACATGGTGAGTTGAATTTCAGACTGCCAGCTCTTGGGCAAATACCCTATGTTGTGGCATCCCTAGGCTCCATTTTTAGAATTAAGGAACACTAACTTCTTAGTTTCATTAGGTTTACTATTAAAAAAAAAGTAGTCCTAATCATCCTCCCAGTTTATAATAGGAAGGTAGGTGGACACCAAAAAGCCATGAAGATATACTTCCAAAAAAAAAAAAAAAACCCATTGCCGTCGAGTCAATTCCAGCTCAGAGTAGAACTGCCCCATAGGGTTTCCAAGGCTGTAATCTTTACGGAAACAGACTGTCACTTCTTTTCTTCCAGAGCAGCTGGTGGATTCAAACTGCCTGCCGACCTTTCAATTAGCAACCAACTGCACCACCAGGGCTCCATTGAAGATGTACTTTGCTGATGTTCTTGTCAGGTGCCATCGAGTCAGTTCTGACTCGTAGCAACCCTATGTACAACAGAATGAAACACTGACTGGCCCTGCACCATCCTCTGAGCCATTGCTATGCTTGAGCCCATTGTTGCAGCCACTGTGTCAATCCATCTTGCTGAGGGTCTTCCTCTTTTTTGCTGACCCTCGACTTTACCAAGCATGATATCCTTCTCCAGGGACTGGTCTCTCCTGATAACATGTCCAAAGTATGCAAGAATTCCAACGGTAATGAACAACTAAGTTTCCGAGCTGTTGGTTTGATGCGTGCTGATGGCCCTGTTATTTGGCTGTTAATTATTGGATTGTTAATTAATTTTTCACTGGCTTATGTGTGGTCAGTAGACATCTATACACGCTCAAGTCTGTGTCCAGTGTGGGGTCTCTGGACTTACCTACTGAGGGTTTATGCCTTAGTTCACCAAAGATTGCAATCCACCACTCAAAATAAAACAGGCAAGCACATTTGAGACAGAAATTAAGTACAGGTTGCCTAGCACAGAATAAAAATCTAGATTACAAAGTCTGGAATAAAATACTAAGCACTGATATGCTTCTGAAGGGCAAATACTTGGGCCCATTTATATTTGAAAGCCATGGATCACTGAAGGTGGCCAGAGGTCTGTTAGGACTGGACAAAATTGTGATAAAGTATAACGGAGAATGTGGTATCCCTTCCATAGAGTGTATTTGTACTTTATCTGGGACTTCTGAAGCCTTAAACTAAAGAAATGACTAATTGGAGTGATTCCTAGTTATTGTGATCAAGAAGTGTTAAAGAATCTTGGGCAAGGAAGCTCTTGGTTCCCTTTAAAACACATCATCAAGGCAACTGCCAATTCTGACTGTGCTTAGAGGAAGCTTTACTGGAAGTAGAGGACACTTAAGAGAACCAATTTTTCCCATAGCTGGGACAGGATATTGTCTCCCTAAGTGCAGATATTTGTCTGATACAATAGCTGGTAGAAAGAAGATAAGTATTTTCAAATTATCTTTTGCCCAAGGCATTCAAAAACATGAAGCACACATACATGCTGTGGGGTTTACAATTAACTTTACCCAAATGCTCCGTTTCTTCCCAATAACCTTGAGGTAAAGGATTTTTTTTCCCCTTTAAGCACTAATGCCTCTTGAAGACCATTTATGTCACACGTCAGGGTTTTTTTCTCATTACCTGAGGAACCATGAGAGAGTGAAACTCTCTATCCATCCCTTAACTTGAAATGGAGTGCATCTCCAGAACATTCACCGCTTATCTCCACTAGTTCTATTTTCATATTGTACGTAGTTGACGTGATTGGCCACGTGACACCAGCCTGACCTTGGGTGGGGGGCGGGGTGCTGGAGGTTGAGTTTAACCACACGAGCAATGATTTAATCAGTCATGCCTACATAATTAGTATCCAATTAAAGCTCTGGACACTGAATCTCCATGAGCTTCCTGGTTGGTGGCAGACATTGAAGCACAGGGGAGGGTAGCACATCTTTTGGGACATGGAAGCTTCCCACTGGGAACCCTCCCAGATCTCTTCATTTGCATCCTTTTTGCTATAATAAAACTGTAATCACAAGTATAGTGCTTTCCCAAGTTCTGTGAGTTGTTTTTATCAAATTGTTAGACCCAGGGGAGTAGTGAGATTCAGCAGTTCAGAAGTCAGGGGGCCCCTGGGAAATCTCCAAGTTATGACTGGCATCCTGAGGGTTAGTGGGAAACCCCTGAATTTGTAGCCAGCCAGTCAGAAGTTAGAGAGGCCTGGAAATCCCCAAGTTTGCGGCTGGCATCTAATGTCTTGGGTAGATCTGGAAACCCGGAGGACTGTGCCCTTTAACTTTCGAGATCTGAGCTAGTTCTGGTGTTTAGGGTCAGAGGAAGAAGCACTACATTTTCAGCTGGTGTTAGAACAAAATTAAATCGATTCACTCATAGGCTTTGAAAACCTATATGATTGGAACATTTCTCTAAGGAAATAAAAATTAGCTAAATTTGACCCAAGAAGAGTTAACAAGATGGAATAGACTGTGAAAGAAATATTTAAAAATTGTCAAAAATTCTCCCTTTCCCCACACAAGAAGTATTATGCCCAGATAGTTCTATGGATTAGGGTTATCATATCTTTAAGGAAAAGACAATGTATGTTCCATTTAAACTATGCCAAATTTATTTCTAACAGACTAACCTAACCCTGGCACACAAATCATGTAAGAACAGCCCATACCCCCAAAGAAAACTATAAACCAATTTCATTTGTGAATATAATGCAAACATCAGCAAAACCGGGCAGTGTTTCATTCTGTTGTACATGGGGTCGCTATGAGTCAGAACCGACTCAACGGCACTTAACAGCAACAACAACAATTTTCTTTAAATGTCACTCTTCTATTTACTGTCTCTTCTTCTCTTGTTCTATGAACCATAGCATACTGGAGACACGTTGCTGTCTAATAAAGGATGAACTTATTTCAAGTGCTGTATTTCTATTGGTGACAACAGACTATGTTTTCTTAGCCTAGTGAAGCATGTGTAGGCAGGAGGGATGGTGGTATTTGCAAACAAAATGGTAAGGTAGGTGGGAATCACTGTCGTTTTCAAATCTAGTGATATTGAGAAATTATCAATAAGGCTGAATATACTTTTTATCCTCGAGGCTTTTTATACTTAATTTGCAGAAATAAGACAAAAATCGCAATGGGCTTGAGCATAAAAAAATAAAAGGTATAATCTACTGAAAGATTGTGCAAACCATTAACATTCTCAAAGAACGTTGATCTGAATTAGTTTTCTTTAAACTTTTTATTTTGAGATCACTGTAGATTCAAATGCAGTCTTAAGAAATAATACAGAGCCATCCAATGTACCCTTTACCCACTTTCCCCCAGTGGTAACATCTTGCAAAACTATAGTACACAATCACAACCAGGACATTGACATTAATACAATCCACTGATATTGTTCAGATTTCCTTAGTTTTACTTATACTCATTTGTGTGTGTGTGTATTCACTTCTAAACAAGTTTATCACATGTGTAGGTTTGTGTACCTGCCACTGCAGTCAAGATACTCAACAATTTCATCACCACAAGCATTCCTCGTTTTGCCCTTTTAAAGCCACAACCACCTCTCTCCTGTCTCCATCCACTCCATCTTCAATCCCTGGCAACCACTGATCTGTTCTACATCTCTGTGATTTTGTCATGTCAAGAATGTTATTTCGATGGAATAATATAGTGTGGAACTGACTTTTTTCCACTCAGCATAATACCCTGGAGATTCAGCAAAGTTGTTGTGTGTATTAATAGTGTGTTCCTTTTTTTATTGCTGAGCAATATTCCATGGTATGGATGTTCCATGGTTTGTTTGACTGTTCACCCATTGAAGGGCATCTGAGTTGTTTCTAGTTTGGGGTGACTTTGTATGAAACTGCTTTGACTACTTGTATATAGGTTTTCGTGGGAACACAAATTTTCATTTCTCTTGGATAAATACCCAAGAGGGCAATTGCTGGGTCATACATGTTTAGTTTTATAAGAAACAGTCAAACTGTTTTCTTGAGTGGTTGTACCATCTTACAGTCTCACCAGTAATGCATGAGTGATTCAATTCAGTTTCTCTGTATCCTTGCCAGTATTTGGTGGCATTTTTTATTTTACTTTTTATTTCAGCCATTCTGATAGGTGTTGAATGTACTTTTAATTCAGGGTTTCTTAACTTCAGCACTATTTACATTTTGGACTAGATAATTCTTTTTGTTGTTGTTGTTGGAGAGAGGGCTATGAGTTGTATTGTAGGATGTTTAGCTATATCCCTGGTTTCTACTTACTAGATGCTGTGACAACCGAAAATGTCTTCGGACACTAACAACCAAACTTCTTCTGAGGGGCAAAAGTTTCTCCCCTTGAGAATCACTATAATCCATCACGACATTCTAAATCTGAAAAAGTAAGATTAGTAATGTTCACTTATCTCCCCTGGGCCCTTTACTTTCTTTTGGAAATTAAAAAAAATTTCTTAACACCCCACTCTCTTTCTTCTCCCAGCCAAACCCCTCAACTCGTCATCTAGATCCATAAGATTATAAACCTGCTATGATGACTTACTGGACTAAGACCAAAGTGAAATTGCTTTCATATGATCTTGTCCAGGCTATTAACTCTCAAATTGTCTCCATCAGCTACAAACATGTCTGCTCCAATTTGTTTCTAAGATGCTATTCCCAGGCAGGGGTAAATTCAGAATATTTACAAGATGAGAAAAGACATGAAAATCTGGACTTTTAAAAATCTGGTTTGTTTAAAAAGGGGCTGGGACAGATTAGAAAGAATTCAGGTTAAAGAAGATAACGCTACGGGTTGGAAGAAGCTACAATTCCAGTGGCTGTACAGATAGAGTTTTACAATTCTGCACATCACCTCAGGTATATGTCAAAACACTAATTCCTTCACTTCTCAGTCTATTAAAATGCTTCTCGTCCTCCGAAGCTCAGATCAAGCGCTATCTCTTCTGTAACACTTTCTCCAGTCCTCCCAGCTGGAACAAAATAATCCATCCCCTGAACTCTGCCAATATTTATCTCCACCTTGATCATTACTAGGACTCACCATTCTGTCCATGCTTGGGTTATGTGTGCATCTGTCACCATCGTGAAATGGCTAGCTTCTTGAATTTAATTTAGTAGTGACTTCAAGAAGAGGGCAAGCGTGCCTGTGCAGAAGTGGAATAGGGTCCCTAGAGGGCAGGAGGGAGAAGGATGGAGAACCAACAGACAGCTGAAGGACAATGAAAGAAAGGGTTATTTCCAAGTTAGGATGTTTGGGGGGACTTCAGGGCTATGCCCAACTTGGAATTTGGATTCAAGGAATCTCCAAAATCAAAGACCAATCTCGTGGCTGTTGATTCCGAGTCACGCAAACCCATGTGTTACAGGGCAAAATGCTTCGTAGGATTTTCTTGACTATAATTTTTACAGACGCAGAACACCAGGTCTTTCTTCCGTGGCACCCCTGGGTGGGTTTGAACTTCCAAGTTTTAACTTAGTAATCGAGCACAAATCATTTGCACCACCTAGGAACCTAAGCAAGCTCCAGGACTAGAAAAATAACTGTGAACTAGGAAAGCAGTGCAAGGGATATTCTGAGTCAGTGGTTCTCAAACAGAATCCCCTTGAGAGCTTGTTAAAACACAGATTGCTAGGCTCCATCCCTATATATTTTGATTCGGTAAGTGGTGGGTCATGTGGAGCCTGATAATTTGCATCTCTAACACTACCAGATGATGCTGATGCTGCTGGTCCAGTTCCACACTTTGAAAACCACTGCTCTTTCTGGCTGTGTTGACAGCATATGGGCTGACCCTCAAGGCTCCAACACGTAGCCTACAGAGATCAGTGCAGCTGCACCGCTATGGGAAGCTGTTGGAGACAGACTAGTGTAGCAACAGCTCCTCTTTGATGAGGCAAGACTAGATTCTTGCCATGCCTGCAGGGCTCTGAACCTCTTTAGCGTTTCCAAAGAGCACTTGGTGGATTCAAACTGCTGACCTTTTGGTTAGCAGCCATAGCTCTTAACCACTGTGCCACCAGGGTCTCTGGACCTCTTTCAGTGACTTTAATTTGGCAAACATTCAGTGGGACATTTCTATTCATTCTTGCATCTCTGAAATTCTTTGCATGGAGTAGGTGGGAGACACCCAACAAATGCTTGTTGAATAAACGTGCGGATGAATGAACTTCATATCCTTGCATGTTCCTTGCATATAGCAGTTGCCCGATAAAAGTTGTTTGATCTTGTTGTTGTGGCTGATGATAACGATGCCATAACATCCTTCTCAATCTGACAGTAAACAAGGTTTTACACATGGAGGCCAGGGGATGAAGAAATGTTTAGGGGAATGAATAATCAGCTTCTACCTGACATTTAAAGATTGTTGAGATAAGGACTGGAAAAGCTAATCTAAGCTGCAGATACCGCCCACAAGGTATTTAACAAGTGGAATCTTGATAGAGATATATAGATAGACAAAGATATAACCACTCCCCATATGGGTTCTGTGTGAGTAGACTTCTAAGAAGGCCCCAATAACCCCACCTTCTGGTATTTGTACTCATGTGTAATTCCCTCCCTTTGAGTATGGGCTAGACCACTATTGTGACTTGTTCTAACAAATCCCCATTGCCATCGAGTTGATTCTGACTCATAGCGACCCTATTGGACAGAGTAGAACTGCCCCATAGGATTTCCAAGGAGTGGCTGGTAGATTTGAACTGCCGACGTTTTGGTTAGCAGCTGAGCTCTTAACCACTCTGCCACCAGGGCCCTGTTCTAACAAATAGAAGGCAGCAAAAGCAATGGGACATCACTTCCTTGATTAAGTTACAAAAGACTATCACTTTCGACTTGCTTTCACTCTCTCTCTCTCTGTTACCTTTTTGTGTGCTTGCTCTGATGAAGCCCCTATTGGGAGATGCTCTATGCAGAGGCTACATGGCAAAGGACTGAGGGAGGCCTTTGACCAACAGCTTCCAAAGAACTGCATCCTGCCAACAACCACTGAGTGAGCTAGGAAGCAGATCCTGCTCAGTTGAGCATTGATAGTGGCCTTCTGAGAGACACTGAGCCAGAGGACCTAGCTAAGCTATGCCCAACAGAAATGTGCATTGTTTCAAACCACTAAGCAATAGATAATGAATACAGATTCTGTTCTAGAAATGCCAAATAATTAATGCCTTCTGAAGAGCATCAAAGAAGTAACGAGAGAGAGTGCTTGAGCAGGCAGAATTCCAAAGAGATTTTTAATTCTAACTAAAAAGCCCCCCAAAATATAGACAGTCTTATTTCTCATTGTACAAGACTTGTTGCCAATCTGATCCCTTAATGAAGCAAACGCCCAAAGTTTCAGGGTTAATTAAGGTTATCATTGTTATTCAAACCTTCCAGACCTCTCATTCACAACCAATGGACAGAACTGTGGTATTTGTAATCACGGCTGGTCCTATCCTTCCTGCCTCACATTTCTAGCTTCACTCATATCTTCTTGAAGACTTAAGAGAGACTCAAGAAGAATGTGGCCATTCGCTGCTGTGTCTAAAATCTGAAGGACTATAACCAGACAGAAAATCTACACATCAAGAATCACACAGAAAACATTCATTAACTTATCCATTCAATTTCAACAGACGCTTACTGATTGTCTTCTATGAGCAGTGCCCTGGGCTAGGCAGGGGAATGGGATGATGGCCATGTGTCATGGATTGAATTCTTCTCCCCCAAAAATGTGTGTATCAGTTTGACTGGACCATGATTCCCGGTATTGTATAATTTTCCTAGATGTTGTAAATCCTGCCTGTATGATGTTAATGAAGGAGGATAGCCGGCAGTTGTGTTAGTGAGGCAGGGCTCAGATCTACAAGATTTAGGTTGTATCTTAAGTCAATCTCTTTTGAGATATAAAAGAAAGAAGTGGAGAGACGGGGAACATCATACCACCAAGAAAGTAGCACCAGGAGCAGAGCGCTTCCTTGGACACGGGGTCCCTGCGCTTGAGAAGCTCCTCGACCAGGGGAAGATTGAAGACAAGGACCTTCCTCCAGAGCTGACAGAGAAAGCCTTCCCCTGGAGCTGACGCCTTGAATTTGGACTTTTAGCCTACTTTACTGTGAGGAAATAAATTTCTCTTTGTTAAAGCCATCCACTTGTGGTATTTCTGTTACGGCAGCACTAGATGACTAAGACACCATGATTATAATTTATTCATATTCCCTTTCAAATTCACAATAACTATCACACCCCTCAGAGGAGCCCTGGTGGCACAGTGGTTAAAGGCTTGGGTGTTTACCAAAATGTGGGTGGTTTGAACTCACCAGCTGCTCCAAGGGAGAAAGATGTGGCAGTCTGGTTCCATACAAGGTAGGAAACCCTGTGGGGCAGTTCTACCCTGTCCTACAGGGTCACTGCGAGTTGAATGAACTCAACAGCAATGAGTTTTTACAGATCGCATCCCTCTACCCTGAGTGATTTCTTTTTAGCGGTGTCAATGTAGCAAGTGAGGGTCCATGAGTAGCACAAATGGCTTGTGCTTGATTACTAACTTAAAGATTGGTGGTTCAAAACCACCCAGTGGCACCACAGAAGAAAGGCCTGGCAATCTGCCTCCATATAGATCTCAACCAAGAAAAACCCATAAAGAAGTTCTACTCTGTCACACATGGGGTTGCCATGAGTCCGAATCGACTTGATGACAACAGTTTTGGTTTTGGGTTTTGGATGTAGCAAGTATTGTGAATGCATTATCATTTGTGAAATGCTCTCAATGGAAAAGCTGATTCTCAGGAACAGACAGGAAGTCTGCCATTGCCATGCACTTGACCAGGCTTTCAAAAATGAACCACCAACAATGGGCTCTTTTAGCTATTGCTAGTATGGCATCTGACTTAAGATTTGGAACTTTTGGCTGGCTAATCCCCAAGGAATGTCAATGATGGCTTACAGGGTGGTCTCAGGGGCCTCTCTCTAAAGATGAACCCCAGCAAGGCAGACACCAGTGTGTGTCTGCCATGGGCTCAGCCCTGCTCGCATAGTCAGCATGTCACACAACTGAGACTAGTAAACTTGCGTGTCCCTCAGGGCCCCAGAGAGCACAGGAAGTGGACAAAAGACAGAACAAGCTGATGAGGCGCATTGCTTAGAACTGAAAAGCAATATATAAGTATCAAAATAAACGCAGAGAAGGCAGTTTAGCAATATATATGCAAAGTCTTCATTTGTAGTTTGCATATCTTTTGATCCAACAAGTTTACTTCTAGGAATTTATCCTAAGGGGGGGAAAAATCATAAGGCTTTGAAAATCTATGGCAACACGAGCATTTGTTAAAATGATGCTTATGAGGGAAGAAATTGGGAATAGACTAAGTACACACCAAGAGAGGACTGGATAAATTAATTATGATACAATCGCACAATGGAATATGATTTTAAGAAACAGCATGTGCAATATGTTCATATTTTTGTTAAAAAATGTGAGTGTAAACACACACATGCACACACACATACACGCACACATCCATGCATATATGGAAAGAAGGAGAGAGAAGAAGAGAGTAAGAGAGAGAGAGATCTGAATAGTGGAATAGGGATTCTCTCTAGATATTGAGTGTATGGATAATATAAATTTTATTTTTTTTTGTTTAATTATATGGTCTATGTTTTCCATAATGAGCTTACATTGTTGAGATTAGGGACGATATACATTTTTTATTGTTACTTAACTATTATCTATATTTTCCACAATGAACATATATTGCTTAATTAACCCACTGCCGCCGAGTTGATTCCAAATCATAATGACTGTATATGACAGAGTAGAACTGCCTCATAGGGTCTCTAAGGCTGTAGATCTTTAGGAAGTAGACTGTCACTATCTTTCTCCTGCAGAACCACTTGTGGGTTCAAACTGCTGACCTTTTGGTTAGCAGCTGGGCGCTCAGCCACTGTGCCACCAAGGATCCTTATCTCTTAACCTCTATGCCACCAGGGTTTCCATATATTGCTTAATAAGCATTAAAAAAATTTTAAATTATTATTATTAGAAAAAGGGATCAATTAACTGAAAACATACATTAAAGCATTCCTAAACCAAATCTTCAGGTTTTAAGTACCCAAAATGGGAATATATGTAACTAAGCATCTTCAGTTCCGCCTCCTCCCCAGAAGATTAGCTATCATTTGAAGACAATAGTTGGAGCCCTGGTGATGAAGTGGTTAAGAGCTCAGGCTGCTAACCAAAAGGTCAGCAGTTTGAATCCACTAGCCGCTCCTTGGAAACCCTACGGGGCAGTTCTACTCTGTGCTATAGGGTCACTGTGAGTCAGAATCGACTCCATGGCAACAGGTTTGGTTTTTTTGGTTTTAAAGGCAACAGTAAGTTAAAGGGAAACCCTGGTGGAGTAGTGGTTAAGTGCTACAGCTGCTAACCATAAGGGTCGGCAGTTTGAATCCGCCAGGCACTCCTTGGAAGCTCTATGGGCTAGTTCTACTCTGTCCTATAGGGTCCCTATGAGTCAGAATCGACTCGACGGCCCTGGTTTTTTTTTTTTTTTTTAGTAAGTTAAAGAGTTTAAAACTTCACTAACCGCTGGATCACAACCCTGGGTCCTGTTACCTACTAGAACTGGGTCTTTCTTTCTGCCAGTAAATAAACTAGAGGAATTTCTCATTGGACACAGGAAGAAAAAGAAAATTGCCTTGCTGGGACCAGGGAGAGAAACAGGGCCTCACAGAAGGACAAGCAAGTGCCAGGTGGGGGAGGTGCAGACATGTGGCCACTACTTAGAGAAGTTCTCGAAGGCCTTTCAAACAGAAACATATTTTCAGATCAGGAGCAGTGGGAGTTTTCCCATTTTTGTATTAATCTCAATAGGCAACTTCAAAGAAATCAAAGTGATAAATGACGTAAATGTAATAGGTGTAGAAATACATGGTCTCTTGCTGAAATCAAGCATTATCTGAGATATTACCAGGCAACTGATTTTTATTTTAAATTAAAATAACTCTTTCCATTTAAGTAATTTTCCACTCTGGTATTTTTTCCATTTCTTTCCTCTGAATAAAAAAGAGAACTTCTCAACCAGAGTTCACTTGAGGCGTGCATAAGTATATCTAAATAGAACAAAAACACACAATATGACAAATGCTCTAACTCAGTTATGTGGCTTCTTTCTGTTGTTGTTAGGCTCCTTCGAGTCAGTTCCAACTCATAGAGACCCTATGTACAACCGAATGAAACACTGCCTAGTCCTACACCACCCTCACAATTATCGCTGTGTTTGAGCCCATCATTGCAGCTGCTGTGCCAGTCCATCTCGTTGAGGGTCTTTCTACCTTTCACTGACTCTCCTTTACCAAGTATGATGTCCTTCTCCAGTGACTGGTCCCTCCATAATTGATCCTCTTCAATTTGTCATTCCCGGCATAGTAGACCACATGCGTGTGAAAGCTGGACAACGAATAAGGAAAATCGAAGAAGAATTGATGCTTTTGTACTATGGTGTTGGCAAAGAATATTGACTATATGGTGGACTACCAGAAGAACAAACAAATCTGCCTTGGGAGAAGTACAGACAGAATGCTTCTTAGAAGTGAGGATGGTGAGACTTCATCTCACATATTTTGTACGTGTTTGTTATCAGGGGGGACTAGTCCCTGGAGAAAGACATCATGCTTGGTAAAGTAGAGGGTCAGGGAAAAAGAGGAAGACCCTCAACGAGATGAATTGACACAGTGGCTACAACAATGGATTCAAAAATAACAAAGATTGTGAGGATGGCACAGGATCGGGTGGTGTTTCATTCTGTTGTATGTAGGGTTGCTATGAATTGGAACTGACTCAACAGCACCTAGCAACAACAATAAGATGCAAGGATACGACCCTTCTGCATGTCTTTTCCTATTTTAAACCATGTAGTATCCCCTTGTTTTGTTCGAAGGGCAAACTCTTGATCTGTGTACAGGTTCTGCACGTGCACAACTTAGTGTTTTGGAATTCTAACTCTTTGTAATGTTATCCATAATATGTTATGGTTCACACAGCTGAATGCCTTCATGTAGTCGATAAATCACAGGTAAACATCTTTCTGGTATTCTATGCTTTCGGCCAAAACAACCTTGCTTTCAAAAATGGAGATGACTTGAAGCACTTAATGATGAAAGTCAAAGACTACAGCCTTCAATATGGAAGGTGAAGAAAACGAAAATCCTCACAACTAGATCAATAAACAACGTCATGATGAATGGAGAAAAAAATTGAAGTTGTTAACAGTTTCATTCTACTCAGATCAACAATCAATGTCCATGGAAGCAGCAGTCAAGAAATCAAATGACATATTGCATTGGGAAAATCTGCTGCAAAATACCTCTTTAAAGTGTTAAAAAGCAAAGATGTCACCTTGAGGACTAAGGTGTGCCTTATCCAAACCATAGTATTCTCAATCACCTCATATGCCCGCAAAAGCTGGACAATGAATAAGGAAGACAGAAGAAGAATCGATGCATTCAAATTGTGGTGTTGGTGAAGAATATTGACCATACCATGGACTGCCAGAAGAACAAACAAATCAGTCTTAGAAGAAAGACAAACATAATGCTCCTTAGAAGAGACTGGGGAGACTTTGGCTAGCTTACTTTGGGCACGTCATCAGGAAAGACCAGTCACTAGAAAAGAACATCATGGTTGGCAAAGTAGAGGGTCAGTAAAAATGAGGGAAATCCTCAACGAGATGGATTGACACAATAGCCACAACGATGGCCTCAAACGTACCGACGGTCGTGAAGATGGCGCAGGATCAGGCAACATTTCATTCTGTTATATATAAGGTCACTGAGTCAGAGCTGACTTGGCCGCAACCAACAACAACGAAAATGTGGACCGGAAAGCACTATTCCATTTATGGAAGAGAGAGTAAAAATTATTATTCCCACCTCAAGCCTTATAAGACCTCCAACCTGTGACTGAAAATGTAAAAGCTTTCCTCACTAGTGCTATGGATGATGAGCATAGAATGAATAAGTTTCCCTTCTAGTATCAGCTTTTATTCACTAGTATTAGAATCAATATTCTTTTTTTCTGGGTTGATTAGAATCAATATTAAGGAGCTGTTTTAAAGAGGTCATTTTTTCCATTGTAATTTCCCCCAATATTAGTATGCTCTTCACAGAGATTCATCAGAAAGCAGAGAGGGAAAGCCTCCGTTCCCCCTGCCCCAACCCTTGCAGGGCTGCATGAAAAAAAAAAGGCCCCTCTAAATAGCAAGCTTCCTGAGTATATTGTGATGTCCTACAGATCGTTGAGTACATGACCAACTGGTGGTGCCAAAACGCGAGTGTTAGGAGTCCCTGCGAAATGGAGAACACTCTAGAATAAAAATAAAGCATTTCACATGATGATCTGAGCCAAGGGGAAAAGAGATTAACCCTACATAAACAATTCTTGATAGCACCCATCACATACAATGAGGTAAACAGTTTCAATTTCAGGCATTTCAAGTGCAAAGAGGTTCTATAGAAAAGAGATCTCAAAACATTAACTCCCAAAGATGCATGGAAGGGAGCCAAGCAAAGGGCAGCCTGAGCAGTAGCCCTGTGTTCTCTCTCTGCTCTGTGATGTTCACAGCTACGCAGATGGCAGACCTCACCTGAAGTGGCCCGGAGGCTGCCAAAAAAGACTGCAGCCGAATGAGTGAAGCTGGGAGCTATTTTTTCCCTGCAGATGTGTGTCAGGATGGATTTGTGTCCCAAAGGAAGGCGGGTGAGCATCAGCACTGAAGTCATTCCACAACAAGACGTCAGCACACCCCACAGAAAACCCTCCCTCCCTAAGGGGCGCAAGCGCTGACGTCACAAGCCTGCCTCGGCTTCCAGAAGAGACCTGGCTGAATCGGAAAGTTCTGATTGCAAAGGATCTCTCTTTAATTCTGCCACGTGTAAGAGGGTGGAAGGTGTTCTACATCCTCTTGCATCAGAGTACTCAGACTCAACATTATTGAGCTATGTAATAAAAAGCTGCCTGTAAAGATTATTCTTTAACTTTGGAAAAGGAGACTTAGTGCCTACAGGGAGAAGAAACAATGCATAATATCAACATTGGAGGAATATTGTCAAGAGGTCATTTTTTCCAGTATAATTTTCCCCAATATTTTATTTACCTGCTACAGTGACAGAAGGAGCCCTGGTGACATAACGGTTAAGTGCTTGTCTCCTATCTGAAAGGTCAGCGGTTCAAACTCACCCAGCACGCTCTTCAGGAGAAAGATCTAGTGATCTGCTCCTGTAAAGACTGCAGCCTATGAAACCCATGGGGCAGTTTTACTTTTTCCCATGGAGCCACTGCGGGTTAGAATCAACTCCACAGCACACAACAACACCAACACGGTGACAGATATAGTAAAATGGTATTAGCTCCTCTGTTGTCCATCTGACCCACTTAGACCTTGGAGCAAGTCGATTGATCTCTTCCAGATTTCTCTACCCAAAAACTGAAAATGGAAAGTATTTCTTAATTGCCTCGAGGTCCCCAGAAAAAAAAGAATTTATGAACATTTTCAAATTGGCAAAATTGTTTTCTGTTCTGCCAACTCACTGTATTATGCAATAGCATGCAAATACCCAAATGTACTTAACCTTGGTAAAGACTAATTGACTGACTTTCAAATGGCTTCAACTTTTCTTTTAAAACTACACAAGTGCAAAATATTTGTGGCCATTACTGAGAGAGCTTTGATGATTTATTTCTGTATAACAGAACCAAAAGAACTTTCATTAAAAAGCAACTGCTTCTTAATCAGAAAAATGACTTTTCCCTTTAATATATTAAAAAGAAAAAAATCAGTCATTTATATGAAATTCAAGCCTAACTGGCTATGTGTTAAATACACTAAATAGGCTTATAGGATTATTAATATAGTTAGAGTTTTTAGCACAATTAGGAACACATACTACCTCCTTTTCCCTTTAAGCATCTCCCACAGCTCAACTCCCTAATGGACTCAGGAAGAGGAAAGAAGACTATTTGTCGGCTCTGAAACACTTTGTAATATAGATAATCTTGGGGAAGAAAGGATATATGAAGCTAACATGTCAATCCGTGTGTCTGGAAGAGAATTCTTCACAATGAATTTAGTGAAACCCATTAAGATTCTGGCATTGCAAGTTCTAAGAAGACCTGGTTGGAAAACGGCTTTCTTTGTTTTTTCTGATCAGTTTAAGTTGCAATGATCATCAGGCTCTCAGTCTCTCGTCCGAGACACTGTCCCCTTCCCTGCTTCTTCCCTTGATTAAATGAAGTTGGCTACTCTGATGGGCTCTGGAGATTAATTCCAGATACGTGCAGAATCCACCTGGCAAACCCAATAAAAACAGCTTCCAGGAGGGGAGAGAGAACAAAGGCATGAATAATAACATAAGGAGATTTACAAAGGACAAACATGTGGGCTGCCATTTGAAAGTGACAGTAATTACTTAAGTAAATGTCAAAACTCTTGAAAGAAACAAGAGGAAGACAAGTCATGAATATTTAAAGCTGAAACAGGCCGTTCTATTGATGTGCCATTTGGAAAGAGAGCCTTCTCATGTGAGCTCAGGTAATTGTTTTGGGAATGGCGTACAGCCTATCTATCTTTATAATGGGCAAACTGAATTATAATTGATCCAAAATCCACAAGTGTTTTATCAAGTCCCTTGTTGTTGTCGTTGTTAGTTGTCATAGAGTCAATTCAGATTCATGGTGACCCCATGCGTTGCAGAATAAATAGGACTGCTCCATAGGCTTTTCTTGGCTGTAATTTTTTTTTTTATTGTTGTTGTAATTTAGATGGAGGTTTACAGAACAAACTAGTTTCTCATTAAACAGTTAGTACACATATTGTTTCATGACATTGGTTAACAACCCCACGACATGTCAACACTCTCCCTTCTCAACCTTGGGTTCCTTATTACCAGTTTCCTGTTCCCTCTTGCCTTCTAGTCCTTGCCCCTGGGCTGATGTGCCACTTTAGTCTGGTTTTGTTTTATGGGTCTGTCCAATCTTTTCCTGAAGGGTGAACTTCAGGAGTGACTTAATTATTGAGCTAACAGGGTGCCCAGAGGGCATACTCCAGTTTCTGTCTTCAGTTCTTGAAAAACTGTTTATGAAGGGCTGCTCTGCACCCAGTGGCCATACTCTCAGGGTTTCTACAGTCTCTGTCAGGCCAGCAAGTCTGGTCTTTCTTTTTGAGTTAGAATTTTGTTCTACATTTTTCTTGAGCTCTGTCTGGGAGCCTCCATTGTGATCCCTGTCAGAGCAGTCAGTGCGGGTAGCCGGGCACCATCTAGTTGTGCCTAACTCAGTCTTGTGGAGGCTGTGGTAGTAGCGGTCCATTAGTCCTTTGGACTAATCTGTCCTTTGTATCTTTAGTTTTCTTCATTTTTCCTTGCTCCCTAAGGGGTGAGACCAGTGGAGTATCCTATATGGCCACCCACAGGCTTTTAAGACACCAGTCACTATTCACCAAAGTAGAATGTAGAACATTTTCTTTATAAACTATGTTATGCCAGTTGAGCTAGATGTTCC
This sequence comes from Elephas maximus indicus, assembly GCF_024166365.1. Lineage (NCBI taxonomy): Eukaryota > Metazoa > Chordata > Mammalia > Proboscidea > Elephantidae > Elephas > Elephas maximus. The sequence continues at coordinate 165,202,018 of NC_064846.1, forward strand.
CCGAGACCATGGTCCCCACAGCCCTCAGCCCAGTAACTGGGTCCCTCAGGGAGTTTGGATGTGTCTTTGGAGCTTCCATGCTTGGCTGTAATCTTAACAGAAGCAGATCACCAGGCCTTCATTCTGCTGCTTCGATGGGTGGGTTTCACTCACCAACTCCAACCTTTTAGTGCCTGGCTATTCAAAATGCTGTTTGGGGACCAACAGCATTGGCCTCACCTGGGAGCTTGTTAGAAATGCAAACTCTTGGACCCCACCCCAGATCTATTGATCAGAAACTGCATTTTAACAACATCGCCAAGAGATTGGTCTGTGCACATTGAAGTTTGAGATGCTCAGTCTCAGAGCATTTTAAAATGGCATCTTTTCAGCAATGGGTTGCCCCATCTTCTGCATTTAGAAGGCTTTATGGGGCAGTAGGAGGACAGCAGTAGCAGATGCCTCGGGAAATATAACTGTAAATAATTTGCTAACATACCTGGTCTGTTCATGAATCAACGTGTAGGGTCCTGAACTGCCCCATCATGGTAATTTATAAGAGAACCCCTGGAGAATATATAATCCCATAGAACTTCACAGATTAGGTTTCAAGAAAAAAAAGGCTACAAGTTATTAGTTCATTAAATATAAAATTTCTACTCCAATTTCTTCATTTCTTTAAAACACTCTTAGAAGAAATTCAGACCCCAGGTATTGGTGGGAAGGTTATCAAAATATTCAGGTCAATACCAAGAAAAGTGCAATGTGCTCAGAAGTGTTGACTATTAGACTTGGCAATCATTTTAAGAAATAAACTAGCATACCACCACCCTATTTTTCCATGTAGAAAATAAAGCCTCACATGGTAAAATGACATGTTCTTGACTTCACAAATAATTGATGATAGAGCCAGAATTGCAGACCAGGTCTTATGAATCAAATCAGTGCCATTTCTCTGCTCAACATGCAGGTATGTGATCTGAGTGATGATTGAGTTGTACAAAGGCAGAAACCCCTCAGCTTTTTCTACATCCAACTGCACCATTCAGTGCATTCAACAATGCCTTTCTTTACCTGATCATTTGGAAACAGTTATTTTTAAATGAATTTCAGAAGCAGTTTCCAAAAATAAAAAGGGGGCAGAGCCCTTAAAAAATAGAACTGGTTCGAAAGGGGCCAGGTGCCTGCCTGCTTGATTGGTTAGTGGATAAGCTCAAGCATCTGATTGAAGTTAGCGTTTATAACAATTACGTGTACCAATGTAAGCTTTTTTGAAGAAAAGCAGTGGTTTGAGTCAATTACTTTCTCCACTTGAGATCTGGAAAGTCACAATAAGGCCTGCTATTCCACCCCCCTCCCCCCTCCGACTGGCTTTGCCAAGTGGAGAAAAGGACGGAAGAAAGTTAAAAGGGCAAGCAAGGTCTGTCCCCTGAGGAGGGACAGAGTGCGTGTTCCGAATACTCAGTTTAGCAGAATGAGAAGAGAAAGCCAATGTGCTGCTCTGAGACCTCAGAGCCCCGGGGTGGCCCCAGAAACATTAACTGTAAGAAAAGGCTCCTGGTGAACTGCTTTATTTAACTTTAGAAGACAAATAGGAGTTAAAGTGATCTAGATGATAGTTATAGTCGGTGTTACATTTGGTATTGTTTTATTCTAATCACCAATGAGTGTTTCATTAGTTGTTTTTATTCCCTTCATAGTTTATATCTTTTAAATGAATAAAGAAATTATATGCCAATCTATAATATCAGCTATCCTTCAACAAGAGTAAGCCCTAACCACCACGTCAGCAAGGAACTATTTGTATTCCACTCTGTCTTATAGGGTTGCTATGAGTCAGAAATGACTCAACTGGCAACAGGTAGGATATGGTATACCTCATACCCATTGCCCTCGAGCTGATTCCAACTCATAGGGACCCTGTAGGACAGAGTAGAACTGCCCCATAGGGTTTCCAAGGCTATAATCGTTACAGAAGCAAGCTGCTGAATCGTTCTCCTGTGGAGAATCTGGTGGGTTCAAACTGCCAACATTTTGGTTAACAGCCGAGTGCTTTAACCACTGTGCCATGAGGGCTCCCTCCCCTAATGGTAAACCCATTGCCATCCAGTCAATTTCGACTCATAGCGACTGTCATAGATTGCATTGTGTCCTCCAAAAATATGTGTCAACTTGGTTAGGCAATGACTCCCAGTGTTGTGTGGTTGTCTTTCACTTTGTGATTGATAAAATTTTCCTATGTGTTGTAAATCCTAATCTGTGCCTGAGGTTAATGAGGCAAGATTAGATTATGTTAAAGAGGATTAGGATGGGATGTAACACCATTTCTTGGGTCACATCCCTGATCCAATGTAAAGGGAGTTTCCCTGGGGTGTGGCCTGCATCACCTTTTATCTTACAAGAGATAAAAGGAAAGGGAAGCAAGCAGAGAGTCTGGGACCTCATACCACCCAGAAAGCAGTTCTGGGAGCAGAGCTCATCCTTTGGACCTGGGGTTCTTATGTGGAGAGGCTTTTAGGCCAAGGGAAGATTGATGACAAGGACCTTCCTCCAGAGCCGACAGAGAAAGCTTTCTCCTGGAGCTGACACCCTGAATTTGGACTTCCAGCCCACTTGACTGTCAGAGAATAAACTTCTGTTTGTTGAAGCCATCCACTTGTGGTATTTCTGTTATAGCAGCACTACATAACTAAGGCAGCAACCCTATAGGACAGGGTAGAACTGCCCCATAGGGTTTCCAAGGACTGGCTGGTGGATTCCAACTGCTGACCCTTTGGTAAGCAGCTGAGCTCTTAACCACTGCACAACCAGGGCTACTCTTAAGGGTTAGCCACTTAAATTTCTTTGTTTAATCTCCAGAGAGGTCAAGTTATTCACATGTACTAAGAGTTGGAATCAACTCAATGGCAACAAGTTTGATTTTGAAGACCACTTAAGGTGCCTGAATGCTGCAAACAGTTAATGAACTCAACTGCTAGGCAGAAGGTTGGCAGTTCAAATCCACCCAGCAGCACTGTGTAAGAAAGGCCTAGAGATCTACTTCCATAAGATTACAGTCATTGAAAACCCTATGGAGCACAGCTCTACTCTGACACACATGGGGTTGTCATAAGTTGGAATCAACTTGATGGCAACAGGTTAAAACCACTTAACTAATTAGTGGCAGAACTGTTAAAATCTCAGGTCTGATATTTGTGAGTGAAAACCTCTCTTTACTAACCATGCTTCTTAAATTGGTATACATGTATTCCTGGAGATGTCAGGCAGAGTGCTAAGGGGTGTGGGAAACCATGCTACATCTTTCTGGCATGTTAATTTTACTTGATGGAATTTAATTTATGATAATATTTTTTAAAGTAAGCAAATATAAACTATTGTGCAAATGTAGTCTTCACAAAAGATTTAGTTCCAAAAAATAATAAGCTCTCTAGTTCCCAAAGAGTAGATTTTTTTTTCCTATTATGGATACTTTTGTAGAATATGTTAATAGTACTGCCCTAGGTGATATTCCTTAGCTTCTGGTGACTTTTCATTATTGCCATGGAAAGGAAAGAAATTCCATGTGGAGAGGCATTGGAATTGTGTGCTTTTCCTTGATGAGTCACTTCTCCACAAAACACACACGTAGAGGACAAAAAAGAAGACTTCAGCCATTTGGATAACCTATGTGCAATACCATGTATGTTGTTGTTACGTGCTGTCAAGTCAGTTCTGACTCATACTGACCCCATGTTACAGAGTAGAACGGTCTCATAGGGTTTTTTTTTATATATGTATAATTTATCTTATTTTTGTTGAGAATATACACAGAACGTACACCAATTCAACATTCTACATGTACAATTCAGTGACCTTGATTACATTCTTCAAGTTGTACAGCCAGTCTCACCCTGCTCTTCTGAATTATTCCTCCACCATTAACATAAACTCACTGCTCCATGGGATTTTCTTGGCTGTAATCTTTATGGAAAACAGATCCCCAGGTCTTTCTCCCAAAGGGTCCTTTGGTGGGTTCGAACTACCAACCTTTTGGTTAGCAGTCAGGTGCTTAACCATTTGTACCACCAGGGCTCCTTAACAGCATGTATAGATTATCCTAAGTCATCAGTCACTGCTTATTGAGTATAGAGATTCACACAGAGCACCTAAGAGAGATTAGTGGTTTTCATACCCAGAGATTCTAATGTAATTGAATTGGGGTGAGACACCTTAGTTTTTAAAAGTGCCCCCCGCCCTGCCCCAGGTAATTCTAACGTGTACTCAGGGCTGTATACCTTTGATCTAAGGTACAGATATTTACTGTTAAGAATTTAGAACAAAACAATAACTAGATTTCAAAATGCAAAATCAAGTAATCTCTGAGTAATAAACTTACTATGGGTCAACATTTGTTTTTTGTTTTAATTTTTATTGTGCTTTAAGTGAAAGTTTGCAAATCAAGTCAGTGTCTCATACAAAAATTTATATACACCTTGCTGTATATTCCTAATTGCTCTCCCCCTAATGAGACAGCCTGCTGCTTCCATCCACTGTCTTTTCGTGTCCATTCCCCCAGCTTCTGACCTCCTCCGTTCTCACACCTCCCTCCAGACAGGAGATGCCAACATAGTCTCATGCGTCCACATGATCCAAGAAGCCCACTCCTCACCAGCATCATGTTCCATCCCACAGTCCATTCCAATCCCTGTCTGAAAAGTTGGCTTTGGGAATGGTTCCTGTCTTGGGCTAACAGAAGGTCTGGGGACCATGACCTCTGGGGTCCTTCTAGTCTCAGCCAGACCATTAAGTCTGGTCTTTTTATGAGAATTTGGGGTCTGCATCCCACTGCTTTCCTGCTCCCTCAGGGGTTCTCTGTTGTGTTCCCTGCCAGGGCAGTCATCTGTTGTAGCCAGGCACCATCTAGTTCTTCTGGCCTCAGGCTGATACAGCTTCTGGTTTATGTGGCCCTTTCTGTCTCTTGGGCTCATAATTACCTTGTGTCCTTGGTATTCTTCATTCTCCTTTGCTGCAGGTGGGTTGAGACCAATTGATGCATCTTAGATGGCCGCTTGCTAGCGTTTAAGACTACGGGTCAACATTTTTATGATACTGAAAAAAGGGTCTACAGTAAGAGATCTTCCATTTATTGTCTTAACTAGGGTCGCCAGTATTTTCCGTTTCTAATTTTTAATTCTTCAAGTCTTGAGAATAGACTGTATAATAGTGGGAAAAGAGTTCATGATCATTGACATAGTCTCCTTCTTATTAGAAATGTCTTTGTACTAATGGTGGGTCAGGCCTTAAGGTCAACACTTTTAATTTTTCATCATCCATCTTAAATACCAGCCATGTCCTGAGGCTTCCCAGATAGGTTCCATTTGGGTTCTGTTCTCTGCAATGCCTTCAACATTATCTTTGTAAAAAAAACTTGCATTGTATTATAATTGCCCTTCTTGTAAATGAATAATGACTATCCATTTATTAAGAATGTCCAAACTTCTTAGCCTGGTGACTCTCACTGAGGTCCAAACTATTCTTTAAGCTAAATTCCAATTGCCCAACACACTAGCCTCTTTTGTTGTTATTTCTAGACTATGTACTAGATTATGTACTTCCATGGCCCATGCCTTGGCCAAGAGGTCTCTTCTCTCCTTTCCTCTCACTTCCGTTGTCATGCTTCCAAGCCCTGAGCAAATGCCACCACCTCTATGAAAACATCTCTAGCCCTGTGTTGTTGTTGTGTGCCCTCCAGTCAATTCCAACTCATAGTGACCCTAGTCAGGCTGAATAGCTTCTTCTTTACCTTTCACAGTATTACTTTGCATCATAATTAGCACTTGTTGCACTGCTGTTTTCATTGTAAGTTTATGTGTCTGCTTTTTTCCCTACTAGAAGGTAACAACAGAAAGAAAAAGACAATGACAGAGATTCCTTGGCCACTTATTTTTTGCCAGCTACTATGTTAACTGCTTTGCATATTTCATACTTTAATTCTCACAACAACCCTACAAAAAAGGTTTTATCATTAACTTCATTTTGAAGATGTAGAAACTGAGGCTTAAAAAAAACACAACAGTTGCCATCAAGTTAATTCCAGCTCATGGTGACTTCATATTTTGCAGAGTAGAACTGTGTTCCATAGGGTTTTCAAGGCTGTGACCTTTCAGAAGCAAGTGCCTCTGGGTGGGTTCGGACTGCCAACCTTTTGAATACTTAACAATTTGCACCATCCAGGGACTCCTAAATAACTTGCTCAAGGTCAAATAAGCAAGGATGCTGTAGCTCTAACTCAGATCTGTCTTAGATCAGGGCTCAAGCTTTTAGCCGTTGTTCTATCCTACTTGTAGTCGGAGGGACAATATTTAATCATTTGTGTACCTCCACCGCCACCTCCCAAGGTCTGAGATAGTTTATGAGACATAGGAACTCTAAAAGGTTCATTCGATCGTAGGTCTTGAAAGAGAGAAAACTTACTCCATGGCAGTATAAACCATAACTTTTTTGCCCATGGATAAATTTATCATTATGTATTTTGTGATTCAAAACAAGGACAGTGCTACTCTAGTCAGCATGGGAATGGCAGATTGACTATTTTCAATAAAGATGTATAATGAACATAGATAAGGCTGGTGGAAGGAAGAGCGGGAGAGAGACAACTAGGTGGTTTTATATAAACTCTTCCCCACAGGACATATTTAGACAGGAGTTTAGTTGACTAGGCTAAGGGACCGTGCGTATTTGTGAAGGACAAATAATGGGGTCATTCTTTGTTTGAGAAACTCAATTATCCATGTTTGATGTTACCCCCATGAGTGCAACATGTTGACCTTAATTGGGGTTTCTAGGAATTCCACATTGGCTTTCAGAAGCATGTTAGGTGTATATAACTTCTATCATCATTCCGAGCGAATCAAACTCAGAAGAGAAAATCTACTAGATCCTGAATAGACCGTGGTCCTTTCTGTAGGTGGATTTTGAATAGTCCATCTGTCATTTATAGTCATGACAATGAACCACGACCCCATCAGTGCCAGATTTGCTAATTTATGATTTGACGTATAATTGCTACCGAATTTCCATCATTTCCATGAGGAGGAAAGGGGGATTTCTGAATATGTTTTGGGAGAAGGAAAGTATCTAAACTCGAGCTGTCAAATCTGTGTTTATGATAACAAACAAACCACCTTAGAACAGTTTTGTGGCTCCTTAGTACTCTTCAGCTGAATTCCCCTAAAAACAGAAATAAACCCTCTAGACCAGTACTGCCCAATACAGTAGCCACTAACCGCGTGTGACTGTCGAATATTTGAAATGTGATTAGTCTAAACTGAAATGTGCTGTCAGTGGAAAGGAACCCTGGTGGTGCAGTGGTTAAGAGCTACCAAAAGGTTGGCAGTTCAAATCCACCAGCCACTCTTTGGAAACTCTATGGGGCAGTTCTACTCTGTCCTATAGGGTCACTATGAGTAGGAATCAACCCGACAGCAACAGGTTTGGTTTTTGTTTGTTTTGGTCAGTGTAAAAGATGCACCGGATTTCAAAGACTTAGTACGAAAAATAATGTAAAACATCTCATTAGTAATGCTTTACTTTGATTACAGGCTGAAATGATAATAAGCCAAAAAAACCAAACCAGTTGCCAACTTCATTCTGACTCATGGCAACCCCATGTGTGTCAGAGTAAAACTGTGACCCACAAGGTTTTAACACATGAACCAAATTCACCCTGATAATCACAGATTTTTCTCCTTCCCAGAGGAATCCAAGAAACAGGGGATGTCTTAGAATTGGGGGTGGGGAGGCTTTAAAAAGGAAGTCCCTTAGGGGAAAGGGTTGGGAAGAGGGCATGGGAAGTGGTAGCTTAGGAGTGGGGAACACCAGAGACCGTCTTCACTTACTTCAATGGTTAAACAAATATATGAGAGGAAAATAAATTATATGCCCAAAGGCATTGTTATTCACACAGCCAGCTCGCTCAGATGTATGGTGCCGCTTCATTCTATTTTACCTCATACTAGATAAAGCTGAGCAGTTGTATAAATAGAAATAACTGGAGTCTTTACGTCTAATAGCAGAACTCATTTCGTTTTTGGCCTCTTGATAAAGCTAAAGGATAAAGTCTTTTTTAGAAAGCTTTTATTTTGGATCTGTTAGGCTGTTCTACTCTAAAATGTCATCAATTTTCTTTAAAGGTATCAAAACTAATTTTAGAAAAAAGCCCCAGGAGTTGACTGCTGCTGGTCTGATGATGGATATCAATTTTTAAAACTGAAAACAACTAAGAGCCCCTAAAAAAACATAAACCAAGCCAACTTTCCTCCTCAAACAACGGACTCTATGTTTTTATCAATTCTCACAGTTCCGCTTCTTGTTATAAGCTACAAGGGCCAGATCTGAACCATGGCAATGATATAATCCCTTTCGTCTAGGACTTCTCATATTCCCCAATTCTTTTGATCTTCTGGCCAGAGGAGAGCATAACAGCAAAACCAAGTCAAGGTTCAAGTTTTGATTCCAACAAACCATTTTGACATATGTATATATACACATGCATTTACAAGCCATCTTCATTTTCTAAGTCTTCCTAGTCCATTCCAAGTCATTTCTCAACATGGTATAATGGAATTAGCAAAGGATTTGGGAGCAGAAAATCCAGGTTCAAGAGCAGGCTCTGTCACTTAGCAGCTGTGTAAATCTGGGCAATTTACTTTCTCTGTATCTCAACGTCTTCATCTGGGAAATGGAAATAATACCAGTTATATGAAGAGAGTTGCTGCAAAAATTAAATGAGATAATGTATACGGAAACTTAAAGAAATGTAAAATTCTGTATGTAAGTTAATTATACAAATGTTTCTTTGTTGCCTTTGAAATGATTCCACATGAAAACCATGGTTCCTGGAGTCTTAATTTGCCACTGCCTCTTAATTATTCTTTTTTTCCTAACCACAACCTGTTTGTTAATTATGAGTGCTACTGTGATCTCCATATTTTATCTCAAATTTAGGACGCACATAGAATGAAAGAACCCTCAACCATTCACTGCAATGATAGGGCACAAAATCCAAGATACGATGAAACAAATAATCCAGTAAAAGCAGGCGTTCAGATTACAGGCATTAGAGGGAAATCACGAAGCTGTTGATAATAATGTTTTAAACTTGTTTAGTGCTCTCCACATTTAAAATTGTTTGAAACATACATTTTCTTCCTGTTCTAATAATTTTCCTGAAATTGCCAGAATATTTTGGTATTACTTTATTTTGTAGCAAATTGAAACTGAAAAGGGCTAAATGGCCCAAAGTTTCATTCATTCATTCATTCATCCATTCATTCAGCAAACAATTTTAAGCCAATAACTATTTGTTAGGCAATGCGCTACTGTTGGTGCTATGGATACTGTCTGTGATAAACAGACAAAACCCTTGCTCTCATGAAGCTTACATTTTAGGGAGTCTAGCCTTGCAAGCTTGGCACTTGGCAAAATATCTTAGGACGTGTCTGAGACAGGACTTGAACATGCCTTTTCTGTAAACTAGTTCAGCCCACTTTCTTTTCTATCTTTCTGCCTCAACTTGGAGTTCACATAGAGTTGGTCTGCCACATGTTGGTCAGACCATATCTTTCATTTGTATGTCAACTTGTACAATGTAAGAATGTCTTTTAGGGTGAATTTTGACAAGCAACAAATAAAAAAAAAAGGTTGGATATTTTCACAAATCCTATCAGACAGTATTTTTTTTTATTTAGTTTTTATTGTGAAAGTTCACAAATCAAGTCAGCCTCTCATACAAAAACTTAAATACACCCCTCTATACACTCCTGACTGTTCTCCCCGTAACGAAATAGCACACCCCCTCCCTCCACTCTATTTTTGTGTCCATTCGGCCAGCTTCTGACCACCTCCGTTCTCACACCTTCCCTCCAGACAGGAGATGCCAACATAGTCTCATGCATCCACATGGTCCAAGAAGCCCACTCCTCACCAGCATCATGTTCCATCCCACAGTCCATTCCAATCCCTGTCTGAAAAGTTGGCTTTGGGAATGGTTCCTGTCTTGGGCTAACAGAAGGCCTGGGGACCATGACCTCTGGGGTCCTTCTAGTCTCAGTCAGACCATTAAGTCTGGTCTTTTTATGAGAATTTGGGGTCTGAATCCCACTGCATTCCTGCTCCCTCAGGGGTTCTCTGTTGTGTTCCCTGTCAGGGCAGTTGTCAGTTGTAGCCAGGCACCATCTACTTCTTCTGGTCTCAGGCTAATGCAGCCTCTGTTTTATGTGGCTCTTTCTGTCTCTTGGGCTCGTAATTACCTTGTGTCTTTGGTATTCTTCATTCTGCTTTGCTCCAAGTGGGTTGAGACCAATTGATGCATCTTGGGCAGCCACTTCCTAGCATTTCAGACCCCAGACGCCACTCTCCAAAGTGGGATGCAGAATGTTTTCTTAATAGATTTTATTATGCCAATTGACTTAGATGTCCCCTGAAACCATGGTCCCCAAGCCCCCGCCCCTGCTACTCTGGCCTTCGAAGGGTTCAATTTATTCAGGAAACTTCTTTACTTTTGGTTTAGTCCAGTTGTGCTGACCTCTCCTGTATTGTGTGTTGTCTTTCCCTTCACCTAAAAGAATTCTTATCTACTATCTAATTAGTGAAAACTTCTCTCCCTCCCTCCCTCCCTTCCTCCTCTTGTAACCATCGAGGAATATTTTCTTCTCTGTTTAAACTGTTTCTCCAGTTATTATAAAAGTGGTCTTATACAATATTTGTCCTTTTGCAACTGACTGATTTCACTCAGTATAATGCCTTCCAGATTCCTCCATGTTATGAAATGTTTCACGGATTCATCATTGTTCTTTATGGGTGTGTAGTATTCCATTGTGCGAATATGCCATAATTTATTTATCCATTCATCCGTTGATGGGCACCTTGGTTGCTTCCATGTTTTTGCTATTGTAAACAGTGCTGCAATAAACATGGGTGTGCATATATCTGTTTGTGTAAAGGCTCTTAATTCTCTAGTATATATTCCAAGGAGTGGGATAGTAGGATCGTATGGTAATTCTATTTCTAGTTTTTTAAGGAAGCACCAAATCGATTTCCAAAGTGGTAGTACCATTTTACATTCCCATCAGCAGTGTATAAGTGTTCCAGTCTCTCCACAACCTCTCCAACATTTATTATTTTGTGTTTTTTGGATTAATGCTAGCCTTGTTGGAGTGAGATGGAATCTTATTGTAGTTTTGATTTGCATTTCTCTAATGGCTAATGATTGTGAGGCCCCGGGTGAGTAAATCCTCATGGGTCTGTTAGCTACCTGAATGTCTTCTTTAGTGAAGTGCTGGTTCATATCCTTTGCCCATTTTTTAATTGGGTTATTTGTCTTGTAGTTGAGTTTTTGCAATATCATGTAGATTTTAGAGATCAGACGCTGATCAGAAATGTCATAGCTGAAAACTTTTTCCCAGTCTGTAGGTAATCTTTTTACTCTTTTGGTGAAGTCTTTGGATGAGCGTAGGTGTTTGATTTTTAGGAGCTCCCAGTTATCTAGTTTCACTTCTGCACTGTTAGTAATGTTTTGTATACTGTTTATGCCATGTATTAGGGCTCCTAATGTTGTCCTTATTTTTTCTTTCATAATCTTTATAGTTTTAGATTTTATATTTAGGTCTTTGATCCATTTTGAGTTCGTTTTTGTGCATGGTGTGAGGTGCGGGTCTTGTTTCACTTTTTTGCAGATGGATATCCAGCTATGCCAGCACCATTTGTTAAAAAGACTGTCTTTTCCCCATTTAACTAACTCTGGGCCTTTGTCAAATATCAGCTGCTCATATGTGGATGGATTTATTTCTGGTTTCTCAATTCTGTTCCATTGGTCCATGTATTTGTTGTTGTACCAGTACCAGGCTGTTTTGACTACTGTAGTGGTATAATAGGTTCTAAAACCAGGTAGAGTGAGGCCTCTCACTTTGTTCTTCTTTTTCTGTAATGCTTTGCTTATCCAGGGCCTCTTTCCCTCCCAAATGAAGTTGGTGATTTTTCTCTCCATCTCATTAAAAAATGTGGTTGGAATTTGGATTGGAATTGCATTGTATCTGTATATCACTTTTGGTAGAATAGACATTTTTACAATGTTAAGTCTTCCTATCCATGAGCAAGGTATGTTTTTCCACTTTTGTAGGTCTCTTTTGGTTTCTTGCAGTAGTGTCTTGTAGTTTTCTTCGTATAGGTCTTTTACATCTCTGATAAGATTTATTGTAAGTATTTTATCTTCTTGGGGGCTACTGTAGATGGTATTGATTTGGTGAATTCCTCCTCGATGTTCTTTTTGTTGGTGTAGAGGAATCCAACTGATTTTTGTATGTTTATCTTGTATCCTGATACTCTGCTGAACTCAGACAGTAAATTTTTTAAAATATAGTTTTTGAACCTAAGGGAAAGAACTATTGAATTGTTTATAGTCCAAAATTAGTAGAACTTTCCAGAGTTAGAAAGTTGATCAGAAAAAAAAAGAAAGAAGAAATAAATATGGAGTCATTGCTCACTTGGAAGTTAAGAACTTGGGACTTCGTGGTAATAAATCATTCATTCATTCATCACATGGCATCATGGGAGGCTTTGTGGGACTATACAGATAGTTAGGAAAATTATGGAGTCTGAGGTCAATAACATTATAGTGTAGCCAAAGATATACTTTTCCCAAATTAAACAAACAAAAAGAAACCCTTTGCTATTGTCTATTCCAACTCATAGTGACCCTATAGGATAGCGTCAAACTGCCCCACAGGATTTCCAAGGCTGTAGTCTTTACAGAAGCAGACTGCCACGTCTTTCTCCTACGGAGCAGCTGGTGAGTTCGAACCATGGACCTATCAGTTAGCAGCCGAGCGCTTAACTACTGTGCCATCAGGACTCCTTTCCCAAATTACGCATTCCTCGTCTCTTTCAGCAATAGATTTGGTGATTTCTACCAAAATCATATATAGCAGAGTAATTAAATATTAATTCCCACATCCAACAATTATTTATGGAGCATCTATTATGTGCCATGAGTGTTGTTGGGTACTAGGAAGGCAACACTGGGTGACTCAGGAGGAGCTCCTACTGTCTCCTGTCCTACCATATGAGCTTAAGACAGGAAATGTCCTTCAAAAGAAAGGGGAATGCAGGGGTGAAGCAGATGGATGGCTTGGGAGTTGAAAAGAGATGAGTATGGAGACGTGGGTGTGGCGAGGAAGTAGTGAGCACGAGAACACGGAGGCACTGGTGCCTTCAAGACAGCTCAGAAAGGCTGCCAGAAAGGGGAAAGCTGAAGCTGAACAGGCAGGCTGCAGCCAGATCCCAGAAGGCTTTGTGAGCTGAGTTAACGTGTCTGGCCTTTGCTGTAAGGACTTTAGGAAGCATCAAAGGGTTTTAAAGAACAGGGTGTTGTGACCATATTTGTGTTGATGTGGTATGGCAAATGTACTGGAGAGGAGCAAAACTTCAGGGAGAGAGCCAGTTAGGAGGCATGTCTGACCTCTGCCTCGTAGGAATCAGCCTTAGGCTTTTGATCTTGATTCTCCTTCCCCCTTGTGAAGTTAGAAGAGATCAAATGCTGCTGCCATGCCATTTTTACAGGACTCATACTATGTTCCTGTCTACTCATCAGTTGAAAGTAACAGACCTTTCTGGATGTTTCCTGTAACCCTGGTGACACATCCCCTAGCAGGCCTGCATGGCCTCCTTTCTCTAATCCACTCCCAGATCCAGGATTGGGACTTTTCACACTATCAACTCGTTGTATCTGTTCTTTTTTGTTCTTCCAAAGCACTTCTCACACAAGAGGCATAACATTTTTTTCCAACTACCTCAAGAAAAGAAAGTTTTGTATCCATTAAACAAATTAAAGTATTCCATATTCCCTCATCACCTGAGTGATTTGTCCCCACCCCCTTCCTATTCTGTAACTGGATACACATCATTAACTCAAAATCGGTAGGCAGTAGGATTAGTCTCTCGAATGAACATTTATTATTTGCCTTTTTTGAGTGTCAGCACGGACTTAATGCCTTCCACAGGCTCAACTGGTCCTAACTAAATGTAATCATTGCTTACTTTTTGATGCTCAATTTGTCACAGCCTGGCTAAAAGGAACCCTTTGAAGTTAGCGTCTTTGAAATCATCTCCAGATATTTGAAAAATATATCCCCGATTTCTCATAATAAGATGTTCAATGTTCATCTTGAGTTCACTTGCCCCAAAGAAAGCAACATCTGGGTACCAGGGAGATTATACATTGCATTGCTTCACAAGAGAATTCAAAGCAGAAGTGAGGTAACATAGGACCTTCAAACCACCCACATGAGGCAGAAAAGTTTAAGTATCCAGGTTGTTTTTTTTTACCTTGCTCCAATGTGAGAGTTTATTAATCTGTTTAATTCATTCCTTCCAGTAACTTCTGGAACACCATACCGTATTTCCTCACAACAAACAATGCTCTTGATTTATACTGTTTTTATTTCTTGTTAGGTGCCATTGACTCGGTTCCAACTTATAGCAACCCTATGTACAATAGAACAAAACACTGCCTGGTCCTACACCATGCTCACATTCGTTGTTATGCTTGAGCCCATTGTTGCAGCCACTGTGTCAGTCCATCTCGTTGAGGGTCTTCCTCTTTTTCTCTGACCCTCTACTTTACCAAGTATGATGTCCTTCCCCAGGGACTGGTCCCTCCTGATAACATGTCCAAAGTATGTGAGACATAGTCTTGCCATCCTTGCTTCTAAGGAGCATTCTGGTTGTACTTCTTCCAAGACAGATTTGTTCGTTCTTTTAGCAGTCCATGGTATATTCAATATTCTTCACCAACATCACAATTCAAAAACACCAACTCTTCTTCAGTGTTCCTTATTCATTGTCCAGCTTTTGCATGCCTATGATGCGATTAAAAATGCCATGGCTTGGGTCAGGTGCATCTTAGTCTTCAAGGTGTCATCTTTGCTTTTCAACATTTTAAAGAGGTCTATTGCAGCAGATTTGTGCAATGCAGTGCGTCTTTTGACTTCTTGACTGCTGCTTCCATGGCCGTTGGTTGTGGATCCAAGTACAATGGAATCCTTGACAACTTCGATCTTTTCTCCATTTATCATGATATTGCTTATTGGTCCGGTCGTGAGGATTTTTGTTTTCTTTATGTTGAGGTGCAATCCATACTGAAGGCTGTGGTCTTTGATCTTCATCAGTAAGTGCTTCAAGTCCTCTTCACTTTCAGCAAGCAAGTTTGTGTCACCTGCACAATGCAGGTTGTTAATGAGTCTTTGTCCAATCCTGATGCCCTGTTCTTCTTCATATAGTCCAGTTTCTTGGATTATTTGTTCAGCATACAGTTTGAATAGCTGTGGTGAAAGGATACAACCCTGACGCACACTTTTCCTGACTTTAAACCATGCAACATCCGCATGTGTCTCTCAGTTTGTCGTACTGTGGGGACTTGCATGTTGCTGTGATACTGGAAGCTATGCCACTGGTATTCAGTTACCAGCAGGGTCACCCATGGCGGACAGGTTTCAGCTGAGCTTCCAGACTACGACAGAGTAGGAAGAAGGACCCGGCAGTCTACTTCTGAAAAGAATTAGCCAGTGAAAACGTTATGATTTATACTACTGCTCCAATTTTAGAAGTTTTTTTTTTCTTCCTTCTATTTTGCTCAAGCATCATAGAATTGACATCAAAGTATGAAAGTCTAGATCAGGGGTCGGCAAACTATAGCCCACAGGCCAAATCTGGACCATTGCCTGATTTTTTTTAAATAAAGTTTTATTGGGCCATAGCCATGTTCATTCATTTTTATGTTGTATATGTCTGCGTTTGCTCTATAATAGCAGATATGTGATAGAGTTGTGATAAGCCCCATATGGTCCATAAAGCCTAAAATGTTTACTATCCAGCCATTTACAGAAAAAGTGCTTCCCTCTGGTCTGGCTGATCTCACTTGTTACTACCTGTCAATTACCAAATGTCTAAAAGAAAAGAAAATCCTAACCTCCTTCCAAGGGAATACCAAAGAATACAGAAATAGACACAGCAGTTCAGATAAAAAGATACATTCCTATAAATCTGCCAGCAGTAGCAAGGGATGGTACAATACAGATAATTATAAACCTTTAAGATTTTGCCTAAAGCTCTTCTTTTAACTTTTTATTGTCATGGGTCCCAGAGTCATGATTTATTATGTATCATGTGCACCTTAATGTTGAACTGCAATTTTGTAAAAGCCTTTGTATTTATATATATGTGGTAGATTGATTGTATCAGTAGTCCCAGTTCTTTACCTGCTCTCCCCTGTGTCCATGGCCTTTATCATGTGGCTTTGCAGTTTCTCTCACTAAAGAGGCAGAGTATGGTTTCCCATCTCTTTTCTCTGAGTCAGCCTTGTGACATGCTTTAGCCAGTAGAATGCAGTGAAGGTGACGGTATGCCAGTTCTCAGCCTAGTTCCCGAGAAGCCTTTTATGGTTCTGCCATCTTCCTTGCATTTCTGCCACTGCCATGAGACCCAGCCAAGACCGACAGAGCCACCTAACCAATCAACCATCCTAGATGTGTAAACAATAAACATTTGTTATTGTATGCGGCTCAGGTTTATTTGGTTTGTCATGCAGCATTATGGCGGCAATAAATAAACGATACAAAATATATTGAAATTATTTATCTCAGCATTGTACCAGTCTAACTTTTCAAAAACAATTAAGAATGTTAGAAAATAGAACCAAATTAATAACGGCGAAATTTGAGACACTCGTAAAAGTTAATCCCAAGAGTTTAAGTAGAATAATTGCTATGAATTTTCTGAATTCTGTGAGAGCCAACAGAGAAAACACTAGCACATTTGGATTATGACACAATTCATTTGCAACTCTATAATCACATTACATTTAAATGTCCCGAAATCCCTTTACAAGTAACTCCCCAAAATTTTTGGCCCTTTCCTAGAAGGTTTAATCCCCATATAAAACAAATAAGAGAATTCAGCAAGCTGTAGCTATAGAGTATTTTTATGCAAGGAATTTTGCAGGGAATTTAGTACCTCTAATGTTTAATTCTGTGTAGATGTACAATTACTATAGAAAAGAAATAATCAGTCACATTCTTCTGGGTAACTTAGTGAAATAATAAGATCCCTAAATGTGACATATAGTTTTTCTTATATCTGTACAGACCTATTGCATGTTGGGATTACCGCTTGGATCTAGAAAGGGCCAGAAGCAATAATTTATTTTTAATAGGCTGGTAGTCCCCGTGGTTCAGACCTTATGATCACCAATAATTTCACTGATTTAGACGCTATGTGCTTAGGGTCTGATGAGGGATTCTCATCTTACATGCTTAATTAGCACCTGCATTCAGGTAGGGGCACCACCAGTACCTGAGAGCCACATGGTTTCATTTACAGACCCCTGTGGTGTTACTTCTGCTAATGGCCACTGCTCTGCTAGAGAGAAGTGGCTTCACCTTCCATCTTGTCTTGCAGAAGGGCTTAATCCACTTTCCTTTGGGAGATACAACATTCTCAAAAATTTCTATTTGAGCTGTATTTCTTCCCTGCCTACCCTCTCTTCTGTCTCTCAGGCTCCTTTTTAATTTGCCTAAGGAAACTAGAGAGCGTCTTTTCTTTCTGAGTACTTTTGAATCAAGCCTCATTTAACCCAACTTCTCTTGGGGAATTTCCCCAGTTTTTAATCAGCTTTCATTGAAAGGGTGTGGAGTGGAGGGAAGACCTTTCCCACCTCCCACCCCCCTATCCCTTATGGCTTCACATCAAAATTCTAAAGGTTACAGACAGGAAAAAGTAGTTGGTCTTTTGCCAAAACTTGAGAAGATCTGGGCTTCATGCCAGTGTCTCCTTCTTTATCTCAGTTGGCTCTTGTTATGGATTGAATTGTGTCCCCCAAAAATGTGTGTCAACTTGGCTAGACCACGATTCTCAGTATTGTGTGACTTCCTCCATTTTTGACCTGATGCAATTTTCCTATGTGTTGTAAATCCTAATCTCTGCCTGTGGTTAACGAGGCAAGATTAGGTTATGTTAAAGCGGATTACGGTGGGATGCGACACCCTTACTCAGGTCACAGCCCTGGTTCAATGTAAGGGGAGTTTCACTGGGATGCGGCCTGTACCACCTTTTATCTAAAAGAGATAAAAGGAGAGAGAAGTGAAGAGAGAGAGAGAGGAACTTCATACCACCAAGAAAGAACCAACAGGAGTGGAATGCATCCTTTGGATCCAAGGTCCCAGTGCTGAGAAGCTCCTAGATTGATGACAAGGACCTTCCCCCAGAACCAACGGAGAGAGAGAGCCTTCCCCTGGAGCTGGCACTCTGAATTCGAACTTCTAGCCTTCCAGACTGTGAAAGAATAAATTTCTGTTTGTTAAAGCCACTCATTTGTGGTATTTCTGTTATAGCAGTACTAGATAACTAAGACAGTTCTGTCCCAAGAAGGTCATCTCTTCCCAAATAAAATTTTGTCTGCAAATACCAGCTACTTCGTGCTTTGGTTACATTGTCTTGAGACCATTTTAAATCAGTATGCTTAGGAACCATGGACAACCCTGGATGTAATTAAGAATATAGTTTGCAACTTCTTAGGCAATCTTAGTGTTACATTTCACCCGGTTACATGCACATATCTTGAGCAGATTTTTCAAAAAGAAATCGCTTCATGATAAATTTTTACCATTGGCCTTCCATCAGCCTAAAGGGGTCTTGCCTGGGAGGGACTTCCTCATCCCAGATGTTGCCCTATACTAGATGGCTCTATCCTAGAATTAGTACCATGAATTCAATGTCAGTTGTCCTTAACAGCCAGACACCTGCTGAAAATGCTGAGCTTGGCTGGAATGAGTGGAAGAATCAATGAATTGTAATTTGGCCAAATTTGGGATTGCATTTTACTTTCAGTTCACAGTGACAAGAAACTCTGAGTTAAAATGATAGTAAACTTTCTTCCCTGGAATTATTTCTCCTTCATTTCCTACTACAGAGCTATTTGTTCTGATGCCAAGAACAGTCCACCCATTAACCCAGACTTCAGGTCCAGCATATCTTGCTTCAATATCTTCCCCAAATAACTTTGGCCATTAGGGTCTGAGGCCTTTGCATCAATCATACTGACATCACTTAGCGTTGATGTTAAAATGGGACAATAATGTGAATGATGGGAAGACCAACAAATCTAGTTAAATGATATGACGTTTATTTTATAGGAAATGAAGTAAAGATATATATCTTCAGAGATAACACAAAGCAAGAGACAGTGAGACAAATTCCCAGATACAGGAAGAGGCTTCCCACATTCCCGAAGTTCCCCCAAAAAAGCAGAGCTTCTTGTGACACCACACATAAAGAGTGAGGATTCTGTCAGATGTTAGAATTTCACACCCTCTTGCTCTCAAAGAGTCTTTTTCCTAGCTCCTACAGCTTCTTCAGGCTCCTCTGAATAGATGTTTGCATCGTCTTCAAAAGCGAGTACTGATACCAAACAATTTATATACATTCTTCTATGTCTACTGTGAGACCATCCCTTAGGTCTACGTCTATTGTTTAAGCAGAGTGTAAGATCGCCAGGTATGTCATTTAGAATGAAAATAACAGAAGGCCTTGGCCAGAGCTGGGAAGAACACCAATACTTGGGGATGAATGGAGGAAATGGAGTCTGTAGAGGAGACTGAGAAGGAGGCAACAGGAAAGAAGGAAAAGCGGCAGCATATAGGGGGTCATAGAAGCCAAGAGAAAAGAGTTTTGAGAAGGAGGAAAAGATCAACTAAGTCAAAAATCACCAAGAGATCTAGTAAAAGAAAAATACTCAATATGGTTCACTAGATTAATGACACGGAGATTGTTAGTGCTGACAGAAATGATGCAGCTCATTAGTGTGATGAGAAAGGAAGCCAGACTGCCTAAGCCATTGACGGGAGGTGAGGAGATAGAACACTGAATGTGGACCACACAGAGTCATAACATCCAGCCTTGGGAAGGGTTAGAGAGATATGACAGTGCACTAATGCTCAAGGTTCAAGGATGGATTTTTTTTTAAGAGGGGAGAGACTTTAGCTGTTCACTTTCTCATAAGAAGGAAACAATGTACATGAATGGAATGAAGAGAGAGAAAAAAATTAGAGAGAAAATATGATCATCAGATGAAGATGTTTAAGCAAAAGTAGGGAAATTAGTCATTGGTTGTAGGAGCATTTATTCCATCATAATGGAATGGACAGCTGGTTTGTAGGATATACAGCTAGAGGTTAAAGGAGTTTCATCTGAAGCCTTCATTTTTGTCTGAGAAATAGAATGTGTGATCACTTGTTGAAAGTGAGGGAGAAGGGGCAGGATTTGATGGCTCAAGAAGAATGGAGAAGATTTAAAATAGTCATTTTGGAGAACAGAATAAATTCTCCTGACTGGGGCATTATAGGAGGATTTCCAGGCTGACAGGCTGGCCTTATAGAAGTTAGTAATCAAGAATTTATGACATGGCCCCAACCTGCCCCACTCTGATTTTTCTTTGATAGCCCTCAGCCTCCTGGTGCTGGTATAGTGGATAGTGGGAGACTTTCTGATTGGAGTTTGGTCAGAAGCATGGGGAAGAACAGTGGGGTAAGAGATGGGCTAAAGAACTAGAACACATGGGGCCACCATGAGTAGGAATCAACGCAACAGCAACTAGCAGTAACAGCAAAGAACCAGATTACAGAAATAAAACTAGAGAGAATAGGAGGTGATATAGGAAGACCATAGGATAGAAAATCAATACCAAGGGAAGGAGGAAGTTGTCATCATGCTCACCATGGCAATTCATATATGTTTGATATTTGAGCATTAAAATTGGCTATGCTCTTTCTGGAAGCATGGGAAAAAATTAAACAGATGCTAAGTTAGACTCTTATTTCAGAAAGGGGGATTTATACATGTTTTATTCAGAAAAAAATTAGCTTCAAAATAAGAGAGATTCCAACTCTTGACAATAGCTTCCTTATTCTGCCCAGGTCTTTCTGTCCAGGTGTTAGAGGACCCTGATGTTAGATCATAAGGAATATTGTCACCCTGTGGTAAAGACTATGTGCTGAAAGATGGAGGAAGGGATAAAGAACAGAATGACACTCAAATGGGAGAAATAGCAACTTGAGAAAGCAGATTTCAACCTTACAGGAAAGTGGCTAGGCTGGGCATCCTCCTTTGCTGCTGCTCTACTTTGGACCATTGATATGTCCTAAAAATGAATCCAGCAATATAATTTTAACAGTTTGATTGAGATATTAACATACCATACAATTTTCCCATTTTAAAGTATACAATTTAATGGTTTTTAGTTATTCACAGAGTTGTGCACCCACCATCACAATCTGATTTGAGAATATTTTTATCACCCCAGAAAGAAACCCTGCACCCAATAGCAGCACTCCCTATTTCTTCCCACCACCCGCAGCCCTGGGCAAACACTAATCTACTTTCTGTCTTTGTGGACTTGCCTATTTTGGACACTTCGTATGCAATCATACAATATGTGGTCTTCTATGACTGTCTTCTTTTACTTAGCATAATGTTTTCAAGGTTCATACATGTCATTGCATGTATCAGTACTTCATTCCACTTTATAGCTAAATAATATTCTGTTGTATGAATACACAATTTGTTTATTCATTCTGATGGCCACTTGGGTTGTTTCCACTTCTTGGCTGTTATGAATAATGCTACTATGAACATTTGTGGACAAGTTTTTTGTGTGGACATATGTTTCCTTTTCTTTTGGGTATTTTTTTTATGTACCTAGCCATGAATTACCAGATATGGTAACTCTATGTTTGACATTTTGAGGGCCTGACAAAATGTTTTCCAAAGCAGCTGCACCAATTTACATTTCTACCAACAATATATGAGGGTTCAAAGTTTCTCTACATCCTCATCAACACTTATTTTCTGTCTTTTTTTATTGTAACCATCTCAGTGGGTGTGAAAGTAGTATTCTGTGGTGGCTTTGATTCTGCCATACAGTTTTAAAGTTCCTGTTAGTTAAAATCTACAATGCAGGTCACATAAATGAATGCAGAAATCTAGTACATAACCTGCCCCATAGAGTTTCCAAGGAGCACCTGGCGGATTCGAACTGCCAACCCTTTCGTTAGCAGTCGTACCACTTAACCACTATGCTACCAGGGCTTCCATAATCTAGTACATAGAACTTCTTTAACTTTGTGTGGTCCTAGTGGCATAGTGGTTAAGAGCTACAGCTGCTAACCAGAAGGTCAGCATTCACATCCACCAGGCGCTGCTTGGAAACCATATGGGGCAATTCTACTCTGTCCTATGGGGTTGCTATGAGTTGGAGTCAACTGGACTGCAACGGGGTTTGGTTTTTTTGTTTTAGTGCAACTCACTTTTTGGCTCTTTTGCCTTTCAAGCCCTCAGTAAGACTGCATTTCCTGAATGGCTTGTGGTCAGGTCGGGCCAAGTAACTAGTTCTGGTCAATGAGTTGTGAATGAGAAGTAATGCCTGTCACTTTGATGTTAAAGCCTTTCATTTGACAAGACCCTCCAGAGATCTTTCCCTCTGGCTTGACAGCCAACAACTTTCAAGAGATGGCAGCTTTGGCAACCTGGGTCGTGGGGCGAGAGGACATTTAGCAGAACTAACTCATGATGCACATGCTGTGGGAGTGAGAAACAAACATTTGTTATTAAGAATTGGGGAGTGTTACTACAACATACCCCACCACATCCTTGATGAGTAAGGAAAACACATTTGTTAACACGAATTTGGATTTTTATGGCAGCATAACTGAGCATATCCTGAGTGATAACATGATGTTTACTATGAATTGTGTGCTACTTGTTGGTTAAGATATTAGAGTTTAACAGATCTGAAAATTAATTTAGCATCTCTATGCCTCTATAATACAGGTGTCATAAACCTACCTCACAACATAGTTGCTTGAGGCTAAGCTCGATAATGTATTGTCGATAATGCTCAGCACAGTGCAGGGCACCTAGTACATTCTTAAGAAATGATTGTGATTAGACGAAAGGCAATGAGCTGAGGATTAGAATATTGGAGTTAACTTTATTCAGAAGGTGGTAAGCCAAGCTTTGAAAGACCACTCATGGAGGCAGGGAGGAGTGTAATAATTTTTTCTAGTATAATTAGTGTGGGTCTTACAGCAGGCCTCCCCGACAAATCTTCCTGTGCATGTATAGGGTCATGCCATTTTTGCAAAGTGACAGAACCTCCTTTTGGGTCTTGATTTTGCTTCCCAGAAAAGAAGAAATGGCCAAGTATTGCAACTCATTTCACGGAACAAGGAGCTCACAATATGGAATGTAATTACATTTAAAATATGCTGGAAAGTAATTTCATGAATCCAAAATTATCAATCACTCTTCAGAATGACAGGCAGAGGGAAAAATGCCAAAATAATTTCCCTTGAGAACATTTAGAATTAATACAAAAATATAGTTTTCCTTTATGTGCATACCTTCCCAGGGACTTAATGAGGCAGGGCCCTGGTTTAGCCTGGCAGAAGGCAATCAACAGAATGAGGTGATACCATGCAAACATGGATGAAAGGAAGGAAAATTCAATAAGCCAGAAAAGTTATTTTCATATGTTGGGCATTGGTGGCCATGCATTTCGTCTTTCTTGGCTTCACCTCCACTCTCTTCTCTTCTCAGGTCCCTGACTGTTCCTCCTTGTTCTTTCATGGATCTGCTCGTCTCTTTTGCCTGCACTCTATCTGTGGGTGGCTGTAAGGTAAAGCTTTTCAGCTATATGCATCCCCTCCCTAATGGAATCAGCTCTGTTCTTCCCCGAAGCATGCTGGGGATGAACTCGGGAAGGACTCGGGCTAAGGTACAAGGCTGGGAAAGGCATGACTGGGCCAACGGCCAAGGCCAAAGAATGCCTTAGCAGCAAGAAGGAAAACATCTGGACCTGGACATGAAATCCCTGGGAACACTGACTGCCCAAGGACGTGGGAGAAAATGATGAGCCTTGGTCCCAGCTGGAATGGTATATAAGCTTGGGTCCCTTGCTAGGTGGTTGCGGAAAATACTCCAGCCGGCTGCCACTGGACAGCAGCTGCTTGCCTGTGTCAGTAAACTTCTCTGAATAAACTCATGAGTCTGGAAAGGGCTACGTGTCAGTTCTTTGGATTATCTGCCAGGACGCACAGTGAGGGTCTTTCCTTGCTGGGGCTGTCCCCTGACAGTGGCATGAGGGTTAAGAGCTCAGCTGCTAACCAAAAGGTAGCAGTTCAAATCTACCAGCCACTCCTTGGAAACTCTATGGGGCAGTTCTACTCTGTCCTATAGGGTAGCTATGAGTCAGAACCAATTCGACGGCACCTAACAACAACATGTTGACTATTGACCCTCTTCTCTTCAGCCTACAAGCCTTTCCTTGAAGCTCTCATTCTCTGCCATGGCTTTACCTGCTCCCCATGGGCTAATGCAAAAGAAAGGCTTGGGAATCTAGTTTGAAAAATCAGCCAGTGAAAGCCCTAGGGAGCACAGTTCTACTCTGACACACATAGAGTCTCTGTGAGTCAGTATCGACTCCATGGCAACTGTTTTTTTTTTTTTTGTTGTTTATGGGTTGATAACTTCTCAATCTGAGACCATGTTTCTGGGCACACATTTCCTTCTGCCTATTAGAAACCTCCATCTGAATGTCCTACAATATTTAACATACCTTGTTCCTTCTATCTACAACACACTTCTTTTATCTTCTCCAGCCTAACGCCATCTTATGCTTCAGATCTCCACTTAAACTTTACCTCTTCAAAGTAATATTTCCTGAGACCAAGACTACATCAGATCTACCTATGTGCACTATCCAAATACCCTATTATTTTACCTCAAACATGTCACAGCCAATTATTTTAAATTATACATTTGTGGGACTATTTTGTTTCCTCTCTTCTATACTAGACTTTTGTCTCCATAAAGGCTAGGTTAATATCTGTTTTTATCTCTATCATATTCCCAATCCCTAGTACGTGGTAACCAGTTGCTGTCGAGTTCTACTTGGTGACCTCGTGTGTGTCAGAGTAGAACTGTGATCCGTAGGGTTCTCTTTTTTTTTCTTAATTTTATAATTTATTTTTTTTTGTTGTTGAGAATATGCACAGCAGAACAAAGACCAATTCAACCATTTTTACATATACAATTCAGTGACATTGATTACATTCTTTGAGGTGTGCAACCATTCTCACCCCCCTTTCCAAATTGTTCCTCCCCCTTTAACATAAACCCACTGCCTCTGACGTTTCCTATCTAATCTTTCAAGTTACTGCTGTCAATTTGATCCCATATAGATAGTTCTTGACCATAGACCACAATGGTCAAGGTAGACATTCTTTACCAGCTAAGCTAAACAATTGTTTGGTTGTAAGAACACTTCAGAGTATATTTTTGGTTTAAGGTTCAAGGTTTAAAAATCACCTCAGGGCAATAGTTTTAGGGGTTCATCTAGCCTTCATGGCTCCAGAAAATCTGGATTCCATGAGAATTTGAAATTCTGTTCTGCATTTTCTCCCTTTTGATCAGGATTCTTCTATAGAATCTTTGATCAAAATGTTCAGTAAAGGTGTTTGGGCACTGTCCAGATCTTCTGGTCTCGTGGCAAAGGAGGCATTTGTTCATGAAGGCAACAAGCCAACACATTTCCATCTCTTCCTCCTCTCCATAGGGTTTTTAATGACTGATTTTTTCAGAAGTAGATCGCCAGGGCTTTCTCCTAAGGTTCCTCTGGGTTGAACTCCAAACTTCAACTTTTCAGTTAGGCGCCAAGCACGTTAACCATTTGCACCACCCAAGGACTTCTAGCATATGGTACGCATTCAGTAAATACTTGTTTAATAAAGAATGGATGATGACACGAGCTGAATTCATCATACTCCTCACCTCTCCTGTTTCTCTTTCTGTATTCCTGCACGTGATGAATGCTCCCCCAAATTACTCCATTATCTCACCATCCTTGATGCCATTATCTTCTTTGCCCATAACATTTAACTGCTCACCAATGTCCAGCACACCTCTCAAATATTTTGAGAATCCGCCCTCTCCTCTATCCCTCCCTGCTATTACTGCTTTGTTTAGGTTTTTTGCATTTTTCCTGTATTCTTTACTTTCTTCTAATCCTTCACCGTCACTGCAGGGCATTTTCTTAAAATGCAAATCTGACCATTTTACTCTGATGCTTAAATCCCTTCAGCAGGTTCCCTATTGCTTTGAAGATAAAACTGAGATTCTTAAGCTTGATCTACAAAGCTCTCCACAATCTGACGGTCTGCTCTCAGTCTTCCTCACCTTACCTCTTTTTATCCTCTGCTCTTCCATCTGCTCATCCAGAACTCGTGATTTCCCAAACCCAGCTTCCTGCCTTTGCCCAGGTTCCCCTTGCCTACGTGTTCTTTGCCTGATGTTCTCTATCTACCCCACTCTTTATCCTTTAAAACTAAGCTGTAAGGCCCCCTCTTCTGGGAAATCTTTCCAAGTTTTCCCAGATAGAATTTAACATACTCACCTCTGCACTCCTGTAGCACTCAATTGTAGCTCTCAAACTCTTTGGTGTTTATTTTTTATTGGCCTGACCCCTTCATTGAAGTCGTGTAGGCAGGGCCCAGCTCTTATTGGCCTCTAAATTCACTGGAATGCTAGCTACATACTTATAAATCATTTCTCTGATACAGGACTTGTACCCAGGACATATAAAGAACCCTCGAACTCAATAAAAAGAAAACAAATATCTCAAAATAAAATGAGCAAAAGATTTGGATATTTCACCAAAGAAGATATAAGAATGAAAAAAAAATCAATTAAAAAATAGTCAATATCATTAGTCACTGCTTTTTTTTATTGTTGTTGTTAGGTGTCATCCAGTTGATTCCAAGTAGAACTGCCCCATAGGGTTTTCTTGGCTGTAATATTTATGAAAATAATCTCACCAGGTCTTTCTCCAGTGGAGCCACTGGGTAGGTTCAAACCACCAATCTTTCGGTTAGCAGCCAAGTGCTTAACCATTATGCCACCAGGGCTCCTTTTGTACACCTTAAATGTATAATTTTAATATATGTCAAGTATATCTCAATTAAATGTGTTTTTAAATACTCCTTAATTTTTTAAACATGTTATCAGGAATTAACTTTTTAAATTACAGAAGGCTGTTTGACCACACTTTTTCATTCATTTTACAGATTTACTAAAGCTCACCTTCACTTTGCACATGAGACACTCACTTCTCTGCCCACTAGGCAGAGCAAGATTGGGCCAGCTTTCCCCTTACATCTCCCTCCCTTTACATCCCTCACTATCTCTCCTCCATCCTGCTAGAGGGGAAGTTAGCATCCTTTCTGGCCACGGCATCTTGTTATCTTCACTACAACGTCTTGTGCATGACTAGTGGCCAGCATGGTGCTTCGCAAGTGTTTCTCAACAATGCCTTTCTAGACTTGGGGAGGTAGTATTGCCCTGAATGGGATGCTTACATTTTTCCCAACTGATTAATAAGATGAGCCAACTCCAAGCCAGGAGGCCAGCTTTAATTCCATGTATAGAAACAAGCAGTGTTTCTCAGCTATGGGAGAAGAAGCCTGTCAATGAGGGATCGTGTAATGATGTGGCTGCAATTGAGACTGGAGTAAGTTTCTCAGTGATGTGAAACTTGACTGTCATAAGCAGCCAAAGGAAGACGAGGGAGACTAAGAGAGCCCAGGTGAAGTGTAGGGCGGAGCACTGTGATCCAGGAGAAATGTACACACCTACAAAGCAGCCTTAGTAATCTCTCTTCTCTCTCTCTCTGTTGCAATCTAGTCGATCTGAACTCCTAGTGACCCTGTAGGACAAAATAGATCTGCCCCATCGGGTTTCCAAGGCTGTCGTCTTTATGGAAGCAGACTGCCACATCTTTCTCCTGAGGAGCAGGCTCTGGGTTCAAACCACTGACCTTTTGGTGAGCAGCTGAGTGCTTAACCACTGTGGCACCAGAGCTCCTCTTAGAAATTTAGCCCACTCATCTTTACAGAATTGGAGTAAAGTGTGAGAATACTCAAGCTAAGATGATTTTCCTGAAAATAACTGTCAATCATGTTTACCCCCAAATGAAAAGGGAACAAATGCACAGTCACCCAAGGCAGCAGGGAACTAGAAGGCCTCCATCAGGAAATGCAGGTGGTCATAGAGTGCTGGAGGAGGACAACTCACAACCAGATTCACCTCCTTCCACACAGCCCTGGCCAGGAGATTCCTGAGCAGCTCCTTTCAAGACGAAAAAAAACCAGTTTGTTTGTTTTAAGCTTTTGTTATTATTATTACTGTGGTGCGAATATACACAACACAGCATTCACCTAGTCTTACCACACAGCAAAATTCAATGCCATTGGTTATAGTCTTAACGTCGTACAACCTAAGGGATAAGTCCCTATCTTTTTCCTAATTATTCTACCACCATTAACGTAAACCCAGTGCAAAAATACAGCTTTAACCTTCCTGCTGAAGCAGTAAGTCTGGCCCCAAACCTTGATGGTGGTGTTTTTTGTTGTTTTTTCCTTCTCTATATTTCTCCAGCCTCTATTTGACTTCATTTTTGTAACTGGTAGCAGGCCAACAGCAAGAGATGATCTATTTCCACCTAATTGTCTGGGAAGAAAGTCCACTGTATTATCACTTACATTACCAATGGCCTCTTGTTTCCCAAAATGTGTCCCAATGGCTAGCGGCATCAGCCTCCTCTGGAAGCTCGTTAGAAATGCAGACTTTCAGGCCCCACTCCAGGCCTCCTGAAATCGAATCTGCATTTTCCCAAGATGCCAGGTGATTTGTGCGTGCACATTCGATTTGAGAAGTGCTGGTCTCACCCGCACGACATCCTGCATAAGGTAAACATTTGAGAAAACAAGCTCAGAGAGGTAAAATCACTTGACGAGGGTCAATAACTAAAAAGTGCCAGAGTTGAAGTTTTAAGGGAGTTGCCGTGATTCTAAATGTTGAACGCTTTTCCCTTCCACCTTGCTTTTCCTTCTATGAAATGAATTCTGGTCATACCCACCCCACTGCTAACCTTATCTATTGCTCTCAGACATGGGTGATTGGATTAAACATTGCCCATCCCTTGATATGAGAAACCTGGTGGCATAGTGGTTAAGAGCTACTGCTGCTAACCAAAAGGTTGGCAGTTCAAATCCACGAGGCGCTCCTTGGAAACTGTATGGGGGCAGTAGTGCTCTGTCCTATAGGGTCGCTATGAGTCAGAATCGACTTGATGGCAACTGGTTTGGTTTTTGGGTTTTTATCCCTTGATATATTTTAAACAAATTATCTTTAGGGAAAGATAATTTTGGTGTTAAAAAGTTTGATCAAACTGCCACTTTTATCCATTGGCATGAAGAGCAAAGCAATTTGAGCTTCCCATTGGGCCTTGGGGTAAAGGAAGGAGGAAAGAGATTGAAGAAGAAGGAGGGAAAGATGAAGGCTAAGTTCTGCAGCTTCATAATTCTGCATAGTCAATCCTTCCAAGGGCTGTCCTCAAAGTTTGCTGTAGGCTGTCTTATGCTTGCTCTGTTGCCTCTGTCATGGGCTTCTGGCTGCTCTGAATTTGGCCTGCATTTTCTCTATGGTATTTCCAGGGGGGTTAGCACAAAAACGCCTACGAATCTTTATCACTGCTGGGCCTGGGTCAGGGAACGTGCAACAGCTGTGCTTTCCAGCACTCAAGGCTACATCATTATAAAACAATACTCCAAGTGTCTCTGGTTATTAATAATAGTTGTTTTTGAAGTCTCTACTTGTCATGGATTGAATTATGTCCCCCCAAAAACGTGTGTATCAACTTGATTAGGCCACGCTTCCCAGTACTGAGTGGTTGTCCTCCATTTTGTGATTGTAATTTTATGTTAAAAGGATTAGGGTGGGATTGTAACACCACCCTCACTCAGGTCACCTCCCCGATCCAAGGTAAAGGGGGTTTCCCTGGGGTGTGGCCTGCACTACCTTTTTCTCTCAAGAGATAAAAGGAAAGGGAAACTAGCTGAGAGTTGGGGACCTCATACCTCCAAGAAAGCAGCATCAGGATCAGAGCGCGTCTTTTGGACACGGGGTCCCTGCTTCTGAGAAACTCCTCGACCAGGGGAAGGTTGATGACAAGGACATTCCTCCAGAGCCGACAGAGAAAGAAAGCCATCCCATGAATTTGGACTTGTAACCTGCTAGACTGTAAGAGAATAAACTTCTCTTTGTTAAAGCCATCCACTTGTGGTATTTCTGTTATGGCAGAACTAGACACTACTATATGTCAGAGTCATTATACCAAAAAGAATTAGTCGATGTTCAACCATTTCAAGAGGTAGCATATGATCAGGAACCGACAGTGCTGAGGGAGAAAGTCCAAGCTCCACTGAAGGCACTGGTGAAAAACAAGGCTTCAGGAATTGACGGAATACCAACTGAGATGTTTCGACAAACAGAGGCAGAGCTGGAAGTGCTTACTCATCTATGCCAAGAAATTTGGAAGACAGCTACCTGGGCAACAGACTGGAAGAGATCCATATTTATGCCTATTCCCAAGAAAAGTGATCCAACTGAATGTGGAAATTATTGAACGATACCATTAATATCACATGGAAGCAAAATTTTGCTGAAGATCATTCAGAACAGGCTGCAGCAGTTTATCAACAAGGAACTGCCAGAAAATCAGGCCAGGTTCAGAAGACGACATGGAACCAGGGATATCATTGCTGATATCAGATGGATCCTGGCTGAAAGCAGAGAATACCAGAAGGATGTTTTCCTGTGTTTTATTGACTATGCAAAGACGTTCAACTGTGTGGATCATAGAAATTATGGATAGCATTGCAAATAATGAGAATTCCAGAATGCTTAATTGTGCTCATGAGGAACTTGTGCATAGACCAAGAGGCAGTCATTCAAAGAGAACAAGGGGATACAGCTTGGTTTAAAGTCAGGAAAGGTGTGTGTCAGGGTTGTATCCTTTCACCATACCTATTCAGCCTGTATGCTGAGCAAATAATCCAAGAAGCTGGACTATATGAAGAAGAACGGGGCATCAGGATTGGAGGAAGACTCACTAACAACCTGCGTTATGCAGATGACATAACCTTGCTTGCTGCAAGTGAAGAGGATTTGAAGCACTTACTGATGAAGGTCAAAGACCGCAGCCCTCAGTATAGATTACACCTCAACATAAAGAAAACAAAAATCCTCACAACTGTACCAATAAGCCACATCATGATAAATGGAGAAAAGATTGAAGCTGTCAAGGATTTCATCTTACTTGGATCCACAATCAACAGCCATGGAAGCAGCAGTCAAGAAACCAAAAGATGTATTGCATTGGGCAAATCTGCTTCAAAGGACCTCTTTAAAGTGTTGAAAAGGAAAGATGTCACCTTGAAGACTAAGGTACACCAGACCCAAGCCATAATATTTTCAATCGCCTCATATGCATGTGAAAGCTGGACAATGAATAAGGAAGACTGAAGAAGAATTGACGTCTTTGAATTGTGGTGTTGATGAAGAATATTGACTATACCATGAACTGTCAAAAGAATGAACAAATCTGTTCTGGAAGAAGTACAACCAGAATGCTCCTTAGAAGCAAGGATGGTGAGACTGTGTCTTGCATACTTTGGACATGTTGTCAGGAGGGCTCAGTCCCTGGAGAAGGACAGCATGCTTGGTAAAGTACAGAGCCAGTGGAAAAGAGGGAGACCCTCAATGAGATGGATTGACACAGTGGCTGCAACAATGGACTCAACCATAACAAAGGTTGTGATGATGATGCAGGACTGGGCAGTGTTTCGTTCTGTGGTACTAGGGTGGCTATGAGTTGGAACTGACTTGACGGCACCTAACAACAACAACTACTACTATATGTGATCTACGTTCAAAAAAGCAGCCAATGAAAACCCTATGGCTTACAAGGGTCTGATCTCATTGTAACTGGGGTTGCCATGAATGGGAGCTGACTCGGAGACAGTTAACAAAAGCACTATACGTCAGACACTGTACTAGATACTTAACAAATGGTCCTGAAAGGATATATTACGCAGAGAATTAAAGCAACTTGCCTAAGGGAATGTAGTCAGTAGGGGATGTAGCCTGGCTTCTAACCCAGGTCTAACACAATGCTGGGGCCTGCAAAAATTAAACTCCTACTCAAACTTCAATGCCCAGATGAAATCATCTGTAAGCCAGGCAGCTTCCTCTCAGTGACCTCAGTGATATCTTCTGTACTTAGCCTGATTTGGCACATCCCATAAAAAAAAAATTTTTTTTTTTTAATATGATAGCTTGAACTCTTGCTTCCTTTCATACTCACATTCCTCCTACCCTAAGCTGCAACATGGTCAGGTCAATGTTCTATCTCCTTATCCAAAACTCTGAGCCCTCAGATGCTCTTTGGGCCGCCAGCTCCTACCTCAGATTAAGGGTTCAATGATACAGTCAGTTGTTCTATAAACCAAGTTCAGCACAAAGTCCACTCTCTGGAAGCCTCTAGAAGTCAAACACTTGCTGTTGGTTCAGCCACTCCATATTGTTTACATGTGGCCTCTAATATCTGAGAGCCCCCTCCCTTAGGAATTTTGCACCCATATATGAACTGCTCTTGCCTTTGTTGTGTGCTGCTTTTCTTTCCCCTCATTCTCTCCCAAGAGGTGCTCATGGCTTGAGTTTTCTTTACATCTGGCCACTCTTCCGTCTCTGGTATTCTTTACACTTTGGATTCCAGGAGAATAAAGGAAGAGGCTAGAACTTCTACTGACTCCTTCCTCTCTTGTGTGTGTGCTCTTGTTCTTTCTGTCTCTAACACTGGAGCATTTACTCTGTGTCAGACATTGTGCTGAGCATTTTACACATCTCATCTAATTCTCATACAGACTACCGTATGAGCTCTGTACTCTTATTGTCTCCATTTTGCTCAAGAGGATCCTCAGGCACAGAGAGGTTAGGAAACTTGTCTGTGATCACACAGCTAGGAGATGGGAGAGCCAGAAAGTGAATGTAGGTTATGTGCTACTCTTAGCCACTTTATGAATAGTGTCATCGAGAAACACAAGAGACATGTAGCAAATGCATAAGTATGGATTATTACGGTTGTGGGGACTGTGTGGAGTAGCAGGGAAACTGGACTCTAGACTCTTCTTGTAGCTAGTCCTTGACTGGCCCCATGTCCCTGCTTTCTGCTGCAGGTGCTCAGAGAATATAGATGAATCATTATTAGTCTGAGCTAAGCTCTGAAGTGTAAAGCCATAGTGAGTTTTGGTGTTATTATTTTTTTGTAAATCATTTATTAGGGAAAGAATACAGCTACCACTAATATCCTCCAAAACTCAATATAAATGATTTTTGAATAATTCAAATGTTGGATTATTCATATCCACTTGACCTTCTCCAGTAGCAGAAATCTTTGAGAGTTGATGGTTTGCAGGTATTTGAAGAAGCCATTATGTAAGTAAAAATACCTTGTTTGCGAAGATATTTGTTGTAGGCATTATGGCAGACACAAAAAAAGCATAATGCAACCCCTCACGGGGTTCACCATCTCGTTGGGGAAAAGTAATCCAAACACATGCTTCTTATTAAATAAAAATTGTAATTTTTAAATGGCTCTTTGAGAAGATGATGGCAATCAAAAGTTAGTGCATTATTATGCTAACTGATTTAGAGAAGGAACACATCACTTCAGGCTGGGATAAATGATCTAGGAGGTTTGGTGGAACAGATGGATTTTAAGCTGAATCTTGAAAGATTGATATGATTAAAGTAAGGAGCAATGAAGGGAAAGGCATACGGAGCCCTGGTAACACAATGGTTAAGCACTCGGCTCTTAAACAAAAGGTTGGTGGTCCAAACCTACCCAGCTGCTCTGTGGGAGAAAGACCTAGCAATCTGCTCCCAAAAATATTTCAGCATAGGAAACCCTATGGGGCAGTTCTACTCTGTAACATATTGTCACTATGAGTAGAAATATATGAACATGTATGTATATATATATATATATATATATATATATATATATATATATATATATATATATATGGAAACCCTGGTGGCGTAGTGGTTAAGTGCTACAGCTGCTAACCAAAGGGTCGGCAGTTCAAATCCACCAGGCGCTCCTTGGAAACTCTGTGGGGCAGTTCTACTCTGTCCTATAGGGTCACTATGAGCCGGAATCGATTCGACAGCACTGGGTTTGGTTTGGTTTTGGTATGTATGTATATTTACATATATATACATAGCAAATAGTTAATGCATTTGAGTGTGAACCAAAAAGTTGGCAGTTTGAGTCCACCCAGAGACGCCCTAGAAGAAAGGCTTGGTGATCCACTTCTGAAAAATCAGCCTTTGAAAACCTTATGGAACATAGTTCTACCCTGACACACATGGGGTTGCCATGAGTCGGAATCAACTCAACAGCAATTGGTTCTATGCCAAGCTTTTATTTTACCCAAGCAGCACCTGGCATTTTGCATACTGAAGGTCTAGGAAAATCTCCATCCCATTACCTTATTTCAGATATCACCCCAATGAGACCTGAAATTCACCCATTTGTGATAAATGTCACTCTATGTAGTCCTATTTAAAAAATGGAAACATGATTGGAAAGCATTTGCTGAACCAATTTGCTCTTATACCTAAATTATTGGAGTATTTTTTCTGATAAAAATAAAAGAATTTCAAGAAATCAGTTCTGGGGAATGCTCCTAATCAAACAATTTATATCTTATAATTTAATCCTGAGTTTGAGCTTGTTGCCCAATATAAGGAGAAGAGGAGAAAAATTGCTTGCACACCTATCTCAAGTAGCAGCTGGATTCATCATAGATCCATTACGCTGTCTCATGCTAAGTTTAAGAGGAACAGTAATTTTTCCCTTCTTAATGGAAAGAAAAATGCAATCAAGATGCATTGATAATTACTGGCTATTGGAATGCGAAAGTTGGAAACAAAGAAGAAGGATCAGTAGTTGGAAACTATGGCCTTGGTGATAGAAACAAAGCCAGAGATCGAATGATAGAATTTTGCAAGACCAACGACTTCTTCATTGCAAATACCTTCTTTCATCAACATAAACGGCAACTATACACATGGATCTCACCAGATGGAACACACAGAAATCAAATTGACTATATCTGTGAAAAGAGACGATGGAAAAGCTCAATATCATCAGTCAGAACAAGGCCAGGGGCAGACTGTGGAACAGACCATCAATTGCTCATATGCAAGTTCAAGCTGAAGCTGAAGAAAATCAGAGCAAGTCCACAAGAGCCAAAATATGACCTTGAGTATATCCCACCCGAATTTAGAGGCCATCTCAAGAACAGATTTGACGCATTGAACACTAGTGACCGAGGACCAGACGATTTGTGCAATGACATCAAGGACATCATCCATGAAGAAAGCAAGAGGTCACCGAAAAGACAGGAAAGAAAAAAAAGACCAAGATGGATGTCAGAGGAGACTCTGAAACTTGCTCTTGAGCATCGAGCAGCTAAAGCAAAAGGAAGAATTGATGAAGTAAAAGAACTGAATAGGAGATTTCAAAGGGCCTCTCAAGAAGACAAAGTAAAGTATTATAATGACATGTGCAAAGAGCTGGAGATGGAAAACCAAAAGGGAAGAACACACTTGGCGTTTCTCAAGCTGAAAGAACTGAAGAAAAAATTCAAGCCTCGAGTTGTAATAGTGAAGGATTCCATGGGGAAAATATTAAATGATGCAGGAAGCATCAAAAGAAGATGGAAGGAATACACAGAGTCATTATACCAAAAAGAATTAGTCGATATTCAACCATTTCAAGAGGTGACATATGATCAGGAACCAATGGTACTGAAGGAGGAAGTCCAAGCTGCTCTGAAGGCACTGGATAAGAACAAGGCTCCAGGAATTGATGGAATATCAACTGAGATGTTTCAAACAAAGAGATGCAGCCCTGGAGTTGCTCACTCGTCTATGCCAAGAAATATGGAAGACAGCTTCCTGGCCAACTGATTGGAAGAGATCCATATTTATGCCTATTCCGAAGAAGGGTGATTCAGCCGAATGTGGAAATTATAGAACAATATCATTAATATCACATGCAAGCAAAATTTTGCTGAAGATCATTCAAAAACAGCTGCAGCAGTATATTGACAGGGAACTGCCAGAAATTCAGGCTGGTTTCAGAAAAGGACGTGGAACCAAGGATATCATTGCTGATGTCAGATGGATCCTGGCTGAAAGCAGAGAATACCAGAAGGATGTTTACCTGTGTTTTATTGACTATGCAAAGGCATTTGACTGTGTGGATCATAACAAACTATGGATAACACTGCGAAGAATGGAAATTCCAGAACACTCAATTGTGCTCATGAGGCATCTGTACATAGATCAAGAGGCAGTTGTTCTGACAGAACAAGGGGATGCTGATTGGTTTAAAGTCAGGAAAGGTGTGCATCAGGGTTGTATTCTTTCACCATACCTATTTAATCTGTATGCTGAACAAATAATCTGAGAAGCTGGACTATATGAAGAAGAATGGGGCATCAGGATTGGAGAAAGACTCATTAACAACCTGCGTTATGCAAATGACACAACCCTGCTTACTGAAAGTGAAGAGGACTTGAAGCACTTACTAATGAAGATCAAAGACCACAACCTTCAGTATGGATTGCACCTCAACATAAAGAAAACAAAAATCCTCACAACTGGACCAATGAGCAACATCATGATAAACGGAGAAAAGATTGAAGTTGTGAAGGATTTCATTTGACTTGGATCCACAATCAACAGCCATGGAAGCAGCAGTCAAGAAATCAAAAGATGCATTGCATTGGGCAAATCTGCTGCAAAGGACCTCTTCAAAGTGTTGAAGAGCAAAGATGTCACCCTGAAGACTAAGGTGCGACCGACCCAAGCCATGGTATTTTCAATCTCATCATATGCATGTGAAAGCTGGGCAATGATTAAGGAAGACCAAAGAAGAGTTGAAGCCTTTTAATTGTGGTGTTGGCGAAGAATATTGACTATACCATGGACTGCCAAATGAACAAACAAATCTGTCTTGGAAGAAGTGCAGCCAGAATGCTCCTTAGAGGCAAGGATGGCAAGACTGCGTCTTACATACTTTGGACATGTTGTCAGGAGGGATGAGTCCCTGGAGAAGGACATCATGCTTGGCGGAGTACAGGGTCAGCGGAAAAGAGGAAGACCCTCAACGAGGTAGATTGACACAGTGGCTGCAGCATAACAACGATTGTAAGGATGGCGCAGGACCGGGCAGTGTTTCGTTCTGTTGTGCATAGGGTCGCTATGAGTTGGAACCGACTCGACGGCACCTAACAACAACAATGACAGTGGAAAAAAAGTACCTCTTACAAGCATACATGCTTTTAAAGTAAAAAAAAATACACCTATTTAACTATTTGGCTCCTGGCTTCTGTTTCTTGCTGGAAAAGTCAAAAAAAAAAAGGAAAGTAATAAAGTTAAGGTAGAAAATTCAAGCGAACGTCAAGACACCAACAAATGAAAAAAATTCACCTAAGAAGGTTTTCAAAAACAAACAAAAGAAAACAGGTTATTTTGACATAATTTTTGATTTAGTGGAGAGTTGCAAAGATAGTATTGAGAGTTCTGTATACCCTACACTCAGCTTCCCCTAATGTTAACATCTTGCATACCATGTGAGAAGGCTTTTGATAACAAGTTGGCCTGAAGCCTTGGATAACAAGAGAATGACTCTGCAGAGACTTTAGATGAGTTATAAAGTAAAAGTCTCAATAAAATGTAATAGTAATATTGAGGACAAATATAAACTGAAAAAATTTAGTAAGAAATGAAGAATGCATACTTTTTGAAAGTGTGTTGTTGTTAGTTGCCATTGAGTTGGCCCTGACTCATAGCAATTTTATGTATAACAGAATGAAACATTGCCCGATCCTGCACCATCTTCAAGATCATTGGTATGTTTGGGTCCATTGTTGCAGCTATTGCATCAGTCCATTTCATTGAGGGTTTCCCTTTTTCACTGACTCTCTACCAACCATGATGTCCTTCTCCAGGGACTGGCCCCTCTTGATAACATGTCCAAAGCATATGAGACGAAGTCTTACCATCCGTGCTTGTAAGGAGCATTTTGGCTTTACTTCCTCCAAGACTGATTTGTTTGTTCTTCTGGCAGTTCATGATATATTTAATATTCTTCACCAACATCACATTCAAATGAATCAATTTTTCTTTGATCTTCCTTTTTTATTGCTCAGCTTTTGCTTGCATATGAGGTGACTGAGAATTGACCACGGCTTGGGTCAGGCGTACCTTAGTTATCAAAGTATAGATATTTTTAAAACTCAACTTTCAGTAAGAGAGTTTTAATTTGCCTTTTTAGATGGTCAGTGGAAAGTGCTATGATTTCATGGAGGAAAGGAAAATCTCCTCACTTTGGATAAATCCTAAAGTGGCATAAGCTATATATTACTACAAAGTCACCACCACCGTATGGTAGCAACACATCCAAATAAATGCAAGGATGTTTCTTATTTTGGATGGTGAAAAATCTTTTAAAAATGTAAACTTGCAAACATAAATACCTATTGAAATTTACAGCCAGCATCACAAGAGTGAATCACCAAAGCACTTATTTAGAATTATTTTATTAGATCAATTTCTTCCATGGTAGAAAAAGTGAGGGCAACAACGGAGGAATTGTCTTGAGAAGGGAACTAGGAAAGGGACATAGAATGGAAGGTTGAGATATCAAAGACAGAAACTTCACTCACAGTGGTGTTCTTCGCCCTATTATTGTTGTTGTGTGCCATCGAGTTGATTCCAACTCACAGCGACCCTATATGACAGAGTAGAGCTGCCCCATAGAGATTCCCATGCTGCAATCTTTACAGAAGTAGATCGCCATGTCTTTCTCCTGTGGGGCAGCTGATGGGTTTGAACCATCGATCTTTCAGTCAGAAGCTGAGTGCTTAACTGTTGCACCACCAGGGCTCCTTTTTCTTGGTCTTATATCTTTATTTGTTCCCTTTCCTATCCCTTGAACACTACCTTCCCTGGTAACTTGGAGCTGTAATGACTTTGGAGTTTACATATCTTATTTCAAGAAGGAGATAATAGCTCTCTCCCCAGACATTATCAGGCTCAGCATCTCTTTAATCAAGTCCTCTGATTGCAATCCAGGATCTTGATTCTCTTATGTTTACCAGCGATAGTCATGTCAGTAGATAATTGCAGGGAAGCTTTAGTTGTGTACATTTATTAAGAGCCTTATAGCAGGTCCCTGAATTACTTTGTATTTATATACACTTTTGCAAGGTCTTGTGTAGTTTAGGTTTCCTCCAAGCAGAGTCCAAAGTAAGGATTTTAGTTTGGACAGTTTATCTTGGAAATGATCCCTGGAAGCAGGAGTGTAAATGAGTCAGGGAAAGAAGAAAAGCAATTTAACAATGAGTTGTCCAAGTCACTGCTGTAGGCAATGAGGCTTGATTTCACTGGGATCTTCTGGGAAGCATAATAAATGCCTTCGAGATTGTCCACCAGTGTTTGAAGGTTACCTCCTGGGATGTTGACTAATGGGCCACGTGGGCAACCATAGAGTCAGCAAAGGTCCTAAGAAAAATCATGAAAATATGCAATGTGTACCTTGGGTGGGATACTATCAACACGGTTGTGAGTGAGCTTCTTAATAACTGCCCACCATAGCTGGGGCTGAAACCAGAGGTGGGCTGAGAGGATGTGATACTGGCATCAGTGATGTCTGCTACACATCTTCAACCTAACAGTGTTTAAAAATGAAGGCCCTGTCTTAGTCTGGGTTCTCTAGAGGTGCAAAACCAGTGAAGCATATATAAATGTGTATATAGAGAAATTTATTTCAAGGAAATGGCTCACGCAATTGTATGGGCTGGAAAGTCCCAAGTCCGTGGGTCAGGTGACAGGCCGAAGACCTCTACTGGCTCATGTGGTTGTAAGGGTTCGTAAACCCAAAATCTGCAGGTCAGGTGGCAGGCCAGAGACTTTTCTGTAGGCTTACGTCCCAAGAACCAGAGATGAGGTGACAAGAAGAGTACAGGGCTGAGAGAGAGCTTTGGCAAAACATTCATTCGTGTATTGGAGACAGGTCACACCACCAAGGAAAATCCCCTTTCAACAGATTGTTCCCATCAGATCACAAAATGGAAGGTGATTACATAGTGTCTGCCAAACCACTAAGAATCATAGACTAACCAAGGTGACACATAACATTACCCATCACAGGCCTTCTAGGGAATCTGGCCATATAGTGCATATAGGACAGATTAGGGCTCAGTTAGGCCTGTCAGACAAGGAAATGCTCCACTGGGTTTCTGAACCTTTGATTTTGTGTAAAAATATTGTTGCCGTCATTAAAAGAGGGTCCAATAGGCACTGTCTTGGACAGTCATGCTCTGAGTATTTCCATTTGAGAAGGGAGTATAAGCAAAACTTCATTAGAATTGGTGAGCTTGAAGATAAAGCACTTGGCACCAATATATTTGAAGAAAACTCAGATAAAAGAATTTTAAAAAATGAAGAAAACTTAAGAATTATGTGGGGCTCTGTCAACAGAAATAACCTACAAGTGATTGGAGAACCAGAACAGGGAGGTATAACAGAAAATACAGAGAGAATTTTTTGAAGATTTATTGGCAGAAAACTTCCCTGATATTGTGAAAGATGAGAAGATATCTATCGAAGATGCTCATTGAGCTCCACATAAGGTAGATTTTAAAAGAAAGTCACCAAGACATATTATAATCAAACTTTCCAAAACCAAAGATAAAGAGAGGATTTTTAAGAGCAGCTAGGGATAAATGAAAAGTCACCTACAAAGGAGAGTCAATAAGAATAAGCTTGGACTACTTGGCAGAAAGCATGCAGGCAGGGAGGCAACGGGATGACGTATATAAAGCATTGATGGAAAAAAATTTGCCAACCAAGAGCCATACATCCAGCAAAACTGTCTCTCAAACATGGAAGTGAAATTAGAACATTTCCAGATAAACAGAAGTTTAGGAAATTTGTAAAAACCAAAACAAAACTACAAGAAATACTAGAGGGAGTTCTTTGGTTAGAAAATCAACAATATCAGGAATCAACCCAAGACTAGAACACTGGACAGAGCAATCAGATGTCAACCCAGACGGGGTAACCACAAAAATAAATCGAGATTAAAAAAATGCTCAAAACAGGGAAATAGCGATGTTATTATGTAAAAAAAAGACAACATTAAAACAATAAAGAGGGACTAAGAAATGTAGTCATAGATCTTTCATATGGAGAGGAAAACAAGGCAATACAAAGAAATAAAAGCTAGGTTTAAATTTAGAAAAATAAGGGTAAGTATTAGGGTAACCACAAAGGAGACAAACTATCCTACACATCAAAATAAAATACAAGAAAGAAACAGAGACTCAGCAGAAACAAAATCAACAACAACAAATATGAGGAAAAGACAATATATAAAGATAAACTACTCAGCACAAAAAATTAAGTCGGAAAAAGAAACTGTCAACAACACACAAAAAAAAATCATAAAAATGATAGCACTAAATTCATACCTAACCATAATTACACCGAATGTAAGTGGACTAAATGCACCAATAAAGAGACAGAGAGTGGCAGAATGGATTAAAAAACATGATCCATCTATACGCTACCTACAAGAGACACATCTTAGACTTAGAGACACAAACAAACTAAAACTCAAGGGATGGGAAAAAATATATCAAGCAAACAACAGTCGAAAAATAGCAGCAGTGGCAATATTAATTTCTGACAAAATAGACTTTAAAGTTAAATCCACCATAAAGGATAAGGATGCACACTATATTAAAGGGACAATATACCAGGAGGATATAACCATATTAAATATTTATGCAACCAATGACAGGGCTGCAAGATACATAAACTCTAACAGCATTGAAAAGTGAGATAGACAGCTCCACATTTATAGTAGGAGACTTCAACACACCACTTTCGGTGAAGGACAGGAGATCCAGAAAGAAGCTCAATAAAGACATGGAAGATTTAATGCCACAATAAACCAATTTGACCTCATAGACATATACAGAACACTCCACCCAACAGCAACCAACTATACTTTCTTTTCTAGTGCACATGGAACATTCTTTATAAGAGACCACTTATTGGGTCATAAAGCAAGCCTTAGGAGAATCCAAAACACTGAAATATTACAAAACATCATCTCTGACCATAAAAGTACAAATCAATAACAGAAAAAGTAGGGAAAAGAAATCAAACACTTGGAAACTGAATAATGCCCTGCTCAAAAAAGACTAGATTATAGAAGACATTAAGGATGGAATAAAGAAATTCATAGAATCCAATGAGACCGAAAAAACTTCCTATCAGAACCTTTGGGACAGAGCAAAAGTAGTGCTCAGAGGCCAATTTATATCAATAAATGCACACATACAAAAAGAAGAAAGGGCGAAAATCAAAGAATTATTCCTACAAATTGAACAAATAGAAAGAGAGCAACAAAAGAAACCTTCAGGCACCAGAAGAAAGCAAAAAACATAAATTAGAGCAGAATTAAATGAAATAGAAAACAGAAAAACAATTGAAAGAATTAATAAGCTGGTTCTTCGAAAAAATTAGCAAAATTGATAAACCACTGGCCAAACTAACAAAAGAAAAACAGGAGCGGAGGCAAATAACCCTAATAAGAAATGAGATGGGTGATATTACAACAGACCCAACTGAAATTAAAAAGAATCATATCAGATTACTACGAAAAATTTTACTCTAACAAATTGGAAAACCTAGAAGAAATGCATGAATTCCTGGAAACACACTACCTACCTAAACTAACACAGAGGTAAAACAACTAAATAGACCCATAACAAGAGAAGAGATTGAAAAGGTAATCAAAAAATTCCTAACAAAAAAAAAAAAGCCCTGGCCCGGATGGCTTCACTGCAGAGTTCTACCAAACTTTCAGAGAAGAGTTAACACCACTACTACTAAAGGTACTTCGGAGCATAGAAAAGGATGGAATACTCCCAAACTCATTCTATGAAGCCACAATATCCCTGATACCAAAACCAGGTAAAGACACCAGAAAAAAAAGAAAATTACAGAACTTTATCCCTCATGAACTTAGATGCAAAAATCCTCAACAAAATTCCAGCCAACAGAATTCAACAAAATACCAAAAAAAACTAATAATTCACCATGACCAAGTGGGATTTACACCAAGTATTCAGGGATGGTTCAACATTAGAAAAACAATTAATCCATCATATAAATTACATTAATTGTTTTTCTAATGTGAGTCGGAATCAACTCGACAGCACTGGGTTTGGTTTTGGTTTTGGATCATATAAATAAAACACAATAATCACATGATTTTATCAATTGATGCAGAAAAGGCATTTGATAAAGTTCAACACCCATTCATGATAAAAACTCTCAGCAAAATAGGAATAGAAGGAAAATTCCTCAGCATAATAAAGGGTATTTATACAAAGCCAAAACCAACATCATCCTAAATGGAGAGAGTCTGAAAGCATTCCCCTTGAGATCGGGAACAAGACGAGGATGCCCTTTATCACCACTCTTATTCAACATTGTGCTGGAAGTCCTAGCCAGAGCAATTAGGCTAGATAAAGAAATAAAGGGCATCCGGATTGGTAAGAAAGAAGTAAAAGTATCTCTATTTGCAGATGACATGATCTTATACACATATAACTCTAAGGAATCCTCAAGAAAACTAATGAAATTAATATAAGAGTTCAGCAGAGTATCAGGATACAAGATAAACATACAAAAATCAGTCGGTTTCCTCTACACCATCAAAAAGAACATTGAGAAGGAAATCACCAAATCAATACCATTTATAGTAGCCCCCAAGAAGATAAAATACTTAGGAATAAATCTTACCAGAGATGTAAAAGACTTATACAAAGAAAACTACAAAACCCTTTCGCAAGAAACAAAAAGAGACCTACATAAGTGGAAAAACATATCTTGCTCATGGATAGGAAGACTTAACATTGTAAAAATATCTATTCTACCAAAAGCCATCTATACATTTAATGCAATTCCTATCCAAATTCCAACAACATTCTTTAATGAGATGGGGAAACAAATCACCAACTTCATATGGACGGGAAAGAGGCCCCAGATAAGTAAAGCATTACTGAAAAAGAAGAACAAAGTGGGAGGCCTCACTCTACCTGATTTTAGAACCTATTATACAGCCACAGTAGTCAAAATAGCCTGGTACTGGTACTGGTACAACAACAGATACATACACCAATGGAACAGAATTGAGAAACCAGAAATAAATCCATCCACATATGAGCAGCTGATATTTGACAAAGGCCCCAAATCATTTAAATGGAGAAAAGACAGTCTTTTTAACAAATGTTGCTGGCACAACTGGATATCCATCTGCAAAAAACTGAAACAAGACCCATAC
Organism: Elephas maximus indicus; assembly: GCF_024166365.1. Classification (NCBI taxonomy): domain Eukaryota; kingdom Metazoa; phylum Chordata; class Mammalia; order Proboscidea; family Elephantidae; genus Elephas; species Elephas maximus. The sequence goes on from NC_064846.1 coordinate 165,246,476, forward strand.
CTCACACCATGCATGCACAAAAACGAACTCAAAATGGATTAAAGACCTAAATATAAAATCTAAAACGATAGAGATCATGGAAGAAAAAATTGAGACAATGTTAGGAGCCCTAATACATGGCATAAACAGTATACAAAACATTACTAACAATGCAGAAGAAATACTAGATAACTGGGAGCTCCTAAAAATCAAACACCTATGCTCATCCAAAGACTTCACCAAAAGACTAAAAAATTATCTACAGATTGGGAAAAATTTTTAGCTATGACATTTCTGATCAGCACCTGATCTCTAAAATCTACATGATACTGTAAAAACTCAACTACTAAAAGACAAATAACCAATTTTAAAAATGAGCAAAAGATATGAACAGACACTACACTAAAAAAGATGTTCAGGTAGCTAAGAGATACATGAGGAAATGCTCACAATCATTAGCCATTAGAGAAATGCAAATCAAAACTACAATGAGATTCCATCTCACTCCATCAAGGCTGGCATTAATCCAAAAATCACAAAATATTAAAAGTTGGAGAGGTTGTGGAGAGACTGGAACACCTATACACTGCTGGTGGGAATGTAAAATGGTACAACTACTTTGGAAATCGATCTGGCAATTGAAATAGAACTACCATACAATCCAGCGATCCTACTCCTTGGAATATATCTTAGAGAAATAAGAGCCTTTACACGAACAGATATATGCACACCATGGTCATTACAGCACTGTTTACAACAGCAAAAAGATGGAAGCAACCAAGGTGCCCATCAATGGATGAATGGATAAATAAATTATGGTATACTCACACAATGGAATACTATACATCGGTAAAGAACAGTGATGAATCTTGAAATATTTCATAACATGGAGGAATCTGGAAGGCATTATGCTGAGTGAACATAGTCAGTTGCGAAAGGACAAATATTGCATAAGAACACTATTATAAGAGCTGAAGAAATAGTTTAAACAGAGAAGAAAATATTCTTTGATGGTTACGAGAGGGGGAGGGAAGGAGAGAGAGGGGTATTCACTAATTAGATAGTAGATAAGAAGTACTTTGGGTGAAGGGAGAGACAACACCCAATACAGGAGAAGTCAGCACAACTGGACTAAACCAAAAGCAAAGAAGTTTCCTGAATAAACTGAATGCTTTGAAGGCCAGCATAGCAGGGGCGGGGGTTTGGGGACGATTTCAGGGGACATCTAAGCCAATTGATGTAATAAAATCTATTAAGAGGACATTCTGCATCACACTTTGGAGAGTGGCGTCTGGGGTCTTAAAGGCTAGCAAGCGGCCACCTAAGATGCACAAGTTGGTCTCAACCCACCTGGAGCAAAGGACAGTGAAGAACACCAAGGACACAAAGTAATTATGAGCCCGAGAGATAGAAAGGGTCACATAAACCAGAGACTATATTGGCCTGAAACCAAAAGAACTAAAAATGGTGCCCAGCTACAACCGATGACTGCCCTGCAGGGAACACAACAGAGAACCCCTGAGGGGGCAGGAGGGCAGTAGGATGCAGACCCCAAATTCTCTTACAAAGACCAGACTTAATGGTCTGACTGAGACTAGAAGGACCCCGGTGGCCATTGCCCCCTGACCTTCTGTTAGCCCAAGACGGGAACCATTCCCAAAGCTGACTCTTCAGACAGGGATTGGACCGGACAATGGGATAGAAAAAGATTCTGGTGAAGAATGAGCTTCTTGGATCAAGTAGACACTTGAGACTATGTTGGCATTTCCTATCTGGAGGGAAGATGAGAGGGCAGAGGAGGTTAGAAGCTCACGGAATGGACATGAGAAGAGAGAGTGGATGGAAGCAACAGTCTGTCTCATTAGGGGGAGAGCAATTAGGAGTATATAGCAAGGTATATATAAATTTTTGTATGAGACACTGACTGGATTTGTAAACTTTCGCTTAGAGCACAATAAAAATTAAAAACAAAAAAAGAACGGAAGCTCAAGAAGGCTGAACACAGTTTAATGGAATTATGGGACAACAAGAGACTTAATATGTGCATCATGGGAATCCCAGAAGATGAAACAGAGAAGGAGGCAGAAAAAATATTTGAAGAAATAATGCTGATTAAATCCCCCAATCTAATGGAATACATGGATCTACAAATCCAAGAAGCTCAAAGAACTCAAAACAGAATAAACCCAAAGACACCTACACAAGGACACATCATGGTTAGGCTCTCAAAAGTAAAGATAGAGAATCCTTAAAGCAGTGGGAGAGAAGTGAACAGTCACATACAAAGAATCTCCAGTAAGATTAAGTGTCCATCTCTCCTTAGAAACAATGGAGGCCAGAAGGCAATGAAATGACATATTTAAAGTGCTAAAACAAAAAAAGCTGTCAACCAAGAATACTATACCCAGCCAAACTATCCTTCAAGAATAAGGGTGAAATTAAAACATTCCCAGGCAAATAGAAGCTGAGAGAGTTCATAGTCACCATACCAGCTCTACAGAAAACACTAATGTGGAGTTTTGTAGGTGGAAGGAAAAGACCCTAGAACGTAATTCAAAGCTATACATAAAAAAAAAAGATCCCTAATAAAGAGAAATGCATGGACAAGTATAAGGGCTAGTAAGAAAGTATTCATGCTTGATAATTCTAAATATTTTGTACTTCATGTTTTTTTAATAACAAATATATAAAAAGCAAGGATAAAATTATGTTATAGGACACATGAAATATAAAGATGTGATTAGTGATAACAACAACAAAAGGTGGGGGGGAAGAATGGTATAGATACAGAATTTCTTGTATGCTACTGAAGTTAAGTCAGTACCAAGTTACCCTAACCAAAAACCCACTACCATCCAGTCGATTTCAACTCATAGCAACCCTATAGTACAGAGTAAAACTGCCCCACAGGATTTCCAAGACTGTAAATCTTTACAGAAACAGACTGCCACATCTTTCTCCCATGGAGCAGCTTGTGGATTCAAACCACTTATCTTTTGGTTAGCAGTCCAGGCTGTAACCAGTGTGCCACCAAGGCTCCCTAACTTACCCTCCAAAAATATTCATTGCTGTCGAGTCAATTCCAACTCATAGTGACCCTATAGGACAGAGTAGAACTGCCCCATAGGGTTTCCAAGGAGTGGCTAGTGAATTCAAACTGCCGAACTTTTGTTTAGCAGCCAAGCTCTTAACCACTTCACCACCAGGGCTCCTAACTTACGCTAGAAGGTTACAAATGCAAGCTGTTAAATGTAATATTCACGGTCACCACTAAGAAAATATACAAAAAACATACATAGATGGAAAGGAGAAGAGACCCAAAAAGACTCACTACAATATAAACCAGCAAAACACAAAAGCAAGTGGTAGTAAAGTACAAAGAAAAAAAACCTTAAGACACACAAAAAACAAAATGGCAGAAGTCACTTCTTATCAGTAATTACAGTGAGTGTAAATGGACTAAATGCTCCAATCAAAAGGCAGATAGTGGCAGAAAGGATAAAAAAAAAAGATCCACCTTGAACCCAAAGAAACAAATAGGTTGAAATTGGAAGGATGGAAAAAATATTCCATGCAAATAATAACCAAAAAAGAGCTGGGTGGCAATCTTAATGTCAGAAAAAGTAGACTTTAAGACAAAGTCTGTTGGAAGAGATAAGGATGGACATTATATTGTGATAAAAGAGTTAATCAAGAAGATTTAACAATCATAAATATATATGTATCCAACATCAAAAAAAAATCGGGGCACATAAATATATAAAGCAAACACTGATAGAATTGAAGGGAGAAATAGACAGTACTACAGTAATAGTTGGAGACTCCAATACACCATTTTCAATATTGGACAGAGCATCTAGAAAGAAGATCAACGAGGAAACAGAGGATTTGAATGACACTAAATACCAACTAGACTTAATAGACATGTATAGAACACTCCACCCCAAAACAGCACCATATACTTTTTACTCCAGTACACACATATCATTCTCCAGGATAGACCACAATACTTCACAAAGCAAATCTTGACAAATTTAAAAAGACTGAAATCATACAAAGTATCTTCTCTGACCACAACAAAGTGAGGCTAGAAATCAGTAAGAGAGAAAAAAAAAAAACCTGCAAAATACACATAAAAAAAGGAAATTAAACAACATACTATTAAACTACCAATGGGTCAAGGAAGAGATCACAAATCTCCTAGAGTCAAATTAAAATGAAAGTACAACATACCAAACTTATGGGATGCAACAAATGCAGTATTCAGAGGGAAACATCAATAAATGCCTACATAAAGAAAGAAGAAAGATCTCAAATCAACAGCCTAACTCAACAACTCCAGGAACTAGAAAGAGAAGAGCAAACTAAGCCTAAACCTTCCAGAAGAAAGGAAATAACAAAGATCAGAGCAGAAACAAATAAAATTGAAAAAAAAAAAACAATAGAGAGAATCTATAAAACTAGAAGTTGATTTTTTGAAAAGATCAATAGAGCTGACAAACCTTTAGCCAGACTGACAAAGAAGAGAAAAAATGTAAACAACCAAAATAAAAAATGAAAGAGGGAACATTACAACTGACCCAATAGAAATAAAGAGAACTATGACAGAATATTATGAACAAGTGTACAACAACAAACTGGATAACCTAGATGAAATGGACAAATTCATAGAAGCACACAACCTACCCGAACTGACTCAAGAGGAAACAGAAAGTCTCAACAGATACATAACAAGAGATCAAATCAGTGATCAAAAAACTCCCTACAAAAAAAAAAAAAAAAACTCCTGGGCCAGATGGCTTCACTGGGGAATTCCACCAAACATTTAGACAAGAATTGACACCAATACTGTTTAAACTCTCACAAAGAAAGAAAAGGAAGGAATGCTCCTTAATTCATTCTATGAAGCAAACATAATCCTGATACCAAAACCAGACAAAGACACAAGAAAAGAAAATTACAGTCCAATATCTCTTATGAATATAGATGCAAAATCCTCAAGAAAAGGCTAGCAAATAGAACCCAACAGTATATTAAAAGAGTCATACACGGTGACCAAGTTGGATCTATTCCAGGAATGCAGGGATAGTTCAGCATTAGAAAATCAATCAACGTAAAACTCTACATCAATAGAACAAAGGAAAAGAACCACAGGATCATCTCTATGTAGTTGTTCTCCTTAGGTGCCATCGAGTCAGTCTGATGACCCTTTACCAAGCAAGATGTCCTTCTCCAAGGACTGATCCCTCCTGACAACATGTCCAAAGTACGTGAGACATAGTCTCGCCATCCTTGCTTCTAAGGAGCGTCCTGGCTGTAGTTCTTCCGAGACAGATTTGTTTGTTCTTTTGGCAGCCCATGGTATATTCAATATTCTTCGCCTACACCACAATTCAAAGGCGTCAACTCCTCTTCAGTCTTCCTTATTCATCATCCAGCTTTCGCATGCATATGAGGTGATTGAAAACACCATGGCTTGGGTCAAGCACACCTTAGTCCTCAAGGTAAAATCTTTGCTTTTCAACACTTTGAATAGGTCTTTTGCAGCAGATTTACCCAATGCAATGCGTCTTTTGATTTCTTCACTGCTGCTTGATTGTGAATCCAAATAAAATGAAATCCTTGACAACTTCAATCTTTTCTCCGTTTATCATGATGTTGCTTATTGTCCAGTTGTGAGAATTTTTGTTTTCTTTATGTTGAGGTGTAATCCATACTGGGGGCTGTGGTCTTGATCTTCATCAGTAAGAGCTTCGAGCCCTCTTCACTTTCAGCAAGCAAGGTTGTGTCATCTGCATGTGTGTCCATGGATGCATGTGTATGTGTGCACATTCGTGTCTGAATGTAAGCATTTTTTTGCTTCCTGAATTTCAGCTTTATTTCTCTTAGTTGAGGTTAGCAAAAAATTGAATTCTAGTGAAATGCAACTCTATTGTCATCTTGATATTCTTTTGAGAGAATTTTGGCTTTGGTGCAGGAGTTTTGCGACTAAATAGCAACTAATATTTTTATATCATTTTGCAATTTTTTAATTTATTTTCAAATGTTCCAGTTAAAAAATAATATAACAGACACATAAGTACATGTCACCCAACTCAAAAAATGATAAATGACCAAAACATTTTCCTCCCTAACAAGCCAAGAAGTAGATATATTAAGCTTTTTTTCCCCCAGACCCAAAGAACAAATCACTGATATTTAAAAAGCTTCTAGTATTTTTAGAGTATTTTACAAGACTTCAAAATTTTTATTCCAAAAAAATGTATATTCCAATGTGATGTGACATAATGCACATAACAGTTTATGAACAAGCTATAATATCAAAAGTATGGTTATACATCAAGGTTTGAATCTTGGAATATCTTTTCAATAAAATATATTCAAATGGCAGCTAAGTCCTAAAAAAAAAAAGGAAGTTCTAAAAGAGTGTATAAACCATGATTTAGCCAGTCCCTAATATAGTAATATTAATAATAATTTTTTTAATATTAATAATATGTGTCTGAGTGCTAGGTCAGTTCAGACGTTAGGAGAACAAAGAACATGCCCGTTTACTTTAGTCCTCTTCCATCTCTCTTTGTGAATCTTATCTTGCTTCTTTTGTCCCTCTTAAGGATACAAATATCTTCGTACTGTCCCAAATTCTCTCTCTTCCCCATTAAAGCTCTGAGTCTTTTAGCAAAGTTAAGATAATACGGAGCCTGTCTGATTGAACTAACTCATACTAACATGAGAGTGACTTCTTAATCCTTCCAAAGGAACCTGAATTTTAAAAAGATGGCTTGGATGTCATAATGGAATCTTTGGTATCAGATTTTCAGGCACATTAACTAAATGGAAAATCCAGTAAGCATTTGGAGACATATTTGGAGTGAAACAAAGAAACCAACCCGTTGTCCTCGAGTCAATTCCAACTGATAACGACCCCATAGGACAGTGTAGAACTGTCCCACAGGGTTTCCAAGGAGCAGCTGGTGGATTTGAACTGCCGACCTTTTGGTTAGCAGCTGTAGCTCACCATAGCTCACTGTAGTTCTCAATCATTGTGCCACCAGGGCTCCATTTGGAGTGAAAGGGGACTATTTAGAAGTCATCTGTGCCTTGGGAATTGCTTTCCATAATCTATTCCCTCCCACTAATAGAAATTTTCAAAAAATGTCTATTTCTCATGCAGTAATTTTTTTTAATGGTTACATCTCCAGATAGCTTTCTAAATGGTTGTATTTTTATATCAGAGACTAGTATATCAGGGGCTTCTTTTATAAGCTAAAAATAGCCACCTTGGAAATGACTGTGTTTTGTTTATTTTTATCTTTTGCAAATCATCTTCTTGGCTTTGTATTTCTATCTCCCTCATGGACTTGATAGGGAAGGGTAATTAGTAGACATTTACAAGAAAAGAAAACACCTCATTCTTTCTTCTCCCTCTTAGTTTACCTCCACCAATAAGTAAATAAATAAAGAGGAAATGGAGGATGAAAGGAAAGTAGCAAAGACAACCTACGTATCACAAGTAATTATTCATCCTGAATCTTAACAGAGAAGGAAGGCTTTAGAAAGAGGCTCGCCTCTGTGTCCTGCAGTAGAAATGAATATTAGCATGAAAGGATGTTATCTGCAAAGGTGGTGAAAGATTAACCTTAAAGTCAAAAGAAAATAGAATTGAGTTCCATGTGTTCATAAAAACGTCTGGGCCCAATTACAAATTCTGGTCTTCTAGTCAATGAACACCTGAATCTTGAAATAAATGGCTTTAGAGAGACAGCAGTGTGAGGAGTAGCTTGACAAGATGGCTATGAAAGCCTAATGGTATTATTGATTCATAGTCCAGTGATTGCACGCCCACTCCATGCTTGATGACAAGTTGACCCGCTCTTTGACAACACCACAAAGCGTGGGATAAGTTTTCTCTCAGTCTTCCTGGAGGTCTCTGATCCAGAAGAAATGGAAAATTATTCCTGCTCATCTTTGAAAGATTCCTTTGTCTCATCCAAGCACTCTCATTGATTGAATCCCATTACCATGCCTGTGCTTAGGTCCTGTAAACCAGGCTTGGCTTTCTCCCTTCTGGCCTGTTGTTGGCTCAGAGCCTTCTCAGCAGGATTCTGTCTTCACTTCTCAAGAATCAGAATCCCCCCAGAACTTCTTTTATTTTTAAAAAGAGAAACATTTCCTTAAAAAGCTGTTCTGTTATCAAAACTGATGGCAGCAATCTGTCATTAAGGAAAACTTCAGTTAGGGAGCACCATTCATGAATGGAGTGTTTAATTTGTTCATTTGTTTGTTCACAAAGCTTTACTGAGCCCCTACTATGTCCGTGGGTGGTGCAAACATTTAAGCACTCAACTACTAACCAAAAGGTTGGAGGCTTGAGTCCATCCAGAGATGCCTCAGAGGAAAGGCCTGGTGATCTGCTTCTGAAGGCTCACAGCCATTGAAAACCCTGTGGAGTACAGTTCTACTCTGGGGGTTGTCATGAGTAGGAGTTGACTCGATGGCATCTGGTTTGGTTTTGGTTTATATGCCAAACCCCCAAAAAAACAAACCCATTGCTGTCAAGTTGATTCTGACTCATAGCAACCCTGTATGGCAGAGTAGAACTGCCCCATAGGGTTTCCAAGGAGTGGCTGGTAGATTTGAACTGCCAACTTTTTGGTTAGCAGCCATAGCTCATTGTAACTCTTAACCACTTCACCTCTGGACTAAGTACTAAATTAATTGCTAGGATTGAAACAGTGAACAAGATAGACGAAGTCTCACCTTTTATGAAGCTTAGCACTGAGACAGAAAGATAGACTTGGAACAATAAGTACAAGTTTGGGGCTATTATAAAGTGAGATGTACACATGCTATCAGGGTGTACATAGGTGACCAGTGAGGGTTTTTTGGAAGAAGTGGCATTTAAGCAGAAACCAGAAGAGTGAGTAAGAGTTAGTAATGAAGAAATAGGGAAGGGCATAAGCAGAAAGTGCAACTTTTGTGTATGCTCTGAGGGGACAAAGAACATGATCCATTTGCAGAAAAACAGTCTTTTATAGCCAGCATGTAGAGAATGAGGCCAAGAAAACATTTGGTCTTTTTCCTAAGGGCCATGACATATTTTTAAATTGGGGGATGACATCTGAATTTCAAAATGATCTCTCTGGCTGTAATTGTAAAAAGAGATCTGAGAATTGCAAGATTAGATGAAAGGAAACCAGTTATGAAATTATTACAAACCTCTGGTTCCAGCAACATGGTAGACGAACATAGCAGGAGAAAAAAACCCTTGTAAAAAATATCTGCACATTCTGAAGAGAAAACATAGCTTAAGTAAGTATGTGTAGTCATAAGAAATACAGATGACAGAAATGAAGAAAGAACACTATGCCTACCTGGGGATGGGGGGTGCGGGTTATGTGATTTTGACATTTGCAATTTTGGGTTTTAATTCCCAATAGGAACGAGAGTGTTGGCCTGAGTCTGAGGCTGAATGAAGTGAAAAGTTGGAACTAAACTCCCAAAGGACTGCAGCCTCAATGAAAGGGTAAAACAGATAAAAATGCTCCCTCAAGCAGAGGAACATGAGAAAAAACTTGGATTCCCTGTCTTTCTTAAACTGGTCTGGAGAGGGAGTGCTACTCATCTGAGAGTTTTAGTGCCTGGGCCTTCAACTCACACAGGTTTGAGGTCCAGGTTTATACTACTGACCTGGACCCAGAACACCCAGGAGACAAAACACAAAATTTGTCAGGACAAATGATCCCATAACCCATACTACAAGGAATATTTAAGGAAAAACAAAACAAACAAACAAACAAAAAAACTACTAAAAATGAGCTCAAGAACAAAATTTGAAAATTTTAGAAGGAAATCATCTATCATTAATGGGAATCATTGGACATAACAAAAAACACAATTAAACCTGAAAGAACTAAAAAATAAAATAAAATGACATTATTACAGAGAATATAAAATTAGTAAGTATAAATAGAATAAAAGAAGGAACAGAAACTCTAAAAATAAGCCACTAATGAAAAATAATTGAGGAAATTTATGGGGGAAGAAAGTAGAACATCCAGAAATGAAAGATATTGTCACTTAAATTTAAAAGTCAATGGGCTGGTTAAAAATTCTATTAGAAATACCTAAAGGGAAAACTAATTAACTAGAATTTGGATCTGAGAAAAATACCCAGAATTCAGGCTAGAAAGTTAAAGGGATGGAAAACACAAAAGAAAAGTTAAGAACAGTAGAGACTGCAATAGGTTTAAGATCTACATGCCCAATAGGAGTTTCTGAAAGAGATACACAAAGAACAAGGAACAGATAATATTCAAAGATAAAAAGGTATTGGTTCTTTAATTGATGAAAAAGATGAATACTCAAATTCAAGACCTCCTTTCCCCCAGGTTTCAAGTAGCATAAATGCAACTAAATTTGCACCCAGACATATCATTATGAAACTGTAGAAAACCAAAGACATTGAGAACATCTTGAAATCAACTAGAAATAAAAGACGGATGCCATAAAAAGAAATGATAATTAAACTGACAGCCAAATTTCACCAGTAACAATGAAATCCATCAACAGTTGAGAGAAAGTAACTGCCAACTTAGAAGACAGTTAACGATTATGAGGCTTTTACTCAGAAAGAAAGCTTAAAGAATACGTTTCTTTAAGAAGAAAATTGAACCCAGAATGTTGGAATGAGATACAAAACTTAATGGTGATGAAAGAAGGTATTAATACAAATAAATATTCACTGTAAAAAAATAATCATCACAATTGAATAATTTAGGAAGTAGCAAAATCAAGTATCCTGGAAAACAATGACATGTAAGATGGAGGTTAAATGATAAGGGTGAATATAGTTTAAGCAGTCTAAGTCCCTTGTATTATTTAGGAGGAAGAGAGAAATATTAAGTACATTATACTCCATTAAAGAGCCCTGGGTAGCAGAAATTGTTAAGCGTTCAACTAATACTGAAAGACTAGCAGTTTGAACCCATCCAGAGGCACCTTGGAAGATAGGCCTGGTGATCTGTTTTCGAAAGATCACAGCCTTAAAAACGCTATGAAGCAGTTCCACTCTGCACACATGAGGCCACCGTGAGTCAGAATCAACCCAACAGCAACGAACAACAACATACTCCATTAATTTAATATATGCTTGTCAAATATTGAAAAGCAGCAACTATAGATTATATTTCCAAAATATATCCAAAGTCGTAGGAGATGATTTAAAAAAAATCCAGATGATCCAATAAGAGCAGAAACAGAGGAAAAACATGCATAGAAAAAGCAAAATACATAAAGAACAAAATAAGATAGGTTTAATATATCAATAATCACAAAAATATAAAAGGACCAAATTTGCTAGTTAAGGGCAGATAATGTCACACTGAATTTTTTAACTCTACTTAAAAGCACGTACAGTGGAGGAATAAAAATATACCAGGCAAATATTAAGGAGCCCTAGTGGCACAGTGATTAAGTGCTCTGCTGCTAACCCAGTGGTCACTGGTTCAAACTCACCAGTAGCTCAGCAGAAGAAAAGACTTGACAATCTGTTCCCATAAACACAGCCTGGGAAACCTTATGGGGTAGTTCTACTCTGTCCTATAGGGTTGCTATGAATTGGAATTGGCTGGATGGCACACAACAATAGGCAAATATTACCCAAACAAGGCAGATAAATCTCCGTATCAATATTAACCAAAATGAAAATTTCAGCATTTAAAGGGGGATATTTCACAAGGTTTCCACACACGTCTGTCAGTTTGTCATACTGTGGGGGCTTCTGTGTTGCTGTGATGCTGGAAGCTATGCCACCAGTATTCAAATATGAGCAGGGTCACCCATGGATGACAGGTTTCAGCTGAGCTTCCATACTAAGACAGACTAGGAAGAAGGACCCGGCGGTCTACTTCTGAAAAGAATTAGCCAGTGAAAACCTTACGAATAGCAGCAGAACATAGTCTGATATAGTGCAGGAAAATGAGCCCCTCAGGTTGGAAGGCATTAAAAATATGACGGGGAAGAGCTTCCTCCTCAAAGTCAACCTTAATGATGTGGATGGAGTCGAGCTTTCAGGACCTTAATTTGCTGATGTGACATGACTCAAAATGAGAAGAAACAGCTGCAAACATCCATTAATAATTGGAACCTGGAATGTACTAAGTATGAATCTAGGAAAATTGGAAATCATCAAAAATAAAATAGAACACCTAAAGATTGATATCCTAGGCTTTAGTGAGCTGAAATGGACTGGTATTAGTCATTTTGAATAAGACAATCATGTGGTCTACTATGCCGGGAATGACAACTTGAAGAAGAATGGCATTGCTTTCCTCGTCAAAAAGAACATTTCAAGATCTATTCTGAAGTACAATGCTGTCAGTGATAGGATAATATTCATATGCCTACAAGGAACACCAGTTAATACGACTATTATTCAAATTTACACACCAACCACTAAGGCCAAAGATGAAGAAATTAAAGATTTTTACCAACTTCTACAGTCTGAAATTGATCAAATATGCAATCAGGATACACTGATAATTACTGGTGATCGGCTGCAAAACTTGGAAACAAAGAAGAAGAATTGGTAGTTGGAAAACATGGCCTTGGTGATAAAAACGATGCTGGAGATCGCATGATTGAACTTTAAAAAGACCAACAACTTCTTCATTGCAAATACCTTTTTTCACCACCCCGTGAACGACATGGACCTCACCAGATGAAATACACAGGAATGAAATCAACTGCATCTGTGGAAAGAGACGATAGAAAAGCTCAATATCATCAGTCAGAACAAGGCCAGGGGCCGACTGCAGAACAGACCATCAATTGCTCCTATGCAAGTTGAAGCTGAAACAGAAGAAAATCAGAGCAAGTCCATGAGAGTCAAAATATGACTTTGAGTGTACCCCACCTGAATATAGAGACCATCTCAGGAATACATTTGACCCATTGAACACTAATGACAAAAGACCAGATGAGTTGTGGAATGACATCAAGGACATCATCCATGAAGATAGCAAGAGGTCATGAAAAAGACAGGAAAGAAAGAAAAGACCAAAATGGATGTCAGAAGAGACTCTGAAACTTGCTCTTGAACGTAGAGTAGCTGAAGAGAATGGAAGAAACGATGAAGTAAAAAGGCTGAACATAAGATTTCAAAGGGCAGCTCTAGAAGACAAAGTTAAGTGTTATGATGACATGTGCAAAGACCTGGAGATAGGAAACCAAAAAGGGAAAACAAGCTCAGCATTTCTCAAGCTGAAAGAACTGAAGAAAAAATTCAAACCTCAAGTTGCAATACTGAAAGAGTCTATGGGGGAAAATATTAAACGACGCAGGAAGCATTAAAGCAAGATAGAAGGAATACAGAGTCACTGTACCAAAAAGAATTGGTCAACGTTCAACCATTTCAGGAGGTATATATGATTTTTTTTTTATATGATCAGGAAACAATGGTACTGAAAGAAGTCCAAGCTGCACTGAAGACACTGGTGAAAAACAAGTCTCCAGGAACTGATGGAATATCAACTGAGATGTTTCAACAAGGGATACAGCACTGGAAGTGCTCACTCATTTACTCCAAGAAATTTGGAAGGCAGCTACCTGGCCGACCGACTGGACGAGATCCATATTTATGCCTATTCCCAAGAAAGGTGATCCAACTGAATGCGGAGATTATTGAACAGTATCATTAACATCACATGCAAGCAAAATTTTGCTGAAGATCATTCAAAAGCAGCTGCAGCAGTATATCGATAGGGAACTGCCAGAAATTCAGGCCGGATTCAGAAGAGGATGTGGAATGAGGGATATCATTGCTGATACCCTGGCTGAAAGCAGAGAATACCAGAAAGATGTTTACCTGTGTTTTATTGACTATACTAAGGCATTTGACTGTATGGATCATAACAAATTATGGATAGCATTGCAGACAATGTGAATTCCAGAACACTTAATTTTGCTCATGAGGCATCTGTACATAGATCAAGAGGCAGTCATTCAAACAGAACAAGGGGATACAGCTTGGTTTAAAGTCAGAAAGGCGTGCGTCAGGGTTGTATCCTTTCACCACACCTATTCAATCTGTATGCTGAGCAAATAATCTGAGAAGCTGGACTATATGAAGAAGAATGGGGCATCAGGATTGGAGAAAGACTCATTAACAACCTGCGTTATGCAAATGACACAACCCTGCTTGCTGAAAGTGAAGAGGACTTGAAGCACTTGCTAATGAAGATCAAAGACCACAACCTTCAGTATGGATTGCACCTCAACATAAAGGAAACAAAAATCCTCACAACTGCACCAATGAGCAACATCATGATAAACGGAGCAAAGATTGAAGTTGTCAAGGATTTCATTTGACTTGGATCCACAATCAACAGCCATGGAAGCAGCAGTCAAGAAATCAAAAGACGCGTTGTATTGGGTAAATCTGCTGCAAAGGACCTCTTTGAAGTGTTGAAGAGCAAAGATGTCACTCTGAAGTCTAAGGTGCACCTGACCCAAGCCATGGTATTTTCAATCTCATCATATGCATGTGAAAGCTGGACAATGAAAAAGGAAGACCGAAGAAGAGTTGACGCCTTTGAATTGTGGCGTTGGCAAAGAATATTGAATATACCATGGACCGCCAAAAGAACGAACAAATCTGTCTTAGAAGAAGTACAACCAGAATGCTCCTTAGAGGCAAGGATGGCAAGACTGTGTCTTATATACTTTGGACATGTTGTCAGGAGGGATCAGTCCCTGGAGAAGGACATCATCTTGGCAGAGTACAGGGTCAGTGGAAAAGAGGAAGACCCTCAACGAGGTGGATTGACACAGTGGCTGCAACAATGAGCTCAAGCATAACAACGATTGTAAGGATGGCTCAGAACAGGGCAGTGTTTCGTTCTGTTGTGCATAGGGTCGCTATGAGTTGGAACCAACTCGACGGCACCTAACAACAACCTAACAAAGTCTTCTGCCAATTGTTTCCACTTTTTGCCATTATGAATAATGCTGCTGTGGACACTCAGGTACAAGTTTTTGTGTGGACAAGTTTGTTTGTTTTTGTGGACATTTCTTTCGAGTACATACCGAGGAATGGAATTGCTGGGTCATAGAGTAACTCTGTTTGACTTTTTGAGGAACTGCCAGACTATTTCCCACAGCAGCTGCACCTTTTTACATTCCCGTAGCCAGGTAAGACTTTGTATGTCAGTGTGTGTGCATGAGGGAGGGACAGAAGGAGGAAGAGAGAGGGTGAATATTCATAGCAAGTAGCAGTGGCCAAGAGTAAAAGCAATGGCATTACAGTCAGAGAGGGCAGCATGAATAAACCCCCCAAAATGGGAAACTGTATTTTGTATTGAGGGGAATAGAAACCATTGGTGTTACTGGATCAGAAAATTGTAAAGTAGAGGGTAAGAGGATAGAGACTTGAGACAAGCAAGACTGTTACTACCTGTTAGCTGTGTCACCTTGTGCAATTCAGGTAACATCTGTGAGCTCTGGTTTATTCATCTGCAAAATGATATTAACATTTCTTATCCTTTCTAACTTCCAGTAATATGGGGATCAAATGTAAAGGAAGCTACAAAAGAGCTTGTGGGGTTTAGGGTGTATTTTTAATTGTGCAGTGGTTAAGAGAGGCTACTAACCAAAAGGTCAACAGTTCAAATCCAGCCACTCCTTGAAAACCCTATAGGGCAGTTCTACTGTGTCCTATACGGTTTCTATAAGTCAGAATCAACTTGTCGGCAATGGGTTTGGGTTTTTTCAGTTAATAGCAGAAAAGAGCCCTGGTGGTGTAGTGGTTAAGAGCTCAGCTGCTTGCTAGAAGGTCGACAGTTCGAATCCATCAGCCACTCCTTAAAAACCCTATGGGGCAGTTCTACTCTGTCCTATAGAGTTGCTATGAGTTAGAATCGACTCTAAGGCAATGGGTAGATTTACTAGCAGAAAAGGTCTCTTGGTGGTGCAAATGGTTTGTGCTGTACTACTAACCTAAATGTCGGTGGTTTGAAGCCACCCAGCAGCACCACAGGAAGAAAGGCTTGGCAATCTGCTTCCATAAAGATTACAGCCAAGAAAACCCTATGGAGCAGTTCTACCCTATAACATATGGGGTTGCCATGAACTGGAATTGACTTGATGACCACAGGTTGGTTGGTTGGTTTTTTGAATAGGAGAAAGCTAGCCACGACATAGGCCTAAGGAGGTTGATGCCCAGGCCTAGCCTAAGCACAGGTCTTATAGCCTGGCTCTCCAATAAAGTCATAAATTCATTCTATTTTCCACTTCTCCAGTGAAAAAACCAATGCACACCATCCATGCTTCAGAAAACAGCTCCTGTGGCATGTCCTTTTTTTTTTTTTACACATCAGAAATAATTGTTTATTGATTTACCATAAACTTTACAATCTGTTTAGACATTCACATTGGAAGAACAAATATGTACTTTTTCACAGTAATTTTTCTACCCAATTTGCTCCACAATACTTCATTTAATGTTAAATACTCTAATAAACAAACCCCAAATCTCAGGAGTTTAACACAATAACAGTTTATTGTTTGCATGCATCACAGTCCAAAATGGTCAATGAGACCAAAGGGCATAGAAGGTTCACGGGGAGGCTCTGCTTCATTCAGTCATTCTGAGACCCAGGATATTTCCATCTTGAGATGCCATCACAGCCAACAAGTGTCCTTCAAGTTTGCCATGGATAAAAAGCAATAATGGAGGAGATGTTATGGGCCAGGACTGGAAGTGGTACATATTAGTTCTGCTCACTTTCCTTTGGCCACGACTTAGTCACACAGTCTCATTCAGACGTAAGGGAAGGGGGAAAATACAGTTTAGCCATGTACCCAGAAGGAAGGAAAATTTTGTATCTTGGTGAACACTAGTGTTGTCTGTTTTAAGTATTTTATTAATGATTTTATAAATGACAATTCTGACAGTAGTCCTTAATAAAACCCAGTGGAGTCCCTTCTTGCTAAGAGCTTCCAATGTCAGAGGAAAGATGAGGCGTGAGGCATAACAATAAAGAATTTCAAATAAGTCTATGAGCTGCCACAGGATGTCAAGTTCCGGGAGACTGCAAGGAAGAAGCAGGCACTAGGGCTTGGAGTGGCCTGTGATGGCTTCCGGGGCGAAGTTGAGCTGGATCTGGAAGGATGAATAGCTTAACTAAGTTGCAAGGTACTCCATGAAGCAGAAACAAGATAAGCAAAACCTTGGAAGTGAAAGAAGACCAAGTGGTTTCAAACCAAAGGAGCATTTTTAGGTTTGATAAATGTACCATAGTTATGTAAGATGGTAACATTGGGGGAAGCTGGGTGAAGGGTATATGGAAACCCTCTGTTGTATCTTTGCAACTCTTAGGTAAATCTAAAATTTTCTACAATAATTTTTTTTAATTGTGTGTGTGAGAGAGAGAGACAGTGTGCATGTGTAAGAGAGTTTATGTGTGAGTTGGGATGTAGATGCACCTGTGATGAAGTACTCGGCTGTGAAGGAAGAAATGAGAGAACCACTGTGGCTCTCCTGTTACAATTGAGGGGTCTGCTGCAGAAAGAACTGGGGTTTGACCACATTCACCCAGCTACTTAGAAGTAACGCTATGACTAGCCCACTCTAGTGCTCCTTGTATAGAATAAAACAGTGGATGTGAGATTGAAAAGTGTGGGAGGTTTGTGAGTGGTGAGTATTTGGAACGAAATACTTTGTTGGTAAATTCAGCTCGTCGTGGTTTCAGACTGTACAAGTTAAGCCATGTGAAGCAAACTTCTAAAAATGATTGATATCAAATTTAACAAATTAAGAGGTAAAATATGCTCTTCTCCATAAAGAGCGACAGGATGTGTCACTGCACCATATGCAAATAAAGCTCTGGTTTTAATCAGCAACATACTGTCTGTGAATGCTTACCTGTGACCTGGTCCATTAAAATTGATTGGTAAATATGGCTGTATTTTTAGAAGGTAATTGCAACATTTATTAATGAAAGCATGAAATGGCCTTTTGGTTTCATGTCTGGCAATGGGGATTTTATAAGGGCATTGAGTAATATTATTACACGCTCCAGGGTAGAGCCCCGACATTACATTTTAAATTATGTTATTTTCATAGTTTCATGAATTGAGATCTGGGATGATATATGTTGAAAAAGTCATTGTAAATATCCACAAGGAAAAATAATGTGTGCATATATATATTCTAGAAACCCTGGTGGCGTAGTGGTTAAGTACTATGCCTACTAACCAAAAGGTCAGCAATTCAGATCCACCAGGCGCTCCTTGGAAACTCTGTGGGGTCAGTTCTACTCTGTCCTATAGGGTCGCTATGAGTTGAAATCGACTAGATGGCAATGGGTTTGTTTTTTTGGGTTTATATATATTCTACAGATTTAATCCTCTTTTGCTTGACTCAAGTCACTAAAAAACATTAACAACAATAAGAACTTGTTATGTTATTTTACATATTTGTATTATGTAACAGCCAACGCATTTAGCCCTTTCTGTGTGCCAGGCACGGTTTTAAGCCTTCTGTATGTATTAACTCATAAAAACACAGGCGTTGCCTGATTTACAAGTAATTAACTTATAAACAATGTCCTAATTCCCTGTACACCTGGCCCTACACAAAACCACCAGGTTACCATTTGCCATGGAAAGGTCACTGGGGGGAAATATGGTAGACTTTCTCTAGGTTCAGACTTAGAAGAATAAAAATGTGTGTAGGGAGAAGAGTTTAGGGGGACTGGTTGGGAACAGACGTGTACGCTATCACATCCACACAATGCCCCTACCCATCTTAACTACTCCTACAGTCACACACATCACTTCCCCATACAAATCTCCCTGCCCGCCAAAGCTGCCTAAGTTTGTTGCTTCAAATGTTTTATACTCTGAAGATTCACTAATAATAAATGTATCTGGAATTACAAGGGTCCTCTTTCAAAATGCTACTTGCCCAGAGTAGGATAAACCAAAAAACCAAACCCATTGCCACTGAGTCAGTCCTGACTCATGATGATCCCATGTGTTACAGAGTAGGACTGCTCCATAGGGTTTTCTTGGCTGTAATCTTTATGGAAGCAGATTGCCAAGGCTTTCTTCCATGGTGCCACT
Source organism: Elephas maximus indicus (assembly GCF_024166365.1). Taxonomy (NCBI): domain Eukaryota; kingdom Metazoa; phylum Chordata; class Mammalia; order Proboscidea; family Elephantidae; genus Elephas; species Elephas maximus. Next base: position 165,265,580 of record NC_064846.1, read on the forward strand.
GGGCAGGTTTGAACTATCGACCTTTAGGTTAGTAGTTGTGTACAAACCATTTGCACCACTCAGGGACCTCCGACTAGGATGTTAGAGTATTCATCAAATATATGTTACTGGGGATTCACCCAAGGAGAAGTATTCTTTCTACTTGGTAGAAGAATGTCAGAAGAGAATAAGTCCTATGGAGCAAAGGAAGGCAGTAAATGGGGATAGGGAGTGAATGGGGGTGATGGGGAGTAAGATTTCCTTTATAAAATAGGCTTCTCAAGGAAGATTTCCCTGAGATGAAACCTGAAATTGGTAGAGAGCCAGCCTTGTGAATACAGGGGGAAGAGCATTCCAGGCCAAGAGAACAAAACAGGAGCTGACCTGGTGTGTTGAAGGAACTGCAATGATCCATGCATTGGTGGGAGCAGTGGTGGAGGTGGAGCAGAGATGAGTAGGAGAACAGGTCAGAGACTCAGTTGGGAAACAGGGGCAAGATCATAGTAAGGGGGAGATCTTGTAAGATATTGTAAGAACTTCCATTCTTACTCTGTGTGAGATGGCAAAACCCTGGAGAGTTTTGAGCAGCACAGGGTCACTGTGGCAATTCTTCTGGAAAATGACAATCCAGAGGCAAGGGTGAAAAGAGGAGAGACCAGGTAGACTACTACAAGCATTTGCAAGAATCTGGTAGGAGATGGTAGCAGTTCATACCACGATAGGGAGTTGATAGGTCAAGGTGGTTAGATCTGCTGAAGGCTCAGACATGAGGTGTGAGAAAATGAAGAGTCCATGATAACACCTAGGTTGCTGGCCTGAGAAAATGGAACTATTGAGTTGCTATCGTATGAGACATGGTAGAAGAAGGTATTGGAGAAAAGATCAGGAGTCCCATTTTGTACATGTAGGGTTTGAGATGTTAGTCATATAGCCAAGTGGGCATTTTGAAAAGATAGTTGGAAGTGTGGAAGTGACAGTAACTTTAAGATAATGTACAATCTTAAAGATTACCGAAAACCGGTTGCCGTCAAGTCGATTCCGACTTATAGCGACCCTATAGAACAGAGTAGAACTGCCCCATAGTGTTTCCAAGGAGCGCCTGGTGGATTTGAACTGCTGACCTTTTGGTTAACTGCCATAGCTTGTAACCACTATGCCACCAGGGTTTCCTAAAGACCACAGAGGGCCAGAAAACTGTAGGGAGAGGTTTTTTTTTCTTATATACTATTCACTTGGTAGAACATGAAGCACTTGGGGACAGGGTATAACAGTCTTGAGTAGGCTGCTGAAGATGGGCTGAGGGTTTTACTAGGACACAGGGAGCTAGAGAGAAGGGCAAGGAAGTGAAGATAGAAGAGCACTAGACACAAGCTTCAACCATGTTAAACATTGAAAAAAAAAAACTTCCTGTCTTGCACCTCACCTCTACATGTCATGGACCTAGCTTTCCAGAATTCACGTTAACACCATTAGTTCAGCTTCTGGAGATAATTTCAAACAATGCCCACCTCACTTGAAAAAAGCACTGCCACCCCTGAGGGAGCAGGAGATCAGTGGGATGCAGACCCCAAATTCTCACAAAAAGACCAGACTTAATGGTCTGACTGAGACTAGAGGAATCCCAGTGGCCATGGTCCCCAAACCTTCTGTTGGCACAGGACAGGAACCATTCCAGAAGACAACTCATCAGACATGGAAGGGACTGGACAGTGGGTAGGAGAGAGATGCTGATGAAGAGTGAGCTATTTGTATCAGGTGAACACTTGAGACTGTGTTGGCATCTCCTGTCTGGAGGGGTGATGGGAGGGTAGAGAGGGTTGGAAGCTGGCAAAATTGTCATGAAAGGAGAGACTGGAAGGGCTGACTCATTAGGGGGAGAGCAAGTGGGAGTACGGAGTAAGGTGTATATAAACTTATATGTGACAGACTGACTTGATTTGTAAACGTTCACTTGAAGCTCAATAAAAATTAAAAAAAAGAAAAAAGCACTGCCTATAACCCTTTTTTTTTATAACCCTGGATTTTAAGAGCCAAATCCTCCCTAATTAAGCAGTTTAATTTAAATCTCAAATTGACTAGACTCTTTTTGATATCTCTTGAAGCTTTTTTCTCATATAGCTGCCGCTCATTCTTAGAGGGCACCTGTTCACTGCAAACAGGAGGAGCATGGGCCTTCACTGCGGGGCTCTGAAGGTAAGACTCTGCCATTCCCAGCAACTCTCGACCTTCTGGGAATAGAAGGCTCTGCCATTGCTGGATTTTGTGACAACTCAAAGTTCTACCTTCCCCCTACTGTCTCCAAAACTCCTGCTTTTCATTAATGAATTAATTAGAATTTTGTTTGGAGAGACTGTTTTGACACCTCTAGAGATAATTGGAGACGTCCTGGGGAGTTGCAGAGGCAGAGTCGGGAATCATTTCTCTAAGATATTTTCATCTGAAAATGGAGAAAATTGACACAAGAAAAATAAATGACATATGGAGTCTTAGGCAACTGGAAAAACAGAAAGTCTCTATTGAGAAGGTGAGAGTGAAAGCCCGGGATAATTGATGATACAGAATTGTCAAGGCGGTTGTGGTGGTCAACTAAACAACACAAGATGGAGGCTCAGGTCTCAGAGTCATATAATGGCTTTTTCCAGAAAGACCGCATGGAGACCTTGCATGCAGTAACCTTACCCCAATTATTTGAGTGCTAGAGAGGAACAGCAGGGAAGGCCTCCGATTCCCCAGCAGCAATGATGGAAGGATGGTTATTATCAATCTGGTGTTGCTCCACTTCTTCTCAAATGTAAATATGGATCTCCATTATTCATAGCAGTCTATTAGGGCTTATATTTCACTCCCCACACCTCCACCGCAGTGCCAGCCAGAACCCCATACTGAATGAATAATTGCTAAACAGGAATAGGATTTGCAAAACTGTAGACTTTCGTGATAACTTCTGGAAAATGTCATAAAAATTTAACAATCTAGACTGTGTGGATGGCCTCCTTTTCTTACAACCTCAAACTTGTACTTGGTACACCAAATTTTCAGTCTAGGCCAAAAATCAAGTAGTGTAAGTCGGCCAATGAAGCTAATTTTGACCCTAAGGGGGAAAAAAACGGGGCACCATAACCCAAACCGTTGGTTAGCCCCACTATTCATTCATGAGCTATAAAATGCCTGAGAAAACAGTCAGATACTCAACTTGTGCTTGATGCTGACAAACCTCCCACTTCTGCCCAATCCCCACTCCAGCAGGGCTGGACGTTCCTGCCTTTGGCCTGGAAGCAGACTGAATGACAAAATAGAGGCAGTGTGTTTTGTAATTATAAAATGACATCTAAGGGAAGATGAGAGCCCATAAAATAAAAATGTTATGGTTGAAAAAAATATCTTAGTGGTCGTCTACTCCAAGCCCTTCATTATATAGATGAGAAAAGTAAAGTCAAGAGAAGCAGAGTGACTTGCCCAAGATACAAGAGCTGGTTAGAGGAAATGCTACTGAACAACAAAAAGGAAAGACCTTTGATACAGGCAACAACTTTGATGGATTCCAGGGAATTATGCTGAGTGAACAAAAGCCAATCCCAAAAGATTACATACTGTATGATTTCATTTACACTACTTTCTTGAAATGACAAAATTATAGATACGGAGAACAGATTAGTAGTTGCCAGAGGATGAGGGAGGGAGGTGGATATAGTTATAAAATGGCAACAGGAGGGATCAGAATGGTGGTGCAATGTTCTGTGTCTTGACTGTATCAATGTCAATACCCTGGTTGTGATACTAGAGTTTGCAAGATGTTATCATTGGGAGCAACTGGGTAAATAGTATATAAAGGATATATGAAATTTCTCTATATTCTTTCCTACAACTGCATGCAAATATACAATTATTTCTAAATAAAGCATTTAATTTCCAAAAAAAGAGTTGTCAAAAACTGATTGTTACATTTACATTCATGAAATTGTCTCAAATCTTGATTAGCCTGTTGTATACGTTTGTCAATCTTATAAAACTGTATACTTAGTATTGTGTATTTCTTATATACAAATTATATCTCAATAAAAAAAAGACCTATACACTTGCGAAATAAATGTCTCCAGTACAATTATCACTCCAACACTTCGACTTGAAAGGAAATCATGACTTAGAGATGGAGCCAGGTCTACAACGTAGATATCATGACTCTTAGTACTCAGTCAACTAGCCCTAGAGCTAGTAAAAAAAAAAAAAAAAACAAAAAACCCACTGTCGTCGAGTTGATTCCAACTCATAGCGACCCTATAGGACAGTGTAGAACTGCCCCATATGGGTTTCCAAGGAGCAACTAGTGGATTTGAACTGCTGACCTTTTGGTTAGCAGCCGTAACTCTTAACCACTACGCCACCAGGGTTTCCAGAGCTAGTAGGAGGCGTCTCAAAAACAGCCTCAATCCCTGAGTTATACTCCACAGGGTTGCAGACTCTGAATAAGAGGATGTTAAGGTAGCCTGGAATATAAACATAAGGCGGAGCAATGTAAGTATGCAACCAAATGTGGGTAGCCTCTGATAGTAGCTACTGAGAGAGATTCTGGTGGGCCTGAAGTCTGGGAATGCCAAGGGGCAGCGTGAACACAAAATCAACCTGGGAAATTTACCTTTAATTCATTCAGGCTTGCCTAGGATCATTGCTGAGGTAGTTACCAATTATTTGCAATAATGCCTGGGCAGACATGTAGTCAGAGGCTCCAAAACAATTGAGAGAATAAGAAAGGGAAGTTGGGGGAGCATCCGAAAGAATTTAACCTCAGTAGGGTGATCTTGCTGGGGATTAGTAGGCCATGGAAGCTTGTCCCTCTGCCCAGGTTTTTTGGGGACCCTGCTCCGTATTCCCATCTGTGGGCAGTAAGTGTCTCCTCTTGACTCCTGGCCCTCACATCACTATCTCTCTCTGACACCTTGCCATAGTCACTGACTCAGTTCAAACAAAGGGTGCTGGTAGGGTGAGCAACTCATCCAAGTTTCCCCAGGACTGTCTCAGTTTTAGGCCCCTGGGTGGTGCAAACAGTTCACAATCAGCTACTAACCCAAAGGTTGGCAGTTTGAACCCACCCAGTGGCACTGCAAAAGAAAGTCCTGGCAATCTGCTTCTGTAAAGATTACAGCCAAGAAAACCCTATGGGATAGTTCTGCTCTATAACACATGGGGTTGCCGTGAGTCGGAATCCACTCAACAGCAACTGCTTCGGTGGGTCCCAGTTTTAGTGCTGAAGGTCGTGCGTCATAGGAACCCCTCTCCTGAGCAAACCAGGACGGTTGGTCACCCTAGACGCTGGCCAAACTCGGAGGTCACCAGAGAAGGCCGTGTGTCACTCAAAGATTTCCCACTGTGTCATTTAGGCTGATGAATTCACCCCAGTTCAGGCTGAGAAATACGACTTTTACCCCTCACATTAAAAGCAGGTCCATCTCTCAGAGGAAGACTGATGTCTGTCATCCATGTTCATGGAAACTGACACTAAAGCCGAATACCACTGTAGTCATTTACAGTGAGCCTACTGGAAGGCTGGTCATGGCAGATCAGGACATTCTGACCTCACAGGGAAACTTTACGTGAAAGCAAATAATTGGCAGAAATTTGTCAGATGAGCTGGGGATCAGAACAAGGAGCCTAAACTTTACGATCCATCATGGAGCATGCCAAAACAGAGATGAGGGTGTGGGAGTCCAGGGGTGGATGCAAACAACACACACACACACCACTCTCTCACATGCACATCAACTGAGAGAAAAATTTCTCTAAACAGTTCTCACCCTTGCAATATATGACACCCTCAGATATTTTTATTTAACTCTATTCTGTTTCATTTTAAAAAAAAAATCATCATTTGAAAATGTTTGAAAAGTACAATGATCAAGTCTGACAATCATTCATGTGGTCACAGGCTTTTTCAAATGGGGTCAATGCCAACGGGTTAGGTTGCTACTACCTCAATTGCAAATGAAGATCTGGAGGCCAGTGGTTAAAGTGTTCAGCTGCTAACCAAAAGTTCGGTGGTTCAAACCTACCAGCCACTCTGCTGGAGAAAAGACCTGGCGATCTGCTTCTATAAAGATTACAGCCTTGGAAACCACATAGGGGGCAGTTCTACTCTGTCCGTCAACCTCTGTCCTACAGGGTTGCGATGAGTGGGAATCAACTTGAGAGCAACGGGTTTCAGTTTGGGTTTACCTTAATTGCATCCACTTTCCCACACAGCCTCCCTGTACATCCAGGTCCTTGTGATTGAAGTTGTGTGCCAGAGCTCTGCAACCTGACATTTCAGATGCAAGTTTATTGTTGTTGCTAGCTGTTGTTGTTGTCTAGTCGACTCTGACTCATGCTGACCTTATGTACAACAGAACAAAACATTGCCCTGTGGTGCACCATCTTCACAGTTGCCAGCATGTTCCCAGCCATTGTCGTGGCTATTGTACCAATCCATCTCATTGTCTCCCATGTCCTCCTTGGCGTTCTACTTCACCAAACACAATGTCCTCCAGTGATTGATCCTTCCTGATGACGTGTCCTAAGCAAATGAGTTGGATAATGTTCTGTTGTCAGCCATAAGGTTTTCATTGGCTAATTTTTGGAAGTAGACAGGCGCCTTTCTTCCTACTCTGTTTTAGTCTCGAAGCTCCACTGACCCTGTGGTATTTGAAATATCAACGGCATAGTTTCCAGCATCATAGCAGCACACAAGCCACAACGGTACGACACACTGACAGACGGGTAGTGGGATTCAAATTCACCTCTAGTTTTATCTTTGCACACCCCGTGTGTGTTTGTGCGTGTGTGCTTGTGTGTGTGTGTTTTCCTAGTTTAATGCTCATAGAGACACATTCTTCATAAATTCTTGAAAAGCATGCCACTCTTGCCCACAAGAACCATCCTACTGTAGTTAATGAAAACCCATTTTCTAAAACTTGACAGTTAGCCAGGTGCTTTCCCGTATTTGACTTCTGTGGGTACCCATGAAATAGATCAAGCAGGTATTATTATTGTTTTTTAATGTGACAGATACAGAAACTAAGTTTCAAGGAGATTAAGTGACTTCCCCCCAAATAACATAGCCGGTGTTATCTACTGGTAGTATCAGCACCAAGATGGCAGGAGGAAGACTTTATGAGAATTTGTATAGGTGTCCCTCACAACAGCCTCTTTGATCCACCCTCCTCGCCTTGTTCCAGTGAATAGCCCTTTGCACACTAGAAGCCAACACGTAGATATCTTTCACGGTTCCATCCCTCATCCCCACGTCAGCCATTCCCTTTGTTGTCTCACCTTTGCTCTCCTCTACTCAGCACCCTCTCTCCCACCTCATAGCCCTGTACACTACCTCGGTTCTGCTGGACTCCTTTCTTATCAATTCCTTCCTTTCTATTTTTCCTTCTATTCTCATTAACCTGCTCTATTTATGAATCCATGGTCATAGATGATACTTTCTGGGACTAAAAATGATTCGAACTCACTGTAGAGGCTACAAGAAATTTTCCAGATGCCCCAGAAGTAAGGGATGTCACACAGGCTTCTTAGCCAGTTTGATAAAGGGAAGGCAGGATGGCAGGCAGACAATATGGTAAATTACCCTGAGCCACCCTCTCCCTCGTACCCTGACACCTGATCACATCCACTGCCTCTGGGCTTAGCTCTGTCCTGGGCCTTCAGGATTCTAGTTTTCCCCGTTAGAAGGGCCTTCCCTGGGGAGAGTTTGTTAATGCCCATTCTACCACCCCCTCCAGGAGCTAAGACAAATCCTGATGTTCAACTCCATGCCCCCCTTGCTAACTGAGTACATCCTGGAATTTAGTTTTGTAACTTCTTTTGGGCTTACCACCTTAGCTTTGTGATACCCCCAAGATGCCTCCAATTATCTTGAGGAGAAGCAAGAAATCCCCAAAGTAATATTAACTTTAATATATAAAGTCATAAAGCATTTTCAGAGAAGAAGAATGATGTCACCAAATCACCAAATGCAATGTACTAGAACATTGCAACTCCGAATTGGTTAGGAACCACTCTTTTAGGACAGTGAGTATCACATGTGCAGGCTAGGAAATGCTGTATGGTGACTATGAACATATACTCATAATAATAAAGAGAGAAAATATACAGAACAAGTGCTAATGTATACGGGAGTCTATTGAGCTTGGTCAGTGTGCATATTTACATTGCTAAGGGCTCTGTCAAGCAGCCACACTTTTAATGCCCAAAGCAGAGAAAGAATTGTCCCATGTTTTGGTTTCTAAATGGTGATGCTCTCTGAAATGTAAGTCAAGCCTTTTCAGGAAGGATCCTTTCCCAGTATGGTGTCAGCTCAGTAAAGCCAAAGCCACACCCAGAGTAGAGGAAAACTGGGTCTCCAGGAATGCATGAAATGCAAACGTTTAGACACAGGATCTCAAAATGTTCCCTGACATGGTCCAGCCCTCCCACATGCACAAGCCTGCAATGAAAAATTCCAAGCCTGCCCTTGGTTTGAGCATACACAAACCAGAGGCTTTCTTCTGGAAGGTCAGAAATTTAAACACAACAAAAACCTTAATCTCCTCTCTTGTTGCAATTTAACTTACTTCCTATGTGTCTGAGATATCACAGCGGCTAAGTGTTGGGCATAGAGAGATATACAGAACTAATTTTGCATTCTGGCTCTTGCATTTACTGGCTGTTTTTCTCTACCTTCCAAATCACAGTTTCTCCATCTTTAAAAGAGGAATGATAAGCCCAAATTTGAGAACTATTGTGAAATGAAAATGAGGGTTTGGCTTGGTTCCTAGCCGTATGTCATGGATTGAATTGTGTCCCCTCAAAATATCTGTCAACTTGGCTAGGTCATGATTCCCAGCATTGTATGATTGCCTACGATTTTATCATCTGATGTGATTTCCCTATGTGTTGTAAATCCCATCACTATGATGTAATGAGATGGATTAGCAGCAGTTGTGTTGATGGGGTCTACAAGATTGGATAGTGTCTTAAGCCAATCTCTTTTAAGATATAAAAGAGAGAAGTGAGCAGAGAGACTGGGGGACCTCATACCACCAAGAAAGCAGCACCGGGAGCGGAGCTCGTCCTTTGGACCTGAGGTTCCTGTGCTGAGATGCTCCTCGACCAGAGGAGGACTGATGACGAGGACCTTCCTGCAGAGCTGACAAAGACAGAAAGCCTTCCCCCTGGAGCTTGTGCCCTGAATTCTGACTTCTAGCCTACTGGACTGTGAGAGAATAAATTTCTCTTTGTTGGAGCCATTCATTTGTGGTATTTCTGTTATAGCAGCACTAAATGACTAAGACACCATATATAAGGTGGTCAGTAAAAAAACAGAAGTTATGATTATTTTCCTCTATCAAAAAAAATTAAAAACAATCTTCATTCACCCCTTAAAATATTAGAAGATAATATAGTAATCATCTGATATACTGTAGTCTTCAGTCTTCTTTTTTCTTTTCTCTTTAGACCAAACATGGCTGGCTCCTTTGATTTTTCTCATACAATTCACATCCTTGTTAACACTTTTGAGTATATTTCTCCCTGATCTTGGTAGAGTAGTTCATAGAGGTGTCGTCCTGGCTCCCCCACTAAAGACCGTGTTAACTTTAGGCAAATTTCTTTAACTCTCTAGTCCTCTTTTCTTATCAACAAAAAGTGACTAATTGTAGAGAGGGAAAAAATGGAAAAGGATGTGAGAGTGATTTGTTCACCAACAAAAGGCTCTATAATTATTGTTGTTGTTACCTGCCCTCAAGTTGGCCCCCAACTCATGGTGACCCCATGCATAGCGGAGCCAAACTCTGCCTGGTCCTGCCCCATCCCAATGACCCATGGGGGAATCAGATTGTTGTGATTCATAGGGTTTGTATTGACTGATTTTTGAAAGTAGATCACCAGGCCTTTCTTCCTGGTCCATCTTAATCTGGAAGCTCCAGTGAAACCTGTTCAGCATCATAGCAACACCCAGATCACCACTGCCAGAAGGGTGGTGGCTGCACATGAAGTGCATTGGCCAGGAATTGAACTGAGTCTCCCACATGGAAGGCAAGAATTCTACCACCGAACCATCAATGTTTCCCCTATAATTATTAGTACCAATACCAGTTGCCTGTTGAATCTATTCCGACTCATGGCAACCCCACGTGTTTCAGAAGAGAACTGTACTCCATAGGGTTTTCGATGGCTGTGGTCTTTCATAAGTGATCACCAGGCCTTTCTTCCAAAGTGCCTCTGGGTGGATTCAAACCACTAACCTTTCAGCTAGTAACCAAGCACTTAACTCTTTGCACCATCAGAGACTCCATGATTATTAGTATATTTAATATTATAACAATTGATTTAATAGGATTTTCATCTCTAAAAATACATTCATAAAGATATCAATGCCTTCTCGAAACGATGTTTGCAAACCTTACTTGACTAGTGCACCTCTTTCATAAAATTATGTAATAATCCTGTAAACCTCTTTAGGACATTTTTTTAAAATTGTGCTTTAGATGAAGGTTTACGGAGCAAATTATTTTCTCATTAAACGATTAATACACATGTTGTTTTGTGACATTGGTTGCCAACCCCATGACATGTCAACACTCTCCCCTTCTCGACCTTGGGTTGCCCATTTCCATTCGTCCAGCTTTCCTGTTCCCTCCTGCCTTCTCGTCCTTGCCCCTGAGCTGCTGTGCCTATTTAGTCTCGTATACATGGTTGAGCTAGGTATATTATTGTTTGTTATATGGGCCTGTCTAATCTTTGACTGATGGGTGAACTTCTGGAGTGACTTTAGTAATGAGTTAAAAGGTGTCTGGGGGCCATACTCTCAGAGTTTCTCCATTCTCTGTCAGAACAGTAAGTCTGGTCCTTTTTGTGTGTGTGTGAGTTAGAATTTTGATATACATTTTTCTCCAGCTCTGTCTGGGAATCTCTATTGTGATCCCTGTCAGAACAGTCAGTGGTAGCCAGGCACCATCTAGTTGTGCTGGACTCAGTCTGGTGGAGTCTGTGGTAGTTGTGGTCCATTAGTCCTTTGGACTAATCTTTCCTTATGTCTTTGGTTTTCTTCATTCTCCCTTGCTCCAGGCGGGGTGGGACCAGTGGAGTATCTTAGATGGCTGCTCACAAGCTTTTAGGACCCCAGACACTACTCACCAAAGTAAGATGTAGAACTTTTTCTTCATAAATTATGTCATGCCAATCAACCTAGGTGTCCCCCAAGACCATGGTTCCCAGCCCTCAGCCCAGTAATTTCTTTAGGACGTTTTTAAATCACTTAGGCCTCTTTGCTTGGTAAGTGGAAAAGAAATCATTTTAAGAAAAAAATGTGCACATACTTTTTATTTAAGGTCATTATACTGTTAAATAATTTAATATAAAATGTAATTAATATTTAGTAATAATTATAATGCATAAAGACGAATTTTACGTTTTCCCCATTTAAGAGTTATAGAAGGCATTTGATTTATTTTAAATTAATAATTTAAGAAAATGCATAATTTATCAACAAATGAAATTTAAAAGTTACATAAATATTTGATTTAGTGACTGAGTAGATTAAGCCATAGATTAAAATTGAGCCATGCATTATGGTCTTTAGAATTGGAAAGAATCATCTGGACGGCCTGATATTGAGAATTCTTACGTCTTGTGTTTAAAAAGCTCTCTTTGCCTACTGGTATGATTTGGAGGTTTGTTGCTAAATGACAACAAGGGAGAATAGCACTGCTCTTTGCAATTTCCAGTGTGCAAACACCTGCCAGATGTGGATGGTCTTCATTTTCAATGAATGGAAAGGCACATTTATGTAATTTTCACCACTTAATCTTTTTTTACACTGTCTTTGGGAGTCCTAGAGTAATCTTGAAGTGTAAATTGAGAATTTGGACTAAATGGATGCAACTCATGGCTCTGATGGAGGTCATCAGGTCATCTTCGGGCTCACTCACAGAACTATTAGTTCTATGCTCCTCACTAACTGGTGTCTCAACATTAGTAGGCTTTATACTTCCTGCTTTACTCCTCCAGAAAAATAAGCCCAACCACTTGCCATCAAGATGACTCCAACTCATGGCAACCCCATGTGTGCAGGGTAGAACTGCCCTCCATAGGGTTTTTCATGGATGTGACCTTTCAGAAGCTAATTGCCAGGCCTTTCTTCTGAGGCATTTCTGGGTGGGTTTGAACCACCAACCTTTCGTTTAGTAGTCCAGCACTTAACATTTACCTTCTAGTCCATCATTAAACTAAATTAAACTCTATTTGACTCAGAGCATAAACAGTTTAAAACTTTATACTGACAATACTGACAATCTCCTCAGGGACTTTAGAGATAAGCAATAACTTCAGTGACTATTGACTGGACTCATACGATTTCCATTAATTATCATACATGCATATATAATTGTGAAATCAGATCATCAAAAATACTTTTCTTTCAAAGAAAAAACATTCATATAATGATTCCATCTTTCAATCATTTGAAGATAGAAATGGAAACTGCTACTTTATCAGTAAGACTTAGGTTTTGCTGCAGTAAAGAAACAGTCCAAAATGCTTAGTGACTTAACGCACTCAAAAATTCTTTCTCACTTGTGGTATATGTGCAGCACAGGCCAACATGGGGCTCTGCTCGGCTCATCGTGTTCACTTAGCACTTACTGCGTAATCTCCATGGCAGAGGGAAAGGAACATGACAAGTCACTCACTGGCTTTTAAATTTGGCAACTGGATATGACACAGGTTACTTTTGCTCACATTTAGTTGGCCAAAGCAAGTTACATGGCTGCTTCATGGGAACAGGAACACGCAACGCCAGTATATTCCTAGCACTACCTGGGTGGGGCAAATGGTTAATGTGCTCAGCTGCTAAGCAAAACACTGGAGGTTCAAGTCCACCGAGAGGTGCCTTGGGAGAAAGACCTAGCAATCTACTTCTGAAAAATCAACCATTGAAAATCCTATGGTGCGCAGTTCTACTCTGACACACATTGGGTCTCCATGAGTCAGAGTCCACTGGACAGCACCTGGTACTGGTATCATATTCCCAAACAACACAGATACCATAGCTGGAAAACTTCACAAGCAGAGACTGGGAAATCCTGAAGGACCACCCTCCCTAACCAGATGGGCCTGAGCATTCTTGTGCTGGCATTTTGAGATGACCAACTTCTTTCTGTGCCTTTCCAGTAAGGCCCACCTTCTCCTTCAACACATCTAACAGCTAAACATCAGCAAGTCCATCATAACTTTTCTGAGCTTTTCAAGCTACTTAGTAATGACTGTACACTCTCTAATGAGGATCCTAATTACAAACTTAAATCCTTAAGATTGAAAACAGACCTGTCAACACAGATATGACCCACTTTTCTGGTAATCACTGAACGTCTCTGGCTGATTGTCTAATACTACCTGAACCAAGAGACATTGTTAATAAGGATTTGACATTTCAAGCTTATTTTATGGTCTATTATCTTTATTTTCCGGACATGTTAAAATGAACTGTGCATCCATACTGCATAATTCCATTTATATAAAGTTCAAAAGCAAACAGAATAGACAGTATTAAAAGTCAAGACAGTGGTTATACTTGGGGAGAAGTGACTGGGACAGGGCACGGGGGTGGGAATTCTGGGTTTTTATAATGTACTATTTTCTGATGTAAGGCACCCTGGTGGTGCAGTGGTTAAGCTCTTGGCTGCTAACCAAAAGGTTAGTTGTTTAAATCTACCAGCCATTCTGGTGGAGAAAGATGTGGCAGTCTGCTTCTCTGTAAAGATTACAGCCTTGAAAACTCTACGGGGCAGCTCTACCCTGTCCTAGAGGGTCTCTATGACTTGGAATCGACTCAAAGGCAACTGAACTTGTTACCAGATGGAAATTCCAGGTTCTTATTCAGCATGACTCGTATTGGCCAATAAACGAAAGACCGGGATGAGAGAACAAAAAAGCTCCTTTATTTCATTGTACAAGGAAATGGAATCAGTCAGTGCTTACTGCTGCCAAGACGGCTTGCTAAGGGCGGGCAGGCAGGTTACTTTTAAAGGAGTTTACCAGTAGGGAGTTCATACAAGTTATGTCAACAGTATTCTTCATCATACTACGCAGGTGCAATGGGGTTTACATGTAACCTCCAAACAAAAGTAGGATTCAAATGCAAAGCTGGGGCACGGGGAGCCCAGCAAAGGAAAGGATTTTGCAATACAGCTCTGTAGGGGAGGAAGCAAAGTAAAGAATACAGCACTGTGGAGGTTCTGTCTCAAACTAAAGTAAACCAATGTACATAATAACTTGCCAATAAAACAAAATAATTAGCACAGTCAAACGTACCTTCTGTTTCTGTCACTCCCTTGATATAGTGATATACTATGGAATATATTTTTGAACTTTATAATTCATGCTTATTTTGACTTAGCAAGAAGCCTTACTAATTTCTCTGCTTAGCATTGCTTCATGAACCCCTCTTTCTCCTCCCGTATTCATTTTTCTTCTTACTGGAATAAATTTTCTATTAATTGTTTCAGAAAGGATTTTAGTTGTCGGTAACATGTCTGAGTCACAAAGTTATTTTGTTGTCAGGTATGATTGATATTTTAACTGGAAAATTTCTCATTTCACAGTGATTTTTTTTTCTCTGTATTTTGAAGCTACTGCTCAGCTATCTTGAACCCATAATTTCTGGCGTTTATTCTGATGTCAATATAATTTTTAAACTTTCACGTGTTTTTTATTGTCTCAGTCTTCTAGGATTTTCTCTTCACTACTGATGTCCTGAAAATTCTTCAAGACATATCTAAGTGTGTATGTGTGTGTGCACGTGTTTGCAGGGCTGGAGCAAAACACACCTCCCAATAATTTTATGGAGCAAGTGTCGTTCACATTATTTTGCTCAGCAATTGACTGGGTCATGTAATCTATAGACTAGTCTTTATTTGTTGTTGTTGTTAGGTGCCATTGAGTCAGTTCTGACTCATAACGACCCTATGTACAACAGAACGAAACACTGCCTGATCCTGACAATCATTGCTATGCTTGAGCCCATCATTGCAGCCACTGTGTCAACCCATCTTGTTGAGGGTCTTCCGCTTTTTCGCTGACTCTCTACCGTCAAGCTTGATGTCCTTCTTCAGGGACTGATCCCTCCTGATATCATGGCCAAAGTACCTGAGACGAGGTCTCACCATCCTTGCCTCTAAGGAGCATTCTGGCTATACTTCTTCCAAGACAGATTTGTTCATTCTTCTGGCAGTCCATGGTATATTCAGTATTCTTAGCCAACACCGTAATTCCACGACATCAATTCTTCTTCAGTCTCCCTTGTTCTTTGTCCAGCTTTCACATGCATATGAGGGCGTTTGAAAATACCACGGCTTGGGTCAGGTGCACCTTAGTCCTCAAAGTGACATCTTTGCTTTTATAATACTTTAAAGAGATCTTTTGCAGCAGATTTGCCCAATGCAATATGTCATTTTGAGTTCTCGACTGCTGCTTCCATGGGCATTGATTGTGGATCCAAGTAAAATGAAATCCTTGACAACTTCAATCTTTTCTCCATTTATCATGATGTTGCTTATTGGTCCAGTTGTGAGGATTTTTGTTTTCTTTATGTTGAGGTGTAATCCATACTGAAGGCCGTGGTCTTTGACCTTCATCAGTAAGTGCTTCAAGTCCTCTTCACTTGCAGCAAGCAAGATTGTGTCATCTGCATATTGCAGGTTATTAGTGAGTTTTACTCCAATCCTGACATCCTGTTCTTCATATAGTCCAGCTTCTCGGATTATTTGCTCAGCATACAGATTGAATTTTTTTTTATATATACAGATTGAGTAACTGTGGTAAAAGGATAAAACCTTGATGCACACCTTTCCTGATTTTAAACCACGCAGTATCCCCTTGTTCCGACGGAACGACTGTCTCTTGGTTTGTGTACAGGTTCCTCATAAGCACAATTAAGTGTTCTGGAATTCCCATTCTTCACAATGTAATCCATAATTTGTTATGATTCACACAGTTGAATGCCTTAGCATAGTCAATGAAACACAGGTAAACATCTTTCTGGAATTCTCTGTTTTCAGCCAAGATCCATCTGACATCAGCAATGATATTCCTCATTCTACATCCTCTTCTGAATCTGAGTTGAATTTCTGGCAGTTCCCTGTTGATGTACTGCTACAACTGCTTTTGAATGATCTGCAGCAAAATTTGACCTGTGTGTGATATTAATGATTTTGTTTGATAATTATCACATTCTGTTGGATCAGCTTTCTTTGGAATGGGCGCAAATATGGATCTCTTCCAGTTGGTTGGCCAGGTAGCCGTCTTCCAAATTTCTTGACATAGATGAGTGAGCACCTCCAGTGATGCATCCATTTGTTGAAACATCTCTACTGGTATTCTGTCAGTTCCTGGCGCCTTGTTTTTTGCCAATACCTTCAGCGCAGCTTGGACTTCTTTCAGTACCATCAGTTCCTGATCATATGCTACTTCCTGAAATGGGTGAACGTTGACCAGCTCTTTTTGGTACAGCGACTTTGTGTATTCCTCCCATCTTCTTTTTAAGCTTTCCATGTCATTCAATATTTTGCCCATAGAATCTTTCAATATTGCAGCTCAAGGCTTGAATTTTTCTTCAGTTCTTTCAGCTCGAGAAATGCTGAAAAGTCCTTATTCACCACAGGAAAACTCTCTCATATTGCATCTCCCCTCCTTTATCTCTCTTGTCTCTTTTTGGACATATTTTAAAGGTATTGGAATTTCTGGGTTTGCTGTACAGTTCTTCTACTGAGGTTTTCATTTTATAAGTATTATTTTCAATAGCTAAGATTGCACTGTAGTTATTGTTGATAATACTCTTTTTCTCCTCATAGGTACAAATCTTTTTTTACCCACTAAGGAAACAAATTCAGTTTATTTTAAAACCCTGATCCAACCCGGAGGTCATGGCCCCAGACCTTCTGTTAATCTAAGACTGGAACAATTCCCAAAGCCAACTCTTCAGACAGGGATTGGACTGGACTATAAGACAGAAAATGATACTGGTGAGGAGTGAGCTCCTTGGATCAAGTAGACACATGAGACTATATGGGCAGCTCCTGTCTGGAGGGGAGATTAGAGGGTAGAGCGGGTCAGAAGCTGGCTGGATGGATGCGGGGAATACGGGGTGGAGAGGAGGAGTGTGCTTGTCTCATTAGGGGGAGAGCAACTAGGAGTACATAGCAAGGTGTATATAAATTTTTGTATGAGAGCTTGACTTGATTTGTAAATTTTTACTTAAAGCACACACATGCACACACAAAAAAAACCCATCCCCATTTTCTCTTTTTATTCTGTTTCCTTGTTGTTAGGTGCTGTCAAGTCATTTTCGACCCATAGCAACGCCATAAAAAAAGTAGAACTGCCCCCCATAGGGTTTTCTAGGCTGTAAATCTTTATGGGAGCAGATTGTGAAGCCTCCGGGAGGGTTCGAAGTGCCAGCCTTTCAGTTAATAGCCAAATGCTTAACCGCTGCTCCTTTCTGTTTCCTATTTGGATGTAAATTATTTCATTTGCTGGATTTGTTGTATCCCCTTCATAGTTGGCTTTCATTAAATGTGTAGACATTTGCACTGATGGACTCAACATTTTAATCAAGACTTCTTGATATACAAGAGATGGTATTGTGAATTATATTTCAACACATTTTAAGCAAGACTGGAGGATCGACAGGTGAACTGCCAGGCACTGAGCCTCAGGGGCTTGTCTTCTAGGCTCCCTTTTCCTGTTGCTCTCTGGGGCTCCACTTTATTCTCTGATTCAAGCTCCCATTCTCACTGCACCCTCCAAGAGACTGCCAAAAGCCTCCCTTGCTAATACGTGGCCCAGTTCATGGTGGGAGAAATAGGCAGGAGTATCCTTGACTAATTTATCCTTGACTAATATTCTGCCATACCTCACTAGCAACTTCTTTCTGCTCCTGGTATCCATGACATTTAGGAATGAAGAATCTTAGTGTCAGTCTCCCCTTTTGGTATAGGCCTCATTTCCAGGCTTCTGACTAATCCCTTTGGTCTTCCATCTTTCAGATGTTTCTCAGGGTTTCTGGCTTGCCAAGGTTTCTTTTTGTTTTTGTGCTTGATTATATACTATATTTATTAATTTATCTTCTATCTTTTTTTTTTATCTTTTCTAGAAATTTATTAAGGCAGGGAGCAGACTACAGCATGTGTTCAGTGGGAGATTTTGAAACTGAATTCACCAGCAAATTTTCCCTCCAGGGCTAATATATTTTATATTCTATAATTTTTAATGTTGTCTAGTATTAACTGATTGGAAGTAGGAATCACTTAATAGAAAATGTTTTACATTTCAATAGAGGCATGGTAATAATTTTTTCAAGTGCTAGTATGTCACAAGAAAGCCTTTCAGGACACAAGTGGTTTTTTTTTCCTAGCAATTAACATAATGAGTTAATGCTACTAGTACAGGAAGAACTAACTTAATTGTCATAATTAATTGAAGCTAAACATAATCATTATATAATCAAGCAAGGTAGATTTTGAGATGTTGTTTCATTGATTTTGCATGGTGGTTTCTCATTGTCTGAATATAATGATTGAATTGAGCAATTCATAGGGTGCCTCAGCAATTAGTTCCAATTAGCACCTTGCTTTCTGTAGTTATCACCCTCCAGTGTGGCCGAGAAGGGTTGTGAACCAATAAATTCAGAAAATCATATTTAAACACCAAAACCCAACTCCCAGTGATTTTAATCTTGCCATTTACTATGAAATATTTGACAAATACCAATCAATATGTGTATCATTTCAGGGGCAGATTACCCACAACTAGTCTAAGCCAATCAGAGAAATTTCATCCCATTCGTACAACAGTCTGTTCAGGTAACCCAGGGCCTCCAACACTATATCATATTTCTTTGGCCACAGAGTTTGTGCCAGGCAGTGGGCCATTACCCAGTTGGTCCATTTGGAATGAAACTCAAGAGCTCAACTCAACAGTTGTGGGAAGAGACACATTTTCACCATTAGATGTAAACATAGCACTTAGCAGATATCTTGTAGCCACAATTGCAGCAGGCGGCTTCACCACACTATGAGGGAAGCCAACCTTAAGATAAAAGTGACACACGCAGGAGCACAAGGTGGAGAAAATTCTATAGAAACCAAGCTAGAACCCTGATCAACATGAGGCCTTCACCACCTCTGGCCTCTTTGATAATGTGAACCTATACATTTCCTTAGTTTATACATTTCCTTAGTGTTTAAGCTAGTTTGAGTTAGGGGTTACTTCTAAACGAAATCCTCCAAATCGATACACCAACAGAAAGACCCAGCAAAAAGGATCTTTCCTTGGAGAAAACTTTTCCAGTGATACCTCTCTTCTCTAAACTTCTGTAATACTTACTTCTTACATTATTAATTAGTACTAATCAGTTACTTCTCATAAACAAATCTCGTTTATGTCTATGGGGCATTTTTCTTTTTTCAATTTGGTAACGAATCTTATATTACTTTGCTTATCAAAAAGAGATCAGGCTTCAAATATTCCTTCCCCCACTGTGGCGAGGGTAGAATGCAGATTAGAGCGTGAGCATGTATAAAGTGTGTGTGCGCGCGTGTGTGAGCGTGCGTGCGTGTGTGTGTATGAGTGTGTGAGAGAGAGAGAGAAACCAAGCTATGGAAATACAAAGAAGAGCCATTCCCCAGGCATAAATGACTAGCCCGAGGCATTTTGCAGAGTACATTGGAGAAAAATACCTCTAATACGGATAAAGACTCTGTCTTTAAAAGAAATCCTGACCAAATACAGGCACAGACAGAGAATTTACTGCAATTATTTATGGGCACAACCATTTTATTGCAGGTGATATGGAACAAGAATTGCATAAGAAACAAAAAGATGCATCAGCAGAATACGAAAAAGAATGGCAAGGTAAACAAAATAGAAGAGAGAAACATTCCCTAGTCCAGTGTTTTCCAAACAGTTTTCTCGTCAAAGAGACGTGTACGTTTATGACGTGGAAAAGGATCCTGATGTCACAGAGTTTTGAGGAACATTACCTATTGCCAAATACTTCCCTCTTCGATAGTCATAATATAATCAGGCTACTATGGGCTGCAAGAACTCTGGCTGGCAGGAAATAAACATGCTTAACTGTACTTACCTAGCTTTCTCAAACTTTTCCAATGCAGAGGATATTTCTTCTAGAATATTTATTAACAGTCAGTTGTTGGATAACAATTCTGTAGACACCAGTTCTAGAAACACTACTCAGCCCACATTGGTACGGGAATGTTATCAGTTCCTTAGTTTGCAAGTTTACAGTAACTGGAATTTCCTGTCTGACTCTGAGTGTTACAAGTTCCCTTTTCTGAATTTATGTAAATTGCTCTTTGTCCTTGTGCCTACTGTTTTCAATTTCATAGCATGGATCCAGTCTTTGACAAATAATATATTCTGCTTTCTTCCCAAGGTCATGTGTTAAATAACCCCACACCAGGAGTTATTGGGTGGATAAGTGGATTGAGTGAACCCTGCAGTAATAATGTTGTTGAAGTTTATAAAGTCTAGAATGTACAGAATGGCTAAAAGGTTTTTTGTAGTATGTCATGGTATACAGTACACTTGCAAATATGGAAAAAAATGGATTATTGAAGTGGGTGGAAACCAGAAATCACTGATAAGATTGCCTAGGCTCGTGGGTGATTTTTTTTTACATTAATTGTCAATAAAAATTAAAATTATTTAAGGTACACTATATTTTTCTTCTTATAAAGGCAATATATACTTATTAAAGAACATTTATAAACCATAAAAAATGTAAGAAGATAATGCAAATGACCCATAAAACCACTACCTAGAAATAATTAATATTAATGTTTTGATATTTTTCCTTTTAGTTTCCATCTTTGTGTCAATGCATATATATAAACTTTAATAAAATCAGGATTGTATTGTGTAAGTCATTCTGTCATCTTATAAGAAAACCTAATATATATTGTAATCATATATTCCTTTATCATTTAACAGCCTTCGAAAGCAGGAATTTAAATGGCTGCATAATATCCCATAGCATGTATGTTCCATAATTTATTTAACTCCTTCACTGTTGGAAGATTGTTTCCTTTTTTCTCCTATTATAAGTGAGGCTACAATAAACATTATTATAAATAATCAGAATATCAACCATTTATTACATCCTTATAATGTAATACATAAAAGAGTAATATGTATGATGTATGCAAGAGTAATATGAATTCTGCCATTGAGGTGAGTTTCTATCAACCTGATTGTATAAGCCTGAAATTTCGATATCATGGGGCATAAATATACTTGGAATTTAAGTCACATGACCATGAATTATCGGGTTGTTGAGCTCAAACCCAAGGGCAGGCTTACATCCTATTGACTAGAGGTTAAGTAAAGTAGACAAGACATCTACCCTTATAGAGTGGCCATTGTATGGCAGGCACTATTCCTGTCTCTGAGCCTTCGTCTCTGCCTTCCTATAAGCACTAAGCCCTCCCCTTACATTGGCTGTTTCATCAATATTTACACCATCCTGCTACTACAGCCACACGTCCTCAATGAGCACACATATGACTTCTTTATCTCCTATACCCCTCCCACATGCACACTTAATTTCAATTATTCTTACATAACTAAACATCTCAAAACTATCTTTTGGCAACTGGTATAAATCTTATCAGTTTATCTATGGAGGACTGGTCTTTTACTGTAAATACTTGTCCTCCTTGCTAATGTAGACTCGATTAAGAAATTTCCTTCATATTTCCTTTCAAAAGACTGACAAGGACAAGGAGGCTTGTCCTGACCACATGTAAAACTAGATCTGCAGGAAGCAATTGAGCGGCAGTCATAGGTTGGAGTACTGCAGATGGGAAAGCCTTCTTTGAAGTTCAGGCTCACATAATGAGATAAATTGCTTCTAGAAAAGACAGAATCCTGATTGACTTCAGCTGGCCAGGTAAAATACATTTATGAAAAATATTTTTTATTAAGCATGTATATAGTGCTTGAGTCCCTGGTATTGCAGATGGTTAAGAACTTGACTATTAACAGAAATGTTGGCAGTTCAGAACCACCCAGAGGCACCTCAGAAGAAAGGCCTGGCAATCTGCTTCTAAAAGATCACATCCTTGAAAACCGTACGGAGTGCAGTTGGCAGAGTCGCCTCTGTGCAAACTAACAATAACAACAAATACAGTGTTTATAATACTCCAGGCATTATTCTAAGGACTTTACAAATATCATCTCCTTCGATCCTTATAACAACCCTTTGAGGTAGGTACTACTTTTTTATCCTCATTTTATTAGTTTAGGAAACTAAGGCACAAAGAGTATAAACAATTTCCCCAAGGTCAGCCAACAGTTCAGCCAAAAGAGCTGGCTCTGAAGTTCAGGCTTTTACCCATCACACTTAGCACCCTGGACCAGGCAGTATGTTTGGACTGGGGCAGATAAAATGATTTTAACAAAATCACTAACCTAGAGCTCATAAAGTGTACAGACTAGTAGGGAGCTAGGACTCCCCAGGTGAGTGAAAAGGTGTCAAATATTGTGACCAGGGCTAAAATAAAGAGACATATATAAAGATCTTAAGGACTAAAGCTGAAGATACTTTAATAGTGCAGGTAGTTAATAAAACTATGAATTCTGCAGAGTCCCTAGGTGGTGCAAACAGTTAATGTGCTCAGCCACTAACTGAAAGGTAGGAGGTTGGAGTCCACCCAGAGGCATCTTGGGACAAAGGCCTGGTGATTGACTTCTGAAAAGTCGGCCACCCAAAACCCTGTGGAGCACAGTTCTACTCAGACACAAGTAGAGTCACCATGAGTCACAGTCGACTCCACCACAACAAGTGAACTGGTTTGCTTATCATTTCTTCAGGGAGCATGTGAGGAGGTCACAGAGAGCAGGTCACATGTGAGCAGGATCTGAAGAATGATTAAGACATGAAGCACTTTCAGGCAGGAGAAGCAACCTACCTGAGAATGTGAGCATGCTCCCTGTGATGGTGGAATTCCAGCACCCAAATCACCCCTCAAACCAGAAGTAAGAGTAGACAGCTAAACTCTGACAATTATGGGCTGTAGACTCTATCTCCTGGGCATGCGTCTGGCTACATTTCCTTTGCAGGTAAATGTAGCTGTGTGAGAAAGTTCTGGCCAATGGAATGTGGACAGAAGTGGTACACTCCAGTTCTAGGCCTGACTCATATACAATTCCTGTGTGGTCTTCCATAGTTTCTCTTCCTTTATCAGCAGGATGCAGAGGATCCAAGAGGGGTGTTATGAATTGATTTGTGTCCCCCAAAAATATGTATTGTAAATCCTAACCTCTATGCATGTGATTATAATCCCATTTGGGAATGGGTTGTCTTTGTTATGTTAATGAGGCAGGATCCGTGTAGGATGTATCTTGAGTCAACCTCTTTTGAGATATAAAAGAGATTAAACAAGGTAGCAGAGCAGAGATGAGGGAAGAGAGACCTAAGGCCACAAGGAGATCACCCAGGAGCAGAAGCTCAGAAGAGATAAGGACCTTCCTCCAGAGCTGAAAGAGAGAAAAGGCCTTCCCCTAGAGCTAGCACCCTAAATTTGAACTTCTAGCCTCCTAAACTGTGAAATTGTTTTTAAACTGTGAAAAAAATTAATTCCTGTTTGTTAAAGCCACCCATTTATGGTATTTCTATTATAGCTGCATTAGATAACTAAGAAAAGGGGCTAAGACCCTCAGGACACAAGAGATGACAGAGCCACAAGATGTAGGAAACCTGAATCCTTGAGCCGCCCTATGGCAGGCTGCCCACTAGCCGTAGACACCTGCATTGCACTTTGTATGAATGGGAAGATTTTATTGGGGTTAGCTGCTGAAAGTTGGGAGTTTGTTACCTTAGCTAGTATTTCTTTTACTTAACTAATAAAACCCTGGAAATCCTGGTGGTGTAGTGGTTAAGTGCTACAGATACTAATCAAAGGGTCGCAGTTCAAATCCACCAGGTGCTCCTTCAAAACTCTATGGGGCAGTTCTACTCTGTCCTATAGGGTCGCTATGAGTCGGAATCCACTCAACGTCACTGGAATTTTTTTTAACTAATAAAGAAATCATTAATCACAACTTAATTTGCATCTCCCTACAGCTCTGTGGATGAAGGGTTTATGAATTATAGAAAAAAATGTGAAGCTATTTTGTGAAGAAAAATACTGAAAGACATGAATGCTAGTTAACATGGGTTATGTGTGGGGTGGAATTAGAGATAGTTAGCATGTATGCGTGGAGGAGAAGCAGGGGGAAAGTAAATAGGGAAAGAAAAGGGGAAAGTTCAAAAACAAGGACTAACAAACTACAGCTCTGGGCCCAATTCAGCCTTAGAAAGCATGCATATATTCACACTCATGCATCTGTATAAAATTATGTATGGTGGCGCAACAGTTAACTGCTTGGCTGCTAACCAAAAGGCTGATGGTTCAAACCTACCCATCAGCTGCACAGAAGAAAGACTTGGCAATCAGCTCCCATAAAGATTTCAGCCTAGAAAACCCTATGGGGCAGTTCTACTCTGTCACATGGGGTCGCTGTGAGTCAGAATTGACTCGACGGCAACCAACAACAACAGCGTGCCATATGCACAAATACTTTAAATATGGAATAATAAAAGAAAACATAAAACTGTATTTTCTTTGCCCTTCTGAGTAATAATGTGTTTAAATGTTAATCCATATTGTGATAGTGGCATCTACATAAACAGTTTGTACTTTTCTCCAAAGCAGAGTTAAATTATTTTCCCACCACTTCATCCTGCCCTATGCGTCTCACAAGGTTTCCATGTTGTCTTTGCATGCTGTTTGACCTCTGCTTGTCAGCCCGTCTGCCCTTGCTCACTTTCCTACATCGTGCTGCTACGATGCTTGTGCTCTGTCAAGAACTCCACACCCAAGTCAGGCAATCAGGGTTTACTATTTAAAAAGCTCTCCACAGTAAATACTTTCTGGGGACACCATACAGGGTAATTCTCCTAGGTAATTTTACTCCTGACATTCTTTCTCCAAATAGCCTTCAATAGCAACTATGTCCTAAAAGGCGGGGATAAAATCAAAGGTAGGACTGCCCATTCTCTCAGGTTCCAGAACTTTCCAAGTTGGGATAGTATATGTCTTAATCCAAGAATCTCTTATTACAAATTTACAGGAATGGGGCGGGGGTGGGGCAGGAGAGAAGGTATGTAAAAGGCTGGGTAGGCACTTTTATCCAGCTCTCTGTGAGGCCAAAGGAAGAAGCCTGATATAATCTCTAAGTATGAACACTGATTTGAAAAATTGCCTGAAATACTAGCTCCATACATCAGCTCTGTTAGAGTGGGAGAGAGAAATGGGGAAGGAAAGAGAAGAGTAGAAGACCGAGGTAGACACCCTCGTTCTTTGACCAGAGCAGGCCTTCCCCCTCTCCCTCTCCATCTCCCATTCCTTCAGTCTGTTTTTGTTGTTGTTGTTTTTTGTAGTAAAAATACACACAACAAAACATATGTTGATTCAACAGTGTCTACATGTATAATTCAGTGACATTGATTAAATTCCTCAAATTGGGCAACCATCACCACTATCCTTTTCCAAATTATTCTACTACCATTAACAGAAACTCCATGCCCTTTAAGTAAAAAATTTCCCTTTCCCAATCCCTCCCACCTCTTATCCCACTAATAATTGTTGGTTTCTATGTATTTTACTTAAGAGTCCCTAGGTGGCGCAAATGGTTTGTACTGGACTACTAGCCTAAAGGTTGGCAGTTTGATCCCTCCCAGTGGCACCATGGAAGAAAGACCTGGCAATCTGCTTCTGTAAAGATTACAGCCAGGAAAACTCTATGGAGCACAGTTCTACTCTGTAACACATGGAGTCACCAAGAGTTGGAATCAACTTGACAGCAAAATTATATATATATATATAATTTGCTTATTTCATGTGAGATCATACTTGTCCTTCTGTGACTGACTTATTTCACTCAACATAATGTCTTCTAGGTTCATCCATGCAGCAGTATGCATCAGTACTTCATTTTGTTTCTCTTTCTGGTTGAGTAGTATTCCATTGTATGTATAGTATGCCAGATTTTGTTTATGCATTCATCTGTTGACAAATATTTCGGTTCTTTCCACATTTTCCATCAGTCCCTTTTAATACTGTGTATGCCTGCCCTTTTCTGCTGGGAATAAGTCTAAGGTGATGTCATGCACACACACACACACACACAATGTCCTAGTGCTCTCTGCCACATTGTCCCCCAGCAGTTCCGGCATCATCTTCTTTCACCTTTGCCCACACGTTGACCTCAGTCAGCTGCTGAGCACAAACTTAACAGGTTTATTTTTTAAATGGAGAGATGTCCAACACTTTTAAAAAGAAAAATATTCCCACAGACTTGCAATTTTAACTTAAATTATTTTTATCATAATGCTATGTAATATGAATGAACATAAAATACGAATAGCTCTCATTTTTTGTTATGTGCTTTCTAAGAGCCAGGAATTCTTGTAAGGACTTTAGTGAATAAGCTTGTTTATTCCTCACAAAAACCTTCTAATGTAAGAGCTCTTAGTATCCTTATTTCATAGGAGCCAGTATTCCAGCTTCCCCATGTGTCTGTCAGTTTGTCGTACTGTGATGCTGGGAGTTATGGCACCGGTATTTAAACATAAGCAGGGTCACCCATGGGCGACAGGTTTCAGCTGAGCTTCCAGACTAAGACAGACTAGGAAGAAGGGCCCGGCGGTCTGCTTCTGAAAAGAATTAGCCAGTGAAATCCCTATGAATAGCAGTGGAGTATTGTCCGATACAGTGCCAGAAGATGAGCCTCTCAGGTTGGAAGGCACTCAAAAGATGACTGGGGAAGAGCTGCCTCCTCAAAGTAGCACCAAAACCAAAACCAAACCCAGTGCCGTCAGTCGATTCCAACTCATAGCGACCCTGTAGGACAGAGTAGAGCTGCCCCATAGAGTTTCCAAGGAGTGCCTGGTGGATTCGAATTGCCGACCCTTTGGTTGCAGCCGTAGCGCTTAACCACTGCGCCACCAGGGTTTCTGCCTCAAAGTAGCATTGACCTTAATGAAGTAGATGGAGTCACCACCCAAAATGAGAAGAAACAGTGCAAACATCCTTTAATAATTGGAGCGTGGAATGTATGGAGTATGAATCTAGGAAAATAGGAAATCGTCAAAAATGAAATGGAACGCATAAACATCGATATCCTAGGCATTGAAGAGCTGAAATGGACTGGTATTGGCCATTTTGAACCAGACAATCATACGGTCTACTATGCCAGGAAGACCACAGCCTTCAGTATGGATTACAGCTCAACATAAAGAAAACAAAGATCCTCACAACTGGACCCATAAGCAACATCATGATAAACAGGGAAAAGATTGAAGTTGTCAAGGATTTGATTTTACTTGGATCCACAATTAACACCCATTGAAGCAGCAGTCAAGAAATCAAAAGACGCATTGCATTGGGCAAATCTGCTGCAAAAGACATCTTTAAAGTGTTGAAAAGCAAAGATGTCACCTTGAAGACTAGGGTGCGCCTGACCCAAGCCATGGTGTTTTCAGTTGCCTCATATGTATGCAAAAGCTGGACAATGAATAAGGAAGACTGAAGAAGAGTTGATGCCTTTGAATTGTGGTGTTGGCGAAGAATATTGAATATACCATGAACTGCCAAAAGCACGAACACATCTGTCTTGGAAGAACTACAGCCAGAATTCTCCTTAGAAGCAAGGATAGCGAGACTTCATCTCACATACTTTGGACATGTTCTCAGGAGGGATCAGTCCCTGGAGAAGGACACCATGCTTGGTAAAGTAGGGGGTCAGGGAAAAAGAGGAAAACTCTCAACGAGGTGGATTGACACAGTGGCTGCAACAATGGGCTCAAGCATAGTAACGATTGTGATGATGGCTCAGGACCAGGCAGTGTTTCGTTCTGTTGTGCATAGGGTCGCTATAAGTCAGAGCTGACTCGATGGCACCTAACAACAACAACAGTATTCAAAATAGGCACTATCATTGCAGACCCACGTCCCTAACCAGTATTCTCATAAATGTTTATTTCTTTAAAACAATGATAACAAAACATCTTTTTGAAATTGCTTATGAACAAAGCTATACAAGCCAATAAAATTTAAACAATATCATTTTAATATGGCAGATAATGGTATTTTGCTCAATTATCACTTCTAACATGTATATAAGGAGTCCTCGTGGTGCAAAGGTTAAGCGCTTAGCTGCTAATCAAAAGGCTGGCAGTTCAAACCCACCCAGCAGCTCCATGGGAGAAAGACCCGGCAATCGGCTCCTGTAACAATTACAGCCTAGAAAACCATATGGGGAAGTTCTACTCTGTCGCATGGGGTCACTATGCTCCTGTAACAATTACAGCCTAGAAAACCATATGAGGAAGCTCTACTCTGTCGCATGGGGTCACTATGAGTTAAAATCAACTCGACAGCACCCGACAACACCAACATGTATATAGTTGTGATTATTATGACTCAGTCGGTTTTTCTTCTAAAGCATGTGGCATGCTCATTCTGCCCTGCATTTCATGAATACACCATTCTCTCACCTCTCTTTTACATTCAAACTACTTTTAAGATTTGTGACCTAATTTTGGCTTTACCTGACTGGAATACATCCTTCATTTATTGAATTCATCTCTGTCCTTTTCTCATTAGCCACCTAGCAGGCCTTGGCTCTAAGGCAGGCATATACAGAGATGCAAATCAAGGCACAAAAATCCTGCGCAGAATTCAGTCATAAGGTAGACATTCAGACAACCTAATATATGTTTATGTCATTTTTTAAATAGATTATCGGCACAATGAACAGAGCACAATTTAAAAAGTATTGTTGAGAACTCTCAGAATCCTATGAATCGTTGTTGGGTGGACCCCAGTTTAGGAGGTAGTGCTTTGGGACATGTTGCAGAGTGAGTTCTGGGGTACAGCTCCAAAAGATGTAAACAGTTGGTGGGAAACAAGCTATCCAAGTGTAAATAAGCTTTGGAATTACCAGTTAAGCCCTTTTTGTGTGTATCTTTTTACTCCAGACCTTTTTGGAGGCTTTCACATGTCAATGGTCACACACTCTACAAGACTGTGTTCTCCTATGCAGCATTTCCCAGTCCTTTAGAACTAGCATCCCACAGGACAGAGCCGCACTTCAATCGGTTACTGATTAAAAGCATTACCTCGACAATGGTCCCACCTGTGGGACAAGAATCCAAGAAAGAGACTTACTAAAAATTAGTTTCAGTCTTGGAAGAAGTACAGCCTGTGTACATTGGACATGTTATCAGGTGGTATCAGTCCCTGGAGAAGGACATCATGCTTGGTAAAGTAGAGGGTCAGTGAAAAAGAGGAAGACCCTGAACGAGATGGATTGACACAGTGGCTGCAACAATGGGCTCAAGCATAACAACGATTGTGAGGATGACACAGGACTGGGCAGTGTTTCGTTCTGTTGTACATAGGGTCGCTATTAGTCAGAACCGACTCGACAGCACCCAACAACAACAACAACACTGTAATTCCAGGGACGATGTGCTGATGTTTAGACCTCATGACACACTTCTGGTTCCAGGTCTGTAATCTATATCAAGAAGGCCAGAAGTTGTGTTGCTTGGCAAAACTGATAAAAACTGGACCTGGGTGGATGACGCTTCCAGCACCAACATACAAGGTCTTCCCAATAACCTCTCAGTTATACCGTCTACTAGAAAAATAGCCCACTGCTCGTTTGTCAGTTTGTTCTACTGTGGTGGCTTGTGTGTTGCTGTGATGCTGAAAGCAATGCCACCAGTATTTCAAGTACTAGCAGGTCACCCATGGTGGACAGGTTTCAGTGGAGCTTTCAGAATAAGACAGACTAGGAGGAAAGGCCTGAGGATCTACTTCCAGAAATTAGCCAACGAAAACCATAGGAATCACAATAGAATATTGTCTGATATAGTGCTGGAAGATGAGCTCCCTGGATTGGAAGGCCCTCGAAATGCACAGTGGCTGCAACAATGGCCTCAAGTATACCAACAATTGTGAGAAAGGCACAGGACAGGGCAACATTTCGGTTTTTTTTTTTTTTTTTTTTTTGTACATGGGGTCGTCACGAGCCGGAGCCAACTCAACAGCAACTAACAACAACAACTTTTCCCTTTTATCTTTCCTTGCAAACAGGCCAATTCTTTTCCGAACACAATTCTTCCTTGTAACCTCCTATCAAGGGCAGCTAATCACAACCAACTCGAGCTTGTAACGTGTTTTAAAGCCTCTTCACCCGAAGCAACGAGTTCGCTAGGTGCATTGTCTGCTTTCTGAGATATTGCATCGGTAGGGTTACCAAAAGTTTCACCGCTGCCTAACATGGATCTCCAGATTTCCAGCTGTGATTATAGTTCCTTTCCTCCCACTGCACGGTCCTACAGCTCATCACACACACACCTATTCTTAGGGCAGAATGCCATATCTATATACCAACTTCTGTATCAGTTTTGCTTGCAGTTACAAATAATCCCCAAAACTTAATGGCTTACAGTCACAAGCATATACTTCTCCCTCATGTTACGTGGGTTAGCTGCGAGTTAGCTGCAGCTGCTGTGTTCTTGCTCAGCTCCGAATGACTCCGTTACTTGGCTTTACTTTACGGGTGCTCTCATTCTAGCACCCCAACTTAAAGAGCACCTAAGGTGGCACGCATCCTTCCTTTTGGCAGAAAGGAAGAACAAGAAGCTAAGCCAAACCAATCACATTCCAAATTTCTGCTTGAATTTTGTCTCCATCACGGGACCTCATATTCCACTGGTGAAGTCCAGAGTCAACAGGACAGAAAGGCAGAATCCTCTAACAGGGAAGAAGGGGAGTGAATAATTGTGAACAGCTATCCAGAAGACCACATCCTTCCACGTGTTTGATGATTGCAAGGCTAAATCCTGTTATCAGCCACCCGACAGCTCACTATCTTAGGGTGTTATCACATTTCATGCTTATAGACTAAAAGAGCTAATTCACACAGGCAAAGTTTCTCTGGAATAAGTATGTGTGCATGGCTTTTATCCTTACATTTAATTGCAAAGATTTCTGCATTATCAGCATGTGGTTTTGAAAGAACATTAGAGAAACTGAAATATTAAAAAAAGAAAAAACAGCTAATCACTTTCTTGCTTTCTGTATTAGCACAACTTATTCTGCACAGGCTCCAGCTGGGGGAGGGGAAACAAGGGGAGGTGGGGTGGGGTGGGGTGGGGAGGCAGATCCCTCAAACCAAAGAGCTTTTAGGATGCATTCAGAGAATCATATACTTTTACATCCTTTTTTGTTACCTTAATTACTTTCCTATTTGCCTTCCAAATGCTGGTTTATTGAAATTCAATTCAAATTCAGATTATGGTCTCTGAATAAGAAGCAGCTAACCTGTGCTTATTGTTAGAAATAGCCCTTGGAGAAATCGGAAGCTCCTCTAGCTCTACCTAAAAAAAAATTTCCTTTGATCCAGACAGAGGACAAGTTGAACTAAAATGCCCATGGCAATAGGAAGCCAATATTCTAAAGAAGAATATGATTAATGTAAAACTCATTTATTTCGGCATTACGTCACCAGCCCTGGATCAATTTTATGTTGATATTTAATTCAGAATGTCCATTTTGCTAGGCAAGCTTGAAGGCCTGCTGTTAACTTTTTGGGGAATTCAGCTTTCTACAATACGTTTTCCTTTCATTGGAGACTTTAAGATACTTGACCTCGTGCACCCCATTTCTTATTATTGCGTGGATGATTTGTTCCCACTGAGGATGAGACAACCTTCTGAAAGAGTTTCTTTATTTTATTCTCTTCCTGGCTATTCTTTCTTAACTTCAAGGTTTTAGTCTCAGTAGAGATGAACCTTCAGGAACTCCACATTACTAAATTAGAAAAGCTGAGTTAACAGTAGAGCATGACTTAGATGATGCAGACGGTTTTTCAAAATTTCATCATGGAGGGACGTG
Source organism: Elephas maximus indicus (assembly GCF_024166365.1). Classification (NCBI taxonomy): domain Eukaryota; kingdom Metazoa; phylum Chordata; class Mammalia; order Proboscidea; family Elephantidae; genus Elephas; species Elephas maximus. The sequence goes on from NC_064846.1 coordinate 165,297,601, forward strand.
TTTGTCCAGATAATGGGATGGAAGGAAATGTGACACCTGGTGACATTTAAACTTTAATCAACAGGACACTTATCAAATCTAATACCTTATTTGATTTGTAGGTTACAGGTAAACATTAGGTTGGTACCTTACCCACTGCCATCAAGTCAATTCCAACTCATAGCCACTCTATAGAACAGAGTAGAACTGCCCCGTAGGCTTTCCAAGGCTGTAAATCTTTACAGAAGCAGACTGCCACATCTTTCTTCAGCACAGCCGCTGGTGGGTTCGAACCACCGACATTTCAGTTAGCAGCTTAACCACTGCGCTATCAGAGATCCTACAGAAGGAAAAAATGGTAGTGTCCTATCCTATAGTGAACAATTGCAAAGCAGCAGCAGCATGACCTGGAGCTTGTTAAGAAACATGGAACCTCAGGGCTGACTCCTGACTCACTGACTCAGAATCTGCATTTTCACAAGATCCCCAGGGATTTGTAACACTGAAGTTTGAGGAGAGCATACCAGAGGACATGTCAGTTCATCAGATAAAGAGTATAACTGGACCACAACTGAACTGTGAAGATGGAGATTTTTATCCTTTTGGTACAGACTGCTTGTAATGCCCTACCAATCTCCTCTTCCACCACTGACCTCCCTTTATTCCTAATCCCACCCCCACTCCACACCACAGAACCCGCTCTGCCCTCCAGCATCCAAAGCCTTCCAGCTCTTTGTTGTTGCTATAGGAGTCAGTGCTGACTCACAGCGATTCCACGTGTGCAGAATAGAACTGCTCCAAGGATTTTTCAAGACTGTAACCTTTCGGAAGCAGATCACCAAGCCTGTCTTTCAAGGCACGTCTGGGTGGGTTCAGATCGCCAGCCATGAGTGCTATACCCCCAACTCTTGTAACGGGGTGATTGTCTGCCTCCAGGTGCCCTATGAAAAGCAGAATGCTGGTTTACAAAAAACAGGACTTAGAACAGTGGTTCCCAAACTTACCTGCACATTGGAATTACCTGGGAGCTTTGAAAGATATTGATGCCTGTGTCTCATCCCCAGAAATTGTGATTTCATTGTTTGGTGTATGAATGGGGCTTTGTGTACCTGCCTGTCTTATGTGCTTTATTTGGGTGGTGAGAGGTCAGGTAGTAACTAGAAGGGACCAGCTGGAGACTTCAAAATATCAAATAAATAAGCAAATTTCAAACGTTTAAATGTTAGTGTTACCTGCTTAGGACACTTCCTCTCCTATTGATGACCCATAAGACTCTGGGATAAGAGAAAGAAGAAATCATCCCAGTCTATAGGATCTATGGAGTCTGAAGAGACTTTATTGACCTTGTGATATTCAGGACACCACGTTGGTGAATGATGTAAGTTCCTGAGCTAATTTCCAATATGCAAATGTTCACAAAGGCTTTATAGGTCTCAATATGACAATATCTTCTCCAATCCCTTCTCTGTAGTTTAGCCCTTCCCCAAGTCACCATAACAACACACACAGGCATTCACCAAGAAAGGCGAAGGGGACACTCACTTTGGGTGTTTTACCTCATCCCCTTTCTTAGACATTTCTTGGAATGGTTCATCTTCCAGAATTTCCTGGGATGGAGAATTAAAGATTCCCAAAGTTCCAAATTTTATAGATCAGTGGGTGGAAGGCCATATCCCTATTAGAGAGCATTAACCCTCTGAAGGGCATAGCAAATTGAAGACATATCCCAAAACAAAGGTCAGGTGCAATAAAAGGAAGAAAAGGAAATCTCCTATGCAAACATGGATCACTTAACTTTGAGAAAGGGATGTCAGAGGCCTCATTCAAATCTTCAGGAAAGGAGAAATAGCCAAGAGTCATCTGCCAGAGTTCGCTCTAATTTTGTTTTCATGCTAAGCTTCTATAAGATTAATATAAAATGTCTGTAGCATCGGGCCTTGACAGTCTTAACTTGCTAATATTATTTAACTTTTGTTTAGAAGGAAGTTTGTCTAAGCTTAAAAAAAAAAAAGCTTACACGTAGTCATTTTCTATCTTCAGCAGCTGCATGATGTATCAATCAGCTGTTTCCGCTTTAACAAACAGCTCCAAAGTTCACTGGAATACCACAATGAACACTTATTAACACTCTAGTGGCTGTGAGAATTGGCTGGCATGGCTCTGCTTCAGACTTTGGGTATGAGGTTCAGGTGGGTGGTTCTGCTGCACATGCCTTTCCCTCTTGTGCTGTGAGGGACAGGTCCTTTCCATGCCAATGACAGAAACACAAGTGGGAAATGCATAAATGTGTGATTTCTATTATTGTCAATACTCTTACACCTAGTTCTCAACTATCTCATTATCTGACTTTTCACATTTACCACAATGGTAAAAAAAAAGTCTACTTCCTGACTACTTTTGTACATTGACAACATATGTTTGGCAATAATGAACGCCGAGGTATGAGGCAAGAGTAACGCTGGCTGTGACGTTTAAAGTTATGTGTCAACTTAGCTGGACCATGATTCTCAGTGGTTTGGGAGTTATGTAATGATATAATTTAGCAGTTGTATAATGACATAATTTGGCAGTTATATAATGATGTAGTTATCCTCCATTTTGTGATCTGATGTGGTCATGTTGCATTTTCCCATAACACTGGTTTTCACATAACAACCTGGTCTTTGGAACCTAACCATGTTGATAAGTGAGGAGTGGGTGTAGTAGATGATTAACACATTAATGTCCACTGCATTTGGTAAAAAGCCAACAGGGCTGAGTTGTAACCAGCTGAATTAAATTCCATGTTTCCTTTCCCCTTTGTGTTTTGAGAGCTCTTGTAGGTATTTCCAAAATGTGCCCTTTTCTGTGTTGAGTTCCCTTCACCACGGAAAAGCCGACTTCTTTGACTTAGGCCTGCCTTAGCTCTGTCCCCCCTGTGACAGCACGTTGGCTTTCATTGGGGACCACAAAGGATGCACAGGTGCAGCACTTTTTGCCAGGTGGCTCCCTCCCCCCACTCTGCTGCCCTGAGCATGGCCTTGCTTGGCCAGTCCATCTGCACTTGCTCTTGGCTGGAATAGAATTAATGACATTCGCTATTGGCCTGTTGTCTCACATAGCTCCAAGATGTGTCCCTTTGTCCCTTTGTCGGCATGCCGGCTTATACAACAGCTGCTGCTTTCAGCCATCCCTACTGAGAGAAAACAACAGTGTTTCCTGTTGATATGTCTCCTTTGCTCAGAATCAAAGGAAACATGTTAAGGCCATGGAGTCCTTTTTAATGCTGTCTCTGGGGTCCATTCGTTTTTTTTCATTCTACACCTGCTAGGATTAAATCCAGCATAAGGATTGAAGAGTGTATTCTGGGAGGGGTTGCTAAGCACAAAGGGCGCAGAAAAGGTGAATAACACGATGGGTTTCCTTCTGCTACTGCAATGATTCCACACCGAAGGGTATCCAGCCCACAGTGTACAGAATAGCTAATAGCTGGGACTTCTGTGCTTTTCTTTTACCTAAAACACAGATGCATAAAATTCCAGAAAGCAATGCCATCCCCCTTCCTTCCTCTTGCTTTTCTGTGTAATAGAGCCCCTCTTTATCTGTGTGTGCCTGAACAGTCTGTCTGTCCTGGGTTCCTCCCCACAGCTCTGAACCACAGAGGTGATACTCTGGCAGGGGTCTGAGTGTCTGGCTGCAGATCAAGTAACTGACTTAGTAATAAAGTCCTTTGCACTCCCACATGGGAATGCAGGTTTGCACTTGGAATACAAAGCTGGTGAATTTTGAGGGCACTAAGTGCTTTGCTGTATAATATTATTCAGTCCCCACAATGACACCCTGAGAGTTGGCACCATTTCCCTTCACTGTCTAAAAGAGTGAGGAAACTGAGGCCTGGACAGAGCACCTTGGGCAATGTCACAAAGCTGGGAAGGACAGAGCTAGGACTTGAAGCCAATTCGGTGAGACTTCAGAGTCTTTGATCCAGAATTCTATGTTGCTGCTGGTCAGACTTCTATAGCTACAAAGAATCAAAGACAATCTCTAGAATCTTATAAAATCGTGGTCCATGGACTGGCAGCACCAACATCAAGATCACCTGGGAGCTGATAATAGAAATGAGAATCTCAGAAAATCCAAATCTGCATATTAGCAAGATCAATATGACCTGAGAGCATATTAAAGTTGAGAATCTCTGATCTAGAAGGCCACCTTCTTTTTTTAGAAGAGTAAAAAGAGCCCTGGTGACTTTAGTGGTTAGGTGCTTGGCTGCTAACCAAAAGGTCAGTAGGTCAAACCCACCAGCTGCTTCACAGGAGAAAGATGTGGTGTTCTGCTGCCAAGATTACGACTTTGGAAGCACTATGGGGCAGTTCTACTCTGTCCTATAGCGTCAATATGAGTTGGAATCGACTCGATGGCAACAGGCTTTTTTGGTTTTTAAACTGTGTTAAGCGATGAGCCATAGCTCCAAAATGCATACAGAGGCAAGGCTAAAATCCAGGGTGCTGCAGAGATGGGGTGGAGGAAATGGTCTATGCAGAGAGAGAGGGAGGGAGGAAGGTGAGATGAGAGAGGTGGGAGTGCCTTAAACTGGGTTCATGAGAAACAGTCTCTGAGATGGAGATTGGAGTGCGGAGGGTTATTGGGGAGTGAACTAGGAAACAACATCTGCAAAGAAGGAAGGGAAGCACTATTGGACACAGCGAGAAATTGAACCACAATGTAGTAGCAAAGGACTCAGCAGACAATATGGGGCCCAGAGCTGGGATGGCCTTTCAAGGTTGTCTCAAATTGAGGCAAGGAGCTGGGCCTTTGTGCAACCCACCATTAACCAGTCATTTCATGCCAGTTGACCCCAGCTGAGGGCAATTCCCTGGAGGGACTCAGCAGCCAACAGAGGAAAGAGTGTCTCATGGGGGGGTGAGGAAGGAAGGGATGTGAATCTGAGCACTCCTCAGGGTATTCAGTACAGGCAAGTAGAGGCTGCATAAAGGTTTTGAGCTTCATGTCAAGAACAATAGGAAGTCATTAAGAATGTCATCATCAAATTTGCACTGAATAAAGATCCTTTAGGCTTCTGTCTGGCAAGGACCTAAATCCAAGAGAGAAGAATGGTGGTTCAAACTAGGGAAGAAGCTGTGGAAGTAGAAGTGGGCAAGAGATGATTTTGACTTAGAATGTACAAGACGTTGTGATTAATTAGCTGTGGGTACATGAAGAAGGATACATCCAGGTGGATCCTGGGCTTCCGGAATGGGTAATGGGGAGGATGCAGGTGGATTTCCAGAGATGGGGTCACTGAAGGAGATGGTTTGCAAAGAAAGAATAAAGCCTTCTTTGATAACAGCACTCAATTCTGCCACAAGATTTTAAACATTTTTTCCCACTCATCTTATTGTTTAGAATCATACATCCCCAGCAACTACAATTACTGTAGCATGCATGCCAGGTATTTTGATGACTGGTCTCCAAATAGGTCTTTAAGAAAGTCTGAAGCTCTTGGGTTTTTTTGTGTGTTTTTTGCCCTTTTTTACTTAATTTAAACATAGCATGTAAATACTTTTGGTAAAATATTTTCAAATTTTCATTTTATGGAGCAAAAAATAATTCAATAATCAGAAGAAATCAATTTGCCATCAACATGTTTCATCTAAAAGAACATAGCTGTAAGAGAAACCAGAACCATTTACATTAATAAAACCAGAAAAACCAAACCAACTCCTGTCAAATCAATTCTAACTCATGGCAATCCCATGTGTGTCAGAGTGGAATTGTGCTTCATAGGATTTTCAAGGCTGCTTTCAGAAGCAGGTTGCCAGGCCTTTTTCCTGAGGCACCTCTGGGTGAATTCGAACCTCCAACCTTTCAGTTAGTAGCCAAGTGTTTAACCATTTGCACCTCCCAGGGACTCCATGTGAATAAACAAACAAACCCGTTGCCCTCAAGTCAATTCCGACTCATAGTAGAACTGCCCCATAGGGTTTCCAAGGAGCAGCTGGTGGATTCAAACTGTTGATCTTTTAGTTAGCAGACATAGCTCTTAACCGCTGTGCCACCAGGGTTCCATGTGAATAAAAGGCCCTAAGAAAATAGTGGGCAAAAATGGAATTTCTATTTTTATGAATACACATACATGTGTATTCCCTTTACAACTCCCTCTCAACTTTTGTAATCACTCTGGTTGATAGAGCCAGACCCTCTTATTAATCAGTCAATGAATTCATTACATTATACATTCACAGTTTAGCACCTGCAGTATTCTTGTCAGGAGTCTGTACCATAAAGTTACTCTTTTCCCTCCTTTCCGTACTGTCCTCTTTTGAGGAAGTCACTAGGCTTAGCCCACACTCAAGTAGTGGGGAATTGTGCTCCACATTCTTGAGAGCAGAGTAGTTAAATTATTTGGAATTCTTCTACGTGGGAGATATGTCTCTTCTCCCTCTTTATTTATTTATTTGAACATTTATTTATGTCAGTATGGATTTATGGATACTTACTTTAGACTTTGGGTAATAATCCTATAATGCTTTATTTTGTTGCTCAAGTTGCTCCAACCTTTGGCCATTGGGAGCTCATTCAGTTGGCTCTTGTGTCCATTTGACATACCACTATCATTATGGATTTTTTTTAACACTTTCTTACTTTCTGGCACTACAAGATGCTCCAGGCTCATCTTGTGTATTTCCTGCTCTCACCCTAGAATTAGCCATTTCTCCAAGGAGCTGGGGCTTCCTTTTTTTTTTGGAGAATGGTATTAGACATAAAGATTTGGTTGCTAAGTGCTTTGCTGTTGTTGCTGTTGGGTGCCATCAAGTCGATTTTGACTCATAGTGACCTTATATGACAGAGTAAAAATGCCCCATAAGGTTTTCTAGGCTGTGATCTTTACAGAAGCAGATCACCAGGTCTTCCTCCCACGAAGCCACTGGGTGAGTTCGAACCACCGACCTTTCAATTAGCAGCTGAGTGCTTAACATTTGCACCACCAGGGCTCCCTGCTAAGTGCTTTAAATGTCTTTAATTTTTTTAATAGTCCACTCTTGTGCTGCATTGGAAAAAGAAGCTAGTGTGCATATATAAGATTCCCTGTGAAATTATAGGATGTGCCCTCAAAGGCAGCAGGAATCACCAGATGTCTCAGAAGAGACACAGGACCTTGAAAGCCAGGAGAGGCTGGTGTGGTTCCTACAAATGTGATGAGGGATTGGAACACCAAAGAGCTATTAGTCCAAAGCTTCTGGCCAAATTTCAAAGGAAGCTGAATCTCTTCCAGCAGTACGTGATTTGATTAAAGAAACGAATGAAACCAAGGTTTAACCAATTAAGAAATGTAGTCCTGTTCTTAGTTAGTCCTCAAAATCATACTGCCATCCTAAAACTAGAGGAGAGGTCAAGACTAGCAACTCAGATGTTGAAAAGCAGCTCTTCATCGTGTGCTGGGCAGCCCTATGTGAAAGAACACTAAAACTGAGGCACCTGGCATAACTAAGTGACTGACAGGTTTGAATCCAAAATTCCCTGTGCCCTATATCCCCTTTTCTTCTGCTTTCAGGATATGTGCACCCTCCTCCCTTTAGTGAACAAATATGTAGTCATACTAATTAAGACTATGATAAAAATGCTTTGTTCTCAGAAAGAACACTTGTAACTGATGTATGACAAAGTTGTGGTTTATGGTTAAGCAGATGATAAGACTGTTCCAGGAAGGGAATGATGAGAATGTTCCCCCAAAAAGATGTTTGTGTACACAGTTTACTTGTGCAGAAGCCTGTAATGGAAAATTAACTGACATTATGAAAGGTTTACTTGTGACTCATATGAAACTCATGTGTAACCACTAGCCTTCCGATATAAAATTCCTTCTCCCCTTTTGGACTTTGGAGCACCTCCCAGTGCTACCCCAACGTGGGAGTACTTCTCAGTGCTACCTCAACCCGGGTTGTTTTCTATTCCACAATAAAACTCTATAATTTCTCTCCTTGCAGAGCTCTTGTTATTTTTACAGTTTGACATACTTGGTGTCGGAAGTGGGATTTTGACTGTGCATTATCTTCTGCGACACCTGAGATGACAAGGATCTGGGCTCTGATGTCAACTGATTCAATTAAACTCCCCATCTCTGTGGGCTTTGGGAGTGGCTTTAAGGTAAATATTGTCTTGAAATTCAAGCTCTGTTTTCTTGCATCAAAGTTTTTTTGAGTTTTATTGTGTGTGTGTGTGTTCTTTTTATTCTTACAACTAAGAGTTTGTTTGTTATGACTGTCTCAGTATAGGGTATGCTAAATCCAAGAAAGCAGGTGAATTTCCTACTGGAATTCTGGTTCGCTACATGGCCAAGAACTATGGGTCTAGGTTTTATTTGTATTTTTGTTTGAGCTCCCTAATGACAGTTTGTTAAATCAGTGGCCACTTTGGGGTTCTCTTGCTCTCCCTAAATTTGTTTGCTTGTTTATCTGCAAGCAATTCAAAGCTGGTTAAAGAGAAACGCTAGCTATCATGAAGAATCAGCAGAAGACTTAATTCAGGAAAATTTAGACTCCCATATAACAGCTTTCTGAGTCCCCAGAACTGAGAACATCCAGTGCAAAGCAAGAAAAACAAAGTAGAAAGCCCTTCAAGACAGGCTTTTGTTGAGCAACTTTGAAAAGACCTTAGAGGCTCCTTCTAGAATATGCTGATAACTGTCCCTGCCAAGATAACTGAATAGCAGCGTAGTCGCAGCTGCAATAGTAAGAAGAAATAAGAAAACTGAAATGGGAGGGACTGCCTCCATGTTACCAGGCAACCAGGCTGGATCCAAGCTGCTTGCCCATCAGATGGTGGAAGTGTGGCTCCATAAATGAGTGAGGGCTCTGCCAACTTTGCCCAAATCTTTTGACTTTCAGAAATAATTAGGACAGAGGAAATTAAGAGAAAAAATCTTGCAGACAAGGCAGCTAAACAAGCTGCTTCTCAAATTACTCTTGCCTTTATGATGAATAAGAAAAGAAATTTGCCCTATTTGTTTATTGATAACTCTAATTTTCATGAAGTAACTTTGGAAAGACTTTTAAAACATCCTTAATAAATGAGCCTAGATCCTCCCCCACTCCGACCAGGACACTAATTTAAAGTTCATGTTCAAAACACTATAAGCTGAATATACTAGAAATAATTTAGAATTTCAGTAATCACTTTAAGAAAATGAGTTTCTAATTATCTTTTTCTTTACAAATTAAGAAAATGAGTTCCCTTTTGTGTTGTCCTTCTCAGAGAACTTTTATTTAATGCTCAGCTTTAGTTAAGGAGCCTAAATAAAATCCCTCCATCTCAGACTTTAGTAAGTAAAAAAGCTTATGTAGGGCCTGAATTCTGTTGATTTAAGTTGATCTCATTGAAGAATTATTGTATACATTTTAATAAACTGGATTGTTTGTGTTATGTGGTATTGAATAAACTTGGTTTTTAAGCTGGCCTCACAGATTGGTGAGTTTATGTGGGTTTTTAATTTTTTCTGTTTCATTTTGTTCTAAAAAAGCTTGCCTCTAATTTAAAAGCATTGTGTCTTTTTCTGTCTGGTATCAAGTTGAAGGCCATGGCAGTTGTTTTTCATGGGCCTTTCTAAATCTCAGTTTTTATTTCTCGTCCAAGAAAAACTATTTCTTGTGCCTGAGTTGTTAGTAACTACTCTGAGAAACTTTGATATAAATCAGTCTTTTTAAAAATTGTACTAAAAAAAGAATGAATTGTTTATTTTAAGTGGTATTACAAAGCCTTGAAGAAATACAAATTATTCTAAATTCTTCTCTAAAAAAAAAAAAAAAAAAAAAATTCTTCTCTAAAGGATCCTATAAAACATGCAAAAGACAAAGTTTTAGAATATAATAATTTCCAACCTCTGGATAGTATTATTAAATTAGATTATAATATTTCTTCAAAGAACTTACTCTGATCAGTTTAATGATAAATAAGCACTTATATAAATTGGATAGTCCTAATTCCCAAGAATTAATGAAAATGAATTCACTCTAATGAAAATTTTTATTTTTTATAATATGCCAACTTAAAAGCAATGGCCAAGAACTTAGGCTATGTTGAATATGTAAGATTTTTTTTATTAATAATTTGGATGGATGTGGAAAATTGCAGAAGTTTGAAAGGAGGCTAAGTAGCCAAAACTTGAAAGGGAAAAGCATGGAAAAAGAATTTGGATGGAAATGGAAAGTTGCAAAAGGTTAGAAGAAGACCAAATAGAAAGTTATGCTAAAGTTAAGGTTTTGCCACAGAGAAAGAATATATTTAAGGTTTGTGTATGTGTATTGAAGGGTTGTGCTGTGGGAGAAATATAATAAAGACAAGAGCTTTGAAAGTTTTGATAAAAGAGAGTTTGATGTGGTCGAAGGTCTTGTTTACTGTGACTAAAGGTTTGATGGGTTAATTTATGGAAATTTTTATAAACAACAAACTTTAATATCAAATAGCATATAAATAAAGAATTGGGTTTCTCACTGTTAAGATAACAAAATTTTCCTTGATTACTGGGTTGAAGAGTTAATTATATGTTTCGCAATCTGCCTTGAAGGCAAGGATCTTAACAGAATAAATTCCTGAGTATGATAAACTCCAATGATTTTGAAACCTCATAGAGAGCCACAAAAGATTTGTTTTTGTTTTCTAAAGAGCAAAATGCTAAAAAAAATTTTTTTAAAGTTTGATATTTTGTGAATTGCATGAAACATGTTGTTAAATCAGGAGAATTGCCAAATTTTCTTTGAGTTAAAATTTATGTCATAACTTCATTATTTCAATTACTGACTTAGTTGAAACTTTGTTTCCTTTGGGTCTAGCATCATCAAAGCCAATGGTTTTAACTAAAAAATTCACATAATTTACCCATAGAGTTTTCATTACTATGCAGATATTTAGAAACGTGGTGATATTAGTACATTGTTGATATGTCCTGTTTGGTATTACGTGTCAAGATTATTTTGTGTTATATCTGAAGCTCTTTAAAAATAAGGTTAATCATTATATTTAAAGATACATTCATCTAAAGTTTTTTTTAATTGACTTTATTTAATTTAGCTTTGCATTAATTGTATAATTAATTCCTATTAGGTCTTTCACTTTTAATATTGTTATTATTAGAAATTAACCATAAGCCATTTTTAAGTTTGTCATTTGCAAAAAGTTTTACTTTACTGATTCACTGAAGGAAACCTTGGTGGTGTAGTGGTTAAGTGCTGGGGCTGCTGACCAAAAGGTCAACAGTTCAAATCCACCAGGTGCTCCTTGGAAACACTATGGGGCAGTTCTTGACCAAAATATTTCAACAAAAATGAACTATATCGGGCTATGTAGAAGGAATTAAACCTTGGATCCATTTATCTCAACTTAAGAAAGCCAAAACATCTCTGGACTAGTCAGCCTTCTGGAGATCTGCAAATAACCTTTAAATGCCCTCATGGCCAGCAGACGATAACATCTGAAGTAGACAAAAAGTCCCAAAATCGCAGAGCAAGACCCCATGCGTGGACTTTGTTCAGTATTTGTGCCATTGCTAATACTTCTTTTCTGTGCCTGGGTAAATACTACAGGAGAAATAGAACAAGATATCAGAAAAACTCATTAAAACCTGCTTGACTTCATTCAATGCCTCCTATATCTGATACTCCTTTATCTGAATGTTTTTAGCTGGTTAACTAATAGCATTGGCTCTTAGCTGCGTTTTTTATTACAGGGTGGATTATCTTGATTATATGAATTTTTTCTCTATCAGTTGTAATCAAGTTACTGTTTCCCTGACAATGCATAGAAATGCATAAGGAAACCAAGTTTGTAAGGAACTCCAGTTTCATACCTTGAGTTAGCCTTTTGGAAATGCCTAGTTGTTCCTCCAAATGTGGCTCTACACATGCCCCAACCAAAATATCACAGAAGCAAAGTGTCTAAACTATGGCAAGGTGATGTGGGGTGCCTGTCTATGATATAATAAGTACAGAAGGAAAGCACCCATAGAGTAAGCCCATGCAGATGAAAGTACTCTTATAATGGCAATCAAGGAATCCTATGGAGATTCATGATCAGAAGAGGAGAATGTGAAAGAGCACTAAAACTGAGGCACCTGGCATGACTAAGTCACTGACAGGTTTGAATCCTGACTTCCCTTTGTCCTGTATCCCCTTTTTTCTTCTGCTTTCAGAATATGTGCAACCACCTCCCTTTAGTGAACAAGTATATAGTCATACTGATGTAAGACTGTGATAAATGTTTTGTTCTCAGAAAGAACACCTGTAACTGACATATGACAAAGTTATGGTTTATGGTTAAGCAGATGATAAGACTGTTCCAGGAAGGGAATGATGCGAATGTTCCCTGAAAAGATTTTTGTGTATGCAGTTTACTTGCACAGAAAATCTGTAATGAAAAATAGATTAACTGACATTATGAAAGGTTTACTTGTGACTCATGTGAAACTCATGTGTAAGCACTAGCCCTCCTGTATAAAATTCCTTCTCCCCTTTTGGGCTTTGGAGCACCTCCCAGTGCTACCCCAACCTGGGAGCACTTCTCAGTGCCACCTCAACCAGAGTTGTGTTCTATTCCACAGTAAAACTCTATAATTTCTCTCCTTACAGAGATCTTGTTATTTTTACATTTTGACACCTGCCACCACTGAAAGTGAGTCCCAGGAATTTAGAGATGCCACAGTGTGAAAACGACTTGCATGCAATCTTTGTGATATTGAAAGGAAAGTGGTATATAAGTGTATGAATACATGTTTTCTTGTTTGGGGTAAGGAGTCCCTGGGTGGTGCAATCTGTTAAGTGTTCAACTACTGACTGAAAGATTGGTGGTTTGAAACCACCCATAGTACCTAGAAGAAAGTCCTGGGTATCTTCTTCCAAAAGGTCACAGCCTGGAAAACCCTGTGGAGTGCAGTTCTACTCTGACACACATGTGGTCACCATGAGCTGGAATTAACCCAACAAAAATTGGTTTGGGTTTTTTGTTTTGTTTTGTTTAAAATTATACATTAACTATAGTTTCTCTTATTCCTTAAATATTTATAGTTAAATTGATGGTTTTATAGTCAATGGAAATTTAGAATCGAGAAAATATTTAATTCTTCCAGGCCATTCATCCTTGAACAATGGAGAGCTCCAGAAGGTTCATGGCCTTGTCCTGGCCTCACACTTGTACCAACAAAATTTACTTTTCCTGAGGTCCATTTTGTGAAGTCCTTGTGAATTCACCAGCTTCTCTGTCTCTCTCTCTTCCCTTCTCTCCCTCTCCCTTTCTTTCTCTCTCCACTCCATGAAAATCTTTTTGAATGTCAGTTTTGCTCATCAACATTATTCTAGCTTCTGACTTGGTAAAAAAATGAAATGTTCCTTTTCTCTCTATTTCCTAGGACTGTCTCAATAGTTTAGGAATATCTGAAACTTAAAAGTTTAGAAAAATGTACCTGTGACAATTTTTTCCATAGTTATTGGTCTATTTAATATTTTTACCTCTTTCTGGATCTATTTTAAAATTCTGTGTATTCCTAGGAATTCTTCCACTTTATCCAAGTTTTAAAAATTATTAGCATAGAAGTATGTAGAGTATTTTTATAATTCTTTTCTATTTCCTCTGTACATATGATGCTGTTATTTATTCCTAATTTTCTTTGCTAAGTTTCATCTTTTTTCTTAATTAAACTAGTTAGTGGTTCATCTATTTTTTTTTTCTTCTTGTTAAGGAAAATATGCTATTTTTTCCCACATTTTCATTTGTTTATGTCTATTTTTCATTTTATTAATGCATTTTTTGTTTATATTTCTCATTATTTACTTCCTGAGGTAACTGTTAAATTAATTTATTTCATTATTGCTTGCTTAATAAATGGCTTGTAATCTAGAAACAATATTGGCCATATGCTATATGTCCAGTAAGCATTATCATTATTTTTAGATGTTCTACGCTTACTGATGTTATTTGTTCTTTGGCCCAAAAGTTATTTCAGTAGAGTTTTTAAAACATTTTAATTGTTGGAGTTTTTGTTTCTAGTTTTGTGCTTTATGTTTAGTTTTATTTTCTCCCTGTTTAACTAGACCATTTCCCCATTCATTCCACCCACTAATGCAAAGGGCCTGGTGTACATGTCACCATGGGTGTTCAGCACAACAGGTAAGTTTGTGTTTGTGTGTGTGTGTGTGTAGATATTTTAAAGGAACTGCTGTTGTTAGCTGCTGTTGAATCGATTCCAACTCATGGCAACCCCATGTGTACAAAGTAGAACTGCTCCATAGGATTTTGAAGGTTATGACCTTTTGGAAATAGATCATCAGGCCCTGTCTTTTGAGGCACCTCTGAGTAGGTTTGAACCACCAACATTTCAGCTAGTAGTCAAGCATTTATGCCACCCAAGGGCTCCTATTTTAAAGATAAAAGAAACTATGTTTAATGTACCTGAAACAAGAATACATGTATTTATACAATTACATTTTCTTTTCAGTACCACAGAGATTGCGTCTAAGCTAATGCTGTTAAGACCCTAGGCTTTTCCCAAAGGCAAATGAATATAGCAAACAAAACACTTTGCAACCAAAATAGAGCTAAAGCTAACTTGGGAGGGAAGTAAGAAACAGTCATTCTCCATACCTTTAAAGATCATTCTTTTTGCCATGTTTGGTTTGGAGTAGGGCTTCCCCTACTCCAGTGCTTATTAAACATGTCTGCTGATTAGAATTACCTGGGAATCTTTTGCACCTTCCAAAGCCCAGGTCCTACCCCAGACCAATTAGACCTCTGGGCTGAGAAACAGGGATCAGATGATTTCAATGTGCAGACAAGGTGGGACCCATTGGGCCACTCATAGGTCTGGGGCACACACGGGTGAACCTTTTTTCCAGTTAACTGTCAGTGTTGTAAAGCAGTGGTTCTCTAACTTGAGTTGCATCAGAATCATCTGGAGAACTTGTTAAAACACAAATTGCTGGACCCCATCCCCAGAGTGTCTGATTCAGCAGGTCTGGGGAGAAGCCTGAGAATCGGTATCTCTCACAAGTTCCCTGGCAAGACTGATGCCGCTAGTCCATGGACCACTCTTTGAGAACCACTGTAGTAGAAAATTGGGCTTCTGTTTCAGGAAGGAAAATATATTTGAAATTTAGCTACAGCATGAATTTCTTTCAAGAAGCTGTTGTGACTGGAGCTTCCAAAAGGAAAGCATATTGAGTACATTATTCACAACCATATAAACTTACATCTTATAAACCTGCTGTGCTCTCATTTAACAGAAGTCTTTATGAAGTATTTATTAACAAGTACTTTGTAGGCAGCCAATCTAACTGGCATATTAACAATTCAAGTGTGATGTAGTTGTTTCAATCTAAGATTCATTGAGCATCTTAGCATTAATTTCTAATTAACTGGTAATGTTTTCTTATGTTTTTTTATGAGCTCAGCTATGTGTGGATTAATTCTTAATCTGCACTGATTTCTGTAGTAGAAGGATTCAATATGTCTCTTTTCTCTCTAAGGATATATGATACTAATTAGATTAAAAAAGAATCTCTCCACAGTGAGTGTGTGTGAACATGGGTGTGTCAACAGGTGTGGACACTAACACAGTGCAGTGAGGTCCAGTGATGGAAGACAAAGGTTCAGTTGCAGAGTAAAGGTCTTGAGGTCCCATGTAATGTTGTTGTTGTTCTTCTTAGTTGCTGTCAAGTGGGTTGCGACTCATGAAGACCTTATATATGACAGAAAAAAATGCTGCCCAGTCCTGCACCATCTTCATAAATTGTTGGTATGTTTGAGTCCATTGTTGTGGCTATCGGGTCAATTCATCTCACTGAGGGTTTCCCTCATTTTTGCTGACCCTCTGCTTTACCAAACATGATGTCCTTTTCTGGTGATGGTTCTTCCCCAATGACATGTCCAAAGTAAGTGAGCGAAAGTCTTTCCATCCTCCCTTCTAAGGAGCATTCTGGTTGTATTTCTTCTAAGACTGGTTTTTTCCTTCTTTTTGCAGTCCACTGTATGTTCAATATTCTTCATCAACACCACAATTTGAATGTATCAATTCTTCTGTCTTTCTTTTTCATTGTCCAGGTTTCCCATGCATATGAGACCACTGAAAATACCATGACTTGGGTCAGGTGTACCTTTGTTTCAAAGTGACAGCTTTCCTTTTTAAAACTTTAAAGAGGTCTTTTGCAGCAGATTTTCCCAATGCAGCGAACTTGTCCAATACATCATTTGATTTCTTGACTGTTCCTTCCATGGATGCTGATTGCTGATCCAAGTAGAATGAAATTGTTGACAATTTCAATTTCTTCTCCACTGATCATGATGTTGTTCATTGGTCAGACAGGTGGTGGGTCCATGTTATATAATTGCTGAAACTTGCATGAGATAGTCCGCCCCCCTCCCTAGTGGCTTTGACCTTAAGACGGGAGTCAACAAACTATGGCCTGTGAGCTAAATTCAGCCCACCAAATAAAGTTTTATTGGAACACAGTTACACTCATTTATTTATGTATTGTCTATGGCTGTTCTCAGGCTACAATGAGAGAGTTGAGTAGTTCATCCCACAAAGCCTAAAATATTTACTATCTGGTCCTTTACAGAAAAAGTTTTCCAACCCCATTAATCAATTTTCTTTGCATAAGGACAAATAAACATTCACATGTCCATGCAGCCATATGATCATCCTGTATATATTCTTCCTCATGGTTCAAAAGGCTATTGTGAAAGCTTTGTCAAATGTTTTGCTGAAGGCCTGGTCTCATAAACATGTCAAAAACAAACAGGCCTACTTCGGAATGACTTACGTAGACTGAACCTGCTCCTGGCTGGAAGTTCACTTAGAGCTAATCCTATCACTTTGAGAACCTAAGGGTTATCTTACTGAGCCAGAGCTATAGTTGACTAGCCCTGACATTCTCTGTAGGGAGTTTCTGAGGAAGACTTTTCGGATAGGTTGTCCTCGTTGCCAATTCCTTCTTTTATAATAAATCCCAATTATTCAGGAGCAATTCATGAAAGACCAGGAAAATGTGTTATAGTGGCAATGATGGAAACCACAAAAGAAAGGATGATATTATCTTTGATGGATTTAAAGATGTGAAAGAGGTAAGTGCCCCTATCATTGGAACTTGCTATTAAAATGAGTTATATGGGGGATTAGCATTACCTGTTGGATCGAATCATTAAAATAATAATAATTTGCAAGAGATAAAAATGTGGATGGGAAAGCAAAAGAAATGTGACTGGAAAATTGTGAGTTTCTGTGTCTAGGAAGAAAATACAGCAACATATGAGAATCTGTGCATGGAGTAAGGTGAGATGTGGTTGAGAAAGCAGCTGTAGTAAGAGGAGAATGAATTAAAAAGTGAGAGGCGATTAAGAAAAGTCAATAATAACTTGGAAATTAGTGCGATAAGATGGCAAAAGGAAGCCAGTCGAATGAGGGAAGTTGGAGTCATCTTGCGCCTCACTGCTCCAGAGAGTGTACCATGAATACCAGATTTAGCTCGGTAGTGAGACGTTGCAGATTTGCAGAAAACATGAGACTGGGAATGAAAATTGCTGAGCCCTGAGAAAAATTAATTTATAGATAAAGCAGTACAATACTTATTATCAGATGGGTGATGAGTAGAGAACAGAGTAGTAAAAAGGGGGCTTTTAATAAATGCTTCTGACCCATTAAGAAAATAATGTGGATTGCTACTCATTATTCTCGTGTTTACATTTCATTTGTTTTCCATGACCACTATGCATGAGTAGAATTGTGCTGTTAAGTTCAAATTCTGCTACCTTGATTCTACTGAAGGAGAAAAAAGAAAAGAAAAAACAAAAGGAATAAATGTGAGTTGGTGGAAGTATTTGCTGCTGTTTTATCCTTAACCAAAGACTTAAGTGGCAGGGGAAGAGCATATTGATATTGATTGATTTTATTCTGCATTCTAGATTTAAATTTACTTATTGAAGCCCCTGCTGTTGCCAGGCACTGTGCTAGGAAGTAGCCAACTAAAACATAGTGCCCATTCTTAAGAAGCTTATGTTCTAATTGGAGAGTCAGACAAGTAGTCATGCATTTAATATATGTGCTATAATGGGAGTTCCAGATGAGGGATATCTAGAAGAATCTAGAAAAGTTTCCCAGAAGAAATGACATGTCACCTGAAACCAGAGGGGGTAATAACGAGTTATCAAAGAAAAGGGATAGGGTACAGGTATTCCATGCAAAAGGATCATGAGAGATGATGTGGTAAATTAGTTGTAAAATGACCCTAATTCTTTTTTTTTTTAATTGTACTTTAGGTGGAGGTTTACAGAACAAACTAGCTTCTCATTAAACAGTTAGTACACATATTGTTTTATGACATTGGTTAACAACCCCACGACATGTCAACACTCTCCCTTCTCGATCTTGGGTTCCCTATTGCCAGCTTTCCTGTCCCCTCCTGCCTTCTAGTCCTTGCCCCTGGGCTGGTGTGCCCCTTTAGTCTTGTTTTGTTTTATGGGCCTGTCTAATCTTTGGCTGAAGGGTGAACCTCAGGAGTGACTTTATTACATAGTTAAAAGGGTGCCCAGAGGCTATACTCTCGGGATTTCTCCAGTGTCTGTAAGGTCAGCAAGTCTGGACTCTCTTTTTGAGTTAGAATTTTGTTCTACATTTTTCTCCAGCTCTGTCTGGGACCCTCTATTGTGATCCCTGTCAGAGCAGTCAGTGGTGGTAGCTGGGCACCCTCTAGTTAGACTAGACTCAGTCTGGTGAAGGCTGTGGTAGTTGTGGTCCATTAGTCCTTTGGACTAATCTTTCCCTTTCATCTTCAGTTTTCTTCATTCTCCATTGCTCCCGACAGGGTGAGACCAGTGGAGTATCTTAGGTGGCCGATCACAGACTTTTAAGACCCCAGATGCTACTCACCAAAGTAGAATGTAGAACATTTTCTTTAAAAACTATGTTATGCCAATTGAGCTAGATGTTCCCCATAACCATGGAAAATGACCCTAATTCTTCACCCCATGATGTATCCATGCCCTTTGCAATGTTACTTTGCAGCTCCTCCCTTTGAGTGGTAAAGTTTATAGCCCACCTCTTGAATCTGGGCTGGCCTTTGACCAAAAGAGTACAACTGAAGTAATCATATGCCAGTTTCATGCCTAGGCCTCAAGGGGCCTTGCATGCTTCTACTCTCTTTCTTTCTTTCTTTTGAGCAGACATTTTATTTCCAAAAGAAGAAATTATTCGCAGGGAAAATGGGAAGTGGCAAAAGGTGAATGGATTAGTTCTTAAGTCTAGTGGCTTTCCTGGGGTGTATAAAGTGTGCCGAGTCACTGGGCCCCCACCTCTTTGCTTCTGCTCTCTTTCTTTGACGTCTGCTACCACCATAAGGATAAGACAGGACTTGCCTACTAGAGGATGAGAGACCATGTGGAGAAGAGCTGAGTCATGCCAGATGAGGATATGCTAGACTAGCCAGCCCCCAACTAACTTGCACACTGTCATCAAAGACAAACAAGCAAGTCCAATGGAGAGCAGATGACCCTAGCCCAAATCAGTAGAGCTGCTGAGCTGACTCATAAACTCATGGGAAGGAATAAACGATTGTTGTTAGAAGATGTTAAATTTTGGAACGATTTGTTATGCAGCAGTAACTTACTAATACAGAAGACCTGGAGATATAAGAGAGCAGGGTATATTCAATAAACTGTAAGTGATTTAAGATGAGTGGAGAATGGAGTATGAATGGAGAAAGAATGAAAGGTAAGGATGGAGAGCTAAGCAAGCACTGGATCCTTCAGGGCTTTATAAGCTTTAGACAGATTACTGTTTATGGATGTTAACGGCTAGAAGGAACATAGTGCTGGAAGCAGAGAGGCCAGTAAAATCACTTTTGTAGTGATCCAGGCCAGACTTGATATTATTCTGAACTAGAATAGTGATGGTGAGGTTGGGTAGAAATGAAAAGATTAGAAACCTATTTGGGAGGCTGAATGAGTAGGACTTGGTGCTTTATTAGAAGTGAGAGATAAAGGAGAGGAAACATCTAGGGCTAATATCTGATGTCTGTTTTTGGCAAATGAAAGGTTGGGAGAATCATTTTCTGAAACAAAAACTCAGGAGAAGAATGAGGTTTGGATGGGGTGGAGAAGATGCTAAGCACAGTTTTGAATTTCTTAATTTTGAGACTTTAATGAGATACCTAGTGAGTGATGCCCAGAAAGAGCTGGTTATATAGATCTGAAGGTTGGGAGAATAACATGAGCTGTAAATAGAGTTCTAGCAATTGTCAGCCTACAGTTGATACTTAAAGTCACTTAAACATTTATTGAGTACCTGAGAGGTGCCGAGTACTATATGCCAGAGATATGGAGGGAGCAATACAGACTAGGCTGTATAATAGAGTGGAGAAGATACAGCATTGATCAACTAAACACACAAATATAAACATATCATCTTAAGTACTGTGAAAGAAAAATTAATAAACCCTAAGACCACATAACAAAGAGAGTTTATCTAGTCTGGGACACAAGGAAGAATTTCCTGGAAAAGGGGTGCTTAAGTAGAGATCTGGTGGCACAGTAGTTCAGAGCCTGGCTGCTAACCAAAAGGTCGGCAGTTCAAATCCACCAGCCACTCCTTGGAAACCCTGTGGGGCAGTTCTAATCTGTCCTATAAAGTCGCTATGAGTCGGAATCGACTCCACGGCATTGGGTTTGGGTATTTTTGGGTTTTGGTAAGCTGAGATCAGAATTATGAGGGGGTTTCCAGGGCAATAGGGAGTTATTGGAGGAGGAAAAGAGAAAGTTCCGGGAAGAGGAACAGGAGCAGTATGCTTAGTTTAGTGATCTTTAAAGTCAGAATAAGGAGCCCTGGTGGCAGAGTGGTTAAGGGGTCAACTCTAACAAAAAGGTTGGTGGTTTGAACCCACCAGACACTCCTCAGGAGAAAGATGTGGCAGTCTGCTAGGAAACCCTATGGGGGCAGTTCTACTCTGTCCTATAGAGCCACTAGGAGCCTGAATTGACTCGACGGCAACGGGAAGTCAGAATGGTGGGATCACAGGGAGGGAAGGAAAACTGGTACAAGACATTTATAGGGTAGTGTTGGTGGATATGGAGAGAAATGAACAGATTTGGAAGATATTTGGGAAACAAAATTGAAAAGACAACAGGCTGGATTAGGGAAAGGGCAATGGAGGAGAAATTAGTGAGAATAATTTTGGATTATTTTTTGTTTGTGTTACTGAATAGATTACGGTGACATTCACTGAAATGAGCAACACTGGAGGGCTATATTTAGAGAGAAAAATGCAAGAGATCAGTTTTGGAAATGCTGATTTGGAGAGGCCTTTAAAATATACAACTGGTAAAGTTGAGGGGGAAATTGGATATACAGGTTTGATGCTTAGAAGAGAGACCTGACTGGATATTTAATAAACTTGTGAATCAACAGGATATAAATGGTAGTTGAAGTAGGGAGCCAAAACCAAACCCACTGCCATTAAGTCAATTCTGATCCATAGAGACCCCCATAGGGCAGAGTAGAACTGCCCCATAGGGGTTCCAAGGCTGTAAATCTTTACAAAAGCAGACTGCCACATCTTTCTCCCACGGAGTGGCTGGTGGGTTCCAACCACTGACCTTTTGGTTAGCAGCCAGGCACTAGGGCTACTCAGAGTAGAGAAAGTTTGAGAGAAAAAAAAAAAGAATGCTTAGAACCAAGCCTCTAACAATCTCATATTAAAAGGGCAAATATTGAAAGACAAGCCCACAAAGTAGCAGAGATGGAGCAGTCAGAGAGGTAGGAGGGAAAGTATGTCCAAGAACCCAAGGCTATTTCAAGAGGAACAAGGACTCCATAGGCTTTTAAAAAAAGCTTTACGCCACAGAAAAATCAGTAGAAAATGACATATGGGAAAAGAGAGAGAACCTGAGAAAGTGGATGAGATCACCTAAGAAAATATATAAAAGGAGACGAGAAGAAGACCTAGGAGACAATGTTTGGGAATATTGTCATGTAAGGGATCAGAGAGGATGAATGCACCGAGAAGGATCTGGACAGTGATAGGAGAAAGGGAAGAACGTGGTTCCATGGAAGCCATGGAAAGAGAGTGTTTAAATAAGGAAAGGGAAATCCATTGGCTCAAATGTACTGAGAGTCATAGAGGATAAGGATTGAGAAATGCCCATTGGCTTGAGCCAATGGTCATGATGGCCTGGGATATCACTGGTTCCCTGGAGCAGTGGGATGGAATTACAGTGAGGTAAAGTATTTTTTTTTTTAAGTAAGAGTGGCAGGTAAGAACACGGAGGCAGTGTAGACAGCAGTTTCACAAAGAGCTTTGGTGAAGGGGCTAGTGATACAGCGATATCTGGATAAAGACAGAGGCCAAGTAGAGCCTTGAGGGTTTTGCTTTCATGTTTGTAAGTAAGTTGAAAAAGACTTGAACACAATTAAATGCTGATGAGAAGGAAGAGACTGAATACATGGAGAGTATAAAAAAAGAGTGAGGTCTCTGATAATGGAGAAGAGAGGGAGAAAATGGTGGGAGTAGCCTAAGGAGGGACAACACATGGCTCTTCTGTGACAACAGAAAACAGGAGGAAATGGTGATAGAAGCAGGGATGTTTGTATGTTGATGGCAGAACTTTGAGGGAATTACAATATGGTGGACTTTTACTGTCTTTGTTATATGGGAAGCAAGGTTGCCTTCTAAGAGAGAAAGGTGAATCAGGGATAGATAAACAGGAAGATTCAACTGTCATAGTAATATTTTATTTCCTAAGTGGGTAGTAAATATGCTGGTGAATTTGATTCTTTATGCCTTTTCGTACATCTGAAATATTTTACAAAAAAGCAAAATGATGGGAAATATGGTAGAATCAGAAATGTGGGAATCATTGAGAAGATTTGTAATGACTGATGTAAGAGAATGTGCTGATGTGGGTAACATATGTTATAGAGCAGGTGGCATTCCTGTTGAATTTAGAGACCGTGAATTTACAATGGATGGCTAGTTGTTCACCAAATCACTTCCCTTTTCTTCTTTGGGAGGCAGCTCAGCTACATTTTCCAGCCTATGGTGCAACTGAATGATTTAGGCTGGACCAAAAGAATGTGGCCAGAAGGGATATAAGATCTTGTCATGACCTTG
This sequence comes from Elephas maximus indicus, assembly GCF_024166365.1. Lineage (NCBI taxonomy): Eukaryota > Metazoa > Chordata > Mammalia > Proboscidea > Elephantidae > Elephas > Elephas maximus. The sequence goes on from NC_064846.1 coordinate 165,320,700, forward strand.
CCTCCATAATCCTCAAGGATGTGGCCTTTCCTCGTCTTTCTGCATTAGATGGTTGAATAGGGAGGGCTCCAAAGACTTAGAGAAAGATGGAGCCACAACATGGCAGGAACCTGGGTTCCTGAGTCAACAGTTGGAGAGGAGGCACCCAAGAGAGCCATCTGACTGAGAATATCCATGTTGCTCTCTCATGTGAGTGAGACATTAATTTTTATTATGTTAAGCTGCTAAAATTTGAGAGTGGTTTGTCACAACAGTTACTCTATCCTCACACTCATCTTCTCAATTGTGTGATTTTTTTTCTAATAGTGTTGAACATTCATGTGCAGATGTTGAGACAGTTAAATTACATCCTCTTACTAGATAGTTGAATAGGATGGCCCAAAGGGCCTAAGAATTAAAGGAGCAATGAATAAATGATTACATTTGTGAACAATTACATTCATTGAATAATGAGTACATAACTAATTAGGATTCCCATTTGTAGGCAGAGGACCTGAGAGACTTCACAAGCATGGTTGGTATTTCACGAACATAAAACTGATTTCTGTGCTCAGGAAGGCATTAAGGAAAGTGCCTACCGCCTGTCTCAACCAGATTCACAGAAGAAAATCTTGGAGCTCATCCTACCACAATCCCTGAGGAACCTGAACCTACACAACCATAAAATCTGCCTGCAGAGAATTCGGAAGGAAAGGGCCCCCTCCTCCAGCTGTGCCTACGGCACTTTGTGTGGGAAAGCTGTCCTTCTACCTGCTGGAAGGAGCAGCTGGTCCACACTCAAAGCACTTGAGTTTACTGGTCTTGGACTCACCTCAACAGACAAAGCACTCTCAGCTATTGGTTGCCATGAACACACAGAATGAGGGTGAGAGAACAAATGGCAAAGAAAACCTGATGTGTAGAAGAGGTCTGCAACTGTACACCCCCTCCTGTGCCAGGACTTGCCCTCCCCAGTAAAATCCTCTTTGTAGGCCATGAGATGCCTAGTCCCCAGGCCCTCACACTCCAGGACTCCAACAGTCACGTAAGGAAGGTGAGCTTCCCCTGCTCTTGACAGGGTGTGGTCACACTCAGGGCCTGAAATGAGGCGTTCACAAATTGATGGAAGCAATACAAACACCTAAGACCTACCTAGCTCCCTGCTGCAGCAGCCTTCCTTTCTTACCCTCCTTATTCTTGCCCAATGGGCCTTCATTTGAGCTTCAGAAGCCATCTGGTAAAGGATAGGTAATATGGAGAAAGAGGCTGTGATTGGAGGAAACTGAAAAGTTCATAAAATGGTGGACATAGTCCAAGCCTTGGAGCTCAACAGACTTGAGTTCAAACCCCTATTTCACCACTTACTAGTTACGTAGTCTCGGGCAGGCCACACGATTTATCTAAAATGGGGACAAAAATGCCCACCTCCTAGCATCATTTCCTAGCATCATTTTAAGCATACTCAATGACTTATGTGAAAGCCCCTTAAGCATACCCCATTACCCGTTGCTGTCAAGTTGATTCCGACTTATAGTGACCCTATAGGACAGAGTAGAACTGCCCTATAGAGTTTCCAAGGAGCATCTGGTGGATTCAAACTGCCAAGTCTTTGGTTAGCAGCCGTAACATTTAACCACTACTAATAAATGGTGATTTTTTTTTTTAAGTCTCTTGGATTAGCTTCTGGTAGCATACTTATGTTTTCTGAATGGGAAAGGAGGAGGATATGATTGCGATTCAAGGTTGTCCTAAGGGAATTCCCACCTGTGCTAGCCTGAAAGGGGTGTAGCTCCCACAAAGTTCCATCCATCCTCCATCTCACCACCATCCCCCATCCCTCAGGGTCTTTTCACATGCTTTCCTTCTGCTTGAGAAAATTCTCCAAGACTAGTGCATGGCTCATTCTTGCATTTCATAGAGGCCTTTGATTCCAACCGGTCTCTCTACAATAGCATTCTCCAGCTGCTACCCTTTATCCTCTGACCCTGCTTTAATTTGCCTTATGGAAATTGTCACAGCCTGAATAAGAGATCCATCAGGGCAGAGAGCTCTTGTTTGTTCCCCCACAGTATCCCCAGGCACACCGTAGATGCACAAAAAATATTTGTTAAATGAATGAATGGAAATTAAAAATATGCCTTACTAACTTTTTTTTTTTTATTAACCTGGATCAAAGGAGAATGAAGAACACCGAGGTCAAACGATAACTATGAGCCCAAAAGACAGAAAGGGCCACATGAACCAGAGACTTATATCATCCTGAGACCAGAAGAACTAGATGGTGCCCGGCCACAACCGATGACTGCCCTGACAGGGAGCACAGCAGAGAACCCCTGAGGGAGCGGGAGATCAGTGGGATGCAGACCCCAAATTCTCATAAAAAGACCAGACTTAATGGTCTGACTGAGACTAGAGGAATCCCGGCGGTCATGGTCCCCAAACCTTCTGTTGGCCCAGGACAGGAACCATTCCCGAAGACAACTCATCAGACATGGAAGGGACTGGACAATGGGTAGGAGAGAGATGCTGATGAAGAGTGAGCTACTTGTATCAGGTGGACACTTGAGACTGTGTTGGCATCTCCTGTCTGGAGAGGAGATAGAAGGGTAGAGAGGGTTAGAAACTGGCAAAATTGTCACGAAAGGAGAGACTGGAAGGGCTGACTCATTAGGGGGAGAGTGGGTGGGAGTGTGGAGTAAGGTGTATATAAGCTTATATGTGACAGACTGACTTGATTTGTAAACGTTCACTTAAAGCTCAATACAAATTTTAAAAAAAGAAGAAGAAGAAAAAAAAAAGGTATACCTTACTAAGCAAGGGAAACCCTGGTGGTGTAGTGATTAAGAGCTATGGCTGCTAACCAAAAGGTCAGCAGTTTGAATATACCAGGCGCTCTTTGGAAACCCTATGGGGCAGTTCTACTCTGTCCTATAGGGTCACTATGAGTTAGAATTGACTTGATGGCAACAGGTTTGGTTTTCGGTTTTTTTATGAAGCAAATCATTTTTTTCATCCACTCTATTCATCTATTAAAAGCATCAAAAAAGCATCTATTATCAATATAATTTTCTCAAAGTAGAGGACTTGCATAAAAGTTATGCATAATTTTTCTCATAGTAGGCCATAATCAAGCCTTCCACTCACAAAAATGTTTTGATCTTCTGTAACAGAGGTTCCTCGCTGGATTATATTTCAGCCCTTGATACACAGGAGTGTGGGATTAGAATGTGCCCCCCGCCACACACACAGTTATTTGCTTATATCTGCTGCATATTTGCACACACACACACAGTTATTTGCTTATATCTGCTGCGTATTTACTTGGGGACTGGGAAGTGTCTTTGATGGATGGAGATATATTTAACCTTACTCACAACTTGAGTTCAGATAGCCATAGACAAGTTCAATACACCAGAAAGGCCCACAGAAAAAGGCTAGATTTCAGGGAGGACCAACCAGGCCCTGGGGTGTGAATTTATGATGACGGAGATGAACTCTGGAACAATCAGCCAGACTCAGCAGCATGGCCCAAGGGTGGGAGAAGAGTGTCTTAGTTCCCTAGTGCCGCTGTAATAAAAATACGGCAAGTAGGTGGCTTTTGTAAACAGAAATTTATTTTCTCACACTTCAGGATTAGACATCCGAATTCAGGACACCAGTTCTAGAGGAAGCCTCTCTCTGACCGCTGTGGGGGAAAATCCTTTCTTCTCGGTGTTCTTTGGAGATTGTCGTGTAGTATCTATCTTACTCCCATTCGTGCTTGCTTGCTTTGTGCCTAATCTGTTCTTTTTATATCTCAGAAATGATTGGTTTATGACACACTTCACACTAATATGGTCTCATTAACATAACAAAGAAAACCCTATTCCCAAATGGGATTACATCCACATACACGCAGGTTTTGGGGGGACACAATTCAATCCATCACAGAGAGAATAGTTTTTTTTAGCTGTTTTGGGAAACATCCACTCTTGCGGCATAATGAACACAGAAAGGCAGAAGGGCGTCAGTGTGGGTGGGAGCTGTTGGTTCTCACTTTCGTTTCCCAACAGTCTTGCTGTGGGATAGCCCCAAACTGAGCATTCTCCTTTTCACCCAGAAGGAGTCTGTTTAGATGCTGACATCAAGTGATCCAAGCAGTTGCAACTCTGTCACATAGGAGCAGCAATGACACACCTATCAGGGCCAGAATCAGTCATGGAAAGTTCCAGAGGGGTAGCAAATCTTCAATTCAGCAACACTGAGCAGCCTTCCTCAGAGACTTAGGGCCCACACCTTTGGAAACCCACTTGGCTGACAGTCACAGCAAGCCACAACCAAGCCTGATAAACAGGCACCTGCAAGGTCACTCTGAGGACCCCAAAATGCCTGGGGAGGGGAAATTTGCAAGGCACCACCATTCTGGTATGCGCAGATGGAAGCCGGGGGCTAAGACGACTCTAGTATTAATAGTAATATTAATAGAACCATATTTGTACTCAAGGAGCCCTGGTGGCACAATGGTTAAGTGCTGGGCTGCTAACTGAAAGGTTGGCAGTTCAAACCCACCTAACGCCTCCCCAAGAGAAAGACCTAGGGATCTGCTCCCATAAAGATCACAGCCTAGAAAACCCTATAGGGCAGTTCTACTCTGTCACACAGGTCACCATGAATCAGAATTGACTCAATGACACCTAACAGCACCAAAAACAACATATTTGTACTCAACCTTAATAAAGCCATTTTTGCACTCACAAGCTGGTAGAGATAGGAATGGTCAGGGGTACTCACAGCCACAAACAAGGCTAAACTCTTCTGATCTTCAGAAAGGAGCGCATGATTTCCACCTCCTCTTGCACCCACAGCAATGATCCAGGAGGTTCAAATTTCATTTGGAAGAGGTCTTACAGCATGTATGCCTCTCGCTGACTTTAAGAAAAAAAAATTCCAGCACCTTCTAATGAGTGTCTAGAAGAGAGAGGCGGCTTGGACTTCTGAGGCAAACACAGACATTTAATTCTCTATTAAATGCAGTTCAGTCTTACTAAATTGAATACAATTTGAAGGAAAGCTCAATAAAATGAGAATCTTATTTAAGTTAATGAATAACACTTATTACTCATTGCCAGCTATACGGCTCTCAGATGATGAGCTGTTTTGTAGATTAGACACATTTAACGAGGCTGTGCTGCGGCAAAATTAGAAAAAGCATGAGATGCAGTCTATTATTATAATGCAATAAATATATTGTTATAAGATCTATTTTATTAAGGAAAAGCATTGGCAGGAGAGAAACTCTATTGCATCCCTACTACAAAAGCAGAGCAAAGTAACTGGAGTTCTAAGTCAGGAGCTGGCAAACTTCTGCTGTAAAGGGACGGATAGTATTCTAGAATTTGCAGGCTATGTAATCTCTGTCACAACTACTCCACTGTCAATACAGCGTGAAAGCAGCCGTATGTATGTAATATATAAATGACTGAGCCTGGTTGTGTTCCAAGAAAACATTATTCATGGATACTAAAATCTGAGTTATATAATTTTCATGTGTTACAAAATATTATTGTTCTTTTTTTTCCCCCAACCACTTAAAAATATAAAACCCATTCTTAGCTTGTGGACTGTACAAAGACGGGACGAGCCGGATTTCCCCTGTGGACCATAGTTTGCAGGCCTGTTCTAAGTGGTTGACTTTTAAGGGCCTTTGTGGGTGACCTCTAAGGAAGATTTGCCGGCTCTTTTGCAGCCACCCACTGTTGGTGGCACTCTCTCTTTTTCTTTTTTTGGTGAAAACATATACGACAACACTTTCACCAATTCAACAATTTCTCCATGTATAATTCAGTGACGTTGTTTACTCTCTTTGTGTTGTGCATCCCTTCTCACCATCCCTTTCCAAATTAGTCCACCACCATTGACATGAACTCACTGCCCCATAAGCAAAAAATTCCCATTCCCCCTCCCTCCACCAGCAACCATTAATAATCTTTGATTTCTATATATTTGCTTATTTCATGTAAGTGAACTCATATCATATTTGTCCTTTTGCTGGTGCTCTATTCTTATCAGTCTATCTGCCCTCTGGTAACGCTAGTTCCAAGGTCTGGTATGAAAAGAACAGAAGGATCCCTGTTTGCCTTCTAAACTTCCTCTCCTCTGTCTTTCACCTTCTACCCTCAAAGCTCTTGGCTTTACTTTACTTACAGACCTGATCACACCTTCCTACAACCCTGTTACTTCCCCAACGTCTTTATCAGATTCTTTCTATTGTGCATTAAGGTCAAATCAATGGTATTGCCTGACAAAGCCATTTTGAGCTAGAGTGAGAGAAATTACACTTTGCTTTGGGAGAGCCAATCAATTCACAGTGAGGAAGTTTATCTGAGAAGAACACCATTTCTAGTTCTTTGTTTCCCATCACTCTGTGCTTTGGGCTCTTCTTGTGTAAGCCAATATGGATTAGGCAGCTTACTCGTGCCTTATCGGGCAAAGAGGACTTTCATGTTCATTTTCCGAGAGAAACTTAGATGTGAAATCTCCAAGATGAATTGCTTTTCCTAAATACTCCAATGGCCTTGCCTTGCAAGAAGGAAGGTGTGTGTGTATTTGTATGTTTGTCTGTATAGGGTGTGTATGTGTGTGACACAGTATCCAACCAAGAAAAGACTCTCTGCTGTGGCATTCATGAAAGCCTTGAGCTTCTCCTCAGGCTGAACTCTGAGCTTGACCTCCCTGGTTTCCTAATTGCTTGTTTATAATTCCTGGGAATATGTCTTCCTGATTTATTCTTCACACTAAACGGATTGAGTGTCTACTATGTGACAGGCCCAGTTCTGAGAACTTGGTGTCCCTCAGTGAACAAAACAAAAATCTCTGCCCTCAGGGTGCTTACATTCTAGCGGAGGAAGACAAACAGTAAATGATAAATATAGTAAGTAAGTCAATTATGTATAAAATCAAAACAAACAAACCTGCTGCCATCAAGTCAATTCTGACTCATAGCGACCCTATAGGACAGAGTAGAACTATCCCATAGAGTTTCCAAGAAGCACCTGGTAGATTTGAACTGCTGACCTTTATGGTTAGCAGCCATAACTCTTAACCACTACGCCACCAGGGTTCCCAATTATATACGTGCTGTGGAAAAAATAAAGCAAGGTAGTTTTTTTAGTTTTTAGGGTGATCAGGAGTTCTGGGATTGAGGTTTCTAAGTTTAAATAGAGTAGTTAGGTGGGGCTCATTGAGAAATTGACATTTGAGCAAAAACCTGAAGAAGGTAAAGGAGTTTGCCACGTCAACATCTTAGTGAAGATCATTCAGGCAGAGGGAACAGCCAGTGCAAAGGCCCTGAGGTAGCAATATGCATGGAGTTACCGTTTGTGAACCATTCCTGGATTAGAAAAGTTTAACATAGAGAATTTATCCTTTATGAAATAACTAGCACCTCTAGACCCTCCAACAAATAAAATAACCCAAGTGTTTCTATGGCTCCCCTCTTCTAACTCACTCTGTAATGTGATATCACCATAGAAAGTGTTTCTTGTTCTAAACTTACTTGGCTCTCCAAGGTCCCCCCCCCCCCTTATTCTGGGATGAGAGGCAGTATAAGGAAGAAGTTAAGATCTAAAATTGGACAATTCAAAGTTTAAATCCCAGTTTCACCTTAAAAGGCATGAAACTTTGAGCTATCTGTAGAGTTCAGCTGCCTCAGCTGTAAAATGGGGATAATAATAATACCTACATCACAGGAATTGTTATAAAGATTATATAGGATAATACATTTAAAGCACTTGGCACAGTACCAGACACATAAAGATTTACTATTGTTACTAGGTATTATCTTTGCACTTTCTACTTTGAAAAATCATTTTGATGTTTTATGAAGAACTTAATAAAAGGAATTCCATTGTTCTTGCCCAAAGAAACTTATCTCAAGTGGATAAAATATTTATACAGTCTAGATAGGGCCACTTACCCACTTATGGACTATAAAGGAATATACCCGTGGGAGTGATACTATTATCCTTAGCTTCTTTGATGGATCTTGTACATAAAACTATTTTTTTCTCGAATGCAAAAGCTTATTATTTACATCAACATAAACTCAAGGGAAAAGAAAAATGAAACCAGCTTCTTGGTTTAAAAAAAAAAATCCTTTATAATAATAATTTCCTCCCTTTTCATTTTATAGAATTTTAAAATCATATGATCCAAATTGCTTCCAGAGAAAATTGCCCAAGATAAGAATCTTGCCATCTAGCGAGAGAAGATGAGTCCTGCAAATGCCATACAAGTAATTGCCACAAAGTCTAATGCGGATCTGTTCCAATACAGTGAAAATCAAAGAACAAGAAATATCTACTGTGGTGGCAGCAGCAATAAGAGGGAGAAAACCTACGCTGTTTTATAAATAAATGTGAGAATTTGAACTAATGGGCATAAGAAGGGGGAGGTGGATAATTACAATTCCATGCCTCGGAGAATGTTATTTAATTAAGCAAAATGATAACAAACCTCCAGTCAGGACATGGTCTCCCATTCTTAGCAATTTGCACTGAGAGGGAAGGAAGGAGCCAAAGTAATAACTAGACTGAGATAAATTAGTGTTTTCATTTCTGGTGAGCTTCCCCACGCACATTAGTGTCAGCATTGGTAGACTTGGTTCTCTGTGTGCTTTTAAAAATGGATAGGCTGAGCAGAGAAAAACATTTTATTCTCATCTCACATTCAACAGGCTAATTGCATTACAAGAACAGAAACAAATAACCTTCCTCCAAAGACTTTCAAATTGTTTCAAACAAAAGCTGTGTTCCAGAATGCAGACAGCAGAGATTTAAAGCTACTTCTTCCAGCAGCTGGGTCGTTGCCACCATACTGGGAAGGAGGAGGGAAGGAGCAAGGTCATGGGAGGTGAAAAGGCTAGGCCTCCAGGCTTGGCCACTTGGCAGCTGTGTGCTCACAATCATGGACAATTTATTTAAACTTCTGTGTCACTTTTTCCTCATCTTGAAAAAGGTCAAGAATGTTGCTGTCTTACAGTGGCCACCTCCCAAAGGTGGCTTGTGAAGAGCTCTCCATAATTTCCATCAACCCCTTACTTCCAAAGCTTCCACAGGTAAAGATCACCACCAGTTTCTGGTCAGTCGAGCCGGACTCGTGGCAACCCTGACTCATGGCAACCCTGTGTGTGTCAGAGTAGAACTGCACTTCATAGGGTTTTCAATGGCTGGTTTTTTTGAAGTAGCTTCCCGGGCATTTCTTCCAAGGTGTCTCTGGGTGGACTGGAACCTCCAACCTTTTGGTTAGCAATTGAGCATGCTAATGGTTTTCACCATCCAGGGACCCCACAGGTAAAGACAATCTAAGTAAAAGTAGTGTGACTGCCCTACAAACAAAGCTTCAACCTAAGTCCTTAAACTCCCCCTCCTCCTTCTCATTTCCTTCATCCAGCCCATGTGGAACTAGATCACTGCTTCCAAAACCCTCCTATGTAACGAGTCTTAGTTAAGACATTGGTTGCAAGTTACAGAAGCAAATTCAAGCCAACTAAATTATCAGAAGAATCTTAGTGCAGCTCTTGGAGCCCATGGGAGAATAAAATCAGGAACTGGAAAACTATAAATGAATAATTTATTTTATAAGGATCAGCACAAAGCTGGTTCCTATGAGGCAGAGATTAAAGATTTCTCAAATGTCCAACTTTTCCAAAATGCTGTACTACTCCAGTCTCTAACATCAACCACTCCTCTTCCCCTCAGTACTCTCCCACCCCCCCCCATCTTTGGGTTCTGTAATTCACTGCAACGTCTCACAGAACTAATGAGCCATCAAGGAAATGGATCACATAGTTGTGGAGGCTGTAGAGGCAAGTCCCAAATCCGTGGGTCAAGCGTCAGACTGGAGGCTTCTGACTCACGTAGTTGCAGGGGCTGACAAACCCAAATCGGCAGGTCAGACGACAGGCTGCTGGCTCACAAGGCTGCGGAAGCTGGTGAATCAGGTCAGATGATAGGCTGCTGGCTCAAGTTCCAAGAACCAGAGGTCAGATGATGACAAACTGTATGCAGTATCCAGAACAAGAGAGAGAACTTTGCCAGAACATTTATATATATTAGATGCAGATCATACCCTCAAGGAAACTCCCCTGTCTTGAGCAAGGCGGTGCAAGGGTGTGACTTGAATAAAGGTGGTAAGGGTAGTGTCCTGGTCGTGTAGTGGTTAAAAGCTTGGCTGCTAACCAAAATGTCGGCAGTTCGAATCCACTAGCTGCTCCTTGGAAACTCTATGGGGCAGATCTACTCCGTCCTATAGAGTCGTTATGAGTCGGAATCAGCTCAATGGCACTGGGTTTATTTTTTTGGTTCTATGTAGAGTGATACTCTGTTTAGCAAGGCTAGTGGGATGCCATCCCACAGCAAACTTGTTTTTTTCTCCCATTGTTTACTTTAAATTCCTTCAGGGAGTTAGCTTTTCTCCCTCCCCTGGATTAAAACTACAATTACCTTTCTGTTTATTCTTAGATAATACAGAGTCTTATGGTCCTGTTGACCTCTGCTGGGTGGTTGGTGCTGGTTAACGCATTCAGCTGCTGACCAAAAGGTTGGAAGTTTGAGTCCACCCAGAGGCACATTGGAAGAAAGCCCTGGCAATCTACTTCTGAAAAAATCAGCTGTCGTAAACCCTGTGGAGCACATTTCTACTCTGACACACACGGGGTCGCCATGAGTTGGCTTGGAATTGACAGCAACTAGTTACGGTCACATTAAATCTCAGAACACAGTCTCCAATCAGAGTGTTCAGTTCCATATACTAATGAAGACTTTGATCTTTGTTTGAAGGTTCTTGCTCCCCTCACCTGGCTCTGGCCACTACATGAGAAAATAGAAGACATTGCCCACCAGGCCCTCTTCTGCAGGTGAAGTCGATTTGCCCCAATCCCTTGAAGAGCCTGAGAGGCTTAAGAGTTGTCTACTCTCCAAGTTCTGTGGGATGGTCTGCCTCATAACCTGGTTAGAAATTTGATCCCATAGCAGATGTCACTGGTGCCCTGCATAGATCCCCATGGACCCTTGACCAGCTGCTGTGAAGGCTGCTGCTCACTCACCTCCAACCCTCTCCATCTCTGTAAGATTGTACTGGGAAACTGGAGTGGTCTTCCTAGGAGGTGCCTGGGAGTTTCGCTCCCCCACCCAGGGTGCCACAGAGCCAAGGACTGACTGGTGTGAAGGAAAAAAAAAGCCCTGCTTCCTTGCCTTGTAATGGAACCGACTGTATGCAGTTCTTGCTCCAGAGCTCCCCAAAGGTTCAAGCCAAGACTAGACCTCACCTGAAACCACACTCTTACTTAGCTTCTCCCCTTCCCTATCCTGCTTTCTTCACCCTTTTACAGGCCTTTCCTGAAAAAAAAATTTTTTTTTTCCTGAAAGCACTCTCTTAATCAATTACTTGCATATAATCCCTGCTTCAGGCTCTGCTTCGAGGGAAACTGAACAAAGACTGCTATGACTTGCACCATAGTACCTGGGTCAAAACTTTTAGTTAACGTCTTGTTACATCAGAAGTTGATTATCATATATTATCCTAGTCTTCTTTCACCAGAAAAATAATGAAGTTCCTCTGAACACTTTTTTGAATGCTTCATTCCTCACCAACTTCACATAATTCGTTGTTGTTCATTGCAGTCGAGTCGATTCAGACTCCTGGTGACCCCATGTGTGTCAGAGTAGAACTGTGCTCCATAAGGTTTTCAAGGCTGTGACCTTTTGGAAACAGATCATCAGGCCTGTCTTCCAAGGTGCCTCTGGGTGGGTTCAAATTACCTGAACACTTTTTAATAGTCAATAAAGTATTGCTTTGGCTCAAAGGGGAAGCTTACAATTCTAGATCCTCTCTATTTCTATTGTTTCTGGCCCACACCCCCACCCCCGAACACTTTTTAATAGTCAATAAAGTATTGCTTTGGCTCAAAGGGGAACCTTACAATTCTAGATCCTCTCTATTTCTTTTGTTTCTGGCCCACACCCCCACCCCCCAAAAAAAAAGGGAGTGAGAGAAAGATCAATGTGGTTTTTATTTTTTTTTCTCTCTTTTTAAATGATGTATTTGGCTGTCTAATACCTAACTCTGAATACCAATATTTTCCAGTAAATCAGAAAGGAGGATTATCTGTCGACCCCAAAAGGAAAATCAAACCAATGCACGAGCAGGAAAAAAAAAATCAGTTTTCTCCAGGTTGTTCACCTACATCATTCCTGCAGAATAGAAACAAAGCAAAAGAATTGCTTTGTTCTTCCAGACAACCCGGCCCAAAAGGAAGCAGAGGGGAAAAGATGAACCCAGAGTTGTCTGTACTTAAATAAAGCTTTCCTGCAAGTAAATAATGGACATTAAAAGGTCACTCTTGGTTCTTTTCACTCAGTCCTGACACAGAACAATGTCTGATGGCTGAGAAGAGCATTTCGTCTTCGTGTGAGCCCTAGCCCACAGAACAGCAATATTTATCCAAATGGCCTTGGGGAGCAAAAGCAGCTTTCAATGTCTTCCCCACCAACCCAGACCAAAGGGGAAAGGAGGTAAGAAAGAAGTCGTCAATAGTACTCTAGGCCAAGGGAGCTGCAATCTTCTTCTGTAAAGCGCTGGATAGTAAATATTTTCAGCTCTGTGGGCCATAAGTTCTCTGTTGCAACTACGCAACTCTGCCTTTGTAGTGCAGAAAGCAACCATAGACAATACAATGATTAGGTGTGGCTGTGTTCAAATATAACTTTTTTTATGGACTTGGAAATTTGAATTTCATATAATTTTCAAGTATCACAAAATATTCTTCTGTTGTTTTTTTCAACCATTAAAAAAGAAAACCATGCTTAGCTCACATGTTATACAAAAACAAATGGTGGACTGGATCTGGCCCACAGGCAGTGGGCACCAGTCGTCACATTTTGTAGAAGAAAGGTAGAGTGTCAGCTAATCCAGCAGTCAGATAAGTGGACTATCCTGTTTTCTAACCAAGCTTCTTGCAGTGCTTGAACTAGATATGGGGACGGAAGAAAGGATAATGATTTTGCATCTTTTTATTGAAAGAAATTAATTAATAGAATTTTTAATTAAAGGAGTTAATTAACAGAACAGTGTTTAAAGTGAGAGCACACTTAGTTTCCTCAAAAGAAATGCGGTTGTCATTTTCTTCCTCAACAAAGATGAAAGAGCATTCAAATGAGTTAGGCTGTGATCTAGGAAGTACATATTGAATCTTCCCAGGAGAAACTAGTGCTAGGAATACCAGTGGGACAGAGCTTTATTGATGGAAATTAGTACAGCTGTTGAAGGAATGTCAAGCTGATTAGGGCATAATCATCATGAAGACATAGGCAAGATACAATGGAATGAACCAAAAGGGAATTAGGGAAGACAAGATCCCAAGAGAAGAATTGCCACATTTCCAAAATGAACGTGTCATCTCTTTAGCAATTAAATGCTGATGTTTTTCTCTGCTCCGATAAGCACACTATTGGTGAAAAACTACTTCATGTATTTCAATTTGGTTCATCTATTTGAATTTTTGGTGCATATCTTCCTAGATCTCTCCAACAGAGTATGAACTTCCTCTGTAATTAATAGTCATTTATTCTATTCCTATGAAATAAAAGAAGTGGCTTTTAGTCTCTATTTCAGTACAAGTAATACATTCCTGCTAAGGCCAAACGGCTCTCTGATAGATGCTATGTCCATTCTTACCTGAGGGACCAGCCTATTTCCACTGATAACCGGAGCTAACTGGAATAACAATTGCTTTTCTTATCAGGACAAACACCTGAACACCCAAGCTTCTAATGGGGGCCTCAATTCTGATCTGATCTTTTAGAAAATTCTTTTGATTTTTAATTTGAGCTTTGGCCTACAGTCAATCTTTAGGTAAATGTATATTATAGTACCCAAGGGCAATCCAATAAACAACATCATGATAAACGGAGAAAAGATTGAAGTCGTCAAGGATTTCATTTTATTTGGATCCACAATCAATGCCCATGGAAACAGCAGTCAAGAAATCAAAGGACATATTGCATTGGGTAAATCTGTAGCAAAGGACCTCTTTAAAGCGTTAAAAAGGAAAATGTCATTTTAAGGACTAAGATGAGTGTGACTCAAGCCGTGGTGTTTTCAATCGCCTCATATGCACAAAAAAGCTGGACAATGAATAAGGAGGACCGATGAAGAACTGACACCTTTGAATTGCAGTGTTGGTGAAGAATAGCAAATATACCATGGACTGCCAGAAGAATGAGCAAATCTGTCTCGGAAGAAGTACAGCCAGAATGCTCCTTAGAAGCAAGGATGGCAAGACTTCATCTCACATACTTTGGGCATGTTATCAGGAGGGACCAGTCCCTGGTGAAGGACATCATGCTTGGTAAAGTAGAGGATTCGCAAAAAAGAGGAAGACCCTCAACGAAATGGACTGACACAGTGGCTGCAACAATGGGCTCAAGCATAACAATTATGAGGCTGGCCCAGAACCTGGCAGTGTTTCGTTCTGTTGTACATAGGGTTGCTATGAGTCAAAACTGACTCGATGGCACCTAACAACAACAACATGAGCTACACTGGAACCTATGACCCTTGTAGAAACAGAACATTTATCCGATATCACCGGAATTGTCAAACTTTTTCTGCAAAGGGCCAGATAGTAAATATTTTAGGCTTTGTGGGTCATATGGTCTCTGTCACAACTACTCCACTCCGCTGTTGTAGTGTGGAAGCAGCCATGGTCAATATGTAAATAAATGGGTATGTTTCAATAAAGCTTTATTTCTAAAAGAAAGTAGTGGACTGGATTTGACCTGTGAGCCACAGTGTGCCTACCCCTGCTCTACATAATTTCCTTTTTCTCTATTTATTTTTTATCACACAAGTAACGTATGTCCATTACTAAAGACTATATATATAAAAAAAAAAAAAAAACAGGAATAAAAGAATTTTAATCATACGTGGATCAGTTAGCTGTTACTGCATAACAAATACTCCAAAATTTGTGGCTTAAAATGATGGTCATTTATTATTTCTTATGAGTCGATGGGACAACCGAGCAGCTCTGATGATCCAGATTAAGTTTGACTGTGTTTGGGCTTGTTCATGAGTTCATCAGCTGGCAGGTTGGCTGGGGAAGGGTGGACTAGGATGGCCTCCTTTGGGGCAACTTAGTGCTCCTATCTTTGTCTCTCACCCTCTAACCAGCTCTTCTAGGCTTGGACTCATGGAGGTGGCAGGGTTCTAAGAGAGAGGTGGGTGAGGAATAGTCTCCACTGTTGATGGGAGGAGCTGCAGTCACTATACACATGGAGTTGCCGTGAGTCAGAATCGACTCAATGGCAACTGGTTTGTTTTTATGGTTTTATACCACAATGTGTAATCAATATATTGAATAAGCATGAGTCCTGACATAATCAAAATGCAGCTTTGTTTTTATCTCTCCCCATAAGTTTCAGCTATTACTAATAATGGTATTTCTCTCCTTCCCTAGATGAAAACTCATCTAAGCCCATTTCTCTTAGGTCATAAAAAGTCACTTTATGTCTCCAACACCGGTACTTTTGAAATTAGAATATCAAGTCTCATGTAATAATTCCAACTGTGGTCTTGAATTAGTAAAAAATCTCCCATCCTCCCACCAAGAACTGCTTCAGACTTGAAGCCTGAAGTAGAGAAGAGGAGTGTGGGCCTCGCTCTCTGTTTTACTCTCTAGTATTTCTTCTTCTCTTCTAACTTCCAAGCCCTCTGGAGCTAGCTGTGGTCAGAAGGAAGGGGAGAAGAAAAGAATTCTCTTATTTGATGTTCAACACCTTAAGCTATCACTATGCTCTGTACGCTTCGAAGATTTGAAAGCTATCTCCTAGAACGTGTGAAGTCCTCGTCAGTCTTTCCCTACTGCTCTACTCTGTCCTGAGTTGTCTTGACTAGGTCATGTATCTTATGTCTCCCTTAGACACTGGGCATCTCTGGTATACCTCCAATCTCTTTCTGCATGGGTCTCCTGAGCTGCCATATTGGACAGGCCCTAGAACACCCCCAAAGTGGCGTGCTGTCTCTCTCTCATGTAGCCCAAATCTGTCCACAGAAAATGCTCCAACTTTCTGTCTTAGTTTCCTACTTCTGCTGTAACAGAAATACTACAAGTGAGTGGCTTTTAAAGAATAGACTTATTTTTTGCAGTTTAGGAGGCATAACATCCAAATTCAGAGCACTGGCTCCAGAAAAAAGTCTCTCTCTCTCTCTCTCTCTGTCAGCTCTAGGGGGAAAAGATCCTTGTCTCTTTCAGCTTCTGAAGTCCCAGTGATCTTCAGTTCCTTGGCAATTTTCACGTGGCACCTATCTTCCTCCGTTTGTGCTTTCTTCTGTGTCTGATCTGCTCTTTTTATAATTTAGAAGTGATTAGATTTAGGACATACCCTGCACTGAACTGATATGGCCTCATTAACACAACAAAGAAACTCCTATTTCCAAATAGGGCTCCATTCACAGTTATAGGGGTTAGGATTCCAATGCGTATTTTGGAGGGGACACAATTCTATGCTTAACACCATCAAAATGCAGCAGCCTTCTCTTGGTTCTGGAAACAAAGCAGTTTGTCAGCCCTTCCTTCACCTAATTTGTCATTTCTTAGGCAGGCTTCTGACTCCAGTCCTCAGTCCACCATAGCTTTCTCAGGCAAGAGTCAGACACCTGTCCCCTAGATCTCCCAGTGGCAGAGAACACATTTCAAACTCTGCAACTGCTTCCCTCCATGGCCCCTGACTAGGATGGGATTAGAAAGTAGCCCCTTTCCCACCCCTCCCCTAAATTGGGTGGGGACCAACAGCTCTGCAGAAGGTCTCTCCAAATTAATGTCTTTGTCAATCTTCTTTACAATGTTCTCTCTCTGACACCTTCTTATAACCTTGACATGGCTGAAGGGTGCAGAAGTCCTCAAACAAAATCTTGGAATCATTTACTTTCAAATCACTTAATGGTGATTTAGGTGACTCATTTGGACTTTTATATCTAGCCTAATTTCTTGTCTGGCCTTAAATTTCAATTTTAACATAGTTATGCATGCAAAGTTCCATCACTCAGAGACAATCACTGAAAACATTTGGGTGTATATCCTTTTCTACTTTTAAAGTATATTTATCTTGACAAAAATGGGATTATTTTATAACTTGAATTTTTTAAAAAAGCAACAATATGTTCTGAACATCTTCCCATGTCAATAAATGTCTACATCAACATTATTAACAGTTAAAACCTATTCCGTTGCATTGAACCTGCAATTATTTTTTCAATTCTTTCTTGATACAGGTGTAGGTTGTTTCTTCTTTCTATTATGGTAAGTGGCCCTTTGAAAGACATCTTTATTTACATACTTTAATTCATTCAATTATTTAATTGATAGTTATTGAGCATCTATTATAAAAGAATACCAAGATTTCCTTGGGATAAATTTCTAGATGTGGAATAGTAGAGTTAAAATGTGTGTATATTTTAAGGCATTTGATATATATTTCCAAATTTCCCTGCAGATATATATGTGGTTGTGTGTGTGAGAGAGAGAAAGAGAAAAGGAGAGAATGCATTTAGTTCCCAGAGAAGACAACTGTTGGGAAATATGATCTTCTTTTTAGAAACTTCTGAGCTATTTAATTAATGTAGTATAATTAACATGAGTCATAAAATGTATTTATATGACTCTAACAAGCTATTAGATATGCCTTCTTTTATTCTAAACTATTTTAGACATACAGAAAAATTGCAAAATAGTACAGAGTGCCCTTAAATCCCCCTCCCTCTTCCCCTAATGTTTACATCTTACCTAACCATAGCACATTATCAAGAACAGGAAATTAACATTGGAACAACAGTATTAGCTAAACTACAGAACTCAGTTTTGCCAATTTTCCCCTTAATGTCCTTTTTCTGTTCCAGGAGCTTATCCAATATCCTTCTTTGTATTTAGTTGTTATTCTCTGTGATCTCCTACAGTCTGTAACAGTTATTCAGTTTGTCCTTCACGACCTTGAAATTTCTGAAGAGCATGGATTGGTTATTTTGTAGTACATTCCTCATTTGGGATTTGTCTGGTATTTCTAAGATTGAAGTGAAGTTATGCATTTGGGCAAGAATGTATCATATCAAAGAGTCCATGCTGTTGACATTGTCTTATTACTGGTGATGTTGACCTTGGTCACTTGGAAACGCCATTTTAATGGTACAGAAAAAGAGTCCAAATAGCATTTGTTGGGCAGCAACTATATACTAGGCCTTTGTTCTTTCTGTAATCCTCCTAAAGCCTCTGTAAAGGAATTCTCATATCCCCATTTTAGTGCATCTCACAGAGTTTATGGGTTGTTGTTGCTATACGCTATTGAGTCGATTTTGACTCATAGTGACCCCATATGACAAAGTAGAACTGCCCCATAGGGCTTTCTTGGCTGAAATCTTTACAAGACCAGTTCATCAGGTCTTTCTGCCATGGAGCTACTTGGTGCGTTTGAACAGCCAACATTTTGGTTAGCAGCCAAGCGCTTAACCATTGCTCTACCAGGGTCACTTACAGAGTTTATGCAGCTCACTCAAAGTCATAAAAGATTTGTCTGACTCCAAAGCCAGTGCTTTCTCCAGCACAGCATAGGCATTTCTTCAACATGGGAAGCTATTAATAGCAAATTCAAGAGTGTGTGAGTGTGAGTGTGAGTTGCTACACTTCTAGGTCTTTTGTCTCAATTTTGTTTTCCTCGAGGTAGAGGTGTGTAGAGCTGTATTTTAGGAAATAATCTAATGGATTAACAAAGTCAGATATTTCATGATCAAAATTTATGAAAAATTCTTCTATCTTCCACAAAATCACAGTGCCTTTGACCTTGCCACCTCAAGATTTGTGTTGTTATTTTCTTTTAGATTATTGTAATAGAAAAGACAAAAAGCAAGTACAAAATAATGTCCTAAATTCAACACTGTGAGATGTATGTTTTTTCTCAGTCACATGTAGACAATACTTGCATCAAGCTGAATAATTGGAAGTCAATGATTTATTTCTCTCTTTGAATAGTTCGTTTGCCAGGAGAGGAGAACACACAAAGCATAATGCCTGCATAGCACTTACCATAATTAATGCCCATGCCCTATGAATGTCCCTGAGGTACCACTTAAATGGTAAACACTTCAACCCAATCTGCTATGATGATTGAATATCAAAGAATAAAATAAAAAGTTGAGCCTTGGAAGAAAAACCAAAATGAGATAATGCATGAAAAGTACTTAGCATAGTGCCTGGTACATAGTAAGCACTCCATCAATTTTAGCTCTTCTTGCTGCTGCTGAAACTGTCCAAGATGTCACTGTGGTTTAACCTGGGAGGGGGGGGAGGGGCTGGCTCATCCCTTGCTCCATGAAGCAGAAGATTAGACTGCTATAAATTTAGAAAGGTAGATGGCTGGTCTCAGGCCATTTGGCCGTTGTTTATCTTCTGTGAACTTTCCTGCGCTTTTCTATTGCAATATAATCTAAAACACCGTTATGACCCCATTTGGGTGCAAGGCTAGGAGCTAAATCAAGGTGATAGGGCAAGGAGTCAGTTAACCCAGCTCAGCCACTTTTGCAGTTACTTTCCATCTGAGGAAGTGGCTTTAACACACAGGTAATCATAGTGGCCCTGGCTATCGGGCAGGGTTTCTCAACCTCAGCACTATTGATATGTGGGGCCTGATATATTTTGTTGTTGTTGTGGGGGTAGTCCTTTGCACTGTGAAATATTCAACACCATCCTTGTTCTCTACTCACTAAATGTCATCAGCACCCCCACCCTAGTTGTGATAACCAAAAATGTCTCCAGACATTGGCAAGTGTCTCCTGGGGAGTAAAAATCATCCCCCACTGAGAACCACAGCTAAAAGGTAATGAGTAATTCCATACTCAATGTCAGTGACCATTGATACAAACTGGAAATGTTTAGGGGATGGGAAAGAATATTTATTGAGCAGCAAGTGCTTTGACAGATATATTACCTTATGTATTTCATGTGGTTTTCACAACAGCTCTAGGAGATGGCTATTATTCCCCATTCATGGAAGGAAAAATATAGGTTCATAGGAATTAGTTGATTCGCCCAATCTCCACCTAAGTGCTCAGTGGCAGTAGGGATGGAGATTTGACAACAAAACCCATGCCCCTTCAGTTATGCCCTAATGACTCTCGGTCCAAATGGAGCAGGCAGGAGAGTTTTCTAGCTTCATGCATTTTCTTCTGCTCAGGAAGAGGAAAATTACATTTACCAAGTACAAATGATTATTAAGCCATTACCTCTCAGCATTGAATCTAACAGTCTTTGTTCGGCTTTGTGAATATGTGGTTGAGACTCTGTTAAACTACATTTCAGCTAGTTAGTTTCCTATTTGGTTTTGCCATTAGGGGAAACTAGAGGGAGATTGGCAAGCAGGAGGAGTGGAGAGGGTCTTTCTTCTTCCTGTTTGCTAGTAGTTTCTGTCACCAAGTATGATCCCCAAACTGCCACTGCTGAGTACCTAAACTACTAACAGCAGGAAAAACAAAAAACAAAATGGCCATTGAGCTGATTCCAACTCATGGCAACCTCATGTGTTACAGACTAGAACTGCTCCATAGGGTTTTCTCGACTGTAATCTTTATGGAAACAGATCACCAGACCTTTCTTCCATGGTACTGCTGGGTGGGTTTGAACCACCAACCTTCAGGTTAGGAGTTAAGTGCAAACCATTTGTGCCACCAGCAGAAACCAACACTAAGTCCCCAATATGGCAGCATCCTTCCAGCGATCCAGCCAGCGGCAGGATCAACCTTGTGGCAGGCTGATTACACTGTACCCCTTATATCCCCAGTGGAGTAGTGATCTGTCTTCACTGGCTTAAACACATTTTCTGGGTATGGGTTTGCCTTCCCTGCTTGTAATGCTTCTGCCAACACCACCATCTGTGCATTCATGGAATGGTTTATTTGCCATCATTATGTCCCATAAATCATTGTCTCTGACCAAAAAACTCAGTTTGCAGCAATAATAATAATAATAAATATAGCAATGAATACATGCCCATGGAATTCACTGATCTTACCAACATATCCCAACAACCAGAGGTAGCTGGCCTAATAGAAGGAAGAAATGTCAAACTAAAGCTTTTTTTTTTTTTTTTTTTAGTTTGGAAACAAACAAGACAAAAAAGATTGGATTCTACCTCACAGGAGGTAGAATATGCTTTGAGTCAGCAACCAATACCTATTTCTGGCTCCTATAGGCAGAAATTATGGCCTAGGAATCAAGGGGTAGAAGTAGGAGTGGCTCCTTTCACTATTGCACCCAATATCTCACTCACACACTGCTTGCTTTTAAACTCATTATTGGGGTCTGCTGGTTTGGAAGGCTTAGTTCCAAGCAGGAGACACAACAATGGTTCCATTGAATTGGAGGTTGAGATTGCCACTGGGCATTTGGTACTCCTGATGCCTCTGAATCCAAAGGCAAATAAGCGTAAAGTCCTGTCCTGGTTGAGAGCACTGATATTGATTACCAAGGGGAAGTTGAGTTGCTGCTACTCAGCGGAGTTAGGGCGGATTGTATCTGAAATCCAAGGGATTCTCTAAGGAGTCTTCTAGGACTTCTATATAAAATAGTAAAAGTTAATGGAAAACTTCAGCAACATCAACAAAAAAGGATGTATAATCACCCAACCAGGTAAACACACAGCAACCAGCTGGCTCAGGGAAAAAAAGGATATGAACTGGGTATTGGAAGAAGAAAGTTATAAGTATCTAATGACTAGCTATAGGTCTTTAGTTACGGAAATGAAGCCTTCAGTTATATTTTCTTTCTTACCTGTAGTGTGCATACTTATGTATGTATATGTGTGTGTGTGCATGTGTGTGTGTGTGTGTGTGTATTCAACTAATTCTCTCTCTTCTTCCCTTTCACCTTATTTTTTATGTAAGTATTGTTGGTGATAGTTAACTTCACAATTTAGGGAGTTTTGGTTTTTTTTTTTTAGCTTGAAATAATTTTAGACTCAAGTTGCAAAAATAGTCATAATTTAGTCTTTAGGTTACAGAATATTCAGGTGTGATTGTGACTAAGCTCAAGGAGGAATAAATATTCTCCAGAAAGAGAAACAGTGACTGCCAACCAGAAAGGACTACTATGATGGTTGAGGCTTTATCTCTCTTCTACTTGAAGAGAAGATGAGAGCTTCTTGGTTTATACAAATGTAGTTATATCTTTAGGTGGAATGATAGATTTGTTACTTTTGTTGAACAGAAATTCAAATTTCTGTGTGCTTGGGTCCTGAAGTGCTATGGGTCTGAACTCTGTCAGTTATTACGTCATTAATAAATCACACCCACTCTTCTACGCCCTGCTTTGGGACTGGAAGACAGGAATTTACATTTCTCCTTTGCTATCTGGCTTCCTGTGAATTTCTGGTGGTAAGGGGAGCTAAACAGAGATAGGAAGGCTGGAGGAGAGGAAAAGACATTTCTTTCCTCCTGTTGGCTTGCTGTTACTTTGACTGTCATCCCAACAGCAGTGGACCTTTATCCCAAGTGTGCAGTTGGTTTCAGCCTCAAGCCTTATCAGAATATACTTCCCATACATGAAATTCACCCATTTAAACTGTACAATTCTGTGGTTTTTTAGCATATTCAGAGTTGTGCAACCATCAACACAAACTAATTTTAGAAAATTTTTACCATCCCAAAAAGAAACCCTCTACCCATTAGTAGTCACTTCTCATTTTCCACCCTGCCCTTACCCCTAAGGATTGGCCTATTCTAGACATTTCATATAAATGAAACTATATAATTTGTTACCTTTTTGACTGGCTTCCTTCACTTGGCATGTTTTCAATATCCACCCATGTTGTAACATAGAACAAGTACTTCATTACTTTTTTACGGCTGAGTAGGATTCCATTGTGTGGATATACCACATTTTTTAAATCTATTCATCAGTTGATGGACATTTGGGTTTTTTCCACTTTTTGGATTCCATTGTACTTGGATCCACAATCAACAGCCATGGAAACAGCAGTCAAGAAATCAAAAGACGCATTGCTTTGGGCAAATCTGCTGCAAAAGACCTCTTTAAAGTGTTGAAAAGCAAGGATGCCACCTTGAAGATTAAGGTGCACCTGACCCAAGCCATGGTATTTTCAGTCACATCATATGCATGTGAAAGCTGGACAATGAATAAGAAAGACTGAAGAAGAATTGGTGCCTTTGAATTGTGGTGTTGGTGAAGAATATTGAATATGCCATGAACTGCCAAAAGAACGAACACATCTGTCTTGGAAGAAGTACAACCAGAATGCTCCTTAGAAACAAGGTTGGTGAGACTGCTTCTTACATACTTTGGACATGTCATCAGGAGGGATCAGCCCCTGGAGAAGGCCATCATGCTTGGTAAAGTACAGGGTCAGCGGAAAAAAGGAAGACCCTCAATGAGATGGTTTGACACAGTGGCTGCAACAATGAGCTCAAGCATAACAACGATTGTAAGGATGGCACAGGACCAGGCAGTGTTTCGTTCTGTGGTACATAGGGTCGCTATGAGTCGGAACCGACTCGACAGCACCTAACAACAATAACAATGTCTCTCTCACATTACGAATCAACACAGACAGTTGGGGAAGCTCTTCTTCACACTTCATTCATGAACGCATGCTATGGAGACCACGCCATCTTGTAGCTTTAGCATCTGGAGCACATACTCTCTAAGGGTAAGGCACCAGGAGAAGAGAAGACTGGATAACTGAACACTGAGCTGAATGAGTTTAAGGACTTGACTTGCAAATGGTTTCAGTCACTTCCTCCAACACTTCACTGGTCAGAACTCTGTTATGGTCTCAACTGAGCTACAGAAGAGCCAGAGAAATGAGTCTCTTTGTCTGCCCAGAGGAGTCTCTGGTGGTGCAAACAGTTAACATGTTTGGCTGCTAACCGAAGAGTTGGAAGTTCCAGTCCACTGAGAGTCATCTTCAAAGAAAGTCCTGGTGATCTGCTTCCAAAAAACCAGTCATTGAAAACCCTATGCAGCACAGTTCTACTCGGACACCCATGGGATACCCGTGGGTCAGCATTGACCTGACAGCATTCAGTTTGCAGTCTGCCCAGAAAGAACAACAAAACAGAGCTTGGTAAACATACAGCCTGTCTCTGCTACAAGAATGCAGAATAAGGAACAGAAAGATGTCAATATAATACATCTCTACGTAAGATTTTCTGATTGCTTTACAGCTGAGCCTTGTATGCCTTTCCAGTGAATTCCCTTCCTTCTTTCTAAAGAACTTGATGAAAACTCTTATTTTCAAATCATGTGCCTTGAAGAGACTTAGGAAGAATTCTGACATCATTTACAAATACTTGAGTTACTTGAGCAAAAGTAATTTTCTATATAAAATACGTATGCTTATGTAAATGATTTATGGCTTTTCATATCTTCTGACACAATCAGACACGGCCCAGGAAACTGCAGCATAATGCGATAGGCTGAGAAAGGCAGATGCCTGGAACTGGACCTGCCTTCTGGAGTGCAAAAGGTGCTGGGAAGGCAGGGCAGGACTGAGAAGCAGAATGTGACAGCCTGTGTGGTGATAATAGGCGAAAATGATAGATGTCACCCAGGCAAGCCTGCGGCACTTGGTGGTCCAGGATGGAGCATATTTTGACAGAGAAGCCCAGCAAAGACTCCACAAAAACCAAACCAGTGCCGTCGAGTCAATTCTGACTCATAGTGACCCTATAAAGACTCCACAAGCAGCCTAAACTCAAACTGTAGGCAGACAGTGTAAAGGTTGACAAGCAAGCAAGAGACCTCAACCACAAGACGGCTCAGATAGGTCTCTGATCTTCAGACAAGGCAATATCCCAGTCCTAGAATGAATTTTGAAATGGAGAAAAAAGCAAATGGGTTGGATTAGAAAGCCAGATTATCTGAACAGTAAATAAAGTAAAGGTCCTCAACCTTGGCTACATAATAGAATTGCCTGGGGAGCTTATCAGAGGAACCCAAGACCTATTAAATCATCTGGAGATGTGACCTAGCCTCAAGAGACAGTTCAAGTTCCCCAAGTGCTTCCATTGTTTAACCAAAGCTGAGACCCAGCAAGCAGATGAGCACCTGGGGTGAAAATTGTACATCGATTTTTTCCTAATTAAAGTCAGGACTGGTTTAGAGGCTGAGGGTCTGGATATAAAAGTCTCTAGGAGCCCTGGTGGCACAACAGTTAAGTACTCGGCTGCTAACCAAAAGGTTGGCAGTTCAAAACCACCCAGTGGCTCCACAGGAGAAAGACATGGAAATCTGCTCCCATAAAGATTACAGCTAAGAAAACCCTATGGGGCAGTTCTACTCTGTCACATGGGGTTGCTATGAGTAGGAATTGACTCAACGGCTCCTAATAACAACAATATCAGGTACTGGTAATCCTTACTTAGCTGTGCAACTGTACACTTGTGTAAAATATACAATATTCACAGAAACTGGCATGTTATTTGGCAGCTGTTTGTGGTCTGATAATACCTATAAAAAACCCATTGCCATCGAGTTGATTTCAACTCACTACAGAATCCTATTAATGAGAAAAACACAATAAGAAGTTAAAATGGTTTCTTTCCACTCTTGGCTTCAATTTTAAAATATTTAACTATTTCAAAATATTTTAGACTCATTATTCAAAGGATTAACAAGAACAAAATAGCTAAGTGTTTCAAAAATAGAGGAGCTCCTTAGTAATTAAAACATTCATTATAATGTAATAGGAGGCCTCGGCTGATAGAGCTTTGGCAGTGCTGGCTTCTGGGTAATGAAATCCAGGTGTAATACCTACTGCAGTCACAGCTGCTGTTCCCCATTTTACCCAAGCCCTCAGTCTCAATGCCTGGAGCAGTCCAATAAGACAAAGAGAAACAACATTACTTTCTTGAGTATTTATGCCTTCCCCTTTTCCCTTTCAGATAACACCAGCAATATCATAAACATAGTTGCCATGGAAACAATAGCAACAACATACAAAACACAGTTGGGTTTTTGAGGACTTTACAGCTGTGACCGCAAATAAGAATAGTGAGTATTTTCCAAGTGTGGCCTAAATGAAGTGGTCATTGGATCCTGCCCTGACTAAAAGGTGTCATATAACTTGCTTTCACCTGTATCCTGAAAGAAATTAATCCATGTACAGGGATAAAGACTATCATATTCATGACAGATTATCCATGGTGACCTGATCGTAGTAGTCAATTAAGCCTTGGCATAGTCTCAATTGTATGATGAGTAAGATGTCTACGGCGATCCCTTCCTTTCTTCATTCACTTGTTGATTTATTCCTCCAAAGAATATTTGTTGACCATCACTGCATGCCAAACCTATACTAGATGCTGGCCACACAAAGATGAATAAGACACCAATGTCTTGCCTAGGTCCCTGGGTGGCACAAACGGTTTGCACTTGACTACTAACCTAAAGGTTTTGGTCTTGTTATAGAACATATTACTCCACGCTAAGAAATGCATGATGACCTTATTTGTGCATGTATATCTGTGTCCTACTTAAAAAAAAAAATTGATATATGAAAACCTAAACTTCTGAGAGATAAATGAGGAAATAATTTTTCTGGTCTCCAGAAAAAACCTTCATGAAGTAATTCACCTCTGGCTTGTTTCAAATAGCAAATTCAGTCAGGGCATTTAAGAATGATCAATCATTGATCACTTGACTAAGGAATTGGAGGGAGTCTAAAGCAGTGGTTCTCAACTCTGGTTGCACATTTGAGGTACACACCAGACCCATTGCCATTGAGTCAATTCCAACTCATAATGACCCTGTAGGACAGAGTAGAACTGCCCTATAGCGTTTCCACAGCTGTAATCTTTACAGAAACAGACTGCCACGTGTTTCTCCCATGGAATGGCTGGTGGGTTCGAACTGCCAACCTTTCGGTTAGCAGCTGAGCACTTAACCACGATGCCACCAGGGCTCCTTTACTAATGCCCAGACCTCATTTAATTGAATAACAATCTCTAGAAGTTGGAGTTGGGCATCAGTACTTTTAAAGCTTTCCAGGATTAATCTCAATGCGCATCCAGAGTTGAGAATCCCTTCTCTACAGCAGAGGTTGGAAAACTATGGTCTATGGGCTAAATCTGGATCATTGCCTGATTGATTCTGTAAATAAAGCATTACTGGAAAGCAGCCACTTCCGTTCGTGTATGCATTGTCTATGGCCGCTTTTGCACGACAATCTCAGAGACGAGTAACTGCGACCACCACAGAGTTGAGTAGTTATAGCACAGCTGAGTAGTCGCAACAAAGACCATACGGGGCACAAAGATGAAAATATTTACTATCTGGCTTTTTATGGAAGAAGTTTGATGACCTCTGGTCTGAAGAAAGAAAAGACACTTAAAAATTTTTAAATGTCCAGTTAATTATCTGCAGCTTTTTTCAGAAATGTAAATAAAGTAGCCTTTAAAAGTATTCTGAAAGTCAATGAGAAAAGATGGATTCTATTTAATAAAATTACATTTTCATGCAATTTTCAAAAGCAAGCATGGCAGTTATTAAGCTCTTGACTCTCAGTTTCAAAGCCACCCTTCCATACTCGGCTCTGTGATACTGGGGACAATAGTCTGCTTTGCCAGCTGCTCTTTGGTTTTGTTGTTGTTAAGTGCCACAGAGTCAGTTCCGAGTCATAGCGACCCTATGTACAACAGAAGGAGACACTGCCCAGTCCTGTGCTATCCTCACTATTGTTATTCTTGAGAGCATTGTTGCAGCCACTATGTCAGTCCATCTCATTGAGGGTCTTCCCCTTTTTCGCTGATCTTCTACCTTACCAAGCATTATGTCCTCCAGGGACTGATTCCTCCTGATAACATGTCTAAATTCAGGTGGAATATACTCAAGGTTGTACTTTGGTTCTGGTGGGCTTGTTCTAATTTTCTTCAGTTCTTTGGTAGATTCTGTCAATCGGGGAAACTAGAGGAAAGTTGCAAGTGTGGCGGAAGAAGAAGAGATGTTCCTTCCTGTTTGCTTTTGTTTCTGTCAACATCATCCCAGCAACACTTCTTCACTCGGGCAGTGACAATTTATTCCAGCAGCAACAGTTGATTCCAGTTTACAATTCTCCTAACACTCTCAAGAACAGTTGCATAGTGCACCCACAGAAACACTGCTCCTTTTCTTAAAGGTCTGGGTCCCCAACCTATGGGCTCCTTCTCCAAACTCAGAGACACCAGTGCCAGCCAAGCAGGGCCACCTCCTCCAAAGACCTGAGTCCCACCTCTGTGGGCCCCCTCCTTCAAGCTTCTAAGTTTTAATAATGCCAACTTCTCTTTTTTTGCCCAGCCCTAGAGGTGATAAAGTTTCCTACAGCTGCTACTTCCATGATACCTTAATGATTCCTTTTTGCCTTTTTAGTTTCCAAAGCTAGGAATATTTTTTATATTCAGTTCTCTCTGTTAATGTTACTGGTATGGATTCTATCTCCTGTGTGTTTGAAAGTTTTTGCCTACTAAAGGTCTAAGAAATCATAAGTTATTATTGTACCCTGTACTGTATCCCATAGTGATTGATGGATTCAAAATGTTGTGTGGGAAACGGAATGCTAAATTTGAAGACATTATGCTCTGTCTAATATAAGCTACCTACTTTTTTGTTAATAATGTCTTATTTATGCACTACATAAAAGAATGGGCTTTGCCACTGTGCATAATATGGATCACGACTTCAGAGGAAATGCCTCTTTTACTCTCTCCTGTTGGGAATTAATGAATAAGAATACACGGCATGTTTATAACAGTACATGCAAATATGCAACTTGGGGACTCTGGGGAACATCTCACCCATCCTGGTCATCCCCAAAAGATGCAGGTCACACAGAACATAAGTGAGTCAGATAACTTCTACCTACTCACTGAACCCAAAATATAACAGATTATTTCCTCCTTGCAAATAAGCTGAAAACTAGAGTTTATTACAACAAAGTTGTTGTTGTTGTTGTTAGGTACCATCGAGTCAATTCCAACTCATAGCGACCCTATGCACAACAGAATGAAACACTGCCCAGTCCTGCACCATCCTTACAATCGTTGTTATGCTTGAGCCCATTGTTGCAGCCACTGTGTCAATCCATACATTCCAGGTTCCGATTATTAATGAATGTTTGCAGCTGTTTCTTCTCTTTTTGAATTGTGCCACATCAGCAAATGAAGGTCCCGAAAGCTTAACTCCATCCACATCATTAAGGTTGACTCTACTTTGAGGAGGCAGCTCCTCCCCAGTCGTCTTTTGAGTGCCTTCCAACCTGAGGGGCTCATCTTCCAGCGCTATATCAGACAGTGTTCTGCTGCTATTCATAAGGTTTTCACAGGCTAATTCTTTTCAAAAGTAGATTGCCAGGTCCTTCTTCCTAGTCGATAGAACCAAAAAAAAAAAAAAAAAGACAAGTGAGCTAAAGACAAACCCATCAGTGGCTTTTGTTCTTTTGTTTGATCTATGATTTGGTTTCTAACGTTCATGTTCTAAACTGATTTATGTATACATGTTTGTTTTCATTTCTTAGTTAAGTTTCCTTTTAGAAAATGGCTGAATTGAATACAAAGTAGCAAGCAAAAATCAACCAGTTGCTGTCAAGTCGATTTCAACTCATGGCGACCCCATGTGTGTTGGAGTAGAACTGTACTACATAGGGTTTTCAGTGGCTAATTTTTCCAGAAGTAGATCATCAGGCCGTTCCTCAGAGGGGCCTCTGAGTGGATTCAAACTGCCAAGCTTTCGGTTAGCACTTGAGCACTTAACTGTTTGCAGCACTCAGGGACTCGATGAATATAAAGTAAAAGGATGCAATTGAACACTGGTTTTGTAGTACAGAGCGGGGGTAAGCAAATGATAGCCCAAGGACCACATCCAGCCTGCCACCTGTTTCTGTAAATAACGTTTTATTGCAACAGAGCCACGCCCATTTGTTTACATATTGTCTATGGCCGTGTTCCCTGCAATAACAAAACTTGCGACTGACTTTCTGGCCCTTTACAGGAGACGTTTGCTGATTCCTAACATGGAGATGAGATGCAGGCATCTGCAGAAACACAGTGGGGTGCAACCCATTACTGTGCAGGCCACAGAGCCCAGGGGGAGCTCTGGTTCTCGAACTTTCCCATGGCAGCTGTGTGCTCATGTTAGAATGCCCTGCCAGCTCCTCTGCACCTATCAATCCCCTACTCAGCTTTGAAGACCCTGTGTACATTCCTCTGTATCACTCAAAGTCTCCTGACTAGCTGGTGGGAGTCATGTCTCACCCTTCCACCACCCGTTTGTCTCCAACTGAATCTTAGGCCCTTTTAGAACTAGGATGGAGTGTTGTTCATTCATCCCTTGCACAGAGCAGCTAATTAGTGATTATGGGTTGATCAATTGCCCTGATCCAGAGGGACCTATAAGAGCTATCCCAGGGCCGAGGTATTTGTTTACTTTAGAAAAAGGCATCTGAGCTATTATCACCTGCTGTTGTGCATCCCATACTTCATGAACTGCCTTCAAATCACTGCCACCAAAATAGAGCTGGTAATCACTGGATAAAAGACTGGACTGTTCAGAAGTGAAGAATAGGGAAGGAGGTTCTTCGTCTTTGTAGCCCTCGTATTCCTACATATGCCTTGTGCTAAAATGAACAAACTAGATCCATGAATAAGTAGGCAGAGAGAGAAGATAGATACACAGACAGACAGCTAGACAGATAGATACATAGATAAAATTGTCAAGGTTCTAAAGCATCCTAAAGACAGTTTTACCTGTCCCAAATGACTTCTGTTTTATTGAGAATTTTCTCCTTAATAATGCAATATAATCCATCTTAAGTGCTATAATTTCAGATAGCA
Organism: Elephas maximus indicus; assembly: GCF_024166365.1. NCBI lineage: Eukaryota > Metazoa > Chordata > Mammalia > Proboscidea > Elephantidae > Elephas > Elephas maximus. Next base: position 165,351,579 of record NC_064846.1, read on the forward strand.
TTAATACTGAGAGTTAAAACCAAATACGACATAAATACAATATATTTTGTAACACTTAATCTTCTTCAAAGATTAAGAAAAACAGGGGAGAAAGAAGAAAAAGAATACAATTTATGCAATTTTGTCAAGTAGAGAGAGTCTTGAAGCACCAAGGAATAGTCCCACTAAACGATAATCATGAGCGGGCTCTTTCAAGTATTAATCCAGAACTCTGAGCAGCAGCCAGCCCTCGATGCCCCATGCCACTGCATTGAGGCTCTGCCTGTTGTCACTTGTTTTTCACCCTTCTGTAACCTCTTAGGATTTGTTTCTCCAAAATCTTATCAACCATCTCTTGAGTTCAATTGCCTGTGGTGTGCCCGTCGCCAGAGGTTCAATGCCTAAAGGCTCCTGTGAAAAAAGTACAGGCAGGGGCCTCTGTGATTCTTCTTCCTATTAAAAAAAAAAATGCCATTGCCATAGTGTTGATTCCAACTCCTAACGACCCTATAGGACAGAGTAGAACTGCCCCGTAAAGTTTCCAATGCTGTAATCTGCAGAAGCCAACTACCGCATCTTTCTCCTGCGGAGAGGCTGGTGGGTTCAAACTGCTGATCATTCAGTTAGCAGGTGAGTGCTTAACTACTGCACCACCAGGGCTCCTCTTCTTCCTATAAACCCATTGCCATCAAGTTGATTCCAACTCATACCAGACTGTTGGAAAAACAAGGAAATGAACAGGGAAGCTATTGGTAGTAGTTTTTTTTTTTTTAATACAAAGTTCCTAGTCTAAAAGTAAGTTTGCCATGGCTGTTCAGGTAGTGCCTAGTTTTAAACAAGCCTTCAGTAAGTATTTAGCCTACAAATAAAATAATATTCAAACATGCCTGTGGGTGTGCATACACATAAATTGTTGTTAGTTGTTTTTGTTAGGTGCCATCGAGTCGCTTCTGACTCATAGCGACTTTATGTACCCATACACCTATTGCCATCAAGTTGATTCCAATTCATAATGCCCCTATAGGATGGAGTAGAACTGCCGCATAGTGTTTCCAAAGAGTGGCTGGTGGATTCAAACTGCCAACCTTTTGGTTAGCAGCCGAGCACCAGCAGGGCTCTGCCTTATGTAAAACAGAACAAAATACTGCCTGGTCCTGCTCCATCTTCACAATCGTTGTTGTATCTGAGCCCATTGCTGCAGCCACTGTGTTGATCCATCTCCTTGAGGGTCTTCATCTTTTTCGCTGACCCTCTTCTTTGCCAGGCATGATGTCCTTCTCCGGGGACTGGTCCCTCCTGATAACATGCGCGAAGTATGTAAGACGAAGTCTTGCCATCCTAGATTCTAAGGAGCATTCTAGCTGTACTTCTTCCAAGACAGATTTGTTCATTCTTCTGGAAATTCATGCTATATTCAATATTCTCCACCAACACCATAGTTCAAATGCATCTGTTCTTCTTCAGTCTTCTTATTTGTTGTCCAGCTTTTGCATGCATATGAGACGGTTGAAAATGCCATGACTTGGGTCAGGTACGCTTTGGTCCTCAAAGTGACATCTTCACTTTTTAACACTTTAAAGAGGTCTTTTGCAGCAGATTTGCCCAATGCAATATGTTCTTTGATTTCTTGACTGCTGTTTCCACGGGTGTTGATTGTGGATCCAAGTAAGATGAAATCCTTGACAACCTCAGTATTTTCTCTATCATGATGTTGCTTATTGGTCCAGTTGTGAGGATTTTTGCTTTCTCTATGTTGAAGTGTAATCCATACTGAAGGCTGTGGTCTTTGGTCTTCATCAGTAAGTGCTTCAAGTCCTCTTCACTTTCAACAACCACCGTTGAAAGACGAGCATGCCTATGCCATTTTATCTTTAGAGGCACTGGCTTTGGCACAGAATGCAAGCATGAGTTCTTGGCTTCTGGTTCTCACCTTGGCTACACATTGGAATCACCTGGGCCCAAGCTTCTGCTGTAATTGGTCTGGAGTGTGGCCTGAGCATCAGGATTTTTCAAAGTTCCTCAGGTGACTCTATTGTACAATCAAGCAGGGTGACCAAACATCCTGGTGTGCTCAGGACTGAGGGGGTTCCTGGAACTGAGGAGGACCTGGGATATCAGACTTTCGGTGCTAAAACATGGAAAGTCCCAGGAAAACAGGGACTAGTTGGTCACCCTAACCGCTGCTCTAAGGGATGTGTGTTTGATGTGGGGAAGGGGAATGTGAGTAGCACGTGTGTTTCAGCAATGGTAATGTTGGCAACAGAGCCAGTTACGTACTACAGAATCACAGAAGGCGTCTAAAATAGATTTATGTCAGATGGCATGTTCCAAATTGTAGCGTGTGCAATTTCTTGCAAGGGCCAATATTTTTCCTATTTCCTTCTTCTTCTGACTTTTGCAAGTATGATCTTGTTCCTGAATGTATACTCTCTTTACTTAATTTTAAAAAAAAGTCTGTACCAACTAAATTGACTCCCATTCACCTGTGTTTTGGAATGATGAGTCCTTTCCTTTCCGTTGGTCAATGGTAGTTGACAGTTGCCGATATTTCAGTCAAGGAGATTGCACCATATCCTTCAGGAGTCTGTCTCATCCAGGTTTAGACAAACTTCAATGGCAATTGGCTCTTGGCAGTGACCCCTCATCTAGCTCACTTTCTCTGGAGGAGTCACCAAGTAAGCGGTGCATGGTCCTTCTCTTCGTGAATCTCCTAGGAAAGACTGGGAGAGAAGGGTCAGTGAAGAAAACACAAATATCATCAGAAAAATACCTCTCTTTTGTGTCTAAATGATGATTCTTTCAAAAGACCTACAAAAGCAAGAGATTGATTCCAACTCAACCCCAATATGGTAAAACTATGGGGGCTGCAGAAGGTTGAGGACAGGAGGAACTGTCAGGCCAGACCTCTTCTGACCATTGGCAGAGAAATAAGCTTGCTGGCAAACAGGGTCCTTCTTCCCCAGCCGTAAAATGTATACACTCTTAGAAGAGATCTCCATTGCAGGAACACTCAATCCTTCAATATCATTCAAACAGCTTTCCTTTTAGTCTTGTGGAGTGAGAAAAACAAGCCCTCGCATATTGTTATAAGGTTGCTCTTTTCCAAGCTTGAATCTACATTTCTATGAGTATTCTTTCTAGGACTCATTTTGTAATCTCTTCATCTTGGTGCCTCTCCTGCAAGCCTGCTTATGGGCTTTTAGGCCCTAAAATAGTAAAATGAGACAAGAGATGAAGCACATCTTCCGGAATGAACAGTGCTGAGGTAGTGGCAAGGGTTAGCTGCCATGTCCTATGTGCTATTTCTGGTTGACGATGCTGTAGCTTTATATAGAGATAGATAGATACTCAATCCATGCTCCCCAGCTCATCAACAACACTATTTGACTTTATATAAAACTGCTAAAGTTTGTCTAAAGTTACTAAGTATGATGTTGAACCTGAGTTAGCTTCCTGGGCTTCTTACATCAGCGAGTTGCGTCACTTTGCATAGCAATCAAAGAAAAGGATCTTGCTCGTGGGTAGGATAAAGAAGAATGAAAATTAAAAAGTCTCAAGGTTTTAGATTAGTTTACCTTCAGGTCTGTAACTTCAGGAAATGGCTGACAAGGAGTAGAGGAAGCAGGGAGTCTTTAAGCTGTGCCCAGCATCTGCACAGGGTGAATTGTGTCATACCTGAGCAGAGGAAACTTTCTGGATCTTGATTCAGAGCAGGGGGCTGGTGTAAGCCAGGCTCCAGGGGAGAGAAGCAGCATCAGCCTGGCAGCTTGTCAGTACCACTGAGCATCACCGCCTGCATCAGCGTGGAAGAGCCCCCAGGACAGCAGGAAGACGAGGAAAATCCAAAGAAAGCAGCACAAATAAGAAATAAACAGAGGAGCGAATCTAATTAAAATAGAGTAACTCAATTGCATTGAGGATATTTTTAGAAGCAACATGCTAGCATTTCATCCCCCCAAACACCCACTGCTATCACCAATATATTACAAATCTCTAGGTGCCTTCTCAAGATTGGACTTGGGCCAAATCTCGCCTGCTCTTCTTAGAATAGGAACAGAATGTGCTGTGTCTGCTATTTGAAATCTTGTTTTTTTTTTTTCTTCTTCTTCTTCTTTTCCGTAGAGCTGAAGTCAGGGCGTATGATGTCACAGCTGTGGGCCAGGTAGGCTTCCATTTTGTTGTTACTTTTTCCACCTCCATTTATTCTCATTTTTTATTTCTGGGCCACCAAAAACACAGAATTCAGCACATTGATACAATGAAATATATATGTGTATGTTGGCTGGGAAGAATCTGAATCTGATTTTGCTAGTTCTTCCTGGAGACCATTTTATGAAGGAATAGAAGCTGTAATTAAATGTTCTTCCCACTTACCGCAATTTAATTAAAAATACTAAAGTTATCGATTTTTAAAACCATTAAAAGGCGCCTTTGCTGCTGGTTCCAGGCAGTTGCTGGCAGACCATTCGCTCAGAGTATAATTTTCCATTTCTGCCAGTACAATGAAACCCTGTATTAAATACTTTCTCACTGTGGGCAGATTGGTTTACAGTTGAAGCAAGCAGGGATTTATAATCCCTTGCTGCTATTTGCTTGCCCTTCAATTCCGATTCTGCCAACACCACACAGATTTATCTCCTTGGCTTTGAAGGGATTTTTGGATTTGGGGTTGTTTCATTTCACAGGCTGAAGTGGGCTCAACACAAGAGACCGCACCAACCAAGTGGAGTATGGAAGGACTGAACACCCTCAGTTTGCTCAGGATCGTACGTAAGTCAAGACAGGTGAGGACGGAAGAAATGTTACCATCAGGCTGCTTGAGCGTCCTTATGGCATGGCAGCTGGCATCCCCTAGGGTGAGTGACCCAGTAGGGAAGTTGAGGAGGAAGCCACAGTGCCTTGTGTAACCTAGTCTCAGAAAGCACACACCATCACATCTGCCACATACCTTTCGTTAGATGTGAGTCACTAGATCCAGCCCACACATAAGGACAGGCAAAGTAAGTTCCATCTTTTGAAGGGAGAATGTCAGAGAATTTGTGTACGTATTTTAAAACCACCAAATTGTTGTTGGTGGTGGTGCCATCGAGTTGATTTTCAACTCATAGTGATCCCACGTGACAGAGTAGAACTAGGCTGTAATCTTTAGGCAGAAAGCCAGGTCTTTCTTCTGTGGAGCTGCTGGGTGGATTCAAACTGCCAACCTTTTGGTTAGCAGCCGAGTGCTTAACTGTTGCACCACCAGGGCTCTGAAAACCACCATACACTTGCTTTTTCCTCTATCTAGCTTCTTCCTTCTATAAAAGTTCAAATATCTCACCCCTCTCCTTTAGCAGGCCTTGACTCAAATGTCACTTCAATAAAGAGATCTTTCCTGACCCCTTCCATCTAAAATACTGTCCAAGTGCCTCTCTACATTATTACTCCACTTTACTTTTCTTCAAAGTACTATCATCACCTGACATTATATTCTACATCCATCTGTCTCTTTGTAGTCTGTCTCTCCCACTAGAATGGAAGCTCTGCAAAGGCAAAGGATTTTGTCCCTTGTTCACCACTGTATCTCCAGTGTCTGGAACACAGTGATTTTTCAACTATTCATTATTGACTGGATAAAGTCCTTCATTGCCTCATTTAGTAAACATTTATTGAAGACCCATTATTGGCAAAAAGGCAACAGGCCATGGGGAAAGGAGTTTGCAGTGGGAGAGAGGATGGGAAAATTACTAAAACAGGAGTATTAATAGGTGCTGCTTGAAGAAAGTGTTCTAGAGTTAATGAGAAACATTGGTTTAAACAAAATTGAACATGTTTTACCATCCCACAGCTTCTCAAATCTTTTACTATGCTAATGGGCCATGTAAATCCCCAAACAGAGAAATATAATAGGCTGGACTAGCACAATTTATTTGATTATGGACTTTCTTTTTCATTGAACCCAGACAGAAGAATTAGCCTGGAAGAGAAGAGTCCTTGAGACAGAAGGGGTAGACGGACTATAAATATAAATTTGGAGCAGTGAGAAGGATGTAATGATCAGGAGGAGGGAGAATTAGGGAGTTCAGGTGTGTGTTCTGGATATTCTACAGAACGTAAGAGACAAGGTCAATTGCTCAGAGTGAGGGAGACAGGAGTGCTACTGAGACCCCGAGAAGTTGGAAAAATGCCTGCAAAAGCAACAAAGGAAATATAAATAAACTAACGGCAGAGCTACTGCATGGGCTGAGCAGTGACCACAGAGGATAAGTGTGGAGCAGTCCCAGCCAATCCAGTTTCATGACTTTCTCCACCCCAATGGCCAGTGGCATGTGAGTGGAGAAAGCAAGTAAAAACAGTAACCCAAGGGCTTGAATTGACCTGACATAATTCCCATAAGTTCGAACAGAAAAGAAATTCTAAAACTCGAGAAGGAAGCGCTGAAAGAATACATCCAGAGTGGAAGTGGGGAAAAGGACAAGCAAGGTCCAAATCAGCCATGAAGAAGGCAGAAGGGGAAGAGACCACATGCCAGCTCAAAGGTGGGGAGTAGGTGAGAGGAAGTTAGAGATATGGCTGATGAAGACATCAGGCTCCAAGAAGGCAAGGTGTGGATTCAAGGTCATGCACACTGAGCTGTTCTGGTCCATGGTGAGATCCAGTTTGGGAATACACTCAAGGATGGCTGCAGTGGAGGGAAAGTGAAGGTGCTAAAAGGAACTGCTTGCAAATTTCCCTGGTTCCTCATACATCTATTATCTTCTGATGTCCATGAAGTGCAGGGACCTGTTCTCTTCATCTTTGAGTCTTTGGCTTGGAGCTCTTCTCCTGGCATATAGTGGGACCGTCAGAATTTGTATGGCTGGATGGACAAAAGCCTGCATGAATAAATAGGTAGCCACACAGGTATGAAAATTGCCAAGGGTGTTGGCAAGACAGTGATGGCAAATGTGCAAATGTGACTGATGAAGTACAACCAGCCTGCCCATGTCATGATGTCTTCATTTACGGAGCCATGTTGAAAAACTGAGTCATTTTCATATCACTGCTTTCTGAATGCTGATGTCTTGACTTAAAGGACTGAATTCCTAACCACAGTTCCTAGCCCATTTTTTCATGTCTTTCTCAATTTCTGTTCTCCTTCTTGTGGAAACCTCCTTGACTTAGGATGAACCTATAGCTTTCAGAACTGCTTTGGTCTCTTAGTGCCTGCCCTGACTGGCTAATTCTCCATCCTGGGAAATCAGGGAAAGGTTCGTGCTTAATACTAGGGATTTAGAATAATGAGTGAGCTGTGGATTGGGGGATCCCACACAGTGCATAGCAAGCCTCACGCGCCCAGTATTGCTCACCATAGGTACAAATTTATGCCATTAGGAACCCAAACAGGCCCTCGTCGTACTTTAGAGGCTATAAGAACTACCTGAATACCCCACCCTTGAATTCCAGTTCAGCAGGACTTGGAGGAACCTGCTAATCTATGTTTTAACAAGCACTCCCAGTGATTGACACCCAGGCAGTCTCAGATAATGACGAAATGCCACCCTAAGTTTTTTGCCAATGCCTTTCAGTGTTGAAAACACTTAGGGACAACAATCTGACCAAGAAGGGATAAGGGTCTTGTCTTAAAATTGAGTCAGCACAGCATGCACACTGGCTTTTTTTCTGGGAGAATATGGTTTTTGGAGGGGGCTTGGGACGATTAGAGGAGTCCCTGGGTGGTGCAAAGGGTTAAGCGCTCAACTACTAACCAAAAATTTGGCAGTTCAAACCTACCCAGAGGCACCTCAGAAGAAAGGCCTGGGGATCTGCTTCCAAAAGTTCACAGCCTTGAAAACCCTATAGAGCCCAGTTCTACTTTGCACATATGGGGTCATCATGAGTCAGAATTGACTTGATGGCAAATGGTTTGGCTTTTTGGTTTGGGGGTGATAAGACAGAGGAGGCAGATACAGGACCCCAGGCACACCTCAAAAGGTCTCTGCCTTGAGCTGCCTGCAGCACAATGACTTACCCTCAGATTATAGCTAGTAACACTGCAGAGAGGCTCTTTGAGGAGGGGCCAGGGAAGTTTTTTCCAATGATGCTAGAGGGCAGGTGAAGAGCAGATTTATATTCTTCAGGATATAACTGTGCTCCATAAAAGCAGCTCCTGGCACTCACAAAGTGTGCTTAAGCATCAGACAAAATGAACTATGTAAATGCAAAGTAATATTAATTGAGAGTGTTTTATTGTGAACACCATGTAAAAATTACCCAAAGTGTTATTGACATAAAATGCTGCTTAAAAAGCAGAATTCTTCAGCCCTTTCCCAAGGAATCTGCTTTGCTGTTCTCTGGCCTCCCGCTGAGCAGGAGGACAGAAAGTGCCTCTGGGCACATCCGCCAGCTGGTAGGAATCCACACCAGGGCCCCACCCAGCAGTTAGGCTTCTTTTTCCCAGAAGCTCACAAAATACCTCAGCTGACCCTTCTCCACCACCTCCTAAAAAGACAAAAATGCTTTCACCAGCTTCGCCATTAGCAGGGATATAATCAATCCTTGAATTTTCTTTAGAGCTGGTTTATAGATGTAGGGGAAAGAAATCAGCACCCACGTCACACGCAAACCTCATTCTCTTACAATCTGTCTAACCCTGAGCAAACCCTTCCAGGTCCCTGTGCCCATTCACAAAATCAGCGAGTGTCCAGCATCCTTCAAGTTTGCCCCAATTCTCCTCCAGCCAGCATCTTGGAGATGCTTGTTGTTATTGTTGAGTACCATCCAGTCAGTTCCAACTCATAGCGATCCCACGTACAACAGAACAATGCACTGCCTGGTCCTACACCATCCTCGTGACCCTTGCTATGTTGGAGCCCATTGTTGTAGCCACTGTGTCAATCCATCTCACTGAGGGTCTTCCTCTTTTTCACTGACTCTCTATCTTACCAAGTATGTTTTCTTTCTCCAGGGACTGGTCCCTCCTGATAACATGTTCAAAGTACATGAGATGAAGTCTCACCATCCTCACTTCCAAGGATCATTCTGGCTGTACTTCTTCCAAGACAGATTTGTTTGTTCTTCTGGCAGTCCATGATATATTCAATATTCTTCGCCAATACCACAATTCGAATACATCAAATCTTCTTCGGTCTTCCTTATTCACTGTCCAGCTTTCACTTGCATATGAGGCGATTGAAAATACCATGGCTTCGGTCAGGCATACCTTACACCTCAAAGTGACATCTTCGCTGTTTAACACTTCAAAGAGTTCTTTTACAGCAGATTTGCCCAGCGCAGTACATCATTTGATTTCTTGACTGCTGCTTCTATGGGTGTTGATTGTGGATCCAAGAAAAATGAAATTCTTGACAACCTCAATCTTTTCTCCACTTATCATGTTGTTGCTCATTGGTCCATTTGTGAGGGTTTTTGTTTTCTTTATGTTGAGGTGCAATCCATACTGAAGGCTGTGGTCTTTGATCTTCATCAGCAAATGCTTCAAGTCCTCTTCATTTTCAGCAAGCAAGGTTGTGTCATCTGCATATCACAGGTTGTTAATGAGGCTTGCTCCAATCCTGATGCCACTTTCTTCTGCATATAGTCCAGCTTCTCTGATTATTTGCTCGGCATACAAATTGAATAAGTATGGTGAAAGGATACAACCCTTACGCACACCTTTCCTGACTTTAAACCATGCAGTATTCCTTCATTCTGTTGGAAGGACTGCCTCTTGGTCTATGTACAGGTTCCTCATGAGCACAATTAAGTGTTCTGGAATTCCCATTCTTTGCAACTTTTTCCGTAGTTTGTTATGATCACGCAATCGAATGCCTTTGCATAGTCAAGAAAACACAGGTAAACATCATTCTGGTATTCTCTGCCATCTGCCAAGATCCATCTGACATCAACAATGATATCCCTCATTCCACATCCTCTTCTGACTCCTGCTTGAATTTCTGGCAGTTCCCTGTTGATGTACTGCTGCAACCATTTTATAATTATCTTCAGCAAAATTTTATTTGCAGATGATATTAATGATATTGTTTGATAGTTTCTGCATTCTGTTGGATCACCTTTCTTTGGAATGGGCATAAATATGGATCTCTTCCAATCAGTTGGCCAGGTAGCTCTCTTCCAAATTTCTTGGCATAGAGCACTTTCAGTGTTACATCCATTTGTTGAAACATCTCTGTTGGTATTCTGTCAATTTCTGCAGACTTTTTTTTTTTGGCAATGCCTTCAGTGCAGCTTGGAGTTCTTCTTTCAATACCGTCAGTTCTTGGTCATATGCTATCTCCTAGAATGGTTGAACATCGACCAATTCTTTTTGGTACAGTGACTCTGTGTATTCCTTCTATCTTCCTTTGATGCTTTCCGCATCATTCAATATTTTGCCCATAGAACCCTTCAGTATTGCAACTTGAGGCTTGAATTTTTTCTTCAGTTCTTTCAGCTTGGGAAATGCTGAGTGCGTTCTGCCCTTTTAGTTTTCTAATTCTGGGTCTTTGCACATGTCATTGTAATACTTTACTTTGTCTTCTCAAGCTGCCCTTTGAAATCTGTTCAGCTCTTTTACTTCATTTCTTCCTTTCGCTTTAGCTACTCTACATTCAAGAGCAAGTTTCAGAGTCTCTTCTGACACTCATTTTGATCTTTTCTTTCTTTCCTGTCTTGTTAACGACCTTTTGGTTTCTTTATGTATCACGTCCTTGATGTCATCCCACAACTCGCCTGGTCTTCAGTCATTAGTGCTCAATGCATCAAATCTATTCTTGAGATGGTCTCCAAATTCAGGTGGGATATACTCAAGGTTGTACATTAGCTCTCATGCACTTCTTTTAATTTTCTTCATCTTCATCTTGAACTTGCGAGTGAGCAATTGATGGTCTGTTCTGCAGTCAGCCCCTGGCCTTGTTCTGACTGATGATGTTGAGCTTCTCCATTGTCTCTTTCCACAGATGTAGTCATTTGATTCCTATGTATTCCATCTGGTGAGGGCCACGTGTATATTGCTGAAGAAAGGTATTTGCAGTGAATAAGTCTTTGGTCTTAGAAAATTCTATCATGCGATACCCGGTAATGTTTCTATCACCAAGTCCATGTTTTCCAACTAACAATCCCTCTTTGTTTCCAGCTTTTGCATTCTAATTGCCAGTAATTATCAGTGCATCTTGATTGCATGTTTGATCAATTCTGGACTGCAGGAGTTGGTAAAAATCTTCAGTTTCTTCACCTTTGGCATTAGTGGTTGATGTGTAAATTTGAAGAATAGTCATACGGTCTACTTTGCCAGGAATGACAAATTGAAGAGGAATGGCATTGCATTCATCATCCAAAAGAACATTTCAAGATCTATCCTGAAGTACAACACTGTCAGTGATAGGATAATGTCCATATACCTGCAAAGAAGACCAGTTAATATGACTATTATTCAAATATTGACTGACCTTCTTTGCAGGTATATTTTTGTCATTTTGTCATTCCTGGTAAAGTAGACTGTACGGTTGTCTGATTCAAAATGGCCAATACCAGTCCACTTCAACTCACTAATGACTAGGATATTGATCTTTATACAGCCCACTTCATTCTTGACGGCTTCCAATTTTCCTCACTTCATACTTTGTACATTCCAAGCTCTGATTATTAATGGATATTTGCAGCTGTTTCTTCTCATTTTGAGTTGTGCCACATCAACAAATGAAAGTCCCGAAAGCTCGACTCCATCCATGTCATTAAAGTCGACTCTACTTTGAGGAGACAACTCTTCCCCAGTTGTTTTTTGAGTGCCTTCCAACCTGAGGGGCTCATCTTCCGGCACTGTATCAGACAATGTTCTGCTGCTATTCATAAGGTTTTTACTGGCCAATGTTTTTTGGAAATAGACAGCCAGGTCCTTCTTCCTAGTCTGTCTCACTCTGGAAGCTCTGCTGAAACCTGTCTACCATGGGTGACCCTGCTGGTATTTGAAATACTAGTGGCATAGCTTCCAGCATCACAGCAGCACGCAAGCCAGCACATTAAGACAAACTGACAGACCAGTGGTAGTTGGAGACACTAACGGGCCTTTTTTGACAGGAGCTATATTCTTTGTGCACACCAAGCATAAGAAAGCAGGGAAGCCCTCATCTGTGGAGAACATCTTAAAGTTGCATCAGATCTGCTCCTCCTCTCAGACACAAAAGCTCAGAACTAGCGATGGCCTCCTCCTTAGTCTGAGGCAGGCAGTAATTGATTTGACCTGCTTTATGAGGACAGCCTCCCAGGCATGACTGAGTGCTAATTGCTGCTAATGAGGCAGCCTCTTCAACTAGCTGTGGTCTTGAGCTTCTTGTTCTCTTTCCTCCTGGCGGCTTTCCTGCTGCTGGGTTCTATGTGAAGCTTCTGGGGAGCCCTCTCACCCATAGCCAGCTCCACGTCCCCAGCTGCTGAGGGCTGTGTTAAATAAGTAAGGGCAACTTCCATCGCTTTTCAAAAGGGCGACCAGGCAGCGGCTAAAGATGCACTGAGGCAAGGCAGCTCTTGAGGAAATGAACACTAATATGTTACAAGATCTTTGGAAAGGACTTCCAGGATGCCTTTCACTGGTTCAGCTCACTTCCCAACATTCATCTCTCTCACCCAAGGGAAAACTCTCACATCCCAATCCATGAAAGAGTGTTTTCTTGCTAACAGTTACTTTGGGGCTCTTAAGTTTTGCTTCAGTGACCTTATGTCTCCGAATTAATGAATGGTATCATTTTTAAAATTATGACCACTTGTTGAATTAATTTTAGTTCTCTAAAAGCAGAATACCAGCCACCTTGATCTTCTGCCATATAAAAGATATCTTAGATAATACAGCAACCTGGAACAGGGCTCGGCAAACATTTTCTGTAAAGGGTCAGAGAATAAATATTTTAGTCTCTGTGACCCCCGTGGTCTCTGTTGGGAGTATTCACATCTGCTGTTGTAGTGTGAAAGCAGCTGTAGAAAATACGTATGGGTGTGGCTGTGTTCCAATAAAACTCTATTTACAAAAACAAGTGGCAGGTCGGATTTTGCCCATGGGCCATCATTTGCCAACCCTTGATCCAGAATAAGCATTCAAAATACATCCAGTCTGAGCATATACAAAATTATCATAACCACAACATGGTCTAAGAGAACCACATTTTATGTTTGTTAGCCTCAGTTTCCTCACTTGTGGAGTAAGGGTTTGGACTCTACTTTTCTTAGATTCCCTTCCAGGTCTAGCATGTATAACTCCCTGCAATTCTATAAGGTTCTCAAAATTCTGATCATGAATGTTAATCTTGTAAAACTATTTCAGATTTGACCACACAGATGCTTCCCCTTCCCAGTTCTTTTTTTTTATTATTTTCATATCAACCACAAGTAACACTGACAGCATCTTTAATGGACCAGGCCTACTGTAGATAAATGCAAACATAAGACCATGGCCTCTACTGCCCAGGAGCTCACAAAGCGTCCCCAACTCCAAACTAGGAATTCATTCCTACCTACTCTCTGCCAACATACATATTCTCGTCTCCTGGTTTCTCTCCTCCATAAATCCCTTCCAAGATTAACTGTATTTCCAACTGCCTTACCTTCTTCTCTAGGTAATGACCAAGCACTTCTTTTTTTCTTTTTTTTTTGCATAGTTACCTACAACCAGAGTTGTTCTTGAATGTGTTGCCTTTCTATCTTGTGCTTGTGGCAAAACAATTAAAAACCCTTTCTTTAAATTGCTGTGCATGTGAACATATTACATGTGCAACCTAGTTGGACGGAGACAGAGGAACTAAAGTATAATTGAGATGCAGGTGTGCAATTGTTTTATGTGACTATAGAACAAGAAGAAATAATAGCTTGGAAATGAGTGCCTCAGGTAATGCTCCTGTCAAGTATAGTAAAGGAAATCTGTGATGTAGTTAAGATTGTGTGCTTTGGGTTGTTTTTAATTTCTGGTTTAATTTTGCTGTTTTGGCTCTTTGGACTTACAAATTCCTGGGATTAGAGTATAGTAACTTTTTTTTTCTTACTATTATTGCTACCACAGATTACAGTAGCACTCAGCTACTAACCAAAATGTCAGCAGTTTGAATCCACCCAGAGGCAACAGGTTTTTTTGTTTTGTATATCTGCCATGTGTGAGGCAAGGGGAAATGCCTGTTGTGGAAGATTGGGAGCCTTCCTTGGTATTGTTAGTATAAATGGGGAAGAGGGTGTGGTGGGATTTATGGGGAAAAAAGAGAGACCACTTTTTCTTTGAAACATTGATGATTTAAAAACAATAGGGGAGCCCAAGAAACTAGAAAATAAACAACAAAGTAAACCAAAGAAAATAACAAAGACATCACAGGAGTCCAGAAAGTAGAAAACAAAGAAGTACTAGAAAGACTCAGTAAAACAAAAGCTTTTTTAATGAAAGAAACTAACAAAATAAACAAGTCTCTTTAGCTAGACTGAAGCTCCCCGGGTGGCATAAACGATTTGTTATCAGCTGCTAACCTAAAAAGGTTGGTGGCTGGAGCCTACTCAGTGGCACCACAGAAGAAAGGCCTGGCAATCTGCTTCCATAAAGATTACAGCCAAGAATACCTATGGAGCCCAATTCTACTCTGTAACACATGGGCCTGCCATGAGCCAGAATTGACACGAAGGCAATGGGTTGGATTTTGGAGCAAGACTGATAAAGAGAATGAGAACATGCCAGTAAACACTATAATAAAACATAACAAAAGATATAATAAAGATTTATAAATATCATAAAGAATAAAATGAACTTTATGCCAATAAAATGTAAGTGAAAAGGAAAATTTCTAGAGCAATATAAATTACTGTGGCACAGACTGCTAGTGCTCACCATAATCTGTGTTCTCCTCTTCTTCCTGGGCACATAACTGGACTGCATTTCCCAGACTCCTCTGCAGTTAGATGTGGTCATGTTATGCAGTTCTGGCCAATGAACTGTCCCATAAAAAACTTCCAGACGTAATTCTCACGCTCTTAATATTCATGGCTGAATATACAGGACTCCAAGAGCCTGGAAAAGGGTGAAACTACAATACACAAGGAGCCTCAGTTCCTGAGTGAACCATTGGATTTGGAGGCATCCTTCACTCCATTGCCACCACTGACCCACATTGGCCACTTACTGCAACATGCATGGGGATTATTTGGCACAACAGTTAGCCTACTTTGACTAATACAGTAAATAAAATTGACTCAAGAAGAAAACAGAAAACCTAAAAAAACAATGACCATAAAAGAAATCAAATAAGTATTCAAAAATCTTTCCTCTTGCCCCAAAGGATATTAGGCAAAATGATTGCTATAGGCAAAATTCACAAAGCTTTCAAGGAATGGATTTTTTCTATCCTATATGTATACTGTTTCAGATATTAGTAAGAGATTTCTATCCTATATGTATACTGTTTCAGATATTAGTAAGAGAAAACTATTTTAGTAAAGTTTGTTTACACTCAGAAATGCAAAATTGATAAAGCATCAGAAAAACATGAGAAAAGCTATTTGGCTATTTCAACAGAAACAAACAGAGAAACACTTGATAAATTCAACACCCATTCAAGATAAAATTCGTAGTAAACTTGAAAGGGGACCTTCCTTAGCTTCCAAAGAATATCTTTTTTTACAAAGACATTCCATACACCTGTATCACACATCATATTTAATAGTAGAATCTTAAGAATGACCCAGTAAAGTTAGGGAAAAGACTAGAAATAGCATGAGCTTTGGTTAAAGCCCTGAGTTAAAATTCTAGGAAGAGCCACTTAGCTTCTCTGAGGTACAGTTTACTCATATGTACTACTTGCTAAGTACTAAGGGTTGAAATATACGTGTATCTATATGCATGCATCCTAGCACAGAGTCTGACGACAGAGTGAACCCTTACACATGATTAATAATATTGTTGCTTTACTATTGTTATTTTTGTCCTCAACCTGACCATCTACATGCCACAATGTTTTATTTATTTATTTTCTTCTCAGCCCCAAACAAAGTGAGTCTGGAAAGAATTCTCGAAAATGCCACTGGCTATCCATCTAAATAATCAACAAATATCCCTATGCTAAGCATTGCAAAAATACAAAATAAATGCAAGACATGGTCTTCCTTGTCTAGTAGGAAGGATGAAACAATTGTCCAATGACTCATAAAAAGTGAGAAGGTGTTGGATGCCATGAGAGCAATAAACAATTTCGTGGAGGTTTGCAGAAAGGAGGGATGGAATCTGGTTGGAAAGGTGAGATCAGGAAAGAAGGTCACTCCATGCAGAAATAGTAGAATGGGTAAAGGTTGGGTGTCAGAAAAGAAAAAGGCATACTCAGGAAACAAGGAGTTTGATTAGTGTATGGTAGAGACTGGAGTCATGGGAAGGACAGCTGGAAAGAAAGACTATGAAGCCAGGGAAAGGTGTCTGGGCTTGATTCAGGAGGCAACAGCAGATTTTAGGTAGACACTTGAAGAAGATAAACCTGACAAAAGTAAGCGGGATGGAGGAACCAGGAGCAAAGAGGCCAGAGGGGTGTTCAAGTGTAAAGAGCAAAGGGCCTTGTTAGTAGACTTAGGGTTTTATCACACTTCTGAGTATAAAGAACTTTCTCTGAGGTCACGCCAGTACCACGAACACATGAAAGAGGATGTGAAAAGAGCTTAGTTGGAAGAGTCAACCCTAGGCACACTCAGCTGGTTGCAGGTCTTGCACAGTAGGAGGTTGCCATAGAAAGAAGGCATATTAGGAAAGGCTTTCACTGGCAGAGCTGACTAGACATGGCCACTGAGGTGAAGGAGAAAAGTCAAGTATGACTCAGAAGTTGTACGGGGCCATGAACAGAAGCCAGAAAATCAGGCAGGCTCAGCTTGTTTGGGTAGAGTCTAATGAGGTTGTTGTGACCATATTGAGGTTTAGGTGGAGATGTTCTTGCAGGCAGTTGGAGACTCAGGACTTGTATGCTAGAGAGAAGAGTTTGGTGTCATTCAAAACTGAAGCTTGAATGGTCTTACGTCATGGAAATTAAAAATTCCAAGTCATCCACGGAAGTGGGAAAAGAGGAAGTGAAACTTTAATAGGGCTGTAGCAATTTATAGCACGAAAATGAAAATGGCATATATATCTGTGAGTTGTCTAGGAAAAACACATTGGTGATCGGCAATGAGAAAAATTTTTCTGGGAATCTGTCCAAGAGCACAAGGCCTTCCTGCTTGTTGCTTCAGGCTCTAAATCTCCTTCCTAATCTTGGGGCAGCTCCCAGTTCCTGCCTAGCTTCTCACTCTAGCCCTGGCTTTGAAGTCTGGCTCAATTTTCCAAATTCTCCCCTTCATGGAGTGTCAAAAAGAAGCTCACATTCTCCTTCTTTAGTAGCTTAAGTATTCCTATTGCAGGCACAGAAAAAAAAATGGTAACAAATGGCGACTAAGTTGTAGACTTAATGAGACACCTTTAAAATGCTGATATTCATTAGCCCTGATCTTCCTGTAAATATCAGGCAGTGGTGTGCTGCAGTCACCTTGTACTGGCTCACAAGAGCCAGCTGTTCAATTTTCAGAAATTTTGTAAGCCGGTGGTTAAATACAGCCATTATTTAAAAAAATAAATTATATAAACTTACAATCAAATAAATTATTGAAAATCAAAGGTAGTGCTCAAATGCATCACTTCCTGTTTATTTTACTATTATTTATGTGCTTGAGGTTATTTGCATCTAATGTGTCTGTATAGTGGAAATGCTATATAATGGCGAGTTGCTGTACGTCACTTCCCAACTCTGTGTTCAACGACATCATGTTGGTAGCTTGAAATCAGAGCTTTTATATTTTCCCTTGGAGACCCAGCTGTTAAACATCGACCAGTGCAGCGCTACCATTAGGCACGTGTAATGCCACAGAAAAAGCTAAATATCATGGGTTGAAGCACTTGGTTGGAGTCCCAGTTCCGTTCCTTACAGAACAACCTTGGATAAATCACTGAGCCTCTCTTGTGTCCCTAGGATGAGGGAGAAACAGCTGCCATGGAGTCAATTCCAACTCCTGCTGATCCCGTGTGTGTGTCAGAGTAGAGGCTTTGCTCCATAGTGTTTTCAGTGGCTGGTTTTTCAGAATAGATCACCAGGTCTTTCTTCCCAGGTGCCTTTGGGTGGTGGACTTGAACCTCTAACCTTTCAGTTAACAGCCAAGCCATTAACCATTTGTGTCACCCAGGAACTCCTGTCTCCGTGAAAGGATATGTTAGTACCCTTCTCCCAGGATGATGTGTGTCAAAAACTCTACTCACATAACCCCATGGGACTCCACCACCATCTCTTCTCTTGGGCATTAGCCTGCCCAATTTTATCTACGTGGAACAGTCGATCGCTATGCCTGATGCCTTCCCTGGTACATTTTGGTTGGTAAAATGCTTGATTCCTCTGAAGTCAGTGCCTAACCTTCTCCCTGGTAGCATATAGGAATAGTCAGGAATGTTATTATACCCTAATTTCACGGGAGGATGATGGCCTAGATCACACCAGTAATGTTAGGGTGTATACAACTAAATACTCTCTTATTTCCTTTCTCACCCCAGGAGACAGCTCCCTAAAACCTACCATTACAACACTACGATATCAAAAAAACCCTCTAAAATATAATTTCAATAATACACCTACTTTCTAACAAGGGAAAGGTGTCTGTGTACATATGTGTTTTGCAGGTACTCTCATGGAATAAACACAATGGACATCTTATAAGTCTTGTTAGGAGAGTTATAAGCTAAAAGACATTTTACGATGGGGTTTAAAAACCAAAAAACAAGTATGTATTGAAAAAGTGCAGAAAATGATTTGCATCCTACATGGTGACATTTTGTCAAACCATCTGTAAAATTTATTTTGATGGGTTTCAGAACCCATGCTTTGAGCCTGAAAAGTACATTCAAGTGATTTGTGTCAACTTGTATGATTGGATGGTTGGCCTAGTTAATTCTACCACCTGTCTCAGTCATCAGTTCTTATTAGCTCTCATTTGATGAGGGAAAAAAAAACCTCTGGGATTCTATCTTCCATTGCAATTACCAAGGAATGTATCATTTTTATTTATATATCAGTATATCTTTTTTGTTTCTTGATTACTCCTGTAATAAATTCAGATTCTCCATGATTTGTCATTTCATATAATCCATTACTATTTGTAAAAAATAAGAAAAAATAAATAAGTAAATCAGAACTTTTTCATATCAAAGAGAAAGAACAGTCAAACATGAAAGTTGGATGACTCCTACAACTTCCAAACATTCAAGGAACCTCTGCGAATGCAGATTTTGGGTTAGCATATCACTAATTTTAGATTCCTAAAATTTTATAGGTTGTAACATTGAATGCCTGATTCCACTATTACAGGAAGGGGAGTAATAAGTGGGTGACAGTTGAAGCGAATGGCGTAATTGAATCAATTGCAATGCCACAAAGAAATTGAAAACTAAAGGGTCAATTTATTGCATGTGTTAAAGAATAGTGAGGGCAGTGGTGCTTCAGGGGTAGAATTCTCACTTTCACGTGGAAGACCCACGTTGGATTCCCGACCAACGCACCTCACACACAACCACCACCCATCGGTCAGTGAAGGCTTTGTGCAGGGACAGATTACCCAGTAAGCAAGGAAGCACGTGCTTAGGGCATCAACAATACAGGGACATCAGTTGTCCAAAGCAAAGAGCCATAGATGCCGAGCAGACAGGAAACAAGGAAAAGCGAGCGCTGCAGTGGAAGGGGAGTGGCAGGGCACTAACTGAAACTGACATCATTTTATAAATTTTGTATACTAACAGTTATATTTTCCTTTTCATTTTGGATTGATCAGGTATAACCTCTCATTCAGTTCTCTCCCGTCAACCACAGAAGGCTGCGCCACCGGCTCTGTAATCACGTGACTCCTGATGTATCCGGTCCTGCACAAAGCAAACCAAAAGGAGTCTTCAGATTGAACACACCCTTGTATTTGTATCATGGTCTTTGAGATTGCTCTCGCCACCATCAGGCGTCAGCAGTAGTCCAAGGAGCTATGGAAAGGCATTAAAGAACGGAAAGCGAGTGTATAAGTTTGTAAGTATTATTTCAAGACAAAAAGCCCTCGTGGAGATCTGCGAAGGGCCCACCAACAAACATATGTCAAAGAAATGAAATTATTCTTGACTGCTTTGTAAGTACTATTTCTTTTGACTGTCTCAGACCTAAAGAACAGAATTACATGCTCCAAATCAATTTTTTTATTTAGAAATTTTCAAATATAAATTTCTGTGTTACTGTCAAAATTCAAATGTAAATTTTATTTTATAAATTTTCCTTGTTTGATAAATTTATTTATTTTCAATTATGCAAATTTATTCGCTACGGTAGAAACAAATTTAAAAAGTGACATAATTTTATATCCAGGTAAAATGAAATGGCAACAACGAAGTTGAGTGCAAAAGCGAAAGCTCGCAGAAGATAAAAAGAAAAGGATTGTGACTCCCTAAAGATAATTCCAAAATTAACTTCTTTTTAAAAATGGAATGAATCAGAATCACTTCTTCCATTGAACACTCAAGTTTAATGGGTGCGAATCATTGTGCTGGTATCATTAGTGCTGAAATTGCTAATGGCAACACAAATACAACAGAATTTGTTCCAAATTCTGCATCCACTCCTTGCTGTAGTGTAAAAAAAAAAAAAATTAACAATGGCGTAGAAAGTGAAACTACTTTAGAATCTGAAATTGTCGTATCTGCAGACCCTGTAAATAACAGAAATATAGATCCTGTTGTGTGGAATAATTTTTCTTCTAATGATGTAAATTATTGGCTCAAGAGAGGGCCCAGTGATTGTAAACATCAAGTGGACCATTTGAAAATTCGTGTCTTAATCCTGCCCCTTTTTGTGTGTTGCTAGGATGCTGAACACATTTCAGCAGAGCTTCCAGACTAAGATGGACTAGGAAGAAAATCAGCCAGTGCAAACCCTATGGATCACAATTCCAATCCACAACCGATCATGGGGATGGTGCATGACCAGGCAGCGTTTCATTTCGTTGTATATGGGGTCAGTGCCTAACCTTCTGCCGTGAGTCAGGGGCTAACTTGGGGGCAAGTAACAACTTCTTAACTGGGCCAGCAGCACTGAGAATGAGGAAAGTCACAGAAATGTGTTTCTCCACTCAGGGGGTCCAAATTTCTCTTGGTAGAAAAGCAACTGAAGGATCATGGAGATGGTGCACGACTGGGCAGCATTTCATTTCATTGACTTGATGGCAGGTAACAACCACAACGTTAAAAGAATAATCCCAGATGCCGGGTACGCCGAAATCCAAGATGAATTGTGACCACCTAAAGCAAAGCTAAGGGATCCTGAAAACAAATATATCTACAAGAGATTCCAGAGAGAGTTTCAAAGTGCATATACGCATAATGAAAGCTGAGACTGCAAAATCATTGCATTAGAGAGACTGCAGATAACCACAGTTACGGAATGTATCTCAGAGTCATGATACTTCAGACAATGGGCAATAATTAAAACCGGAAACCTAACATTAAATTTAGCACCTAGCTCAAGCAGATGGTCTAGACTCCTGGCCACACACTTGGGTTCTCTGGGCAATCGACATGCATGTAAGTGCCAGGAGTTTACGTGTGAATATGTGGGAGGTCCTTACAACTAGCCTTTGATTTCTCCTTACAGCACCTATCTGTTCACTGATATTGTCGAAAGACATTTTATTGACGACCGTGTATGTGTGAAGCACAAGAGATAATGCGATGAAAAAGACTAAGGGCTCTCCCATAGGGAATTTCATTTTCTCCAGGAGGAAAGATATTGAACCTAATAATTGTGATGTAAGGTAAAAATTGAGATAGACAAGAAGTCCTGTGAGACTATCTAAAACCAGTCACCTTCAGCTCACGGAGACCCCGTGTGTGTCAGAGCAGAACTCTGTGCCACAATGTTTTCAGTGGCTCATTTTTGGGAAGTAGATCACCAGGCCTTTCTTCCGAGGTACCTCTGGGTGTACTTGAACCTCCAACCTTTCAGTTAGCAGCCAAGAACATTAACTGTTTGCACCACCCAGAGAGTTTCTATCTATCTTTAAATTCTAATCTAAGGGTTGAGTGCATTTTTTCCTCAACATTCAGATTTTTTTTTTTTAAGGTTTGAAATTTAAGTTGCCTTTTCAAACTGTTTTGAGACTTTCAAAACTAAAAATGCTATGAATCACAGAAATGGAAGGAAATAAGGAGAAAGGCATCTGGATAGACAGATGGGACCTGAGAGGGGAAAGACCAGGCTGTGGGGTCTTTAGAGCCAACTCTTCTCCCTACCAAGCTCTCGTTTCCCTCTTTAAGCGGCAGATCAACTGGTTTGGGGCTTCATGCCAGCAAAAGCAAAGTTAGTAAGTTTTTTGACAGAGTTATGCATGTTCATCCGCAGAGGCTGGCGCTGGCAAGTCACTTTAGAGCTTTCATTTTGCTCGGCATCTGGATTGAATCAATCAATCATCAAACACAGACTCACTTTACATGATGATCGTTAGTTAATAATAATCTTTGTAAGAGTTCTTGAAAAGTTAGTCCACTTTTTTTTTTTTTTATAATAACTTTTATTAAGCTTCAAGTGAACGTTTACAAATCCAATCAGTCTGTCACATATAAGTTTACATACATCTCACTCCCTACTCCCACTTACTCTCCCCGTCTTGAGTCAGCCCTTTCAGTCTCTCCTTTCTTGACAATTTTGCCGGCTTCCCTCTCTCTCTATCCTCCCATCCCCCCTCCAGACAAGAGTTGCCAACACAATCTCAAGTGTACACCTGATATAATTAGCTCACTCTTCATCAGCGTCTCTCTCCCACCCGCTGACCAGTCCCTTTCATGTCTGATGAGTTGTCTTCAGGGATGGTTCCTGTCCTGTGTCAACAGAAGGTCTGGAGAGCATGACCGCCGGGATTCCTCCAGTCTCAGTCAGACCATTAAGTTTGGTCTTCTTATGAGAATTTGGGGTCTGCATCCCACTGCTCTCCTGCTCCCTCAGGGGTCCTCTGCTGAGCTCCCTGTCAGGGCAGTCATCGATTGTGGCCGGGCACCAACTAGTTCTTCTGGTCTCAGGATGATGTAGGTCTCTGGTTCATGTGGCCCTTTCTGTCTCTTGGGCTCTTAGTTATCATGTGGGCTTGGTGTTCTTCATTTTCCTTTGCTCCAGGTGGGTTGAGACCAATTGCTGCATCTTAGATGGCTGCTTGTTAGCATTTAAGACCCCAGACGCCACATTTCAAAGTGGGATGCAGAATGATTTCATAATAGAATTATTTTGCCAATTGACTTAGAAGTCCCCGCAAACCATGTTCCCCAGACCCCCGCGCTTGCTCCGCTGAGCTTTGAAGCATTCATTTTATCCCGGAAACTTCTTTGCTTTTGGTCCAGTCCAATTGAGCTGACCTTCCATGTATTGAGTGTTGTCTTTCCCTTCACCTAAAGCAGTTCTTATCTACTGATTAATCAATAAAAAAACCCTCTCCCACCCTCCCTCCCTCCCCCCCTCGTAACCACAAAAGTATGTGTTCTTCTCAGGTTTACTATTTCTCAAGATCTTATAATAGTGGTCTTATACAGTATTTGTCCTTTTGCCTCTGACTCATTTCACTCAGCATAATGCCTTCCAGGTTCCTCCATGTTATGAAATGTTTCAGAGATTCGTCACTGTTCTTTATCGATGCGTAGTATTCCATTGTGTGAATATACCACAATTTATTTACCCATTCATCCGTTGATGGACACCTTGGTTGCTTCCAACTTTTTGCTATTGTAAACAGAGCTGCAATAAACATGGGTGTGCATATATCTGTTTGTATGAAGGCTCTTGTATCTCTAGGGTATATTCCGAGGAGTGGGATTTCTGGGTTGTATGGTAGTTCTATTTCTAACTGTTTAAGATAACGCCAGATAGATTTCCAAAGTGGTTGTACCATTTTACATTCCCACCAGCAGTGTATGAGAGTTCCAATCTCTCCGCAGCCTCTCCACCATTTATTATTTTGTGTTTTTTGGATTAATGCCAGCCTTGCTGGTGTGAGATGGAATCTCATCGTAGTTTTAATTTGCATTTCTCTAATGGCTAATGATCGAGAGCATTTTCTCATGTATCTGTTGGCTGCCTGAATATCTTCTTTAGAGAAATGTGTGTTCATATCCTTTGCCCACTTCTTGATTGGGTTGTTTGTCTTTTTGTGGTTGAGTTTTGACAGAATCATGTAGATTTTAGAGATCAGGCGCTGGTCGGAGATGTCATAGCTGAAAATTCTTTCCCAATCTGTAGGTGGTCTTTTTACTCTTTTGGTGAAGTCTTTAGATGAGCATAGGTGTTTGATTTTTAGGAGCTCCCAGTTATCGGGTTTCTCTTCATCATTTTTGGTAATGTTTTGTATTCTGTTTATACCTTGTATTAGGGCTCCTAGGGTTGTCCCAATTTTTTCTTCCATGATCTTTATCGTTTTAGTCTTTATGTTTAGGTCTTTGATCCACTTGGAGTTAGTTTTTGTGCATGGTGTGAGGTATGGGTCCTGTTTCATTTTTTTGCAAATGGATATCCAGTTATGCCAGCACCATTTGTTAAAAAGGCTGTCTTTTCCCCAGTTAATTGACACTGGTCCTTTGTCAAATATCAGCTGCTCATACGTGGATGGATCTATGTCTGGGTTCTCAATTCTGTTCCATTGGTCTATGTGTCTGTTGTTGTACCAATACCAGGCTGTTTTGACTACTGTGGCTGTATAATAGGTTCTGAAGTCAGGTAAGGTGAGGCCTCCCACTTTCTTCTTCTTTTTCAGTAGTGCTTTGCTTATCCGGGGCTTTTTTCCCTTCCATATGAAATTGGTGATTTGTTTCTCTATCCCCTTAAAATATGACATTGGAATTTGGATCGGAAGTGCGTTAAATGTATAGATGGCTTTTGGTAGAATAGACATTTTTACTATGTTAAGTCTTCCTATCCATGAGCAAGGTATGTTTTTCCACTTAAGTATGTCCTTTTGAATTTCTTGTCGTAGAGCTTTGTAGTTTTCTTTGTATAGGTCTTTTACATCCTTGGTAAGATTTATTCCTAAGTATCTTATCTTCTTGGGGGCTACCGTGAATGGTATTGATTTGGTTATTTCCTCTTCGGTGTTCTTTTTGTTGATGTAGAGGAATCCAAGTGATTTTTGTATGTTTATTTTATAACCTGAGACTCTGCCAAACTCTTCTATTAGTTTCAGTAGTTTTCTGGAGGATTCCTTAGGGTTTTCTGTGTATATAATCATGTCATCTGCAAATAGTGATAACTTTACTTCTTCCTTGCCAATCCGGATACCTTTTATTTCTTTGTCTAGCCTGATTGCCCTGGCTAAGACTTCCAACACGATGTTGAATAAGAGCGGTGATAAAGGGCATCCTTGTCTGGTTCCCGTTCTCAAGGGAAATGCTTTCAGGTTCTCTCCATTTAGAGTGATATTGGCTGTTGGCTTTGCATAGATGCCCTTTATTATGTTGAGGAATTTTCCTTCAATTCCTATTTTGGTAAGAGTTTTTATCATAAATGGGTGTTGGACTTTGTCAAATGCCTTTTCTGCATCAATTGATAAGATCATGTGGTTTTTGTCTTTTGTTTTATTTATGTGGTGGATTACATTAATGGTTTTTCTGATATTAAACCAGCCTTGCATACCTGGTATAAATCCCACTTGATCAGGGTGAATTATTTTTTTGATGTGTTGTTGGATTCTATTGGCTAGAATTTTGTTGAGGATTTTTGCATCAATGTTCATGAGGGATATAGGTCTAAAATTTTCTTTTTTTGTAATGTCTTTACCTGGTTTTGGTATCAGGGAGATGGTGGCTTCATAGAATGAGTTGGGTAGTATTCCGTCATTTTCTATGCTTTGGAATACCTTTAGTAGTAGTGGTGTTAACTCTTCTCTGAAAATTTGGTAGAACTCTGCAGTGAAGCCGTCCGGGCCAGGACTTTTTTTTGTTGGGAGTTTTTTGATTACCGTTTCAATCTCTTTTTTTGTTATGGGTCTATTTAGTTGTTCTGCTTCTGAATGTGTTAGTTTAGGTAGGTAGTGTTTTTCAAGGAATTCATCCATTTCTTCTAGGTTTTCAAATTTGTTAGAGTACAATTTTTCATAATAATCTGAAATGATTCTTTTAATTTCATTTGGTTCTGTTGTGATGTGGTCCTTCTCATTTCTTATTCGGGTTATTTGTTTCCTTTCCTGTATTTCTTTAGTCAGTCTAGCCAATGGTTTATCAATTTTGTTAATTTTTTCAAAGAACCAGCTTTTGGCTTTGTTAATTCTTTCAATTGTTTTTCTGTTCTCTAATTCATTTAGTTCAGCTCTAATTTTTATTATTTGTTTTCTTCTGGTGCCTGATGGATTCTTTTGTTGCTCACTTTCTATTTGTTCAAGTTGTAGGGACAGTTCTCTGATTTTGGCTCTTTCTTCTTTTTGTATGTGTGCATTTATTGATATAAATTGACCTCTGAGCACTGCTTTTGCTGTGTCCCAGAGGTTTTGATAGGAAGTATTTTCATTCTCGTTGCTGTCTATGAATTTCCTTATTCCCTCCTTGATGTCTTCTATAACCCAGTCTTTTTTCAGGAGGGTATTGTTCATTTTCCAAGTATTTGATTTCTTTTCCCTCGTTCTTCTGTTATTGATCTCTAGTTTTATTGCCTTGTGGTCTGAGAAGATGCTTTGTAATATTTCGATGTTTTGGACTCTGCAAAGGTTTGTTTTATGACCTAATATGTGGTCTATTCTAGAGAATGTTCCATGTGCGCTAGAAAAAAAAGTATATTTTGCAGCAGTTGGGTGGAGAGTTCTGTATAAGTCAATGAGGTCAAGTTGGTTGATTGTTGTAATTAGATCTTCCGTGTCTCTGTTGAGCTTCTTACTGGATGTCCTGTCCTTCTCCGAAAGGGGTGTGTTGAAGTCTCCTACTATAATTGTGGAGGTATCTATCTCGCTTTTCAGTTCTGTTAAAATTTGATTTATATATCTTGCAGCCCTGTCATTGGGTGCGTAAATATTTAATATGGTTATGTCTTCCTGGTCAATTGTCCCTTTTATCATTATATAGTGTCCTTCTTTATCCTTTGTGGTGGATTTAAGTCTAAAGTCTATTTTGTCAGAAATTAATATTGCTACTCCTCTTCTTTTTTGCTTATTGTTTGCTTGATATACTTTTTTCCATCCTTTGAGTTTTAGTTTGTTTGTGTCTCTAAGTCTAAGGTGTGTCTCTTGTAGGCAGCATATAGATGGATCGTGTTTCTTTATCCAGTCTGTGACTCTCTGTCTCTTTATTGGTGCATTTAGTCCATTTACATTCAGGGTAATTATAGATAAATAAGTTTTTAGTGCTGTCATTTTGATGCCTTTTTATGTGTGTTGTTGACAATTTCATTTTTCCACATACTTTTTTGTGCTGAGGCGTTTTTCTTAGTAAATTGTGAGATCCTCACTTTCATAGTGTTTGACTTTATGTTAGTTGAGTCGTTACGTTTTTCTTGGTTTTTGTCTTGAGTTATAGAGTTGTTATACCTTTTTGTGGTTACCTCATTATATACCCCTATTTTTCTAAGTAAAAACCTAACTTGTATTGTTCTATATCGCCTTGTATCACTCTCCATATGGCAGTTCAATGCCTCCTGTATTTAGTCCCTCTTTTTGATTATTGTGATCTTTTACCTATTGACTTCCATGATTCCCTGTTATGTGTATTTTTTTTTAATTAATCTTAATTTGTTTGTTTTTGTGATTTCCCTATTTGAGTTGATATCAGGACGTTCTGTTTTGTGACCTTGTGTTGTGCTGATATCTGATATTATTGGTTCTCTGACCAAACAATATCCTTTAGTATTTCTTGTAGCTTTGGTTTGGTTTTTGCAAATTCTCTAAACTTGTGTTTGTCTGTAAATATCTTAATTTCGCCTTCATATTTCAGAGAGAGTTTTGCTGGATATATGATCCTTGGTTGGCAGTTCTTCTCCTTCAGTGTTCTGTATATGTCGTCCCATTCCCTTCTTGCCTGCATGGTTTCTGCTGAGTAGTCAGAACATATTCTTATTGATTCTCCCTTGAAGGAAACCTTTCTTTTCTCCCTGGCTGCTTTTAAAATTTTCTGTTTATCTTTGGTTTTGGTGAGTTTGATGATAATATGTCTTGGTGTTTTTCTTTTTGGATCAATCTTAAATGGGGTTCGATGAGCATCTTGGATAGATATCCTTTCGTCTTTCATGATGTCAGGGAAGTTTTCTGTCAGGAGTTCTTCAACTATTTTCTCTGTGTTTTCTGTCCCCCCTCCCTGTTCTGGGACTCCAATCACCCGCAGGTTATCCTTGTTGATAGAGTCCCACATAATTCTTAGGGTTTCTTCATTTTTTTTAATTCTTTTATCTGATTTTTTTTCAGCTATGTTGGTGTTGATTCCCTGGTCCTCCAGATGTCCCAGTCTGCATTCTAATTGCTCGAGTCTGCTCCTCTGACTTCCTAGTGTGTTGTCTAATTCTGTTATTTTATTGTTAATCTTTTGGATTTCTACATGTTGTCTCTCTATGGATTCTTGCAACTTATTAATTTTTCCAGTATGTTCTTGAATAATCTTTTTGAGTTCTTCAACAGTTTTATCAGTGTGTTCCTTGGCTTTTTCTGCAGTTATCCTAATTTCATTTGTGATATCATTAAGCATTCTGTAAATTAGTTTTTTATATTCTGTATCTGATAATTCCAAAATTGTATCTTCATTTGGGAAAGATTTTGATTCTTTTGTTTGGGGAGTTGGAGAAGCTGTCACGGTCTGCTTCTTTAAGTGGTTTGATATGGATTGTTGTCTCCGAGCCATCACTGGGAAACTAGTTTTTCCAGAAAATCCGCTAAAAAAAAACTGCAGTCAGATCCCTATCAGAGTTCTCCCTCTGGCTCAGGCTATTCAGATGTTAATGAAGCCGCCTGGGGAGGGTGGGGGAGGGAACAGAGAGATAGGAGAGTAGCACCTCAGAATATAGCCAGAGTTGCTTGTCTTGCTTGGAAAGACTATTATATCTGAGATTCCCGCGGGCGCATCGCCTATGTGTGCTGTCTGTGTGGAGATTGCCCCCGGGGGGTCCGGCCCGCTGGAGTCACGGTCAGATCCTCCGCTTCCAGCCCCACGCCCAGCGTCAAGGCTCCCCTACTGGGACGGTGCACTCTCGACTCCAAAATCAGTCGCTGCCTCCCGGGGACTTCTCGTCCCTCCAGCCGCGTGGCCGTGCCGCCCCCGTGAACCAGGTGGGCCCCCTCCCGGGGTTAGTTCAGATGGGTGGAGTAGCTCCCCGTGCTTGTGCCGCGACCGAGTGTCCCGGCTGGAACGCTGTTCTCCCCGCTCCAATACCAGTCGCTGCCTCCCGGGGACTTCTCCTACCGGCTGCGTCCCACGCCGCCCGCGCGACCCGGATGGTCACCTTCCCGGGGTTAGTTCAGGGGGTGGAGCAACTCTCCGTGTTTATGGCGTACCTGCGTGCAGTCCAAATCCCTGTGGGACGGTTCCCCGGCTCGGGTGCTGCTCTTTCTGCTCCAAGATCAGTCACTGCCTCCCGGGGACTTCTCCTAACGGCTGCGTCCCACGCCGCCCGTGGAACCGGCTAGTCCCCCTCCCGGGGTTAGTTCAGGGGGGTGGAGCAGGTCTCTGTGCTTGTGCCGTACCTGACTGGTATGCTGGCTCCAGGCTCTGGAAACAATCGCTGCTTCCCCGTATTAGTTCGTTCTCCGTCTCTAAATCTGTGTTTGTTGTTCAGGGTTCGTAGATTGTTATGTATGTGATCGATTCACTTGTTTTTCCGTGTCTTTGTTGTAAGAGGGATCCGAGGTAGCGTCTGCCTAGTCCGCCATCTTGGCTCCGCCTCTCTAGTCCACTTTTTGAATGACTTTCTTTTGGGGGGGGCGGGGTATAACTACTTTTTCACCCCAAAGCACACCAATTAAATTCACTGTTGTTGTTGTTAGGTGCCATCGAGTCAGTTCCGACTCATAGCAATCCCCATGTACAGCAGAAGGAAACACTGCCTGGTCCTGCACCATCCTCACAATCGTTGCTATGTTTGACCCCTTTCTTGCTGCCACTGTGTCAATACTATTAAATGCACTATAAGCAATCATACATCAACATTACTATTTCAGAAAAAGACACATTCCACAATTTACTAAAAACAATCATTTCTAGTCAGAGAAAATCATCTGAAACATATTTAAATTGTGTCATGTTAGCATGAACCCAAATGCTTTGCTTTGGGTCCATAGCCCCAGTAAGAAAAATTATTTACAAATCTTCAGTCTGTTGTGTGAATGTGCCATGTCCACATTTCAAACTCCTCTCATAAAATTCACCTGCAGAGAAAACTGGGCAGAAAGAAAAATACACTTTATCAGGAATGACTCCCTCATTTTGCTTCTCAACCACCCCACTCACTCTCAAGACTTCTCTTCCTCTTTTGTCAAGTGTAATAATCTTTTCCCCTATGAGTCAGTCAGTTTGTCATACTGTGGGGGCTTGTGTGTTGCTGTGATGCTGGAAGCTATGCCACCGGTATACAAATACCAGCAAGATCACCCATGGCAGACAGCTTTCAGCTGGGCTTCCAGACTAAGACAGACTAGGAAGAAGGACCCAGTGGTCTACTCCAGAAAAGAAATAACCAGTGAAAACCTTGAGAATAGCAGCAGAGCATTGTCTGATTTAGTGCCGAAGATGGGCCCCTCAGGTTAGAAGGCACTCAAGATGTGACTGGAGAAGAGCTGCCTCCTCAAAGTAGAGTTGACCTTACTAACATAGGTGGAGTCAAGCTTTCGGGACCTTCATTTGCTGATGCGGCACAACTCAAAATAAGAAGAAACAGCTGCAAACATCCATTAATAATCAAAACCTGGAATGTATGAAACATGAATCTATGAAAATTGGAAATCACCAAAAATTAAATGGAACATGTAAACATTGATATTCTAGGCATTAGTGGCTGAAATTGACTGGTATTAGTCATTTCAAATCAGACAATCATATGGTCTACTATGCCAGAAATGACAACTTGAAGAGGAATGACGTTGCATTCATCTTCAAAAAGAACATTTCCAGATCTATCCTGAAGTATAATGCTGGCAGTGATAGGGTAATATCCATACTCCTACAAGGAAGACCAGTTAATACGACTATATCATTCAAATTTACACACCAACCACTAAGGCCAAAGATGAAGAAACTGAAGATTTTTACCAACTTCTGCAGTCTGAAATTGATGGAACATGCAATCAGGATGTATTGATAATTACTGGTGATTGGAATGCAAAAGCTGAAAACAAGGAAGAAGGGTCGGTAGTTGGGAAATATGGCCTGGGTGATAGAAATGATATGAGAGATCACATAATTGAATTTTGCAACACCAACGACTTCTTCATTGCAAATTACCTTTTTCCACCAACAGAAAAAGCAGCTATACACATGGATGTCTCCAGATGGAATACGCAAGAATCCACTCGACTACATCTATGGAAAGAGATGATGGAAAAGCTCGATATCATCAGTCAGAACATGGAAAAGCTCAATATCATCAGTCAGAACAAGGCCAGGGCTGACTGTGGATCAAACCATCAATCACTCATATGCAAGTTCAAATTAAAACTGAAGAAAATTAGGACAAGTCCACGAGAGCCAAAGTATGACCTAGAGTATATCCCACCTGAATTTAGAGACCATCTCAAGAATAGACTTGATGCATTGAACACTAATGACTGAAGACTGGACAAGTTGTGGAATGACGTCAAGATATCATACATGAAGAAAGCAAAAGGTCATTTAAAAAACAAGAGAGAAAGAAAAGACCTAAATGGATGTCAGAAGAGACTCTGAAACTTGCTCTTGAAAGTTGAGTAGCTAAAGCAAAAAGAAGAAAATGATGAAGTAAAAG
This sequence comes from Elephas maximus indicus, assembly GCF_024166365.1. Classification (NCBI taxonomy): domain Eukaryota; kingdom Metazoa; phylum Chordata; class Mammalia; order Proboscidea; family Elephantidae; genus Elephas; species Elephas maximus. The sequence continues at coordinate 165,383,489 of NC_064846.1, forward strand.
AGCTGAACAGAAGATTTCAAAGGGCAGCTCGAGAAGACAAAGTATTATGATGACATGTGCAAAGACCTGGAGATAGAAAAACAAAAGGGAAGAACACACTCACCATTTCTTAAGCTGAAAGAACTGAACGAGAAATTTAAGCCTATAGTTGCAATATGGAAACCCTGGTGGTGTAGTGGTTAAGTGCTATGGCTGCTAACCAAAGGGTCAGCAATTTAATCTGCCAGGCGCTCCTTGGAAACTCTATGGGGCAGTTCTACTGTGTCCTATAGGGTCACTATGAGTCGGAATCTACTCGACGGCACTGGGTTTGGTTTTTTTGGTTTTTAGTTGCAATATTGAAGGATTCTAAGGGGACAATATTAAATGATGCAGGAAGCATCAAAAGAAGATGGAAGGAATACACAGAGTCATTATACCAAAAAGAATTGGTCAATGTTCAACCATTTCAGGAGGTAACATATGATCAGGAACTGATGGTACTGAAGGAAGAAGTCCAAGCTGCACTGAAGGCATTGCCGAAAAACAAGGCTCTGGGAATTGACAGAATACCAATTGAGATGTTTCAACAATTGGATGCAGTGGGGGAGGTGCTCACTTTCTATGCCAAAAAATTTGGAAGACAGCTACCTGGCCAACTGACTGGAAGAGATCCATATTTATGCCTATTCCCAAGAAAGGTGATCCAACCGAATGTGGAAATTATCAAACAGTATCACATGCAAATAAAATTTTGCTGAAGATCATTCAAAAGTGCCTGGAGCAGCGTATCGACAGAAATTCAAGCAGGATTTAGAAGAGGACGTGGAACCAGGGATATCATTGCTGATGTCAGATGGATCCTGGCTGAAAGCAGAGAATACCAGAAAGATGTCTACCTGTGTTTTATTGACTATGCTAAGGCATTCGACTGTGTGGACCATAATAAATTATGAATTACATTGGGGAGAGTGGGAATTTCAGAACACTTGATTGTGCTCATGAGGAATCTGAACATGGATCAAGAGGCAGTCATTTGAACAGAGCGAGGGGATACTGCATGGTTGAAAGTCAGGAAAGGTGTGTGTCAGGGTTGTATCTTTTCACCACACCTATTCAATCTATATGCTGAGCAAATAATCCAAAAAGCTGGACTTTATGAATGGGGCATCAGGGTTGGAGGAAAACTCATTAACAGCCTGCATTATGCAGATGACATAACCTTGCTTGCTGAAAGTGAAGATGACTTGAAGCACTTACTGAGGAAGATCAAAGACCACAGCCTTCAGTGTGGATTACACCTCAACATAAACAAAAATCTTCACAACTGGACCAATAAGCAACATCAAGATGAACGGAGAAAAGATTGAGATTGTCAAGGATTTCATTTTACTTGGATCCACAGTCAACACCCATGGAAGCAGCAGTCAAGAAATCAAAAGATGCATTGAATTGGGCAAATTGGCCACAAAAGACCTCTTTAAAATGTTGAAAAGCAAAGGTGTCACCTTGAGGACTAAGGTGCCCCTGACCTGAGCCATGGTATTTTCAATCACCTCATATGCATGTGAAAGCTGGACGATGAATAAGGAAGACCGAAGAAGAATTGGCACCTTTGAATTGTGGTGTTGACGAAGAATATTGAATATACCATGGATTGCCAAAAGAACGAACACATCCGTCTTGGAAAAAGTACAACCAGAATGCTCCTTAGAAACAAGGGTGGTGAGACTACGTCTCACATACTTTGGACATATTGTCAGGAGAGATTAGTCACTGGAAAAGGACATCATGCTTGGTAATGTAGAGGGTCAGCGAAAAAGAGGAAGACCCTTAACGAGATAGATTGACACAGTGGTTGCAACAATGGGCACAAGCATAGCAACAATTGTGAGGATGGCGCAGGACCAGGCAATGTTTTGTTCCATTGTGCACAGGGTCACTATGAGTCAGAATCGACTTGACTGCACCTAACAACAATATCAATAACCTTTTATTATATTTCATGTCAGACAATATTCATTTACTTTCAAGTTGTTATGTATAATTTATGAAAACTTATTTTCATTGTTCAGTTGAAATGTTTTTCTACTTATAAAAAATTTATTGGGTATCTTCAGTTGAGATGAGATGCAGCACAATTTTTCCCATTACTCTTGTGGAACTGGAGCCCTGGTGGCACAGTGGTTAAGTGTTTGGCTGCCAGCCAAAAGGTCAGCAGTTCGAATCCACCAGCCACGCCTTGGAATCCCTATGGGGTGGTTCTGCTCTGTCCTATAGGGTCGCTATGAGTCGGAATCAACTTGACAGCAACGGGATTGTGGAAATACTTTTTTCATTTATGAAGACTTTTGACTTTGTAGCCAGGTTTTCAGGTACAATTTAAAATCAACAAGTGAGGCTGTTGTTGTTGTTAAGTGTTGTCAGGTCAATTCCTTGACTCATGGTGACCTGATGTACAGCAAAAGGAAACACTGCCTCGTCCTGCACCATCCTCATAATCATTGCTATGCTTGAGCCCATTGTTGCAGCCATTGTGTCAATCCATCTCGTTGAGGGAAGTATAAGTTCATTTATTTCAGAAATCGTGCTAAGAACTTAGGGAAAGTTTGTGGGAAAGGTCAACGCGGTCCCAATCAAGCTGGGAAAATAGTTGAAACCATTTTTGGTTTTCCAGAGATATGGCTCTACCCACCTGGAGTTAGCTAAAACTTGCACTGTCTGAAAGCATTTGAGAACTAACCTAGTGAGTTCATAAAACCAGACTGAGGGTAAATTAGCACTCCAAGAGCCTGAACTCATTCAGGCTGTTAGAATCTGGCCCCACGGGCTTCTGAAATAGGTATTTATCTTAGAAACTTGAATTAATGAATTTTCTAAGACTGCCTAAAGGCATACCAGTAACCAGTTGCCATTCCGTTATTTCCAACTCATGGTGATGCCATGTGTGTCAGAGTAGGCCTGTGCTCCATGGGGTTTTCAATGGCTGATTTTGGGGAAGTAGATGACTAGGACTTTCTTCTGAGGCATCTCTGGGTGGACTCGAAAACTCTAAGCTTTCAGTTGGCAACCGAGTGCATTAACTGTTTGCACCACTCAAGAGTGTCCCTAAGGCATAGTTACCTCCTAAGAAAATCTTGCTTGATATTTAATAATCATAATAATTAACATTCATTCAGCACCTTTTATGGATCTATCGCCCTCAATCCTCCAAATGAGAGCTCTTGCTTCCAAGCTGCTGTTTGAATTTTAAAACTAGCAGCCCAGACTTATAGTCAGAGGGGTACGGCAAGAAGGAGAAAGGGCCATGTGCTCACTGGTGGGGAAGAGACGTGGAAGCAAAAGCCAATACCTGTCCTAACACTGGTGGGGGACAGACATGGAGATGAAGGTCAATACTTGCCCCAACACTGATGGGGGAGAGACATGGAAGTGAAGGTCAACACCTATCCCAGCACTGGTGGGGGACAGACTTGGAAGTGAAGGCCAACACCTGTCCCAGTCAGCTGAAACACAATGGAGAAACGTGCATCATCGTCTACACTGCTCTGGTATATATCTGGAAATCTATCAGCCACTGGGTGGGAATGAAATGAGATGTACATCTCAGACTGGGCCTCTGGCCCATTATTGCTTTCATAAAGCTGCCCTCCTGGGCAACTTTAGGCAAAGACAGGCAGCTTCTAACTCATAGCTCTTTCACATATTTTAAGTATCCTTGGCTGGTAAAACCACTTAATGTGTTTCCATTTTTGCCGTTCTGTTAATTCTCAAGGTTAAGAAAAGGAAGGTGTGGTCACTATGAGTCAATAGAATGAGCTAGGTTCAATGAGAATGCCAAAGCAACCTTGAGTTCTGTAGTTAAGGGATACTGGATGAGATCAGCAGGAGGCTACTGACTTCAAAAAGCTTCTTGGCAATCTTTTATAATATTTGTGGAAGAGATGGAAAATAATGGGCTAAACGGTGGTTCCAGTAAAACAATTCTACAACTGAACACATCGAGTGCTGATGAATAGACTGATATGATCCCAAACGAATGTCTTGGGTTATAATGTTCTGTTTCCCCTGCTCAAACTTTGGTCTATACCAGGGATCCTCAGTCTTTTTCTGTAAAGGGCTGAACAGTAAATATTTTAAGTTTTGTGGACCTTATGGTCTCTGTCACAACTGTTCAACTCTGCCATTGTTGCAATGAAAGCAGCAGTAGTCAATACGTGAATGAATGGGCATGGCTGTGTTCCAATAAAGTTTTATTTTCGAAAACAGGTGGATGCTGTATTGGCCTGTGGACTCTAGTTTGCTGGCACCTGGCCTATAATATTAACCAATTTGTAGCCCAATAATATACATGTGTTGACAGGAAGAGGGTCTTCCTAAAGGAGAGAAGGAAGAATTATTCCCAGAGAATATTATGCATAGGTGAAGGAAAAAGTCATTTTGGGGAGCAGAAAAAAATAAGAAAAATAATTTAAATTATGTTTTCAATCCTAGAAGGGACTCTGAGAGCTTCATTATTAACCTGCTTATTTTATGGTCGAAGAAGCTGCACTTCAGAGAAGGGGTGTGACTTGCCTAAAGTCACATGGCGGCTTACACCCAGAGCTGGGAATAAAATACATGCATCCTGATTCAGTTCTTTTTCCACTAACCAGGGTGTTCCCTACTCTTCCACGAACCATACAGGTCTCTGTACAGGTTTTCTTTGTACAACCTTCAGATATACTTTGTACAACCCTCAGCATCATCTCACATTGCTAAATAAGTGCTAAATCACTAAAAGATTTTAATAGTGATTGTTTTTGTTTCCTGTGAGAAGACCCTGAATATAGCCATTTTTTAACCCAGGTACTTGGGGAGAGGGAAAAATGGATCCAAAGGTCTTTGACAGTGACATTATCCGTAGGACCATAAACAGGGAGATTTACTGCCAAAACCTTCAGGTTTATTGGCTGTAAAGACTTGTTCTACTACAGGGTGATGGAAAGTAATGAGCAAATATTTTTTCTCTCTCTTCTAGCCATTGGGAGTAGGAAGTAAAAAATAGTCAATATAATTCCAGTTCACAGCTGGTGATGTGGACCTGGAAATTGCAGTCTATTACATCTAACTTAGCTGATAGAAATTTCCAGAATAAATGTTAAATGCTATATGAAAAAGCGATGGAAACCTCTTGCACCAAAATGGACACAGACCTGAGTTGCCCCACATCTAAAGATAGTCTGACCCAGATAAACTCACTGTCCCATGCTTCAGGTTTAAAAGCAAGTAAAAGATAAATGTGCCAAAGGCTACTAGAAAATAACGAATGTGTGTTGTTAGACCTCTTCTGGATTTGTCCACCCCAGGTGAACTATAGACAACCCAGCATTTTCTAGACAGTTCTTATTATATTGAGGTGTGGTAGATTGCATTAATGGCCCCAATTCTCCACATACACTCCCCATCCATGGTCTTTGACAGGTGGCCTTGCAGTTCTTCTCTCTAAAGAGGTGAAGTCTATTTCCCTACCTCTTGGATCTTAGCTCAGCCATGTGGATTGTTTTGGCAACAAACAGGCCAGTGGGCTTTCAAAAAAAAATACAAATCCACTGCCGTCGAGTCAATTCCAACTTATAGCGACCCTTTAGGACAGCGTAGAACTGCCCTATAGGGTTTCCAAGGAGCGCCTGTTGAATTTGAACGGCCGACCTTTTGGTTAACAGCCAAATGCTTAAACACTGTGCCACCAGGGCTCTAGTGATCTATTTTCTCCCACAAGCTCTAGAGCACAAGCTCTCAGCTGGGATGGCACTGTCTGGAGACATTTTTCGTTGTCACAACCAAGAGGTGAAATACTAGTGGCATCTAGTGGGAAGAGGCCAGGGATACTGCTAAACATTCTACAATGCACAGAGCAGCCACCCACAACAAACTATTATCCAATCCAAAATGTCAAGAGCCCCCCCCCAAGCTGTGGCAATCAAAACTGTCTCCAGACAGCGCCAAATGTCCCCTGGAAGGCAAAAGTCACCCCGGGTGGAGAACCGCTGTTCTAAAATTACAACTAAAAGTCTCACTTGGAATCTTTCATTAAAATGCTTTTTTTTTTTTTAAGAGGATGTTGCTTCATTTTGTTTTATCATCTGTAAGTCCTGCAGGGCTCTGTGGGACCCTGGTGGCCCAGTGGCTAAGAGCTGTCTATGGCTGCTAACCAAAAACTCAGCCATTTCAATCTACCAGGTGCTCCTTGGAAACCCTACAGGGCAGTTCTACTCTGTCCTAGGGGGCCGCTATGGGTCAGAATTGACTGAACAGCAGTGGGTTTTTGGATAGGGCCCTGTGGTTGTGGCAGTCATTGCCCTTCCGGGTCCCCAGGAAGAATGAGGCATAGATTGTAAGTGAAAAGTATTAAGTGAACAGGAAATTAAAAAAAAAAAACTGTACATTTCTGCCTGGCCTTTTTTTTCTTGAAGACTCAGGTATTGGAGGTGGTTTCCTCATTCTCATTCTTATTAGACCAGAAAAAAATACCAGTTCACAACAAATTAATTTTGTTATTAAAAAGATACCCCAAGACTTCTAAGTCAACTGGCAAAATAAATTCTGTTATGAAAACATTCTGCATCCCACTTTGAAGTGTGGCGTCTGGGATCTTAAATGCTAACAAGCAGCCATCTAAGATGCATCAATTGGTCTCAACCCACTTGGGTCAAAGGAGAATGAAGAACGCCGAGGTCACACGATAACTATGAGCCCAAGAGATAGAAAGGGCCACATGAACTAGAGACTTACATCATCCTGAGACCAGAAGAACTAGATGGTGCCCGGCCACAACCAATGACTGCCCTGACAGAGAGCTCAACAGAGAACCCCTGAGGGAGCAGGAGGTCAGTGGGATACAGACCCCAAATTCTCATAAAAAGACCAGACTTAATGGTCTGACTGAGACTAGAGGAATCCCGGCAGTCATGGTCCCCAAACCTTCTGTTGGCCCAGGACAGGAACCATTCCCGAAGACAACTCACCAGACATGGAAGGGACTGGACGATGGGTTAGAGAGAGATGCTGATGAAGAGTGAGCTACTTGTGTCAGGTGGACACTTGAGACTGTGTTGGCGTCTCCTGTCTGGAGGGGAGATGGGAGAGTAGAGAGGGTTAGAAACTGGCAAAACAGTCACGAAAGGAGAGACTGGAGGGAGGGAGCGGGCTGACTCATTAGGGGGAAAGCAAATGGGAGTATGTAGTAAGGTGTATATAGGCTTATGTGTGACAGACTGACTTGATTAGTAAACTTTCACTTAAAGCACAATAAAAATTATTAAAAAAAAAGATACCCCAAAACCAAACCACTGCCATCGAGTCAATTCCAACTCATAGCATCCCTATAGGACAGAGTAGAACTGCCCCATAGGGTTTCCAAGGAGAGGCTAGTGGATTCAGGAACTGCCTACCTATTGGTTAGCAGCCAAGCTCTTAACCACTGCACCACCAGGGCTCCTATGAAAAAGATATATTTAAAAATCAGTATGTTTGAGTGGGGGGGGGGAATTCTATTTATAAGCATTAGCTATTTAGGTAAAACCTCTGACCTGGACAGTTTAGGAATTCTGCCTCAAATGTATATAAGCATGATTTAAGGGTTTGAATTCAATTTGATTTTTAGAGCTTAAAAAAAATAGCTTTGCCTCTTTTTGAAAACTAGAAAAGTGAAATATCACATTATCTGAGTCTCCGCAAGTGTGAATATTTAAAATGGCTTCCGGTTTCCATGGTGTAAGCTGCTGCCGTCAGAGGTGTCAGGTGTAATGCTCCAAGGTCAGGGATTACTGAGCTTCCTCTCTCATAAACCATAAATAAAGGAAGACCCAGGTTAGGCTCTCAAAAAATATTGCAGCCCCACAAATATCCAGCCCACCAGAAATCCTTCCGTTATTCTCCCAGACACCTGAGTTGCAGACTGATTAGGGATAATAAGACATAGCAAGCTGTAACTGAGGAAGTAGGGGACTTGGAACAGAAGCTCTGGTTAAATTCTGCTTTCATCATTTACCAGCTAAGAACTCAGAACAAGTCACTGGACCTTTCTAAACTTTGACTTTATTAGCTGTAAAATGGCAACAATAGTTTCCACCACATGGATCTGTCATGAAGTTCACATAAAACGCCGTGGTTAGCTTGGCAGCTAACCAAAAGTTTGGCAGTTCAAATTCACCAGCTGCTCCTTGGAAACCCTATGAGGCAGTTCTACCATGTCCTATAGGGTCGCTATGAGTCAGAATCGACTTGACAGCGATGGATTTGTGTTTTGTTTTGTTTTTTACGGTGATCTACTTATGAAAGATCACAGCCATTGAAAACCCTATGGAGTGTAGTTCTACTCGAAAACACATGGAGTTACCATGAGTTGGGACTGACTCAATAGCAACCGGTTATAGTGGTGTGCAACAGTGACTTCACTGGCCTTTGCTAATTATCTATAGCAGCCATTCACACTCATTCCCTCATTTATCTACCAGCAATCATTTATTGAGAACCTAACACTCAGTCAAACTGTTATGAGTAATAGTCTTGTCCTTTAGGATCAGCCACCTGTCTGTTCCCTAAGAGGCCATGATTACCCAAGGCTCGTGCCCCCGAATCCAAAGCCATGAACTTCCCTTTGCCTATGCCAGTTCTCCACCAAGGCAAACATACGCCAGATCTCTACCTTCAAGGAACTTCAGTTTTATAAAAAGATGTATCTCCCCAAAGCTGTATCTACGAAGCTCTGAAAATACAGAATTTAACTCATTTTCTCTACACATTTTCCCTTCCAGTATATTACTCACACATGCCCAACAGAAGCTAAATTTATCCACCTCTCCCAGCTAAGCCATCTGTTGCATGTAAACATCAGCGATGCATGCATCTAGTTAATTATAGTTCTCAAAAAAAGTTGACAACCAAGGGACAATAAGTGTTAGGTGTTGATGCTGACATTATAGTGGAAATATGAAAAGATCTTTGTGTCAGGATGGATCTCTAATAGGTTTACCAATAAAGACAGAAATTTTGAAAATGGGAGGAAAAAATACGTGTCTCATAAAGGGAGGCATGTACATTAACACAGAGGTGCAAGGAACAAAAATACTTGAAGTGTCATTCTTGTAACAGAAGAAGATCATTCTACTGTCATTCAAGGGGAAATCAGGGCAGTGCAATATACTTTTCCAAAATTCCAAGGTCACATATACAACTTTGCCTTCATGAATCCCTCAGGCCAAATGCATGCCCATAATTAATATATGTGTATGAATCATCTCCAACGAGGAACAATCTTACCAAATATGTTTTTACGGTATCCATTCTTTCAAGGAAACTTCATTGAAAGTAAATTACTTGTTGACCTAAATTACTATCCTAATAGAGATAAATTGTAAATTATCCAAAACCAAACCCATTGCCATCAAGTCGATTCCTACACATAGCGATCCTATAGGACAGACCAGAACTGCCCCATAGGGTTTCCAAAGAGTACCTGGTGGATTTGAACTGCTGACCTTTTGTTAGCAGCTGAGCTCTTAACCACTGCGCCACCAGGGTTTCCAATTGTAAATTAAGTAATGGTGAAATTGACATCTCTCTAAATTAAGGGCATTGCCCGTTTGCTTATTACTTTCAATGGAGTCTTTTTCTCTTCCTTAGAATATCATACGAGAGCTCTTCTTCATGCTGTATTATAAAGGGACACACAACAAGGAGTATTAAAGCAATTTGCATAGAATATCAGTCATAGTTGTCCATACATTCAAAAGTAATAATATTTGTTATGTATATTTTCACTACAATAGATAAAAAGTAATAATAAAACAAATACATGCTGTTGGTTTACCCTAATTCTTAGAATAGATACAACGCCAGCTGGTGTCAAATGAGTGGTAGAAAACATGACACCACGCTACATTCAGGGGTCTATGTACGGAAAATAGTGCCTGTGACAATTAGTTTAAAATTGCTGCATGATCTCTCGCAGCTGGTAATGGAAGCTGCCACAGCCAATAGAAACTGCTCATTAGTGCCCCTCTTCAAGCAGCGCTCAGGGCATGCGCCCTACCTGCCGTACCTTAGTTATAGCTCATCATCACCCCCTTGAGGGAGCCCTAGCGGTGTAGTGGTTAAGCCTCAGCTGCTAACCGAAAGGTCGGTGATTCGACCCCAGCCACTCTGCATGAGCAAGTTGTGGCAGTCTGCTTCCATAAAGATTACAGCCTAGGAAACCCTATGGGACAGTTCTACTCTGTCCTATACAGTCACTATGAGGCCGAATAGACTCTACGGCAATGGGTTTACCTCCCCTTGGAAGTTAGAGCCCAAGCAAGATGACATTCTCGGTATTTTAACATTGTGAACAATGAACCCCAGTCCTTATTCCCCCCAAAGCTTAGTCGGAGAAATTGACATGACTCTAATCTACTCTCAGGTATTGGCATGGCTTATACACCACGTCGAGATTTCAGGCTCATGAAAATTAATGAGACCATTTGTTCTTGTATATACTGACAGAAAGAAACTTCCAGTCAATAATAGGGTAAATGCGCGAGCGTGTGTGTGTGTGTGTATGTGTGTAATCTTCTCTCTCCTGCTTTACAAACTGCGTTCCCAGTCTGTAAAGAAAAATCCTGTTTTCCATAAGGAATTTTCACAGATCCCAACCTCCGCTTTTGACAGCAAGCGCACTTACACTTCTAGAACAGTGATGACTCCTAAGTGAAGGCCTCCGGACCATCTGCAATTTTTCTACGACCCAGGGAAGGCTCTCAAGTGTTTGGAAGGTGTATCTTCACTATGGGTAATAGCCGTATTCCCTTTTTTTTTTTTTTTGGATCATCAAAACCAAGCGTACATTTTATTAATTAGGTTTTACTCTAAATGCACACAGGAAATTCTAAACGTGTGTTTAAAATTCAATCTTTTGCTAAGTCAAAAAAAAGTGAATGCTCCCATATTTCCACTCACCTAACCGTTGCTGTTGAGTGGATTCCAACTCATAGTGACCCTATAGGACAGAGTAGAACTCCCCCATAGAGTTTCCAAAGAGTGCCTGGTGGATTCCAACTGCCAACCTTTTGGTGAGCAGCCAAATGCTTAACCACTGCGCCACCAGGGCCCCTCCACTCACCTAGACACCATGAATTGAAAAAAGTACCATCAGTTTAATAACAGCTTTTGGGGAAAGAAAAAATAGACTATCACCTTGATTGTATAAAATTATTCTGGAATCATCAAAATATAGGGTGGGGGAACATATGCCTGAGTATTGAGGCAATGTCCTAATTCATCTGTTTTTTAAATGTGAATTGTTAGATTCTGTAGTTGCTAAAAAAAAAAAAAATGGGGGGCGGATACTTGTCAATGTTTGTCAATATGAAGGATGTAGGGACCATAGAAAAGTTATGGCCATATACATGGTCCAGATACATCATAATGGGCCAGATGATGATCGAGAGATGTTCTTTAAGAAGATAGATATATTCACATTTATTTCTCCTTAGTTTTTGCAATGATCTGTGTTTGAGAGCAGGCAGAGAACGCTCTGTAAGCTTAACAAAGAACAATTTCCACAGCTGAATATACACAATACATTTGGTTTTTGTTTACCTTAATGGTTTGAGAGTAATAAGACCCACACTCCTCAAGGTCCTATTGGTAAATTAGACTAGACCAAATTTTACACTGAGACTTACGTGGCTACACTTGAATCAACAGCCTAGAGGTTCTTTGATTTCCAGTAGATCTCCTCTTACACTACTGCTTATAGTGTGGCAAAGTCTAGGCCGGTGGTCCTCAAAGTGTGGACCAGCATCAACAACACCACCTGGGACTTATCAGAAAAGCAAATCCTTGGGGTCCACTCGGAACTACTGAATCAGAAACCCTGGGGATGTGGCCCAGTAATCTGTGGCCCTCCAGGTGATTCATGCCAATGCTTAGGGACCACTGCTCTAGACTTACATTTCTGACATGTGTGATTTATGTTAACCTTCATTGCTTTAAATCAGTGGCAGCCACATTTTCTTGTTAGATAAGAAGGGCGAAAGCATTGAGTAGGATGAGTAGACCTTGAGATCTTGGCTGGATCGATGTGATAACAGACACCAAATGTTATGAAAAAGTTGTTTCATATTGCATCTAATTTCCTTTTAACAAGTCTTTTTCTGTGAAAGTTTTTCTTGGCGAGCTCCAAGCACTGGTAGGACCTATTAAATACATGCTGAAATTAGAGTACCTCTCACTTCTCAGGAATGTTTCTCCATTCAGTATCTCATCATATTCCTCACTTCAATCTTATAGAATAGATATAATGCTCCCAGTTTTAAATATGAAGAGACTGAGGCCTACAGAGGCAGGTTTCACATCAATTTGTTTATCCATGGTACACCCAGCTAAACATAGCATGAATGTTTCTGGAATGAGCAAAAGAGGAAGGAAGGAGAAAAGGGAGACCTCTAAGGTCACATTTATACTAAGTGAAAGAGATAGGATTCAAAGCCAGATTCCTTTGATTTCAACTCATCTTCATTCCACTGTATAACATTGCCTCCAGCGCATACGTGTCTGCATGTGTGCGTCTGTGTGTGTATGTGTGTATACACACCAATATATGACCATATGTTGATCATCCTCCATACTTTAATAGGTGATTAGTATAAATAATGGCAAAATTAAATTGGAAACCATGGATTTTAACTGGCTACTATCAGTTTTAAGTTTGGGTCATGACAATATACCCATTGAGTTACCAGGGAATCTTTTCAAACACATAGTCAAATAGTAACCCAACACAATAGAAACACCAGTTATGTATGCTGTTGTTGTTGCTGTTGTTGTTGCTAGTTGCTGTCAAATTAGCCCCCAACTCCTGGTGAGTCTATACACTATAGAATGAGTTACATCTTGGACCACTGTGATCCATAGGGTTTTCATTGGCTGTTTTTTTAAAGTAGATCGCCAGGCCCTTCTTTCTGGTCCATCTTAGTCTGGGAGCTCTGCTGAAACCTTTTCAGCATCGTAGCAACATGCAAGCCTCCACTGACAGACGGGTGGCGACTGTGCATAGGTGCATCGACCAGGAATCGAACCTGGGTCTCCTGCATGGAAGGTGAGAATTCTACCACTGAACCACCACTGCCCTTTCAATTATGTATAGTAGTTATAAACGCATCTTTATGTTTTCTGTTTATTTTGTATGTGATACATAGAAAGACTGAGTGCGCCATCAAGGAGGAATAATACCTATGGTGAATTTTCTTTCTCCCATAAAAGTCCACACAAATCAGTTATTCATTAGTCATACTCTCATTTACTTGTGTCTGAACACGTATATTTCACAACATAGAGTTGCCAACAATATTGCTGACACTTTCAGAAAAGCTAATTCCACTCTAAGATTTTGATCACAACTCAGTCAAAGGAATTCTCCATGGAATGTGTGCACGTGGTAGCAACAGTTGTTTATCAATTATGGTTTATATATTTTGCTAAACTGTCATGCCCCCAGACCAGAGCTTCATAACCTGGAGTCCATAGACCAGAGGGCCCATGGACAGAATTCAAGGCATCTATGAACTGGATTTTTTTTTATGAACTGGATACCATCTAATGCTATGCATTTTTTTTTCATTGATTCTGAGAAAGGAGCCATAGATTTCACTAGACTGCCAAAGAAAGCCACAGTACAAGAAAGTTTAAAAACCTAACTTGATTTAATGATACTCTATATTTTATAACAAATGCTGTATCATCAATTGGGGCAGTTCTACTCTGTTATAACAAATGCTGTATCATCAATTGGGGCAGTTCTACTCTGTCCTATAGGGTCGCTATGAGTCGGAATCGACTCGACGGCAGTGGTTTCAGTGGGTGGGTATCATCAATATTGCATGGCCATACAACTGTATTCAATTATTTTATTTAATTCAGTTCAATGAATGCTCAGATCAACACACAGTTAATGAACACAAACCTCATGAAAAACGTTCCAGGTGGCCAAGAAAATTTTATCCTTGCTTACGAGAAGTTGACTATTCTATTCTTTCTCTCAAAAAGTTCACGACTGATTCCAAAAGATAGTATTTTTTTAATTTTAAAAGTCTTAAATACAACTGCTATATTAAGTGGTTAAAAATAAGGTTTTAAGAAAGGGCTTGAAACAAATGACCTTCTGGAGATACTCTCTCTTGAATTAAAGCACAATATACTTTACTGGAACGGAAGAAATGTGTGGCTGGGAGCCAGATTTATGCATCTATATTTCTAATGGAAAATTCATTAACACTAACCATTCTGTAATAACCATTCTCTAAAAGAACTGCACCTGCAGCTTTGCCTGTAAGTTTTTACCAGGGCTGTGCAACTAGGCAATATTTGATTATGTCTGACACTTCAGGAGTTAGTCTTGCTAGAATCATTGCTTAAAATTTGTAACCAGCAGTTATGGTGAGATGTTACAGAATATGATGAATGTGTGAATTGGGAAACTCTTAATTTTTATAAGTGATTAAACACTCTGAAATGAGCTTTAAGACTTAGAATCATTTTGTTGCAATTATGGCCTTGATATAAGTCATAAATTTCCAATTGATGAATGTAATACAGTCTGTGATGTCTATATGTATATACACACACACACAATATTTATTCTCTTATTCATTCAGCCTGTCAGTCAAGTATCATATATTTACTATAACAATCAAACCAAAAAAACCAAACCCATCGCCATCTAGTTGATTCTGACTCCTAGCGACCCTATAGGACAGAGTAGAACTGCCCCACAGGGTTTCCAAGGAACAGCTGGTGGATTCCAACTGCGACCTTTTGGTTAGCAGCCGAGCTCTTAACCACTGTGCCACCAGAGTTCTACACTTACTATAATGCTTGAATAAATGTACTCATTCAAATATTTACTGAATAAATGTTTTGTACATCAATGCTTCTTCACCACTAAGGACTGTGGACAGTATACAGTAATTACTAGGTAACTATTTTCAATGATCCACTCTGAGAAACAAGCCCAACACACAATCAAACACAACTCAAGTGCCAAGATGACAAGTCCAGGCTACAAAGGGCTCTTTAGGAGCTCAGAGAATATGAAGATCACTGTGGTTTGGGAAGCCTGAGAAAAGGTTTGGTAGAGGAAGAAGTGCTCAGCTAGGCCTTCAGGATCGTTACAGTATGAGTATCTCTTTCCTTTGTCACATCTTTGATCAGACATGGAATAGCAGTCAAGATGCAGATGTTGGCAGAAGTCAGAAAGGGGCAAAAGTGAGTTTCCTTCTTTTTTTTAATTTGGCCCCCATATGCAGTAAAACTTGCAAATGCTGGAAACTGTGTAAGGCAGAAACCTGTCGCAGAAGGAAAACTCAAATATTTTCCCACTAAATAGAGAGCACGGTCAGCAGTTTGAATCCACCAGGCACTCCTTGGAAACTCTGTGGGGCAGTTCTACTCTCTCCTATAGGGTCGCTATGAGTCGGAATCGACTCGATGGCACTGGGTTTTAAATAGAGAGCGATAGAAAAGTGGTAAGACTGCACCCTGTCAAAGGTAGACAACTTTCGAGACCCGGAAAAACATCTCCCATCAAGGTTAGGCTCCCACAGATTCAGTGGTAAGGGATCTTCAATTCCACACTGAATCTTTAATTTATAGTGCACATTAATATATTAGAGCCTCACATATGGAAGGGAAAGAAGCCCCGGATAAGCAAAGCACTACTGAAAAAGAAGAAGAAAGTGGGAGGCCTCACTCTACCTGATTTCAGAAGCTATCATACAGCCACAGTAGTCAAAACAGCCTGGTACTGGTACAACAACAGGCACATAGACCAATGGAACAGAATTGAGAACCCAGACATAGATCCATCCGCGTATGAGCAGCTGATATTTGACAAAGGACCAGTGTCAATTAATTGGGGAAAGGAAAGCCTTTTTAACAAATGGTGCTGGCATAACTGGATATTCATTTGCAAAAAAATGAAACAGGACCTATACCTTACACCATGCACAAAAACTAACTCCAAGTGGATCAAGGACCTAAACATGAAGACTAAAATGATAAAGATCATGGAAGAAAAAATTGGGAAAACCCTAGGAGCCCTAATACAAGGCATAAACAGAATACAAAACATTACCAAAAATGATGAAGAGAAACCCGATAACTGGGAGCTCCTAAAAATCAAACACCTATGCTCATCTAAAGACTTCACCAAAAGAGTAAAAAGACCACCTACAGACTGGGAAAGAATTTTCAGCTATGACATCTCCGACCAGCGCCTGATCTCTAAAATCTACATGATTCTGTCAAAACTCAACCACAAAAAGACAAACAACCCAATCAAGAAGTGGGCAAAGGATATGAACACACACTTCACTAAAGAAGATATTCAGGCAGCCAACAGATACATGAGAAAATGCTCACGATCATTAGCCATTAGAGAAATGCAAATTAAAACTACGATGAGATTCCATCTCACACCAGCAAGGCTGGCATTAATCCAAAAAACACCAAATAATAAATGTTGGAGAGGCTGCGGAGAGATTGGAACTCTCATACACTGCTGGTGGGATTGTAAAATGGTACAACCACTTTGGAAATCTATCTGGCGTTATCTTAAACAGTTAGAAATAGATCTACCATACAACCCAGAAATCCCACTCCTTGGAATATACCCTAGAGATACAAGAGCCTTCATACAAACAGATATATGCACACCCATGTTTATTGCAGCTCTGTTTACAATAGCAAAAAGCTGGAAGCAACCAAGGTGTCCATCAACGGATGAATGGGTAAATAAATTGTGGTATATTCACACAATGGAATACTACGCATCGATAAAGGACAGTGACGAATCTGTGAAACATTTCATAACATGGAGGAATCTGGAAGGCATTATGCTGAGCGAAATTAGTCAGAGGCAAAAGGACAAATATTGTATAAGACCACTATTATAAGATCTTGAGTAATAGTAAACCTGAGAAGAACACATACTTTTGTGGTTATGAGGTGGGGAGGGAGGGAGGGTGGGAGAGGGTTTTTTATTGATTAATCAGTAGATAAGAACTGCTTTAGGTGAAGGGAAAGACAACACTCAATACATGGAAGGTCAGCTCAATTGGACTGGACCAAAAGCAAAGAAGTTTCCGGGATAAAATGAATGCTTCAAAGGTCAGCGGAGCAAGCGCGGGGGTCTGGGGAACATGGTTTGCGGGGACTTCTAAGTCAGTTGGCAAAATAATTCTATTATGAAATCATTCTGCATCCCACTTTGAAATGTGGCATCTGGGGTCTTAAATGCTAACAAGCGGCCATCTAAGATGCATCAATTTGTCTCAACCACCTGGAGCAAAGGAAAAGGAAGAACACCAAGGCCACACGACAACTAAGAGCCCAAGAGACAGAAAGGGCCACATGAACCAGAGACCTACATCATCCTGAGACCAGAAGAACTAGTTGGTGCCCGGCCACAATCGATGACTGCCCTGACAGGGAGCACAGCAGAGGACCCCTGAGGGAGCAGGAGATCAGTGGGATACAGACCCCAAATTCTCATAAAAAGACCAAACTTAATGGTCTGACTGAGACTAGAGGAATCCCGGAAGCCATGGTCCCCAGACCTTCTGTTGGCAGAGGACAGGAACCATCCCCGAAGACAACTCATCAGACATGAAAGGGACTGGTCAGCGGGTGGGAGAGAGATGCTGATGAAGAGTGAGCTAATTATATTAGGTGGACACTTGAGATTGTGTTGGCAACTCTTGTCTGGAGGGGGGGTGGGAGGATATAGAGAGAGAGAAGCCGGCAAAATTGTCACGAAAGGAGAGACTGAAAGGGCTGACTCAAGAAGGGGAGAGCAAGTGGGAGTAGGGAGTGAGATGTATGTAAACATATTTGTGACAGACTGATTGGATTTGTAAACGTTCACTTGAAGCTTAATAAAAATAAAAATAAATAAAAAATAAAAAAAAACGAAGAAACAAACAACAACAAAAATATATATTAGAGCCTCAAATTCACTTAAAAAGACCAGCCTTACTGGTCTGACTGTGAGACTGGAGCGACCCCAGAGGTCATGGCCCCCAGACTCTCGGTTAGCCCAAAACTAAAACCATTCTCGAAGCCAACTTTTCAGACAAAGATTAGACTGGAGTATAAGACTTAAAATGATACTGGTGAGGAGCGTGCTTCTTAGTTCAAGCAGACAAACATACACACTGAAGAAGTGCGGTAAAGAAACTTGTGTCATATTGCTTAATCCAGCATTTTTAAACCTAGTTACTCATTAGCACGCTTTCCGTTCAATAGTAACATCTCACAGGACACTAGCATCCATAGTTTGGGTAAACCTTGGGTTAGGAAACAATAGTGACTTTTCACTAATCAAGAATATGAATTTCAACAGCTTAACCTCTCTACGCTTCAATTTCCTCCTCAGTAAATCAGGACAAGGAGCTTTGGTGGCGCAGTGGTTAAAGAACTCGGCTGCCAACCAAAATGTCAGTGGTTCGAACCCACCAGCTGCTCCACTGGAGAAAGATGTGGCAATCTGCTTCACTAGAGATTTACAGCCTTGGAAACTCTGTTCTATAGGGTCGCTATGAGTCAGAATCCACTCGATGGCAGTGGGTTTGATTTTCGGTTAAATTAGTATAATGGTTTTATGAATGGTTTACATGAGATGTAAAAAACTATGTAAAAGCAATGAATTACTAAGTAAATACAAAGAATTGTAACCATAGTGATTATTAAAAACCACAGTGTAACCATGCAAGTGCCCATTAAGCATAACTGAGAAAGACTACGCATACCTTGAGCCTATGGGGAGGGGAAGAAGACAGAAATAGGCAGGATACAGGTAATGGGAATAAAGAAAATGGCCCATAGCCTTTGTGGGGACATCTGGACATCTTAACGGTCAGTGTTCCAGGAGTTGTGGCAGCCACAGGTTCAGAACAAAGGTGGGATGTTACATAAGCAGAAATCCAGGCACTAGAACATAGGCAAAGCAACCTGGGTAAAGTATCCTCTTAGAAGAGGACGCTAGGTAGTGTGTATGGTGTGAGGAGCTGAAACAGGAGCAAGGCACAGCCCCTGTTGGAGGAAACGTAGAAGAGTTAGGCATGATTGTAGTCATTCATTCAACAAACATTTATTTTCTACTAGGTGCCAGATCTTGTCCAGGCACTGAGTACAGAGCAGTAACCAAGACAACATCCTTGCCCTCATGAAGCTTATATTCTAGTCACTCAGTATTTGAGTTTTTAAAATTCTATTAAAACTGAGTTTTTAAAAAATGATATACAGGACTCAGTCCTATGAATTCTAATTCAACTGAGTTGCAGTGAGACATGGACATCTCTTCAAAGCTCCTTCGGTGAGTTCTGTATGCAACCAGGGCTAACAGCCACTGTCCCCAGATCAATCAGGCTAGATTCTGCTCTGCTGCAAGAATAAATAACGCTCAAATCTCAGTGGCTTAAAATGAAACATATTTATTTCTTCCTCATGCTACGTATCTTTCACAGAGTTGCAGGACTGCTCTGCTCATCATATTCATGCTGATGGGGCAATTGCCATCTCAGATGTTGCCAGTCACCACTCAACAGAGAACGAGAACTCTGGAAGTTCTCATTCCAGGATTAAATGCCCAGTCTGAAAATGACACACCTCAGTTGCCGTCACAGTGCCTTGGCCAAAACAGGTCACATGGTACCACCCACTTACAAGGGGGCTAGGAAGTGCAGTCCTTGCATATGCCCAGAAAGCAGAGAAACCATAAATAGTTGTTGACCAACGTTAAAGAAAGCCGTTAAGGATAACCACTGTTGTCCAGCATTTAAGAAAATCATTAAAGCATCAAGTTGACCCACATTAATGATAATTACTGTGGACCAGTATTAAGAATAACCATTAAGGATACCTATTGTTGACCAGCGTTAAGAATAAGCATTACATTGACCAGCATTAAGGATAATCATTGTGATCAGCTAATACTGATAAGCACTATGTTGACCAGCAATAGGATAACCATTGTGAAACAGCATTAAGGATAACCATGAACAATAAGCGTTACATTGACCAGCATTAGGATAACCATTGTTGACCAGCATTAAAGATAACCTTCCAAGATACTTCCTTCAGGCCAGGGAACTTAGATCATGGATTCACGATCTCTACAAAGCCCATCTCGACCATTCAACCTCCCCGTCTTTGCTGTATTCTGACCCTATAAATGTTCCTGGCCCAGGAGGCATGAAGTAACCCTCTTTTGGGTTTTCATGGCATCGTGAGTTGAATTGCACCACGGTGTGTACCACAATGACTTCAAATAATCTGTTTACATTGCTGAGGGCAGGAACTACGATTTATCTTGGAATCCCCAGCACCTTCCATGGGGTCTGGCACATAGTATATGCTCAAGAAATGTGTGTGAAATTGACCTGAATTAGTGCAGTTCTTAAAATGAGCCCCAGGATCCATAGAGCAACTCCTGGCTGCCAGCTGCATGAGCCTTCCAACTACTCCGTCTCCCTGAATGTATTCCTTCGGTGGGTTAAGCTTCTCTGCCCTGCACACAGTGAGTCCGAATACCCAGGCTGATGAACTGTTGCCACTTAATTCCCCTGATTCGATATGCGACAGGGGTAAACACAGCAATGCCTCTGTCAACATGTGGGTCTGAATTTACTCGTTGAATTAAGCCTCTGCTGTCAACATGGTGAGATGAACTCCAAACAGCAGCAGAAGCACACAGCTTACCATGAAATACAATCCTGGAAAGTTGTTCGTCATAAATACTAATGACTCACCACCTTGCCTGGTCAGATAATATTTCCTTACAAATTATAGCACAGTAAAAGCCTAAGAATGCACTGTGGAGGAACCACCGTATTTTCAGTCTGCTCCTCTTCCGTGTGTTCGCTCTCTCTCTCTCTCTCTCCCTCCCTCCTTCTCTCTCTTTGCACATCTTTCTCCACTTCTCCCTCTCTGTCTCTCTGTACCTCTGTCTATTCTGCTTGTGTGTATGACACTCTGTCTCTTTACTTCTACCTGCCCCAGGTTCTCTCTCTCCTTTTCCTTCTTCATCTTTTTTTCTCCTCCTTTTCCTCTCGGTTGCTCTCTCTTCCCTTATCTTTTTCTCTCTGCACTTGACTCTTCCTCTGAATATCTGTTTCTGTCTGTATGTCTCTGTCGCTCTCATTCTCTCTTTCCCCTCTTCCTCTCTGCCTCTCTCTCTCTTTCTCTGCCTCCTTCTGTGTGTGTCTCTCTCTGTCCACAACCCCTCCCCTCAATGCCTCATTAAGTGGATAACTGTGTGAACACCACTTTAAGGATATATTATAGCCTTCATCTCTACCTAGATAATAGAGTGAAAACCAGGGAAATTGCTCTCAATGGGAACAAAACTCATTTATCACCAATAAACAGCGGCTGCTGATGCTTGATAACAACACTGTCCCTCAGCACACTGAAATATTCAGGCAAGGCCGCGCTAATATCGGAGCATGTTACTCTAAAAATGCTTGATAAACAGAAGTGAGGATATAGGTTGAAAGGGATGTTAAATGAACAAAGATAGCATCTTTTTAAACTGGAAATAAAAATAGGTATCTCACCTCTGAGATACGAGCAGCGGGGCTCTAGTCGGATTAGACAGTTATTTAGCATCTCTAGCCTCACAGAGAAAAATCAGGCTAAGAGACAAATATAGATTATCTGAATGGTCCAATTACCCTCCAGATGCATATTTCTTACATTTAAAATCCCTTTTGTATTGAACAGGGAAGCCTGTACGTAAGAGTCCAATAGAATAAACTAATGAACATGAATTCATGTTTATATCTGCCCCAACAGGGTATCTTTTTGAGATCCTTTTTTTTTTTTTCCAATACCATCTACAGTCTCTTCCTCCATTTTATTTTGTAGCCAGGAAATGGCGCCTGTAGCCCCTAGCCATGGCAAGAAAGTAATCTTAAATAGGTTTCTATGTAGAGCTCCAACAAGTCCTACAAGGGTCCAACATATAACCTTGGCCGTAATAATCCCATCCTCCAACTAGATGTTCTTTTTTCTATTCAGCATATTTATCTTCTTCTCTTAGGAACTGGACATTACTTCAAATGTATCTCATGTAGAGCCACCATGCTTTTATGTCACCCTGTTCCCAAGGTCAGGGTTGATTGGCCCAGAAGTGGACTCTGGCCTCAAGCCAGGCCAATGAGAGTTCTTCCTCATGTGTTTTCTAACTGGCACTGAGTACAAGGTTCTGAATATGCTGGCGAAAACTACAGCATATGATACTTAAGAGCAATTGGCAGCCATGTTCCTTGCTTGTAGAGGAAGCTGGTATGTTGTGGAGAAAGCGGAGCCAACAGGCAGAGATAAGAGACGAAAAACAATCTAAATAGTGTTTGTAGTGGACACTGTAGGCATCCTACCAAGATCCCTCTGAGAATCCCTTTAACTATTTCTGTGCATCCCTTTTCCACCTTCTGTGTGCTTTTGCTGCTAATGGCCTACACCTATGAGTAGATTAGGACTCCAGCCTTTGGGTTATTGGAGCTGCTGTAAAATTTGACTTCTAATGATCTACACCTGTGACTCTATTGGGCCGACAGCTTTTGGGTTCCTGGGGCTCCTGTGTGTTTTTGACTTCTAATGGTCTACACCTGTAACTGACTCTATTCGGCCAATGGCGTTAGGGTCACTAGAGCCTCCTTGCCCTGATATGCTGAGCCAGAGTGCCTGTGAGATACCTCCCCCCATGGTGGGGGGTGAGAGGCTTAGCCAATGACTGACTGGCACAGGTACAGGAAACACAAGCTCCCTGGCCTCTATGTGGAGCAAACTCCAGGGCCCCCCTACAGGATTAAGCTGAGGCTGGGACTTGGTTTGGCAGCAACCTTGGATGCAAACAAAGTAGCATCCTTGTTTGGCTTCTTCACTTTCTCTGTCCTGCTTCCATAATCCCTTACTGGTTTCTCCAAGCAGCACTGGGAACTCAAGCTAAGAAAGTGTTTACATGAGTCCCTGGTCCCAGTCATCCCCATGTCTCTTCTGTATAACTCCAAATTTTGGCTACTAAGATGCCCCAGTGTCCTTCCAAACATTATTTCCTCTTCTTAAACCAGTTTGAATAGGGGTTCTGTCACTTGCGACCAAAAGACCCATACCCAATTCCACAACTGAGACACCTAGCTCAATGGAAGGGCTTATTTTGTAATCCAAAACAGTTATTTTATAGAATATGTTCATGTGAACAGAGCAGTTTATGTGCTTGACTAAACAAATGGTTTGGCTGTTCTTTATTTTTGACAGAATTGATTAGTCAACTTCATGAAAATTATCAAATCGATTTGTATATCTCGATATAGTCACATTTACCATTTATAGCCTTGCAGACAGCATAGTACAGAAGAGACGGTTCTGTTGATCCACCTAGTTTTACAAAAAGTGGCATAGCTGAATACCGAGCAGGATATTAATAACGCTTCCAATCGTATTATGATTATAGACAACATGTGATTTGCAATGAATTTTAAAGGCCCAGGAGAAGTTTACTGATGCTAATTATAAGAAACATTTTGACAGCCACCATCTGGAGCAATGCTTAAGTGAATAAAAGCTGCTAAAAATGAGTTTAATATGATAACCAGTTTTTGGGGCAGGTTACAGAAATATCTCTCTACAAACTATTCATCAGGGATTGAGATCATTTGCTCAAACTTTTCTAACATTTCCCTCCCAGTTTGAAAGGAGGAAGCACAACCACCAAAGACCCAGGCTAAATGAGTTATAGATTTGGGACTAATTGATGCCTGATTAAAGCCATTCAGCCATGACCACGCTGTAAAGTAGAAGCAAGAATGGGGCCCTGGCAGGCAAGCCCATAATTATATGACAAGGAAACAGCATTCTCTATGCTAAATTAAAAATGGAAGCGTCTCATACTTCCTTGAGAAAGGAAGTTCCATCATAAGACTGCCTTTTACTCATATAAATGATCTGTGAAATCCTTATTAAATATTAAATTTAATATTAGAAAAGGTGCCTTGTGCCTTGTTCACACATGATCACTAAGCATTAATTAAGCCACTAACCTCAGAATAATTAAGTGACGGAATGGATATGATGCCAGTTCACAATTGCTACACGTTAGTGGCTTTCAGGTATACAGTCCATTCTTTCCACACAACTTGTAACAGCTACTTAATCAGTCCCGACCAAGCCTGCCTTTCTATTAGCAGCACCATCCTCACCAGCTGGGGATGTCTGGAAATAATCCTGCTGTCCTAAGCTCAGAAGTCCCACACATGTGGAGTGTATCCCAAGGGCCCAAGTACCACGAAGGATGCAAACCATTCCCCTCACTACACTGTCAATCAGCATTAGAATTGATCTTGACTCTGCTTCCTGAGTGCCCTCCAGGCCCCCTCCCTCCACTAGGGCAGGAGAACTTTCCTGATCAACAGACCATTCTATTGAGGTTTATCATGGGGCACAAGAACACATTTAATTTACCTTGTAAACATGCTGGACCTGTTTTGTCTCTGTCCAGATAGAGGGGGACTGTATATTTATCAGGTCCCTGGGTGGTGCAAACGGTTTGTGCTTGACTACTAGCCCAAAGGTTGATGGTTCAAACCCACCCAGTGGGGCTATGGAAGAAAGACCTGGCAATCTGCTTCTGTAAAGATCACAGCCAAGAAAACCCTATGGTGCAGTTCTACTCTGTAACACATGGGATCACTATGAGTCAGAATTGACTTCACAGCAATGGGTTTGGTTTTGGTATATTTATCAGTCATGGGTAAAACCTGCTTGAGGTTTCTCAATCTTTGCCTAACATGATTCCACACCTCATGACTCTGCTCATGAAATTCTCTTGACTTGGAAAAGTTCATTCTTCCTATACACCTGGAAAAAATCCTACTCTATTTAAAACCAAATTCAAATGGCACGCTTCTGTGAAGTTTTCCCCTCTAGATGCCTCCCACTTCATCTACCATCCATTTTCCGTTTCTTTCCAACCAAGGTGTTCTGAAACCTGAGATATATATATACACACACACATAGATATACATGTATATGTGTATATACATACAAATCACATACAAATGCATATATATGTATACATTAAAAAAAAAAACATTGTGGTGGAGTCATTCCAACTCATAGAGACCCTATAAGGCAGAGCAGAAAGAACTGCCCCGTAGGGTTTCCAAAGAGCAGCTGGTGGATTCCAACTGCCAACCTTTTGGTTAACAGCCAAGCTCTTAACCACTGCACCACACTGGAAGCCATAGGATAAAATGGGTGCATCTTTCTAAAAAGTCTATTTTAAATTAAAAAAAATTGATGGAAAATCATTGAAGATATTTCTACAATAAAGCTATAATGAATATCTTATAAATTTATATGCAGAATTCACTTGACATTTTATGATAAAACAGAAGATTTCAAAAAGCTTTGAGTTTTCCATGGGCACCCTTGCACTCTCTCTTCCATTAGGAAAACATTAGTGGAGACATTTGAGAGGTATTTTTTAATTTAATCCTAATAAATGTGTGATGTTCAACACTTTGCACTTGTAGAGGTTGAGGCTCACAGAAGTTATTAATTTGCCCGAAATATTACAGCTTCCTTAATTAGAAAATTTCTACTGACGTTTAAATTTCAGTTTGAACAGAAACAAATAGATGTAAGTGGATAAGGGCCGACCGTAACGTCTCAGTGTATATTATTATATATTAGCACTGACATTTCAAACTGTTATCTTATTCCACTGTTTCTGTCTAAAACAATAAGAAATTTTTTTGAGATCTAACTAAGTGCTTCATATGTACAAAAAACAGAAAACTCTCAAAGCTCCTTATATCAAACCATTTCTATGAGATTTATCATAAACTTTGAGTTGCCTTTCAAAAAGCGGTACTTCACTGATTGCATTAGGGATATCACTTCCTCATGCATTAATTTTACTTGCTCAGAGAGGTTAAGTGATGAGCCCAAGCGCACACAGCTGGCATGAAGAAATTATGGCATAATTTATGATTTCAGTGGTTATTGACATAATAAGGTAAACTCTTCAAGGAGCTACGGGCCACAGATGGAGCCTAAGGTGTAACAACTTCTCTAAAAGAACTTAACTGCCTCAAGACCCTAAAGTAAATGGAAGAAATGATGAAGTAAAATTGCCGAACAGAAAATTTCAAAGGGCGACTCGAGAAGACAAAGTGCAGTATTCTAATGAAATATGCAAAGACCTGGAGTTAGAAAACCAAAAGGGAAGAACAAGCTTGGCATTTCTCAAGTTGAAGGAAATGAAGAAAAAATTCAAGCCTCAAGTTGCAATACTGAAAGATTCCCCAGGGAAAACACTGAACGACACTGGAAGCATCAAAAGAAGATGGAAGGAATACACAGTCACTGTACCAAAAAGAATTGGTCAACGTTCAGCCATTTCAGGAGGTAGCATATGATCAAGAACTGACGGTACTGAAAGAAGTCCCATCTGCACTGAAGACACTGGTGAAAAGCAAGGCTCCAGGAATTGACGGAATACCAATTAAGATGTTTCAACAAATGAATGCAGCGCTGGAGGTGCTCATTCGTCTATGTCAAGGCGTTTGGAAGACAGCTTCCTGGCCAACTGACTGGAAGAGATCCTTATTTGTGCCCATTCCAAAGAAAGGTGATCCGACAGAATGCTGAAATTATCAAACAATATCATTAATACACAAGTAAAATTTTGCTGAAGATCACTCAAAAGTGAGAACTGCCAGAAATTCAAGCCTAATTCAGAAGAGGGCATGCAATGAGGGATATCATTGCTGATGTTAAATGAATCTTGGCTAAAAGTGGAGAATACCAGAAAGACGTTTACCTGAGTTTTATTGACTATGCAAAGGCATTTGACTGTGTGGATCATAACAAATCATGGATAACATTGAGAAGAATGGGAATTCCAGCACACTTAATTGTGCTCATGAGGAACCTGTACGTAGACCAAGAGGCAGTCGTTCAAACAGAACGAGGGGATACTGCATGGTTTGCTATCAAGAAGTGTGTGCGTCAGGAAATTAAGTGGAACAAAGAAATTGTCAACAATACACAAAAAAAGGCATGTCAAAATGGCAACACTGAACTCATACCTATCAACAATAAGGACAGAGTAGCAGAATAAAAAAAAAACACGACCCATCTATATGTTGCCTACAGGAGACACACCTTAGACTTAAACACAAAAACAAACTAAAACTCAAAGGATGGAAAAATATATATCAAGCAAACAACAATCAAAAAAGAGCAGGAATGACAATATTAATCTCTGACAAAATAGACTTTAAAGCAAAACCCCCACAAAGGATAAGAAAAGACACTATATAATGCTTAAAGGGTCAATACATCAGGAGGACATAACCATAATAAATATTTACACAGCCAATGACATGGCTCCAAAATACATAAAACAAACTCTAACGATATTGAAAAGAGACATAGACAGCTCCACAATTATAGTAGGAGACTTTAACACACCGCATTTGGTGAAGGGCAGAACATCCAGAAAGAAGCCCAATAAAGACACAGAAGATCTAAATGCCACAATCAACCAACTTAACCTCACAGACATATACAGAACACTCCACCCAACAGCCTCAAAGTATACTTTCTTTTCCAACGCACATGGAACATTCTCCAGAATAGGCCACATATTCGGCCATAAAGCAAGCCTTAACAGAATTCAAAGCATCAAAATATTACAAAGCATCTCTTCTGACCATAAAACCATAAAAATAGAAATCAATAACTGAAAAAGCAAAGAAAAAAATCAAACACATAGAAACTGAACAACACCATGCTCAAAAACTACTGGGTTATAGAAGAAATTAAGGACAGAATAAAAAAATTCACAGAACCAAATGAGAATGAAAATACATCCTACCAGAATCTTTGGGACATAGCAAAAGCAGTGCTCAGAGATCAATTTATAGCAATAAATGCACACATCCAAAAAGAAGAAAGAGTCATACTCAAAACATTAACCCTACAACTTGAACAAATAGAAAGAGATCAGCAAAAGAAGTCCACGGGCACCAGATGAAAGGAAATAATAAAAATTAAAGCAGGATTAAATGAAATGGAGAATAGGAAAACAACCAAAAAAGTTAACGAGCTCAAAAGCTGGTTCTCTGAAAAGGTCAACAAAATCGATAAACCACTGGCTGAATGGACAAAAGAAAAACAGGAGAGGAAGCAAATAAATGAGATAGGCGATATCACAACAGACCCAACTGAAATGTAAAGAATCATATCTCATATGCATGAGAAAGCTGGACAATGAATAAGGAAGACCAAAGAAGAATTGACGCCTTTGAATTGTGGTATTGGCGAAGAATAGTGAATATGTCATGGACTGCCAAAAGAACAAACACATCTGTCTTGGAGGAGCTACAATCAGAATGTTCCTTAGAAGCAAGGATGGTGAGACTGAGTCTTACGTATTTTGAACATGTTGTCAGGAGGGATCAGTCCCTGGAGAAGGACATCAAGCTTGGTAAAGTACAGGGTCAGCGGAAAAGAGGAAGGCCCTCAATGAGATGGACTGACACGGTGGCTGCAACAATGGGCTCAAGCATAACAACGATTGTGAGGGCGCAGGACCGGGCAGAGTTTCATTCTGTGGTACATAGGGTCATTATGAGTCGGAACCGACTCGATGGCACCTAACAACGACAATAACATCCCATTTATACTATAAACTCAGTGATTTGTTGTTGGTGGTGGTGGTAGTGTTAGCTGATTTCCAGTCAACTCTGACTCATGGCGGGCAACCTTATGCACAACAAAACGAAACGTTGCCCGGTCCTGCATCATCCTCAGGATTGCCAGCGTGTTCGAGTCCATCATTGTGGCTATTGTGCCAACCTATCTCACCAAGGGTCTCCTCACTCTTGCTGGCCCTCTACTTCACCAAACATAATGTCTTCCTCCAGGAATTGTTCTCTCCTGATGATGTGTCCAAAGAAAGCGAGTCAGTGTTCTTTTGTGATCCATAACGTTTTCATTGGCTGATGTTTGGAAGTAGATTGCCAGGCCTCTCTCTGTAGTCTGTCTTAGTCTTGAAGCTCTGCTGAAACCTGTCCACCGTGCTGATATTTGAAATAATGGTGGCATAGCTTCCAGCATCGTAATAACACGCAAGCCACCACAGTGAGACAAACTAACAGACAGGTGGTGGACTTTCAGTGATTAAAAAAAAAAAAAAAGTGGTGGACTCCCAGTGATTAGGGCAGGGAAAATACTACCTTAGGAAGGAGGAGGCTGGAACCCAGTCCCTCTCATGGGGGAGAAGTGGAAAGTTCACCTTCTTCCCTGGTGGGATATGGGGAAGAGGAAGGAAAGGGTGAGAACATGTGACTTGCCTTCCCTACTCTGGGTTGACTCTGCAGTGGAGAGTATGACATGGTCTGAGAGAAAAGTGGAAAACAAGCACGTGGGAAGGAGACTACTTTGTAAAGGGTGGCCACAACTGAGGAAATTCAGCTGTTCAGCATCAATAAAGAAAGCCTGAGGTGACACTCTTGTGTCACCTCCAAGTCCATGTGCCCCAAAGGAGGACCAGGGTAAAGTTGAGAATCTACTAGGAAGCTTGTCACAGAGAGTCCCTGTGGAGGATAAAGCAGCCTAGTATCTGATGGATACAGAGAAGGCCACCCAGGGAGTGGCTGAACAGAAGAGTGAGTCATCCCTTGGAGAGTGCACAAAGCCAGAGAGAATTAAAGTGGGACACAGGAAACAGAAGAGATGGCTGACTGTTCCAAGAAAACAGACCACAAGGTCTACTAGCCATGGACTTCAGCAGTGGACACCAAGGGGTCCGCAGGTCCACAACCAGCACACGTCACAGGATCACAGCCAACACTCAGCCAAGGACCAGACTAACCCTATGAAGGAAACAGCCTAGGCCCCCATCACCCCCTCCCACCACTAGGGACTGTCAACTTCGCCATCCAACCACAGCCGGGGAAGAAATATAAGCAGGAAAACAACCTTAGTAAGTAGTGGACATTCGAATTGACTATTACCCAAAAGAGACTTTTTAAACCAGAAGAGACAGAAAAACTGTTAACTGACAACTTCAGATTTGTCTCTCTTATCAGTTATCTATGGCCATGCATAATTTTCTATTGCTGTTGTAACAAATGACTGGAAATTTAGCGGCTTAAACAATGCAAATTAATTGTCTTACTGTTCTGGAGGTTAGCAGTCCTCCAGAACAGTAAAACATGTCTCCCTGGGCTAAAATCAAGGTGTTGGCAGGGCTACCTTCCTTTCCAGAGGCTCTGGGGGGAATCCATTTCCTTGCCTTTCCAGGTTCTAGAGAACACCCACATTCCTTGGTTCATGGCCCCTTCCTCCATCTCTACAGTCAGCATCTCTCTGATCATTCCTTCATAGCCACATCTCTCTCTGACTGATCCCAGAGGTTCACCATTTTTACGGACTCGTGTGAGTCCATTGGGCCTACCTGGATAATCCAGGATAACCTTTCCATCTCAAGAATTTAACCACATCTGCAAAGTCCCCTTTGCCAGGTGTGAAGGTTAAAGTTGTGTGTCAACTTAGCTGGGTCATGATCCTCCATGGTTTGGCAGTTATGATATATTTGGGCAGATTTTTAATAATGTAATCACCTCCATTATGAGTTCTGATATAGCGTGATCACCTCCATGATGAGATCTGCTGTAAGCAGCCAATCAGTTGCAAAGAACTTTCCTTGGGGGTGTGGCCTGCATCCAATATAGGTGGATTTCCTGGCAAGGCTTGTGGGCTTTTGCTTGCGCTGGATCCTGCAGCTTGCTCCCGTTCGCCTGATCTCTGGTTCTTGGGAATTGAGCTAGCAGCTTAGCTTCCATCTTACCTGCCTATCTCGGGATTCGTCAGCCTCCACAGACTATGAGTCAGAGGCTGGACAACTGCAGTGGCTTGGCTGTGCTCCATAGGTCTCTCATCCTCCAGCAAGTAAACCTAAGCATATTCCAAGGGGATGACAGAAGTGTGAAAGGGCAAGCCAAAATGCTCAAGGCCCCTTTAGGCCTAGACTCAGAACAAGCCCATTGCCACTTCTGCCTCATCCTAGAGCCCTGGCCTGGAGTCAGAGTAGGGCCACCAAAGAGTTGCTTGGCAAAGGGCATGGAACCAGGGAAGGTAGAAGTATCTAGGCCATTTCTGCAGTCTACCACAT
Source organism: Elephas maximus indicus (assembly GCF_024166365.1). Taxonomy (NCBI): domain Eukaryota; kingdom Metazoa; phylum Chordata; class Mammalia; order Proboscidea; family Elephantidae; genus Elephas; species Elephas maximus. The sequence goes on from NC_064846.1 coordinate 165,414,735, forward strand.
CTTCCATCCTCTCCTAATACAGCTCCCTCCTGTGAGCCAAAGACAGAAGCTGTGAGCCAACTTAGACTGCTCCATGCTTGCATACAGTGGTGTCACTCAGTGCAGTAACTCATGTTGTCACCTGCCATGGGAGGACCTCCTCACGTACCAGACCATATAGAATCCTTAGTAATGTTTTTTGTACTAATGTTACTCGTAAATCGTAATTGCTGTATATCACTCCTTCTTTTCCTTTAATTACTACTTCATTCTCAAAAGAGTGATTGGTATAGATTCACAAATACTAATTACCACAATATTATAGCTAAAACGCCAAAAAAATTGACAAAATCCGTGACTAGAAAAACACCTGCAGCAACGAAAACAACAGCCCATGCTTATAGCCACGTAATTCAAAGAGTCATTATAATTGGCTAATAATGACAGCTCTGACCAGAGTGCATTAGAAGGTTCAAAAAGTCAATTAGCATAGAGTTTTAGCTTTGTAGGTATATTGGTACATGTAAGCTGGGCTTATGAAAAATGTTTTTGTTGTTAAAACTAACTACAGGGATATTTTTATAAAAAATAATAGATTTTTGAGGAAACACTGCACAAAAATTTTATAGACAGTCTTTTTGGTGTCACCTCCTCTGACAGTGTCACTCGGTATGGTCTGCACCCCCCACACCCCCTTAGTGATGCCACTGCTTGCATACCACTAAGTGGAAGCTGCATTATATCATTAGACACAAGGACACAATAAATGTTAGACAGAATGAATTTTAATTCTACAATGAACAGGATAATTATTATATGAGCCTATCAAAGCCGAAGAGGTCCCTGAGTGGTGCAAATGGTTTGCACTCAGCTACTAACGGAAAGGTTGGAGGTTCGAGTCCACCGAAATGTGCCACAGAAGAAAAGCTTGACGATCTACTTCCAAAAAATCAGCCATTGAAAACCCTATGGAGCACAGCTCTACTCTGACACACATGGGGTTGCCGTGAGTCAGAATCGGCTTGACGGCAACTGGTTTGGTTTATCAGAGCTGAAGAAAATATAAGGTAAATGGGAACAAAATAACTATATCATCTTTGTTTATTTAGTGACTTCTGTTAAAATGATCATGTTTTCTGCTTAATTATCTCCACAATTTGTGGCTTCCAGCCAGGTTTCCTGCTTGTAAATGTAGCTTTTTCCTACATAGTTAAGATTTAAAAAATAAGAGTATCTGCCTGGGCAAACCCTGGACTAGTAGGGAAAAAGTAAAATAAAATATTAACAGAGAAATACATATACTTACTGGAAAATTGTCAAAATCCAAACACTTGTCAAAACTCTACTTTTTTAAAAATTATATTTTGATCCATTTCTCTTTTATTTCACAGTAGAACTGCTTTATAGGTGCATATTTATTCATTTTCAAAAGAAAACCTTAATAAGGTAAGGTTATATAACAAAGAAAACTTGGGGGTTGGTATTTTTTTTTTCCTGAAATAAACTCATTTTGAACAATGAGCCCAAATGGCTTTTTTCTAAAACGATCGAGGCAAGACTAAAAGCATGTGAGTCTATTTGAAAGTAAATTTTGATTCCTCAAAAATAATGAGGAAGGTCATGCCAACACAGTACCTTTGGTTGATCCCCCTTCCAGTACGATTCTGATGATAGATGTTTTCCAGGCCCTCCCTTGTTCCTTCATTTGTCTAGCATTTGTCGAGTCCTTTCCCTGCATTCACTGCTGGGTGCCACCCCCACACACCAGTGCTCCTCACTTGTGCTCCTGAGTTGCTCATGGTTTGGGAACTCTCTGATTTCACCAGTCCCAGAGAGGGTGGAGTGAGGTAGGGAGGCCTACTACATGAAGGATCTTGTATGGCATCTGGGGAGCCCTTCAAGGCATACCCTTATCTCCCCCTACCCTTTCCCATGTCAAGTCATCCCGCCCCATCCTCTGGCAACGGGGACGATTGAAATACGAGTCTGATGAAATCACTCTACTGTTTAACAACCTCCCATGGGTTCTCATTACAAATAGAATAAAACCCAAACTTTTTACAATGGCCTCTATTTTCTGCAAGAGGCAATCTCTACATGCCTCTCCGAACGCATCTCCGTCTCCTATCTCTTAATTCACCCTTTTCCAGCCACTCCAACCTTCTTTCTGTCTCAAGACTTTTGCACTTGCTGTTCTCTCTGCCTGAAACTCTTGATAATTCAGTCCGCAAATATTTTTTATATTGTCAGGCGCTATTCGAGTTCATGTGAACTGTTGTTGTTAGTTGCTGTTAAGTTGATACCAACCCGTGGCAACCCAAGTGTGCAGAGAAGAACTGCTCCATAGGTTTTTCAAGACTGTGATCTTTCAGAAGCAGATCGCCAGGCTGGTCTTCCGAAGTGCCTCTGGTTGATTCAAACCACTGAACTTTCTGCTAGCAGTCAAGCGCTTAGCCGTTTGTGCCACCCAGGGACTCCTTAATGTGAACCGAACAGACGTAAACCCCTGTCCCCTGCCCTAGAAGTGCATAAATTCTCTTCCTCGAATCTTTCGTGGCTCTTTCTGGCCCTTCACTGGTTTTCCTAGCTAAAGAGCTCTCCACCTGTGGTCACCCTATCTCATAAGCCTCTTGTTTTCTTACAAATTCTTACCATGTGTGAAATTATTTGTTTATCAGTTCAGAATGTGATTTTCATGTCTGTCTTGCTCTCTTCTATCCCCCACTGTCTACAACTGTTCTGGGTAAATAAGGGTGGGGAGGGAGCACACAGCAGAGTTCACTAGTCCCTGAAATGGATGTGTCAGCACTCAATCTCTGTTTACATGCTGTTTTCATAGAAAATGCACCTATTGGAATAAATGATCAGTTATTATGATTACCCATTGGAATTCTGCCTAGCAACAGTAGTAACTTAAAAAAACAGCTACCATCGTGTCGACTCTGACTCATGGCAAGCCCATGTGTTGCAAAGTAGGACTGCACTCCATAGGATTTTCAGTGGCTGTGACCTTTTGGGAGTATACTGCCAGGCCTTTCTTCCAGGGCACCTCTGGGTGGATTCAAACTGCCAACCTTTCAGTTAGTAGTCAAGCACTTAACTATTTGCACCACTCAGGGACTCCAGCAAAACAGAATTATGTAATTAAAGAAAGTCCTACAGTAGATTTTAGAGATGATTGTTCTAAAACTTGCTTACTTTTGAACATAATAAAGTGATTTTGGATAAGATGGAAGAATGCAGACCTTGGGAAATAGTTTTTAAAATTGTGATTGTCTATTGTTCTGTCACCCCGAGCTGGAATGGGTAAGCCTGTGACCATAGCAGTTGAGGTAGGTTAGGTTGAAAATTAGGAACAAGGGCTTTGGGGCTCAAGAAGACTGGAGATAGTGGGTTCTCAGGGTTATACGTGAACTTCCTTGGCATCATGGAGGGAAGCACAGTGAGAACCATCCTGGTGCCTCCTTTCTCTCCCTCCCTCCTGACTTTGCTGGTGGGGGTAGCAAGTTGTAGAATTCAGTTCCACTAGGAGCAACATGGAAGGCAAGAGTGATCATTCTTGAACACAGATAAGCTAGGTCTTTCTTCAAGGTTCTAAAGAAGGCTAACCCATACCCAGTGCATTACTAATGCTGGAATGCCTTCAGACCCAGACATATCTGTGGTGGTGTAGAGACTTCATCCTTCCCAAGTGCACCCAAAGAGACTTCCAGTCCAGCAGTGGTGGTTTGTGTTTTTCTTGTCTTCACAGGAAAAGAGGACTGTATCAGGCTGCTTGACCATTAGCAATACCACGAGACAACAACAACAGCAACAGAAGAGCCTGGAACTCCTGGGCCAAAACAACAACAAGGACAAAATATTTCCAGTGTTCTTTGTTCAAGGTAATAATAATCAGGACTGAGCCCCTTGGGCCAAACAACCAACCCTAAGAGTCCTAGAATTATCATCAAGAGTGGACTCCATGTGTCTTAAAAGCCTGTGAGCGGCCATCTGGGATACTCCACTGGTCTCACCGCTTCCGGAGCATGAAAGAATGAAGAAAACTAAAGACACAAGGGAAAGATTAGTCCAAAGGACTAATGGACCGCTTCTACCACGGCCTCCACCAGACTGAGTCCAGCACAACGAGATGGTCCCCCGCTACCACCACTGACTGCTCTGACAGGGATCACAATAGAGGGTCCCATACAGAGCTGTAGAAAAAGGTGGAACAAAATTCTAACTCAAAAAGAACGACTAGACTTGCTACCCTGACAGGGACTGGAGAAACCCTGAGAGTATGGCCCCCAGACACTCTTTTAGCTCAGTAATGAAGTCACTCTTGAGGTTCACCCTTCAGCCAGAGATTGAACAGGCCCATGGAATGAAACGAGACTAGAGGGGCACACCAGCCCTGGGGCAGGGACTGGAAGGTAGGAGGGAACAGGAAAGCTGGTAATAGGGAACCCAGGGTTGAGAAGAGAGAGTGTTGACATGTTGTGGGGTTGTTAACCAATGTCATACAACAATGTCATGTACTAACTGTTTGATGAGAAACTAGTTTGTTCTGTAAACCTTCATCTAAAGTTCAATAAAAATAAATAAATACACACTACATAATTTTTTAAAAAAGTGGACTCCACAGATAAAAGAAAAACATCCTTGCAGATAAGAGGCATCAGGGCTGGGAGCTGATAGTGTATAAATTTTTTTTTAAATCATGAGAAATTATTTTATATCCAACCTGGTAAAGCAGGACATGTCCGTTTCATAAATATTTAAAGCACAATTTTGAAATGAACACTTATTTCCCAAGAAGTAGGATTGTTTACATCCCTAGAAAAGACTCTTAGAATGCACTTTGCTATATCAAAAGTACCCATGAATTTATTTAGAATCAAGTCTAAAGATCCCATTGACATTGAAGGACTGCCTGTGAATTGTTCTGCTCTGTAAGAGATTAAAACTTTTCTTCTTACGCAAGTCTGAAGGTTATTCATAAAAAGAGTGTATAGATAGAATGCAGATCAGTGGTTTCTAGGAGCTAGGGGTAGAAGGTGGGGTGGGTATGATTATAAAGGAGTAGAAACGGATTCTCTCTGTGGGAATGGAGCAGTTCTGTATCCTGGTTTTGGTGGTAGTTACATGAAACTATGTACGTGATAAGGAGCCCTGATGGGGCAGTGGTTAAGCGCTGGGCTGCTAACGAAAAGGTCGACGGTTCGAACCCACCAGCAGCTCTGCAGGAGAAAGGTGTAGCAGTCTGCTTCTGTAAAGATGACAGCTTTGGAAACCCTATGGGCAGTTCTACTCTGTCCTATAGAGTTGCTGTGAGTCAGAATTGTTATATATGTGACAAAGTTGGATAGAACTACACACACATGCACATACTAATGAGTGTATGTAAAAACTAGTAAAATCTGAATAAGTTCTGTAGATTGTACCAATGTCCATTTCCTGGTTTTGATAGTGTGCTGTAAGTGATGGAAGATGTTATCATTGTGAGAAGCTGGGTGAAGGTACACAAAACTACTCTGTACTGTTTTTGCAACTTCCAGTGAGTGTACGATTATTTCTAAATAAAATCTTTTTGAAAAAAGCATAACTTTCGTAGGCCGAAGTTAGAGGCTCCTTGTTCAGGACTTGACGAGAAATAGTCAAGAAGAGGCCAAATGTACTAGGCCTTGCTTGCCTCAGATATGTTACACACAGACAGGCTAAACCATTAGTAATCTAGATTTTGGAGGTCTGAAATGGAAAACAAAATTTCTCCACCAAAAAACTGTCTTTATTTCAAATTTTGGGACCAAAATCATATGTTTTTATGGCTGTCTTAAGTTGGATTCCCCCGAAGCAGATCCTGATACAAGGATGTGAGTGCACATAGTTTATGTGGGATATGATCCTGGGAAGTATCAGTGAGCAAGTTAGACCAGAGGAAGGAAGAAAGCCAATTAGGGGCACATTATGAAGCAAGTTACCACTGTAGGATACTGAAGTCCAGTCTTACTGGGGAACTTTGGACACAGTCTATACACATCAGAGTTATCTTAAATGGGAAAGAGGGAGCTGGGGTATTTCCCAGCAGTCATTGGCTGAGGGCTGCATCAATTCCTCAATACTTCCAGTCTGTTCTGCTGATTGAAAGAGATGGCCCTCAGGGAAAAGGTCTTAGGGACTAGCAGTTAGAAACCTTTGAGTCCATGGGAATGGTGAATATGAGGGAGTATGGGCAGCCTACCAACAGTGCCTTTACAGTGACTCATCAAAAATACCCAAAGGATGATAAAACATAGTGAGTAAAAACATGACATATCTAGTTATGGTATCAGCTATGGATAAAGGTTAAGTGACTTGTCTGAGACTAAATCATGTCTCTTCTAAGGCTTGGGACCTGCTTTTCCTTGATTGCTTCTGAGATTCTCATTGCCTTTGGTATACTGGAATTTCACAAGGATATATCCAGGTGTAATTTTAGTTTTATTAATCCTCCTTGGAATACTTGTGATTTTGGAATCTGAGGTTGAATTAATTCGTGAATTATAGAAAAATCTCAGCTGCTATTGCCCAAATAATTTACTCTTCTACATTCCCTCCTTCCAGAGCTCCAAATAGATGTATGTTGGTTCTTCTGATTCTATCCTCAGTGTCTCTTCATGTTTCTATCTCTTTATATCTCTGCTACATTCTGGAGCGATTTTCTAGTTCACTAGCTCTCTCTCCAGCTGAATCTAATCTGCTTTAAAACTTGCAATTGGATTTTTCATTCTCTTGGCTCTATTGCTCTTTTCTAGAAATATATTTGGTTCTTTTACAAATACACCTATTATTTTTTCATAGTAGTCTTTTACTTCTGTCTTGATGTCTTTAATTATTTCCAACATACTTATTTTATCAGCTTAATCAAATGGTTTTATTATCTAAAGTTCTTGGGGGTGTATGCCAGCTGTGGTTACACCTGATGATTCTCACTTATGGTGGCTTGTTATCCTGTGAGCTTCCCAATTTTGGATTGTGTACTCAAGTTGAATGGGGCTGTTTGCTTAAGAATCTGTGTGGCCAGAAATGACAGTACATTCCTTCAGGATTTCTATATGCACTTTCCAGTTGCACCAAAAGTTTCACTTGTTTATAATCACTTTTCTGTCAATTCTTTGACTTTGTGGTTCCTGGGTCATCTAATTGAAGTACAGGCCTATTATGGCAAATTTTCAGGGGAGACTTTTCACCATCCAGAGCCCAGGCCAAGACAAACAAGATTCCTTTGATTTCTACCTGCTCTCCTTGAAGGATATTTTTTTCTTGTCCACCCCTTAATTAAGTCTACCAGTCAGAATTCAGCCTAGGTATTTCTTGCAGGAATAGCAGTAAGTGCTTACATAAACCGTGGCAGATTTTGGATGTATTAAGGTCAGGGAAAGCGGCCACAGCTCCATTTTCCCACTAGGTTTCAGGTTGGGATTAGTACAACCACTCAGATTAATCACTTCAAAAAACACCTTGGACTAATAGTAAAAAATTACTCTAAAGCAAAGATAGAAGATAAGGGAGAAGGGAACATAGAGAATTGGAAATGGAACAACCAGGACAGAATGAATGAGAATGACGACATATTGTGAAAAATGTACCAATATCACTGAATAATTTGTGTAGAAATTTTTAAATTGGAACCTAACTTGCTGTGTAAACTTTCACCTTAAACACAATAACATACTACTAAAAAAAAAAAAAAAAAAAACAACTTGGAGGCTCACAGTTTCTACACCACCTTGGAGGGTGATTCACAGTATTATACCAAGAGGCCACTGAAAAAATTCACATCTGCAGTTTATGCTTCTGTGTATGACCTATGCATGACAGAGGAATAACAATGACTTTAGCACCTCTTCCATCCTCAAATAGTTCGCACTTGTATCTCATTGGCCAAAGCTAAGCTAGAATCCTGTTTGCAGGGGATTCTGGGAAATATTGTTATTAGGCATCTAGCTACTGCAATATTGGACTGAGCATAGCATTGAGAAATATGCTTTATGCCGACAGATAATCCAGTAAACTAGGAATATAATCCTTAAACTTCTTGGGGGTATGCAGGAGTCATGGTTCCAACTTTCTTCCTCATTTGAGACCAAAGGCTCGTTATTTGTTTCCATATACTAAAACCCAATTTTTGATGATAATAAGACTTGCACCCTCCACTCCATTTACACCATGGAAGCTGCAATTTCAGATCATAATTTTATTTCTCCTTTACAATCCCCTCTTAATTTTTCAGCTCCTGAGGGTTTCTCTCATTTTTTGTGAGCTATGCATTTATATTAATGTTTGTTATAGTTTATCCAACATTTCTAGGCATTTCATAGCATGTGGATTTTCCTATTAGCAAGCTTGCCGCATTGCTAGGACCACCATTGTATGTAATTTTTATCACAAGATTTGCATTGCTGTGGGTTTTAGAACAGATTTTCTTCCCCACTAGAACTTGGTGGTTTTCACTTACCTCATTTAAGTTTTTAACTTTTCAGCTTGGGGTTCCTGAACAACACAGGTAACATCAAATCAGAACCCATTCTTCATGATGTTTTTATTCTCACAAATGACTCTTTTACTCATTCCACATTCTCAGGAAGATGGCAACATTCTTTGTATCACCCTTAAGCAAAGGAAGAGTTATCTGCCTTGCATTATTGGGGCAGCCTTTTGGGACTCTTTACATATAGGGACTCTATTCCAGCATCCTTACATGTACAGTCCCAAGGACCAATCTTCTGTCCCTGTGTAGGCATCAAAGTGCAGTACCTAGCCCCCAGGACCTGACACTCTAATGAGCCTCAACTGCATTATCTTCTGCCTCCTGCTCTGGTGTTCAGTTTACTCTTCACTTCTGGTATCAGGGGGTTTTCTTTATTTGCTTTCAAACTCAACTGTGTTTAAAAAAAAAAAATGCTACATTTTGCCCAGCATCGCTGCCTCTTTCGAGATGTAGAGTTTCCTTCTCCTTATCAGTTCAGTCTGCCATATTGCTGGAAGCTTTGAGGCACTTTCCATTTTATCTAATATCATCTATAAAGGGCAAAGGGCTACAGCCTTTCAAGTGTTCTCTGTAGTTTAAGCTCATAAACATAAAAATAGAATGTGATGAAAAAGATAAAGAACATAAAAGGAATCCATGACATTGAAAATATCAGAAATGGAACAAAGTTTTAAAAGAGATTCCGTCTCAATTTCACATATTTTAGTTTAATAAAGAAAGTACATCTTGAAAACATTGCTCATTTGGTAAATCAAAGGAATCATGGAAATGCAGTGTGTCTTGAAATCAATAATGCATTTGATGGAGTTTTGTGATATTCACGTAGATGGGCCTGAAGCGTATTCACTGTGGGCTAATATGTTTAGGTAGAGGCATAGCTTAGTAAGGATCACTACTGAAATGAGCCTCTTCTTATGACTAGGGGGCTTTTATTATCTGAGAGTAACTGGAAATATTATGGTGCCTGCTCTGAGGTTTCCTTCCAGGGAAAATACGATTCCACTGAGCAGTTGGAGAAAAAGAGTAGTTGTTTTAAGCCGTTTCAAGGTCCTACCCAATCGAGTTCCACTCATTCAATAAAACAGGTACAACCTGTTATTACAACATTTGATAGGAATACTTTCTGTATTTTTCTAAGGCTTATGTTTAATGTTTTGAATAAACCATTGACATTTAAGGCTACAGCTAATTGAATATGGGGCCCCAGGTACATCACCAGAAGGTCGGCTTCATGTGTAATGGTAGATTCATGGTCTCTAACAGATATGAGCCACAGATGTTTGCCCATTTGAAGAAGGGTGAGCTTTTTGCCTAGAAAGTTTTTGTTGAAATTTTGACTATCCATTAAATATTATTCTAGACTAAAATGTTCAGATAAAAAAGGGAGGTGTAGCATTTATATTTGCAAAACAGACAAGATTTGAGTAAGTATAATTCAAAACTTCAAAATTTAGAGTGCAAACTTTCAAAGTGGGGTTTCATCCATTTTTGACTAGTCATTGTAGAACCAATTGGGTTGTACTGCAAATATGATTCAAATGTCATGAAAACCAAAACTGCTATGATGATCATTTTTCTACCTCATCATTTAGTCAGAGCCAGAATAAGGACTACATTTATGAAAATACCAAATCTCCGCTCGTGAGATATGACAAGTTTGTGGCAGATGGTTGAGTGGTTAACTACAGATATTTCATTGCTCAGTTATTTACCATATAATGGTTTAGATATGTTCCTTCTTCATCACTTTTCTCATTAGTAAGGATGGAGAATTTGCCTTGCCATTTGCTTCTTCATGGAAGTGTACTCCTCCAAATGAAAGTGGTATATTATAACTGCAAAGCACTGTGGGAGTAACTGAACCTTCCTAGCAGTGCCAGGGCTTCGGTAATGCAATCCTTCAAGGTCTGTTCACTACGTTTTGTAGAAGGAGAAACAGATGTAGGGAGTGGTAAATAATTCGCTTTGGAAAAAAATTAAGTCAGTGAGAGGAAGCCTGAAATTAAAAATTTGGATGCCAAATTTCATGGCTTCTCCATTCTGCTAGAATTCTTTATTCATGGTACATACACTTAATAAACATTTACTATGTGCCCAGAATTATATCTTTGGGAATTTGAAAGTAGAGTATATGTCTATTGGGGAGGTAAGACTTGTGTACATGAAATAAATAATGATAGTGAACTTCGTGTGGGGCAGTGGTGGCTAAGTGGTAAAATTCTCACCTTCCATACGGGAGACCTGGGTTTGATTCCCAGCTGATGCACCTCATGCAACACCCATCTGTCAGTGAAGGCTTGCCTGTTGCTACGATGTGAACGCATTTCAGAGGAGCTTCTACACTAAGATGGACTAAGAAGAAAGACCTAATGATCTACTTCCAAAAATCGACCAATGAAAACCCTAAGGATCACAACAGAGTTATCTGCAGCCAATTACGGGGATGACACAGGACTGGGCAGCTGTTCATTTCATTGTCCATGGGATCACCACAAGCTGGGGGCCGACTCCACGGCAGCTAACAACGACAGTGGACTTTAGGGAAAATCTGCAAGTAGAAAGTACACTGCAGTTTTTCAAGCCAGCTCTCCCTGCTGGAAGAACTCAGTTCTTGTAGGACCGCCCTTTTTGGCAAGCCATGCCAGGTATTCCAGAAATTTGCCCAATGAAATAGTTAAAGAATATATACAAATACTCAGCTACAAACATGTTCATCCAGCCATGCTTACAGAAAGGGGAAAAAAAAACTCTAATTATCAGCAATGGTGAATTGTATTCAATAAATTGCTATAGCCATACAAAATTCTATACAGTCATTAAAAATAATACCGTAGGTGAACACTTAATAGCATGGGAAGAAGTTCTCACTATATAAAAAAAATTAAACAAGTTATCATATGACTAGTTCAGATCTTGTTTTTATTTATTTTTATTATAACTATATATTGAAATAAAGCTTATTTTCAGTTAAAAATAAATCTGTGCTTTTTCATGGAAAGAAGACAGAAGTGATTATCAATAAAGTGTCAACAAGAGGATGAGAAGATGGGCGATTTAAAATTGTCTTCCCCATGGTGTCAGGGGACATCTAAGTCAATTGGCATAATAAAATCTATTAAGAAAACATTCTGCATCGCACTTTGGAGAGTGGTGTCTGGGGTCTTAAAAGCTAGCAAGCAGCCATCTAAGATGCATCAGTTGGTCTCAACCCACATGGAGCAAGGAAGAATGAAGAACACCAAAGACACAAGGTAATTATGAGCCCAAGAGGGAGAAAGGACCACATAAACCAGAGACTACATCAGCCTGAGACCAGAAGAACTAAATGGTGCCTGGCCACAACCGATGACTGCCCTGACAGGGAACACAACAGAGAACCCCTGAGGGAGCAAGAAAGCAGTGGGATGCAGACCCCAAATTCTCGTAAAAAGACCAGACTTAATGGTCAGACTGAGACTAGAAGAACCCCGGAGGCCATGGTCCCCAGACCTTCTGTTACCCCAAGGCAGGAACCATTCCAAAAGCCAACTCTTCCGACAGGGATTGGACTGGAAGATGGGACGGAAAATGATGCTGGTGAAGAACGAGCTTCTTGGATCAAGTAGACACACAAGACTATGTTGGCACCTCCCATCTGGAGGGGAGATGAGAGGGCAGAGAGGACCAGAAGCTACCCGAAAAGACACGAGGAGAGAGAGTGGAGGGAAGAACTGTGCTATCTCATTAGAGGGAGAGCAATTAGGAGTGTCTAGCAAGGTGTATGTAAATTTTTGTATGAGAGACTGACCTGATTTGTAAACTTTCACTTAAGGCACAATAAAAAATAAAAAGAAAAAATAAATAAAATTGTCTTCCTTTGGCTTGTCTATATTTTGTAAATGTGTAATAAAGATATAACAATTTTTAGCACTATGTAGAGTGAATTGCAAATGGCAGCAGGCCCATGGACAACATTCTGCCTTCTGTTCACAGGACAGACTGGTAGACATGTAGAGAAGCCCCACCCACATCTTTGTAACAACGTCACTTAGGAAGTTGGCTTCATTCTCAAAGCAGAATCTCAAAACCTGATGGAGATGAAAAAACTGTCTGGATGCTCTTCCTGACACTCAAACCATCTCCTGGGGTCAAAGAGCTGACATATATCATCTTAAATGACCTGATCATAAAACTGTTCATAAAGCATTGACCACTGAAGAATTTAAATCTCCCTAATGTTTCGGCAGTCCCCACGGTTCACCCTGAGGACATCCCTATAATAAATAAGACTCAGACAGAGAAAAGAATATGGATAATTAATGGTATCCTTTCAGAAGGAGATTTTTTTTTACATTTCAAAGAGTTTTTTTAAATAATTTTTATTGTGCCTTAAGTGAAAGTTTACAAATCAAGTCAGTCTCTCACACAAAAACCCATATACACCTTGCTACACACTCCCAAGTACTCTCCCCCTAATGAGACAGCCTGCTCTCTCCCTCCACTCTCTCTTTTCGTGTCCTTTTCGCCAGCTTCTAACCCCTTCCACTCTCTCATCTCCCCTCCAGGCAGGAGCTGCCAACCTAGTCTCAAGTGTCCACCTGATCCAAGAAGCTCACTCCTCACCAGCATCCCTCTCCAACCCATTGTTTAGTCCAATCCCTGTCTGAAGAGTTGGCTTCGGGAATGGTTCCTGTCCTGGGGCGATAGAAGGTCTGGGGGCCATGACCACTGGCGTCCTTCCAGTCTCAGTCAGAAGGAGATTTTAAATGATGGCAGATACATAATTTTTGCCATAGTTTAATTATATTTGCAAATTGGTTTTAAGAAATAAGGGGGCAGCTCTTTGGTCACTGGGTGATTTCAGCTTATTGTGCAGTCTATTGAAAAACTAAATTATCATAACATTAAATTCTGAAACAGGCTGCCAAATTGTTGTAAAGATACAGAATGTAAGATAAAATAACCTATTCTCTCAAATTTGAAGATCCCTTTTTGGAAAGGGCTCATGACTAGGAAAGCTGATGACAATGTTTAGCTCATGAATGGCCATCACCACTTGTAGGCAAGGATGAGATCATTTCCCCCTGAATCTAGTCATTATTCCCTGTCTCCACACCTCACGCCCTACTCTGTTGGTGCCTTTTCATAAAGGAAGGAAGTGTGGGTATGTCAATAGAGAGCACTTGAAGTGAACTTGACATTTACATAAAAGTTCAAAACAGGGCCTTCCCTTTTTTTTTAAAGTCATGACTACATTTAAAATAAGATTTAATTTACAAGCATGCATTTTACTCACCATTTGTCAGACACAAGCAAGCACCACAAATTAATACTCTTCCCCATTCCTAAAACCAGTTGCCATTGAATTAACCCTGACCCATGGCAACTCCATGTGTGTCAAAGTAGAACTGTGCTCCATAGGGTTTTCAGTGGTTGTGATCTTTTGGAAGTAGATCTCCTGGCCTTTCTTCCGAGGTGCCTCTGGGTGGACTCAAACCTCTAACCTTTCAGTTAGCAGCCAAGCATAAAAGCAGACCTCTGACTTCAAATCATCCCCCTTCTTCCTAATTCCAGGTAGAGAGAAACCCTAGGGTGGGATCAAATACACTGGCTTCACTGCAAGAAAACATCTACTGTAGGACGACCAACTATAGTGGTTTGCTCAAGACAGCCCCAGTGTTAGAACTAACGGTTCAGCTTCCCAGGGAAGTCCTCAATTCCAGGCAAACTGGGACATTGATTACTCTACAGGCCATCTCTCAGTACTACCTGGCTTTACTTCTTGTTTTACATTTTGTCACCTTAGACAGGTGACTCAATCTGTCTCAAGTAGGTACAAAACAGTACTTATAAGAGTGTAGTGATAAGATGGTTTTGTATGTGTAAAGCCATTATACCATGCCTAGCCCTATTATGAGTACCAAATAAATGGTGTCATTATTATTAATCAGGAGGGTCATAGAAAAAGTGACCTTTCAACCACGCATTTGAAAACAAACATTTCGGTGGATACCTAGGTCAATTGGCATAACAAAATTTACTAAGAAAATGTTGCATCCCACTTTAGTGAGTGGCGTCTGGGGTCTTAAAAGCTTGCGAGCAGCCATCTAAAATGCATCAATTGGTCCCAGCCCACTTGGAGCAAAGGGGAATGAAGAACACCAAAGACACAAGGAAAATATTAGCCCAAAGGACTAAAGGGCCACATAAACCAGAGACTCCATTAGCCTGAGACCAGAAGAACTAGATGGTGCCCGGCTACCACCAATGACCGCCCTGACAGGGAGCACAACAGAGAGTCCCTGACGGAGTGGGAGAAAAGTGTGAAACAGAACTCAAATTCACTTAAAAAGACCAGACTTAACAGTCTGACTAAGACTGGAAGAGCCCGCAAAGCCATGGCCCCCGGATGCTCTGTTAACCCAGAACTTAAACAATTCTCGAAGTCCACTCTTCAAACAAAGATTAGACTGGACTATAAAACATAAAATAATACTCATGAAGAGTGTGCTTCTGAGTTCAAACAGATACATGAGGCCAAATGGACAGCTCCTGTTCAGAAGCAGGGTGAGAAGGCAGGAAGGGACAGGAGCTGGTTGGATGGGCACAGGAAACCTGGAGTGGAAAGGGGGAGTGTGCTGTCACATTATCGGGATTGCAACTAGGGTCGCATAACAATATGTGTGTAAATTTTTGTATGAGAAATTAACTTGAACTGTAAACTTTCACCTAACCGAAACCAAAAACCAAACCCACTGCTGCCGAATCTGTTCTGACTCACAGCGACCCTATGGGACAGACTAGAACTGCCCTATAGAGTTTCCACGGAGCACCTGGCGGATTTGAACTGCCGACCTTTTGGTTAGCAGCCATAGCACTTAACCACCACTTTCACCTAAAGCACAATAAAAATAAATAAATAAACAAAAGGAAAAAAACAGTTAACCAGGAGAAGGAAAGGGCAAAGAGAAAAAGATGGGTAAAAACCAAAAAAAAAAAAAAAAAAAAACCCAGTGCCGTCGAGTCAATACCAACTCGTTGCGACCCTATAGGACAGAGTAGAAATGCCCTGTAGAGTTTCCAAGGAGCACCTGCCGGATTTGAACTGCCGACCTCTTGGTTAATAGCCATAGCACTTAACCACTACGCCACCAGGGTTTCCTGGGTAAAGACAATCCACAGTAAATAGATTATATGGAAATAAAGCAAGATATTTACTTAAAAGCGAAATGTATAAATAGTGGAAAAATGCCAACGCCAAAGAAATATTTTGCTTTCTCTGCTAATTATTTTTAATGACAGACTTGATCTCAAATGCAACTCCCATTACCACATCTTTCTAAAAAAAAATTTCTAGGATGTATTTATTAAAAACTGCAATCTCACCTCCAATAAAACATCCAACTGACAAGCAAAGTTTTACTTATTGAAATAGAAGGAAGGGAAGAGCTGCTGAACATAAAAGCGGGATTCTTATTTATGTCTTGCCTGTTATCTCCTATTTGAGGGAAATAAAACCAAAAGCTGTCAATTCAGCTTTTTTCTGTTGCAAAATCAAAGGAAAAGTTAGCCTGGGATTTCTATCTCAGTAAATAAAGCCATGGCAACTTCAAATTAGCTGAAGTGTCAAATATACTTTCCTTGTATTGCATGTACATATAAACTTTTGTGTCATTATGAAATCACAAAGCCTTACCAATATAAAAATGTTTGCATTGTTGAAAAAAAAAATGATCCAAAATAAATTATTTGAGTTTAAGGCAATTTTTGAAAACTTTTGATAATGGAAACTTTCAGGCAGCCACAAAAAGAAAAATAACAATATAATATAATAAACCCTGATGTACTCATCACCCAGATTCAGCAGTCAACATTCTGCCATCTTTGTTTCATTCATTCACACACACACATGCACACACACACATGCACACATATCCACACAGAGACACACTTTTTTTTTTCTTTTGCTGGAATAGCTTAAACCAAATCCTAGACATCATGTCATTTCACTGTAAATATTTGTTTGTGTCTCTGATAATGGCATCATCTGTAACCTAAAACCATGCCATTAGCTCATCAAACAAAATTAACAATTCCATAATTGTGTTTATTGTTCATAGCAAAAAATCATAATCATGTTTGTTAATTTTACATATACGCACACACAAACATAATGATAGTGAACACACACACACGTACAATTGGAACGATGGTAAATATAAGCAGTCACTGGATGTTCCCCTTCCTTTGGCATTCATAAAGTAGAAGGATGGTGTGATGGTATCGGCTGCCCAACTAGGTTGAGTTCAAGCCTGAGCATCATAGCAACAGCCTGTGGACCACTGTATAGGGCCAGCACTTGGATACAGTGATTTCTCAGATTTCAGAAGAGGTTATAACATCTGAGGTGACAACAGAGTCTAAAACTAGTCATCCAAAGGACTGTAGCGTTTTTGACAGTTGAAGAAGGGGAGGCTTTATTACTGTAAGGTGGAAAAAATATGATTCTGGGTTCATCAACCTAGGTTCAAATCTTGGCTCTACCACTTCAGAGCACTTAAACCTTGAGTAGAGGGGGTGTGAAAGTCAAGGATGTCCGTAGAAAGGTGTGACCCTCAGACTTGATTTGCCACTCTTCAACTCTGTTGCCCCTGGAGCTCTTTGTAAAACCTTCACATGGCTGTCCAGCCTTGACAGAATACCTGGATCTCCCCTAGGTATATCCAGAGGGCAGTTCTACTCAGACACACAAGGGACCGCCATGAGTCAGAATCGACTCGATGGTAATTGAAAACCAGTATGCCAGATACATGGTGAAGCTGAGAGAGAATTGCCCTTACTGTTGTCAGATGTAGCAGCTCCTAGCAAAACTGACTAAAGCTATACCTGATTCAAGGTGGACAAGGATGGAAGGTCATTAAGAGTGCAGATGTGCCCCCATCATTTGTGAACTTCCTGTACTTTGCAGGGCAGACAATTTAAGGTTTATATTTCCTGTAGAGAAGCCACACTTACCCAGGGCTTTGGAAAAGCTCAAAACGTTTATTTGCAAAATGATCACAGATGTTATGCCAGCATTTTGCTACAAACCATAGGTATAACTATTACCTAGGGAACAGTCATTTTGGTAGATGATACAGAAGGTATCCAGATTCTAGGACAAAACATCTAGATTCTAAAAAAAAAAAAAAAAACAAACGAAGCCTGTTGCCATTGAGTCAATTCCACCTCATAGCGGCCCTGTAGGACAGAGTAAACTGCCCCATAGGGTTTCCAAGGCTGTAATCTTTATGGGGAGCCCTGGTAGCATAGTGGTTAAGAGCTAAACTGCCATCCAAAAGTTTGGCAGTTCGAATTCACCAGCTGCTCCTTGGAAACCCTATGGAGCAGTTCTACTCTGTCCTATAGGGTCGCTATGAGTTGGAATTGACTCGATGGCAAGGGGTTTGGTTTTGGGGAATCTTTATGGAAGCAGACTGCCACATCTTTCTACCTGGGAATGCTCGGCTGGTAAGTTCGAACAGCCGACCTTTTGGTTAGCAGTTGAGTGCTTAACCACTGCGTCACCAGAGCTCCTATCCAGATTCTAGGTTTAGCTATTAGAGAACCATGAGTTTATGTGATAAACTAGTTGCTTTGGCATTTTTTTTTTTTTTTTGCTTGTTGGCTGGGCCAGATTGCACCATCTCACAAATCGGTTGCCAGGCAACAGATAAAGCCTCCATTGGACCATGTAAGATCGAGCTCAGTAAATCTTTTAGCTAACACCTCTTCCTTTGGACGTTATGCTCGCCAACATTTTATTCCCCAGGTATGTAGCCTGTAAAGTAGAAGAGTTTAGCTTCACATTTTATTGCCTAAAATGCAGATTTCAATTGGGTGCTGATATGATGCAGTTGACATTTCATTAACATGTAAAATGAATGCAAAGCAGAGACCCAGAGGGAAGGTAGGTGGGCCAGGTTCCCAGATGTTTTTGGTGAGTCCAATTCTGGTGGGAGAGGAGACTCCAGTGGTGCCTCAGGACCAAAGGCGGAATATGTATCGGTTCAGACAGAGGTACCCAGTTGTGAGTCCCAACTCTATCACTTACCGTCACTGAACCTTAAATTAAGCAGGACTTGTTGAGCGACCCAAGTCTCAGTTTCCTCGTCTGTAAGATAGGGATATTAGTAAGAGAATGTGCCTCAAAATGTTGTGGAAAGGATTAAATGAGAAACAGCATGTAAAATGCTTAGCTGAATGCCCAGCAAACAAAAAGCCTAAACAAATGTTCACTATTGCTTTTACACTCCAGTACTTCCCCTTTGTTCTTGTTTGTCCCACTGCTTCTAGCCTATGAGCCACCTCCTTCTGGATGCCAGCTTCAGGTCATTGCACATCTGCCTTTTCCAAGGCTCGATCAACTGTTTAGTGCAGGGAAAAGAGCAAAAACAGCTTGGAATCATGAGACTTGGGTTCAGATCTCAACTCTACCTCATATTCATCCTATGATCTTAGAAGAGGGACTGGGCTAAAAACATGCAGGAGTGGCACTCAGAATTAGGGGCTGGCAGACCACCTGAGCCCATGTGGATCCCAGCAATGGATCCAGGGAGGGGTTGCCTGGGTTTCTGAACCTGGACAGTAGCAGGCAGGTGAGACAGGCCCCTGGCCTCTGCTCCTAGAAAAAAGGAGGGAAGCTTGCTCACATTTAATTATTTACTTACCTGCAGGGCTTTAGTCATCACCTCTGAACACTGTTTTACTAGCTGTCTCATTAAAACCAAACCAGTTGCCTTCCAGTTGATTCCACGTGTGTCAGAGTAGAACTGTGCTCTACAGGGTTTTCAATGGCTGTGATCTTTCAGAAGAACACTAGTCCTTTCTTCCGAGGTGCCCTCTGGCTGGACTTGAACCTCTAATATTTTGGTTAGCATTAACCCTTTGCACCACCCAGGAACTCCAGCTATATCATTAAGTTATACCGTTTGTTGTATAAGAACTCTGGATCTCAGTTTCCTCATCTTTAAAACAGGGATCTTTACACTACCCTATTGTATCCTGCAGTTGCTACCTCCATGATATCCTAGAGTACTCTTTTTATACTTTCAGTTACTTGGTTGAGAACTTCATTCGGTTAATGGGTCTTTTTGTGAGGCTCGATTGTGGTAACATTATGAAAACCAAACCCATTGCCATCGAGTCCATTCCAACTCATAGCAACCCTATAGGACAGAGTAGAACTGCCCCATAGGGTTTCCAAGGAGCACCTGGTGGATTCAAACTGCCGACCTTTTGGTTAGCAGCCGTATCTCTTAACCACTGTGCCACCAGGGTTCCCAACATTGTGAAAGTACTTTATTATATTCTAAAGTATTTCACAAGTCTTAGCTATTTGCTGCAATAATCCCTAACTGGTTTCTCTGCTCTCTCTTGTCTGCATCCTGCACACAGATGTCAAGCTCCTCTTTTTTCTCCACCACCACTTCCATCAGGCCATGTCCCTGCTCGCCGATAGGCCACACTAGAGGAAATCTCAGCTCCCCTCCATTGACTTCAGAGTCCTCCAGAACCTGGCTCCACCCTTGTTGTCAAACTGTGTTACCCTTTGAGATAGCACTGGGCAATCTAGAACGACTGCAAGGTACTTGGTACCCCTCATCAATGTTACCACCCAGGCAAGAGAAAAGGAAACAAGTGTTGAAGACCAACAGATTGCAGGGAATTTTACCTCTTACCAGTGGTAGAGACCTGAGCAAATGTGGCAAGAAGACTCTAAAATGGCCCCAATGACCCCCAACTGCTGAAGTTCACACCCTTGAGTAATCCCTTCCACTTGAGTGTGGGCTGGGTGTAATGTCTTGCTTCTAATGAATAAAATGTGGCAAAGTTGGTGGGATGTCACATGATTAGGATGCAAGAAATTTGGACTTACAGTCTTGCTATTTGACTCTCTCTATTGCCTTCTTGGAGCCCTGGTGGCTTAGTGGTTAAGAGCTCAGCTGTTCGCCAAAAGATAGGCAGTTTGATCAACTCTTCAGACAGGGATTGGACTGGACTATGGGATAGAAAATGATACTGGCGAAGAGTGAGCTTCTTGGATCAAGTAGACACATAAGACTATGTGGGCAGCTCCCATCTGGAGAGGAGATGAGAGGGCAGAGGGGGTCAGAAGCTGGCTGAATGGACATGAAAATAGAGTATGGAGGGAGGGAGTGTGCTGTCTCATTGGAGGGAGAGCAGCTAGGAGTATATAGCAAGGTGTATATAAATTTTTGTATGACAGTCTGACTTGATTTGTAAACTTTCACTTAAAGCACAATAAAAAAATTTTTTTTAATGCATGGCAATGTTTTTTTGCTTGGTTGGTTGGTTTATCGCCTTCTCAGCTTGCAACCTTTGATGAAGCAAACTGCCATGCTGGAAAGACACACGTCACAAGGAACCAAGGGCAGCCTCTGTCCAACAGACAATGAGGAACTGAGGTCCTCAACCTAACAACCCACAAGGAAATGAATTCTGCTAGCAACTATACGAGAAACCCTGGTGGCGTAGTGGTTAAGTGCTACGGCTCCTAACCAAAGGGTCTGCAGTTTGAATCCACCAGGCGCTCCTTGGAAACTCTATGGGGCAGTTCTACCCAGTCCTGTAGGGTAGCTACGAGTCGGAATCGACTCGACGTCACTGGGTTTGGTTTGTTTTTGGTTTAGCAACTATGCGAGCTCAGAAGCAGATCCTTCTCCAGTTGAGCTTTAAGATCGCTACAATTCTGTAGCCTGTGAGAGACTCTAAAGTAAAAGATCCAGGTAAGCTACACCCAGATCCCTGACCCACAGAAACTGGGAGGTAATAAATGGGTGTTGTTTTAAATCACTAAGTATTGGGGTAGTTTGTGATATAGCAATAGATAACTAACACAGCAACTGAGGCTAGCTCTCTAAACCTCAGTCTCCCCACCTGTAAATTAGGTTCAAAAATGTTGTTCTTGTAGGGTGATATGAAGATTAATAAGATAACATCCATTAAAGTTCCCCATATATATTAGACTCTCCATTGATGCTAATTTCTTCCCTTCTACCTTCATCCTCTAAAATTTAGTTGAGATTCAATGCGCTGAGGGCATAAATGTTTTGATTAGGATGGAAGGCGGCGGAAGAATTCTGAGTCAGAGCCCTCTGTGAGAAGAGAAAATCTTAGCTCCTGTTACTCCACAAAATAGAGATAACTTAGCACGTCGACGGCACTGGGTTTTGGGTTAGCACAACAAAAGGATTCAGCAGTTCAGGAATGAGGGACACCTCCTAGGGACAGTACAGGAGAGGTTGACTAGAGGCCAACAACGAGCTGTACCAATCACGAAAATTTCTTATGTAATGACCTCAAACCAGGAATAAGGAGGGAATTCTCTTCCTATTCCACTTTCCTCCAGTTCCACAGACTTCCCAATTTCTAGAATTATGCCATGCTCTATACACAGTACAGGCTCAAGAGACTTCTGTGGTCGGTTTGCCACATAACCATCAATTGCAGTATTGTTGCCATTATAACATGTGCCCTTGCGCCCTTGTAACATTGTAACGTGTGGTCTAAGTTCCAAACAGCCAGCTGACCATTTTCTTAAAAAGTTGTTCAGTTTTAACTTGATAACTCTTTCCAAAGTTAGGGGCTAGAATTACTCAATGAGGAAAGACCCTTGGAGAATATCGATATCAAAACACCAAATGGAAATAGAAAACAGTCAAGTAGCTAGAAAGTCAACTTCCATTTGGGGGAAAACCAAAGCTATAGTCGAGTACAGGAAATCTGAGGAGGAAGGGAAAAGGTAGATGAAGAAGGAGAAGGGTGTAAAAACAACAAGGGAGGTGTGGGGAAGTGTCTTAGTTTCTTAGTGCTGCTATAACAGAAATACCACAAATGGGTGACTTTATGAACAGAAATTTATTTTCTTACGGTTAGGAGGCTAGTAGTCCTAATTCAGGGCACCAGCTCTAGGGGAAGGCTTTCTCTCTGTCAGCTCCGGGGGATGGTCCTTGTCTCTTTTCAGCTTCTGTTGCTAGGCTCTTTGGAGATCTGCATGTGGCATCAATCTTTCCCAGTTTGAACTTGCTTGCTTCTGTGCCTAAGCTGCTCCTTTTATATCTCAAAAGTGATTGGCTTAAGACACACCCTACACTGACATGGCCTCGTTAATATAACAAAGAAAACCCTATTCCTGCATGGGATTATATTCACATGTACTTGACTCAATGGCACTGGGTTTGGGTTTTTGGTTATGCTGTTGTGTGCTATCCAGTCAATTCCAACTCATAGCAATTACCCCATGTGACAGAGTACCACTACCCCATAGGGTTTCCTAACCTGTAATCTTAACCAGAGCAAATCGCCAGATCTTTTCTCCCACGGAGCTGATGGTGGGTTCAAGACCTTTCGAACTCACCATCAGCAGCCAAGCGCTTAGCCATTGTACCACCAGGGCTCATTTCTAGGTGTATAAAAAAACCAAACCTGTTGCCATCCAGTCAATTCCAACTCATTGCGACCCTATGGGACAGAGTAGAACTGCCCCATAGGGCTATCCAAGGAGTGGCTGGTGGATTCAAACTGCCGACCTTTTGGTTAGCAGCTATAGATTACGGTAGTTCTTGACCATTGCACCACCAGGGCTCCATTCCACATGTATAGGGGTTAGGATTTACAACACATATTTTGGGTAGACACAATTCAATCCCTATCAGGAAGGGAGAGAAGAGTGAAAAGCAGCAGAGTAGCCAGTTCTCAGAAAGAAAATCTGAGAGAGCCCTTCCTGCCTTGGAACAAGAATCATGGGATTTACTGTCTCCAGAATAAGAGAAAAATGGGTAAGATCAGAGAGAAATGTAGCTATGTAGATACTTAAGCTTCAGGCTTAAGTTCTGTTGTACATAGGGTTTCTGTGAGTCAGAACCATCTAGACAGCACCTAATAACAACAATAAAGCTTCAGAGGCTACCATTTTCCAGGCTGGGGGAGGGGATGTGGTTGGGCAGCCACAGATGGGGGAGGGGATTGGTCTTCAAACCACCCTTGTCCCACTTAGTACAACAGAAGATGGAGCTCTGTCTATAGCCAGGCTCTTGGTTATTACAAAATGTAATAACTTTTCAGCAGACCTCAGTTCTCCCAGGAGTTCTGCCGTGAGGGCTGAGGTCAGTACCAAGGATAAACCTATTTCTTTTGAGAGTTGGAAGGCTCTCATCTTTATGCTTCAGTTATTCTCTGAAACTCACTTTCTCATACTTTCATCCTTATCTTGTAAAATGGAAAGAAATAAAATTGGACCAAGTCCAGCACCTCTCTTGCTTACCCTTCTTAGAGCCTTCTCTGACAGTTTGGATACATTCAAAATGATGCAGAAGTAAGATATTTCTTATATCCTAAAATGCTTGTTACATTTATAATTTTATGCTTCCAATCATACATAGGAAATGTCACTTTCCTTAAAATATGAAATCTTGATTTAAGCAGACTGGTTTAGAAATCTTTGATTTACTCTGGAAAGGAGGTAAATCAAGAATGTGGTTGGCTGTACATAGGCCCAAGAGTTAGCATTAAGAGATGGGCTTCTGCAAAGGGAATTCAATATTTGTTAATGATGTTCATGTGGCCACCCTCCTGGCAGCAAATTTTCCCACTCGAATCTTCAATTTCTACATTAAATAGTTTTCTCTGTGGCAGTGTGCAAGGTTAAGGACTTGATGGAACACTATTTATAGAGCAGGAGTCGACGAACAACAGCATGCAGGCCAAATCCAGCCCAATGCCTGAGTTTATAAATAAAGTTTTATTGGAATACAGCCATTCCCCCTCATATATATATTGTCAATGGGCTGCATTCATGCTATAATGCAGTGTTAAGTAGTTACAACATGTCTGGCCCACAAAGCCAAAAATATTTACTGTCTGGCCCTTTACAGAAAAGTTTGCCAATGCCATGTAATGTACTCCACCACTCATCTGTCAGTTTATCATACTATGGTGGCTTGTGTGTTGCTGTGATGCTGGAAGCTATGCCACCAATATTTCAAATACCAGAAGGGTCACCCACGGTGGGCAAGTTTCAGCAGAGCCTCCAGACTAAGACAGACTAGGAAGAAGGACCTGGTGGTCTACTGAAAAATTGGCCAGTGAAAACCTTATGGATAGCAGCAGAGTATTGTTGGGTATAGTGCCAGAAGATGAGCCCCTTAGGTTGGAGGGCACTCAAAATACGACTGGGGAAGAGCTGCCTCCTCAAAGTAGAGTCAATCTTAATGACATGGATGGAGTCAAGCTTTTGGGACTTTCATTTGCTGATGTGGCACAACTCGAAATGAGAAGAAACAGCTGCAAATATCCATTAATAATCAGAATGTGGAATGTACGAAGTACAAATCAAGGAAAATTAGAAGCCGTCAAAAATGAAATGGAATGCATAAACATCAATATGCTAGCCATTAGTGGGCTGAAATCGACTGGTATTGACCATTCTGAATCAGACAATCATGGTCTACTATGCTGGGAATGACAAATGAAAGAGAAATGGCATCACATTGACCATCAAAATGAACATTTCGAGATCTATCCTGAAGAAAAACGCAGTCGGTGATAAGATAATCCATACGCCTACAAGGAAGACCAGTTAATATGACTGTTATTCAAATTTACGCACCAACCACTAAGGCCAAAGATAAAAAAACTGAAGATTTTTACCAACTTCTGCAGTCTGAAATTGATCAAACCTACTCTCTCTTTCTGGCTCCATGTGACTGGGTGAGTAAATCCCATGGGAAAAAAAGTCTCAGACTATCCACAGTTCTCCATCTCTCTTTCCTGCACCAACTCTTCCTCCACTTTCAGTTTCTTTTTCTCCTCCTAATCTTCCTTCTTCTTTTTCTTCTTCTCCTCCTCCTCCTCTCTTCTTCATCCCCAACTCATCTCCTTGCGTTAGTCCCTAGGTTTTTATGGGAGAGAAGGCTCTACATGGCCCTGATATGCTCTACCATACTTTTACCGGTGTCTAACTTTATGGATAATCACAAACAAGTACTCTGATTCCCCTTTGGCATTGTTCAGTCAATTTGGGGGTGACATAGGTCTTGGAAGGCAAGCAAGTGCAGGCTGCTGCCAGAGAAGTTATGGAGTTCAGGCTCCAAAAGAAGATGCAGGGAAGCTGC
Source organism: Elephas maximus indicus (assembly GCF_024166365.1). Classification (NCBI taxonomy): domain Eukaryota; kingdom Metazoa; phylum Chordata; class Mammalia; order Proboscidea; family Elephantidae; genus Elephas; species Elephas maximus. The sequence continues at coordinate 165,440,379 of NC_064846.1, forward strand.
AGCACACTAAAGAGGAGCCAGGAGGAGGAGGCGGGGCCAAGATGGAGGACTAGGTAGACGCTACCTCGGATCACTCTTGCAACAAAGACTCGGAAAAACAACTGAATTGATCACATACATAACAATCTACGAACCCTGAACAACAAACACAGATTTAGAGATGGAAAATGAACAAATATGGGGAAGCAGCGATTGCTTTCAGAGCCTGAAGCCAGCGTCCCAGTCAGCGGATTTTCTGGAAAAACTAGTTTCCCAGTGATGGCTCTGAGACAGCAGTCCATATCAAACCACATAAAGAAGCAGACCATGACAGCTTCTACAACCCCCCAAACAAAAGAATCAAAATCTTTCCCAAATGAAGATACAATTCTGGAATTATCAGATACAGAATATAAAAAACTAATTTACAGAATGCTTCAAGACATCAGAAACGAAATAAGGCAAACTGCAGAAAAAGCCAAGGAACACACTGATAAAACAGTTCAAGAACTCAAAAAGATTATTCAACAACATAGTGGAAAAATTAATAAGTTGCAAGAATCCATAGAGAGACAGCATGTAGAAATCCAAAAGATTAACAATAAAATTACAGAATTAGACAACGCAATAGGAAGTCAGAGGAGCAGATTCGAGCAATTAGAATGCAGACTGGGAAATCTGGAGGACCAGGGAATTAACACCAACATAGCTGGAAAAAAATCAGATAAAAGAATTTTAAAAAAATGAAGAAACCCTAAGAATCATGTGGGACTCTATCAAGAAGGATAACTTGTGTGTGATTGGAGTCCCAGAACAGGGAGGGGGGACAGAAAACACAGAGAAAATAGTTGAAGATCTACTGACAGAAAACTTCCCTGACATCATGAAAGACGAAAGGAAATCTATCCAAGATGCTCATCGAACCCCATTTAAGATTGATCCAAAAAGAAAAACACCAAGACATATGATCATCAAACTTGCCAAAACGAAAGATAAAGAGAAAATTTTAAAACCAGCCAGGGAGAAAAGAAACGTTTCCTTCAAGGGAGAATCAATAAGAATAAGTTCAGACTACTCAGCAGAAACCATGTGCAGGCAAGAAGGGAATGGGATGACATATACAGAGCACTGAAGGAGAAAAACTGCCAGCCAAGGATCATATATCCAGCAAAACTTTCTCTGAAATATGAAGGCGAAATTAAGATATTTACAGGTAAACACGAGTTTAGAGAATTTGCAAAAACCAAACCAAAGCTACAAGAAATACTAAAGGATATTCTTTGGTCAGAAAACCAATAACATCAGATACCAGCCCAACACAAGGTCACAAAACAGAACATCCTGATATCAACTCAAATAGGGAAATCACAAAAACAAATTAAGATTAATTAAAAAAAATGCTCATAACAGGGAATCACTGAAGTCAATATGTAAAAGATCACAATAATCAAAAAGAGGGACTAAATACAGGAGGCATAGAACTGCCATACGGAGAGTGATACAAGGCGACATAGAACAATACAAGTTAGGTTTTTACTTAGAAAAATAGGGGTAAATAATAAGGTAACCACAAAGAGGTATAACAACTCCATAACTCAAGATAAAAGCCAAGAAAAACGTAACGACTCAACAAACATAAAGTCAAAAAAAAAAAAGTCAAGCACTACGAAAATGAGGATCTCACAATTTAATAAGAAAAACGTCTCAGCACAAAAGAGTATGTGGAAAAATGAAATTGTCAACAACACACATAAAAAGGAATCAAAATGACAGCACTAAACACTTATTTATCTATAATTACGCTGAATGTAAATGGACTAAATGCACCAATAAAGAGACAGAGAGTCACGGACTGGATAAAGAAACATGATCCGTCTATATGCTGCCTACAAGAGACACACCTTAGACTTAGAGACACAAACAAACTAAAACTCAAAGGATGGAAAAAATATATCAAGCAAACAATAAGAAAAAAAGAAGAGGAGTAGCAATATTAATTTCTGACAAAATAGACTTCAGACTTAAATCCACCACAAAGGATGAAGAAGGACACTACATAATGATAAAAGGGACAATTGATCAGGAAGACATAACCATATTAAATATTTATGCACCCAATGACAGGGCTGCAAGATACATAAATCAAATTTTAACAGAACTGAAAAGTGAGATAGACACCTCCACAATTATAGTAGGAGACTTCAACACACCACTTTCAGAGAAGGACAGGACATCCAGTAAGAAGCTCAATAGAGACACGGAAGACCTAATTACAACAATCAACCAACTTGACCTCATTGACTTATACAGAACCGTCCACCCAACTGCTGCAAAGTATACTTTTTTTTCTAGCGCACATGGAACATTCTCTAGAATAGACCACATATTAGGTCATAAAACAAACCTTTGCAGAATCCAAAACATCGAAAAATTACAAAGCATCTTCTCAGACCACAAGGCAATAAAACTAGAAATCAATAACAGAAACACTAGGGAAAAGAAATCAAATACTTGGAAAATGAACAATACCCTCCTGAAAAAAGACTGGATTATAGAAGACATCAAGGAGGGAATAAGGAAATTCATAGAATGCAACGAGAACGAAAAGACTTCCTATCAAAACCTCTGGGACACAGCAAAAGCAGTGCTCAGAGGCCAATTTATATCGATAAATGCACACATACAAAAAGAAGAAAGAGCCAAAATCAGAGAACTGTCCCTACAACTTGAACAAATAGAAACTGAGCAACAAAAGAATCCATCAGACACCAGAAGAAAACAAATAATAAAAATTAGAGCTGAACTAAATGAATTAGAGAACAGAAAAACAATTGAAAGAATTAACAAAGCCAAAAGCTGGTTCTTTGAAAAAAATAACAAAATTGATAAACCATTGGCCAGACTGACTAAAGAAATACAGGAAAGGAAACAAATAACCCGAATAAGAAACGAGAAGGGCCACATCACAACAGACCCAACTGAAATTAAAAGAATCATATCAGATTATTACGAAAAATTGTACTCTAACAAATTTGAAAACCTAGAAGAAATGGATGAATTCTGGAAAAACACTACCTACCTAAACTAACACATTCAGAAGTAGAACAACTAAAGAGACCCACAACAAAAAAAGAGATTGAAACGGTAATCAAAAAACTCCCAACAAAAAAAAGCCCTGGCCTGGACGGCTTTACTGCAGAGTTCTAACAAACTTTCAGAGAAGGAAAGCATAGAAAAAGACAGAATACTACCCAACTCATTCTATGAAGCCACCATCTCCCTGATACCAAAACCAGGTAAAGATATCACAAAAAAAGAAAATTACAGACCTATATCCCTCATGAACATAGATGCAAAAATCCTCAACAAAATTCTAGCCAATAGAATTCAACAACATATCAAAAAAATAATTCACCACAATCAAGTGGGATTTATACCAGGTATGCAAGGCTGGTTTAATATCAGAAAAACCATTCATGTAATCCACCACATAAATAAAACAAAAGACAAAAACCACATGATCTTATCAATTGATGCAGAAAAGGCATTTGACAAAGTCCAACACTCATTTATGATAAAAACTCTCAGCAAAATAGGAATTGAAGGAAAATTCCTCAACATAATAAAGGGCATCTATGCAAAAAAAAAAAAAAGCAAAGCCAACAGCCAACATCACTCTAAATGGAGAGAATCTGAAAGCATTTCCCTTGAGAACGGGAACCAGACAAGGATGCCCTTTATCACCGCTCTTATTCAACATCGTGCTAGAAGTCCTAGCCAGGGCAATTAGGCTAGACAAAGAAATAAAAGGCATCCGGATTGGCGAGGAGGAAGTAAAATTATCTCTATTTGCAGATGACTTGATCTTATACACAAAAACCCTAAGGAATCCTCCAGAAAACTACTGAAACTAATAGAAGAGTTTGGCAGAGTCACAGGTTATAAAACAAACATACAAAAATCACTTGGATTCCTCTACATCAACAAAAAGAACATCGAAGAGGAAATAACCAAATCAATACCATTCACAGTAGCCCCCAAGAAGATAAAATACTTAGAAATAAATCTTACCAAGGATGTAAAAGACCTATACAAAGAAAACTACAAAGCTCTACTACAAGAAATTAAAAAGGACATACTTAAGTGGAAAAACATACCTTGCTCATGGATAGGAAGACTTAACATAGTAAAAATGTCTATTCTACTAAAAGCCATCTATACATATAACGCACTTCCGATCCAAATTCCAATGTCATTTTTTAAGGTGATAGAGAAACAAATCACCAGTTTCATATGGAAGGGGAAGAAGCCTCGGATAAGCAAAGCATTACTGAAAAAGAAGAAGAAAGTGGGAGGCCTCACTCTACGTGATTTCAGAAGCTATCATACAGCCACAGTAGTCAAAACAGCCTGGTACTGGTACAACAACAGGCACATAGACCAATGGAACAGAATTGAGAACCCAGATATAAATCCATCCACGTATGAGCAGCTGATATTTGACAAAGGACCAGTGTCAGTTAATTGGGGAAAAGATAGTCTTTTTAACAAATGGTGCTGGCATAACTGGATATCCATTTGCAAAAAAATGAAACAGGACCCATACCTCACACCATGCACAAAAACTAACTCCAAGTGGATCAAAGACCTAAACATAAAGACTAAAATGATAAAGATCATGGAAGAAAAAATTGGGACAACCCTAGGAGCCCTAGTACAAGGCATAAACAGAATACAAAACATTACCGAAAATGACGAAGAGAAACCAGATAACTGGGAGCTCCTAAAAACCAAACAACTATGCTCATCTAAAGACTTCACCAAAAGAGTAAAAAGACCACCTACAGTTTGGGAAAGAATTTTCAGCTATGACATTTCCGACCAGCGCCTGATCTCTAAAATCTACATGATTCTGTCAAAACTCAACCACAAAAAGACAAACAACCCAATCAAGAAGTGGGCAAAGGATATGAACACACACTTCACTAAAGAAGATATTCAGGCAGCTAACAGATACATGACAAAACGCTCTCGATCATTAGCCATTAGAGAAATGCAGATTAAAACTACGATGAGATTCCACCTCACACCAGCAAGGCTGGCATTAATCCAAAAAAACACAAAATAATAAATGTTGGAGAGGCTGCGGAGAGATTGGAACTCTTATACACTGCTGGTGGGAATGTCAAACGGTACAACCACTTTGGAAATCAATCTGGCGTTTTCTTAAACAGTTAGAAGAAATCCCACTCCTCGGAATATACCCTAGAGAAACAAGAGCCTTCACAGAAACAGATATATGCACACCCATGTTTATTGCAGCTCTGTTTACAATAGCAAAAAGCTGGAAGCAACCAAGGTGTCCATCTACGGATGAATGGGTAAATAAATTGTGGTATATTCACACAATGGAATACTACGCATCGATAAAGAACAGTGAGGAATCTGTGAAACATTTCATAACATGGAGGAACCTGGAAGGCATTATGCTGAGCGAAACCAGTCAGGGGCAAAAGGACAAATATTGTATAAGACCACTATTATAAGATCTTGAGAAATAGTATAAACTGAGAAGAACACATACTTTTGTGGTTACGAGGGGGGGAGGGAGGGAGGGAGTGAGAGGTTTTTTTCACTGATTAATTAGCTGAAAAGAACTGCTTTAGGTGAAGGGAAGGACAACACTCAATACATGGAAGGTCAGCTCAACTGGACTGGACTGGACCAAAAGCAAAGAAGCTTCCGGGATAAACTGAATACTTCAAAGGTCAGTGGAGCAAGGGCGGGGGTTTGGGGACCATGGTTTAAGGGGACTTCTAAGTCAATTGGCAAAATAATTCTATTATGAAAACATTCTGCATCCCACTTTGAAATGTGGCATCTGGGGTCTTAAATGCTAACAAGCGGCCATCTAAGATGCATCAACTGGTCTCAACCCACCTGGAGCAAAGGAGAATGAAGAACACCAAGGTCACACGATAACTAAGAGCCCAAGAGACAGAGAGGGCCACATGAACCAGAGACCTACATCATCCTGAGACCAGAAGAACTAGATGGTGCCCGGCCACAATCGATGACTGCCCTGACAGGGAGCACAACAGAGAACTCCTGAGGGAGCAGGAGATCAGAGGGATGCAGACCCCAAATTCTCATAAAAAGACCATACGTAATGGTCTGGATGTGACTAGAGGAATCCCGCCGGTCATGGTCCCCAAACCTTCTGTTGGCATAGGACGGGAACCACCCCGAAGACAATTCATCAGACATGAAAGGGACTGGACAGTGGGTGGGAGAGAGATGCTGATGAAGAGTGAGCTAATAATATTAGGTGGACACTTGAGACTGTGTTGGGATCTCCTGTCTGGAGGGGGGATGGGAGGATAGAGAGAGTTGGAAGCTGGCAAAGTTTTCACGAAAGGAGAGACTGGGAGGCCCGACTCATTAGGGGGAGAGCAAGTGGGAGTAAGATGTATATTAACTTATATGTGACAGACTGACTTGATTTGTAAACATTCACTTGAAGCTCAATAAAAGTTAATTAAAAAAAAAAAAAGAGGAGCCAGGAGGGCCTACTGTAAGTTGATTCCAGCCCTGGATTAGATGCTGGACCAATGGGAGGGTATCTCCCGGGCAGAATTGCCCTACTCCGGCATTTGTCTAAATAATATATGTTTTGACATTTTCATAATTTATTAACTTCGTATCCTTCGCTATGGGGACTTCTCAGCAGAAAATACGAAAGAGTATATTAGAAAAAGAAATGGTGGGGACTTAACACCAGGAGGAAACAAAAGGAAAGGGGATATTCTGACCAAGCAAATGTGTGTTAACCTACACATAGCAAAAGAGGAACAAGACCAACTTACAAAAGAGGTTGAAGTATTAAAAAGTTAGTTCTGCTGGCTTGGAAAGCACATGGAAATAATGGAGAGAAATGGAACAAAAAAGGCACAATTCACAGAGAAAGAATTAGAAGTAAGAAACATTTCTCCTATTGCCATCGGGCTGATTCTAATTCCCAGCAACCCCGTGTGTCACAGAACAGAACTTCATAGGGTTTTCCTGGCTATAAACTTCATGGAAATAGATCACCAGGCCTTTCTTTCTTCAGTGGCACCAATGGGTGGATTTAAACTGCCAGTCTTTTTTAGTAGACAAGCACAAACTGTGCCACTCAGGGACCTTCAGAAACATTTCTAATGCCACTGAAATAGCTTAAGTTACTGAAAAAACCCAAAATTTGTATTTTTAACATGCCTCTTCAGCACACTGAAGGTTGAGAACTACTGGTTTAGAGGTAGGTAGAAGAGAAGAAGCAGGCAAAGGAAACAGAGGAAGAGAGGCCAGAGGAGTAGGAGTGCTCATTCTGCTGCTATGGGGGCTGATAAGAGGACAGCAGTCAATGTCTGCTGGATTGGACCCCACAGAAGTCACTGGTGACCTTGGTTAAAGAAGCGGTGTCAGTGGAGTGGGGAAATGGGTAGAACTGAGAACGGCGGGGAAGGGGAGCTTTCACAGACACTGCTGTGGAGGGAAGAGGAAGACAGTGCCAGGTCATGTAGCTTCTTAAGTCTCGTTTTCTCAAACGAAAATGAGGATAACAGTGAATCTCACCCCTCTATAGTGAGAATTAATGAGATAACAAATGTAAATGTGGTTAAAATGGGCCCTTAATAAGATACTTAATATATTAGCCGTCCAATTATTCCTTCTCTCCCATTGCCTCTAGTCTTTCTTTCCAGGACTCCATTCTGTTCTGCATATAGGGTCGCTATGAGCCAGAACCAACTCAACAGCACCTAAGAATAGCAATTAGGCATATGTTAGAACTTTTTCTATTATCTTTTATGTGTCTTAATCTCTTTCAAAGTTTTTAACTCTCTGTCTATGATAATTACAGCTAATTTTTGCAGATCTGTCTTCTAGTTCACCAATTCCTTCTTCAGTTGGGCCAATTTCCTGTTTAAAACTTACAAAGATCTTTTTTATTTCAATGACTATATTTTCCTTTTCTTGATATTCTATTTGATTCTTTCTCAAGGGCATGTGCTTTTAAAAAATAATATTCAGTTTATTCTTTGGAGTTTTTATTCCTACTTTTCTCTGTTATTTTAAATGCATGTTTTTCTTTGTAATTTTTTTAGTTACTGTAAAAATACAGATAACATGGCATTTGCTGATTCAACATTTTTCATATGTTCAATTCAGTAAAACCAATTACATCATACTGTTAAACATGCTTTTTAAAAAATAGATTCTCCAATTGGATTTGTTATCTCAAATTCCAGGGTGGCTAATCCTCCTGTGTTTTGTATCTGTTGACTCATACTCAAGGTGAATCATTTCTTCATATGATTTGTAATTTTCTACTGTGAGCTCCCCTTCAGCAGGAATTCCCCTACTCCATTAAGAGTCACAGCCCCCTTAACTTGTGAAAGTTTTGCTACAGAACAGGTTTAAATTGTTTCTGTAAAGAGCTCAGTGGGTTTCATCCATCCTTGATGAGTTTTTATGTTAAATTCATAGCTTGGGGAAACCCTACACAAAGTGGATAGCGTAAATTTAGACTCCAAACCCATGTATGGTGTTGGACTCGGGCTCCAGTTTTTCGTGAAAGATTTTATTTTATTTTTTATCCAGTCCCTTAATAAAGACAAGAAAGGTAAGCTTCCTTGTACATCCCCTGGGATGGTGGGCAGAGTTTTTAGTTCCTCTTCTACCAAGGGGATAGTACTTCCATGATCCTGGACTTATGCAGGCTTCTTAGTTCCAGCATCTCCTCACCTTCATTGTGTATGCCAACTCTGTGTTAGTTTCCTAGGGCTGCCTGTGAATATCACAAATTGGATGACCTTTTGCGAACAAAAATTCATTGTCTCACGGTTCCGGAGACTAGAAGTCCAAATCAGGGTATCAGCCATGTTGATTCTTTCTGAGAGAGAAACTGTTCCATGCCTCTCCTAGATTCTGGTCCCTCTTGGCAATCCCTGGCATTCCTTGATTTGTACATTCATCTTTACATGGTGATGGTGACTTCCCCTGTGTCTTTCTGTGTCTGTTCTCTCCTTTTATAAGACACCACTCGAAAGGAATTAGGCCCCATCCTATGCCAGTATGACCTTCACATTAACCTAACAGATAACATCTTCAAAGAAGACTTTATTTCCAAATAAGGCCACATTCACAAGTACAGGGATTAGGGCTTTTTGAAGGATGCATACATTCTGTTATTTATGACGGCATTAAAATCTCTGGCCCTGTTTTGTTCACCTATTGCTATGTAACAAACTTATTGCTGAAATTTACTGATTTAAAATAAAAACATCCATTTATCCTCTCTGGAGTCTATAGGTTGACTGAGCTTAGCTAGGTGATTCGTCTGTTCCATACGTGTAGCATTTGGGGCTGCAGTCGTCTGGAGGATTTACCAAGGATGGAACTTTCAAGATGGCTCACTCATACTGTTGGCAGTTGATGCTGGATGTTGACTGGAGGCTTAGCTGGGGCTTTTGGATAAGATGTATTGGTGCTCCTCCAAATGATCACTCAATGGGGGCTGCTTGAGCTTCCCACAGCATAGTAACTGCATTCAAACAGGGTGCATTCCAAGAGGTGAAGGTGGAAGCTACAGACCTCTTCAGCCATGACCTTGAATGCTACACAGCATCATATCTTTCTCATTGTGTTGGTCAAAGCAAGTAATTGGCCAGCCTCGGTACAAACAGAGAGGAAGTAGTCTCTATTTCTTGGTGGAAAAAGTGGCAAAGAATTTGTGGTCATCTTTAGTCCACCTCAGACCCTATGCCCTTAGGGCTTATACGTATTTGGTCTATTTCCCCCAAACCTCTCTGACCTTCCACTCATAAACGTCCACTATGAGTTTACATTCCATCTTTGTTTCTGGCAACTTGCAATTAATCTCATTTTTCCTTTCAAACTCCGCTGAGCACTTAATTTTTTTTTTATTTTAATTTAGTTCTCATTTCTGTATTTTCCACTTGAGAGCAGTCCTGCCAGAACTCTGTATTTCTTTTGTGCTCTCTAAGGTTTAGGAAACCGAGATATGTTTGTTAAACAAAGCCAATTTTCAGCTATTATTTTCCATAAAGCTGCAAAATTTTTCTGGTATGCCAATGGAGAATTCCTTCCATGAGGAAAAGATATAATATTTTATACATGTGCCCTGTGCCACCACAGGTACACAATTCGCCTGATTTTTTTTTTCTAGCTGGGAAACATTGCTCCTGAGTTGTTCCCTGTTGGCTGATCAACAGAAAGGCCATATCCAACAGCGGCACAGCAATTTGTCTTTCACTGTTAGAATTAATTATTAGAATTAGGTCAAAAAAGAATATCACTTGAGCTCAGTAGTAGTCTAGAATGCAGAAATCACCAGAGAGAACCAACACGGTGAGTTCTGCCTTAGGGCTGCTGATCGAGAAAGTAATGAAATGGAACAGAGAATTCACCCTGTTTCTGTTCCAGTCCAAACGTTCTTGTTCTTTTTAAATGCTAAGACTTCTAAAAAGGTGTATTTGGGTATGGAGTATTGTTTTGGTCCTGCTGACAGAAGGAATCCACCCTCCTTTTAATTCCAGAGTTGTACCCATGTCCATTTAGTGTGGCTCATTTCCTTTCCAAATGAAATGAAATTTGCATTTATATAGACCCTTACACACCACATGGGATACTAAAAAGCCCTACACAGCAGAAACTTTTCACAAGCTTAGAACTTAAGTTTCTATAGCAGACAAATCCATCTTCACAGTCTTAGACCACCAAATGCTATCTGTTCTGAGTGCCGAATGGGCTAGGACCAGGCAGGCAGAGAGGTAAAACAAGGTGTACTTTTAAAAAAAATGAACTGCCTAGGTGTACATGTGCCTGGATTGAGCTGCTGAAAGAGCTCAAATGGAGGTGTAAATGTGTCTAAAAATGTTTCTCCATCGACGTTGATATGGCCCCATCTAATAATAATGTTGATGCTAATGTTTTCTTCTCGTGTTGAATGAGAAGAGAATCAAAAAACAAATGTAAGCAGAAAATGTGCTAAAGGTAATAAGGGACTACACCTAACCTTACACATTACAAAAAAATTAATTGGAGACAGAGCAAGACTTAAGCGTGAAATAAGTCAACACATCTTCTACCTTCATAACCTTAGAGCTACTTAGAGCAGGACAGAAAAAGCATCAACTAGACAAGAAAAGGTTAAGTTAAACTTTACGAAAGTTAAAAATTTCCGTTCATCCAAAGACAACATACAGAGAGTGAAAAGACCAGCCACAGACTGGGAGAAACATTCACAATACATACGTCTAAGAAAAGAGTTATGCCTAAAATATATAAAAAAAGAAGTACTATAAATCAATAAGACAATTTTTTTTTTAATGGACAAAAGATTTGAAGAGAGACTTGATAAAAGAAGGTGTCCAAATGACCAGTGTTGCTGTTGTTGGGTGCCGTAAATTCTGACTCATAGCGACCCCATGTGACAGGTAAGTACACACCACGGTGCTCAACATCACCAACCATCAGGGAAAGGAAAAATAAAAGCTCAAGGAGATACCACCTCACTCCTTCCCTCTTTAGACTCTGGTCTTGAGGTTTGTGAGATTGGGGAGGATGGACCAGAGCATAGGGCTTCCCTGACTTCCCTCTTAAAAAGGCCCAGGTCAAAGAGAGAAGTTTTAACTTTAAATAAATTAGAACTGTTTAATATTACAAAGGCATTACATTCTAAATTCTGAATTGGTTCTGTATTGGCAACTTAAAAGGACATTTGCACAGAAAAGTCACGAGGCTGCCTGAGCTTTTATCCAGGATCAGGGGTAGAATTTCCCCCACTGAATAAGTTGTGAAAGGACAGGGAAGACAAAAATCAACATGCTTTCTGGTTATGTCCCATGAGTTAGGTTTGTTCAACATACTGTTTCCATTTAGAAAACATAAGCGCTGTAGAGTCTTTATTTCTTTAATCAAGGGGGCCTTAGAGAGCATCAGGAGCCCCGTTGGCACAGTGGTTAAGCGCTCGGCTGCTAACCAAAAGGTTGATGGTTTGAACCCACCGGTGGCTCCACGGGAGAAAGATGTGGTGACCTACTTCCATAAAGATTACAGCCTTGGAAACCCTATGAGGCAGTTCTACTCTGTCCTACAGGGTCACTGTGAGATGGAATTGACTAAATGGCAATGGGTTTGAGTTTGGTTGTAGAGCATCAGATATTTTGATTTTACAATTGAGAATTCTTAAGTTCAGAGACTTGGATTCAAATGCCAACTATCACTAGGGAATAAATTTCCTTGGCCAAGGACCTGAGTCTCTTGAGCTTCATTATCCTCATAAGCATATCCAAAATCTCTAAAAAAAAAAGTAATAATAAGAATATCTGCCTCCCTAGGTGTCAGTATCAAATGATACAATGTGTGTGTTGTTGTTAGCTTCCATGGAATCGACTCCGACTCCTGTGCATCATCCTCACCATCACCAGCATGTTCCAGTCCACTGTTGCGGCTATTGTGCCAACCCATCTCACTGAGGGTCTCCCTTTCCCTCGCTGGCCCTCTGCTTCACCAAACATGATGTCTTCCTCCAGTGGTTAATTCCTCCTAATGGCGTGTCCAAAGCGAGCAAGTCAGACAGTGTTCTGTTGTGAGCTATAGGGTTTCCATTGGTTAATTTTTGGAAATAGATCACCAGGCCTTTCTTCCCAGTCTATCTTAGTCTGAAATCTCTGCTGAAACTTGTCCACCATGGGTGACCCTGCTGGTATTGGAAATACCGGTGGCATACCTTCCAGCATCATAACAACATACAAGCCACCAAATGGGACAAACTAATAGACAGGTGGACGATGTGTGTAGAAGTGCTTTAATTGGTAAAAAAGACATACATGTATAATTTGTCGTTATTGCTGGCAACAGGCTTAGGACTAGAATCGGGGTCTTCTGATGTTTTATCTGGTCACTTTGCACTTCACTGCACTCCCTCTGTTTTGCATATTTATGATATATGCCATCAGAGAGGTAAATCCATTTAAAGAATGGATACCTCAATGTAGATACTCTATTTAATTGACAGGTAGTTGACTTGAACTGGCTGATCTGAGAAAATGGTCAACCCATTAGGTTTATATACATATTCTAACATGATTTCATAGCTTCAAAATAGCAATTTGTCTTGAGTTACATTAAAATAAAGCTAGCATTAAAGCTTACTTCAATTACCAGGATATAGTAGATATTGTAGGTCTGGTAGGTTGAACAACACCTATTCTCCAGAATATAACTTAATACATAAAATCTGATATTAGGATTTTACTTTTATGGATCATTTTACATAAGAGGAGAGTGAACAAAATTTTTAAATCCAGTTATTTAAATTTTTTAATTTTTATACTAAATTATATGTGTGTGTGTGTGTGTGTGTGTGTGTAACATACATGCATATATTAAAAAACCAGTTGCTGTCTAGTCAATTCCAACTCATGGTGATCCCATGAGTTACAGAGTAGAACTGCTCATAGGGTGTTCTTGGCTGTAATCTGAATGGAAGCAGGTTGCCAGGTCTTTCTCCCATGGTGCTACTGGGTGAACTCAAAAAATCAACCTTTGGTTAGTAGTCAGCGCAAACCATTTTTACATACATTAAATACCCCTAAAGTCCACATTCCAGCACCTCACCATTACCCAGCATTCTGTGACAATCCAGAATCCACTTCCCCCTGCCCACTGATCTTCTTTCCTACTGTCTCAAGAGAAATCAGTAATGAACCTAAGAAGTGATTCTTTATAACCTGTATCTATGGAAATTACTCAGCAAGCACCAAATAACACACTTTGAAACTAGCCAGTTTCTTGGATGAAAAACACAAAACTATCAAAACAGAGCTTCAGTTCCCCAGAATTCAAGGACTTTCCAAAACAGGAGATTATGAACTCCAACTTAAAAAAAAAAAATAGCAGTATATGTGTGGAGCAGAAGTCAAATGAATGGGTCAGAATATCAGAGGGGGAAGAAAACATTTCTCTTGCAACATTGCATTCTTTGTTAGAATCTGGGCTAGTGGAGCAGTCATCATGGCCAAAAATTGCCAGCACATGTTACAAAAGCCACAGTCCATTTCTAAATTGCCCCTAGCACTGGTTCTACCAAGCTGAGGAAGAAAACAATAATTTTTCAGTAGATGCTAAAAAATCAAAATTAAAAAGCATGCATCTGGTAGATTCACTGTGAAGGAAATTAAAAGGGATGACGTGTCCTTTTAAGCCCCCCCGCCCTTTTTTTTTTTGGAGCAAACTTTAGCGGAGCACATCTACATTACACAAAAATGTAAGTTCATGGGCTTCCCCAGGCCTGGGTACCAGGTGGCTGGCTCCCAGCACCACCCCACCAGGCTATGGGCTAGGACCAGGGGTGGGGAGAAGGAGGGGCGGAGTCATGCGGAATGTGGCATCTGCCAGTCCCTCTCCTGGGTCCTTCCTCTTCCGAGGGCTGCGGGGAAAGGGCAGATGAACCCCTACTCCCCTGAGCCAAACTCCTCTTTGGGAGCCGCAGCCACAGTACCAGATGTCAGGAGTCTCATGCGTCAGACTTTGTCACTAGCTCCTCTCCCTGCTGCCCTGACCTCTTCCTCTTCTACTGACCTTCTACTGACCCGGGAGTTTTTCTTTATGACGGTTCCCCTCAGTGTGGGAAGCATATCCTCTCAGGTTGCCCCCACTCCCTCCTCCTTCCTTCGGGTGATGTTTACCTACAAGTCTTAGCCCACCCTGCCATCATCTCGTCATCTGTGGAGAATTCCAGCATCATCGAATCTGAGAGAGGGAAGCTGATTGTTTCTCGGGGGCAAAAGAAAGCAACCCTTAGGTATCACTTCTCCTTGGACCGCATGCCTTTTTATAGCCAAACTTCTGTGTATTTCGTAAATGGATTTCGCATTAATGGATATTTATGTAATAATTAGACCTCTCCAATTATTGTGAGGGGGGTTGGGCTGGAAAGGGGGAGGGGGTGGGAAAAGGGGTGAGGGGTAGTTCTTTTCTGTTCTGTATTTCCCTTTTTTTTGTTTTAATTTTTTTTGGTCATCTCAAAAAAAAAAGTAAGTTCAGAGGAATTTTCTTTTAATTATGCTCTGGAGACCAGAAACAAGCCACCAGTTTTCCCTTCTATATAATATCAGAATGAATCAACAAGATGATTTTGCAGAGATGACATATGGGACAGGAAAAATTAAACATATTTCTAGGAGGAAATTGCAACCATCAAAAAAAAAAGTGAAGCAAAATCTTGTCAAGTGTACAGGTAGAAAAAATAATTCAGTTTGGTCTCTACTTGTCAGGAGAAAAAGAGAAAGAAGGAAATCAAAATCTCACAGAAGAAACTAGACTACAAGGCTAACAGCCTAAGAAGCCACAGCCTCATCTACCTTGAGACCAGAAGAATTAGATGGTGCCTAGCTACCACTACCAAGCATTCGAATCAGGGCTACAAATAGATGGACCCCGATAGAATGTGAGAATAACACAGAACAGAACTGAAATTCTTAAAATGTCCAGACTTACTGAACCAGTTGAAACCAGAGGACTTCCTGAGACTATCACCCTGAGATAATCTTTAAAACTTGAACTGAAACTATACCAAGGTCACCTTTTAGCAAAATGACATACTGGAACAAAAAATAAAGGATATTACCCATGAGTATGGAGCTCCATTAAAAAATCATCCATATCAGACCAAAAGGTCAACAATTACTCTAAAGCAAAGATGAGAAGATAAGGGGGCAGGAAAACTAGAGTACTGGAAACACAACAACCAGAACACAATTAAAGAGAATGTTGACACAATGTAAAAAATGTAACTAATGTCACTGAACAATTTGTATAGAAATTGTAAAATGGGAACCTAATTTGCTGTTAAACTTTCACTAAAAACACAATAAAATGTTAATAATAATGTTTGGAAAAAAATAAAACTCTGTAACTTCCTACCCCGGAAAACTTCTCCAGGGCTGACCACAATATAGCATTTGTTGTTCATTGTTTTCCTATATCCAAGTGCAGAAAATATTTCTCTGACTTCTAAAGTAATTGAAAAAAAAATTGCCACCAGTTATATATGCATTTTGTGTGCAGATATAGTGTCTCAGTTATCTAGTGCTGCTACAACAAAAATACCACAAGTGGATGGCTTTAACAAACAGAAATTTTATTCTCTCACAGTCTAGGAAGCTAAAAGTCCAAATTCAGGGCACCAGCTCCAGGGGAAGGCTTTTTCTTTCTGTCAGCTCTAAGGGAAGGTCCTTGTCATCAATATTCCCCTGGCCTAGAAGAGTCTCAGCACAGGGACCCCAGGTACAAAAAATGCGCTCCGCTCCTGGTTCTTCATTCTTGGTGGTAGGGGGTCCCCCGTCTCTCTGTTCATTTCTCTCTTTTATATCTCAAAAGAGATTGATTCAAGATACAGCCTAATATTGTAGATTGAGTCTTGCCTCATTAACATAACTGCTTCTAATCCTGCCTCATAAACATCATGGAGGTAGGATTTACAGCACGTAGGAAAATCACATCAGATGACAAAACGGTGGACAATCACACAGTACGGGATATCATAGCCTAGCCAAGCTGATACAGGTTTTGGGAGGAACAATTCGGTCCATAACATATAGATAAATACTTTTTCACTTTATAATGCCAGTTTGTTTAAATGCCATAAAATTGAGGATCACGTCTTGGGCATTTTTATTTCTCCCTATATTAACCTCACCCTCAGCTAACTCCTGATGTGGTTCTTCACCAATAGGTATTCAATAATGTTTGCAGGATCGCTTTCATCTTGGACTACCTTGAACCACTGCCAAAGAACTACTTGTCTGATGAGGATTTTGGCACACTGCTCAAGAGAGAGGCTCAGAGCTGCAGAGATAAAATATTACAGCACGATCACTTCAAACAAGTGTCTCAGGGGCTCAGATTTGAGAGCCCTAGCTATGAAAATCCAGCAGATTCAGACAACGCTTCAGGTGTATGAAGGGCTGTGGGTTGGCTTACCGGGGCTCTCGTTGCAGAAGAGGACAACGTTTTCTATCAAAGAGCTCATCCCAAGGAAACAAAGCTGATTTGGGCACTTAAGTGTCACCCAAGAGCCATGGGTCTGTATGAAAAGAGGGGACACAATCCTGAGTATGTGCCGCTCAAGCTGGAATCTGACTGACAATTAGGAGAGCACAATGGCTAAAGCCTACAATAAGTAGCTCTGTGACATTGGTCGGAAACCCTGGTGGCGTAGTGGCTAAGAGCTACAGCTGCTAACCAAAAGGTCAACAGTTTGAATCCACCAGGCACTCCTTGGAAACCCTATGGGGCAGTTCTACTCTGTCCTATAGGGTTGCTATGAGTTGAAATCAACTCGAAGGCAACGGTTGTGGTGGTGACATTTGACAGATGACTTTAGCCTCTCTAGGTCTGTTTCTTTGGCTGTAAAATTGAGTCATTACTATTATCCCATGCTGTTGCTGTTATTAGTTGCCCCAGAGTTGATTCTGACTCTGGAGACCCCATGTGTGTCAGAGTAGACCTGCTCCATAGGATTTTCAGGACAGTGACCTATCTGAAGCAGACCGCCAGGTCTGTCTTCCACGGTGCCTCTGGGCGGATTCAAACCGTCAAACTTTTGACTAGTCATCAAGTGCTCAAGCATTTGCGCCACTCAGGAACTTCCATAGGGTTGTGAAAACTAGAGTGGCTTCTAGTTTCTGAAAAGCTGACAAATCCATGAAAAGCTGAGGAATCCATGAACTAAAGAAGTAAAATTATGAAAACTTGAAGATGCCCTGAGGGGATGAGAGCAAGGCTGTCACAAATGAGCGGGAAGAGGAGAAGGTAGTACCCTGGGGTGGAAGACAGCAGCTGCGATAAGGGGTGGTCGGTTGGGGGACAGCTTGAAAGTTTGATTGCAATTTTCCTCACATTGCCTTGAGGTTATCATTGTCTGTCTCACCACTGGAAATATCCAGGCTGTCCAGGGGCTGTGAGGGTGATATCCAGATATCACAGAAGTCCTTCTGTGGTGAACAGCTAATGAAAAGAGGTGTAGAATGGAAACGGAAAAATAATAACTCTATAGTGGAGTGACTTGGCAGCCACATCAGTCGTTCGTCACGTTGCTGTCACGTATCCCTGATATGATGCAGTGAGAAGGGAAATTTACCTCTGTGGTATTTTTCCTAAAAACCCAAACCCTGTTATAATTCTGAAAAAAACAACAGGCAAACACAAATTGAGGGACATCCTACTAAATACCTAACCCAAATAAAACCAAACCCGTTGCTGTCGAGTCAACTCCGACTCGTAGTGACCCTATAGGACAAAGTAGAACTGCCCCCATACAGTTTCCAAGGAGCAAACTGCCAGCCTTTCGGTTAGCAGCCAAGCTCTTAGCCACTGTACCGCCGGGACTCCAAATACCTAACCAGTACTCTTCCAAACTGTCAAAGTCAGGAGAAAGAAGGAAGGCCTGGGAAGCTGTCACAGATCAGTGAGACTAAAGGAGATACAACAAATAAATGCAACGTGGGATCCCGGACTACATAGTGAAACAGAAAAAAAGGACATTAGTATAAAAACAGATGAAGTATGAATAAAGTGGGTAGTTTTGTAGATAGTATTGAGTTAACATCAGCTTCTTGTGTTTGAGAAATATACCATGGTTATGTAAGATAGTATCATTAGGGGAAGCTATAGGGTCGCTATGAGTTGGAATCGACTCAACAGCAACAGGTTTCTTTTTTTTTTTAACAAGGTAAATAGTATACAGGAGTTCTTTGTACTCTGTTTGCAACTTTCCTTTAAATCTGAAATTATGTCAAATAAACAGTTTTTTAATGTAAAACAGGTGCAAGAGACTCTGCAGTCCTCAATATTTGCTTATCTAACCACATGCCCTCCAAACCCCCAGGACTGGAGGAGATTGACTCGACTCATGCTGTTTCCTTCTAAGAGTTGACTGTTGAATCCCCAGCAAGTGGAGTTGCCTGGTAGAGTAGCACCAGATGGGGTTTATCAAAAGTGGTTTATGAAGTTCTGTTTCTAGAAACAGTAGACTAGGTTGTTTTGGACCAACCCTTCCACCGAGGACAAATAAAATATTGGACCAAAAAACCCAGTGCTGTGGAGTCGATTCCGACTCATAGCTACCCTAGAGGACAGAGTAGAGCTGCCCCATAGAGTTTCCAAGGAGCGCCTGGTGGATTCGAACTGCCGACCCTTTGGTTAGCAGCTGTAGCACTTAACCACTACGCCCCAGGGCTTCCAAAATATTGTACAAGTATTTAAATGTCTTCTTCAATTCTTCAGGCAGCTACCAAGGAAGTGAAGAATAACAATCCAGGAGTCGGGAAAGAAGAAAACTCAAAGATGTGAGCCTAACTTTTGGGGCTTTATTTCTACTCAGACTAATTTTCAATTCAAATAAAATACAGAATGATAACGGTGATTTTTCTAAATAATAAAAAAATCTTACAAGCAACTATGTGTTAAAAAAATTCGAAAACCTACACTAGATGGATAATTTTCTGGTGGAAAATGCCCAAAAGGAGTAAAACATTTATAGATGAATAAGCATTAATTAAATTGAAATGAGAAGTAAAGACCTTCCAAGCCAAAAAAGAACAAGTCAAGATGGTTTGGCAGGTGAGTTATATCAACTTTCAAGGGATAATTCATTATCTTACACAAGTCATTCCAGAGTGTAGAGAAAGTGTGAAAGTTGCTAACTTGTTTTGTGAGGCTAATATCATCTAGATTCCCAAACTAGTTAAAAGCCAGTAAAACTTAAAAAAAAAAAAACACCTGAACGGGGCCATTTCAACATGTATGAACGTGATCTAAATATCGTAAATAAAAAATCAGCAAAAAAATCCAACAGTGCACTAAAAATGCATCTTATGAAGTAGGTATCCATGCAAAATGGTTCGACATTCCAAAACCAAACCCACTGCTGTCAAGTCGATTCTGACTCATAGCAACCCTATAGGACAGAGTACAACTGCCCCACAGGGTTTCCAAGGAGCGCCTGGTGGATTCGAACTGCCGACCTTCTGGTTAGTAGCTGTAGCTCTTAACCACTATGCCACCAAGGTTTCCCAGGCTCAACATCAGGGGGAAAAAGTTCTATTAATGAAACTCACACCAAGGGAAAATATCTGGTTTTTCTCAACCAATGAAGAAAAAAAAAATTGAACAAAGTTTCAACATCTGTTGTTGTTAGGTGCTGTCAAGTCGGTTCTGACTCATAACCACCCCATGTACAACAGAAAGAAACACTGCCAGGTCCTGTACCATCCTCACAATCGTTGTTACGGTTGAGCCCATTGTAGCCCCCGCTGTAACAATCCCTCTAGCTGAGGGTCTTCCTCTTTTTTGCCGACCCTCTGCTTTACCAAGCATGATGTCCTTCTCCAGAGATTCATATCAATCAGATTCCATTTAACGACATGTCCAAAGTAAGCGAGACAAAGTCTCCTGTTTATGATTTTTTAAAACTTTAGGGAACTAGAAATAGAATAATATGTCCTTAATATTATAAAGATGATAAGCTAAAAATACGCAGCAAATAGTGTACTTATTGGGAAAACTTAGGCACAAACCCTTGAGATAAGGAACAGACAAGGCTGCTCAGCATGCTGAAGATCCTGGCCAACGCTCTAAAGCAAGAAAAGAAAATTAAATGTGTCCATTGGAAGGGAAGATATAAAACAGTGCCATTTGCAGAAAGTAGAATGAACTGCATTTTTAAAAAGTCAACAGAATCAAATGATAAATCATTAGACTGAATAATAGGAGAGCAAGGATACTGATTCAAGATCAACGTAGAAAAATCAATATTTTCCTGTAACAGCAATAACCAACTAAAAATATAATAAAAAGAATGTCATCATAATAACAATAAAATGTATAAAATATCTAAGAATTAACAATAAATACACTAGACCTCAGTAGAGAAATTGTTGAGCTCTAAAAAAAAATTTTTTTTTTTTTTTTTTATTAGACAACTTGCAAGGAGCCCTGGTGGCACAGTGGTTAAGCACTCGGCTGCTAACCAAAAGGTGGGCGGTTCAAACCCACCAGCAACTCCAATGGAGAAAACACCTGGAAACCCTATGGGGCAGTTCTACTCTGTTCAACAGGATCGCTATGAATTAGAATCGACTCGACTGCACACGATGACAATATTAGACAACATAAAAGATCTGAATTTACAGAGAGAGATTTTATGTTCTTGGCTAGGTCAACTTACTACTGTGAAGAAATCAATTCTTCCAAAACTAATCTATAAACTCATTGTAATTTCTATCGGTATTCCAGAGGGATTTAAAAAAAAAAAAACTTGTAAAAATTATTCTGAAATATATGTAGAAGAGCAAATATACACAAATAGCTATTCAACTTCGAAAAAAAAGGCAAAGTGGAAGGACTTAGCCTAGCTAAGATTTAAGATATCCATAAATGCCATAATAAAAAAAAAAAGTAAGACATTGGCCAAAAAACAAGCAAATAAATCAATGGAACCAAAAAGAAAGCCTTGAGATAGATCCATGAATGTATGAAATCTTAATATCTGAAAGTGCACTAGAAATTAATGGGAGAAAGAAGAACTGCTCTTTGTAGCCCTGGGGAAAATTGGTTCATTATACAGAGAAATATAATGCTGGATTTCCTCTATGCATCATACACAATGTGAGCTTGAGCTTAATGAAATATCCAAGTATGAAAAGTAAAACTATAAAATAACAGAAGATAATGTAGGAGAATATCTTTGTGATGTAGGTGAGGGGAAGAGCTGAAACAAAACAAAAGCGCAAGCCATAAAGCAAAAATTTTATTAATTTGACGGGTTTCGGTGGATCGTCCAGACTAAGAGAAACTAGGAAGAAAGCCCTGGCAAGCTACTTCAGTCTGATTCAAAAGATATCATGAGAATGGCATGGGACTGGGCAGCTTTTCATTCAGTTGTGCATCGGGCGCCCGTGAGTGGGCCAAGGGGGACGGACAACACCACAGCAGCTAACAATTGACAAAGAAAAGCAAGACAAAAAACATCACACATCATGGTCAGGTTTTTGGTTTTCTTTTCTGATGGGAATTCTGACTGCAAAGGCAGAATCTAAAAGTTTGCATGTTCAAATTTTCGTATTTTAAAATTCATCCTGCATGGGGTTTTGTAATTTTGCTCAGACATTTGGCAACCCTCAAGCAACTGAGGCCCTTTTAATGAGTCTTCAAAATAAACAAGAAATATAAGGAAAATGAGTTACCTCTGGATAACTCCCCACACATACTTTTCCTCAGTAAATGAATAAAGTCGTGTATTTAAACTCTAAAAGCAGTGGAGATGAATACAACATATTGGTGTAAATCACAGAGATCTAGGGGGAAGAACAGAGTAGCAAAATGCTTAGCACACCAGAGGAGGTCTGAGGAGGAGCTTTTCTGTAAATTCAGTGATGTTTTTTCTCTGCCAAGAGAGAATGTTGCCTAAGAGACAACTTTTATCACCCTGAGAGCCACTCTGCTGAATGCCCAAAAATTGTTCAGCCTTCCCCCAAAGCTCCAGTAAATTTTCTTCCAAATTTTGTAGACAAAATTAATTTCAGTGAAAATTTTCATAGTGTTCAAGAATTCACAGTAAGATAGTACCTACCCTCTTAAGCTACCAGTTAAACTAGTTACCATAGAGTCCATTTCAACTCATGGTGTCCCCATGTGTCAGAGTAGAACTGTGATCCAAAGGGTTTTCAATGGCTGATTTTTTTGGTAATAGATTGCCAAGCCTTTCTTTCGAGGCACCTCTGGGTGGACTCGAACTTCCTACCTTTCAGAACTCCCACACAATCACCACTACCTGCCACTTTACTTTCAACCTAAAACCTCCAATTGAAAGCATCACTCAGACCCTATTGTTAAATAATAACTAACGGACCTCTACTTGGTACCTAGCCATCATGTAACATAAATCCCTCTGATAGCTTGCCCTTTTCCACATATGGTACCAAACCCAAAAAACCCAGGGCCATCGAGTCGATTCCAACTCATAGCGACCCTATAGGACAGAGTAGAACCGCCCCGTAGAGTTTCCAAGGAGCACCTAGCAGATCCGAACTGCCGACCTCTTAGGTAGCAGCCGTAGCACCTAATCACTACGCCACCAGGGTTTCCCCCACATATGGTAAGTTGAACAATATGAAGAAAATTCAGATATGGGATAGTCAACTCTAAACATAAATATTGGTCTAAATGTAGAATTCTTTATTATCTGATAACAGAGCAATATTTGCTGGTAGGATTTTAAAAAACATATTGTCTTAGTTATCTAGTGCCACTATAAACAAAAATACCACAAGTGGGTAGCTTTAACAAACAGAAATTAATTCTCTCACAGTTTAGGGGGCTAGAAGTCCAAATTCAGGGCACCAGTTCCAGGCAAAGGCTTTCTATCTCTGTCGGCTCTGGGGGAAGGTGCTTGGCATCAATCTTCCCCTGGTCTAGGATCTTCTCAGCACAGGTACCCTGGGTCCAAAGTATGAGCTTTGCTCTTAGCTCTTCTTGCTTGGTGGTAATGAGGTTCCTCTCCTCTCTGCTTGCTTCTCTCTTTTATATCTAAAAAGAGATTGACTCAGGATACAACCTAATCCTATAGATTGAGTCCTGCCTCCTTAACAAAATTACCTCTAATTCTGCCTCACTATTTTTTATCATCATAGAGGTTAGGATTTACAACACATGTGGTAATTATATCAGATCACAAAATGGAGGACAACTACGCAATACTGGGAACATGGCCTAGTCAAGTTGACACACATTTTTGGGGGACACAGTTCATCCATAGCACATATATAAGGCATTTTCATTTTTCAAAAAGAGAGCTTGAAAAATTAATGTTTGAGAGAGTAGACACAGCTGAGAAAATGGCAGTGACAGCAGTGGCATTTCTGAATCTCTTCAAGTTCTCACATTTAAAAAATACAGAATGATTAGAGAGCAAAATCAAAAACCCATGTTGTTGATTTTGTCGTTGTTAGGTGCCGTTGAGTCGGTTCCAACTTATAGCGACCCTATGCACAACAGAACGAAACACTGCCCGGTCCTGCGCCATCCTTACAATCGTTGTTATGCTTGAGCTCATTGTTGCAGCAACTGTGTCAATCCACCTCATTGAGAGTCTTCCTCTTTTCCGCTGACCCTCTACTCTGCCAAGCATGATGTCCTTCTCCAGGGACTGATCCCTCCTGACAACATGTCCAAGGTATGTAAGATGCAGTCTCGCCATCCTTGCCTCTAAGGAGCATTCTGGTCGCACTTCTTCCAAGACAGATTTGTTCGTTGTTTTGGCAGTCCATGGTATATTCAATATTCTTCACCAACACCGCAATGCAAAGGCGTCAACTCTTCTTCGGTCTTCCTTATTCATTGTCCAGCTTTCACATGCATATGATAAGATTGAAAATACCACGGCTTGGGTCAGACGCACCTTAGTCTTCAGGGTGACATCTTTGCTCTTCAACACTTTGAAGAGGTCCTTTGCAGAAGATTTGCCCAATGCAATGCATCCTTTGATTTCTTGACTGCTGCTTCCATGGCTGTTGATTGTGGATCCAAGTCAAATGAAATCCTTGACAACTTCAATCTTTTCTCCGTTTATCACGATGTTGCTCATTGGTCCGGTTGTGAGGATTTTTGTTTTCTTTATATTGAGGTATAATCCATACTGAAGGCTGTGGTCTTTGATCTTCATTAGTAAGTGCTTCAAGTCCCCTTCACTTTCAGCAAGCAAGGTTGCGTCATCTGCATAACGCAGGTTGTTAACGAGTCTTCCTCCAATCTTGATGCCCCATTGTTCTTCATGTAGTCCAGCTTCTCAGATTATTTGCTCAGCGTACAGATTAAATAGGTATGGTGAAAGAATACAACCCTTATGGTGAAAGAATACAACCCTGACACACACCGTTCCTGACTTTCAATCAATCAGTATCCCCTTGTTCTGTCCGAACAACTGCCTCTTGATCTATGTAAAGGTTCCTCATGAGCACAATTCAGTGTTCTGGAACTCCCATTCTTCGCAACGTTATCCATAGTTTGTTATGATCCACACAGTCAAATGCCTTTGCATAGTCAATAAAACACAGGTAAACATCCTTCTGGTATTCTCTGCTTTCAGCCAGGATCCATCTGACATCAGCAATGATATCCCTGGTTCCACATCCTCCTCTGAAACCAGCCTGAATTTCTGGCAGTTCCCTGTCAATACACTGCTGCAGCCATTTTTGAAAGATCTTCAGCAGAATTTTGCTTGTGTGTGATATTAATGATATTGTTCTATAATTCCCACATTCAGTTGGATCACCTTTCTTGGGAATAGGCATAAATATGGATCTTTTCCAGTCAGTTGGCCAGGAAGCTGCCTTCCATATTTCTTGGCATAGACAAGCGAGCGCCTCCAGTGCTGCCTCCGTTTGTTGAAACATTTCAATTGATATTCCATCAATTCCTGGAGCCTTGTTTTTCGCCAATACCTTCAGAGGAGCTTGGACTTCTTCCTTCAGTACCATCGGTTCCTGATCATATGCCACCTCTTGAAATGGTTGAATATCGACTAATTCCTTTTGGTATAATGACTCTGTGTATTCCTTCTATCTCCTTTTGATGCTTCCTACGTCTTTTAATATTTTCACCATAGAATCCTTCACTATTGCAACTCAGGGCTTGAATTTTTTCTTCAGTTCTTTCAGCTTGAGAAACGCCGAGTGTGTACCCTTTTGGCTTTCCATCTCCAGCTCTTTGCACATGTCATTATAATACTTTACTTTGTCTTCTCGAAACACCCTTTGAAATCTTCTGTTCAGTTCTTTTACTTCATCAATACTTCCTTTTGCTTTAGCTGCTCGACATTTGAGAGCAAGTTGCAGAGTCTCCTCTGACATCCATCTTGGTTTTTCTTTCTTTCCTGTCTTTTCGGTGACCTCTTGCTTTCTTCATGGATGATGTCCTTGATGTCTTTCCACAACTCGTCTGGTCTTTGGTCACTAGTGTTCAATGCATCAAATCTATTCTTGAAATGGTCTCTAAATTCAGGTGGGATATACTCAAGGTCATCTTTTGGTTCTCATGGACTTGCTCTGATTTTCTTCAGTTTCAGCTTGAACTTGCATATGAGCAATTGATGGTCTGTTCCACAGTCGGCCCCTGGCCTTGTTCTGACTGATGGTATCGAGCTTTTCCATCATCTCTTTCCACAGATGTAGTCAATTTGATTTCTCTGCATTCCGTCTGGCGAGGTCCACGTGTATAGTCGCCGTTTATGTTGGTGAAAAAAGGTATTTGCAATGAAGAAGTCATTGGTCTTGCAAACTCTACCATTCGATCTCTGGCATTGTTTCTATCACCGAGGCCATATTTTCCAACTACTGGTCCTTCTTCTTTGTTTCCAACTTTCACATTACAATCGCCAGTAATTATCAACGCATCTTGATGGCATGTTTGATCAATTTCAGACTGCAGCAGCTGATAAAAATCTTCTATTTCTTCATCTTTGGTCCTAGTGGTTGGTGTGTAAATTTGAATAATAGTCATATTAACTGGTCTTCCTTGTAGGCGTATGGATATTATCCTATCACTGACAGCGTTGTACTTCAGGATAGATCTTGAAATGTTCTTTTTGATGATGAATGCAACACCATTCCTCTTCAAGTTGTCATTCCCAGCATAGTAGACTATATGATTGTCCAATTCAAAAAGGCCAATACCAGTCCATTTCAGCTCACTAAAGCCTAGGATATCGATGTTTATGCGTTCCATTTCATTTTTTGACGATTTCCAATTTTCCTAGATTCGTACTTCGTACATTCCAGGTTCCGATTATTAATGGATGTTTGCAGCTGTTTCTTCTCATTTTGAGTCATGCCACATCAGCAAATGAAGGTCCTGAAAGCTTTACGCCATCCATGTCATTAAGGTCAACTCGACTTTGAGGAGACAGCTCCTCAAAGACCCCCACACGTCTGTCAGTTTGTCATACTGTGGGGGCTTGCGTGTTGCTGTGATGCTGGAAGCTATGCCACCGGTATTCAGATACCAGCAGGGCCACCCATGGAGGACAGGTTTCAGCTGAGCTTCCAGACTAAGACAGACTAGAAGAAGAACCCGGCCGTCTACTTCTGAAAAGCATTAGCCAGTGAAAACCTTACGAATAGCAGTGGAACATTGTCTGATATAGTGCTGGAAGATGAGCCCCCCACGTTGGAAGGCACTCAGAAGATGACTGGGGAAGGGCAAAAACCCATAGACAATATTATCAAACAAACTAGCTGACAACGTATCCCCAGGAACTCCAAGATACAAGTGGATGAGGGGGAAAAAAAATCACCAAGAACCACAAGACTTGCATGGTATCAGCTTTTGTGTGGGAGACAGCAGGGAGATATATCAGGTACTGAAGGGCCAGAGAAAGGGAGAACCTCAAAACAGCCAAGGTGTTCCCCTGGAAGTGGGGTGGACTGGTTTGAGAACAGCAGCTAAAACTGCAGGGTTTGGCCTACTCCAATAGGAAATGAGGACCAGGGGCCTCCGTAAGAAAGACTAGAGGGAATGACACAACCAAGGTCCTCTGTGGAGTCTCAAAATTTACACAGCAGGGCTTTTTTCCAGGACAAGGTCCTACAATTAAGAGAAGCTGCAGGGAGTGGAATCAACATCGAGCAGGACAGGGACAACAGAGATCCAGGAAAGATATAGTCCAGATAATAGGAGAGAGAAAAGCTGAACCAGGAAGTCTCAAAAAAAAATTAACGTATTCTCAAACATCCTGTGGAACCAAGAGATGAGGTAGCTCTTTGAATCTAGAAAGGCTATCCTGAACCTCACTTGCTCCAAAAAGTTCAGGATAATTATGTTTAGGTAAAAATAAGCAACCAAAATTTACCAAGGTCGAATGCCATTAAAACTTATGAAAAGAGAGAATAATAAGTGAAATAGCATCCCCACAGAAAATGCAAGCATGCCAGAAAATCATACCCACAGAATAGGTCAAAACCTTCTCATTCAAAATGAGCTAAAAGACAGTAAGAGAATGATAAAACACATGAAGAGATCAGAGATAGAAAAGCCCAGAAGAGAGGTGATGGAACTCACTGAAGAATTACACAATGAAATGTTGTTGTTGTCAGGCACTGTCGAGTCGGTTCCGACTCATAGCGACCCTATGCACAACAGAACGAAACACTGCCTGGTCCTGCGCCATCCTTACAATCGTTGTTATGCTTGAGCTCATTGTTGCAGCAACTGTGTCAATCCACCTTGTTGAGGGTCTTCCTCTTTTCTGCTGACCCTCTACTCTGCCAAGCATGATGTCCTTCTCCAGGGACTGATCCCTCCTGACAACATGTCCAAAGTATGTAAGATGCAGTCTCGCCATCCTTGCCTCTAAGGAGCATTCTGGCCGCACTTCTTCCAAGACAGATTTGTTCGTTGTTTTGGCACTGGATGGTATAGTCAATATTCTTCACCAACACCGCAATGCAAAGGCGTCAACTCTTCTTCGGTCTTCCTTATTCATTGTCCAGCTTTCACATGCATATGATGAGATTGAAAATACCACGGCTTGGGTCAGACGCACCTTAGTCTTCAGGGTGACATCTTTGCTCTTCAACACTTTGAAGAGGTCCTTTGTAGAAGATTTGCCCAATGCAATGCATCCTTTGATTTCTTGACTGCTGCTTCCATGGCTGTTGATTGTGGATCCAAGTCAAATGAAATCCTTGACAACTTCAATCTTTTTTCCGTTTATCACATGTTGCTCATTGGTCCGGTTGTGAGGATTTTTGTTTTCTTTTTATGTTGAGGTATAATCCATACTGAAGGCTGTGGTCTTTGATCTTCATTAGTAAGTGCTTCAAGTCCCCTTCACTTTCAGCAAGCAAGGTTGTGTCATCTGCATAATGCAGGTTCTTAATGAGTCTTCCTCCAATCCTGATGCCCCGTTCTTCTTATAGTCCAGCTTCTCGGATTATTTGTTCAGCATACAGATTAAATAGGTATGGTGAAAGAATACAACCCTGATGCACACCTTTCCTGACTTTCAACCAATCAGTATCCCCTTGTTCTGTCCGAACAACTGCCTCGTGATCCATGTACAGGTTTCTCATGAGCACAATTAAGTGTTCTGGAATTCCCATTCTTCGCAGTGTTATCCATAGTTTGTTATGATCCACAGAGTCGAATGCCTCTGCATAGTCAATAAAACACAGGTAAACATCCCCCACATGTCTGTCAGTTTGTCGTATTGTGGGGGCTTGTGTGTTGCTGTGATGCTGGAAGCTATGCCACCGGTATTCACATACCAGCGGGGTCACCCATGGAGGACAGGTTTCAGCTGAGCTTCCAGACTAAGACAGACTAGGAAGAAGGACCTGGCAGTCTACTTCTGAAAAGCATTAGCCTGTGAAAACCTTATAAATGAAATGTTACTCATCTATAAAGAGAAATAAAGTCCTGATGCATGCTACAACATGGTTGAGCCTTAAAAACATTATTCTGAATGAAATAAATCAGTCACAAAAGCACAAATACTGTATGATCTCCTTACCTTGAAATATCTAAAATAGGCAAATTTACAGAGATGGAAGTTTATTAGTGGTTATCTGCGGTGGGTGGTAGGGAGGAGAAAAGGGGGACTCATTGCTTAGGGGACACTGAGCTTCAGTTAAGGGTGATGAAAAACATTGGAAACGGATAATGGTAACAATTGAACAACATGTTGAAAACAATGAATGTCACAGAATTGTACATGTGAAGACTGTTGAAATGGCAAATATTTTGTTACATACATATTTACCACAATTTAAAAAAATTAAAAAGAATAGAAAGGCTAAACTAGAAGAAATTCAAGAATGAATGAAAACAGCATGCAGTGCCTTCAGTGAGATAGAAGGTGAACAGGAGAAATTTTGTTTTGTTTTGTTTTGTTTTACAGAAAATGAAGTTAGAGATAAAAGGGATTTGAGAGAAAGTGTCAAATATTGAAGACGGGCAAAGAAAATTCCACATGTGGATAATAAGAATTCCTGAAGAAGAAAAACTAAATAATAAAATCTATGATTCAAGAAAACTTAACTACAACGATAATTTTTTCAAAAAGATTTCAAACTACATATTGAAAGAACACACCACGTATTTGAGAATGTTGTTGTAATTAGGTGCCATCAAGTCAGTTCCATCTTATAGCAACCCTATGTACAACAGGGAAACCCTGGTGGTGTAGTGGTTAAGTGCTACGGCTGCTAATCAAAGGGTCGACAGTTCAAATCCGCCAGGCGCTCCTTGGAAACTCTATGGGGCAGTTCTACTCTGTCCTATAGGATCACTATGAGTTGGAATCGACTCAACAGCACTGGGTTTGGTTTGGGTTGTTTATGTACAACAGAATGAAACACTGCCCAGTCCTGCACCATCCTCACAATTGATATGCTTGAGCCCATTGTAACAGCCACTGTGTCAAACCATCTTGTTGAGTGTCTTCTTTTTTGATGACCTCCTACTTTACCAAGCATGATGTCCTTCTCCAGGGACTGGTCCCTCCTGATAACATGTCCAAAATATGTGAGATGAAACTTCTCATCCTTGCTTCTAAGGAGTATTATTTCGTTGTACAAGGAAACGGAGTCAGTTGGAGCTGCTGCTGCCAAGACTGCTCACCAAGGGTGGGTAAGCAAGTTACTTTTAAAGGGGTTTAGGAGTAGGGAGTTCGTACAAGTTCAACATTCTTAATCATACTAAGCAGACGCAATGGGGTTTGCATATAACCTCCAAGAAAAAGCAGGATTCAAATGCAAAGCTTGGGGAGGTGGGGAGCCCAGCAAAGGAAATGGTTGTTCAATACAGCACTGTAGGGGAGGAAGCCAGGTAAAGAATATAGCACTGTGGGAGCTCTGTCTCATTTTCAATGTAAATGTGGTAAGCTAGAAGGAACTAGAGTAACATATTTAAGATTCTCAAGAAAAAGATGTTAGGCATGGATTTTACATCTAGCAAAATTGATTTTCAAGCACAAAAACTGTTATCACTATTGAGGAACAGAGTTTTTCATTCTTGTGGAATCCAGATTTCTGGATTCCACGGAACTAGAGGTGACCAACCCAAACTATCACTCTCAGATGACCTTTGAACCTTGAGCCTTGAGAAAAATGGTTTCCTAAAAGTCACCTGGAAATCCTGTGGCGTACTGGTTAAGTGCTAAGGCTGCTAACCAAAGGGTCAGTAGTTCGAATCTGCCAGGCGCTCCTTGGAAACTCTATGGGGCAGTTCTACTCTGTCCTGTAGGGTTGCTATGCATCGGAATCAACTCGTCGGCAATGGGTATGGGTTTAAAAGTCACCTTTAAGTCAAACAATTTATTGGCTTAGTTGGTAAAGGACATTTTACCTTGGGCATTGTGTTCTTTTATAGAATTATCTTTTGCAGTTTCAACAACAGAAACTCCAAAGGTCAGACTAGAGCTATGTTTAGGGTTATTTTCATTGTTCTTCACAACAGTGCTGTATGGAATCCTACACAACCCCAGTTTGTTTTATCAGTTCTATTCCTGGCCCTTTTCACATTTCAAAAGTGATGGCTCCTAGGTCCTGGAGGAAACATCCTTGATTCGCATACTTTTCAAAAAGATAGAGAAAATTTTTACAATTACAAGTTATTCTGAAAGAACAGGAGTGGGGAATGGGGAGTGGGGGTGAGGTTTAATTCAACAGGGCGCATTAAAACCTCTTATTTCAATTTGTATTTGTCTTTACATTGTTCTGAGACTGTTGTGTGTGAAATATGGGATAAAGAAAATAAGCAATTATGGGACATTCTGTTCTATAATTTCCTGTGTCCTTGAGAACTGTTGGGAAAATAAAAAAACAAAATCTTCCGCCAACCCAGAAAACCTCTCCACAGAGATGGAAGAGAAGAAAACAGTTTTATTATTAAAAAAGAATTAAAGCAAAATGTGATGCACATCACAGGCAATCTGCTAAAAAGATTGCACAGACAGAAGGCAATCTCACCCTTTTATGTAGCTAAGTGAATACCAACCAAACCAGTTGCCTTCGAGTACAACCTATTGCATAGATGTTCTCAAGATAAACGATAACTAGCCTTCAAGTAAGAGGAATCGGTAACACCATCTGTCACACATAGTCCATCTAAAATTCACCTGGTAATTGGGGTGGCCATCTGTGTTAGTTAGTTGCCTTTATCCAAAGGAAAAATAAACTTCTTATATCTTTATAACAGAAGATAGTTTTGCAACTTGAAATCAAGCTCAAAACATAAGACTCTACCCTCCCATAGGAGGCTGGGAGATAGGAATGCTATCTTCCTTGATGATTATGTTTCAAAGTGGCTCCCAGATCCTTGAGAAAAACATTCCTGGGTTGTAAAACTAGCAAGAAGCTTATTTAGCTTTTAAAAAGATTTACATACATCTCAAAGGGCCAATGAAAGAATTTTCCGTTAAAGGCTGTCTAAAGTTAATACTCTTTTAAGAAGGAGGAGGGCTCATTTCCCATTTTTTTTGGTACCATCAAGAATTTATTTATTTTTTCTTATTTTGGATTTGTTTTCACCCTTACAGAACCTGGATCTTTCTTGTAGAAGGAAAGAGACACGATGTAATACATAAGAGTCTAAGTTAAAAAACCAGTTGTTTTTATTACCTCAATTTTTTTTTTTTTTTTTGACATGAGGCCAGAAGAAATGGATGGTGCCTGGATACCATTACTGAACATTTTGATCAAGTACTCAATAGTCAGGTGTTGATCAAAAGGAAGAAATAATGTGGAACAGAACTTCAAATTCTTGTTGGAAACCAGACTTACTGGATACATTGAGACTGGAGGAACCCCTGAATCTGTTTCGTAGAAACATCTTCCAAGCCTTGAACTGAAAGTATCCCATGAAGTCATCTTTAAACTAACCAGCAGTCGTTTAATGTTTGCCTTGAGCATTGTGCTCTTTTAAAGAAATATCTGTATGAGATTAGATGTATAACTGTAACTCTAAAACACAGACGAGAACTTTAAGGGGCAGAGAGTCCAAGTTAGGTGTGGTGAAACAATATGGGCAAATGTGACCCGAAATACTCCCCAGCATTTTTTTTTAATTTCAAAATGGGCAACTGAGAAAAAAAAAAAGAGAGCTTGACATAAATAATGCCATGATGAACCTGTAAGTTTTTTGCCTTCCTCTGCTTGCCCCCTCCTTCACATACCTCTGTTAATGACTTTGTTTTGACCAAATGTTAATGACTTCGTTCTTTGTTTTAAACTGAGGCAAATAACTTTTTGTCATGTCCGACCACCTGTGGCATACAACCCCCACAAGAAAGTTGAAGCCCAGGTATGGGATATGTGTATCTTTAGCCTAATAAAGCGATGTCTGGCAGGTATCTTTTGTCACTATCCTGTAATGAATGACCCCTCTTGAGCATACCTCCGGCCAAGTAACTACAAAGACACTTCTAACCCTTTTAAAAGTCTATATAAGCTCTAATGTAAAATCGCTCTTTGGGACTCCATAGAGACAGCCTGTGTTGCTGTCCCCAGCGATGTATGCATCTCCTGAATAAACTTTCTTACTCTTTCTGACTTGGAGTACGTTTTATTGGCTAGACTGGTCTAGGGCACAGACCCTATTGGGGTGACAGCAGAGACAGAAACAGTCGTGACGCAATGTGAAGTCTGTAACCTTGTCTGTATATGCAAAAATTGTTGAATGGGTGTGTGTTTTGTTGTATATAGTTTCACCAAAAAAATAAATAAACAGTAGTCTTGAATTTTAATTGGAAGTATCAATAAGACTGAAAACATATTTTATCTTTAAAAAAATTGCAGAGATACATATATTTCCTAACTCTGTCCACTGAAAAGGCTTAGAAATAACAACCATTCAGTAGCAATGGCACCTAGTTGTAGCCCTGAAATATCATTTCTCCTTAAAAAGAACTAGGACTGTTTGAAGGAATGGGTCATTCCAGTTCTGAGACTAGAAATGTGCAGGATGGTCCAGGAATCTTTTATTACACCAGATATTGAGGCAGCTATGAAAGACAACAATGGTCATGTCTGAAGGACTCAAGGGTTAACTTGAAGAGGCCCCCACTGACCAAAGATAGGTGTTTCAAACGAATAATAATCGCAATTGATTGAAAGCCATCAAATATCTTTAAATCCATGACATATAATATTCTAAAAAATTAATCTGTCACCTTTGAAAGACAAAGAGGATGATAGTGGACAAATTTATTGCCTTAAAAAAGTATAAATAAAGGGAAAGAATGAAACATTTATCCCACCTTTCCTATAGGAACTGTATTGCTGGGTAACCAGAGTGTAGCTGGGAAGTGTCTCTTTACAAAAGCATTCAAATTAATAAACGACAAGCAAATCATAAATTAGAATATCATTATTTTGTAACCCCCAGTGAATTAATGAATAAGGAAGACCGATGAAGAATTAATGCATTTGAATTATGTTGTTGGTGAAGAATATTGAATATACCATGGACTGGCAGAAGAACGAACAAATCTGTGTTGGAAGAAGTACAGCCAGAATGATCCTTAGAAGCGAGGATGGCAAGACTTCATCTCAAATAGTTGGGACATGTTATCAGGAGGGACCAGTCCCTGGAGAAGGACATCATGCTTGGTAAAGTAGAGGGTCAGTGAAAAAGAAGAAGACTCTCAATAAGATGGATTGATTCAGTGGCTGCGACAATGGGCTCAAACATAGCAACTGTTGTGAGGATGGCACAGGTCCAGGAAGTGTTTCGTTCTGTCGTACATAGTGTCACAATGAGTCAGAACTGACTAACAACACCAATGAATTAATGGATATTGGCACTGGGAAGCAACAGTCATTAACATCACAAAAACCCATTCAACCAGACATCCTTTGTCTCCTGTAGAAAGAACACACAGCTTCCTCTGTTTTTGGCAAAGGAATTGAACCTGAGTCTGGTCAAGCCTCTGGATCCAATTGCCAATTTTTTTTTTTTTTTAGAGAGGACAGCCCTGGTGGCGAAATAGTTAAGGGCTTGGCTGCTGACTAAAAAAGTCTGCGGTTCAAACCCACTAGCCAGTCCACGGAAGAAAGATGTGGCAGTCTGCTTCCATGAAGATTACAACCCTGGAAACTCTATGGACAATTCTATTCTGTAGTGGTGACAGGAACCACACACTTGGAAATATGTCCCTCTCACCTACCGCCACTCACCCAACTCCTACATCTACATCACCTTCGAGGTCCGCCATCAACAGAAATCATGAATGTCTTGCCCAACTCCTGACTAGGAAAGCAATCGAATCCTAAGGGTAGGATGTATAGATTGTTACTGATGGAATTTTGACCATTTTAAATAATTTCTGGGTTTCATAAGTTTTCTATAAACCATCTCTGTTTCAGGAAGACAGGCTTGGTTCAATACAGATTTTGCTAACAATGGCAAAGGGTTTCGAGAGTAGTATTTTTTTTTTTGTGAACTGTCCTGATAGCAATGGTACAGGTGGCATTTTTCCTGTGTTCTTTCAAGACCAGATTGTGGGAACATTTCCCATGTTTCTTTTGCCTTTACCTGGGCTGACTGTGATTTTTTCTGCTTTCAGTAAGAATGACAAAAAAATCTGAAAAGCCTGTATATCTTAAAGACAAGTCTAGACAAGTGATTAGGTTAAATGTCCCAAACATTTCACCATAATAATCTAAGATGACATGCTAGAGAGGCACAAAGAATAATCCTGTTATATTTACATGCAGATATTGCCCTTGGGGCTGGCCTAATTAGTCCCGTTAATCACCATGGCCCTTTCAGTGCTAACCTGGTGAAAAGCTAAACTAATTAATACTCTCTATTTTTTTTTATTTTGTATCACCAAGCAGAGTTCTGGCTGTAGTGGTGCCTGGGCTCACAGCTCTCAGGGAAATATTGCTGCGTTCTTTTTTTCTTTCCTTCAATAATCTCTGCTCAACTTTCTCCATTCCCCATTTACAAGCGTATGAACAACTCAAGGACTATTTGTCTTCATAGTCTACAGACAGTACACAGAATTGTACAAAGCAGACACAAGGTGCTACGTGTCGAATTCCTTTCATGACAGAAAAAACCATCTGCTGGGGAAGTCCACAACTAAACAAGAAATGTGTTTAGATTTCTTTTTTCAATCGAGGTGTAATTCACATACCATGAAATGCACAGATTTTAGGACTATAATTTGATGATTTTTGCTAAATGCAAACAGCTGGGTAATGCAAACACCTATCAAGATACAGAATAATACATGACCCCAGGGTGTTCCCTTGTGCCCCTTCCAGCCAGTCAGCACAAGTGCCCAGAAGCCCTTCTGTTCTGATTATTACAGTCATAGATTATTCCAGCTGATTCTGGAACTTCATAATATAAATGGGCTGATACCGCATGTTCTTTTTGCTTCTGGCTTCTTTCACACAGCATAGTGCCCTGAATATTCATCCCTGTTGTGGCTACCGGTGATTTGTTCCTCTTTATACCTGCCCAGCGGTCTATTGTATGAATATGACACAGTTTTTTTTTATCTATTCTCTTGATAGACATTTGGTTGTTTCCAGTTTAAGACTATTATGAATAAAGTTGCTATGAGCATTCTTAAACAAGTTATTTTGTGACTATGTTTTGATTTCGTTTGCATAAATATCTAGAAGTGGGATTGCTAGATCATAGGGTAGGTGTATGTTTTCCTTTTTAGGAACTGCCAAACAGTTCATAAAGTTGTCAGATCATTTTACACTCCACACACACACACACTCACACACACACACTCACACACACACACACACACACACAAATATATACCCAGTGCCATATATATGTCCTCTTCAAATTTTGGTGTTGTAATGTTTTTAATTCTACTGAGTGTGTGGCGGTATCTAGATGTGGATTTAATTTGTATTTTACAGATAACTAAAGATCTTGAACAAGTCTTCATGTGCTCATTGGCCAATTGTATATCTCGTTTTTGTGAATTGTCTTTAAGTCTATTATTCATTTATATTTTTTTTATCAGGTTGTTTGTCTTTTTATTTTTGAGTTGTAAGAGTTTTTGTAGATTCTGGAAAATAGTTTTTGTACTAGTTATATGTTTTATAAATATGTTCTCCCAGTCTGTGGCTTGCCTATTCATTTTTATAATAGTATCTTTTTCATATGTATATGTACAAGATACAAGATACAAAGGTATTTTAATGAAACATAATGAGACATTCCAATGTTAGATTTTTTTTTAACCAAAATCACTGATTATAAACATATGCATAATTACAATAGGAATTTGCATTTGTTTTAGTGTTCTTGAAATTTAGATGAATCACCCTTTAGACAATATACTTTAAGAGAAATGTCTAGGCCTCATTTTCAGGACGAATCACTTGGTCTCCTGCTGGTTTTCATGTTGAACATCATTTTGAAATTCACTATCCACCCACTTTAGTAAATGTTGGAGGCCCTGGGCTACTAGCCAAAAAGTTGACAGTTTGAATCCACCCAGAGGCACCTCAGAAGAAAGACCTGGCAATCTACTTCTGAAAGATCAGCCATTGAAAACTCTATGGAGCAGGGTTCTACTATGACATATACGGGGTCGCCATGAGTCGGAACTGGTTTTTTGTTTGTTTTTGTCTTTTGGTTTGAGTAAATAGATGATACTTTGGGGTACTGACTTACAGTAACATACCCTGCCTTCAGCTTCCTGAGAAGGACAGGCCCGTGGACTCTGTCTGGTCCTGAGTGGGCACAGGAGGAGCAGGTCTGGGCAGTTCCTGGTGACCTGCACCTCCTCTACCTGCTTCTGGGGGTCACACAGGGGCTGCTCCAGACTTTGGTGTTATTCTCCCAAATCCATGTAGAACTGTGGTGTTGACGATATCTTTTGATAAGCAGAAGTTCTTAGCTTTGATGAAGTCAAATTTATCAATTTTTTTCTTTTATGATTAGTGTTTTCTGTGGCCTGTCTGAGAAACTTTTGCCTATCCTGATGTCGTGAAGATACTCTCTTGTGTTTTCTTCTAGAAGCTCTATAGCTTTAACTTTTATGTTTGGGTCTATGATATATCTTGAATTAATTTTTGGATGTGATATGATGCAGCGGTCGAATTTTCTTTCCATGTGAGTAACCAGTTTTTCCAGCACCATGTGTTGAAAAGGCTGTTCTTTCACCTTTGTAATACCTAGCACCTTGTCAAAAGTCAGTTAAACATAATGTGTGGGTCTGTTTGTGGGCTCTCTATTCTGATCCACTGATTTATTTGTATATTTTTATGCCAATACACTATCTTGATTATAGTAGCCTTATAATTTTTCTTAAAATCAGAGAGTATAAATCCTCAAACTTTGTCCTTGTTTTTAAGAATTATTTTGGCTAATCTATTACATTTGGCAAGTCTTGTACATTTGTGTGTGTATTTTAGAATTAGCTGACCTATTTTTACATAGAGGCCTACTAGGATTTTGATTTGGCTTGCATGAATATATAAACAAACTTGGGGAGATTTAACACCTTAGCAATATTTAGTCTTCCGATCTATGAAATACATATTCTTATTATTTTTGCTTTAATCAATTCTCTTATATTAAGAAGCTATTTTCAGAAAGTCTTTTACATTTACCTACATGTTTATCATTTCTGGTACTCTTCATTATTTTAGGTAGATGTAAGTTTTCACTGTTGCTCATTCCCTTCAACTTTAAGAATTCTTATGGTGTAGGTCTGCTATAATGAATATTTTTAGCTTTTATTTATCTGAAAATATCATTATTTCTCCTTTTATGAAGGATTGTGTCTCTGGATTCTTGGTTGAGAGTTTTGGGTTTTGTTTTTGTTTTTTGTTTTTGACACTTCATAATGTAATTTCATTGTCTTCTGTCTTGCATTGTTTCTGATAAGATATCAGTCATTATTTTTATCATTCTTCCTGTGTGTAATGTGCCTTTTTTTCTCTGGCTGCTTTTAGAGTTTCTCCTTTGTCTTTGCTTTTCAGAAATTTAATCACTTTGTGCCCGTATGTGGTTTTCTTTGTGTTTGTCTTGCTTGAGATTTTCTGAGCTCCTTAACTGTATGAGTTGATAGTTTTCAACCAGTTTGAAAATTTGTGGCAACTGTTTCTTCAAATTTATTTCTGCTTCCCTCAATTTCTCTTTTCTTTTTCTAATTAAAAATGCATACGTGTTATAACTCTTGGTATTACTATACAGGTTAATAACTGTCCAACAGGTTTTTTTTATGTCTTGTTTTATCTTGGTGCTTCAGTTTGGATGTGTGATGGTTAAGGTTAGCATCAACTTGGCTTGGTTATGATTCTTAGTGGCTTGGCAGATATTATGTAATCATCGTCCATTTTGTGATCTGATGTGAGCAGCCAATCAGTTGAAAGGCCAATCGGTTGAAAGGCCACCAGTTGAAAGACAATCAGTTTCTTTGGGAATGTGGCCTGCATCCAATATATGTGTGGATGTCATGGCAAAGCTCTCTTTGGATCCTGCATTCGACTTGTCATCCTCTGACCTCCAATTCTTGGGACATGAGCCAGCAGCCTTCCCCCTGACCTGCCAAGTTTGGGTTCATTGGCCCCTGCAATCACGTGAGTCAGGAGAAGCCTCCAGCCTGACGCTTGGCCCACGGGTTTGAGACTTGCCAACCTCCAGAAATGTGTGAGCTATTTTCTTGAGATAAATCTCTCTCTCTCTCTCTATGTATATATATATATATATATATATATATACACACATATACTTAACTGGTTTTGTTCCTCTAGAGAATCCAGCCTAAGACATTTGGTACCGAGAGTGGTTCTAGAGGAACAAAATCGCAAGGATGAGTTTTCTTTGAATTGGTTCTCAAGTCTGGCTAGCCTTAAAGGTGCTATGATGACTCTGCCTCCAGTAGTAAGGAGGGCAGTGCTAATCCATGGCATGAGGTAGCAATGGAAATATGAAAAGTATCACCACCAATGGATCAAATATTTGTGAGAGACAAGGCTCTGGGTTATTGCTTACTTGATACTTTCCTACAATTTTGCCTGAAAGAGAAGTATAAGGAAGCTGGTTATTTGGTCCTGCTTTTGCTAGACAAAGTGTTGAAAGAAAGAGATGAACTCAAAACTTCAGAGTCACAGCTCAAGCACCACGTAAAAGACCTGGAAGTTGTCACTTGGCCCTGAAAGCAAGCCTTATTTCTTGCAGAAACAGAGCTGATATTGCTGAAAACGAAACCCAGAGTCTCATCATAAGAGTGGCTGAATTACTATGCCAATTGAATTCCCACTTCAAATGATGTCTGAAGTTAAAATGAGGGCATGGATTGGGAAGACATGGGATCCTGAAACTTGGGATGGGAACATATGGTCAGATAATTAGGAAACTGGGAACACTGTGCCCCTAAATTCTGCTGAATCACTCCTGCCAACAGAACCAGCCCTCTCAATCCATCTGAAGAGATTACCCCATCATTGACTGCAAGGTTACCCCACCCAGTAAAACCATTATTCCCTCCACCTCCATCCGATGAGTTTAACCCAGCTGTGCTTGAAGAGTCTTTGTCTGAGAGATCACCTGGGGTGGCATCTGAGGCATAACCTGGGGCGTCATCTGAGGCATAACCTGGGGCATTGCCTGAGGCGGGTGCCCTACAAGACATTCCTGAATATCCCCAGGATTCCCCCCCCCACCACCCATTTTTGCTTCTAGACCTATAACTATAACTAGACTTAAGTCCCAGCAAACCTCAACAGGTGAAGTACAAAGTGTGATCCATGGGGAGGTATGCTACATTCCAAAAGGACTGCTTGATTAACCTAATATATACATATTATATATATATATACTTCACTAGTTTTGCTCCTGTAGAGAACCCAGCCTAAGGCAGATAGTTTCTATTCACTTATTTTAAAGTACATTGATTTTTTTTTTTTGGCAGTTTCCGATTTGCTGTTAAGCCCATTCAGTAAATTTTTTATTTTATTTTGTATATTTCCATTCTATGGAAACCCTGGTGGCGTAGTGGTTAAGTGCTACGGCTGCTAACCAAAGGGTTGGCAGTTTGAATCCACCAGGCGATCCTTGGAAGCTGTATGGGGCAGTTCTACTCTGTCCTATAGGGTCGCTATGGGTCGGAATCGACTCAACGGCACTGGGGTTTTGGTTTATTTCGATTCTATAATTCCTGCTTAGTTCTTTCTTATAGTTTGATTTTCTCTGTGTGATACGCAGATGGTTCTGCACGATATGCATGCACCACTCAAAAGTGGACAGCAGCAGCACTACAGCCACTTTCTGGGACCTCCCTGAAGGACGGTGGTGAAGGAAAATCCTCCCAATGGGCAGAACAGTTGAGATTTCCCACATGTTCTATTATTGTGTCTATTTTTTCCTTAATATTTCTATTTTTAATAGCTATTTTATAATCCTTTCCCACTAATTCCAAGATCTGTGTGTTCTCTGGGTTTTCTTCTTGGTTATGTTTCACACTTTTCTGCTTATTTACACATGTTATAACTTTTTAAATATATACTTGACATCATGAAAGCTATGTTTTTGAAAGTATGGATGTGGTTGTCTTCTTATAAAGACTGCTGGATTTTGTTTTGGCTAAAAGTTAATTTCTGGTGGATCAGTTTGAACCTGGAGGCTTTGTTTCAGGCTTCTTATGATGGGTCTATAGTAGCCCTTTCTCTACAACTAGAATAGCCCTATCTCAAGTCACGATCTTTCTAGGTCCTCAGCTGAATGCCCAAGGTATTGAATGATGTGTCTTTGTTTTGGTTGGTTGAACCTCCTATTTCTTTTTTATCTCCCAAATCCCCAGTAGCTGTTCTCTACCAGGCTTCACAGAGTCTTATTCTGCACTTGTGCAGCTTAGTATTTGCCCAAAGACTCAAGGAAGCACCTTTACAGATTTCTGGAATTCTTATTCTGCTCAGGTCCCTCGTTTCTAGTAAATTCCAGTCAACTTAAAAAAAAAAAAAAAGCAGTCCCAAAATCTGATCTTTGTTTCCTGATCCCAGCAAGGTCACTGCTCTCTGTTTAAGGTCTATTTCCCTGTGCTATAATTTGGAAAATTTGGCCCAAACAGAAAGCAGAATAAATATGGAGTTTTCCTCAGGGGTTTTCTTCTCTCAAGTTGAAAACCGTGTATTGCCTATTGCATAAAACTTGTTGCTTTATATATTTTGTCCAGTTCAACAGTTGTTTGAGATACGAGAGTAAGTCTGATAGCCATAGCTTTGCCATTGTCAGAGCCAGAATCTTTCATTTTTTATGCTTTTATGCTCGTTCCAAAGATTTCCTTGAGGATGCATCTAACGGCCCTTACTAATAAATTTTGGTGTCTTCAATGTGGTTGTACTCTCCTATGAGAATCTAATGAAAGCTTAGGAACCTTTCTTCAGATAAAATGCATTTTGTAGGCAAGCTCAGGGATTTCATGGATCCCCTGAAGCCCAGCTATGAACGATGGCTGTCAATACACTGAGAATTAAGAAAATCCGTTCAATATCCTTTCTACAGCTCTAAATATGTGGTTGTTTTTTATTTTTTCCAAAAATAAAAACACTCTGATAATAGACAACACAGAGAGTTCAGATAAAACTTATAGAAAGTAAATAGGTTGGGATACCTGAAAGGAATACGTTTCTATGCACACCTCAACAGGTGTATGATTTGCTATGAAATTAGGAAAATTTTTAAGACATTGCAAAGCTTTTTCCTAAGTGAACCTAAACATAGCCACCATATCTTGTTTTTATTTCCACTTATCATGTTGTATGAAAATTGTTCCAATTTATTGTTTTATCACAACTGTCTTAGTCATCTAGTGCTGACATAACAGAAACACCACAAGTGGATGGCTTTAACGAAGAGAAATTTATTTTCTCACAGTCTAGTAGGCTACAAGTCCAAATTCAGGGCATCGGCTCCAAGGGAAGGCTTTCTCTCTCTGTCGGCTCTGGAAGAAGGTCCTTGTCCTCATTCTTCCCCTGGTAGAGGAGATTCTCAGATGCAGAGACCCCGTGTCCAAAGGACACACTCTGCTCCTGGCGCTGCTTTCTTGGTGGTATGAGGTCCCCAACTCTCTGCTTGCTTCCCTTTCCTTTCATCTCTTGAGAGATAAAAGGTGGTGCAGGCCACACCCCAGGGAAACTCCCTTTACCTTGGATCAGGGAGGTG
This sequence comes from Elephas maximus indicus, assembly GCF_024166365.1. NCBI lineage: Eukaryota > Metazoa > Chordata > Mammalia > Proboscidea > Elephantidae > Elephas > Elephas maximus. Next base: position 165,483,633 of record NC_064846.1, read on the forward strand.
ACCTGGGTAAGGGCGCTCTTACAACCCCACCCTAATCCTTTTAAAGTAAAATTACAATCACAAAATGGAAGACAACCATTCAAAACTGGGAAACATGGCCTAACTAAGTTGATGCACACATTTTTTTGGGGGGACATAATTCAATCCATGACAACAACCCATTATTTTTCTAGTAAAAATAGTTTGTCACTATATAGTTAACCTATTCAATTATGTGCTTATGAATTCTTCCATTAATATGAAAGGGAAATACACCAATAAGATACAGTTAAAAACTGCACAGCAGGGCCTCACCTGTCTTTACACTGGTTCCCCCAGAAGCAGAATATGAGATAAGGCCTTGAGTCCAAGTAGTTTTTTAGAAGGTGGTCTCAGAGAACATTTGAAGGGGAGAGGGAAATGAGACAGAACAAGGAAGGAAACCAAGAAAGAGAGCGAGCTGAAGCAAGTTAGTACTTTGGAAAACTAGGCCTTACTCCCATTGGGGAACTCTGGGAACCCATGTAGAATACCCACTTCGGAGATGTCACATCCAAGGAATGAGAGGGCTGGGATATCTGTTCACCAATTCTCATTAAACACTGGTTGAGGGCTGCTCCCAGGGACGGTGATTCCCTGGCACTCTGGCCTGCTCTGTGTAGATGGGCAGAAGGGCTTCAGTGGCCAGACAGATCCCCCAAAAATCACAAATACTGTCTGTTGAAAATCAAACTGTCATACACATACATCCGTGCTAAAGGGAGCTGTTACATTCCTTCAAGTCAAAATAATAATTAGCCCTGATGATGCTTAGAGTAAATACTAGTGTTTTAACCCACCATAAAAAAAATATGGTGGGTTAATTTTACCCCATGTTGTAGTTCCATTTGTTCTGCAGGAAGACAGATGCCTTTCCTGGAGTCACAGTGACTTGGTATCTGTCAAACAACATACGTTCCCTAATACATCGTATTCAGAAAATAACGTTCAAATTTACCGATTTGCTTTGGTTTGTACATTACTTTCCTTCAGCTATGGCAGCTAGAACATCATTCAAACATGTCTTAATAATAAAGAAATACATTCACCACTGAACAAGTTAATTTTCTCTCTTGTACAAATTTATTTTTGCAAGTGACGTCACCATAGGGTTCTACATGACAAGAGAAATAAACAGTCTGTTGAAGACTGCTTTAGCTCATCCTCTGAATTGAAATCTATAGTAACTTTAGGGTGAAAATATTTTCCTGGTGTACTTTGATTTCTTTGAAGTAACTGCCTACTAATGGCTAATATTCTTTGAATGTCAGGCTATTTTCTACGTCCTTTACACGTATGAATTCATTTAAGCTTCGTAACAGCCCCAGAAGGTAGTATTATCAGCCATATGTTATAATTGAAGACACAGAGATAATAAAAAAAAAATCTTACTTACTCAAGGCCACAGATTTAATAAGTAAAAAAAAATCCTAGAATTGAACCACTGCAACACAGTTTCCCATCTGCTTTCAACTAGCATCAAATAACTTTATTATCCTACAGTGTAAGTTCACAGATGACTTTCCCTTTCTCCTTCTTAAAATTTTACTAAATTTGTACTCCATCTGGGTTTTTTGTAAATGCTCCCTGAGAAATAGATCACTTCAGAATCTTGATGTACCTCATGGTAGAGGGTTCCTCCCCTACTGCCAGGTGGTTAGCAGACTAAACCAATGTGCTCTAGATAGGGGTCAACAAGCATTTTCTGTAAAGGATCTGAGAGGAAATATTTTCAGCCCTATCAGCCATAAAACCCGTAAACCAAACCCGCTGCCATCAAGACAATTCTACTCATGGTGACACTATGGGAGAAAGCAGAACTTCCCCATAGGATTTCCAAGGTTGTAATCTTTATGGAAGCAGATTGCCAAGTCATTCTCCCCCTGAGCGACTGGTGGGCTCAAAAGGCCCACCTTGTGGCTAGCTGCTGAGCACTTAACCACTGTGCCACCAGTGCTCCTTACCAGCCATAAATGGCCCAAAATCTATACATAGCCCAAAAGCAGCCATAGACAATTTGTAAACAAAGGGATGTGTCTGTGTGCCAATAAAACTTTATTTAGACACACAGGCAGCAAGCAGGATTTCAGTTACAAGCTGTAATTTGCCACCCCCTTCTCTAGAACTGTAGAGTGCAATGTGTTCTCCATCCCTAACTCCCTATGGGCTCTACTTTCAGAAACCTTTGAATATGTTAAGGCATGATTACACAATTTATAGGAAAAGCTTATATGAAGTTAAAGCTAGAAGGGATTTTAAGACCTCCTAGCCCAATGAGGAAAATAATGTGTTAGAAGATATTTCCACTGAATTTTATCTAAACCGCATCTTTTAGTGCTCCTGAGCTTTGTTTATAAATGTTAGCTAGTGGAGGGAAGATTGGGAGAATTAACCCATTGCTGTCAGTCAATTCCAACACATAACGACCCTATAGGACAGAGTATAACTGCCCCATAGGGTTTCCAGCACTGTAATCTTTATGGAAGCAGACTGCCAGGTCTTTCTTCCATGAAGCATCTGGTAGGTTTGAAGTGCCAACCTTTCGGTTAGCACCTGCACTTAACCACTTTGCCACCAGGACTCCTCAAATCTCATTAAAGGCCTTCAAATTAATTAAATGGAAAAATCAGTGTTAAGTAAGGATCAAGTAAGAATGCCAATAAAACAACATTTACATTTTATGCATAATGCAAAAGAAATAGAGTTCCATTTGTAAACATTTAATTTTTATTCATATTTCTTTTTTTCATATTTTTTCTGGGTTTTTTTATTTCTTATAATAAAATCAGGTGAGTATATTAGTGACTCTTTAGAGGTAACCAAGTGGCACAAATATGCCTAACTTAAGAGATATTTTATACCCAGGAAAGCAGCTTAGATGCTAAGAAAAATTGACTCAATTATATGTAAGAAATCACAATTCTAGAGTCAAGGGTATCTACATCAATGGGCACAACATAGTTTATAAAGACAACGTTCTGCACCCTGCTTTGGTGAGTAGCATATAGGGTCTTAGAGGCTTGCAAGTGGCCATCTAAAATACAACTATTGGTCTCTTACTACCCGAAGCAAAAGAGAATTAAGAAAACCAAAGATCCAAGGGAGCAATTAGTCCAAAAAACTAATAGACCACATGAACCACAGCCTACAAGACCCCAAGACCAGAATAACTAGATAGTGTCCAGCTACCACAACTGGCTACTCTGACTGGGTTACAACAGAGGAGAAAAATTGCAGAACAAAAAAATCAAATTCACAAAAAAAGGACCAGACTTACTGGTCTGACAGAGACTGGAGGAACCCCTGAGCCTATGGCCCTAAGACACCCTTCTGACCTGGAACTGGAGACCACCTCCCAGCCAAAAAATAAACCAGCCCATAAGATAAACAGTAACACCCAAGAGGAACATACTCCTTAGAACAATTAATTATAGGAGATCAAAAGGGCAATATCTGCCCAAAAGCAAAAATGAGAAGGCAGGAAAGGGTAGAAAATCAGGACTGATTGAAACAAGGAACCTAGGTTGGAAATGGGGAGAGTGCTGACACATTGTGGGGAATGAAACCAAAGTCATAAAATACTTTTTGTACAAACTATCAAATGGGAGGAAACTAATTTGCTCCATAAACTTTCACTTAATGCACAATAAAAAAAAGAAAGAAATCACAACTCTAGAATCATAAACTAAAAAAGATCTTAAAACCAAACCCACTGCCGTCGAGTCGATTCCAATTCATAGCGACCCTACAGGACAGAGTAGAACTGCCCCATAGAGTTTCCAAGGAGCGCCTGACGGATTCAAGCTGTCAACCCTTTGGTTAGCAGCCATAGCACTTAACCATGACGCCACCAGGGTTTCCAAAAAAAAAAAAAAAGAGAACTTAGATACCAGCTATTACAGTTCCTTCGCTTTACATATAGGAAACTGAGGCTCAAAGAGATTTGATGATACGCCAAAAGTCACTAAACTAGAAATAAGGTTGGGAGGAAACCCACATGCATTGATGGGAGTCATGTTCCAATTTTAGGACCAAAAGGGTTCAATCCCAGGTGTGCTACTTGTAATTTTATAACTGCAGGCAAATTACTGAAACTTTCTAAGCCTCCATTTTATTATCTGTAAAATGAGGATAACTACTAACCAACCAAGATTTTGTAATGATTAAATGAAATATCATGTATAAAGTTGCAGGTATGTAGTAGTTGCTCAATAAATGATAGTTATATTTCATTAGATAAGTATTTAGTAAGCATTTACTATATAGTAAGCATTATGGGGCCCTGGAGCCCCAGTGGTGCAGTGGTTAAGGGCTATGGCTGCTAACCAAAAGGTCAGCAGTTTGAATCCACAAACCACTCCTTGGAAACCCAATGGGATAGTTCTACTCTGTCCTACAGAGTCCCTATGAGTCGGAATCAACTCTAATGGCAATGGGTTTTTTTTTTTTTTTATGTCACGGAATGGGGCACACTCTGCTCTTGGCACTGCTTTCTTGGTGGTATTGAGGTTCTCCTGTCTCTCTGCTCAATTCTTTCTTTAATATCTCAAAAGAAATTGATTTAAGACACAACCTAATCTTGTAGATTGAGTCCTGCCCATTAACATAACTGCCTCTAATCCTGCCTTATTCACATCATAGAGGCAAGATTTACAACACAGAGGAATATCACATCACATGACAAAATACTGGGAACTGCGGCCTAGTCAAGTTGACACAGATTTTTGGAGGACATAATTACAAAATCCATAATAGGTAGCTACTAGAAGAATATACGGCTCATATTATATTTTACCGGGCAGTGCTGCTCTAGAGGAATGAATGGAAAAGTCACTGAAGGGGACTTCCCGAGAGAAGTAACGTTCGAACTGAGCCTTAAAGTTTTGGAGTAGAATAATGGAAAACTAGAGCATTATTGGCAATCAAAACAGTCTAGGCAATATGATTCTCCTTTTATCATGTGATCTTGAGCACATTCCTTAGCTTCCATGAGCAACCAGGCAATATTAATCTTTTTTTTTGTTTTTTACTTCCTCATAGCACTCTTTTGAGAAGGCATAATTATGTAGTATATAGTACTCCCACTGGTAACTCCAGAAATGCTAGAGAACTTACTTGTACATAGATGGATGGATGGATGAATGGTTGGATGGATGGGTGGATGGGTGGAATGGATGGTTGGATAAATGGGAGGGAGAGATGGAGGGAAGGAGGGAGGTAGGAAAGAAGGAAGGATGAGTACATGGATGGATAGATGGATGGATAGCATTCATTTTATAAATCCATTCACGTATATGTTGATGGCACCTTTATTTGGGTTGATTTTGCATAGTTATGCCTTTAGGAATTGTGGGAAGTCAAGAGTTGCCCCTGAACCTAACGTGAAGAGGAATTTAGTGTGCATTGCAAGTCCTTCCTTAGTTATTATTTAAGCAACATTTATTCTACTTCTAATAATACAATAATTAACACTTACTGAGAGCAAGATTTTTGTTACGTTCTCTACTAAATTGCCGATGTTTGGAATATGCCTGGCACATAGTAAGTGCTCAATGAGAACTTCAACTGAATTGAATTAAATAGCATCATCAGAATTATTCTTGTCAAATATTTCCTAGATATCCCGTACAATGTGATGCACAATATTGGGGAATTCACAATTAAGGAAAAAATTGCAGTAGAAGACTTTTGTCAAGAATATATAAAGAACTCTTACAACTCAATAATTAGACATATGACTCAATTAGAACATGGGGAAATGATTTGAATACACATTTGCCAAAGAAGACATATAAATAAAAAAAAATGGCTACTAAGAAATGCAAATTCAAACCACAAGAGATGTCACTTCATACCCACTTGCTGTTGTCAGGTGCTATAGATGGCATGGCTAAAATGGCTATAATCCAAAAGACAGACAATAACAAGTCTGAGAACCCTTATGCATTGTTGATATGAATGCAAAATGATACATCCATCTTGGAAAATAGTTTGGTAGCTTTTTTAAAAGTTAAACAGAAATTTACCATATGAACCAGCAATTCCACTCCTAAGTGTCTACCCAAGAGAAATGAAAACACACACAAAGACTTGCATACTTCGATAGATACACTATGAACCTAATTTGTAGTTGAATAAACTGAAGCTTGGCTAAATTCAGTGATGCTTCCAAGGTCGTGAAATTAGCCACGGGCAGAGCTAATATTCTAAGGCAGCCTTGCCTAATTCCAGAGACTATGTGTTTTTTTTTTTCACTCTCTGTGCCACACTGTTCCACAGGACTGTACAGATAAAAAAGCATTTTTTGTTGTTAAAAATAAAATATATTCAAAATTGATAATGACATGGACAAGAGATAAAATGCTGTAAAGAGTTGATCCTTTTTTCCATAAAGCTCTATATTGGAGAGTCTTAATAACCTCTCTGTACTTCCATTTCATCATCAGAAAATAGAGATAATGTTGTTGTTAGGTGCCGTCGAGTTAGTTCACTCATAGGACCCTACGTACAACAGAACGAAACACTGCCCAGCCCTGCACCATCATCGAAATCATTGCTATCCTTGAGTCCATCGTTGTAGCCACTGTGTCAATCCATCTCATTCAGGGTCTTCCTCTCTTTTGCTGACCCTCTACGAAGCATGATGTCTTCCTCCAGAGACTGGTCCCTCCAGATAACATGTCCAAAGTTTGAGAGACAAAGTCTCACCATCCTCATTTCTAAGGAGCATTCTGGTTGTACTTCTTCCAAGACAGATTTGTTTGTTCTTCTGGCAATCCATGGTATATTCGATATTCTTCACCAACACCATAATTTAGAGATAATACTAGTACCTAATTCACAGCTATTATAAAAGTTAATTATACAGTTATTATAAAAGTTAATTAATAATGTAATACAAGATTAAGTGCCTAGTGCAGTGCCCCACCCATTTAAATGCTCAATACAAGTTATCTATCATTCTAAATGCTGGTATTATAATCCTTATTTTTAATTATTTCCCCACAGAGGTTGAAGAGAGGAAAGCAGATGTCAGCTAATATATGGGGAATCTTCTCAAGAATATGTTGCATATTTAGCTTTAGGAATTATGGAAAAGTCATAATGGATGCTTTTATTATTTTGCATTGGTACAGGAAAAATGCAAACATGGTGAATATGCTTGGGTTGGGAATGTACTCTCTGAATAAATGAATTTCAGATTATGTTGTACTAGTCAGCATGACGTGGCCACAAAAATGATTTACTTCCAAGCATTGCTCAAATGTGTCTTTCTAAGCAAGATAAAGTAGTTAAGCAACAGTAATTAAGCCCCAAGTCCCTTATGTGGATTTTACAGAAAGTAAACCTGCCCCCTGCTCTGGTGGGTAGGTCAAGGAGGGCTGGGTTAGAGGAGAGAGCAACATTGTACGAGACCTCAGCCCCTGTCAGAGGCTGGGACTGCTCTGGGGTGTGACCTCTCGGGTGTGACCTATTTGTACAAATGCTGACAAAAGGATTATTACCATTACACACATTTCCAGCCAGATTCTTCTAGAAGGAAAAAAAAAAAAGAGCAGACCAGAATAGTGGTCTGAGTTGGAACCAGAATTGGGAGAAGGGATAGAGAAGTGATTGCAACCACTTATTTTTCTTAATTTATACACCCAGTTGACATGCACCTTTTCCTGATTTTGTAGTCCTGGCTGTTGAATGCCCGGTTTAACCTGCCTGAGGGTCAAACTAAGGGTATATAGATGAGTCATCCCTATTCATCTAGCTAGCTCAGGGATCAGCGACCTAGAACAAAAGTTGAAACCAAGGACAGTGCTTGAGGAGCTTCTACCATAGTTGTTCTCAAGGTTGGCGTTTGAGTGAGTCATATCAGAATCACCTGGGGAGCTCTAGCAAACCACACACCCCAGCCTGCCTTTCCTGTTGGGTGTAGAGAATTTTGCTGTGGCTCCAGTTGAGAAGGTCTGTGCTGATGGCACACATCCTTCCTGATCCTCAGGGACCTTGCTTGGCTTTTCCTCCTTTTAAGAAAACAGCAGTACGAAAAAAAAAGAAGGAAAGAAAGAAAACAGCAGTATGAGAGACAATACCCTGGGTCCTCCCCACCATGCCAGGTAGGAGGACAATGGGACAGAGGTTCTCAAGGTTGACCAAAGTGTGCCAAGACTGCCAGGGTTTGGGTGACACAGAGCTCACAAGCTTTGCCCATTCTTCTTCTCTTTAGGGGCTCAGGGCCTGGTGAGAAATTTGAGAAACCAGTGCCCATGCCTTCAACATAAACCTACTGGAACAGAAAATTCCAGAGGCGACAGACAACATTCCCTCTAGGTTTAGGAGTCCAGGTTCTTGTCACACAAATGGAATCCACTGTTTGATATGATACACCGGGCTAATCATGCTAATTTTTCATTCAATCATATAGTCTTCAAAGGCATTTCTTTTAACCTTACCCTCAAATTAATAATCATGACTTCTCTAATGTTTCTTTCTCGGAAGTTTAAATGAATTCCGCTAGATAACACTGGAATGATTTGAGAATAAGAGTAAAGACAACTTTGAGACTGAAAAATAAAAAGATTTTCTCCAATTGATAACAAAAAAGAAACATTTATTGTTAAAGACCAATATCCTTCATGAATATAGATGCAAAAATTCTCAACAAAATTTTAGCCAACAGAATTCAACAGCATATCAAAAAAATAATACTTCACGATCAGGTGGGATTCATACCAGAGATGGGAGGGTGGTTCAACATTAGAAAACCAATCAACGTCATTCACCACATAAATAAAACAAAGGAAAAGAATCACATGATCATCTCAGTCCATGTAAAACAAGCATTTGATAAAGTCCAACACCCTTTCCTGATAAAAACTCTCAGCAAAATAGGAATAGAAGGAAAATTCCTAAACATAACTAAGGACATATATACAAAACCAACAGCCAACACTATAATCAACAGAGAGAGATTGAAAGCATTCCCCTTGAGAACAGGAAACGAGACAAGGATGCCCATTATCACCACTCTTACTCAACATTCTGTTGTAAGTCCTAGCCAGAGCAATAAGGCAAGAAAGGGAAATAACGGGCATCCAAATTGGTAAGGAAGAAGTAAAACTATCTCTATTCACGGGTGATGATCCTATACACAGAAAATTCCAAAGATTTCACATGAAATTACTGGAACTAAAAGAAGAGTTTGGCAAAGTGGCAGAGTACAAGATCAACATACAAAAATCAGTTGGATTCCTCTATACAAGGAGAACTCCTAAAAGGAAATAAAGAAAACAGTACCTTTTACAATAGCCCCCAAAAGGATAAAATACCTAGGAATAAATTTAGCCAGGGATGTAAAAGGCTTATACAAGGAAAACTACAAAAAACTACTCAAGAAACCAAAAAAGACCTACATAGTTGGAAAAACATACCATGGTCATAGATTGGAAGACTTAGCATTGTGAAAATGTCAATACTACCCAAAGCGATCCATGGATATAATGCAATCCTGATCCAAATCACAATAACATTCTTTAATGAAATGGAAAAAAATAATCTCCAACTTTATAAGGAAAGGGAAGAGGCCCCAAATAGCTAAAGAAGAAGAAAAAAGTAGGAGGCCTCATACTTCCCTATCTCAGAACTTACTATACAGCCATGATAGTCAAAACAGCCTGGTACTGGTATAACAGCAGACACGTAGACAAATGGAACAGAATTGAGAACCCAGAAGTAAATCCATTCAGCTATGGACAGTTGATCTTTGACAAAGGGCCAAAGTCTGTTCAATGGGGAAGAGATAGTCTGTTTAACAAATGGTGCTGGCAAAACTGGATATCCGTTTGCAGAAAAATTAAATAGGATCCATATCTCACACCATACACCAAAACTAACTCAAAATGGATCAAAGACCCAAACCTAAAACTATAACATTTCCAGAAGATAAATAGTGACAAAGCTAGGGGTCCTAATCTACGGCATAAATACACTATCAAACATAACTAAAAACAGAAGATAAACTAGATAACTGATGGCGATGATGATGATGATGTTGACTAATGCCATCATAGCGACCCTATAGAACAGAGTAGAACTGCCCCATACAGTTTCCAAGGAGCAGTGGTGGATTCTAACTGCCAACTTTTTGATTAGCAGCAGGACACTTAACCACTGCGCCACCAGGGCTCCAGATAACTGGGACTTCCTAAAAATTAAATACTTATGCTCATCAAAAGACTTTACCAAAATAGTAAAAAGAGAACCTACAGACTGGGAAAATATTTGGGGCAATGACATACCTGATGAGGGTCTAATCTCTAAAATATAGAGAAAATTTCAACAAAAAGACAAACAGCCCAGTCAAAAAATGGGCAAAGGACATGAACAGACACTTCATCAAAGAAGACATTCAGGCAGCTAACAAACACGTGAAGAGATGTTCATGATCATTAGCCATTAAAAAATAAAACCAAACCCATTGCTGTCTAGTCAATTCTGAGTCATAGCAACCCTGTAGGACAGAGTAGAACTGCCCACAGAGTTTCCAAGGCGCATCTGGTGGATTCGAACTGCCCCTCCTTTGGTTAGCAGACATAGCTCTTAACCACTACAGCACCAGGGTTTCCATTAAAGAAATGCAAATCAAAACTACAATGAGATACCATCTCACCCCTGTAAAACTGGCACTGATCAAAAAAAAAAAACAGAAAACAACAAATATTGGTAAAGCTGTGGGGAGACTGGAACTCTTATACACTGCTGGTGGGACTGTAAAATGGTACAACCACTACAAAAAACAGTATGGTGCTTCCTCAAAAAAAACTAGAAATAGAAATACTATATGATCCAGCAATCCCACTCCTAGGTATATATCCTAAAGAAATAAGAGCAGTGACATGAATAGACATATGCACACCCAGGTTTATTGCAGCATTATTCACAATAGCAAAAAGATGGAAACAACCTAAGTGTCCATCAGCAGATGAATGGATAAACAAAATGTAGTACATATATGCAATGGAATACTATGAAACAATAAAGAATAATGATGAGTTCTAGAAACATAACATGGATAAATCTGGAGGACACTATGCTGAGTGAAGTAAGTCAATCACAAAAGGACAAATATTGTGTGATACCACTTTTACAGAATGTCAAGACAATGTTTACACACAGAAAGCAATGCTCTTTGATGGTTACCAGGGATGAGAGGGAGAGGGAGAGAGAATCACTTACTAGATAGTAAACATGTGTTAATTCTGATGAAGGGAAAGGCAATACACAATATAGGGGAGGTCAGCACAATGTGACCAATGTAAATGAAGACACTGAGAGGTATGCAAGAATAAAGGACAACTACGGTAAATGCTATAACATGTACAATTCTATAATAACAGTAATAAATAGCAACCAAAAATTTGTGAGTGGTTACATAGGTAGATATGTATGTTGCGTAGGCGTGGGGAGAGTGCTGACACACTGGAGACACCAACCAACATCACGGAACAGTTTGTTTACAAACTGTTGAATGGGAAACTAATTTGCTGTGCAAACTTTCACCTAAAAAGTAATAAAAAAAAAAAAAACAGAAACATTTATTGAAAACTCCCTTTGTGCATATACTTGGAATTCAAAGTTGAATAAGGCAAAATTCCTTTCTCTCAAACTTTCTAAGTCTGGTAAAGAAAACAGACAAATAAACAACCATTACAATGCAATGCAATAAAAAAAAATTTTTTTTTTTATATTAGGAAGGGCAATATTAGAGGTTACATGGGGTTACTGGGACATGGGGCAAAGAGAGTGGGGGTATACTTCACATGTGATATTGACATTTGAGCTGGATAGGAAAGCTAAGTGGTTCTCCCAGTGAAGGAGGGAGGAAGAGCATTCTAGATAAAGAAATGCGAACGGCAGGAGCACAGACATGGTGGTGTTTTGGAAACAGCAAGCAGCTAGAGTGTCTAGGGTGAAGCTATGAAGTGTTAGCAGGTGAGGCTGAATAAAATCCAAATAGCCAAACTCATTGCCATCAAATCAATTCCCACTCATGGCAACCCCATGTGTTACAGAGTAGAACTTCCCCAAAGGGTCTTCTTGGCTGTAATCTTTACAGAAGCAAGATCACCAGGCCTTTCTTCCGTGGCACCACTAGATAGTTTCAAACCACCAACCTTTAGGTTAGTAGTCAAGTGCAAACCATTTACACTACCCAGGGGCCTTGAGGCTTAATAGAAAGGCAAGTTGGGGCACAAATTTAAGTGACCCTTAAATTTTTTTTCAAATTCCATGCTAAGGTCCATGTTAGCAACAGGCAAGGGGAATGTACTAAAGAGTTTTAAGCAGGATCCAATGTGGTAAGGTAATGCTGACAGTGCTGCAGAAGGTGGCTGAGAGGTAGGAGCCTCCGCAAGACTCTATAGGAAACTGCTACAGAGGTCCCAGCAAGACCTGGTGAGAAGTTAGATTATCTCAGAAGCAAGCAATGACAAAAAAGAAGAACTAGAGGACAGAGATTCCTGGGGCTCACAAAGGGGCCAAGTTGTCAGAACCTAGTCGGTCTATGAGTGTCTGGATTCCCCACCTACCAAAGCCAGTCAGTGACTACAGACCTACGTTTGGAATAAACAAAGTTCCCTGTAAGTAAAAGAGCTGTAAATGCATTAGGACAAAGGTCAGCAAAATTTTCCCATAAAAGGCCAGAGAGTAAATACTTTAAGATTTGCGGGTCATAAGGTCTCTGTCCCAACTACTCATCTCTGCCTTTGTAGGGTGGAAGCAGCTTTAGATATGACATCAATGAATGGGTGATGCTGCATTCCAATAAAACTTCATTTATAAAAATAGGCAGTGGGCCATATTTGGCCCTTGGGCCATAGTTTGCCAATGTTTAGGCCAAAATATCGGATATATAAAATATTTTTGTTTTCCTGATGAGTTAAATCCGGTTTGTCTTTTGGAAATTTGGTGTTTATGTTGAGATTGAACCCAGAAGAATCATGATTTTTATCTGGCATGTAGGCGATGGCTATATTTTACATTCAATAGAACATAGAACTGGTCATGGCCAAAGGGTTAACTCTCGGATGAAGTCAAATAAGAACTCCAGGAAAAAGCAGTCATAAAATATATATTTTCTGTAAATCGATATCATTTCTGAAGGAAAGAAAGTTAACAGAAATATGTGCTCTGCTCTCAGAGTTACCAAAGCAAAACAATTGAAAGAGTAAATAAATAAATAATGGATACATATAAAAATCTTTAAACCAGAAATTTCCCCCAGCAGGACTGCAGGGAAGCAATGGTATTTGGGGCCAAAGGCCCCCAGCCAATTGTGCTTAAATGACGCACTAGAGGCTTCCCTTTGAAAAGCCGAAGTGCCATCATTGGTCATTCTCTAGTTGAATGGACAAGGTGCCCTAAGGCATCTCCGAAGTTCTTTTTCACTTATATTTTAAAGATGAAAGGCAGCAGCTCCTTCTAACACATTAGATCAAGGATATTGGATGAACCTGGATAACCGAGGCCAACAGTAAGGCTGTTTATCTACTTCTGGGCTTAATACCACCCCAGCCAGTACTGATGGTGAAAAGTTTCTAAGTCACTGGCTCCACTCCATGGGCTCTCTGCTCCAGCAAAGCCCCACCTCTCCAAATAATAATAATTACAATAAGAGCGAACATGTACTGGAAGCTTACTATGTACTAGGCATTGTTCTAAGTGCTTTCTGAATATTTACTCATTGAATCGTCATCATAATCCTAGGAAATCATTTACCAGTATTAACACCAGCATCTCATTTTGCAGATGAGAAAATATGAGGACAGACAGGTGAAGTAACTTGAACAAGATCACAGAGCTGGCGAAGAGCTGGGAGTTGGACTCAGCCAGTATGGCTCTGGCGTTCACGCCGGTTAACTGCCTTTACCTCCCCGCTCAGTACTCCCACCTACAAACCTCAACCCCACCCCCACCCATTTCTGGCCTCCTTAGTAGCAAAGAAATTATTCTAGGCAGCTTCTTTGTAGGCTTATTTTTTAAGTAATATATTTGGATGCCAATCATATCAATGAAAAACATGGTATTGGCCACCCTTTTCTCTTTGTGTTGCTTAGTCCGGCCCCACTGAACGAAAATCTCTGTTGAGGACGTGGATCGTTCGGTCAAGTCAGCAACCACGTATTGAGAGCCGACTTTGACTCACGCCACTTTCAGGGCTTACACAATACAAGTCCCATCATCAGGCACTGTGCTGGGGACTCTTTGTAGGGAGGGATAATGAAAAAGCCAAATAAGCATCGTCTCTACAAAGAACTGGCATTCTAAGTGCAGTATTTCTCAATGCTGGTGGCGGCATATGAGCGTCACCCCGGAGCTTCAGAAACAATACCAGAGCCCATGCCCCACTCTCAACCAGTTGCGTTAGAACCTCCAAGGGTGAGCCCAGGACAGTGGCATTTTTTTCGGGAGCTCCCCAGCTGATTTTAATGAGCAGGTCAGGCTTACCAATCACTGGGGAGAAAGACACATGTAAATGAGTAATTATGAGATCCCGTGGTTAGGGTAAGAGCAGAGTGCTATAAAAAGCACTATGACAGAGCCACTGCCTTAGACCAGGGACCCCTCAGAGGCCTTGGCAAAGGAGGGAGACACTGACCTGGTCTAATTGGATAAGCAAATATTTACAGGGTAGAAAAGAGGGGAGCTTGGCTACTGCAGGCAGACTAAATAAAGAGCAAGTGCAAAGACACAGGGTTAGGGAAGAGGAAGGTGCACTTCGAAAGGCAACTCTTGTTTCCCTGGCTAAACAGTGGGTATTGGAAGGTCAGGAACCAGATCTTTAATGGTCTTGGGTGTCACGCTGGGTGCCCTGCTTTGATCCTGCAGGTGAGGGTCCTGGCTGTCCTAGGCTAGGTATAAACCAATACTGTTTCCCTTGTTGTTGTTGTTAGCTGCCATCTAAAAAAAATAGTCGGTTCCAAATCACAGCGACCTTATGTACAACAGAACGAAACACTGCTCAGTCCTTTTTCGCTTAGGTCATTGAAAAGAGGGCTCAATATTTTTTCATAGGAAATTTGCTTCAGAACTAAGGGAGGAAAAATAGAATGAAAATGGGGGAAAATCAAAGCTATAGAAGTGAAATATTTTATATATATAAGTAATGTATACAGCCCTCGTGGAGTAGCAGTTTAGAGCTCGGCTGCCAACCAAAAGGTCGGAAGTTCAAATCCACCAGCTGCTCCTTGGAAAGCCTACGGGGCAGTTCTACTGTGTCCTATAGGGTTGCTATGAGTCTGAACCTACTCGACAGCACCTAACAATAACGAGTAATGTATGGGACACATTTGTCATCCCTAAGAAACTCTAAGGAGCCCTGGTGGCTCCTTAAGCTCCTTAAGCAGTGGCTAAGCATTTGCTGCCAAACAAAAGGTTAGTCGTTCGAACCCACCAGCCTTGCCTCAGGAGAAAGATGTGGCAGTCTGCTTCCGTAAAGATTACAGCCTTGGAAACCCTATGGGACAGTTCTACTCTGTCCTGTAGAGTCGCTATGAGTCAGAATCAACTCGAGGGCAATGGTTTTTCAAGGAACTTGGAATCCCTGGTGATGCAATGGTTAAGCACTTGGCTGCTAACCAAAAGGTTGGCTGTTTGAACCTACCCGAGGCTTTTTGGCAGAAAGTCTGGCAATCTGCCCCCGTAAAGATGACCCGTATTTTTACGCAAGTAATGCGAACTTTCTACGTTTGTTTGCCAACCTCATTCTCTCCACCTTGAGGTATTTTAGTAAGGATGTAACGCTAATTTTTTTACAGCACATGTAAAAAAATTTGACATAGCAGCGCTTACAAAAATACCTCGCAGGGGAGGGTGCAGTTGGCAAACAGACATAGAAGGCACTTATTATTTGTGTCAAAATACGGCGCAGCCAAGAAAACCCTATGAGGCAGTTCTACTCTGTCACATGGGGTCGTTATGAGTTGAAATTGACTCAACGGCACCTAATAACAAGAAGAAACTCTCAGGCAGGAGCCCTTATCAAGCAAGGACCATTTTCCAGGAGGGCATCCAGGAGGAAGCCAGACTTCTTCATTTGGTTTACATTCTCCTTTTTGTGGAACATGGAATGTTCCTAAATCTGCATGTATTTATCAAGGACAGAAGATGGATAAATCTTCCTGCTTGGGGGTCCTATTTTTTTTTCCCAATTCCCCAAGTGCTTAAATAAATCTCTCACTGCAAAATTATAATTCTTGGAGTTTAACGATATAATTATTTTACACAATCAATAAGCCAAACTCAGTGCCGTCAAGTTGATTCCGACTCATAGCGACCCTACAGGACAGAGTAGAACTGCCCCATAGAGTTCCCAAGGAGCGCCTGGCGGATTCGAACTGCTGACCCTTTGGCTAGCAGCCACAGCACTTAACCACTACGCCACCAGGGTTTCCACACAATCAATAGCTACAAGAAATTGCATTAAGGATAGTCATTCAGTAGTTGTACGACTAAACCAAAATTAACCAGACCAAACTGGTTGCTATGGAATCAGTTCTGTCTCACAGCGACACCATGTGTTTCAGAGTAAATCTGTGCTCCATTGGGTTTTCAATGGAAGTAGATCACCAGGCCTTTCTTCTGAGGCACGTCTGGGTGGACCCAAACTGCCAACCTTTCTGTTAGTAGCCAAGCACTTAACTGTTTGCACCACCCAGGGACTGGGAAAAATCATTTAACCTCTCTGAGTCTCAAATTTTTCAATTGTATACTGCAAGTCCCTACTAGCCCTGAGATTCTGTGACTTTGATGGATTCTAAAATTTTACCAGCCCTGAAGTTTGGCGATCAAGATTACTTCTGATGTTAACTCACCATGATTCCTCTGACAGCCCATGAAAGTTATTTTATACCTTGACACCCCTCCCCCAGAGAAATCAACTTATAATGTTGGTCTTTGGCAAAATGTGGGCCTAGTACTTAAAAATGCTGTCAGGTTGCATGCAGTTTGATGGAGCTGCTTAAGAAATCTGTCAACAGCATCCTGGGTTAGATTGTTGAGCAAGCGAACTGATTTTGTACTAATGTAGTTGAATATTTTCTGACAGCTGCAATAGCTTCTTTAGCGCTTTGTGTTCTGTCAGCTACTGAAGATAGTTTCTTAAGGAAGGATGAGTCTTTGTGCATTAAAGAATGTCAAATACGGTTCAGTCACTTACATTTCAAGGACATTCTATGCAAGGCAGCCCTAGGTCTATGTTAGAATGCCCAGAATCGCTCTGCTCCTAAGAAAACTTTTCCGATGTTTTCGTCCTTGAAGATTTGAATTTCATCAAACAGGTTAAGGATCATGGTTTTGGATACACAAAATTAAAACAAATTGCTCAGAACCTGCTTTGGGTGTCCCAGTCTGCTACAGTGGGAAGTTCCATACCCCTACCTCCAACCCTCCTGAGAACCACCCTGATTGCTTACATTGACAGTTTAGAATTGAAGCCCCAAAGGCAAACTCAGATAGGTATTAGTTGTATTTTAACCAAACAAATCCATTGCCATGGAGTCAATTCTGATTCACAGTGACCCTGTAGGACAGAGTAGAACTGTGTCCCATAGGGTTTACAAGGCTGTAATCTTTACTGAAGCTGACTGCCACATCTTTCTCCTGCAGAGTGGCTGGTGGGTTCAAACTGCCAACATATCGGTTAGTAGCCGAGTGCTTAACCACAGGGCCACCACAGTCCTTTGGCTGTACTTTACCCACACCCACACTCTATAAGTGTGAAATATGCTGTTCAGCTCTTATTGCTGCCAAAGTGTCATTGTTACTATTATTGAAGTATTTATGACAGTCCCATGTTCATGTAAGTGTTCTAGTTCCCCCTAACTCAAAGAATGGTTTGTGGCCCAACAGTCTCAGCATCATCTGAGACCTTATGAGAAATACAGAATCTTAAGCCCCACTCCAGACTCACCAAATGAGAATCTGCATTTTAACAAGATCCCCAGGTGATTGGTAAGTGCATTACAGTGTGAGAAGCAGTGGCTTGGCGTATAGACTTTGGAGTCAGACAGATGACCTGTGTGACTAGGCAGTGAAAATAAAACCTGACATTTGCTAAGGGCTTACTGCTGCCAGAACAGTACCCAAGTCATCCTAATTAAATAACACCTATGACGCCCTATTGTTTTCTCCAGTAATAATAACACCTACCTCGTGTGGCAAATGGTACTGCCAAACTGCAAATACCTAAAACTAGGCATCACCATTGATTTCTCCCTCCCACCCCTCATCTTCTGCCAGGCCTGGCTGCTTTCCCTGCAAACTTTCTCTTAAGTCCATCTACTTCTCTCCATCTGCATGGCCAACAGCCATGTCCAAGTTATCACTACCCTTGCCCCAACCACCATCTTCCTCTGTCCATCTACATAGCCAATAGCCTAATCTAAATCACCATTCCCCTTGCCCAAACCACTGCAGTAGCCTCCTGACTGGTCTCTGAACATCCATCCCAATCCCAGTCCATTCTTTACATAAAATTAAACTATATATGATTAAAAACCTTAAACACACCCAAGATACAACAAATGATCTCTACTTACCTGGGGCAACAGAGAAAAAAGGAGACCCAGGAATCAGAGAAGGAAACGGTCTGCAGGTCTAGTTGCTTCCATGAACTACTAGCTCCTTTGCCATGAGACTGGAAGAAATGGATGGTGCCCAGCTATCATCACTGAACATTTTAATCAAGGACCCAGTAGTTGGATCTTGATCAAAAGGAGGAAAAAATGTGAAACAGAACTTCAAATTCTTATTGGAAACCAGACTTACTGGATACATTGAGACTGGAGGAACCAACGAATCTATTGACTAGAAACAACTTTTAAGCCTTGAACCAAAACTATCCCATGGAGTCATCTTTAAACTAAACAACAATTTAACTCATTTAACAAAGAATGTTCCCCTTGAGCATTGCGTTCTTTTGAAGAAATATCTATACGAGATTAAATGGACAACAGTAACTCTAAAACACAGATGAGAACTTTAAGAGGCAGAGAGTCTAAGTTAACAGTGGTGAAACAATATGGGCAGAGATAGAAACAACGGTGACACAATGTGAAGTACATAACCTTGTCAATGAACCATACGTGTAAAAATTGTTGAATGGATCTATGTTTTGTTATGTATGTTTTCCAAAAAAAAAAAAAAAAACAAATTAAAAACCTTAAACCTAAATGCCACAGAGGCAACCTAACATAAGAGCTGATAAGATGTAGTAATTTTCAAGTATAAGCAGAATAGTAACTTCAGAAAGTTATATCAAAATTCTTAAGGACTCGGGAGCCCAATTTGGAAGAATCTGCACATGTGACTCCATCCTTATCAGAGAAGAGGAAGCTCTGACCATACCTGGACATGGTCTCTCTCTCTTTCTCTCCTCTGCACCTCGTCCTCCTCCCTCCTTCCCTCCATATCTCCATCTATCTTTCTATCTCTTTATCTATATGTCTATCTATCTATCTCCTTTGTGGATCTACTATGATAGTGGACATGGATGCACAAGCTAGCACTGAGAACAACCATTTGCCTCCCTCTGATTTTCTCTTACATAGGCTTCCTTTTGAGTATAATTTGGCTTCCCATGAAAATTCTCTTAAAGGAGAAAACGCACTGATAATCACCCTGTCTACCTATCAGTCTTGCTCCTTAGAATGTTAATAAATTTGCACTGTTTTATTCATTCATCCTTCATGAGACTGTTACCGCAAATCGAGGATTCGAGCCCCTGCCGCAAAGCCAATGCTGAGACAAGAGGGAGGTAAGCAGCAAGAGTGCTTTATTGAATACCGGTACCCAAGAGACAGAGGGGATAGGTTCCTTCCAAATTCTGTCTGCCCCAAAAGGGCTAACTAAACAGTTTTATAGGGAGGAGGTCAGGGTTTAGAGATTTCCAGGGGTGTTGGTTCTTCTTTGAGGTGGACATAATGATGAAGTGACCTATTATTGAAGTTTTGCAGGTCTCGTGACGTCATCCTGGTTTCAGTCATACGATGGATCTGAGTTTTGTTCACTTATCTGTCCTGATGGTATCACTCGTTGTTTTGCCCCCTGGGAGAGGAACATAGTTTAATCAACAAAAAAAAATCTTGATTACCTTATTTTTCTACAAAGGAACAATTGTGAGACAGATTTCAGAGCAAGTAACTACATTTCAAAGACTAGAGATTAATCACAGCTTATACAGCTATACTAAAACACTAGAAAATACATTCTCTCTACTTCAATATTAAAACACTAAAGAAAATATATTTTCCCTACTTTAAGACCTTGTGAGAGTTCATCCCTCCAGCCTCAAAGAACTCTGGGTAGACTAATTGAATCATGTTCTTGACATCTGTATTAGTTTGGCTGTATAACAAATCACCCCAAGCACTAGTGGCTTAAAATAAGAACTATTTAGAAAGCTTATGATTCTGTGGGTCAGAAATTTAGGCTGGGATCAGCTGGCTGGTTCTGCTAATTTATGCAGCTTTGGCCAGTCTCTGGCTGGGATCATGCACGTAGCTGTGGTCAGCTGCCAGGCTGACTGATGGCTGCCTGATGGGCAGTGGAGGAAGGATTCATTTCTCCTCTACGTGGCTTCTCATCCTCCAGTAGGCTAGCCTGGGCTTGGTGGCAAGGTTCCAAGAAGAGCAAGAGGGCAAGCCCCAATGCGCAAGCACTTTTCAAGTCTCTGCTCATGTCGCATATGCTATTGTCCCATTGCCCAAAGCAAGTCACAAGACTAAGCCAAGAGTCAATGTGGGAGGGCACTACTAAAGGGCATGAATACAAGAAGTGGTGAACAAATCGAGCCATCTTCAAAATCAATCCACCATCAACACGACCTAGTGATGACATCAAGAAACCACTATGCTGAAAACCAGGTGACTTTTGACTGTCTTGAGTCATTGTCTATCTTCAACACACCCAGCAAGTGCAACTATTCTACACTATTTCCTTAAAGCGAGGTTAGCCATGTGAATGAGATGAATTCAAGCAAAACAGCCCTTAACCACAGGAGACACTGCCACCTCTGCCTGCCCTATATTTGGGTGTTGTTACTATGGACACAAGGTATTGACGCATGACACATCCACGCTGTATCATCAGGAATGGGAACAGACACTAGGGAGCCAATTCTACCCCTAGGCAAAAAAGGAATCACAGTAATAAGTTCCAGCATCCATAGGAGATGTTGGATTTTTCTGGCCTTCTGTGAAATTTGATTCTCTGTGTCACGCACAGTGACAAAAAGAGTGAAAAAGGAAACCATGTATGTTTTTCCAAAATACAATTGGTGAATAGAACCCTTCATACTAACCAAACTGAATTAAGAACTGCCTAAAGCAATTATAGTAGAACTTCATGCCAGATTTCAAAATGATGAATTCAATAAAAACTGGTTTGTCTTCTGGAACATTTTCTGAACACTGTGTGCATGTGGGTTTGCCTTGGGAGATTTTCTCCTTGAGTCCCAAATAGAAAGTGGGGCACAAGCCCTCTCCTTTTTGACACCACCCATCAAACTATGTGGAATTTCTTACTAGTGTGTCTTTACCTCTTAAGATTCATCCATTAACATGGGAAGAAGCAAGAACACTGGTGTCTGGTCTCTTAAATCTTTTTCTCTTTCTTTGGGTCTTTCTCCCAGAACCCAAAGATCTTCCTGTCCAGTGAAGTGGAAGTATCTCTCTCCCCCATTTGCTCCTTCTTTCTTGCACTATGATTTTTGATTCCTCCCATTCTTTCCTTGGCCATAAACCTCATGACTCAGCAAGATGGCAAAGGGGGAAAGCTAACAGAGATAAAAAAAAGTATATCACATTATTATTTTCAAAATATTATTCCACCTACTTGTTTTCTAAATTCTATTTTTGCTTTAGCAGAAATAGAAACATTTTCCAAGTGCAATAGTAGTGTCTGTGTAATGGCAAGAATCTCCCAAAACTTGGCATCAAATTAAACCAGAAAGGAATCTGTGTTGGGGCACAGCATCAGTCTTACATCTGCTCTCTCCTCGTCTCTCTCCCTCCTTTCCATTCCCCTCCCAGATATTAATGGAGGCAGTGCTGTATAGTGGCAAGAAAATGGTTCTGGTCAAGGAACCTGGTTTTGGATCCCAGATCCTCTCTACTTGGTAACTGTATGATATGGAACAAAGTCATGACATTTCCCTGAGCCTCAGTTCCCCTTTCTGTACTCTGGGGACAAAAATACCTTTCCTCACAGGGATGTGAGGAAAATGGAATAAGAAAAGGTATACAAAGCAGATGCCTAGGTCAGTACCTGACCTATACTATAGTAGATGCTCAGTAAATGGCAGTATTATTATACCCTCAGTGATAGATTATTCTACTCAAAGCATACACATCTGAACAGCTCCCTCCGGCTCACCCCTTGACTCTCAGGCAGGTGTTACCAGCTTGAATTCTCACCTTCGCTCCTGTAACAGCTCAGCCTTTCTCTGGAAGATCTTCCTAGCAGATCTGAACTCAAATCCTTCCCAGGGCTGGGACTGGTAGAAGGAGGGAAGGGGGAACGGATTTCTCCCCACTTGCAGGCAGGTGGAGGCCATTCTGTTTGCATAATCTCTTTATGCAATGCCTCAGGTCCAAACAGCTCTCAAAGCACTTTGCAAACTTCACTGCCTTTACAAAGCTGGTTCCAGCTTGAAAGCCCCCACTGAGATGGCGCCCCTCCAGGGTAAGGTGAAGAGGTTGCAAAACTGGTCACAGTAGCTCTTCCCAGCAATTAGGAAAGCCAGTGAGGAGAAATGCTTGACTTAACCTTGAGGCACCGGGAATCTTAGGAGGAAATGACCCTAGTTGGAAGCATAATAAGAAAAGAGAGAGGGCTGGCTTTTATAACCATGGGTAGCCGGGGAAATTAGTTTTGTAACACACCTAGAGATTTAATTTGTTTTCTTCAAACCAGCATAACGCTTGGAAAATCATAAATCAGGGCTTGGCACACCATGGTTTGGGAGGGCTGCAGCAGCATCACTGGAGGTGTTTTTAAATTATGAACATTCCCGAGCCCTCCCCACCCCTCAGGCTAACCCAGGGGATTAAGAGTGAGGCCTGGGAATCTGCATTTTAAAGCCCTTCTCAGGTGGTCATTCTGCTCCAAAAAGTTTTGTCCCTTATACTAACCTGGGAAATAATGGGATGAGGGGAGCCAAGGAACTAGACAAATCCAGAAGGCCCAAGAAACAACTCTGAGGCATTGAGCTTGGTTTGGGCCATGAAGACAAAGAAAACTTCTTCCCCCTACCCCCTCTCTTCCCTCAAGAGAAAGGAAACAGAGTACAATCTTCTTTCTTCTCTCCCGCAAACTGGAAGACTCCCAGAGGCCTCCACAATGGGTATTTCAGCCTTTTTCCAAACTCGTATCTTTAAATCTCCTAAAGACCTCTCAAGAAGAGCCCTGGTGGTGCAGTGGTTAAAGCACTCGACTGCTAACCGAAAGGCCGCCAGTTCAAACCCACTACCTGCACCACAGCAGAAAGATGTTGGCAGTCTGCTTTCAGAAAGATTTACAGTCTCGGAAACCCTGCAGGGTCTCTATGAAGTGGAATTGACTCAACGGTAGTGGGTTTTTAAAGACCTCTCAATTCGGCAGTTTCTACCTTCATTTTCTTTAAGACAATGGCTCTTGATTTTCAAGTCACTGACATTTTGAGACTGATGGAAACTATGAATCTTCTCCCCCCAAAATGTACAGGCACACAATGCTTAGAACTTTTTATTTTTTAGTAATATACCTCAGCTAAAGGTAAGAGAGAATACTAATTTAAACTCCTGATACACTGGAGGGCAAAACACCTTGGTTTTCAGTTACCTTGGAAACTACTTTCTAATTACTAGTCATGAGAACTTTGAGCAAAATTACGACCTGATAAGCGGCTGAGATCCTCTTGTTGTCTCAAACTAAAATGAAATAATGTTCTGGAAACATCAGAACTCATGTTCCCATGAGTCCC
Source organism: Elephas maximus indicus (assembly GCF_024166365.1). Classification (NCBI taxonomy): domain Eukaryota; kingdom Metazoa; phylum Chordata; class Mammalia; order Proboscidea; family Elephantidae; genus Elephas; species Elephas maximus. The sequence continues at coordinate 165,507,661 of NC_064846.1, forward strand.
CATAAAAATCACCACACCCGCTGAAATCGTAACCATGTGCTGTTTGCAAAGTGAAGTCTTCATTTTAAGTCCAAGGGATAAGGACGAAAAAGGAATTTTCCAAAATATGTACAGATAGTTTCTAAATTTTGGATAGAGCTCATTTGTAAGGTTTTGGAAATTCAGAACACATTTTCTCACAAAATGGTGTCCCAAGAAATGATTAGTTCTTCAGATTAGCTCTCAAAACTTAGTGTAGTTTGATGCTGTTTAGTTCAATGTAGTAAGGTCTCTGGGTGGCAGGAACAGTTTGCTCTCAGCTACTAACCTAAAGGTTGGTGGTTTGAACCCACCCAGCTTTGCCATGAGAGAAAGGCCTGGTGATCGACCTCTTTCCATAAAGTTTACTGCCAAGAAAACCCTATGGAGCAGTTCTACTGTGTAACACATGGGATCGCCATGAGTTGGAATCAATTCAATGGCAACGGGTTTGGTTTTGGTTAGTTTAATGCAAGAAATATATGTTGAGCCACAACTCTGTATGGGGCACCAAGCTAAGGATTAGGGTTGTAGCAGCTACTATTGATGGAAACCCTGGTGGTGTAGTAACTAAGAACTACAGCTGCTAACCAAAAGGTCAGCAGATCGAATCCACCAGGTGCTCCTTAGAAACTGTATGGGGCAGTTCTACTCTGTCCTATAGGGTTGCTATGAGTCAGAATCGACTCGATGGAACTGGGTTTGGTTTGGTTTATTGATGGCCTATCCCATTTGAGCTTGGCTCACCCCGGTGTCTTCCAAGCACTGGAATTCTCCACCTCTCTGCCTGAGGACTCTCTCCAGAGCCACAGCCCATGCACAGGTGGGACACCTGAAAGTAGCAGAGTTTTCACAGGCCCAGGGGCATTATGAGTCAGAATAGGCTCAATGGCAATGGGTTTGGTTTGATTTGGGGGCATCCATTGTCCAAAAAAAAAAAAAATGAGAGATGGGACTTAGTGGGTGACTATTCCAGCTGCCTTTCCTCAGTGGAGCAATTCAGAGGTATGTTCCATATGGTTGTTCAGACGGTTCCCAGCAGTACTGAGGCCCAGTTGCCCACAGCAGTAACACATTCATGAATACCCCTTCTTGGTGCTTCTTTCTCCCTGCCCTCCCCATCACTTTTCTCACCTGTCACACATGGTTCCTGGCATCACCTGTCTATGACCAAGACTTTGTTTCAGCATCTGATTTTGGGAGAACCAAAAATAAGACAAGAGTTTAATTATGAATAAGGCACATCCTCTGCCCTCATGAAGCTTCTAGTCTATTGGCGTTTGCAGACACATGAACACTTCGGTGCAGAATTCAACAGGAGGACAGGAGGAGGGTAGGCGGGGATCTCAAGGAAAGATTCTGGGAGAAACAGCACTGGAATTAACTCTTGGAGAATGAATAGGAATTAGCCAGGTCAAGAAACAAGGAAGAGCTTGAGAAATCACTAAACCAAGGTGTGGAGGCATGAACAAATCCACATGGCGAATCCAAGTAAAATAGCACAAGCTGGTTAGCATTACTGGAGTACAAAGTGTGGAAACCAAGAGTCAGGTTGGGGAAGGTGGGGAGCAGGTCATAGACTGCCTTGTGCGCCTGCTCCAGCCAAAATCCCTGGAGTCATCCCTGACTCAATCTCTACATTTCTCATCCAAATTATCAGCAAATCTTCTTGGTTTTATTTTCAAAACAAACAAAATAAAAAGCCAAACAGATTTGTTGTTGTCGAGTCAATTCCAATCCATGGCGATCTTGTGTGTTAGAGGGTAGAACTGAGCTCCATAGGATTTTCTTGACTGTAATCTTGATGGAAGCAGATTGTTAGGCCTTTCTTCCACAGTGTCACTTAGTGGGTTCAAACCACCATCTATTGGTTAGCAGCCAAGCCCAAACCATGCGCACCACACAGGGACTTTTTTACTTTCAAAATATGCCTTAATTCCAACCACATCTTACCTCTTGGAGTATGATCACCCTAGCCCAACCCAGCATCATCTCCCCTTCTTCTTCTTGTTAGTTGCCCTCGAATCCATTTCGACTCATAACTACCCACCTGGTTTCCTCGCTTCCTCTCTTGTAATCCTTTAGCGCATTATTCAGTTCACATTACTTCCCTGCTCTGAACACTCCAAGGGCTTCGCATCACCTCCTAGTAGAAGCTAGAGTTCTGGGTGGTCTAGTGTCCAACTACTCCTCTGCCCTTATTTCCTACCACCCTCCCCTCCAGCCATACTGGCCTCCAGGCTGTTCCTTGAATATTCTAAGCATGATTACATCTTATGACCTTTGCTTTTGGCATTTTTTTTTCTGCTTTGAGTGCTCTTCCCCAAGATATTTACAAGGCTAACTCTCTTGCTTCATGCAGATTTCTGCTCAAATGACGTCCACGACCGTTCTTTCTAAGTTACAATATCCTCCCAATTCTCCCATCCCATCAATCTCTCTCTATTCCTCCTCTCTGCTTTGTATCGGTCGTTGTGCTTATTAGTACTCAGCATCACACTACATATTTATTTTTCTATTTTCTGACTCCCCCCCTAGAATATACACTTGGTGAAGATGAGAACTTTGTCTCTTCTGTTCACCATTACATCATGACACACAATGGGTAGACAATAAATATTTGTTTAATAAATGAAAGAGAACTATATTCGTCCCATAGTGAACATGGAAAATTAAATAAAGAGTACTATTTTAAGCATTCATTGATTACACAAATATGTCCTTGGTAGATTATCTGCAAAGATGGCTGCCAACAATTCCTATACATGTGTGACACTCCACCCTTCAAGACGTGGATACTAGCTCTTTTCATCTTGAATCTGGGCTAGCCTTGTGACTTTCTTTGACAAATAGAACCCTGTGGAAATGACACTGTGCCAGTTTGAGGCCTAGATCTTAAGAAGTCTGGAGGTTTCCACTTTTGCTGTCTTGGAAGTCAGCTGCCATGTAAAGTTCATCGATCCTGCCGGAGAGGGAGAGACAGAGCACATGGAGGGAGAGAAGCCCTGGAGGATGAGACAGTGAAGGGAAAGAGAGAGACCCAGCCAGGCCTCAGCCATTTGAGCCATCCCAACTAAGGCACCAATGATGTGAGGGGAGCCATCCTGGACCCTTCAACCCCAGGTGAGCAGCTCCAGCCAAGACCACGTGGAACAAAGACATACATCTCCACGGAGCCCAAACTGAAGAATCATGAGCAAGTAAGTTGTGGTTGTGGTTTCACGCCATTAAGTTTTGGGGTGCTTGTTGTACAGCAATAACTGAAACTTGTGTACTGACCATTTGCTCTGCTCAAGACATCATCTTTTTTAACATTTTTTCTTTAAGAAAGTAGATTGTAAGTTCCAACTCAGGACAGTTAAAACACAGCAGCGCTCCCACACCCCAGTGTTGTACCAGCTCTTCAGTTTATCTCGGAATTGTCAATTGTCATTATTTCTGGAGCAATGATTCTCCACCATCGTGTCAAGATGTATCTGTGTGTTTCACCATCTCCCCACACCTCTGCCTACATCCACCAGGCTTCTACCATCTGAAAATTTTTACCACTTTCTTAAGACCCTGTACCATTCTCTCTGCCTGGAAAGTTGTTCTTACTTTGCTAATGTTCATTCATTCTTATAAAACCAATCCAAATGTCAAATTCCTCGAAAAGCTTTTCCAAGTTCCAAACAGAGCTACCTGTCATGTTAGCACCTTTCTTGCAGTTCTTTGTCAATAAAGACCAGATCTGTGCACAACACTGCACCTTTAAAGTGACATTTATCTGTTAGCAAGTCTTCTTCTTCCACTAGACTTGCACTGTCCAGTACCTTAGTCTCACTAACCACATTTTTGGTCCATATTGCTGTTGTTAGGTGCTGTCAAGTCAGCTCCTGACTCATGGCGACCCCATGTTATAGAGTAGAACTGTTCCACAGGGTTTTCTTGGCAATAATCTTTACAGAAGCAGTTCACCAACGCTTTTCTTCCATGGAGCCACTGGGTAGGTTCAAACTGCCAACCTTGGGATTAGCAACAGATTGCAAACTGCTTGCGCCACCCATGCTCCTTAGCTAGCGGCTGCCATGTTGGGTAATGCAGAATAGAACATTGTCATCATCACAGGAAGTTTTTTTGGACAGTGCTGCACTAGATGGTCTGCTTCTCAAGGCAAGGCCTCGGTTCTTTCACTTTGGCTGCCTGGCACCAAATGCCGTACCTGACAGATGCTCAATAAACATCGCGTACGTCAAACCATGAATATATAAATACATGAATCTTAATGGAAGGGGCATGAGCCTGCAGGCTGACAGATCTAGATTTGAACTCTGGGTTCATCTATTACTTGTTTTATGATACTGGGAAAATCATTTAATCTCTATGAGCCTCATTTTTCTTACATGTGGGATGGAGGTAATAAGATGAGACGCTACGAGGACCAAATGATACATGGTATGTCGAGCAGCAGTTGGAGCGCCTTACACAGGGCCATTCAACAATGTTTTTATCATTAGGATCCTCTCGAATGAGTGAATACCTGCCTGATCAGTATGTCAATTAAACACAAAAGAACAGTCCCAACCCCCTAACATGGTAATTCTCAACTGAGGGTGACTTTTGCCACCCAGGAGACATTTGACAATGTCTGAAGGCATTTCTAATCATCACAACTGGTGATGAGGGGACATTGTTACTGGCATCTGGTGGGTAGAAACCAGGGATGCTGCTCAACATTCTACAATGCATGGGACAGCCCCTCAGAGCCAAGCATTATCTGGCCCCAAATGCTAATAGTGCTGAGATGGAGGAACCCTGCTTTGTACTCACAGGACACACTGCTTGGTGGTACCTCCTCTTACTTCTGCCTGACTCCAGCCACTCCCTCACTCCTCTCCACTTACAGCAGCTTTAGAACCATGGAATCGGGTTGAAAGGGACTATCTTAGTTTGGGTCACCCAGAAGCAAACCCTGAGACAAGGGTTCGAGTGCAAGTCATTTATCTGGGAGGTGGAGGAAACATCAATAGAAGAGTGGAGATGCCAGCTGATAAACAACTGGAGCCAGAGTAGGACATGCCTCAGAGTCACCCCACCTAGGGTCAAGGGAGCAGAGGTATTTACCCACAACCCCCTGGCAATCATTAGTTGAGGGCTGCTTCTGGGGCTATTGTGTCCCTGGCACTTTTGGTCTGCCTCACAGGTGGTAAGGCAGAATTCAGAGACCAGAGAGAGCCCTCAAACAACAAAATGCAGGTGCTGGGAGTTCAAAGGGGGGTCAGGGTGCCGGAGGTGGTAAGAATGAGGGAATATAGGCAGGGCAGCCACGGCCTCTGCTACATAGCTTTGTCTCCATGGCTTTGCTCATGCACATGGGCTCTGGAGCCCAAATGCCCGGGTGCAAATTCCAGGTGCGTCATTGATTTGTTCTGTGACCTTGAACAAGTTGTCACTCTAACTTCAGTTTTCTCCACTGTAGAATAGAAATGACAGTGGTGCCGACTTCATAGGGCAGCAGGGAGGATTAAGCAAGAAAATTCAAGTGGAGCACATAAAATGCCTCAGCTACTGCAGTACTCGAGTTCATAATAATAACTGCCCATGGTGGAGGATTTCCTTTGTGCCAGGTCCTTTTTTAAGGTGTGTGGCAGGCACTCACTCATTTCATCTTCCCAATGACTCTTGAGATAGGAGTCATTATTATTCCCACAGGTAAATACAAAGTGCTGGGAGGTCAATCCGGTCAGGGTTAGGTTGTGCTCTTGAGGTCAGGGCTGAAAGCTGAGTGCCCATCAGTTATATAAAGAAGGAGAAAAGAACATTCCAGAAGTAGGAAATTTGTGGTGTTCATGTATGCTAAATCAAAGTTCTCTATTTAAAATCTTTCCCTCCTTGTGTGGTGACAATGTCAGACACTGTGAAATATGACCAAATATTTCGTGATGACCCAAGTGCCAGGTACAATCATTCACCTGGATTGCACAGTGACATTTTCCCCCAGCCCTGTGCTTGCCAAAGCGAACCGTGGGTGGCAGTTCAATCCTAAACAGCATGGTCTTTTTTCACCCGAGCCTGCAATTAAACAATGAAACCTGACCTTTGCTGTTTCCTTTTCAGGTTTTTGAAATGAAGATGTCCGGATTCAAAATTGGGCAACGTTGTCAGCAGAGAGATGCCTGGAAGCGGCAGAATATTTATGGTAATAAAAAACCTGAGCTCTCAAAGGGCCAGCTAAATTACAGTTGGCACAAGGCATATTAGAGCTTGTCCAGATCCACTGTCAGTCCTCGGAATTCATGGCCTTAATAGGCAATAAATTATTGGAGGAGTATACTGCTTAAGCAGATCAGAGGTAAAAATGAAAATAGAGAGCCTATAAAATGAAAATTGTTGAATTCTAGACCTTCTCCTAAATTTTATCAAGATATAAAATTTCCAGACGTGAACTGAGGTATAATAGAAAAGAATCTGGAATTCCTGTAGCCATCTTCTCTCTCAATCTGTTCCCACCTTTACCCCTATATAGGGTGGGGGAGGTCCTCAAGCTGTTTGAAGAAGGAAAAAGATTGAGCAAGAGCCAAGAAATGAATTAGCATCAGTTTGCTCATTTATCTTATTCTGTTCTTGCCCTTCAGTGCTATAAAACTGTGAACACTAAATCTAGAAATTCAGAATTTTTTTTTTTAAAAAAAAAAGAGCCTCCAATATAAGTACCCTGTACGACTTTGTGGTATTAAGTATAGCTTTATTCCTCTTGCGACACACACCCCTCTGTGCTATGAATATCCATAACTTAGAAGTAAATTTAACACATTTATCAAGTTAGAAAATACTGCACCAGTGTTACGTGCCATGTAATAAGGAGACGATGATTAAACATTTATTCACACCATCCTTAATAAGCAAAATGTTTCTCCTAAGAAAGCTGAAAAGAAGTTAAGAAGTGGAAAAAAAAATAAGTGAACATAAAAGAATGCCGAACAAGGTGTAATCAATGGTGAAAATTCGTATCTTACTCCCTGTTTGATAAGGAAACAGCTTTGTTCTGCCTCAGCCCCATATATCCACCTAGCAAGAGCAGCATGGACAGCAGAGCCTGCTGGGAATTAGCTGGAAGGATCCTTTTGTAAAATTTAGCTTTGGCTCAGTCAGTGGTTGGAATCCCTGAGTGGCACAAACAGTTAAGCACTCAGCTACTAACCACAAGATTGGTGGTTCACATCTACCCAGGAGCACCTTGGAAGAAAGGTCTAGTGACCTACTTCCGAAAGGTCACAGTCATTGAAAACCCTGTGGAGCACAGTTCTACTCTGACACACACGGGGCTGCCATGAGTTAGAATCAACTCGACAGCAACTGGTATATATGCATAAAGTACCGCAGCAGTCAACCTGCCTTCCTTTCCCTCTCCCTAAACACAAACCATTTAGTTCTCCAGTAACCGCACAAGCAAAGACAAAACTACAAGGGAAATAGCTATGAATCTATTGCCGTGAGTCAATTCCGACTCATAGCAACCCTATAGGACAGGGTAGAACTGCCTTAAAGGGTTCCCAACGCTGTAATCTTTATGGAAGCAGATTGCCATATCTTCCTCTCATGGAGTGGCTGTTGGGTTTGAATCGCCAACCTTTCGGTTAGCAGCCAAGTGCTTTAACCACTGCACCACCAGGGCTCCTTAGGTAAATAGGAAATATAAATAGCTTTTAAGCACATTTCACCTAGGATAACCATGCCCAAGGGAGTTAAAGGTGACGAAATTCTATCCAGCTTGAGGAATATACAATAAAAGCCCTTCCTTCTTTATACCAGCTCTTGAGAAATGAGATTCCACACCCTCCATTTATAACCCAGCCCAGTTTTTAACAAGAAGAACTGTGAAAGATATTTTCCTTATGTCTAACTTAAATCCTTAATGTTGTACTTTAAACCACGTTTCCCTTTGATTGTCTTCACTGAAAACAGAGAAACTCATTTGCCTAATGGCCATTCTCTTACTTTCCTTTATCTTCTCTGAGCCACCCAATTCCTCTGCCATTCTTATTTTCCTACATTCTAGTTATTTGGGGGGGCTGCATATGAACTCTCCAAGGTCTTTACATTTCATGAGTTTTGGAGCTTAGAATTACACAGGTAATCCTGGGTAATATACAGAGACCCTGACCATGACAGAAGTTATTTTTTATTTCAAATTTTTTATTATAGACAGAAATACATTTCTTTTGTTTAAAAACAAATCAGACAGAATACAAGAAAATAGGTTAAAAAATGTCTAATCCTCTTTCATTCCAAACCACATTCCTCCCCAGAGGTAACTACATTTCAAATTTGATATGTGTCCTCTTGGACAATTGTTTATTTATGTACGTCCATAGCCAAATTTGTTGAATTTTATATAAATAATTTTATCCTTGTTTATTTTTGTTTGTTTGTTTATATCATTGAATATTTGATCACAGGTTTTTTAAATTGGCACATGAAGGCCTATCCATTCAACAGTAAAGTTTATATAATTTGAATTTGTAATACTAAATCTTTTTAAATGTAATTTGTAATACCAAAATTTATGTAATGTTAGGAGTTTTTTTTTTTTTTAGGAGTTGTGTTTGGCTCCTGGGAATGGCTTGAACAAATTAGAATGTTGTTTTCCAAACTACGCTTATTCCTCATGGGCACATATTTCCCAGACTCGCTCACAATTAGGCATGGCCATGTGACTGAGGTTGGCCAATGAGCTACGAGTGAAAGTAATGCATGCCATTTTCAGGTCTGAACAATATATTCCTCACGTCGGTAATACTCCACTCTCCATCTGAAGGGGTGGACTCTAGGATCTAAAGCATATAGGGGAGTCACAAGATGGAAGAAAACCAGGTCCCTGTGGTGCCACTTTGAGAGGGACTTTCAGGAGAGTCATTCAACTAAAACATCTAGGTTGGCCATTTGCATGAGTGAAAATAAACTTTCATTGTGCTAAGCCACTAAAATTGGGGGTTGTTTCTTTCAGCAATTAGCCTACTCTGAATAATGTACTCACATAAAGTAAACCCAAGTTCAGCAGTCCAGGGTGGGGAATGGTGGCTCAATGGCATCATCAGAAATTTGAGTTCCTTTCATCTTTCTGCCTCACCATCCTTACCAAGTGTGATAGAGATTGGCACTGCCTGCTGTGCTCAGAGTCTGAACCTTGTGAGGAACGGAATGTGTGGGCTTCCAGGCTGTCATCCTTCCCATAGTTACAACACGTTGCACGTGTGATGCCTATTCATTATTATATAACCTGTGGACAATACAGCCAAATGGCACTTGTAGCATAGTAAGAAAATGTATCTGTGTTTCGTATATAGTCTCAAAAAAACTATATAGTGTTTCAGAGTGACATTGTTGGGAATTATAAGAGGCTTGGCAGAAACACATTGCTAACAATCCAAGCCCATCTCTCATGAGCAACTGAGGAGACTAGAAAAGGTATGCTTACATGCATCACCCAATTTTGTAACATTTGCTGACAATATATCTTGTGGACATAATTCAGTAAACTGTAGTTCCTACAAAATTTATGTCAGTGAACTCATTTTCACCAAGACTCCATTCCCATTCTTGGCGAAATGGCTTTAGTTGGGCTTCCTCCATGAAGATTATCTCATGGTCCAAGACGGCAGCTGGAGCTCCAGCCACTGTATCTAAGTGTCAGGAAGCAGAAGTAGGGAGGAAGGGAGATAACCTGAAGAAAGCGACATTGCATGTCTTGCTGAAACACTTGGAAATATTAAGTTCCAGTTATGTCTCAGGTCACAGTGACACACATATGAACCTCAGCACTTACCAAGTTAGTAAAAGAAAAAAAAATACATCGAGTGAATGCAAAATTGACTCAATTTCTCTGATATTCTCAGTCTCTTTGAGGCTAAAGATGAAAACAATTCAGAAAATTCACAGAAGAAAGAAACTTCAAGGTACATTAATTGCCTCTGCACAAAAGAATACTCCCAACAGCCTTATGCTACACCAAGAGAGAAGTCCTTGCCCAGAGCACTTACATTCTTTTATATCATATTTTCGTCTTCAATATATACAGGATATCCAGGGAAAAATGGGGCCTGTCACCAGTGCATCCCTTTATGCTGCCAAGATATTTCATTGGTCACAACTTCTTAAATATCTTTATCTTTTAAAGCCCAGTCTGCTGCTGAACTTTAGAGACAAGCCAAAGCCTTCTCCATGGGTAAACTTGCCTTGACATAAAAAAAAAAAAAATGAGTTTCAAATTAAGAAACCACCCATTTGGCACTGGTCATTTATCTTATTGGACATTTACTCAAAATACCAAAACATACAAAAATCCATTCCTAAAATCCTAGTAGAGAAGCATTCTCCTTCTTTTCTGAGGATACATGAAAGATAAACATTTCTACCTAGTTATTCCAGGTATATTCACGTATAAAATAAATCCTAAATTATCATTCATTAAACTTTATCAAATGTGTTTTCTCAACCTAAAGATTATCTTATTTATGTAGCTAAAAATTCTAGCCATAAATCCTAATCCCTCAAGACACTTACCTAAATTCAAATCTTGGCTCTGCCATTTAATAAATATGTGACTTCTGCAAATCTCTTCACCTTTGAAAACCTCAACTTCCCCTTCTGTAAAAGACGGTTAATCATTATTATCAACCACATAAGGTTGTTGTTTCGAGAACTATGATTGGTCTGAGATTTTACCCTACTTGCAAGCTAACAAGTTAGCCTGGACAGTTTCACGGATGCTCGCAGAAGACATGAGACTCCTGAGTCAGAGACAGATGACTTTATTACAGCACAGCAGGCAGCCTGAGCTTCATGTTCCCATCAGTTCCCCTTGCCTTCTTTATTCCCAAAGGGACAATGCAGAGATGGGCCCAAATGGATGCTACGCACACAGTGGGTTTGTGTCACAGATGAGGAACCGTGAACTTAGGAAACCCCAATCTTTTAGAAGGCCCTCAAGCAAACCTGCCCAACCTTTGCTCTAGAGTGAACAATAGTGTTTAGGGAAAACTATTATCTTTATTATCCTGGGCAACAAACAAAGCTTCCCTCTAGACCCAACCAAGAAGTAGTCTTGTGAGAGGACAAAAATGTGACTAGAAAACCAATCCCCGAAGTAGCGGCTTTGAAGTTACATAAAAGGTGCGTTCACCTCCTGCCTCTGCCCTTTATTAACTAGGTGACTTGGGATTAAGCACTTAGCTACTTCAACCCTCAATTTTGCTTCTTAAAAATGGAGATAATACTACTACTTATATCATTAGGTTAAATGAAATAATGCATGTAGAGTACTTAGAACAAAGCCCTGCATATAAAATCAGCTGTTGCCGAGTGGATCCCAACCCTTGGCAACCCCATGTGCATCAGAGTAGAACTGTGTTCTATAGGGTTTTCACTGGCTTTTATCCAGGGCTTTCTTCCGAGGCACCTTTGGTTGAACTCAGCCTTCAACCTTTTGGGTAGCAGCTGAGCGTGTTAACAGTTTGTACCACCCAGGAGCTCCACCCTGCACAGTCACTCCTTATTAAATTAATTAATGATAGCAGAAATATGTACTACTGTCTGAATAACTATGTGCTCCCACATATTTCTCAGTCCCCTTTACTTTAGATGAGGCTATGTGCCTAGTTGTGCCCAGTAGGCTGTGAGTATAAGGAATGTGTGTCACTTCAAGGCTGAAGTATTTAAGAGCTCTTTTCTCCCCTGGAATATTGATCACAGAGGCCACAGGATAAGATGGCAAGGACCGAGGATAGAAATAGCCCGGATCGCTGTCTCCACATGGAGGACGGCTGCCTTGGAGACTCACTGTATTAGATTCCTGGGGCAGCCATAACAAAGTACCACATATTGAGTGGCGTACGACAGCAAAACTTTATTCTCTCATAGTTCTGGAGGCCATAACTGTTCAATGCAGGTGTTGGCTGGGCCACATTCCCTCTGGGGCCTCTAGGGGAAGATCCTTCCTTGCCTCTTCCAGCTTCTGGTGGTTCCTGGCATTCCTTGGTTTGTGGCAGCATAACCCCAATTTCTGCCTCCGTCTTCACATGGCTGTCTTCTGCGTTCTTTTCTGTCTTTTATAAGGTCATTCTCATTGGGTTTAACGCCCACTCTATTCCAGTATGAGCTCACTACCTTAACTACATCTGTGAAGACCCTGTTTTCAAATAAGGTCACATTCTGAGGTTCCGGGTAGACATGTTCCTGGGTGGCACAAACAGTTGGTGCTCTCTCGACTATTCACCGAAAGATTGACGATTCAAACCCATCCAGCAGCACCTCGGAAGAAAGTCTTGGAGGTCTGCCTCCATAAAGATCACAGCTAAGAAAACCCTGTAGAACTAGGTTCTACTCTGTAACACATGGAGTCACCACGTGTCAGAACTGACTCGATGGCAACAGGTTTGGTTTTTTGGTTATTCCACCCGCTTATAGTCACCATCTCTCATCAGACTTTGTGTGAGTGGGAAATATACCTTTGCAGGTTTAGCTGCTGGGATTCAGAATCAGTTTATTACTGAAGCATGGCCTCACTTACCCTGACTAATGCACCATCATAATGCAGTCATATCAGATGCACAATTAACTTCAACAAATTCAATTACACAAGCTGGGCAAAAAAACAAAATTAAGAAAGAGGGAAATACCATGTTAAATACGGAGATTGTGCCCCCCCCCATTTCACTCAGTGAGTACCTGATATAGAGTGAGTGCGAAATAAGAGACATTAACGCACGTATCCCCTGGAGTAGTCTAAGTGGACATAAAGACTGCCCTTCAGTCCCCACTGCTCCAGCAGGCAAGGACAAGGGTCTGGGTCAAGGAGGAAGCAGAAGGCTGCACTTGGGCCTTCCCTTGAAAGCCGTATTCTCCATTTCAGAGAACTTTGCACCGGGGAATGTCTTAGTTATCTAGTGCTGCTATAACAAAAATACCACAAGAGGATGCCTTTAACAAAAACAAATTTATTTTCTCACAGTCTAGTAGGCTAGAAGTCCAAATTCAGGACGCCGGCTCCAGGGGAAGGCTTTCTTTCTCTGTCAGCTCTGGGGGAAAGTCCTTGTCATCAATCTTCGCCTGGTCTAGGAGCTTCTCAGAGCAGGGACTGTGGGTTCTAAGGACACGCTCCGAGCACTTCTTTCTTGGTGGTATGAGGTCCCTCTCCTCTCTGTTCACTTCTCTGTTTTATATCTCAAAAGAGATTGACTCAGGATGCAACCTAATCTTGTAGATTGAGTCCTGTCTCATTACCATAACTGCCTCTAACCCTGCCTCATTAACATCACAGAGGCAGGATTTACAACACATGAGAAAATTACATCAGCTCACAAAATGATAGACAACCACACAATACTTCAAACTGTGACCTAGCCAAGTTGATAGGTATTTCTGGGGGACACGATTCAATCCCTAACAAGGAGTTAACACACTTTGGTCCATCCATTAATAAGTCTGATACACCGCTTGGCTTTTGGTGTTTCATTTATATTCTCCAGCATCCAGAAACTGGGAAAGGAAGAGGAGTGAGTGCAAACTTGCCCCAAATCCCTAGGACAAAAAAAGGCACACCTTTTTGGGGAACCAAAAACAGAAAGCAAGCCAATTGCCATAGAGCTGATTCCGACTCATGGCACCCCGGTGTGTGCAGAGTAGAACTGCTCCCCTCAGGGTGTTCAAGGCTGTGAACTCTCAGAAGCAGATTACCAGGACATTTTTCTGAGGCACCGCTGGGTGGGTTTAAACTGCCATCATTTATGTTACTAGTCGAGTGCTTAACCTTTTGAGCCACCCAGGGACTCCTTTCCTTGGGGCACAACCTGTTAAATATTTCCCTTATAAATTATCCTAGCTCTCTTTCTTACCCTTTGTAGGATTACAGGAGCTATGACTAAAGACTCATCTGGAAATAAGCTGTGATAGCTACATTTAGTCAAACTTAAACAATCTCTTTCATAAGAATCACTAGAGCCGTTCATTCGCTAGTAGCTTGGGAATGGGAGTCTCTTATGAGGTTACATATTAAAGTACTGCATCACTTATGAAAGAAATTACATTGCAATGTTATGATGCACTGCTTTACTGCACAACAGAATGAAATATGTTCAAAGGAAAAAAAAAGAATCTGATATACTCAATGGGCACTAACCAACATTGTTCCTGCTAGGTCTTATTATGAAGACAAATGCTGTAGAAATACGTGTTTATATACGGATATTACACAGACACCAAGATGTATAGGGGTGTGTGTGTGTGTGTGTTTTGCTGAGCTAAAGCCTAACATACGTAATGTAACAAAGTGAGCTAGAACTTTTGGGTTTTTATGAATTACAGGGAGCACATCTTCAGAGTACATCAGAGCACATGGTCATGAGACAAGGGCATGTCAAGCCATGGTGGTCACAGTGGTAGCCAGCATATCTCCAATAAGCTCATTTTAAATCACTGCAACATGCAAACATACTGTCTTTTTAAGCAAATAACAAATGCCTTCTACATTTGTTTGCCGACTGCGCCCTCCCCCCAGAGGCATTTTCGTAAGCACATACTCTAATTTTTTTACAGCAACATGTACTGAACTGGAGAGCTCTCAAACGTTCGTTCTGAGGGTAACGTCACAGATGAAGTTTTTGTCTCATTCTATAAAGGAAAATAAAACTACAAATGCATATTTCATGAAAGCCACTTCATGAGTCTAATTAAGATACTACAAACTCTGCAGTATCTGTGCCAGGCCCCAAACCTGTGGGATTTGCTTTATTATGATGTGAGTGACTATCTTCTACACGTTTCTATTAAGATGGTGCATGCCAACAGATTCCTGCCCCCCACTCTCCAATCCCTCAGGGATTGCAACAGTCCACACACGTCTCCTGATTTATTCAGGTGGAGGTAGTTTCTGTTTGTGATATGCCACTTCGTGTGACTTAATGTCATGCCATATCCAGCCAAATTTTGAAAATTACCCTATTGATTATGAATTCGATTTGATCACATCATACCATGTTTACAGTCCACTACATTTCTTTTTTCCCCAAAGAGTTTTTGAATGTAAACTCAGGAGAAATTTTCAGACAGAGGAAAACTGGTAAAAGTCAATAGGTACGAAGTATAGGGCCAGCAGCTACACCCCTACAGTCTCTACCTGGCACACCAATAATATCCATGTATCTTATCCACATGGGTTATCCACACACCTGATGTCCCCTGTATGCCCTTCTCCAAGTTCATTTTTCTCCCTCTCTCGCTGGCACAGTCGCCGCTTTCCTGAAACTGGTATTTTACCACTCCCATGCATTCCTTTATGTACTTTCTACATGTCTACATACATCCACAGGTTATGTTTTGCAGGTTCTTAAACGCTACAACCACCACCTGTCTATCAGTTTTTTGTATGGTGGTGGCTTTTATGCTTCTGTGATGCTGGAAACTGTCATCAGTATTTCAAATACCAGCAGGGTCACTCATGGTGGACAGGTTTCAGAGGAGCTTCCAGACTAAGACAGACTAGGAAGGAAGGTCAGGCGATCTACTTCTGAAAATTAGCCAAAGAAAACCCTATGGATCACGACAGAGTATTGTCTGATATAGTGCTGTAAGATGACCCCCCTAAGTTGCAAGGAACTCAAAATATACAGTGGCCACAACAATGGACTTGAGCATACCAATGATCGTGAAGATGGTACAGGACCAGGCAACATTCCATTTCATTGTACATGAAGTTGCCATGAGTTGATGCTAATAACAGCAACAAATACTGCATAAATAGTATCAGAAGACATATTTTTCTATACCACGCATTCTCAACCAGGATAATACTATCCCCCCAAAAAAAATTGGCTCTTCAATGGGGGGGTGGGTCTTACTTTTTATGTATACAGCACAGATATACATACAGTACATAAACAGATACCATGTATATCTGAAGTATTAAAATTTCATGGGAGGGGGTATTAGAAAAAAAATCTAAAAAGGCTCATTGGGGGAGTGACAATTTTTTTTAAAAAAAGGCTGAGAAACACTGTTTTACAGTCTGTTATTTCCCTTTAATTTTATGTCTGTGAGATGTGTCCATGTTGACACGTGCAACCCTGGTTCGTTTCCTTTTCACTATGTAGAGTGTTCCAGTGCATGACTATGCCACAGATTATTTGTCCATTCTCCTGTGGATGGGATGTCAGTTGGTTCTGTAATTATGAACACCCTTGAACATGTCTTCTTGTACACACAGGAGTTTCTCTGGAGTATATACCCAGGGATGGGATTGCTGGGGCTTAAGAAGCTGCACTATCAGCCTTACTAAGTTAGTCAAGTATAACAGCCTGCCCAGTTTCAAGGGAAGAGATACAATCCCCACCTCTTGGAAGGAGTTTCAAAGATTTTGCCGCCATCTTTAATTTACTCAAGGGTGGTGGGTACAGAAGACATTCTTTCTGATACCTTGCTTGAATTCTCCCCACTGGAGCAGCACAGAAGAAAAGAAAAATCACTCTCTGTCAGCAACACTCTATTTTCACCCAGTCACCTCTGTGTTGTTGTGATACACAAACTTCAAGGTTTTAAACGAATTTTTGTAGATATTTTGTATGTGTGTGTTTTTGTGTGTCCTAAAGGGTGGTTTTTGTGCAAAGAAAAGACTCTTCTGATTTTTTGTTGTTTTAAAAATTAACATTCAATTTATAAAATTTACAAACTAATTCCTTAAGCTCTTAAAAGCTGAAAACTTTGTTCTAAGGCTAGCAAAATGTAGTAATAACCATTAAAAAGCCCTTGAATAATGTTTGGTCCCATTTAAAATTTAGTTAATTAAATTTCTTTAAGTATTTTTAGCTAAATTTATAAATTTAGTATGTTCAATTTCCTTTCCTTTTCAAGAACTACAATTGTCTGACTTAGCAAACTTAACGTAATGTTTATAAATCTAATCAATTAAATGTATAAACAGTGTACTTCAAATATTCTAATTCAGTTTATAAACGTAGTAAGATTTCAACTTAACAGCACAAATCTAAATTAATTACTCAATTACACTCACTACAGTTTAAAATTGAAATTACAAGGCTGACCTAACACTGTAAAGAGGTTAAATTCTTTTAAACATTACAGATACTTAAATTCTAAACATATACCACGTAAGGTCCCTCGGTGGCAAAAACTGTTTGTGCTCAGCTACTACCAAAAGGTTGACGGTTTGAACCCATCAAGCGGCACCATGAAAGAAAGGTCTGGTGATCCGCTTCCATAACAATTACAGAAAAAAAAAAACCCTATGAAGCTCAGTTCTACTCTGTAACATACGGGGTCACCGTGAGTCAGAATTGACTCAACAGCAACAGCTTTGGTTTTTGGTTTTTACCTTGGTCTGTGTTGAATAGATTTTACATATATCATATCAACTTAGTATTTACAATAGCCCTATGAGGTAGATATTATCCCCATTTTACAGATGAAGAAAACTGAGGCTTAGAGGTATATAGCATGTGAAAATGGGTCCAATGAGTCTTGGAATTGATGTGTAAAATAAGAGAGGTTTTTATCTAGGGTAAGGCATATTTCACCAAATTGGGCGATATTTCAATGTTTTTGATTTTTGTTTTCCTGCTGAAGGAGGAGTTGGCAAATGTTTCCTATATAAGGCCAGTCAATAAATACGTTAGGCTTTGCAAGCCATACGGTTTCTGTTGCAACTACTCAGTATGGCTCCCTTATCATGGAAGAGCAGCCCTGGATAATATGCAAATGAGGGATGTGGCTGTGTTCCAATAAAACTTTATCTACAAAAACTGGTTGTAGTTTGTTGGAGATGGAAATGCTCAGGAGCTGGATTGTGGTGACGGTTTGCCCAACTCTATAAATCATTCGATTGTAGCATTTTAGGATATGTAAAAGATACTTTAATACCAAAAATTACCAAACCAAACCCGTTGCCATCAAGTTGGAATCAACTGATAGTGACCCTACAGGACAGAGTAGGTAGAACTGGCCCACAGGGTCTCCAAGGCTGGAAAGCTTTATGGAAGCAGGCTGGTACATCTTTCTCCGGTGGTGAAGCTGGTGGGTTTGAACCACCCACCTTTTGGTTAGCAGCTGAGCGTTTTAGCCACTGTGCCACCAGGTCTCCTTTAATACTTTAATAAAATAGTTTAAAAACAAAAGTCGTTTACTTCCTTAGATATAAGCATGTTCACTCTCCATGATTTTCCTCGCCTAGAGCAAACCACCTCTTGTCTTTTTTTTCCCCCAAATTCCTCCTCAAATTTTATTTATGGTATATTCCTCTCACGATCATCAGGCAAAGCACCCGGAAACCTACTGATGAACTAGATAACATTGCGCAGAAATGATGTGGCCCTGTGGTTCCTCATTTATATTTACCTTTTTCTTGAATATACTTCTCCTTCAAGCTGAACAGAGGCCGCCAAGGCTATACTGTGAGACAAAAAACAGTTCAGTTCTGGGGGTTCTTTATCAGCTCACTTACAGGTGAGAAACTTAATGCTTCTGATTTGATATCTATAAGCTCAATAAGAAATACCTGTCATTCAACCACACAGACACATTTGATCTTTTTGAAGCAATTAAATATGCACCAGTGCCTGTTTTCATTTCTACATCCCAACACATGACAACGAGGAGGGGTCAGAGCATAGCGCTGCCCACCTTTCATTTCAGCATCTCCTTGACTGTGTAACATGGAACACATTTTTTTTTTTTTTTTTTTTTTAGCTTTTCAGCATAGAAGGAACTTCTTTTATCCTCGTTGAACTCTAAAAGGTACAAAGCAAAGTTTTGGTCTCTTCAGGGTGTAGCTCAATTGGTGATAATTAATGAGGACAGAACTTTCAACTGCTTCCTTCAAGCATCAGCTAGATTCAAGAAAAAGATGCAACTGCACCCAGGTGAAAGTCCCTGGATGGGGGAACAGGTTAAATGCTCAACTACTAACAGAAAGGTTGGTGGTTTGAATCCACTCAGAGGTATCTCAGAAGAAACCCCCAGAGATCTACTTCCGAGAGGTCTCAGCCTTGAACACGTTATGGAGTACAGTTCTACTCTGCACACACGGAGTCACTATGAGCCAGAATCAACTAAACAGCAACTGTTTGTTTGTTTGGCACCAGAGTAACCAAAAAAACCAAACCCAGCCCTGTCGATTCCGACTCATAACAACCCTTAGGACAGAGAGTTTCCAAGGAGCACCTGGCAGATTCGAACTGCCCACCCTTTGGTTAGCAGCCGTAGCACTTAACCACTACACCACCAGGGTTTCCAGCACCAGAGTAGAGCATATAAAAGGTCCTTGCAGAAAGAGTGTGGCTGGGCCATGGAAAATACCAGAAGAGAAGCATCAGGCAACCTTGAGGACAACGCAAGCCCCGGGCCTTTCATGCAAGCTCACTCATAAGAACAACAGCCAGAGTAAAACTGCCCAAGAAAAGGGAAAGAGAGCTTCAGAAATCGCTGCCCAGGAAGAGAAAACCTGTGGTTTTCTGCTGCGTCAGATGCTGGTCACTTGCCAGCAGGCCCCTATTAGGCTGTCAAAATGAAACGAAAGAAAACAATCTCATCTTTGTAATTAATTTCCCTGTTTCCTTACTTAATCTGTACTGCCCAGGCAGTTAATCTTGGCTTGATATGCTTTTATCTTCTTCTGTAATTAAAATCTCCATCTCAGTGAGAAGGTACAGAGCACCACAAGCTGACAGGGGAAGCCCACAGCCAGCCGTGTGGGAGAGGAGACAGCAGAGGTTATAAGGGCAGAGAAGGAAGGTGAGGAGAGAAAGGAGGAAAGGGAGAGATGAAGAGGTGGAGGCAGGTAAGGCAAGGAGAAAAGCTGAACGCTGAGAAAAGAAAAAAAACATTCTTGCTCTCCCAGATCAACCACATGTTGGGAGATAGCCCAGAAGTTCTTTCTGAGGACAGCCTCACCCCTTCCTGTGGGTGATACCTGGGTGGGCCTGCTTCTCACCCTATAAAATCTCAGTGGATTCCTTTTCAAGCAAATGCTCAAATTCCACAAGAGAAAATCAGTCTTACCCTGTCTCTGTTGATTTCAAACCATATGAATCCAATGGTAATTGGCTACGTGGAATCTCTGTATGCCAACTACTTGCCAAAGAGAATAACCACTCACTCCAGGGAACTGCCAGAAATTCAAGCGGCATCTAGAAGAGGACGTGGAACCAGGGATATCATTGCTGATGTCAGATGGATCCCGGCTGAGAGCAGAGAATACCAGAAGGATGTTTACCTGTGTTTTATTGACTATGCAAAGGCATTCAACTGTGTGGATCATAACAAATTATGGATAATATCTAAGAACCCGAATTCTAGAACACTTAATCATGCTCATGAGGAACTTGTACATAGATCAAGAGGCAGTCATTTGAACAGAACAAGGGGATACTGTGTGATTTAAAGTCAGGAAAGGTGTGTGTCCGGGTTGTATTCTTTCACTATACTTACTGAATCTGCATGCTGAGCAAATAATTCAAGAAGCTGGACTATATGAAGAAGAACACAGCATGGAGATTGGAGGAAGACTCATTAACAACCTGCGTTATACAGATGACACAACCTTGCTTGCTGAAAGTGAAGAGGGCCTGAAGCACTTACTAATGAAGATCAAAGACCACAGCCTTCAGGATGGATTATACCTCAAAAAGAAAACAAAAATCCTCACAACTGGACCAATGAGCAACATCATGATAAATGGAGAAAAGATTGAAGTTGTCAAGGATTTCATTTTACTTGGATCCACGAATCAACAGCCACGGAAGCAGCAGTCAAGAAATCAAAAGACGCGTTGCTTTGGTCAAATCTGCTGCAAAGGACCTCTTCAAAGCGTCAAAGAGGAAAGATGTCACCCTGAAGACTAAGGGGCGCCTGACCCAAGCCATGGTATTTTCGATCACATCATATGCGTGTGAAAGCTGGACAATGAACAAGAAAGACCGAAGAAGAGTTGACGCCTTTGAACTGTGGTGTTGACGAAGAATATTGAATATACCATGGACTGCCAACAGAACGAACGAATCTGTCCTGGAAGAAGGACAATGCTCCTTAGAAGCAAGGATGGCGAGACTTTGTCTCACATATTTTGGACATGTTATCAGGAGGGATCAGTCCCTGGAGAAGGACATCATGCTTGGTAAAGGAGAGGGACAATGAAAAAGAGGAAGACCCTCAATGAGATGGACTGACACAGTGGCTGCAACAATGGGCTCAAGCATAACAAGGATTGTGAGGATGGCGCAGGACGAGGCAGTGTTTAGTTCTGTTGTACATAGGGGTGGCTATGAGTCAGAGCCAACTCGACGGCACCTAACAACAACCACACAACCAGAAGCAGTGGAGTCAGCTTCGACTCATGGCGCCCAATGAGTGTCAGGGTAGAACTGCGCTCTATAGGGTTCTCGATGGCTGATTTTTCAGAAGTAGGTTACCAGGGCTTCCTTCCCAGTCACCTCTGGGTGGGTTCAAACTGGCAACCTTTCAGTTAGCAGCCAGGCACGTTAACTGTTTGCACCACCCAGGGACTCCAACCACTCACTTAGCGAAAGCTAAATTTTACAAAATAATACTTCTAGATAATTTCCAGCAGGCTCTGCTCTCCATGCTGCTAACCAAAAGTTTGATGGTTCAAACCCACCAGCCACTCTGTGGGAGAAAAGACCTGGCAATCTGCTCCCATAAAAATTTTAAAAAACAAAACAAAACCCATTGCTGTCTAGTTGATACTGACTCATACCAACCCTATGGGATGGAGTAGAACCGCCGCATAGGGTTTCCAAGGAATGGCTGATGAATTGAAACTGCCAACCTTTGGGGTTAGCAGCCAAGTGCTTAACCACTGTCCCACCAGGGCTCCCCATTACAGCCTAGAAAACCCTCTGGGGCAGTTCTTTTCTGTCACATGGGGTCACTGTGAGTCAAAAATTGACTCTACGGCACCTAACAACAACACTCTTGCATTTACTGAACTGAGCTTCAGTATTTGGGCATGAGGCAACACCAAGGGAGTTGGTAAGAAGTGGTCCGAATTGCTGTTTTATTTTCTGTTGTTTTTTTTTTTTTTAACACAGAGCATGATCCTTCTTTAGGACAAGCCAGGGGAGAAAATTCAGGACCCAGAAGCAATTTGCTCTAAACTGTAAAGTCTTTTTACTTTGGCTCAAGTTTGGATATGAGGCCCATTTCATAAGTGTGCTGGATATTGCATCAAGCTTTTGGTGTGCTAAACTTTTCTCTGGTTTCATTTCATTTATGCTACTATTCATTCCCTTTGCCATGATATTTCTGATTTTTACTGCTTATTTTCTTTCCACAGATGGAGTACGTATGCCTTGTAGATACTATAGAAAAGAAGAAGTATCACTCTTCTCCCTCCACACCCCCACGCCATGATAGTTCATTTAACATTTTGAAGTAAATTGTTTCTTTCCTTTGCCAATGCATTGTTCTTAGTTGCCATTGACTTGATCCTGACTCACAGCGAACCCATGTGTGCAGAGTAGAACTATGCACCATAGGGCTTTCAATGGCTGTGAACTTTCAGAAGCAGATTGCCAGGCCTGTCTTCCGAGGTGCTTCTGGGTGGGTTCAAACTGCCAACCTTTTAGCTAGTAGTCGAGCGCTTGACCATTTGCACCACTCAGGGAGTCTTTTCGATACATACACAGTCTATAAATTTCTTTTACAATATAAAATCATGTCATAACACTCTTTCATAAGCGACTTTTTAGAATACTTTTACATGCCATTATGTATTTTTATACAACTTTATGTTTAGTAGTTACACAGTATTCTATCATTGATTTAATCAGTCTCCTTTTGTGAGACATTTTAGTGGTTTCCAAGTTGCACAACAGAGGCACCACAGTGAACATTGCAGTAACTATTTTCTCATATAGATTCAAATCATTTATTTGTTCTTTCATCTTAAAAGTGAAATTGCAGGCTCCAAAAGGACACAAAATTTTTAAAGTTTCTCTGAATTGGTCTCCAAAATGTTGTTTCAATGCGTGTGCCTATCAGCCCGGTATACAAATGCCTATTTCTTGACCTTTGGCCACACTACATATTATTTTGTTTTAGTCTTCGTTGTTTGTTAGACAGAACTGCATTTCAAATTATTTTATTTTCCATCTCTTTGGTAACTAATAAGATTAAACTTTTTCTTCATTATTTATTATACATTATAATTTTTTTTCCCCAGTAGATACCTATTGGTGCCCTTTGTCCAATTTTTTCTACGGGGATATTTCTCTTTTTCTTATTGGTTTGCAACAGCTCTTTATATGCTAAGAACAACAATCTTTGTCTGGCATCATGTTACAAATATTTTTTCATTTTGTCATTGTTAGAGTTGGTTTTTTTGACGTGTAGAGCTTTTACAATTTTTACTCAAACCAGTCATTGTTTGTTTTATTATTTCTAGCTTTTGTGTGATGCTTGTGTAATTGGAACTTGAGTAAGACTTCCTATAGCTGGAAATTGGCTCTAGGGCCAAAATGCTGTTGTTGTTGCGGGGTGCCACTGAGTCGGTTCTGACTCATAGAAACCTTATGTACCCCCTAATCTGAAAGAGAGCCACAAATACTTGGTACCAAACACATCCCTGTGGGGCTTTCTAAGAGAAGGCTGAACTGCCTGCTACTTCACCTGCTGTCTTCCCCCCACCTTCTCAAACAATGTTAGAATATTGGGGAGGGTGGGAAAGAGTCAAGAGGTCAGTGGAGCACAATGGAGGTCTTCACCAGGGGGAAGGTACTGAGAGGACCAGTGGTAGCGTGTGCCTGCCAGAGAAGACACTGAAATCTGGATGCTGGCTGGACATCCGTCCCGAGAGAAGATGCAGTGCTCTGCCTCTGGGTGACCTGAGTAGGGGAGATGAGAACTGAGGGAGATGGCGGGAGCCTCCTACAGGCCCTCCATCTGGGTAGTCGAGAGCACCCTGCGGGAAGTACATGCACGTGAGCCATCTTACTGGCTCCAACCTCAGAGGGCTGCCTTCTGAGAGAAGAGAGCCAGCTGCAAGCAACCGTGAGGTGCATCACCCACGGCAGTAGCTGAAGAAGCAATGGAAGAGAACATACTACGCTCAGATTGCCACATCAGGAGGTGTGGAATGGAGTGAGCCTCTTCAAAGAACACACTGGTACCCCTGGAGAGGGCCCAACCACTGGGACTCATGTCATACAGACAACAGAGGTCAGTCAGTGTTGGCTAGAGAAACAGAAAAACCAAGAGAAAGAACAATTGAGACCAGTTACATAAAGATACGCTTGTCTCTTTCCGTTCCTGTCTAGTTTGGTGCAACACACTGGAGGGGCCTGAAGGGGGAAGGGAGGAAAAGCATTCCAAAGTAGAAAACCTTCCCTTCTCTTGTTTGCCACGCTCCACGTTAGCCTCACTCTAAATACAAGTCATCTATTATCTGGGAGACAGAACATTATTGATGGGTTAACTCATTGTGAAAGATTAATATTCAGTGAAGTAATATATTATGACACATTTTTATGGGCAAGAAAAAGGATGCAGGTCAGGTATGTTTTGATGAGGAAGAGAAATCCAATCAAGTCTGACCTCCTACCTGTTTTCCAAGAAGGAGAGGCAGTCTTCCCCTAAGGAAAATGTGTCCTGCCTCCCAATTCTGGCTACTGTCATCCCTGGTAAAAGTGGTTCTCCACAGGATGCAAAAGTCAGGTTTGACTTTATGGGTTTTGAGATTGGGCACCTGGTGGTTTTTGACCGAACTGTTTATTCAGGGCATTCACTTTAAAGGAACCCACAGTGCACCAGCAATTGCCTGGGGTCTCTGTGTTAAGCCAGCTGACGATGCATAAGCCATCAGGAGGCAGAAGAGATGGTTCTTAAAACACAACAGAATTTTAACAGAAAGCAATGTCACAACAAACTTAGCCAATAATGAAAGTAATCTATTATTGTTATTGTCAGGTGCTGTCAAGGCGGTTCCAACTCACCCTATGTACAACAGAACAAAACACTACCCTGTCCTGCGCCAGCCTCGCAATCATGGTTACGCTTGAGCCCACTATTGCAGCCACTCTGTCAATCCATCTTGTCAAAGGTCTTCCTCTCTTTCGCTGACCCTCTATTCTACCAAGCATGATGTCCTTCTCCAGGGACTGGTCCCTCTTGATAACATGCCCAAAGTATGTGAGACAAAGTGTCACCATCCTTGCTTCTAAGGAGCATTCTGGTTGTACTTCCTCCAAGACAAACTTGTTTGTTCTTCCGGCAGTCCACAGTATATCCAATATTCTTCACCACCACCATAATTCAAAGGCATCTATTCTTCTTTGGTCTTCCTTATTTGTTGTCCAGCTTTCACATGCATTATGAGGTGACTGAAAACATCATGGCTTGGGTCAGGTGCACCTTGGGATAGACAAGCAAAAGAAAGCCACATAGCAGAAGAGGGGAAAGAAGAGGAAGAAGAGAAGGGGAGGGTCAGATAAGAGGAGTGGAATGGAGAATGTGGGAGGAAGGAGAAATGCTTAATTTCTCCCCTCTTATTATTCCAGTTCACATACTTATTATCCTTACACACCTTCCTCATGTACTGACTTGACTTTCTCCATTTTTTCACTTATCTATCCAACACATCTACTTTGCATCAGCCACTGAGCCAAAACTAACATAAACTTGGAGTTTAGAGTTCAGAGGGTGGGAAAGAGAGCCATTAACTAGTAAACACAAAATTAAACGTAAAATTACACCAATGTTAAGAGCAAGAAGGAATATGAGGGGAGGGCCAGAGAAGGCTTCCTTTGGAAAGAGATGTTTGACCTGAGAGCGGAAGGTGAGTAGCAGTTAACCAGATAAGGAGGAGAGTGAGGTTTTGCAGGCAAAGGGCACCACATGTGCAAAGGCACTGTGGCTGGGGCACATTTGAGGAACTAAAAGATCCGAGGGCCTAGGGCCCTAGAAAGGAGAGCTGGCCAGAGAAGAAGGCCCTTGTGGTAGCCAGCCTCCAAGATTGCCCCAAAGATCCTGACTCCTGGTCGTCAAGCTCTTGTGTAAACTAAAAAAAAAAAAAAAAACACCAAACCTGTTGTCATAGAGTCGATTCAGACTCATAGCAGCCCGATAGGACAGAGGAGAACTGCCCCATAGGGCTTCCGAAGTTGTAATCTTTACAGAAGCAGACTGCCACAGCTTTCTCCCACGGAGCCGCTGATGGATTTGAACTGCTGACTTTTTGGTTAGCAGCCCAGCACTTAACCACTGTGCCACCAGGGCTCCTTGGTGCCCTTGTGTAGTCCCCTCCTAATTTGTACTAAGATTGGTCTCTGTGACCAATAGAATATGCCAGAAGTGATAGTATGTCACTTTCAAAATTAGGTTATAAAAAACGGGTTTCTGTCTTGGGCACTCACTCACTCTCCGAGCTCTTGGATCACTCACTCTGGGGGAGACGAGCTGCTATGTAATGAGGAGCCCTATGGAGAGGCCCACATGGCTTTAAATTTAAAGTATTAAAATTTAAGCAAACAAGAGGACAGCCTCCGGGAGTTATTCCTTGCCACCTGATGTGTGGGAAAGGACTACATCTAGGAACAGCATCTGCAGATCCCCCAAGGCAGAGGCAGCACATTTCTAACATCTGAAAGGAAGGTCTCCAAGGGACTGGGCAGAATTGCACCCTGCTAAATTTACCAGATGGAGCCTTGGTGGCACAGTGGTTAAGTGCTCAGCTATTCAAAACCACTAGCCGCTCCAGAGGGAAAGATGTGGCAGTCTGCTTCGGTAAAGATAACAGCCTTGGAAACCCTATGGGGCAGTTCTGCTCTGTCCTACGGGGTCACCGTGAATTGCAATCGACTGGATGGCAGTGGGTTTAGTTTGGCTTGGTTTAACTTTACCAGAGGTTATCACTTGGGAAGCCTGGAGCATACCAATGTCTGAATTCTAAGGAAGTCTTTAATGGCTTGACATGGTAGTAGCTCTGGATACTTGGTGGATTTCCTATTTATTGGAGAGGAGAGACCTTGAGGTGATAACTCACTTTCAAACTGAACCCTAAGACAGAAAGATAAGCCTGAGGTCCTGAGAGAAGACGTGGGCTGTGGAAGAATATTCTAGGATTTGAGTTAATAAGATGGGGCGGCGGGGGGGGAGAAGAAGTGAGATGTGGAGAAAGCAACTTAAAATGAAATCTATCCAAAAATAAAGCTGTATTGCACAGAAAGTAAATTCCCTTATTTATGACTAACCATAAAACCCTTAATCAACGGTGAGTTTTAGTGATACGCACTGGAAATTTTATGGTAGGAGACTTTTTATTAAATATTTCCCTGTCATTCTCTTTCTGGGGTGGTATGGGGAATTTCATTAGGGTCATAACCACCAAACTAAAAATTCCTTTCTTTTGGTGTAGAAGTCAGAATCAAAAGGCACCAAAAATAAATCTGCTCAGGAAAAAATTATTTGGTCATCTCATCTGGTTAACATTAGAATATGATGCAATTTTGGCCTGGGTAGAGAGAAGAGATATCTCTGTCTTTTTGAAAAGACACTGAAATCTTGTACTCCAGAGCATGGCGAGAAGTTCTGGAAAGTTCACTCATTTTAGAAGCGGTGAGGCTTCCTTCACCAAAGAGCTGAGTCCTTTTTGAACCTTCATGGGTACTACTCCATAGAACCACTGATTCAAGATTCATCCACATGTTATTCAAATGGACCTTATTTTGGTGTATTGGAATATTCATATGATAATTTCTAGGCTGTGCCATCTTCCAGAACCTCAAAAAATGCTTTTTAGATATTGGCACTCTCCCTGGCATAGTGTTCAACCTACAGTAGAATTCCCTTCAACAATGCTTACAAACTTATGAATAATAAAAATAATAATAATTCATAACTAAAATGCCAGGATTGCAATTAGCTTCAGAATAAGGCCCATTTCTTTCTCCCACGTGTTCGTATTCCCATTGTGTCAGTCAGGATGCATTAGGCTCTACTGCAATAACAAATAAACCCTGGAATCTCAGTGACCTAATGCGGAAAGGTTTAGTCAGTCCATCCTCCCTCATTTCGTGTGTGTATCAGCTGGAGCATGTGGCTTCCAAGGGTGATGTAGCAGAAGAGAGAGATGGATATGACACACATTCTTAAGCATTTCAGCTAGGAACTACACATGTCATTTTCAGAGTTCATTGTCCAGAATTAGTCACATGCTCCAATCTAGCTTCTAGGGAGTATAGGAAATGTAAAGGTGGATATGATGATTTGGTCTGCCATAGCCACAACATAAAATACAACAGTCTGAATAAAAGTGGAGATGACATTGAATGATCTACACAGGGGTGGGATAGTTACACACATACTCGGACTCAGCTTCCCCAGACCCTGGTGCCTGAGGCTAGAACTCGCATAGTCAGTGAAATTACAAGCTAGAGGGGACCACTGGTGGTCTAGAGCAGGCTCTGAACAGGGCCAGAAGACCCTCAGCAAGAAGAGACATCTCCTTGGCAGTGGTGGCTTGAAGCGAGAGGTGGCGCATAGCAGGATAGAGAAGAAAAGACACAGGTCAAACTCCTACTGAAATACTTGTGTTCCATCTCACCTTTTCATTAGAGGCTGGAGATTTCAAGTTTCCAATAACTAAGTACTGTTCTTCAGAGACAGAACACGCCTATCTGATTTATACTGGGCTGGAGGGGAGTCTCTATACTGAATAATAAAAAAATATATATTATGTATATTTACATGGTGGGTGACTGGGAAGCAAAGAAGCAAAAGGTATTGTTATCTCCGCTACAAGGAAAGGAAAGTGAAGCGGTAGCACGTGGCCTGCCCTGGGGAGTGCAGCGAGGGCTGTGCCTGCTTTTCCAACTTGCAAGCCTTATGTTGTTGTACAGTTGCTAAATAGGCTCCCATGGTATCTGTTGGCGTTCTCGACAAAGACGGATGAAGTGTGGCCTCAATCGTGTTCTACAGTGCTCTCTGGTGGGCATCTGTGGTCATTGCATGAGCGACATCTTATTTTAATTTCTGTTGCGTATGTGAAAGAAATTTTTGGATCTTTGATCTTCTGTGACTCATTTAAGCTATTCTACTAGACTAAGACAGACTAGGAGGAAAGGCCTGGCTACATACTTCCAAAAATCATCCAATGAAAACCCTATGGATCACAGTGGTCTGATTCACAACATCATGGAAATGGTGCAGGACTGGGCAACAGTTTAGTTCCATGTACGTGGGGTCGCCAGGAGTCAGGCCGGCTCCCATAGCAGCTAACAATAACAACATTATACTACGTGGAGTGACCACCTTTTGCCCTTGAGTTCTCTGATTATTTTCTGCAATATTTTCAAAGGAATCCCTTCCTCTGACTGCCATTATTTCATTTATAACACTACTTTGCAACGCCCATGTCTAGTTTGTGTGCTCCTCCAGGGAAGGAACTTGCCTTATTTACACTTGTATCCCCTTTGCCCTGCAGTGTCTGAACCACTGCTCAAAACGTGTTTGATGAATGAATGAGCGAATGATTAGTTTGGGTCTCATGAGATCAGGAAATGAGGTCATCCGTTATAACCTTACAATACTTTCTTCAATGCCAAACTAAAAAACAAGGTCACTTTTAGAAAAATGTGCGTTGCCCTAAGGACCAAAGGCTATACAACTGCCAATAACCTGCCCATTCCACTTAGAGAAGTTGAACTAAAAGAACGGTATCTTTTGTCTTCGGAGATAGAAGATATTTTTATATCACAAAGCTCCCCAAACAGCTCGAAACCCCAAGTTAGGTGGCATAATTGGAAGACTAGATCATCTCTTACCTAGAGTGCAATGACTCTGCCTCTTTTCTCTCCCCATGCCAATCCATCCTTCCTAAGATGTCTCCCCTTTGCTTAAAGAGTTCTTTGGGTTTTGTTATAAGTTGAATTGTGTGCCCCCAAAAACGTGTTTAAGAACTAGCCCCTGGTACCTATGAATGTGACCTTATTTGGAAATATAGTCTTCGCAGAAATAATTGGTTAAATTAACATGAGGTCATCCTGGAGCAGAACCAAACCAAACCTAACCCATTGCTGTCAAATCCATTCCAACTCATAGTGACCCAATAGGACAGAGTAGAACTGCCACCATAGGGTTTCCAAGGAGCTCCTGATGGATTTGAACTGCCAAACTTTTGGTGAGCAACCGTAGCTCTTAACCACTGCACCACCAGGGCTCCCAAGGCAGAGAAACACACAGAGAGAAAGTCATGTGAAGATGGAGGCAGAGACTAGAGTGATGCATCTACAAGCCAAGGGACACCAAGGATTGCCAGCAACACCAGAAGCTCAGAGAAAGACATGAAGCAGATTCTCCCCAGAAACTTCAGAGAGAGGCTGACTTGATAAAAGCACAATAAATAAATAAATAAAATCAAAAAAAGAAAGAAAGAAACTTCGGAGAGAGCATGGCCCTGCTTACACCTTGATTTCAGACTTCTAGGTATGCAAGAATAAATTGCTGCTGTTTTAAGCCACCCAGTTTGTGACAGTTTGTTACGGCAGCCATAGGAAACTAAGACAGACTTCAATAGCATGCCACATGGGGTTCTTCGCAATCCAGGCTCCAACCTACCCCTGCATTTTATCTTCTTTCATTCATCCCCACAGACCAAGTACAATCTCGCCTCATAGCACTGAGCTTTTCACCATTTCCCCACTGTGACCTGAGGCTCTGAGGCTCTCCATGCTGGTGTAAGAAATATTGCAGCAAACTGTTATTTGCCCACTCAATATCCCATGCCTCTTCTTTTATGTTTATATAACCCTGATTATGTTTTGAGTAAGAATGAGCCTAGCTGAGTCTACCCAGGGCAGGGAGAAGGACAAGGAGTCAAAAGTTACCGTTGAACAAGTTTTGGGTAATACATAGAGGGTAACCCATTGCAGTTGAGTCGATTCTGACTCACGGCAACCTCATGTGTTACAGGGTAGAATTGAGCTCCATAGGGTTTTCTTGGCTGTAATATTTCCAGAAGCAGATTGCCAGGCCTTTCTCCCACAGCACCACGGGGCAGGTGGATTTGAATCAACAACTCTTTGGTTGGTAGCTGAGTACAAAACGTGTGCGCCACTGATTGGGTTTCCAAGGAGCGCCTGATGGATGCAAACTGCTGACCTTCTGGTTAGCAGCCGAACTCTTAACCACTACGCCCCCAGAGTTTCCGAACAGAGGGCAGAAGGAACTATTTCCTCCATGTCACTGACTCAGAAGATTTCCCTCTGTTCTACGTTGTTCAGATGGGAGTTGAAATAGTGATGTTTGTGAGTTTAGCTGAGAAAAGGTATATTTTCTAGACTTTGCATTGTTTGCAAGTCTCTGTGAAATTATTTTAAAGGTTTTTACTCTATCAATGTTTCCTGCACTTCACTACAAATGACATCACATTGCAGGGGCTTGGATAAAATCTTTCTTTTATCAGGAGAAGGCTGCCTTGGCTCAAACACACCACAGGAAGAATCACTACTGTCTAATTCTTTCATGCCCCCTACAGTTCAATTACACCAAGTTATCCATAGCTTCTAAAATTACATTTATTAAAAAAAAAAAAAGATGGACATTCGCATTTTTAATCAAGTGGTTTCCTGAGTAGTAAGGATGGAGTAAGAACTATCTCCGTATTTTGAAACATTGGAGCAAGAATGTAGAGGAAAAAAATCTGAAAATCATGTCGGCAATGAGGTCTAGGAAGTCAGACAGTCATCTCAAGGAAGTTGCTTTTCCATCTGAAAACCAGCTCATCCAAGCTCTCCAAAACCAGTCTGAGCAATTTATCAAGTCCCTTCACTTCATTTTGGAGTAAGTGACAAATGAGATGGTCATCCAAAGTTCTCAGGAAGAGTCAACTTTTTAAGCATGAGAAATCGTGTGATAATGGTTCTCTTAGAACCCTCACTTCAGGTCAGCAAGAAAACCACAGTCTCTGCAAAGGCTCCGTTGGAAGGCATTTATAGGAAACTAGTCAAAATATAGGGTGTACTGCCTTCCTTCCAAATTCCCTCCAATTCCTTGGAAAAATAGATTCTAACACTTTACACAGATGAGAAAGGAAATGAATGTGGCAATAGCAAAATTTTGAGAAATAGGAGCTACTAAGGGTAGCTCTTTAGACACCCATTAAGACCACATCCAAGTTTTAGGTCTCAGGATTTTTTTATTTTGTCTTGACCGGGTCCAGTTGCCACGGAGTTGGTTCCAGCTCGTGGCCATGTGTGTGTCCCACCGGGTTTTCAATGATTGGTTTTTCAGAAGTAGATAACCAGGCCTTCCTTTTGAGGTGCTTCTGGGTGAACTTGAACCTCCAACCTCTTAGTTAATAGCCCTGAGAGTTAATGATTTTCACCACCCAAGGATTGTCTTTACTTGTCTCCTTTTCAAGTAAGCGTGATTGGTTTGGAGATGTGGCTTTGCCAAGTTTGCTTGAAGCAAACCTTTAATTTGCAAAGGAGTTCAGGAGTCTCATTCATCCCGCGCCTGTGCCCCACCGGCTCCACCCAGTCATCTAAAGCATATTAGCTTTTGGAATCAGAAAAGCTCTGTGGTACACTGGAGAGCTCCAAGTCCACCAAATATTTTGTTGAAGTTTGATATCTCTACGTTGTGCTTTTTCATTGCTAAAGTACAGTACTTCATTTACATTGGCATTAATTAACTATTTAATTCATAGCCATGCATTTTAGGTCATCCTGAGCCCAGTTAAAAACATCAGCAGGCCATATTCCACAGCATAGCATTGCAGTTTGTAAGAATATTAACTACATCTGGAAGGAAAATATATCAGACCCACTGGGGGAGCAAAGCGCTCTTGAATGAAAATGTCTGCTCCTGAGGTGCAGAACTCAAGATGTTATGATGTCCCCTCCTTGGTCAGTAGCAGCTAAAGAGACGAGTGCAAGAACGTAAAAGACAAAATAATACAAATGATATACGTGCCTCAAGAAAATTCCACACATAGAGTTTATTGGATCATTACATTTGTCCCTAAGATAATCAGCTTATAAAACTGATTTTATGAGATCCATGGGCTATTCCACTCTTTCAGCTACACTTTGTCTCATGGCTGAATTAATAATGAATGATGTTTATGGTTCGGCAAAGATTACAAATACTGGAGGAGATATTTTCAAGAGCTCACCACAGTTTAATTGCTATATGTAATTATTCTCATTTGCACAGATGAAAGACATAACCCCCAAAATAGTAGCCCCAAGTGAAAATGGTGTGCATAGAAAATAACTTTTCTCATGAAAATGTGACCACCACTATAATACATTCAGAAGTTGGCAGTGATGGGACATATCTTGGTCTCCACCCAAAGAAATTTATTTCCATACTGACATTCAAAAATGATCTCAGAAAAGAATGTCTCATCTATAAATAAGTCCCACAGAACACATACCATCAATATATTACAGTGACACTTGAGTGGATTAAAAAAAAAAAGGCATAGCTAACAATGAAACATTCAGGGAGGTGAAGCTAAGAAAATATCAGGTCTATCGTTACACTTTTTCATCAGCTTAGAGAATTTCCAACCACCTGAATGAAGCCCCTAGGAACTAAGCCCTACCTGATACTTGGCAGTAAAACTTTATCTCCCAATCTACTTCCATCTTCTGCCCATTTCCTAAGATTTATATTCATCTCTCCCTGCCTTTTAGTTACCATTTCCCAACCTGATCCATCTACACACGTGTTTCCTCTCTCCCACCTCTAACACTCACAGGTCTATTTCAGAATTTAGCACCCCCAAAGCTTCCCACCTGATCCCCACTTAGGGTGCTCAGTCCCTTACTTTGTTCCCTCTGAACACATCTTCCTATTTTGCACTTGGCCAAATGGCCCCTCTTAAGAGAAGCCTTCCCTGACACCGATCTAAGTCATTTTCTCTACCACTGTATGCTGATCATATCCTTCGTTGCATATATCACAATTCATACTTGAACTTTTATGCTCATTTATCTGATTATATGTCCCCTCCCAAATACATTGTAAGCTTCATGAAGGAAAAATCTTGTTTTGCTCATCACGCTATACCTAATACCCAACATAAAAAACCCATTGCCATCAAGTCGATTCTGACTCATAGCGACACTACAGGACAGAGTGGAACTGCCCCATAGGGTTTCCAAGGCTGTAAATTTTTACCAAGGCAAACTGCCACATCTTTCTCTCGAGGAGCGGCTGGTGGGTTCAAACTACAGACCTTTCGGGTAGTGGCCGAGGGCTTAACCACCGCACCACGAGGGCTCCTTATATCTAGCATAGTGTCTGCTATATAGTAGGTGCACAAATGAATAATGAGTCCATTGTCCTAGATTATTCCTTTTATGTTTTATTGGACCCAAATCATTCCATGACCCATGTGTCTTCCTGAATATTCTGTTACCCCTCCCTATTACTATGCAGACGTAGGCACACAACAAATGATTAAGAAAACATCTAGAGTCTTCTGAATTGGGTCTCTCTTTTTTTTTTTTTCTCTAAAGGACATTATTAGGACAAGTGGGGAAGTTGAATAGGGTCTGAAGATTGATCAGTGGTAATGAATCAATGTGAATTTCTTGATTTCGATGGTTATACTGTGGTTATGTAGAAGAATGCCTTTGTTGGAAATACTAGAATATTTGGGCTATGAGGCATCAGGTTGAAAACTTACTTTCAAATGGTTGGGGTGGAAGAAGTTCTTCGTACAGTACCTGGAAGTTTTCTGTAAGAATGGGGTGGTTTCGAATTGAAAATAAAATTTAAAGTGCATTTGAAAGAAAAAAGAAAACACCTATATTCAAACTACAGCAGTATTACTTGATGCTCACCTACTGGGTACCAAGCAGAAAACTAGATGCTTTAAAAACACTGTGTCTGAGGTTTTAGGACCCCTTTTGACATATTATTAAGGGTTTTTGTTTTTTTTTAATACCTAGGCAAATTTTTTTAATTTTGTTTTTATTTCAATAATGATCTGAAGAGTTTTAACACGCCACTTTCTAGATCATCCGAGTGCCCTCTTTTTAAACCAAGGACTGTGTCTTACTTCAGAGCTGTCTCTTACTTTGTTTGTTTAACAGTCACTTTGGCCTCCAAGCGATTCCCCAAGCAACAGTGTTTAACTCGCAGCATGTTGATAAGTACGTCTGGCTTCCTCTGGGTTGGCATGTCCTAATGTCCAAATGACAGCAATCGCCACACATCTGCCTTTGAACTCATCCTGAATTCTTGAACCAGACATAAAGGCAAAACTTGACTTTGCGGTAATAAGTCACACTTGAAAGATAAAGTCATAGACTAAGACTGTAGTTTCTAAAGTGTTTTTCAGAAACCAAGACTTTATTTAACATAACAAAAACTTCAGACTGTGATGGAATAAAGTATTTAGCTAATTGTCAAGGGTTAATAAGAAAATGGAGGTAGAAACAATTATACCTTCTCAATAATTAAGGAGAAATAGCCTCACAGAGCACAGTAGAAACCAAAATATTGAAACAATTTAAAAGAGGAAAGTAGTAGAAAATTGGAACATCACGCAACCCTCAGTAATACAGTGAAAGCTGTCAGTATTCACAAATTCATATTAAGAGCTAATAAATCACTTATGCCTTTTTGTAGATGTCAACTTGCAACATTAGGCATTAATTAAAGAAAAATGCATAATAAAGACTAGTTTGTTAAACACATTTCTTTTTTTTTAAGTTTTTCAGTATTGTGTTTTGAGGTTCATTGCCAAATTGATTCCTCCATCAGAATAATTAGTGATTAAAAATAAGTTTATTGTTTATTGGGAAAAATAATAAAATCCCAAATCAAGTAAAACATAAGCCACTCTAATATTTATTTCAACTATTAAATACATTAGTGAATTAATGTTTTCTTTTTATTTAAATTCATTAAATAAGCTAATCTTCATCCCTCTAGTTTATTTAAATGCATTAATTTTGAATTGTACTGGTCTACACCTCCTTTTGTTTGTATATGTTTAGGTGTAACCCTAGGAAAGCTATATCCCATACAGTTCAGTCCCAGAGTGGTGCCAGATTCAAAGAATCCCAATCCAAACATTAGTTTCACTCTTTGCCCAAGGCTCTTGAAGAACATAAAAGGTATTCACAAAGAACTTCTCTACATTTATTTAAAAATCAACTGGCTTCGCCTACTTACTAATATCCCAAGACTCTGGTAAACTTCTCACTTTCCTATTCCAGAAGATCACTCTCCCTCCTATTCATCATTCTATCTTCAAGTTCTCTCACAATCGCTTCTCTTCCCATATCTATCCCCTTGCACGTAAGTTAACATCCCCTGGAATTTTTTCAGCAAATCTCATCCTCTGCCACCACTATTATAGACCCCTGAAGTGAATGCTAAATGCCGAAGGAATTTTTCTCCATAATTCACTCTGGTAGGGATTGGGAGGTAAGTATGTCCTTTCTACCCCATCCCAATGTCCCCAAATTCCATGCAAATGGGCAGTCTGGATATTGGAGTGTTAGAATTGTTTTCAGCGGGCAGAGACCAAAATTGGCAGAGACCAAAGTTGGAAGAAGAAAGCATAAGGCTTATCAGTCCTCTCACATATACAACATTGCAATAAGAGCCCACTGGAATTGGTCTTTAAAAAAAAAAAAAAACAGATCCATATGATCTCCAAGATACACAGTTAAGTAAAAAATATGCCGCCATTTGTGTTTCTAAGAAAAGAGTGTATATCAATATATGCTTGTATCTAGGTATCTAGATAGAATAGCCTAAAGCGAAGCCAAACAAACCCCCTGCAGTCGAGTCGATTCTGACTCATAGAGACTCTACAGGACAGAGTAGAACTGCCCCATAGGGTTTCCAAGGCTGTAATCTTTACAGAAACAGACTGCCACAGCTTTCTCCCACAGAGAGGCTGGTGGGTTCGAACCACCAGCCTTTCTGTTAGCAGCTGAGTGCTTTAACTACTGCACCACCAGGGCTCCTTCTAGATAGAATAGTAATGCATATGTACCAAAAGATGATAACATTGGTTGCCTCAGGGGGATAATCGGGTGAAAGAGGTCAGGAGGGGGAGAGAGACTTACTTTTTACCACATGTCCTTTTTTCTCAAATTTTTCCTATTTTCAAAATTCTTTGACTGACATGAATTGTTGTTGTTAGGTACTGTTGAGTAGGTTCCAATTCACAGTGGCCCTATGTAGAGCAGAATGGGACACTGTCTGGTCCTGCACCATCTTCACTACCGTTGCTATGTTTAAGCCCGTTGTTGCAGCCACTGTGTCAATCCATCTTGTTGAGGGTCTTCCTCTTTTTTGCTGACCCTCTACCAAGCATGATGTCCTTCTCCAGGGATTGATCCCTTCTGATAACAACTCTAAAGTAAGTGAGAAGAAATCTCATCTTTCTCGCTTCTAAGGAGCATTCTGGCTGTACTTCTGCCAAGACAGATTTGTTTGTGCTTTTGGCAGTCCATGGTATATTCAACATTCTTCTCCAACACCATAATTCAAATGCATCAATTCTTCTTCAGTCTTCCTTATTTATTGCCCAGCTTTTGCATGCATATGAAGCGACTGAAAACACCATGGCTTCGGTCAGGCACACCTTAGTCCTCAAAGTGACATCTTTGCTTTTTAACACTTTAAAGAGGTCTTCTGTAGCAAACTTTCCATAAAATCCATGAACTGCCTATTCTAAAATAAAGTAGCTTTATCGTTATCAACAAATGGTGCCAGAACAACTGGCTATATAAAAAGGATGAAATTTGACCCATAACTTACACCATACACAAACATTATCTAAATATGAATTGTAGACTTGAATATAAATAATGATAAAGCTACTATTACCTATTCCAAAATAAAGATGTTTGCAAAAATCCATGAATTACCTATTCCAAAATACAGTTGCTTTAAAAGTTTTTAAAGGGAGATGATCATCCACACATTATTACTCAAGTTTGAGAAACATTGCTTTCAGTTGTATAATACTCACACCAACTAGACGAGATAAACATTCTTATCCCCGATCTACTGATGGAGAAACTAAGTCTCAAGAGTTTAAGTGACTTGGCTAAGTTACACAGATAATAAGTGTCAGGACAGGAATTCAACCTCAGAACCCAGTCTCCAAAGATCGTTATAACTTACCCTACCACATTTCCTCAATACAAACTAAAACAGACAAATGATGTGTTGAAGGTTATGAAGCATCCTAAGCTCACCTCAAAATAAGGATAGAATGCGTTCTAAAAAGAGAGGGTAGGTTTACAACAGCATCACAAAACTTCAAATGTCTAGGAATAAATTCAGTGAAAGATGTACAAGATATCTGCCCTGAAACAACAAAACATTGCTGAGAGAAATAAAGGCAGACATGAACTAATGGAAAGATACACCACACTCATGGATTAAAAAATTCAGTATCGTTAAGTTGTCAAGTCTCCCTAAATCAATCTACAGATTCAAAGAAATCACAATTGAAAGTTCAGCCACTTTTTTGGTGCATATTGAAAAGCTGATTGTAAAATTTATGTAGAAATGCAAAGAACCAAAACTCCTGAAAAAGAAAAACAAAGCTGGACAACTTACATTCTTGCCTTCAAGACTTACTACTACAAAGATACAGAAACCAACACAGTGTGATACTGGCAGACGATCAACAAATACATCAACGAAACAGAATAGAGAGAAGAAAGACCCACATACCATGGGCATATGATTTTTGACAAAGGTTCCAGAACAACTGAATGAGGAAATGAAAGTGTTTTCAACAAATGGTTCTGGAACAACTGGTTGTCCATATAAAAAGGATGATATCTGATCCATAATCCACACCATACATAAACATTATCTAAATATGAATTATAGACTTGAATATAAAAATTTAATGATAAAGCTACTGGAAAAAAAGGGTAGGCACATATGCACACCCGTGTTCATTGCAGCATTATTCACAACAGCAAAAAGATGGAAACAACCTAAGTGTTCATCAACGGATGAATGGATAAACAAAATGTAGTACATACGAACAATGGAATATTATGCAATGATAAAGAATAGTGATGAGTCTGTGAAACATCTTATAGATGGATGAATCTGGAGGACATTATGCTGAGTGAAATAAGTCAATCACAAAAGGATAAATATTGTATGATATCACTCTTACAAAAACTCAAGAATAGGTTTACACACAGAAAGCAATGTTCTTTGATGGTTACCAGGGATGAGAAGGAGAGAGAGGGAGAATCACTTACTAGATAGTAGACACGTGTTAATTCTGATGAAGGGAAAGGCAATACACAATCTGAGGGAAGTCAGCACAATGTGCCAAAGGTAAATGAAGATACTGAGAGGTATGCAAGAATAAAGGACAACTACGGTAAATGCTATAACATACACAATTCTGTGACAACAGAACAGCAACCAAAAATTTGTGAGTTGTTACATAGGTAGATATGTATGCTATATAGGTGTGGGAGGGCATACAGGAGTACATGCGTGTGCATATATAGGTATAGTTGTGGGTAACTGTATATACATATTTGTATATGGTGCATATATATTCATATATAAAATGAGGGGGCACAGTTAATGGAAACTTCTTAGGCATATCCAAACACCTTGTGGGACTGAGTTACTGGGCCTGAAGGCTAAGGACCACAGTCTTGGGGGACATCTAGGTCAACTGGCATAACATAGTTCATAAAGATAATGTTCTATATCCTAGTTTGGTGAGTAGCATCTGGGGTCTTAAAAGCTTGCAAGTTGCTATTTAAGATACAATTATTGGGTCTCATCCTGTCTGGAGCAAAGGAGAGTAAAGGAAACCAAAGACCCAAGAAAGCGATGACTCCATAGGCTAATGGCCCACACGAACCTCCTCTAGCCTGAGACCAGAAGAGCTAGATGGTGCCCAGCTATCACTACCGACTGCTCTGACCAAGGACACAATAGAAGATCCCAGTTACAATGGAAAAAAAAATGTAAAACAAAACTCAAATTCATAAAAAGACCAGACTTCCTAGACTGATATAGACTGGAGGAACCCCCAAGACTATCACCCTAAGACACCCATTTAACCTGGAACTGAAGCCACTCCCGGAGGTCATCTTTCAGCCAAATAATAGATCAGCCTATAAAATAAACAATAAAACTAGTGAGGAATGTGTTCCTTAGAACAATCAACTATGCAAGACCAAATGGGCAATATTTGCCCAAAAGCAAAGATGAGAAGGCCAAAAAGGGCAAGGAAACTAGAAGGATGGAAAAAGGAAAGGCAGGGTGGAAATGGGGAGAGTGCTGACACATTGCAGGGATGTTGAATGGGAAACTAATTTGCTGTGTAAACTTTCACCTAAAACACAATAAAATGTTAAAAAAAAAAGTAGGCAAAGATTTCTTAGAATGCAAATAGTGCCAACCTTTTTTAAAAATTGATAAATGGGACTTCCTTCAAATGTAAAACTTCTACTAATCAAAAGATACCCTTAAGAAAATGAAAATTCAAGCCACAGATAGGACCAAAACATTGACAATACATATAGCCAAACTGTATCCAGAATATGTAAAGAATTGCTACAAACCAACACCAAAAAAAGACAAACAACTCAAAAAATAAGCAAAAGGCTGAACAGACATTTCAAAAAAGAAGACATATGAATGACCAATAAATGCATGAAAAGGTGCTCAACTTTCTTAGTAGTCACAGAAATGCAAATGAAAACCACAGTAAGGCAGAACTACATACCTATTACAATGACTAAAATCTTAAATTGATATATAATATTTAAATTTTGAAACTAACAACAACAAACAACTAGTGGTGAGGAGAGCAACCATAACTCACCCATTGCTGATGGGAGTAAAAAACTATACATTCATGTGGAAGTTTCTTATAAAGTTAAACAAAAAACTACCTCATAATCCAACAATTCCATTCCCAGGGACTGAAGGAAGAGAAAAAAGAATCAAGTCCTCAATGACAATCAAGTACGTTCATTGCCATTTTATTCATAATAGCCAAAAACTACAAATACACCCAGTGCCCATCAACAGGAAAATGGAAAAACAAATTGTGGTATATCCATTCTATGAAATACTACCCAGCAACAAAGAGGTACATACTACTAATGCAGGAAACAACATGGACTAATCTAAAAACCATTCTGTTGAGTGAAAGAAACCAGACACCAAAGAGTATTTATCCTATGATTCCATATATATGAAATTCTAGAAGAGGCAAAACTAATATATGGTAATAGAAATCAGAACAGTGGTTACCTGGGGGAGAGGAGAATTGCCTGGGAAAAGGTACAAAGGAATTTTCTGGATTGATGGAAAGGTGCTATATCTTGATTGGGATGTTGGTTACATGAGCATACGTATTGTCAAAACTCATCAAATTGTACACTTAAGATTAGAACGTTTTACTGTGTGTAACCATACTTCACTGAAAAAAAGAAGAAAACAGAGAAGTAGGAGGAATAACTGGTATAAGATTTTTTTCAGGGCTTCAAACTAGTTTGAAATCGTTCATTCATGGCTGACAGAAACAAGGGCAACGTATGCATTGCATAGCAACCAGAGCTCTTGCCCTTGGGATTTTGTCCCGAGTAGGAAACAGCGCTGCCTCCCTCAGAGATGGCACAGCACACATTCAAAGCAGCATGGTTGGCCACCATCTTTGAGGGAGTCAGCGTTGTTTCCTACTCAGGACAAAATCCCAAGGGCGAGAGCTTTGGTTGCTATGCAATGCATACTCCGCCATCGTTTCCTTCGGCCAGGCCTGAACTGTTTCAAACTGGTTCAAAGCCCTAACTTTTTTCTTTTTTATGACTTTGTTCCATGTGTTTTTATTTTCCTTTAATTGTGGTAGCCCCACAAAATGCTGTTTTTAAGATGTAAGTCATAGAAGTAGGAGCTACATCTGTTTAACTTGCTTCACGTAATACCGAACATATTACAAATTATTAGTGAGGTTGTTTGATGAGGGGGAGGAGGGCAGAGGATGACAAATAACTAAATAACAAAAACTTGCTTTTAGTGCAGAAAAAGAAATTCAGATGGTAAATATCTTAGAGCATTTCAACTTAAAGTATGTCATTTAGGAAGCAGTCTATATCAGAGTGTGCAGAACATCAGTTAAACAGTTTCTAACCGTGTGCACAAGTTTACATTCCATTACTTCTCTACTTCTGTTGAGTTCAAGCAGTACCATCTGTTACATGAGTTTAAAACAGGTGTCTTTACCACGGTAAGTATCTTATGTTCTCTGTCAGAACGGGGGGAGGAAGTGTGTCAGGTAATATACTAGCGATACATTGATGTTATTTAAGAAACAACAAAACATGAAGACCTATGACCCCTTCATCCTAAAAACGAGGCAGAATTAAATGAAAATGATCAGTTAGAGCTCCTAGTTCATGACCAATGAAGCATAAAAATATGAAGTGTTGTGACTGGGCTGGTAAAGATCATTTAAAGGGAAGGGGTTAAAAATATGTGTAGCGTTACTAGATATCCATGGTGGGAAGTCTATTCTGAGAGGGCGAAGAACAAGGTCAGACCTAGTCAATACGCAACAATGGTGACAGTGTCACATCCATGACACATGGGTAAAGTTCAGTCATTTATAGCAGACAAAAAGGTCAGGCAAGGGCCCTGAATCCTCAATTCTAAGAGTCTCAGTAGAGAAAAGTGATGAGGGGTGCGTTTCGAAATCTACTGGTAACTGTAAATTTTCTCTCTAAAGACCAAAAGGAGGGGAAAAAAAATCCGTTGCCATACAGTCGATTGTGACTCATGGAGATCCCGTGTGTTATAAAGTAGAACTGCTCCGTAAGATTTTCTTGGCTGTTGTTGTAATGGAAGCACATCACCTGGCCTTTCTTCCATGGTACCACTGGGTGGCTTCGAACTGCCAACGTTTAGAAGCGGTTTGCGCCCCTACTGTAAACGGATATATCAGAAACATAGGAAAAATGATTTATGGGAACATCAATGACCAGGGAAAAAGAATACCTAGTTCTTCTCTCAGATTTCCACTAATAAAGCTGTTGTAACTCAGGCAGATGAGGTATAACAGCTCCTTAAATGATGTGTACAGAGATGGTAGCAAAACAGCATATGAAATCATGTTTCAGTCCATTACACTAGAAAAGAAGGTTGTGTGGTTCTGTTGAGTCAAAGTATCAGGCAAATGCAAATTACTGTTATTATTTTCAATAATGCTGTCAAACTCTTCTTAAAAGATCCTTTTCAGCTATTAGAGACATTTTGGTATATTTTAAATTTCTAGTTGTGATGAACAAGTAAGTGGTAATGCGTGTCCTTATGATGGGGTAATAGTTAAAATGCCGAGAAAAGCAGCACTTTGCAAATTGTTATTTTTCAGATCTGCCTTTAGAAGGTGTGCCCACAGATAGGAAGCGTACAGTGAATCTCAATGTAAATATCTGGTATAAAATTTTACAACGCAGGCAGTGTGTATCAACATCAATAGATGTTCCTGTATATTATGAGGAGTAACCACATACGAGGGACTGTATTTTTAAAAATTAATCAACGGAAGAAAAATACCAAGCATGAAGCTGTGCATGCAGCAATAACCATAATAGCAGAAAACTAAAAATAACACACGTCTGTCATATCGACTCGACGGCACTGGGTGGTATCATCAGGGAGGAAACCCTGGTGGCGTAGTGGTTAAGTGTTACGGCTGCTAACCAAAAGGTCGTCAGCAGTTGGAATCCACCAGGCGCTCCTTGGAAACTCCACAGGGCAGCTCTACTCTGTCCTACAGGGTCGCTATGAGTCGGAATCGACGCGACGGCAACGGGTTGTCATTAGAGAAACAGTTAAAAACCTAAGGTGCTTCAATTAAATGAGGTATTATTTGGTCATTAAAAACTGTAATATTCATATTCATAATACTGAAGATCTTAAAATACCACGGAAAATGCAGAAATATGTGAATAAGCAAGACTCTAAACTATATGTACCTACTATGCAAGTACAAAAGGTAGATATAGAGACAAGGACACAGGGAGGTGCTCAAAAATCGGCAGGATCATTTTTTTCTTTTTGGAAAAAAAGGTAATGCTATTTTATACTGCTTTGATATAATCAGCAAGCATTTGTATAGCTCTAATTGAAACACAGTAATGACATATTCCATTCATTAAAGATGTTGACTGTGTAACGGACATAGTTCTAAGCTCTTTACACACATTCTCTACCCCCCAATTCAATCAAACTCCTAAGATAACTGATAGACTCTACACTTTATTCCCGAAGACGGCTTTTTTTCCCCCTCACTTAGTAACATATCAGTGCATCTTTCCAGGTCAATATAAACCAAGCCATTGCCATCAAGTCGATTCTGACTCATAGTGACCCTATAGGACAGAGTAGAACTTCCCCAGGCTTCCAAGGCTGTATGTAAACCTTTACAGAAGCAGAATGCCACATCTTTCTCCTATGGAACAGCTGGTGGATTCGAACCGCAGGCTTTTCTGTCAGCGGCTGAGCGTTTAACCACAGTGCCACCAGGGTTCCTTCCAGTTCAACATATATGAATATATATCTAGCTGTAATTCATTTTTCTTATA
Source organism: Elephas maximus indicus (assembly GCF_024166365.1). Taxonomy (NCBI): domain Eukaryota; kingdom Metazoa; phylum Chordata; class Mammalia; order Proboscidea; family Elephantidae; genus Elephas; species Elephas maximus. The sequence continues at coordinate 165,552,303 of NC_064846.1, forward strand.
AACCTTACAGTAAGAATTTGCAGAATTAAATCAACCATTCTTCTACTGGTTGTTCCCAGCTTTACCACTACAAGGAAAAACTTCCCGGATATACCTGTACATTCAACCTTACGTTCAAACCAATTGCCCTCGAGTCGATTCCGACTCATAGCGACCCTATAGAACAGAGTAGAACTGCCCCATAGAGTTTCCAAGGAGCGCCTGGTGGACTCGAACTGCTGACTTTTTTGGGTAGCAGCCGTAGCCTTAACCACAATGCCACCAGGGTTTCCAACCTTACGTTATGGTGTGCTTAATCCAGTGGGATAAATTCTCAAAGCTGGGATTGCTGGCTCAGAAGGTGTATTTGTTTTTCATTTTGACAAATATTAATGGATACCCAGAAAAAAGCCCAGTGCCATCGAGTCGATTCCAACTCATAGCGACCCTATAGGACAGAGTAGAACTGCCCCATAGAGTTTCCAAGTAGCACCTGCTGGATTCGAACTGCCCACCCTTTGGTTAGCAGCTGTAGCACTTAACCACTACGCCACCAGGGTTTCCTATCGATGGATAGGTTCTCATAAAGGTTCTACATATACCTTCCCACCAACAATGCATGAATATCTGTTTTCCCAGGTTGTCACCAGTACTGGATGTTTGTTGTGGTTAGGTGCCATGAAGTCAGTTCTGACTCATAACCACCCTATGTACAACAGAAGGAAACACTGTCCAGTCTTGCATCATCCTCACAATTGTCGCTATGTTTGAGCCCATTGTTGCAGCCACTCTGTCAATCCATCTGGTTGAGAGTCTTCCTCTTTTTCACTGACCCTCTGCTTTACCCAGCATGATGTCCTTCTCCACGGAGTGGTCCCTCCTAATAACATATTCAAAGTATGTGAGACAAGTCTCAATATTCTCGCTTCTAAGGAACACACTAACTGTACTTGTTCCAAGACAGACTTATTCGTTCTTCTGGCAGTCCCTCATTTATTCAGTATTCTTCGCCAACACCGTAATTCAAAGGCATCAATTCTTCTTCAATCTTCCTTATTCATTGTCCAGCTTTTGAATACATATGAGGCGATTGAAAATACCATGACTTGGATCAGGCTCACCTTAGTCCCCAAAGTGACATCTTCGCTTTTTAACACTGTAAAAAGGTTTTTGCAACAGATTTGCCCAATGCAATACATTATTTGATTTCTTGACGCTGCTTCCATGGCTGTTGATTGTGGATCCAAGTAAAATGAAATCATTGACAACTTCAATCTTTTCTCCGTTTATCATGATGTTGTTCATGGGTCCAGTTGTGAAGATCTTTTTTTTCTTTATGTTGAGGTTTAAGCCATACCGAAGGCTGTGGTCTTTGATCTTCATTAGTAAGTGCTTCAGGTCCTCTTCACTTTCAGCAAGCAAGGTTGTGTCATCTGTATAACACAGGTTGTTTATCTGTCTTCCTTCAGTCCTGATGCCCCGTTCTTCATATAGTCTACCTTCTCGGATTATTTGCTCAGCGTAGAGATTGAATAAGTATGGTGAAAAGATGCAACCCTTATGCAAACCTTTTCTGATTTTAACCATGCAGTATCCTCTTGTTCTGTTCAAACAACTGCCTATTGGTCTATGTACAGGTTCCTTGTGAGCACAATTAAGTGTTCTGGAATTCCCATTCTTCGCAATGTTATCCATAATTTGTTATCATCCACACAGTCAAATGCCTTTGCATAGTGGAGAAAACACAGGTAAACATCTTTCTGGCATTCTCTGCTTTCAGCCAAGGTCCATCTGACAGCAACAATGATATCTCTGGTTCCACGTCCTCTTCTGAATACAGCTTCAATTTCTGGCAGTTCCCTGTTGATGCACTGCTACAGCCATTTTTTGAATGATCTTCAGCAAAATTTTACTTGTGTGTGATATTAATGATATTGTTCAATAATTTCCACATTCTGTTTGACCACCTTTATTTGGAATGGGCACAAATACAGATCTCTTCCTGTCTGTTGGCCAGGTAGCTGTTTTCCAAATTTCTTGGCATAGATCAGTGAGCACCTCCAGTGCTATATCCGTTTATTGAAACATCTCAATTGGTATTCCATCAATTCCTGGAGCCTTGTTTTTCACCAATGCCTTCAGTGCAGCTTGGACTTCTTCCTTCAATACCATTGGTTCTTGATCTTGATCATATGCTACCCCCTGAAATGGTTAAACGTCAACCAATTATTTTCGGTACAGTGACTCTATGTATTCCTTCCATCTTCTTTTGATGCATCCTGTGCCGTTTAATATCTTGCCCCTCCAAAAAACAACAACAAAAAAAACAAACCCATTGCCATCCAGTAGATTCCGACTCATAGCGACCCTATTGGACAGAGTAGAACTGCCCCATAGGGTTTCCAAGGAGTGGCTGGTGAATTTGAACTGCCCACCTTTTTGTTAGTTAGCAGCCGAGCTCTTAACCATTGCGCAAATCCTTCAAAATTGCAACTTGATGCTTAAATTTTTCTTCAGTTCTTTCAGCTTGAGAAATGCCAGCATTCTGAATGCTATCAATCTTTTATTTTTTGCAATTAGTCAAGTGAAAATTGCATATCAAATCTGCACTCCTCCTTTAATGAAATTAAACCTCTTTTATTAGTTGATGGAATATCAGTTGAGATGTTTCAACAAACAGATGCAGCAATGGAGGTGCTCACTCATCTATGCCAAGAAATAGGGAAGACAGCTTCCTGGCCAACTGACTGGAAGAGATCCATATTTATGCCTATTCCCAAGAAAGGTGATCCAACCGAATGTGGAAATTATTTTTTTATCATTAATATCACACACAAGCAAAATTTTGCTGAAGATCATTCAAAAGCGGCTGCAGGAGTATATCGACAGGGAACTGCCAGAAATTCAGGCCGGTTTCAGAAGAGGACGTGAAACCAGGGATATCATTGCTGATGTCAGATGGATCCTGGCAGAAAGCAGAGAATACCAGAAGGATGTTTACCTGTGTTTTACTGACTATGCAAAGGCATTTGACTGTGTGGATCATAACAAACTATGGGTGACATTGAGAAGAATGGGAATTCCAGAACACTGAATTGTGCTCATGAGGAACCTTTACATAGATCAAGAGGCAGTTGTTCGGACAGAACAAGGGGATACTGATTGGCTGAAAGTCAGGAAAGGTGTGCGTCAGGGTTGTATTCTTTCACCATACCTATTTAATCTGTATGCTGAACAAATAATCCAAGAAGTTGGACTATAAGAAGAAGAAAGGGGCATCAAGATTGGAGGAAGACTCATTAAGAACCTGCGTTATGCAGATGACACAACCTTGTTTGCTGAAAGTGAAGAGGACCTGAAGCACTTGCTAATGAAGATCAAAGACCACAGCCTTCAGTATGGATTGCACCTCAACATAAAGAAAAAAAAATCCTCACAACTGGACCAATGAACAACATCATGATAAATGGAAAAAAGATTGAAGTTGTCAAGGATTTCATTTGACTTGGATCCACAATCAACAGCCATGGAAGCAGCAGTCAAGAAATCAAACGATGCATTGCATTGGGCAAATCTGCTGCAAAGGACCTCTTCAAAGTGTTGAAGAGCAAAGATGTCACCCTGAAGACTAAGGTGCGCCTGACCCAAGCCATGGTATTTTCAATCACATCATATGCATGTGAAAGCTGGACAATGAATAAGGAAGACCAAAGAGGAGTTGACGCTTTTGAATTGTGGTGTTGGCGAAGAATATTGAATATACCATGGACTGCCAAAAGAACGAACAAATCTGTCTTGGAAGAAGTGCAGCCAGAATGCTCCTTAGAGGCAAGGATGGCGAGACTGCGTCTTACATACTTTGGACACGTTGTCAGGAGGGATCAGTCCCTGGAGAAGGACATCACACTTGGCAGAGTACAGGGTCAGCGGAAAAGAGGAAGACCCTCAACGAGGTGGACTGACACAGTGGCTGCAACAATGAGCTCAAGCATAACAACGATTGTAAGGATGGGGCAGTGTTTTGTTCTGTTGTGCATGGGGTCACTATGAGTCGGAACCGACTCGACAGCACCTAACAACAACATTAGTTTATTAGCTACTTGCATTGCAGTTGCTATAAATATGAACATTGTTTTCTGTTGTGTCACTGTTCCAATCAATTTGTGGAAGTTCTTTGTAAAGTGGGGTATTGACTTTTTGCTTGTCATGTCTACTGTATATATTTGGCCCCGTCTATTCCTTGTCTTTGGACTTGGGTTTTTTTTTTATTATACATCAGCCATTTGTACATCTATTGATCAGTTCCTTGAATTTCTCTCTGTTCCCTGTTGTGATTCTTGCTCTCTCCTCACCCACAAGCTTACATAAACATTGTTCTGAATTTTCTTCTGATACTTATAAAGATTTAATTTCTATGTTAAGGGTTTTTAATCCATTTGGCATATATTTTTGTAAGTGGTACAAGGTTGGACAGAGTAGAACTGCCCCATAGGGTTTATATTTATTATCCTTCCTGATGGATAACAAAATTATACAAACAACATTTAATAAACAAATATTCTTTTCCTACTTAATTGTAATGCCAACTTTTCCAACATTAAAAACAAAACCAGTTGCTATTGAATTAATTCCAACTCATAGCAACCCCATGTGTCAGAGTACAACTGTGCTTCATAGCTTTTCCAATGGCTGATTTTTCAAACGTAGATCACCAGGCCTTTCTTCTGAGGTACCTCTGGGTGGATTCAAGTCACGAATCTTTTGGTTAGTAGTTGAGCACTTAACTATTTTCACCACCCAGGGACTCCTTTTCAATATTTTCCTATGTTCTTGGGTATGTGTTGGGGGTTGTCATGGATTGGACTGGGTCCCCCAAAAATGTGTATCAATTTGGCTAGTCCATGATTCCCAGTATTGTGTGATCATCCATCATTTTGTCATCTAATGTGATTATCTCCTATGTGTTGTAAATCCTACTTCCATGATGTTAATGATGTGGGATTAGCAGCGGTTATATGTTTATGACACAGGACTCAATCTGTAAGATTAGGTTTTGTCTAAAGCCAATCTCTTTTGAGATATAAAAGAGGGAAGTGAGCAGAGAGTCATACATGAGGACCTCATACCACCAAGAAAGAAGCACCAGGAGCATAGCGCATCCTTTAGACCCAGGGTCCCTGCGCTGAGAAACTCCTCAACCAGGGGAAGACTGATGACAAGGACCTTCCTCCAGAGCCAACGGAGAAGAGAAAGCCTTCCCCCGGAGCTGGCACCCTGAATTCAGACTTGTAGCCTCCTAGACTGTGAGAGAATAATCTCTCTTTGTTAAAGCCATCCACTTGTGGTATTTCTGTTATAGCAGCACTAGATGACGAAGACAGGGGCCTTTACTATGTACAATTGTTCTGGTTATTATTTCTCATGTCAGTAACATTCTGTTTTAATTATCATGGAATTATTGTAAGTTTTAATATGTGGTAACACAACATCCTGACCCCAGATTATTCTTCTTTTGAAAAAATAAAATTCGTTGGCAACTCTCACTCATTTCTTATTCCACATAAAATTCAGAATAATTTTTCTAGTTCCAAAAGTATCTTTATTTGGATTCTGATATGAATTATTTTGCATTTACATATGTGTTTAAGAAACACTGACATTTGTATAATACTCAGTCTTCCCAGAGAATACATGGTGTGTTTCTCCAACTATCTAGGTATTTTTTAATGCCCTTCAGTAAAATGCTAAATTCTGTATCCTTACTATCTGATATAGCCTAGTCCTAGATATTTTATAGCTTGAAGAAATATTGTGAAAGAACTTATTATCTACTTCTAACAAGTTAGAAACTGATGTTTTATACATATCTTTTGTACCCTGTTCCTACTTATCTGTTCCTTCTTTGTTCCTACATGCATAAGCAGAGCAGTTTGGCAAGTAGGCCAGTCCAGATATGTGCCGGGGAACACCTCATCCCAGCCAGGGTCCCCCCGTTCATCTTAGAGTCGTACAATGTATGGTTTGATTACTGGGCAAGGAACAGTACAGAATGCTCAGGCATGAACACAAACCTCATTCATCACGCCCAGTGTCCCCCGACTGCCAAATCACCCTGGTCCAAGTATTGTCCTGGACTTAGTGCTGTGCAACCAGAACGGGGACAATTTCCCAGAAGCCCCGGGAGCCTTGCTAAAAAGCCCTCGACCAACTGTGGCAAAGTTCCCCACCATCATATGTTGAAAAGTCTTTCTCTCCTCTGTTGGTTCACGAAGCTATTAAGTTTGTGTGTGTGTGTGATTCTAATATAAAGCCATTCTTGGACTCTATTGTAAGTAGGAAAATCAGCAACATGGTCAAAGATTGACTCACGAAAGAAGACTGAAGACATTTAACCTAAATATCTAAAAACATAGACGTGTTTAAAGAAATTACAGAAGCTAAGAGCTTGGCTGCTAACCAAAAGGCCGGCAGTTGGAATCCACCAGCTGCTCCTTGGAAACCCTATAGGGCAGTTCTACGCTGTCCTGTAGGGTCACTGTGAGTCAAAATTGACTTGACAGCAGTGGGTTTGAGTAATTTTTTTTGTACATCTGTACAAAAGAAGAAGAGCCCTGGTGGTACAGTGGTTAAAGTGCTCAGCTGCTAACAGAAAGGTCATCGGTTCGAAATCACCAGCCTCTCCAGGGGAGGAAGATGTGGCAAGGTACTTCCATAAAGATTTACAGCCTTGGAAATTCTATAGGGCAGTTCTACTGTGTCCTATAGGGTCGCTATGAGTCGGAATTGACTCGATGGCAACGGGTTTGGGGTTTTTTTTTTGTTTATACAAAAGAATTTTATTCAGTCTATATAAAAGATATTTCAAAGACCATTTCATGGCATTGTAAATGCCCATGTTAGCATATTAGATTCAAAGGAAATCTTTCAAGACTGCATATTTAATTTGATTTTTTGGAGATCGTGTGAGAGACAAAAGAGGTAGGAAGTATATACATACAATATGCAATGTGCAGCAGGTTCAAAGTGTTTTTATATATGTGTACAGGGATCACACTACTTTTTTGCTTTTTACTTTTCAGATTTTCTACAGTAAACATAATCAGAGGAAAAAGATAAAACAAATCTGATTTAAAAGCTGTACTCTCTTTTACATTCATCTTATAGGACAGTTAGAGCTCTTTTGTCGTTCACGGTGTCCCTCTTTTTATCATTTACAGTATAATGTGGTAATGTGTCAGATTGGTTTGGAATCAATATTTTAATACTCCTTGTTTCTACTCTATTTTTTCATCGGCAATGAAAATAAGTCTAGTTTGGGGGTGCCAAGGCAAACGGCCCTTTAAAATAAACTTTTTTAATCTAGTTTATAAGGTGCACCTACTAAGAGCATATTCCCAGTTGAAAAGTTTGAAGGAAACATTTTAACTAGCTGTGATCCAAAGATATATTGACACGTGAGGAACGTGCTTCTTAGCTCAATCAAGCATAGGAGACCAAATAGGCCACTCCTGTCCAAAAGCAAGATGAGAAGACAGGAAGGGGCAGGAGCTGGACCAATGGACACAGGGAACCTGGGTGGAAAGGGGGAGCATGCAGTCACATTGTGGGGGTGCAACCAATGTCACAAAATGATATGTGTATAAATTTTTGAGTGGGAAATTGAGCTGTAAACTTTCACCTAAAGCACAATAAAGTTTTTTTTTAAAGATATATTGATGGAATGTGGGAAATGAGAAGCAATTTCCAGTCCAACATGCATCTATAATATCATGTCCTCAATCACAGTATGGATTCTTCATTTAAATGGTTCTAGATCTTTCTATTATGTTTAAAATTCAAGTCCAATAGTTTCCCTAAGACTTCTGTCTGGTGGTCTCCAAGCTCTGAGCTGAGACTGAGTGGAGTGGAGTGGGGAGGGAAGGAGCCAGGTCCCAGAGTGTATGTGGGAGGGCTATAAGTCTATATGCACAACACCTACTATCCACAGATGGAGTATTCTGTGTGGAGCAGAGACGTATGGTGAGGCAATACGATGTAGTGACTAAGAACACAGGTCCATCTGCCCGCATCTGAAGCCTGACTCAAACATCTACTATCTGTGAGACAAACATATCTGTGAAGGTGGGGGTGAGGGAAGAAGAGGAGAAAGTCTCAGCTATGAAAAGCAAAGACATTACTTACTTAATTTGATTCTTATCATCTTTCATGGCCCACCATACTGTGGGGTCTACTTAAATACCTAAAGGTGCTAAGGTGATTATCACTGCCTCTGCCAATGAAAGAAATCAGAATTCCCAAGAAAAAAAGACACTATGAAATTGCTATTATCTAACTAGTGAGTACAGCGGAGCTTCAGCTTACATGGGGGGTGAGAGAGCAGGGTTTGACGTTCTGTAACAAGTTTAAGGTGAAAATGCAGTCAAGTCAAAATTACCCTTGGGTAAAAAGCTCTTCACTGGCCATAAAGGGTAGTACAGTAGCATCTTTCACTAAGCCCAAGGCAGCCAGGTTTTTCTCCAGGTTTGGAACAAGATCACTGAGCACCAGGGGAAGTTGGTGGCTTGTGTTTAGAGGCTGAGTTATATGAAAAATTCATCTAGGCAGGTGGGAAATGAGACTGAAAGAAAAGCAGATTCTACCTCCACTTCACGCCTCAGCTCACGGGGGCCTTTGCTCATTGAGTGGGAAGTTGGATGGAACATTCTCTCACTCTCTCTCATCAGATGAAAGGAATAGTCTCTGTGTGTGTGTGTGTCTTCATGTTTCTCTCTCTGCCTCTCTCGTCAGATGGAATATTCCGTGTGTGTGTGTGTGTCTATCTGTGTCTTTCTCTCTCTCTCCCTCTCCTGAATTCTTGTGGATGATTTGGTAGACTAAATGCAAGCCTGACTGCGACATGACTCTACAGGACAACCAGTGTCCCCAAATAACCAGGTCTTCATAGGACTAAGATTAAAGCAGAATAGGTCAACCCAGCCTTTTGCTCCCAGGCAAAACCACTGTTTGCGTGGGTGAAAGAAAGCCAAGGGTAAAGTCCTCCCTTGGCTAAGAACATCCTCTCTCTCAAAGACCCACAAGACCATTTTACCAAGTGCTTTCTGGGCCAGTAATGGAAAGATGTGGATCTGCCATCCAGACCACCGAGCATTCATTTGACTTTTTGGCCACCAAGCAGAGCTCCCTGATTTTAAAATCATGCTGCTCAGCCAAGTGTCTCTACGTCTGCAGAAAAATTAATCTCTCCCCTTCAGGAAGGGAGTTGTAATTCACAGTTCAGCCCTGATGACAGCATGAGCTAATTAACCGACCTTGGAAACAAAGTCGAGCAGTTTTTATTTTATTTTAAACCTGTTTAATAAATATGATGTGCATAGCTGCTGAGGCAGTAGCCACCGCTAGGAAATTATTATGAACATAAATTAGCAGAGCAGTTTGTCTAACCCACAGGTAAGCAAGTTTTCAGATTGATTTGTTTTTAAAACAGAAATCAAAGTTGTCAAGGCAAAAATTACATGCAAAAATGCTGAGGCATTGATACAGAAACAAGAAAGTAAAGTTTTCAAAAATGCGGGGAACAAACCACAAGGTTGGTTTCAAATCATAGACTCCAAGGCAAATGGAAATGTTATGGTGTCTTAGAAGGAGGAGTAAACCCAAGGCAGAGAGCGTTAAATTCCATTCAGCTGCACCAATTCCATGTGCTCTCCCGGCAGGAAGGGCTTTATAGCTGGGGGCGGGGGCAATGTAAAATTCGGGGTCCATTGTTCATAAATTATTAAGAATTTCAGGAAGGTTGCAGTAAATTATTAAACCAAGCACAGAGCCTCCTCAGCGTGGGACTCTGCAAACACACAGGTCGCACCTGTCTCTAGCTTTCATTTTTTATCACTGAAATGGGAAGAAATAAAATTATATTTGCCTTGCCTCCTTCAAGGGGTGACTGGGATGATAAATTGGAATAATATCGGTAAAAATGCTTTCCTAACTCTGAAGCTCTTTATCTACAACTGAGGCCATGGAGAACCTGGAAACACAAGGAGGGGAGACGTCTCCTGCAAACCCCCTGTCCACTTATAGGAATTTAACCGTTTAAGAAGAGATAGCCAAAGACTCCACCTATATTTATTCAGTGCTTTATAATTCACAAAGTTGAGATTGAGCCCATTCTAAAAAGTTTTCACTTAATTAAAAGAAATGAGCTCAAAATTTTATCAGGGGCCAGAAAGGGTGAAGAGGTGAACTATTGGAGAGCCTGGCCAAATCAGATGGACAGTTGCAGCAGACCTAAATGGCTGGTACCTGACTAACCTCATCCTTAAGACTCTTTGCCCTACCACAATACTAATTATTAATGACTGTTCTGGGCTGGTAAAATGACTGGGAGGGGAAGTTATCCTCCAGGTATCAAATAATCATGGCTAGAAAAGCCAGGGGTGGCCCGCGGTGTGATGGATCACTTTGTGTGGCCTTTCTCGCCGTGGTCTTGTATCTCACCCAACTGATTGGGTGGGATTGTGTAAATAAGGTAACTGTGCCTGTCATGGATTGAATTGTGTCCCCCCAAAATATGTGTATCAATTTGGCTAGGCCATGATTCCCAGTATTGTGTGATTGTCCACCATTTTGTCTTCTGATGTGATTTTCCTATGTGTTGTAAATCCTGTTACTATGATGTGAATAAGATGGATTAGCAGGAATTATGTTGCTACAAGATTAGATTGTGTCTTAAGCCAATCTCTTTTGAGATATAAAAGAGAGAGACAGGGGGACCTCATACCAGCAAGAAAATACATCCGGGAGCAGAGCACGTCCTTTGACCCAGGGTCTCTGCACCTGAGAAGCTCCTAGACCAGGCGAAGGTTGATAACAAGGACCTTCCTCCAGAGCAGGCACAGAGAAAGCCTTCCGCCGGAGCTGACGCCCTGAATTTGGACTTCTAGCCTACTAGACTGTGAGAGAATAAACTTCTGTTTGTTGAAACCATCCACTTGTGGTATTTCTGTTATAGCAGCACTAGGTAACTAAGACAGTGGCTGACCAAGGGGATTGGTCAGTTTTGCCACCCTGCTAGGCTTAAAAGAGAGCCAATTCCAGAGCAAAGAGAGATCTCACCACTATCAAGGAAGAAGGGGCAAGAGTAGAGTGTATACTTTGGACCTGGGATCCCTGTCCTGAGAAGCTCCTGGAACCAAGAGACAGAGAGAAAGAGAGAGAGAGCTGCAACACTGAAGATGGTGAGAATTGGTTGCAAGGAAATACTGGCAAAAGAGACCAGCAGCAGGGACTGGTAGCAGGAGACAGTGTGGTGGGCTTCCTGGACCACAGAGTGAGAAAGTTGAGTGCCTTTGGGCAGGAGTCTTGCTGGAAGGGTAGGGTGCCTCTCAGCACTTCGTGAAGGTAGGTTTGCTGGCCCACTAGCTAGAGCTGGGCGCTTTCAGGCCAAGGCTTACTGGCAGAGTTGGGTGTCTCTGGGCATTTACCAGCAGAGCTAAAAGAGCTTTGTAACACTAGCCCAAACAGGGCAGAAGCCAAGCACCACAGAGAGGCATGCCTGTGAGCACAGCTGAGAAGAGGCTGTCTTGACGGAAGAACTGTATCCTGAGTGTTCCTGAACCTGAATTGTAATCTGTTACTTCCCTAATAAACCCCATAACTGTAGGGGAAAAAAAGAAACCAGCTCACTGAATGCAATGTGGTATCCTGGACTGACTCATTCCTATGTCTGGAGATTGGCTTTCTGTTGGCTTACCCAGTAGAAAAGTACGGTCTTTTCTGGAACAACAGGGGCACCATGGTACTGTTCTACATGTCTCTCTCACCATCATAGCCATTTTATGAAAATTGAGATTGAGCCCACTCTAAAAAGTTTTCACTGAATTAAAAGAAACCGATTAACTAAAAACGCAACGTGGTATCATGGATTGGATCTTGGAACAGAAAAAGGACACTAGTAGAAAAACTGGTGAAAAACTGGAGTTTAGCTAACAACAATATATACCAAAGTTCATTTTTTGGTTTTGACAAATGCACCCAGTTATGTAAGATGTTAGTATTAGGGGAAGCTGGGTGAAAGTTGTGCGGGCTCTGTATTATCTTTGCAACTTTTCCAGAAATCTAAAATTATTGCAAAATAAAAAAAGTTCATTTAAAAAAGAAAGAAAGAAACCAACCCAGTTTGAGTGTAGCTGGGAGGAAATGATGATTCTTATTAACTTGGAGGTAAAATAAGATAAGCTTCTATATTCAAATATGGAAACCTGTCCTAAATTGTCTAGACAGTCATTTTGAATTGCATATACCTAAGTACATCTCAGTCTCATATTATCCACCACCCATCTGCCATTTTTTCATACTGTAGTGGCTTGCGTGTTGGTGTGATGCTGAAGCTTTGCCACCGGTATTTCAAACACCAGCAGGGTCACTCATGGTGGATAGGTTTCAGCATAACTTCTAGACTAAGATAGACTAGGAAGAAAGGCATGGAGATCTACTTCCAAAAGTTGGCCAATGAAAACCCTATGGATTACAACAAAATATTGTCTGATATAGTGCTAGAAGATGATGAGACCCCAATACTCCCCAGCATGTTTTCTCCTTTTTCAAAATGGGCAACTGAAAGCTTAACATAACTAGGGCCATGATAAACCTATAAGTTGTCCTTCCCCTGCCTGCCTCCTTCACATACCTGTGTTAATGACTTTGTTTTGACCAAATGCTAATGACTTTGTTCTTTGTTTTAAACTGATGCAAATAAACTTTTGTTCTGTCCGGACTACCTGTGACATACAACCCCCAGAGGAAAGTTGGAGCCCAGGTATCAGATATGTATATCTTTAACCTAATAAAGAAATGTCTGGCAGGGGACTACAAAGACACTTGTAACCCTTGTAAGATTCTATATAAGCTCTAATGTAAAACTGCTTTGGGGACTCCATAGAGACAGCCTGTGTTGCTGCTGGGTCCCCGGTGATGTATCCAAAAAACAAACTCAGTGCCGTCGAGTGGATTCCGACTCATAGCGACCCTATAGGACAGAGTAGAACTAGCCCATAGAGCTTCCAAGGAGCGCCTGGTGGATTTGAACTGCTGACCCTTTGGTTAGCAGCCGTAGCGTTTAACCACTACACCACCAGGGTTTCCCCTGGTGATGTATAAAAAAAAAATCTCCTTAATAAACTTTCTCACTCTTTCTGACTTACAGTGTGTTTCATTGGCTCGACTGCTCCAGGGCACAGGCCCTAATCAGGTAACAATGAGCCTACTAAGTTGGAAGACACTCAAAATACACAGTGGCTGCAACAATGGACCAGTGATCATGAAGATGGAGCAGGACCAGGCAACATTTTGTTACATTGTGCATGGGTAGCCAACTCAACAGCAACTAACAATGACAAAATCGACAAATACATACATACATATATAAATAGAAAGAAAGAAAAGGAGTAGGGAAGAAAACAGACTAGATTAACAGAAATGGCTTCAAATTTTGCTGCCCAGGAATATTCTACAAATTTCTAAAGGTTTTACTTTGATTCTAGAATCTTCTTTTAGCTAACATTGCTCCAAATTCTTTTCTTATTAACATTTTTTTCCTGATTGCAAGAGTGATTCATGCTTGTTGTACAAAATTGGAAAATACATAAATACACAATTCAAAAAAAGTATCTGTGTCTTGGTTATCTAGTGCTGCTATAACAGAAATGCCATGAATGGATGGCTTTAACAAAGAGAAATTTATTTCCTCACAGTAAAGTAAGCTAGAAGTTCAAATTCAGGGCGTCAACTCCAGGGGAAGGCTTTCTCTCTATGTCAGCTCTGGAGGAAGGTCCTCATCAATATTGCCCTGGACTAGGAGCTTCTCCTCGAAGGAACCCCGGGTCCAAAGGATGTACTCTGCTCCTGGCACTGCTTTCTTCGTGGTATGAGGTCCTTTCGTCTCTCTGCTCGCCTCTCTCTTTTATATCCAGAAAGAAACCAGCTCAAGACACAATCCATTCTTATAGACTGAGTCCTGCCTCATCAACACAACTGCTGCCCATCCCCCGTCATTAGCAGCATAGAGGCAGGATTTACAACACATAGGAAAATCACTTCACATGGCAAAATGGTGTACAATCATACAATATCAGTAATCATGGCTCAGCCAAATTGATACACACATTTTTGGGGGACACAATTCAATCCAGACACTATGATTCTGAGATAGATATATAATCACTGAGTCAACATTTTGACTCACTTTCAGTTACTCTCTTGTGTGTTTGTATGCCCCTGTGTACATAAAATGTATTTTAGAATAATGGAGGCCATTCTATATAAATCAACATTTCCAAAATTATGGTCCATAGAACATTGGGATTCATGTACAAAAAATTGGGGAACATGGCATACCACAGTCTCCTTCTTGGAGATTCATTCTGCGTAGTAACATAGTGAGCAACATGAGAAGTCCTGCTTAAGATTTTTTTTTAATTGTGATAAAATATATATAACAGAAGTGTGCCATTGTGACCATTTTTAAGTGTACAGTTCAGTGACATCAATTGCACCCACCGTGGTGTTCTACCATCACCACTATTTCCCAACGTTTTTCATCATCCCAAACAGAACCTGCATAACTTTTTTAAAAAAAAATTCTTCTCAGTGTTTGAATTCTATTATTATCCAACAGCATACTATTTGGTTATCTCTGGTAAAAATAGCTCTTTTTCACCTAACATGTTACTAAAATTTAATGGCAAATATCGTAATGGCTACAAATATGACATCAGAGGAGTGTACCATTTTTTATTATAGCAGCAGCAGGCAAACTGTTTCTGTAAAAAGCCAGAGAGTAAACATTTAAGGTTTCGTGGGCCAGATGGTCTGTGTCCAACTGGCTCTATAGGCACAAACTCTGCTGCAGAGGCATAAAAACAGCCATAGGCAAGACATAAATGAATGGGCATGAGTATGTTCCAGAAAAACTTTCATATAGTTTTCCTGTGTATTGAAATATTATTCTTCTTTTGATTTTTTTCCAACCATTTGAAAATGTAGAAATCATTCTGAGCTTGAAGACTGCACCCAAACAGGTAGTGGGCCATATTTGGCCCACAGGCCATAGTTTGTCCACCCATTTCTTGTTTTTTCCTCCTATTTTAAACAATATTATATTGGAGATTTGGATGAATAAGTCTTTGTCTAGATTTCTGATCAATTCCTTTGGATGGATTCCTAATAAATTCCTAGAACTGAACATCTAGGCCAAGTACATGACAACTTGGCTAGGCTGTGGTGCCCAGTTGTTTGTGAAACACTAGCCTAGATATTGCTGTGAAAGTATTTTGTAGATGGGATTAACATTTACAGTCGGTTGACTTTAAGTAAAGGAGATTACCCTCAGTGATATCGATGGGCCTCATTCAATCAGTTGTCAGGCTTAAGAGTAAAAACTGAGGTTTCCCAGAGGAGAAGGAATTCTACCTCAAGACTGTAACATAGAAATCCTGCCGGAGTTTCCAGCCTGCCACCAACCCTACAGATTTTGGATGTTCCAGCCCCCACAGTTGCATGAGCCAATTCTTTAAATAAATCTCTCTCTGTCATGTTGGTTCTGGTTCTCTGAAGAACCCTAATATAGCCAAGGAAGATGAATATTAAGTACAAGATGCATGTTGTTAAGTTGCTTTATAGAAAAATGTACAATTTATATGCTTAAGAGCAGTGTCTAAGGGTGTCCATCTCACTACAATCGTACCAGTTTTGACTATTATCATTTTGTAACTTCTGATAATTTAATACTAGTTACTAGCTGCCATTGAGTCAATTCTGACTCATGGTAACCCCATGTATATCAGTCTAGAACTGTGCTCCATTAGGTTTTCATTGGCTGTGATCTTTTGAAAGTAGATTGCCAGGCCTTTCTTCCAAGGCATCTCTGGTTGGAATCCCCAGGCGGTGCAAACAGTGAATGTGCTTGGCTGCTAACTGAAAGGTTGGAGGTTTGAGTCCACTTAGAGGCTCCTCAGAAGAAAGGCCTGGAGATAATTTCATAGATGAAAATTAAAATCATGTTTTACTATGCATTTCTCTGATTACTAGTGAGATTGAAAACTTTTACATGTTTTTTGATCATTTGCATTTCCTCATCTGTGACATATCTGTTCTGTGCCCTTTTCTCATTTGTTACTAAAATCTTCTTTGTCTGGTTTTTAAAGTCATGTGTGTTCTTTATATACTGGGCATATTAACCTTTCTAAATTCTTGCCAAACATTTTCCTAATATGTTGACCTTTTAATTTTATTTATGCTATGGAGCCCTGGTGGCGAAGTGGTTAAGAGTTCCACTGCTAACCAAAAGGTCAGAAGCTTAAATCCACCAGCTGCTCCTTGGAAACCCTATGGGGCAGTTCTACTCTGTCCTGTAGGGTCACTATGAGTTGGAATTGACTCAATGGCACACAACAACAATGACAACAACGACTTTCAGTTGTAGAGTAGATTTTAAATCTTATAGATCAAATCTGTCAATTATTTCCATTTTGGTTTCTCCTTTTGCTTTTATGCTGGGAAAGTCATTTCCTATTCAGAGAACATTTGAATAGTCAACAAAATTTTTTTCTAAATCTTATTATAGTATCATACTTTACCTTTAATTGCTTATATCATCAGGTATTCATTTGGTGCATGGTGTGAGGTAAGGTCTTAAACTTTTTTTCCCAAATTGCTAGTCAGTTTTGCCAGCACCATTTGTTACATAATCCACCCCTCCCTCCACAGCTGTGTGACACATCCTCCCTCTTACATAAATACTGGCGTCTATTTTTGGCACATCTAAGCCATCTCATTTATCTGTTTGTCCTTTCTGACACAAGTACAACATGGTTTGAGTTATTCTCATTTTAGCATATATTTGAATGTTAAATATAAAAATGTATGCTAATTTTCCTGAGGTTCACCCTTCAGCCGAAGAGAGGACAGGCCCATAAAACAAAACAAGACTAAAGGGGCACGCCAGCCCAGGGGCAAGGACTAGAAGGCATGAGGGGACAGGAAAGCTGGTAATAGGGAACCCAAGGAAGAGAAGGGAGAGTGTTGGCATGTCATGGGGTTGTTAACCAATGTCATAGAACAATATGTGTACTAACTGTTTAATGAGAAGCTAGTTCGTTCTGTAAAACTTTATTTAAAGTACAATAAAAAAAAGAAAAAAGGATGCTAATTAAATGGGAACCTTATTTGTTGTGTAAATTTTTACCAAAAACACTATAAAATATCATTTTTTTTAAATGCATGCTAAAATACCAGTCCAGTTTGTTACCCTAAGTTCTTCTCAGAAGAAATTGGAGGGCATCTTGGGGGTATTTATGGTAGGAAAGGCAAACCCAGCATATGAATAATCTACAACAGAAATCATCCATGCACAGATCATTGACATCAAGCTTACTCAGAGAAAAGAACCAGATTTGGACCAAAAAAATTATCTGAGGGTAAGAGTGTGGGACACACACCATCTTGGGAGAAATTCTCTCCTCATTTACTTTAGGCCTGTAGACAATACACAGTCAATTCTTGTTTCTCTCAATTAAATCTGCTACAAAAATGTGGCTAGAACTCCATAGATCTTCAGTCCAAATGCTTTAGCCAACTCATAAAAAAACATAAAATGTGCTCTGTGGGAACAGTATCTTTCTCTCTTCCTTCTCTGCACACCTTCCTTGGATGGGTTGTAAACACAGAAATGCTCAGAAGTTTGTCAGCAGGAGGAAGAAACAGGAGCAGCCCCATCCTGATCAAACCCCAGATTGATTGTGTAGACCTGGGCTGGCAAACTATA
Organism: Elephas maximus indicus; assembly: GCF_024166365.1. Lineage (NCBI taxonomy): Eukaryota > Metazoa > Chordata > Mammalia > Proboscidea > Elephantidae > Elephas > Elephas maximus. The sequence goes on from NC_064846.1 coordinate 165,570,100, forward strand.
TCCCACGGGTCAAATTTTGTCCAAAGCCTGTTTTTCTGTAAATAAAGTTTTATTGGAGCATGGCCTTGTTCTTTCATTTACGCATTGTCTATAGCTGCTTCCGGGCTACAATGGCAGGGTTAAGTAGTTTTGACAGAGACCAAATGGCCCACAAAGCCTAAGATATTTACTATTTGGCCCTTTCCGGAAAAAGGTGGCTGATTGTGTAATGGAACATCTGCTTCCTCACTCCCCACTAGTGCCAGCACTCACAAATATGCTGCACTAATTGTAAAGACAGATTATTTCTCTTTTCCTTTCACCTCAGCAATTCTTGCCTGCTTTTAATTAGAATCGACCCCAGACCCCAGCCATTCACTCAGCAAACCAGAGGGTAATGCAATCACAACTTTTCATTTCCCTCCACTGCGCTGCAATCAGTTCATAAATCCAGTCTGATCACCAAGGCCTGAGAAATGCTCAAGCCGGGGCCAAAAAAATAAAAGTAGAACCAGCTAAGAAAAGGACACGGTGCCCCTTTCATTGTCCTATTTCTGATGCGTAAGAGAGAAGCCTAGACTTAGGTGAGAATTCAGTGTGGAAATGTCCAAGTTTCAGGATCTCTAAAATAGATGCATTATTTTTAAGCACATTTCTTCTGCCAGTCTGAACACCCTCAGTGTAAGTGCTGAGACATGTACCCGCCTTTTGCTATCATCGAGGTCATTGTTGGCTCGAGACCGAGGCGCTCAGTTTCTGAGTCACAAACTAAGTGACACTTTGTGCCAATAATCTCATGTTTCCACAGCAGCAAACGAGAACAGCAACAGACCAAATGATAATGATGTTCTCAGCCTGATTTGTGTTCCAGACTTCAGGGTTCTAAGTGTGCAAAGTGTTTGTCAAATCCTTTCCTAGGACAGGGGGCAAAGTTATGAAAACTTCTTAGCTGTAACCAAACACCTTGAGGGACTGGGTCACTGGGCTTGAGGGCTTAGGACCATAGTCTCAGGGGACATCTAGGTCAATTGGCATAACATAGTCCATAAAGACACTGTTCTACATCCTTCCTTGGTGAGTAACGTCTGGGGTCTTAAAAGCTTGTGAACAGTCAGCTAAGATACAATTATTCATCTCTTCCCATTCGGAGCAAAGAAGAGTGAAGAAAATCAAAGACTCAAGGAAAATTAGTCCAAAGGGCTAATGGACCACACGAACCACAGCCTCCACTAGCCTGAGACCAGAACTAGATGGTGCTAGGCTACCACTACAGACTGCTCAAATTGGGATCACAATGGAAGCTTCTGGACAGAATGCAAGAAAAATGTAGAACAAAATTCAAATTTGTAAAGAAGACCAGACTTGCTGGTCTGATAGAGACTGGTGGAACCCCTGAGATTTTGGCCCTTAGACACCCTTCAAACCCGGAACTGAACCCACTTCCGGAAATCACCTTTCAGCCAAACAATAGACAGCCTATAAAGTGAACAGTAACATCTGTGAGGAACGTGTTCCTCAGAACAATCAACCATACGAGACCAAAAAGGCAGCATTTGCCCAAAAACAAAAGTTCAGAAGGCAGGAAGGGGCAGGAAAGAAGGACAAATGGAAACAGGAAATCCTGGGAAGAAGGGGATAGTGTGTTATCACATTGAAGAGATCGCAACTAATGTCAGGAAAAAATGTGTATAAATTGTTGAATGAGAAATTAATTTGCTTTGTAAACTTTCACTCAAACCGCAATAAAATGTTCAAAAAAAAAAAATCCTTTCCTAGAAGCTCATCCACAGCATTTGGTGAATACAATTGCAGGAACACGTCATTTATTCTGCTTTACCAGAATATGAGCTGTTCTGTATAGGTAACGTTTTCAAATAAATAAATGAAGTTTTTGAATAAATAAAGTTGAAATTCAGAATTCTTTGGGACCTAATCATTTTGGAAAGAATTTTCCTTTTCAAAATATGTTACCTCACTTTTTTAAAAAAAAATGTAAAACACTTGATTTTTCAGTGACTGACAGCCATTATTTTGAGCATTGAAGGCTCTGTGGAGAACTATCCCTGCCCTCAAGAAGTTTATAGTCTAGGTGTCAGCAAACATTTCCGGTAAAGAGAGAAATAGCAAACATTTTAGGCTTTGTGGGCCACATATGGTCTTTGCTGCATGTTCTCATTTCTTTAGCTGTTTGTTGGGTTTTTTTTTTAACCCTTTAAATATGTAAAAAATAATTCTTAGCGTGCAAGCCATACAAAAACGGGCTGTGGGCCAAATTTGTCGCACGGGCCATAGTTTGCTGATCCTGGGACTATATAAGAAAGTCTAAAAGAGTAGACATGAAAGGAATTCAGGAATTTTCATCACAGAGGAATAAAATTATAGTTGGACACATTAGGCTTTTTGGAGGATTCGAGTTGAGTCTTCAAAGGAAGGGTAAGGCTCCTTTTTTTTCAAAAGTGAATACACAGGGTGGCCATAAAGTCTGGGAACATAGATAATATTATTTTAAGGTCTTCATGAGTCAGAGCCGACTCACAACAACTAACGACAATAAAAACAACACTGTGATGTACTATCTATAAACCATTTTCTTATGTTAACTTGCCTGTGTTTTCAGATTTTTTGGCCACCCTGTACCCATGTTGCTTTTTTACTGTTGAAGTTATACATGTTTGTTGTAAAAACTCAAAGCATATATATGTATATATATGATAATGATAGCTAAAATGTATAATGCCCTGGCCATCTGCTAACACTATACTGAAATGAAGCAATGCATACACATATGAATCCTAAAATCAAACCTGTGTTTAAGCTCAGTTTAAAAGATGAGGGAACAGAGGCCGAAAGAGATTAAGAAACAGGCCCAAAGAGACCAAACGCAACCAAACCCATTGCTATCAAATCGATTCTGATTCATAGTGACCCTATAGGACAGAGTACAACTGCCCCATACAGTTTCCAAGGCTGAAATCTTTAAGGAAGCTGACTGCCACATCTTTCTCCCGAGGAGTAGCTGGTGGGTTTGAACTGCTGACCTTTCAGTTAGCAGCCAAGTACTTTAACCACTGTGCCATCAGGGCTTCCTGGCCCATAGAGAAAAAGATAGTAAATAGCACAGCCAGAATTGGAACCCCATATCAAATCAAAATCAAATCCATTGCCATCGAGTCAATTTTGACTCATAACGACCCTCTGGGACAGAGTAGAACTGTCCCATAGGGTTTCCAAGGAGTGCCTGATGGATTTGAGCTGCTGACCTTTGGTTAGCAGCTGTAGCTCTTAACTACTATGCCACCAGGGTTTCCTGTCATTGTACAAATGTACCATCATTTATTTATTCAATCCCCTGGTGTTGGGCAGGAAACCCTGGTGGTGCAGTGGTTAGGTACTCAGCTGCTAACTGAAAGGTCTCTGTGGGAGCAAGATGTGGCTGTTTGCTTCCATAAAGATTACGGCCTTAGAAATCCTATGGGGCAGTTCTACTTTGTCCTATAGTGTCGCTAAGTCAGAATCTACTAGATGGCAATGGGTTTGGTTTTTTGTTAGTGTTGAGCAGTGAAGTTGGTTCCAGTTTTCACTTACCGTGTTGTGATAAAACTCCCAACATCTTTAGTCACTTGCTTGATTATGTTCTTAGGATAAATTTCTAAAAATGGAAGCGTTTGCGCAAAAGATATGCCTATTAGTTATTGGGATAAATATTGCTGAATTGCCCACTCCTCAAATTTGTATGAATTTGAATTTCCACTTCTAGTGTATGAGTTCCTCTTTCCTCATGCTATCACTGACTGTGGACATTGACAATCTTCTATCTTTCACTGGTATTGTTGTTAGTTGCCATCGAATTGGCTCTGACCCATGGAGACCTTATGTATAACAGAAGATTGCCTGGTCCTGCACCATCTTCATGATCGTTGGTATGTTTAAGTCCATTGTCGCAGCCATTGTGCCAATCCGTCTCACCAAGGGTCTTCCTCACCCTCACTGGCCCTCTACTTCACCTAACACAACTGATCCCTCCTGAGGATGGGTCCAAAGCAAGAGAGTCAGACAGTGTTCTGTTGTGATCCATAAGGTTTTCATTGGCTGATTTTCAGAAGTAGATCATCAGGCCTTTCTTCCTAGTCTGTCTTAGTCTGAAAGTTCCACTGAAACTTGTCCACCATGGGCGACCCTGCTGGTGTTTGAAATGTTGGTGGCGTAGCTTCCAGCATCACAGTAACATGCAAGCCACCATAGTATGACACACTGACAGAGACAGGTGATGGTTTCAGATAATCTCTATCATGGATTCAGCTGCTAACCAAAAGGTTGCCAGCTCGAACCCACCAGCTGCTCTGCAGGAGAAAGGCCTGGTAGTCTGTTCCTATAAAGATTACAACCTAGGAAACCCTACAGGGCAGTTCTACTCTGTCTTAAATGGTCACTGTGAGTCAGAATGGAGTCGATGGCATACGACAACAACTAACATATATCAGGCATGGTGCTGGGTGTTTTGACTCATGAAGCAGCCCCTCTATCTTCCTTGGTGTGGAACACAGCAACCGATGATGCACCGGCAATTAAAAGCACCAATGTAGGAAAAAAAAATGTAGGAGCAGCCATAATTTGCAGAGCAGATTTGCCTTCAGGGTAGTGGCGTGACACATCTTAAATTAGCAAGGCTCCTGAGACACAGATTGCCCAGTCACCAATGCGCTGTGTTCAGTGCTCTTCAGACCGTCAGATGGCACTCCCAAGGATTAAGAAGGCTGAAGACTTCATTTGCTGCCTTTACACCAAAATATTCTTAAGATCCACGTAAAGCCCTCACTTAGACATGACCATATGTGACACCGAGAAGCAGAATCATTTCTTTGGCTCTAATGGAGTAAATGAAAGCAACACCACAGAAATAAATACACCAAGTGCAAAAGCACAGCGCACTCTTTCATCTCTTAAAAGCCCTGTTTTACTCCGGTGAATAATGCCAGTTATCCTGGAGCAAACAGAAAAGGAAAAAAATCCTCTTTTAAGTAGGCAATTGGATCATCAAAGAATTCCTTTGATTCCTGAGAGTCTGCTTGAATTATAGAATTATGTCTTCACACTCTGCACTCCTGTCATCCACCAGAAAGCCCTTCTCTTTTAAAATGAAAGGCTGACTTTTCCCTTTTCAACACCCAAAGTGAGCAGCTGTACCCACATGAAGGTGAAAATGCTGAACAAAACGCTTTTTCAAATTCGTCATAGGTATATTTTATCTAAATGATGACAACCTACAAAAGTTTTCGTTCTGTTCATATAATGTCTATTTTTTATGGCACTCAGAACATATAATCCCATAGAAATGATATGATACATGACAGTGAGGTTTAGCTGCTGTCGAGTTGGCCCCCCACTCATGGCGACCCCATGCACAATCCAGCTAAATGCCGTTGGGCCCTGTGCCAGCCCCATCATCGGTTATGGACTGGACCATTGTGAGCCATAGAGTTTTCATTAGCTGATTTTTATAATTAGATCGCCAGGTCTTTCTTCCTAATCTGGCTTAGTCTGGAAGCTCCACTGAAACCTATTCAGCATCATAGCAACACATAAGCTTCCACTGACAGGTGGTAGCTGTACATGAGGTGAATTGACCAGGAATCTAACCTGGGTCTCCAGCATGGAAGGAGAGAATTCTACCACTGAACCAAAACAAAAAAAAATGCCCCCACTTAATCCATTAAGTCACTAAATAAATAGTATTATTATAACTCCATCTAGTTTCCATGTATTTCTATGGGAAATTTGTTTAGAATGTTCACACAATAAGGCAAAAATCTAAATTCTCAGCAGTAGCATCTGGAGACAGAAGGGTTATGAGAGTTGTGGTAGACAGTCCAAGGCCAAAAAAAGTTCATGAACCCTTTACATCCACATGAAAGTACTGCCTCTCTAGGTATTGAGTTGGAATCAACTCAAAGGCACACAACAATAGCAAAGGGATTACGTAGATACTTTTTTAAATTAACTTTTTGAATACATACATATTATATCTTCGAGGCTCAAAATTCAAAGTTACAAAGAGCATAGAGCAAAAAGTCTCCTCTCTCCCATAGCTCCCACCCACCCACTTCGTCTCCCATGTTACCAGTTTCTTGTGTATCCTCCAGAGGTTGTCTATGCACACCCAGGCGAATGTGAATTCCCCTCCCTTTTTTTTCTCTCTTCTTTTTTATCCATATTGTATACACGGGAATGTCTTCTGCTGTTTTGCACATACTGATAATGGTCCATTTTAATCATAAGCTATTAATAAGATCTTTAAATCTCAAATTTAGTGCAGTGCCATAATAGGAGTTTCCCAAAGTGTCATCCACAGGACAACCAATATCAGAATGACTGGGTACCTGTTACAAATACAAATACCTGGGCACAGCCTAGACCTAGAGAATCAGAAAGATATACACACTAAAGTGCATGATCTGCAAACGTGGAAGAAAGGGCATTGGCTTTGGAGTCAAATAGATCTGGATTTGGATTCAAATCATGGCTTTGTGTGTGCCCCTTGGCACACTCATCTGGCCAATGGAGGTAATGGTGTCAGCCTTTCTGTGTCCCTGGGAAGAATAGACATAAATTACATGTTCATATTAGGAACAATCTCAGGGACTGGTTTGTGAGCTCATAGGTACCCATACCAGCATCTTACAACCCTCTCCTGGAAGTTCCAGCAACCTCGCCCACCAACCTCACAACTGGGATATTAGGGAGCTTCTTTGTTGCCCACCCTTTTCTTGTCCACTTACCATGCTCCCTTCTCTCCTGTATTTCCCTTGAACTTAAGAGATAGCCCATGAGCAGGAGTTCCACTGGTAGAAATTTTCCAGTCCATTTATTGATTAGGAGCCTAAGGTCAATAGTAAACAATACACCTGCCCCTGTAATGCTTACAGTCTGTGAGGGTGACAGACAAAACTAAAGCAAATAAATTAAAGTACATATTGTAATAAAACCTTAGAAGGAAATGAAGCGAGAAAATACTTTGAATACAGTAGCCAGAGAAACCTGCTCTGAGGAGCTGACATTTCAGCTATCACCCAAAAGATGGCCAGTCAACTTCGGATTAATCTTCCTGCTGAAAACAATTATAAATGTTGAAGATGATATAGACAACAACCATTTGAGGGCGCTGGAGAACGTCAATGCAGGCAAGACAAGCAGGGCTGGAAGCTTTGAGAAAAGAGAAGCCAGGAGGTAAGCTCTACACTCTTGTGGAGCTTTTTCCTGAGAGTACTTTGCAGTCATGCATGGTCCAAGCAGACAGCAGCAGTATACTGAGCTGAGGAAATGGAGGCCACAGTTTGGAGCTGTCGAAGTGTCTAGAACATGAAGGGCAAAGTCCCAGAGAGACTTTGATTCCCAATAGCTGCAGAAAATGTCTCTTCAAGTCATTGGCTGGTTCCAAAGCTGTGTATGCACAGGGCGAGACTCTAGAAAACCCAGAAGCTGGCAGTCTAAAGAGCTGGGCAGAGGTTTCACCAACCACATGGTGCTAGAGGGACAGAAATTGTAGCTGAAATGCTATCAAAGTAGAGGGGTCTTGATAAACACTCCAGACTTGGTAAACATCCCTGGGCCGTGCACTAGGACATAGAAATATGCCTTAGGATTAAGGGAATAACTAAAATCGACTGTTCCTCACAAATTCTAAAAACCAAGACTCAACAGGACCAAGGTGAGCCACTGGTACTCTATTCGCCTGCCCCCTCCCCCCCCCAAAAAAAACCTTCACCTTCTTTACAAGAAGATAATATCATTCAGAGTCTACAATTTTTTATCCACAATATCCTGTATTCACCAAAAAATTATGACTATGCTAAAAAACAGGAATAACTGACCAAAAACCAAGAGAAATAAAATAGGTGATATAAAAGACTGACAGGTGATTCTAATATTAAAATAAGAGAAATAGAATCCTAAAGTAATTAATATAGGAAAAGATAGAAAACTTCAGCAGAGACTTGGAAACCATAATGAAAAGTCAACAAATTTGGGACTCTGCCCCCCCCCCCGCAAAAAATCAATACCTATAGTTAAACATTCAATAGACGGGCTTAGTATTAGGTACAACATAACAGAGGAATACAGGTGAGTAGAAAGTATACAAATTGATGCACAATATATAACAAAGACAGAAAATAAAGAAAAAAGCACAGTAGCCATGTAGGACATGGAGAATAGGCCTAGTATGTGTGTAATTGGAGTCCTAGAAAGAAAATAGAACAGAACCAATATTTGAAGCAAAGCAGTAATGGCTAAGAATTTTCCAATGGTATGAAATAAATAGATGAACAATACAAGCTGACAGATTCAATAAGCTCAGTGAGTCCTGAGCAGAATAAATACAAAGAAAACCACATCTAGGAACATCTTAAACTCTTAAAATAGAAGCTTTAGAGTGTGTTTTTAATCTCTGGTAGGCACAAACATCTCCCCCAAGGAAAAGATGAGAACTAGTAGAGCATGTTTGTATCAGGTGAGAATGTTCCAATAGAAAAGGAGAGTTACCATTACATGTGAGGGAGAAAAAGGGAGGTGGGAGACCCTGAAAGATCTGAATGACCTGATGGAAAGAGTGGAGTACTCAAAAAGCTGTAAGGAAATGGGATCCAGAGATCAAGTGGAGAGGTTAGAAGGAGGAGAACAACAGCACCCAGTGGTAAGTTCTGTATGTTTGTGTGCATGCTTGTGTGTGGAGAGGGGTTGTACAAATTGGGTCCTTCTATACATATTGTTTTGTATTCTGCTCTTTTGCTTTGTATATTATGAAAGACTGTAGTAAATGCTATTAGTGCCCCTACCCCTTATGACTTCAGTGCTTACAGCCCAACTTCCCACAGTCACCCTGCATTTCCTTGCCTGAGGGCTCTCTCTGGTGGTGAAGCTGCTTTGCCCCAGCAGGCTAGAAATGCCAGGGAACTAATGCCTCTTGGGAGCAGCTCTCAAAAAATGACTAATGGGAGTTGGTGTATAAATATCCCAGTTCTCTTGCCACTTGGCTGAGATAACTCTGAGGCATGGTTTATATGGGCTCCCAAAATTTCCCCAGTTGCCATTAGTGGTACCTGGCTTGCTAACCACTTGTTGATTGCCTTTCAATTCCTGTTTCACTTCTCAGCTCTAGAGTTTTCTTTACCTCCTAAATAGACAACTTGCATTCAAATTCTTGAGTCAAGAGTCTTTCTCTGAGGGAATCCAACCTAAGTCGACACCTTTCCATAGGATGAAGAGGGATGTTGTGAAGATTAAAGGAGTGAATATCTATGAAGTGTTAGAAAATGGTCAGGTATCTACTAAGCACTATATGTTTGCTGTCATTATTATTATTACTATTACTCCTACAGCTCCATGTGCCATGGCTGGTAACCTCACTATTAATAATTGCCTCAAAATGTCTTCTACCTTGTTTCACTAAAGAATAGTTTATTCACCAAACAATTGGACCTGGCCCATCATTTCCATTCCCTGTAGGCGACAGCAGGTGTTTACCCTTGGTGATAGTTCTGAAATTTCAATCGCATGTATCTGAATTATATTATTGTGTTGTAATCATTCTCCAAAGCTTCCACGCTCTTCCCTCTTACTCAGATATGGGGTATGCATTATTAATTAAATGACAAAGTTATTACACCCAGTAATTGAATTACTCCATAGCTCCTGCCTGCAGTAATTAACATCTATCAAAATAGGAGACGAGAAGTTGGGTTGCCCTTATTACAAATGGTTTGGTTTCATGGATTTTTGATCAAATTAATGGAATCAAACTAACAAGTGATTGAATTAAATGAAAGTCATTGTACTTATATTGCTCTTATTTGTTCCCAGGCACGACTGAACATCGAGAGTCCACTTTAAAGTCTACATATTTTTCTCTAGCAAACTTTCTCCTTCTCAGTGCAGACCCAGGAATGTGACTAGGCTTTTAAACTGATGAACAGAATTCTCATCAGACTATATTCACTAGCTGTTTTGCACACAAGAAACTACTTGAAAGTAAGTCAAAAACAACCAATTAGATCTAAAAATGATTCTGCAGCCACTGGACCAATTATAGGCATAACCAAGGAGCAGTTTGCGTGTAAAAATACTCATAAAATCAGAATTGTGCCAGAGTCAGTCAATAGCCATCAATTGTGATTAGTGTAAAGCAAAACAGCAATGCAAGGGAAGGCCTGAGAGGGCAAAAAAAATGAATCGAAGGGAAAGAAATTTCCTCATGAATAGGCAAACAGATTGTCTGTCATAAACAAGACACAGGACTGCATGCAGGAAAATCACCAAGGAGAAGACAGACCACCCCCAAAATAAAAGAGCCATCAAACTATATATCTGCACCAATATTCCAAGCAACATGAGCCACAAAAGCATCATTGAATCTGTATTTGTAGCAGTATTTATGACAACTATGGGTCTCAGCAGAAACACAGACTAACCTTTCTTCTTTACCTAAATCCACAATGACAAAATCTGCCTTATCTGGCATCACCCTCTCTTTAGACACTGTTCCCTTGCCCCACTCCAGAGCACATGCAAACACACATGCAACCACAACCATCACTCACAGGTTGGCTTAAAGCAACTTCAATCAACTTGTTCTAGTCCAGGTTGCCTGGGATCATCCTGTTTAGAACTATTGTGCCAGCTAGTAGTTAACAGCTCAGCTGCTAACCAAGAGCTCAGCAGTTCAAATCCACCAGCCGCTCCTTGGAAACCCTAGAGGGCAGTTGTACTTTGTCCTATAGAGTCACTATGAGTCAGAATCGACTCGACTGCAATGGCTTTTAAACTAGCAATAGCACCTTTTTGGCTCTCAAAAGTGTCCTGGTATAAATAAATTATGGTATATTCACAAAATGGAATACTATGCATCAATAAAGAACAGTGATGAATCTGTGAAATATTTCATAACATGGAGGAATCTGGAAGGCATTATACTGAGTGAAATTAGTCAGTTGCAAAGGACAAATATTGTATAAGACCACTATTATAAGAACTCAAGAAACAGTTTAAACAGAGAAGAAAATATACTTTGATGGTTACAAGAGGGGGGAGGGAGGGTGAGAGAGGGGTATTCACTAATTAGATAGTAGATAAGAACTACTTTAGGTGAGGGGAAAGATAACACACAATACAGGCGAGGTAAACACAACTGAACTAAACCAAAAGCAAAGAAGTTTCCTGAATAAACTGAATGCTTCGAAGGCCAGCATAGCAGGGGCAGGGGTTTGGAGACCATGGTTTCAGGGGACATCTAAGTCAACCGGCATAATAAAATCTATAAAGAAAACATTCTGCATCCCACTTTGAAGAGTGGCGTCTGGGGTATTAAATGCTAGCAAGCAGCCATCTGAGATGCATCAATTGGTCTCAACCCACCTGGACCAAAGGAGAATGAAGAACACCAAGGATACAAGGCAATTACCAGCCCAAGAGACAGAAAGGGCCACATGAACCAGAGACTACATCATCCTGAGACCAGAAGAACTAGATGGTGCCCAGCAACAACCGATGACAGGGAACACAACAGAGAACCCCTGAGGGAACAGGAGAGCAGTGGGATGCAGATCCCAAATTCTCATAAGACCAGACTTAATGGTCTGACTGAGACTGGAAGGACCCCGGTGGTCACGGCCCCTAGACCTTCTGTTGGCCCAGGACAGGAACTATTCCCGAAGCCAACTCTTCAGACATGGATTGGACTGGACAATGGGTTGGAGAGGGATGCTAGTAAGGAGTGAGCTTCTTGGATCAGGTGGACACTTGAGACTAGGTTGGCATCTCCTGCCTGGAGGGGAGATGAGAGGGTGGGGGGGTTAGAAGCTGGTGAAATGGACATGAAAAGAGAGAGTGGAGGGAGAGAGTGGGCTGTCTTATTAGGGGGAGAGTAATTGGGAGTGTGTAGCAAGGTGTATATGGGTTTTTGTGTGAGAGACTGACTTGATTTGTAAACTTTCACTTAAAGCACAATAAAAATTTTTTTAAAGTGTCCTGGTTTGAAAGGTAAATTATTGGGTCCCTCTACTGGGTCCCCATCCCCCACATGTCTGTCAGTTTGTCATACTGTGGGGGCTTGTGTGTTGCTGTGATGCTGGAAGCTATGCCACTGGTATTCAGATACCAGCAGGGTCACCCATGGAGCACGGGTTTCAGCTGAGGTTCCAGACTAAGACAGACTAGGAAGAAGGACCCGGCAGTCTACTTCTGAAAAGCATTAGCCAGTGAAAACCTTATGAATAGCAGCGGAACACTGTCTGATATAGTGCTGGAAGATGAGCCCCCCAGGTTGGAAGGCACTCAAAAGATAACTGGGGAAGAGCTACCTCCTCAAAGTAGAGTCGACCTTAATGATGCGGATGGAGTAAAGCTTTCAGGACTTTCATTTGCTGATGTGGCACGACTCAAAATGAGAAGAAACAGCTGCACACATCCATTAATAATTGGAACCTGGAATGTACGATGTATGAATCTAGGAAAATTGGAAATCATCCAAAATGAAATGGAATGCATATATATCGATATCCTAGGCATTAATGAGCTGAAATGGACTGATATTGGCCATTCTGAATTGGACAATCATATAGCCTATTATGCTGGGAATGACAACTTGAAGAATGGTGTTGCATTCATCGTGAAAAAGAACGTTTCAAGATCTATCCTGAAGTACAATGCTGTCAGTGATAGGATAAATATCCACATGCCTACAAGAAGACCAGTTAATATGACTATTCAAATTTACGCACCAACCACTAGGGCCAAAGATGAAGAAATAGAAGATTTTTATCAGCTGCTACACTCTGAAATTGATCGAACATGCAATCAAGATGCATTGATAATTACTGGTGAGTGGAATACAAAAGTAGGACAAAGAAGAAGAATCAGTAGTTGGAAAATATGGCCTTGGTAATAGAAACAATGCCAGAGATCAAATGATAGAATTTTGCAAGACCAACGACTTCTTCATTGCAAATACGTTCTTTCACCAACATAAACGGCGACTATACACATGGACTTCACCAGACGGAACACACAGAAATCAAACTGACTACATCTGTGGAAAGAGACAGTGGAAAAGCCCGATATCTTCAGTCAGAACAAGGCCAGGGGCCGACTGTGGAACAGACCATCAATTGCTCATATGCAAGTTCAAGCTGAAACTGAAGAAAATCAGAGCAAGTCCACAAGAGCCAAAATATGACCTTGAGTATATCTCACCAGAATTTAGAGACCCTCTCAAGAATAGATTTGATGCATTGAACACTAGTGACCAAAGACCAGACAAGTTGTGGAATGACATCAAGGACATCATCCATGAAGAAAGCAAGAGGTCACCGAAAAGACAGGAAAGAAAGAAAAGACCAAGATGGATGTCAGAGGAGACTCTGAAACTTGCTCTTGAGAGTCGAGCAGCTAAAGCAAAAGGAAGAAATGATGAAGTAAAAGAACTGAACAGAAGATTTCAAAGGGCCTCTCGAGAAGACAAAGTAAGGTATTACAATGACATGTGCAAAGAGCTGGAGATGGAAAACCAAAATGGAAGAACATGCTTGGCATTTCTCAAGCTGAAAGAACTGAAGAAAAAATTCAAGCCTCGAGTTGCAATAGTGAAGGATTCTGTGGGGAAAATATTAAATGACACAGGAAGCATCAAAAGAAGATGGAAGGAATACACAGAGTCATTATACCAAAAAGAATTAGTCGATATTCAACCATTTCAAGAGGAGGCATATGATCAGGAACCAATGGTACTGAAGGAGGAAGTCCAAGCTGCTCTGCAGACATTGGCGAAAAACAAGGCTCCAGGAATTGATGGAATATCAATTGAGATGTTTCAACACACAGATGCAGCAATGGAGTTGCTCACTCGTCTATGCCAAGAAATAGGGAAGACAGCTTCCTGGCCAACTGACTGGAAGAGATCCATATTTATGCCTATTCCCAAGAAAGGTGATCCAACCAAATGTAGAAATTATAGAACAATATCATTAATATCACACAAACAAAATTTTGCTGAAAATCATTCAAAAACGGCTGCAGCAGTATACCGACAGGGAACTGCCAGAAATTCAGGCCGGTTTCAGAAGAGGACGTGGAACCAAGGATATCATTGCTGATGTCAGATGGATCCTGGCTGAAAGCAGAGAATACCAGAAGGATGTTTACCCGTGTTTTATTGACTATGCAAAGGCTTTCGACTGTGTGGATCATAACAAACTATGGATAACACTGCGAAGAATGGGAATTCCAGAACACTTAATTGTGCTCATGAGAAACCTGTACATAGATCAAGAGGCAGTTGTTCGGACAGAACAAGGGGATACTGACTGGTTGAAAGTCAGGAAAGGTGTGCGTCAGGGTTGTATTCTTTCACCATACCTATTTAATCTGTATGCTGAACAAATAATCTGAGAAGCTGGACTATATGAAGAACAACGGGGCATCAGGATTGGAGGAAGACTCATTAGGAACCTGCGTTATGCAGATGACACAACCTTGCTTGCTGAAAGTGAAGAGGACTTGAAGCACTTACTAATGAAGATCAAAGACCACAGCCTTCAGTATGGATTACACCTCAACATAAAGAAAACAAAAATCCTCACAACTGGACCAATGAGCAACAACATGATAAATGGAGAAAAGATTGAAGTTGTCAAGGATTTCATTTTACTTGGATCCACAATCAACAGCCATGGAAGCAGCAGTCAAGAAATCAAAAGACGCATTGCATTGGGCAAATCTGCTGCAAAGGACCTCTGCAAAGTGTTGAAGAGCAAAGATGTCACCCTGAAGACTAAGGTGCACTTGACCCAAGCCATGGTATTTTCGATCACATCATATGCATGTGAAAGCTGGACAACGAATAAGGAAGACCGAAGAAGAGTTGACGCCTTTGCGTGGTGGTGTTGGCGAAGAAAATTGAATATACCATGGACTGCCAAGAGAACAAACAAATCTGTCTTGGAAGAAGTGCGGCCAGAATGCTCCTTGGAGGCAAGAATGGCGAGACTGCGTCTTACATGCTTTGGACATGTTGTCAGGAGGGATCAGTCCCTGGAGAAGGACATCATGCTTGGCAGAGTACAGGGCCAGCGGAAAAGAGGAAGACCTCAAGGAGGTGGATCGACACAGTGGCTGCAACAATGAGCTCAAGCATAACAACGATTGTAATGATGGCGCAAGACCAGGCAGTGTTTCGTTCTGTTGTGTATAGGGTCGCTATGAGTCAGAACCGACTCGACGGCACCTAACAACAACAACACACTGGGTCCCCATAGAAGGACTCCGACATATGTTTCCCTTCTGATCTGACATAATAGGAGTTCTGAATCCCAGGAATCATTCTTGAATATCTCTAAGTTTCCTTTGGAAGTACCTCTCAGATGCTAGAGTATGGTAGGCCTGTGGAAGATATTAGGGAAAATGAAATGGATTGGGAGATGAGAAAGTAAAATAAGGAAGGAGAGAGAGGGATAAAGGAAAAAAAAGAAGGGAGCCCAACCATTTACTCAGATACAATTCAATTCTGTGACCATCTGTTTGTGAATCCCTGGTCCTCACGAGAATGTGAGATAATATATACTTGATAAAATATTTCTCCCCTTCTCTTAATACATAGAAGACAGTCTACTAGAGAGAAGCGGGCATGGATGGACACAATGCCTTTATTCTGAAGTAAAGGCAAAGCATCATCATGGAGCTGAGATGCTTCCGTGCTTAAATTTTTTTTTAATAATAAAAGGAAAAAAGTTGTCATTAAAGAATAGTTTCATAAATGCAAGCAGCTCTTTGGTTTCACCATAAAAAAAAAAAAACCCGTTGCCATCGAGTAACAAACTATAGAACTACTAATGATGGAGCAATAGGATCAGGATAGTGGAAGAACATTCTAGAAGTCACTGACCTCACTTTGTCCTCAATATAATAGTATTTTTATCTGGCTTTTACTTGTCTCAAAGAGATCTTCTAAGTAATCATCCATCAAGATGATGAAGTATTGAAAGAGGCCAGCTAAAGGAAGTGGTAGAGGTTCTATCCCTAGAGATCTACCAGAAGAAAATAAATAATCACCTTTCTTGAGTGGTATAAATGTTAATCTTCTGGATCAGCTGATTTTTCAAGTTACTTTCCAGCTACACAAAATCTAGGATTAGTCGGAACTTTGAAATCGTCTCTAGGCAATACGCTAATACAAATGTTACGGCATTAACAGATGCAGGGAAAATGTGACCTTGTAAGACGTGAATTTGTCAGTGCCCGAATTAGACCAGAAAAGCAAAATAGCTCACCAGCTCAAACAATAGAACACAATTTATTGCTTAAAAAATAAATTCTAGTTACTCAAGAAATACATGTTCATTGGGGAAAACTTGGAAAACACAAATATCCCAAATAAGAAAACAAAATCACTCAATTCCAAAATGGTTAATGTCTTATGACTTACATCTTTCCAGGCTTCTCACTATATAGATGCATATTTTCTATAAACTTGGGATCGTAATGTACATAGTGTTTCTTTTTCTTTTGAAATTAGTATTTATTCATTTTAATTGAGGTAAAACTTTCACAGAGAATAATGCAGAAGTCTTTAGTGTAAAATTGGGTGAATTATGATAAATGTATACATCTGTGTAACTCCTACCCAAGGCATAGAACATTCTCATCATCCCCAGAAGGTTCTCCACCCTCCATGGTTAACCACTGTTCTGATTTCTATTACTGTGTAATAGCTTTGCCTGTTTTTGAATCTCACAAAAATAGAATCATAGAATACGTATCACTCAACATAACGTTCTTGAGATTCATGCATGTTGTTGAATGTATAAGCGGTTCATTCATTTTTATTGCTGAGCTATTTTCCACTATATGAATAGAGTAGTATTCCATTGCATGGCTAGACCACATTTTATTTATCCATTCTCCTATTGATAGCCAAGGGAGAGTAGAATCTAGAATGGGTAGTAGAAGAGGGAGGTGATAAATATCAGTTGTGGCCCCAAGACCATCTGCAGTGGTGAAGGCTATAGTACTCACTAAAGTTACTCTTAAAAGTTTTTGCAGGAAAAGAGACCCACCAGAACCATAGAGGAGCTCTTCTCAGAACACACTGTAAGATATAAGGATGTCCAGTGGGCACAAAGGGTGGATGGTAGTAGATGCTCTGGGGCACCATCCAGATCACCCCTTTAAACACTGATTTCCTTTAGCTGAAGAATGTTGATTCACCCAAGGTTATAGCCCCGCCCTAAGAGAAGCCTGCAGCCAATGAGTGGTCATAGTCAGTATAAACGGCAGGCCCCCTTACCTCAAAGCAGGGTAAATTTGAGGGGCTATCTCAACTCCAGAGTTCCCTATGAAATCAAGTGAAGCATCCATTGCAATTGCTTTGCCACTGAATTTCTCCCCCTGCTTAATCCTGCATCCCTCACCCCTCCTGAGTGTCATCCCAGAGAGCAGTCGCCAATAAACCTACTGCATGCAAATGTCACGGTCTCACAGCCTTTTCCCCCATGGAACCTGAACCACAACAAGCAAGTTGTGAAGTAAGGTAGGGTCCTCCAATTGTGTTCCTCTGTTTGATAATTCTAGGTCCTTCACATTGACATGTAAATTTTAAAATCAGCTTGCCCATTTCTACCAAAAAGCCTATTGGAATTTGGATTGGAATTGTGCAGAATCTGTAGATCAATATGGGATTGGGGTTAATATTTTTTTCCGTTCGGATATCCAGTTTTTCCAGGACCATTTGTTGAAAAGACTATTCTTTCCCCCATTGAGTTACCTTGATGTGATCATGTCACCTGCAAATAAAGGCAATTCTTTTATGCCTTTTATATATTTTTTCTTGCCTTATTGCACTGGCTAGTGCTGTTGTACCTCTAGGACCATGTTGAACAGAAGTTGTGTGAGCAAATATGCTTGCCTTCTTCCCGATCTTGGAGGGAAGCCTTCAGTCTTTCACCACTGAGTATTTTAGTTGTAGGTTTTTTGTAGATGCCCTTTAACAGGTTGTAGAAGTTCCATTCTCTTCCTAGGTTGCTGAGAAATTTTATCAAGAAAGGGTGTTAAATTTTGAAAAATGCTTTGGCATCACAAAAGATTGTGTCCGTTTCATCTAAGCTGCTGAATTTTTGGCAAAAAGATGTTCATAATAATTCCCTTTAATATCCGTAGGGTCTGTAGTGGTATTTCCCTCTTTCATTCCTGATTGGTCATTTGTGCTCTCTCCCTTTTTACCAGTCAGTCTAGCTAAGGATCTAGCAGTTTTTTAATTTTTTTAAAGAACTAGCTTTTGGCTTTCTTAGTTTTCTCTATTGATTGTTTTTTAATTCATTTATTTATGCTCTTATCTTTGGTATATCCTTTCTCTTATTTACTCTGGGTTTCATAGGCTCTTATTTGTCTAATTTCTTCTGTAGGAAACATAGATCATTAATTTTAAGCCTCTCTTCTTTTAGAGAATAACTATTTTAACATATAAAATTGCTTCTAAGCATTGCTTTACTTGCTTCCTGCAAATTTTGATAGGTTGCACTTTCATTAACATTTACTTATAAATATTTTCTAATTTCCCTGATCTCTTCTTTGAGCCATGATTTAGAAGTGTGTTGATTGATTTTCAAACATTTGAGGCTTTTCTAGCTAACTTGTTTTTTATTTCAAATTTATTTTTGTTGAAGTCAGAGAATATTCTCTGGCCCTTCACATGGTCAGTTTGGTGAATGCCCCATGTGTTCTTGGGGGAAAAAGCATATTCCGAAGTTATTATATATAAACAACAACAAAAAAAAAAACCCAGTGCCGTCGAGTCGATTCCGACCCATAGCGACCCTATAGGATAGAGTAGAACTGCCCCATGGAGTTTCCAAGAAGTGCCTGGCGGATTCGAACTGCCGACACTTTGGTTAGCAGCCATACCACTTAACCACTACTCCACCAGGGTTTCCTATTATATGTAGAATACTATAAATGTCAATCAGGTCAAGAAAATTAATAATGTTGTTCAAATATTGTATAATCTTGCTGATTTTTTTTTTAGTAGTTCCATCAGTTTCTGAGAGAGGGGTGCAGAAATCTCCAAGAAGGATAATACATTTACTAATTTATAATTTTAGATCTATCAATTTTTTCCTTCATGCATTTTGAACCTCAGTTACTGATTGGGTTCATACACTGAAATGTCTTCCTGATTATTTGACCCTTTTACCAGTATGAAGTGACCCTTTCATCTCTGGAAATACTCTTGTCATGAAGACTACTTTCCTAGGCTGGGTTCTCTAGAGAAGCAAAACCAGTGAAGCACATATATCTCTATATATAGAGAGAGATTTGTTTCAAGGAACTGGCTCAGCGGGTTGTAGAGGCTGGTAAGTCCCAAGTCCATGGGACAGGCATCAGGCTGGAGGTTTCTCCTGACTCACATAGCTGCAGGGGCTGACAAACCCAAGATCAGCAAGTAACACTGCACGCTGCTGTCTCAAGTTCCAAGATCCAGAGGTCAAAGGATGACGAGCCAAATGCTGGATCCAGAGCAGAACAAAAAGTCAGCAAGCTTTGCCAGAAAGTCCACATATATTGAATGTAGGCTACATCCCCAAGGAAACTCCCTTTCAACTGATTGACTGCTCATAGCAGATCTCATCATATAAGCGACTACATTATATCAGGTCTCATCATGGAAGTGATTACATCATTACATAACTGCCAAACCACTGAGAATCATGGCCCAGCCAAGCTGACACACAAACTTAACCATTAAAACTACCTTGTCTAATATTAATATAACCATTCTAACTTTCTTATTGGAAACCCTGGTGGCACAGTGGTTAAGTGCTACAGCTGCTAACCAAAGGGTCGGCAGTTCGAATCCAGAAGGCGCTCCTTGGAAACTCTATGAGGTAGTTCTACTCTATCCTATAGGGTCGCTATAGTTGGAATCGACTCTGCGGCACTGGGTTGGTTTTTAACTTTCTTATGATTAGGATTTCTATGATAGATTTTTCCATCCTTTTGCTTTTTAACCTGTTTGTGTCTTTATATTTAAAATGAGCCTTTCTTGCAGACAGCAACAACTTGGGTCTTGTTTTTTATCCAATCTGACAATCTTTGCCTTTTAAATCTCATGTTCAGTTAATTTACATTTAATGTCATTATTGATATGGTTGTGTTTAGCTGTGCCATTTTGCTATTTTTTTCCCATCTGTTTTTTTGTTTCCTGTTCCTCCTTTCCTGTTTTCTATGTGGTTAATCAAATATTGCTTTACTATTCCATTTTAATTCTTCCATTGACTTTTTTTTTCTTTTTTTCTCCATTGACTTTCTAGCTATATCTCTTTGCATTAGTTTTTAGTGGTAGCTCTAAAGGTTATAATACGCATCCTTAACTTATCAGAATCCATGTAGAGTTAATATTTTAACACTTTACATAAAATGTTAAGTCCCTTGTAACAGGATAATTCATTAACCCCCTTTTTTCGTTACTATTGTCATGTATTTCATAATTACATAGTTATAAAACTCAAAGTAAAATGTTATTATTTTTGCTTTAAACAGTCACTTGTATTGTAAAGAAATTAAGATTTCAAACAAAAAGAAAAAAAGAATGGTGAGTGATACAAGGTGATATACGACATTACAAGTTATGTTTTTTACTTAGAAAAATACGGGTAAATATTAAGGTAACCACAAAGAGGCATAACAACTCCATAACTCAAAATAAAAACCAAGAAAAACATAACGACTCAGCAAACATAAAGTCAAATACTATGAAAATGAGGAAAAGAAAAACGTCTCAGCACAAAAAAGTAAGTGGAAAAATGAAATTGTCAACAACACACATAAAAAGGCATCAAAATGACAGCACTAAACACATACTTATCTATAATTACGCTGAATGTAAATGGACTAAACGCACCAATAAAGAGACAGAGAGTCTCAGACTGGATAAAGAAACACGATCCGTCTATATGCTGCCTACAAGAGACTCACCTTAGACTTAGAGACACAAACAAACTAAAACTCAAAGGATGGAAAAAAATATATCAAGCAAACAATAAGCAAAAAAGAGCAGGAGTAGCAGTATTAATTTCTGACAAAATAGACTTTAAAGCTAAATCCACCACAAAGGATAAAGAAGGACACTACATAATGATAAAAGGGACAATTGACCAGGAAGATATAATCTTATTAAATATTTATGCACCCAATGACAGGGCTGCAAGATACATAAATCAAACTTTAACAGAACTGAAAAGTGAGATAGATACCTCCACAGTTATAGTAGGAGACTTCAACACACCACTTTCAGAGAAGGACAGGACATCCAGTAAGAAGCTCAATAGAGACAAGGAAGACCTAATTGCTACAATCAACCAACTTGACCTCATTGACTTATACAGAACTCTCCACCCAACTGCTGCAAAGTATACTTTTTTTTCTAGCGCACATGGAACACTCTCTAGAATAGACCACATATTAGGTCATAAAACAAACCTTTGCAGAACCCAAAACATCAAAATATTACAAAGCATCTACTCAGACCACAAGGCCATAGAAGTGGAAATCAATAACAGAAAAATTAGGGAAAAGAAATCAAATACTTGGAAACTGAATAATGCCCTGCTGAAAAAAGACTGGGTTATAGATATTAAGGAGGAAATAAAGAAATTCATAGAATGCAACGAGAATGAAAATACTTCCTATCAAAACTTCCGGGACACAGCAAAAGCAGTGCTCAGAGGCCAATTTAAATTGATAAATGCACACATACAAAAAGAAGAAAGAGCCAAAATCAGAGAACTGTCCCTACAACTTGAACAAATAGAAAGTGAGCAACAAAAGAATCCATCAGGCACCAGAAGAAAACAAATAATAAAAATTAGTGCTGAACTAAAGGAATTTAAAAAAAAAAATGAATTAGAGAACAGAAAAACAATTGAAAGAATTAACAAAGCCAAAAGTTGGTTCTTTGAAAAAATTAACAAAATTGATAAACCATTGGCCAGATTGACTAAAGAAATACAGGAAAGGAAACAAATAACCCGAATAAGAAACGAGATGGGCCACATCACAACAGACCCAACTGAAATTAAAAGAATCATATCAGATTATTACGAAAAATTATACTCTAACAAATTTGCAAACCTAGAAGAAATGGATGAATTCCTGGAAAAACACTACCTACCTAAACTACCACAATCAGAATTAGAACAACTAAATAGACCCATAACAAAAAAAGAGACTGAAAAGGTAATCAAAAAACTCCCAACAAAAAAAAGCCCTGGCCCAGATGGCTTTACTGCAGAGTTCTACCAAACTTTCAGAGAAGAGTTAACATCACTACTACTAAAGGTATTTAAAGCATAGAAAATGATGGAATACTGCCTAACTCATTCTATGAAGCCACCATAACCCTGATACCCAAACCAGGTAAAGACACCACA
Organism: Elephas maximus indicus; assembly: GCF_024166365.1. Taxonomy (NCBI): domain Eukaryota; kingdom Metazoa; phylum Chordata; class Mammalia; order Proboscidea; family Elephantidae; genus Elephas; species Elephas maximus. Next base: position 165,592,545 of record NC_064846.1, read on the forward strand.
AAAAAAGAAAATTACAGACCTATATCCCTCATGAACATTGATGCAAAAATCCTCAACAAAATTCTAGCCAATAGAATTCAACAACATATCAAAAAAAAATAATCCACCACGACCAACTGGGATTTATACCAGGTATTTTTTTTTTTATGCAAGGCTGGTTTAATATCAGAAAAACCATTAATATAATCAACCATATAAATAAAACAAAAGACAAAAACCACATGATCTTATCAATTGATGCAGAAAAGGCATTTGACAAAGTCCAACACCCATTTATGATAAAAAAACTCTCACCAAAATAGGAATTGAAGGAAAATTCCTCAACATAATAAAGGGCATACATACAAAGGCAACAGCCAACATCACTCTAAATGGAGAGAGCCTGAAAGCATTTCCCTTGAGAATGGGAACCAGACAAGGATGCCCTTTATCACCGCTCTTATTCAACATTGTGCTAGAGGTCCTAGCCAGAGCAATTAGGCTAGACAAAGAAGTAAAGGGCATCCGGATTGCCAAGGAGGAAGTAAAATTATCTCTGTTTGCAGATGACATGATCTTATACACAGAAAACCCTAAGGAATCCTCCAGAAAACTACTGAAACTAATAGAAGAGTTTGGCAGAGTCTCAGGTTATAAGATAAACATAGAAAAATCACTTGGATTCCTCTACATCAACAAAAAGAACATCGAAGAGGAAATCACCAAATCAATACCATTCACAGTAGCCCCCAAGAAGATAAAATACTTAGGAATAAATCTTACCAAAGATTTAAAAGAACTATATGAAGAAAACTACAAAGTACTACTACAAGAAACTAAAAAGGACCTACTTAAGTGGAAAAACATACCTTGCTCATGGATAGGAAGACTTAACATAGTAAAAATGTCTATTCTACCAAAAGCCATCTATACATACAATGCACTTCCGATCCAAATTCCAATGTCATTTTTTAATGTGATGGAGAAACAAATCACCAACTTCTTATGGAAGGGGAAGAAGCCTCGGATAAGCAAAGCATTACTGAAAAAGAAGAAGAAAGTGGGGGGCCTCACTCAACCTGATTTTAGAACCTATTATACAGCCACAATAGTCAAAACAGCCTGGTACTGGTACAACAGGCACATAGACCAATGGAACAAAACTGAGAACCCAGATATAAATCCATCCACATATGAGCAGCTGATATTTGACAAAGGCCCAGTGTCAGTTAATTGGGGAAAAGATAGGCTTTTTAACAAATGGTGCTGGCATAACTGGATATCCACTTGCAAAAAAATGAAACAGGACCCATACCTCACACCATGCACAAAAACTAACTCCAAGTGGATCAAAGACCTAAACATAAAGACTAAAACGATAAAGATCATGGAAGAAAAAATTGGGACAACCTTAGGAGCCCTAACACAAGGCATAAACAGAATACAAAACATTACCAAAAATGGCGAAGAGAAACCAGATAACTGGGAGCTCCTAAAAATCAAACACCTATGCTCATCTAAAGACTTCACCAAAAGAGTAAAAAGACCACCTACAGACTGGGAAAGAATTTTCAGCTATGACATCTCCGACCAGCGCCTGATCTCTAAAATCTATATGATTCTGTTAAAACTCAACCACAAAAAGACAAACAACCCAATCGAGAAGTGGGCAAAGGATATGAACAAGCACTTCACCAAAGAAGATATTCAGGCAGCTAACAGATACATGAGAAAATGCTCTCGATCATTAGCCATTAGAGAAATGCAAATTAAAACTACGGTGAGATTCCATCTCACTCCAACAAGGCTGGCATTAATCCAAAAAACACAAAATAATAAATGTTGGAGAGGCTGCGGAGAGATTGGAACTCTTATACACTGCTGGTGGGAATGTAAAATGGTACAACCACTTTGGAAATCTATCTGGCGTTTTCTTAAAAAGTTAGAAATAGAACTACCATACAACCCAGAAATCCCACTCCTCGGAATATACCCTAGAGAAATAAGAGCCTTCACACGAACAGATGTATGCACACCCATGTTTATTGCAGCTCTGTTTACAATAGCAAAAAGCTGGAAGCAACCAAGGTGTCCATCAACGGATGAATGGTTAAATAAATTGTGGTATATTCACACAATGGAATACTACGCATCGATAAAGGACAGTGACGAATCTGTGAAACATTTCATAACATGGAGGAACCTGGAAGGCATTATGCTGAGCGAAATTAATCAGAGGCAAAAAGACAAATATTGTATAAGACCACTATTATAAGATCTTGAGAAATAGTATGAACTGAGAAGAACACATACTTTTGTGGTTACAAGGGGGGATGGAGGAAGGGTGGGAGAGGGTTATTTACTGATTAGTTAGTAGATAAGAACTACTTTAGGTGAAGGGAAGGACAATAACACACGGAAGGTCAGCTCAACTGGACTGGACCAAAAGCAAAGAAGTTTCCGGGATAAACTGAATGCTTCAAAGGTCAGCGGAGCAAGGGCGGGGGTTTGGGGACTATGGCTTAAGGGGACTTCTAAGTCAATTGGCAAAATAATTCTATTATGAAAACACTCTGCATCCCACTTTGAAATGTGGCGTCTGGGGTCTTAAATGCTAACAAGCGGCCATCTAAGATGCATCAATTGGTCTCAACCCACCTGGATCAAAGGAGAATGAAGAACACCAAGGTCACATGATAACTATGAGCCCAAGAGACAGAAAGGGCCACATGAACCAGAGACTTACATCATCCTGAGACCAGAAGAACTAGATGGTGCCCGGCCACAACCGATGACTGCCCTGACAGGGAGCACAACAGAGAACCCCTGAGGGAGCAGGAGATCAGTGGGATACAGACCCCAAATTCTCATAAAAAGACCAGGCTTAATGGTCTGACTGACACTAGAGGAATCCCGGCGGTCATGGTCCCCAAACCTTCTGTTGGCCCAGGACAGGATCCATTCCCGAAGACAACTCATCAGACATGGAAGGGACTGGACAGTGGGTAGGAGAGAGATGCTGATGAAGAGTGAGCTACTTGAGACTGTGTTGGCATCTCCTGTCTGGAGGGGAGATAGGAGGGTAGAGAGGGTTAGAAACTGGCAAAATTGTCACGAAAGGAGAGACTGGAAGGGCTGACTCATTAGGGGGAGAGTAAGTGGGAGTACGGAGTAAGGTCTATATAAGCTTATATGTGACAGACTGACTTGATTTGTAAACGTTCACTTAAAGCTCAATAAAAATTATTAAAAGAAAAAAGAAAGTCTTTTATCTTTATGCAAATATTTATCATTTACAGTGCTCCTCATTCCTTCTTTCATATTTGAGATATCATTTGATATCATTTCCCTTCAGCCTAAAGAACTTCCTTTTTCATTTCTCATAGTGCTGTTGTGCATGTAATAAATTTCCTCAGCTTTTGTTTATTTGAAAATATTTAATTTTTTCCTTTTATTTTCAGAGAGCATTTTCTCTGGACATAGAAGATATGTGTTTCTTGTTTGTTTGTTTACTAGATATAGAATTCTGCTTGAATTTCTGTTGTTTTTCTTTCAGAAGTTTCAATTTTTCATTACATTCTTTTTGGATCTTTATTATTTCTGATGAGAAGTCAGCCATCATTCATATCACTGTGATCTATATGTAATGTGTTCCCCTCCCCACCAGCTGCTTTTAAGATGTTCTCTTTACCTTTGATCATCAACAATTTGACTACACTGTACCTAAGTGTGATTTTCTGGGTATTTTTCTTGCTTGGTGTTCACTGAGCTTCTTAGATCAATAAATTGATGATTTTCACCATTGGGAACTTTTCAGCCATTATTTCTTCAAATATTTCTTCTGCCCCTTTCTCTCTCTTTCCCAAAGGCCAATTACACCTATGTCAAATTGCTTGATCTTGTCCCACCTGCCACTAAGGGTTATTCATTTTTTTCAATCTTCTTTTCTCCCTACTCCACACTTTGTATAATTTCTATTGATAATATCTTTAAATTCATTGATCCTTTCTTCCACCAATTCCAAGCTGCTCTTAAGCACACCCAGTGAATTTTTCATTTCTGTTATTGTATGTTCAGTTTTACAGTTTCATTTGGTTGTTTTGAATAGTTTTTATTTCTCTGTTGTAGTTCTCCCATTTGTTCACTCATTATGGTGAGTGGACATGTTTTCCTTTAAGTTCTCAAATATGATTATAATAGCTCTTTCGAAGTTCCTGTCTGGGAATTTGGGTATGTTTCTATTCACTGCTTTCTTTCCTGGCCTTGGGTCATGTTTCCGCTTTTTGCAAATCTTGCAGATTTTTTTTCGTATATTGGACATTATGTATGGTATGTTTAGAAATTCTGAATTCTGTTACCTTCCATGAAATATTGCTGCTTTCTCTTTTACCTGTAGTTAAATTACTGGCTGATAACCTTGAACTTGTGGAGTCTTGGATTTATACTTTGTTAGGTAGGATCTGCTTTGATTTGTCCTTAGTCTTAGGGTTAATCTCCTAGTCTTGTGACATAGTTTTAATGCCCTAGGCATGGCCTTTTTGGGGTTTCAATGGAACTCCCAAAGAACTTACCAAGTCCACATAACTTTGCAGGATTCAAACCCCAAACTCTGTCTCCTCTGTGGTGGGCAGGGGATGAAACCTCTACTCAGCTTTTGTAGCCTTCCAGATGTTGCCTTCCACTGCTCTCCGTGGATTCTCTTTAGTGCAAATTCAGTTAAGGGATCAGCCTAGGATTTAAAGGGAGATTAGATACAGATTTTTGGGGCTCTGCCTCTGTACCTCCCTCCTTTCTAGGATTTTACCCCTCAAATTTCACTCCTTTTTCTTCTTTAAATATTTTATTGTGTTTTTGGTGAAAGTTTATAGAAAATTAAGTTCCCATTTGACTATTTCTATACATACTGTTCAGTGACATTGGTTAAATTTTCCACATTGTGTCAACATTCTCATTATTTCCGTTCTGGCTGTTCCATTTCTATTAATCTAGCTTCTCTGCCCCGCCCCCCCCAACCTTCTCATTTTTGCTTTAGGATTAATGTTGACCTCACATAGATGATTTTTTTCTTTAAGGAGCACAGTACTTGTGGGTGACATTGTTTATTTATGAGCCAATCTATTATTTAACTGAAAGGTGACCTTTGGGAGTGGTTTCAGTTTGAAGTTTAAGGGGTATCTCAGGGCAATAGTCTTGGGGGTTCCTCTGGTCTCAATTGGTCCAGTAAGTCTGGCCTTTTTTTTTTAAGAATTTGAATTTTGTTCTAAAGTTTTCTCCCATTCTATCCAGAACCATCTATTGTGTCCCTGGTCATCAAATTTCACTCTTACATCGATTCTCTGACACTTGTAGTCAACATAACCTCAGCTTTCCACTTGAGTTTTGTGTGAAATAGAGAATACTTTCACAGGAAAAGCCATATAAACTTGGATCTCACCCAGTATAATTCCCTTCTTTCAAGAGTCAGATCCATCTTCTACCTTCTTTTGGTCATCCTCCAGTGCCTTCATATAGTTGTTTTGTTAATATTTTATTGAGGGTTTACAATTTATATATGTAGGAGGGTTAGTCAATTCAAGCTGCTCTGCCATAACTAAAATTGGAACTCCTCTGCACATGCTGTTTGGTAACTTACTTTGTTCACTTACCAATTTTGCATGAGTATTTTGCTATATGGTCAGGATTTTGTTCTACAATATAAATTTTCAAATTCAAGTACAACTTTTCAAATTAAACCTTCTCACTACCTTTGTGTCTGAATCATGGAAACTTCTAAAATGCCTAACTTGGCTTTTCTCACAAGATGATGATTACGATTTGGTTTGCAGCACCATAGAGATGAATGGGGTGGGGGGTGAATATTAAGTAATCTTTTGGGAAAATTTAAAACTTCACAAACAATGCCACTGAGAGTTCAAATAACGTGTGATTTCTGTAACCTGACTCTAATCGATATCCCAACTTAACGATATTCAAAAACTGACTCAGACTCTAAAAGTAACCCTCCCCTAAAAAAAATTAAGAGCTCTATGTACCTTTCAAGGAATCCCTGGTTAGCACAAATGGTTAAATGATGGGCTACTAACCAGAAGGCTGGCAGTTCAAACCTACCCAGAGGTGCTTCGAAAGTAAAGCCGAGTAATGTGCTTCCAAAAGGTCACAGCCTTGAAAACCCTATGGAGCAGTTCTACTGTGCACACATGTGGTCGCCATGAGTCTGAATTGACAGTAATTAACAACAACAGCATGTACCTTTCAGATATTTTCATTCCTCAGTACGTGTTCTCAGTATATGTTTATTTCCCTCATAGGAGCTCCAGGTAAAGGAGTAGAAAGAAAAAAATCAACACTAATGGCAACCCTTTACCACTCATCAGAGGTCACCATTACTTTATATTTCAAATATGCTGTATGATTTACAAACACAGTAAAACAAGAGAGCTTGGCAGGATGTGCGAAGCCTGTGCGGAACTCTTCATATATAATGCTGACTGATACACACCCTATCTGTTCAGAAACAAACTGGGGTACTTTTCCTAATATGCTTCTTGGCAGCTCTCACCACTTAGAGTAGATAAAGATTTCAAGGGTTAGTTATCAGGCCTGACAAGATTTATATCCAGGTTTCTTTCTTTCTTCCTTTTAATTCCAGAGTTTGCTAGGCAATTCCATCTCCTGAAAAAGAAAATATCTCTTTACAGTTTTTTTATGCCTGTGTTTATTATTCACTATGGAGAGTAAACAGCTGAAATGAAATGACTACAAAATGAGGTCTCTCTTGAGTCATCGCAGTGTGGGCCACAGCTTTTGCTGGATTATCATTCTGCCATTGTGTTTTCAGAAATGGAGCTGCAATCGTCTTTACTCAGGACACCTGAGCCCTCGCATTAAAAAGCCAAGCATGCTGGAAAAAAACAAGCTTCCCCAGGCCTTAAATCATTAAATCCTCAGCTCCAGATTCTGCAAAGATCCCACTGCAGTTCCCCATGGCGTGGGTAGCAATGCTGGCTGAAAATACAAGTAATAAACTTGGCAAATTATGCCATGGTGCTTACACTAAATTGTTTTAATAAAAAAAGCGTATTTTGAAGGCACGTTTCTTTCCATCAACACACTTGCTTTGCTAATCGGTGGCTTAGACCAAACACCACTGCCACCTACAGGTAAGATAGCTGAATTGTAGGTGAGCTGGTAATTTTGTTTTGTTTTTGTTTGCTACTTTTGTTTTTTAGGGATGAATGAAACACTTTTCATTTGAATCTTCAAACTTTAAATTATCACATCATCCATGAGGAAAATGAGAAATCTGTCTGGTGACCACTAGAGTAGCCTATACACTCTGAATTTTTCAGGAGACGTAGTCAACACCTTATAATTCTAACAATCTTCCCGGTCTGCTCTCAGGAAAAGGTTTAATTCTTATGTACAAGAATGATCTATAGGTACTCACTCAGCTGCAAGAGGCAGGCTGAAACAAATAAGAGAGCTACAAAGAGATGCAATATGACAAATTTCAGCCAAAGGCAGAATGTACTGAATAGATTGATGGTATTTGAAAAGCAGGAGTAATAAAAAAAAAAAAAATTGGAAATGAAGGCCATTGTAAGAGAGGCAAGGACAACTGCTAGGGTAAACAAGGTAACCACATTTGTGGGAATAGATGAAAGCTGGGCTTATCGATGCAAGGAAATGATCCGAGGTGAGTTGAAAGAGAGAGAGAAAATCTAAGAGATGATTGTGAAAGGCAAGCCTGTATGTTAGACAGCAGCCTAATCTAAGTTCTGTACTGCCACAAAACATTGTGCGTCGGTTCTGTACCCCAAAAACGGTACCCAAATATAATTCAGAGAAAGGACAGAAGGAAATACCTCATATGTCCTCAAGAAGTCTCTGGGGATTCTTTGGGTCTACAATGTGAAATGATACGGCCATCAAATAGGAATCTGGAAGATTCCCTTCCTAAAAAGGAAGTAGTATGGCATTTAGGGAATGCTACTGTGGGCTGGGAGCTTTACATGTTATGTTACTTAATCTTCTTAAAAAAAGAAAAAAGATGTATATTATATTCTTTCATTTTTTTAATGAAACTACAGCCGGACTATCATTCATTAAGTTCTTACTATGTGCCGTGCAGAGTCACTAAGTGGTGCAAAAACAGTTAACACGCTTGGCTACTAACCAAAATGTTGGCTGTTTGAGTCCACCCCCGAGGTGCCTCAGAAGAAAGGCCTGGTCTTCTACTTCTGAAAAATCAGCACTTGAAAACCCTGTGGAGCACAGTTCTACTCTCACACATATGGGGTTACCATGAGTCGGAGTGGACTCAACGAGCAACTGGTTTTATGTGCCATGACTGTCTTAAGTACTTTACAAGCATTTTATCATTTTGTCTTCACAACAACCCTTTAAGTAGGTATTATTATTCCCATTTTAATATAATACAAGTATCAGCTGGGATGACCCTGCCCTTTAAGATCTGCAGTAAGCTTGGTGTGAACCTCCATTTTATGACTTATGGAAAACCAATGCTCATAACCAGAGTTCAGAAACTGAAGACTTTTAAAACTCCTTAGGGGCTTGCTTGCTCATGATTTCCTCTGCTTCTGAGTTCCTGCGTCACTGAATTCATTCAGCTTATTAACTGTCTGAACATCGTGTTTGTTTTCCCTGTTCCACTCAGCTCTCCTCTAAACATTGAACCCATTTCCTTTGTTTGATTCACACACACACACCCAAACCAAGCAATTATTTGTGTTTACAGGAAACTTTAGCAAAGGTTGGAAAGACAGAGTGTACTTACAACACATTAATACAAGTAACTCAAAATATTAGCTCTTCCTGCTTCTAAGAGTCATTTGGGCCACCCCAACATTCCATGTAGTCCCAACCTTTCTTACTGCCTTCTCTTCCCCCTTCTTCCCTTACCTCCTCCCACTCAAAGCCAATAAATAATAAATGAATCATTTCTCCCATGTTCTTACATAGGATGACTTCGTCCGTCCTATAGTCTGCACTTCCTTTCCAGGCGCTTCCCTGAGGTCTATACTTTCATAGCCAAATTACCCATCAAAGTATTTTCCCAAATGAAGACAATTGCATCCTGTCATGGATTGAATTGTGTCCCCAAGAAATATCTGTCAGCTTGGCTAGGCCATGATTTCCAGTACTATGTGATTGTCTACCATTTTGTCATCTGATGTGACTTTCCTATGTGCTGTAAATCCTAACTCTATGATGCTAATGGGGTGGGATTAGTGGCAGTTATGTTAATGAGGCAGGACTCAATCTACAAGATTAGATAGTGTCTTAAGCCAATCTCTTTTGAGATACAAAAGAGAGGAGTGAGCAGAGAGACAGGGACACCTCATACCACCGAGAATGCTGCGCCGGGACCAGAGTGTGTCCTTTGGGCCTGGGGTTCCTGTGATGAGAAGCTCCTAGACCAGGGGAAGATTGATGATGACAAGGACCTCCCTCCAGAGCCAACAGAGAGAGAAGGCCTTTCCCTGGAGCTGGTGCCCTGAATTTGGACTTTTAGCCTACTAGACTGTGAGAGAATAAACTTCTGTTTGTTAAAGACATCCACTTGTGGTATTTCTGTTATAGGAGCACTAGATGACCAAGACTCTTCCCTATGAGGGATTCTGATGCCAACACATAAGAAATATAGATGAGGCAATGGAAGATTGGAGACGTTTTGAAACTTGCCCCAGGTTAAGTGGGTAGTAAGTGACAGTCAAGGTTTTTACTCTAGAGCTGCGCTGTCCAATATGGAAGCCACTAGACTCATGTGGCTATTTAAATTGCACTTAATTAAAATTAAATAAAACTAAAAATTCCTCAGTCACACTAGCCACATTTCAAGTGTTCAAGAGCTCACGTGACTAGCGGCTATCATACTGGACGGCACAGGTATAGAACATTTCCATCATTCCAGAACGTTCTACCAGACAGTGCTTCTCCAAATCCTTTAGAGTTCCCAGACTCTGCTATCTCACGCCTATATGCCACCACTGAAGATGATGACATATTTATCTCATTCTTTTCATGTTGGGCTACTCTCTTCTGTGCCATTTATAAATGAGAAGAAACCTACTGTGTGTTTACAAGTGTGGAGTATACGGAAAATTGAACCAGTTTTCTCTGCTGTCTGTGTGAAGGCCACCTCTTACTCTGCAGAGATGTCCTGTTTTTGAGGTAAAGAAATGGCCAGCCTGAGCTTTTCCAGTGTTTTAACCTGCCCTGGAAGACTGAGGAGACCGTTTCTCCCACAAAAACAAGACCCCATTTTAGAATCCAGGCACTGGTCACTTTATGAACTTTAAAGAAGCAGTTGACCTAATGGTCAACAATGACTCTAAAGCAAAGATGAGAAGGTAAGGGGGCAAGGAAACTGGAGTACTGGAAATGGTACAGCCAGAATGGAATGAATGAGAATGATGACACACAGTGAATAATGTAGCCAACATCACTGAACACTTAGTGTAGAAATTGTTCTATGGGAATTGAATTTGCTGTGTAAACTTTCACCTTAAACACACTAAAATATTATTTTAAAAGACAAACACAATAAAAATTAAAAAAAAAGAAGCACCCCGCCCCTTAAAGGTTGTTGTTTTTGCTGCTTCCCCTCCCCCACTTTAAACAATAAAGTACAACTGTCTCTAAGAGAAAGCGCACTGAATTGTCTCCTACGGGTCGTATGGGTGAAGGTGTCCCTGTCCACTTTCTCAGTAACAGTCCGCTCTGAGTCCTTCCGTAATTCTCTGATTCAGTTATTCAAACTGCCACCATTTCTCCATTTTGAACTTTGAGAGCAAGAGGGGTAATTCATCAGGATTGAATGCTTTTAGACCAGGGCTTCTCGATGTGGCTGCACATCACAATCACCTGGGGAATTTGGAAAAATCCAGGTGCCCAGGCCTCACCCCAGGCCAATGACAGCAGAATCTCTAGGGATGGGACCCAGGCATTAGCATTTCTACCACTCCTCAGGGGATTCTGGCGTGCAGCCAAGGCTGCTCACTGCTGACTTAAGGGGAATAATGGCACTGTAGTGGTCTCCAAACCTGGCTGTGGTTGAGCATTGTCTGGGGAAGCTTTTTAAAAATACACATTTCCAGGCTCCTCACCCACCAACTGAGTCACAATCACGGGACCTGAGGTCAAGCTATTTGTATTTTTTTTAAAGAGGCACAAGAGGGCAAACTCACAAAGTGAGACTAATCGGTCTCTTTCTCCTCCTTTGGACTCGGCTCAGTGCTTCTCTTGCAGACTGTCCAAACACCGCAGCCTCACAACTGCTCTCAGGCTGCTCAGACACCACCACCCCCTCCAGCTCCCCGCACCCACTTTCATCAGGCTTGGATTTTACCTCTGCTTTCTAAAACCAGTTGCCATCAGAGTCAACTCCAACTCATGGTGACCCCATGTGCTCCACAGGCTTTTCAGTAGCTGCTTTTTCAGAAGTAGATGGCCAGGCCTTTCTTCTGAGGTGCCTTTGGGTGAACTTAAATCTCCAACCTTTCAGTTAGTGGCCAAGTGCGTTAACCACTTGCCTCATCCAGGGACTCTGCTTTCTAAAAAGGGAGACTGAAATAAAGCTGGGCTCTCGAAAATCCTCAGGGAGAGGATCCCTAGGCAATGGACCCTTTTCCTTTATGTAACGTCTGTGCCTCCAGACAAGTCTTGTCTCTCCATAGCATTCCATAGTCCATACTGCCTAGCATCTTGCCCTGTGAGCAGTAGGTGCTTGTCATGCACTGAATTGCCTTCCCCAAAAGTATGTGTCAACTCGCTTAGGCCATGATTCCCAGTACTGTGTGGTTGTCCTCCATTTTGTGATTGTAATTTTATGTTAACGAGACCTCAGTAACACCCTTACTATGGAATATAGAATTCGTATACATAAATATATTCCCATATTCATATTGGACATTCAAAAAATTTTTAAGACTCGTTTTTTGTTGTTTTTACAGTCAAAAAAAATCCCTTTGGTGAAAATCAAATTAGTTCGGTGGCACATATTTGCATACAAAACAGGTAAGGTAAAACTCTAGGAAATGATTTAAATGAGTAGAAGACGGACCGGCACACTGTCTAATTACTGCCGCGGGAAATCATGTCACTCCCATTTTAGATCAATTTCCTGAAGTTAGAAGAGGCCACTGAAACTTCCTTCCACATATTTGGTTGACTTGTGCTCTTAAATACGTTTAAACTAACCAGAGAACATAAGGGAACAAAGAAATGTTACTTTTCTTCCAGGGCGTTTACTTGGAGAAACCCCAGCTGTTTCAGAGCACCTCAGGCATTTATTAGAACCTCCGCAGGCGCTTTTCCTCCGACTCGACCGCTACCGGCTGCCACCCAGTCAGCTCCAACTCATGGAGACCCCATGTGTGTCAGAGTAGAACTATGCTTCGGGGGGTTTTCAATAACTGGTTCTTTGGAAGCAGGTCGCCAGGCCTTTCTCCAAGGTGCCCCTGGGTGGACTCGAACCTCCGACATTTCAGTTAAGGGCTGAATGCATTAACCGTTTGCGCCTCCCAGGGACCCCAGTGCTCAATTAGGGGAGGTAATTAATTCAGGCTGATAATGATCCAAGGACGCTGATCCAGGATCGTTTAGAAAGTGGTAATGATTATTTCTGGGTGGGGCGATTTTTGTTTCCTTCGTTTTTTGCTTATCTGCATTTCCTGGGTTTTATACAGTAAAAATCCATTTCTAAGTAATAATAAATGTAAGCGTTCTGGCCCCATTGTAGATATTGGGACACACCCAGGTTCAATTTTGTTCAAGTATAAGTCGTTGTTAGCTGCCATCTAGTCCTGGAGATCACACGCACAATGGAATATAACTCTGCACTGTCCTACACCATCCCCATGGTCGGTTATAGATCAGACCGTTGTGCTCCATAGGGTTTTCATTGGTCGATTTTGGGAACTAGGTCACCGGGGCTTCCTTCCTAGTTTATCTTAATCTGGAAGCTCTACTGAAACCTGTTCAGCATCATAGCAGCATGTAAGCCTCCACGGACAGACGGTGGTGGCTGGGCATGAAGTGCACTGGCCGGGAATCAAACCCTGGTCCCCTGCATGGAAGGTGAGTGTTCTACCACTGAACCATCATTGCCCCCAAGTATAAGTGAGTGAGGAGTTTTTCATCTCTGTTCAAAGATGGATTAGGTGGCCAAACTTCTATTCACTACTTGGTTGGAATACTATTCTTTACTGGGAGCTTTCTGTCAGTTTAAACCCTTGATAAGGAATTTTATTTCATGATAGAATATTTTCGCCATCACACAATTTTGTCCAGTTTCATATACCTTTTTGCATTCTTCACAGATAAAGAAATACTTCAAAATGAATCTTAAATCTAGCTTAACAAAATAATCCAAGTATTTGAAAATCTATATCCTGGAAAATCTACTTATAATGGTAAAAATTGGAAACAAGTTAAATGTTTGCAGATAAAAGAATGGCCCAGTAAATGTTAATATAGCCATTTAAAGGAATATTATGAAGTCATTTTAAATGTTGATTATGAAGGACAGATAGTAACCTGGAAAATGCATATTGAATAATATTTTTAAGAAAAAAGACCGCACTAAGTTAGCTATAATCAAAAAGATAGAAAATAACAAGTGTTGGTGAAGACGTGGAAGAAATGGAACCCTCAAAAATTGTTGGTTGGAATGCAAAATGGTATAGCCACATTGGAAAACAGTATGGCAGTGCCTTATAAAGTTAAACGTACACTTACCATCTGATCCAGCAATTCCACTCCTAGCTCATCACCCCTCAGAAATGAAAACATATACCCACAGAAAAACTTCTATCCAAATGTTATAGCGGCATTATTCACAATAGCCAAAACGTGGAAAAACTGATATGTCCATCAGCTAGTGACTGGATAAACAAAATGTGGTATACCCATACAATGAAATATTATTCAGTCAGAAAAAGGAAGTACTGATACATGCTTCAACATGGATGAACCTGGAAAATACTATGCTAATTGAAATAAGCCAGAAACAAAAGGAACCTATCAGAGAAGGAAAACTCAAATAGTTGCCACTAAAACAAGCGATAGAAAATTGGCAAGACCACACCCTGTCAAAGGCGGAAAACTTTTGAGACCCAGAAAAACAAGGCAGCCCTGTCAAGTTCCGGGTCTCGCAGGTTAGGATTCCATTTATATGAAATGTCCAGGCAAATCCACAAAGACAGAAAGTAGATTGGGTTGCCTAGGGCTGGGGGGATAGAGAGATACGGGGAGTGGTTGGCGCTGGATATGAGGTTTCTTTTGGGGGTGATGAAAATGTTCTAACATTGATTATGAAGATGGTTGCACAACTCTCTCAATACACTGAACACCATTGAATTGTACATTTTAAATGGGTGAATTGTATGGTATGTGAATTACATCTCGATAAAGCGGTTACTAAAAAAAATACATAGTTATATGTATACTGTGATTAGAATAGCAGAAAATCATATGCATAGAGAAAAATTCAAATTTCCTCATTTTTTATAATATGGGTGCATTATAATTATAATGACAGAAATACATACATGAATAAAAAATGAATCTGATTAATGGAGAGCAATTGGTGCAGGGATCTCCAGCCTCATTTTGTAAGTGTTCTATATTGTCTTCTGTAAAGATTCATTTTATTAGTTTAGAGCCAGGTTTTATTTTCAACACTTGGGGATTAGCTCCGAGAGTAGGAGGTGACTGTCCCTAAAAGTCAAATGTACTATAAAAGATTAGAAAGGTGGCCAGCAGGCACACAGTAGGTTTACAGTAAATATTAGCTGAGGGGCTATTTCTCAGGTTATATCCTGAGTCCTCTTCTCTCCTCTCCCTACCCCTTCCCTCCAATTTCATTCTCTCCCTTCACTTTGATTCCTTCTGCAGTAATGATTCTCAAGGCTCTTTTTCTAACCGGAATCTCTTTCCTGAGGTGCAGACCCCTATACACATCTGCCTTCTGTTAGTAACAGATATAAAGATCATTAACAAACTGTGTTCATTGTTATTAAGCCCTTGCTATGGATTGAATTGTGTCCCCCAAAAGTATGTGTTGTAAAACTTAACCTCTATGTCTGTGGTAATAATCCCATTTGGGAATGGGTTGTCTTTGTTATGGTAATGAGGCAGGATTAGTGCAGGGGGTATCTTGAGTCAATCTTTTACAAAATATAAAAGGAACAGATTGAGCAAACCAAGATGGGGAAAGATAGATGCCAAACCACATGGAGATCTCCGAGGAACCAGGAAACAGAAGCTGAAGAGACAAAGACCTTCCCCTAGAGCCAGGCCCTGAATTTGGACTTCTAGTCCCCTAAACTGTGAGAAAACAAATTTCTGTTTGTTAAAGCCACCCACTTGTGGTATTGCTGTTATAGCAGCACTAGACAATAGCCCTCTTCCCTTAGAATCAGCACTTTTGAGACTCTCTTTGACTTTTTATCTGACTTAATACAAGCTTATTTATTTGAACATGCCATCCTAACACAAGTGTCAAGCCAACATGTCAAGGTAGAGTAGGAGAGACACGTAAAAGGGGGGGAAGGAACTCCACAGCGTTCTGTAGGACTGTCTCCTCTGAATAACCACTTGGAACCCAAAGCAGGTGCATGCTCAAAGACAAACCCATCCTCCAACCCCTCTCCTCTACTTACTGCCCAATCATGAAATATTAGCACTGAGATTGTCAAGAGAAGGGTCAAACAAATGATCTCAAAGACCCGATGCATTTGAATTGTGGAAACAAGAAATCAAGTGACACATTGCATTGGACAAATGTGCTGCAAACGATCTTTAAAGTGTTAAAAAGCAAAGACGTCACTTTGAGAACTAAGGTGCGCCTGACCCGAGCTATGGTATTCTCAATCAACTCACATACATGGGAAAGCTGGACAATGAATAAGGAAGATCAAAGAAGAATTGACAACTTTGAATTATGGTGTTGGCGAAGAATACTGAATATACCATGGACTTTTAGGAGAATAAACAAATCTGTCTTGGAGGAAATATAGCCAAAATGCTCCTTAAAGGGGCGGTTGGCTAGACTTTGTCTCACTTACTTCGGATGTTATCAGGAGGAACCAATCCCTGGAGAAGGACATCATGCTTGGTAAAACAGAGGGCCAGGGAAAAGGGGAAAGACCACGCATGAGAGGGACTGACACAATGGGTGCAACAATGGGCTCAAACACACCTACTATTGTGGGGATGGAGAACTGGTGGTGCAATGGTTAAGTGCTCAGATGCTAATCAAAAGGTTGGTGGTTGGAACCCACCTAGCAGCTCCGAGGGAGAAAGACCTGGAGATCTGCTCTGGTAAAGAGTAAAAAGTAGAGCCCAGAAAACCCTATAGAGTAGTTCTACTTTGTCACATGGGTTCACTAGGGGTCGAAAATTCACTTAATAGCACCTAACAACAACAGCAACATTGTAAGGATGGCGAAGGACCAGGCAGTGTTTTGTTCTGTTATACCTAAGGTCACTATGAGTCAGAAGTGAATGACGCCTAACAACAATGACAACTACCCCTACAAAAGGCAAAAAAAACACTACAGATCTTACCCCAGAATACACATTATTTGGTGATAATTAGCAACCCAGCACTATGTTAATGCTTCATCTGCATTATTCCATTACAACCTCACATCAGTTCCAAGGTGGGTGCTAATAATATCCACATTTGCAAATGGGATCCAGGCAGGAATAGTTAAGTTGTTCAAGGTTGTATAGCCAGGAAGTGGTGAAACCAGAAATTGAATTCAGGCAGTCAGACTCACTCCATAGATCAGGTACTATCGACCTTTAGGGCTGGTTCATTCTCTGTTGTAGGGGCGGGCCTTCTGCATTGTAGGATATTGAGCCACATCCCCATTCTCTACCGCTAGATGCCAGAAGCAATCCTCCAGTGGTGACAATCAAAAATGTATCCAGACATTGACAAATGTCTCCTGGGGAG
This sequence comes from Elephas maximus indicus, assembly GCF_024166365.1. Classification (NCBI taxonomy): domain Eukaryota; kingdom Metazoa; phylum Chordata; class Mammalia; order Proboscidea; family Elephantidae; genus Elephas; species Elephas maximus. The sequence goes on from NC_064846.1 coordinate 165,609,511, forward strand.
CAAAATCACCTTCAGTTGAAAATCACTGCTTTAGAAAGATTAAAAAAAAAATTCCTAGCTAAGAGATCAAATAAATTGCCCATCTATGACAACTAGTAAATAGCCCGACCTGTATTCAAACCTAGGCTGACCTGAATCCACATGTTGTTATGCTGTATTGATCACCATGGCTGAAAAGATCAGGAGCAAGAAAAAAGGCAGGAGGACTAAAAGAAAGCAAATAAGATTATTCCTTTGGAATGATTTGCTTTCATTTAAAAGCATAGGAAACAGAAACAGTCCCTGAAGACTATTAAAGAAAAAGACTGTTAAAGATTGTTAAAGAGAAACAGTCCCCAAAGCACTTAAGCTTAACTAAGGGTAAGCAGAGATAGTGAGCTTTAGCAGCCCTGGTGGCACAGTGGTTAAGTGCTCAGCTGCTAACCAGAAGGTCAGCGGTTTGAACCCACCAGCTGCTCTGGGGGAGGAAGACTTGGCAGTCGGCTTCTGTAAAGATTACAGCCTTGGAAACCCTATAGGGCACCTCTACTCTCTCCTATGGGGTTGCTATGAGTCAGAATTGACTCAACAGCAATGGGCTTTGGGGGGGTTTAGTGAGTTTTAAGAATACTGATGTCTGGGTTCCATCCCCAAGAGATTCCATCAGCCCGGGGTGTGGCCTGGGTTTGGGGTTTTGAAAGCTCCCCATGCGCTTCTAATGTGAAGTCAAGGCTAAGAACCACTGCTATAAAGGATTAAGCTAGTACTTTGCTTCTATGGGTCTTATCAACTACGCGTATTAAATTGATTGCACTCATTTAACTCAATAGAAAACCAAATGGATACCTAATAAATTGAGTATGTACATTATTCTCAACATTCATCGATTCTTTACTGAGCTACTGGTCATCAGATTTATAGACGTTCATAGCATCCTACAGCAGAAGGAAAATAGTCTCTAGTTTCCAACCTTTGGGCCACCTTGTCTAACATCATCATTTTCAGCAGAAAATGAGCAAAAAAGATGGAAAGGATGCTTATTATCGCTTCATAATTTTTGACAATATTGTAAAGATGTGATGGAAGAATTTGTCTTTTAATTATTGGGCAAAACATGGTTTGGAATGATTTCAGGGCTGTAAACACTATATTTTGTATTATTCCAGTATGTTGGATGAAATGATTTTTCTAAAAGCTATCCTGGTCCCTACCCCCATGAAAAAAATACAATGCAATGGGTGCATCAGCTTCTAATATGCAATTTATTCAGATAACGCAACAGGATACTGTAGGCTTTCATTAATATAAAAAAAAAAGAAGAAAACTTTTTTTTTGTATATATAGTCTTCAAAAATAGAAGAGAGGACCATTTTTATCAAGTAGCTTCCTATCACAATGACCAGCAAATCTTGCCTAATCTAGACACAACACCACATGTACTTCCCTTCACTCATGGGCAGTCTATACCTGCACATGGTGAGCAATAAAACAGTATAGACCTGCAGATGACTTCTCCAGTAGTGCTGATCATTTACAATCACAATGAACAAAAGTTTGTGCAGGAATGGGCCTTGATTCTTAGAAGATGGTCACTTCTCATACATTGCTCTAAGTGTAAAATCCCTCCTCATGCATTCAGCCGTGGAATCTGTAAGGTTCTTGAGGGTTAAGCAATAAAAAAAAAAAGGCAATAGAAACCAAAAATTCCCATTACAAGTTATCTTTCAACCACTACTGTGAAGATTAGAGGACGGGTTTGCTTATTTTAGGAGCCTTGGGGGCACAATGGGTAAGCACTCGACTGCTAATTGAAAGGTTGATATGTCAAACCCACCAGCTGTTCTGCGGGAGAAAGATGTGGCATTCGGCTTCCATAAACTTGGTTGTTAGGTGCCATCAAGTCAGTTACAACTCATAGCAACTGTATGTACAACAGAATGAAACACTGCCCAGTCCAGTGCCATCCTCACAATCATTGTTATGCCTGAGCCCACTGTTGCAACCACTGCGTCAATCCATCTTGTTGAGGGTCTTCCTCATTTTCGCTGACCCTCTACCTTACCAAGTATGATGTCCCTCTCCAGGGACTGATCCCTTCTGATAACATGTTCAAAGTACGTGAGATATAGTCTCACCATTCTTGCTTCTAACGAGCATTCTGGCTGTGCTCCTTCCAAGACAGATTTGTTCGTTCTTTTGGCAGTCCATGGTATAGTCAATATTCTTCACCAACACCACAATTCAAACGCGTCAATTCTTTGTTCTTTCTTATTCATTGTCCAACTTTCACGTGCATATGAGGCTATTGAAAACACCATGGCTTGTGTCAGCCACACCTTTAGTCTTCAAGGTGACATCTTTGCTTTACAATACTTCAAAGAGGACTTTTGCAGCAGATTTGCCCAATGCAATGCATCGTTTGATTTCTTGACTGCTGCTTCCATGGCTGTTGATTGTGGATCCAAGTAAAATGAAATCCTTGACAACTTCAATCTTTTCTCCGTTTATCATGACGTTGCTCATTGGTCCAGTTGTGAGGATTTTTGCTTTCTTTATGTTGAGGCGTAATGCATACTGAAGGCTGTAGTCTTTGATCTTCATCAGTAAGTACTTTAAGTCCTCTTCACTTTCAGAAAGCAAGGTTGTGTCATCTGCATAACACAGGTTGTTAACGAGGCTTGCTCCAATCCTGATGTCTCGTTCTTCTTCATATGGTCCAGCTTCTTGGATTATTTGTTCAGCATACAGATTGAATAAGTATGGTGAAAGGATACAAGTTTGACACACACCTTTCCTGACTTTAAACATGCAGTATTCCCTTGTTCTGTTCGAACAACCGCCTCTTGATCTATGTACAAGTCCCTCATGAGCACAATTAAGTGTTTTGGAATTCACATTCTCTCCAATATTATCCATAATTTGTTATGATTCACACAGTCGAATGACTTTGCATAGTCAATAAAACACAGGTAAATGTCTTTCTGGTATTCTCTGCTTTCTTCAGCCAGGATCCATCTAGACATCAGCAATGATATCCCTGGTTCCACATTCTCTTCTAAATCTGGCTTGAATTTCTGGCAGTTCCCTGACGATATACTGCTGCAACTGCTTTTGAATAATCTTCAGCAAAATTTTGCTTGCTGGTGATATTAATGATATTGTTCAATTATTTCCAAATTTGGTTGGATCACCTTTCTTTGGAATAGGCATAAATATGGATCTCTTCTAGTTGGTTGGCCAGGTATCTGTCTTCCAAATTTCTCGGCATAGACAAGTAAGCACTTCCAGAGCTGCATCCGTTTGTTGAAACATCTCAATTGGTATTCTGTCAATTCCTGGAGCCTTGTTTTTCACCAATGCCTTCAGTGCAGCTTGGACCTCCTCCTTCAGTACCATTGGTTCCTGATCATATGCTACCTCCTGAAATGGTTGAACATCAACCAGTTCTTTTTGGTATAGTGTCCCCGTGTATTTTTTCCATCTTCTTATACTTCCTGCACCGTTTAATATTTTCCCCATAGAATCCTTCACTATTGCAACTCAAGGCTTGAATTTTTTCTTCAGTTCTTTCAGCTTGAGAAATGGTGAGTGTGTTCTTCCTTTTTGGTTTTCTCACTCCAGATCTGTAAAGATTACAGCCTTGGAAACCCTATGGGATAGCTCTACTCTGTCCTTGAGGGGTGCTATGAGAACAAGTTTTTGGTTGCTAATTTTGGTGAGTGGTCATTGCCAATTTTGTTGGATTTTGGGGGGAAAAAAAGTGAAGGCTTAGAAGTGTGATAAATTTTCCCAAGTCCTGGGAGTGCATAAATACCTTTAAGAATTTGGTGAAGTTCTAGAGTGGCTAAGGTTGAACTGGAGTCTTACTGTAGACACCAGCACCAGAAGAAAACAGCAGTGACCCCGGGTTGCAGAAATGTCTGATTTATGTAACAGGTATATCCCCCAAAGAGTTCTATATAATTGAAAATTTTATACATTGAATTAAATTTTAATTGCACAAACGTCCACCGTACTGCTATAGCTAATTCTATAGTAAAGAAAGATGCCGGCGGGGAGCATGAATGCGTTCTTCTCGTGAGTTGCCATAGCACCTAGCAACTGCTTTGTGTGTTCAAAATGTGCCTTATACATTCGAACTATGCCTGTTTATTGATTGGCTAAGAGAAAAGGTCCTTGAATCCTATAAATTATTATTCTCGAATTTATTTTTGTTAATTTCGTCTTTCCGCATTCCGTTGCTCCTTTGCAAAATGGAGGTCAATTTGTACGAAGGTGAAGTCTACGACAGGAAAGGATGAAGTGACATGGAAATAGATTTGAGCAGATGTAGGTGTGGGAATTTTTATGACTATTGATTGCTTGACTCTGCTTTCAGTTTCCATTGATTTGTTGGTGTCTACTGGATTTACTATAACTGAGCTTTGTTTGAGAGCCAAGATTTAAACTTTCCCTGCAGCAACATCTCCCTTATGCAAAGGTTGTTTCCCTGAGACCTCAACTTATCCAGGGAACAACCAAGAACTGAGAAGTAAGCCAAGGCACCTCGTAGCAACCAAAATAGTCATTGCCATGTCTCCACTGTAATGTCCAGGAGCTTATTTAAAGTGGAGTGCCCTCTGGAGCTCTCCTCATATAAGCCAGTTGCCATCGAGTCAGGTCCAACTCATGGTGATCCCATGTGTGTCAGAGCAGAACTCTGCTCCATAGGATTTTCAATAGCTGATTTTTCAGAAGTGGATCGCCAGGACTTTCTTCCAAGGTGCTGCTGGCTGGGCTCAAACCTCCAACCTTTTGGTTAGCAGCTCAGCATGTTAACCATTTGTGCCAGCAAGGGACTTCTCTCCACAGAGAATTCTAGTAAGCTCAGTTGTGTGGTTTTCCAGTGAGGCATGTTAGAAGCAGCAAATTTGTTGAGTGGTTAGGAAAGGAAGGCTGCTCAGGGCTCAAAGGGACACTGACACCCCCAAAAACGATACTTGAAAGAAGGAGAAAGACCAAACAAACAAAATCCTGTAAAAATAAGAATCGAGGAATCAAAATTGGGAGGAGATTTGATCAGGCCATGCAGAGGCAAAATACCCTATACTGAACTGCAGTAAGGGCCTCGTTTCATTTTATATTGTGGGAGAGGACTTGACATTCAGCATGGTAACCCTGAGACACACAGAAAAGAATAAAACCTGTTCGGGAAACTGCTGAAGGAGGTGGGAATGTACACAATACATTTTTGAAAGATTTCCAGTCCAAATGGTTTTGTGGTTGTTCTTTGGATGTTTGGAAGAGTCGATATTAGTAAATAGGAAAAACCAGATTCACAATTCATTTAAGTATACCACTTATTCCCTAATGAACTGGATGAATTAGACATTACCACATTTTGAGTAAAGCATGAAAATCTCTTTAGAGGTGTCTTGTGCTACAAATATCGCTATAGTGGCAATAACGTGATTTAGGAAGGGGGAGGAGAGAGGAATGGGGAGGAGAGGGAAAGGAAGGGGAGTGGAGAAGAGGGGAGGGAAAAGGAGAGAGAGACAGAGACATAGTAGTAACTCAACATGTTTTTGCCATTCCATCTTCCTTGCCATGTTTTTCCCAGCCACATATGCTTTCGATTTCTACATAGTGATAACCACGGCACATATATATATATTGTGCTTTTATTTTACATATCATTCATCAGACTTACTCCCCATGCACCTATATAATAGTCATAATTTTCATTTTGATCAAAAAAACAACAGTCGACTTGACTCATGGTACCCCCGTGTGTATTAGAGTAGAACTGTGCTCTATAGGGTTTTCAATGGCCGGTTTTTCAGAAGTGGATCACCAGGCTTTTCTTCTGAGGTGCCGCTCGGTGGACTCAGACCTCCAACATTTTGGTGAGCAGCTGAGCGTGTTAACCATTTGCGCCATCCAGGGACTCCTGCATTTTGATGGCTGCCTAATATTCCACGTTCCGAAATAACTTTCAACTTCACTAATTATCCTTAAATAATACCGTAATCAACATCTTCACATGTATAACTTTTCTGTCCTTTTATAGTTTTGAAGTACTCTTAAAAGGATAAATTCCAAAAAATGGAATTAGAAATATGTCTAAAGTAAAAGAAGAACTGTGTTTGAAAAATGACCTGCTTTATGAGGTTGGGGCATAAATAAGGTGGTAACACTAAGCAAATCCCTCCTTCCAGATAAGCAGATATCTAACGTCTCCCTGCATCCGGACTCCTCCCACTCTCCTGAGTTGCCCAAGAACCTGTGGATTCACTCAGTCAAATGCTTCACAGAGGAAAAACGAGAGAATTTGACAATCATCCCTGTAGAGGACACTTCATGACTTCTTCAGTTACTCCCTTACTATGTCACAGATGACCCCATGCAACTAATGAGCAGACGCTCATAGCTCCTACACTGTGAATGTACGCCAGCCACCTTGAAGGGGGCCCAGGGGGCATTATTGCTCATCTATTGATGGTCCAGTGGTAGAAGTCACACCTTCTATACAGAAGACCCAGGTTTGATTCCTGACCAGTGCTCCTCATGTGCAGCTGCCACACGTCTGTCAGTGGACCCTCGCATGTTGCTATGATGCTGAACAGCTTTCAGCAGAGTTTCCAGACTAGTTGGACTAGAAGGAAAGGCCTGGCCATCTATTTCCGAAGATCGGCCAATGAAAACCCTACGGATCACGACAGTCTGATCTGCAACTGATCATTTTCTGTCCTCACAAGATGCTTTATGGGTCATGACACCTCCATTATCAAATAATTTTAACCAGGTCAAATTAACAGTATTATTTAGAGATTGCCTTTAACCTAATCCTGATCTTGTTGAACAAGTTATAATGTACAAAACAATGTGAAAGAATAGAGTTGGAAAGGCAGTAATGAGAAAACATCCACAAACTATACATTATGAAACTTTAGATGTATGGGAAGACCCAGTTACACATGAGTGACATACATCACTACAGTGTGTGACTTCTAGATTAAAGCCCTTCCTTTTTACTTTAGCTAAAAGAATTTCTCCATCAATAACTTACTACTGCGCCCTCTGCTGGACGAATCTTGGTACTATTTTGTGAGGCTACACATAGGCATGACGTTTCGTAATCACATCTATTCAAGCAGAAATTTCATTTCTTGAACTCTGAATAATATTTCAGTAATTAGTTGGTTCTATTCCACGCCAATCTTCTAATCCTCTTAAAATTACTGATAAAAGAATCTCATCTACAGAAGATTCCAGACAAGGGTAAACATTAGCTCAGTACTGTTTAGTATTATTAACTGATAGGAACTCCTGCTCCTTGTCCAAAAAGGACTCATCATTAAATATAATAAAGTAAATAAGGATTAATCTTTTAGGAATTTCCCAAGTCTCAACAAAATACATCATGAAGCTTTCCATTAAAGTATTTACGTTTGCAAATATCCAAATAACCACAACTACAGTCTCGTTTTATTTCATTACTTCATTTAACCCGTATTAATTCTTGCATAGTAAGATGGGTTTTGAGGACACTGACTGAAATAATGTCTGGTCCCCATTCTGAAGCTGGGCCTGCTAGGGATGCCCTGGGAAATGGACCTTTGCTTTGCCTAGCTTCCAAGAAAGAATTAAGGACTGTTTGGAGTGGTTTGGGAGTCCCTAGGTGGTGTGGTATAAACGGTTAACATGTTCACCTGCTAACTGAAAGGTTGGAAGTTCAAGTTCACTCAGAGCCACCTCAGAAGAAAGGGCTGGCGATCTTCTTTCAAAAAAATTAGCAGTTGAAAACCCTACGGAGCACAGTTCTACTCTGACACACGAGGGGTCAGCATGAGTTGGAGTTGACCTGATGGCAACTGGTTGGGTTGGTTTGGGGTTGGTTTAGTGCCATTTATTTGATCCAGGCGGAGGGGCTGGCTCTCAGCCAGCTTCTCCACGAGTCAGGGGACAGGCTGTCGAGCCGATTCTGATTCACAGTGACCCTATAGAACAGAGTAGAACTGTCCCATAGGGTTTCTAAGGCTGTAATTTTTATGGAAGCAGACTGCCACATCCTTCTCCCTCAGAGTGGCTGGTGGATTCGAACCACTGACCGTTCGGTTAGTAGATGAGCGCTTAACCACTGCACCACCAGGGCTCCTTGACTAGAAGGCAACTGGTTCTTTAATGGAGCCCTGGCGGCATAGTGGTTAAGTGCTACAGCTGCGAACCAAAATGTCGGTAGTTTGAATCCACCACCCGCTCCAAGAGCGCTATGGGACAGTCCTACTCTGTCCAAATCGACTCAATAGCCACGGGTTTTTTTAACAGGGTCGCTAGGAGTCGGAATCTACTGGACCGCAACGGGTTTTTTGGTTTAGTTCTTTAATGGCAAGATTTATAGAATGCCACCAGATGGCGCCAAAACACAAGTAAAAATCCAACCTCCTCTAGCCTCCATCACAGAATAGTTTCTCTCACTGGTCAACCGTTTTGAAGAAACTGGTCTTCCCTTTCAAACGGGGTTGTCAGTTTTTAGGTGTTGAGTGATTCCCACCACCAATGTTTTTATGCAACTGAATTAAAATTAATAATTATTAAAACTCAGCCTGGAAGATAAAAAGTACAGGACCACTTCTTCAATCAGCTACAGAATTCCTATTCACTGTAGCAGCAAGTGGGTGGGAGGGAGAATCTGCTGGCTTCTTGCCTTCTTTAGCTAGCTTTTAGCTGGCCACCTGAAAGAAAGGGAAGCCCTGGTAGCGTAGTGGTTAAGTGCTACGGCTGCTAACCAAGAGTTCAGCAGTTTGAATCCGCCAGACGCTCCTTGGAAACTCTATCGGACAGTTCTGCTCTGTCCTATAGGGTCACTATGAGTCGGAATTGACTCGACAGCAGTGGGTTGGATTGGTTGGGGTCTGAAAGAAAGATAATTCCATGCCTCCCTTACCCTTGTGTTGGCCAAGTGATGACACTTTCGCCATCACTAGGATGTGAGTAGAAGCATTGTGGGTAACCCTAAAGCTGTGAGTCTCAACCAGAGGCAACCTGGTAAGGTCTGGAGACACTTCTTTTTATCTCATCTGGAGGGTGGGTGCTACGGGCACCTAGTGGGCAACGGTCAAGCATGCTCCTAAACAGGCTACAGTGCACATGTCAGCCCCCACCACAAGGAATTATCTGCTCCAAAATGTCAACAGTACCTAGATGGAAAACCCTACCTAAGAGGGAAAGGGCATGTCCTTGGTTTCCCCTTTCCCCTTTCCCACTAGCTGGACGTTAAGTATAGCGGTACGCCATCTTGGACCAGGTAGGCCAAGGCAACAAACTGGGGATGGTGGAGCTATAATATAGGTGGAATTTAAGTCTCTGGTCCCATGGAGCTGCCATACCATCCTGGACTCCTTACACACAGGCTGTTGTGTGAGAGAGAAATGCACTTCCCAACAGTGTGAGCCACTCTTCTTCTGGGTCTCTGTGACAAGAGCTGAATTAACAGCCTACCTAATACCCAAGGTACTCATAGTACCCCAGTAACAGCTCTACCTGAAACACACCACACTAGGCCTGCCTTGGTCAGCCTTTCCCAGACCCCCTTTGCTCTTTCTCCCTGCTGTCTTACTCCTTTTCTCTCTTTCCTTCCTCTCCTGATGTAAGTTCCTTCCCCCAAGGCAGAGTTTTCACTAGGCCTCAATCTATACCAGACTTTTCCCAGAAGACAACAGTCTCCTGTTCCCCCACCACTCTATCCATAGGTCCTCCCACATCCTTTTTTTTGAACAGTAGAGGAAGAATCCTTTTACTTTAATACATGATTACCTTTGTTTCTCATTTTTGGAAATTCTTATCATCTCGTTAATCCTCCAGATTAGGGGTCAGCAAACTGCAGACCACGGGCCAAATGCAGCCTGCAGTCTGGTTTTGTAGATAAAGTTGTATTGGAACACAGCCAAGCTCATTCACTTATGTATTGTCTATGGCTGCTTCATGCTCCAAAGGCAGAGCCAAAAATCTGGCCCTTTACAGAAAAAGCTTGCTGACTCCCATCTTCAACCTCCACTGCCCTAGGGGGCATCCTCCCGGGTATACTTCAACCTCATTTGCGACTTCAGCACTTAGATGGGTATTTCAGTTTTAGTCCATCTCCTACTTTCATTCTTTGAGATTCAGCATCATCTTACCACGCAACTGACACCTTCCTTCTCTGTTGCTGTTAGCCACCCTCCAGTCAACCCTGATTCATGGCAACTCCAGGAAACACTGCTCAGTCCTGTGCCATCCCCAAGATCAGTTACAGATTAGACAGTTGTGATATATAGGGTTTGCGTTGGCTGATTTTCAGAAGTAGATTGCCAGACCATACTTTATACCAAACCGCAAACCCAGTGCCGTTGAGTCGGTTCTCACTCATAGCAACCCTACAGGACAGAGTAGAACTGCCCCATAGAGTTTCCAAGGAGCGCCTGGTGGATTCGAACTAACGGCCCTTCAGTTAGCAGCTGTAGCACTTAACCACTATGCCACCAGGGTTTCCCCATGTCTTAATTTGGAAGCTCCACTGAAATCTGTTCAGCATCATAGCAACACACAAGTCTGCACTGATAGGGAAGTGGTGGCTACGCGTGAGGTGCATTGGCTGGGAATCGAACCCGTATCTCCCACATGGAAGGTGAGAATTCTACCACTGAACCGAAATGTTTATTGTCTATGCTTTACCCAACAGATTGTTAATTTTGATATCAGAAAAAAAGGTCTTGTTCACCTCTGTATATCCAGTAAATCTGCTGTCCAAGAGAAATATAATGCATGCCTCAGATGTAAATTTTAAATTTTCTAGTAACTGTATGTTATGAATTGAGTTGTGTCCCCCCCAAAAGATGTGTTGAGATCCTAACCCCTGCCCTGGTGAATGTGGCCTTGTTTGGGGAAATGGGATTTTTCTTCGCAGATGTAATCAGTTAAATTAAGGAAGTCATGGGGGGGAAGGGGGGACAGGGTGGGTCCTAGTCTCGATCCCTTCTGAATGGCATTTTATAAAAGGACAGGGAAACAGAGTCACACACACGAGGGGAAGACAGTCACCATGTGACTGGAGAGGCAGATGTATCTGTAAGTGAGAAAGGAACACCAGGATTGCCAGCAGCCACCAGAAACTGGGAGTGAGACATGGAACGACCTTCCTCTTTCAAAGCCCACAGGAGGAATCAACATGGCCGAGACCCTGTTTTGGCCTTTTAGTCTCCAGAACTGTGAGAAAACAAGTCTCTGTTCTTTAAAGTCACTCACCTTGTGGTATTTTGTTATGACAGCCCTAGGAAATCAAGACATCGTATTTAAAAAGTAAAAAGATGCAGGTGAAACTCATTTTAATCATATGTTTCATTTAACCTAAACAGTCCTTACCCAACATGTTAAAAAAAAAAAAAACCACTACAAAAAAAAGATTGAGCTATTTTGCATTATTTTTGTCATATTAATTCTCAGAATCCAGTGTTTATTTTACACTTACAAGCCAGCTCAATTCAACTACCACATTTCAAGCTCTCAATAGCCACATGTGGCTCGATGCTATCACATTGGATGGTGTAGAAAATAACAGGTGGCTCATCGGAGGCATCCAGTAAATACTTGTTGAAAGAGTTTAAGTCTATCTTCTACATTATTTTGACTGTTTTTTTTTTATAGTATAGACAAGGAGTACTGGTGGCACAGTGGTTAAAGTGCTCGGCTGCTAACTGAAAGGTCAGTGGTTTGAACTCACCAGCCACTCCTCAGGAGACAGATATGGCAGTCTTAAATCCTTAAAGATTGCAGCCTGTGGGGCAGTTCTACTCTGCCCTATAGGGTCCCTATGAGTCAGAATCAACTCCACGGCAATGGGTTGGGTTTGGTATAGGAAGACAACGGGTGATGCCACCAGTTAATGTGCTAGGCTCCTTAACCTATAGGCTGGAGGTTCAAGTCCACCCAGAGCCACCTTGGAGAAAAGCTCTGGCAATCTTCTTCCAAAAAAGCAGCCACTGAAAACCCTATGGACCACAGTTCTATTGGGACACATGTGGGGTCCGTGGCAACTGGGACAGTACAGGATTACAAAAAAAAAAACCAAACCCGTTGCCGTCGAGTTGATTCCGACTCATAGCGACCCTATAGGACAGAATAGAACTGTCCCATAGAGTTTCCAAGAAGCGCCTGGCCGTACCACTTAACCACTACTCAACCAGGGTTTCCAGTATAGGAATAGTAAAAAAGAGAATAGTATAGTATAAAAATAGGATCTAGGCCACTGACAGAGCCTAATTGACTCAGCCATCCCATTGTTGGACATTTAGAGAGTTCCCAATTTTTCACTTTTTAAAATAATTCTGCAATGAATATCCTATTCACATCTGTTATTTCCTTAGGATAAACTTCCAGAAGTGAAAATTCTAAGACAAAAGTATGCCCCTTTTAGGGCTCTTGACACATCTTGCTTAATTACCCCAGAAAAGAGATGCCACTTAAGACTTCTAGGAGTTTATGCTTGGTTGTTATTGAACTTCCTGGGATGCTAGTGGGGTAGGTATTGAGGATTATGATGGCAAAAATAATGTTAATAATCATTTTTTTTTGTCTGTGATAATGCACCAGGTATTATTCACATTTTATGGGTTAGAAACCAGAGGCTCAGAGAGGTTAAGTAAACTAAGGGCTGGAAATGCATTTGAACTCAGATCTGGGTGAATTTAACTCCAAAACCTGCCCTGGGCCACGACCACTGTCCATTTTAGTTTAAAAATAACAATAATAAAAGGCTAAAGACAAGGGAACGAATATGAGAGTTGAGGGAAGGGCGGAAAATCAAAGGCTAAAGAACACTTGCGGGGAAAGGGCGCCCGAGACAGCGACCCTGGTTTTCCCGCCCCACCCCACCCGTCAGCGCGGACGCGGCCCGCCGGCCCACTCCCGAGCCCTGACCCCGCGCCGCTCCCAGGCCCCGCTCCGCCCCGTGACGTCCCGGAATGAGGCGGGACTTCCGGTCGGCCTGGCCATGTGACCCGCACCGGAAGCGCACCTCGGGTCGCCCCGGCAACCGCGCCCATTCCCGCCCGCCCCCCTCCGTCTCCCCACCGAAAAATAGGTCCTTGCTCGCCAATCGCCCGGAGTCTGCAAGCTGCGTGCCCACGAGGTGACTTCGGGGACAGCTGGGGTTCCTTTCGGGAGTGAGGGAGGAACCTAGAGGCCCCTGGCTCCTTCTGTGGCGGGGAGAACCGAGGTCCCTGGCGGCCACGTTGTGGTACTTTTCATCCCGTGGCCGAAGATGGGCCACAGACCCAGGAGATACCTAAAGCGTTAGTGGTTACTTGTGAGAGGGGACTAATTCCAGAGCCTCTCAACAGGCCGTGCATCCAAATCACCTGGGTGACCTTTTTAAGAACGCTGATGCCCGGCCTCCCCCCACCCAAACCCAAACCAAACCCGTTGCCGTCGAGTGGATTCCCAGTCCTAGCGACCCTATCCAGACCAATGAAATCAGAATCTCTCAAATTGGGCCTCGGGGGTTCCGATGTGCCGAAAACCACAGTTAGTTAAGTTAGTTAAGCCAAGTCTGGAGATGAAATTGGACTTTTGTCTATCCTGCCCAATACCTGAATAGAAGAGCGCCCAGGGCAACCTCAGCCTTGAAGGATGTCCGGGATGTTGGCCTCTCTACTCACTTTGGCATTTTCTTTCTTTGTCCTTGCACTCTGATCTCTGTGGGAGGTCACAGTTTTTGGTGGAAATTTTCTTGAGAACATAATTGGCACCTGGGGTCGTTTGTGCGTCTTACGTGTTGAGGTGGAGCGTGTCTTTTCTCACCTTTCTTCCTCTGTGATGGGGTGGAGCTGAACCGGTGGCCAACGGTGAGCCTTTCAGCTCAAGTCCTGAGATTCTCTTGGCAAAGATTAGATGATTCTGAGCCATTTTTTTTTCAGAGATGATTTTGAAACTTGTTTCACAGGCGAAGCTCTGTATTCAGCTGTTTCTCACGTTGAGTCAAAACATTACTTGGAAATCTGAAAATTAATAACACAAATAACACTTCTGGGGTCATTCTTTTTCAGGGTTCCCATGAATTGTCGATTTACTCTTTAAAAAGCTATTTATACTCTACAGTTTATCAGAGTAACAATCCCTTTGGGATGGCAATGTGAGCAGAAACTATATATTTTAAAAGACTGTTGGTTAGTAACTCTGGACAAGGGTAATTAAAGGCAAGTTCACAGCAGTGTACAAATCCTCTCTGTGTGTTCATCACTGTACTGGAAAAGTATACAAACCAAAGCTCCAGAGAGAAATTTTCATCCTAAAACTGTTTCACAGATGTTAAAGGATTAGCTTGTCTTTTTGGATGCAGCCTTTAGGTTTGTGAGAAGGATAGGGGGAAAAGGTTGACTAAGTAAGGCTAGAGTGAAGTTTGGAGAGTTCACACACTAGGTACAGAACTGAAAATCTGGCCAAAGAACAGTTGGACAAGTGAAAAAAAAAAGAGCCTAACTGTAGTTGCTCAAAGACAGGATGAATTGAAACTATCTTGAATTGAAAACATAGTAACAAATTTAAATGCCTGCTTCTTGAAAACCCGTGAGCCCTTTTAGAGTTAATTTGAGTTACTAGCTACTCAATCCCCCCTCTCCTTTCTGACAAAAGTAGAAGGGGAGAGTGTTATCAGCAAACAACAGATAATCACGAACATCCAAGGACAAGAAATACTAGTCATTATTTTTATGCTGGAAGGAAAACAGGAAACTTAAACAGCAGAATCCATGCCTACAAGTAATTAAGCACCCAGATGAGTAAGGCCTAGTGAGTGCTGCATTCGTTCAGCAGAGAGAGATTACCATGGAAAAATCATGCATGTGTTTACAGAAGAGGGAAAACTTCAAATCATATTCCTGAAAGCTACTGGTGGTCTTAACCACTTTAAATGAGCCATGGTTTGTGCTGATTTGCTCTTAATATGCAGTGCCTGCCTCTTCAATCCGTGTTCCTTGGTGGTCACACTGGGTTTTGCTGTATGAAGGACATGCTTGCACTGAAGTGAACTTCTCTGTTTCCTCTTTTGAACTGTGTTTTCATTATGTCCTTCTCAGTTGTCCCATTGCCTGTTGTGTTCTTGAGTCAGGGTAACTTTGTTTTTGTATGGCCTCCTATTTCACTTCTGATTCTGACCCTAGTCACATTGGGATTCGGTGAATTTGCAAATAGATCCATTCACAAGTCCATCACCCTTGCTGACAAATGAAACCATGCTCTTCTGTGGGTGGAATATCATTTGCATGGGGGGGGGGAGCTTATTTGCCACATCCTTTCTGTCTTTCTCCTTCCGCCTTCTGGACACTCTGTGGCATTACTTCTTATCACAACCAAACCAAACCCATTGCTGTCGAGTGGATTCTGACTCATAGCAACCCTATAGGACAGTGTAGAACTGCCCAACAGAGTTTCCAAGGAGCACCTGGCGGATTCAAACTGCCAACCCTTTGGTTAGCAGCCGTAGCACTTAACCACTATGCCAGCAAGGTTTCCCTTATCACAACACCCCCCCCCCAAAAAAACCATTGCCATCGAGTCGATTCCAACTCATAGTGACCCTATAGGACAGAGTAGAACTGCCCCATGGAGTTTCCAAGGAGCACCTGGTGGATTCGCACTGCCCACCTTTTGGTTAGCAGCCGGAGCACTTAACCACTATGGCACCAGGGTTCCCGTATTACACCATCTTAGAGGGTAAATTGGGATTCGGGGCCAAGGGAATGAAAAGCAAATAAGAGTCAAGTTTTTGGGCTCCCCTGCCCATCAGTTTTTGTGATGGTTGTTATAGATGGTGGCGCAGTGGTTAAACACTCGGCTGCTAACCGAAAGGTCAGTGGTTTGAACCATCAGCTGCTCCTCAGGAGGAAGATGTGGCTGTATGCTCCCGTAAAGATTACAGCCATGGAAGCCCCGTGGGGCAGTTCTAATCTGTCCATTAGGGTCACTGTGAGTCCAAATCGATGGCAATGGGTTTGGTTTGGTTGGGTTATAGATGGGGAAGTGCAGGCTTTGGGGACACAGTGGCAAGTGCATTTATAGAAAACCTGTGTCTGGCCGAAAGGTGGAGCTTGGACTCCTGAGGGTAGTGGAAGGCCATTGGGACTTGAGCCATCTTTGATGTCCAAATCACTAAGCAGGGGCCTTGCAGAGCCACAGCAGGGAGCCCAGGAAGGCATCAAGCCAGATGAACCTGCCAGCCTCCTCTTGAGGCTGGGGACAGGGCAAGGCAATGCTCTCACCACCCCCGTCTCCCATTTTATTATGTATTTTAGTTACTGGGGTGTACTATTGGAAGACATCTCCGATGGGGTTATTATTGCCCGTAAGGAGATTCCTTAGAGCTGCCTTTGACTCAGTTTACGTAATGCAGATTTCTCACTGAGCCTTCATTTATTTTGCCACAATCTTCAGCAGATCCCCTCCTTCTACCTTGGAACAGTTGAAATTGAGGGCCTAATTAGGTACCCCAGGTTATCTGGGGGCTCAGAGAATCATATAGGTGGGAGCTTTACAGGAAAGGTTCTGCTCTGGAGGCATTAGCCGTTGTAGCTTATTTGGAGATTGACTTGTAGTGTGCTTCCAGGCAAAAATCAAGCAAGTGAGTTTTCAGGTATTTAATTTTCAGAATTCTGGAAAATCCAGACATTTCAGAATTTTCGAAAACGAGGATAGAGGGGGAAATCTAGTAGCAGCGTATACATTATCGTTTGGGGAGGGGGGAATTTGTGTTTTTATTTATCTGGTTGCTGTGGCACATCCTGGATCCTATACGAATATAAATGTGCAGTAAAAACAGCATAGATGATGTCACTACCTTTCCACAAAACCACATTACTTCTTTGTGGAATTTTTTAATAGCTTGAATGGAAATGGTCACATTTTATCCATTGAAAACTGCAAGGCTCTTGTCTCTTTGTCTTCATGTATATTTATGAATTTAAAACTCTGTCTTCCAGGGTGAGCACAGATTCCCTGAGAATGAATGCATGTTTTGAGAAAGGCTGTACGGGAAAATATATTTTTCAAGACTTGGAGGCTCTGTCTTTTGCCTGTAGGCCCCGGCAGTGTTTAATGAATGACCTCAACCCTGTTTTTTTCCTTCCTTCTGTGGTGGTTGAGGATGGACAGACAATGAATTCGGTCTCTGTCCTAGCTCGGGCTCAGCTGGGCAATGACTATGATGCCATTGTACTCACTGGGGACGGCTACCCGGTTTGTATTGCTGTGGATCTCAGCCTTCCTGACATCGCCAATCCCTTTTCTCTCAGCTCCACCATCTCATTAAGCAAAAAAGATGCTGTTTGGTCCACAAAGGCTGTGGCAATTTAAGAGAAGACATTCCAGGGAGGTAGGGGATGGAAGATAAAATCGAATAACATTAAAAGGGCATCAAAATCTGCGGCTGCTGTAAGCATTGTTCTTTGAGATGGTGATGGTGTCTGAAAGTGTGGCTATAATGTGTAGAATTATTCTAAATGTTGGCTTTTCAGAAACCCAGGCCTTCTTTTCTTATAAGGTCCTTAAGCTTTCTGTATGGAAGCAGTAACCAGCTTAAAAAAGTTGACAGGACCCATTTTTAGAGATGGTTCTCCCTTTCCCTTGTGATTTAACTGATGAGGTTAGCAGGGAAGAATCTATTACTTCTTCCAGGGAGTAACTGCTTAGAACTGTCTTCTGCTTTCTGTCGTTATGTCTCTGACCAGTACGCAGCAGCTAACAGGCCTCAGTCAGCAATCAGGAGACTACAAGTGTTCTAAGCTTGTCAGCAGATGCTGTTTTGCAGGAGTTTGTTTGTTTAATTGAGCCTTTAAATGTCTATGTAGCTCTTTAAGAAATGGCCCTGTGTCCTTATTTAGTCTTGTTGTGAGGTGCCGTAGAGTCTGTTCTGGCTCATAGCGACCCTATATACAATAGGATGAAACACTGCCCAGTTCTGCGCCATCCTGACAATTGTTGACATGCTTGGGCCCATTGTTACAGCCACTGTGTCAATCCATCTTGTTGAGGGTTTTTCTCTTTTTCGCTGACCCTCTACTTTACCAAGCATGATGTCCTTCTCCAGGGACTGATCTCTCCTGATAACACATCCAAAGTACATGAGACGAAGTCTCGCCATCCTTCCTTCTAAGGAACATTCTGGCTGTACTTCTTCCAAGACAGATTTGTTCGTTCTTCTGGCACTCCATGGTATATTTAGTCATAGAGAACATTTTTTTGGTTATAACCATAGTTTTCCTGTTTCTACTAGTCTTATTCCAAGTCTAATGATGAATGAGCTATGTGGGAATCACAAAGTTCCCCCCTACATCCACGTGAAAAATGGAGAACAATGACGATGCTCAGCATATCGAGGGTAGAGTCTCTACTGCTTGGTGATGCGTTAACCTAAAGCAGCGGAGGGCAAAGGATGGCCCCCAGCTTGTTTCTGTACTGCCAGTGAGCTAAGAATGCTTTTCAAATTGTTAAAGGCTTGTGGGGGGTGGGGGGAAGCAAAGAAGACTCTTCAGACTCTGTGACAGAGACCGAATATGGCCCACAGGCCTAAAACATTTGTTGTCTGGCTCTTTACTGAAAAAGTTTGCTGACACAAAATAAGAAAAGTAATACAAGCTAATCATAATTATCAAGCTCTGTGCAAGCAGCTCCTCCTTTTCTCTGCCTTATTTGATTTTGGAGAGATTAATTAACTTATCATTGCTGCGCAGGAACTATTTGTAATTGAGTATCTCTAGGACTGTAGGGATCTTACAAAAGTACTTCAAATGTAAAAGGATCTGATGCATAGGTGAAGGGATTTGGGAAGGGAAAATAAGAAAGCCAGGGGTGAGGGGGGTAGTATATTCGACATCTAGCCCCACGACTCAGCTTGCTGGAGGGTGGTGGCAGATTTGATGATAAGTGCCTTAGTGGCCAAAACAAATCATCAGAACCAGAACAGAACTGCTCACAAAGTTCACTGTAGTCCATCGGTAACAGAAATCCACCTTCCCTTGATGGCCTGGGTGTTAAAAGAGTCTAGCACCTTAAAAAACGAGTAATTAATATATTTTAGAGACATCAGGCGTACTGGGCTGAGTATGAATTGCTTCTTGTTGGAACACTTGGTTTCCCCTCGGTCAGCTCAGCTTGTTTTCTGGCTTCTTGCACTGATGAAGTGCTCGGAGTGTACCTTGTGGGCCCTCTGAGGCAGTATGGCATGGCAGCCCTTTTCCCAAATGATTTGTTGTATCAAAGACATCAGAGTCCCTGGGTGATACAAACTGTTAAGCACTTGGCTGCTAACCAGTAGGTTGGTGGCTCAAGTCCACCCAGAGTCACCTCAGAAGAAAGCCCTGGTCTGGGGATCTACCTCCAAAAAATCAGCCATTGAAAACCCTGTGGAGCACGTTTCTACTCTGACACACATGGGGTCGCCATGAGTCAACGACACAGCAGCTGGAAGTGGGAATCAAAAGCAGAAGCCACTTCCCAAGTGAGCACAAGCCCTCCAGCTGTTGGCGTTTTGCAGCGTGGACATCACACTCCCACGGGCCTAAACTTATAGCTCTGTGCAGCGAAGCCTCTCGTAGCCATCTCAGGGATTTTCAGAGTATTGTGCTGCCACCTTTACAGCCAGGCTGTATCTCCCGGGCTTTCAGAGATCTGCAGTACTGTTCAGTCACAAGAGTGATTATGACATATTTGAGGTTATTAGACTTCCCAACTCGGGGTAATTGATACTTCCGTCAACCTGGTGCTAAGCATATCTTAGGAAGTGTGGAAGTCTGGATTCAAAGCTCATCATTTCCAGAAGACACGGAGTTGTCTCGTAGGGTTTTCTAATCTAATTCCTGTGCCCCTCGTTAATCTAGCAAACAAATTTGATTGAAATACACTTAAGAGTTTGTTTAAATGTCATTATGTGCTGCAGGCTTTCAGAAAGCAATTCAGATTTTAGTGACAGGAAAATGAAACCGGGCTGCAGTGAATTAGCCACTTAAAGACCGCACCATACAGCTTAGCGCTCGAGTATGTACTGATTTCTACCATCATTGCATTTGTCTTCATTTCACTTCTCCTGAGTGGTAAGCCCCTCGTATTGACTGTTTTATATAGCTCTTCACTAGCCTGGGAAGCACATAGCAGTTAGTCAGATTTTCAGGTAATCGCCCCTGTTTTAAACCCTCGTGTTCTAGTTTGAAAGTAAGATGAACTTAATTTTACACCTGTGTTTTCACTGTATTCATTAGCTCCTTTACAGTTTACAGTCACCGTGTGACTTTAGAACAGGAAATAGGAAGTGTAGGCCACATTTAAGATAAATTTACAGAAGGTCATGTCCAAAAAAAAAAAAAAAAAACCCTCTCGGAAATACCCCGCTTGAAAGCTTATTACATTGAAAAAGAATGTGAATGGTTCTCATTAGGAAATATTGTAAAAGGTAGAAGTGGTCAATTTAACATCTCGATTTTTTACGTTAACGATAGCAAAACATCTGATAGATATTACAAAATAAGCCAAGTTTATTTCTTAAGGCTTCGAGATTTTTTAATGCTACCTTATAATTAAGTGAAGTTGGGAAACTGAGACTCCTTCAGTATCTGATTGCCGAAGTTTCCCAACTTAAGGAGCTGTTTGCTCTGCGTCAGTGGTTTCATCTCACAGATTCTTAAACTCTCATTCATTTTAGGATATTATTTTTGTTTAACTTTTTTTTTAAGGCACATGCTGGCATAAGCTGGGATTTTAGTAGCTCTGAACCACTGAAGAGAAAAAAAAATCTGAATAGATTGTGAAAGGTACAACTGCAGATTAAACTTTAGCTTTTGGTATTTCATACAGATAAATCAGTAAATAACAAGCAGGTAGATAACGGCAAAGGAGCCTTTCTCTCCGCAGAGAAGTGCTGTCCAGAAAGCGGTTGGTGTGGCTGCTCAGTGTAGAGTCTCCCTGGACCGGTTTCTCCCCCTACAAAGAGGCAGTGTGGATAGGCAGGAGAATGTGGTGTCCTCCCAGAGAGGCTCATTGCACTCAAAACCCAAACCAAAGAGAGATCCACTTAGGAGAATGAAAGCCCAGGGCACAACCGAGGCTGGAGGGAGTCCTGCTTTAGAGAGGCTTCTTCAAGTCCCAGACCTAAGGTGAGATGCAACAAAGGTTTCTGGTGAGTCGGAAAGATGTATTCTTCTCAAGTGTTGAAAAATTCAGGGTTAATTTAAACAGGCATTGGCATGAGGTAAGGACGAGGGAAGGAAGTAACAGTTGTAAATTTTTAGTTTGTGTTCTGTGTGTTTAATTTTTTATATACATGTTGTTAGCTGCTTTAAAGTGGGCCCCCGACTCACGGCGACCTATGCACAATGGAATAAGACGCTTTCCAGTCCTGTGCCATTCCCATGATCAGTTGTGGATCAGCCTGTTGTGATCCATAGGGTTTTTGTTGGCTGATTTTCAGAAGTAGGTCTCCAGGCCTTTCTTCCTAGTCTTAGTCTGGAAGCTCCACTGAAACCAATCAGCATCCTAGCAACACGCAAACTTCCACTGACAGACGGGTGGCGGCTGCACATGAGGTGCATTGGCTGGGAATCAAACCTGGATCTTCCCCATGGAAAGCTAGAATTCTCCCACTGAACTACCACTGCCCTCTTAAACACATACCCTCCCAAAAAACCAAACCTGTTGCCATCAAATCAATTCCACGTCATAGCGACCCTATAGGACAAAATAGAAGCACCCCGTAGGGTTTCCAAGGAGCAGCTGGTGGCTTCGAACTGCTGACCTTTTGTTTAGCAGCTGTAGGTCTTAACCACTGCACCACCAGGGCTCTTTTATGTACATACTAACTACTAAATATCTACATGATTATTTTTGCAGGCTTTACTTTCAATAGGGAAACCAGTAATTGAATGCCAAGCCATGCAGTGTCCTGTGTCCCATTTAATGATACCAAAGTGGATCCCTCCTTTTCAAACTATGAGATCATAGCCTAGGTGCCAGGGTCGTGTAGGCATGAAATCAGGCATGGTATTGGGAAGAGGCAACCTCTGAGGAGCTAGCTTTACAAACCATGAAACAGCCCTGGATATCACACACCTGTACTGATGAGATGTTGCCACTGTGGCTGTTCTCTCCTAGGTTTGGTACCTGTTGGGACTGTCACCATCAGAGATGGCCACAGAGGTAAGTTGTTTTTGTTTTTGTTTTTTTAATCTCATAAGAGAAACAAGGGTAAATTTTAGTGTTTAAAGTCTTGGTGTTCTCATTCCATGATGGAGAAGACTGAAGCAATACCTCAGAAAACAAAAAAGTCAAAGTTCTTTTAGGGGCTTTGCTAGATATCTTTTTTAGCAGGCATTGAGGAGTGGACCAGGTCATGGGGCACTTGAGGGCAGAGAAGGAACCAGAGTCCTTCCTGGTCATCAGTCCATGTGGCTCATGGCACCTGTTTCTAACTGGGAACTAGTTGCTTAATTACAGTGGGTACAGATGGCTGAGATGACAGACTTTGGGCCCTTATCTCTCCCTGAATTATATCTAAAAATGGTCATTATTAGCCTCTGTCCCCACTTGATAATGTGCTGTACCCTTGAGCTCATTGTTCTGCGTGTACCTCATGTAGGTGTATTTGCAGAGCCAGTATGTGTACATGTGGTGTCTGTTGTGGCCATGGACCTCTCATACCTTTTTTGGCCCAGTGCTGTCCTAATGTATAGTAGGCATGTTGTAGGCCCTCCATAAATACCTGTTGGTTAGTTGATGAAACATTTGATGGTTTCTCTTGAAGATGAACTGTTTGGTGTCCGCCCTACACCCTTCATTTCATAGGCGTCATCTTCGAAAGATGCTGATCTTTGGTATTCTCATCCGGCATATGCAAGATACTGGCAGCATTATCATCAAGCAATGGCTTGGATGCGAAGCCACCACCATGCCTACAGGAAGGCCATCGAATCCTATTTCAAATCCTCGTGGTACTTCCCCCCTGCACCTCTTCCCTACAGCTATTACGCTAACCAGGGTAGATATCCTCAGTCCTTCTATGACCATCACTCGGCCTCCCAGGACCCCCATTGCACCTACCCGCATTCTCGAGGGTCTGGGCAGCATCCACATGACAGCCATCAGGTCCAGGCATCCACCAGAGAAGAGCAAGCTTCGTCATCAGAGGAGGAGGTGGAGAGTGAGTCAGACGGGGAAGTCGAGTGTGACCTGAGCAACATGGAGATCACCGAGGAGCTGCGCCAGTACTTTGCAGAGACCGAGAGGCACAGAGAAGAGCGACGTAAGTCCAGGCCTGTCTCCTCCTCGTGCTTCCTTCCCTTACCTGCCTTTTGCGTTCTTTCTCCCCTAATACATACAGCTATTTTATAACTCCTTGTTTTGGTGCAGATAATACTTCTCAGATATGGTAGCTTCCAGAGTTATTTCAGTATACCAGAAAACTCATTGCCATTGAGTCGATTGCAACTCATAATGACCCTATAGGACAAAGTAGAACTGCCCCGTAGGGTTTCCAAGGCTGTTATTTTTACTGAAGCAGACTGCCACATCTTTCTCCCACGGAGCAACTGGCGGGTTCAAACCATCGACGTTTTGGTTAGCAGCCAGGTGTTTAACCACTGCAGCACCAGGGCTCCTTTTTATTTTAGTATAGGACTGTTTTTTTTGTTTTGTTCTAGAACAAAGTTTATCCTAATAGCACCCCTACCACTCATTGAATGTCAGACATTTCACAGATAGGGAAGTGTGTGTGTGATATCCCTCATCTACACAGTAGCCCCTCAAGGTATTGAACGCATTGTACAAATGATGAAACGAAGTCTTCAGAAGATTTGCCAGGGTACGTGACTAGTCATTGGTTATTACGATTCACATCACGGTCTGCCTGCCTGACTGCAGCTCCTGCCAGATGCCAGGATTTTTCCTTCAAGCACTCGGGCCCTCAAATGCCACTGCTGCTTTACCAGTACACAGCTCTGAGACGTGCCCCATGCTGCAGAGCTGTGGAATTTGAAATCACTCCCCGCAGAGCGGAGAGCAGTATGAGCCTAAACAGAATAAAGAAATGTCCAGCACTTCAAACATCCCCATTTTATCCTGTATTGAGGCTGGCTGTCCTTGGGGTTAGAGAATTGCAATCATGGTTTTATAGCTTCAGTCAGAAAGTAGGAATTTTCTTTTTATAATTTCTTCCTGACTTGCTACAAAGATCTAGAACTGCTTTTTGTAGTCTCCTGAGTATTAAAAAGGAGCCCCAGTGACGCAATGGTTAAGCACTCAGCTGCTAACCGAAAGGTCAGCAGTTTGGACCCACCAGCCGCTCCTCGGGAGAAAGTTGTGGCAGTCCGCTTCTGTAAAGATTTCCACTGCCTTGGAAACCCTATGGGGCAGTCCTACTCTGTCCAGTAGGGTCGCTATGAGTCGGAATCACCTCCACAGCAGTGGGTTTGGTTTTGGGTTTGAGTATTCAAACTCGCCAGACCATTTACATTTGAAGTGCCGCTGACAGATACACACATGCTTTTCTCCCTATTCTAACTAGTAACCAGTCACACTATTTTTCTTATTGAGGTCTAATTGTATGACATTTTGCCTAGAATTTTCTAATAATAGATATACAAGCCTGGGAATGGGAGGATGTCATTTCCATCTTAAATTATCTGTATTTTCCTAATGATGGACTGGCATTTATTGATCCCCACTGGGTCCCAGAAGTGAGCAGTGGGCTTTGTGTAAAGTGTGTGTCCTTTGGTATCTCTGCCTGTGAGTCTTCACGAAACTGCTGCTTCTGGCGTTTTAACTTCATTTCTTTTGATTAAACCGTAGCATTTGTTTTGATGCATATTAGAAAGTATATCCAAACAAGGATTTTGAAGACAGTATTTTCTGGCTCACCTAGACTACATGTCTTTCCTTGATCGCCAGAAACAAATTTTACCTTTTTTTCAAAATACATAGAAAACAACCGCTAGTGTAATTTCATGAGTGAGTAGGAATTGGAGCAGGTCCACACGTGGTTGGAGTACTGTTGTTACAGCTTTAGAAAAAGAAAATATGATCAAGGCAGGGCATATTTCTGGCACCCTTACCAGGAGGTAGAATAACATTTTTTTCCCCACCAAAAATTGATACTTTTATGATGAACTCGTAACTACAAATGAAAGCCATTTCGCCTTATTTGCTGATTTAAAATAAACCTGATAGTTATTCAGTTGTTTTTTTTTAATGGATATGAATGAAATGAAAATAAAATAATGAAATGTGTCCTTCTAACCAGGGAAACAAACTGAAGCAGTTGAGTTATAGATATGGTTAGGAACCATCCTGGCTCCTATCTCTTGCCACTGTCGGGTATGATTCTAGGTAGTTAAAAGCAGCCCTGAAAATGACATACTGCAAAGTTGTGCCTGGCACTCAATATTATTTTGAATGAATAAATGAAGTATTTCAGTATGAATTATAAGTCTTCAACCAGAATTTTTCAAGTTGTATTCTATAAAGTGCCACCTTGCTGTGATTCTGTGGGAATTCGTAATTACGAAGTGAGCTAGGCTTAGGACGCTTTACAAACTTTGTAAACTTCCTCTTTCGTTTGATGTTGTTCTAGAGTTAGCTTTTTTTACTTCACAGCTCCAAATTGTACTATTGTCATCACTGTGAGAATTTTCATTGTTCCCAAATGCAATCTGTGACTGAGACATCAAGTAAATCGTCCAGGTCTTGCCATCTCTGTGAAGAAAATGCATTATGTATGTATTTGTTTTTTTTAGAGAGCAAGGCAACAAAAGTAATTTTATTAAAACCCTTCCAACCTCCATCTTTAATCTTAGCTTTCAGTATTGACATTATTTGTTATTAAATTTATACACTGGCAGTTGGCAGAACTGCTAAAATCACAGGGTTCAAGCCTAGCTCCAGCACTCACTAGCTGCAGTTTCTTATCCTCTCCTGGGCCACCTGCCTTATGCATTCTGTGCCTCAGTCTCCTCGCCTGGGAAACGGGAATCATCGTTAATGGAGGGGTAGATGTGAAGATTACTGAGATAATATAAAAGGCCTGTAGAACAGCGCCTGGTACAAAGTCATCACCCAACAAATGGCGACTGTTACAGTTAGTTGCTAATAACCCATCCTTTCTGGTGGATTGTTAATCATAAACCGGGTTTACTCTGATACTAAAGCTGTAACAACAGTACTCCAACCACGTGTGGACCTGCTCCAATTCCTACTCACTCATGAAATTGCACTAGCGGTTGTTTTCTATGTATTTTGAAAAAAAGGTAAAATTTGTTTTTGCCTTGGATTCATGCTTGATTGCAGTTCTGCATATTTTTAAGAAAGAGGTTCTGTGATTTCAAAAAGTTCATGTGTTTCTGCCATAGGCAGCACTTTTCAAACTCCTAAATTGATTGAGAACATTCAAAACTTAAAAGAATGCTTTTGGTGTCTGTCAGATTTAGCCCTTAACACAATTGGGTTGAAGTAGCTGTGAACCCAATTTTTAACTCTGTTTCAAAGATTCTTGATACAGTTTAAATAGTAAAATGCACAGGCTGAGAAAATGAGCCCAGTTCCTTTGCTAACAACAGTACTGAAGAAGCTTCTGCTCTTTGTGTTTGTAAAACACATGGTTCTAGCATACTTGAGAACTCCTTGTCCCAGAGAACCATGTGGGTAAAAGCAGAAGTCCCTCTGTGGTGCTGCTGTCTCCTGCAGCTTCATCACGGGGGTGGCAAACTCGGGAACTGCCTGACAATGGTGATGGCAGACTGGGGGGTCACTTGGCCTGGATTTGCTCTTCCTGCTGAAGGCTTGCTCCTTACTAGCAGAAGCTGCCGGCGTCTGATCCTGCCCCATGGCATGGCGATGAGCGGCCGTCTCCAGCATGGCCGGCTCCCCACGCTGAGGGCCACTCCATGCCCCTTCAAACGGTAACTGAATGACGGAATTCACGTGGAAGCCAAGCAAGGCCCGTGGTGGTTTCTGACCCATTTCCTCCCAGGCCCAGTGCACAAAGGCTTGGTGACATACACAGCCGGGATGTGCTTCATACAGAGATGAGGGCCTGAGTAGTGGGAACACTTGACTCAAGTTTTCTGTTTTGGTTTTGCGCTTTGAACCACTAGAAGCTACTTGTTCAGTGCATTCAAATTCAATTTTGAACCTGAAACATTTAGAGAACACAGAATTTTATAAAATATCATGAACAAGGGAAAATGTGGCCACATTTGAAAAGTTTACTTTTTCAGTATTGCTCACATCGATGGGAACATATATGTTAGACAAGCTTTCATCATCTGGGTCGTGTTGAACCTTTTCTCAGGGTCAGATCCTTCTGATTGGACAGGATGTTTTTGTTTGTGAACACTGCCCTTCCTGCTCATCTCTAATTTAATGTATTTCACTGATAAAAACAAAACATTGAGTAGAACAAATAAAGAACTCCTTTTGTGCAGTGGGAGCATACATGCTTTTGATTATGTTACATGTCTCATCTCCTAATGAGACATTTCCGTTATTTAGAACATCAGTGATAACATTGCTTATGGGAAAGTAGGCAGTAGTGAAGTTTACAGGTCAGCTGTTTTCAGTTATTTCTGAAGGCGAATGTGTCTTGTTAGGTTAAGAGAAGTATAAATTTTTAGACATGACTGCAAGGTCACGCTCCTAATACTTGGAGAAAAGATGAGTGAAGGTGATCACCCCACTAGAGAATAGGCCCCCCGAAACAAACAGTGCCATTGTTGTCCCAGGCGTGAGTCATTCAGAGATTTATCAGTTGTGTGTTAGGGTTAAAACAGAGACATGGTCTCAAAGAGCTGAACTCCAGCTGGGAAGGGGAGACAAATGAAATTCAGCCTGAAACCTGGAAGAGCCGAGTCTGGCGGGGTCGTGATTAGTTATGCCATTGATGGGTAGAGCCAGTGAAACAGGCAGGCAGAGAGGAGCATCTCAGGGTGGTTGTGGAGAATGGGCTTTGCTCTAGTCCTTGAGGGGTAGGGGATAGGGTCGGTTCGGAATGAGAGAAAGAAAGAGGGTAAGTCTGTTCCCTGCTTAGAACTCAAAGTGCTGTTTTCACCAAAGGGCCCTGGTGTATTTTTTATACGTTTTGAGGTGGGATTTTTGCTCCGTTGTGTTGTGTCCTACCCCCCCCCCCCCACACGCACCACGCACACACCCCAGTAGGAAGGTTTAGACTCTTATTTTCATAGCAAGTCTTCAGCCAGGTTCCTGGAGACGCAGCTGGCTTTCCCTCAGCGTGACATTACCTAAGGGCTGTGGTGAAGGCTATGTCCAGCATAGTGTTTAGTGAGCTATTAGTCAGCAGATTCAATTTGGAGTCATGTCGACTGGGCACAGTTCTGCCATGTGTGTGTGTTTTCTCTGAGCCCAGATGTTGGGAAGGGTGTGAAGCCAGTAAGTGATCCAGTTCACATGAGGGCAGGCACAAGAGTGGAAGGGAGGGATGGAAATACACTTTATTGTAAAAGCGAAAATGGTGAGTGTCCACTGACTTAGTGACCAGGTGTGTCACTGGTGAGGCTAGGGTTGTGGGCTGAGGGTATGAGACCCTTCAGAGATGGCCCCAGTTCTACTAGTGAGCACCCGTGTTCTGGGTTTGTTGCCACCAACCCAGAAATGGGGTATTCATGATATAAATCAAGTGGATGCTTTCCCTCAGTTGTGCTAAAAACTTGTTGCCATAGAGTCAGTTCCAACTGAACGACTCTACAGGACAGAGGAGAACTGCCCCTAGAGTTTCCAAGGCTGTAATCTTTACAGGGGTGGACTGC
This sequence comes from Elephas maximus indicus, assembly GCF_024166365.1. Lineage (NCBI taxonomy): Eukaryota > Metazoa > Chordata > Mammalia > Proboscidea > Elephantidae > Elephas > Elephas maximus. Next base: position 165,638,295 of record NC_064846.1, read on the forward strand.
CACGTCTTTCTCCCACAGAGTGGCTGGTGGGTTCAAAGCCGAGTGCTTAACCACTGTACCACCAGGGCTCCTTTCAGTTGTGCTGTGATCATTAATTCTGTCAGCATAGCAGAGGATAGAATCAGAAAGACATTCAAATCTCAGAAAAATGGGCAAAACAACCTTCTTTATCCTAGTGTCTTAGTGCTCTGTCCTTTCAAACGTTCTGTCTTTGGATTACTTACCTGTGGAGTAGTGAAGGAATGCTTTCCTCCTGTGTAAGGGCCTCTCCAGGCCACGTGATTTTTTTTTCCTTATGAACCAGAACTCTACAATGGTAACATCGTGTAGGTGTATAGATTGAGGTGAAAAATACCAAGATTTTGGATGGAATCCAGTAAAGGTTCTCTTTAATAGCATAATACTGGTTTGGTTTGTTGTGTTTTGTTTTGCTTTAACCCTGTATGCACAGTAACCCTATTTTAAAGCTGGAATCTAAAAGGATATTTCCGATTTGTATTATAACAAATTGCTTTGGCCAAACATCCTACAAGAAAAAAAGGTGCTTGGTAACATTGAGCCCTATAGCTGTTTTCAATAAAAACGGCCAAACTCCCAATTACAAGGCAGCAGTTGGGTTATGCCCGACGTGTGATGTTCGGGCTTCTCTGCCTTAGAGGATTCTCCCTCTGCTTGGCTGAGCCCTCGCCTCGTTTGGACAGGAAGAAGGACTGCCCGTGACTGAGAATCCCTTCTTTTGTTGAGAGGAAGGAAGCAATAAATAGAAAACAGAATAAGTGGATGCCTTCAAGTGAGTGTATTCCATTCCAAGGTTTGCTTGGTCCCCTGAGTCAGTGTGAGGTAAAGCGCTTTCAGATGCTAGCTGTAACCGTGAGGCACTGGCAGTCTGGGGTATTTGGTTTTAACTGACTGCTTTTCAAATTTGTGGTGTAGCCTCAATACTCTTTTTTTTTTTTTTAATTGTGTGGCTAAGCAAAGTCAAAGCGACCCTGTTGGAAGCAGAACAGCAACAGTGCACAACTCCTGGCACCCTTCCCTTCCTCCTCTTCCCTCAGCCCCTCAGGTTCGGAGGACCCCACAAAGGATACTCTGCCCAGCACCATTGGAGGTTTGAGCGCCGTTTCTCTTTTCCTGGGTTGTCATCGTTTTGACCTTTCTTTAGCAATATCTGGAAGGAAATAGTTGTTTTCCAAAAATACAAGGTCTGGCCTATGTCCAAGTGTTCTTTCAGCAGTCCTTTCCGGAGCACCTGTTTAGTGTCCAATGCGGAGGACCCTGCATAGTGGGTACCCAGGTGCCTGCAGGTCTGTCAGTGCTGGGGAGCAGGCTTCTCGCCCTTCATGTGTGTGCTTTGGGGCAGCTGTGTGGGAAACCATGACATCTCCCAATCTTTTGAGGGGCAGGGAGGGGGTAAGGTCTGACCTTAAATTTTCATGATGAGGCCTGGGTGGGAAGGAAATATGAGAACCCAGGACGGAGGGGAACATCTTTTTTTCTTAAACTGGACAGACTTGATTTTTTATTTTTTGCAAAGTACTGTACCTGATATTTTTTTTCTTTTTGTTGTTATTGTAAAGATATATATAGAATACAACATTTGCCAATTCAAGATTTTTCACATGTAATTTAGTGACACTAATTACGTTAATCATGTTGTGCAACCATAACCAATATCCGTTGCCAAATTTCCCATCACCTTAAACAGAAACTCAATGAACTTTATTAAGAACTAAGCCATGTGATGGGAGCCCATGAGCACATGCTGAGTGCCAACTTGGGAAGTCACCTGGCTTCATTGAGTGCCACTGGGTCTGCTTTGTAGTAGCGTCTCATCCACAGGTATCAACAGTAAGAGAAGATGCCTTTCTAGAATTGGTGGTGGTGGTGGTGGCGTTAGGTGCCTCGAGTCAGTTCTGACTCACAGCGATCCCATGTACAACAGAATGAAACACTGCCCAGTCCTGTGCCATCCTCGCAATCTTTGCTGTGTTTGAGCCCATTGTCGCAGCCACTGTGTCAGTCCATCTAGTTGAAGGCCTTCCTCTTTTTCGTTGACCCTGTACTTTACTAAGCATAATGTCCTTCTCCGAGGACTGATCTCTCCTGATAACACGTCCAAAGGACATGAGACAAAGTCTTGCCATCCTTGCTTCTAAGGAGCATTCTGGCAGTACTTCTTCCAAGACAGGTTTGTTTGTTCTTCTGGCAGTCCATGGTATACTGAATATCTGTAAAACCATTTTTGTCAGGAGGGTAGCAGAAGAGAAAAATCACAATAAGGATGTGTAAATTATAAAATTATAAGGAAAAGAAAAATAGAGATGCAGAAGTAGAAGAGAGAAGTCACACCTCCTGTTGGCCGGGAACACTACAGAAAGTTAAGATTCCAGTGGTTAGTAAAGACTCATATTCAGACAGGAAGCCAAACATCAGTTGTGTCACTAAATGTGTTGGTGGCACTTATAATAGTCTTAGGGCAGATGGAAGACACATGGAGGGCAGTAGACCAGGCGCCTCTTACCACGGGGCTCCATACTCTGCGTACAGAGCCTTGGAGGCACCGCAGCCCCACAGGTGGGCTTCTGAGAGGGCCGGAGGAGGGTTGGAGCGGTCTGAGTCTGCTCATAGGCAGCAGAGTGACTCTGTTGCCCCTCACTAAGGTGGAAACCCAAGCCGTCAGAAGAGTAGTCCTCGAACCAGAGATCCTTCAGTCAAATTCCATCTTTCCTGGAACGCCAAGGCACGGCCTGTCAGCCCACTTCCACGCCTAGCCAGGTTTCTTCACAAGTGCTCTTCTTACTGCCTTTGGAGAAGGCACGCGTGAAATGCCTATACGTTCTCTTAGTGACTCTGAACATATTTACCAGTCTGACTAAAAAAAAAATTTTTTTCTTTTTTTTTTTAAAGTCTGACTACCTACCCCAAAATCCGCTGACCCATGTCACCTTTCATTTCCTCTTCCTTCTGAAAGCATCAAACTAAGCTTTCCTTCCAAGTCTGAAGTACAAAAAAAGATAAGTGTTGAATCCTCGCAGGAAGGAGGCAGGAGAAAAAAAGAGAGACTTCCCCAGGGAGGAGCTGGTCCCCAGTGTGGCATCCCCCCAGCCTCAGTGCTGGTGCCAACACAGAAGTTCCGGGGGTACCTAGGGGCTGCTGGCCAACCGCACAGTTTCACTTGTGGAACTAACAAGCAGGCACGGCAACGGTGGGGCGCTTTTCTTTAGCCCTCTTAATTTTTTTCCTCTCCCTGGAAGTTACCATGGAAGTCAGAGAAACTTCTAGACATGGCCATTTTCCCAGGCTAATTAGGACCAATTTCATCCACTGCCACACTACTCCAACGGGATGCCCTTTGGGGGGCATAGAATTTAAACCCAGGATAACTGAAGAACGTATGTACTGATGTTTCAGACGTGGCCGAAAGAGTGAGAAAGTAAAAAACACTGCTTGGCCTCTCATCCAGCTGCATGTTAGCCATTTATTTTGGTCTAGTTCTGCATTTCATAGTACATCAATTAATATATATTTGCTTTTCACTGGATAAGGTAACAATGACATTTCATTTATTTTGTTTGACAGTTGTTCGGCTCATCCGTGTGTTACTTATGTAAAAATGAACCGCAGATGTTCTAAGGCAGAAAGGGCTACCTACATACGTGATTCCACCCACCTCCCTCCTGTTTCCAGATGTTTTGTTTCACTAGAAATGTGTACATTTTTAATAATGTTTTCAAATTTATCAAACTCCTTCCCTCTGGCTGTAAGGTGATATTTATAAAGAGCAAGATTTGTGAGTTTATGAGAGCAGGTAAATATCTTCCCATTTACCCTTGAGGAGGAGTCCGGGTGGTGCAAACTTTTAACATGCTCAGCTGCCAACCAAAGGTTGCGGTTCGAGTCCACTCTGGAACCTGGGAAGAAAGGCCAGGCAGTCAACTTCTGAAAACTCAGCCAGTGAAAACCCTATGGAGCACAGCTCTACTCTGACACACATGGGGTCTCCATGAGTCAGAATGGATTTGATGGCAACTGGCCTACCCTTGATGAGCTCATGATTGTGTTTCTCTCAGGTGCTAGTGGAGGGAGTATCCATGTTTCCATTGATCTTTCCTTCTGCTACTCTTTTTTTTTTAGCGAGGAAAGTATGGCTTGTATCTTTGCTTTATTCCCCTACAGGCTTCTTTACTCCTTGTTTAGTAAATTCGGTAGCATGGTTTTTAATAGCTAGAGAGATGCACATTCTGCGACCAGTTTCTTGGCAGAGACACTTAGAGAATCGATGTCTGGTGGCTAAATTTTACCTTATGCTGCATTGTTTCATTGGCCTTTTTATGTTGTTGCTATTTACGTAAAAACAAAAATTATAACATTGGGACTTGCTAGAGTGAAACATATAGAGGGGAGAGTACAATGAATATTTATTGTTTTACAAGAATCCGTTGAACGTCGTAGGGTGAAAAGTCTATAAATAATATCTCCTGAAATTTAACCAAGGCCAGCCTGTGAAATGCAGAGTCAAGCCCCACAGTATGAAAATCCACACACTAGCAGAATCCTTAATATCCCAGGAAGATTAGAAGTCAGAGGTCTTAATTTCATTTGCAGACCCGCCCTGTCTTTGCCCTTTTACCTTCCACAAGTGTTGAATCACTTAACCTTTGGCTGCCTGTTATGATTTGGATTTTGAATTTGTGGGAGGACCAGCGTAGCACTCTGCAGGGACTAGGATCTGTTCTTGCTTGGGTTACCTAAAAGCCATGTGTCTCCCAAAGGTGTGATTTTCCCCCCACCACCGCCTCATTTGTGGGGCTTGGGACTCTCCCTAACACTGGATTTTTCTGGAAACTTTTGGTTTCTGAGCTGCCTGGTACAATGTTTGAAACCAAGCATGCTCCATCAACCCTTCCTACCTGGGGAGGGGAGGAGGGGGGCGTGTAGATGGGAAGGGAGGGACCGGGGTGGTTTGATGTTTCTTCTGTATTTTCAAGGCTCATCTCAGAGCTTGGTGGTTTGCGTTTATTTGTTTTAATTGACTTTATTTTTCAGAGCAATTTTAGTTTTACAGAAAAAATTAGACAGAAAGTGCAGCATTCCCATATACCTTCTTCCCCATCATTACAGCATCATACAGAATACTTTCACTGCCCAGAAATGTCCTGCGCTCCCCCTGTTCGTCCCTCCCACAGGTTCGGTAGTTTTGGGTGCTGTGTTTCCTTCCTTGTGGCTTTTTGCCATTTCTACAAGTGTATAAAGGAGCCCTGGTGGCACAACAGTTTAAGCACTAAACTGCTAACTGAAAGGTTGGCAGTTCGAACCCATCCAGCAGCTCCCTGGGAGAAAGTCCTGGCGACCTGCTCCCATAAAGATTACAGCCTAGGAAACCCTACGGGGCAGTTCTCCCCTGTCACATGGGGTCACCATGAGTCGGAATCGACTGAAAGGTACCTTTCAGTGTAGAACCTCTGACAGTGAACAGTGATCTTCGTGACTAAGCAGACAGTCCGCAGAGTCCTGAGAGCACAGCAGCTCGGCCAGCACAGCAGGCGATTTCAGTTTGGAAGGTAGGCCGCGGGCGCCTGGGGCCTGGAGCGGGCCCATCCATCAGAAGCCGAATTCACCATGCTTCTCTCTTGTGTATTGGTTCTCAGGGCGGCAGCAGCAGCTGGACGCTGAGCGCCTGGACGACTATGTGAATGCCGACCACGACCTGTACTACAACACTCACCGGTCAGTGGAGCCCCCGTCTGAGAGGCCTGGCGAGAGACGCCAGGCCGAGATGAAGCTGCTGTACGGGGACGGCGCCGCCAAGATCCAGGCCATGGAGGCCGCCGTGCAGCTGAGCTTCAACAAGCACTGTGATCTCAAGAGGCCCAAGTACTGGCCGGTCATCCCCCTGAAGTTCTGAGTCCCTTCCACTTGGTATACTGTCTTCATCTCCCCTTCACTGTGCATTCTCAGGGGAAGGGGTATGGGGCTGAAAAGCAAACATGTTCGCCAGAATCCCAGCGTGCCCATCCTGGGGGTGGGTGTCACGTCAGCCACGTGGAGGGGCGGCAGGACGCGTACTGTTGCCACCATGAGGTATTCCCTTGCGCACTGTTGCCATCGTGAAATATTCTCTCTTAACAGAAAATGATCATTTCTTATATATTATGCTTTTTTTTAATATTGTCATTAATAGGGTAGGATTCATTAAAGTTCGCACTTGCAGATGCTGCCTAGTTTTTTGCCTTTTGATATTTTCTTCTCTCTTTTACCCAGCTGAACTATTCAGATACCTTAAATAAGCCAGGGGTCCTCTCTAACACCAGCTCCTTTCGATCTCACAGAAAATGATTCAAGCATGCAGTCAAGTAAGTAAATAGCACTTCTCTGTAATGCAGGGCTCGTACACTTGTTCTGTGAAGGGCCAGAGAGTGAATATCTTTGGCTTTGCAAGCTGTATGTGTTGTGACTATCAACTCTGTCCTTGCAGCATTATAGCAGCCAAAGAGGATATCTGAGCAAATGAACGTGGCTGTATTCCAATAAAACTTTATTTATAAAAACAGGCCATGGGCCAGATTTGGCCTGCAGGTATAGTTTGCCCATCCCTGCTTTAATGAAATGAAAGTCACCCGTGTGGCATTATTATTGTTGTCATCTCCACAGAGCTTGAATGTCATACAGAATTGAGAGCCATGAGTAATAATTCCCAAGCCTGGTCACCTCTGTAGTCCGCTGTAGTGTAGAAAATGCATAATTGAGTTCTTACTATATATACCCACCCACTGCTGTCGAGTTGATTCCGACTCATAGTGACCCTATAGGACAGAGTAGAACAGCCCCATAGAGTTTCCAAAGAGTGGCTGATGGATTTGAACTGCCGACCTTTTGGTAAGCAGCCGAGCTCTTAACCACTTCACCACCAGGGCTCCTTACTATATATAGCAGATATTTTTTGATAGGGGAAGATATTTCATTTCTGAGAGTAAAAATCTAAGAATTGGTGTAGCAGTCCATTTATGAAAACCAGCTGCCTTTTAAAAAATAAGTTATTACAGTGTGTTGCTAGGGTGCGCCCGCGTTGACCTGTCACGATTAGCACATCCATCAAAGGCTGGGGAAAAGATTCAGTATTGATGTGTTTCTCCCTCCAGACACTCAGCTTCAAGTTGCAGCCTTCGCCTGGAGACAAATGCATTTTTTGCGTCAGCTCCGGGTGCTTATTTTTCCAAGCTCGTTTTATTACTCGAGTTTCAATTTGTGCTCAGGCATTGCAGACAAAATCCAGAATGAACTTTCCCCTGAGGTGACACATGACTAAAATTTCAAATCTTTATTATTTCTGTTTTTCATCTTAAACTCATATGCCTAAATATGGAATAAATGTGACTCAGGTACAAATGCAAACCACAGTCTGTAATTGCAGCCGGTTTTTAGCCATTCGAGAGTGAAATGTTTCTCTTTGCATAGCACTCTCATACCTTCCCCCAAAGAAACCACCAACTGATCCCACCCCTGCTGGCTTTGTCACGCTGACAAGTCCCTTTTGCCTCTCAGCGCTTCGCTTTCTTGCCTTGAAATGGGGTATTAATCATTCTTATGGGCTCGTTGTGAGGACTACATTGAGTTAAAAACCAGTTGCCATCTAGTCAGTTCCGATTCATGGTGACTCCATGTGTTTCAGAGTAGAGCTGTGCTCCATAGGGTTTTCAATGGCTGATTTTTCAGAAGTGGGTCGCCAGGCCTTTGTTTTAAGGTACTTCTGGGTGGACTCCAACCTCTTGGTTAGCAGCTGAGCACGTTGACTGCTTCTGCCACCCAGGGATTCCTACATTGAGTTAGTGCCCATAAAATGCGTAGTGGGGGGCCACGTGGGAAGGAGTCAATAAATGATGACTTCATTTACTCCCTTTCTTTAAAAAATGCCAGCATGCCAATGGAGGTCCCAGGTTGGCTTCTTGACACCTCATTCCCACCCTTCCTTCTTCCCAGTTGCGTCTCAGATGATTTGTGACCAGAGGGACCCATGACTTGTTCATTTATTCAGCAAATATTTGAGCCCTTTCCATTCCAGGCTCTGGGGATGGGAAGTTGCTAGACTGGAGTCTTCCCTGAAGGAACTTAGTTCTAGGAGGGGAGGCAGATAGGTCTGCGATGACAGTCATTGTAACAAGTGCCCTGCTAGAGGAAAGAGACATGAGGGCAGAGTTTTTCAGCACAGAGCCGTATTGACATTGACTTGTGGCCAGATACTTCTTTGCTGGAGGGAGGGCGGGGTGCATTCAGAGGACATGTCCTGTGCATTGTAGGGTGTTTTGCGGCATCCTCACCTCTACCCACTAGATGCCAGCAGCACTTCCCCACCTCTGTTGTAACAAACAAGGATGTCTCCAGACGTTGCCAAAGGTCTGGGGGGTGGGAAGGGATCACCCCCAATCGAGACCACTGTACACAGGTGAGGAGAAGGAAGAAGGTCAGGGGCAGGGAAGGTCAGGGGCTATCAAATAGCTTCTCATGTTTGGAGAACTACAAGTGGTTGGTGAGGCTGGGCAGAGAGTTCCTTTGGGTGCTGGCTAGAGAGAACACTAGAGCTGCGGTGCAGGTCAGATCACAAAGGGTACCCAACAAATGAGTTTGAGCTTTCTCCCAAAGAGCTACAAGGAGGCAGGGACCATTCTGATAGGTGCAGACTCCTCAGCTGAACTCACACGGGTGTTCTGAGAACCATAAACAACGAGAAGCCAGCTCAAGGCTGGACTGCCAGACTGACCTCTTTCCCAGCTGCCAGCAAATCTGTTTACCCAAGAAATGTGAAAACAAGACCCGCTGTTCCCAGTCTGCCTGTGGATTGTTTTCTCTCCCCTTTCTCGTCTTAATCCCAATTTTGCTTTTGTTTGTTGACAGTAGTCTCTGGCTGTTCTCCTTCGTGGGTACGTGAGAATACCTGAGCAGGCAGAGCTTAACTAAAAGTCTCTAGCTCTCCGGCTAGTGCTAGAAAAATCTGTGGATGTCTAAACTTACAGGGTCGGATGCCCTTTCTCCAAAACACCACCCTGCCACAGAGGGACACAGAGATTGGAGGAGCCAGGTGGAGATGGGGACACCACGTGTAAGCTGCCTTAGTCTCTTTGTGCTGCTCTAATACAAATACCACAAGTGGGTAGCTTTTCAGAACAGAAATTTACTTTATCACAGTTCCGGAGGCTAAAAGTCCAAGTCAGGGTCTCAGCTGCATTGATTTTTTGTCGGTATTCCCAGGCGTTACTTGATTCCTTTGCTTTTAGGTGCTCCGCACATGGCATCTGTCTTCCGCTGTGTCTGCCCTGCTCATTTTATAACCCAGAAGTGATGAAGTTGTTAACATAGCAAACACACACAAACACACCCTATTTCCAAACAGGATTATATCTACAGGTATAGGGGTCAGAATCCAACAGATACTTTGGTGGAATGCAGTTCAACCTATAACCCATGACTATTGCAGAAAAGATGTTCCACCTCACTGGTAATCGGAGAATTATAAATTAAAACATGAGTGATATTTCTTATCTTTCAGATTGACAAAGGTTTAAAAAGTGTGCAAACAGCAAGTGTGGGCCAGGATGGAGAGAACAGGAACTCACACTGCAGTGGGTGTATAGACCGACACACCGTGTTGGAGAGCATATTGGCATTGCCTTGTCAAGTGAAAGCATGCACACTTGACCCAGCAATCCTACCCCCAGGTATATGCCCAAGAGACTCACCCTCCCACATGAGCACAAGCAGGTGCACTTCAGAATGATCACTGCCACATTTGTAGTAGCAAACAATCAGAAACAACATAAGTGCCCATCTACAGAACATGGGCTAGTAGACTGTAGAAAACCCACACAATGGCATACTTTATGAGCCCTTAAGAGAACTGAGCTAGACTCCCCATATGAACCTACCCATCTGTCAGTTTGTCGTACTGTGGTGGCTTGCATGTTGCTATGATATAGGTAGTTACGCCACCAGTATTTCAAATACCAGCAAGGTCACCCATGGTGGATAAGTCTTGGCAGAGCTTCCAGACTAAGACTAGGAAGAATGCCCTGGTGATCTACTTCTGAAAATCAGCCAATGAAGACCCTGTGAATCACAACAGAACGTTGTTGATGTAGTGCTGGAAGATGAGCCCCCTAGGTTGGAAGGCACTCAGAATACACAGTGGGTGCAACAAAGGACTCGAGCATACCAACAATCGTGAAGGTGGCCCAGGACCCAGCAATGTTTTTTTCATTGTACATGGGGTCACCATGAGTTGGAACCAACTCAACGACAACTAACAAAAACAATAACAGCCTATATGAAAATTCTAGTATCTAGTAAAAAATAAAAAAAGGTAGATTAGGTACAGTATGATAGCATTTATAAAAAGCTTTCGAAAATACATACTCATGGACGCACACACATGTATATACTAAAATCTAGAAACATTTCATGGAAATGATTCACACCAAGTTCAGAATAGTGTTTACCTCTGAGTAAGGAGAGAGTTGGTGCACTATCCCAAGGGGCTTTTACTGGCTAATGTTTCATTTCTTTATATCAGGAAGGCTGTAGTAGAAACCCAGTGGAAGATGATGGAGACCCGAAATACATCAACCCCTATACTGACACAAAGTGGTTCATCTTTTACTTCATTTCTAGGGTTAAACATTACATGGAACATTATCAAATATTTATATAGAGCTTACTGATGGACCACACAATTCTCTAATTGAGTTACAGATAACAATTCTTAAACACCTATGACAAACCTATGAGGCAGCTATTACAGGTCAAACTGTTTGCCAAAACCCTTAGGTCAAGTGCATTTCAGAATTCAGACATTGTACATTTCAAAAAGTAAAATAACATACTGCAGAACTCGTCCCAATGGGCTGGGGTAGCAGCCTGTCATCGAAGACATGCAGTGAAATGGAAGAATATTCTAAGTGGGATAAATAAACACCATAAACCCAACCAAACCTACTGCCATCAAGTCGATTCCAACTCATAGCAACCCTATAGGACGGAGTAGAACTGCCCCATAGGGTTTCCAAGGCTGGAATCTTTCAGAAGCTGACTGCCACAGCTTTCTCCCTTGGCGCTGCTGAGGAGTTCGAACTGCCAACCTTTTGATTAGCAGCGTTCCATTCAAGTCAGGTCTCATCACCAAATCATTAAGGTCAAGCTCAGTTTTACTGCCAAAAAAATTATGAAAAAACTAGCTTTCAGAGCTTTTGAGATTTCAGACGTGTGATGAAGGGATATTATTATTCACATTTTACAGATGAAGAAAGTGAAGCACAGAGAAATCAATCACCCAGGTTCGCTTCATGAAGCCTGATATTCTAACTCCAAAACTCCCTGCTTCCACCTGCTTCACTACGCAGAGCACAGGGAAGAATCTGGAGCTGATGACCACCCTCAGCCAGATCCTCGTGCACCCCATGCTGGAGCAAAGGTAGATTCTCGTCCTAGCTCTGCTGGATCCTATTCTGAGGCTCCAGTGTGACTCTGGATAACCCTTCTGCACCCTTCCTCTGCATTTTAAAACGAGGCTGTGGCAGGGATAAGAAGAAGGGACACGTTCCAGAGATACTGAGGACGTAAGACATTCTGTGGTTTGATGATTTGGGCAGGTGAAGAAATAGTCTAGGATGGCTCGGGTTTCTTTCTTGGATGGCGATTCTATTCAATGAGGTCGAGAAAACAAAGAAACGGGTTTGGGAAGGATAATTAATTCCATTTGGGACACAATGAGTTTGAAGAGCTCACAGGACATCCAATTAGGTACCCATCCTGTAAGTTGCTGGGTATGTGGCTTTGGAACTCAGTGGAGGGGGTCTGCATTAAAAATACAGGGTTTTGAGTCCTCAACCTTATGAAGCTTGAAAAGGGGATGGTATAGAGACTAAGAGAAATAGACCAGTGACAATGAAGCCCTGAAGAACAATGCCTTTAAAACAAAGATGAAGATCCCATGAGAGCAACGGAGAAAGAATGGCAAAGGCAAACAAAGAGGACGAAAATCAGGAAGTAGAAATGTCTCAAAAAAAAAAAAAGGTAAAAAAAAATCACATGTAGGACAATCAGATAATATGGCTCCCCACCTCGATGCAAAGATGTCCTGGTGGAGCAGTGGTTAAGCACCCAACTACTAACTGAAAGGTTGGAAGTTCAAACCCATCTAGTGGCTCCACGGGAGAAAGACCTGGTGCTCTGGTTCCATAAAGATTACGTCCTTGGAAACCCTATGAGACAGTTCCACTCTGTCACATGGGGCCACTATGAGTCACAATCAACTCAATGGCACACAACAACAACTGCGATGCATTTGAGAGTTGTCAGGGCCACCAGAGAAACAGAATCTAATCAATATTTGTTAAGGATTGAATTGTGTCCCCAAAAAATATGTGTTGAACTTTAACCCTTATACCTGTGGATGTAATCCCATTTGGGAATAGGGTTTTCTTTGTTAATGAGGCCACATCAGTGTAGGGTGTGTCCTAAACCTAATCACTTCTGAGTTATAAGGAGCAGTATAGACACTGAGACAAGCAAACAAAGGAGGGGTGAAGATAGATGTCACGTGAGGATCGCTAAAGAACCCAGAACCAAGGCTACAGAAGCTGAAGGAAACAAGGACCTTCCCCCAGACCCAACAGAGAGAGAGCCTTCCCCTAGAGCCAGTGCCCTGAATTCGAACTTCTAGCCTCCTGAACTGTGAGTAACTAAATATCTGTTCTTTAAAGCCACCTACTTATATTTCTGTTATACCAGCACTAGAACACTAAGACAATATCCTAGATCTAATTACCAATTTCTGGGACGTTCAGGGGGTAGACTAACATGCCGAAAGATACTAGGAAGATACAATCAACCAAATCCAGAATTTGGGAAATTCTAAAGGGCAGATGACCCAGTTTCTTCAACAAATGGGTTTTTAAAAAATGTGTATCGGGCTGGGGGATGGTGGCAGGGAGGCTGTTATAAGATGTAATGTGTGGACCTTGTGTGGATTCTAATTTCAACAAATTAACTACTTAAAAAACACATTTTTGAGATAATTGGAGAAATCTGGACATGGACTAAGTGTTAGAGGATGATAAGAAATTATTAATTTTGTTAGATGTAATCGTTACGTTTTTGTAAATTTTTTGGCTGTGATAAACTATATAACAAAATATTTGCCATTTCAGCCATTTTTATGTGTACAATCCAATGACATTAATTACATTCCCCATGTGCAACTGTCACCACTACAGTGATCATATTTTTTATCTTAAAGATACTGAAAATGTACAACTGAACTGATATGATGTCTGAAATTTGCTTTAAAGTACTCCAGGGGCAGGGCATGGGGGAAGTGGCAGTTGAAACAAGATTGGCAACCATGTTGACAATTGTGGAAGCTGGGCAATGGCTTCATGGATGCTCATTAGGCGCTTCTCTCCAGTTTTGGTTAAGTTTGATAATCCCATCATAATTTTTTTAATGAAATAGAATTTAAAGGAAAGAGGTTAACAATATTAAATGTCATAGAAAATCATTGGTTCTAAGTTTTCTCTTTTCCAAGTTAAATATCCCAAATTTCTTTCTTTCTTTTTTTTTATTCTGAAAATATTCACACCAAAACGTTCACTGGCACAACTTCCACATTTACAATTCCGTGATACTGAATACATTTTTCATGTTGTGCCACCATTATCGCTATCCTTTTCGAAAATATTCCACCAAATTTCTTTAACTGTTTCCCTTTTATATGACTCACAGATTCTCCTGTGTTATCGTGCCCCTCTGGGCACACCACATATGATACCTCGTTTAGTTCCCCCAGAACAGGACTGAGAGGTCCGTTTCTCATTTTCCAAATACAGAAGTGAACTTTAGTTTCAGTAACTTCCCCAAAGACATAAAGCTAGGAAATGAAAAGGGTGAAGATTTGAACCCAGGCTTCAAATCTTCCCAAGCTCTTGGCCTCTATGCTAGACTTACCGCCTTGGCATTGAGGGTGAGGAAACAAAAGACTTGGGTGAGCCCCAGGATTCTAGCTGGGAGAATGGAGAAAAACCTCACCATTGACTGAGCTGGTGAATTCAAGAATTAAAAAAAAAAAAAAAAACAGATGGGGGATTGCCTGTAGTTGTAGGGAAAAGAACCAGAGCAGTTCTGCTGTTGTTGTTAGGTGCCGTCAAGTCGGTTCCGACTCATAGCGACGCTGTGCACAACAGAACAGAACACTGCCCGGTCCTCCGTCATCCTTACAAGCGTTGTTATGCTTGAGCTCATTGTTGCAGCCACTGTGTCAATCCACCTCATTGAGGGTCTTCCTCTTTTCCGCTGACCCTGTACTCTGCCAAGCACGATGTCCTTCTCCAGGGACTGATCCCTCCTGACAACATGTCCAAAGTATGTAAGACGCAGTCTTGCCATCCTTGCCTCTAAGGAGCATTCTGGTTGTACTTCTTCCAAGACATATTTGTCCATTCTTTTGGCAGTCCATGGTATATTCAATATTCTTCACCAACACCACAATTCAAAGGCGTCAGTTCTTTGGTCTTCCTTATTCATTGTCCAGCTTTCACGTGCATCTGATGCGATTGAAAATACCATGGCTTGGGTCAGGCACACCTTAGTCTTCAAAATGACACCTTTGCTTTTTAACACTTTAAAGAGGTCTTTTGCAGCACATTTGCCCAATGCAGTGCATCATTTCATTTCTTGACTGCTGCTTCCATGAGTGTTGATTGTGGATCCAAGTAAAATGAAATCCTTGACAACTTCAGTCTTTTTTCCGTTTATCATGATGTTGCTCATTGATCTAGTTGTGAGGATTTTTGTTTTCTTTATGTTGAGGTGCAGTCCATACTGAAGACTGTGGTCTTTGATCTCCATTAGTAAGTGCTTCAAGTCCTTTTCATTTTCAGCAAGCAAGGTTGTGTCATCTGCATAACGCAGGTTGTTAATGAGTCTTCCTCCAATCCTGATGCCCCGTTCTTCTTCATATAGTCCAGCTTCTCGGATTATTTGCTCAGCATACAGATTGAATAGGTACGGTGAAAGGATACAACCCTGACACACACGTTTCCTGACATTAAACCAATCAGTATCCCCTTGTTCTGTCCAAACAACTGCCTCTTGATCTATGTAAAGGTTCCTCATGAGCACAATTAAGTGTTCTGGAATTCCCATTCTTCGCAATGTTATCCATAGTTTGTTATGATCCACACAGTCAAATGCCTTTGCATAGTCAATAAAACACAGGTAAACATCCTTCTGGTATTCTCTGCGTTCAGCCAGGATCCATCTGACATCAGCAATGATATCCCTGGTTCCACGTCCTCTTCTGAAACCGGCCTGAATTTCTGGCAGTTCCCTGTCGATATACTGCTGCAGCCGTTTTTGAATGATCTTCAGCAGAATTTTGCTTGTGTGTGATATTAATGATATTGTTCTATAATTTCCACATTCAGTTGGATCACCTTTCTTGGGAATAGGCATAAATATGGATTTCTTCCAGTCAGTAGACCAGGAAGCTGTCTTCCATATTTCTTGGCATAGACGAGTGAGCACCTCCAGCACTGCGTCTGTTTGTTGAAACATCTCAATTGATGTTCCACTGATTCCTGGAGCCTTGTGTTTCCGCCAATGCCTTCAGAGCAGCTTGGACTTCTTCCTTCAGTACCATTGGTTCCTGGTCATATGCTACCTCTTGAAATGGTTGAATATCGATTATTTCTTTTTGGTATAATGACTCTGTGTATTCCTTCCATCTTCTTTTGATGCTTCCTGCATCATTTAATATTTTCCCCATAGAATCCTTCACTATTGCAACTTGAGGCTTGAATTTTACTTCTGTTCTTTCAACTTGAGAAACGCCAAGCGTGTTCTTCCCTTTTGTTTTTCTATCTCCAGCTCTTTGCACGTGTCATTATAATACTTTACCTTGTCTCCTGGAGCCGCCCTTTGAGATCTTCTGTTCAGTTCTTTTACTTCATCATTTCTTCCTTTTGCTTTAGCTGCTCAACGTTCTTAAGCAAGTTTCAGAATAGATTTGACGCATTGAACACTAGTGGCCGAAGACCAGATGAGTTGTGGAATGACATCAGGGACATCATACATGAAGAAAGCAAGAGGTCATTGAAAAGACAGGAAAGAAAGAAAAGACCAAGAGGGATGTCAGAGGAGACTCTGAAAAAAGAGCAGTTCTATGGGCATCTCAGTACACGGCTCTGACCCAGCTGTGGGAGGCTTGGGCCCAAGGCAGAAATTGAGCAATTGTGGACCTAATCATGGTAATAGATTCCATGGGAGTAGATTAAAGCATTTAGGGAGACAAAAAACCAACCCTGTTGCCTTCGAGTTGATTTCAACTCATACCTGCCCTATAGGACAGAGCAGAACTGCCTCATAGCGTTTCCAAGGCTGTAAATCTTCACAGAAGCAGACCGCCACATCTTTCTCCCACAGAGTAGCTGGTGGATTTGAGTCGCCAGCCTTTTGGTTAGCAGGTGAGCGCTTTAATCACTGTGCCACCAGAGCTCCTTTTAGGGAGACTATTTATAAAGGTTAAAAGAAAAGAAGACTCTCTTTTTTTCTTTCCAATAATTTTTATTGTGCTTTAAGTGAAAGTTTACAAATCAAGTCAGTCTGTCACGCAAAAACCATATACACCTTGCTACACACTCCCAGTTACTCTCCCCCTAATGAGACAGCCTGCTCTCTCCCTCCACTCTCTCTTTCCGGGTCCATTTCGCCAGCTTCTAACTCCCTCCACCCTCTCATCTCCCCTCCAGGCAGGAGATGCCAACATACTCTCAAGTGTCCACCCGATCCAAGAAGCTCACTCCTCACCAGCATCCCTCTCCAACCCATTGTCCAGTCCAACCCATGTCTGAAGAGTTGGCTTCGGGAATGGTTCCTGTCCTGGGGCAACAGAAGGTCTGGGGGCCATGACCACCGGGGTCCTTCCAGTCTCAGTCAGACCATTAAGTCTGGTCTTATGAGAATTTGGAGTCTGCATCCCACTGCCCTCCTGCTCCCTCAGGGGCTCTCTGTTGTGTTCCCTCTCAGGGCAGTCATCGGTTGTAGCCAGGCACCATCTAGTTCTTCTGGTCTCAAGATGATGTAGTCGTTGATTCACGTGGCCCTTTCTCTCTCTTGGGCTCGTAATCGCCTTGTGTCCTTGGTGTTCTTCATTCTCCTTTGATCCAGGTGGGTTGAGACCAATTGATGAATCTCAGATGGCTGCTTGCTAGCATTTAATACCCCAGATGCCACTCTTCAAAGTGGGATGCAGAATGTTTTCTTAATAGATTTTATTATGCCGATTGACTTAGATGTCCCCTGAAACCATGGTCCCCAGACCCCTGCCCCTGCTACACTGGCCTTCGAGGCATTCAGTTTATTCAGGAAACTTCTTTGCTTTTGGCTTAGTGCAATTGCGTTGACCTCCCCTGTATTGTGTTCTTATCTACTATGTAATAAGTGAATGCCCCTCTCCCACCCTCCCTCCCTCCCTCCCTCCTCTCATAACCACGAAAGAATGTTTTCTTCTCAGTTTAAACTATTTCTCAAGTTCTTATAATAGTTCTTATAATAGTCGGCTTATATTGTATACAATATTTGTCCTTTTGCAACTGACTAATTTCACTCAGCATAATGCCTTCCAGGTTCCTCTATGTTATGAAATGTTTCACAGATTCCTCACTGTTCTTTATCCATGCATAGTATTCCATTGTGTGAATATACCATAATTTATTTATCCGTTCATCCGTTGATGGGCACCTTGGTTGCTTCCATGTTTTTGCTATTGTAAACAGTGCTGCAATAAACATGGGTGTGCATCTATCCGTTCGTGTAAAGGCTCTTACTTCTCTAGGATATATTCCAAGGAGTAGGATTGCTGGATCGTACAGTAGTTCTATTTCTAGCTTTTTAAGGAAGCGCCAAATCGATTTCCAAAGTAATTGTACCATTTTACATCCCCACCAGCAGCGTATAAGTGTTCAAATCTCTCCACAGCCTCTGCAGCATTTATTGTTTTGTGTGTTTTGGATTAATGCCAGCCTTGTTGGAGTGAGATGAAATCTCATTGTAGTTTTGATGTGCATTTCTCTAATGGCTAATGATCGCGAACATTTCCTCATATATCTGATAGCTACCTGAATGTCTTCTTTAGTGAAGTGTCTATTCATATCTTTTGCCCATTTTTTAATTGGGTTATTTGTCTTTTTGCAGTTGAGTTTTTGCAGTATCATGTAGATTTTAGAGATCAGGCGCTGATCAGAAATGTCATAGCTAAAAACGTTTTCCCAGTCTGTAGGTAGTCTTTTTACTCTTTTGGTGAAGTCTTTGGATGAGCATAAGTGTTTGATTTTTAGGAGCTCCCAGTTATCTAGTTTTTCTTCTGCATTCTTTATAATGTTTTGTGTACTGTTTATGCCATGTATTAGGGCTCCTAGTGTTGTCCCTATTTTTTCTTCCATGATCTTTATCGTTTTAGATTTTATATTTAGGTCTTTGATCCATTTTGAGTTAGTTTTTGTGCATGGAGTGAGGTATGGGTCTTGTTTCATTTTTTTGCAGATGGATATCCAGTTATGCCAGCACCATTTGTTAAAAAGACTGTCTTTTCCCCATTTAACTGTTTTGGGGCCTTTGTCGAATATCAACTGCTCATGTGTGGATGGATTTCTGTCTGGATTCTCAATTCTGTTCCATTGGCCCACGTATCTGTTGTTGTACCAGTACCAGGCAGTTTTGACGACTGTGGCTGTATAATAGGTTCTAAAATCAGGTAGAGTAAGGCCCCCCACTTTGCTCTTCTTTTTCAGTAGTGCATTATTCATCCCGGTCCTCTTTCCCTTCCATATGAAGTTGGTGATTTGTTTCTCCCTCTCATTAAAGAATGTCCTTGGGACTTGGATCGGAACTGCATTACATGTATAGATCACTTTTGGTAGAATAGACATTTTTATAATGTTAAGTCTTCCTATCCATGAGCAAGGTATGTTCTTCCACTTATGTAAGTCTCTTTTGGTTTCTTGCAGAAGTGTACTGTAGTTTTCTTTGTATAAGTCTTTTACATCTCTGGTAAGATTTCTTCCTAAGTATTTTATCTTCTTGTGGGGCTACTGTAAATGGCATTGATTTCCTCTCCGATGTTCTTTTTGTTGGTGTAGAGGAATCCAACTAATTTTTGTATGTTTATCTTGTATCCCGATACCCTGCTAAACTCTTCTATTAGTTTCAGTAGTTTTCTTGAGGATTCCTTAGGGTTTTCTGTGTATAAGATCATGTCATCTGAAAATAGAGATACTTTTACCTCTTCCTTGCCAATCTGGATGCCCTTTATTTCTTTATCTAGCCTAATTGCTCTGGCTAGGACTTCAAGTACGATGTTGAATAAGAGCGGTGATAAAGGGCATCCTTGTCTGGTTCCCGATCTCAAGGGAATGCTTTCAGGCTCTCTCCATTTAGGGTGATGTTGGCTGTTGGCTTTGTATAAATGCCCTTTATTATGTTGAGGAATTTTCCTTCTATTCCTATTTTGCTGAGAGTTTTTATCATGGATGAGTGTTGAACTTTGTCAAATGCCTTTTCTGCATCAATTGATAAAATCATGTGATTCTTGTCTTTTGTTTTATTTATGTGGTGGATTACATTAATTGTTTTTCTAATGTTCAACCATCCCTGCATACCTGGTATGAACCCCACGTGGTCATGGTGAATTATTTTTTTGATATGTTGTTGAATCCTATTGGCTAGAATTTTGTTGAGGATTTTTGCATCTACATTCATGAGGGATATAGGTCTATAATTTGCTTATCTTGTGTGGTGTCTTTACCTGATTTTGGTATGAGAGATATGGTGGCTTCATAGAATGAGTTTGGTAGTATTCCGTCCTTTTCTATGTTCTGAAATACCTTTAGTAGTAGTGGTGTTAACTCTTCTCTGAAAGTTTGGTAGAACTCTGCAGTAAAGCTGTCCGGACTAGGGCTTTTTTTTTTGTTGGGAGTTTTTTTTATTACCTTTTCAATTTCTTCTTTTGCTATGGGTCTATTTAGTTGTTCTACCTCTGTTTGTGTTAGTTTAGGTAGGTAGTGTGTTTCTAGGAATTCTTCTAGGTTTTCACATTTGTTTGAGTATAGTTTTTCATAGTAATCTGATATGACTCTTTTAATTTCAGTTGGGTCTGTTGTAATATCGCCCCTCTCATTTCTTATTCGGGTTATTTGCTTCCTCTCCTGTTTTCTTTTGTCAGTTTGGCCAGTGGTTTATCAATTTTGTTGATTTTTTTCAAAAAACCAGCTTTTAGTCTTGTTAACTTTTTCAGTTGTTTTTCTGTTTTCTATTTCATTTAGTTCAGCTCTAATTTTTATTATTTGTTTTCTTCTGGCGCCTGTGGGTTTCTTTTGTTGCTCTTTTTCTATTTGTTCAAGCTGTAGGGATAATTCTTTGATTTTGGCCCTTTCTTCTTTTTGGATGTATGCATTTATTGATATAAATTGGCCTCTGAGCACCGCTTTTGCTGTGTCCCAAAGGTTCTGATAGGAAGTGTTTTCATTCTCACTGGATTCTATGAATTTCTTTATTCCATCCTTAATGTCTTCTATAATCCAGTCTTTTTTGAGCAGGGTATTGTTCAGTTTCCAAGTGTTTGATTTCTTTTCCCTGCTTTTCCTGTTATTGATTTCCACTTTTATGGCCTTATGGTCAGAGAAGATGCTTTGTAATGTTTTGGATTCTGCTAAGGCTTGCTTTATGACCTAATATGTGGTCTATTCTAGAGAATGTTCCATGTACACTAGAAAAGAAAGTATACTTGGTTGCTGTTGGGTGGAGTGTTCTGTATATGTCTACGAGGTCAAGTTGGTTGATTGTGGCATTTAGATCTTCTGTGTCTTTATTGAGCTTCTTTCTGGATGTCCTGTCCTTCACCGAAAGTGGTGTGTTGAAGTCTCCTACCATTATTGTGGAGCTGTCTATCTTACTTTTCAATGCTTATAGAGTTTGTTTTATGTATCTTGCAGCCCTGTCATTGGGTGCATAAATATTTAATATGGTTATATCTTCTTGGTGGAGTGTCCCTTTAATCATTATATAGTGTCATTCTTTATCCTTTCTGATGGATTTAACTTTAAACTCTATTTTGTCAGAAATTAATATTGCCACTCCTGCTCTTTTTTGATTGTCGTTTGCTTGATATATTTTTTTCCATCCTTTGAATTTTAGTTTGTTTGTGTCTCTGAGTCTAAGGTGTGTCTCTTGTAGGCAGCGTATAGATGGATCTTGTTATTTAATCCATTCTGCCACTCTCTGTCTCTTTACTGGTGCATTTAGTCCATTTACATTCAGGGTAATTATGGGTAGGTGTGAATTTAGTGCTGTCATTTTGATGTCTTTTTTTGTGTGTTGACAGTTTCTTTTTCCCACTTGATTTTATGTGCTGAGTAGATTTTCTTTATATATTGTCCTTTCCTCATATTTGTTGTTGTTGATTTTGTTTCTGCTGAGTCTCTATTTTTCCCTCATATTTTATTTTGATGAGTAGGATAGTTTGTCTCCTTTGTGGTTACCTTATTATTTACCCCGATTTTTCTAAATTTAAAACTGACTTATATTTCTTTGTATCTCCATATCTTCCTCTCCATATGGAAGGTGAATGATTACATTTCTTAGTCCCTCTTTATTATTTTAATGTTGTCTTCTTTTATATAATAATATCGCCATTACCCTGTGTTGGGCTTTTTTTTTTTTTTTTTAATCTTGCTTTGCTTTTTGGATTTCCCTGTCTAGGTTGAGTTCTGGTTGCTCTGCGCAGTGTTCTAGTCTTGGGCTGATACCTGATATTATTGATTTTCTATAATTCTTTCTTTATCTTTGGTTTTGGCAAGCTTGATTATAATATGTCTTGGTGACTTTCTTTTAATGTCTACCTTATGTGGAGTTCGATGAGCATCTTGGATAGATATCTTATCTTTCACAATATCAGGGAAGTTTTCTGCCAACAAATCTTCAACAATTTTCTCTGTATTTTCTGTTATCCCTCCCTGTTCTGGTACTCCAATCACTTGTAGGTTATTTCTCTTGATAGAGTCCCACATGATTCTTGAGGTTTCTTCATTTTTATTTAATTCTTTTATCTGATTGTTCTTCAAATGTATTAGTGCCAAGTGATTTATCTTCGAGTTCAGAAATTCTAGCTTCTACTTGCTCAATTCTGTTCCTCTGACTTTCTATTGAGTTATCTAATTCTGTAATTTTATTGTTAATCTTCTGAATTTCTGATTGCTGTCTGTCTATGGATTTTTCCAGCTTATTAAACTTTTCCTTATGTTCCTGAATAATCTTTCTGAGTTCTTCAGTTTCTTTATCTGTGTGTTCCTTGGCTTGTTCTGCGTATTACCGCATTTCCTTCCTGATGTCTTAAAGGGTTCTGTATATTAAACTTTTGTATTCTGCCTCTGGTAATTCCAGGAATGCACTTTTCATCTAGAAGATCCCTGGATTCTTTGTTTTGAGAGCCTGTTGAGGTGATCATGGTCTTTTTCTTTATGTGACTTGATATCGACTTGTCTCCAAGCCATCTATAAGTTATTGTATTAGTTTATGCTTGCTTACTGTGTCATAGCTGCTTGCTTTGTTTTGTTTTGGTATACCCCTGTGGGTTGCTTGAGTGAGCTAGCTTGATTATTTTTGCCTTTGGAGCTCTAGTGTCCTGTCCCCAGCTGGCTAGAGCTGTTATCACGTATATCAGTCTAGGAGTCCATTTAGTTTTCTTGTATGAATTCAGCTCAGGTTTCCAGGTAGCTGGTCATCAAGTGTGTGGTACAGGCTCTGTTCTACAGTCTTAGAGGGGCAGGGGTGATTGGCGTATATATCGGTATCTGATTGCAGCAGGGGGTCACGCCCTGAACAAGGCAGGGGGCTGAGAACCGACCCCAAGAGTCTCTGAGGAAAACACGTCTCTGTTCCCTAGAGCGTGCTGGTGGGTGGGTTCTGCAAAGGGACCATGGGCACCCAAAGTTTTTGGTTGTAAGGACTAGGAGGTACCAGTTATCTTTGGACCCCTGTTGCAGGTGCCTGGGTGACCTGAGTGGAGCTACCAGTCCTTAGGTCCCTGATGTGGGTAGGTGAGGACCTTGTTTAATAGGCAAAGCAATGTCAAATGTCAAACACCCACCTCTCCACTGCACAGCTGAAATGGTTGGAGTTTGCCAACAAGGGCCTATTCTCCCGAAACAGGCCCACACAGGTCCATGCAGAAGGGAAAGGTGCTCAAGGTCCATGGATGGTTTATGCCTGGACAGGTGCCGCTTCTGTCCTGAGCTCCCCCGGTTAATGGAGCTAGCAAATTATCTTTTCCCTCCGGTTGCAAATTTTTTCCTTCCCCAAGGAAAGAGGACTATCTTAGTTACCTCGTGCTGCCATAACAAAATACCACAAAATGAATGGCTTTAAAGAACAGAAATTTATTGCCTTACAGTTCTGGTGGCTAGAAGTCCAAATCAGGGTATCAGCCACATTGATTCCCTCTGAGGGCTTTGAGAGAGGAATTTTCCACGCCTCTCTCCTAGCTTCTGGTGGCTCCTGGTAATCCTTGACGTACCTTTGCTGCTTATATAGGCATCTGCCTCCATTGTCACATAACATCTGCCTTCCTCTTGTTTGCATGGCTCTGTTTCTGTCTCTTCTCCCCTTTTATAAGCTACCACTCAGAAGCAATTAGGGTTAGGACCCACTCTACTCCCGTATGACCTCATTTGACTTAATTGATTAAAGAAAAATCCTATTTCCCAACATTACCTTCACGGGTTCTGGGGTTAAGACTTCAGTGCATCATTTTGGGGGACACAATTCAATCCGTAAGAACAGCTAAGGGTAGAACCTTGTGAAAAAAGATTTGAGGGATAAATAGAAAGAAAAGTAGCCATGAAAAAAGACTGAGAAGCTTCAAAAACATGCTAAGTGAAAGGGGAAAAAAAAAGTAAAAGAAGCCACACATAAAATGTCACGATTCCATTTATATGAAATGTGTTACTGTTGTTGTTAGTTGGTGTCAAGTTAGCTTCAGCTCATGGTGACCTTATGTGTTGTTGTTAGTTGCTGTGCTTCGTGATCATTGGTATGTTTGAGTCCATTGTTGCAGCTATTGTGTAGTGCGTTCCAGCCTAGGGTGCTCATCTTCCAGCACTCTATCTGACAAATATTCTGTTGGGATCCATAGGGTTTTCACTGGCTGATTTGCAGAAGTGCCAGGCCTTTCTTCCTAGTCTGTCTTAATTTGGAGGCTCCCTGAAACCTGTCCACCATGGGTAACTCTGCTGGTCTTCAAAACCAGTGGTGTAGCTTCCAGCATCACAGCAACACACAAGTTACCACAGTACAACAAACTGATAGACAAGTGGTAGATAAAATGTCTAGAATAAGTAAATCCACAGAGACAAAAAGTAGATTCGTGGTTGCCAGGGTCTGGGGAGGGGGCAGATGGAAAGGGACTGCTAACGGGAATGGATTTTCCTTCTGAGTGATAAGAATATTTTGGAATTAGAGGTGATGGTTATACAACATTGCAGATGTACTAATTAAAGAAAGACTGAGGAGTGGTCTAGGGATAGGAGGGAAACCTGGGACGCAGGCACAGAAGTCATGGGGTGTGTAAGGTTTCCCAGTTTCTTTTTTTGTTGGTCAAAGAACAGTTTTTCCACAGACTAGGTATTAATGTATGACAAACCACTAGTACTCCATGGAACACACTTTGAGAAACACTTTTTCATTGCATGATGCCCCATTTTATCAAAGGGAACAATGCAAGGGTCTCATTTGGCCCCGAGCTCCACAGCAGCCACCCATGTGGCTTCTATAAAAAGCAAAGTTTCTTGGGCTGCACCAATCATTCCTCCATATGAACACTTTTTTAAGCATCCACCATTTTCTAGGTCACTGAAAGATACAAAACGGATCAGAAATGAGTATTATAGCAAACATCATGTAGTTAAGGGATAAAAAAATTAAATCTAAGTGATGAAGAAAGGTAGGAAGTAAGCTATGTAGTGAGAAGAATACAGAGATGGTGCAAGAATTCAGAGTAGGAGAGAAGCAGGGACCAGAATGAGAAAGAGTAGTATTTGAGCCTGGCTTAGTGGAATGACTAGGGTTTGGCAATATGGAGGATGGCATGCATGGATGACAGCTCCAGGAAGATAGAACAGCGCGAGACAGAGAAATAGGGTGGGAAACAGAACGTAGAGCCATCTGCCAGACTCGGAGTTCTCAGACCTGGCTGCACGTTAGAATCACTTGGATCCCGCCCAGCCCAATTAAATCAGAATCACTAGTGATGGGGCCCAGGCATCGCTATTTTCTAGAGCTCCCCAGGGAATTCTAGTGTGTGGCCAGGGTTTAGAACTACCAGGCAAGATCAGCTGTTCTCAAATATGGTGTAGGGACCTACTGATGTTCAATTTGACCAATTATCAGTTGAGTCAATTCTGACTCATGGCAACCCCATGGGTGTTAGAGTGGAACTGTGCTCCACAAGGTTTTCAATGGCTGGTATTTCAGAAGTAGATCCCCAGGCCTGTCTTCTGAGGTGCCTCTAACTTGTTGCCATCAAGTCGATTCTGACTCATAGTGACCCTATAGGACAGAGTAGAACTGCCCCATAGGGTTTCCAGGGAGCACCTGGTGGATTCGAACTGCCAGCATTTTGGTTAGCAGCTGTAGCTCTTAACCACTGTGCCACCAGGGTTTCTGAGGTGCCTGTGGGTGGATTCAAATCTCCAGCCTTGTGGTTACCAGTGGAGCATGTTAACTGTTTGCACTACCCAGGGACTCGGTTCAATTTGCAGTATGATGCCATTCACTACTTCTCAAACTTGAGCAAGTGTAAGAATCACTTGGAAAGCTTGTTAAAACACAAATTACTCATCTCTCCTGTCAGAGATTCTGACTCTGTGGGTCTTGGGTGGAGCCCATGAATCTGTTATTTCTATCAAACTCACAAGAGATGCCGATACTGTTGGTCCAGGACCCCACATCAAGTAGCACTAATGTAAGTAATTTGATACAGCAATAAAGGAAAAAAGTGTGCAAATGGTTTGCTTTCTGAAAGTATACATAATAAAAGTGAATTAAAATTCTTGCATAGGAAAGAAAATGGTGGCATTAGAGCCGCCAGGATTTATAAATACCCCACAGCTCTAGGGATGGATGGTATGTGAGAACATCGCCCTTCATATGTCTGTCATGATGGATAGAAGGTACAAACCCCTGGGCTAGAGCAATGGGTTCATGAAGGGGAGTGATGACATCGAAGAGGGAAGAGGGTCCGTTGATGAAGGGTCTGTCATGCTAGACTGTGGACTATGTAAGCAATGGCAAGGTCTTTACCAAGGCCTGTGCTGAACTAAGGCATTTCTGAAGAAGCAGCAACAGTTTGTAGTATCTGTTAGAAGGCATTTACAGTAACGAGAATGAATGGGGCCTAAACTCTCCAAGTGACAATTCTTCCCGTTCAGTCCTCACACCAACCCATCAGGAAATCCTGCTGGCTCTGCCCTCTGTCACATTCCACTGCCACCTCCCTGTGTAAACCACCACCATCTCTCACCTGGATTAGTTCAGCAGCTTCCTAACCACCCTCTCCCTCCTGTGATCAGTCTCAACACAGCTCCTGGAGAGATTCTCTTAAAGCATAGGCCAGCTCAGATCACTTTTCTACTCTCACCAAGTTTACAGTAAAAGCTCGAGTCCTATGGTGACCTATAAGGCATGGCAGGGTCTGGTCTCTCTTCTCCTTCTGACCAGGGTTCATTCTTCTGGCTCGCTCATTGATTTCCTGACTCTCGCTTGTTGTTCTTGTTGTGTGTTGTCTAGTTGATTCTGACTCATAGTGACCTTATAGGACAAAGTAGAACTGTCCCATGGGGTTTCCTAGGCTGTAATCTTAAGGAGCCCTGGTGGTGCAGTGGTTAAGCGCTCAGCTGCTAAATGAAAAGTTGGTGGTTTGAACCCACCAGCGGCCCTGTGGGAAAAAGACCTATCGATCTGCTCCCATAAAGATTACAGCCTAGGAAACCCTATGGAGCAGTTCTACTCTGTCACATGGGGTCACTGTGAGTTGGAATCGACTCAATGGCACCTCACAACAATAGTCTTTACGGGAGCAGGTAGCCAGGTCTTTTCTCCTCAGTAGTGGCTGGTAGGTTTGAGTTACTGACCTTTCAGTTAGCAACCAAGCACTTAACTACTGTGTAAAACTGTGCAACTAGGGCTCCTTCAACTCTTGCTAGGACCTCACTGCTCGAGTGCTGGGAGCACTGATCTAGAAGCACTTGGCACACTCGGCCGGTCTCAGGATTTTGTGCTTGCCATTTTCTCTACCTGGACTGGCTCACTCTCTCAGTATCCAC
The DNA here is from genome assembly GCF_024166365.1 of Elephas maximus indicus. Lineage (NCBI taxonomy): Eukaryota > Metazoa > Chordata > Mammalia > Proboscidea > Elephantidae > Elephas > Elephas maximus. The sequence goes on from NC_064846.1 coordinate 165,665,711, forward strand.
ATAAACCGCTCCCTCACTCATTTATTCATATGTCAACTTCCTCATGTCCAGCTTAAAATTGCAACCCCCTGCCCCAACAGGGGCACTCCTGAAGCCCCCTGCTGCCTTTATTTCCCCCATAGCTCTTATTACCATCTGAAAATGGTGGCCTCTGGGGAGTGGGCTCAGGCATGCAGAGGTGGGCTACGGGACTACTTTTTTAGTCTCAGTCTATGCAGGATTATTTGACTTTTAAGTGCATGTATATTTTCCATTTGTCTATTTTTGGAAGTAATTTAAAAAACAAAACAAAAAAACCTCCAGGAAATGAAGGCATGTGGAGTCCAGCTAAGGGTTCCTGGTTCCAGAAGAGGATGGAAAAGCAGCAATGATGGCCGGAGGCAGCAGCTCGGCCATAGTGAGCACAGGCACAGAGTGACTGGAGGTCTGGAGTCCCCACCTTTGTGCTCACAAAACTCGGAGATTAAGAGCTGAGCCCGAGAGGGACCGTCCCCTCTAGAAGACAGACGGGAGAAGGAAGGGTCCGTAGATGTCAGCCGAGTGTGTGTGTCATCGTGCTGTGTGCGGAGGTTTCCCATCCTCCTTCCACACCCACAGTGGGACCGCACTTCTCTGCTCTTTGAGGGAACGCAAGCCATGTGACTGCTGTGGCCTGTGCACAATGTCCCTTCCCTTCCCAAGCCCCATGATGTGAGGCTCCCTGGTGGCTCCATCAGGCTGTGTGAATGAGGATATGGAGCTCAGCCCCAGCTCCATGAACAATGGACAAGTAGCAGGAGCAAGAAATCAACCTCTGCTGTCCCACAGCTGAACCTAGCTTCTCTTGACTGATAAAAGAGGGACCACTGAGGTGGGAGAACATGGTTTTTCAAAGGACCAAGTCTCACCAGAGCCATCTCCTCTATGTGGGGATCATAATATTTGTAGAATGCAACCACCCAACCAAGGCTGCAAGTGGCCCACAGATAAGCTTTGTTTGGCCAGGATGGTGTTTGTTTACATGTTTACACCTGGAAGATGGTGTGTCTGTGTGTGTGTAATTTATCCTCCTCTTAGCTACAGTCCCCACTATTCCCTATTACTTCCAACAACCTCACCTGCCTGTGTGGCCCCGGGAAGCACTTGGGTTTGCAACCCCTGCCAGTTCACACATGAGAGGGGTAGGACAGGCTTTACCGTCTTCACCTAATAGGCAAGAAAATGGAGGACCTGAGAATCAACAGGCTACGACAATGACACAGCAAGTCGATGACGGGGCTGGGTCCCAAACCGGGGTCTCCCAGTGCCTCCGTGCAGGGCCAGCTGGGGTGCTGCCTTCTATTGCTGCAGACATCCTAGAAGGCGAATTCACTGATTGCATCCTCTATTGTCTAATCAGCCCACACACTGCTGGAGTTTCTCGCCAGGCAAATTCCCATTTGTGTGTAACAGGAAAATCCCGCCACCCTGAAAAGCAGTCTCAACAAACAGCTTGCCTTTTAAATCCATAAGCTAAACACAAGGCTCTTTGCATTCTTTCAGCCAAGCCATTGCAGCTCTTTTTCTCTTTAGCTCTGAACTCGCTCATGACAAAGACAGCCAAGTGGAGGAAATGAAAGGAAGGACCCTGATGAAATATCTCCAGGATATATTATTTAGTGCAAAAAACAAAGGGCAGAAGAGTATGGATGGAACAACCCCGTTTGTATAAATAAAAAAAGAAATACATATGTATTTGCATATATTATATATATTTATGTATACAAAAACGTCTCTAAGGATATGCATGAAACATGGTTGTATCTGGAGATCAGATTGGGGGTCAGGAGTGTGAGGGGACAGCCACTGTGGGTGCGTACCCGATTCCCTCAAACCCTACCATTTCCATATACTCTGGCCGTGCCAACTCCCAACTGTCCCCTCTGTGACTCTTCCTGAAGGCTCTCTGGCCGCCTGGAGCCTTCTCCACCCCACTCTGGACAGGTGAAAGTGTTCAAGAATTAACACCCCCTGGGAGCAGCCATCAGTCAATGAGTGATGGGAATGGGTGGGTAAGTACACCAATTCCTTTACCTCTTGGGTGGGATGATTCTGGGGGTGTGCTGTACACCGGTCCCCAGAGTTCCCCACCGTGAGTGAGCTCCAGTTGCCCACAGCACAGACATGCTCAGCAGCATGCCCTTTCTTTTCTCACTTTCGCACTCCCTTAGCCTTGCAAAAAAGTTCCATAACTTGTCTCAGGGCCTGCTTCTGAAGGAACAACACTGTTCAATAACACTTTCCACAATGATGGGAATGTTCAGTGTTCTGCCCTGTCCAGTGCACGGTCCAACACGCGTGGCTTTTGAAACGTCAAAGCCAGGGCTAAGTTCTTTGTTGCACTGCTTTCTGCATTTCATCCCTTTCCTTGGCAATGAGCACAGAAGGGCACGGCTTGAATTTGTGAGTTAGGGGGAGGGCCACAGGAGGGCCTTATCTACCAGGAGCAATAATAAAAATAAAAAACCCACAAATAATACTACAAACTCCAAAAAAATATGGTCTTACCTCATTAGTATAAATTTTCAAATAGCTCAGATATTCTGCTAGGGAAATTAGTGGTCAGACCCCATCTGTTTATTTATCTATGACTAAACAATGGCATGGTTATGTGATTATGTCCATTTAGTGACAAATATTGGTCTCTTTAGTCTGTTTAACTGTAGCAATACTGCTCTCGAGGATGATAAAATTCATGGCCACGTACAGTATCTGAATATTGTCCATGAACTGGCCAGAATAGGCAAATCCATAGAAACAGAAAGTACATTGGTGATTGCCGGGGGCTGGAGAGATTTAGGAGGAGAGAGGAGTGAATGCTGCTGAGTTTCTTTTTGGGGTGATGAAAATGTTCTAAAATGGCTTGTGGTGATGGTTGCACAGCTCTGTGAATATACTACATACCATTGAATTGTACATTTTCAATGGGTGAATTATATGGTCTGTGAATTATATCTCAGTAAAGCTATTAGAAAAAATTGCAAAGAAATTCAAAGAAGGCCTTGTCTACATTGAGAAGGAAATTTTATGTGACATCTCTGTAACTCTAATCTTTGAGCATCTCAACTCTTTCCAAGTTTCGACCAAATATAGACAATAGCCTCCAAGTCCTCTGCGTCAAGAATTTTGCTCTTTGTGGGTAAGCTTTTACTCTCGAACTGTTCTTACTCAGAGTATAACAATTTGTGTTGATTCCAGGGGCTCTGTAACCCAGTTCTACCATTTTTCTGTTGCGTATCAGAGCACTGCAGACAATCCCTTCCATCTTGAACATTTTCCAACTTTTAAACTTTCTTGCCCTGCCTTTTCTTTGAAACAGACATACCTTGTTAATCCTGTGTAAACTCAGATAATATCCTAGTTATCTTATCTTAAGCAAGTGTGCCTTATTTTTCTGATCTAGGTGTTCTCTTTCAGGAAAGTCAGAAACTCTTTGGAACCTGAAACATTCTCTCTCTTGACTTGTGAATGCAGAGGTTAGTGTTCAAATCTGTTGACTTCTTTGGTAGCTTCCTTTCCTGGCCCTGGGTGAGGCCATTTCTTCTTGTAGTATGTATTTATTTGTTGTTATTGTTGTTAACTGCCTTCAGGTCCGCTCTGACGCATAATGACCCTATGCACAACAGAACAAAACATTGCCCAGTCCTGTGCCATCTTCACAATCATTGGTATACTCGAATCCACTGTTGTGGCCACTGTGTATTTTGAGTGCCTTCCAACCTTGGGGGTTCATCTTCCAGTACTATGTCAGACAGTATTCTGTTGTGATCCATAGGGTTTTCATTGGCTAATTTTTGGAAGTAGATTGCCAGGCCTTTTTTCCTAGTATGTCTTAGTCCAGAAGCTGAAATCCTCCCACCACGGGTCATCCTGCTGGTATTTGAAATCCTGGTGCCATAGCTTCAAGCATCATAGCAACACACAAGCCATCACAGTGCAACAGACTGACAGAAAGGTAGTGGATGTGTTTATTTACAGTTTAGTAAGTGCCAGGCCCTGGCCAGGTGCCCTCAAGGAGCTGCAGTCTACCTGCAGATACAGATGAGTGTGAGGAGAAAATACTCTGCCCTGTGGCCCTACCTCCACTCAGTCATTCATGAACTCAGGGAAGGGATGAGATCCAGAAATAGGGAAATAAGAGTCACCTTTTGGGTTTTGAATTCCAGAAGACTAGCACTCAGGAGGGGTTGATGGAATCCATGTGCACATGCCACAGAGATTGGAGAACCTGAGATCCAAGGAAACAGGGCCTTGCTGCCCTCTCTCTGCCACTCCTCCCCACCAGACACTGACTCCCTGCAGGGAGGGTGGCTGCCAGAAGGGCAGTGATAGGTGTGTAGATGCATTTGTGGTCCTATACCCCCTCCTCCAGAAGAGCTTGGGCAAGAAAAGGATAGAAAGATCCTGTGGCAGACACCATTGGTTGTCCTGAACCCTGGGATTGTTCAGATATTGGGTGACAATGTGCTGAGTCCCAGGGAATGAATCATGATTTCCTAAACCGACCATGGTAATCCTGCCACATGACCCAGTGGTGCTGAAGGAGTTACTAAGGGGAAAGTTTCTAGAAAGATTTTTCCTCCTTGAGAGAAAGAGAAAAACCACTTCGTCCTGCTTTGGATGCAGTCATGAGAGGGGATGCTTGGCATTTAGGTGAGTTGTTGATGACTAAGGATCTGAGAATGATGAGAGAATGGCAGAAGAGCCTTGACAGAGCTGAGTGCCCGAATCAGCCTGCCCACTGCCAGTCTTCTTGTCATACAAGAAGATTCAGCCTGCACTTTTAAGCCACTTGACTTACAGTCAAAAGCCTTCTAATTAATATAAATGCCACACAGGTTTATTGGATACTAGAGGAGTTTTGTGTATCATGTCCTGAGTAGAACCCCAGGGTAGGGGCAAGACCCTAGAGAAGGTATGGCCCTGGGGTCTCTGGAAGAAGAGCCTCAGGCAGCTAGGCCTGGGCACGACAGGGTGTTCCCCATGTGTCTGACAAAAGCCAAACATGTTGCCGGCGAGTTGATCCCAACTCTTAGCAACCTTATGTGACAGAGTAGAACTGCCACATAGGGTTTCCAAGGATGTAATCTTCACAGAAGCAGACTGCCACATCTTGCTGCAGAATGGCTGGTGGGTTCAAACCGCTGAGCTTTCAGTTTGCAGCTGAGCGCTTGACCACTGTGCCACCAGGGCTCCTTCCATGTGTCTGAGGGGGGAAGAAATGGACAGTGCCTTAGTGAGTGCCATGGAAGTTCCCATGGCCCAGCACAGTGAGGACACATCAGATCATGCCCATGTCCCCAAGTGGAGCCTGGAGAGCTGAAAGAAATCCTGGCCTGATGGGGCCTTACACATGGGGATGAAGGCCAGCCTAGCAGCAGCCATGTAGATGGGTGACTGAGAGCCAAACGGGAAGAGGGGCACCTCAGCCAATGCAGAAGGGAACAGAGGACCATGGACCAGATGCCCCCAACTCCAAACTTATCAGCAGCCTGGGGGAAGGGAGGAGTACTGAATCAAAGGAAAGTAAATTTCCACCACTCTGATGCATGGGGATTGAAATAGAAATGAACACTGATTACAAAAAAATAAGGTGTTTCAGTTTCTCAGTGCTGCTGTTAACAGGGATACCACAAGTGAGAGGCTTTAACAAACAGAAATTTATTTTCTCACAGTTTAGGAGGCTAGAAGTCTGAATTCAGGGCACAGGCTCTAGGGGAAGGCTCTCTGTCTCTCTGGGGGAACATCTTTGTCTCAGCTTCTGTATCCCTGGCATTCCTTGGCTCCTTGGCAACCTCCACATGGCATCTATCTTTCCCCTATTTTGTGCTTGCTTGCCTCTGTGTCTAATCTGTTTTTTTTATATCTCAAAAGTCATTAGGTTTAAGACACCCCCTACACTGATATGGCCTTGTTAACATAACAAAGGAAACCCTATTCCCAAATGGGATTATATCCACAGATACAGGGATTAGGATTCCAACACATGTTTTGAGTGGACACAATTCAGTTCATAACATAAGGGTTCATTTCTGCACATCTGAGCACTAAGACCACATTTGTACCCGTGACACATGTAAACTGGCAATTACAACAACATGAGAAAAGGGACTTGAGAACACTGGAATGGGGTTCTTCTCTCAGACTGGGGGTAGGGCTCCCTGGAATAGGTGCACTGCATTTCCTGGAATGGAAATAAATTAGGAATAGGGACACAGGGTAGCCAACAACTACTACGTATTCCTATCATAATTTCAAAAAAGAGATAACATTTTAACACTAAAAGGTCCATAGGCTGTAATGGCAGGATAAAGGCAGAATGAAAACTATGAAAAACTCAGCACGGTGTCCCAGTTTGTTTACATTTCCACAGAGCCCAGTGAATATTTTGGTGTGGGATGGCACTGGTCTTGAGGACCAGCATTTGGGAATAACAAATGGAGGAGGGCACATTTCAGTGATTACTTTCTGGCTCATTGTGGCAGAGACTGCTAGTTGAACCCCTGAGATCCAATGTCCCCCCTTCCATAGTAGTAGATGCTCTGATTTTTAGCTGGGCATGTGAAAAGATTACATTTCTCATACTCCCTTGCAGCTGGATGTGGCCATGTGACTACATCCTGGCCAATAGGGTGTAAGCAAAGAGTCCCATGGCTGCAGCCAGGCACCTCCCTTGAAAGACCTGGCACATGCCCATTGTGCAGTTTTCTTCTCCATCCCTTCCTCTTCCTGCTGCCTGGAATTCCGATATGGCACCTGGGGGCCTAACTTCCATCTTAGACCATAGATGGAAGGCCACATCCTGGGCATGGAGGAGCAGTGAGATGAAAGAAGTCTGGTTCCTTGAGGACTTTGTGAAGCAGAACACCACTCCAGCTCTGGATTCTCCCCTCCAGACTTTGACACAAGAGAGAAATAAATGTCTGTCTTCTTGAGCCACTACGATTTGGGGTCAAAATCAGCTGGACCTATTGCTATCTGAAACATGTGACCTCCAGCCATTCTGTGAGAAAGGCCCCCGTCAGGACAGTCAGTATCTGGACTGTTCAAGATGGAGACCAGCCATCTTGAGCATCTTGATTCCCGCCTCCCTACCTTTGCCCATTTTAATCCCACTTAGAAAGCTTGGCTTTTCTATTTCTCTATATGTAATCAGTCCTCTTTCTATTTTCTGCTAAGGCCATTTCATGGGATGTGTCAAGCTTTCTTTTAAGTATAGTAGAAACAGAAGAAGCTACCAAATAGAAACAACACAAGTAGCAGAGAAGCTCATTACAATCATGCATGAAGTGAAAAGCAAACGAGTACAAGGATCAAATGTCTAAAATGAAGGTGTAAAAGGCGTTACTGTTCTCTCTTCTATGGCCCCTTTCTACTTTCCCCAGGGTAAATGCCACTCCCTGTGCAAGTCTCGTTTTGGGGAGGACACGCACATCTGTTATTTCTGTTTTAGAATTTAGCATGTCTCTTGCGGTCACAAAAGGCTGTTGTTGTTGCCCAAGTTATGAAGAATATTAATCCATCATGAGCACTTTCCTGTCCATAGCACTTTTCTGTCTTCTTTCCAGAAGAACACTTGTGTGTACTAGTTGGAAAAGCAGATCTCTGATACAACATGCTATCCTCTGTACTTAATCTTGTTTCATATAAGGAAATAAATTTACTGAGCAAATATAACCACAAGGCACCCATTCCACAAATTAGCCATTGCTCCAGCCTTTCATGATAATTCGTTAGGTTATGTTAAGGACCGAAGGAAATATGTCAGTCCATAGAAATAATAAGGTCACTATAGAAAAAAAAAAAATGAGTCAGAATCGACTTGATGGCAATGGATTAAGGAGCCCTGGTGGCGCAGAGGTTAAGCGCTCAGCTGCTGACCAAGAGGTCAGCAGTTCAAAACCACCAACCACTCTGCAGGAGAAAGATGCGGCAGTCTGCTTCTATAAAGATTACAGCCTTGGAAACCCTATGGGGCAGGTCTACTCTGTCCTATAGGGTCGCTGTGAGACGGAATCAACTTGACGGCAATGGGATGAGTAGGGCTTAAGGGCCCAATAAATTGCAACCTTCTTTTCCACCCTAGTTCAAGACCAATAGAGAAATACGTTCAGGAGTTCAACCAATGGAGATGAAATTGTCACCTTTGTTACCGATAAGCTGATTGAAGAATGTGGCTTTAAGTCCAGGGCCAAATGGACTTCTCAATACCTTTCCACTAACCTGAACTTAACTGTGGGCTTCCCTGTTTCTGGGGGCAGAACCCACCCTTAAGCTCCGCTCATATTGTTGTTGTTAGGTGCCATCGAGTCAGTTCTGACTCATAGCGACCCTATAGGACAGAGCAGAGCTGCCCCCATATGGTTTCCAAGGAGCGGCTGGCAGATTTGAACTGCCGACCTTTTGGTTAGCAGCTATAGCTCTTAACCACTGAGCAAACTAGAATGGACCCTGTATGTGGTCAGGCAAATGTGGAACAGAAATAGCCCAAGAAACCCTGAGCCAAGCATGCTTATCTCTTACCAAAATCACTAATTGTGTGTGTCACTCCTTCTCCCACGGAGAGGGATTACTAAGGTGTGGAAGGAAGCTGGACTTGTCCATACATACTTTTCTGTCCTGTGGCAGGCCCTGTATGCACCACCCAGGGACTCCTGTGTAACTACCTACTCTTTCACAAATGGAAGTGCACTACACACGGTGTTTGCATTCTCCTTTTTTTTTTTTTTGTAGGTCTTTTCATAGAACAAAAAAACAAAAACTAAAGCCAGTGCCATCGAGTCGATTCCGACTCATAGCGACCCTATAGGACAGAGTAGAACTGCCCCATAGTTTCCAAGGAGCGCCTGGCAGATTTGAACTGCCGACCCTTTGGTTAGCAGCCGTAGCGCTTAACCACTACGCCACCAGGGTTTCCTCCTTTCATAGAGTCACATATAAATCCCCAGATCATTTATTAAATGGCTATAGAGTATTACATTGTATGGAGGCAGTATGTTTTGCTTAACCAGTATTTCCTTACTATTAGACAATTTGGCTTTTATTTTCTTATGAAAACAATGCTACAATGTCCATTTTTGAACAAACATCTTTTTTCACTTGTTTGTCTCTGTAGGATAAATTCCTAGAAGTGAAATTGCTGGAGCAAAGACCATGTCCAGTTTTAATTTTCACAGGCATTGCTAAAGTGCTCTACAAAGAAAAGTGTTCACAACTGCACTCGCCCTAGCAGTGGCTGAGAGGGCCTATTTCTCTGCTTGCCAGTATTAGCTATTTTCAGATCTTGGGATCTTTGCCAATCTGATATTGAAAAAAATGTATTTGCGTCCTATTTTAATTTGCATTTTTAAAATTATAAATGAGAATAAGCTTTTTCCCGATATTTATTGGCCATTGGGATTTCTTTTTCTGAGAACTGCTTATTCATTTCCTGTCCTATTTTTCTGCTGGGTTCTTTATGTATTTCTTATTGATTTAGAAGAGCTTTCCGTAATTGAAGGAAATTAGCCCTGTGTCATATATGTTGCAAAGTTTTCACTAGTGCACGTTTGCCTTTTAACTCTTTCTGTTTAAGGTCATTTTCTTTGCAAAGGCTTTTTTTTTTTAATTGTGCTTTAGATGAAGGTTTACAGAGCAAATTAGTTTCTCATTAAATAATTAATACACATATCATTTTGTGACATTGGTTGCCAACCCCTCGATGTGTCAACACTCTCCCCTTCTTGACCTTGGGTTCCCCATTTCCATTTGTCCAGCTTTCCTGTCCCCTCCTGCCTTCTTGTCCTCGCCCCTAGGCTGGTATGCCCATTTAGTCTCATATACATGGTTGAACTACATGTGTTATTATTTGTTTTATGGGCCTGTCTAATCTTTGGCTAAAGGGTGAACCTCAGGATGATGTCAGTACTGAGTTAAAAGGGAGTCCAGGGGCCGTACCCTCGGGGTTTCTTCAATCTCTGTCAGACCAGTAAGTCTAGCCTTGCAAGGGCTTTTTAATTTTTAGTGAGATTTATATCATCTTTTTCTAGATATCTTCTTAGTTCTGTGTTCTGCATTGAAAGGCTATCCCCATGATTAGAAATTAACTCCCCCAACTTTTCATCTTGCATATTTTTGCCTTATATTTTACATTTATATCTTTTGTCCATTTGATATAAGGGAAGCCATAGAGATTCCCTCTTGTTTTTCTCAAAGATGTTCCAAACTCATTTGGTGAATAATCCATTGTGATGGTTAAGGTTGTGTGTCAACTTGGCTGGACCATGATTCTCAGTGGTTTGGCAGTTATGATGTAGTCTGGCAGCTATATAATGATGTACTCATCTCTATAATGAGATCTGATATAATGCAATCATACCCATGATGAGATCTGTTATGAGTAGCCAATCAGTTGAAAGGGAGTTTCCTTGTGGGTGTGACCTGCATCCAATATAGGTGGACCTTCTGGCAGAGCTCGTGGGCTTTTGCTCGATCCTGCAACTGGCTCCTGTTCATCTGACCTCTGGTTCTTGAGACTTGAGCTAGCAGCTTGCCTGCCATTTTACCTGCCAATCTTGGGATTCGTTGGCCTCCGCAGCCTGTGAGCCAGAGGCCTACCATCTGATCTGCTGATCTTGGGTTCACCAACCCCTACAGCTACGTGAGTTGGAAGAAGCCTCCAGCCTTACCCACGGACTTGGTACTTTCCAGCCTCTACAGCTGTGTGAGCCATTTCCTTGATATAAATCTCTCTCTCTCTCCACACACACACACACACACACACGTGCTTCACTGGTTTTGCTTCTCTAGAGAACCCAGCCGAAGACATCATCTTTTCTCATTTTGATTTGATAAGTGACTTTTATCATATTTTAAATTCTCATATGTATTTGAGTCTATTTCTGAACTCTCTGCTCTATTCTTCTGCTCAATCTACTTTTGGTCCAGAAATTAAACTGCTTTAATTATTTCTGCCTTGTAATATCTTTTACTGTCTGGTGAAGCTAATAACCACCTCTCACCCATTAATCATTTTTGTCCAGAGTTCTCCTAGCCATTCTCACATGTTTATCTAAATCAATAAAGGTTGATTGAGCACCTACTCAGTGCTAGTGTTCTAAGCACTGGGGATATAGCAGTAAACAAAACAGGAAAAATCTCTGCCCGCATGGTACTTACATTCTAGTTGTGAGAGAAAGACATAAGAAAAATAAATTAGTCAAATATATGCAGTGTCAGAGGCTGGTTAGTGAGATGGAGAAAGACAGAGTAGGGAAGGAAGATAGGAAATGGGGAGGGTATGCAAAATCACGGGGCCAGGGCAGGCCTCAATGAGAACATGGCAGTTAGTTAAGGTGAGGAATGGAGCCATACTGCTATGGAGTATGATCAATGGAGCAGCACCAGCAAAGGCCCTGAGGTGGGAGGCCTAAAGCAAAGAGAAAGAGAGAAGGAAATGAAGTCAGAGAAATAACAGAGTGTGAAATCAGCGAGGGCCTGGTGGACCAATGGGAAGATGGGCTGTTTCTCTGAGCAAGGTGGGAAGCCATTGGAATGTGTTGAGCAGAGACATGTCATGAGCTGACTTAAATTCCAGGTGATTCTATACGTATTTTGGTTAGGATCACACTCAATTTTTAGATTAATTTATGGAGAATTGGCATCTTTCTAATCCTCTGACCTTCTCTCCAAAAATAAGGTATGTGGCAATGTTGCAAATACATAAAATAACAAATTAATCCACTTCTTGGCACGTATTCTATAGATGCTCTGGCATGGGTACAAAATGACTTCTATACAAGGGTATTCATTTTAGCATTGTGATGGCCAAAGATGGGAAACAAGACATGCAGATATCCACCAATACGGCACTGGTTAATTAAATGTTGATGTATGCACCCACTGCAAGACCCTGCCACTGAAAAAGAGAATAAGGAGAATTTTTATGTACTCATATGAAATGATCTCCTATATATACTAAGAATAAATGCAAGGTACAGTGTGGTATGTAAAGGACACTACCATTTGGGTAAGAAAGGGAAAATAGATATGTATGTAGACATTTGCTTTTATATGCATAGAAGTATCTCCATAAGAATAGAGAAGAAACTGCTAACTGCCCTTCTCACTAGGGAGAGGACCTGAGTAGCTGGAAGCCAGGCATGCAAACAAAACCTTTCACTGGAGACCCTTTTATATCTTTGGGATGTTGAATCATGTGAATATATTACCTATTCAAAAAAACAAATAGGTATACATTTTAATGATGTAAAATAAGCTTTATATTAAGGCCACTTTGAGAAAATATTCTACAGTGGCTCAAACAGAATTAGTAGAGACCTAAATTACATAGCAAAGGGCATGTCCAGTTTTAATAAATGCACGGTAAATATATAAATAAATACATGAATATGAAAATAAACACACAAATGTGTTCATTTCCCTGCCCCCCCCAAAAGTGGTGGTGACTGTTGTGTGCCGTCAAGTCACTTCCAACTCATAGCGATCCTATAGGACAGAGAAAAAGGTAAGAAAGGCAATTTGCACAATTTCTCCCAGTAAGTGAGCCAGGAATGCTCAATTTTTTCTAATCCGCCAATTACAGATTAAGGTCCATGATAAATAAGTGGGCCATGTAGTGAATTAAAAGTTGTCGCGTCCTATTAAAAAAAAATGAATCAGGTCAAAGGAGTAGGGAGTGTGGAGTGGATATCTGGGTTGAGAGTGGATGGTTAGGGAAGGCTCATTGAGAAGGTGCCATTTGGAGAAAGACATCAAGATGGTAAGGGAGTAGCCAGGCAGGTATTTGAAAGAAGAGCATTCCAGGCAGAGGGAACAGCCAATGCAAAGACCCTGGCCTATTCAAAGAACAGCAAGGAGGCCAGTGTGGCTGGAGCAGATTGAGGACCAGACCCTACAAGACCTTGATAGCTCTCCTGAAGACCCTGGCTTAATGACATGGGGAACCGCTGGAGAATATTGAGGAGAGGAGTGAAGTGATCTCACTTATGTTTTAAGAACAGCCCTCTGGCTGCTGTGTTGAGAACGGGCTGTAAGGGAACAAAGGTAGAAGCAGGGAGGTCAGTGCCAAAAAGATTCGAAGTCACTCCTCACTTCATCACTCCCTGAAGCATATTCTTAGAGCTATTCAAAGTAGACGCATGGGAAGACCTGACATTCAGTACACAGGCAAAGTCTTTAAAAGCGATCTTTTTAAAATTACAAAAATAATGCATACTTGCCATAAGAAATTTGAGGAAAAAAAAATATGGAAGAGAGGGAAAATGTACCAACATAATTAGCTCTCAGATACAACTACTGTTGAGATTTTGGGGTGTTTTTCACTCGTCCATGTTGTTTTACATAGCTAGGTTTATAATACATACATAGTCTGGTATTCTACTTGATCTTGAAACCTACAATAATAAGCATTTTAAATCTAAAAGAATTATTTATTCTAATGGGAGCATAATATTCCGTTTTATGATTATACTAAAATGCAACTCAACCAGTCTGCTAAATTCTTAGTTTGGTGGGTTATTTCCTGGTTTTCATTATTATAAATAATGTGGCAATGAAGACTTTGATTCGTGAACTTCGGTCTGCATTTTAGATTTGTTTTTCTTAGGACAGATTCCAGAAGTAGAATTAGTAAGTCAAACAGAGAACATATTTTAGGTTTTTGATACTCACTGTCAAATTGCTCTCCAAAGAGGCGGTGCCTAGGTTTAAATTCCCATAAGTTTACTAAAGTCATAAACAGCCTTTTAGGGGGGGAAAAATCCTTCCTTACCATCATCCTCTTCAAAAGATTTCCTTTAAAATGAGAAAGTGCCTGAATTTCACACATCATATGCATAGCATAGAAGGTGAAAAATAAGACTGAGTCTGAAACAGCCGTTAGAGGGTTTAGATCAAAGCGGCAGTTAATTTATGATCCAGCTCAAGGAGTACATATGAAACCCAGTGCATGTTGGATATGCTTTATAGACATAGAAGTAGTCGTCACTAAATAAATGTGGTTGCTAAGATACTCAACTAGGGACCAAGAATTAAATTTAACACATTCCCCTTGAATTGAGTTATTCCAGGACTGGCTTTCTCTTCTTTTTTTTTTTTTTTTTTTTTATAATAACTTTTATTAAGCTTCAAGTGAACGTTTACAAATCCAATCAGTCTGTCACATATAAGTTTACATACATCTCACTCCCTACTCCCACTTACTCTCCCCGTCTTGAGTCAGCCCTTTCAGTCTCTCCTTTCTTGACAATTTTGCCGGCTTCCCTCTCTCTCTATCCTCCCATCCCCCCTCCAGACAAGAGTTGCCAACACAATCTCAAGTGTACACCTGATATAATTAGCTCACTCTTCATCAGCGTCTCTCTCCCACCCGCTGACCAGTCCCTTTCATGTCTGATGAGTTGTCTTCAGGGATGGTTCCTGTCCTGTGTCAACAGAAGGTCTGGAGAGCATGACCGCCGGGATTCCTCCAGTCTCAGTCAGACCATTAAGTTTGGTCTTCTTATGAGAATTTGGGGTCTGCATCCCACTGCTCTCCTGCTCCCTCAGGGGTCCTCTGCTGAGCTCCCTGTCAGGGCAGTCATCGATTGTGGCCGGGCACCAACTAGTTCTTCTGGTCTCAGGATGATGTAGGTCTCTGGTTCATGTGGCCCTTTCTGTCTCTTGGGCTCTTAGTTGTCATGTGGGCTTGGTGTTCTTCATTTTCCTTTGCTCCAGGTGGGTTGAGACCAATTGCTGCATCTTAGATGGCTGCTTGTTAGCATTTAAGACCCCAGACGCCACATTTCAAAGTGGGATGCAGAATGATTTCATAATAGAATTATTTTGCCAATTGACTTAGAAGTCCCCGCAAACCATGTTCCCCAGACCCCCGCGCTTGCTCCGCTGAGCTTTGAAGCATTCATTTTATCCCGGAAACTTCTTTGCTTTTGGTCCAGTCCAATTGAGCTGACCTTCCATGTATTGAGTGTTGTCTTTCCCTTCACCTAAAGCAGTTCTTATCTACTGATTAATCAATAAAAAAACCCTCTCCCACCCTCCCTCCCTCCCCCCCTCGTAACCACAAAAGTATGTGTTCTTCTCAGGTTTACTATTTCTCAAGATCTTATAATAGTGGTCTTATACAGTATTTGTCCTTTTGCCTCTGACTCATTTCGCTCAGCATAATGCCTTCCAGGTTCCTCCATGTTATGAAATGTTTCAGAGATTCGTCACTGTTCTTTATCGATGCGTAGTATTCCATTGTGTGAATATACCACAATTTATTTACCCATTCATCCGTTGATGGACACCTTGGTTGCTTCCAACTTTTTGCTATTGTAAACAGAGCTGCAATAAACATGGGTGTGCATATATCTGTTTGTATGAAGGCTCTTGTATCTCTAGGGTATATTCCGAGGAGTGGGATTTCTGGGTTGTATGGTAGTTCTATTTCTAACTGTTTAAGATAACGCCAGATAGATTTCCAAAGTGGTTGTACCATTTTACATTCCCACCAGCAGTGTATGAGAGTTCCAATCTCTCCGCAGCCTCTCCAACATTTATTATTTTGTGTTTTTTGGATTAATGCCAGCCTTGCTGGTGTGAGATGGAATCTCATCGTAGTTTTAATTTGCATTTCTCTAATGGCTAATGATGGAGAGCATTTTCTCATGTATCTGTTGGCTGCCTGAATATCTTCTTTAGAGAAATGTGTGTTCATATCCTTTGCCCACTTCTTGATTGGGTTGTTTGTCTTTTTGTGGTTGAGTTTTGACAGAATCATGTAGATTTTAGAGATCAGGCGCTGGTCGGAGATGTCATAGCTGAAAATTCTTTCCCAATCTGTAGGTGGTCTTTTTACTCTTTTGGTGAAGTCTTTAGATGAGCATAGGTGTTTGATTTTTAGGAGCTCCCAGTTATCGGGTTTCTCTTCATCATTTTTGGTAATGTTTTGTATTCTGTTTATACCTTGTATTAGGGCTCCTAGGGTTGTCCCAATTTTTTCTTCCATGATCTTTATCGTTTTAGTCTTTATGTTTAGGTCTTTGATCCACTTGGAGTTAGTTTTTGTGCATGGTGTGAGGTATGGGTCCTGTTTCATTTTTTTGCAAATGGATATCCAGTTATGCCAGCACCATTTGTTAAAGAGGCTGTCTTTTCCCCAGTTAATTGACACTGGTCCTTTGTCAAATATCAGCTGCTCATACGTGGATGGATCTATGTCTGGGTTCTCAATTCTGTTCCATTGGTCTATGTGTCTGTTGTTGTACCAATACCAGGCTGTTTTGACTACTGTGGCTGTATAATAGGTTCTGAAGTCAGGTAAGGTGAGGCCTCCCACTTTCTTCTTCTTTTTCAGTAGTGCTTTGCTTATCCGGGGCTTTTTTCCCTTCCATATGAAATTGGTGATTTGTTTCTCTATCCCCTTAAAATATGACATTGGAATTTGGATCGGAAGTGCGTTAAATGTATAGATGGCTTTTGGTAGAATAGACATTTTTACTATGTTAAGTCTTCCTATCCATGAGCAAGGTATGTTTTTCCACTTAAGTATGTCCTTTTGAATTTCTTGTAGTAGAGCTTTGTAGTTTTCTTTGTATAGGTCTTTTACATCCTTGGTAAGATTTATTCCTAAGTATCTTATCTTCTTGGGGGCTACCGTGAATGGTATTGATTTGGTTATTTCCTCTTCGGTGTTCTTTTTGTTGATGTAGAGGAATCCAAGTGATTTTTGTATGTTTATTTTATAACCTGAGACTCTGCCAAACTCTTCTATTAGTTTCAGTAGTTTTCTGGAGGATTCCTTAGGGTTTTCTGTGTATATAATCATGTCATCTGCAAATAGTGATAACTTTACTTCTTCCTTGCCAATCCGGATACCTTTTATTTCTTTGTCTAGCCTGATTGCCCTGGCTAAGACTTCCAACACGATGTTGAATAAGAGCGGTGATAAAGGGCATCCTTGTCTGGTTCCCGTTCTCAAGGGAAATGCTTTCAGGTTCTCTCCATTTAGAGTGATATTGGCTGTTGGCTTTGCATAGATGCCCTTTATTATGTTGAGGAATTTTCCTTCAATTCCTATTTTGGTAAGAGTTTTTATCATAAATGGGTGTTGGACTTTGTCAAATGCCTTTTCTGCATCAATTGATAAGATCATGTGGTTTTTGTCTTTTGTTTTATTTATGTGATGGATTACATTAATGGTTTTTCTGATATTAAACCAGCCTTGCATACCTGGTATAAATCCCACTTGATCAGGGTGAATTATTTTTTTGATGTGTTGTTGGATTCTATTGGCTAGAATTTTGTTGAGGATTTTTGCATCAATGTTCATGAGGGATATAGGTCTATAATTTTCTTTTTTTGTAATGTCTTTACCTGGTTTTGGTATCAGGGAGATGGTGGCTTCATAGAATGAGTTGGGTAGTATTCCGTCATTTTCTATGCTTTGGAATACCTTTAGTAGTAGTGGTGTTAACTCTTCTCTGAAAATTTGGTAGAACTCTGCAGTGAAGCCGTCCGGGCCAGGACTTTTTTTTGTTGGGAGTTTTTTGATTACCGTTTCAATCTCTTTTTTTGTTATGGGTCTATTTAGTTGTTCTGCTTCTGAATGTGTTAGTTTAGGTAGGTAGTGTTTTTCAAGGAATTCATCCATTTCTTCTAGGTTTTCAAATTTGTTAGAGTACAATTTTTCATAATAATCTGAAATGATTCTTTTAATTTCATTTGGTTCTGTTGTGATGTGGTCCTTCTCATTTCTTATTCGGGTTATTTGTTTCCTTTCCTGTATTTCTTTAGTCAGTCTAGCCAATGGTTTATCAATTTTGTTAATTTTTTCAAAGAACCAGCTTTTGGCTTTGTTAATTCTTTCAATTGTTTTTCTGTTCTCTAATTCATTTAGTTCAGCTCTAATTTTTATTATTTGTTTTCTTCTGGTGCCTGATGGATTCTTTTGTTGCTCACTTTCTATTTGTTCAAGTTGTAGGGACAGTTCTCTGATTTTGGCTCTTTCTTCTTTTTGTATGTGTGCATTTATTGATATAAATTGACCTCTGAGCACTGCTTTTGCTGTGTCCCAGAGGTTTTGATAGGAAGTATTTTCATTCTCGTTGCTGTCTATGAATTTCCTTATTCCCTCCTTGATGTCTTCTATAACCCAGTCTTTTTTCAGGAGGGTATTGTTCATTTTCCAAGTATTTGATTTCTTTTCCCTCGTTCTTCTGTTATTGATCTCTAGTTTTATTGCCTTGTGGTCTGAGAAGATGCTTTGTAATATTTCGATGTTTTGGACTCTGCAAAGGTTTGTTTTATGACCTAATATGTGGTCTATTCTAGAGAATGTTCCATGTGCGCTAGAAAAAAAAGTATATTTTGCAGCAGTTGGGTGGAGAGTTCTGTATAAGTCAATGAGGTCAAGTTGGTTGATTGTTGTAATTAGATCTTCCGTGTCTCTGTTGAGCTTCTTACTGGATGTCCTGTCCTTCTCCGAAAGGGGTGTGTTGAAGTCTCCTACTATAATTGTGGAGGTATCTATCTCGCTTTTCAGTTCTGTTAAAATTTGATTTATATATCTTGCAGCCCTGTCATTGGGTGCGTAAATATTTAATATGGTTATGTCTTCCTGGTCAATTGTCCCTTTTATCATTATATAGTGTCCTTCTTTATCCTTTGTGGTGGATTTAAGTCTAAAGTCTATTTTGTCAGAAATTAATATTGCTACTCCTCTTCTTTTTTGCTTATTGTTTGCTTGATATACTTTTTTCCATCCTTTGAGTTTTAGTTTGTTTGTGTCTCTAAGTCTAAGGTGTGTCTCTTGTAGGCAGCATATAGATGGATCGTGTTTCTTTATCCAGTCTGTGACTCTCTGTCTCTTTATTGGTGCATTTAGTCCATTTACATTCAGGGTAATTATAGATAAATAAGTTTTTAGTGCTGTCATTTTGATGCCTTTTTATGTGTGTTGTTGACAATTTCATTTTTCCACATACTTTTTTGTGCTGAGGCTTTTTTCTTAGTAAATTGTGAGATCCTCACTTTCATAGTGTTTGACTTTATGTTAGTTGAGTCGTTACGTTTTTCTTGGTTTTTGTCTTGAGTTATAGAGTTGTTATACCTTTTTGTGGTTACCTCATTATATACCCCTATTTTTCTAAGTAAAAACCTAACTTGTATTGTTCTATATCGCCTTGTATCACTCTCCATATGGCAGTTCAATGCCTCCTGTATTTAGTCCCTCTTTTTGATTATTGTGATCTTTTACCTATTGACTTCCATGATTCCCTGTTATGTGTATTTTTTTTAATTAATCTTAATTTGTTTGTTTTTGTGATTTCCCTATTTGAGTTGATATCAGGACGTTCTGTTTTGTGACCTTGTGTTGTGCTGATATCTGATATTATTGGTTCTCTGACCAAACAATATCCTTTAGTATTTCTTGTAGCTTTGGTTTGGTTTTTGCAAATTCTCTAAACTTGTGTTTGTCTGTAAATATCTTAATTTCGCCTTCATATTTCAGAGAGAGTTTTGCTGGATATATGATCCTTGGTTGGCAGTTCTTCTCCTTCAGTGTTCTGTATATGTCGTCCCATTCCCTTCTTGCCTGCATGGTTTCTGCTGAGTAGTCAGAACATATTCTTATTGATTCTCCCTTGAAGGAAACCTTTCTTTTCTCCCTGGCTGCTTTTAAAATTTTCTGTTTATCTTTGGTTTTGGTGAGTTTGATGATAATATGTCTTGGTGTTTTTCTTTTTGGATCGATCTTAAATGGGGTTCGATGAGCATCTTGGATAGATATCCTTTCGTCTTTCATGATGTCAGGGAAGTTTTCTGTCAGAAGTTCTTCAACTATTTTCTCTGTGTTTTCTGTCCCCCCTCCCTGTTCTGGGACTCCAATCACCCGCAGGTTATCCTTCTTGATAGAGTCCCACATAATTCTTAGGGTTTCTTCATTTTTTTAAATTCTTTTATCTGATTTTTTTTCAGCTATGTTGGTGTTGATTCCCTGGTCCTCCAGATGTCCCAGTCTGCATTCTAATTGCTCGAGTCTGCTCCTCTGACTTCCTAGTGTGTTGTCTAATTCTGTTATTTTATTGTTAATCTTTTGGATTTCTACATGTTGTCTCTCTATGGATTCTTGCAACTTATTAATTTTTCCAGTATGTTCTTGAATAATCTTTTTGAGTTCTTCAACAGTTTTATCAGTGTGTTCCTTGGCTTTTTCTGCAGTTATCCTAATTTCATTTGTGATATCATTAAGCATTCTGTAAATTAGTTTTTTATATTCTGTATCTGATAATTCCAAAATTGTATCTTCATTTGGGAAAGATTTTGATTCTTTTGTTTGGGGAGTTGGAGAAGCTGTCACGGTCTGCTTCTTTAAGTGGTTTGATATGGATTGTTGTCTCCGAGCCATCACTGGGAAACTAGTTTTTCCAGGAAATCTGCTAAAAAAAACTGCAGTCAGATCCCTATCAGAGTTCTCCCTCTGGCTCAGGCTATTCAGATGTTAATGAAGCCGCCTGGGGAGGGTGGGGGAGGGAACAGAGAGATAGGAGAGTAGCACCTCAGAATATAGCCAGAGTTGCTTGTCTTGCTTGGAAAGACTATTATATCTGAGATTCCCGCGGGCGCGTCGCCTATGTGTGCTGTCTGTGTGGAGATTGCCCCCGGGGGGTCTGGCCCGCTGGAGTCACGGTCAGATCCTCCGCTTCCAGCCCCACGCCCAGCGTCAAGGCTCCCCTACTGGGACTGTGCACTCTCGACTCCAAAATCAGTCGCTGCCTCCCGGGGACTTCTCGTCCCTCCAGCCGCGTGGCCGTGCCGCCCCCGTGAACCAGGTGGGCCCCCTCCCGGGGTTAGTTCAGATGGGTGGAGTAGCTCCCCGTGCTTGTGCCACGACCGAGTGTCCCGGCTGGAACGCTGTTCTCCCCGCTCCAATACCAGTCGCTGCCTCCCGGGGACTTCTCCTACCGGCTGCGTCCCACGCCGCCCGCGCGACCCGGATGGTCACCTTCCCGGGGTTAGTTCAGGGGGTGGAGCAACTCTCCGTGTTTATGGCGTACCTGCGTGCAGTCCAAATCCCTGTGGGACGGTTCCCCGGCTCGGGTGCTGCTCTTTCTGCTCCAAGATCAGTCACTGCCTCCCGGGGACTTCTCCTAACGGCTGCGTCCCACGCCGCCCGTGGAACCGGCTAGTCCCCCTCCCGGGGTTAGTTCAGGGGGGTGGAGCAGGTCTCTGTGCTTGTGCCGTACCTGACTGGTATGCTGGCTCCAGGCTCTGGAAACAATCGCTGCTTCCCCGTATTAGTTCGTTCTCCGTCTCTAAATCTGTGTTTGTTGTTCAGGGTTCGTAGATTGTTATGTATGTGATCGATTCACTTGTTTTTCCGTGTCTTTGTTGTAAGAGGGATCCGAGGTAGCGTCTGCCTAGTCCGCCATCTTGGCTCCGCCTTCTCTTCTTTTTCCAATGGTAAATCACAGATACATTTATGACAAATTGGCATGTGGCCAGAGGAAAGAAATGTGCAGAAAGAAGATGAGATGAGGAGTGGGAAGGTGTGGTTTCTAGAACAATTCATTACTTCCTTACTCTGGGTCACTCACTTGATCCTTTTGAGTCAAGTAAAGTGGGAATAATATTGCCTGTTTTCGTCTTATCTACCTCACAAAGCTTTTATGAAGATCAAACAAGCTAATAAATGGCAAAAAAAATAAATGGCAAAGTGATATACAACTATAGGGTGTTATAGCCATATTGAAGTCTCAGCCCCACTGTTTTGGATACTTACATATAATGAAGTTCTTTCATTCCTCTCCCTGGGTGTGTCTTGTATTCAATTGTAGCAGACGCAACAATCCACACTGGGGAAATGCATTCAAAAAGGAAACAATGGTAATGCAGGTTGTAATTCTAAGCGAAGAACATTGAATATACCATGGACTGCCAGAAGGGTGAACAAGTCTGTCTTGGAAGACGTACAGCCAGGGTGCTCCTTGGGATGGTGAGACTTTGTCTCATGTACTTTGGATATATTATCAGGAGAGACCAGTTCCTAGAGAGGGACATCATGCTTGGTAAGGCAGAGGGTCAGCGAAAAAGAGGAAGACCCTCCACGGGATGGTTTGTCACAGTGGCTGCCACAATGGGCTCAAACATAGCAACAATTGTGAGTATGGTGCAGGACTGAGCAATGTCTTGTTCTATTATACATAGATAGGGTCACTATGAGTTGGAACCGACTTGACGGCACCTAACGACAACAATTCTGAGCCTGGCTATATGTCTCCCTGATGAGACTGAAATTTCCTAGAGGGCAAGGATCGTATCTTATTTACCCATGTGAGTAACAGTCCAAATCCTAGGACACTATCTGGCTCAGCAGGTTCCTAACAGCCTGATGGGAGCACCCCTAGAGGAGGCTTTGTGCAGTCTCTTAGTCCTTACTTCCCTTAGCCCCCTCACCACCAGGGGGAATAGCCACTATATAACCCATACCACCCAGCTCAAACTGGTTTCTCACCTTCTTCTAAGGCAATAGTTTTCAACTAGGGAGTGATTTTGCTCCCAGAGGACATTTGGTAATGTCTGGAGACAGTTTTTTGGTTGTCCATACTGGGGAAGGGTGCTTCTGGCATTACGTGGGTAGAAACCAGGGATGCTGCTAAACACCCCTACATGCAATACACACAACAGCCCACACAGCACAGAATGATCTGGCCCCAAATGTCAATACTGCTGAGGGTGAAAACTCTCTCCCAAGGGACCATGAGGACTGATTGTATCATGGCCCCTCCATTCACCACCAAGCCATCAGGTTCCCTTCTTTACTGGGACCCTCATGCCTAGTTTATGCAGTCTATCCTCTAATCAGACACCATTACCCATCAGCCTTGTCCCTGAACATTCCACCTTTCCAAATCCTCCCACTGTGCCCCTGGAACTCAGCACCCATCATAAACTCAACTGTTCCCTCAACTTCCTCTGTGAACATTTGGCTCACTTCCTTGGCCCCTGAAATACCTCTTCTCTTTTTCCCTTTCCTGAGTGGGGACTGAATTTTTGCTCACATACCTCCTACCTTGGGGCTGGGAGAAGGGGTGGGTGTCTTTGCTTTCTTACACCCCTTGCAAATCGTTTCTCCTCCCCCTTCCTTTGAAGTTCATGGCTTCAGACTGGACCTTCTGCTACTTCTGTTTGTAGCTGTCACCTAGCCACATCCCCTTGGTCTCTCCTTAATCAATCACTGATGAGTTTACCACATGGCTCAGTCTACTACTCTTTACCCCTACTCCTATGGAAACCCTGGTGGCATAGTGGTTAAGTGCTACAGCTGCTAACCAAAAGGTCGACAGTTCAAATCCACCAGGCACTACTTGGGAACTCTATGGGGCAGTTCTACTCTGTCTCATAAGATTGCTATGAGTCAGAACCTACTCAACAGCAACAGGTACTGTACCTACTTCTATCATCATTTTTGAATGACCCATCAAACCTTTTGGCCTTTAAGATCCTCTACCTCTTCACCTCCTATGAGCCACTCCTCCATCTCCCCTCAACCATGCCTCCCAGGGTCCTAACCTTGATCTTGTCTTCATCAATAACTGTGCCACCTCTGGCATTTCAACTTCTAGCTTCCAACTCACCTGCTCTAACATTTTCACTCCAGCAACTCTTCTCTGTCCTCACTGAGACCAAAACTCTTAACTGTTTCCTCACTGTTGACCAGGGAGAATGCCCAGATGCATAAAACAATTCTGAGGCAACTTCTGTGTTAATTTTCTATTGCCGCATAGTAACTTAAAGAGCCCTAGTGGTGTAGTGGTTAGGCACTCAGCTGCTAACCAAAAGGTTGGTAGCTTGAACCCACCAGCCACTCTGAGGGAGAAAGGTGTGGCAGTCTGCTTCCATAAAGATTACAGCCTTGGAAACCCTATGGGGCAGTTATATCCTGTCTTATAGGGTTGCTATGAGTCAAAATTACCTCAACAGTAATGGGTGGGCATAATAACTTACCATAAACTTAGTTCAAAACAACACAAATATTTTATCTCATAGTTTTCATGGGTGAGGAGTCCAGGCATGGTTCTCTGTTCAGGGTCTCACAGGCCGAAATCAAGGTGTTAGCAGGGCTGCATTCCTTTCTGGAAGCTCTGAGGAAGAATGTAATTCCATGCTCATTAGTTGTTGGCAGAATTCAGTTCCTTGTGGTTGTAGGACCGAGGACGCAGTTTCTATGCTGGTTGCTAGCCGAGGGCTGCTCTCTGTTACTAGAGGTCACTAACATTCCTTGCCACGTTGCCCCTCCATTTACAGGCCAGCAATGGCATCCTGAATACTTCTGGTCCAGGGTCAGATTACCCAGTAAGCAAGATGAGCACGGGCTTTCTTGTGCTTACTGGGTCATCTTCCCCTGTCAGGGATTGTAAATTTGAAGAGGTTTTGATCCTGTAGGAACATGGTATGGGATTGGGAGAGAGACAGTTGCCAACCATACTTAGAAGCAGCATCTTTGATGTGGTGAAAAATTGTGAAATTGTTCACTACAAATGATCTGGTAAGCAAGATAAACACCATGCTTACCTTGCCTGTTGGATAGTCTGCCCCTGTCTGGTGCTCTGAATCTCTGACTTCCCCTTCTGCTACTGGAGAAAAGTCTCTGCTTTTATTTTTTTGTTCAAATAAATACTTTATTGTCTTTTATGTGAAGTTTACATAGTAAATCAGGTTCCCAGTTAACAATTTTTAAACAAATTGTTCCATGACATTGGTTACAATTTTCACAATGTGTCAGCATTCTCATTATTTCCATTCTGTTTGTTCTGTTTTCATTGCTCTAGCTTCCCTGCCCCTCCTTGCCTTCTCGTCTTTGCTTTTGGGTTAATGTTGACTGTTTGGTCTCATATAGTTGATAGTTTAAGGGAGCACATTACTCACAGTGATATTGTTTATTTTATAAGCCAATCTATTATTTGACTAAAAGGTGACTTCTAGGAATAGCTTCAGTTCCAAGTTCAAAGGGTGTCTTAAGGCAATAGTCTCGGGAGTTCCTTTAGTCTCTATTGGTCCAGTAAGTCTGGCCTTTTATAGGAATTTGAATTTTGTTCTACATTTTTCCCCATTCTATCCAGGACCTTCTATTGTGTCCCTGGTCAGAACAGTCGGTAGTGGTAGCTGGGCACCATCTAATTCTTCTGGTCTCAGGCTAGAAGAAGCCATGGTTCATGTGGGCTGTTATTCCTGTGGACTAGCTTCTTCTTTGAGTTTTTGGTTTTCTTCATTCTCTTTTGCACCAAAAGAGAAGAGACCAATAGTTGTGTCTTAAAAGGCCACTTGCAAGCTTTTAACACCCCAGACACTACTCACTAGGATGTAGAACATTATCTTTATGAACTATATTATGCCAATTGACTGAGTTGTTCCATGAGACTGTGGTCCTAAGCCTTTTAACTCAGTAAACCAATCCCATGAGGTGAACTTTCTGCTTTTAAAGGGCTCTTGTAATTAGACTAGGCCTTATCTTAAGGTCCGCTGTGCCATATAATATCACCTCATTGTGGGAGGAAACTCCATCATACTCACAGCTCTGGGGTTATGCAGAGCCTTGGGACTCATCTTAAAATTCTGGGACGCCACTTGAATTTGAAAGCCTCAACCATCCCAAGAATGATAGTAATAAAAATCCAGGCAGATCATGCTACTTTTCAGAAACATAAATAGCGAGATTGTTCCATGTCTGTTTGATCTGGATGTCTTAGTTCCATTTTTTCCCTCTGTTTTTTTTTTTTTTTTTTTTGTGTCCTGCTTATAAAAACAGTATAAACAAGATTTTTACGCTAAAAGAAAGGATTATAAGAGGGTACAATTTCCACTGCCTATGAAAGCGGAGGGACCTAGTTCTAAGGCTTTTGCTGGAGGGAAGCCCTATTTCTATTTCCATTGGAAGGTTCTCGAAGAAACTTAAGGAAGATCTTCTGCAGCCATTGATGTTTGCCATCTTGCCCTCCATAAACCAATTGATTTCTATGCAGATATATTGCATGAAATGCCATGAAATAGATACATTTCACGGAGGCTTTTTCTTAAGCTTCCTTTCTTGCTAATTCAGGAACATGCCATTCTCTCAACAGAAAGCAGGACTTCTAATTGCGCTGGACAGCCTGACTCAGAGCCACGTGTGCAGCATGAGCAGGGGAGCATGCCAGTCAGGCCCTTTCCATCCACACTCATGTGTGGACTTGATACTGCACCAGCTTCTCAGCTCCCCAGTCCTGTTTGAGTGTCTGATTTGGGTTTTAATCGTCTGCCAGAAATAAGCAAGTGTTTTTACAGGGTAGGAGGCTTTTAGCCATGAAGAGTTTTAGGAAAACTGTCAGACAGAGCAATGAATTGTTTTCTTTCTGTCTGTTGCTGACTTTACTTCCTGGATTTATAGACTGTTGAGTCAGCCTAAATTAAACAGAGACCTATGTAGGATTGCAGGCATTGCTAATGGTGGTCATATTAGTGGCATTTATTAACCATCCCTCCCTTGTGACCAGACATTTATATGCATAAAAATCCTGTCCCATGGCCAGGGGCAAGAGCACTGAACAGGGAGTCAAGAGCCCCAAGTTCTAATCTTGACCCTGCCACTCACTGGCTATGCTATAATGGGCAGAGACTTTTTGAACTTCTTTTTCTCTTTCCTCTTTAAACTTCTCTGAACCTCTGTTTCTTCACTGTAAAGCAATATGTTGGACCACATAATCCACCTCACGTCTCTTCCAACATCTACAATTCTAAATAGGTACAAATGCCCAAGAACTCATGTGGTCAAGTTTTAAAAATTAAAAAGAGCCAAATAAGTAATTCAGGCCTTCTTTGGTTTTGCTAGCCTTTTAGTTCTGAATACCATTTTTCTTCTCTTAATTTAGTGAGAAGGACAGAAGATATTTTAAAAAAAGAAAAGGAATGCAAAAGCACAAAAATGGAAAGCAGAGGCGTAGGAAGGGAAGAGGCGAAAAGGAGGTGCCAGAGAGCGTGGAGGCAGAAGCAGCTGCCCCAGTCCTGCTGTTTCCCTCTTCTGCCAGTACCAGTTGCCATCGAGTTGATGCCAACTCACAGTGACCCCATGTGTGTCAGAGTTAACTGTGCTTCATAGGGTTTTTAAGGCTGTGACCTTTCTGAAAAAGATTGCCAGGCCTTTCTTGTGAGGGACCTGTGGGTGGACTTGAACTGCTGACCTTTTGGTTAACAGCCAAGCACTTAACTGTTGTACCACCCAGGGACTCCTCAGATGCTCAGCTATCATTTTAAATTGGCCCACATGGATGTGTCATCGTGAATGAATCAGCATTTTGTCTTCAGAAAGGACTCTCCATCCAGCCCAGTGAACATTCATTCCTAAGTCCTGTTAATGTGGGGCTAATTTCCTGACAGACTTTGCTAAATTTTGTCCATGGAGACCTTTTACTCTGCAGTGGATTTCTCCAAGTTCATCTGACAAGCTCATCCTTTCATTAGTGGCTTCACATTGTTCGTCTTGAGATGATCCTACTGAAATGTGGATGATTTATGACCTCTTTCTTCATTCCTCCACCTCTGGAGATCTATTTTTAGGTAAGGAAGGTAGAAAGCACAGAAGAGGGAAAATAAATTCTTTTTTTATGGTTGGTTCAGTTTCACTCACTGTAAGAATCAGACCGTCAGAATCAGAGAGGCAAATAAATGGTTGGATATCTGCCCTGGGGCCAGTTCACTCACTCACTCTCTCTCACTCTTGCTCTCTTGTGCTCTCATTCTCTCTCTCACGCACACACACATATATGTATACACATCAGAAAACTACAGTTTGGAAGAAGACCCAAAGCACATTTTTCAGTGCTTTAGCTTCACTTATATGTAGATTAAAAATGGTGCACTAGTGAAAAGACAGCCCACAGAATGGAAGAAAACATTTGAAAATCATATACGCAATAGGGGACTTGTATCCAGAAATATAAAGAACCTTACAATTTAACAAATAAAAAAGACAACCCAATTTTAAAATGGGCAAAAGATTTGAATGGACATTTCTCCAAAGAAGACATACAAATGGCCAATAAGCACATGCTATCAAGTTCAACATCATTAGTCATTAAAAACCCATTGCCGTTGAATTGATTCTGACTCATAGCAACCGTATAGGACAGAGTAGAGCTACCCTATAGGGTTTCCAAGGAATAGCTGGTGGGTTCAAACTGCTGACCTTTTGGTTAGCAGCCATAGCTTGCCGTAGCTCTTAACCAATGCACCATCAGGGCTCCTCATTAATCATTAAGGAAATGCAAATCCACAATGAGATACCACTTCACACCTACTAGGATGGCTATAATCAAAAAGACAAGTGCTGGTGAGGATGTGGAGAAATTGGAACCCTCAAATTCTGCTGGTAGGAATGTAAAATGGTGCAGTCACTTTGGAAAACAGTCTGACAGTTCCTCAAACAGTTAAACATAGAGTTACTAAAAACCAAAACCAGACCTGTTGCCATGAAGTCGATTTGAACTCATAGTGACCCTATAGGACAGAGCAGAACTGCCACATACGGTTTCCGAGGAGTGGCTGGTGGACTCAAACTGCCAGCCTTCTGGTTAGCAGATGAATGCTTAACCACTGTGCTAGAGTGTCATGGGTTTAATTTTGTCCCCCAAAAATAAGTGTATCAATTTGGCTAGACCATGATTTTCAGTATTGTGTGATTGTCCACCATTTTGTGATCTGATGTGATTTTCCTATGTGTTGAAAATCCTATCTCTATGATGTTAATGAGGTGAGATAGTGGCAGTTATGTTAATGAGGCAGAACTCAATGTATAAGATTTGATTGTGTCTTAAACCAATCTCTTCTGAGATATAAAAGAGAGAAGCAAGCGGAGAGACATGGGGACCTCATACCACCAAGAAACAAGAGCCAGGAGAATAGTGCTCCCTTTGGACCTGCGTCCCTGTGCTGAGAAGCTCAACAGGGGAAGATTGATAACAAGAACCTTCTCCCAGAGCCGACAGAGAAAGCCTTCCCCTGGAGCTGGCACCCTGAATTCAGACTTCACAGAAGACTGTGAGAGAATAAATTTCTGTTTGTTAAAGCCATCTACTTGTGCTATTTCTATTATAGCAGCACTAGTTTTTAGATAACTAAGACCTTGAGTTACTATCAAAACCAAAAACCAAACCCATTATCGTCTCAAGTCGATTCCGATTCATAGTGACCCTATAGGAGAGTAGTTTCCAAGAAGTTTCCAAGAAGTGGCTGGTGGATTCAAACTGCTGACCTTTTGGTTAGCAGACAAGCTCTTAACCACTGTGCCACCAGGACTCTGGAGTTACTCTATGACCCCACAATTCTACTTCTAGGTATATGCCAAGAAAAATGAAAACATCAGTCCACACAAAAACTTGTACATGAATGCTCATAGTTGCCTTATTCATACACCCACCCACCCCACTGCTGTCCGACCTATAGTGACCCTATAGAACAGAGTAGAACTGCCCCATAGGGTTTCCAAGAAGCAGCTGTTGGATTCCAACTGCTGACATTTTGGTTTGCAGTCATAGCTCGCTGTAGCTCTTAACTACTGTGCCACCAGGACTCCTATTCACGGTAGCCAAAAAAATGGAAACAACCCAAATGTCCATCAACTGATAAATGGATAAGTAAAATGTCATATGTACACACAGTGGAATATTATTCAGCAATAAAAATGAATGTAGTACTGACATACACTACACCATGGATGAGCCTCAAAAGCATGAAAGAAGCCAGTCACAAAAGGCCACATTTTGTATGATTCCATTTATATGAAATGTCCAGAATAAGCGAACCTGTAGAGACAGAAAGTGAATTAGTGGTTGTCGAGAGCTGGGGGGTTGGAAAGAAATGGGGAGTGACCGCTAATGGATACGGGGTTTCTTCTCGAGGTGATAAAAAGGTACTGGGATTAGGTGTCAGTGGTGGTCGCACAACTTTACGAATATACTAAAAAACCAATGAATTGTACACGCTAAAAAATGGTGCCCCAGAAAAAACCCCAAATATTTGTCCCACTTTTGCCTTCTGATGGACGTGAAAAATGAAGCGACAGAAATCAAATGACAATGACTCAACTCCTGCCATTTTCTAACGTAATCCATCAGAATAGCTAAAATCAGCGCCATCCGTTTCCCTGAACTAGTCATTTTGGCATAGATGATCAAAGGGGAGAGTATGTCCCATAGTCTACATTGTCACAGAATAATGCTGATGACCCGGACACTGTCCTAGAAGAAAAGAGTCCAAGTTTGGGAGCTGGCAGTCCCTCACAGCAACACCACAGGGCATCTCATAAGGTGAGTGTCATTTTCAGAGGCTGAAACCAGGCAGGCACGAGGCATTATCTCTGCTGTGGAATCGAGATGAAAAAGATTCGATTCTGTGCTTGCAAAGGAAGTTCTGGGTTTATACACGCACACACACAATTTGCGAACAATGTATCACTGATCTCTTAAAATGTGCTTTTCTGAACATTTATTGCCAAGGACCCAGTAATGCCACTTTTGGGAATCTATCCTAAAGAAATAATCTTAAATTCCGAAGAAAAGCAATATGCGCAACGACGTTTATCACAATATTGCTTACATTAGTGAAAAATTGCCTAAAAAATTGGGGAATGGTGAAGGAAACCATTCCATTATCATAAAGTCCGTTGAAGTAATGATAGTAAAGCTATGGTTATAAGACATGTTCAGTGAAAAAGCCTTTTGAAGGAAGGTACAGTGTGATGACATCTATGTAGAAACATAAAAAATCAAAACAGTTGCTGTTGACTCTGACTCCTGGCGACCCCATGTGCGTCAGAGTAGAACTGTGCTCCATAAGGTTTTCAACCACCGATTCTTTGGAAGCAGATCACCAGGCCTTTCTTCTGAGGCACCTCTGGGTGGATTCCAACCACCAACCTTCTAGTTAGTAGCCAGTGCTTAACCGTTTGTGCCACTCAGGGACTCTATACATACCAAAAAAAAAAAAAAGTTACATTAGGATGTTGGGATGGCAGGTGGTATTTCTCTTTTCTTTTTTCCCCCATTTTTCTGTAATATGCTTTTATTGCTTTTAGGAAAAAATAATAAAATTGTTTTAAAATCATTAAAATAGTGCTTTTTTTCTTATGGAAAATAATTATGACTTATGAATTATTGCCTGGGATTTTGGCTGTCCAGAACAGTGCTTCTCAAACTTGAATGTGTACACACATCACATGGTCTTATGGATTGAATTGTGTCCCCCCAAAATGTGTATCAACTTGGCTAGGCCATGATTCCCAGTATTGTGCGATTGTCCACCAGTTTGTGATCTGATATGATTATCGCATGTGTTGTAAATCCTAGCCTCTATGATGTTAATGAGGCAGGATTAGAGGCAGTCATGTTAATGAGGCATGACTCAATGTACAGGATTAGGTTGTATCTTGAGTCAATCTCTTTTGAGATATAAAAGAGAATTGATCAGAGAGGAGGGGGACTTCATACCACCAAGAAAGAAGTGCCAGGAACAGATCCTGTCCCTTGGACCTGGGGTCCCTGCACTGAGGAGCAAACCAGACCAGGGGAAGATTGATGACAAGGACCTTCCCCCAGAGCCGACAGAAAGAAAAAGCTTTCCCCTGGAGCTGGCGCCCTGAATTCGGACTTTTAGCCCCCTAGACTGTGAGAGAATAAATTTCTCTTTGTTAAAGCCATCCACTTGTGGTATTTCTGTGATAGCAGCACTAGATGACCAAGACACGGGGGGATCCTGGGAAAAGGCAGGATTAACCATTGCCTTCAAGTCGATTCTCACTCAGCAACCCTATAAGACAGAGTAGAACTGCCTCATAGGGTTTCCAAGGAGCAGCTGGTGAATTCAAACTTCTGCTCTTTTGGTTAGCAGCTGAGCTCTAACGCCACCAGGGCTCCATGGACCCCACTTGTTGTTATTAGGTCCCGTTGAATCAGTTCCAACTCATAGAGATGTTACGTACAAGAGAACGAAACACTGCCCAGTCCTGCGCCATCCTCACAATTGTTGCTATGCTTCAGCCCATTGTTGCAGCCACTGTGTCAATCCATCTCCTTGACGGTCTTCTTCTTTTTCGCTGACCCTCTACTTTACCAAGCATAATAAAAGTCTGAGTTTCTTGAGAGAAATTGTCTAAAAAGAAACACTCATTGAGGATTGCTAAAGGCAGGAAAAGGTTCCTATAAATTGGTATCGTGAAAAGCCAGGTAGCTAAACTTCCCCCCAAGTTTTTTAAAAGGGAAGACATATTTTTGCTCCTATTAAGTAACTCGAGTTCAGATATCCCGGAGCCAATTCATGGTTCCTTTCCTTTTTATGAACTGACATTCAGCTGTTGGCTTTCACAGGATGAAGCTATCAAGAACCAGAGACCTTTGCTGTGAAGTGTACAATGCTTGCTCAATCTCTTCCAAGGGCAAAAACTCACCTGAACCCCTACTCCAGTCTGTCGACTAAACTAACAAGTGGAGAATGTTTTCGGCCGTGCATCCCTCAGATTGCTTGTGGTCTTCATATGCTGCTGTCATGGTATTACCACTCCATTTAGATGGTGGGAGTATGAGTTTCCTATGGCTGCTGTAACAAATTATTACCAACTTTTAGTGGCTTACAGCAACACAAATGTATTCTGTTATAGTTCTGAGGTTACAAGTCTAAAATCAAGGTATTGGCAGGGCTGCATTCCTTCTGGAGATTTCAGGGAAGAATCTTTCCTCCATTTTCAAAGTACTTCATTCCAACCTCAGATTCTGTCATTGAGTCTCCTTTTTCTGACTCTCATCTTCCTGTGTCCCTCTTATGAGGGCCCTTGTGATTATGTTGGGCCCACCCAGCTAATCCAGAATAATCTCGTCATCTCAAAACACCTAACTTAATCACATCTGCAAAGTCCTTTTTGCCATATAAGTTAACATTTTCACAGGTTCTGGGGATTGGGACATGGACATCTTCGGGGGACCACTATTCAGCCTACCATAGTGGTCTATATTCAACCCATAGCCACTTGTTGAGTTTTCTTTATATTGTTTGACTGACATCCAGGGTTGGCCACAGTCAAGATTATCAACCATAGACCGTTATGTTAACTCAAAAAAGCACGCTGTATTAGTTTGCTATTGCTACGTAACAAATTACCATAAACTTGTTGTTGTTAGGTGCTGTTGAGTTGATCGCAACTCACAGTAACCCTGTGTACAACAGAACAAAACACTGCCCAGTCCTGGGCCATCCTCACAATTGTTACTATGTTCGAGCCCATTGTTGCAGCTACTGTATGTCAATCCATCTTATTGAGGGTCTTCCCCTTTGTAGCTGACCCTCTTTTTTTTCCCTTTTTTTAAATTGTACTTTAGATGAAGGTTTACAGAACAAGCTAGTTCTCATTAAACAGTTAGTACACATATTGTTTTATGACATTAGTTAACAACCCCATGACATGTCAACACTCTCCCTTCTTGACCTTGGGTTCACTATTAGCAGCTTTTCTGTCCCCTCCTACCTTCTAGTCCTTGCCCCTGGGCTGGTGTGACCCTTTAGTCTTGCTTTGTTTTATGGGCCTGTCTAATTTGGCCGAAGGGTGAACCTCAGGAGTGACTACACTACTGAGCTAAAAGGGTGTCCATGGCCCATTCTCTTGGGGTTTCTCCAGTCTCTGTCAGGCCAGTAAGTCTGGTCTTTTTCTGTGAGTCAGAATTTTGTTCTACATTTTTCTCCAGCTCTGTCCGGGACCTTCTGTTGTGATCCCTGTCAGAGCAGTCGGTGGTGGTAGCTGGGTACCGTCTAGTTGTGCTGGACTCAGTCTGGTGGAGGGCGTGGTAGTTGTGGTCCATTATTCCTTTGGACTAATCTTTCCCTTGTATCTTTAGTTTTCTTCATTCTCCCTTGCTCCTGAAGGAGTGAGACCAGTGGAATATCTTAGATGGCCATTCACAGGTTTTAAGACCCCAAACACTGCTCACCAAAGTATGCAGAACATTTTCTTTATAAACAATGTTATGTCAGTTGAGCTAGATGTTCCCTGAGACCATGGTCCCCACAGCCCTCGGCCCAGCAATTTGGTCCCTCAGGAACTTTGGATGTGTCTATGGAGCTTCTATGACCTTGCCTTGTACAAATTGTGCTGGCTTCCCCAGTATTGTGTACTGGCTGACCCCTTTTTTTTTTTTACCAAGCATGATGTCCTTCTCCAGGGACTGGTCCCTCCTGATAACATGTCCAAAGTAATCGAGAAGAAGTCTCGCCATCCTTGCTTCTAAGGAGCATTCTGGCTGTACTTCTTCCAAGACAGATATTTTTGTTCTTCTGGAGGTCCATGGTATAATCAATATTCTTAGCCATCACTGCAATTCAAAGGCATCAGTTCTTCTTTGGTCTTCCTTATTCATTGTCCAGCTTTTGCTAGACCTTGTTTGCTGGTCCTTGCTTGCTGAAAGTGAAGAGGACTTAAAGCACTTACTGATGAAGATCAAAGACTACAGTTTTCAGTATGGATCACACCTCAACATAAAGAAAACAAAAATCATCACAACTGGACCAATAAGCAACATCATGATAAATGGAGAAAAGATTGAAGTTGTCAAGGATTTCATTTTACTTGGATCCATAATCAATGCCCATGAAGGCAGCAGTCAAGAAATCAAACAACATATGGCATTGAACAAATCTGCTGCAAAAGAACTCCTTAAAGAGTTAAAAAGCCAAGATGTCACCTTGAGGACTAAGATGTGCCTGGCCATAATCTTGGCAGCTTAAAACAATCCAGATTTATTATCTCACGGATTTTGTAGACCAGTTACAGCAGCTGGATTCTCTGCCCAGGGACACACAAGGCAGAAATCAATATGTCAGCAGGACTATGTTCCTTTGGAGAGGCTCTGGGGAAGAGTCTGCTTCTGAGATCATTCAAGTTGTTAGCAAATTCATTTCCTTGTGGTTGTAGGACTGAGGTCCCTGTTCCTCACTGGTTATCGGCTGGAGGCCTTCCTCTGTTCCTACCAGCCACCCATGTTTCTTCTCACATGGCCCCTCCATCTTTAAAACAGTGCCCTCCCACATTGAATCTTTCTGACTTCCTCTTCTGCCCCTTTCTTCTGCCAGCTGGGGAAAGGTCTGTTTTTAAGTGTTCACATTAGATTAGATGGCCCAGATAATCTCCCTTTTTAAGGTCAACCATGCCATATCACATAACACGATCACAGGCATGATATGTATCACGTTCATTCACAGGCTCCAGGGATGGGGGGATTTTGAATTTTGGGGAGCCATATTTTTTTTTGTTTGTTTATATTTAGAATTCTAACACACATACAACTGCATTCTCCCACTCCCATGTTTTGTAAGTGACAAAAGGCAGCCTCTGAGAGATGGGGTGATCTAGTATAGTGGATGTTGTTGGTGCCTCACCTATACCCCTAGGGCCTTACCTCTTCAGCGCCTACTGGGCAACCTACAAATGCCAGTATCTGTATCTCTTTCCCAGTCTTTGTCCAAAACCATGAAAGTCACTCTACCTGAAATCCTGAGGAATTGTCACCCCTTCGGTGCTGCCCTCAACCAATGATTGATGTAGCTGCTCGGTAAATATCCTAGCTCCCTTGGCCCTTGAGTTAGATGACCCCAAGGCCTGGATTTTATTCCAGGGCAGTGTGGTGCCAGCATTAGTAGCATCAGCATCAGTAGGGAGCTTGTTAGAAATGCACATTCATGGGTCTCACCCCAACTCACTGAATCCAAATCAGTAGAAGTGGGGCCTAGGAATCTGATTTCATGAGCTCTCCTGGTGATTGTAATGCCAAAGTTCGATCAGGAGACTAGGGGACTGCTTGGTGCTCTGGATGGGAGGAGGTGCTTGGAGTAGAGTTCAGCCTGAACCCAGAATAAGGTCCACAGTAGTGCCAGTCAAAGTGTGACTGCAAACCAGCAGCATTGCCCAAAGATTGCTAGAAATGCAGATTCATGGGCCCCACTCCAGACCAGCTAAATCAGAATCCTTCGTTTACCAAGCCTTCCAGGTGATTCTGATGTGCACTAAGGTTTGAGAAGCGCTGCTCTGATCAGAAGAGAACAGATTCATAGAGGGCCTATAGCAAAGCCATCCCCTGTGTGGCTTTGGGGTCAGAATGGCTGCTTCACGTCACTCTTCAATCGTTACTAGCTGTGTTAGCATGGACAAGTTACTCCTTTGCTCAGTGCCCTGGTTTCCTCATCTAACTGAATAATAAGGATGATCCTTTACTACCCCTGGGATTGTCTCAGGGAATGAATACAACAATCCATGTCAAGTTATGGCTTACTGAGGCACTCATTCTGAGGGAACCTCAGGGGTTTCTTTCACTAACCTTTGGAACTTCATAGGTTAATGGGATGAGTATCACCAAGACCCTCAATAAACACTGGTCCATTGGATTTCAGGTGCCACTATTACAGATAAACAAGGACCATTTTAGATACTGTGGTTGGCTAGATAATGGCCTCCCCAAATATGTCCTGTCCTAATCCCCAGAAGTTATGAATATTACCTTCCGCGGCAAAAGGGACTTTGCAGGTGTGATTAAATTAAGGCTCTGAGGTGGGGAGATTATTCTGGATTATCTGAGTGGGCCCAGTGCAATCACAAGTCCTGATAAGAAGAATGCAGGTAGAGTCTGAAGAGAAGGCGATGTGATGTCAGAACCAGAGATTAGAGTGATGCGCTTTAAAGATGGAGGAAAGGTGCCATGAGCTAAGAAATGTAGGCAGCAACTAAAAAAAAAGCTGAAAAAGGCAAGGAAATAGTTTCCCCGAGTGCCTCCAGAAGGAACTAGCCTCCCCCCCATACCGTGATTTTCTCTCAGTGAAACTGATTTTGGACTTCTGACCTCCAGAACTGTAAACAGAAGAGGTTTGTGTTGTTTTTAGCCACGAACCTTGAGCAATAGGAAACTAAGACACTGCCTTAACGAAGACCAACGTTAGCATGCAGCAGTATCACCCAGAGCCCAGCCCCACCTCCAGAGTTTCTCCTTCCCGAGGTCTGGGGTGAGGCCATGAATCTGCATTTCTAACAAGCTCTCAGATGCTGCTTATGCTGCTGGTTCGGGGCCCACGCTTTGCGCGCCAGTGACCTGGGGAGCATGATAAAATCTGGATGCCCTGGTGGGTAACTTTTGAATCAGGAGGTCGGGAGCCTGCTTTTTCACAGGCATCCTCAGGTGATCGTACCAAGTGGCTGCCAGTCACACTCGGAGACCGGAAACTTCACCTGAGCAGCTCCAAGCATGGGAACATCTGATTATCTGGCAGGCCGGTGGCAGAGAGAGGCGTTGAGGCCCCCACATACCTCCTAATCCACCCCTTGGAGGGGGGTCGCTCGATATACTTCCCAATCAGTTAACCTGAATGGCTATCAAATAGGTCGCTGGGGCCATCAGGGCTTTTGCTTCCTGGGGCATCTGTCATTCACAGAGCATCTCTCATCCTCTGAATCTACAGAGATGTCATTTGGTGCTGCAGTGGGAGCCTTAAGCACGGGGAAGAACGCAGCCTCACCATCTCAGCTTGTATGTTGAAAGCTCTGCCCCTACAGAGGAGATGCTTATGCAGAGCATGGGCCTGCAGGGGGACCAAGAGACATGCGACAATATGCACATCTAGGACCATTTGTGGTTCAATAGTAGAATGCTTGCCTTCTGTGATGGTTAAGATTGTGTGTCAACTTGGCTGGGCCATGATTCTCAGTGTTTATATGTGATCACCCCCATGATGGGATCTGCTGTGAGTAGCCAATCATTTGAGAGGGAGCTTCCTTGGGCGAGTGGCCTGCACCCGAATATAAGTGGACGTCCTGGCTTTTGCCTGCACTGGATCCTGCAGCTGGCTTCTGTTCATCTGACATCCGGTTCTTGGGACTCGAGCTAGCAGCTTACCTGCCCATCTTGGGATTCATCAATCTTCACAGCCTGTGAGCAAGACCCCTGCTTTCCGACCTGCCAATCTTGGGTTCGCCAGCCCCTGTGGCTGCGTGAATCAGGAGAAGCCTCTATCTTAATCCACAGACTTGGGACATTCCAGCCTCTACAATCACTTGAGCTGTTTCCTTGATATAAATCTCTCTATATATACACTTTACTGGTTTTGTTTCTCTAGAGTACCCAGCCTAAGACACCTTCCATACAGGAGACCTGGGTTTGATTCCTGGCCAATACACCTCATGCACAGCCCCCACCCATCTGTCAGTGGAGGCCTGCATGTTGCTATGATGCTGTACAGGTTTCAGCGGAGCTTGTGGCCTAAGATGGGCTAGGAAGAAAGGCCTGGTGATCTAATTCTGAAAATCGGCCAGTGAAAACCCTTTGTGTCACAGTGGTCCAATCCGAAACCGATTATGGGGATGGCACAGGACTGGGCAATGTTTCACTCCATTGCGCATGAGGTTGCCATGAGTTGGGGGCCATCTCAGTGGCAGCTAACGACACAACAACATGGCCCAGTAGACACACTACATCACTTGGCCTCATCATACTGAAAAGCAGCAAGGGCTGGGAAAAGTAGTCCCGAGGCGATGCTACCCTTTGGCTTTCTACAAGAGCCTCGAGGGATGCCAGCTCTCTGCAGTTTGGCTGGCCTGTCAACATGAAGAACTACCTAAGAAAGTACAAGTACAGCCTGACAAGGAATGCCAATTCGGGGGCCTGGAGCTGGTAGAGATTGAAGGAGGAAATGGAAGCACAAAAAAAAAAAAAAAATTGAGGAGGAGGAATAAGAAAAAGAAAATCAGAAAAAGGACAGATTGAGAACAGTCAGTGACTATGAGTAAGACTTGGGAACAGCGCAGGAGACAACTGTTGTGTGGTCTGAGCCAAGGACAGCGTGCGGGTGGAGGAATGTGGTTTGTGCAGCCGGTGGCTCCTGTCACAGCAATCAGGGCTGTACATCGCCGCTTGTCCCCTACCTCAGAGTCTCCCTTTACATGCAAGTGGCCATGACCGTACATCACCTGCTGTGAGAAGCAACGAGCTGCTAAATGGTTTGATCTTTTAGGAAGAAAAGGCTCTCCAAAAGAATACTTCAATTCATGCTAGGCTTAGAACTCCACTCCAGGAATAAAACCCTTTTTCTTGTGATTAAACTTTAACGAAATAAGACAACCAAAATAAAATAACATTGACTGTTATCAGAAAAGAGAGAGGTGTAAGGATGAGTAAATACATGTATGCATGTCTTCAGCCATCTACATATATACATAAGGTGACAGTCTGCAGGTCACTGCCCAGTGGGAAGGCATTCTTGGGACACAAACACACACCTACACACACAAACTAATATGAATAAACCACCGACAAAGCCGCCTTCTGAAGAAGCGATGCATAAGGAGTGAAGAAGAGGCAGGATTATCCCCACTCTGTCCTGCCAAGGCCATGCTGCCCCTTGAAAAGCAATTGCTGTTTATCAAGCACTTTCCAAGAGCAAGGCTTTGCACTATATCCTTTAGGTACATTGACTCATTTCGTCTTCCTAACAAATCTTTCAGAGAGGCACGATTCTCCTCATTCAACAGAGGAAGAAGGCTGTTCAAACAGGTTAACATCACTTGCCTGAAGTCCCGTAGCTCATGTGAAGCCAGGGGCAGGACTTGAACCCAGGCTCACCGGACTTCAAAGGCCCTGCTTTCACTGAATCGCCAGGTTTCCCTTCTTAGCCACATGTATTTTGCTGGAGCAGACAGCCCACCCAGCATCACCACATGCCATTCTGCTAGGATGGGATAAGTAACCTCTCCAGGGAGGTGATCAGTTTCAAATGGGCCAACTGGGAGGTGAGACATGATGCAACAGGCATCAGGAAGTAGTGGGAGAGGCATCCTCAGAGGTCTGGCCCTGAAGGTAGACCCACGATGCCAAGGCATACTCAGCAGTGGCAAAGGAACCCTGTGCACAGCCACCGTGAAGGGCAGCAATTCCGCAGAGGAAGAGGAGCCTGGCTCTTTACGACGGCCAATCTACTCTCACTGCCTACGCAAAACTCCATGGGAAAGTGGCCACCAAACGGAGAGGCAAGATCAGTCGCCCCTCAGCAGCCCTATGCTGCATATTTATTTCTGCTCCTTTTCTGTGGTACAAAGGATGTGCACATTGAAAGGCCCAGTCGCAGATCAGCTTCCTAAATGGTATTTTGCTTGATAAGTTTAAATCACAAAACCACTGCTTTCAAATGCCTGCGTGGCAGAGAACTACAGGGACCTGTGAAGGGCAATGGGTGTGCTAGTCAGTGGTGAAAAATAATGCAGGGCTTTATAATTGCTTCAAGAACAGTCACTTGACAGTACAAAGAAAAAATTTACTAAGATACAGTTCTCTTTGGGGGATGTCATTCTGATTATTCTAAAGCAATCATTACTCATTTTACGTATGGGGACATTGTGCCCCAAATATGACCTGTGTGGAGATAGAAAGCTACTTCAATGTAATTCTCTTAAAGGATTCTGATTCTTTATCTCCAATTCAATTGCATTTTAAGAAATCGAGGGAATGTAACGAAGTTTTTAAAATTAGGATTATGGCTTTTGCTTGCCTTGTTTTAAAAAAAAAGAAATTATGTAAGTTGGCTGATTTGCTAGTATTTTATCCTTGTGTGTGTGCTGTGCTCTTATTTGTGACCCAGGAAGCACAAAGGGTATTTTTAAAACCATGACTAGACAACGGAGGGACAAAGAATGGCTAGAAGTACTTTTTGGGGCAGGTAAGATCAGAGAAGGAGATATTATCTACCCCCTATCTTGCTTCTGCCTTCAACAAGGAGCAAAAGTTGAAAAGAGAACAAAATGTAAAGTGGATACCATCCTGAAAGGGGGAACTGAAGTTAAATTGAATGTGGGAAAGAGAAAAATACCAAGTAGCTGTTACTTAAATCCTCTTAACAATCCTACAAAGGGGCTGTTAGCCTCAGTTTATAGATCGGGAAACCGAAGCTCAACTAATAAGGACCCAAGCCGAGGTTTCAACCCAGGTCTGCCTGTTCTTTATATTCGTTAATTCATTCACTCAGTCATTCAACAAATATTCAGTGAGGGACTGAGGACACAAAATAAGGGAGAAGAGTCCATCCCTGTCTTCCTCACCTCGTAGTCACCCTGTTGGTGAGGGAGGAATTCTTGCCCTTGGATTATGAAGATAACTGAACACATGACACCCGACACTGGACAAATGAGATTGACAGCAATTTATTAGTCGCATATACTTAAAGCCCAGGAAAGGAGGATACCACATGCCATGCAGGGCACATGGAGGTTGCACTTAGGAACAGAGTGACCAACCAGGGGCTATGGGAGTCAGGCTTTATAGTAACAAGAGGATGGGGTACCCCCTGGATCTCAAAGGAGAATGCATTTGGCTTGTTCAAATAATTTTGCGCGCTGGCAGGGAATTGAAACCCAAAAAAAAAAAAAAAATTTTTTTTTTTTTTTTTTACTCAGGGATAAGCAGGAACCGTGCTTGGTCCCATTGATAAGGTTGTTTGGTTAGGAGACCTTATCTGAGGGAGCATAAGGGGGTAGGGAACTTAGAGTTAGGCCATTCAAGGCTCTCCAATTTTACCAGATGTCAAGGCGGCACATGATATTACACCTCAGTTTTTGGGTTCACACCACAATCCCCTCTCAAGGAGTCTCCAGGCAAGCTGAGAATGAATACCTCTCTCTTTTCCTTTAACATGAGTTCAGGATTTTGAGCCACTCACTTTACGTCCTTGGACTCTGAAAGACTTTGAAAATATGATCACAGACCCTTTGGGCCACGGATGACATAAAATGTACCAGGAGACTGGACTGAAGCAAGAGTCACAGTTTTGAAAAAAAAAAATGGGAGGGAGGGAGGAAGGGAGAAAGAGAGACAGAGGTTGATTCAACAGAGAATAGCAACAATAACAAAAATAGTAAGCCTGGAGACAGGGCTTTACCTTAAACCACATATTTTCAAACACTCTCTTGTGAGCCTCCTTGGACTTCCAGGAGGTAGCATGAGAAAACAGGTTCAAAGGGGTTAGGTCACTTGTCCGAAGTAAACAGCAGGTCGTCTAGTCACTGCATCACACTTCTAACTTCTAACTGGATGCTGGCATTGGCAGGTGGGAAGGGACATTGACTAGGAGTCATTTTGACTCAAGTCAACAAGTTCTGGTTCCACAATGCATGAGACTTATAATCATAGCTAAGGTACTGTACCATTTGAGTCTGAATTTTCTTTTCTGCAAAATTTAGCTAATGCTTATACTGCCTACCTCCATTTCAAGAATCCATCGGGAAAACACTCAGTGACGGGTATACTGTATCTACACACGGATGATAGAGTTACAACTAGGTTTCTAAGCATTTTTTTAAAGAAAGAGGTGGTCATAGGGAACCCTCATATATTAAGCCATAACAATTTGCCTATGTCTCCGACTTCATTGCTTTTCTGGATAAGGTTTCTAGATGGGAGAAGAGGGATGTGCTCTTCAGGAAGTACTGAAGCAGGGAGAGAGCCACTCACGGGAGGATGGTGGGGGAAAGTCCTGAACCCATGTCTTAAGCAGAAATTGTCCCACTGTAGATGTTGCTTGACCTTGGTTTCAATATGGTACAAGAACAGTTTCCTTCTTCATGAGGCAATTTCTGAGCATTATAATAAGCAAGAGTTTGCATAATTGTTGTATCTATTCCTCTTTCTCAGGTTTAAATGCGTCATGATCATGATGCATTTTGGAAATCATCCTCTTAACAGGTGTCTGCCCCAGCTGAGCAGCTGAATAAACTTAAAGGTTAGTGTGTGCTAAACAGGTGATGGTTTTTTTCCACAACAGA
Organism: Elephas maximus indicus; assembly: GCF_024166365.1. Taxonomy (NCBI): domain Eukaryota; kingdom Metazoa; phylum Chordata; class Mammalia; order Proboscidea; family Elephantidae; genus Elephas; species Elephas maximus. Next base: position 165,708,573 of record NC_064846.1, read on the forward strand.
AATTGTTATTCCCTTGTGGACAGCATACAGATGTGTGCTGGGTCTCAGCACAATCAAGGGATTACTCAGCTGGCTGAAAACAGTTGTACTCAAAGAATGTTGATCAATGAATTGAGGTCAACCTGTAGGAAGATTGTCAGAATCAATATTTTTATCCACAAGGTGGATGCAGATTTAGAAGGCGTGTACCACAAAAGTAGGAGGGATAGCTAATAGGATAGGGAGAAGAGTCAAAATTCAGAATGCTATTTATAAGACGTAATGATATTTTTTATACAAACAAGAATTTAAAAGATCTTTAGATTCAAAATTATATAAGTTCAAATGGAGGAAATATTCATTCATTTACAAAGACTTGAGTGTCTGATATGTTCTACGCACAGAGCTTACAGTCATGAACAAGACAAACGAGGTCCCTGCCCTCATGAGGCTTCCAATCTACTGGGTGAAACAGAAAATTAAAACAAAACATATTAGGGACCCAGGACAGCCAAAGCAATCTGAAAAAGAAGAACAAAGTTGGAGGACTCATACTTCCTGATTACAAAACTTAGTACCAAGCTACAATAATTAAAACAGTGTGGTACTATCATAAGGATAGACATAGTGATAAATGGAGTAGAATTGAGAGCAGAAATAAACCCATACGTCTATGATCAATTGATTTTCAATAAGAGTGCCAAGTCCATTCAATGGGGGAAAGAGTCTCTTCAACAAATGGTACTGGGACGACTGGATATCCACATGCCAAAGGATGAATTTGAATCCACACCTCATACCATATATAAAAATTAACTCAAAATGAGTCAACAACCTAAATGTAAGAGCCCAAACTAGAAAACTCTTAGAAGAAAACATAGGCATAAATCTTTATGATCTTGAATTTGACACCAAAAGCACAGCAACCAAAAAAACATAGATAAATTGGACTACATCAAAATTGAAAGCTCTTGTGCTTCAAAGGACACCATCAAGAAAGTGAAAAGACAACCCACAGAATGGGGAAAATATCTGCAAATTATATATTTGATAAGGGTCTAGTTTCCAGAATATATAAGCAACTCCTACAGCTAAATAACAAAAAGACAAGTAACCCAATTAAAAATGGATAAAAGACTTGAGTAGACATTTCTTCAAAGAAGATATATAACTGGCCAAAGAGGTTCAACACCATTAGTCATTTTGCAAATCAAAATCTCAGTGAGATAGCCACTTCACACCTACTTAATAATAACAACAACAACAATAATAATAAAGCAGTTGCCATTGAGTCAGTTCTGCCTCATGGTGACCCCATGTGCAGAACTGTGCTCCATAGGGTTTTCAATGGCAGGCTTTTCTGAAGTAGATCGCCAGGCCTTTCTTCTGGGTAGGCTTGAACCTCCAACCTTTTGGTTAGCGGCCAAGCTTGTTAACTGTTCGTATTCCCAGGGATAGAAGAGAAGCCAACAGTTTCTCTCTCATCCTCTAGAATGGATTCAGAGCCAAGTGAAACAAACACAAAATTTAGGATCAGGCATTTCCATCCCTTTCTGCATTGCAAAATCTTGGACTGTCTTGGCCCTAAAGCTTTCTGGCTGACACGGGGGCCTCTTGGATTCCCCAAGGGAAAAAGAGGGAAAGACAATGATAATATCACCACCACCACCATCTGCATCAATAGCTACCATTTACTGAGCCCAAAGTGAGAAATATTTTACAAGTATTATGTCATTTAACCTCTACAACAACCTGATGAGGTAGGGACTATGATCGTACCCATTTTACAGAAAGGGTGTGTTTGGAAATCAGGTCTCAGGAGCCCGGAAGCAATACAACCCAAACACCCAATGGACACAGGTGCTTGATTAAAAAAAAAAAATGCACACACACATACTTGGTAACAATTAAATAGGTCAAAAGGGCTTATAATGATGAAAAGTAAGTCTCCCACCCCTCCTCTTCCAACCTGTGGCCTCACTCCCCAGAGGCAACCTCTTTGAACTGTTCCTTGTTTTGGTTCTTCTAGAGGTAATTCTAAGGACCCCTGGTGGCGCAGTGGTTAAAGCATTCACTGCTAACTGAAAGGCTGGCAGTTCAAACCCACCAGCTGCTCTACAGGAGAAAGATGTGGCAGTCTGCTCCCATGAAGATTACAGCCTTGGGAACCCTACGAGGCAGTTCTGCTGTGTCTTATAGGGTTACTATGAGTCTTTTTATGAGTCAGAATCAACTCGACGGCAATGGTTTAGACTTACTTTGGCAGTCTAGACTTAATGGAAGTAGTGGCATACTAGATATTTGTGGGTACATTTTTGTTCCAACAATTGGGGGCACTACTGGGATTAAGTAGGCCTGGGACAGGGATGACAGGCTTCCTGCAATGCACAGGACAGTCTCCCACAAAAAGACATGGCCCCTTTCTCACTTGATTTTGCAATATCTTTCTGGACATCAATATTGGTGAAAAACCTGCTTCTGATTATTGGCACCTAAAAGTCCTTCTTACACATAAACACAAGATATTTTTTGATGGTTTTAAGACATGCAGGTTTTTCTAGGAATACAATTAGCGTGTAAACTGAGAGAAGACTGCACTTTGATTTGCTTAGAACTTTATCAAGTTGTTTGCCATTTTGGAAAATCATGATGGTGATGATGAAACCAATCTTGGTATTTGTAGCTGTCCCACTCATGTCCCAGCTACGTTGTGCACCTCCTGGTGTCATTGTGCCTGAGCATTTACACATTGAATCGTCACTCTTCATTATAAATTACTTTCAGTTCTCCTTTATATTATAAAGAATTATATTGATTTTTTTCTTTGATTTAGATTTCATTTGAGGAGCATACAAGGGCCATTACAATTGTTTGTTCATAAATGACATTGGGTCTAATGGGGTTACAAACCATGGTTCTAATCTACATAAGATGCTTATCTCTCTCTTGATTTATTGACTTTAGATAATATCTAGTGACTTCTCAATATGAAAAATGAGGATTTAGGTCCCTTACATTTGGTCTCATATTTCGTCTCACTTCGGATATGTTATCAGGAGGAACCAGTCCCTGGAGAAGGACATCATGCTTGGTAAAGTAGAGGGTCAGCGGAAAAGAGGAAGACCCTCAATGGGATGGATTGACAGTGGCTGCAACCATGGGCTTAAACGTAACAACAATTGTGAGGATGGCGCTGGACCGGGCAGGGTTTTGTTCTGTTGTATATAGGGTTGCTAGGAGTTGGAACCGACTTGATGGCAGGTAATAACAACAAACATTATCCCTCCTCCCAAATCTTTATTTCTTTTAACATTGAACTTTGATAGTATATTCAGTTCTGCAAATAGAGCTAAGGGTTTTTTTTTTGCATGTCTGTCTGTTTTTCTTTGTCCGTAAGCTGACTATAAAAATTAAAAACCAATTTGTGGACTTCCCATTAGTTTGAGAAAGCAAGCATCTTTCTTAGAAACAGGAGAGAAGACTGTAAAGGATAGAAATCATGACTGATGTGCTGAGAAAGTAACTAGAGAAACCAAGAGGCAGAGGAGATATTGTAAGACTCAGACATCAAGCCAGGTTTCTGCCCATCAGGAGATTTCACTGGAGAGTCAAGACTCATAAACTTATAGAGCAGGAAGGAGGGAAGTGCATACATGTAATTGTTGTTGCTATTGTTTTTTTTATTGTTAGTTGCCACCCAGTTGATTTTGACTCATGGCGACCCTATGTGTACAGAGTAGAACTGCTCCATAGTGTTTTCCAGGCTATGACCTTTTGAAAGCAGATCACCAGGCCTGTCTTCTGAGGCACCTATGGGTGGGTTTGAGCCAATAATGATTCAGTTAGTAGTCAAATACTTAACTGTGTGTGCCACCGGGGACTTCATACATGTGATTAAATGCCCCCAAGTTATTGGAACAGGCAAAATGCATCGCTGTGGTTTATAAATTTTTTGTACTCCTGGATGAGGCATTGAGGGTCAGTAAGATCTCATGCAAAATCATAAAAGTCAGTTGGAAAATATATTTTTAGTTTAAAAATCAAATTATTAGGAGAAAGTCTGCCTTGTGGAGTTAGGTACAACTATATTTTTTCTGATTGTAAAAGTAACTATTGGAAAACATAGAAGGGTATGAAAATTAAACTAAAAATTCCATTAATCCCATATCCCAGAGACAAACCATGTTAACATTTTGATATATGTATTAGTAAAGGTAGGAGCTCTGGTGGCACAGTGGTTAAAGCAATAGACTGCTAACCGAAAGGTCGGTGGTTGGAAACCACCAGTGGCTCAGCGGGAGAAAGATGTGGCAGTCTGCTTCCGTAGAGATTTATAGCCTTAAAAACCTATGGGGTCACTTTGAGTCAGAATTGACTCAACGGCAGTGGGTTTTATTAGTAAAGGTAGAGTCACTGCTATAACTAATAGGCCCCAAAATATATAATGGCTCAAACATAACAGCATTTTATTTCCGGTTCATACAAGAGTCCAAGGCAATCACGGCCACGCGTAACTGTTAAGGAGTCTGGGAAATGTAGTCTGACTGTGTGGCCAGATAGAAGAAATATGTTTGGAGAATAATAGTCTCTACCATAGTGTATTTTCTTAAATATATATATTAAAAAAAAACATAAATATATATATAGTCAATTAAAAATTAAAAAAATAAAATTAAAAAAATTAAAAATCTCTAAGCATTTTCCCAATTACTTGCAAATAAAACTGCATAATATACGATCATCTAGACCAAGGTTTCTCAACCTTGCCACTATTGCCATTTTGGGCTGGATAATTCTTTGTGGTGAGGGCTGGCCCGTTCATTGTGGGATGTTGAGCAGCATCCCTGGCCTCCACCCACTAGATGCCAGTAGCACCCGCCCCCCCACTCAGATGTGACAACCAAAACTGTCTCCAGACATTGCTGAATTCCCCCCAGGGGCAAAAGCACCCGCAGTTGAGGACCAGTGAGCTAGATTAACAATAATTTATATAACTACTCCCCCTCTGCTGAACAGTTGCTTCCTTTTCTGTTGTTTTGTTTGCTAGTACAACTATCATGATGATAAACATCCATAAATTTTGACTGAAACAGTGCTTATTTACTTAGGAGAGAGTCCCAGAAGAAGGATTATTAGGCCAGAGGCTATGAATATTTTGTCTCTTGATACATACTGCCGAATGACTTTCTAGAAAGGCCCTCCTGCAGTGTGGTGCACCCCATTCTCTTCTGTATTGGGGTGCCCTCACTTAAATTTTTAAAGATTTGTTATTTCATATGTGAAAAATGGTTGTCTTAGTTACACGGTGCTATTACAACACAAATACCACAAGTAGGTGGCATTACCAAACAAATTTATTTTCTTACACTTCTGGAGGCTCAAAGTCTCCATCAGGGTCTTGACCATGTGGATTCCTTCTTTGTCAGTAGCCCCAGGCATTCTGTGCTTCCTTGGCTTGTAGACGATCCTCACATGCGTCTGTCTTCTCTTGAGTGTGTCTCTGTGTCCATTTTGGTCTTTTTATAAATCAGAAGTAATTAGGTTTAGAATCCACCTTATACAGGTATGACCTCATTAACATGAAAAAGAAAAACCTTTTTCAAACAGGATCACATCCACAGGTAAAAGGGCCAGGAATTCAACACATATTTGCGGGGGGGGGGGGGGAGGGACACAATTTATTCCATAACAATGATTTCTCATTACTTTAAAATACCATTTCTTTGAATAATAGTGACACTGAATATACATATCAGCCATCTGCACACGGCCTGTTAGCAGTCTTTGCTGATTTCCCAATTGCTGTCTTGTTTTTCTAAAGGGCTTTAGGGACAACCGCTTGTTGAAATCAATCCATGACATTTCCAAAGTAAGTGAAAATTTCTATTAAAATGTGGCTTTCCTTTGACATAGTGCACACAATTGTTATAACTTGGTTTTTATTGCAGGCATCCCATTGTGACTAGCTCCAATATTTGGACAGCTGTTCTTTCTTTGGTTAAAACAAAACAAAAACAAACAAACAAACAAAAAATCCAAGACTTCTAGGGAATGACAGAAAGTGGACCAAAAGGCCTGCTTTCAATCTCAGTGCACAAAACCTTTGAGTTCTTGGTCCCAGAATGGCTGAGTGAGGCCCTGTCTTGCCAAAACACTCTTTCAGATTGTCAAGCTGGAATCCATTGTTGTTTCCATCGTCCCCTAGGTGCCTCCCAAGATGTTGGAACCAGGCCTTGGAAGTAATTCCTCATTGCCTTCACCAAGTCCCACCTTTGTCTTTCTTTGTGTCCTCTGCAGGCAACTTAGTTATTGTCACCTGCAGTTGGATTCCTGAATACACGTGCACTCAGAAATAGCTCAAATGGATTAGTTCTGGTAACAGGAGGACTGCAAGTTAAACCTCTGAGCTCCCTGCTGTTTTATTGCTGCATGAAGCTTGGTTAGCACTGGACCATTCCCGTGGGATTGTGAAAAGGAGCCGGCGATCCACCTAGCACAAGTGTCTTGTATGCAAACTATTATTAGGCTTTCTAGAACTGTTTTGATAGTCTTTCCTAATCCAGGAAATTTCAATAGATGAAATGTTTGCCTTCTCCACCCTTTCTCAGTCCCTAAGCCTTTCTCTTCTAGCTTAAATGTCCCTTAAGTGTACTATCTATTGTTACTGTTTATGTAACCCTCCGTTCAAGTAACACGATGTATTTTCAAAAACAATAGAGGCAACATAAAATACCGGGGAAATATCACGATCGTGACTAAGGGCATTAGCGGCACAAAAACTGCAAGGGTCTCATAGCGTTTCTAATACTTTTGGAGTCAGGAAAATTCTTCTCTAAGGGGACCGAAGGAGTTTAAGCCCCAACACTGTTAAACCATTAATTTACTTACACAGGCTCAAGGGCCAGGCCTGCACAGCGGAGAAGCGGTGGACTCTCAGGAGTTTTCAGTCTCAGTCGGCTAGAGGTGGGCTTCTGGGATCTTACGGATACCACAGCTGGTATTACCCCAGGTTGGAGGGTGCTACCCATGTTCTCCTAAGCCATTTGTAACCCCAAAGTAACTTAAGGTAGTGGTTCTCAACCTTGGCTGCACATTAGAACCACCTGTGGAATTTTTAAAGGAAGGCTGCCTGGGTCCCACCCGCTGAGAGCCTGATGAAATCCGTCTGTGATGAGGCCTGGGCATGGGGAGGTGGAGGTGGGGAGGGTTCCAAAAGCTCCCCAGCTGATTCTAATATGCAGCCAGGATTGAGAACTCTGAATAACCACCCGCAGCCGAGTAGCTGAACAAAAGGATCCAGCACTGTGGACTGAGACAATGTTGTCAAATCTTGGGTGCCCTTGGGCCAGTGTCCCGGGCCTCAGTTTCTTTATCTGTACAATGGGTGATGGCTAAGATCGCAGGCCCCCCCCAGCTATCATAGTTCTCTACTGGCCTCTGGAAGCCCGCTCCCCTCTCTCCCCACCTCCTCCGGCTTTTCCGGTCTCCGCGCCCCTCAGCGCGGGGTCTGGGGGTCCCGGAGGAAGCGGCGAGCAGTGCGGGCAGCCTCGGCGAGCCAGTGCCCCCGTTCGGGCCCTCGCTCCGGGCGCACAAAGCCCCCGGCGCTGACGTCAGGGCCCCTCTCGGCGCGGCCAGCCCCCAGTGCAGGCGGAGCCGCGGCGCGCTCTCACCCCGGCCAGCAAGGAGCTAGCGGCAGCCCAGCGCAGCGCAGCCCGGAGCCCGGCCGCGCACGTGCCGCCCGACCTGCAAACTTGTGCCACCGGCGCTGCCCGTCCCCGGGGAGCCCGAGCGCCCAGCCCTCGCCCGCCCGCCGTCTCAGCCATGGGTAAGCGAGCGCGCTGGCCCCGCGCCACGGCCACGGCCGGCGCCCCCGCCCGGAGGCGCGCGCCCCGCCGAGGGCCCGCCCCAGCCCTCTCAGGTGGCGCCTCCTCGGCCTGACTGCCCAGGTGCGCGCCCTGCCCCGACGTGGGGCGTCTCCACCCGGCAGCGCCTAGGCTGCGCTCGCAGAAGGGAAGGGGTGGCAGGGAGTGGAGACGGCGCGTCCCGGGCGTCGCCAACCCCCGAGACCCACCCTCAGCCTCACGGGTTCGGGTCTGACAGCCGCCGTGTGTGGCTGCCGCCGGCCGCCTTTCGCGGAACGGCTGTGCCGGCTTCCAGCCCTGGCCGGGGGCTCCTGCTTGTTTTTAAGGGGTCGCCCATTTCCCGGGACGCCCGCCCTGTCGCCCGACTTCCCGGCCCTGAGTCCAGTCCTGTCCCGTCCTGCTGTCCTCCCGTTCGCCTTAAACTCCCGGTCCCCCAGCGTGGGACCTCCAAGAGTCAAAAGGGAACCATGCCACTCAACCCCAGGGAAGTAGGAGGGGAGACTGGGCAGGGTGGGACAGACGGCGAGCCTCTCCTTTTCTTTGTCCACTGCTCCAACTCTCAAAGTGCGGGCCCTGGCGCAGGTGGAGACGGTGTGGTGAGTGGATTCCAAAACGCTTGGGACCTCGACCAGCCACGGTGAAAGCCCCAGCTCGGGGGAGTGCAAGCTGTAGGATTCTTTCTGTCACTTCGTAACCCCCCGAAATGCTTCCGTTAGCAACACGGACTCTGTTGGAAAGAAAGTCGTTCAGAGTGCCGTGAAAATCAACCGAATTCCTCTGTATTGGAAATGTCTGAAAGCCTTGCTTGGGAATGGGCTTGGGAATGGGTTTCCTCTCTGTTCCATTAGCCCTTCTCTGGTGGCAGACAGACTCCAGCCACAAGCGCCACAAAGACTTAGGCAAGAGCCCCTGTGAAGCATTTTCAACGGGGAACTCTGTGTGTTTTAGTGGGGCGGGCTGGGAATTCCCTGCGCCCCCCCATCTCCTCGGCTATGAATTGAGTGTGTGTGAGGGGGGCAGAGGGGGTAATTTTGTCCTAATTAAAATTTGGGTGAAAGTAAGGAGGGTATCTTATTTTGCGTTTAAGAGGAGGCTCAGATAATTTTATAGTTAAATCTTCTTAAAAAAGAATTACTTTGTGATCAAAATATGAAAGGAAATAAGGCCCCTGAATCCAACAAGAACATTTTAACTAAAAAGTTAGACAAGAGCTAGGACAAAATCTTTCTAGAGAGGGCAGAATTGAGTGAACGGTCATTCTGGTTCCTACTTCTCTGAATACCCCAAAGGGAGTGGTCACATCACTCAAAGCTCAGTTTTAAATGCGGGTCACACACAAAAACCAGGTGATGGCTGTGGAGCAGCTTGTGAGTGTTTTGGCAAAGTGTGCACTTAAAAAGTGTTGAAGTTATGCAGAAGTGCGGTGTTAGTGCAGGAAAGCATTAACTAATCTTTTCTGAAATAAAGTTATTGCTAGTTTTTTAATGCCAGGCATACCGGTACCAGTGGCATTTGGAATTGCAGCCATTAAAAATGGAGTGTCAGATTACCTCATGGGGGCCTTCTCCAAAGTGGCTTTTATAAAACTCTGGACTTAAGGGGGGGGGCTTATTTTTCAATAGGTGTGGGAGTTAGAGGCAGTTCTCATGAAGCAAATACCCTAACCAGAGGCCCCTTCTCAAGGAAGTACTTTGTGTCTTGGACAATCCTTCGGTCTCTACTTCAGCTGCCAATTTATGGTAATTTGTGCATACTTCACTGGTTCAGCAGTATCCTTGGTTTTAGTTTTTAGTTTTTACATTAAAAAAAAGTCCCATCCATGCCAAAAAGGAAACATAACTGATTTCCTTTGGTAGATTGTTAGTAAATACACCACAGGGCCATGGACTGGCTTTCTTTTTCCAGATGTATTTAATTACTGAACATACCCTGATGAATGTTTTAATTGAAATGATTTAATCTTGGGAAAATTCTTGACTGTGGGTCCATTGAGTTGGGACTTTGGTTCGTCTACAAGTTTTCCTTGCCCTCCTGTCAGTGCATTCACTGGGAAAATGCGCGGGGTTTGCGGAAATAAAAGCGCCTCTCAGACTCATATTTTAAGGTAGTCGGAATCTTTAAGCTGAAAAATAAAATAATGGGCAGTGTGGTATGTACAATTTTATTTTCTAATACATCTTGAAAGAAAACATGGGTTTTGACTCTTGAGCCAATTGTGTTTTTTTTACGGTTTTATTGAGAGAGAATTCACATACCATACATTTAAAGTGTACAAATCAGTGGGTTTTAGTAGCTTAACAGAGTTGTACAACCACCACCACGATCTAACGTTAGCGCATCATCACCACCACCGAAAGCCCCATACCTTCTCCCTCAGCCTCTGGTAACCCCTAATCTGCTTTCTGTCTCTCTAGATTTGCCTGTTCTGGACAGTTCAGATAAGTGGAATCGTAGCAGCCAATTGATGTATGTTTGACTAATAACTTTGGTTGTTTTGTACAATGGGAAGATGTTGATGAGTTTCATTTGTATGCAATAAAACCAAAACAAACCCATTGCTGTCGAGTGGATTTTGACTCATAACAACCCCTATAGGACAGAGTAGAACTGCCCCATAGTGTTTCCAAGGCTGTAATCTTTACAGGAGCAAACTGCCACATCTTTCTCCTGTGGAGCGCCTGGTGGATTTGAGCCTCGGACCTTTTCCCGTTGACAGCTGAGCTCCTAACTGTTGCGCCACTAGGGCTCCTTTTGTATGCAGTATACCAGTGAAATGAGTGATTATGGTTTATCTGGCTGAAAGATAGAAAGTTGGTACACACACAGACAAACACAAACATCCAGTGTTACTCTGGTTTTATCTGATGGGAACTCACATCGCGCAATAGAATTTTGCTTCCTTCCTTGTTCACAGGCCTGAAGATTTAGCAACTAAATGGATTCAATGTAATAACCTCTTCTGAGGCATTTGTAACATATCCATCCTGTTTTTATGTGACTCCTGTATCCTGAGAGAAATGCTGATTTTGTTGGATTTGTTGTCTGTAATTTTAAATGAGAATTGTATGTGAAATGACTGTTTTGACCCATTTTCTGGTAAGGAGTTTTTGTAAGGATTATAAACTTTTTAAATGGCATTAAAAAAAAGAACTGATTTAGAGCAGTTCTCAAACCAATGTGCTTAGGAATCACCAGGTGATCTTGTTAAAAAAAGCAGATTCTGATTCAGTGGGCCTGGGTGGGGCCCAAAAGCTTCCAGGTGGTACTAATGCAGCTGGGCCCAGGACCCACACTTTGAATGAGAAAGAAGTAGAGGAAAAGCCTGGCAGTAGCCAGAGGCCCGGGTGCCTGCCCCAACTCTTCCACTAACTTGCTATGTGATCTTGGGCAAATCATCTTCTTAATTTTAATTTATTATAAAATAAAGGATTTGATGAAATTATTTCTTTGGGCCCTAAAAGACCTAAAAGTATGTAATTCAGAAAAAAGAAATGAGAGGGTAATGTTATGTTTGAAAAACAGGAGAAAACAGCTCCGTATTTGTTTAAACACTGTTTGGTTCTGTGAAGCCAGCATTGCGGGCATCATTTGTAGGTGTGTTAAACCCTGGCATCTTCCACGTGCCCGCCTATGGGACAATTGACTCTTCTCCAAGGAAGCTGGTGGAGGAGGCCATAATGCTCACCCTCTTCAGTGTGTCCAGCTTTGGCTTCTCCTGCCCACTTCTCTGTAGAGCTGGCAGTTCCAGGGAGCCTTTCCTCACCCCACACCCAGGGCCCAAATTACCTTCAGAGGCTGGACTCAAAAAGGAAGCCCACTGAAGGCCCACACATGCAAAGTTTGGTTCAGAAGCTCGCTCAGGAATTCAAATGCAATTGGAGCCAAGGAATGGCTTCCTGATGAACAGCAGGGCAGGAAGTAGCCCTCAGAATGAGCTGGCCTCCCTCCTCCCAGTCTAAAGGTCTAGGAATGGAGCCACCCTCTGGTCCTGGAGAGACAGGACTGAGTCTTATTTTTTGCCTCAAGGCTTAGTACAGTACCTACCTCATCTGAAAAAAAAGAGGACTCCACAAATGCTTGTTGAGTGAGCATCTGCCTTATATTTCCTGGAGAGCCTTCACGGTGATGGGCATGTAACAGGGAGCCAAACACTTCAAGATTGGCCCACGCTGGTTGCAGACCATTTTGGTAGGTGCTCATTTAACCCTAACACATATGGTGAAAATGGAAACACAACACTGTTGTCATCTTTTAATCTTTAGGGCAAGAGTGAATTTCACTGAAAGGGTCTCACCCCAAGCTTTTCTTAACTTCAAAAATCTGACAAGAAGGAAACATTTTTCACTAGAAAGAAGAAAATATTTCATGTGATCAGAAGAAAAAAGCTAAAGGCAAAAAAAGTAATGAACATTCAAATTGATTTTTAAATTGTTTTTTTGGTCTGTGTATGCCTGCAGGAATCAAATGTCTTCTAAAGTGGCTTCAAACTCTGAAAATCCTGTTATTCTGTGGAAATTAGTGCTAAAAGTATTAATATTTAAAAACTATGTCATTTGCTGTATTTAGTATAGGTTATCATAGAGCAAAATACATAAAACTTTACATACTTTGAAATCTGTACATTTATAATGTTGTCGTGTGCCCTTGAGTCGATTCCAACTTGTAGCAACCCTATATGACAGAGTAGAACTGCCTGCATAGGGTTTCCTAGGCTATAATCTTTACAGGAGCAGATCGCCAGGTCTTTTCTCCCTCAGAGCGGCTGGTGGGTTCAAACCGCCGACCTTTCAGTTAGCAGCTGAGTGCTAAACCATCATGCCACCAGGGCTCCTTATGCATATAAACCAAAACCAAACCTGTTGTCATTGAGTCAATTCTGACTCAGCGACCCTATAGGACAGAGTAGAACTACTCCATAGGGTTTCTAAGGAGCGGCTGGTGGATTTGAGTTTTCAGTCTTTTGGTTAGCAGCTAACCTCTTAACCACTGCACCACCAGGGGTGCCCTTATGGATATAGACCTTGATAAAAATGTATTTTATATGATAAAACCTTCAATGATTCAGCTAATATTTATTGAGCATTTACTATATGCTAATTTTTTTAATCACTCAAATGAACACTAAATAAAGCTCAATCCCTGCTCTTGACAAATTTGGTATTTGAATAGAAAAGAAGGCATATTAAAAACACTAACAAGCCAGCTAATTGTAATCAGAAAAATCATGTTAAAATTATTGAATGGTTAATGTAAGCCCAAAAATACAGTAGATGCTCTTACCACCCTTCACCTAATGGACCCATCCAGTTACCCAGCATTCACCACTCTTCTGAACCTTAGGGACCATTGTCATTTCAAAGCGATAGAAGTACAAGGTCCTCTAGAAAAAGAATGTCTAGGGAAAAGGGGGAGAGGTGGTATTTCAGAGAGGGATTCCCTTGGGAGGTAGTTACACTTGCCCTGAGTCTCGAAGGATGAGCAGGATGATGGGGTTCAGGATGTCTGTGAGAGGACAATCCAGGCCCTGGATACGTATGTGCAAAGGCGGGAGACGCAGCAGAGGCTGATGCATGGGCACGGTAAGGAGTTAAGAATGGCGTAAAGGTGGAGAGAGCTGAGGCCAGAAGGTAAAGAGCCAGCAAAGAACTTGGTCACTACCCTGTTGGGGTCACAGAGGGTCATGGGGGGATTTTAAGCAGATGGGTGACACCTGGAAGGAAATGATAATCAACCTGAGATAAAGGAAGCCCACCCAGTGTCATTAAGTGTAAAATTCTGAATAAAAGCACAGTAGGTGTTTTGAGAAGGGTGAGACTTTGTGGCTTATACAGAGCTTCCGGTGAAGACCTGAATTTGAGGTGCATTGAGAAGGGTGGAAAGGATTAGAGTAAAGCATGGACGAGAGAGAGGTAGAAGTGAGCAAGGTTTTTTTGGTGGGATCCTGAAGAAACTGGCCTGGCCATAGCAGAGAGTGGGTGTTGGGGAAAATAGGTTAAGGGGAGGGTATATTGTCTGAATGTCAGATGGGGAGTAGCATGTTAGTTGATAATAAATGGACAAATATAAGTGAATTTTGCGAAAAAAAATTTTTTTTTTTTTTATTGCCTGTTCCCGTATCTCACAATTCTGTGGTTAGGTAAAGTGGCGAAGGAAGAGAAGTGTGTGTCTTTCTGGGATGGGAGGAAATAGGGGTGATCTTTAGAGCTGAAATGGAACCTGGTCCTTGTCTGTTTGTTTATTTGATTATTAATTTAAAAATGGCATTTTTTCCATAAATATTTGAAAGAATTCACTGTCAAAGCCATCTGGGTCTGGAGTTTTCTTTGGGGAAATGTATTAAATTCTGAATTTTATTTCTTTAACAGATACAGAACTACCCAAATTTTCTTTTAGTTTCAGTTTTGTTGTTTTTCAAGGACTGTGTCCATTTTATCTAAGTTATTAAATTTATTGGCATAAAGTTGTTTATAATATTCTTTTACTGTTTAATCCTGTTGTCTATGAGATCTATAGTGATGTCCCCTTGTTCAGTCCTAGTAATACAGATAATTTGTGTTCTCTTTATTTCCCTTGATCATTCTTGGCCATTTATTTTTTAACATTTACTTGAATAGCTTGATACTTAATATCTGACAATTGTATTTGATAGATGAGTCGGCTACTTAATAAAGAAAAGGGGTGCATTTTCTCGTAAGCAGAAAATAGGATTTTAATGTCTAGAATTAAAAGTAGCTTACTAGGTTTTTTTTTAAAAAAACCTGCTAAAGGAAAATTTGTTTAAATCGAGTCTTGGGGTTTTACTCTTAATGGCTGTATGTAACTCAGTATATTTGAACTTGGTGCAACAAGGTCTATTATAAATGACCTTAAGTCAGAGTTAGTGCTTAGTATTTGCTTGTGTATTTATTTATTTTGTAGGACTGTTGTATTCTACTTTCTTCTTTGAAACAGAGGCTTGCTGAAATAAAAAGTCCCCTTTCCTTCCCCTTCAAGTGGACTTTTAGAGCAGGGTTTCTAAGCTTCAGCACTAATGTCATTTTGGGCCAGTGAATTCTTTGTTGGAAGGGGGGGCAGTCCTATGCATTGTAGGATGTTTAGCAGCATCCCGGCCTCTACTTACTAGATACCAGTAGCACCCCCACCCCTCAATTGTGACAACCAAAAATCATTGCCCTGTTGAGAACCACTGCTTTAGATTAAGAGGGATTGAAAACCCTTTGTGCTTCACAATGTCATAAAATCTGAATAATAGTGGTCATTGAGGACTTGGTTGATTGCATCCTTAGAATGGGAGGATCTCTGGCTAAAGTTTTTCTCCTTCAAAAATGGCGTGCTTGGTTGTTTTTTTTTTCAGTCTTTTTCCAACATTATCAGAGACTCTGAAAGTATAATGGGGAGCCTTGTAGACCACCCAATTCACTTTTTCTTTTGGGAAAAATGGTACCTAAACCATTCCAATAATGAGGCCAACTTCTCCTGGGAATACAGTGCCTGGCTTTGCTTGGTAATTTATTCTGATGCTAAATGCACTCTGACTGAAAGTGCTGAATCTATGAAGTTCCTTTTTGCTTACTAAAATCTTTTTCATTATCTCTTTTCTTCATTAAGTAGAAAGACATGAAGGATCTATTCGCATTTCTTAACATCCTTAATTACCTTGATGGCCTTTCCAAATTTAGAATTCATCTTCTTAGCGATAATCAAATCTACCCAGATTAAGCCTTTAAGGCAACCTTCCAGCAAGTTCCGTCCTTAAGGTCTGTAGTCACATCTGCATTACGTTTTTCCATGTGTTTGCCAGAAGCAGGAGCTAGAGGAGAAAGGACCGGTTTCCCCCTGTTGTTCACGGAGATCATTCTTGTGTCGATATTGATCCCGCTGCCCTTCCTGTCTCACTGCTGCACCCCATCCTTAAAACCTCTCCCTACATGGAGGCCAGAAGTCCAGGTTTTCTAAGAGATTCATACATACTTGAAAAAGAGCTCTAATGTAAGAGTGGGGACCTTGGAAGTGAAGGTTGGAAGTAGCCTAGAAGATCTACTTTGTATGGGCGTCAGGTCACTCTTAGCTTTAGGAATGCGGGGTTTCACAGTGTCTCCCTGAAAAGAGTGTTTAAATGGTGGCTTTAAAAAAGGCAGCTTACATGCAGGCATCTGTTGCTTCACACAACCAGCAAAAGAATGAAGATGTCATTAGCAAAGAAATTCAAGGCCTTAAGATAACTTTGATGGAGCACTTTTTTTTTTCCTTTCAGTTTTCTCGTTTGGCATATTTTGACAGTTTCCATGGTAAGTAAAACAGAATTCAGAGTATAAAGGGGACGAATTTCTATTCCGTGAATTGTTACCGGTTTGCAAAGCCATTCTATTGGATTAGTAGCAAACTGTTTTGAGCTCCATTATGTAATGATGCCTCGTCACAAATATTTTTATATGTTTTGGAAGAGGCATTCGTATTATAAAATCATTTTAAAATCTGTTATGGATGTATCATATACATACAAAAAAGTAGATAAAATCGTAAGGGTACTACCGGTTGAAAAATCTTTACAAATGTAACCAGCACTCAGATTAAGAAGCAGAACATTACCATCCCCCACAAATCCCCTTCAGTCTCCCAGGTATCCCCCACCCCGCCAAGGGTAGTCACTCTAATGTCTGCCAGCATGGTTTTACCTCTTTTCACACTTTATGTAAATAGGATCATACAGTATGCACTCTTGTGTCTGATGGCTTTTGCTCACCATTAATAACATTATTTTAAAACGTGATGATATTTTCTGTCCAGGAAATAGACCTGCTGTATAAATCATTTTGGCAAAGCATTTATTAAATGCTGTTGTGTGAAGAGTTGTCATGTGAAGAGTTGTACTAGGGTGTACATAAACCACTGGTTCCCACCCTCTATTTTAAGTGGAAAACATTGGCACAGCAAGTGTGAGAAGGACTTTGAAAATAAGTGGTGAGCAACGGGATAGACGGATGACAAACATGCATCCAGGTGAAGAGATTACAAAGGTAGGGTTTCCCCGTTATCCACCTCAGAAATGAAAAGCGCGTTCTGAGGGGTTGTGAATAAAGAGGAAGTTGTAGGTGTTACATATTCTGAATATGATCAATACGAACATTTTCAGGCTTCAGGATATAAGGCTATAACAGATGTTGGGCTTCCTCCAAATTAGTTTCCTGAAGAATGTGGAGTTTTGGGAATTGTAGTTTGTGAACTTTTGGCTAGTGGACGTTTCAGGTGGACTGCAGTGAGCTTTGGAAAAAAGACTCAAAGAGCCTGGAATGATTCGTGTTTTTATCCTGAAAATGCTTGGGAATAGATATTAAGCTGTTTTTGCCAAATGGACTTTTCTTCTCGTGCTGTCTGGATTCCGACAGTACTAATCTCCCTTTACTCCATTAATGAGGAATTTTCTCTTCTTGTTGGCGGTAATGACGAAGTCAGTGAAATGAACTAGCTTTTAAATCACTGTGTTACCGCTGCTTTCCGAATGGTGGCGTCAGCCTGTACTCTCACCAGCAGTGTCTGAGCCTTGCGGTTTCTCTGTATCTTTACCAGGTTTCGGCCTTATCACAGTGTTTAATTTTTTTGAAAATCTGATAGCTGTCAAGTGGTATTATGTTGTTCTTTATGTTGATTTCTCTAGGGAGATTGACAAATTTTCATAGGTTATTAACTGTTTGGAGTCCCTGTGTGGCACAGTTAAACGCTTGACTACTAGCTGAAACGTTGGCAGTTCAAACCCACCTAGAGGCACTTGGGAAAATAGGCTTGATGATCTGCTTCTGAGAGGTCACAGCCTTGAAAACCCTATGCGGCAGTTCTACTCTGCATGCATGGGGTCGCCAGGAGTCGGAATCAACTTGACGGCGACTAACCACACCAACAACAATTGGCCATTTGGCTTTTCTCTTCCATTTATATCCTTATTTGTCTTTTACATATCTGTAGGACTTCTTCATATGTTCTGGATGCTAATCAGTTAAATGTGTTGCTCATTTCCTCTTCGTCTCTGTGGCTTATCTTAACTTTTTGGAAGACATCTTTTATTGTACAGAATTTGTTTTTTATTGTAATGAAGTCTTAGTTACCAATCTTTTCGATTTGTGCTAATGATTATTTTTGCCTTGTTTACAAACTCTGTTCCTATCCCCAAAGTCATAAAAGATGTTCTTCTATTCCTCTATCTTTTCTTCTAAAAGTTTTTTTTTAATAATATTCCTTTTAATTTTTAGTCATTATTCCACGTTGATTTTCTTTTTACGTATAGTGTAAGGTAGAAATCTGTTTTTATTATATTTCCTATACACAAACCACCATGTTAATAGTTCACCCCACTGGTATTTACGTACTACCCCCTCCCATATATTAAGTGTCCCTGTACAAGTGAGTGGAAACCCTGGTGGTGTAGTGGTTAAGAGCTATGGCTGCTCACCAAAAGGTCGGCAGTTCAAATCCACGAGGTGCTCCTTGGAAACCCTATGGGGCAGTTCTACTCTGTCCTGTAGGGTTGCTATGAGTTGGAATCGACTCGACGGCAATGGGTTTTTTTTTTTATTATTATTTAGTATAAGTGAGTACATCTTTGGACTCCATTCTGTTCCACT
This sequence comes from Elephas maximus indicus, assembly GCF_024166365.1. NCBI lineage: Eukaryota > Metazoa > Chordata > Mammalia > Proboscidea > Elephantidae > Elephas > Elephas maximus. The sequence continues at coordinate 165,727,030 of NC_064846.1, forward strand.
GGTCTATTTTGCCATCCCTGTGCTAATACTACACTGTCTTAATTACCTTAGATTTGTAATAGGCCTGGATATCTCTCAGGAGAAGTCTCCTACTCTTGTTCTTCTTTAAAATTGTCTAAGCTATACTCGATCCTTTTATAATCAACTTTTCATGTCCCACATACACTCCTATTATGATTTTGACTGGGATTGTAGTCACTTTGTAGACTAATTTCATGAGAATCTGTTTACTACACTGAATCTTCCATTCATATACATCGTATGGCTTTTCATCTATTTAGATCTTCTTCTGTATCTCCCAGTAATATTTTTCTACATCTTTAAAAAATTTATTCCAAGGTCCCTCACCATTTTTTTTTTTAAGGTTAAAAAGTAAACTAATTAGCGTTCAGTCTAATTCCATGGAATGTAATGGTTTCCTTTTACAGACCTATGACTTCTGGAAGTTCAGCTGGATGGACAAACTTGTTCTGCTTTACCTAGAAGCTGTATGGGGCCATTGATCCTGAGTTATCACGTACCTGCCTGTCATAGGAGCTATATGTGGTAGCTCCATAGCAATGTGCCAAATGCTACAAGTAGCAAACCTACAGGGTGTTTATGTATGTTTTCATGTTTTGAGTAGGGTTTCATCTCCCTGGAGAGAATGGAATCCACTACCATTACTGAGGGGAAATTCAGGTTCTAAACAGAGTTTTGTTTTGCTTTTCTAGCCACTTACTTGCGCTGTACTTTCCCAACTAGTGTATCTTCATGAAAGCTGTTGATTTCATCGTCATCCTGATGGAGAATGAAAAGCTAAATTGTCTCTTCTGTTAACTCAAGAAGAATGTCTATTTACCAGGGGAGGACGGAGCCAGTGGGTAACAGTGAATTATGTTTGCTTGCCTTGTATTTTCTCCAGGACTGTGGAGCCCATGAGTCCTGGGAGTTACTTGTTGAATGTTAAAACTTCTACACAATCATAGAGTTCACCATTTAGTCAAGTGGTGACCTCATCAAGGTCCACAGGGATCCTGAAGATGGGGTCCTGCTGTTTCAATATTTATATCGAATACAAGAAGAGAAGAAATGGATATTGACTTTTTATAGAGGATTTTCTTCCACTGAAGATGGTTGTGCAGTGAAAGACCGACATCGTAGCATATGGAGTACGTTAAAGATGAGATTGATTCTGATTTTGTCCATTCACCAAATATTTATTGGGCTGGATGCTAAGCTAGTGAGAGAGGGATGATTAAGACCTGATCTTCACCCTCAATAAGTCATTCAGTGACATGTTCATTAATTAAAGATGTATGTGTGAGCCTGCTGGGTAGCCAGTGCAGCTAGTACTTACCAGGGCTTCAAATCGGTTCTGTTTCGAACCCCTGCTGAGAATTTGCATTTCTAACAAGCTCCTAGGCGATGGTAATACTGCTAGTTGGGGACCACTTCTGAGAACCACTTGTAGAGCGGTACCCGAACCCAAACCCGTTGCCACTGAGTCGATTCCAACTCATAGCAACCCTGTAGGACAGAGTAGAACTGCCCCACAGTTTCCAAGGAGTGGCTGTACCTCTTAACCACTGCGCCACCAGGGCTCCAGTAGAGCAATGGTTCTCAAAATTTATTATACATAAGAATCACCTGGGGATCTTGTTCAACTTGTATCTGAGGTGGAAATGCAAATTCTCAGCAGGAGTTTGAACCAGAATGAACCAGTTTGAAGCCCTGGTTACTAACACAGGTAAACGGTTTCTACCTTCAAGGTACTTGACCAGCAACGGAAATAATCAACAAGTAAAGAGCCTGTTGTAAACCTGTGTGTTTTGGGTAAAACCTGGCATAGGGCCTAAAGCACTTCTCAGTGGAGGTAATGCATGCGCAGGTAGAGTCTTAGAAGATGAGCCGAAGTGAGGGGAGGTGTTTTTACTTAAACCAATCTTTAACATATTATGATAAAGCCAAACCTGTTGCCTTTGAGTCGTTTCTGACCCACAGGGACCCTATAGGACAGAGTACAACCACCCCATGGGGTTTCCAAGGAGCACCTGGTAGATTCAAACTGCTGACCTTTTGGTTAGCAGCCGAGCTCTTAATCACTGTGCTACCAGGGCTCTAACATTACAATAAAATAAAAATCATCAATAGGTTAAAATGTGGATTTCTCCTAAAAGAGAAATATGACTCAATTTGATCCTTTATGAAGATCAAGTTTAAATTCAAGATGCAAATTTCCTAATTGAAAGGAAAAGAAAAAAGGACAGTTTTTTCATTAATATCTTGGAGCAGTGATGCAGCTAAGGTAACCCAAAAACTAAACCCCTTGCCATCGAGTTGATTCTGACTCACATAAATTTGAATAATACTGAAAGACCCCAGTCATAAGAATATAGTCTTAAAAATTAGCTTCTTTTCGTCAAATGTTTTTCTCTTGGGATGGTCTCTCAATGCAGAATTTTAAATCACAGAACTTAAAATTTGGATGTAAAAGTTAAGTTCTTTTTAATTTTTTATCGTCTTAGGGTTTAGGGATTTGAGCAAAAATGGTGCTTTAGGAGAACGTACATTTGTGATTTGAGGACCTGTTGAGAAACAAGAATCTTTCTGTGAAGTGATGGGTAACAGCCACACACATTTATCTCATTTGACGGCTGAATAAGTCACTTTCTGGAATAAATCAACCTCACACTACAGCCCTCCTGTTCAACGGGTGAGCAGCTATGTAAAATAGCCTAGGAAAAGTTTTCCCTTAAATGACTTAGGGAAACTAGGTAATCCTGAATAGACCCAAGAAAACTTCATTTGCACAAATAACGTCACCAAACATGGAAGTTACACTCGAACAGAAGAACTTCTTTCAATTTTTCTTGGGCGCGCAGTGGTCAAGACCTTGGCTGCTAACCAAAAGGTCGACAGTTTGAATCCACCAGCCACTCCTTGGAAACTCTATGGGGCAATTCTAGTCTGTCCTATAGGGTTGCTAGGAGTCCGAATGGACTAGATGGCAACAGGTTTGTTTGTTTGTTTTAAGGGGACATTTTAAGGAGCCCTAGTTTTTTTTTTTAGTGGCGCAGTGGTTAAGCAGGTGGCTGCTAACCAAAAGGTCTGTGGTTCAAACCCACTAGCCACTCCATGGGAGAAAGATATGGCAGTCTGCTTCCGTAAAGATTAAAGCCTTGGAAACCCTATGGGACAGTTCTGCTCTGTCCTATAGGGTTGGTGTGAGTTGGAATTGGCTCAATGGCACTGGCTTTGGTTTTTGGTTTAAGGGACACTTGGCAGTGTCTGGAGACATTTTTGGATGTCACACCTGTGGGGAGGGTTGCTCCTGGCATCTAGTGGGTAGAGACCAGGGATGCTGCTAAACACCCTACGATGCACAGGACAGCCCCCACCACAAAGAATGATCTGGCCTCAAGTATCAAGAGTGCTGAGGTGGAGAAAGCCTGAGTTAGATGGCGCTTTTGCAGTCAAGACTTTTAGAAACATATAGCCAGGAGAAAGGTTTGGGGTTTTGGCTGAAATAGGGCAAGAAATTCGAGACACTAAATATAGGGCTCCAGATGTGCAAGGAGTTGTCCAGTTCAGAAGGTACCCTTCTGAAGGGTACCCTTCAGGACAAGCATGTCTCTGAGGTAGACAAATCAAGGCCTGGTTGGCACTAATTATTATTGTTGATATGGGCCTATTTGTTTAATTCAGTGGGTATTCACTGAACTCTCACTAGGAACAAGGCATTCTTTAAGAGTTATGAGATACAAATGATGATAGTGAGTATGATATAAAACTGAATCATAATTAGCTTTGGAAAATTCTTTTTGCCTCTAAGATTTTTTTAAGCCTCTTTCTAGCAAACTCTCAAATATTCATGTTAACAGAAGAAGGTGGGCTAGAATATTGAAATGCAGTAATTATTTTTTCATCCAGCATTTAATTTCAAGCAACAGATTTAACCTTTCTTTTTTTCCCCCTAAGAGCTGCTAATGAATAGCACAGTGACTGGTTCAACCATCATATTTCCCTGACTTTCCCAGTCACTGGTGATGAAGATATCATGTTGAGACATATGAAAATGAGACTGACAACATTTGTCCATTTTGAGTATACAAATACGGTGATTTCATATGATTCAGGGTAATACAGCTAGCTTTCCAATAAGCTAAAAAGAAGGCAGAGGTCAAAGTATTCCTGCCAAAGGCTCCTTTACAGTGAGAAAAAAGAGGTTTCCATTCATCTTTTAAAGAAGACTCTGGAACTTTGCAGATGTGGCCAACCATCTCTGTTTTCCTAATTGCATTAAACTATCAATGATAATTTGCTACATTCAAAAAATGCCCCTTTGAAAGAGCCTGATTCTAACTGACTAGGTTTCAGCAGGGTATTCACTTGCAAAATGGGCAACATTCAGATATAACTAAAATCGGAAACTTGCTAATCCTGTCATTAAAATAGCTGTTGTTGCTGGGTGCCTTGGAGTTGAATCCAACTCATAGTGACCCTATAGGACAGAGAAGAAGTGCCCCTTAGGGTTTGGGTTTCTCCCGCCCTCTCCAGACCTGGAATCTCCCTCACAAATACTTAAGAGCCAGACAGCACTTCCATTAGTGACTTTTATTGCATGCCATTGTGGCCCAAGTTCAGGGGCTACAATGATGAATAAGACAGCCACTATTTTAAAAGGAGTTCTAGTGGCGCAATGGTTAAGCGCTTGGCTGCTAACTGAAAGGTCAGCGGTTCGAACCCACCAGCGACTCTGCGGGAGAAAAGACCTAGTGATCTGCTCCTGTAAAAATTTCAGCCTAGGAAACCCTATGGGGCACTTCTTCTCTGTCCTATAGGGTCACTATGAGTTGTATTTTAGTCTTAACTAGAATGCTTCGTTTAATTGTTTTCATAATTTTATTACCCATGAAAAATTATCTTTAGATGAAATGGGCTGTACGTTATTGTTCCCATGGTAACTTTGTACTTCAAATGGCATGCGATGCTTACTTGGTTTAGAAATGTGTGTGTACTTTGATTGCCATAAAAGTCCCTGTACATAAGTGGCTTACATCCAGTGAGTCACTCTTCATTTATTATTATTTTTTTAAATTAATTTTTATTGTGCTTTAAGTGAAAGTTTACAAATCAGGTCAGTCTCTCATACAAAAATTTACATACATGTTGCCACACACTCCTAATTGCTCTCCCCCTAATGAGACAGCACACTCCTTCCCTCCACTCTCTCGTGTTGATTCAGCCAGCTCCTGTCCCCCTCTGCCTTCTCATCTCACCTCCAGACAGGAGCTGCCCACATAGTATCACGTATCTACTTGATCCAAAAAGCTCACTCCTTACCACTATCACTTTATCTTATAATCCAGTCCAATCCCTGTCTGAAGAGTTGGCTTTGGGGATGGTTCCTGTCTTGGGCTAACAGAGAGTCTGGGGACCATGACCTCCGGGGTCCTTCTAGTCTCAGTCAGACCATTAAGTCTGGTCTTTTTATGAGAATTTGGGGTCTGCATCCCACTGCTCTCCCGCTCCCTCAGGGGTTCTCTGTTGTCACTCTTCATTTAAGTGGCATTTCAGTGAATGGCCTGATCACACAAGTTGTTTGAGAAATAACAGGTTATTGCTCTAAAGCACTAAGGATATTTAAAATTTTGAAAATTTTAAAAATAGTTTCCATATGTTCTTGCCATGTCGCGCTGAGTGTAACAACCTTCATGGAATGTTTTCCAGTAATTACAAGGACATGGGGATGGATTATATACTTTGGCGTGATACGGAGTGTCTGCCATTGGCAGCAGTGATGGAGGCGGATGCGTCCACCTGCTTTTCACTTGCGGGCCCCACGGTGCTGGGCTTGAATATTTCATTCTCTTTCTGCCTCCGCTCTGCTGCCAGGGAGGTTCCATTATAACCAGCCTGCTGCTTTGTTGGATTTGATTTTGTTTCGTTTGTTTTTCCTTTTGAAAATGGGGCCTTCTTAAAACACACACACACACAAATACATGTTCTTTATCAACCAACTAGGCAGTTTATAATGCTGCATTGTTTTACATACAATAGCCTGGGGTGGGAGCCCTAGGACAGTTCTACCTCAGGAGGAGAGTACCCAGCCTTTGTGGCAGCTGTTGACCACTCAGAGTCTTTTTAGACGTGACTATTTTGCAAATGGTTGAGGCCTTTTAGAACATTTTAAATTGTGGCTAAGTGGGGCATCACAATTTATGTAGCTATGTCCATGCATAAATGTCATTGTGTATCCACATTGGTAATAGGAATATGCCCCACACTGGGGACACGTTACAGTGACAACTCTGATTTTTCGAAACATTCATTCCATAAACTTGTGGGGGTCGTGTAAGGAAGAGTACTGCTTCAGTTGTAAGCGTCTCTTTGATCTGTTTCTGCCTTTCTGGAAATCCGTCATTGGCAGAGCGTGTTTGTAATTCCATGTTGACATCTTTTTTTTTTTTTTGATGACTCAGACAAGCTGCCTTGGTCACTGAGAAAAGAAAATTATAGTTCAAAGCCTCATCAGGCAGGCCAGAGGCTGCTGCCATAGCCCTGACTGCTCTGTGCCCACTTGCCACAGCCCCTCCCGAGGCCACGTCAGAGCAGCTGAAATCCTGCTGGGTCTTTCAGAGCCCATAGGGGATATTCAAGTGGCAGGTGCACTTAATTACTTAGTGTATTACAAATGCAGGAGAAAAAGCTCTGAGAGTTTTTGGATTGGGGGTACAAGGCCACTTTGTTTTGATGAATCAATTTAGTTTCCACAGAAATCAGAATATATGTGTATATCAGTCAAGAAATGGGTATATATAGATACATGTATATAACATACACATATATACATTATCAGCTGTGGTGGCGTCAGCCCCTGACCAATGGCAACCCAATGCACAACGGAACAAAATGGTGCCCAGTTGTGTGCCATCCCCATGATCAGTTGCAGATCAGACCGTTATGATCCATAGGATTTTCATTGGCTGATTTTCAGAAGTAGATCGCTAGGCCTTTCTTCCTAGTCCATCTTAGTTTGTAAGTTCCACTGAGATCTGTTCAGCATCGTAGCGACTTGCAAGCCTCCACGTGCATGAGGTGCATTGACTGTAATCGAACCTGGGTCTCCCGCATGGAAGGTAAGAATTCTACCACTGAACTAACACTGCTACTTATAATACATCAAACCCAGTGCCGTCTAGTCGATTCCGACTCATACTGACCCTATAGGCCAGAGTAGAACTGCCCCATACAGTTTCCAAGTAGCGCCTGGCGGATTTGAACTGCCGACCCTTTGGTTAGCAGCTGTAGCACTTAACCACTCTACCATTAGGGTTTCCTATGATACATAGATACCCATTATGTACAGAAAATGGGCATATATGTTATGTGTAGCATATATGTGCATAGACATACGTGCATATACATATATAGGATATTTATATAACATACACATGTATATATACACATATATTCTATATATGTGTATATATACATGTGTGTATTATGTTTATTGAGTACTTACTATGTATAGGCACTGTCCTAAGTGCTTTAACATGCATCAACCATTGGAACCTTCACCATTTCATCCATGTGATGCCTGAGGTAGAGAAGTAACCTGTCCAAGGTCACACAACTAGGAATTGGCAAAGCCAGTATTTGAACCCAAGCACTCTGGCTCTAAATCTTTATTTCTCCCCTCCATGAAGGTGGTGCAATCAATATCTTTTAATGATACAACTGATTTGGTTTCTTAGGTGTTGGAACTCGTAACTACAGAGGACCTTCTGCTAATACAGAGATGGAACAGACAGTGCCATTTCTCCTACCTATTTTTTTCTGCCAGTTAAGGAGAGGGACTAGAGCCTGTGGCTCATTTTTTAATAGCCTCAATAGTGGCACGCTTTCGATGGTGGGTTAGATTTGGAAAGAGATCACGGTCGTTTGGGCCAGATCCAACGAGCAAGGTGGATGACCAGCCTGAGGAGTGCCATTTTGGGACTCAGTAAAATAATGTAAATTGTTTATCCTCTCTAGATAATTCCAAAAGAGAAGTGGCAGCATCTTCAGAAGATGTTTACAGCCTTGCAGGTACATTGGAAGATCAGTTCTTTGTAATTATTATTTTTTTAATAAAACATGCAGAGACAATTTCATTACTTACTAGTTGGGATATAGGCTTAACTATTATAAAAGAAACCCCAAAATGTTAATAATAATGGCTTAAGCATGCCAAAAGTTTTACATCTGTTCAGTGTAAAAGCCCAAGCTGGTACAATGGCTCTGCTCCAAAAAAGTGTCAGGGACCTAGGCTCGGTCTGTCTTGTTTCATCATATTCAAGACTTGGCTTATGTTTCAGGCCCAAAACAGCTGCTCCAGCTCCTGTTATCACGTTCTGGTTCCTGATATTAGGAAAAAGAAAAAGGAAGGCAAGCCCTTTTCTTTAAGGCCATGCATGCATCAATTCTGCTCAAATCCCATTGGCTAAAACATAGTCACATGATCATACCTCGCTGCAAAGGAGTCTGAGAAACGTAATATTTAGCTGGGAAGTCATGTGCCCAACTGAAAATATTATTACTGTGGAAAAGAGGGGAATAGATTTTGGAAACAGCAGCAGTGTCTGCCATACCTCTTCCATATTAAAGAAAGTAAAACTGGTAGAACATACAATGTAAACTTTCAGATTTTTTTTAATTTCAAGTGTTGGAATAGTTTGTTTATTTGGGTTTCTTAGGGTGCAGAATAATGACACTCTTGTAATCCATGTTCCATATTAACCTTTCCAATGTAAAACTTTAGAAAAAAATCCATGTAATCTATTTTATAACTCTTCGTGATGAAAGAAAGGGAGAGTTTTCAAGGAGCTGAGACTCCTGATGCAGTATGAATATAAATTTCCTCACTTGGTAAAAGACTCAATCAACATTAAGACTTAAAAGCAAGATGGAACCAGGAGATACTGAGGTGCTTATGGTTTACATTTGAAGTTGGCTCACCTGCTGCTTTTGATTAACATTTTGGCATGTGTAAATTGAGGAAGAATGCTTTTTTTATGTAAAATTACTCTAATATTCAACACCAAAGCAGAATCCTATGTCAGGATCCTGTCTGGTGATCTAAAAAGAATAGAAGGACTGGAATGTGCTGGAATTGCCCCTTTTATTTTGTATTTAACGTAATACTTAACATCTTCCTATATAATAATTAGTTATAAGCATACTGCTTCCAAGGAGACCTGGTGGTGTAGTGGTTAAGCACTCAGCTGCTAACCAAGAGGTCGGTGGTTTGAACCCACCAGCTGCTCTGTGGGAGAAAGATGAGGCATTCTGCTTCTGTAAGGATTTATAGCCTCGGAAACCCTATCGAGCAGTTCTGCTCTGTCCTATAGAGTTGCTGTGAGTTGGAATCGACTGATGGCAATGGGTTTGGTTATGTTGCTTCCAGCCATACAAACTTTTGATTATAAATATTTAATACTTTTCATCTAAATTAAAAATAAGATATATACTATATTTTCCTCATAAGGGTATAGTATGGATTCAACGATTTTGCTCATCCCATATGGAGTTGTCTTCAGGCCAAGATGTGGAAACAAAATAAATAGATTAAACTGCGAACTTTCAATTTTTTTTTTATGGTAGCCAGATGGGGAGTCATTTTTAAACAGCCAAAATTGTGTCAAGTACCAAAAGTGATGATCACACTAATGGCGCGCATGGGATGGGGTGACCCTGCCACTGATGAAAGCAGGGATTCTTGCCCTCCTTAAGCTAAATGGAGCCCTGGTAGCACAGTGGTTAAGAGTTTCCCTGCTAACCAAAAGGTTGGCAGTTTGAATCTACCAGCCACTCCTTGGAAACCCTATGGGGCGGTCGCTGTGAGTCGGGATTGACTTGATGGCAACAGGTTTGGTTTTTTGGTTTCCTAAGCTAAATATACCAAGTATTTCTTTCATCACAGCGCTTCTGTTCTCTTGTTTGTTTGTTCATATTATTGGCTCTTCTGTTCAGATGATCTTTTTTTTTTTTAATTGTAAAAATACCTATAACAAAACAGTTGCCAATTCAACAATTTTTACGTTAGATGGTCATTGTAATTAACAGTTTTTCAAATTTGAAAAAATATCAGCACTCTATCAAAAGGATTGCTTCGAAAGTGTCATGTTCCCTAGTCTTTGACCTAATTGTTTGATGCACGAACCTCAAATAAACATCAAAACCATAAGGAACAAAAGTAAAGGCGGAGGTCAGATGATTTTGGGGGAGAGGGTAAAGTGGGTTTCAGAAATCAGGCTTTAGATGCTAAGTAATAGAGCAGTCTGTGCAAGCATTGCTTTGATCAGTGACAACAATTAAATCTTTTATTGGTTGAACATCACTTTGCTGCCTGAACAATAAACATTTTTTTTCAGCAGTGGAACATACATCAATGGAGTAACTGCAGAAAAATTATTGTCTGTGTTTCTTTAATGGAAAGCAGTGCTTTCTGGAATTGCATTTTTAGAAGTTGGAAGCTGATATTTTGGATTTTATCCTTGAATTTCCTGTAGATGAAGCCTATGATTGTTTGGTAAGATTGTTCACACTCATCTTGGCCTCAGTTTTCTCATCCGTGAAAGGGAAATGGTGAACTGACAAAGGAAATAACGCGTGTTCTGGGTGGTGGAAATGGTTTGCTTTCAGCTACTAACCGAAAGGTTGGTGGTTCAAACCTACCCAGTGGTGCCATGGTATGCTTCCATAAAAATAACAGCCAAAAAAAAAAAAAAGATTGCAACCAAGAAAACCCTACGGAGCTCAGTTCTACTCTGTAACTCACGGGGTTGCCATGAGTTGGAATCAAGTTGACGGCAGTGGGGTTGGTTATGTGGTTGGCAACTAGGGAAAGGTTTGGGGGTGGTCATGTCTTCAATTTTATAAGCTCAGGCCAGGTAAGTGGCTGCTGGGGAGTGACGTTCACATTCACTTTACCCTCAAGCCTGTGCCAGCTCTTTGGAAAGAAACCCCATCCATCCTCACTGTGCAAGGAAACGTGTAACGGCTTTCCTTCAGGAAATATTTTCATTGACTTTTCTCCATTTCGTGAGTCACATATTCCATTTATAGCAGTGTCTGCTGTGGGGATTTGCCAGATGAATACCCAGTAAGATCATGGAGTGCAAACTTATATAAACCCCTTGGTGGTATTTTATTTCAATAGAGGTTGAGATGGACTGATGAGCTGTTAAATGATCGTGAAAAGAGAGCTTGGTTTGGGAAGTGAATTTGGTTTCAAAAGTAATTGTAAAGGGCGAAAATGATAGGTATTTCATGGCCTCAGTAGCATGTTTCCAATACGATAGCCACTAGCTATTTAATTTCACATGAGCCACATTTGAATTGCTCAGTAGTCACATATAACTAGCAGCTACCATATCAGACAGTACAGATAGAGGACATTTTCATCACTGCAGAACATTCTATTGGATAGTGCTAGTCTGTAGGCACCTAAGAAAGAATTAATTATGGTATAGCAGGAGGAGGCTTGGAATGGAAGTTAACATGAGGTCATACTGCAGTAGGGTGGGTCTAATCCAATATGACCCATATACTTATAAAAAGAGAAGAGACCCAGAGACACAGACATAGAGGGAAGACAGCTATGTGAAGATAGAGGCAGATATTGTATCTATAGGGTCGCTATGAGTCAGAATTGACTTGACGGCAGTAGGTATGTGGTGTGTGTATCTACAAGCCAGGGAGTGCCAAGATTGCCAGGAACCACTAGAAGCTGAAAGAGGCAAGGAAGAATCTTCCCCTAGAGCCTTCAGAAAGAGCAGGACCCTGCTACACCTTGATTTTGGACTTCTAGCCTCCTGTACTGTGAGACAATAAATTTCTGTTGTTTTAAGCACCTAGTTTGTGCTTCTCTGTTACTATAGCCCCAGGAAACTGTTACATTTAATAAAACCATTTGAACACAGTAGGCTCTGGGGAGCCTAGCTCTACAGCCTAGCTCAACAGTTTTGCTTGGCTGACAGCCATAGTGGTTAAGAGTGAGTACTTGGAAACCAGTCCTGTATTCGAATCCTGCTCCACTGTTTCCCTCGTGGGTAATCAGGAGCACGTTCCTTAACTTCTTGGAGCCTTCAGTCTCCTCCTCCACTTAGTGAGGTTGATCAAAGGCACCCACCGGATTCAGTTATGCTGAGAATGAAGTGAGATGACTTATGCAAAGTTTTAGTACAATATCTGGCCCCTAGTAAGCATTCAGTAAATACATGCGCAGCATCAAGTTCTTCTTCATCATCACCCATATAACGAGGCTGCCCAAAGGCGTCGGCAGCTATACTAATAGAAGTATTCCGGGTGGGCTTGTTATTAATTGTGACCAATATGCCATGCTAATGTAAGATGTTAATAAGGGGAAACGATGTACTATCTTTGTAGTAGTTCTGTAAATCTAAGACTGTTCTAAAATAAAAACATTATTAAAAGTAGTTACTGTATAGGCAGTACTACCTCATTAGATGAGAATAAGATATTTTCTTTGTTCATTTTTCAACAAATATTTGTGTGCTAAGTGAATGCTCAGTACACCTGAAGTTTACTCCTTTTATAACGATCCAAAATGTTTTTATATCAAATATTCAAGGGCAGATATTTCTAGGATATGTCCCTTTATATGCATGCTGAACAAAATTTTGTTTATAAAATTCTTTTTTATTTTGAAATAACTTTAGACAGAGAAAAGTTACAAAAATAGTACAGAGTTCCTGTATACCCTTCACCCAGCTTCCCCTGACGTTAACAACTTCCATAACTACGGTACAATGATCAAAACCAAGAAATTAACACTGGGACAATACCGTTAATTACGCAACTCCAGATTTCACCAGTTTTCCCTCTCGTGTCCATTTTCTCTTTCAGGATCCAATTTAGGACCCCACACTGCAGTTAGTTGTCACACCTCCTTAGTCTCCTCCCATCTGTGACAGTTCCACGGTATCTTGGTGCTTTTCACGACCTTGACTTTTTTGAAGAGTATTGGCCAGGTATCTTGTAGAATTCCCTCAATTTGGGTTTGTCTGATGTCTCTTGATTAGGTTGTGGTCATGCATTGGGGCAAGAATGCTGCATAGGTGATGTTGAGCCCTTCACTATGCATCGTATGAGGGGACACATGGCATCAATATGTCTCATTACAGGTGATGTAAACCTTGATTGCTTGGTTAAGGTGGTGTCTGCAGGTTGTGATCTGTTTTTATAAGTATCTTTGTTAATGGACAGCATTCCTGTGCTATGCTGTAATATCAGAATGAGATGGGAGGAATTATGCCCAAGCACTACATGGTTTCAAATAGCTGTGCTTTTGATTTTTATATGTGTATTTTTCTCTCTCATTAATCTCATTCATGCTGTCAATGACAACTTCTCTCTGGTTTCAGTGTTCTGCCACCAATTAACCAAAAAATCAAACCAGTTATCGTTGAGTTGATTCTGACTCATGGTGACCCCATGGGTGTCAGAGGAGACCTGTGATCCTTTGGAAGTAGATCCTCAGGCCTTTCTTTGGAGCTGCCGCCAATAAAAAAAAAAAAAGTGGTTAATAAACAAACTGTTACAGTTGTGTTTAAAGTAAGAACGAAGAGGCTATAAATCAAGAGGCTATTAATCAAGACCGGGGAAAGGAAGTTGTTGTTGTTAGCTGCTGTCAAGACAGCCCCCGACTCATGGCAACCCCATGCACAATGGAATGGAAATGCTGCCTGGTCCTGTGCCATCCCTGTGATCAGTTGCAGATCAGACAGTATCCCGTTGTGATCCATGACGTTTTCATTGGCAGTACATGAACTTTAATAGGTGTTCTTTGAAGTATTTTTTCTGCTAACTTTAAATGAAGAACTGTATTTAGTAGTCCATTTTAAAGTTAGACAAACTTGGATTTTAATCTAACTTTAAATGGTTAAGAATAATTTTTTTAAAGTCAGACAAACCTGGATTTTAATCATGGTATTGTCCCTCACTAGTAAGTTATTTCGCTTCTCCATGTCATAGTCTACATGCCCTTACAACCTCCTCTTGGGTCTCCATGAAGAATAAATGAGAAGATGTAAATGATGTCTTGGGCTCTGGGTCAGATATGTGGTAAGTGCCCAATAAATGTCAGATGCTATCTTTGATATTATCCCACACAGCACTCTTGTGGCCTCTTAAGAGTTGACAGAGCACAAAAGGATAAATGATTAGCTTTGCATCCAGATTAACCCACAATTGGGTTATAGAACTAACAGGAGACAAAGAAGCAGGAAAGGCCTATAGACTCTTCTGTACGTTTATTCCCTAAAATTTAAATGCTGTTAGATCATTCTGAAGTTAGTGATCTTGCTTTTGTGACCCTAATTCCAGAATCTTTCTTGGGGTGACATATAGAACATAAAAGAACTTTTTTCTATAACTACCATATTACTGGAAACCCTGGTGGCGTAGTGGTTAAGTGCTACGGCTGCTAACCAAAGGGTCGAATCTGCCAGGGGCTCCTTGGAAACTCTATGGGGGAGTTCTACTCTGTCCTATAGGGTTGCTATGAGTCGGAATCGACTCGACGGCCCTGGGTTTTTGGTACCATATTACTTACTAATAAAATAGTAATATATTGAGATTACCTTATTAAAATTATTCTTTGGAATCAGTTTTGGGAGTATCTGATAGTTGAAAAGAGTTTATGAATTTGGCTGGTGATCTTCTTTCCCAAAAGCCACCTAATTCTTTGAAGTACTGGATATTTCCAGTAGATTTAATCCTAAAATATGGAGGTCATTAAAAAAAACCAAAAACCAAACCCAGTGCCGTCGAGTCGATTCCGACTCATAGCAACCCTATAGGACAGAGTAGAACTGCCCCACAGAGTTTCCAAGGAGCACCTGGCAGATTTGAACTGCCCACCCTTTGGTTAGCAGCCGTAGCACTTAACCACTACGCCGCCAGGGTTTCCATGGAGGTCATTAGGCTGGATAATTCTAAAAAGAACATAAAAATACTAGATTCACTCCATTTCTAGGAAGGTAAGGTCTAGTTTGACACGATAGCCACAACGATGGACTCAAACATACCAATGACTGTGAAGATGGTGTAGGACTGGGCAGCATTTTCTTCTGTTGTACATAAAGTCACCATGAGTTAGCTGACTCGATGACAACCACCACCAACAAGGTCTAGTTAGGTTGTGGTCTGTAAGATAGAATTACAGCAAGATTCATTAGGCTTAAAATTCTCTCTAATCATAAATTATTTCAAACTAAAATCTTTATATAGGCTAAAACAAAACAAAACCCATTGCTGTCGAGTCGATTCAGACTCATAGCGATCCTATAGGACAGAGTAGAACTGCTCCATAGGGTTTCCAAGGAGCACCTGGCGGGTTCAATCTGCAGACCCTTTGGTTAGCAGCCATAGCACTTAACCACTAGGCCACCAGCGTTTCCCTGTATAGCCTATCTCAACGGAAAACAGTTGATTTTTTAATATGTATCAAATCTTCAAAACATAGTGGCCAGTCAAATTAAAGTGCTTGTCCCTGCTGCAATGGGACATGGTGTCCTAGAAACAGCCAAACCTATACTGTATTCCATTTTAGTCCTGAGCCTCCAAAATGAGACTTTAGAATTAAATTTGGCTATTAGCCCAGATTTACTCAAATTTTTTAACAAGCAGTGCTTTGTACTTCAGCATCCCACCACCACCCCCAACTTTGTAACTGGTGAGGGGAGGGGAAGTGGGAGGAGGCGCCTGAACAAAAAACAAAAGCAGCTGCTAGAGAGAAAGCCCAGTGAAAGGGGGGAAGAAAAACAATTCTGCCATAGCAGCTGTTCACATTATCCAAGGAGGAAGCCCTTGCTTTACATTCGATCACGCTTAAAATTTCCAAAGGTTTAGAGATGTTCTCTGTGTGGGGAGAAGTGAAATGAAGTATGGGTGGATTAGTGTGTGAATGGAAGTAATTTAAAAGACCAGAGACCCTTGAGTCAACACGGCCTTTGCCTCATTTTAAAGTTTGGAACCGTTGTTTGACTCAAGATGGAGTCGGAGTTTGGTTTGATTTGCTTTTTGAAAATCTCATTGTTTCATGAACGGAGGACATAGCTGGCTCAGGCTGAATTGTCTCCCATCCAAGATCAGATAGAGGGCTTTTAGCTTCTAACTGCAGAATACCAAGTACTCGCGCTGTGAGGCTGGGCAGACTGGGAAGGCGAGCAACCTTGTCGAACCTTGGTCCGTTTTGGGAAGATTTTGTGATAGCAAATGGCACATATTGCTGGTCTGAGAAATCGGAATTACCCAGGCAACATGGAAGAGCTTGTGTGGCTAGCTGGCCTAGAAAACTCTTTCTTGAGCTGTTCATTTCCATATTGTACAGATGGCTTATGCATATGCAATGTTTATATCATTGCATGTCTTAGGACCACTGGTGAGTTCTGCATCTTACTAAGTAGCCCGCTCTGAAAAATAATTTTGCCATAGTATTTAGGAGGTATTCACTGTCAGCTACTGGGTTTAAGAAGCTATGTTGTTGTTAGCTGCTACTGAGTCGGCCCCCGACTCATGGAGATCCCATGTACAATGGAAAGAAATGCTGTCCGGGCCAGCACCATCCCCATTATGTGTTGTGGATCAGAGCATTGTGATCCATAGCGTTTTCACTGGCAGATTTTCAGAAGAAGGTCTTTCTTCCTAGTCTATCTGAGGCTGGAAGCTCCACTGAAATGTATTCAGCATCATAGCAACGTGCAGGCCGCCACTGACAGTTCGGTGGTGGTGGGGTGGCTGTACATGAGGTGCATCGGCCAGGAATCGAACCTGGGGCCCCCTCGTGGGAGGTGAGAATTCTACCACTGAATCACCAATGCCCCCTAAGAAACCATAACCCAGAATAAACAACTAAAATGAACTCATAATAGAGCCACATCTGAGTATGGGATGATATGGTGTGCTAAAGGCTACGTCATATCCATTGAACATCAACTCTTTTTCTTGTATATAAAAGGGCAGTAGTGGTTCAGTGGTAGACTTCTTGCCTCCTATGTGGGAGACCCAGGTTCAGTTCCCAGCCCATGCATCTCGTGTGCAGCCACCACCTGTCAGTGGAGGCTTGCATGTTGCTAGGATGCTGAATAGGTCTCAGAGGTGCTTCCAGACTAAGACAGACTAGGAGGAAAGGCCTGGTGACCTACTTCTGAAAATTAGCCAGTGAAAACTCTGTGGGTCACAATGGTCCAACCTGCAGCCAGTCATGGGGATGGCGCAAGACTGGGCAGGATTTCTTTCCGTTGTGCATGGGGCCTCTGTGAGTCAGGGGCCAACTTGACAGCAGCTGACAACAACAATGTATATGTATTATGAATTAGTTTTGTAAATTTGGGGAGTTGCATTTCAATTTAATTAGTTTTCTTCCTAAGGCTGTGTATGTCATGCAGGGGAAGAAGCCCTGTCGTGCCGCTGCGTTAGCTCTGGGGAGAGCTCCAGCTTCCTCAAATCTTCTGCTCCTTTTTTCCCATCCACTGAATGGCACTTTTCCAAGCTCTGCCCGAGAGGCCCTCCAAATTTGGTCTCTCCACATCTAGGCCCCCCACCAGCCTTCAAAACCAGACATGGCTCCCTCTGGTTCTTTCTTCTTCCAGCTCTTCTAACAGTTACTGCCGGTGCCAGGCACAGACACTCACCCCCGGCCCCGCCTCATGGCAGAGTCTTACTTGTTTATGTCTCTGTCCTGTCCCTAGTGAGATGATCAGTTCTGAAACCCAGTGAGTCTGTGACTCCTGGAGGGAAGGAACCACTCCTCCCATCCCTCGGTGAGGCCTGCACAGGCAGAAGACGCATTGGTGTTGGATCACGGTAACCACGATGATGACCTTGTGCTGTCCTGACCATTCCAGTTTCTCCTCTGCCTGGAGGCTGGCCCTGCATTAGAGAAGATCGAAGAGGCTGCATAGCAAGATGATATGAACGCGGCTCGGGTGGAATATCGGTGTCTATCTTTTTCTAACTACGTTGTTTTGGGCAAGTGCCAATATTTAATCTCTCTGAGCTTCAAATTCCTCATTGGTAAATTGGGTCTTGTACTTAGCCCACTGGGATGTTGTGAAGGGTAAATAAAATTCTCTTAAGACAAGTGCCAGGCATGGTGTCTGACTTATGGTGAATAGTCTGTAACTGGGAGGTAGAATTTTCTTGGGCTGGTTAATAGTTGGGTCCCTGGGGTTAGCCTACTATAAACCCAGATTCTGCAGATGAACCTATGAACCTGAAATGCCTTGAAATTCTGGATGGGAGACAAAGGGATGGAGATGTCTGGTGCCTGGTATCATGGGGCTTTGCCCTTGCAGAGTAACACTGGGCAGTAATGGACCAAGAGAAGACCCCTTGGGCAGAGTAACCATGACGATGAGCCTGAGAGTGAGTCCATCTAACCCAGCTATCCATTAATTAGGTCTTCCTTGGGTTGAAGCTTTACCCTGACACCCAGGTCAAGTTGTGGCCATTTCTAGAATTCATTGTCTAGCTCCAGTGGGCCCTGGGACGGTTCCAGGTTTTCTTGGGGGAGTCAAGCTATTGAGACACTCATTAGAAATCAAATTGGGTACCTCTGACTTGAGCCTCCCTCCATCTTGGTGGAGCCTGATCTGAGTGCCCTCTCTATGGGGCTGGAGTCAGCTGGGCCTCCTGTGGTGGGATTTCCAATGGTGTCAGGATAAAGAATGACGGGTTTCTCTGTGGATGGGTTGGCATTGGGTTGTGAGTGAGTCTTGAGCCCTGACTGGGTGGGAAACAGAAGCCTGAGGTTCTTTTCCGGGGTTCCTCCTGATTTTCTGTGGGCCTGTGGGCAGTTCCTTCAGGTGTGGTTGGTGTGGCAGAGTACAGTGAGCCCTGGACTGAGGGTCAGAGACCTGGGTTTTAGTCCTGGGACTTTTACTAATGAGCTTCATGATCTTGGGTGAGCCACTTAACCTCTGGGTGCTTAAGTGACTTGTCTAGAATGGGGTGAAACCCACCCTGAGGAGGAAGTGAGGCAATGTGGATAAATCATTTTGTGGGCAAGCCATTTGCATTCATGCAATGGTGCGCACATGCTGTCTAGCTCAGAGTGGCTGAAATGGTCAAATGGGCTAATCAGTGTAAATGCTAAAATAAGTTCGGTCCAAATTTATGGGATCACCTTTTAATAACAAATTAAGTGAGGAAAAACATTCGTGTATTAGGCCTGGAAGATTTTCCACTTGTTTTTGAAGGGACTCATTGTCAGAGAGGAATGAAGCCCTCATTAAGCAGGATCCTATTTCTACTGCAAAGGACATTCGTTAAGGGAGATGTCTCCTCACTGACGGTGAAACAGCCCACCAGGAAAAACACACACTTATAGTTGCGTTTTCCAGTCAACAAATTTTCTGCTGGCACTAATAGTCTAATGATAATATAAGGATTCTAAACTCAGACCAACAAATGATGAATCTTGATACTATAAGTTTACATTTATAGTGTAACCTCAGGTTGTCACCTTTTACTTCTATGTGACACTTAGCAATTCTTCTTTAATAAATAAAACTTAAAACCAGGAGGCCATTTAATTCATGTGTGATGAGAAATAAAATCATTAGGCAGATTTTCACCTTCTAAGCAGCTATTTCTTAGTTTGGAAAGCTCCCGAGGTTGGGGGGGATCCTACTGCAATTAGTAACTAGTAAGGGGAATTCGCTGGAGCGTCTCCATGATCAAGTTCACAGCCTGGTCCTTGTGATCTGTATCCATCTTCAAGTCCAAGTGTATGATCTGTGCTCCAGATTTGAACTTGGAGCCCCCCAAACAAGCAAACACATCTTTGAATTTTGCAGTGCGGCTTCGTCTGTCTGGTTGGGCTTTGAGAACAAGGGTTTCTCATTCTGGCAGCTTTAGGGGAAGAGAGACACCAAGTCATATGTTTCTGAAGTTCATTCAAATGCCACGACAGGAGACATGGATTGAGCAGGAACAATTTTTGCAGACTGAGGAGACTGAATCTTCTTCAGACAGGGAAGTAGAACATTCCAGACTGTGACACTAGAAACCAGGCAGACGGAACCCCATAAAACCTTTAGGGAGGACATGAAGTTCTCTCTGGGTTGGTAGAATTGGCTGCTTCCCCTATGGCCCCCTGTTTGTTTGTTCAGTGTTTAGATGTTTATTTCCTATTCTGTCTGCATTTTTATGGCCACCTCAATGGTAATATTATGCCAAGGCAGGAGAGGATGTTTCTAACACAGTTCTCCTTACATCTTGGAAGGATAAGGATTATGCTTTCCTCATGATTATGATTCAGTCTGTGTCCAGATTTAGATTCCACTGTTATTTTTTGAGCACCAGCCTAGGTAATTTCAAGGTATTTTATCTCATTCAATCCTCAAAGCAACCTTACTTTATAGATTTGGATAATGGGGCTCAGAGAGGTGAAAGGATGTTGCAAGTTGCCTAGGAGTTTGCATATAGCTGGTCTAGAACCCCCTTCACAGCTGTCTCTCATGTTTAGCACCTTGTGTGACTTTTGGGAATTCACAAACTTGATGGAAACTCAGGGATGGTGTGAAATGGTATTAGCTGGAAGCCTTGTTGTGGGAAAGAAGAGGCTAAGAGGCTCTGCCTGGAGACTTCAGACTATACTCCATGGATCCAGTACCGAATGAACAAGTCCTTCAGAAAAGGAATCCCTTCCAAGATTAAGAAATTAAACTATTTTGAAAATATAGTCAGTTCTGCTTATAACGCTTGTTTTGAAACCACAATTTTGTTTCAATATGATTGATATATTAGATAACAATTTGAGTATAATGAGAATTTCCCATTTGCTTGTGGCCACTTCCTCCTGTTGAAACACTGGGTGAATGCAAAGAAGTGTACTCAGCTGAACCTAGTGACCCAGAAATATATAAAACGCACACACTCACCTTCTCTCAACATCTCCCTTTCATTGCATGTGTTAGGAGCCACACCCATTTGTACCAGGAGTCACAACAGTTCCCTCCGATATCAGATGCTCCCCCCCACCTCTTCATAGTAACTCACCAGCTGCAATCCCTCTTAATGCTCACTTCCACAAGCTAACTAAGTCTTTTCAAGGTACACTGCCATAATGCCATTGTGGTATTTATGTATTTTTTAGCCATTTAATTTGTTTAAAATTGTGCTATTGTTTTTATTAAGTTCCTGTCTTTTTTTTTGTTTGTTTTTTGGTACCATTGGTGGTTCAGTAGTAGGATTCTCACCTTTCATGTGGGAGATCTGGGTTTGAGTCCCGGCCAACGCACCTCATGTGCAGCCACCACCTGTCTGTTCTTAAGACTCACATGTTCCTATGATGCTGAACAGGTTTGAGCAGATTTTTTTTTCCAGACTAAGACAAACTAGGAAGAAAGGCCTGGCGATCTACTTCCAAAAAATCAGCCAGTGAAAACCTTATGAATCACAATGGTCCAATCTGCAACTGCTCATGGGATAGCAGAGGACTGCGCATTTTGTTCCGTTGTACTTGGGGTCGTCATGGGTTGGGGGTGACTTGATGGCAGCTAACAACAGTATCTCTTTTCATATATGTCACTGATGAAGCTTTTGAGTGTTGTGTCCGAACCCCATTTTTTCCATAATCTCCGTGGTTTCTCTTGTGCTTTTTTGGGAAGAATGATGATTTTTAGGACCACATATGTTGCATAAAGCTGGAATCACAGCTGAGGAGTGGGCCCTGTCTCTAGGGTAGCATGGTCATCTCCATTGTCAGTAGTCCTTCCCATGTCATAGTTGCACGTTTCTGTGATGTAAAAAAAAAAAAAAAAAACCACTGCCGTTGAGTCGATTCTGACTCATAGTGACGCTATAGATAATAGTGAATTCCTGGGGTGGTTTCTGAAAATCCATTTACCAAGGCTACATTGGAACCTGACTTTGTCTTCTAAGAAATTTATTATTATTATTGTTATTTTTGGCTTTAACAAAGAGAAATTTATTCTCTCACAGTCTAGGAGGCTAGAAGTCCAAATTCAGGGTGCCTGCTCTAGGGGAAGGCTTTCTCTGTCAGCTCTGGGAGAAAGTCCTTGTCACCAGACTTCCCAGGTCCAGGAGATTCTCAGTGCAGGAACCCTGGGCCCAAAGGATGCGCTCTTCTCCTGGCTCTTGTTTCTTGGTGGTATGAGGTCCCCATGTCTCCCTGCTCACTTCTTTCTTTTATATCTTGAAAGAGATAGACTTAAGACTCAAACTAATCTTGTAGACTGAGTCCTGCCTCATTAACATCATAGAGGTAGGATTTACAACACATAGGAAAATCACACCAGGTAACAAAATGGTGGACAGTCACACAATACTGGTAATCATGGCCTAGCCAAGTTGACACATATTTCGGGGGGGCACAGTTCAATCCTTGACGCCTTACTATGATAAATCTGGCAAGCTTTGTCATAAAATATTTTATAGAATACTCTAAAAGTATCCGTACTCTGGTGGCTAAACATTTCTGGTACCTTTTTCTATAGCGATGGTTCTCAAAGTCGGGTCACTGAGTACAGCATCAACATTACCTGATGTCAGGGATTGAATTGTGCTCCTCACCTTCTCCCTCAAAGTATGTATTGAAGTCCTGGTCCCTGTAGTTGTGGATGTGATTCTGTCTGGAAATAAGGTTTTCCTTTTTTTATGTTAATGAGGTCACACTAGAGTAGGTTTGGCCCTAAACCTAATCCCTTCTGAGTTATACAAATAGCAGAATAGACACAGAGAGACATGGGCAAGACAGGTGCCAGGGAATACCAAGGAATGCCAAGGAACTCTCAGGGTTACCTACAAAGACTTTGCTCTATGGTTGATGCCTTGATTAGAACTTCCAGCCTGCAAAACTGTAAGAAAATAATTTTCTCTTCCTTTTTTTTTTTTTTGACTTACCCACTTGGGGTATTTCTGCTGTAGCAGCACTAAGTACCTGGAACACTTGCCAACTTATGAGAAGTGCGCAAGAATTAATTTTCATCTTATTGGGAGTGGTGTCACCTCTGTTAAAAATGCATGTTCTGTATCTTCAATTATTTTAAATCAATGCTGTTGTTGTTAGCTGCTGTCGATTCGGCTCCAACACATGGCAACCTTATGTTTAAATAAATAGATCTGCTTTTTAAATGAATGTCAGAGTACCTTAGAAGAATATACTTGAGTTTGTGGGAGATAAGCAGTTGTTTGGGTGTGTTTCCTATTATCTTATGAGTGAGTCTGACATGGAATTAAGTACAACAGAGTGGCTACCTTACAGCTAATCCCGATGAGCAGGTAGGCGTGAGAACGAACACAATGCCTCCCCCCGCCACTGCCTCACTTTTTCTCCGTAAAAAAATAAAGAGTACACATCTAGGCAAAAACAAACGGGAAGAAATCAATTGTTGAATAATAAGTGCTTCTGGCTTGTCAGGCCTTGTTTAGCACCTGTAATTAATCATCTTTATAAGATGTGAAATGATAGATCCCAGCCTAGGGTATTAAAGCTTTCAGTGCTTCTGAATTGTTAATATGCATCTGAATCACCAGGGCATCTTGTTAAATTGCAGACTCTGATTCAGCAGGTCTGGGGTAGGGGGTGGGGGCTGAGATTGCACTTCTGGCAAGTTCCCAGAGCATGCAGGTGCTGCTGGCCCTCGGACCCCACTTTGAGCAGCAATATCCAAAGAGAACATGAAGGCATTTATTTGGGGACCCTCAGACTATTTGCAGAATTTCAGAAAGTCCAAAGCACTGGTTCTCAACGGTGGGGGTGGGGGGTGTAATTTGTCCCTTTGGGAGATATTTGGCAACGTCTGGAGATATTTTTGGTTGTCATAACTGGAGGGTGGATGGACAGCACAGCCCCCTGCCCCCTGCCCCCGACAAAGAATGATCTGGCCCAAAATGTCAACAGTGCTGTGCTTGAGAAACCCTTGGCAAAAGAAAATTGCAGACTAACAAAAATACCCTCTCTTCTTGAAGAGAGCAGTAGTAATCCCCAACAGTTTTGGCGTTTGTAGAGGTCTCTAATCAATTTAAAATGAGGAGGTAAATTCATTGTAATATAGGTAAATGCAGTTACATAGATTAAAGAAAGGCACTGTTGGAATTATGAGATCTATAGAGAAAAACACCAAAGGGGCTGAGGTTGGTGGCAGGGGTGGATACGGCTGCCCTCAGGGAGAGACTGAATGTGGCAGACTGACCAGGCCGAGCACACTGTTTATTGGAGTGGTATGCTAGTGAGCCCATCTGGATATTTCTGGAACAAACTGGGGACATTCCTTTGGTTCTTGAATATGACTTGCAGCTGGGTAGGAAAATGGTTCAATACTGTGATCCACAGATTGAGGGTTCTTTTTAACAACAGAAATAATCCGGAATTCACTGAGGAAGATTTTCCCCCTTCTAGCAAGGAACAAACATCGATGCTTAGGTCTAGGTATGCTTATCAGTAAACCATTCTTAGCATCATAATATGTACATGGTGGACCACAAATGGGGAAAGTTGGCCTCTAGGGCAGACTCCCAGGGCCCCTTGGGAGACCCATAACTGAGGCTCGCCTTTGCCCTCATCCTTTCTTCCTGCAGGACTGCTTTCCTCTCCTGGGTCGTGTCTCTGGGTCTTCCTCCATTGGCCAGTCACAACAGGTGCACCTCTCCATTGCCTTCTGTCTGTCCCCAGATGAAATGGGAGCACCCACCAGAGAGGTGCTTGAAGTCCTCCAGGAACTTTGTGGGTAGTGAGAGTCTGTAGCTTGTTGACCTGTGGTAGTGTCTTGATTTTTCAATGCATTGATTCCAGCAGTTTGAATTTGAATCATTTAAAGCAACAAGAATGAATGATAAAAGTAGCTCATCTGAGGATGAATAGTTTGAAAGCTCTTTTCTTCCAAGTGTAATTTTCCATTTGGTGTAAAGGAATTTTAATAGTATGCAATTTTCTCCTGAGAGGTCTCTGTGAGTCTACTTTAGAATCTTTCTTGGGAGATCTCATGATTGTAAACTAATGTCAACTGGATAATGCATTATAGAGGGGACAGAAAGTTACAGGAGTTGTTGAATTGTTTACAGATAGTTTCAAAGCCTGTTGACTCTGAAGGATAGAAGCATCTAAGGAACTAACAGTTAATCTCAAGGCCAGTGGAACTTTAGAGGCTGATCCCAGCTCTTGGGCAAGGGTGTGTTGAGCCTGTGTATTATGTATATACTTACGTCAAGAAAATGCAGATTTTTTCCTACAAATAACAACATGTCTGTAAAACAGTTGACTCTGTCATCTGGAAAAAATATTCTTTATTTTCTGTTCCCACCAGTAAAATCAAATTAATTAGCTGAACCATCATAATTTCTCTTATTTAATTTTAAAATGATGGATTGTATCCGTGACCTGTCTCTACACAATTCATCTGCTAGAGTGAATCATAGGAAATTGCCAGCATGTGACCATTTTTACCTGGAAACCCAGCAGTTTCCTATAATCCAACCTAATATTATTTAAAAAAAAAAAAAAAAAACCTGTTGCCATTGAGTTGATTCCGACTCCTAGCAACCCTACAGGACAGAGTAGAACTGCCCCAAAGAGCGGCTGGTGGATTTGAACTGTCGACCTTTTGGTTAGCAGCCGAGCTCTTAACCACTGCACCACCAGGGCTCCAGTATTATTTAGTGATGGATTTAATTCTTGCCAGGAAAAAATAGCTTTTAAGAACATGAGGGGGTAATATCTAGGTATAATGTGTTTTCGAATATCTGGCTTTGTCTGCTGTGTTTTTCTCAGTACAGGATATGGTTTCATTCCAGTGACACCTTTCATTTGGGGGTATGCATGAGTCACAGTGGTTCACTCTGTTATTTTCCAACCATACATATATCTCATTTCTCCTAATTTTTAAAATGATGGGCTAAATAGGTGGAGCACAGGGCATTTTTAGGGCAGTGAAACTCTTCTGCGTGATCCTGTAACGGCAGACACATGATAATATGCATTTGTCAAAACCCACAGGACTGTACAACACAAAGAGTGTAAAACTATGGACTTTCATTAATAATACTGTGTCAGTATTGGTTCATCAGTTGTAACAAGTGTACCACGTGAATGAAAGATGTTAATAACAGGAGAAACTGCAGGGGGAGAGGGGATATATGGGAACACTGTACTTTCTACGCAATTTTTCATAAACCTAAAATTGCTCTAAAAAATAAAGCGTATCAAAATGGTGGACCGTCTATCTTCTAGCTGTACTGTATTTTCACCCAAATAATGTGTGCCTTCTACATTTGTTTGCCCCCTGTGCCTTCCCCCCGTGAGGTATTTTCAATAGTGTGCTGTGCTAATTTTTTTCACAGCAACGTATAAAAAAAATATCGGCATAGCAGTGCGTATGAAAATACTTCGAGGTGGAAGGGCATGATTGGCAAACACACATAGAAGGTGCGTGTTATTTGTGTAAAAATACGGTATGTGTTAAAATTCTTGTTCATAAATCCCATATTTAAGATTAAAAACAAAAAACAAAAAATTCCTACTTCTACCCTGGCATTGTCAAACTGTATTCAACCAGACACCAGTATCTCAAAATATTGACAAGCGGTCCTTGGTATAAAAGGGGGATTCTGAGGTCACAGAAGTATCCAGAAACACTGGGATTAATTATATAGTTTCTCTACTGCTGATCTAACGTCCATTACTATTCTCCAGGATGGAGATGTAGACGGTATTATTTTACAGTACATTTGGCTGTAGAATACCTATCAGCATCACAGGGAGCTAGTAATCCTTGATTTACATTCTGGAAAATCCTGTTCCACGTTAGTAACCAGAAAGGTTTGTTACTAATTGACTGTGACTTTTTTTTCCCAGATGATATCTGTTATTTTTTCCAGCTTTTTGTCCATTCCAAAATACACATGGGCTTGACCTAAGACTTTTGCTAAAAGAATATTATTCCCCTCTAGGGAAATGAAAGCAGCATGTTTCCACACAAGTGTAGAAATCTTAAAACAACTAAAAATGACACACACACACAAAAGTACCAGATCATGATTATATTCATTGCAAAAATTAGACTCACAGGTTTTATTGTGGCCGTTATATTGTCAGGGCCTGATGTGGGCAGGATCAGGGCAGTGCCATGCTAAGGAGCTTACCGTTCCCTCTCGACTGCTGTGATTATGTGGGGTATATTTAGAAATTGTAAAGAAAGCAAAGCATCAGCTAAGATGCCCCAGTGGACGTTCACAAATGAAAGTCTCTCCCATTATGAGAAAACTCCCCAAAGAAAATATTTGCATGGCGATTAATGAAGAGCTCTTTTCTCACAAAAATGATGTTGTAATGTTTCAGGGAAAACAGCGACTGCAACATACTTTTTATTGTCCTTTTTTTTTTTTTTTATCTCCTAGAGCTGAGTATCTCATTAGAGAACATAAGAAAGGGGGAATGGATAGGAGGCCTGCTTTGGTTGCCTGCTTAGAGGAATCTCCACATCTTAGTAAGTGTATAGGTTTTATCCTTTGTTGTTGTTAGTTTCCATTGATTTGGCTTCAACTCATGTCAACACCATGTACAACAGAACAAATTATTGCCCAGTCTTGTGCCATCTTCGTGATCGTTGCTATGTGTGGTAGTTAATGTTGTGTGTCAACTTGGCTGGGCCATGATACTCAGTGGTTTGGCAGTGATGTAATGATATAAGTTATCTTCCATCTTGTGATATAATGTTATCTCCTCCATGATGTAATCTGATGTGATCAGCCAGTCAGTTGTAAGGGGAGTTTCCTTGGTGGTGTTGTCTGCAGCCAATATATATGGACATTGTGGCAAAGCTTGCTGGCTTTTGCTTGCTCTGGATCCTGCATCTGCCTTGTCATCATCAGACCTCCAGTTCTTGGGCCTTGAGCTAGTGGCCTGCCGTACTGCCTGTCGATCTTGGAATTTGTTGGCCTCCACAGCCTGTGAGCCAGCAGCCTTCCATCTTACCTACTAATCTTGAATTTGTCAGCTTCTGCAGTTCATGAGCCAGCAGCCTGCTCTCTGACCTCCTGATCTTGGGTTCATCAGCCCCTGCAGCTACATGAGTCAGGAGAAGCCTTCAGCCTGACACCTGACCCATAGACTTGGGATTTGCCAGCCTTTACAAACTGTGTGAGCCACTTCCTTGAGACCCCTCTCTCTCCATATATGTGTGTGTGTGTGTGTACTTTGAGATCCATGGCTGGAAAACCCGTCTTGTACAAACTCACAGAAAGAGATAAGTGACGTGGTAGTTTCTTGATCGATAAACTTTTACTGTCTGGCTTGTTTGCTTAGCTAGATTCCACGGTGTTCTGTCCAGGTTTACCACAATAACACAGCATAGTTTTCTGTTAAGTCTTTTTATATAAGAGTGAGCGTTTAGTTGGGGGAGTGAGGGCTCTGTGTTATTCATCCAGTGGTTGCGATGTGAACTCATTTAATCTCTGTGCTGAGTGGCTTAGTGGCTGAGATGTTTTGGGTCACCTGAAGGGATCAGTGTGGCTGGGCTTCTCTCCTTTGTCTCTTGTATGCAGTATGGAACAGTGAGTGTTCCCGGAGTTGGCCTGAGAACCCTTCCCCAGGCCACACTGAGTTTCCGTCTTGGAACCAGCTTGGCTTAACCCTGGGGAGGACCCAGGCCTAGTGCCAAGAAGTTCTCCCGGGAGGCCTCTGAAGATGTGGAGAGACGGAACTCCCTGCAGAGTTGCAGCCTGTTACACTAAATCTCCTGGCATATTTAAGACCCTCGGGGGGAAGAGGAGAAAGACCTCCGTCAGCGGTACGACATCCTTGCACAGAAGGCCAACTGTCTTCTCCATGCACATTGCCCTAGTGACAAAGGTGTATGTGCACCATGCTTAATTACATTCATCGAATGAAAGAAACTAGATTTGTGGAGGACTTCTTTTCACTGAGTTGGGGAACTCCAGTTCTTTGGGCAAAGTAAAGACACCACTTAACCAAGTCGATTCCAACTTATGGTGATCCCATGTGTCAGAGTATAACTATGCTCCATAGGGTTTTCATGGCTGTGACCTTTTGGAAGTAGATTGCCAGGCCTTTCTTCCATGGCACCTCTGGGTGGATTTAAATCGCCAATTTTTTGGTTACTAGCTGCGAACTTAACCAGTTGTCACACAGGGACTCAAAAGACACCAGTGAGTGGTTGACTTTTAGGGTATGAGCCGTTATTTGTGGAATATTGGAAATCTTTGGTTCTCCAGGGACCAGTGCTCCAGGACGTTGCATTTTGTGATCCCTGATTTCATTTCTCCCTTTTGCCTGCCTTTTGGTTCATTTGGTCAAATATGACCACTGATTTTCGTTATCATTGGCCCTTAGACACAAAGCAGGGAACAGAAATGAAAGTCAGGCCAGTAAGTTACGTAAGAGGTCATCAATTCCCATAATGTGTTGGTCAGAGGAAAGGTGGAAGCCAGCATTTGACAGGAAGAACGTTGCTTTGTTGTAGATCGACTGTGCCCACCTCACTGTCTCAGTCTAATGGACAGCTTGGCTTAAGCTCAGAGGAGAATCTTGCCATTTGAAAAACTAAGATAACCATATGCCTTAAGATGGAGTTCAGACTTGAGAAATCTTGAGGATCCCTGAGACTGTATTTGAGAAATGCTACATTTATAGTGAAACTTTTTAGCTCGATATAAATTATGGTAAACATAGCTGCCAACTCAGGTCCATAATTTGGGCATCAAACCTAGTTAGAAAATGGCCATCTAGATCTAGAGTTGGCACACTGCTGCCCATTGGCCAAATCTGGAAATCCTCCTGTTTTTGAATGGTCCATGAAGTCAGAATGGTTTTTAAATGGTTGGAAAAAAAAATCAAAAGAAGAATAATACTTTGTAACATGGGCAGATTATTTGAAATTCAAATTTCAGTGGCCGTAAATAAAGTTTTATTGGTAAACAGTCATGCACATTCACTTGTGTATTATTTATGGCTATTTTCATGCTACAGTGAGAGAGTTGAGTAGTCTCAACAGAGGCTACATGTGGCCCTCAAAGCCTAAAATATTTACTGTCTGGCTCTTTACCCAAATAGTTTGCTGACTCCTGGCTTCAGTAATCCAGAACATGCTTGTTATAAGTTTTGTCAGAGAACCTTCCAAATGAAATCACAATAATTAGAATTCTTCATGGAGAACTGGTAGACCCCTGAGAACAAATCTACTAAATGCTTACTCTGAACAAGGCCACGTGAAGGTATGACCATGGCCTTCAGCCACGAGATGCTGATAGTCTTGAGCCATATCCTGAATGCCCCAGCCCTTCTCACTCCCTCCCCTCTAATACACACACACCTCATGGCTATTTTAAAAATGTGTTTCTTCTCCTGAGCTCTACCGGACTACCATTTAGAGCTGTAGAAAGAGATGGCGAATCCATAATAGAAACCTTTCCTTCCTCTGACCTACTGTGGCCCAAGATGTGCTCACATTGAAACTCTCAGGTGACCCCAGACTGCTCATTGTGCTTCAGTTCCAATGACCTCCCCAGATCTCCCGACAAGTAGAAAGGGTGACACACAAAATTGTGCCTCTACTTTTGAGAGATCTCAGGTAAGCCCTCTCTGCCCCCAAGTGTGTAGCAGGAGTTTAGACATTGGAAGTAATAGGGACTGCCAGGAGAAAAAACTGCCCAAGAGTTTAAAATTCTGGCCACTTAGGGAACACGTGATCTCTATACTGTTCCCTCCCCCTGACTCTGAGCTCACAAGCCTCCTTGTTTTCCTCTATGGGGCTTACAGAGTTCAAGCTCCAACTGTAGTGATTTCTGGAATTATTTTATTCCCCTGACCAGCCTGGGAGCTCTTGGAGTTGGACTCTGTCTCTTCCTTATCCTTGTGTGTCTGCTGGTGCTAATAGCTTTGGGTGATACGTTTTTCATCTGATCTCTCAAGAAACATTTTTTGAGCACCTATTGTATGCAGGGGTGGATCATAAAAATAGTTAACATTAGCTGTAGGTGAGGTCCTGTGGCCAGTGCAAGGAGAACAGAGCTTCTAGAGACAGAAATTTCTCTTGGTAATTTTTCACACTTTGGTCATCAGGGAATGAGTTCTTCATAGTACATCATGGCTCTTTACTTTTGGAGGAAAGTGTGTTTCTTTGTGTGGAAAACCATTCTGTTTATTTAGTCATATAGATACTGCATGGAAGAGCTGTCTCCTGGTAAAAGGTAGAAGGTGGGTCTTGGAGAAAATGCTTCCATTAAAGTGATGTGTGGAAGGACCACTTGAAATCTACATGTTCATGTCACCTTCTCATGTTGAAAAATCTGAAAATAAAATGTTGAAACACCTGCATTCTTTAATCAGCCTCGCACTTGGGCTCACTCAACCCTTTATTCTGCTCTGGATCTATGTCACCCAGTCCTATACCTTAGGAGATGTGGATTAAAGGAGAATGTTCTGGACTCATAATACTTAATACCATTCTCTTCCAAAGTAGATCTTTTGTTAAAGATCTCGGAAATGGGTTGAATCATTGAGAAAAGGGATATAGATACATCTTTCACAAGTTGTGGCTGGCATAAATCTACCTTTCTGGCCCCATCTCCCAACATATTCCTATAAGCATCTTTTGCCTCATCATGCTAACCCATTCGCTCTCCCCAGATTTGCCATGTTCTTCATAATGCTATATTTGCATATTCTGTTCCCACTCCCTCAGCTGTCTGTCTAACTAACCCCTACTCTTCTTTCAGTCCTCTGCTCAGAGCCTTTTCATGATTCTCTCCTCTGTGCCGCCATCCAGTATAGAGCATGCCCCCCTTACCCATCCAATCACATGGTATTACCAGTATTTGTTGACATGTTCATGTCTCTCACGAGCTTGTCAGCACTTTGAGGGCAATCATTGTGACCTGTTAAATTTGACACCAAGCCTGACACACGATAAGGGGCTCAGTAAACCTTGGTCTAATGGACAAACGGTCACATATACTTTGGCTCTTTGTTTTGTTCTGTAAGTCAGGACTAAACCTGTTTCCTATTTGTAGAAGTCCATTCTTGGAATGCTCTTCTCCATAATTAGAAAAGTTAATGCATTCCTTTTAGTTCATGAAAAGTCCTATCCATAAACCTATCATTGGCTTTCTGCATCGGAGATAAGACCAAACTTTGGAGCTAGGAATGTTGGGACGGTAAACCTCTTACTCTCTGTTGTTAGTAATGAGTTACCACACCGCACAGCAAAGTGCTGTAGGGGTAAAGGAACTGGAATTCCACACCAGAACATTCTGCTAAGGAAAGGAAACTCTCGGCAAAGCATTTAAGATTGAAAACAAATTTTCATGACACAAATCAGAGAACAACAGATTCATGTTCTCTCTCACTCTTATTGCCTCTTATTTAATCAGTGGGACACACTTGAGTCAATTGTGGGAGAATAGAGTAGGAGGTTCAAGATGGTTCATTGGGTACAGGAAAAAAATATTGACACCTCTATATTTCTTTAAAAATGAAGACATTAAGCTTGACTTATGTTTAACATATATATTCCTAATACAAATATATAATCTGTGCCTAAATTTACATGTAGTGGAAATATATATATATATATTTTTAACTGATAGAGGTGTATGGCCAAAAAATTTTGGAGACTTTTGGGAAACAGAGCCGAAGTATTTACTTCCTAACCCTTAAGAGCTTACATATAGGACTATTTATTGTGAATAGAAGCTTCAGGGAAAGGACCTCAAGTTCTTTGTGGAACCGCTTGGTACCCCATGGAGGAGAGCTGCAGAGCCTCAAGCCTGGAATGTGTCTGAGAACTGTGGAGGGAGGGACATTACCTCAGATGGCAGTGGCTTCAAGAAAATTGAATGGATCAAAACACTTATTTCTTTAAACTGGGAAAGAAGAGTGGAAAGTACGTAAAAGTTGCCTTTGCGTGTTTTCATGAGGAGTTTTCTCATCACAGTTGCAGAACTGTAGGCATCTTTGAGCTGGTTGTCGCCCAGCAATCACATAGTCCAGCCACCATCCAACAATCCAGTATTTAGATGAGGAAACTGAGCTGAGGAGAAGCAAAGTAATATGCCCCAAATCGCAGAGTTGACAAATGGCATGGCGGACAGTCTTTGATTCAGGCATATGTGAATCTGTGGCTGAGGAAGTAAAGATTTTGTTGTTTGGAAGGAGGTTTACAGAGAAGGGACTAAAATGCAAGTTCACCCAGTGCTTACCAGGTGAACGTTACTAATTGAGATCCCAGCTTTTGCCCGAAGGAGTGAGAATTCCTGGACTTCTGAAAATGCCAATTTGGGGACAGTGTTGATAGGCCGCCTGGTACATAAGCATACACAGAAATCGATGAAGTAGGTCATGCATCATCATGATCTACTTTAGTTCTTGTCAGAATTGTTGATGGAGGATACCGACATGAATTTCAAGCGAGTTAAATAATGACTGAACGTTAAAAGGCAGCACGATTATATCCAGGCTGTGCCTGTGAGGTAGTTGAGCTGCCAAGGAGATTCTCGAAGCCCTTTTGGTATGTCAGTATTCTGCTAACCAGACAACTGTTGCTGACTTGCAATGTAAAGCAGGCTTTTTTCTTGAGATGATAGTTCCCAGAATGAGAAATTCTGTCATATCCAAGGGCTGTGTTGGACAGGAGGTTCAAATGTTCATTTTCCTAGCCCTGGAATGCAGTGTTTCCTAGGTATGCAACTAGCTGCCCAGGTCTAGAGCGCACAGCCTAGAAGGAAAAATGCCCAGTGCATGGTAGGCAAAATTTTCTGCCTCTGGGCATTCACAAGGCTGCATTGTGGAAACAGAAGCTTCGCAAATTGTTCATTGTTCTGGGGCTCTGACTTTGGCAGCCAGAAACGAATTCATTATGTGGTGATTGGCATACTTTTCTTCTGTTTATTTCGTGCCACGAGTACAGTAATGCATTCCGTGCTCCCGGGACCTCTCCCTCTACCTCTTAGCTCTGGAGTCTTTGCCTTGCCTTTTGTTCCTCCTTCCCCATGCCTTTCCAAAGCCTGGAGACAGGCGGACTTGTGACGGCTCGCCTTAGATGGTCCGAGATGGCTAGGTGGATCCATTTCCCCCAAATCTGAGAAAAACACACTTTGTTCTCACATCTGGCTGGTCATCCAGCCACCAGATACTTATTAAGCGCCCACGGAGTGCATAGCAGCCACTCAGGCCACCTCTCGAGGCCGCAGGCTCAGACAGAGCTCCACAATGGCAAATGCACCACAGTTCTTCCTCGGGTTTCCTGCCCCCGAAAGTAGGGCCTCTTGGGTTTAGAGGAGGGAAACTGAGAAGCAGCTCTTTCAAAATTATCCTTTCCAAGTGCTTTTGGATTTTATCTGAATTGCTTTGTGCAGCTGGGGGAAAGAAAAAAGATTAGCGTGACTTCTCACAAGGAAAGGTACTATTTTTTATGCATTCCAAAACAGGCTTCTCAAGCTTGAGTGTAGGTTTGTGCCATCTGGGGAGCTGGTTAAAATGCAGATTCTGATCCAGGAGGTCTGGGGTGGGGCCCGAGATTCTGCATTTCTAACAAGGCTCCCAGGTGATGCCCGTACTGCTGGACCATGCTTGAGTAGCAAGCACTAGATCGATGTTTCTCAGCCTTGGCTCCACAGTGGGATGATCTGAGGAGCTTTAAAAAATACCGGTGCCTGGGCCCCACCCCAGGGATGCTGGTTTAATTGGTCTTGGGTGAGACCTGGGCATAGGGATTTAAAAAAAATCTCTCCAGGTGGTTTCCATGTGCATGATTGTGGAGGGATTGCAGCTTTGCATGTTTAAGGATTGGACTTGACCTCTTGAAAAGCTTGTTGTTAGTTGCAGTTGAGTTGATTCCAACTCATAGTGACCCCATGTGTACAGAGTAGAACTGCTTCATAGGGTTTTCAAGGCTGTGACCTTTTGGAAGCAGATCGCCAGGCCTGTCTTCCGAGACGCCTCTGGGTGGGTTTGAAACGCCAACCTTTTGGCTAGTAGTCAAGCACAAGGACTCTTCTTGGAAGGCTAAGTCCTTCTTTTTGGTCCTAAGCCAAACTAGGCCAAGTTGTTCAGTCCCTGAAGAAGTGGTACTTGAAAAAAAGCATCCTCTAACTCACTGGTTCTCAACTAGGAGAGATCGTGCTCCCTAGGGAACATTTGGCAATGTCTGAAGACACTTCTGGTTGTCACAACTGGGGGCGGTGGTGGTGGAGTGCTACTGGCATCTAGTGGGTAGAGGCCAGGGATGCTGCTAAACACTGTACAATGTACAAGGCAGCCTCCCCCCGCAACAAAGAACGATCTGGCCCAAAATATCAATGGTGCTGAGGTTGAGAAAGCCTGCTGGTATAACTTATCTAACTCCTGCCCTCAACCGGCTAAGGAGGTTCAATTTACTTTCTTTAATGACTATCGAGAGTAATTAATTAATATTATGTGTCATTTTTTTTAGTCATATAGCTTTCTTTCGTGTCTAATTCTGTTGTATTAGATGACAGTGTGGCAAGTATTCCAAACTTGAAAGTCAGTTTTCCTCCTCTGTAAAATCAAGCTGTGGAAGTACAAGTTCCCAAAATCCCTTTCAGTTAAAAAATTCTGTGACTCTGTGTTTACTGGTTGAACAAAAAACAAATCTTGCGTTTGCCCAGTTCTATTACGAAACAGCCACCCCACTCTAGGTTCTCATCACATTCAACACTTTTCCTTCCTAGTACTTATCACAGCTTGAAATTAGATGGATTATTTGAGTAATGCCTTTTCCCCAACAAACTGCCAACTTCATGAGGGTACGGACCATGTCTGTTTTGTTCTCCGTTGTATCCCCAGTGCCCAGCAGAGTGTTCTGGGATTTAGTCAATATTCCACAAGTATTTGTTGGTTAGATGGATTTGCTAATAGAATCTAGATCAGCATCCCTGGGAACAGGAATCAGGTTGTTATCCACACATTCACATTTAATATCTTTTGTCTTCTAACCCTCTGCTACCAGAGGAGTTGTAGGATGATGTTATTCTCTGGGAATTGGCTGTACATTAGAATCACTTGGAGTCACTTTGGAGCCCTGGTGGCACAGTGGTTAAGAGCTTGGCTACTAACCAAAAGGTCAGTAGTTCGAATCCACCAGCCGCTCCTTGGAAACCCTATGGGGCAGTTCTACTCTGTTCTGTAGGGTCCCTATGAGCTGGAATCGACTCCGTGGCAATAAGGTTTGGAGTTGCTTTAGAACTATCGATGCCCAGGCCACACTCCATGGATTTCTTTGGCCTGGGGCTGAGGCGGGCGTCAGTGGTTTTAAAAGCTCTCCAGGTATTATGGATTGAATTGTGTTCCCCCAAAATAATGTGTGTCAGTATGGCTAGGCCATGATTCTCAGTATTGTGTGACTGTCCACCATTTTGTCATCTGATGTGATTTTCTTCTGTGTTGTAAATCCTGCCTCTATGATGTTAATGAGGTGGGATTAGTGGCAGTTATGTTAATGCAGCAGGACCTAATCTACAAAATTAGGTTGTATCTTAAATCAATCTCTTTTGAGATATAGAAGAGAGTAGAGAGCAGAGAGACCTCATACCATCAAGAAAGCAGTGCCAGGAGCAGAGTGCATCCTTTGAACCCAGGGTCCCTATGCTGAGAAGCTCCTAGTCCAGGGGAAGATTGATGACAAGGACCTTCCTCCAGAACCGACAGAGAGAAAGCCTTCCCCTGGAGGTGAAACCCTGAATTTGGACTTCTAGCCTACTGGTCTGTGAGAGAATAAACTTCTGTTTGTTGAAGGCATCCGCTTGTGGTATTTCTGTTACAGCAGTACTAGATGACTAAGACACCAGGTAATTCCAGTGTGCAGTCAAGATTGAGAACCATGGTGTAGATCCTTGCTTCTCTAAATGTGGTCCCCAGATCCTTGCTTCTCTAAATGCGGTCCCCAGATCCTTGCTTCTCTTAATGTGGTCCTGGGACTGGCAACATCAGCATCACCTGGGAGTCTGTTGGAAATGCAGATTCTCAGGCCCCACCCCAGACCTGTGGAATCACTCTGCTCTTTAACAAAGTCTTCAGGTGATTCATGTGCATGTTACTGTTTGAGAAGCCAATGTCCCATTATTCTAGTTGGCTGGCAGAGTTGTTGACTCCACACTGAAGGAAAGGGTTTGTATACTTCTAGAGGCTGGAGAGGTCTGCAGTGCAAAAATATTTTGCGGAGAAAGGGGTATTGTTGCCATCAGGGTCAGTTGTGATTCTATTTTAGATCATTGGCTTGGCGGGGGAGGGGGGGCGGGGGGACACAGAGCAAAAACACTTTTTTTTTCCCTACTTCATTTCTAGTCTTGGTTTTGAAAACCACCACCAAGCAAAACCAGAAAAAAAAAAGTGATGGGGGGAGGGGGCTGCAGGAACCAAATGGAAGGAATAAAATAAGCTCGCCCTGTGTGGAAGCAAAATAAAAGGCAGCAAGTTACATCTTTTTCTTCCAGAGAAAAGAATGTGTTTCCTGTTTGCGCTCCCTGGAAGCCTGAGCACAATGCTACAGTGTGTGGAGCTGATGAACAAAGAATATAGAAATGGCTGAGAGGACAGAGTTTGACCTGCCAAACATTAGCTCAGTTAGAAACCATGTGACACATGTAACTCCTGACTTTATGTACCAGGGTAGAAGAGAAAGAAACATGTATGGGTGTCTCTCTATCCTTTGAGGCTTCCCATGAAAGAAAATGGAAGGTAATTAATTTTACCTTCCAGAATGTGACTGTACATTTGCAGATCTGTTATGATTGAAAGCTCTGTTCAGTACCTAGCTTGTAACCAAATGGCTTGTAACCAAATGCAAGAAAGTGGACTTGACAATAATTCACGGTTGCACAAAGAAATGTTTTTGAAACATGACGTTTTACATTAATGTTTACTGCATTCCATAGACAATATAAAACATCACTTGAATCACAGAAAAATGGACAGAAGGTGCTGAAAGGGACCCCTAGGGATCATTTAATTCAGTGGTTGTCAACCTGCTTTTCCACCCCCAACCCTTCTGTAGAGTATAAGACCCTTAATTAAGAGCATTGACTCCATAATGCCCGTATTTTCAAACAGAGTGGGATATAGCAGAAATCTTAGTGGAGAGGAACTCATTTTGGAACAGGGCTTCAAACTGGTTCTTTCACGTTTGACACCCTCACTGAGTGTTTGCATTCTTACCCCGAGATATACTGAATCAGAATTTACACTTGTTAAAATGTAGATTCTGATTCAGTATATCTGGGGTGGAAAGTCAAATTCTCAGCAGGGGTCCAACAGAGAAGAACCGGTTCAAAGCCTTGTTTTGGTACAACAAAAACAAAAATCCTCAGTGGTTCTGAGGGGCCCCATACAGCACTGGAATCAGCTGGGGAGCTTTAGAAGCAACTGCTCTCTGGGTTCCACTCCCAGAGATTTGGATTTAATTGATCCTGGGACTATTAAAATCTGCCCAGGTGTGTTAGTCATCTAGCGCTGCCATAACAGAAATACCACAAGTGGATGTCTTTAACAAAGAGAAATTTATTTTCTCACAGTCTAGTAGGTTACAAGTCCAAACTCAGGGCGTCAGCTCCAGGGGAAGGGTTTCTTTCTCTGTCGCCTCTGGAGGAAGGTCCTTGTCTTCAATCTTCCCCTAGTCGAGGAGCTTCTCAGGCTCAGGGACCATGTGTCCAGAGGACGCGCTCTGTTCCTGGTGCTGCTTTCTTGGTGGTATGAGGTCCCCAACTCTCTGCTTGCTTCCCTTTCATCTCTTGAGAGATAAAAGGTGGTGCAGGCCACACCCCAGGGAAACTCCCTTTACCTTATATCAGGGAGGTGACCTGAGTAAGGGTGGTGTTAAAGATCCCACCCTAATCCTAACATAAAATTACAATCACAAAATGGAGGACAGCCACACAATACTGGGAATCATGGCCCAACCAAGTTGATACACACATTTTTGGGGGACATAATTCAGTCCATGACAGTAGGTGATTCTCATATGCCACTCAGGTGGAAACTCCTATCTACATCTCCATTGCAAATTGCTGATTCCATCCTATGATTTTAAAAGGTGGTGAGTAAGGCTGGGCGTTAAGTTAATGGCTAGTCTGTGACAGAAATGGACCAGTGGGCTTCGTAGTCTTCCCTGTGGATGCTGCTGCTTCCGTGGTCACCAGGAAGTAGGTGGTGAATTCTTGCTACCAGTGTTCCTGGTGTGGACCAGATGGTGTGAGGAAGCACCATGCTACTCATTCCTGCATCCTTATCCTAGTTTTCCCCCCAAGATGGCCCAGTGTCCCCCTGGAGGAGAAACCCAAAGTAGTAAACCTCATTCCATTTTGGCCATCATTAACTTTTATTATTTGAGCGTTTTTATTTGTTAACAGCAGTGGAAACCCAAAGCCTTTATCAGTGGACAAAGTGAGCACGGATAGGACTGCAGTTAATGTAGTTAGAAGACCAAGGCTGCTATCAGAGGGAGAAGCAGGCCAGTACCCAACTTCATGCATCAGACGTTGAGAATGAGGGTTTCTGTATTCTGGAATCATTCTCTTTGATTCAACAGTCATTGCATTGAGGTGGAGAGAGGTGTGACCCACAAGAAGTGGGTTTGAACTTAGGTTTGACCTTGAAGATCTGTCGTGTTGAGAGCTGGGGAAGTGACAGTGTCCACAGAAGAGTGACTGCCTAGGGTTTCGTGGGTTCTTTTCATGTGTGCTGGGAGAGTAAATGTCTTGAAAGATCACAGAGGATGGAATGACTGGATTATATAGGAATCTATCCTTTCCATGCCCTAAATGTCAGCAGGGCTGGGAACTTGTAAATATGTGTGTGGGTAAGCATTTTTCACCAGGGCTTGGAACTGGTTTGGAACGGGTCAATAATTGCCGAGGTAAATGAGGGCAGTGTACACACTGCATAGCAACCAAATCTTTGCCCGTTGGATTTTGACCTAAGTAGGAAACAAACAACAGTGCCCCAAAGATGGCAGCTGACATACTGCTTTGAATGTTGTTGCTTTCCACAGTCCTGCCAATGATTCAGTCACCCGCATGGATCCCGAAAGTTTCAGGAGCCTGATGCGCGGGAGATTGGATTATTGCAGGACTGCGAGGAGTGACAGACATTTAAAGCAGCACATCAAATGCTATCTTTGAGCGGGGCACCACTGTTTGTTTCCTACTCAGGTCAAAATCCGAAGGGCAAAGGATTCGGTTGCTATGCAACGCATATGCTGTCCTCATTTACGATGGCAGTACTGAACCATTCCAAACCGGTTCGAAGCCCTGTTTCTCACATGCTGAAGCATACCAGTTATATCCTGAGACATACAGTGCTGGAGCCATCAAGATGAAGGAATGCAGTATTTAGGGGGAAATGCTTTAGGATTTCACTGGAGGAAAAAAATGTGATAGCCTACAAAAATATCAATTGAGTTCCTAAAGGCATTGGGTTAAATTAATCATTGATTAGATGTGAAGCCGCAGGGTAACTGCTTTCTAATTCATGAGCTTAACATTTGAATACATTTGCATCAATGCATATGTAGAATACTAATTTGGTGAAGCCTTTTTTGCAGTACCCAACCGAGAAAACAAACGTTTATGCCAGTGAGTTGTAGAATCTGGAGAAGGGGGTAGGTAGGTAACAAGGTCAAGACTGCATTTCTGTTGCTAATTTAAAACACTATAATTGTACCACAGAAGTGTACAGTGTAGGTTTTGTGCTTCTCAGAGTTTTGTTTTTTATTCTGCATGTTTTAGCTTTAAATGAATATGTCAGCTTTTCATTTGGGGCCATTATGATAACATTTGGAAGAAATGGGGGTTGAAAACTAAAGCAAACCACTCAAAACCCACAAAAAGTATGATACTGCTTTCCTGGATAAGGCAAGCCTAGACTCATTTCTCTGCCACTCACACTTCATTGCTCTGCTTATTCATTGCTGTCAAATTAATACCTGGACTCCGCTTAGTCACTCCATCTCTTGTCTGCAGCTGTGACAGGTGGAGGGAGGTGGGACCAAGAGATAGCCCTGGTCCCAAGTTTTTTATACAGTAGAGTCCTAGCACAGTTGTGTGAGGAGGGGAATGAGCCCTCCCCCCCCACCCTCCCCCTATTCATGAAGATTTTGCTGAGGCGGGGGGGTCAGAAAAAGGGCGTTATTGAGGGCAGGTTTGCTTCCAGGAGTCCTTCCTTGCCTGCTAACTTCCCCACCAAACCTTCATGAGCCTTCAATGTGACTAAAGGCCATTGCTGTCAAGTCGATTCAGACTCATAGCAACCCTTTGGACAGAGCAGAACTGCCCCCGAGGGTTTCCAAAGCTGGAATCTTTATGGCAGCAGCAGACTGCCACATCTTTCTCCCGCAAAGTGGCTGGTGGGTTCGAACCGCCACCGTTTGGTTAACACCCAAGCACTTAACCACTCTGCCATCAGAGCTCAGTTTAGAGACTAGAGTCTCTAATTTGGGAGGTGTGATTTTTTAATCTCTATTTGCTAGGGGGAACTTATTGAAAGAAAAAAAAAAGGTAACTAGCTTCAACTTCCGGGACAGCTATTTGAAAAGCTAAGAATCCTTTCTAAGGAGGTAGGCAAGATAATTAATGTAATATTTAATGTTTTTAGCTAATGTGTTAGGTTGGGATGAAATAAAAACAAAATAACCAAACCCATTGCTGTTGAGTCAATTCTGACTCCTAGCGACCCTGTAGGACAGTAGAACTGCCCCATAGGGTTTCCAGGAGGCAGCTGGTAGATTCGAACTGCTGATCCTTTGGTTAGCATCTGTAGTTCACCGTAGCTCTTAACCACTGTGCCACCAGGGCTCCGGATGAAATAAAGTCATGATGA
This sequence comes from Elephas maximus indicus, assembly GCF_024166365.1. NCBI lineage: Eukaryota > Metazoa > Chordata > Mammalia > Proboscidea > Elephantidae > Elephas > Elephas maximus. Next base: position 165,768,890 of record NC_064846.1, read on the forward strand.
AATTTCAGCTTTTATATGTTATGAACACGTTCTAATAAACCAGTCCCTCATGTATATTTAATATAGTTTACTTCTGCAGCTTATAGACTTTGTAAAGGAAGCGGTACAGAATGATTTAGAAATCTTTTTTTAAAAAGCCCTGGGCTCTGAACACAGAGCTGGAGAACCGGACTTCTAGGAAGTAACGGGATTGCTCCTTAAGTGAGGGGTATATGTAAAATGTAGATGTTCAGCGAATGTGATTTTTCTACCCCCTGCTCTGGGTTGGTTTTCTCTTCCATAAAGTTCGGGCAGGCCAAATGATCTGTTGGGTCTTGTGTCTGAGCCGTGCACTATGTGGATCCTCCTCTTGGTATTTGGAAGACTTACGCTGGCGGGAGGGTGTATATTTCCTTCTGTCATTATTTATATCTTTGTTGGTCTGAAGTCCTTGGTCAGGACCCAGGCTCAATTATCCAAAGTCTATGGGAAAACTCAACCCACTTAATGACATGCTGCATTATTTTGTAGTTCTCAGGGGAAAAACTGTGGTAAGAAAATGGAGACTTGTCATTTCTTCTTACACCATGGTTCCAGAAACCAAAGGAAATAAAAATGAGCTAAGGTTGGCAGAATCTTTAGATTAGGGGGTTTGCATTATTGGTTGATAGGTCCTTAAAAACTTTTTCCTTCTCTTTTAGAACAATGCAGAATTGCTTCATGGCCACCAAATGAACTCCTTATGAAATAGAAAGATAAAGTGTAGAACAACAGATTAGCCTTGAGCATTTAGCTAAATCAGAGGAAGCCTAGTCTTGTGCATTTAGCTAAATCAGAGGAAGCCTGATGAATTCATTGACATTCAAAACATAGAAAATCTGGTAGTTGATTCTAGCTAAAAATCTGGTTAATAAAGTATGCACTTCAAACACGGAGAACCATTTTTAGATATTTTATATATTCGATGAACTAGAATATTCTAGATCGGTACTGTCAAATAGAGACACGATGTAAGCCATATGTGTAATCTTAAGTTTTATAGTAACCGCATTAAAAAGGTAGAAGACAGGTTAAATTAATTTTATTTAACCCCATGTATCCAAAGTATCGGAATCGACTTGAGGCAACAGGTTTAGTTTAGTTTAGTTTTTTTTTTTTTAATCCAAAGTGTCATCATTTCAACATGTAATCAACATAAGGAAACCCTGGTGGCATAGTGGTTAAAAGCTACGGCTGCTAACCAAAAGGTCGACAGTTCGAATCTACTAGCCACTCCTTGGAAACCTTACGGGGGAAGTTCTACTCTGTCCTTTAAGGGTTGCTATGAGTCAGAATCAACTTGATGGCAACAGGTTAATCGATATAAAAAAATATTTTTTCTCCCACAACAGGTCTTTTTGAAGTCCGGTGTAAATTTTACACTTCCGGAATGTGGAAATTGGGACTAGCCACAACCAATGCCCAATAGCCATATGTGGCCAGTGACTATTGCAGTGGACACTACGGCTCTAGATATTCAGTCATATACCCAGACTGTGAGAGACAACTAATCAAGGCCCTCACCCTGATTTAGAAAGACTACTTGAAAGAACATTGAGAAAAGAAGCTCTTGGAAAAGAAATGTAATAGAAACCTCAGACAGTATTAGGAACTAAATCACTTTGCACATAAAATCTTTGTTTTTTTCCAAGGAATACAGTGGGGAACTAGCAATCTCTAAAACATTTCCGTGTGAATAGAAAGAGCATCCTATCTTCCGTTTGCACTTCTGAAAAACCAGATCCCAATGACTTTGAGAGGCACTTGTACTACAGTGGTTAAGAGGTGACCTCTGTAGTTATAACACCTGTTGTTGTTAGGTGCCACTGAGTTGGTTCTGACTCATAGCAACCCTGTGTACAGCAGAGCGAAACACTACCTGGTCCTGTGCCATCCTCACAGTTGTTGCTATGCTTGAGCCCATTGTTGCAGCCACTGTGTCAAGCCATCTCATTGAGGGTCTTGCTCTTTTTTGCTGACCCTCTACTTTATCAAGCATGATGTCCTTCTCCAGGGACCGATCCCCTCCTGATAACATGTCCAAAGTATGTGAGATGTATTCTTGCCATCCTTGCTTCTAAGGAGCATTGTAGTTGTACTTCCAAGACAGATTTGTTCATTCTTTGGCAGTCCATGGTACATTCAACATTCTTCGCCAACACCACAATTTAAAGGTGTCAATTCTTCTTCTTTGGTCTTCTTTATTCATTGTCCAGCTTTTGCATGCATGAGGTGGTTGAAAACACCATGGCTTAGGTCAGGCGTACCTACGACACCTGGTAGGTTCGAATCCCAGCTCTGCCACTTGCTAGCTTTGTGATCTTGGGCAAGTTCCTCTCTGTCCTTTTATTTCCTCATCTGAAGGTTTGGGATAGTAACAGTAACTACCTGGTAGGGCTTGAGGGTTAAATATGCTAATAGACACAGGGGACTTAAGAAAATACTGAGCAGTAAGCTATTACATAATAGCATTAGCTATTCAATTATCATCCTCATTGCAAATTTGCCCTGTTGACCTGTGCCTCGCTTTCAACTGGCTTATTTATTCACTATTTGCCAAGTGCTTTGTGTTCCAGTTAGGGTTTTAGTCGTGGGGGATAGAGTGGTGAACAGGGTGACAAGATTCCTGCCCTCACAGCTTTCATCTTAGTGAAGGGAGACAGGCAATAAACAAGCAAACAGGTGAATGCATTTCAGACTGTGAGCTGAACCAGGTGCTTTGGAGTCTAGACCAGGTGTGACCGTTAGGCGCTGGGGTGGGGGTTAGATAAGCCATCAAGGAGACCCTGACAGAGGAGGTGACCTACATGACCAGAAGCAGCCAGCCTGGGGCAGAGTGGGAGACCCAGGGAAGAGCACATTGCCAAGGCCCAGTGCGGAAGCCAACAGAGCATACTTGAAGAACGGAGAGCTGGCCCCTGTGTTTGGGGTGTAGACAGAAGGCGGAGTAAAGGTTTGAGCTGAAGTCAGGAATCTGGCAGGAGCTGGACGTGCAAAGCCCTTGCAAAGCTTGATAGAGTTTGGAATTTGATGCAAAGAGCGATGAAAGGTATAACCAGCGCTGCTGTAGCAAATACCAAGAAGTGGGTGGCTTCAAAACAGCAGAAACTTCGTCTCACAGTTCTGGAGGCCAGAAGTCCAAATTTAGGGCTGTGCTCTCCCTGTCTGCCATAGGGAAAGATCGTGCCTTGCCTCTTCCAGCTTCTGGTGGCCCCAGGCATTCCTTGGCTTGTAGTGGTATCACTCCAATCGCTACCTCCGTCTTTCCATGGCCATCTTCCCTCTGTGTCCCTTCTCATAAAGACACATGTCATAAAGCGATAAGGGCCCACCCCAATGACCTGATCTTAATTACATCTGCAAGGAACCTATGTCCAAACAAGGTCACATCCACTGGTACGGGGGTTAGGACTTGAAGCTGTTTGAGAGATGGAATTCAACCATTAACAGCCAAGCAGTGGGATCCAGTTTACCAGGGCCGCTCTGACTGCACAAGGATTTTAGGGGAGCGGGAGAGAGAGAGAGGGCCACTAGTATCTTCTTTCCTCAAGAACATTTGATTGGACATAGCTCTCCATCGCTTGCTTTAAACATAGCAATTCCCCTGTAGCAGCCTCACCCGCCAGCCCTGGGTTCTGAAAAGCATCATTTTTTGCTCGTACAGGCGGGAAGCTGCCTTCTAACGTGATCTAACCTAACATGACTTAACCTTGTACATTTGCATGTTTCTGGGAGAATCACTGGGTGTGTTAGCAAAGAGCCTTAGTGTTCCTTGCAAAGCAAGGGAAAAGAACCCCCAGGTGAAACTAATTTGCAGGCAGCACTCCTGGGTTGATACTTGTGGTCCCCAAAGTGTGGTTTCAGGACTAGCAGCCTTAGTGTCACCTGGGGACTTGGTAGAAGTGTAAATTCTCGGGCCCACCCCAGCGGACCTACTGAATTAAATTCTGGGGATGGGCGCCTCAGTCTCAGCTTTAACAAGCCCTCCAGGTGATGCCTGGCCAAGCTCGGGACTGAGGGCTTTCACTGAGAGTTGCCATAAAACTAGTAGTAAAAGGAGCTACTCGGCGTGGCTGAGGGGCCCAGTGGAGTGCCTTTCATCGTCAGCTTTTTAAAGTCAAATGTTGGGCGGTTGGGGAGCTTGTAGAACCAAGTGTTTGAGTCAAGCCCTTTGTGTTTGAGGCTGTTCATGTTTTATTTAGGTTCTTCCTGTCGGATGCTACTGTATGGTGTAATATTTACAAGGTTTCTGGGCTGGCTTCTTATCGGAATTTTCAGAGTTGTAGAACTGATGTAATTATGTCCTCCCTGAGTTGAATTTAACAGTCTAAATCAGAAGAAGCCCCTGGCTCTCTTGATAGAAAGTTCCTGCTGAGAGCCACTTTGTATAAATACAATGTTGAATCTACTGAGAACAGCATTATATCTGAATTTTAAAACCATCGATAGCAGAGCCAATTCTCAATTACCCATGGGTGAACTGTCTATGCCGCGGCTTCTCTCTGGGGAATTTTTAATCTCTGGCTGGCTCCCGCTGCTAGCCAATCTGTCTGTATGTGGGTCTTGGTCATCAGTCCTTATCGCTTAGGACAAGACTGACTTTTAGCTTAGGTACATTTCAAAGACAATTGAGAAAATGAATGATACCGTAAAATCGAAGGCTATGGGGGGGCCTTTCTTATTATATATCCCTGCTTATTAGTCTCCCTTAGCTGCTGTAACAGTTACCACAAAGTCGGTGGTTTAAAAGAACGCAAATGTATCATCTTACAGTTCTGGAGGTCAGAAGTCCCACACAGGTCTCCCTGGGCTAAAATCAAGGTGTCAGCAGGGCTGTGTTCCTTCCGGAGGCTCTTGAGGAGGATCCTTGACATTTAAGCTTCCAATGGCCACTGGCATCCCTTGGCTTGTGACCCCTTCCTCCCAGGGCTTCCAACCCCTTCGTTCCCCTGCCAAGAATTTGCATTTCTAACAAGTTTCCAGTCGATGCTTTAATGATGCTGATTAGGGACCAGGTCTGAGAACAGTGGCCCTCAAATTTATTATACCTAAGAATCACCTGGGGATTTGTAAAAATGTAGATTCTGATTCAGGATATCTGGGAGTGGAAATGCAAATTCTAAGGACCCTTGTAATCACACTGGGTCCACCTGGGTAACCCAGGCTACTCTCTATTTTAAGGCCAGCTGATTAGCAATTTCAATTCCATCTGTAACTTTAATATTTGCAGTAAGGAAACATGTTTACAGGTTCTGGGGATTAGGACATAGGCAAGTCTGGTGGGGGGACATTATTCTACCTCCCACAGCAGGCCACTGGCTTCCTTACAAGCTCACTGTCCTTATCTATAAAATTGGGATAGTAAAACATTCTCAAAGGATTTCTCTGAGGACTGAAGGAGGTATCTATGAAGGCGTCTGGCACGTAGGTGCCCTTCAGTAAGTGCTGGTAACCTTCTGTGAGGATCAGAAACCTTCCATTTTTGTGCTCCCAAAGCATCTACGTTGACCCCTTTTAGATTTATTTAAATACTTCCTTCTTACTCCCAGAACTCTGCTGTGTTTTGGCCGCCTCTACTGGTAGGTGATCAACCTGCGCCTGTTGTTAGGGAGGCCAAGGAATTATCAGCGCATTTGCTCCAGATAGCACATTCCCTATTTTTCCCCCTGGAGTCCCTGAGTGGTGAGAACGGTTAACACACTTGGCTAATAACCAAAAGGTTGGAGGTTTGAGTCCACCCAGTAGTGCCTCAGAAGAAAGGCTTGAACTTCTGAAAACTCATACATTCCCCTACTTTAAACTCTGAATAGAAAAAAATCCACACAGGTATGAGGGCCCCCTTTGGTTTTTCTTAAAAACCAGCTTTATTGGTCCATTTTTACTTCCTAGGTTTTCTGTATTTGCATCTGATTGTCTCATATCCAGGACCTTGTTGAATCTTGGTTCAATCAAACTGTCAGGAACATCTTGGGGGACAATTAGTGGAATTTGAATATGGACGGGGCCTAGGAAGATATGAAGAAATTTGTTAACTCTTGTAAGGGTGGTAATAGTATCATGGTTATGTAGGAAAATGTGCTTATTTTTTTTTTGAGATACGTACTAAGTACGTAGGTGTGAATTGTCAAGAGGGTGTGATTTATTTTAACATACTTTAGAAAAAAGAGACAAAGCAAATATGGTAAAATTATTTAAAAAAAAATATATATATATATACACACACACACGATCAAGTGACGCAAAGGACCAGGATGGTCAGGTACCTAGTTTCTGAAGCAATTACTTTTTTCTTAACCCTGCACTGGAGAAATGACCCAGATTCCCTCGGCGCTTTACAAATTACACTCTACCCACTCCCAAACTCTTCCTCTTGGTTTAAATAGCTTGTGTTTTATCTGGCACCTAAAGGAAACTCCCCACGTGGAATCCTTGTCAAGTTTTACCTGCTCTGGGTTCTCTTTGTTGGAACATGATTTGCATTTCAGAGAACGCTGGGATCTCGTTACATTGGTTTTGTCCCATATCGCAGTCCTCTCTTCACTTTAAACGACACGTCCCGCTTCTAGTTGGAGAACATTGCCTATTTGGGCAGAAGGCTGCCATAATCATCTCCAGTTCTAGTGAGTATGGATTTGCCAGTTGCTTTTCAACCACCTGAGCGCGGCAAGGGGCTGCTTTGAGGTGAGGGTGCGGTCATGGCAGTACCCTCCTCTGCCCCATGACCCAGGCCTTGTAATGACTCTGAGTCACATAGCTGGAAATTGGGTGACCCAGGAAATGGTCCTGTTGAGATATTGCTCCCAAATTACTCCAATGGCTTGTCCATTATCCCAGGAACCACATAAGGGTGACACAGCATCATGGTATGTGCATGACATCATCTCAAACGTCGCCAGACAACAGGCCCACTGAAGTCTGACATATGGCACTCTATAGCAGAGGCTTAGTTCCACTAGCAAACAGCCATTCTCTTGTCCCTTGTCCCAGTGATTATAGATGGATGTGACTCGAGCTTGCATGGGTTTGAAGAAGTTTCCTTTTGCCTTCAGAGTCAGCAAGAGGCTGTCTTCACAAGTGGTAGATTGTTCCAGACTCCCCACAACCACATGGTCCTCCTGGATCCATCCTGCTGTCTTCCCTGCTATGTCAGTACCTCATTCCCTGATGTTTCTGATGAACGACGTAAATTTCCTCTGACAGTATCTACTGAAACAGGACATTTGGTACCGCCTCTGGGTGAACAGTTATGCCAGGAACTCATAACCTATGAGTGTTCATCAGAGAGGATTTCCATCTTGAAAATTTTGACAAATGAAACTCCTGAAAACTCGAAGATGAAGCTGTCTACATCTTGCATGTTCACCTTTGTGTTTCCTTTGATGAATAACCAACCAATGACAATTGACCAATGGCCTTCTAAGGACAGAGTGATCTGCTTATGGGTGATACAGAAGAAGTGTGAGATCTGATCTGTAGTCCCTGGCTACTTAAATCCTGGAGAATGGCCATCCTTTGTTGCTTGTGGCTTCTTTCTTGATCTTTGATTAAAGAGGAATTGCTTTAGGTGCTGTATCAAATTAATCTCTCTGTGACAAGTGAGTTACTGCTGGTTTTCTTCTTTCCCCGTAACAAATCACTCTGTCTCACTCCCTATGGCTTTGTTGTTGTTGGAATTTTTCTTATCTTTTATTCATTTTCTCTTTTATCGGCGTGAAATATGCATAACATGAAGCTTTAACATTTTAACCATTTTCAAATGTGTAACTCAATGATATTTAGTACATTCACAATGTTGTGCAACCATCGCCACTATCTAATTCCAGGACACTTTTATCACCCCCAAAAGAAGCCCCATGCCCATTAAGCAGTCACTCCCCACCCCAGCCCTCACACCTGGCAACCACTAATCTGGTTTCTGTCTCTATGGATTTACCTATTCTGTATATGTCATATAAATGGAATCATAAATATATACGACCTTGGGGTCATATATTTTGGGCTTCTTTCACTCAGCGTAATGTTTTTAAGGTCCATCCATGTTGTAGCATGTATCAGTACTTGATTTCTCTTTATGGCTGAGTAATATTCCATTGTATGCATAGACCACGTTGTATTTACCCATTCGTCCACTGATAGACATTTGGGCTGTGTCCGCCTTTTGGCTATTGTGAATAATGCTGCAATCAATATTCACGTACAAGTTTTTATTTGAACACCTACTTTCAGCTCCCTTGGGTGTATAGCTAGGAGTTTAATTGCTGAATCCCATGATAACTCTCTGTTTAACTTGCTCACGCCAATCCTGCTGAGCTGGAGGCTTCTGACATATTATGCCTGTGCTCTTTCCAAACCATCTTAGGACTCGCCTCTACCATGATTCCTTTCCCCGGTTGTTCCCTGCAGCTTCCATTACTCCTACATCCTTGACAGTCCTGTAAACGCCTTTCATTCACCTCTGCCTGGAGAAACTTTCTTTTTGCCATCATATTTGTGTTTGCCCTATTTCTTTGTGGATGTTTGTCCCTCTACCTGCACCCAACTGTCAGCTTCTCAAGGACAGAGGTGAATATACCATCTCTCTGCTCGAAGCCACTTGTTACTATTTTTGCCTTTCTATTGTTGGACTTTGCCAAAAACAACTGGAGATTACAAAAATAGGTTTTGATTCTGTTGCTCATTGAGCTCAGGTTTGCATTGAAATATGGGCATCGTCAGGGGCAGATTATCCAGTAAGCAAGGTAAGCGTGGGTTTACTTGTGTTTACTTACTAATCTTAGTGAACAACGAATGAGAAACATGTGAAATTGTTCACTACAGATTAATTAGTAAGCACAAGTAAGCCCGTGCTTACCTTGATCACCAGGTGATCCACCCCTGCCAGGGATTTTAAATTTGAAAGGAGGCTTTGATTCCATAGCAAGAGGCTGTGGGGTGAGGAGAGAGACAGATGCCAGCCATGCCTAGAAGCAGAATCTTTGATGTGGCGAAAAAGTATGAAATTGTTCACTACAGATGATCTGGTAAGCAAAGTAAGCACCGTGCTTACCTTGCCTATTGGATAATCCGCCCCTGGGCATTGTAGATGCTACCGTGTTTAAATACTAAAACGTCAGAAAGCTAACACTTAGGTCACAGGGGGGAAGGGAGTTTGAAGGGAGGGATTGTTATGTATTTAGGGCAAAAATAAACATTTCAGAATAGCAAGAGTAGTATTAATGCAACCTTCTTGAGTCTGATCTCATTTCATCTTTTTGGCAACCATGTGAGGCGGGTTCTATCTATTACTACACCCATTTAAAAACAGGGAAACTGAGGCACAGGGAGATTACGTCCCTGGCTCTTGGGCTCTTATGTGGCAAGGTCCCAATGTCTGACTCCTGAGTCTGTGCCTTTGGTCCCTCTTCTATTCCACCTTGCATGGTCCTGGAAGAGGGTATATGCCCAAGGTGGCACGGGAACTTACCATTTAACAGTGTACAAGCTCTTGGTCACTGCCACCCTGTGTCACTTCTGAGGGTGGATGTGCCATCAACATGTCCCCCATACCACCATGGCAGTTGTCACCAATGAGCCCAGCTTTAAAAGGTGCTCACCAGTTATTGTACTTCCAGCACCTTAGAGGATGCATTGGCTATACTCAGTGCTCACTGCATATTTGTTGATTCCAATCACTGAGGACTATTCCATGTATTGTATTAATTTTCTCCACTATACATTCTTTTGTTGTGAACACGTTTCTTTTTAAGCACCAGAAAAGTGTAGGCTTTTCTTTATGAAATTGTTCCGTTGTATTCCTAGAACACAGCCTCAATCTTTATTTACATCTGTTTACCAACTCTTAAGACAAAGCTTTTGACTACCTCATAATGTCTTTCTTAATCCCACTCTTTGAGGATAAAAATAGAGTTAATATCTCCATTGTAAGTCACTGGCAGCTCAATTTGAAATGTGTCTTTTTTGCACAACACGTACTATTAAGTATTCTTGCGTGTTGCTTCTCAAAATAAGAAAAGGCGACACTTTTTTTGTCATTTAAAGCAGTCCAGCCCCCCCCCCATTTAATACTGTATTTAATTTTGAAAAGACCAAGTCCAGTTTAATGAAACAAGAACTTGTTTTGATGATGGGAAATGAGGAAGACAGGAGACTTCAGATCCATTCTGAAAGAAAAAGCATTTTTCAATATATTTGTTTTTTAATTATTCATTAAGGAAAGGTTTTGAGATATTTGAATCGACTAGCTCCCCTTTAGCACATTTGCATGGTCCTTAGACAGAAGGAAGCAGCTGATCAGTGTTACCGGAGGGCATACTGGGTGTCAGACTTCCTTCTCATTGCTTAATGGGGATTAACCCACTTCTGTCCAAGACCACCTCATGAAGTTGGTACTGCATCCATCCATTTTTTTTTTTCACTGAGGTGAAATTCACAGAACAAAATGCCCCATTTTAAAGGGAACAATTCCATGGCATTTAGTACATTGACAGTGTTGTGCAACCACCAATTTGACTGGTTCCAGAACACTTTCATCACCCCAAACGGAAACCCCATCACCCCTCTTCTAAAGGCCAGGACACAGAGACGTGGGGATGATAAGCTGCTTTGCCAAGATTACCCAGCTAGTAAGCGGTGGAGCCCATGTTTGAACCTGAGCATTTGGATTCGGGGCCACTCGGCACCACTGTCAAAAGATCCAGACTTGAGTCTGAGCTCTCCACCTTGCTCCCCGGGTTCTGGGGGGCAAAGCACTTGACCTCTTTAATTTCATGTTCTTAAACGAAAAGCAGGTGAGATACCTACTTCTCAGGGTTGCTGAGACCGTAGGCTGCCCAAGATTCCTTACACTCTTCCCCTGGAGAACAGGGTCAAACCTTGTCTTCCTATGTTAAACTTCCACACCCCAGTTCTACAGAGCAAACAGCACAGCAGGTGGGAAGTCCCGTAGGTTTCTCAATACTTCACCTCCAAATTTGCTTCTCGTATTTCAGAAGATTCCAATCCCTTCACCAGGGCTGGGACTAGGACAAGGCAAGAGAGGTACCTAGGGCCGAAAATTGAAGGAGGTGCTCATTCTCAGCGTTGTGTCAGCATAGGGTTGGGGATCTCTTGTCTCACCCTAGTCCTGGCCCTGCCCTTCACCTGCTCTCCTTCACCTCCTCCAATTGTTTATCAGCCTTCCTCTCTTGACCGCTTCACTCCATCGACTTCTAGGATCCTCCTCCCTCTTGAACCTCCATACTGTCTCTGATCTTCTATTTTCAGTTCTCTTTGAGGTTCGTCCTGTTCTGCCCACCCCCTAAATGTTGGCAGTTCTGTGCTTGATGTCTTTGTTTCCGAGCTGTACATACCCAATTGGGTTGTCCCATCCACTCCTGTGTTTTTCTGTTATTGTGTTGTTTTAGCCCTCTTCTCTCCCCACCCTCAGCCTAGGGGACCATACATCCTGGTTGGCCCAGAAAGTCCCAATTTATGCTTGTTGTCTTGGAATCATTACTAATAGCCTTCTGTCACTCTCAAAAGTGACCTATGGTCACATACTGCGACCCTCCTGTCCAATGTCCCTATTCTACTAGAATGTTCCACAGTAGAATGAAATGCATCAGATTGAGAATCAGACTCCTCACTGTCTTGCCTAAAGGCTGTACCACTTTGTTTTACTCCATCTGGCTTAATTATATATACAAGGAAGGACACCTGTTGGCTCTTTTAATGAACTCAAACCTCAGTTTCCCAAGGATGAGGGGAATCTCCATACCTGGAGGAACAGCTGGACCCAGTAACCTTTTCCTGACTTGCACCACCACTTGGATAACAAGGACTACTGCTCGCCTAACACTTTAGCTGTGCACTGCCCAATTGAATTTTCTGTGATTATGGGAATTTCAGTGCAGGGAATTACTTAATATGGCCCTTTTAGCCATGTATAGTCCTGTACCTCCCACACAATGATTGGGTGGGACTATGCTAATAAGGTACTTGTGGCCCACCAAAGGGATTGGACAGCTTGCTGATAATGTAAATAAGGTGCGTGGCACCCTTGTGGAGGTGGGATCATGTATATAATCCCCTAACAAGGGGATTGGTCAGTTTTGCCATCCCCCTAGGTTTAAAATGAGCCATCCCAGAGATGGGAAGGGGAGACCTCACTACCACCAAGAAAGAAGAGCCAGGAGTAGAGCATGTCCTTTGGACCTGGTCTCCCTATGCTGAGAACCTCCTAGATCCAGGAGACAGAGCTGTAACACTAGAGACAGCATGAGATGACGAGAAGTGCAGCAGAGCCAGGAGACCAGTACAAGATGACGTAGTGGGCTCCCCAGCCCATGGAGATTGAGGAGGCTACAGTGGGCATGCTGGCCTATTGGAGCAAGAGAGCTGAGTGCCTTCGGGTGGAGGCTTAATGGTGGATGGGCACTTACTGGTGGAGCTAAAGAGGTTTGTAACACTCGACCAAGTAGGGCAGAGGCCAGACCTGAGTGGGGATTAAGGGCCAAGAGGGGAGGCCTGTCCTCAGGGGCCCGAGAGGAGCTGAGAGAGCTGTCCCGCACTAAAGAAGGGAGACTTTGTCTGCATGCTTCCTGACCCTCATCCCAGGTTGTAACGTGTTACTTCCCTAATAAACCCTATATCTGAGTATGGTCTGTGAGTTCTTTGTGGCCATTGCAACAAATCATCAAACCCAGCAGAGAAGTAGAGTGTGCCGTGGGGAGGACAGCTGGCATCAGGATTGGTAAAAAGGTTGGAGGGTGGAGGAATGTCTGACCTTCACCTTATAGGGACTGGCCTAGGATTGCTGCTGCTGATTCTAGCCCCTTGGTGAAGTTAGAGGAGGTCTGACGCTGCCGCACCATTTTTTTTTTTTTTTGCAGGAAAGTTCTGTATCTGTGCTGTCTAATATGGTAGCCACATGTGGCTACTGATCCCTTGAAATCTGGCTGGTATGACTAAGGGACAGAATTTTTCATTTTAATTAAAATCACCACATGTGGTTGGTGGCTACTATATCATACAAACGGCTCTACCTCAATATTTTTCAAAGTCTAACCTGCTTACAAATCACCTAGCTCTTGTTAAAAAAGACATCTAGACCCCACTTCAGTAGGTCTGGGGAACGACCTGAGATTCTGCATTTTGGACACGCTCCCAGGTGAAATGGATGCTGTTGGCCTGAGGCCCACACTCTGAGGAGCAAGGCTCTCATCTAACCTGATTCACCACCCTGCCTAACATGGGAAGGTTTACAAAGCTGCCAGATGTCTAGGCCCTGCCCAAACCAATTCCATCAGAATCTCAGGGAGCGCACCTGGGCCTGGGCGTGTTCCCAGAGCTCCCCAGGTGATCCTAACTGAAGATAAGCCCAGCCCAAGCTGCTAAAGGACCTTTGCTAAAAGCTTTGGGCTTAAGAAAATGGAATGAATCAGTGAGTAAGAAGAGCCAACCGCTCTGCTTTCTGTGTGGTGCCGACTCATCTTCAGCCTGGAGTCCCAGAGGGGGTCCCCCCTTCCCTGCCTTCTCCCCGAAATCTTCTGACACTGCCAGTGGTTGGGACAGCTCTAACTTCTTCAAACAGACTTGGAAGCTGCTAAACAGACTTAGCCTCACAGTTGTAAAAGCTTTCCCTTTTTTCAAAGGACTGCTCCAGACAATGTGCCTTTGCTGACAAAAATCCATACTCTGTACTTTTCTTTGCACACATTATCTTCGTTGTGGAGTTTTGAAAAACAGAGAGAGAGACCAGAGCTGTGGAGTAGCTGGGTCCCTCCAAGGAGTGTCTTGGACCAGGTCCAGGGAGTCAGACTCTCCCTGAAGCAGTGTTGGACTCAGTTTTCTGTGTTTCTGCTACTCTCTGTTCCTGCCTCGTTAGAATGCTTATCATCACTTTGTGATTTCTCAGCCTATGTGCCGTCCTCCCGAGACTCTCCACCGAGACTTCCTCCGAAGTAGGGCCACTGTCCTGGCTCTTTCTGTTTCACAACCCAGGCACCATCACAGTCTCCTGGGGAGCCTCCCTCAGGCCTACTGGTTCCGAATCTCCCGAGGTAGAGCTAAGGAATGTGTTTGTTTAAAGGGCTTCATGTGTGATCTTGACTTGCAGCAAGCCAGAGCTTCACTGCCCTAGAGCCTAATGTTATCTCTGGCATGTGGCACACACTTAATAAGTCTTTGTTGACTGCATGGAAATGAGTTTTAAATTCGAATTGTCAGTAGAGACTCTTGGCAGATTCATTTTAGCCAAGTGATCAAGAACAACATCAGCAGAAATAAATGTGGATACCATGCACCCCCTGATGTGATGCACGGTGAAGGGTCCCGCACCCCTCCTCTGGTGTCCTGCCCCAAAAAAGCATAACCTCAGCCAAATCATGAGGCCATGCTGGACAAACCCAAATTAAGGGACATTCTACAGAATATCTTCAAAATAGTCAAGGTCATGAGAGACAAGGGAAGAGTGAGGAACTGTCATGGATCGGAGGAGACCACAGAGACACGACAGCTGAGTGCTACGTGGAAAATCTGGTCAAGTCCAAATACGTTCTGGACTTAACAGTATTGTACCAAGGTTAATTTTTTAATTTTGGTAAATGACCTATGGTTATGTAAGATGGCAACAGAAGGAGAAGCTGGGTGAAGGATATGTGGGAATTCTCTGTAGTATTTTTGTAACTCTTAAAGTCTAAAATTATGTCAAAACCAAAAAATATGCTTAAAAAATAGTGGAATTGTCATCGTTGTTAGGTGCTGTTGAGTCGGATCTGACTCATGGTGACCCTGTGTACCACAGAATGAAACATTGCCAGGTCCTGCGCCATCCTCACGATCGTTCCTATCCTTGAGCCCATTGTTGCTGCCACTGTGTCACTAAACAAGGTGTTCTGGAGGGGGAGAGTAAAGCCCAAGGGGGAGATAATTGGTTCACCACAGAAATTAAACTAGATAACCATAAATTGCAGTTGATGGCCCCATGTTTTCATAATGACTCACGTATTCTAGCGGTTTCATTAAGATAGAATTCACGCACCATACAGTTTAGCCATTTAAAGTGTACAACTCGGTGGTTTTTAGTGTATTCACAGAGCTGTGCAGCCATCACCACAATTTAACTTTAGAACATTTTCATCCCACCCCCCAAAAAACAACCTGTACATATTAACTGTCGTTCAACATTTCCTCTCCAACCCACTCCTCCACCTCTAAGCAGCCACTACTCCACCTTCTGTCTCTGTAGGTTTGCCTGTTCTTGACATTTATTTTAATTGGAATCATGTGTGATATTTCATGACTGGTTTCTAGCACAATGTTTTTGAGGTTCATCCAGGTTATAGCATGTCAGCGTTTCATTTGTTTTTATTGCCAAATAATATTCCATTGTATGGATGTGTGCCATATTTAGTTTATCCAGTCATCAGTTGACAAGCAGTGTTTTTGAGACCATTATTCTGATAGCTTTTGGTCAAACGCTAGAGTAGTAGCCAGGCTTCCGCGTTCCATGTATCTGTTGTTCTAGAAGGTAGGATCTTGGGATATAGTGTCTATACTGTCTCCATGTGTCCCAAGTGGTATTGTTTACTTACATACATGGTTAACCGCTTTGGAATGTCTTCAGAATCGAGGCAAGAAATGCCCCCAGGGTCCCGGGAAGGGAAAAAATGTGGGTTATATTGTATCCAAATCAGTAACCACCATTTCAGGGAAGCTGTGCAGTGAATTGCTTTATTGAGTAAGTGTGAGAAAGGAAAGCTTTTCGTTGTCCAAGAATGCTATTGCCAAACTTTGTGGAAACGGAATCTTTTCTGTGGAAACAGCATACATTTTATTCTGTGCCATGGAATTTTCCCTCATTTGACCCCAAGGGGTAAAGGAAAATTCTTATGCAACCGTCACATTTTAAAAAGTTATTCTTTTATATGTAGGCTGGTTAATAACCAACAACAGACAATTTTTATCTAAGAAAAGATGACTAAGATCCTGTATTTTGCTTTTAGTAAGAGCTGATTTACATATCTAATTCATGTTCTATTAGTAGAAGTTATGGGAAGTAAAGAAGTGCAAGAAAAGCCCAAGACTTGTCTTGGATCTGATTTAAAAGTCCTGTAGTTATGCTCAGTTGTGAGGGTTACCTTAAAAACTCAAACCAAATTAACTCTGTCAGCTCACTCTTTGCTGAGATGTTGGCCTTTTATTTTTGAAATCTAGTAGCTTTCAGTTAACTGGTCTTGAAAAGTTACTTTAATACAAAGCATTTTCCCTCATTTAAATAACTTTCCAGGGGATACCTTTACGTTGACACACACACACACACACACACACACACACGCTATTTAAATGACTATGAAGAACTTCTCATTTTCTGCAACATTCTTTGCCCAACTTGAATCTTCCTTGGTTTTCTGTTGTCTACTGGATCCAAGATGGAGATATTTTGCAGACTCTGAGAATTCAGAGAAAGGCACTATGCTAGGTACCTGTGTGCATAATTTCTATTCTTCCCACCGGCCCTTCCACACACAGTTCCTAGATGCCTTATGGTTATTCTAGAAGGGTGGCATCTGGAACTGAACACGGCCCAACAGATGACATTTGGGTTCCATGGTTTTAACCATGTAATGTAAGCTCTAATTGACCTTTTTGAGTGAATAAACATTTGGGCTCAATTTGATCTTGATGTCAGTTCCTTCATTTTTTTTTCTGTGTTGCCATGGAGCCTGTCCCACCACCACTGCCCCTTGCCCCCGTCTTGAGCTCATGCATTTGTTCCTAAGGCCTATATTTAGGATACAACTTTTATCTCCATGACTTTCAACCTTTTCAGATTCTTCCTTTGCAGTTTGCCAGATTCATCATGGCTTCTGATTATTTGATCATCTGATGGGTTGGCCTTACTTCTCAGCTTCGGGTCACCTACAGACTTGATCAAGAAGATGTCAGTAACATCCTCTGCATGCTGCAGTTGAGAAAGAACCAGCCTAGACCACTCCAATCGCTGGAGACTGCCCAGCAGCTTAATACTTCCCGGCCTTTTTTGGATGAAGCCTTGAGATCTGTTCAGAAATATCCTAGCTAAAAGTCGTCTCTTCCATGTTTCCTTGTGGACAAGGACAGCTTGAAAGTCCTTTACTACTGCCATGCTATCATCCAGATAGTAGGTGTCTGGAGAATTCCCTCAGCCTGGTAATCTAATAACCTTGCCAGAAAAAAAGCAAGAGAGCCTGACTTTCTTGTATCTAATAATCACTGCATCCTCCGCTAGGTGCTAGCAAGGTATTCTTTAATAATCTTTTCTAGAATCTTGATTATGATGTATATTAAATTCATCAATCTATGACTTTTGAGGACTATGTCTTCTGTTCTCTTTGGAAAACCACAAATGGCATTTCTTTGACTCCATACTATAGGGAAGGATTTAGCTTTTTCATCTCCAAAATCTCCCGAGTACCTGGGGGGTGTAACTCATCCTTATTGTAATGTTTAAATTCATTTAGAATAGCCACTAATCAATTCGGGCCTCCAGTTCTCTCTTCCTAGTACTTTTTTCTGCTCTTTCCTTGCTGAAGGTCATTGTTCTTGTTCAAGAAGTCAGAAGTAAAATGAAGTTGAGATAATCGGGTTTTGTTTCACCTGTTAAAATTGAAGCAGCAGCCCACGAAATTAGCCAATGACCTCTTCCCTCTCCTCCTTGTTGTACTGTCACAAATGCTGTACAGTTTAGAAAGTGCTCTCATGGACATCTGATCGTTACAGCCACCCCGTGACCTGGTGTTTTTACTACCTGCATTTTGGAAAAGAGGGAAATGAGGAAGCAGGATCTGTCTCAGTTCCCTAGCTCTGCCGTAACACGAATACAGGCGGGTGGCTTTAAAGAGCAGAAATCTATTTTCTCACAACTCTGGAGGCTAGAAGTCTGAATTCAGGGCATGGGTCTAGGGGGAGGTCCTTGCTTGTCTATTTCAGCTTCTAGTAGCTGCCAGCCTTCCTTGTGGATAAGTGTCACCGTGGTCTGCCCTCCTCTTCTTCCTGTGTGTGTCTCTGTGTCCATTCTGCTTTTTTATAACTCAGAAGAGATCAGATTTAGAACCCACCCTCTTCCAGTATGGCCTAATTAATATAACAAAGAAAACCCTGTTTCCAAATAGGGTCAAATTTATAAGTATCGGGGCCAGGATTTCAGTACTTTTTTTTTTTTTGGCGGGGTTGGTGGGGGTGGGGAGAGGGAGACACAATTCAGTCCGTAACACCGTCTTACATTTAGTGACATGAAGAGTTTGAGTCACTTTTCTGAGTCGGCAGCCTGTTGGTGGCAGAGCTGGGCATTTCTTGGCCCTTCCCACACACAGCCTTTGCTGCATTTATTACATTTCACTATACTCTGGGTGGAGCCCTGATGGCTTAGTGGTTAAGAGCTTGGCTGCTAACCTAAAAGAAGGCATTTCGAATCCACCAGCTGCTCCTTGGAAACCCTATGGAGCAGTTCTGCTCTGTCTTATAGGGTCACTATGACTCAGAATTGACTCGATGGCAATGAGTTAGGTTTTTTTGGTATACTGTAGGTAGGAGTCCTGGTGGTACAGTGGTTAAGCACTCAGCTACTAACTGAAAGGTTGGCAGTTCAAGCCCCCCAGGCATTCCATGGGAAAAAGATGTGGCAGTTGGCTTCTATAAAGATTTACAGCCTTGGAAACCCTATGGGGCAATTCTGCTCTGTCCTATAGGGTCTCTATGAGTCAGAATCGACTCCATGGCAATGAGGGTTTTGAGATATTCTGGGTATGGAGTTCCAGGGTGGTGCAAACGATTAACACACTCAACTACTAACCGAAAGGCTGGAGGTTCGAGTCTACCCAAAGATACCACGGAAGAAAGGCCTGGCGATCTACCGCTGAAAAATCAGCCATTGAAAATGCTGTGGAGCACTGTTCTACTCTGATGTACCTAGGGTTGCCATGAGTCAGAATCGACTTGATGGCAACTGGTAGAAGAACTGATATACTCTGGGTGCTCACCTTTCTGCCTTTATCCTCTGGAGTTCTTGTTTGCTCTTTAATACGCACCCTTTTCTCTGCTCGTACAGACTGTGTGGGAAGGAGACTTCCGTAAACCACTCAAACTTCCTGTATCTCCCTTTCACTTCTTTGCTGAACTCGCTCATGACTATTACCAGAGTATCATTTCTGAGATCTTCCCAATTTTCTCAAGCAGCCTTCCTTTAAAAACTCTGAGCCTGTTAATGCTGAGTGAAATTAGTCAGTTGCAAAAGGACAAATATTGTATAAGACCACTATTATAAGAACTTGAGAAATAGTTTGAACTGAGAAGAAAACATTCTTTTGTGGTTACGAGAGGAGGGAGGGAGGGAGGGAGGGTGGGAGAGGGGTATTCACTAATTAGATAGTAGATGAGAACTACTTTAGGTGAAGGGAAAGACAGCACACAATGCAGGGGAGGTCAGCACAATTGGACTAAACCAAAAGCAAAGAAGTTTCCTGAATAAACTGAATGCTTCGAAGGCCAGCGTAGCAGGGGCAGGGGTCTGGGGACCATGGTTTCAGGGGACATCTAAGTCAATTGGCATAATAAAATCTATTAAAGCATTCTGCATCCCACTTTGAAAAGTGGCATCTGGGGTCTTAAACACTAGCAAGCAGCCATCTAAGATGCATCAATTGGTCTCAACCCATCTGAATCAAAGGAGAATGAAGAACACCAAGGACACAAGGTGATTACGAACCCAAGAGACAGAAAGGGCCACATGAACCAGAGACTACATCATCCTGAGACCAGAAGAACTAGATGGTGCCCGGCTACAACCGATGACTGCCCTGACAGGGAGCACAACAGAGAACCCCTGAGGGAACAGGAGAGCAGTGGGATGCAGACCCCAAATTCTCATAAGACAGGACTTAATGGTCTGACTGAGAGTGGAAGGACCCCGGTGGTCATGGCCCCCAGACCTTCTGTTGCCCCAGGACAGGAACCATTCCCAAAGCCAACTCTTCAGACATGGATTGGACTAGACAACTGTTTGGAGAGGGATGCTGGTGAGGAGTGAGCTTCTTGGATCAGGTGGACACTTGAGACTATGTTGGCATCTCCTGCCTGGAGGGGAGATGAGAGGGTAGAGGGGGTTAGAAGCTGGCAAAAAGGACACGAAAAGAGAGAGTGGAGGGAAAGAGCAGGCTGTCTCGTTAGGGGGAGAGTAATTGGGAGTGTGTACCAAGGTGTATATGGGTTTTTGTGTGAGAGACTGACTTGATTTGTAAACTTTCACTTAAAGCACAATAAAAATTATTAAAAAAAAAAAAAAAAAACCTCTGAGCCTGGAACCAAATTTGTAAATTTTTATGAATCTTTCAAAAAAGCTAAAGTCAGGGCTACCCACTTCACCGTGCCCCCCACGTTCCCTGGCACCAGCCCCATGCCCCCATACCCAGTGTAAGAAGACCTGGCCATTCCCCCTCACGATTCCTTCACCCTGCCAGCTGAATTCCCATGGGTCAGCATTTGGTCTAGTGTAGCAACCTCCCTTGTCCTCTTTCCGCAAGAGGGAATGGTTAGCAGCACCAGGCAAGGCAATTCAGAGTTTCTTACATACTCTGCCTTTTTGCTAACTAAGATGCTCCTAATATCTGCTTCATTGCCTTGTTTACATTACCATGCATGTCCTTGGAGAGCCAGGCACAAGGTTAAAGGTAGCATCCTTTCCATCTCTTGCTGATTTCCCATGATTCTTTGTACTACAAAGTGAGACATCAATAGATGACCTTTTTAATACAACTTTATTGATACAACATGGTGTTAGCAAAGAATGTTGAATATACTGTGGACTGCCAGAAGAATAAACAAATCAGTTTTAGAAGAAATACAACCAGAATGCTCCTTAGAATAAGCGAGGATGATGAGACTTTGACTCCCTTACTTGGAAAGACCAATGGCTAGAAAAGGACATCATGGTTGGTAAAGTAGAGGGTCAGCGAAAATGAGGGAAACCCTCAATGAGATGGATTGACACAATGACCACAACAGTGGGCTCAAACATACCAGTGACCATGGAGATGGCGCAGGACCAGGCAGCATTTCCTTCTGTTATACATAAGGTTGCCATGTGTCAGAGCCAACTCCATGGCAAGAAATAACAAATTGATACAACTTACACTACCTTTTTCTTTTGGGTTCTCTAGCCTCTCACTGCTTTCCAGAAAGAAATGAAACCACATCCTGCTAATTGTTTATTATCAATTCTGGCTAGAATAAAATAAGATACCAGAAAGAACTGCTTTAGTGAAAGACCGATTTGGTTATCACACAGGATACAAAATATGAAATTGCAACATAAGTATTTCCCTCTGGTGTCTTTCACCATTTTACTGCAAGCTTGAAAAGAGACAAGGATGGACCAAAGGGAAATTTATTTCTCTGTTGTTTTGCCAAAGACCTCATCTCTTTCCTTTCAAACACCACACATCCTGGAGTTGAGAAAACCGCTGTAATTATCACAAGGCAGCTCTTTCTCCAGGAAGAAAGTGAGTGAGTTCCCATTAGGGGATCATGGTTAAAATAACCCATCGGCACTGGGACCAAATGTAGCTAGAAAGTGTGTTCAAAAGCGGCATTCATTTGGGAGGGAGAAAGAACAACCTTTCTCATAATGAGCCCTGGGAAGGGGCCAGCGTAGAAAGAGGTCACACAATTGCCAGTTTGGCATCTGAATAACTATTACTAGCTGATTTTTGCTTGTGGTGCTTTTGCTTTTGTGGCTTTCTCTGGGGCTGAATCCCTGGTATCTTCAAGCAGAGTTTCCACTGAGTCTGTCTTGTTTTCAACCACCCTGTGTTGTGGAATTGTAATCTCTCATTTTTATAGGGAGACAGAAACAGTTACTATAGCGTGAACGAGTCAACTGGGGCTTGGTAAATTTTTATTTCAAGTGACTGTAGCATGTGGATAGGAAGTGTTTTTACCCATAAATGAGGTGTACTAAGACGGTGTGAAATTCTCTTTTGCTGCTCACTCTCCCAGGGCTGGCTCAGGAGGATGTTTTGGTGAAGTTATTTACGTGATATATAAAAACATGCAAGGTTCCGCATCAGCGGAGCAGACCTGAGTAGAGCGCTATTCCTGAAGATTCCACTTGCTGCCTCTCCAAGATGCAAGATGTTGGTGGAGTTCAGAGCAGGGAGGAAGGGGAGATTAAGACTTCACGGCTAGCTATGATTATACCAATTTTTAAAGTCTAATTTTACAACTGAATCAGAAGTGAAAGAGGCAGCTCTTTTGGGGGAGGGGATATTCATAATAATCTTCTCATTGGGTGTTTTTAAGAGCTCTAAAATGTATTTATAACTGCTACTTTATATGGTTTATGCTGCCTGCCTCCCCATCATGTTGCATCTCTCACTTAATGTTATAAAACTCGTGTTGGGGGTTTAAGGCAGAAACCATGGGTGGGTTTTTAAGAAGTCACAAAAGCCAAGACTACTGAGCACTCTGTTGTCTTCATCAGAAGAAAGATTCCCTGACTCCTGTGAGTACCATGATGTTTGTGGTTAGCCCACAAGTCCCGGCATGTAACCTCGGCAAAAAGAGTGGTTTACTCCGTTTCTTTTCCCTCTTTCAACCTGGATCTTGACTACTCCACCTCTAGGAAGGGAGGTCACAGCTGAAGTGCAAAGGCAAATGACGTTGCTTTTCAGCTTTTGAGCTTCCAAAGACCAGTATCCACCTGACTGACTTCATGGCTTTGACTTTGTGGCATTTTTTCTTCTCTACTGACTTTAGAACTCAGTCCACGACTCTAGTACGCGCACACGCATACGCGCACACACACAAACACACACACACTGCACCTACCCCTAAGATTTGACCCCACTGCGCCGTTCTAAGCAAGATAAACCAGGCTATTGGGTCTTAGCATTTCACGACCCTGGAAAAGTGTCTGTATGAATGTATGCAGATCGTGCCTGCAATTTCACAGGGTTTCTTAGCTTCCGTGAATCCCTTGCTGGGGGATTTATTTTTCACTATAAGCCCTTTATTCCTCTTTTGAGTTAGTAACCATCTGCATATATGACTTTTGTTAATTGAATCTGTCTAGGTTACTTTTTCAATTAACAAATTAATTACATAGAAAAGTAGACCAAGAGCCTAAAACAGATTGTTCTTATTTGATTAAGTGCAATATTGAGTCCTGAGATTCAGTTTAAAAGCACACTGTTCAGGATTGACTTTTTTTTAACGCCAAAATATATCATTGCAACTGCCAAAAAAAAAAAATTTGTTGAGAGCCAAAATAATATTAGAGAAAATGGCTCAACAGTTGCATTTTTTATCTGCATTATTTTGAACATGAATATGAAATTTAAAAAATGCCTTATGGATATAAATCTGTTCAAGATGTGACTGTGTTAGTGGTATCATATTCACATGGGAAAAAAATCTCCTTACAGTTGCCAAAATGGTTACCTGGCAGCATCAAAAGGGTCAGGGTGGATTATAACCACAGCAGAGACAGATACTTGGACACATCCCTACCAGGTTTCCACCAGAGCCTGTTTTTGTATGACTGTCTCTTTTAAAAAATATCTTTTGAGATTGTAGTGACTACATCGCCTTGGTTGGGCTCCACACGGGGGGCCATCTTTTATACTAAATTTTTCTCTGTACCGGAGAGTATTATAAGATTCCTGGGTATTTGAAATGGCAGTCATATTTTACTCTTCCCAGTAAGGCTTATGTGGCATTTTTGTGCTCTCTTAAAATCCATACGACTGAAATAACTGAGAGGAGCAAAAGAGATTAATAATGGAAAAGAAAAAACTTCTAGTGAGAATTGTCTTTTCTTCTAGAGTGCCTTTCTGTATAAAAATCATCTCTCAACTCACTGTGAAGTTGTTAGTGTGTGCGTTAGCACCGAGTGGCGTATCCCTTGCTGCTACAAGATAATATCACTTGCTGAGGTGGTAAGACGTGGATTTCTTTTTTAACCTGGGGCTAGAACGGAGGGTGGGGAAGAGAGGACAGGAGAGCCAAGAAAAGAGATGATGCAACCGACATGCATACATTAGTGAGGTACATTATTCATTTCTTTCAGTAGATGTACCTCCTTACTTTCAGGCACTGCTGAATATCTCCGTGGGTGGTAGAATCGTGGGTGGGAAAGAACATAGTTAAAACAGCTAACATTTATCGAATGCTTTCTATTCTAAGCACATTATATGTATTAACTCACCTAATTGCCATGACAACCGTATGGGCTAGCAGGGTTCAAGTCCTGGCTCCTCCACTTCCTAGCTGTGTAAACTTGTGCATCTTACTTCCTGTTTTTAGATGAACTAAAACTACCAACCCCTTAGCCTTGCTGTTAACATTAAATGAGATAGTAAGTATAAGGCATTTAAATTTACCTGGTATATAAAAGAACTCAATAAATGTTGTAAAAAAAAATAATATATATTCACAGAAAGATTTGCAAGCAAATATTCATAGCAGCATCATTCATAATAGCCCCAAACTGGAAACATCCTAAACGTCCTTCAGCTGCTGAGTAGATAAACTGTGGTATATCCATACTACAGAATACTATTTAGCAGTGAAAAGGAAAGAAATATATAGATACACACAACCATATGGAAAAATCTCAAACATGACGCTAAGTGAAAGCAGTCAAACACAAGCATACTATATGATTTCACTTATATAACATTCTTGGAAACCCTGGTGGCATAGTGGTTAAGTGCTACGGCTGCTAACCAAAGGGTCGGCAGTTCGAATCCGCCAGGCACTCCTTGGAAACTCTGTGGGGCAGTTCTACTCTATCCTATAGGGTCGCTATGAGTCGGAATTGACTCGATGGCTGTGGGTTTGGTTTTTGGTTTCTAGAAAAGCCAAGCTGTAGTGACAAAAAGTAGATCAGTGGTTGCCAAGAGTTGGAGAAGCTCAACTACAAGAAGGGTGCTAGGGTGATGGCACTGTATAGGGTGATAGAACTGTTCTGTGTCTTGATTGTGGTGATTACACAACTGCATTAAATTACTAAAATTCTTCAAATTGTGCGCTTAAAATGAGTGCAGTTTAATGTATGTAAATTATACTTCAAAACTTTAAAAAGAACAACAAGGAACCCACACACATGCTGTGAATTGTGAGGCTGTATGATATTTAGACTTTCCTGATTTTACAACAGGGGCAAGTAGTTTTTATGCATGTCCTGTTTTAGGAACTCTATAGATTATTAAAAAAAAAAAAAAGATTATTTTTGGGGAGAATTAATGCAGGTGCTATTGACACCCGCCATATGCCTATCTGCTGTGAAAGATGCAAAGACTGATACAGACTGATGGAAAGACCTGTGATAAACCTTGTTCTAACGGAAAAGGTAGGTGGGCTGCAGATATTTCATGTACACTCAACCATCAAGAAATCCTGTGAGCAAATACATTTCATTTCAAAGTGTGTGCTGCAGTTAAATACTGAGGTGGATCAGAAAGAGGGAAGAGAATTCTGTTGGAACAGGTGTGGCCAGGGAGGGTCCTTGGATGGAGATAAATCTTGAAAGGGTCGGATAGGCTGTTACAGAAATAATTTGAGCCAAGGCATGGAGGTCACAGTATATACTTGAAACTGGCTTGATTGGAGCATGTTAGGAAGACTCAAAATGTGGAGGGCTTTGAGGTTTTTCAGCTTCATAGGTAATGGTTGCAGAGAATCCCTGATTGACCAGTGGTGTACTGGAGCTGGCGTGTACTGGTTCTCACCCTGTTTTTGAGCATCTCTTCCCAACTCCGCGTTGAGTGATGCCATGTTGGTAACTTAAAGAGTGGTCATGGTATTTACACCGTGGAAGTTAGCAAATGCTACTCAGATCAAGGATTTGTTTCATTTCCCCAGAGAGCCGGTTGTTAAACATCTACCAGCACGGCACTGATTGTAATCCTAAATAATTATGAATTTGAGAGTGGGTTGTGGGGAGGGCAAACAGGCTGATCTAGAGGTCACCAGGGAGGATATAGAAAGAGCAAAACAATACTCTTAAGGGAGTAAAAATGCACAAATATTTAATACTGAAAATAAAGTGGTCAGATAGTTTTTTTTGTAGTTTCTAAGAGAACTTAAGCAGTAGGATGCCTTATCATAAGCACAGATGTAATAAGCATCTCTTATTTAGATTGGGTACAGCCAGAATGCTCCTTAGAAGTGAGGATGGAGAGACTTCATCTCACATGTTTTGGACATGTTCTCAGGAGGGACCAGTCCCTAGAGAACGACATCAGGCATGGTAAAGTAGAGGGTCAGTGAAAAAGAGGAAGACCCTCAACGAGGTGAATTGACACAGTGGCTGCAACAATGGGGTCAAGCATAACAACGATTGTGAGGATGGTGCAGGACCAGGCAGTGCTTCATTCTGTTGTACATAGGGTCGCTATGAGTCGGAACCGACTCGATGGCACCTAACAACAACATGCAAGATGGAGATTTTCAGGCCTTCTGTGAATTGGGCTCCCTCTCACCTCAACTTCTTCGAGATGTATGCAGCCCTTGAATTGTCAACGTGTGTGGTACAGAATTGGGTCCTCCCTTCTCTGTGTTCTCTGGCACATGGAAGGCATTCTTAGCGGCTGAATGAGTGGAATCATCAACTAGTCCTTGTCTCAGTATTGACCGTACTGTATGGGAATCTTGCTTACCTGTTTGTCTACCTCATTAATGTGTGAGCTCCAGAAGGGCCAGGATTTGTGTGTTTGTGTACCTAGTACTGTATAATAGGTGTTCATGAAATGCTTCTTGAAATAATGAATTTAGGCAACTTCAATTTTAGATAACATGTAGTTATCTAAAGGTCAATTAGCATCCTGTTCAGTCAAATGAATGCAAGCCTTTCTTAAAACAGTAAAAAGAGGTGACATTGGGTTGTATAAAACATGGACTTAAATCCTGGCCTTTATTTTTGGAGCACCATTAGTTTGCCAGTGTCACAGTTGCTTTGTACAAAATGGAAATTGAAGCAATTTATTTTCAAGGTTTCTTCCAAGTTTAAAATGCTGTGATTCTAAGGAGTAAACTGAAACTCTGATTCTGTGGCCTTAAACCAGTGGTCCTTTAAGTATTGTGGCATGTTAAGATGAAAAGTTCCATGCTGCAGAGCAATGTTCTATATTTTTGTTTGACTTCATTGCGTCAGTTCTACTACCTATATACGTGATAGTTGCTAAGTGATGTTGGTTAATAATTGTTGGCTTGTTCTATTTCTCTTCCTCCTCATCTGTGGTTACCAAAACCAAACCTGTTGCTGTCCAGTCAATTCTGACTCATAGCGACCCAGTAGAATAGAGTGGAACTGCCCAATAGGGTTTCCAAAGCTGTAATCTTTCGGGAAGCTGCCTGCCACATCTTTCTCCCACAAAGCGACTGGTGGGTTTGAACCACTGACCTTTTAGTTAGCAGCCGAATGTTTAACTACTGGGCAACCCGGGCTCCTTCAGCTGTGGTTGGGGCCCCCCAAAATGTCCATACTCTAATCCTTGGAGCCTGTGAATCTGTTATGTTAAATGGCATAAGAGTCTTTGCAGATGTGGTTAAATGAAGGATCTTGAAATGGGAGATGATCCTGGATTATGCAGGAGGGGCCATTTTAATCAAAGGGTCCCAATAATTGGGAGGCAGGAGGATCTGAGTCACAGAGGTGATGTGAAGATGGAAGCAGACATCAGAGAAAGAGAGTGATTCGAAGATGTTACATTGTTGGCTTTAAAGATGGAGGAAGAGGGCACGAGCCAAGAAATGCAACCAGCCGCTAGAAGTTGGAAAAGGCAAGGAAGCAGAATTTTCCCTAGTGCCTCCGGGAGGAACCAGCCCTGCTGACACCTTGACTTTAGCCCAGTGAGACTGGATTTCATACTTCTGGCCTCCAGAGCAATAAAAAAATATATAAACTCGTGTGCTTTCAAGCCATTCAGTTTGTGGTAATTTGTTACAGAAGTGATAAGAAACTAGTACGCCATCTCTTCTCAAGATTTACTTTTAAATACAGCATCCTCTGCTTTCCAAACAAAGGCCAATGTGCATAGGAGTCCCCTGGGGATCTTGTACACAGATCCCAGACAATGCAAACCTGCTGATCTTGGGCCCACACTGTGAATGGCAAGGTTCTGGAGGGAGGTATTCCTTGTCCAGATGCCCTTCCCATTAATCTCTGATGGCCAATATTACTAAAATATTAAATCCTGTTGGGATGCTTAGTTTCTAGAGGCATGTAGAGAATTGAAAAATGTACCGAGAACAACCACAAAGACTTGGAGTAGAGCCAATACAGGAAGACTAAAAGAGCTGCAATTATTCAGCCTGCAAAAAAGAGGATGATTTCATAATGATCTGTAAAGCAAATGGAGAGTTAAGAAGTGGAACGTGGGGATTAACTTCTCCCTGTCTTGACACAGCCACCTGCAGGATCCAGCAGCAGCCAGAAGAATTTCGGTTTAGGGGTATGGACCTGGCTGGGCAGCCTGTGGTTTTCATTGACTCATAGAATTCCACAGCTGCAGAGGGCCCTGGGATCCATCTGGCTCCACCCCTCCATTTTCCAGATGATAGAACAGAGGCACAGTGACCTCAGTAAGGTCACAGCCAAACGACAGAGCCCAGAGTAGACCTTGTGCCCCAACCCTGTTCATTGCACTGCCTCAGTGGAGCCTGCCATGGGTCTGCATATTGGCAGTCACTAACCTCTTTGAAGGGCTTTAAAATTGGGGCTATCTCAGGGAGCCTTCTGGGCTGATGTAGACGTTCTGTATCTTGCCCTTCGTTTTTATTACACAGGTGTGTGTGCGCATGTGCACAAAATTCATCAAGCCCTATACTTCGGTGTGCACCTGACTATGCATCTATTACTCATCAATTTAAAAAAGTGTAGTTAGCATTTCAGAAATGAACTATTTGTAATAGCTGTAAAACTGGAGGCAATCCACATTTCCTTCAGTCGTAGAATGGACAAATAAACCAGGGCATATTCACTGGAAACCCTGGTGGCGTAGTGGTTAAGTGCTACGGCTGGTAACCGAAGGGTTGGCAGTTCCAGTCTGCCAGGCGCTCCTTGAAAACCCTGTGGGGCAGTTCTACTCTGTCCTATAGGGTCGCTATGAGTCGGAATCAACTCAACAGCACTGGGTTTGGTTTTAGATTTTTTTTTTATATTCATACAGTGAGTTTTCATACAGCAGTGAGTAAAGGAATGATTGTAATGTGCAGCGACATAGCTGTAATGTGCAAACGTGGGAACGAAAGAAGCCAGAACCAAAAGAGAACATTCCAGATGACTCCATTTACGTAAAAGCCAGGACTGAGTGCGTGTTTCAGTGGTGCTAAGGTAGTGGTTAATGTTGAGGGGGTCGTAGGGGCACAGGGCAGTTCTTGGTGGTGGTGATTTTTTGTGACCTGGGATCTGGTCGTGTGTGTCTATCTACTTTGGGACAGTGGCTCAAGCTGTGAGCTTCTCATTTATGTATTTTCTCTGTGTATATTTCAGTGCAAAGTTAACTTTAAAATGGGGCTATTAGAAAGTTGGGAGAGGATCTACTCACTAGCCTGTCTGCGATGAAGCTTTGAAGGATTTAGTTTTAGGATTTATTTGAAAGGTGCCCAGGTAGAAGTAATTGCTTTAGAAAATACATGTCTTTTCAGAAAATCGCTGGGAAATGCATGCTACGGAGAGAAATCTCCTGTTAAGGAGTTAGTGTATTTAAATCTCAGTTCTAAGCCCAAAGAAACCTATTGTATAGTCTGCTTTTGCACTGAGCTAGTACAGGCTTTCTTTCATGGAAATCTGTGAAGCCGGCACCAGTCCTCAGTTCCTTTTTGGCTCTTTGTAGTTTTAGGAGAATGAAAGAATGGGGTCATTTGTAAAAAGCAGCAGCTTGAAATAAATAGTAATTTTGTTAGGAGGTAATTTTGTCATGCCAGGCACATTTTCCTGCCACAGTGCCTGGAGTGCTACTGTTGGGTTCCAGTGGTGTGAAGTGGCCCAAAGCACACAGTTGACCAATCAGGACCCGCCACCCTGAGCCAGAGTTCCCCAAATGCCACATCCACTTCCTGTATTGTTCCAAACTAGCTGGCTTGCTTACCTGAAATAATTTCAGCCTGTGATACTGTGTAGGAAAGAGTTGGCATAGCAAGCCCGAGACGGCTAGCTTTAAACAAGCCTGCTTGCAAGGTTGGCCCTTGGCTGGCATCTGGGAACTTGGCTGGTAAACTGATTCAAAACTTTCCCTAACTGATAAGGCTGGTTCACCGTGCCTAGACTGTTTATGCAAACAATAAGGTTTTTGCTGAACACCTGCTTTCCTTCGTGGAGTCTGGAATTTGTCCTGGGTAGCACAAACAGTTAAGGATGTAGCTACTAACCAAAAGGTTGGCAATTTGAATCCACCTAGAGGCACCTCAGAAGAAAGGCCTGGTGATCTACTTCAAAAAATTAGCCATTGAAAACCCTATAGAGTACAGTTCTACTCTGATACACAGGGGGGCACCATGAGTTGGAATTGACTTGCTGGCACGGGGTACTTATGTAACCAAAACCAAAAAAGAACCATTGCCACTGAGTTGATTCTGACTCATAGCGACCCTGTAGGACAGAGTAGAACTGTCCCATATGGTTTCCAAGCCTGTAACCTTTAAGAGAGCAGACTGCCACATCTTTCTCCCACGGAGCAGCTGGTGGGTTCGAACTGCCAGCCTTTCAGGTAGCAGCTGAGCACTTAACTACTGTGCCACCAGGGTTCCTCACACGATCAGCCCTCAATAAAAACCATGGGTACTGAGTCTCTAATGGCCCTGGGCAGAAACATCACACACGTTGCTGCCTTCTCATTGTTGGGGGGGAGTTTGCACTCTGTGTGACCCCTCATGGGAGTGAGAGAGCATACCGAGGCCTGCAGATTCCTCTAGAGTTCGCCCGTAGATTTTCCCCTTATGATCCTGTGTATTCTTACCATGTTGCTGTAATCAGTCTTAGCCACAAGTGCAACCCCATGCAGAGTTCCATGAATCCTTCTAGCAAATCTCTGAATGTAGGTGTGGTCTTGGGGACCCTCAGCGCACATGCCTAAGTGAATCTTTTAAGTAGTTTTTCTACTTTTTCCCAACAAAAATGAGGTTAGAAGACACTGCTGTGTGCTGTTCATGGGAATGCAAACATGGAACAACCGCTGTGGAGGACATTTTGTCAGTTTCTATGAAAATAAAAAATTCATTGACCCTGTGATCCAGGAATCCTACTTCTGGAAAGGTATTTTGTACAAAATGACATACATGAAAGTTTTCCATGGCGCTCTTCCCCCAGCAGTTGTTTTTAATAACAAAAGACTGGAAACACGTCAAGTGTCTCCCTGTAGGGGGCAGGCTAAATCATCTAGGGGCCATCCAAACTAGGAAGTACTCTGGAGCTGGAAAAGTGATGCAGTCTCCATGGAATTCGGCATGTGGCGTGTGCAATGTGGGGTGTGTGATTGCTGGGGGAGCTTGACTCTACACAGACATGTTAGTCCATTGGTAAAACCTGCCCAAGAGATTTTAAGAAGCAAAGTCATAAGTCATCTCTTTTCCAAAAATATGTGTGCCTCCAAGCCAAAGAAGAGTCTGCCTTCCTGGCAATGATACCCTAGATAGATGTGGTCTTTGAAGATGTATGTCATCAAAAATGTGGAAACTAGACCTCTCCAGGTGAAATTGAGGCCCGCAGTGTTGCAGGATGGGCTAATTCCGTCAGCTGTTTCTTTCATTACGTGTTTGAGATGACTTCCTTCCTTCTTTCCAGAACAAAATACATTAATTTTTGAGACATTGGTTGCCTAGCAAAAACCTGGTGTAGAACGCTAAGCAAGGCATGTTTTATTTTATTTTTTTGTGGATGTGGCCAAATTTAAAGAAAAAAAAATTTTTATTGTGCTTTAGGTGAAAGTTTCCAGTTCAAGTTAATTTCTCATTCAAAAATGTATATACATATTGTTTTGTGACATTAGCTGCAATCCCTGCCATGTGACAACACATTCCCCCTTTCCACCCCGGGCTCCCTGTGTCCATTCGGCCAGTTCCTGTCCCTTCCGGCCTTCTTATCCTGCTTTTGGACAGGAGCTGCCCATTTGGTCTCTTACATCTGATTGAACTAAGAAGCACATTCCTCAGGCGTATTATTTTTGTTTTATACTCCTGTCTAATCTTTGTCTGAAGAGTGGGCATTGGGAATGGTTTCACTTCTGGGTTAACAGAGAGTCTAGGGACCGTAGTTTGGGGGATTCCTCCAGTCTCTGTCAGACCATTAAGGCGGATTTTTTTACACGAACTTGGGTTCTGTTCTACATTTTTCTCCTGCTCTGTCCAGGACTCTCTGTTGTATTCCCTGTCAAGGCGGTCATTGGTGGTAGCCGAGCACCATCTAGTTCTCCTGGTCTCAGGCAGGTGGAGTCTCTGGGTCATGTGGTCCCTTAGCCCTCTAGAATATTTTCCTTGTGTCTGTGGTTTTCTTCATTCTCCTTTGCTCCAAATGGGATAGGACCAATAGATGTATCTTAGATGGCCGCTTGAAAGCTTTTAAAGACCCCAGACGCCACTCACCAAAGTAGGATGTAGAACATTTTCTTAATAAACTTGGTTATGTCAGTTGACCTACATGTCCCCCAAAACTATGGTCCCCAGGCCCCAGCCCCAGCTACTCTGTCCCTCAAAGTATTTGGTTGTGTTCAGGGAACTTCTTAGCTTTTGGTTTAGTCCAGTTGTGCTGACTTCCCCTGTATTGTATGTTGTCCTTCCCTTCACCAAAGTTGATAACAGCCTTGAGGTTCACCCATTCTCACTATCCTTTTCCAAATCATTCCACCCCCATTACATAAACTCCATGCCTCCTAAGCAAAAGCTCTCCTTCCTGCCTTTGATTTTTGACAGTGTGTGTACAGAAGAAGGGGCCCTGGTGGCACAGTAGTTAAGTGCTCAGCTGCTAACCAAAAGGTTGGTGGTTCAAACCTACCAGCCGCTCCAAGGGAGAAAGATGTGGCAATCTGCTTCCATGAAGATTACAGCCTTGGAAACCCTATGGGGCAGTTGTCCTCTGTCCTATGGGATCACTATGAGTCAGGTATATACAGAAGGTGATTACCTGCAGATTTCAGGAAGTGAAGCCTTCAAAGAAAGGAACAGGTTTATAGCAAGGAGCAGAGGAGGAGAAAATCAGCTTCAGACACACCCTGACAAGTCAAATGAGGATGTTTATTTCAAATGAGTGGATGGCTACGACAATGTTATGTATATGTAAGAAATTTCTTCAGGAAAAGTATATGCCGCCATTCCAAAAAGTAAAAGCCCTCAGAAGACTCTTTGTTTTGAAATTCTGCCCCAAATTATGGGCTCCACATGAGTCTCTGGTAGTAAATATCGCTCAAAGAGGAAGCTGAGGGCACTGACAAAAGACATGGCGGCAGTTATGATTCCCAGTGGGAGGATATAGGAGCCTTCTTCCCGTATCAGTGCTTCTTTTTTAATAGGAAAGCTCTCTGGAAAGTCAAAGGTGGTTTCTCCAGAAAAATCCGCACTGAAATTCCAGATCACTGCACTCAGGGTACAGCAAGGACTAAGCAAAAGAAGGCAGATGCAGATGTTGTAATACATTCGAAGAAACTCTGGGTACGGAGCTTTGATCCAACTGACCCAAAGGGTCATTGTGCCAAAAATCAGGACTACTAACTTCATCAAATTAGCTAACAAGATCAGCTCCTGCCCGTATGTGATTTCGTCAGGAAGGGCCCAGCTCTCATCCATAACACCAACCTGCTCCGTCTCGACCAGCACGCCAGACATGTTAAGATTTTGAATATAAAAAACTTCCCAAAGTCCAATAGACACCATGGGAACGATCTCGCTGTCCACCTTCCACACTCGCCAGGATCTGCTTATTGCCAGGATGATGCCACTCGTCCAAGACATATAACTGAAAAGGAGGCCGAGGAGTTTGCGGAGAAAGTGCTTCATTTCAAGTCGACTGCAGACAGGGTAGAGGAGTTACGAAGTCAAGGCAGGAACACCAAGGAGAAAAAAAAAATAGATTGGATGAGCTACAGTTTCAAAGGTGCTGACTATGTACATCTTGCCCTTCTTGCCTGAGGTGATATTTACCTATCCGATCTTCCTGGCCTTCAATTAGCGCTCTAAGTATCTTCTATAAGAATAAAAGAAGCCGAATCTTTAACCCTTAAACCAAAAATATCCCCTGAAGTCATCTTAACACCTAACAATAATTTAGCTTAACTGGTAAAAAGGACACTCGTTGCCGTCAAGTCGATTCCGACTCGTAGCGACCCTATTGGACAGAGTAGAACTGCCCCATAGGGTTTCCAAGGAGCGGCTGGTGGGTTCAAACCTCTGACCTTTTGGTTAGCCGCCAAGCTCTTAACCACTGTACCACCAGGGCTCCATAAAAAGCAAGGGAGGAAGCCAAAGAAGTTAAAGAATGGTCTGTGTCCCATGTAGAAATACACATAGACGTTTGCTTATGAAACATCAAGGGGGAAAGGCACGCTTCCCTGGCTGCACACAAAATCTCCCCAGAATGGTTGTGGGACTTCCCCTGGCCTGGCCTATAAAGTAAACAATAACACAGTGAGGAACGTGCTTCTTAGCTCAATCAGGCAGAGGAGACCTAATGGGCAACACCTGCCCAAAAGCAAAGCTGAGGAGGCAGGAAGGGACAGGAACACTGGACGAGGGGAAATGGGGAACCTGGGGTGGAAAGGGGGAGAGTGCTCACACATTGGGGGGATGGCAACCAATGTTCTGAAACAATTGGCGGATAAATTTTTGAATGACAAACTGATTTGCTCTGTCAACTTTCACCTAAAGTATAATAAAAACAAATGAGGGAGGAACAACTCAGAAAAGGAGGGTGAGAAGATTGCCCAACTTGAAGCGTGTAATTAACATCACTAAATCGTACATGTAGAAACTACTGAACTGGTGTGTGTTTTGCTGTGTATATTCTCAACAACAACACAATAAATAAAATCTAGAAGAGAAAAGAAGTCTATAAATCCATGACCATTGTGGGAATATCCATTTGTAAGACATTTTTGGAGTGTAATTTCACTGTATCTGTGAAAAACTGACATGTTTGTACCTTGCTCAGCAACTCCAATTCCAGGAATTAGTACTAAGTATTTAGATTGTGAACCAACTGAAGTGCATTTCTTGTCAATTCGAACTCTTGGGAGTAAGAAGCAGGGATACTCAGAAAACTGTCCTCATACGACTTCCCCCTCAGTTGCTTTGCACAGAAGGGTATGATATAGGGTCTGCTCAGAGTCACCAGGTGTGTGGCTAATATAAGTGACTGTCCATACAGAGCATTTTGGAGCCTCCAATCTCTATCCCCTTGCTGCGAAGCCTGATATTCCCAACAACTTCAGAGTTCTTGCCATTAGACACATGCTTCCTAGCTAATAGTCCATGGCGTTTATTCACATCAAAAGAGCACCAACAAACAGACAAATCCCATGTCCACTAAAATCACGGCGACCTGTGGCCTTCTCTATGTCCCACAAAAAGTGAATCTTGACTAATAGCAGCATATGGGAAGATCTAAAATCTACTTCCCTTCTGGTCTTTGTTCTCTCGATTTGACTCAAGACCTTTTAAGAGCAGATACTTCATAAAGAGCAAAGATGCAGTGGGTTTATTAAAGGAATTACACCCTGTGGTTTGGTGACACCATCACATATAGCTAAGTCACACATTAGGCATTTACTTTCTTCCCACATTGACACTAAATCCTGTCATGGTTCTCATGTAAAGAGCGATGTGGCGGTGGAGGTAACATTGGCCAATGTGAGGAGTTACAACTCACATTCAAAGTGATACTCAGATGGCCTCATTTTAACTGCCAACGGCATACAGCCTAGCAGTCCGTGATGAAAATGAAATGAAGCTTGTTTACAGCAACAGAAAGGCGGCCTAGGCTTACCTGCTTTGTTTGGCCATCACGGGACATCTGATCTTTCACAGAGAAGACTAAGAGATTAAAGGCGGCCACCAAAAAGCCTCAGTGACCTCAGCCAGGGCAAAAATATAACTAAACCACAGTGCTTCACCCTGACAAAGAAAAAAGGAGAAGAGGACTTCTCAGAAGTGCTAACAGCCCTAACTGCCAGCTTGAGAGGTCGTTGGAAATTGAAACATTCTTACGTTTCCATAACTACCAGGGCTGGTCAGAGAATTCTGAAAATGGTAGTCACATGACAGAGGCAAACTAGGGGGCCAGAGGAGTCAGATACCACCTGAAAACTGAAGGCTTTCTAGATTTAAAGTTCTTTTTTGAGGTCCTAACCCACCCACAGAGCCCTGGTGGAGCAGTGGTTAAGAGCTATGGCTGCTAACCAAAATGTTAACAGTTCATATCCACCAGCTGGTCCTAGGAAACCCTATGGGGCAGTTCTACTCTGTCCTCTAGGGTCACTATGAGTTGACTCGATAACAATGGGTTTTGTTTTTTTAACCCCATACCCAGGTGCCTCGGAAGAAAGGCCTGGCAATCTGCTTCTGAAGTATCCTATTCAAAAAAAAAATAAAACCTGTGCCATCAAATCAATCCTGACTTTTAGTGACCTTATAGGATTTTCTTGGCTGTCATCTTTATGGAAGCAGATCTCTAGGCCTTTTCATCAGCAGTACCACTGGGTGGATTAGAACCACCAACCTTTAGGTTGGTAGTTGACTGCAAATTGTTTGTACCGCCCTAAACCAAACCAAAGCCATTGCCGTTGAGTCGATTCCAACTCATGACGACCCTATAGGATAGAGTAGCATTGCCCCATGGGTTTCCAAGGCTGTCATCTTTATGGAAGCAGACTGCCGCATCTTTGTCCTGCTGAGCCGCTGGTGCATTCGAACCATCGACCTTTCAGTTAGCAGCTGATTGCTTAAGCACTGCGCTACCAGAGCTCCATTGTGAAAAGGTGACAGCCATGAAAACCCTATGGAGCACAGTTCTACTCTGCACACATGTGGTCGCCATGAGTTGGAATTGACTCAATTAACAACAGCTTAAAATCACTAATTCCTAAGAGTCTTAGTAAGTTGGGAAACTTTAGGAAGGTACACAGTGGATGGAAAGGTCTTCCATGATAGGAGCCAAAAGCCACCACCAGAGAAGTCAGGGTGATCTGGAATGTACCTTCCTAAATTTCCTTGCACAGGCACCCACGGTTAGAAAGCAACAGTCTGAAATTCATAAGACCCTTAAACCTTGGACCCATTGCCGTCAAGTCGATTTTGACTCATAGTGACCCTATAGAGAGAGTAGAACTGCCTCACAGGGTTTCCAAGGAGCGGATGGTGGATTCGAACTGCCAACCCTTTTTTGGTTTGTTTACTTTACTGATCTTCATTTATTTATTGTGTTTTAGGTGAAAGTTTACAGCTCAATTTCTCCAAAATTTATACACACATTGTTATGTGTCCCAAGTTGCTACCCCTATAATGTGAGAGCACGTTCCTCCCTTCCACCCCAGGTTTCCCGTGTCTACTCAACCAGCTCCTGTCCCTTTCTTCCTTCTCATCTCACCTCCGGATAGGAGCTGCCCATTAGTCTCATGTATCTACTTGAACTAAGAAGCACTCTCTTCATGAGTATCATTTCATGGTTTATAGTCCAGTCTAATCTTTGTCTGAAGAGTTGGCCTTGGAATGGTTTTAGTTCTGGGTTAACACAGAGTCTGGGGGCCAAGCCTTCTGGAGTTCCTCCAGTCTCAGTTAGACCATTAAGTCTGGACTTTTTACGTGAATTTGAGTTCTGCAGGACACTTTTCTCCTGCTCTGTCAGGGACTCTCTGTTGTGTTCCCTGTCAGGGCCGTCATTGGTGGTAGCCAGGCACTATCTAGTTCTGGTCTCAGGCTGATGGAGTCTCTGGTTTAGGTGGCGAACTGCCGACCCTTTTGGTTAGCAGCTGAGCTCTTAACCGCTGTGCCACCAGGTTTTGTTTTGCGGTTGGTGACAAAGGTAAATTCCATTCTTCCCCCTCTGTGCTCTAAGTAAAGTTGTCATCTGATCAGGCTTAAGGTTGTAAATTTACATCATTTTCATGTAATATTTGTTGATGTTGTTAGGTGCCATCGAATCGATTCTGACTGGTGTTTCTAAGGCCTTTTTTTTTTTATATGTTAAGGATTTTAGTCTTTGGTTAATACTTCAAGCTGCAAATTTTTATTTCCAACTTGTCATTTATCCTTTGAGTTTATCATTTCTCCTCCTTCTCTTCCTTTTTTCTTTTTCCTTCTCTTCCTTCTACTCCTGTTATTTTATAGGCACGTAAACTAAATTAAGAGCAATTGGAATCGTAAAGACTGCCCTAAGAACTAGTTTGATAAATAAATTGTTAATTCCATAGGTGAAAACAGATAATTCTAATAATTTATTTGGACTTTCAGTGAAAAAATCTCCCATAGGCTAAATAAATCTACTTAAAAGCAAAGAATAAAAAGTAAACTTGAAGTATCTGTAAAGCATTCTGATTTTCTGCTTACCTGGGAATCCTGAATAGTCAGTTAACTTCTGTAAAAACAACTAGGAGTAATGAGGTGGAACCCAGAACCTAGTCTACTAGATGCCCAAGCCAATACACCTTTATATATATATATATAATTTTTTTGGTGCTTTAGGTGAAAGCTTACAGCTCATGTTAATTTCTCATTCAAAAATGTACACACGGATTGTTTTGTGACATTAGCTGCAATCCCCACCATGTGACAGCACATTCCCCCTTTCCACCCCGGGCTCCCTGTGTCCATTCGACCAGTTCCTGTCCCTTCCGGCCTTCTTATCCTGCTTTTGGACAGGAGCTGCCCATTTGGTCTCTTACATCTGATTGAACTAAGAAGCACATTCCTCAGGCGTATTATTTTTGTTTTATACTCCTGTCTAATCTTTGTCTGAAGAGTGAGTGGGCTTTGGGAATGGTTTCAGTTCTGGGTTAACAGCACTTCTGGGGGCCATAATTTCGAGGATTCCTCCGGTCTCTGTCAGACCATTAAGGCTGGTATTTTTAAGTGATTTTGAGTTTTGTTCTGCATTTTTCTCCTGCTCTGTCCAGGACACTCTGTTGTGTTCCCTGTCAGGGCAGTCATTGGTGGTAACCAGGCACCATCTAGTTCTGGTCTCAGGCTGGTGGAGTCTCTGATTCATGTGGTCCCTTAGCCGTTAGGGCTAATATTTTGGCAAGGCATGTTTTAAATAATCATGATTTTACATGAATAGTAATAATGTAGCCACTATTCATTGAGGTCATTTTGTGTCCCAGGCTATGTAAGAGGTGCTTGACATTTATTTAACCCTCCCATTGAACGTAAGAGGCTGATACTATCACCCATGCTTTACAGGTGAGGAAACCAAGTTTGTTATTCTCCAAGGTCATCCAGATGATGAGTGGCAGAGCTGAAATTGGAACCCAGATCTCACTCAAAATCTATATTCTGTTCCCTGTACTTCAGTGACTTGGAACCAGAATTAGTTACTAGGTAGAACCCTTCTCAAATTAACTCAGTTTTTTCAAAGAAGTAAATTCAACATGGCTTTAACTTGTTGGCAAAATGGATTGCTACAAGTATTTTAAATGATAATTTCAATAAAAACAATAATAGTTTATTCATTGCTTGTCCTAATTTTATTCATTTCTTCCATCCAATTTGTGAAAGAAATTCAGTATTCTCATTTTTACAAGGAAGCTGTATATTGGAGAGGTTAAGAATATTGCCCAAGTTTACATAGTTAAGTGGTTCAGCCAAGGTCCAGACTCCCGTTTCCTGGATCCCAAATCCCATGTTCTGTCCACTGGGCTAAGGGTTAAGACTTGAGTTAGTAACTGGCCAGACTGTCAATTAGGAAGACAAATATTGTTCAAAAGTTGTCCTTATG
Organism: Elephas maximus indicus; assembly: GCF_024166365.1. Classification (NCBI taxonomy): domain Eukaryota; kingdom Metazoa; phylum Chordata; class Mammalia; order Proboscidea; family Elephantidae; genus Elephas; species Elephas maximus. The sequence continues at coordinate 165,808,839 of NC_064846.1, forward strand.
TTTGATATTTCCCTCCCCACCCCCAAATATAATATACTATTGCAAATTTGATTCTTTTGACTGACTTCCCTGATTCGGTTTTCTCTTCCCTTTATGCTGTCAATTATGACGGTTATTTTTTAACATATTGATTTTTACTCTGCTATTGTGTGACTTTAGCAACGTCTATGTGAAAGTAATTCTAGTTTTATTGTCTTAACATTATGATGACTGTTAGTATAATCCAGAATAATCAATGATATTTAGCCTGGGGCTGATTATGTTCAATTGTTTCACCATTCGTTTGTTCATGAGTATTTATGGTGCACCCATGTACACATCCGGCTTCCAGGCAATGACAATATGCATAAAACAATCAACCAATAACGTAAGGCAGCGTATGACTATGTCAAAATGAAGAGGACAGAAAGCTGGGGTTATAAGAGTTCGTAGAATGCTAAAGTGGTAAAGAAAGGCCTTGTGGGAATCCCAACAGTTCTGTCCTCTAAGCTTCTTATGAATCGGTTCACCTTTCTCTAATTCCTTTCATTCCTACTTGGTCCAAGCCACCGTCATCTCTGACCTGGATTACTGTGTCTACTTCCTGGCGACTTCTCTGCCATTCATTTTTTTTTAAAGCAATTTTATTGAAATACAAGTTCCATCCCATAGATTGTACCAGTTTTAAGTACACAATTAAATTAATTTTAGTAAATTTATTGCGTTGTATAGCCATCACCACAATCTGATTTTAGAACATTTCCCTCACTGCAATTAGATCTCTCGAGCTGTTTTACAGGTCATCCCTGTTCCCACCCCTAGCCCCAAGGAACCATTAATCTTAATCGACTCTCTGGATCTATTGTTTGCCTTTTCTGGACATTTCATGTAAATATAATCATACAATATGCATTCTTTTGTGTCCATTTCTAGACAGTTTTAGCACCCTCCTGTGCCCTCTGTCTGTCCCCAGTCTTTCCCATTCCTTCCAGTTCATCTCCACAATGCTGCCCAAATTGTCTTCCCCAAAAGGCAAATTTGTTGTTCACAAAGAAATTTTCACTGACAGTGTTAGGTTTTGCTCATAAAATAATGGTATGTGAAAGCACAGGAATCAAAATTGTGTATCTAGCTATGTAAATTAATATATAATATAAATAGAAAAGTATATATAACTGTGTAAGTTCATATGTTATAATTAGCTCAAAATATTAATAATGGTGGTGGGCTTGAACTTTCCTCTTTCTATTTTTTCTACACTTCACAACCTTTTTTTCTTTTAAATCTGATGATTTGAAAATTTCCATTGGGTTTAATTGCACCTTGCCAGTCTTGCCCTTCTCTTAAGGCATTTTCCACACTCGAGTGTTGTGGTGAAGCCGGTTTATATACCAGTTGTTTGGAACTTGGAATTTTTCTAAAACCTTCATCATCTAGGGCAGGCCTTACAGTGGAAAAGATGAAGTGCCAAGGAACAAGTGTGTGAGAGCATGTTTCGGGGCATGGGAGCAGGGTGAGGACCATTTGTGATGTGGGGCCATTGTTGGAGTAACAAGTGAAGCATTTGAAGTTCTTAATTGATTCTTTTTTTGGTAGCTCCGTTAATATCTTTATAATGACCTGTGATGGTTAATTTTGTGTGTCAGCTCAACAAGGCTACGGCACCTAGGTGTTTGGTCAAACGCTAGTCTAGTTGGCTTATGAAGTAGTTCCATGTCATTAATCAGTTGCCCTTAAGTAAAGCAGATTACCTTCCATAATGCGGGTGGGCCTCAACCAATCAGTTGAAGGCCTTAAGAGCAAAAAGGGACTTTTCCTTAGGATGTGTTCTGCCTCCAGACTTTAAGTAGACATCCTGGCAGAACTCTGTGGATTTTGGGACACAAAACTGCACAGATCTCCAGCCTGTTGCCTGATTTACAGATTTTGAACTTGTCAGCTCCTTACAACTGTGTGAGCCAATTCTTTACAATAGAAAGATTGATCAGTTGATCTGTAGATCTATGTATAGGTCTGTCTTACTGGTTCTGATTCTCTTGGGTACCCCTAAGGCATGGCCATTGAATATTCATGTAGTTCCAGGCTTAAGCTATGGAAAGAAAATGCAGGTCTTTATTCTCTATTTCGCCTTTTATTTCTTGAAACAAATATGAGTAAAGAAGTGGCAGAGAATAAGAAAAAAATCCATTAATATTTCAATTGCTGTATTAATAAAGTTGCTTGAAAAAAAGGCCCCTGCTATTAAGCTAGTGTTAAATCTATAATTTGAAGGACCTTTTTGGCTTTATTATAGTCTAATATTAGGAATTACTCATTTGACATGATGTATAGGAGCCATTTTCTAATGCACCAGCATTAATCCACTTACAGCTGAATGGCTAAAGGATTAGGGAACACTTCCATTTTTCTGTAAAGAAATGAGGGCCTGAGTAAAGGCAAGAAGGAAGCTGAATAGAATCATAATTCACATATTCAAAGTATGCAAAAATACAAGTGGGCTTAATGTTGTGTTAGAGTTTAGATGGGGTATTTATGTACTGCATTGGGCAGTAATACGCTGAAAACCACAAAGCACAAGAGTCCTTATTTGTTTAAAGTAGACTTTGAGAGAGCAGCTCATTGGTAAGTATTGAAATTTGGTCTCGGAATACTTAATTATATTAAAAATTTTTTTGGAATTTAAAATAATTGTGATATTGCTCTCTTAATTGATTTTCCGCCAATTTTTTTCTCTTCAGCACTGTTAGAACTTTGGCAGCAGTTCACATATAGGGATGTTTGCAAATGTATGTTGTTGTTGTTAGGTGCCATGGAGTCAGTTCCGACTCGTAGCGACTCCATGCACAACAGAACAAAACACTGCCCGGTCCTGCATCATCCTCGCAATCATTGTTACGCTTGAGCTCATTGTTGCAGCCACTGTGTCAGTCCATCTTGTTGAGGGTCTCCTTCTTTTTCGCTGACCCTCTACTTTACCAAGCATGATGTCCTTCTCCAGGGACTGGTCCCTCCTGACAAAATGTCCAAGGTACCTGAGACAAAGTCTTGCCATTCTCACTTCCAAGGAGCATTCTGGCAGTACTTCTTCCAAGACAGACTTGCTCGTTCTTCTGGCAGTCCGTGGTATATTCAGTATTCTTTGCCAGCACCATAATTCAGATGTATCAATAAGTCTTCAATCTTCTTTATTTATTGTCCAGCTTTTACATGCATATGAGGCAGTCGAAAATACCATGGCTTGGGTCAGGCATACGTTAGTCTTCAAGGTGACATCTTTGCTTTTTAACACTTTAAAGTAAATGTATAAGATGGTATTTTCCTTCACCTCAAGTGGTTTCACAATGTCTCATGTTTATATTATTACTGGTTTTTGGATGTGAGTTTTATAGTACTACCATATGGGAAGATAACAAATGCTGGAGGGAGAGCGTGATACAAATGGACATATTGACCGAGCAATCGCACCATCTGCTTGTCTTTATCCATTCGTAGCAGCCTCATTGGTGTAGTGCACAGAAAGCACTCACCCCCATCACACATGCATTAGATCAGGCCAAGAAATGAGCCATCCCTGCACGTGTTAATGGCCCATGAAAGTACTGGCTTTTGCCTAAAGCGCATGACTCAGAACTAGGAAATATGACTGGGCACAGAAGAAAAAGTCAGTTTTTTAAAAAAAGTGGGAGGGAGGAAGAAATCCATATTTGCTCTGGTTGTTTAGAATAGGTTTCTTTACACTTCACTGTGGTGGTGGTGGTTATCTCCCATCCAGTCAGCCCCCGACTCATGGTGTCTCCATGCACAATGGAATGAAACGCTCCCCAGTCCTGTGCCATCCCCAAGATTGGTTATGGAGCAGATCATTGTGCTCTGTGGATTTTTTTTTTCATTGGCTGATTTTCAGAAGTTGATCACCTAGTTGAGACTAGGCCTTTCTTCCTATTCTATCTTAGTCTGGAAGCTCTGCATACTTAACTGTACAAGACACGAAAACAGAAATGTGAGCCCATAATGAGGGTAGGGCAAACTTTTCACATCCAGTGGATTCTGAATGAGCCATGTTTCTGGTGGAAAGGGGGCCTATCCAGCCTAATGACCCAGAAACAGATCAGAATTAGGCAGTCCAGTTTAGAAATTCTGGAGGTGATTGGGAGATGAGATAGATAGATAGATGCACAGGAATTTCAGATTCCGTTGAAGAAATGTAAGTAGGAAAAAGAGATGGTGCTTGGATGGAAACCAGACATTTAGATATCACAGGGAGGCAACCAAGCGGCAGAGGAAGGTAAGGATTGAAAATGGGGAGGAGAAAGAGGAATAGACGGTGAAGAACAGAGTTTTTGGCATTCTCTCTTGTGGAAAGGGACACCCCCCCCCCCATTCCGCCTAAGATGGAGAACTAACCACTTAAGACTCAGTTCCCATGGCCCGGTGAGAATCCTCAGAAAGACACAAATTCCTGCATGGAAGAGGGAGGTCCCAGAGAAGATGCATGATGAGGATCATTGATTTGGAGGACCCAGGCTCTGTGGGTGTGTACCCCTTACAGAACATGTGGCTGAAAAGTCAAGGCCTGCTAAAGAAGACGTTCCTTGCAAAGTCACTGGCTGTCCTCTATCTTGAGAAGTTGAAGCACCCGATAGAAGTGGTGGAATCCAAAATATTTAAACAAAACCCCGTGTAACGATTTCGAAATAAAACCAATGGTAAGCTGAAATCTAACTAACTTTTAGTTGGATATGAATGTAAAAAATAGAAGAGGAGAGAGAATTTTCACTATCAACTTACTCTTGCAAGGAAAAAGAAAATCTGTCTTCTGTGTACATTAGAATAATTTTGTTTTTGGAATAGGTTATTGGAGTAGGTTGGATGGAAGACCATTTTATACACAAGAACAAAAATTCTGTGAGATGGAAATTGGCAGTTTATCCTAAGTAAATACTAAATGAACTGGACAGCTTTCAGGTGCTTAAATTTCTCACTGTGGAAAAGAAAACATTCTGACAAATATTATAAAGATATCCAAGTAAGTGAGGCAAGCTAAATCCCAGCTTTCTTGGTCTCCCTTCATATAAAGACAGTCTTTCGTTTTGCTTTATTTTTGTTCGTAGTATAGTCAGTGGTAAAGAATGGTTCAAAGACTCTAAGCCGTAGATTGCACAAACACTAGGAAATATGTTGACACTTCTGAGAGGGAGCCACCTACAGCTGTAGACAAGTGGAAAGTGCTGTGGGACACACCATGAAATATTTTATCTTACCTAAATTTGAAGACCCTTCTAGATCCCAGCATTGATCTGGAGAATGACATTCTCCAGTTATTTGGGCCCCAAAGCTGTTTGTGTCTAAGTCTTGGCAATCATCTTATTGTATCCAGCTGGAAATTCTGACTCTACATGTTCAAAGAATTCCGAATGTATTAAGTTGAAGATAAAGTTAAATGGGATGCACTTTGAAATGTGGCGTCTGGGATCTTAAATGCTAACAAGCAGCCATCTAAGATGCATCAATTGGTCTCAACCCACCTGGATCAAAGGAGAATGAAGAACACCGAGGTCAAATGATAACTATGAGCCCAAGAGACAAAAAGGGCCACATGAACCAGAGACTTACATCATCCTGAGACCAGAAGAACTAGATGGTGCCCAACCACAACCGATGACTGCCCTGACAGGGAGCACAACAGAGAACCCCTGAGGGAGCAGGAGACCAGTGGGATGCAGACCCCACATTCTCATAAAAAGACCAGACTTAATGGTCTGACTGAGACTAGAGGAATCCCGGCGGTCATGGTCCCCAAACCTTCTGTTGGCCTAGGACAGGAACCATTCCCAAAGACAACTCATCAGACATGGAAGAGACTGGACAATGGGTAGGAGAGAGATGCTGATGAAGAATGAGCTACTTGTATCAGGTGGACACTTGAGACTGTGTTGGCATCTCCTGTCTGGAGGGGAGATAGGAGGGTAGAGAGGGTTAGAAACTGGCAAAATTGTCACGAAAGGAGAGACTGGAAGGGCTGACTCGTTAGGGGGAGAGTAAGTGGGAGTATGGAGTAAGGTGTATATAAGCTTATATGTGACAGACTGACTTGATTTGTAAACATTCACTTAAAGCTCAATAAAAATTATTAAAAAAAAGTTAAATGGGATGTTCGAATGTCATAGTGTGTGTGTTTAAAGCACATTTTAGCCATCAGAAGATTAAGGCACTAAATGGTTTTGCCATCTGTCATGGCTTGAATTGGGTCCCCCCAAAATATCTGTCAACTTGGTTGGGTCATGATTCCCAATATTGTATGATTGTCTACCATTTTGTCATATGATGTGATTTCCCTATATGTTATAAATCCTATCATTATGATGTAATGAAATGGATTAGTGGCAGTTATATTGATGAGAGCTGCAAGATTAGATAGTGTCTTCAGCCAATCTCTTCTGAGATATTTAAAAGAGAGAAGCAAGCAGAAAGACACACCACCAAGAAAGCAGCACTGGAAGCAGAGTGCGTCCTTTGGACCTGAGGTTCCTGAGTTGAGATGCTCCCAGACCAAGGGAAGACTGATGACAAGGATCTTTTTCCAGAACTGACAGAGAAAACCTTCCCCTGGAACCGGGCTCCTGAATTCGGACGTCAAGCCTGTGAGACAATAAACATCTCTTTGTTAAGGCCTTCCACTTGTGGTATTTCTGTTACAGCAGCACTAGATGACTAAGACGCTATCTAACGAGTACCAGTCAAATTTGAAATTAGGTTTTTCCAGTCACTTTTTATATAGCCAACGTTGGTATTAACATAGAATTCTATCAAAAAGGAATTTGTTGTTAGTTCTGTCAAGCTGACTCCAACCCATGGCAACTTCATGTGTTCAGAGTAGAACTGTGCTCCATAGGGTTTTCAAGGCTATCACCTATCAGAAGCAGATCACCAGGCCTGTCTTCCGTGGCACTTCTGGGTGGTTTGAACCCTCAACCTTTCAGCTAATAGTCAAGCGCTTAACCATTTGCACCACCCGGGACCCAATATAGTTAATCTTGAAAAAGAAGAACAAAGCTGGAGGACTCACACTTCCTGATTTAAAAACTGTAAAGCTAGAGTAATCAAGACAGTGTGGTGCTGACATAAGGATAGACATATAAATCAATAGAATTGAGAGCCCAGGAACAAACCCTTACATTTATGGTCAATTGATTTTCAACAAGGGTGCCAAGAAAATTAAATTGGGAGAAAAAAAACTCTTTTCAGCAAATGGTGCTGGGACAATTGGATCTCCACACGCAAAAGAATGAAGTTGGACCCTTACCTCACACCATACACAAAATTAACTCAAAATGGATTGTAGACCTAAATGTAAGAGCTAACAACAGCAACACCACTATAAAACTCTTAGAAGAGAAAACGTAAGAGTGAATCTTCATGACCTTGGTTTTAGCAGTGATTTCTTAGATGTAACCTCAAAAGTATAAGCAACAAAAGAAAAACAGATAAATTGGACTGCATCAAAATTAAACACTTTTGTGTTGCAAGGGACACCATGTGAAAATACAACGTACAGAATGGGAGAAAATATTTGAAAATTATGTATCTGATAAGGGACTTGTATCCAGAATTTATAAAAGAAATCTTTTAACCCAATAATAAAAAGACAACCCAATTTAAGAAATGGGCAAACGATACAATAGGCATTTCTCCAAAACAGATACAAACGTTCAGTAAGCACATGAAAAGATACTGAACATTACATTAGTCATTAGGGAAATGTGAATCAAAACAGCAATGAAATACCACTTTGCGTCCACTAAGATGGCTACAATCAGAAAGATAAGTGTGGAGAAAATCAGAACCCTCATACACTGCGGGGGCGGGGGCGGGGGCGGGGGGGGATGTAAAATGGTGCAGCTGCTTTAGAAAACAGTCTGGCAGGTCCTCAAACTGTTAAACATAGAGTTCCCATGTGCCCCAGCAGTTCCACTCTCAAGAAAAACGAAGACAGATTTCCACACAAAAATGTGTACGTGAATGTTCATTGCAGCATTATTCATAACGGCCCAAAAGTGGAAACAGCCTAAATGTCCCATCAGCTGGTGAATGAATAAACATAATGGGGTATATCCTACAACAGAGTATTATTTGGCAATAAAAAGAAACGAAATACTGATACATGCTATTACATGGATGACCCTTGAAATCATTATGTTAAGTGAAAGAAGCCAGTCACAGAGGCCCACATATTTATACACAGAATAGGCGTATGTATAGAGAAAGGAAGTAAATTCATGGTTGTTCAGGGACTGTGCGGGGTTGGGGGTGGGTGAGTTAAGGAAAACTGGGATTGACCGATAATGGGTTTGGGGTTTCTTTTTAGGGGAGATAAAAATGTTCAAAATTAGATTGTGGTGACAGTTAGAACCAGAGAATTTGAATAACTGGAAGGGGGCAGGGGGAATATACTAAAAAACATTGAATTTTACATTTTAAGCTAGTGAATGGTATGGTATGTCAGTAATACCTCAGTAAAGCTGTTTTATAAAAAATGAGTTTTGGCTGAACCCTACATTATAACCAGTGAAAGAAATGTGTGGAGTAAATGTTAATGATCCATTATTTCATGGTCTGCCCGTTGACTCATATTTTAACCGGGGAAATATGCATCTCTAATTACTGCCACTGTGTGCCCAAGGCTGATGTGTTTGGATAGATTTTTTTGACCATGGAAATAAATAGTTGTTCTTTAATCAGGTCAATCAAACAATTACTGCTGGCAGATGGATGTGCCTCTTGTTCAACATTGAGGTCATTTCGGGCCTCTGGGCTTCACCAGCCATGGATGGAAAACTAAGGCCCTTTACTGTGTCTAGATATTGAGCCCTAACAATGTAATTTCTTAGATATGTAATTTTACACTTTATAATCTACCTTGCCAAATAATTTCTCCTTGGTAATAAAGTGCTGTTTACATACCAATTTTCTTAAAGGGATGGTACTGTGGGATCCATTTTTATTTGCTTAACAAAGACAGAAAAATTATACCCTTATTTAAAAAAGCTACAGGGTATAAGCACTGTAGATGTTCTAGTAATTATTATTTGAAAAATGAGTGTGCTCTCCTTGACTGTCCCCAGAGTTTTCTAAACCTGGGCTAGGTGCTATGACATGGCACCACAGAAGTAACCTTATATGTCCTCTGACCCATCAGAGGTCAAAGTCCTTTTGGAATGTAAGACTTACATACACGAATGCTTTGGAGAAAAAGATAGAATGTCAAAGTGATAAATTGGGGGTTCATGACCTGAGACATGGTGAGAACCAAACCATTGGGAGGGTTTCACTCAAGCTGTAGCTGTTGAAAACATGAACAAAATTAGAACAAGTAGAAAGGGGGTTAAGAGTGAGAGAGAAAACAGTCCAAGAAATAGAGTCAAGAAGATGTGCACAGGTAACCGAGAGGAGCATGGTGACATGCCTTAGGTTGGCAGAGAGGAGGGTAATCCACGTAGGTCTGTGAGAACCGACCCCATCTAGTAGGCATAGCTTCCCTTGTAGACCGGGGGAACAACTCCATCGAAGTGCTATTTTTGGACAGAGACGCCTTGGTCTGGGGTTTGATTTAGGAGAACATAGAGGCTGATAACCAGCTAGATAGCCATTGCCTCCATGTAAGCCTGAGGCCAGGAGAGGACAGAGAAAGGGGCAAGGATGGATTGGAACCACCGAGAAAACACACATACACACACACCTGGTAACTAATTGAATGCGGGAAAGTCATAGCTAATTAATAGGTATTTTACAGTGTAGATAGAGGAATTTTGTATAATTTGAATGACTGCTCCAAACAATATGATGATGTAGAAGCATATTATTATGACTAATATTTAAAAAAAAAAAACCCATTGCCGTCGAGTAGATTCTGACTCATAAAAAAAAAGCGACCCTGTATGACAATTATACAGATACAGAAATGGATGTCCAGGGAGGCAGAAGTTAGATAGCTTCCCCAAGTGCCTTAGCCAGTAAGTGGTGGAGCTGGAATTCTGAAGCCTTGAAAGGAAGCCATTGGAGGATAGATAGTACGCTTTGGACAGGAAGGAGAGCGCCGGGGAGGATGAAGGCGGTGTCTGAAGGGGAATAGTAATTCAGCTTAGCCTGTTCTGAGTTGAGAGGGATGTGAACTACCCAGAGGCAGCAGGGACAGCCTTTGGGGCAAGGGGACGTGAAGTGCTTGCTCTCCTCCACCGTCAAGTCAAAGCATCAGTGTAGCCCTTCAGGCTTTTGCTTTTTTTTTCCCCTCCCTTTATTACTGGTGACAGGAAACATATAAACAAGCATGAAGAAAAAAACCCAGTGCCGTCGAGTCGATTCTGACTCATAGTAACCCTATAGGACAGAGTAGACTACTGCCCCATAGAGTTTCCAAGGAGCGTCTGGCGGAGTCCCCCTTAATAAGTCTTTACAATAACTGAATTTCTTCGTTTTGTCAATTTCTCCACGAGGAAGGATATGCTGTGCTCCATATGACACTGGAGGAAGGGCTTAGGGTAATTCTTTTTTTTTAAACCAAGGAATTTAATTGCCATTTAATGACAAGAGGGAGGCTGTTTATTCCACAGTAGTCAAATATTTTCTAATAAGTCTTTTTTTAATAAGTCTTGAGGCCATTTGAGAGGAGGCTTGCTTTAAGAAAATGGCAAAGCACGCAAACTGCTTGGAGGAAGGCAAATGGTGACATTTCAGACACTGTTGCTAAGAGCAGCTCTGAGTTGCTTCTCCACCCCTTTCTCTCTGCTTTTAAACAGCAGAAGCTGAAAGGCCTCTATTGTGCAGAGGGGGAAGTATGCTAATGAAAGGCGCATTTCCCATCAGCGTCCTTGTTCAGCTGTCATCGCTGAGATATGAACTATGATAAAGGGAAGAGACGCGGTATTAGGAGGGTCCCGCGGTTTGGTATTGTGCAGAGGAAAGCGGATAAATAGGGTGGCAGCTCCAGTCACCCGTGAAGCCTGGGGTCTTGGGGCTGCCAGGAGACTAGTGGGTTCTCATGGGTCTGCTCCGTCCTTCCGCCAGGCGCCGCCTCTTGTCATCTGTTCTAGACAGCCACTTTCTACAGGAAACTTGGCTGACCCCTCTCAGGACGTCTGTGTGCTTCAAATTAATAAGTGCGTTTTAGGGTGGGGACTCAGAGGCCTTCCATCTCCTAGCCAAGGTATGGCCAGGGAAAAAAGTAACTGGTCCTTTTGAAAGAGCATTAAAAACTTTACTTTGCCAAGGTCATGATTGAAGAGCTAGCTAGATACTTGGGCCTTTAAAGAAAGCCACATCTGGCCATGGTTCCATAAAATGTGGGTTGTGCTTATTCTTGCCATGTCTTCGGCTTATTCGCTTGGCCCTCTCACTGGATAACTAGATATGTAGTGAAGTTTTTAGGTATTAAGTTTTTGTTTTTATGGGATAAATTTAGCGAGGATTTCTGAACGACGAGATGACAGTATTGAATGTGGAATACTACATTCAACAATAGGAGAACGTGTTTTCCTTCTCGCTCTGTATGGCTGATTTTTATGCAGAAAAGTGCATTGATTGAATTCCTTGTGGGCACATTTTGGCTCAGTTAGTTTTTTTAAAAGTGTGAATGTTATAACTGTAGGATAATGCATACAGCCATTAAGACCTGGAAAAGTGCTTCCAAACTGAAATTTTACATGACTCATTGGATACAATTTGTATATTTGTCACGTATAAAAAAATACATGTAGGGTATTCTACATAGTTCGTAAGAGTGAATTTTATACCACTGTTTGAACCTGGAAAAGAAATGTTAATTGAATTCTAGATTTGCATTGAGTACTTAGTAGATACTGATTGGTAGTGTCCTTTAGGTGTGAAACAAAACTGTAGGCTATTTGTGTTGCGATGGTCTATGACGTGTTTTTTTTTTAATTAAACATTTCACCTTTGCTTCTCTTATAAATTCTGAAAAGCTAAAACATCACAAATCTTTGTAATATAAAAATGGGAAGTTATTTACAAACATGGAATCTCATTGGATAGAAACTAGGGTTAGAGCTCATTCACCTCTACAAGGAAGTATCTCATGTACCTGGATCCACACAGGAACTTGAATGAGATTCTGTAGATTTGTTTCTTTGTAAATTAAGGTCTGGTAAGCACTTTAAGGTCCCTGGGTGGCACAAATGTTAAATGCTCAGCTATTAACCAAAAGGTTGACAACTTGGAACAAAGGCCAGGTGATCTGCTTCCAAAAGGTCACAACCATGAAAACCCTACGGAGCAGTTCTCTTCTGACACACATGGGGTCGCCTTGAGTTGGAATCGACTTGATGGCAACGGTTTTTTAGTTTTTTCTAAGCATGCTTTAGGAGTCCCTAGGTGGTGCAAACAGTTAATACGCTCAGCTGCTAATTGAAAAGTTGTAGGTTTGAGTCCACCTAGCAACACCTCGGATGAAAGGGCTGGTGATCTGCTTCTGAAAATCAGCCATTGAAAACCCTGTGGAGCACAGTTCTACTCTGATACATGGGGCTGCCATGAGGTGGAATTGACTTGACAGCAACTGGTTTTAAGCATGCTTTAGCATTAAAATCACAGCCAATAAACACCTACTGTCATGGACTGAATTGTATCCTCCCAAAATATGTGTCAACTTGGTTAGGCCATGATTTCCCAGCGTGGTGTGGTTGTCCTCCATTTTTTGATTTTCCTCTGTGTTAGAAACCATAATCTCTGCCTGTGGTTAAAGAGGATTAGGGTGGGACGTAACACCCTTGCTCAGGTCACATCCCTGATCCAATGTAAAGGGAGTTTCCCTGGGGTGTAGCCTACACCACCTTTTATCTGACAAGAGATAAAAGGAAAGGGAAGCAAGCAGAGAGTGGGGGACCTCATATTGCCAAGAAAGCAGTGCCAGGAGCAGAGTGCGTCCTTTGGACCCGGGGTTCCTGCACAGAGAAGCTCCTAGTCCAGGGGAAGATTGATGACAAGGACCTTCCTCCAGAGCCAACAGAAAGAGAAAGCCTTCGCCTAGAGCCGATGCCCTGAATTCGGACTTCTAGCCTCGTAGACTGTGAGAGAATAAATTTCTCTTTGTTGAAGCCATCTACTTATGGAATTTCTGTTATAGCAGCACTAGATAACTAAGACAGCTACCATTAGTTTTTTTTCTGATTAAAATCATAGCAGGTCAAGGATATTATAGTGAAGAAGCAGATCAGCCATCTATATTAGTGATTTAAAATGCCAACTGCTAAAGAAAAAGAAGGCAGTTACTAAAAGGACAAATACTGTATGATACCACCTATATGAAATATCTAGAAGAGGCAAATGCATAGAGACCAAAGTTTATTAGTGGTGACCAGGGGTGGGTGAGAAGGGGACATGGGGGGGGGTATCTTTTAAGGGGCACTGAGTTTCTGTTAAGTGTGATGAAAAAAATTGGAAACGGATAGTGGTGGTGGTTGCCCAACATGCTGAACATATTAATGTCACAAATTGTCCATGTAAAAATAGTTGAAATGGCAAATGTTTTGTTATATCTATTTTACCACAATTAAAAAAAAATAACCAACTGTATTGGTTGCGAGTGCAAGACTTGTCTCCTTCAAACCCACACAGATCACAGGAAGGAACGGAATGACCTGAAAATGAGCTTTTTGCAATGGTCGAACACATGTTTTTGTTTGTTTCATCTCGACAGGTAGCATAAGATCAGAGTCTAAGCCACGTTCTTGTGAGTAACATCTTGCCTTTGTGTCTGAGCAGCTTGGTCGTTCCCTCTAAGTTGCTGCTCTGCACAGATCTCTAGGAGCTCCAAGCTAATACATCATTTTTTCATCCAACAGTGATCATGGACTTCCACATTTTACTACAAAATGTAAAAGCTAAATCAAGTTGGGAGCTAAGCAAATCCTGAAAGCAAGAGTAATCGCCACTGATGGGGAACTCAGTGATATGCATGCCACCCTCATGGGGTTCTTGGTTCAGGCCGACCATGGAGCATCATCCTAGGATTCCGGACAAGGCTTGTAGAATGACAGCGTTAAAAAAGATACATGCAAATGACTGCTTTTATCAACACTGCATACTTTGGACATGTTGTCAGGAGGGATCAGTGCCTGGAGAAGGACATCATGCTTGGCAAAGTACAGGGTTGGTGGAAAAGAGCAAGACCCTCAACTAGGTGGATTGACATGGTGGCTGCAACAACAGGCTCGAGCATAACAACGATTCTAAGGATGGCGCAGGACCGGGCAGTGCTTTGCTCTGTTGTGCATAGGGTCGCTATGAGCCGGAATCGGCTCAACGGCACCAACAACTAACAACGTGGATTTAATGTTTTATCTGTCCAGGCGCTGTTCACACCCCTTTCCTACATCCTCATTTAATCTTTCCAATAGCTCTGAGGTGGGTTTGATGAAGTATTATCCCTGCTTTGCAGGTGAGGAGTGGAGGTACAGAGGCATTCAGTGACTTGCCTCTGTGCTAGAGTTGGGAAAAATCTTAAACCACTAGTTTTTACACTGGGGTCTAGAAGTCATGAAGAAACCAGGTGAAATTCCCAAAAGAGCAGTAAAGAGAGAGAGAGAGAAGCCCTCTTCATCCTTCAGGTACCCACTCAGTTCTACAATGCTTTCTTTGCCTCCCCCCACCCCCCCAACCCCGGCCTTTATCCCATCCTCCCCCAGGAGTTCAGCTTTGCTACATCGCTGCTGTAAGTAGGAATGGACTCAACGCCAGTGGCATTTCTGACTGTGAGCCTTAATATGTTCTTAGCGGTGAAATCATGAGATGTCCAGGTTTTTGATGCGCGAGGACGGGGGGATACAGAGAAGACAATGGGGATGTCCTGGCTGAAAAGTTCCAACAGTCCAGTTTTGGGCAGGCATCTCAGACTGAGAACGGTGAGGACAGCCTGAGATGCTTTAAATAGACTAATTGTCTTCTTATTTATGAGGATGAAAATAATCGTGGGCGATTTAAGCCGTGAAAGCATTTCTATCCTTTCCCTCCACCAAGTATTAAAACAAGTATGGAGCTAACGAGTTTGAAATTCATCTCTCATTTGTTTTAAATACTTCCACTAGGGCTAGCAGTTATTAGTGAAAAATAATCAAATGACTTTTTAAAAGGAGTAAATATACTCCTGGATAATTAGCATATTGACGTGAACTGTTTGGCATGAACACCACAAATCACCTGTCGCTTTCACCTGTGAAGCTGACAAAGCAGCAGAAAAGGTTACACAACAAATTCCCCACATGAGTTTTTTTTTTTTTTGACGCTTTATACAAGCTAATTATCAGAATGGCCAATTAGAAAGAAAAATGTTTATATTTTCTGACTATATTTGAGTTTCATTTTATATCACAATATCGTGTCCAATGTATCCTTCATATGCTCACCCCCTAGAATCAGGCATTTAAAAAAAATGCTACAAACTCATAGTTGGCTGTGGGATTTGAAAACTTAGCCAAAATCAAGAATTGGCTTATGGTTCTCTGTTTCCCTAAACAACACGGGTGAGCATTTCTTCTTCAGTGATATATTAATAATAACAATGATAACAATAAAATAAACTTGGATTCTTTGAATGCCTTATCATTTTAAGTGCTTAAAGGCATTTCATATTCCCCCAAAGCAGCTGTTCTCTGCTGTGGAATGGCTCCCACTTCTGTGCTACAGTTAACGGGGAGAAGTCCCAATAGTTTGTTACTAATAATAAAGCATGGAGGTGTGCGTTGATTTTTTTTTAAATAAATGTAAGCATTTATTCCTATCCTAACACTGCTGTCACTCACTTGGCACTTTGAAATGCTTTCCTGAGTAGGCAAGAACGAGTAGGATCCCAGCTTGGCAGCTAAGGATGGCAGATAATCTGAGGTTCACCCCTGGGAGTGGGTGGAGCAAGTGACCATTAAAAATCCCATTATGTTCGAGTGGATTCCGACTCATAGCAACCCTATAGGACAGAGTAGAACTGCCCCATAGGGTTTTTAAGGCTGTAATCTTTATGGAAGCAAACTGCCACATCTTTCTCCCATGGAGCAGCTGGTGGGTTTGAACTGCTGATCTTTCAGTTAGCAGCCGAGCACTTAACCACTGTGCCACCAGGGCTCCTTAGGTGATTGTTAGCCACCCATTAGTGTGTGGTAAAGGAAGGCTGATAAGTCTAGCCTAGAGTTTTATTGCCTTCCTGAAAAAGCATTTCAAGACCTGCTCTGTTGTCCCCTATTCATAATAGCCGCTGCTGTTTATCAGGTGTTCTCAGGTCTTGTTCAAAGCCCATGACATACCGTAGCTCACTTAATCCTATGACATGGTATATCCCCGGCTTTTCATTAAGAAGATGAATTGACATTAACAAACATTGATTTCCAAAGATTTATGTCGTCTTCTCTATAAGACTGTCTTGGCCCAATACAATTTTACTTTTAAAATGCCTTCTATAAAGATATTGCAGAGACAGAATGTATTTTTTAGGAAGAATTTTCTCTGCGTAGCGTGTACATGGTAGATTTGGGATTCGGGCCTCATCCCAGCAGAATATTTACTTTGATAATTATGCATCAGGTGGAGACAAGAACATGTTTGGCTGTGAGTCAAGAGACCAGAATTCTTCAGTCCTGTCTTTCCTGATTGCAGACTGGAAAAGGAGAAAGGGTCTAGATCATTTAAAAAACTTCCTCCTGCTTTAGAATTCTGTGTGCATGTAACATTTATTTTAAGCAAGAACAGAAAATCAGAGAAGCATTGAAGAAAATTCTTTCATTGTAGTTTCTACAAAGAAATTCTAGGTTGTTTGACTCCAGTGACTTCATCCAAAATTCTTAGATGGTAAAATGCCTGTAAGTAGCCTGCCCTCTCAGGGTCCCAGGTGACATTGCCCTCTCCATGGCACAGAGCCCAATGGCATAGAATAGCAGCCATCTCTCTTGAGTGGACAATAGACACCATTCTAATTCCACTTGAGTATATGACTAAGTGACCTCAAATTGTTTGATTGAAAGCATAGAATGGTCCCAGCTTTTTTCTTTTAAATAATTTATTGTGTTTTCAGTGCAGGTTTATACAGTTTAGGTTCCCATTTGACAATTTCTACACAAATTGTTCAGTGACATTAGTTATATTCTTCACAACACGTGAGCATTCTCAATATTTCTGTTCTGGTTGTTCCATTGCCATTAATCTAGTTTCCCTACCCACCTCCCCCTTTCTCATCTTTGCTGTAGAGTGATTGTTGACCATGTGGTCTCGTATAGATGTTTTTTTAAAGAAAGGAGCACAGTACTCACAGGTAAAAAAAAAAAAAAAAAGTAGTCTTTATTTTGTGAGCTAATCTGTTATTTAGCTATAAGGTGACCTCGGGGTAGTTTTGACTCAGGGTGTAAAGAGTGTCTCAGGGCAGTAGTCTTGGGGAGTCCTCTAGTCTCAACTGGTCCAGTAAATCCAAATTTTTTAAGAATTTAAGGTTCTGCTCCACATTTTTCTATTATGGCCCTGATCAGAATGGTCGGTAGTGGTAGCCAGGTACCGTCTAGTTCTCCTGGTCTCAGGATAGATGAGGCCATGATTCGTGTAGACTGTTAGTCCCGTAAACTAGTTTGTTCTTTGAGTCTTTGGTTTTCTTCTTTCTCTTTTGCTCCAGATGAGTAGAGACCAATAGTTGTGTCTTAAATGGCCGCTTACACTGGTCTCAAATTTTTAAAGTTTACTCATATGTTACCCAGCACATGTTATTCACAAGACTATCAAAAGGAATTTTATCAGATGGCTTGTGAAGTCAGTTTAGACAATAGCCTTTTCCTAATCTAGTAATTTTCTCATAAAAAAAGATTCAGCAATATAGTATGTCGTCGATACAGAAAATATGCCTGTATAGTTACGGGAGAAACTGAAAGCGCACAACCCGCCTGAAGTCACGGGCGCGGCTGGCCGCTGCGCTCAGCCGGGCGGATCTCGCCGGGGCGTCAGGTTTTTAGGAAGCACTGGGCGTCAGACAGTTCAGAGGAAAGAAGGGATAACGCGCTCCAGGAAACTGTTACGTGATGCCAAACGGTGTGCTAGTAACACAGAGATGCTGACGCTTGAACAAAGGTGTTGAGGAGAAATGAATGAAATTGATTCATGAATTATTTACGGAGGGAAAGCAGTTTTTCTGATTTAATACTTTTTAACAACGTTAAGTTGGCAAATTAAATGTTTAAATAAGAAAAAAGGCGTTTCGTTTGGTCTTGTTAATTGCTGTGGAGTCAGGACTCTGACTCGTGGTGCCACCGTGTACCACAGAACGAAATGGCGGCTGGTCCTGTATCATCTTCATAGTTGTCGGTATGCTCGAGTCCGTGGTTGTGGCCACTGTATATTCTGAGGGCCTTCTAACCTAGGGGGCTCATCTTCCAGCAACATATTGGACAGTATTCTGTTGTGATCCATAGGGTTTTCATCAGTTGATTTTCAGAAGGTGATCACCAGGCCTTTCTTCCATGGTGTTCGTGGGTGGACTCGAACCGCCAACCTTTCAGTTAGCAGCTGAGTGTGTTAACTGTGCCACCCAGGGACACCATTTTATGTTCCCTTTAAAATATATATATTACTCACCATATATTCAGCAATAAACATTGCCTGCCTTTCTGTACAATATTCATAAGTTTAACTATTTGTGAAATGTCGTTGAGCCAGTAACGGCAATATACCGTGTAACTGCCCCTAGCAGCACAAAGACCAGACTTCTGTAGAATCCTCAGATGCCCCCACCACGAGGCTGTGTTGCCAAGGTCATTGGCCAGGCTGCCTCCTTGTCCTTCTACTATGTGGCCACAGCGGCCCCTGCCCCCTTCCCTTTGCGGTGACAATTTACTGGATCAGGCCTTGTGGGCAGGACTGGCTACATCATTGGCAGACCCAGGTGCAAAATGGAAATGCAGGGTCCCTTGTTCAAAAAGCAGGGAAAAAGTGCTGTTAAAGATACTAAAATATAAAGCTCATTTCTTTCTTCCACGGTGTCCCTCTCAACTTGTCATGGTATTTTTGCTTTCTATTTAATGTCATCCTAAGTAAAGAAAAATCCAAATGTTAAATTACTCATTTTAAATTATCAGCATGGATTTTACTGTTCATCTTTATGCTGTGTAATACCAGTTTTAAATGTAAATATAACAGGGTTTAGCTCATATGTGGAATCACTGAAATTGCCATTCATGTTCTATAGCTCGTTCATGCATATGTATTTCATTCTTACCAGAACATTGGAAACACTGCATAAAACAACTGATTCTTGGTGTGTACCTGTTCTCCCAACTCTCTCTCTCTACCTTTGGCTTACTGATGAGCCAGGAAAAGGAGGTGTGGGTTGCCCTATCCTCCTCTTTCCTTCTTTGTCATCATTTTCAGCATAAGCAGTTGGCCATTATGGGGGAGTAACACGAATAAGAAAGAACATGATTAGGTTCCTTGGCCGTTTGTATTTCTTAGAACACCATCACTGCCTTTTTGTGTTCAAAGAAAGGTCTGGTTCAAAAAGAGAGCATGACCTCTTGGGGCTGCCAATACCCCGGCTTATTCAGTCGTAGATGTAACATGCTTACCTTGGAATTCTGTGCTCACGGGGCATTGTAAATGCTGTGCGCAAATGGGGTGACCAGGAGCACCTATCTCCACTGCTCACATACATGCGCCATTTCCAACACACAAGTTCAAAGATAAAACGCTTAAGAATTTCGAGTCAATGACAGCAAAGCATTAAACTAGTAATCCTTATTATTGTATTAAATTAAATATGAAATAATAATAATAAACCTGATGCCCTTTTGAGGGCATGGCCACGTGCTACTGTACAGCTTACACTCTCAGGAAGCTGGCCCTGCTGGACATGAAAGGAGAAGTTCCACTGTGTGTTCGTGTGTGTTTTAATAAAATCAGAGGTAAATCTAATTTGGTCTTGAGTACCCAGGTGTTAGTAACATCTTCCAGACTCCAGAAACCAATTTTGTCCTATTTGTTAAAGAGTGCCCTTGGAGGCACATCTTTTTTAATCCCATTGATTTACTCATTTCAGTTGCATTTGGTTAATTGCAGCTTAGTTAATTGCAGCCATCACATCCAAGCTGTATGTTCTCAGGGAGGGCTCTGGGATGTTTTGAGGACAGACCACAGGGAGGGCTGGGGACAAGGAGTGCGGGGAGGCAGTGCCCTTAGAAATCCAGTCAGACTGGTTGAGGACACAGAAATGAACCCCTCGGGGACAGGGAAAGATCTGGAAGAACGTGGAATCCCCGTCTACCGTATTTTTTGTGCAAATAATGCGTGCCTTCTACATTTGTTTGCCAACCGCCCTCCCCCCCCCCAGTATTTTCAGAAGCTCCACTGTGCCAACTTTGTTTTAATGTTGCTGTAAAAAAAAAAAATTTAGCATAGCGCGCTTTACAGTTGTGGGGGGAGGGTGCAAATGGTAGAAGGCACAAATTATTTCTGTAAAAATACAGTACTCCTTCCTCTCCCTCTCCTTCCGCTTTGGACCTGTACGATGGTGGTGGGAATGATGGAAATGTTACAAAATAGAAATACCAGCATTTCATAAGTACCATAGCCTAGCAATAGCCTGGTAAAGGAAGTTCTCTTATGAGCCCCATTTTATAGATGAAAAAGCTGAGGCTCAAGTACGTCAAGTGTCATCCGAGAGTTGGTAAGGAAGGTTGAGTGTCACCATTGTGCTGGTAAATGGTGGAGCTGGGCTGGAAGTGATGGTGGGCCCAGTTCAAACTACGAACATGGAAACCTTACTCTCTGTGCAGAGTTCTGGGGGAGCTTCGGAGTACTGTGTTTGGGAGAGAATATAGGCAGCAGGCTGTGAAAGAGCCTTTCCAATCCAGGGTTTGGTGGAAAACTGGGCTTTCTGAGTTAAACAGTTGATGTCACTGGGTCGCTCCTTGATATGACAGAGGGGCTGCTGGTGAATGCACGGTGAAGGTGGTGGCCACCCTCCTTGCTGCCTGGCTGGCCCATGGGGGAGCCTGCAGGGCTGCCTCAGGATCCCGCGCAGCTGGTCACATTGGCCCTTGTTTAGCTTTGTCTCCTGTCATCATGGCTGCGGGACTACTGGGCTTCTCGGCTTTGGCATCCGATGGCCTGGCCTCAAGTCTCAGCTAGGCCTCTGACTAGCTGCATGACCTTGGCCAAGTCTCTTTGGCTCCCTTTGGTCTTGGTTCCTTTATCCATACAAGGAGATGACGACGCCTACCTCCCAGTGCTGCCCTGTAGGCGGAAGTGGAAGAGCGTGGGTTAAAGCTCGCGTAGCAACGCTGGGGCAGAGGAGGCCCTCTGTCCCAGAACGTTGGCCTCTGACCACAGCTCCTGAGTGTCACATCACATGTAGGGTGGGCAGTGGGCACCAAGTGAGGCGTGCTCAGCCCTTGGGCATGGCACTGAGCCTGTTCCCTGGAGCAGATGGAAACAGCACTCGAGAGCAACTGGTGCATGTCCCTGGTAGCTGGTGCTTACAGTTTTCTATGGTGACTTGTTGGTAGCTGCAGGGCATGTACGAAGCCTGGGAAAAATATCCGGCCCCTGGGGCTGTTTGATGCTTTATGTTGTTCAGATCAGCGTGCAGTGAGCGCTTTTGGAGCTGTGCTTAGAGGGGTCCTATTTTCCAGGAGGTACTTGGGGCCATGTGCCTGCCTGAGGAAGCACCTGGCAGCCAGACAGGTAGAAATTCCATTTTAGGAAAAGGTGACAGCGACGTCTGTGTGCCAAGGGCGGGGCCAGCTGAAATCACATCTAAGCAAGAACAAGGCCTCCCTGACATGGACCCCACTTTCTCAGCAGTTAAAGATGTCACACAACCTTCATCCCTGCCCTGCCAGGCCCATTCCATAGTTTGCCAACCTCTCTTGTTAGAATTGTCACAACCCAGTGTCTTGTGATTTCACCTTCAATTTGAAAATGGCTGACTTCCTTCAGCAAAGCAGGGCCAAAATATTGAGACCCACCTACTTCAGGAAGCCTTTCTTGGGGGGACGATATTGAAGGTTAGGGTGGGTCCAAGTGGGCACCAACATTTGCTTCCAACCTGTGTGGGAAGCAGGTAACCAAACCAAACCAATTGCCATCGAGTTGGCTCCAACCCATGTGTGTTAGAGTAGAACTGTGCTGTTTAGGGTTTTCAGTGGCTGATTTTTTGGAAATAGATTGCCAGGCCTTTTTTCTGAGGCACCTCTGGGTGAACTCAAACCTCCAACCTTTGGTTAGCAGCCGAGCACGTTACCTGTTTGCAACACCCAGGAACTCTGGGAGGCAGGTAAAAGCAAACAAAGGTGCCTCTGGTGTAGATAACTTCCATTTGGAGAAACTTATATTTGTAATGGAAAGACGAGGGGTGGGTTAGAGAGAAGGCTAAGAGGAAGATAGAGGAGTTAACCTGGGAGGCTTCCTAAAGGAGGCGGGCTTTGGGCTGTGCCTTGCAGGGAGGCTGGGCTGGGCAGGCAGTGGGGTTGGAGTTTTGGCAGTTGATGTAAGGAAAATCCCCTGCAGAGCACTCCAAGTTCACCCAGCTTTGTAGCTGAGCCACCGACTTGCTTTGGGTAAAGGAATACTCTAGCCCCTGTGGTTTCTGGCGAATTGAGCAGGAACTGCTATGGAAACATGACCGGGATCCCAATAGCTGAGTTCAACAGCTAACAAAGGGGTTTGGGAGGCTGCCCTTGTTCACGTTGGCCTGGTACATGTGGTAGACGGGTTAATTGGGAGCCCACTTGGAGGATAACCCATTGATGGTGTGGCACTCTTAATGAGGAACTCTGAGTGCCACACGGGATGTGATAATTAATCAGGAAACACTTTGTCAGTGGATCAGCTGTCTGTCTTCTGATGTCTGCCTTGTATATACAGGAAGAAGTAGAAACTTCCATTTTTTAAATCAAAATTAGTTTTAAAAAACCCATCATCTTGTTTTTATTTCTTTTTTGGGCTTCGTTTACTAAGTGTGCTTCCATCATACTGTGGTGGGGGTGATGGGTGAGACACACATTGAGGGGATTGCTTAAGTCCCTTGTTCTACCTCCCAGGGTCTCCCTGGGGCCTCTGATCCCCTGAAGATTCAGCCTCATGCTGCTCCCCAAGCAGTCAGGGCTGAGGGCAAGCTGCCTCCCTTAGTAAGCCAAGACCATGGGATCTTGCATTATCCTTCGCAGACGATGGGGTTGGTGATGCCTCCATCCCAGGGCTGCGATATGGACTGAATGGAGTACCATTCTCAGTGCTTTTAAGGTTCCCCTTTAAACCCTCTATCACCACCACCTCTTCTAAGATGAAAGTCCTTAAACCTTGCAGTTGGAGAAGACTTTCCTTTTCCCTCATTTTCTCTTTCCTCACTCCTGTTTTGGAGACAGAAGTGTCCCACCCTCACACCCCCAGTTGACCCTCGACCTCTCCCATAATCTTGGTTCTTCATGTGTCCACCTTCACTTACATCTTCTTAAATCTCGCTCTTTTAACAGTGTCCTTCTTTTCAGCATGAGAGATTGTTGGGTCTCTTCCTGATGGATTTTTCCTCCTTCATCTCCCTGTCTCTTTCTCTCACCTTCTTTTCACTACCAGCTTTTCTTTAGAAAGCCAGCTGTCCCCCACTTCGTCTCCTTCACTTCCCAGTCCCTTATTAGCTGCTCTGTAATAAACACTCCAGTCTTTCTGCTGACACTGGTACAGAACTTGTCATTTTCAATTTCAGTGGCCTTGACCAAGTCCTTGCCTTCTGGTTGTATTGATGGTGGCCCACCCCTGTACACCTCTGCCTCCTCAAAATTCCCTCCTTCTCTGTGACGGGGCCTGTGCGGGCCTCCTCCAACCTCCTTCGAGGGTGGCTCTTCCACTGGAGTTGGGTGGCGCCCCCAGGTTCATCATTCTTCTTAGCACCATCTCCCTTGGCATCTCATCCACTCCCGTGCTGCTCAGCGGCTCCCCTCTGCTGACAATGCACACGTCCTCATTTCCACACTCTGCACAAACATGGCCCACGTGGCTTCCACACTTGATGGTCTTTCTCACTTCCTCTCCTCAGCTGATCTCCTCGTGTGCCCCCTAGGGCACTTGCCGTCCTCTTAAAGATTCAAGCTGGAAGTCTCGGAATCAACCCGGAAGCCCCCCTCCCTCACCTTGATGTCCACATTTTCCTTCTGCCTGAGCTGGGTGTAGAGTTTCCACCTCTTTCCCGGTTGAGTGTGGCTGTGCTGACTCTGGCTTCTCCCCTGTCTCCTGTCCATCCATCAAACTGCCCTCCATATAATTTTCCTGAAACAGCTTTGATTGACTTGCCGTCATTGCAGTACATCTTATCTGTCCCCACTGCTTACAATAGCTGGCTGCACATTGGAATTACCTAGGGAGGATTTTAAAGCTCAGGGCCTGCTACACACACGCCCTAGACCATCGAATCAGAAATCTGTGGGTGGAACCCAGGGATTGGAATTTTGAAAGTTCCCCCCATGTGATTCTAGCACGCAGCCAGGATGGGGAGCCACTGGCTGACAGGATATCACAATGGCCAGAGGAAGTGTAGGGAAGAAAAGATGAATTTGAGGTAATGGTTCTCAACCGGTGGCAGTTTTGCCCCCCAGGGAACATTTGGAGATATTTTTGGTTGTCACAGCCAGGTGAGGGGCGTGCTACTGGCATCTAATGAGTAGAAACCAGGGATGTTGCTAAATATCCTAAGTGCACAGGATAGTCCCTACAGCCAAGAATTACCCAGCCCCAAATATCACTGGTACCCAGGTTGAGCAGCCCCGATTTAAAGAGTAGGAAAGAAGAGGCAATGCTGACCTTGACTTTGGAACAGACTAGATGCATTGCACAACAGTGAAGAAAATACATGCGTCTGCTTGTGTCTCTGTGCTCCATGTGCCGTGCCCGTCGATCAGCCTGGTATGTTGAAACTTTTCACACCATTGCAATTTCCATTATGTGAAGCCTCAGCCTGCTCCTGCCATGTTCATTCTCTGGTTATCCTTTTGAAAATGAGGTTCAGTGGGATGGCTGCTAGCAGAGAGAGGCACATCACACCTGAAGCTAGCTTTTGCTAAACTCAACAGTCACGGTTTTGGTGACTCTTAACGAGGACACTACCTGTCGTTACTTAAACAGCTGATTAGATTGGGGAGGGGGTGGCTGCTTGTGTGCCTGTTACTGACATTAGCCAGTTTGGAGATGGTGGCATGCCTGGGGACCACCTTCTCCCATTAAAGAGAAATACCGGTGCTGATAGCTTATATTTATGGAGCCTTAGCATTTGTAAGGAGTTTTCATGTGCATCATCCAATTTGATTTGTCATTTCAGCTCTTAGCTTTCTGCAGTGTCATTTCCTATAAAAGGACATATAACAAATATAAAGGAGTTACTGAGGAAATAGATTAGGAAAGAGAATAGTAAGAGTAAAGGATCAAAAGGCATTAAAAGAGATAAAACCTACATTGGTCGTAAAATTAGAAATATAATTCTGGTAATGGGGGGAAAAGCTTTGCCAAATTGATTAAGCTTTGGGAAGGCCTAATTATGGAAGAACCCAGTTCCAGACAATCATATTAAAAATTTCTGGCTCTGTACTATATTTCTAGTTTCTATGTTTTTAATTTTATATAGCATTTTTAACAGCACAGAAGTAAATAGTATTTTGAACATTACTACTACTTTAAAAAGTATCTTTTCTGCCTGAAATATAAGATTTAAGGATTCTTGCTGTCAGCGAGGGTCCCCCGTGAGAAGGTGGCATTTAAGCAGAGCTGAACTTCGTGTCCTCCCAAGGCTACTTCTACAGTGATGACTTCTCTTCTGCAGCCCAGCCCCTCTCCTTTGTTGCCATATTCCAGAATGCCTCCTGGACAGCTCCCCCAGGATGCCTCAAATCCACTGCTGTTCAGTCTATTCCAACTCGTGGAGACCTCGTGTGTTAAAGAGTGGAACTGTTCCATAGGGTTTTCTTGGCTGTAATCTTCACAGAAGCAGATTGGCAGGCCTTTCTTCCACAGTACTGCTGGGTGGGTTTGAACCGCCAACCTTTAGGTTAGTAGTCGTGCACAAACTGTTTACACCACCCAGGGATCAGGAAGACCTAGGGGTACCTTAAACCATACATGCCCATCTTCCCCGTCAAACTTCTTCCTCCTCTTCATTTCCCCATTTTGGTGGTTCCTGGCATGACCATCTCCTCACTCAAGTTAGAAACTCCAGACTCACCCTGGAATCATTCTCTTTTACCACCCCTACACATACGTTCCAATCAGACGTTATCAGGATCCTCACTTCCTTCATGCCATAGTTCAAGCCCTCACCTTGCCTGGCACTATTGCAGGAGACTAACTAGTTTTCTAACCTCTATTCTCCTGCCCCACTCTGTCTTCCACATTACCAACAGAATGACCTTTATACAGCCTTCCATATCCACAGCTGACCTTTCGGTTAGCAGCCGAACTCTTAACGGTTGCACCGCCAAGGCTCCTCGTAGTGCCTGTGTTAGGACTACCCCGGTGAGGAGAGTTCTTTGTATCCCTTTAGCCTGTGGGTTCCCTGGAGACAGGTACCATCTCTTGTGCACCTCTATGCTTCTTGCAGATGGTAGCGCTTAGGAGATTATGCAAAACATGTTTACTGAGCTGACCTGAATTCTGCAGAAGACGTTCAAATAGGTAAGTTGAACCACGTGAAACTACAGTTTTTACTGGTCAACATCAGCAATTCTATATGGTTCGACCTAATTTATCTACTTTGTGTCCATATTTATTTTACCTGTTTTGGCATTTCAGAAGAATTCTTAGCATCAGCCAGACTGCCTTAAAGCTCCAGGAATTATTCTCAGCTCTGGGAGACATTTCTGAGTGCATTCATCCAGTTTTTCTAACCAACAATGGATGCCGATGTCAGAAATGTTGTAATGGTGTACTCTGTTTCCTTCTTTGCTGTTGACAATTTCTCTCTCAATTTTGTTTTTTTCCGGTTCAGATGGTTTATCATAAACCTTAATTAGGTTTTGAGGTTGTATATAGGGATATGAAGTGGTATGATGGTAACTTCTAGAATTATCGTATTTTATCTGCCTAATGAAAAGAAAATGAGGTAGTCCTGAATAAGGCAGAAGAAATGAATTGTTTATTTACATATAGTTTTTCAGAGTGAATGTGGGAGATGACAGTATTAGCTGGAAGATTTGTGACTATTTTCTCCAAAGGCTTTGATTTCAATGACTAGAACTAGAGTTGTCTTTGTATTTAGAATATCTTTCATATTCTGCCTTCCCGCTTCTATCAGCATTTAAAAATAAGATTCAGCAGTTTTAGGCTTGTCATGCTTCTCAATCCCCTTGTCATGAGACAATAGTATTGGCGGGGGCCAAGATTTAAGGGAACAGTTCATTGTGGGTGTGGTCTTCTAGAACAATGGTTAAAGTAGAAGGTGAGGTGAAAAATTGAAAGAAAGTATTAAAACAGGCCAAACTGGTTTTTGAAATCTTTCCTGGCTTGACAGGGCCAGGGGTATTGAATATAGAAGACTTTCGGGATTGTCTAAAACTAAGTGTGCTACAAGATCAGATTGTTAGAGGATTTGGATTCAGGATCTTATACACTCTTTTCTTGGGGTGTTGAGCAACAAACCCTCAAATCTTGGGAGAATTTTTTAGGAGAGGGTGGTCTCCATCTTGTCTTTATATTTGCTTTTTTTTTGATAGATTTGTGTAAGCACACAACCAACTAGAAGATTCTATTCACAGGGAATCCTTCACCCTATGGTTATCAGTGGCCATCACTGTATTTGACTTGAGTTTCTGTAAATGTTCTTCATTTCTATAAATGAAGGCAAGTGGGCTAGCCAAATGTTTAAAAAATGGTTCAAGAGTTAGTGAAACTTGAAAACACATAGCTCGTAACTATGATGAAGACAATATGCTTAGATGACGTGAGAACTTTGGTTTTGTACTGTGTGGGTATCCAAGGTGGTTTGTGAAATCTGCAGTCAGAATCATTGTTGATACAATAGCTTTTATTCTGAACGTTGAGAATGCTCTTGAAAACACCCTTTTGAATTTCATTCAGTAAGGTGTTCTAATGAATTAAAAAAAAAACTCCATGTACAAATAACCACGCCCTACAAGAAAACTGCTCTTATTTTGAATTTCCTTTCTAAGACGTCACCAAAATGTCAGTTAGCTATAACTGTAGCCTATTAATGCTTATTTTGAAATAAGGAAGGGTGCCTTTTTATAAATTGGGCTTGAGCTCAAATTTCTCTTATACTATCATGCATGTTAGCTATAGACCAGGGAATGGATTCTGATACTGAATTGCTACTCCGCTATTGTTAAACCCCTGTTTGGACTTTCTTCCCTTTTTTGTATTTTTTTTCTCCCCTCTTAAATATATATATTTTAAAATCTCTGTCTATGTATCTGTCTATCAAGAGAGGCTGATTGTGTAGAAGACAAATATTAAAGAGAGCAAAGAAAATAGAGACCACGGCAAGCCCTTTGAATAAATTTTGCCAGGGTTGGGGCAAATGAAATAAATCAAACGTTGATGCATTATAAAGGGTCCTGGAGAAGAAAGAGTTGTACTTATTCTTGGGCGTGCATTGTCCCGAGAGGAGACAGATACAGTGGCGACCAGCTGAGTCACGTGGTGGGAGGGGGCTCTTTTCTTCCTCCTCCACGTCCCCTCCTCTGATGTCACAAATCTATTCATCCCTGGGAGAGTTAATTAGCATTCACTGGGTGCCTTGGTGAGGGAAAAGAAGTGAGCAAGCGCTTGTAAGAAAGCAAGGAAGGAGAGCGCGGTGGGGGAGCGGTCCTGCGCCCCTGGGCGCCGCATTGAGACTTGAGGCCCCATCAGCACAGAAGGGCTGCTTTATAGCTGGGATCCTTGGTGCCGTATGGCTGCCGGCTCCTTGGCAGCTGTCTTTGTGGATCAGTGGGCAGAGGAAAATTGACGCTGACAAGACTTGCATCTTGGAAGGGACTGGAATCTACTGTAGGGAAGAACAGAGCCTCTAATCACACGGGTGTAAATAAGAGACGGAGGGGGAGTCCGAGAGAAAAGGAAGAGGAGGGGAGAAAAAAGTGTGTGTTGGGGGGAGTGGGGCAAAGCATTTTTGGTGGATGGTATGAAGCCAGCCATGGAAACTGCAGCCGAGGAAAATACTGAACAAAGCCAAGAGAGAAAAGGTACCCAGGCTCTGACAATAACCTGTTTCCAGCTTTTCACTGGGGGTGCTGCAAAAGGTTGAGCCCGGTTTTGTCTCTTTTAAAATGGCTCTGAAGCCATCTCGATGGCAGGGGCTTGCTTTTGGGGTGGTTTTTTCATGTAGACTGATGTAAAATTAATAGAGCAGCCTCGTCTCTTCAATCCATGCCTCTTCCGAATCCTTCTACCGAACGTGCTATTTCATAGAAGGAGCCCTGGAGCTTGTCACCTTGGGTAGATGGATTGGGGAAACGGTCTATTTTTATTAATATAATTAGTCGTTACTTACGTCTTATGTTCTGCATGTTGCTATGGCTTAGAAGCCTCGGGCATATTCCAGGGACATGGAACGTGGTGTTTTCTGCTAATGCTGAGGAGGAACTGAGGGGCACGCGTGTGAAATATGTTTTGGTACCACTAATGCGCTAGTGACTGGGACATTCTCTTAGTTCCTTATTCTAATACAAGTGCTATTTCAGACTGTGACATGTTGGAGCTTGAGAGAGGGGACGTCAGCTCTGTCCCCCAGTGCTGATGGAAAAACGTGGCTGGGGCGTGGGGCGGGGGGGTCCTGCTACTTATGACTTAGAGATTTGGGGAAGGAAAATTGATCAAGGCTCTACTCCTTAAGCAGAATCTTAGAACATCTCAGGATACTGACATACAGAATGGCTTTCTGGGAGAAATAAGTGTTTTACAGTAAGAAAGTGGCAGAAAAGAGAAGCTAGAATTAATCTCTCTTTTTCTAGATAATGGATGGATTTCAAGTTTGATAGTCCATCGAATCAGCTCAGCCACTGTTAGGTTAATGGCATCTCGCTCACCCAAAGTGATAGACTGTCGTGAACGCACAGAAACATTCTATAACCGCGATGGCCCTGTTAGAAAAAGCCATCAGGCTCGGTGATTTCTCACGGCCGTGGGGTCCACTGACAGCCACTAAACAACAGTAATTCTCCAGGATGGAGACACAGCTGGGTTTGGTTTATGAACACATAGGTTAAACCATATGAAATTGGTGCTCGTCAACCATTTTTCCACCCACAGCAACAATTTTATATAGTCCAACTTAACAGCATTCTGGTGGAGAGACTGTTTTTAGATGGAATTTCTTTTTGTACACAATATTTTAATAATTTCTGTTTATCCTAAACAAAAGCAATTTCATTTTTAAATTGATATAGTTCAATCCCTACATCAAAACCATCTTCCTCCTTCTCAGCCAGAAAAAAAGAAAAAACCGCTGGCTTTTCTTGTATGTGGATGTGTGTGTGTGTTTAATCTACATAAATGACTAAATAGCAGCAAGAGAAGCTCTTGAGAGTATTCATCAAGCTGAAGAATGGAGATAAAAGTTTAAAGATTTATTTCCCTGATGATTAGAGACTAAGTTGACTGCATTTTGGGGATATTATAATGTAATAACATTCAGAGGAAGTCTAGCATGGCTTCTAGCAGTTGTTTCCTAGAATAGATGATTTTGCCCAGTACACAATTTTATTTATTAATATGGCATTTGCCAGTGACAGTTAAAACCATTTGGGTCTCTGCAAAAATATACCATTTGTTTTTCTCCCCACAAGCGAGCAAGGGTCAGAAAACCTGTATAAAGTCCTTTACTTCTCAATTGGGTATCTCATTTTGTTTTATAAAATAGGCTGTTATTATTTGAAGTCATTTAAATATTATTTAATAACAAATCTGCAGACTGCCACTGTATCCTTGGTAACCTGGTTATGAAAGCTCACTAGCTGTGGCTTTACAGGCAAAATCAGAAACGACATAATTCCTGGAGGAACTTGAAAAATTACCAAAATCGATAAACACTAGCTGTCTTTTAAAATAATTGAAAAATACCAAGTTACCGAAAGATATCATCCCATGTGTCTTACATGCTTGAATAAGAATACGGGCCAGGTCATTTATTTTTACTAATCCTCTAGCAGCCAGTCGCTATGTGACCTACCATAACTGTGGACCTGGAGGGTGGCCTGGCTCCTGACCTTCACTCAGATGAACAAGTTCATGTACTGGCTGCCTGAAGTCAAAACTCACACAAGTAATCTTCTTTGCCATTTCCCGTTTGCTCACCTGTTGTCGTTAAAGGCATATGCAGAAACATAAAACTACAGCCACAAATGTTTGTGCGTGCTTGTCATTCCACTATTCCCTTCAGATTTAATTTGACGTTTTATAAAATATATGTTTATTCCATTGAAATTAACATTGAAATATTCGACATAATTACTTATAGAATACGTTCTGTAATTCTTCAACTGTGGATCTTTTTTTTTTTTTAAGTCTTTCAGCAAGGGATTTTTTTTAATTCTATACATTTTGTCACTTCTTAAAGAGTTTTTATGCACTTTTCCCCCCTCTATTCCTCCACTCCTGTTCTCGTTGCATTGTTGATGCTTGGGGCAATTTTGCCCAAAGGCTAGCACCCTATAACTTGTGAATAAATAGCTTTGGATTATTATAACAGTGGTTATTAAGCATGTAAATTAAATGAAGCTTTCTAAATCAGCCTCAGCTTTTATAGTCAGTGCCCTTCTGGAGACTTATGTCAGGATAAAACCTCCCAACTGTTGGGATTCACCATCTCCAACACAGAGCACCGTTTCTTTAAATCAGAATGGCTTTGTTCCTATTTTAAACCCAAATCATTCCTAGTCCTTAAAAAAGAAAGTATATGTATTTTGAAACAGCCTTAATAATTTTTGTCACAGGACACCACTGTCATCGTTAGGTGCCATGGAGTCGGTTTCGACTCATAGCAGCCCCATGTACAACAGAGGGAAACGCTGTCTGGTCCTGCGAAATCCTGACGATCAGTGCTGTGTTTGAGCCCATTGTTGCAGGACACCACTGAAAAAAAAAAAAAAAAGGACACCATTAGTTGACTGAAATTCGCAAGAATTTAGTAGCTATTCGGGGATTTTAAAGGGAAGCATGCAGGTTTTGTCTACTGGAAGTAAGAGATAACCACATTGTCACAAATGACAATTTTTAAATTGTAAGCGTGAAATTAAATCAAAGCATGAGAATTAAGTAGGCAGCCTCACTGAAATGGAGGAAATGAATAAGACAGAATCCAAGGAAATAGATCGAGGGAGCCAGTAATGAAGAGATGGCGCATTGGGCTTCCATTTATTTCAGTGGAGTATTGCTTGCTATCAATCCATTTGTGAAAACAAACGCAGCTGGAATTGCTGGGAGTGCGTAATCACAGAGTAGAAAAACAATGGAATCGTAACGTCTTCATTTGCTCTATTATGTGAAAAAAATCTAAATCTCTCTGATGAAAATTATTTTTATATACAGGGAAGTGGAATCAACTGACACAATTACAGGCAGGCTAGTGAAATCCCTGTGAATCATTGTTGAAATAAATGCCAGAATTCCAGGCATCCAATTTAAGTTTTTTTTTAAGCACACTAGAAGAAAAACGGAGCACCCCGGAAACAATGCGTAATTTAAAATGAGGTTCAGGATATAGTCAGAGTAAGAAATGAACCAACTGTTGACTTGTTTTAAAAAATGAACACATCCATTTAAATCTATTTAATCAAATAGATAAAAAAAAATTTTTAACAGCAAAATGCGTGCACTTTGGGCTCTCCTCTTTCTTGTTTAGGAAGAAAAGCCCTCCTCTAGATTGCATGGCCTGTGTCCTAAACAACCAGACTGACACACTTAAAAGGTTACACTATTTATTCCTGATGGTCCCTGAACTCTTTGATCTTGAGAATTTGAATGACGTTTTCTAACTTGATTATATGACTGTGGTACAGAGAAAGTTTTAGATGCAGGTTTTCTCTGTAAGAATCTGCCAAGGAGAACATCTGAAGAGAGGGTGTCTGGGGAATAGGCTGTCGAGAAAAGAGTGGGCCACCAGATGGTGCCGGACATATGTGGTAGGTATGAGCCAGCCGCCTTTGATTTTTTTTTTTTTATAGAAAATTTAAATGTGGAAAAAGATCACAAGGAACCATTTGGTGTATCTCCTACTTTTCCACTGAGGTTTCCATCAGCCTGCTTTTTAAGACTCGGCCTTGCTAGTTCATCAATTAACATTAGAAAAAAGAATTCTGGCCCGTTTCTGGAATTTTGATTTGCCTTCCCTGAGAACTGAGTGAGAGCCCTGAATTTTGTTAGTATAATTAAACAAATCTATTTCTCTGTTATTTGGAGGTGTAGGTAAATTGAGGGTAAATGACCCTAATGAAATGACTCCTTAGTCTTCATGTGTCTAAGAACATGTGAAATACCCAGTGTCCCCTGATATGTGTCCCCCCACTGGGACTGGTGATGCTGAACAGGATGGTGCCAGAGATGCTATCTTGCCTTTGTACATATGTGTGCGATGGTTTGCCAGGATTAAGGATGGCTGTGCAATGGAGGAAGGTGGTGAGCACACTGGCTTTTAAGAGATGGAGGTGACAATCCCAGCTTCACAAGTGTGCTTGCTTGGCTGTATGTCCGTTCGTTCACTTCATAATGTTCTTCTGTGAAACATCAGCCTTCTCTGTCCTCCTGTTACACTGAGAAGTGTGCTAACCCATCTTAGGGGCCATTAAAAAAAGAAAAAAACTCCATTGCTGTTGAATCAGTTCTGACTCATAGCAACCCTATAGGACAGAGTAGAACTGTCCCGTACGGTTTTCCAAGGAGCGCCTGGTGGATTCGAACTGCTGACCTTTTGGTTAGCAGCCGTAGCTCTTAAGAACTATACCACCAGGGTTTCAACTAGGGATCATTACCAAAACCAAACCCAGTGCCGTCGAGTCGATTCCGACTCATAGCGACCCTATAGGACAGAGTAGAACTGCCGCATAGCGTTCCCAGGGAGCGCCTGGCGGATTCGAACTGCCGACCCCTTGGTTAGCAGCCGTAGCACTTAACCACTATGGCACCAGGGGTGTGGTTTAATCTTGGTTTTAACCACAGTTGTGTTGATTGGTAGATTAAATAGCAAGCCATGCACTAGTTGAAGAATTTTGATCCTTGGCCAGCCCAATGGTATCTCTCTTCAGAGAGTAGTGTGGTCAGAGAAAAGAAAATAATTTCCTATGTTATAACTATAGGCTGACTTTATTACTTGCATTAACTGCTTTATATATTCAAGCCCTACTATGCTATATTCTGTACCAGGAGTCAGCATACTTTTTCTGTAAAGGGTCAGATAGAGAATATTTTAGACTGTGTGAAGCACACAACCCCAGTTGCACCTACTCAACCCTGCCATTGTAGTATGGAAGCAGCCAGAGACAGTACTTAATCAACTGGGTGTGGCTCTGTTCCAATAAAACTTTATTTACAAAAGCAGGTGGCCATAGCTTGCCAACCTCTGCCACATTCTGTAGTGTTGTTATGGCATTCCTTTAATATTTTAAATAACAGTTAAAAATGAAGGATGATAAATACAGCTTTCAAAGACCTTGCCCTGCAATTTTGGCCTTTCCAGGAAGCCCAGCCTTTGTCACTTATTTGCTTCTGGTGACAGTTTCCTAAATGCTAGAAAGCATTTCAGTCCGCATTTCAGCCACTCAGCCTTATCATTAAATCACATTGTCTAAGTAAAAGAAAAAACATGAACAAGGCATTGGGTTTTTGTTTTGTTTCCATTTGTTTATTTATTTTATCCTGATAAAATATATCTATAACAACACATTTGCCAATTCAACATTTTTTACATGTACAATTCAGTTACATCGATTACATTCATCATGTTGGGCAACCATTAACCTTTTTCCAAATTATTTTACCACCATTAACAATAACTCAGTGACTAAGGCTTTGGCTCCCTCCCCCCCCCCCAGTTTCCCACTGTTTTTTCATACCACCTCGAGTGATAATCCACCACAGTTGTGTCTGTCTCCATAAGCCACACAGCTCGCCTCAGCCCCGACCATAAAAAATGTCTTGGATGTCGGTCGCAGTCCTTGCTCTTCCATAAGAGTATGGGTAGATCTCCACCCCCTTCTATCTTCTACTCTCTAAGGGGGCATGTTTTACAGTCTTAGCTTTGCAGGACATCAACCAGGGTCTTCCTAGGTGTGTACATTTCCATGTCTTTCCAGTTGCCCATACTTGACAGAGTGTTTTTAATACACCACTTGAGCTGAGGCATCTCCTCAGAGCCATGTGACTCCCTTCTACTTGTTGGGACCTTGCCCATGGGGTTAAAAATGTATACTGTGCTCTTTGAAATTTTATGAATCACTTTAGATTTAATACCTTTATTTAATACTGGCTCAGAAAGCTAAATTGGACATGGTTTTCTTTTCCTTTATATCTAAAGATTTACAGTAGTAAAAAAGGTCTCCTCAGAAACATTAGTCCAGGGGGTCAGGAAACACCCACGCAGTTGCTGATCCCATCCCCACTGCTGCTGGCGTAGCATGTTTTTCTGCTGGACGAAGCGTCTCAGACACCACTGCCGTGCTTTTCTCAGAAAACACGTTAGTGTTGGGCAGGCTGTGGTTTTTTGTCGTGGGTGCCTACAGCCTGTGCCTGAATGTCTATAGACCCCGCCCCCATCCCTTCCAGGAGATGTGGACGAGCAGAGAGGAGGTGACAAATGTGCCCTACGCAGAGCCTCCCTGACTCTTGTGTCGAGATCACTGTGGCGGGGGACCCAAAGGTCTATTTCTCGCCCCACAGGGTTCCAGGTACCAAAAGCTTTCACTGTTGGTCTCTTGTCTGCAGCTAAATATTTATTCAGCAAACATTTATTGTGTACCTACTATGTGCTGGGCATGTGGAGCTAAATATTTTTAAAAGGAGGATGATAATTTTCAGATTAAAAAATAATTGAACTACTTGTTTGGGGTCGATATGGAGAGCTCACAGAACTTTATAAAAAAAATCAGATCATACAATGAGGTGGATGTGGCCTTCTTCTGGCTCTTTCCACCAGCCCCTCTGGGTTTCATTGACTTCAGAGAATGTAGCACAACTTATGTCTGAGACAGAATCTTGTAAGCAGTAAAACAAACATCTAATTCCAGCTTAAGAACTTTTAAGAACCCCAAAATAGTGTTACTGTCATGGGACCTGGAACATTTCTTTAGGAGGCAAAGAAGCACAGGTCACCTCCAAGTGACCTCAGAAAAACTATTGTTGAGTTAACCACTGCCTCAGCCAAAAAGTAGAAAATTAGAGCAAATGCACAGGCCGCAGTAAGACAACACGATGGAGTACGGTTACCCAGGCTCACACCAGGCCCCTCCACCCTGTGGCCGAGTGATCTTGGGCAAATGACTTATCTTTTCCTTGCCCTCAGTTTCCTCATCAGTAAAAACAGAATAAGAATAGTATCTATTTCCTAGGGTGGTTGTAACAAATGAGGTTCCGGATAAAATGTGCTTAGTACGATGACTAGCACATCGTAAACACTCCGTATATTACAGCAATCGCCATTGTTCTTGACACAAAAACAGCAGAGCAACAAAAATCATTTTGTTCTGATCTTATCCCAGCATCTTTTTTCCTTTTGTAAGTAAAATGCTTTTATCTGACCTTGAAGTCCAAAAAGGTTTTCTCTGAAAGCCCACCTGGGAAATTATGTCTCTACTTCCCAAGGTGAAATACCTTGAGCATTTTTAGAGATGATGGAGAGTAGAGTTGATGTTTCCTAAAGAAATGCCTTGTGACATTAAGCATTGGCTTGTCTGCCTCATGACAAGGCTGCTTGCCTGGTCTTTGTCCTCAGTAATTGGAGGTGCTTGATCTGCTAATGGAATGATTACCCACATAATGACAGAATCATCGTTTTCATCCTTAAATATTTGTGGCACCTCAGATGGACATACCTCTTACTATGCTTTGTGGAATTCTCAGATATAAGCCTGCCATAGTGACCTTATGGTCTCTTAGGGATTTCAAGATTCAAGGTCACCAGTTATCAGAAGCCTACACTGTGCCAGGCAAATTGGTAGGTATTTTCCTCCTCAAACCCTAAGAAGTGGGAAATATAGTCATATAACCAGCGAGGGACCAGAATCCCTGGGAAGCCAATGGTTAGCACGTGTGTGAGTAAGCAGTGGTTCCAGCCCAACATGCTGGGAGAGAGTTGGAACAGGGTTTAATCCAGAACATTCGAGATTTTGAAGTAGTACTAAGCTTAAGATGAGGTGACAGAGACTGCTGCAGACGGCAGTGGGAGCGCAGGTGTCTCATCCAAGATTCAGCAGACCACAAGTCTGTTTTCCAGATTTTCCAGATGAGGACTTAGTACCATTATGGGATGTGAGTTGGTATTCAGCTTTGCTTGTGCAGCTGGCAATGATCATATTGCTCTGATGGCCTGAAAATGAAATAGGGAAATATTATCATGAGGAGCCACATTTCCTCTATGAGAATAGTGTCTGCCCCAATTGAGCATCCTAAGGGCTAGAAGGAAAGGGAAAGATGGAGAAAATAAGCGAAGAAAAAATAACTTGGGGGATTTATGTAATCTTACATGCAAAACCAGAGGGGAGACGGCGAGCATTTTCAATTCATCATGCTGAGTGAAAGAGCTGCCATTTACGGAGGGGTTGTATTTCCATAGCATATTTGGGTAGCACCCCATTTTCCTTTGACTATGTGGTAAAAGAATAACTAAAAATGCTGATGTAGACTCTTTGCTGGAGATAGAGACACTGACTCTTTGCCACCTGAAATTGGCAGTGAACAGCAGAGCTGAAATGGAAATTGGCAGGTACCACTGGATGTACCCAGGCTCAAAGAACCACCAGTACCATCCTGTGCCAACCCAGGGGGACAGGGCTGGCCCCTTGAGCAGTCCAGGTAAATACAGCCTCGGGATGCATTCTAATAGCAAGTCACTGTTATCTTTAATGTGATTTTTAATGGCTTTTTCAGTTTGGTGACATTTTATGTTTTACTTGATGCATTAATTTGTTCACATGGGCGTGGGTAAAATTGGCCCTGTAAAAAGTTTTAATCATCTTTCTTTTTCCCTCCCCCTCTCTCCATTCCACCCCATCTTTCTCTCCGTTTTTCTCCCTTGTCCTCCTTCCCTCCCTCTCACCTCCTCTTCTCAAAGGGAGCAAGCAGTGTATAGTGAGCTATGCCTTTGGGTTAACCACGAAATGTCCAATGGCAGAACCAATAATGGGTGGGGGGTTGAACAGGGCCAAGAACTGGGCCAGGGCACTTGTGAGCATCCTCAAGTATCTTTCCAGGCCTGCCACTCAGCATCGCCCTGTTTTAACCTCAGTTATTGCCTTTGAGAAGGAAAAAAATCAAAGCCCATGAAATTAGGATCGGATAACCGATGCTCAGTTCCCACCAGGTAGGTTCATGGGATCCGATTTCTGGTTTCCTTGCTCAGGAATTGCCAGGTGCTGGGTGTGGGTGAAGTGTGCGTCAGCCGATTAGGGGAGCCAGAGGGTGGGAACGCCGAGCACCCTGGACATCCACCCCTTCATGTTTTCCCAAAGTCTGTGCTGGCCTCCGTACTCAGTGCCATTAGTAAGACTCGGTGTAATTCAAGTCACTTAACTGTGGCTCTAAAGGGATGGTGTGTCAGATAAATACAAAAGCAGGCTTAAAGGATTCCTATGATTTTGCACGAAGCCATAGTGCCATTGCTCCCAAATGGTCGCTTACTTTTTCAGAAATAATAGTGTAGCACCTTCAACCCTTGAAAGAGGAATCTTGAGGTGCAAGGTAACACACCCACCAAATTGCGAAGTCTGAAAACCCTGAACGAATTTAATAATCAACCTTTTCCATTTTCTTTTTAAACGTGATTTGTGGCTTCAGGTGACCACGTCGTCTGATTTGGGATTTATTTCTATATTTTGGGTAATTCATTGGTTCATTTGACGTATGACCAGTAGGGGCCGGCTCGGTGTGGGCCTGTGTAGTGCTACTTGTAAAAGGTGGGGGAGAGACAAGAGGCCCCTTCCAGCATTCATTTTCATAGATCCTTTAAAGGACGGCAGGTTCTGGCATCTTAATAAAGAATCTGCCATTAGGTGTGGTGTTTCCCTATGATGGAATGCTGTTTGGCCATAAAGAAGAATGAAGTCCTGATAACAGGCTATTATGACATGGATGGACCTTGAAAACATTATGCTGAGGGAAAGAAGCCAGGCCCAAAAGACCAAATATTTTGTGATTGCATTTCTATGAAATGTCCAGAGCTGACATATTCATAGAGACAGAAAGCAGATTAGTGGTTGCCAGGGCCGCAGGGAGGGGGAAGGAGGTACAAGGTTTCTTTCGGGGTGATGGAAATATTCCAAAATTAGATTTTGGTGGTGATTGTACAATTCTGTAAATTTACTAAAAAACATTAAATTGTACAGTTAAAACAGGTGAATTTTGTGGTATGTAAATTATATCTCAGAAAAATTGTCTTTAAAAAAAAAAGCAAAAAGATGCTATTTGATGTGCACAGTTAATGGCAGAGAAAGAAAGGGGCATTTTGTTAACTCCTCAGAGAGCATATACCCCCGTGGCACAGACATTGGAAGCGGTTGTGTCTGGAGCCAGCATTCGAGACCTTACCGATGATGGTGTAAAGAAGACGGCGAAGGCCACAGATTGCAGGGCGCTAACGCACCAGGTTATCACCCTTCCCATTGCTTGGTGATTTTCTTGGCTCCAAATCAGTGCAGTTGCCATTCTGTACTTAGATCCCAAACCAGATGGTGGGAGGTAAAAAATAGAGACTTCCATATGGCTCTTAAGTCTTTTTTTTTTTTTTTCGCAGAGTTCTCAGTCTTTTTTCCATGGGTGCAAGGGGGAGGTTTTGATACAGGCTGACCAGGAAATCTTTGCCAAAGGAAAATGCCTCCCCCAACCCCAAAGTTACAAGAGTAGGGACCCTCCCCCAACTTCCTTATTGCTCGTTGGAAAGGTCAAGGTGGTTCTAGTTTCTTCACCTTGACCTTTTCGTGTTTTTCTTTTTTGCTCTAACTTCCCAGCGGATTATGTCTTTAGGGCTTGGGTAGTTACTCCTCCACCATCTGTCTATTTCTTTTGCTTTTTTAAACGTCCACATCTTTTAGGCCTAAACCAGTTGCCGTGAAGTCGACTCTGACTCATGGTGACCCCATGTGTGTCAGAGTAGAAGTGCATAGGGTTTTCAGTGGCTGATTTCTTGGAAGTAGATGGCTAGGCCTTTCTTCCGAGGCACCTCTGGGTGGACCCGAATCTCCAACCTTCCACTTAGCAGCTGAGCACTTAAAAGTTTATGGCACCCAGAAACCCTCTCTAGGCCTACAGGAAATAAAGAAGTGATTCTCTTATCTCCTCCTCTGAAATCATGCCTCTTCCCCCTGAAGAAGATGGGGGAAGGGCCAGTGAAGGCCAGAAGTTTGTTTCCTGTGGGAAAGAGAGGGCCGGAGGAGAAAGTAGTTGATAGGAGCTTGGGAGAAATTCTCAAATGTCCCTCCTCTTTAATAGAATTCACTGACACGTAATACGCTGTTGCTTAACATAGGCCACAAATTTATGGGCCACAAGTTTATGGGCCACGGATGACTACCCATATGCGTGTACCCCTGTAATTCAGAGTTCAGTCTTATCAGGTAAGAAGCAGAATACCCACCCACTTCACCCAGCATCCATCACCCTTCCCCATCTCCCAAATCTGAATAGTGTTCTGATGTTTGGGTGAAGATGGCCATATGCTTCAAAAGTCCAAACAAAGAGAGCACCCACTCCGTGTGAACAGAGAGCGTGGGGGATGTTGGTTTTTAGCTGTGAGTTTAGCAGGAAGCCCAAGTGTTGTGATTTGTGTTCAGAATGGATTCCTGAGCAGGAGGGGAGGGGCGTGGGGCCTGGGAGGGAGGGACACGCATATCGCATTTCCTGCTGTGACTCAGGTGGCACTGCTAGGGCTGTCTGTGGGCCCAGGTGCAACCTCAGGCTGGCTCCCTGACAATCGCAGCAGGTGTCCCTCCGGGCCGCATGGATCCCTGTGTAGGATGACACTTGCAGACATAAAAGTCCTGGGACATAGTATCAAGTTTTTGTCATTCTTTAGAGAAGGAATGAGAGATAAATCTCTGGGTGGTATTACTGTCACTCTTTCCTTACCTAAGGTTGCAGGACCACTAAGTTTGAGGTCTTTTCCCAAAACACTTGAAATGTATTTCAAGGGGAAAAGCCTTAATCCTTTCGCATAGGTGGTGCCGCTCCGTTCCCAGGAGTCTGGTTGGAGGAACTTTCTTAGCTAATTAATACAGCTTAAGCCAGGAGAGGCTCTGAGTCTGTCTAATGGCATCCAGTTACTCACAGTGTTTCAGCTTAAATGGCGGTAAACAGTAAAGACATTAAAGCAGATTGTAGCTCAAGTTTGTGCTGTAAAGTCACTGAGTTTTTTAGAGTTCTTCGTATTTTGTTTTTTGCTATGTATCAGTTGGAGCCCTGGTGGCATAGTGGTTAAGAGCTATGGCGAGCTACGGCTGCTAACCAAATGGTGGGCAGTGGAATCCACTAGCCGCTCCTTGGAAAACCTATGGGGCAGTTCTACTCTGTCCTACAGGGTCGCTGTGACTCAGAATTAGTTCACATCAATGGGTGTGCTTTTTTTATATATATACATAAATATATATTTTTTAATCACCTGCACTTTGGGGGGGGGGAAACACAAACTGCCCTATAGAGCAGTGAACCGTTTTTGTAGCTTAGTCCCAGGGTGACGCAAATGGTTAACATAACTAAGAATAAAGGCCTGACGGCGTATTTCCAAAAAATCAACCATTGAAAACCCCATGGAGTGCAGTTCTACTCTGACACACATGGGTCGCCATATGTTAGAATTGACTCGGTGGCAACTGGTTTTATTTACCGAAGACTACTGTGCCAGCCATTACATTGACTGATAGGGAATTTCTTGATTGTTTCTGAATGTTCCTTTTTTTTATTGTATATATTTTTTAGTATGCGATTGATACTTGACTGTGTAACAGTGACTCACTGTGTCTGTGATATCTAGAACTCCCTTTGCCTTTTGGTCGTGTGACTCCTCCTCAGCTCAGAGTAGGCAGAGCAGAGATGAGAAGCAGCAGCAGATGGATCAGTACCGAGGTTTGATCTGGAGCTTTTTATCAGGGACAACATCTGGTTTGAGGAACACCAGCTTGGACTGTTCAAAGCTGTGATGCCCAGCCTTTTAGAAGTAGTGACATCTGTTCTTCCCTTCACTTATATTACCCCTTACATTTTTGGTTATAGTGAATCAAAATTAATTTTGTGTTGAAATTTTTTGCCACCCTCTGGAGTCACAGGAAGTACTCTGAAATGGCTGGGAAGGAGCGGACATCTGCCACTAGAGTCTCCTAGCTCCCCTTTTGGGTGCCCCATTCCTGCCCAAACAAGGGGCCTCCTAGTGTTACCCTGTCTCTGAAAAGCTGATATGAAATGGCTTTTATACTAAATGGAATATTTTGGGTGGCAGAGAGTCGTTTAGGTGGGACCGTGCTTTCTTCACTGAAGACCGTCATGCTTGCACTGTATCTGGGCGCTTCCATGGACAGTGCTTTCAGCCTAAGGAATTACTACCCTAAAGGTGACACGTCAGGTTTGTAGGAAAGGTAACTGGATGGAAAAAAGCCTGTTTACCTTCCTGGTGTTTCACAGAGGTGCTAAATGGGACTCCTGTGAGGACTTGACTGGATCAGGCTGTTTTTGTAAATAAAGTTTTATTGGAAACAGCCACGTCCATGTATTTACTGATTGCCTTTGGTTGCTTTCTCACTACAATGGCAGACTAGTTGCCATAGAGAAGGTATGGCTCACAAAGCCTAAAATGTTTACTCTCTGGCCCTTTACAGAAAAATTGCCAAGCCGTAACTTAGAGTAACGTAGTCTTTGCAGACTGCAAATTCTCTCTATTCATGTTAGGCAACGCCTAAGAACATTGCTAGCCCCGAAGTTGCCTAAAATGTTCTCTGTGAAAGATCTGTCACCCTTTTCCCTTCAGGCTGCAAAACACTTGTTCCCTCTGGGGAATCCCTATTCACAGGTTCTAGGCTATGACTTAGCCCTTCTCCTGAGGGTCCCTAGGCTCCTTCTGGAAGCTCTGCCCCTCCGGCCTCTTTCAGGTCTCCTCAGAGTATTGCCATAATAAACCAAGTCCTGTGAAGTGATGTCATTAGCTCCTCGCATCTATCATTCTATTCAGTGTACTTTAGCAGGCTTTATTTTCTGTGATACATAAAATCTCTTTTATATTTTATTAAATGTGATATGGGGTCATTTCTTTAAGTGATTTTTCAAAGTAGTTTAGCTCATTCAATCAGAATTACCAAGGGTGCTGGTTAAAATTCATATTCTCAGGCCCCACCCTCTCTGGCATGCGGCCCAGGAATTGGCATGTTTTAATAAGCTTTCCAGGTGATCCAGAGGCACCCTAAAGTTTGACCACCCCTGCGAGATACATAGAACATCATAACCTTGGCTAAGCAAATAGCTCGTCTTATAAAACCGTTGAGAATACCTCATTTCAGTTCAGAATGCCTTTCCAAGGAACAGCGCACACCACTTGAAATTCAAAGGCAATCTGTATACATGTTTATTATCAAGATGCCCAAGGCCAAATTCCCACATCCTCAGCAGACAGTATGATGGCATTTGAAGCAATCTCCTCTTGAAGTGATGTTTTTTATATTGTCACTGCATCTTCATATAGTTTGTAAAAATGCACAAATATTTTATCGTAGAGTGGCAGGCCAACACCAGACTGCGGCTGTGTGTTAGTTATTTGTTGCTACATACATGACTCCAGAATTCAGTGGCTAGAAACAACAGCACACATTATCTCAGTTTCTGTAGGTTAGGAGTCTGGGCGTAGTGTGGCTGGGTACTATGTCTCAGAGTCTCTCATGAGGCTGCAATAAAGGTGCCCACCAAGGCTGGGGTCTCATCTGAAGGTTCGACTGGAGAAGAGTCCAATTCCAAGCTTACACCCACGTGGTTATTGGCAGGATTCGTTCCTTGCAGGCTGTTGAACTGAGGGCTTCAGTTGCTCACAAGCCATTGGCTGGAGGCCTTCTTGATTCTTTGCCACATGAGCCTCTCCACAACTACCTCACAGCATGGCTGCTGGCTTCATTAGAAAGAGCAAGTGAGAGGGTAAGAGAGAGACTGCTAGCAAGACGGAAGTCTTTTGAAACCTTATCATGGAAATGACTTCCATGATCCTATCACTTTTGCCGTATCCTCAGAAAAAGGCCTGGCGATCTACTTATAAAAAATCAGCCATTGAAAACCCTATGGAGCGCAGTTCTACTTTGGCACACATGGGGTTGCCATGAACTGAAATTGACTCAACAGCAACTGATTGGTTGGTTGGTTGGCTGGCTGGTTGAGGGTTCTAGGATCACCTGCATATGACTCTAAATTGAGAAAGGATCTAAATGGGGTTAAATG
Organism: Elephas maximus indicus; assembly: GCF_024166365.1. Lineage (NCBI taxonomy): Eukaryota > Metazoa > Chordata > Mammalia > Proboscidea > Elephantidae > Elephas > Elephas maximus. The sequence goes on from NC_064846.1 coordinate 165,853,443, forward strand.
TTATAGAATGAACGAATGGGTCACTGGTAAGAAGTTCTCAGCCTAGGCTTTACAGTAGAATCCCCTGTCGGGGAGGAGTCTGTAAGATCCGGGTCCACACCCAAACCAACTCAGTCAGAATCTCTGGGGTCGGCCTCAGGCATCAGTGTTTTTGAAAGCACCCAGGCAATTCCTTTGTGCAGCCAAGGTTGAGAACCATTGCTCTAGACCAGTGGTTCTCAATCAGGGGCATTCGTGCCCCTCAGGGGACATTGGGCAATGTCTGGAGACATTTTTGGTTGTCCTAACTCGAGGTAGAGGGGGGATGCTACTGGCATCTAATAGGTAGAGACCAGGGACACCACTTAACATCCTATAACGTACAGGACAGCCCCCACCATGGAGAATGTCAGTAGTGCTTCAGTGGAGAAACCTGGGCTAGACCCTATGCTTGAGTCCGGAAACTGGCACTGGATGAAGAGTGCCTTGGTGGAACAGCTTTGTCCCCGATGACACACGTACTGCTGGCAGGGATAGCGTAGTGTGTCTGGAATATTATACACGATCTACTTATCTGTGCTTTCTAAAGAAGAGTTTTTAAAAGACACAGCAACAAATTTAAGTCCACAGATACGCGTATGTAATATAGATCACATACATGGATGTCTGCATATATCCACATGGTATGTACATCATGTAGATACAGACGTGTGTGTATATTTGTGTGTGTTGCGTGTGTGTTGTGTATGTCAGTTCTTGATTAGAAGGGAGTTAGGTTTTAATTCACTCCCTTTCCCTTTCTTTCCCCTAACTCTAGCCCCCTGTCCTCTACTTGGTAGTTGAGGTCCAAAGTCCTCAGCCCAGAGGATGCCTCCTGCTCTGTCTTGCTGCCCCCGAGTGAACACGGTGTGCATCCTCCTGGTCTGGGAAGTCCCCAGCCTGCTCCCGCCCTGTCTGTCTGCCTGCCACCACCAAGTGGGGGCAGCCCATGGGTCCTGCCTCCCTAGTAGATGCCCCCCACCAGGTTTATCTGGCTCCTACCTTTCACCACCAGGTCATTAATTTCCAAAAGGGGTTCTCAGCACTTTTAAACTACTGGTGTCTTTTGTAAAACTCAAACTTAACGGTGTTTTTTAAAAAGCTTTTTTTGAGGTATAATTGACATGTGATAAGCTGCATATATTTAAAGTGCGTTCTTTGATAAGTTTTGACATTTGCATACGCCCATGAAACCATCACTCCATGGTAACATATCCATCACTCCCCAAAGTTTCTTTGGGCACCTTTGGAATCCTCCTTCCCATGCCCCCATCCCCAAGCAAGCACTGATCTGCTTTCTGTCACCCTGGATTAGTGTGCCTTTTCTAGAACGGCTCTTATGAAGATGGGTTCACATAAATGCTCTCACAGCTTCTCGTCGACCATTCCTGTAAAATGTTGCGTGACGTTGATTGCTTAATAGCTCCATGCCTTTGTCTGGTTTTCATCCTTCCTGCTCCCATTGAATATGCCCTGCCCCCTCTGAAAAAAAAAAAGAGCTTGCACCTGCTCCAACCCTGCCAGATTCATCCTGCCTCCCCTGCTCACTCACCTTCCGTCCCTCCCCACTGCCTGCAAAGTGAAGCACAGCAGGCTTCAGGCAGGCTTTGAGGCCTCCCACAGGAGCACCCACCTGCCTTTCTATCTCTCCCTTGACACTATCCTGCTAAACGCGGCCACACCCTGAACTCTCCCAAGGTCCCCTGCACCACATTGGTCCTGCTCTCCTTCCTTGTGCTTTTCTATCCGTCCTGATCATGGGGATCCTTCTGTTCACAAGGCCTTTCTGTCTACACCGCTGCCATCCATAGACCCTTCCTCAGCTTCCCACGTGAAACCACCCCACCAATGTCCCTGTTTCCTCTTACGGCACAAGCTTTATTCTACTTTTAATTATATTTATTTGTCTATGTGTCTTACACCAATCCCTCACCGCACCCTAAGTGTCCATGCCGGGAAGGCAAACCAAACTCCTACAGCTCCCAGCACAATGCCTTGCACATAACAGTGATTCACCAGACACCCATTGAATTGAACAGCATCCAGGAAACAGACTATAGCACCCAGATGGTCAGAGGAGGTTGACTGCTGTCAAAGCTTAACTATGCGAATAGTTCTCAGAAAGCTTGAGCTCCCTACAGATCTCCACACTCTTAAAATCTGCATCGTTGGAACTTAGATCTAGCTTCTCCACACCACCGCTGGTCTCTTTGATTTGTTGCCCCCCCACACACACACTTCACTCAGCTGAGAGCATACATGTGGCCTTTACTAAAACCAAAGTCAGGTCCCACAAAAGGCAAAGGAAGTGACTAACAAGTGTCTGTTTCTTGAATTTGTTTATCCCCAACCATGTGAATGTGTCTTCACTTTTATATAATTGCGTGTCATTTCCTGCTCATGCCATGTTGCAAATGTTAGAGGTTAATCTATTCTAAGACTTTCACAATGTGTCATATTTAATAAACTTTAGGGCATACTTTTCAAAGGATCTGCTGAAAAGCTTTTCCCTTTATATCATTAGAAATAGTTTCAGCATCTTTATCATTATATACTTAAGCTTTTAGGTCTAGGGCTGTAAGAAAGTCAAGTGAGAGCTGGGAAACAACCTATTTTTCATTTGAGTGATTTCTCACTCAGCTCTTTAACAGGAAGCCAAGTGTGGGTATTGACTTCATGCTACCTTCCTAGTGTGATATACCAGTGGTTTTCCCAGACTTTTGAGTGTCAGGCCTCTTTACACTCTTAAAAATAATCAAAGACCCCAAAAAGCTTTTGCTCATGTATGCTGTATCTATCAATATTTTCTGTATGAGAAATTTTAATGGAAAATTTTATTTTTTATTATTTAATAAAAAATTTATTGTTTATTTAAAATAACAATAGCAAATCCCTTACATGTTAACATACACAATGTCTAGGAATGATAACTATTTTCCAAAACAAAAATGTTTTGCATTTTTGCAAATCTCTTTAATGTCTGGCTTAATTTTAACTGGAGTCGTACATCTGCTTCTGCATCTAATCAGAGGCATCTTGGGGTATCTTGTTTGTGTTGAGGTATGTGGAAACTTGACCTTGCATGTGTTTGTAGTTGGAGAAAGGAGGAGTGTTTCAGTGGCATTTTCAGATAACTATGGAGCTCTTCCTTGATATCAATACCAAACCTGTTGCCGTCGAATAGATTCTGACTCATAGAGACCCTATAGGACAGGGTTGAAATACCCCATAGAGTTTCCAAGGAGCAGCTGGTAGATTCAAACTGCCGACCTTTTGGTTAGGTAGCTATAGCTCTTAACCACTGTGCCACCAGGGCTCCTTTTCCTTGATAATACACCAAAATTCAATAAACAGTGATTTCTTAAAGATTACTTGTAATGTGGAATCTGAAATCTTATCTATGAACTCTTTATACTCTGTTCCACTGAAAGTCCATTGCTCTATCGTACACTTCAGTTGGGTCTCATATTCAAAAATGGTTTTGTAACATCATACCTTGTTCTTTCAGAAGATATTGGTTCTCCGAGTTGTGCAGATCTTCTAGATGTTGACACATTTCATTATATGATGTCAAAAAAATCACCTTTGTTCATATCACCATTGATTCCATCCAGATGCCTGTTAAGTATTGGGAGGTTGTCAGTCTCAGTATGACAGGTCGAAGTCTTGGTTCCCTTTCCAGAGAATTTCTGCCAGATACCCAAGTCTGAATAACTCTAGTATGTCCGTCATTCTTTCAAGAAAAAATGGTGTTCCATGAAAAAAGGTGCTAGTTTAGCATGCAACTTAAACAATGACGCCAGGACTTGCAGCAGAAGTGCCTTATGCACACTTCCCATTTCATCACATAGACTATTAAACAGACATGTACTCAGGGGCTGAGATTTAATAAAAAATATTTTTTACGGCATTATCAAGGACATTCTTAAGTGAAACTGGCTTTTTATTTTTTTAATAGCCAGTGTGTGGTGGTGAAGAATGCTCTGATGGTCAGTACACTCTGGTATGACTGCCTGATTCATGCTAAGGCATCTGCAGTTTTACCGTGCAAATATCAACACACTGGAAAAAAGTATATAAGATCTTAGTGTTGATAGAAAACAGTTTGACCTTGTGGACCTCCTGAAAGGGTTTTGGGGTTCCCATGGGTTGTGCAGCCCGTGCTTTCAGAACCCCTGTTCTATGTGCTCACTGCTTAGACAGGAGCGGAATTACCTGGGAGCTGGTGAGAAATGCACACGCTCAGGCTCCATGCCAGACCCCTGGAATCAGAATCTGCATTTTAACGAGATCCCCAGGGATTTACCTGCACATTAAAGTTTGAGAATCTTGTCTGCAAAGGGCCGTATAATAAATATCTGTGGCAACTTTGCCTTTGTAGCAGCCATAGACAATATGTAAATGAATGAGTGTGGCTCTGTGCCAATAAAACTTTATTTATGGACACAGAAGTTTGAATTCCATATACTTCCCATGTGTCATGAAATACCATTCTTCTTTTGAGCTTTATTTCCCCCAGCCATTTGGAAACGTAAGAACAATTCTAACTCACAGTTCATATGGAGAGCTGAATTTGGCCTGTGGCCCTGGATTTCCCGACCTCTGCTCCAGAACGCTGGTTCTCAGCCTGGGGAACTTTAAAAACAAACTAATTCCCGAGTCCTGCCCCCAGAAATTCTGTCATAATTGGTCTGTGGTGAAGCCTGGGCATCAGGGTTTTAAAAGGCTCTCTGGATGATTCTAATGCTCAGCAAAGTTTGAGACCTCCCTGCTCTATATTTTTTAAATAAAGTACATTTTGTTTTAAGCATGTTTTAGAATTTGGCAGCGTCTTTACTGGGTTTCTCAGGCCATGATTGTGTGTCTTATAACCTTAGTGCAGGGTTTCCTAACCTTCAACTATTGCCATTTGTAGATGGGTCATTCTTTGTCCCTGGGTGGGAGGGTGTCCTGTGCATCTTGGGGTGTTCAGCAGTATCCCTGGCCTCTATCCGTTAGATGCCAGCAGCACCCCCCTCCTGGTGGTGACATTGCCAAAGGCACCGTTACCCTGCCTTTGACAGTCCCTGCCATAGGGCTCAGGGCATCACAGAATCGCCGAGGTCTCTGTTCACTGACATTCGACATTCACGTCTGCCTCTCTTAAGTGGGATTCTATCTGCCTCCATTTTCCTGTGGCTGGTTGTTTGAAAGTTGCAAAGCTTGGTTCCTGCTCCTTTGCTTTTTAATTTTGTGGCTCATTAGTGAGGCAGGCCATGTAGAGAGGGCTGTGTGTGTGTGTGTGTGTCAGTGTCACATTCATTCCCTGGGGAAGAATCCGAGCCCTTGTTCCCGCTGGCCCTCCTTCGGAGCCAGTGTTAAATCTGCAGCCAGCATCACAGACAACTTGGGGCAAATCACTGGGCTGTTATGAACTCACAGCCATGGCAACGGCCAGTCCCAAGCCTGAGGACAAAACGTGTTTTATTCTGTTGTTCTGCACAAAAGGTTCTAGGGATGCTGGAGACAAAATGGCCATTGAGAGTTAGAGACATTGATGCATATTTTTCTCTCCCTACTGTGTGGTTTATATTTAAACTGTCTTCGGCAAATGCACACTGGAGTTTTTGTGTAAATCAAAACTGAAAATTCTCTTTAGCCAGAGACCAACTAAGTGAAGGCTTAACACATTATTAGCCCAACAGAGGTTTGCGGGGTTTGATGAGAGGGATTGAGATTTCTAAGTAAAATATGCCAGAAAGCCCGGCATCAATTTTTTTTACATGAGATAGATCACAGTTATCCAAAAAAAAAAAAACAAAAACAACTTCCCTTGCCTTTCTTGATTCGTGTTAACCAACTTTGTCATTGCTGGTTTGAAGCTTGGGGAACAGCCTGTGGATTTATAAGAGTGTCCAAGAAAAACATTGATCTTCCTTAGCTAGCATCAGCTTTTAAGAATATGGCTGTCTGCTGCTGGGAGTGCCACCACCGTATTTGAAAACATCAGCCTTGGTCATGACTTTTTGCGCTTCTTGTACACTTCTTTGTCTGGGTGGGCACTCCCAGCTCCGTGGGAGGGGTATTTTGACTCTGCTTTCTCAGACCCTGTCTGTGGCATGACACTAAAGCATTTTTGATGTGGAAACCACCGAGGTGAATAATAACTTGCTTGGCTCAGTAAAAGCACTATTGTTGCAGTCTTTTCAAGACAGCTAAACAACTTGGAACGTTTCTTTTTCTTTGTTGCAGCCCTGGAACTTGCCATTTGATTGGCAAGTGGCTGGAGTGTTAGGGCCAAACTCAGTGGGCCACCTCTTAGGGAGAGAAAGCCAAACACCATGGAACACAAAAATAGGCACTTCAAACTGCCTCAGGACGCCATGCTTGAAGGTGGGACTGTTGACTAGAAAGAGGCTTCTCCAACTTTAATGATCACCTGGGGATCTTGTTAAAATGCAGGTTCCAATTCAGCTGGTCTGGAGTGGGGCCTGAGACTGTGCATTTCTCACAAGCTACCTACTGAAGCTGATGCTGCTGGTTCAGTCACCACCCTTTGCAAAGCACTTTCACTTGATAAATGGTCCACTTACATCTTTTCTTGACCTCTGAAAGTTTCCACAGGTGTCCAGTAGAAGCTGGCAGACCCACGGATCCAAGCACCTATCAGAAATCTCCCAAACTCAATATCTTTGTCCTCGGAGGTCAACAGCTAGAGTTTGAGTCAACCCTAGCTCAGGGAATGACACAACACCCATCTGCTTCTGCAAGCCAGGGATTTAGGAGTCTTCCTTGGTGTTCATCAATCCATCCCCACACACCCCCATCCAATCCACACCAATGTGTGCCCATTTGATGCCCTAATTATCTCTCAGACCATCAGTTTTCCTTCACTCACACTGCCTCCACCCTGGTCCAAGCTTCCATTGTCTTTGGCCTGAACTGTTGCAATGGGTTTCTACTTACTCCCGCATCTATTTTGCTCCCTCCCCGACAAAAAGAGTTCTCCACCAAAACCCCAGTCTATGCTCCATGCTTAAACATGCTCAGTGGTTTCACATGATTCTTAGGATAAAGCCCCAAATCCTTAAGGTAGCCCAGAAAACCCCAAGTGGTCATGCTGTGATAGGCTGCACCCTCACTTTAGACTCTCTTGTCTTCTGGCTTCTCTCACACCCATGAATGCGCTCTACTCATTTTTGTCAGGGAGCCTTTGTTCAGGCTCTTCTTGCTCTTTCCTAGCTTTTACCCAGGAAACTCAAATTCATCCTTCAGATATAGGCTCTGGAAGCCTTCTCTGGCCTCCCCTCAAAAACATCAGTCATTCTCCACTGTTTGCCTCATAGCACCTCTCAGCTGATGTCATTTGGTTAATGTCTGTCTCCCCCATGGACTAAATTCCATTAGAATGTAGACGAGGCCTGTCTTAGCTCACCATTGATTCCCCAGTGCCCAGCCCCATGCTTGGGACATCAAAGACACTCAGTGAACCTTTTTTTTTTTTAGCGTGATAAAAATATATATAACAAAACTTTTGCTAATTCATCAGTTTTTCTATGTACAATGCAATGACATTGATTATTGATTATGTTCATCATGTTGTGCAACCATCAGCGCTCTCCGTTTCCAAATTATTGCATAACCATTAATGGAAACTCAGAGCCCCTCAAATTATGATGACTCCTTCCTCCTCCATCCCAGTGAACCCTTCTTGATTGAATGCCATGAAATGAGTGAACGGTTGCTCTCTTCCTCCCAACACTGTCATCTTCACCAATGTCTGTGACTTCTTAACGGGCAGGTACAATTAAACAAGGCCTTTAAGAGATCCCCAAACCCAAGATGGTAATACTGCGTTCATGGAGAAGAGTTTCTCTTGCTTGAATGAGGGCTGAGCTGTGCTTTTCGAGGAGTCTCTGCTAAGTGCTCCTTCCAAATGAGTTACAGCTCATCTAACGCTGGCTTTCTGGTTCTCTTGAGTATTTATTTTAATAATCGACTCATTAGTCATGGGCTGGTCTTCAGAGCCTGATGCTCAATGTCTCAAAAACCATTGTTTCGTATATGTTGTCCAGCTTTTCAGTTGTTTCAGGCAGGAGGACAAATTCAGTCCCTGTTACCCCATCTTGGTCAAGAGGCGGGAGTCATTTTGTGACATTATATTTTTATTTCAGTGGAATTTGGTTGGTAATTAAAGGAAGTTGATAGAACTGAGACAGTGAGGAACTTATAGCATTCTTTAGGACAGTGGTTCTCAAACTTGAGTGTACATCAGAATCACCCAGAAGGCTTGTTAAACACAGATGGCCAGGCCTACACAAAACTTCCTGATTCAGTTGTTCTGGTGCGGGGCCTGAGAGTGTGTGTTTTTAATACGTTCCCAGGTGACGCTGATGCTGCTAGCCCATGAACCATACTCTGAGCACGAGTGCTTCAGGGTACGGGCCAGCAAACTTTCTGTAAGGAGTTAGACCCTTTACGGACCATTCTACCTCTGTTGCAACTACTTGACTCTGCTGTGTAGGGCAAAAACAGCCATAGATAATTTTTAAATGAATGGGTGTGGTCGTGTGCCAGTAAAACCTTATTGACCAAAAAAAAAAAAAACTTTATCTGCCAACCCCTGGTTTAGGATAACTTTGAGCATACCCTGTGATGGATACTACCGTGAGTAATTGCCACTTCCTTTCAGAGTGAAGGGACAGTCATTAATTCAGTGGAGACACTGCAGAGCACATGGCTAGCCCTTTGATATAGTGTTTGATGACATGATAGGCAAGGTGACGTCTGCCTTTCTAGCTTGTATTTCTATTTAATACTATGAAATAAAACAGAATGCTACTGTAGGCGTACAAAGTCAGAAGAATCCCTCCTCTCACCTCCCATACAGATTCACCCAGGACCAGCTACAGAATTTGCAGGCCCAGTACAAAATGAAAATTCAGGTGTCCTTGTTCAAAAATTCTTAAGAATTTCAAGATGGCAACAGTAGAGCATGCAGCCAAGCCTGGGGCCCTGCATGATCGCACAGGCTGCTCACCCATGAGGCCGCCTGAACCCAGTCACCACCACTGCTTCTGCCGCTACCTCTGCCACATGCACGCCTACATGTATTTCAAGTTAGGAATGCTGTTAATTGGGGGCACTAGCAGTATTGAGATCAGATTTTAGAAAGGATGTTGAGCTTTTTCTTACTTTGTGCAGCAGTTTTGGTTTCTCTGGGATGTGAGGCATGCAACCAGATCACCCCACTGGTCAAAGATCTCTTACGCACTGCAGATAGAGATGGCTTCTAGACTGACATGCAAAGCACAATGGGTAGTGATCCACTTACATATGGTTAGAGCCACACCATACATGCAATTTTAGCCCTGCAGATGACTGGTCAGCCAAGCCAGAATAAGCTCTGTATCCTACTGTGTTATTTCCTATAAATTTTTCCCATGTTGTATGCTGCAAGCTTCTAGCGGCATTGGCTGGCAGGGTCCGTAAGAGTTTTAGCTGTGTGGGTGGAACAAAGATGACTAAGATGATTTCTGTTCTGTGGGAGCCAGAGTTGCTATAAGCAAACTCACTGCCGAGGAGTCAATTCCAACTCATAGGGTCCCTAAGCCCCAGAGGGTTTCCAAGGCTGTAAGCTTTACAGAAGCAGACTATCACATCTTTCTCTTGAGAACTGGTAAGTTCGAACAGCCAACCTTCCGGTCAGCAGCTGAGCACTTAACCACTGTGCCACCAGGGCTCCTAGAGTTCCAATAGCCACAAATAAAATCATCTGCTGAAAACGTAAATGCATCGGCAGTACATTAATCTGCTGAGAGGGTGTGATTCACTGAAGCGATACCCCAAATTCTTGAGTCCCTGGTTTTCCCTGCTGTTATAAAACTGGACCCACAGCACAGGGCGTATAAATGGGAGGGAAACTGTAGTCTTGATCTGGTGGTGAGTTTGTGACTGAAAAGCATCATTCTTCTAACCCTGCTTGTCTTTTCGAGCCAGTGAGCAGCTGTGATATTTCCTTTGAAAGAAGCAGAATGCTATAACCCTTTGGATGAAAGAATGTTTTGAAGTGGCATCTGTGGATTTGGAGGGATGAGTTCTATTATTAAAGGGCATAATCATATCCCATAACACCCAGCCAAACTCCAAATAATGGGAAGGGATTTGGGTTTATTAAAATATAGATACACAACAGAAAATATTCAGAAATTAATGAGCATTTTATGAGATTATCATCAGTGTCACCATGTCAGCTGTTTAGGTACTCTTCATAGTAGGTCTTGCTGTAGGGAGCCTTTCTGGATACCTCTCCAGTATGAATTGTGTTCCCTGCTCTCCTCCCTTCTCCCCATCCTCTCTGCCCACCATCCACCAGCTCCCCAGCAGCCTGTATCTGGGTATTCAGCACACTGTACTATAATAATAATTTGCCTGCTGGCAACACTAGACTGACCTCCTTGAAGGCAAAGATGGTGTCTGATTTCATATTTGTAGCCCCAGTACAACAAAGCACAGTACTGGGCAACCAGTAAGTCTTCAAAAAGTACTGAATTAATGGAATCAAAAGTAGGGCCGAGTTAGAAAATTGAATATGTTGTAAGTCAAAATGTATTTTCCAAAACAATGTTCTGTGATGATGGAATGTTCTAGACCCACACTGTCCAATATGGTGGACAGTGGCCATGTGTAGCTATTGAGCATGTGAAATGTGGCTAGTGAGAGTAAAGAACTGAATTTTTAATTTTATTTAGTTTTGAATACTTTCAGTATAAATTGTCACACGTGCTAGTGGAGACCACATTGGACATCACAGTCCCAAAGCCACATGTCTCCAATAAGGACAAGATACAACTGCTTTAGCCAGGGAAGTGGGCAGTCCTGTTCTTAACATCATCATAGAGGCTGAGCATGGGGGAAGTTGTGAATGATACAACACACAAATCGCTCTGTTTTCTCTTTATTAACATGATGCCTTAAGGCCAAGGACATTCGTTGCCCTTGGTTTGGGAGCCTGGAGAGAATTTGGGCTTTTTGTTGCATCCCTTGCCCCCCAGAAAGTCATATGACAGATAGGAATTGAGCTCCACCATCCGTCTCTGTTCACGTCTCTCAAACCATCTTGTTACCAAATTTTTATTTAAAAAAAAATTTTTTTTTGATGGCACGTGTTTTCAATATTGGAATGCATGCTTACTAATTGAGTGTGTTTAAATTTTTGGTTGGTAATATGGATTTTGAGAAATATGATCTGTATTTTTTTTTAAATACAATCTACCAATGAGGTGAGTGGCACTTGGGCGCCACCGATCTGTGGTATGCAGTATACCAGTGGGAACTAGATGTATAATTTATTGCAGACGCCTTTCCATCAGGTTACACAGGGAAGCTCGGGCTTTCCAAATATGACACAGAAAAACCAAAACAAATCCATCAGGTCTCCCTAACTATAACGCAGGAAAGCCCTAATTATGCTTGCAAGCTTTATTTCACAGAAATAAAGGAGAAAAAGCCAAAAGTTTACAAAACTAACACATCCAGGAAGCATCATCTAATAGAATGCTCAGCCTACACAACAATTACACAACAATGAGGCTCTAACTTCTGTCTGCTGAGCTTCGCGCATTTCAAAAAGGGCCCGTGTTGATGCTAAACGCATTAGAGCTAAATGCATTAGAGCCAGAGCCCTGGTTGCCCAGTGGTTAAGAGCTACAGCTGCTAACCCAAAAATTTGGCAGTTCAAATACATCAGCTGCTCCTTGGAAATCCTATGGGGCAGTTCTGCTCTGTCCTGTGGGGTCGCTATGAGTCAGAACTGCCTCAACAGCAGCGGGTTTTTGGTTATGAAGGTCCAGAGGCATAAAAAGTGGCTGGTATACAGTTACACCAATGGTAACGAAAGGGTTATTAATGTACTGACTTGCTAGTGATCTTGAACTGGTATTGTGTACCAGTTCCCATTTTATGTAGTTTCATAAATCGATTTGGGGGGAAGAGTTAGTCTTCCTGAAAACAGCTGGTCATCTATTGCAATAAAAGGAAACACAGCTTTCTTAGGAAGCTCTGACACTTGATATTTTCCAGTGAGCTAAAGAGAAATCTGGTAATGAGAGTTCTTAGTTACTGCTCTTGGGAGGTTTAAGCAAATGCCAATTTAGGTTGGAGTGTTCATCGAAATGGAAAAGTCCATCTCTGTTTTTTGTGCTGGCTGGTCTCTCCCTGCCTCCTAGGAAGGCCATTTGGGCGAAAGAACATTAGCTGGCTTAATGTTCTTGCCCTGGAGTAATGAAATGCTCTTGATTACTGTTAAGCACCATAATGCATTTAAAGTTCGATTCCCGACAACCCATTTACTTAAGGGTCTGGATAATATAAACAGGGACGGGAGGTCAAGAGTGGTCCTGGCATTATCCCGAGGCCAGTACTGCTTTACTGAAATACAAATGTTTCTCCGGATGGAAAAATGTCACCTGGCTCTGCCAAGGACATCGGCTGGACATCTCAAGTAAAAGTTTATTTTAAAAATGAATAAAAAATCTCATTCTTCACAAGTTTGAGAGGGAATTGTGGCTCTCTCCTTCATTTCCCTTCATGGATGCTCATTTTTTGCTTTTTTTTTTTTCATTTTTTTTTTTTTTCTCGTCAAGCACTTACTAAAAAACGCCCACCAGTTCTCACTTCTTTCTCTGAACTGTGTGTTGGGATGGGGGTGGATGCAGGCGAGGGAGGGAGGAGGTGGAAGGACTATGAATAAATTGCTTAGACTGGCCTGAACTGGGGAGCATTTTTATTAAAGAGTGAGGTCACTTCTGATACTGACTTGAGTGGAACGTGAGTGATCCACTTGAGTGAATCTTGATGACCTAGTACTTCACTGAGGTAAGAGACCCAAATACCCTTTATCTTTCCAAAATGATCACGTTGATATTTTTCTGAGCCTAGCAACGGTGTAATTCCTGTATTTGATTCTTCTGGCTGCTGAAGAGGCCAAAGGCTCCAGGCAAGCCATTGGCTGCTTTGGAAATAGACATACTTAAAACCCAGAGGGATGAGCTTTGGGCAAACGTGACTGCTGCTTTTCTTCACTGAGCCGAAGCATCACGATTATCCTCACTTTGGACTTGGCTAGTGGAATGAGTGCTCCTCATTATCACTAGAGTCCCTCCATGAATCAGGAAGCTCTAGAATCATGACTTAGTCCATAGCTATTTGCCAGTTGACTGCTCTGCCATTAACTACCTTTCTGGACCCTGGGCAAGTTAAGCTACCTTCCCTCTTAGAGCCCAGGGCTCTCACCCACAGAATGTGAGGTGATAATCACTAGTCCAATAATACTGGCCGTTGGGATATGGAGGTATTAGCCATAGCACAGTAAGGGGAAGAGGTAAAGTTGAGACTTCTCTGCTGATGTGGGGTGTTCATGAAGACCTGAGGCATCTTGTCCATAATGGCTGCATTTTCTCTTCTTTGGGCCCAGGCTGCTTCGAATGCTGCATCAAGTGTCTGGGAGGAGTCCCCTATGCCTCCCTGGTGGCCACCATCCTCTGCTTCTCTGGGGTCGCCTTATTCTGTGGATGCGGGCATGTGGCTCTCGCTGGCACTGTGGCGATTCTTGAGCAACACTTCTCGACCAACACCAGTGACCATGCTTTGCTGAGTGAGGTGTAAGTACCTGCTTCCCTTTAAGAATGTATTTCAAAAGCAACCAGCTTACGATGATTTCAGAGGTGCTCTCCTGACAGAATACTGACGCTTTTGCCTAAAGCTCACTGTATGTAGATAGAAACAGGTCTTTGAGGGAAGGAAAAGGAAAGGGCCCAGGCACAGTCAGTGTTTGGAACCCGGGATGGGTCCCACCTGGGATTGGTAAGGACATTCTGACCACAGTAGCCATGGACTTGGGGGATTGTGGTAAAGGAGTAAGTTGACGCTGCTAGTCATCACCCCAGAGAGTTAGCAATGCTCCTGAGTAACAGGCACCTTAGTTTTCTCACTGGAAATGTCCATCACTCGAATGAGAGGAAACCCTTTGAGGACTGACACCAACTCTAAGTGGACAGGAACAGTATTTTAACATTGACTCTTCTGCCAGAAGACAAATCCCAGGGCAGCCTCAATGCAGAAAAGGGGAAGTTCCGGGGCTTAGGCCACAATCTCTGACATCCCATTCTGGAATCATTCTCAGTGGAGTCTCAACACTACCACGCATAGATTCTCTTAGCTGTGCCTGCTTAGCAGTAATATGCTTATTGCCTTCAGATATTTTCCCTTGTCTTCATTTCCTTCAGTATTTTCTTTTTCTCTGTTTGAATCGCAGAGATTCACAGTGCTTAGTATCTTGTGATTGTGAGAAACTGTCCCACCAGCATGAAACCAACCCCACTGCTGTCAAGTGGATTCCGGACAGAGTAGTACTGCCCCATAGGGTTTCCAAGGCTGTAAATCTTTACAGAAGCAGACTGCCACATCTTTTTCCTGTGGAGCCACTGGGTGGGTTTGAACTGTGGACCTCTCGTTTAGCAGCTGAGTGCTTAATCACTGTGCCACCAGGGCTCCTCCAGACTGAAAAAGACATGAATGAATTTTTATGGAGCAATAATGGAAGATAAGTTAGAAGAGTCTTTAGGAATTTTATTCTTTATTATTTGTTCATAAATGACATCTGAAGTAATGAGCAAGGGGGGAGAAGTTATAGGAGAGATCAAACAGGACAAGGGATTCAGTGAGGGCCAAGTATGGGCAAAGAAGACCAAGACATATTTGCCAATACTGGATCTGGGAAAGCTGTATTGATTTAATTAATTAATGAGCCAGAGATCTCAATTAGTGGCTCTCTACCTTTTGGGAGCTTTTAAAAACCCCCACACCCATGTCTCACTCCAGACCAATTCAGTCATAATCTCTGTGAGTGGGACCGAGGTCCCAGTATTTTTTAAAGCTCCTGGGTGACTCCAATGGCAGTCTTTCCCTCACACTGTGAAGTTAACATCTCAGGATCTCTGCTTTCTTTTCATAGAATCCAGCTGATGCAGTATGTCATCTACGGAATTGCGTCCTTTTTCTTCTTGTACGGGATCATTCTGCTGGCAGAAGGCTTTTACACCACAAGTGCAGTGAAGGAACTGCACGGTGAGTTTAAAACCACCGCCTGTGGCCGATGCATCAGCGGAATGGTGAGTACGATCTCTTCTGAGAACCAACAGCCACTGTCCGAGAGCCTCGTTGTGATATATTTGTCTGTATTTGGTGAAAGTCGTGATCTAATCCAGAGTGGATGGATGGTCCATGACCCAAATCTTGTTTTTCCCAATTTAGCATTAGAAATTAGAAAACCTTCAACAGGTTGTTGATAATAAATTAAAAGCTCTGGCTGGTAGTATTAAATCAAATGTTTCTCTTACGAATGTACAGGTATTAGTTTACTGGTGATTTTTTTTTTTTCAAATGAAAAGTTACCATTATGGAAGGAGGTAATTCTCATATTGTCTTAATCCTCCTTTTTGTTTGTTTTTGAATATGGATCGTGGCCATAAAGACTTAAGTGCTAGTATAAATCGTCGCAATCCTTCTGGAAGTATTTACAAAGTAGCTACTGGAGCCTTTGTCGATCACCGGGAGGACAAAGATTAAAACACTGGCTCCTGTCCTCAGAGAGCTTACAGTCTAAGGCAGGTGTTGGCAAACTACAGCTTGTGGGCCAAATCTGACTCACTACCTGTTTTTGTATGGCCATGAGCTAAGAATGGATTTTCCATTTTTCAAATGGTTAAACAACAACAAAGGAAGACTATTTCATGATGTCAGAAAATTATAACCTGGCTAGGCAGTGGGGTGGAGGAATGGGGACAGATTCAGACTGGGGGATATGGACTCCTGAGGACTGGCTACGTGGTGTGAGGGTGAGACGAGGGGTAAAGGCCATGTCTCTGGTTGGGCAGCATGATGAAGAGGGTGTGTGTCATTAGGGCGAGGCCTGCAGGGAGAGGATGGAGGCCGTGGTTTCAGCAGGGTCCAGACAGAGTTGTCAGGAGAGTCATATAGATTGCTGGGGCAGGGATTTCTAAGAACACTCTGGGCTGGAGATGATGGAGGTAAGTTATCAGTGTAAGAGTGGTGGGCATGAACAAATTCACACACAGAAGTGGGAGGGAGGAAAGAGCTGGGGGCACGCAACATCTGATACGCAGAAGAAAAGGAGCTTGAGTGGCAAATTAAGGAAGAACGGCCAGAAAGGTAAGCAATGCCCTGTTCAAAGGAATTCAAAGGAGGCGGCGGAAGCCACGGAGACGCTGCCAAGGGCCCAGATAATGAGGAAACCTCAGGTCCTGTCTACATGTCACTGCTCTCTGAAATGCCAACTTGAAGCCGCCAGTGCAGCCAGGGGCCGAGGCTCTTCCCCAGAGCTCTCAGGAAATGCCTGGGAAAGCCCAAGGCAGTGTCCTCATCCAGCTCTACTGGTTCCACCCCTGCTCTGCCCTCCAGCAGGCTGTCTCCTGCCATCTTGAGCTGGTTTCCTCTCAGGCTGGTGCTCTGTTCTGTACCACTGTGCTCCAACTGACGTTGTTGTCATTAGCTGCCATCCAGTTGGCCCCCAACTCATGGATACCCCATGCACAATGGAACAAAACACTGCCCAGTCCTGCACTATCCCCATGATCAGTTGTGGATGGGACTGTTGTGATCCATAGGGTTCTCATTGGCTGATTTTCAAAAGTAGATCACCAGGCCTTTCTTCCTAGTCCTTCTTAGCCTGGAAGCTCTGCTGAAACCTGTTCAGCATCACAGCTACATGCAAACCTCCACCAACAGATGGGTGGTGGCTGCGCATGAGGTGCATTGGCTGGGAATCAAACCCAGGTCTCCCGCATGGCAGGTGAGAATTCTCCCACAGAACACAGACATGGCCAATCCTTAATTTCCCACCACACAACTAAGAAAAACCCAGCAAACTAAGAGCAGGCTATAAATGTAACCAAGTCTGACTGAGGGCGGGCGCCTACAAGAGGGAGATGGCAATGCAGACAGCTCTGGTTAGGCCTACAGGCCTGGCCCCTCACAGGCCCCGCGTGCCCCTGTGGTGGGGAGGAGGTGGCTTTCTCATGTCAGCTGTGCCTTGCAGCATGCATGGGCCCAGCTTCAGACCTGCTTTCCGCCCCAGACCTGCTCCCCTGAAGAGAAACCGCACCTCAGGACAGTCCATCAGGACACGATGTACAGCGGGATCTGTGGCCACACTATAAAGCACATTTGTAGGACTTCAGAACTGACCAGCAGGGCTTAGGCCCTCTGTCTGGGCCCCTTTCAGGTCCCGCTGCTAATCTCCCATGGGTAACTGATTAAACAAGAACACACATACACATGTATGTGGACGTACACGCACACATGCACACACCTCTCTCAAGGGCCAATAATCTCTCCACAGAGAGTGTCATTTGGTGCTATTTCAGGAAACCATGTTCCTAAAAGAAGCGATCTGCAGAGATGAAATATTGATGGCTGAGCGATTCAGTTCCTTGTTGATTTGAACCTCTCCAATCCTAGATGCCAAATAGGGTCCTCAGTTTGCCTTGGCGCACGCGTGTGTTTTAGGAGAAAGTTTCCCTAGCAAGTTAGATTCCCATTTTTAACAATTTTTACACAACTTGTTCCATGACGTTGGTTACATTTCTTACAATGTGTCAGATGGTGGGAGAGCACGTGTGCTCGAGGAAGAGGAAGGGGTGGGGATTCATTGGGGGGCCCTCTGTACCACAGGGCCACTGGAGGGCTCCCCCACTCCTCTCTCAATCCCACAGCCCCCTTTGAGCTGTTGTATGTATTCGATTCTGTTTGAGGAAAGGTCTGTTGGAAAGCTGTGGTTGCACGGATAGGGCCTGGGTCATCTTCACCCACTTCATCATTGATTAGTCCTGTGCCATCTGCATCACTGGTCCCTCCTGCCTCACGTGCTCTGGATTCATGGCGTTGACTTGCCTTAGAGCATATTAGGGAAACAGAGGTGACTGGGGAGGGGTGATGATGGGCTAGAGCAACAAGCCCATTACTGCAGGGGCCCAGCTGTGCAAAGCAGAGGAAGACTCCTGTCTGCCCAGCAAGGAGAACACAGCTGCCCCCTGGAGACCTCCTCCCATTAGTCCCGTGTGGGAGGCCTTTGACCTGCCGCTCACTGAATGCTGGAGGCCACCACGGAATGGCTCCCCAGGGTGCTTTCTTCACTGGGCACTGGTCTTCCCTCTGGAGCCCTGAGCATGGTGGGAAGGGAAGGCTGGCCAAGGCAAGAAACCACCCTTTTGCAAGTGTTTGTGGTGGTATTTAAAAAAAAGTCAAGTTGTCTTTGGAAGGGAAAGAAAAGGAAACCCTAGTCTGGAGCGGTGGTTCTGTAGGCATTGAAGAGGAGGGCGGGTGAAAGTGTGCAGAACGGTGTCTTTTACTATTTGGAGGGACGCGGAGCTTCCGAAAGGGTCAGCATTCTTGAAATAAGGTGGAAAAGTGACCTGTTCCTGCAGTTTTCTGGGGTGGCCAACAGGAGGCGCCCTGTTTGAGTGACCCCTGGCCGACCACCCCTTATCCAGGTATGTCATGCAGTATGGAGAGTTACGTGGAATCTTCAGGTCTTCACTATCAGCTTCAAAAAATAAACGCCAAACTAAGAGAGCTCCAAGCTCACGCCCACACGCCCTGTGGGTGCACATTCTGAGAATATAAATACCATGACGTTTTTGAGGCAGCCTTTCAAAGCTCTGAGAATTGGTAGTCAAGACAGAAGGTTATGAAGAAAATAAGGCAATATGATTATCTTCTTCCTGAAGTTGCCCATGGCAATGTGTGGGTGAACAGGAGGATTTTTTCCCCTAAGCCATTGCTTTGCTTGCAAAGCTGCTGTGAATCTTAAAGACTAAAGAAAACTAGAGGGAAATGAGAATTTTTTCAGATCACTGTGCGTTAAGCTTGTATTCAAGGCCATCTCGAACTTTTAGTAAAGGTTCAAGTATCGAGTGCTCTTAGTAATTTCACAGGATCACGAAACAAGTGACGTTCTTTTGGAGAGTGCTTCCTGTGGCCATTGCTATTTCCCGTTATGCTGCCCACCCGTTACGTACAATAAAGGCGATTTTGGAGAAGGTGATATGAAGCTATAATTCGGTGGCCTGTGAAAGCACCCAGAGACTCCCATGTTGAAGAGGATGCTGTGATTTTTCAGAGCCGGTGTTTAGAAAAAGCAACATGTGGGAGGCCGTGTCATTCATTCGCTTTGTGACCTTGGACAAGTGATGTCACCTCTTGGGGTCTCGTGTCCTTGTTAAGAGGGGATTGAAAAAGTCCAAGAAGTTGCTTCCAGCACTAACATTCTAGATCCTATAGTTATACCGCCAGTTGCCATCAAGTTGACTGCAATTATGACACCCCCGTGTGTGTCAGTGTAGAACTGTGCTCCACAGGGTTTTCAGTGGCTGATGTTTCCGAAGCAGATCACCAGGCTTTCCTTACAAGGCAGCACTGGGTGAACTCAAACCACTGACTTCTTAGTTAGCAGCTAAGTATGTTAACGGTTTGCACCACCCAGGGACTCCTATAGTTATGGAGAGCATGAGCCCCAGTCCCCGGCCACCAGCTCTCAGTTCTCCTGCTGTCCCTCCAGCACACCAGCTTTCCTTCTGGCCCATGGTAGCCTGGTCCATCCTCTGAGTGCATCCCACAGATTCGGTATTGTACCCAGAAATGCATCATCATTGCTCTCGGAGAATGTGTCTTGCTGGTTTCAGTGATGATTCTTTCTTCTTCCTCTCGTTCTTGGCTTAGTTTGTTTTCCTCACCTATGTGCTTGGAGTGGCCTGGCTGGGAGTCTTTGGTTTCTCTGCGGTGCCCGTGTTTATGTTCTATAACATATGGTCAACCTGTGAAGTCATCAAGTCACCACAGACCAATGGGACGGCCAGCGTGGAGCAGATCTGTGTGGATATCCGGCAATACGGTACTCACTTTTAATTCCAATGAATTTTTTTCCTCCTGTGCATATGCCTGGGCATTCATTATTATGTGGGTGTGACTTTAATTGTTATCTGTTTCATACATTCTTCTGTTAGAATAGTTTATACTCTTTCCCAAAATTATGCTCCGTTTGCTGGATTGAACCATCACTTATGCTTTTAGTTGCTGAAGGGTCTCATTCAAGATTTTGTTATATTTTCAAGGTCAGTATGTTGTAAAAGAAGCTTGGTATAACACAAAACTGTATTGCAGTTCAGGCCAAAATAGTATTGTGTTAACTGTATAATTTAAGTAATTTGCACATCCAACTCTTTGAATCAAATTTTTTTTAATGACCAATTGCTTAAACTTTCGTGTATACTGAAAAACATAAGCATAAATCCAGAGGTATTTTAAAATCATCAGAATGCACCCCACAGAAGCCGTCTTTGGCTGCTCGAACCAGTGCAAACCTATTTTCTAATGAAGGCGAGCCTCACAAAGGGAAACTAAGGGAACTGTTGGTTCCTTTTCATAAACCACAGAGGCGCCACTGGACTGTCCTGTCAATTAATTTGAGACTCTTCTTCCCTGCTGAGCAAGAGAAGGCAGCATCCTCAGTAAGGGGTTTAATTAGTGCTTCTAGTCAGGATGGTGGGAAATCATGTTCTTGGTAGAAACAACTAGGGCAAGAGAGGTTTTCATTAGAATGAAAGAAGAAATTACTGTCCTTTCAGAACTTTTCTGGGGGGAGACAACCGTTTCATTTGGCTTTTTTTTTTTTTTCCCCATGTGGCTTATCCTCAACATCTTACCTTACAACATAATACGGAACTTTCCCAAAACCACCTGTCAGATTAATCTCATCTCCTAAAGACCAAGCTTGACAACACTGTTCTTTATAATGGATTACAGGTAGAGCCAAAAGTTGAATTTTAAATGTATTCATAAATGAATGTCTAGATATATATCATTGTCCTAACCCATTGCCATCGAGTCAATCTGACTCATAGCGACCCTACAGGACAGAGTAGAACTGCCTCATAGGGTTTCCAAGGAGCGTCCAGTGGATTCCAACAGCCAACCTTTTGGTTAGCAGCCGAGCTCTTTAACTGCTGTGCCACCAGGGATACATCACTGCCCTATTCCTTAAAAATAGTTCTGGCGAACCTTTTTTGCCAGAAATGATTACCAGTAATCGTCTTTATAAATCTTCTGTATTTGGATCCTTAAGAGCACGCACGGCGCACTGTAGCTTGCACTAACGTTCTACTGGGGTTCGTTTTGCAGGTATCATTCCTTGGAGTGCTTTCCCTGGGAAAATATGTGGCTCTGCCCTGGAGAACATCTGCAACACAAATGAGGTAAACCCAGCACAGGCCACAGGGCTCCTCCATCACCACTTCATAAATGAGGCTGAGAATGAATATTCTCCTAGGTAGAAAAGCAAGAGAGATGGCTACAGTGCCGTAAAGGACAGCTCTTTTGTATAGTTTCTTAAGACCAAACTCAATGTAATTATTGTCATCACTCAGCCATTTTTGACCTACAAAAACAGCCATCTCATATGGTCCAACCCATCTGTTGAGAGTCCCTAGGAATCAGTGAACTTTTCCTTTTGGCAATAATTTGGGAGTGATCCCAAAGCTGCAAGTCTGGAAATATATCTAGGTTCTTCTCTTTCCCACTTCAGAAAGATTTTTAAAGTAGAACACTGGTCACAGAACAAATGTAATTAGTTTTCATAGAAAAGCTTCCCCTGAATGTGCGTAAACCAAATTTTTATAAATGAAGCCACAGTTAATCGTTCATACTTCCAGAGGGAATTGGTATTATTTCTCATCCATCCTTAATTGCCAGTAAATCTTAACACTTTGGTTTAAAACCTCTCAGTCCTAGAATATTCTTCAGTCATTGGCTTATGTTTATAAAGCAAAATTCTCAAATGTACTGTGGGAGTTTGCATACTTAAGATTGTAAGGAATTTTGGGAAAGCAATGAGTTAAAAGAAAAATCAGCCCCTACTCCTCTAACTGGCTAGTCACTGTGTATGTTCTTAACATGGATTGGTGCAAAGCAGGGGCTCCCAACCTTTGCTGCACATTGCAGTCATCAAGGGAGCACTACAATGCACTGATGGCCAAGGCCCAGGCCCTGGTAGTCAGCTGCGACTGGTCTGGGTGCAGCCTGGGCATCAGAAAGTTGTACAGGCTGCCTGGGTGACCCTGGCATGCAGCCGGGCTTGAGAAGCAAGCTTGCAGAGAGCACACCTGCATCCAGCCTGGCAGAGAACAGCTGCAAGGAGAAGCAGCCCCCAGGGCAGGGTGGGTAGGCCATTTCATTCTGTACCCAATGCTCATGTCACTGCCCTGTTTCTTCCTAGTTCTACATGTCCTATCACCTGTTCATTGTGGCCTGTGCGGGAGCTGGTGCCACCGTCATTGCCCTGGTGAGTAACGGCCCCAGGATTGCCTGAGCCTAATGCCCCCCGCCTCCAGTCTATAATGACAGATTTCCCTTTCAGCTCTTACCAGCCTCCTGAAGCAAACAGTCCCGGCACTCAGCAGTGGTTAAATATCACCTGTGTAAAGGCAATGCACGCTCAGGTTTGCAGGAAGTACTAGCTGCCCTGACCCAGACTGTAGGTGATGCCATTTGGATTCTGTGGAAAGAAGAGAGGGTACCAACCAGGTACCTGGAGCACCTGTCGACTAGGGCTAGTGTATTGCTTTGTTGCATTCAGCCCTGAGTTCCAGACCTTCAGAAATAAATGGACAAATGCTCTCTTGAGGCATTGCCCATTTCCTTGCCAGGAATTCCTAACCTCCAAGTGGAAATATCCATCTGTGTATACATATACATATACATATATAGGCACACACATATACACACGTGTGTGTAATCTGGGGGGTTGATTTGTGATTTGAAGAAATCCAAACTAAGACTGGTAGAGCAAGGGGCAAATGTCAGCTGCTGTGAAATGAGTCGTTCCCAGTTTCAAAACATTAACTCATTTCTACTCATTACGGTCCAGGAAAACAAAACATAAACAAAGCCCGTCAAATCCCAGCGCTCCCTTGTTCTGGCTGCTGCTCTGGGCCGAGCACCAGGCAGGAAGGGGGCTAACTGCAGCTGACCAGGCCACTGGGAAAGATGGGGTTGGGGGATGAGGCACCTGGCGACACCTTTCTCCTGTTGTTGCCGCGGCTCTCAATCCCGCTCAGCCACAGCCAAGTCTTATCGTAAACTGACGCTGACTCGGAGGGCAGAGCCGAGGACTTGTACTGGGACATGAGAATAGTTTGAGTAGTTTAAGTGGGGAAGAGCCCCCGTGTGGGCGACGGTCCGGCAGCCCTCCCCCGCCTGACCCACGTAGCCGCGCCGGGCCTTGGCCCTCACTGCCTGTGTCTCACCGTCCTGTTTTGTTCTCTTCCACCAGCTGATCTACATGATGGCTACTACCTATAACTATGCCGTTTTGAAGTTTAAGAGTCGGGAAGATTGCTGCACTAAGTTCTAAGTTGCATAAGGCCAATAAAGAGCTTTAGAGAGCTATACTCTGTAGTGTGAAATATCACTGACACCCCAGACTAAAGCAGAGCTAGGTTTCTGCAGTTTTGTGACAGTAATTTGTAAATAGCTTTAGTAACCTGATTTCGCATGGTAGAGTAATAAAACGACTTACTGTACTCGAGTTACACAAAAATGAGATCTGGCTACTTCCACATTTTGAAAAGGATCAGTTATTTACTGACATTGGTGAGCAGCCATGGTGAAAAAATGATTGTTGAACTTAAACTTTCAGCAGTATCTCTAAATGCAGCATTAAGCCTTCAGAATGCCTGCATCTCCCGTTATTTCTGCTGGCTTGATAACCAGTTTCGGTGATGAAAACGGGCACTGAAGATGAAACAGAGAACCATGGTAATCTGGATTGTGTTTTGTCAGACTCTTTTTCTGGAAAACATTTTGCAAATATTTCAAATTTGATTTTTTCAAACATGTACGATCACCTGGTTCATTACCAAATAAATGGCACTAAAATAAGCCAGATGAAAATTTGCAGAGAAAGAAAAGCCACCCATTTGTTTGCTATGTGGACTTTGTGCACAACACAATCATTCCCCTTAGAGGCCCTTAAGTCGTCGCATTTTGGTGAGTAGTAACTGACTCCTTGTCCTTATAGCCAGCTCTCGAACTGCACGTAAGATTTTAATGGGAAGAGCAGTTGTGCCTGCATCAGAATGTCTCAGATAAGTTGAGAAGGAAATATGAACTGTCAGGAACTGGAGGTGTAGATTTATTTTGCAGGAAATATTGAGGAAAATAAATGAGAAAGAAGCGTTTGCCGCATCAACTGTAAAGAGTGATAATAAGGATTTTGACATTTTGTGAAATGCAATACTGGCAGTTATAAAATGAAAAATGTAGTTTCATTACTAAAAATGTGTTAACTCAAAGACTGCATGCTTTGCTTACAGTTCTTAATTTTGGTTTTTACATTCATTTAGTTTTCCCGTGTTAAATATGTAGTTTTTTTTTTTTAATTATTCTTATTTACCCAGAATAAACATTGTTCACACTTGTAGGCCTTTGGGGAAATTTATTTTCATCCACAGGTAGAAAAGATCTTTGCACCACACTTGTTTAAAAATAAAACCACATATTTCTGAACTTCTGCACTAGTCTTTGAAATTACTCTCAAATGGTAAAAAGCACCCTCTCGTGTTTCATTTTTGCTTTTTCCTAACAATAACTTCAGCCATTTTTTTTAAACGTTCATTATGTTTGTATACTAACGTTTCTTCAGCCTTTTAATATTGAGCGAAGGAGTAGAGCATGCTTTCAGTATCTGACCCCTCTGACGGCAGAATGACTATTAATACAGAATAACCTCCCCAGCCCTTTTAAAGCACAGACTGTCCCATCTGACTAGCAGCTTGCTTTGCCTTCTGACGTGCTCACTAGCCATCATGCTCACCCTTCTTTTCCAGATCCACTTCCTCATGATACTGTCTTCTAACTGGGCTTACTTAAAGGATGCAAGCAAAATGCAGGCTTACCAGGATAGCAAAGCAAAGGAGGAACAGGAACTGCAAGACATCCAGTCCCGGTCCAAAGAACAACTCAATTCTTACACATAAATGTAAAATGTGCCAGAGCGTTTCCGCCGAAGAACTGACAGCTCTGACAAACCACCAGACAGCTCTTCTGCGGTACAGATGTGTGTCCCACCTAACAAACTCCTGTACAAGGTCCAAACACTTCACTGTCTGTCTCAAGCTGCTGGGATGTATTTCTAGGAAAGCCTTCCAGTGGGTAAATCTTTTCCTTTAGAACAGATATTGGAGGTTTCATGTTAGCCATTTTAAAAGGCAACACTTTGACAAAACGATCGGTTCATCCTTTTGAAATCTGTGGCATGTTCACACTTAGGGCTAATCACACCAAGACAGGCCGCGGGATGAGTCATGCTCCTTGATAGGGACCTGTGATGTGCCAGCATCAAGGGATGTGACTGCAAACTCACACATGGCATCTGTCCTCAAATCAGTGTATCGATATAGGTCATAAGATGGCAGTTCCATTTCTGACAGCTGACATTACATTTCGGCTCATCAAAGGTAGTATGATTCTAGGTAGTATGATTCTTACAATTGACTTTTTTTTTTTTAATTAGCTGACTTTTTCCCCCCAAGTCCAGGACACATGAATTCCCTGAGCAGATCACAAGTCCATTTTTCAATAATGCTGAAATGAGCCACTAGAATGCTGTTGTACCTGCAGCTGAGTAAGCTGGGTTTTGACCCACTGACAAGCCTTCTGGAATCAATTTTATGATAGATTTCATTTTAATAAAATGGTAATGACCCAGTCATTGTCATTCTTCTTGGGAAATAGATGTCAGCTCTGCCTTACTGAGTATTTGCTTGAAATTTCTAAGAATTTATATTGCAACAGGAGACCCTAACTCCTTCACAGAATTTTGTTCCCATCAATGTTTTTCTCAATTACGAAGTGTTACCTTATTAAAATGACCACCATCATACACCATCCTTCAGTGGTCTGGGTAAGGAGTTTACAATTTCATACCAACCATCTAAAACCTAATTAAATAGACCACAGACCTCCTACTTTTATAGACTTGACTACTTAAGTAATTTAAATTAGGGTATTTATTTCATTTTTTCATATCTAGATCTTAGTTTCCTGGAATAACAAGGTTTGATGTTCAGTGAGAAAACTGCTTGAGTTTAATTAAGCCATTTGCAACAGAAACTTGCCTTTTAAATCTTTGTGTCCCGGAGCATTCAGTGACTCCGCGTATTGGGTGTTAGTGATGGTAAACTGTGTGGTGTTCTTTCTGAAATGATACATATAACCGTCAGGGCCATCAGTGCTTTTCAAGGGGGCTGCATTCTATAGTTAACTATGTATATTCCTGTTCAGAGTTAACCTGTGGTTGGCTGTTTCCTGGATTTTAAAACATATGTGTGCAGAAATGTATTAAAATGAAAGGAAGCATACCTTTATCAAGAAGCTATTAAAGAACATTCCTCAAGTATGATGATTTCATTTGGATTTTTTTCCTTGGTTAATGCCTACATGCCGATTTGGCGCTTTTTTCTTTGTTCATCGGGAGAAGCTCTCTTCTGTGTGGAACAGTTGTTGCCGACTAGCTTAGTGTTTCTTTTCCTGTTGCATGACAGACTTCAATATTTTTTTCCAGCAGTGGAGGTGCTGTTAGCATCCAGGCTCTCCTAGACGAGCAGTGTCTAAAGCCTAATTTTCCTTTTCTAATTCTGTTAGCTGTTGCCAGGAATTTTTGAAAGTTTTGTTTAAGTAGTCTAATATTTTTTATGTAAAAAGCATTAAATTTTGCTATGTATAAATTTTTGTAACCTAACAGTGAATCAATATTTTCTATCAGTGCCAAGGGCTTCCTGTAGTTCTATTCAAGTGTTACAATAATAAATATTTGTAGATAATAGTCGATACTTGTGTATGCTTATTTTAAAGATCTATTTAGGTGGAAACAGTTGTGGATGTACTGAGAGTCATAAATAAAATTATAGCTTCATTCACTTGCCTTTTTACCATACATAAATCCTTTCGTTGTCCTCGGTATGGTGTCACTTTTAAATACTGTGCACAATCGCGATTTCACACTTGCATGGAAATCAAGTCTGTAAGAGAGTGCTGCATGTTTCCCTGCTGACAAAAATCTCTTAAGTGAGAGCAATTTGAGACAATATTGTAACCCGCTGGGCTGTATACTCTGCATAAAGCATACCATTAGCACTTTGTAGTTCTGTGGGAAAGTAGAGAATTTTTCTGGCTAGCTTCTTCAACAAATAAAAGCCATATACCTGTGGGATTAGCACAAGGCTTAAACCTTCTCACTGACTGAGGAAAAGCAGAAGCGATGGAGAGCTATTTTGTGAAGGGTCGCTGTACCACTGGCTATTTTATACACCCGAAGTATAAACGTCTATCAGAAAGGCCAATTCAGGTATATACAAAATCTAGATCTAACAGTTCCTCTATAAAGCAGAAATAAATGAATTTCTTAGGATTTCATTTTCTAATCTGTTTACTTATCTGTCAGCATGACTGTACGCTGGCATTTCCCACACTTGACGTTTCTTAGTAAGCATCGGCCTTCGTCACTATTTCTTCGCTGACATTTCTAACCAAGGTGCTGACTCCAGATCATTGCGTCAAGCATGGCAGAACAATCAAGAACCCAATTAGCGTGCTATTTTTCACACTAAAACCTTTTTATGTAGCATTTTGTTCAACAATTCTTTAAGTTACATAAGTCACTTAAACTGGTGTGTGTAAAACACTGGCTAGGTAAGATCACATGCAGTGTCTTAATGGACAATAATCATGCCACAAAACATAGAAACTTCCAGAGGGTGGAGTAGAGATTTTTCCATTTCTATAGTTATTTTTTTTTTATAGTTATAAAAAATACCTTGTGAAATTTTACCTTTAAGAGATGACCATAAAGTCAAAAATTATAGGGGGGGGGGGACCTACTCATTTGAAAACCAAGGCATGAAAATAAGTCCATTCATTAAGAAGTGACCCAAAGAGTCCACAGTATTAAATTTAAAAAATTCCTTTTAGGGCTTTTTAATGGTATGATTGTCATAATAGTATAGGATCGCAAAGAGGCAACCCCCCTTGTTACGGGTATCTTTTCCTAAATGATAGCACCTTTCCCTAGCTGGTGCAGGGCCAATTTGGTCTCAAATGTTTGTGAAAAATTACACGTTTTACTAAAGGGAACTTTTTCAAAATGAGTATCACACTGAGTTCGGTTCTAAAAAGTTCTGAGGAACAAAAAGGGGGAAGCGGCAGTCTAGGGAGGGCCAAGCAGTCTGTATCAATGTGCGTTCCCAATGATGCCACCGTCTGAAATATGGGAAACGAGGACTGTGCCCTGATGTGGAATATTAAGAATAATTATGCTCAGCATTGTTTCAGTTGACTGACTGGGGGGAAAAAAATGAAGCTATCAAAACCCAAGCTAGAAACGATATTTACATAGACAAGGGCTTTGAAAGCACAAAGGGGGAGGGAGGGAGCTGAGAAATATTAGAAAGTGTTAAATTATTTGAGGTGGTGTTGAAACAAACGATGCCAAATTCTTGGTAGCAATGTGGTACCTAGATAGCATTTCTTTAAAGTATTCTCAAAGGTATGATGTTATTGTAAAATATGAGTGAGTGTACTACAAGCCCAGGGAATAAAAAACACTAAAAAAAACCCCAAATCCGCCCCCCGCCTTTGCAGTTTGTTACCTAACTTAATGACCGCACAAATATCACTGGCAAGAAACGACTGAAGGGAAATGAGCTCCCAGATCTTACCAGAGAGGCAGACCACGCAAATCCTTCCCATGTTAGC
This sequence comes from Elephas maximus indicus, assembly GCF_024166365.1. NCBI lineage: Eukaryota > Metazoa > Chordata > Mammalia > Proboscidea > Elephantidae > Elephas > Elephas maximus. The sequence continues at coordinate 165,882,324 of NC_064846.1, forward strand.
AGCTGAGTGGCCGTGATTTTAGCACCGAGAGTCCCACACCCTGGGAACCTTTCAGTCCTGGGCAAACTGGGAAGGTTGGTCACCCAGCAGCAGCTCTCTATGCACTTTTGAGGGCTGTACCCGGAAGTGTCATTACAGAAACCTCCTGCAATGCTCCAAAAAGCAAGACACTGACCTCAGAGCTGCTGGGAGACAAAGATGGGACAGGGGAACAAACACGCTAGTTCCGCTAGTGCTGCAGTTCTCTCGATCTGGTTGATGTGGAGGTTTTAAAGGTCATTCTGGAGTGGGACATCCAGGGAAGTTAGAAACGACCCACTGCAAGTCCCTTACAAGTCCCGGGATGTCTCACCTGGGTCTTCCCGAATAGGTTGTGGCAGTTCTGGTCTGTGGATGCCTGGGTAACGTCCTGGCTCTGTGACTCCAAGGCTATGAGACCTTGGTCAAGTCACCAGCCTCTCTGTGCCTTGTACTGTCTACATCTGTAAAGTGTGGAAAACAGGACCTACACCTCATGTGGCTGATGCATTAAATGAGTTACTACATGCAGAGCTTTAAAATTGGACCTGGCACAGAGTAAGTGCTCAATACATAGTACTGTTTTGATTTTTATTACCATCTAAAAAGAGTTTGTGTTGACTCTCAAGAAAAAGATAGCAAAAGTAAAGACCACAGGCGACACTGTACTATTTCTACAGCCTAGAATGGATGAACCTGTCTTTCTGTTAAGGGACAAGGAAGAGATTACTGGGGAAGAAGGATGTCTTACAGGTGGTAGCTCAACTCTGGAGAGGAAGAAACACAGGTAAAAGTTCCAAAATGTAGGCCCGGAGTTTGACCAACAAGATATATTTTCAAGTATGTGTACCCTGAGACAAAAACGTAAAAAACAACCAAACCAACCCAAGGCAGTTCATTCTAGTGTTTAAGAAAGGCCTAAGAATGAGAAATGGTCTGGCTGGAGGAGAAGTACAACTTGACTATTCTTGGTTTATACAGTATAGTTCCACCCAGAATTATGGAAAAAAAAATGAGATGGCATTACAGATACGATCTTTATTGATAACTGTCTTATCACAAAGCACAGGCCTGAACGTTACATAACTTCTCATTGTTAGATGTAAGAAGCTGGGCAGCAAACATCACCAAAAGTCATCTGGTTCCTCATGAGACAAGCCTGTGAAACTAAATTACGGAGAGACAAAAATGAAAAGTATTCTTGTCAAATTTATTCAGGGCGCTTCATGATGTTCTCCTTCCTTTCCTGAGGGGTTTCTGGCCTAGCTTACAATCTGTATCAGGACCAATTTCACAAGTTAAAAAAACACAACTGATTTTGTTTTCAAGTCAGTCATTTTGAATGATTCAGTAATCTCTTACAGGCAACCTCCAATATGTGAAAGCTCCCCTTGGCTAACAAAACCAGCAATATGGTAACGGTTTGCGCGAGGTGCAGCGTGTCTGGGGAAAACCATACCTTTCGTCTTTGTCACTAGATGGCAGTGTATCCAACAGTGAGCCTTCTCTGATGACTATCTTTTTGGAGCTCTGAGCCATAGAAGGGAAAGGAAAAATTTGAAATTAGATAAACATTAATTTTATAAAGCACTTTAGGATTTCTTTTAAAACTATTTTTTGAAATATATATGTAATTTAAGAGTTTAAAAAAAGAGATGACTTTCTAACAAGCAGATTAGAATAAGTTATCCGTATGCATTCTAAACATCCACAGTACTCTAGCTTCTATAAACCACTGATCTCTCAGGCAGTACTACTGCATTCTTTGTTCGCAGAGAGATCATCCATTATTTTGTGCTTGTTCTTTAAACAGTAAGAGACATCCCAACTTTTATAAAATTTTACAAATCAAAATCATTAAATCTTTTACCTGAGTAAAAGCTACAAAATTCTGTCAAAAGAGTGTAACACTTCAAAGACAGAAGGCTCCATCTGACCTTGGAATTTTCTATGATTTTACCTTTTTGTCTCCCAACGGAGTAGGCAGATTCCTTTCCCGAGGTTTAAAATAACCCACAAGATGCCTCAGTGTCCCCAGCCCAGCCTGCCCCTTCCACAGCACCCTCACCTTGTCTGCCGAGTCCTCATCTCTCCCTTCCTGAATGATTTTCATGTACTTCTCTAACGGATTTTCATCACAAGCAGATTTGTCTTTAATTTCTTGAACACTCATTTCTAATTCTTTTTCCATTTCAATCTTCAATGATTCTTCAATCATCCTCTATAAAACACATGGGTGCAAAAACAGGAAATAAACAAGGAAATTTTAGGAACTTTTAAGTGTTTAAAAGCACACAGTAATAAATCCTGATCCTCTAAGTACAACCTGCATACCAGAGAACTGTAGATAAATTTTTAATTCAAGTCACTGCTACCTTTCGAAGGAAACAAACAAGCTATCTAACTGAAGGAAGGGATTAACTTTCCTAAAGTGGCCTGTGCTTTGAGCCCAAATTAACCAGTAGTCAAAGGAACATTCACAGAGAAGACAGTTTAAGTAAGACTCAGCAGGTGTGTTAAAGTGGCCAGAGTAATCTATCTGTCTGGATCCAGTACCAGGACACAGAAAGCAAGAAGAGAACAGGGAAAGGCAGTGTGCACCCCTGGAAGCCGCCATGGCCTGGCAGTCACCTCCAGGTGGTTCTCGTGCTAGCTCTAGTCCCCGCTAGCTGACTTTGACGAAGTCTCCTTAAACTCCACTTATAAAGCCAAGAACCATAGCGAAGCAGAGTTCTTTGCAGGCTTCTTTTAAGATCAAGTGCAAAAGAGCTTTCAAAAACTACACTATAAACTCATAAGGCTATAGGCAGGCTTTCCAAAAGTTGTCTGCCACTCCAATAACTCAGGACATGCTATGACTGAGACTAAGGTACTGAAGGTGTATAAGGTAGAAACTAGTACATAGAAGGTCAGCGACAAAGCCGACCCTCAGTGAGATGGAAATGACACAGTGGCCGCAACAACAGGCTCAAACATAACGATTGTGAGGATGCTGCAGGAATGGGGAGTGTTTCATTCTGTTGTACACAGGGTCGCTATGAGTGGGAACTGACTCGACAACACCTAACAACAGTAAGGAGAGTTAAGCCATACAAATTACCCTTTCTTGATCCAGCTTTTCTAGTTCTCTCCGCTCCTTTTCTAAAGCTTCCTGTCGTTCACTCTGCCTTCTTTCTTCTTTCTGTCTTTGATCTTTCATGTGCTGTTCCCATATGTTTTCTTCTTCCTTGGGTTCTCCAATTTGTTTCTGATCTATATCTAATAGGATAGAAAAGAAAGAATGAGTAGCTTTTAGCATCAGATTTCTCCAACGAATGAGGGATGAGTTTGTATGAGCCCGTGCCAAGACTCAGGAATTCCCTTTTCTTTATTCTCAGCTGGCTCTGTTGACCTCCTTCAAACTGCTGTTCCCTTTTCGTTGCCTCCAGGCCCCCAGACCCACTCGTAACCCTGCACCTGGCTTTTCCTTTACCAAGATGAATACTGTCATCCTTAGCAGGAACTACTTCAACAGTCCTCCTGGCCACATCACATGCTTTCAACCTCTTCAACCATCTCCTCCCTCCTTTCCAGGGCAAACCCTGGATGTCGGCCTCTGCATCTGATTATGATTCCTCTCCTAGCTTTAGGACCCTGACTTAACCAGTAGTCCCTATTCATTTACATAACAGTTCTATCAGCTCTTTCCCCTTATTCCTACAAAGGTGCTCAGGTCGCTCCTCCTCCAAACCAACCCCGCCATCCTGCCATCCATTGCACGTGTCCTTCTGGGGCTCCAGCCATCACTCCGCAGTGGTCATTCCCACATCTTTTTCTCTAGTCCTGATCTATCCTGAGCCTCGGACCCATGTGTCTAGTGGGTCCCCCACCGTGAGCACATACACTTCCCCAGGCACTGGCTCTGTACCTGAAGCTATCATTACTGTCCCTCTCATTATACTCTTTCTACTCTCTGTCCACACAGCCACCAAGGTGCACTTCTGCCTCCTCCAGCTGTAACTAGGGTCCTTCTCACTGTGGACCTGGACTGCTGAGAGAACCCACTCAAGAGTCCCCTGACACTAAGCACTCTACCTCCATCAGCACCAGCGTCATTGCCTGAAGGGAGGACGTGGGTTTGCTGTGTAGCTTCTTGGCTCTGCTAGAGTCCGAACCAAGGCAGCCTAGGCTCTGACCATCTGCCTGTAACTTTTCTTTCCAGATTTATTTCCTACGTTGCCACTACCTTTGCACTTGAACGAATTGACCTCTATCCCATCTTCCTTGTTCCCTGCCTATGGCTTGCCGTGTCCTTGCTCTGGGCCTTGGTTCTCCCTGTCACCCGAGCCTGGCGTGGTCCCCTCCTCCCCCTTTCCCTACAAAGCCCCAGCTACTCTTCAAGACCGAACTGAGATGCCGCCTCCTCTGAGAAGTCCTCCTGATTCCTAAAGTGACGACCCCTCCAGCACCATACTCACACAGTATCTTGAACTTGCTTGTCAAAAACCACACACACTTGCTTCTCCCACTCTTATTCCTTACGGGCAAGGCCCAGGTCTTAATTATCTGTCCATTCCTAGAGCCCTTCACCCACGTTCCTCTGCCTCAAAGGATTCAGTAAATCTCAATCCCAGAGATGCTTGTTCTGACTGCTCACCTCTGGCTCCAGTCTATGACCTAAACTTTTTCACCCGAGCAAGGCTAATAAGCACAATTCATAGGCTTGCGAGTGGGCTTTGAGGCTTTTTGCTGTGCCTTGTTCTAGAGTCATCAGCAGGAACTGAGCTGGTTTTACTGACAGGAGAAAGGCAACAGTGTCCTCTCTCTCAATCCTTGCCCTGAAATGAAAATACCAGCCTTCCTCACTGGCAGAGCCGTGGGCTCCTGGCTGGTGGAAGAAGGGGCCCTCCGAAAACGGCACTGCACGCTTACATGCGAGGGCGATTTCCAAATGGCTGTGTTGTTTTGGTGCCAATTAAAAAAACGGAAATAATGAGAATGTTCATGCAATGTGAAGAATGCAACCAATGTTGAATGAGAACCTAAACTGCTGTATAAACCTTCACCAAAAACACAATAAAATATTATTTAAAAAAAAAAAAGAGCAACGGGCAACTTCTCTGGGCTGGGGTATATTTTGTAGCAACGAGTGGCATACAGAAATCTCCTTGGATATAAGAGCAAAGACAAGAAGCATTTCCACTGGGCACCTCACAGATACCAAGTTTCGGCCTTTTTCATTTCCTTTGCACCCATGATGAAAGGTGAAATGACGAATATAAAAGAATTTCTCAATTATCAAAAAGTAACCATGCCACTTAATAATTAGCATAAAGGTCATTAGTATAATCTCCATTACATTTCAGAGGCACGACACCTACTGACTCAGAAGATTCCCTTTATGTTATTTTTATTCCCTCACCTCTCTCACATCTCTGCTAGATGGCTGCCTATCAGATAGGCACTCCCCTTGGCCACTGCTCCTATCCCGCTAAACAAAGGAAATGATCTGAAGTTCCAGGAAGTAAGGGGCTTGGCTGGGTTCACTGCTATATGCCAGCATCTCTAGTCTCTTTCAGTAATTCCTCATCTTCCTGAACACTATGACTTCAACCAAAAGAGGCTTTGGCCCTGCTTTGGAGATGATGTCTCTCCAGTGTTTGGAAGTGACTCCAAGGTGGCTTTCCTGGAGGGATTTCCTTTCAAGTGTAAGGCTAAAACACCTTGGTCCATGGAGAAAAGGGCCTGGCTAGAAAAAAGCTCTCATTTCTACCTTCAACTTCCCTTTCCTCCCCCGTGCCCCACCAGTGAGGAAGGGGGTAAGCTGGTGGGAATAAGACGAAGGAGAAAGTGGGCCAGACAACTGACGACCAGTTTTCCTCCGGCAATCATCAGCTTTCTCAATGATTAAAAGTTTTGGGTTTTTTCACCCTGCCCTAATTTAAAACATGAAGAAAGCAAACACATAGAAAAAGAAATCATAGAAGAATGTTAAAATCACATTAAATCACTTTAAAGATATGTAGCGGGAGTTAACCCTAAGGAGAACTCATTATTTCCATTTTTCCACCGTGATTTCCCAAGACGCTGAGGTTCCCATGGAATGTATCTTACCTAGTGTTCAGGAAAAGTGTAACTGCTGTGTTTGGATGGATGGTTTAAGATATCTTAAAAAGCATCTGACCTTGAAGGACTAAATGAGAAGCTTTTCCTGCACACAGAGTGTTTTTCTCAGCACTGTCTTCACATGCTCAAATTGAGAGTTACCTAAGAAAAGCAATTAACAATGATAACACCCTAACCCCAAGGCTTTGAATAATCTATGCTTACAAAAAGTCTTTCGATGGTACCTGCAGTCATTTACAGAGCACATCTACTAATGTTCAAACAATCCCAGCTTACCTGGGCACTGATACGAGACAGGCCTGGCAGGCATAGCAGCTGAGACGGTGTCCATGTGAGGCATATCACCCGTGGGGAGTAGCTCATCCACTTCAAATGACCTTGGTATGTCCCTTGCATCTACACAGGGGCAAACAATTGTCCCATGAGTCCTTAATAACGACAGCCAGAGAAGGCGGTACCGCAGAGAGTGGAGTAACTAACCGCCCAGCACTTACACTTCTACCAAAGCAACTGGGCGAGCCCTTTCCTTAGAGGGGTCTCAGAAGTTTCCAACATAGACACTTGTCAGTGTATTTACTTCTTCGAAATGTTTTCAGACTCAAAAGAATTAGATCTGTTTACAATACAATCATGTATTGCTTAATGTCCATGATAGTTCTGTGAAATAGGACGTTGTGTGATTTGGATGTTGTGCAAACACCAGGTTGTACACAGGCAGTCCCCAGGTTTCGAACATCTGACTTACATACTACCCATAGTTAAAGAACAAACCCCCATAAAGCCTATTATATTAAAACCTTATGGGAGCCTGCTTCTCGTGGTCCTTGTTTCTGCTACTGCTGCTGCTGGAGCTGCTGGCAGAGGCCAGAGAAACGGGTGGCGGCTGACAGGGCAGCAGCAGGAGCAGAGTGAGGAAGCAAAGGAGGAGTCCCACCCATGATTGCGCCCAGCTAAGGAGCAGGAACAGCCTGGGCCCTGCAGCCCCCGCCACCTGCCCTCTGGACAAAGCCCAAGAGCCGGTGCCCAGCCCAGCTCATTGGCCAGCAGCGGCCACCAGCCCAGCCGGAGCTGCGCCATCCCCACCCACACCACGTCCATCAGTGATGCTGCACAGCTACCTAATGGCTAAGGAAAGCTGCTCTTAAAAAAAAAAAAGCATACGCAGTTGGACATTGTCCAAAGGGACGTTATGCGATCCATGGCTGTATTAGATTTGTTACCCAACAGGAAATCAAGCCAATGACAGAGAAAAATTAACTTGGATTGCTGACAAACATTTGAATTGTATTTCAATAGAAATGATTTATCAAAGTCGTCCTTTAAGTGGCAAGTTAAAAATAATTTGTTAAATTTACTAAGCCCTCTATTTAAGTGTTCAAAACATTACCATCTCAGATTTAACAATAAAGTTTCCAGGGCTAACGGACTGGTTATATGCAAATATAAAGACTTCTCAAGCTGGAAAGGACCTCTGAGAGGATCGGCTCTACATCTTTGTTTTACATTTAAGATATGGGTGTTGAGGTGGGCCAAGCTGAACAGTCAGGGCCATGGCCAGGACACCAGTTTCTGGACTCCTATGCTGACAGTCTTTCAGCTCCCTTCTTGCACTAAGAGCAGGGGTTTCTAAGTCTGAGGAAATCAACAGAATCAGTATAACTTAAAGAAAAATCATGACGATCTCATAAAAAAGGAATATGGGATAATCCAAAAGTTGGTAAATTAAGTCTTTTGTCCTTTTTATAGTTGCTTTAAGGATTCATTTATGGGCTTAGCTCTAACTTTGAAATGATTAGTTATCCTAAAAAATTTTTTTTTTAATTTTTAAAAACTGGAACTCAGACACACGCCTGAAAATCTTCATGATATAAAATGGAGGTGAGATCTCTGTATTCGTGGTTTCATCACAAAATAACAATATCATGCTTTCTACATTTCCAACTCATAAAAATCAGTACTTATATTTGAACTTACATTCAAAAGATGAATCAAGTTCCTCATTATCCTTAGATGTTACCTTGTCCAGATTTGAAAATTCAGTTCTGTCTTGAAGTTCGGCTTGATTTTGATAAAGACTGGATTGGAAGAATAAAATTCGTGAGTGTGACATTTTAATCACCTCAAACCCAAGACCACAGTGTGATGAAAAGCCATTTGTAAATCAAGAAAACGCTTTGCAAAATTCCTTTCTCTTCAGCTTATAAAGAACCGCAGCTGGGACGCACTGCAAGCTCGCCATGCACCAGGCATGGTTCTAAGTGATTAATACACGCTAACACGCTTACTCCTCAGAACCACCTCATGCGGGGAGGTAGGTATGACTATCCTTAGTAAAGAAAAATACAGCACTCTCAGTGCTATTCCCTAAGAGGAGTTTATTTTCTCAATAACCACAAAACATTTTTGAAAGAAACAAATTCTGTACAGCATCATCACGAACTAGCCAGTGCTGCGATATGAGGAGCTCGACCCAGTGTGCACCTCAGCGCGTGGGTGAGTTCCATCTGTCCTCATGGCTGTGACCACAAAGCGCAACACAAGTGTGAGATGCTTGCAGGACCATTACAGGCCCATACTGCAGTTCTCAACTTTGTAAGTGGGACTGCTCAGACACACAAATACCCAGGCTCGAGCCAGGGCTGAGCGAGCCAGAAGATGCTGCAGTTGGGGCCAGGTCTGGGGAGAAGCCCCGACGTGACTCCAATCACAGCCTAGGCTGACCTGTGGGCCTCGTTTCTAGAATGAACTTCTTCCCGCTTCAACAATCATACCCCAGAGCCCATGGCCACTTCAGGATTTATGTCAATGCTATAAAAACAGGAACCTTATCTGTTTATATTTATACGCCAAAATACTTTTTAATGATGTGCACAATTGTTACAAGTTTAAAACCAAACGGAATGTATTTACTTTCTCGGATTTTCTATATTCATTTTTATCTTTATAAACCAGGTACAGTCATGGAACTCTGAAGATGCTTATTAAACTATATCACATATTCTATCCATCAGGTTGAGGAAATAAGTAGAAATTATGTTAAAAAGGAATCTCTCCCTCCGCCCCCAGTAATTCCGATGATTCTCAAAGATCACGCTTCATTTTACAATCTCACTGCAAACCATACGTGGCCACATGATCTTTCCTATTGCCTACAATACACGCACCAAGTAAAAGCTAAGCCGCAGTTAACGTGACTCAGCTGACGCCGATGCGAACGTGGTGTTTACCTCGCCTTCTGCTCTGGAAGGCTGGAGGGGGACGTGCTGGAGGAGGTGTGCCTAGACTCAGCAGGCGAGGGCTGCGGTGTTCTGTCAGGACAAGCACTCGGGGAAACAACATGGGATCTGGCCAGACCTAAGAAGCAGAAGGAACCAAGGTGAGAAGATGGCAAACTGCGTGGAGCACATACCAATGTGGTTTCTAAAGAGCTTTACTGGTTTGAAAAGAAATTCCATCTGTGATCCTGGCAAGATAAACGCGCTTCATACGAACCGCTCAACCACCTCAATGAACAGCAGTGGTAATAATAAAATGTAAGATAAAACCAACCAGCAGTCAAGCATAGGACACTGCCCCTCCCTGAACACCTCTACCTGCCAAGCAAAATGCCAGGACTGGATGCTCTTTCTTCTGCTGACTCCCACACCAACCCTGTGGAGCTGGGAGACGCCAAGGTTGACCAGGAAACGCAGGTTCAGAGAGAGGACCCAACCGCTCCAGGCAAAGGCCTGAGTCCTTCATGATACGACCAATGAGAACAGAGTCTATCCAAAGCAAGAGTGTTCTGGAAACCCCTTCTGTAGCAGCTTACCTTCCAGGTACATTTCACTGTCAAGGCTCCTCATTGCTTTTGGAAGAGGAGTAGAGGAGAGGCGTCTTGGGGAGGAGCCCCTCCTTTGCCGTGAAGCTGCGCTACCTGTCAGCACTTCCAATGCGTCGTTCTTTTCCTCTCTCAGAATGCCCACCTGAGGCTGCTCAGAGACAATTCTGTCCTCTGCAAAAAGGCCTCTTTCTGGGGAACATGAAGTGACGTTTTGTAGAGTTCCCAGCAAGTACAGGGGCAGTGGACTCTTTGCTGATGGTGGGCTTGTAGCTGGGTTTTGAACGACTCTTCGATGGTAATTTCTGAAAGCTTTTTCTAAGCGTTCGGCCTCTTGCTCTAGCTCCTTTACCCTGGCTTTAGTATTGGCTACAAATTCAAGGTCAGAATCGGGGGAACTGCTCTCTAGCCCTGCATCTGGGGGACTTGTGACCCTTGGTGCAACCGCAACTGCCTGAGCCTTGTCCAGTTCCAGAGGATTCTTCAAGAAATCCCCACTTTTGTCACCATCGTGAGGTGCCATCCTGCCACCTATGAATCCAGTGATGGAGCGGTCCGTCAGAGATGGCTTTGGGTTGCGGTACACTTCATTCTGTAGAGCTGCAAATTACAAAAAGAGAACTTCAGACCTCGGCGGGAAAGGTAGAGAATACAATTCAAATATACTCGAAATAACAATTTTTGGAAAAATCAAAGTAAGTAATAAAAGGACAAGCTTGCACGTTAAACTGTTCCTTAAGCAGGGATAACTGCAAGATTATCAATGTTTACTGAGAGCTTGAAATGAGCCTTGGTGGCACAGTGCTTAAGCACTTGGCTGCTAACTAAAGGTCACCTCTCCTCAACAGAAAGATGTGGCACTCTGCTTCCGTAAAGATTACAGCCTTGGAAACCCAATGGGGCAGATCTACCCTGTCCTATAGGGTTGCTATGAGTCAGAATTGATCTGACAGCGATGGGTTTGGTTTTTTGGTTTGGATTGAGAGCTTTGTACGGCTTTATATGCCTTCTTCCGTAATGCATGATATAAATTCACAATCCTTCATGCACAATTTTAAAATCCAAAAAGTCCTGAGCACTAAAGACGTAGTCATGATTTATTTGGTGACAAAGACTAACCAGACCTAAACTCATTTGGCTGAAAAACTTGATCTGAACTGATGTAAACTCATTTATAAGCTCTACTTATTCCCACCTAGCATGAATATTCATGCATCTGATTGTAAAGTAATTAATCTGTGTCTTGGTCCCCTAGTGCTGCTATAACAGAAATACCACAATGGATGGCTTTAACAAAGAGAAGTTTATTCTCTCACAGTCTAGTAGGCTAGAAGTCCAAATTCAGGGTGTCTGCTCCAGGGGAAGGCTTTCTTTCTGTGTTGGCTCTGGGGGAAAGTCCTTGTTATCAATCTTCCCCTGGACTAGGAGCTTCTCCACACAGGAACCCTGGGTCTGAAGGATGCGCTCTGCTCCTGGCACTGCTATCTTGGTGGTATAAGGCCCCGTCTCTCTGCTCACTTCTCTTTCATCTCTTGTAAGATAAAAGGTGATGCAGGCCACACCCCACGGAAACTCCCTTTACACTGGATCAGGGATGTGACCTGAGCAAGGGTGTTACATACCACCCTAATCCTCTTTAACATAATCTAATCTTGCTTCATTAATCACAGGCAGAGACTAGGATTTACAACACACAGGAAAATTATACCAATCACAAAATGGAGGACAACCACAGAATACTGGGAATCATGGCCTAACCAAGTTGACAGATATTTCTGGGGACACAATTCAATCCATGACAACCTGCCCAGCTACAGGAAGCTGCCCCAGGCCCGTGGGCTGTTGCGAAATAAATACATGGTACATGGCCAGAGTTTCAGATAAGGGAATGAGGACCTGCAATCCCAGCAAGCCTAGGACTTGGCACTGTTGCTGCCCCCGTTGTACGAAGGGGACTGAGGCTTACTGAGGCTGGGTCACACCGTTAGCAAGGGGTAGGTGCTGCTGAGATTTCCTAACGCAGAGCCACTGCACGTGCCTGCTCCTCTCCTGCAATGCTCCCTATGGGGCCAGACACGGTGCTGCAAACCACACACTTGCAATGGGCAACACATGCTTCTGAAAAGGTTCCATCCGCACTGAACTGTTTTTTGATACAAGGTTGCTATGATTTCAGCTACAGGCAGCCTGGCCAACATAGAATTGCTGAGAGAAAAAGAGGAAGAGGAAAGAATAGAAATGAGTAGAGATACAAATAAAAATAGTTTGGACAGAAGGGAACAAGGGACTGACAAGGAAAGAGTGCAGGTGGGACATAAGGAAGGCTCAGAACAAGGAAGTGTGAGAAGCTGGCTGAACAGGTTTAACACACAGAACCTTGAGCTTAAAAGCAGCTAAGAAAAAGCATCTAAGCTGCAATATAGTTCTTATGAAGGAGGCAGGGGGAGATATGACTGCATCCATAGTAAAGACAGTAACACAGCGACAGCAGTGACCACTTCTGGAGTGTCTTATATGTCCCAGGCACTATACTGGAGCCCACCTGATTTAATCTTCATTCAGCACAACACTGGAAGAAGGTAAAGAAATGTGCCAGAGGCCAAATGACTAACTTTACAATTGGGGTCCAAAACCAAAGATGGTTCTCTGATTCCAACACCGGTGCTCTTTCCACTAGGCCACCTGGCTCATATATGTGTATGCATGTATGTATAGGCATGTATGCATGTATGTATTATTATGTATGTGTGCATACGTGCACGTACCTGGATATCTGTCTGTCAAGAAAAGACAAAGCCACCCAACGATCAATCGAGTCCTACTTTTGGGGTAACAAATAAAGGAAAGCCTAGGTCCAGGGAGACTTTTGGGACTCCTGTGTCACACAGAGCAGCCACCACACCATTTGTGGTTGTGATGTGAGGCACTCCCAAGCCAGGGGGCACTTCGGAAGGCAAATCAACGTTGGCAGTTGCCAGCTGGTATTCCGAAATGGATGGGCAGTTTTACTTCAAAGAAAACATGTATTTCTATGCCTTTTCCTCTAATACGAGAATCACTAAAAATTCCATAAAAATCACGACACATCCTCAAATGTTAAAAGCTTTACACAAACACAAATATTCACGGGTTGCAAACATCTCTAACCTGTCTGGGTTTGCTTCAGTTGCAATTTTAAGTCGGCAATCTGCGTAGTTAACCTCTTCACAGAGGCATCATAATCTATTATCTGGGCCTTCAGCTGTGCCGAATGTTCAATCTGAAAAGATGTGAAAAGGAAAAGAAATCAAGGTAAGACAAATCACAGCTCACTTTGAAAGGAAGAATTCTCTCATGGTGCTTGTTTTATTTTTGTTTTCCCAATTCTGAGAAGGTTTACACCAGTAATCAACAGGGCCTCTATGAAAGAAAAACAAGCCGAACACACAAAGAAGCTTTTCACCACGCTTTTCATTCCTATCAAAGAAGAGCGCCTCCAGGGCAGGCAGGGAGAAATCAGAAAAAGCTGGTCAGTATTTGTAAGCCAAACTGCGTCCCGGCAGGGTGAGAATCAAGAGACACTTTATAGGTGGGCACCACAGGCATGTAAGTAATAGGAAGTCATATAATCGCTAGAGAATGTTCTCAGATGAGAGAGGAGACCTTTAGCATAGCTGGGGCAGTGATTTCTAATGTTAAAATAAGTAAGTCTGGTTTACGCTGGGTGTGACTTACACCAAGTTCCGATGTCCACCAAGTGGCCTGCCACAATACCTGAACAAGCGAAGAGCAATACTTACTTCATTCTGCAGCCGTTTTTCCAGAGCTTTCTTGTGAGTTTCAAACTCCTTATGCTTAAGCACTATAGCATTTTCTGCTTTCTTTAATTCTTTCTGAAAAACTGCAAGCTCAAGAGATGGTTGAGCTAGGCCTAAGAAGGGAAAAAAAATCCTAGTCATTTCCAATCTTGTGTTTTCTTATTTTACTTAACAAAACTGGCTACGGAGGTTTTAAATGGTTCTTCCTTTTCTTTGCATTCAATGCAATTAATATTACATTAATTCTATTATATGGGCAAAAAGGCAATCATGATTCACAAAATTACATGTTAATGCAAAATTTATTAATTGCCCTATAGAGTCCTACTCCTAGTAACAGAATGCTTTCAAATCCTCCAACGAACTTGACAGCCTGTCTCTCCCCTCCACTACGCACAGAAGGGAGAGAAGGAGCGTTCTATCAACAACTGTCCAGTCTCATCCGTGCATCTATCTGGGACAGTCGGGGCCCAGGCAGAAGGCAGATGGCACTCACACATCAGGCCACCTGTGAACTGTTTTTTCAAGGGTGACTTCTGGAGGGTAACTACAAAGGATGGTGTCATTCCCTGGGGCAGTAACGTGTCACGCAGCTACCACCCCGGGGCCACCATCCTGGAGGAAGCAAGCAGTACCTACCTCAACCTCACCCTTCTCCCAGCCTCCAAGTGCTTGCCAGTGTCCCCACTGGCCAAACCCAACCAGGAGTCAGAGGGTGTGGGAGCCATACAGGCAGATTACTGCTACTTCTTACAGTGGCACTATTAATTATCCAATAGCAAGCAAAAAGGAAGTCATTTCCATCCAAGAATCGTTAACTTTATAAAATCTTCCCAATGTAAGTCTACCTTACAGGCACTGACTTAATATGAACTATAAAAATGGGCAAACCCAGAAAAAGACATACGGTTTAGGAGAAGCAAGTTTTCACTTCTACTCTCTTCCAGCTGCTGTTTCAGCAATTTATTTTGTGCCTGCAGCTCCAGTTTCTCTTCTTTTAGTGGTGAATAATCACTCATCCCTTTAACCTTTTCACTCAGCAAGTGGTTTTGTTTTGCTGTTGCCAAAGACTGGGCTTTGAGAGACTCTAACTCAAGCTGAAATCAAAAAAGGACACATCACATTTGTACAAAGACCCTACAGCACTGCTTAAGTCTAAGTTGGCAGGATGCTTTCAACTGGGCACCACAATTTAATTCAGGTCACTCAACAGACACAGAGTAGGGGGAAGTTCACCGAACTTGAATCATATGGAACTCTGTCCTATGAGGCAAATGCTTCTGATTAAGATTATCACCCCATTTTCCAGACGCAACTAAGGACCTGAACAACCAGATTGTCATAATACCCTGATTTAAATACAAAAAGGTGAGAAAGAAATGCTGACTAATCTACCGTGAGCAGCTTTCCTTTTCTTAGCATAACATATCTGCTAGATGGATATGGAATCCTACAGATGCGTAAGTCATCACAAGGGCAAAAATAAATTGCATATATGGATTATACTTGGAGTACCTAACGTTCCAGCTCTACCCCTCAGACAGCACGCTAATGAGCAGAAATAAAGAATGAGTGGCACGTGGAAGTGCATCTCACTTTGTTCTCACCTATAAGACATCCATGGGATGACAGGAATGTTAACCTGTTGCTGATGGGAAAGAGGAAGAGGCTGAGGTAGAAACTGACCTGTACTGACCACCCACATCCATTAGCCCACTGAATTCCCTCAACCACCATGTGGTATGGGTAGTGTTCCAAATTTTAGGGATAAGGAATCTGAGGTCACAGAACCTGCCCAAAGGCACACAAGTAGAAAGGGAGAGAAGCAAGATTCAAGCAGGACTCTAGGTCTCCAAAGCACATGTTCTTTCCAGGCATCCATCCCTCTGTGACTTAGATTCAAACTAAGAACTATTTTATGAACGTAACTTCATAGACATATAATAAACAATCCCAGTGTCCCAGGAGATAGCTGCAGATAAATTATGGATGACTAAAAAGTTTCATACACTTCCTAACACAGATTTAGAAAAAACCACAGGCTGAACAATTACCTCAAGTTCTTTCACACGGTTTACGGACTGACTGAGTTCTTGCTTTTTGGAATTAATAACTGTGAGCTCTTCTTGCAAATGCACAGCTTTTTCTGAAAGAAAAAGCCAACCAATTAAAGATTATGATACTTTCAGAGGGAATACAAATGCCATTTAATAAGTTATGGCCAATATGTCAGGCCTAACTACCTATCTTTCATAATCTAAATAGCAGATGGCCAAAAATCCCACTGCTGTTGAATCAATCTTGACTCACAGTGACCCCATACGACAGAGCAGGCTGTAATCTTTATGGAAGCAGACTAACTCATTTTTCTCCCACAGGGCAGCTGGTGGGTTCAGACTGCCGACCTTTTTTCAGTTGGCAGCCAAGTGCCTTAGGCACTGCGCTGCCAGGGGTCAAAAATTCAGTGGGCAAGGAGGAAATAAAGCCTGTTACCCAAAAGGTGATGGGAAGTTATAGCAGTCATGTATGTGGTGAAATCTCTCCGCTACATATGTTAATCAGTTATACCATCTGCTCAGAGCACAGGGCCTTAAGGCAACAGTCCTTAATTTCCTTCAAGACAAAAATTTTTCTGTTAAACTAACACAAGATTATGAAGATATATCATCAAAAAATAATGTGCTGAATACACAATGGTATTAACTCCTAAAGAAGCACTGGTTTCCACAAGATAGTCGTAAAAGGAACACCAATATTAAGTATCTGGCCCTGGTTTATGCCCAAGAATCCTTTGAAATTTCTGCCAAAAGTCCAACTTCTTGTCCCAGGCAATTTCCTTGAAATATACTGAAATGCAAAATACTTGAAGAGTGAAAAATTATTCAACTTCCCTAGTCTCAGGCTAATATATAAAAGAGTTTAGAAGGTTATCTGTCAAGTCAAAATATTATGAAGCATGAAAATATATTAGAAGTAAAGGCAATAAGAAACTAGTGCATATGGGACACAGAAGTTAAAACACAACCTTCCCTAAGTAAAACATCAAGTCTCTGCCGGTCGAAAGGATGTTTACTGGATGGCAGTAAGCTGCTGCCACCTTGACAGCCAGAGCCTTTCTTATTAAACTATACTGAAAGAAAGTTGGATAAAATGCTGACAATAAATCACTGACCCATGTGAATACATATGAAGGTTTGCCAAAAGGTAGTGAAAAACGATGATCATTTTCCAATTTTGTAAAATAAGACTATTAACAGTGAAGTATAAGCTATATATTTTTCAGAATACAGACAGACCCACTCACATCAGAACTGTAAACAACAGCCCCCCTGCCAAGAATCACCTTTATTTTTCCTTTCATCTTCAATCAGTCTATTAGTTCTAGTGATGTATTCGTCCTTTAGTTCAAGTTGATACCTGAGGGTCAGAATGACAAGAATGAGTTTCTCTGTCATTTTCCTGGAAGGCTCCTAGCAATACGTGAGCTTATTAAAGGCACGGAGGCACCTAAGGACACTTAACAGGAGAAGGCATGAGCTTCAAGGTCTCTCAGTAATACACAATAAGGCCAGGGATCTGAATTCTGAACATAAAAGGTCCAGTGAAACCCTGCCCAAATTCTGTAAACTGGGTCCCAAAAACCCAATCACGCAAAATGAAGGGCTGTGTTATTGTGAGGTTACTGAAAGCAATTATTGTTCAGTTGGTCTCGGCTAACACAAAAGGCAGAGAAGTTCAAAAGTTAAACCTACACTGTCCACAGCAGACTCGCCAACGATCTGAGAAAATCCCAAAAGAAAACAAGTCAGTTGTTTCTAATCCACCTGTCCCACCCCACCTCGTCCCCCAACCAGGACGAGAGCTTTTGCCCTCAGTACCGAGAGCCAACTGCCAGCAGCATTATGTCCAGATTTGTGATACCAAAAGGTATATCTTCAGGAGTTTTACTGTCTCTTCAACAGCTGTTACCAACTTTCTGGTTCAGAAATGGGAGGAAGGAAAAAGATGCATTCCTGTGGTGAACAGCCTCCAAATCGCAACACTTGCCCAAGTTATATGAGGATACCCAAAACCAGGCATCTTCCATGCCACAGAGAATGTCGAAATGGTGCCAAACAGTGCCCTAGCTACCCGGCTATGTAAAAGTAACATGCACACTTCTGTTCGTTTACTCCTAGGTATTTAACAACAGATCTTTCAGTGCTTGCTATTACAATGACTGACTTAAAATATGTGAATAAAAGCCATCATTTCAAAATTGTCATATTCTTTTTTAAACAGAGTACTTTTAAAGACTTATGACCTCAAGAAACCTTTGCAAGTACTCAGTAAGGTGATATCCCTGAAAAATTATGGGCAAGGCAGGAAAAAAAAGCTGCTGATTCGTATTAGGAAAGAGCAGAGCAGCTGAGCTGAGTCAGCCCATCTCTGTGCCTTCATTTATTCAGTATTACCTGAGCCCTTACTATGGGCCAGATGCTACGGCGGGCACTAGAGAGAAAGGCTGCCATTTGGGCATAATATCTTTGTACTGATATATTATTTGCTGGAGCACAAAGCTCAGACTAGAGGAATGCTCCACTAGAGGTGTCCATACTTTCCTTTCCTCTATTATTATTTTTTTTTTTGCGTCATTAAGTTAATTTTATTTTCTTTGGATTCTGGCTTTGCAGAATCTTGAAGGAATACAAAGCACATGTTCACTGACAAAAACTACAGCCATGTTGTTGTTGGTGTTAGCTGCCCGACAACATCAGACTCACGGCAACCCCATACACAACGGGATTGGACTGCTGAGATCAGAGGGTTTGCACAGGCTGATGTCCAGAAGCAGATTGCCAGGCCTTTCTTCCTAGTCCATCTTAGTCTGGAAGCAGCACTGAAACCACAGCAGCACACAAGCCTCCACTGAGAAGACAGGCGGTGGCTGCACTACAGCTACAAGTAGATTAATTTATAAACTGTTAGATATGCCTACCCTAGTGGCAGTATGGGTAGGGTTGAGAAGGTAACTAAACTTGACAATTCCAAATTTTACAGCTTGCCAGCTGTGCAAGCTGAGCAAGTCACAAGGTGCTCTAAAAATTACAGCAAATCTAGCAAGCGGCCATCTAAGATGCATCAATGAGTCTCAACCCACCTGGTTCAAAGGAGAATGAAGAACACCAAGGACACAAGGCAATTACAAGCCCAAGAGACAGAAAAGGCCATATAAACCAAAGACTATATCAGCCTGAGGCCAGAAGAACTAGATGGTGCCCAGCTACAACCGATGACTGCCCTGACAGGGAACACAACAGAGAACCCCTGAGGGAGCAGGAGAGCAGTGGGATGCAGATCCCAAATTCTCATAAGGCCAGACTTAATGGTCTGACTGAAACTAGAAGGACCCTGGTGGTCATGGCCCCCAGACCTTCTGTTGGCCCAGGATAGGAACCATTCCCAAAGCCAACTCGTCAGACATGGATTGGACTGGACAATGGGTTGGAGAGGGATGCTGGTGAGGAGTGAGCTTCTTGGATCAGGTGGACACTTAAGACTATGTTGGCATCTCCTGCCTGGAGGGGAGATGAGAAGGTAGAGGGGGTTGAAGCTGGCGAAATGGACACGAAAAGAGAGAGTGGAGGGAGGGAAGGGGTTGTCTCATAAGGGGGAGAGTAATTGGGAGTATGTAGCAAGGTGTATATAAGTTTTTATGTGAGAGACTAACTTGATTTGTATACTTTCACTTAAAGCAAAAAAAAAAAAAAAAACTACAGCAATCACAGGTCCTCAATAAATGTTAGAGAAGCTATGCTTAAGAGTGAGCAGAGGATGTTATTCTCTATGCTGCACCGTTTTAAAACTACCCTAACTCAAACACTCATAGGAAAGGCTTGAGTGACAATGAAAAAAAAAATACATATATACACATATTTTTTAAACACTAAATTTTGCTATAAAATGTTAATTTTTATCTACTTTATCAGCTTTCGTCATGGTTCTGTCCCTTAATTCAAATACATTACTATCCTTCTTTAAAAACTCCCAACAATTACCTTAGAAGTTCAGTCTTGAGCTTTTGATCATAGGTCTCCTCAAGAGTCTTTACATTCAGCTCCCGTCTCCTAAGCACATCATCCACAGTTCTGTTTTTTTCTTCTTGTAGCCTCTGGGACCTGAAATGAGCAAAAAGAGAGAGAACAAATAAAAACACAACATCTGAGGTAACTAACTCAGAAAAAAAATAACATTTGTTTTTAGCTCAACAGATCAACGATCAACTGTGATTTCACTGTCACTGCTGAGAAAAAAAAGGAAAGAACCGGGAGTCCTCCCTATGTTTTATGAAGTGCCCAGTTACGGTGGTTCTGCACTAGCAGTTGTAACTGTTCCATGACACCTGGCTGGGGGGAGTGTGCAAGTCAAGACCCAAAGTGGTTTCTGAGGAAAGATAATTAACACTTAAAAAATGGTCACGCAACTAGCTCAACTGGCATAACATGGTTTATAAAGAAAATGTTCTACATCCTACTTTGGCAAGTAGCATCTGGGGTCTTAAATGCTTGTGAGCGGCCATCTAAGATACTCCACTGGTCCTGCCCTGTCTGGAGCAAGGGAGAATGAAGCAAATCAAAGACACAGGGGAAAGACTGGTCCCAAGGATGAATGGACCACAACTACCACAGCCTTCACCAGACTGAGTCCAGCACAACGAGATAGTACCCGGCTACCACCACTGACTGCTCTGACATGGATCACAACAGAGGGTCCCAGACAGAGTTGGAGGAAAATGTAAAGCAAAATTCTAACTCACAAAAAAAGACCAGACTTACTGATCTGACACACTGGAGAAACTCCAAGAGCATGGCCCCTGGACACCCTTTTAACTGAGTACTGAAGTTGCTCCTGAGGTTCACTCTTCAGCCAAAGATTAGACAGGCCCTTAAAACAAAATGAGACTAAATGGGCACACCAGTTCAGGGGCAAGGATGAGAAGGCAGGAGGGGGTGGAATAGCTGGTAACGGGAACCCTAGGTTGAGAAGGGGAGTGTTGACATGTCGTGGGGTTGACAACCAATATCACAAAACAATATGTATATAAATTGTTTAATTAGAAACTAATTCGCTCTGTAAACATCCATCTAAAGTACAATAAAAAAAATTAAAAAAAGGTCATAAACCCATTGCCATCGAGTCAATTCCAATTCATAGCAACCCTATAGGACAGAGTAGAACCGCCCCATAGGGTTTCTAAGGAGTGGCTGGTGGATTCGAACTGCCAACCTTTTGGTTAGCAGTTACAAAGAAAACTTAAGTTAGTGTAATGATATGCTTGTTTATTCTATATTATTGTTTCAAAGTGTGGAATTTAATTGATTAGCACATAGATATTAAAGTAGAAGATTCATTTTTGTCATTTCATAATCTACTAATGGAAAATTGAAAAGAGCGTGGAAAGAGAGCAAAAACTAGATGGATCGATCACGACTTCCAAATACCAAAGAATGAAATGATCACCATAGTGAGCCTTTAACCATAAAACCAAGTTCGAAGCTGGGGAACTGTGTTAACAGGTGCCTAGATCAAAGCATAATGGTAAATACTACGGAACACTGACTATTCTGAGAAGAGGATAAAGGCCCTATATACAAGCTCCCTCTGCTGGCTAATCTGTAAAGCAGCAGAGCAATATACTACATTTATTTAGCTTAGAACAGGGCTTTGAAATGGTTCGAACCCCTGCTGAGAATCTGCATTTCTAACAAGTTCCTCCCTACCTCCCCCGCCAAAAAACGCAAATCTGTTGCTGTGGAGTCAATTCTGACTTATAGCAACCCTACAGGACACAGGAGAACTACCCATAGGGCTTCCAAGGAGCAGCTGGTGGATTCGAATTGCTGATCTTTTTGGTTAGTAGCCGAGCTCTTAACCATTCTGCCACCAGTGCTCCAACAAGTTCCCAGGTGAGGCTAATGCTGCTGGTTAGGGACCAATTCTGACAACCACCAGCATAGCCCAACCAAACCAAACCCACTGCCATCATGATTCTGATTCATAGCCACCCTGTAGGTCAGGGTAGAACTGCCCCATAGTGTTTCCAAGGCTGTAAACCTTTACAGAAGCAGACTGCCACATCTTTCTCCTGTGGAACAGCTGGTGGGTTCCAATCGCTGACCTTCCAGTTAGCAGTGAAGCACTTAACTACTGCGCCACCAGGGCTCCTTACTAGTAGAGCATAAGAATGACCTGGAGATGTCGTTAAAAATGCAGGTTCTGATTCAGTGTATCTGGGGTAGAAATGCACATTCTCAGCAGGGGTTTGAACTGGAACGCACTGATTCAAAGCCCTGGTTTAGATGCTTAGGAAGGAGGAGATGGGGAAGTGGAGGCAAAGAAGTGATCATATAATCATCAAGTGTCAATACCCAAACTTTGTTCCTTTTCTTTACTCTCCCTTGATCAATTTACCTCTTCGGGATTGCCAAAAAGAGAGTAAGGTAGACAGAGTGAAGAAATCAAGCCAACTAAGTCTATGTAAACAAGAAAACAAATGAAGGAAGATGAAAGAAGATTCCCGAATGGGAATGAAATGAATAAAGATTCCTGGACAGGAATTAAATAAGATTCCCGGATTGGAACTGATATCAATTAAAAGCAGATTCAAAATGAGAAAGACGGTTTATTCCACAAACTACAGGCTGGAGAGCTTGATGAATCCGGAGTAAAATCTGAAGGAGGAAACATTCGTGAGGACTCAGAAACTAAGTTAACACACATCACGAGACACAGTTCCACCCAGTCCAAGTCAAGTGAGTCACCGCATTTCCCTTTTTGAGAGCAGAGCAGATCAACGTGGCAGGTCTGGGTCTCTGGAATCCATTTCCTGTACACACAGCCAACTGTGTGATTGGAATGACTGGCCGGAATTGTGACGTGTTAACACATTATTAGTCTTCAAATTATTTGTTTGGTCTTATTGTAGCCTGCTGTTGGCTTCTCGTTCCGCTTTTCATCTTAATGTCTAACACTTTCAAAGCAAAAACCCTGGTCTTTCTTTCCTGTACCTTCTAAAGCCAGGTGATCGACCAAAAAAAAAAAAAAAACTAAACCCACTGCCAGCGCGCTGATTCCGACTCACAGCAATCCTACAGGACAGAGTGAACTGCCCCACAAGGCTGTAATCTTTACAGAAGCAGACTGCCACATCTTTCTTCTGAGGAGCAGCTGCTGGGTTCCATCTGCTGACCTTTCAGTTAGCAGCCGAGCACTCAACCACTGCGCCACCAGGGCTCCTCTAAACGAGGTGATACCGCCCTTTATAACCAAGGCCTCTAGTTGATAATTAACATTAGGATACTCAGACATATATTCAGTAACGCTTTTGTATCTCATTCGTTCTGAATATCTAAAATGGATACATATTACTTACAATTCAAAAGCTTCAATTCTTTGCTTCAGTTCTGCTTCTCTGCCTCTTAGCAGATCTATATCCTTTAGTAGAACCTGCCTTTGGGCATAAATTTCTTTGGTTTCAATCTGTACAGGAAAGCATTAACTTTTAGCAAGCAGGCTATGGAAAATACAACAAATTTGAACTAATATCCTACACCTCCTAAATTCTAAAAAAACAAAGTATAGGTATTCCGGGTATCAATTTCACTTTCAAAAGGTTCCAATTCAAGGTACATTTTTGGCCTGTCCTAAGTTTCCCCCTCCCCCAGTCACTGTTACGTTCCATTACCCTATATTCCTAACATCCTCTGTCTAATTATTTTACTTAGTTAGCATCTCTCAGACACTCAACATTTCGATAAGTTCTTCAGTAAGAACAAATTTAAACAAAACGTGCTTTCAGTAAGAAAACACCAACAGAATAAAATCCTCAGGGTCCTCTTGGGGGTGGTATCTGAATGGTGCAGTTCATAAGTCCTTCTGGCTCAGGGGCAGCAGGCTAACATGAACTCAGGATGAATGAGACACACTTCCATTAAGTGTGTTCAGGGAGCCAGGGCTGACTGAACGCCTATCATGTGGCAAGCAGCTCCCTGGGAGCTGGATATGAAAAGGCCAGCAGATATAGCCCGCCTTTAAAGAGCCTGTGATTCAGTCAGGAAGAGAGAAACAAAACACGTAGCTACGCTCCGATTTGATCATTTAATAACGGAAACACTTTAATAACCATGTGGTAGGACCAACCAAGTCCACTGCCGTCAAGTCAATTACGACTCATAATGACCCTGTAGGACAGAGTAGAACTTTTCCCATAGGGTTTCCAAGAAGCAGCTGGTGGATTCAAACTGCTGACCTTTTTTGGTTAGCAGCCCTAGCTCTTAACCACTGTGCCACCAGGGCTCCATGTGCTAGGAAGTAGGCCTGAATAAGTCAGCCAGTGGGAGTCAGAGAAGGTGTCACCAAAGAGGTGACATTTAAGCTGGATCTGGAAGGACAGTACAGTTTTCTCAGGGAGAGAAGGGGAAGGCATTCCAGGTGCAGAAATAAAGGCAAGGTGCTTTTTATGAGGGTGACAATAGTAATATCATGGGCTCTTCTCTAAAACCTTCAGATAATTCGGTCACTAGAGGGGGATTCAGGTCTGTCCACTGGTAGGTCTGACCTAGTCAGTCACCCACCTTGAAGATGAAACTGATAATCTAAACAATATACTATCATCTCAAAGACATGTGCTTCATATGTTTATTTTTATGGCTGAAAGGTGCCCAGCCCGATTGTCAGAAATGTCACATGAAATTGTAGAGGTAGTGCAATTATCATTAAACAAGGTCTTATTGAGAAGACCCAAGGAAGGGGGGACATTTGGGGAAAGCCCCCCTACATTCAGCATCTCCTGCCATCCGTAGTTTGAGATGTACATTGGGAACAGTGCCACAAAGCCAGTCTGGGCTAAGACATGGCCCTTGGGAAAGGAACATGGTTTTCTAAAAGAGTGATCCAATCCTGGCTGCTGCCACACACTCCCTGCCATTCCTCCATCTGTCCCGTCACTCTCCTGGGTGACTAGATCACACGGCCACATCGTTGACCCCCCCGCCCCCACCCCCCGGCTCTGGACTCTGCTCCAGGGGCCTCCACCTTAGCTCCACTTCCACAGCGCCCTCCAATGGCAGATGCTGCATTTTGTTTCCTGTCTTCTCTGGAAACCTCAGCCTGCAACTCTGCACCCTTGATCCACCTTCTTCCATCCGTCAGTCTCCCTAGACCTATTCTTTGGTCTCCTTGAGACTGCCCTGTATCCCTCCCTTTCC
This sequence comes from Elephas maximus indicus, assembly GCF_024166365.1. NCBI lineage: Eukaryota > Metazoa > Chordata > Mammalia > Proboscidea > Elephantidae > Elephas > Elephas maximus. The sequence continues at coordinate 165,907,310 of NC_064846.1, forward strand.
CCTAGTTTATCAGCCACTCACCATCTCCTCTGGCTCCCTTTGCCACCCACCTGAACCCCAGTGTCTTCAATGAAACAGACTGACTTTCTCCATGAAAAGAAATTAAGCTGTATAAAGGTCCACTCCCCAAGCACACCTATGTTTCTACCCGCTGGCCTTACAATGCCCCCCACCCCAAGAGCTATAATGGAAAAACCACCTGAAAGCACTTGGTTTGGCTAATTGCCAATTCCAGGCTCCTCATCTCAGTAAGGCCCTTAGCACAGCTGGATCAGGCCTCTCTGCTTTCGAGAGCTGCTCTTCCCTTGCCCACAAGCAGCTTTTCTAAACCTCACATCCTCCCTCTCTCTCCTCAAACCCTCTGCCAAACCCTCCAATCTGCCTAAGATGGAGTTCACTGAGTATGAACTTCTCATAACCCCAACCCCGACATTTATGTCCGCCATCCTTTCCTTTCCACTGGTCTGGGAGGAAGGACATCCTTGTATCCCTTTCTAGGCTGACCCTTCTATTTGCCCTCTTGACCAGTCCCCTACTGCTTCCCTGGGGCCTTGTTCCATCAATTAGCCCATCTTCCTCCTGCACCTCCTGTACTCCAGCTGCAGGGAATATCCACCCATTAAATTACTTTAAAATATTACCTCCTGATGCTTTTGAATTCGCTCAAGGGTATTCTTTTCCCGAGAAATGAGGGCTTCAGATTTTGCTTGACAAACTCTGTCAAATTCATTCTGGAACTCAGCTAATTCCTTTTCATATTTTCTTTTCTCTTCCATTTTAATTTTTGCTATTTCAGTATCCTTAAAATACTTCAACTGCCAAATGATTACAAACAATGGTAAGTACCAATTACTAAAGAAATAGTAACAAATTCTTTCACCATTTTTTGGTTTAATATTAATGCTCCATCCAAATATATTCAGTTTTAATTCACCGTTAGTTTCAGCTCACTCACTGTATCTGTAGGATTGATTCAAAAGGCATAAAGAAATGGCAGCAACTGGAAATGAAAATAATATGCACAACAGTATAGTAGCCCATTCATTAAAAAAGGTTCTAGGTATTTTCTCATAGACTTAAGACTAAGACATTAAAAGACAAGTAAAACTATTGTTCTTGCTTAACAAGATAAAGCTTACTTTTTGAACCATCTCTGCCCGAAGTTGCTGTTCTATTTCTCTCTTATATGCATTTAACTTTCTTTCCAGAGATTCTGATTTGGGACGCTGAGAATAAGCATCTGCAAACTGATCATCAATAAGCCGAAGCTTCTCAGCTATAAAAAAAAAAAAACGACATATCAAATTAGGGTACATAAACATGGTCAGCTGCACAAGGGCCAAGCCTCTGCTAAAGAGCCAGTATATTTAGGGGAAACTGCAGGGATGGCTGCCATTTACTTTGAAATGCATCAAAAAATAAGATGGATTAATGGCTGGGCAGGTAAGCCACGAAGCAATAAAAACTGACTGGTCGAATCTAGGTGGTGGGTATCTAAGTGCTCACTATAAAATTCTTTCAACTTTTCTGTATGTTGGAAAATTTTCATAACAAAGTGTTGGGGGAAAAAGAAAGCAAAGAGTACAAAAAAAAGGTAAGTGGAAAAAACACTGAAGTCTCTTCCCAGTCTCTCAGTGCCAGGGCAGAGAGCTCTTTGATTAGACTTCAATGAAAACTGACTTACACGTTCAAAATGCTGATATTAAAAATGAACTCCTTCACTTTACAAATGGGGAAACAAATGCCCATATACCTTAGGTGACTTCCAGAGGGTTAAGCAACTACATAATGGCAAAACTGGGAATAAAACAAGGTCTGCTGTCTCGCATTCCAGCGTTTTCTCCACCAGTCCAGTTGCCCGCAAACAAACTGTGGATCAGAAGTAACCATGTAGCAGAATGTAAACTTGGAGCTAGAGTGCCATATCAACCACGAGTAACACCAATTCCCACCAAAAAAGTATGCACAGAACAAAAAGGCTGGCGGAAGTAGATCAAAATATTGACATGTGTGTCTCTGGTTGGCATAACTTTAGGTGTGCTTTTCCATCTACTTTTCTGAAGTTTCCATGCTTTATAACTGTGCTGACCAATACAGCAGTCTCCAGGCACACGTGGCTAGTGAGCACTTGAAATGTGGCCTGTTGGAACTGAGACGTGCTCTAAGGGCAAAAGACACATCTGATTTCAAAGACTTAGCACAAAAAACAAATGTAAAAGACTGCATTTTTACTCCGCGGTACAAAGATGTAGCAGTCGGCTTCCATAAAGATTACAGTCTTGGAAACTCTATGGGGCCATTCTACTTTGTCCTATAGGGCTGCTACGAGTTGAAACCAACTTGATGGCAATGGGTTACATGTTGAAATAATATTTTGGATATATTGGGACATATAAGATATATTACTAAAACTAATTTTCACCTGTTTTGTTGTTTATTTTTTCTAATCTGGCTACCAAGAAATTTAAAATTACATATACGGCTCACATTATGGGACAATACCCCATAATATGCATGTACTATGTTTTTAATGGAACAGAACCTATACTTGCCTCAATTAAAGGCCAAGTCACACAACAAGGCTTTCACAAATTCTGTACTCCTTATTTTCTTCAAAGGTAAAGGCACTATTGCTATTCGTTAGTAAGGTAGGGCCATGACATCCAATAATCACATAAAGGATCATTTTAACCAGCTGCTTCCCATCTCTACTAGGCACAATGCTAAAGGGAAGGACGGTACTGTAAAAAGGCTGTACAGTGGAAAAAGCTCTGGGTCATGGACCAGAAAATCTGGAGTCTAGTATTAGTTCTGACACAGATGGGGTATTTCGAAGTTGCTCTTCCCCTGGGACCTCGGTTTCCTCAACTATAAAATGAAGTGATGGGCCAGTGACATCTCTAGTTCTCTGCAATGAAAACAGTCTATGATTTTCTTAGTTGTTGTAAAATAAATTTCAACAAGACATAAGGAAGAAATGCCCAGTTAAGAGAGGTTAAACACAACCAACAAGGAAGAATGTGGATCTTTGGATCCTTGTTTGATTTGGAAAATGTAGCCCTGGCACCCGTAATGATAGAAAGCAACACTGGCGAGCAATTGTGGTGAAATGAGTTCCCCTTTATGTGGCCTTTTGCCTTGGTTCTTAGGAAAAACAGCTTGAGAGATTTTTCCCCCTAATTACCTTTGCCCTAGTTTTCTACCCCAGGGGATTTGTCATTTTTGCCCAGGTTGATTGACATTTCTTGGGTAGGCTATAAACAACTTGGTTTTGACACTTTTTGTCTGGTCCCGGGCTGCAGCTTGCCCTGTGATTGGTACGCATCATGCAGGGACTGGTCAGTAGACTATGCAAATGAGGTGAGTTTTTGCCCAGCCGAGCTTGGTGGCCTACCAAGAGGGGATTGGTCAGTTTGTAGCCCTGGTAGGAGGGCCATGCCTTGAAATTCACAACAGGTTGTGTATTTAAGCAGCCAGCCTGATACAGGTTTTTGAGAGAGAGAAAGAAGAGAAGCAGCAGGAAGAAGCAGAGAGAGGAGGCAAGAAGCCTCTTAAAAGAGCTGTACACTGGTCAAGAGCTATAACACAGATCACAGTGAGAGGCCCGGAAGAAGCCCAGGAGCAGAGCCAGCAGCAACAGGCCTGGAAGGGGCTAGCAGCAGAGCCCGTGGTGGCAGGCCTGCAAGGGACCCAGCAGCAGAGCCAGCAATGACAGACAGCAGGGCTAAGAAGAGCCTTCCCTGAGGAAGCCTAGAGGAGCTGAGAGAGCTGTACTATACTGAAGGGAGACTCTGCCTACATGCCTCCTAATCCTGAGTTGTACCCTGTTCCTTAATAAACCACTGAATTGTTAGTACGGTCTGTGAGTTCTATGTGGCCACTTCAACAGATTACCGAACCCAGCAGAAAAGTAGAGAGTGCCGTGGGAGGGACAGCTGGTATCAGAATTGGTAAAGGCTGGAGAGTGGAGGTATGTCTGACCTCCACCTCATGGAGCTTTGTGCTTACAGTGAGTCTCATTATCCCCCATAAAGCTGGATATGTTCTGATGACAATACTGTTACCACTCCTACTACCATTTTATAGCAATTCCTGGTTCCTTCCAGAGGTACAATTCAGAAAGAAAAGAATTCCCTGGCAACCTGCTGGATGCGTCCCTCCAGTTCAAGGAACAGCCACGGAACAGGAAAAAAAAAAAAAAAAAAAACCAAACCCACTGCCGTCGAGTCGATTCTGACTCATAGCGACCCTACAGGACAGAGTAGAACTGCCCCACAGAGTTTCTAGGGAGCACCTGGTGGATTTGAACTGCCAACCTTTTGGGTAGCAGTCGTAGCTCTTAACCACTACACCACCAGGGTTTCCACATAATAGAAAGTCAGGTAAATTCTTTTAAAGAGAAAACAGAAGAACTGAAATTATGAAAGAAGGCTATAATTACCAAGAGAGTCTTTGCTTGAAAATGCTGGGCTTGTTTGAGTTTCCACATCACAACTCTCTTTAGCCTGATGATACTCGGCCAACTCTTTTAAAAACTGCATAAGAAAACCTAAAAAACACAATGTATACAATTCTGTTTCAGAATAGTATCACTCAGACATTGCTCACTGTTTATATAATCACAGTTTTATAACATTATCCATTTTTACATTATTTTTTAAATAACTCCTGGGGGAAGGCCTTTCCAAATATGGTAACATGAAACCTAGAAGCAGTGAGAAATATTTATCAATCTACCTACATAAAAATTAAAACCTTATATACAGCATGATGTAACATGCACAGAGTCAAAAGACAAACAATAAACTGGAAAAAACATACACAATAATATGGAGATCAAAGCAAAAAAAAAAAAAAAAAAAACGAAACCCGCTGCCTTCAAGTTGATTCCGACTCATAGTGACTCAACAGGACAGAATAGAACAGCCCCACAGAGTTTCCAAAGAGCGGCTGGTGGATTCAAACTGCGTTTTGGTTAGCAGCCGTAGTGCTTAACCACTACACCACCAGGGCTCCAATATGGTGACAGAGAATTAATATCAAAGAGCTCTTGCAAATCAGTTGAGAAAACAGAAAAATAGAAAGAAAGAGACAAGCAATTTGCAGGAAAAAATGTATAATGTTGAATAAACAAACAAAATCACAAATAAATGCAAATTAATACTACAAAGAAGAGACCATATTTTCCCTATAAGATTGCTAAGATTAAAACTTTGGAACTACTAAGTGTTGGCAAGGGAGTAGGGAAACTGGCACTCTCATTCACTTGGGAGGGAGATTCATCAGTTTATATGTATATTTAAAATACGTATGTTCTTTAATCTAGTAATTGCACTTCTATGAATTTATACAGCTATACTTTGACAGGACCCCTGGTGGCGCAGTGGTTAAGAGCTATGGCTGCTACCCAAAAGGTCAGCCGTTCAAATCTACCAGCCAGTCCTTGGAAACCCTACGGGGGCAGTTCTACTCTGTCCTGTAGGGTCACTATGAGTCGGAATTGACTTGATGGCAACGGGTTGGGCTGAGTTTGGTTTGGTTCTGGTACACTTCCACAAGGGCACAAGGGTGTGTACATTGCACGTTGCTTCGAATGGCAAAAAATAAACAATAAAATAACCAGATCCCCATCAATAGAGGGCTAATTAAATACATTCTTTAAAAAGGATTAGACAGTCTAAGTACACTGCTACAGAAAGATTAAAAAAAAGCAAATTGCAAAACAGCATCTATGGTTAAGACCCCATTTCTCAGTGTGTATGCTTTTTTTTATGCTTTTTTGAGTTTTATATTCATAACAAAACTCTGAAAGGATAAACAAGAAACTATTACTGCTGGTTATCAGTAGAAAGCGAGATTAGAGGACACGGGCAGAATTTTCTATTTTTCTTTCACTTTAAACCCTTCTGAGTTGTCTGAAACTTTTTAATAAAAACCATAAGCATAAATTATTTTAAAATTTTTAGTTTTCTTAAAAACAAAGTTGAAAGGACTTCTACTTTTGCATAAGCCAAGCTAAGGGCCTTTTTTCTTTTCTGCTGAGGACTTAAAAATTCTGTTGTCATCAGATGCTGTCGAGTCAGTTCCAACTCATAGCGATCCTAGAAACAGAACGAAACACTTCCTGGTCCTGCGCCATCCTCGCAATTGTTGCTATGTCTGAACCCATTGTTGCCGCTGCTGTGTCAGTCCATCTTGTTGAGGGTCTTCTTCTTTTTCGTTGACCTTGTACTTGACCAAGCAGGATGTCCTTCTCCAGGGACTCCCATTATTTTAGCTTCCTTTGCAAACACAGGATCGCATACAAACTACACAACTTCCCCCTTATACAGACATCGTTCCCCGATTTAACAACCACATATGAGCCAACTGCTGATGTATCAGAAACCACTGCATGCAAAAGCCAATTTGCCTCAGAATAAATTTCTTAATCACAACTATTTCCCCTCAGAAGTTCAAGGCCAGTCTGATAAATGCTTCTTTGGAGATAATTTTTTCTTTCTATAACATGTGTAGAAATTCCAAAACTTTCGATTCTTGTAATACCTAAGTTAAAGAATGTGTCTATCTTCACTGATTTTTGCCTAGAACCAAACGATCCCCCTTCTAATCTATAAATATAAATCTTCAGCATGGGAAACTTTTCTTCCATTAAAAAGAAAACATTGATTTATCTGCTCTAATTGTACTGGTTTGCCTTTAGCAACAATTACCCATAAGTTAGATCTTTGTCTCTGTATCCTTTATCTTCTCTCACATTATTTTTCTCAGCTGACAGAGCAAGGAAATATATGTGTGTATATTAACCTGTGCATATACACGTATCTATAAATATTTCTATATGTAGCTGTCTGTATCTATGTTACACTAAACATAATTTCATACTGATGTCTCCAACTCTAATTCATTACTACATGGATCATTCTACCTTCCTCTCCTTGCTCATCTGAAATCTCCGACTCCGACAGTGAGAAACATGGCTCCCATCATCCGCCATCTATTTACTTAATTGTTCAATTCCAGTACACATGTACAGTGGTTTCAGAATTGTTAAGCAATATCCCATGTGAAACAACTTTCTTAACTAGAGTACAGTGCTTATATACAGTTCCTTTTGCCTTTAATTGTAACAGTTTCTACTCATTTCCAAAGTTAGGTTGTTGAGTACCTTTTCCCCCACTTCTCCAATGAGGTCATTTCATACATCTGTAATAAAGTTGGATTGTTTTGTCACAGTCTGCATTCCACCCTGGAATCACCTGACCTCCTAAATTTGCATACAGTAAGGTTCACTTTTTGTGCTGGGAAGCTCTATGGGTTTTGACAAATGTATAGTGTCATGTATCCCACCGTCACAGTATCATGCAGAGTTCTTTCACCACCTTAAATAACTCCCCTGGGCTTCTCTATTTAATTCTCCAACCCCTCCCCCCACCCAAATCCCTGGCAACCACTGATTTGCTGTCTCTATAGTTTTGCCTTTTCCAGAATATCATACAAATGGAATCATAACAGTATATATCCAGTTCAGACTGACCTTTTTCACTTAACAATATGCATTTAAGATTCATTTGTATTTGTGCATGCCTTGATATGAGCTGGAATCAACTCGATGGCAATGGGTTTGGTTTTTTTAATTTGTTTTGATAGGGCATCCCTTTTTTTTTTCTTTAAATTGTGTTTTAGGTAGAAGTTTACATAGCAAATCAGTCTCTCCTTAAACAACATACAAACTGTTTTGTGACATTGTTTGCCAACCCCGTGATAGTGTATCCCTTTTCATTGTCAAATAATATTCCATTGTATGGATGTACCACAGTTTATCCATTCACCTACTGAGGGGCATCTTGTTTGCTTACAATTTCTGCCCATTGTCAAGTCTAACCTACAGTGTGGCACCCACAGTAGTTATGGACTCTTGAAAGCTTATCACCAAGACCAAAATTAAGGAATTTATCAGACCTATATATTATATAAATTATATAAATACTTAGGAAACCCTGGTGGCATAGTGGTTAAGTGCTAAGGCTGCTAATCAAAAGGTCGGAAGTTTGAATCCACCAGGCGTTCCTCAGAAACCCTGTGGGGTAATTCTACTCTGTCCTGTAGGGTTGCTATGAGTCAGAATTGACCTGCCGGCAATGGGTTTTATATAAATATTTAAGAATAAAAACAATAATAATAGCACTTATAACTGAACAGGTATTTCAATCTTTCAGCAGAAATATTAATACAATTAATACTCTATATATTAACTGAGTGATTTTTGGGGGGGAAATGTTCCAAACAGTGGATATTTTTACAAAGAGTTATCTTTCAATCTATTTGTGGGGATCTTTATGCTGTCTGCAGTTTTATTTGTGTATCTAAGGGTTATTAAGAAGATGGAAATTTGGGGGAAATGATCTACATTTTTCCATCTTTTTAATAACTGTTAGATACACAAATAAAACTGCAGACAGCATAAAGATCCGCACAAATAGACTGAAAGACTCTCTTTGGAAATTTGGGGGAAGTGATTTACATTTGGAAACCCTGGTGGCGTAGTGGTTAAATGCTACTGCTGCTAACCAAGAGGTCAGCAGTTTGAATCCGCAAGGCGCTCCTTGGAAACTCTATGGGGCAGTTCTACTCTGTCCTGTAGGGTCGTTATGAGTTGGAATTGACTCGACGGCAGTGGGTTTGGTTTTTTGCTTTGGATCTAAATTTGTCAGAACAACAGAAGAATGGATTGTTTTATTTAAAAGGTAAGGTATTATCAGAAGGAAAATCAAATGATTTAATTCAAATTAAATTCCCTACTCTTCTCCCTAAAAATCATTAGTTTCATACTTTTATAGGAACAAGTACATGACCATGACAAAAATGTTGCTATTCTCTACAAAGGTGAAGGCTCCTACCTTTTTGGTTTTCTTGTTCAAATCCTGAAATCTGTTAAAAGAAAATATTTCATCTTTATTCAACTATTTTGTTATAATTAACAAATCAAGTAGATTACAAAAACTAAACAGTCCTACCAGTGATTTGTAGAGACTGGATGCAGGGTTGATCTTAATGAGTTGTAATAGATCCTGCATAGTAAACATCTTAAGACAAAAAAAGGAGTTAAATAAGTAGACATATTTTTACATGGATGTTTAAAGGATAAATTAGGACATTTTTCTAATATGAGATTAGAAATCATGCTTCAGATTAAAGAAAAAATAAGATTATAACAATGCTAATAATGCAAAATTGAAGCTCTTTTCTGATACTGCTAGATAAATTACAATAAGCACATTGAGATTAAAAAGATAAAATATTTTTCTTGGGCACATAATTAACCTCCAAATATTTCACAAAGATTATATGCCCAACAGAAATGACAGAAATGGTTAATGCCTTACGGATGACAAACACTTAAATAGCTGATGAACCAATGAATATATGAGTGATTTCTGAGGTCTTTAAATTACGATAAATTTTTTGAAGTACTTACCGTTTTGAAATGCAAATAAAGTAAATGTTTACTGTCTTTACAATTATCAATCCTAAAATATTTTTAAACAAGGCATTTTGGGTGGCTATTCTTAATACAGAAACCCTGGTGGCATAGTGGTTAAGTGTTACGACTGCTAAGCAAGAGGCTGGCAGTTCGAATCCGCCAGGCGCTCCTTGGAAACTCTATCGGGCAGTTCTACTCTGTCCTATAGGGTAGTTATGAGTCGGAATTGACTCGACGGCAGTGGGTTTGGGTTTTGGTTTGATTCTTAATACATATTTCTCCTACAGCGTGTATCGCTTACTATGTCTACCCTGAGAACGCTGATATAATTTGTTTTCTGCTGGCTTCCTTTAAAGAAAAAGCTCTATATGGTATTTTATATTAGCAAAAACCTTAAATATATGAATTGAATTGAGTATTGCTATAATAATTATATAATTGATTAGTACTCATACATCAAGTAAAATTCTGAAATGAAATTAGAAACTTAAGAGAATGATGGACCAAAAAAAGAATTTCTAACACTGACGAATAAAATTTGGTTGTTAATGAAGAAACAAAGGATATTTAAATCTTCAGTTTTCATTCAAATACTGTTGTTGTTTTGGACAGTTACGGATGAAGTAAAGAGAGTATGGAAAATTTACTATATCTGCCTTTAAAATAGTAAAATGTGACTAATATGTTCAAGTCCCTGGGTGGTGCAAAGGGTTAATGTGCTCGGCTGCTAATCAAAGGTTGGAGATTTCAGTCTACCCAGAAGGGCCTCAGAAGAAAGGCCTGGTGATGTACTTCTGAAAAATCAGCCAATGAAAGCCCTGTGGAGCACAGTTCTACTCTGACACACACAGGGTCGCCATAAGTCAGCATCAATTTGATAGCAATTGGTTTCATTTTGGGTTTTTGATACATTGAAAGAGTAATGGTGGATAAATATAACTAAAATAATTAGAAAAGTAGTAAAACATAAAACATCTGTTTTAATACTTGAGAACTAGACAGATTTTTAAAAATTACATATCCTTCACTTCTTTTATGTAACTGCAAAGAAGGAAACATCTGAAGATACTGTAACACAGTAAAAAGGGTATACTTTTGTTGTTGCAGTTAGGTGCTGTCTGAGTTGGTTCAGACTCATAGCAACCCTGTAAGATAGAGCAGAACTGCCCATAGGGTTATCCAAGGAGCAGCTGGTGGGTTTGAACTGCTGACCTTTTGGTTAGCAGCCGAGCTCTTAACCACTACACCACTAGGGCTCCACAGATCTACATTTACTGCCTGTTCCGCCACTTAAAGTTGTGTGACCTTGGGCAAGTCATTTCACCTCCTGAGTCTGGTTCCTCATGGATAATACACAGAACACCTGCAGCGTGTTAGCACAGTGCCAAGCACACGGTAGACACTTGGTATAAATGGCAGCTATGATTCACGTTCGACTACACAGAATGCAAGGTCAATTCTAGCCCCAAACATTCAGTGATTCTATACATCACTATTTTACAAAAGACCAACTGAGATAGCAGGGAACTAATAATAATCAAATGTATTACATATTTGTTACAGTACATAACAAATATGGTATGTGCAGGTAGGATGTAAATTCAGATAAATCAGAAATGGACCTAGCCAGTCAAGGAGCACTTAGTTATTATGTAGCACTTTACTATTATCAGAGGAAAAAGCTGTTAAGAGAAAATTCAAAAATAGAAAAGGGCAGACTTTACCTTTTCTTTTGCCAAACCGCTTTCTGGAAAGAAAACAGAAAGTGAATACTCATAGCCACATCTTTGTAAGTGATCTGCAACGAGAGAGTTGGAAGCGCCTATTAAGAGGGCGCTCCCTTCCACTGGAATGGACTGAGGCTTCAGTTCTCCACTCAAAACAGGGTGCATCAATTCATGAATTAGCTGGTTTCTCAGCTGTGTCTAGCTCAGAAAAAAAAATGAAAGGAGGGAAAAATTATTCAGCAGGATTGTTTCACTAGATACACAGATCGGTCACATTAATTAAAACCCTTCCTTTTATTTCCAGGATGGATCTAGAACCACGGTCAAAAGTTAGGAATCTTTCCCTGCACACTGTCTTACCCTGTGAGACCAGCGGCCCTGTGGGCTCCAGACAAAACTTTCACCAGCCTCCAAGTGAGCCGGTGGTTACCAGAACCCTTGTGTACTTCACTTTCCTATGCGCCCATTTCAGTAACTTAAGATCAGGATATCAAGTATAGGAGAGGAATCTATCACTTCATCACATCTCTGTGGTTTGTCGGATGTTATGAAAATACACTGGGTCAAATCAGTTTACTGGGCATACTGATCAAAATAAAGTTGGGTCCCCAAAAGAGAAATAACACTCGCAAGACAGCAAATTAGCAAACCCAAAGAAGGCTTATGGAGATGCACTTTACAAAATACCTATTGTTGCAGGAACCTATAAATTAAATTAATAAAACAAATCTAACCTTACTACATGTTACACTCTCCTATCTTCATGTCAGCTCAATAAATCTGTTATTTGAATATGGTCTTTTAAAAAGACTCGATCTCTTTAAACTGTTTTCAAGAAACTTTATTATTTCAGGAGAGTTATACAGGATCATAAAAGTGTAATTCACCCGGACAAGCTGCATATCATACTGTTTTAAATATCCAAGACCTGGATAACCTCAAATGGAGACTACCTGGTGCGGATTATGCTTGTAAAAGTTATACAACACATATACCTAAAGCTGATACCTTGAGAGTGTCCAGTATACCCCGATCCTTAAACGTCTGGTACAGCCTTTTACGCAGTTCATCTTGACTCAACCCTTCAGGCTTGGGAGGCATGGGGGACTGGAAGAGAAAACGCGGCGCGGGTTATCTGGCGGGCCGAGGGGCCGGCAATTTCTGATCGCAGGCCGTGGCCTCCAAGGAAACTAGAGGCGTCCCAGCAGGGAAAGGAGTTTAACGAACTAAACAAAAGGCTTCACTTCCGCCCGTGTCCCGAGGAGGGGCGCGGTATCTACCTGAGCCATCAGGTGTGTGGTTCCTCCCGCGCCCGCCCCGCCCGCCCGCCGCAGCCCGAGTTCGAGGCCCAGCCCCAGCTGCAGGCCCGGGTCGCGGGGGGCATTTCGGCCCTCAGAGCCCTCCATTGTCCCGGGGGCTTGGAAGGAACGAGGGAGCAGAACGCTCTGCCCCGCGCTTCGAATTAAGAACTCGGACAAAGGTGCGCATTTCCTTTCTCCGTGGTTCTCGTGGGTGGGCGGGGTGGTGGTCTAGGCGCGACCCTCAAAAGCAGCTGGAGGGCGGACGGGGAGAGAAGACGCAGAAGCAGGGGAGTCAGCACCGAGCGTTCTCACCACTCACACCGCATCCTACCCCTCCCGAAAGCCCGCCACAGCGACCGCCCGCACTTAGAGCGCTACGGCGCAAGCGCCCGGCTGGAAGGCTCTGACCGGGAGGCCCACATCTCGCGAGACTGTAACCACCGAATCTCGCGAGGGCTATTCCGAGAGTCCTAGCTAAGGCTGGGGATTCCGAGTCTCCGCCGCGGGCTCTAGCAGGGCTCCTCTGCTGTCCCGGTATTGCTGCAGGTAGGGCTGGAGCGGGGGGGGGGGGGGGGGGGGGGGGGCGGGCGTTCGGGGCCCTGGGAGATGTCCTAGAACCTAGCCTGATGGAGGTGGTGGACTTGTCCCTCCGCCCCGTCGCGGCTTGGGGCAGCCAGGCAGGACCCACCCAGCCCGGGCGGGCTGACCCCGTCCCAGATCACTCAGCCGATCTGCCCCGCGTTTCAAACTGCAAACGCGCACCAGGTCATGCAGCTAACCCAGGGTTTCTCAATCGCGCCACTGTTGCCACCTGGGGTCGGACGACTCTTTGTTCTGGGGGGCTGTCCTGTGCGTTGTACGATGTTTAGCAGCATTCCTCGCCTCTACCCTCTAGATGACAGTTGTATCCCCAGTTGTGACAACCACAAATGTCTCCAGACATTGTCAAATATCCCGTAGAGGGTAAAATCACCCGCTGGTTGAGAACCACTGAGCTACGCTTTATTGCGTACCCACCGTTGTCAGTGCTCTGAGGAGGATAAAGCTGAGACCGATCCCCAAGATGCTTAAATCTAATTAGAAAAGGAACTAATCTCATGAGAAGTAACGTTATTACACTACAGTCAGAGAACCAGATAAGAACTAAGAAGCATTGTAGACTGAGTAAAGAATTTGAAAAAAAAAAAAAAAAAAAGAAGTGGTTGAAGATGAAAGTGATCAGAGACATCTTTATGGAAAAAGTGTGACTTCATCACGACCTCGATGGGTAGCATTGGCATGGTGGGCAGAAAGGAGAGCATGACAGGAAGGGGAAAAGTGAGCAAAGGGGTAAGAAATGCAGGGCCCTCTTGGGGGCAGTGAGCTCGGAGTGGTGTGCTGTGGGTATAAGGTATCTAAGCCCTAGATGACAGATTCGGGTCAGTGTCTGCTTTGTGCACAGCCCTGTACGATGAACTTTGGTCCCTTGCCATAAAAAGCTTAAAGTCTTGAAGAGGCAGCTAGAGTGACAGTAGTTCATAGAAGGTGGAGAACACTGTAGGTTGGTTTAGGAAATACAAGGAGGAGGAGGGACTTGAGACTTTGAAGGATGGGTAAGGTTTGCATATACAGAGTCAGGATGAATATTCCAGGCATGAAAAGAGAAATAAGAACAATAACTCTGTAGTAGAGACAAGGTAAGTTTGGGAGGAAAAAAACAAGGACTCCAGTCAACTCTAGCAGCGGTGGAACAACAATGTTGAGAAAAAAAGCGTGGCGTGCCAGAGGAATACGTTTGGCGCACTGGTACATAATCCTGTAGATGAGAAGCATTAAGGCTTTGGAGCAGAACAGTGAAATGATGAAAACTGTGTTCTATAAAGATGTTAATATGTTGTAGATACTGTTAAAAAGTAGACTCACTTGCCCACTCTTAAAAAGCATCTGCCCACTGATCAACCTTTGGCCCCAAAGTTAAATAGAATTAGATGAAATGTTCTCCAAAGCTACTATAACCTCACTTGGGGGTGGGGGAGTTGTTTATAATATGAATGGACATGTTTTACATTAAAACCAAAACCAGAGTAGACTGCCCCATAGGCATTTCCAAGGATCGGCTGGTGGATTCAAACTGCCAACTTTTTGGTTAGCAGCCGAGCTCTTAACCAGTACACTACCAGGGCTCTGTTTTTTACATTAGAGAAACATTAGTAGTATTCCGATTGCTCCTCATCATTGCAGTAGACATGTTCTATACTTAGTATTGCAGCCCCAGGTCTCTGGAACAAATGAAACACTACTGTCAGGAGCACAAAGCAGTTTTCTGGCCGTTCCTCTAGAGGATGTGAAGAGGTTTGCTATAAAAATGGATGACTTTGGAAACAAGTCCGTGAGTTCTGTTTTGCATTTGTCTGCAACTTAAAATTCTTAAGAGTTGGAAAGACCCTCTGAGTTCATTGAGTTTATCCTACTCTGTCACTAGTGGTCTTTCAGCCTCCCCTTAAAATACTTCTAGTGTTGTGGGGGGGTGTTGGCTGGAGTTAACCATCTGACAAGGCAGCCTGATAGTTCTTTGTTAGACAGTTTTAAATTACAATGAGCCAAATGTCTTTCCTTGTAACTTCATAAGCCATAGGCCTGAGTTGGAATAAGGCTGTCTAATCCGGAGATAGCAAATACTTGGCACTCATATAGGCACTGCCCTTCCCAAACCCCTAATAGACATGGATAATTGATCACAGCAATCTTTCCTGCTGACTGCACTTAGTCTCAGAATCCCCCTCAGCACTGGCTCCTGGCAGTCACTATCAATTGAGTAGAATTAGTTCAAGAGAGGAGATCCATTTCCTAGTCAGATCCCTTTTCCATTAGACAGCATATCATCTTTAAAGATAGATTGTGCTGTACCCTGCTCCCTCTCTACCCCAGACAAGATCTTTTTTTTCCTGTTAAACATCCTCAATTCTTTCAGTTTTTCATCTTGCTTCTAGAGCATTCCCTAGCCTAGATTCTGCCCTTCCCCCAACACACAGTTCAGAGTTATTGATCCTTTTAAAATGTGATGCCCAGAACTGAGTACCTTTCCCAAAGATGATATCAGTGAAGAGAACATTGGCACTTTCTCCCTTGCTTGGACATCAACTTTGTCTTAATGCAGCCTAGAATTGCATTAGCTCTTTTGACCACCGTATCAAACTACTGCCTCTTATTGAGCTTGCAAAAATTAAAGCTTTCGATTCTTATAGATGAACTGCTCTTAAACTAGATTAAACTAGATTTTGCTTATCCTGTTGTTCTGCTGCTGACTTTTTTTAAGCTCAGGTACAGTACTTTATTTTTCATCCTCTTAAATTCTATCTTGTTAATTCACCTAATTCTTCTAGCTATGGACATCTTTCTGAATCCTGACTTTTGTCTTCTAATAAATTAGCTGCCCTTCCTATAATGTTATCTCTGAATTTGATAAATTGTCTTCACGTTGTTGATTTACATGTTGAGCAGGACTAGGTTAAGGTCAACCTGAAAGCATCACCAGAAACCCCATGCCATAAAATGACAGGGAGCACTTAGTTAGTGGTCTTTGGGTATTGACAGTCAAATCAGCTATGAGTGATCCCTCATTCAACAGATAAAGAGTGTTCACTGTGACCCTGGCACTGTCATAGCTCTGGGGCTACCCTAGCGAACAAGACGGGTCTGTTTTACCAGAACTCTGTAAGCATGTTATCACCCAGGCGACAGGTCTCCACTTTGTTCTTAAGTAAATCCCAAAATACTTTGTAAAGTGACTTACTGTCTACCGTGTTTCTCTTCCAAAAAAGAAAATGTAAGCTTGGCATGACTTGTACTCAGTGAAACGATGAATACATGAATGAATGATTAATAATCCACTTAATTTTTGTCTAGGGAGTCACATTAAATGAGCTAATGGACCAAAGAAAGCATGATGTCTAACCCCATGTAGGCTTTTAATACCTGTATCTGTTGGTTCTTTAATCTCTTCAAATGTACCCAATTACAGACTCAGAGATAAGCCTTTTTCCTGTTTTGGAAAATAGGAATCACATTTACGTACCTCTTGTCCCATGGTTTCTCAGATGTCACTGCTTGTAGTTACACAATCCCATTTGTTAATCCAAGGTATGTATTTTGTTGGGACCTGAAGACTTGGATTAGTGAATACCTGTCTTGAGGTTCACAGCCTGCCAAACCTTGTTTCTTTGACACTTGCTGTTTGAAAACCTTCCCTTTAACAGAGAAAATTGAACATAGCAGTTCTGCATTCTCTCTTATCTACACGTATACCAAGTGCTTGAAGCAGTTGATCTTTTCCCCTTGCTTTTTACTGATTGTAGCCTAAAAAGGCCTTTTGTTTTTCTTAATATGTTTCCCGTACTTTAGCTCATGTTGGGCCTTTGCCTTTCTGATGGTAGCCTCATAGATATGTGGTCCCATTTTTCTGTTCATTACCAGTTAATGTCCTACTTCTTGAATCATGTACCTGTTCTCTTACGTTGAAGGTAGTCAGAGCACTCCTTATATCACCAACTGGATTTCTTTAGTTGTCTGCCTCTAAGAGAAGCCCAGGTCTCCCCATCCACCAGGGTCAGCTGCTGTCTGCACCATAAGTGAGAGCCCTGACTTAACTCTGGTGATGGAGAGTTTCTTCATAGGTACCTTAAGAACACCAGCAACTTCTCATCAAGGGGCTGTAGACCCTCTGAATACACACTACAAATGTCCAACCTTGGCAGACTTCAGAGACCCTGATGGCCTCAGCACTGGAGCTTCCAGAAGGTTCTTTTTCAGTGCTGAGGCTGTTCAATCCCACTGTGCCTCTCATTCCTGCATTCAAGCATCATCTTGACACTGTCCAAACTGCAAGCTCCCGACCCCAGATCCATTCTGCAAGCCTCGACCTATGATCTACCAGGCTCTGTGTTGGGTGTTAGGGATACATACTGAAACAATCATGGCCTCTGTTCTTTTTCCATACTTTTTCATATTGTGGTCCCCATATTGCTCCAGATGTCTTCACCTTGACTTACCCCTCCCCACCAGCCACCTTTTCCATGGTGCTTTGGAACCCATATCTTAGGGTAAATGAATTTCCTTTTGGTCCCAGTCTCTTCATAAGATGTTTCTACTTGTTGGTTTAGTCATTGCAAATATCTTTTTTCAACAATATAAATGGTGACTGTACACATAGACCCCACCTGATGGAATACACAGAATCAAATCGACTACATCTGTGGAAAGAGACGATGGAGAAGCTCAATATCATCAGTTAAAACAAGGCCAGGGGCCAACTTGGGATGATCGAGAGCCAGAGTACGACCTTGAGTATATCCCACCTCAATTTAGAAACCATCTCAAGAATAGATCTGACGCATTAAACACTAATGACTGAAGACCAGGTGAGTTGCGGGATGACATCAAGGACATCATACATGAAGAAAATAAGAGGTCGTTAAAAAGACAGGAAAGAAAGAAAAGACCAAAGTGAATGTCAGAGGAGACTCTGAAACTTGCTCTTGAACGTACAGTAGATAAAGAGAATGGAAAAAATGATGAAGGTAAAGAGCTGAACAGAAGATTTCAAAGGGCGGCTCCAGAAGACAGTATTATAATGAAATGTGCAAAGACCTAGAGTTAGAAAATCGGAAGAGAAGAACACACCCTGCATTTCTCAAGCTGAAAGAAATGAAGAAAAAATTCAAGTTGCAATGTTGAAGGATTCTGTGGACAAGATATTGAACGATGCGGGAATCATCAAGGGAAGATGGAAGGAATACACACAGCCACCGTACCAAGAAGAATTGGTCGATGTTCAACCATTTCAGGGGGTAGCATATGATCAAGAACCGATGGTATTGAAGGAAGAAGTCCAAGCTGCACTGAAGGCATTGGCTAAAAACAAGGCTTCAGGAATTGACAGAATACCAATTAAGATGTTTCAACAAATGGATGCGGTGCGAGTGGCGCTCACTCATCTGTGCCAAGAAATTTGGAATATAGCTACCTGGCCAACCATATTTGTATCCATCCTAAAGAAAGGTGATCCAACAGAATGCAGAATTATCGAACAATATCATTAATATCACACACAAGTAAAGTTTTGCTAAAGATCATTCAAAAATGGTTGCAGCAGTACATCAACAGGGAACTGCCAGAAATTCAGGCCAGATTCAGAAGACGATGTGGAACGTGGGATATCATTGCTGATATCAGATGGATCTTGGCTGAAAGCAGAGAATACCAGAAAGATGTTTATCTGTGTATTATTGACTACGCAAAGGCATTCGACTGTGTGGATCGTAACAAATTATGGATAACATTGTGAAAAATGGGAATTCTAGAATACTTAATTGTGCTCATGCGGGACCTATAGATAGACCAAGAGGCAGTCATTCAAACAGAACAAGGGGATAGGCTGTGGTTTAAAATCAGAAAGATGTGCATGGGGATTTTATCCTTTCACCATACTTATTCAATCTGTGTGCTGCGCAAATAACCCGAGAAGCTGGACTATATGAAGACGGGGAATCAGGATTGGAGGAAGATTCATTAACAACCTGCAATACGCAGATGACACAACTTTGCTTGCTGAAAGCAAAGAAGACTTGAAGTACTTACTCATGACGATCAAAGACTACAGCCTTCAGTTTGAATTACACTTCAGCATAAAGGAAACAAAAATCCTCACAACTGGATCAATAAGCAACATCATGATAAACGGAGAAAAGATTGAGGTTGTCAAGGACTTCATTTTACTTGGATCCATAATCAAGGTCCACGGAAGCAGCAGTCAGGAAATCAAATGATGTATTGCATTGGGCAAATCTGCTCCAAAAGACCTCTTTGAAGTGTTCAAAAGCAGATGTCATCTTGAAGACTAAGGCGTGCCTGACCCAAGCAGTGGTATTTTCAATCACTTCACATGCATGTGAAAGCTGGACAGTGAATAAAGAAGACCGAAGAATTGATGTCTTTGAATTATGATGTTGGCCAAGAATATTGAATATACCATGGACTGCCAAAAGAACGAACAAATCTGTTTTGGAAGAAGTACAACCAGGATGCTCCTTAGAAGCAAGGATGGCGAGACTACATCTCACATACTTTGGACATGTTATCAGGAGGGATCAGTCCCTGGAGAAGGACATCATGCTCGGTAAAGTAGAGGGTCAGTGAAAAAGAGGAAGACCCTCAATGAAATGGATTGACACAGTGGCTGCAACAATGGGCTCAAACATAACAATGATTGTGAGGATGGTGCAGGACCGGGCAGTGTTTCATTCTGCTGTATGAGGGTTGCTATGAATCGTAACCAACTTAATGGCACAAAACAACAATCTGTTGGATGACACTTCCTTGAGTATTTCCTTCCTTTTTAGTCATACTCACAGGTTTTTCAGCTTTGACGTATTAGTTTCCTACTGTTGCTGTAAAAAATTATCACAAATTTAGTGGCTTAAAACAACTCGATTTTATTACTTTATAGTTCTGCGGCATAGAAGTCCAACATGGGTGTCCCTGGGCTAAAATCAAGGTGTCAGCAGGGCTGTGTTGCTTTTTGGAGGTTCGAGGGGAGAATTCTTTTTTCTTCTTTTTAATATTGTATTTTGGTGAAAATATACACAGCAGAACCCACTTCTTTTCAACAATTTCTACACATTATGTTCAGTGGCAGTGGTTCCATTCTTCACATTGTGTCACCATTCTCATTGTTTCTGTCCTAGTTGTCTCTCTCTGGTTAACTTAGTCTCACTGCCCCCAACCTTCTCATCTATGCTGTAGAGTAACTGTTGTCAATTTGATCTCAAATAGATGATTTTTTAAAAGATCACAACACTCAAAGGTGGCATTCTTTTTCAGCTAACCTGCTATTTAGTTAAAAGGTACTTCAGGGATATAATGGAAAAAAAAAAGGTGACTTCGGGGGATAGTTTCACTTCAAGGTTTAAAGAGTATCTCAGGGTAACAGTCTCGGGGATTCCTCCAGTCTCAGTGGGTCCAGTAGGTGTGGATTCTTTAAGAATTTGAAGTTCTGTTCCACATTTTTCTAGGGGGAAATTCTTAGTCGTTTCTAGCTTCTAGAAGCCATCCACATTCCTTGGCTCGTGGCCACATCCTCCCTCTCCAAAGCCAGCAGTGTTGCGTCTTCAGACCATCCTTCCATAGTCACATCTCCCTCTAACTTCTCTTCTGCTTCCCTTTTCCACTTTTAAGGACTTTTGTGATGACATTGGGCCCACCCAGAACATCAACAATCATCTCCCTGTTTTAAGGACAGCTGATTTCTAGCAATGGTAATTTTACTTGCGATCTTAATTCCCCTTTGCCATGTAAGGTAGCATGTACAGGTTCCTGAGATTAGGATGTGGACATTTTCGAGGGACCATTATTCTGCCTCCCACAACATATTCAAAATTGGCATGTTCATTTTCATCCCTCTTCCTTCCCTTTCTTACTTCATCTTGTGAATAACATCATCATCTTGATATGCTGCCTGATCACCTTGGCCGGACATTTGGAAGCCATTGTAGGTTCTTCCCTCTTCCTCAGTTCCCCAGTTTAACCTATTGTCAAGTTCTGTGTCACTGCCTCCTGTATACCTCTGGACCTAGTCTTTGGAGATGCTTTAAGAGCCCCTGTTTAAGGCAATAGAAAAAGTCAGCAAACACATACGTGCTCCCACACATGCAAACGTAGGTGCTTCAACTCCAGCAGTCCTTTGTATTTGTACTACATATTGGAATTCTAAGTGATACTTGCTTGCTAGGTGGAGGGAGGGTGAGGGAGGGCATAGAACTTTTAAAAGAAGTTTTGAATCATTGATCTAGAGGTACACTGTTGAATACAGTAGCTACTAGGCATGTGTGGCAATTTAAATTTAACTTAAGTATCCAATACAGTAGCCACTAGCCTCACGTGGCAATTTAAATGGATACATTAAAATGAAATAAAAATTCAGTTCCACAGTCAGACTAGCCACATTTTAAGTGCCTATTAGCTACCTTATTGGGCAGCGCAGCTATCGAACGCTTCCATCATTGCGGAAAGGTCAATATATTGGACAACACGGAATTCTAGAGTATGCCTCACCCTTGCCCCGTACCTGGCGCCTAATAAGCCCACAAATGTTTGTTAAATGGTTGTAGGCATTCCCTTCCTGGGACAATATGGTTGTTTTCTCCCAAGGTTTCCATTTCTTCCACTTCACCTGTCAGTTCTTCCTTGTCAGAATTGAATAGAGAATAACATCCTTCTCGCTTCTTCAGCTCATCGCAGAATCAAATTCTTGGCAGCTCAAGTCAGGGATTGAATGTATATAGAGAAAGGTCTCTGAAGAAAGCAGTGTCATACCCAGCTGGGTAGTTTGTAGTAGAACCCTTATAAAGTATTTCAGTTCCTAGAGTCCCTAGGTGGTGAAACAGTTAAAGCTCAGCTGCTAACTGAAAGGCTAGATGTTCGAGTCTAGCCAGGGGTGCCTCGGAAGAAAGGCCTGGCAGTCTACTTCTGAAAAAATCAGCCATTGAAAACCCTATGGAGCAGTTCTACTTTGACACATGTGGGGTTGCCACAAGTCGAATGCGCTTGGCAGCAACTTTTTTTGTTTTTGGTACTTGGCACTGCACTTCTCCCATATGCATTTCCCTGTACGTGTGTGTATTGTCAGGAGGGGAGATAAGGGTTATCTTCCTTATATGTACACAGGCAGGCAGTCCCTGGGTTACAAACATCTGACTTAACAGACAACTCTCAGTAGCCCTGTAATGTTATGTAAATTTGTCCTCACTTTGAAAGGATTGAACCAACCCCTACTGCAACAGATTCTTCCTCACAATCACCTTCGCTTGCTGCACCTGCAGCTTTTAAATCATTGAGAAGGCTTTGAGCCTTTTCTTGCACTAAAAAAAAGGCCCATTGCCGTCGTGGAGTCCAACTCATAGCGACCCTATAGGACAGGATAGAACTGCCCCATAGGGTTTTCAGGGAGTGCCTGGTGGATTCGAGCTGCCGACCTTTTGGTTAGCAGCCCGAGCTCTTAACCACTATACCACCAGGGCTTCCACTAAAGTAAGGCTAAATAAGAATCATATGCACCTATTTCAACATACCTACATATTTGACTTAAAGACACAGATAGGAACGGATCTAGATGGTAACCCGGGGACTGCCTGTATTTCCCACTTTTTTTAAATGTTTGTGTGGCAGGGGGTGGGGGGTGAAGGGGGTGGGGAATTATATCTTCCTTGTATTTTTTTCTTTCTGCTGCTGCTTTTTAAATGCTTGTGCTGAAGAAAGCAAGCCCTTCCCTTGGCAGACTCCAGCTCTGAGACCTACTCCAGCAAGAATGAATGCTATCATTGTGGACTTTGTTAAGATTTCCCAGCCCCCTTCCCTTCACTTGCTCCTGAGAATCCTTGCCAATGCTCCTAGTTTTGTATGGCTTTTGTATCATTCCTGTTTGTCTTTATTATTCAGTTTTTCTGTTTGGGCCTTTTTGTAATCTTTTCTCTAAAACAGAGGTTGGCAAACTTTTTCTGTAAAGGGCCGGAGAGTATTTTAGACTTTGTGGGCCAGATGGTCTCTTACAGCTGCTCAGCTCCACTGTGGGAGCGGGAAAGCAGCCAAAGACAACAGTGACAGGATGGGCGAGGCCAAGTTTGGCTTGCAGGCTGGAGCATGTTCCCGCCCCCAAATGACATTGTAAATCCTGTTTTATTATGCCACAAGGTTCTCAGATCTGCCTTGTTCCTCTAAAGTCATAGCCTTCCAATTCTAAAGGTAAAAGTGCCAGCTGTGCCCTGCTGGCTGTTTGAAAGTGTTTAATTCCTTAGGGACTAAATTTCCAGTTTCTTCTGACTTTATAGCATGTTCCATGTGAATCAGCAGAAGGGGCCTGGAGACTGCCCATTCCCAGGTGGCTGGATTTGTGTCCCACGTTGAGGAATTACTCATCACCACATCCCCTGGGTGCAAGTGCTGTTCCATGGTATTCTAGATAACATTTATTGAGCACTCACTGTAAGCCAGACACTGTGCTGGGTGCTTTTCATGCAGTTGAGTGTGTAATCCTCAAAAGCACACCGTAAGGTCACTACGATTAATCTCTCTGTTTTACAGATGAGGAATCGGACATTGGGAGATCAAGGACCTTGCCTATGGTCACATCACTAGTAAGTGGCAGAGCTAGACTGGAACCTTGTGCTAAAAATACATACCTCAATCCATCTCTGTGTATTCCTCTACCAACTCATCTGCCTCTTATCTATGGCAGCAGCCTTGGAATCACAGATTTTAACCCCTCCAACTCACTTTCATTTTTATTTCTTTAACCAACTTGTCAACACTAGTTTCAAGATCTCTTAATGCCTCAGAAAGTCTTCCTTCTTGGATTATGTCTTCCATCTTTTCTAGAATATAAAAATATTTCTTCCTTATAAATTGGTGCCTGAAAAGGCATATCATAAGCTTTGCATTTGCTGAAACTTGTATTTGTAGCATACAGCCTTCAGATAGGAAGAAGACAAATATGGTACTCAGTCGAGATAAATGGTACAGTGTCTCTCCTTTCTGTGCAAATGGAATGAAGTAAAGTTGTCTTGAGCTTCCTCAGAAAACTCATTCCTGAAAAATTGTAAGGCGCGCTAATTTTTTTTTTGGCCCTCTTGTCGCTCTCTTGTACCTACCTAATGGCCACCCTTTATTAATCTCCCCAGATGTTAGTGCCAGTGTTAACGGGCTAGTCCAAGTTCAGCCCAGCTTACTCTACCAGTCACACAGGGACCTTTGAGCCCAATGTTCCAGACTTTTGACTCTTTTTCTCTCAGGCTTCATGAGAATGTTATGATTTTGTTTTAGGAGGTCTTCCAATTTCTCTATGAAAATTTAGTACATGGGATACTACAGGACATCTCATGGATATATAATTTCAATAGTCTAAAAGTCATATATCTCTGTTCATATTCTGGAAAGCATGCTAAGTTTAATGACATT
This sequence comes from Elephas maximus indicus, assembly GCF_024166365.1. Taxonomy (NCBI): domain Eukaryota; kingdom Metazoa; phylum Chordata; class Mammalia; order Proboscidea; family Elephantidae; genus Elephas; species Elephas maximus. Next base: position 165,931,807 of record NC_064846.1, read on the forward strand.
CTTCCCTACAAGATAAGGTTTTAAGTAAAATGTTGAATTCTAGGCTTCCTGTTAACTATTTTTTGATTTTCAGTATTGAATACTAAAAATGCATATTATTTTTTCATTTAATTAGGGGCCATATATTGAAGACAATGTCTGGAAGCTTCTACTTTGTAATTGTTGGCCACCATGATAATCCAGTTTTTGAAATGGAGTTTTTACCACCTGGAAAATCAGAATCCAAAGTGCGTACAGAACCTTTAAAAATTTCATAAGTGTTGTTATGATGTAATAATGATAATGGTGTAATAGGATTTTAGAACTGGATCAGACCTAGACAGATGAGTTTGTGGAAATCCAGCAGAATCAACTGAGGCTTGCCAGGAAATGTTCTCTGAGTTGTTTATTCAACACACACTTACTGAGCACATACTAGCATGATGCTCAAGGTCTCTTGTCCCTGCTCTTCAGTTCACCGGGTCACTTACTCTGAATCGCTGCTGCTTAAGCACAGAGAAACAGTTCACCACTAGTGGGTCTGGAAGAGCAGGCCTTGAGACACCATGCAAGCCCATGCTGTCCCAGTGGGTCCTACTTTTTGTCAGGATGGACTGTGCTCAGTCTATGCCTGGGAAGGTTAAAAGAGGCCCTTACTTACTGTCCTCCTGCTGACACTGAGTCTCCAGCACCCAGTGATCAGGAGACTGCCACAGCGCTTATTGGCTTGGGGCTTGCCCCCCATGTCACCCAGGTCGTGCACCAGAAACAGGAAAATAGCACTGGAGGTGATGCCTCCCACCTTCTTGTTGTCGAGAGTGGTTCCAGAAAGATAAGATTGGTTCAAGAACACGCTGCCATCCAGTGTAAACAGAAGCCATAGAGTCTTGGGATGAGAATAACCAGGTCCTTTCCATCTTTTTGTATTAGTCCATGTTCCTAATAAACTGCTGAAAAGTTATGCTTTCTCCCATCCTCCAAAGATAGGCTGTAATGTGCTTTGAGATAAGGATTGACTTTTTAAAATTAATTTTAACGAATAATTTCCAATGTATGATGCTTTTCAGATATTCGGATCTTGCCTTGAAAATAGGATAGACATTTGTTTCAAGTACATCTACCAGGTGGTGTTGCTAGATTATTTCCTCAGATTCACATGAGAACACTGCTCATTAAATGTTGGCTTGGAGGTATCCCTGTAGCAGTGGCTGCTTTGTGGCACACAGCTACTTAATAGAACGTTTCTGTGCCCTCAGACTGCCTTGTGGTGGGCAAGGCAGCGCATAGAGAAATATTTTGTCACCTGACTTGATCTCAGTTCGTTCTCCTGCTACCACTCACCTTCTTAAAGCATTTTGACAGTGTTCTCCTAACCTCTCGAGATTGATCATCAGTGTAAAATAATGGAAAATGCTGCTTTGAGCCAGTCACACACTACATCCATTTCTCTAAGGATTTCATTAGCTTTGTCATGGAAACATGAGTGACGTCAACATGCTTTAGCTGAGTCAAGTCAACATCCTTCAGCTGGGCAAGGGACTCCAGGGCAACCCAGCAGCCTGCCCCCAGCCTAGCCATGGGAGCAGCCTCCTCAGCCAGGAGGGAGCCTTTGACAAATGCATTTGAAAAAGAGCATTGCCCAGGAGTGAGAGTGTAGTCCAGGCTGTGCTTTCTCTCCCCACATTGTGGTGGGACAGCGTCACCTTCTCCGATGAAGCCATTTCAGCCAATGAAAGGGACACTCTTATTTCTGACAAGACTTGTCTGCTCACAGCTGAGGCTGAGCATGTCACCTTGCTATGTCAGCTTCATTCGCCTGAAAGAGACCTATGTCATTAATGAACGCCACCTCCTCCACTGTCTCTGCCGCTCACCTGGTACCACTACCTAGGAAGCCCCCGCCCCCACTTCCTCCCGACCCTGACCCTCGGGGCCCAGTGCAAAGAACACTTGTCTGCAGCTCTCCCTCACCGCCCCCATAGCCCTTTATCCACACCCCTGATGCATTCTTTCATGTGTCCTTTGCCTCTAGTAAGATGTGAGCTTTTTGAAAGCAGGACTGACTTAGTTTTTTAACAGTATTTTTTTTCCACGTGCTTGAAATGGTTACAGAATAACTTCTGTCTTGCAACATTAAAAGAAACATTTCCTATTGTTTCTTGAACACATTCCATTTAAGTTAATTGACTATGGTTCTCTTTTTGCTGAGTTTTCGATATCACATTCAAAAAGAGTATTATGTGAAAACACAGGTTGTATCATGACAGTAATAAAGACAGTAAAAGCAGAAAATATTTTTCCCCGGGAGAAAACCATGGATAGCAATTGACAGGATGTTGGCCTTCTTGGTGCGGCACGGGGGTGTTAATCTGTTGCTGCTGCCATTGTCATCCAGGATGATCACCGTCACCTGAACCAGTTCATCGCTCATGCCGCACTCGACCTTGTAGATGAGAACATGTGGCTGTCTAACAACATGTACTTGAAAACTGTGGACAAGTTCAACGAGTGGTTTGTCTCAGCATTCGTTACTGCTGGTCATATCCTTATCTTTTAAATACATGTAACTGAATGTTGGGTTACAGAATCAGAAGAACATGGACCACAGGTGCCAGGCTTTCAGTCCATGGGCTTCAGAGAGTCAGGTAAATATGTAAACGTCGCCATTGACCGTGCTTCAAACAAAAGAACATTTTATTTAAGGATTGATTTTAAAACTAAGTTTCATATATAAAACTAAGGTTTATCTGAAGCACATCAAGAGAAATTTATTTTGTGGTTTTTCTTCTAACTTAAAAAACCATTAAGTTCTCTTTGAGATAAAACTAACCTAACTTTAAACCCATCACAAAAACTTTACCGTCACAAAATACGCTACACATGATTATTTGAAGAATATTATACTGACTGGTTGCTTTTCATTTTTCATTTCTAAGAAAGATTTACCTTAACTATTTCACATATGAGATTTATCATGCTTCATGACGTAAGGCAAGAAGATGGAATAAAGAACTTCTTTACCGATGTCTACGATTTGTACATAAAGGTATGGTATGTTCTAGAATTTTCTAAATCTGATCATAAAAAGGGAGTCTTCCTTTGACAGGAAGCTGACCTGTTGGAGTTACCCCCATTATGCTGCAGTTTTTGTCCCAGACTAGCTTTCCCTCCATGGTCAGAACCACCCCTTACTGCTGCTTCAACAAGCACGTCTTCCTCGCCAGGTGGCCATGTATTTAGGAAAACAACTTGGAAGGTAAATATGCTTCCTTCTCTGCCTTTTAGTGCACAGAACTGTTTTTATTAGGGAAACCTAAAGAGGCAAGGGAAACTGGCTTTATAATTTTAGTCTAAAATGTTTTCGGTCTGTTTTATTTGTAGGTTACAATGTAATAAATAAAAAAAAAATTTTTTTTTAAATAAATATAGATCCCTAAAATGCCAGGAAGTGATTCTTAACATTATCAGATAGTCACTCCAGGGGAATGGCACCATCTACATTTCTTGATATTTTACTGAAAAAATAGAATAGCAATAGGATGTCAGTGGTGAACTTGCAGTGCTAACAGAAGTATGTTCCTAATAGTTTGTGTTCTGTATTTGGACAGGATTTCTTGCCTATCAGTACAGGAATAAAATTTTAACAGTCAATATTCAGAGGTAGCAAATAAGACTATCGAGTCCTGGTGGCACAACGGTTAAGTGCTCAGCTGCTAACCAAAAGGTCAGCAGTTTGAACCCACCAGCAGCTCCACCCGAGAAAAGACAAGACCTGGCAATCTGCCCCCATATAGATTACGGCCTAGGAAACCCTGTGGGGCAGTTTTCTGTCACCTGGGGTCGCTGTGAGTCGAAATCAATGCCACACAACCCAGCCCTTTTTTAAAAATGGATAATACCAAGTAATTAAGGTGTAGAAATCAGTTACTCCTTTTCTCATTAGTAATTCTTTTTTTTAATTCCATTTAGTATTAGTATTTTTCTCCCACGTGTTAGGATATGCTTGTTACTTTATCTGAGAAACTGACCATTTATTTAGCCTTGTGTTAGAGTATTAAAAACCTAATTTCAAGAAGCTACCACAAAAGAGTGATTTTAATAGCAGTGAGGCATATCTTTTTCATACTTCTGAGCATACTGCAGATTTTATTTATATTTATGTAGCCAAAGGGCTTTATAAGATTAGTCCATGTATTTATAATGAATAGCAGTAGATGAGTATTTCCCACTTAGGGTGGCTCCTGAAAGTTAATTTAACTTACACAGGCAACACTTGTCATACTACCAGTTTTCCACAGGTGCTTGTCAAAACAAACATTCCCTTAAGGGACATTAGGATTTAACAACGGACAGAGCATTTGAGATGAAATTTTAAGACATAGTCTCCAGACTTTTGTTTTGAATGTCTTTGATGACTTCTTTTAATTTAAAGCTTTAATTTCCTTTTGATTTGTCGGCCTTTTGAACTTGACAGGGTCACTAATACCTTCTTCTTTCCTAGTTTGCAATGAATCCGTTTTATGAACCCAATTCTCCTATTCGATCAAGTGCATTTGACAGAAAAGTGCAGTTTCTTGGGAAGAAACACCTGTTAAGCTGAACATGGAACAGCTCTGAAATAAGCAGTGTCACCACAACGAGGTGTACTCAGGAATGTGTGCGTTGTAGGTAACTTGATTAAATCCCCTGGAAAACTTTCCTTTGTTGTAGTCTCTGTTTATCTAAACCTCATGAAATCAGTTTTCTATTTAAAAACAGTACGTTCAGTTTCTTGTCAGTTATCAACAGATCAGTATTTGCTTGTCAATGATGTTATTTGTAAAGAGATTTTTATCAATCATCTTGAAATAATTTTTAAAAATTGCAAGTAAGCTTTTTAACACTTGAAAGGAAGCTTTCCACTTTCCTAATGCAGAAAGCTTTATCTTGATTTAACAAACCAAAAACAAAAGTCTTAATCAAGATTTGGTACAAATTTAAAACAAAAGCTTCTGCCTTGGAGAAGGAAGTCCGCAGCTGGTACACACATTGTTTTATTTAGTGATAATGCTGTAAAAGTGTATAGGCAGTGAGCAAAGCAGTACCCAAGAAGCTAAGGTCAAGGGCTTTTGTCATGCTAAATGTCACATGCCTGCCTGTGTTAAGAGTAGCCATCCTGCTATAATTCTAGAATCCTGGATCCATGCTTGTGACACTTCTATCACCTTGGACTGTAATAACCTTATGTTCTTATATTCCCCTTCCCTCAGACAGTAAACCAAGGGTTAAATGAACTGGTAAATATCTGTACTAGTTAAGATATAAGGCTATTTTAGAAATGCAATTAAGGAAAAGACTGGATTACATTAACATTTGCACTGTTAGCCTTCTAGGCTCTACTGGGAGGTCAGTGGGAGTGGTTTCTTTTGTATTGTAATAATCATGGGATCTTACTGTAAAATGGCCAGTGCCCATTGAACAGCAAGTAATATAGCCAGGTGTTTTCTGCGCTAATTACAAGCATTTAAAAAAATTTATTGCATTCTGAATAACTTTGGAACAAGTAATTGTAAGCTTGGTACTATATCCTTGTGTGAAGTTGCTACCATAATTCTACCCAGTGTATTTATTTGATTCTGAAATAAAGATGTTTGTCCAAGATTGTGGTACTTTAATGCCCGATTTTAAAGTGATGACTCCCTCACACACACGATTTTAGCCCTCTTTCCCCCTATTGAACATTTACAAACTAATATATCCTAACCTATTACACAGAGCTCAGATTACCTCAAACCAATGCCAGAGCTTTTGAAGTGGTAAAGTCCTCATCTAGAAATCTAGGAGTAATTTCAACCATTGTTAGTTGGAGAGACCCTGACATGTATTTATTGTATGTACTTTGCTCTGCCCTCAATGACTTTGCAACCCAGAGGGCTGTAATGTAAACCAGCCAGGAGCAGCAGCACGATCTTCAGGCAGGAAGACTGCTTCAGGTCCCGACTCAGCCACCCAACAGTGGTACCACACAGAGCAGCCCTTTTCTCCAGGCCCGTGAGGGTGAGGTAGGACAATAACGTTAGGCATTGTGTAAGTATATTGCAATCATTAAGTACTGAATTTCATGTGTGACTCAGTCTTTGGAGGAGTTCAAAAGGCAAGTCTAGCAATGAGTGTGAGGGGGATGGGACCTCAGAGGTGGGCAGCCAGCAAGGTGTGGAAAAGAGAATCACTGGGGCATGAGGCTATGACCTACAGCTGTAGGACAGAACCAGGACTGGGTGTAAGGGGAAAACCTGTAGCCATTCGTAGGAAGGCTGAAGAGCCAGAAAACTCAGGCAGAGCTTAGATGTGGTTTCTGAAGACAAGAACAATGGGGAGAAATCAGTTTTGAGATCAGTAGCGACCTCGTAGTCAGGCACTTCTGAGCACACATATGTTGGCACTGAGTTTGCAACCCACGTTAGCCCCCAAAAGTGATGGAAATAAAATGCACAAATCGGGCTTTGTCCACTTTCTACAGCCGGAAACATTTCCTAAGATGCTTCACTCGGTGTCTATATTAGACATGTGTATACAGCCTGTCCATCTTTGCTGTGCCCAGTCTACACCTGTGTTCTGTGCCTTTTCAGTCACGTCAGGGCTTCCTGGCTGACGTCCACAGTGTAAACTTCTCAGAAACCACTGACCCTACAGACTCCACCCTTGGCTGGACACACCCTGGTGCATTTTTAAAAGCAATGATTTATGACAAAGGGACATTTGGGATGAAAGTGACAAAACATTCGGGGTGAAGAGTAATCCATGGATGGGCTGGTAGTTTTCCATCTTACACACAGCACACCGGAATTGCTACATCAGTTGTTGGATGTGCATTTGTCCATTCTCCAAGTCTGGAATTTTCCCTTTCTTAAAACTGAACTCTGTCTACATTCATGGACGGCATAGGGCTAGCCGGATGTATGACTGTTAGAAAGACGGTCAGACCCGTATGGTGAGCAACAGTAGTATTGAGGACCCCCTCTCATCCCCTAAACCGTGGAGCATGATCTAGTTCTTCCCATAGACTTCCCTTCCTTGGAGGCTCTGCAGTTTCTTCTCATCACTCCTGCTATGCTGTCACCACCTGCTTTTTTTCCCACCTTCTATTAAGTTTTACTCATATTTCTTAACACTGTACAGGTGACACCAGCTAATGAAAGCACCTTTTATTTTCTTCAAACAAAAGAATCATCAGGTTTTCAGCTATCTTTTGCTGTTGGTTGAAGAGGTTTTCCATCAGTTAGTTGCAGTTTCTTTGAAGGCTGAAGCCATTCAGTAGGTTTTGTTCCTCCTCTAATATCCATTTAAGACCCCCCCTGGAAGACTGGAGTACTTTCCCTTTGTACAACCTTTCTCTAATACCTGAAGATCTGTTCCCAATAAATTTTTGCTGCTCAGCTCTAGTGCTTTTGAAAGCCACCTAATCTAATCCCTGAGTATTTAGCTGAAAAACTTCACTGAAAGATGTTATGAAAAAGCAGTAAGGTACCTACACACACGTATATATGCTTTCCTTATGTACTAAATAGATGGATACCCAAGAAACTGACAGCTGCTTCCAGGGACAGGAACTGAGTGCAGGGGTAGGTCTGTGCCTTATGATTTTGAACCATGTGACTATTAAAAAAAATTAACTTAAAAAAATTACTTATAATACCCATTGTTGACCAAGGTGTGGCACTGGCACTTTCACATACTACAGCTAGGGGAAATGTCAACTGGCACTGTCTTCTGTGAGGGGAACTTTGCAATAGTGATTAACATTCTCCATCCCAATGTCTCTCGGTAAGAGACCAGTTTGAGTAAATTGTTACACATTCACACAGCTAATAAATGAGGTCCGTCTTCCATAATGGAAGTATGTCCAGAGGTATTAAGACAATAATGGTGATACTTTTGATTTAAAAAAAAAAAAAAAAAAAAGCCCTTACAGCAAGTCTGCTAAAGAAAAGGATTCCTATTTTGTTTTTTATTGGATGATTTTTTTTTGGCGGGGGGAGGATGATTATAAATAATAAAAACCACAGCTCTCTGTCATGGGAATAATATGAAGAGACTAAGTTCCCCCAATTTAAAATGCTTCCTTACGGCAAATTTGCCCATGAAGTTACTGTAATGATAATCTTTGAGCAGTTCCCACAGGGTGAGGCTAGGGAAGAGGAATGAATCAGTCTAGGTTTGCACACTCTATCCGCCCCCATCCCCCAGCATGTCCTTTGGTTAACATCACCTGTCCACAGTTGAGGAGCACTGTCCACACAGACTGTGACCTAGGCTTTAGTTTGCATTTGTAGGGTCATTGTCAACGGCACACACACGAACTGTCATCACGAAAGGCTGCAATTTGCTTTATCAAGTCTGGCCATAGCAGCAAGTCCCTAAAGAACAACTCATCTTCCTGGGAGCAAATCACTAGCGTTTTCTTGTTTGCTTGTCACAACAAAATAGTCATAAGCTGGATATGGGTCACTGGCCAGAGTTTGCCCCTTCTAAAGAATGGAGATTTTTTAAGCAGGTTATATTATATTCAGAATGCGTGGTTATATTCAGAATGCGTGGTTATATTCAGAATGCGTGGTGTTCAGTGATAAAGACACTAAATAAATACATGACCAAGTAAAGATGTCTTCATTTACCCTCAAGCAAAATATGCTCCTTTGTTTTTCCTTCAAACCTGATGAAGTTAGCCTCTAGGTTCAGGTGGGGGAGGGGCACGTAGGGCAAAACTGCTAGGTAATTCCATGGATACCAAACCCATTGCCAACTCATAATGACCCTATCGACACAGCAGAACTGCCCCACCATAAGGTTTTCAAGACTGGAATCTTTACAGGAGCAGACTGCCACTCCTTTCTCCGGCAGAGCAGCTGGTGGGTTCAAACAACTGACCTTTCAGTTAGCAGCCAAGCGCTTAACTACTGTGCCACGAGGGCTACTACCCATCAGTTCTACTGATATGCAGAATGAAGATGGGAACAGTTAAATCACTTTGAGTAAAATGAAGAAATAAATCAAAGAACAACGCATTGTACTGCATTAGATTTTAATCTTTAATACCTAACATTATTGCTTTTGGAAAAGTTTTTCCCCCAACCAAGAATGGGACACTAATTACATAAAAATACACACATATAAAAAGTAGTTCTCCATTTTCCTGGAAAAAATAACCCAAGGATAACTTCTACAATATTCAAGTTTTCTGTTTCAATTATAATTAAAGTCTTGGTCATCTCTCTTATTAGCTCTGTAACATATTTACATTAAAGAAACATTATTAGACAGCCATTACAATTCAGAAATGTAAGGCGCCATTATTCAGGAAATGGACTTCTCCGTGAGCGGACGTGCCCCTTCTCCCACCTACCAATAGAAGCAGCGATCTCCCTTAGTTTCATTTTATTAGTAGACGATACCTTGTTGCAAACCCTAATTGATCCACACTCGTACTTGTGTGTGTGCGTGTGTGAGTTGGTTAGAATGCCCCGGCCACCTCTTTAATGGTCAACAGCAAGATGGGCTAGGCTTGGGTTTCCGGTGCAGACTGACTGTGTCTGTCTGAATCAAGTGATCCGACCTATCCTCTGTAGCAAGAACCCTTCGAACTGCCTCCTCAAAGGCTGCTGCGACATTAGTGGCATCTTTTGCACTTGTTTCAAAGTAAGGATAGTCGCCGTTGTCCCTGCACCAGGCTTGGGCTTCTTCAGCAGATACCTGTCGTTCACTTATGTCGACCTTGTTACCCAAAATCACAAAAGGAAAGCTTTCCGGCTCTTTCACATCTGCGTAATATATGAATTCTTTCTTCCAATTACTCAGGTTCTGGAAGCTTTGAGAATCATCGACACTGAAGGTAAGCAGGCAACAGTCAGACCCTCTGTAAAACGGCGTCCTCAGGCTCCTGAATCGCTCCTGACCAGCTGTGTCCCAAATCTGCATGGTAACGAAATGTCCATCCACCTCCAGATCTTTATTTAAAAATTCCACACCTATCGTATGGAACAGCTGGGCATCAAATTTATTGGTTACATATCTGTTCATAAGAGAACTCTTCCCAACTCCACCATCTCCAAGGAGAATTACTTTAAAAAGTGATGATTTTCCTGCCATTGTTAATTACCAGATCTTTGACTTCAAAACCCTGTAAGATAAAAAGGTACCATTACATTCCTCTACATGAGTCTATGAATATCAGTGTCCTAATGAGGTAACATATACAGCCCTGATTGCTTGGTGCAAAAGGAATAGCCAAGAGCAAGCACTGTATTTACTGGGCACGAGCTTGGCTACTAATAACCAAAAGGTGGGCAGTTTGAACCCACCAGCCACTCCTTGGAAACCCTATGGGGCAGTTCTACTATGCCCTATAGGGTTGCTATCCTACCATAATCCCCTAAAACAACTAGGCTTACTCCTCCCCTTTTGCAGATCATAGCTTGCTGTGAAGCTGGCACTCAAAAGCCCAACTCTGACCCCAAAAGACCTTGCTCTCAACCATCACTCTACACAATAATCACCCTCTACTCGCAATAAGCCCTGTCACCATTTGTTAAGATTCAGTAAGAGCATGAAGCACGTAACTTTCTGTAAAATTTTCAAACAGCCCTTTACTGTCACAGCGAACTGTTCACTGATGGTTTTCCTCTCTTGCCAAGCGTTTACTTTCTCTTGTAAAATTAGGAGCTGTTAAACAGGAAAGCCAGATAGTAGCTGACTGATCTGGCTATGAAAAAAAGCCAGCCGCTGAGTAAATGGGTGTTCATTAGGAACACCATTTTGAGTTTGCTAAAGTTCATTTCAGCAGCAATATAATTTTTAATATAATCTAGAACATTCTGTCCACAAGATCCATTTGAGCAGTTCCATCTCTCAGCAGATTTGAGCCTGTGCTGTTACTTTTGTGTTCTGAGGTGGAATGAAATAAGCCTGAAGTGAAAATGTGATACTACACCCATCCTTTAGGAGAGGCCCTGGGCAGGATGAACAACTTTCCCACACAACAGGAACCAGCCTGTGTCGGTGAGACTTCATCTGTCTGTTTACAGGAAGCAACTTCTAACTGCTGGTGCGAGCACTGTTTCTATTTAGTGCTTGTGTTTTAACTTCTAATTATGGGAAGCTTCAAACTTACATGAAATTTTCAAATAATGACAATATAAGAAATTCCCACGAACCCTAAACCCAGCTTCACCAATTATCAACTTACGACAAATCCTGTTTCCTCCATAACCCCCTATTCTCTCTTCTCCCCGGTTATTTTGAATCAAATTATGTCATTTAATCTGTACACATCTCAGTAGTAAGTGGCTTTTACGTACACTAAAATTTGTCAAAGAAAACAACCTTTTGAGCAGTACTGTCCAACAGAGCTTTCTGTAACGATGGAAATGTCCTACATCTGTGCGGTACAATATGGAAGCCACTTGCTACATGTAGCTATTGAGCACTTGGCATGTGGCCGGTAGAAGTGACGAACTGAATTGAGTTTTATTTAATTTTAATTAATTTATAAATAGTCACATTTAAAGAGCCAATAGGTGTATTGAATAACACAGCTCTGGAGCAAAAAATGGTGAATCCTTGAGCGGGAAGGTAATAAAGACACTGTAATTGTTATACTGATGAAGATGAGTTTGCAAAACCACTGCAGTAAGCATTATATGGCTATCCCCTAGTTCTATGCAAATGTAACCCAGTATAGTGTAATTGAACACTTCCTGTAATGTAAAATAATTACGCGTTTCCGACTACATGCTACACTCTTCTGGTAAAAACCTGTAGCAATTCATTGTATATAGAGAAGTCAAGTTAATGGGGAAAATATGACTTTAAAGTGATGGGACACAGTCCAATTCTTACCAGTCCTTTTAAATGACTGCTACAGTAATTACTACAGTAATTAAGAGACTTTAAATTGTCCAACAAAAGTGTGAGACAATCAAGGTGCATACCTCTTGGAGACTTTCTATTCAAATGTGTCTCTCTGCTCAACACCCAGACTAAATCGATGCTAGAGAGGAAGTCAAAACGACCTCAAAACCCCCAAATTTCCTAACATAGGTAACAATGCATTAAATCAGTTGTTTTATTTCTTTTGAATCCTGCTTAAACAACTTCAACTTATAGAAAAAAGGTGAACAAAACTAAAAAAGAGAACCAACTGTTTCAACGTAGGGAAAGCATCCTATATAATACCCCCTTTGTAAAGGTCTTCAACGGTTCTCCAGGACCAAGTCTACCTTCTAAGTCAAGACATCTGGCCCCTGCTCACTGAGCTGCCCCCTTACCTCCCCCCATTCTGAAATGCACTGTCGAAGGGAACTGGAGTTCCATTTCACTAGCTCGCCTCCATATTCCCCCTTGCCTTCAGGCCTGGCATCTGCCGCTCCCTCGGCTTGTAAGCCCATGGCCACTTCACCTAACTAACCGCTGTTCCTTCAGAACTGTTGGCAGGATCACCGCCTCTTCTGAGACCACTCCCCAACTGCCCTCAGGGGTTCCTTTCACACAATTTTTAAACTCAACACGGAAAAATCACATTGTGTGTTCTGAAGGTGGAACAATGTGCCTAATTCCAGCCCATCATTTACTCCAGTATTTGAAGTCTCCAATGGTCTCACTGCCTTACCAGACAAAAAGCTTTACTATACAGTACTGAATTTCGAGAATCTTTAAATACAACTGTAAGCCAGGTCACACACTCTAACAAACCCCACCCAGGTTACTAGTTGCATACATACATGTACCCAATTAAGTCTTTGAAATTCCTGGAGATTTGTAATTTGTAATTTTATCAGGCCACTTTGACAGTTCTTTTCTTTTTTCATAATAATGTTCCTCATAGTTTATGCCATTATTTTGAGCAAACAAATTTATGGTATGCTCGATTCACACAGCAGGAAATGGGGTACAATTTTGACATTTCTCACGTATAGTTTGGGGCCTTCCAGATAGGAGTATCTGGGAATATGCTGGCATGTGTGAAAACAATATACACAGGAACATCTCTCTTCATCTAAGTGCAGAGTTGTATATAAAAATACACAGGGAAAGAATTACACAAATCCTCTTATTTCTAATTGACATCTAACAAAAGCTACCTTCATTCAATCTATACATTAACATAACCATAATCAGCTTATGGACATTAAAAATGCTTTCTTCTCAAAAAAACAGAAAAATCATTCGAAACTTCTTTAGCTTAAGTTGAATGAATAAAGTTATCCTACTATGTTATTTTCAAAATTTACCTTAAAATGAAGTCTCTTGTATCCCAGAGTTTGGAATGACTGCCTAAAGTCAATAATCTTCACCAAGGTTAAACATTACATTAGCAATTCAGCTAAATTCTATAAATATAAAAATTCAAATAAGAATAGCATATTACATAGGTCTAAAAGCTTACCTAATTATTCAGTTCAAGCGTCATTATCACCTGCAAAGAAAAAAATTGGAAAGCTCACCTTAGCAATGTATATTTGATCTGTTTTCATCATTTTAAGAGTAAAAACAATAATTAAAAGGTGAAAGAAATCTGACTTGTATTAGCAGCTACCTTAAAATGTGCTAGATTCTTAGCTAAAAAGAAAACCACATCAGAAAGCTGTATGCAACCTTTCTCAGCCTAAAAGGTCCTAGAATCAAATATTAGACTTTAATCTCTGTTTTTTTCAAAAACAGCTTTTTGTCTGCCCACCCTTTTCTAAATTTCACACTCACAGACCAAATTATGTCAATTAAAAAAAATATATTAATACATAAGCCAAGGCAAAAATGAAAACCCTTTTAGGACTGAATAAAAAAAGTGCCCGCTCAGAAACGAGAACCTATTCCTGGCACCAAAGGCCAGGAGTGCAGGCCTGGGGATGAACTACTCCACATCCTCACACCCTGCAGTCGCCTGGGAAGCACGGGGACAACAGGACCTACCTCCCGGGCTTCTTAGAAGGACTCACTCAGACGATGGGTGAGAAGTTTGTCATCACAATCCTGGGCTCATGACTGGAGTGCAGAAGTTTCTGTGGAATGAATAAAGGAATCAGTCTTTACCTGGCAGTTACACGGAAAGGTCCTTTTTGTAGCCCTTTCTTAGGTCAAATTTGAGTGAGACTTAGGCAGGGCAAATGAGAGGACTGTGCAGGTGTACATTAGCAAGCGCAAGGATCCTGGTCCTGGTGAGTGAACTCAACTCAGGCTTCCCAGCGACGACTATGTGGAACTGGGCGAAAGTACTAGCCTCTCTCAGTCTAAATCAATCCTTTCAAACTTTAAATTAAAAAAAAAATCAAAGGGCATTTCTGTGGGGCTTACATATCGTAGTCTTTAACTTATAAATTCAATCAATGAAAAAAAATGAGACTGTTCAAAATCCTGACTCTGGGAGTTAGGGATAAAACAATGTTAATAATAATAATTATAATAATAGCAGCCAACACTAATTGAGCCCTGTATGCTACTTACTGTGCTACAGTGTATTTGCTCCGTGATTCTAGTATTCAAGGTACTTCATTTTCCTCGAGCATGGCCCCAGGACACAGCCAGCTACATCACCTGCCACTGAGTTAAAGAAAAAGTACAACTTCCAACACCGGAGGAAAACTGGGCTGGTGTCAACTTACTGAGAAACTGTTCACCAACTTCCAGCATGGCTTGTTCCCAAGACCCATCTCAATGATCATTTTAGCCATATGGGTCCTTTCAACCCAGCCTCCCAAAGGTCTGCCTCCAGTACTACCGGAGGATTTGACCCCAAGGAGGGGATGTGACCCCAGGCTTGTGTGTGGCAGTAAGGATTAGCTAAAACTCAGCCGGAGGAGGAGGAAACGCCAGGAAGGAGGAGCAGCCCAGGCCACCACCCTGCCAGGGAAGGAAGGCCGCCACAGGCCTGGGGGTGAGCAGTGAGCTGAGGAGATGGGACCCAACAGGGAGGCCCTGTAGAGGGCAGCACCTTAGAAACCACGGGATGGATTCCTGCCTACACCCTAGGAATGATGGGGAGCCACAGAAATCCTTTCAGTGCTGGGGTGACCTGGCCAGATGTGGGGTTCAGCAAGGTTAACTGGCTGCAGAGGAAAAGCAGCTGCAAGTGAGGACAGGAGGAAGGCCTCCAGCAGAACCGGAACGATGTTGTTATGATCCCTCAAGTACCAATAGTCTCAGCTGGGTATAGAATTGAAAATGGAGGTCGCGGTGCCTTGTACTTTATTCCTCCAGTAAAACATCCACGCTGAGACTTCATGCTTCACCTTGCTCCCCTCTGGGTCCCTCCTCTTGCTCCCTAATCACCCCCGAAGATGCAGCTAGGCCTCATCTCCTACTCAACACCTACCAGGCACCTCCATCTGGGCCCCCTGCTGTGCTCCTAGCCCATCTGACCCATGTCTCTATCGTTAACCCTGATGCAACACTGTAATGGACATGCCTACTCGTGTCTAGTAAAAACGAAACGTGCTCTCCCAAAAGATTCCAGTTACCGGGTAATGTCATTACACCATTATAAAAATGCCTTGTCATTTTTTAGACTATGCCCAAAACTATATCCCCATCTTACCCTGAAACCACTCCTCCCCAAAAAAGAAAACAAAACTTTACCAAAAACGGTCCAAGTGGTACAGAAAGAAATGATCTAAATGGCTAACTGGGGCATGTTCTGCCATGGCTCGAGAGGATATGGAAACATGGCGCTGTAGAAATAAACTAAGTGAAAACACACACCAGTCAGCACCCCACGTAGAGCCTTACATGTTTATATCAAAGTGTGGAAGAAAAGTCTTCACAGTTCTGATATGGTTGCAAAGCTGTATTTTTTTTTCAACATTAAAATAATTTTTTAAAGCTTCATTTTCACTTTAAAACCTAGCTTGACTGAATGCCACAATTAAAATGAGATGGAAATCATTTTCTTTTAAATTTTCTTCAAATGCAGCCATATATCAAACCTCAAAAACAATCCTTTCCTAAATTTTTTCTGTAACTCAGAACATGTTAAAAAAAGAGACTCAATATGACAACAAAAGCATAAGCCACAAAAGAAAAAGTAGGTAAACTGGACTTCATCAAGATAAAAACTTTTGTGCTTCAATGGACACTATCAAGCAAGTGGGAAGACAACCCATAGAATGGGAGAAAATATGCAAATCATATATCTAAAATATATGAAGAACTCTTACAACCTAACAACAAAAAGACAAATTAAGAAGTGGGCGAAGGACTTGAATAGACATTTCTGCAAAGGTGATATACAAATGGCCAACAAGCACATGAAAAGATGCTCAACATCATTTAAAAAAAAAAAAAAAACCCAAACTCACTGCCATCAAGTTGATTCCAACTCAAAATGACCCTACAGGACAGAGGAGAACCGCCCCTTAGGGTTTCCAAGGCTGGAACCTTTACGGAAACAAACTGCTACATCTTTCTCCTGCGGAGTAGCAGCTGGTGGGTTCGAACCCCAGACCTTTTGGTTAGGAGCCGAGTGCTTAACCACTGAGCCACCAGGGCTACCTCAGTCATCAGGGAGATACAAAATCAAGTGCACGTGCAATCCCGCTTCACACAGAAACTAACAAGTGTTGGCAGGATGTGGAGAAACTGGAACACACTGAAATACATTGCTGATGGGAATATAAACAAGTGCCTCGGCAAACAGTCTGGCAGCTCCTCTAGGTTAAACACAGAATACCATATGACGCAGTAATTCCGCTCCTAGGTGCATCACCAGGGACTCCAGAAATCACTAAAAATCACTGAATTGTATACTTTAAAAGGGTGAATTTTATGGTATGTGAATTTTATCTTTCTAAAAAAAGAAACCTAAGAATTAGAAATGAGGCCCTAGAATTAGATTTACACAGAGCCACACTGTCCATTTAACGGTATCCTTTTAAATAAACCAGATAAAAGTATATAGATCACTACCATAGCACTATAATTCGATGTGTTGGTACCAACAGCTCTGCCACCTACGGTACACGCTAACATGAATGGGCAGTTGGATAAGTACATCGCTGACAGGAAAGAAAATTAACCATGTTTTAAGTAGATACCACAAAACTAAAGACAAACAAAGAGCAGTGTATGCCACCCCTTTCCTTTTTATTACACCACTTTTCCTACTTTTCTACTGTGTACTTTCATCTTGAGCTATCATTTCAATAGTTTTTTTTTTTCCCCCCCTCTGGCCTTCCTCAACCCCTTGCGGGCTTCCAAAAGTCATATATTACAATAAACCAAGAGGGAGTCAGATCCAAGCAGAGAATAGAAGCCTCTAAACAGGAACGTTTATATGGCTTAAGGTTAGAATTTGGGGTAGGACAAGTGGATCTAATTGCCTCTATTATTACAGATAATTAAAACCATTTCTTCATTATTTGTATTATCTATGACTTTGAGCGTGGCATTCAATGAGCTAGCAAACCTCGCTTCCAAGCCTGTTCCGATCCCTTCCCTACAACTCACCATCCCCAAACCTACCACCTCCATTTATTTACCCTTCAGCATCTTTGCTCAGGTGGTTACCTTGGCCTGCGATGCCCCCACCTGACCCCGGCAGCTACAACAATCCTAGTCATCCAAGGCCTAGTTCAGGCGCACCTCATCCAAGAAGCCTTCTCTGATCACTTCCACAACCTAATCATTCTCTTTTCTTTGCTCTAATAATCTCCACCTCCATTACAACTCTCAGTCGTATGTGCGTCTGTTTCCAATTAGAGTGTAAGCTCGCTGCGAAGGACACACGACACCTAATGCCAGCCATGCACCTGTACCTTTTTGTTCTGTAACATCTTGTACACGCTTAACATATGGTGAGGTGCCAGATGAATGCTACATTGAGAGCAAATAGTAAATGACTTCCTCCTTCCTTCCCACTCAGCACTATCTTCTATTTGTACTTTCCGTACTTATGATATCAGTTCTTCCCCATTCTATTTCTGAAGTCTACTAAAATGTGTGGGAAGGGACAAAAAATTGATTCTTACTTGCAAGCCTTACTGTCAATTAAGTACTGACTGCAACCCGGAGCTGGCATACACTGAGAAACTGCTACATTGCTCTAATAAGCTGCCAAGATGAGAGCAGGCTGGGTTTGTAAATTGCCTTTCTCAAAATTTCATGTTCTGAAATATATTCTATAACCCCTTCACTAGCACTCACGTCCAAAAATTTATAAGATCATCACTCCTGGCTTAAATTTAGCAACATATTAAAAAAAATTTTTTTTTTGAAATCACAAGTTCCTTTTAGCATTCCCCCTCAACGTCCTACTTAAAGGTATACCATTTATTATTTCATTTCATAACTTGAGAAACAGAGCTTCAGAGAAATTACCCAGGAAACAAAAGCATGCATAATCTGGAGATGCTTTCCTTGTTTTCATTTGAGCTGTATTTATTTCCTTATATTGTAATTGAGGCGTGTCCTACCGAACAGCCTCATTAGTCCGACGGTTTGTTTCTCAAGTCTTCCTGGTTATCTTGCTTGCATGTATGAGCAAGAGGCAAGTCAAGGAAGTCATTATATCTAAGTCTAATGGGAGCTATCTCCACAGCAAGAGATCACTCCCCCCCAAAAAAAAGAACAAACTAAGCAAAATACCATAGGAATAGACAAACTTGGAAGCAAGCCTTGCCAGATGAAATAAATTATCTAGTCAACCACTAAGGCATTACCTCATAGCCAGAGGCAGCTAGAGAAGGGAAACACTGTAAATATCAAACCACAGGACACCGTAAGTATACACAGCAGCTCATCCTATTTAAAGAACTTGTTTCATAAATAATCGTTTTTTGAAGTTGATTCATCTTAACCTTTTAACACTCTACAGTATTAACAATTTTGCTTAAAGCAAGGCACCTCTGTAGTTAGGTATGCTAATTAACCATTAACAGTAGCAGAGGGAGCGGGAAGGGAAAAAACAGACTTGGTTAAGGAACAAAATCTTCTAAAGCCAGGGTTTCAAACCAGTTCATTCGGATTCGACTCCTCTGCTGACAATTTCCCTTTCCACCCCAGATATTCTGAATAAGAATCTACATTTTAACAAGACCCCCAGGTAATTCCTAAGTATATGGTTCTCAAAATTTATTATAAGAATTACCTGGAGATTTTGTTAAAATTTAGATTCTATGCAGCATGTCTGGGGTGGAAAGGAAAATCCTCAGCAGGGGGGCAAACCAGAACGAACCGGTTTGAAGCCTGTCCTAAACTATGGTGAAAGCATACAACAGCATGGTCCAATAGGACTTTCTTCGATGCTGGCAATGGTCTATAGCTTCACTGTCCAGTATGGTAGCCACCAGCCACATGTGTGTGCTGAGCACCTGAAATGTGGCCGGTGCAACTGAGAAACTGAATTCTTAATTTTATTTCATTTTAATGTGTTTCACTTTAAACTGCCACATGAGACTAGTGGCTACTGTACTCAACAGTGCAGGTATAAAAACCGGTTGCCATCAAGTCGATTCTGACTCATAGTGACCCTATAGGACAGAGCAGAACTGCCCCATAGACTTTCCAAGGAGCGCCTGGTGGATTCGAACTGTGGACCTTTTGGTTAGCAGCCATAGCTCTTAACCACTAAGCCACCAGGGTTTCCCACCAGGGTACAGAGCAAGCTTAATTGGGAGTCCATGAATGAGCTCCAGGGAGAACCCACCCCCTGGAATTAGATGTGACTAAGGATGAGTGGACAGAACTAAAGATGAGTGGATGGAACTAAAGATGAGTGGATGGATGGAAGCATATGTGCTGGAACTTTCTGCAGGAGAGAGTCAAAAAGGTTTCCTCAGATTCTTAAAGGGGTGTGGACCTCAAGAAAGGATCAGTATATGTCTGCATCATCTGTATATTATGTGTGTCCATCTGTGTAGCTCAAAACACCCTGCAGACTTTTCACCTTTACTGGCATCACTATTTCCCCCTCCTCTCCCTCACCCATGAGACTTTATTGATATTATTACCCTTTGACCATAAACTATAAGAGTCCAGTGAACAACAGCCTTACTCATGGGAAGCTGCTAATCCTACAGTGAGGACAACATTTTGTCCTTAGTTTTGTTTAATGTTTAAGGACCAAGCATATATCTACCTGTAATAAAGCACTTACCCGTAAAAGGCACTTAAAATGCTTCCTGACAATAAAGAAAGGAGTGAAGCTGGTTTAAGGGTGTACTTGAGGACAAAATCAAAATGCAAACAAAAGGATAAAGGTCACAAGATAGAAATACTGGGGATTGTGGCTGGTTATTTCAGGAAGAAAAATGAATTCTGAAACCATTCCCGAAGCCAACTCTTTAGACAAAGATTAGACCAGACAATAAAACATAAAATACTACTGGTGAGGAGTGTCCTGTCTGGAGGTGAGATGAGAAGGCAGAAAGCGACAGGAGCTGGTTGAATGGACTTGAAAAACCGGAGGTAGAAAGAGGGAGGGTGCTGTCACATTATAGGGCTAGCAACTAGGGTCACATAACAATATGCATATAAATTTTTGTATGAGAAATTAACTTGAGCTGTAAACTTTCACCTAAAGCACAATAAAAAAGAAAGAAAAAGATACTGAAGCAGCAAAACACAAACTAAAGACGGTCTGCAAAATAATGTTGGAACTTAAGGAAAAACTGGGTCTTATTCTGCGCTTCAAGTTAGATAAGAATCCAGATGTCGCTAACTCAGAGCAGGCAAGCGTAAGTAGCTGGAGAACTTCTATGTAAATTCAGGGCAAGGGTTGGATAGCAAACATTCCCACAAGGAATGAAACCACAGCAAGTAGAACTTCTTGACTGCGAGAAAAGTTAAGTAAAAGGCAGGGGCTGGGGATTGCCCAAGATACATTTAAAGAGGGCAACCAGCAGCTATATATCCAGCATCTAGGTGAGATCTAGGTCAGAGGCTCCCACATACCAGTCTGCAGGGAAGCTGCCACTGGCTGGGAAGGAGCAGGAACCTCAGAGCTCTGCAGGGAGCTTTTCATAAGGTTGTTTACTGCATGTAACTGAAACTAAAGTGAACAAAGAGTTTCTCTTAGAGCAACATTGTGTACATTTCTAGAAAACACCCTCATGTTTGAGCAGTCTCCCACCTGCAGCCCCTGTAGTTGACAGTGAATTCTTTCAGGTGTAGTCATTTGCCTGGACGTACATGACACAAAATCTTGGAAGGGTATTAAGTCTTTGTTAAAAAAGACAAATAAGGAAATGAAGGCCCACCTGGTAAAATGTCCTGCATAGTATCACACATCTAGCTAGAGGCAAAGATGGGATTTTCTGGTCTGGACCAGAACAGGACCACTGCACATTAACACAGTGTTTTATGTCTAAACAGCCTGGCGCTGACTTTGAAAATGTTTCCTACTTAATCATCCATACAAACTACTCTGACAACAGGCTCCCCTTTCTCTCCCCCTCCCTCCCTTAACTTTCTTCAACCCAGATGGCTCCCTTTTCTAACAAGCTCTTAATGAAGGTATTTCCCAAGGCTGAAGCCCCTACCTCTTTCCAGATGGTATCTTTCTGGGACATAAAAGCCAGGGATTCCCAGACTTTAGGTTCGTCCCTTCCTCTCCCACCTCCCCTCCCACTAACCCCCCTCCCTGGGACCAGACAACAATTTCCAACCCCTTCTACAGTATGTTCATCTGGTGATGGCAGTTCAAATTCAACATATCTAAAATGAACCTCATCATTTTCCCCATTTCCAAACATCTTTCTTCTTCTGTCTTACCCACTTCATTCATCCTTGCAAGAAATGTGTCCACTTCCCTCCCTCCCTATGGCCAGTGTCTGGTTTGCTCAAATAACAAGTACTATGAACATTAATTACGATGATTTAGTGAATATCTACTATGTACCTGGTACATACCACAAAACAAACAAAAAAAACTTGTTGAAAAAACAAAAAAACCTGTTGCCATCAAGTTAATTCCGACTCACAGTAGCCCTGTAGGACAGAGTAGAACTGCCCCATAGGGTTTCCAAGGCTTTAATTTTTACAGAAAGCAGACTGCCACAGCTTTCTCCCACTGAGCAGCTGGTGGGTTTGAACCACCGACCTTTTAGTTAGTAGTGGAGCAAATTAACCGCCATGCACCAGGGCTCCCTTCCTGGCATATAACACCTTAAAATTTCCAGCAAGTTGGACACTATCACCCACGTTTTATAGATCAATAAACGGAAGTTCACAAAAAACAAATAACTTCCCAGGTCTGATTAAACAGGCCAGATCACATGTGTTATCTTCACTACCCCCCAAGTGACAGAAAAGGACTCGAAAACATACAGACCCAAAAGGACAAAAAGAAAACAATTGTAGATCAGGGTCATGTACAAAATTGAGCAGATGGGATGCAAACGGTCCAGCAGTGACAGAAGATAGGAAACCTGAAGCAGGGAGAGGCAGCCAAGGCTGAGAAAGCCAACTCCGGTGCAGAACTGAACAGGCACAGGCCCTGGAGGACAAGCCCTGGCACTTCTCATGGCAGGGTGAGGTGTCTGCAAGGCTGGCAACCCCATGACCACCTCCTCACCCCCTAGGCTTTCTCCACCTCAGCAGAAGGTCTACTTCCTAGAGACATTTGTACTGCAGAAAATGTGGCTAAAACACTCCGAAAAACGGGGGATAGGGTCTGCAAACTAAACTTGAATTGTGGTTCCCCACCTGTTGCCCACCCTGCAGCTTAGCCCCCCAAATGTTAGCATCCCAAACTGTTAAGATTATCTGGGGGGAATGAAGGGCCCAAGGGAAAATGCTACAAATATCAACACGGAGTGGAGGTGGGGGGTTAAAAAAACAACTTTGATGCCTTATTCGTTTATGCTATAACCCAAACCACCAAGTTTCTAATCCTGCGGTTTCCAAACTGTGTGTGGAGGTGCCCCAAGGCAACACCACAAATTCACTGGGGCAGGGCAGCATATGTTGAATTTCTGAGGGAAACTCAGAGCTACTTAAGGAGCCCTGGTGGCACAGTGGTTAAGTGCTCAGCTGCTAACTGAGAGGTCACTAGTTTGAACCTACCAGCGGCTCCGCAGGAGAAAGATATGGCAGTCCGCTTCCTTAAAGATTACAGCCTTGGAAACCCTATGGGCAGTTCTGCTGTCTTATAGGGTTGCTATGAGTCAGAATCAACTTGATGGCAACAGGTTTGGTTTTCTTTTGGTCCTCAGTGTTGTTATTCCATTCAGACGTCCAACTCAAAGACATATGTTTTTTCAGAAGTGCTCACCTACTCCCTGCTCTGATCAAATACACAGTGTCAAACTGCACAGACTAATAAGATTTCTAACTTTTTGAACCTGTTAGACTCATTTAAACACTCCTATTTTTTTTATTGGTTAGAGTTCTTCATAGCAAGTTCTAGAAACAGAATTCTGTTTAAGAATTTTTCAGGCTTCTCTAACACTGATAACACAGCCACCCTTCTGAGAACTAATCTTCTGGTAACTAACTACCTTACCAAAAAAACCCACTGCCGTCGAGTCAATTCCAACTCATAGGGACCCTATAGGACAGAGCAGAACTACCCCACAGAGTTTCCAAGGAGCACCTGGTAAATTCGAACTGCCGACCTTTTGGTTAGCAGCTGTAGCTCTTAACCACTATGCCACCGGGGTTTCCACTAACTACCTTTTAGCTTCTCTATAAAAAAATCCTAATCCAATTCAGAACAACACGGAATAATGATAAATTAGTTCAGCTCTTTAACACCGTCCAGCTGTTCTTCACACCTGGCTAATGAACATGGCAATGAAATGAATGTGTGCAGTCGTTCTATACTGGTTCTCCGCTGCTGACAAACAACAGCACGCATTTGTAGAACATCAGGCAGAAGACAAAGGTGCACTCTGTCCACAGACAGCCCTCCATGAAAGGAGCTGGGTTCAGGGCGGGCCAGGACGCGAAGCCTCAACCCCTACTGAATTCACTTCTGTATTGTTTCCCAAACACAGGCCCATCTCCCTCCACCCTCGCTGATCTAGCTCTTACCTTATTTATTTATATTCATTGACATCTAGCCGGAGTCCTGGCAGCGTAGTGATTAAGAGCTTGGCTGCTAGCCAAAAGGTCAGCAGTTCAAATCCACCAGTAACTCCTTGGAAACCCTATGGGGCAGTTCCACTCTGTCCTATGGGGTCACTGCGAATCAGAATTGACTCTACTAGACAGCAACAGGTTTGTTTGTTGGTTTTTTGGTGAGTATAGCCAGCCTCTCTATGTTCATGATCAGAAACATCGTTCTAAACCCTGTACTTGCCACGGTCAACAATTCATAAAAAGTACATAATGGAAAAATCCAGAATGTGGAAATACCTGAACACAACTTCACACATTTATAGTATCAAGAGTCACATTGGGAAACAGTGATTTCTCCTCCAAGTTACCCAACTAGCCAGCCGAGTCATCAACTTGAACCTCCAGTCTCCCCAGCCAGGGCCAGCTGGGGCTGCCTCGGGCCTCACCAGCCCCTCATCACCAGGCAGCCAGGCTTCCCCTCTTCCACACACCTGGATCACTCCACATCACTCACAGCCTCCCTCCTCAGGTATCTGGAACTTTCATTTGTGTCACAGTTTTCGATCAAACTCCCTGTGGCATTTTGTGAGTACTACCAAGACCAAAAAAAAACAAAAACGTTAATAAATGTCCTCTGTTGATGGTCTACTTAGTCACAAACCCTTGGTTTTGACAAGCCAATTTATTACTGAGATAGCTCTCAAGTTAGATATGTTGCCTCAACACATATGCACACTTCTATTTGGTTTATTTCCTCCTGCTGCTTAGCCAACAATTTGCCTGGGGCAGAACAACATGGAACCTAATAATGTGCTGTCTGTACTGGGTATCATATAATCTCACAGAGATCATAAAGTACAAGCATCTCATTTTACGAAGAAAGAAATCTGGTGACCTAACTTGGCCAGAGCAGCAAGCCAACTAATGACAGAGCAAGACTCCACCCAAGCCAGTGAGTTCTTCCCCACCCCAATTCCTCTAAGCCCTTCCAGGATAAAACTCCAGTGAGGAAAGAACATACAGGGCTTTGTTAGACCCCATGGGACAGCAACCATTTCAGGCATATACTTTAGCATCCCCCCCACCCCACAGCAGACAACTCCTGTAAGTGCAGAGAAAGCTTTCATTAGAGCAGTAGCCTGTCCATTAAAAAAAAGCCGAGTCAAAAAGCAAAGCTACCCACAAAAAGATGCTTCAATGACTGCGTAACTTCACAGTGACTCCGAAAAAGAGACCCAACTCTTCTTCTTCTCTCAATTAATCACTCCCCAAGCTCATCTAATAGTTACATTCACATTTGCCACCAGAATGAAAGTACATAGTTTGAAAGGCCTGTGCATAGCCAGGCATGGCAAAAGTAGGCTGGAAAACGCCAGAAAGAAAAAGATGATGCCAACGTCATTTTTTTATCTCCTCACTTAGTTCTTGATTTCAATGACAAACCACATGCCCTTGTCTGCTGCAGCTAAATTTAAGGCAGAATTTTATTCTCAATGAGAATGGCTTCTCAGTTTGATTCTTTTAAGTGTTCACATGCGCTTAACTGAACAGAGCTATAAAGAACACAGCAGCTTTCCCCTCATTTCATCTAAGTGTGCTCACAGAAAACAACGATGCAGGTACTTCCTGCCACGTGGGGAGCTGTTTTGCTTCTGGTTTTGTTCTGTAATGAATGCCTGACCCTGTCTAGGACCCCCAGGATTGTTAGTAGACTGTAAGCTGCAGGAAGACAAGGCTCTCGATAGCTCTTCAAATCACCAGCACCTCTGTGGGCCTGACAGGCCGCTCAGAAAAATGTTTGTTGACGGCTGGAATAATGCCTGGAGTAATGCCGGAACTAAACTCGCTCAGTCCACTAGGATGGCTCCCACATAGCTAGCTCTCAAGTTCTTTTTGACATTTTCGCCTAAAAATAAATACTGAATTCTGTCCTCAAAAACTATTTACTTAGTCTTTTAAATGAATGAATATGCCTCTCAATCAAGAGAAGTCTCTTTTAGGTTCTCAAATTTTACCCTGCTTTTTCTTGAAACGCTGAGAAGGTATCCTAAACAAGAAAACAACACTGCAAGCGGAGGAGACAAGTGAGTCCTGGCGTTCCGCAGACTGCTCTAAAGCAGGATTTCTCTGCCTCGGCACCAGTGACACTTTGGGCCAGAAATTCTTTGCTGTGGGGGCTGTCCTGAACGTCGTCAGCCTCCACCCAGTAAATGCCACTAGCACTCCTCCCCAGGTGTGACAAACTTGTCTCCAGATATTGCCAAATGTCTTCTCTGTGTGTGTGTGGGTGGGGGGGGGGGGGAGGTACCAAAATCGCTCCCAGTTGAGAACCACTGCCCTCAAATCACACAGGCTTGCCTTGAATCCTGGCTCTGCTCCTCACTGTGTGTGTGACCTTGAGAAAGAGACCTAACCTTCCTAAGCCCCAGCAAGTTCCTCATCTGTAAAAGGGGGCCAATAGCTCAGCCGTGCTGTGAGCATTCAATGAAAGATGTATGTTCAGGACTTATACACCCAGAACACCCAGAACCTGCGTGGTGAGAAATGAGGGGCAGTGAAAACAATTTCTGAAACCAAAGGAACTTATTTTCAGGCCTTAGAGCCATAGTGGCACAGTGGTTAAGCGGTCGGCTGCAAACCAAAGGTCAGCAGTTGGAACCCACCCAGTGGATCCACGGGAGAAAGACCTGGTGATCTGCTTCCGTAAAGATTACAGCCTAGGAAACCCTATGGGGCAGTTCTACCCTGTCCTATAAGGTAGCTATTGAGTCAGAATCCACTCAACAGCAAAGGGAGTTTTTTTTTTTTTTTAGAGCACTGTAGTCTGGACAGAAAAGGTGGTTGAAACAGACGGAAAGGAAAGAAAAGAGAAGAAAGTGGTTGGAAAAGAGGAAATGGCACTACATACTTCCCTAGTGTCCAAGAACCTGGCTTGGAGATAAGGCCAACAATGTTCTATTTAGTTTCTGCCAGTCTACTCTAATCACCTAGATAATAAATCAAAAATAGCTCCAAATCACAGAATTTTGTCCAAAATAAATAAATCACCAAACCAGGAACTTTTTAGTATAAGCAAGAAGAATTTAATGTCTACACAACAATACTGAAAGTATCAGAGTGAAACAGCATTGTCTTAGATTTGGGAATCTAAACAAGATACTGAGAGTTCTAGGAAAGTACGTATTAATAACTTCAGATACACCTCTAAAAGAGTCTCCAAACGGGCTTCTTAAAAAGTCCCTAACTGAATCGTTCTGGGTTTCCTCCCTCTCTCCAGTTTCGCTCCACTGAACCGCTGCTGAGATTACAGGCAATTTAGGGATTTTCCATTACAATGGTGCCAGAAACTGAAAGACAGTTTTTTTTTGTTTTGTTTGTTTTAAAAAGGCAGTCAGATTCTGTCTATTCATTTTATCAGGACGCTGAAATCCTATAAAAAGATTGGGGTCACGTGCCAACTGGGAAACTAGCAGAAAAGTTATTCCTCAAGAGAACCGCGGTCACGGGATGTGTCACTGCTTTAAAAACAAAACCCCCTAAAAAGCAAACTGAATACCTCCACCAACTATTTGGTCAGCACTTCGAATTCTCGACTTGCCTTTTGACTTACTAAATTGGAAGACAGAAAGGAACACCATTCTGAAACCCGAGCTGCTGTCTAAATCAGATAATGGCCCGAAGCGCCTGCTGGCCCTTGGAATGGTATTTACATGCCTCACCTGAGGGGTCACAAAACATTTGCGAACTCTCGGCTAGGCAGAATGTCAGAGGTCACCAGAGCCACGTCGTGCGCGGGAAGGGTGGGCGCCTTTTCTTCCCTCGGGAGGCTGTGGTGTGGGCTGGCGGCTGCGCGTGTGTCCCGGGAGTCTGGGTGTGTGTGCCCGTCTCTCTTCCCCAGTGTTTGGGTGTGTGTGTCACCTGGTGCGTGCGGGCGTCTCTGCGCGTCCCCGGGTGCATAGGTGTGTGTCCCGCTCCCTGGGTATGTAAACCCGTCTTTCCTCCTGCGTCAGTCCGTAAGGGTGGGGGGAGAACAAGCCGATCCCTCCCCCCCTCCCTCCCCTCCAGGGGCCGGACGGTGACCGGCGGTGACAGGCGCTGGCCCCGCGCCCCCCTCCCGCCAGCGCGCCCGCCCCAGTTCCCACCGACCCAGGCCGCGCTCTGGCCTGCGGGCCGCCACTCAGACCCGGGCGCTGGGGCACCCCGGACCCCGCCCGACCCCAGGGGAGTCCTGCACCCAGCTCACGTGGCAACCACACGGAGGACTCGCCGGGAGCGCTGCGCCCGCCTGTCCGGGTGTGCTGGGGAAAGACAGGGTCCTGGCAGGGGCGGGCACGAGGCAGCGGCGGGGTCGCCGGCTCGGGCTCCGGCTCCAGCTGCTCCCAGCCAGCTCGGAGGGAACAACATGGCGACGGGCCGGGGCGGGGCCCGGAGGAGGCGGGGCCTGGGAGGCGGGGCCTCGAGGTCGCGGGCCCGCACCGCCCTCGCCCACCCCTGACCGGCTGTCCTTGCTGGATATCGGTTTTCCTCTGGGTGGGCTGCCTCTCATACCTTCCCTCTTGCGCTCCGACCAGAGCGGGTACAAAACAACATTGTTCTCGTAAAAAGTTTAAGAGAAGTGGAAATAAGCGGATCCCGTGAGCACAATCACAGGATGCTGTGATTACAATAAACCAATGTGCAAATGGCAAAGAATAACAGAATAGATGAAAAATAAAAAACAGTTGTGATATTGTGGAGGAAGACTCATTAACAACCTGCGTAATGCAGATGACACAACCTTGCTTGCTGAAAGTGAAGAGGGCCTGAAGCACTTACTAATGAAGATCAAAGACCACAGCCTTCAGTATGGATTACACTTCAGCATAAAGAAAACAAAAATCCTCACAACTGGACCAATAAGCAACATCATCATAAACGGAGAAAAGATTGAAGTTGTCAAGGATTTCATTTGACTTGGATCCACAGTCAACAGCCATGGATGCAGCAGTCAAGAAATCAAAAGACACATTGCATTGGGCAAATCTGCTGCAAAGGACCTCTTTAAAGTGTTGAAGAGCAAAGATGTCACCTTGAAGACTAAGGTGCGCCTGACCCAAGCCATGTATTTTCGATTACTTCATATGCATGCAAAAGCTGGACAGTGAATAAGGAAGACCAAGACCGAAGAAGTGACGCCTTTGAATTGTGGTGTTGGCGAAGAATATTGAATATACCATGAACTGCCAAAAGAACAAACAAATCTGTCTTGGAAGAAGTGCGGCCAGAATGCTCCTTAGAGGCAAGGATGGAGAGACTGCATCTTACATACTTTGGACATGTTGTCAGGAGGGATCAGTCCCTGGAGAAGGACATCATGCTTGGCAGAGTACAGGGTCAGTGGAAAAGAGGAAGACCATCAACGAGGTGAACTGACACAGTGGCTGCAACAATGGGCTCAAGCATAACAACTATTGTGAGGGCGCAGGACCGGGCAGCGTTTTGTTCTGTTGTGCATGGGGTTGTTATGAGTCGGAACCGACTGGACGGCACCTAACAACGACAACAAGTTTTTAAAATTAAGCTTTGAATTTTTTCCTTTAATCTTGTTAAAATACTGCTTGTGTCATCTTTAAATATAAATTTAAATATAAAGCAGTAGGGGGAAAGGCGGTATTAAAAAAGCTCTTCAGAATTTCATGCTTTATATATGAGGTTTGGGACATGGGTCCAGATACAGGCCCCTGGAGGCCAGAGGGGTTCTTAGTGAACTCTCAATATATTTTGTGGGTAGATTTAGGCTGTTTATTTTCTAAGAGAAGGCTCTCACTTTTATGATTTGCTGGGCCCACAATTATTTAAATAATCTCTGGCTATTAGGAGAGTTATTTTCAGGTAATCTAATGTAGTCTCTTCATTCAGCACTAGGAAGGTTATATTTGAGAAAGTTTCTGACACATAAAATAACAATTTTAGAACAATTTTGAAAATGAGACACATAATAAGTGAGCCCCAGATTCAGGTACAGTAAAAATGATTGGATCATTTTGGGGTCCTCACAGACATCCTGCTAGCCTTCTAATAAATTCAATTTTCAAGTTAAATTAATCTTGAAGTCGGTTTCTATTTACTACAATTCAAAATATATGTTGACTAAAACACACAGTTCTTACGCTCAAGTAACACTCTATTCAACTTTGCACTGGAGGTCCTAGCATAGTGAGGAAACAAAAGAAGAAGTTTGAGGATCGCAAAGGGAAAAGCAAAACTGTATTAAACACAGACATGATTAGAAAATCCCAATGACTCTATAGAAAACTAATCATTAAAAGAGTTTAACAGCTCTTTTTCCGGCTGGAACCATGGAGGGTGTCGAAGAGAAGAAAAAGAAGGTTCCTGATGTGCCAGAAACCCTTAAAAAAAAGCAAAGGAATTTCGCAGAACTAAAGATCAAGCGCCTGAGAAAGAAGTTTGCCCAAAAGATGCTTCGAAAGGCAAGGAGGAAGCTTATCTATGAAAAAGCTAAGCACTATCACAAGGAGTATAGGCAGATGTACAGGACTGAAATTCGAATGGCTAGGATGGCAAGAAAAGCTGGCAACTTCTGTGTACCTGCAGAACCCAAGTTGGCATTTGTTATCAGGATCAGAGGTATCAATGGTGTGAGCCCAAAGGTTCGAAAGGTGTTGCAGCTTCTTCGCCTTCGCCAGATCTTCAATGGCACTTCTGTTAAGCTCAACAAGGCTTCAATTAACATGCTGAGAACTGTGGAACCATATATTGCGTGGGCATTCCCAAACCTGAAGTCAGTGAATGAACTGACCTATAAGCATGGTTATGGCGAGATCAATAAGAAGCGAATTGCCCTGACGGATAACACTTTGATGGCACGATCTCTTGGTAAATATGGCATCATCTGCATGGAGGATCTGATTCATGAGATCTATACTGTTGGGAAACGCTTCAAAGAAGCAAACGACTTCCTGTGGCCCTTCAAATTATCTTCTCCACGAGGTGGAATGAAGAAAAAGACCACCCATTTTGTAGAAGGTGGAGATGCTGGCAACAGGGAAGACCAGATCAACAGGCTTATTAGAAGGATGAACTAAAGGTGTCTACCGTGATTATTTTTGTAATCTGGTCAGTTAATAAAACTGTAACTGCTTTCAAATTGAGAAAAAAAAACGAGTTTAACAAGGTAGCTACATAAGAAATGATTAACAAAAATGAATTCCATTTATACAACCAACAAAACACAGAAAATATACATTTTAAAAAGATACCAATTTCAATAACAAACTTATACTTAGGAGTAAATCTAACAAAAAGATGGGAAGCCCTTTGTTGTGAAAATTAGGTACAACGCCTGAAGGGACTAGAACTGTGTGTCCAATATGGTAGCCACTAGCCACATGTGACTATTTAAATGTAAACCAATTAAAATTAAATAGTATTCAAAATTCAGTTCCTTAGTTATATTAGCCTCATTTCAACAGCCACATGTGGCTAGTGGCTACCTCATTGGACAGTGTAGATATAGACTATTTCCCTCATCAAAGAAAATTCTGTTGGACGGTGGTGACCTAGAATATGTCTATCCATATCACAAATTTTCAATTAGAATGCAATCATTTATATTACACTCCTTGTGTTATACCCCATAAAGGGAAGCATGACTTAATAAGAAATACAGATCAGGAGCTTTAAAGTTTTCTTCTAAGAGTTTGTAAGGGATATTTGCCTTTGTGGGGGAGAAAGAAGGATGGGTTTTATTTGTCATCTGAAGGCCCTTCTTGCATTTAGGGAACCAACTAAGTATCTAGCCTCAAAGACCAATTACTTGCTCTTCCAGAACCCAAGCAACAAGGATACAGACACGAGCACCAAACCTGGCCAGTCAGATATTCTCTTTGAAGATCTGAGTCTTGGGCAAGCAACACAGGGATGCTGGAACCACTCACAGTTCATTCTGGCACCACTACTACTGGTGGCCTCTAGTATCCAGTGACCACGGATAGTGCCAGAGACGGGGATGCTAGTGGCAGTATCCAGTACCTAGCATCTTAATCAGACCAAGCTTGGATTCCCTTGGTTTCTGCCTACTTCCCAACTCAATACTCCAGCCTTGCCTCTAAGAAAAATTCCTCTCAATGCCTCTAAAAAAATTCCTTTTCTAAGTTAGAAGGAGTTGATGTCTTTAGCTGCAACCACAAACCCTGAATGGTACAAGGTTAGAATGTTTCCTATAGATTATATAGTCCAAGCTTACTGTGATTCATAATATAAATGCAGGTAAATGGGATTACATTTCTCTTAACACTTTTCTATCAGTCAGTTTAGGCTAAGCCATGCTATGGTAACAAATGACACACGAAAATCTCAGTGGCTTACAAAAACAAAGATTTCTTTCTCACTCTCTGTAACATCCATTATGGGTCAGCTGTGGTTCTGTTTCATGTCATCTGATGAACCCGAGCTAATGGAGCAGCCTATGCCTGATACATTGTGAGTCTCATTGTTTAAGAGAAAAGAAACCGAAATAAAACCCCACCTAGCTCTTAGAGCATCCACCCAGAAGTGACATTCATTTCCACCCGTACGTCATTGGACAAGGCAAAAAAACAACCAAAACCCCTTGCCGCTGAGTTGATTCTGACTCATAACAACCCATAGGACAGAGTAGAACTGACCCATAGGGTTTCCAAGGAGTGCCTAGTAGATTCGAACTGTCAACCTTCTGGTTGTAGCTCTTAACCATTACGCCACCAGACTTAAGGCAAATCGCTTAGTAGGTATAATCCTCCTAAAGGGAAGGGCATTGCAAGTCATGTGGTAAAGCTTTACCTCCATGGTGCAGTGATCTAGAACCCTCCCACTGGGAGAATCATCAAGTATTTTGAACAGTAATACAATCTAGCACAATTCTTCTGACTTATGGCTTTGTTTTATTTAATTTGGTAAGTTTCCAATTCCATGAGTTCAAGGAATTGATTGTGAATAAATGATTTTTTCAGGAGATTGGGTTTGAAACATTAACGATACTGTAGAAGTACAGATCTCATTTATTAAAGTTAGATGCAGGGTTTGCAAATAGTGGCATGAGCTATACAGAACAAAAACATGTATGAACTCATATTGAAATTCCACTCTAGCTTAAAAAAAATCTATTTTACAAAAGTGTATTAAGCATCCTCCATTTCCCAAGTTACACCTTGGGGCTTCTAGGGATATAAACATAACTAAGAACTGCATAGGGGACTTGATGGGCAATTAAAGGAAACAAATGTGCCCACAAATAACGTAAGGCAGCGATAAAATAGAGAAAGTTCATAGGTTCGGCTAAGTGTGAAATTCCCTAGCCTATGGATATAATCTACCGCACTCCCATCCCCCTACCCCTGTCTGTCAGTCTGTCGTTCTGTGGTAGCATGTGTGTTGCTGTGATGCTGGAGGCTATGCCGCTGGTATTTCAAATAGGTAGGATCACCCACGGTGGAAAGGTTTCAATGAAGCTTCCAGACTAAGAAAGACTAGGAATAAAGGCATGGCAGTCTACTTCTGAAAATTAACTGATGGATCACAACTGAGCATTGCCTGATATAGTGCTGGAAGATGAGTCCCCTTGGTTGGAAGGCACTAAAAATACACAGTGGCCGCAACAATGGACTTCGAGCATCCCGACGATTGTGAAGATGACACATACCTGGCAACTTTTCATTCTGTTGTAAGTGAGGTTGCCATGAGTCAGAGCCGACTCGACAGCAACTGACTCCAGCAGCACGTGATATTATGGAACTGTAAGGGAAGAGCTACTTTCAACGGGCCAAACAATTCAACTGCATAGTAATTTTATGCCGGAGGATATGTCTGTTTGGGAGGTGTCACGGATTGAATTGCGTCCCTCAAAATTACGTGTATCAATTTGGCTAGGCCATGATTCCCAGTATTGTGTGATTGTCCACCATCTTGCCATCTGACCAGTTTTCCTATGTGTTGTAAATCCTGTCTCTATGATGTTAATGAGATGGGATTAGTGGCAGTTATGTTAATGAGGCAGGACTCCATCTACAAGATGAGATTGTGTTTTAAACCAATCTCTTTTGAGATATAAGAGACAGAAGGGAGCAGAGAGACATGGGGACTTCATACCACCAGGAAAGCAGCGTCAGGAGCAGAGCACACCCTTAGGACCAGTGGTTCCTGCGAGGACCAGCTCTTATGACAAAGACCTTCCTCCAGAGCCAACAGAGAGAGAAAGCCTTCCCCTGGAGCTGACACCCAGAATTTGGACTTGTAGCCTCCTAGACTGTGAGAGAATAACCTTCTCTTTGTTAAAGCCATCCATTTGTGGTATTTCTGTTGCAGCAGAACTAAGTGACCAAGACAGGAGAGGAGATGCAAAGGAAGGGAAGTTGACCCAACTTGCTGCTAAGAATTCCTTAACTTTAACAACAACACAAAGCCAAACCCGTCGCCATGGAGTCGATTTCGACTCACAGTGGCCCTATAGGACAGAGTCGAACTGCTCCATAGGGTTTCTAAGGCTGTAAATCTTTAGGGAAGCAGACTGCCACATCTTTCTCCTGCAGAGCAGCTGGTTGGGTTCAAACCACCTACCTCCGGGTTAGCAGCCAAGTGCTTTAACCATTGCACCACCAGGGCTCCCAACACAATGGTTATGGTGATAAAAATCTGATTAATTAAACTCTTCTTTGCCAACTAAATCAAGAAACTAGGGGAAAACATCCATCCTTCCTTTTTCTAAAAGAAAAAAACATGACCTTTGAATGTCTTGTAGATAAGGCTGGGGGGTTTTTTGCATTCAAAATGTCAAATTGTGCACGGGTTAATCAAAAGTAATTATTGACACAAAGCTTTGAACTGTAATTGTGACATGTAAATGTTAAATTATTCATGTGAATTCAGTTAAAGATGCACTTTAAATAAAGGTCAGCATGGGTTCCTTTGGTTAGTAAGATATGGCCTACTTTTGAGTTAAAAAAAAAAACCATCTGAAAGAAATCAGACACAAAAGGCCACATACTGTATGAATCCATTTATGTGAAATCTCCCGAATAGGCAAATTCATAGTGACAGAAATTAGATGAGTGGTTGCCAGGGGCTGACGGAGGGAATGGCAAGTGCCTGCTGGCAGGTACAGGTTTTCTTTCTGGGCTAATGAAAATGCTTGGGGATTAGTGGTGGCAGTGGCACAACTTAACAAAAAAATGCACACGAGCTTAATAAAAACAACTTTAATAGTGCAAATAGTGTTTATATATGTTTTATATACATATATGTTTCATCTACAAATATATATATTTTGGGAGAAGCCCTGGTGGCACAGTGGTTCAGCGCTCATTGGCTAATAAAAGGTCAGTGGTTTGAACCCATCAGCTGCTCTGCAGGAAAGAGATGTGGCAGTCTGCTTCCATAAAGATTACAGCCTCGGAAACCCTATGGGGCAGTTCTGCTCTGTCCTACAGCGTAGCTATGAGCTGGAAATCGACTTGATGGCAACGGGTTTGGTTTCTGGTTTAATCTTTACAGAAGCAGATCATCAGGTCTTTTCTCCGCGGAGCCACTGGTAGGTTTGAACCACCTACCTTTCTGTTAGCAGCCAGAAGCTTAACCACTGAGCTATCAGGCCTCCTTAAGATACTAGATGGGGAACAAAGGTGCCAAATTATTCCGAGGAAAACAATATTCTCTTTTCCCATTCTCCATTCTTTCCACCCTCACGTCATTTTGCCTGTCATCGACTGCAATTGCTCTCTCTCTAAAGTTGTTTTTCATCCTTTACATAAGTATATGTAGGTAGTGATATGTCGTATTCCTGGCTCTTCTGGCTTGGCAAATATTTGCTGAGGGCCTTCTATGTGCCAGGAACTGTTCTTGGGGCTGGGAAGAGACTGTGAACCAAAGAGACAAAAATCCCTGACCCCATGAGTTTACCATTTACTGAGAGGAGACAGACAACAAAATATATAAGCAAGGCATTGTATTTAAATGGTGAGGTTTTACGGAAAAAAGAAATGAGAAAGGGTGCTCAAGAGAATGTAGCACATGGCCAGGGAAGGCCTCACTCACTGCCCAAGGTGACCTTTGGCTAGGGCTTGAGAGAGGTGAGGGGAAACATTAGGAATCGGGGGCAAGAGTACTCTAGCCAGAAGCAAAGGCCCTGTGGCAGGAGTGTACCTGGCATAGCCAAGGACCAGCAAGGAGGGAAGTAGTAAGTGAAGAGTTCAAAAGGGTAACCTGAGTGCCACAAAGATAAGACTTGAAAGGCCACTGTAAGGACTTTGTCTCATGGAGATGGATGGCCTAGCCAACTGCCCTGACAGCCTCAGGGGCCACTCAATGACTCTCTTTATCCTGTCAGCGAACTTCAGGGGTGCCTCCTGAAAGCTCTTTTTGAGGAAGTGTGCCATTATCCTTCCATTTTATGTATGAGCAAACTAGGACCCTAGGTGGCACAAGCAGTTTGGGATTGACTGCTTAATGGAAAAGTTGGTGGTTTGAATCCACCCAGTGGCTCAGCCAGAGAAAGACCTGACATCCATAAAGATTACCCATTGCTGTCGAGTTGACTCCAACTCATAGTGACCCTATAGGACAGAGTAGAAATGCCCCACAGAGTTTCCAAGGCTGTCATCTTTATGGAAGCAGGCTACCACATCTTTCTCCCATGGAGCAGCTGGTAGGTTCAAATCGCCCACCTTTCAATTAGCAGCCAAGCGCTTAACCATTGCACCACTAGGGCTCCCAGAATTCTACTCTGGAAATGCTGGGGATTGAACCCGGGGCCTCATACATGCAAACAGTAACAGCAACAAAAAGGCTCAGGATGACTCACGGGATACAATAGAGACCCTGTCTGCAGTCCCTCCCTCAGCTGGTCTTTGTGTGTGTGTGTGTGTGTGTATATGTGTGTGACAAATACATATATATAAAACAAAACAGTTGTCGATTCAACACTTCTTACATGTATAATTCAGTGACACTAAGTACATTCATCATGTTGTGTAACCATCACCACTAAGTTGGTCTCATTTTAAAATGATCTTAAAAAATCATTTAAAATAAGTCAGTCCACTAAAATGTCTGGCAACTTTCTGCTCAGCAATTTGTGAGATTTCTCAAAGCTGAGGGTATAAAAGTCCATCTGATGAATGAAAATAAAACTGCAGAAGTAGAAGTCCTTGGTCTGCAAATGCACTCAAGACAAGAACAAACAAGCCAGCCTGGTGGACTTCTGAAGCGCCCAACAGTCAACCTAAACCTTTAGGGTCTTTCCTGTTAGACACCGGTGCACAGTGACTTCGCGTTTCTGAGACAGGTGCGGGTGGTTTCACCGGCAGTGAGTACGAGCTAAGAAGACATTAGTGGACAAGCGCCTGGCTGAGACGTGATTTGGAAAAGACAATTGAAACTGGTTTTGTAGCTTGAGGTCTGAAGTTGTTTGCAGAGAGGCACGTTAAGTGACATCTAGCCTGGTGACTCAGGGGATCACTTGGAAATTTCTTAATATTTTGCTTCAGTCTACAAACGTACAGTTAGTAAGTTTTGATACCATTTTGATGATTTGAAAGCAGCAGCTGGGGAGCTAGCTATGTTTATACACATCTCGAAAGAGAATATAGTCCAAAAATAAAAAGTAAAGATGTTTTTGAGTATGTAATATTTTAACTTGCTTATGAATTAGCAACTGTAACTTTTTGAAGGTTGTTAGAGTTTTTAAAAATAGGTGTCATTTGAAAAAGATTAATGACTACTTTTATTTGTACCTTGTTCAGATTTTAAAAGAAAAATTTTAATTTTTTTTATTGTCCTGTAGGGCACTTAGAATAACTTAACAAAGAATGCAAACTTGCTTGGCAATTTCATCATAACTGATCATTATCTCTGTTGTGTAACTCATATAGAGAATGAAGCTATAAAGGCCACTGTATTTGATAAGAAATGGTCTTTGAAACTGCATTTATATATTCATAAGCCTTCAAATTCATAAAGGAATATGAAAGTGTAAATGTCCTCAAGAAAGCTACATGTTTTTTGTAGTGTTTTAAATTAAAGGATTTCTAAAAGTAATCACTTTTTCAAAAACAAGAGGAACCACATGGATGCCACCAGAAAGGTTCAGGAAGCACTCCCCACTGGAGGGAGGAGTGCAGAGCACCTGGCCCAGGTGGAGTGCAGGCGCTTCATGCTCCTGTTGCTGAAACACCAAACTGCATCAAAAACCAGCCACACCTTCTGTGGAAATAATGGGGAGCCTAACGTTTCTGGGAGCAAGCTGATCTGCCAAAAAAACCCTGCTTTCCTATGCCATAGTCCTGGCTTTGTCCCTGTGTGCCCTTGGGCAAGTTACTTAATCTTTCCTAGCCTCAGTTTCCTAAACTCTGAAATGGTGACAGTACCTGCAGGGCAGTGTAGTTGTTATGGATTGAATTGTGTTTCCCCCCCTCAAAAACAAAAAACCAAACCCATTGCCGTTGAGTCAAATCTGACTCATAGTGACCCTATAGGACAGAGTAGAACTTCCCCATACAGTTTCCAAGGAGCGCCTGGTGGATTTGAGCTGCCGACCTTTTGGTTAGCAGCTGTAGCTCTTAACCACTACGCCACCACCCCCCACCCCCCACCCCCCCCAAAAATCTGTGTTGGAATCTACCAGGGTTTTCTTTGGTATGTTAATTAGACCATACCCGAGTGCGGGAAGGGTCAGTTCTAAATCTAATCACTTCAAAATTATAAAAAGAGTGGATTATAAATTATGTTGTAGATGATAAAAAAAGATTATTAAATTATTTCAAAAAACGCACACATGGTGGGAAGTCAGATGTTACATGAGGATCAGCAAAGCACCAAGAAACACCCAGGGCTACTCACAAGGAAGGAATCAACAGCCTTCAGAACCGTGAGAAAGTAAATTTCTGTTCTTTAAAGCCACCCACTTGTGGTATTTGTGTTACAGCAGCACTAGGAGACTACGACAGTAGTTGTGATGATTAAACGATACAATACACCTAAAGTGCCAGGAATCTAGAAAACGATGATGGAACATCCTTTCTCCCTTCCTCTGCCTAGCTAACTCCATCTCAAGTCTTACCCTGGGATCGCAGCCTCTGTGAAGCCTTCCCCTGCTCCTCCCAGGCTGGGCTAGTGGATCCCTCCTGGGTCCTCTGCACCCTGCCACTTGGGTTGGTGCCTCTCTCACAGTTCTTATAATGTCAAATGACTGTTGGCTACCTCATCTGTCCCTTCCCTGGCATTTTGTGGAGCTTTAGGCCTGGGACCATGTCTTGATCCTGTCTTCGTCCCCAGTACCTGGCAAAGTGTGAAGCGAGGTGCAGTCGTTACTGCATGATCTTTCTGACAACGCTCGGTAACATCTCTGCAAACCGAATTTTAAACAATAACGCAAATGCCATGATACAAAATTGTCATTGGTCTCCCTTTGCATTGTGGAGCTCTCTTTTGAAATCAAGAAGTCACCTTCTATAACCTAGGTACTTACGGTAAGTGCCTCTGAGAGACATAAAGACATATTTCAGTGAAATAATTTGCATTTCCTGGGACATTATAAATAACAAAGCAATCTGTCCCAAAAAACTCCGAGGCCCAGCCCCTGCAAAGGCAGTGGAGCAGGCCAGCTGCAGGCTTCCTGACTGGTATTTAGAGATGGTCATAGGGACTGAAAGGAGCCTTTCATCACAGGAAGTGCTCAGGGAAGAGACAGGGCTGTGATTGTCTTCAACATTTTATCTAAAAAAAGCAGCATGGGCAAAAAGAGAGTGATGTGGGAAAACCCATCAAGAGCCCTTCTACCTCCACGCATAACAACTAATGGTTATACCCCCTGCAGACTGACTTCTGGTCACCATGGCAACCAGGATCCAGGCTACACTTGGGCCAAATTCTGTGCTGTTTGTTATTCTTTATTATGTGGCATGGGTAGGAAATTTTGGATGGGTGTATTTTAAGGAACATCCATGTGCAAAATCAACAAGCACTTTGTCAACTATATGGATGCAAGGAGACCAGTCTTTGTGTACTCTTGTTTGAAGTCTGTTATATATTTGGACCATTGCAATGGCCACCTAGCTGGTGTCCTTGCATCCATCTTTGTTCCCCCACCCCATCTAGCTCAACATGACAGCCAGAGTGAACCTTCCTAAATGTCATTCATATCATAGCAACCAAATCACTACCAATCCCTAGTTTCAGTGGCTTCCCGACATACTTAGAAAAAAATCTAAAGTCCTTACCATGACCAACAAGGCCTCTCGTGGACCCGACAGCCCTTCTGACTTCATTCTCCTCCTTCCTCCTGCTCAATGCACCTTAGCTCTGGTGAGCGCTTGCCCTGCCTTGACTGTATCAAGCACCTTCCTGTCTCAGGGCCTTTGCACTTGCTGTTTCTATAAAAGTGGTTTTAAATTAAGTATTTAAGGAGTGAATTTTTACCCCACATGTAATTCTTTTTATTGTGGTAAATACATAGGTAACAAAACATTTGTCATTTCTATACTCTTCATACGTACAGTTCAGTGACATTAAATTATATTCATTACATTGTTCGACCATTAACTGTTTCTGATTTTTTCCATGACCCTTCTTAGTGCTCCTTAAGCATTGTGTCTTTCTCCCCACTCCCTCGAACTTACCTCTGGTAACCATCAATAAACTTTGATCTCTATACATTTGCCTATTCTGATACTTCACATAGGTGGGATCATACGATATTTGCTCTTTTGTGACTGACCTATTTCACTCCATATAATATTTTCAAGGTTACTCGCCCCATGTGTAATTTTAAAGAAAAACCCTTTCTTTTTGGGGGACCAAAGGTAGGATGTGAAAAAATGGTTATGGGTACTTTTAAAGTATAGTGCTGTCTCATCACTGAATGAAAAAAACCCAGATTACTATTTTCCTAACTCTAGTTGCAAAATTCACCACCAAAATTGATACAAAATGAGGAAGACCACCCAGACTTCCAAAATTTGGGGAGAGAAGCAATTTCCATTTCAAGTGCTTTTATTCATCTGCAAAACTCAAGTAAAAATAAAAACTTCTACCAAAAAAGAAAAACCCAGCAAATACTGACATGAACTAATTGAATTTGGTTTTCATGTGCTATGTTCTTACATGACCATTGAATAGTTTTGAAGATCATTCCAAGTCATAGGAAACCACACTTTGTGAAACTTGAGGGTTGTAGATGACTTTGCAAGATTCTCTGAATTACAGGCAGTCCCTGGGTTATGACAAGATATGTTTCCAAACGTGTCTTTAAGAATGTGTACATAAGTTAATACGGTTCTTATGTAGACTTACTTTAGTGAAAGCCCTGGTGTCACAGTGTTTAAGTGCTCAGCTGCTAATCGAAAGGTTGATGGTTCAAACTCACCAGCTGCTCCGGGGAAAAAAGATGTGGCAATCTACTTCCTTCAAGATTACAGCCTTGGAAACCGTATGGGAGAGTTTTACTCTG
The DNA here is from genome assembly GCF_024166365.1 of Elephas maximus indicus. Lineage (NCBI taxonomy): Eukaryota > Metazoa > Chordata > Mammalia > Proboscidea > Elephantidae > Elephas > Elephas maximus. Next base: position 165,973,286 of record NC_064846.1, read on the forward strand.
TCTTATAGGGTTGCTATGAGTTGGAATTGACTTGACAGGTAAAGGGTTTGGCTTAGTGCAAGAAAAGGCTCAAAGCCTTCTCAGTGACTTAAAAGCAAGTGAAGGTGATTGTGAGGAAGAATTTGTTGGAGTCGGGGGTTGGTTTGATCCTTTCAAAGTGAGGACAAACTTACATAACATTAAAGGGCAAGCTGGAGTTGTCCATTAAGTCCAATGTTCCTAACCTGCGGACTGCCTGTATTTTAAAGGACTAACATGTTGACTCACAGGCGTGGGGAAGCTGGACAATGAAAAAGGAAGACAGAGAAAGAATTGATGCATTTGAATTGTAGTGTTGTCAAAGAATATTGAAAACACTGTGGGCTGTCAGAACAACGAATAAATCAGTCTTTGAAGAAATACAACCAAAATGTTCCTTAGAAGCAAGGATGGCAAGACTTCGCCTCACTTACTTTGGACACATCATCGGGAAAAACCAATCGCTAGAAAAGGACATCATGGTTGGTGAAGTAGAGGGTCAGTGAAAATGAGGGCAACCCTCTGTTATGGATTGAATTGTGTCCCCCCAAAATGTGTGTCAACTTGGCTAAGCCATGATTTCCAGTATTGTGTGATTGTCCACCATTTTGTCATCTGACGTGATTTTCCTGTGCTGTAAATCCTACCTCTAGAATGTTAACGAGGCAGGATTACAGGCAGTTATGTTAATGAGGCAGGACTCAATCTGTAATATTAGGTTGTATCTTGAGTCAATCTCTTTTGAAATATAAAAAAGAGAAGTGAGCAGAGAGACAGAAGGACCTCATACCACCAAAAAAGTAGTGCCAGGAGCAGAGCATGTCTTTTGGACCTGGGGTCCTTATGCTGAGAAAATCCTAGACCTAGGGGAAGATTGATGGCAAGGGCCTTCCCTGAGAGCCAACAGAGAGAGAAATCCTTCCCTGGAGCTGGTGTCCTGAATTTGGACTTCTAGTCTCTCAGACTGTGAGAGAATAAACTTCTGCTTGTTAAAGCCATCCACTTGTGGTATTTGTGTTATAGCAACACTAGATAACTAAGACACCCTCCATGAGATACACTGGCACAATAGCCATGACAATGGACTCAAACACACCAGCGATCATGAAGATGATGCAGGACTGGGCAACATTCCATTCTGTTATACATAAGGTCACCATGAGTTGGAGTCAAGTGGATGGCAACTAACAACAACCAATGTGTTGTATCACAATAAGCAGCATAGCCACTGAAAGACCACACTGAGAAAAAATATCAAAAGAGTATTTATACTTGATCGCCACAAGCCTATTTCTTCAAAATCATTTGAAAACAAAAACATATTTCAGTGTTCTGCACCTTTGGGGAAATTCTGTCATGGAGCAGGTAGAGTGTACATAGAGATAGGCCTTCAAAGCCCTAACAAGTTAGGAGAAATGGAGAAAAGAACTGGTGAAAACGAGTAGGTTTCTAGATAACGTGAAAGTAAATTTTTCAAAATTGTAAAAACCATGAACATTGTAGGATTTTTTTTAAAGGAAAAACTCAGCTGTAATCACAGAGGTGGGTTATGTTTAAGCAATTATACAAATTGGTGAAACACTGTTTGCAAAGGCCTTAAACAAGCCATTTCTCTTCAATCCATTCATTCCATGAATGTGCGTGGTCTCAAAGGCTGCAGTGGTAGGCCTCTTCTGAGAGACGGACACCCATTTTGATGAGCAGGCTTTGCGCTTCAGGCCAAACACACATGCCCTTTAGGACATGAAGAATCCGAAGAGAAACCAAATGTCATAGTCAAAAGAGTTTATATGCCCTGCACGATATGTGCAAAGAAAAACAAACAATATCAACAACAACAACAACAAAAAAAAAAACCAACTCAACTCCTTGAGCTAAGCAAGAAGGACTTGAAACATAATTCTAACTGTGGGATGAGTATTGGAGTGACATTCTTGGTCCTAGGGAGACTTGTGACGTAAGAAAAGAGAAGGGAAAAGAATGACACACTAGTCACCAGATGTTAGCGCTCAAAGACACTCTTCATTTAGGCTCACAGATCTCAGAAGTCAATATCGACGCAATCCCAGTGAATTTAGAGGAAGAAAACATACAATATGAAAAATACACAATCTGTATACAAGATTCTGTGTAGGCAGCTTTAACTTTCTTCAGCTCCTGGTTGGCCATTTCCAGGACGGTCACTGTAGCAAATTCTCTTGGAGACATGGTCCCAGAGAGCAAGTTTTGTTGCAAATGAGAATTTCTGGGGTTCTTCAAATTGGAAACTTTGTTTCTGTTATAAGTTTTGTATTTTTTGAGATTTCTTGAGTAATGGGCAAAAACGTGCTCTTCAATTTATCTCCCAAATTGTACAAGTAACTTCAAATGTAAGAATCGGCACGGAGCCAATTTCTATGAGGCAAAGGTCAAATATACCTCAGAATTCCACATTCTTCGAGCTGCTGTACCATCCGTTTCTGACACTGGCCACTCTCCCTCCCCTCAGGACTCTTCCCTCCCCCATATGGGTTTGGCAATTCAGGGCAACGTCTCATAGAAGTCACGAACCGTACTTACAGTTAAGTGGTTTATTAAGGAACAGGGTACAACTCAGGATCAGGATCAGGAAGCATGTAGGCAGGGTCTCCCTTCTTCAGTGCAGGACAGCCCTCCCAGTTCTTCTAGGCCCACTGAAGATAGGCTCCTCTCAGCCCTGCCCTCTGTCACCATTGGCTCTGCCACTGGGCCCCTTCTGAGCCCCTTCACCAGCTCTGCCACTGGGCCCCTTCTTGGGCCTCTCACTGTCTTCAGTGTTACAGCCCTTGATCAGTAGTACATCTCTTCTTAGGAGGAGCCTTGCCTCCTCTCTCTTTGCTTCTTTCTTCCCTCTGCTTCTCTTCTTGCCTCTGTCTACAAAACCTCCGTGGGGTTGGCTGTATATATATACAAACGCCTCCTCATAAATTTCAAGGCATGGCCCTCCCACCAGGGCTACAAACTGACCAATCCCCTCTTGCTAGGCCACAGATACTTCATTTGCATAGTAGGCTGGACTAGGCTGCAACTCACCTCATTTGCATTGTTACTGACCAATCCCTGCAAGGTACCAACCAATCATAGGACAGGCTTCACCCCAGGGCCAGGCAGAAAGCATCAAACCAAGTTGTTTACAACTTACCCAGGAAATTGTGATGGACCAGGACAAAAGTGACAAACCACCTAGGGTAGAAAACTAGGGCAAAGGTAACTCCTCAGGGCTTAGAGGAAAAACCTCTCAAGCTGTTTTTCCAAAGAACCAAAGCAAAAGGCCACATAAAGGAACTCATTTCACTACATAAATTTTTGCCACAAATCAGTTTTTGGCAGATCTGTGGAAGAACTCATTAAAGCTTTGTAAAAAACTTCTTTGTAAAGAGGTTCTGGGATTAGTTTGAGGAGGGCTATTTAAGGTCGTGTGGGTTTGGGTTTTTTTTTTTTTTTTAGCTTGCTCAAGTCACAGCACCTCTGTGGACTTATTTCCTCACCTGTAAAGTGTACAGAATAACACCCTCCTTCCAGAGCTGTAAAACGCATCTGGTGAGAGCCTATTTATCAGTACTTCTCAACCCTGGCTGCATCTTAAAATAACTCAAGGAATTAAAAAAAAAAAAGTTGACACCTAGGCCCCATCTGGAAGATTCAGATAATTGCTCTAGGGTGGGGCCTTGGAATCAGCCTGCGGATTGTTGCCGCTCCCAGGTGATTCTAATAAGCAGCCATTGCTGTAAACAATAGGCCTCTTGCTCAAGCAGAGCTTCTCCGACTAGAATGAACAGGGTCCTGGGGGCGGGGGAAGGAGGGGGAGATCCTGCCAAAATGCAGATTTTGATTCAATAGTGTGCAGGCTGAGAACCTGCATTTCTAACAGGCTCCTGTGTTGAGCTGTTGGTCCCCCACCATACTCTGAATAGAAAGACACTAAATGCCTGCAAATTGGGGGCACTGGTGGTTCAGTGGTAGAATTCTCATGTAGAAGCCAGAGACCTGGTTTCAATTCCCAGCCAATGCACTTCCTTTGCAACCCTACGGATGCTAACGATCCAATCCCCAATCCATCATGGGTTGGGATTTTGTTTCACTGTGCGTGGGGATGCCATGAGTCAAGGGTCAGGGCAGCTAACAACAAATGGCTGCAAGACACAATGGAAATTAAATTGCCATACACTTCCCCCAAACTATCAACTTTTGGCAATAGCGGTATGAGCATCAGCCAACTACTTTCTTTCTTCTTAGGATCGTTTTAAGACTAGTGTATAAGATTTTAAAAACAAGCATGAAAGAGTTGTATAAATAAAAGGCATCACTTGGGTTATGTGTTGCTAAGAGAACATTTATTGACAATTATAAGCACACCCACTTGCTGTGGTACCACTGCTCTCCGCATTCATTACAAATAACGTAGGTCATCATTTGTTCATCAGGGTTGGAATTCCTCACCCAACTTGGAAGGAAAAGTGCTCCTCGGGCAATTACAGTGACCTTGCAGTTGTATTTCTCACATCGTCTGCATTTGATTTTATTTGTTGGTGTGCCATCGAGTTCTTGGGGAAGACGATGTTCCTGTATAGAAGATTCTGTGTAGGCAGCTCTCAGGTCCTTCAGCTCCTGGTTGGCCATTTCCAGGACGGTCATTGCAGCAAATTCTCTGGGAGACATGGTCCCAGACAGCAAGTTTTGTTGCAAATGAGAATTTCTGGGGTTCTTCAAATTGGAAACTTTGCTTCTGATACAAGTTTTATATTTCTTGAGATTTCCCGAATAAAGGGCAAAAATGTGCTCTTCAATTTCTCTTGCAAATTTTTGCCACAAATCAGCTTTTGGCAGATCTGTGGAAGAACTAGTTAAAGCTTTGTAAAGAAGTTCTATGCTTTTGGTTCTCAAAGGCGTTGTGGGACCAACCAGCGACTCACTGGATTCCTTGCCAGTGGGTGTAAGGTCACAACCACTGCAGTGCCCTTCCTTAGGTACCACGTGAACAGCACTATTTGCTGGCACGATCATTTCAATGGCTTCCGCAACATCTTGGAATGATGGCCAAGGATTAGAACTAGAGACGTCCATGATCTCATCTTGACTTGGGTCATGAGAATGTCCTGAGTTCTCTTCCTTATTACCACTCATGGGAGTTAACTGAGGGTTGTCTATTGGCTTGCAGTGAGTCATCCTATAAAGTGCTCTCCACTTTGACAGCAGACACTTGGCTTTCTTCTTCAAAGTCACCGTGGGGCAGTGTTTGAGGACTCTGTACACAACTCTGACCACATCTGTTTCCTGGAGATGCTCCTTAGTCACATGAATCATTTCTAGTTCAGTCAGGTGGTTGCCAATATCCTCAAAATTCCTCTTAGCTATGAGTTGCTCAATAAGTGCAGCTCTGGCAGCTATCTGGTTCTTGGCAGACATCCTTACAGCTGCAAAGAAAAGGGAAAAGAAGTTTCAGTTTTCTGAGGCTTGCTTTGGCCAGCCAGCTTCCTGATAACAAAACAGCACTTTCTGCCTGCTACCTCCACAGTGTTTTCTGAAAGTTGTATAATATAAAAGGTTCCAGCATGTTAGAAAATGGAATCTGAAATGTGGTGTGCTCCTAGTTGCAAAAGTTCCAGTCACAGTGAAAACCCCGATCAACACCCCTTCCCCTGGCCCTTTCTTTGTCTTGCTAACCACAAGCTTATTTTGAGAAACATTTTTCAGGAAGTCGCAGCAGGTAGTGGCTCCATCCACTGAACTAGCCTGAGCTACACCTTGAAGCATGCGCAGATTGAAGAGATCACGTCCTTCAACCGACCCCCGGACCCGATTGTCACCGGAAGGAACGATACTTCTCAGCCCATGATTTCACCCGATTCCATTTTTGAAGCGAGGGGTCCCACTACACGCACATCCGACAGAAGATGATTTAATATCCAGACCCCCAAATATGGGCATGGGAGGGCTAAAGGCAGAAAGTTCCGGGTACCAAGCCCAACCCCCAAGGCCACTGGACACAAAAAGCTCCCCAGTCCCTTAGACTGGCAAGCACATGGCCTTAAGGTCACCAGACCCCATGTGCTCCTTGTATGCACAGACAATAAACTTGCCACTTTGTTTCCCTTGCAATTAGTGTCCATCTTATTGCAACTGGCTAATTACATAGGACAAGAACCCGAGTGGAGTTCGGTTACAACGGTAGTAAAAAAATGAAAAAAGCAATTACTCAGCCATAAAAATATATAAAAGTCCTGATATATGTGATAACACGGATGAACCTTTAAAACATTATGTTGAGTCTCTGTTTACAATAGCAAAAAGCTGGAAGGAACCAAGGTGTCCATCAACGGATGAATGGATAAATAAATTGTGGTATATTCACACAATGGAATACTACGCATCGATAAAGAACAGTGACGAATCTGTGAAACATTTCATAACATGGAGGAACCTGGAAGGCATTATGCTGAGTGAAATTAGTCAGAGGCAAAAGGACAAATATTGTGTAAGACCACTATTACGAGATCTTGAGAAATAGTATAAACTGAGAAGAACACATACTTTTTTTTTAATTAACTTTTATTGAGCTTCAAGTGAACGTTTACAAATCAAGTCAGATTGTCACATATAAGTTTATATACATCTTACTCCGTACTCCCACTTGCTCTCCCCCTAATGAGTCAGCCCTTCCAGTCTCTCCTTTCGTGACAATTTTGCCAGCTTCCAACTCTCTCTATCCTCCCATCCCCCCTCCTGACAGGAGATGCCAACACAGTCTCAAGTGTCCACCTGATATAATTAGCTCACTCTTCATCAGCATCTCTCTCCTACCCACTGTCCAGTCCCTTTCATGTCTGATGAGTTGTCTTCGGGGATGAGAACACATACTTTTGTGGTTACGAGGAGGGGAGGGAGGGTGAGAGAGGGTTTTTTACTGATTAGTTAGTAGATAAGAACTGCTTTAGGTGAAGGGAAGGACAACACTCAATACATGGAAGGTCAGCTCAACTGGACTGGACCAAAAGCAAAGAAGTTTCTGGGATAAACTGAAGGCTTCAAAGGTCAGCGGAGCAAGGGCGGGGGTTTGGGGACTATGGTTTAAGGGGACTTCTAAGTCAATTGGCAAAATAATTCTATTACGAAAACATTCTGCATCCCACTTCGAAATGTGGCGTCTGGGGTCTTAAATGCTAACAAGTGGCCATCTAAGATGCATCAATTGGTCTCAACCCACCTGGATCAAAGGAGAATGAAGAACACCAAGGTCACACGATAACTAAGAGCCCAAGAGACAGAAAGGGCCACATGAACCAGAGACCTACATCCTCCTGAGACCAGAAGAACTAGTTGGTGCCTGGCCACAACCGATGACTGCCCTGACAGGGAGCACAACAGAGAACCCCTGAGGGAGCAGGAGATCAGTGGGATGCAGACCCCAAATTCTCACAAAAAGACCAGACTTAATGGTCTGACTGAGACTAGAGGAACCCCGGCGGTCATGGTCCCCAAACCTTCTGTTGGCCCAGGACAGGAACCATTCCCGAAGACAACTCATCAGACATGAAAGGGACTGGACAGTGGGTAGCAGAGAGGTGCTGATGAAGAGTGAGCTATCTGTATCAGGTGGACACTTGAGACTGTGTTGGCATCTCCTGTCTGAAGGGGGGATGGGAGGATAAAGAGAGTTGGAAGCTGGCAAAATTGTCATGAAAGGAGAGACTGGAAGGGCTGGCTCATTAGGGGGAGAGCAAGTGGGAGTACAGAGTAAGGTGTATATAAACTTATATGTGACAGTTTGACTTGATTTGTAAACGTTCACTTGAAGCTCAATAAAAGTTAGTAAAAAAAATTATGCTGAGTGAAATAAGCCAGGCACAAATGGACAAATACTATATCATCCTACTTACAAGAAATATCTAAATAGGCAAAGGCATAGAGACCAAAGTTTATTAGTGGTTACCAGGGGTGGAAGGAAAGGGGAAAGGTGAGTCACTGCTTAGGGGGCATTGAGTTTTTGTTAATGGTCCTGGAATAATTTGGAATAGGATAGTGGCAGTGGCGGCACAACATGACGAAAGGAGTCAATGTCACTGAAGTGTTCATGTAAAGATTGTGGAATTGCCATCTGTTTGGTTATATGTATTTTTACCACAATAAAAACACAAAAAGCAGCACCACAAAGAGCTTCTGTACTCCCATTGGCTTAGAAGAGGCTTGTTGGATGATGGGTTATAAGCTTCCCATCTCCAACGTTACCAAGCAGTGATCCTTCTAGATCAAGATGAGTCAGTTAATGTGGACAGATGTTAGTGACCGTGATGGGGATACAGTCATGCCGTGTCAGCATCAATGTGGTGATGCTGAGCAATGCTGGGCAGATTTTTCCCACATTCAGCTACTTAACTGAACTACTTGCTGATTTTATCATCTTTACCTAGTATTTTTCTTAATATGAAAGAATGAGGAACAGAGCAAAAAGGGGACACTAAAGTCTCAAGGAGCATGAAGGTTCAAGGCTGGGGGTCAGCCGGAACCAAGTCTGGAAAAGAATCTGTGGAGCCTGGTATCATGATATCCACAGTGCTGAGCCCCAAAGTCAACAGGCCAGCGCATGATGACATCAGTCTTCTGAAAAAAAAAAATTTTTTTTAAGCACATGGTAAAAGGTTACAACTTTGGACTAACAGGTCCTTAAGCCAGAGTTTGGTGTCATTAACTTAAAAAATAATAATTTTATTTTTGTTGTTGTTGTTGAGGATATACACAGAACACACACAAATTCAACAATTTCTACATGTATTTCAGTGACATTGATTACATTGAGCTGTGCAACCATTCTCACCCTCCTTTTCTGAGTTGCTCTTCCCCCAATAACATAAACTCACTGCCCCCTAAGTTTCCTATTTAATCTTTCCAGCTGCTCTTGTCAATTTGATCCCATATACATAGTTCTTTCTTTAAAAGAGCACAATGCTCTACGTAAGCTATTGTTTGGTACTAAGAATACTTCAGGGGATATTTTTGGTTTAAGGTTTAAAGATTATCTCAGGGTAATAGTTTCAGGAATTTATCCAGCCCCCATGGCTCCAGAAAGTCTGGATTCCAGGAGAATTTGAAATTATTCTGTATTTCCCCCCCTTTGATTAGGATTCTTCTTTAGAATCTTTGATCAAAATGTTCAGTAGTGGTAGCCAGGCACCATCCAGGGTGTCATTAACTCTTAACTGTCAAAATTTGCTGGGTGGCTACATCTGTGTGAATCTTACCCTGGGCAGACAAATATTTACTTTTTCGAACCAATCTATTTTTCCGTCCAAATCCCTGGAGGGAAAATCCTTGTGACTGTTCCATCACTGTACTTTGGAAGCAGATAACTTGCATTCTAGATTTTATATGTTCACAGCTGAAGAGGAATTTTGCCCGAGGATGGAATTTGGACTTGGAGTTGATCACTGAGTCGGAATCAACTCGACGGCCATGTGTCTGGCTTTTGCACAATGTGATGGAGTGAATGTGTTTTGCATGTGGCAAGGACATGAATTTGGGGGGGCCGAAGGGTGGAATGTTATGGGTTGAATTGTGTCCCCCCCAAAATATGTGTTGTAAATCCTAAGCTCCATGCTTATGGTTATAATCCCACTTAGGAATGGGTTGTCTTTGTTATGTTAATGAGGTGGTATTAGTGTAGGGTGTGTCTTAAATCAATCTATTTTGACATATAAGAGATTAAGCAAGAAAGTGAAAGCAGCAGAGATGGGGGAAGAGAGATGCCAAGCCCCATGGAGACTGCCCAGGAGCAGAAGTTCAAAGAGACAAGGGCCTTCCTCCAGAGCCAACAGAGAGACTTTCACCTAGAGCCAGTACCCTGAATGCAGACCTCCAGTCTCCTAAACTGTGAGAAAATAAATTTTTGTTTGTTAAAGCCACCCACTTGTGGTATTTGTTATAGCAGTTCTAGATAACTATGACAGTAATCTGACATCTGTGAATTTACTTTAAAGAGATTAGAGATATAGAAGCTGTATATGTAAGAATTTTCTTTAAACTGAGAAACAATAGAAAGTTTCCCAAACAGGAGAATGATTAAAAAACTGTGGCACACTCCTGTTGTTGTTGTTGTTAGGTGCCATCGAGTCGGTTTCAACTCATAGCAACCCTATGCACAACACAATGAAACACCGCCCGGTCCCATGCCATCCTTACAATCGTTATTATGCTTGAGCTCATTGTTACAGCCACTGTGTTGATCCACCTCGTTAAGGGTCTTCCTCTTTTCCGCTGACCCTGTGCTCTGCCAAGCATGATGTCCTTCTCCAGGGACTGATCCCTCCTGACAACATGTCCAAAGTATGTAAGACACAGTATCACCATCCTTGCCTCTAAGGAGCATTCTGGCCGCACTTCTTCCAAGACAGATTTATTCCTTCTTTTGGCACTCCATGGTATATTCAATATTCTTCACCAACACCACAATTCAAAGGCGTCAACTCTTCTTCAGTCTTCCTTAATCATTGTCCAGCTTTCGCATGCATATGATGTGATGGAAAATACCATGGCTTGGGTCAGGCGCCCCTTAGTCTTCAGGGTGACATCTTTGCTCTTCAGTACTTTGAAGAGGTCCTTTGCAGCAGATTTGCCCAATGCAATGTGTCTTTTGATTTCTTGACTGCTGCTTCCATGGCTGTTGATTGTGGATCCAAGTCAAATGAAATCCTTGACAACTTCAATCTTTTCTCCATTTATCATGATGTTGCTCATTGTTTTCTTTATGTTGAGCTGTAATCCACACTCAAGGGTGTGGTCTTTGATCTTCATTAGTAAGTGCTTCAAGTCCTCTTCACTTTCAGCAAGCAAGGTTGTGTCATCTGCATAATGCAGGTTGTTAGTAAGTCTTCCTCCAATCTTGATGCCCTGTTCTTTTTCATATAGTCCAGCTTCTCTTATTATTTGTTCAGCATACAGATTAAATAGGTATGGTGAAAGAATACAACCCTGACGCACACCTTTCCTGACTTTAAACCAATCAGTATCCCCTTGTTCTGTCTGAACAACTGCCTCTTGATCTATGTAAAGGTTCCTCATGAGCACAATTAAGTGTTCTGGAATTCCCATTCTTCTCAGTGTTATCCATAGTTTGTTATGATCCACACAGTCAAATGCCTTTGCGTAATCAATAAAACACAGGTAAACGTCCCTGTGGTATTCTCTGCTTTCAGCCAGGATCCATCTGACATCAGCAATGATATCCCTGGTTCCATGTCCTCTTCTGAAATCGGCCTGAATTTCTGGCAGTTCCCTGTCGATATACTGCTGCGGCCATTTTTGAATGATCTTCAGCAAAATTTTGCTTGGGTGTGATATTAATCATATTGTTCTATAATTTCCACATTTGGTTGGATCACCTTTCTTGGGAATGGACATAAATATGGATCTCTTCCAATCAGTTGGCCAGGAAGCTGTCTTCCATATTTGTTGACATAGACGAGCGAGCACCTCCAGCGCTGAATCTGTTTGTTGAAACATCTCAATTGATATTCCATCAATACCTGGAGCCTTGTTTTTCGCCAGTGCCTTCAGAGCAGCTTGGACTTCTTCCTTCAGTACCGTCAGTTCCTGATCATATGCCACCTGTTGAAATGGTTGAATATCGACTAATGTTTTTTGGTATAATGACTCTGTATTCCTTCCATCTTCTTTTAGGATGATATAATAATACAACCATTTAAAATCAAGTTTTTTAAGAATAGTTAATAACATGGGAAAATGGTCAGAACATAACATTAAGTGAAAAGCAGCAGGATGGAAAACAATATCGACAAAAGGCTAACACAGAGATGCCATATGACCCAGCAATTCTACTCCTGAGTATACACCCAGAAGAACTGGAAACACATGTCCACAAAAAAACTTCCACATGAATGTTCACAGCAGCATTATTGATTATAGCCAAAAAATGGAAACACCCAGATGTCTATCAGTGGATGAATGGGTAAACAAAATGTGGTCTCTCCATGCAATGAAATATTTACCCATAAAAAAATGAAGTACTGATACATGTTACAACATAGGTGAACTCTGAAAACATGATGCTAAATTAAAGAAGCCAGTCACACAAGAACACATATTGCATGATTCCATTTTGCGGTGTGATGGATTGCTTTTATATCACCCGTCTAGCCATGGTCATGTAACTTCCAGAAAATGACTGGGTGGGACTCTGCAAATAAGGTACTTGTGGCCCACCAAGTGCATTGGGCAGTTTTTGCTAATGCTAATAAGGTGCATGGAACTTTTTGCAAGGGTGGGACTATGCAAATAGGGTACATGGAGCCCTTGTAGGGGATTGGTCAGTTTGTGGTTTTGCTGGGCGAGGGGGCTGGGAATGCCTTGAAATTGATAAGGAGCTTGCTATATAACCAGCTCCCCAGAGGGTTGAGACAGAGACATGGAGAGAGAAAAAGGGATTGCAACAGTGAAGATGATGAGACAAGGTGTGATGAGAGCGGCAGTGGCAGGAGCGGCAAGGACCAGGGCCCGGTGGCAGCAGGGCAAGCTGATCCTGATCCTGAATTGTAACCTGTTACTTCCCTAATAAACTCCATAATCATTAGTACAGTTTGTGAGTCCTGTAAGATGTTGCAGCGAATTATGGAACCCAAAGAAGGCAAGAAGAGTACTGAGGGGAGGGGGAGTAGCTGGTGTTAGAGATGATGGAGTGGGACAGCAGCTTGGAGAAGTTAGACATTTGGGACATCTTTAACCTCCGCCTCAAAAGAACCAGCTTTGTGCTGATCCTTATAAAAGAAATTATTCATTCATAGTTACATAAAACATCTAGAATAGGTATTAATACAGAAAGTAGATTAGTGATGCTGGGGGGAGGAGGGAGACAGTGAAGTGGGAGAAAAAGGGAATGGCTGCTAATGTGTGTAAGTTTTTTTGGGGAGGGAGGTTGGTAAAAATCTGAAAATACCAAAAAAAAAAAAAAAATGAATTGTATACTTTAAATAGATGAATTGAATTGTATGTGAATTATCTCAATAAAGCTGTTATTTAAAAGAAAACCATATAAAGTCTGATCTGAATTTTATATAAAATTACACGTAAAGAGATAAGGCTAAAAAGAGACACACGAATTTTATAAACAGTAGTATTTTCTGAATGGTAAGATGTTAGGTGATTTTTATTTGCTCTTTTATTCTTTTCTGTATTTTCTACAACGAGCATATATTATTTGCAGAATCAGAAGTTATTAGTCTAATATAATTTCATGATAAAAAACATATACTTAAAATATTTGCCTACTGAAAAATGGTACAGTAAAAGGATCAATCTTTTATCTTCCGTCTGGAATCAGCAGATTGTCTCTTCAAGGTGCTACATCACCTGTGGCTTTGCATTGAGATTAGCATTCACATTTTTCTCAAAAATCTATAGCTGAATCTAAAACAGTGGAATCTCCCCTCAAACCCTGTCTCAAGATACACAGAGCTCAGGAGCCCTGAAGACAACAGCATGGTGCAGATTGGCATTTCCCTGCTGAAAGACTAGTACGCGCCTTCTCCATTCCGAGTCTGGCATTTTGACCACCAGGGGGAGCTGGAATGCAGAAAACCTGGGCAGTCGGGTTTTTAAGTCAGTTCAACAATCACTCAGTGGGCCCATCAATTCAGGATCTTAAGCGGCTGTTTTTCTAATTATCCAGAATCAGCACTTAAAGGTGATTCTTTCCCCCTTTTTAAAGATCCACCTTTAAAGAGTGAAAACAGCAGAAGAGGTCTTCCTAAGAATCAAAGGCTCAGTAAATAGAGGACAGGCAAGATAGCACAGAAGAAAATAAAAAACAATAGTAAACAAGCACCCTCAATTGCTCAACCTTGATCTCAGAACTGTCAGCTTGCGATGTGTTGGAAGGCGAGCCATTGTGTCACAATGGTAACGTTTCAAGTTGCTCAAAACCCTTGAGCTCGTGCTCATTAATATATATCCATTCTGTCTGCATTTTATATTCATTCTACATACATTACCATCAGGATTGGGATTTCTGGCTGTTAGAGAGGTGGTTAATAAAAGACAGGTATAGTGTGCCCACTAGGACGTTAAGCAATATTTAACTCAGGTCAGAATTTCTCAACCCAGCTCAGAATTTCGAGGGGATTCTGAAGGGGAACTGTTTTAACTGTAGCTTCAAGGTTTCAATGTGGTGAAAGCTAGCACCAGCCAACCTTTTTCTTTACTCATATAAATCTACAGAAGTTAACGTATTCATGTGGGAGAAACTAAAAGGCACTGGGCTCTTCCTATGTCCTTTGATTCCTCTCGCCTCCAAATTTTTAACAGCATTTAAATCCTGTCAAATGTTCCATTCCCCCTGGGGGATTATGATGTGGATATAAAGCTTTTTATAGCCCTGGTGGTAGGATGTATAATCAACTTGGATGCAAAATTTTGAGAAAGACCATAAAGACAATGTAAGCTGTGTATACAGTTTAGAGTTCTAAATAGTACATTCAACAAATACTATGTATCTAGTATGTGCTGGAAACCCTGGTGGTGTAATGGTTAACAGCTACGGCTGCTAACTAAAGGGTCGGCAGTTTGAATCCACCAGGAGCTCCTCGGAAACTCCATGGGGCGGTTCTACTCTGTCCTATAGGGTCGCTATGAGTCGGAATCAACTCGACGGCACTGGGTTTGGTTTGGTTTTGGTTTAGTATGTGCTAGAGGCCACCACCCGTCTGTCAGTGTGTCGTACTGTGGCGGCTTGCATGTTGCTATGATGCTGGAAGCTATGCCACAGGTATCTCAGAGACCAGCAGGGTCACTCACAGCGGACAGGTTTCAGGGGGAGCTTCCAGACTAAGACTAGGAAGAAAGGCTTGGCGATCTACTTCTAAAAATCAGCCAATGAAAACCCTATGGATCACAACAGAACAGTGTGTGATACAGTGCAGGAAGATGGGGCCTCCTAGGTTGCAGGCACCCAGAACGCACAGCGGCCACAACAATGGACTTGAGCATACTGATTGTGAAGATGACACAGGGCTGAGCAATGTTTCAATCTGTTGTACATGGGGTCGCCATGAGTTTGAGCCAACTCCACAGCAACGGACAATACCATGTGCTACAGGCTGAGCGGAAACCCTGGTGGCGTAGTGGTTAAGTGCTACGGCTGCTAACCAAAAGGTTGGCAGTTCGAATTGGCCAGGCGCTCCTTGGAAACTCTATGGGGTAGTTCTACTCTGTCCTCTAGGGTCGCTATGAGTTGGAATCGACTGGACGGCACTGGGTACAGGCTGAGCACAGAGACAGGAGCCAACAGCCTAGTGGAAGGAATCCTGAAAAGTAACTGGCCAACAACAACACAGGTGGTGTTCCCACAAGGATAACCCCTGGTTGCTAGGGTAAACACATAGGCCATAGAACCCTAAATCATGGCTCTCCATCATCTGGCCAGCTGCCTTTACTCCGATTCATGACACTTGGTTAGAGGGGTCATACTCTAGTAGAACTCTCAGCAAGATACTCCCTCATTTCTCTGCTGGAAGCCTTTGGGAGGTTCCCCTCACTCTCAGGTTAGAGTATAAGCTCCTTGGCGTGTGATGGAAGGCCTCCCCCGATATTCTGAGCCCGATGGCCGCCATCCATTTCAGAGCTCAGTGCCTCAGTTCCAGGAGATCCCTGAGCCTGGCCTATCTCTGACCATCAGTGGTTCTCAACCCTGGCTGCATATTCAAGCTCTCGAGTGTTCAACACTCAAGTGTTCAAGCTCTCTAGGTGATTCCAACTTCAACCAGAGTGGACACCATTGCTGCATGCATACACACACACAGCCCTCCCCTCCCCTCCTGCAGCAAGCCTCTCCCAATGAGGCCACCATCAGTCCCAAAGACATCTCCATTCCTGGTCCTGGACTGAACCGAGAGTCTCTGATTTCAGAAAATATGAACAACACCCACTGTGTACAACTCACCTCAGAACTGTCTCTACAAATTACAACAGGTGATTGTAACTGTTTGAAGTATAATGGTACACTCGATTTCCAATACTCATTCTTTTAAGAAATTTACCTCTTAACAGTAGCACAGTGGTTAAGTGTTCAGCTGCTAACCAAAAGGCTGGTGGTTTGAGCTCACCAGCTACTCTGCAGGAGTCTGCTCCCGTAAAGATTACAGTGTTGGAAACCCTACGGGGTAGTTCTATTGTGTCCTATATAGGGTCATGATGAGTTGGAATCGACTTGACAGCAACGGGTTTGGTTTTTGGTAACAATGAAAGGCAATGTACATTTCTTGAGCAACTCCATGTGCCACACACACTCATATAATGTCATCTCAATCCTGACAATAACTCTCCAAGACAGATACACTGTTTCAGTTAATGCGCCTGGCTGCTAACTGAAAGGCTGGAGGCGCCTCAGAACGGCCTGGTGATCTACTTCTGAAAAATCAGTCATTGAAAAGCCTATGGAGCACAGTTCTACTCTGATACACATGGAGTCACCATGAGTCGGAGTTGACTCAACGGCCACTTTTTTTTTTCTTTAATCATGTTTAATTATTTAGCGTCTGTCCTCCCCACAAGGCTGGAACCATAAGAGAAGAAATCACCTCTGTTTTAATCACCAATACACACCTGGCAGATAGCTGGTCAGTGCTTTCTATTCCTCAACAAATATTTTTTGGTAAATGAGTAAAAAGCATCTGGGATGTTCTCCCCTCTGCTTGCCAGCTTCATTCCCTTTCACTACAGGCCAGCTTGCTTGTTCTCATTGCACCTGAGCTCTGTACCCGTTTCTTTCATGGGAGACCGACTCCATCTCAGTTCTACTGCAAAAGATCATGGAGTAACGCAGCCTATTGAGGGCTGACCAAGTGGGCTCTCAGAGGAGTCGAGTCCTTTGGGGATAAAGATGGTCAGGGAAGTACAGTTCTCGGAAGTGAGGGGTGTTGAGCAACCTCACTTCTTGGGGACGTTTCTTGGCCACCCTGTACTTCAATTTCCTTATCTACAAAACGGGGAAAAATCCAATGTCCTAGGATAAATATGAGAATTAAAAAATCCTTATAAAGTGCTTAGAACTATGCCTGTCACACAGTAAGCCTGACTGACAAGTACAACATTATAAACCTACATACCCTGTTGCCGTCGAGTCAATTCCAAGTCATAGCGACCCTACAGGACAGAGCAGAACTGCCCCGTAGGGTTTCCAAGGTTATAAACTTTATAGGAGCAGGCTGCCACATCTTTCTCTCTCAGAGTAGCTGGTGGATTCGAACCGCCAGCCTTCCGGTTAGCAGCCAAGCACTTCACTGCTGCGCGACCAGGGCTCCTTCTAACAAGTACACTGGTCTACGATGATAATGTTGAAAAGTATCTAACATAGCAGGCATTGTCCTAGAGCAGGGGATCAGCAAATTTTTTTTGTATAAGGCCAGTTGGTGAATAATTTTAGGCTTTGCGGGCCATACAATCTCTGTAGGGACTCTTCAACTCTGTTCTTGTAGCAGGAACAGCAGCCACAGACAACACTTAAAGGAATGGCTGTGGCTGTGTTCCAATAAAATTTCACTTATAAAAACAGGCAGGCTGGATTAGGCCCACAAGTCATAGTTTGCTGACTCTTTTCTAGAGCAGTGCTGCCCAAACAATATAACGTAAACCACGTATAGAATTTAAAATTTATAGCAGCCACATTCAAAAAGAAAAGCAAACAGGTGAAATCAATTCATTTTACTTAACTGTACCAAAATACTGCCCTTTCAACATGCAACCAACAGAAACAAGTTACTGAGATATTTTGCATTCTTTTTTTCTTACTAATTCTCTAAAATTCGCTGCTTACAGCACATCTCAATTCAGACTAGCCACAGTTCAAGCGCTCAATATGGTTGTTAGCGGCTACCTTTTTGAACAGTACAGCTCTAGAGCAAATACTAATACAGATGATTAGACACACAACTATACTCCTAGCTTCTCCATATCAAAAAGTTTATATAGTGCCAGCAAAAGCAGGCCCTTGTTGAAGGAATACATAAAAAAGTTGGCGAATTTCAACTAACATTGTATGGGCAAGGTGCACAGATCTACACTAAAACTGCCTAACCCTGAGAAGCGGGGGAAAGATGAAATGGAAAGACATTTCCAGAAGCTGGTGAAAAAATCAGCAGTAACCTAATTTGAGATCTAAAGACAATTTTAAGTTTCTAGCCCTATCCCACACACCTCTTCAGGTTTGGGGGAGTCGGGGTAGAGGAAGCCCCTCCCTCTTAGGACAGAAATGATGCCAACTGTTGGTAGGATCGTTGCACTTTCTGAATAGCCGCTCAACACTGCACTAGGGCCCTTTCACCTTATGCTGATCACTAGTTAGGCAAAACGAGGGAAACTGACCAGCCCAAGAGCCTGGTCAAGCGCCGGTTTGGGTTCCGGTGGGTGGCGTTTAAACACTTGCGGCCCGAAGGGAACGCTCGCAGCAAGCAACTGGCGCACAAGCAGCAGCGGCCTCGAAGGTTCTGCCCACTTCGGCGACTTCCGCTGGAGGAGAGAGGACAAGAGAGGGGGCACCTTTGGGCCTACCCGACCCAGGGCGCCCCGAAGAGCCGCCCCGAACGGGGAGGGAGGGTGGGCTTCCACGGGAAACCAGGGCTCGCCGTTTTGCGGAGAAGAGGCCCCAAGGACCTGGGGCGCAGCTCACCAAAAAGTGCAGGTGAAGCCCGGGGGCACTCAGAGATCACGGCGTCCCGAAACAACTTCCGTTCTCCACTACGGGCGGGGCGGGACCAACAAAGGGTCAACCATTCCAAGCTCGCGGAGCGGGGAACACGCGCGTGCGTGCTAGGAAATGGCGCCTGCGCAGAGGGATGGGAGGTAGAGGGGCCGCCTCTCGGCAGCTGGCTGGCGTTCCATCGCTCAGCGAATTTTAAGAAAATAGCCACGCTGATTTTTTTTTTTTTTTTAGCAGCAAATGTGTTGATGTAGCCTAAAACTTACCCTTTGTCCTTCCAGTCAAGACAGTGCTCAGCCGTTGGTATAACTTTGGACATAATTGTGAATTACCTTTTTATTTAACGCAGTGGTTAATTCAACTAGAATTTATTGCACCCCAGCATGAATGCCACCACCCGTCTGTGAGTTTGTTGTACTGTGGTGGCTTGTGTGTTGCTGTGATGCTGGAGGCTATGCCACTGGTATTCCAAATACCACCAGGGTCTCCATGGTGGACTGGTTTCAGTGGCGCTTCCAGACTAAGACTAGGAAGAAAGGCCTGGCAATCGACTTGAAAATTAGCCAAAGAAAACCTTACGGATAGCAAAACTTATGACCATGAAGATGGTACAGGACCAGGCAACTTTTTCATTCTGTTGAGTCGGAGCCAACTCGATGACAACTAACAAGAACAGCAGCATGAAAAGTCAATGTGAAAATAGTAGACATTTATTAAGTAGCCATGTGCATCCCAGACTCCTCACCTGTGCAGATTTTTTGCCCTGCAAGGGGAGAGTAAAACCAAAGTGATGGTTGAAGCAGGGAATGCGGCAGCCTCCTCTGCTGATCCCCTCCTATAAGGTAATTTGGGGAAAGATTCCAGGAAGTAGGGCTTTTCTCTGGATTGGATGCTGTCAGGAAGCAGGGTGATTCTATGAGTAATGATTTAAAAAAAATTATTTTTGGTGGCAACATACACAACCAAACATTCACAGTTTCTACAGGAACAGGGCATTAGTGGTTACATACTTCACATTGTGTCACCATTCTCACTATCTCTACTCATATTGTTTCATCACCATTAATTTAGACTCTGCCCCTTAAAGTTCTCATCTGTGCTTTAGGTTAACTCTTGTCAGTTTACACTCAGATAATTCTTTACAAGAGTGCTATGCTCGAGGCAAAACTTTTTACTAATCGGGCTAAACTGTTCACTGTAACGATGGCTTCATGGGATAGTGTTGCATCAAGTTTTAAAGATTATTTCCAGGCAGATTTGGGGGATCCTCCAGTCTCAATGGATCCAGTAAGTCTGGTTTCCATCTGAGTTTGAAGTTCTGTGCTTTTCTTCCTTTTGAACAGGACCCATCTATTGGGTCCTATATCAAAAAGAGTAACATAATCTTAACTAGAAGTAGGAAGAGTAGACCAAGACTAAAACTGTAACTAGTAAAGCAGCAGCAGTGGTCATATTGGGCAGGATAGGAGGATGTTTGGTCATTTTTGTGATTTGAACAATGTTCATGCTAGTTCTGTATTCACGCACAATTACAGAAGAGTCTTGTTTTTGTCTTGATCCATCACAGTCAGAGAGTGGATTTTTCTGATGTTTGTGTTCTGTGAAATTATTTATTTTCAACAGGAGAACACAAAGGCCCAACTATGAGCACCCAGCCAGTTCGTAGCAATGCCAAGGTCCTGTGAGTACCCAGCCAGCACATAGCTGTCAGGGCTGTTTTTCTCTTTCTCCCCATCCTTGAAAATCCTGCAGGGTTAAAATGTTTGCTACTGTAAACGTCAGTGTAATTTTCACTTACTGGTATTTCTCTTCTTTTCCCATTGTTACTTTTGTGGTTCCTTTTTTGAGTACTCTTGCCCCCTCTTGGGAACACCCACTTAAAAATATGAAGTACTGCAGGTGTCTATAGCAACAATCCCTAGTTTTAAACAGTGGCCCAGGAGGAATACTTTCTTGGTTATAAAATTTAGAACACTTAATTATTAAAATAACTGAAGTTTGTCAAAACAATTGCACCCAAAGTATGTTGTCCAATTTTCCTACTTTGTCTTTTGCTGCCCATGCTTTTGGTGTCATGCAAGAATCCATTGTTAAAAACTAGGTCCCAAAGCATTACCCCTATGTTTTCTTCTAAGATTTTATGGTTTTCTCACATTTAGGTCCTTAATCCATTTTGAGTTAATTTTTGTGTATATGAGTCCAGCTTCATTCTTATGTGAAAATCCAGTTGTTCCAACACCATTTATTAAAGACTTGGGGAGGGGGTGTTTTAACCTATTTTTCATGGACTGTGCACTGAATGAAAAAAATAGAAATTAGTCAAAAGTGTAAAAAATAAAAACAGATTTTCCTCTGGTGAGGAGGAAAAAAAAATCATTTAAGAGGCAGACTGTAATTATTGTACAGTCCTGCTCTGTCTACCACAGTACAGGGAATCCTTGGGTTACGAACATCTGATTTACGGACAACTCCTAAGAGTGGACTGCCATAAAGCCTATTATATTAAAAATTTGAGTTAAATATGTACAGTGGTTCATAATAATGAATGTACCCACTACTTTGTGATGCTCATGAAAACATTGTGCGGTTTGGAAGAGTTTTTAAAGTGTTCTATATGCATAGAAAGATAAAATACATACTATATACTAAGACAAACATTTGACTAACTGACGCAAAGTAAGAACTGTATGTACCAGTTCTGACTAACCTACAAATTCAGCGTAAAGACAGACTTCGGAACAGATCTTGTTCGTAACCCGGGCACTGCCTGTAATCACATGTGACTATCGACATTTAGTTATAATTGAAAATCAGTTCCTCAGTCACAGTAGCCAAATGTTAAGTTCTCGATAGCCGCGTGTGGCTAGCGGATCCTGTGTTGGGCAGTGCAGCTGTATTCCATCAGACGTGTCCAAGTTCCATTGGGCAGTGCTGGCTGAGTTCGATTTGAATTAACCTACCATAGCAATAGGAGCCCCACTTGGTGGCTAACCTAAAGGTTGGTGGTTCAAACCTACTCAGCAGCTCGACGGGAGAAGGATCTGGTGATCTCCTCCCATAGAAAACCCTGTGAGGCAGTTCTGCTCTGTCACATGGGGTTGCCATGAGTCGGAGGCAATTCAGCTGCACCTAACAGCAACAACAATAGCAATGGATACTGAAAGACTTGCTAAGAAGTTCATTCTTTTGGCCAATTTTTAAATAGAAGATCTCTAGAAGTACTCCTATCTACGATAATTTATCATACGTAGTTTTCAGGCCTTTGTTTAAAAAATCATCTTTCAGCTGTTTTGAGGTTCCGGAATTCTCTTTGATAAAATTTTCTTTAGTGCTGTGGAAACCCCTTTTCAATCCTCATGAAGTCTCTGAATGGCAATACAGATATTCTGAGCGCATACAAAAAACCCTGGTGGTGTAGTGGTTAAGTGCTACGGCTGCTAACCAAAGGGTTGGCAGTTCGAACCTACCAGGCACTCCTTGGAAACTCTAGGGGGCAGTTTTACTCTGTGGAAACCCTGGTGGCGTAGTGGTTAAGTGCTACGGCTGCTAACCAAAGGGTCAGCAGTTCAAATCTACCAGGTGCTCCTTGGAAACTCTATGGGCAGTTCTACTCTGTCCTATAGGGTCGCTATGAGTTGGAATCGACTTGACAGCACTGGGTTTGGCTTTGGTTTTGGTGAGCTCATACACACAGCCCTTTTCTGCACATTCCCCAGGAACAGCACAGTCCTTTATGGTTCTTTCCCAAAGGTTAATGTTACACAGCTGAGGCAACACTTATGGCTGTTTTCCATGGGCTCTGAGGTGCTGACAGATGCTCATTTCCTGATAAAACACCAGGGCCAGACACAGGGCTGATCTGGGGCTGGTTGTATAAGTCACAGAACGTAATGCAGGGGGTACAAGCAGTGAACTGTTCCCTTCAACTCTCAGGAGTTAAGGAATGTCAGGAAGTGTATAACAAGGCACAGGTTACAGAAACAGAAACATTGTGTTTAAGTTCTGCGAGCCACATAACTTCACACTTGCATAGGTGAAATGACAGGGAAGGCGTGAACATAGTATCTCAGCTGAAAATCCCTGGGGGCTACCAGAAGGTTCCTGTTCATGTCAGACAATGTCTGGCTGGTGGGGCACAGGTTGATTAAACCAGGGGTGGCAGTGGGGGAAGTATCAGAAGGGCCAGGGGATAGTTTTGTCAAACAAATCAGCCAGCCTTTGTCCAAGCCGTGCAGGCCAGCATAGGGGTAGGGTGGAGAGGGAGACAGGACTCCTGGTTGCAAAAAAAAGAAGTTTCCCTAGCCCAGACATTCGTCATTTAAAAAAAAAAAAATCTTAAGGACTTCCTTCATTGATATTAAAAAAAAAAAACCAACAACATTGCCTTTGAGTTGATTTCGACTCACATCAACCCAATAGGACAAAGTGAACTGCCCCACAGGGTTTCCAAGGCTGTAATCTTTACCGAAGCAGACTGCCACATCTTTCTTCTGAGGAGCAGCTGATGGGTTTGAACCTCTGACCTTTCGATTAGCAGCTGAGCACTTAACCACAAGATATAAAATATTTCCAGCCCTTAGCAGGCTTTCTTCTGCCCCTCCCACTACCATGAGTAACCTCTATTTTGAAATCAGTCACTGTAGATTAGTTTTATCTGTTTTTGAATTTCATCAAAATGGACTAACACAATATGTACTCGTTTGTACCTAGCTTCCTTCACTTAACTTTATGTCTGTGGAAGTCACCCATGTTGTGGGTTTCCATTCTGTGTAGTATTACATTGTATGCCTCTACCATGATTTATCCATTTTACCGTTGATGGATCTTTGGGTTGTTTTCACTTGGGGGCTATTATGAACAAAGCTGCTGTGAACATTCTTACCCAGGTCTTTTGGTACACATTATCTTAGCACTAATTTCTCTTGAAAATAAACCCAGGAGTGGAATTGGTATGCCATCAGGTAAGTGTATGTTTAGCTTTAGTAGACACCTCCAAACCATTTTCCAAGGTGTTTGTTCTAATTGATGCCCCCAACAGCAACGAATGATATCAGTTGCCCCAGGCCTTTGCCAGCATGTGGGTTGTCAGTCCTTTTGGTTTTAGCCATTCTAAGAGGACCTGTCTAGGTCAGTGGTCTCAACCTTGGCTGCACATGAGAAAACTTTCAAAACTCTTAGTGGTCAGGCTGTGCCCCAGACCAATTAAATTAGAATCTTGGGTTGGGATCCAGGTATCAGCACATTTGAAAGCTCCTTGAGTGCTTCCAATGGGCAGCCAAGACTGAAAGCCACTGTGTTATGTTATCTGGCACTATCCTTAACTTCACCCCAAACTTTTTTTTTTTTTGAGAATCACCGATTTAACATATCCTTAGCAGTGTAAATTAAATGCATTAAGTTCTTTAGGGAATGAAAATGAGGTACATATTCTTATATAACAACTCTGTTTCTGTCAGTGACACATGAGGAAAGCCAGACCCAGAAGGCCCTGGATGCTTATGCCCACCCCTCCTTTTGGAACCTTAGCAAGAAGCTGGCTTAGCAGGTCTGAATTAGCCCTATGGAAAAGCACGCCAATCTCAGCGATCTTGTTATGCCACTTCCCCTAACTGAGCTCTGGAAGCTCCTTCTGTCCACTAAGGCCATTTCCTCAACCAGAAGCTCCCTTTCCAACTCATGTATAAATATAGATGAGGTGGAACAGGCCAGGTGTCTTCTGCTGGAGAACTTTTGTGAGTCCAGCTCATGGTGCAAGTGGGCCTCTCTGGGATAATGATGACAGATCTGAGGATTGCATGTGTGTTGTTGCTTCCCTGCCTATAAGTTACCCAGCAAACATTACCTAACCTACCTTGTTAGTGGTGTGTGTGGCCATGCCTTCTCACGTTATGTCACATCACATTTTTGTTTGAATGCCTGTTTTTAGTTCTTTTGGGTATAGACCTAAGAGTGGAATTGCTGGGACAGATGGTAACTCTACGTTTAACTTTTTGAGGAACTGCCAGACTGTGTTCCACAGTGGCTGCACCAATTTACATTTCCACCAGCAGCGTATGGAGGCTCTGATTGCTCCACATCTTTGTCAACACTTGTTATTGTCTGTCTTTTGCATTCTAGCCATCCCAGTGGGTATGAAGTTGGTATCTCATTGTGGTTTTGATTTGCATTTCTCTGATGACTGATGGTGTTGAGCATCTTTTTATGTATTTATTGGCCATTTGTATATCTTCTTTAGACAATTGTTTTTTCAGATCCTTTGCCCAAAACTTAATTTATTGAAGGATACAGTTTGGGCTCATTGATTCTGGACCAAGACCTCAGTGTTAAGACCAATGAGGCCAAGGAGTGCCCTTCCCTTTTCTTGTTCACTTGTTTTTAAAAACTGTTGGAATATTGCACATAGTATTGGATATGATCTATAATATAATGTAAATAGAATCTAATAGATTTTTGTCTCAAAAGGCTTTAGCTGTAAGATCATTTCTATCACAAGAACAAAGAGAGACACCTTTAAATTTAGTTCGTTGAACTGACAGGGCTCTGTAGGGTGTCAGCAGGAAGAAACTTGATTTTTTCTCCCTATTTCCTTGAAACAAGCTCTGTTGGATCTTTTCCCCCCTCCCCTTGTCTGTTCCTGGACTGGAGTTCGAGACTTGATCAAACTCCATGGCTTTTCCAGTCCATCTCAGGTATAAAGAAACAATTTTATTGTTAGGTTGTTAAAAAAGCCGGTCTAATATAACATCAAAATGTCAACTACTCATCTAATGCAAGGCTGTGACCCTCCCTCTGCTCATGTGTGATCCCTGGTCTAGGGACCGGCAAGGAGAAAGACAAGTGGATCACTTTCTTCTCTCTTTGTGTTCAGTAGAAGGGGTGGGACCCTTGCCTCTACTATTTCTGGTCTCTGCAGGGTCAAGGCAGGAGGAGGAAGGAGTGGTCAGAAGGTCTTATTTGGCTAGTACTGTTGTTACCTGATATTGGAGCCTTCCGTGTCTTAAAGTCCAAATGCTGCCTCTCTTGTTCTTTTTGTGGATCCACTTTTTTTTCCTGGAGACTCCTTTGTGGGGGCTCCTTACTCACCCATTTCCTGGTGCGCATGATACACTGTCTGGTTGACCCCACAGCACCTGCTTCTGGTGGCATGTCTCATACAGCCTTTTTCTGTTGGGTCACCTCACCTGCAGGCAGGCCTCTTGGACAGGATCCCTCCAGGACAACCCAAGGCCAGCCACTGGCTTGATGTGCTCTTGGCCCATGGGAACAAGCCAGCAGTCTGCTTTCCAGCAAGGCTCAGAAGCAGAGGCCGCTCCCTCAGCAGCCCCTCTCTTTGCCGTCACCGGCAGCTCTAGCAGGCTCCTTGCCTATTGAGATTTTTGGGAGAGTCAGACACCATTCCCTGTGCCCTTTCACGACAGGAAACACCTGCCAATGTCTCTGAGTGGTTCTCTCAAAATCCCTGCCCACTTGCGTTGAGTGGAGGAAAGGAAGCTTCAAGGACTCTTATGATTCTCTTCTTGGATCACTCTTGCTTCTTCTTGCTGAAGACAGGTGAGGGGCCATGGGTGGCAAAGCAGTTTGGTACTCACCACTTAGTAAGCCTTGCACAGATAGTCTGGCTTGTCTTTAGAACCAGTGGGCAGTTAATACCGTGCCCAGCTTTGGGGCCATGGAAGAAGCTCTGAGTCAGGAAAAGTCCTTTAACATCCTTTTGTTCCTGTGGTAATTTTTCAGTCATTTCCGTGCCTCTTGTTCTCCTTTTCCACACCATTTGTCTATTTTGCTGGTTTCTCTAGAGTGTGACTTATTTTACCATAGGCTTATGGCCACAGATTAACAGAGAAACGATGAAGGACCAACAAGTCTGGCTTGATCACTTCTTGACGTGTGCCATTAAAAAAAAAAAACAGTTGCCATCGAGTCCATTCCAACTTATGGCTACCCCATGTGTGTCAGAGTAGAACTGTGCTCCATAGATTTTTCAATAGAAGTAGATTGCCAGGCCTTTCTTCCATGGTGCCTCTCAAACCTCCAACCTTTTCAGGAGTTTGTACCACCCAGGGACTCCAGGCAAGCTCTAAATGGCTAAAACCACTTATTTGGGGGTATTTTTTAAAGTAATTGAATGTGTAAAAATTTGAGTTTGGCATCTGCAGCAGGCGTTGAGCTAACAGATCCCAGCCTGCTGTGAAGAGGTAAACAACATGGGGCTGAAATCAGTATACAGAAGCCACCTTTGGCTCATTTATAATAGCCCATTCCTGCAATGGATCCTTTCCCATAGTTCTGCCTCTAGCCCTCCAGTCCATTCTAAGGCTGGAACTCTAGTCTTCAAGGTGTGAGGGGTGGCTGAATTGGAAAGTGCTGGGTGCTGAGAAATAGGAATGCACAAGACTCTGGGGAGGGGAAAAGGAGTGAAGAGGGAGCAGGCGATCCTGAAGACGGTCATCTTTGCTGTTTGCTTGGAGGCAGCCATACACATGTGCATTGGCTGCCACAAGGGGGCGCTGCTAGAACTGCCCCCCAAAAAAACCCCCAAAACCAAACCCATTGCCATGGAGTCGATTCTGACTCATAGCTACCCTATAAGACAGAGTAGAACTGCCCCATAGAGTTTCTAAGGAGCACCTGGTGGATTCCAACTGCTGACCTTTTGGTTGGCAGCTGTAGCACTTAACCACTACACCACCAGGGTAGAGAGGTTATAAAACATGAAAGAGGCTAGTTAGGAAAGTGTCTCTCCTGTTCGTCAGGAGAGCTGCGTGACTGTAGCTTGGACATGTCTTAGAAAAATAAAGGTTTTAAAAAGGACAGTGATAGGAATAGAAAAGGTTATAGAAAAAATTTGTCAGTGTCCAGAAAGATCTGTAGATGTGGGGATGGTGAGGTTCCAGACAGGAAGACTATTTCTCAGGCCTCCGTACCTGCCAAGACTCCAGTACCATTCACCCCCAGGAGCCTGCTGACATCTAGGGGCTATCGGTAGCCTGGGTGGCAGACCAGGGGACATCCTCGACATAAAGGAGTCAATTGGTGGCTGGATTATATGTGATTCTTGTGTGACTTCAGTCACAACCTGCCTAGCACTGAGAGTTGAATACACTCTAGGTGTCCCAAGTCAGTTGGCCCACTGTCACATAGATGCAATTCATCCTAAAGGTGGATAATACTTCTTAAAGTAAATTTTTATTGGAGCATAACAAATATAGAAAAGTAAGTGCATAACCATAAGTGTACAGCTCGATGATTTTCACAAAGTGAACAGGCCCATTCAAAAAGCATCCAGATCAAGAAATAACATCGCCAGCACCCCCAGAAGCCCCCTTTGGGCTCCCTTCAGCACCCACTCGCTCAGAGTAAACACAATCCTGACTTCTACACCATAGGTTAATTTTGCCTGATTTTGAACCTTATATAAAGGGAACCCCACAGTATACTTTCTGGCTTCTTTTGCTTAATGATGTTCTTGAAATTTATCTGTTGTCATGAATAGCATTAGTGTGTTCCTTCTCATTTCTTTATAGTATTTCATTGAAGGAATGTACCACAATTTATCCATTCTACTTCCAATGAAGAGTTGGATTGTTCGATTGGGACTGTTAGAAATAGTGCTGCTATGCATTTCCATTGGAGCCCTGGTGGTGCAGTGGTTAAGAGCTTGGTTGCTAACCAATAGGTCGACGGTTTGATTCCATCAGCTGCTCCTTGGAAACCCTATGGGGCAGTTCTACTCTGAGTGGAATTCACGGATGGTAGTAATGGTTTTGGTCATAAATGATGCATTGATGATTCCAATTTTCTCGTGTGATTTTTTTTGTACCTGGAAAAACCAATTCCAATTGTGTTTTGAGTAACATTGTCAATGAAGTATGTATATAGGCTCTCAAAGAAATTACTGAGCAGGAAAGTATAATTAAGCCTTGCCTACTTACCTTTATTCCAGCACTCTTTACACTCTGAAAAGCAGCTACAGGATGGGGGAAACCATAACAAGCAAACAAACTAACAGAACAACTTAGAAATGGAAAACAACTTATGTTATGGTTCTGTTATGGATTAAATTGTGTCCCCCCTCCCCCCAAAATATGTGCTGAATTCCTGGCTCTTGTACCTGCGGATGTAATCCTGTTTGGAAATAGGGTTTTGCTTTTGTTAATGAGGTCATACCATTGTAGGGTAGATCCTAAACCTAATCACTTCCGAGTTATAAAAAAAGCAGAATAGACACACAGACACATACAGAAGTGGAAGACAGAAGCCAAGGAACACCAAGGATTGCCAGTAGACACCAGAAACCAGGAGAGAGGCTTACAGAAGGAATCAACATGGCTGAGATCCTGATTTGGACTTCTAGCCTCCAGAACTGTGAGAAAATAAATTTTTGTTCTTTCAAGCCACCCACTTGTGGTATTTCTGTTATGACAGCACTAGGTAACTAAGACAGCTCCCAAATTGATTAAAGGTATACACAGGAGAATTTTTTGTTTTGGTCAAAACTATGCTTATGTAAGGAATCGACTCACTGGCAAGGGTTTGGTTTTTTAAAACTATCTTAAGCCCACTTAGAAAGATCGGTATAACAGCAAAAACAACTTTCAAATTTAGAGTGTTAAAGGACCACAGACACTGTCCCTTCTAACACCCCCATTTTGAAGTTGAGGAACCTAAGAACCTGAGTTGCCCGTGGTCTCAGCTGGGCAACCCTCCTGGCTCCAGGACAGCTCTCACCACCATACCAGCACTGCCACCTCTGAAGACGTCCATCCATTTAGAAACCATCTTGAGGAATTTTTTTTTTCATGTGCACATTAACAATAGAATTTTTATGAAGCAGATATGACATTGAAAAACATAAGAATTCCAAAACTGTCATAAATAACTACTCCAATCTGTATGAAATCCGTTCTCCATATTATTTATTCACATTGTAAAAAAAAACCAAAACCCAGCAAAATTTGAACATAAGGTTTATTCTGAGCAGTTATTCTGTATGCATGTAGGGAGACCATTTTGATTCCAGAAAAAGCAAATGGCTCGAAGAAGCTAGGTACAATGGAGCTTATAAAGAGGAGGGAGAAATAAAGAAAATCAACCATTGGCTCATCTTAACATGATTGATAGAACCCTGCCCTCTCCCTTTTACTGAGATCAACTGATATCAGGTCACAAGATGGTCTCTGGCCTCCACCTAATGATATCTTTTGAAATTCAAATTAAGCAACCTGGGCTTCCAACAGGAAAGAAAGTTATTTGCAATTTGGGGTGAAAGAAATGCTGCTGGTGGATTAATTTTGGTCAGGAATTTCTTTAATGTGAATATTTGGTTTCGTGGGTAAGAAAACCCCCAAATCAAAGCAAGATACCTGCTATTAATTTCTCCCTTTGACATGTTCGAAAATCCCAAAGTGCATGCTACCTTGGTATTCCCTGACCGGATAGAATGAAGTCGCATCTACCCAGTGCCACAGCACTGAATAGAGAAAGAGCACAGCTATTTCACATTTGCAGCCACTGTCTGACTGAATTAAAGAAGAAAAAAGTTGAATTTATTTGCACTGACTTTTTGTATATTGATCCAGTCTAAGCCTTCTTGACGTTTTTGGAAGGCCTCAGAATTGTCGAGGGAGTTTTAAAAAGTTCCCCTTAAAACCAGTGTACTGAGATACAGTCACCAATATTTAGTAAAAGCCAGTGTTTAAAATACAAACATATGTCTAGCCACTACCACTTCCTCTTACTCTGACTTGGAGGGGAAGTGTTCAGTGGTTTGGACTGTCAGTTTGGTAGCTTTCAACCTTCCACAGGAATTGCATTTACTCAAAAATGATGCTAAATAGTTATTATCCAATTCACTCTATCAGGTTTCCAAGCAATTTTAAATGTTCTAAAAGAATACTTGATAGCAAGAATATTTGACTAAAAACAAATAATCACTCTTGGAGGTGAGTATCAAATTATAACATGTTCCAAAATTTGATTGTTCTCCCTCAAAATGTAGAATGCTTTCAGTCATGTTTATTTACTTTACAGAAATTTAATCACCTGATGTCTTATGGTCTGATTGTAACATGATTTAAATAGTACTGAGAAAGTAAGTTCCAGAAAGCAGTATCTCCTTTCGCTCAGGAAAGGTGAGCTGTGCCTGTTTCAAGAGCGAGAATGTTATTGGTAATGTGCATTTGTTGTAAGGAGCCAGCACTCCCACCCAGCTTTTCTGTCATCCTCTCATCTAACTGATCCCAGAAAGGTAGGAGTCTGATGTTGGGAGGCACTTCTCCATGGGTCTCTTGTGTTTCCACCCATCTGCTCTGCAAAGGCATTGACAGCTTTTGTTCTGGACTATCTTTTTCAAGGATGTTTGTATAGTGAACAGCCTGGGAGGATAGAGATAGGGTCTTCTTTACAGGGGGCAGATTTGTTTCCTGACCAGGTGTCTTAGTTTTCTAAGGCTGCTGTAACAAAAATACCACAAGGTGGATGGCTTTAGAGAACAGAAATTTATTATCTCACAGTTTGGGAGGCTAAAAGTCCAAATCATGGCATGGGCCCTAGGGGAGGGGCTGTCCTTGTCAATAGCCCCAGAGTTCCTTGGCATTCCTTGGCATCTGTCATCCTCCTGTGTGTCTCTGTGTCTATTCTGCTCTTTTTATAAGACACCACTTAGAAGTGATTAGGTTTAGGACTACCCTACTTTCATAATACCTCAGAAGGAGTAGCAGCTTTTACACAAAAGTAGAGAAATAAGAGATTGTGAACAAGAGTGAAACAAGGAGGACACCAGCCTCAACTCCAGACTGGGGCCTATATGGAGTGTGGGAAGATGAACTGCTTTCGTTGGATAAGGCTGCAGGGGACAGGTGTCTTCAGGAGAGAGCATGTTTTCATCTAAGGTTGAGAGATGGAGGACAAGATCTGCGGGCTTATCAGACAATGGAGTCTATGTGATGGGGGGAGAAACAGTGGGAGTCTGTGTCAGGAGAAGGAAGCCCAAATGGGTTGGGGAGGAGAAAGTGGGATAAATGACTAGAGGAGTTTGCACCTTGGGTGGTGGCCAAGGACGACAGGTATGGGAGCCATGGCTGAATTAGCTGATCGTAGGTTCCCCAAAGGAAATCGAGTCGGTGCTGGTGGAAGCGACAGCCCCGTGGCACTGTAGGCCACTGAACAGAATTCAAAACAATTGGTGTTTAAGGGCCTAAAAAATTAGTACCTAAGAAGATTGTCTTGTGGTGGAAATGTCAGAGGCAGCTCCGAGGGGTCGGAGGGAGTGGCCACCTGGATCTACCCTGTGCTTTGTTTGAGAAATCCGAGATAGACCAAGAGAGAATTTATTTTTCTCTCATGTAATAAAAAGTCCAGCAGTGAGCATTCTGGGACTGGGGTAGAGACTCCACAGTGTCATCAGGGACCCAGGCTTCCTCCAGCTACCATTGGTAGGATGTGGTCCTTGCCTTCACGATCACAAGGTGGCTCATGGAGCACCTGCTTTCACAACCTCATTGCAGGTAGGATGAGGGAGGAAGAGAGATGGCAAAGGGGATTGCCAGCTAAGAGAGTCCCTTTTAATAATTCTTCTCAGAAGCCCCACCAATGATTTCAGCTTACATCTCAATGGTGCCCCCATCTGTAGGAGAGACTGGGATATGCAGTCTTTTAGGTGAGCACGTTGCCCCTCACCACCCCCCATCCCCCCAAAAGATCTATGGCTATGCTAGTAAGGAAAAAAGGTGAAAATGGCTGTTGGAGAGGCAACTAGAAGTCTCTGTCACAGATATGGAATATTATTATTCAGTTTAACTTAACTCAGCTTTGTGCGTTGATTTTTCATCCAAATGTAGCATGGTTCTCAGGCCTCCCTGTTTCATTTCTGGTTCAGTATCTCTCCCTTTAACCGGATCACTGGGGTACTGTCCTTCATTGTAAGTTCTCCCCTCCAACTTCCTTTATTCGAAGCCACAGCTGTGCTCTCAAATTTCCTTGTCCACTGAAGAGATGGAAAGTCTTTATCAAGTTTCTACTACAATATTGGTATCACCTGTAGCAGTTCATAGTAACCCTATAGGGTCCCTGCGAGTCGGAATCAAGTTGTAGCAGTTAGCTTTTGCTGTGTAACAAAACCCGAAAAACCTGTTGCTGTCAAGTCCATTCCGATTCACAGTGACCCTACAGAACAGAGTAGAACTGCCCCATAGGGTTTCCAAGGGTGTAAATCTTTACGGAAGCAGACTGCCACATCTTTCTCCTGCAGAGCAGCTGGTGGGTTCGAACTGCTAACCTTTCGGTTAGCAGCCTAGCACTTAACCATCGCACCACTAGGCCTACTTGCTGTGTAACAAACCATCCGAAAACAACCACTGTGACTTTAAACACTTTATTACCTGTTATGAGCCTGTGGGCTGATTTGCCTCAGCTGGGCGGGTTCTTAATCTGATCTCACTGGAAACAGGATTTGTTTGTTTGCTTCTATTAGTCGTAGTTATCCTAACATACAGCTACAGTCCTGTATAGCTTTTGTATGCCAAAATTCACTCCCACTAAGGGAAAACAGGAAACCCTAGTGGCGTAGTGGATAAGTGCTGCAGCTGCTAACCAAGAGTTCAGCAGTTCGAATCCACCAGGCACTCCTTGGAAACTCTATGGGGCAGTTTTACTCTGTCCTATAGGGTCGCTATGAGTCGGACTTGACGGCAGTGGGGTTTTTTTTTTTTTTAAAGGAAAACAATGTGTTGGTTGTTGTTTTCTTCCCCCAACATCTTTAAAAGGTTGATGTGTTAGTTGTTTTAAAGAGAATATTGAAGAAGGATTACTAAGGGTTTCAATCAGGGGTCGATTAACCGGTAAGCAGGGTATGCATCTGCTTGGATTGAGCAAGGTACACACACGGGCTTGACTGTATTTTCTTGCTAATCTGTGGTGAGCAATTTCACATGGGTTTCACATCGTTGCTGCGGTGGGGGACAGGTGAAATTGTGTGCACTGCAGATTTGTGGGATGGCACAGTTGGGCCCATGTGTACCTTGCTTATTGGGTAATCCAACTGTGGTTTCAATATAAAAGAACTTCAGCAGTGAGGCCACAAACTTTAAAGATCAGCAAGTGGGCTGCCTTCTCTCTTTCCTCCCACTGCTTACTGCCTTAATTTCCTTAGGTGGTGGCGAGCAAATATCTGGGGAACCTTCTGTTGAAGAGGAGTCTCCTACTTGCTTCTAACCCATAATCTTAAAACAGAATATAGTGCCATCCTCAGAGAGTATACTCAGATTCATTACCAAGCAAAGTTTTTCTTGAATTCGGAAGAAAAGACACAGAAAAGGAATTCTTTTTTTTGAGCCCCGCTACCTGCCAATTTGTTCCTGGGTGGTGCAAATGGTTAAGTGCTCGGCTACTCACCAGAAGGTTGGAGGTGTGAGTCCACTCAGAGGTGCCTCAGAAGAAAGGCCTGGAGATCTACTTCTGAAAAATCAGCCATTGGAAGCCCTATGGAGCACTGTTGTACTCTGACACACATGGGGTCACCCTGAGTCAGAACTGGCTCGAAGGCAGCTGCTTCGGTTTGGTCTGGTACCTGCTAATTTAGTTTTAGGTGATTCTCTCAGGCCTTGAGTTCAACAACTTAATGCTCATTTGCATTGCAGTTGTGAGGCCTAGTTAATCAGTCATGTTTTCCCATAATAGGAAATAATTTTTTAAAGCATATAAAGAGTATCCATACATAAAAACAAAAACCACGTTTCCCCGCAAAGCAAATAATTATACACAATTAAACATCACGTAAAAAACATGTTTTCTTACTGATAAAAATTTAAACGATGACACAAGATGATTATTTGGATATTATTATTACACAGAATTTAAATATACAAACTTGGCTATGAAAGGTCAAGCTAAGTTTCCAAGTAGTGCCATAAAAATCAAATAGTTAAGCATTCTTTGTGCTTTTTTTTGGTAGTTCTGAAAATATTGTATAAAGAAGTTGATCAACTCATGTAGAGAAATCAGATTTATGGGGGGGCGGAGCTCAGCTGGCATGTCCACATTTTATAAATTCAGAAATGAACTAGAAGACACAGTGGCACTATATTTAAAGCACATACTGGCACATCTTATACAAGAAAGGCGTCTCACAGTGACATTTCTTGTGGCGTGTTTCCATTTTTCGGTTTGTATTTCTAAAATGGGGTCTATGATGTGCTATCAAAAAGCAGAGAACTGACATAAAAAGGCAAATATATAAAGGTAAATATATAAAAATATAAAGGGCACCGGGAACATTCAACCGTCCACAGCTAGATGGCCATCTGGACAGAAGCCCGAAACCAGCAAGACACCATCCACTGCGATTTCACCGGTTTTTCCCTTGCCACGTTCTGCTTCGAAAATGATCTAATATGGAAAGAAAATAAAAAATTACTTCAGAATATTCAAAACAAAGATATACTAGCTGTTCAAGAGGACAAAATTCATGTGTTCCTGTTGCATGTTGTTGTTGTTACCTGCCATTGAGTTGGCCCCCAACTCAGGGTGACCCCACGTGTTACAGACAAGGCTTCCACCCAGTTGCAATTTCTAACAAGTTCCCAGGAAGATATACATAAGAATCACCTGGGGATTTTGTTAAACTGTAGATTCTGATTCAGTGTATCTGGGGTGGAAATGCAAACTCTGAGCAGGGCACTTGTAAGAAATGCAGATTCTCAGCAGGGGTCCCAACCAGTTACAGAGTAGAACTGCTCCGTGGGGTTTTCTTGGCTGTAATCTTTACAGAAGCAGATTGCCAGGCCTTTCTTCCATGGTGCTGCTGGGTGAATTTGAACCCTCAACCTTTAGGATAGCAGCTGATCACAAACTGCTCGTGCCACCCGGGTTCCCACCTATTGTGTAGGTAGAGGTGTCTATGTTGAATATACGTATAGTAAGATAATGCTTTCCAGATGACAGGTGTCCAAACCAAGGGAGTTACGCTCCGAGAAACATGATCATTGAAATACCTAAAGGAGTCTCAAGAGCCCCATAGACTGTAGGAATCTCCAGCCTGTTGCCTGACCTGCAGATTTGGGACTTGCCAGCCCCCACAACTGCATGAGCGAATTCCTTAAAATCTCTTTTTCTCTCTCTCTATACATGTATACATATAAAAATAATATTTATCTTACTGGTTCTGTTTCTCTACAGAACATTGACTAAGACATCCTGGAATACAAATCTTAGAGAGAAAACCAAACCAAACCCAGTGCCGTCAAGTCGATTCCGATTCATAGCGACCCTATAGGACAGAGTAGAACTGCCCCATAGAGTTTCCAAGGAGCACCTGGTGGGTTTGAACTGCCAACCCTTTGGTTAGTAGCTGTAGCACTTAACCACTACGCCACCAGGGTTTTCTTTAGAGAGAAAGGGGTATTTAATTTGGAACATGTTATTGTTCTTCTATAAAATGACACACACATATTCCATTAAAGTGGAATTCAACATTTGCATATGCATACTGCGGTTATAAATAGATTAAAAGTATGTATTCGTGTTACCGTGAAATGATGATGAATTTTTACTTTGTTTCAATATAGTAATTTTGTCTTTTCAAAACTTTTTTTGGTAAATTCAAATGTACAGCAAATTTGGCGTTCTAAAGAAAAATCTGTTAAGAATCATGCTCATAACAGTGCCATTGTGCAACTGTTCACCATCCCCAACAGCATCTCTTTTATGCTTCATAAATAGTCACAGATTAGTTTTCAAGACCACAGAGTTGAAGTTACTTCAGGCTTTCTGTCATCACTGTATTTGGCTTTCTCTGGCTGTCCAAAGGGGAGCCACCACTGTCTGTCAGTTTGTTATACTGTGTGTTGCTATGATGCTGGAAGCTATGCCACTGGTATTTCAAATACTAGCAGGGTCACCCATGGTGGACGGATTTCAGCAGAGCTTCCAGACCAAGACAGACTAGGAAGAAAGGCCTGGCAATCTACTTCTGAAAATCAGCCAGTGGAAACTCTATGGATCACAACAGAACACTGTCCGATACAGTGCTGGGAGATGGGCCCCCTAGGTTGGAAGGTCCTATACAATAGCTGCAACGGTAGACTCAAACGTACCTGTGATCACGAAGATGGCCCAGGACTGGGCAGCATTCTGTTATACATAAGGTCGGAGTTGACTCCACGGCAACTAGCAACAACCAAAGGGAAGAGGGAGAACCCCAGAGGGACATATGAGAGTGAAGAGAGCCTGTGACTACACACTCCCCAGGCGGCTACATTTTCCTTGTAAGCTCCCTGTGGTTATTTTCTTGAGAACTGTTGGAGAGAAGCTATCGCTGTGCAGTGAGTAATAAACACAACTGGGTATAGAAGCTTTTTAATCAACTCAACCAGCAACAGGTTTAGTTTTTGGTGAGTCTCTTTTTGGGAGGGAACTGCTTTCAGAAGATATTAAAAAAAAATTTTGGGTAATTTAAAAAGGCAATGGTGAGCCAAAAAGTAGCCCTTTACAGAAGCTGCAGTGGGAGGGATAGCAGGGAATGGGCACAGGTATATCTAGCTCTTGGGATATGGAAACTTCTCCATCATTAAAATCTCTGAATGATACTACCAGGGTAACTAAAAAGAAGTGGAAGGATAATTAATTCTGACATTAATTTGTGTTTGTTTTTTCACTGTATTTTTCCCTAACTTGGTACAAAAAAATTGAGCAGGCCTTTTATGTTCCCTTTTGCCAAGGAAATTTGAGGATACAGTGATTGAAAGCAGGATTTTCTAGACGGCAATCCCCTTCCTGATGTCTGTGCCCTACAAGCTTACCCTCCTTGAGGGGATTGTGCTAATAGAAGGTGGAAAAGTGCCTCTGAGAGAAGCAGAAGCCGTGAAGGGAGAATTGAGATTCTCCAGGATTAGGAAGCTGCACCACTGCTCTCCTGGCAGGGCCCTGGAAGGGCAGTGGCTGCCTCGAGGCTGATTCTCAGCAACGAGACTCCAGCCTCAGCAAAGGTTTCTGTGTCCCAGCCTAGCGTGGAAGCTGAAGAGATGAGTGACTTCGCATAGGTACAGACAGTGTGGGAATTGGTGGCCACCATGATGAAGGGAAGATGCTTTACTCCCCTCTTAATAACTGTGCCACTCTGAGCCTCCCAGAAACTCAGGTTATACTAGGGAGGGGGCCTCTGCCTATAATTCTACTTGGCCAAATAGCTGAGGGTGTACTTCCTCTCAGCCTATTAGAATGGGGCTTTGTATTCAGAGGTAAGTTGATTTAGAGAAAGAAATGTGACTTATCTTGTACGCCTGAGTTTGTGGAGTGTGATTCATATCTGCTACAAATATCCACAGCCATTATTATGTTGATAAACTGGAAGATGTGCTTTAGTCTGGACTATTTGGCATCCCCACCCTCCAATATCCCCATCAGTGTTTCCCCAGGTACTGGAAAAGTTCAGGGCATACACACTTGCATCA
The DNA here is from genome assembly GCF_024166365.1 of Elephas maximus indicus. NCBI lineage: Eukaryota > Metazoa > Chordata > Mammalia > Proboscidea > Elephantidae > Elephas > Elephas maximus. The sequence goes on from NC_064846.1 coordinate 166,011,464, forward strand.
GGCCCCTGCTGGGTCTTGGCATCACTCTTTATAGCAGTATTGTATTATAGTGTGATTGCTAACCAGGATGTTTGGGGCTGTGTTTTTAAAAATGTGCGTTCTTACAAAGCACTGTTTTGATGGCATATGCTCTACTACCACCACCAAGCTACCATATTCTATAAAACAGATTTCCCCAGCACATAATTTCAGTCAACCTGGAGTTAATTTTGAATGTTGTGCAGAGGCATACTTCAGTTCTCCAACAGAGGATGTCTTTCATACATAGCATGGTTCAGTGCCATCATCCCGAAACCATGCTACAAATACAACAGTGTAAACATGTGGATTGCATTTGTACTGATTCAAATGCATTGCAGTGGGAATATACTAGAATTAATGTGTGTGTGACTGCTTTTACCATAGAGGGAAAGAATGGTTAGGCGTTTCATTAACTAGGGCCCAATTTATACTTTATTCATTAAAAAAAATTTTTTTTTTATTCATAGCCATGTCTTATGATGTATTTTAAGTAAGATGTTCTGCTTTGATGAAAGTGTGACAAGTAAATGAAAAAGTGTTATTACCATTTGACACTAAGGACTAGGCTCTCTGGTCCGTCACCTAGGACCAAGAAATAGGATCAAACAAAGTATAAGTGGAATCCCGATTCAATGACTTACTAATTGTTCTTCCCATCTTGTTATTATTTGCTGGCACTCATCTTCTCATGTATCTCCTTCTAGTGTTCACCCTTTTCCTTTCCCACTGTGACCCAACTTTTCACAAGGGTCCACAGTGGCTGTCTTCACAGCTCTGCTCCCTTCCCTCCTCCTTGCTCTGCAGTGTGGCTTTTGCTCCTTCTCCTCCAAAGAAATAACTCCTGCAGAGCTCACAAGCTATATCCCGATGCTCAAATTTGATAGACTTTGCCATTTTTATCTTGTTTGTTCTTTCTGAATATTTGATCCCATTGACCAGCTTCCTCTTAAAACTCTTTGTTCCCTTTTCCTTCATTAAGCCTGCTTTGCACTAAAGGATTAACTCAGTTGTCCAAACCCTGCACATTCCAAAGAAAGGACTGGCTTTTAAGTGGCTCCTGGAGATAACCTCTAAGCCCTTGGAATAGCCTGCCTGATAAGAGTGTCTTTGTTTATCCGAGGCCTTGGGCCATGCCAAATAGTTTATGCTAACAATGTGATTTATAGTGGGGTCTAAATGACCTACCGCCAACAAAAACCCTGGACACCAAGGCTCAGGTGAGCTTCTCTGGTTGGCAGTACTCCTGGTGTGTTGCCATGCATTGATTGTTGCTGGGAGCATTAAGAGCTATTCACACAACTCCACTGGGAGAGGACAGCTGGAAGCTTATACTTGCTCTCTCCTGGATGTTGCCCTATGTGCCTTTTCCCTTTGCTGATTTTAATCTGTAACCTTTCACTATAATAAAGTGTAATTATAACAGCTTTTCTGAGTTCTTGGAGTCCTTCTAGCGAATCATTGAACTTGAGGGAGATCTTGGGGACACCGACAACACAGTTCAGTTCAGTTAAAAAACATTTTAAAAATCTCCTTCTAGCTGCCGTGCATTGTGGTAAGTGCTGGACATAAGACAAATGAACAAACTGTTCTTTTACCGATTAAGGAATTTATAGTCTGCTTTGGGGAAAAGTTGGTGAGAGGAGCCTGACACACAAACAGATCATTTCCATAGAATGTGATATGTACCTGACAAGTATTATCATTAGTTATGCTAGTTATTCATTACCTTGCCTACATCACTCCAGAATGTGAGCTCTTCAAGTGTAGGGAACAAGCCTTATTCGTCTTTGTATCTATCCCTAGTGCCTAGGCACTTCAGTAAGTGTTTGTGTATATGTGTTTGTGTTAAAGGAGCCTTGGTGGTGCAGTGGTTAAGCACTTGGCTGCCCAAAGGTTGTCAGTTCGAACCCACCAGCTGCTCTGCAGGAGAAAGATGTGGCAGTCTGCTTCTGTAAACTTTTACAGCCTTGGAAACCCTATGGGGCAGTTCTACTCTGTTCTATAGGGTCGCTATGAGTCGGAATCAACTTGAAGGCAGTGGGTTTGGGTAGGGTGTGTGTTCAATCATTAAAAAGGAATGTAAATATCTAGTTTAATCATTTTTGCCACTTACACTTTTGGTAGTATCCGTCTCTTGATACAACTGGATTTTCCCTGTCTTCCACCTTTCATCTTCACTCTTGGTCTCCTCCCATGCCAGGGCATTGTTACTGTTTTTCACAAATACCCGAAGCTTCCCCACTTTGTCTCCAGCTAGCCGGTAATCAAAGAGCAAACAGAAGTTGCTTTGGGGCTGCAGGTTGGGGAGGAGAAGTTTCAATCGGCCAATGTCCTTCTTGTGCCCCACCAAGGCCGGAACTGCCATGTAATAGCCAACAGCTTTAAGAGAAGAAAATGCACAGTTTCCAAGGTCATTAGAAAGGGTTTGGCTATAATATAGAAAATAGGTATAAAAATGAACCATAGTCTCCTAGAGGGAAAATTGATGTCCTTTTCGTTTTGAGCATAGGAAAAACAGTTTCGTGCCAAAATGGATTTTAGAGATCATACAGTTGAAATCCTTTGTTGTACAGACAGAAACTAAGGAATTTGTCCATGTTCACAAAGCTTGGTAGTGGCCAATACAGTGGAAGAATCTAATTAAAACGGCCTTTAGTACTACTGGTAATTTCCAAATGACAGAGCTTATATTCCAGAAGTTCATTTCCACCTTGGTTGTCTGAACCTTAGAGTGCATTTTTCCACTGAGTCAATGACATGTATGATGGCTAGGGTCGGTCCACAGCATGGTATTTAATCTACACACGCCTGCATTTGTACTGATGGTTTTGTGGAGGCCAACCACCATGTGTAACTTATCACTCCAAATTCCAATTTAGGATGACAGGAGCACATCAGCATCTACTCCTGCCATCTTCTAAGTATCCTTTAACCAGTGGTATTGGGCTTTTGCTCACCTCCAGTCTTGTGGTTTTGGCTTTGATGAACTTGGACAAAGACTTTCGCAGAGTAGAGTCTGAAAAAGTTGAGAAGAAGGAAGAATTTCTACAGAGACTGGGAGAAAGACAGTGGGGAGGGGTGGGGTTTTCTGCTAGTGCAATCACCACAGGCACTTGCAGGACCCAGGTTGCCATTGCCTTAGTTTGCACTGGACCCAGAGACTGTCCTGTCTTCTTCCCCAACTCACAGAGTTACCAGATTCAGCAAAACAGCGGATGCCCGGTTAAATCTGAATTTCAGATAAACAACATGTCACAGATACACTAAAATAGTATGTGCTGTTTGTCTGAAATTTAAATTTAACTTTACACTTTAGTTTATCTGGCAAGCCTACCAGCTAAGAACACTTTCTTCTTCTCTGACCCACTGTGGCAGCTTTCCCCTCATCTCCTGACTAAAGCCCACTTTGACCTGTTATATTGCTGATTCATCCCATGTTTCCTTTTTATATTTAACTCTGGAGGGAAAGACCAGCCTTCGGAACTTGGAGTTGCTATGTTACATGTGGTGGTTAGGCTTCATGAAACCATCAGTACAAATGCTGGCATGTGTGGGATTAAATACCACACTTGGACTGACTCAGTGGAAAAATACATTCCAAACAGCCAAGGGGGAAATGGACTTCTGGAACACAGGCTCTCTGTCAGTTAGACATTACCTGCACTAGAGATCTGTAAAGCCCTGGTTGCACAGTGGTTAAGAGCTTGGCTGTTAACCAGAAGGTTGGCAGTTCAAGTCCACCAGCTGCTCGTTGGAAATCCTGTGGGGCAGTTCTACTCTGTCCTATAAGGTCGCTATGAGTTGGAATTGACTCAACGGCAGTGACAACGGGTTTGGTTTTGAGCCTGTACACTCCCAAGAAATCATTTTATTGGTAAGGGACTTTAGTCCGGGAAGGTTTAACAGCTGTCCCTAATTATGTCATCAGCCCTCAGGAGCTAGGGCTTGGATTTACACTCAAAATGGGATCTGCAAGCCAGTCCTTCTACCCTGGGGGAAACGTCAAAAAAAAACCAAACCTCCTAGCGATGTGACTAATAGCCGCCCTATAGGACAGAGTAGAACTGTCCCATAGGGTTTCCAAGGCTGTAATCTTTACGGAAGCAGACTGCCACATCTTTCTCCCATGGAGCAGCTAGTGGGTTTGAACACTGACCTTTTGGTTAGCAACCGAGTGCTTAACCACTGTGCCACTGGGGCTCCTGGGGGAAAACTTGAGTCCCATCAGTAGCGTTCAAGTAGGCAGTGGAAAGGGCTTGAAATCTGCAGCCCAGAGCTGAGGTTAAGAAAACGCAAGGCCAGGCGGCCCAAAGGCAATCCTCAAACAATAGGAGGGAAAACTCCTTCCAAGAGTTCAGGTCACTGACTTGAGCCTCAGTATTGTTTTGATGTTTGAGGGGTGACTTACTCCAACTCCAGATATAGGTGAAGGTCATCTCTCCTTTCAAGATTTATTTCCCCCCCAAAACAAAATGAAAACTATAGAACATCATGGCTGGTAAACTGGAAAAAAGGAGCAACTTCTTTCTTCCTTTTCCCCAACCCTTCCAAACCTTACATGCATTCCAGTACCTCTTTCTCAGCGGCAGAAGAGTGCCTATGGAAGAGGTTTACTGGAGCATCCTTTGGGGGGTCGGGTGGGTGGAAGAGGGATTTAGGAGGAGAATATTTGCTGAAGCAAGTTAGTCATCCACATGGGAGATCTTAGAAGGTGTAAAGGTTTCCACAGATGCCAGGCAACCCTGACCCAATGAGTGACAAAAGTAATCACTCTTCTTTACCTTCACCATATTGCAGAATATGAAATAATAACGGAAATCAAAATACCATTATCTCGATCAGCAGGATTCCAGTCAAAATCATCTTCTATATCCTGTTTCCAGTCACAGACCCCATGATCAAAGCTGCAGTCAGCTGAGTTATTTAAATCTGCTAAGAAAAAGAGCGTATTCATAACCATTAAGAACATCAGAAAAATGTCTGACTTTTGGAGCTTTGGAAGGTAACGCACGTTACTGCGTTTTCATTTGCACAGAGTACAGATCCTGGCAACTGAAACACCCTTTAGGATAGCATCATACCAGATGCCCTGTTTTCACTTAAACCTATGAAGTCATTCTGAACAAATTCTATTGTGATCTTAAAAAAACAACACATAAAAGCCAAACCTGTTTTTAAGAAATAATTGGCAAGATCCCCGTAAGCACAGTAAAACAGAGAATTTAAGCAAGTGTTTGTAAAATTCAGTCCAGAAAATAAAACCTCTGCTGCCCAAATAAATCAGTGAAGACCCTGCCAGAACTTTCTAGATGATCTGTGGAATATTAAGTTTCATACGGTCCATGACTTACCAAGATTCATTTAGTATGTGAGTAACTAAACATTCTTTTCTTTATTTTGTGCTTCCAACATTACCATTAGGAATTTGCCATTATATTGGATCAGATAAGCTGACACAAGAGCCAGTTTCTAAATTGCTATTGTGTACCTTATGATAGAATGACTGCCTTGTTTAGCTGTGTCAGAGAAATATAATAGTTGAATTGCTAATATAAATTTTGAACCAGTGCCTCTGGTTACTTTTATGTAGATCAGGGATCAGCAACTAGCTTCTGGCCTATGGCATGTTTTTGTAAATAAAGTTTTATTGAAATGCAGCCATGCCCATTCATTTACATATCGTCTGTGGCTGCTTTTGAGCTAAGATGGCATTTGAGCAGTTTTGACAGAGTATGGCCCACAAAGCCTAAAATATTTAGTATCTTGTTCTTTACAGAAAAAGTTTCCTGACCCCTGCTGCAGATAGTAAAAAATACCACTGGGAAAGAGGGGGAAGATTGAGATACTCCTGATTTATAACTAACTACAGCTTCTGGAGGCTCTGATGTTGGGGTGTTAGCTGCTTAGCTGTGAGGAATAAGGGAATGACAAGGAAAGGGGATATAAGCTAGAGAGCAAAGTGGCAGCAATTGATACTTGAATCATTACAATTTGCAAAATATTTTCATATATATTATGTTATTTGATTTGATTGTCACAGAAAATTCAGGCCCATTTTCAGGCAAATAAATTGAGGCTCATAAGCGATTTGTCCAGAGTCCTTCATACACTAAGTGCTGGAATTGAACTTGAACCCCAGATCAGACTGAAATCCAGGTCTGTCCACCTGCACAATTCCTAAGCACAAACACACTGCCCCTTTTCTCATTTTCCTTTCTTCTTACCCCCTAGCTTTATAAAATTAAAAGATGCTGAGGAATACTTGCTTCCAGTCTTCGATATTCCTTAATGAGTGTTATTACCTGTATAATACGTTGATGTTAAAAAAAAAAAAACCCAGTGCCGTCGAGTTGATTCTGACTCATAGTGACCCTATAGGACAGAGTACAAACCCACAAACAGAATGTATGTTTTTTCAGTTGGTTTATAATTGTGGTGGCACATTTGACCCAAACTTTCCTTCGTCTAAGGAGCTCCCATGGTACAGTGGTTAAGCGCTTGGCTGCTTACTATAAGGTCGGCGGCTTGAACTCATCAGCCACTCTGAGGGAGAAAGACCTGGAGATCTCCTTCCTTAAAGATTTATAGCCTTGGAAACCCTATGGGGCAGTCCTACTCCGTCCTATAGGGCTATTGTGAGTAGGAATTGACCTGACAGCAGTGAATGGGTTTGTGTTTTTGGTCTCCTTCCTCTTCCTCACTGCACAAGCTACTGGGAATGTAAACTGTGGCAATGGGGTAGTACATAGCAAACTAGTTTATAAAGAGATAAAACTCAAGGCTTTGGATGCATGAGCACAATATTCTGAGACCGCGCATTTGTATAGCACTTTATGGTTTGCAAAGTGTTTTCAATGACTATATGAAGTTTAATCTTCACCTACCCCTGTAGCAGATGCTATTGGTGCCCCACCAATATCTGTCTACAGTTATGTTCCCTTGCAGGTACACAGCTTTTTACTGCAAGCACCTGCAATTCTCTATGTGAGGGTGCTCTCTGGCTGGAGCCTGCTTGGCCCAAGCAGGGCAGGTCAGAATACTGGGGAGTTATTTCTCTGGGAGAGCCCTCAACCAATGCTGAACAGAAGGTCATGGAGGATACCTCAGTTTCTTTGCTATTGGGTGGGACTGTGAAGTGATGGAATTGGATGTTGAAGTCAGATGGGAATCCAGGTTCTGCAGTCTTGCAGAGGGTCCAAGTGGGACAGGAGTCCAGTTGCCACAGTGGTGCCCTTCCCTGCCTTCATGACAGGCCAGGATCGCCAGGAAATTAACACCACTCCTGGGAGCAGCCCTCAATCAATGTCAGATAGGAGTTGGTGTATAAATACCCCGGCTCCCTTGCCCCTCCAGTAGGATAATTCTGCGATATGTTTGAAACTGTCTCCCAGAGTTCCCCAGTGGGATTGAGCTCCAGTTGCCCACAGTGGAAACTTGAAAATTGCTTGATAATGTGCCCTTTATTGGCTCCTTCCCTTCTCTGTCTCACTTCCTCGCTCCTCTACCACTGTCTCCTGGGACCACCTCCCACATAAAGGTCTTTCACATATATTCTTGTCTCTGGTCTGCTCCTCGGGAAACCCAGCCCAAGACAGCACCTTAAAAGAGGAATGTTATTCCAGCTTTACGTGTGAAAGCAGTGAAGCACCACAAGACAAAGTGATTTGCCCAAGGCAATCCACAAGTGGAAGAGTTGGGGCGGCCACCCGAGTCTTCTGATTAGGACTGAGCTCTCCAGAACACCTCACTCAAGGATTCTTGAAATCACAGAGTTCATGTGCAAAACGTTAAACTCTCTGTAATTCACTAAGGATCATGGAAGAAAACATAAGAAATATTCCTTCAGGGGAAGAGCCGAGTCCGTTTGGGGAACCAAAGAGGACTCAAGTCATTCATTAATGTCATGTAGCAAATGGAAATGAAAGCAGTTGGGGCGGAGCTAGTGAGCACCTGGAGAGCACCACTTATCCTCTGAGCTATGAAACATTTTCTTCTAATGAGGAAAATGGACAGTAAGACGGTTAATGCAGAGAAAGAAAAATAGAACCTCTAGGAGAAATATGGAGGGAAACAGGAAGCCTGTAGGAGCTGGGCCACGGGTGCAGCACTAGCCCTTGGAGAGGTTTAGTAGAAGCTTTTCAGATCACATTTGGAGAAACAGACTAGAGGAGGCACTTGCTTCATCAGAGAGACTGTCCTGTAAATCAAAGGGCTAGAACTGGAGAATGTACTCCTCGGGGAAGCACAAACGAGAATCAAATTAGCACGAGATTATGACATTATAGTGGCAAGTAAAAGAAAGTTTGAGAAGGAAAGAGAAGATCGAGACTTTTATACTTACGTAAGTGGAAGGGATAAATATCTAAGTAGGCTTTTCCCTGATGTCTGTGCAGAGACACCACGTATAATTTGTCATGGGTAGAGACAAGGCAAAATAAAATGGGAGGGAGTTTGGGATTATGGCCATGGAATTCCAGATTGTGCAGCTTTGGTAGACTGATCACACAATTGGCCCCAATTTTTGTACCCCTCTCTGTAGCAGTGCTTTTTGCAGCATGACTTTGCAGTTCCTTCCTCACTCCTTAAGTCTAGCCTGGCCTTGCGAATTGCTTTGGCTAACAGAATATGGTGGAAGTGATATTGTACCAGTTCTGGGCTGAGACCTCAAAGGCCCTGCGTGCCTCCACTTTTCTTTTTTGGAATCCTGCCTGTGATGGTTAATGTTATGTGTCAGCTTGGCTAGGCCATGATTCTCAGCAGTTTGGCAGTCACTGGACTGGTTGCTCTTCCATAATGTAATGTAATATAATGTAATCTAATCATCTCCTATGATATGATCTGATGTGGTCAGCCAATTTGTTGAAAGGGGAGTTTCCTTAGGCAGGTATGGCCTGCCTCCAGTATCTAAATGGATGTTCTGGCAAAGCTCTCTTGAACCTGCACTCTTTTCATCGCCTGACCTAGGTTCTTGGTATGTAAGCCAACAGAGGTCTCCAGGCTGCCTCCTGACCTGCAGATTTTGGATTCGCCAGCCCCTGCAACCCTGTGAGCCAGCAGAGAGAGGTCTCCACCCTGCCGCCTGACCTGCGGATTTTGGACTCGTCAGCCCCTGCAGCCCTGTGAACCAGCAGAAATCTCCAGTGTCAGGGTGAGGGTGGTGAAGAGAAAAAAGTAGCCTTACTATATTGTAATCGTTGCTATCAATCACACAAGGACTTATAATTTTAATATTGTCACTGTATGTCCTGATGCCATGAGCTTTCCCTTGGGTGTTTATCAATGAGTCAGGAATTCATAAACAATCGTCTCATCCTATGAAGAAATGAACATAACCCGAGACAGCATGAAACAACATATACTTGGGGAAAGTGTTACTTACCTGTGTGTTCCAATGTGGACATTAGAGTTTTTCTTCGGACCAGAACCAGACCAAATTCACCCACCCCATTAACCTTAGGGGCTAATAAAGAACACTCAGTTCGAAGAAACCAAAAACACCATATATTTAAGAACGCATGCAGGCCTACCCTACATAAATTAAGGAATTAATGTTTTATTTTATGGTTGTCAGTGTGTCTATCATTGGTGATGTCAAGATCAAGCATTTGGTTTAGGCAGCGTCTGCCAGTTTCTTCATTACCAGAGTACCACTTCCCTTTTCCAATTAATAAGTAATCTATGAGTGAGATTTTGAGATACTTTAAGAGTTTATGACTATCTTATTCCCCAACAGTCTTTTATCCAATGACTTTAGCACCCATGGAGGCTTCGAGCCTGAATCAATTATTATTATGGTGGTCTTAGTATGGTAGGACACTTTTTTCTAACTCATGCAAAAGTGCTATTAAAAAAATGCTATAAGGACTGACCCCAAGTTAATTGCACTTGGAGGCAACCCAGTTTCCTAGCCAGGGACAATTGAAGTTTACTTCCGTAAGTACGTCTTTTTGATTAAATTGTTAAAAAAAAAAATCTTAATAATTCCAATCTTTCAGTATCCCTACTATACACTCTGTGATCGATGTCGGACGAAATGAGACTCAAAGAGCCTAAAGATTACCTCTATCCCAGTCCTGGGCTGGGCTGCAAAACCCTTGTTCCAAGGTCTAAAGATGGTATTTTGAATTATGAGAGGCACAAGAGTAGAAAACTGAGTATTTATTGAGAGTCTGTGACTCCCTATCTAGGTATTAGATCACTCTAGAAAGATGAGCTTTTGGCCTGTGACTCCATTGAGAGCTTGCTTATATTAAGAAAAAACAAGCAATCAAACAACAGCAATACTGATGTTTATTTATTCATTTATTTAATTTTTGTAGTTTTGTCACTTACTTTGAGAAACTGGGACCAATCTAAATGATTTGAGAATGTTAGGGAAATTCTAGTGCTGGAAACGTGAAATTATAATGTAGCCATTGTGACATACAACATAGATTATGATATTATATTATTTTTAAAAAAAACAACCCGTTGCCGTCAAGTCGATTCCAACTCATAGCAACCCTATAGGACGGAGTAGAACTGCCCCATAGGGTTTCCAAGGAGCGGCTGGTGGATTCAAATTGCCAACCTTTTGGTTAGCAGCCAAGCTCTTGCTTATGATATACTATTAAGTGAAAACAGGAGAATGTAATACCTAGTATCATGTATACTAATAGAGAACGTGTGAAAATGCATGTGAAAAAAAAGAAAAATTTGTCTTTGATAGGGTGTATGATTAGAGATGATTCCTTTCTCAATTTTATGTTGTGACAACAGCTGGGTAATAAAATGTGAAAAGAATGACATTTAAATAATAATCGTGAAGATTATATGACAACCCGGCAGATATCTAAGATGTCATGATACATGGAAAAACCCTGATATAAAATTGTAGAGGCATTATGATCATCGTTGCTAGTTGCCATCGAGTGGGTCCCCACTCCTGGCCACCCCACGTGTGCAAGCTGTGACCTTTCAGATGCAGATTGTCAGGCCTGAGTGTATTCAAACCTTTCAGCTAGTAGTTGAGTGCTTAACTGTTTGTGCCCCCCAGGAATCCTGCCTTCCAACTATAAAAATGATGGATATGTTCAGTTGAGCCATTGCAGGTATTTTACCTTTTCCAACTAATGCAATTTCATATGGTTCAACTTAATATCTGGACCAGAAATGGTAGCGAATATGGAGAAAAAAAGTTTTGGGAAACTGGAATTCTGGGTAAATTTTTTTCTTGTGAAATTTATTTTAATGTTATTATATTATCTTTTCAATAAATAAAAATGAGAGGTGAAAAAAGAAGAGCTTTCTAGCCCAATTGACCTCCTCATACAACTTGGAAGGACCCGTGAATTATAAACTTTATTAGTCTCATGGTAAATCTGTCCCCTCTCCTCACTCCTCCGCTGCACCCTGGGCTAAGTCCAGCACCACCACTACCACCAGTTGTTGCCGTGGAGTTGATCCTGACTCCTGGTGACCCCGTGTGTGTTAGAGTAGAACTATGTTCCATAGGGTTTTCTATGGCTGATTTTTGGGAAGTGGATTGCCAGGCCTTTCTTCCGAGGTACCTCTGGGTGAACTCGAACCTCCAATCTTTCAGTTAGTAATCAAGTGAGTTAACCATTTGCATGACCCAGGGATTCCAGGCTCAGTCCAGTGCCAAGTAAATAGTCCTAAGGCAGGTGTCAGGTGGACAGGCAGTGGGAAGAGAGCTGCTAATTCCCGATGGGGTCTGTGGTTAGGACACTTGCCCCCACCCCGGGTTTGCATAGCCTTTTCCCACAGCCAGGCAAGCTGGGGTTAATAGACTTGGGAGGGCACATCTGTGGTCTTGCCACCGCCCCCAGACAAAGCTGTCATTCTCAGACCCTTGTCTGGACCAATGAAATTCTCTGCACAGAAGCTCACCTCTCAAAGCAAAGCCCCCCGCCCCAGACTGATGGAGGAGGGAAGGCCCCTGGGGTGGTTCAAGAGTCCATGAATCTCGGGGAGCCCTCCATCCTCCTGCTCATCTTCTCTGCACATCTTGAAACCAGAGGGAATGGCCAAAGCAACTGTTTATATTCTAAAATGGCACTGCTATGCCAACAAAGAGGATGCTTAGTTTTTATACTTAAAAGAAGTAATCTGTACATATGCGTTTAATACGTTTCTGTAAGTAGATTTGCCTCACAAGAAACAAGTTTTCTTTTATTGTAATAAAATTAAACAGAATACAATAAATATTCCCTGAGAATTGTCCAAAAAAGAAAAAAAAGTCAGAAAAGAGGAAAAAAGAGCTGTTTTCACCTTCACTATAGTTCGAGATGGAAACCCTGGTGGCATAGTAGTTAAGCGCTACGGCTGCTAACCAAGAGGTCGGCAGTTCGAATCCGTCAGGTACTCCTTGGAAACTCTTATCAGGCAGTTCTACTCTGTCCTATAGGGTCGCTATGAGTCGGAATCGACTCGATGGTCGTGGGTTTGGTTTTTTGGTTTATAGTTTGGGAAACATGAAAGAGAATTCTGGAAAATTGTTGCTGAGTATATGGTTTTAAAATTTCTGATTTCTCACCAGATTTTAGAAATATACTTTCTTGGATGAGTGGTCTGTGTCTACTTTTCATTTGGTTAAATTCAGCTGGCATTTGTATATATGATCCCCAGTCATAGAGCCAAGATGAAACCCATTGCCATTGAGTCGGTTCCAACACATAGCAACCCTAGAGAACAGAGTAGAACTGCCCATAGGGTTTCCAAGGAGTGGCTAGTGGATTCAAACTGCAGACCTTTTGGTTAGCAGCTGAGCTCTTAACCACTTCACCACCAGGGCTCCGGGAACCAAGACCAGACAAAGCAAAATACAGAGGGAGAAATGAATGCCCTGTAAGAATGAGCTGGAAGAGTCTCAGTATGGGGGACCCAGGGTGGGTTCATATGGAAAATTTCTTGGAGGTGCTGAGACTTCCAGTGGGTTCTGCTTAGCAGCCAAGGAAAAAGGAGGATGTGACAGTTATGTAGTTAAGGCAGAAATCTTAGGCTTCATTATGGCCCCCCCCACCCGCCAGTAATTTTGGCTTTTTAAATCATAACTACGGAACTGTGAAGTTCCCCTTTTGCGCAGTTTTTCATAGGGCGAGCCTGTAAAAAACACCTTCAAGAAGTAAAAAGAGAGCCGTGTGGGAGGGTCCCTCTGATGGGGAGGTGCCCTGCATGGCTAGGAGTCCCTGGTGGTGCAAACTGTTAACATGGTTTGCTGCTAACTGAAAGGGTGGAAGTTCCAGTCCACCCAGAACTGCCTCAGAAGAAAGGCCTGGCGATCTATTTCTGAAAAGTCAGCCATTGAAAACTCTATGGAACACAGTTCTACTCTGACACACATGTGGCCGCCATGAGTCTGCATGGATAGCTTGGCAGCCAGAGAACTGTGTTTCAGGGACAAGTACTTTACTTGGCTGAAAGTGGGAAGGAGAGTCGTAATCAAACAAGAACCCCCCCCTCCAGAGGGAAAACGATGTACCCTACCGGCTTTCCAGAGCAGCTTCTTTGATTTACTATCTGAGTAATATGTTAACATTTCCAAACCTTATGGAAAGCCCTCTGTTTCAGGATTTAAGGCCAAACCTCTTGTACTTAATAGTCACAACAGTGGACTCAAACATACCAACCATCATGAAGATGGTGCAGGAGCGGACAATGTAATGTTCTGTTGTTCATAAGGTCACCATGAGTTGGAAGCAACTTGATGTCAGCTAACAACAACAGCATTGTAATTAGGTCATGAAACTGTCTTTTCATCTTTCATTTGCTAGGAGAAACTACAAGTCATTTTCCATAAGATGTACAAAATTACAGTGATACTCACAAAACACATCTCCACGAAGGCTATGCTCCCCCTCCACATGGTTCTTCAGGGCCTTCTCATCTCTTTTCTCTTCCTCGTCCTTTCTCTTTTCAGGTCCTTTTTTTTCTCCATTAGAGCTCCCACTCCGGTAAACACTTTCTTCATGGTTGAATGGCTGCAAGTTAACCTTAGGGGCAGGAGTCCCAGTACATTCTGGGATCACATTTTTAATTTTTCCCTTCTTTCTCATGCTCTTCTTGTGAGCAAGCAGCTTCTTGATTGTGTCTTTGATGATACCAGGTGCTCTGTGGATTTCCTTTACAGAATTCTCAGGGATAACTAAAACAAACAAAAAAGGTGGAAAGTTCCAAATTGGTTGATGATTTGATCACTTATTACAAATGGAGCATTTAAAAAGTGTTAAAGTGCCGTAAGGTTGCTTCCAGAACCAATCCATTTAAGGCTCTCTTGATTAACATTTTAGGAAAAACTATATTTGCATCTGCTTTTAGCAGTTTTGACGTTATGATAGTGAGAGGAGAGAGTTAGAGGACACACTTTCGTTTTGCTTCAGAGACTAGTGAAATAACCTGCTATTACCCAGTTAGGCTGGAGTCCCTGGGTGGTGCAAATGGTTAACATGCTCAGCTGCTAGCCAAAACGCTGAGGTTCAAGTCTATCCCGAGGTACCTCAGAACAAACGCCTGGTGATCTACTTCCAAAAAACCAGCCATTAAAAACCCTGTGGAACAACAGTTCTACGCTGACACATGTGGGGTCATCATGAGTCAGGACTGACTCAATAGCACCTGGTTATTGGTTATTGGCTACCCAGTTGGGCTACAGATCCCAAGTGATGGATTTGCCAGGTCTCTAATATTTCTGCTTTCATGCTGATAGTCCCCAAAGCTGGTGTTGTCCCAGTAACCCTATTTATTTGTCCCAATTTGACGTTCAAAGATTCTAGCCATGGCTACATACATTGAACCATATGAAATTGTCAGTAATGGTCCATTTGTGATGTGTATAAATGGCAACGTATGCTTCAGTGTATACATACATAATTTCCTTCCTTTTTTTCTCTTCCCTTTGAATTTCTTCACCTCAATCAACTACTATCCAAAGCTAAGTGATTTTATTTATTCAGTATTTATAGAGGCTTCTCTAGTTCCTGTTTCACATTTATTTCTGATTTCTCACTGCTAAATTAAATTAAAAAGAAAAATTAACTTCTAGATTGATTCCTCCCATCCCCAGTGAATCAGTGACCCTCAAGGCCGGGGGCGGCGGCGGGGGGGTGAGTGTAGAACTCCAGAGGTAGAGAAATGTAATTTACCCCAACGTCTTTGTTTTGTAGATATGGAAACTGGGTAATTTGTCCCAAATCACTGAGCTACCTAGAGGCAGAGCTAGGATTTGAGGGTAAAGTTTATGAATGACTCCTTTTCCAGTTCTGTTTCCTTGACAGGTTTATTACTGCTTGAAGGTCAAGGGTCGCGTTTCTCTAGACTGGTTTAAATTCCTCGAGATCTAGAATCCAAAGTTGGATGTCTTTTTTTGAGGGATATAGTCATGATAATTAAGATTATCCAACTAATGTAAAAAAGTCATTAATTTTTATTAATGAAAAAAACTGATCTTTAAAATCAAATGTATTTTTCTATTATAAAATATCTAGGCATGTGCTAGTCTGAGACTAAGCAAAACAGGTTCTAACAACACCTGAATCAATTCACTCAATTCTACTACTTGGATATAGTTTAGAGAGAAATGAAATAAGGGAGTAGATATCAAGTTGGGTCCCCAAAAGCGTATTATAAAAAGAAATTGGGTTCGGATTTTATTAGAGTATATTTCTTGGCAGTGTTTTAATCTCCTTCTGTTCAGCTTCTTGGCTGATTCAATCTGTACCAAGGTACTAGAAAAATAAACAAAAGTCTACAATATTTTGGGTAACCAAAAGGAGTAAGAAAAAAGCTTTGAAAATACCTATGCTGCTAATTAACTATGTAGCTTTTACTTTTCAATCTAAGGCTGTTATGACAAAAGAGATACATTTCCCTTTTCAATGGAATATTCTAGTTATTTATCACTGTGACAGTCTGTAGTTATAGGTACAAAATTAACTGGTGCTAATACAAGTAATGCATCATCACTCATTTTCCTGACCTTCAGATGGCCTATTTTAGCTACTTTGCCAAAGGTTGCATGCCAAATTTTGATTGTAACGTGCTGATCCTTCTCTGGAGGCCCCACTATGTCCTTCTATCTATGGTTCCCTGAATTTTTTCCCAGTACCTAGCATGAAAAATTAACAGGAAACATGCATCCTCTGTAAATTTCCTTTATGCAATCAGTACCAAAACTATGGACTTTAATAAATAATGAGAGTGGATTTCAGTCCACATCAGGCAAACCTAAACATCTGCTTTCAATTTCTGCTTTGACATTTTCCTGTTGAAAACAAAAACAACCAGACAAAAAAATCAAAACATCATAACCTTTGTGGTGTCAATGATTTCACGACCTTAGAATGTAAAGAGAAGGCTGGGATAAGGATAAAAATGCAGTCAATTGATGCATATGTGTGTCTATGAAAGAATAGATTTGGCTTTGACTGTCTAGGTATTTTTGTTTCAAATTTGACATAACTAATGATTATTTTCATTTAATACTCTTCCTTATTATTGCATTATCTTTTCCAGAATATAAAAAAACATGGGAGGAAGTTGCAGTTAGAGGGTCTTTGGCATGTTTGGGGATCTCATACATACTTCAGGTTCACAGGTTGGTCTTCTGTATAGATGAAGTTAGCAGTTTCTCTTGGGAGAGATTTGAGATTTCTTTAAAGGCCCACTTTGCCAAAAACTTCTATGTTAAAGAACAGCCTACTTGAAAATCCTAATTTGAATTTCATTTCTTTGGGATAAGACTTTATTTCTAGAAGATCAGTATTATGTGGGAATATCTTACCCAGGAGGAAATATGGTTTTAATATTCATTTGCCTATGCTTAGTTAATCAGATGATTTCCTATCATCTGGCAGGAGAAGCGCTCTACTAATATGAGCTCGCGTCTATAAGCTTGTTGGACTGTGGTAGCTTGCATGTTGCTTTGATGCTGGAAGCTATGCCACTGGTATTCAAATACCAGCAGGATCACCCGTGGCAGACAGGTTTCAGCTGAGCTTCCAGCCTAAGACAGACTAGGAAGAAGGACCCGGCAGTCTACTTCTGAAAAAAAATAGCCAGTGAAAACCTTATGAATAGCAGCAGAACATTGTTTGATATAGTGCCAGAAGATGAGCCCCCTAGGTTGGAAGGCACTCAAAATACGACTGGGGAAGAGGCGCCCTCTTAGAGTCGACCTTAATGACGTGGATGGAGTCAAGCCTTTAGGACCTTTATTTGCTGATGTGGCGCGACTCAAAATGAGAAGAACAGCTGCAAACATCCATTAATAATAGGAACGTGGAATGTACGAAGTATGAATCTAGAAAAGTTGGAACTAGTCAAAAATGAAATGGAACACATAAACATCGCTATCCTAGGCATTAGTGAGCTAAAATAAACTGGCATTGGCCATTTTGAATCAGACAATCATATGGTCCACTACGCTGGGAATGACAACTTGAAGAGGAATGGCATTGCATGGCATTGCATTCATCGTCAAAAAGAGCATTTCAAGATCTATCCTGAAACACAGTGCTTCATACACCTACGAGGACGACCAGTTAATACAACTATTATTCAAATTTACGCACCAACCACTATAGCCAAAGACGAAGAAATTGAAGATTTTTACCAACTACTGCAGTCTGACATTGATCCAACATGCAGTCAAGATGCATTTATAATTACTGGTGATTGGAATGGGAAAGTTGAAAACAAGGAAGGAACGGTAGTTGGAAAATATGGCCTTGGTGATAGAAACGATGCTGGAGATCACATGATAGAATTTTGCAAAACCAATGACTTATTCTTCACAAATACCTTTTTTCAATAACATAAACAGAGACTGTACACGTGGACCTTGCCAAATGGAATACACAGGAATCAAATCAACTACACCTGTGGAAAGAGACAATGAAGAAGCTCAATATCAGTCAGAACAAGGCCAGGGGCCGACTTGGGAACAGACCATCAATTCCTCCTATGCAATTTCAAGTTGAAGCTGAAGGAAATTGGAACAACTCCACAAGAGCCAACGTACAACCTTGAGTATATCGCACCTGAATTTATAGACCATCTCAAGAATAGATTTGACGCGTTGAACACTAATGACCGAAGACCAGATGAGCTGTAGAATGACATCAAGGACATCATACATGAAGAAAGCAAGAGGACATTAAAAAGCCAGGAAAGAAAGAAAAGACCAAAATGGATGTCAGAAGAGACTCTGAAATTTGCTCTTGAACATCCAGTAGCTAAAGCAAATGGAAAAAATGATGAAGTAAAAGAATTGAACAGACAATTTGAAAGGGTGGCTTGAGAAGATAAAGTATTATAATGACATGTATAAAGACCTGGAGTTAGAAAATCAAAAGGGAAGAACACGTTCAGCATTTCTCAAGCTGAAAGAACTGAAGAAAAAATTCAAGCCTCATGTTGCAATGTTGAAGAATTCTATGGGCAAAATATGGAACAACGTAGGAAGCATAGAAAGAAGATGGAAGGAATACACAGAGTCACTGTACCAAAAAGAATTAGTCAATATTGAAACATTTCAGGAGGTAGCATATGATCAAGAACCGATGGTATTGAAGGAAGAAGTCCAAGCTGTACTGAAGACACTGGTGAAAAACAAGGCTCCAGGAATTGAGGGAATACCAAGTGAGATATTTCAACAAATGGATGGAAGGGGGAAAGTGCTCACTTGTATATGCCAAGAAATTTGGAGGATAGCTACCTGGCCAACCGACTGGAAGAGATCCATACATGTGCCCCTTTCAAAGAAAGGTGATCCAACAGAATGTGGAAATTATCCAACAATACCATTAATATCATGCACAAGTAAAATTTTGCTGACAATCATTCAAAAGTGGTTGTACCAGTACATCAACAGGGAACTGCCAGAAATTCAAGCTAGATTCATAAGAGGATGTGGAACCAGGGATATCATTGTTGATGTCAGATGGACCTCGGCTGAAAGCAGAGAATACCAGAAAGATGTTTACCTGTGTTTTATTGACTATGCAAAGGCATTTGATTCTGTGGATCATAACAAATTATGGATAACATCACGGAGAATGGGAATTCCAGAACACTTAATCTCGTTCACAAAGAACCTGTGCATAGACCAAGAGGCAGTCGTTCGAACAGAACAAGGGGTTACTGCATGGTTTAAAGTCAGGAAAGGTGTGTGTCAGGGTTGTATTCTTTCACCATACTTATTCAATCTGTATGCTGAGCAAATAATCCGAGAAGCTGGACTATATGAAGAAGAACGGGACATCAGGATTGGAGAAAGACTCATTAAGAACCTGAGTTATGCAGATGACACAACCTTGCTTGCTGAAAGTGAAGAGGACTTGAGGCACTTACAGACGAAGATCAAAGACTATGGTCTTCAGTATGGATTATATCTCAACATAAAGAAAACAAAAATCCTCACAACTGGATCGATAAGCAACATCATGATAAACAAAAGATTGAAGTCATCAAGAATTTTGTTTTACTTGGATCTACAGTCAACATCTGTGGAAACAGAGGTCAGTCAAGAAATCAAATGATGTATTGCACTGGGCAAATCTGCTGCAAAAGACCTCTTTAAAGTGTTGAAAAGAGAGGAGGGGGCCAAGATGGCTGACTAGGTAGATGCTACCTCAGATCCCTCTTGCAACAAAGACTCGGAAAAACAAGTGAATCGATCACATACATGACGATCTACGAACCCTGACCAACAAACACAGATTTAAAGAGTTGACCTGAGTGACAGAGACTGAGAACGAACAACCACGGGGAAGCAGCGACTGTTTTCGGAGCCTGGAGCCGGCGTCCCAGTCAGGAAACCTCGGCGCCGGGCTTTGGACTGGGCGTAGGGGAGCTGAGCACGGCATCCTGAGAGGGCACAATCACGGGGCGCAGCCCTAACCCCCTGAACTGACCTCAGGGGAAGCCCAGCCAGTGCACGCAGGCAGCGCAGCGACGTGGCTGACAGGAGGAGAAGTCACTGGGAGGCAGCGACTGGTTTTGGAGCCGGAAGTGCGGCGTCCCTGCCGGGGGACCTTGGCGCTGGGCTTTGGACTGGGAGCGGAGGAACTAACCGTGGCTTCTGAGACAGCGCAAGCACGGGAAGCGGGTCTGACCCTCGGGGGCAATCTCTACCCAGCCAGCGCACACAGTCGACGATGTGCCCCTCGGGAATCTCAGATAAAACAGTCATCCCAACCAAGATAAGTAACTTTGTCTATATTCCGGGGTGCTACTCTCTCCTATTTATCTGAACCCTCCCCTCCCCTTCCCAGGCAGCTTCATTAACATTGGAATTTCCTGAGCCAGAAAGTAAACTGCTCTGCAGTTTTTCTTTCTTTCGTTTTGTTTTTGTCTTTTCCTAACCCATTCTCCTGGCCTGAGAGAAGCAACTACAAAAAACCCAGGGACCAAAAATCCTTCCCTAATTGGACTAAAAACACAGAACCAGCTCTAGCCAAGCATATGTGATCCACAGTCTCGGACTTTCATCCCTACAGGGAACAAGGCAGCTGTTATAATGCAAAGGCATTTCTGATAGGGATCTGACTGCAATTGTTTTAGCGGATTTACTGGAAAGACAAGTTTCCCAGATCTGATATCTCTGCCTATTCAACAGAGCCCTCACTGACCCACAACAGGGAACTGAGGGCTGAAGCTCCCTGCAGACCACCTAGCCTCCTGCCTTAGGGGTCTAAGGAGGGTGACACCTACCAATCTGTAGAGGTACTTGCATTGGGGGCCTAAGGTACAGCTGCAGAGCCCACCCACCAAGGTGCTTTAGGAATAGAGACACACCTACCTCACTGGCACTTGGGGGAAGCCTGTCAGCATCCTGCCCCCCCCTGGAGTGTGAACCCCAGCTGCTAATAGAATCTGGTGCACACAACTATCACCACTACTTCTCGAGGTGGATAGGTGTTAGGGTGCAGCACACACTTGATGACCCAAAATCAGATTCTGCACAAGAACAGTGAATGGACTCAGGCATATATATCTGGTAACAGCCCAAACCATCTGGTAATAGGACATAAGTGAGTCAAGGGCTACAACACTCAAGACAGCGCAATCTAGTAGCCCATCTAGGTATATTGAAAGAAAACAAAACAAGATAAGACTCAGTGAATAAATATAGAATAAATCACTACAATATCTTAGTGATGGCTCGGAGACAGCAGTCGATATCAAACCACATAAAGAAGTAAACCATGACTGCTTCTACAACTCCCCAAACTAAAGAATCAAAATCTTTCCCAAATGCAGATACAATCCTGGAATTGCCAGATACAGAATATAAAAATCTAATTTACAGAATGCTTCAAGACATCAGGGATGACCTCAGAAATGAAATAAGGCGATCTACAGAAAAAGCCAAGAAACACACTGATAAAGCAGTTGAAGAACTCAAAAAGATTATTCAAGAACATAGTGGAAAAATTAATAAGTTGCAAGAATCCATAGAGAGACAGCATTCAGAAATCCAAAAGATTAACAATAAAATTACAGAATTAGACAACGCAATAGGAAGTCAGAGGAGCAGACTCGAGCAATTAGAATGCAGACTGAGAGATCTGGAGGACCAGGGAATTAACACCAATATAGCTGAAAAAAAATCAGATAAAAGAATTAAAAAAAAATGAAGAAACCCTAAGAATCATGTGGGACTCTATCAAGAAGGATAACTTGGGTGTGATTGGAGTCCCAGAACAGGGAGGGACAACAGAAAACACAGAGAGAATAGTTGAAGATCTGTTGGCAGAAAACTTCCCTGACATCATGAAAGACGAAAGGATATCTATCCAAGATGCTCATCGAACCCCATTTAAGATTGATCCAAAAAGAAAATCACTGAGACATATTATCATCAAACTTGCCAAAACCAAAGATAAAGAGAAAATTTTAAAAGCAGCCAGGGATAAAAGAAAGGTCTCCTACAAAGGAGAATCAATAAGAATAAGTTCAGACTACTCAGCAGAAACCATGCAGGCAAGAAGGCAATGGGATGACATATACAGAGCACTGAAGGAGAAAAACTGCCAGCCAAGGATCATATATCCAGCTAAACTCTCTCTGAAATATGAAGGCGAATTAAGACATTTACAGATAAACACAAGCTTAGAGAATTTTCAAAAACCAAACCAAAGCTACAAGAAATACTAAAGGAAATTGTTTGGTCAGAAAACCAATAATATCAGATACCAGCGCAACACAAGCTCACAGAACAGAGCACCCTGATATCAACTCAAATAGGGAAATCACAAAAACAAATTAAGATTAATTAAAAAAAAATTAAAAAAAACGCTCAAAACAGGGAATCATTGAAGTTAATATGTAAAAGATCACAATAATCAAAAAGAGGGACTAAATACAGGTGGCATAGAACTGCCATATGGAGAGGGAAACAAGGTGATATAGGACAATACAAGTTAGGTTTTTACTTAGAAAAATATTAAGGTAACCACAAAGAGGTATAACAACTCCATAACTCAAAATAAAAACCAAGAAAAACGTTAACGACTCAGCAAACATAAAGTCAAATACTATGAAAATGAGGAACACACAAGTTACAAAGAAAAACGTCTCAGCACAAAAAAGTAAGTGGAAAAATGAAATTGTCAACAACACACATAAAAAGGCATCAAAATGACAGCACTAAACGCATAAAAAAAATAATTACGCTGAATGTAAATGGACTAAATGTACCAATAAAGAGACAGAGAGTCTCTGACTGGATAAAGAAACAAGACCCGTCTATATGCTGCCTAAAAGAGACACACCTTAGACTTAGAGACACAAACAAACTAAAACTCAAAGGATGGGAAAAAATATATCAAGCAAACAATAAGCAAAAAAGAGCAGGATTAGCAATATTAATTTCTGACAAAATAGATTTTAAAGTTAAATCCATCACAAAGGATAAAGAAGGACACTACATAATGATAAAAGGGACAATTGACCTGGAAGATATAACCATATTAAATATTTCTGCACTCAATGACAGGGCCGCAAGATACATAAATCAAATTTTAACAGAACTGAAAAGTGAGATAGACACCTCCACAATTATAGTAGGAGACTTCAACACACTACTTTCGGAGAAGGACGGGACATCCAGTAAGAAGCTCAATAGAGACATGGAAGACCTAATTACTACAATCAACCAACTTGACCTCATTGACTTATACAGAACTCTCCACCCAACTGCTGCAAAGTATACTTTTTTTTCTAGCGCACATGGAACATTCTCTAGAATAGACCACATATTAGGTCATAAAACAAACCTTTGCAGAATCCAAAACATCGAAATATTACAAAGCATCTTCTCAGACCACAAGGCCATAAAAGTGAAAATCAATAACAGAAAAATTAGGGAAAAGAAATCAAACACTTGGAAACTGAACAATACCCTGCTGAAAAAAGACTGGGTTATAGAAGACATTAAGGAGGGAATAAAGAAATTCATAGAATGCAACGAGAATGAAAACACTTCGTATCAAAACCTCTGGGACACAGCAAAAGTAGTGCTCAGAGGCCAATTTATATTGATAAATGCACACGTACAAAAAGAAGAAAAGGCCAAAATCAGAGAACTGTCCCTACAACTTGAACAAATACAAAGTGAGCAACAAAAGAATCCATCAGGCACCAGAAGAAAACAAATAATAAAAATTAGAGCTGAACTAAATGAATTAGAGAACAGAAAAACAATTGAAAGAATTAACAAAGCCAAAAGCTGGTTCTTTGAAAAAATTAACAAAATTGATAAACCATTGGCCAGACTAACTAAAGAAATACAGGAAAGGAAACAAATAACCCGAATAAGAAATGAGATGGGCCACATCACAACAGACCCGACTGAAATTAAAAGAATCATATCAGATTATTACAAAAAATTGTACTCTAACAAATTTGCAAACCTAGAAGAAATGGATGAATTCCTGGAAACACACTACCTACCTAAACTACCACAATCAGAAGTAGAACAACTAAATAGACCCATAACAAAAAAAGAGATTGAAACGGTAATCAAAAAACTCCCAACAAAAAAAAAGCCCTGGCCCGGATGGCTTTACTGCAGAGTTCTACCAAACTTTCAGAGAAGAGTTAACACCACTACTACTAAAGGTATTTCAAAGCATAGAAAATGATGGAATACTGCCTAACTCATTCTATGAAGCCACCATATCCCTGATACCAAAACCAGGTAAGACATCACAAAAAAAGAAAATTACAGACCTATATCCCTCATGAACATAGATGCAAAAATCCTCAACAAAATTCTAGCCAATAGAATTCAACAACATATCAAAAAAATAATCTATCACGACCAAGTGGGATTTATACCGGGTATGCAAGGCTGGTTTAATATTATTAGAAAAACCATTAATGTAATCCACCATATAAATAAAACAAAAGACAAAAACCACATGATCTTATCAATTGATGCAGAAAAGGCATTTGACGAAGTCCAACACCCATTTATGATAAAAACTCTCAGCAAAATAGGAATTGAAGGAAAATTCCTCAACATAATAAAGGGCATCTATTTTTTTATACAAAGCCAACAGCCAACATCACTCTAAATGGAGAGAGACTGAAAGCATTTCCCTTGAGAATGGGAACCAGACAAGGATGCCCTTTATCACCGCTCTTATTCAACATTGTGGTAGAAGTCCTAGCCAGAGCAATTAGGCTAGAGAAAGAAATAAAGGGCATCTGGATTGGCAAGGAGAAAGTAAAATTATCTCTATTTGCAGATGACATGATCTTATACACAGAAAACCCTAAGGAATCCTCCAGAAAACTACTGAAACTAATAGAAGAGTTTGGCAGAGTCTCAGGTTATAAGATAAACATAGAAAAATCACTTGGATTCCTCTACATCAACAAAAGGAACATTGAAGAGGAAATAACCAAATCAATACCATTCACAGTAGCCCCCAAGAAGATAAAATACTTAGGAATAATTCTTACCAAAGATGTAGAAGACCTATATAAAGAAAACTGCAAAGTACTACTACAAGAAACTAAAAAGGACCTATTTAAGTAGAAAAACATACCTTGCTCATGGATAGGAAGACTTAACATAGTAAAAATGTCTATTCTACCAAAAGCCATCTATACATACAATGCACTTCCGATCCAAATTCCAATGACATTTTTTAATGTGATGGAGAAACAAATCACCCACTTCATATGGAAGGGAAAGAAGCCTTGGATAAGTAAAGCATTACTGAAAGAGAAGAAGAAAGTGGGAGGCCTCACTCTACCTGATTTTAGAACCTATTATACAGCCACAATAGTCAAAACAGCCTGGTACTGGTACAACAACAGGCACATAGACCAATGGAACAGAACTGAGAACCCAGATATAAATCCATCCACATATGAGCAGCTGATATTTGACAAAGGCCCAGTGTCAGTTAATTGGGGAAAAGATAGTCTTTTTAACAAATGGTGCTGGCATAACTGGATATCCATTTGCAAAAAAATGAAACAGGACCCATACCTCACACCGTGCACAAAAACTAACTGCAAGTGGATCAAAGACCTAAACATAAAGACTAAAATGATGAAGATCATGGAAGAAAAAATAGGGACAACGTTAGGAGCCCTAATACAAGGCATAAACAGAATACAAAACATTACCAAAAATTACGAAGAGAAACCAGATAACTGGGAGCTCCTAAAAATGAAACACCTATGCTCATCTAAAGACTTCACCAAAAGAGTAAAAAGACCACCTACAGACTGGGAAAGAATTTTCAGCTATGACATCTTCGACCAGCGCCTGATCTCTAAAATCTATATGATTCTGTTAAAACTCAACCACAAAAAGACAAACAACCCAATCAAGAAGTGGGCAAAGGATATGAACACACACTTCACTAAAGAAGATATTCAGGCAGCTAACAGATACATGAGAAAATGCTCTCGATCATTAGCCATTAGAGAAATGCAAATTAAAACTACGATGAGATTCCATCTCACTCCAACAAGGCTGGCATTAATCCAAAAAACACAAAATAATAAATGTTGGAGAGGCTGCGGAGAGAGTGGAACTCTTATACACTGCAGGTGGGCCTGTAAAATGATACAACCACTTTGGAAATCTATCTGGCATTTTCTTAAAAAGTTAGAAATAGAACTACCATACAACCCAGAAATCCCACTCCTCGGAATATACCCTAGAGATACAAGAGCCTTCACACAAACAGATATATGCACACCCATGTTTATTGCAGCTCTGTTTACAATAGCAAAAAGCTGGAAGCAACCAAGGTGTCCATCAACGGATGAATGGTTAAATAAATTGTGGTATATTCACACAATGGAATACTACGCATCGATAAAGAACAGTGACGAATCTGTGAAACATTTCATAACATGGAGGAACCTGGAAGGCATTATGCTGAGCGAAATTAGTCAGAGGCAAAAGGACAAATATTGTATAAGACCACTATTATAAGATCTTGAGAAACAGTATAAACTGAGAAGAACACATACTTTTGTGGTTACAAGGGGGGAGGGAGGGAGGGTGGGAGAGGGTTATTTACTGATTAGTTAGTAGATAAGAACTACTTTAGGTGAAGGGAAGGACAATACTCAATACACGGAAGGTCAGCTCAACTGGACTGGACCAAAAGCAAAGAAATTTCTGGGATAAACTGAATGCTTCAAAGGTCAGCGGAGCAAGGGCGGGGGTTTGGGGACTATGGCTTAAGGGGACTTCTAAGTCAATTGGCAAAATAATTCTATTATGAAAACATTCTGCATCCCACTTTGAAATGTGGCGTCTGGGGTCTTAAATGCTAACAAGTGGCCATCTAAGATGCATCAATTGGTCTCAACCCACCTGGATCAAAGGAGAATGAAGAACACCAAAGTCACACGATAACTATGAGCCCAAGGGACAGAAAGGGCCACAGGAACCAGAGACTTACATCATCCTGAGATCAGAAGAACTAGATGGTGCCCGGCCACAATCGATGACTGCCCTGACAGGGAGCACAACGGAGAATCCCTGAGGGAGCAGGAGATCAGTGGGATGCAGACCCCAAATTCTCATAAAATGACCAGACTTAATGGTCTGACTGAGACTAGAGGAATCCCAGCAGTCATGGTCCCCAAACCTTCTGTTGGCCCAGGACAGGAACCATTCCCGAAGACAACTCATCAGACATGGAAGGGACTGGACAATGGGTAGGAGAGAGATGCTGATGAAGAGTGAGCTACTTGTATCAGGTGGACACTTGAGACTGTGTTGGCATCTCCTGTCTGGAGGGGAGATGGGAGGGTAGAGAGGGTTCGAAAGTGGCAAAATTGTCACAAAAGGAGATACTGGACGGGCTGACTCATTAGGGGGAAGGTAAGTGGGAGTAAGGTGTATATAAGCTTATATGTGACAGACTGACTTGATTTGTAAATGTTCACTTAAAGCTCAATAAAAATTATTAAAAAAAAAAGTGTTGAAAAGCAAAGATGTCAATTTAAGGACTAAGGTGCACCTGGCCCAAGCCTTGGTGTTTTCCATCGCCTCGTATGCGTGTGAAAGCCAGACAGTGAATAAGGATGACTGAAGGAGTGATATATTTGAATTGTGGTATTGGCGAGGAATATTGAGTATACCACAGAAACAAATCTGTCTTGGAAAAAGTACAGGCAGAATGCTCCTTAGAAGTAAGGATAGTGAGACTGTCTCATGTACTTTGGACCAGTCCCTGAAAAAGGACATCATACTTGGTAGACAGTCAGCAAAAAAGAGGAAGACCCTTAATAAAATGAATTGACACAGCGGCTGCAACAATGGGCTGAAGCAGAACAACGATGGTGAGGATGGCACAGGACCAGGCAGTGTTTCATTCTGGTGTACATAGGGCCGCTATGAGTTGGAACTGACTCCATGGCATCTAATAACAACAACAACATGAGCTCTGGGCACAGTCCTTAGAGGAGAACCTTAACCATGGATGAGGAATGTGCTGTATCATGGAACCCAGGAAATAGGATGGAAGAAAGGCTGAGCGTGGAGCTTGTCAGGAAGGGGAACAGGAGAGTTCTTCATCACAGAGGGTTAGCGATCAGTCATGCAAAACCAAAACCAAAACCAAACCCGTTGTGTGGAGTCAATTCTGAGTCATGGGGACCGTAACGGACAGAGTAAAACTGCCCCATAGGGTTTCCAAGGAGCTGCTAGTGGATTCAAACTGCCACCCTTTTAGTTAGCAGCCAAGCTCTTAACCACTATGTTCAAGCACAGAACCCCTGAAGCCCAGGTTCCTGGGTTTGACTTCCAGTTCCCACATCTTCTAGCTGTATGACTTTAAACCATTACTTAACTTCTCTTTGCCTCAGTTCCTCCATTTATAAAATTGGGTAAGATTAGAATTTTTTTTTGAGGTTTAAATGAGTGAATATAGGGCAATGACTAAGATTAGTGCCTGACACACAGTATACACGGTACATATAAGTGTTTGCTATTGTTTTTAGAATTCATCACCAGAATGTTTAAAATCTTTTACTGATTAAAAAAAAATGTTACTGGCCATACTTCCAAATTTCTCATGTTTCTATTATAATTGAAAGAAAAAAAGAACACCCTGGTTATACCAAAACCTGTGTTCTTGAATACACGGTATATAAATTGAATGAAGTCGTAGGCATATTTTTAAGGAGGTTGCTTTCTAATGGGAGCAGTTTTTGAATTTTGGTGAAGAAACCTTTCTCACCATTACTCCTACTACTAGTGCATGATTGTTGAGAACTTAATATATACTAGGCCAGAGCTAAGCCCTGTATGTGGACATTTATGTATTATGTGTGAATTATTTCATTTAGTCTTCAAAACAATACTAAGGGATGAAAAAAAAGGATAGATACTATTATTCCAGTTTTGCAGATGTGGAAATGGAGGTACTGAAAGGTTACATGATTTGTTTTCAGTAGTGCTCCTAGTTACTAAACTACTTAGTTTCCTTTCCTAAAATAACCATGGGTTGCCAAACTGAGTATTACCTAAATTTTGATTTTTTTAGAATGAGATATAGCTGCCATCAACTTAAGACCAAATTACTTAGCAGTGTATTACTAATACTCGCATATATGAGAGCAGTTAAAAGTACACACATCTTATGTAACGATAATCTAACTCTTCTTCTGTATTGCAGTGTAGAGTCTGGACTTTTGCAAAGCAATTAACTCAAAAAATCGCTATATCAATATTATTCAGTATCATTACAACAATACCATTACAATAACTATCCAGGTGCTTTTGAATATATTTTGTAATGTTACATTTTATAGTGCTGAATACTAATTGGATGAGATTCTTTCATTTTTGTTTTTATGAGTTTTCCATGCACCTAAACGTGGATTTTTGGCAATCCTTTTTTAAGAGATAGGGGTAAGCTTTGGTTAAGGAGATCAATTTTCAACAGAAACATAGCTGTTTATTTTATAGAGAATTAACGCCAAGCGAAAAAAAGTTGGGCAAATAATATAGCAAATGACCCAAAGATAGTTTTCACCTTTAAGTAAACATACTAGTGAAAGACTAAAGAATTCAGCTGCAGAGAGGGTAATAACAAAATGCATGTTTTCAGATATCAAATATAACATCGTGATGAGTTGGAAGTTTCAAAGAAAAAAGAAAAATTTGTTTGACTTCAAAATATACTTAAAGTTGGAGGACTGAAGAAAAGCAGAAGTTTTCTTGATATAAAAAATGTTTGTGTTAATGTGATGTAAGATCTATAATTTCTAAACACTGGGTTACAATATAGAAAACATGGGCCACAAGCCACGACCCAGTCGCATGTTTGAAGATGTTGCCTCCATTTAGACATTAACAAGACGTGGTGGTTTAAAGGGGTCAAAGGATGAGGAAGGAAGATGATTCCAAATTTACTCTTGGCTGTTCTTCCAAATCTCTTTGATTCTTAGGCCTGAGGGTGGGGGTGGGGATGTAGAGGTGAGTTGCCCACTTACTGAAACTTCTTTTGTATATGCACAGTATTTCTGCATGTACCTTTACAGAATTTCAGTGTAGAGAGTGGCTGATTGAAATGATAATAATGGCGATAACTAATAACCGCAGCTCCTTATACTGTGTGTCAGGCACTAATCTTAGTCATTGCCCTATATTCACTCATTTGGTGGTGGTGGCACCACTCATTTAAACCTCAAAAAAAAAATTCTAATCTTACCCAATTTTATACATGGAGGAACTGAGGCAAAAAGAAGTTAAGTAATGGTTTAAAGTCATACAGCTAGAAGATGTGGGAACTGGAAGCCTGAGCTGTTGACTATTGTACTACGTGGTCTGAGACAAGTGAGCTTGGATGTTATGGATTGAATCACACCCCCAAAAGTTATGTTGAAGTCCTAACCCCTGCACCTGTGAATGTGACCCTACTTGGAAAGAGGAATTTTTTTGTTATCTTAATGAGACCATACTGGAATATGGGTTGGGGGGTAAGGTGGGTCCTAGTCCTAATCCCTTCTCAGTGGTGTTTTATAAAAAGAGTAAAACAGATACAGAGAAAGTCACCCAGGAGGAGGATGACCATGTGCAGTGGAGGCAGATCAATCTACAAGCTGCTAGAAGCTGAGAGCCTCAGAAGGAATCCACATGGCCAGTGCCCTGTGTGATGCTTCAGGTTGTGTCAGCTTGGCTGGACCATGATTCTCAGTGGTTTGGCAGTTATGTAATGATGTAATTTGTTACGTAATGGTGAAGTTTGGCAGTTATGTAATGATGTAGTCATGTAATGATGTGCTCTGATGTGATCAACCAATCAGTTATAAGGGGAGTTTCCTCAGCGGTGTGGTCTGCATCCACTATATATATGGATGTTCTGACAATGTTTGCTCGCTTACTCTGGACCCTGTACCTGGCTCATCATCACCTGACCTCTGGTTCTTGGGACTTGAGCCAGCAGCCCACCGTATTGCCTGCCGATCTTGGGATTCGTCAGCCTCCACAGTCCATGAGCCAAGAGCCTACCATCTGACCTGTCTATCTTGGGTTCGTCAGCCCCTGCAACTACGTGAATCAGCAGAAGCCTCCCCTCCAGCTTGACGCCTGACCCACTGACTTGTGATATGCCAGTCTCTACAACTGCGTGAGCCATTTCCTTGAGACAAATCTCTCTCTCTATATATATATGCTTCACTGGTTTTGCTTCTCTAGGGAACCCAGCCTAAGACACCCTGATTTGGACTTCTAGCCTGCAGAACCATGAGACAATAAATATCTGTTCTTTAAAGCCACCCATTTGTGGTATTTTTGTTATGGCAGCACTAGGAAACTAAAACACTGGAATATCCAAACCAAACCAAACCCGCTCCCATCTAGTCGATTCTGGCTCATAGCGACCCTATAGGACAGAGTGGAACTGCCCCATAGAGTTTCTAAGGAGCGCCTGGTGGATTCGAACTGCCAACCTCTTGGTTAGCAGCTGTAGCACTTAACCACTATGCCACCAGGATTTCCCATGGGAATACACATGTTCAAATTTGGTGGCATGAAGGAGCCTTGGGCACCAGCCCCTTGACCACTCATCCAATACAGAAAGTTGATTTATTCAGTCTCCTTTCTGGGGTCTCCCAAGGAAGGTGTGGCATTCTCTCCCTGAGACCCTCCCATTCACAGTCCCCCACGGTCAGTCAGTCTCTCTCCTTCTGAATAAAGTTTCAGAGGGAGAAGGACATAATACACACTTCTAAAACCAGTTGCCATTGAGTTGATTCCCACTCATGTGACCTCATGTGTGTCAGAGTAGAACTGTGCTCCATAAAGTTTTCAATAGCTGATTTTTCAGAAGCAGATCACCAGACCTTTCTTCTGAGGCACCTCTTGGGTAGCAGCTGAGTGCGTTAACCATTTGCACTACCCAGGTACCCCACGGACACTTCCGTATAGAGGGATAGAAACCACAGCATCAAGTGGCTGGAGAACAAGTGGTTGTTTAATCGACTCTCTAGTCCAGTGCAGGAATCTGTCCCAGAGCCCCCAGCCTGAAGGCCTGTGGCAGTGGACGGGCCCTACTCTGTGGGATAGCCTGCTCCACTGTAAGATATATGGTGGCCATTTTTTTTTAATTAATTTTTATTAAGCTTCAAGTGAACATTTACCATTCCAATCAGTCTGTCACATGTAGGTTTACATACATCTTACTCCCTTCTCCCACTTGCTCTCCCCCTATTGAGTCAGCCCTTTCAGTCTCTCGTTTCGTGCCAATTTTGCCATCTTCCCTCTCTCTCTATCTTCCCATCCCCCCTCCAGTCAAGAGTTGCCAACACACTCTCCAGTGTCCACCTGATTTAATTAGCTCACTCTTCATCAGCATCTCTCTCCCCCCAGCTGACGAGTCCGTTTCATGCCTGATGATTGTCTTCGGGGATGGTTCCTGTCCTGTGCCATCAGAAGTTCTGGGGAGCATTGTCTCTGGGATTCCTCTAGTCGCAGTCATACCATTAGGTATGGTCTTTTCATGAGAATTTGGGGTCTGTATCCCATTGGTCTCCTGCTCCCTCAGGAGTTGTCTGTTGTGCGCCCTGACAGGGCAGACATCGATTGTGGCCGGGCACCAACTAGTTCTTCTGGTCTCAGGATAATGTAGGTCTCTGGTTCGTGTGGCCCTTTCTGCCTCTTGGGTTCTTAGTTGTCGTGTGGCCTTGGTGTTCTTCCTTTGCCTTTGCTCCAGGTGGGTTGAGACCAATTGATGTATCTTAGATGGCCGCTTGTTGGCATTTAGGACCCCAGGCGCCACAATTCAAAGTGGGATGCAGAATGTTTTCATAATAGAATTATTTTGCCCATTGACTTAGAAGTCCCCTCAAACCAAGTTCCCCAGACCCCAGCCCCTGCTCCGCTGACCTTTGAAGCTTTCATTTTATCCCGGAAACCTCTTTGCTTTTAGTCCAGTCCAATTAGGCTGACTGAAATGATTCTTTTAATTTCATTTGGCTCTGTTGTGATGTGGTCCTTCTCGTTTCTTATTCGGGTTATTTGTTTCCTTTCCTGTTTTTCTTTAGTCAGTCTGGCCAATGGTTTATCAATTTTGTTAATTTTTTCAAAAAACCGGCTTTTGGCTTTGTTAATTTTTTTAATTGTTTTTCTGTTCTCTAATTCATTTAGTTCAGCTCTAATTTTTATTATTTGTTTTCTTCTGGTGCCTGATGGGTTCTTTTGTTGTTCACTTTCTATTTGTTCAAGTTGTCGGGACAGTTCTCTGATTTTGTCTCTTTCTTCTTTTTGTATGTGTGCATTTATCGATATAAATTGGCCTCTGAGCACTGCTTTTGCTGTGTCCCAGAGGTTTTGATAGGAAGTATTTTCATTCTCGTTGCTTTCTAAGAATTTCCTTACTCCCTCCTTGATGTCTTCTATAACCCAGTCTTTTTTCAGGAGGGTATTGTTCATTTTCCAAGTATTTGATTTCTTTTCCCTAGTTTTTCTGTTATTGATTTCTAGCTTCATTGCCTTGTGGTCTGAGAAGATGCTTTGTAATATTTCGATGTTTTGGATTCTACCAAGATTTGTTTTGTGACCTAATATGTGGTCTATTCTAGAGAATGTTCCATGTGCACTAGAAAAAAAAGTATATTTTGCAGCAGTTGGGTGGAGAGTTCTGTATAAGTCTATGAGGTCAAGTTGGTTGATTGTTGTAAGTAGGTCTTCCGTGTCTTTATTGAGCTTCTTACTGGATGTCCTGTCCTTCTCCGAAAGTGGTGTGTTGAAGTCCCCTACTATAAATGTGGAGGTGTCTATCTCGCTTTTCAATTCTGTTAAAATTTGATTTATGTATCTTGCAGCCCTGTCATTGGGTGCGTAAATATTTAATATGGTTATGTCTTCCTGATCAATTGTCCCTTTTATCATTATATAGTGTCCTTCTTTATCCTTTGTGGCGGATTTAAGTCTAAAGTCTATTTTGTCAGAAATTAATATTGCTACTCCTCTTCTTTTTTGCTTATTATTTGCTTGATATATTTTTTTCCATCCCTTGAGTTTTAGTTTGTTTGTGTCTCTAAGTCTAAGGTGTGTCTCTTGTAGGCAGCATATAGATGGATCGTGTTTCTTTATCCAGTCCGTGACTCTCTGTCTCTTTATTGGTGCATTTAGTCCATTTACATTCAGCATAATTATAGATAAATAAGTTTTTAGTGCTGTCATTTTGATGCCTTTTCGTGTGTGTTGTTGGCCTTTTGATTTTTCCACATACTTTTTTGTGCTGAGATGTTTTTCTTAGTAGATTGTGCTATCCTCATTTTCATAATGTTTAACTTTATGTTTGTTGAGTCGTTACGTTTTTCTTGAGTTATGGAATTGATATTCCTTTTTGTGGTTACCTTATTATTTACCCCTATTTTTCTAAGTAAAAACCTAACTTGTATCGTTCTATATCGCCTTGTATCACTCTCCATCTGGCAGTTCAATGCCTCCTATATTTAGTCCCTCTTTTTGATTATTGTGATCGTTTATCTATTGATTTCCATGATTTCCTGTTATGTGTATTATTTTGTTTATTTATTTATTTTTTAGAATTAATCTTACTTTGTTTTTGTGCTTTCCCTATTTGAGTTGCGTTGATATCAGGACGTTCTGATTTGTGACCTTGTATTGTGCTGGTACCTGATATTATTGGTCATCAGGCCAAACAATCTCCTTTAGCATTTCTTGCAGTCTTGGTTTAGTTTTTGCAAATTCTCTAAACTTGTGTTTATCTGCAAATATCTTAATTTCTCCTTCATATTTCAGAGAGAGTTTTGCTGGATATATGATCCTTGGTTGGCAGTTTTTCTCCTTCAGTGCTCTGTATACGTCGTGCCATTCCCTTCTTGCCTGCATGGTTTCTGCTGAGTAGTCTGAACTTATTCTTATTGATTCTCCCTTGAAGGAAACCTTTCTTTTCTCCCTGGCTGCTTTTAAAATTTTCTGTTTGTCTTTGGTTTTGGCAGGTTTGATGATAATATGTCTTGGTGTTTTTCTTTTTGGATCAATCTTAAATGGGGTTTGATGAGCATCTTGGATAGATATCCTTTCGTCTTTCATGATGTCAGGGAAGTTTTGTGTCAGGAGTTCTTCAACTATTTTCTCTGTGTTTTCTGTCCCCCGTCCCTGTTCTGGGACTCCAATCACTCGCAAGTTATCCTTCTTGATAGAGTCCCACATGATTCTTAGGGTTTCTTCATTTTTTTTTAATTCTTTTATCTGATTTTTTTTCAGCTATGTTGGAGTTGATTCCCTGGTCCTCCAGAAGTCCCAGTCTACATTCTAATTGCTCGAGTCTGCTCCTCTGACTTTCTATTGTGTTGTCTAATTCTGTAATTTTATTGTTAATCTTTTGGATTTCTACATGCTGTCTCTCTATGGATTCTTGCAACTTATTAATTTTTCCACTATGTTCTTGAATAATCTTTTTGAGTTCTTCAACAGTTTTATCAGTGTGTTCCTTGGCTTTTTCTGCAGTTATCCTAATTTCATTTGTGATATCTTTAAGCATTCTGTAAATTAGTTTTTTATATTCTGTATCTGATAATTCCAGGATTGTATCTTCATTTGGGAAAGATTTTGATTCTTTTGTTTGGGGGGTTGGAGAAGCTGTCATGGTCTGTTTCTTTATGTGGTTTGATATGGACTGCTGTCTCCGAGCCATCACTGGGAAACTAGTTTTTCCAGGTAATCAGCTAAAAAAAAACGCAGTCAGATCCCTATCTGAATTCTCCTTCTGGCTCAGGGTATTCGGATGTTAATGGAGCCGCCTGGGGAGGGCGGGGGAGGGATCAGAGAGCTAGGCGTGTAGCACCACGGAATATAGAGCTGATCCCCGTGTTCACGCTCCGCCCCCGTTCGCCAGAATCCCGGCAGGACGTCTCCCCGGCTGGGACGCTGCTCTCCCCACTCCAAGACCTGTCACTTCCTCCCGGGGATTTCTCCCTCCGGTGCACCCCACCGCTCACGTGAACTGGGTGGGCGTGGCCCTCACGAACAGCTGGGCCCGCCCCCGGGGGCTATTCAGGGGAATGCGCTCATACCCCACCCACTCTGGCCAAGATCCTAGCGGGATGGCTCCCCGGGTGGGACGCTGCTCTCCCCGCTCCAAGACCAGTCACTTCCTCCCGGGGATTTCTCCCTCCGGTGCGCCGCACCGCTCGCGCGAACTGGGTGGACGTGGCCCTCACGAACGTCTGGGCGTCCCCCCCGGGGTCGTTTTAGGGAAATATAGGTGATCCCCACGCTCGCGCCTCGCCCGCCTCCCGCCAAACTCCCGGTGGGACGGCTCCCAGGCTGGGACGCTGCTCTCCCTGCTCCAAGATCAGTCACTGCCTCCCGGGTGTTTCTGCCACCGGCTGCGCTGCTACGCCCCCCCGCACCAACCAGCTAGACTCCCTCCTGGGATGGGTTGGGGGGGGTAGGGCTGGGCCCCTTGTCTGTGCCGTCTGCCCCCCTGGGCTCTGCCCCAGCCCAGGCTCCGAAGGTCACCTGCCTGGTACGCTGGCTCTTAGTTCTGAAAACGATCGCTGTCTGCCCGTATTTGTTCATTCTCCGTCTCTAAGTCTGTGTTTGTTGTTCAGAGTTCGTAGATTGTTATATATGTGATCGATTCACTTGTTTTTCCGAGTCTTTGTTGCAAGAGGGATCCGTGGTAGCGTCCACCTAGTCCGCCATCTTGGCCCCGCCATGGTGGTCATTTTTAATAGAATTTAACATCCTCCCACTGGTCTTAGTCTGCTTTGGGGAGCCACTTTTATTTTACTTTTCTTAAAATATTTACAGGCATGAGGTATGCTTTTTCCACACTGTTTTTTCCAAACTAAACGCTGCCAAGTTCTTTCAGCATTTCTTCATAGAATTCATTTCCAGACTCGTTTTCTTTGGTTATATTCTTTTGAGTACATTCTTGTCCAATGACATTCAGGCATAGCATGCTGGCATATTGTGAACTTTTTACAGGTATGCTGCCAAATGTCTACCAACATATGTCAAGTTTCTTTCAGTCATGACCGAATGGATATTCTCTTACAGCCATTTTTTTCACCAGGAGCAACAAGCAGAGGGGTCATGGGATGGGACGTAGGTCAAGGTACAACTGGCAGCCGTATTGATTAGAACATGTGGGAACTTGGCTAAAGGGTATGTGAGAGAGTTGCATCAGGGCAGCCAACAAGTCTAGTCACGTGCTGAGCCAGTGCTCAAAGGGATGTGAACAGAGGATAAACATGGATGACTTTTAGACACCATAAAACATTGTTTACCTAGGTAGCAATTGAATTGTAATCTATGCTAATTGCCTTGGTAGACATTCTGAGTGCTCTCTGTGATTTCCGCTTTTCTTCTCTTCCGGGGCACATGACAGGATTATATTTTTCTGCCCCTTGAAGTTAAGCACCTCCAGGTGGAATTAATTAAGAGTCAGTGCCTGATTGCCCAGGCTGCTTTTTTGGCTGTGACAAACCCTAAGGCCGCAGCTTGATACAGGGCTGCCACAAGATGGTGGGGCCTCGGCCAGCCTGGGTCACTAGGCGACTATACTGAGAAGACACTCTGGGTATAGCATGCTTGAGACATAAACCTTTATTGTTGCTGTAGTTGTTAGTAGCAGTGACATATTCTTGTTCTACATTTGATTTATAAATGTAAAGATACAACACATAAGCATTAAAAAGTTCACCAGCAAGAACAATGGAACTCTTATTATACATTAATAAATGTGGATCCAGGTTTGAGGATGCTAGATAGAACAATGCCAGCTTCATCATCCTTTGTTCTGGTGGTGCATTTTAGAAAAAATCGTGATTCACATGGTTAGAAAAACCTTAATGGTTTCAAGCCACTGACATTTTAAGGAGTGCTTGTTGCTGCACCATAACCTAGCCTATCCTCACACATTTGCTGAGTGTCTTTTGTCTTTAAATCCCATTTTCAGTATTTGAAAGTATGTTGTGACCAGAAAAGAGTCAAGAACTGTTGCTGTTCTTTAAGTTTAATGCCTACAACTTCAGGGAGGGTTGAAGGTGTGGTCCAATTAGCGAAGAAGACAAGGCTGAGGCAGAGTCCAGGTAAATGCAAATACTGCGCGCACACACACACACACACACACACACACAAAGAAATGAAGGGAGGAAAGAGATATGGAGAGAAGGCTTTATTTGGACTAGCTAAGAGGCCATGCCCAAATGCTACTTACCAGAACACTGAAGTCCGTTTCCTTTATACCCCTGCTTGCATTTACACTTGAAGGATCCTTGGGTATTGAGGCAATTGGCATGGAGGCTGCATGTATGAGTATTTGCAGCACATTCATTTATATCTAAAAATGTGAACATTCCAGTGAACAGCTTAGTGGTCACAGAGCCTGCCGAAAGACCCTCCCTTATACTTGAGCAACTCCAGGGCCAACCACTCAACACCCCCAACAGACCAAACATTGCCTAAGAATGAGAAGCATTCAAAACTCCAGGTCCTTTGGCTGAGAACCCTGGCTTTGGCTGATGCCTGCCATGTGCCAAGTGTGTTTGCAGCTCACCTTTCCTCCAGCAATTTCTATCTCCTCCTTATTGATGCTATTGAAATCTGTAGGCTGTTTAGGTTTGTTCCTTAACTTTTCCACCTGTCTAATTTAAAACTAAATAACAATATCAGAAAATAAATTCTATATTTGGAAGAGCTTGGAGCCCCTAACAAAACAAGGGACAAGCTGTGCTAGGAACCATTGACATAATCTGAACTTATAGGCACAAGCATTTTGTTCCAAAGACTGCCGGGAACAAGGGTTAGGCTGGTCTTATCTTGCTGCTGGATTTAGACTTGGTAAGTTTGTCAAATTCCACTCAGGTTAGAAGTTCATCAACCCTATTCTCCATCTCAGAGTTCTACTATGCATTTGTAGACATATGCATACAAAATAGCCTATTCTTTTTAATTTAGCCACAAAGGGCACTGAGATGCTAATCTGAATCATTTTTAAAATCAGAAAGGTTAATTTCCTTTTGAAATTGTCCATGTGAATTCTCACCCTGTCCCATGATCCTCTGTTTAGGTACCAGGGAACAGGATTACGTGCCCCTAGCCCATCATTGGAAAACCCTGGTGGTGTAGTGGTTAAGTGCTACGGCTGCTAACTAAAAGACTGGCTGTTCGAATCCACCAGGCGCTCCTTGGAAACTCTACGGGACAGTTCTACTCTGTCCTATACAGTCGCTATGAGTCGGAATCGACTCGATGGCAACGGGTTTGGGTTTTTTTGGTTAACCCATCATTGGATTACCGAGCTTGATGGGCCTGCAAGAGGGCATGGAGCACCAATCCCACAGCTAGCCGTGGGGCCCCAAAGAAATAAGGATTTTACGAGCCTGTCTGTAATCATCTTTGTGTTTGAGAAGATTTGAGAGAAAAGCTGTGGAGGCATCACAAGACTGTTGAAAACGCAGGAACCAAGTGTTGCCCCAACACGATTACACAGGATGTGTCCTGGGAAGTACCTGAGTATAGGGTTGAAAGAAATCCTACTCTTTTTTTCCAACTGCTAGCTTTTCATGTCATGTGCATACTTTTTTTTTATTATTAACTTTTATTGAGCTTCAAGTGAACGTTTACAAATCAAGTCAGACTGTCACATATAAGTTTATATACACCTTACTCCGTACTCCCACTTGCTCTCCCCCTAATGAATCAGCCCTTCCAGTCTCTCCTTTCGTGACAATTTTGCCAGCTTCCAACTCTCTCTATCCTCCCATCCCCCCTCCAGACAGGAGATGCCAACACAGTCTCAAGTGTCCACCTGATATAATTAGCTCACTCTTCATCAGCATCTCTCTCCTACCCACTGTCCAGTCCCTTTCATGTCTGATGAGTTGTCTTCGGGGATGGTTCCTGTCCTGTGCCAACAGAGGGTTTGGGGACCATCATGTGCATACTTTTGTTACCCACATTATGTGGACAGGAATATAGAGGGAGCCAGAATTTCCCTTTACTGTAGGCCAGGCCCTATCCTACATTATGTCAGTGGAAATTCATCCAGGACTCCAAGATGACTGCATTTCACTGGCTCATTGAGACCTGCAATCCCTTTACTGAGGGATAAAATGTTTTATTCAGTTCCCATTAGGCCAATAGCTAACCAATACCACAATCTTATTGGAGAGTGGTTTCTGTGGCCATGGAATGGGAACTTTCCAGAGTGTGAAAGGACTGCAGGAGAAGAGGTGGGACAGCATAAGCCTTCATCTCCTTCATGAATTTTTCTACATCCACCCCTGTGGAAAGTTATGAACAAAGCACTGAGATCAAGATTCGAGAGGCCTACTTATTCTTCCTTTATGAAAAATAAATACAGTACTGCTTTATTGTTCCCATTTTTAGATGTGTACCCAGAGACAGACCCAAAAATACAAACAAAACAAAAACCAACCAAATGAAAAAAAAAAAACCCATGAAAACCATCTCAAGATATTTTGCCCCATGATGGAGCAGTATAAAGTTTCTTACTTTACATTTTTATTGACCTGATTTCATGTAATTCATGCCACTGGAGTACCCTAAATGCCACAAACCTTAAAAAGATAACTTTATGTGGTGTTAAGCTGGTCTTATATATAGAAGATTGCTTGTTCAACTAATAGATTGACTTGACTTCCAAAGACCTGTAGAGAAAGCCTGCAGGTTTGGTGGCGAGAGGAAGGGAGGACAAGGTGCTGCCTAAATCTTACCTACACAGTCATATCGTCCACTGATGTATCTCAGTTCAAAACCAACATGGCATTTGCAGTAGTAGCTTCCAAATGTGTTCATACATCTTCGATTGTTGGGGCAGACAGCTTTACCAGAGGCACATTCATCAATATCTAGGATGTAGAAGCAGGAGGTATTGGTGACAGCAAGAAAAGTGCCCTCTCTTCCCCAAAATACCCACATACACACCCCCCGCCACACAGTTTCTTTGCCTGGAAAGCTGTGTCTATTCCGGTGCTAACATCACATCCTCCATGAAGTGTTCTGGATCCCTCTAGGCATGCTCATGGCTCTTTCCTTCATGTATTTATATTACCTTGTCCATCTTATTTTAGAGGGGCTGATAATCTCACTGTAGTGTCATTACTAATATTCCCATCTTCTTTCTTCTTAGACCCTGGCTCTTCTGGGGCAGAAACTGTGTGTCTGTCACTTGGCACATATACGTTAAATGTTGCTTAATGCGTAGATATTTTTCCTAACTATGTATATTATGGAGCCCTGGTGGCATAGTAGTTAAGAGCTCGGCTGCTAACCTAAAGACCGGCAGTTCAAATCCACCAGCCACTCCTTGGAAACCCTATGGGGCAGTTCTACTCTGTCCTATAGGGTCGCTCTGAGTCGGAACTGACTCAATGGCACCTAACAACAACAATATGTATATTATATAACGTATGTAATGTTTGAAGATAGAACCAGATAGCTACACTTTAAACAAGCCAAACCCACAAACATTTAAATTTTGCATTTTACAAAATAATTATTTCATTGACAAGCTCCTTCAAGCCTCCTGCAATATTGACTCAAATCCCAGAAATGTGCTTGGCCCCACATTTATTAATATTAATTTATGTTAATATTACTAATATATCAATATAATCAATATTAAACAATACATTTCCAGGAATGTGCTTATACATAAATTATGGGTCAAGTATAATGATGTAACCACACAACTTTAGCAAACAAAAGGCACCTTCCTTTTGTAAGATTGAGAGTCACGTTATAGAAGGGTTTATGTTGTCCAAACCATTAAATTTACTCTTTGCTGTAACTTTCAGATGTCAAGTCAAATAGATGGTATGTTGTTATTTTGGACTTACGGTTAAACACACACGAGTTAAAAAAAAAAAAACCATTGCCATCAAGTCAATTCCGACACATAGCAACCCTATAGGACAGAGTAGAACTACGCCATAGGGTTTCCAAGGAGCACCTGGTGGATTCAAACTGCCAACCTTTTGGTTAGCAGCTATAGCTCTTAACCACTATGCCACCGGGGTTTCTAGTGATCCTATAGAACAGGGTGAAACAGCCGCATAGGGTTTCCAAGGAGCAGCTGGTGGATTCCAACTGCCGACCTTTTGGTTAACAGCTGAGCTCTTAAGCACTGTGCCACCACAAGTTGGAGCTGGTTTATTTTTCCCCTTGCATGCTTAAAATAATAAATGTTGGATTGATCAAAGGAATTTTTTTGATGATTCCTTGTGCGCACATCATCGTTCCCCGACAATAAAAATGGCACCTGCCACATCAAAGGAGTGGGTGGAAATTTGGATTCCGTTTGGTCATGAATTAGCCTTGTCATATAAATATTATAATTCTAAAGAGAACTAAACCTTGTGAGTCTAATTAAATCTTTGATTACTCTCAGTAGAGACAAAATTGCAGATTACATGGATATTTTAAAAAGTGTTTAACCGACTTAGGACTTATTTGGCTGAGCTTCCTAAATGTAGCTTATCAGGTTAGACACATTTAGGATAAATAAGCCATCTGGTATCTTGAATGAACCATATTTCTATTGTGGTAAAGAAAAAAGAATATTAAATCATACTGATATTCACTTAATTAAATTAAAAAATATTAAGAAGTCTTTCAACATTCTGCTTTGGTTTGACATCCCTTATTAATGTTCTTGGTCTCTGTCTCTTGGACCAATAAGCAACATCATGATAAATGGAGAAAAGATTGATGTTGCCAAGGACTTCATTTTATTTGGATCCACAATCAATGCCCATGGAAGCAGTAGTCAAGAAGTCAAATGATGCATTGCATTGGGCAAATCTGCTGGAAAAGACCTCTTTAAAGTGTTAAAAAGCAAAGATGTCACTTTGAGGACTAAGCTGTGCCTGACCCAAGCCATGGTATTTCTTTTCAGTTGCTTCCTATGCATGCGAAAGCTGGGGCAATGAGTAAGGAAGACTGAAGAAGAATTGATGCTTTTGAATTATGGTGTTGGTGAAGAGGATTGAAGATACCATGGACTGCCAGAAGAACCAATAGATCTGTCTTAGAAGAAGTATAGCCAGAATGCTCCTTAGAAGTGAAGATGGTGAGACTTTGTTCTCATGTATTTTGGACATGTTATCAGGAGGGACTAGTCCCTGAGGAAGGACATTATGCTTGGTAAAGTAGAGGGTCAGTGAAAAAGAAGACGACCCTCAAGGAGACGGATGACACAGTGGCTGCAACAATAGGCTCAAACATAGCAACGATTGTAAGGATGGTGCAGGGCCGGGCAGTGTGTTTTGTTCTTTTGTGCATTGGATCACTATGAGTCAGAAACGACTCAACGGCCCCTAACAACAACAACATTAATGTTCTTTGCTCATTTGTTCTAATTTTTTGTATATTTGGTGCAATATAATTATTATGATTAATACAATTTGGCGGTTGAGTATAATCCAAATCCACAAGGGAACCAAGGCAGAAAGAGAATGAAGTGTTGTACCAGTCACTGTGGGTGCCCTGTGGGTGCTGCGCACATAGCCTCTTGGCATTCGATATTTGCCGAAGGCTGTTTGCTGTACCTGTGACTCTCTGCTCCAACCCCCACCCAGGACAGGTTGGGAGTGCTGGGGAGTTAATGCCCCTGGGAGCAGCTCCCCATCAATGAAGGGAAGGAGTTGGTGGATAATACTCAGAACTCTCTCCCCAGGGTCTCCCAGAGATGCTTGTGGTTCACCTAACTCGCTCACCGAGCTCACCCTGCTCAGGTTGCTTCCCTTTCCTGGGCCACTTCCCTACTTCTCAACCAGTTTTTCTAGGATCACCTTTCAAATAAACTACTTGCTCTTGAACACTTTTCTCAGAGTCAGCTTCTACTAGACCCAAAATTAAGGCACGGAGTAAGACAAGGGAGAGCAAGAGGCCAAAGTTCTAAACTATCAATCTGACTAAATGCAAAGATATAAATAAAGGTTTTATCTGGTTCTCTCATATGGATTTAATCTGCTCATTTTGTCCAAGAATAATTAATTTCGGAACACTTAGTTCATATAATTTGGAGCATGCTTAAAAGACAATGAGACATTTGTTATTTATTAAACAATGTAGAAGGTAGATACTATTTTCAATAATCTTATATTTAAAAAAATAAGTAAATACTTTTTTTTTTTCCAGGCAAATATTAGCAACCCAGAATAAAGCCCAGTGGCCCTTAGGATCTTACTCATTGAATGACAAA
Organism: Elephas maximus indicus; assembly: GCF_024166365.1. Taxonomy (NCBI): domain Eukaryota; kingdom Metazoa; phylum Chordata; class Mammalia; order Proboscidea; family Elephantidae; genus Elephas; species Elephas maximus. Next base: position 166,055,686 of record NC_064846.1, read on the forward strand.
AATAAAAATGGTTGAGTCTCTGTTGGATAGTGTTATGGTTTGACTTGTGCCCCCCAAAAAGTTATGTTGAAGTCTCAACCCCTGTACCTGTGAATGTGACTCTGTTTGGAAAAAGGGGGTTTCTTCTGTTAATAATGTCATATCAGACTCCTGAACTGTGCCTCCTAAACCTAGTCACTTCTGAATGGTGTCTTATAAAAAGAGCAGAATTGTCAGAGACACACACACGGGGAAGGCAGATGATATGCGAGGGTCGTCTACAAGCAAAGGAGTGCCAAGGATTGTTGGCAAATGCCAGAAACCAGGAGAGAGGCCCACAGAGGAACTGACGTGCCCAGGACCCTGACTTGGACTTCTAGCCTCCAGAACTGTGAGAAAATAAATTTCTGTTCCTTAAAGCCACCCATTTATGGTATTTTCTGTTACAGCAGCACTAGGTAACTAAAGAAACAAACAAACAAAAAAACCAAAGCCATTACCATCTAGTCGATTCTGCCTCATGATGACCCCATATGGTACAGAATAGAACTGTTCCCTAGGGTTTTCTTGGCTGTAATCTTTACAGAAGCGGATCACCAGCTCTTTCTTCCGTGGCACTGCTGGGTAGGCTTGAACTGCTCATCTGTCGATTAGTGGTTGAGCACAAACTGCGCCACTCAGGGACCAGGTAACTAAGATAGATGGTAACTGAAGTAAAATGTTTAGGGTACATATACTAAAATAAAATCACCTTGATCTTTTTTCTCACCAAGGCATTAGGCAATCCAAAATAAATAGTAGTGTTCTTTCTGGCACCCCAGAGTGTGTCTAGAGGTTGTGTAGCTAAAAATGTCATCTCAGAAATGGATATAAATCTGCACTTTTGAGAGCTTTCAGTGTCTAGTCAACAAGCAGACTGTGATGAATGAAAAAGAAAGACTTTAGCAAAGGGTGGCCAAGGTAGGGGTGGTGGACACTGAGATGATTCCCGGGGTTCTACCTGTGCAGACTCTGCCGTTGGGGGCCAGGCGGAGTCCTGAGGACGGACACAGGCACCGTGGCCCTCCCTCCGTGTCTTCACAGCCGTACTGGCAGCTCGTCATGGCACACGTCCTAGAGTCTGAAAAAAGCATGCGAGCATTAGCCTTTTCCTCACAGCTGCTAGAAAGTGCTTCCCAAGGAACTGTCTCTGAATGCAGGGACGTTAAATGTGACAAGTGGGACCGCATTGCAGGATAAGCTTCATTGTCTCAGTCCAAATGGAGGCCGTGGCCTGAATCTTGCCTGTGGTTCATTTTGCGGCCAGTGCGTTGAACTGGACCGTCTTTTGGTAGGGCACACACGCCTCTGTTACCGAAGCCTGCATCTCTCTCTCCTTGTGCACTGCTCCAGTCACTCCTTTATGTCACCTGAATGGCCTCTCTAGGTTGAAATGTAACCTCTGATGTAGATTATCAACCTGAGTAATTAGGATAAAGCATTCATTCTAGTGAGTTCTCCAATGAGTCACCCGAGTCATGAGACTTGGTTTTTAGGTGCCTGTATTAAAACATGGGGTAGATACAACTGATCGGCTGCCTGAAAACCATTCTGAACCCACTTTTCTCTTCCACTTCCCACCACTGAGGCTGGAAAGCCAGGTACTTGTCTTCTGCCCAGCCTCACTTGTAGCAAAGGGTAGTTATGTGACGCAGTTGTGGCCAGAGAGATATAAAGTCTGCTTGGGGGAGTGGGGTTCTGGAAAAAAATTTTTGCTTCATGATAAAAGGGACAAGCATGAAAGAGGTGTTTATTCTCATCACCTCTTCCCCCTTAGTCTTGCCTACCTTGAATATAGGTGTGATCTGCGGAATGGAGGCAGCCGTATTGTGACCATGAGGCCATAAGCATGAGAATAAAACTAATGCTTTGAGGATGACAGAGTTTGAGTCTCTGAACTATCTGCCTCCAGCTTTTTTTAAGAAAATAACTTAGTTGGATTATTTTGGTCACTTGCTGAACATATCCTAAATAGCTCACAGAAATGCATTTCCTTAGCAAGGGTCCAGCATGTGTGGATCAGAAGTGCACAGGCACTCAACAGCTCAAATGATTCCAACCCGATGTCCACATCAGGAAAGCACGATGCTTATACCCCCTCCATCCACCACGTCCCCATAACATGCCAATCACCCAGCTGGACAAAAGAGAGAGACTGCAAGGGGCCAAGTGGAATAGAATCAGCCTCCAGTAGAGAGGTCCAGGGCTAGCGGGATACTTGGAGCTACAAACAGAGAGGCGTCGGCAAATAGGGTACAGGGGTAGAGACCCAAGTCAAGGTAATATAACAAACATCTACTGATGGTTATATTTCTAGGTTATTTCTTCTGCTCTTCTCTTTAGTTTTCTTCTTTTAAAACAAATCTTCAAAATTAACCTAATTTTATCTTTCTGTCTGGGGAACGATATCTTTTTTTGGCACTGATGAGGCTTCCATGGGATGTTTCAGAAACATCCATTAGCATATATCTTTTTGAAAATTTTAAGTGATTACTATAAAAGCCTAGATAGTGGTTCCCTTTGTACGGAGGGGGAAGGTTCTGGCAAAGTTCTAGTTGTTGGTGGTTACAAGGGTGCTCGCCTTCTAAGAATTCATTAAGTTATGCATTTGTTTCATGTGGGTTTCTATTTAATTTATAATAATAAGGTTTTAAAAAAGGCCCTTTGAGTGCCTGCTTTATCTCTTAAGCTTACTTGCTAATGGAGGATCTGGATGACTGGTGGTGTTGGGGCCCTAGGCCAAGGAGAGACAGGATGAGGAGGAGCCAGGGAGCAGTGAGCCATGCACTAACTCGCCGAGATTTTATAACCACCGGGAAGCCCAGGTTGGGCTAACGGCCTTGCGTTTGCCACCAAAGGAAGCTGGCCAAGTGGCAAGAGGCATGGGAGCTCTGAGCTTGTTAGGGAGTGTTGGGCAGAGGAGAGCCCCTGGGTGATGCAAAAGGTTAACACCCTTGAGCTCGGCTGCTAACAAAAAGGTTGGAGATTCAAGTCCACCCAGAGGCACCTCAGAAGAAAGCCTGGCCATCTAAAAAACTACTTCTGAAAAATCACCCAAACCTGGCTCTACAGTCCTACTTTGACACATATATGTGGTTGCCATGAGTCGGGGTTGACTGATGGCAACTGTTTTTTTTTTTCTTTTTTGCTGGGTGGAGAAAACAGAGATGGGAGGGGGAGGAGGGGACAAGGGATGGCAGGAGTGTGGGGTTGCCTTTCAGCTGCAATATAAAACCTGAAAAGCCTTCCCTCTCAGCAAATGAATGGAGAGAGACTCTCACCCTCCCACAGGACATGGGTTTTCTTTATCACTGAAGGGCTTTTCTTTTCAGGAGTGTGAGTCAGAATGTATTTCCAACAAGAGTCACTAATCTTTGGGAGTGGAGCAAGGGGCGTGAGAAAGGTAGTCATTTGGCGGGAAGACTTGATGTCCCTGCATGAGATTTATCACCTCCCTAAAACAATATGCTTAGTTTGTTCAACATGCTGGTTTTTACGAAGAAACCCAACACATCCCTGATTCTGTGTGTATATCTACTCCCCTTTCCCCCATTTAGGCTTTTTATTTAAAAAGCAAGTGCCTGGAATAGCAACTCTATAGAGATAGAAAGCAGATTAGTGCTTTCTAGGGGCTGGGGAGACGGGAATGGGGAGTGATTGCTTAATGGCTATGGGGGTTTCCTTTTGGGGTGATGAAAATGTTCTGGAACTAGATAGTGGTGATGGCTGCACAACATTGCCAGTGTCCTTAGATGTCATTGAATCGTACACATTAAAATGGTGACGTTCACGGTTCACGTTATGTGTATTTTACAAAGTAAGATGTTTTAGCCCAAGGTGATAATAGAGACTTTTTTTTAAAGCACCCGAGTCAACGTTCCCCCAAACATCAAATGGCCAAAGCCAAACTGTTAACATTGCCTGAGAACAGCCTGGCTGTTACTTACTCGCACATGTGGCATCTGGCATCAGCATGTAGCCACTGAGGCAAAAACACTTGTAGCTGCCGTGGGTGTTCACACATCTGTGTGGGCAGGGCCGAGGGTTGAAGCCACACTCGTTCACATCTGCAGGGGTCAGTTAGAAAACAGAGAAAGGTGAACTGAATTGGGAACATGTGCATGTGGGATACTGAACCTCAATATTTCAAAGGACAACTGGGCTGGCTTCCCTGGACCCCACGTGTGAGGTCATGGTCTCTGACCATCATTAGGATTCTGTTTTGAAGCGTTTGTGAGGATGTCATTATGGACTGAATGGTGTCCCCCCAAAATGTGTGTTAACTTGGCTAGGCCCATGATTCCCAGTATTGTGTGATTGTCTACCATTTTGTCATTTGATATGATTTTCCTATGTGGTAAAACCTACCTCTATGATATTAATGAGGCAGGATTAGAGGCAGTTATGTTAATGAGGTAAGACTCTATCCACAAGATTAGGTTATGTCTTAAGTCAATCTCTTTTGAGATATAAAAGAAAGAAGTGAACAGAGAGATGGGGGACCTCATACCACCAAGAAAGAAGCTCCAGGAGTGCAGTGTGTTCTTTGAACCTGGGGTCCCTGTGCTGAGAAGCTCCTAGACCAGGGGAAGATTGAGGACAAGGACTTTTCCCCAGAACCAACAGAGAGAGAAAACCTTCCCCTGGAGCTGGCACCTTGAATTCAAACTTCTAGCTTCCTAGAGTGTGAGAGAATAAACTTCTGTTTGTTAAAGCCATCCACTGTGGTATTTCTGTTATAGCAGTAGTAGATCCATCAGGCGCTCCTTGGAAACCGTATGGGGGAGTTCTACTCTGTCCTATAGGGTCACTATGAGTCGGAATCAACTCGACAGCAACGGGTTTGGCTTTTTTTTATTTTTAGATAACTGAGACAGTGGAGTAGGGTGGATCTTAATCCAGTCTGAGTGCTCTCCTTATAAAGAGGAGAACAGACACAAAGACACACATGGGGAAAACAGCCATGCAATGATGCATCTACAAACCAAGGAATGCCAAGAAACTCCCGGGGCTACCAGAGTTGGAAAAGACAAGGAAGGATTGTCCCCTAGAGCCTTCAGAGACATCAAGGCCCTGCTGACACCCTGAATTCAGACTCCTAGCCTCCAGAACTATGAGACGATAAATTTCTATTGTGCAAAACCACCCACTTTATGGCATTTTGTGGTATTCTGCAGCCCTAGGAAACTAAGACAGATCAAGCAAATGGAATTATCATATACTGTTGGAAAAAAAAATTGGTACAACCACTTTGGAAAACTATTTGGCAGAACCTGCTGAAGCTAGATATATACATACCCATGACCTAGCAATTTCACTCCTGGGTATATACCCAACAGAAATGTGGCTATATGCTCACTGAAAGACACACACTATTCATAATAGCTCCAAACTGGAAACAGTCCAAATGTCTCCCAACAGAAGGATGGGCAAATGACTTGTCTATTCATGCAATGGAATACTGTATAGCAACGAGCTACACACAATGATGGTTGAATCTCACAAACGTGATATCGAGTGGAAGAGGCTGGACACAAACAGGACATTCTACTGTATGATTCCATTTACTTAAAGTTAAAAAAAAAGGCACAGCTAATCCATAGTGTCAGAGTTCAAGAGATGGTTCCCATGCAGGAGAGGGGGAGTGAGGGGAGGGTCCTGAGCGACTGGAAGAGAGTGTGAGGAGCCTTCTGGGGGTCTAACTTTCTGTTTTGTGATGTGGGTACCGGTTACATGGGTGCTTACTTTGTGAAAAGTCATTGAATTGTACTTTTTCTGACATATGCACATTTCTGTGTGTATCACATTTCAATTAAAAGTTAGGGACAAACCATGTACATATTTCTGCCTGCCCTTAGAAACAGCTACCCACAGCACAGCCTCCCTTCAAATATGATTCTCTTGGGTGGGCCCTGCACCTGCCGAATGGCCCTCGTTTACAGCCTTTGAGAAGAAGCCCTGGTGGCACAGTGGTTAAATGCTTGGCCGCTAACCAAAAAGTCGGTGTTTCGAACCCACCAGTCGCTCCAGGGGCAGTTCTGCTGTGTCCTGTAGGGTCATCATGAATCAGAATCAACTTGACGGCACCCAAAAACAACACACCGTTCGAGAGGGAGCCCTACCTCTGCCAAGCAGCTACTAACAGTGAGGTTGTAGGGCTTTATTTATTCTGATAATGTTGAATTTTACCTGAACCCTGTGATACTGGAAGACAGTGACGGGTAAAGAAATCCTCCTAGCCTTTGTGTTCAGGAAGATGGCTTATTGCAAATGACCACCCTTCCTGTAGGACTTAGATGAGACTCACAATGTCTCCTTGTTTACCTAGGACAAGGCCAGACACAGGCCCTCCAAATCCCCATTCCTTGCCTCATGAATGAGTAACTGGATTGCCTGTCCTCACTGAGCAATCAGAAACAAAGTGCTTGTCAACCAAACTTTGGTGAAGCTCCTCTCCTTCCCCCAAGTCTCTGAACTTTGGCCCACCCTCAGCATGAGCCAACACACAGCCGCTCCTTCAGGACCCCTCCTGGAGAATAGGCTGGCCTCAGCTAAGCAGTCTCTGATTTACTATCTGATGACATCACCCTCTCATCTACTTCCCCACACCTGGGTTTTTTCTAGCCTTGTTTACTCTCAGTCTCTATAAAAGAAAAACGCTTTTCCCCAAACTCTTGAGACGCTTGCTGATCTTATGTTCTATTACACTAGACCTCTCCCCCTATTGGGAGAGTGCCTTTCCCCCTTTTCTTTCCAAATAAAGCTTCTCCCTATCAAATCCCAGGTAAAGATACGCACAGGCTATTATTAAGTGAAAAAAGGTTGCAAAAGTATGTATACGGTTTGATCCCAAAATTATAAAAATAAAAATATATAGAAAGAAAAAACCTGGGAGGATATGTTTAAGTGCTGAAAATGGTTCTCTCCAGGTGGTCGGATTGAGGGTGACGTTCTTCTCTGGGCTCTTCAGTGTTTTCTAAAACAAAGTCTTAACATTAAGAGTGAATAACTTTGCTAGTCAAATAAAAAACTATACAGTGTAGAAAAGTAAACTTTAAAGGGAACATGGTAGATGGTTTTGTCTTGGAACATGTGGTCACACAGAGGCCTCATATCTTAACTCCCCGAAGGAAAATATATTAAAAAAAAAAAGTTGCCACGGAGTTGACCCCAACTCATAGCAACCCCATGTGTGTCAGAGTAGAACTGTGCTCCATAGGGTTTCCAATGGCTGATTTCTACAGAAAGGGATGGCCAGGCCTTTCTTCTGAGGTGCCTCTGGGCAGACACAAACCTGTAACCTTTCCATTAGCAGCTGAGTATGTTAACTATTTGCACCACCCAGGGACTCCACCTAAGACAAGAATTCAGCATGCCAACAGGCAAAACGGATCCTTGAAAAATAAAAAAGTGGCTGCTTTTGCCTCTGAAAGATACCTCCTATGGGAGGAGCTGGACATTGGAAGTCCCTTTCTCCATTCCCTCTCCCCTACCATCTCCCTCAGGGATCCTAACTGTTTCAAAAGGGGGACTGAAATATGCTGATTGTACATAATGGGAATCCCAGGAATACCCCAGTCGCTTGGCCCTAACTCAGAGGTGACTCATTGATTTCTTGGAAGTAGCATTTTTATGAAAGGCATCAGTTGAAGGCTAGGGCCTGCGGCGATTAATGGCTAACCATGAACTTGGATGAGGCTGCCACAGGTTAGGGAGGCTGGGGGGAAAGTCAGACAGCCCTGCAACTTGAGCCAACTGGGTCACTCCTGCAACGTTAATATTTTACTGGGACTTGAAAACTAGCATAAAAAATACTGCTCTTCCAACTCTCTTGAGAAGGTATGTTGATACACAATCCAAAACATATGGAAAAACAAGTTTTCTGGGGTGAACCCCTTGGTAAGGGATATGACTGAATTATTGCTTATGAGAGTGCAATTCTTGGCACACCTCTCATGCAGTGGGATTTGGTTCTCAGAAGCACCTTAGGGGCTCAGACCTCTACGCTGGTGGTAGGATGGGAGAGTCAGAGGTTCCTGTCTGAGGCTGCAGGGCTGGCGGCCCAAAGAAAGGCAATTTCAGTGTGTGCAGTTAACCTCAGGACCTGGAGCACAGGGCTGGGGAGTGGGAGCCTGCCTGGTCTCTGAAACTCTGGCTCTCCCTTCTTCTAGGACCTGAGCAGCTTTCCTTAAGGGCAGTTGAACTTGATTTGCTGCTCTTGGCTCAACTTCATTATGGGCCTGGGAATGCTTTTTTCAAATTATTGGAGGTTTCCTTATGCCAGGGTTTCCATGTGCCAAGGGTTCTCGCCTTGGAACTATTGTCATTTGGGGCCAGATCATTCTTTGTTGTCGGGGGCTGTCCTGTGCATTGTGGGATGTTTAGCAGCATCCCTGGTCTCCACCAACTAGATACCAGTAGCATACCAATAGGTAAATCAGATCCTTGAAAAATAAAGAAGTGGCTGCTTTAACCAAATAATGACAACCAAAAATACCTCCAGATATTGCCAAGTGTCCCCTGGGGGACAAACTCACCCCACTTGAGACCTCCTGCTCTAATGAAGTATATTTATTCACCATAATATTTGCAGCAGTTTCTCAACCTCAGAACTATTCATATTTGGGTTTAGCAGCATCCCTGGCCTCTACCCACTAGATGCCAGTAGCACACCCCCTCCAAATGTCTTTGGATGTTGCCATATGCCCTCTGGAGCCCTAATGCTGCAGTGGCTAAGAGGTCGGCTGCTAACCAAAAAGCAGTTCGAATCCATCAGCCGATCCTTGAGAACCCTATGGGGCAGTTTTACTCTCTCCTATAGGGTCATTATGTGTTGGAATCGACTCAATGGCAACAGGTTTGTTTTTTCTGGTTTATGTGCCCACCCTGGTGGCGTAGTGCTTAAGAGCTATGGCTGCTAACCAAAAGGTCGGCAGTTCAAATCCACCAGGTGCCCCTTGGAAACTCAATCCTATAGGGTCACTATGAGTCGGAATTGACTCCACAGCAACAAGTTTGAGTTTCGGTGGGGTAAGGTTGCTAGATTTAGCAAATAAAAATACAGGCTGTCCAGTTAAATGTGAATTTCAGATAAACAGCTAATCCTTTTTTAGTACACTGTGTCCCATGCAGTATTTAGGACATGCATATACTAAAATGTTACTTTTTGTTTATTTGAAATTCAAACTTAACTAGGAGTCCGTATTTTATCTGGCAACTCTTCCTGAGGGGAGGGAGCAAAGTCATTTCAGTTGAGAAGCACTGTTCTTGATGTCAAAATTAAATTCTTGAATGTCTTCAAATGAACTGGCTATGATAAAAGCCATAAATTGCCTTTTAAAATATTTCAGTTACAATAAAATATGCGTGTCATTCAACCCAGCCATTCCATTTTTAGATATTTATCCTGAAAAGGGTGCAAGGATCTTTGTAGAATGATGTTTGATTTAGCATTGTTTGCCATAGTGAAAAATTGGAGACGACTTAAATGATAATGGGTAAATAAAGAATTTTTTGCAAGAAAAGATTCAAGTATTCATACTGTGGACTATGAGCCAGCCTTTAAAAGTCCGAGGTAACCCTGTATGTGCTGACATGTAAGGTGCCCATGAGAAATAGTTATGTTTGTACTTTGACAGCAAAGGATGTGAGGCTGTAGAATAAACTGCGAACTATGGTTATAATAGGGACTGCGGGTGGAGATGCCCACTTTTAAATTTATATCCTTTTGCATCGTTGGATTTTTTTAAGTAAAAAATATGAATATTTATTTGTTTAAAGAAAAAAAAAGGCCTTTTATTGAGCATCTTGAAAAACATCAAAATGACTTTTATATTTTCCAAGGCAAGAAGATTGACTGAAAAACCTAGTGCTCAAGCCACTGTCGTTTGAAGGTTTGAGTGAGAACCTAAGAAATCCTGAGCACTGTATTGTGTCACACAGTCGCTGGGTGGTTCACACGCTCAGCTGCTTACCAAAAGGTTGGAAGTTTGGGTCCAACCAGAGGTGCCTCAGAAGAAAGAACTGGCAATCTGTTTTGAAAAAATCAGCCATTGAAAGCCCAATGGAGCATAGTTCTACTTTGACACACATGGGGTCGCCATGAGTCAGAGTCAACTCCATGAGGGAGACCCGGGTTCAATTCCCTGCTACTGCAGTTCAAGCTTAGCCACCACCCATCTGTCAGTAGAGGCTTGTGTGTTGCTATGATGCTGAACAGGTTTCAGTGGAGCTTCCAGACTAACACGGACTAGGGAGGAAGGCCTGGCAATCACTTCTAAAAATCAGCCAGTGGATCACAACAGTCCAATCCCATTGTGCATGGGGTCCCCATGAGTTGCGGGCCAACTTGACAGCCGCTCACAACAACAATGTATTGTGTCACAAGCCCCACAACAATGTCTAATTTGCTTCTGAAAGGTCTGGTGTAGGTTTATAATGTCACCCTGGTCTGTCGTACTGACCTTGACTGCAGGTTTTCCCAGTATATCCTGGAAAGCATCTACATTTGTTTGGTCCCACACACTCCCCGAACTTGCATCCATGGACACACGTAGCTGTGGAAGGAGAAGAAATATTGATGATACAAGAGCAGGGGTAGTTAGTACAGTGGCATGCACTAGTGTCAAATGTAACTGCCACCTGTTTTGCAGAGAAATCCACGGGGCATTATAGAGGGCAGTCTGCTTTCTCTCTAGTCTGTTTTCACCTTTAGGATCTGGAAAGTTTGGTTTGTGAACTAGATCATTCCCCACACCCCTCCACCCCAACACGTGTGTGCAACTTTGCTTAGCAATGCTGCATGCCTCCAGCAGGAATCAAAGAAAAATGAAGAGTCCGGGACCCCAGTCAGCCAGTTTTGCATGTAAACACAAGACATTTAAGAAAAGAAGTATACTATTTGAGCTGGGAGAGACCCCAGAGTAATCCTGGGCCAATTGCCAAGTTCTTTCTCTTTTTTACTGTCGCTTGGCTCTTTTTTCTCTTCTGTATTTTCTATTTTTTCTTTTAGGTGATCAGAATCTTTGTAATGCTGTGCATTGGCAGTCAAACTGAACAACCCACGGATTCCGGGGCAGGTAGGAGTGGGGGCACTACCTTTAGCCCGAAGGATGGGAACTAAAGATGATGATGGTGATGGTAATTATGATGGTGGTGGTGGTGGTGGTAGTGATGATTTAGTGGTGGAGATCATGGTGGTGGTGGTGATGATGGTGGTGATGTGGTGATGATGGTGGTGATGTGGTGATGATGATGGTGGTGGTGGTGATGTGGTGATGATGGTGGTGGTGGTGATGGTGGTGATGGTGGTGGTGGTGGTGGTGATGTGGTGATGATGATGGTGATGTGATGGTGGTCATGGTGGTGGTCATGGTGGTGATGATGTGCTTGTAGAGGTGCTGGTGGTGGTGCTGATGATAGTGGTGCTGATGGTGGTGCTGGTGGTGGTGGTGATGATAGTGGTGATGATCATGGTGGTGATGATAGTGATGGTGGTGGCGGTGATGGTGGTGGTGGTGATGGTGGTGGTGATGATGTTGGTGGTGGTGGTGATGGTGGTAGCGGTGATGATGGTGGTGATGATGATGATGTGGTGGTGGTGATGGTGGTGTTGGTGGCAGTGTGAAAAAGCAAGATGAGAGCAGAGTTTATTTTTCTCAAAAGAGAATAAAAATTCACTGCTGTATTCCAACACCTGACACAATATAGGCACTCAGTAAATATTTGTTCAATGACTGAAGTGGTGATAGAAACAACAGGGATAGGATATCATAACTGATTGGGTTGAGGCAAGAAAATAGACAATGAAGATGGGGATTTTGATTCCATTTGATGGGGAGAATATAGGGAGAAAAAGCAGTAGACAGGGAGAAAGGAAGATGGGGAAACCCAGGGGAAGGGGAAAGGGAGAAAAAATGACTAAGAGAGAAAGGATGTGTGTAGTGCATCAGGGGCTCTCAGAGCAGTTCCTGGATCTAGTAGGCACTCAAGAAATAGCCATAGTATGAAAGAATGACTCAGAAAGTGCCCAGGTATGCTGCTAGCTTCTCTATCCATCATTTCCCTTGGCTCTTAGGTCTACTTCTAAGTAAATCTGCTGTTAAAGACCCCATCATCTTCCCCTTCAACCCTAGTCCCAATTTTTGGTTAATGTCACCATTCCTCTCCCAGTGACCTAGACTCAAAATCTCAGTCATCTCTCTTTTCTCGTGTCCTCAAACCAGTCAGTTACAACATCCTATCCGTTTCCACCACCAGTTCATTCGTTGAACAAGTATTTATTTAGCTAATTGGAACTGCCTTGCCCAGAGATACCTAGGAGATTGCGCTATACCCTCCTTTGTCCCCCCTTTTCCCCACCGTGGTCTGTGACCATTACTTGACTGATGCTGGGGTCTAACAGCCTAGTCCCTTATCTCTGGGCAGGATGCAGTGGTGCAATTCACCACCTGGCCTGGCTCCTCCTTCTAGAAGCCTTCCCAGATTTCTCCAGCCATATGTAAATTCTGTTCAACTTTGAGAACTCCAAGAACTTTGGCAGGTCTCTCCTGTGAAACTGACCAGTCTCCATCTTATTAAATAAGTAGACATTTATTTAAGGAGCCCTGGTGGCACAGTGGTTAAGCGATTGGCGGCTAACCGAAATGTCTGAGGTTCGAACCCACCAGTTGCTCTATGGGAGCAAGATGTGACAGTCCGCTTCTGTAAAGATTACAGCCTTGGAAACCCTATGGGGCAGTTTACTCTGCCCTATAGAGTCAATATAGGGTCACTATGAGTCAGAATTGACTTGATGGCAATGAGTTAGACATTTATTTGGCTTTTATTCTTGACTCCTATTTACTACTTGATTCTAAGTATCTTCAGGACAGGAACTTAAAATATTCATCTTTGTTTCTTCCGCAGTGCTTAATAGAGTGTTGTGAACATGTTCAATACTCAAATATTTTTGAATAATGAATAAAGTAATAGGTGTAGAACTTATAACGGGAACGTTTTGTGGTCCCGGGCAAATCATAAGTGAGGAGGTAGGGAAAAAAATACTCCCCCAGTAAAACCTTCCACCTTTGGAGCTGGAATTTGACTTCCAGTGTCTATTTAGTTAAGGATATGTTCTTGGAGATACAGTGTTAAGTTCAGATGTTAGAAAAATAAATCTTCTTGGTAAGCCCTGAAGACCTCTGTTTGTTCCCCTGGAAACTGACCTCCAGTGCGGTCCAGACAGGAAAGCCCAGGATAAATGCCAAATAGAACACAGAAGAATTGGTGAGTAACATCCTGGCTGGTATAAGGTTGAAGCTCCAGAAAGATATTTTCAATTTATAGCAACTCTGGGTCTGTGATTTGAACATCCGATCCACAACAAAGGGAAATTCAGCTTGAGTCTAAAGTGGCCTGAGACTTAAGCTTGCTTTAGACCAAGTAAAATGCTCTTGTTCAATTCCATCTGCAGCTTTTCATTAGGGATTTGTTTAGATCCAACTCTTTGTTCCATCTTGGTAAGTGGCACACAGTTTAAGGTTAATGAGAATGAGTTGGTCAGGGCAGAGGCCAAGAGCTGGAGAGCTCGGGGATTGAGGCCGGGCCTCGTAAGGAATGAAGGGCGAATGGATGAATGGAGGCGGAGGGCAGGGCAACTGGGCTCACAGTCTGGGGCTGGGCTCTGCTTGTTCAGGCCGGCACACATGCGCCTCTGTACCATCACCACGCACACCACCCTCTGGTTTAGAAATCAGAAACCCGGCAATCAAGGACAAACTACGTTATTATTTGATGCTTCAAGGAATATACAACTTTACTATGAAGAACCATGCAAACTGGATAAAACACGATACAGGTTTTAGATACGAAAAATCACTGCAATTTAAGACCAGGGCAGTGGGGGTGCTGACAGACTCTTCAGTTTGCGAAAGTTGTATAGCAAGCATTTTGCTCGAACCCTCTGCACTTTTAATGTTCCATTCGAAATTCTTTCGTGCCTGTGGTATTAGAGCGCACAAAAGCATGAAGAGAGAATGTGATTGGCTGGATGCAGCGTGCCTCACTGCTCTGATTCAGCTCTTCAAAATAGCCCTTCCAGAAAGTCCAAGCTGGCCCTCATTTACCCACCAGAGACACGCCAGGGGTTCCAAGTTTTATGGCAGCAGGGCTGAGGTTTGTGCTGTTGTAAGAGAGTTTCCAAATCATGGGTCCCACGTGGTTTTTGCCCCTTTCCACCTGACCAACTTCCAATCAAAGTGTTATGCTGTGTCTAGAAAAAGAATCAAGCCACCTTTCATCCCCCTGCCACTTGGTGGTTTCACTGATACAAGTCCAGGCCAGGAGTTACTGGTCCTTTCCGAAGCCACGGTAATGGATGAGGTATTTCCTGTGGGTGCCAAGTCATGAGCACCCTTTAACGCATGTGCTCCTTACCCTCTGAAGTTGGTATTATTCTCTCCGTGTTGCAGAGGAGGAAACCAGGCAGGGTTACATACCTTGCTCAAAGTCACCCAGATCTGGTTCTCAAGATGCCCTTGATTGTGACATTATAAATTAGATCAGTGTGAGGATCCACCCCTGCCTCTGTTTTTAATTGACAGAGGTTCTGGAGGGATGTTTTGACCTTCTTGACTTAGGTTGGCAATAATGATTTTCAAATAGTTTTTCTGGTATTGGTATGCTCTTGTCACTTCATCACAGTAAGACTGTGATGGCAGAAGGCTTGTCATGCTATTGAGTGTGTGCAGCAGTATCAATATCTTCCATTGTTTCACGGACTTTAGGTATGATCCGGCTCTACCCTCACCTATGGTCTCTCTAGATGCATTTGAACTGGCTGTAGAGGAGGAGGTTGGAGCAGGAATAGAGCAGCAAAAATAAGGCAGCACTGCTACTCTTAAAAATAACTAACATTTTAGTGCTTTACTGTTTATCATCCAATATGATCCACACCAACACCTAAAGTATATGGGACATGTAGCCATGTTATTGTCCCACTTAACTGATAAGAGACTGAGGTTCAGGCAAATGGCAGCTGGTCGGGGGACTCATGGACAGCGAGACCAGATTCCTGCCCCGAAGGAAAGCACAGCCGGCTCAGTCAGTCAGCTAGCAAGAATGCAGATTGAATTCCTCTATCCTACAAGTGTTGGTCATTACAGAAAGGCATATGAAAACCCAAAGAACACAAAACTCTGTGCTCATCTCTGTCCCTACCAGTCCTCCTGAAATTATCAAACGCCTCTCTCAGAGTTCCTAACACATGGTCTGAGAAACAATGTCCATGGCCAATTATGGTTCCTTAGTCTGCAATTTATACAACAGAATCAGAAAAATACTTACAATTTTTGCATAGATGTATGTGTCCCTTGAAACCATTTGGAAACTGGCACTGAGGCCTACTGGTTGGGTGATTCATAATTTAAAAATGTATTTCATTATAAATCAGTTGGAAAAAAACCTTTGAGGGGCTTGATTTTATAAATAGAAAACCAGTGGCCATCAAGTTGACCCCAACTCGTGGTGACCCCATGTGTGTTAGAGAAGAAGTGTGCTCCGTTGAGTTTTCAGTGGCTGATTTTTTGAAGTAGATCATCAGGCCTTTCTTCTGAGGTGCCTCTGGGTAGACTCAATCCTCCACCATTTGGTTAGCAGCTGAGCAAGCACGTGAACCGCTTGCACCGTGCAGCGACTCCTTATACGGAGAAGGACTTTATTGGCCTATTTTTGCCCATCTTTGTTTCTTTAGATTAAAAACAAAACCAAAACCCAGAAAACCCAGCCATACTCATTAAGATAATAACACGGAAATAATTGACAAGGCAGGTCCCTCTTAAAATAGATCATGCTAGGGTGATGGTGGAGTCCCTGGGTAGTGTAAACAGTTAACACACCCTGTTGCTTACCGAAAGGTTGGAGGTTCGTGTCCACCCAGAGGCACCTCAAAAGAAAGGTGTAGTGATCTACTTCTAAAAAAATCAAACATTGAAAACCAGTTCTGCTCTTTTTAAAAATAATATTTTATGGTGTTTTTGGTGAAAGTTTACATAGCAAATTAAGTTCCCATTTAACATTTTCTTATACATATTGTTCAGTGACATTGGTTACATTTTTCACAATGTGTCAGCATTCTCATTTCTATTCTGGCTGTTCCATTTCCATTAATCTAGCTTCCCTGCCCTCCCCCCTTACCTTCTCATCTTTGCTTTAGGGTAAAGGTTGACCAGTTGGTCTCATATAGATGATGTTTTGTAAAGGAGCATGGTACTCATGGGTAATATTGTTTGTTTTATGAGCCAATCAGTTATTTTGCTGAAAGGTGACCTCCAGGTGTGGTTTCAGTACAATGTTTAAAGGGTATATAGAGGTGATAGTCTCGGAGGTTCCTCTAGTCTAGTAAGTCTGGCCTTTTTAAAAAAAATGAGTTTTGTTCTAGCACAGTTCTACTTTGACACATATGTAGTTGCCATGAGTCAGAATCGACTCAGTGGCAACTGGTTTAGGGTGATGGTGTCACATGCATTTTAGATAGGAGGAGATCTCATAGGCCTCTTTTCCTGGCCTTTAAAATATCCTTCATATGTTGGGAACCCAGACCATGGGTGTTTTGTAGTTATGTCCCCTGGGGAGTCTGCTGGCAATTTGACAGTAGCTCATGGTATCACAGATAAAAACCTAAGGGCCCTGACATCGTACCCAAGGGCAGGGTGAGTCTGAACTTTTGCAGAATTACCTTCACAGCCTCCTTTGCTGTTCCTTCTCCAGCCGTGGCAGCAGGCCAGTTTAGCTGCATAGTGACAGACCCCAGGCTGGCCCGCCCATGCCGACAGCCCGTGATTCCTTGGACTGGGGATAAAGAAGCAGACATTAGGATGGAGAAAGCAGAAAGGGCAATAGAGACTCTTCCCTGCTACTCAACGAACTGGAGAGATGACAGTTACCCGGTTAGTTTCAACAAACATCGTAAGTACTAAATGAGATTTTGAAAACCTGAATTTATGGGTTGCCAGTCTCTGCTACTATCCCTTGCCAGCCTTCCCCCCTAACTGATTTTGTCCATTTCGTTCTTCCCTTCCCAAGACTAAAGGAATGGGGTTATTTAATGTAGTTTTAAATTAAAAGCCAGTCTTAGAGGAAATATCACCTGAAGGCCCCTTAGAAACGAGGCTGGTGAGACTTCGGCTTGATTACTTTGGACACATCCTCAGGAAAGACTAATCGCTGATAATGGACATCATGGTTGGTAAACTGGAGGATCAGCGAAAATGAGGGAAACCCTGCGTGAGATGGATTGACACAATAGCCTCAACAATGAACTCCAGCATACCAGTGATCGTGAAGATGGCATAGGATCAGGCAACATTTCATTTTGTTGTACATAAAGGAAGGTTGCCACGAGTCAGAGCCACCTTGACAGCAACTAAAAAGATTTAATCTATAAAACTAGAGCACATGAAAATGGCCAAAAATTTATGCCTCTGAGACTTATAGAATGCCAGTTTTCAAATCCATCCCATAAAGACACAGTGGCTAGCCAATTCCATCCCTGTTTCAGTGCTGAGTGTGGTAACGCTATTGCCTGGGCCTGTGGCTTTGTCCCAGACAAGAGCACTGCATGTCCACCCTGTTGGCCACCAGGGAACCACTGAACAAACTAGAATCTCTGCACAATCAAGACTGTTCAGAACTGGAAGTACCCAAGGGATCCCTCTGAGAAGCTTTCTCATGTTACTGGAGAGGAAACCCAAGCCCAGTGGAGTCTCATCCCCAGCAGAGCCACGTGTCAGGGATCCCAGCCCAGGGCTCGTTCTCATTCCACACGGCTTCCTGGAAACAGTTTGCTGAACTCTTTGACAGTAGAGCAAGAGTCGGCAAATATTTTTCATAAAGGGTCAGATGGTAAATGTTTTAGGCTTTGGGGGCCACACAGTGTCTGTCTTAACTACTTAACTCTGCCATAGTGCAGTGTAGTCATAGACAGTATGGAAATGGTGGGTTTGGCTGTGTGCCAGTAAGACTTTATTTAAGGACACTGAAATGCGAATTTCAGATACCTTTCATGTGTCACAAAATATTCTTTGGATTTTTCTTCGACCATTTGAAAATGTAAAGTCCTTCTTAGCTCACAGGCCACATACAAACAGCCGCTGAGCTCTATTTGGCCCTGTTGGCTATGGTTTGCCAACCACTGATCTAGAGGCCTGAATGCTGAACCTTCCCCATCAAGTACCCTTAAATGGGGAGGCCATGAGTGAAGATCCCTGCACGTTACCTACGAACTGTCCCGGTGTTCGACAGGGTGCTACTAGACTCTGAGAGAAAAGACTTGTGCTGTTGTATATTTTGTGCAGGGCTATGACTGACTGTTTCCTCATGCATATTAAATACACTGTAAAATGTTTCCTGGGCTTTTTAACAAAGAATGCACCATTTATCATGTGCTTTAAGTTGCAGGGCTGAGTTGTATGCAAGTTAATAATATCTTATTCAAGGTTGGGAAGTTAAACCTTGCAGGTTTCCCTCACGGTCGGCCTCTCCCACAAACTTGGTTATTCAGTTAAAAGCCAGAAGGAGGGGGCGGAGCCAAGATGGCGGACTAGGCAGACGCTACCTCGGATCCCTCTTACAACAAAGACACGGAAAAACAAGTGAATCGATCACATACATAACAATCTACGAACCCTGAACAACAAACACAGATTTAGAGACGGAGAACGAACTAATACGGGGAAGCAGCGATTGTTTCCAGAGCCTGGAGCCAGCGTACCAGTCAGGTACGGCACAAGCACAGAGACCTGCTCCACCCCCTTGAACTAACCCCGGGAGGGGGACCAGCTGGTTCCACGGGCGGCGTGGGACGCAGCCGGTAGGAGAAGTCCCCGGGAGGCAGTGACTGATCTTGGAGCAGAAAGAGCAGCATCCGAGCCGGGGAACCGTCCCGCAGGGATTAGGACTGCACGCAGGTACGCCATAAACACGGAGAGTTGCTCCACCCCCTGAACTAACCCCGGGAAGGGGACCAGCCGGGTCGCGCGGGCGGCGTGGGACGCAGCCGGTAGGAGAAGTCCCCGGGAGGCAGCGACTGGTATTGGAGTGGGGAGAACAGCGTTCCAGCCAGGACACTCGGTCGCGGCACAAGCACAGGGAGCTACTCCACCCATCTGAACTAACCCCGGGAGGGGGCCCACCTAGTTCACGGGGGCGGCACGGCCACGCGGCTGGAGAGACGAGAAGTCCCCGGGAGGCAGCGACTGATTTTGGAGTTGAGAGTGCACCGTCCCAGTAGGGGAGCCTTGACGCTGGGCGTGGGGCTGGAAGCGGAGGATCTGACCGTGACTCCAGCGGGCCAGACCCCCCGGGGGCAATCTCCACACAGCCAGCACACATAGGCGACGCGCCCGCGGGAATCTCAGATATAACAGTCATTCCAAGCAAGACAAGCAACTCTGGCTATATTCTGAGGTGCTACTCTCCTATCTCTCTGTTCCCTCCCCCACCCTTCCCAGGCGGCTTCATTAACATCTGAATAGCCTGAGCCAAAGGGAGAACTCTGATAGGGATCTGACTGCAGTTTTTTTTTTAGCGGATTTTCTGGAAAAACTAGTTTCCCAGTGATGGCTCGGAGACAACAATCCATATCAAACCACTTAAAGAAGCAGACCGGGACAGCTTCTCCAACCCCCCAAACAAAAGAATCAAAATCTTTCCCAAATGAAGATACAATTTTGGAATTATCAGATACAGAATATAAAAAACTAATTTACAGAATGCTTAATGATATCACAAATGAAATTAGGATATCTGCAGAAAAAGCCAAGGAACACACTGATAAAACTGTTGAAGAACTCAAAAAGATTATTCAAGAACATACTGGAAAAATTAATAAGTTGCAAGAATCCATAGAGAGACAACATGTAGAAATCCAAAAGATTAACAATAAAATAACAGAATTAGACAACACACTAGGAAGTCAGAGGAGCAGACTCGAGCAATTAGAATGCAGACTGGGACATCTGGAGGACCAGGGAATCAACACCAACATAGCTGAAAAAAAATCAGATAAAAGAATTAAAAAAAATGAAGAAACCCTAAGAATTATGTGGGACTCTATCAAGAAGGATAACCTGCGGGTGATTGGAGTCCCAGAACAGGGAGGGGGGACAGAAAACACAGAGAAAATAGTTGAAGAACTTCTGACAGAAAACTTCCCTGACATCATGAAAGACGAAAGGATATCTATCCAAGATGCTCATCGAACCCCATTTAAGATTGATCCAAAAAGAAAAACACCAAGACATATTATCATCAAACTCACCAAAACCAAAGATAAGCAGAAAATTTTAAAAGCAGCCAGGGAGAAAAGAAAGGTTTCCTTCAAGGGAGAATCAATAAGAATATGTTCTGACTACTCAGCAGAAACCATGCAGGCAAGAAGGGAATGGGACGACATATACAGAACACTGAAGGAGAAGAACTGCCAACCAAGGATCATATATCCAGCAAAACTCTCTCTGAAATATGAAGGCGAAATTAAGATATTTACAGACAAACACAAGTTTAGAGAATTTGCAAAAACCAAACCAAAGCTACAAGAAATACTAAAGGATATTGTTTGGTCAGAGAACCAATAATATCAGATATCAGCACAACACAAGGTCACAAAACAGAACGTCCTGATATCAACTCAAATAGGGAAATCACAAAAACAAACAAATTAAGATTAATTAAAAAAAAATACACATAACAGGGAATCATGGAAGTCAATAGGTAAAAGATCACAATAATCAAAAAGAGGGACTAAATACAGGAGGCATTGAACTGCCATATGGAGAGTGATACAAGGCGATATAGAACAATACAAGTTAGGTTTATACTTAGAAAAATAGGGGTATATAATGAGGTAACCACAAAAAGGTATAACAACTCTATAACTCAAGACAAAAACCAAGAAAAACGTAACGACTCAACTAACATAAAGTCAAACACTATGAAAGTGAGGATCTCACAATTTACTAAGAAAAACGCCTCAGCACAAAAAAGTATGTGGAAAAATGAAATTGTCAACAACACACATAAAAAGGCATCAAAATGACAGCACTAAAAACTTATTTATCTATAATTACCCTGAATGTAAATGGACTAAATGCACCAATAAAGAGACAGAGAGTCACAGACTGGATAAAGAAACACGATCCATCTATATGCTGCCTACAAGAGACACACCTTAGACTTAGAGACACAAACAAACTAAAACTCAAAGGATGGAAAAAAGTATATCAAGCAAACAATAAGCAAAAAAGAAGAGGAGTAGCAATATTAATTTCTGACAAAATAGACTTTAGACTTAAATCCACCACAAAGGATAAAGAAGGACACTATATAATGATAAAAGGGACAATTGATCAGGAAGACATAACCATATTAAATATTTACGCACCCAATGACAGGGCTGCAAGATATATAAATCAAATTTTAACAGAACTGAAAAGCGAGATAGATACCTCCACAATTATAGTAGGAGACTTCAACACACCCCTTTCGGAGAAGGACAGGACATCCAGTAAGAAGCTCAACAGAGACACAGAAGATCTAATTACAACAATCAACCAACTTGACCTCATTGACTTATACAGAACTCTCCACCCAACTGCTGCAAAATATACTTTTTTTTCTAGCGCACATGGAACATTCTCTAGAATAGACCACATATTAGGTCATAAAACAAACCTTTGCAGAGTCCAAAACATCGAAATATTACAAAGCATCTTCTCAGACCACAAGGCAATAAAACTAGAGATCAATAACAGAAGAACGAGGGAAAAGAAATCAAATACTTGGAAAATGAACAATACCCTCCTGAAAAAAGACTGGGTTATAGAAGACATCAAGGAGGGAATAAGGAAATTCATAGAAAGCAACGAGAATGAAAATACTTCCTATCAAAACCTCTGGGACACAGCAAAAGCAGTGCTCAGAGGCCAATTTATATCAATAAATGCACACATACAAAAAGAAGAAAGAGCCAAAATCAGAGAACTGTCCCTACAACTTGAACAAATAGAAAGTGAGCAACAAAAGAATCCATCAGGCACCAGAAGAAAACAAATAATAAAAATTAGAGCTGAACTAAATGAATTAGAGAACAGAAAAACAATTGAAAGAATTAACAAAGCCAAAAGCTGGTTCTTTGAAAAAATTAACAAAATTGATAAACCATTGGCTAGACTGACTAAAGAAATACAGGAAAGGAAACAAATAACCCGAATAAGAAATGAGAAGGACCACATCACAACAGAACCAAATGAAATTAAAAGAATCATTTCAGATTATTATGAAAAATTGTACTCTAACAAATTTGAAAACCTAGAAGAAATGGATGAATTCCTGGAAAAACACTACCTACCTAAACTAACACATTCAGAAGTAGAACAACTAAATAGACCCATAACAAAAAAAGAGATTGAAACGGTAATCAAAAAACTCCCAACAAAAAAAAGTCCCGGCCCGGACGGCTTCACTGCAGAGTTCTACCAAATTTTCAGAGAAGAGTTAACACCACTACTACTAAAGGTATTCCAAAGCATAGAAAATGACGGAATACTACCCAACTCATTCTATGAAGCCACCATCTCCCTGATACCAAAACCAGGTAAAGACATTACAAAAAAAGAAAATTATAGACCTATATCCCTCATGAACATTGATGCAAAAATCCTCAACAAAATTCTAGCCAATAGAATCCAACAACACATCAAAAAAATAATTCACCCCGATCAAGTGGGATTTATACCAGGTATGCAAGGCTGGTTTAATATCAGAAAAACCATTAATGTAATCCATCACATAAATAAAACAAAAGACAAAAACCACATGATCTTATCAATTGATGCAGAAAAGGCATTTGACAAAGTCCAACACCCATTCATGATAAAAACTCTTACCAAAATAGGAATTGAAGGAAAATTCCTCAACATAATAAAGGGCATCTATGCAAAGCCAACAGCCAATGTCACTCTAAATGGAGAGAACCTGAAAGCATTTCCCTTGAGAACGGGAACCAGACAAGGATGCCCTTTATCACCGCTCTTATTCAACATCGTGTTGGAAGTCTTAGCCAGGGCAATCAGGCTAGACAAAGAAATAAAAGGTATCCGGATTGGCAAGGAGGAAGTAAAGTTATCACTATTTGCAGATGACATGATTATATACACAGAAAACCCTAAGGAATCCTCCAGAAAACTACTGAAACTAATAGAAGAGTTTGGCAGAGTCTCAGGTTATAAAATAAACATACAAAAATCACTTGGATTCCTCTACATCAACAAAAAGAACACCGAAGAGGAAATAACCAAATCAATACCATTCACAATAGCCCCCAAGAAGATAAGATACTTAGGAATAAATCTTACCAAGGATGTAAAAGACCTATACAAAGAAAACTACAAAGCTCTACTACAAGAAATTCAAAAGGACATACTTAAGTGGAAAAACATACCTTGCTCATGGATAGGAAGACTTAACATAGTAAAAATGTCTATTCTACCAAAAGCCATCTATACATTTAACGCACTTCCGATCCAAATTCCAATGTCATATTTTAAGGGGATAGAGAAACAAATCACCAATTTCATATGGAACGGAAAGAAGCCCCGGATAAGCAAAGCACTACTGAAAAAGAAGAAGAAAGTGGGAGGCCTCACCTTACCTGACTTCAGAAACTATTATACAGCCACAGTAGTCAAAACAGCCTGGTATTGGTACAACAACAGACACATAGACCAATGGAACAGAATTGAGAACCCAGACATAGATCCATCCACGTATGAGCAGCTGATATTTGACAAAGGTCCAGTGTCAATTAACTGGGGAAAAGATAGCCTTTTTAACAAATGGTGCTGGCATAACTGGATATCCATTTGCAAAAAAATGAAACAGGACCCATACCTCACACCATGCACAAAAACTAACTCCAAGTGGATCAAAGACCTAAACATAAAGACTAAAACGATAAAGATCATGGAAGAAAAAATTGGGACAACCCTAGGAGCCCTAATACAAGGTATAAACAGAATACAAAACATTACCAAAAATGATGAAGAGAAACCCAATAACTGGGAGCTCCTAAAAATCAAACACCTATGCTCATCTAAAGACTTCACCAAAAGAGTAAAAAGACCACCTACAGATTGGGAAAGAATTTTCAGCTATGACATCTCCGACCAGCGCCTGATCTCTAAAATCTACATGATTCTGTCAAAACTCAACCACAAAAAGACAAACAACCCAATCAAGAAGTGGGCAAAGGATATGAACACACATTTCACTAAAGAAGATATTCAGGCAGCCAACAGATACATGAGAAAATGCTCTCGATCATTAGCCATTAGAGAAATGCAAATTAAAACTACGATGAGATTCCATCTCACACCAGCAAGGCTGGCATTAATCCAAAAAACACAAAATAATAAATGTTGGAGAGGCTGCGGAGAGATTGGAACTCTCATACACTGCTGGTGGGAATGTAAAATGGTACAACCACTTTGGAAATCTATCTGGCGTTATCTTAAACAGTTAGAAATAGAACTACCATACAACCCAGAAATCCCACTCCTAGGAATATACCCTAGAGATACAAGAGCCTTCATACAAACAGATATATGCACACCCATGTTTATTGCAGCTCTGTTTACAATAGCAAAAAGTTGGAAGCAACCAAGGTGTCCATCAACGGATGAATGGGTAAATAAATTGTGGTATATTCACACAATGGAATACTACGCATCGATAAAGAACAGTGACGAATCTCTGAAACATTTCATAACATGGAGGAACCTGGAAGGCATTATGCTGAGCAAAATTAGTCAGAGGCAAAAGGACAAATATTGTATAAGACCACTATTATAAGATCTTGAGAAATAGTAAACCTGAGAAGAACACATACTTTTGTGGTTACGAGGGGGGGAGGGAGGGAGGGTGGGAGAGGGTTTTTTATTGATTAATCAGTAGATAAGAACTGCTTTAGGTGAAGGGAAAGACAACACTCAATACATGGAAGGTCAGCTCAATTGGACTGGACCAAAAGCAAAGAAGTTTCCGGGATAAAATGAATGCTTCAAAGGTCAGCGGAGCAAGCGCGGGGGTCTGGGGAACATGGTTTGCGGGGACTTCTAAGTCAATTGGCAAAATAATTCTATTATGAAATCATTCTGCATCCCACTTCGAAATGTGGCGTCTGGGGTCTTAAATGCTAACAAGCAGCCATCTAAGATGCAGCAATTGGTCTCAACCCACCTGGAGCAAAGGAAAATGAAGAACACCAAGCCCACATGACAACTAAGAGCCCAAGAGACAGAAAGGGCCACATGAACCAGAGACCTACATCATCCTGAGACCAGAAGAACTAGTTGGTGCCCGGCCACAATCGATGACTGCCCTGACAGGGAGCTCAGCAGAGGACCCCTGAGGGAGCAGGAGATCAGTGGGATGCAGACCCCAAATTCTCATAACAAGACCAAACTTAATGGTCTGACTGAGACTGGAGGAATCCCGGCGGCCATGCTCCCCAGACCTTCAGCTGACACAGGACAGGAACCATCCCCGAAGACAACTCATCAGAAATGAAAGGGACTGGTCAGCGGGTGGGAGAGAGATGCTGATGAAGAGTGAGCTAATTATATCAGGTGGACACTTGAGATTGTGTTGGCAACTCTTGCCTGGAGGGGGGATGGGAGGATAGAGAGAGAGGGAAGCCGGCAAAATTGTCAAGAAAGGAGAGACTGAAAGGGCTGACTCAAGACGGGGAGAGTAAGTGGGAGTAGGGAGTGAGATGTATGTAAACTTATATGTGACAGACTGATTGGATTTGTAAACGTTCATTTGAAGCTTAATAAAAGTTATTATAAAAAAAAAAAAAAAGGAAAAAAAAAAAAATATTCTAGCAAAAAAAAAAAAAAAAAAGCCAGAAGGAATGGTCTGGGACATTTCATTAACTAAAGCACCAAATACAAGGATGATTTTATTATTTACTCTTTCTTAAAGGGGGCATTTTTTCACCCTTAATGTAATTAATTTGGGGGGGTTCTCAGTCATTCACTCAACCATTTAGAACAGGGTTTCTCAACCTTGACACTATTAGCCACTGTGGGGGGCTGTCCTGTGCATTGTAAGATGTTAAGCAGCATCCCTTGCCACTATCCATTAGTAGCACTCCTTCCCCTCCCCTCGCCAAGTAGTGACAACCAAAAATGTCTCTGGGTATTACCAGATGTCCTCTGGGCTGCAAAAGCCTCCCCTCCCTAATTGAGAACCACTGATTTAGAGTACTTTCTATTTTCTAAGCACCGTCTTAGGCACAGAGTACAGTGATGAAAAAGACCCAGTCTTTGTGCTGACGAGTTCACCATCTATTAGAAACAGAGAGATGACAGTATAGAACAGCATGGGAAGTGTCATTACAATGCTCTGAGAGGGAGTTTTGACTGAGAAATAATGCCTGGCATAATCTAATCTTCACATTACTAACAATTCTGTAAGTAATGCCACAATCTCCACCCAGTCTGCACGTAACTAACAATTCCCAAACAAGAAACCACGGACTACTGAGCAGAATGTGGCGTGAGTGGCAAGTGCTGATTCACACAGAGTAACGTCCTTAAGATATTTTTTATTTTAGCATTTTTAAAATTGAGACATAACTTACATAATATAACCGTTTAAAGGGTACACTTCGGTGGATTTTACTATATTCAATGTGTTGTACTCTTGGAACAAGTACATCCAGAGGGCTGTGTGGAAGCAAGGATGGCGAGACTTCGTCTTGTGTCCTTTGGGCATGTTATCATGAGGGACTAGCCCCTGGAAAAGGACATCATGCTTGGTCAGTGTGAAAGAGGAAGACCCTCAGTGAGATGGGTTGACACAGTGGCTGTAACAGTGGGCTCAAACACAGCAACAATTGCGAGGATGGCTCAGGACCGGGCAGCATTTCCTTCTGTTGTACACAGGGTCGCTGTGAGTCAGAGTCCACTTGACAGCACTTAACAACAACAAAGGACTTTAAACGGTGACTGACACAGTAAATGCTCCATAAGTGGTTGTGTTTATTAGTACTAGTATCAGGATTAATGTTATTATTATGAGATGTGTTGAATAAGGTCTAGAGTTTTAAACTTCTGTTGACTCATAACCAATTAAATCGATCTCAGTTTGAACTAGGTTTCTGCTTCAGTCCAGTTTCTCTGAGGGGGGAACGGGGGAAAGCTGGGATAGCCATGCCACCACCATGCCAGTCTGACCCCAAGTGAAGGAGACAGGGAAGAAAGGTTGGTGGAACATTCAGCAAGCTGAGGTGGGCGGGGGTGTGGGTAGAGTCCTGAAGCCAAAGTCGCCCTTCAGAAGTGAGCCATGTTTCCCACAAAAGAGCCTGCTTTAGTGTCCCTACCATTGGCAGGAGCAGCCCGTGGGAGGCGTGGCCATCACCCAAGTGCGGTGATGGATTTTGGAGCACTGG
This sequence comes from Elephas maximus indicus, assembly GCF_024166365.1. Lineage (NCBI taxonomy): Eukaryota > Metazoa > Chordata > Mammalia > Proboscidea > Elephantidae > Elephas > Elephas maximus. Next base: position 166,083,194 of record NC_064846.1, read on the forward strand.
GCCCTTGGTCAGTTATACTCCCTGAAGTCGGAAGGCAGTGAGATAAGATCTCGTGGCCCCCACAGTTTCCATGTGACTTCGGAATCCCTGAGTGGTGCAAACAGTTAACACATTCAGCTGCTAACTGAAAGGTTGGAGGTTTGAGTTCACTCAGAGGTGCCTCGAAAGATCCACTGGCTATCTATTTCCAAAAAATCAGCCAATGAAAACCCTATGGAGCGCAGTTCTACTGGACACACGTGAGGTTGCCAAGAGTTAGAAATTACTTGATAGCAACTGCTTTTATTTATTTTTTTTGTATGTAGGAACTGATTTTCACTGTAAGGGGAGATGATTGTAGAATTTCACCTTGAGGAAACTGGCCTTAGATAGCATCCAGTTTCAACCTACCATTTTACAAATTAAGAAACTAAGGCCATGAAAGACTGGGTGACTTCTCAGTGATATTAGTAGCCAGACAGGAACACACTTCACCAAACTATTCATGCACCCATCTATCCATTTCCCCCCCCAAAATGTACTGGACACCGAGACTATAGAGCTGTATGAGCACAGCGTCTACCCATGAAGAACTTATAGTCTGAGTGAAGATGGGCAAGTAACTCTGGCAAGATGAACCCTACCAAAAGGCTAAGTTCTCAAGAACAAGAGGAAGATATCCAGCTCCTATCCGTCAGTTTGTCATTGTGGCTTGCATGGTGCTGTGATTCTGGAATCTATGCCACCAGTATTTCAAATACCAACAGGGTCACCCATGGTGGACAGGCTTTAGTGGCTCTTCCAGGCTAAGACAGACTAGGAAGAAAGGTATGGAGATCTACTTCAGAAAACCTTATAGATCACAATAGAACATTGTCCGACTTGCTTGTTTTGGACACATCCTCAGGAGGATCAATTGCTGGAGGAGGCAAGGGAGGCCCTCAGAGAGATGGATTGGCACAATCGTCACAATGATGGGCTTGAACATGCTGGTGATTGTGAGGATGATGCAGGACCAGGCAACGTTTCGTTCTGTTATACATAGGTTGCCATGTGGTGGAGTTGACTTGAGGGCAGCTAACAAACAGTAACAAAGGGGAAGATATTGGAGCGGTTAGGTTGGGATGGGTGGGTGAGGGAGATTCTGGAGGAAATGGTGTCTAATATGAATTCTGGTAACTGGGGAATGTACCCAGGTGAAGTGGAGGAGGCAGTCTGGTGGGGAGGGTGTTCCAGGCAGAGAAAATAGTCTGTGTCAAGGATGGAACCACTAAGAGCATGGGGAGTAGGTGGCCTGTAAATTCAAGCATACAGAGTGGTGTGTATTTGGAGCAGGGGAATGGGAAGGGCCGCAGAAGGAATAGTGGGATGGAGAAGGCGCGGGGAGATAAGCAAAGGCTACATAGAAAAGGCCTTGTGTCCACGTGGAACATTTTGTCCATCCTGAAGCCTTTGGAGACCTATAGAAGAACTTTAAATTGTTGGAAATATCCAAGATTTTGCAATACACAAAACAGCCTCCATAGAAGTAGGGTGAACTCAATAAGCCCCAACAAGATCCCTGAAACAGATGAGAAAACTCACAAAAGCGAATTGAAATTTGTTGAAATATGATATATATATATAAATATAAAAAGCCTAATTCGAAACTTTGTTGAAAGAACCCAGGGTTCATTGTTCAGATGGCCAAACCCATTTCGTATGTGTTGGTTAAAGTCAATTATTTGAGAAGAATACTTCCTGGGGTTAACTAACAACAGAAGGAAGTTACCAGAAGATGAAATTCATATACTGTTTGCACATTACCACAACTCTCCAGAGAGATCTACTTTTTCTCCAGCTTTATTGCTTACACATGGCGGGCTTTAGGTGAAACTGAGAAATCTGAGGTGCATTAATTTCTCCCAAGTCATCATTTTTAGCTTTGTACAAAGCGCCACTTGTAAAACGCTCCAAAATGTTAATGACTAACACTTGCGCCATCAAAAACTAGTTAATAAGGTAAGATTACTGATCCACTGTAAGGGATTCCTTCCCCAGCCACAAATGCATCTTAGTATTACTGCTCTGTTGGAAGATATCGGAAGTTTGTCACCTAATCTAGCCTTGTGTGTGTGTTTACAAGTCAACTCATGATTGAGAACTATAAAATGGGTTCTCCTATTTTGACAGCTACACAAATCAGAAAAACCCAGTTCTGCACCAGCTGCTCTACATGTTCTGTACATATTTTCTAAAGGAGAGCAGGCAGCTTGAAACAACTTTGCAGGAAGAAACAGGAGAAAACCATGCAGGTCCATAAACAAGCTAAACAATAAAAAAGAAAAAAATGCAGGAAGAAACAGCAGAAAACCATGCAGGTCCATAAACAAGCTACATGCCTTTTAATTAGTGGATGTGCAGTCCGCGTATTCCACCAGTTTTGAGAAATACCTTCAAAGGGCCTGCCACAACTGGGCTCTTACTAGTTTAATTCTACGTCTGGTCATGAAAATGGAAAAATAGCTTAAAAGGGAAAACTCACTAGTGGGTAGAATTGCCAATAATTACTTGCTGATTTGTGGATGCCAGAGGAAATTGATTTATTACACCAAAAAGCCAGCTCTGCAGTCTGTATTTACCAGTTTTTTTTTTAATGCACATATACAGCTTTTTAAAATTTATGGATAAAAAAGAAAATTATTAAAATATTTATGTTTAAGTCAAAACAGTAATATCCCGGGGGAGAAGAGAATCCAGTACAGGCAAGCATGATGTTGACTATAAAAGAAGAGCACATTATCTTGTAAGATCTCCTTTAAACTGCTAAAAAAAAAAGCTTTAACTTTTAGTTTCTACACACTTCTTGTGATGTTCCAAGTCAATGTTAGTAAATGATTCGGATTACTTTCCCAGCATCCTCTCTTCTACCTGTTCTTTGCTCCAATTCCATGCTGACTTTTTTTTTACTAGCTTTCCCATCACTAATTCAATAATTCTATTGCTTTGATACCTAATTATAAGTATCCTGGATATGGAAGATAAACTATTAGGTTACACCATATGAAACTGCCATTTTTAGAAGTAAAAAATGGCCAGATATCTGTAATTGCATAAGCTGCAGTTGAACCAGTGTGGAAGAGGAGGCCAAGTACTCACCCAACCTGCTTGTCTCCTGTGCAGGAGGCTGCACTGTACCTATTAGCCAGCTAGCCAATTAGATGGGGCCACATGACTGGTTTTGGCCAATGAGTGGGAGGGACATGCTATCTCCAGGCCAGGCTCACAGAGGCTCCCATGATGCTCTGCTTTCCTGTCAGCCCATTGAATAAAGAAGTGTCTGCAACTTGGAGAAAGATGGTGGCCATGATGGATGGAGCCTAGTCTCATGTGAAGGCACACTGTACAGTCTATCAAACCTGCCTCGTACTGCGAGGTGGGCAAGAAGTAAATGTTTACTGTGTTCAGCCATTGAGACTGTGAGATGGTTTGATGCAGAAGTCACCAACTACTGAGCAACACAGTAGTATTTTGAAAGCCATTTCCTTTCCCAAACTAAAATCTAGTACACATCATTTTTTCTTTATATGTGAATCCATTCATAACAAAACAACAGCAAAAAAGCCTTACAGAGCTAGCAATGTGAATCACATTTAGTGAATCATTTCTATTTTTTTAAATGTGTAAAATTGGGCAGTACATTCTGGAATATCAAGGATGCATGGGTAAGGCATAGTATCACTCTTTGGAATTTAAAGATGCCTGGATATAAACGAGCTTTTATGCATTGAGTTGGAGGAACTCAGCTGCCTAGAGCCAGATAAATTGAGAGTAATTGATAAGAAGAAACTTCTGAGCCTGGAAAGGGAATGGCCTGGGCTTGAACCAAACCGATCCCACCAACATCCTCTGCCACCTTGGGAGGTCTGGGTGGACCTGCCAGTTGCTCGCGCATCCTCTCACTCTTTTTCTTAAGTCTCTCCCTAAGCAATGTTTGTCATATACAAGGCCCAGGGAACCCAGTCCCGAGGCAGGAAAGTGTCAGCCCAGTGACCACATCTCTGCAGAGAGGAGGCCCCGAGTGGTGGGAGTCTGAGCTAAATGCTGACTTGCCCAGAGTTCCTTTAATGCATTATACAGCTTGCTGTCGACATTGACGAAACTCATCAGAAAATCACTGTCTCCACAGCTGAAGTTAATTTAAAAACATTCCAGGGACTCTGTAAGTGGTATAGTATTTCTTCGTGGGATTCCTTATTTTCTGCAAAAATATACTGTGCCAGAATTCTTAGTGTGCTCGTTTATGGTCCGGTTCCAGGAAACTCATGATATTCTCCAAGACAAATTGAGAAGGTAAAACCTCTTTTGCTGATGTTTAAGTACGTTTAAATATTGCCCAGCAAGTAGAATAACATTTTCTACATAGGGATAGTAAGGTCCGGCCATGAGGTTTTGTTTTGACCATAGTGCTCAATATGGCAGGTCCCTTGTGCATAACCAGTTAAAATTAATTCTGGGTTCCTACCCATATTCAGGGGACAAAGCCTAAGTTCAGCAGGCCCAGAGATTCCTCAGAAGAGTTATCACCTTCCCGAACGTGTAGCAGTTTAAGAGCCCAACAAAAACTGGCCCAGGCTACCAAACTCTCCTGTACCGGTATATGTTGATGTATCTTCAGATGCCTCATGGCGTAACAGGTAGGGGTAGTAGCAAACATCCGGCAAAACTTGGAACTTTTATTGCTTTCTCCCTCTCTCCTACTGATCTTCCAAGCTCAGGAGTTGGGTGGAGATTGGGGATGGGGAGTGCCTTAGTTTGCGCTCCCTCAGAAGCAGACCTTTAGACAATGATGTGAATGTAAGTGGTTTATTTAGGAGGCAAAGGGAACATTGATAAAGGCACAGGGAAATGCGAGAGGAAGGGAAGGTGGTCAATAAAGGTAATGAGCCATAGCTTCATTTATTTGGCAGCATTTTTTCTTTCCTAATGTACATAATACTAGTGTGCTTATAGACAATGGTGTCTCAGATTTGATAAATACAAATGCAAAATTAAAAAAAAAAAACAACTAAACTCTTGACTGTCTCTGCAGAACTCACCCCTTCCTGCCCATCCCAGAGCAGAGAGCATCCAAACTGGCTGAAGCCAAAAACCTGCACATCATTCCTGATAGCTCCCTCTTCCTTCCTGCTCACATCAGCCCAGTGCTGAGTCTTGTTCCTAACCAGGGCTCCAGACCATGTCCTCCTCTCCCTCCTGGCCGCCCAGACACACAGCCATCATCTGAACCACTACCATAGCTTCCCTTTGCTTCTTCATTTGTCCCTTCCAGCCCACACCTCAGTTTTCATCTTAAAATTTCAATTAGATCCTGTTAACCTTCTCTATAAAATCTTTCTGCGGCTTTCCGTTGGGTTAAGAATAAAGTCCATTCTACTTAAAATGGCATAAAAGTCCCTGCTTGATCTGGCCTTTGCCTACTTCTCTAGCCTTATCTTGTATGATTCTCCCCCATGCTTACTCTGAATGAATGAATTTGATGGAGAATAAATGCTTCAGTTCAATGCTTCAGTTGCCAACAGAGGTAGCTGACTTGATAATACTTGATAACTGAAGAGCAAGGTCATGATGTTTTAAAGATACTTGCTATTTTGATTTTTAATTTTGCATTTGTATTCTTCAAATCTGAGATGCCATTAATTATAAGCACACTATTACATACATTAGGAAAAAAATGCTGCCAATTAAACTGTGGCTCATTGTCTTAATGGTAATTCTGTGCAATGCATGAACTGGTCACAACTGTGTTGGCTTTTAAGCACACAGAGCCTGCAAGGCCTCCATCACTCTCTTCTGCTCTCAGAATCAAGTCCAAGCTTCTTGGCTCAACATACCGGGTTCCTGGAAGCCTGGTTCTGGCTTGCCTTGCCTTCCTTGCCTCTTGGCAGCCACTGGGTTCATGACCTCTGATGCTGGCCAATTCACATATTCTCCTGTGTCTTGGGCCTTGGGCCTTGTCTCTGGATAGACCTTCTGCAAGTATGTATCCATCCATCCATCCATTTAGTACTATGCAATACATACTATGCATTAAGCACTGAGCTATTTTCCTTCTCTTCCTTGTTTCATACAGGTGGACTCACATCGTCTCTATAAAGACAGCTTAAATGTCATTCCCTGCCTTGAGTTTTCCTTAGCAGAATCAAGTCCTGTGTTATCTGTATTCTGTGGGGTGTCTTATATGTTTATGTGTGTTTTGAATATACATAATAGATGTATATAGATGTGAATATAAATACATATATATTATTTACATGTAAATAATACGTTATTTCCCTATCCTCCTCCCTTGATCATTTATTCACTAAATTTTTAGTAAACACCTACCATGTGCCAGGCACTGGGCTTGGAGCTGGAGTTATAATCCCCGCCCCCCACCCAAAATAAAATAAAAAGACGTTGGCTTCCAGACCAAGTTGTCAAGTGGGGGTAGCTGATAGATATGCATCTCTAGCATTCAGGGGAATGCTTGGGCATGTTAACTGTTCAATTAATGTTTGGTGAATTGACATGCATTAATTTTAACTCCTTTTAGAATTCTTTTTTTCCATAAATGAAGTCTTTAGATTTAAAACATGTTAGTTATCGAAGCTCATACACTGGGACCTGGCAAGTTAACTGATAAAACTGGAAGTACTGCTGATCCCTCTCGACAAAATAGTTGAAGGAAAGTGATTTAATTTTCCATGGGAGATAACCACAGTCTTTAAATCTGTCATTTGGTCACTGTGAGATTCTTGAAAAATCACTTATTCTTTTGAAACTCAGTTTACTCATCTGTAAATTTGGAGATGTAATCTGTATTCCACACATGGCGGACATGGTGAGTGGCACCCAATATTTCTTCTCCCCTTCTTCCTTAGTCATAAGATTGCTATTACCTGGCCACCCAGAATAAAGACTACATTTTCCAGCCTTCGTCTAAGTTCTGGCCAATGGGATGTAAGCAGAAGTGGCATGTGCAACTTCTAGGAAGTGGCTGTAAAGGGAAGAGGGATGTTCTTCTCATTTATTTCCTCTTGGCTGAAATGGCTGAAATGTAGACATGTTTGCTGGAGCTCAAGAAGCCACCTTAGACCATGAGGTGAGTCCCTTCTGGTAGAGACACAGGATGGAGGAGCCTGGGTCCCTGATTCCATGGAGCACTATACCAACAACTGTTTATCTTCTTTAAGCCAAGGTTATTTGAATTTTCTATCATTTGCAGCCAACATCAAAGTATCAAAAAGCGATGTTGCTATGACCACTAGCTTCTATAAACCAGTTACTCCTATTCTGATATTTCCTCCTTAAAACTCCCCAAATCAAATAGCTTGTGAAGCACAGTTTTCACAGTCTTCATTCAACTGAAAATCAAGTCCAGGTGTACTTATGTTCTTTGGTTCCACATGGTTTCAGTCTTTTCTGAGTGCACCTTAAGAAATCTGCATGATTTATGCACATAAATTACATATAAACAGGACTTTAAGCCTTCCAAGCCAGTGGCAATATTGCAGTTAGGTCTCTGAGATGATTTCTGTGTTCATTGGATGTTCCATGATTACTATTTCCTAGAAATATTGAGCTTTTGAGTTTTGAGCATAGTCCCACTAATTCTGATTTAAAAAAAAAAAGAATGATATGCCAGTCACTAAAAAAAAAAAGCACTAAAATCATGTTAAAAAATAAGATCTAGCCCATAAAGCCAAGGACAACAGACAGAAAACTCAGGGTTCCTGTGGTAGCCTGCCTGAATAATGTCCCCCACCCCACCCAATAGTCCACATCCTAATGCCTGGAACTTGCGAATGTTTGTTACCTTACATGGCAAAAGGGACTTTGCAGATGTGATCATGTTAAGGGTACTGAGATGGGGAGATTATCCTGGTAGGTCTGGTGTAATCACCAGTGACCTTGTAAGAGGGACACAGGAGGAGGCTGAGCCAGGGAGAAGGCATTGTGACAAGGGAGGAAGAGACTGGAGTGATGCAGCCATAAGCCAATGATTACAGGCAGCCTCTAGAAGCTGTAACAGATAAGGAACAGATTCTCCCCTGGAGCCTCCAGAAGGAGCCAGCCCTGCCAACACCTTGATTTTAGTCCCATAAGACTTATTTTAGGGAGCCCTGGTTTTTTTTGGTGGTGCAATGGTTAAGTGCTGGTAGTTGGTTGGTAGTTCGAACTCACCCAGTGGCTCCATGGGAGAAAAGACCTGGTGATCTGTTCCATAAAGATTACAACTTTGGAAACCCTGTGAGACTATTCTACCCTGTCCTTTAGGGTCACTATGAGTCAGAATTGACTGCAAGGCAGGCAGCAACAACAAGACTTATTTTAGACTTTTGACCTCCATAACTGCAAGAGAATAACTTTGTGTTTTTTTAAGCCACTATGTTTGTGGTAATTTGTTACAGCAGCAACAGGAAATGAATACATTGCCTTAAAATGGGGCTCTGAGAAGAATCAATTCCTAACATAGCATGTGGTTTGCAGTCAGCAGGCCCCTCTCCATGAATGCAGAGCCACCATGTACCTAGTCATTCCCTCACCTGTCATGTGATTTTTACTTGAATTCAATAGAGAAAAAAAATGTAGAATAGGAATCTGTTAGAAGTAGGGACTTCCTCCAATTTTGATTCTCAAGGATAGCAAAGTTAATATATTTATCTTACGTGCTCAAGGCAAAAAAATCCTTAAGAAACCTGCATGTCAGAACCTGGAACACACAAGATGGAGTTCGGACAAATAGTCTAGACCAGTGCTGTCTATATTTATAGAAATATAATAGCCACATATGGCATTTGAAATTTTCTAGTAGAGCAACTGTTTCTAATCACATTAAAAAAAATTTTTAAAAGGTGATGTTAATTTTAAGAATATGTTTTATCTAGTGCGCTGTATGGAGCCCTGGTGGTACGGTGGTTAAGAAGTAGATGGCCAGCCAGTGTCACAAAACAATGTGTGTATTGTTTAACGAGAAACTTGTTTGCTCTGTAAACCTTCGTCTAAAGTACAATACAAAAAAAAAAGAGGGAGAGGAAAAAAAGTAGTAGATGGCCAGGCCTTTCTTCCAAAGTGCCTCTGGGTAGACTAGAACCTGCAACCCTTCGGTTTGCAGTCGAGTGTGTTAACCGTTTGCACCACCCAGGGACTCCATTGGACTCTTTGTAAACTATCGGTTAGTAGTCGAGCACTTTACCGTTTGTGCCACCCAGGGACTCTAGTGCATACATTCCAAAAATCAAAAACCAAACCTGTTGCCACTGAGTTGATTACAACTCATAGGGACCCTATAGGACGGAGTAGAACTGCCTCATAGGGTTTCCAAGGAGCACCTGGTGGATTTGAACTGCTGACCTTTTCATTAGCAGCCATAGCTCTTAACCACACTATGTCACCAGGGTGCATACATTAGACATCTCTATATAGTAGCCACAGTTTTTAGGATAAATTGTGAAACCCCAGGAAATACCCAGGTGGCACACATCTCTGCAGGGTGTGTTGCCTTCTCTGTAACTGTGTTGGCGTGGCTTGGAGTCTGGAGTTGATTACCTGTGGTTCCCGCGCAGTTCCTGAAGAGTGGACCACTTAACAGTTGGGAGCATGCTGGAGCAGATAATACCCACACCAGCTCAGGAACCTGATACTGTGCAAGGAAACCACTTCTTACATCTTGAAAACTGCAGAATTGGAAAATCCTGACACGGATCCTCCAGTTTAATATTCTTTGGTTGATTCAGGAGCTTTTCGGCTTTTATTTTAATTTGGTGGCACTTTGAAAGTGGAGCTCTGGAGGTCTGTTTGCTGACTGCTAAAGAACTATTAATCCTGTCTCCAAATAGCACTTGGTCTGTCTTAAGTGGACTTTCTAGCAATACAAGAACTTCCAACGTGCAAGGAAACTGTGATTATGAGCAAATTGCATCTGCTCACGTTTTTATCATGAAAAGGAAATTGAAACTTGATGAATCCTACATTCTCAGAACCTGGTTTGTTGTTTGAACTTCAGAATCCCTTAATACCTTGGCTGACTCTGATGAAAGATATTTTCCTGTAAGTCAAGCAAAGAGAGTCCAGCTCCCCTTTAGGAAGCTCTCATCTTGCTCTGCCTGGGAATCATAAACTAAAGGTCTCTCTAGCTCAAGGGTTCTCACCTGGGGGTGATTCTGCCCTCCCCAGGGGACACTGGGCAATGTTCACAGACATTTTGGGTTGTCACAATTTGGAGGATGGGTGCTACTGGCATCTAGTTGGTAGAGACCAGGGATGCTCGTGAACATCCTTCAGTGCACAGGACAGCCCCAAGCCCAACAAATTATCTAGCTCCAAAGGTCAATAGTGCCTGGTGCTGACCCAGTAGACATCTAAGTAGCAAAAAGTCATAGGAACCAGAGAAGCAGGAAGCCTTCTCCAGCTGAGGTTTCTCAAGAGGTCACCCTAGTGTACTGGTTAAGAGCAAGAACTCTGGGCCAGACTGCCTGAATTTGAATTCCAGTTCCATCACATACTGGCTGTGCCACCTCGGGCAAATTACTCAACCTCTTTGTGCCTTGTTTCTCTACTAGTACTTCCCCCTCGGGGTTGTTAGGAAGTATAAATGGTTTAATATTCTCAAAGTGCTTACAACAATGCAAGGCCCACAGTGAGCACTGTGTAAAAACACATAAGTGGGTGTTTATTAAGGGGTTTCGGAAAATAAGTTCCTGGAAAAGTCAGTTTCAGGGCTTAGAAAAGTAAGGAAATGGCTTCAGATTCTGAATTGCTATATCAAGAAGAGCGAGGGGATTTCATATGACGACCCCGTTTTCTCTTACCAGTTCATCAACCCTCAAAAAGGCAGCGAGCGGAGGAGTCCGCCCGCAACAGGTCCTGTGAGCGGGAACCCAGCCCAAGCTCACTCTCTAGCCCCTCAGTTTCTTTCCCTTCTTCCACGGCAAAAGCAGAGACGGACAACCAGTTGGAACCCTCCGTACAGAGTGGAGAATACATAACTGCACACACGAGACCTTCGGCCCCCCCCCCGCCTCCCACGCACACATTCACGCATATTCACACACCCGCCCCTACCTACAGTCGATGTCTGCAGACCACCAAACCCACACCCGCCCAGAGGTCTGCGCTCACAGCGCCCGGCCTCCCTCCAGTAACCTGCTGGACGCAGCCAGGTGGGGCGCAGCTGATGCAAAGGGCACTGGGTGCAAAGATTAGCCAAAGGGGCGCTGGAGGAAAGTCCGGGTGCGCTCCGGCCTCGCAGCATTGCGAGAAATCCAGTCTCAGAGTGCACAGACACACGCATGCACACACACCCACACACGCGTGGGGATGCCTGGAGGAACCCGGGACAAAGAGAAGGGGCCGATCGCAAGCCAGCCACTCACCTGGCTGCACTCCCTAATCCACCTGCCACCCAGGGGAGCAGCAGCAGGAGCGCGAGCCCCCAGGGTGGTCGCATCTTGGCGCGGGGCCTCCCTCCTTTGCTGCGGTCAACTGCTCCTCCCCCTGCACCCCCTCAGGAGGGTGCCCGGACGCGGGATGCGGGCGCAGCGGGACTACCGCCTGCTCGCTCTGCGGCCGATCAGGGCTGCGCTCCTCCCGCAGCTCCCGGGTCGGGCGCTCCGGCGAGGCGCGCGCGTCTCAGGAGAGGCTGGGACGTCGGGGAAGGCGCGCTTGGGCTCCTCTGAGAAGCGGACCCGGGCGAGCCAGCCAGGGAGGGCGGGCCATGCACATCTGGCTGGGACCCGCCTCCAGCAGGACCCGCGCATCCTCTGCGCTTTGTTCAACAGGAACATTCCCCAGATGCAGTTCAGTCCCCTCTGTCGGAGTCACCAAGAACCATTATCCATTTCAGGCCCCGGAATTGGTTTCAGTGGTACCTGCGTGCTCTCCAGGATCTAAGAATTTAGTTGAGAAGTCAACGTGGGAACCGGGGATGCAGGTTCCTAGTGAGACTGCTACCTTCTGTTTAAGTTTTTAATATTCTGCTAGGTTTTCTTACAACCTTCAAATCCTAGCGTGCTTAGAGCAGGAAGGTCACCAAGCCCTTGGGCAACCCCTTCATTTGACAAATGCTCTCTCCGTGCTCATTTGCAACAGCTTATTTACATGGGACTGCAAGATGAAATTGTCAGGTATAATTGAACAGTGCAGGAACTGATGGCCGAAACACAAATGCTACAGAATTCAGAGAATTCATTCGGGTACCTACGTGTTTTTTGTTCTGACAATCCTATTTATTCTGGAGGAATGAATGATTGGTCCCTCCTTCACCCTCTCCCAGCAAACACCCCTTTGTAGCTTCATGGTGGAGTGTATGGCCCTGCCTCTTGACTTTGGATTTGGCTGTGTAACTTACCCATGGTGTGTGGGCAGAAGCTGGAATGGGCCAGTTTCAAGCATAGACTTTAGACACCTGTGCCTCTGTCATAGACATGAGAAGAACATGTCCCAGCTAGCGAGTGGTGGTCCAAGGCGGATGAGGGACAGGTGCCACAGATATACCTGGTCGACTTGCAGACCTATGGTTTGAAGCAGAGCCACTCAGTCAAGCCTAGTGTATATTAGCCAACCTAAAGACACATGAGTGAGCTTAGCTCAGATCTGCAGAGCCAGCCACTAAAGCTTGTAGTGATTGTTTGCTACTCAGCAATAGCTAGTTGACACACCTATGAACTAGTGTCAGAAATAAAATGATGAAGATAATATGGAGAAAGAGGAGGTTTGCCTTGATGATAAGCTTGATTCCTGGTTATATAATGGGCATATGTGTTAATTCTAGCAATGAAATGTGAGAAGAAGTGAGGGTGGGGGAGATACTTCTACAGATTCTTGCAGTGGGCTGTAATGGATGTCATTATGTAAGCCAATTTTAGTTGGATCTTCTGTTTTACAGTTGAAAGCGTCCTAATGGATTCAATATCCTTGGTCAATAATGACTTAGACCACTGAGCTGTTCATAGCTAATAGTGACAAGCATTACTCTAAATACTTTACTGATATTATCTTATTGAATACCCCACAACTCTTGTGAAGTAAACCAGCTGCCACTGAGTCAACTCCAACTAATGACAACCAACTCCCTGGGTAGTACAAATAGTTGAAACACTCAGCTGCTAACTGAAAGGATGGGGGTTGGAGTCTACCCAGAGGTGCCTCAGAAGAAAGGCCTGATGAATTTCTTCCCCAAAATCAGCCATTGAAAACCCTGTGAAGCACAGTTCTACTCTGAAGGAGAAGGGGGTCAGCAACTCAGGGCTTCTCTGTCCATTGAGCTCCGTTGCTGCTATTTAAATCCTCTTTCTCATCTTCTAAGGAGTGGCACAGCGGTTAAGAGCTCGGCTGCTAACTGAAAGGTTGGTGGTTTGAACCCACTAGCTGCTCCTTGAAAGAAAGATATGGCAGTCTACTTCTGTAAAAAAAAAAAAAAAAAGACTAGTTGCCATTGAGTCGATTCAACTCATAGCAACCCTATGATTACAGCCTTGGAAACCCAATGGGCCAGTTCTGTCTGTCCTATAGGGTCCTTATGAGTCAGAATTGATTTGACAGCAACAGGTTTGGTTTTCTTTTCTTCTTACCCCTGAGGAGTATTTTAGGCTAGGGTTTCTAGAGGAGTAAAACCAGTGAAGCATATTTTGTTGTTGGTAGGTGCTATGGAGCCAGTTCCGACGCATAGGGACCCCATGTACGACAAAACAAAACACTGCCCGTTCCTGTGCCAAACTCACAACAGTTGTCATGCTTGACCCCATTGTTGCAGCCACTGTGTCAATCCATCCTCTCATTGAGGGTCTTTTTCTCTTTCGCTGACCCTCTACCTTACCAAGCATTATGTCCTTCTCCAGGGACTGATCCCTCCTGATAAGATGTCCAAAGTATGTGAGATGAAGTTTTGCTTCCAAGCAGCGCTCTGGCTGTACTTCTCCCAAGAAAGACCTGTTTGTTCTTCTGGCAGTCCATGGTATATTCAATATTCTTTGTCAGCACCATAATTCAAAGGCGTCAGTTCTTCTTTGCTCTTCCTTATTCATTGCCCAGCTTTCACATGCATATGAGGTGATCAAAAACACCATGGCTTGGGTCAGGCTCACCTTAGTCTTCAAGGTGACATCTTTGTTTTTCAACACTTTAAAAAGATCTTTTGCAGCAAATTTGCCTAATGAAATTCTTAACCGCTGCTTCCATGGGTGTTGATTATGGATCCAAGTAAAATGAAATCCTTGACAACCTCAATCTTTTCTCCGTTTATCATGATGTTGCTTATTGGTGCAGCTGTGAGGATTTTTGTTTTCTTTATGTTGAGTGTAATCTATACTGAAGGCTGTGGCCTTTGATCGTCATCAGTAAGTGCTTCAAGTCCTCTTCACTTTGAGTAAACAAGGTTGTGTCATCTGCATAACGCAGAGCTTCTCGGATTATTTGCTCAGCATACAGATTGAACAGGTATCATGAAAAGATACAACCCTGATGCATACCTTTCCTGGCTTTAAACCCTGCAGCAGTTTAAAGTATTTATATACGTGAAGCGTGTGTATGTATATATACACACACATACATAAATTATATATATATATGTACATTTTATACACACACACACACACATATATGTACACATAGGGAGTCCTGGTCACACAGCGGTTAAGAGCTCAGGCTGCTAACCAAAAGGTTGGCAGTTCGAATCCACCAGTCGCTCATTGGAAACCCTGTGGAGCAGTTATACTCTGTCCTATAGGGACGCTATGAGTTGGAATTGACTCAACAGCAATGGGACAGGATATATATATATATGCGTGTGTGTGTGTGTATATACACACACATATATATGTGTGAAACCTTTGTGGCGTAGCAGGTAAGAGCTACAGCTGCTAGTCAAAAGGTTGATAGTTCTAATTGACCAGCTGCTCCTTGGAAACTCTATGGGGGCAGTTCTACTCTGTCCTATAGAGTTGCTATGAGTTGAAATTGACTTGGTGGCAATGGGTTTGGTTTGTTTTATATATATATCCTTTTACTATACCTATTCAGCCTATGTGCTGAGCAAATAATCTGAGAAGCTGGACTATATGAAGAAGAATGGGACATCAGGATTGAAGGAAGAGTCATTAACAGCCTGCGTCATGCAGATGATACAACCTTGCTTGCTGAAAGTGAAGAGGACTTGAAGCACTTACTGATGAAGATCAAATACTACAGCCTTCAGTATGGATTACACCTCAACATAAGAAAACAAAAATCTTCACGATTGGATCAGTAAGCAACATCATGATAAACGGAGAAAAGATTGAGGTTGTCAAGGATCAACACCCATGGAAGTAGCAGTCAAGAAATCAAATGACGCATTGCATTGGGCACGTCTGCTGCAAAAGACCTCTTTAAAGTGTTAAAAAGCAAAGATTTCACCTTGAAGACTAAGTAAGGTACATCTGACCCAAGCCATGGTGTTTTCAGTTGCCTCATATGCATGTGAAAGCTGGACAATGAATAAGGAAGACCGAAGAAGAATTTATGCTTTTGAATTGTGGTGTTGGCAAAGAATATTGAATATACCATGGAGTGCCAAAAGAATGAACAAATCTGTCTTGGAAGAAGTACAACTGGAATGCTCCTTAGGAGTGAGGATGGCAAGACTGCACCTCAGGAGGGGTCAGTCCCTGGAGAAGGACATCATGCTTGGTAAAGTAGAGGGTCAGTGAAAAAGAGGAAGACCCTCAATGAGATGGATTGACACGGTGGCTGCAACAATTGACTCAAGCATAACAACGATTGTGAGGATGGTGCATGGCCAGGCAGTGTTTCAGTCTGTGGTACAGAGGGTCGCTAAGAGTTGGAACTGACACAATGGCACCTAACAACAACAACAAATATATATATATATGTTTACACACCCACACACACACACAGAGGGAATGAGAGGAAGAGATTTATTTCAAGGAAATGGCTCACACACTTGTGGAGGCTGGCAAGTCCCAAATCCATGGGTCAGGCCTCAGGTTGAAGGCTTCTCCTGACCCACATGGTTGCAGAGGCTGGTTCATGGGGCTGGGGGAGCTCGTGAATTCCAAAATCTGCAAGTCAGGTGTCAGGCTGCTGGCTCATGTCCCAAGAACTGGAGGCCAGATGATAAGTCAGATGCAGGATCGAGAGAGAGAGAGAGAGAGAAAGGGAGAGGTTTGACAGAACATCCGTGTATATTGGATGCAAACCACACCCCCATGGAAACTCCCCTTAGATCACAAAACTGAAGATAATTACATAATATTGAAAATCATGGCTGAGCCAAGTTGACACATAACAATTATCACAGGTAGCTTCACATGTCAAATGATTCTCATGAGTAAGGTAGTAAGATGATCTCTTCAAGGCTGTTAACAAAACCCTTTGAACTATTCACACCATAACTTGTTTTCCTTGGTAAAAATATTAAAATCAAAAGGAAAGAGTATAAGGTGTGAACTCTACACCTGTGAATATCTTAAAGAAAATGGAATATAAAATTTTTCTTGGTGTGAGTTTCCCCCAAGAAGACCCAGAGGCATGGATTCAAGTGGAAGTAGTTATTCTGGAAGTGCAGAGAAGTGAATCAGGGGAGGGGAGGAAGACAATACCAGATGTATATCAAATTATCTTTGTGGGCAACTGGAGGAGCTTCATGCTGCTGGGGATCTCCAGGACCAGTGTAGAGCGTGCAGCTCCAAGATTATCTTACCAGAAGAATGAGGGAGCCAGGGTATTTATATACCATTTCCAGTCAGTCCTTGCCTGAAGGCTTCTACCAGAGTACTGATTCCTAGGATTTCTGCCTACTATACTAAGAGCTAAGAGCGAAAACCTCGGTAGCGTAGTGGTTATCAGCTATGGCTGCTAACCAAAAGGTTGGCAGTTTGAATCCACCAGGTGTTCCTTGGAAACCTTATGGGGGCAGTTTTGCTCAGTTCTATAGGGTTGCTGAGCCGGAATGAACTTGACAGCAACAGGTTTACAGGTGCTAAGAGCAGAGTAGGTGCTTACAGCTAGAGAAAGCCCGCAGGCAAGGGCTGTAGATGCCTGCCTTTGAAAGTTCTATTGAAATGCTAAGGCTGGAGAGGATGCGGACAGGGCACCACAAAGACTGCTATGTAATGTCTGGAAATTGAATTGAATCGAAAATTATGGGTCTTTGCCCACACATTTCTCCCTAAACATTTAGATATGAATCACTTCCTTCTCCAAAGAAATCATTAGTCAAAAAAGTCCTAATAAAACACGATTAAAAAAAAATTAGCCTAGAATATTCCCCACTCATCTGTCAGTTTGTTGTACTGTGATGGCTTGTGTGTTGCTGTGATGCTGGAAGCTATGCCACTGGTGTTCAAATACCAGCAGGGTTACCCATGTTGGACAGGTTTCAGCTGAGCTTCCAGACTAAGACATACTAGGAAGAAGGACGCGGTAGTCTACTTCTGAAAAGACTTATCCAGTGAAAACTTTATGAATAGCAGCGGAATATTGTCTGATGTATTGCCGGAAGATGAGCCCCTCAGGTTGGAAGGCACTCAGAAGACGACTGGAGAAGAGCTGCCTCCTCAGAGTAGAGTTGGCCTTTAACGAGGTGGATGGAGTCAAACTTTCGAGACCTTCCTTTGCTGATGTGGCACGACTCAAAATGAAAAGAAACAGCTACAAACATCCATTAATAATTGGAAGTATGAATCTAGGAAAATTGGAAGTTGTCAAAAATGAAACGGAATGCATAAACATCGATACCCTAGGCACTAGTGAGCTGAAATGGACTGGTATTGGTCATTTTGAATCAGGCAATCATATGGTCTACTATGCCGGAAATAAAAACTTGAAGAGGAATGGCGTTGCGTTCATCATCAAAAAGAACGTTTCAAGATCTATCCTGAAGTACAATGCTGTCAGTGATAGGATAATATCCATATGCCTATGAGGAAGACCAGTTAATACGACTATTATTAAAATTTACGCACCAACCACTAAGGCCAAAGGTGAAGAAATTGAAGATTTTTACCAACTGCTGTAGTCTGAAATTGATCGAACATGCAATCAGGTTGCACTAATAATTACTGGTGATTGGAATGCGAAAGTTGGAAAAAAGAAGGACCGGTAGTTGGAAAATATGGCTTTGGTGATAGAAATGGTGCTGGAGATCACATGATTGAATTTTGCAAGACCAATGACTTTTTCATTGCAATACCTTTTTTACCAACATAAATGGTGACTATACACCTGCACCTTGCCAGATGGAACACACAGGAATCAAATCGACTACATCTGTGGGGAGAGATGATGGAAAAGCTCAATATCATCAGTCAGAACAAGGTCAGGGGCCAAATGCAGAGCAGATCATCAATTATGCATATGCAAGTTTAAGTTGAAACTGAAGAAAATTAGAACAAGTCCACGAGAACCAAAGTATGACCTTGAGTATAGTATATCCCACCTGAATTTAGAGACCATCTCAGGAATAGATTTGGCATGTTGAACACTAATGACTGAAAAACAGATGAGTTGTAGAATGACATCAAGGACATCATATGTGAAAAAAGACAGGAAAGAAAAGACCAAAATGGATGTCAGAAGAGACTCTGAAACTTGCTCTTGAACATCAAGTAGCTAAAGCAAAAGGAAAAGATGAAGAGATGAACAGAAGATCTCAAAGGGCAGCTCGAGAAGACAAAATAAAGTATTATGGCATGTGCAAAGAGCTGGAGATAGAGAACCAAAAGAGAAGAACATGCTCAACATTTCTCAGGCTGAAAGAACAGAAGAAAAATTTCAAGCCTCAAGTTGCAATACTGAAGGATCCTACGGGGAAAATACTAAATGACATAGGAAGCATCAAAAGAAGATGGAAGGAATACAGAGTCACTATACCAAAAAGAATTGGTCTTCATTCAACCATTTTAGGAGGTAACATATGATTAGGAACCAATGGTACTGAAGGAAGAAGTCCAAGCTGCACTGAAGCCATTGGCAAAAAGCAAGGCTCCGGAAATTGACGGAATACCAACCGAGATGTTTCAACAAATGGATGCAGCACTGGAAGTGCTCACTCATCTATGCCAAAAAATTTGGAAGACAGCTACCTGGCCAACCAACTGAAAGAGATCCATATTTATGCCCATTCCAAAGAAAGGTGATCCAACAGAATGCAGAAATTATCAAACAATATCATTAATATCACATGCAAGCAAAATTTTGCTGAAGACCATTCAAAAGGGGCTGCAGCAGTATATCGATAGGGAACTGCCAGAAATTCAAGCTGGATTTAGAAGAGGATGTGGAACCGGGGATATCTTCCTGATGTCAGATGGATCCTGGGTGGAAGCAGAGAATACTAGAAAGATGTTTACCTGTATTTTATTTACTATGCTAAGGCATTTGACTGTGTGGATCATGACAAATTATGAAAAACATTGTGGAGATTGGGAATTCTGGAACACTTAATTGTGCTCGTGAGGAATCTGTACATGGATCAGGAGACGGTCATTTGAACAGAACAAGGGGATACTGCATGGTTTAAAGTCAGGAAAAGTTTGTGTCAGGGTTGTATCCTTTCACCATACCAATCCAATCTGTATGCTGAGCAATCCGAGAAGCTGGACTATATGAAGAAGAACGGGACATCAGGATTGGGGGAAGAATCATTAAAAACCTGTGTTATGCAGAAGACACAACCTTGACTACGGAAAGCAAGGAGGACTTGAAGCATTTACTGACGAAGATCGAATACTACAGCCTTCACTATGGATTACACCTCAACATAAAGAAAACAAAAATCCTCACAACTGGGCCAATAAGCAATATGATAAACCGAGAAAAGATTGAGGTTATCAAGGATTTCATTTTACTTGGATCCACAATCAACACCCATGAAAGCAGCAGTCAAGAAATTAAAAGATGCATTGCATTGGGCAAATCAGCTGCAAGAGATCTCTTTAAAGTGTTAAAAAGCAAAGATGTCACCTGAAGGACTAAGGTGCCCCTGACCCAAGCCATTGTGTTTTCAATCGCCTTATATGCATGCAAATGCTGGACAATGAATAAGGAAGACCAAAAAAGAATTGATGCCTTTGAATTGTGGCTTTGTCGAAGAATATTGAATGTACCATGGACTGCCAAAGAACAAACAAATCTGTCTTGGAAGAAGTACAACCTGAATGCTCCTTGGAAGCAAGGATGGCGAGACTGTGTCTCACATACTCTGGATGTTGTCAGGAGGGATCAGTCCCGGGAGAAGGACATCATACCTGGTAGAGGCTCAGCAAAATAGAGGAAGACCCTCAACAAGATGGATTGATGCAGTGGCTACAACAATGGGCTCAAGCATAGCAACAATTGTGAGGATGGCACAGGACTGGGCAGTGTTTCGTTCTGTTGTGCATAGGGTCGCTATGAGTCAAAGTTGGCTGGATGGCACCTATCAACAACAACAAGGCTATAATATAGGGGCAGTCCTACCTTTTTATCCACTAAATTATAAAGGGTCAGAATAGCATCTTGCACTAACATTTATCTGTCATTTTCTAGCTTTATTTTCAGCATTTTGATGTTATTTCTGCTTTTTTTTTCAGAGCCAACTTCTCTTCTGTAGGCTTAAATGAGGTGATGAGCATTAGGACAAGAAACTTCTGGGGAAGGTGAAACGCTCCTCCACCCACTATTATTGCCTGGAGGGAGCTTGTGGACAAAAGAACTGTCAGGCAGTATCAGAGACAGAAGGTCCCTGGAAATAATGTGTTGCCAGGTAAGAAGATAACGAATACAAATTGCCAGGTTGAGGCAGCTGTTTTTAATAACTGCAGGAGTCCTGCTGACTTTGAAGAGGAACCAGGCAGCTGCTCTTTAGGGGGCCTCCTCCTTCTTACAAAGGAAAAGCAATCTTTGATCAGAATCTCATAAAATCGTCCGTGCCTTTTACAGGGCTACATTTTTTTCAACCTATTTCCACTTAGCCCCTGAGTAGACCAGGTGTGATGGGGTATTTTTGTGCTTTCTGAATCTACATATGTAACACACAAAACAATGAACACTTATGGGATGTGCCTGGCACTGAGATCCAAGATGATATTGAAATATCAGCCCCAAAAGCAAAGCATTATTGGATGTAAGATCTGGGTGGAAGAGTGGGTAGACCAGTGTTTCCAAATGTTAATGTCAGTACAGATTACCTGGCAATCTTGTTAAAACGTAGGTTTTGATTGTGTTGGTCTGGGTGAGGCCTGAAAGTCTGTGTTTCTAAGAAGGCCTCAAGTGCTATGGATTGAATTGTGTGCCCCAGAAAGATATGTTGAAGTCCTAACCCCCGGTACCTGTGAACATGGCCTCCTTTGGAAATAGGGTCTTTGAAGATGTTATCAGTAAACATCAGGTCATACTGGAGCAGAGTGGGTTCCAATACAAGCTGAGTGGTGTCCTTATAAAAGAGAACAGACACAGAGACATACACAAAGGGAAGATGACCTTGTGAAGGTGCATCCACGAGCTAAGGAATGCCAAGAAATGCCTTGGGCTACCTAGAAGCTGAAAGAGACAAGGAAGGATCCTCTCCTAGAGCAAAGAGAGCATGGCTCTGCTGAGGCCCTGAATTTGGATTCCTTGTCTCCAAAACTGTGAGACAATAAATTTCTGTCCGTATAAGCTGCCCGATTTGTGGTACTTTCTTATGGCAACTCTAGGAAACTAATACACCGAGTTACGCTCATGCTACTAGCCTGAGGACCGCACTTAGAGTAGTGAGGGTCTAGAGATAACGTGGACCAGTAGTTCTCAATCTTGCTGTACCCTGGAGTCCCCTGGGAAGCTTTGAAGCTACTAGCACCTGGGACCCACCCCCAGAGAGTCTAATATCTGGGGTGTGACTTGGGCATGAGGACGTTTAGAAATTCCCAGGTTATTCCAGTGGACAGCCAAGGTTGGCAACCACTGATCTGGACCAATGCCCACACTTTACAGTTGGAAAAACTCAGCTCCAGCATGAGAAGGGACTTGCCCAAGGTCACACACAGGCCAACCACATAGCCTCCCTCCTCAAACTTCATGATGTTTCCTTGATCACCATTTCTATTTTTTATGGATTGAATTAAGTTCCCTCAAAATGAGGTGTTGGAGTCTTGACCTCTATACCTATGGATGTAATTCTGTTTGGAAATAGGGTTTTCTCTGTTATGTTAATGAGGTTATATCAGTGTAGGGTGTGTCCTAAACCTAATCACTTCTGAATTATAAGGAGCAGCGTAGACACAGAGACAAAAAATCCCATTGCCATTGAGTCAATTCCAACTCATAGCAATCCTATAGGACAGAGTAGAACTGCCCCAAAGGGTTTCCGAGGAGCAGCTGGTGGATTTGAACTGCTGAGCTTTTGGTTAGCAGTCCAGCTTCTAACCACTGTGCCACCAGGGCTCTGACACAGAGACAAGCAGGCACAAATGGGGGAAAATAAATGCCATGTCACATAAAGATCTCCAAGGAACCAAGGAATTCTGAAAGAGAGAAGGGCATTCCCCAGAGCCTTCCCCTATAGCTGGTACCTTGAATTCAAACATCTAGCTTCCTAAACTATGAGAAAATAAATTTTTATTTTTTAAAGCCACCTACTTACAGTATTTCTGTTACAGCAGACCTAGGTAACTAAGATACAACTGAAGAAGAAAAATGGCATCTCTTAATTCTTAATCTTCTATGTTCATTGTAGCCCAATGACATGCTCTAGAAATTGAGGTGTTTTCCCTGTCTGTTTCTTTCCACTTCTTATTCTATGAAAGGAGTCAGTGAAGAAGCATGAAGACTTACAATGTAGACACTGCTCAAATCTGTATGTGAAGGTACATCTTGAGGTCTACAGTGTGTTTCTTGATCTTGCTCTTGTCAAGGGCCCAGTTCTTAGAGCTCTTTTGTAGATGAGAGATCCAACAACTTTCCATCTTCCTTCCCTTCCTTTGTTTCCTCTCCTTTCCTCCTCTCTCTCTCCTTTCATTCTCATTCAAACATTTATTGGGACCCTACCAAGTGCCAGGCATTGTGCTAGGCAGTGGGGATTCCTTGGTGGAAAGGTTTCCATCTGCAGTGCAGTGAACTGCTTAATACGGGCCTTCTAGCCATGGTCTTTGTGACTCCCACACAGTGATTGGATGGGACTGTGCAAATGGGGTGCTCGTGCCCCACCAAGGGGATTGGACAGCTTGCTGCTGATGCAAATAAGGTGTATGGAATGTGTGATGGTTAAGGTTATGTGCCAACTTGTCTGGGCCATGATTTTCAGTGGTTTGGCAGTTATGTAATGATGTAATTTGGCAGTTACGTAATGATGTAGTCATCCTCCATTTTGTGATCTAATGTGATTATCCTCTGTTTTGTCATGTGTTGTAAATCCTAGCCTCTATGCATGTGGTTATGGTCCCATCTTGGAATGAGTTTTCTGTTATGTTAATAAGGCAGGATTAAGGTGGGATGTATCTTGAGTCACCACCTTAATTGAGAGTGTGACTCAAGTCACTACCCATATCCCAGTCACCACCCTTACCACCCTTATTCAAGTCACACATTTACTTGAGTTACAGCTTCTTTTCTTACAAAAGATAAAAAGAGAGAGGAGTGAGCAGAGTGGAGGGGACCCACTACCACCAAGAAGAAGAGCTAGGAGTGGATCCCATCCTTTGGACCCAGGATCCCTGCACTGAGAACCTCCTAGACCCTGGAGACAAAGAGCTGTAACACTGGAGACAGTGCAAGACAGTGAGAAGCGGCAGCAAACGTGGCAGAGAACGAGCAGCAGCAAAACCAAGAGACCAACGCAAGATGGTGCAGTGAGTTTCCAGGCCCACAGAGCGTGGTGGCTACAGTGGGTATGCTGACAGGTGGAGCAAGATAGCTGAACACCTTTGGGCAGGGGGCTTCCTGGCAGAATGGGGTGCCTCTGGGCACTTGTTGGTGGAGCTGGTGTTATCGACCCATGGAGCAAGAGAGCTGAGAACCTTTGGGCTGAGGCTTACTGACAGAGTGGGGTACCCCTGGGCACTTATTGGCAGAGCCAAAGAGATTTGCAACACTTGCCTGAGCAGGGCAGAGGCAAGGCCAAGGGGCCAAGGAGCTGAGGGCTGGAGAGGGAGGCCTGCCTGAGGGCACGGCTGAGAAGAGGCTATCCTGATTGAAAAACTGTATCCTGAGTCGTTTCTGATCCTGAATTGTAGCCTGCAACTTCCCTAACCTGTCTTGGAAGAAGTAAGTCAGAATGTTCCTTAGAAACGAGGATGGTGAGACTTTGTCTCATGTACTTTGGACATGTTATCAGGAGGCACCAGTCCCTGGTGAAGGATATCATGCTTGGTAAAGTAGAGGGTCAGTGAAAGAGACGAAGACCCTCAATGAGATGGATTGACGCAGTGGCTGCAATGATGGGCTCAAGCATAGCAATGATTGTGGGGATGGCACAGGACCAGGTAGTGTTTTGTTCTGCTCTACGTAGGGCCGCTATGAGTTGGAACTGACTTGATGGCACCTAACAACAACAACAACACTTCTCTAATAAACCCCATAATCGTGAGTATTGTCTGTGAGTTCTGTGTGGCCATTGCAATGAATTACTGAACCCAGCACAGAAGTAGAGAGTGCTGTGGGAGGGACAGCTGGTGGCAGCATTGCTAAAAAGGTTAGAGAGAGGAGGTATGTCTGACCTCAACCTCCCAGGAATCAGCCTTAGGCTATTGATCTTGATTCTTCCCCCTTGTGAAGTTAGAGGAGGTCAGATGCTGCTACCATGCCATTTTTACACATTTTCAGTTATTAAACATAAAACATATTTGTTTATCCATAGCTATGTTGCTATCTCCTATTTTTGCATTAATTCTAAACTATACGATGGGAACAGAGTCAGAAGAGTTCATTAAAGTGCTTTACTAATAAACTTTCTGACATCGCCATCACTCAAGAAAATGTCTGCCTGTGTCCTTGTAGAAGGTTCGAAAAGTTCTAAATATGCCAAGTGTGTCTTGACCATTCTCCTGAGCACGCCTCTTACACTGGAGGGAAGACTTAAATCTCAACTAGACTGGCACTGGGGGAGAAGGGTGTAGCAGTGAGCTAGCTTCCACGGAAGCATCCCTGGAGGCTGCCAGGTGGATAAAGCAGCCAGAAGAAGAGGCCCTCGGAGTTGGCTTGTAAGTGCTTGTGGCTGAAAAAAATGACACCTTGATTGATTTTACCCTCAAATTTGGTAGCTCTTAGAACCCTCCACTTGCTAATTGAGGAAGAGAAAGAAGTTAGTGTTTGTGAAGTGATTACTATATACTACACATTTCACAGAGATGAATGATTTAATCTTGACAACACCCATATACAGAAGGCATTATTACCCCATTTTACAGCTGAGGAATCTAGGTTTAGAGTGGTGAAATATCTTGTCTCAGGTCACCTAGCAAGGTAATGAGAAGAACATTGGTTTTGGAGACAGACCTCGATGGAGATTAGCTTTGCTGCCCAAATTTCCTTGTTTTTAGCAGGGATTTTTTTTTTTATGGTGCTTTAAGTGAAAGTTTACAATTCATGTCAGTTTCTCATACAAAAACTTAGGCACACGTTATTATGTGACCCTAGTTGCTCTCCCTGTAATATGACAGCACAGTCCTCCTCTCCCACCTGTATTTCCCAGGTCCATTCAACCAGCTCCTGTCCCCCTCTGCCTTCTCATCTCGCCTCCGGACAGGAGCTGCCCACTTAGTCTCAAGTGTCTACTTGAGCTAAAAGGCACACTCCTTGCCAGTACCATTTAATGTCTTATAGTCCAGTCTAATCTTTGTCTGAAGAGTTGGCTTTGGGAATGGTTTTAGTTTTGGGCTAACAGAGAGTCCAGGGGCCATGTCCTCTGGGGTCCCTCCAATCTCTGTCAGACCATTGAAGTCTGGTCTTTTTACTAGAATTTTAGTTCTGCACCCCACTTTTCTCCTGCTCCACCAGGGACTCTGTTGTGTTCCCAGTCAGTGCAGCCATTGGTGGTAGCTGGGCACCATCTAGTTCTTCTGGTCTCAGGCTGATGGAATCTCTGGTTTATATGGCCCTTTCTGTCTCTTGGGCTCATATTTTCCTTGTGTCTTTGGTGTTCTTCATTCTCCCTTGCCCCAGGTGGGTTGAGACCAATTGATGCTTCTTAGATGGCCACTTGCTAGCTTTTAAGACCCCAGACATCACTCATCAAAGTGGGATGCCGAATGTTTTCTTAATAAACTTTGTTATGCCAATTGACCTAGATGTCTCCTGAAACCATGGTCCCCTGCCCCTGCTACTCTGTCCCTTGAAGTATTTGCTTGTATTCAGGAAACTTCTTAGCTTTTGGTTTAGTCCGGTTGTACTGACTTCCCCTGTATTGTGTGTTGACCTTCTTAGCAGGAAATCTTGTTCCACTGCTATTCATAAGGTTGTCATTGGCCAATTTTTTTCAGTAGTAGACTGCCAGGTCCTTATTCCTAGTCTATCTTAGTCTGGACGCTCTGCTGAAACCTGTCCACCAAGGGTGACCCTGTTGGTATTTAAAATACTGGTGACTAAACTTCCAGTATCACAGCAACATGCAAGCCACCACAGTATGACAAACTGACAGGCACTAAAATACGACTGGGGAAAAGCTGCTTCCTCAAAGTGGAGTCAGCCTTAATGACGTGGATGGACTCAAACTTTTGGGACCTTCATTTGCTGATGTGGCATGACTCAAAATGAGAAGAAACAGCTACAAACATCCATTAATAATCAGAACATGCAGTGTACGAAGTATGAATCTAGGAAAATTGGAAATTGTCAAAAATGAAATGGAATGCATAAACATCAGTATCTTAGGCATTAGTGAGCTGAAATGGACTGGAATTGGCCATTTTGAATCAGACAATCATATGGTCTACTATGCTGGGAATGACAAATTGAAGAGGAGTGGCACTATATTCATCGTCAAAAAGAACATTTCAAGATCTGTCCTGAAGTACAACGCTGTCAGTGATAGGATAATATCCATATGCCTACTTTTTTTTTTTTTTTACAAGGAAGACCAGTGAATACGACTGTTATTCAAATTTACACACCAACCACTAAGGCCAAAGATGAAGATTTTTTACCAACTTCTGCAGTCTGAAATTGATCAAACGTGCAATCAAAATGCATTGATAATTACTGGCAATTGGAATGTGAAAGTTGAAAACAAAGAAGAAAGATCAGTAGTTGGAAAATATGGCCTTGGTGATTGATAGAAAATGACACTGGAGATTGCATGATAGAATTTTGCAAGACCAATGGCATATTCATTGCAAATATCTTTTTTCAACAACTTTTTTTTTATGAACATGGACCTCACCAGATGGAATACACGGGAATCAAATTGACTACAAGCTCAATATCATCAGTCAGAACAAGGCCAGAGGCCGACTGCAGAACAGACCAACAATTGCTTCTGTGCTGATTCAAGTTGAAGTTGAAGAAAATTAGAGCAAGTCCACAAGAGCAAAATATGACCTTGAGTATATCCCACCTGAGTTTAGAGACCATCTCAGGACTAGATTTGATACATTGAACTCTAATGACGGAAGACCAGATGAGTTGTGGAAAGACATCAAGGATATCATACATGAAGAAAGCAAGAGGTCATTAAAAAGATAGGAAAGAAAGAAAAGACCAAAACGGATGTCAGAAGAGACTCTGAAACTTGTCCTTGAACACAGAGTAGCTAAAGGAATGGAAGAAATGATGAAGTAAAAGAGCTGAACAGAAGATTTCAAAAGGTGGCTCAAGAAGACAAAGTAATTATTATAGTGAAATCTGCAAAGGCCTGGAGTTAGAAAACCAAAAGGGTAGAACACGCTCAGCATTTCTCAAGCTGAAAGAACTGAAGAAAAAATTCAAGCCTCGAGTCGCTGACACAGGAAGCATCAAAAGAAGATGGAAGGAATACACAAAGCCACTATACCAAAAAGAATTGGTCAGTGTTCAACCATTTCAAGGGGTAGCATATGATCAGAACCAATGGTACTGAAGAAAAAAGTTCAAGTTGTATTGAAGGTATTGATGAAAAACAAGGCTCCAGGAACTGACGGAATACCAGTTGAGATTTGTCTGTACCAAGAAATTTGGAGGACAGCTGCCTGGCCAGCTGACTGGAAGAGAGTCATAGGTGTGCCCATTCCAAAGAGAAGTGGCCCAACAGAATGTGGAAATTATTGAACAATATCATTAATATCACACACAAGTAAAATGATGCTGAAAATCATTCAGAAGTAGTTGCAGGAGTACATTGCCAGGAACTGCCAGAAATTCAGGCTGGTTTCAGAAGAGGATGTGGAACCAGGGATATCATTGCTGATGGTAGATGGATCTTGGCTGAAAGCAGAGAATACCAGAAAGATGTTTAACTGTGTTTTATTGACTATGCAAAGGCATTTGACTGTGTGGATCATAACAAATTATGGCTAACATTTGAAGAATGGGAATCCCAGAACACTTAATTGTGCTCATGAGGAACCTGTACATAGACCAAGAGGCAGTCATTTGAACAGAACAAGGGGATTTTTGTTTTATGTTGAGGTGTAATCATACCGAAGGCAGTAATCTTTGATCTTCATTAGTGAGTGTTTCAAACCCTCTTCACTTTCAGCAAGCAAAGTTTGTCATCTGTATAAAGCAGGTTGTTATTGAGTCCTCCCCCAGTGCTGATGCTATGTCCTTCATATAGTGGAGCTTCTCGGATTATTTGCTCAGCATAGAGATTGAGTAAGTATGGTGAAAGGGTACGACCCTGACACACACCTTTTCTGACTTTAAAACACCTAGTATCCCCTTGGGCAAATCTGCTGCAAAAGACCTCTTTCACGTTTTGAAAAGCAAAGATTTCACTTTGAGGGCTAAGTTGTGCCTGACCCAAGCCATGATATTTTCAGTTGCCTTATATGCATGCGAAAGCTGGACAGAGAATAAGGAAGACTGAAGAAGAGTTGGTGCCTTTGAATTATGATATTGGCGAAGAATATTGAATATACCATAGACTGCCAGAAGAATGAAGAAATTTGTCTTAGGAAAAAAAAAAGAAACCTGTTGCTGTCACGTCGATTCCAACTCATAGTTGATCCCATAGGACCTAGTAGAACTGCCTATAGGGTTTTCAAGGAGCGGCTGGTGGATTTGAGCTGCTGACGTTTTGGTTTGCAGCCGAGCTCTTAACCACTGTGCCACCAGGGCTCCTGTCACGGAAGAAGTACAGCCAGAGTTCTCTTTGGAAGCGAGAGTGGTGAGACTTTCTCTAATGTACTTTGGACATGTTATCAGGAAGGATCAGTCCCTGGAGAAGGACATCATGCTTGGGAAATTAGAGGGACAGCAAAAAAGAGGAAGACCCTTAAGGACATGGATTGACACAGTGGCTGCGATGATGGGCTAAAGCATAACAACGACTGTGTGGATGACAAAGAACCAGGCAGTGTTTTGTTATTTTGTACATAGGGTTGCTATGAATTAGAACCGACTCGACAGCACCTAGTAGCAACAAGCAGGAATTCTTAACCTAGCGATGGTAGGGTGAGGTTAGCTCACCTCAGAAGAGTGAATAAGATTTTATGCATATGAGCATGTTTTGGCGAGGGCAATACGGGGTTCATCTGATTTTTAAGGGTGCCTGTGACTCTATTAAATACCATTACTACATGCAAAAATCTCCTTGCCTATGCAAGAAATCTCGTCACCTGGATGTTAAGTCCCTTCATTTTTAGCCAAATTCTTAAGTTTATAGCTTAAGGCACTCAATGTGGGGAGGGAGGGGGGCGGGGAGCAGCTTGAGTCCATTCTGTATACTTCCTTCCTGATTCATGTATAAACATTCCTTGCTATTTTCCTTCTCACAATTGAATATAATAATAACTTGGCACACCCCTGCAAGACTTGTCTATTCATTTTTCCTACATAAGTCTGATATAATGACTGGTGAGAGCTGAGCCCAGGCAGCTCAGCTTAGATCAGCCTTAAAGACTCTTACTCAAAGTCACTCCAACTTGATTTGGAAAAGTTTGGTGGAAAAATGTTCGGTGGACCATAAAGTTGGAACTCCTTTTGAGATCCCCCTTTTTAAGAATAAAAATAGCAAAATTTGGTAAGGCAAACGTCTTTTATCCATTCATTCTTCTTCCTTTTTATGTGTATGCTTCCCTATTTTCATAAAGTTCTCATATATGGTTTATGGCCTTGTTCATTCCTTTCACCAATGTTTATTGTTCCCCTGCCCGTTATGTGCTGGACTCTGTGTTTGGCTGGGATGTAAAGATGAATAAAACATAATCCCTTGCCCTGGGTGACAGAAATGTAAACATATTGTCAGAATTAATGACATAAGTGCTAACAGAAGTACTTTAGGGTGCCATGGAAATAAGGAAGGGAAAGGATACATTCCTTGTGTTCTATATATAAATCTTTGACCCTGTTTTAGTGCCAATTTTCATAAATCCTTGTATAAAATATCTAATATGTAAGGATTTTTAGAAAACAGAAAACCTTGCAAATTGTGTTCCCTCAGATAATAACCTGCCATAAACTACATCTTCCTTACACACAGGAATTCCTGTACTCTCGAGTGAGCTGGCGTTGTTTGGTTACAGAGCCCAGGATAGAAAACGAGGAGAATCAGTTCATGGTTTTAACAACTAATTGTCTCAAATTGGGCAAGTCTGTTCCCCTCTTTGGATCCCACTCTCTACATCTGTATCATATTTGCAAAGGATTCTGGATCCTTAAGTGTCCTTCTCCAAAGTTCTGTGATTCTAACATTTTCTGTGGGAGGAAGATGGGAAAAAATCAACTAGGACCCAAAAGACTGCATTTGAAATTGCAAAGTTGGGTTAATTTCAACAAAGAAGGAATACTGATGCAATGAATGAGTGAATGAGTGAACAGATGAGTGAGTGAGTTGTTTCCCTCATTGTGGCTGAGATGCATCCTGCTTTCCTTCTGGCTTCTATTCTGCACACTCTGTGAGCCCATTTCCACACAACATTCAGTAAAGATAAATTTCAGGATGTCTAACGCTGACTCTTGTGATCCATAGGGTTTCCACTGGCTAATTTTCAGAAGTAGATCACCAGGTCTTTCTTCCTAGTCTGTGTTAGTCTGGAAGCTCCACTGAAACGTGTCCACCATGGGTGACCCTGCTGATACTTGAAATATTGGTGGCTTAGCTTCCAGCATCATAGCAACATGCAAGCCAGCACCGTATGACACACTGACAGATGGGTACCTTACCTTGCCTCATCTATATGGTCGCTGTAGGGTCGCTATGAGTCGGAATCGACTCGACGGCACTGGGTTTGGTTTGGTTTTGGTTTTGCCTTATCTACCTGTGGTGCGATGAATCGGTTTTACATGGTCTTATAACTCCCACCCAGGTGATTGGGTGGGACTATGCAAATAAGGTAATTGTGGCCCACCAAAGGGGTTGGATAGATTGCTAATGATGCAGATAAAGTTCCTGCACTGAGAAGCTCCTGGAACCAGGAGACTGAGAGGGAGAGAAAGAGAGAGCTTTAACACCGAAGACAGGGAGAAATAGCGGCGAGGTAGGAGACTGGCAGGAGACAGCATAGTAGGCTTCCCAGCCCACATAGCATAAAAGCTGAGTGCCTTTAGGCAAGGGTCTTGCTGGTAGAGTAGGTTGCCTCTGGGCACTTGGTGGAACTAGGTTTGCCGACCCACGGAACTAGAGCTGAGTGTCTTTGGACGAGGCTTACTGGCAGAGTAGGGTGCCTTGGGGCACTTATTGGCAGAGCTAAAAGAGCTTTGTTAACACTTGCCAGAGTAGGACAGAGGCCAAGGGGCCAGAGAGAGGCATGCCTGCAGACATGGCTGAGAAGAGGCTATCTTGATGGAAGAACTGTATCCTGAGTGTTCCTGAACCTGAATTGTAACCTGTTACTTCCCTAATAAACCCCATAACTGTGAGTATGGTCTGCGAGTTCTTTGTGGCCATTGCAATGGATTATCGAACCTAGCAGAGAAGTAGAGAGTGCCGTGGGAGGGACGGTTGATGTCAGAATTGGTAAAGATGGCAGAGAGAGGAGGCATATCTGACTTCTGCCTCCTAGGAATCAGCCTTGGGCTGTTGATCTTGATTCTCCTCCCCCTTGTGAAGTTAGAGGAGGTCAGATGGCCCTGCCACACCATTTTTACACTACTTGACTCCTGACTTCTGAGGTCTGTTGTACTTTCAGAGAAGTACAACTAAGATTGGACCCCTATAAATGGACCCTAAGACAAAGGATTCATTGGAAAGTGTTACCAGGGAAAATCAGTAGGGAAGTGGGAAGAAGGACCAGGAAAGGAAGGTGTGCAGGCAAGAATGCAATATCAGGCCAAGTTCCTTGGAGGATTCTCATGGCCCAGTTGCACAGGAAAGGTCTGGAGAGAGTAGGTTATATCTCAGGGTTGTCTTCCTCTGGGTGCGAGGGAGCTGGAGTATTTATACCTCCGCACTCATCAGTCCTAGGTGAAGGGCTGTTCTCAGGGATATGTAAATTCTCATGTGCAGGCAAGATGGGTTTGGGCATCCTAAGGCTGGTCCACTCTCAAAGAGACACAAAGGCTGGCTATTGAGGGTGAAGGCACACTGGGAGGCACTGTGCCCCAAATGTAAAGGGATCTAGGGGAGCACTATCCACGTCTGCCACAGTGGGGGAGGGGGCAGTCGTTAGTCCAGGACAGAGACTGCTTGGGGTAAGAAGTGCAGTAGCTTCATGGAGGATCAGAAAGTTGGAAGGCAAGAGTAACAAGCAGAGATGCCCGAAGCTGTGCTGCAGACTGGGTGAGTATGCAAGATCGCCTTTGTAACTCCCATAAATCGAATTCATAGGAAGGGGGATCTGGTAAGACTGGGCTCCTCCCCACTTCAGGGGGGTGGGGCTTGCTCTGTAGTAATTTAAGTATTATAGGGAAGAGTTACCCCTGAAGGCTGGAGAATCTGGAGACATCTGGGCTACAGAAACATGTACATATCCTCTGATAGGCAAACCACAGTACTCTCTAATCTCACCATGCCCAGCCCCGTATTCCACAACAAATATTGCCCAAGGCCACAATGCCAGAGGAAGAGGCACTACACAGCCTTCTACCAAGTGGGCCTTCCGTGGTATTATTATTCCACAATAAGCTAGGCTGCTTATTGTGCCTAAACAAAGACACACAAGATTGCAAATCTCCAAACCTGTATCTTCCATGACTGCCCCACCGCACCCCAACCCCTCATCCTGGTGATTCCCCAGAGAGCGATGGTGTACGTACCAAAGGAACTGAGGCAAATATCCATGCTTTTTATCTCTGGCTAGGGCTTGCTCTTACTCTGGTCTGTTGTGTGTGTCATTGAGTTGATTCCGACTCATAGCAACCCTATAACATATATAATTCTCAAGAGCTCTTTTTGCTTAAGACCTAGACTGGTGTAGACCTACAAGATTTAAGCTCCAAGGGGAACACGTTTCTGTGTGTTCTTAAAGGGCTGTATGTTCTCAGGGCCCTGGCCATGGGGGTTAAAAGAGACAAAAGCCAGTGACTAAAAAGAAGATTCTGTGGAGCAGGGGTCGGCAAACTTTTTCTGTAAAGGACCGAATAGTAAAGATTTTAGGCTTTGTGAGCCACATGGTCTCTGTCACAACTACTCAACCCTGCCATTGTGGCACAAAAGCAGCCATAAAAAAAAAAAACTTTTTTTTTTTAGCCATAGATGATACATAAAATGATGAGTATGGCTGTGTGCCAATGAAACTTTATTTATGGACGCTGAGATTTGAATTTCATATAATTTTTATGTGTACTGAAATATTCTTCTTCTTTTGATTCTTTTCCAACCATTTAAAAATGTAAAAGCCATCCTTAGCTCCCAGAATATACAAAAACAGGCTATAGGCTGAATTTGGCCCACGGTATGTAGTTTGCTGGGCCCTGCTGCGGAGAGAAGAGAAGCTACTCCACCCAGATACACACTCTTTATTTCTCTCACTGTAAATCCCACATCTTAGCAGACCAGCCTTGATGTGCCACTTGAACACTCCGTTTTGTCCTCAGCCATGTCCAGTTTCTCCTTTTGAAGAAAGAATTGGATGAGACCTAAACTCCCCTTGGAGGTTAAGTTGTGAAACAAAATGGTTCACTGTTTGGTGAATTGTTAATTTTTAAAAAAATTGCAAATTGAAGGAAGAGATGTCCAAAAATTGAATGACGCCATTCCAAATGTACACTTTTTTTTTCCAACTTGAACCAGATGCAAGAATATTCTGGAAATGGTACCTTAACTGAAAAAAACATTTCCTTTGGTCTGAGTTTTTGGAGAAAGACGCAGCATATGGAAAACACCAAAGCCATTTCACATGTATCTGTGGAAAGGCCTCAATGATAGAATATGGCAGTCAATCCAAAATGAAAATTTCAGTCACTTAACTGGCTGTGAAACATGTTGAGTGTTAGGGCCTTCTCAAGGGTCAGAAGCAAGTTTTATTTCCTGTCAACATGCCTTTTCCACCGAACACCCAGGACCCATGACTGTCATTTTTGTAAACACTCCATCTTTAATGTATAAGAAAAAGAAAAAGTCATCTTTAAAACAACTCTTAAGTGTTGCAATGAGTTGTATATGACATAAAAATATAGTTACAGGCTTTGCAAACGTCAGCTTCTGGGTATTATAAATGTTGACATTCAAAATCAATAAATCAAACAGTTGAAAGCAGCTCATAGGAGCTGTTGCATTTAAATGGCCAAAAAGAATATATGTTTGGAGAGAAACATAGTGGCAGGTAGGTGTTATTCT
Organism: Elephas maximus indicus; assembly: GCF_024166365.1. Classification (NCBI taxonomy): domain Eukaryota; kingdom Metazoa; phylum Chordata; class Mammalia; order Proboscidea; family Elephantidae; genus Elephas; species Elephas maximus. The sequence goes on from NC_064846.1 coordinate 166,117,998, forward strand.
GTTTCCAGATGTTAGGGAGTTTGGGGTTGACTGAGACAGGACTGCTGGGTTTAAATAAAGTTTGCATTTTGACATCAGCCCATATTTTATATGTTGTAAAGATGCTGTTTTGAGTTCAGAGCCATAGAGTTCAGGAATTTTTCAGCGTTTTGCTTTTTCTGGCAAGTCATAAAACGGAACATTTTACCCTGAAGCCCAAGAGACAATAATAGTTCTAAGAAGACAACATCAAGATGTCCTGTTCATTCCTAGAATTGGAGTCCAGGGACTGTCATCCATAGGTACAGGGAGTCTAGACCTTGTTGCAGAATTTCAGGCTTTAAGGATCTCAGAGTAGGAATTGAGGGGGAAAAGCTGCAAAGAGAAAAAACAAGATTTGATAACAGAATGGATATAGAGGATAAAAGGGAGGGAAAAAAGTTAAGGATGATTCCACAATTTTCACTTGGGGAAACTCCCACATTGATAGAAAGCATACAGTTAGTGGTCACATTTGGGGAAGAAATATAAAGGCTCTAGGCTTAAATAGGAAACCCTGGTGGTGTAGTGGTTAAGTGCTATGGCTGCTGACAAAGAGGTCGGCAGTTCACATCCGCCAGGCACTCCTTGGAAACTCTATGGGGCAGTTCCGCTCTGTCCTATAGGATTGCTATGAGTCAGAATCGACTCGATGGTAGCGGGTTTTTTTTTTTTTTCAGGCTTAAATAGGTTCAGCTCTAAATGGGAGAAACTTATTCAAAGAGCACTATCTTGTGTATATTCGGAGGCATGGAACTAGGGTTCAGAGAAGTAGTTGAGAGTGATCCGTAATAAAAGGTGGTTATTCACACTCAAAGAGCATTCTTCAAATGGTAAAGTAAATCAATACTAATGTCATTTTTAGAAGTTTATGAGAAGAGACCCTGGACTAGCATTAAAAACAAAAAACATTAGGACTTACTGATTGTTCTTGTTGTTGTTAGATGCTGTGGAGTTGGTTTTGACTCATAGCGACCCTGTGTACAACAGAATGAAACACTGCCCGGTTCTGGGCCATCCTCACAATCGTTGCTGTGTTTGAGCCCATTGTTGCAGCCACTGTGTCAATCCGTCTCATTGAGGGTCTTCCTCTTTTTTGCTGACCCTCTGCTTAACCAAGAATGATGTTCTTCTCCACAGTCTGGTCCCTCCTGATAATATGTCCAAAGTATGTGAGACGAAGTCTCTCCATCTTTGCTTCTAAAGAGCATTCGAGTTGTACTTCTTCCAAGACCAATTTGTTCGTTCTTTCGGCAGTCCATGGTATATTCAATATTTTTCGCCAACATCATAATTCAAATGCATCAGTTCTTTGGTCTTCTTTATTAGTTGTCCAGCTTTCACATGCATATGAGTCGATTGAAAATATCATGGCTTGGGTCAGGTGCACCTTAGTCTTCAAGATGACATCTGCTTTTGAACACTTTAAAGAGGCCTTTTGCAGCAGATTTGCCCAATGCAATACATTGTTTGATTTCTTGACTGCTGCTTCCATGGACCTTGATTGTGGATCCAAGTAAAATGAAATCCTTGACAACTTCAGTGTTTTCTCCGTTTATCATGATGTTGCGTGTTGGTTCAGTTGTGAGGTTTTTGTTTTCTTTATGTTGAGGTATAATCCGTACTGAAGTCTGTAGTCTTTGATCTTCATCAGTAAGTGCTTCAAGTCCTCTTCACTTTTTTTTTTTTTTATAATAACTTTTATTAAGCTTCAAGTGAACGTTTACAAATCCAATCAGTCTGTCACATATAAGTTTACATACATCTCACTCCCTACTCCCACTTACTCTCCCCGTCTTGAGTCAGCCCTTTCAGTCTCTCCTTTCTTGACAATTTTGCCGGCTTCCCTCTCTCTCTATCCTCCCATCCCCCCTCCAGACAAGAGTTGCCAACACAATCTCAAGTGTACACCTGATATAATTAGCTCACTCTTCATCAGCGTCTCTCTCCCACCCGCTGACCAGTCCCTTTCATGTCTGATGAGTTGTCTTCAGGGATGGTTCCTGTCCTGTGTCAACAGAAGGTCTGGAGAGCATGGCCGCCGGGATTCCTCCAGTCTCAGTCAGACCATTAAGTTTGGTCTTCTTATGAGAATTTGGGGTCTGCATCCCACTGCTCTCCTGCTCCCTCAGGGGTCCTCTGCTGAGCTCCCTGTCAGGGCAGTCATCGATTGTGGCCGGGCACCAACTAGTTCTTCTGGTCTCAGGATGATGTAGGTCTCTTGTTCATGTGGCCCTTTCTGTCTCTTGGGCTCTTAGTTGTCATGTGGACTTGGTGTTCTTCATTTTCCTTTGCTCCAGGTGGGTTGAGACCAATTGCTGCATCTTAGATGGCTGCTTGTTAGCATTTAAGACCCCAGACGCCACATTTCAAAGTGGGATGCAGAATGATTTCATAATAGAATTATTTTGCCAATTGACTTAGAAGTCCCCTCAAACCATGTTCCCCAGACCCCCGCGCTTGCTCCGCTGAGCTTTGAAGCATTCATTTTATCCCGGAAACTTCTTTGCTTTTGGTCCAGTCCAATTGAGCTGACCTTCCATGTATTGAGTGTTGTCTTTCCCTTCACCTAAAGCAGTTCTTATCTACTGATTAATCAATAAAAAAACCCTCTCCCACCCTCCCTCCCTCCCCCCCTCGTAACCACAAAAGTATGTGTTCTTCTCAGGTTTACTATTTCTCAAGATCTTATAATAGTGGTCTTATACAGTATTTGTCCTTTTGCCTCTGACTCATTTTGCTCAGCATAATGCCTTCCAGGTTCCTCCATGTTATGAAATGTTTCAGAGATTCGTCACTGTTCTTTATCGATGCGTAGTATTCCATTGTGTGAATATACCACAATTTATTTACCCATTCATCCGTTGATGGACACCTTGGTTGCTTCCAACTTTTTGCTATTGTAAACAGAGCTGCAATAAACATGGGTGTGCATATATCTGTTTGTATGAAGGCTCTTGTATCTCTAGGGTATATTCCGAGGAGTGGGATTTCTGGGTTGTATGGTAGTTCTATTTCTAACTGTTTAAGATAACGCCAGATAGATTTCCAAAGTGGTTGTACCATTTTACATTCCCACCAGCAGTGTATGAGAGTTCCAATCTCTCCGCAGCCTCTCCAACATTTATTATTTTGTGTTTTTTGGATTAATGCCAGCCTTGCTGGTGTGAGATGGAATCTCATCGTAGTTTTAATTTGCATTTCTCTAATGGCTAATGATCGAGAGCATTTTCTCATGTATCTGTTGGCTGCCTGAATATCTTCTTTAGAGAAATGTGTGTTCATATCCTTTGCCCACTTCTTGATTGGGTTGTTTGTCTTTTTGTGGTTGAGTTTTGACAGAATCATGTAGATTTTAGAGATCAGGCGCTGGTCGGAGATGTCATAGCTGAAAATTCTTTCCCAATCTGTAGGTGGTCTTTTTACTCTTTTGGTGAAGTCTTTAGATGAGCATAGGTGTTTGATTTTTAGGAGCTCCCAGTTATCGGGTTTCTCTTCATCATTTTTGGTAATGTTTTGTATTCTGTTTATACCTTGTATTAGGGCTCCTAGGGTTGTCCCAATTTTTTCTTCCATGATCTTTATCGTTTTAGTCTTTATGTTTAGGTCTTTGATCCACTTGGAGTTAGTTTTTGTGCATGGTGTGAGGTATGGGTCCTGTTTCATTTTTTTGCAAATGGATATCCAGTTATGCCAGCACCATTTGTTAAAAAGGCTGTCTTTTCCCCAGTTAATTGACACTGGTCCTTTGTCAAATATCAGCTGCTCATACGTGGATGGATCTATGTCTGGGTTCTCAATTCTGTTCCATTGGTCTATGTGTCTGTTGTTGTACCAATACCAGGCTGTTTTGACTACTGTGGCTGTATAATAGGTTCTGAAGTCAGGTAAGGTGAGGCCTCCCACTTTCTTCTTCTTTTTCAGTAGTGCTTTGCTTATCCGGGGCTTCTTTCCCTTCCATATGAAATTGGTGATTTGTTTCTCTATCCCCTTAAAATATGACATTGGAATTTGGATTGGAAGTGCGTTAAATGTATAGATGGCTTTTGGTAGAATAGACATTTTTACTATGTTAAGTCTTCCTATCCATGAGCAAGGTATGTTTTTCCACTTAAGTATGTCCTTTTGAATTTCTTGTAGTAGAGCTTTGTAGTTTTCTTTGTATAGGTCTTTTACATCCTTGGTAAGATTTATTCCTAAGTATCTTATCTTCTTGGGGGCTACCGTGAATGGTATTGATTTGGTTATTTCCTCTTCGGTGTTCTTTTTGTTGATGTAGAGGAATCCAAGTGATTTTTGTATGTTTATTTTATAACCTGAGACTCTGCCAAACTCTTCTATTAGTTTCAGTAGTTTTCTGGAGGATTCCTTAGGGTTTTCTGTGTATATAATCATGTCATCTGCAAATAGTGATAACTTTACTTCTTCCTTGCCAATCCGGATACCTTTTATTTCTTTGTCTAGCCTGATTGCCCTGGCTAAGACTTCCAACACGATGTTGAATAAGAGCGGTGATAAAGGGCATCCTTGTCTGGTTCCCGTTCTCAAGGGAAATGCTTTCAGGTTCTCTCCATTTAGAGTGATATTGGCTGTTGGCTTTGCATAGATGCCCTTTATTATGTTGAGGAATTTTCCTTCAATTCCTATTTTGGTAAGAGTTTTTATCATAAATGGGTGTTGGACTTTGTCAAATGCCTTTTCTGCATCAATTGATAAGATCATGTGGTTTTTGTCTTTTGTTTTATTTATGTGATGGATTACATTAATGGTTTTTCTGATATTAAACCAGCCTTGCATACCTGGTATAAATCCCACTTGATCAGGGTGAATTATTTTTTTGATGTGTTGTTGGATTCTATTGGCTAGAATTTTGTTGAGGATTTTTGCATCAATGTTCATGAGGGATATAGGTCTATAATTTTCTTTTTTTGTAATGTCTTTACCTGGTTTTGGTATCAGGGAGATGGTGGCTTCATAGAATGAGTTGGGTAGTATTCCGTCATTTTCTATGCTTTGGAATACCTTTAGTAGTAGTGGTGTTAACTCTTCTCTGAAAATTTGGTAGAACTCTGCAGTGAAGCCGTCCGGGCCAGGACTTTTTTTTGTTGGGAGTTTTTTGATTACCGTTTCAATCTCTTTTTTTGTTATGGGTCTATTTAGTTGTTCTGCTTCTGAATGTGTTAGTTTAGGTAGGTAGTGTTTTTCAAGGAATTCATCCATTTCTTCTAGGTTTTCAAATTTGTTAGAGTACAATTTTTCATAATAATCTGAAATGATTCTTTTAATTTCATTTGGTTCTGTTGTGATGTGGTCCTTCTCATTTCTTATTCGGGTTATTTGTTTCCTTTCCTGTATTTCTTTAGTCAGTCTAGCCAATGGTTTATCAATTTTGTTAATTTTTTCAAAGAACCAGCTTTTGGCTTTGTTAATTCTTTCAATTGTTTTTCTGTTCTCTAATTCATTTAGTTCAGCTCTAATTTTTATTATTTGTTTTCTTCTGGTGCCTGATGGATTCTTTTGTTGCTCACTTTCTATTTGTTCAAGTTGTAGGGACAGTTCTCTGATTTTGGCTCTTTCTTCTTTTTGTATGTGTGCATTTATTGATATAAATTGGCCTCTGAGCACTGCTTTTGCTGTGTCCCAGAGGTTTTGATAGGAAGTATTTTCATTCTCGTTGCTTTCTATGAATTTCCTTATTCCCTCCTTGATGTCTTCTATAACCCAGTCTTTTTTCAGGAGGGTATTGTTCATTTTCCAAGTATTTGATTTCTTTTCCCTCGTTCTTCTGTTATTGATCTCTAGTTTTATTGCCTTGTGGTCTGAGAAGATGCTTTGTAATATTTCGATGTTTTGGACTCTGCAAAGGTTTGTTTTATGACCTAATATGTGGTCTATTCTAGAGAATGTTCCATGTGCGCTAGAAAAAAAAGTATATTTTGCAGCAGTTGGGTGGAGAGTTCTGTATAAGTCAATGAGGTCAAGTTGGTTGATTGTTGTAATTAGATCTTCTGTGTCTCTGTTGAGCTTCTTACTGGATGTCCTGTCCTTCTCCGAAAGGGGTGTGTTGAAGTCTCCTACTATAATTGTGGAGGTATCTATCTCGCTTTTCAGTTCTGTTAAAATTTGATTTATATATCTTGCAGCCCTGTCATTGGGTGCGTAAATATTTAATATGGTTATGTCTTCCTGATCAATTGTCCCTTTTATCATTATATAGTGTCCTTCTTTATCCTTTGTGGTGGATTTAAGTCTAAAGTCTATTTTGTCAGAAATTAATATTGCTACTCCTCTTCTTTTTTGCTTATTGTTTGCTTGATATACTTTTTTCCATCCTTTGAGTTTTAGTTTGTTTGTGTCTCTAAGTCTAAGGTGTGTCTCTTGTAGGCAGCATATAGATGGATCGTGTTTCTTTATCCAGTCTGTGACTCTCTGTCTCTTTATTGGTGCATTTAGTCCATTTACATTCAGGGTAATTATAGATAAATAAGTTTTTAGTGCTGTCATTTTGATGCCTTTTTATGTGTGTTGTTGACAATTTCATTTTTCCACATACTTTTTTGTGCTGAGGCGTTTTTCTTAGTAAATTGTGAGATCCTCACTTTCATAGTGTTTGACTTTATGTTAGTTGAGTCGTTACGTTTTTCTTGGTTTTTGTCTTGAGTTATAGAGTTGTTATACCTTTTTGTGGTTACCTCATTATATACCCCTATTTTTCTAAGTATAAACCTAACTTGTATTGTTCTATATCGCCTTGTATCACTCTCCATATGGCAGTTCAATGCCTCCTGTATTTAGTCCCTCTTTTTGATTATTGTGATCTTTTACCTATTGACTTCCATGATTCCCTGTTATGTGTATTTTTTTTTAATTAATCTTAATTTGTTTGTTTTTGTGATTTCCCTATTTGAGTTGATATCAGGACGTTCTGTTTTGTGACCTTGTGTTGTGCTGATATCTGATATTATTGGTTCTCTGACCAAACAATATCCTTTAGTATTTCTTGTAGCTTTGGTTTGGTTTTTGCAAATTCTCTAAACTTGTGTTTGTCTGTAAATATCTTAATTTCGCCTTCATATTTCAGAGAGAGTTTTGCTGGATATATGATCCTTGGTTGGCAGTTCTTCTCCTTCAGTGTTCTGTATATGTCGTCCCATTCCCTTCTTGCCTGCATGGTTTCTGCTGAGTAGTCAGAACATATTCTTATTGATTCTCCCTTGAAGGAAACCTTTCTTTTCTCCCTGGCTGCTTTTAAAATTTTCTGCTTATCTTTGGTTTTGGTGAGTTTGATGATAATATGTCTTGGTGTTTTTCTTTTTGGATCAATCTTAAATGGGGTTCGATGAGCATCTTGGATAGATATCCTTTCGTCTTTCATGATGTCAGGGAAGTTTTCTGTCAGAAGTTCTTCAACTATTTTCTCTGTGTTTTCTGTCCCCCCTCCCTGTTCTGGGACTCCAATCACCCGCAGGTTATCCTTCTTGATAGAGTCCCACATAATTCTTAGGGTTTCTTCATTTTTTTTAATTCTTTTATCTGATTTTTTTTCAGCTATGTTGGTGTTGATTCCCTGGTCCTCCAGATGTCCCAGTCTGCATTCTAATTGCTCGAGTCTGCTCCTCTGACTTCCTAGTGTGTTGTCTAATTCTGTTATTTTATTGTTAATCTTTTGGATTTCTACATGTTGTCTCTCTATGGATTCTTGCAACTTATTAATTTTTCCAGTATGTTCTTGAATAATCTTTTTGAGTTCTTCAACAGTTTTATCAGTGTGTTCCTTGGCTTTTTCTGCAGATATCCTAATTTCATTTGTGATATCATTAAGCATTCTGTAAATTAGTTTTTTATATTCTGTATCTGATAATTCCAAAATTGTATCTTCATTTGGGAAAGATTTTGATTCTTTTGTTTGGGGAGTTGGAGAAGCTGTCACGGTCTGCTTCTTTAAGTGGTTTGATATGGATTGTTGTCTCCGAGCCATCACTGGGAAACTAGTTTTTCCAGAAAATCCGCTAAAAAAAAACTGCAGTCAGATCCCTATCAGAGTTCTCCCTCTGGCTCAGGCTATTCAGATGTTAATGAAGCCGCCTGGGGAGGGTGGGGGAGGGAACAGAGAGATAGGAGAGTAGCACCTCAGAATATAGCCAGAGTTGCTTGTCTTGCTTGGAATGACTCTTATATCTGAGATTCCCGCGGGCGCGTCGCCTATGTGTGCTGTCTGTGTGGAGATTGCCCCCGGGGGGTCTGGCCCGCTGGAGTCACGGTCAGATCCTCCGCTTCCAGCCCCACGCCCAGCGTCAAGGCTCCCCTACTGGGACGGTGCACTCTCGACTCCAAAATCAGTCGCTGCCTCCCGGGGACTTCTCGTCCCTCCAGCCGCGTGGCCGTGCCGCCCCCGTGAACCAGGTAGGCCCCCTCCCGGGGTTAGTTCAGATGGGTGGAGTAGCTCCCCGTGCTTGTGCCGCGACCGAGTGTCCCGGCTGGAACGCTGTTCTCCCCGCTCCAATACCAGTCGCTGCCTCCCGGGGACTTCTCCTACCGGCTGCGTCCCACGCCGCCCGCGCGACCCGGATGGTCACCTTCCCGGGGTTAGTTCAGGGGGTGGAGCAACTCTCCGTGTTTATGGCGTACCTGCGTGCAGTCCAAATCTCTGTGGGACGGTTCCCCGGCTCGGATGCTACTCTTTCTGCTCCAAGATCAGTCACTGCCTCCCGGGGACTTCTCCTAACGGCTGCGTCCCACGCCGCCCGTGGAACCGGCTAGTCCCCCTCCCGGGGTTAGTTCAGGGGGGTGGAGCAGGTCTCTGTGCTTGTGCCGTACCTGACTGGTATGCTGGCTCCAGGCTCTGGAAACAATCGCTGCTTCCCCGTACTAGTTCGTTCTCCGTCTCTAAATCTGTGTTTGTTGTTCAGGGTTCGTAGATTGTTATGTATGTGATCGATTCACTTGTTTTTCCGTGTCTTTGTTGTAAGAGGGATCCGAGGTAGCGTCTGCCTAGTCCGCCATCTTGGCTCCGCCTCCCCCTCTTCACTTTTAACAAGCAAGGTTTTATTACCTGCAAATCACAGGTTGTTAATGAGTCTTCTTTCAGTCCTGATGCCACATCCTTCTTCATATAGTCCAGCTTCTCAGATTAGTTGCTCAGCATACAGATTGAATAAGTATGGCGAAAGGATACAACCCTGATGCACACCTTTCCTGATTTTAAACCACTCAGGATCCCCCTGTTCTGTTCAAATGACTGCCTCTTGGTCTATGTACAGGTTCCACATGAGCACAATTAAGTGTTCTGGAATTCCCGTCTTCACAATATTATCCATAATTTGTTATGAGCCACACAGTCGAATGCCTTTGCATAGTCAACAAAACACAGTAAACATCTTTCTGGTATTCTCTGCTCTCAGCCAAGATCTGTTTGACATCAGCAGTGATATACCTTTTCCACATCCTCTTCTTAATCTGGCTTGAATTTCTGGCAGTTCCTTGTCGATTTACTGCTGCAGCTGCTTTTGAATGGTCTTCCACAAAATTTTACTTGTGCGTGATATTAATGATATTGTTCAATAATTTCCACGTTCTGCTGGATGACCTTCCTTTGGAATGGGCAAAATTATGGATCTCTTCCTGTCAGTTGACCAGGTAGCCATCTTCCAAATTTCTTGGTGTAGACGAGTGAGTGCTTCCAGTGTTGCATCCATTTATTGAAACATCTCAATTGCTGTATGGATTGAATTGTGTCTCCCCAAAATGTGTGTCAACTTGGCTAGGCCATGATTCCCGGTATGTTGTGGTTGTCTTCCATTTTGTGATCTGATATAATTACCTAGGTGTTGTAAGTGCTAACCTCTATGATGTCAATGAGGCAGAATTACAGGCAGTTACGTTAATGAGGCAGGGCAGAATCTGTGGGACTAGGTTGTATCTCGAGTCAATCTCTTTTGAGATATAAAAGAGAGAAGTGAGCAGAGAGAGGAGGGACCTCATACTGTCAAGAAATAAGAGCCGGGAGTGGAGTGTGTCCTTTGCAACTGAGGCCCCTGCACTGAGACGCTCGTAGACCAAGGGAAGACTGATGACGAGGACCCTTCCCCAGAGCCAACAGAGAGAGGAAGGCTTCCCCTAGAGCCGGCACCCTAATTTCAGATTTCTAGCCTCCTAAACTGTGAGAGGATAAACTTGTGTTTGCCAAAGCCATCTACTTATGAGCATTTCTGTTATAGCAGCACTAGATAACTAAGACAATTGGTATTCTGTCAGTTCCTGGAGACTTGCTTTTTTGCCAATGCCTTCGGTGCAGCTTGAACTTCTTCCTTCAGTACCATTGGTTCTTGATCATATGCTACCTCTTGAAATAGCTGAACATCAACCAATTCTTTTTGGTATAGTGACTCTGTGTATTTGTTCCATCTTCTTTTGATGCTTCTTGCATTGTTCCATATTTTGCCCATAGAATTCTTCAATACTGCAACTCGAGGCTTGAATTTTTTCTTCAGTTTTTTCAGCTTGAGAAATGCCAAGTGTGTTCTTCTCTTTTGGTTTTCTAACTCCAAGTCTTTGCACATTTCATTATAATACATTACTTTGTCTTCTTGAGCTGCCCTTTGAATTCTTCTGTTCAGCTCTTTTACTTCATCATTTGTTTCATTTGCTTTAGCTACTCGACATTTAAGAACAAGTTTCAGAGTCTCTTCTGACATCCATTTTGGTCTTTTCTTTCTTTCCTGGCTTTTTAATGACTTCTTGCTTTCTTCATGTATGATATCTTTGATGTCATTCCACAACTCATCTGGTCTTTGGTCATTAGTGTTCAATGTGTCAAATCTATTCTTGAGATGGCCTCTAAATTCACGTGGCATATACTAAAGGTCATATTTTGGCTCTCGTGGACTTGCCCTAATTTTCTTCAGCTTCTTTGCATATGAGTAACTGATGGTCTGTTCCGCAGTCGGCCCCTGGCCTTGTTCTGACTGATGATATTGAGTTTCCTCATCATCTAGAAATGACACCAGAGATTGCAGGATAGAATTTTGCAAGACTTGCTGATTAGCAATAATATATCTTCTGAAGTTGTATAATGATATTGAAAATATTAAACAGAATGATAACCTCTGGCAATCTCTAATTCATTGTCCACAAGTCTTTTGAAAGAAAAATGGCATTTTGAACACTGAGCTGTTAAGGGGGTCCCCTGGCTATATCTTAGGACTTTACCTTCATCCATTTGGGCCTCGATTGAGCCCTGGTGGTGCAGTGGTTAAGAGCTATGGAGTGCCACGGCTGCTATCCAAAAAGGTGAGCAGTTTGAATCTACCAGTCGCACTTTGGAAACCCTGTGGGGCAGTTCAACTTTGTTCTATAATGTCACAGTGAGTCTGAATCCACTTGACGGCAGTGGGTTTGTTTTTTTTTTAAGAGACTGTGGGGTGCATGGGCAGTGATGGCACAGAGCCAAGCGCAGGCTCCAGGCCTAATTGGAGAGTGATGAAAAGCAGAGCTGAGAAAAGCAAGGGCTCCCTGTTGTCATATCAATAACTCTTCTTTTAATACCCTTCTATGGGTGCCCATTTTACTTAGAAGAAAATGCAAAGTCCTCCCCACAGGCCTAAGAGGCCCTTCATGATCCAGCCCAATGTCACCTCCTTTCACCCTGCCCCTGGCCACACTGGCCATCTCTGTTCATTCCTATCTCAGATCATTTCCTTCGCTGTTCCCACTGTCTGACTCACTCTTTGCCCGGATCTTTACATGGCTGTGTCCTCCTCATCATTTGCATCTCAGCTAAAATGTCTCTTCCTTAGACAAGTCTTCCCTGACAGCCATATCTGAGGTGGTGTCCAGAGCCTCTCAATCTGTACTGTGTACGTGCTTACCTGCCACTGGGTTACAATGCAGACTTGGACTCAGCAGTTCTGGGGTGTGGCCTGAGAGTCTGCATTCCTAACAAACTCCCAGGGGATGCAAACCTGCTACTCCACAAACAACACTGAGTAGCAGCCCCACCCCTCAATGTCAGTCACATTACCGGTTTCATTTTCTTAATGGTGTTTCTCATGTTTTGAGAGTATTAAGTTATCTGCTTGTATATGTGGTTGTTTTTTGATTGGTCAGTCTATTTGTTTACTAGAATGTAAATTACATAAGAGCAAGACTTTGTCCAGTTTATACAAGTATGTATTTCCAGTTCCTGGCACACTGTAGTGCTCCGTAACTATTGTTTAATAGGTGGTGGTGTTTACGATCCATTGATTCCTTTATCCCGTCAGTGCTTGCTTATTGACTGCTTCAGTGACCACCCATTTATACACCAGGAAGTAGGCTAAGTGAGAGAGGTAGTGCTTTTGAATTAGAATGTCATTCTGGTATATCACTAAGCACAGTGCTTAGTTAGGATGATAATTCTTGATAGGAAGACATTATTGATGAAGAAAGCAATAAGATGCTTTCCCTTGTTGTACAAGGTGTTCTTTTCATTGTACACTGGTTAAAGTGTGTGAACTGGAACCTGTGAGTGGGGCTGCATTTGAATAGGATTTAAAGCTCAATGAGATATATTTCCCAACTAAAGAAAACTCAAAAGTAACTAAGAGAAATACACGTTTAAAGACATAATTACAAAATTTTGTGTCAGGTGCTATAATAGAAAATTGCAGATGAGAACGAAAAATTGTGAGAGAATATAGAATTGTGGGAGAGGATAGAGAATTGTGAGAACAGGGAATTGTGAGAGAATCATGGAATTGTGGGAAGGAACAGGGATTTGTGGAAGAGAACAGAGAAATGTGAACGAGAACAAGCAATCTGGAAAGACAATGGAAAATTACAGGAGAAAATGGAGAATTATGGGAGAGAACAGAATTTTGCAAGTAATATAGAATTGTGGGAGGACAGGGAATTGTGCAAAAGAATAGGAATTGTGGCTGAAAGGAAATAGTGGGAGAGAATGTAGAAATGCGAGAGAGAGAGAATTATGGGAAAGAAAAGAAAATTGTGAGAACAGAAAGTTGTGAGAGAATGGAAAATTATTAAAGAAAATGTAGAATTTTGGAAAGGAACAAAGAATTGTGGGAGAGAATCAGAATTGTGGGAGAGAGAAGGAATTGTGGCAGACACAGAATTATGGCAAGACAGGAAATTGTGGGGAAGAACAGGAATTCTCCTAGATACAGGGACTTGTGGGTATGATAAGGAATTTGGGGGGCAATATAAAATTGTGGGAAAAATGATGAATTGTGGGACCTTTACAGAATTGCAGGAGATACAGGAAATTGTGAGAAAGAATGGGAATTGTGGGAGAGGAAAGGGAATTGTGGGAGTGACAGAATTGTGGGAGAGACAGGGAATTGTGTAAAAAATACAGAATTATGGGAAGGAATGGAGAATTATGGGGATGAAATGGAATTGTGGGGGAGATATAGAATTATGGGAAGGCAGGTAATTGTGGGAAAGAACAGAATTGTGGAAGAGGGGAAATTATGAGTGTGATATGGAATTATGGGAGCAATATGGACTTGTGAGAGAAAATGAAGAATTGAGGAGCTGTACAGAATTGTGGGAGAGACAGGGCACTGTGAGAAAGAAGAGGAATTGTGGGTGTCATATGTAATTGTGGAAGAGAATGGGGAATTACGGATGAGAGAAAATTGTGGGAAAATAGAAAACTGTGAGGGAGAACGGAAACTTGTGAGAAAGGACAAGGTATTTTGAGAGAAAATGGAGAATTGTGAGAGTGAAAAGAGAATTGTGGGAAACAAGGGATATTTGTAGCAGCAATATGGAATTGTGGGAAAGAGAATTATGGGAAGATGGGGAATTGTGGAAAAGAACAGACAGTTCTGGGAGCAATATGGAATTGTGGAAGACACAGGGAATGATGGGAAGGCAGGGAATTATGGGAAAGAACAGACAATTCTTGAAGCAATATGAAATCATGGGAAAAAATGAAAACTTGTGGGAGCTATACAGAATTGTGGGAAAGAGGGGATTGTGGAAAAGAATGGGAATTATGGGAGAGGCAGAGAGTTGTGGGAGCAATATGGAATTGTGAGAGCGACAGAATTATGGGTAGATGAGGAATTGTGGGAAAGAACAGAAATTGTGGGTGTCATATGTAATTGCGTAAGAGAATGGAGAATTATGTGGGAGAAAGGAAAATTGTGAGAGAATGGAAAATTGTGACAAAGGACAAGATATTGTGACAGAAAATGTAGAATTGTGAAAACAAAGAATTATGGGAAACAAGGGAGATTTGTGGCAGCAATATATAATTGTGGAAGAGGCAGGGAATTGTGGGAAAGAATGGAGAATTCTGTGAGCAATATGAAATTCTGGGAAAAATGGAAACTTAAGGGAGCTATACAGAATTGTAGGAGAGACAGGATTGTGGAAGAGACAAGGGAATTGTGGGAGCAATATGGAGTCGTGGGAGCAACAGAGAATTATGGGAGGATGAAGAATTGTGGGGAAGAACAGAGACTTCTGGGAGAAATAGAAGTGTGGAAAAAATGGAGAGTTGTGGGAGAGAGGGGATTGTGGGAAATAGGAATTGTGGGAGAGGCAGAGAGTTGTGGGAGTAGTATGGAATTGTGGGAGCAATATGGAATTGTAGGAGCAACAGAGAATTATGGGAAGATGAGGAATTGTGGGTGCCATATGTAATTGTGGAAAAGAATGGAGAATTATGTGGGAGAGAAAATTTGGGAGAAAAGACAATAGTTTTCACTGAACTGTGCACATAAAGATGAAATGGCAAATATTTTGTTACATATATATATCATGATTAAAAAATAAATTTATGAAAGAGTAATAATAATAAATTTAAAAAGAGGAAGAACTGGAGGTTTGGAAAAGGTGACTGATTTTACCAGAACCAGTCATAAATTCAGGTTATGACTCCAAGAGAGCCTCTGACATTTACTCCGTCAACCTCTCAGGCCTGACAGCAGCAGTTCACATGACAATGGATAGGCCACCCCACACGCTCTGCTTCATATCTGCTAGTTCCAAGCTGTGGGATTAGTATTTCAAACTGCCCCTCTTCCCCTCTTCCCGCACGTCTTACTTGGCTATGGGGCAGAAAGTTAGACATGGTGGCTCTGTGCCTCTTTGCTTTGCTGTCCTGAGAACCTACCCTTCAGAGTCCTAGAAATGAGGTCTCATTCACACAGCCGCTTTCTAACTTAGGCAGCAGTGAGACACTCATTTTTCATGCCATTTTTGGATGTCAGTCGAGAAAGAAGAAAAAAAGAACATATGTGCTTTGCCGAGTGACATTTTCCCTCTTTTTGATCTCATTTTCCATTGAATTCTAGGAAGTCTGCTCATTCATTGGGAAATGTCCCGTTTATCATTTTCATGAATAAATGTAAGGTGAATGCTAGTTTCAGCTTGGAAGCATCATAAATATAAAATCACGGGCTCTGGAATAAAAAACAAAATGAAACAAAACAATCTTTGCTCGCCTCTGGCCAAGAGCTGAGGGCTTTGTATTACTGTATTTATATGGTGGGAGATTTAGCAACTTCATTCCTAAGTGCATAAAATTACAACCGGGGTGATCTCCTGGATGTCATTCAGGTCTCTGTAGCCTCTTGTCTATAATACTTTCCATATGTTGGCTTAGAAATGTTGTACCTTTCTGTTAGCGGCCTTTTCCCCCTTAAAAAGCTATCAGCTTTTACAGACATTTAGGGATAGTTCACTTTTTAAAAAAAAAGGAAAAAGCACTGCAGTGGTACAGATTCTTTCTGATGTATTTTTGGGACAAAAAATATATGTGGACTCTTCAAGGAATTGATTATCTGTAACTGAAAGCTGCTGATCACTGGAGACAAAAGGGGTCGAATTAATTCCCCTCCCCAGGAGCAAATGAGTGAAGGCAGAAAATGAGATTTAGATTCAACATTACTGCAGAAAGAAGGAGTTGGCGGAGAGGCCCGGAGGCCGGTTAGCTGTGTTAAAGGTGGAGTTGCTTGGGATTGCCATCATCCAGCTTTGGTTGCACTAGGCCAAGCAGAGTGATTAAGTTAACTAGGTGAAGCTAAACCTCTAGTTAAACCCAAGGGAATCACGTTCTCATTGTTTGATTGCTTGCCATGAGCTAATTCATTTTCCGTAGTTTAAAATAAAAAAAAAAAATACAATCTCAATACAAAATTCCAAAGGTTCGAAAGTGTACGAGTGAAAAGTTGGCCTCCCCTTCACCCTGTCCCATCCATAGTCACTCAATATTCCTTCCTGGAGTTAAATGTTGTAACCAGTTTCTTATCTAGAGACGATTCATTTTTCAAAGTAAACATGGGTGTTGAGTGCAAATGATTTCCCACAAATAGTGTTCAGTATTTGATGTAGCAATATTCCATTCCAACAAAATAATTTCCGATGAACTGAAATGAGGTATGGCCTGCATATGTGTGGCTTGCATATGTGAGTGTTAGGAGCCTAAATATTGAAGGTGGTGCAAATGGCTAATGCACTCAGCTACTGACCAAAAGGTTGGAGGTTTGAGTTCACCCAGAGGTACCTTGGAAGAAAGACCTGGCAATCTACTTCTGAAAAATCAGCTGTTGAAAGCCCCGTAGAGCACAATTGTGCTCTGACACATATGGGGTTGCCATGAGTCACAATCAACCGGTTTTATAAAAACAGTCAGCGGATATATCCGGCTGGGTGGTGGTTGTTGTTGTTAGGTGCCCTCCAGTCACTCCCGACTCATAGCGACCCTATGCACAACAGAACGAAACACCGCCCGGTCCTGAGCCATCCTTACAATCGTTGTTATGCTTGAGCTCATTGTTGCAGCCACTGTGTCATTCCATCTCGTTGAGGGTCTTCCTCTTTTTCATTGTCTCTCTCCTTTACCAAGCATGATGTCCTTCTCCAGTGACTGATCCGTCCTGATAACATGTCCAAAATATGTGAGACAAAGTCTCGCCATCCTTGCTTCTAAGGAGCATCCTGGTTGTCCTTCTTCTAAGACAGATTTGTTCGTTCTTTTGGCAGTCCATGGTATATTCAATAGTCTTCGCCAACACCACAATTCAAAGGCGTCAACTCTTCTTCGGTCTTCCTTATTCATTGTCCAGCTTTCACATGCATATGATGTGATTGAAAATACCATGGCTTCGGTCAGGCATCTTAGTCTTCAGGCTGACATCTTTGCTTTTCAAGACTTTGAAGAGGTCCTTTGCAGCAGATTTGCCCAATGCAGTGTGTTGTTTGATTTCTTGACTGCTGCTCCCCCATGGCTGTTGATTGTGGATCCGAGTAAAATGAAATCCTTGACAACTTCAATCTTTTGTCCGTTTATCATGATGTTGCTCATTGGTCCAGTTGTGAGGATTTTTGTTTTCTTTATGTTGAGGTGCAATCCATACTGAAGGCTGTGGTCTTTGATCTTCATTAGTAAGTGCTTGAAGTCCTCTTCACTTTCAGCAAGCAAGGTTGTGTTATCTGCATAATGCAGGTTGTTAATGAGCCTTCCTCCAATCCTGATGCCCCATTCTTCTTCATGTAGTCCAGCTTCTGGTATTATTTGCTCAGCATACAGATTGAATAGGTATGGTGAAAGAATACAACCCTGACACACACCTTTCCTGACTTTCAACCAATCAGTATCCCCTTGTTCTGTCCAAACAACTGCCTCTTGATCTATGTAAAGGTTCCTCATGAGCACAATTAAGTGTTCTGGAATTCCCATTCTTCGCAATGTTATCCATAGTTTGTTATGATCCACACAGTCAAATGCCTTTGCATAGTCAATAAAACACAGGTAAACATTCTTCTGGTATTCTCTGCTTTCAGCCAGGATCCATCTGACATCAGCAGTGATATCCCTGGTTCCACGTCGTCTTCTGAAACTGGCCTGAATTTCTGGCAGTTCCCTGTCGATATACTGCTGCAGCCATTTTTGAATGATCTTCAGCAAAATTTTGCTTGCGTGTGATATTAATGATATTATTCTATAATTTCCGCATTCGGTTGGATCGCCTTTCTTGGGAATAGACATAAATATGGATCTCTTCCAATCAGTTGGCCAGGAAGCTGTCTTGCATATGTCTTGGCATAGATGAGTGAGCACCTCCAGCGCTGCTTCCGTTTGTTGAAACATCTCAATTGATATTCCATCAATTCCTGGAGCCTTGTTTTTCGCCAATGCCTTCAGAGCATCTTCCTTCGGTACCATCGGTTCCTGATCATATGCCACCTCTTGAAATGATTGAACATCGACTAATTCTTTTTGGTATAATGACTCTGTGTTTCTTCCGTTTTCTTTTGATGCTTCCTGCGTGATTTAATATTTTCCCCATAGAATCCTTCACTATTGCAACTCGAGGCTTGAATTTTTTCTTCAGTTCTTTCAGCTTGAGAAATGCCGAGCGTGTTCTTCCCTTTTGGTTTTCCATCTCCAGCTCTTTGCACATGTCATTATAATACTTCACTTTGTCTTCCTGAGAGGCCCTTTGAAATCTTCTGTTCAGTTCTTTTACTTCATCAATTCTTCCTTTTGCTTTAGCTGCTCGACGCTCAAGAGCAAGTTTCAGAGTCTCCTCTGACATTCATCTTGGTCTTTTCTTTCTTTCCTGTCTTTTCAGTGACCTCTTGCTTTCTTCATGGATGATGTCCTTGATGTCATTCTACAACTTGTCTGGTATTTGCTCACTAGTGTTCAATGCATCAAATCTATTCTTCAGATGGTCTCTAAATTCAGGTGGGATATACTCAAGGTCATATTTTGGCTCTTGTGAACTTGCTCTGATTTTCTTCAGTTTCAGCTTGAACTTGCATATGAGCAATTGATGGTCTGTTCCACAGTCATCCCCTGGCATTGTTCTGACTGATGATATTGAGCTTTTCCATCGTCTCTTTCCACAGATGTAGTCAATTTGATTTCTGTGTGTTCCATCTGGTGAGGTCCATGTGTATAATATATAGTCACCGTTTATGTTGGTAAAAGAAGGTATTTGCAATGAAGAAGTCGTTGGTCTTGCAAAATTCTATCATTCGATCTCCAGCATGGTTTCTATCACCAAGGCCATATTTTCCAACTACTGATCCTTCTTTGTTTCCAATGTTCACATTCCAATCGCCAGTAATTATCAATGCATCTTGATTGCATGTTCGATCAATTTCAGACTGCAGCAGCTAATAAAAATCTTCTATTTCTTCATCTTTGGCCCTAGTGGTTGGTGTGTAAATTTGAATAATAGTTGTATTAACTGGTCTTCCTTGTAGGCATAAGGATGTTATCCTATCACTGACAGCATTGTACTTCAGGATAGATCTCGACACGTTCTTTTTGACGATGAATGCGACACCATTCCTCTTCAAGTTGTCACTCCCAGCATAGTATATGACTGTCTGATTCAAAATGGCCAATACCAGTCCATTTCAGCTCACTAATGCCTAGGATATTGATGTCTATGCATTCCATTTCATTTTTGATGATTTCCGATTTTCCTAGATTCGTACTTCGTACGTTCCACATTCTGATTATTAATGGATGTTTGCAGCTGTTTCTTCTCATTTTGAGTCACGCCACATCAGCAAATGAAGGTCCCAAAAGCTTTACTCCATCCATGTCATTAAGGTTGACTCTACTTTGAGGAGGCAGCTCTTCCCTAGTCATCTTTTGAGTGCCTTCCAACCTGAGGGGCTCATCTTCCAGCACTATATCAGACAATGTTCCACTGGTATTCATAAGGTTTTCACTGGCTAATTCTTTTCAGAAGTAGACCGCTGGGTCCTTCTTCCTAGTCTGTCTTAGTCTGGAAGCTCAGCTGAAACCTGTCCTCCATGGGTGACCCTGCTGATATCTGAATACTGGTGGCATAGCTTCCAGCATCACAGCAACACACAAGCCCCCACAGTGCGACAAACTGACAGACATCTTGAATTAATAGCTTGTATGCTCGGGGAAATTGTTGGGTCATTTTCAACCTATGAGTTGCTCTACTGCACCAAAAATCCTGCAAGCTTAACTCTCTTCGATGACTTCGGTGCAACTTAGAAAAACAAAGCGCAGAGTGTCCAGAAATTATGCATTATGGAAGGAGACAATGAATATACCTGAGTTTACAGGGGATGACAGTCAGCATTTTTACGAGTCCATCAAAGGAGAGATACCATTTTCTAGGATTTCTTAAATCTGTACCTTAATTCCACCACTTACCTGTCATCTTGTTGTACTGTGGTGGCTCGCATGTTGCTATGATACTGAAAGCTATGCCACTGGTATTTCAGGTACAGCAGGGTCACCTATGGTGGACAGGTTTCAGTGGAGGATCCAGACTAAGATAGACTAGGAAGAAAGGCATGGCAATCTACTTCTGAAAATCAGCCAATGAAAAGCCTGTGGATCAGAACTGAATATTGTCTGATATGGTGCTGGAAGTTGAGCCCCCTAGATTGGAAGTTACTCATGATACAGAGTGGCTGCGACAATTGTAAAGATGCTGCAGACCAGGCAACGTTTTGTTCTGTTGTACTTGGGGTTGCCACAAGTTCGAGCTGACTCAACAGCAGCTAACAACAACATACTATAATTATTAGGGACCAAAACCCAAACCCAAACCCGTTGCCATCGAGTCAATTCTGACTCATAGCGACCCTATAGGACAGAGTAGAACTGCCCCATAGAGTTTCCAGGGAGCACCTGGTGGATTCGAACTGCTGACCTTTTGGCTGTTATTAGGAACAGCAGAATCTAAATCTTAAAAGCTCAGTTGTCAAAGACTGTGCATTCTGTGAAGAAAAATCACAGAAGAAAAGGCGGAGACTTATTTGCAGTTGGGATAGAGCACCTGAATATAAAAAGTGACCTCCCTGATGAGGCTGGTATGAAATGTAGATCAGTGTGGGTTGGACAAGAGAGAAGCAGGACCCAAGGTCCACAAGCAGGACAGCAAATGGAGGTGAGAATCTGGATTGGGCCATGTGTTAGTCCACATCCTCTGCAAAGCATTTGCCAAGAAGGGGTTAACCATGCAAGGATTTCACGGGGCGGGGGGTGGGGAACAGCTATGGGAGAAAAGCAGGAGGGTCCTGGGGAAGGCTAGAGAGCCATCAGACCATGAGGCAGGCCTGACTCTGAATGAAGGAGAGTGGGAAGAAAGGTTAGGTGGAAGCATCCTAAACTGGTATGCAGTCAAGGAAGATTAGTCAAAGCCATCAAGAACTCTTTGAGCCGAAGTCCACCGTTAGAGGAAATCCACCACGTCTCCTAGAAACAGGCTGTTAGTATCCGGCCACGCTCAGTCATTGGTGGGAAACATCCTGTTATGAATTGAATTGTGTCCCCCAAAGCGATATGTTGAAATGCTGACCCCTGGTACTGTGAATGTGACCTTGTTTGGAAATAGGGTCTTTGAAGATATTACCACATGGGGTCGTAATGGAGTAGAGTGGGTCCTAATCCAATGTGAATGGTATCCTTATAAAAAGGGAAGAGACACAAACACAGACGGCCATGTGAAGACGGAGGCAGAGACTGGGGTGATGCATCTACAAGCCAAGGAATGCAAGGATTGCCAGGAACCACCAGAAACTAATACCCCGTAAGATCTTGACACAGCACCAATGCCGTGGTAGATTGCAGAGCACAGTAGCTGGGGCCCTCAGCCCATCACGTCCCCTGTAGTTGGAGGTCTGTGAGGTGCATTCTCATGACTGTCATAGGCCCATCACTGCCGTCGAGTGGATCCCAACTCATAGCATCCCTATAGGACAGAGTAGAACTGCCCCACAGGGTTTTCAAGGCTGTAAATCTTTGTGGAAGCCGACTGCCACATCCTTCTCCCACGGAGCAGCTGGTGGATTCGAACCACTGACCTTTTGGTTAGCAGCCAAGTGCTTTAACCACTGTGCCACCAGGCCTCGCTTTATCATAGGCCAGGGCAGGTATTTCTCTCAGGCCCTCCTATCTAGAGGTAGACCTGGGAGTTGAGGTCGCCACCAGCCCATCTCCATCTTGATTGATCTTGATTCATTTAACTATTTGGAATGTTGTGCCTGGTTCATTTCTGGGGGTGGCTTTAGTTTTTTTGAAGTAACTTTTCTGTTGTCATTCTGATATCAGGAATGAAACAATCCCTTCAAGTCATTGTTAAGAGTGTGGACTGGTGACCTTTAACTGGCGATTGAAATCAGTTTCTGGTGGTCAGAAGAGGCAGATCAAGTTAACAACACTGTATAACATGGGTCCTGATAAGGCCTGCAGCTTTGAGTTTTCAAAGAAATAAAAATCTGGACTTAGATACCAAACCAAACCTGTTGCCATCGAGTCGATTCCAACTCATAGAGACCCTATACAGGAGAGACATTAATTAGAAGAAAGACTATAGCAGTAGTGAGACAGGGAAGAGATCAGGCTGGCTGAATTAAATAAGGGCTACATTTCAAGGCCCTATGTGCTTGACTAGCTGTAATTAAATAGCCTCTAACTCAGTATTTTTGGAATCTAAACCTAAGTGCAGACCACCGTATTGACTCTTACTGTTGGCACCTGAGAACTACTTGTGATTAACAAACTAGGTGCTTAGACAAGATAAGGTGCTACATTTCAAGGCCCTATGTGCTTGACCAGCTATAAATAGTCTCTGAATCTAAACCTAAGTACAAATCACCATATAACTTTTGCTACTGGCATCCGAAAACTACTTATAATTAACAAACTGAGTGCTTAGACAAGATAAGGGGCTACATTTCAAGGCCCTGTGTGCTTGACCACTATAAATTACTGATTATCTTCCTGTGTTGTTTTTCAAGGCCTCACCAGGTGCAGATCATGCGCAGTAAAGATCAACATGGCCTATGAATGACCTTCTACATGAGCCAAACATGAGCAGGGACCCCTACCTGGGACTTGAACCAAGATCCAGAGGCATCACGCATGCACAACATCCCAGAATAAGTTCTGTTTGACATCCTGGCAGCCGTTGTGAGAGACTCCATCTTAGTTCCAGCAACCTCTGTGAGGAAGTCCATCTTGAATTCCAACTGTGCGCGCATTTGATTTTCATAATCCCTCCCCTTCTCCCGGAAATCTCCACCCATCTAATGAATAAAGATAATGCCGTTTTCCCACCCAAAAACCTTAATAAGCCCTAGGAAATCCTTTGTTCAGTGAGAGACCAGAGGCTGGCGTAGGTGGAAACCCTCTCCCTCTCTCCCTCGCGAGCCTTTTAGTTTCTGTCTCTAATAAACCTTTGTTCGTGTGGAACTTCTGAGCCTCTCCTGGTCATTCTTGGTCAGAAGAAGGTAAGAACCTAGGCAGGGCTTAGTCCCGAGCTGGGAAGCCTTGCCCTGCAACAGTAGGGAGAATGCTGCAATTCAGAAATCTGCAAGTGTCTCAGTAACAAACAGAAAAAGGCTTTTCTAGGCAGAGTAAGCAGTAAGCCAGGGCAGTGGTGTTTCAGTGATAGGATTCTCACCTTCCATGTTAGAGACCTGGGTTCAATTCCCGGCCACTGCACCTCATGTGCAGCCACCACATGTCTGTCAGTGGAGGCTTTCGTGTTGCTAGGAGGGGAACAGGTTTCAGTGGTGCTTCCAGACTAAATGGACTAGGAAGAAAGGCCTAGCGATCTACTTCTGAAAATCAGCCAATAAAAACCCTGTGGATTGGAAGGGTGGGACTGATCATGGGGATGGCACAGGACCGGGCTGCATTTTGTTCCGTTTTGTATAGCGTCACCATGAGTCAGGGGCCAACTCAACTGCAGCTAACAACACAACAAGCAGTACGTAAGGAGAAGTTGGGCAAATGAGGGGAAACGACCAGGGAGTCTGACGGGAAAAGTGTCTCACCACGGTCAGCCGATTCTCAGGATAAGCTGATAAGTGAGCACAGTCTGCTTTTTAGTGCTTGCTCAGGCTTGGGGGCAAGCAGAGTTCAGGCGCCTGTAGGGAGGAGAGGAGCCTGACTAAAGTTTGGCTAAGACAAAGTGGAGGGTGAGAAATGGGCAAATGTGAACACTTGGTCAGGGAGCGTACACATGGCCCATGACCTCTATGGCCAAAATATGGCAGAGCTGTGCGAGCCAATGAGGGAATGGTAAGAGTGGGCTTCTGGGTGAGGTCAAAAACGTATATTAGAAAGCTAGCAGATGCCAGTGGGGAAAGACAGTGCCCCAGTTCGTTCTCAGTCCACCTTCACAAGGGCACAATGAAAGACTGAAGCCTTGTAGCAAACTCCCTTTTGAGCGAGGACTATGAATGCCCTATTTGCATATATTTGGGCTAGAGCTTGTCTCCTATTTCACGGTTTGTTCTAGCATGCATGAGAAGTGGAGATTAGAAAACTCAGCACGTTCATGGAATGGCATACAATGCTGGACTGTGAAATTAAAGCCCAAGAGAGATAGGGGCCCTTTCTTCCATGGTGTGCTGCCTTTCCCACGCAGCGACCCAGATCTGCCCCGGGACCCCAAACCCACTTAGCAAACACTCAGCACTCTCGCCGAGCTTTCAGTAAACACTGCTCAAGGCCTACTTCTACACCCAGAGCCATTTTAGAAGAATTCTAAATGGCAGCAAGAAACGGGATTTCTGGAATTTGCCTTATTCTATTGGTTCATTTGAGCTTTCTTTATTCTAAAATGTTGTATTTCTTTAAATTTGTTATGTGTTTTTTGGATAGATAAAATTCTAAAAGGACAAAAGAGTATGCCATGAAAAGTAATTTTCCTTCCCTCATCTCCCTGGAGGAAACCACTGCTACCAGTTTGTTTTACATATTCTTCTCTAGATGATATTCTGTGTATTTATAAAAATATGTTTGTAAACACATAACATATATATATGTTGTTGTTAGTATTCCAAAAACCCATTGCCATTGAGTCGATTCCGACTCATAGTAACCCTAAAGGACAGAGTAGAACTGCCTCATAGAGTTTCCAAGGAGCGCCTGGTGGATTTGAACTGCTGACCTTTTGGTTAGCAGTGGTAGCTCTTAACCACTACACCACCAGGGTTTCCTTGTTAGTGTTAGGTGCTGTCAAGTCAGTTCTGACTCATCGTGGCCATATGTACAACAGAACGAAACACTGTCCTGTGCCATCCTCACAATCGTTGTTATGCTTGAGCCCATCATCGCAGCCACTCTGTGTCAGTCCACCTCGCTGAGGATCTTCCTCTTTTTCGCTGACCCTCTACTTTACCAGACATGATGTCCTTCTCCAGGGACTGGTCCTTCCTGACAACATGTCCAAAGTATGTAAGACACAGTCTCGTCATCCTTGCTTCTAAGGAGCATTCTGGCTGTACTTCTTTCAAGACAGATTGGTTTGTTCTTTTTGCAGTCCATAGTATACTCAATATTCTTCCCAACACCTTAATTGAAAGGCATCAATTCTTCTTCAGTCTTCCTTATTCATTGTCCAGCTTTTGTATGCATATGAAGTGATTGAAAACACCAGTGGCTTGGGTCAGGTGCACCTTAGTCTTCAAGGTGACATCTTTGCTTTTTAACACTTTAAAGAGGTCTTTTGCAGCAAATTGGGTTGCTATGAGTTGGAATTGACTCAACAGCAATGAGCCTGATTTTTTTTTGCTGCAGATTTGCCCAATGAAATGCAGTTTTTTGATTTCTTGACTGCTGCTTCCATGGATGTTGATTGTGGATCCAAGATCCACGTATATATAGCCAAACCAGTTGCCTTTGGGTCGATCCCGACTAAAGGCGACACCACGTGTATCAGAGTAGAACCGTGTTCCATATGATTTTCAATGGCTAACTTCTCAGAAGTAGATAGCCAGGCCTTTCTTCTGAGACACCTCTGGGTGGGCTCAGACCTCCAACCTTTTGGTTAACAGCCAAGTGTGTTAGCCATTTGCACTACCAGACTACCCAGGGACTGTATATATGTGTGTGTGTGTATATATATATTTACCCCCTTTCTTTTATGTAAATGGATGGATATTATTTACATTGATTCTACCTTCCTTGTTTTCATTTAACAATGTGGCTTACAGATTTTTCCCTATTAGTACACATGGATGGCCTTATTGGGTTTAAAGGCTGTAGGGCCTTCTACAGTATTGTATGGATGCACCATAATTTACTTAAACAGTACCCTGTTGGTGGATATTTAGGTTGTTGCACAAACTCTGCTACAATGAATTTCTGTATGGATTGGGTCATTTTTGCACGCACGTGAGTATGTCTCTAAGATAAATATCTATTTGGAGAATTCCTGAGTCAGAGCCTATAGGTAATTTTAATTTTGATACATAGTGCTGAATTGCTCTTCCTAGAAGCTGGGCCAATTTACATGCCCACTGGCCTATATAAAAATGCAGAATCTCGGGCCCCAACCCAGATTTATTGAATCAAAATTTGTACTTTAGCAAGATTCCAGGTGATTTGTATGCTCATTAAAGTTTGAGAAACAGACTCTAGGGCAGTGTCTCTCAACCCTGGCTACAAATTAGAATTCCCTAGGGGAGCTTTAAAAAATCTTAATGTCCAGCCCATGCCTCAGACCAATTAAATCAGAATTTCTAGGGTACTAGCAGCTGTTTAGCAGCTGCTTTTCCAAGATGGTGCCCTCATGTGGCTGGCAATTTGGTGCTGTCTGTTGGTGGGAGGCCTCAGCTCCTCCCCAGGTAGGCTTCTCTCTGGGCTCTTTGAATGTCCTCATGAAGTGGTGGCTGGCCTTTCCTACTGGGCAATCCAAGAGAGAAAAACAGAAGCAGCACAATGTCTTTTATGACAGAGCCTCAGAAGTCACACGCTATCACTTCAGCTGTGTTCTAGTGGCCACACAGACCAACTCTGATACAGTATTGGAGGAGACTACACAAGCGTATGAACTGCAGGAGGTGAGGATCATTGTCAGCCATTTTGAAAGCTGGTTACCACAAGTATGCAACCAGCAAGTGCCACAGTGTGAGAAACTCTACTGTTCAAACAGTCTAGGTTCTTCATCAGATTCATTTTACGGAAAAGAAAGGGAGGGGTGGAGGGTGTCATGGATTAAATTATGTCCCCCCAAAAATGTATCAGTTTGGGTGGGCCACGATTCCCAGTATTGTGTGGTTTTCCTGTATGTTGTAAATCCTGCCTCTATGATATTAATGAGGGAGGATGCGCTGTAGTTGTCTTAGTGAGGCAGGACTCAATCTACAAGATTGAATTGTGTTTTGAGGCAGTCTGTTGAGATATAAAAGAGAGAAGCAAGCAGAGAGACAGGGAGACCTCATACCACCAAGAATGCAGCACCTGGAGTAGAACATGTCCTTTAGACCTGGGTCCCTGTGCTTGAGAAACTCCTCAACCATGGGAAGATGGAGGACAAGGACCTTCTTCCAGAGCTGACAGAGCTGATGCCCTGAATTTGGACTTTTAGCCTACTTTACTGTGAGGAAATAAACTTCTCTTTGTTAAAGCCATCCACTTGTGGTATTTCTGTTACAGCAGCACTAGATGACTAAGACAGAGGGGGGACCTATAGATTAAGGAGTCTTGAAAAGCATATCAAGATAAAAAATATGGGCAAGACTACATACTATAATGTCTCGAGACACATACTCGGGTAATAAAACTATTCCTGAAAAATTGCCAGCAAGTGATGATTAGAAAAGCCAGAATGATGATTACTTACTGGGGCTAGGGAGAAGGGACTGTGACTGGAATGGAGTGCATGAAAGGGCTCCTGGGGCAGCTAGCAAAGTTCTATTTCTTGATCTGGTGATGGTTACAAGGGTGCTGTACTTAGGATACTTCATTAAGGTATTCTTTTGCATAATATGGCTTCCTGTGTCTATATTTTATTTTATAATAACAATATTTTTTAAAAATTCAACATCTGTATCCTGAAGTACAATCCTTGCTGGGCTATTTGTTCAATGCTGGGCAGAAGTCACAGTTCCTTTGAGTACTATAAATTAGAGGCCAGTGCGTGGGTCTTTTTAATGATATTTTTCAAAAGTACAAAACGAAATGAGATATATGCATGCCAGCATATTTATAATTCTCTGTTTTTTCTTCCACTACTTTTCCAAACCAAAAAAACACACTGCTGTTGAGTCGATTTTGACTTATATTACCCTATAGGACAGAGTAGAACTGCCCCATATGGTTTCTAAGGCTGTAATCTTTACGGAAGCAGGCAGCTACATCATTCTCCCACAGAGCAGCTGGTGGGTTTGAACAACCAACCTTTTGGTTTGCAGCCAAGTGCTTTAACCACTGGGCCACCAGGGCTCCTCCACCACTCTCCCAGGTGGTAAAAATAAGGAATTTGAGATGATTTCTCACGAACCATATGCACAAATGCTTTCTGTTTCCTCAAAACCAGGTTACTGCCTTCTACCCACATTTCATGAAAGGTATTTTTATTGTGAATAGCACCGGAATCCCAGGCCTGCCTTTTGAATGAAATCCTTCCGTTTCCCGCTCCTCTGTCAATAGTCTTTAGCCATCCCAAATATTAACTGAGAGAACCTCCCAGGAGAAGATGTGTGTTCTCACATTTCCTTATAAACCCTGGAGAAAGAAGACAAACAAAAACCCACCACCCTAATCCCGAGTGATTTCTGAGTTATGCAACTAAAGCAGAAAATCAAATAAAATGAAAACTCATCTTTTTTTTTTTTTGGTGAAAACTGTTTTGCAATGGAAATCAGGGTTATTTCTACTGGTGGGTGGCGGAGTTGCCCCTCTGGGTGTTGTGGCATCTTCCCCAACCTGTTACAAGTTGGGTGTCACTCGTTTTTGGTGGAGAGAAATTAAAAAACTGGGTAGCAAGAGGGGAAGAAGAGCCATAAGGAAAGTGGACATTCGGGGGCTGAGCCAGAGTTTAAAGTAGAAGAAATTTCTGGAGCTTTTACATGCATCTGTCAGGAAGAGTCCAGGCCTACAGCTACCTCAGGGCTTTGTTGTCTTTCTTTTTCTCTCCTCTCATATTTTGGAGATGAAGTTTAATTATCTTGTGATGGTTCAGGAATTTTAAGGAATGTCAGATTATGGGAAACCCTGGTGGCATAGTAGTTAAGTGCTATGGCTGCTAACCAAGAGTTCAGCAGTTCGAATCCACCAGGTGCTCCTTGGAAACTCTATGGGGCAGTTCTACTCTGTTCTATAGGGTCGCTATGAGTCAGAATCAACTCAACGGCAGTGGGTTTGGTTTTGGTTTGGTATAGATTATGTGAGTCAGAAGGTAGTTTCACTATCCCTGTTGTCCAATAAGAGTGGGTGCCATTCATAGCAGTATTATTATTATTTTACTATTACATCTGAGTTTAATTAAAAAAGCACAGAGAATATTTTGTGTCAGATGCTTTTTTAGGCCCCAAGTATACAACATCAATAAGACATAATCCATAGTTCCCATCATTCCATCAAAGACATTTTGAACAGGACTTAGATGTATAGAAGCAGATTTTCAAACTACAGGGCACCTGAAAAAGTCAAGGTTGGAGATTTGAGCCCACCCGGTGGTGCCTCAGAAGAAAGGCCTGGAGAGATCTAGCTCTGAAAATTAGCCAATGAAAACCTTATGGAGCACAATAGAACATTGTCTGGCTTGCTTACTTTGGACAAGTCATTGGGAGGGATCAATGGCTGGAGGAGGACATCATATTTGGTGAAGTAGGGGGGTCAGCAAGGGCAAGGGTGGGATGGATTGGCACAGTTGCTGCAGCGATAGACTTGAACATGCTGGTGATTGTGAGGATGACACAGGACCAGTCAACATTTCGTTCTGTTGTACATAAAGTCGCCATAAGTTGGAGTTGACTTGATGGCGGCTATCTCTGTCTATCTACCTACCTACCTACCCATCAATCCATCCACCCACCCACCCACCCACCCATCCACCCATTGGTCCATCCGTCCATCCGTCCATCCGCCCGTCTGTCCATCCATCTGTCCGTCCATCCATCCACCTACCTACCTATCTATCCATCCATCTGGATACACATACAACCCAAACCCACACATATGTGTTGTATAAACTGTGTTTTAATCAAAATGACATTAAAAAGCAGCCACTCCTCTTTATCAAGTCTTCTATTCGTTCTCCTCACTCCTTACTATGGTGATGGTGCACATATTTTCTTTAAAAATAAGAGAATGGCCATTCTATAAATATCTGCTTTGAATCTGGATTTATTTTTCTCTCCACCCTGGTGAGGTCCTTTATAATGTGCTATAAAATGAGGCCCCAATTTCCTCAGGCTATAAAATATCCAGAGGTATTGAAAGCTGCCTTCAAAATGAGGAAAACCACAACATCAGAGATATAGAAGTGTGGCCTGGTACTCATATATAGGAAGGCTATTCAAACCCCATCCCAGAAGCATACGGTTTCCTCCTCTCTGGAAACCCTGCTTTTATTTGTATGAAGTGTGTCCTGGTTGAAATAGCACGCGTGAAACTGGTTGGGGGGTTCTGAGAACCAGTGAGCAAGTGGTGAGGGCGGAGGGAGAGTGAGCTGGAAGTAACAGACCTGAAAATGATGAACTTGCACATGGCAGCGTTTGCCTGCTTTGTTGTCTTCCCTATCTCCCTTCCATCCCATTCAGAGAACTGGCCTTAATATGCAAGATGGCCTCAGAAGTTTTGGCAAATGACCTGAAAGAAGGAACTAGAGGCATATTTAGAGATGAGAAAAAGAGCACAAAACATCACTGTTCTGTCCAATAGAACATTCTGCCATGATGGACATGTTCTTATCTTTGCTGTCCAATATGGTAGCCACTAGCCACATGTGGCTCTTGAGCACTTGGAATGTGGCCAGTGCAACAGAGGAGCCAAATATTTGATTTCATTTTAATTAATTTAAATTTAAATCACCACATGTGGGCAGCGGCTACTGTGTTGGACAGCACAACCTTAGACAATTTCACAAGGATAATGGATAACGATTTGGCTCGCACATGTGCAAACAAGGCCTGCTCAGGAGGTATTTTTTAGCTACTTTCGATATGTCTAAGGCTGTGGTCGCTAAGGATTTGTGTCCCTCAAAATGAGTATGGTGGCGCTCCAGCTTGCCCATCTCTGTCATTCTTGCTATAGGCTCCGTCTCTGCAAATAAATGTGTTTTCTTTCTTCCCAGGCTGCTTCTTGCACTGAGAGCCAGAAAACGGGGCCTCTTGCCAGCACTCCCCCCACCCCCCTGAGGCTTAACTCCAGAGGATGACAGCGAGTCCCTTGGGGAAGATTTGCTGAGACAGACCTCTCCAGCAGAGTGAGGGCCGTGACAGTCTGCCTTGACACGACTGGCTACCTTTCCAGACAACACGCCAGGTGAGCTGAAATTGCTTACAGATGGGGAATGTAGGTCAACCGTAAAGCGAGGTCCTGAACAAATTGTGAGCTTGACAGCAGCTACTTCTGGTTTAATTCCAGCGGGGGCTCTGTGACTATGGAAAATCAAATGCAGGCTCCTAACTTTGGGCGTGTTCAGTCAGTCACTTCACTGCCGTGCAAGTGGAAACGCTGGTGTTCTAGTGTCCCAGTTAGGAAGCTGGCCCAGAACACACAAGCTGTGGTAAACCCTTGTGACCACATCTTATGGCCCTGGTCTGGATCACAGCATGGCCCCCAAGTCCCCAAATCAGATGGTAGCAACTGAACACTAGATCCACGATGTTTGAAAAAGAATAGTGTGTGCATCTGTCAATAGAATGATTCATTAGGAAACATGGATTAAATAGTTATTATATGCTGGGCAAAGGAGCCCTCATGGTGCGGTGGTTAAAGTGCTCAGCTGCTAACCAAAAGGTCAGTGGTTCGAACCCACCAGCTGCTCCGCCAGAGAAAGATGTGGCAGTCTGCTTACGTAAAGATTTACAGCCTTGGAGACCCAATGGGGGCAGTTCTACTCTGTCCTGTAGGGTCGGTATGAGTCAGAATCGACTCAATAGCAACGAGTATATGCCAGGCAATGATCCGCTTCTTAAAAATCAGCCACCGAAAACCCTATGAAGCGTAGTTCTGCTCAGACATGCATGGAGTTCCCATGAGTTATGATCTACTCAACAGCAACTGGCTGTTACGTTTAGACCTCAGCTGACCATTTCAGGTGCTTTGGTAGCTTCCTTCTCAGAGAATCAAGAGCGTCAATGAAGCCAGTTTCATCCACACTCTCTCAGGATTCTGTTTACCAAAACGTGCTGAGAAGATGCAAAAAAGGCAGATCTGGAGACTCAAGAATTACCCAGACCTGCCACTTTGCTGGTTTGCAGCAAATTGGATGTCAGTTTTAAAAGGAAAGTTTTTCAAAAAATAAAGCCAAATGTGAATACTTATAATCAGTTAGCCTGTGCTGAGCACCGGGGAACGTAGCTCACACTTCACCAAGCTGACAAGAAAATAATGCAGCGCAGAGGTTGTGGGGGGAGGTGTTGGCTATAGCTACTGGAGAGACAACTGAGGCAATCACGGTGTTTCGTTTTGTTTTTAAAGGGGAAAGCATTACTTTGTCCAAGTTAACGATTCTGAAATCCAGCAGGGTTTGCGCTATGAATTATCCTAAAGAAAGAAGTAAATCACGTAACAGCAAAGAAATCGGAGGGTAGTGATACCTAGCAGATGGTCACCTGCAAAGCTCGAAGCTCAGCCTCACCATGGTATCCTTAGGGAAGAAGGCGTTCCTGTATTGGGAATAGAGGCATCATTAGTTTTGACGTGCCACACATCAGCCCTGTTGTCCTGTGATGGAACCAACTCTGTAACATAAACCTGAGCTTGAGCTTGCTTGGCTTTTGAGCTGTTACGGGTTGTGATCATAATAAATCTAGAGGTTAGGGAAATAACCCAAACTCTGCTTCTTATCAGCTGTGTGGCCTATGGCTTGTTAATTTGGTTAAGAAATCTGTGGATTGGATGTAAAATACTTGGCAGCAAAATTTCACATTGCCATGGATAAACCTCAAAAACATCATGCTTGGTGAAGGAAACCAGATTCAGAGACCACATGGCATGATTTCATTTATATGAAATACCCAGAACAGGCAAATCCATAGAGACAAAGTAGATTAGTAGTTGACTGGGGCTGGGGTGGGAATGGAGAATGACTGCTAATGGGCACAAGGGGTCTTTATATATATATATATTTTTTAAATAATTTTATTGTGCTTTAAGTGAAAGTTTACAAATCAAGTCAGTCTGTCACATATAAGCTTATATACACCTTACTACATACTCCCATTTACTCTCCTCCTAATGGGTCAGCCCACTCCCTCCTTCCAGTCTCTCCTTTCGTGACCGTTTTGCCAGTTTCTAACCCTCTCCACCCTCCCATCTCCCCTCCAGACAGGAGATGCCAACACACTCTCAAGTGTCCACCTGATATAATTAGCTCACTCTTCATCAGCGTCTCTCTCCCACCCACTGTCCAGTCCCTTTCATGTCTGATGAGTTGTCTTCGGGGATGGTTCCTGTCCTGTGCCGACAGAAGGTCTGGGGAGCATGGCCGCCAGGATTCCTCTAGTCTCAGTCAGACCATTAAGTATGGTCTTTTTATGAGAATTTGGGGTCTGCATCCCACTGATCTCCTGCTCCCTCAGGGGTCCTCTGCTGTGCTCCCTGTCAGGGCAGTCATCGATTGTGGCCGGGCACCAACTAGTTCTTCTGGTCTCAGGATGATGTAGGTCTCTGGTTCATGTGGCCCTTTCTGTCTCTTGGGCTCTTAGTTGTCGTGTGACCTTGGTGTTCTTCATTC
The DNA here is from genome assembly GCF_024166365.1 of Elephas maximus indicus. Taxonomy (NCBI): domain Eukaryota; kingdom Metazoa; phylum Chordata; class Mammalia; order Proboscidea; family Elephantidae; genus Elephas; species Elephas maximus. The sequence continues at coordinate 166,151,678 of NC_064846.1, forward strand.
TCCTTTGCTCCGGGTGGGTTGAGACCAATTGATGCATCTTAGATGGCCGCTTGTTAGCATTTAAGAAGGGGTCTTTATATTTTGATGAAAATGTTCTAAAACTGGATTCTGGGGACGGTGGAACAACTCAGTAAATTTACTAAAAATGATCGCATTGTACGTTTATCCATTCTGCCACTCTCCGTCTCTTTATCGGTGCTTTTAGTCCATTCACATTCTGCGTGATTCTGGATAGGTATGAGTTTAGTGCTGTCATTTTGATGTTGACAGTTTCCTTTTTCCACTGATTTTTTTGTGCTGAGTCGTTTTTCTTTGTAAATTGTGTGTTCCTCTTTTTTATTGTAGTTGATTTTGTTTTTGCTGAGCCTTTATGTTTTTCTTGTATTTTATTTTGATGAGTAGGATTGTTAGTCTCCTTTGTAGTTACCTGAATATTTACCCCTATTTTTCTAAGTTTAAACCTAACTTGTATCTTCCCATATCGCCTTGATTTCCTCTCCATGTGGAAGATCTATGACTAATTTATTTAGCTCCTCTTTACTGTTTTAATTTTGTCTTCTTTTACATAATGACATCTCTGTTTCCCTGTTTTGAGCATTTTTATCTTGATTTATTGTATTGTGCATTTAAAATGGAAGAATTTTTATAATATGAAATTGTTGTTAGTTGTTGTAGAGTTAATTCCAACTCCTGGAGATCCCATGTGTTGCAGAGAAGAACTGCTCCATAGAGTTTGCAAGGTTGTGACCTTTCAGAAGTAGGTCACCAGGCCTTTCTTCTGAGGTACCTCTGGGTGGGTTCAAACCACCGACCTTTTCGTTTGTAGTCCAGCACTTAACCATTTGGGCCACCTCAGAACTCAGGAAAGCTGTTAAAAAATCCACATTGCCACACTCCGCCATCAGTGGCATCATGGCAGCTACTTTCTTTTGGGGCTCAGTGGCATTGTTGCTCCTCACCCCAGACCTTTTAGGCTATACTTTTTGCCCTTTGATTTCCACCTTATATGTGTAAAATGGGCACAGTGAATGCAGGGTGATTTGGGATATTTTTTGGGGGGGAGTGGAGATTGGAGACATGTCTTCTATGCCAGTTATTGTAGGATATTGTGAATTTAGAGTACCGTGGGTGGCGCAAACGGTTTGCACTTGACTACTCACCTAAAGGTTGGCGATTCAAACCCACCCAGCAGCACCATGGAAGAAAGGCCTGGCGATCTGCTTCCATAAAGATTACAGCCTTGAAAACCTTATGGAGCAGTTCTACTCTGTAACACGTGGGGTTGCCATGAGTTGGAATCTACTCGACAGCAATGGGTTTGGTTTTTAGGTTGGTCCTATCACAGTTGTTATTAACAGTTTATTGGACCAATAAGATGAGGACTGGAAAATAACATTCACTCTGGTAGTTATGAGCCGATTTGGGTTCTCTTTGCATCCAGAATCCAGAGTGGGCCAGATAATTGGCCACTTTCTGTAGCACTTCTCCATGTAGGGCAGGATTTTCAGTTAGAAGCTGTTAGAAAATGATGGGCATTCCTGGAAAGATAGTACATGGTCCACAGAGAGAGTTATGAATGCCTGATACCCAGGGTTGCCTTAATTCTCCTATTCCCTTTTGGAAGTCTGCCAAGTAAATACAACTGAACTAGTTATAAATTTGGAGAGACTTGGGAGAATCCTGATGGCCGAAATTCCACTATATTGTGCCTCCACTGTTGCTACAAACATGGCGTGGCTGTCATTTGGAGATTAAATATAATCTGTTGAAGCTATTTTGTTCCTTCTTACCCTGATGTGGTTCATCAAGGGCCTTGGCTGCCAAATCTTCTTCCTATTCTTGTGTATAATTGTAAAGCATATAAAAATAAGAGATTCAAAAAACTGTGTTCAGAATGGCTCAACTAATAGTACAGGATCTGTGCCAGAACCCATTTCAGAGTAAACCAAAGTGTTAGAGAACAGAAGCAGTTCAAGCCTTCTGTGGAACCTCTTGGCACACCCTTAGTTGAATCCAGCAGATGTCAGGCAGCACTTAAATCTTGTCTAAGTGACCTGAATTGCTTAACAATGGCTTGAGGAGTGTTTCTTTTACGTAGTTTTCCTAGGTTTCAAAACACTGTTGATCTGAATCTCATCAATATGGCAGCCTTCAGCATTTGCTGAAATAGGGGTTTTGTAGGTGCTTCTGATAACCCGAGATCTCCTTCAGTGTCTTGGAGACCAAGCCAACTGTCAAAACTGTGAATGGTCTGAGATGTTATGCTACTCCCAAGCGAACACAATAGCCTGCCATGGTTTCATCAAGGCAGGCAGAATATGGAGACTCCTGGGTCATAGACAAATGCCTTTATTCCTTATGATCCAGCAGTCAGCATGAGCTTTCTGTTCACATCACTTCCTCTTGTTCCCCAAGTCCCATAGAGTGATGCAGAAGAGGGCCTGGGTGGATGCTGCCCACACCATGGGTCTATGTCAAAGCCGAGGAACCCCAAGCTTAGGAAACCCCCGATCGTATAAGTGGGCTGCAGGCAAACCTGCCCAACCTTTGTCCTGGAGGGGGGACATTATCTTTGTTATCTGGTCAGGAAATAAATCTGCCCTCCGGCTCAGAGGGAGACACTGTATCTTACAAGATTGGCTGCTGTACAAACATTCTGGGAAAGATAACTTGGAACAAAAGCTGTTCATACCGTTGCTCAAAAGATGGACACGAGTGCAAGAAAGCCATGGAGAATTGCCTCCCAACACCACTGTCTCCATTCAGGTGAGGACTCCTCTCTCAAATAGCTCCTATCACGTCCTAGCACATCTTGATATTATATTAAATAGTTATTATTTTCTTTATTAGGCTACCCCCACTAGAATGGAAACCCCATGAGGGCAGGATACTGTCTGTTTTGTCATTGCTGTATCAGGGTGTAAAATTGTGCTTGGCACATAATAGGTGCTCAGTAAATATTTAATGAACAAGTGAGTGATTTCATGAATTAGCTGTCACTGAGTCCCGCCTTTGTACTAGGCAGTGTATGTGGAATGAGAGTTCCATACATACTTTATTTGTTCATGTTTCCCAAAAGAATTTCCCCAGACACTCTGCTTGATAATGGGGAGCTCTTAGATCATGCCTACCCTCTCCCCCACCAAGTGCCCAAGATTCCTTGATCAGTCCACATTGTGAAAGACCTTACCAAGTTTAGGATCCAGGCTAATGGTTTAAAGCAGAAACCTTGTTTCAGTTTTTTGGTGGTAACAACACAAAAAGGAGAGGAGCAGACTCTAAGACTTATGCCTTGGAGAAAATTCAAGGCCCCATAACTACATGTCCAGTCTTCCTTAGAAACCCGAGGCTGGGCACAAAATGTCTTGGGGACTAATTCATGATGGTGTGGAAAACAGACCACAGGCTGAACAATTTAAAACAAAACATTGACATTTATAAAAAACTATTGCAAAGAAAGAGGAGAGTACTCACCAGCCAGGGGTTGGGAACCCTACATCCTGGTTCCTTAATACATCAAAATTATGCAGTGTCTTTTAGAGCCAAGTATACCCAAGACAGGAGTCACTGGATAGTACAAACGGTTAACGCACTCAGCTGCTAACCGAAAGGTTGGCCACTCAAACCTGCCCAGTGGTACCTCGGAAGAAAGGCCTGGCAATCTACTTCCAAAAAATCAGCCACTGAAAACCCCACAGAGTACCCACCGTTCTACTCTGACACACATGGGGTTGCCAGGAGTCAGCGCTGAATCAACGGCAACTGTTTTTTTATACCCAAGATACTCAATCCCAGCCCCATTCCCTTGTTTAAGAATGACTTTGGGTTCTTAACTTCAAAAGAGTAAGTTGATACCATTCACTTAAAACAAGGGGAATCACAGGTATCTGTTCAGAAGAACAAAGAGAAGCGTGACAGTCCTTAAGCTATTGTCTCTCAGTCCCAAACTCACCCTTCTACATTTCTGTTTCGCCAGTTGTGCCCTGTTAGGCTCTGCCATGAGGGCACACTAGAGGGATACCGCAAGACTGAAGAAAGAAGAAGCATGCGTTCAGGGGTGGGTTATACAATAGGCAAAGTAAACACAGTACTTACCGTGCTTACAGGATCATCCGTAGTGAACAATTTCACATTTTTTTCACCACATCAAAGATTTTGCTTCTAGGTATGACTGGTATCTGTCTGTCCCCCAACCCCACAGTGCCCTCGTACAGAATCAAAGCCTCTTTTCAAATTTGCAGTCTCTGACAGGGACTGATTACCCAGTAAGCAAGGTAAGCACGGGCTTACATGTGCTTACTTACTAATCTGTAGAGATCACTTTCACATGGGTTCCACTGTGAAACCCACCCAAGTGAAAGCGGTCACTACAGATTAGTAAGTAAGCACAAGTAAGCCCGTGCTTACTTTGCTTACTGGGTAACCCGCCCCTGCACGCGTTCCTTCTTGTTCCTTGTGGTGCCTGCTAGTATCTCCCCAGGAGTGCTTCTTCTCCCTGCCTAAACCTTGGTTCCAATGGCTGTTTTTTGCTACATGATCATAACCAGCCTTATCCCACTGCCTCAGCTATATCAGAATCATCCAGGAGTTTCCCTACTCAGATCTCTGAGTTGCAGGCTGACAGGGACCCTTGTCTAGTCTTCTAGGTTCAGCTAGCTGTGGCCTCTTCTGCTGGTCCCCCTCAAGCCCTAGGGGTAGTGGTTGCTTCCAGTGGTTACTATTTTTTAGACACCTCAGTGTTCCCTTTTCCTATTTTCAGTCTTCTGACACCAGTTTAACCAATTCCCTATATTAAATTCACCCTCTTAAAATGACTGGTGTGGCTTCTGTTTTCCTGATGGGACGGACTCTGACTGAAACAGGGAGAATGACACTGAAGACCTGTAAAGGGGTCATGGTATTTGTTTAAGTGAGTAAAACATCAATGGTCTCTTTGTTAGTTGACCTTTTTACGCTTTAGGATAGGTGACCTTAAGCTCTATTGATTTTGAATGGATCGACACCCTTAGCAATAGTCATAGTGTCCCTTTTGTTACCCTGAGCTGTATTTTCCCTACTAATTCAGTTCAGTCAGTGAAGAAGTGACTGTTGGGTACGGTCTTAGTTTCCTAGGGCTGCCATTAACGAAATATCACAAAGCGGGTGGCTTTAAAGAGCAGAAATTTTATTTTCTCACAGTTCTGGAAGCTGGGAGTCTAAATTCAGGGTGTTGGCGGGGCCATGCTCTCTCCCTGTTGACTCTAGGGACAGAGAACCTTCCTTGTTTCTTTCAGTTTCTGGAAGCTCCAGGTGTTTCTTGGCATTCCTTGACTGCTAGATGGATCCTTATATACTGCCTTTCCCCTGTGGCTAACTCTGTTTCTGTATCTGTCCTTCTCTTTTATAAGATGCCACTCAGAAGGGATTAGGTTTAGGACCAACCCTGTTGTTGTTAGTTGCCCTTGAATTGGATCCAACTCAGGTGGCAAGCTTACATAACATATAACAAAATGAAACAGAATGAAACGTTCACCCTACTCCAGTATAAATTTGTTAATTTAACGGATAACATCTGCAAAGAAAAACCCTATTTCACCAAACAGGATCACATTCACTGGTGCAAGGGTTAGCACTTCAGTGTATCTTTTGGGGAGACACAATTCAATCCATAACAGATACTTGGTGCATTGTTGGGTTCAAGCACAGACTCCTATGGTCTAGTTATAATTGTTCCGCCACATCAGTCTTACGTTATAAAAGAGTAGGCATTTTCCGTCATATGACAAAGAAATATGATCAATGCCAGGTCTCACCATGTGCTATTTTAAGTTTTTCTGGATGACAGGCATTTCCATACAACAGATAAAACTACCTAATGGGAAAGGAAAGTTATTCATAGAAATGTAGGGGAAAGGAGACATTTAGCCCAATCCCAGGCTCATGTTCCTGACCCTTTGTGCTCCAAGAATCCTTCTCCAACAATATTTTCTGGGTTTTCTTTGGGCAGGATTACCTAATCACAGCTGGTCTCCTCAGGGGGTTGGGGATGTGCTGTCTGACTTAGTATTTCACACCTCAAGGGACAAGAAGACGTAATGTGCCTCCTGAGGGAAGAACACAACACCACCTACAGACTTGCCAAAGGATTGAATCCGAGTCCATTGCCAGTGGGCAGGAAATAAAGAGGACAGAGGTCGGGGCTGAACTGCTCATGGATAGGAAAGAACAAAATCCAGACATTGGGAAACTTGACAGGTCGAGTGGCCTGGGTTTTTCAACAGATAAATTATAAGGAAAATAAAGGGCTAGAGGGGAAACTTATAGATTCAAAGAGACTCAAAAGAAATATCAAAACTTTTTCAATGGGCAGACCAAAGTACAATGTCTAGGAGAGACACTGTGTGAGAAAACGATAAACACCAGGAAGTGACTGCTGTAAAAAATCAGTATAGTGGTTACTTTGGGGCTGTGATCAAGACGAGGCAGCTGGAGGGTTTCTGGGATGGCTGGCCAAGCTCTATTTCTTGGCCTTTGTGGTGGTTACCAGGTGGTTTATCTTATAAAAATTCATTAAGTGATGTCTTGGTTGGGTGTAGATATTAATATCTGTATTTTATTTCACAGTAAAGGTTGAGAAAGAGAAAAGCAACCCCTGACATTTGAGAAGTGGCCTGGCATGATCAAGCTAGGTTTTGGTATTCTCCCATTGAACGTAAATATTTTAGAGCATCAACATCAGACAAGATGGATCGAGACAAAAACAAGACCACCCTGCAATCATGTCTGAGCAAACAAGGACAAAACAGGAACATTGTAAGGCCAAAAAAATGACCCAACATGTTACTATCCTGGATAATACGAGTGATGGTGCTTCTACCAATTATAAGTTTGATGTTGGCTGCCGTTGAGGTGACCCTCAACTCATGGTGACCCCATGCACAATGGAACTAAATGCTGCCCATTCCTGTGCTATCCCCATGATCAGTTGTGGGTTGGACTGTTGTGATCCATTGGCTGATTTTTCAGAAGATCACCAGGCCTTTCTTCCTGGTCTATCTCAGTCTAGACGCTCCGCTGAAACATGTTCAGCATCATAATGACATGCAGGCCTTCACCGAAAGACAGGTGGTGGCTGCGAAAGAACTAAACCTTTAGCCTTGGTTTAGTTCTTCTGCCTTATAACTGAGATTTAAGATAGCAAATCATAGAAGTACTCCTATTTCTTGACAGCATCCAATCCAGGCAGAGCCCTCCTTCCTTAAGCCCTTCCCCAAATCTCCTAATGAAAGCCCAAATCCTAAAATAAGTCATTCCTAGCAATCTTTCAGTGAGATGCCCAATGGTCCTCCATGGTGTGCAGTCACCCTTGTTGCGACGAGCGGTAAACCCAACGTGTTCAACTATTTGTGTGTCCCTGGTAACCTTTGGCTAGAGGACATTGGCAAGATAAAAAAACAAAGAAAACAAAAAATAAGCTCAGAGGCTAACAGTCTGTCTGTCTAGGAAAGAATGTTCCCAGCATACATACAGCCCTCCAAGTCAAAATGCGTGTTTGCTGTGACCAAGAGTATACAGTGCTATATGCCGAAACATTTCTTTTCCTGATTCCTCTGGGAAATGAAGAAATACCACTGCGGTTGCATTTAAATTGGAAAGCATGATGAAAGCATCTGAATATAAGTCTTCCAGAGCAGCATTACGTGTTCCAGAAATATCTGGCTCCTCTGCTGGTTTTATCTAGAGGTAGAAAGCCAGACTACGTTGGACTGATCGGCAAGTCCCTCTGAGACAGCCAGACAGTTCTCAGATTTTGGAATCTGTATTAGGTAAGACCAACACAGAAATCTCCAGAAATACTCACATTTGTTTCAGGTTGGAAAAGCTCTGTTCACATGCCATAACCACAATTCCTTAGTTTTGTGAACTCTTAAAATCTTAAAAGAGCTTTCATGTACTTTTTATTATTTTACCTTCAAAGCAGTCCTGAGAGAAACCAAGGATACATTTTCATCCCAATCTTGCAGATGGGGAAACCAGAAAAGTTAGGTGACCATCTGAAGGATGCACAGCTAGCCTGGCGCAAGCCCTGATCTCAGACAGGCCAGGAGACCCTTACCACCAGTTGCCATCAAGTTGACTCTGACTCCTGGTGACCCCATACCTGTCAACATAGAACTGCGCTCCATAGGGTTTTCAGTGGCTGATTTTTCAGAAGTAGCTCACCAGGCCTTTCTTCCAAGGCAACTCTGGATGGGCTTGAACTTCCAACTTTTAGGTTAGCAGCTGAGCATGTTAACCATTTGTGCCACCCACAGAGTCCGGGAGACTCTTAGATCCTTGGAATTCTTGGGGTTGGCCTTTCATGCTCAATGCGTATGTTCTTCCATACGTCACTGCCTACATGCTTACCGTTCCAGGTGTGTAGGGGTTGGTAGAGTATCCTGTGGCAGGATGACTGGCCGAAGATTTAACCTGTGTTTTAGTTTAGCCAGAGATATACCAAAGACTTCTTTTGTCTCCCCTGGGAGACAAGTCATTGGTGGCAAAGGAAAAATTTTCCCACAGATTCCTCACCAACCAACCTTTGGGATGCTCTCTGATAGACAGCCAAGTTCTCTTGTTGGAAAAGTTGAGTGGACTGAAACTTTTGTGTTTCAAGGGCCTGTAAGAGCAAGAGGTACGTGAATTGGATGCCATCAGCTCCCTCCCAAGACACACCTGACTATTAGGGGGGATGCAGGTGGTGTATCCCAAGGATGCCTTCACCTGTACCAGGCCTGAACAAGTGGCCTCTAATGGCAGGTCAGAGAAACAACCATCAGATCACATCTCCAGTTAACTTTAGAAAACTATGAAAAACAATGACTGCAAATATCCTCTGAATAATTACAATGCCACATCTGAGAAGCTAGATTCCACCAGCTCTCATATGCTTGGGTGGTCTCTGTTCGAGCAGTGAGAAATCAAAGCTCTAGTTCCCTAACACATGTGATAATATTTTCAACCATGAGGGATTTGAATTCTCTGCATTTCCCACAGGAAGCAGCCTGCTGCTGAGAGTGGAGAACACAGAAAAGCCCCCAGACCTGACATCTGAAGGCTCATTAATCAGACACTACTATTGGTGTATATCTCTAAGGACCGGGAGACATTTTCGCTGAATTTGCCTTTACTTTAATTACCTAATTTCTCGAGAGAGATGCAAAATGATTCTAATTCTTGCTAATCTGGATTTAACCTTCATATGGCCAACAGATGTGTGGGTGGGTCACAAAATATATTTTCTAAAATAAAACAGTGCAATGGTCAAAGAAACAAAGAACTAACCCCCCCCAACTGCGGTACCCTAACTCCCACCCCCAGCAAAGTATTCTCCATACCATTCTCTTCAGGATTCAATTAAATATTAAGCAACCCTATATGAATTGAATATAGACATTGGCAAGAATCTAAGAATGGAAGCAATATTTTGGTGTCTGAAGTAAATTGTTTTCATGGGACTGCCATCAGCACTCCACTGGGGGCACTGCTTTTAGACCTTGGAAGATTCAGGACTCTGTGTCTTCAAACTCTCTGCACTGGGATTTTAGTAAGCCAAGATTCTAGATATTGGTCAGCCCCTATGTTTGCTAAGTGTATCCATTTCCTAGAGCTGCCGTAACAAATTATGACAAAGTGGGCGGCTTAAAACAGAAATTTATTGACTCACAGTTCTGGAGGCTGGAAGTACAAATTCAGGGTGTGGACAGGGCCAGGCTCTGTCTGAAGGCCGCAGGTGAAAATCCTTCCTTGCACCTTCCAGATTCTGATAGTTCTAGCATTCCTTGGCTTGTGGCAGCATCACTCCAATCTCTGCCTCTGTCTTCACATGGCCGCCTCCATTGTCTGTCTCTGTCTCCTCTTCTTGTAAGGATGCTGGTCATAAAGAGATTAGGGCCTACATTAATAACCCCATCTTAACTTAGCTGATTACATCTGCAAAGACCCCATTGCCAAAGAAGATCACATTAATAGGTACCGGGGGTTAGGACTTAAACATATCTTTTGGGGGGGACTTAATTCAACCCATAACATCAATAGACCACCCGTGGTATGGAAACCATATGGTAAAAGACTGCAACTAGCTTCTCTCTCTTTCCAGGGGCCAGCTAGGCAATTTGCAGAGGATAGCATGTGCTCTGAATTCTAGAAGCTCGGACAGTCTTAGGAAAAATGCTTTATTTCAGAACACAAACTCAATTATTAAGAATTGCAGTAGACATGCTGTTTCTATGGTTTGACTTACAGTCAAACTTCTCAATTAAAGTTATCTCCTTTTTTTTTGGTGGGGGAGGCAGATAAGTGATATTTTTACCCTTTCTTGCTGACATTTTTTTTCAACCCTTAAATGTTGCAGTTCTTTAGCACTTTGTCCTGAGCGCTGATTGTCCTGATTTCCACTTTCAACTTAGGTGACCTCACTGGAAAAAATGAATGGAATTATTTTCCTCTTCCACTTGCAATACATAAATGTTCTCTTGCTGCATGTATAGTAAAAGCCAATGTCTGTGATACTGTCTGTAAGGCCTTACAAGGTTCATCGCCAGCCTACCCTTCAGCCTCCTCTTAAGTTTTGCTGAAAGGACCCTTGCCGCTCCACACTCTTTGACCCAGAAATTTCACGTCTAGGAAGTTGTCCTACAGATACAGTCCCATACATGTCAAATTATGTAAATCCAAACTTATATATTAGAGAATTATTTGGAATAGCAAGAGATTTAAAACAATCTAAACATTCAGTGATAAGAAACTAGTTAATAAACTATAGTATGTTCATGCAATGGAACACTTTGCAGCCATAAGAAGCGGTGAGGAACCTCTTTATATATCAATATAGTAAGAACTCCAAGCCAGAACCCCACCTTCATTGTTGGGACTGAAGCATTCATTTCCTCAGTTGTCTTTTAGAGAGTGTCATTGACTGAAGAGAGCTACCTGTCCCAAGTTCATGACCCCTTTCTTGGGCAGCCCACCTCTAATAATTGGTCAGTGTTGGTGGGGGTATAAAGGCTTTGCCCCTTTGCCCCAATTAGGGATGACTCTTCAGGGCCATCCCAACCCCAGATTTCCCTGGGATCAACTGAGTCCTTGTTGTGACTGCGTTGCAGCCCAAACTCTCCCTCCACCCAGCCCTGCTTCCTTTACTCCCCTGTAGGTGTTGGTCTGGAGAGCTCTCACCAACGAACTCTCTGCATGCAAATCTCCATCTTGCTTCCTGGAGTAAGCAACCTGTGACAACTGTTACATGTAATACCAAGGCACACAGCAAGGTGTATCACTTGCTAGAATTTGCAGTAAAGGGGAGGGAAAAAAGAGCATTAAGAAGTCTCTGGAAGTATAAGCAAGGGACTATTAATAGTGGTAATTTGTCGAGGAGGTTGGGTAGGGTAGGCATGGGGTGAATGGAGGAGCAAGAGTGAAAAGTAGACATATCACCTCTATTTTATACTTTTTGATATTTGAAACTTGTATATATATTACCTATTTAAAAATTTAAATGCATAATTTAAAAAATATATGAATAGATCTAATAGGAAATGCTTAAGATATTTATGAGGCAAGTTAAAGTTTACTGAAAAACATCCAACATGTTCCCAAATGATAATATTGAGTGTGATAAGACTGAGTAATGATAATATTGATTCAGACTCTCCTTAGAGGAAGCTTAGATTGAGTATGAAGCAAAATCTAAGTTTTGTCTTCAGCCATCAGGAATAGTGGCTTTGAAAGAAGAGTGTCATTCCAGGGAATAAGGACAGCTTGCACCCTCTGAAAAGCTCTTCAGGATCCTAGAAGAGACATTCTCCAAGGACCAGATCAGAGATTATTCTTGTGGCCATAGTGATAAAGAGGAAAGTCCATTGTACTTTCAGAGGCAGATTTTCTGTGAGGCTCATTTTACTTGGATCCACAATCAACGCCCATGGAAGCAGCAGTCAAGAAATCAAATGACGCGTTGCATTGGGCAAATCTGCTGCAAAAGACCTCTTTAAAGTGCTAAAAAGTAAAGGTGTCACTTTAAGGACTAAGGTGCGCCTCATATGCATGTGAAAGCTGGATAATGAATAAGGAAGATTGAAGAAGAACGGATGCCTTTGAATTATGGTGCTGGTGAAGAATACTGAATGTACCATGGACTGCCAGAAGAACAAACAACTCTGTCTTGGAAGAAGTACGGCCAGAATACTTCTCTCCACTTTCGCTTCTAAGGAGCATTCTGGCCGTACTTCTTCCAAGACAGAGTTGTTTGTTCTTCTGGCAGTCCATGGTACATTCAGTATTCTTCACCAGCACCATAATTCAAATCCATCCTTCTTCAGTCTTCCTTATTTATTGTCCAGCTTTTGCATGCACATGAGGTGACTGAAAGTAACCGTGGCTTGTATCAGGCACACTGTAGTCCTCAAAGTGACGTCTTTGCTTTTCAACACTTTAAAGAGGTCTTTTGCAGCAGATTTGCCCAATGCGATGTGTCGTTTTGATTTCTTGACTGCTGCTTCCATGGGCATTGATTGTGGAGCCAAGCATAAAGATTACAGTCTAGGAAACCCTATGGGGGCAGTTCTACTCTGTCACATGGAGCACTCTAAGTTGAAAATCGACTCGATGGCACCTAACAGCAACTGTGCCCACAGTCTCTCTCAGAGGGGGGTCCACCAGTGATCACATCTCATGTTCAGAACTCTCCACCGAGCAGAAGACAAATGATCTTCTAGCTCAGAGGTGCCTCTCATCCTGCTGCCAAATTTCTTTCTTGACCTCTTGACTAAATTCAATCTTATTTATCATGAGTTGGCCCTCATTAGAGGATTCTTTACGTTAAATTCATGGGTTTTCTCCTCTTTCTCCAGCAAAATATTCCTGAGATGGGCCTGAAACGTGGTAAGATATATCCCATGTTTTCATTCACTTATTCATACATTGGAAACCCTGGTGGTGTAGTGGTTAAGTACTATGGCTGCTAACCAAGAGGTCGGCAGTTCAAATCTGTCAGGTGCTCCTTGGAAACCCTACGGGGCAGTTCTACTCTGTCCTGTAGGGTCTCTATGAGTCGGAATCGACTCGATGGCAGTGTGTTTGGTTTTATTCATACATTTGCTCATTAATTCAGCAGTTAACTCATAACATCCTCTATATACCAGGCATTGTGCTAAGATGTAAATGTTCACGTTACCCTCGTCTGAAAAATTGCTCTTTGCTCCTGCTTCCCTCTGAAGCTGTTATCTTATCTCTCTTCTCCCATCTTCTGCCCAAAGAGCAATCTCTACCCAGTGTCTGTACTTCCTCACCCCTCCCTTCATTCCTTAGCCCATGATTCTGGCCACTATCTCCTCGGCTCCATCATGTCACTGCATTAGAGTAACTAAAGTGTAACTAACAGTAGCTGCTGTAACAAACAACCTCAAATTCTCAGGGGCTTAACACCATAAGGGAGGCCCTGGATAGTGTAAATGGTTAACGTGCTTGGCTGCTAACCAAAAGGTTGGCAGTTCAAGTCTGCCCAGAAGTGCCTCGGAAGAAAGGCCTGCCAAATTACTTCTGAAAAACCAGTCATTGAAAATCTTGTGCAGCACACTTCTGCTCTGACATATATGGGGTGGCCAGGAGTCAGAGTCGACTGGGTTTTTTAATACCACAAATGTTTATTTCTTGCTCATATTCTAGTCCAGTGCAGGCTGGGTGGTCTTCTGGGCAGCTGTGCTCCATGTGGTGATTCAGGGCTCCAGGCTCCTTCTGTCTTGTGGCTCTGCCTTCCCCTAGGGCTCTCAGAGTTCTATGCTGGATCCTTTGCCTTCAGCCAGCTAATAGCAGGGAGAGGCTGAAAAGGAGCGTGAAGGAAGTTTGGTAACTAGGACAAGCAGTAGCATACACCATTTCTCTCCACATTCTGTGGGTCACATGGACCCAACCCAATTTCGAGGAAGGCTGGGAAATATAGATTTCCTGTGTGCCCTGGTAATGTGATCAGAGAGCATCTTGTCAACAGGGACCTCCTCACTGCCAGTCCAGTGGCTGCTTTTCAGTCCTCCCCTGGCCTGCCTTCTCTGTGTATTCCTTGTTTTTTTTATTGTGCTTTAAGTGGAAGTTTACAGTTCAAGTTAGTTTCTCTTACAAGAATTTATACACACACTGTTATGTGACCCTAGTTGCTCTCCCTATAATGTGACAACACAGTACTCCTTTCCACCCCAGATTTCCCGTGTCCCTTCAATCAGCTCCTGTCCCTTTCTGCCTTCTTTCTCATCACACCTCTGGACAGGAGCTGCCCATTTAGTCACATGTATCTACTTGAGCTGAGAAGCACTCTCTTCACGAATATCATTTTATGTCTTATAGTCCAGTTTAGTCTTTGTCTGAGGAGTTGCTTCAGGAATGGTTTCAGTTCTGGGCTTAGAGAGAGTCCAGGGGCCATGCGTTCCAGGGCCCCTCCAGTCTTAGTCAGACCATTAAGTCTGGTTTTTTTACTAGAATTTGAGTTCTGCACCCCACTTTTCTACTGCTCTGTCAGGGACTCTCTGTTATGTTCCCTTTCAGGGTGGTCATTGGTGGTAAAAACCCAAAACCACACCCACTGCTGTCGAGTCGATTCTGACTCATAGCAACCCCATAGGACTCATTGGTGGTAGCCAGGCACAGTCTAGTTCCTCTGGTCTCAGGCTGATGGAGGCTCTGGTTTATGTGGCCCTTTCTGTCTCTTGGGCTCGTAATTACCTTGTATCTTTGGCGTTCTTCATTCTCCTTTGCTCCAGGTGGGTTGAGACCAATGGATGCATCTTACTTAGATGGCTGCGTGCTAGCGTTTAAGACCCCAGATGCCACTCTCCAAAGTGGGATGCAGAATGTTTTCTTAATAGATTGTATTATGCCTATTTACCTAGATGTCCCCTGAAACTATGGTCCCCAAATCCCCACCCCTGCTACTCTGTCCCTTGAAGTATTTGCTTGTATTCAGGAAACTTCTTAGCTTTTGGTTTAGTCCAGTTGTGCTGACTTCCCCTGTATTATGTGTTGTCCTTCCCTTCACCTAAGATAATTCTTATCTACTATCTTTTTTTTTTTTTTTTTTATCTAGTTAGGAAACCCTGGTAGCGTAGTGGTTAAGAGCTATGTCTGCTAACTGAAAGGTGGGCAATTCAAATCCACCAGGCGCTCCTTGGAAACTTTATGGAAACCCTGGTGGCGTAGTGGTTAAGTGCTACGGCTGCTAACCAAAGGGTCAGCAGTTCGAATCTGCCGGGTGCTCCTTGGAAACTCTATGGGGCAGTTCTACTCTGTCCTATAGGGTCGCTATGAGTTGGAATCGACTCGACGGCACTGGGTTTTTTGGTTTTTATCTAGTTAGTGAATACTCCTCGCTCTCCTTCCCCACCCTGGTAATCATCAAAGAATGTTTTCTTCTTTGTTTAAACCATTTCTTCAGTGCTTACATAATAGTGGTCTCATACAATATTTACCCTTTTGTGAGTAATTTCACTCAGCATAATGCCTTCCAGATTCATTGTTGACTGCCTTTGCCTTGAGTCACCAGCTTTGCTTGGCTCCCCGCCTCCCTCAGGCTGGCTGGCTGCCACTTTAGCTGCTATTTCTCATCTCCTTCACAGGCTTATCTTCCTTTGCTGCTTTAATCATGGCCCTCCATGCCTGCTTCCAGCCTGCCCTGCCACTCGCATGCCTCCTCACCTCCTGGGCCCACCGTCTGCTCTGGCTTGGTGGGTTGCTGCAGTTTTCCCAGACACTTCATGTTCATGCTGTTTTTTGTGCCCGAAATTTGTTTTCTCCTTAGTTTGCCAATCAAAGATCTTCAAGGTCAGGCTGATCATCATTTCCTCTCTAAAAACTCTCCAAAATCTACCCAGGCAAAATGAACTGTTCTTATATTATGAGCTATTCATACGTGCATTTATTTTTATATATACAGTTATTTTTCTGTTTATTTATTTATTTTACTTTGCTCAATGTTATTTATCTCTGAATACTGCTCAATAACAAATAGTGGCTTAAAACAATAATCGTTTATCCTGCTGCTCAAGGGTCTGTGGGTTGGCTATAAGTAGACTGAGCTAGGCTGGACACTTAATTCCAGGCTTTGGGGCTCCAGGTTCTAAGTTGCAGGATGTTTAGGTCTGTTCCATGAGTTTCTCATCTTCCTTGGACCAATGGCTGATAGGGGCATGTGATCACCTCCACTTGTCTCATACTGGAGCCTAGACTGAAAAGGAAGTGGCTACCTCGGGCGAGTCCTTCTCATGGCAGATGACCAGAGCCCAAGAGGATAAGCTCATCAGCCAAGTGCTTTCAATTCTCTGCTCCCATCACATCAGCCACGATCCCATAGACCAAAGCAAGTTGGTTCTGCCCAGTGTAGGAGGGGACTTCACAAGGGTGTGAATACCAGGAGCTAAGACTCACTGGGAGCTATCTTGGAAGCTAGCTACCATGGGAGTATTCCAAGTAGCAAGAGGAAATAGCGATGACAAAGGTCCTAAGGTGGGCGTATGCATGGCAGGTTTTAGGAACTGCAAGGAAGTTGATGTGGCTGGAGAAGGGTAAGCTGGGAGCATTGGAAGTGAGGTGCTCAGAGGGTAACGTAGGGCTGTGTAGGCTGTTGTGTAGACTTTGGCTGTTACATCTAGTGAAATGGGGAGTCAGTGGAGGTTTTTGAGCAGAGGAGTGACAAAGCCTGATTTGTGCTTTAAAGTCTCACTTGGGCTGCTGTGCTGCGTGGTTTGCTAATCAACTTTCTAAAAGATTAATATGACCTTGCTCTATAGGAGGGGAGCCCTGGTGGCACAGTGGTTAAGCACTCGGCTGCTAACCGAAAAGTTGGCAGTTTGAACCCCCCAGCCGCTCCAAGGGAGAAAGATGTGGCAGTCTGCTTCCATAAAGATTACGGCCTTGGAAACCCTATGGGATGGTTCTACTCTGTCCTATAGGGCCATTATGAATCGGCATCAACTGGGTGGCAATAGCTTTTGTTTCGTCTGGCTCTGTAGAAAGCGCCGGAGCTCCAGTGAGGAAACCATTAGGACGCTGGAACAAGAAGTCAGACAATCCAATAATCCTTTGTCCTCATGGTAACGAGGGCCTGCCTCCAGATAAACCAAACCCACGGCTATCGAGTCAATTCCAACTCATAGTGACCCCGTAGGGTTTCCGAGGCTATAAATCTCTACCAAAGCAGACTGCTGCACTTGCTCCCTCGGAGCTGCTGGTGGTTTCCAACTGCCGACCTTTCAATTAGCAGTCAATCGGTTTAACTACTGTGCCACCAGGGCTCCTTGCCCCCAGATACAGGCTGTGGAAATGGGAAGGAAAATGCACCATGGAGGACAAATGAAGGCCAAATCTCCTGATCAGTGAGTGATCTAATAAGTGAGGTGAGACAGTGACCAAAAAGAGAAAACATATCAAAAGTCTTTGAGCTTTGAGATCTGGAGGAGTCTACCTTTAAGAGAAATGGAAGGTCGGAGGAGGGCGCTCTCCTTAAAGGGCAACAAACAAAAAATAGAGACAACCTGGAGCAGCTGGTAGAACCCTAATAGAAAATTCCAGGCTTAATTCAGACAATTATCGCGGTAACCCATTAACCCATTTTTATCGAGTGGATTTCAACTCATAGCAACCCTATAGAATTGGTAGAATTGGTCGATGTTCAACGATTTCAAGAGGCAGCATATGATCAGGAACCGATGGTACTGAAGGAAGAGGTCCAAGCTGCTCTGAAGGTATTGGCAAAAAACAAGGTTCCAGGAATTGACGGAGTATCAGTTGAGATGTTTCAACAAACAGATGCAGCGCTGGAGGTGCTCACTTGTCTATGCCAAGAAATATGGAAGACAGCTTCCTGGCCAACTGACTGGAAGAGATCCATATTTATGTCTATTCCCAAGAAAGGTGATCCAACTGAATGTGGAAATTATAGAACAATATCAGTAATATCACACGGAAGCAAAATTTTGCTGAAGATCATTCAAAAATGGCTGCAGCAGTATATCGACAGGGAACTGCCAAAAATTCAGGTGGGTTTCAGAAGAGGACGTGGAACCAGGGATATCGCTGCTGATGTCAGATGGATCCTAGCTGAAAGCAGAGAATACCAGAAGGATGTTTACCTGTGTTTTATTGACTATGCAAAGGCATTCGACTGTGTGGATCGTAACAAGCTATGGATAACGTTGTAGCCAAACCTAGAGAATGGGAATTCCAGAACACTTAATTGTGCTCATGAGGAACTTGTACATAGATCAAGAGGCAGTTGTTCAGACAGAACAAGGGGATACTGCGTGGTTTTCACCATACCTATTCAATCTGTATGCCGAGCAAATAATCCGAGAGGCTGGACTATATGAAGAAGAATGGGGCATCAGGATTGGGTGGAAGACTCGTTAACAACCTGCGTTATGCTGATGACACAACCTTGCTTGCTGAAAGCAAAGAGGACTTGAAGCACTTACTGATGAAGATCAAAGACCACAGCCTTCAGTATGGATTGCGCCTCAAGATAAAGACAACAAAAATCCTCACAACTGGACCAATAAGCAACATCATGATAAACAGAGAAAATATTGACGTTGTCAAGGATTTCATTTTACTTGGATCCACAGTCAACACCCATGGAAGCAGCAGTCAAGAAACCAAAAGATGCATTGCATTGGGAAAATATGCTGCAAAAGACCTCTTTAAAGTGTTGAAAAGCAAGAATGTCACCTTGAAGACTAAGGTGCACCTGACCCAAGCCATGGTATTTTCAATCGCATTATATGCATGCAAAAGCTGGACAATGAATAAGGAAGACAGAAGAAGACACCTTTGAATTGTGGTGCTGGCGAAGAATATTGAATATACAGTGGACTGCCAAAAGAATGAACAAATCTGTCTTGGAAGAAGTACAATCAGAATGTTCCTTAGAAGCAAGGATGGTGAGACTACGTCTTACATACTTTGGACATGTTGTCAGGAGAGATCAGTCCCTGGAGAATGACATCCTGCTTAGTAAAGTATAGAGTCAATGAAAAAGCAGAAGACCCTCAACAAGATGGATTGACACAGTGGCTGCAACAATGGCCTCAAACATAACAAGGATTGTGGGCATGGCACAGGACCGGACAGTGTTTCGTTCTATTGTACTTAGGGTCGCTATGAGTCGGCAATGACTTGCCACCATGTAACAACAACAATATTGAGGTATTAATGCAGGTGAGCACAGTGAAGTGAGAATAAGGAATTGTTAAATCAATCCTCCATCTCACTTTCACACTTCAATTTGACCCAAATTGAAAGCAAGGGTCAATGAAAAATAGATATTTATCTCCATACTTGGTTCCATCCAAGTGAAAACAAGGAGCACTGGTGGCACAGTGGTTAAGCACTTAGCTGCTAACCAAAAGGCCGGCAGTTCAAACCCACCCAGCCACTCTGCGGGAGAAAAGACCTGGCGATCTGCTTCCGTAAAGATTACAGGCTAGGAAACCCTGTGGGGCAGTTCTACTCTGTCACTTGGGGCCGCTATGAGTCAAAATTGACTCAAGGGCACCCAACAATAAGTGAAAACCATTTAGGCTTACATTGACGGCAGCCTTCATTCTCCCTCTTACTTGGCATACATTCACATCTTGTTCCAGCTTTTCTTTCCTTGCGTGTGCACAGACAGGGAGGTAATAGTGACTGCCTGGGGGACAGTGCCAATAAGGTGTGACTTACCTGGCATTTGGGCTTTTCTGAGTTGCTCTGTTGCTCAAGTAAACAATTTCCAGAAATGTTTGGTTATATTTTGCTAAGAACAGCAGGAAGAATCTCTTTCAAAATCAAAATGAGGCCAAAGTGTTTGTGTTGAGGCCTGAGGCATGTGGGTAGGTGGTCTGGGATGAAGAGTGACACGCTGGCTTTGGTAGACAGAACAGGGAGAGAGAGGTGGTCCTTGCGTAAACTCCATCTCTGCGTGGAATGAACAGAGCGAAAGTGCTTCTGAGCCTGCCCCACTCTCCTCTCTCCCATCCCTGGCATGGACAGGCAGCCTCCGTGGCTCAACACTTCATCACAGGAGAGAGCCAAGGCTGGAGGCCGTACCTCCATGCGTGATTCACCTTCTGGAGAAATGCTCAAGAGCTGCTGCTCTGTCCTTGTGAGTTCTGATGGAAAACACAGGTGTCTTGGGCTCGTGCTCTCAAAATTACACCTAAGAGTCCAGGAGCAAACTGAGCTGTGGAGAAGAAATCAAATGTGCATATGAAATAGAATGAGAGACGTGGTTTTTTCCAATGTAATACAAAGTGATGTGTCTGAGTCTCCTCTCTTGGGGTAATCCCTTTATAAAGCTCTCCCTGTTGTTATAGCCGGAGGTTTCCAGACTGCGCTGACCTAAGTGAGGCGGGCAGTGAGGTCACGGAGGGCTTTGTAGAACAGGTGAGGATGTGAATACGTGATCTGTTGGGGAAACCATCTTAGGATACTGCAGAAGAGGAGTGGGAATTGAGCCACTGGGAAGGCAGGAAGACAGTAAAGGGTATGTGATCAGTTACTGCTGCGGGCAACTGGGGCTCAATCCTGCTAGGGACCTCTGGGGAGCACAGTAGGACATGCCTCCAAGTTATCCTAACCGAGGGGGTAGGGGAGCTGGAATTCCTATCTACCAACTCCCCACCAGTTATTGGCTGAAGGCCACTTCTGGGAACATCAACTCTTCAACACTTTGGTTTGCCCGTGTATGGGTCTGGAGTCCTTGGGTGCTGCAAATGGTGAACACGCTTGGCAGCTAACCAAAACGTTAGAGGTTCAAGTCCGCCCAGAGGCACCTCTGAAGAAAGACCTGGTGATCCACTTCCATTGAGAACCCTACGGAGCACACGGGTGGAGCTGACTCGATGGCAGCTATTTGTATGTGTGTGGTGGGGGGGAGTCTAACATTCTCTCACAGTAACAACAACAAAAGTCTCCAGCGCGAGAAACACCAGGTGTTTACAGTGAACAGCCATCAGCATCTGGAGAGGATACATCCATGGGCACCAACTGTCTCTGCTGCACCAAGCAGCTGAAAACAAACGAAGGTTGCCGAGCACACCTGCTGCCCTTCCCGAACAGCCCCTTGTTTTACATAGTTCTGCTCATTAACATGTGCTCTGTTGCTAGCTCTGGATAAGTAGGGTCTTTAGAACCCGCAGTCTGCATCTCCCTACACGGAAACATGGTCCAAATTTAAATGTATTCTTTGCAGTCAGATAGAACCAGACTCAAATCTCAGCTTTGTTGCTCATAAGTGGAATGACTCTAGTAAATTGTTTGACTTCATGGAATCATCTAAAGATGGAGATAAAAATACCCAATATGCAAGACAGGGTGAAGTTGAAGGGAGAGGATGGAAGGAAAAACGACCTAGCATGTAGGGGACTGGTGGTAAGGGGAGGGACAAGCTCCCATACTAATTAGTTCATTGGTTGGAAGGGAGCAGACAGGGAGCAATACCTGACGGCCTTATTATTCTGGGACGGGGATCAGCAAAGTTTTTCAATAAGGCCAGGTAGGCTTTGCAGGCTGCATGGTCTCTGTGGCAACCATTTCACCCTGCCATCATAGCCCCAAAGCAGGCCTAATCAATATGTAAATGAACGGGCATGGCTGTGGCAATAAAACTTTATTTAGAAAAACAGGTGGTGGGCTAAATTTGGCTTGTGGGCCATAGTTTGCCAAGCCCTGTTCCTGGAGAAGTAGGGTGTGGGGTTGAATGGGGATTGAGAAGAGTATTGTCTGAGACAGTCATGGGGAGATGGGTGAAGGAGCCAACAAAGCAGCGCTCAAAGGTTTTCACCAGCCCTAAGGGACCAGCTGTGGCCAGAGACCAGGATTTTGTGATGGCTCCAACCTGCCCTACTGTGCCTAGTAGAATTTCAGGAAAGTTAAAAACACAAGCAGATTTAGGATTCTGGTTTAGAGTTTGGCCCATTGGATGTGGTGGCAGGACAGTGCTACAAGGGAGTTGGGTGTGTCAAGGAGAGAATGTTCAAGGGCCAGCCATGTAATCTACACTGGGTAGACAAATCAGCCCAGGAGAGGGCTGCTAGACAGGGGGAAACCAGGAGGGTCTTCATAAGCACAAAGAGCAGATGAGTTGGGGATGAGAAAAGGCTAGGACACTAGGGTGGGAGCAGGGTTGGATTACCCAACAAACAAGGTACGCAAGGGCCCCATTGTGCCTTCCTGACAATCTGCAGTGCACAGTTCACCTGTCTCCATCATCAATGACATGGTGAAACACATGTGAAATTACTCACCACGGATTAGCAAGTAAATACAATTAAGTCTGTGTGTACCTTGCTCAGTGCAAGCCGGTGCATACCGTTCTTCGTGGTTACTCAGCCCCTGGGTGGGAGGATGGAGAGACTGAGAGGTAAGGTGCCTGAGTAGAGCAATGGGGGGTTACACAAACTCCCGAGGGGGACTGTGGAAGGGGGCTGCTGATGGAGAGGAGATGTGAAGGTCATCGATGAGCGCTCTCTGGGGATACTCAGCTCCGTGAACAGTCTACACTGATGGTACGAAGTCCATGTTAGTGAAGCTCTCCTACTCCCATTAGCCTTCCGTCTTTTATTGATGTAACATATTTGTGGATCAAGCATCCTCTTTTAAGGACAATGAATTTGTCTGGCTTTGGCCAAACAACATATGGTCATTACATGTCTATATATATCTTGGATAACTAAGCCAGGTTCCCAGGCTAGGTTCCCAGGCAGCTGGCTTAGGGATTGGTGGGTCACAGTGCGCTGAGACCATTTTCTTTAATGAAACTCATGCATTATTATTACTATTATTTTAGTCTTTTATAAGTGAAGTGAAATTCACATAACATAGTTAACCATTTGAAAACGAACAAGTCAGTGGCATTGAGCACATTCACAATGCTGTGCAGCCACCACCTCTATCTAGTTCCAGAACATTTTCGTCACCCCAAGAGTAGACCCCGTGTCCGTTAAGCACTCACTCCCTAATTCCTCCTCCCCTGGCCCCTAAAAAAAACCGTTGCCGTTGAGTCAATTCTGACTCATAGCGACCCTGTAAGACAGAGTAGAACTACCCCATAGGGCTTCCAAGGTTGTAATCTTGACAGAAGTTGACTGCTGCGTCTTTCTCCTTTCGGTTAGCAGCTGAGCACTTATCCACTACACCAGCACTTTCTGTCTCTGTGGATTTACCTATCCTGGACATTTCATAGAAATGGAATCATACAGTGTATGGCTTTTTGTGTCTGGCTTAGGTTCATACACATTGTAGCATGTCTCAGGGCTCATTTCTTTTTATGGCTGAATAATGTTCCATTGTACGAATAGAGCACAATCTGCCTATGCAGTCTCTGTTGTCGGACATTTGGGCCATTTCTACCTTTTGGCTATTGTGAATAGTGCTGCAATGAACATGAAAAAAAAAAAAGTGTATATGTATTTGTTTCGAATACCCAATTCTTTTGGGTATATACCTAGGAGTGGAATTGCTGGGTCATACGAAAATTCTATGTTTAACTCTGAGGAACTGCCAAACTGTTTGCCACAGTGGCTGCACCATGTTACCTTCCCACCAGCAATGGATGAGGCTTAATTTGGGGTTTGTGGGTTACTGTTTGCAGACCTTGTATCCTGCAGCTCTGCTGATCTTGCGATGCTGCACACACAAATGGATTCCGGTGAAAGTTGGAAGAATGCTTTCTAGTCTTTCACCACATCAAGTAACTTGGGAGACTTGTGAAGGCCATTTGAATGTCTCTCGATGATAAATTGTTACCTGTGGACTGGTGACATTTTCATACTGGGCAGACTGATCCCATTACTGAAGAATGGAACTTAGGCTGAGCAACTGATCGTTTTTCTACCAACTTACTCATCTCACTCCATCGCTGTCTATTTACCCAGGGATGAGGTAGCTCCAACAGGGAATATGTGTTCAGCTGGGATCTTCCAGCAAATTAGGAGACACATCCAAGGGAAACCTTAGATTCATTCTGCCATTTTTCCTTGAGTCCTGGAATGAGAGGCTCCGATTCCCTGCTTGGCTGTAACGTTTGATACTTTATTCGTCAACAAACTCAACCATTCAAGACAACTGGGAATGCATTCGGAAAATGTCTTTAACTTTTTCCTCTGTTAACTACCAGGTTTTTTGTTTTTTTGTGGTAAAATATATAGAATATAAAATCAGGCAGTTTAACTATTTCTAAGTGTATGATTTAGTGACATTAATTTTATTCATTATGTTGTGCAGCCATAACCTCTATTTCTTTCCAAAACGTTTTCATCGCCCCAAATAGAAACCCTGTACCCTTTAAGCAGTAACTCCCCATCCCCCGCCCCCAGCCCAGCCCCTAAAACCAGTTGCCACCAGTGGACTCTGACTTCTGGTTCTCATGAAGGGAGAAGCCTTTCACAGCAGGCGACTGTCCAGAGGCAAGGGCGGGGCCACCACCCAGAAGGGGAGGAGGGCAGGGGAGCTCCTGGCTTGAGACGGGGCTTACGTGTTAGGTGATATATTCAGCGGCACGGCAGGGAGTCCGTGGGTCAGAGAGCTCTGAAGGACAGCAGTGACTGGGGTCTTTTATAGCCCTAGGGTTATTTCATTTATGCAAAGTAGGCAGGCTCTACCAGTACCAGCTGCCATGGAGTCTCCACCTAATGGTGTGTCAGAGTAGAACTTGTGCTCCATAGGGTTTTCCATGGAAGCAGATCACCAGGTTCTTCTTCAGAGGTGCCTCTGGGTGGACTCAAGCCTCCAATTTTCTGGTTAGCAGCCGAGAGCACTAACCGTGTGCACCACCCAGGGACTCCTTCCCCCAGCTCCCAAGAACCAAAACCAAACCCTTTGCTGTTGAGTCAATTCTGACTCATAGCGACCCTATAGGGCAGAGTACAACTGCCCCATACAGTTTCCAAGGAGTGCCTGGTGGATTTGAACTGCTGACCTTTCAATTAGCAGCCTTAGCTCTTAAGCAGTATGCCACCAGCCCTGTTAGCCACTGATCTACTTTCTGTCTCTATGCATTTGCCTATTCTAGATATTTCACCTAAGCGGACCATACAATAGTTGTCCCTTTGTGTCTGACTTATTTCACTCAGCGTGGTGTTTTCAAGGTTCATCCATGTTGTAGTATGTATCAGGACTTCATTTCTCTTAAAGGCTGAGTAGTATTCTACTGTATGGAATCAAGTACATCTTGTTTATCCATTCATCTGTCGATGGGCACTTAATTACCAGTCTGAGAGGACAAAACAGGGTTAGTATAACATGAAAATCTATCCGAGGAAATTGTATTTAGCTATATTATTTATTTAGCTGAGTTCATGCCTTGTTACAATTATTTTTGCCGCTCTTCCACTTTGGATTTGGTTAATGGTGGATTTCTTATTTTTGTGGTGGCATCCTCATGAGAAGAAAGCAAAGTATCATAAAAAAAAATTTCTTAGATCAAACTCCTTTAAGGCTTGTCTCCTTGTTGTTCTTGTTATTGACATTGAGTCAATTCCAACTCATGGCAACCCCACGTATTACAGAGTAGAACTGCGCTCTATAGTGTTTTCTTGGGTGTAATCTCTTTTTTTTTTTTTCAATCTTAATATAAGCAGAACCCCAGGGCAATCTTTCAAACTACTGCTGGGTGGGCTCAAACTACCATCCTTTAGGTTAGCAGTCGCCTGCAAACTGTGTGCGCCACCTGGTGACCTTCTTGTCTTCAAGGCTCAAAAATCCTGAATTCTCTCCTGGGCTGGTAAAAAGTCCCTTTATCCAGCCATGCAGCACGAGCGACATCTGCTGGTCGATATTAAAAAAAAAACGATATTA
This sequence comes from Elephas maximus indicus, assembly GCF_024166365.1. Taxonomy (NCBI): domain Eukaryota; kingdom Metazoa; phylum Chordata; class Mammalia; order Proboscidea; family Elephantidae; genus Elephas; species Elephas maximus. The sequence goes on from NC_064846.1 coordinate 166,177,511, forward strand.
GGCATCATTATTTTGGAAAACACCAGAGAAAGTGCTTCCCTTAACAATTTTGTTGTTTTTGTTGCTCTTGTTTATTTTTTAAAAATAATTTTTATTGTGCTTTAAATGAAAGTTTACAAATCAAGTCAGTCTCTCACATAAAAACTTATATACACCTTGCTACATATTCCCAATTACTCTCCACCCCACGAAACGGCCCGCTCCCTCCCTCCGCTCTCTCTTTTCGTGTCCATTTTGCCAGCTTCTAAGCCCCTCTACCCTCCCATCTCCACTCTAGGCAGGAGATGCCAACATAGTCTCAAGTGTCCACCTGATCCAAGTAGCTCACTCCTCACCAGCATCCCTCTCCATCCCATTGTCCAGTCCAATCCATGTCTGAAGAGTTGGCTTTGGGAATGGTTCCTGTCCTGGGCCAACAGAAGGTCTGGGGGCCATGACCACCGGGGTCTTTCTAGTCTCAGTCAGACCATTAAGTCTGGTCTTTTTACGAGAATCTGGGGTCTGCATCCCACTGCTTTCCTGCTCCCTCAGGGGTTCTCTGTTGTGCTCCCTGTCAGGGCAGTCATTGGTTGTAGCCAGGCACCATCTAGTTCTTCTGGTCTTAGGATGATGTAGTCTCTGGTTCATGTGGCCCTTTCTGTCTCTTGGGCTCGTTATTACCTTGTGTCCTTGGTGTTCCTCATTCTCCTTTGATCCAGGTGGGTTGAGACTCATTGATGCATCTTAGATGGCTGCTTGCTAGTGTTTAAGACCCCAGACGCCACCCTTCAAAGTGGGATGCAGAATGTTTTCTTAATAGATTTTATTATGCCAGTTGACTTAGGTGTCCCCTGAAACCATAGTCCCCAAACCCCTGCCCCTGGTTTGCTGACCTTCGAAGCATTCAGTTTATTCAGGAAACTTCTTTGCTTTTGGTTTAGTCCAGTTGTGCTGACCTCGCCTGTATTGTGTGTTGTCTTTCCCTTCACCTAAAGTAGCTCATACCTAGTATCTAATTAGTAAATACCTTTCTCCCACCCTCCCTCCCTCCTCTCGTAACCACAAAAGAATGTTTTCTTCTCAGTTTAAACTATTTCTCAAGTTCTTATAATAGTGGTCTTATACAATATTTGTCCTTTTGCAACTGACTAATTTCACTCAGCATAATGCCTTCCAGGTTCCTCCATGTTATGAAATGTTTCACAGATTCCTCACTGTTCTTTATCGATGCGTAGTATTCCATTGTGTGAATATACCATAATTTAACAGTCACGTCTCTTGAATGAACACCTTCAAAGAGTTTTAGCAGAATTATGTAGGTTTTAGAGATCAGGCGCTGGTTGGAGATGTCATAGCTGAAAAATTTTCCCAGTCTGTAGGTGGTCTTTTTACTCTTTTGGTGAAGTCTTTAGATGAGCATAGGTGTTTGATTTTTAGGAGCTCCCAGTTATCTAGTTTCTCTTCGGCATTTTTAGTAATGTTTTGTATTCTGTTTATGGTATTAGGGCTCCTAATGTTGTCCCTATTTTTTCTTCCAACTCATGGCAACCCCACATATTACAGAGTAGAACTGCGCTCCATAGTGTTTTCTTGGCTGTAATCTTAATGGAAGCAGAACCCCAGGGCGATTTTCCAAACTACTGCTGGGCCGGTTCAAACTACCATCCTTTAGGTTAGCCAAACCCAGTGCCGTCAAGTCGATTCCGACTCATAGGACAGAGAACTGCCCCATAGAGTTTCCAAGGAGCACCTGGCAGATTCGAACTGCCGACCCTTTGGTTAGCAGCTGTAGCACTTAACCACTACGCCACCAGGGTTAGCAGTCGCCAACAAACTGTGTGCGCCACCTAGTGACCTTCTTGTCTTCTTCAAGGCTTAAGAATCCTGAATTCTCTTCTTTTTTTTTTTTTTTAAAAGTCCCTTTATCCTGCCATGCAGCACGAGCGACATCTGCTGGCCGATATTAGGCATCATTATTTTGGAAAACACCGGAGAAAATGCTTCCCTTAACAATTTAGTTTTTTTGTTGCTGTTGTTTATTTTTTTAAAAATATATGTTCACTCTCATGCAGAGTCCTTAAGAGATAGTAAGCCTGGGGCAGGAGACTCAGATTAGAGTTAAGTTTCTACAAAAGATAAAGGAAGGACCAGTTGCGTAATTTGTGGGGCTCAGTGTAAAATGAAAATGTGGGGCCCCTTGCGCAGCGATTAAGAATTTCAAGATGGCAGCTGCAGAGCATTAAACCTAGCACAGGGCCCTTCTGAGTCTGGGGCCCTGTGTGGCCGTATAGGCCACATGCCCATGAAGCCGGCCCTGGGTGTAGGGGGCCATGAGAATGAGCCCAGCTCTGGACTGTCAACCACGTTAGGGGAGTTTGGAGGAAATTGTGGATTACTCAGCTTCAGAAGGTAGACCTTAAGACCTTAAGATCTTCTAGCCTACAGATATCCCACATACCCACTGAGGTCTGACTGAGAGGACAGAAATGCATGTTTAAAAGGAGGAGGGGCTAAATTAGCCATTAGGGACCACCACACAGACCACACATTCTCATTTTCCTCCTCCTTGGGTGGGGGTACAAGGGAGTGAAGGGCTACCTGGGTTCCTTTAGATTTACCTTCCTAGAGGAAGGGGCTGGACAACACATTTATGGCATCTCTTCAATTCTTAAGGCTCTGTTATGGATTGAATTGTGTCCCCCCAAAATGTGTGTCAACTTGGCTAGGCCATAATTTCCAGTATTGGGTGATTGTCTACCATTTTGTCATCTGATGTGATTTTCTTATGTGTTGTAAATCCTACCTCTATGATGTTAATGAGGCGGGATTAGGGGCTGTTATGTTAATAAGGCAGGACTCGATCTACAAGATTAGGTTGTGTTTTAAGTCAATGTCTTTTGAGATATAAAAGAAATGAGAAGAGAGACAGCAGGACCTCATACCACCAAGAAACAAGAGTCAGGAGAGTAGCACGTCCTTAATAATTTTTTTTTTTATTATTTTTGGACCAGGGTCCCTGTGCTGAGAAGTTCCTCGACTGGAGAAAATTGATGACAAGAAACTTTCCCCAGAGCTGACAGAGAGTGAAAGCCTTTCACTGGAGATGGCGCCCTGATTTCAGACTTCTAGCCTCCTAGACTGTGTAAGAATGGGTTTCTCTTTGTTAAAGCCATCCACTTGTAGTATTTCCACTATAGCAGCACTAGATGACTAAGACAGGATCCTAGGACCCTCAGATCTTCCCCAGCCATTGAATGTGGAAGGAGAAAGTAGGCATCTGAGAAGAAGCCATCCTTCCTTTCAAAATGCCCCAGGACTGTCTTGATTTGGCGTAAATAATCATAGCAATAATATTTATGGCAAAGCTAGTCTGCATTGATGGCCAGAAGTGGCACGGAAAATGCAGATTGGGGGCTTCCTAGGTACCAAGCATTGGTGTAAATGCTCAGTCTTAAGTGCTCATTAAGTCCAAGTATCAACTCATTGACTGCTCCAGCAATCCTCTGAGGTAGGTACTACTGTTACACCCATTTTACAGATGAGGAAACTGAAGCTCAGAGATCTCGAATAGCTCACCCAAGGTCATAAAGCTAGTCAATGATTGAGTCCGAGTGAAGACCCAGGCGATCTGACTTCAAGAGTTCCCACTTTATACTAACTCTGACAAATTGAGAAGCTCCTAGATCTGGGGAAGATTGATGACAAGGACCTTCCCCCAGAGGAGCCAGAGAGAGAAAGCCTTCCCCTGGAGCTGGCCCCCTGAATTGGGACTTCTAGCCTCCTAGACTGTGAAAGAATAAATTTCTCTTTGTTCAAGCTATCCACTTGTGGTCTTTTTGTTGTAGCAGCACTAGATGACTAAGACACTGGCCTATAGTTTGCCAACCCCTGCTCTAGACCAGTGCTTCTCAAACACTCATGTGAATTGCTATCACCTGGAGGGCTTGCTAAAACGCAGATGGCTGGGCCCCACGCCCAGAGTTTCTGATGCAGTAGGTCTGGGGTGGGTTTTCCAGTTGCCACCCAGTTGATTCCAACTCATGGTGATGCCATGTGTGTCAGGATAGAACTGTGCTCCACAGGGTTTTCAGTGGTTGATTTTGCCTAGGAGCCTCTGGGTGGACCTCCAACCTTTTGTCGTTAACCATTTGCACCACCTAGGGACTCTCTGGAGTGGGTAAGGCTTGAGAATTTGGATTTCGGACAAGCTTCCAAGTGATGCTGAGAGTCTGGGTACTCCATTTTGAGAACTGCTGTTGTAGACCAAAATGGTTCAAGTGGTTCTGATCCCCTAATGGGAGAAGTTTTTGTCTTTTTCCTGGCTGGGTTCACAAATTGGCCCATTCCATTGGCTACCACAATTCAACAATTCAAAAATCAAGGATGTTTGCGTAGCTCTGTTGCTGGGTATTTGTACCTTAATAAAATTGCTTGATTATTGTATGCCAAAGATCATTAAACCTGCATGAGGACTTTAGGGAAACTTGAGAGTTGTATTGTTCTTTTTTTATTTCTTAGACAGGAACAAAGTTGGGACAGAAGGTTGTTGTTGTTGTTAGGTGCTGTTGAGTTGGTTTTGACTCATAGCGACCCTATGTACAACAGAATAGAACCCTGCACCTTCCTCGTGATCATTGTTATGCTTGAGCCCATGGTGGTAGCAACTGTGTCAGTCCATCTCATTGAGGGTCTTCCTCTTTTCTGCTGACTCTCTACTTTACCAAGCATGATGTCCTTCTCCAGGGACTGATCTTTCCTGATAACATGTCCAAAATATGTAAGACAAAGTCTTGTCATCCTCCCTTCTAGTGAGCATTCTGGCTGTACTTCTTCTAAGACAGATTTATTGGTTCTTCTGGCAGTCCAAAGTATATCCAATATTCTTTGCCAACACTGTAATTCAAAGCTGTCAATTCTTCTTTGGCATTCCTTATTCATTGTTCAGCTTTCACATGCATATGAGCTGATTGAAAAACACCATGGCTTAGGTTAGGTGCTCCTTAGTCCTTAAATTGACATCTTCGTTTTTTAATACTTTAAAGACATCTTTTGCAGCAGATTTACCCACTGCAATGCGTCTTTTGATTTCCTGACTGCTGCTTCCATGGTTGATGATTGTGGATCCAAGTAAAATGAGATCCTTGACAACTTCAATCTTTTCTCCGTTTTTCATGATGTTGCTTATTGGTCCAGTTGTGAGGATTTTTATTTTCTTTATGTTAAGGTGTAATCCACACTGAAGGCTGCAGTCTTTGATCTTCATCTGTAAGTGCTTCAAATCCTCTTTACTTTCATCAAGCAAGGTTGTGTCATCTGCATAACGCAGGTTGTTAATGAGTCTTCGTCCAATCCTGATGCCACGTTCTTCATATAGTCCAGCTTCTCGTATTATTTGGTCAGCATACGGATTGAATACGTATGGTGAAAGGATACAACCCTGACGCACACTTTCCTGACTTTAAACCATACAGTATCCCCTTGTTCTGTTCGAACGACAGCTTCTTGGTCTACATACAGGAGCCTCATGAGCACAATTAAGTGTTCTGGAATTCCTATTCTTTGTAATGTTATCCATACTTTGTTATGATCCACACGGTCAAATGCCTTTGCATAGTCAATAAAACACAGGTAAACAGAAGATGGGGGATTTGAATTAAAGGGAGGGGAGCCTCAGCAGTCCTGGAAGTCTGCAGAAATCCAAGGCCTCTTTAAGACCTCATTCCCCTGGGAAACAGCTGGAAATGTGCAAATACAAACATGAGCGATTTGCTCCACCCACTCATCACACTTCTTCCCCTTAAAAAAAAAACCCTAACCCTTAAGCTTTGTGGAAATGGTTGCTTTTGACCAGGGTTTTGCAACCTTGGTGCTATTGACATTTTGAGCAGGACTTTCTTTGGAATGTGGCCAGTTCAACTGATAAACTGAATTTTTAATTAAATTAAGTCTAACTAATTTAAATGTAAATAGCCACATGTGACTAATGGCTACCATATTGGATAATGCTGCTGTAGAGAAATGGCTTACGGAGAAGCCCAGTATTTTGTGTGGCTGAGCAGCAAAGGCCAACTTTGTCTACGGTATCTTTTTAATGACATCTCTATTTTGATATACTTCTATTTTGATACACTCTTTTCAATTAAATCAGACTTAGTTTCTGTGTTGTACGGAGTCCCATACCACTGATGACTTTTCTGTACCAATTTTTTATGAGCATATTTATTTTTCTATCTGATACCTACTTGTACAGTGAAACCTGTGACAGCCAGAACTCGATGGAACTGCCTTGTTTTGCCAGGTCTTGCAAGTTTTCCACCTTTGGCAGGATGCAGTCTTACCACTTTTCTGTCCTTTCCATTAGTGGAAAATATTTGAGTTTTCCTTCTCTGACTGGTTGCTGCCTTATACAGTTTCGGCTGGCATTTGCAGGTTTGACCGTATATCCCTGTTATGGATTGAATTATGTCCTCCAAAAATCTATGTTGTAAATCCTAACTTCTGTGCCTGTGGTTATAATCCCATTTGGGAATGGGTTGTCTTTGTTATGTTAATGAGATAAAATTAGTGTAGCGTGTATCTTGAGTCAATCTCTTTTGAGATATAAGAGAGATTAAATAAGCGAGTAGAGAAGAGAGAGGAAGACTGATGCCAAGCCACATGGAGATCTCCAAGGAACCAGGAAACAAGCTGAAGAGACAAGAACCTTCCTCCAGAGCAGAGAGAGAAAGTCTTCCCCTAGAGCCAGTGCCCTGATTTTGGATTTCTAGGCTCCTAAACCATGAGAGGAAACCCTGGTGGTGTAGTGGTTAAGTGCTATGGCTGCTAACCAAAAGGTCGGCAGTTCAAATCCACCAGGTGCTCCTTGGAAACTCTATGGAAGCAGCTCTACTCTGTCCTGTAGGGTAGCTATGACTCCGAATTGACGCCATTCCGCTTGTGGTATTTCTGTTACAGTAGCACAACATAAGACAATCCCTATCATTCCTTAGAGGTAAACAGGGCTTCAAGTTACTTGTAAATCCCCTGAAAGTTAGCGTGGTAGGTCCTCAGCTATTAATCATTAACAAAGGAGCACTCTGAGGTGGCCCAATTCTCTGAATTTTGAGTGGTATTCTCTCCACATAGCTGTGTCTCTACTCTGAGCAGCCTCTTCCACTGCCATTAGCAGAAGCCACCAAGAAGAAATTATAAAACTCTAGTCCCGGCTCTTCAAAAGTCCTCAGCACTCCCTGCACCTCCCAGATCCGTTCAAATGCCTGAGCTGGACTCTCAGGACCCTCCACACTGAGGTAGTTTTTGTTATTCTCTTCTGTAACTATGCATCAAGCCATATCATAGTATGCTTTCTTCCTCGAACCTGGTCCACACTTTCTCGCTTCTCGATGCTTCTCACGATGAGCCACCTAGCCTTGCTTTTGCCTTTCTCAACACCATCTCCTCCAGAAACCATTTTCTGATTTCTTTCCAATGTGAACCCTCTTCTCTTTGGCCCTGTTACTTTGTACCTTTTCATGGTGCTGTCAGTTTGTCATACTGTGGAGCTTGTGTGTTGCTGTGATGCTGGAAGCTATACCACTGGTATTTCAAATACCAGGGGGGTCACCCATGGTGGACAGTTTTCAGTGGAGCTTCCAGACACAGATAGACTGGGAGGAAAGGCCTGGGGATCTACTTCCAAAAATTAGCCAATGAAAGCCCTGTGGATCACAACAGAAGATTGTCTGACTTGCTTGCTTTGGACACATCATCAGGAGGGATCAATTGCTAAAAGAGGACATCATGTTGGGTGAGGTAGAGGGCCAGCGAGGGTGAGGGAGACCTTGTGGTGAAATGGATTGGCACAATAGCCACAGTGATGGATGCTGGCATTCATGAGGATGATGCAGGACCAGGCAACGTTTCGTTCTGTTGTACATAAGGTCGCCGTGAGTCAGATTCAACTCGATGACAGCTATCTATCTCTATTTTTTAATATTAAAAAACCAAACCTGTTGCCGTCAAGTCGATTCCAACTCATAGTGACCCTGCAGGACAGAATAGACCTGCCCCATAGGGTTTCCAAGGAGCAGCTGATGGATTTGAACTGCTGACCTCTTGGTTAACAGCCGAAAGTCTACCTAACTAGGTTAACGGCTCCCTGAAGGTGAGTATTATATCTTATCCACTTTTTTTTTGGTATCTTGCCTCCTTTGAAAAAGGATTAAAGATGGCTTTCAAAAACATATAGTAGTATATTCAATAGAAACATTAACCATGGAAGAACAAATAATAAGTAAACGCTTGCCTCCAGAACCTAAATCTCATATGTGAAAAGAGCCACTCGCTAGACCCAATCAATTACAATGCCCACATTGGGATTATAATAAGCCTGGTATAACTGAATGCATTCAGTTTGGTCATTAAAATGGGCCCATCCAGTCTCCTAGGAGCCCCAGTGGTGCAATGGTTAAGCGCTCAGCTGCTAACCAAAAGGTCAGCGGTTCGAACCCACCAGCTGCTCTGCAGGAGAAAAGACCTGGTGACCTGCTCCCGTAAAGATTACAGCATAGGAAACCCTATGGGGCAGTTTTACTTTGTCCTATAGGGTCACTATGAGTTGGAATTGCCTTGACAGCACACAACAACATCCAGTCTCTTAAATATATGGAAAATAAGTTGATTTCGAATGCCCGTATAGACATGGATCTTGAATCAGCAGTGGCTGGGAAGAAGAGCCCCTGGGAAGGGAGCCACCCAATGGAGATGACATGAGCAGAGCCTGTTCTCTTGACAGATGTACAGTCCTGTCTGCCATCCTCACAAGTGTTTACTTGGCAGTCTCATAAGCCAGTATGGAACATCAACATATGTGTGTTTTGTACCTGCTGGCAATGTTTATTTTGAATGGAGATATACTGCTGCCTTTTATTTGACGATGCTGAGTGTGTATGGTTTTGTTTGCCTTTGCTTACAGTCAGGCATCTAGCAAATAGACATGTCCACTTTTTCCTTTAACAGCCATGGTCGACTGTTGGTTTTTAGAGCATTAGTTTATTCTCATGACATCTGGTGGCATGATGCATTTCAGAAGATAGAAATGTTGTGTTGTATTGAAAAGGTAGTTAGGTGGCATTGTATTCAGTTGGCGTCAGATGCCACTTATAATGTCATTATTTGGTGACTCAGATGAGGCTTTTGAAAAACATGCTTTCAGTACTCCCACCTGCCCAGTTCTTCTTCCTTCCCCACACCCATCTCAGCTTTAGCGAGGTTTATTATCTGCCCTTGACTTAAATTACATGGACTCCCCCTGCTCTTCCTGGGTCCTAAGAGATTAACCAGCAGGGAGAATTGTTGAAGACTTGGAGCTGACAGGTGGGGAGTTTGTAGTGATCTGAAATTTTCAGCCTGGGTAGGACTGTCCAAATAATTAGCTTTAGGTATCCACTGCCATTTTTCACTAACTAGAAGAAGACAGTGCTTATCTTTGTAAGAAGAATGCACACTCAGCTGAAATAAAGTTAAAATTATTGGTTATTGATTGTAAAGGCAGGTTTGCCCCGTACTGGTTTGTGAAGAGGCAAAATTCACATTCACTACTCGAGAATCTACAGAAAGTAAAAGTCACTGAAGACACAGAACGCAGTAACATAGAGCCTTTGGGAGACAACTCTCCATGGTTCTCTTGGATTTCTGCATGTCCTGCAGGTGACGGCCCTTTTTTTTTTTTTAGCTTTGTTTCTCTGGGATGTTTTCATAGCATCCTTTGAAAGGTGGTTGTTGTTAGGTGCTGTCGAGTCATTTCTGACTCATAGCGCCATAATATCACAACTACTCAACTCTACTGTTGTAGCTTGAAACGGCCGTAGACAAAACATAAATGAATGGGTTTGGCTCCTCTCCGATACGACTTAATTACAAGAACAGGTGGTGTGCCAGATGTGGCCCTTGGGCTGTAGTTTGGGCCTCTGACATAGCAGCTTGCTAGGTTCATTGTCAGCATCTAATGAAGGGGCTCCTCTATGCCAGGTGCTGTGGTCTGTATTTGTTATGTCATTTAATCTTCTGTGATGTAGCTGTTATTCCCATTTTACAGACAAGGAAACTGAGGCTCAAGGAAGAGAAGAAATTTGCTAAGCTCCTATGGCTGGATAAAAAAAAAAAGATAGCCAAGGTAAATTCAATCTCTGACCTCCTGGCTTTAAGTCAGTTGTTTTTACCAACAACCCTGTGTTAACGTTTGAACAGATGTCTCCATTCCTAACAGTTGTAGAGGCAAACCTCAGTTTTGCATGAGAAAAATTTCTTGTTTGTGGAAGCATTTGCATATATAAAGTAAGGTTTGGATTATGCAAAACAATGGTCACCAAAATCCCTATGAAATTCCAGCTTCAGAGTCATGTGTATTTTCAATTGTCTTATCCACACCAGCGAACATAATGATTTACAGAACATTTCCATCACAAACTGGGGGAAAAAATATTATCAGCAAAAGTAGTGAGGACCAGGAAAGGGCAGGCCTCCCTATTCACTACTTCTTGGGTGGGTGGCTTATCACCCGGAGAGATCTGAAAAGACATATAAATTCAGAGTCCATCTACAGAAGAAAATTAACATTTTCTTATGAATTCGAGTGAGACAAGGATCTGGCCATGGAAAATTTCTGGAAGGATGGTATTTTCATCTCCTAGCGCAGCTATAACAGAAATACCACAAGTGGGTGGCTTGAACCAACAGAAATTTATTTTCTCAGAGTTTAGGAGGCTATTGTTGTTATTGTTGTTAGATGCTGTTGAGTCGGTTTCAACTCATAGCAACCCTGTGTACAACAGAATGAAACACTGCCCAGTCCCGTGCCATCCTCACAATCGTTATGCTTGAGCCCACTGTTGCAGCCACTGTGTCAGTCCATCTCATTGAGGTCTTCCTCTTTTTCCCTGACCTTCTACTTTACCCAGCATGATGTCCTTCTCCAGGGACTGGTCTCTCCTGATCACATGTCCAAAGTATGTGAGATGATGTCTTGCCAATCTTGCTTCCAAGGAGCATTCTGATTGTACTTCTTCTAAGACAGATTTGTTTGTTCTTCTGGCAGTCCATGCTATATTCAATATTCTTTGCCAACACCACAATTCAAAGACATCAATTCTTCTTCGGTCTTCCTCATACATTGTCCAGCTTTCACATGCGTATGAAGTGATTGAAAACACCATGGCTTGGGTCAGGTGCTCCTTAGTCCTTAAAGTGACATCTTTGCTTTTCAGCAGTGCATCTTTTGATTTCTTGACTGCTGCTTCCATGGGTGTTGATTGTTGATCCAAGTAAAATGAAGTCCTTTACAACTTCAATCTGTTCTCTGTTTATCATGATGTTGCTTATTGCTCCAGTTGTGAGGATTTTTGTTAACTTTATGTTGAGGTGCAATCCATACTGAAGGCTGTGGTCTTTAATCTTCATCAGTAAGTGCTTCAAGTCCTCTTCGCTTTCAGTAAGCAAGGTCGTGTCATCTGCATATCATAGGTTGTTAATGAGACTTCCTCTAATCCTGATGCCCCATTCTTCTTCATATAGTCCAGCTTCTCTAATTGAATAAGTATGGTGAAAGGATACAACCCTGACGCACACCTTTCCTGTCTTTAAACCACGCAGTATTCCCTTGTTCTGCATGAACGACTGCTTCTTGGTCTAAGTACAGGTTCCTCATGAACACAATTAAGTGTTCTGGAATTCCCATTCTTCACAATGTTATCCATAATTTGTTATGCTCCACACAGTCGAATGCCTTTGCATAGTCAATGAAACACAGGTAAATGTCTTTCTGGTATTCTCTGCTTTCAGCCATGATCCATCTGACATCAGCAATGATATCCTTGGTTCGACATCCTCTTCTGAACCTGGCTTAAATTTCTGGCGGTTCCCTGTCAATGTACTGCTGCAACCTTCAGCAAAATTTTACTTGTGTGTAATATTAATGATATTGTCTGATAATTTCTGAATTCTGTTGGATTACCTTTCTTTGGAATGGATACAAATATGGATCTCTTCCAGTCAGTTGGCCAGGTAGCTGTCTTCCAATTTTTTTGGCATATACCAGTGAGCACTTCCAGTGCTGCTTTCATTTGTTGAAACATCTCAATTAGTATTGCATCAATTCCTGGAGCCTTGTTTTTCGCCAATGCCTTCAGTACAGCTTCAACCACTTCCTTCAATGCTACCTCCTGAAATGGTTGAACATCGACCAGTTCTTTTTGGTACCATGACTCTGTGTATTTCTTCCATTTTCTTTTGATGCTTCCTGCGTCATTTAATATTTGCCCCGTAAAATCCTTCAGTATTGCAACTCGAGGCTTGAATTTTTTCTTCAGTTCTTTCAGCTTGAGAAATGCCAAGCATGTTCTGCCCTTTTGGTTTTCTATCTCTAGGTCTTTATAATGCTTTGTCTTCTCAAGCTGCCCTTTTAAATCTTCTGTTCAGCTCTTTGACTTCATCAGTTCTTCCTTTCGCTTTAGCTACTCAGCATTCAAGAGCAAGTTTCAGGGTCTCTTCTGACATCTATTTTGGTCTTTTCTTTCTTTCCTGTCTTTTTAACAACCTCTTGCTTTCTTCATGTATGATGTCCTTGCACAACTCGTCTGGTCTTCAGTCATTAGTGTTCAATGCCTCAAATTTCAAAGTCTAGAAATCGGAACTCAGGGTGCTGGCTCTAGGGGAAGGCTCTCTGTCTGCTCTGGGGGAAGGTCCTTGTTTCTTTTCAGCTTCTGTTCCTAGGTTCCTTGGCGATCATGTGGCATGTATCTTCCCTTCCATTTGCTTGGTTGCTTGCTTAATCTGCTTTTTTATATCTCAAAAGAGCTGGACTTAACACCCCTACACTGAAGGAGCCCTGGTGGCACAGTGGTTAAGTGCTTGGCTGATAACTGAAAGGTTCAGCCATTTGAACCCACCAAAAAAGATGGGGCACCCCACTTCCATAATGATTACAGCCTTGGAAACCATATGGGGCAGTTCTACTTTGTCCTGTAGGGTTGCTATGAGTCCGAATGGAGTCAACAACAATGGGACACTAATACTGCCTCACTAACGTAACAAAGAAAATCCGTTCTAAATGGGATTATAACCATAGGTATAGGGTTTAGGATTTACAACACATATTTCTGGGGGACACAATTCAATCCATAAGAGATGGTATTTCCTGGGATATGACTATATATCTGGCAAGCTGTAAGGTATCAGTTAATGACTGTTAAAAAAAGGTGCCATTAAAGCAAAAAAAAAGGACTGGGAGAAAACACACCAACCTCTTAAGGGTGATTATCATTGAGTTGTGGAATTATTACAGGTTATTTTAATTTTGGAAACCCTATAGGGCACAGTTCTTCTCTGACTCACATTGGGTCACCCTGACTCGGAACCAATTTGACGGCAACTGGTAACTGGTATTTTAATTTTTCATACTTTTCTGAATTTTCTACAATGAGCATGATTTGACTTTTGTAATCAGACCAAAAAAAAAAAAAAACACATGAAGAAATGTCACAAATTATTTTTTGACACAAATTATTGTTTATATAATAGCAAGGGAAATTATTTTGTCATAATGTTAAAGATACAAAGTTACAAAGAGAAAAATATTTCCTGTTTGTGTAAAAAGAAATAGAGTCTTCACAAAGGAAAAAGACTAGAAGAATATTAATAGAGGCATTAATAGAGAAAATTAATAAAGGTATTATGGGAATGCGGGGAATTTTTTCTCTTTCACTGTTTTATAAGTTCTAGATTTTCTATAAGGAGTGTATATTATCTTTAAAATTAAAAAGAAAATAATAAAGTGAATGCTATCCAAAAAAGCAAAAACACAGACAAAAACCTGCTTACACTTTTGGCCTCACCTGCTTTGCTCTGTTCACTCAGCGACTTTCTCCAGATTAGCCCTATGCACAGGCAAGCATTGTGTCAGCAATCCCCACAGTGGCATTAGAGGTACTGACAATGGTGCGTGTGCGCACGCGAATGCACGTGTGTGTGGTGTTAACAGGGGAGAGAAGGTTGTCCTTTATTATGGAGCTTGTTGTTGTTGTTATTGTGGGCCATAGAGTTGATTAAGACTCATAGTAACCCTATAGGACAGAGTAGAACTGACCCATAGGGTTTCCTAGGCTGTAATCTTTACGGAAATTAATCTTTACGGAAATAGATCTCCAGGTCTTTTCTCCAAGGAGTGGCTGGTGGGTTCAAACTGTAGACCTTTCAGTTAGCAGCTGAGTGCTTAACCACTGTGCCAGCTCCTAACATTGTGGAGCTAGTGTTCCTATTTTTCTGATCCAAGGTTAGGACTTTCTCTCGCCCGTAGCATTTCCACTCTGCAAATGAAGACCCATCACCCTTTCTCTAGGACTGAGCCCAAGCCTACCATATGCCCTGCTTCAGAGTTCTACTTTAGTCCCTGTCTCAAATCTCCCATCAGTTGGCTTGCAAAGTTTCCCTCCTCTCCCTGGGGTCCTGATGCCTCTTACGAGGTGTCCTACCCCAGGATCTAGCACAGCCCCCAAGCCCTAGCTTGCTAGCTGGGACCACCTAACCCATTGCCAGACTTTACAGAAATGACCTGATTTTACAGTAAAAGTCTCTACTGCCTCAGATTCCCAGACTTTCTGTCCCCACACCTGGCAGGACAAATTGTCTCTTGCTGGACCATTTGTGCTGACTGTCAGCTTGAATTGTGACTGTGGCTTGCCTCCCCACCAACACCCCCCTACCCACTTAACCTTCAAAGCTAACTGGCCTGCTCTCCCGTGTTATCTCCTCTAGGAGTTGGGCTCCTGTGCCCAGCCTCCCTCCTTCCCAGCCTCCCTATTGCTATGCCAAAGTTGTATCAGGTCTAGACATCCTCCACTGGGTTGGCAACACCGAGGCAGATGCAGAGAGTGGGAATGAAAGCACAGGACCAAAAGGGGGTAGAGAAACCAGGAGCCCAATGGGCACAACAGAGGAGATCCTAGAGCGGGGTTGCTCAGCCAAGCACTGTTGGCATTTGGGGCTGGATCATTTTTGTTTTGGTAGGGACTATCTGGTGCATTGTGAGATGTTTAGCAGCATCCCTGCCTCCACCTACTAGATGCAGTAGCACCTCCCCCAGGTGTGGCAACCAAAATGTCTCCAGACATTGCCAAATGTCTCCTGAGAGGCAAATTTGCCCCCAGTTTAGGACCACTGGTTTTGACTATCAACTGCAAATACCAGTGAGGCCCACAGCAGAGGTCCCCTGCCAGGGCAACTTCAGTCTAGGGAAGAGGACTGGGGGGATGTCTGAGGACTGGCTGCTGCCAAGGCCACCCCAGCCCCCAGATGTTTTAATTCCCTTCTAGTATGCTCACAAAAAGGATGACATTTGTATAGGGTGGTGTAAACGGTTAAGCACTTGACTACTAGCCAAAAGGTTGGTGGTTTGAACCCACCCAGAGGCGGCTCGAAAGACAGTCCTGGTTATCTGCTTCCGAAAGTCACAGCCTTGAAAACTCTATGGGGCAGTTCTACTCTGTAGACACGGGGTCACCATGAGTCAGAGTCATTTTGATGGCAACTAACAACAATAAAAGCAAAACAGAAGAAATAACATGGGGGAAAAAAAACCCAGTGAACCATCATACTGCAGCAAGCAGGGAAACCTCAATTATAACTTTATATGAAAGAGATGGAGTATTTTTGAACTTCCTCTAGATTTAGGTTCACTTATTGATGAGCCAGTCCAGATAATTGTGGCAGGGGCTGTCCTGTGCACTATAGGATGTTTAGCAGCATCCCTGGCCTCTACCCACTAGATGTCAGGCACACCTTCCCACCCAGTTGTAACAATCAAAGATGTCTGCAGGTGTTGCCGAATGTCCCCTGAGGAGCAAAATTGCCCTGGTTGAGACCCACGGTCCCAGCGTAATGCTCACTGGTAATGCTGGCATGCATCGGCCCGGCGGGAACATTAAGGGATGAGAAGGAAGCAGACAGCTGCAGAGGAATTTTGGAAGGAAGCCCTTCTCAACTGATTATTTTGAAACTGAGAAATTTCAAAGCAACAGCACTGTTTGTTTTCTTGACAAACTAAAAGTGAGTTTATGTAAGTGATTCTCAATCAGGGATGAATTTTTTCCCCAGGAAATACTTGTAGATGTTTTGATTGTCACAACTAGGGGTAGGTGCTACTGGTATCTAAAGGGTGGAGGGCAGGGTGCTGCTAAACATCCTGCAGTGCACAGGCCAGCCCTCCTCCCACCCCACAGCAAAGAATGATCTGGTCCCAAATGTCAAACATGCTAAGGCTGAGAAACTCTGGTCCATATGAAAGTTGTTCCTTTGGGTTGGGTTGAAAGTCTTCGTGCAATCTGCCATATCTGGACTCTACTTGCAAAGCAGCCCCTGCAGGCAATGGTGGAATACTCATTCCACCCTGGGTAATTGCCTTTTCTGCTGTATTTGCGAGGAACCAGTCAAATTTGCACTGATGGGGACTGGAAGGCCCCCAAGTTGGCTATTTGATCTCGATCAGATGCCCAAATCATTTAAATTGGTGATAACTGTCCCAACTTCCTGCAAAATTGTTCAGGGGCAGAACTGGGGAAACTGAGTAATTCAGAACTGCCTTGGCCTTCAGAACTCCCCAGTGAGACGAAATCAGATGAACTGGAGTGCAGGGACTTTGTGATTACTATTTTTTGCTGCCCAGGAGTCTTTTTTTAGCACAGATCACAGTTTTAACTATGGCCCCGGTAGGTGAGGGATAACTGTATTTTTCTTCACATATTTGAAATGAAATGACTTTTAATTTTATCTGAGTCAATTTCATCTGATGTATGGTCAAGGACCCCAAATTAGTCAACAAAAGAGCAACGCAGAAAGGAAGTCAATAGTTCTCAGCTCTGGTGTTGAGTAGAATCTCTGGGGGAGCTTTGGCACAATACCAATTCTTGGAATCCTCCCACCCCTGACCAATTAAATCAGGATCTCTGATATAATGCTTCCCAGGTGGTTCTCTGGAGCAGCAGGGTTGAGAACCTGCAGTGAAAGAATGCAGTTTGCAAAGACCATAGTATGAGGTCAAAGAGAGAAAGTGGCAGGGCTTTGAACCGGTTCACTCTGGTTAGAACTCTGCTGAGAATTTGCATTTCTAACACATTCCCAAGCAATGCTAATGCTGCTGGCTAGGGACCAATTCTGAAAACCACTAGTAGAGCAAGGGTTCTCAAAATTTATTATACATAAGAATCACCTGGGGATCTTGTTAAACTGTAGATTCTGATTCAGTATATCTGGGGTAGAAATGCAAATACTCAGCAGAGGTTTGAATCAGAATGAACCAGTTTGAAGCCCTGGAAAATGGCCAGTGGTGAAATCATGTGCACGTGGTGCGTTCCCATCGCTTCCACCCAGATCCACAGTTGGTGGAATTCAGGGTTTCTTCAGAAAGGAGTCCCTGGATGGTGCAAATGTTTAACACACTGGGCTGCTAACCAAAAGGCTCAAGGTTCAAGTCCTCCCAGAGGCATCTTGAAAGAAAGGCCTGGCAATCTACTTCTGAAAAATCAGCCATGAGGTTGCCATGAGTAGGAATTGACTTGATGGCAACTGGTTTTTGATTTCAGAAAGGACAAGGACTTGCCCATCGCATCTGACTTCTTCTGGCTTTTTCTTTTCCTTCTTTCCCCTTTTTTTCAAACATTTATATTTTCCAATTTTGGCAGTCCTTCTTGTTACTTTGCTCACTTTTGAGCCACCACACAAGTGAAGCAAACAAATTACACTGTAGAGGAAGAAGAGTAAAAAAATAATGAAAGCCCAAATTTGGGGCTTTAGGGAAAGTAAGTGTTATAAAATGGGAATAGTTGTGTGCACTTGTTATCTTCTAGCACTTGAGAATTGCTTCAGCCACACTTGATTTTATTTCTCACAGAGGCATAGCCTACTTTCTTGAGTGTCTCAGTTGCCATCATCAGGGAACATTTCTGAGGAATGGCTTGATATGACTTTAAAAAAATTTTTTTTTTTTTTTAGTGCAATGTTATTCCAGATTTGGCATCCGGAGCCAACTTAATGAGTTTTCAACACCATCAGGAGTTTCACGTAGGTCATCCATCTCATAAATTTTAAAAAGCCAAGTCAGCATAATCTGAAAAGTATAAATAATACATTTTAAAATTTAATAATAATAGATTGATATAAGTGAAAGGGAAGATATTTGTAATCTATCACCAAGGTATCTGTGGCAGAGACTGGCTAGCTGTTCAACAAACCATTTCCCTTCGCCTCCTGACACACAGCTAGATTACATTTCCTAGCCTCCCTTGCTCTTAGGTGTGGCCACATGACTGAATGCTGGCCAGTGGGAGATGAGGGGAAATATAGGCTCTATTACTATGCTATGTCCTCTGTGAAGTTCTTGACCCCACCTAATGATGCTGAAGTAGAGAAAATAGGTTTTCTCCAGTGTTTTAATATTAGAGAGAATATATTTTCTCGTTTGTTTTAGTATAACTGTATGAGCTGTGATTAATCTCTAGTCCTTGGAAAATGGTGCAGGCTCTGTTCAAAATATAGCTGAGCAGCCTGTCCCACTTTTAGACATAACAAACACCCTAATACCTTACAACAGGTTTTCCCCTATTCAGAATAGATGATTGAGAGCTTGACATGACTAATGCCATAATGATGCTCTAAGTAACCTCTAAACATTTTTTTATCCCACCAGCTGCACCAGTCTCTTCCAGAGGGGTGCGGAGCTATCTCAGCTCCTGTGGCCTTGGTCTCTCTTCTCTTTTTTGTTCTTTGGAGAAATGGCCTTCAGCCTGCAAAACGGCAAAAAGGCTCCTGACATTTTTAATCTACAACTTTCTTTCTTG
Organism: Elephas maximus indicus; assembly: GCF_024166365.1. Taxonomy (NCBI): domain Eukaryota; kingdom Metazoa; phylum Chordata; class Mammalia; order Proboscidea; family Elephantidae; genus Elephas; species Elephas maximus. The sequence goes on from NC_064846.1 coordinate 166,196,353, forward strand.
CTACCTGTTTTGCCACAGTGGACTTGGCAAAACAGTTCCACTAGCCGAGAGATTGTTATGTGAGTTTTTCAGCCTGTTACAAATATACTGATTAGAGTCTGGATGCCTGATATGCATAGCTTTAGTTTAATAAAGAGTTTTTTGTAGTTGTTTTGTGATGTATAAGACCATCTGTGGACTACGTGCTCAAAACATTAGGTAACCCTGATCTTCCCCATATGAAACCCTCCCATCAACCCTTTAGGGTAGACAGAATTTGGGAGAAATTTAACCCCCTCTGTCTCTTGAATACTGGTATTCAGTAAAGCCCTCTTACTGCTTACCTCCCCATCTTGGTATTGGCTTTGCGGTAGGCGGCTTGAACCCGTGATTTGCAGTAACAATGCTGCTGGCTCTATGCCTGTTGTTGTTAGGTACCATGGAGTTGGTTCCGACTCATAGCGACCCTATGTACAACAGAACGAAAACACCACCTGGTCCTGCACCATCCTCATGATCGTTGCTATACGAACTAGAGGATTTCTAGCGTGGGCCTAAAAGTAATACTGAATTTATTAATATGTCATGCTGTTTGTAAGAGGCACCAGCTATACAGTGTTGAAAGTCTAAGTCCCAACAGTTGGGTTGGGGACAATAGTGTAACTAAGGTATGGCAGGCATTGTACTGGCCCCGGGTGTATGGCGCCACTGAGCAGTTTCTATTAACCCAGTAAGGCCAGTGGAGTATCAGGGAAAATGGTGCCTATGGCAAGCACCGAAATTGTGCCCCCATCCAAACATCTGACGTCCCTTTTTTAGATAACTTTACCATAATATTAGCTCAAAAACACAAGTCAAGCTTGTTAATCTTTTAATTAACACATTACCGTGCTTGAGGAAGGACATTACCCGAGATTGGTCTGAGTAGAGGGTCTCTGAGCCAAATGTTGATGCAAAAAGAGTAACTCTTCACCTTTTTCTTACAGATTATCAAGAAGGGTATATTGAAGCTTGAGGAGCAAAAGCTTTTCATCTGAACAAGAATCATGGAATTGCCTTTCACTAAGACCAGGGAAAGGAGCCCTGGTGGTGCAGTGGTTAAGTGCTCAGCTGCTAACCAAAAGGTTGGCGGCTCAAACCCACCAGCTGCTGTGTGGGAGAAAGATGTGGCAGTCTGCTTCTGTAAAGATTACGGCCTTGGAAGCCCTATGGGGTAGTTCTACTCTGTCCTATAGGGTCAGTATGAGTTGGAGTCAACTTTTTGAAGATCAGGAAGAACTGCAGGGGAAACAGGTTCTCTTTGATAGATGAAAACATATACAATGCCTCTCCCATCCCGTGCAAGAAATGCCTTGGGACCACAGGGAAGGGAGAGTCTGGTACTTAACAGGCAGGGGCAGATTATCCAACAGGCAAGGTAAGCACAATGCTTACCTTGCTTACTAGATCATCCATAGTGAACAATTTCACATTCTTTTTTCACCACGTCAAAGATTCTGCTTCTAGGTACGGCTGGCACCTGTCTCTCTCCTTACCCCACAGCACCTTCCTAAAGAATCAAAGCTTCTTTTCAAAAGTTACAATCCCTAACCGGGGTGGATGACCCAGTAAGCAAGGTAAACACAGGCTTATTTATGCTTGCTAATCTGTAGTGAACAATTTCACATCAAAGGTATGGTGAAACCCATGTGAAATTGTTCACTACAGATAATCTGGTAAGCAAGGTATGTACTATGCTTACCTTGCCTATTGGATAATCCGTCCCGCTCACAGGTATACAAATCTAAAAAGGTTATGCATTCTTGGCCAGAATATTACACAGGTGGTGCTGTGTCCTTCTCAGGGTATCCCATCGGGAGGCGTACAGTGTCCTTCTGTCCTTCATAGGCGGATACTGATTTAGCTGCGTAGTGATCCTTTGTAGGGATGCACCATAGTTTATTCAGCTCATACCCTTGTACATATGGGTTTTCATATTGTTGGAGGTGTATTTCAGGGTAAACTCCTAGAGGTGAGTAGAAGGATATATTAGTCTCCTAGGGCTGCTATATCAAAATGCCACAAGGTGGGTGGCTTTAAACAACAGAAACTTAATATCTCACAGTTCTGGGGGCCAGAAGTTCTCATTCAGGGTGTTGGCAGGGCCGCATTCTCTACCAAGGCTCTAGGGGAAGACGCTTTGTTTTCACCGTCTGCTTCTGGTAGCCCCAGGTGTCCTTTGGCTTGCAGCAGCAGCGTCACATCTCTCTCTGTGTCTCTTCTCCTCTTTTATAAGATACCACTCAGATGGTATTAGGATCCGCCCTACTTTGCTATAATCTCATGTTAACTGATAACATCCTCAAAGACCCTATTTCCAAACACAGCCCCATTTACAGGTAGCAGAGGTTAGGACTTCAACAGATTTTGGGGAGACACAATTCAATCCATGACAAAGGGTAAGTGCATATGTGATTTTGTTAGACAGTGTCTCGCCAAACATCCCTCCTTAGAGGTTGTACAATTTGCCTTCTCTCCACCAACAAGAGTGCCTGTTTCCTCATAATTTACAAATAGAGTGCTGTCAAACTTTTGAATTGTTGCCACTTGAATGGGTGAGAATGGTGTCCCAGGGTAGTTTTAATGGGCATTTCTCTTGTTGAGAGTGAAGCTGAGCATCTTTTCATAAGTTTAAGAGTCATTTTTACATTTCAACGGCCCTGGGTTTTCTGGGGTTTTTGTGAATTGTCTGTTCATATCTAACACATTTTTCAGTAGGATTTGGTCTCTTTTAAACTCAATTATGAATACCAAAATCAAAAAACCTAACCCATTGCTGTTGAATTGATTCTGACTCATAGCGACCCTATAGGACAGAGTAGAACTGCCCCATAGGTTTTCCAAGGAGCAGCTGGTGGATTCGAACTGCTGACCTTTTGGTTAGCAGCTGAGCTCTTAACTGCTGCACCACCAGGGCTAGGTCTTTGTGTATTAGGAAATTAGCTCCTTATCTGTGAAATACATTGCAAATATTTTCTCCCAACTCTTGTCTCTTGATTTTTTTTTTAGTTTTTTAGCTGTGAAAAAAATTTTTTTATGTTATCAAATTGATCAATCTTTTCTCTTATTGCATCTGCATTTTGAGTGGCCATTAGGAAGCCTTGCCCTATAAATCATTTTTACTTGGCACCTATTATATCCGAGGTGTTGGGTGAGATGTTAAAAGGAAACAAACCCGAAGAAGATTCAGCTGTCATATTGAAGAAAACATGGATCATATCTGATTTCCCCTTGATTTTAAAAGATAATTTTCATACTATGATCATGATTTGAGTACAAATAGATTCTCTTTAATCTTGACTAGAACTCCAGGGACTAATTTTTTGGAATCAGAAACCAACATAGCTAGTAGACAAATGCGAAGGCATATAAGCTAGTGGTTACATATTGGGCTCTGGAATCAAAGAACTCTGGGTTTAATGCTTCAATTCCACAACATACTAGCTGTGCAACCTTGGGCAAGTTGCTAAACCACTCTGATCCTCAGTTCCAGAATCTAATAATAATAATGCCTCATAGGCTTGTTGTGGGAAATAAAGGAAATTATGTATGAAAAATGCTTAACAAAAAGACAAACAATCCAATTAAAAAATGGGCAAAGGACTTGAATAGACATTTCTCCAAAGAAGATATACAAATGGCCAATAAGCACATGAAAAAGATGCTCAACATCATTAGACGTTAAACCTCAACCCATTGCTGTCGAGTCAATCCAAACTCATAGCGACCCTATAGGACAGAGTAGAACTGCCCCATAGGGTTTCCAAGGCTGTAATCTTCACAGAAGCAGACTGCCACATCTTTCTCCCATGGAGCAGCTGGTGGGTTCCAACTGTCAACCTTTCAGTTAGCAGCTGAGTGCTTGACCACAAATAAATGGATAAACAAAACAAAATATGTTACATATATACAATAGAATATTATTCAGCCATAAAGAGAAATGAAGTTCTGATACAGGCTACAACATGGATGAACCTTGAAAACATTATGTTCAGTGAAATAAGCCAGACACAAAAGGACAAACATTGTATAATAAAATTATGAAATATCAAGAATAGGCAAATGCAGAAACACCAAAGTAGATTAGTGGTTTCTAGGTTCTGTGGGGAGGGAAAAATGGGGAGTTAATGCTGAAGGGATGAAGTTTCTGTTTGGGGTGATGGATAGCGGTGATGGTTGCTCAGTATTATGGATATAATTGTTGTTGTTGTTAGGTACTGTCGAGTAAATAATAAATCAGAAATTTGTATACACACGTCTGCCCCACCAAAACAATGTTGTTGCCATTGTTGGGTGCCATCCCATCAGCTCTGACTCATAGTGACCCCTCTGTACAACAGAACGAAACACTGCCCGCTCCTGTGCCATGCTAATAATCGTTGCTATGCTCGAGCCCATTGTTGCAACCGCTGTGTCAGTCCATCTCATTGAGGGTCTTCCTCTTTTCCGCTGACTCTGTTATTAATGCCACTGAATCGTACACTTAAAAATGGTTTAAAACGGCAGATTTTATGTTCTATATATTTCACCCACCCCTTGTTTGTCAGTTTGTGGTACTGCGGTGGCTTTCATGTTGCTGTGATGCTGGAAGCCATGCCACTGGTATTTCAAATACCAGCAGGGTCACCCATGGACTGCCAGAAGTATGAACAAATCTGTCTTGGAAGAAGTACAGCCAGAATTCTCCTTAGAAGCGAGGATGCTGAAACTTTGTCCCCCTTACTTTGGACATGTCATCAGGAGGGACCAGTCCCTGGAGAATGACATCATGCTTGGTAGAGTAGAGGGTCAGTGAAAAAAGAGGAAGACCCTTAATGAGATGGATTGACACAGTGGCTACAACAATGGGCTCAATCATAACAATGATTGTGAGGGTAGTGCAGGACCGGGCAGTGTTTTGTTCTGGTATACACAGGGTCACTATGAGTTGGAACCAACTCGATGGCACCTAACGACAGTAATAAAACAATATATTTTACCACAACAACAACAACAAAATTCTTAGCATAGTGTCTGATACTCAGGAAAGCATCCCCTCTCCCCCAAATGATCTCACAATGTTGTAGAATGTTGCAGTGGACATCTGTTATTTTGTCTATGCAATCCTACTCCCTTCTTCTGGTTGGTTGTCAGTCTTAATACCCCCCGCCCCAACCCTAGCCACATATGTGAACTCATGACCCGGGCAGGGCAATCAGAAACTTTCCTTGGGAATTTTCAAATAGGGTTTAAGGGAAGGTACCCTTAAACCTACCCTTTAAGGGAAGGTGGCACTGGGAAAATATGAACCCAAAAGTGGCCAGCAACCATGGTTTGTGTCTCATGGAAAAAGTCAATCTAAAGAAAAAAAGAGAATGAAATTGGTGTAGATGAAAGATAGAGACAATGTGAATGAAATTCAGGTTCCTGCCCTCTCTGAGATCTAGCTGTACCTCTGACCTTCTAATGTCGATAAACGGGAGCCAATACATTCTCCTTTTGCCTAGATGGATTCCATTACTTGGGTCCAAAAGAGTCCAAGCGATACATATGTTTGAAATCAGAAATGTTTAGAAAAATCCAAGTTATGTGGACACTCCAACCATGGCCCTTTGATAAGGGGATGAATTCAGGTAAAATGAGGCTATGTATGTAGTAAGGCACTTTATAAAGCTCAAGGTAATAATATCCGTAGAAGATAATGATAAGGAAGATGGTAATGAAAGACTGGCCTCCCCCCACCCTCCTTCCCTTTTTCTCTCTCTCCTTCCCATTAGAAGGCCATTTGTGGAGCCTCAACTCATTGTATTTACTCAAACAAGTGAAAGACACTTGTACAGTGATATATAATTTCTGGAAGCCTTCCAAAAAAATAGAAGAAGAAAAAAACTTTGAAAGTTAAAAACCAGGGAGAAAGCAAATATTGAAGCATTAACATTGAGGTTGTTTATGGGCCTTCATTGGCAATCATTTCCATCTGCAAAATATTCATTGTAATTGTGATTCAGTTTCCCTTGGGTATGCATTTGGATAACTCTAAGGGGGAATGTGTGCGTCAATTCTTTTCGTATCTCAGTTAATCCACACCTCCCTCGGCAAGCACATGAGTTATATAACTGAGCTTTTCATCAGAACAGGGCACTTGTATTTATTTTCAATTCTTATCTTCATGCAGTACTTGTGAGCAAAGCCTTTGACTTTCACCTCTCTCTGTGAGAACTCCATTTCTTTTTCTTTCCCAAAGAAACAAAATGAAGAATCTAGTAACAAGCCTAAATTGGTTTATTGGGAAAAGACAGGAAAACAAATGGAGATGCAGGCCTTAGTGTACTGCTTCCCAAGGAGGGCTCTGCTCCCAAGAAATGCTTTTATTTCTAGGGAAACTGTCCTGGATTTCTAAAGCCCACAGCCCCCATCTCGAAGCATACTTTTCTCTTAGCAGCCAAGTGAGATGGAATTTGTGCGTGGTGAATATATATGTAACAATACATTTGCCATTTCAACGATCTTCACATGTTCAGTGAGTTCAATTATGTTCAGCATGTCGTTCAACCATCACCCTTATCTGATCCCCAATTTTATGAGACGGAGTTTTGCTGGCTGCTGTGCCATCTCCTCAAGTTTCTCCGAGCCCACTCAGAACATAGCCTGATTAAAACAGTTGAAATCCCAAGTTGGTTTCCCTATTTAATGCTTAGAATTTAATGTTTTAATCTGTTTTACAGGTAGCTTGAAAATTTCCTTTGAAATAATAAAAAAAGAGGTGACAGCAGAGGGCGCCCTTCCCTTTACTATGCTGTTAACATATCTGCCACCCTAGAGAAAGGGATTCTGGACTTTTGTTTTTCTCAGTTACTCCGGTTGACAATGCACACACATTCCAGTGGTTTGAGATGACACACCCGTTACTATTTCATCAACTCTCTCCTTCTCCCCACTTGCCTTGTTTCTCTAAGCTGAGTGACCTCATAATGGGAAAAACACAGAATAAAGGGAGTGGTCGCTGGCAGCAGCTTTCCTAGGAATACCTGAGTGAAGGAATGTATTGTTTCTCCACAGCATGGCTGCCTGGCTGTCAGCTTTCAGTGCTCCCGAAAGGACTAGAGGTCTTGTGAGGCCTAAATGAGTGGTTGAGACCTGTGTTGGGCCCAGCCCTCGAATTCTGTCACCCTAAGGGAAAGCAGACAAGAAGCTATAAAATACAAAACATCCATGCCTTCAGCCTCCGCTCCTCATTGTTTCAGGCTGACACTGTTCCTGCTGTTTGTGTGTGGTAGTGAATGTCACGCAGCACATGTTGGGGTCAGAATAGGGAACACTTGAGAGGCAGCTGTTGAGAGACTCATGGGTGAATGTCACCCACATAATCTTCCCCAACAGAATGGCTGTCCAAGCAGCAGCTGGGAAATGAAGACAGTCAGCATTGTGGCTGGAAGGAAAATGGGAGACATCATTACAGAAAGATGGAAGATTCTAAATATTTTCCTGTGAGACCTTTAAAAAGAGAAAAAAAAAATTAAAAAGAGAAGGATATGGAAATCTTTATCCTTAGATCAGGCTGTTTTCTATATTTATTTTAGATAAAATGCCACTTCCTTTATCTGATTCTTTTTACTTTGGGGAGCTATTGTTTTAATCTGGAATTTTCAGCCTGTCCCACTCCTCCTACAAAGAAGGCTACAGGATTCCCAAATAAGGCCGCATGTTCCTGCCTGTCACCTCATGTGGTCATGGCTGGGCTATGTGTCAAGGAACCAGGGAAACAGAAAAACCACAACCTTTTCTGTAAAGTCTCTGGCCTTTCTGCCTGGAGAAACGTGAGGATTGCTTCAGTGACTCATCCCCTAAAGAGTGAAAGGAGGATGAATTTTGGTTTAAAGCTTTTAATTTACAGGCTCAACTTACAGGCTAAAGCTGCCAATCAGAGCAGGCGTGATTTACCACCATTCATTTAGAATTCCTTCTTTAATTCGAGAGGGGAAAATGTGAGCAATGTCTTCTGTCAGCATTTTCTACCGTGGGCTACGTGTTCAAATCCCTAGCTGCATGGTCTTCCCTTTCTTAGACTGACAACATCTGCTAACCAAAGATAAAGGCCCCAGAGCATTGACAGTGTCCTAAGTGAGAATCATCTATTTAATCTCCTACTTCAATATGGTTTTTCTCAAAACACTTGTTGTTGTTAGCTGCTGTCAAGTCGGCCCATGACTCTTCATGACCCCACGTACAATGGAAAGAAATGCTGTGTGGTCTTGCACCATCCTCATGATCGGTTTGCCAATCAGACCATTGGGATTCCATTGGCTGATTTTCAGAAATAGATCACCAGGCCTTTCTTCCTAGTCCTTCTTAGTCTGGAAGCTCTGCTGAAACCTGTTCAGCATCACAGCTACATGCAAACCTCCACCGACAGACGGGTGGTGGCTGCGCATGAGGTGCATTGGCTGGGAATCAGACCCAGGTCTCCCGCATGGCAGGTGAGAATTCTCCCACTGAACCACCATTGCCCCCATCCTAAAAACACCAGCCCCTCCTAAAAATTCTTTCCCTAAAGCTGCTCAGACACTGGATGGCAGTTGACAAGTAAATCAGGGGTCTTGGGAGGAATTGTGGTAGCAGCACAGATGATCTTTCTAGTATGTGTGTGTGTACTGTAGACTTTATCAGGTATGTGCAGACAGAATTGCTATAAAAAAAAATATAAAGTAAAATCCCGTAACATATTAGGTGGTTTTCAGAAACCACAGCTAAGTTAGCTTCTGGGTTCTGAATGGATGGTTAACGTACTCTAAGCTTGCCCCAAATTTCTTCACCTCTTTCTAAAACCTATTTTTAACTTTGCTCTCAAGGACCAATTACTCGTTAATTGATTCAAAGCAGTATTCAGGGCACCAACCCTTTTCTCCCTCTCTCTCCCTCCAGCATTCTTTTTCTTGACTAGATTATAATCTGTTTAAGGACACGGCTGGATTTATATTTCTTTGATTTGCATTCCGAGTCCAGCACTTACGTATTGTAGGTGTCCGATTAACATGTGCTGAAAGAATAAAATCGAAAGAACTACCCCTCACTTTTTGCCTTTCCTTTGCAGAAACTTGAGGGAGTGGGAGCCCTGCCTAAGAATTTGATCTGGTTCAAGGTAAAAAACAAAACAAAACAAAAACATTAAGTTCAAGACTTGTGCCAAGCCTTTGTATAGCTAAAAGTAGACATTAAGGGTAATGGGCTCTGCTGTTTGAAATTACTTTATTATGGGTCCTATTTCCTAGTCACTGAAGTGCCTCTAGCAGTGGTCTAGAAGGAGGAGGATGAGACAAGAGAATTGACCGTCTCTGCAATAGTGATATAACTTGCCATTTCTGTTGTGGGTGGGAAACCAAGGCAGGTTCAATTACTTTTAGGAAAATGCTCTGTCCCTTAATGTAAGACAGTCTCTGAGAGTTAGGTTGTCCTTCGGAAAGGTACATGTGTGTGCATGTCTTCCGTGTAGAAGTTACTCATAGGAAATGGGAAAGCTGCAGGAAGAATGGAGAGAGCCTCTCTTCACTCCTACTGGCAAAGACCCCAAGGAGGTTTTGGAGTTCCTCAGACTGTGGCTTCTTTATTCTGAATTTTCCTGGGGGTTATGATGTCCTGAGGGTTGTCATGGGAGGAAAGGACCTAGGGCGAACCTAACTATTGTCAGTAGGGAAGTGAGTTTTCCCTAAAGAAAATGGAAATGTTAAGAATGGGCTCTGTCTTGAAGAGAGAGAAGCAAGGTCGAGATCTTGGTTTGTAATAACAATCCCTAGCATGTATTAAGGGCTTTCTATTTTTTTTTATCTGCCACACAGAGTCATTTGCTTCCCAGGCTAGCCCAGAAAGATTTTTTCCCTAAAGTTTTGGAGATACTGGTAAAATCATTATTTTATTTTAACTTTTCTAGCTCAGGACTAGAGTGAATAGACTTTGGAGAGCTGGGCTAGGGGCCAACGACCCATTTAAACATTGTTCCAATATGAGCATGCTTTTGGAGTTCTTAAAACGTTAACACATAGCTTCCGAACAGAACCTCTCTGTGCAGTTGGGTGTGGTCTTGAGTCAGCCTATGCTTGGAAGTAAATATATACAGGGTGCCAGTTGTTTCGTTATCACATCGCCTGTATTTGGGGAAGTGGGGAAGAGCATAGAATAAAATGCTTCAGAGTTTGAGGGATCTAGTCTGGAATTTTCTGGCTGATGAGAACACCTGTTTTCTGACATCTATTTCGGGAGACGCCATCTTGCCATCCCAGTGAGTTCTAATATGTGCCCTGGACAGAGGGCCAAGCTTTTCATTAATCTGAGGCATACTATTGTTGGGTAGTGGTGATTTACCATGGGTGTGTGTATGTCCCTTCCTAAGCAAAAGGACGGGTGCAATTGAGCTGTTGGGTTGATTTATTTGGCTCTTTCCTGGTATTGTCAAGAGGGCAGGCGTCTTAAAGAACTTACATACAACCTCAAGTAGAAGACTGAAGGCAGAGAAAGTGCAAAAAGCATGAAAAACCATGCATTGGAAGCTGTAAAGTCAAATTAATAGGAAAACATGCAAGAAATGATGCCAGAGCAAATGCGTGAAATCTCAGCATTCCACTGTGTTTTCCACGTCCTGAAAGATGGAATACCTCAACAAAGGAAAGCACAAAAGGGGACACAGTCGGATAGGACTACAAAACTACAGACCAAGCGAACAAAGCACTGCCTAGGAAGTCTGTTTCCCTGCTCATTCCTGTTCTTTCACATGTAATTCTTAGTCACTCTCGTGAGACAATTTTAAAAATAGAAGCTCTGCAGTGCATTGGCAGGCTACTTGTTGACGAGCTAAAACTGTTAGACTCTTGACTGCTCCAAAGAGAACAAGAAACCAACAGAGGCTTCTCGCCTGCGGAGCAAATGCAGTCTTCCTCACATATTCCTCTTTCTATAATCATTCTTGTCACCAATTCCAAGGTTTGAGGGATGAAATTCATTTTTAGGTCATGAGGGAGCCTTCTGGTGTGCTCCAGAATATTCGATAACAGGGATGGGCAAACTTTCTGTAAAGGGCCAGATAGTAAATATTTTAGCCTTTGGAGGCATGCAGTCTCTGTCCCAAGTATTCAACTCTGCCACTGTAGCCCGAGAGCAGTAATAGACAACACGTAAATGAATAAGTATGAAAACCCCAATCAACACCCCCCCTTCTTTGTCTTGCTAACCATGAGCTTGTTTTGAGCAACATTTTTTCAGGAAGTCGCAGCAGGTAGTAGCTCCATCCATTGAACTGGCCCAAGCTACACCTTGAAGCATGCACAGATTGAAGAGATCACGTCCTTCAACCGACCCCAGACCTAGTTGTCACCGGAAAGAATGATATCTCCCAGTGCATGATTTCACCGGATTCCATTTTAGAAGCGAGGGGTCCCATTACACGCACATCTGACGGAAGATGATTTAATATTCGGACCTCCAAGTATGGGCATGCGAGGGCTAAGGGTGGAGAGTTCCGGGTACCAATTCCAATCCCTGACGCCACTGGAAACAAAAAGCTCCCCAGCCCCCTCAGATGGTGAGCATGTGGCCTTATGGTTGCTAGACCCCGTGTCACTCCTTGTATCCACAGACAATAAACTTGCCACTTTCTGTTTGCCTTGCAATTAGTGTCCATCTTATTTCAATCGGCTAGTGACAGGACAAGAACCCGAGTGGTGTTCGGTTACAGGTGTGGCTGCGTTCCAATAAAACTGTATAAAAACAGGCAGTGGGCCAGATTTGGTCTGCTTGGGGGCCTAGTTTGCACACCCCTTCTCTACATCTTGAACTGAGTGATATTTTCACAAGTGTATACCTATGTAAAATTTCATCAAGGTACTGTCTACTTAAGATTCAAGCATTTTACAGGATGAGTATTATACCTCCATTTAAAAAATGAGATAAAAAATTCCTTTTTAATACGCATATTAACATTCTATGGTGAATACTTTTTAAACTGGTATCTGCAATAGATAGAATATTAATTCAGCAGCTTGTAACAGGAATCGAGAAGAACAGTGCTTTCAGAATAGTTAATTTCTCTTTCTCATAAGTACAGCAGCCCCTGTACACCGAGGATCCAGGCTCCTTCTACCTGATTGCTATGCATGGGAGAAGGAAAGGGGAAAAAGGCAAGATGTCCATGGCAACGTTCTACAACATTGTGAGATCATTTGGGGGAGAAGGGGTGCTTTCCTGAGTGTCAGGCACTATGCTAGGAATTTTTTTTATTGTGGTAAAATATATCATTTTGTTATTGTTGTTAGGTGCCATTGAGTCAATTCCTACACACAGTGACTCTGTGTACAACAGAACGAAACACTTCCTGGTCTTGAATCATCCTCACAATCGTCGTTATTCTTGAGCCTGTTGTTGAAGCCACTGTGTCAATCTGTCTCGTTGAGGGTCTTCCTCTTTTTCGCCGACCCTCTACCTTAACAAGCATGATGTCTTTCTCCAGGCACTGGAACAAATTAACTTGACGTCACTTCTTTGGGATAAATAGGTGGCATGATTATACAGTTGGTAAAGAAATAAAAGCACAGAATTGTCTGTTAATTGCTTTCTCAGAAAGATCTTGCCGGCAGCAGATGGGGCATTAGAATTTTAAGAACTGGATGCGTTTCTGGACTCTGTCCCGCTGCACATTGCTGGTGTGGTGTTTCTTGTTTCACGGCTCTAGCCTTTGTTTCTTCAGAGTTGACTTATCACTTCTAAATGTTCGGGATATCCTGGCATCCAGACTGAATCTATCAAAGGTGACTCACAACCTGCCCGAGCTCAGACCCTACTCCTCAGGGTCACCCTATTAGGTACAGAATGGAGGTCACTCTGCTGAACCATTTAGTCTTTGATGGTCCTCATGACTCCAGCTGAGAAGGCAGGCCGGGTGATCTGAGCAGTTGTCCATAACAAATTGGATGGAGACCACCTCCCCTGGGTTTCCTGACAGCTGGGAATAAATCCAGGTTGCTGACCCAGATGGGAAGGGTGTTTAGTGCATAAATGGTCATCTCTCAAACATCATCATTCTTGCGTGGCTGTACAGCTTCAAGAAGATTAATCACCTGAGCCGTCTGGCACCCCCGGAGAGATGGCCACTCAGGTGATTCCCCAGTGCCCCATTCTGCTCTCTGCTCTCAAATGTCCTGAAACTGACTGCAACAGATGCAACATGTGTAGAGTCTTTGTTGCCCAAGACAAGTGCAACAAATGCTAGGTCTTTCTTTGGGATTGAGTTCATTAGAAGAAGGAAGAAGGAGGGGGGGGAAGGAGGAAGAAGAAAACCCCAGACACTGCTTTATTCTGTGTTCTTTTTAAAGAAGAGGGAAGTGTGTGTGTATGTGCACAGTTCTGGTTTCAGATCTGTCTTATCAGTCAGCTACCAATGAACTGTTACACAGCTAAGTTCCAAAACGTGAAGGATCTACATTGAGTGAAAGCAAATTAAACAACCCACAGATGCTTATTGCCCTTCTGGAGATAAGTTTCTGTGCTGTTTCTTTTTTCTACACAAATTGTTTTCAGCCGGGCCTCTGAAACCATGTAGCCCTACCCCTGACCTCTCTGACTTTCTCCCATGGCCATTCTGAAATCTAAATTTAGGGAGGCCAGTTGTTCACTGTGATCAACTGTTCAGTTGTTGCTCAGATGGCTTTATACCATTTAACCTCAAGGCAGCTGTCTCAGCACTAAAAAGAAAATTATTTTATTCAATAAAATAATTTAAAAGTATTGTTGTTGGTAGTTGCTGCGGAGCCAGCTCCGACTCGTGGTGATCTTATGTATGACCAGGAGACTTTGCCCAGTCCTGCACCATCCTCACGCTCACTGGTATGTTCGAGACCATTGCTGAGGCTATTGTACAGGCCTTCCAGCCTAGGGGGCCAATCTCCCAGCACTATACCTGACAAGGTTCTGTTGTGATCCTTCAAGTTTTCACTGGCTGATTTTCAGAAGTAGATCGCCAGGCCTAGACTATCACCTTCTTCCTAGACTATCTTAGTCTGGAAGCTCCACTGAAATCTGCCCATCATGGGTGACCCTGCTCGTATTTGAATACCGGTGGCATAGCTTCCAGCATCACAGCAACACGCAAGCCACCACAGTAAGACAAACTGACAGACAGGTGATGGAATTTAAGATTAGAATACAGAAAATGACATATTTCCCAAGTGTTGAAGAGGAAGGAAATTCTCTCAAACTACTAAAATAAAAGAATCCAAGGGTGAAAGGGGCTATCATAATATTGGTGTTTAAAGAAACGGAGAATCAGAGAGGTTAAATAGAGAACGGAAACCGTATTTTGTAATCCAAAGAGTTGTGGGTTTTCCATTAAATTGTTATTTAAGCTTCAAATCCAATGTGCATTGTTAATCCACAGCTTCCCAACTTACTCTTTTTGAGGTTGATATTTTCCACCTGAAGCAGAGGACCCTAAGGTGGAGGTTAACTGTCATCTGGGTAGTATTGGTGCCTGAATCCACCCTGTCAAGCTTTATTTTGATTACGGTTCCTTCAGCTTATCTCCCAGCCCACATTCAACTTTGTGCCACCTGCAAATTTTGTAAACAAGAATAACAAGGTGATCAGATTAGGACTGGACTTTTTAACTAAAGCTTTGGAAACCTTGAAGAGCAGATACTGGGAAAAGGGATGGTTAAAAGCTTAGGGTTGTGTTTGGCTTCCTAAGGGGTGGAGATGTGGATTTACATTTGAGGCAAACTCTCCCTTTGTTTTAAGAAAACTATTGCTATGGACGTTTTGATTATGCAAATACAAAGCAAGTGTACCTACCGTTGTTGGGGAAGGCTTTACAGTGGTCAAAACCAGCTGGTGTGGAGTCCCACTCACGATGACCCCATGTGTGTCGGAGTAGAACTGTGCTCCACAGTGTTTCCAACAGCTGAATTTTGGGAAGTAGACCACCAGGCCTTTCTTCCGAGGTGCCTCTGGGTAGATTTGAATCCCCAACCAGCTGAGAACATTAACAGGAACTCCAAAGTAGTGCAGAAACTCTAGATTTTATCAGGAAAGCCAGCTACTCCTGTTTGATTGTATAAATTGTGTGCCTTTTGGTTATATAAGTTGCATGTATCTTTCAGCTGGGCTAATTCTCTAGACTTCGCAGTTTTCTGAGGGATGGGCTATTACTTTTCTCTGTAAATTTAACTGTTAGTTATTGTTTAGGAGGAGTTGTGTGTCTTCTTACTCTAACAGCTGTTTACGGAAGACCCTAAGTGAAGAACCTGAGAACCACCATGGGGGCGGGGGCGGGGATGACCGCAGGTATGAGCTCTAGCTCAGCCTGGGCCTTTGCTATTATTTCATCCTGAATCATCCCGACCTTGGGAAATATATAGACTATATTCTTCTGATGACTTTGGGGCCCAAGCTTCTAAGGTATGGATGGTCCTACTTTATTTCATCATAGAATTTAATTTTAGAGTAGAAAATAAGGATTGGGGAAGCAGACTTTGAACTTGGTCCTCAACTGGGTGAATAGTTACTGTCTATATTCCCCTGTGTGTCAGTCACCTGCTTTCTGAGGCAGAGAACACGCCCACTTTGCTTATCACTTAGTCCCACACCTACCATGATGCCCAGCGTACTGCAAACAATAACTATATATTTGTTGAATGAATGAATGATAGAATGAGTAAATGCTAAAAATGTTTGTTGACCAGAGTATGACTAAAGACATAGCATCCCTGTAGTAATTATACCTTGAATTTACAAGAATTCTTCCTTACTCTTACTACATTTAGGACACAAGTTTTTAGAGGAAAAATGAAGAGTTATGGATCCCATTGTCACCCAGCTTTTATTGAACCACACAGCCTTATTTGGGTCCTAATTATAGCGTGCTTTCTGTAGCTCTGTAGAAATGGGTTGGTTTTACTTTCCAGTGCATGGGGACAAGCTTTGAAAGGTGGATATCAAAACTTATTAAAACAAAAATGAAAGCAAGTTCAGCCTTCAGACAGTCTTCCTTCCTTCATCGTAACACGTTTACATTTAATGCTGGATCCTGAAACAAAAGTTTGAACAGGGGTCAAACCTCCCTCCACCCAAGCCTGTTTCCTTCCAGAACTGGGCAATGTGTCAGGCTCCCAGAGGGAGGCTGGATCCCTGCAGACATGGCTTTGAGGGTAGTTATTCTTCCGGAAAGTACACCATGTCTGTTCCTGGTTTGACTTCTCTATTTTCTGGATTTATTCTTTTGAACAAAAGGAGCAAACCCTTGCTAAATATTGCAGCTCATTCAAAACCCAGTGTTGAATCTCCATTTCAGATTTCTTTTCTTTCTTTCTTTCTTTTTTTTTAATGCATTAAACTCTCCTAGCTCTCATGAACTTTCTTTTGGTTCACTGTAGAGAGTGGATCTTTGAGTCCCAGGAGACTTCTCACAGGCTGTTGTTAAACTGCTGTTTACAGAGGCCTGTTATTCTCACACCCACACCAGACTGAAAATAGCAGCCATGTCCCTCCTTGTACAGTCTGTGCTTTCAAAGGCACAGTTTGCTCAGCTCTGCCTCTCAGTCTCCCCCATTTTCCTTCCTGGTAAACAAGGAATCAGGCTCTTCCATTTAGTTGGCTAGGAGCCATTTTCAGAACACATCAACCATGGGAAGCAATGGAATATCTAAAGGCAATAGATGTAAACCAGGGAAACAACCAACTTTTGATGCTCGCTTTTGGCATAAAGGAGTTTCTTCTGTTGACTTGGAGAGCATTAGAAATGCCCAGGGCTTATTGATGAGGATTTAGGAAGAACAGCTCCCTGCTGCAGAGGCGGGTTCTGCCTCTGACATTTGCTCCAAAGCATTTTCTTTCACTGATTTTTTTTTCTTGTGGTGGAACTCACATAACATAAAATTAACCATTTTAAAGTGTACAGCTCAGTGGTGTTTGGTACATTCACGATGTTGTGTAACCACCACCTCAATCTAATTCCAAAACATTTTTATCACCCCAAAAGAAAGCCCATACCCACTAAGCAATCCCACTAAACCTAACCCACTGCCGTCGAGTCAATTCCGACTCATAGCGACCCTATAGGACAGAGTAGAACTGTCCCATAGAGTTTCCAAGGAGCACCTGGTAGCACTTAACCACTACACCACCAGGGTTTCCAACTAAGCAATCAGTCCCTATTAACTCCCTCCCCCAAGCTCCTGGCAACCACTAATCTACTTTCTGTCTCTATGGATTTACCTATTCTGAACATTTAATATAAACAGAATTATATAATATGTGGACTTTGGGGTATGGCTACTTTAACTTAGCATAATGTTTTTAAGGTTTATCCATGTTGTAGCCTTCCTTTTTATGGCTGAGTAATATTTCATTTCCATTGTATGTATATACTACATTTTGTTTATCCATTCATATGTTGTTTCTACCCTTTCGCTATAGCGAATAGTGCTGCTGTGAAAATTCATGCACAAGTGTCTGTTTGGGTACTTGATTTCAATTCTTTTGGGTACATACGTAGGAGCAGAATTGCTGGGTCATATGAAAATCCTGTGTTAACTTTTTGTTTTCAACAGCAGCTGTACTGATTTATATTCACACTGGCAATCTACGAGGATTCCAATTTCTCTACATCCTCATCAACCCTTACTTTCTTTTTTTAAAAAAACTGATTATAACCCTCCTAGTGGGTGTGAAGTGGTATCTCATTGTGGTTTTGATTTGCATTTCCCTAATGACTAAACATGTTGAGCATCTTTTTATGTGTTTGTTGGCCATTTGTATATCTTCTTTGGAGAAATTTCTGTTCAAGCCCTTTGCCCATTTTTTAATTGGGTTGTCTTTTTGCTGTTGAATTGTTAAGAGTTCTTTATTTATTCTAGATACTGGACACTTACCAGATATATGAATTGCAAATACTTTCTCCCATTCTATAGGTTGTCTTTTTACTTTCTTGATAATGTCCTTTGGTGCACAAAAGTTTTTAAATTCGATGAAATCCAATTTCATCCATCTTTCTTACACATGGAGTAATGGACTGAGGAGGGCTAGTTATTCCTAGGTCTAGCTGACCAGGAGTCTAATTTGATTCTCACTGGAATATTGTTGGGGTATACTTGTGCTGGCTACAAAATTGCCCCTACAGGTTTCATTTGAGACCAATTTTATTTAAAATCATCGTGGCTTATATTTTACTTGTTTACAAATTCTTTTTTTTTTTATTGTACTGTAGATAAAGGTTTACACAGCAAATTAGTTTCTCGTTAAACAATTAATATACATATTATTTTGTACATTGGTTGCCAACCCCACAACATGTCAACAGTCCCCCCTTCTCCACCTTGGGTTCCCCATTACCAGCTTTCCTGTCTCTTCCTGCCTTTTCGTCCTTGCCCCTGGGCTGGTGAGCCCATTTAGTCTTGTTTTATGTGTCTGTCTAATCTTTGGCTGAAGGGTGAACCTAAGGAGTGACTTCAGTACTGAGTTAAAAGGGTGTCCAGGGTACGAATTGTTTTCGTGTTAGAAAAAGTTACTCTTATAAATCTAGAGCAGAGACCTAGATATCATTTACCAATTAAAAACAAAAAACCATTGCCATTGAGTTGATTCGGACTCATAGCAACCCTATAGCACAGAGTAGAACTGCCCCATAGGGTTTCCAAGGAGTGGCTGGTGGATTTGGACTGCTGACCTTTTGGTTAGCAGGTGTAGCTCTTAACCACTGTGCCACCAGGGCTCCCACTTACCTTTAGGGCTAGGGCTTAGAATATGTGATGGGTTAGAAAGAATGGACTATATAGTAGATGCTACCCAATATTGTATATCCAACTCAGACCTCTTTCCTGGGCTCCAGACTCATGTGTCCAACTGCCTACTCAACATCTGGCCTTGGTGTCTCAAATTTAGAACATTCCAGATCCTATTTTCTACCCTCAGTAGTCCCCATCTCAGCAAATGACAGCTTCATTCTTCCAGTTGCTCAGGCCAAAACCACGGGATTCATCCTCATTTCTTGTCTTTGTCTCACATCCTACAACCAGATCATTGGCAAATTCTGCTGAGTCTGACCCTTCCTTCACCTCCAGTGGTACCAGCAAGTCATGCAGTGTCCTGTTATCCTAGATTCTTGTCTAATCACTGGTCTCCTTTTTTTCTCCTTCCCCTTTCCAAAATGTATTCTCCACATAGATCTAGAGGGATTCCTTCAAAAGGAGTGGCAAGTCATGCCATTTCTGTGCTCAAAACCCTTTGGGGGCTCCTATCTCCCTCTTTCAAGTCACTTCATATTCATGCAAAAGTTGGATAATAAAAAAGGAAGACAGAAGAACAACTGATGCATTTGGACAGTGGTATTGGTGAAAAGTATTGAATATACAGTGGATTGCCAGAAGAACAGACAAATCAGTCTTAGAATACAACTAGAATGTTCCTTAGAAACAAGGATGGTGAGACTTTGACTCACTTTACTTTGTACATGACATTAGGAAAGACCAGTCACTAGAAAAAGACATCATGTTTGGTAAAGCAGAGGGTCAGTGAAAACTAGGGAAACCTTCAATGAGCTGGATTGACACAATAACCACAATAGACTCAAACATGCCAACCATTGTGAAGCTGGCGCTTGACCAGACAACATTTCATTCTGTTATATATAAGGTCGCTATGAGTCTTCAGTATGGATTACACCTCAACATAAAGAAAGCAAAAATCCTCACAACTGGACCAATGAGCAACATCATGATAAACGGAGAAAAGATTGAAGTTGTCAAGGATTTCATCTTACTTGGATCCACAATCAACAGCCGTGGAAGCAGCAGTCAAGAAATCAAAAGACGCATTGCATTGGGCAAATCTGCTGCAAAGGACCTCTTCAAAGTGTTGAAGAGCAAAGATGTCACCCTGAAGACTAAGGTGCGCCTGACCCAAGCCATGGTATTTTCAATCATATATGCATGTGAAAGCTGGACAATGAATAAGGAAGACTGAAGAAGAGTCGATGCCTTTGAATTGTGGAGTTGGAGAAGAATATTGAATATACCATGGACTGCCAAAAGAACGAACAAATCTGTCTTGGAAGAAGTGCAGCCAGAATGCTCCTTAGAGGCAAGGATTGCGAGACTGTGTCTTACATACTTTGGACATGTTGTCAGAAGGGATCAGTTCCTGGAGAAGGACATCATGCTTGGCAGAGTACAGGGTCAGCGGAAAAGAGGAAGACTCTCAATGAGGTGGATTGACACAGCCGCTGCAACAATGGGCTCAAGCATAACAACAATTGTAAGGATGGCGCAGGACTGGGCAGTATTTCGTTCTGTTGTGCATAGGGTTGCTATGAGTTGGAAATGACTCGACGGCACCTAATAACAACAACAACAACAATGAGCAGGCACCGACTCCACAGTAACTGAGAACATCTCCCTCTGAGCTGAAGACCTGACAAACTTTGCCTGCATTCCTCCCCACCATCCACTCTGATATCATCTCATGCCCCTCTGTCCCTGGTTCACTCTGCTCTAGCCCCTGAACCTCCATGCTGTTTCTGGAACATTCCACTGGCTATGTACTTGCTGTCACCTCTCCCTAGAACAGTCCCTCCACACAGCCACAGAGCTCTGTTCAAATTTCATTATATCCTAGAGTCTTTATTGACACCCCTATATAAGATAGCTACTCCTCATTTTTGCCCCTAGCCCACTCCCTGCCCTGGTTACTTTTTCCTCCATCACACTTCTCACATTGCTGCTTTTACATAGCACATTATAAAATATTTATTGTTTGCCATTATTTGTTTCCCCCAACACACAGACATGCATACAATTTGAGGTCCAACTGAATGGCTGAATAAAGAAAAAAATTTTCATTCCATGTACATTGTGTAGCTTGCCTTCATCAACGTGAAGAATGAAAGGACTGGAACCAATTAAAGATGGACAGTAGTTTCTGTTTCATGTCGATCTTTAAGGTCTGCACTGCAGTGCTCTTTCTGAATTACCCAGTTTATTACTTCTTAAATGGGAGTGTCTCCATTTATGTGATGTGATCCACTGTGCTGGTAATCCACTCATTAGGGATTCTCAATTATGCATTCATAGGACCAATAACTACCTTGAGGAAACCATTACAGATTTCCATGTGGAGTCCCAGAGGATTTAAGAAAAGCCTTGGAGCTTATGGGGAGTGCCCTAGTTTTATGATCTGTCCAGACCTCTGAGTCAGCTTGATGAGTGATAATCCCAATTTGGGGACCCTAGGAACTGCAATGGTACCAAATGACAGAGTATGCAACTGAAAAGCAGCAACTCTTTTGGCTCCCTCTTTTTATAACACGGAAACCCTGGTGGTGCAGTGGTTAAATGTTACAGCTGCTAACCAAGAGGTCAGCAGTTCGAATCCACCAAGGCGCTCCTTGGAAACTCTATGGGGCAGTTCTACTCTGTCCTATAGGGTTGCTATGAGTTGGAATTGACTCCACGGCACTGGGTTTGGTTTGGTGGGTTTTATAACACAAAAGAACCTCAAATGAGTGCTTTTGGTGTTGCTGTTTTCATCTGCTCTTTTCAGCTGGGGAGAAAGAGTCTGGCATTCATGTTCTGGGTCATCAACATGTTACAGGTAGACAACTCAAAGAATTTAGGTGGAAGTGCTGGAGAGAGCACTGAGTGCACTATACCCATTTAACATATTAAGAAACTAAGGCCTGAGACCCAAGTGGCTTGCACAGGATCTCAGAGCTAAGTACTAGCTGAAATGGCAGAAGAACTCAGGACTGGAAGTGACCTTCAAGAGCTCTACATTATATCTGCAGGAACTGAAGTGTAGCAGATTAAGGCTACTTGCCAACAATCCCCCAGCCATTCAGGGGGGAGCAGAAACTAGGACTCAGGCCTCCTAAACCCTAATCCAGAACTCTGTGTACCTAATCACTGAACCACTGAGTGGTTCATCTCTAGGCAAAATGATACAGGCTTTCCATTCTTTACTGAAATTCTCTCTTAGAAGTTGGGGCTGGTGGTAGATGAGAGAAGGCAATTTTTAAGTTGAGGCAATGGTCTGATAAAATCAGTCTGCGTACGTTTTTGATAAGTCAACCCTCACTTTAACCCCTGTGAGTATGTTGATGTGCAAATGCTCACTGAGTGAAGATATCCATGATCTAGCTTTCAAAAGGTGATTCATTGCTCTTTAAACCAGTTTTATGCAGCGATTCTCAAAATGTGGTCCCTGGACAGGCAGCATTGGCATCACCTGGGAAATGTTAATTCTTAGAGCCCATCCCAGTATTACAAGATCAGACATTCTGAGGGTGAGCCACAGCAACCTGTGTTTTAATAAGTGCTCAGAGGATTCTGGTGTGCACTTAAGTTTGGAAAGCTCCGGTTTAGTAGCTGCTGTTGGTGCCTTGCCTGATACCCTGGGATCCTTTTTTTCACCAAGCTGCAGGTGCTGTGGCTAAGAAGTCATACCTGAAACCTTCTCCAGAGGATGCCTTTGGGCAACTGGAACTGTCTCACCTGGAGAGCTTTGGGTCCCCCACCCTCCACACACACTGGCTGTGGGAGCAATGACTGATTGGTACAGGTTGCCAAAGCCCTTTTGCCTGAAGATGGGGCCGACTGCCATGCTGCTGATGCTCCAGAATTCCCTGTGGGATCAGGGCAGTGCTAGACTTCTCCTGAAACCCCACCCTTGTTTAGCTGTCTCCTGCCCTATCTTGCTTTCCTCACTCCCTTACAGATTGCTCCTGCAAGCACCCCCTCAATCAATTGCTTGGCTATGAATCGCCATCTGAGACTCTGCTTCTGGGGAACTTGACCCAACAGAGTTAGCAAGTTCACCTCTTGTGGGTGAACATGTGGGGCTGGGCATATAGGAAGACCATTCTTGGTGAGTCACTTTATCCAGATCTGAGCAGCCCATTTTGCACACTACTTTAAGACTCATTTCCACAGTTGTCACACCCCACCTACAAATTTGAAGGTTTCCTTGACTAGATGGTAATTCAATCTCATACAGTTTGATTCTAGGAGGAAGAAACTGGGTGATCAATTGTCTCCTTTGAACCAGTCAGAATTGCTGTTTTAAGTGTAATATGTAGTTTGATTTTGTTGAGATTAGGACTAATTCGTGAATTCAATGTGGTCATTAGAGAAATCTATTCCATTTGTTTTGGGTCATCTTGTCTCAGGAGGCACATATGGAATGTCCAAAGATCTCGTTCCCAGGATCAGCTCTTCTTTGTGGAAAAAAAAAAACCAAAAACCCAAAACCAAACCCATTGCTGTCAAGTCGATTCGGACTCATAGCGACCCTACAGAACAGAGTAGAACTGCCCCATAGGGTTTCTAAGGAGTGGCTGGTGGATTCAAACTGCCGACCTTTTGGTTAGCAGCTGAGCTCTTAACCACCGCGCCACCACGGCCCCTGCTTTGGGAAAGGGCCACCATATTTCCAAGTTTGAACTCCAAAAGTGCCTTTTAAGGAACTCCTCCTCCAGCCCTTAAATCATGGGGAAAGGGAGCCCTAGGGAACTCTCCACTGTGAAATGGAACCAAGATTCAATGAAGAGTCTGTTCCCCGGATGCTCTCCCATCTCTCTCAGCTCTGGAATTCTTGGTTCCCACAGAACCTGAAACAGACGGTTGGAAGTTTGATTCTAGCATGTGGAGCTTGAGCCTGCCTCCAAGTGAAACTTACCTCTGAGTTGGCTGGGAGCCACCTTTCCTAATATATTTACTTTCCATCCTCCTATGTGACCTGATGCAGGAGTCAAGTATGGGCATGAATCAGTTTCGAGCACAATGGAAATGAACTGTCGCAATTGTCATGTCATAGGGTTGGGATGAGCCTTAAGCAGATTTTTCCATTCTTTAAGACTTAACAAGACAAAACTATATTTAAAAGAATCTATTCTCATCAGAATTCACTGTAAAATTCAGTTATCCCTAATAGGATGTTCTTTTTAAATTTGTAAAAGAATTTATTGAGGTGAAATTCACATAATATAAAACCAACCATTTTAAAATGAACCATTCAGTGGCATTTAATACCTTCATGATGTTGTGAAAACCACCACTCAGGATGTTCTTTTTTTTTTTTTTTTTTAACAAACCTGGATATCTCACATTACAGATTAAGCTAATTTCTTTTTATGTAGCCTCCGCAGAACAGTATACTGGAATGCTCTGCTCAAAAGCCTTGTGAGAAAAAGTCAAAACTCAGTTGGGAGAAATAATACTAATGGACGTTGATTTTAAGGATGAGCTGACTATTCATTTCTCTAGACACTCCTCATTTTAGTCCCGGTAGACAATTGGAGAGCTGACCATTTAGATCACATTGTTGGAGGCTCTGTGAAAAATGGCTTTTGCTGAGAAGTGCATCGATGTTAACCCTTCTTTGCTTCATACAGAGGGATCTTTTACTGAACACCCCAGCATAGCAGCAATCACATTTATTCTAGAGGTGCTATTGAGAATGGCACCCCATGTGGAAGCTTGCATGGGAAACTCATAGCGACCCTATAGGACAGAGTAGAACTGCCCCATAGAGTTTCCAATGAGCGCCTGGTGGATTCGAACTGCCGACCTTTTGGTTAGCAGCCACAGCTCTTAACCACTACACCACCAGGGTTTGCATGTGCTAGGACATGCCTTATTTCCCCAGAATTACTGGCATGCTTTCTTTCTTGATCAACATGAATTACATACTTGGTTGACTATTTTTCCCTTTTTGAGTGGGCCATCTGAAAGCTTAGAGCCAAATTTTTGGCTCATCTTTGGTGTGGACTTGTATAATTATGTTCTAATTTTCCCTGTTTTTGTCCCTGTGCATGTTTCCAGGCCCTGCGCTTTAAATTTACTATCTATTTCATTTGAGGAAACCTAGGGATCCATCTAGAATACGCTACATATCAAGGCAGGGAGAAAATACAGCTGAAGCATTATAATCATCCCTAATCTTAAAAAACTTTATCAAACCACCCCTTGCTCTTTAATACAAGCAAAACAACTAAATAAATCATGCAGTGGCCTATATTCTGAAATGGGATTAGGCTTTACAAAACCAAAAAACCAAACCCATTGCCACTGAGTCAATTCTGACTCATAGTGACCCTATAGCACAGAGTAGAACTACCCCATAGGGTTCCCGAGGAGCGTCTGGTGGACTCAAACTGCCGACCTTTTGGTTAGCAGCCATAGCACTTAACCACTACACCACCAGGGTTTCCAGAATTTATAAGGACAATTAAAATGTTAGCTGTGGTTACAAGCAGGGGGAGGACCCAGATATACAATCACTGAGGGAGGGAAGATAGTACTTGCCCAATGTGCAGAAGCAAAATGAGCAGGAGGACATCTCTGTCTATGTAAGAGAATGTTGCAAACACACACAGCAGTGAGGCAGGAGGGTGGTGAAGTGAGGGAGCAGTTGGGGGAAATGTCCCACAAGACCTTGCTTGCAGCGTGGATCTCCCGGCAACAGCCGCTGGAGGGCTAAGCAGGAACTTGTGGAACATCAAGAACACGCGGCTACTGTAATCTTCCTGTGCGACTGATCCCCAACAGTTTATCTCTTGTTAGCTATCTGTGACAGGCTATCTGATCATCTTGGTGTGGGATGCATTTTCCTTTTCACAAAAGGTTGAGTTAAAAATGATTGAGGAACCAGAGTCGGTGGAAAAGGAGTCTGGGGAAGGCTGGTGAGAGGAAAAGAGTTAGGGAATTGCTTATACTTTGTAGTGGCCATGAATGTTTGTCTCAGACATCTAGTGCTGCTATAAGAGAAATACCACCAGTGGATGGCTTTAACAAAGAGAAATTTATTTCTTCACAGTAAAGTAGGCTAAAAGTCCAAATTCAGGGTATCAGCTCCAGGGGAAGTTCTTTCTCTCTCTGTGGGCCTTCTCATCAACCTTCCCCCAGACTAGGAGCTTCTCTATGCAGGGACCCCAGGTCCAAAGGACGCACTCTGTTCCCGGCACTGCTTTCTTGGTGGTTTGAGGTCCCCCTGTCTCTCTGCACACTTTTTTCTCTTATCTCTCAAGAGATTGCCTCAAGACACAATCCAATCTCGTCTGTAGACTGAGTCCTGCCTCATTAACACAACTGCCACCCACCCTCCCTCATTAACATCGATGCAGAATTTACACCATATAGGAAAATCACACAATACCAGAAATCATGGCCCAAGCCAAATTGATACACACATTTTTGGGGGGACATAATTCAGTCCATGACAATGTTTTTTCCTCTTTTTTTTTCCCTTTTCTTAATAGTTTTTATTATGCCAGTTGACCTAGATGTCCCCTGAAATCATGGTCCCCAAACCCCCGCCCCTGCTACTCTGGCCTCTGAAGCATTCGGTTTATTCAGGAAACTTCTTTGCTTTTGATATAGTCCAGTTGTGCTGACCTCTCCTGTATTGTGGATGTCCATCCCTTCACCTGAATTAGTTCTTATCTACTATCTAATTAGTGAGTCCCCCCTCCCTCCCCCTCTTCCTCCCCCTCTCATAACCATCAAAGAATATTTTCTTCTCTATTTAGACTATTTCTTGAGTTCTAATAATAGTGGTCTCATACAATATTTGTCCTTTTGCATCTGACTAATTTCACTCAGCATAATGCCTTCCAGGTTCCTCCATGTTATGAAGTGTTTCAGATTCATTGTTGTTCTTTATCGATGCGTAGTATTCCATTGTGTGAATATACCATAATTTATTTATCCATTCATCCGTTGATGGACTCCTTGGTTCCTTGCAGCTTTTTCCTGTTATAAACAGTGCTGCAATGAACATGGGTGTGCATATATCTGTTTGTACCATGGCTCTTATTCCTCTAGGATATATTCCAAGGAGTGGGATTGCTGGATCGTATGGTAGTTCTATTTCTAGCTTTTAAAGGAAGCACCAAATCGATTTCCAAAGTGGTTGTACCATTTTATATTCTCACCAGCAGTGTATAAGTGTTCCAGTCTCTCCACAAACTCTCCAACATTTAATATTCTGTGTTTTTTGGATTAATGCCAGCCTTGTTGGAATGAGATGGAATCTCATTGTAGCTTTGATTTGCGTTTCTCTAATGGCTAATGATCATGAGCATTTTCTCATGTATCTGTTAGCTACCTGAATGTCTTCTTTAGTGAAGTGTCTGTTCATATCCTTTGCCCATTTTTTAATTGGGTTATTTGTCTTTTTGTTGTTGAGTTTTTGCAGTAATGTGTAGATTTTAGACATCAGCCACTGATAGGAGATATCATAGCTAAAAACTTTTTCCCAATCTGTAGGTAATCTTTTTACTCTTTTGGTGAAGTCTTTGGATAAGCATAGGTGTTTGACTTTTAGGAGCTCCCAGTTATCTAATTTTTACCTAACTGTTTTATCTGTTTTTGCAGTTCTAGTAATGTTTTGTGTATTGTTTATGCCATGTATTAGGGCTCCTAGTGCTGTTCCTATTTTTTCTTCCATGAACTTTATTGTTTTGGATTTTATATTTAGGTCTTTGATCCATTTTGAGTTGGTTTTTGTGCATGGTGTGAGGTATGGGTCCTGTTTCATTTTTTTTTTGCAGATGGATATCCACTTATGCCAGGACCATTTGTTAAAGAGCGTCTTTTCCCCATTTAACAGACTTTGGGCCTTTGTCAAATATCAGTTGCTCATATGTGGATGGATTTATGTCTGGATTCCCAATTCTGTTCCATTGGTCTATGTATCTGTTCTTGTACCAGTACCAGGCTGTTTTGACTACTGTGGTGGTATCATATGTTCTCAAGTCAGGTAGTGTGAGGCCTCCCACTTTGTTCTTCTTTTTCAGTAATGCTTTACTATCCAGGGCCTCTTTCCCTTACATATGAAGTTGGTGATTTGTTTCTCCCTCTCATTAAACAATGTCACTGGTATTTGGATCGGGATTGCATTGTATCTATAGATCGCTTGGGGCATAATAGACATTTTTACAATGTTGAGTCTTCCTATCCATGAGCAAGGTATGTTTTTTTCATTTATGAGGGTCTCTTTTAGTTTCTTGCAGTATTTGTCCTGTAGTTTTCTTTGTATAGGTCTTTTATGTCTCTGGTTAGATTTATTCCTAAGTACTTTATCTTCTTAGGGGCTATTGTAAATTGTATTGATTTGGTGATTTCCTCTTCGTTGCTCTCTTTGTTGATGTAGAAGAATCCAACTGATTTATGTATATTTATCTTGTATCCTGAAACTCTGCTGAACTCTCCTATTAGTTTCAGTAGTTTTCTTAAGGATTCTTTAGGTTTTTCTGTGTATAAGATCATGTCATCTGCAAACAGAGATACTTTTACTTTTTCTTTGCCAATCTGGATGCTCTTTATTTCTTTATCTAACCTTATAGCTCTGGCTAGGACCTCCAGCACAATGTTGAATAAGAGTGGTGATAAAGGGCCTCCTTGTCTGGTTCCTGCTCTCAATGGGAATGGTTTCAATCTCTCTCCATTCAGGATGATGTTGGCTGTTGGCTTTGTATAAATGCCCCTTATAATTTTTTTTATAATGTTTAGGAATTTTCCTTCTATTCCTATTTTGCTGAGAGTTTTTATCATGAATGAGTGTTGGACTTTGCCAAATGCTCTGCATCAATTGATAAGATCATGTGGTTCTTGTCTTTTGTTTTATTTACATGATGGATTACATTGATTGTTTTTCTAATGTTGAACCTTCCCTGCATACCTGGTATGAATCCTACCTGGTCATGGTGAATTATTTTTTTTGTATATTGTTGAATTCTATTGGCTAGAATTTTGTTGAGGATTTTTGCATCTAAGTTCATGAGGGATATGGCCTGTAATTCTCTTTTTTGTGGAGTCTTTACCTGGTTTTGGTATCAGGGTTATGCTGGCTTCATAGAATGAGTTAGGTAGTATTCCATCCTTTTCTATGCTCTGAAATAACTTTAGTAGTTGTGGTGTTAACTCTTCTCTGAAAGTTTGGTAGAACTCTCCAGTGAAGCTGTCAGGGCCAGGGGTTCTCTTCGTTGGGAGTTTTTTGGTTACTTTTTCAATCTCTTCTTTTGTTACAGGCTTATTCAGTTGTTCTGTCTCTTTTTCTGTTAGTTCTGTCCTATAGGGTCGCTATGAGTCGGAATCGACTCGACGGCACTGGGATTAGGTAGACAGTGTGTTTCTAGAAATCTGTGCATTTCCTCTAGGTTTTCAAATTTGTTAGAGTACAACTTGTCATAATACTCTGTTATGATTCTTCTCATTTCAGTTGGGTCTGTTGTGATATCGCCCATTTCATTTCTTATCTGGGTTATTTGCTTCGTCTCCTGTTTTTCTTTTGTAAGTCTGACCAGTGGTTTATCAATTTTGTTAATCTTTTCAAAGAACCAGCTTTTGGTCTTGTTAACTCTTTCAATTGTTTTTTTCTGTTTTCTGTTTCATTTACTTCTGCTCTAATTTTTATTATTTGCTTTCTTCTGGTGCCTAAAGGTTTCTTTTGTTGCTCTCTTTCTATTTGTTCAAGTTGTAGGGATAATTCTTTGATTTTGGCCCTTTCTTCTTTTTGGGTGTGTGCATTTATTGATATAAATTGGCCTCTGATCACTGCTTTTGCTGTGTCCCAAAGGTTCTGATACGAAGTGTTTTCATTCTCATTGGATTCTATGGATTTCTTTATCCATCCTTGATGTCTTCTATAACCCAGTCTTTTTTGAGCAGGGTATTGTTCAGTTTCCAAGTGTTTGATTTCTCTTCCCTGCCTTTTCTGTTCTGTACTTCTACTTTTATGGCCTTATAGTCAGAGAAGATGCTTTGTAATATTTTGATGTTTTGGATTCTGTTAAGGCTTGCTTTATATGTGGTCTATTCTAGAGAATTTCCATGTGCATTGGAAAAGAAAGTATACTTGGATGCCGTTGGGTGGACTGTTTTGTATATGTCTATGAGGTCAAGTTGGTTAATTGTGGCATTTAGCTCTTCTGTGTCTTTATTGAGCTTCTTTCTGGATGTTCTGTCCTTCACTGAAAGTAGTATGTTGAAGTGTCTCCTACTATTATCGTGGAGCTGTCTATCTCACTTTTCAATGCTGTTAGAGTTTATGTACCTTGAAGCCCTGTGATTGGGTGCATAAATATTTAATATGGTTATATCCTCCTGGTATATTGTCCCTTTAATCACTATATAATGTCCTTCCTTATCCTCTGTGGTGGATTTAACTTTAAAGTCTATTTTGTCAGAAATTAATATTGCCACTCCTGCTCTTTTTTGATTGTTGTTTGCTTGATATGTTTTTTCCCATCCTTTGAATTTTAGTTTATTTGTGTCTCTAAGTCTAAGGTGCGTCTCTTGTAGGCAGCATATAGCTGGATTGTGTTTTTTTATCCATTCTGCAACTTTCTGTCTCTTTATTGGTGCATTTAGTCCATTTACATTCACTGTGATTATAGATAGGTATGAGTTTAGTGCTGTCATTTTGATGCCTTTTTTTGTGTGTGTTGTTGACATTTTTCCACTTACTTTTTTGTGCTGAGAAGTTTTTCTTTGTGAATTGTGTGTTCATCTTTGTCATTGTGGTTGAATTTGTTTTTGCTGAGTCTTTAGGTTTATCTTATTTTTTATTTTGAAGTGTAGGATTATCAGTCTTCTTTGTGGTTACCTTGATATTTACCCCTATTTTTCTAGGTATCTCCCTATATCGCCTTGATTTCCTCTGCATATGGAAGATCTATGTCTACTTTATTTAGTCCCTCTTTATTGATTATTGTCATCTTTTACATAATGACATCACTGATTCCCTGTTTTGAGCATTTATTATTATTTTTTAATCTTGATTTATTTTTATGATTTCCCTATCTAAATTAATATCTGGTTGCTCTGTTCTGTGTTCTAGTGTTGGGTTGGTATCTGATATTATTGATTTTCTAACCAGAGAATTCCCTTTAGTATTTCTTATAGTTTTGGTTTGGTTTTTACAAATTCCCTAAGCTTCTGTTTACCTGTAAATGTCTTAATTTCACCTTCATATTTGAGAGACAGTTTTGCTGGATATATGATCCCTGGCTGGCAATTTTTCTCCTTCAATGCTTTATATATGTCATCCCATTGCTTTCTTGCCTGCATGGTTTCTGCCGAGTAGTCCGAACTTATTGATTCTCCTTGTAGGTGACTTTTCGCTTATCCCTGGCTGCTCTTAAAATTTTCTCTTTATCTTTGGTTTTGGCAAGTTTGATGATAATATGTCTTGGTGAGTTTCTTTTGGGATCTACCTTGTATGGGGTTTGGTGAGCATCTTGGATAGATATCCTTTCATCTTTCACGATATCAGGGAAGTTTTCTGCCAACAAATCTTCAGCAGTTCTCTCTGTATTTTCTGGTATCCCTCCCTGTTCTGGTATTCCAATCACGTGCAAGTTATTCTTCTTGATAGAGTCCCACATGATTCTTAGGATTTCTTCATTTTTTAAAATTCTTTTATCAGATTTTTCTTCAAATATATTGGTGTCAAGTGATTTGTCTTCCATCTCACAAATTCTGCATTCTGGTTCCTCAATTCTGCTCCTCTGATTTTCTACTGAGTTGTCTAATTCTGTAATTTTATTGTTAATCTTCTGAATTACTGTATGCTGTCTCTCTGTGGATTATTGCAGTTTGTTAAATTTTTCGTTATATTCTTGAATAATCTTTTCAATTTCTTCAACTGCTTTATCTATGTGTTCCTTGGCTTTTTGTTTGTTGCCTGATCTTGTTCATGATGTTGTTCTGAGACAGGTAGGGTTAACTGTTCTGGCGGAACAAAAGAGCTGTTAAAAGATTACCATCTAGAAGTTGGGTAAACAAGAACCACACCCTGTCAACATGAGATAAGGCTGAAACAACCTGTGAGTTACTACCTCCTTTTTAGTGTTTTTCTAGTCCCTTCCCCCTTTACAGGCTCCCACATGCACAGAAGAACAAAGTGTGACTGCTGTTTAACCTTCCTTAGCCCTCTGAAGATGGTGATGTAGTGCCAAAGATAGTGCGCTTGTGCTATATCCCATAATAAGTGATGTCAAGGTCTGCCAAGAGGACTACATCTTGAGTATCAGCAGATTCCATATTGGATTCTAGATGCAGGCACAACCTAATTAACATGCACCGCCATTCTGAGAAGTACCCGACCCTTGAAAGAAGCCCACTAAATATTCATTACTCTGTTGTCTTCACCGAACCCATATAAGCCCTAGCCCTGCTTCCCTTTTTGAGTCAGTCTCTTGAAGAGGCTTCGATCCCTGCTGACTCCTTTTGCCTGATTCAAGCAAAATAAAGCTTTCTGAAGATAAAGTTTGTCTTTTGCATGTATTCTTACTCGGGAAAAGACAAGCACCCTTTGTGTCAGATAGGCAGTTGGTAACAGTTCCTGATGTTGTTCCTGATGTCTTGAAAAGTTCTATATATTAATCTTTTGTATTCTACATCTGGTAATTCCAGGAATACATCTTCATCCGGAATAGTTCTTGATTCTCTGTTTTGGGAGTTTGTTGAAGCAATCGTGGTCTGCTTCTTTATGTGATTTGATATTGACTGTTGTCTCTGAGCCATCTATAAGTTATTGTATTATTTTATGTTTGCTCACTGTGTCCTAGTCTCTTGCCTTTGTTTTGTTTTGATATAGCCAAATAGGCTACTAGAGTGAGCTAACTTGTTTATTGGAGCCTTTGAAGCACTAATGTCCTGTTACCAGATGGCTAGAGCTGTTACCAGGTATATGAGCCATTCAGTATTCTTGTATAGATTCAGCTCAGGTGTCCTGATAATCAGTCACCCAGTGTGTGGTGTAGGCTCTCACCTACTATCTTAGGGGAGCAGTGGTGATGGGTGTATGCACTGGTTTCTGGTAGCAGCAGGGGGTCACACTCTGAGGAAGGCAGGGGGCTGACAGCCTTCCCTGAAGTGTCAATGAGGAGTGAGCATCTCTGTTCTTTAGAGTGCTCTGGTGGATAGGCTCTGGAGCTGTACCTTAGGCACCCAATGCTTATACCTGTAAGGACTGGTAGGCACCACTATCCTTTCGCAGGTGGCTAGGTGGTGTGGATGGCACATCCAGTCCTCAGACTCCTCTGGGTAGGTGAAGGCCCTGTTTACTAGGCAGAGCAGTATCAGACCTCCAAAACCTGTCGGTCCACTGCACAGCTGTAACAGTTAGAGTCAGATCTCAAACAGATTTGCCCTTGCGATATAATAGCCACCTGGATCCATGTAGGGGTAACAGACAAAGTCTGTGGATCGCTTATGCCTGGACTGGAGGTACTTCTGCTCTGAGCTTCCAGGTTAGGGTAGTCTGCAGAGTATTTTTCCCCCCTTTTGTTGATTTGTTCCTTCTCCCAGGCCAGGAGGTTCTGTCTCAGGCCCAGGGAAATCAACTGTTAATGAAGCTGGCTGGGACAGAGAAGGGAGGGATCAGACAGATAGGAGAGAGCTCTTTCAAAAGAAGGAACTATTAGATCCACCTGCTGTGGTAAATTAGACAAAATCACTTATCTTGCGTCCAGAGTGCTGTTTTATCTCAGATTCCAGAGGCGTATGTAGCTGGGTCCCAGCTGAGATTGCCCCAGGGGGTTAGGGCTGCGTCCCGCGCTTGCCTTCTTTCACTGAAGCAGCTGTGTCCTAAACTCCACAGCCAGTCCCATGGCCGGCATGCCAGGGGGTCAGTGTGCTGGCACTTTGGTTGCCTTCTTTCGCTGAAGCAGCCGCTTCCTAAACACCGCAGCCAGCCCTGTGGTAGACCCACTACAGGGTCAGGGGTGCGCCACTCCACTTGCCTTCTTTCACTGAAGCTGCTGTGTCTCTGGGAACTACCATCAGACCTGCCACAGTTGTACCAAAGAACAGTGCCAAGGAATAGGAGCTGAGGCACTGTGCGGGCTCAGCAACTCCTTGCTGCTTCTGCACCGTCTCTCCCTCCCCTGTTGCTCAGACCCATTCCTTAATTTTGCCTTTGATGCTCAGGGATTCTAGCTTGTCATATATATAATTGATTCACTTGTTTTTTTTGGGTCTTTGTTGTAAGAAGGATTGGCAGAAGCTATTGACTCATTTGCCCTCTTGGTCCTGCCTCTTTTTTCTCTTTTTTGATTGTTTGATTGTTTTTGGTATGGCACCCAGGAAACAGTTTTGAAGGAAAATGTAGAAGAGCACAAACAAGAATGATAACAAAAATACTAAGTATGTCCTAGTTCCCACATGAAGTGTAACCATGATCAGTGATAAGAAAACTCAACTTTTGGGAAAACTCATGCCCCCAAATACACAAGAATAGTTTTAGGGCATAAATGAGCTTTATGGCATTGTGACAGAACTGTGAAGATCTGAGATGCAAATGGTTGAGAGATTCATTTCATCAAAGAGGTCTTTGTTCATCAGCTTCAATTTAGCATTTTTTCTGCTTGTCATTGAAAATGCTGCTGAAGCTACATTTAAAGACTCCATGGCTATTTCCCCTTACATTGCTTTCTTTAATCAATCTTTTGCCCTGTGGGTTATCCTTCATCCTAACCTTGAGAACAACTGCCAGCCCCAATTTCTCCCCTCCTCAGCCTCAGGCAGATGCCCAGTCCTTTCCTTGAAGGAAGACTGATAGTTTGCTCTTCCTTAAGGCTTTTGCCTATCTCATTGGCAATGGAGGGCAGTGGTGGTTCAGTGGTAGAATTCTCCTCTTCCATGTGGGAGACCAGGGCTCAATTCCTGACCAGTGCACCTCATGCACAGCCACCACCCATCTGTCAGTGGAGTCCTGTGTGTAGCTATGATGCTGAACAGGTTTCAGAGCTTCAGACTAAGATAGACTAAGAAGAAATGCCTGGTAATCTACTTCTGAAAATCAGCCAATTAAAACCCTATGGATCACAATGGTCTGATCCCATTGTGCATGGGGTTGCTATGAGTTAGGGGGCCACTCACTGGCAGCTGTCTTAGTCATCTAGTGCTGCTATAACAGAAATATCACAAGTGGATGGCTTTAACAAAGAGAAGTTTATTCTGTCACAGTCTCATAGAGTACAAGTCCAAATTCAGGGCATCAGCTACAGGGGAAGGCTTTCTCTGTTGGCTCCGGAGGAAGGTCTGAGCCATCAATCTTCCCTTGGTCTAAGAGCTTCTCCGCACAGGAACCTCAGGTCCAAAGGATACGCTCTGCTCCTGGCACTGCTTTCTTGGTGGTATAAGGTCCCCCTGTCTCTCTGCTTGCTTCTCTCTTTTATATCTCAAGAGAGATTGGCTTAAGACACTATCGAATCTCATAGATCTCATCAATATAACTGCCACTAATCCATCTCATTACATCATAGTGATAGGATTTACAGCACATAGGGAAATCACATCAGATGATAAAATGGTAGACGATAATACAAAACTGGGAAGTATGAGCCATGTTGACAGATATTTTAGGGGGACACAATTCAATCCATGACAGCAGCTAACAACAACAACAAGTGAGAGTGATTGGAGAGCCCCAAGTTGGCTGGAGGGAAAACCAAGAACCAACTCAAGCCAGAACAAAAGCCTCCCAAATGCTCAGAAATTGGCATCCCCAGGCACCTGGGGAAGTTGTAGGCAGGTGCAGCTGAAAGTAAGTGTATTTGCCAGACATCTTTATAAGCAGGTAGACCCCTGGAAGAAGGTTTTCTGGAAATATTCAATCAGTGAGATTGGACTCTGGAAGAAGGATGCTAACCCCAGCCAAGGGTAGTGGTACTGTGCTGGAAACGGGCCAATTCTCTAGAAGTCTGCACACTGATGGGTAGTACCCAAGGCCTTTCCTCTTATTTGAATCTCAAGCTGTTATCCAGGCTTATACCCACAGACAGGACATGGAAAGCTACCTCTCTGGATAAACTCTCATAGCCTTGTTCCTAGTGGCTAAGCATGCCCCACAACACAAAAAGACTGGCCTATGTGCATCAGTTATCTGTTGCCACAATAATACTATGTAAAAAATCACTCCTAAACTCAATGGCTTAAAAACCAACTATTTATTCTTGCTCATGAGTCTGTAGGATGACTGAGTGGTTCTTTATTTTGGCTGTGCTTACTTTTGCATGTGTGGTCAGATGCAGGTGAAGTCAGTGGCTCTGCTGATCTTGGCTAGGCTCTCTCATATGTTTGGGGGTTGATTGTCTGGCTGTTGGCTGATCATTGGGTGGTCTAAGATATCTTTGGCTGAGATAGCTGGTTTGACTCAGCTCTAATCCATGTGGTCTCTCCTCTTCCAGCAGGTTAGCTCGGCATGTTCAAATGGTAGATGCAAAGTTCCAAATGAGGGTGGAAGCTGCAAGACCTCTTGAGGCCTAGGCTTGGAACTGATGCATAATCACTCTGCTGCCACATTCTTTTGGCCAAAGCAAGTCACAAGGCCAGCCCAGATTCAAGGGTATGTCTTAGTTTCTTAGTGCTGCTATAATACCACAAGTGGGTGGCCTTAACAAATAGAGATATATTTGCTCACAGTTTAGGAGGCTAGAAGTCTGTATTCAGGTCATGGACTCTAGGGGAAGACTTTCTCTCTCAGTCAGCTCTAGGGGAAGGTCCTTGTCTCTTCAGCTTCTGTTTCCTGGTTCTTTGGCCATCTTCATGTGGCATGTATTTTCCCCTCTGTTTGTGCTTCCTTCTTTGTGCCTAATCTGCTCTTTTTAGATCTAAAAGGTGATTGGTTTAAGACACACCCAACACTGATATGGTCTCATTAACATAACAAAGAAAGTCCTATCCCCAAATGGCATTACATCCACAAGTATAGGGATTTAGAATTTATAACAACTATTTTTGGTGGACACAATTCAATCCATAACAGGGTGCAAAATAGACTCTGCCTCTTTAGAGAAAGGCACTGCAAAGCCATGTGGCAAAGAGCAAGGATGTGGGAAGGGGTCAAGGATTGCATCATTTGCAATAAATCTACCATACCATTATTTTTTTTTTTAATAATTTTTGGATGTGTCATCATGACACAACTTCTGGATGTTTTCATTTTAACATTAAAAGCAGGAATTCAGTAAAAATGAAATAGGAGCAGGTAGTCTCCTAGAATCTCCTTTGACTTTTTCCATATATTCTTACCAGTAAGTAGCAAAGGTAGAAATTCATACTGAAATTGAAATAAAATAGCCAGCCTGTACATTTTCCCATGTGATGTATTGCATGACTAATGTCTCCATCTGTACTTAAAACACAGAAGCATATGGCGATAGGAGAGGCAGACAGGGGCTTCAGACAGGAAATGCATCCTGTATGTAAACTGCAGCTGGCGAGAGAAAGACACTCCACATCAGAGCAGGGGATGGAATCATTCATCCGGTCACCTAACCAGACTGAGAGCTGCAGCTTTGGTGTCTGATGCAATCTCACAGGCCCTGGCCACGATAAAACCCTTGAGTGGACAGTTTATTAAGAACATGCTCTTCAACTCCAAGGAAAGGAAAGAGGCTGACCACATTCTCATTTTCCCTGACTTAGTAACTATATTCTAGAAAGTTTCACCCTTATAGGGAAAACCAAAAACTATCCCCTGAAAGACAAATTCACAAAAGAGAGCTATTTGGGGAAATTTAGTAAGTGGGCAGGCTTCCTCCAGAACCAGAATGTCTGTGCCAAACTTTGCTTTTCAGAACTGAGTTATTGGCCAGATTTTCCAGGGCTTCTAGAATCACAGAAGATTCTGTGAAATGGGCACCCAAGATGGTAAAAGATTAGTGGCCTCCTGTTCGCTCCATGTAAGCAGAAGGAG
This sequence comes from Elephas maximus indicus, assembly GCF_024166365.1. NCBI lineage: Eukaryota > Metazoa > Chordata > Mammalia > Proboscidea > Elephantidae > Elephas > Elephas maximus. The sequence continues at coordinate 166,234,084 of NC_064846.1, forward strand.
CTGGGCTGGCCCTTGAAGTCATGTGTCTGGAGGGTTCCCAAACATCTCAGCATGTTTCTATGACTCAGTCTTCTCATCTGTGAAATGGGGGTGCGTGTCTTAGTTATATATTGTTGTGTAGCAAAACACTCTCAAAATTTAGTGGCTTAAAACAATAAACATTTATTATCTCAATTTCTGTGGGTTAGGAATTTGAGAGCAGCTTAGCTGAGTGGTTCTGACTCAGGGTCTCTCATGAGAGTGCAGTCAAGATGTCAGCCAGGGCTGCAGTCATCTGAAGGCTTGACTAGGGCTGAGGATCTGCTTCCAAGACAGTGTGCTCACGTGACCACTGACAAAAGCCCTTACTTCCTCACCACACAGACCCTCCATAGGGCTGCTTGAGTGCCCTCACAATAAGAGCTAATGATGAGACAGAGAGAGAGAGGCCATAGTACCTTTTATAAACTAATCTCTGAAGTGACATACCATGATTTCTGCTATGTTTTGTTGGTCACAGAGATGAAGCTTAGTACGGTATACAGAGGGGATTATGTTGTTGTTACTTGTCATCAATTTGGCTCCAACTCATGGCCACCCTATGTACAACATAACAAAATGTTGCCCGGTCCTGCACCATCTTCATGATTATTGGTATGTTTGAGTCCTTCGTTGCCAGCACTATATCAGGTAATATTCTGTTGTGATCATCGGGTTTTCATTGGCTAATTTTTAGAGGTAGATCACCAGGCTTTTCTTCCTAGTCTGTTTTAGTTTGGAGGTGTTAAGACCACGAAGTAGGGAATATTGGCAGTCACCTTGAAGGCTGCTGTCACAGGGAATTAGGCTTGATGAACTTTAAAGTTCCTTCCAGCTGAGTGGTTCTATGGTCTTGTGCAAAGGGGGACACAGACACACAGACCACTAGTACAAGTATGCATATAAAAGAGGCTTTACTGGGAGGAAACTTCAGGGAGATAACAAGTGGGGCGCATACAGTGCTTCCACTCCAGGTTCTCATGAAATCACAGAGGGTGGGCCATAGCTCAACTGCACATACCTGGGAAGGGGCCCCATAGAGTAGAAGCCCACCCCCCCCCAATAATGCTCTACATATCTACAGAGAAAAGGGGGCAAGGGTACTTACCTTGTTTAATCTTGTTCAGAGATAAGACCTTGTTAAAAAGGGGGAGATTTCTGGAGCCGGTGACCGGGATCACTCAGGATTTTACTTCTAAAAGGCAAAAAGGTATGTAATATAATAAACCAAAAACCAAAGCCATTGCTGTTGAGTCAATTCCGACTCATAGCGACCCTAGATACAGGTTCTCCATTCCTTATGATCTAAATGTTTTGAAAACTCCAAGTGTTTTCATTAGTAATTTGGTAGCAAAATATAACTTCGGTTATCCTGAAGTTACTTACAGTCTTTTCCCATTTAGGATGAATATGCAAACATTTCCCTGCAGAAACAGTCATGTGTTCGACTGTAGGGTGCTGCCCCAGACCCTGCAGACAGACTTCATTATAGACACTGTACAGCCTTTCTAAAATACAAGAAAGTTCAGCTCTATGAGGTGAGGAGTGCTTTTATGCAGTTAACCCCAACTAGGTGAGTTCTACAAAATACCACAGTTATCTGACCCCATAGCAGAAAATGAACTCTACCACTTCCTGGCTGGGTCTTCCACCTCACTGAAATTGAACTCCTGAAACACTAGAAATTTAAATGGGAATCTTAGTAAAATATAGGTCCACCATCCCTTACCCAAAACCTTTGGGCTCAAATGTGTTTGGAAATGTGTATTTACATGGTTGGAAATAAATACGTATATAGGGAATCATACATGATAGAGTGTTCTGGAGCCTGATCTACTTTTTATTAGCTCTGTGGCTCTGGATAAATTACTTAACCTTTCTGAGATGGAGTTCCTTATCTGTAAAATGGAAATGATGGTATTTATCTCAGGGAGTTATAATAAGAATTTAATGAGATGATGTAGCTTTAAGTATTGGGTAAATGATATCTATTCTGTTGTCTTCTGTCATTTTCTTTATTTCAAATTTTACAAACTGGACCTTGGCTCCAAGCAAACTCCTATGTATTTGGCCCTTCTATTTGGCTGGAGTCCCTCAGTGGTGTAAATGGTTAATATGCTTCTCTGCTAACTGAAAGGATGGAGGTTTGATTTTGCCCTGAGGTGCCTTGGAAGAAAGGTCTGGTAATCTACTTCCAAAAAAATCAGCCATTGGAAACCCTATGCAGCCCAGTTCTACTCTAACACACATGGGGTTGCCACGAGTCAGAGTCAGCTGGACGGCAACTGGTTTATTTGGCTAAGTGGATAAAATCATTCTCTCTTGCTTTAAGTATACTACGTAGCCACACAAGCCTAGATAAGATGTAACTGATTATACTGTAACAGTGATTAGTCAAATCAACAAATTCCCAGTTGGCCTAGATAACTGTCTTTACCTTATCAACAGACTTCAACTTTCCTAGATTTTGCTACATTTCCTGACTTATAAGATAGTGCATATTAAAGAAAGCATGCTGAAAGAAAGAGTATGTTTTAAACCCTAGCTCTGTTGTTTTGCATTGAATTTGGAACGCAAGACAATTGGCATCTAAAACCTACTTTCTTAAATGATGCGAAAAAGTGTTTTTTGGTTATTAGTCCCAAATTAGAGATTAGAATTTCAAAGAGCTGCCCAGGGAGCCAAGTTTAAACCAGTGAGCTGTAATTATTTTTGTATATGTCTCATCTGGTTAAACTAATTCTTTCCTTGATGGTGGTCTATACAGTAAGTATCATATCTGGCCCCAACTTACCCCAGAATAAAACCTTTTATGTTTTTTTTTTTTTTTGCAGTTTTTGGTGGTGAAAAAAAGGGCATAAACTGTAAGAAGTGGTTGAAACAGCTTTCTGATTAAAAAACTTTTTTTCCACCCACAAAGGTCTGTTTGTCTCCAGAGTTACCATATTTCTGTCTTAGGTCGCTGTGAGTCGGAATTGACTTGATGGCAATGGGTTTTAGTTATCTAGCACTGCTGTAACAGAAATACCACACATGGATGGCTTTAACAAACAGAAATTTACTTTCTCAAAATTTAGGAGGCCAGAAGTCCAAATTCATTCAGGGTGCCTGCTCTAGGGGAAGGCTTTCTCTCTGTCAGCTCTGGAGGAAGGTCCTTGTCTCTTTGGGCTTCTGCTCCTGGGCAGATCTTCATGTGGTTTGGCATCTCTCGTCCGCCATCTCTACTTCTTTTGCTTACTTCTTTAATCTCTTTTATATCTCAACAGAGGAGTCCTAGTAGCACAATGGTTAAGAGCCTGGCTGCTAACCAAGAGGTTGGCAGTTCAAATTCACCAGCTCCTCCTTGGAAACCCTGTGGACAGTTCTATTTGGACCTGTAGGGTCGCTATGAGTTGGAATCGACTGGACAACAACTGGTTTGGTTTTTTAATATCTCAAAAGAGATTGATTTAAGACACACCCTATAGTAATCTTGTGTCATTAACATAAAAAGACAACCCATTCCCAAATGGGATTATAACCACAGGCATTGAGGTTAGGATTTATGTCATGGATTGAATTGTGTCCCCCCCAAAATATCTGTCAAATTGGCTGGACCATGAGTCCCAGTATTGTATGATTATCGACCATTTTATGTGATTTCTCTGTGTGTAGTAAATCCTATCACTGTGATGAAATAAGATGGATTAGCAACAGTTATATTGATGAGATCTACAAGATTAGATAGTGTCTTAAGCCAATCTCTTTGAGATATAAAAGGGAGAAGCAAGCAGAGAGATGGGGGAACCTCATATCACCAAAAACACAGTGCAGGGAGCAGAGTGCGTCCTTTGGACCTGAGGTTCCTGGGCTGAGATGCTCCCAGACCAAGGGAAGACTGATGACAAGGACATTTCTCCAGAACCAACAGAGAGAGAAAGTTTTCCCCTGGAGCCAGTGCCCTGGATTTGGATTTCTAGGCTACTAGACAGTGAGACAGTGAGAGAATAAATTTCTTTCTTAAAGCCATCCACCTGTGGTATTTCCATTATAGCAGCACTAGATGACGAAGACAATTTGCAACACATATTTTGGGGGGACAAAATTCAATCCATAACACCACCAAATGTATGAAAACCAACCTAATCTCCTCCATGTAAAATTACTTTCTTCATTTGATTTTTCCCTATTCATTTTTTAAGCCCTGCAGAGGACTGATTAAATATAGAGTTGAACGTGCCCTGTTAAGGAAAGCAGTTTCATTGCACTAAAAAACAAAGGACGGGAGGCGGGGCCAAGATGGCGGACTAGGTGGACGCTACTGCGGATCCCTCTTGCAACAAAGACTCGGAAAAACAAGTGAATCGATCACATACATAACAATCTACGAACTCTGAACAACAAACACAGACTTAGAGACGGAGAACGAACAAATATGGGCAGACAGCGATCGTTTTCAGAACCAGGAGCCAGCGTACCAGGCAGGTGACCTTCGGAGCCCGATCTGGGGCAGAGCCCAGGGGGGCAGACGGCACAGACAAGGGGCCCAGCCCTACCCCCCGAACTCATCCCGGGAGGGAGCCTAGCCAGTTGGCGCGGACGGCGTAGTGGCGCAGCGGGTGGGAGAAGCACCCGGGAGGCAGTGACTGATCTTGGAGCGGGGAGAGCAGCATCCCAGCTGGGGAGCCGTCCCGCCGGGAGTTTGGCGGGAAGCGGGCGTGGCGCGAGCGTGGGGATCACCTATATTTCCCTAAAGCGACCCCGGTGGGAGGTCCCAGACGTTCGTGCGGGCGACGCCTGCCCAGTTCGCGCATCCGGCGAGGCGCACCGGAGGGAGAAGTCCCCTAGAGGAAGTGACTGGTCTTGGAGCGGGGAGAGCAGCGTCCCATCCGGGGAGCCGTCCTGCTGGGATTTTGGCGGGTGCGGGGTGGGGCGTGAGCACGGGGACCAGTTATATTCCTCAGAATTGACCCCGGAGGGGGGGCCCAGCCGTTCGTGCGGGCGACGCCCACCCAGTTCGCGCGAGCGGAGCGGCGCCGGAGGGAGAAGTCCCCGAGAGGAAGTGACTGGTCTTGGAGCAGGGAGAGCAGCATCCCAGCCGGGGAGCCATCCCGCTGGGATTTTGGTGGGTGCGGGCGGAGCGTGAACGTGGGGATCGGCTCTATATTCTGAGGTGCTACACTCCTAGCTCTCTGATCCCTCCCCCACCCTCCCCAGGCAGCTCCATTAACATCCGAATACTCTGAGCCAGAGGGAGAATTCAGATAGGGATCTGACTGCATTTTTTTTAGCTGATTACCTGGAAAAACTAGTTTCCCAGTGATGGCTCGGAGACAGCAGTCCATATCAAACCACATAAAGAAACAGACCATGACAGCTTCTCCAACCCCCCAAACAAAAGAATCAAAATCTTTCCCAAATGAAGATACAATCCTGGAATTATCAGATACAGAATATAAAAAACTAATTTACAGAATGCTTAAAGATATCACAAATGAAATTAGGATAACTGCAGAAAAAGCCAAGGAACACACTGATAAAACTGTTAAAGAACTCAAAAAGATTATTCAAGAACATAGTGGAAAAATTAATAAGTTGCAAGAATCCATAGAGAGACAGCATGTAGAAATCCAGAAGATTAACAATAAAATTACAGAATTAGACAACGCAATAGGAAGTCAGAGGAGCAGACTCGAGCAATTAGAATGTAGACTGGGACATCTGGAGGACCAGGGAATCAACACCAACGTAGCTGAAAAAAAAAAACAGGTAAAAGAATTAAAAAAAATGAAGAAACCCTAAGAATCATGTGGGACTCTATCAAGAAGGATAACTTGCGTGTGATTGGAGTTCCAGAACAGGGAGGGGGGACAGAAAACACAGAGAAAATAGTTGAAGAACTCCTGACACAAAACTTCCCTGACATCATGAAAGACGAAAGGATATCTATCCAAGATGCTCATCGAACCCCATTTAAGATTGATCCAAAAAGAAAAACACCAAGACATATTATCATCAAACTCGCCAAAACCAAAGATAAACAGAAAATTTTAAAAGCAGCCAGGGAGAAAAGAAAGGTTTCCTTCAAGGGAGAATCAATAAGAATAAGTTCAGACTACTCAGCAGAAACCATGGAGGCAAGAAGGGAATGGGACGACGTATACAGAGCACTGAAGGAGAAAAACTGCCAACCAAGGATCATATATCCAGCAAAACTCTCCAACCCCCCATATGAAGGAGAAATTAAGATATTTACAGATAAACACAAGTTTAGAGAATTTGCAAAAACTAAGCCAAGACTGCAAGAAATGCTAAAGGAGATTGTTTGGCCTGATGACCAATAATATTAGGTACCAGCACAATACAAGGTCACAAAACAGAACGTCCTGATAGCAACACAACTCAAATGGGGAAAGCACAAAAACAAACAAATTAAGATTAATTCTAAAAAATAAATAAATAAACAAAATAATACACATAACAGGGAATCATGGAAATCAATAGATAAACGATCACAATAATCAAAAAGAGGGACTAAATATAGGAGGCACTGAACTGCCAGATGGAGAGTGATACAAGGCGATATAGAACGATACAAGTTAGGTTTTTACTTAGAAAAATAGGGGTAAATAATAAGGTAACCACAAAAAGGAATATCAATTCCACAACTCAAGAAAAAAGCCAAGAAAAACGTAACGACCCAACAAACATAAAGTTAAACATTATGAAAATGAGGATCTCACAATCTACTAAGAAAAACGTCTCAGCACAAAAAAGTGTGTGGAAAAATGAAATGGCCAACAACTCACATGAAAAGGCATCAAAATGACAGCACTAAAAACTTATTTATCTATAATTACGCTGAATGTAAATGGACTAAATGCACCAATAAAGAGACAGAGAGTCACGGACTGGATAAAGAAACACGATCCATCTATATGCTGCCTACAAGAGACACACCTTAGACTTAGAGACACAAACAAACTAAAACTCAAAGGATGGAAAAAAATATATCAAGCAAATAATAAGCAAAAAAGAAGAGGAGTAGCAATATTAATTTCTGACAAAATAGACTTTAGACTTAAATCCACAACAAAGGATAAAGAAGGACACTATATAATGATAAAAGGGACAATTGATCAGGAAGATATAACCATATTAAATATTTATGCACCCAATGACAGGGTTGCAAGATACATAAATCAAATTTTAACAGAATTGAAAAGTGAGATAGACACCTCCACAATTATATTAGGAGACTTCAACACACCACTTTCAGAGAAGGACAGGACATCCAGTAAGAAGCTCAATAGAGACACGGAAGACCTACTTACAACAATCAACCAACTTGACCTCATTGACTTATACAGAACTCTCCACCCAACTGCTGCAAAATATAGTTTTTTTTCTAGCGCACATGGAACATTCTCTAGAATAGACCACATATTAGGTCATAAAACAAATCTTTGCAGAATCCAAAACATCGAAATATTACAAAGCATCTTCTCAGACCACAAGGCAATGAAGCTAGAAATCAATAACAGAAAAACTAGGGAAAAGAAATCAAATACTTGGAAAATGAACAATACCCTCCTGAAAAAAGACTGGGTTATAGAAGACATCAAGGAGGGAATAAGGAAATTCTTAGAAAGCAACGAGAATGAAAACACTTCCTATCAAAACCTCTGGGACACAGCAAAAGCAGTGCTCAGAGGCCAATTTATATCGATAAATGCACACATACAAAAAGAAGAAAGAGCCAAAATCAGGGAACTGTCCCGACAACTTGAACAAATAGAAAGTGAGCAACAAAAGAACCCATCAGGCACCAGAAGAAAACAAATAATAAAAATGAGAGCTGAACTAAATGAATTAGAGAACAGAAAAACAATTGAAAGAATTAACAAAGCCAAAAGCTGGTTCTTTGAAAAAATTAACAAAATTGATAAACCATTGGCTAGACTGACTAAAGAAAAACAGGAAAGGAAACAAATAACACGAATAAGAAACGAGAAGGACCACATCACAACAGAGCCAAATGAAATTAAAAGAATCATTTCAGATTACTATGTAAAATTGTACTCTAACAAATTTGAAAACCTAGAAGAAATGGATAAATTCTTGGAAAAATACTACCTACCTAAACTAACACATTCAGAAGGAGAACAACTAAATAGACCCATAACAAAAAAAGAGATTGAAACGGTAATCAAAAAACTTCCAACAAAAAAAAGTCCTGGCCCAGACGGCTTCACTGCAGAGTTCTACCAAACCTTCAGAGAAGACTTAACACCACTACTACTGAAGGTATTTCAAAGCATAGAAAAAGACGGAATACTACCCAACTAATTCTATGAAGCTACCATCTCCCTGATACCAAAACCAGGTAAAGACATTACAAAAAAAGAAAATTATAGACCTATATCCCTCATGAAAATAGATGCAAAAATCCTCAACAAAATTCTAGCCAATAGAATCCAACAACACATCAAAAAAATAATTCACCCTGATCAAGTGGGATTTATACCAGGTATGCAAGGCTGGTTTAATATCAGAAATTTTTTTTTTATCACATAAATAAAAGATAAAAACCACATGATCTTATCAATAGATGCAGAAAAGGCATTTGACAAAGTTCAACACCCATTTATGATAAAAACTCTTACCAAAATAGGAATTGAAGGAAAATTCCTCAACATAATAAAGGGCATCTATGCAAAGCCAACAGCCAATATCACTCTAAATGGAGAGAACCTGAAAGCATTTCCCTTGAGAACGGGAACCAGACAAGGATGCCCTTTATCACCGCTCTTATTCAACATCGTACTTGAAGTCCTAGCCAGGGCAATTAGGCTAGACAAAGAAATAAAGGGTATCCAGATTGGCAAGGAGGAAGTAAAGCTATCACTATTTGCAGATGACATGATCGTATACATGGAAAACCCTAAGGAATCCTCCAGAAAACTACTGAAACTAATAGAAGAGTTTGGAAGAGTCTCAGGTTATGAAATAAACATACAAAAATCACTTGGATTCCTCTACATCAACAAAAAGAACACCGAAGAGGAAATAACCAAATCAATACCATTCACAGTAGCCCCCAAGAAGATAAAATACTTAGGAATAAATCTTACCAAGGATGTAAAAGACCTATACAAAGAAAACTATAAAACTCTGCTACAGGAAATTCAAAAGGACATACTTAAGTGGAAAAACATACCCTGCTCATGGATAGGAAGACTTAACATAGTAAAAATGTCTATTCTACCAAAAGCCATCTATACATATAACGCACTTCCAATCCAAATACCAATGTCATATTTTAAGGGGATAGAGAAACAAATCACTAATTTCATATGGAAGGGAAAGAACCCCCGGATAAGCAAAGCATTACTGAAAAAGAAGAAGAAAGTGGGAGGCCTCACTCCACCTGATTTCAGAACCTATTATACAGCTACAGTAGTCAAAACAGCCTGGTACTGGTACAACAACAGGCACATAGACCAATGGAACAGAATTGAGAACCCAGATATAAATCCATCCATGTATGAGCAGCTGATATTTGACAAAGGACCAGTGTCAGTCAATTGGGGAAATGATAGTCTTTTTAACAAATGGTGCTGGTATAACTGGATATCCATTTGCAAAAGAATGAAACAGGACCCATACCTCACACCATGCACAAAAACTAACTCCAAGTGGATCAAAGACCTAAATATAAAGACTAAAACGATAAAGATCATGGAAGAAAAAATAGGGACAACCCTAGGAGCCCTAATACAGGGCATAAACAGAATACAAAACATTACCAAAAATGATGAAGAGAAACCAGATAACTGGGAGCTCCTAAAAATCAAACACCTATGCTCATCTAAAGACTTCACCAAAAGAGTAAAAAGACCACCTACAGACTGGGAAAGAATATTCAGCTATGACATCTCCGACCAGCGCCTGATCTCTAAAATCTACATGATTCTGTCAAAACTCAACCACAAAAAGACAAACAACCCAATCAAGAAGTGGGCAAAGGATATGAACACATATTTCACTAAAGAAGATATTCAGGCAGCCAACAGACACATGAGAAAATGCTCCCGATCATTAGCCATTAGAGAAATGCAAATTAAAACTACGATGAGATTCCATCTCACACCAACTAGACTGGCATTAATCCAAAAAACACAAAATAATAAATGTTGGAGAGGCTGCGGAGAGATTGGAACTCTCATACACTGCTGGTGGGATTGTAAAATGGTACAACCACTTTGGAAATCCATCTGGCGTTATCTTAAACAGTTAGAAATAGAACTACCATACAACCCAGAAATCCCACTCCTTGGAATATACCCTAGAGATACAAGAGCCTTCACACAAACAGATATATGCACACCCATGTTTATTGCAGCTCTGTTTACAATAGCGAAAAGCTGGAAGCAACCAAGATGTCCGTCAACAGATGAATGGGTAAATAAATTGTGGTATATCCACACAATGGAATACTATGCATCGATAAAGAACAGTGACGAATCTGTGAAACATTTCATAACATGGAGGAATCTGGAAGGCATTATGCTGAGCAAAATGAGTCAGAGGCAAAAGGACAAATATTATATAAGACCACTATTATAAGATCTTGAGAAATAGAAAAAACGGAGAAGAACACACACTTTTGTGGTTACAAAGGGGGGAGGGAGGGAGGGAGGGAGAGGGTTTTTTATTGATCAATCAGTAGATAAGAACTGCTTTGGGTGAAGGGAAAGACAACACTCAATACAAGGAAGGTCAGCCTAATTGGACTGGACTAAAAGCAAAGAGGTTTCCGGGATAAAATGAAAGCTTCAAAGGTCGCGGAGCAGGGGCTGGGGTCTGGGGAACTTGGTTTGAGGGGACTTCTAAGTCAATGGGCAAAATAATTCTATTATGAAAACATTCTGCATCCCACTTTGAAATGTGGCATCTGGGGTCCTAAATGCCAACAAGCGGCCATCTAAGATACATCAGTTGGTCTCAACCCACCCGGAGCAAAGGCAAAGGAAGAACACCAAGGTCACACGACAACTAAGAACCCAAGAGACAGAAAGGGCCACATGAACCAGAGACCTACATTATCCTGAGACCAGAAGAACTAGTTGGTGCCCAGCCACAATCGATGTCTGCCCTGTCAGGGAGCACAACAGACAACTCCTGAGGGAGCAGGAGACCAATGGGATACAGACCCCAAATTCTCATAAAAAGACCATACTTAATGGTATGACTGCGACTAGAGGAATCCCGGAGGCAATGCTCCCCAGACCTTCTGATGGCACAGGACAGGAACCATCCCCGAAGACAAATCATCAGGCATGAAAAGGACTGGTCAGCGGGGGGGAGAGAGATGCTGATGAAGAGTGAGCTAATTAAATCAGGTGGACACTGGAGAGTGTGTTGGCAACTCTTGACTGGAGGGGGGATGGGAAGATAGAGAGAGAGGGAAGACGGCAAAATTGGCATGAAACGAGAAACTGAAAGGGCTGACTCAATAGGGGGAGAGCAAGTGGGAGAAGGGAGTAAGATGTATGTAAACTTACATGTGACAGACTGATTGGAATGGTAAATGTTCACTTGAAGCTTAATAAAAATTAATTAAAAAAATTAAAGTGTGAAATTGAAACTATCCAAAAAAAACAAAGGACGTTACAGTTAGTTGTTCAATGACCAGCTATAAAAATACAGCTCGCTGTTATTTAGAGTTTACAATCAAATAGCTATTGAGCTTGCTGCTCCTGTGAGATTTCTAATTCATATAGTTTTATGGTCAGAAAAGGTGCACCCATAGAATGCGTGCAATGCTGACTGTGAGATAAGTACTGTAGTGTAGGTGAAGCATGCTGGATCTGAAGTACGAGATTGGGGTTTGCTTGCCTTCCTAGTTACATACTTTTCATTAAAGCTCGCCAAAGCCAAGCTAAATATATAAAATGCTGTGTCTAATCTTGTTATAATTACGTTCTAAGATAGTGTTGTTGTTGTTGTTAGGTGCCATCGAGTTGGTTCCGATTCATAGTGACCCTATGCACAACAGAACGAAACACTGCCTGGTCCTGCGCCATCCTTACAATCATTGTTATGCTTGAGCTCATTGTTGCAGCCACTGTGTCAATCCACCTTGTTGAGGGTCTTCCTCTTTTCCGCTGACCCTGTACTCTGCCAAGCATGATGTCCTTCTCCAGGGACTGATCCCTCCTGACAACATGTCCAAAGTATGTAAGACGCAGTCTCGCCATCCTTGCCTCTAAGGAGCATTCTGGCTACACTTCTTCCAAGACAGATTTGTTTGTTCTTTTGGCACTCCATGGTATATTTAATATTCTTCGCCAACACCACAATTCAAAGGCATCAACTCTTCTTCAGTCTTCCTTATTCATTGTCCAGCTTTCACACGCATATGATGCAACTGAAAAGACCATGGCTTGGGTCAGGCACACCTTAGTCTTCAAGGTGACATCTTTGCTCTTCAACACTTTGAAGAGGTCCTTTGCAGCAGATTTACCCAATGCAATGCGTCTTTTGATTTCTTGACTGCTGCTTCCATGGCTGTTGATTGTGGATCCAAGTAAAATGAGATCCTTGACAACTTCAATCTTTTCTCTGTTTATCATGATGTTGCTCATTGGTCCAGTTGTGAGGATTTTTGTTTTCTTTATGTTGAGGTGTAATCCACACGGAAGGCTGTGGTCTTTGATCTTCATTAGTAAGTGCTTCAAGTCCTCTTCACTTTCAGCAAGCAAGGTTGTGTCATCTGCATAACGCAGGTTGTTCATGAGACTTCCTCCAATCCTGATGCCCCGTTCTTCATATACTCCAGCTTCTCGGATTATTTGTTCAGCATACAGATTAAACAGGTATGGTGAAAGAATACAACCCTGACGCACACCTTTCTTGACTTTAAACCGATCAGTATCCCCTTGTTCTGTCCGAACAACTGCCTCTTGATCTATGTAAAGTTTCCTCATGAGCACAATTAAGTGTTCTGGAATCCCCATTCTTCGCAGTGTTTTCCATAGTTTGTTATGATCCACAAAGTCGAGTGCCTTTGCATAGTCAATAAAACACAGGTAAACATCGTTCTGGTATTCTCGGCTTTCAGCCAGGATCCATCTGACATCAGCAATGATATCCCTGGTTCCACGTCCTCTTCTGAAACCGGCCTGAATTTCTGGCAGTTCCCTGTCGGTATACTGCTGCAGCCGTTTTTGAATGATCTTCAGCAAAATTTTGCTTGCGTGTGATATTGATGATATTGTTCTATAATTTCCACATTCAGTTGGATCACCTTTCTTTGGAGTAGGCATAAATATGGATCTCTTCCAGTCAGTTGGCCAGGAAGCTGTCTTCCCTATTTCTTGGCGTAGATGAGTGAGCAACTCCAGCGTTGCATCTGTTTGTTGAAACATCTCAATTGATATTCCATCAATTCCTGGAGCCTTGTTTTTCACCAATGCCTTCAGAGAAGCTTAGACTTCTTCCTTCAGTACCATTGGTTCCTGATCATATGCCACCTCTTGAAATGGTTGAATATCGACTAATTCTTTTTGGTATAATGACTCTGTGTATTCCTTCCATCTTCTTTTGATGCTTCCTGTGTCGTTTAATATTTTCCCCATGGAATCCTTCACTAATGCAACTCGAGGCTTGAATTTTTTCTTCAGTTCTTTAAGCTTGAGAAATGCCAAGCATGTTCTTCCCTTTTGGTTTTCCATCTCCAGCTCTTTGCACATGTCATTATAATACTTTGCTTTGTCTTCTCGAGAGGCCCTTTGAAATCTTCTGTTCAGTTCTTTTACTTCATCAATTCTTCCTTTTGCTTTAGCCGCTCGACGCTCAAGAGCAAGTTTCAGAGTCTCCTCTGACATCCATCTTGGTCTTTTCTTTCTTTCCTGTCTTTTCAGTGACCTCTTGCTTTCTTCATGGATGATGTCCTTGATGTCATTCCACAACTTGTCTGGTCTTTGGTCACTAGTGTTCAATGCATCAAATCTATTCTTGAGAGGGTCTCTAAATTCTGGTGAGATATACTCAAGGTCATATTTTGGCTCTCGTGGACTTGCTCTGATTTTCTTCAGTTTCAGCTTGAACTTGCATATGAGCAATTGATGGTCTGTTCCACAGTCGGCCCCTGGCCTTATTCTGACTGATGATATTGAGCTTTTCCATCATCTCCACAGATGTAGTCAGTTTGGTTTCTGTGTGTTCCATCTGGTGAGGTCCATGTGTATAGTCGCCATTTATGTTGGTGAAAGAAGGTATTTGCAACCAAGAAGTCGTTGGTCTTTTCTATGATTCTATCATTTGATCTCGGGCATTGTTTCTATCACCAAGGCCATATTTTCCAACTACAGATCCTTCTTCTTTGTTTCCAACTTTCGCATTCCAATCACCAGTAATTATTAATGCATCTTGATTGTATGTTCGGTCAATTTCAGACTGCAGCAGCTGATAAAAATCTTCTATTTCTTCATCTTTGGCCCTAGTGGTTGGTGCGTAAATTTGAATAATAATCATATTAACTGGTCTTCCTTGTAGGCGTATGGATATTATGCTATCACTGACAGTGTTGTACTTCAGGATAGATCTTGAAACGTTCTTTTTGACAATGAATGCAACACCATTCCTCTTCAAGTTGTCATTCCCAGCATAGTAGACTGTATGATTGTCTGATTAAAAATGGCCAATACCAGTCCATTTCAGGTCACTAATGCCTAGGACATCTATGTTTATGTGTTCCATTTCATTTTTGATGATTTCCAATTTTCCTAGATTCATACTTCGTACATTCCAGGTTCTGATTATTAATGGATGTTTGCAGCTGTTTCTTCTCATATAGGTTGCAACAATAAAGAAAAGTGATGAATCTGTGAAGCATCTCACAACATGGATGAATCTGGAGGGCATTATGCTGAGTGAAATAAGTCAATCACAAAAGGACAAATATTGTATGAGACCACTACTATAAAAACTCATGTAAAAGTTTACACACACAAAGAAACAATCTTTGATGGTTACGTGGGGGGGAGGGGTGAGGGTGGAAAAACACTAAAGAGACAATAGATAAGTGCTAACTTTGGTGAAGGGTAAGACAGTACATAATACTGGGGAAGCCAGTAGAACTTGTACAAGGCAAGGTCATGGAAGCTCCATAGATACATCCAAACTCCCTGAGGGGCAAAATTACTGGGCTGAGGGCTGTGGCGACCATGGTCTCGAGGAACATTTGCTCAATTGGCATAACATAGTTTATGAAGGAAATGTTCTACATTCTATTTTGGTGAGTAGCACCTGGCATCTTAAAAGCCTGTGAGTGGACATCTAAGATACTCCACTGGTCTTGCCCTGTTGGTAGCAAGGGAGAATGAAGAAAACTAAAGACACGAGGGAAAGATTAGTCCAAAGGACTAATGGACCACATCTACCACAGCCTCCAGCAGACTGAGTCCAGTACAACTAGATGGTGTCCGGCTACCATCACCGACTTCTCTGACAGGGATCACAATAGAGGGTCCCAGACAGACCTGGAGAAAAATGTAGAACAAAATTCTAACTCACAAAAAAAGTCTAGATCTACTAGCCTGACAGAGACTGGAGAAAACCTGAAAGTGTGGCCCCCTGGACACTCTTTTAGCTGAGTAATGAAGTCACTCTCCAGGTTTACCCTTCAGCCAAAGGTTAGACAGGCCCATATACAAAATGAGAATAAAGGGGCACACCAGCCCAGGGGCAAGGACTAAAAGGCAGGCGGGGACAGGAAAGCTGGTAATAGGGAACCCAAGGTCGAGAAGGGAGAGTGTTGACATGTCATGGAGTGGATACTAACTGTTTAATGAGAAATTAGTTTGTTCTGTAAACCTTCATCTAAAGTACACTTATAAAAAGAAAAAAGATAGTATAGGTTCAGCTGTTGGCTCAAGAGTCAGAGTGCCTGGGTTTGAATTCTGGCCCCATCACCAGCCCTACTAGCTATGTGACCTTGGGCAAGTTTCTTAGCCTCTCTGTGTCTCAGTTTCTTTATATATAAAATAAGCTACTATAATATTTTATTAAATCAACAATACCATATATAGATATTGTAGGACACATCATTATTTTAAGTACCACTAAGAAAGGAAGAACAATGCTTACGATTGTAAGATGTGTTTGATTATAGGACATCTTCTGATTTCAGAGGAGTTGAATATGGAAAAAAAATGTGTACCTTAAAACTGACGAAATGTGGTAATAGTACTTACATGGCAGTTGCCCAGTAAATGTCAGTTATTGTCTTTTAAAATTACATAAAACTAGATACACACATTTTACCAATGTCAATGTCTTGATTTTGATATTGTACTGTAATTATGCAAGCTGTAATCAATAGCGGAAACTGTGTGAAGGGTACATGAGCCCTCTATATTGTCTTTGCAACTTCTCGTGAATCTGCAATTAATTCAAAGTAAGTTAAAAAATGTGCATCTTAGATTGGTCTCAACCCACCTGGCGCAAAGGAGAATGAAGAACACCAAAGACACAAAGTAATTATGAGCCCAAGAGACAGAAAGAGCCACATAAACCAGAGACTACATCAGCCTGAGACCAGAAGAACTAGATGGTGCCCAGCTACAACCGATGACTGCCCTGACAGGGAACACAAGAGGGAACTCCTGACAGGAGGGGGGAGGAGAGCAGTGGGATAAAAAAAAATGCAGACCCCAAATTCTCATAAGACCAGACTTAATGGTCTGACTGAGACTAGGAGGGCCCCAGTGGTCGTGGCCCCCAGACCTTCTGTTAGCCCAAGACAGGAACCATTTCCGAAGCCAACTCTTCAGACAGGGATTGTACTGGACTATCGGATAAAAAATGATAGTGGTGAGGAGTGAGCTTCTTGGATCAAGTAGACACATGAGACTATGTGGGCAGCTCCTGTCTGGAGGGGAGTTGAGAAGCCAGAAGGGGATAGAAGCTGGCTGAATGGACACAGAAATACAGGGTGGAGAGAAGGAGTATGCTATCTTATTAAGGGGAGAGCAACTAGGAGTATATAGCAAGGTGTATATAAATTTTTGTATGGGAGACTGACTTGATTTGTAAACTTTCACTTAAAGCACAAGAAAAATTAAAAAAAAGTTATACTCAAAATGTGCATCTTAGCATTGATGAAATGTGGTAAAAGTTACGTGACAATTGCTCAGTAAATGTCAACTGTTCTTTTTTGGGATGGAATATTTGGCTACAAATTCATTGCCATTCCTCCCATCATGAGGTGACATCCATTTCCCTGCCTGTTATGGATTGAAATCTGTCCCCTCAAAATATGTGTTGTAAATCCTTGTAGCTGTGGTTATAATCCCATTTGGGAATGTGTTTTCTTTGTTATGTTAATGAGGCAGTATTAGTATAGGGTGTATCTTCAGTCAATCTCTTTTGAGATATAAAAGCAGATTAAGGAAGCAGAAATGGGTGAAGCTAGATGTTAAGCCACATGAAGACTGCTAATGAACAGAAGCTGAAAAGAGACAAAGACCTTTCCCCAGAGCTGATAGAGAGAGCAAGCCTTCACCTAGAGCTGACTCCCTGAATTCAGACTTCTAACCTCCTAACTATGAGAAAATAAATTCTGTTTGTTAAAGCCACCCACTTGTGGTATTTATTATAGCAGCACTAGAGAACTAAGACACTGCCCTTGAATCTAGTGTAGACTTGTTATTTGCTTTGACCAACAGAATGTGGCAAAGTGTCACTGGGTAACCTCTGATGTAGAGATCTGTAGCTTCATCCCTTGGCAAGCTCCTCTTGGAACAAAGCTGCCATTACTCTGAGGAGGATAAGTCACACAGAGCGGGGCCACACAGGGGAGAACTGAGGTTCTCCAGTAGACAGCCCCAGCTGAGCACCCAGCTGGCAGCAGCACCACCTCTCAGCAGTGTGAGGGAGCCTTTGGGGCCCAGTGCAAGTGGTGACAAGTGGTTGGCTTCTGGGTATATTTCTTTTCCTTTCAATTTCCTTGGAAGCCAAGTGGAATAAGCAAAGAGCTGGGAGAAAGATGTCATGAGTGGTATTATCTTGGGGTAAAATCTGGATGTCTTTGTCCCAGGAAAACGTAGCCCCTCACTGTGTAAACTAACGGTAGGATTTGGGATCAGAGCTTGGCTGGCTGACCCATACATAACTCAGCACCTTGTCTCTTCAACCATACACCTGTTTTCAATGATGAAGACTTCAATTAAACTGAGGATAAAGAATATCAAGATTTCATATGGGGTGACAAATAATGGCATTTAATAAAGATCACAGGAAGGATTTTCATGTTTACTTATCTGAATAAATATGCATCAAGTCTAGCAAAATGCTAGGTCCCCATTAAATTCTTAATAAATATCAATTGGTGACAAAATGCTAATTGATAAACTCCTAATTCATGTATTATGAAACATGTTATTTATAGGATGAGGTTTTCAAAATACCCATGAATAGCCTTAAACTTGATTTTTCTCTGTCATCTCCCCTATGTTGTTGTGGTTGTTAGCTGCCATCGAGTCAGCCCGATGGTCCCTGACTTATGGCAACCACGTGCACAACAGGATTGGACCACTGTGATCCATAGAGTTTTCATGGGCTGTTTTTTCAGAAGTAGATCACCAGGCCTTTCTTCCTAGACTATCTTAGTCTGGAAGCTTCACTGAAACCTGTTCAGCATCACAGCAACACACAGGTCTCCACTGACAGACTGGTAGTGGCCATGCATGAGGTGCACTGGCTGGGAATTGAACCCGTGTCTCCCCCACGTTGTTGTTGTTGACATCAAGGACACCATCCATGAAGAAAGCAAGAGGTCATTGAAATGACAGGAAAGAAAGAAAAGACCAAGATGGATTTCAGAGGAGACTCTGAAACTTGTTCTTGGATGTCGAGCAGCTAAAGCAAAAGGAAGAATTGATGAAGTAAAAGAACTGAACAGAAGATTTCAAAGGGTGGTTCGAGAAGACAAAGTAAAGTATTATAATGACATGTGCAAAGAGCTGGAAATAGAAACTCAAAAGGGAAGAACACGCTTGGCGTTTCTCAAGCTGAAAGAACTGAAGAAAAAATTCAAGCCTCGAGTTGCAACAGTGAAGGATTCTATGGGGAAAATATCAAACGACACAGAAAACATCAAAAGAAGATGAAGGAATACACAGAGTCTTTATACCAAAAAGAATTAGTCGACGTTCAACCATTTCAAGAGGTGGCATATGATCAGGAACCGATGGTACTGAAGGAAGAAGTCTAAGCTGTACTGAAGACATTGGGGAAAAGCAAGGTTCCAGGAATTGACAAAATACCAGTTGAGCTATTTCAACAAACAGATGCAGCACTGGAACTGCTCACTCGTCTATGCCAAGAAATTTGGAAGACAGCTACCTGGCCAACTGACTGGAAGAGATCCGTATTTATGCCTACTCCAAAGAAAGGTGATCCAACCGAATACAGAAATTATAGAATAATATCATTAATATCACACACAAGCAAAATTTTGCTGAAGATCATTCAAAAGCAGCTGCAGCAGTATATCGAGAGGGAACTGCCAAAAATTGAGGCGAGTTTCAGAAGAAGATGTGGAACCATCTTCCCCATGGAAGGTGAGAAGTCTACCACTGAACCACCAATGCTCCCCTTTCTCCCTATAAAAAACACTCTCCACTATATAGATAGGTGCATACTAGAGTTTTCTCATTTTGCATATTGGTTCTTTTCCATAAGTAGTTTCCTAAGAAGTTTGAAGTTTTTAAAGATTTTATTCTCCAGAAGAAAGGGAGAGACAGAGGGAGGGAGAGAGGGAGGGGAGAAAGAAAAAACTATCACACACATAAAACACTCATAATCTTCTTACCCATTGATCTTATTCCCTGCAACTGAGTAGTTAGATCTGTTGATCCTACAGCTATGCTATGAGACTTCTAATTCCCAGCTGGATTTCCAACTCCTTTCCTCTGAATGGGATCTGCCTAGACAACTCATCTCTGTTGACTAGAGGTGACCCTGCAGAGCTTGTGAAAGTGGCATGTGTTCTCAGGATTATGGTTTGGCCAACACTTCCTGTATGGAGTCATTCCCAGAAGGCGCTTACTTAGTCCCCAGAGCTTCTGTGACACAAACTGCAGGGAAGGCAAAACGAGGTTTCCACTGGGTGGGAGTCCCCGAGGCCTTGTCACCTCTCCTACGGAAAGCAGGGAGCACTTCTTCCTCAGGGCTTGCTTGTCCCCTCTCTAAGAGGCGGCCATCTTGTTGTCATTGGCAGGGTGGCCCTGTTCATATTCACGAACTGGGGCTCAAAGAGTCTTTTCCCTTCCAAGGTAGGGCTGTTCCTAGAATTTCTAGGTACTAGGATGGAGCTCTCAGGACTCACTGTATCGTCTGAGGACTTAGGGAAATAACTCTTAGGATCTATTTCCTTTAAACTTCCTGCTTTTCCTACCTCTTGACATTAAAAAAATAGACTATTTAAAAAAATTTTAATAGGCTTTAATTTTTAAGCCGTTTTATGGTTATAGAAAAATTGCACAGAAAGTATAGAGAGTTCCCATATACCTTCCCCCCAACACACTGTTTCTCCTATTAACATCTTACATTCCTGTGGGACATTTGTTACAGTTGATGAACCAATATCAATACATTATTATTAACTAAAGTCCATAGTTTACATTCAGGTTCGTTCTTTGTGGTGTACAGTCCTATGGGTTTTGACAAACGCATTATGCCACGTGTCCACCATTACAGTAGAATACAAAATAGTTTCACTGCCCTAAAAATACCCTGGGCTCCACCTATTCATCCCTCCCTCCCTCCTCTTGGGCCCCTGGCTACCACTGGTCTTTCTATTGTCTTGATTTGCCTTTTGCAGAATGTCACATAGTTGAAATCATGTAGTATGTAGCTTTTTCAGACTAGGTTCAATCGCTTTTACTCAAGTGACTGTTATATGAAGATAAGCATAATGGGAAAAAATATTCCCCAAATCATAATGGGCCCTGCACGTGTGGGGAGATGGGTGTAGACGAGACTGCTGGCTTCTTCTCAATCATCAGGGCATGCTGGCCCCGGGTGTTTGGTGGTGGTGCGAGGGCGGGGAAAGCAGGGGCGATGCAGTTGTCATTATGAGCGAACTGTGCCTCAGATCCAGTTTAGTCCCAGTGGGGAGACCTCACCCCTGGCTTTGCCCCCATGGGCCACTCATCAAGGCAGCTGCGGGCTCCCAAACCCGAGGTCTGTCACCCTGACTCTCCCTGTCTGGCAGCAACCTGGCCAAATCCCCAAGGAAACCTTCTGTGCCTAAATAAGTGAGTGGAATTGTAAATGGGTTACAGTGTCAGCTCTAAAGATGATTTTAAAACTTTTACAAAGAAAAAAATTTTTTGAACCATTGGTGGGTAAATTTCCCGTATGAACTTCTATGAAATTAAAAAAATAATTCCAGAATTGTTATTTTCTGAAACCATCCTTCCTATTGAAGTTTTCCTGTCTGAAAGAAATCTACAGATGAGGGTTTCTGAACAGCCGCACTCTTGACATTTTGGGCAGGACCATTCTTTGTGGGTGGGGGTGGGGCGCTGTCCTGTGCATTGTAGGCTGTTTAGCAGCATTCCTGGCCTCTACCCACTAGCTGCCAGTAGTATTACCCCTCCCGCCCCCCATTTGTGCCAGGGTCTCCAGACATTGACAATTGTCCCCTGGGGGGCAAAATCACCACTGGTTGAGACCACTGCTATAGCTATAATTACAGATAGAGAGATATAGATATATTCACAGAGAGTGGACTGGAAGCCCTTTTAACAAACATTACCCTGGAGAAATGAGATGAAGGATGACTTTAGTGAGCAGAAAACTTTCATTTTATAGTTTCTAAACCACTGCTTTGAATACTTTTTCATAAGCCTGAATTACCTCTGTAATTTAAAAAACCTTTGAAAAACTCGGATTCAGCTCTAGTTCTTTTCCCTAAGCTAAGGTGTTCAAGTGAAAGCAGCCTATTGAAACACCTGAGAAGGGAGATAAGGACCTCATCTGAGACTTGGAAGTCTTGGAATTGCTCCTTCTTTAAAAGTAATTAAATTTGCCTGCAGAATCATCTCTTTTGCCTTGGTAATTCTCCAGAATGCTGAAATACCACATTTGCAAAAGTACACCCACGATATAACCTATCCAGTTTTTTCCTCCGTTTAGGCTCACCCACGCAGGCATCTTGTGGAACCAGATAGCAAAAGCCAAAGACACTAATGGGGATACAACAGGACATCAGTCGAGCACTTCCAGCAGATATAGGAGCATATTCCTTTTAGTATACATCTGAAAATCACCTAGTAGTGAATATAAGAAAGGTACAAATGCAGTGGTGATGTTGACTGGCACTTGTCCCTCCTCTCCCAGGACACACTACCTTTGGCTTCATTCCTCCATAAATGAAAACCACCAGCATTCTCATATTTTTGGTAAAATTCTCCACATTCTCCTTGTACTGTCAGCACAATTATCCACAATTCATAGAGTCCACTTTGAAAATGACATTACCGTGATTTGTTACAGTTCTGGTTCTAATCATAGTTATTTGTTTGCTTAAATGTATAAGTTGTCCAGCTGTATTTTTTATAAATTTAAATATATTTATATAGTTTCCCTGTTTTTCCATTTAATTGAGTGGGACAAAGAAGCAACATTGGGCAGGCTGGATTGCAAAATGTCACGAGATGCTAGGAAAATTCTTAAGAAAGTGGGTGGGGTTTTGGCCAAGATGGCATTGTAAGTTTATAGCTTGAGGACTCCTTAGCTTCAAATATTTCAAAATAAATAAAATACAAAAAGAATATTAAAAATATATAAACCAAAACCAAACCAAACCCGTTGCTGTCGAATTGACTCCTGACTCGTCACAACCCTATAGGACAGAGTAGAACTGCACCATAGGATTTCCAAGGAGCAGGTAATGGATTCAAACTGCCTACCTTTTGGTTAGCAGTTGTAGCTCTTAACTACTATGCCACCAAGGCTCCAAAAACTATATAAAACCTGTTGCTGTCGAGTCAATTCAGACTCATAGCAACCCTATAGGACAGAGTAGAACTGCCCCATAGAGTTTCCAAGGAGCGCCTGGTAGATCTGAACCGCAGACCTTTTGGTTAGCAGCCATAGCACTTAACCACTATGCCACCAGGGTTTCCAAAAAAGTATACAGCTATACTTAAAACAAGGTTAACATCTCTATGGGGGGTAGAAATGGAACAGAAACACAAAGTGGTGATCCAGGCAGAGCTTAGGCCAGGAAGCAGGAAGAGAGGACAGAAGTTTGGCAGCATAAGGAAGTAAAAGTGCCCATGGGAGGCTGAGGACCGAACTAGATTCGGTGGTGAACCAAGTGTCTGGGGTGGGACTGTCTCAGCCAAGCCAGGGAGATCTAAAACTGCAGCTTCTCCCCTCCAGCCCAGGTGAGTGCATGCATGGGGTTGACATCTGCCTCTAACAGGTCTACCAACTTTCTCGTGTTCCAAGATTATCTACCAAGTACTTATCCTCCCAACAGCCCCAGAGCCCATTTTCATACTTCTTCTGACCTATATCAGTTAGTTGCCATGGAGATGATTCCAACTCCTGGTGACCCCATATGTATCAGAGCAGAACTGTGTCCCATAGGGTTTTCAATGGCTGATTTTTTGGAAGTAGATTACCAGGCCTTTCTTCTGAGGTGCCTCTGGATCAAAGTAACCATTTGTACCACCCAGGGACTCTGACCTCTGTCAATATTGCCTTAAATGGTTTCTCTGCTTTTAAAGCTTTCTTATAAAACTAATTCAACTAATTCCCTCAAAATATTGCTTTATCACATTATTACATGGCTCCAAAACCTTGTTACTACTTCTCCATTAGTAACAGAAAAGGCCAAGTTCTTTATCTTGCCATTCAAAGCCTTCTGTATACTGTCCCCAAAACTGAGGATTCTGTAAATAAAGGCTAACATGGGACACTCTGCTGCTGACTCCCAAGAAAGCAGGCAAGTCTGATTCCCCAGAGAAGAGAGGTTGAGGTGGACCTCTGTTGTGCTTCCCAGCATCTGTTCCCCCTGGTTGTCTTCTACGAATCATCCCTCCACCACTCCCAGTCCAAGTGGTTTGGGTAAGGTTGACACTGTCTCACATTCTTTGACATGTTATCAGGAGGGATCAGTCCCTGGAGAAAGACATCATGCTTAGTAGAGAGTCAGTGAAAAGAGGAAGACCTTCAATGAAAGGGACTGACAGAGTGGCTGTAGCAATGGGCTCAAGCATAACAACAAAGGTGAGGATAGCACAGGACCAGTCACTGTTTCGTTCTGTTGCATGAAATCAACTCGACAGAACCTAACAACAACAACAGGCTCCCAGGAACAATCAAGGTGCTCCACCCATGAGAGTGAATAACTTGGGGACAGGCCATAATCAGTCAATCCCATCAAACCCTATCCCTGGACATAGGTGTCAATGATTGGTAAGGAGATGCTCTCTTTTGGCTCGGGTTGCTGAACTGTGAAGAGGGAACCTGGAAAAGCCCTTGGACCACCAAGAATATGCCTGAGAATGAGGGGAACACAAAGGAAAGAAGAGCTGAGAGATGGAGAGAGAAGCAGCTTGTTAACAACGCTGTTGGAGAATGATTTATACAAGAGTCTGTTCAAATGACCAGGAGCAACTAAGAGAACAGGAAACGCCTGAGTTCGCTAAGGCTGGTCCTTACTGGATTGATCTGCTGTCAATTTCGATGTGAATTTGTGCTCACTACTTTCAGAATGTCTTTAGTTTCTCTTTGCCACGTAGCTGTAGACCTCTCAGAGTTTGCTCTAGTCGTGGTCTCTTTCCCACTTGGGGGGACTGGTTTCAAAGCTATTTAACTCACTGATTTCATAAGGCATTTTTTTTCAATGGGTTAATATGGGCTGTGAAAAATCAAAGCTCCAAGCCATCTCTGGGTCCATCTGCAGTCATTTGTCTTTTTTGGCAGGTGAAAAAGTATATACCCTCAGGAACAAAGCACAAGATCACAGCTGGGAGGTGTGATGTATATTCTTTTCTGAGCAAAAACAGAGTCGTGATATTATTTCTCCCTATTTTCCTCTCCTTCCCACCAAACCCAGTTTGTGCAAGGAGAAATATGAGGTGGAATTCTCTTTGGCTGGAAGACAGCTTTTGCTTTTTAGAAGGCTGATTATAGATGTGATCAAGGCAATACCCCTCCTTGGAGTCCATCCCCTACAGGATACCTCTGTTTAGGCAACATCATGACAGGTGGTGCCATAGGGTTGAATTTCAGCATGGAGCAGTTTGGAATCTCTCCACAGGGCCATTTGGGTTTGATGTTGTAACTGGCCTTGATGTCTGCCTTTAAGCTCTTCCCACTTAAAGTGTGGTCCGTGCTCTGGCAGCATGGGCCTTACCAGGGACAGATTATCCAATAGGCATGGTAAGCACGGTACTTACCTTGCTTACCAGGTCACCTGTGGTGAACAATTTCACATTTTTTCACATCAAAGATTCTGCTTCTAGGTATGGCTGGCATCTCTCTCTCTCCCAAACCCACAGCACCTTCCTACATAATCAAAGCCTCTTTTCAAATTTATATTCCCTGACAAGGACGGTGACCCAGTAAGAAAGGTAAGCATGGGCTTACTTTGCCTATGGGATAATCCGCCCCTGGGCACCACCCAGGAACTTGTCAGGAATGCAAATCTCACCCCCAACGCCTCAGACCTACTTAATCAGAATCTTCATTTCAACCAGATTCCCAGGTGACTGTGTGCACATTAAAATTTGAGAAGGACTGCTTTAAACCAATCTTTGCAGAAATGCAATAGGAATTTTATAAAGCAAAGACAAAAATACAGCTGTGAATATAGTCTGAGAGCTATCAGACTGAGCAGGGAGGTGCTATGTCAGGAGTTATATATAGCCCCAAACTGAGGAGCAGTCACCAGCTTGCATAGCTTTCTTTAGGCCCTGGGGGTTACTATGACTAAATGTATTTAAATACTAGGACCACTACCATGGCTCCAGTTTTAAATTCTAAGGGAGATGAAAAATGAAGGATACATTTCAGGTGGAAGTTCATGGGCAGAACACAAGAAGGGTGACTACCAATACGGATGTGAGTGATTTTACAGTACAGGTCAGGTTTTCTAAAGAGGCTGACCATACTCCTTTTTTTTTCAATAAAAATTTCTTTTTTTTAATTGTACTTTAGATGAAGGTTTACAGAACAAACTAGTTTCTCATTAAACAATTAGTACACATATTGATTTATAACATTGGTTAACAACCCCACAACATGTCAACACTCTCCCTACTACCAGCTTTCCTGTCCCCTCCTGCTTTCTAGTCCTTGACCCTGGGCTGGTGTGCCCCTTTAATCTTGTTTTGTTTTATGGGCCTGTCCAATCTTTGGCTGAAGGGTGAACCCTGGGAGTGGCTTCATTACTGAGCTAAAAGGGTGTCCAGGGGGCCATACTCTTGGGGTTTCTCCAGTCTCTGTCAGGCCAGTAAGTCTGGTCTTTTTCTGTTAGAATTTTGTTCTACATTTTTCTGCAGCTTTATCTGGGACCTTCTATTGTGATTCCTGTCAGAGCAGTCAGTGGTGGTAGCCCAGTACCATCTAGTTGTATTGGACTCGGTCTGGTGCCGTGGTAGATGTGGTCCATTAGTCCTTTGGACTAATCTTTCCCTTGTATATTTAGTTTTCTTCATTCTCCCTTGCTCCCGAAGGGGTGAGACTAGTGGAGTATCCTAGATGGCTGCTCACAGGCTTTTAAAACCCGAGATGCTACTCACCAAAGTAGAATGTGGAACATTTTCTTCATTAACTATATTATGCCAATTGAGCTAGATGTTCCCCGAGACCATGGTCCCCACAGCCCTCAGCCTGGCCATTTGGTCCCTCAGGGAGATTGGATGTGTCTACGGAGCTTCCGTGACCTTACCTTGTACAGGTCGTGCTGGCTTCCCCAGTTTGTGTACTGTCTTTCCCTTCACCAAAGCTAGCACTTATCTATTGTCTCTTTAGTGTTCTTCCACCTCCACCCCTCCCCTCCCACGTAACCCTCAAAGATTGTTTCTTTGTGTGTGTAAACTTTTTCATGAGTTTTTACAGTAGTGGTCTCATACAATATTTGTCCTTTTGTGATTGACTTATTTCACTCAGCATAATGCCCTCCAGATTCATCCATGTTGTGAGATGCTTTGCAGATTCATCATTTATTGTTGTGTAGTAGTCCACTGTGTGTATGTACCATAGTTTGTTTATTCATTCCTCTGTTGATGGGCACTTAGGTTGTTTCCATCTTTTTGCTATTGTGGACAATGCTGCAATGAACATGGCTGTGCATATGTCTACTCCTGTGACGACTCTTATTTCTCTAGGATATATTCCTAGGAGTAGATTGCTGGATCATATGGTATTTCTATTTCTAGCTTTCTAAGGAAGTGCCATTCATTTTCCAAAATGGCTGTACCATTTTACATCCCCACCAACAGTGCATAAGAGTTCTGATCTCCCTGCAGCCTCTCCAACATTTGTTATACTCTGATTCATGCCAGTAATGCTGGGGTGAGATGTTATCTCATTGTAGTTTTGATTTGCATTTCTCCAATGGCTAGTGATTGTGAGCATTTCTTCATGTGTCTGTTAGCCACCTGAATGTATTCTTTGGTGAAGTGTCTGTTAATTTCCTGTGCCCATTTTTTAATTGGATTATTTGTCTTTTTGTTGTAGAGCTGTTGGATTTTCCTGTAGATTTTAGAGACTGGGCCTTTGTTGGGTTTGTCATAGCCAAAAGTTTTTTCCCAGTCTGTAGGTTCTCTTTTTACTCTTTTGGTAAAGTCTTTTTTTTTTTTTTTTCAATTGTACTTTAGATGAAGGTTTACAGAACTAGTTTCTCATTAAACAGTTAGTGGACATATTGTTTTATGACATTGGTTAACAACCCCATGACATGTCAACACTCTCCCTTCTTGACCTTGGGTTCCCTATTACCAGCTTTCCTGTCCCCTCCTGCCTTCTAGTCCTTGACCCTGGGCTGGTGTGCCCCTTTAGTCTTGTTTTTTTAATGGGCCTGTCTAATTTTTGGCTGAGGGTTCAACCTCAGGAGTGACTTCATTACTGAGCTAAAAGGGTGTCTGGGGCCCATACTCTCAGGGTTTCTCCAGTCTCTGGCAGGCCAGTAAGTCTGATCTTTTTTTTATGAGTTAGCTGACATTCTTAATAAGAGATGAGGGGTGTGGTCTTACTGTTTTTTCTTGGAGGGGGAGGAAGATAAATTGGCTGAATCACTTCCATTAAGTGCTTTTCCAGTGAATTACAATAATTTTAGACCAATACAGGGTTTTATGATGCATTGGGTAGGGTTTTATTTTTTTTTTCATAAGAGAAGATATTTGAGGCAGCCAGGCACTGTGTTGCTGAGGACATCTCACTCAATGACATTATCAAATATAGACATGCATGATGAAATCTGTAAGTGGGCCTAGAATAATTGGTGAACAAGATGGTCCAAATGTTCACATAACAGGCACTCAACCACTTGTTCAAAGTATAATAGCTGCTGACATTTTGAAGTGCTTACTGGGTCTAGGCAGTATTCTAAGTATTTTCCATGTTACAATCCATTTTATTCCATCAGCTCTTTGAAGAAGGCATTATTATGATCCTCTTTTACAGTCAGGAAGCATTCACAGAAAGTGTCCATAAGGTGCCCAAGAGGTAAGGGGTGGGGTGGGGATTAGAGCCAAGCAGTGGGCCTGAAAGTCCACATAAGTAACTACTATCTAGACCCCACCTCGTGGATGAGCAACACCATCACAGCTTTTGAAATCACATAAAATGCGGGCAAGAAGAATGAATGGGGTCTTAGAGTCAGAGATGAGGCAGGATGCCTATATTTTTAGAGGGGGATGAGTCTGAGTCCTCTTTCTTTTCTCATTGATTTCCCAACCAATTCTGGACTTTTTCCACAGTTCTCTCCCCCTGCCATTTTTGTATTGCCAAGGCCCTTCTTTTCCGGTGCTCTTATTTTTTTAAATGAAAGGAATTCATATACACAGCATTGAGTGATGGAGGACAGAAATAAAGATTCTGGCCTGTTGCAGTTTCAGGGATGAGCTTTAATTCCAGTGGGGAAAACTGGAGGACCAATTAGGAACACAAGACCCAAGATAATGTAGCTAGACTGATCCAAAACAGTTGGCACTGGGGAATAGCTATAGCTTAATGAACATAAAAACCACAGCAGAGTTTACCCTGGGCACACCCGTGGGATCATGAGACTTTGCCAGCCTTGATTACAATGGCTCCAGAATTACATAAGACTGAGCTTTAGGTGGACAAGGCCAGTGCCCTCGATGTTTAGACCCAGAGGCAACTGTGACAGAGATATTTGGGGGCTGGAGAAATTAACTTCCAAACTAACCTCAAATCATACTACCTGTCCATCTGTGACCCTGAGGTAACCTTAATTCCTGGAAGACAACCTTATCACTCCCAAAACCATAAGACCACCACTAATGATTACAGCCACCCATATAGATCTTTATGTATTTGGGCAAGTTGGAGATGAGAAGACCGAAGAGAGAACAAAAATACTGTCTTCAAACACTATATTAGCCTTTTCTACATCAAAGAGGAGTGTGTGTGTGTGTGTGTGTGTGTGTGTGTGTGTGTGTATTTGATGACTTGCTTTTGAACTTGAGCTTGAGATACACATGAAGAGACATAGAGATGACCGATGGGAATATGGTAATTTGTAGCTCAGGAGCAAGGTCTGGCCTTGGTGTGGAGATATGGGATTTACTGACTCCATGCCTAGAATCAGTAATTAAAGTCAGGGAAGCTGTGTGGACATCCTAAAGGGGGCATGGTGTGACAGACTGAAACACGAAACACTGTTTAAGGATTTATAATAAAATAAAAATTTTATTTTTAATAAAATAAATTATATATATATAACATACATACATTAAAAAAAAAGTACACATATATCATATAGAGAGTCCCTGGGTGGCGCAAACAGTTGAACAATCGACTACTAGCCAAAATGCTGATGGTTCAAACCCACCCAAAGGTACCTCAGAAAGACAGGGCTGGAAACCTGCTTCCTTGAAAACCTATGGAACAGTTCTACTCTGCACACATGGGGTTGCCATTAGTTGGAATCAACAGCAACTAACAACAACATACACATACACACATATATATATACACACACACACACGTATACACACATCCTAAACCAAAACCAAACCCATTGTCACTGAGTCGAGTCTAACTCATAGCAACCCTGTAGGACAGAGTAGAATTGCCCCATAGGGTTTCCAAGGAGCACCTGGTGGATTCAAACCGCCGACCTTTTGGTTAGCAACTGTAGCTCTTAACCACTATGCCACCAGGGTTTCCGTATACACACATACGGACTGCCAAAAAAACAAACAAATCTTCTTGGAAGAAGTACAACTGAAATGCTCCTTAGAAGCAAGGATGGCGAGACTACGTCTCACACACTTTGGACATGTTGTCAGGAGGGATCAGTCCCTGGAGAAGAACATCATGCTTGGTAAAGTAGAAGGTCAGCAAAAAAGAGGAAGACCCTTAATGAGATGGATTGACACAGTGGCTGCAATGATGGGCTCAAGCATAACGACGATTGTGAGGATGGTGTAGGACCGGGCAGTGTTTCGTTCTGTTGTACATTGGGTTGCCATGAGTTGGAACCAACTCAATGGCACCTAACAACACATACATACACACATATGTGTGTGTGTGTGTGTGTATATATATATATAAATAAACCAAACCCATTGCTGTTGAGTCAATTGCGACTCATAGCGACCCTACAGGACAGAGTAGGGCTGCCTCATAGTGTTTCCAAGGAGCAGCAGTTCAAATCTACCACAGATAACTTTCCTCCAATGTATTTAGAGAAAAGGCAGAGTTTATCCCTTGTTCACTCTGAGGCAGGCCAGCATCTCCATGGTGACCTGGACTTCCTGCTGGCTACCACTTGGACCCCTGGTGTCACCATCTCCTCTAGATACAACACTGTTAATGTCACTCTGGACTCCGAAGACCAATGATACAGAGAAGATTATCACTCTCCTTCACGTCCTATACCCCATTTCTTGGCTGTTGAAGGTTTTGGGATAACTAGATGGATTTACAACTTTAGGGGTGAGGGAATTAAAACCATGGTTTACATGATTCTTCTCAGAGTCCAATGAAAACCAAAATATTAAGCTCTTCATGGCAGATTTGTTCTCAGGTACATCCCAGTCCCCAGCCTGGTATATCAATCTTGAGGTTTGCCTTCTCCTTCCATCCTCTGTGATCCCTCCTTTAATTATGTGTAGTATGAATCTCAGCCACCTCTACTCTCAAGCTGATCTCTTCCCAGTCCATGAGATTTGATTTAATCTTATGATCCACCACCATTTCCCACCTGGGTAACCCATATCATATTGTTGTTGTTAACTGTCATCAAGTTGGCCCCCAACTCATTGTAACCCCATGCACAGTGGGATGAAATGCTGCCCAGTCCTGCACCATCCCCATGATCAGTTGTGGGTTGAACCATTGTGCTCCACAGGGTTTTTACTGGCTGATTTTCAGAAGTAGATCACCAGGCCTTTCTTCCTGGTCTGTCTTAGTTTGGAAGCTCTGCTGAAACCTGTTTAACATCATAGCAACATGCAAGCCTCCACTGACAGATGGGTGGTGGCTACACATGAGATGCACTGGCTGGGAATAGAACCCAGGTCTCCCAAGTGAAAGGTAAGAATTCTACCACTGAGCCACCAATGCCTCCAACCCATATGATAAAAATAAAACAAAACAAAAAAATCAAACCCATTTCCATAGAGTTGATTCTGACTCATAGTGACCCTATAGGACAGAGTAGAACTGCCCCACAAGGTTTCCAAGGAGTGGCTGGTGGATTCAAATTCCTGACCTTTTGGTTAGCTGACTACAAGAGTTTCCAAAAGTCTGACTTTATCAGTTTAAATAACATCATGCGGGGTGGAGGGCCTCGGCCAAACAGTCCAGAATGGAAGGACTTTGGCATTTACTTGCAGCTTATAAAAATATGCTTCTACCCTGTTAGCCCAAGACAGGAACCACACCCAAAGCCAACACTTCAGACAGGGATTGGACTGGCCTATGGGATAGACAATGATGCTGGTGAAGAATGAGCTTCTTGGATCAAGTCGACACATGAGACTATGTTGGTATCTCCTGTCTGAAGGGGAGATGAGAGGGTAGAGGGGGGTCAGAAGCTGGCCGAACGGACACGAAAAGAGAGAGTGGAGGGAAGGAGTGTGCTGTCTCATTAGGGGAAGAACAACTAGGAGTATAAAGCAAGGTGTATATAAATTTTTATATGAGAGTCCAACTTGATCTGTAAACTTTCACTTAAAGCACAAAAAAAATTAAAAAAAATGCTTCTACAGACTTCCTGCTGACTTCTGGCCTCCCATGGTAGCTCTTAAAACAAAACACGTGTCTCCTGAGGACGAAGTTTATTGTAGAAAATATACTTGGAATACATTTTAAGGAAGAAAAACAATTTCTTAAAGGCAATATAATCCACCAGGATTTTCCCTGCCCTGAATGGTAAGACTTTTACTTTTTTAGTCAGAACAGTTCTGTTCCCCATACTCAGGCTCTTGGGGCGTACTCTGCATAGCCAGGTGTTTCCATAGGTACAAGAACCTCCAACAGTGAGTTTTAACTTCCAGCCCCACAAAGAATCAGCAAACGCTATGAAATTAAAGTTTTCTTTCACATGACCAAGTATTTCAGCCAGGATTTCCTCCCTGACACACTTTTTAAAAGTGGAAGAGTTACATCACAATGCTTTATCATACTCTGTCCAGAGCAAGTTGCCAGGGACTGTGGGTTTTTTCATCTTCCCGTTACAGTTTTTACTAAACTGTACCAAAGTCATGTCACACATATAAAATGCTCATGTCTAATCTTGTTATAATTACCTTCCAATCAGGGAAAGAAACTATCTTAGTGAAGATGTTAAGAACTTGCTTATTTTAACTCCCTCTCCCTTCCATGATCAATAGGCAATTAGTGTGGAGTCTCTGTTTGCTCGGTCTGCTCATGCCAATTTGACTCTTAAAGGGAAGGCAAGTGAGTCTGAAACTTTTTACCTACTGAACATTTCAAACACATTCTCCCAGCACACAAGGAGGAAAGCAAATCTGTGGCAATTAAATAGAAAAAAAGACTGAAAATGAGTTTCTACTCTGCAGCAACTCTTCCTTCCAAAATGAATAGTGCTGTTCGGTAATTACATGAGTACTGCAGTTGCACTTCTTTGTGCAGTGCATTTGAGCTTCATCATTTATATTAATCCTTAGCGTGATGATGAGACCTGGCAGCGTCTGGCCCCTATTTCTGGGCTCCCTCTCAAGCCTTTCTAGATGACTTTGTTTCTCCTCTCCAGCTTGTAGGCTCCCAGTGTCCACATATCCTGAGTGTATTAGATCACCCATACCATCCAGGCTTTTATTCCCAGAGACCTTTGCTTAATAGCCAAGTATGCCTATTTAGGGGTGTGCTTAAATAAGGTAGTACTCTTAACCAACCAGCTGCTGTGAAGTCAATTCTGACTCATGGTGACCCCATAGGGTTATCAATAGCTGATTTTTTGGAAGTAGATCGGTAGGCTTTTCTTCCGAGATACCTCTAGGTGGACTCAAACCTCCAACTTTTCGGTTAGTAGCTGAGTATGTTAACCATTTGTACCACCCAGGGACACAGTACTCTTACTGGGTGAAATTCTATGGTTAGGCTTTAAAGTAATACTTGTCTCCTCCCCCTTCCCAGTTAGAATTGCTTGCCAATTATGTTATATAGTGTTATATAACAACAAAAACCCAACCCTGTTGCCATCGAGTTGATTCCGACTCATAGCAACCCTACAGGACAGAGTAGAACTGCCCCATAGGGTTTCCAAGGCTGTAAATCTTAACAAAAGCAGACTGCCACCCACATCTTTCTCCCGCGTAGTGTTATATAGTGTCAGGTGTAATTTTCAAAAAAATTTAAAAGCATAGACTTATTCAAATATTTAGTAAGCATGTGTCAAAGATGTATTTAATAGTTCTCAAAGAGAACAGCAGGTTCGTTTAGAAAAGAATACTGGAATAAGATTGCAAATTAAGATACCAAATTGGTTAACGTTCTACAGGGGAATAAAACTATAATCTTTGCCGTTATTGTTTCTACCCTACAGAAATCATTTTCAACTTACCAATGTTCTACAAATATCTAACTTCACAAAAGTCTTGGGTTTGCTTAGAACTGAAAAACAGTTTAGCTTAATTAGAAAAGTAGGTCTGCCTTGAGCATTGAGCTCTTTTCAAGATTTATCTACGTGGGATCAAACTGACAATGGCATCTCGAAAGGTTAGATGAGAAACTCAGGAGGCAGAGAGTTTATGTTAATGATGGTGTAATATGTTGGAAAAAGATAATGAGAACGGTTACACAACTGGAAGAATGTAAACAGTATCACTGAATTATACATGGAGGACTTGTTAAAATGATGTATCCCTTGCTGTGTATATTTTCACCAAAATAAATAAATTAATTTTAAAAAAGACCTTTGAACAAATATAAAATGAACTGATTGATTAATGAGAACAAGTAAGATGTTCCAATCAGTTCAAAGGAGAATTCAAAGAACATATATACACAGGCAACTAGGAATGCTGAAATGAAATTATAAATAGATGCCAAACTAGTCAACATCCATAGGGCAATAATCAATTGTATTCCTTCAACAATTTTTTTTTTGCATTTTTATGAGCAAGCATAATTAGGGCTTCTGTCAGTTTTCTGGAGTCCCTGGATGGTGCAAACAGTTACTGTTCTAGGCTGCTAACTGAAAGCTTAGAGGTTTGAGTCCACCCAGAGGGACCTTGGAAGAGAAAATCAGCCACTGAAAACCCTATGGAGCACAGTTCTACTCTGACACACGTGAGGTTACCATGAGTAGGGGTTGAGTGCACAGCAATCGGTGGTGGTGGTGGTCAGTTTTCTACAATGTCCGGAGTTGTAAAAGGGCTCGAAGACATTGAAAGGTGCAGATAACCTGGAAGAGTACCCTACACAGAACATCCAGCAATCTTTGTCCATTTCAAAGTCTGTCCCAATCTTTCCTGACAGACCTAATCATTACTAAGTTCTCTCTCCCTGGAGCACCAGCTGATCCTTAGGAGGACTTATTAGACAAGGCTCTCACACAACTTGGAAAGGTCATGCAGTAACCATTCCGCCTTATTTCCAAATTTTGAATAATTTTTCTTAGCAACAGTTTGTGCCATGATTATTTCCTTATAATACTGCAGGTCAACACACCTTGTAAGGCTGATAGAGGATACCCGCAGTGTAGGAGGAAGGCTGCTGATGACAGATAAGGGGCTATAGCCACTATTCAATGTCACTTCTCAAGAAGCGGCATCTGTTTCCTGTGGGTACTGGCTGTAGGGGCAGATTGCCTCCATTGGGGGCATCCTCTTTCTCCATTACACCCTGCTGAGGGCTGCAGACACACACTTGTTTTTTCTGACTCGGATTTTGGAGTGAGCCTCGTAGTAGTCACATAGTCCCCAGTGTGCAAAGCATCACTAGGAGGAAGTTGAGAGTACCAGAAGGCCCTGTAATTCTTCCTCTTCATTGGGTGGTCATTTGGTACATGGTGGGACAGTGAAAGGGGCCAGCCACTGATGACCAGAAAGAGTTGATGTTTTTAATTGCTGGACTTACACTCTGAGAGAAGCAAAGAGACCCAGACTTGCAAGGTGGCCTCTAACTTAGAGGAGGCCTCAAGAGGGTTGACTTCTGAGGAAATCTGCTAAGAAGACAAATAATGAGAACTAGATATGCTTGGGTTTCTGAATTTTTTGGATTTTTGATAGGTCATGTGGTGCCTACGCTGTCTGTAACCAAATACCACCAGCAGGGTTGGGGCAACACTGTAGAGTCCAGTGCGTTACTATTTCTAAAATATTAGTGTTAATATTTCTGCAGCCACATGAATAAATGTTCATATTAAGTGGGGAAAATCGATGGTAGACAGCTTCCCATCAGTTCAGGTCAGGTTCTGCCATCCATCAAAGGAGTTAGGCGAAAGCTGTTGGCTTGCAGAACCTTTTGATTTCAGAGGAGCAGATGGGGGCTGTGGACCTAAGGGTAATCCTAGATCTGGTCTGCGTTAGAGTGGCTAAGTTGTAAAAAGCTGCGTAGGAAACAAAAGCTACTGAATGTAGAAGGTCTTGCGAATCCAAAACCCCACATGTTATGAGTTACTCCTTTATCTCCTATCAGTCTAGGATGATGTCTTAGTTACCTAGTGCTGCCATAACGGAAATACCACAAATAGGTGGCTTTAAAGAACAGAAATGTATTTTCTCACAGCTTGGGATGCTAGAAGTTCAAATTCAGGATGTGGTTCTAGAGGGAGGTCCTTCCTTGTCTATTTCAGCTTCTAGTAGCTGCTGGCAATCCTTGGTGTTCCTTTACTTGTAGCTGAGGCATCTGTCTTCCCCCTGTGTGAGTCTCTGTGTCTATTCTGTTTTTTTTTTTAATAACTCAGAGTGATTAGGTTCAAGACCACCCTACTCAGGTTTGACCTAATTAACATAACAAAGAAAACCCTACTTCCAAACAGGATCACATCCACAGTTATAGGGGCCAAGATTTCAATACATATTTTTGGGGAACACAATTCAATCCATAACAGGGGATAAGATGCATTTTTATTCAATCGCATGGTTGCAAATTCAAATGTTTCCAGGGCAGGCATGACCCATACCAAGTGAAGCTCTAC
Source organism: Elephas maximus indicus (assembly GCF_024166365.1). Taxonomy (NCBI): domain Eukaryota; kingdom Metazoa; phylum Chordata; class Mammalia; order Proboscidea; family Elephantidae; genus Elephas; species Elephas maximus. Next base: position 166,270,976 of record NC_064846.1, read on the forward strand.
CTACCGTGCTTTGAAGGTGTGCCTGCCCACAGTACAGCTTCTGACTGCTAAAAAAAATCCAGAAATCAATATTTTTACTGAAAGCCTCCTAAGTTTTCAGTGTTAGCTTTTCTTTTCTTTTTTTTAAGTCTTTGTAACAAAACACAACATCTGGCCCTACGTTTATGGACGGATGCCCTAAAGTTTGAGACCTCTGGTTCTTGGTTTGCTTTTTAGTTCCCACTGATTTCCTGGCTCCCTAACATGAGAACTTGAGGAGAACTAACCAAGCAGCACCATCTGGTAAACTAAACATTTTGCTTAGTTCATTGATGTGTGGGGAGGGAGGGGATGAATTAAAAAGAAACCGACTCCCCAAAAGCACTCAGAATAGTTCATCTTTGAGCAGCTCTTTTCAAGTGATTGTCATTGGCAAATTTTAGTTAGCAAGCACAATCTGAAATTCGTGTGTGATTATCTAATCTGGATCTCTTGTTGGGAAATAATGTAGTAATTGAGAAAAAACTGGGCTTGATTTGATCTGAAACAACTGCAGATGATTGAAGTGATTTCATTTGAGGTATATATAGATTTTTACATTCAGTACTCCCTTTCCGGTTTCAAAGATTTCCCCTTCACCCGGGAATTTAGTGCTGCATTGTTTTTCCCTAGAAGATGAAGCATATTCTCCCAGCTTGCTAGGGATGAAGGGTTTGCACTGGTGGCATCTGGTTTCTTGAATTTCTAGTTCTCTGCCACAGTCGTCTATGTGGTAAAACTGGTGTGTGTACTTGCATATATCTGATAGAGACACACACAAAGATACAAAAAGATAATACAGAGAGAGGAAGAGAGAGAGACAGGCGATAGAGAGAAGCAGCCAATTGTGTTGGAGCTTTTTTGCAAGAGTACTGGCTCAGGTCTAAAATGGTTTTGGCCTTGTCTTGGCAGGGGAAAGAGGTAGCGTCATCAATTTTTTTGCAATGTACAGACTGCAGGTACATTTCATTTAAAAGAATCTTACCTCTATGGAATTCAGTTCTTGAACCCTGAGAATTTGTGTTTCTAGATGCCCATGTTTTCTAAAACATGTCCTCTCATTCTTGGAGACGTAGCCAGTGGCGTGCTTTTAAATATTTAAGAACTGGCTCTCCAGAAACAAAATGAAACAAACCAAATGATAACACAAACAAACCTGATGTGTAGCATTGGTTGATTTCCGTGGTGTAAATACTCCCACCATGGCTGACTTCAAGCTACTGAGGAGATGCGAATGCTGAGCTGGGAAGAGATGCCCACCATTGGCAATTGTAAGTGGATGGCAGCTGGTGCCCCCCACCACTGGGGGTAGCTAAAAGCACACTAACCAAACAAACAAACAAACAACCCAAACTCATTGCCTTTGAGTTGATCCAACTCATAGCAACCCTATAGGACAGAGTAGAACTGCCCCATAGGGTTTCCAAGGAGTGGCTGGTAGATTCGAACGGCTGACCTTTTGGTTAGCTGCCATAGCTCACTGTAGCTCTTAATCACTGTGCCAACAGGGCTCCTAAAATCAGACTAGACAGGGTTAAGACCTGGGACAGCCCCTACTAGCCTTATAAGCTTAGCCAAGGCTCTTAAATCCTTTGAATTTCAGACTTTGTCATCGGTAAATGACACTCAGAATGACAGCTCGGATTGCCCCATGGGGTTATATAGTCATTTTCAAATGGAAACGACAACAAAATGGTAAAGAACTGTGAAAACATAAAAAATGTAAACATTATCATCATTACCATCTTTGGAGAGCCAAAACTTGTTCAATACCGAAAACTTTAAAACATGACTTCGATTACATTAGTGACTGCTTTTAAAAATATGTTTTGTATCTCTCGGCCATAAAAGATTTAAAGTGTACGGAAAGAGCCAGCAGCCCATTCGGCCAAAAGTTCCAAACAATGAACTCAGCAGGGTTATTTTTAGGTGCAGTTGTAGCTGGGCCTGGAGCCACTGGTCTTAAGAAAAAGAATGAGTGTGTTCTGGGCCTTTCTGCCTTCAACAGCTCCGAGGCAACACCTCCAAGGCAATGTGGTTCTCATTGCAAACCTCCTGGAGACCTTTGCCTGGTTGCCATAGTTTTAACTAACTAATGTTTAACTTGGTTTTGTAAACAATAACAAACAGAATCCCTTTTAGTGGAGACATTCTCCCTAAAATTATCTTTCTAGAAGAGCCATGCCCAAAAGAAAGAACATGAGAGCCACACATATAATTTTAAATTGTTTAACAGCCGCATTAAAAGAAGTAAAAAAAGAAAACAAGTGAAATCAATGGTATATTTCATTTAACCCAAAACACCACCCAAATTATCATTTCAACACGTAATCAATATAAAACATATTGAGAGATTTTACTTTTTGATTTTGGTAGTAAGTCTTTGCAATCAAGTGGTTACTTTACAGTAGTTTTTTTTTTTTTTTCCTTAAAAGCATATCTTAGTTGGGACTTGGACGTTTCAAGTGCTCAGTAGCCACATGTGGTTAGTTAGTGGCTACCATTTTGGGCAGCTCCATGCTATAACATCAATTAGCCAAGATTGAAAGGAGGCTTGGGATATCCCAATTCCAAGAAAACCCAATGTTTATATAAACTCTTTTATTCTGACTTCAGTGGTTTTTGTTATTGGAATGCAGTTTGCAGGGCAAACTCCCTCTCTCAAATCAGTCTCTCTCTCTCCATTATAGCTTCCCCTTCTCCATTATCCATCAGTTGGGTTATGGGCCAACCTACTCCATGCGTTGGGGAAATATAACTAAGAACAAAATCCGCTCCCAACCCAGAAAACCTCTCCACAAAAACAGGAGAGCAAGTGTGAGGCATCACAGGCAATCCCCTAAAGAGACTGCAAAGACAGAAAGGAATCTGACCCTTCATACAGTTAAGGTCAGGAGCCCTGGTGATGCAATGGTTAAGTGCTCAGCTGCTAACTGAAAGATCAGTGGTTGAACCCCCCAGCCGCTCCGTGGGAGAAAGATGTAGCAGTCTGCTTCTGTAAAGATTATAGCCTTGGAAACACTATGGGGCAGTTTTACTCTGTCCTACAGCGTTGCTCTGACTCAAGGACAATGGGTTTACCATTAGGGGAAGGAGCCCTGGTGGGGCAGTGGTTAAGCGCTCAGCTGCTAACTGAAAGCTCGGTGGTTCGAACCCACCAGCCACTAGGCAGGAGAAAGATGTGGCAGTCTGCTTCTGTAAAGATTACAGCCTAGGAAACACTATGGGACAGTTCCACTCTTTCCTATAGGGTCATTAGGAGTCAGCATCGACTTGATGGCAATGGGTATATAGCTAAGTGGATACAACCCATTACAATCTTGTGTTCAAGATAAAACTGTGAATCTTCTAGTACGTTTATGGCCCAGAGCCACCTGAAGTAATGCTAATCTCCTTCCAGGAATCTGGGAGGTAGGGGAGTGATCTTCCTTGATGATTATATTTCAAAAGAGAAGGCTCCCAGGTCTTTGAGGAAACATCCTCGATTGACGTATTTTTCAAAGAAACAGAGAAAGACTACAATGACGAGTTTTCTAAAGTAAACGCTGAAAAAAGGCGGGGGGTGGGGTGGTGGGGGAGGAGTCCCTTCCCTTATTTTCAACAGGGAGAATGAAAACGTCTTATTTTAAATTTGTATTTGCCCTTATGGAAACTCTGGTGGCATAGTGGTTAAGTGCTACGGCTGCTAACTAAGAGGTTGGCAGTTCAAATCCACCAAGTGCTCCTTGGAAACTCCATGGGGCAGTTCTACTCTGACCTGTAGGGTCACTATGAGTCGGAATCAACTCTACGGCAACCGGTTTTTTTTTTTTTTTTTTTGGTTTATTTGCCCTTACACATCATTTGTAGGATGACAACCACTCTAGTTTGCCCAGGACTGAGGTGTTTCTCAGGACATGGGACTTTCAGTGTTACAACGGGAACAGTCCCAGGCAAACTGGGAAGAGTTGGTCACCCTCGATTTGGAAGCAAAGTTTCAACGCTGCTAGGAGAGTCTATGTGCAGCTTCCATTCTGAACTTGTCTGTAGCTGTTAGTCTGGAGGCCAAGGCCTCTCAGCATTTCTGCAAGCCACTGTGGATCTTCACGTTCTGTCAACTTGTGATTCTGCTGGACTCTTGAATGTTTTGATGGCTACTGGCTTGCCCCCCGAATCAGGTGAAACCTGTCCCTTGCACGCAATGACTTCTTAGGTTCCCTCCATCCAGGGAATAGGTCCCTTTTTGCAGCTCCCCTAATGGACATGGAAACTGGGCAAACCCGGTCTGTCTGTATTACCCTGGGTGCTGATTTCTCTGCCTACCTGACTTGAGCTGAGATTGGGCCTCTCTTAAAAAGTCAATTTGAATATGTGCTCCAACCTTTATAGTGCCATACTATTTATTATACCCAGCCTTTTTTGAGAAAGAGTTTATAGCTGCTGTCTTCAATTCTTAATTGGGTTTTTACTTTATATTACCATCCAATAATACTTGAGTAACTTAATCTCAAGATTACTTAAACTCTCCATGCCTGGATTTCCTTCTTGGTCTCAGTTTTCAAATTGGTGAAATGGGGATAATAAATATAACAAAAAAAAATTTTTTTTTTAATCTCATTGCGTTACTGTGAGGATTAAATGTACACTTAAAGTGTCTAGAACAATGTAAATTGCTTTAAATAGACCCGTAGATTTGTCTAGTTTATGTTGGCTGTTATTATCATTAGGTTTGTATGTCTTTTCTTGAGATCAGGATGCACATCTGTTATCTCAGTATCTCCCCTCCCCTGCAGTGCTTAATAGACTATCCTACGCAGTGTAAACACTCACCGAATATTCATTGATTGGCCGAGCCCAGCAATCCCACTTCTCCTGGGTCAGATCTGGATCTGGCAGTCAGGCTTTGAGGCCTCCTAAATATGGTCAACATCATGCACCTTGTTCAGAACAGACTGACAGCTCCAGGTCCTGGTTTGCAGCCCCTCTGATAACCTGCCCTGGAATATGACGTCATCCGATTGCGCCATCTCTGGCCTGATCCTGTGCACATCAAATTGCTTTCCCACGCGGCGTCTTTGCAAAGCAAAGCTTTTCTGAACTTCAGCACACACAGACAAGCAACCTTCAGCGTGGCATTCAAGTGATGTGGTAGTACGATTGGTTGCCTTCCCAACTGCCAGTCTGCGTCCAAACCTGCCTTCCACAAGGGAGCCAAAGAATGCCAGCGCCTCACTTTCCCAGCTTCCCCCTGTCTAGATCATGTGACTCAACCCTGGCCAATGGGACTAAAGGGGCTGTCTGCTGGGGCATTCTGGGAAAAATTGCTTCCCTCTCTTTCTGCTACTTGCTGCTTGGAGTTGAAGCCTCCGTCGTAAGACTGTGATAGAGAACTGAGAGAACCACGAAGAAGAATGGTAAGTAAGGAGTATGTGAGTCGCTGCTGCTCTGATGTCATTTAACTGCTGGATTAACCAGTTTTGGAACCTTCTGCCACCAGACCTCTATTATGTGGGATGTATTAGTAAACCCCTATTGTTTAAGTCACTTTTCATTGGATATTTCGTTACTGCCCCTGAAAATATCCTAGCTGACACGAATGAGTTCTTTGATGGCCCTGGCTAGAATTAGTCCTTAATTAAGTATAATCCCATGTTCTCTTTGCAGGACCCCTGCTGCCAAAAGCTGACTGTAATTTGTCACTTCTAGAACTTTCTGGCACTTCACCAGAGGCAGTGTAGTTTGATGGTTATGAGCACAAACCCAGGAGTCAGACCTTGGCAAGTGTGGCCCTCGGCAAATTACTTAAGCTCTTTGTGTCTCATTTTCTTCATCTGTGAATTGGCGAGGATGATAATTAAAAACAAAACAAAACAAAACTTATTGTTGCCTAGTTGATTCTGACTCATGGCAACTCCATGTGTTACAGAGTACGACTGCTCCATAGGGTTTTCTTGGCTGTAATCTTCACAGAAGCAGATTGCCAGGCCTTTCTTCCATAGTGCCACTGGGTGAGTCTGAACTGCCAACTTTTAGGTTGGTAGTCAAGTGTAAACCATTTGTGCCACATAGGAACCTGCTAAGCAATGCACCTACCTCACAGGATTTTGTGAGCATTACATGAAATCAGTATACAAAAGGCTCTTAAAATAGTGCCTGACACATAGTAAGCGCTGTAGGTGAGAGCTGCCTTGCTTATTTACCATTCATTTTATATAGCCTTGTGATATCTGATACATATATATTTTTTTCTCCTTTTTGTACGTTTTTTCATGTTGCAATGGTTGTTTTATCACCCACGAAGACAAATTCCATTTTCTAGAAGAGCATATTTCTAAGAGCCGGAGGGTGAACCTTCATCACTTAACTAATGGGGCTATGAGCATTTATTTTCTCAGTACCTCAGTTTCCTCATTTGGAAATGAGAGGGGGCTGCTGTCTCTGTTTGGGTCCCTCCATAAGAAGAGCCTGAGAAAGAATTCTAGTGGAAGTTGTTTATTTGGGAGGTGATTCAAGGAAATTTCAATAGGGGAGTAGAGAAGTGACACAGGGAAGGGAAGAGGGCAGCCACTAAAGGGGGCATAATCAAGCCAGTTCCCACGGTGGGCAAAGGAAGCTTCAGCCCACAGACGACTGCTGGTCATCACTGTAGAGCAAGGGCCTCAGAGATGTCCCCAGGACGTGAATGAGCTGGTCTATTAGGCGTTGGTTGAGGGTTGGTCGGGGTGATGATGATGGTGGTGGTAGTGAGATCATTCCCTGACACTTCTGGCCTGTCTCCATGGGTGGGTGTGGGCCAAGCAGGCCCAGCCTCCAGGGAAAATTGGCAGGCATATGAAAGTCAGGCAGCCTGTACTCCAGTGGAAAGGCCTGAGGGCTGCCTCTCTAGGCTGGAGTGGTGATTGATTCAATTCAGTAAATACAGAGGTTTTTTCCTGGGGTTGGGGTTGGGGGTGGGTGAAAGAAGCTATTCTGTATAAGGAATTTTGCTAGCTAAGCAACAGGATACAAAGATGAGTAAGAAATGGTCCCAGAATTCCATGGTGACACAATCCTGTGGCAGAGACAGACATGTTAACAAATAATACGTTAGCAATATTTGCAGTGTGAGAAAAGCAAGATTAGAAGTTTATTTTTACCTAACAAAATGGCAAATGGTAAGACTGTAAAAAAAAAAAAAAAAAAAACCCTTCTCATGTGTGGTTGTTTAGAAAGGCAATTTAGTAACATTTTTCAAAATTATAAATGTGCTTATCCTTTGACATAGCAATCCAACTTCTGGGAATTTATCCTATAGATCTGCCCGCACGTGAATAAAATGATGAATGCACAAGGTTATTCATGACAGCATTGTTGTAATAGCAAAAGACTGGAAACAATCCAGGTGTCCGCCAATAGAGGATGGGTTAAATAAACTTTGGGACGTCTGCCAATGGAGTACTATGCAGCTGAATAAAAGAAAGGGCACTCTTTGTACTGATGTGGAGATAGTGCCAAAATACCTTAAGTTAAAAAAAAAAAAGGTGAAAATACAGAGCAGGTAACATGTTAACTCTTAGGTAAGAGTGTGAGAGAAAGAAGAACGTGTATTTGTGTGTATGAAAATATGAATAAAAATATACACAAGAAACTAATAAAAAGAGTGAGACAATGGGGTGGAGGATGAGGCAGACCAACCCATGGATGGAAGTTAAGACCCAGTCTGAGTTTTGAACCATGTGAAGGTATTTAAAAAAAAAAAAAAGTAAAATTAAGGCAAACAAAGAAGTCTGTTCAAAGTTCACAAGCATCATAGAAACAGGTGGTTAACCCTAGTGGAGCAATGGAGAGATTATGGTTTTTGTACAGTTATGCCTCTCCCATAGTTATTTACTGTCCACTTTGTTCCAAAACTTTTGATATGGCACATAGTAGGAACATGCTAAATATATTTTTGGGGGGATTAATAAACAATGCAAAATTTGAGAGGCTAGTTTTCAAGTTCAAATACAGTTTCTGAGGACATTTTATGCATTGTGAGTTGCTAGTCAAGAAAGGCATTGTTGTTATGTTTCTTTGTATCCCCTACAGAGTTTAATAAAAGTACTCTGCACTTAGCAGGCCCTCAAATATTTGTTGAGCAAATGAAGGATTTAATTGAAAAATAATTTCAAGAAGGTTCATGTCATCGTGGTACTTTCCCACTTAGGAAGCTTAAAGTAAATTTCGGCTAAAAGAAATCTTTCAGTAAACAAATGTGTGTTCCATGCTTACTGTGTACGTGACTACATAGCCACCAAGCACATGACTGAAGCTTGTCACACATCAGGCTTTCATTTTATTTATGGCCTGTATGGGCATGTTAGGAGTCTCTGAGTGGTGCAAATAGTTAAGCACTCGACTACAAGCTTAAAGGTTGGTGGTTCAATCCCACTCAGAGGTACTTCGGAAGACAGGCCTGGCAATCTGCTTCCAAAAGGTCACAGCCATGAAAACTTTATGGAGCAGCTGTTCTCTGCACATACAGGGTTGGAATCAACTCGACAACAACTAGCTAACAACAAACAACAACAGCATGTTGAGGCCATCAGAGAGAAAAGTATCTATAGAATTTAATCTAACCTTATGGATAGTTTGCTCAAATGCAATCCCGAAGTTACCTTACCAAGTACAAAAGAATATTCACTTCTGGGAGAAGATGTTTGCAATACATATATCTGGTAAGAATGTAAAATTGGTACAAAGACTTGGCACCCAGTTTGGCACTTATCCCTTGACCCAGCTATTTCACTCCTAGGTATTACCCAAGAAAAAAGGAAACATGTTCACAAAAAGATTTGCATACAAGTGCTGCAGAGGCCCAGTTCCAATGTCCCTCTCTCCTCCCTGCTCTTTGTGCGCGCTTCTTTCATACCACTATTTCCAATACACTTGTTTGGGTGTCTGTTTCTCAGCTCAATTATTAATTTGCATAAAACACAAAATGTGTTTCATGTTAGATACTGCAGATACCAGGCATTCCTTTTTAAAAATTCCTGGAGCTTAGTTCATGGCCTAATGCATAGTAACTGAAAGCATTCAATAAGTGTTTAATTGTTGAATGACGTCCGTTTCAAACTTGTCACTGTTTTTAGTATACTCTGGTAACATTGCATATAAAGGCGCCCTGGTAGCGCAGTGGTTAGGTGCTCTACTGCTAACCGAAAGGTCAGGGGTTCGAACCCACCAGCCGCTCCACAGGAGAAAGAAAGAAAGGCAGTCTGCTTCCGTAAAGATTACAGCCTTGGAAACCCCATGCGGCAGTCCTACTGTGTCCCCTAAGGTCGCTATGAGTTGGAATGGACTCCATGGCAATGGGGAAACATTTCACGCCATGCCCCCTTAAGCTGGTCTGTACAGGAAGGGAGTATTTTCATTGAAGTGTTTAAGCCCAAACATATATGTACATAAAAATGGCTTGAGGACAGTGTCTGACCTCCCCAACCCCATAAGGGGGAAGAAGGAAAACCAAGATCAACAGCACAAGGCCGACTCCCATGAGGAGGAGGCCAGACAAGCCTCCTCTCTCCGCCATCTTTACTAATTCTGACACCAGCCGTCCCTCGCACAGCACTCTACTTCTTTGCTGGGTTCCATAATTCATTGCAATGGCCACACAGAGCTCACAGACCATACTCGCAATTATGGGGTTTATTAGGGAAGTAACAGATTACAATTCAGGTTCAGAAACACTCAAGATATGGTTCTTCCATCAGGACAGCCTCTTCCTAGCTGTGCTCATAGGCACGCTTCTTTCTGGCCCCCAGTCTCTGCCCAAAGACACTCAGCTTTCTCTCTCCATGGGCCAGAAGCCCACTGCGCCATCTCCTGCTGCCCGATCGCCCCTGCTGCCCGGTCACCCCTGCTGCCCGGTCGCCCCTGCTGCCCGGTCGCTCCTCCCTTGGTGGTGGTGGGCTCCTCTCTGCTCTGGAATTGTCTCTCTCTTAAGGCAAAACTGACCAGTCCCCTTAATAGGTGACAATTACCCTATCACACAGTCACCTGTGTGGGAGTTACAAGACCATGGCTAGAAAGGCCACACACAAAGGTAATTAATCCACCAAAAAGTAGAAGATGCAGAAATCAGAACTGGGAGATGATTAATGGTGTCTGACTCAAGAGAGAGTAGCCTGTGTACAGGAGACATGGTGGGTTCGGCCATTATACCTGGTATATAAAATGAAGCCGAATCAGTAGTTCTTACGGGCAACTCTTCTCAGCAGGTTGCAAAAAATTCCATGGAAACCCCTGCACGGTCAGATTTCAGGCACCTGGGTATCAACCTCAAGTGAATTATCTAGTGAACATACGATATTCTTATTATCCGGGATCAGCTATTTGCCAGCATGAAGAGAGGGTGGGAGGGATGGAACGAGATAGACAAACAAAAACGAGGAAAATGCAGTGGAACACAGCAAGAATATCTGCCCCCGAAGGCCTCTGGGCCCCGGGTCATAAGAATTTTTTTCCATCGAATACAGAAGTTCTGAAATAATGCTGGAGAGCTCAGTTGGTGCAGCTTTGGTCCAGCTTGAGTTGAGAATAACTCTTTGTTCTTTTAGAGACTCTGCAGTGTATTAAGGACAAGGAAACATTTTGTAAGCAACAGTTCCGCGGTGCTCCCAGGAAGAGATGAACCATCCTAAAAGAACATTTCCATTTCTGATTTCAATTGTACTTTAATAATGGAAGGGGTTTACATAGCTAGCCTTGGAACATTTAAAATCCAGGTACAATGTCCCAAGCCATATGAATGTTTTAATGATCACTTTTAAATACCCAAGAGTCGTTCTACAAAAGTTGATTTTTATTTTTCCACAATAAATACCTTTGGGTTGTAACATCACGCTATATTTAAAATACATGTGAAGTAAAATTAAACGCAGAATGGTTTTCTTCTATTTATTGCTTTCTCGCACTATTTTTACATTTAATAATTGATTGTGGGGGGGGAACCCTAATGTCAATTTCTTTAAGAAACGTCAAGCAATCTTGCTAAAATATTCACTAATCTTGATTAAATGGAACTTTGGATTGGCATCCTAAATATTTCACTATGTTGTGAAATTTTAAATACAAACACAGTCCTTTCCCCTTTGAGTGATTCTGAGTGATAACTATGAATTAATTAGTTTAAGTCATTTTTATAAACACAGATGTTCTTTTCTAATTTGTAAGCCAAGAAAAAAGTTACCTTTTTTTTTTTTTGCAAGTAGTTATCAATCATATTACTTCATGTCATCTTAGAAATTTTGGACTCTGATTTTGATTCTCAACTTTTGGCTCTAGGGCATGTGACAAAGTTCCCTCCTGGTGGTTTTCAGAGATGCTCAGGTGAGTGGCAGGCTGTGGAGGGCTTAGGAGAAGCCCCGGCTTGTGTCTTCTGCCTTCATCTTTCCTCGGGACCATCAGAACCCACCAGAGGGGTAAGTGAGTGGTTAGCCCACCGTCTTCTCTGAACCTTTGGTCTGGGCTGTCCCTCCGCTTTCTCCCTATGAAAACGCTGCCTCTGTTTCACAGCCCTCCTCTGTGTGGGTGATGTGCGCTCGTGCTTATAGAATTGCCTGCCTGAAAACAACCACGCCGTCACATTTATGACGTTTTGTTGTTAGTTGCCATTGAGTTGACTCTGACTCATGGTGACCTTCTGTATAACAGAACAAAAAGCTGCCCGGTTCTGCACCGTCTTCATGATCATTGGTACATGTGAAACCATTGCAGCTATTGCGTCAGTCCATCTCATTGAGGCTTCCCTAGTTTTCGCTGGCCCTGTACTTTACCACCCATGATGTCCTTTTCTAGTGATCGGTCTTTCCTGATGACATGCAACTTGATCACACTTATATAATTTTGAATAAAATTATGGAATTAGAATTATAAGCACAACTGGCACGAACAGGTTTGGGAACAAATACAACTCATTCCAGGTAAGCATGCAGCTTAACTGGTGAGAGGAAAATGGTCATGGGCAGGAGAGTGGTATCTATTCATTGAAAGGATTTAGCCTGCTGTGCCAGTGTGTGTAAGAGGAAATGGAGGTTGATTAATCCCTGGAGTTTGTTAGGTCAGGTGCCTTTCAGAGCTGCTTCTGTACTTTAGACGGGCCAGCTTTGGGGAGAACGTGAAGGAATCTTCTTCATTGATGTTGATGCCCCCCATCCTTGCAGCATTTTCTCCCCACTCCAGACATAGTCGGTGGCGTCACTAGGGTTGGTGTCACCCAGTGCAGTAACTCAGGTTGTCACCCCATATGCTAATTACCTTATATTGTAGCTAAAACACTAGAAGATTGACAAAATCAGCGACTATAAAAACACTAGCAGCGTATGTTTGTAGCATGTGCAGACGAACCCACGTGATTCGAACCATTATTGTAACTGGGTAATAATGACAATTCTGACCGGAGTACATTAGAAGGTTCAAAAAGTAAATTAGCATAGACTTTTAGCCTTGTAGGTATATTGACACATGTAAGCTGGGCTTATGAAAAATGTTTTTGTTTTTGGAACTACAGGGGTATTTTTATAAAAAATAATAAATTTCTGCTGAAACACTGCACAAAAATTTTATACATGGTCATTTTGGTGTCACTACCTCTGGCAGTGTCACCTGGTGTAGTCCACACCCCCCTGCACCCTCCTAGTGGCATCACTGCTCATAGTTCTTATGTTCACTTAGCTTCTTGGGGCCTTCCACCAGGTTGCTTCACCCAGGATCGAACTCACTGCCCCAATGCTTCTAGACCCTAATCCAGTTTACATGATTTTGGGACCTGAGGGTACAGAATAAAAAAAAAAAAAAATGAAATAATGTAAGTAGGGAAGTATGACCTTCTAGCATTGACTTCCTTGAAATGTGCTGGCCTTTTCCCCCCATTTTGTGGTAAATATATATGTAACAAAGCATTTGACATTTTAGTAATCTTCTCATGTACAATTCAGTGACATTGTGTTTATCATATTGTTCATCCATCATCCTTATACCGTTCCCAGATTTTTCCATCACCCTTAATAGAAGTTTGGTGTACCTTAAGCATTGAGTCCTCCTTTCCCCGTCCCTCTCGCTCACGCCTGTTAACCACTAATAAATTCTGGTGTCTGTGCAAGTACTTATTTTAGGCATTTCATTCAAGTACAGTAACTTTTTTTTTTTATCTTTTTTGACTGGCTTACTTTACTCAGCGTAATGTTTCCTAGGTTCCTCCATGTTGTGGCATATATCAGGACTTCATTTCTCTTTATGACCAAGCAATATTCCATTGTATGGATAGACTACATTTCATTTATCCATTCATTGATTGATGGACTTTTAGGCTGTTTTCACCTTTTGGCTATTGTGAATAGTGCTGCACTGAACATCGGTGTACAAGTATCTGCGTCCTTGCTTTCAATTCTTTTGGGTTTATACCTAGGAGTAGAATTACTGGATCATATGATAATTCTATGTTTAACTTTTTGAGAAACTGCCATACTGTTTTCCACAGCGGCTGTATTGTTTTACAGTCCCACCAACAATGAATGAGGGTTCCTATTTCTCCGTATCTTTGCCAACACCTGTTGTTTTCTGTTTTTTAAATCATAGCTGTCCTAGTGGGTGTGAAGTGATAGCTCGTTGTGGTTTTGTTTTGCATATCCCTAATGACTAATGACATTGAATATCTTTTCATGTGCTTGTTGGTTATTTGTATTTTTTCTTTGGATGAATGCCTATTCATGTCCTTTGTTCATTTTTTGATTGGATTGTTTGCCTTTTTGTTCTTAAGTTGTAAGAGTTTATGTTTTCTGGATGTTAAACCCTTATCCAATATATGGTTTCCAAAAATTTCCTTCCAATCTGTAAGTTGTCTATTTACTTTCTTGATAAAGTCCTTTGATGAACAAAAGTTTTTATTTTGATGAGGTCCCATTAATCTATTTTGTCTGTGTTTTCTGGTTCTAGTTCTTACATTTAGTCTTTGATCCATTTTGAGTTAGCTTTTGTATGTGGTATGAGGTATGGGTCCAGGTTCATTCTTTTGCTTGTGGATATCCAGTTGCCCTAGCACCATTTATTAAAGAGACTGTTTTCCTCCATTGGATGGACTTAGCACCTTTGTTGAAAATCAACTGATCATAGCTATATGGGTTTATTTCAGGAGTCTCAGTTCTGTTACATTGGTCTATATGTTTATCATTATACCAGTACCAGATTGTTTTGATTACTGTAGTTTTGTAATATGTTTGAGATCAGAAGTGTGAGCTGATCATCATTGATTATTCACTAAATACAGAGCAAAGCCCTTATATAAGGAAGAGTTGAAACAAGAAAAGATGAAACTGCCCTTGCCCTTTGGAAGACTGCATTCCAAGCAAATTTGAAATGTGATGTCTAACTAACCTTTAGAAGTAAAAACAAATCCCCCCCCCAAAAAAAGAAAGAAACCATAGCTATCGAGTTGATTCCGACTCACAGTGACCCTGTAGGACAGGGTGGAACTGCCCCATAGGATTTCCAAGGAACAGCTGGTGGATTCAAACTGCCAACCTTTTGGTTAGCAGCTATAAATCTTAACCATTGTGCCACTAGGGCTCCAAAAACAAATCAGGAAACACAAATTAGGAAACATGCGAGAGGGAGGGATGGTATTAAAGTGGCCATTTCTAAATGCCCTTTTCTTCCAGCCAGGCCCTATAGTTTTCAGGATTATCGAAGGTTTTTTCTTAGGATATCCTGTTATGCCTTGCAAGATAAAGGAGAACCAAAAGCGTCCCAGTTTCTTCCTCAAGAAGCGGATCTTTGTTTGGGCCCCAACTTCCTTGCCAGCAATAATTGATGATATACATGTTTATATGTGTCATTGTGTGTGGTTGTTTCTATTTATCTTGCCTTGCCAACTAGAATATTACATTTGGATCACAATATTTTTTCTTTCTCTGTTTAAATACATAGCTTCAGATCTGTGTCCCCACTGGGAATGTAATAAATTTTAACTTAGTAACATGACTAATAAGGCAAGTACAGTCACCATAGGCACACGCCTTGTCCGTGGCTTTAATTTCCACATTCCCATTGTGTACATTCCATTTACTCCTATGCGTGTTAAGTTCAGACATTGAGTGATGGCCCTCACACACAGCAAAATGTTCTGCAATTGCTGAACTTTGTCCTAAGTGACTCCTGACCCCTGGCACCTCTCAAAACAGACCCACAGGCCATCCCCTGCCCCTTTCTTTAACCATCTTTTAAGTCTCCCCAAGAATGATTGCAATTGTTGTCTCCCTGGGATTCTGTGTGCTCTAACATTCCGTTAGGAATACAGTGCTGTCTTTCAAGAGGCTGATTAGAAGGAAACAGGAAATTGGGCAGTTGAAGACGAGTCCTATTCATGTTCTAAAAATAATGGATTGTTGAGGCTCTGTTTGAAGTCTGGCTTTCCGTAAATGCACACACAGTCCTTGTGCCATCGTTGTCCGTTGTGATGAGTAAGGAGCTTTATGCACAAGGACTTACAGGAGGTGGAGCCGGACATTACTGCCATTTATAGTTAGAACAGAGGTCAGGGCCCATCCTGCAGATAAGAGCGGCATAGCTTCAGGGGGTTCACTTGAGAGCCTATCTCAGTGGAACTAATTTCCCAAATTGCCTCCTCCCACAGTTTTGTTGTTATCCCCTTTCAACCCACCCCACCTCACCGCCATCTTGTTTTGGCTTGGCCGCTGTTATAGAGCAGCTTGCTGGAAGTGGGCTTGGAGCTTGGGGCAGGGGCCTGGAAGGCGAGCCCCCTTCTTCTTAGAGCGCCTTCTGTCTTTTCCAGCCAGCTTAGAAAATACACTATCTGTTTTTCCTTCCCTTTTACCATACAATGGTGGCAAGTTTATGTACAGTTAAGGAAGGATCTTTTCTGGATTTGTATTTCTGCTCTCTGCAGGTGCAAGGTAGAAGGATAAAAGGAGAAAATGGATTATAACCCAAGTAGGTTTTGTGCTCAGGGACAGGGTTGAAAACACTGATACTTGGATGTGGTAGTAAAATCAAAATTAAAATTATGAGGAGTGGGCATACTGGGATTACTGGGACGGACAGCATCAAGAACTGCTGGTGGTGACGAAGAGAATGATTTGTGTTGTTACTGACCTTAGGTCTATGGAAGGGCAAACAAGCTAACCAAAATAATCTGTGTGCCTTTAAAAAAGTTTCTTATTGTGGTAAAAATACATATAACAAAGCATTTGCCAATAGGACAGTTTTCACAGGTATAATTCAGTGACATTGATTCAGTTCATTATATCGTGCAACCATTACTGCTATTCTTTTCTAAATTATCCCACCACCATTAACAGAAACCCAGTGCCCCCTAAGCAACGACCCCCTCTCATCCCCTTCCTCCCACCCCTGATAACCACTGATAAGCTTTGGTCTCTACACATTTGACTTAAGTGGGACAATACAATATTTGTCCTTTTGTGTCTGACTTTTTTTTTTTTTAATGTCCTCAAGGTTCATCCATGTTGGGGCATGCATCAGGACTGCATTTCTCTTTATGGCTGAGTAATATTCCATTGTATGTATGGACCACATTTTGTTTACCCATTCATCTATTGATGAACATTTACGTTGTTTCCACCAATCTTCCTACCTTCTTAAAACCAGTAATATCTTCATATCAGTGACAGGGAATAAAAGGATAACAAAACCCTTTGTCTCCAGGTGTCTGGTAATTTGCATCTCACTGCAATAAAAATAAAGGGCAATGTCAGCAAATGAGGGAGCTGTCACTAGTTCTGGCAGGACCTAAAACAGTGGGATAAGGGATGAAGAGTTCAGAAGAAATAGAAAGTTACCTCCAAGATAAATAATCACGAGCGATCATATGTCTACCGTGCCTGTATTGACGCAGCAACACAGCCTACATACAACTTGATTCAGAACTACCTTTTAACCGAGTGGGTGAGGCTGTCACAGAGAGAAAGCCAGTGGGAGCAGAGACAGTTGATTTATGTAACAACTCTCATGCCCCATCAAATGTTCTATTTTCTAGAAAAAGTTCCCTTACGAAGGTCAGCTCGATGGACCAGAAATCTGCCTCCTGTCTGCATGGTACAAATCTTAGTTAACATTTGCCGTATCAGGTTCCTCTTGGCCCCTCAATTAGTCATCCAGATAACCACAGAAAGATGGAACCTCAAAGGCAGCCAGGAATAAAATGTGTTCAGTAGAAGAAAAAATATACAAGCAGGCTTTAAAAAGAGAAAATTTGAATTATTTTCTAAAAAAATATATGCGCGACACCAATTATTCTTAGATTCGTCAATAGCAACTTACTCTGATACTCATTTTTAAAAACCATTTATCATTCTGGGTATCTTCATAGCTTTCTGGGTTGGGTATACGAAACAAAAGCCAAAGCCTCTAATGAAACATGGCCACAAACATCAGTACCGAAACCATACCAAAATCACTTAAAAGAATTACATAGCACGAGTAGCAAGTACTTACTAGATGGATGACCCTCGTGCTTATTTATGTCGCTGGAAGGACACAACTGTCTGACATCTTCAGAGTTTGAGGAGTGCTCTGAGCAATTACATTGTTTTTGACACAACAGCTTATGGTGACTTCCTGTGGTTGAGGCGGAGTTCTCTGAATTATTGTTCATTTCCCTGCACCCAGAGTTTCTCACGGGAGCCAGTTTAGCATGGGGAAGGCTGCATAAAAAATGGCCAATAAAGCGTAAAGCAGAGGCACTCTTTCAGAAGGAATATCCTAGGTACCTACCTGTGTGTTGGGGCTTTGGTTGTTAATCAAGTCTGTTAACGTCTCATCTCTGCTCTGTGAGGTTCTAGAAGCTGACGTTCATGATGACGTTATTAGAAAAGATCCACACACAAAGGAATTTGATAAATGCCAGCTGGGCACTATCTATAATATATATTTTGGGTAAGAGAGGAGAAAATTGGGAGATAGTGGCAAAACGTACGGAGTTGGCACTGTCTGACTGGCAAGAGGAAGCATTCTTTCACTCAACTTTTCTGCTGTTCAGACCAACTTGTTCCTTTCTCACGAATGGAGCTGCATGGGGGCCTCCGTACCCCACTTCTTGGGGGCTGGACCGATGGTGCCCCCTGTCTGTTCTGCTCTTGTTTGCAGCAGCAGCAGCTGCCAGATGCAGAGCATGATGCTTTGGGGGGTCCTGCCTGCTTGGAGTCCCTGGGTAATGTGCTTGGCTGCTAAGTGAAAGGTTGGAGGTTTGAGTCTACCGAGAGGCACCTCAGAAGAAAGTCCTGGCAATCTACTTCTAAAAAATCAATCATTGAAAACCCTATGGAGCACACTTCTACTCTGGCACACATGAAGTCTCCATGAGTCTGAGTCGGCTTGATAGCAACTGACATTTTACTGGTTGCCTGCTTGGTGATAGCTTTCCAGATGGCCATGTGGGTCCCTTGCTGCTTTCTCTTCAGGCTGCAGAGGGCTTCTGCCGTTTGACTCTCCAACAGAGCAGCCAAGGCAGGCTTCATTCATCATTGAAAAAGGAGTCAATTACAGTAAGTTGAATTCTCTCCACCCCAGAAGTTGCCTCTGACCCTCGATTCTTTTTCCCAGAGGCCTTCACTTCTCTGAGGTCATTGTTCTTTCTCCCAGCAGAGCCTGACCATCTCACCAAGTCCCTTCTCATTAAGTAATTAAATCAGAGGTTCTCAGCCTCAGAACTCTTGACATTTGGGGCCAGATAGTTTTTTTGTGGCAGAGGCTGTCCTGTGCATCGTAGGATGTAGCAGCATCCCTGGCCTCTTACCGGCAGCACCAGCCTCCATTGTGACAACCAAAAATGTCTCCAGGCATTGCTAAGTGTCTCTGTGGTAAAGTTGCCAGATTCAGCAAATAAAAATACAGGATGCTCAGTGAAATTTGAATTTCAGATAAACAACTAACACTTTTTTGCTATATGTATTTTCCATGCAATATTTGGGAGATAGGTATGCTCAAAAATTATTTGTTACTTACCTGAAATTAAAATTTAACTGGGCATGTGTATTTTATCGGGCAATTCTACCTAGAGGGCAAAATGGCCTTGGCTGAGAACAGCTGGGTTAAGTGATTATGTTCATCTACTTTGAGAGATCAAAGGAGTCAGCTTCTGATTGTGAGACTGCCACTTCGGCAAGATGGAGGATGGGCAAAAATACACAAATGGCCGATAAACACGTGAAAAGATGCTCAACATCATTGATCATTCAAACAAAAAAACCAAACCCATTGCTGTCAAGTCGATTCCGACTCATAGTGACTCTTTTAGGGAAATGCAAATCAAACCCACCAGAAGATACCACTTCATACCCACTGGGATGGCTGTAATCAAAAAGACAGACAATAGCAAGTTGTGGCAAGGATGCCAACACCTCTTTGGACTGATGAAGTGACAGACGTTTACCTTCCTGAAATGAAGAGAAAAATACCATGAGATCAAAACACAAACTAATGCCCTTGTAAGATCTCTTCCCACAATTAGGGCAAAGTCTCATTGCTCTCTCTGCTTCAGATTTTCCTTGCGCCTACCCATCCTCCACACTGCTGAAACAGTGGGTTTTCTAAAACAAACATCTTATGGTATTACCTCACTCTTAGAAAATATTGATGGCCGCCCTTTGATGACAGTTGAGTCCAAATGCCTTCCTAAGGCATTCAAGCTCTTCCCCAATCTAACTCCAGCTCTGCTCCCAGTTTGTTATTGTGGTATAATTCACATACCATATAATTCACCGATTTAAACTGTATAATTTGATGAATTTTAGGATATTCACAGAGTTGTGCAACCGTCACCACAATCAAATTTATAACATTTTTATCAACCCAAAAAGAACTGAAAGGTCTGTGGTTCGAACCCACCAGCTGCTCCACCAGAGAAAAACCTGGCGATCTGTTCCTACAAAAAACAAAACAAAACAAAACAAAACAAAGATTACAGCCTAGTAAATGCTATGAGGCAGTTATGCTTTGTGCTATAGGATCACTATGAATCGGAATCGACTCGATGGTACAGAACAACAGCAACCGATTAGCAGTCACTCCTCATTTCCCCCAAACACTCCTCCCCCCAAGCCCCTGGCAACCCATGTGTGGTCCTTTGTATCTGGCTTCTTTCACTTAGCATAATGTTTTCAAAGATCATCCCTGTTGTAGCACAAATTAATACTTCATTCCTTTTTATTGCTGAATAACATTCCATTGTAAGGATATAATACATTTACAAAATTCATTTATCCACATGGATGTGCATCTATAGGTGTAACTGTATTGTTGTTGTTGTTAGGTGCTGTAGAGTTGGAACAAACTCCTAATGACCCTATGTACAGCAGAATGAAAACTGCCCAGTCTTGTACCATCCTCATGATCATTGTTATGCTTGAGCCCATTGTTGGAGCTATTGTGTCAATCCATCTCGTTGAGGATCTTCTTCCTTTTTGTTGACCATCTGCTTTACCAAACCTTCTCCAGGGACTGATCCCTCCTGGTAACATGTCCAAAGCCATCCTCGCTTCTAAGGAACATTCTGACTGTACTTCTTCCAAGACTGATTTGTTCATTCTTCTGGCAGTCCATGGTTTTTTCAGCATTCTTCGCCAACACCATAACTCATTAAAGGCATCAATTATTCTTCAGTCTTCCTTATTCGTTGTCCAGCTTTTGCATGCATACGAGATGATTTGAGATGTAACTGTAGGCATATGTATATACATGTTTATGTGTGCTATATATACTTTCAAATATAAAATAAAGCACATAGGGGCCACAGTTACGGATATTTCCTAGACGTACCCAAACACCTCATGGGATTGATCTACTACGTTTGAGGGCTTAGGACCATAGTCTCGTGGGGCAGCTTGGTCAATTGGCACAGTATAGTCCATAAAGACAATGTTCTACATCCTAGTTTGGTGTGTAGTGTCTGGGGTCTTAAAGTTTGCAAGTGGCCATCTGAGATAAAACTGTTGGTCTCTATTCATCCAGAGCAAAAGAGAAAGAAGGAAACCAAAGATTCAAAGAAGAAACTAGTCTACAAAACCAACAATCTACACAAACAACTACATGACCGACCTTGAGACCAGAAGAACTAGATGGTGCCCAGCTACCACGACTGACTGTACCAACCAGAGACTCAATAGATGGCCCTGGATAGAATGGGGAAAAAAAAGTAGAACAAAACTCAAATTCCAAAAAAAAAAGGCTAGGCTTACTGGACTGTTACAGACTAGATGAACCCCCGAGACTGTCGCCCTGAGATACTCCTTTAACTTGGAACTCAAACTACTCCCAGAGGTCACCTTTCAGCCAAATGTTAGGTTGGCCCATAAAATAAATAATATCACCCATGAGTACTGTGTTCCTTAAAATAATCATCTAAATGAAACCAAATGGTAAACATTTACCCTAGACCAAAAGATAAGACAGCAAGGTGGGGGTGGGGGGGAGGGGGGCGGGGACAGGGAAGCTAGATTAATGGAAACAGAATAACCAGAATGGAAATTAGGAGAATGCTGGTATATATTGTCAAAAAATATAACCAATGTCACTGAATAATATGTATAGAAATTGTTAGATGGGAACCTAATTCCCTGTGTAAACTTTCACCAAAAACAGAATAAATTATTTTTTTAAAAATTTGGTGTCACACATAATACTTAATATTGAAATGGTAGACCTTCCCTTTTAAAAACCAAGTACATATGGTGATGGGAAATTTGGTAACAGTTATGGGTGATGGTTGTACAGCATGGTTAATGTAATTAATGTCACTGAATTTGTACACCTGAAAAATGTTGAACTGACAAATGTGTTATATATATTTTCCCAACAATAAAAAAACAAAAAAAATTCATTCATCAGTTAATGGACATTATAAATAATGCTGGTGCAAACATTCATGTACAAGTTTTTATGAGCATATATCTTCATTTCTCTTGGGTATATATCTAGGAGTAAAGTTCCTGGGTCATGTTGTAAATCTATGTTTAACTTTTTGAGAAATCACCAGAGTGCTTTTCACAGTGGCTGTACCATTTGACATTCCCCCCAGCCGCGTATGATCCAGTTTCTCCACATCCTTACCAATATTTGTTATTAACTATTTGATTTTTGTCATCCTAGATGGCAATGGGTTTTAAATGGTTCAGTGGGTGTGAAGTGGTGTCTCATTGTGGCTTTGATTTTCATTTTCCTGGTGGTTAATAATGTTGACAACCTCATTTTATAGATAAGGAAATTTAGACTTAGTGATGGGATTTACTCAAAAGCACAGAAATAAACTTCAAAGCTAGATCTTCTGCTCAAATTTGGGATCTTGCTGCTATCCTGCAGCTGCTCATTAGTGGATAGATGGTTGTTTATGAAGCATGCGCAATGGATATCCTGTGGCCCCAATGTTTGTTTATTGTCTCACTGGAATGTAACTGCATCTTTTGGTGTTAGAAAAGAGGAGACTCCTAGGATTCATATACATTACTTTGTGGTTTATAGAAATAAGAGCATTGGTTTCTGAGAGTTCTACCTGTCAGTTTCCTGATTTCCTCTTTTGTGTTTGCAAAGACGAAGTGGAGAAACAGCAGGGTGAATACGAGGAGTTCAGGCTTCCACCGAGGACAGATGTGGCTTGACAACTTTCTAGATGTGCAGCCTTGGGGGGAAGCTCCTGATCTCTGAACCTTGATTCCTTTTCCTTTTTTCCCTTCCCCCCACTTTCCTCCTTTCCTTCTTCCTTTTGAGGATTTAAAAAATATAGGAAATAAGGTAGCCAGCACCCACATATGAACCTCTGTTTCTGCAGGGTTTTTGTGAGGAATAGATGATAGATGGGGGCAGTAGTGGTTCGGTGGTAGAATTCTCGCCTTCCATGTGGGAGACTCAGGTTTGATTCCTGGTCAATGCACCTCATACGCGGCCACCACCCGTCTGTCAGTGGAGGCTTGCGTGATGTTATGAGGCTGAACAGATTTCAGCAGAGCTTCCAGACTAAGATGGACTAGGAAGAAAGGCCTGGATATCTACTTCTGAAAATCAACCAATGAAAACCCTGTAGATCACAACAGTCAATCTGCAGTGGATCATGGGGATGGCGCAGGACCAGGCAGTGTTTCGTTCCATTGTGTGTGGGGAAGCCATGAGTCAGGGGCCAATTTGAAAGCAGCGAACAACAATGACAATGATCTGTATTGTTTTTCGTATTTTTAAATTAAACTAGATTGAAATAGATTTTATTTGTATGCTTTTTGACAGTTTTGCTATATCCATGTCCAACTCTGGGGTCTCCCTGGGGAATCTGCAGGCAGGTTGGGAGGCACTGTAATAAACAATGTACTGTTTATATTGTCAAATGTCAGACCTGTGTCTGCTACAAGTCTGAAACCTTTTCCCTCTATATTTATGTCAATCTCAAATATATGTCCTGAAAGGGTTTGCCACAGTTCTTAACAGTCCTCTACTACCCAGTTTCTGCTTGTGGGATTAATTGTCTTGTCTTGGATGACATTTAGCTGAAATGGAAATGTACATTATCAAAGCTGTTACTTTAGATCCATTGCATAGAAATGGCTAACTCTCAGACTAAAGTGAATTTATTCCATTTGATAATCTACTTTGTGATTGCAATACAGTATCAGCAAGGCTTGTAAAAAGCAACAACACTGTACAAACAAGAAAAATCTTTGAAATCAAGAGTTCATTTCCATGTGGTTTTCCCCACGTAGTAAAACAAAAAAGTGAAGACAGTCTCGCTGGAGGCTGCCATATCCATCTCTGCCTAGGCTGTTTTACATGAGACGAAGGATTTCAGATTGCAAAACCTGCTTTAGTGATTCTGGCCAAATGGCTTCAACAGTGAGAGACAGGATGAAAAAATAGGTGACAAGGAAAAGGGTCAGTAAACCTCCCCCAGAAAACCAACCCCCCCAAAAAAAAACCTGTTGCCATGGAGTCGATTCCGATTCATAGCAACGCTATCGGACAGAATAGAACTGCCCCATAGGGTTTCCAAGGCTGTAATTTTTTATGGAAGCGGACTGCCACATCTTTGTCCCACAGAGCAGCTGGTGGATTCGAACCACCGACCTTTCAGTTCGCAACCGAGCACTTTAACCACTGTGCCACCAGGGCTCCAAAGGGTCAGTAACCAAAAAACCAAACCAAACCCATTGCTGTCAATTCCAACTCATAGCGACCCTATGGGACAGAGTAGAACTGCCCCATGGGGTTTCCAAGGAGTGGCTGGTGGATTGGAACTGTCCACCTTTTGATTAGCAGCTGAGCTCTTAACCACTGTGCCACCAGGGCTCCAAAGGGTCAGTGGTGACCTCAAATGTGGGCCCACAGGATTCTAAAGCGACTTATTTAGTATGAAAAATTACTTCATTAAAAATCCTTCAAACTTAATTTTATTAAGTTCTTACAGTGATCAAGGCCCTAGGTGCTGCTGGCTAAGTAGACAAACCTGTAGGTTGAATTTGTGGTTCTCCTTCTAATTGGTTGGACTGGCATTATATCACTAGAGGCCCAGGAGAACAGAAACCAAAGAAGGAGACTGGTAATTTTCTATCTTTATACATTCTCATGACTTGCAAAACTAGCTCTTCAAAAATTAAGACATGAGCAATTTTGAACAAGTGCTTTTCTTGTCTGTTTGGATATTCCCCAAGCAGAAATTATATAAGCAGCAGCAATATTTGCTGTGATCTCATCACTGGTAAGCAATTTCAGTTTAATTTTAGTTAATAGCCAGCCATGCCTATCACTGACAGGAGAAAAGCATCAGGAGATCGTCCCGGCTAGCCTCGAGGCAGGTAAAGGTTTGAATCACCCAGAACAGATGGCCTTTATCTCCTGAAAGATCTCACGGGGGAAAGAACACAGTTTAAATCGATGAGTAAGAGGTTTCAAGTTGGAGTTGAACTCAGTTTGTTCCCAGCCTTCACTTTCTGCTGACTCCCAGGTGACCCTGATTTATCATCTTGTCCACCCAATGAGGAGAGAGAAAACAGGAACGTAGAGTTAAAGTTCAAGCTTTCTCTCGTTAAAAATGAAATTCCATTTTATTTAAGGTAGCTTTGCTTCAGGTTCTTGATTTCATTATTATAATTATGTTTCTCTTAGATGATATGATAATGGTAATGTGGCTGATCACCTGGGTGATGATACTCGGTGTATTAAATATAACAATAAATATAACCAACAAAAAAAAAACCAACCCAGGGCCGTCGAGTATATACTATTTAGTAATAATATTTAGATAGACTAATATTTAAAGTACTTTCCAACATACATGGTACCTCTCCGTATTTTTCTTCATATAATCTTCAGCAACCTCTAAGATGTATCTGACCACCTCAGTTGCACAGATCATCTAAGCCTAGCAGAAGTTAACTGGCTTATTAAAAGTCACTTTATTAGAAAGAGTTGGTACTCTAATCCAGGGATCCCTAAACTATGGCCCACGAGCCAAATCCAGACCCGTGACCTATTTATGTAAGGCCCTTGATCTAAGAATGGTTTTTCCATTTTTAAATGGTTAAAAAAATCAAAAGACAAATAATGTGTTGGGGCACATGAAATTTATATGAAATTTAATCTCACTGTCCATAAACTGGAAACCCTGGTAGTAGTTAAGAGCTACAGCTGCTAACCAAAAGGTCGGCAGTTTGAATCCACCAGGCGCTCCTTGGAAGCTCTATGGGGCAGTTCTCCCCCGTCCTATAGGGTTGCTATGAGTCGGAATTGACTCCACGGCAGCAGGTTTGGTTTTTTTGGGGGTCCATAAACAAAGTACTGTTGGAACACAGCACTCCCATGTGTTCACATATTGTCCATAGCTGTTTTTGTGCTACCGTGGCAGAAACCACATGGCCTGCAAAGCTTATTTACTCTCTGGCCCTTTACAGAAAAAGCTTGCCAACCTCTGCTCTAATCTGGCCTTAAACTGTACCCCCGGATGCCTTTGACTGGATGGGAATGTGGAAAACTGTAATATAAAGGTCATTTGTTGAAACTTGTCACTGACCTGCCGTTTTATCAAACATGCAATCAAACCTATGAGACAGTTTTACTAATACGGTCATGATCTTTTGCAAATGAGAGCATGGGCTAAACAGTTGTTATTGTCACTCTATGTTCCCAAATTCTGTAGGAACATTTTAATTATTTAGAGCCAAAAAAAAAAAGGCTGTGTCAATATAAAATCATCGATATTTCAGGAAGCATTATGGAATTTTTAATATGTAAATCTGTCTATTGCAACTGTTGAGACTTCTTTGGGAGTGTTATTTTATGGGGAAAATTAAGTATGAATATTCAGTAGTTTAGCTTTAGAACTTGGCCCCAAGCTTAGCCCTCATGCTGCCTTTTGAAGTATCCAAACAGCTGCTTCTGAACTGCCCAAAAGTCTTTCATTTTGTGCTCAGAAATACTTTACTTCCCCTCCATTTGCCATAGAAATGACACAGCATATTCAGAAAATGTGACATGAGAATGTTTTTGAAAAACTGAAAGTAAATGACAACCCCTTCCTCCCTAGTACCTGCTGCCCCAACTAATCGCAACTTGCCTTTATCAACACCTCAAAGGGAAGACCTCCAGGTTATTAGCATCATTCATCACTGGGTTTTCTCTTTAGAAATAGCTTTGTAGTTCTCCTTGCTTGGGGATGCCTAAACTACCCAAGGGGTAATTTTACTGAGATGTAATGCACTTAAAATGAAATACCTCGATTTGGATGTTTACTTCCATAAGTTTTGACAAATGCATTCACCCATGTAACCCACCTCATCAAGATTTAGGATATATCACCCCAGAAAGCACCCCTCTGCCATTTCCAGCCAATAACAACACCCCCACCTGCAAGCAACCACTTATCTGATTCTGTCACCAAGGATTAGCTTCATCTGTTCCAGAACTTCACAAAAATAGAATCATAGAATATTTAATTCTTTTGTGTCTGGCTTCTTTCACCAAGCACGTCATTTAATTTGTCTATGTTATTCCTTGTATCAGTAATTTGTTCCTTTTTATAGCTCAATAGTAATCCACTCTGAGAATATACCAGTTTGTTTATTCATTCTCTTGTTGATAGACACCTGGGCTGTTTCTAGTTTTTGGCTATTAAGAATAAAACTGATATAAGTAAGCATCCTTATGTAATGCTTTGTGCACATATGTTCTCATTTATCTTAAATAAATACTTATGAATGGAATTATTGGGTCATTGATAGATTTAAACAACTTAAAAGATGTTTAACTTTTAAGAAACTGTCGTCAAGTTTTAAAAAGTAGTTATAAAATTTTAAACTCCTGCCAGCAATATGAGAGTTTCAGTAGCTCCACATCCTTGCCAACACTTGATATTGTCTGACTCTTAAATTTTAGTCATTCTAGGGGTTTGTAATGGTATCTCACTGAGGTTTTAATTTGCATTTTCCTGATGACTAATGCTATTGAGCACCTTTTTTTATGTTCTTATTGGCCATTCATATATCTTCTTTGGTGAAGTGTCCATTCATGTCTTTTGACCATTTTTTATTGGATTGTTTAACTTTTTATTATTGGTTTGTTTGAGTTATTTACATTTTCTCAGTGCAAGTCCTTTTCCTGGTATATGCGTTGCGAATATTTTCACCCAGTCTTTAGCTAAAAAAAAAAAAAAATTTTTTTTTAGCTTGACTTTTTATTCTCTTAACAATGTCCTTTGAAAAGCATAAGTCTTTAATTTTGCTGAAGTCCAATTTTGATGAAGATCCCATATTTTCTCTTATAGTTAAAGCTGTCTGTGTCTTATGTAAGAAATCTTTACCCACTTCAAGGTTACCAAGATATTCCCCTGTGTTTATTTTAGAAGTTTTATAGTTTTAGCATGTACCTTTAGATCTATGATTCATCTTGAACCAATTTTTTGTGTGATGTGAGGTAAGAGTCAAAGTTATTTTTTTAAAAAATGTACATCTGGTTGTTCTAGTGCAATTTATTGAAGAGGTATTAGTATTTTTATTCCTGTTATTTAAATTAAGAAACTAAGGCTTGTAAAAGGCAAGTGTCTTGCGCCAGTCACACGAACATCCATCTGACTCCACTTCTATACCAATAATAAATATGATGAAACATCACCAAGTTCTCTAGTGCTGTCCTTTCCTCCTAAGCAGATGAGAACAACATACTCCTTCACTATTACCCTGGTCGTTCTCTCTCACAGATGGCATTCCCAGGCATTACCAATTCTCTAAACCTGGCCATGATGACCTTTCAAAATTTATAGCACATTAAATATAGTACAGTGAAAGAAAGAAAGAAAAAAAAAAACCTAAGATACAGTATCTGTCAGTCAAGAAAATGAGCATCTTTATGTGAGAGATGGGGCTGATAGACATTAATTAGACACTAAAACTTTAAAGATCATGGAAACTCAAACTGCTGCCTAGGATGAATCACTCAAGGGCTGAGGGGATGAGAGCGAAGGAGTAAAATTGAGAGAGAAGACTTGCAGAGCCTGAGATTATGTCTGCAGATGTCTAAGCTAGCCCCAGTTTGAGAAACCCTGCCTTAGAAGTCAAGCATGTCATATAAGCAGATCACTTGGCATGATGCCATCAAGAAGCATGCAAATATGCACCTGGAAATTGCACGGCAGTATGCGAGTGTAAGATAGTTGACCAGATGACCCAGAATATGCTTCTGCTCTTATTTTTTTTAGACTAACATACAAACAAAATTTAATGATTCTCATGGAGAACTTGGAGCCCTGGTGGTGCAGTGGTTAAGAGCTCAGGCTTCTAACCAAAAGTTTGGCACTTTGAATCCACTAATTGTCCCTTGGAATTCCTATGGTGCAGTTCTCCTCTGTCCTATAGGGTGGCTACGACAGCATCGGGTTGGTTTTTTTTATGGAGAACTTGGGGGCTCCTAAGCATCTGTCCTTAGATATCATCAGAAAAAAAAAAAAAGGCTGAGTGTGAGTGGAGGACAGTGGAAATGAAAGACCTGAAAGCCCCAGGAGTGGTGGATAAATATTCTGGTTGGCTCATCCCTTTAAAATGAGGATAGCCAGTGGCTTGAGCAGAGGTTTCTGTGGCTCTCCGGTGAAAGGAGGTGACATCCAAGGGCACAAGGAACTAAAGGAGAGAAGATAACTGGAAAGACAGGTCCATCATGGGTCTGCCTGTGGATGTGCCCCTCCCCCCCCCACCTCCCCGTATGCCTTACTTTCTTCAGTGAGGCAGAAATTTTCCTCTGATTCATATGACTGATTCTGAGTAGCCACTTCCTGTGTCTGGGTTAAGCCTAAAAGCATTTGCCTCACAAATCAGAGGAAACCCCCTTGGACAGTGGACTTGTTGATTTCTGGCTTCCTTCTGAACACTTGCAAATGCTAACCCCTAACCAGCTCTGTCAACTGGAAACAGAATGTGTACCACAAATGTGAGCCATGTATATGACATTTAAAAATTTCTAGGAGCCACATTAGAAAGGTGAGAAGAAACGGTGAAATTAATTTTAATAATACATTTTATTGAACCCAGTATAGGGTCGCTATAGGGTTGTTATGAGTCAAAATTGACTCAACAGCAGTGGGTTTATCCAGAATGCTATCATTTTAACATATAACCACGATAACAGTTTTTATTATTCTTTGTTTTTTTTTTTTATTGTACTTTAGATGAAGGTTTACAGAGCAAATTAGTTTCTCATTAAACAATTAGTATACATATCGTTTTTGTGACATTGGTTGCCAACCCCACGACATGTCAACACCCACCCCCTCTTGACCTTGAGTTCCCTGTTACCAGCTTTCCTGTCCCCTCCTGCCTTCCCGTCCTTGCCCCTGGACTGGTGTGCCCATTTAATCTTGTTTTGTTTTATGGGCCTGTCTGATCTTTGACTGAAGGGTGAACCTTGAGAGTGACTTTAGTACTGAGTTGAAAGGGTGTCCCGCAGAAAGGGCCACATAAACCAGAGACTCCATCGGCCTGAGACTGGAAGAACTAGATGGTGCCCGGCTACCACTGATTACTGCCGTGACAGAGAACACAACAGAGTATCCCTGATGGAGCAAGAGAACAGTGGGATGCAAATCTTGAATTCTCCTAAAAAGACCAGGCTTAATGGTCTGATGGAAACCCTGGTCGCGTATTTTTTAATGGTTTGACTGAGACTGGAGGGACCCTGACGGTCATGGTCCCCAGACCCTTTGATAGCCCAAGATTGGAACCATTCCCGAAACCAACTCTACAGACAGGGCTTGGCCTGGACTATAAGATAGACAATGACGCTGGTGAGGAGTGAACTTCATGGCTCAAGTAGACACCTGAGACTACGCAGGCAACTCCTGTCTGGTGGCAGGATGAGAAGGAAGAGGGAGCTGGTTGAATGGACACGGGGAATACAGGGTGGAGAGGAGGAATGTGCTGTCTCATTAAGGGGAGAGCAGCTGGGAATGCATAGCGGGGTGTGTATAGCTTTTTATATGAGAGACTGACTTGATTTGTAAACTTTCACCTAAAGCACAGTAAATAAATTTAAAAAAAAAAAAAGGGTGTCTGGGGCCACACTCTTGGGAT
This sequence comes from Elephas maximus indicus, assembly GCF_024166365.1. Lineage (NCBI taxonomy): Eukaryota > Metazoa > Chordata > Mammalia > Proboscidea > Elephantidae > Elephas > Elephas maximus. The sequence goes on from NC_064846.1 coordinate 166,301,554, forward strand.
TTCTCCAGTCTCTGTCAGGACAGTAAGCCTGGTCTTTTTTTGTGAGTTAGATTTTTGTTCTACATTTATCTCCATCTCTGTCCAGGACCCTGTATTGTGATCCCTGTCAGAGCATTCGGTGGTGGTAACCAGGTACCATCTAGTTATGCTGGGCTCGGTCTGGTGGAGGCCGTGGTAGATGTGGTCCATTAATCCCTTGGACTAATCTTTCCCTTGTGTCTTTGGTTTTCTTCTTTTTCCTTGCTCCAAATGTGATAACAATTTTTAAGGAAATATTTTATAGTCTTTCTTGTCATATAAAGGGCTCAAAGTTCAGTCCGGATTTTACACTGACAGCACCTCTCGATTCAGACTGACCACATTTCAAGTGCTCATTAGTGAAATGGGCCTGGTGGCGCTGTCATACCCAGGCTCCTCCTTCCTTCCTCTTTGAGTTGAGAAGGGGAACAGAAGAATGGGGAGATATTTAATATTTACTGGGCACCAGCTACTCTTGATAGACACCATGTTAGGGGACTGCTCGTGTTACCTCTTAGAAACCTGTTATCTCCCCATGCAGACCGGTAAGAAAACTAAGGGAAGCACCAGAGAGTTCAGTGATGACCCAAAGCCACCCAGCCAGTGCTGTTCTTTGAACTAAAGTGTGAATGGTCCCAAAGCCCATATGTTTTTGGCTACACCAATGATAAATCCCAATAAACACTGGACCCCAGAGACCAAGTTCTTCAGAACCTAAGGGAGGCAGAGGCAGTAGGGGGAAGTCAGCCCTAGCTTTAAATTAGCAAAGCCATGGCCTGGTTCCAGCAATGCCTTGTTGGTCTCTCACATCTGTATTAGATCACACAGACCCAGGCAGGCTAAGGGCTGTGCCCTTTGCCAGTTCAATAGAGTTGTGTTGGCTAGGATTCCTTGGCCATAAATTGCTTCCCACAGGTGGTTCTTGTGTCCTGTCATACATGTGGATAGATATTGTTAATATGTAAGGAACTGTGTGTGTGTTTAAAGTATAATATTAGCCTTGCTCTGTGGTCATTCAGAGCCCTGGTGGCGCAGTGGTTAAGAGCTGGGCTGCTAACCAAAAGGTCGGCAGTTCGAATCCACCAGCTGCTCCTTGGAAAACCTATGGGACAGTTCTGCTCTGTCCTATAGGGTTGTTATGAGTTGGAATCGACTTGATGGCAACAGGTTTGATTTTTGTGTGTGTTTGTGTGGTCATTATCTGTAAATTCTTACCTTCTTGGCTATAAAGACTATTCACCATTGTTGTGACCAAGTGAGTCTTCGGTCTTCAGCAAGCCTTTCATCATTTGCACTGTAATCCATAATGGAGTTATCATTTTTCATGCAATGATAGCCACACTAGTCAAGAGTCCTAGTGCTCCGGTGAAAATGTTCCAAGGATGGAGACATAGATATTCAGGTCTCATCTCAGGAAGACAAAAGCCATTTCATTGTTTAGAAGCTTTCCATTTTCCCCTTGGTTTCCCGGGTTACACTCAATATTTTGGGTTAATGGATGAGAAGGCTTGAGGCTCTTGCTAATATGCTGACCTTTTCAATCAATACATTTAGCTCCAGGCATTCTTGTGGTCAATTCTCTGTGCCTACTCTTCAGCATCATCTGTCTATAAAATGCCTGGTGGATTAGGTTAGAACCTTCCTTTTCTCATCAATGCATCAGCCCAGACGCCAGCGTGCAAGACATGGACATATAAGAATTATTTTAACCTTGGTAACTTGAAATTTCGTCAATAACACCCAAATCGTCTAACATATCAAATGTCTCTTTAGTCTTATGAATCTACCTACAGGAAAATCATGTTTTAGGAAAATGTGTTCTGAACTATATACTTATTCTTAGACAAACAAGGTTTTTCATTATAGGCAAGATTGACTGACCTGTCTATATATCAAATAGACTAGTGTAGGATAAAGCCTAGGATAAATGACTTGCATGGATTTTTCTCTCACCCCACCCCCTTATTTCAGTGTTTGAAATAATGAGCACTAATAGTATAGTTTATCATGATGGAAATAGCTTTTACACTCCTAAATTTTAAACCTTGAATTTTCTCACTGCATCATAAAATAGAGCAGTGTGATTCACCTTGACTTTATTGGGAATAAGGCTTTTTTGTTCCATTAAAAAATAAATTCATGGGGCTTGGAAAAGGACAGTGGACACAGGTCCTAACGCCACTGCTTGTAGCCTATATTGCCTTGGATAAACTATTTAAATTCAGGAGCAAGTTGCTTAATCCCTTAAACTAAAATTTTCACATCTATAAAATGTTAACTTACTGGTAATACTTTACGGAATGCCTTAAGAGCATATCTTATAGAATATTAAAGAATTTGAATGAGAACTATCTTTAAAAATATGTAAATTGACCTCTATTAGAGCACCAGGTGGAAAGAATGGTGGGGAATGAAGCTGTGGTGCAATGGATCACTTTTGTGTGGTCTTTCTAGCCATGGTCTTGTAACTCCCTCCCAAGTGATTGGGTGGACTGTATGAAGAGTAATTGTGGGCCACCAAAGGGATTGTCAGCTTTGCCATCCCACTGGGCTTGAATTGAGCCACCCCAGAGGAAGAAAAGGGAGGATACCACCACCACCAAGGAAGAACAGCCAGGAATGAAGAGCGCATCCTTTGGACCCAGGATCCCTGCAATGAGGAGAGAGAGAAAGAGAGAGAGCGCGAGCGAGCTCGAGAAGTGGCAACAGAAGAATGTTGGCAGAAGACGGCGTGGTGGGCTTCCAGGCCCACGAAGTGAGAAAGCTGAATGCCTTTGGGCAGGAGGCTTGCTGGTAGAGTAGAATGCCTCTGGGCACTTATTGGCAGAGTTAGAAGAACTTTGTAACACTTGCTTGAGCAGGGCAGAGGCCTAAGGCCAGAGCGAGGTGTGCCTGTGAGAACAGCTGAAAAGAGGCTGTCCTGATGGAAGAACTATATCCTTGATTGTTTCTGAGCCTGAATTATAACCTGTTACTTCCTTAATAAAGCCCATAATCATGAATATTGTCTGTGAGTTCTGTATGGCCATTGCAATGAATTACTGAACTCAGTCGAGAAGTAGAAAGTGCCGTGGGAGGGACGGTGGGTGTCAGAACCGGTAAAGATGGTGGAGAGAGGATTGTCTAGACTCTGCCTCATAGGAATCAGCCTTGGGCTGTTGATCTTGATTCTCCTTCCCCCTTGTGAAGTTAGAGGAGGCCAGACACTGCCCCCATGCCACTTGTACAGAAGCATCACCAACACATGGTGACATTAAATTGGCCCCTACTTAGGAATACACATTGCCGTGCACCTGTGTACTAAATTCTTAATGTGTAGTTCCTTAAGCAATTCAACAAGACGTGTACAGTGAGAAAGTAGTGATCCTGAGGAGATTTGAGATTCTCTGGAAATTACTGGAAGAATTTTGCATATAAAGTGAAGTATGATCGGGTTTTGAAGGTAGGTAGCAGTTCGGTGAGAAGAACAAGGCTGGACCCAGCCATGGAGGAGCTACAGAACTAGGAAGATAGAATAAGGGCAGACAGTCATTTTTAAAAATTGTTCCATAAGGAAGGAATGAAGTCACAAAGACAAGAGCAGACACCAGTTACTAGGACTTGGATGAGGCGGCAAAGCAAAGCTGCATCTGTGAACTCATTCTGACTAGGGACATGATTTTATGAGAAAGTGGAGAAATGCTGGATTTGTACTCTGGAGCCTCTCAGTCTCAGCTGGGTTTTTTTTTGGGAGGGGGGCAGGGGGCTAATAACAGGTAAAAATTATATGTTGTTTGCACCTCACCAGCCATGTGAGGTAGGTGTTGTTTATCCATTTTATAAGTGAAGCCATGGACTCAGGAAGTTAATAGCTTTAAATGTCACTCTGCCTGAGACTGCTTATTGCCAACCTGATACCCATTTCTCCCTTCTTCCTTTGTCAGAGAATCTTGATTTTTTTTTCAGGATGGCAACCAAACCAAAAGAGTCTATTTTCCAGCTGGTTTTGGCCATGTGACTAAGTTCTGGCCAATGTGAAAGTTGTTGAGTGGTGCTTCCAGGATGGTTTCTTAAGAAGAAATGATACAACCTTCTTTTGCCTTACTCCCTTTTATCTTCCTGCCTCTGGAATGTGGATGTGATGGCAGAAGCTAGAGCAACTATCTTGTAACACTGAGAATAAAAGCCATGTATGTATGAGAATGGTGAAGCAGAGAGAAGTTCCCTGATTGCCCAGTGACTTTGTGTAGTCTCCCCACCAGGTTGGATGGGCCAAGTCTGGACTTTTCAATAAGAAAGACTAACCCTTTGTGTGTTTAAGGCACTGTCTTTTCAGGTGCTATCTTATATGTAAATGACCTATTCATAACCAACACAGCCACACAACTAGGACTTATAGAGCTGGGACTTTAATTCAACACATTTTGACTTTCGTTTTTCCTACTCCGGACAGGCACCCAGGCAGGTCATTTACAAACAGTATTTAAGTGGGGAGAATAATCAAGATTTAACAACACTCAAATAATTTCTTGAATACTTTTTAGGGAGCATAGAAATTACCGGTCTTATAAAAGTCCCATGGTAGAAAATTGTTTTATTTTCCAGTTCTTAGTTTGGAAGTTAAAAAAGGTTCAGGTTTCCTCTTCTTTGTCTAAACATTTAAATAATTTCCTCTCCTTATCTGCTTGCGAATCTTATTGGAATTTTGGTCAGGTGGTTGCTGTGTCTGGATGGTGTGAAATATAAGAATTCATGCGGCTCATATGGTCTCCTCGCCCAGCCAACTAACACATGACTCACGGCATTCCAGTAAAGGTGGAGGCAGCCTGGCCTCCAAACTACACAGCTGCATGCATTTGCTCAACGTTCTTGGTGACTTTGGCCACCATGTACTAACCCTCTCTCTCTAGACATAAGTATTAGGTTGCCATGACTATAGTACTTGTTGGTTTTTACCCCTACTTTTGGAATGGGGTTGGGGTTGCCAAATCTGCAGGCTTGAGACACTGTCAGATGACAGTTTGCTTCTTCCCCTGACCTGGTTGTATCCTTTATGACTTGTATGTAGAACAGGGAGTTCATTTATGCCCCCTTGGTTGCAAAAAAAGGCTCTTGGGCAGTTAACCTGAGTCACAAGGCACCAGTCAAAGGTTGCCTCTTCCCATCACAATAGGAAATTCTTGACTCGCCCTTCTTACCTTGGCTCCAGCATGAACGGAGTTGGTTAATATGAACTGTGCTGATGACTCTCCATGATACACTTTCTGCATTTCTCCTTTTATTAGACTGTTTATGCCTCTGTCATAGCCTTACAAGTCACCCCCATATTTGTACCATTAACCCTTTAACTTATTTCAGCTCACTTCCAGGACTGTTCAGTGGATGTTTCAGTCTATGGTCTTGCAAGACTGTCTCCTTCCATAGATCTATCCATAAGCATAACTAACCATTCTTTCTTCCCTGTCTGTACTAACGACACATTTGTAGGTCACGGAATCTAATAAGAATTACTCAAATTTCTGCCTACTGACTTTTTTTAATCCCCCGAGGTCTAGATAAAGGGATAGACTTATTTTCTGGTGTTTTGTTTAAATCTTCTTTTTCTGCAACTTAAACTCTACATCTGTTACAATTTTTGCCTCAGATAATAGCCATTCTTATAGACCCTTAAAAAAATTTCAGAAGGTAAGAGTTTCCTGCAAAGCATAAAGGAGAGAGATCCTGTAAACAAACATTTCCAGTCATTGATGAGTTATTTGCTTCCTTGAAAATTCCAGTTATCTTGGTATACATGCTTTGGATTACAGACATCCCCTTGAATGGAGCTACCAGACTGGAGAAGGAAGGCAAGAATTCTGCCTCAGGCTCTTAAATTCGAGATACCGTCTCACCAGGTGGCAAGGCATAAATGATAATTTGCACCACACAGATGTAATGAGCCATGGATCTCACCATTTTAATAAGCTAGTTAGTATGCACCTTGTTTTTAAAAAGTTCAGAGAAAAGAAACCATTAGCCATCCTACTTTTATCAATCAAAATAATTGAATTGAGAATAAAATGAAAGTTTCTGAGAAAATCACTTGTAACAATTGCTCTATGATTAATGAAATATGAGTGGGCTGTTGTTGAGAAATACGCACTCTGGTTGATGGACTGTATATTGTCTTGGCTGTTTCTTAAGGCTGCTGTTCTGAAAGCAAATCTGTTGCTGAAAGAAGTTCATTGAAGTGGGGAACAAATTGTACGTTAGAAGGCACTAGAATTATGACTGTCAATCTGGAATGGAAAATGCATAATTCAAAAACGTGCTTATTGGGAGGATAGACAAAGCATGAAGTCATAGGAATGAAGGGTAGAGATGGGGATGAATCATAAAGTTTCTGGATGTTAGATGTTGTGTTGAACATCACTGAGTCTTTTCACAAATCCAATTTAACATTGTCTTTACCTTCCAGTGGGGGGGGGGCCTCATGAGCATTTTTAGAAAATTACAAAATCTGCATTCATATTTTCACAGTTATTAATTTCCATTGTTCTTTATCACTTCCTGACCAGTCTACTCCATATTCTTATCAAAAACAAAACAAAACAAAACTTCTTTCCATCTCATCCAATTTGATCCTTGTACCATCCTCTGTCTTTCCTACTGGCCTCCTGGTGGCTCCCCATCATTCATGGAAGACTCTTGCTCTTTGCTCATGGCATCATTTTCACTCTAAAACATGTTGTCATGCTGGGTGACTTTAAAATAGTAATGGGATATCCTGTTTTGGGGACCACTATCTGAAATTCAGCCTCCTTGTAAATATGTTCTAAGAAATCAACCACTTCTTCCCTTTCTTACCTCTTAATCCTTTCTTAGTCTTCCACAACATTGGTATTTGTGAAAAACACAGGCCAGCTCTTTCGTACAATGTTCAATTCAGGTTTGTCTCTTTCCTTATGATTAGACTGAGGTTGGGCATTTGGGGCAGGATTTATACAGAAGTGACGCCATATTCTTCTTAGTACATCATCTCATGGGGCACATGATGTCAGGTGGCCAAATTACCAGTGATATTAAATTTGACCCCTTGATTAAGGTGGCGTATAATGGATTTTTCTACTATGAAGGTACTACTTTTCCCTTTGTAATTAATAAATATCTTGTGGGGAGAAACTTTGAGAGTGTGTAAATATTCTGTTATTGTTTGTGGTAGACAGAATAATGGTCCATTAAAGATGTTCAGAAGGAGCCTGGTGGCACAGTGGTTAAGTGCTTGGCTGCTAACCAAAAGGTTGATGATGGTTCAAACCTACCGGGGGGATTAAAGTTGCAGATAGAATTAAGGTTGCTAATCAGCTGACATTAAAATGAGGAGACCTTAAATGGAGAGATAATCTAATATAATCACAAGGGTCCTTAAAAGTAAAAGAAGGCGGCAGAAGAGTCAGAGAAGAAGATGTGACTTGAGTCTGCCCAATTGGAAGCAAGGTTGGAGTGAGATGATGTGAGAAGGACTCAACCCTCCATTGCTGCCTCTGAAGATGGAGGAAGGGACCATGATCCAAGAAATATGGGCAGCCTCTAGAAGCTGGAAAAGGAAAGGAAATGGATTCTCTCCTAGAGCCTCCAGAAAGGACCACAGTTCTGGCAGAACATTGATATTAGCCCAGTTAGACCCTTGTTGGACTTCTAACCTATAGAACTGTAAGAATAAATTTATGTTGTTTTCAGTCACTAAGTTTGTGGTAATTTACTACAACAGCAATAGGAAATTAATACTGTCTTGGGCTGGGTTCTCTAGAGAAGCAAAACCAGTGAAGCATATATATATGTGTATATATATATATATGTACATATATACGTGTATGTGTATATATATGCGTTTCATTTCTTTTGGAAATGGAACATATGAACATTGATATCCTAGGTATTAGTGAGCTGAAATAGACTGATATTGGCCATTTTGAATTGGACAATCATATAGTCTGCTAGGCTGGGAATGACAACTTAAAGAGAAATGGTGTTGCATTCATCGTCAAAAAGAACATTTCAAGATCTATCCTGAAGTACAACGCTGTCAGTGACAGGATAATATCCATAAGCCTACAAGGAAGAACAGTTAATACAAATATTATTCAAATTTACACACCTACCACTAAGGCCAGAGATGAAGAAATTGAAGATTTTTATCAGCTGCTGCAGTCTGAAATTGATCAAACATGCAATCAGGATGCATTGATAATTACTGGTGATTAGAATGTGAAAGCTGGAAACAGTGAAGAAGGATCAGTAGTTGGAAAATATGGCCTTGGTGATAGAAACAATGCCGGAGATTGAATGATAGAATTTTGCAAGACCAACGACTTCTTCATTGCAAATACCTTCTTTCACCAACATAAACGGCGACTATACACATGGACCTCACCAGATGGAACGCACAGAGATCAAACTGACTACATCTGTGGAAAGAGACAATGGAAAAGCTCGATACCATCAGTCAGAACAAGGCCAGGGGCCGACTGTGGAACAGACCATCAATTGCTCATATGCAAGTTCAAGCTGAAACTGAAGAAAATCAGAGTAAGTCCATGTGAGCCAAAATATGACCTTGAGTATATTCCACCTGAATTTAGAGACCATCTGAAGAATAGATTTGATGCATTGAACTCTAGTGACCCAAGACCAGACGAGTTGTGGAATGACATCAAGGACATCATCCATGAAGAAAGCAAGAGGTCATTGAAAAGACAGGAAAGAAAGAAAGACCAAGATGGATGTAAAAGGAGACTCTGAAACTTGATAACGAACTCGAGCAGCTAAAGCCAAAGAAAGAATTGATGAAGTAAAAGAACTGAACAGAAGATTTCAAAGGGCGGCTCAAAAAGACAAAGTATTATAGTGACATGTGTGAAGAGCTGGAAATAGAAAACCAAAAGGGAAGAACACGCTTGGCATTTCTCAAGCAGAAAGAACTGAAGAAAAAAATTCAAGCCTCGAGTTGCAATAGTGAAGGATTCTATGGGGAAAATATTAAACGACACAGGAAGCATCAAAAGAAGATGAAGGAATATACAGAGTCATTATACCAAAAAGAATTAGTTGATATTCAACCATTTCAAGAGGTAGCATATGATCAGGAACCGATGGTACTGAAGGAAGAAGTCCAAGCTGCTCTGAAGGCATTGGCGAAAAACAAGGCTCCAGGAATTGACGGAGTATCAGTTGAGATGTTTCAACAAACAGATGCAGCGCTGGAGGTGCTCACTCGTCTATGCCAAGAAATATGGAAGACAGCTTCCTGGCCAACTGATTGGAAGAGATCCATATTTATGCCTATTCCCAAGAAAGGTGATCCAACTGAATGCGGAAATTATAGAACAATATCATTAATATCACATGTAAGCAAAAATTTGCTGAAGATAATTAAAAAATGGCTGCAGCAGTATTTTGACAGGGAACTGCCAGAAATTCAGTCTGGCTTCAGAAGCAGACATGGAACCAGGGATATCATTGCTGATGTCAGATGGATCCTGGCTGAAAGCAGAGACTACCAGAAGGGTGTTTACCTGTGTTTTATTGACTATGCAAAGGCATTCGACTGTGTGGATCATAACAAATTATGGATAACATTGCGAAGATGGGAATTCCAGAACACTTAATTGTGTTCATGAGGAACCTTTACATAGATCAAGAGGCAGTTGTTCGGACAGAACGAGGGGATACTGATTGGTTTGAAGTCAGGAAAGGGGTATGTCAGGGTTGTATCCTTTCACCATACCTATTCAATCTGTATGCTGAGCAAATAATCCGAGAAGCTGGACTATATAAAGAAGAACAGGGCATCAGGATTGGAGGAAAACTCATTAACAACCTGCGTTATGCAGATGATACAGCCTTCCTTGCTGAAAGTGAAGAGGACTTGAAGCACTTGCTAATGAAGATCAAAGACCACAGCCTTCAGTATGGATTGGGCCTCAACATAAAGAAAACAAAAATCCTCACAACTGGACCAATGAGCAACATCATGATAAACAGAGAAAAGATTGAAGTTGTCAAGGATTTCATTTTACTTGGATCCACAATCAACAGCCGTGGAAGCAGCAGTCAAAAAATCAAACGACGCATTGCGTTGGGTAAATCTGCTGCTGCTGCTGCTGCAAAAAAAAAAAAGACCTCTTTAAAGTGTTGAAAAGGAAAGATGTCACCTTGAAGACTAAGGTGCGCCTGACCCAAGCCATGGTCTTTTCAGTTGCATCATATGCATGTGAAAGCTGGACAATGAATAAGGAAGACCGAAGAAGAATTGATGCCTTTAGGTTGTGGTTTTGGTGAAGAATATTGAATATGCCATGGACTGCCAAAAGAAGGAACAAATCTGTCTTAGAAGAAGTACAACTAGAATGCTCCTTAGAAGCAAGGATGGTGAGACTGCGTCTTACATATTTTGGACATATTGTCAGGAGGGATCAGTCCCTGGAGAAGGACATCACGCTTGGCAAAGTAGAGGGTCAGCGGAAAAGAGGAAGACCCTCGACGAGGTGGATTGACACAGTGGCTGCAACAATGAGCTCAAGCATAACAACGATTGTAAGGATGATGCAGGACTGGGCAGTGTTTCGTTCTGTTGTGCATAGAGTCGCTATGAGTTGGAACCGACTTGACAGCAGCTAACAACAACAACATATATATGCATATATAGAGAGAGACAGATTTATGTCAAGGAAATGGCTCACATAGTTGTAGATGCTGAAAAGTCCCAAGTCGGTGGGTCAGGTGTCAGGCTGGAGGCTTCTCTTTACTCATGTAGCTGTAGGGGCTGACAAACCCAAGATCGGCAGGTCAGATGGCAGGCTTCTGGCTCACAGTCTGCAGAGGCTGAGGAACCCAAGATTGGCAGGTAAGATGGCACGCTGCTGGCTCAAGTCCCAAGAACTGGAATTTCAGATGATGACAAGCCAAGTGCAGGATCCAGAGCAGAGAAAAAAGCCCGTGAGCTTTGCCAGAAAGTCCATTTTTATTGGATATAGGCCATACCCCCAAAGAAACTCCCTTTCAACTGATTGGCTGCTCATAGCCAATAGGAGAAGATTACATTATATCAGATTTCATCATGGAGGTTATTGCATCATTACATAACTGCCAACCTACATCATAACTGCTGAACTACTGGAATCATGGCCCAGTCAAGTTGGCACACAGCCTTAATCATCACAACACTCTTCTCAAATTTTCACTCACTATGTTAGTATCCATTGATGGTTCTTGCCTAAATCAATTATTATTATGACTATTGCCAAACGGTCATTTTTCCCATTCCATTATTCCTTCTACATTTTTTACTTTCTACTATAAGTATGAGCTTTTTCTTCTCCCCCATTTTATTATTTATATCAATGTGGACTCATGGTTTATTATTTTGTTCAATGGGTTATAATCCTTTATTTAATTATTTATTTTTCCTGAATTTGTCACCAGGAGCCCCTTTAAGCTGGATCCTGTCGTTTTGACATGGTAGTTGGGGAAAATGTGAATATGAAGATGATATAGTGGAATTATTATTAATTTTCTTAGATATGATAATGGTATTAAGGTCATATAGGAGAATGTCCTATTTTTCTTGGGTGATGCATTTAGGAGTGAAGTGTCTGTCATGATGTTTGCAACTTTCAAATGGGTCAGCAACAAAAAGGCAATGTTTTTTAAAAATGTTTTGTGTGTATATTTGTGTATATATGTATCTGTGTGTGTATCAGGAGAGAGAGATACACACATTGTATTGTTGACATTTTGCCACTCTCTCGAGAGTGTGCTCAAATATGGAAAAAGGTCAGCAATGATTGAATCTAGGTGGATGATATACCGGTGTTCATTGTACTGTTCCCATCTTTCTGTATACTTAAAAATTTTCACAACAGAGTTTTAGGGAAAAATAATATAAACAAAGAGAAGTAGCTTTAAAAAAAACAACTACTCCACCTTCCTCAAAATATGCTTATGTATATGGCATACACTGAAGGCCTCATGGTCTTTCCCTTGGGTTCAGGGTACTAGAAGATTTTATTTTTTTAACGAACATTTCTGAGCATCAGCTTAAATTTGGCCTCTGCGATTCAATTCAGTGGAAAGTTTGTTCATAAAGTATCTGAAAGCAGTGACCTCCTTAAGTATGTAACGCTGCTCCTCACATCTCATTTACACTTTTTCATTTTTTCTTATGGACAAAGTATTTTGTAATCAACCTCTGTGAGATCCCAGCCTCTGGGCACCATTGCCAACCCCCATCTTGGAAGTAAAGTAGCATGAGCCACCTACCCTTCTAACTGGTTTCTCCAGATGTTTTTTAGGCAATGGGCCAACTTCCTGCCCAATGTAAGAAAAACATGAAGCTGGGGTTACAAACCACAGAACCAGTTAAGACCAAGTCTGGCCTGCTGACATGTGCAGAACCATCAACCCCGTCCTCTGGGTGACCCCGGGACGTTTCTCCTGCCAGACAGAACCAAACTTTAGTGGCCCAAGATTGGGGGAAATGAGGGGTCCAAGCCTAAGATCAGGTTTGAGAGGCCTCCTTCCTTTTTGGACTGAGGAAGCACAGACTATGGAATTGCCCCAGGAAGGTCTTTTTCCAGCCAGACCAATCAGCGACCTTGCTCCTTTCCACCAGGACCCTTCCCCTAGTAAATACTGTTTTGGCTGTTGTTCAGGGAGCCATCTTGGCGATGCAAGTCCTGGTATGCTCCTTTGCTTGGTCAACCAAATGAAGCTTTTTCTTTCACTTCTACCTGCCACACCAAGCAGACCTGGAATAATCCGGTTGCATCTGTGTTAATCACTGTAAGTTTGAGATTAGTAATGGCCCCTTAAGGAAGTTTTAATACATAGCATTTATGGGGATCTACATTACAATGAAAACCTAACAAAAGGGAAATGAAAAAGCAATGCAAAGCTTATTGGACTTACTTGAAATTACTCTTACCCAACTTTTCAGAGCCTTTTATACATAACCAGGCTTATGCATTTATGATCATTGAGGTTTAGCAAGTACGGAGCTGATCTGGCGTGTTACAAGAAGACTGATTGACTACCCAGACAAGGGCCCTGTGGCAGTTTTAAAATATGTCACAAATTCTTTGAAACTCCTCCCCTTCGAAAGGTGAAACTTAGTTAATCCCTTTTCATTTGAGTGTAGGGTAAACTCAATGACTCACTTCTAACTAATAGAATATGGCAGAAGTAGTGATGTGTGACTTCTGAGACTAGAGGGTAAAAGGCATGGTAGCTCCCTCTGTGCTCTCATGGCTTAGCTGCCGTGCCATGAGGACATTCAGGCAGCCCTCTGGAGATGTCCACATAGTGAGGAATTGAGACCTCCTGCCAACAGCCATGTGAGTGAGCCATCTTGGAAGTGGATCCACCAGCTCCAGTCAAGCCTTGACTGCAGCCCCAGCTGACATTTTGACTGCAACCACATGAGAGACCCCAAGCCAGAATCACTCAGCTACATAAGCTGCTTTTGAATTCTTGACCCACAGAAACTATAGATAATAAATGTTTATTGTTTTGAGCCACAACATTTTTGCCATTTGAGGCTGGAGCACCATTTGCTGAGTCTAAAGGGCAGAATGTCCCTTAGGAAATGAATAAACCAGTATCTCCAACTCACTTAAAGGACTGCATTTAATCCTTGTGACAATCCTGTGACATAGGTACTGGTTGCCTAACTTTAAAGCTGAAGGAATTAAAATATTGTGCTTTAGGGAGGTATACAAATTTAGGGGACTATTAAAATCTTCAGTTTTCCTCATAGATGTTCGATGATGCCTACAACATGAAAGAGACAAAGAAGGCAAGGGATCAGATGCAAGGTACTGAGTGTGGGGAGAAACACGCTCTCCTTCTTTAAAGATGAGACCTTCTCAAGGATTACTTCAGGAAAAGCTGTCTGAAGACCTAATCCAGTAGACATGGTCATCAATCCCCAATTCCCTGGAGGCCTTGGAAACGCAACCCAGCCTGAGCAGGGAACGGTATATCTACACATTGCTACTTTCCTTTGAACTTCTGCCACCTCCGAATGAAAAAGCAGAGGGCCTTGAAAGGCAAAAACAGCCAATCTTTCTGTTTTTAAAGACAGTGGGAACTGTTGAATGGAAAGGGCTGTTTGTAGTTTTATGTTGTGGTAACAATTTGATAACCACCATCTGGGAAGTTATGTGACATGCTTGACCCTGTTGTAGGGTAAAAACATCACAAAGATTAGTAAAGTAAAAATAAAGTTTTATTCAACATATATTTAAAGAGGCAAAAGTAGGAAAAGGACAAGCATGCTGCTATAGCCATGTCTGCCTAACTTACAGAGTCAGCAGTGTATATTAACATTGCAAATTGGCAAAACAATTGAAAGCTTCACCTTTTCACAGATTGGCTAGAAACTGTGATTGTATGTCTTGAATTGTCTCTGTCAACAATCATTGGTATAGGTTTCAGTAATGACAGTCAGGAGGGTCTTCACTGGTCCAAAAAATTTTCTATTCACTAAATGCTAATAGAATAAGATAAGAAAGTCTTTTGTGTTCTGTTTGAATGGTTTATGTGAAAAGTTCCCTCTAAGATATTTTCCAAGACTGTACTAGCTATTGTCTTTATCTCAGGGCCCAGTTGATGTATCCTTGTGAGTCCTTATGAGCCCAGCTTCAGCTGGGTCACAATTCTCTATGCTCAGGGACAGGGAATAATGATTCCGATATTATTTTCTAAATCAAACCTGATAGCGGGTATAACAGACCCCCAGACATGCTGATCTGTTCTCAGTACTACAGCCAAGGGCATTCTGTCCTCTGCTATAAAGAAAGCCCCAGTGACCTGAAGCCAAACAGATCCTCTCCTCCTCCCTTGTCTCTAACTGAACTGGACTCCAGTCCTGCTTCTGCTGCCAACTGGCTGTGTCACCTCCACTCAGAATCTCAGTCTCGTCATCTGCAAATGTAGATTAAGTGCTTTCTCAGATCTTTTATAGCTCCAACACTTTATTATTCCGCGATTCTTCTAACAAGCCCTGCGAGGCTCCAGTTCCATGAAGTGAATGGACCTAACCTGTTTTATATGGATATCTCTACAAGTGTTTTTGGTAACCTTGTACAGTGTTGAATTTGTGAACACAAACCTCTTCAGCTCTGAAAGGATCTAGTACAGCTTGTTCTTCCTGGAAATAGCCTGACGAAAATGATATGTGGCTGTTTATGGATAATTCTCTCCTGGTTAAAGTTGTGGTAGCTTTTGTAGTCATTTAAAAAACGCCTGTACCTGTTGCCGTGGAGTTGATTCCAACTCATAGCCATGCTATAGGACAGAGTAGAGCTGCCCCATAGGGTTTCCAAGGAGTAGCTGCTGGATTGGAACTGCCAACCTTTTGGTTAGCAGCAGAGCTCTTAACCACTGTACCACCAGGGCTCCAAGAGAAGTCCATATTTGAGGGAAATGCCATAATTCCAAGTTGGAAATATTTCAGATAATTTCTCTTTGAAAACAGACTGGTCAGCCTACTGACAAAGAGTATTAGAAAGGGATGTTGAATAGTAAAATTAGTAACAGACATTTTACTTTGATTTTATGTTTTTTCTAATCCATTAAAACAAATACTAACCATACAAAGTCTGACTCACACTGCTATAGTCTGACAGAAACTGCTCTATAGCAATGTAAATTTGTCTTATCCTGCTAGAAAAGGATAGTCATCAAACCACCACCTCCTTATTTAAATCTCAAAAAGCCTCCTGGCCACAGGTGGGTGCCAAAAACCTGTTGCCATCCAGTGGATTCCCAACTCATAGAGACACTATAGGACAGAGTTGAACTGCCCCATAGGGTTTTCAAGGAGTGGTTGGTGGATTCAAACTGCTGACCTTTTGGTTAGCAGCCAACTCTTAAACACTGCCCCACCAGGGTTCCACAGGTGGGTGGAGGGCCAAATTTCTAGCAGCCAGGCCAGGAGTAAACTGATACCATTTGATCTCAGCAAAGGGGTGAGGCAGGGTTCATCAATCACGTTAGTTAACATGAACCAATGGTTGATCTTCTATACTGTATTTCTCCCTCTTTCGAGCCATTTGCTTTTTCTAGAATCACAGTGGTCTCCATATATATAATATATATATTATATAATATATATAATATATATATAATAACTGCTCAGAGTAAACCTTATGTTCAAATTTCGGTAAGTTTTGATTATTTTTAACAGGTAAGAAAACATCAGAATGTAAGGGAATGTATGTGTGTGTGTGACTCATTAACAAGGAGTCAGTATGGGTATAGGGAATATTTCACTTCTTTATTGCCTCTCTGGGATATTTCCCCAAACTGACATAAAACTAACAGCCTTTTAAGGTGGGCAAACTTTGGTGGCTTTTTCTCAGAAATTCATTGTAGTTGAAGGTATTCCTAGTGTTACCGCAAATCACGGATTCGAGCCGCCTGCCGCAAAGCCAATACTGAGACAGGAGGAGGTAAGCAGCAAGAGAGCCTTATTGAACACCGTGTTCAAGAGACAGAGTGCTCCCCAAATTCTGTCTGCCCCAGAAGGGCTGACTGGAGGGTTATATAGGGAGAGGGTCAGGGTTTAGAGATTTGCAGGAATGTTGATTGTTCTTTGAGGTGGACATAATGATGAAGTGACCTATTGTTGACGTCTAGCAGGTCTCTTATCGCCATCCTGGTTTTGGTCACAAGATGGATCTGGACTTTGCTCAGTTATCTCATGTCCTGATGGTATTGCTCATTGTCTTGTCCCCTGGTTTAATCAACAACAAAAATCTCTATTACCTTGTTTTTCTACAAAGGAACTTGTTTTTCTACAAAGGAGCAATCGTGACACAGACTCCAGAGCAAGTAATCGACATTTTCAAAGACTGAAGATTTAATCCCAGCTTATACAGCTAAACTAGAAAATATATTCTCTTATTTTGATACTGCAACACTAAAGAAAATGTATTTTCTCTACTTCACTAGTAACAGTGACAGAACCACTGAGCTGGGCTTCTGTGGTTATTTCCAATGTGCAATGCTGTTCAGTATAACTTTCTGTGATGATGGAAATGTTCTACATCTGTTTTCTAATACAGTAGTCACTAGTCACATGTGGCTATTGAGCACTTGAAATACATTTAGTTCCACCAAAGAACAGAATTTTTAATTTTACTTAATTTGTACTTAAATTTAAATAACCGCGTGTGTCTATTAGCTACTGTATTGGATGGCACTGATAGCCTTGATATGTAGATGCTACTTTGACATTTGCTTTTTTCTTATTCATATTTTTTGAAGCTGGATTCAAATCCCTGCTCCCCTCCTTACTTGCTATGTGAGATTGGCCAAGTAACTTGACCCCTCTGAGCCTCGTAGCAGTAACTGCTCATGGAAATGGGATGACATGGGGTGGATGGGCCTAGCTCAAAGCCTGTCCCTAAAACCTGCACTGGCTGAGAGGGCAGATGATGTCACAGAGATTAGCTGGGGATCTGGTAGCTTAGGTTGTCACCCACAAGACCTGTATCTTCTCAGTCTTTGCTCCCCTAAGGCTATGGCTCATTCCTTGCAATCACAGGAAGAAGGCAGGACTCCGTGTGAGGGGCTGGCAGCTGGGGCGAGCTACAGCCCACCACCAGAAACAGTTCATAGCATTTGCCCCTTGGAAGCCAGTGCTGGCCCCTCAATCTGTGCTCCCGGGGGTTCTGAGCTTGTACCTGCAGAGTGGGCCTGGCCATGTGTTTGGATACCAAGGCTTGGGAAAGATAAAGAAGACCCAATCCTTGGGCCTCCAATTCAAACCAACCAGAAGATGTGGGTGTGATTTTCACTTCTAGTTTGTGAAGAGGAATGTAAAGTTCTGGCTGAACTGGGATCAAGCCAGGATCTTTCAGTGCAGATTTCTGTGTCCAACGCCCAGAGATTCTGATTTGCACTTTTTGCCAGCACCCTGGGGGATTCTACTGCAGGGTTTGTAGATCATGCTTTGTGAAACATGACCAGATTTCCCCTCACTCTGAAAAGAGCTCCAGAGTAGAGTTGCCTTAAATCAGAGGTTCTCAACTGGGGGCGATTTTGTCCACCAGGGGACATCTGGCAATGTCTGGAGACATTTCTGGTTGCTCCTGAATCGTGTGGGTAGAGGCCAAGGATACTGCTAAATATCCTACAGTGCCCAGGAAGGTTCACACCCCTCCCCCCACCAACAAAGAATTAAGAAAAAAAAAAACCCAAACCCATTGCCATCCAGTTGATTCCTACTCATCCCTATAGGAGAGAGTAGAATTGCTCCATAGGGTTTCCAAAGCTGTAAATCTCTATGGAAGCAGACTCCCACATCGGGCTGGTGGATTTGAACCACGTACCTTTCCGTTAGCACCGAGATCTTAGGCATTATGCCACCAGGGCTCCTAATGGAATTATTTGGCCCCAGATGTTAGTAGTACTGAGGTCGAAAAATCCTGCCTTACATTAAGCAAAGCCAGAATCTCTGGTGCCACTGGGAAAGGAGATCACAGCCTGAAAGTAAAGTAAAAAAAAAAAAAAAAAATGAATTTCATTCCTGCCTTCGTTTCCAGAAGGCCAGGTCTGGTGATTTAAAGAAATATTAGCCAATGATTCTCCACCTTTTCAGACCCAGTGCTCCTTTTTATTATAAATATTTTGTCATAGCTCCTTTCCAATCTGGAAATGGAACTCATAGATAATAAAACTTTATATACAACATTTAAAAAAAAATCTGTATAGTGCCATGACTACCTAAAAACCTAGTGCCATCGAGTCGATTCTGACTCATAGCAACCCTATAGGACTATACTATATCATGGAGAAATTAAAAAGATAATAATTTGTAATAATAAAATACTGTGAAAGAACGCTCTAAAACTGAGGTATTTGGCATAAATGAAATGGCTGACACAGGTCTGGATCGGACTCAATTTTGTTTTAAATCCCTGCTCCTGCTTGTAAAGTATGAGCACCACTTTTGGATAAACAAGCCTTGTTTTGCAAACAAATATACTTGCTTGACTATGATTCCAAGAAGTGTGTGCAGATTGATCTCTGGGGGGAAAAATGCTTGCTCTCAGGAAGAATGCTTTTGAAAATAGATTAACTGGTATGAAGAAAGGCCTGTTTGTGGTTGCTGTCACACCAGACTTCTTGTATAAAAACCCTGTATTCCTTTGTGAACGTTGGAGCACTTTGTATTTTTTACTTTGTCCTGCCCAGCTCGAGCTGTATTATTACTCAATAAAACTCTTTTCTTTCACTTCTCACAGAGCATGAAATTTTCTTTGTTGACGTTTCTGGTGTCAGAGGCGGGACTTCGAAGGCACATTATCTTTTATGATCCCTGAGGCATCAGGAACACAGACACAGTACCGCTGAGTCATTTTGGGCTCTCCACCTCTGTGAATCCTCAGGAATTAAGATAAAAAACCTATCAAATTTGAGCTTCGCTCCTTTGTGTTGATGGTTCTTCAAGTTTTATTGTGAAATTTGTTTTGATTCTTGCAAGTAAAAGTTTGTTTTGCTATAACTCAATTTAAAATGGGGCATAAAAAAAAAAAACCCAAACCCACTGCCCTCTAGTCGATTCCGGCTCATAGCGACCCTATAGGACAGAGTAGGACTGCCCCGTAGAGTTTCCAAGGAGCGCCTGATGGATTCGAACAGCCGACCTTTTGGTTAGCAGTCATAACACTTAACCACTACGCCACCAGGGTTTCCAAAATGGGGCATGCCAGGTCTAAAAGTGATTTGGAGCTACCTTTTGGAGTTCTTGCTCACTACATGAACAAGAGTTTTGGTACCTTAATGTGCATGTTCATTGTTTGGCATAACCTCATTCAGGACTGTTTGGAAAATCAGTGGCCACTTTCGGATACTTTCCAATTGGAGAGACTAGTATGTTTAAGGTCTACAATAAGAGACTAGATTTCCAGCCAGCGGAATGAAATAGGTTCAAAAAGAATGAAACCAGATTTTATTTGGTTGTAATGGAGGAATCCCAGAGTCTTTTAAGCTGCAAAAATATGTGGGCACAGGTTCCAGCATCTTAAAAGCCTCCAGGGTGCTCGCCACCAGCAGAAAGACACCCATGGAAGGATAAGCAGGAACATGAGATAGATGAGAGCATTAGGCTGCCCACCAGGTGCAAGACAACCCTCATGCAACAGAGACACTCTGTGAAACAAAACACTGACCAAACCCTGTGGCAGACTCCCTGCTAGGAATTTTATTTGACTCTGGGAAACCAAAGTTTCAACCTAATTCTTAACATCTTTGATAAATGAGCCTGGATTTCCCCCCTACCAGGACACTGGTTTGGGGTTCATGTTAAAACAAAAGAAAACAAAAAACTATAAGCTGAGTATACTTGAAATAATTTAGAATTCAGCAATCATTTTGGGAAAATAGTTTCCATCTGCTCCTTTTCCTTCAAGTTTGGGAAAATGAGTTGCAGTTTGTGTTATCTTTTCTATCCTCTGGGAAAGTGGTGGCGTAGTGGTTAAGAGCTACGGCCGCTAACCAAAAGGTCTACAGTTCAAATCCAGCAGGCGCTCCTTAGAAACTGTATGGGGCAGTTCTACTCTGTCCTGTAGGATCGCTAGGGATCAACTTGATGGCAACCGGTTTGTTTTTTTGGGGGAAAGTTTTGTTTAATACTCAGGTTTTTGTCAGAGGGTCTGATATCCCTCCATCTGAGACTCTGGCAAGTTAATAAGTTTTATCTAGGTTTTTAGAACCTGTTTTTCTTTTGAATTGGGCCAATCTTACCAAAGAATTGCTGTACACATTTTAAGAAACTGGGTTGATTTGGTTGTGTGGTATTGTATAAGCCTGGTTTTTGAGCTGGCCTCACAGATTGGTGAGTTTATGTGGTTTTTCTGTTTTGTTTTTTTCTGAGAGCTTTCCTCTGGTCTAGAGCATTGTGTCTGAGTTTCTGTCTTGTATCAGGTTGGAGGCCACAGCTGGTGTTTACTGTTTTTCGTGAGGCTGTTTTAAATCTCAATTCTCTTCTTTTCCAAGAAAAACTGCTTCTTGCGCCTGTCTTATGATCTGGGCTTTCAGTAGCTATTCTTGGAAAATGTAGTATAAATTGGTCTATTTGAAAAGTGCACTGAAAAAGGATGGATTGTTTATTTTGACTGACATCACAAGGCTTTAAAAAGGACAAATTATTTTAAATTCCTCTCCAAAGCATGCTAAAGATAGTTATGAAAATGTAATAATTTCCTACCTCCAAATGGTATTATTAGATTATAATATCCCTTTAAAGAACTTACTATGATTGGTTTGATGATAAATAAGCACTTATGTAATTTAATAGTCCAGATAATTCCAAGAATTAATGAAAGTAAATTCATTCTGACAAAGATTTTTATGTTCTGTAGTATGTCAATCTTAAAAGCAAAACTTTGTCAAGTAACTTAAGCTATATATTATATGAAATGTGTGTTATTTAAGGAAAAGGGGTAATTTTCTCTTAAAGTAAAACTAGTAGTTCCAGAATGAGACGAGGGAGGCATAGGGGAAAAAAAGGCTGGCCAAGAATTGATGGGTTCATTTACAAAATTGCTAAAGAGCTTTGGTATTTACTGTGTGGATAAAAGGTTATGATAAAGAGAAAGCAGAACTGCTTACCAAGAGAATAGTAAAAGGGAAAGAATTTATCTTTCGTCTTTCAAAATACCTAGGTCAACTTAAACATAGGTAAATGAATTGGGATGACCAATTCCTATGTTTCACCATGAGCCAAAAGATAGGGAGGTGGGGCAGGACCTGGCCTCCTCAGCTCCCAGCCTCTAACGCCATGTACAGTGACCATGCACTAGTTCCTGCTCATATGCTACCTCCTGAAATGGTCAAACGTCCACCAGTTCTTTTTGGTGCAGTGACTCTGTGTATTCTGTTCATCTTCTTTTGATGTTTTCTGTGTTATTCAGTATTTTCCCCATAGACTCCTTTAATGTTACAACTCAAGGCTTGAATTTTTTCTTCAGTTCTTTCATCTTGAGAAATGCCAAGTGTGTTCTTCCCTTTTGGTTTTCTAACTCCAGATCTTTGCACATTTCATAATACTTTGTCTTCTCGAGCCATCCTTTGAAATGTTCTGTTCAGCTCCTTTACTTCATCATTTCTTCCATTCACTTTAGCTACTCATCATTAAAGAGCAAGTTTCAGAGTCTCTTCTGGATGTCAGAAGAGACTCTTCAGAGGCTTAGAAACTGGATAATCTTGGTAAATTCTTGGTATATCCTGACTAGTTAGTATTATGTCTCAAGATTACTATGTGTTATATCTGAAACTCTTTGAAAATAAGGTTAATCATTATGTTTAGAGCTATCTTTGTCTAAAGTTTCTTTTTATTTTATTTGGCTTTGTGTCACTTTTGTAGTTAATTCCCATTAAGTCTTTCACTTTTAAAAATTATTAATATTGTAAGTTAACCATAGCCATTTTTTTAAATAACTTTTATTAAGCTTCAAGTGAACGTTTACAAATCCAATCAGTCTGTCACATATAAGTTTACATACATCTCACTCCCTACTCCCACTTGCTCTCCCCCTCTTGAGTCAGCCCTTTCAGTCTCTCCTTTCTTGACAATTTTGCCGGCTTCCCTCTCTCTCTATCCTCCCATCCCCCCTCCAGACAAGAGTTGCCAACACAATCTCAAGTGTCCACCTGATATCATTAGCTCACTCTTCATCAGCGTCTCTCTCCCACCCGCTGACCAGTCCCTTTCATTTCTGATGAGTTGTCTTCGGGGATGGTTCCTGTCCTGTGTCAACAGAAGGTCTGGGGAGCATGGCCGCCGGGATTCCTCCAGTCTCAGTCAGACCATTAAGTTTGGTCTTTTTATGAGAATTTGGGGTCTGTATCCCACTGATCTCCTGCTCCCTCAGGGGTCCTCTGCTGTGCTCCCTGTCAGGGCAGTCATCGATTGTGGCCGGGCACCAACTAGTTCTTCTGGTCTCAGGATGATGTAGGTCTCTGGTTCATGTGGCCCTTTCTGTCTCTTGAGCTCTTAGTTGTCGTGTGGCCTTGGTGTTCTTCATTTTCCTTTGCTCCAGGTGGGTTGAGACCAATTGCTGCATCTTAGATGGCTGCTTGTTAGCATTTAAGACCCCAGACGCCACATTTCAAAGTGGGATGCAGAATGATTTCATAATAGAATTATTTTGCCAATTGACTTAGAAGACCCTGCAAACCATGTTCCCCAGACCCCCACGCTTGCTCCGCTGACCTTTGAAGCATTCATTTTATCCCGGAAACTTCTTTGCTTTTGGTCCAGTCCAATTGAGCTGACCTTCCATGTATTGAGTGTTGTCTTTCCCTTCACCTAAAGCAGTTCTTATCTACTGATTAATCAATAAAAAACCCTCTCCCACCCTCCCTCCCTCCCCCCCTCGTAACCACAAAAGTATGTGTTCTTCTCAGGTTTACTATTTCTCAAGATCTTATAATAGTGGTCTTATACAATGTTTGTCCTTTTGCCTCTGACTCATTTCGCTCAGCATAATGCCTTCCAGGTTCCTCCATGTTATGAAATGTTTCAGAGATTCGTCACTGTTCTTTATCGATGCGTAGTATTCCATTGTGTGAATATACCACAATTTATTTACCCATTCATCTGTT
The DNA here is from genome assembly GCF_024166365.1 of Elephas maximus indicus. Classification (NCBI taxonomy): domain Eukaryota; kingdom Metazoa; phylum Chordata; class Mammalia; order Proboscidea; family Elephantidae; genus Elephas; species Elephas maximus. Next base: position 166,325,206 of record NC_064846.1, read on the forward strand.
GATGGACACCTTGGTTGCTTCCAACTTTTTGCTATTGTAAACAGAGCTGCAATAAACATGGGTGTGCATATATCTGTTTGTATGAAGGCTCTTGTATCTCTAGGGTATATTCCTAGGAGTGGGATTTCTGGGTTGTATGGTAGTTCTATTTCTAACTGTTTAAGATAACGCCAGATAGATTTCCAAAGTGGTTGTACCATTTTACATTCCCACCAGCAGTGTATGAGAGTTCCAATCTCTCCGCAGCCTCTCCAACATTTATTATTTGGTGTTTTTTGGATTAATGCCAGCCTTGCTGGTGTGAGATGGAATCTCATCGTAGTTTTAATTTGCATTTCTCTAATGGCTAATGATCGAGAGCATTTTCTCATGTATCTGTTGGCTGCCTGAATATCTTCTTTAGTGAAATGTGTGTTCATATCCTTTGCCCACTTCTTGATTGGGTTGTTTGTCTTTTTGTGGTTGAGTTTTGACAGAATCATGTAGATTTTAGAGATCAGGCGCTGGTCGGAGATGTCATAGCTGAAAATTCTTTCCCAATCTGTAGGTGGTCTTTTTACTCTTTTGGAGAAGTCTTTAGATGAGCATAGGTGTTTGATTTTTAGGAGCTCCCAGTTATCGGGTTTCTCTTCGTAATTTTTGGTAATGTTTTGTATTCTGTTTATACCTTGTATTAGGGCTCCTAGGGTTGTCCCAATTTTTTCTTCCATGATCTTTATCATTTTAGTCTTTATGTTTAGGTCTTTGATCCACTTGGAGTTAGTTTTTGTGCATGGTGTGAGGTATGGGTCCTGTTTCATGTTTTTGCAGATGGATATCCAGTTATGCCAGCACCATTTGTTAAAAAGGCTATCTTTTCCCCAGTTAATTGGCACTGGTCCTTTGTCAAATATCAGCTGCTCATACGTGGATGGATCTATGTCTGGGTTCTCAATTCTGTTCCATTGGTCTATGTGTCTGTTGTTGTACCAATACCAGGCTGTTTTGACTACTGTGGCTGTATAATAGGTTCTGAAATCAGGTAAGGTGAGGGCTCCCACTTTCTTCTTCTTTTTCAGTAATGCTTTGCTTATCCGGGGCTTCTTTCCCTTCCATATGAAATTGGTGATTTGTTTCTCTATCCCCTTAAAATATGACATTGGAATTTGGATTGGAAGTGCGTTAAATGTATAGATGGCTTTTGGTAGAATAGACATTTTTACTATGTTAAGTCTTCCTATCCATGAGCAGGGTATGTTTTTCCACTTAAGTATGTCCTTTTGAATTTCTTGTAGTAGAGCTTTGTAGTTTTCTTTGTATAGGTCTTTTACATCCTTGGTAAGATTTATTCCTAAGTATCTTATCTTCTTGGGGGCTACTGTGAATGGTATTGATTTGGTTATTTCCTCTTCGGTGTTCTTTTTGTTGATGTAGAGGAATCCAAGTGATTTTTGTATGTTTATTTTATAACCTGAGACTCTGCCAAATTCTTCTATTAGTTTCAGTAGTTTTCTGGAGGATTCCTTAGGGTTTTCTGTGTATATAATCATGTCATCTGCAAATAGTGATAACTTTACTTCTAGTTTTACTTTGCTGATTCACTGAAAAAAAAACACTTGATTAAAATATTTCAACAAAAATTGACTGTATCAGACATATAAATAGGATTATAACATTTCGAATGTGGATACTATTGAACTAAACCAAGCTATCTAGAACCCTGGTGTCGAAACTGACATGATTTTCAGTCTGCTGCTGATCTAGAGTTCCATGGAACCAAAATTAACTACATAGGACTGAGTAAACTAAAAGAATTACTCTAAGGTTTATATGAGACTATTGCTGATGTTCAATGCTCTGTTTTCTAGATATAGGAAACCATTGTTTATTTTTCTTTCCCTTTTTAATGTAAGAATCAGATCAGCTGTTTCAGTAACTAATAACAGTATGCTGACTACAGGATATCCTATGGTAAGGGTTTTTCTCATCTTCTGATTCTTGCTATTTGACTAGCCCAAACAGCACATCTCAGTTATGTGGCTCTAACCTTTTGCCTTGGCTCCCACCTGGATGGATTAGCAGATGTACTATGGGATTGAGATGGACTCCAGGTCTAATATTAACTGACTTACCTTTTTCCAGTGGACATCTGCCTTATTCAGAGCTCGTTAGTCCAGGTCTGTATTTCAGTGGTATAATCATTTGGCTTCTATTTTTGTACCTCAGCTAGGGTTAGAAGATGTCATGGCTTGTGTCAAAGTTCTGACTGAATGTGTTCAGAGTGTTTTAAATGATTCCACCCGTGGACTATAAGAAATGAATACTGAAATGACTATGATGAGAGAAGTAGTTCTTCAAGACTGAATGGTCCTCGACGTCCTTACTACTGCACAAAGAGGCATCTGTGATGGTTAAGGTTGTGTGTCAACTTGGCTAAGTTGTGATTCTCAGTGGTTTAACAGATATTATGTAACCATCCTCCATTTTGTGATCTGATGAAGTGAACCAGGAGCTTGCTGTCCCTCATGCCTACCCTTGGTAGCCACTAATGGGTTCTGGTTTCTATATATTTGCTTATTTCATATAAGTGAGACCATGCAATATTTATCCATTTGTGACTGACTTATTTCACTCAGCATAATGTTTTCAAGGCTAATCCCTGCCTTCCCTTCTCTCCCACAAGGATGTAACCCTGTATATATAGAAAGTTGAATGTCATTTGTGCCTTAAAATGATCAAAATGTAACTTTATTGCTGACCATCTCTCCCATGCAAGATCTGGATTGTGACTCTTGTTAACATCCCACTCTGTTGGGTGTGTGGTCCCTGGAAGTGCACCTTTTTCCTCCATATACTGACTCTTTCTAATGTTTTTAGCAGAGAATAATATTATGAAGTTTAATGGACAGAAAACTATGTTGGTCACTGCTATATAGAACTGATGAGCCCTGTCCCCCAATGCCAAATTTTAAATATTTTGAATGCCTCTCAATTTACTTACAATGGCTAAAATTATGGGAATCTTTCTCTTTGGATTCCACTGTCTCCGTCCCCCAACCCTGTTGTGCAAAACCTTCAGGATCTCAAATGGTGGGCTCCACACCTTGCCTTCCTGGGGCCTAGGAGCAGCACAGGGGTCTCTGCCACATGCCTGAGGCTCTGAAACATCCGTAAGTGGAGGCTCATATTCCTCGTAGAGAAGGAAAGGAGCTTGCTTTCATAGAGGCCATCATCCCTTCTCTTCCTCACTTTTGGTAACCTATATATAGCAATATCTTTTAACTTTTCAGGCAGAAAGAGTCACATGTGGTTGCCTTGGAAAGCTCCTGTAGTTATGTGCTGGTGAATGTTTGATAGCCAACTCTGGAATAACAAAAAAGCCTACATTTATAACATTTGCTAATTGCTGTGTTATAAATACCTCCACATTGTCTGATTTCAAGCTTCCAACTAGTTATCACTGACTGTTAAGTTAGGGAGAGCTACACAGTAGTACACTGTTATATGGGATTTCCACTGTTCAGGTATAATAGACATAAATAACCTCAAGAACAGAGGTAATAGTAAAATTATGAAATTATTTTAGGTTTACAGAAAAGTTGCAAAGATAGTGCAGTGGATTCCATGTACTCTTCGATCAGCTTCCCCTAATGTTAACATGGTAAAATTATCAAAGCTAAGAAATTAACATTTGTACTAGCACATATCATTTTGTGAGAGGGAGGTGATGTGTTATACTTAGCCCAAAAGCAGCTGTGTACATTACCCAGTCCATGTGATGTGTGGTATAGCTTGTAATGAGTCATTGTGATTTGCTGTGCTGAGCTTTATTTCCTTAAAAAAATGTACGGTTTGATCAAAATCTGCCTATACTTGTAGGATTGTATTGCTCTGATAAATTTCATCTGTATGGTGTCTGTCAGGACATACACAAAAAAAGTTTAAAAAAAGCCTTTGAGAATGGGCAGCCATTCAAGAGTTGTAAGCAGGAAACTAATGTGAACAGATTTGAGTTTTAGAACAATTATTCTAGAGGCTGTGAAAATAATACATTGGAGGAAAGTGGCTAACTAGAGGAAACTTTTGCAACAGTCCAGGTAGAACCTAATGAAAGTCAGAACTAAGACAACAGCTGTGGGGATGGAGAAGCCATGAGGTACTGAAGAGTTGTTAAGGAGATAGTATCTATAGGACTTGGTGACTGATTGACGGTAGACCTGGGCACTGGGAGTTCAGTTTCTCACTTGAAGGGGACACTAGAGAGGGAACAGGTGTCAAATTCAGCTTCTGATATGTTGTTCAAAGTGCTTATGGGATCACTAAGATACATAAATGGATCAAGTTCATCCTCAGAAAATATTTCCCACATCTTGGACTGTGGAATCACTTTGTTGGGTTGGATTTCATACATTAAAGCTCCTTACCGTTCCCTCACAATATGATTTACAGAGCAAACAGAGAACAAAGGCAGAGGTAACAGGCTTCTTTAAAAGTCCAGTTTCTTTCCTTCTGAACTTTCATTTACCCTTAGACTAAATAAGAAGGTAGTCTTATGCACCTATATGCATCCCCTCCCTAGCAGAATCAGCTTTGCTCTTCCCCGAAGCATGCTGGGGATGACTTCGGGATGGACTCGGGCTAAGGTACAAGGCTGGGAGTGGCATGACTGGGCCAGCGGCCGAGGCCGAGGAATGCCTTAACAGTAAGAAGGAAAACATCTGGGCCTGGACGTGAAGTCCCTGGGAACACTGACTCCCCGAGGATGTGGGAGAGGAACAATGAGCCTTGGTCCCAGCTGGAATGGTATATAGGCTTGTGTCCCTTGCTAGGTGGTTGTGGAAAATACTCCAGCCGGCTGCCACTGGAGAGCAGCTGCTTGCCGGTGTCAGTAAGTTTCCCTGAACACATGAATCTGGAAAGGGCTGTGTGCAGTTCTTTGTATTATCTGCCAGGACGCACAGTGAGGGTCTTTCCTTGCTGGGGCTGTCCCCCGGCAAGTGGCGTAGTCGGCAGGATTCTGGGGAGCACACCAGGCCTTTCCAGATGGGTGGGGAAAAGTGGGCTCCACTGGGGGAAGTCCCAGGGTGGCCAGGGATGCATGCCCTGGGACCGCTAGCCCAGGCTGTTTATGCCTGGGGACCTGTGCGTGAGTATGGGGACACCCTGAAAACGCCACAGGGATTGTTGCAGTTGCTAGAGTCTTTGCATATTGAGAAAGAAAAGAAGGATGTTCATGTTTTGGTTGCGGGAGTTGCATGGCCACTGTTGTGGGCATGGCGATGGATATTCATGGGAGGCCCCAAAGCGAAAGCCAGATTGCCGTGCTGAGGTGGCTCGTGTGGGGTGGCTTCTACCGGCAGCATTGAGAGGGGCGTCCGACGCAGAGCCAGCCGCTAGGGCCCTAATTAGGCAGCTGGAAGCAGAGCTGCAACTGGAGGATTTGTGCGCAGCGTATTCCTCCTCCACTGAAACGTTAGTGCCCCGTTTGCAGAAGCAAGAGGTGTCTGCAGGGGACATCCTGGGGTGGCCAGCGACCTCTCTATGGGGAGGTCTGGCCTGTATGCTTTTCTGTGGGAGAAATCCCAGGTTGGCCAGCGAAGCTCGGCTAGCTCAGTCAGTAGAGCATGGGACTGGAGCTAGTTGGAGGGGATAAACAGGTCCCTGGTGCTGAGAACGCCCTGTAACACCCAGTGCAAAGCAAGAGTTAAAACAGCAGGGAAAAAAGAAAAAAAAAAAAGGAGTAAAAAGCCCTTCAAGATAGCTTGTGTTGAGCAACCTTGAAGAGACTTCAGAATTCTCTGATAGCTGCCCCGGCCAAGATAACTGAACAGCAACCTAGCTGCAGCTGCAATGGTAAGGGGAAAACTGAAAGAGGGGGGCCCACCTCCAGGTTACCAGGCAACTGCGCTGGACCCATGCTTGCACTTGGTGTGGTGGAGGCGTGGTCCCACATATGAGTGAGGGCTGTGCCAACTTTTCTCAGATCTTCTTTCAGAAATAATTAAGGTTGAGGATTAAGCCTAATTTCCCTGTCACCAGCGAGGAACAAAGGCCTTGTGCTACAATTAAAGTCCAAGGAGGTATACTTTGGGTCTGAGGTCACTATCATTGCCCCAGCCTGACTATGGATAAGTCCCTTGGGGCCCCTACAAATCCTTACTGTATATGTTGATGAAGTTGATGTATTAATGCACACCTTTGTAATCTTTTGCCTCCAAGTCCTGATGGGAATTGCTGCAGTTAGGGCCATTTTTAGAGGGGCACGAGGAAACTGTGATGTGGGCTATAGCTAACTGCCTGGCCTTCAATCTGGCCACTGACAACCCTCGGACTAACATATAAGGCAAGCCCATACAGAGATGAGACATCTGCACAAAAAAATAATCAAAATCAGTTCTGCTCCTGAGAAGCTTTTGTTACTTGTGTGGGTAGTCATCAGAAAAGCCCCTATGCTGAGAGTGGAAAACAGTCAACGCGCAGACTGGTCTCACCAGCTGACTGCAGAGGCTGAAGCATTGTCTGCTCCAGAGCAAAGAGATGTGCAATTGACCACCTCCTGGATTTAAGAGAGGACCGTCCAGGGAAATTCACACACCATCCTAGACTGGGCCTACACGCGTGGACTGCCACTGTCATCAGAAAATGCTGGATAGCATAGGAAAGCTGACCCACCTACAAGACCCTGGCCAAGGCTAAAACCTGTGCAGGGACAGATTCCCGAGCCAACAGGCCAGGGCGTTCTCGGCAGGTAGATAGTATCGGGGCTTTTTATCCTACACAGAGGCTTCCTCTGGATCTTGAATGAACTCTTCACACTGTTTATCACCCCAAGACATAGGCGCAATTGAGCACTTCAGTGGACAGGTTTAAATGGTGTATGGGAGGGGACAAGACAACCCCAGCCTGGACCATGCATCTCAGACAAGCAGTCTGGGGTCTCAGTGCAGCAGTTCCTCGCAAGGACATTTATTTGTGCTCTATATTTGATAAAACTGTCTATTCTATAAAATGTGTTTCTTTGGTGTAGAATTGTTCCTGACAAATGATCTGGGTTCCACAAAGGCACCAACCAGAGCCCACGAGAGAAGGCCAAGCCTACGGCTCCCTCTGCCAAGGGGTGGGAGTATCCCTCACCCCTTGACTCGGGATGTGGCCAAGGTGCACCACAGGTGCAGGAAGCCCTCCACTGGGTGGCAGGGGGCCAGAGGCCACACACTGAAATGGTCATACACTGGACCCCCACTAACAAGCAACATGTTTTGGCTTTGGTGGATACCAGAGCAGAAAGCAATCTGAAGTATGGTAACCCAAATAGGTTTAAAGGGCCACTAACAGCTATTGATGGGTATGGGGGTGGGGCCATCTGGGTGCACCAAATCAAACTAGTGCTGCAGATTGGAAGGCTACCCCCAAAGGCCTACCAAGTATACATAGCCCCCGATACCGGAATACATTCTGGGCAGAGATATTGGGGCTGGAGCTGCAGACCTCTGGTAAGTTCTACCTGCAAGTGAGAGCCGTGAAAATTGTAGTACAAGGTAATGCTAAATGGTCCCCTGTGCAGTTGCATTCCCCAGCTCGAGTTATGGTCCTTAAGCAGTACCGCCTCCCTGGCGGTCACCAAGAAATCGCTGAGGCTGTGCAGGAGCTACACCCAGTGTGGATTCTGAGACCGGCCAAAAGCCCCTTCAGTAGTTCTGTCTGGCCAATGCGCAAGCCGGACGGCTCCTGGAGAAAGACAATAGACTACTGGGAATTGAATAAGGTGACTCCCCCCTTGTTTGCAGCTGTACCCAACATTTCGCAGATGATGGGGCAAATAGAGGAGGCACTGGGCACTTACCACTTTGTGCTTGACTTGGCTAATGCTTTCTTTAGCATCCCTCTACACCCAGACAGCCAGGGCCAGTTTGCTTTCAGTTGGGAGGTGAGGCAGTGGACTTTCACTGTGCTCCCACAAGGGTACCTGCATAGCCCCACCATATGCCATGGCATGGTTGCCACTGACCTCAAGTGGTGGATTCCCTCTGCTGAGGTGGCCCTATTCCACTATGTTGCTGATATCATGCTGACCTCTGACTCATTTGCGTCTTTGCAGACTGCAACTGGTGAGGTAGTCGTAGACCTCCAGTCGCGGGGATGGGCAGTGAACGAGGGAAAAACGCAGGGGCCTGGTTTGTCGGTCAAGTACTTAGGTGTTATCTGGTCGGGCAAGACGCAAGTGATGCCTGAAGCGGTGATAGATAAAGTCCAAGCCTACCCCTGTGCAGGAACTGTGAAGCAACTATAAGCATTTGTCGGGCTCCTAGGGCATTGGTGCCCCTTCATACTCCATGTAGCCCACACCCTACGGCCCCTATATAGGTTAGTGAAGAAAGGAAGGTACAGCATGTTGGAGAAACAGTCATGCGCAGTGTATAATGCCCTACTGCAAGTGGAAGCAAGTCCTTATAAAGGGCCAAGTTCCCTTTTGCTGGGAGCACTAGAACAGGACTAATACCTCTCGCCCCCTCATAGTGATGGGTTGAACCCCTGACAACAGTGTACTAGAACCCTCCTAGTTGTTGCCAACAGTTGGTTAGGTAAACAAAAGCAAAGCCTACGGGCAGGGGCATACCCATTGCCCAAGGGGTGGCTTTGGACATGTGGCTTGCATGGGTGGCCGTAACTGCCCTATGACTGGGTGGGGCGCTGCACCTGGAGGCGGCTGTACGTAGCTGCTAATATTTACACCACCCTCCCCAGTGTTCCTAGCAATTGGCAAACTGTAACAGCCCAGCACAGATACCAGCACACATTGTGGTGGTTTGCCCGTTGTCCCTGTTCTCGCCCCAGGCCACCACTATAGATGCAGAGTGGCAGGTAGAGACACAAGCCAGACATACCACAGCTGCACTTAACAACACCAGGTGGGCTATCACCCTTCTGAACGGGGAGACTCAACAAATACAGAAGGTTGTCCTTCAGAGTAGGATGGCCCTGGACATCCTGACCGCCACCCAGGGTGGCGTCTGTGCCACGATGAAAACTGAATGTTGCATGTATAGCCCTGATGCCTCTAAAAATGTGTCTTTGGCTCTGCAGGACTTGCAGCAACACATCATTGCTGGCAAACATGACGCCGCTGACCCTGTCTGCAGCTGGCTGCAATCCCTTCCATCCGCCTGGCGGACAGACTTCTGGGTGATATTGGGACTCTTATTACTATGTCTTTTCCTGTGTTGCTGGTTATACTGAGTATGTGATCGGGTTTTGCAATGCTCCTCTGCATACCAAGTCTGAGGGCTATCGTGGAAGAGGGGGCGGTAAGATTGTAAGGACATTAGGAGGGTATGCAGGGGTGGACTGTAGGGTAATGCTGTTCAGCTATATGCATCCCCTCCCTAGTAGAATCAGCTTTGCTCTTCCCTGAAGCATGCTGGGGATGAATTCGAGATGGACTCGGGCTAAGGTACAAGGCTGGGAGTGGCATGACTGGGCCAGCAGCGTCCAAGGCCGAGGAATGCCTTAACAACAAGGAGGAAAACATCTGGGCCTGGACGTGAAGTCCCTGGGAACACTGACTCCCCAAGGACGTGGGAGAGGAACAATGAGCCTTGGTCCCAGCTGGAATGGTATATAGGCTTGTGTCCCTTGCCTAGGTGGTTGCGGAAAATACTCCAGCCGGCTGCCACTGGAGAGCAGCTGCTTGCTGGTGTCAGTAAGTTTCCCTGAACACATGAATCTGGAAAGGGCTGTGTGCAGTTCTTTGTATTATCTGCCAGGACGCACAGTGAGGGTCTTTCCTTGCTGGGGCTGTCCCCCGATAGAAGAGTAAAGGAGGGGAGAGGGAAGGGCCTCTCCCCTTTCCTCCTCCTCTTTCCACTGGGGACAAGGCAGGGCTAAGCAATATCCTCATTCCTCATGGACTCCCACAGTGGACACCGTCTGTGAAGCACTTCCACGTTGGCCTGAGCTTTGGGCCACTCACCTGGACATGATAGTAATCACTGTCAGCTGTCTGGATTGATTGGTCCCAGCTGTTGTACCCTCTGCTCAGTATGCAGGGCAGGGGTGGGGTGGGGTGGGGGTAGGGGTGTGGGGTGGGGTGGGGGTAGGGGTGGGGGTGGGGTGGGGGTGGGGTGGGTGTTCAAGCCTCCCCATCTGTTGTTGAGCCTCCAGCCATGACAGATGGCCCTTGCTCAGTATTACAGATAATTTTTCTCTGATCAGCGCCTCAGCCCCAATTTGTGTTCAACATTTTAAACTACCCCATCCACTGCCATCACCTTCAGCATTTATAGAGATTTACTTATACTACATATGCCTACGTGTGTGTGCATGCATTTAATGACCAGTATGCACATACATACATAGCTTCGTCCTTTTTAACTTTCACACACAACCACCCAGGCTTATAAAGAATATATATACAGTACTTTAGATGAAGGTTTACAGAGCAAACTAGTTTCACATTAAATAATTAATACACATGTTGTTTTGTGACATTGGTTGCCAACCCCACAACATGTTAGCACTCTCCCCTTCATGACCTTGGGTTCCCCATTACCAGCTTTCATGTCCTGTCCTGCCTTCTCGTCCTTGCCCCTGGTCTGGTGTGCCCATTTAGTCTCATTTTGTTTTATGGGCCTGTCTAATCTTTGGCTGAAGGGTGAACCTCAGGAGGGGTCCATATTCTTGGGGTTTCTCCAGTTTCTGTCAGACCAGTAAGTCTGCTCTTTGTGTGTGTGTGTGAGTTAGAATTTTGTTCTACATTTTTCTCCAGCTCTGTTTGGGTCCCTCTATTGTGATCCCTGTCAGAGCAGTCAGTGGTGGTAGCAGGCACCATCTAGTTGTGCTGGAGTCAGTCTGGTGGAGGCTGCGGTAGTTGTGGTCCATTAGTCCTTTGGACTAATCTTTCCCTTGTGTCTTTGGTTTTCTTCATTCTCCCTTGATCCAGACAGGGTGAGATCAGTGAAGTATCTTAGATGGCTGCTTACAAGCTTTTAAGACCCCAGACGCTACTCATCAAAGTAGAATGTAGAATATTTTCTTCATAAAGAGCACTTCTGTGGCATTCCTGACCTAGAGGTGGAGTCTCTACAATTGCTGTGGGTGAAAAATGAGAGGGCCTCTGATGAGTTGAGGATCAACTCCAAAACCCTTCTCCACCTTCACTTGTGAGCGCATGAAACTACACAAATTCAAATTGACCACTCACGAGGGTCAATTGTATATCCCACTGCTCCAGTCAAGCATCTCCATTTTTGGCTCCACAAACCTCATCTCTGTAATTATGATTCTTGAGTTCGAACAGTGTGGGAATTTTCCAGACTGGTTGAGAAGGACTGTCAGTAGAGAGACTATGCATAGCAGCTACAGTCCCAAGCCAGGGGATAACCTCCCCAGCAAACATGGAACCAGCTTCTGTCAATGTCTTTGCCAGCACACCTGCTATCACAGTCATCTTCACAGATGAAGGGATGGAATTTGCACAAATGCTTCACTTCCTTGAGGGAGTGTTTCAGTGCAATAGTCATTTTCATTTCTTATTTTGTCTCTAATTATTGGCACTGGTTTTTGGTTTTTCAATGATGGTGATTGTGGTTCCCTTTAAGACTTGGCATCTAAAGTAGTTGGTTTTATACCCCTTAGCAACCTTAATGCTTCATGTATTTAATAAAATATTACTCTATTGCAGTGGTTCTCAGAGTTGACCCCCCCCAGAGAATATTCAGCAATGTCTGGAGACTTTATTTGTTGTTGACACAACGTGGAGGTGTGGGGTTGCTACTGGCATCTCAAGGGTAGAGACCAGGGATGCAGCTCAACATCCTACAATGCACAAGGCAGCCCCAATAACAAAGAATTGCCTGGCCCCAAATATCAACAATGTGGAGGTTGCAAAACTGTTTTACTAGAAAGTGCTCATCCATTATGCTGCTGCCCTCCTGACAGTAAAGCTGATGAGCCCTGAAAAGGAGAGGTCAAGGGTTTGGGACTCCTGGTAGCAGGCCATCCTGCTCCCAGAACATTTGGACCTGGGGTGGGTTCTCACTCCAAAAACCAAAAGTTTACCTTTATCATGCTAAATTCTGGAACCAGCCAGCATTTAGGGGTTGGCATGACACAACGAGGTTGTCTGTTCTGCCAGACTATTTGGATCTAATTTTGGAAGATGTCTTGGGGCCTGGAGTCTTCCCCTCCCTCTTCAGTGCTTTTCTCAAGATTTGATGGATTTTCTTAATCTGTAGCCTTCCTGTTGCAGCTCCTTAGCCCTTTCAAGACCCCTGGGACATAAGTATTCCACCCACTATTTATACCTCTGGAGTTGTTTGGAAAGGAGGTAGCCCAGTTTTAATACATTGAGCCTCAAGATGGGAGCCTTTTGAAATACTTGAAACTCAAGAACCCTGAGCTGGAGCCTCATTTTTTTGTAGATTGAGCAATGTCTTAGGTGATGCCTCCTGGTTGTGTGAATTTTCTAAACTTTTGAAGAGGTTGCCTTTATTTCTGTGAGATAAGCCTCCTCACTATGTTTCCCAGTTACTATGTTCTTGTGAGAATAAGCTATTGCCAGTCTTTATTCAATCATAGTGGCCATTTTCTTCTTTACATCATTCAGTGTTTCCAGGTGTTACTGGCTCCCTTCTTTTCTAGCTTCTGAACAGTAAGTAAATGGAGCTGTGGTGGCACAGTGGTTATTAAGAGCTTGGCTGGTAACCAAAAGGTCAGCAGTTTGAATCTAGCAGCCACTCCTTGGAAACCCCGTGGGGCATTTCTCCTCTGTTCTACAGGGTTGCTGTGAGTCAGAATTGACTCGATGGCAATGGGTTTGGCTTGGGTTTTGGAACAGTAAATAATGCCTTTCCAATGAGGAATAATGCATTGCAGTGATACTTTTCAAGAGATTGGATTTCCTGTAAGTTATTCTTACCCTGCATTCCACCTTAAAGCCCAATCATTGCTTCCACATGTAGCAGGTAAAACGCACTGCTGTGAGCATTCTGCAGTATTTCAAGTCAGCTGTTTCTGCTACTTAGCTGTTAGTACTGCTATTTTTATAATGAAAAATACATGGTAGTAGTAATTTTCCTGAGATTCAAATTCCTTTAGTTTCATTTATTTGGCCTGTAAGTACTGCTTCTGCAGTAATAAAGAATGGAGTATAGTGGTAATTTTCCTGAGAAAAAAAATCTCTTGGCTTTATTTATTTGGGCTGTGAGTACTGCTTTTGCAGTAAGGAAGAATGCGTTGTACCATATTTTGAGAAGTTTTGTGGAAAATAATAAGAAGGCTAAGAAAAAGGAGACTAGAATAAAATGTATGTTCAGTCATTGCCAGATGCCTTCATGTTTTATCCCTTGTTTGCAAATTTTTAAGAAATAAAGTAAAACGAAAAAAAAAAACCTGATTTTATCATTGACTCATATCAACAGGATTTACAGTTTCCAGGGTCTGCTGGGACACATGGGATCCTAGATAATATGTATCCGAATCTATAACTCATAACAAAAATTCTGAATTTGTCCTTTAATCAGCATGCTTTCATTAGTGAAAGTACATAGTATTCTCAAAAAATTCAAAGGAGAAAATAATTGGGTCTTGAAAGGGTTAGGAAGCAAAATGGAGTTGATACACATAAAAACAAATGCAAAGCTTTTTAAGATCAATTTCTTTGGTTAAAAAAAATATCAGTGGTAGGTGCTGGACTCAGGAGGAAGTTATGACCCTGTGAAGGTTTTCATGGGGTCTGTCTACCTTCTTGTTCAGTTAAGCCATACAGCTTGTACAAAGCCAGTCTTACCCACCCACAAAGCCACTCTCACCCACAGCATTCTATTTTTTCTCATCCACGAAGCCAGTATTCAAGGCAGGATTTTTTTGTTGTAAGCCCTTGTTAAAATAAGTTACCAGTATATATTCTCTTAAAAACCAATGATGACCTAAAAGCCTACCTTTTTGAGAACAGCACTTCCAGATTATAGCATTGTAGAGAGATGACATTTCAGTTTCCTTCTCTCACCCCAAAATGTCATTCTGCTCCTAGAGATAGAACACCAAGTGACAGACCCTATTTAGATGGACATGTGTTGCTCTGCAAGCAGATATTCAAAGGAAAGAACCTGGTGATTTTTTGTGTGTGTCTAGTCAACTTTTGGTACTTTTTCTAGTCCTCAGTAAGACATAGTTTTAGGTGGGATAGGGTTATCATGGTTATATATTTTCAAATAATTGTTATTTTTTTAGAGATAAATGTTTAACTATTTATGGATAAAATTATATGATTTCAGGAAAGTTATTTGGGGACCCGGGGGAGGGGTGTGGATGAAATAAGGTTGGCCACGAGTTAATAATTGTTTTAAACTGGTGATGAGGCCCTGAGGATGTATGTATGCTAATTTGAATGGTCTAGTAGAGATGAAGCTCTTGATCACCAAAAAGAGAGAAGAACTAGCCTAAGGAGCAAGCATTTAAGGATGTGTCCAAAAAAAAATCTAAACCTGTTGCCATCGAGTTGATTCCGACTCATAGCAACCGTATAGGACAGACTAAAACTGCCCCATAGAGTTTCCAAGGAGTGCCTGGTGGATTCGAACTGCCGATCTTTTGGGTAGTGGCTGTAGCGCTTAACCACTACGCCATCAGGGTTTCCAAAGGATGTGAGGGCGGGTGAATTTCAGAGACTAAAGTCTCTCAAATCTTCATCAAAAACTCAGAGATTGAATCTAGAACTTGTAGATTCCCTGGTCACCTTGCCAGCTCCAGATAAATTTAGAAAATGAGGAAAGGCATTTCTAAGTCATATTAATTTATATTTTGGCTATATTTTGCTCTCAGCTGCATTTCTCAACATATTGTGAGCCACATTGAACGTATTTGTCTACCTTTAAATAAAAAACAATTTTTGAACCAATTTTTTGTGTCTATTTTTTTTTTTATAATCCTGGCCTTACAAGGCTGAAATCTGGGCCAACGTGATCAAAGATTTTAGAATAACTTATTAGTTGATGTCATTTTCTTACTCCCCCTCAAAGTAATGAGTTGCATAGGACTGTAGTATTCTTCCTCCATTAGGTCAGAAGTGGGTGAAGCTTTCAAACTGCTATCACTTTTTCCAGATAGTTTCACTCATTCTTACTCCTAATTTATCTACAGTATTATGTAGCAACCAAATAAATAATCTCCTAAGGAAAACATCCTCTCCTTGGCTGTTCCAGAAAACTCTGCTGACTCATTTTCAGTTGGAATTAAGGACTTGGAAAGTTTGTCAGACATATGATGCCAAAGAAGACACACATTTTGAGCAATTCCGCTGCTTCCCTGACCCTATCAAACAGGGGACGTTTACTAGAAGTGTTGCTTTGGGTTTTCAGTGTCTGGGCAAGTGAGGGGTTTTAGCATGGCTCTGGGAACCACTTCTAAAGAATATATCGTGCAAGTTAAAGACCTAGTTGCTATGCTATTTTTCCCTCCTTCTGGAGTTCCTTTAAATGTTTATCAAGTAATCTTTTAAGCTCAGGTTCCAGGTTCACTAGAACTGGATTGTGGCCACCATTGTTGCCCCTTCCTCACTGGGGGTTTCTTTTGGAGACTCTATCTAGATGGTCTGCCTCATCAGCAAGGGGCGATACGGAGGCTACTCAGCTAGGTAAAAGCATGGTTGGAGTGTAAGAGTCCCAGCATCCAACAAGAATAGATACAGCAGTGGCAGCAATAACACCGAGATAGTCTAACGTATACACACACACAAAAGAATCCAAATAATAATAAGATAGAACTCAATTTGCAGAAGAAACCTTCTGGTGAAATCTGGCTAAGTTGAAATGTAAATGTTTCCAGCTGAAGTCAATAAAAGCAATAGCTTTCTACTGTTTATTCTTACCTTTTCAGTCTCTTGTTATGAGTCTGTTCAGATTCTACTGTTTATTCTTGATGTGGCTGGTATGAGGCCAGGTGTATGGATCTAGCCTAGCTTGTGCTTATGCTTTCCTACTCAGTTACCTAACTTATTTAAATACTATGAATCCACCCCGTGGTGGTATGGGCTACATGTTTGTACAAGTGGTTAGTTATTAAGGTGGTATGGCCTACATGTTTGTACAGTGGTTAGTTATTAAGGTGGTATGGCCTACATGTTTGTACAAGTGGTTAGTTATTAAGGTGGTATGGCCTACATGTTTGTACAAGTGGTTAGTTACTAAAATCACGGTGCTTACCTTGTTTACCAGATCATCCGTAGTGAACAATATCACATTTTTCTCACTACATTTAAGATTCTGCTTCTAGGTATGGCTGGCATCTGTCTCTCTCCCAACCCCACAGCACATTTCTAAAGAATCAAAGCCTCTTTTCAGATTTACAGCCCCTGACAGGGGCAGATGACCCAGTAAGCGAGGTAAGCACGGGCTTACTTGTGCTTACTTACTAATCTGTAGTGAACATTTTCACATGGGTTTTACTACATATGTTCATTATAGATGATCTGGTAAGCAAGGTAAGCACTGTGCTTACCTTGCCTATTGGATAATCCGCCCTGAAAATCATGCCTAGCACTGTAATTCATAGCCAGTCTTCAGTTTATACCCAACAGCATTTTCGTCTGTTTCCTTGAGGGAAATTCTACCCTTCAGAAGACATGCCTTTCAGGAGTTCAGTGGTGGAATTTTCCTTAGAGTTCCTAGAGTTAGAGATGAGAAGCCCATTAGTTAACCACTAGTCAATTAACAAGGGACACATGGAGTAAGCAAAAGGCACCCAGTGACTAGGGTAGCCTGAGGTCTAGTTTTGACTACCTATATTTATTTGGGTAAATCACTTAAATTTTCTGGGCCTCAGTTTCCTCATCTATAAAATGAGTGTTAGAATATTAATCACTAAGGTACTTTGAGTTTTTCCATTCTGATGGTATGTTTATTGAGGACTATTTACAAGGTACAGTTCCTTCTAAGAAATGCAAAAATTTCTAAGACACAACGGCTGCCTTCAGAATGCTTAAAATCTCATTGCAAAAAATATTTCAACTAAAGAAGAAGTTATTAAATGCCACATCATGTGGTAGTGATAGGCAGGTTAGAAGTGCTCTGTCCTCAGACTTGAAGGGGCCTCCATTTTGGCTGCTGTTTAGTGGGAAATGTGTGCAGAGGAATATGGTATTGTCCCAAATGTTGATGCTAACTGAAATTGATTCATCCCCAGTACTGGGGCCAGAAGACAACACAAGAGTAAGGGCCCTCACAATCTAAAAACTCCCAAAGGGTGAACTTGGCTGGTAATATAATGCAATATGGGCTAACCTCCAAAGGAATTTATAAACTGAGAGAGCTGTTGGGTAGGTTGAATAGCATTGGTCAAGGAAGGCTTCCCAAAGAGGTAAAAACTGAGATGGGCCTGGAATTTTGGAAGGAAGCTATTTGAATAAAAATCAATATGGTTTTCATGGGTATGATGACTCCCTCTCCCAGTAGCTTTTCCAAGCAAGGGAAGTTGTCTTTGAGGGAGATCTATTGTGGCTGGTTTTTCATGGTCACAGAGCTGGTGGGAAAATAAGTTGAAGCTGCTCTTTAGTTCAACTGGATCCTTTTACTTAACAAGTATAGGAAATCTAAGTTAACAATTTAAACTAATGGTTACCACACGTGGGTGAGTGGGGCTCAGTAATCTATAGCTTAAAAATATGAGTCTAGTGTTCAGCCAGATTTTAGAGCCAGTGCTTTAAGTATTAGCCATATCTCCATGGAATCACGGTCTTCAAATTGGGAGCTTTTAGTTCAAGGGAGAGATGTAGAACTTGGAGACAGTCCAGTAAAAACCAATAAAAGTCATTAAAAGTAAGGATGGTGAAATTCTAGAAAAAAATTGGTAAATGAAATGAAGAAAAGAAGGCTGAGGGAAGGATTAGACTTTAAATATACAAATTGCTACCATATGGTGGTAGTTGACAGTTGTTCTCTGGGTGCATCCAGAATGAAAAAAGTGAAAGCTAGCAAAAATGGAAGCAATAGGGCTTTGAAACAGACATGAAGATAAGGCCCTGACAGAGCACTTCTAACCTGCCTGGTCACTACCACATGACGTGGCATCTGTGAAATGCTGGGAAGCTGGGAGGAGATTATGGTATTTGTGCCGATGTTTAAAGGTAAATTTGCATTGATTTCAAAAATGGCAAAATGTTATTGCTTAATCGATATTCAGATTGCTCAGGGCTGACCGTTTATCTTCCTCTACTAAGGGACCATGAAGCCAAGACACACTTGGAGAATATAGATTCCCATGACTAGGGACACTGTGGACACTTCCCATGTACCTGGAGGATGGTGGATAGGGAAGGAGAGGTCTTTTCTGCCCTTATAGTTGTTGAAGAAGGGAGGAATTGCACTGAGTTTTTAAAAATTCTCAGACACTGTAGCGTTTGGCCATGATGCTGGTTCATGGCCTTGGTTCACAAGGTAGGAATGAGCCTGAAATTAGATCATCGAGTGGTAGATAGAGAGGGACCTTCTAGACACTCTAGTCTAGTGTTTTCCCAAGTGTGTTTTATGAAACAGTCATGGTGGGGTTTTTAATGAGTGTTCCACTAAAAAAAAGAAGGAATTCTGTGGTAATGTAAGTTCATATAATGGTGGCTTCACAAGTTAAACAGATTCATTATTTTCAGGAATTCTCAGGAGCTTGGTTCTTCCAGTGGGGCATAGTAAGAAGCTTATAAATTGATGTATCTGACTAGTTCACTTCTCCTTGAAGTATACTTTGAGACAAAAGGAGTGATCTGGACTAGCCCCCCCCATCTTTTATGAATAGCATCTTTTTTGATCAAAGATAATAGAATCCTGATCGAAAGGGGTATAAGAATGCAGAACAGAACTGAAAATTTTCACGGGATCCAGACTTTCTAGAACCGTTGAGGCTGGATGAACCCCTGAAACTATTGCCCTGAGATAATCTTTAAACCTCAAATCTTAAATAAAAAATATCCCCTGAAGTCTTCTTTAAACCAGACAGTAGGCTAGCTTATTTAGTTCGTAAGAATGTTTTCCCCAACAACAACAACAACAAAAGAATGCTTGCCTTAAACATCATGCTCTTTTGAAGAATTATCTATGTGGGAGCAAATTGACAACAGCAACTGGAAAGGGCAAATAGGAAGCTTTATGTTAGTGGGGGAGGAACAATTCAGAAAAAGAGGGTGAGATTGGTTACACAACTCGAAGAATGTAATCAGCGGCATTGAATTGTACATGTAGAAATTGTTGAATTGGTTTATGTTTTGTTGTCCATACTTTCAACAATAACAACAAAAGAACAGCAACCTGATGCCATAAATAGACTGAGTAACAGTTCGAGGTGCAGAAACAAGTCTCCCAACTTTTTGGAGAGTATCCTCTTCAGGACTCCACTCTGTCATACTTACACCCATGTGAGCCAACTAGGCACCATATCCAGTGTACATTCCAGACAAACCAACATGAGTCGGCATAATCCAGTGGAGCAACGTTGATAAGTGAAACCAGAGGGATCAATTGCTGAGTTCACACTGCTGACATAGTGTGATATTGACTTATGAGAAAATTGTGTTTAGAACTAATCTTGAAGTCATTATACTTGTAGACAGTCTGGTCACCATTTTAACATGCCCTGTATTATATTACATCAGAAAGTTCTGGGTGAAGGTCTCAATGTTTTATAGAGACATCCTTTGTGAATGCTATTCCCTGGTTTTTATGCAGCCACGAATACATGGCTTATATGTAGATATGCATTTACCTCAAGTGTGGGCTAGAGTGTAGACAAAGATCAGGCATTGCAGATGGGTGTCGGGATAATGCCACCAGTTAGGTTTTCTGATGAAGTGATTCTTTATGCCTTATTAAAAAATTCTCTGTACCATTTCCCTGTAAAGAATAGAAAGTATTAATCTATGTATCTGAGTAACAGCCATAGATCATTACTTAAGCTGTACTCTGCATGTTTGAACCATTTTGAACACAATGGAATTAATTTCATTTTGGACAAACGATCCAGAGCATTAAAGACAAAAACACAAACTGGCATCAAATAATTGCTGTGTTGTAGATTATGCAAGAGCTTTTTAGAGTTTCCCAAAGCCAGTGATATTTGTGCCTATTGGAAGGGCCCAGGAAGTTGACTCCTGCTGTCTGTGGCCTGGGTTGCAGAGATAGCATGTTTAGAGAGTATATTTTAGCTGTTTTTATGCTGAGATGAATAGACTATTTGAAGTGAAGGGCGGACTGGCAGTTCCTATTGGAATAAAAGGAACATAAATTCATTCATGCCTAACTATGAACGACAATGCACCGATGTCGATTTTTATTTGGTAATTACTCTCTTTGTTCAGAAGCTTTGCCAATGCTGACTGATTGAAAAGCTCCCAGAATAAAATAGTGAAAGGACACAGCTCCCTCATTAGCCTAAATTGTATTTGAATTGTTTTTGCCTTATGTGGTATTTTGTTTTTCCTTTGAAACAAAGAGTTAATGTGCTATTTAAGTTGTGTATTTAAATTCAAGGGATTAGGAAAGGGCTATTATTATCTCCCATCTTCCTAGCCTTGCCTAGATAAAAAAAAAAAAAGGGGCCTTCTAAATGAGATGAACAGGCTTTTCTATTTGAGAGCCTAGCATTTATGGCTACTTTGTGAAAGGGCAAGAGTCATCAAGCAGGCCAAGTGGCTAGAGGATCTGCTGAAGACAGGAGGAATAAAGGAGCACATTAAGATACGTTTTCCACTGAAAGCAAGTACATACAATGCCCAGACAAGCAAGTGCTTTTCTTCACGGGCCTCTTGAATCTCTATTATCATAGACATTGACATATTTGGCCTTTGTGAGCAACTGCCTTGGTCCTTTAGAATGTCAATGGTTACTTCTTTATACTAAACGAATGAATGAATGAAACTGGAAATTAATCTGATAGCTCAAGGCTTCTGTTGGTCTTGTTTGAAGATCCAGTATTCAATTCAAATAACACTTATGAAGCAGTTGGTGTGTGTCCAAAGTCACTTCCAGGTTGTCTTTCCAGTCTTGCCAGTGACCTAATTATGCTCTGTGCAGTTTAGTATGTGATTGTGGTTGACCAGGACATATGGGAAGATAAAATTCTTAAGTGAAAGGCCAATCAGTTCAACTAATGCTAATTGATACCTAATTTATGGCAGTCATTGTGTAGCCGAATGAGGGTTCTTGTCCTGTCTTATTAAAAAATTAGCCAGTTGGAATAAGACAGATGCCACACCACCAGTTGCAAGGGAAACAGAAAGTAGAAATTTATTGTCTGCACAGACAAGGAGCAACGGGGGTCTAGTGACCATAAGGCCATGTGCTCCCTGTCTGAGGGGGTTGGGGAGCTGTTTATTTCCAGTGGCGTCTGGGAATTGGGTTTGGTGCCCGGAACTGTCCGCCCTTAGCCCTCCCATGTTCACATCTGGCGGTCCAGATGTTGAATCATGTTGGCAATGTTCAGGTCCAAGGACAGACTGAGGATACGGCTCTTCAGGTCCTGCGTATGCGCCAAAATCTTGGTTCGCGCATGCGCAGGATTCTGGCACCAAATTCAAACTCTGGTTATGGCTGCAGCGTGGTCGGGCCAAACCACGGTTTGAAGCTGTGGCTTGGCAGGCTGCGGGGGGTCGGGGGAGGGGGACCCGGGCAGAGTCGGGAAGTCTTGGTAGAGGCTTCAGTCCCCCTTCTGACAGGTTCCTTTTCATCTTAGAAGGGGTTTAGGCAGAAGGTCTCATCTTCTGTAGCTTCTTCTTGCTGGCTAGGGGCTCTGGCATAGAACTGGGCTCTAGCTGGAGCCTGCTCAGGGAGATGGGGTGATATCCCCATTGCAGCATCATCTGCAGGTGGAACTTCTGAAGCCTTTAAGACACAAACTTTACTAAAAGGTTAAACGAACAAAACCTGAATATAAGCAGCAGGACGACCACAGCGAAGGATCTTAGAAGGGGAAGACACCATATTAAATATGGGATTGTTGTCTTTACTATATCTCAGATATCTTGTGAAGTTAGGCCTTGGTTGAACTTGTCTAGCCATTTATTACAGAGGGACTCAAGTCTTCAACAAGGGGCCAGGAGCCCTGTTACTGCACCTGCCCCAGTTAGGATTAAACCCAGTGCTGTCTTCAGTCTACAGCCTGAGGCTCGCCTTGAGGCCCAGTACATGCAGACACTTGGTGCCTGAAACAAAAATCTTAGGGAACATTGACCGGTGGTTGTGACAGGGCCGATGTAAGAAGCTGTCCATCCACAACTAGGACAACGACAAGCTAGGCTGCGGTCACCCAGGCACGAGCCAGACTCACACACTCAGACAGGTCTACCGGGGGCACAGTGATGGCACAGATTCAGTGATGGCCCAGCCACCAAGGGTGGCACCAATTTGGGGCCAGGGGACCACAAAGTCCAGGTCGGCACACTCGGCACTTGGGGCTTTGGTATTTTTTTCTTGTGGCATTGTAAATGTATTTCAGAGGTAAATGAGTGTGCCCGGGGGTGTAGGCCCCAAGTTGTTGGGCAAGCAATAGTCAAGGAGCAAATAAAATAAAAAGTTCTTGGAAAATTCTTGGATATTTTCTCTCAGTAGGTATCCCCATGTAGCAGACTTGGTTGGTCAGATTAGTCTGGAGATGAGCTAGCTGTCTCATTCCAGTTGTCTGGGGTTTTAGCAGTGGAGTCAGTGAGACCCTGGATAGTCTGTTGGACAAAGTCCCTGTTGTAATTAATGAAAGATGGGTCCAGGGGGAGACCCATCGCCTGGGGAATCTAGTGGTGTTTTTAGTAGGTGGGAGCACCTGGACCGGGACTGCCTCTGCATTGTCTTTAGTCCTTCCTGGTGGTGGCGGTGGGGGGGTGGGGGGGGTGAAGCAGACCCAGTGATCTTTTAAGTGGAGAGCATTTGAGGTGTTTATGAGATAATTATCCTGCCATTCAGGGGGCCCTGTTTTTCTTCTGGAGAGACACAGGATATAAGGCTGCATATAGGTGGCAAACTTGAACAGAGTCATGAATAACAACCTGCACAATTGCCAGGGGATGACAGTCAGCTGGCACAATTGTCTATCATTTTAAATCGTCTGAAGCCTGACTTTTTTATTTATTACTGTCTTGACAATTCTAACTGTTCTGCAGGGCTTGTTGGTCGGTATTGTGAGTAGCAGCTGGCTCGATGCGAGAGTGGTGGATCCAATCTCTCTTTTTGGCAATCTTGATTGTAGTGCTGGGGGTTTGTTCTCTTGCTGGGTCTGTAGTGCTCCAGGTCTTGACAGGGAGAGAGAGAGACTTCAGGTTGTGGAAGAGCCTGTCACATCATGTGCCTATAAAGAGAGTCAAGCACCCCTGCCACAGAATACAAATATTGTTTAATAGCGAGCCAGCTTTGTGTATGTCTCTAGCCTCCAAGGTATCCTCAGGACCCAGAGTAATGAAGCCCTCCCACAAGTTACAGAGGAGGGGACGCCCATACATAAGCTCAAAAAGGGTTACCTTAAGTTTGGTTTGAGGTGCAACCCTAGTCCTGAACAGAGCCAAGGGAAGGGTCTTAGTCCATGCTAATTAGGTCTTCTTGCAAGGTTTGGCCTTGCGGGCTTCAATTGTCCAGTTTACCTTTTTCTTGCAATCTTTTTCTGGAACATATTCCTGGTGCTTACTCTCTTCTAACGCTGCCAAGAAGATCTTTGTTGTCTCTCTTTTTTTAAGTAGTAGTTCTTAATATTGAGAGGGACCATGCAGAGTGACAAGTGGTGCAGAGCCAGCCATTCACATGACTCTAAAACCTGATCTAAAAAAAAAACGATCTAGTAGCAGAATAAATCAATAAATTTACATTTAGGTTTTTCCTGGAAGCCCAGGACAGTCCAGCCTGGGGCCATCCCTCCCTTTCTTCTCTACCTTTCTACTTCCTTCTCACATTTTTGTTTTCTCTTCATTCTTCTTGTTCTCTACCCTTTTATTGCTCTAAGCCTTATCAGTTTTTTCCCTGTCCAGCCCCTATTTTTGTAACTATAAAGGTCTTCTGTAGCTTACGGCAAGCTAGAATCAGTCACTACTACCGGGGTCACCATTCTTGCTGCTTGCTTGGCCTATAAGTCGGCCCTTTGGTGTCTTTTGCAGTGTACTACAGCCAGAGCGGCAGGGAGAGACACCGCCTCAAGGAGTTGTAAAATCTGTTGGCTGTGTTTGATTTCTTTACTAACCCAATTTAAAAGCTCTCTTTGCTTCCACAAAGTCTCATATACATGTAAAACTGATAGCATGCACTCCGAATATATATAAATGGTCACTCACTTGGACTTGGCCAGCCACAAGGCCTGGATCACTGCAACCAGCTCAGCTTTTTGGGCTGCGGTTCTATTTGGGAGAGTGTTTGCCTCGAGGACCTCGGTGTGGCTGACAAGTGTATAGCCCACTCTCCTTTGGCCAGCCTCGATGAAGCTACTCTCACCTCTGAAGATCTCTATACTGGCATCTCTTAGAGGTTGACTTTGTGGGTCTGGACATCTGGTATGGACCAGGCCCACCATCTGGACACAGTCATGGTGGATGGAGTTTCCCAGGGACAGAGTGGGAAGAGGGGTGGCTGGTGGCAACAGAGTGAACTGATATGCTGGAATTACTGACTAGAGGCTAGAGAGGTGTGGTATTGAATTACTCGGTACTCACTCTGTGTCAGGACACTCTCTTTGTCAATGGCCCTCTTGCTTACAATATACATACTGGTTCTCTCCCAGTGGGGGTCAGGGCTGGGCCTCGCTAGGGTCCGTGGGCCTTTTCCTCCTAGGGGGCCTATACCGTTTCTGTACTGTTGCTGCTGTTGCTGATAGGGCATCCTGGCACTTCCTGCTTTTGTCTTCCTCCCTGTTGTTACAGACCTTGAATGCCAATTCAACTAGGTGTTCGATACGCATAGTTACTCCTCCCTCTATTTTGTGAAGTTGATTCCCCATATCCGGGGCACACTGTCTTGTAAAAATATTACTGACCATGTGAGCATTTGTTGGGTCCTTTGGATCTTGATCAGTATATTGTCTAAAGGCTCTATAACTCTTTCGAGGAAGGTTGCAGGGTCCTCATCTTTACACTGGTTAATTTCAAATACTTTGTTCTAATCTAAGAGCTTAGGCACTCCACATCTAAGGCCCACTAAAAGACAGTCCCTGTATCGGGTGAGCCTACCATATTCTACTGTGGGATTGTGGTCCCAGTGGGGTCTTGAAGGGGGAAGATGTCATTGACTGCATCTCTGGTCCGTCAAGCGTCATGTCGCCTCTGGGCTTCTTCTCCAGCCCTGTGTAGGACCATCTTCTTTTCTTCCGGGGTGAGGAGGGTGCTTAAGACAGATTGACAGCCTGCGCAGGTGGAATCAAAAGAGTTAAAGATGGCAATAAACATTTCATACAATTTCTTTGATTTCTCTTGACATCCTGAGGTGTTATTCTTCCAGTTAATCAGGTCCGCTGTACTAAAGGGAACCTAGGCCCTATTTGCCACTGGAGTTGTTTGGTGGAGGGGATACTGACCAGGGGCTAGATCTCCCTGTTGGCTCTGTTCTGGCTTTGCAGCACCCAGGGCCACATTTGTCCCGTGATAGGGTGTCCTCCCCCGCCCCCGGCCTTGTATGGGGTGATGGCAAGGGAAAATCCTCAGGACATTCGAACTGCCTTCCCTGGTTAATTCTCTACCCTCCCCCCCCTCCACCTGGCACAGGTCCAGGAGGGAGCTGTGCACACTGTTGGAGTTGTAAGGGCTGTTCATCACAAACCCTGGTGGCGGCATGGAGGACTTTCACTTTTTCCCACTATTACAACAGAATTTATCTCAATTCTCTGAAGTACACCTTAAGGGTGAATGCTTTGGAATGTTTTTAGGATTATCCCTGTTCCTATAGCTGCACACTCTCACGAAGACATACAAAGAACACCAGTTTTAAATGCATTCAGACAAAAGGATGCCCCCCAACCTAGAGGAGTACCTACCAGACAGACAAAGAATACCAATGCAAAAAGGACATCCCCTAAACCAAAAACCAAAACCAAAACCAGGACTTAACCAAAATTAATGACCATAAATTAAATTACCTGTTTTCTGCTGTCAGAGAGCAGAGAGGGAGAGAAAGAAAGGGAAAGAGGAAAAGAGTGTTCCGAAAGAAAGATTGTCGCGATGGCAGGGCAACCTCTGAGGGACTTAAATACCCTTTATCAACTACTGATTAACCTTGGGTGATCACAGATAGACAAAGATCGTCGCCAATGGCAGAGTGACCTGATACCCTTGGTTTCAGACAGGGCGAGGAACCCCAGCTAGGCTGAGGATGGGTCCCAGGGGCCACGACCCCTACTTCCCTCATTTTACAACCCTTGGGGTCAGGTCTTAGGACTGTGCTGTTGTTACCCTCTTCTTTGCCTAGCTCCCTGGGGGTACTGTAAACCGCCTCAGGGGATACTTTAACCCCCCTCAGATGACCAGTGGAACAACCTAGTCCCTCATGCACTTACCATAATTCAGAGGCCTTTCCCATCCAGTTCCCAGTTTCTATTTCTGAGCTGAGGTGGGGACCTGGCGCACCTCGTCCTGGGGCAGGGATCATGGTGACCACCCGAAACTTCTTACTGACCAAACGGGGTTCGGGGGGTGCCTTAAGGGGTCGTGGGGGTCTGGATGCTCACTGCCCAGGTTTCGGAGTCCGCAAGTCCCACCAGAGTCGCCAAAATCTGTAACCAAACAAGGGTTCTTGTCCTATCTTCTTAGCTGACTGAAATGAGACGGACATCACACCACCAGTTGCAAGGGAAACAGAAAGTAGAAATTTATTGTCTGCGCAGACAAGGAGCAACACAGGGTCTAGCGACCAAAAGGCCGCGTGCTCCCTGTCTGAGGGGGTTGGGAAGCTTTTTATTTCCAGTGGCATCTGAGGGTTGGGTTTGGTAGCCGGAACTCTCCGCCCCTAGCCCTCCCATGTCCACATTTGGAGGTCCGGATGTTGAATTATGTTGGTGATGTTCAGGTCCAAGGACAGACTGAGGACGCAGTTGTTCAGGTCCTGCGCATGTGCCAAAGCCTTGGTTCGCGCATGCGCAGGAGTCTGGCACCAAATTCAAACTGTGGTTATGGCTGCAGTGTGGTCGGGCCAAACTGTAGTTAGAAGCTGTGGCTTGGCGGGCTGCAGGAGGGGGGTGGGGGAGGCGGAGAATCATGGCAGAGTGGGGGCATTCTCAGCAGAGGCTTCAATTGGAAGTAGAAGATGAATAAGTCAAAGCTGCACTATTAAGGAGCCTGGTAATTAAATAATACCAGTAGGTTCTTGTAGTCCAAACATTTATTATCCAATTTCTTACAGTTAGATGGAGAAGCAAAAGGCAACATAACATTAAATATGCTAAGGAAATGACCTCGTATAAAATTTGTTCCTAACCACCATCTCTCTTTTTTGACACTAAGGTATATCCCTGACCATTGTATCAGTGTCTTTGCTAGTTAGTGTTTGAGGATGAAAGTCTTAAATGAAAAGTTGTACAATTCAAGAAACCATAATTGGTACCTACTTTATGGCAGTCATTGATGGCAGAACGTAAATAAGTCACATCCCCTCCATTAATGAGCTTGTAGCCCAGTGAAGGAGCCTGATAAGTAAACTGCATCATTGAATGTGGATGTTGTAAAATCTAATGATGCAATGCAAATGACTTATAAACTGAAATTAGAAAGCTTGATAACATGAAGGCGTTCACAAAAATGATGATGCTGGAGAACAGTTCAAACCATTGGCAAAGCCAAAATGAGGATGTGGTAGAAAGCCTCGCATTGGAAGAAGAGAATGTGAACAAGGGTGTTGCCCAGACTACACCCTGTTATTCTTGTTAGCTGCCATCAAGTCGGTCCTGACTCCTGGCTACCCCACGCACAGTGGAATGAAACACTGCCCAGTCCTGCGCCATCCCCATGATCAGTTTCTAATCAGGCCATTGTAATCCGTAGGGTTTTCATTGGCTGGTTTTTGGAAGTAGATCACCAGGCCTTTCTTCCTAGTTTGGCATATCCACAGAAACCTGTTCAACATCATAGCAACATGCAAGCCTCCAGGTCAATTAAATTAGGATGTCTGGGGGTCGGGGAGCCCTCGTGGCAGAGCGGTTAAGTGCTCAGTTTGGTTCTGGGGTAATCCAATGGGGCATCTTACAACTAGAGATCTCACCTGGCCACCCCGAGGCTTCTGGGGGTGGGAGGTCAATATCTACACGTACCTGCAAGCCACTCACAACCAGATAGGCCATGATGCTCAAGTTGGCATATAAGACCTATCGGTGTCCAGTTGGCTTGACCCCGAGGAGTTTTAGAGTAGGGGTTTTCAATCTTGGTTGCACATTGGGCTTTCCTGATGAACTTTAAAATACTGATGCTTGAGTCCCACCCTCAAGCCAAAAAAACCCAGAAAACCCCGTTGCCTTGCAGTCAATTCTGACTCATAGTGACCCTAGAGAACAGAGTAGAACTTCCTCATAGTATTTCCAAGGAGCAGCTGGTGGATTTGAACTGCCAACCTTTTCGTTAGCAGCCAAGCTCTTAACCACTGTTCTTACCCCAGTGTGCCCTAAAAATGTGGTCATTTTCCACATGTGCCTTGACATGAAAGGTTGGGAAGCCTTGCCTTAGGAAATAAGTATCGACAAATGCAAACACAGTTATTGAAATTCCTTTGATAGTTATGAGGGGAGCATTTGATAACAATTAAAAACATTTATTTACCTTCTTCTAAACTGAGAAATATCAACACACTTAACTGACTTTTTTTCTTGGTCGTACATGCTACGTTTAAAACCGTGATTTTTACAGGATTGTCTCTCTCTAAGGAAAGGAAAAAGAAATATTGTATTTTCTGCAAGTAAATGAGAAATTCCTTCGTCCACGGCTCAGCTTCTTTTTAAATCTTCCAGAGCACTGTGTAGTTTACCAGTGAAGGACTGGGTTAGACTAATACTTCTCTATTGTTATTAGAACTCAGGTTCAAGCAGATGAAAATGCTGTTCTAAATCATTTTAAAACCAAATTGTCCATGGCAATTTTTCTTGAATTCTATTTCTAGAGACAAACTCTCGGTGGATGGGACTCCATTACACCTGATTTATTGCTTCCCTGCTGTCATTTATGAAAGCCTTGCAGCTGGCCATCAGCCGGGAGACAAATCAGCTGCCGTTCCATTCCTTGGCAGGCCTTGACCTGTCACGTACTTCCAAGTGTGTTAGAAACATCCACCTAACAAGAAAGTGCTTCACTCAGATTTCAGCACTAGTAGGGACACTGTCCAGTGCTGAGCTAGAATTACAAGGATCCAAGAGATGGTAAGTTATCGGGAGAGACCAGTCCCTGGATAAGGATATCATGCTTGGTAAAGTAGAAGGTGAACAAAAAAGAGGAAGACCCTCAGTGAGATGGATTGGCACAGTGGTTGCAACAGTGGGCTCAAACATAGCAAGTATTGTGAGGATGGCACAGGACCAGGCATTGTTTTGTTCTGTTGTACATGGGGTCACTATGAGTTGGAATCGACTCGATGGCACCTAACAACAGCAACAAAGAGACAGTAAACCCCTGTGGACATGCCTTTCTTGTTCCTCTTGGTCTCTGGAGCATGTGTTGGCTCATGGGCTTTGGGCTGAGTTGTTGCAAAGCCAGCCCATTGCCTCATGCATGGCAGCAGCTCATGGCCTACACCCTTCCTATTCTCCACTTGGTTGACTTCAGAAAGGTTATATGAGTTTATTGAAGCAGGCTCAAGGGCTGCTAAGGATCTTGGAGAAAAGGAAGCCAGTAGAAGGTTATTTTAACATCTCAAAAGGCTCTTTAGAGATGTTCTCATGAGGGTGATGACTCAAGGCGGCCCTCCCCATATTTGCTGTATTTTCCATGGCACCTCTAGTAGTGTAAGAACAGGGCCTTCTATTTGGAGAGTTGGTGAGAGACAACATCGCCAGACCCTGCTCTGCTGCACAAAATCTGAGGTACAATGTGGCAAATCTGCGATGTACTCTCAGATTGTATCCTATTTTTACATAGCCAGCAGGCCATTAGAAAAAGGGCAGCAATAACTGATATGGATTGCTCCATGAACATCACATCCTTCCAATCGGAGCCTGAACACACGTTGGCACATGGATAGTAGGTTTTATTACTTACATTAAGCAGTGTGAGCAGTCACCCCAGCTCAAAAGCTGTCTGGGCAGAGATGACGACTTTTCCATGCATACCCAACTTTGTGTCTTGGGTGGGAGACTTAAATGGGACACTCACAAGACTCTTGATCCCCCTTGGCATCTGGAAACTGTCCTGGTGGAGGTAAGATTCTTCCACACCTGCCCCCAACCCCTGCAAGTGGCTTCATGGCTGAGGGACATAACAGGAGAGGTGTTCTCTTTCTGCCAGGGTTGCTAAGGTGGTGGAAAGTAGACTCAAAGTTGCTGATGGCCATTTTGACACCACTCGTAGAGAACTTGACTGAGACTGAATTGAATACGGTAAAAAGGAGAACCAAGAGATGGAAAGAGGAAGATTCTTGATGAGATGACACTGTTTTGAGAACCCAGATCCAGCAAAGCCCAAATAAATTTCCCTTTTTGGTTAAGCCAGGCTGTTTGGGAGTTTCTGTTACTTGCAGTCTTAAGAGTCTTGACTTCTTCATCAAGCACAAAATAATAGATGGCAAAGATTCCTAGTCTAGGTATTCCTCCCCCTGCCCCCCGAATATTCTCTTCAGTTCTCCAGGCCTTTCCCTCCCTCCAGATCATCGTATATAAAACTATTAGTTATCCTTCATGTCATCTCTTGTGTATATATCTTCCCCTGTTCCCCAACGTTGTTATAAATCCCTTTGCCTGACAATCAAGAGCTTCCACAATCTTTTCCCAAATCATATTCCAATACCCCACTCCCAGTACCAAATGTCTTAGGCTGGGTTCTCTAGAGAAGCAAAACCAGTAAAGTGGATAAATATAAATATATGTATAGAGAGATTTATATCAAGGAAATGGCTCATGGGGTTGTAGAGGCTAGAATGTCCTAAGCCCATGGGTCAGGAAAGAGGCTTCCCCTGATTCATGTAGCCACCGGGGCTAGTGAATCCAAGATTGGCAGGTCAGAGAGCAGAGGTCTTGCTTACAGGCTGTGAAGATTGACGAATCCTGAGATCAGCAGGCAAGACCACAGGTAAGCTGCTAGCTCAAGTCCCAAGGATCAGAGGTCAGATGAACAAAAGCCAGCTGCAGGATCCAGGCGAGCAAAAGCCCATGAGCCTTGCCAGAATGTCTGTTTATATTTGATGCAGGCCACATGCCCAAGGAAACTCCCTTTCAACTGATTGGCCACTCACAGCAGATCCCATCATGGATGTGATCACATTATATCAAATCTCATCACGGAAGTGATCACAACATCATATGACTGCCAAACCACTAAGAATCATGGCCTGGCCAAGCTGACACACAATCTTAACCCTCACAGTTACCTACTGCCAATCTCCCAGGAATTTACCTTCTGTTGGTCTTCCCTTGGCTAGGTAGATTCCCTTAGGTGAGTTGTAAGCTTAATGCCACTCATTAGCATCATAACTGAGGAGACCATAAAGTTCCCCAACTGGCCATTTTTACACTCCAAAAACCATGTGGCACACTACATATATGCAAGCCTTAGGCCTCAGAAGGTAGGCCAGTGGAGGCTTTATCATGCCCCCTCTCCTCCTGAGACTTGTTATCAAGGTGATAAATTGGGTGCTCCCAATTCATTTACATATGTTAAGTATGGCCTGACTGTTTTAGGAAAACAAAAGGTACCTCAGTTGCTCAGGCCATTCTTAGGAACCTGAGACAAAAAACCAAACTTAGTTCTTTGTCTTAGTGTTGACATGACCTCAAAGCTATGTTGGCAAAGAAGTTCATGTTATCTTGAGACATTATTACTAGTGCACATCAAAAATGGGGAGGGGGCCTGATGGAGACTGGGGAGAGGTATAAGGGCCCTCTCCTTTAGAATCCCCCACTACCACCCCTGGCATGGCTACTGAGTCCTTTGGATTCCTAACTCAAGTGATCATGTGTAGACCTAGAATGGAGCTTGATGTTTTACAGCAGCTAGCTCTCTTTCCCTGGAGTGAAGAACTGAATAGCGATGGAGTAGAATAAACATATGCTACAGAAGGTAAAAGGTTCCATTAGTGTCTTTGCTAAAACATTTCTAGAAGATTCACTTCTTGCTCTTTCGTTAGTCAGGGCCCATCTTTCCTGTTAATTTCCATCTTTGCCATAAAACTTTCCATAACTGCCTCAAACCTCATTAATTTGTCCTTTTCAGACCTCCAATTTTTTTTTCTTAAATGAAAACAGCTACTTTACTTGTATGAGCTTCCCAGGGCTTCTTAACAAAGTATGTACCAGAAACTTGATGGCTTAAAATAATAGAAATTCATTCTGTCACAGTTCTGGAGGCTAGATGTCTGAATTCAAGGCGTCAGCTGGGTCATGTTCTCTCTGAAGGCCCTGGAGGAAGATCCTTCCTTGTTTTCTCCGGTTTCTGGTAGCCCTAGGTGTTCCTTGATTTGTGGCAGTATCACTCATTCTCGGCCTCCGTCTTCATGTGATCGTCTTCCCTCTGTTTCTGTCTGTGTCCTCTTTTTATAAGGACAACAGCCGTTGGAGTAGGGCCCACCCTGCTCCATTATGACTTCATGGTAATTTAACTAATAACATCTGCGAAGACTCTATTTCCAAATAAGGTCACATTCATAGTGTTAAAAATAATCAAAACTCACTGGAATTTGAACACAAGGTTTATTCTGAGCAGTTATTCTATATGCATATAGGGAGACCATTTTGATTCCATAAAGAACAAATGGCTCACAGAAGCTAGGTACAATGAGGCTTATAAAGGGAAGAGGAGGGAGAAATGTAGATGAGCAACCATTGGCTCATCTTCATGTGATTGACTGAACCTTGCCTTCCCCTTTACTGAGATCAGCTGATACCAGGTTGCTTCTGGCCTGGCTGCTCATAATTTGACCCTCCACCCACCTGCAGCTGTGAGACTTTTTGAGCTTTAAATTAGGAGGTAATGGTTTGATGACTATCCTTTTCCAGCAGGATAAGACAAATTTACATGTTATAGGGCAGTTTCTGGTAGGCTTTTGCAGTTTGAGTCAGGTTTTTTATGATTAATATTTGTTTTCATGGATAAGAAAAATCTTAAAATCAAAGTTAGATGTCTGTTATTAATTTTCTTATTCAACAATAGGTACTGGGAGTTAGAACTTCAGCATATCTTTTTTGGGGGACAGAAACCCATAACACTACTGAAAGAACTGGTGAAGACTGTGGCCTGTGTATCCCTCCTCCTCCTGGGTTGATTTCTGAGGTACCTACATGAACCCCCCCCACAAAAAAAAAACCCATTGCTGTCAAGTCGTCAAGTCGATTCCAACTCATGCGACCTTAAAGGACAGAATACAACTGCCCTATAGAGTTTCTGAGGAGTGCCTGGTGGATTCAAACTGCAGACCTTTTCGTTAGCAGCCAAATTCTTAATCACTGCACCACCAGGGTTTCTCATAAAACATCCAGGGCTCCAAAAAACTAAATTTGAAAGCCACTGGCCTCTATCATTTCCCTGGCATGTAGCATAAGATACCTTGTATTGTGTTTTATCTGTTGATTTTCTGTCTTACAGAAGTAATATATGTTCATTATTAACATTTGGAAGATGAAGATATACAAAAAAAAAAAAAAAAAAAGAAAAAAAATCCCTGTGTCTTAGTTACCTAGTGCTGTTACAACAGAAATACCACAAGTGGATGGCTTTAACAAAGAGCAGTTTATTTTCTCACAGTAAAGTAGGCTAAAAGTCCAAATTCAGAGCATCAGCTCTTTTGGCTCTGGAGGAAGGTCCTTGTCCTCAAATCTTCCCCTGGTTGAGGAGTTTCCGTGTGCAGGGACCCGAGGTCCAAAGGATGCACTCTGCTCCCGGCACTGCTTCCTTGGTGGTATGAGTTCCCCTCTCTCTGCTCACTTCCCTTTCCTTTTTATCTCTTGAGAGATAAAAGGTGAGGCAGGCCACACCCCAGGGAAACTCCCTTTACATTGAATCAGGGGTGTGACCTGGGTAAGGGTTTTACAATCCCACCCTAATCCTCTTTAACATAAAATCAGAATCACAAATTGGAGGACAACCACACAGTACTGGGAATCAGGGCCTAACCAAGTTGACACATATTTTGCGGGATCACAGTTCAATCCATGACACCCTGTAATCCCCAGACTCAGAGGTGAAGACTAGTAACATTTCAGATTTTATCATTTAATCACAAATCTAGGACTTTATATCAGTGTCTGAGCTCATGTTGGACATATTAATTTAAAACTAGCCTTTTCAACCTAATGATTTAATGTGAATAATTTTCATGTCATTAATTGTTTTTATCCAAGGTAATTTCAAATGGCTACATAATATTCCATTCTATGAATGTACCATAATCCATTTAACCAAACTCCTATTTTTGATGTTTACATCGACTCCTGTCTGAGACAAGGATTTGAGGCTCAGGTAATTTATTTGAGAGGTGACCCCAGGATGCAAAAGAGAGGGGGCAGAGAGCGTGAGTCAGGAAAAGGAGCAAAGGCAATAAAGGGTATGTTATTGAGCTGCTGGGAGCTCTGGTGGCACAGTGGTTAAGCACTTGGCTGCTAACCGAAAGGCTGTGGTTTGAACCCACCAGCCACTCTGTGGTAGACAGATGTGGCAGTCTGCTTCTGCAAACCTTTACAGCCTTGGAAGCCCTATGAGACCATTCTACTCTGTCCTATAGGGTCACTGTGAGTTGGAATCAACTCAAAGGTAATGGGTTTATTAAATTGCTGATCACTGGGGCATCTGGGGTGCAATCCCATGGGGACTTTGTCAGGAATCATGTAGAATCAGCCTCAAAATTTTCTCACTGGAGGATGGAGAGGCTGGGGCATTCACTCATCACCATTTCTCACCCCCATCAGTGGAGGGTGGCCCCTGGGGGCGTTAACTACTATGTCTAAAAAAAAACTAGTGTGTCTGGCACAGGCAAAATGGCCTTCTGTGCCTGGAAGCAGAAAAGCCTTGAACTATCAAGGTGAGCTTAGGGTGGGAGTTCGGAACCTTACATGGAACTGTCCACCACAGAACTGCCAAGAAGCAGGCTGAGGGATGGTGGTGTGGCTCTCAACCCGTGCCTGCTTCGGATGATTTCCAGCACAGGATGGATCAGTCTTCTTTGCATTCATACTTTTCTACGCACCCTTGATCATATCCTTGAAATAAGTTCCTGGAAGTAGAGTTGCTAGACCAAAGAGGATGTACATTTCAAGGGTTTTGATCCCAGTCACCATGTTACTCCCTACAAAGGCCTCAGTTTACCTTCTCACAGGTTGCATATGAACGTGCCTGTCTCTCTGCTCTTTTACCAATACTGCATATTTTCATTCAACAAACAAGCCAGCAAAAACTTTGTTCATGGTCAAAATGGTTTATCATTTTATATCCAACTTAATTATAAGTCTCATAAATCAAGAAACCACACCTTATTTATCAGACATAAATATGTGTCCATGGTGGTGGTGCTTTGGGCCTCCAAAAAAGTAGCCTGTGGACAGACTGTAAAACTCTAGCAACTGAGCCATTTTTCCCAGTCAGCCCCCATGATGTGACTTCCAGATTTGCTAGGTTACTGCTGCTTCACTGTCGACCAGTACTGGGCCCTGGCCAGTGTCTAACTCAGTGTTTGCTGTGCTGGTTTGATGTTGGGTTCATGCTTGTCCCCACCCCTGCCCTCTAGCCTCTTTGTCTCTGGCATAACAACTCATCTTGGTCAGAGCCTACCATGTGGTCAGAACATATAGGACTTTTTGACCTTTGTCATCCTAGGACTCAGGTCAGTGGCTCTGGCCGTAGACTTTATTATGTCTGGTGTGGCTCAGGAGGCCCCACAGCCCTATCTTAATTCATTAAGACACGTGAGGAAGAGTTTTCCTTGAGGAGAGAAAGCGAGAAAGAGAGAGAGAGAGGAAAACACTTATCAGTATTTCATTTTGGGCATGAGGCATGATTGCACATCCCAGGCCATGCCCCAGCTGTCTCAGAGCTTCTCAGCTCTTCCCTGCACCTGGGCTTTCACCTGTCAGGCTGGCACTGCGTGGGGCCCCAGCACTTGGCTGTCTCTTTCCCCGACAGCTGGGCTCCAGCAGGCAGATGGTGTCAGCCAAGCTCACTGGCCAGCCGTCTACACTGACATTGGATCACTTGAAGCTCCTCATTTCCTTGTGAGCATTTCACCTCTCCATCAGCTGGCCACACAGCAGTTGTTTATTATCTGTGAGTAGCCATTCTCCTGACATACATGCTCAGCTTCCAGGGGCTGACCACAGTTGGCCCTGCTTCAACACCCCCAGATGGCTATATTTCAGAGCTGCATTTGATCTGCCATTTCGTTTCTGGGAAAGGATATGAGGCAGTGAGTAGACATAATTCATGGACAGAGGGTGGAATCAGGGCCAAATCTGGAAGCCTCTGAAGAGGCCAACAGTGTTGTCATCAGCCCTGATGTCACAGATTGACCCCGCAGGGACCCTGAACGTTTCTATTTCCAAATAGTCTCTACTTAATGAACAACAATTTTACCATTTCACATTGTGCTTTTTATGGCCATTGTAATCTTAGATTGACAGACTATGGCCCATGATGTGGGCTACCAAGAGAAATGGATATTGTCCAGAAGGTCATGTCCAGTAAATATGGTATTGCCACAGGGAAAGAATATGAAAAAAGTATAGATATTGGAAAAAGACAGAGAAAATTGTGCTCCCTGAAAACTATTACTAATAAAAGAGTCCAAAGAGAAGACCACTATCTAAAATTTGATAACTGCTTATTAAACCAGCAGTGCCCAAAAAGAAAAGATAATGGAGCTGACTGGGGAGGCCAACTGCTCACACTCCAGATACACAGAATTATGGGATACAGTACAACAAAATCACTTCTAAAGTACATTGTACAACCAGAATGCTCATTAGAAGCAAGGATGGTGAGACTGTATCTCACATACTTTGGACATATTATCAGGAGGGATCAGTCCCTGGAGAAAGGCATCATGCTTGGTAAAGTAGAGGGTCAGCAAAAAAGAGGAAGACCCTCAACGAGATGGACTGACACAGTGGCTGCAAGAATGGGGTCAAGCAGAGCAATGATTGTGAGGATGGCGCAGTACCAGGGCGGTGTTTCATTTTGTTGTGCATTGGGCCGCTATGAGTCAGCATTGACTCGACGACGGCACTGAACAACAACAACAAAATACATAGAGGTACTCCAGGACGTGAAATCAGCATACACCAGAAGAAAGAAGACTCTCCAAGCATTTTCAACTTTGACAATACCAAATAGTGACAAGAATTTAGAGTAAAAAATGGAAACTCTCATTGATTGTTATAGGGGACAAACTAATCACAGTAAAGAATCAGGTTGTTTTTCTTTGCCCTGATAGATTTTTGGTCATACCTCACACCCAGCCGCATATATAGCATGTATTTTTCCAACATAACCTTTTAAAAATCTATAGCAAGTTTTTGCACTTATCCTTCACGTATCTCTTAAGAAACTATCCTAAAATATATTTATTTTCACCATGAAAAACTTAAAAAATATATTAGTATTTTTTACAATCCAACAATATATGAGATGTGGGGTAACAGCACTCTACCTCAAAATATCCATATACAACCTTGATTTTAAAAATGAGTCATGTGAAGACAATTACAAACGTGTATTGAGAGAGTTGAAAGAAAACTTGACTAAGTGAATATATAGCCCATGTGGTGGGATGAGAGGAGGAGCCCTGGTGGCACAGTAAGTGCTCAGCTGCTAACCGAAAGGTGAGCAGTTTGAATTCACGAGACAATATGAGGGAGAGAAGACCTGGCAATTTGCTCCTGTAAAGATTACAGCCTTGGAAACCCTACGGGGCAGTTCTACTCTGTCGTATAGGATTGCTAGGAGTCAAAATAGACTTGACAACACACAACAACCAGAACA
Source organism: Elephas maximus indicus (assembly GCF_024166365.1). Lineage (NCBI taxonomy): Eukaryota > Metazoa > Chordata > Mammalia > Proboscidea > Elephantidae > Elephas > Elephas maximus. The sequence goes on from NC_064846.1 coordinate 166,363,268, forward strand.
ACAACAGTGAGATGAGAAGCCTGAGTATTATAAGAGGTCTTCCCCCTCCCAAATTAGCATATTGATTTAACACAAGTTCAACTCCAGGATTAATAAATTGACACTAAAGCATAGTATAATTTTTATGCCAGTGGACTCTGGTTCAAGACTTCTTTTAAAAAGAGATGCATTATTTCATTGTTCTCAACTTTTGTTGTAAAAAGTAGAGATTTTAACATTTTTCACAAATACAATTCAGTGAGATCAGCTAACACCAATCACGTTGTACAGCCATCATCTGTGTCCTTTGTAAAGCGATGTTACAAGCCTGTGGGGGAAAGTATGAACTATTCAACCAAAGAGGCTGGGAAAAGTCGCTTTTCTTCTGGAAAGAAGGTTAAGTCTCTATCTTATTCCTTGCAAAGATAAATTCCAGACAGATTAAATATCTAAATGTCAAAAGAAGACATTAAAATTCCTGGAAGAAAATAAAGGAGAAGGTCTTTATAACCTTGAATTAGAGGATTTCATGGACAAACACAAGAAAATCAAACCATTATGGAAAAGACAGACAAATAGAACTACACTAAAATTATAAACTTACATATAGCAGAAAAGCACCTTAAACAAAACCAAAAGACAAGCCGTGGACAAAAAGAAAATATTTGTAATGCATATAATCAACAAATGCTAATATCTAAAGTATATGAAAACTTTAACAATTTAGCAAGGCAAGGCAAATACCCCCCAAACGGGCAAAACATGAAGAAGCAAATTCACAAAAGAAGAAATCTAATACCAAACAAGGAAACCCTGGTAGCATAGTGGTTAAGAGCTATGGCTGCTAACCAAAAGGTCAGCAGTTCGAATCCACCAGGTGCTCCTTGGAAACTGTATGGGGCAGTTCTACTCTGTCCTATAGGGTTGCTATGAGTCGGAATCGACCCGACGGCAACGGGGTTTAATGCCAAACAAACGAAAAGTTGCTCAGTTTTTCTAGTTATTGAACTTCCAATTAAACAAGGATGTGCCATTTCATAGCCAACTGATTGGCAAAAAAGGAACTTTTCATACATTGCTGGTGGAGGTGTACATTGATAAACCATGCTGGAATGGAATTTGTGAACTCCACCTCTGTAGATCTGTAACCTTGAGAAGTCCTCTGACATGTGCACATGGAATCACACCCCAGATTGTCCCTCACAGCATTGTTTGTAATGGTGAAAATAGACATAGCTTAAATGTTCATCAACAAAAGATTGTGACATATTAAACAATGGAATAGTATAGAGTAGTTCAAAGGAAGGAACAAGAACAACATACATATAACTCATTAAAACAACAAATGAGAAGGCAAGCTGCTGAATACCACCTCATCATGATGCTATAGTCTGATTATGGATATTGTTGTGGATTGGACTGTGTCCCCCCAAATATGTGTCAACTTGCCTGAACCATGATTCCCAGTATTCTGTGATTGTCCTCCATTTTGTGATCTGATGAAATTATCCTCCATTTTGTGATGTGGTGTAAATCCTGACCTCTGTGTGTTAATGAGACAGGATTAGGCTATGTTAATGAGGATTAGGTTATGTTTGTTATGTTAATTAAGCAGAATTAGGGTCACATCCCTGATCCAATGTAAGTGGAGTTCCCTGGGGTGTGGCCTGCATCATCTTTTATCTTACAAGAGATAAAAGGGGACAGAAGCAAACAAAGAGGGAGAGACCTCATACTATCAAGAAAGGAGAGCTGGGAAGGGAGCTTATCTTTGGACCAGGGTCCCTGTGCTTAGAAGCTCCTAGATCCAGGGCGATATTGATGCTGAGACACATAAAGATCTCCAGGAAACGTTGGGCCCACAGATGTTTAAAGGAGGCAAGGACCTTCACCAAGAGCCTGCAGAGAGAGGAAGCCTTCCCGTGGAGCTGGCTCCCTGAATTTGGACTTTCAGCCTCCTAGACTGTGAGAAAATGAATTTCTGTTTGTTAAAACCATCCACTTGTGGTATTTCTGTTATAGTGGCATTAGATAACTACATATAGTAGAGGACTTTTCAAGGCAGGTGCATACATACATGATAATAGTATACAATATGCAGATGATTGATACCAGATGGGGGTAATCTCTTTGGCATGAGGAAGATTATGATATCTGGCAGAGTACATGGGAAACATCAGAATGTGAACATCTGAGACATCTGATTGTTGAGCACAAGAATAAATGGAAAAAAATCATCACTTGCAAGTTTATAAAGTTCTTTCAGCCAGTGAAGGGCTTCTGGGTGGAATCTTATTTACCCTAGAACATTTTCCATTACCTTTGCTCTGTATCAATCATTATCCCTTGATTATTTATTCTGTGATACAGACAATTGATATTTTCTCAAACTTACATAAAGTAAAAATAAAAACATTTTTAGAAAACTTTACACTGTTATTTACCATAATACAAATTCAAAATAAAATATTGTATGTTTGCTGTGCAAACAGTTTTGAATGTGTGTACCAACCCCTCCTCAATCCCACTTCCAAACAAATGGTAGCTTCAAAGTCTGTCCTATGTAGAAAATCTGGGACCAGCACTACCTGCAGGGGGCATGGTAAGTGATTTAGGAAGCTCTGGACTTGTCCTTTTCCAAAAATGGCCAGAATTACAACTGGAGAACTATGATTTCAATAGTGTATGGAACAAACCTAACCTTTCTTCCATATATGTTGTGAACATAAAACATCTTGGGCACGGCTAATGCGTTGCTTCCATCTGGCATTTTTCGTATTATGTAAAATTGTTATATGTCAGCAACAGATGGAAGAGCTAAGTGTTAGGCGATTTTACTTACGTCCAATTATCAGGTTTGCAAATTTGAACATTAAACAGTTCACAGGTCTGTTAAAATTCATGAGGTGCTAGATTGTCTCCTCTTGAGCTGCTCTGCAAAGTATTCACGTCTTACCTTTTTCTCCCTTCCTCCTTACTAACAAACCCTGATTGTGTTCTGATAGCCTTCTCATCTGAGCTCAGAGCTGAGGCCCCAGTAGTCCAAGCCAAGCCCATGGCCCATGTTTTCAGTACATTAAGGAAGGACTTACGAAGCTCATGTGAGTGAGATATTTGTATCTCCTCTCTCTTTCTCTTGCCTGATGTGACCAAAGAAACTTGTAGACTTGATTGCTTCTAGCAGCCATCTAGTGCCTATGAGAACCCAACTCTAGGCCAAAGGTGATGCTGAACAAAGGACAGTCAGAGTGAGACTGATTCTCGAGCATATTGAGCTTTTGGTTGCCTCTTGGTTGCCCTACCTTGGACCTGGTGTCTATTAGATGGAATATTCCCTTGCTTTTCAAGTCTCTGTGAACCAGGGTTTCTTTTACTTAGACCCATAACATCCTGATTCAAGATGGGGAAACTTTAATATTGATGAGATTGGAGTTCTTCTGTCCTAAAGTCATACAATTCAATGAAAAGGAACCACAGGCATGGATCAAGAGCATTTGACATCCTGACGCTCAGTGTGGGGGTCACTCCATTCATTACTGACCAGACAGTAGCTCTGAAATCCAGCACAGGACTGCACACTGATGATAGATCTTATAGTTGTTTCTTGCTTTACAGTTTTTAAAGTATGTTCATATATATGTATACAGGCATTTTTAAAAAGTAGTTCAGTGACATCATCAAGTTAGAAACAGGCCTCTTTAAGTTCAGAACCACTGAATTTTTTTTGCTGAATCATGGTAACCCTTCAAATATTGCCTATGAATAAGTGTTTACTAGAAAAATACCATATTACTACTTAATTATGTGAAGGTAATGTTTTGGGAATTGTAATGGTCAGAATGGAATGGATTATGCTTTAGTAACAATTGCCCCCAAATCTCAGTGGCTTACAACAGCAAAGGGTATATTTCTTATCATAGGTTAGCGAGAGCTCCATTCCGTGTTGTATTCACTTTTGGCCCCTGGTTGATGGAGCCACCTCTGTCTGTACCAATGCTGGTCGTCATGGCAGAGGGAAAAGCCCTTGGAAAACCACGTGCTGGCTCTAAAACCTTCTGCCCCGAGTCACACAAGTCGTGTCCACTCTCATCTCATCGGCCAAAGAAAGTTGTATAGCCAAGCCTGCCATGAATTTGGTTAAAAAAAAAAAAAAACCAAAAAAACAAATCTGCTGCCATCAAGTTGATTCTGACTCATAGCAACCCTATAGGACAGAGTAGAACTGCCCCACAGAGGTTCCAAGGAGCGCCTGGTGGATTTGAACTGCCAGCCTTTTGGTTAGCAGCTGTTCCTTTTAACCACTATGCCACCAGGGTTTTCATTAATGTGGTAAAAGAAAAGTGGTAGGGAAGGATAATTCTTTCCTAGGGAATTCTAATGACTATTTATGAGCACGGAAAACTCCCCATATTTCAAATGAGCTATTGTTCTAATTCTGTGTTCCTAGACCAAAATAAAAGTCCTTAAGTAGTGCAAAGTTAATATGCTCAACTGGTAACCAGAATACTAGAGATTTAACTCCACCCAGAGGTACTGCAGAAGAAAGGCCTGGCGGCCTACTCCCCAAAAATCAGCCATTGAAAATGACTGTGGAGCACAGTGCTAGTCTGACACACATGGGCTTGCCGTGAGTCAGAACTGGGGCGCCGGCAACACTCAGCCTGGGGAATGAATAGTTCACGGGCCTGCAATGTGACCCACGATTGATACAGTGACGTGTTTCACAAAGTGTGTCCTAAAGAACACTAGTTGTGGGAAACATCTAAAGAATGGGTTGTATGGTCTTATGATTTGGGAAAATGCTGTATCTCAAGCTCTCTATAACTTTGCCGTGGACAGTAGTATGTTTCACTCTCTGAGAAGGTCTGAAATATGCTGGACTTTTGAAAATTTAATCCAGATTTGTTTAATCCAGAACTTTCCAAATCTGTTTGATCATGGGACCTCTTAAGCATTTTTCATAATTGTGTGTATGTGTGCATATATTAGTTTGTTTGGCATAACACCCACTGGCATCCCATGGCACTTCTGTTCCAAGGCCTCCACTTTCGGCAAAGTTGCTGCAAGGAGACTGAGCATAGAGTCAGCTCCCTAGGGTTTTAGCTCCAGTTCCTTCACCAAATAGCAGTGTGAACTTGGCATACTATTCATAATTCTGTTTTAATTTCCACATTTGTTAAATGGAAATAATACCCTGGTGGTGTAGTTGTTAAGAGCTGTGGCTGCTAACCAAAAGGTCGGCAGTTGAATCCACCAGATGGTCCTTGGAAACCCTGTGGGGCAGTTTTACTTTGCCCTATAGGGTCGTTATGAGTCAGAATCGACCTGACGGCAATGGATTTGTTTTTTTTGTTTGTTTGTTTTTGTGAGCCTCTAGTGAGATCATTAATGTGAAGAAAAAGCCAGCCTTGAATGAACATTTCAAGAAGACCTGTCCCCGTCAAACAGTCTTGGCTCCTCTTTTGGTGCTTCCAGTCAGCCTATGTCTTTGAGCACATGTCAGAATTGGGATGAACTGACAAATATGCGTGATCTGAACTGCATCTCTACAGCTGGGCCGTAAGCCCCGAGCCCTCCTCTTCCTGATGCTTCACAGCCATCTGGACTCTGGTTTAGCAGGCTGGGCACATGTCTTGAATTGCTGCAGGTGCTTGTGACATTTTTGTCCTCTGGACAAGCCTAGATGAAAGGAACTCCAGAGGTGAGTGAGATGTGAGGTCACCCATCTCCGGCAGCTGCAGCAGGTAGAGCTGGGGTCTCTTTTCCCTCGGTAGTGCACTAGGGCCACGCAGCAAACAGCAGAACCTTTGAACAGAGCAGGTCCTGAGACCCTTCCCCCATTCCTCAGCTTAATTCTGGACAAAGGTGGGAGCAACGAAGTGAGGTCCAGGAAGGATAATCTCCTTGCTCTGAGTCCCACAGGATGCTGGGGGCTGCAGTGGGATTAGCAGCCAGGCTTCTCTTTCTCAACTGACTTCCTTTTTGTGTTCACCATGCCTGAGAATACTTTGTAATAAGATTTCTTACTTCTGAAAGATTCATTGTATTATATTTGTAATAGATCAGGAATTTTCTGAAAGGAGGAGTGTCCTGGGTAGTTTTGTCAATCAAAAAAACCTAACAAAACCATCATCGATTGTGTAAGAACAGAATATTGTCTCTGAGGGAGCTTTGGGAACCAGGGGGAATTGGGGCTTGGTTAAGAATCTGCTTAACAGTTAGGGGGTCTGGGGTAGAGAAGGAGGGAGGAAAGAGAGAGAGGGAAATCCAAGAGTCCAGGTTAATGGAATTCCTCGACTGATGATGAAGTTTGTGGAATGTCAAGGCTGGATTCTTGGCACAGGAACAAGCTCTGATTGAAGTGCAGCACACAGTGTGATGACACATGGCTATAAAGACCTTGGTTCAAGCCCTGGATCCTTCAGCCACCAGCTTTACAATCTTGGGCACATTACTTAACTCTGATGAGCTTGGGCTTCTTCTTGATGAAACAGGGATAGTGACTATGTCATGGGAAAGTAAGGAGGACGAGATGAAAATACAAGTGAATGCATGGCAAAGTGCTTTGTACACTGTGAAGCGCCACATAGCAGTGAGCTCCTTTAACTTGCAGATGCTACGTTTCTCCCCTGCTTACAAGTTCTTTCCAAGATTTTGTCAAACAGTAAGTTGCCTTTCGAATGTTATATTTCTTTCTGAACTCAAAGCAGAGTTCTCTGGGACGTTTTGAGAATACACATGCAGGCCCACATACACATCTTCATTCATTCATTCATCCTCTTAGCAAACTTATATGTACCTTGTTTCATTTTCCCTCAAATTTGAAGTGGCTTGTAGATATCCATAGGGTGCAACGAGAAAGCGAAATCATTTGATGGAAGAGGGGAGAAAAAATTGAGAGTGGGAGCAATGAGGTGATTCTAGGAGCAATCTAGCAATCCAGCCTCCTCAGCAGGTCTCATCAGGTCCTGCATGGCTCTGTTAGTGGCTTCGTTGGTCACAGGCTTAACTTTCAGCTCCTCAGCTAGTTGCCATTGAGTTGATTCCAACTCATGGTGAACCCATGTGTGTCAGAGTAGAACTGTGCTCCATGAGGTTTTCTTTTCTTTTTAAGTTGTGCTTTAAGTGAAAGTTTACAGTTCAAGTTAGTTTCTCATACAAAATTTATATACACATTGTTATGTGACCCTGGTTGCTCTCCCTGTAATGTGACAGCACACTCCTCCTTTCCACTCCGGATTTCCTGTGTCCATTCAACCAGCTCCTGTCCCTTTCTGCCTTCTCATCTCGCCTCCGGACAGGAGCTACCCATTTAGTCTCATGTATCTACTTGAGCTAAGAAGCACTGCCATCACGAGCACCATTTTATTTATGTCTTATGGTCCAGTCTAATCTTTGTCTGAAGAGTTGGCTTCAGGAATGGTTTTAGTTTTGGGCTAACAGAGAATTCGGAGGCCATGTTCTTTGGGGTCCCTCCAGTCTCAGTCAGACCATTAAGTCTGGTCTCTTACTAGAATTTGAGTTCTGCACCCCACTTTTCTCCTGCTCTGTCAGGGACTCTCCATGAGGTTTTCAGTGGCTTATTTTCCAGGAGATTACCAGGCCTTTCTTCTGAGGTGCCTCTGGGTAGGCTTAAACCTCCAACTTTTTGGTTAGCAGCAGAGCGTATTAACCATTTGCACCACCCAGGGACTCTTTTGAACTCTCAAGGCTAGCACAAAGACTGAAACACAGTCTATTACAGATTTTCTTGAAGACAAGTGAGGAATACAAATGTTTAGTTACTAAAGTTCCTAGTTTTGAATGTTGGCAAGTAATTATTATTATAATTTTTTTTAACTGTAGGCTAAACACAATACTTGTGAAAGCTGAATCTGACCCATCTTAAATGCACGGGTTGTGGGGCCTAGGAGGAGAACAGAAGGTTCTGTGTGGGGAGAGGCAGGGATGCTCTTGACTACAAGGGATGCAGCATAGGCTCCGGAGAAGGGAGGAGGAGGAGAAACTTGATCAAAATCCTGGATCCTTTGAGGAATGACCTGCTGAGGTCACCAAGGGCAGTTAAGCTAATGACACATTCAGGTCTTCAGTATTCTGGAGATATGTTTTGGCAGGAAATGAAAGGTAAAGAAAAAGACTTGGGAGAAATCTTCTATTTGAAGGCCGGGATCCAAAATGGAGCAACACAAGGGCTGTCTATATGCACAGCAGTGAGCTCCTGGACTCAAGAAAACATGTGGCCTTTGGGCTCGTGTTCCTAACCAGCACAGCAGTGAGCTCTTGGACTCGAGAAGACACTTGGCCTCCGGGCTCCTGTCCCTAACACAGCACAGCAGTGAGCCCCTGGACTCAAGAAGACACTTGGCCTCCGGGCTCCTGTCCCTAACACAGCACAGCAGTGAGCCCCTGGACTCAAGAAGACACTTGGCTTCCGGGCTCCCGTCCCTAACACAGCACAGCAGTGAGCTCCTGGGCTCAAGAAGACACTTGGCTTCCGGGCTCCTGTCCCTAACACAGCACAGCAGTGAGCTCCTGGACTCAAGAAGACACTTGGCCTCCGGGCTCCCGTCCCTAACACAGCACAGCAGTGAGCTCCTGGGCTCAAGAAGACACTTGGCCTCCGGGCTCCTGTCCCTAACACAGCACAGCAGTGAGCTCCTGGACTCAGGAAGACACTTGGCCTCCAGGCTCCCGTCCCTAACACAGCACAGCAGTGAGCTCCTGGGCTCAAGAAGACACTTGGCCTCCAGGCTCCTGTCCCTAACACAGCACAGCAGTGAGCTCCTGGACTCAAGAAGACACTTGGCCTCCAGGCTCCCGTCCCTAACACAGCACAGCAGTGAGCTCCTGGGCTCAAGAAGACACTTGGCCTCCAGGCTCCTGTCCCTAACACAGCACAGCAGTGAGCTCCTGGACTCAAGAAGACACTTGGCCTCCAGGCTCCCGTCCCTAACACAGCACAGCAGTGAGCTCCTGGGCTCAAGAAGACACTTGGCCTCCAGGCTCCCGTCCCTAACACAGCACAGCAGTGAGCTCCTGGGCTCAAGAAGACACTTGGCTTCTGGGCTCCTGTCCCTAACACAGCACAGCAGTGAGCTCCTGGGCTCAAGAAGACACTTGGCCTCCGGGCTCCTGTCCCTAACACAGCACAGCAGTGAGCTCCTGGGCTCAAGAAGACACTTGGCCTCCGGGCTCCTGTCCCTAACACAGCACAGCAGTGAGCCCCTGGACTCAAGAAGACACTTGGCCTCCGGGCTCCCGTGCCTAACACAGTTGCAGCTAAAGGTGTTTTGAACTGTAAGAATCTTGGCAGCTGCTGTTTTGGTTAACGGGCTTTGGTAGCCCAAGTTCCGGTTGTTTTCTTCTCAGGGCTTTAGATAAGCCTGGGAGATTTTGTCAGTGGTTTGTGTTATTGCCAGAGAGAGAGAAGCAATGGCAGCCCAGTCAGCTGCCATGGGGATGCTTGGTGCCACTGCCTTTCTCCTCCCATTTGCACCTCCCTTTTGTTAGCTGCTGTCATCAAGTGCCCTGACTCATGGTGACCCCATGCACAAGAGAACAAAATGCTTCCTGGTCCTATGCCATCCCCATGATCGGTTGTGGATCAGACCTTTGTGATCCACAGGGTTTTCATTGGCTGATTTTTGGAAGTAGATCACCAGGCCTTTCTTCCTAGTTTGTCTTAATCTGGAAGCCCTGCTGAAACCTGTTGAGCATCATAGCAGCAGGCAAGCCTCCACTGACAGATGGGTGGTGGCTGCCCATGAGGCGCGCTGCCTGGGAACTGAAGCCAGGTCTCCTATATGGAAGGCAGGAATTCTACCACTGAACTGCCACTGCCCCCTTATTGACATTTAGCCAGATAATTCTTTGTTATGGGACTGTCTTGTGCGCTATAGGATGTTTAGCAGCATCCCTGGCCTCTACTCATAAATATCAGTATCACTCCACCCTCCCTGGCCCCCAAGTTGTGGCAAACAAAAATGTATCCAGACATTGCCAAGCGTCCCCAGGGTGCAAAATTGGTGCTAGTTGAGAACCACTGATTTAGTCGAAAACAGCCATGAGTTAATTTCACTCTCCATCATGCCTGTATTTCTGCATTTTGAAGGTGGGTTTACTGTTTCTCCAGGTGTTTCTTCTAAAGCTATTCTGTTTGGATTTCTGTGTCCGACTGAGGAAACGGAAAGAACCTTTTCCAGGAGCGCCTATTTTCTCATATCCTTTCTTCTTCTTCCTCACACCTGCTAAGTTTTTTTTTCCTTTGTCCTCTTCGTATTAAGAAATAAAAAAAAAGTAATGGCTTATTGAATTGATTTAGGTTCGTAGTTTATTTTCATATTGTACTGACTTGATATATACTGTTCCATATGAATAAACAAAGAATACCTTTTGACATGTGGTTTATACTAGCTGGAACTCATTTAATAAAGCACTCCAAAGGATTTCATTTTGTGAAGACTTTATTTTCTGAGCAACACAGAAGTTCTAAAGCTACATTAAACCCTCTTTCAAGAAAAGGACTGTTAGGCTGAAGTCCCAGGGCTTCTATTTTCCTTGAGGACTTTGGGTGGCTTGGGGGAAAAGCAGAAACTATGTGAGTATTCTTTCTTTCTAAGCCCCTGCCAGGGAGCTATAAGCTTAATTAATGTTTGTAAACCATTTTTGAGATGAAAAACACCATTAGCTCAAACCACTGCTATGAAAAGTGTTGTTTTCAAAACCTCGCCCACACATTAGCATCTGCCTTAACTAGTCCTGAGGGAGACAGAAAAGACAAGAAGTACCAAATGGTGACAGAGAAGATGATGGAGGGCCTAACAGGACTCCTGGCGCCAGGGAAGGGCCATGCTGGAGATAATGATGGATTAGGTAGCGGACGGGCTGGACACAGTCATGCTTTCCAGAGCTGGCCTCTAGCAACTAATTATTTATGTGAATGAATAATGGAAAGTGCTTCTATTTGTTTTATACTCCGGATGTTGCTGAAACAAGTAATCAACACAGTCTCCTGTGCAGGGAGAGCACTAAGAGACAATTAGCCAGTGAGCGAGAGTGTGTCTGCTCACAGATTTATACAGTAAGGGGCCTGGTCAGAGGCTATAAGGGTGCCCTGAACACTAGGCACAGACCAAGGTGTTGTGTCATATAGGAAAAGCATCCTCTCTAGGCATGGTCCTTTCCCTTCAATGAAAGGTGCCCCTTCCTCTGAGCTATGATTTGGGGAGCAGAGTGTGACCTGGGATTTGGCCCTCACTGTGTTGGCACAACCCGTGTGACCAAATGCTTCGGCCTTGGGAGACTAAGCCTGGCAGGATGGAGTTGGCCTCTGAGCTGCCCTTCTTCAAATGCCTCAGAAGGAACTACTACCAAGGACTTCTGTAAGACTGCTGGCATCTTGCTCCTCCCTTCTACCAACTAATTCCATCCACGGGGACTGCCACCAAGCCAGTTGCCATTGAGTCAGCTACCTCCTGGCGACCCCATGTGTGTCAGAGTACAGCTGTGCTTCACAGGGTTTTCAATGGCGGATTGTTCAGAAGGAGATCACCAGGCCTTTCTTTCTTCCAAGGTGTCTCTGGGTGGACTTGAACAGCCAACCTTTTGGTTAGCAGCTGAGCATGTCAGCCATTTGCACCACCCAGGGACTCTGAGATTAATGCAGTCTGCCCCAAACTGCCACACCCTTATTCCTGGAGACTTGTCCCAATTTCTGGAAAACCACATAACCCTTAACTAATGGCATTAATGATGGGATGGGAGCTTGATGAAGCTTACACATATTTGCATTTATTCACAAGTCTGTTCTAAAGTTCTAAAACTGAACACTTTCTCTTATATTTTAATGCTTTATAGGACAGAGCAGAACTGCTCCATAGGGGTTCCAAGGAGCAGTTGGTGGATTTGAACTGCTAACCCTTTAGTTAGCAGCTGAGTGCTTAACCACTATGCCACCAGGGCTCCTTAATGCTTTAAGGAAAAATGTCAATATGTTTGCATCTCAGGAATTTAATTTATGTTTAGTATTAAGCTAGAAGTCATGCAATAACTTCTTCATTCCCAGATAGGTAATAAACTGGTATTATTTTCCATTAAATTGTGGTGTCTGTGGCTTTCCTATAGGAGCCATTGTATTTTTACATATGGAAGAGCCTCATCAGATGGATTGCCTTCTTAATTGATCTCAGGCTTTCAAACAAAGGAAGCAAGGGAGTGGAAAGAGCACTCCTCACTGCAACTAGATAACTGTGTGACTTCGGTTAACCTCTCTGGCCTCCTTCAAAGTTAGCTGGTGGCGTAGGCCTAGCTGATCATCAAGTTCTTATCCAGCTCTCATTTTCTCTGCTTCAATAATATACTTTAAATAATAATTTAATACCAAGGACTGTTCAAATTCCCCATTAAGCTGATCATGTTTCACATATTTGTTTTTTACCATATCTTCTAATATCTATCCATATAATCAGGATGAGAGTACAAATGTTTTTCTCCACAGTATGTACACCCATATTCCTCTTGCTTATCTCCCCTAACCTTTCAACTAAGAATTGTATCTAAAGCCTAATTTTCCTCAAGAATGACCAAATTTTACATAAAGTATGTTCGTACTGATGGCTCCTAGATATTAAAATGTTTAACTAAATATATAACTAAGATTCCAGATGCAAATGCAATTATGTAGAAATTGGATAAATAGGAAAATGAGTATAAGAAAATATGATTATGAATAACAATTCAATACTAATTAAATATTAAAATTAATTTAACAAAATATATAGTTAACAAGACAAACAATTGCTCCAGTTTTCTTTTAATCTCATGGACACCAACGCTGTTAGAGACACCATCATCTTTTGACTGGGTATCTGCAGAATCCTGTGGTCATTACCGTTGTTAGGAATACCATCATCGCTTCCTGGAGTACCTAAAAAATCCAAAGAAAAATAACATAGTTGTGGATACATGATTTCTTGCCTGGATACCTGTAAAATCCCATGGCCGATAATGTAGCTATTGAAACCTCATATCTACCCTGTAAAATTGCAAAAATTTATGATTAGTATAATGGCTAGGGGCATCATTACCTCTGACTGGGATACCAGCAAGATCTGATGACACATCATCACAAACATGGTTAGGACCATCATCATCCATTATCAGGACCCCTGCAAAATCCCATGGTAACTAACATGGTCAGGGACACATCACCCTTACCTGGACAACTAAAAACCCCCAAAGCCAGTAGCATGGTGAGGGACAGATCAACTCTTACCTGGACACATGCAAAATTCCAAGGTCAACACAGTAGTTAGAGACATCATTATTTTGTGCCTTGATACCTGCAGAAACTTCATGGTACTAGTGTGATTAGACAGTCATCACCTCTGACATGAATACCTACAAATGGCCAGGATAGATACCATGGTAGAGACATAACATCCCTTGCTTGGTTAAATAAAAATTCCCATTGTCACTACCTTGACTGGCGACACCATCAACTCTTACCTGGATACCTGCAGATTTCCAAGGTAAACACCGTAAAGACCCCACTGCACTGGAGAGGATACCTGCAAAATTCTCATGGTCACTACAGTGGGTAGAGTCATCATAACATACATGGATGCTTGCAAATAGACAGGATTACCGTGTTGGTGCAGTAACACAATCATTGCTTACCTGGATATCTGCAAAGTCACATGAGCTTTACTTTGCTGCAAACATCATCCTCTTGTACTTGGATACCAATAAACTCCCACATCAATACCTTGGGGAGGTTCACCATAATCACACAACTGGCAGCTACAAAAACCCATGTTGAAAACAGTGTTTAAGACACATCTTCTTCAACATGTAGCCCTGGAAGATTCTGTGGTCACTACAGACTGAAGGGAAACCTTCCAATCTACCTGGAAACTTGTAAAAATCCAGGGTTAACATGGTAATTGGAGACACTTGACACCTGCAAAAATTCTATGGTTACTTTGGTGAGGAAAACCATGCAAAGTTGCCTGGATAATGACAGATGCCTCAGTCATTGCAAGAGTTAAATTTACATTATCTCTAAAATAGAAAAAATTAAAAGATCTTATGCTTAATATTATTCATAGAATACTATCATTTTTCACCAGAACTTATGCAAAAAAACATGGTAACACAAAGGTTAGGGAAACCATCATCACTTACCTAGGGGACTGAAGATCTTTGCAGGTGTGTATACAAGAGATGGTCTATACTATGGTTAAGACCCACATCATCACTTACCTAGACAATCCGGAAACTCTCCCCTTAACAACTGTTGTTAGGTTCACCATGATCTCTTCCTTGGAACCTTAAAAACACACATGAGCACTGTGTTTAAAAATACACCTTGTCTACTGTGACACATGCACATTGGCTGGTCACTTATACTGATACAAAACCATTAACGCTACCTGAATATTTGAAGAACACCAAGGTCAGCAGCAACACTGTAGTTACAGACATGTTCTTCTTAGCACAGGAAACCTACAACAATCCGTGGTAACTACTGTTGCAGGAGACACCATGATGACTTACCAAAATGCCTACAAATCCCTCAGTCACTACTAAAGTTAACCATACATTATCTCTAAATTAGGAAACATTCAGAATCATGCTTCCTGACATAGTTAGGGCTTCTATCACTTCTTAACTAAAGTCCTTTAAAAATATGTTAACAGAAAATGTTAGGTACAATATCATTACTTACCTAGGTTTCTGAGGATCAGATGGTGTGTACTGTGGTTAAGGCCCACATCATCACTACCTGGATAACAGCAAAGTCCCACATTACTAACCAACATTAGGTCTAAGATGATCTGTTCCTTAGAACATGAAAAACACATGGAACAGGTGTGTTTAAGGACATATCTTTTCTATGAAACACCTACAAATTCCCTTGGCCATTTCTAATTCCAGGGCTCATATAGATTCTACCTGGATACATGCTGAATTCCAAGGTCAAAGTGTAGTTAGAAACAAGAAGTTGAGTGAAGACCTAAAAAAAAATCCTGCGGTCAATAGTGCCGTAGGATCACCATGATGAAATGCTTGCACAAGTTCAAATCCGTCAGTCACTCCCAAGACTAAACGATGAATTAGTCATGAGTAAGATCTCATGCTTATTATTATTGATAGTGACCCTTGCATTTCTTACTTGAAATTATGTAAGAAAAAGTCATAACAAAAAACGTTAGGAAAACCATAATCAATTACCTTGGCTTCTGAATATCAGATGGTCTGGGCAGTCGTTAAGGCCCACATAATCCCTTACCTGGATAATAGCGGAGTCTCCCATTAATGACCATTGTTATGTTCACCATGAACTCCTCCTGAGAACCTAAAAAACTTACGTAATAAGTGTGTTTAAGGGCATCTCTTTTATACAGAGGCACTAGAAAATGCCCTTCGTCATGTCTAGTCTCACAGAACCAATCAAATCTACCTGGGTATATGTGGAACTCCACGGTCAAAATGTAGTTGTACACGACATCTCTTGTATAAATACCGGCAAAGAGTCCAAGTTCACTACTATGGTGGTGAACACTGTGAGGACTTAGCAGCATACCTGCAAATCCCTCAGACACCCAAGTGGTTACTTCAACATGCTTGCTAGTAGTGGCAGTAAAGATATAATTTCTTACCTGAAATTCTGCATATAAAATATGGTCATGATAAATGTTGGAGACAGAAAACTCACTTACCTTGTTGTTTGGAGATCAGATGGTGTATACTGTGGTTAGTACCATATCATCACTTACCTGGATATCAGCAACACCCACATGAATGAAAATGGCTAATCTCTCCACGATGTCTTATGTCCATTCTGAAAAACAGAGGGGACAGTGTGCAGAAATACAGAGGTTTTCACCAAGAATGCTGCAAATTCCACTACTTATATTAGGTGACGGGGGACCCTAATTTTCTACCTGGATTAAGGTAGGCCTCCATTGCCCAAAACGTGGCTGGAAACAAACATATCTCTTGAGTAAAAGCCTGGAAAGAGCTCATGGTTATTACTGTGATGAGAAATAACGATGACTAGCCTGGAGAATTGCAAAAAACTAAGTCCCTACCAAGGTTCAATACTTTTATCAGGAAAGTAGGAATGAGATACATGTTATGCTTAAGAGTATCGGCAGTGAAACTGTCATTTCTTACCTGAATTACTGCATAATGAACATGGTAATGATAAATGTTAGGGACAGGAGAGTCACTTACCTGGTTCCTTCAAGACCAGACAGTGTATACTGTGGTCAGAAGCATATGATAACTTACATGGCTAAGAGCAGAGTGCCACGGGAATGATGATTGTTACTTTCTCCATGATCTCTTCCTTATCCTCTGAAAGACACATTGGACAAGTGTGTTTAACATCATTTCAGTGTGACTCTGAAAATTGCATTCGTCCCATCCAGTGACCAGAGACCCTTATAGTCTAACTGGGTTCCCACAGAACTCCTTGGTCAAACTTAGCTGGAGACAGTCACATCTCTTGAGTGAATACCTACAAAAGCTCCTGATCATTACTGTGCTGAAAAACCATGACGACTTGCCTGGATAACTCCAAAACCTTTAGTCACTGCCAAGGTTAAATGTACATGATCCATAGAGTCAAACCAAAACCCATTGCTGTTGAGTCGATTCCGACTCATAGCAACCCTATAGGACAGAGTAGAGCTGCCCCATAGTTTCCAAGGAGCACCTGCTGGATTCGAACTGCCAACCTTTTGGTTAGCAGCCATAGCACTTAACCACTATGCCACCAGGGTTTCCGGTCAGTAGAGTAGGAATCAGCAATATCTCATGCTTATTAGTACTGGTAGTAAAACTATCACTTCTTACTTGAAATACTGTAGGAACATATGATAAAAATAAATGTTAGGGGCAGAAATAAACTTACCTTACTGTTGAAGAACATATGGTGTTTATCGTGATTAGAATTACTTCATGGCTTGCCTGGATATCAGTAAAGATCCGTGTGAAAGACAGTTGTTCCTTTCTCTATGATCTTTTCCCTTGGATCTGAAAAGGACATGTGACAAGTGTGCTTAAAGCCACCTGTTTTTCTCCGGGCAACTGCAAGGACCCTTGGCTACTTCCAGTTTAAGGAAACCTGTGGAATCTACCTAGATACGTATAGAACTTCAAGATGAAAACATAGAGAAGGCGCCATCTTAAGTGGAAACCTGCAGAAAAAAAACATGGTCATGAACACCAAGATGAGACTCCTGGATATCTGCAAATGCCTCAGTCACCAAATGCTTATTTCAACAGTATTGTTAAGTGAAGAAGTAAAAACATCTGAGGCTTGTAGTAGTGGTAGTAAAGATATAATTTCTCACCTGAAATACTACATATAACAGATAGCAAAAATAAATGTTAGAGACAGAAAAATAACAACATTGTTGTTTGAAGATCAGATATGTTTTGTACTGTGGTAAGAATCACATCATCACTCACCTGGATATCACCAGAGTCCACGTTAATGAAGGTTGTTAGTCTCTCTCTGATGTCTTATGTCCAATCTGAAAAACATGGGACAGTTTGTGGAAATACACAGATATTCACCAGGACTGCTGCAAATTCTACTGGTCACATCAGGTGACAGGGGAGCCCAACTGTATACCTGGATTAAGGTAGACCTCCATCGCCCAAAACATGGTCGGAAACAGTCACATCTCTTGAGTGAACACCTGCAAAGAGCTCACAGTCATTACTCTCATGAGAAATAAGGATGACTAACATGGAGAACTGCAAAAAACTGAGTCCCTACCAAGGTTCAATATACTTTATCAGGCAAGTAGGAATGAGATACATGTTATGCTTAACAGTATCCGTAGTAAAACCATCATTTCTTACCCAAATTACTGCATAAAGAACATGGATGGTAATGCGAAATGTTAGGGACAGGAGAATCACCTACCTGATTGCATGAAGATCAGATGGCGCATACTGGGGAGAGAATCAGTTCATCAATTACCTTGTTATCAGCAATGCCCACGTGAAGGAAGATGGTTAATCTCTCTCCGATGTCTTCGGTTCAATCTGAAAAACACTGGGGACAGTGTATGGCAATACACAGGTTTTCACCAGGACCGCTACAAATTTCACTGGTCATATCAGGTGACAGGGGATCCCAATTGTATACCTGGATTAAGGAAGACCTCCATTGCCCAAAACATGGTTGGAAAGAATCATATTTCCTGAGTGAACACCTGCAAAGAGCTCATGGTCATTACTGTGATGAGAAATAAGGATGAGTAATTTTTTTACCCTGGAGAACTACAAAAAATTCAGTCCCTATCAAGGTTCAATATACTTTATCAGGAAAGTAGGAATGAAATACATGTTAATGCTTAATAGTACCGGTAGTGAAACTGTCATTTCTGACCTGGATTACTGCATAAAGAACATGGTAATGGTAAATGTTAGGGACAGGAGAGTCACTTACCTGGTTCCTTGAAGATCAGATGGTGTATGCTGTGGTTAGAAGCATATGACAACATACAGGGCAATAGCAGAGGCCCACGGGAATGATGATTGTAATTTTGTCAATGATTTCTTCTCATTTGAAAGACACATTGGACGAGTGTGTTTAAAGACACATGATTTCAGTGTGACTCTGAAAATTGCATTCGTCCCATCAGGTGACAGGAGACCCTTATACTCTATCAGAGTTTCCATAGAGCTCCTTGGTCAGAACTTAGTTGGAGACAATCATGTCTCTTGAGTGAATACCTGCAAAGAGCTCATGATCATTACCATGCTGAAAAGCTATGATGACTTGCCTGGGAATTCCCAAACCTTCAGTCACTAAAAACCCTATCAAGGTTAAATATGCATGATCAGTAGAGTAGGTATCAGGAGTATCTCATGGTGATTAATACTGGTAGTGAAATGTTATTTCTTACCTGAATTACTACAGAACAGTATGGTAAAGATAAATGTTAGAGAAGGAAAAGTCACTTACCATGTTTCTGGACACTTGGATGCAATGTACTGGCATTCAGATCACAGCATGACTTACCTGGGTATCAGCAATGTCCCATGGGATAGACCAGTGTTACATTCTCTATGTTCTTTCCTCTCAAATCTGAAAAAGAAAGGTGACGAGTGTGTTGAAAGACACACGGTTTTCCGGGGAAAACTGCAAAGTCCGTTGGTCACTCCTTTTATGTTGAAAAACTTGAAGTCTGGTAGGATCCATGCACAACAACCTCAAGGTGAAAACCTAGTCAGAGACAGCAACATCTCTTGGGTAACATGTGCAAAAACCCATGGTCATTAGGGTGGTGAGGAACAGTGTAATGACTTAACATGAAGACCTGCAAGTCCCTCAGTTATACGAGGCTAAGCACATATTGTCGCCAAGTTAGGAAGCAATGAAATCGCATGCTGGTTAGTATCTGTAGTGATAGCTTCATGCCTAACCTGGATTCCTGCTAAAACAAATGTGGTAACAAGCAATGTTAGGGAAACCATTTTACTTGCCTTGGTTTCTAAGGATCAGATGGTGTGTGCTGTGAATAAGGCCCACATCATCACTTACCTGGATAACAGTGAAGTCTCCTGTCAGCCGCCATTCTTAGGTTCCACACAGTCTTCTCCCGAGACCCTGAAAAACATATCTGTGTGTAAAAGGACACATCTTTTCTACAGTCACACAAGAGAAGTCTCCTCTAGTGTGAAAGCACCCAGCAAATCTCCCTGATATCATGCATTACTCCATGGTCAAAACGTAGTTTCAGAAAAAAAAATCTCTTGTATAAGCAAATGCTGAGCATCCAGGTTCACTATTGTGGTGACGATCACCTTGAGGACTTACTTGCTTACCTGTAAATCCCTCGAAACTGAAATCATTTTTAAACCATTGTCATTACTTAAGGAAATAATAAGATTTCGTGCTGGCTCTTGTAGTGCTAGAGAAAATGTAATTTATTCCGTGAGATCCTGCATATAACACATGATCATGATAAATGTGGGAACAGCAAAATCACGTACCTTGTTGTTTGAAGATCAGATGGTATGTAGTGCGGAGAGGAACACATTATCATTTACCTTGTCATCGGCAACACCCAGGTGAAAGAAGATGGTTAATCTCTCCCCGATGTCTTATATTCAATCTGAAAAACATAGGGGACAGTGTGTGGAAATACACAGGTTTTCACCAGGACTGCTACAAATTCCACTGGTCACATCAGGTGACAGGGGAGCCCAATGTATACCTGGATTAAGGAAGACCTCCATTGCCCAAAACGTGGTTGGAAACAATTACATCTCCTGAGTGAACACCTGCAAAGAGCTCATGGTCATTACTGTGATGAGAAATAAGGATGAATAGCCTGGTGAACTGCAAAAGTCAGTCCATACCAAGGTCCAGTATACTTTACCAGGAAAGTAGGAATGAGATACATGTTATGCTTAATGGTATCCATAGTGAAACTCATTTCTTACCTGAATTACTGCATGAAGAACATAGTAATGATATATGTTAGGGACAGGAGAGTCACTTACCTGCTTGCCTGATGATCAGCTGGTGTATA
Organism: Elephas maximus indicus; assembly: GCF_024166365.1. Lineage (NCBI taxonomy): Eukaryota > Metazoa > Chordata > Mammalia > Proboscidea > Elephantidae > Elephas > Elephas maximus. The sequence continues at coordinate 166,383,811 of NC_064846.1, forward strand.
CTGTGGTAAGAGCATATGATAACTTACGTGGCTAACAGCAAAGTCCCACGGGAATGATGATTTTTACCTTGTCCGTGATCTTACTTCTCCTGTGAAAGACACATTGGACGGGTGTGTTTAAAGACACATCATTTCAGTGTGACTCCGAAAATTGCATTCGTCCCATCAGGTAACAGGAAACTCTTATAGTCTACCTCAGTTCCCACAGAAATCCTTGGTCATAACGTAGTTGGAGACAATCACATTTCTTGAGTGAATACCTGCAGAGAGCTCATGATCATTACTGTGCTGAAAAATCACGATGACTTGCCTGGAGAACTCCAAAACCTTCAGTCACTACCAAGGTTAAATATACATGATCAGTAGAATAGGAATCAGCAATATGTCATGCTTATTATTACTGATAGTGAGATGTCATTTCTACCCTGTCTTAATGAAGAACAATATGGTCATGATAAATGTTCCTAGACGGTTGGATGCTGTGTACTGGCATTTGAAGCACAGCATGACTTTCCTGGATATCAGCAAAGTCCCATGGGAATGACCAGTGTTACTTTCTCTGTGATCTCACCTCTCAAATCTGAAAAAGATAGGTGACAAGTATATTGAAGGACACATCGTTTTTTTTGGAAAACGGCAAAGTCCCTTGGTCACTCCTAATATGAGGAAATGAATGAAATGTAGCAGGATCTGTGAACAACTTCAAGGTGAAAGCATAGATAGAGCAACATTTCTTCAGTGGACGCCTGTAAAAACCCGTGGTCACTACTGTGGTGAGTGACAGCACGATGACTTAACTTGGAGAACTACAAATCCCTCAGTCACTATGAGGATAAGCAGGTATTGTCATAAGTTAGAAAGTAATGAAATCACATGCTGGTTAGTATCTGTAGTGACACATTAATGCCTAAACTGAGTTCCTGCAAAAAGAAACATGGTAACCAGCAATTTTAGGGAAACCATCTTACTTGCCTTAGTTTCTAAAGATCAGATGGTGTATACTATGGTTAAGGCAAATACCACTTGCCTGGATTAGAGCAAACACTGGTGTTAGCTACCATCCTTAGGTTCCACACGATCTGTTCCTGAGACACTGAAAAACATATCTGTGTGTAAAAGGATATATCTTTTCTACAGGCAACAAGAGAAATGTGCTTCAGTGTGAAAGGACCCACAAAATCTGCATGAACTCATGTGGAACTCCACTGTCAAAGCATAGTTTCAGACAATGATGTCTCTTGTATAAACACCTACAGAGAGTCCAAGTTTGCAACTGTGGTAATGAACACCATGAGGACTTACCTGCTTACCTGCAAATCACTCTAAACCACAATGGCTGTTTGACCTTTGTCATTGCATAAACAAATAAGATCTCGTGCTTGCTCTTGTAGTGCTAGAGAAAAGGTAATTTATTCCATGAAATCCTTCATATAAAACATGGTCATGATAAATGTTGGAGACAGATCACTTACTTTGTTTGAAGATCACATGGTGTGTACTGCGATGAGAATCACATCATCACTTACCTTGTTATCAGCATCACCCAGTAAAGGAAGATGGTAAATCTCTCCCCAGTGTCCAATCTGAAAAATATAGGGGACAGCGTGTGGAAATAGAGGAGTTTTCACCAGGGCTTCTGCAAATTCCTCTGGTCACATCAGGTGACAGGTGAGCCCAGCTGTATACCTGGACTAAGGTAGACCTCTATCACCCAAAATGTGGTTGGAAGAAATCACATCTCTTGAGTGAACACCTGCAAAGAGCTCATGGTCATTACTGTGATGAGAAATAAGGATGAGTAGCCTGGAGAACTGCAAAAACCTCAGACCCTACCAAGGTTCAATATACTTTATCAAGAAAGTAGAAATGAGATACATGTTATGCTTAATAGGATCAGTAGTGAAACTGTCATTTCTTACCTGAATTACTACATAAAGAACATGGTAATGATAAATGTTAGGGACAGAAGAGTCACTTACCGGGCTACTTGAAGATCAGATGGTATACTGTGGTTTGAACCACCTGACAACTTACCTGGCTAACAGCAAAGTTTAGCGGGAATGACGATTGTTACTTTCTCCATGATCTCTTCCCATTCATCTGAAAGACACATTGGATGAATGTGTTTAAAGACACACCATTTCCGTGTGACTCCGAAAATTGCATTCATCCCATCAGGTGACAGGGGACCCTTATAATCTCCCTGGGTTCCTGTGAACTACTCCGTCAGAATTTAGTTGGAGACAATCACATCTCTAGAGTGAATACCTACAAAGAGCTCATGATCATTACTGTGCTGAAAAGTCATGATGACTTGCCTGGAGAACTCTGAAACCTTCAGTCACTGCCCAAGGTTAAATATACATGATAAGTAGCATAGGAATCAGCAATATCTTATGCTTATTAGTACTCATAGTGAAATGTCATTTTTTACCTGAATTACTACAGAACACAGTGGGAATGGAAAAAAAATGTTAGGGATGGAAAAATCACTTACTATGTTCCTTGTAGCTGAGATGCTGTGTACTGGCATTCGAATCACAGCAGGACATACCTGGATGTCAGCAAAGTCCCACAGGAAAGACCAGTGTTACTTTCTCCATGGTCTTTCCTCTCAAATCTGAAAAAGATAGGTGACAAGTGTGTTGAAAGACGAACGGTTTTCCCTGGGAACCTGCGAAGTCCCTTGGTTACTCCTAGTTTGAGGAAAGCCATGAAATCTAGCTCGATCCGTGTACAACTTCAGGGTGAAGAGATAGGTAGAGACAGCAACATCTCTTGGGTGGACACCTGCAAAAACCCATGGTCACTAAGGTGGTGAGGAACAGCATGATTACTTAACATGGAGGTGTGAAAATCCCTCAGTCACTACGAGGCTAAGGAGGTATTGTCACTAAGTTAGGGAGCAATGAAATTGCATGGTAGTATCTGTACTGATACCTAACCTGAAATCACATAAAACGAAACATGGTAACAAGTAATTTTTGGAAAATCATTTTACTTGTGTTGGTTTCAAAAGATCAGATGGTATGTACTGTGATTAAGGCCACATCATCACTTGCCTGGATAACAGCAAAGTCTCCTGTCAGCCACTGTTCTTAGGTTCCACACCATCTCCTCCTGAGACCCTGAAAATCATATCTATGTGTAAAAGGACACATCTTTTGTACAGGCACACAATGGAATTCTCCTATAGTGGGACAGGACCCAACAAACCTCCCTACATTCATGTGGAACTCTATAGGTCAAAACGTAGTTTTAGACAAGGACGTCTCTTGTATAAACACCTGCAGAGAGTCCAAGTTGGCTGTTGTGCTGATGAACACCATGAGGACTTACCTGCTTATCTGGAAATCCCTCAAAAACGAAATGGTCGTTTGACCCTTCTCATTGCATAGAGAAATAATAAGATCTTGTGCTTGCTCTCATAGTTCTACATAAATTGTAATTTATACCTTGGTATCCTTTGTATAAAACTTGGTCATGATAAATGTCGCAGATAGAAAAGTCACCTACCTTGCTGCTTGAAGATCAGATGGTGTGTACTGCGGTGAGAATCACATCATCCCTTACCTTGTTATCAGGAACAGCCAGGTGAGGGAACATTGTTAATCTCTCCCAATGTCTTACGTCCAATCTGAAAAACATGGGGGACAGTGGGTGGAAGTACACAGGTTTTCACTAGGAGTGCTGCAAATTCCAGTGGTCACATTAGGTGACAGGGAAGACCAATTGTATACCTGGCTTAAGGTAGACCTCCATCGTCCAAAATGTGGATGGAAACAATCACATCTCTTGAGTGAACACGTGCAAAGAGCTCATGGTCATTACTGTGATGAGAAAGAAGCATGACTAGCCTGGAGAACTGCAAAACACTCAGTCCCTACCAAGGTCCAGTATACTTTATCAGGAAGTAGGAATGAGATACACGTTACGCTTAATAGTGATGGTAGTGAAACTGTCATTTCTTACCTGAATTTCTGCATAAAGAACATGGTAATGATAAATGTTAGCGACAGGAGAGTCACTTACCTGGCTGCTTGAAAATCAGCTGCTGTATACTGTGGTTAGAAGCATATGACAACTAATATGGCTAACAGCAATGTCCCAAGGGAATGGCAATTGGTACTTTCTGTATGGTCTCTCCCTTCTTCTCAGAAGGACACATTGGATGAGTGTATTTAAAGACACATCATTTCAATGTGACTCTGAAAATTGCATTCATCCCATCAGGTTACAAGGTATCCTTATAATTTACCTGGGTTTCTGTACAACTCCTTGGTCAGAACTTAGTTGGAGACAATCACTTGTCTTGAGTGAATACCTGCTTAAAAACTCAAGATCAGTGCTGTGCTGAAAATCATGATGACTTGCCAGGATAACTGTAAAACCTTCAGTTCCTACCAAGGTTAAATATACATGATCAGTAGAGTAGGAATCAGCAATATCTCATGAGTATTAGCACTGGTAGTGAAACTATGAATTCTTACCTGAATTACTGTAGGAATATTTGGTAAAAATAAATGTTAGGGGCAGAAAAAAACTTACCTTGTTGTTGAAGAGCATATAGTGTTTATCAGGATTAGAATCACTTCATGGCTTACCTGGATATCAGCAAAGTTCCATGTGAAAGACAGTTGTTGCCTTCTCTATGATCTCTTCCCTTGGATCTGAAAAGGACATGTGACAAGTGTGATTAAAGCCACCTGTTTTCTTCTGGGCAAGTACAATGTGCCTCCGTCACTTCCAGTTTTAGGAAACCCATGGAAACTACCTGGATGGGTGTAGAACTTCAAGATGAAAACAAGAGAAGGCACCATCTTGAGAGGAAACCTGCCAAAAAACATGGCCATGACTACAGCCAGGAACACCAAGATGAGAATCCTGGATACCTGCAAATGCCTTAGTCACCAAATGCTTATTTCAATAATATTGTGAAGTGAGGAAGTTAAAAAAAGTCTAATGCTTGTTGTAGTGGTAGTAAAGATATGATTTCTGAGCTGAAATGCTGCATATAAAAGATAGCAGTAATAAATATTAGACACACACACAAAGAAAACATTGTTTTCTTAAGATCAGATGTTGTGTGTACTGTGGTAAGAATCGCATCATCACTCACCTGGATATCAGCAAAGTACTGGTGAAAGAAGGTTGTTACTCTCTCTCTCTGATGTCTTATGTTCAATTTGAAAAACATGGTGGAAAGTGTGGGAATACACAGGTTTTAACCAAGACTGCTGCAAAATTGACAGGTCACCTCATGTGACCTGGGAGCCCAATTGTATACCTGGATTAAAGGAGACCTCCATTGCCCAAAACATGGTTAGAAACAATCAGATTTCTTGAGTGAACACCTGCAAAGAGTTCATGGTTATTACTGTGATGAGAAATAAGGATGACTAACCTGGAGAACTGCAAAAGACTCAGTCCCTACCAAGGGCCAATATACTTTATCAAGAAAGTAGGAATGAGATACATGTTATGCAGAATAGTATCGGTAGTGAAACTGTTATTTCTTACCCGAATAACTGCATAAAGAATATGGTAATGATAAATGTTAGGGACGGGAGAATCACTTACCTGGTTGCTTTAAGATCAGATGGCGTATACTGTGGTCAGAAGCGTATGACAATTTACCAGGTTAACAGAAAAGTCCCACGGGAATGAAAATTGTTACTTTCTTCATGATCTCTTCCTTCTCCTATGAAAGACACATTGGACGAGTGTGTTTAAAGACACATCATTTCAGTGTGACTCTAAAAGTTGCATTTGTCCCATCTGGTGACAGAGGACCCTTATAGTCTGCCTGGGTTCCCATAGAACTCCTTGGTCAGAACGTAGTTGGAGACAATTACATCTTCTAAGTGAATACCTGCAAAGAGCTCACGATCATTTCTGTGCTGAAAATCACGATGACTTGCCTGGATAACTCCAAAGCCTTTGGTCAATATCAAGGTTAAATATACATGATCAGTTGAGTAGCAATCAGCAATATCTTATGCTTATTAGTCCTGGTAGTGAAATATCATTTCTAACCTTAAGTATCATTTCTAACTGCAGAACAATATGGTCATAATGTTAGAGATGGAAAAATCACTTACTATATTCCTATACACTTGGATGGTGTGCCCTTGCATTTGAATCACAGAATGGCTTACCTGGATGTCAGCAAACTCTTCCGGGAATGAGAAGTCCTCCTTTCTTCACGGTCTGTCCTCTCACATCTGGAAGAGGTAGATGAGAAATGTGTTGAAAGAAACACGGTTTTCCTGGTAAACCTGCAAGGTCCCTTGAACACTCCTAGTATGAGGAAAGCCATGAAATCTAGCTGGATCTGTGCACAACTTCAAGGTGAAAATATAGTTAGAGACAGCAACATCTCTTGGGTGGACACCTACAAGAACCCATGGTCATTACGGTGGTGAGGAAAAGCATGATGACTTCACCTGGATACCTACAAATTCCTCGGTGACTACGAGGCTAAGCACTTATTATCACTAAGTTAGGAAGCAGTGACATCGCATGCTGGTTAGTATCCGCAGTGACACTTTCATGCCCAATCAGAATTCCTGCAAAAAGAAACACAGCAAGAAGCAAGTTTAGAGAAACCATGTTACTTGCCTTGGTTTCTAAAGATCAGATGGTGTGTGCTGTGGTTAAGGACCACATCATCACCTGCATGGATGACAGCAAAGTCTCCTGTCAGCTACCATTCTTAGGTTCCACACGATCTCCTTCTGAGACCCTGAAAAACATATCATGTTTAAAGGACATATCTTTTCTACCTAAATACAAGACTTCTCTAGTGTGAAAGGTCCCACAAAACCACCCTGGGAACTTCATGGTCAAAACGTGATTGTATAAATACCTGCACAGAGTAGAAGTTCACTATTGTTCTGATAAACACCATGAGGGCTTACTTGCTTACGTGCAAATCCGTCTAAATTGAAATGGCTGTCTGATCTTTGTCCTTTCATAAATAAAATAATGAGATTTCATGCATGGTCTTGTAGTACTAGAGAAAATGTAATTTATTCCATGGGATCCTTCACATAAAACATGGTCACGATAAATGTTGGAGACAGGGAAGTCACTACCTGGGTTTCTGTAGAACTCCTTGGTCAGAACTTAGTTGGAGACAAACACATCTCTTGAGTGAATGACTGCAATTACTGTGCTGAAAAATCATGATGACTTGCTTGGAGAACTCCAAAACCTTCAGTCACTGACAAGAAGGTAAATATACATGATCAGTAGAGTAGGGATCAGCAATATCTCCTGATTATTAGTAGTGGTAGTGAAACTATCATTTCTTACTCGAATTACTGTAGGAACATACGGTAAAAATAAATGTTAGGCACAGAAAAAAAACTTACCTTGTTGTCGAAGTACATACGGTGTTTATTGTGATTAGAATCACTTCAGGCTTACCTGGATATCAGCGAAGTTCCACGTGAAAGACAGTTGTTCCTTTCTGTATAATCTCTTACCTGAGATCTGAAGAGGACATGTGATATATGTGCTTAAAGCCACCTGTTTTCTTCTGGGCAACTGCAAGGTCCCTTGGTCACTTGCAGTTTTAAAGAAACCCATGGAATCTACCTGGATGGGTGCAGAACTTCAAGATGAAAACAAGAGAAGGCACCATCTTGAGAGGAAACCTGCAAAAAACCATGACTATGACTATAGCCAAGAACACCAAGGTGAGATTCCTGGATACCTGTAAATGCCTCAGTCACCAAATACTTATTTCAAACTTTTTTTTTTTTTTTTTTTGGTGCTTTAAGTGAAGTTTACAAATCAAGTCAGTCTCTCATACGAAAACTTACATACACCTTGCTATGTACTCCGAGTTACTCTCCCCCTAACGGGACAGCACATTCCTCCTCTCCACCCTGTATTCCCCGTGTTAATTCAGCCAGCTCCTGTCCCCCTCTGCCTTCTCATCTCGCCTCCAGACAGAAGTTGCCCTGATGTGTCTTCTTGAGCCAAAAAACTCACTTCTCAAAAGTATCATTTTCTGTCTTATAGTCCAGTTGTCTTTGGGAATGGTTCTATTCTTGGACTAACAGAAGGTCCGGGGAACATGACCTTTGGAGTCCTTCTAATCTCAGTCAGACCATTAAGTCTGGTCTTTTTATGAAAATTTGAGGTCTGCATCCCACTGTTCGCCTGCTCCATCAGGGGTTCTCTGTTGTGTTCCCTATCAGGACAGACATCAGTTGTAGCCGGGCACCATCTAGTTCTTCTGGTCTGAGGCTGATGTAGTCTCTGGTTTATGTGGCCCATTTTGTCTCTTGGGCTCATAAGTACCTTGTGTCATTCTCCTTTGCTCCAGGTGGGCTGAGACCAATTGATGCATCTTAGATGGCCACTTGTTAGCATTTAAGACCCCAGACACCACTCACCAAAGTAGGATACAGAATGTTTTCTTAATATATTTTTTTATGCCACTTCACATAGATGCCCCCTGAAACCATCATCCCCAGACCCCACCACTGTTACTCTGGCCTTCAAAGTGTTCGGTTATATTCAGGAAACTTCTTTTCTTTTGGTTTAGTCCAGTTGTGCTGATCTCTCCTGTATTGTGTCTTTTCCTTCACCTAAATTAGTTCTCGTCTACTATCTAATTAGTGAATACCCATCTCTCTCCCTCCCTACCCTGTTAACCATCAAAGAATATTTTCTTCTGTGTTTAAGCTATCTCTTGAGTTCTTATAATAGTGGTCTCATACAATATTTGTCCTTTTGCAGCTGACTAATTTCACTAAGCATAATGCCTTCCAGATTTCTCCCTGTTATGAGATGCTTTACAGATTCATCATTGTTGTTTCTTGTTGCATAGTATTCCATTGTGTTAATATAACATAATTTATTTATCCATTCATCTGTTGATGGGCACCTTGGTTGCTTTCATCTTTTTGCTTTTGTAAACAGTGCTGCAATGAACGTGGGTGTGCATATATCTGTTCATGTGAAGGCTGTTATTTCTCTAGGATATATTCCAAGGAGTGGGATTGCTGGATTATATGGTAGTTCTACTTCTAGCTTTTTAAGGAAGTGCCAAAGCAATTTCCAAAGTGGCTGTACCATTTCACATTCCCACCAGCAGTGTATAAGTGTTCAAGTCTCTCTACAACCTCTCCAATATTTATTACTTTGTATTTTTTGGATTAATGCCAGCCTTGTTGGAGTGAGATGGTTTCTCATTGTAGTTTTGATTTGCATTTCTCGAATGGCTAATAATCATGAGCATCTGTTAGCTTCCTGAATGTTTTTTTGGTGAAATGTCTGTTCATATCCTTTGCCCATTTTTAATTGGGTTATTTGTCTTTTTGTTGTTAAGGTTTTACAGTATCATGTAGATCTTATAGATCAAACATTGATTGGCATTGTCATAGCCAAAAACTTTTTCCCAGTCTCTAGGTAATCTTTTTACTCTTTTGGTGAAGTCTTTGGTTGAGCATAGGTGTTTGTCTTTTAGGGGCTCCCAGTTATCTGGAGGTCAGCAGTTCAAATCTGCCAGGTGCTCCTTAGAAACTCTATCAGGCAGTTTTACTCTGTCAAAAAAATTTTTTTTTGTAGGGTCACTATGGATTGGAATCGACTCGATGGCAGTGGGTTTGTTTTTGTTTTGTTTTAGTTATCTGGTTTCTCTTCTGGTGTTTGTGCATTGTTAGTGATGTTTTGTATACTGTTTATGCCATGTCTTCCATGATCATTATTGTTTTAGACTTTATATTTAGCACTTTGATCCATTTTGAGTTAGTTTTTGTGCATGGTGTGAGGTATGGGTCCTGTTTCATTTTTTTGCAGATAGATACCCAGTTACACCAGCACTATTGTTAAACAGACTGTCTCTTCCCCATTTAACAGATTTTCGGCCTTTGTCAAATATCAGCTGCTCATATGTGTATGGATTTATGTCTGGATTCTCAATTCTGTTCCATTGGTGTATGTATCTGTTGTTGTACCAATAGTAGGCTGTTTTGACTACCATGGTGGTATAATACGTTGTAAAATCAGGTAGTGTGAATCCTCCCACTTTCTTCTTCTTTTTCAGTAATTCTTTACTTATCTGGAGCCCTTTTCCCTTCCATATGCAGTTGGTGATTTGTTTCTCCATCTCATTAAAAAATGTCATTGGAGTTTGAATCAAAACTGCATGGTATCTGTAGATCGCTTTGGGTAGAATAAACATTTTTAAAATGTTGAGTCTTCCTATCCATGAGCAAAATATGTTTTTCCACTTATGTAGGTCTCTTTTGGCTTCTTGCAGTAGTGTCTTGTAGTTTTCTTTGTATAGGTCTCTTACGTCTCTGGTTAGATTTATTCCTAAGTATTTTATCTTCTTGGGGGCTATTGTAAATGGTATTGATTTGGTGATTTCCTCTTCGATGTTCTCTTCGTTTGTGTAGAGGAATCCAACTGATTTTTGTATGTTTATCTTGTATCCTGATACTTTGCTGAACTCTTCTATTAGTTTCAGTAGTTTTCTTGAGAATTCTTTAGGGTTTTCTGTGTATAAGATCATGTTATCTGTAAATGTAGATACTTTTACTTCTTCCTTATCAATTTGGATGCCCTTTATTTCTTTATCTAGCCTAATTGGTCTGGGTAGAACTTCTAGCACAATGTTTAAGAAGATGGGTGATAAAGGACATCCTTGTCTGGTTCCTGTTCTCAAGGGGAATGCTTTCAGACTCTTTCCATTTAGGATGATGTTTGCTGTTGGCTTTGTATAAATGCCCTTTATTATGTTGAGGAATTTCCATTCTATTCCTATTTTGCTGAGAGTTTTTATAATGAATGGGTGTTGGACTTTGTCAGATGCCTTTTCTGCCTCAATTGATAAGATCATATGGTTCTCGTCTTTTATTTATATGATGGATTACATTGATTGTTTTTCTAATGTTAAACCATCCCTGCATACCTGGTATGAATCCCACTTGGTCATGGTGAATTCTTTTTTTGATATGTTGTTGAATTCTATTGGCTAGAATTTTGTTGAGGATTTTTGCATCTAAGTTCATGAGGGATATAGTCTGTAATTTTTTTTGTGGTGTCTTTACCTGGTTTTGGTATCAGGGATATGCTGGCATCACAGAATGAGTTTGAGGGTATTTCATCCTTTTCTATGATCTGAAATACCTTTAGTAGTACTGGTGTTAACTCTTCTTTGATTTATGTATCTTGAAGCCCTGTCACTGGGTGCATAAATATTTAATATGGTTATATCTATCGTCCCTTTAATCATTATATAGTGTCCTTCCTTATGCTTTGTGGTGGATTTAACTTTAAAGTCTATTTTGTCAGAAATTAATATTGTCACTTCTGCTCTTTTTTGATTGTTGTTTGCTTGATATATTTTTTTTCCATCCTTTGAGTTTTAGTTTGTTTGTGTCTCTAAGTCTAAGGTGTGTCTCTTGTAGCCAGCATATAGATGGATCATGGTTTTTTATCCATTCTGCCACTCTGTCTCTGTATTGGTGCATTTAGTCCATTTACATTCAGCGTAATTATGGATAGGTAGTGTGGTTTTTTGTTTTTTGGTTTTGTAGTATGGTTTAGTGCTGTCATTTTGATGTCTTTCTTTGTGTGTTGTTGACAGTTTTCTTTTTCCCACTTAATTTTTCGTGCTGAGTAGTTTATCTTTCTATATTGTCTTTTCTTCTTAATCATTGTTGATTTTGTTTTTGCTGAGTCTTTATTTTTTTCTTGTATTTTATTTTGATGAGTAGGATTGTTAGTCTCTTTTGTGGTTACCTTAATATTTATCCCTATTTTTCTAAGTTTAAACCTAACTTTAATTTCTTTATATCACCTTGACTTCCTCTCCACATGAAAGACCTAGGACTACATTTCTTAGTCCCTCTTTATTGTTTTAATGTTGTCTTCTTTTACATAATGACATCTCTGTTTCCCTGTTTTGAGTATTTTTTATCTTGATTTATTTTTGTGATTTCCCTATCTGGGTTGACATCTGGTTGCTCTGTCTTGTGTTCTAGTCTTGGGTTGATATCTAATATTATTGATTTTCTAACCAGAGAACTCCCTTTAGTATTTCTTGTAGTTTTGGTTTGGTTTTTATGAATTCCCTCAACTTCTGTTTTTCTGGAAATGTCCTAATTTCACCTTCATATTTGAGAGTCAGTTTTGCTGGATATATGATCCTTGGCTGGCAGATTTTTTCCTTCAATGCTTTATATAAGTCATCCCATTGCCTTCCTGCCTGTATGGTTTCTGCTGAGTAGTCCAAGCATATTCTTATTGACTCTCCTTTGTAGGTGACTTTTCGTTTATCCCTAGCTGCTCTTAATATTTATCTTTTGTTTTGGCAAGTTTAATTATAATATGTCTTGGTGACTTGTTTTTAAGATCTACCTTTTGTGGAGTTAGATAAGCATCTTGGATAGATATCTTCTCATCTTTCATGATATCAGGGAAGTTTTCTGCCAAGAAATCTTCAACAATTCTCTCTGTATTTTCTGTTATCCCTCCCTGTTCTGATACTCCAATCACTCATAGGTTATTTGTCTTGATAGAGTTCCACGTGATTCTTAGGGTTTCTTCATTTTTTAAAATTCTTTTATGTGATTTTTCTTTGAATATATTGGTGCCAAGTGTTTTATCTTTAATCTCACTAATCCTGCCTTCTGCTTCCTCAGTTCTGCTCCTCTTTCTATTGAGTGTTCTAATTCTGTAATTTTATTCTTAATCATCTGAATTTCTGATTGCTGTCTCTCTCTGGATTCTTGCAGCTTATTACATTTTTCATTATGTTTGTAAATAACCTTTTTAATTTCTTCAACTGCTTTATCTGTGTGTTCCTTGGCTTTTTCTGCGTTTTGCCTGATCTCGTTCCTGATGTCTTGAAGAGTTCTGTATATTAATCTTGTGTATTCTGCATCTGGTATTTCCAGGAAGACACCTTCATCTGCAAGTTTCCTTGATTCTTTGTTTTGAGAGCTTGCTGAAGCAATCATGGTCTGCTTCTTTATGTGATTTGATGTTGACTGTTCTGTCTGAGCCATCTATATGTTATTGTATGAGTTTATGTTTGCTTACTGTATCCTAGCTTCTTGCTTTGTTTTGTTTTGATATGCCCAAATAGGCTGCTTGAGACTGCTAGCTTGATTATTTGTGCCTTTGAAGCTCTAACGTCCTGTCACCAGATGGCTAGAGCTGTTACCAGGTATATGAGCCTAGGAGTACATTCACTTTTCTTGTATGGATTCAGCTCAGGTGTCCAGGTAGTTGGTCATCAAGTGTGTGGTACAGGCTCTGTCCTACAGTCTTAGAGGGGCAGGGGTGATTGGTGTAGGCACAGGTATCTGGTTGCAGCAGGGGGTCACGCTCTGAACAAGACAGGGGGCTGACAACGGTCCCCCGAGTGTCTGTGAGGATAGCGCATCCCTGTTCCCTAGAGCGCACAGGTGGGAAGGTTCTGCAGCCTGACCACAGGCACCCAGTGCTTTTGGTTCTAAGGACTGGAAGGTACCCTTTATCTTTGGACCTGTGTCACAGGTGGCTAGGTGATGTGGGTGGGGCCACCAGTCATTAGGCCCCTTATGTAGGTAGGTGAGAACCCTGTTTAATAGGCAACATGGTGTCAAACATCAAATATCCACCTTTCCACCGCACAGCTGAAACAGTTGCAGTCTGCCAACAAGGGCCTCTTCTCTTGGAATGGGCCCACATGGGTCCATGCAGGGGTGAAAGGTATTCAAAGTCTATGGATCGTTTGTGCCTGGACAGGAGTCGCTTCTGTCCTGAGCTCCCCAGCATAGTGGAGCTGACAGATTATCATTTCCCCAAATTGTGAATTTATTCCTTCTTCAAGGCTGGGAGAATGTCTCAGAGCATGCAGCAGGGCCTATCTCAGGCTCAGGGAAATTGACACCCACTGAAGCCGGCTTGGGGGCTAGGGCTGTGGTAAAATAAACACAAGTACTTAGCTTTTGCCGAGAGTGCCATTCTTCTCTGGTATCGGGGGTGTAAGTAGGCTGTGTGGCTTGTTGTCTCTACCTGAGGAAACCGCGTCTGGAATGCTACCTCCAGCCCTGCCGTAGTTGCTACATGGAATAGTGCCTGAGGGTTTCCGGCGATTCAGGTTTGGTAGCTCCTCGCTGCTTCTGAACCATCTCTCCCTACACCTCTACCACTCAGTCCCTTTTCTGACTTTGCCTTTGATGTTCAGGGCTCGTCATAAATATAATTGTTTCACTTGTTTTTTCGGGACTTTGTTGAAAGAGGGATCACCAGAAGCGTTTGACTACTTCGCCATCTTTGCCTCGCCCATTAACTCTTCTTTGAAAGTTTGGGTGAATTCTCCAGTGAAGCCGTCAGGGCCAGGGCTTTTTTTGGGGGGAGATTTTTAATTACATTTTCAATCTCTTCCTCTGTTATGGGATTATTTAGTTGTTCTACCTCTGTTTGTGTTAGTTTAGGTAGAGTGTGTTTGTAGAAATTTGTCCATTTCTCTTAGGTTTCAAATTGGTTAGAGTACAGTTGTTCATAGTAATCTGATATTTTCTTAATTTCAGTTGGTTCTGTGTGATATCGCCTATTTCTTTTCTTATTTGGGTTATTTGTTTCATCTCCTATTTTTCTCTTGTTAGTTTGGCCAGAGGTATATCGATTTTGTTAATTTTTTCCAAGAAGAAGCTTTTGGTCTTGATAACTCTTTCAGTTGTTTTTCTGTTCTCTATTCCATTTACTTGTGCTCTAATTTTTATTATTTGCTTTCTTCTGGTGCCTGAAGGTTTCTTTTGTTGCCTTCTATTTGTTCAAGTTGTAGGTATAATTCTTTATTTTGGCCCTTTCTTCTTTTTGGATGTGTGCAGTTATTGATATAAATTGACCTCTGAGCACTGCTTTTTCTGTGTCCCAAAGGTTCTGACAGGAAGTGTTTTCATTCTCATTGAATTCTATGAATTGCTTTATTTTTTCTTCTATAACCCAGTCGTTTTTGAGCAAGGTGTTGTTCAGTTTCCAAATGTTTAATTTCTTTTCCCTGCTTTTTCTGTTATTGATTTCTACTTTTATGGCTTTATGGTCAGAGAAGATGCTTTGTAATATTTCGATGTTTTGGATTCTGTTAAGGCTTGCTTTATGACCTAATATGTGGTCTATTCTAGAGAATGTTCCATGTGCATTGGAAAAAAAAGTAAACTTGGATGCTGTTGGGTGGAGTTTTCTGTATACGTCTATGAGGTCAAATTTGTTGATTGTGGCATTTAGCTCTTCTGTGTCTTTATTGAGCTTCTTTCTGGATGTTCTGTCCTTCACAGAAAGTGGTGTGTTGAAGTCACCTACTGTTATTGTGGAGCTGTCTATCTCACTTTTCAATGCTGTTACAGTTTATGTATCTTGAAGCCCTGTCGTTGGCTGCATAAATATTTCTTATTTACTTATGGTTATATCCTCCTGGTATATTGTCCCTTTAAGCATTATTTAGTTTTCTTCTGTATCCCTTGTGGTGGATTTTACTTTAAAGTCTATTCTGTCAGTAATTAATATTGCCACTCCTGCTCTTTTTTGATTGTTGTTTGCTTGATATGTTTTTTCCATCCTTTGAGTTTTAGTTTGTTTGTGTCTTTAAGGTGTGTCTCTTGTAGGCAGTATATAGATGGATCCTGTTTTTTTTCTTTATCTATTCTGCTACTCTGTTGGTGCATTCACTGTAATCATGGAGAGGTATGAGTTTAGTGCTGTCATTTTGATGTCTTTTTTTGTGTGTTGTTGACAGTTTGTTTTTTCCACTTAATTTTTTGTGCTGAGTGGTTTTTCTTTATATATTCTTTTCCTCTTTTTTCATTGTTGTTGATTTTGTTTTTGCTGAGTGTTTATGTTTTTCTTCTATTTTATTTTGATGTGTAGGATTGTTAGTTTCCTTTGTGGTTACCTTAATATTTATCCCTATTTTTCTAAGTTTAAACCAAACTTTTATTTCTTTATGTCACCTTGACTTCCTCTCCATATGAAAGATCTATGAGTACATCTTTTAGTCCTCTTTATTGATTTAACGTTGTCATCTTTTACATTATGACATCGATGTTTCCCTGTTTTTAGTGTTCTTTTTTTTTTTTAAATCAGTTTATTTTTGTGATTTCCCGATCTGGGTTGATATATGGTTGCTCTGTCCTCCGTTCTAGTCTTGGGTTGATATCTGATGTTATTGATTTTCTAACCAGAGTACTCCCTTTAGTATTTTTTGTAGTTTTGGTTTGGTTTTTGCAAATTCCCTAAACTTCTGTTTATCTGGAAATGTCCTAATTTTGCCTTCATATTTATTTGAGAGACAGTTTTGCTCGATATATGATTCTTGGCTGACAATTTTTATCCTTCAGTGCTTTATATATGTCATTCCATTGCCTTTTCGCCTGCATGTTTTCTGCCAAGTAGTCTGAGCTTATTCTTATTGGCTCTCCTTTGTAGCCACTCTTAAAATTCTCTTTTTATTTTTGGTTTTGGCAAGTTTGATTATAATATGTCGTGGTGACTTGCTTTTGGGATCTACCTTATGTGGGGTTCGATAAGCATCTTGAAGAGGTATCTTCTCACCTTTCATGATATCAGAGAAGTTTTCTACCAACAAATCTTCAACAATTCTCTCTGTATTTACTGTTCTTCCTTCCTATTCTGGTACTCCAATCACTTGTAGGTTATTTCTCTTGATAGAAACCCATATGATTCTTAGGGTTTCTTCATTTATTCTTTTATCTGGTTTTTCTTCAAATATATTGGTGCCAAGTGTTTTATCTTCATTCTCACTAATCCTGACTTCCATTTTGTCAGTTCTGCTCCTCTGACTTTCTATTGACTTGTCTAATTCTGAAATTTTATTGTTAATCTTCTGAATTTCTGATTGCTGTCTCTCTATGGATTCCTGCAGCCTGTTAAATTTTTCACTATGCTCCTGAATAACCTTCTGAATTTCTTCCACTGCTTTATCTGTGTGTTCCTTGGCTTGTTCTGTGTTTTGCCTGATCTCTTGAAGAGTTCTGTAAATTAATCTTTTGTATTCTGCCTGTGGTAATTCCAGGAATACCTCTTAGTCTGGAAGATTTCCTGATATTTTGTTTTGATATCTTGTTGAAGTGATTGTGGTCTGCTTCTTTATTTGATGTGATATTGACTGTTGTCTCCAAGCCATCTGTAAGTTATTGTATTATTTTATGTTCACTTACTGTATCTTAGCTCCTTGCTGCTTGAGAGCAGTAGCTTGATTATTTGCATGTTTGAAGCTCTAATGTCCTGTCACCACATGGCTAGAGCTGTTTCCATGTATATGAGACTAGGAGTCCACTTACTTTTCTTGTATGGATTCAGCTTAGGTGTCCAGGTAGTTGGTCACAAAGTGTATGGTGCAGTCTCTGTCCCACAATCTTAGAGGGGCAGGGGTGATTGGTGTGGGCACAGGTATCTGATTGCAGCAGGGAGTCACACTGTGCAAGGCAGGGGGCTGACAACCGTACCCTGAGTGTCTGTGAGGAAAGCATGTTCATGTTGCCTAGATCGCATAGGTGGGTGGGTTCTCCAGCTGGACCATGGGTAGGTACCCAAAGCTTTTGGTTGTAAGGCCTGGGAGGGACCACTCATCCTTGGACCCCTGTCTTGGGTGGCTAGGTGGCATGGGTGGAGCCACTACTCTTCAGCCCCTGATACGGGTAGGTGAGGACCCTGTCTAATAGGAGAACGGTGTCAGATGTCAAAAGCCCGCCTCTTCAGCACACAAGTGAAACAGGTGCAGTCAGATCTCAGGCATATACACCGTTGCAGTCTGCCGTCAAGGTTCTGACTCATAGCCGGCAAGGCCTAAGCTCCTTAAATGGGCCCACACAGGTCTGTGCAGGGGTGAAAGGCATTCAAAGTCCATGGACAAGTTCTGCCTGGACAGGAGCTGCTATCTACCATGAGTTCCTAGTTTAGGGGAGCCAGTAGATTATCTTTTCCCCCAACTGTTAATTTATTCCTTGTCCAAGGCTGGGAGAATGGCTCTGGGTGCACAGAAGGACCTATCTTAGGCCCAGGTAAACTGATAGCCACTGAAGCCAGCCTCAGGGCTGGGGGCACCATAAGATAGACACAAGTACTTAGCTTTTGCCAAGAGCGCTACTCTTCTCTGATTCCAGAGGCGTGAGTAGATTGTGCGGCTCGCTGACTGTCCCTGAGGAAACTGCATCCCGAACTCTGCCAGCTCTGCGTGGTCGCGCCAGGGGATCATGCCTGAGGGGCTTTGGTTCCCGCTGAGTCAAGTCTGGCAACTCCTCCCTGCTTCTGAACCATCTCTTCCTCCCCCTCCCACTCAGTCTGATTTCCTAACTTTGCCTTTGATGTTCAGGGCTCCTAACTTGTCATATATATAATGGCTCACTTGTTTTTTTGGGTTGTTGTTGTAAGAGGGATCACCGGAAGCATGTGACTACTCTGCCATCTAGGCCCCAACACCTCAACGTTATACTTAAATGAAAAAGTAGAAACATCCGATGTTTGTAGTACTGGTAGTAAATATATAATTTGTTACCTGAAATATTGCACATAAAAGATAGCAATAATAAATATAAGAGACAGAAAAATGACAGCATTGTTCTTAGAAGATCAGATGGTGTATACTGTGGTTAGAAACCTATGACAACTTACGAGGCTAACAGCAAAGTCCCACGGGAGTGACAGTTGTCTCCATTATCTCTTTCTTCTCATCTAAAAGACAGATTGGATGAGTGTGTTTAAAGACACATCATTTCGTTGAGATTGCAAAAATTGTATTTGTCCCATCAGGTAAAAGGAGGCCCTTATCATCTGTTTGGGTTCCCGTGAAATTTTTGGTCAGAACCTAGTTGGAGACAATGACGTGTTTTGAGTGAATACTTGCAAAGAGCTCCTGATCATTACTGTGCTGAAAAAACATGATGGCTTGCCTGGATAACTCCAAAACCTTCAGTAACTACCAAGGTTAATTATACATGATCGGTAGAGTAGTAATCAGCAATAGCTCATGCTAATTAGTACTAGTAGTGAAATGTCATTTCTTCCCTGAATTACTGCAGAACAAGATGGTAATGATAAATGTTAGAGATGGAAAAATCACTTACTATGTTCCTGGGTGCTCGGATGCTTTGTACTGGTATTCAAATCACAGCATGAATTATCTGGATATCAGCAAAGTCTCACAAGAATGAGCAGTGTTACTTTCTCCATCGTCTTTCCCCTCCAATCTGAAAAAGATAGTGACAAGTCTGTTAAAAGAAACACGATTTTCCTAGGAAACCTACAAAGTCCCTTGCTAACTCCTAGGTTAGGAGAAACCATGCAGTCTAGCTATCTGTGCACTGCTTCAAGGGTAAACATACTAAGAGACAGCAACATCTCTTGGGTGGACACCTGCAAAAACCCATGGTCACTAAGGTGGTGAGGAATAGCATGATGACTTCACCTGGATATCTGCAAATCCCTCAGTCACTACGAGGCTAAGCACCTATTGTCACTAAGTCAGGATGTAATGAAATTGCTAGCTACTTACTATCTATACTGATGCATTCATGCCTAACCTGAATTCTGGTTTAAAGAAATGTTTACGAGGAATCTTAGGGAAACCATTTTACTTGCCTTGGTTTCCAAAGATCAAATGATATGCGCTGTAGTTAAGGCCCACATCATCACTAGCCTGGACGAGAGCGAAGTCTCCCATCAGCCACGGTTCTTAGGATCCACATGCTCTCCTTCTGAGACCCTGAAAAACATATCTGTGTGTAGGAAGACACATTTTTCTACTGACAAACAAACGAAATCTCCTTTAGCGTGAGAGGATCTAGCATCTGCCTGGATACATGTGCAACTCCACAGTCAAAACAAAATTTCAGACAATGATGTGTCTTGTACAAACACCTGTAGAGAGTCTGAGTTTCCTAGTGTGGTGATGAACACTATGAGAATGTACCTGCATAGCTGCTAATCCCTGAAAACTAAAATGTGCATTTCAACCTTTTCATTGCATGAAAAATAACAAGATCTGGCGCGTGCTCTCCTAGTGCTGGAGAAAAAAGTACTTTATTCCATGACACCCTTCATATAAAACATGGTCTTGATAAATGTTGGAGACACAAAAGTCACTTACCTGGTTGTTTCAAGATCAGATGCTGTGTACTGCGGTGAGGATCACATCACCACTCACCTTGTTATCAGCAACACCCAGGTGAAGGGAGATGGTTAATCTCTCCCCGATGTCTGACGTCCAATCTGAAAAAACACAGGGTACGGCGTGTGGAAATACACAGATTTTCACCAGGACTGCTGCAGATTCCACTGGTCACATTAGGTGACGGGGGAGGCAGATTGTATACCTGGATTGAGGGAGACCTCCATCGTCCAAAGCGTGGACGGAAACAATCACGTCTCTTGAGTGAACACCTGCAAAGAGCTCACGGTCTTTACTGTGATGAGAAATAAGGATGAGTAACCTGGAGAACTGAAAAAGACTCGGTCCCTACCAAGGTTCAATATAATTTATCCAGAAAGTAGGAATGAGATATATGTTATGCTTAATAGTATCGATAGGGAAAGTGTCATTTCTTACTGCAATTACCACATAAAGAATATAGTAATGATAAATGTTAGGGACGGGGAATCACGTACCTGCTTGCTTGAAGATCAGACAGTCTATACTGTGCTTAGAAGCAGATGACAATTTACTGGCTAACAGCGAAGTTCCATGGGAATGACAAATGGCACTTTCTCCATGACCTCTTCCTTCTCATCTGAAAGAGAGAGTCGACTACTGTGTTTAAAGACACGGGATTTCAGTGTGACACTGAAAATTGCATTCATCCCACCCATCAAGTGACAGGGGACCCTTATAATCTACCTGGGTTTCCGTGAACTCCTCGGTCAGAACGTTGTTGGAGGCAATCCCGTCTCTTGAGTGAATACCTACAAAGAACTCAGGGTCATTACTGTGCTGTAAAAACACGATGGCTTGCCTAGATAACTCTAAAACCTTCAATCACTGCCAAGGTTAAATGTACATGATCAATAGAGTAGGAATCAGGAATCTCTCATGATTATTAGCACTCGTAGTGAAACTATCGATTCTTACCTGAATTACTGTAGGGAACGCATGGTAAAAAGAAATGCCAGGGGCAGGATGAAACTTACCTTGTTTTCGAAGAGGACATGGTATTTATCGCGATTAGAATGACTTCAGGGCTTACCTGGATATCCGCAAAGTTCCACATGAAAGACAGTTGTTGCTTTCTCTAGGATCTCTTCCCTCGGATCTGAAAAGGACATGTGATAAGTGTGATTAAAGCCACCTGTTTTCTTCTGGTCAACTGCGAGGTCCCTCCGTCCTTTCCAGTTTTAGGAAACCCATGGAATCTACCTGGATGTGTGTCGAACTTTAAGACGAAAACAGAGAGAAGGCACCAGCTAATAGGAAACCTGCCAAAAACCATGGTCATGACTACAGCCAGGAATACCAAGATGAGATTCCTGGACACTTGCAAATGCCTCAGTCAGCAAATGTTTATTTTTCGACATTATCGTAAAATGAAGAAGTAAAAACATCCGATGCTTGTAGTAGTGGTAAGGAAGCTATAATTTGTTACCTGAAGTGCTGCATATAAAAGAGAGCAATAATGAATGTTGGAGACAGAAAAAAAAAATACCATTGTCGTTTGAAGATCAAATGGTGTGGACTGTGGTAAGAATCCCATCACCTCTCACCCGGATATCACCAGAGTCCACGTGAATGAAGGTTGTTCCTCTCTCTCTGATGTCTTATGTTCAATCTGAAACATACAGTAGACAGCGTGTTGAAATACCCAGGTTGTCACCAGGACTGCTGTAAATTCCACTGGTCACATCAGGGGATAGGGGAGCCCAATCGTATACCTGGAAGAAGGTAGACCTCCATCGTGCAAAATGTGGTTGGAAACAATCATATCTCTTGAGTGAAGACCGGTAAAGAACTCATGGTCTTGACCGTCACGAGAGATAAGGATGACTAGCCTGGAAAACTGCAAAAAAGTCAGTCCCTACCAAGGTTCAATACACTTTTTCAGGAAAATAGGAATGAGATACATGTTCTTCTGAATAGTATCGGTAATGAGACTGTTGTTTCTCAACTGAATTACTGCATAAAGAAGATAGTAATGATGAATGTTAAGGACAAGAGAAATACTTACCTGGCTACTTGACGATCAGCGGGTGTATACTGTGGTCAGAAGCATATGACAACTTACCAGGCTATCAGCAAAGACCCATGGGAATGACAATTGTTCCTTTCTCCATGATCTCTTCCATCTCCTCCGAAAGACACACTGGACGAGTGTGATTAAAGACACATCATTTTAGTGTGACTCCGAAAATTGCATTCGTCCTGTTTGGTGACAGGGCATTCTTAGAGTCTACCTGGGTTCCCGTAGAACTTCTTGGTCAGAACTTAGTTGGAGACAATTACATCTTTTAAGTGAATACTTGCAAAGAGCTCATGATCATTACTGTGTTAAAAAATCATGATGACTTGCCTGGAGAACTCCAAAACCTTCTGTCACTTCCAAGGTCAAATATACATGATCAGTACAGTAGGAATCAGCAATATCTCATGATTATGATTACTGGTAGTGAAATGTCATTTCTAACCTGAATTACTGCACAACAACATTGTCCCCATAAGTGATAGAGATGAAAAAATCACTTACCGTGTTCCTACACACTCGGATGATGTATCCTTGCGTTCGAATCACAGCATGACTTACCTGGATTTCAGCAACCTCTGACGAGAATAAGTAGTGCTACTTCCTCCATGGTCTCTCCTCTCCAGTGTGAAAAAGATGGGTGACCAGTGTGTTGAAAGACGCATTGTTTCCTTGGGAAATGTTCAGAGAACCTTGGTCACTCCTAGTATGAGGAAAGTCATGAAATCAAGCTGGAGCCGTGGACAACTTCGAGGTGAAATCACAGACAGAGACAGCAACGCAGCCTGGGTGCACACGGGCAAAAACTCATGGTCACTACTGTGGTGAGGGACGGCAGGATGACTTAACCTGGATACCTGCAAATCCCTCAGTCACTTGGAGGCTGAGCACATATTATCACTAAGTTAGGAAGCAAGGAAGTAGCATTCTGGTGAGTATCTGTTGTGACAGTTTTATGCCTAACC
This sequence comes from Elephas maximus indicus, assembly GCF_024166365.1. Classification (NCBI taxonomy): domain Eukaryota; kingdom Metazoa; phylum Chordata; class Mammalia; order Proboscidea; family Elephantidae; genus Elephas; species Elephas maximus. The sequence continues at coordinate 166,406,975 of NC_064846.1, forward strand.
CGAATTCCTGTAAAACGAAACGTGGTAACAAGCAATTTCTGGAAAACCGTTTTACTTGCCTTGGTTTCTAAAGATCAGAAGGTATGTGCTACGGTTAAGGCCCACATCGTCATTTGCCTGGACGATAGCGAAGCTTCCCGTAAGTCACCATTCCTAGGTTCCCCACGATGTCCTCCTGAGACCCTGAAATTGATATCTGTGTGTAAAAGGACACATCTTTTCTGCGGGCACACAAGAGAATGATTCTCTAGTGTGGAAGGACCCAGCATATTTCCCTAGATTCACGTGGAACACCGTGGGTGAGGACTTAGTTTCAGACAGCGACATGTCTGTTATAAACTCCGGCAGAGAGTCCGAGTTTGCATTTGTCCTGATGAACGCCACAAGGACTTACCTCTACACATGCAAATCCCTCAAAACGGAAATGGCTGTTTGACAAGTTTTCATTATGTAAAGACAACGAGATCTCAAGCTTGCTCCCGTGGTTCTAAAGAAAATGCAATTTATTCTGTGAGATTGTTCATATAAAACATTTTCATGATAAATGTTGGAGACAGAAAAGTCCCTTACCTTGTTGCTTGAAGATCAGATGGCATGTAGTGTGGAGAGAAACACATGATCACTTACCTTGTGGTCATATGTTTAATCTCTCCCCGATGTCTTCCGTCCAATCTGAAAAACGTAGGATATGGTGTATGGAAATATGCAGGTTTTCACCAGGACTGCTGCAAATTCCACTGGTCACATCAGGGGACAGGGGAGCACACTCGTATACCTGGGCTAAGGTAGACCTCCATCGCCCAAAACGTGGATGGAAACAATCACATCTTGAGTGAACACCTGCAGAGAGCTCATGGTCATTACTGGGATGAGAAATAAGGATGAGTAGCCTGGAGAGCTACAAAAAACTCAGTCCCTACCAAGGCTCAATATACTTTATCTACAAGTAGGAACGAGCTATCTATTATGCTTAATAGTATCGATACTGAAAGTGTCATTTCTTACCTGAATTACCACATAAAGAACAGTTTAATGGTAAACGTTAGGGACAGGAGAATTACGTACCTGGTTGCTTGAAGATCAGATGGGCTATACTGTGGTTAGAAGCATATGACAACTTACCTGGCTAACAGCAAAGTCTCACGGGAACGACGAATGTTACTTTCTTCATGATCTCTTCCTTCTTATCTGAAAGAGAAATTGGACTACTGGGTTTAAGACACATGATTTCAGTGTGACTCTGAAAATTGCATTCATCCCATCAGGTGACAGGGGACCCTTATAATCTACCTGGGTTTCCGTGAACTCCTTGGTCAGAACTTTGTTGGACACAATCACATCTCTCGAGTGAATACCTGCAAAGAGCTCGTGATCATTAGCACGATGTAAAATCACGATGACTTCCCGGAGAACCCCAAAACCTGCGGTTACTACAAAGGTGAAATATATATGATCAGTGCAAAAGGGATCAGCAGTATCTCATGCTTATTATTACTGAGAGCGAAATGGCATTTCTTACCTGAATGACTGCAGAACAACATGGTCATGAGAAACGTTAAAGACGGAAAAATCAGTTACCGTGTTCCTGGAGGCTCGGATACTGTGTACCGACATTTGAATCACGGGATGACTTACCCGGATATCAGTAAATTCCCGTGGGAATGACCCGTGTTACATTCTCTATGGTCTCTCCTCCGCAGTCTGAGACAGATAGGTGACAAGTGTGTTGAAAGACACACGGTTTTGCTGGGAATCCTGCAACGTCCATTGGGCTCTCCTAGTAGGAGGAAAGGCACGAAATCCAGCTGAAACCGTGCACGAGTTCAAGGTGAAAACATAGTCAGAGATACCAACGTCTATCGGGTGGACACCTGCAAAACCCATGGTCACTACTCTGGGGAGGAACAGCATGACGAGTTCACCTGGATACCTGCAAACCCCTCAGTCACTACGAGGCTACGCACCTATTGTCACCAGGTTAGGATGTAATGAAATCCCTAGCTAGTTAGTTTCTGTAGTGATGCGTTCATGCCTAACCTGAACTCTGGTTTAAAGAAACGTGTTTACAAGGAATTTTAGGGAAACCATTTTACTTGCCCTGGTTTCTAAAGATCAGATGATGTGCGCTGTGGTTAAGGCCCACATCATCACTAGCCTGGATGAGAGCGAAGTCTCCCATCAGCCACTGTTCTTAGGATCCACCCGCTCTCCTTCCGAGACCCTGGAAAACATATCTGTGTGTAAAAAGACACAGTTTTTCTACTGGCAAACCAAAGAAATCTCCTCTAGCGCGAAAGGATCCAGCATCTCCCTGGATTCATGTGGAACTCCACGGTCAAAACGTAGATTCAGGCAGTGATGTGTCTTCTACAAACAGCTGTAGAGAGTCCAAGTTTCCTACTGTGGTGATGAACACCATGAGATCGTACCTGCATAGCTGCTAATCCCTGAAAACCAAAACGTGTGTTTCGCCCTCTTCATTGCACGAAGAAATAGTAAGATCTCGCGCGTGCTGTCCTAGGGCTGGGGAAAAATGTACATTATTCCGTGAGACCCTTCATATAAAACAAGGTCTTGATAAATGTTGGAGACACAAAAGTCACTTACCTGGTTGTTTGAAGATCAGATGCTGTGTACTGCGGTGAGGATCACATCACCACTCACCTTGTTATCAGCAACACCCAGGTGAAGGGAGATGGTTAATCTCTCCCCGATGTCTGACGTCCAATCTGAAAAAACACAGGGTACGGCGTGTGGAAATACACAGATTTTCACCAGGACTGCTGCAGATTCCACTGGTCACATTAGGTGACGGGGGAGGCAGATTGTATACCTGGATTGAGGGAGACCTCCATCGTCCAAAGCGTGGACGGAAACAATCACGTCTCTTGAGTGAACACCTGCAAAGAGCTCACGGTCTTTACTGTGATGAGAAATAAGGATGAGTAACCTGGAGAACTGAAAAAGACTCGGTCCCTACCAAGGTTCAATATAATTTATCCAGAAAGTAGGAATGAGATATATGTTATGCTTAATAGTATCGATAGGGAAAGTGTCATTTCTTACTGCAATTACCACATAAAGAATATAGTAATGATAAATGTTAGGGACGGGGAATCACGTACCTGCTTGCTTGAAGATCAGACAGTCTATACTGTGCTTAGAAGCAGATGACAATTTACTGGCTAACAGCGAAGTTCCATGGGAATGACAAATGGCACTTTCTCCATGATCTCTTCCTTCTCATCTGAAAGAGAGAGTCGACTACTGTGTTTAAAGACACGGGATTTCAGTGTGACACTGAAAATTGCATTCATCCCACCCATCAAGTGACAGGGGACCCTTATAATCTACCTGGGTTTCCGTGAACTCCTCGGTCAGAACGTTGTTGGAGGCAATCCCGTCTCTTGAGTGAATACCTACAAAGAACACAGGGTCATTACTGTGCTGTAAAAACACGATGGCTTGCCTAGATACCTCTAAAACCTTCAATCACTGCCAGGGTTAAATGTACATGATCAATAGAGTAGGAATCAGGAATCTCTCATGATTATTAGCACTCGTAGTGAAACTATCGATTCTTACCTGAATTACTGTAGGGAACGCATGGTAAAAAGAAATGCCAGGGGCAGGATGAAACTTAACCTTGTTTTCGAAGAGGACATGGTATTTATCGCGATGAGAATGACTTCAGGGCTTACCTGGATATCCGCAAAGTTCCACATGAAAGACAGTTGTTGCTTTCTCTAGGATCTCTTCCCTCGGATCTGAAAAGGACATGTGACAAGTGTGATTAAAGCCACCTGTTTTCTTCTGGTCAACTGCGAGGTCCCTCCGTCCTTTCCAGTTTTAGGAAACCCATGGAATCTACCTGGATGTGTGTCGAACTTTAAGACGAAAACAGAGAGAAGGCACCAGCTAATAGGAAACCTGCCAAAAACCATGGTCATGACTACAGCCAGGAATACCAAGATGAGATTCCTGGACACTTGCAAATGCCTCAGTCAGCAAATGTTTATTTTTCGACATTATCGTAAAATGAAGAAGTAAAAACATCCGATGCTTGTAGTAGTGGTAAGGAAGCTATAATTTGTTACCTGAAGTGCTGCATATAAAAGAGAGCAATAATGAATGTTGGAGACAGAAAAAAAAAATACCATTGTCGTTTGAAGATCAAATGGTGTGGACTGTGGTAAGAATCCCATCACCTCTCACCCGGATATCACCAGAGTCCACGTGAATGAAGGTTGTTCCTCTCTCTCTGATGTCTTATGTTCAATCTGAAACATACAGTAGACAGCGTGTTGAAATACCCAGGTTGTCACCAGGACTGCTGTAAATTCCACTGGTCACATCAGGGGATAGGGGAGCCCAATCGTATACCTGGAAGAAGGTAGACCTCCATCGTGCAAAATGTGGTTGGAAACAATCATATCTCTTGAGTGAAGACCGGTAAAGAACTCATGGTCTTGACCGTCACGAGAGATAAGGATGACTAGCCTGGAAAACTGCAAAAAAGTCAGTCCCTACCAAGGTTCAATACACTTTTTCAGGAAAATAGGAATGAGATACATGTTCTTCTGAATAGTATCGGTAATGAGACTGTTGTTTCTCAACTGAATTACTGCATAAAGAAGATAGTAATGATGAATGTTAAGGACAAGAGAAATACTTACCTGGCTACTTGACGATCAGCGGGTGTATACTGTGGTCAGAAGCATATGACAACTTACCAGGCTATCAGCAAAGACCCATGGGAATGACAATTGTTCCTTTCTCCATGATCTCTTCCATCTCCTCCGAAAGACACACTGGACGAGTGTGATTAAAGACACATCATTTTAGTGTGACTCCGAAAATTGCATTCGTCCTGTTTGGTGACAGGGCATTCTTAGAGTCTACCTGGGTTCCCGTAGAACTTCTTGGTCAGAACTTAGTTGGAGACAATTACATCTTTTAAGTGAATACTTGCAAAGAGCTCATGATCATTACTGTGTTAAAAAATCATGATGACTTGCCTGGAGAACTCCAAAACCTTCTGTCACTTCCAAGGTCAAATATACATGATCAGTACAGTAGGAATCAGCAATATCTCATGATTATGATTACTGGTAGTGAAATGTCATTTCTAACCTGAATTACTGCACAACAACATTGTCCCCATAAGTGATAGAGATGAAAAAATCACTTACCGTGTTCCTACACACTCGGATGATGTATCCTTGCGTTCGAATCACAGCATGACTTACCTGGATTTCAGCAACCTCTGACGAGAATAAGTAGTGCTACTTCCTCCATGGTCTCTCCTCTCCAGTGTGAAAAAGATGGGTGACCAGTGTGTTGAAAGACGCATTGTTTCCTTGGGAAATGTTCAGAGAACCTTGGTCACTCCTAGTATGAGGAAAGTCATGAAATCAAGCTGGAGCCGTGGACAACTTCGAGGTGAAATCACAGACAGAGACAGCAACGCAGCCTGGGTGCACACGGGCAAAAACTCATGGTCACTACTGTGGTGAGGGACGGCAGGATGACTTAACCTGGATACCTGCAAATCCCTCAGTCACTTGGAGGCTGAGCACATATTATCACTAAGTTAGGAAGCAAGGAAGTAGCATTCTGGTGAGTATCTGTTGTGACAGTTTTATGCCTAACCCGAATTCCTGTAAAACGAAACGTGGTAACAAGCAATTTCTGGAAAACCGTTTTACTTGCCTTGGTTTCTAAAGATCAGAAGGTATGTGCTACGGTTAAGGCCCACATCGTCATTTGCCTGGACGATAGCGAAGCTTCCCGTAAGTCACCATTCCTAGGTTCCCCACGATGTCCTCCTGAGACCCTGAAATTGATATCTGTGTGTAAAAGGACACATCTTTTCTGCGGGCACACAAGAGAATGATTCTCTAGTGTGGAAGGACCCAGCATATTTCCCTAGATTCACGTGGAACACCGTGGGTGAGGACTTAGTTTCAGACAGCGACATGTCTGTTATAAACTCCGGCAGAGAGTCCGAGTTTGCATTTGTCCTGATGAACGCCACAAGGACTTACCTCTACACATGCAAATCCCTCAAAACGGAAATGGCTGTTTGACAAGTTTTCATTATGTAAAGACAACGAGATCTCAAGCTTGCTCCCGTGGTTCTAAAGAAAATGCAATTTATTCTGTGAGATTGTTCATATAAAACATTTTCATGATAAATGTTGGAGACAGAAAAGTCCCTTACCTTGTTGCTTGAAGATCAGATGGCATGTAGTGTGGAGAGAAACACATGATCACTTACCTTGTGGTCATATGTTTAATCTCTCCCCGATGTCTTCCGTCCAATCTGAAAAACGTAGGATATGGTGTATGGAAATATGCAGGTTTTCACCAGGACTGCTGCAAATTCCACTGGTCACATCAGGGGACAGGGGAGCACACTCGTATACCTGGGCTAAGGTAGACCTCCATCGCCCAAAACGTGGATGGAAACAATCACATCTTGAGTGAACACCTGCAGAGAGCTCATGGTCATTACTGGGATGAGAAATAAGGATGAGTAGCCTGGAGAGCTACAAAAAACTCAGTCCCTACCAAGGCTCAATATACTTTATCTACAAGTAGGAACGAGCTATCTATTATGCTTAATAGTATCGATACTGAAAGTGTCATTTCTTACCTGAATTACCACATAAAGAACAGTTTAATGGTAAACGTTAGGGACAGGAGAATTACGTACCTGGTTGCTTGAAGATCAGATGGGCTATACTGTGGTTAGAAGCATATGACAACTTACCTGGCTAACAGCAAAGTCTCACGGGAACGACGAATGTTACTTTCTTCATGATCTCTTCCTTCTTATCTGAAAGAGAAATTGGACTACTGGGTTTAAGACACATGATTTCAGTGTGACTCTGAAAATTGCATTCATCCCATCAGGTGACAGGGGACCCTTATAATCTACCTGGGTTTCCGTGAACTCCTTGGTCAGAACTTTGTTGGACACAATCACATCTCTCGAGTGAATACCTGCAAAGAGCTCGTGATCATTAGCACGATGTAAAATCACGATGACTTCCCGGAGAACCCCAAAACCTGCGGTTACTACAAAGGTGAAATATATATGATCAGTGCAAAAGGGATCAGCAGTATCTCATGCTTATTATTACTGAGAGCGAAATGGCATTTCTTACCTGAATGACTGCAGAACAACATGGTCATGAGAAACGTTAAAGACGGAAAAATCAGTTACCGTGTTCCTGGAGGCTCGGATACTGTGTACCGACATTTGAATCACGGGATGACTTACCTGGATATCAGTAAATTCCCGTGGGAATGACCCGTGTTACATTCTCTATGGTCTCTCCTCCGCAGTCTGAGACAGATAGGTGACAAGTGTGTTGAAAGACACACGGTTTTGCTGGGAATCCTGCAACGTCCATTGGGCTCTCCTAGTAGGAGGAAAGGCACGAAATCCAGCTGAAACCGTGCACGAGTTCAAGGTGAAAACATAGTCAGAGATACCAACGTCTATCGGGTGGACACCTGCAAAACCCATGGTCACTACTCTGGGGAGGAACAGCATGACGAGTTCACCTGGATACCTGCAAACCCCTCAGTCACTACGAGGCTACGCACCTATTGTCACCAGGTTAGGATGTAATGAAATCCCTAGCTAGTTAGTTTCTGTAGTGATGCGTTCATGCCTAACCTGAACTCTGGTTTAAAGAAACGTGTTTACAAGGAATTTTAGGGAAACCATTTTACTTGCCCTGGTTTCTAAAGATCAGATGATGTGCGCTGTGGTTAAGGCCCACATCATCACTAGCCTGGATGAGAGCGAAGTCTCCCATCAGCCACTGTTCTTAGGATCCACCCGCTCTCCTTCCGAGACCCTGGAAAACATATCTGTGTGTAAAAAGACACAGTTTTTCTACTGGCAAACCAAAGAAATCTCCTCTAGCGCGAAAGGATCCAGCATCTCCCTGGATTCATGTGGAACTCCACGGTCAAAACGTAGATTCAGGCAGTGATGTGTCTTCTACAAACAGCTGTAGAGAGTCCAAGTTTCCTACTGTGGTGATGAACACCATGAGATCGTACCTGCATAGCTGCTAATCCCTGAAAACCAAAACGTGTGTTTCGCCCTCTTCATTGCACGAAGAAATAGTAAGATCTCGCGCGTGCTGTCCTAGGGCTGGGGAAAAATGTACATTATTCCGTGAGACCCTTCATATAAAACAAGGTCTTGATAAATGTTGGAGACACAAAAGTCACTTACCTGGTTGTTTGAAGATCAGATGCTGTGTACTGCGGTGAGGATCACATCACCACTCACCTTGTTATCAGCAACACCCAGGTGAAGGGAGATGGTTAATCTCTCCCCGATGTCTGACGTCCAATCTGAAAAAACACAGGGTACGGCGTGTGGAAATACACAGATTTTCACCAGGACTGCTGCAGATTCCACTGGTCACATTAGGTGACGGGGGAGGCAGATTGTATACCTGGATTGAGGGAGACCTCCATCGTCCAAAGCGTGGACGGAAACAATCACGTCTCTTGAGTGAACACCTGCAAAGAGCTCACGGTCTTTACTGTGATGAGAAATAAGGATGAGTAACCTGGAGAACTGAAAAAGACTCGGTCCCTACCAAGGTTCAATATAATTTATCCAGAAAGTAGGAATGAGATATATGTTATGCTTAATAGTATCGATAGGGAAAGTGTCATTTCTTACTGCAATTACCACATAAAGAATATAGTAATGATAAATGTTAGGGACGGGGAATCACGTACCTGCTTGCTTGAAGATCAGACAGTCTATACTGTGCTTAGAAGCAGATGACAATTTACTGGCTAACAGCGAAGTTCCATGGGAATGACAAATGGCACTTTCTCCATGATCTCTTCCTTCTCATCTGAAAGAGAGAGTCGACTACTGTGTTTAAAGACACGGGATTTCAGTGTGACACTGAAAATTGCATTCATCCCACCCATCAAGTGACAGGGGACCCTTATAATCTACCTGGGTTTCCGTGAACTCCTCGGTCAGAACGTTGTTGGAGGCAATCCCGTCTCTTGAGTGAATACCTACAAAGAACACAGGGTCATTACTGTGCTGTAAAAACACGATGGCTTGCCTAGATACCTCTAAAACCTTCAATCACTGCCAGGGTTAAATGTACATGATCAATAGAGTAGGAATCAGGAATCTCTCATGATTATTAGCACTCGTAGTGAAACTATCGATTCTTACCTGAATTACTGTAGGGAACGCATGGTAAAAAGAAATGCCAGGGGCAGGATGAAACTTAACCTTGTTTTCGAAGAGGACATGGTATTTATCGCGATGAGAATGACTTCAGGGCTTACCTGGATATCCGCAAAGTTCCACATGAAAGACAGTTGTTGCTTTCTCTAGGATCTCTTCCCTCGGATCTGAAAAGGACATGTGACAAGTGTGATTAAAGCCACCTGTTTTCTTCTGGTCAACTGCGAGGTCCCTCCGTCCTTTCCAGTTTTAGGAAACCCATGGAATCTACCTGGATGTGTGTCGAACTTTAAGACGAAAACAGAGAGAAGGCACCAGCTAATAGGAAACCTGCCAAAAACCATGGTCATGACTACAGCCAGGAATACCAAGATGAGATTCCTGGACACTTGCAAATGCCTCAGTCAGCAAATGTTTATTTTTCGACATTATCGTAAAATGAAGAAGTAAAAACATCCGATGCTTGTAGTAGTGGTAAGGAAGCTATAATTTGTTACCTGAAGTGCTGCATATAAAAGAGAGCAATAATGAATGTTGGAGACAGAAAAAAAAAATACCATTGTCGTTTGAAGATGAAATGGTGTGGACTGTGGTAAGAATCCCATCACCTCTCACCCGGATATCACCAGAGTCCACGTGAATGAAGGTTGTTACTCTCTCTCTGATGTCTTATGTTCAATCTGAAACATACAGTAGACAGCGTGTTGAAATACCCAGGTTGTCACCAGGACTGCTGTAAATTCCACTGGTCACATCAGGGGATAGGGGAGCCCAACCGTATACATGGAAGAAGGTAGACCTCCATCGTGCAAAATGTGGTTGGAAACAATCATATCTCTTGAGTGAAGACCGGTAAAGAACTCATGGTCTTGACCGTCACGAGAAATAAGGATGACTAGCCTGGAAAACTGCAAAAAAGTCAGTCCCTACCAAGGTTCAATACACTTTATCAGGAAAGTAGGAATGAGATACATGTTCTTCTGAATAGTATCGGTAATGAGACTGTTGTTTCTCAACTGAATTACTGCATAAAGAAGATAGTAATGATAAATGTTAAGGACAAGAGAAATACTTACCTGGCTACTTGACGATCAGCGGGTGTATACTGTGGTCAGAAGCATATGACAACTTACCAGGCTATCAGCAAAGACCCATGGGAATGACAATTGTTCCTTTCTCCATGATCTCTTCCATGTCCTCCGAAAGACACACTGGACGAGTGTGATTAAAGACACATCATTTTAGTGTGACTCCGAAAATTGCATTCGTCCTGTTTGGTGACAGGGCATTCTTAGAGTCTACCTGGGTTCCCGTAGAACTTCTTGGTCGGAACTTAGTTGGAGACAATTACATCTTTTAAGTGAATACTTGCAAAGAGCTCATGATCATTACTGTGTTAAAAAATCATGATGACTTGCCTGGAGAACTCCAAAACCTTCTGTCACTTCCAAGGTCAAATATACATGATCAGTACAGTAGGAATCAGCAATATCTCATGATTATGATTACTGGTAGTGAAATGTCATTTCTAACCTGAATTACTGCACAACAACATTGTCCCCATAAGTGATAGAGATGAAAAAATCACTTACCGTGTTCCTACACACTCGGATGATGTATCCTTGCGTTCGAATCACAGCATGACTTACCTGGATTTCAGCAACCTCTGACGAGAATAAGTAGTGCTACTTCCTCCATGGTCTCTCCTCTCCAGTGTGAAAAAGATGGGTGACCAGTGTGTTGAAAGACGCATTGTTTCCTTGGGAAATGTTCAGAGAACCTTGGTCACTCCTAGTATGAGGAAAGTCATGAAATCAAGCTGGAGCCGTGGACAACTTCGAGGTGAAATCACAGACAGAGACAGCAACGCAGCCTGGGTGCACACGGGCAAAAACTCATGGTCACTACTGTGGTGAGGGACGGCAGGATGACTTAACCTGGATACCTGCAAATCCCTCAGTCACTTGGAGGCTGAGCACATATTATCACTAAGTTAGGAAGCAAGGAAGTAGCATTCTGGTGAGTATCTGTTGTGACAGTTTTATGCCTAACCCGAATTCCTGTAAAACGAAACGTGGTAACAAGCAATTTCTGGAAAACCGTTTTACTTGCCTTGGTTTCTAAAGATCAGAAGGTATGTGCTACGGTTAAGGCCCACATCGTCATTTGCCTGGACGATAGCGAAGCTTCCCGTAAGTCACCATTCCTAGGTTCCCCACGATGTCCTCCTGAGACCCTGAAATTGATATCTGTGTGTAAAAGGACACATCTTTTCTGCGGGCACACAAGAGAATGATTCTCTAGTGTGGAAGGACCCAGCATATTTCCCTAGATTCACGTGGAACACCGTGGGTGAGGACTTAGTTTCAGACAGCGACATGTCTGTTATAAACTCCGGCAGAGAGTCCGAGTTTGCATTTGTCCTGATGAACGCCACAAGGACTTACCTCTACACATGCAAATCCCTCAAAACGGAAATGGCTGTTTGACAAGTTTTCATTACGTAAAGACAACGAGATCTCAAGCTTGCTCCCGTGGTTCTAAAGAAAATGCAATTTATTCTGTGAGATTGTTCATATAAAACATTTTCATGATAAATGTTGGAGACAGAAAAGTCCCTTACCTTGTTGCTTGAAGATCAGATGGCATGTAGTGTGGAGAGAAACACATGATCACTTACCTTGTGGTCATATGTTTAATCTCTCCCCGATGTCTTCCGTCCAATCTGAAAAACGTAGGATATGGTGTATGGAAATATGCAGGTTTTCACCAGGACTGCTGCAAATTCCACTGGTCACATCAGGGGACAGGGGAGCACACTCGTATACCTGGGCTAAGGTAGACCTCCATCGCCCAAAACGTGGATGGAAACAATCACATCTTGAGTGAACACCTGCAGAGAGCTCATGGTCATTACTGGGATGAGAAATAAGGATGAGTAGCCTGGAGAGCTACAAAAAACTCAGTCCCTACCAAGGCTCAATATACTTTATCTACAAGTAGGAACGAGCTATCTATTATGCTTAATAGTATCGATACTGAAAGTGTCATTTCTTACCTGAATTACCACATAAAGAACAGTTTAATGGTAAACGTTAGGGACAGGAGAATTACGTACCTGGTTGCTTGAAGATCAGATGGGCTATACTGTGGTTAGAAGCATATGACAACTTACCTGGCTAACAGCAAAGTCTCACGGGAACGACGAATGTTACTTTCTTCATGATCTCTTCCTTCTTATCTGAAAGAGAAATTGGACTACTGGGTTTAAGACACATGATTTCAGTGTGACTCTGAAAATTGCATTCATCCCATCAGGTGACAGGGGACCCTTATAATCTACCTGGGTTTCCGTGAACTCCTTGGTCAGAACTTTGTTGGACACAATCACATCTCTCGAGTGAATACCTGCAAAGAGCTCGTGATCATTAGCACGATGTAAAATCACGATGACTTCCCGGAGAACCCCAAAACCTGCGGTTACTACAAAGGTGAAATATATATGATCAGTGCAAAAGGGATCAGCAGTATCTCATGCTTATTATTACTGAGAGCGAAATGGCATTTCTTACCTGAATGACTGCAGAACAACATGGTCATGAGAAACGTTAAAGACGGAAAAATCAGTTACCGTGTTCCTGGAGGCTCGGATACTGTGTACCGACATTTGAATCACGGGATGACTTACCCGGATATCAGTAAATTCCCGTGGGAATGACCCGTGTTACATTCTCTATGGTCTCTCCTCCGCAGTCTGAGACAGATAGGTGACAAGTGTGTTGAAAGACACACGGTTTTGCTGGGAATCCTGCAACGTCCATTGGGCTCTCCTAGTAGGAGGAAAGGCACGAAATCCAGCTGAAACCGTGCACGAGTTCAAGGTGAAAACATAGTCAGAGATACCAACGTCTATCGGGTGGACACCTGCAAAAACCCATGGTCACTACTCTGGGGAGGAACAGCATGACGAGTTCACCTGGATACCTGCAAACCCCTCAGTCACTACGAGGCTACGCACCTATTGTCACCAGGTTAGGATGTAATGAAATCCCTAGCTAGTTAGTTTCTGTAGTGATGCGTTCATGCCTAACCTGAACTCTGGTTTAAAGAAACGTGTTTACAAGGAATTTTAGGGAAACCATTTTACTTGCCCTGGTTTCTAAAGATCAGATGATGTGCGCTGTGGTTAAGGCCCACATCATCACTAGCCTGGATGAGAGCGAAGTCTCCCATCAGCCACTGTTCTTAGGATCCACCCGCTCTCCTTCCGAGACCCTGGAAAACATATCTGTGTGTAAAAAGACACAGTTTTTCTACTGGCAAACCAAAGAAATCTCCTCTAGCGCGAAAGGATCCAGCATCTCCCTGGATTCATGTGGAACTCCATGGTCAAAACGTAGATTCAGGCAGTGATGTGTCTTCTACAAACAGCTGTAGAGAGTCCAAGTTTCCTACTGTGGTGATGAACACCATGAGATCGTACCTGCATAGCTGCTAATCCCTGAAAACCAAAACGTGTGTTTCGCCCTCTTCATTGCACGAAGAAATAGTAAGATCTCGCGCGTGCTGTCCTAGGGCTGGGGAAAAATGTACATTATTCCGTGAGACCCTTCATATAAAACAAGGTCTTGATAAATGTTGGAGACACAAAAGTCACTTACCTGGTTGTTTGAAGATCAGATGCTGTGTACTGCGGTGAGGATCACATCACCACTCACCTTGTTATCAGCAACACCCAGGTGAAGGGAGATGGTTAATCTCTCCCCGATGTCTGACGTCCAATCTGAAAAAACACAGGGTACGGCGTGTGGAAATACACAGATTTTCACCAGGACTGCTGCAGATTCCACTGGTCACATTAGGTGACGGGGGAGGCAGATTGTATACCTGGATTGAGGGAGACCTCCATCGTCCAAAGCGTGGACGGAAACAATCACGTCTCTTGAGTGAACACCTGCAAAGAGCTCACGGTCTTTACTGTGATGAGAAATAAGGATGAGTAACCTGGAGAACTGAAAAAGACTCGGTCCCTACCAAGGTTCAATATAATTTATCCAGAAAGTAGGAATGAGATATATGTTATGCTTAATAGTATCGATAGGGAAAGTGTCATTTCTTACTGCAATTACCACATAAAGAATATAGTAATGATAAATGTTAGGGACGGGGAATCACGTACCTGCTTGCTTGAAGATCAGACAGTCTATACTGTGCTTAGAAGCAGATGACAATTTACTGGCTAACAGCGAAGTTCCATGGGAATGACAAATGGCACTTTCTCCATGATCTCTTCCTTCTCATCTGAAAGAGAGAGTCGACTACTGTGTTTAAAGACACGGGATTTCAGTGTGACACTGAAAATTGCATTCATCCCACCCATCAAGTGACAGGGGACCCTTATAATCTACCTGGGTTTCCGTGAACTCCTCGGTCAGAACGTTGTTGGAGGCAATCCCGTCTCTTCAGTGAATACCTACAAAGAACTCAGGGTCATTACTGTGCTGTAAAAACACGATGGCTTGCCTAGATACCTCTAAAACCTTCAATCACTGCCAGGGTTAAATGTACATGATCAATAGAGTAGGAATCAGGAATCTCTCATGATTATTAGCACTCGTAGTGAAACTATCGATTCTTACCTGAATTACTGTAGGGAACGCATGGTAAAAAGAAATGCCAGGGGCAGGATGAAACTTAACCTTGTTTTCGAAGAGGACATGGTATTTATCGCGATGAGAATGACTTCAGGGCTTACCTGGATATCCGCAAAGTTCCACATGAAAGACAGTTGTTGCTTTCTCTAGGATCTCTTCCCTCGGATCTGAAAAGGACATGTGACAAGTGTGATTAAAGCCACCTGTTTTCTTCTGGTCAACTGCGAGGTCCCTCCGTCCTTTCCAGTTTTAGGAAACCCATGGAATCTACCTGGATGTGTGTCGAACTTTAAGACGAAAACAGAGAGAAGGCACCAGCTAATAGGAAACCTGCCAAAAACCATGGTCATGACTACAGCCAGGAATACCAAGATGAGATTCCTGGACACTTGCAAATGCCTCAGTCAGCAAATGTTTATTTTTCGACATTATCGTAAAATGAAGAAGTAAAAACATCCGATGCTTGTAGTAGTGGTAAGGAAGCTATAATTTGTTACCTGAAGTGCTGCATATAAAAGAGAGCAATAATGAATGTTGGAGACAGAAAAAAAAAATACCATTGTCGTTTGAAGATGAAATGGTGTGGACTGTGGTAAGAATCCCATCACCTCTCACCCGGATATCACCAGAGTCCACGTGAATGAAGGTTGTTACTCTCTCTCTGATGTCTTATGTTCAATCTGAAACATACAGTAGACAGCGTGTTGAAATACCCAGGTTGTCACCAGGACTGCTGTAAATTCCACTGGTCACATCAGGGGATAGGGGAGCCCAACCGTATACATGGAAGAAGGTAGACCTCCATCGTGCAAAATGTGGTTGGAAACAATCATATCTCTTGAGTGAAGACCGGTAAAGAACTCATGGTCTTGACCGTCACGAGAAATAAGGATGACTAGCCTGGAAAACTGCAAAAAAGTCAGTCCCTACCAAGGTTCAATACACTTTATCAGGAAAGTAGGAATGAGATACATGTTCTTCTGAATAGTATCGGTAATGAGACTGTTGTTTCTCAACTGAATTACTGCATAAAGAAGATAGTAATGATAAATGTTAAGGACAAGAGAAATACTTACCTGGCTACTTGACGATCAGCGGGTGTATACTGTGGTCAGAAGCATATGACAACTTACCAGGCTATCAGCAAAGACCCATGGGAATGACAATTGTTCCTTTCTCCATGATCTCTTCCATGTCCTCCGAAAGACACACTGGACGAGTGTGATTAAAGACACATCATTTTAGTGTGACTCCGAAAATTGCATTCGTCCTGTTTGGTGACAGGGCATTCTTAGAGTCTACCTGGGTTCCCGTAGAACTTCTTGGTCGGAACTTAGTTGGAGACAATTGCATCTTTTAAGTGAATACTTGCAAAGAGCTCATGATCATTACTGTGTTAAAAAATCATGATGACTTGCCTGGAGAACTCCAAAACCTTCTGTCACTTCCAAGGTCAAATATACATGATCAGTACAGTAGGAATCAGCAATATCTCATGATTATGATTACTGGTAGTGAAATGTCATTTCTAACCTGAATTACTGCACAACAACATTGTCCCCATAAGTGATAGAGATGAAAAAATCACTTACCGTGTTCCTACACACTCGGATGATGTATCCTTGCGTTCGAATCACAGCATGACTTACCTGGATTTCAGCAACCTCTGACGAGAATAAGTAGTGCTACTTCCTCCATGGTCTCTCCTCTCCAGTGTGAAAAAGATGGGTGACCAGTGTGTTTAAAGACGCATTGTTTCCTTGGGAAATGTTCAGAGAACCTTGGTCACTCCTAGTATGAGGAAAGTCATGAAATCAAGCTGGAGCCGTGGACAACTTCGAGGTGAAATCACAGACAGAGACAGCAACGCAGCCTGGGTGCACACGGGCAAAAACTCATGGTCACTACTGTGGTGAGGGACGGCAGGATGACTTAACCTGGATACCTGCAAATCCCTCAGTCACTTGGAGGCTGAGCACACATTATCACTAAGTTAGGAAGCAAGGAAGTAGCATTCTGGTGAGTATCTGTCGTGACAGTTTTATGCCTAACCCGAATTCCTGTAAAACGAAACGTGGTAACAAGCAATTTCTGGAAAACCATTTTACTTGCCTTGGTTTCTAAAGATCAGAAGGTATGTGCTACGGTTAAGGCCCACATCGTCATTTGCCTGGACGATAGCGAAGCTTCCCGTAAGTCACCATTCCTAGGTTCCCCACGATGTCCTCCTGAGACCCTGAAATTGATATCTGTGTGTAAAAGGACACATCTTTTCTGCGGGCACACAAGAGAATGATTCTCTAGTGTGGAAGGACCCAGCATATTTCCCTAGATTCACGTGGAACACCGTGGGTGAGGACTTAGTTTCAGACAGCGACATGTCTGTTATAAACTCCGGCAGAGAGTCCGAGTTTGCATTTGTCCTGATGAACGCCACAAGGACTTACCTCTACACATGCAAATCCCTCAAAACGGAAATGGCTGTTTGACAAGTTTTCATTACGTAAAGACAACGAGATCTCAAGCTTGCTCCCGTGGTTCTAAAGAAAATGCAATTTATTCTGTGAGATTGTTCATATAAAACATTTTCATGATAAATGTTGGAGACAGAAAAGTCCCTTACCTTGTTGCTTGAAGATCAGATGGCATGTAGTGTGGAGAGAAACACATGATCACTTACCTTGTGGTCATATGTTTAATCTCTCCCCGATGTCTTCCGTCCAATCTGAAAAACGTAGGATATGGTGTATGGAAATATGCAGGTTTTCACCAGGACTGCTGCAAATTCCACTGGTCACATCAGGGGACAGGGGAGCACACTCGTATACCTGGGCTAAGGTAGACGTCCATCGCCCAAAACGTGGATGGAAACAATCACATCTTGAGTGAACACCTGCAGAGAGCTCATGGTCATTACTGGGATGAGAAATAAGGATGAGTAGCCTGGAGAGCTACAAAAAACTCAGTCCCTACCAAGGCTCAATATACTTTATCTACAAGTAGGAACGAGCTATCTATTATGCTTAATAGTATCGATACTGAAAGTGTCATTTCTTACCTGAATTACCACATAAAGAACAGTTTAATGGTAAACGTTAGGGACAGGAGAATTACGTACCTGGTTGCTTGAAGATCAGATGGGCTATACTGTGGTTAGAAGCATATGACAACTTACCTGGCTAACAGCAAAGTCTCACGGGAACGACGAATGTTACTTTCTTCATGATCTCTTCCTTCTTATCTGAAAGAGAAATTGGACTACTGGGTTTAAGACACATGATTTCAGTGTGACTCTGAAAATTGCATTCATCCCATCAGGTGACAGGGGACCCTTATAATCTACCTGGGTTTCCGTGAACTCCTTGGTCAGAACTTTGTTGGACACAATCACATCTCTCGAGTGAATACCTGCAAAGAGCTCGTGATCATTAGCACGATGTAAAATCACGATGACTTCCCGGAGAACCCCAAAACCTGCGGTTACTACAAAGGTGAAATATATATGATCAGTGCAAAAGGGATCAGCAGTATCTCATGCTTATTATTACTGAGAGCGAAATGGCATTTCTTACCTGAATGACTGCAGAACAACATGGTCATGAGAAACGTTAAAGACGGAAAAATCAGTTACCGTGTTCCTGGAGGCTCGGATACTGTGTACCGACATTTGAATCACGGGATGACTTACCCGGATATCAGTAAATTCCCGTGGGAATGACCCGTGTTACATTCTCTATGGTCTCTCCTCCGCAGTCTGAGACAGATAGGTGACAAGTGTGTTGAAAGACACACGGTTTTGCTGGGAATCCTGCAACGTCCATTGGGCTCTCCTAGTAGGAGGAAAGGCACGAAATCCAGCTGAAACCGTGCACGAGTTCAAGGTGAAAACATAGTCAGAGATACCAACGTCTATCGGGTGGACACCTGCAAAAACCCATGGTCACTACTCTGGGGAGGAACAGCATGACGAGTTCACCTGGATACCTGCAAACCCCTCAGTCACTACGAGGCTACGCACCTATTGTCACCAGGTTAGGATGTAATGAAATCCCTAGCTAGTTAGTTTCTGTAGTGATGCGTTCATGCCTAACCTGAACTCTGGTTTAAAGAAACGTGTTTACAAGGAATTTTAGGGAAACCATTTTACTTGCCCTGGTTTCTAAAGATCAGATGATGTGCGCTGTGGTTAAGGCCCACATCATCACTAGCCTGGATGAGAGCGAAGTCTCCCATCAGCCACTGTTCTTAGGATCCACCCGCTCTCCTTCCGAGACCCTGGAAAACATATCTGTGTGTAAAAAGACACAGTTTTTCTACTGGCAAACCAAAGAAATCTCCTCTAGCGCGAAAGGATCCAGCATCTCCCTGGATTCATGTGGAACTCCACGGTCAAAACGTAGATTCAGGCAGTGATGTGTCTTCTACAAACAGCTGTAGAGAGTCCAAGTTTCCTACTGTGGTGATGAACACCATGAGATCGTACCTGCATAGCTGCTAATCCCTGAAAACCAAAACGTGTGTTTCGCCCTCTTCATTGCACGAAGAAATAGTAAGATCTCGCGCGTGCTGTCCTAGGGCTGGGGAAAAATGTACATTATTCCGTGAGACCCTTCATATAAAACAAGGTCTTGATAAATGTTGGAGACACAAAAGTCACTTACCTGGTTGTTTGAAGATCAGATGCTGTGTACTGCGGTGAGGATCACATCACCACTCACCTTGTTATCAGCAACACCCAGGTGAAGGGAGATGGTTAATCTCTCCCCGATGTCTGACGTCCAATCTGAAAAAACACAGGGTACGGCGTGTGGAAATACACAGATTTTCACCAGGACTGCTGCAGATTCCACTGGTCACATTAGGTGACGGGGGAGGCAGATTGTATACCTGGATTGAGGGAGACCTCCATCGTCCAAAGCGTGGACGGAAACAATCACGTCTCTTGAGTGAACACCTGCAAAGAGCTCACGGTCTTTACTGTGATGAGAAATAAGGATGAGTAACCTGGAGAACTGAAAAAGACTCGGTCCCTACCAAGGTTCAATATAATTTATCCAGAAAGTAGGAATGAGATATATGTTATGCTTAATAGTATCGATAGGGAAAGTGTCATTTCTTACTGCAATTACCACATAAAGAATATAGTAATGATAAATGTTAGGGACGGGGAATCACGTACCTGCTTGCTTGAAGATCAGACAGTCTATACTGTGCTTAGAAGCAGATGACAATTTACTGGCTAACAGCGAAGTTCCATGGGAATGACAAATGGCACTTTCTCCATGATCTCTTCCTTCTCATCTGAAAGAGAGAGTCGACTACTGTGTTTAAAGACACGGGATTTCAGTGTGACACTGAAAATTGCATTCATCCCACCCATCAAGTGACAGGGGACCCTTATAATCTACCTGGGTTTCCGTGAACTCCTCGGTCAGAACGTTGTTGGAGGCAATCCCGTCTCTTCAGTGAATACCTACAAAGAACTCAGGGTCATTACTGTGCTGTAAAAACACGATGGCTTGCCTAGATACCTCTAAAACCTTCAATCACTGCCAGGGTTAAATGTACATGATCAATAGAGTAGGAATCAGGAATCTCTCATGATTATTAGCACTCGTAGTGAAACTATCGATTCTTACCTGAATTACTGTAGGGAACGCACGGTAAAAAGAAATGCCAGGGGCAGGATGAAACTTAACCTTGTTTTCGAAGAGGACATGGTATTTATCGCGATGAGAATGACTTCAGGGCTTACCTGGATATCCGCAAAGTTCCACATGAAAGACAGTTGTTGCTTTCTCTAGGATCTCTTCCCTCGGATCTGAAAAGGACATGTGACAAGTGTGATTAAAGCCACCTGTTTTCTTCTGGTCAACTGCGAGGTCCCTCCGTCCTTTCCAGTTTTAGGAAACCCATGGAATCTACCTGGATGTGTGTCGAACTTTAAGACGAAAACAGAGAGAAGGCACCAGCTAATAGGAAACCTGCCAAAAACCATGGTCATGACTACAGCCAGGAATACCAAGATGAGATTCCTGGACACTTGCAAATGCCTCAGTCAGCAAATGTTTATTTTTCGACATTATCGTAAAATGAAGAAGTAAAAACATCCGATGCTTGTAGTAGTGGTAAGGAAGCTATAATTTGTTACCTGAAGTGCTGCATATAAAAGAGAGCAATAATGAATGTTGGAGACAGAAAAAAAAAATACCATTGTCGTTTGAAGATGAAATGGTGTGGACTGTGGTAAGAATCCCATCACCTCTCACCCGGATATCACCAGAGTCCACGTGAATGAAGGTTGTTACTCTCTCTCTGATGTCTTATGTTCAATCTGAAACATACAGTAGACAGCGTGTTGAAATACCCAGGTTGTCACCAGGACTGCTGTGAAATCCACTGGTCACATCAGGGGATAGGGGAGCCCAACCGTATACATGGAAGAAGGTAGACCTCCATCGTGCAAAATGTGGTTGGAAACAATCATATCTCTTGAGTGAAGACCGGTAAAGAACTCATGGTCTTGACCGTCACGAGAAATAAGGATGACTAGCCTGGAAAACTGCAAAAAAGTCAGTCCCTACCAAGGTTCAATACACTTTATCAGGAAAGTAGGAATGAGATACATGTTCTTCTGAATAGTATCGGTAATGAGACTGTTGTTTCTCAACTGAATTACTGCATAAAGAAGATAGTAATGATAAATGTTAAGGACAAGAGAAATACTTACCTGGCTACTTGACGATCAGCGGGTGTATACTGTGGTCAGAAGCATATGACAACTTACCAGGCTATCAGCAAAGACCCATGGGAATGACAATTGTTCCTTTCTCCATGATCTCTTCCATGTCCTCCGAAAGACACACTGGACGAGTGTGATTAAAGACACATCATTTTAGTGTGACTCCGAAAATTGCATTCGTCCTGTTTGGTGACAGGGCATTCTTAGAGTCTACCTGGGTTCCCGTAGAACTTCTTGGTCGGAACTTAGTTGGAGACAATTACATCTTTTAAGTGAATACTTGCAAAGAGCTCATGATCATTACTGTGTTAAAAAATCATGATGACCTGCCTGGAGAACTCCAAAACCTTCTGTCACTTCCAAGGTCAAATATACATGATCAGTACAGTAGGAATCAGCAATATCTCATGATTATGATTACTGGTAGTGAAATGTCATTTCTAACCTGAATTACTGCACAACAACATTGTCCCCATAAGTGATAGAGATGAAAAAATCACTTACCGTGTTCCTACACACTCGGATGATGTATCCTTGCGTTCGAATCACAGCATGACTTACCTGGATTTCAGCAACCTCTGACGAGAATAAGTAGTGCTACTTCCTCCATGGTCTCTCCTCTCCAGTGTGAAAAAGATGGGTGACCAGTGTGTTTAAAGACGCATTGTTTCCTTGGGAAATGTTCAGAGAACCTTGGTCACTCCTAGTATGAGGAAAGTCATGAAATCAAGCTGGAGCCGTGGACAACTTCGAGGTGAAATCACAGACAGAGACAGCAACGCAGCCTGGGTGCACACGGGCAAAAACTCATGGTCACTACTGTGGTGAGGGACGGCAGGATGACTTAACCTGGATACCTGCAAATCCCTCAGTCACTTGGAGGCTGAGCACACATTATCACTAAGTTAGGAAGCAAGGAAGTAGCATTCTGGTGAGTATCTGTCGTGACAGTTTTATGCCTAACCCGAATTCCTGTAAAACGAAACGTGGTAACAAGCAATTTCTGGAAAACCATTTTACTTGCCTTGGTTTCTAAAGATCAGAAGGTATGTGCTACGGTTAAGGCCCACATCGTCATTTGCCTGGACGATAGCGAAGCTTCCCGTAAGTCACCATTCCTAGGTTCCCCACGATGTCCTCCTGAGACCCTGAAATTGATATCTGTGTGTAAAAGGACACATCTTTTCTGCGGGCACACAAGAGAATGATTCTCTAGTGTGGAAGGACCCAGCATATTTCCCTAGATTCACGTGGAACACCGTGGGTGAGGACTTAGTTTCAGACAGCGACATGTCTGTTATAAACTCCGGCAGAGAGTCCGAGTTTGCATTTGTCCTGATGAACGCCACAAGGACTTACCTCTACACATGCAAATCCCTCAAAACGGAAATGGCTGTTTGACAAGTTTTCATTACGTAAAGACAACGAGATCTCAAGCTTGCTCCCGTGGTTCTAAAGAAAATGCAATTTATTCTGTGAGATTGTTCATATAAAACATTTTCATGATAAATGTTGGAGACAGAAAAGTCCCTTACCTTGTTGCTTGAAGATCAGATGGCATGTAGTGTGGAGAGAAACACATGATCACTTACCTTGTGGTCATATGTTTAATCTCTCCCCGATGTCTTCCGTCCAATCTGAAAAACGTAGGATATGGTGTATGGAAATATGCAGGTTTTCACCAGGACTGCTGCAAATTCCACTGGTCACATCAGGGGACAGGGGAGCACACTCGTATACCTGGGCTAAGGTAGACGTCCATCGCCCAAAACGTGGATGGAAACAATCACATCTTGAGTGAACACCTGCAGAGAGCTCATGGTCATTACTGGGATGAGAAATAAGGATGAGTAGCCTGGAGAGCTACAAAAAACTCAGTCCCTACCAAGGCTCAATATACTTTATCTACAAGTAGGAACGAGCTATCTATTATGCTTAATAGTATCGATACTGAAAGTGTCATTTCTTACCTGAATTACCACATAAAGAACAGTTTAATGGTAAACGTTAGGGACAGGAGAATTACGTACCTGGTTGCTTGAAGATCAGATGGGCTATACTGTGGTTAGAAGCATATGACAACTTACCTGGCTAACAGCAAAGTCTCACGGGAACGACGAATGTTACTTTCTTCATGATCTCTTCCTTCTTATCTGAAAGAGAAATTGGACTACTGGGTTTAAGACACATGATTTCAGTGTGACTCTGAAAATTGCATTCATCCCATCAGGTGACAGGGGACCCTTATAATCTACCTGGGTTTCCGTGAACTCCTTGGTCAGAACTTTGTTGGACACAATCACATCTCTCGAGTGAATACCTGCAAAGAGCTCGTGATCATTAGCACGATGTAAAATCACGATGACTTCCCGGAGAACCCCAAAACCTGCGGTTACTACAAAGGTGAAATATATATGATCAGTGCAAAAGGGATCAGCAGTATCTCATGCTTATTATTACTGAGAGCGAAATGGCATTTCTTACCTGAATGACTGCAGAACAACATGGTCATGAGAAACGTTAAAGACGGAAAAATCAGTTACCGTGTTCCTGGAGGCTCGGATACTGTGTACCGACATTTGAATCACGGGATGACTTACCCGGATATCAGTAAATTCCCGTGGGAATGACCCGTGTTACATTCTCTATGGTCTCTCCTCCGCAGTCTGAGACAGATAGGTGACAAGTGTGTTGAAAGACACACGGTTTTGCTGGGAATCCTGCAGCGTCCATTGGGCTCTCCTAGTAGGAGGAAAGGCACGAAATCCAGCTGAAACCGTGCACGAGTTCAAGGTGAAAACATAGTCAGAGATACCAACGTCTATCGGGTGGACACCTGCAAAAACCCATGGTCACTACTCTGGGGAGGAACAGCATGACGAGTTCACCTGGATACCTGCAAACCCCTCAGTCACTACGAGGCTACGCACCTATTGTCACCAGGTTAGGATGTAATGAAATCCCTAGCTAGTTAGTTTCTGTAGTGATGCGTTCATGCCTAACCTGAACTCTGGTTTAAAGAAACGTGTTTACAAGGAATTTTAGGGAAACCATTTTACTTGCCCTGGTTTCTAAAGATCAGATGATGTGCGCTGTGGTTAAGGCCCACATCATCACTAGCCTGGATGAGAGCGAAGTCTCCCATCAGCCACTGTTCTTAGGATCCACCCGCTCTCCTTCCGAGACCCTGGAAAACATATCTGTGTGTAAAAAGACACAGTTTTTCTACTGGCAAACCAAAGAAATCTCCTCTAGCGCGAAAGGATCCAGCATCTCCCTGGATTCATGTGGAACTCCACGGTCAAAACGTAGATTCAGGCAGTGATGTGTCTTCTACAAACAGCTGTAGAGAGTCCAAGTTTCCTACTGTGGTGATGAACACCATGAGATCGTACCTGCATAGCCGCTAATCCCTGAAAACCAAAACGTGTGTTTCGCCCTCTTCATTGCACGAAGAAATAGTAAGATCTCGCGCGTGCTGTCCTAGGGCTGGGGAAAAATGTACATTATTCCGTGAGACCCTTCATATAAAACAAGGTCTTGATAAATGTTGGAGACACAAAAGTCACTTACCTGGTTGTTTGAAGATCAGATGCTGTGTACTGCGGTGAGGATCACATCACCACTCACCTTGTTATCAGCAACACCCAGGTGAAGGGAGATGGTTAATCTCTCCCCGATGTCTGACGTCCAATCTGAAAAAACACAGGGTACGGCGTGTGGAAATACACAGATTTTCACCAGGACTGCTGCAGATTCCACTGGTCACATTAGGTGACGGGGGAGGCAGATTGTATACCTGGATTGAGGGAGACCTCCATCGTCCAAAGCGTGGACGGAAACAATCACGTCTCTTGAGTGAACACCTGCAAAGAGCTCACGGTCTTTACTGTGATGAGAAATAAGGATGAGTAACCTGGAGAACTGAAAAAGACTCGGTCCCTACCAAGGTTCAATATAATTTATCCAGAAAGTAGGAATGAGATATATGTTATGCTTAATAGTATCGATAGGGAAAGTGTCATTTCTTACTGCAATTACCACATAAAGAATATAGTAATGATAAATGTTAGGGACGGGGAATCACGTACCTGCTTGCTTGAAGATCAGACAGTCTATACTGTGCTTAGAAGCAGATGACAATTTACTGGCTAACAGCGAAGTTCCATGGGAATGACAAATGGCACTTTCTCCATGATCTCTTCCTTCTCATCTGAAAGAGAGAGTCGACTACTGTGTTTAAAGACACGGGATTTCAGTGTGACACTGAAAATTGCATTCATCCCACCCATCAAGTGACAGGGGACCCTTATAATCTACCTGGGTTTCCGTGAACTCCTCGGTCAGAACGTTGTTGGAGGCAATCCCGTCTCTTCAGTGAATACCTACAAAGAACTCAGGGTCATTATTGTGCTGTAAAAACACGATGGCTTGCCTAGATACCTCTAAAACCTTCAATCACTGCCAGGGTTAAATGTACATGATCAATAGAGTAGGAATCAGGAATCTCTCATGATTATTAGCACTCGTAGTGAAACTATCGATTCTTACCTGAATTACTGTAGGGAACGCACGGTAAAAAGAAATGCCAGGGGCAGGATGAAACTTAACCTTGTTTTCGAAGAGGACATGGTATTTATCGCGATGAGAATGACTTCAGGGCTTACCTGGATATCCGCAAAGTTCCACATGAAAGACAGTTGTTGCTTTCTCTAGGATCTCTTCCCTCGGATCTGAAAAGGACATGTGACAAGTGTGATTAAAGCCACCTGTTTTCTTCTGGTCAACTGCGAGGTCCCTCCGTCCTTTCCAGTTTTAGGAAACCCATGGAATCTACCTGGATGTGTGTCGAACTTTAAGACGAAAACAGAGAGAAGGCACCAGCTAATAGGAAACCTGCCAAAAACCATGGTCATGACTACAGCCAGGAATACCAAGATGAGATTCCTGGACACTTGCAAATGCCTCAGTCAGCAAATGTTTATTTTTCGACATTATCGTAAAATGAAGAAGTAAAAACATCCGATGCTTGTAGTAGTGGTAAGGAAGCTATAATTTGTTACCTGAAGTGCTGCATATAAAAGAGAGCAATAATGAATGTTGGAGACAGAAAAAAAAAATACCATTGTCGTTTGAAGATGAAATGGTGTGGACTGTGGTAAGAATCCCATCACCTCTCACCCGGATATCACCAGAGTCCACGTGAATGAAGGTTGTTACTCTCTCTCTGATGTCTTATGTTCAATCTGAAACATACAGTAGACAGCGTGTTGAAATACCCAGGTTGTCACCAGGACTGCTGTAAATTCCACTGGTCACATCAGGGGATAGGGGAGCCCAACCGTATACATGGAAGAAGGTAGACCTCCATCGTGCAAAATGTGGTTGGAAACAATCATATCTCTTGAGTGAAGACCGGTAAAGAACTCATGGTCTTGACCGTCACGAGAAATAAGGATGACTAGCCTGGAAAACTGCAAAAAAGTCAGTCCCTACCAAGGTTCAATACACTTTATCAGGAAAGTAGGAATGAGATACATGTTCTTCTGAATAGTATCGGTAATGAGACTGTTGTTTCTCAACTGAATTACTGCATAAAGAAGATAGTAATGATAAATGTTAAGGACAAGAGAAATACTTACCTGGCTACTTGACGATCAGCGGGTGTATACTGTGGTCAGAAGCATATGACAACTTCCCAGGCTATCAGCAAAGACCCATGGGAATGACAATTGTTCCTTTCTCCATGATCTCTTCCATGTCCTCCGAAAGACACACTGGACGAGTGTGATTAAAGACACATCATTTTAGTGTGACTCCGAAAATTGCATTCGTCCTGTTTGGTGACAGGGCATTCTTAGAGTCTACCTGGGTTCCCGTAGAACTTCTTGGTCGGAACTTAGTTGGAGACAATTACATCTTTTAAGTGAATACTTGCAAAGAGCTTATGATCATTACTGTGTTAAAAAATCATGATGACCTGCCTGGAGAACTCCAAAACCTTCTGTCACTTCCAAGGTCAAATATACATGATCAGTACAGTAGGAATCAGCAATATCTCATGATTATGATTACTGGTAGTGAAATGTCATTTCTAACCTGAATTACTGCACAACAACATTGTCCCCATAAGTGATAGAGATGAAAAAATCACTTACCGTGTTCCTACACACTCGGATGATGTATCCTTGCGTTCGAATCACAGCATGACTTACCTGGATTTCAGCAACCTCTGACGAGAATAAGTAGTGCTACTTCCTCCATGGTCTCTCCTCTCCAGTGTGAAAAAGATGGGTGACCAGTGTGTTTAAAGACGCATTGTTTCCTTGGGAAATGTTCAGAGAACCTTGGTCACTCCTAGTATGAGGAAAGTCATGAAATCAAGCTGGAGCCGTGGACAACTTCGAGGTGAAATCACAGACAGAGACAGCAACGCAGCCTGGGTGCACACGGGCAAAAACTCATGGTCACTACTGTGGTGAGGGACGGCAGGATGACTTAACCTGGATACCTGCAAATCCCTCAGTCACTTGGAGGCTGAGCACACATTATCACTAAGTTAGGAAGCAAGGAAGTAGCATTCTGGTGAGTATCTGTCGTGACAGTTTTATGCCTAACCCGAATTCCTGTAAAACGAAACGTGGTAACAAGCAATTTCTGGAAAACCATTTTACTTGCCTTGGTTTCTAAAGATCAGAAGGTATGTGCTACGGTTAAGGCCCACATCGTCATTTGCCTGGACGATAGCGAAGCTTCCCGTAAGTCACCATTCCTAGGTTCCCCACGATGTCCTCCTGAGACCCTGAAATTGATATCTGTGTGTAAAAGGACACATCTTTTCTGCGGGCACACAAGAGAATGATTCTCTAGTGTGGAAGGACCCAGCATATTTCCCTAGATTCACGTGGAACACCGTGGGTGAGGACTTAGTTTCAGACAGCGACATGTCTGTTATAAACTCCGGCAGAGAGTCCGAGTTTGCATTTGTCCTGATGAACGCCACAAGGACTTACCTCTACACATGCAAATCCCTCAAAACGGAAATGGCTGTTTGACAAGTTTTCATTACGTAAAGACAACGAGATCTCAAGCTTGCTCCCGTGGTTCTAAAGAAAATGCAATTTATTCTGTGAGATTGTTCATATAAAACATTTTCATGATAAATGTTGGAGACAGAAAAGTCCCTTACCTTGTTGCTTGAAGATCAGATGGCATGTAGTGTGGAGAGAAACACATGATCACTTACCTTGTGGTCATATGTTTAATCTCTCCCCGATGTCTTCCGTCCAATCTGAAAAACGTAGGATATGGTGTATGGAAATATGCAGGTTTTCACCAGGACTGCTGCAAATTCCACTGGTCACATCAGGGGACAGGGGAGCACACTCGTATACCTGGGCTAAGGTAGACCTCCATCGCCCAAAACGTGGATGGAAACAATCACATCTTGAGTGAACACCTGCAGAGAGCTCATGGTCATTACTGGGATGAGAAATAAGGATGAGTAGCCTGGAGAGCTACAAAAAACTCAGTCCCTACCAAGGCTCAATATACTTTATCTACAAGTAGGAACGAGCTATCTATTATGCTTAATAGTATCGATACTGAAAGTGTCATTTCTTACCTGAATTACCACATAAAGAACAGTTTAATGGTAAACGTTAGGGACAGGAGAATTACGTACCTGGTTGCTTGAAGATCAGATGGGCTATACTGTGGTTAGAAGCATATGACAACTTACCTGGCTAACAGCAAAGTCTCACGGGAACGACGAATGTTACTTTCTTCATGATCTCTTCCTTCTTATCTGAAAGAGAAATTGGACTACTGGGTTTAAGACACATGATTTCAGTGTGACTCTGAAAATTGCATTCATCCCATCAGGTGACAGGGGACCCTTATAATCTACCTGGGTTTCCGTGAACTCCTTGGTCAGAACTTTGTTGGACACAATCACATCTCTCGAGTGAATACCTGCAAAGAGCTCGTGATCATTAGCACGATGTAAAATCACGATGACTTCCCGGAGAACCCCAAAACCTGCGGTTACTACAAAGGTGAAATATATATGATCAGTGCAAAAGGGATCAGCAGTATCTCATGCTTATTATTACTGAGAGCGAAATGGCATTTCTTACCTGAATGACTGCAGAACAACATGGTCATGAGAAACGTTAAAGACGGAAAAATCAGTTACCGTGTTCCTGGAGGCTCGGATACTGTGTACCGACATTTGAATCACGGGATGACTTACCCGGATATCAGTAAATTCCCGTGGGAATGACCCGTGTTACATTCTCTATGGTCTCTCCTCCGCAGTCTGAGACAGATAGGTGACAAGTGTGTTGAAAGACACACGGTTTTGCTGGGAATCCTGCAGCGTCCATTGGGCTCTCCTAGTAGGAGGAAAGGCACGAAATCCAGCTGAAACCGTGCACGAGTTCAAGGTGAAAACATAGTCAGAGATACCAACGTCTATCGGGTGGACACCTGCAAAAACCCATGGTCACTACTCTGGGGAGGAACAGCATGACGAGTTCACCTGGATACCTGCAAACCCCTCAGTCACTACGAGGCTACGCACCTATTGTCACCAGGTTAGGATGTAATGAAATCCCTAGCTAGTTAGTTTCTGTAGTGATGCGTTCATGCCTAACCTGAACTCTGGTTTAAAGAAACGTGTTTACAAGGAATTTTAGGGAAACCATTTTACTTGCCCTGGTTTCTAAAGATCAGATGATGTGCGCTGTGGTTAAGGCCCACATCATCACTAGCCTGGATGAGAGCGAAGTCTCCCATCAGCCACTGTTCTTAGGATCCACCCGCTCTCCTTCCGAGACCCTGGAAAACATATCTGTGTGTAAAAAGACACAGTTTTTCTACTGGCAAACCAAAGAAATCTCCTCTAGCGCGAAAGGATCCAGCATCTCCCTGGATTCATGTGGAACTCCATGGTCAAAACGTAGATTCAGGCAGTGATGTGTCTTCTACAAACAGCTGTAGAGAGTCCAAGTTTCCTACTGTGGTGATGAACACCATGAGATCGTACCTGCATAGCTGCTAATCCCTGAAAACCAAAACGTGTGTTTCGCCCTCTTCATTGCACGAAGAAATAGTAAGATCTCGCGCGTGCTGTCCTAGGGCTGGGGAAAAATGTACATTATTCCGTGAGACCCTTCATATAAAACAAGGTCTTGATAAATGTTGGAGACACAAAAGTCACTTACCTGGTTGTTTGAAGATCAGATGCTGTGTACTGCGGTGAGGATCACATCACCACTCACCTTGTTATCAGCAACACCCAGGTGAAGGGAGATGGTTAATCTCTCCCCGATGTCTGACGTCCAATCTGAAAAAACACAGGGTATGGCGTGTGGAAATACACAGATTTTCACCAGGACTGCTGCAGATTCCACTGGTCACATTAGGTGACGGGGGAGGCAGATTGTATACCTGGATTGAGGGAGACCTCCATCGTCCAAAGCGTGGACGGAAACAATCACGTCTCTTGAGTGAACACCTGCAAAGAGCTCACGGTCTTTACTGTGATGAGAAATAAGGATGAGTAACCTGGAGAACTGAAAAAGACTCGGTCCCTACCAAGGTTCAATATAATTTATCCAGAAAGTAGGAATGAGATATATGTTATGCTTAATAGTATCGATAGGGAAAGTGTCATTTCTTACTGCAATTACCACATAAAGAATATAGTAATGATAAATGTTAGGGACGGGGAATCACGTACCTGCTTGCTTGAAGATCAGACAGTCTATACTGTGCTTAGAAGCAGATGACAATTTACTGGCTAACAGCGAAGTTCCATGGGAATGACAAATGGCACTTTCTCCATGATCTCTTCCTTCTCATCTGAAAGAGAGAGTCGACTACTGTGTTTAAAGACACGGGATTTCAGTGTGACACTGAAAATTGCATTCATCCCACCCATCAAGTGACAGGGGACCCTTATAATCTACCTGGGTTTCCGTGAACTCCTCGGTCAGAACGTTGTTGGAGGCAATCCCGTCTCTTCAGTGAATACCTACAAAGAACTCAGGGTCATTATTGTGCTGTAAAAACACGATGGCTTGCCTAGATACCTCTAAAACCTTCAATCACTGCCAGGGTTAAATGTACATGATCAATAGAGTAGGAATCAGGAATCTCTCATGATTATTAGCACTCGTAGTGAAACTATCGATTCTTACCTGAATTACTGTAGGGAACGCACGGTAAAAAGAAATGCCAGGGGCAGGATGAAACTTAACCTTGTTTTCGAAGAGGACATGGTATTTATCGCGATGAGAATGACTTCAGGGCTTACCTGGATATCCGCAAAGTTCCACATGAAAGACAGTTGTTGCTTTCTCTAGGATCTCTTCCCTCGGATCTGAAAAGGACATGTGACAAGTGTGATTAAAGCCACCTGTTTTCTTCTGGTCAACTGCGAGGTCCCTCCGTCCTTTCCAGTTTTAGGAAACCCATGGAATCTACCTGGATGTGTGTCGAACTTTAAGACGAAAACAGAGAGAAGGCACCAGCTAATAGGAAACCTGCCAAAAACCATGGTCATGACTACAGCCAGGAATACCAAGATGAGATTCCTGGACACTTGCAAATGCCTCAGTCAGCAAATGTTTATTTTTCGACATTATCGTAAAATGAAGAAGTAAAAACATCCGATGCTTGTAGTAGTGGTAAGGAAGCTATAATTTGTTACCTGAAGTGCTGCATATAAAAGAGAGCAATAATGAATGTTGGAGACAGAAAAAAAATACCATTGTCGTTTGAAGATCAAATGGTGTGGACTGTGGTAAGAATCCCATCACCTCTCACCCGGATATCACCAGAGTCCACGTGAATGAAGGTTGTTACTCTCTCTCTGATGTCTTATGTTCAATCTGAAACATACAGTAGACAGCGTGTTGAAATACCCAGGTTGTCACCAGGACTGCTGTAAATTCCACTGGTCACATCAGGGGATAGGGGAGCCCAATCGTATACCTGGAAGAAGGTAGACCTCCATCGTGCAAAATGTGGTTGGAAACAATCATATCTCTTGAGTGAAGACCGGTAAAGAACTCATGGTCTTGACCGTCACGAGAAATAAGGATGACTAGCCTGGAAAACTGCAAAAAAGTCAGTCCCTACCAAGGTTCAATACACTTTATCAGGAAAGTAGGAATGAGATACATGTTCTTCTGAATAGTATCGGTAATGAGACTGTTGTTTCTCAACTGAATTACTGCATAAAGAAGATAGTAATGATAAATGTTAAGGACAAGAGAAATACTTACCTGGCTACTTGACGATCAGCGGGTGTATACTGTGGTCAGAAGCATATGACAACTTACCAGGCTATCAGCAAAGACCCATGGGAATGACAATTGTTCCTTTCTCCATGATCTCTTCCATGTCCTCCGAAAGACACACTGGACGAGTGTGATTAAAGACACATCATTTTAGTGTGACTCCGAAAATTGCATTCGTCCTGTTTGGTGACAGGGCATTCTTAGAGTCTACCTGGGTTCCCGTAGAACTTCTTGGTCGGAACTTAGTTGGAGACAATTACATCTTTTAAGTGAATACTTGCAAAGAGCTCATGATCATTACTGTGTTAAAAAATCATGATGACTTGCCTGGAGAACTCCAAAACCTTCTGTCACTTCCAAGGTCAAATATACATGATCAGTACAGTAGGAATCAGCAATATCTCATGATTATGATTACTGGTAGTGAAATGTCATTTCTAACCTGAATTACTGCACAACAACATTGTCCCCATAAGTGATAGAGATGAAAAAATCACTTACCGTGTTCCTACACACTCGGATGATGTATCCTTGCGTTCGAATCACAGCATGACTTACCTGGATTTCAGCAACCTCTGACGAGAATAAGTAGTGCTACTTCCTCCATGGTCTCTCCTCTCCAGTGTGAAAAAGATGGGTGACCAGTGTGTTTAAAGACGCATTGTTTCCTTGGGAAATGTTCAGAGAACCTTGGTCACTCCTAGTATGAGGAAAGTCATGAAATCAAGCTGGAGCCGTGGACAACTTCGAGGTGAAATCACAGACAGAGACAGCAACGCAGCCTGGGTGCACACGGGCAAAAACTCATGGTCACTACTGTGGTGAGGGACGGCAGGATGACTTAACCTGGATACCTGCAAATCCCTCAGTCACTTGGAGGCTGAGCACACATTATCACTAAGTTAGGAAGCAAGGAAGTAGCATTCTGGTGAGTATCTGTCGTGACAGTTTTATGCCTAACCCGAATTCCTGTAAAACGAAACGTGGTAACAAGCAATTTCTGGAAAACCATTTTACTTGCCTTGGTTTCTAAAGATCAGAAGGTATGTGCTACGGTTAAGGCCCACATCGTCATTTGCCTGGACGATAGCGAAGCTTCCCGTAAGTCACCATTCCTAGGTTCCCCACGATGTCCTCCTGAGACCCTGAAATTGATATCTGTGTGTAAAAGGACACATCTTTTCTGCGGGCACACAAGAGAATGATTCTCTAGTGTGGAAGGACCCAGCATATTTCCCTAGATTCACGTGGAACACCGTGGGTGAGGACTTAGTTTCAGACAGCGACATGTCTGTTATAAACTCCGGCAGAGAGTCCGAGTTTGCATTTGTCCTGATGAACGCCACAAGGACTTACCTCTACACATGCAAATCCCTCAAAACGGAAATGGCTGTTTGACAAGTTTTCATTACGTAAAGACAACGAGATCTCAAGCTTGCTCCCGTGGTTCTAAAGAAAATGCAATTTATTCTGTGAGATTGTTCATATAAAACATTTTCATGATAAATGTTGGAGACAGAAAAGTCCCTTACCTTGTTGCTTGAAGATCAGATGGCATGTAGTGTGGAGAGAAACACATGATCACTTACCTTGTGGTCATATGTTTAATCTCTCCCCGATGTCTTCCGTCCAATCTGAAAAACGTAGGATATGGTGTATGGAAATATGCAGGTTTTCACCAGGACTGCTGCAAATTCCACTGGTCACATCAGGGGACAGGGGAGCACACTCGTATACCTGGGCTAAGGTAGACGTCCATCGCCCAAAACGTGGATGGAAACAATCACATCTTGAGTGAACACCTGCAGAGAGCTCATGGTCATTACTGGGATGAGAAATAAGGATGAGTAGCCTGGAGAGCTACAAAAAACTCAGTCCCTACCAAGGCTCAATATACTTTATCTACAAGTAGGAACGAGCTATCTATTATGCTTAATAGTATCGATACTGAAAGTGTCATTTCTTACCTGAATTACCACATAAAGAACAGTTTAATGGTAAACGTTAGGGACAGGAGAATTACGTACCTGGTTGCTTGAAGATCAGATGGGCTATACTGTGGTTAGAAGCATATGACAACTTACCTGGCTAACAGCAAAGTCTCACGGGAACGACGAATGTTACTTTCTTCATGATCTCTTCCTTCTTATCTGAAAGAGAAATTGGACTACTGGGTTTAAGACACATGATTTCAGTGTGACTCTGAAAATTGCATTCATCCCATCAGGTGACAGGGGACCCTTATAATCTACCTGGGTTTCCGTGAACTCCTTGGTCAGAACTTTGTTGGATACAATCACATCTCTCGAGTGAATACCTGCAAAGAGCTCGTGATCATTAGCACGATGTAAAATCACGATGACTTCCCGGAGAACCCCAAAACCTGCGGTTACTACAAAGGTGAAATATATATGATCAGTGCAAAAGGGATCAGCAGTATCTCATGCTTATTATTACTGAGAGCGAAATGGCATTTCTTACCTGAATGACTGCAGAACAACATGGTCATGAGAAACGTTAAAGACGGAAAAATCAGTTACCGTGTTCCTGGAGGCTCGGATACTGTGTACCGACATTTGAATCACGGGATGACTTACCCGGATATCAGTAAATTCCCGTGGGAATGACCCGTGTTACATTCTCTATGGTCTCTCCTCCGCAGTCTGAGACAGATAGGTGACAAGTGTGTTGAAAGACACACGGTTTTGCTGGGAATCCTGCAGCGTCCATTGGGCTCTCCTAGTAGGAGGAAAGGCACGAAATCCAGCTGAAACCGTGCACGAGTTCAAGGTGAAAACATAGTCAGAGATACCAACGTCTATCGGGTGGACACCTGCAAAAACCCATGGTCACTACTCTGGGGAGGAACAGCATGACGAGTTCACCTGGATACCTGCAAACCCCTCAGTCACTACGAGGCTACGCACCTATTGTCACCAGGTTAGGATGTAATGAAATCCCTAGCTAGTTAGTTTCTGTAGTGATGCGTTCATGCCTAACCTGAACTCTGGTTTAAAGAAACGTGTTTACAAGGAATTTTAGGGAAACCATTTTACTTGCCCTGGTTTCTAAAGATCAGATGATGTGCGCTGTGGTTAAGGCCCACATCATCACTAGCCTGGATGAGAGCGAAGTCTCCCATCAGCCACTGTTCTTAGGATCCACCCGCTCTCCTTCCGAGACCCTGGAAAACATATCTGTGTGTAAAAAGACACAGTTTTTCTACTGGCAAACCAAAGAAATCTCCTCTAGCGCGAAAGGATCCAGCATCTCCCTGGATTCATGTGGAACTCCACGGTCAAAACGTAGATTCAGGCAGTGATGTGTCTTCTACAAACAGCTGTAGAGAGTCCAAGTTTCCTACTGTGGTGATGAACACCATGAGATCGTACCTGCATAGCTGCTAATCCCTGAAAACCAAAACGTGTGTTTCGCCCTCTTCATTGCACGAAGAAATAATAAGATCTCGCGCGTGCTGTCCTAGTGCTGGGGAAAAATGTACATTATTCCGTGAGACCCTTCATATAAAACAAGGTCTTGATAAATGTTGGAGACACAAAAGTCACTTACCTGGTTGTTTGAAGATCAGATGCTGTGTACTGCGGTGAGGATCACATCACCACTCACCTTGTTATCAGCAACACCCAGGTGAAGGGAGATGGTTAATCTCTCCCCGATGTCTGACGTCCAATCTGAAAAAACACAGGGTACGGCGTGTGGAAATACACAGATTTTCACCAGGACTGCTGCAGATTCCACTGGTCACATTAGGTGACGGGGGAGGCAGATTGTATACCTGGATTGAGGGAGACCTCCATCGTCCAAAGCGTGGACGGAAACAATCACGTCTCTTGAGTGAACACCTGCAAAGAGCTCACGGTCTTTACTGTGATGAGAAATAAGGATGAGTAACCTGGAGAACTGAAAAAGACTCGGTCCCTACCAAGGTTCAATATAATTTATCCAGAAAGTAGGAATGAGATATATGTTATGCTTAATAGTATCGATAGGGAAAGTGTCATTTCTTACTGCAATTACCACATAAAGAATATAGTAATGATAAATGTTAGGGACGGGGAATCACGTACCTGCTTGCTTGAAGATCAGACAGTCTATACTGTGCTTAGAAGCAGAT
Source organism: Elephas maximus indicus (assembly GCF_024166365.1). Lineage (NCBI taxonomy): Eukaryota > Metazoa > Chordata > Mammalia > Proboscidea > Elephantidae > Elephas > Elephas maximus. The sequence continues at coordinate 166,444,068 of NC_064846.1, forward strand.
GACAATTTACTGGCTAACAGCGAAGTTCCATGGGAATGACAAATGGCACTTTCTCCATGATCTCTTCCTTCTCATCTGAAAGAGAGAGTCGACTACTGTGTTTAAAGACACGGGATTTCAGTGTGACACTGAAAATTGCATTCATCCCACCCATCAAGTGACAGGGGACCCTTATAATCTACCTGGGTTTCCGTGAACTCCTCGGTCAGAACGTTGTTGGAGGCAATCCCGTCTCTTCAGTGAATACCTACAAAGAACTCAGGGTCATTATTGTGCTGTAAAAACACGATGGCTTGCCTAGATACCTCTAAAACCTTCAATCACTGCCAGGGTTAAATGTACATGATCAATAGAGTAGGAATCAGGAATCTCTCATGATTATTAGCACTCGTAGTGAAACTATCGATTCTTACCTGAATTACTGTAGGGAACGCACGGTAAAAAGAAATGCCAGGGGCAGGATGAAACTTAACCTTGTTTTCGAAGAGGACATGGTATTTATCGCGATGAGAATGACTTCAGGGCTTACCTGGATATCCGCAAAGTTCCACATGAAAGACAGTTGTTGCTTTCTCTAGGATCTCTTCCCTCGGATCTGAAAAGGACATGTGACAAGTGTGATTAAAGCCACCTGTTTTCTTCTGGTCAACTGCGAGGTCCCTCCGTCCTTTCCAGTTTTAGGAAACCCATGGAATCTACCTGGATGTGTGTCGAACTTTAAGACGAAAACAGAGAGAAGGCACCAGCTAATAGGAAACCTGCCAAAAACCATGGTCATGACTACAGCCAGGAATACCAAGATGAGATTCCTGGACACTTGCAAATGCCTCAGTCAGCAAATGTTTATTTTTCGACATTATCGTAAAATGAAGAAGTAAAAACATCCGATGCTTGTAGTAGTGGTAAGGAAGCTATAATTTGTTACCTGAAGTGCTGCATATAAAAGAGAGCAATAATGAATGTTGGAGACAATTGTCGTTTGAAGATCAAATGGTGTGGACTGTGGTAAGAATCCCATCACCTCTCACCCGGATATCACCAGAGTCCACGTGAATGAAGGTTGTTACTCTCTCTCTGATGTCTTATGTTCAATCTGAAACATACAGTAGACAGTGTGTTGAAATACCCAGGTTGTCACCAGGACTGCTGTAAATTCCACTGGTCACATCAGGGGATAGGGGAGCCCAACCGTATACCTGGAAGAAGGTAGACCTCCATCGTGCAAAATGTGGTTGGAAACAATCATATCTCTTGAGTGAAGACCGGTAAAGAACTCATGGTCTTGACCGTCACGAGAAATAAGGATGACTAGCCTGGAAAACTGCAAAAAAGTCAGTCCCTACCAAGGTTCAATACACTTTATCAGGAAAGTAGGAATGAGATACATGTTCTTCTGAATAGTATCGGTAATGAGACTGTTGTTTCTCAACTGAATTACTGCATAAAGAAGATAGTAATGATAAATGTTAAGGACAAGAGAAATACTTACCTGGCTACTTGACGATCAGCGGGTGTATACTGTGGTCAGAAGCATATGACAACTTACCAGGCTATCAGCAAAGACCCATGGGAATGACAATTGTTCCTTTCTCCATGATCTCTTCCATGTCCTCCGAAAGACACACTGGACGAGTGTGATTAAAGACACATCATTTTAGTGTGACTCCGAAAATTGCATTCGTCCTGTTTGGTGACAGGGCATTCTTAGAGTCTACCTGGGTTCCCGTAGAACTTCTTGGTCGGAACTTAGTTGGAGACAATTACATCTTTTAAGTGAATACTTGCAAAGAGCTCATGATCATTACTGTGTTAAAAAATCATGATGACTTGCCTGGAGAACTCCAAAACCTTCTGTCACTTCCAAGGTCAAATATACATGATCAGTACAGTAGGAATCAGCAATATCTCATGATTATGATTACTGGTAGTGAAATGTCATTTCTAACCTGAATTACTGCACAACAACATTGTCCCCATAAGTGATAGAGATGAAAAAATCACTTACCGTGTTCCTACACACTCGGATGATGTATCCTTGCGTTCGAATCACAGCATGACTTACCTGGATTTCAGCAACCTCTGACGAGAATAAGTAGTGCTACTTCCTCCATGGTCTCTCCTCTCCAGTGTGAAAAAGATGGGTGACCAGTGTGTTTAAAGACGCATTGTTTCCTTGGGAAATGTTCAGAGAACCTTGGTCACTCCTAGTATGAGGAAAGTCATGAAATCAAGCTGGAGCCGTGGACAACTTCGAGGTGAAATCACAGACAGAGACAGCAACGCAGCCTGGGTGCACACGGGCAAAAACTCATGGTCACTACTGTGGTGAGGGACGGCAGGATGACTTAACCTGGATACCTGCAAATCCCTCAGTCACTTGGAGGCTGAGCACACATTATCACTAAGTTAGGAAGCAAGGAAGTAGCATTCTGGTGAGTATCTGTCGTGACAGTTTTATGCCTAACCCGAATTCCTGTAAAACGAAACGTGGTAACAAGCAATTTCTGGAAAACCATTTTACTTGCCTTGGTTTCTAAAGATCAGAAGGTATGTGCTACGGTTAAGGCCCACATCGTCATTTGCCTGGACGATAGCGAAGCTTCCCGTAAGTCACCATTCCTAGGTTCCCCACGATGTCCTCCTGAGACCCTGAAATTGATATCTGTGTGTAAAAGGACACATCTTTTCTGCGGGCACACAAGAGAATGATTCTCTAGTGTGGAAGGACCCAGCATATTTCCCTAGATTCACGTGGAACACCGTGGGTGAGGACTTAGTTTCAGACAGCGACATGTCTGTTATAAACTCCGGCAGAGAGTCCGAGTTTGCATTTGTCCTGATGAACGCCACAAGGACTTACCTCTACACATGCAAATCCCTCAAAACGGAAATGGCTGTTTGACAAGTTTTCATTACGTAAAGACAACGAGATCTCAAGCTTGCTCCCGTGGTTCTAAAGAAAATGCAATTTATTCTGTGAGATTGTTCATATAAAACATTTTCATGATAAATGTTGGAGACAGAAAAGTCCCTTACCTTGTTGCTTGAAGATCAGATGGCATGTAGTGTGGAGAGAAACACATGATCACTTACCTTGTGGTCATATGTTTAATCTCTCCCCGATGTCTTCCGTCCAATCTGAAAAACGTAGGATATGGTGTATGGAAATATGCAGGTTTTCACCAGGACTGCTGCAAATTCCACTGGTCACATCAGGGGACAGGGGAGCACACTCGTATACCTGGGCTAAGGTAGACCTCCATCGCCCAAAACGTGGATGGAAACAATCACATCTTGAGTGAACACCTGCAGAGAGCTCATGGTCATTACTGGGATGAGAAATAAGGATGAGTAGCCTGGAGAGCTACAAAAAACTCAGTCCCTACCAAGGCTCAATATACTTTATCTACAAGTAGGAACGAGCTATCTATTATGCTTAATAGTATCGATACTGAAAGTGTCATTTCTTACCTGAATTACCACATAAAGAACAGTTTAATGGTAAACGTTAGGGACAGGAGAATTACGTACCTGGTTGCTTGAAGATCAGATGGGCTATACTGTGGTTAGAAGCATATGACAACTTACCTGGCTAACAGCAAAGTCTCACGGGAACGACGAATGTTACTTTCTTCATGATCTCTTCCTTCTTATCTGAAAGAGAAATTGGACTACTGGGTTTAAGACACATGATTTCAGTGTGACTCTGAAAATTGCATTCATCCCATCAGGTGACAGGGGACCCTTATAATCTACCTGGGTTTCCGTGAACTCCTTGGTCAGAACTTTGTTGGATACAATCACATCTCTCGAGTGAATACCTGCAAAGAGCTCGTGATCATTAGCACGATGTAAAATCACGATGACTTCCCGGAGAACCCCAAAACCTGCGGTTACTACAAAGGTGAAATATATATGATCAGTGCAAAAGGGATCAGCAGTATCTCATGCTTATTATTACTGAGAGCGAAATGGCATTTCTTACCTGAATGACTGCAGAACAACATGGTCATGAGAAACGTTAAAGACGGAAAAATCAGTTACCGTGTTCCTGGAGGCTCGGATACTGTGTACCGACATTTGAATCACGGGATGACTTACCCGGATATCAGTAAATTCCCGTGGGAATGACCCGTGTTACATTCTCTATGGTCTCTCCTCCGCAGTCTGAGACAGATAGGTGACAAGTGTGTTGAAAGACACACGGTTTTGCTGGGAATCCTGCAGCGTCCATTGGGCTCTCCTAGTAGGAGGAAAGGCACGAAATCCAGCTGAAACCGTGCACGAGTTCAAGGTGAAAACATAGTCAGAGATACCAACGTCTATCGGGTGGACACCTGCAAAAACCCATGGTCACTACTCTGGGGAGGAACAGCATGACGAGTTCACCTGGATACCTGCAAACCCCTCAGTCACTACGAGGCTACGCACCTATTGTCACCAGGTTAGGATGTAATGAAATCCCTAGCTAGTTAGTTTCTGTAGTGATGCGTTCATGCCTAACCTGAACTCTGGTTTAAAGAAACGTGTTTACAAGGAATTTTAGGGAAACCATTTTACTTGCCCTGGTTTCTAAAGATCAGATGATGTGCGCTGTGGTTAAGGCCCACATCATCACTAGCCTGGATGAGAGCGAAGTCTCCCATCAGCCACTGTTCTTAGGATCCACCCGCTCTCCTTCCGAGACCCTGGAAAACATATCTGTGTGTAAAAAGACACAGTTTTTCTACTGGCAAACCAAAGAAATCTCCTCTAGCGCGAAAGGATCCAGCATCTCCCTGGATTCATGTGGAACTCCACGGTCAAAACGTAGATTCAGGCAGTGATGTGTCTTCTACAAACAGCTGTAGAGAGTCCAAGTTTCCTACTGTGGTGATGAACACCATGAGATCGTACCTGCATAGCTGCTAATCCCTGAAAACCAAAACGTGTGTTTCGCCCTCTTCATTGCACGAAGAAATAATAAGATCTCGCGCGTGCTGTCCTAGTGCTGGGGAAAAATGTACATTATTCCGTGAGACCCTTCATATAAAACAAGGTCTTGATAAATGTTGGAGACACAAAAGTCACTTACCTGGTTGTTTGAAGATCAGATGCTGTGTACTGCGGTGAGGATCACATCACCACTCACCTTGTTATCAGCAACACCCAGGTGAAGGGAGATGGTTAATCTCTCCCCGATGTCTGACGTCCAATCTGAAAAAACACAGGGTACGGCGTGTGGAAATACACAGATTTTCACCAGGACTGCTGCAGATTCCACTGGTCACATTAGGTGACGGGGGAGGCAGATTGTATACCTGGATTGAGGGAGACCTCCATCGTCCAAAGCGTGGACGGAAACAATCACGTCTCTTGAGTGAACACCTGCAAAGAGCTCACGGTCTTTACTGTGATGAGAAATAAGGATGAGTAACCTGGAGAACTGAAAAAGACTCGGTCCCTACCAAGGTTCAATATAATTTATCCAGAAAGTAGGAATGAGATATATGTTATGCTTAATAGTATCGATAGGGAAAGTGTCATTTCTTACTGCAATTACCACATAAAGAATATAGTAATGATAAATGTTAGGGACGGGGAATCACGTACCTGCTTGCTTGAAGATCAGACAGTCTATACTGTGCTTAGAAGCAGATGACAATTTACTGGCTAACAGCGAAGTTCCATGGGAATGACAAATGGCACTTTCTCCATGATCTCTTCCTTCTCATCTGAAAGAGAGAGTCGACTACTGTGTTTAAAGACACGGGATTTCAGTGTGACACTGAAAATTGCATTCATCCCACCCATCAAGTGACAGGGGACCCTTATAATCTACCTGGGTTTCCGTGAACTCCTCGGTCAGAACGTTGTTGGAGGCAATCCCGTCTCTTCAGTGAATACCTACAAAGAACTCAGGGTCATTATTGTGCTGTAAAAACACGATGGCTTGCCTAGATACCTCTAAAACCTTCAATCACTGCCAGGGTTAAATGTACATGATCAATAGAGTAGGAATCAGGAATCTCTCATGATTATTAGCACTCGTAGTGAAACTATCGATTCTTACCTGAATTACTGTAGGGAACGCACGGTAAAAAGAAATGCCAGGGGCAGGATGAAACTTAACCTTGTTTTCGAAGAGGACATGGTATTTATCGCGATGAGAATGACTTCAGGGCTTACCTGGATATCCGCAAAGTTCCACATGAAAGACAGTTGTTGCTTTCTCTAGGATCTCTTCCCTCGGATCTGAAAAGGACATGTGACAAGTGTGATTAAAGCCACCTGTTTTCTTCTGGTCAACTGCGAGGTCCCTCCGTCCTTTCCAGTTTTAGGAAACCCATGGAATCTACCTGGATGTGTGTCGAACTTTAAGACGAAAACAGAGAGAAGGCACCAGCTAATAGGAAACCTGCCAAAAACCATGGTCATGACTACAGCCAGGAATACCAAGATGAGATTCCTGGACACTTGCAAATGCCTCAGTCAGCAAATGTTTATTTTTCGACATTATCGTAAAATGAAGAAGTAAAAACATCCGATGCTTGTAGTAGTGGTAAGGAAGCTATAATTTGTTACCTGAAGTGCTGCATATAAAAGAGAGCAATAATGAATGTTGGAGACAATTGTCGTTTGAAGATGAAATGGTGTGGACTGTGGTAAGAATCCCATCACCTCTCACCCGGATATCACCAGAGTCCACGTGAATGAAGGTTGTTACTCTCTCTCTGATGTCTTATGTTCAATCTGAAACATACAGTAGACAGCGTGTTGAAATACCCAGGTTGTCACCAGGACTGCTGTAAATTCCACTGGTCACATCAGGGGATAGGGGAGCCCAACCGTATACCTGGAAGAAGGTAGACCTCCATCGTGCAAAATGTGGTTGGAAACAATCATATCTCTTGAGTGAAGACCGGTAAAGAACTCATGGTCTTGACCGTCACGAGAAATAAGGATGACTAGCCTGGAAAACTGCAAAAAAGTCAGTCCCTACCAAGGTTCAATACACTTTATCAGGAAAGTAGGAATGAGATACATGTTCTTCTGAATAGTATCGGTAATGAGACTGTTGTTTCTCAACTGAATTACTGCATAAAGAAGATAGTAATGATAAATGTTAAGGACAAGAGAAATACTTACCTGGCTACTTGACGATCAGCGGGTGTATACTGTGGTCAGAAGCATATGACAACTTACCAGGCTATCAGCAAAGACCCATGGGAATGACAATTGTTCCTTTCTCCATGATCTCTTCCATGTCCTCCGAAAGACACACTGGACGAGTGTGATTAAAGACACATCATTTTAGTGTGACTCCGAAAATTGCATTCGTCCTGTTTGGTGACAGGGCATTCTTAGAGTCTACCTGGGTTCCCGTAGAACTTCTTGGTCGGAACTTAGTTGGAGACAATTACATCTTTTAAGTGAATACTTGCAAAGAGCTCATGATCATTACTGTGTTAAAAAATCATGATGACTTGCCTGGAGAACTCCAAAACCTTCTGTCACTTCCAAGGTCAAATATACATGATCAGTACAGTAGGAATCAGCAATATCTCATGATTATGATTACTGGTAGTGAAATGTCATTTCTAACCTGAATTACTGCACAACAACATTGTCCCCATAAGTGATAGAGATGAAAAAATCACTTACCGTGTTCCTACACACTCGGATGATGTATCCTTGCGTTCGAATCACAGCATGACTTACCTGGATTTCAGCAACCTCTGACGAGAATAAGTAGTGCTACTTCCTCCATGGTCTCTCCTCTCCAGTGTGAAAAAGATGGGTGACCAGTGTGTTTAAAGACGCATTGTTTCCTTGGGAAATGTTCAGAGAACCTTGGTCACTCCTAGTATGAGGAAAGTCATGAAATCAAGCTGGAGCCGTGGACAACTTCGAGGTGAAATCACAGACAGAGACAGCAACGCAGCCTGGGTGCACACGGGCAAAAACTCATGGTCACTACTGTGGTGAGGGACGGCAGGATGACTTAACCTGGATACCTGCAAATCCCTCAGTCACTTGGAGGCTGAGCACACATTATCACTAAGTTAGGAAGCAAGGAAGTAGCATTCTGGTGAGTATCTGTCGTGACAGTTTTATGCCTAACCCGAATTCCTGTAAAACGAAACGTGGTAACAAGCAATTTCTGGAAAACCATTTTACTTGCCTTGGTTTCTAAAGATCAGAAGGTATGTGCTACGGTTAAGGCCCACATCGTCATTTGCCTGGACGATAGCGAAGCTTCCCGTAAGTCACCATTCCTAGGTTCCCCACGATGTCCTCCTGAGACCCTGAAATTGATATCTGTGTGTAAAAGGACACATCTTTTCTGCGGGCACACAAGAGAATGATTCTCTAGTGTGGAAGGACCCAGCATATTTCCCTAGATTCACGTGGAACACCGTGGGTGAGGACTTAGTTTCAGACAGCGACATGTCTGTTATAAACTCCGGCAGAGAGTCCGAGTTTGCATTTGTCCTGATGAACGCCACAAGGACTTACCTCTACACATGCAAATCCCTCAAAACGGAAATGGCTGTTTGACAAGTTTTCATTACGTAAAGACAACGAGATCTCAAGCTTGCTCCCGTGGTTCTAAAGAAAATGCAATTTATTCTGTGAGATTGTTCATATAAAACATTTTCATGATAAATGTTGGAGACAGAAAAGTCCCTTACCTTGTTGCTTGAAGATCAGATGGCATGTAGTGTGGAGAGAAACACATGATCACTTACCTTGTGGTCATATGTTTAATCTCTCCCCGATGTCTTCCGTCCAATCTGAAAAACGTAGGATATGGTGTATGGAAATATGCAGGTTTTCACCAGGACTGCTGCAAATTCCACTGGTCACATCAGGGGACAGGGGAGCACACTCGTATACCTGGGCTAAGGTAGACCTCCATCGCCCAAAACGTGGATGGAAACAATCACATCTTGAGTGAACACCTGCAGAGAGCTCATGGTCATTACTGGGATGAGAAATAAGGATGAGTAGCCTGGAGAGCTACAAAAAACTCAGTCCCTACCAAGGCTCAATATACTTTATCTACAAGTAGGAACGAGCTATCTATTATGCTTAATAGTATCGATACTGAAAGTGTCATTTCTTACCTGAATTACCACATAAAGAACAGTTTAATGGTAAACGTTAGGGACAGGAGAATTACGTACCTGGTTGCTTGAAGATCAGATGGGCTATACTGTGGTTAGAAGCATATGACAACTTACCTTGCTAACAGCAAAGTCTCACGGGAACGACGAATGTTACTTTCTTCATGATCTCTTCCTTCTTATCTGAAAGAGAAATTGGACTACTGGGTTTAAGACACATGATTTCAGTGTGACTCTGAAAATTGCATTCATCCCATCAGGTGACAGGGGACCCTTATAATCTACCTGGGTTTCCGTGAACTCCTTGGTCAGAACTTTGTTGGACACAATCACATCTCTCGAGTGAATACCTGCAAAGAGCTCGTGATCATTAGCACGATGTAAAATCACGATGACTTCCCGGAGAACCCCAAAACCTGCGGTTACTACAAAGGTGAAATATATATGATCAGTGCAAAAGGGATCAGCAGTATCTCATGCTTATTATTACTGAGAGCGAAATGGCATTTCTTACCTGAATGACTGCAGAACAACATGGTCATGAGAAACGTTAAAGACGGAAAAATCAGTTACCGTGTTCCTGGAGGCTCGGATACTGTGTACCGACATTTGAATCACGGGATGACTTACCCGGATATCAGTAAATTCCCGTGGGAATGACCCGTGTTACATTCTCTATGGTCTCTCCTCCGCAGTCTGAGACAGATAGGTGACAAGTGTGTTGAAAGACACACGGTTTTGCTGGGAATCCTGCAACGTCCATTGGGCTCTCCTAGTAGGAGGAAAGGCACGAAATCCAGCTGAAACCGTGCACGAGTTCAAGGTGAAAACATAGTCAGAGATACCAACGTCTATCGGGTGGACACCTGCAAAAACCCATGGTCACTACTCTGGGGAGGAACAGCATGACGAGTTCACCTGGATACCTGCAAACCCCTCAGTCACTACGAGGCTACGCACCTATTGTCACCAGGTTAGGATGTAATGAAATCCCTAGCTAGTTAGTTTCTGTAGTGATGCGTTCATGCCTAACCTGAACTCTGGTTTAAAGAAACGTGTTTACAAGGAATTTTAGGGAAACCATTTTACTTGCCCTGGTTTCTAAAGATCAGATGATGTGCGCTGTGGTTAAGGCCCACATCATCACTAGCCTGGATGAGAGCGAAGTCTCCCATCAGCCACTGTTCTTAGGATCCACCCGCTCTCCTTCCGAGACCCTGGAAAACATATCTGTGTGTAAAAAGACACAGTTTTTCTACTGGCAAACCAAAGAAATCTCCTCTAGCGCGAAAGGATCCAGCATCTCCCTGGATTCATGTGGAACTCCACGGTCAAAACGTAGATTCAGGCAGTGATGTGTCTTCTACAAACAGCTGTAGAGAGTCCAAGTTTCCTACTGTGGTGATGAACACCATGAGATCGTACCTGCATAGCTGCTAATCCCTGAAAACCAAAACGTGTGTTTCGCCCTCTTCATTGCACGAAGAAATAGTAAGATCTCGCGCGTGCTGTCCTAGTGCTGGGGAAAAATGTACATTATTCCGTGAGACCCTTCATATAAAACAAGGTCTTGATAAATGTTGGAGACACAAAAGTCACTTACCTGGTTGTTTGAAGATCAGATGCTGTGTACTGCGGTGAGGATCACATCACCACTCACCTTGTTATCAGCAACACCCAGGTGAAGGGAGATGGTTAATCTCTCCCCGATGTCTGACGTCCAATCTGAAAAAACACAGGGTACGGCGTGTGGAAATACACAGATTTTCACCAGGACTGCTGCAGATTCCACTGGTCACATTAGGTGACGGGGGAGGCAGATTGTATACCTGGATTGAGGGAGACCTCCATCGTCCAAAGCGTGGACGGAAACAATCACGTCTCTTGAGTGAACACCTGCAAAGAGCTCACGGTCTTTACTGTGATGAGAAATAAGGATGAGTAACCTGGAGAACTGAAAAAGACTCGGTCCCTACCAAGGTTCAATATAATTTATCCAGAAAGTAGGAATGAGATATATGTTATGCTTAATAGTATCGATAGGGAAAGTGTCATTTCTTACTGCAATTACCACATAAAGAATATAGTAATGATAAATGTTAGGGACGGGGAATCACGTACCTGCTTGCTTGAAGATCAGACAGTCTATACTGTGCTTAGAAGCAGATGACAATTTACTGGCTAACAGCGAAGTTCCATGGGAATGACAAATGGCACTTTCTCCATGATCTCTTCCTTCTCATCTGAAAGAGAGAGTCGACTACTGTGTTTAAAGACACGGGATTTCAGTGTGACACTGAAAATTGCATTCATCCCACCCATCAAGTGACAGGGGACCCTTATAATCTACCTGGGTTTCCGTGAACTCCTCGGTCAGAACGTTGTTGGAGGCAATCCCGTCTCTTGAGTGAATACCTACAAAGAACTCAGGGTCATTACTGTGCTGTAAAAACACGATGGCTTGCCTAGATACCTCTAAAACCTTCAATCACTTGCAGGGTTAAATGTACATGATCAATAGAGTAGGAATCAGGAATCTCTCGTGATTATTAGCACTCGTAGTGAAACTATCGATTCTTACCTGAATTACTGTAGGGAACGCATGGTAAAAAGAAATGCCCGGGGCAGGATGAAACTTAACCTTGTTTTCGAAGAGGACATGGTATTTATCGCGATGAGAATGACTTCAGGGCTTACCTGGATATCCGCAAAGTTCCACATGAAAGACAGTTGTTGCTTTCTCTAGGATCTCTTCCCTCGGATCTGAAAAGGACATGTGACAAGTGTGATTAAAGCCACCTGTTTTCTTCTGGTCAACTGCGAGGTCCCTCCGTCCTTTCCAGTTTTAGGAAACCCATGGAATCTACCTGGATGTGTGTCGAACTTTAAGACGAAAACAGAGAGAAGGCACCAGCTAATAGGAAACCTGCCAAAAACCATGGTCATGACTACAGCCAGGAATACCAAGATGAGATTCCTGGACACTTGGAAATGCCTCAGTCAGCAAATGTTTATTTTTCGACATTATCGTAAAATGAAGAAGTAAAAACATCCGATGCTTGTAGTAGTGGTAAGGAAGCTATAATTTGTTACCTGAAGTGCTGCATATAAAAGAGAGCAATAGTGAATGTTGGAGACAGAAAAAAAATACCATTGTCATTTGAAGATGAAATGGTGTGGACTGTGGTAAGAATCCCATCACCTCTCACCCGGATATCACCAGAGTCCACGTGAATGAAGGTTGTTACTCTCTCTCTGATGTCTTATGTTCAATCTGAAACATACAGTAGACAGCGTGTTGAAATACCCAGGTTGTCACCAGGACTACTGTAAATTCCACTGGTCACATCAGGGGATAGGGGAGCCCAATCGTATACCTGGAAGAAGGTAGACCTCCATCATGCAAAATGTGGTTGGAAACAATCATATCTCTTGAGTGAAGACCGGTAAAGAACTCATGGTCTTGACCGTCACGAGAAATAAGGATGACTAGCCTGGAAAACTGCAAAAAAGGCAGTCCCTACCAAGGTTCAATACACTTTATCAGGAAAGTAGGAATGAGATACATGTTCTTCTGAATAGTATCGGTAATGGGACTGTTGTTTCTCAACTGAATTACTGCATAAAGAAGATAGTAATGATAAATGTTAAGGACAAGAGAAATACTTACCTGGCTACTTGACGATCAGCGGGTGTATACTGTGGTCAGAAGCATATGACAACTTACCAGGCTATCAGCAAAGACCCATGGGAATGACAATTGTTCCTTTCTCCATGATCTCTTCCATGTCCTCCGAAAGACACACTGGACGAGTGTGATTAAAGACACATCATTTTAGTGTGACTCCGAAAATTGCATTCGTCCTGTTTGGTGACAGGGCATTCTTAGAGTCTACCTGGGTTCCCGTAGAACTTCTTGGTCGGAACTTAGTTGGAGACAATTACATCTTTTAAGTGAATACTTGCAAAGAGCTCATGATCATTACTGTGTTAAAAAATCATGATGACTTGCCTGGAGAACTCCAAAACCTTCTGTCACTTCCAAGGTCAAATATACATGATCAGTACAGTAGGAATCAGCAATATCTCATGATTATGATTACTGGTAGTGAAATGTGATTTCTAACCTGAATTACTGCACAACAACATTGTCCCCATAAGTGATAGAGATGAAAAAATCACTTACCGTGTTCCTACACACTCGGATGATGTATCCTTGCGTTCGAATCACAGCATGACTTACCTGGATTTCAGCAACCTCTGACGAGAATAAGTAGTGCTACTTCCTCCATGGTCTCTCCTCTCCAGTGTGAAAAAGATGGGTGACCAGTGTGTTTAAAGACGCATTGTTTCCTTGGGAAATGTTCAGAGAACCTTGGTCACTCCTAGTATGAGGAAAGTCATGAAATCAAGCTGGAGCCGTGGACAACTTCGAGGTGAAATCACAGACAGAGACAGCAACGCAGCCTGGGTGCACACGGGCAAAAACTCATGGTCACTACTGTGGTGAGGGACGGCAGGATGACTTAACCTGGATACCTGCAAATCCCTCAGTCACTTGGAGGCTGAGCACACATTATCACTAAGTTAGGAAGCAAGGAAGTAGCATTCTGGTGAGTATCTGTCGTGACAGTTTTATGCCTAACCCGAATTCCTGTAAAACGAAACGTGGTAACAAGCAATTTCTGGAAAACCATTTTACTTGCCTTGGTTTCTAAAGATCAGAAGGTATGTGCTACGGTTAAGGCCCACATCGTCATTTGCCTGGACGATAGCGAAGCTTCCCGTAAGTCACCATTCCTAGGTTCCCCACGATGTCCTCCTGAGACCCTGAAATTGATATCTGTGTGTAAAAGGACACATCTTTTCTGCGGGCACACAAGAGAATGATTCTCTAGTGTGGAAGGACCCAGCATATTTCCCTAGATTCACGTGGAACACCGTGGGTGAGGACTTAGTTTCAGACAGCGACATGTCTGTTATAAACTCCGGCAGAGAGTCCGAGTTTGCATTTGTCCTGATGAACGCCACAAGGACTTACCTCTACACATGCAAATCCCTCAAAACGGAAATGGCTGTTTGACAAGTTTTCATTACGTAAAGACAACGAGATCTCAAGCTTGCTCCCGTGGTTCTAAAGAAAATGCAATTTATTCTGTGAGATTGTTCATATAAAACATTTTCATGATAAATGTTGGAGACAGAAAAGTCCCTTACCTTGTTGCTTGAAGATCAGATGGCATGTAGTGTGGAGAGAAACACATGATCACTTACCTTGTGGTCATATGTTTAATCTCTCCCCGATGTCTTCCGTCCAATCTGAAAAACGTAGGATATGGTGTATGGAAATATGCAGGTTTTCACCAGGACTGCTGCAAATTCCACTGGTCACATCAGGGGACAGGGGAGCACACTCGTATACCTGGGCTAAGGTAGACGTCCATCGCCCAAAACGTGGATGGAAACAATCACATCTTGAGTGAACACCTGCAGAGAGCTCATGGTCATTACTGGGATGAGAAATAAGGATGAGTAGCCTGGAGAGCTACAAAAAACTCAGTCCCTACCAAGGCTCAATATACTTTATCTACAAGTAGGAACGAGCTATCTATTATGCTTAATAGTATCGATACTGAAAGTGTCATTTCTTACCTGAATTACCACATAAAGAACAGTTTAATGGTAAACGTTAGGGACAGGAGAATTACGTACCTGGTTGCTTGAAGATCAGATGGGCTATACTGTGGTTAGAAGCATATGACAACTTACCTGGCTAACAGCAAAGTCTCACGGGAACGACGAATGTTACTTTCTTCATGATCTCTTCCTTCTTATCTGAAAGAGAAATTGGACTACTGGGTTTAAGACACATGATTTCAGTGTGACTCTGAAAATTGCATTCATCCCATCAGGTGACAGGGGACCCTTATAATCTACCTGGGTTTCCGTGAACTCCTTGGTCAGAACTTTGTTGGACACAATCACATCTCTCGAGTGAATACCTGCAAAGAGCTCGTGATCATTAGCACGATGTAAAATCACGATGACTTCCCGGAGAACCCCAAAACCTGCGGTTACTACAAAGGTGAAATATATATGATCAGTGCAAAAGGGATCAGCAGTATCTCATGCTTATTATTACTGAGAGCGAAATGGCATTTCTTACCTGAATGACTGCAGAACAACATGGTCATGAGAAACGTTAAAGACGGAAAAATCAGTTACCGTGTTCCTGGAGGCTCGGATACTGTGTACCGACATTTGAATCACGGGATGACTTACCCGGATATCAGTAAATTCCCGTGGGAATGACCCGTGTTACATTCTCTATGGTCTCTCCTCCGCAGTCTGAGACAGATAGGTGACAAGTGTGTTGAAAGACACACGGTTTTGCTGGGAATCCTGCAACGTCCATTGGGCTCTCCTAGTAGGAGGAAAGGCACGAAATCCAGCTGAAACCGTGCACGAGTTCAAGGTGAAAACATAGTCAGAGATACCAACGTCTATCGGGTGGACACCTGCAAAAACCCATGGTCACTACTCTGGGGAGGAACAGCATGACGAGTTCACCTGGATACCTGCAAACCCCTCAGTCACTACGAGGCTACGCACCTATTGTCACCAGGTTAGGATGTAATGAAATCCCTAGCTAGTTAGTTTCTGTAGTGATGCGTTCATGCCTAACCTGAACTCTGGTTTAAAGAAACGTGTTTACAAGGAATTTTAGGGAAACCATTTTACTTGCCCTGGTTTCTAAAGATCAGATGATGTGCGCTGTGGTTAAGGCCCACATCATCACTAGCCTGGATGAGAGCGAAGTCTCCCATCAGCCACTGTTCTTAGGATCCACCCGCTCTCCTTCCGAGACCCTGGAAAACATATCTGTGTGTAAAAAGACACAGTTTTTCTACT
Organism: Elephas maximus indicus; assembly: GCF_024166365.1. NCBI lineage: Eukaryota > Metazoa > Chordata > Mammalia > Proboscidea > Elephantidae > Elephas > Elephas maximus. The sequence continues at coordinate 166,460,090 of NC_064846.1, forward strand.
GGCAAACCAAAGAAATCTCCTCTAGCGCGAAAGGATCCAGCATCTCCCTGGATTCATGTGGAACTCCACGGTCAAAACGTAGATTCAGGCAGTGATGTGTCTTCTACAAACAGCTGTAGAGAGTCCAAGTTTCCTACTGTGGTGATGAACACCATGAGATCGTACCTGCATAGCTGCTAATCCCTGAAAACCAAAACGTGTGTTTCGCCCTCTTCATTGCACGAAGAAATAGTAAGATCTCGCGCGTGCTGTCCTAGGGCTGGGGAAAAATGTACATTATTCCGTGAGACCCTTCATATAAAACAAGGTCTTGATAAATGTTGGAGACACAAAAGTCACTTACCTGGTTGTTTGAAGATCAGATGCTGTGTACTGCGGTGAGGATCACATCACCACTCACCTTGTTATCAGCAACACCCAGGTGAAGGGAGATGGTTAATCTCTCCCCGATGTCTGACGTCCAATCTGAAAAAACACAGGGTACGGCGTGTGGAAATACACAGATTTTCACCAGGACTGCTGCAGATTCCACTGGTCACATTAGGTGACGGGGGAGGCAGATTGTATACCTGGATTGAGGGAGACCTCCATCGTCCAAAGCGTGGACGGAAACAATCACGTCTCTTGAGTGAACACCTGCAAAGAGCTCACGGTCTTTACTGTGATGAGAAATAAGGATGAGTAACCTGGAGAACTGAAAAAGACTCGGTCCCTACCAAGGTTCAATATAATTTATCCAGAAAGTAGGAATGAGATATATGTTATGCTTAATAGTATCGATAGGGAAAGTGTCATTTCTTACTGCAATTACCACATAAAGAATATAGTAATGATAAATGTTAGGGACGGGGAATCACGTACCTGCTTGCTTGAAGATCAGACAGTCTATACTGTGCTTAGAAGCAGATGACAATTTACTGGCTAACAGCGAAGTTCCATGGGAATGACAAATGGCACTTTCTCCATGATCTCTTCCTTCTCATCTGAAAGAGAGAGTCGACTACTGTGTTTAAAGACACGGGATTTCAGTGTGACACTGAAAATTGCATTCATCCCACCCATCAAGTGACAGGGGACCCTTATAATCTACCTGGGTTTCCGTGAACTCCTCGGTCAGAACGTTGTTGGAGGCAATCCTGTCTCTTGAGTGAATACCGACAAAGAACTCAGGGTCATTACTGTGCTGTAAAAACACGATGGCTTGCCTAGATACCTCTAAAACCTTCAATCACTTGCAGGGTTAAATGTACATGATCAATAGAGTAGGAATCAGGAATCTCTCATGATTATTAGCACTCGTAGTGAAACTATCGATTCTTACCTGAATTACTGTAGGGAACGCACGGTAAAAAGAAATGCCAGGGGCAGGATGAAACTTAACCTTGTTTTCGAAGAGGACATGGTATTTATCGCGATGAGAATGACTTCAGGGCTTACCTGGATATCCGCAAAGTTCCACATGAAAGACAGTTGTTGCTTTCTCTAGGATCTCTTCCCTCGGATCTGAAAAGGACATGTGACAAGTGTGATTAAAGCCACCTGTTTTCTTCTGGTCAACTGCGAGGTCCCTCCGTCCTTTCCAGTTTTAGGAAACCCATGGAATCTACCTGGATGTGTGTCGAACTTTAAGACGAAAACAGAGAGAAGGCACCAGCTAATAGGAAACCTGCCAAAAACCATGGTCATGACTACAGCCAGGAATACCAAGATGAGATTCCTGGACACTTGCAAATGCCTCAGTCAGCAAATGTTTATTTTTCGACATTATCGTAAAATGAAGAAGTAAAAACATCCGATGCTTGTAGTAGTGGTAAGGAAGCTATAATTTGTTACCTGAAGTGCTGCATATAAAAGAGAGCAATAATGAATGTTGGAGACAGAAAAAAAATACCATTGTCGTTTGAAGATCAAATGGTGTGGACTGTGGTAAGAATCCCATCACCTCTCACCCGGATATCACCAGAGTCCACGTGAATGAAGGTTGTTACTCTCTCTCTGATGTCTTATGTTCAATCTGAAACATACAGTAGACAGCGTGTTGAAATACCCAGGTTGTCACCAGGACTGCTGTAAATTCCACTGGTCACATCAGGGGATAGGGGAGCCCAATCGTATACCTGGAAGAAGGTAGACCTCCATCGTGCAAAATGTGGTTGGAAACAATCATATCTCTTGAGTGAAGACCGGTAAAGAACTCATGGTCTTGACCGTCACGAGAAATAAGGATGACTAGCCTGGAAAACTGCAAAAAAGGCAGTCCCTACCAAGGTTCAATACACTTTATCAGGAAAGTAGGAATGAGATACATGTTCTTCTGAATAGTATCGGTAATGAGACTGTTGTTTCTCAACTGAATTACTGCATAAAGAAGATAGTAATGATAAATGTTAAGGACAAGAGAAATACTTACCTGGCTACTTGACGATCAGCGGGTGTATACTGTGGTCAGAAGCATATGACAACTTACCAGGCTATCAGCAAAGACCCATGGGAATGACAATTGTTCCTTTCTCCATGATCTCTTCCATGTCCTCCGAAAGACACACTGGACGAGTGTGATTAAAGACACATCATTTTAGTGTGACTCCGAAAATTGCATTCGTCCTGTTTGGTGACAGGGCATTCTTAGAGTCTACCTGGGTTCCCGTAGAACTTCTTGGTCGGAACTTAGTTGGAGACAATTACATCTTTTAAGTGAATACTTGCAAAGAGCTCATGATCATTACTGTGTTAAAAAATCATGATGACTTGCCTGGAGAACTCCAAAACCTTCTGTCACTTCCAAGGTCAAATATACATGATCAGTACAGTAGGAATCAGCAATATCTCATGATTATGATTACTGGTAGTGAAATGTGATTTCTAACCTGAATTACTGCACAACAACATTGTCCCCATAAGTGATAGAGATGAAAAAATCACTTACCGTGTTCCTACACACTCGGATGATGTATCCTTGCGTTCGAATCACAGCATGACTTACCTGGATTTCAGCAACCTCTGACGAGAATAAGTAGTGCTACTTCCTCCATGGTCTCTCCTCTCCAGTGTGAAAAAGATGGGTGACCAGTGTGTTGAAAGACGCATTGTTTCCTTGGGAAATGTTCAGAGAACCTTGGTCACTCCTAGTATGAGGAAAGTCATGAAATCAAGCTGGAGCCGTGGACAACTTCGAGGTGAAATCACAGACAGAGACAGCAACGCAGCCTGGGTGCACACGGGCAAAAACTCATGGTCACTACTGTGGTGAGGGACGGCAGGATGACTTAACCTGGATACCTGCAAATCCCTCAGTCACTTGGAGGCTGAGCACATATTATCACTAAGTTAGGAAGCAAGGAAGTAGCATTCTGGTGAGTATCTGTCGTGACAGTTTTATGCCTAACCCGAATTCCTGTAAAACGAAACGTGGTAACAAGCAATTTCTGGAAAACCATTTTACTTGCCTTGGTTTCTAAAGATCAGAAGGTATGTGCTACGGTTAAGGCCCACATCGTCATTTGCCTGGTCCCGTAAGTCACCATTCCTAGGTTCCCCACGATGTCCTCCTGAGACCCTGAAATTGATATCTGTGTGTAAAAGGACACATCTTTTCTGCGGGCACACAAGAGAATGATTCTCTAGTGTGGAAGGACCCAGCATATTTCCCTAGATTCACGTGGAACACCGTGGGTGAGGACTTAGTTTCAGACAGCGACATGTCTGTTATAAACTCCGGCAGAGAGTCCGAGTTTGCATTTGTCCTGATGAACGCCACAAGGACTTACCTCTACACATGCAAATCCCTCAAAACGGAAATGGCTGTTTGACAAGTTTTCATTACGTAAAGACAACGAGATCTCAAGCTTGCTCCCGTGGTTCTAAAGAAAATGCAATTTATTCTGTGAGATTGTTCATATAAAACATTTTCATGATAAATGTTGGAGACAGAAAAGTCCCTTACCTTGTTGCTTGAAGATCAGATGGCATGTAGTGTGGAGAGAAACACATGATCACTTACCTTGTGGTCATATGTTTAATCTCTCCCCGATGTCTTCCGTCCAATCTGAAAAACGTAGGATATGGTGTATGGAAATATGCAGGTTTTCACCAGGACTGCTGCAAATTCCACTGGTCACATCAGGGGACAGGGGAGCACACTCGTATACCTGGGCTAAGGTAGACCTCCATCGCCCAAAACGTGGATGGAAACAATCACATCTTGAGTGAACACCTGCAGAGAGCTCATGGTCATTACTGGGATGAGAAATAAGGATGAGTAGCCTGGAGAGCTACAAAAAACTCAGTCCCTACCAAGGCTCAATATACTTTATCTACAAGTAGGAACGAGCTATCTATTATGCTTAATAGTATCGATACTGAAAGTGTCATTTCTTACCTGAATTACCACATAAAGAACAGTTTAATGGTAAACGTTAGGGACAGGAGAATTACGTACCTGGTTGCTTGAAGATCAGATGGGCTATACTGTGGTTAGAAGCATATGACAACTTACCTGGCTAACAGCAAAGTCTCACGGGAACGACGAATGTTACTTTCTTCATGATCTCTTCCTTCTTATCTGAAAGAGAAATTGGACTACTGGGTTTAAGACACATGATTTCAGTGTGACTCTGAAAATTGCATTCATCCCATCAGGTGACAGGGGACCCTTATAATCTACCTGGGTTTCCGTGAACTCCTTGGTCAGAACTTTGTTGGACACAATCACATCTCTCGAGTGAATACCTGCAAAGAGCTCGTGATCATTAGCACGATGTAAAATCACGATGACTTCCCGGAGAACCCCAAAACCTGCGGTTACTACAAAGGTGAAATATATATGATCAGTGCAAAAGGGATCAGCAGTATCTCATGCTTATTATTACTGAGAGCGAAATGGCATTTCTTACCTGAATGACTGCAGAACAACATGGTCATGAGAAACGTTAAAGACGGAAAAATCAGTTACCGTGTTCCTGGAGGCTCGGATACTGTGTACCGACATTTGAATCACGGGATGACTTACCCGGATATCAGTAAATTCCCGTGGGAATGACCCGTGTTACATTCTCTATGGTCTCTCCTCCGCAGTCTGAGACAGATAGGTGACAAGTGTGTTGAAAGACACACGGTTTTGCTGGGAATCCTGCAGCGTCCATTGGGCTCTCCTAGTAGGAGGAAAGGCACGAAATCCAGCTGAAACCGTGCACGAGTTCAAGGTGAAAACATAGTCAGAGATACCAACGTCTATCGGGTGGACACCTGCAAAAACCCATGGTCACTACTCTGGGGAGGAACAGCATGACGAGTTCACCTGGATACCTGCAAACCCCTCAGTCACTACGAGGCTACGCACCTATTGTCACCAGGTTAGGATGTAATGAAATCCCTAGCTAGTTAGTTTCTGTAGTGATGCGTTCATGCCTAACCTGAACTCTGGTTTAAAGAAACGTGTTTACAAGGAATTTTAGGGAAACCATTTTACTTGCCCTGGTTTCTAAAGATCAGATGATGTGCGCTGTGGTTAAGGCCCACATCATCACTAGCCTGGATGAGAGCGAAGTCTCCCATCAGCCACTGTTCTTAGGATCCACCCGCTCTCCTTCCGAGACCCTGGAAAACATATCTGTGTGTAAAAAGACACAGTTTTTCTACTGGCAAACCAAAGAAATCTCCTCTAGCGCGAAAGGATCCAGCATCTCCCTGGATTCATGTGGAACTCCACGGTCAAAACGTAGATTCAGGCAGTGATGTGTCTTCTACAAACAGCTGTAGAGAGTCCAAGTTTCCTACTGTGGTGATGAACACCATGAGATCGTACCTGCATAGCTGCTAATCCCTGAAAACCAAAACGTGTGTTTCGCCCTCTTCATTGCACGAAGAAATAGTAAGATCTCGCGCGTGCTGTCCTAGGGCTGGGGAAAAATGTACATTATTCCGTGAGACCCTTCATATAAAACAAGGTCTTGATAAATGTTGGAGACACAAAAGTCACTTACCTGGTTGTTTGAAGATCAGATGCTGTGTACTGCGGTGAGGATCACATCACCACTCACCTTGTTATCAGCAACACCCAGGTGAAGGGAGATGGTTAATCTCTCCCCGATGTCTGACGTCCAATCTGAAAAAACACAGGGTACGGCGTGTGGAAATACACAGATTTTCACCAGGACTGCTGCAGATTCCACTGGTCACATTAGGTGACGGGGGAGGCAGATTGTATACCTGGATTGAGGGAGACCTCCATCGTCCAAAGCGTGGACGGAAACAATCACGTCTCTTGAGTGAACACCTGCAAAGAGCTCACGGTCTTTACTGTGATGAGAAATAAGGATGAGTAACCTGGAGAACTGAAAAAGACTCGGTCCCTACCAAGGTTCAATATAATTTATCCAGAAAGTAGGAATGAGATATATGTTATGCTTAATAGTATCGATAGGGAAAGTGTCATTTCTTACTGCAATTACCACATAAAGAATATAGTAATGATAAATGTTAGGGACGGGGAATCACGTACCTGCTTGCTTGAAGATCAGACAGTCTATACTGTGCTTAGAAGCAGATGACAATTTACTGGCTAACAGCGAAGTTCCATGGGAATGACAAATGGCACTTTCTCCATGATCTCTTCCTTCTCATCTGAAAGAGAGAGTCGACTACTGTGTTTAAAGACACGGGATTTCAGTGTGACACTGAAAATTGCATTCATCCCACCCATCAAGTGACAGGGGACCCTTATAATCTACCTGGGTTTCCGTGAACTCCTCGGTCAGAACGTTGTTGGAGGCAATCCCGTCTCTTAAGTGAATACCGACAAAGAACTCAGGGTCATTACTGTGCTGTAAAAACACGATGGCTTGCCTAGATACCTCTAAAACCTTCAATCACTGCCAGGGTTAAATGTACATGATCAATAGAGTAGGAATCAGGAATCTCTCATGATTATTAGCACTCGTAGTGAAACTATCGATTCTTACCTGAATTACTGTAGGGAACGCACGGTAAAAAGAAATGCCAGGGGCAGGATGAAACTTAACCTTGTTTTCGAAGAGGACATGGTATTTATCGCGATGAGAATGACTTCAGGGCTTACCTGGATATCCGCAAAGTTCCACATGAAAGACAGTTGTTGCTTTCTCTAGGATCTCTTCCCTCGGATCTGAAAAGGACATGTGACAAGTGTGATTAAAGCCACCTGTTTTCTTCTGGTCAACTGCGAGGTCCCTCCGTCCTTTCCAGTTTTAGGAAACCCATGGAATCTACCTGGATGTGTGTCGAACTTTAAGACGAAAACAGAGAGAAGGCACCAGCTAATAGGAAACCTGCCAAAAACCATGGTCATGACTACAGCCAGGAATACCAAGATGAGATTCCTGGACACTTGCAAATGCCTCAGTCAGCAAATGTTTATTTTTCGACATTATCGTAAAATGAAGAAGTAAAAACATCCGATGCTTGTAGTAGTGGTAAGGAAGCTATAATTTGTTACCTGAAGTGCTGCATATAAAAGAGAGCAATAATGAATGTTGGAGACAGAAAAAAAATACCATTGTCGTTTGAAGATCAAATGGTGTGGACTGTGGTAAGAATCCCATCACCTCTCACCCGGATATCACCAGAGTCCACGTGAATGAAGGTTGTTACTCTCTCTCTGATGTCTTATGTTCAATCTGAAACATACAGTAGACAGCGTGTTGAAATACCCAGGTTGTCACCAGGACTGCTGTAAATTCCACTGGTCACATCAGGGGATAGGGGAGCCCAATCGTATACCTGGAAGAAGGTAGACCTCCATCGTGCAAAATGTGGTTGGAAACAATCATATCTCTTGAGTGAAGACCGGTAAAGAACTCATGGTCTTGACCGTCACGAGAAATAAGGATGACTAGCCTGGAAAACTGCAAAAAAGTCAGTCCCTACCAAGGTTCAATACACTTTATCAGGAAAGTAGGAATGAGATACATGTTCTTCTGAATAGTATCGGTAATGAGACTGTTGTTTCTCAACTGAATTACTGCATAAAGAAGATAGTAATGATAAATGTTAAGGACAAGAGAAATACTTACCTGGCTACTTGACGATCAGCGGGTGTATACTGTGGTCAGAAGCATATGACAACTTACCAGGCTATCAGCAAAGACCCATGGGAATGACAATTGTTCCTTTCTCCATGATCTCTTCCATGTCCTCCGAAAGACACACTGGACGAGTGTGATTAAAGACACATCATTTTAGTGTGACTCCGAAAATTGCATTCGTCCTGTTTGGTGACAGGGCATTCTTAGAGTCTACCTGGGTTCCCGTAGAACTTCTTGGTCGGAACTTAGTTGGAGACAATTACATCTTTTAAGTGAATACTTGCAAAGAGCTCATGATCATTACTGTGTTAAAAAATCATGATGACTTGCCTGGAGAACTCCAAAACCTTCTGTCACTTCCAAGGTCAAATATACATGATCAGTACAGTAGGAATCAGCAATATCTCATGATTATGATTACTGGTAGTGAAATGTGATTTCTAACCTGAATTACTGCACAACAACATTGTCCCCATAAGTGATAGAGATGAAAAAATCACTTACCGTGTTCCTACACACTCGGATGATGTATCCTTGCGTTCGAATCACAGCATGACTTACCTGGATTTCAGCAACCTCTGACGAGAATAAGTAGTGCTACTTCCTCCATGGTCTCTCCTCTCCAGTGTGAAAAAGATGGGTGACCAGTGTGTTGAAAGACGCATTGTTTCCTTGGGAAATGTTCAGAGAACCTTGGTCACTCCTAGTATGAGGAAAGTCATGAAATCAAGCTGGAGCCGTGGACAACTTCGAGGTGAAATCACAGACAGAGACAGCAACGCAGCCTGGGTGCACACGGGCAAAAACTCATGGTCACTACTGTGGTGAGGGACGGCAGGATGACTTAACCTGGATACCTGCAAATCCCTCAGTCACTTGGAGGCTGAGCACATATTATCACTAAGTTAGGAAGCAAGGAAGTAGCATTCTGGTGAGTATCTGTCGTGACAGTTTTATGCCTAACCCGAATTCCTGTAAAACGAAACGTGGTAACAAGCAATTTCTGGAAAACCATTTTACTTGCCTTGGTTTCTAAAGATCAGAAGGTATGTGCTACGGTTAAGGCCCACATCGTCATTTGCCTGGTCCCGTAAGTCACCATTCCTAGGTTCCCCACGATGTCCTCCTGAGACCCTGAAATTGATATCTGTGTGTAAAAGGACACATCTTTTCTGCGGGCACACAAGAGAATGATTCTCTAGTGTGGAAGGACCCAGCATATTTCCCTAGATTCACGTGGAACACCGTGGGTGAGGACTTAGTTTCAGACAGCGACATGTCTGTTATAAACTCCGGCAGAGAGTCCGAGTTTGCATTTGTCCTGATGAACGCCACAAGGACTTACCTCTACACATGCAAATCCCTCAAAACGGAAATGGCTGTTTGACAAGTTTTCATTACGTAAAGACAACGAGATCTCAAGCTTGCTCCCGTGGTTCTAAAGAAAATGCAATTTATTCTGTGAGATTGTTCATATAAAACATTTTCATGATAAATGTTGGAGACAGAAAAGTCCCTTACCTTGTTGCTTGAAGATCAGATGGCATGTAGTGTGGAGAGAAACACATGATCACTTACCTTGTGGTCATATGTTTAATCTCTCCCCGATGTCTTCCGTCCAATCTGAAAAACGTAGGATATGGTGTATGGAAATATGCAGGTTTTCACCAGGACTGCTGCAAATTCCACTGGTCACATCAGGGGACAGGGGAGCACACTCGTATACCTGGGCTAAGGTAGACCTCCATCGCCCAAAACGTGGATGGAAACAATCACATCTTGAGTGAACACCTGCAGAGAGCTCATGGTCATTACTGGGATGAGAAATAAGGATGAGTAGCCTGGAGAGCTACAAAAAACTCAGTCCCTACCAAGGCTCAATATACTTTATCTACAAGTAGGAACGAGCTATCTATTATGCTTAATAGTATCGATACTGAAAGTGTCATTTCTTACCTGAATTACCACATAAAGAACAGTTTAATGGTAAACGTTAGGGACAGGAGAATTACGTACCTGGTTGCTTGAAGATCAGATGGGCTATACTGTGGTTAGAAGCATATGACAACTTACCTGGCTAACAGCAAAGTCTCACGGGAACGACGAATGTTACTTTCTTCATGATCTCTTCCTTCTTATCTGAAAGAGAAATTGGACTACTGGGTTTAAGACACATGATTTCAGTGTGACTCTGAAAATTGCATTCATCCCATCAGGTGACAGGGGACCCTTATAATCTACCTGGGTTTCCGTGAACTCCTTGGTCAGAACTTTGTTGGACACAATCACATCTCTCGAGTGAATACCTGCAAAGAGCTCGTGATCATTAGCACGATGTAAAATCACGATGACTTCCCGGAGAACCCCAAAACCTGCGGTTACTACAAAGGTGAAATATATATGATCAGTGCAAAAGGGATCAGCAGTATCTCATGCTTATTATTACTGAGAGCGAAATGGCATTTCTTACCTGAATGACTGCAGAACAACATGGTCATGAGAAACGTTAAAGACGGAAAAATCAGTTACCGTGTTCCTGGAGGCTCGGATACTGTGTACCGACATTTGAATCACGGGATGACTTACCCGGATATCAGTAAATTCCCGTGGGAATGACCCGTGTTACATTCTCTATGGTCTCTCCTCCGCAGTCTGAGACAGATAGGTGACAAGTGTGTTGAAAGACACACGGTTTTGCTGGGAATCCTGCAACGTCCATTGGGCTCTCCTAGTAGGAGGAAAGGCACGAAATCCAGCTGAAACCGTGCACGAGTTCAAGGTGAAAACATAGTCAGAGATACCAACGTCTATCGGGTGGACACCTGCAAAAACCCATGGTCACTACTCTGGGGAGGAACAGCATGACGAGTTCACCTGGATACCTGCAAACCCCTCAGTCACTACGAGGCTACGCACCTATTGTCACCAGGTTAGGATGTAATGAAATCCCTAGCTAGTTAGTTTCTGTAGTGATGCGTTCATGCCTAACCTGAACTCTGGTTTAAAGAAACGTGTTTACAAGGAATTTTAGGGAAACCATTTTACTTGCCCTGGTTTCTAAAGATCAGATGATGTGCGCTGTGGTTAAGGCCCACATCATCACTAGCCTGGATGAGAGCGAAGTCTCCCATCAGCCACTGTTCTTAGGATCCACCCGCTCTCCTTCCGAGACCCTGGAAAACATATCTGTGTGTAAAAAGACACAGTTTTTCTACTGGCAAACCAAAGAAATCTCCTCTAGCGCGAAAGGATCCAGCATCTCCCTGGATTCATGTGGAACTCCACGGTCAAAACGTAGATTCAGGCAGTGATGTGTCTTCTACAAACAGCTGTAGAGAGTCCAAGTTTCCTACTGTGGTGATGAACACCATGAGATCGTACCTGCATAGCTGCTAATCCCTGAAAACCAAAACGTGTGTTTCGCCCTCTTCATTGCACGAAGAAATAGTAAGATCTCGCGCGTGCTGTCCTAGGGCTGGGGAAAAATGTACATTATTCCGTGAGACCCTTCATATAAAACAAGGTCTTGATAAATGTTGGAGACACAAAAGTCACTTACCTGGTTGTTTGAAGATCAGATGCTGTGTACTGCGGTGAGGATCACATCACCACTCACCTTGTTATCAGCAACACCCAGGTGAAGGGAGATGGTTAATCTCTCCCCGATGTCTGACGTCCAATCTGAAAAAACACAGGGTACGGCGTGTGGAAATACACAGATTTTCACCAGGACTGCTGCAGATTCCACTGGTCACATTAGGTGACGGGGGAGGCAGATTGTATACCTGGATTGAGGGAGACCTCCATCGTCCAAAGCGTGGACGGAAACAATCACGTCTCTTGAGTGAACACCTGCAAAGAGCTCACGGTCTTTACTGTGATGAGAAATAAGGATGAGTAACCTGGAGAACTGAAAAAGACTCGGTCCCTACCAAGGTTCAATATAATTTATCCAGAAAGTAGGAATGAGATATATGTTATGCTTAATAGTATCGATAGGGAAAGTGTCATTTCTTACTGCAATTACCACATAAAGAATATAGTAATGATAAATGTTAGGGACGGGGAATCACGTACCTGCTTGCTTGAAGATCAGACAGTCTATACTGTGCTTAGAAGCAGATGACAATTTACTGGCTAACAGCGAAGTTCCATGGGAATGACAAATGGCACTTTCTCCATGATCTCTTCCTTCTCATCTGAAAGAGAGAGTCGACTACTGTGTTTAAAGACACGGGATTTCAGTGTGACACTGAAAATTGCATTCATCCCACCCATCAAGTGACAGGGGACCCTTATAATCTACCTGGGTTTCCGTGAACTCCTCGGTCAGAACGTTGTTGGAGGCAATCCTGTCTCTTGAGTGAATACCGACAAAGAACTCAGGGTCATTACTGTGCTGTAAAAACACGATGGCTTGCCTAGATACCTCTAAAACCTTCAATCACTTGCAGGGTTAAATGTACATGATCAATAGAGTAGGAATCAGGAATCTCTCATGATTATTAGCACTCGTAGTGAAACTATCGATTCTTACCTGAATTACTGTAGGGAACGCACGGTAAAAAGAAATGCCAGGGGCAGGATGAAACTTAACCTTGTTTTCGAAGAGGACATGGTATTTATCGCGATGAGAATGACTTCAGGGCTTACCTGGATATCCGCAAAGTTCCACATGAAAGACAGTTGTTGCTTTCTCTAGGATCTCTTCCCTCGGATCTGAAAAGGACATGTGACAAGTGTGATTAAAGCCACCTGTTTTCTTCTGGTCAACTGCGAGGTCCCTCCGTCCTTTCCAGTTTTAGGAAACCCATGGAATCTACCTGGATGTGTGTCGAACTTTAAGACGAAAACAGAGAGAAGGCACCAGCTAATAGGAAACCTGCCAAAAACCATGGTCATGACTACAGCCAGGAATACCAAGATGAGATTCCTGGACACTTGCAAATGCCTCAGTCAGCAAATGTTTATTTTTCGACATTATCGTAAAATGAAGAAGTAAAAACATCCGATGCTTGTAGTAGTGGTAAGGAAGCTATAATTTGTTACCTGAAGTGCTGCATATAAAAGAGAGCAATAATGAATGTTGGAGACAGAAAAAAAATACCATTGTCGTTTGAAGATCAAATGGTGTGGACTGTGGTAAGAATCCCATCACCTCTCACCCGGATATCACCAGAGTCCACGTGAATGAAGGTTGTTACTCTCTCTCTGATGTCTTATGTTCAATCTGAAACATACAGTAGACAGCGTGTTGAAATACCCAGGTTGTCACCAGGACTGCTGTAAATTCCACTGGTCACATCAGGGGATAGGGGAGCCCAACCGTATACATGGAAGAAGGTAGACCTCCATCGTGCAAAATGTGGTTGGAAACAATCATATCTCTTGAGTGAAGACCGGTAAAGAACTCATGGTCTTGACCGTCACGAGAAATAAGGATGACTAGCCTGGAAAACTGCAAAAAAGGCAGTCCCTACCAAGGTTCAATACACTTTATCAGGAAAGTAGGAATGAGATACATGTTCTTCTGAATAGTATCGGTAATGAGACTGTTGTTTCTCAACTGAATTACTGCATAAAGAAGATAGTAATGATAAATGTTAAGGACAAGAGAAATACTTACCTGGCTACTTGACGATCAGCGGGTGTATACTGTGGTCAGAAGCATATGACAACTTACCAGGCTATCAGCAAAGACCCATGGGAATGACAATTGTTCCTTTCTCCATGATCTCTTCCATGTCCTCCGAAAGACACACTGGACGAGTGTGATTAAAGACACATCATTTTAGTGTGACTCCGAAAATTGCATTCGTCCTGTTTGGTGACAGGGCATTCTTAGAGTCTACCTGGGTTCCCGTAGAACTTCTTGGTCGGAACTTAGTTGGAGACAATTACATCTTTTAAGTGAATACTTGCAAAGAGCTCATGATCATTACTGTGTTAAAAAATCATGATGACTTGCCTGGAGAACTCCAAAACCTTCTGTCACTTCCAAGGTCAAATATACATGATCAGTACAGTAGGAATCAGCAATATCTCATGATTATGATTACTGGTAGTGAAATGTGATTTCTAACCTGAATTACTGCACAACAACATTGTCCCCATAAGTGATAGAGATGAAAAAATCACTTACCGTGTTCCTACACACTCGGATGATGTATCCTTGCGTTCGAATCACAGCATGACTTACCTGGATTTCAGCAACCTCTGACGAGAATAAGTAGTGCTACTTCCTCCATGGTCTCTCCTCTCCAGTGTGAAAAAGATGGGTGACCAGTGTGTTTAAAGACGCATTGTTTCCTTGGGAAATGTTCAGAGAACCTTGGTCACTCCTAGTATGAGGAAAGTCATGAAATCAAGCTGGAGCCGTGGACAACTTCGAGGTGAAATCACAGACAGAGACAGCAACGCAGCCTGGGTGCACACGGGCAAAAACTCATGGTCACTACTGTGGTGAGGGACGGCAGGATGACTTAACCTGGATACCTGCAAATCCCTCAGTCACTTGGAGGCTGAGCACATATTATCACTAAGTTAGGAAGCAAGGAAGTAGCATTCTGGTGAGTATCTGTCGTGACAGTTTTATGCCTAACCCGAATTCCTGTAAAACGAAACGTGGTAACAAGCAATTTCTGGAAAACCATTTTACTTGCCTTGGTTTCTAAAGATCAGAAGGTATGTGCTACGGTTAAGGCCCACATCGTCATTTGCCTGGTCCCGTAAGTCACCATTCCTAGGTTCCCCACGATGTCCTCCTGAGACCCTGAAATTGATATCTGTGTGTAAAAGGACACATCTTTTCTGCGGGCACACAAGAGAATGATTCTCTAGTGTGGAAGGACCCAGCATATTTCCCTAGATTCACGTGGAACACCGTGGGTGAGGACTTAGTTTCAGACAGCGACATGTCTGTTATAAACTCCGGCAGAGAGTCCGAGTTTGCATTTGTCCTGATGAACGCCACAAGGACTTACCTCTACACATGCAAATCCCTCAAAACGGAAATGGCTGTTTGACAAGTTTTCATTACGTAAAGACAACGAGATCTCAAGCTTGCTCCCGTGGTTCTAAAGAAAATGCAATTTATTCTGTGAGATTGTTCATATAAAACATTTTCATGATAAATGTTGGAGACAGAAAAGTCCCTTACCTTGTTGCTTGAAGAACAGATGGCATGTAGTGTGGAGAGAAACACATGATCACTTACCTTGTGGTCATATGTTTAATCTCTCCCCGATGTCTTCCGTCCAATCTGAAAAACGTAGGATATGGTGTATGGAAATATGCAGGTTTTCACCAGGACTGCTGCAAATTCCACTGGTCACATCAGGGGACAGGGGAGCACACTCGTATACCTGGGCTAAGGTAGACCTCCATCGCCCAAAACGTGGATGGAAACAATCACATCTTGAGTGAACACCTGCAGAGAGCTCATGGTCATTACTGGGATGAGAAATAAGGATGAGTAGCCTGGAGAGCTACAAAAAACTCAGTCCCTACCAAGGCTCAATATACTTTATCTACAAGTAGGAACGAGCTATCTATTATGCTTAATAGTATCGATACTGAAAGTGTCATTTCTTACCTGAATTACCACATAAAGAACAGTTTAATGGTAAACGTTAGGGACAGGAGAATTACGTACCTGGTTGCTTGAAGATCAGATGGGCTATACTGTGGTTAGAAGCATATGACAACTTACCTGGCTAACAGCAAAGTCTCACGGGAACGACGAATGTTACTTTCTTCATGATCTCTTCCTTCTTATCTGAAAGAGAAATTGGACTACTGGGTTTAAGACACATGATTTCAGTGTGACTCTGAAAATTGCATTCATCCCATCAGGTGACAGGGGACCCTTATAATCTACCTGGGTTTCCGTGAACTCCTTGGTCAGAACTTTGTTGGACACAATCACATCTCTCGAGTGAATACCTGCAAAGAGCTCGTGATCATTAGCACGATGTAAAATCACGATGACTTCCCGGAGAACCCCAAAACCTGCGGTTACTACAAAGGTGAAATATATATGATCAGTGCAAAAGGGATCAGCAGTATCTCATGCTTATTATTACTGAGAGCGAAATGGCATTTCTTACCTGAATGACTGCAGAACAACATGGTCATGAGAAACGTTAAAGACGGAAAAATCAGTTACCGTGTTCCTGGAGGCTCGGATACTGTGTACCGACATTTGAATCACGGGATGACTTACCCGGATATCAGTAAATTCCCGTGGGAATGACCCGTGTTACATTCTCTATGGTCTCTCCTCCGCAGTCTGAGACAGATAGGTGACAAGTGTGTTGAAAGACACACGGTTTTGCTGGGAATCCTGCAGCGTCCATTGGGCTCTCCTAGTAGGAGGAAAGGCACGAAATCCAGCTGAAACCGTGCACGAGTTCAAGGTGAAAACATAGTCAGAGATACCAACGTCTATCGGGTGGACACCTGCAAAAACCCATGGTCACTACTCTGGGGAGGAACAGCATGACGAGTTCACCTGGATACCTGCAAACCCCTCAGTCACTACGAGGCTACGCACCTATTGTCACCAGGTTAGGATGTAATGAAATCCCTAGCTAGTTAGTTTCTGTAGTGATGCGTTCATGCCTAACCTGAACTCTGGTTTAAAGAAACGTGTTTACAAGGAATTTTAGGGAAACCATTTTACTTGCCCTGGTTTCTAAAGATCAGATGATGTGCGCTGTGGTTAAGGCCCACATCATCACTAGCCTGGATGAGAGCGAAGTCTCCCATCAGCCACTGTTCTTAGGATCCACCCGCTCTCCTTCCGAGACCCTGGAAAACATATCTGTGTGTAAAAAGACACAGTTTTTCTACTGGCAAACCAAAGAAATCTCCTCTAGCGCGAAAGGATCCAGCATCTCCCTGGATTCATGTGGAACTCCACGGTCAAAACGTAGATTCAGGCAGTGATGTGTCTTCTACAAACAGCTGTAGAGAGTCCAAGTTTCCTACTGTGGTGATGAACACCATGAGATCGTACCTGCATAGCTGCTAATCCCTGAAAACCAAAACGTGTGTTTCGCCCTCTTCATTGCACGAAGAAATAGTAAGATCTCGCGCGTGCTGTCCTAGGGCTGGGGAAAAATGTACATTATTCCGTGAGACCCTTCATATAAAACAAGGTCTTGATAAATGTTGGAGACACAAAAGTCACTTACCTGGTTGTTTGAAGATCAGATGCTGTGTACTGCGGTGAGGATCACATCACCACTCACCTTGTTATCAGCAACACCCAGGTGAAGGGAGATGGTTAATCTCTCCCCGATGTCTGACGTCCAATCTGAAAAAACACAGGGTACGGCGTGTGGAAATACACAGATTTTCACCAGGACTGCTGCAGATTCCACTGGTCACATTAGGTGACGGGGGAGGCAGATTGTATACCTGGATTGAGGGAGACCTCCATCGTCCAAAGCGTGGACGGAAACAATCACGTCTCTTGAGTGAACACCTGCAAAGAGCTCACGGTCTTTACTGTGATGAGAAATAAGGATGAGTAACCTGGAGAACTGAAAAAGACTCGGTCCCTACCAAGGTTCAATATAATTTATCCAGAAAGTAGGAATGAGATATATGTTATGCTTAATAGTATCGATAGGGAAAGTGTCATTTCTTACTGCAATTACCACATAAAGAATATAGTAATGATAAATGTTAGGGACGGGGAATCACGTACCTGCTTGCTTGAAGATCAGACAGTCTATACTGTGCTTAGAAGCAGATGACAATTTACTGGCTAACAGCGAAGTTCCATGGGAATGACAAATGGCACTTTCTCCATGATCTCTTCCTTCTCATCTGAAAGAGAGAGTCGACTACTGTGTTTAAAGACACGGGATTTCAGTGTGACACTGAAAATTGCATTCATCCCACCCATCAAGTGACAGGGGACCCTTATAATCTACCTGGGTTTCCGTGAACTCCTCGGTCAGAACGTTGTTGGAGGCAATCCCGTCTCTTAAGTGAATACCTACAAAGAACTCAGGGTCATTACTGTGCTGTAAAAACACGATGGCTTGCCTAGATACCTCTAAAACCTTCAATCACTTGCAGGGTTAAATGTACATGATCAATAGAGTAGGAATGAGGAATCTCTCATGATTATTAGCACTCGTAGTGAAACTATCGATTCTTACCTGAATTACTGTAGGGAACGCACGGTAAAAAGAAATGCCAGGGGCAGGATGAAACTTAACCTTGTTTTCGAAGAGGACATGGTATTTATCGCGATGAGAATGACTTCAGGGCTTACCTGGATATCCGCAAAGTTCCACATGAAAGACAGTTGTTGCTTTCTCTAGGATCTCTTCCCTCGGATCTGAAAAGGACATGTGACAAGTGTGATTAAAGCCACCTGTTTTCTTCTGGTCAACTGCGAGGTCCCTCCGTCCTTTCCAGTTTTAGGAAACCCATGGAATCTACCTGGATGTGTGTCGAACTTTAAGACGAAAACAGAGAGAAGGCACCAGCTAATAGGAAACCTGCCAAAAACCATGGTCATGACTACAGCCAGGAATACCAAGATGAGATTCCTGGACACTTGCAAATGCCTCAGTCAGCAAATGTTTATTTTTCGACATTATCGTAAAATGAAGAAGTAAAAACATCCGATGCTTGTAGTAGTGGTAAGGAAGCTATAATTTGTTACCTGAAGTGCTGCATATAAAAGAGAGCAATAATGAATGTTGGAGACAGAAAAAAAATACCATTGTCGTTTGAAGATCAAATGGTGTGGACTGTGGTAAGAATCCCATCACCTCTCACCCGGATATCACCAGAGTCCACGTGAATGAAGGTTGTTACTCTCTCTCTGATGTCTTATGTTCAATCTGAAACATACAGTAGACAGCGTGTTGAAATACCCAGGTTGTCACCAGGACTGCTGTAAATTCCACTGGTCACATCAGGGGATAGGGGAGCCCAATCGTATACCTGGAAGAAGGTAGACCTCCATCGTGCAAAATGTGGTTGGAAACAATCATATCTCTTGAGTGAAGACCGGTAAAGAACTCATGGTCTTGACCGTCACGAGAAATAAGGATGACTAGCCTGGAAAACTGCAAAAAAGTCAGTCCCTACCAAGGTTCAATACACTTTATCAGGAAAGTAGGAATGAGATACATGTTCTTCTGAATAGTATCGGTAATGAGACTGTTGTTTCTCAACTGAATTACTGCATAAAGAAGATAGTAATGATAAATGTTAAGGACAAGAGAAATACTTACCTGGCTACTTGACGATCAGCGGGTGTATACTGTGGTCAGAAGCATATGACAACTTACCAGGCTATCAGCAAAGACCCATGGGAATGACAATTGTTCCTTTCTCCATGATCTCTTCCATGTCCTCCGAAAGACACACTGGACGAGTGTGATTAAAGACACATCATTTTAGTGTGACTCCGAAAATTGCATTCGTCCTGTTTGGTGACAGGGCATTCTTAGAGTCTACCTGGGTTCCCGTAGAACTTCTTGGTCGGAACTTAGTTGGAGACAATTACATCTTTTAAGTGAATACTTGCAAAGAGCTCATGATCATTACTGTGTTAAAAAATCATGATGACTTGCCTGGAGAACTCCAAAACCTTCTGTCACTTCCAAGGTCAAATATACATGATCAGTACAGTAGGAATCAGCAATATCTCATGATTATGATTACTGGTAGTGAAATGTGATTTCTAACCTGAATTACTGCACAACAACATTGTCCCCATAAGTGATAGAGATGAAAAAATCACTTACCGTGTTCCTACACACTCGGATGATGTATCCTTGCGTTCGAATCACAGCATGACTTACCTGGATTTCAGCAACCTCTGACGAGAATAAGTAGTGCTACTTCCTCCATGGTCTCTCCTCTCCAGTGTGAAAAAGATGGGTGACCAGTGTGTTGAAAGACGCATTGTTTCCTTGGGAAATGTTCAGAGAACCTTGGTCACTCCTAGTATGAGGAAAGTCATGAAATCAAGCTGGAGCCGTGGACAACTTCGAGGTGAAATCACAGACAGAGACAGCAACGCAGCCTGGGTGCACACGGGCAAAAACTCATGGTCACTACTGTGGTGAGGGACGGCAGGATGACTTAACCTGGATACCTGCAAATCCCTCAGTCACTTGGAGGCTGAGCACATATTATCACTAAGTTAGGAAGCAAGGAAGTAGCATTCTGGTGAGTATCTGTCGTGACAGTTTTA
The DNA here is from genome assembly GCF_024166365.1 of Elephas maximus indicus. NCBI lineage: Eukaryota > Metazoa > Chordata > Mammalia > Proboscidea > Elephantidae > Elephas > Elephas maximus. The sequence continues at coordinate 166,480,382 of NC_064846.1, forward strand.
TGCCTAACCCGAATTCCTGTAAAACGAAACGTGGTAACAAGCAATTTCTGGAAAACCATTTTACTTGCCTTGGTTTCTAAAGATCAGAAGGTATGTGCTACGGTTAAGGCCCACATCGTCATTTGCCTGGTCCCGTAAGTCACCATTCCTAGGTTCCCCACGATGTCCTCCTGAGACCCTGAAATTGATATCTGTGTGTAAAAGGACACATCTTTTCTGCGGGCACACAAGAGAATGATTCTCTAGTGTGGAAGGACCCAGCATATTTCCCTAGATTCACGTGGAACACCGTGGGTGAGGACTTAGTTTCAGACAGCGACATGTCTGTTATAAACTCCGGCAGAGAGTCCGAGTTTGCATTTGTCCTGATGAACGCCACAAGGACTTACCTCTACACATGCAAATCCCTCAAAACGGAAATGGCTGTTTGACAAGTTTTCATTACGTAAAGACAACGAGATCTCAAGCTTGCTCCCGTGGTTCTAAAGAAAATGCAATTTATTCTGTGAGATTGTTCATATAAAACATTTTCATGATAAATGTTGGAGACAGAAAAGTCCCTTACCTTGTTGCTTGAAGATCAGATGGCATGTAGTGTGGAGAGAAACACATGATCACTTACCTTGTGGTCATATGTTTAATCTCTCCCCGATGTCTTCCGTCCAATCTGAAAAACGTAGGATATGGTGTATGGAAATATGCAGGTTTTCACCAGGACTGCTGCAAATTCCACTGGTCACATCAGGGGACAGGGGAGCACACTCGTATACCTGGGCTAAGGTAGACCTCCATCGCCCAAAACGTGGATGGAAACAATCACATCTTGAGTGAACACCTGCAGAGAGCTCATGGTCATTACTGGGATGAGAAATAAGGATGAGTAGCCTGGAGAGCTACAAAAAACTCAGTCCCTACCAAGGCTCAATATACTTTATCTACAAGTAGGAACGAGCTATCTATTATGCTTAATAGTATCGATACTGAAAGTGTCATTTCTTACCTGAATTACCACATAAAGAACAGTTTAATGGTAAACGTTAGGGACAGGAGAATTACGTACCTGGTTGCTTGAAGATCAGATGGGCTATACTGTGGTTAGAAGCATATGACAACTTACCTGGCTAACAGCAAAGTCTCACGGGAACGACGAATGTTACTTTCTTCATGATCTCTTCCTTCTTATCTGAAAGAGAAATTGGACTACTGGGTTTAAGACACATGATTTCAGTGTGACTCTGAAAATTGCATTCATCCCATCAGGTGACAGGGGACCCTTATAATCTACCTGGGTTTCCGTGAACTCCTTGGTCAGAACTTTGTTGGACACAATCACATCTCTCGAGTGAATACCTGCAAAGAGCTCGTGATCATTAGCACGATGTAAAATCACGATGACTTCCCGGAGAACCCCAAAACCTGCGGTTACTACAAAGGTGAAATATATATGATCAGTGCAAAAGGGATCAGCAGTATCTCATGCTTATTATTACTGAGAGCGAAATGGCATTTCTTACCTGAATGACTGCAGAACAACATGGTCATGAGAAACGTTAAAGACGGAAAAATCAGTTACCGTGTTCCTGGAGGCTCGGATACTGTGTACCGACATTTGAATCACGGGATGACTTACCCGGATATCAGTAAATTCCCGTGGGAATGACCCGTGTTACATTCTCTATGGTCTCTCCTCCGCAGTCTGAGACAGATAGGTGACAAGTGTGTTGAAAGACACACGGTTTTGCTGGGAATCCTGCAGCGTCCATTGGGCTCTCCTAGTAGGAGGAAAGGCACGAAATCCAGCTGAAACCGTGCACGAGTTCAAGGTGAAAACATAGTCAGAGATACCAACGTCTATCGGGTGGACACCTGCAAAAACCCATGGTCACTACTCTGGGGAGGAACAGCATGACGAGTTCACCTGGATACCTGCAAACCCCTCAGTCACTACGAGGCTACGCACCTATTGTCACCAGGTTAGGATGTAATGAAATCCCTAGCTAGTTAGTTTCTGTAGTGATGCGTTCATGCCTAACCTGAACTCTGGTTTAAAGAAACGTGTTTACAAGGAATTTTAGGGAAACCATTTTACTTGCCCTGGTTTCTAAAGATCAGATGATGTGCGCTGTGGTTAAGGCCCACATCATCACTAGCCTGGATGAGAGCGAAGTCTCCCATCAGCCACTGTTCTTAGGATCCACCCGCTCTCCTTCCGAGACCCTGGAAAACATATCTGTGTGTAAAAAGACACAGTTTTTCTACTGGCAAACCAAAGAAATCTCCTCTAGCGCGAAAGGATCCAGCATCTCCCTGGATTCATGTGGAACTCCACGGTCAAAACGTAGATTCAGGCAGTGATGTGTCTTCTACAAACAGCTGTAGAGAGTCCAAGTTTCCTACTGTGGTGATGAACACCATGAGATCGTACCTGCATAGCTGCTAATCCCTGAAAACCAAAACGTGTGTTTCGCCCTCTTCATTGCACGAAGAAATAGTAAGATCTCGCGCGTGCTGTCCTAGGGCTGGGGAAAAATGTACATTATTCCGTGAGACCCTTCATATAAAACAAGGTCTTGATAAATGTTGGAGACACAAAAGTCACTTACCTGGTTGTTTGAAGATCAGATGCTGTGTACTGCGGTGAGGATCACATCACCACTCACCTTGTTATCAGCAACACCCAGGTGAAGGGAGATGGTTAATCTCTCCCCGATGTCTGACGTCCAATCTGAAAAAACACAGGGTACGGCGTGTGGAAATACACAGATTTTCACCAGGACTGCTGCAGATTCCACTGGTCACATTAGGTGACGGGGGAGGCAGATTGTATACCTGGATTGAGGGAGACCTCCATCGTCCAAAGCGTGGACGGAAACAATCACGTCTCTTGAGTGAACACCTGCAAAGAGCTCACGGTCTTTACTGTGATGAGAAATAAGGATGAGTAACCTGGAGAACTGAAAAAGACTCGGTCCCTACCAAGGTTCAATATAATTTATCCAGAAAGTAGGAATGAGATATATGTTATGCTTAATAGTATCGATAGGGAAAGTGTCATTTCTTACTGCAATTACCACATAAAGAATATAGTAATGATAAATGTTAGGGACGGGGAATCACGTACCTGCTTGCTTGAAGATCAGACAGTCTATACTGTGCTTAGAAGCAGATGACAATTTACTGGCTAACAGCGAAGTTCCATGGGAATGACAAATGGCACTTTCTCCATGATCTCTTCCTTCTCATCTGAAAGAGAGAGTCGACTACTGTGTTTAAAGACACGGGATTTCAGTGTGACACTGAAAATTGCATTCATCCCACCCATCAAGTGACAGGGGACCCTTATAATCTACCTGGGTTTCCGTGAACTCCTCGGTCAGAACGTTGTTGGAGGCAATCCCGTCTCTTAAGTGAATACCTACAAAGAACTCAGGGTCATTACTGTGCTGTAAAAACACGATGGCTTGCCTAGATACCTCTAAAACCTTCAATCACTTGCAGGGTTAAATGTACATGATCAATAGAGTAGGAATGAGGAATCTCTCATGATTATTAGCACTCGTAGTGAAACTATCGATTCTTACCTGAATTACTGTAGGGAACGCACGGTAAAAAGAAATGCCAGGGGCAGGATGAAACTTAACCTTGTTTTCGAAGAGGACATGGTATTTATCGCGATGAGAATGACTTCAGGGCTTACCTGGATATCCGCAAAGTTCCACATGAAAGACAGTTGTTGCTTTCTCTAGGATCTCTTCCCTCGGATCTGAAAAGGACATGTGACAAGTGTGATTAAAGCCACCTGTTTTCTTCTGGTCAACTGCGAGGTCCCTCCGTCCTTTCCAGTTTTAGGAAACCCATGGAATCTACCTGGATGTGTGTCGAACTTTAAGACGAAAACAGAGAGAAGGCACCAGCTAATAGGAAACCTGCCAAAAACCATGGTCATGACTACAGCCAGGAATACCAAGATGAGATTCCTGGACACTTGCAAATGCCTCAGTCAGCAAATGTTTATTTTTCGACATTATCGTAAAATGAAGAAGTAAAAACATCCGATGCTTGTAGTAGTGGTAAGGAAGCTATAATTTGTTACCTGAAGTGCTGCATATAAAAGAGAGCAATAATGAATGTTGGAGACAGAAAAAAAATACCATTGTCGTTTGAAGATCAAATGGTGTGGACTGTGGTAAGAATCCCATCACCTCTCACCCGGATATCACCAGAGTCCACGTGAATGAAGGTTGTTCCTCTCTCTCTGATGTCTTATGTTCAATCTGAAACATACAGTAGACAGCGTGTTGAAATACCCAGGTTGTCACCAGGACTGCTGTAAATTCCACTGGTCACATCAGGGGATAGGGGAGCCCAATCGTATACCTGGAAGAAGGTAGACCTCCATCGTGCAAAATGTGGTTGGAAACAATCATATCTCTTGAGTGAAGACCGGTAAAGAACTCATGGTCTTGACCGTCACGAGAAATAAGGATGACTAGCCTGGAAAACTGCAAAAAAGTCAGTCCCTACCAAGGTTCAATACACTTTATCAGGAAAGTAGGAATGAGATACATGTTCTTCTGAATAGTATCGGTAATGAGACTGTTGTTTCTCAACTGAATTACTGCATAAAGAAGATAGTAATGATAAATGTTAAGGACAAGAGAAATACTTACCTGGCTACTTGACGATCAGCGGGTGTATACTGTGGTCAGAAGCATATGACAACTTACCAGGCTATCAGCAAAGACCCATGGGAATGACAATTGTTCCTTTCTCCATGATCTCTTCCATGTCCTCCGAAAGACACACTGGACGAGTGTGATTAAAGACACATCATTTTAGTGTGACTCCGAAAATTGCATTCGTCCTGTTTGGTGACAGGGCATTCTTAGAGTCTACCTGGGTTCCCGTAGAACTTCTTGGTCGGAACTTAGTTGGAGACAATTACATCTTTTAAGTGAATACTTGCAAAGAGCTCATGATCATTACTGTGTTAAAAAATCATGATGACTTGCCTGGAGAACTCCAAAACCTTCTGTCACTTCCAAGGTCAAATATACATGATCAGTACAGTAGGAATCAGCAATATCTCATGATTATGATTACTGGTAGTGAAATGTGATTTCTAACCTGAATTACTGCACAACAACATTGTCCCCATAAGTGATAGAGATGAAAAAATCACTTACCGTGTTCCTACACACTCGGATGATGTATCCTTGCGTTCGAATCACAGCATGACTTACCTGGATTTCAGCAACCTCTGACGAGAATAAGTAGTGCTACTTCCTCCATGGTCTCTCCTCTCCAGTGTGAAAAAGATGGGTGACCAGTGTGTTTAAAGACGCATTGTTTCCTTGGGAAATGTTCAGAGAACCTTGGTCACTCCTAGTATGAGGAAAGTCATGAAATCAAGCTGGAGCTGTGGACAACTTCGAGGTGAAATCACAGACAGAGACAGCAACGCAGCCTGGGTGCACACGGGCAAAAACTCATGGTCACTACTGTGGTGAGGGACGGCAGGATGACTTAACCTGGATACCTGCAAATCCCTCAGTCACTTGGAGGCTAAGCACACATTATCACTAAGTTAGGAAGCAAGGAAGTAGCATTCTGGTGAGTATCTGTCGTGACAGTTTTATGCCTAACCCGAATTCCTGTAAAACGAAACGTGGTAACAAGCAATTTCTGGAAAACCATTTTACTTGCCTTGGTTTCTAAAGATCAGAAGGTATGTGCTACGGTTAAGGCCCACATCGTCATTTGCCTGGACGATAGCGAAGCTTCCCGTAAGTCACCATTCCTAGGTTCCCCACGATGTCCTCCTGAGACCCTGAAATTGATATCTGTGTGTAAAAGGACACATCTTTTCTGCGGGCACACAAGAGAATGATTCTCTAGTGTGGAAGGACCCAGCATATTTCCCTAGATTCACGTGGAACACCGTGGGTGAGGACTTAGTTTCAGACAGCGACATGTCTGTTATAAACTCCGGCAGAGAGTCCGAGTTTGCATTTGTCCTGATGAACGCCACAAGGACTTACCTCTACACATGCAAATCCCTCAAAACGGAAATGGCTGTTTGACAAGTTTTCATTACGTAAAGACAACGAGATCTCAAGCTTGCTCCCGTGGTTCTAAAGAAAATGCAATTTATTCTGTGAGATTGTTCATATAAAACATTTTCATGATAAATGTTGGAGACAGAAAAGTCCCTTACCTTGTTGCTTGAAGATCAGATGGCATGTAGTGTGGAGAGAAACACATGATCACTTACCTTGTGGTCATATGTTTAATCTCTCCCCGATGTCTTCCGTCCAATCTGAAAAACGTAGGATATGGTGTATGGAAATATGCAGGTTTTCACCAGGACTGCTGCAAATTCCACTGGTCACATCAGGGGACAGGGGAGCACACTCGTATACCTGGGCTAAGGTAGACCTCCATCGCCCAAAACGTGGATGGAAACAATCACATCTTGAGTGAACACCTGCAGAGAGCTCATGGTCATTACTGGGATGAGAAATAAGGATGAGTAGCCTGGAGAGCTACAAAAAACTCAGTCCCTACCAAGGCTCAATATACTTTATCTACAAGTAGGAACGAGCTATCTATTATGCTTAATAGTATCGATACTGAAAGTGTCATTTCTTACCTGAATTACCACATAAAGAACAGTTTAATGGTAAACGTTAGGGACAGGAGAATTACGTACCTGGTTGCTTGAAGATCAGATGGGCTATACTGTGGTTAGAAGCATATGACAACTTACCTGGCTAACAGCAAAGTCTCACGGGAACGACGAATGTTACTTTCTTCATGATCTCTTCCTTCTTATCTGAAAGAGAAATTGGACTACTGGGTTTAAGACACATGATTTCAGTGTGACTCTGAAAATTGCATTCATCCCATCAGGTGACAGGGGACCCTTATAATCTACCTGGGTTTCCGTGAACTCCTTGGTCAGAACTTTGTTGGACACAATCACATCTCTCGAGTGAATACCTGCAAAGAGCTCGTGATCATTAGCACGATGTAAAATCACGATGACTTCCCGGAGAACCCCAAAACCTGCGGTTACTACAAAGGTGAAATATATATGATCAGTGCAAAAGGGATCAGCAGTATCTCATGCTTATTATTACTGAGAGCGAAATGGCATTTCTTACCTGAATGACTGCAGAACAACATGGTCATGAGAAACGTTAAAGACGGAAAAATCAGTTACCGTGTTCCTGGAGGCTCGGATACTGTGTACCGACATTTGAATCACGGGATGACTTACCCGGATATCAGTAAATTCCCGTGGGAATGACCCGTGTTACATTCTCTATGGTCTCTCCTCCGCAGTCTGAGACAGATAGGTGACAAGTGTGTTGAAAGACACACGGTTTTGCTGGGAATCCTGCAGCGTCCATTGGGCTCTCCTAGTAGGAGGAAAGGCACGAAATCCAGCTGAAACCGTGCACGAGTTCAAGGTGAAAACATAGTCAGAGATACCAACGTCTATCGGGTGGACACCTGCAAAAACCCATGGTCACTACTCTGGGGAGGAACAGCATGACGAGTTCACCTGGATACCTGCAAACCCCTCAGTCACTACGAGGCTACGCACCTATTGTCACCAGGTTAGGATGTAATGAAATCCCTAGCTAGTTAGTTTCTGTAGTGATGCGTTCATGCCTAACCTGAACTCTGGTTTAAAGAAACGTGTTTACAAGGAATTTTAGGGAAACCATTTTACTTGCCCTGGTTTCTAAAGATCAGATGATGTGCGCTGTGGTTAAGGCCCACATCATCACTAGCCTGGATGAGAGCGAAGTCTCCCATCAGCCACTGTTCTTAGGATCCACCCGCTCTCCTTCCGAGACCCTGGAAAACATATCTGTGTGTAAAAAGACACAGTTTTTCTACTGGCAAACCAAAGAAATCTCCTCTAGCGCGAAAGGATCCAGCATCTCCCTGGATTCATGTGGAACTCCACGGTCAAAACGTAGATTCAGGCAGTGATGTGTCTTCTACAAACAGCTGTAGAGAGTCCAAGTTTCCTACTGTGGTGATGAACACCATGAGATCGTACCTGCATAGCTGCTAATCCCTGAAAACCAAAACGTGTGTTTCGCCCTCTTCATTGCACGAAGAAATAGTAAGATCTCGCGCGTGCTGTCCTAGGGCTGGGGAAAAATGTACATTATTCCGTGAGACCCTTCATATAAAACAAGGTCTTGATAAATGTTGGAGACACAAAAGTCACTTACCTGGTTGTTTGAAGATCAGATGCTGTGTACTGCGGTGAGGATCACATCACCACTCACCTTGTTATCAGCAACACCCAGGTGAAGGGAGATGGTTAATCTCTCCCCGATGTCTGACGTCCAATCTGAAAAAACACAGGGTACGGCGTGTGGAAATACACAGATTTTCACCAGGACTGCTGCAGATTCCACTGGTCACATTAGGTGACGGGGGAGGCAGATTGTATACCTGGATTGAGGGAGACCTCCATCGTCCAAAGCGTGGACGGAAACAATCACGTCTCTTGAGTGAACACCTGCAAAGAGCTCACGGTCTTTACTGTGATGAGAAATAAGGATGAGTAACCTGGAGAACTGAAAAAGACTCGGTCCCTACCAAGGTTCAATATAATTTATCCAGAAAGTAGGAATGAGATATATGTTATGCTTAATAGTATCGATAGGGAAAGTGTCATTTCTTACTGCAATTACCACATAAAGAATATAGTAATGATAAATGTTAGGGACGGGGAATCACGTACCTGCTTGCTTGAAGATCAGACAGTCTATGCTGTGCTTAGAAGCAGATGACAATTTACTGGCTAACAGCGAAGTTCCATGGGAATGACAAATGGCACTTTCTCCATGATCTCTTCCTTCTCATCTGAAAGAGAGAGTCGACTACTGTGTTTAAAGACACGGGATTTCAGTGTGACACTGAAAATTGCATTCATCCCACCCATCAAGTGACAGGGGACCCTTATAATCTACCTGGGTTTCCGTGAACTCCTCGGTCAGAACGTTGTTGGAGGCAATCCCGTCTCTTGAGTGAATACCTACAAAAAACTCAGGGTCATTACTGTGCTGTAAAAACACGATGGCTTGCCTAGATACCTCTAAAACCTTCAATCACTGCCAGGGTTAAATGTACATGATCAATAGAGTAGGAATCAGGAATCTCTCATGATTATTAGCACTCGTAGTGAAACTATCGATTCTTACCTGAATTACTGTAGGGAACGCATGGTAAAAAGAAATGCCAGGGGCAGGATGAAACTTAACCTTGTTTTCGAAGAGGACATGGTATTTATCGCGATGAGAATGACTTCAGGGCTTACCTGGATATCCGCAAAGTTCCACATGAAAGACAGTTGTTGCTTTCTCTAGGATCTCTTCCCTCGGATCTGAAAAGGACATGTGACAAGTGTGATTAAAGCCACCTGTTTTCTTCTGGTCAACTGCGAGGTCCCTCCGTCCTTTCCAGTTTTAGGAAACCCATGGAATCTACCTGGATGTGTGTCGAACTTTAAGACGAAAACAGAGAGAAGGCACCAGCTAATAGGAAACCTGCCAAAAACCATGGTCATGACTACAGCCAGGAATACCAAGATGAGATTCCTGGACACTTGCAAATGCCTCAGTCAGCAAATGTTTATTTTTCGACATTATCGTAAAATGAAGAAGTAAAAACATCCGATGCTTGTAGTAGTGGTAAGGAAGCTATAATTTGTTACCTGAAGTGCTGCATATAAAAGAGAGCAATAATGAATGTTGGAGACAGAAAAAAAAAATACCATTGTCGTTTGAAGATCAAATGGTGTGGACTGTGGTAAGAATCCCATCACCTCTCACCCGGATATCACCAGAGTCCACGTGAATGAAGGTTGTTACTCTCTCTCTGATGTCTTATGTTCAATCTGAAACATACAGTAGACAGCGTGTTGAAATACCCAGGTTGTCACCAGGACTGCTGTAAATTCCACTGGTCACATCAGGGGATAGGGGAGCCCAACCGTATACCTGGAAGAAGGTAGACCTCCATCGTGCAAAATGTGGTTGGAAACAATCATATCTCTTGAGTGAAGACCGGTAAAGAACTCATGGTCTTGACCGTCACGAGAAATAAGGATGACTAGCCTGGAAAACTGCAAAAAAGTCAGTCCCTACCAAGGTTCAATACACTTTATCAGGAAAGTAGGAATGAGATACATGTTCTTCTGAATAGTATCGGTAATGAGACTGTTGTTTCTCAACTGAATTACTGCATAAAGAAGATAGTAATGATAAATGTTAAGGACAAGAGAAATACTTACCTGGCTACTTGACGATCAGCGGGTGTATACTGTGGTCAGAAGCATATGACAACTTACCAGGCTATCAGCAAAGACCCATGGGAATGACAATTGTTCCTTTCTCCATGATCTCTTCCATGTCCTCCGAAAGACACACTGGACGAGTGTGATTAAAGACACATCATTTTAGTGTGACTCCGAAAATTGCATTCGTCCTGTTTGGTGACAGGGCATTCTTAGAGTCTACCTGGGTTCCCGTAGAACTTCTTGGTCGGAACTTAGTTGGAGACAATTACATCTTTTAAGTGAATACTTGCAAAGAGCTCATGATCATTACTGTGTTAAAAAATCATGATGACCTGCCTGGAGAACTCCAAAACCTTCTGTCACTTCCAAGGTCAAATATACATGATCAGTACAGTAGGAATCAGCAATATCTCATGATTATGATTACTGGTAGTGAAATGTGATTTCTAACCTGAATTACTGCACAACAACATTGTCCCCATAAGTGATAGAGATGAAAAAATCACTTACCGTGTTCCTACACACTCGGATGATGTATCCTTGCGTTCGAATCACAGCATGACTTACCTGGATTTCAGCAACCTCTGACGAGAATAAGTAGTGCTACTTCCTCCATGGTCTCTCCTCTCCAGTGTGAAAAAGATGGGTGACCAGTGTGTTTAAAGACGCATTGTTTCCTTGGGAAATGTTCAGAGAACCTTGGTCACTCCTAGTATGAGGAAAGTCATGAAATCAAGCTGGAGCTGTGGACAACTTCGAGGTGAAATCACAGACAGAGACAGCAACGCAGCCTGGGTGCACACGGGCAAAAACTCATGGTCACTACTGTGGTGAGGGACGGCAGGATGACTTAACCTGGATACCTGCAAATCCCTCAGTCACTTGGAGGCTGAGCACACATTATCACTAAGTTAGGAAGCAAGGAAGTAGCATTCTGGTGAGTATCTGTCGTGACAGTTTTATGCCTAACCCGAATTCCTGTAAAACGAAACGTGGTAACAAGCAATTTCTGGAAAACCATTTTACTTGCCTTGGTTTCTAAAGATCAGAAGGTATGTGCTACGGTTAAGGCCCACATCGTCATTTGCCTGGACGATAGCGAAGCTTCCCGTAAGTCACCATTCCTAGGTTCCCCACGATGTCCTCCTGAGACCCTGAAATTGATATCTGTGTGTAAAAGGACACATCTTTTCTGCGGGCACACAAGAGAATGATTCTCTAGTGTGGAAGGACCCAGCATATTTCCCTAGATTCACGTGGAACACCGTGGGTGAGGACTTAGTTTCAGACAGCGACATGTCTGTTATAAACTCCGGCAGAGAGTCCGAGTTTGCATTTGTCCTGATGAACGCCACAAGGACTTACCTCTACACATGCAAATCCCTCAAAACGGAAATGGCTGTTTGACAAGTTTTCATTACGTAAAGACAACGAGATCTCAAGCTTGCTCCCGTGGTTCTAAAGAAAATGCAATTTATTCTGTGAGATTGTTCATATAAAACATTTTCATGATAAATGTTGGAGACAGAAAAGTCCCTTACCTTGTTGCTTGAAGATCAGATGGCATGTAGTGTGGAGAGAAACACATGATCACTTACCTTGTGGTCATATGTTTAATCTCTCCCCGATGTCTTCCGTCCAATCTGAAAAACGTAGGATATGGTGTATGGAAATATGCAGGTTTTCACCAGGACTGCTGCAAATTCCACTGGTCACATCAGGGGACAGGGGAGCACACTCGTATACCTGGGCTAAGGTAGACCTCCATCGCCCAAAACGTGGATGGAAACAATCACATCTTGAGTGAACACCTGCAGAGAGCTCATGGTCATTACTGGGATGAGAAATAAGGATGAGTAGCCTGGAGAGCTACAAAAAACTCAGTCCCTACCAAGGCTCAATATACTTTATCTACAAGTAGGAACGAGCTATCTATTATGCTTAATAGTATCGATACTGAAAGTGTCATTTCTTACCTGAATTACCACATAAAGAACAGTTTAATGGTAAACGTTAGGGACAGGAGAATTACGTACCTGGTTGCTTGAAGATCAGATGGGCTATACTGTGGTTAGAAGCATATGACAACTTACCTGGCTAACAGCAAAGTCTCACGGGAACGACGAAAGTTACTTTCTTCATGATCTCTTCCTTCTTATCTGAAAGAGAAATTGGACTACTGGGTTTAAGACACATGATTTCAGTGTGACTCTGAAAATTGCATTCATCCCATCAGGTGACAGGGGACCCTTATAATCTACCTGGGTTTCCGTGAACTCCTTGGTCAGAACTTTGTTGGACACAATCACATCTCTCGAGTGAATACCTGCAAAGAGCTCGTGATCATTAGCACGATGTAAAATCACGATGACTTCCCGGAGAACCCCAAAACCTGCGGTTACTACAAAGGTGAAATATATATGATCAGTGCAAAAGGGATCAGCAGTATCTCATGCTTATTATTACTGAGAGCGAAATGGCATTTCTTACCTGAATGACTGCAGAACAACATGGTCATGAGAAACGTTAAAGACGGAAAAATCAGTTACCGTGTTCCTGGAGGCTCGGATACTGTGTACCGACATTTGAATCACGGGATGACTTACCCGGATATCAGTAAATTCCCGTGGGAATGACCCGTGTTACATTCTCTATGGTCTCTCCTCCGCAGTCTGAGACAGATAGGTGACAAGTGTGTTGAAAGACACACGGTTTTGCTGGGAATCCTGCAGCGTCCATTGGGCTCTCCTAGTAGGAGGAAAGGCACGAAATCCAGCTGAAACCGTGCACGAGTTCAAGGTGAAAACATAGTCAGAGATACCAACGTCTATCGGGTGGACACCTGCAAAAACCCATGGTCACTACTCTGGGGAGGAACAGCATGACGAGTTCACCTGGATACCTGCAAACCCCTCAGTCACTACGAGGCTACGCACCTATTGTCACCAGGTTAGGATGTAATGAAATCCCTAGCTAGTTAGTTTCTGTAGTGATGCGTTCATGCCTAACCTGAACTCTGGTTTAAAGAAACGTGTTTACAAGGAATTTTAGGGAAACCATTTTACTTGCCCTGGTTTCTAAAGATCAGATGATGTGCGCTGTGGTTAAGGCCCACATCATCACTAGCCTGGATGAGAGCGAAGTCTCCCATCAGCCACTGTTCTTAGGATCCACCCGCTCTCCTTCCGAGACCCTGGAAAACATATCTGTGTGTAAAAAGACACAGTTTTTCTACTGGCAAACCAAAGAAATCTCCTCTAGCGCGAAAGGATCCAGCATCTCCCTGGATTCATGTGGAACTCCACGGTCAAAACGTAGATTCAGGCAGTGATGTGTCTTCTACAAACAGCTGTAGAGAGTCCAAGTTTCCTACTGTGGTGATGAACACCATGAGATCGTACCTGCATAGCTGCTAATCCCTGAAAACCAAAACGTGTGTTTCGCCCTCTTCATTGCACGAAGAAATAGTAAGATCTCGCGCGTGCTGTCCTAGGGCTGGGGAAAAATGTACATTATTCCGTGAGACCCTTCATATAAAACAAGGTCTTGATAAATGTTGGAGACACAAAAGTCACTTACCTGGTTGTTTGAAGATCAGATGCTGTGTACTGCGGTGAGGATCACATCACCACTCACCTTGTTATCAGCAACACCCAGGTGAAGGGAGATGGTTAATCTCTCCCCGATGTCTGACGTCCAATCTGAAAAAACACAGGGTACGGCGTGTGGAAATACACAGATTTTCACCAGGACTGCTGCAGATTCCACTGGTCACATTAGGTGACGGGGGAGGCAGATTGTATACCTGGATTGAGGGAGACCTCCATCGTCCAAAGCGTGGACGGAAACAATCACGTCTCTTGAGTGAACACCTGCAAAGAGCTCACGGTCTTTACTGTGATGAGAAATAAGGATGAGTAACCTGGAGAACTGAAAAAGACTCGGTCCCTACCAAGGTTCAATATAATTTATCCAGAAAGTAGGAATGAGATATATGTTATGCTTAATAGTATCGATAGGGAAAGTGTCATTTCTTACTGCAATTACCACATAAAGAATATAGTAATGATAAATGTTAGGGACGGGGAATCACGTACCTGCTTGCTTGAAGATCAGACAGTCTATACTGTGCTTAGAAGCAGATGACAATTTACTGGCTAACAGCGAAGTTCCATGGGAATGACAAATGGCACTTTCTCCATGACCTCTTCCTTCTCATCTGAAAGAGAGAGTCGACTACTGTGTTTAAAGACACGGGATTTCAGTGTGACACTGAAAATTGCATTCATCCCACCCATCAAGTGACAGGGGACCCTTATAATCTACCTGGGTTTCCGTGAACTCCTCGGTCAGAACGTTGTTGGAGGCAATCCCGTCTCTTGAGTGAATACCTACAAAGAACTCAGGGTCATTACTGTGCTGTAAAAACACGATGGCTTGCCTAGATACCTCTAAAACCTTCAATCACTTGCAGGGTTAAATGTACATGATCAATAGAGTAGGAATCAGGAATCTCTCATGATTATTAGCACTCGTAGTGAAACTATCGATTCTTACCTGAATTACTGTAGGGAACGCACGGTAAAAAGAAATGCCAGGGGCAGGATGAAACTTAACCTTGTTTTCGAAGAGGACATGGTATTTATCGCGATGAGAATGACTTCAGGGCTTACCTGGATATCCGCAAAGTTCCACATGAAAGACAGTTGTTGCTTTCTCTAGGATCTCTTCCCTCGGATCTGAAAAGGACATGTGACAAGTGTGATTAAAGCCACCTGTTTTCTTCTGGTCAACTGCGAGGTCCCTCCGTCCTTTCCAGTTTTAGGAAACCCATGGAATCTACCTGGATGTGTGTCGAACTTTAAGACGAAAACAGAGAGAAGGCACCAGCTAATAGGAAACCTGCCAAAAACCATGGTCATGACTACAGCCAGGAATACCAAGATGAGATTCCTGGACACTTGCAAATGCCTCAGTCAGCAAATGTTTATTTTTCGACATTATCGTAAAATGAAGAAGTAAAAACATCCGATGCTTGTAGTAGTGGTAAGGAAGCTATAATTTGTTACCTGAAGTGCTGCATATAAAAGAGAGCAATAATGAATGTTGGAGACAGAAAAAAAAAAAACCATTGTCGTTTGAAGATCAAATGGTGTGGACTGTGGTAAGAATCCCATCACCTCTCACCCGGATATCACCAGAGTCCACGTGAATGAAGGTTGTTACTCTCTCTCTGATGTCTTATGTTCAATCTGAAACATACAGTAGACAGCGTGTTGAAATACCCAGGTTGTCACCAGGACTGCTGTAAATTCCACTGGTCACATCAGGGGATAGGGGAGCCCAACCGTATACATGGAAGAAGGTAGACCTCCATCGTGCAAAATGTGGTTGGAAACAATCATATCTCTTGAGTGAAGACCGGTAAAGAACTCATGGTCTTGACCGTCACGAGAAATAAGGATGACTAGCCTGGAAAACTGCAAAAAAGGCAGTCCCTACCAAGGTTCAATACACTTTATCAGGAAAGTAGGAATGAGATACATGTTCTTCTGAATAGTATCGGTAATGGGACTGTTGTTTCTCAACTGAATTACTGCATAAAGAAGATAGTAATGATAAATGTTAAGGACAAGAGAAATACTTACCTGGCTACTTGACGATCAGCGGGTGTATACTGTGGTCAGAAGCATATGACAACTTACCAGGCTATCAGCAAAGACCCATGGGAATGACAATTGTTCCTTTCTCCATGATCTCTTCCATGTCCTCCGAAAGACACACTGGACGAGTGTGATTAAAGACACATCATTTTAGTGTGACTCCGAAAATTGCATTCGTCCTGTTTGGTGACAGGGCATTCTTAGAGTCTACCTGGGTTCCCGTAGAACTTCTTGGTCGGAACTTAGTTGGAGACAATTACATCTTTTAAGTGAATACTTGCAAAGAGCTCATGATCATTACTGTGTTAAAAAATCATGATGACTTGCCTGGAGAACTCCAAAACCTTCTGTCACTTCCAAGGTCAAATATACATGATCAGTACAGTAGGAATCAGCAATATCTCATGATTATGATTACTGGTAGTGAAATGTGATTTCTAACCTGAATTACTGCACAACAACATTGTCCCCATAAGTGATAGAGATGAAAAAATCACTTACCGTGTTCCTACACACTCGGATGATGTATCCTTGCGTTCGAATCACAGCATGACTTACCTGGATTTCAGCAACCTCTGACGAGAATAAGTAGTGCTACTTCCTCCATGGTCTCTCCTCTCCAGTGTGAAAAAGATGGGTGACCAGTGTGTTTAAAGACGCATTGTTTCCTTGGGAAATGTTCAGAGAACCTTGGTCACTCCTAGTATGAGGAAAGTCATGAAATCAAGCTGGAGCCGTGGACAACTTCGAGGTGAAATCACAGACAGAGACAGCAACGCAGCCTGGGTGCACACGGGCAAAAACTCATGGTCACTACTGTGGTGAGGGACGGCAGGATGACTTAACCTGGATACCTGCAAATCCCTCAGTCACTTGGAGGCTGAGCACACATTATCACTAAGTTAGGAAGCAAGGAAGTAGCATTCTGGTGAGTATCTGTCGTGACAGTTTTATGCCTAACCCGAATTCCTGTAAAACGAAACGTGGTAACAAGCAATTTCTGGAAAACCATTTTACTTGCCTTGGTTTCTAAAGATCAGAAGGTATGTGCTACGGTTAAGGCCCACATCGTCATTTGCCTGGACGATAGCGAAGCTTCCCGTAAGTCACCATTCCTAGGTTCCCCACGATGTCCTCCTGAGACCCTGAAATTGATATCTGTGTGTAAAAGGACATATCTTTTCTGCGGGCACACAAGAGAATGATTCTCTAGTGTGGAAGGACCCAGCATATTTCCCTAGATTCACGTGGAACACCGTGGGTGAGGACTTAGTTTCAGACAGCGACATGTCTGTTATAAACTCCGGCAGAGAGTCCGAGTTTGCATTTGTCCTGATGAACGCCACAAGGACTTACCTCTACACATGCAAATCCCTCAAAACGGAAATGGCTGTTTGACAAGTTTTCATTACGTAAAGACAACGAGATCTCAAGCTTGCTCCCGTGGTTCTAAAGAAAATGCAATTTATTCTGTGAGATTGTTCATATAAAACATTTTCATGATAAATGTTGGAGACAGAAAAGTCCCTTACCTTGTTGCTTGAAGATCAGATGGCATGTAGTGTGGAGAGAAACACATGATCACTTACCTTGTGGTCATATGTTTAATCTCTCCCCGATGTCTTCCGTCCAATCTGAAAAACGTAGGATATGGTGTATGGAAATATGCAGGTTTTCACCAGGACTGCTGCAAATTCCACTGGTCACATCAGGGGACAGGGGAGCACACTCGTATACCTGGGCTAAGGTAGACCTCCATCGCCCAAAACGTGGATGGAAACAATCACATCTTGAGTGAACACCTGCAGAGAGCTCATGGTCATTACTGGGATGAGAAATAAGGATGAGTAGCCTGGAGAGCTACAAAAAACTCAGTCCCTACCAAGGCTCAATATACTTTATCTACAAGTAGGAACGAGCTATCTATTATGCTTAATAGTATCGATACTGAAAGTGTCATTTCTTACCTGAATTACCACATAAAGAACAGTTTAATGGTAAACGTTAGGGACAGGAGAATTACGTACCTGGTTGCTTGAAGATCAGATGGGCTATACTGTGGTTAGAAGCATATGACAACTTACCTGGCTAACAGCAAAGTCTCACGGGAACGACGAATGTTACTTTCTTCATGATCTCTTCCTTCTTATCTGAAAGAGAAATTGGACTACTGGGTTTAAGACACATGATTTCAGTGTGACTCT
Source organism: Elephas maximus indicus (assembly GCF_024166365.1). Taxonomy (NCBI): domain Eukaryota; kingdom Metazoa; phylum Chordata; class Mammalia; order Proboscidea; family Elephantidae; genus Elephas; species Elephas maximus. The sequence continues at coordinate 166,498,579 of NC_064846.1, forward strand.
GAAAATTGCATTCATCCCATCAGGTGACAGGGGACCCTTATAATCTACCTGGGTTTCCGTGAACTCCTTGGTCAGAACTTTGTTGGACACAATCACATCTCTCGAGTGAATACCTGCAAAGAGCTCGTGATCATTAGCACGATGTAAAATCACGATGACTTCCCGGAGAACCCCAAAACCTGCGGTTACTACAAAGGTGAAATATATATGATCAGTGCAAAAGGGATCAGCAGTATCTCATGCTTATTATTACTGAGAGCGAAATGGCATTTCTTACCTGAATGACTGCAGAACAACATGGTCATGAGAAACGTTAAAGACGGAAAAATCAGTTACCGTGTTCCTGGAGGCTCGGATACTGTGTACTGACATTTGAATCACGGGATGACTTACCCGGATATCAGTAAATTCCCGTGGGAATGACCCGTGTTACATTCTCTATGGTCTCTCCTCCGCAGTCTGAGACAGATAGGTGACAAGTGTGTTGAAAGACACACGGTTTTGCTGGGAATCCTGCAACGTCCATTGGGCTCTCCTAGTAGGAGGAAAGGCACGAAATCCAGCTGAAACCGTGCACGAGTTCAAGGTGAAAACACAGTCAGAGATACCAACGTCTATCGGGTGGACACCTGCAAAAACCCATGGTCACTACTCTGGGGAGGAACAGCATGACGAGTTCACCTGGATACCTGCAAACCCCTCAGTCACTACGAGGCTACGCACCTATTGTCACCAGGTTAGGATGTAATGAAATCCCTAGCTAGTTAGTTTCTGTAGTGATGCGTTCATGCCTAACCTGAACTCTGGTTTAAAGAAACGTGTTTACAAGGAATTTTAGGGAAACCATTTTACTTGCCCTGGTTTCTAAAGATCAGATGATGTGCGCTGTGGTTAAGGCCCACATCATCACTAGCCTGGATGAGAGCGAAGTCTCCCATCAGCCACTGTTCTTAGGATCCACCCGCTCTCCTTCCGAGACCCTGGAAAACATATCTGTGTGTAAAAAGACACAGTTTTTCTACTGGCAAACCAAAGAAATCTCCTCTAGCGCGAAAGGATCCAGCATCTCCCTGGATTCATGTGGAACTCCACGGTCAAAACGTAGATTCAGGCAGTGATGTGTCTTCTACAAACAGCTGTAGAGAGTCCAAGTTTCCTACTGTGGTGATGAACACCATGAGATCGTACCTGCATAGCTGCTAATCCCTGAAAACCAAAACGTGTGTTTCGCCCTCTTCATTGCACGAAGAAATAGTAAGATCTCGCGCGTGCTGTCCTAGGGCTGGGGAAAAATGTACATTATTCCGTGAGACCCTTCATATAAAACAAGGTCTTGATAAATGTTGGAGACACAAAAGTCACTTACCTGGTTGTTTGAAGATCAGATGCTGTGTACTGCGGTGAGGATCACATCACCACTCACCTTGTTATCAGCAACACCCAGGTGAAGGGAGATGGTTAATCTCTCCCCGATGTCTGACGTCCAATCTGAAAAAACACAGGGTACGGCGTGTGGAAATACACAGATTTTCACCAGGACTGCTGCAGATTCCACTGGTCACATTAGGTGACGGGGGAGGCAGATTGTATACCTGGATTGAGGGAGACCTCCATCGTCCAAAGCGTGGACGGAAACAATCACGTCTCTTGAGTGAACACCTGCAAAGAGCTCACGGTCTTTACTGTGATGAGAAATAAGGATGAGTAACCTGGAGAACTGAAAAAGACTCGGTCCCTACCAAGGTTCAATATAATTTATCCAGAAAGTAGGAATGAGATATATGTTATGCTTAATAGTATCGATAGGGAAAGTGTCATTTCTTACTGCAATTACCACATAAAGAATATAGTAATGATAAATGTTAGGGACGGGGAATCACGTACCTGCTTGCTTGAAGATCAGACAGTCTATACTGTGCTTAGAAGCAGATGACAATTTACTGGCTAACAGCGAAGTTCCATGGGAATGACAAATGGCACTTTCTCCATGATCTCTTCCTTCTCATCTGAAAGAGAGAGTCGACTACTGTGTTTAAAGACACGGGATTTCAGTGTGACACTGAAAATTGCATTCATCCCACCCATCAAGTGACAGGGGACCCTTATAATCTACCTGGGTTTCCGTGAACTCCTCGGTCAGAACGTTGTTGGAGGCAATCCCGTCTCTTGAGTGAATACCTACAAAGAACTCAGGGTCATTACTGTGCTGTAAAAACACGATGGCTTGCCTAGATACCTCTAAAACCTTCAATCACTTGCAGGGTTAAATGTACATGATCAATAGAGTAGGAATCAGGAATCTCTCATGATTATTAGCACTCGTAGTGAAACTATCGATTCTTACCTGAATTACTGTAGGGAACGCACGGTAAAAAGAAATGCCAGGGGCAGGATGAAACTTAACCTTGTTTTCGAAGAGGACATGGTATTTATCGCGATGAGAATGACTTCAGGGCTTACCTGGATATCCGCAAAGTTCCACATGAAAGACAGTTGTTGCTTTCTCTAGGATCTCTTCCCTCGGATCTGAAAAGGACATGTGACAAGTGTGATTAAAGCCACCTGTTTTCTTCTGGTCAACTGCGAGGTCCCTCCGTCCTTTCCAGTTTTAGGAAACCCATGGAATCTACCTGGATGTGTGTCGAACTTTAAGACGAAAACAGAGAGAAGGCACCAGCTAATAGGAAACCTGCCAAAAACCATGGTCATGACTACAGCCAGGAATACCAAGATGAGATTCCTGGACACTTGCAAATGCCTCAGTCAGCAAATGTTTATTTTTCGACATTATCGTAAAATGAAGAAGTAAAAACATCCGATGCTTGTAGTAGTGGTAAGGAAGCTATAATTTGTTACCTGAAGTGCTGCATATAAAAGAGAGCAATAATGAATGTTGGAGACAGAAAAAAAATACCATTGTCGTTTGAAGATCAAATGGTGTGGACTGTGGTAAGAATCCCATCACCTCTCACCCGGATATCACCAGAGTCCACGTGAATGAAGGTTGTTACTCTCTCTCTGATGTCTTATGTTCAATCTGAAACATACAGTAGACAGCGTGTTGAAATACCCAGGTTGTCACCAGGACTGCTGTAAATTCCACTGGTCACATCAGGGGATAGGGGAGCCCAACCGTATACATGGAAGAAGGTAGACCTCCATCGTGCAAAATGTGGTTGGAAACAATCATATCTCTTGAGTGAAGACCGGTAAAGAACTCATGGTCTTGACCGTCACGAGAAATAAGGATGACTAGCCTGGAAAACTGCAAAAAAGGCAGTCCCTACCAAGGTTCAATACACTTTATCAGGAAAGTAGGAATGAGATACATGTTCTTCTGAATAGTATCGGTAATGGGACTGTTGTTTCTCAACTGAATTACTGCATAAAGAAGATAGTAATGATAAATGTTAAGGACAAGAGAAATACTTACCTGGCTACTTGACGATCAGCGGGTGTATACTGTGGTCAGAAGCATATGACAACTTACCAGGCTATCAGCAAAGACCCATGGGAATGACAATTGTTCCTTTCTCCATGATCTCTTCCATGTCCTCCGAAAGACACACTGGACGAGTGTGATTAAAGACACATCATTTTAGTGTGACTCCGAAAATTGCATTCGTCCTGTTTGGTGACAGGGCATTCTTAGAGTCTACCTGGGTTCCCGTAGAACTTCTTGGTCGGAACTTAGTTGGAGACAATTACATCTTTTAAGTGAATACTTGCAAAGAGCTCATGATCATTACTGTGTTAAAAAATCATGATGACTTGCCTGGAGAACTCCAAAACCTTCTGTCACTTCCAAGGTCAAATATACATGATCAGTACAGTAGGAATCAGCAATATCTCATGATTATGATTACTGGTAGTGAAATGTGATTTCTAACCTGAATTACTGCACAACAACATTGTCCCCATAAGTGATAGAGATGAAAAAATCACTTACCGTGTTCCTACACACTCGGATGATGTATCCTTGCGTTCGAATCACAGCATGACTTACCTGGATTTCAGCAACCTCTGACGAGAATAAGTAGTGCTACTTCCTCCATGGTCTCTCCTCTCCAGTGTGAAAAAGATGGGTGACCAGTGTGTTGAAAGACGCATTGTTTCCTTGGGAAATGTTCAGAGAACCTTGGTCACTCCTAGTATGAGGAAAGTCATGAAATCAAGCTGGAGCCGTGGACAACTTCGAGGTGAAATCACAGACAGAGACAGCAACGCAGCCTGGGTGCACACGGGCAAAAACTCATGGTCACTACTGTGGTGAGGGACGGCAGGATGACTTAACCTGGATACCTGCAAATCCCTCAGTCACTTGGAGGCTGAGCACACATTATCACTAAGTTAGGAAGCAAGGAAGTAGCATTCTGGTGAGTATCTGTCGTGACAGTTTTATGCCTAACCCGAATTCCTGTAAAACGAAACGTGGTAACAAGCAATTTCTGGAAAACCATTTTACTTGCCTTGGTTTCTAAAGATCAGAAGGTATGTGCTACGGTTAAGGCCCACATCGTCATTTGCCTGGACGATAGCGAAGCTTCCCGTAAGTCACCATTCCTAGGTTCCCCACGATGTCCTCCTGAGACCCTGAAATTGATATCTGTGTGTAAAAGGACATATCTTTTCTGCGGGCACACAAGAGAATGATTCTCTAGTGTGGAAGGACCCAGCATATTTCCCTAGATTCACGTGGAACACCGTGGGTGAGGACTTAGTTTCAGACAGCGACATGTCTGTTATAAACTCCGGCAGAGAGTCCGAGTTTGCATTTGTCCTGATGAACGCCACAAGGACTTACCTCTACACATGCAAATCCCTCAAAACGGAAATGGCTGTTTGACAAGTTTTCATTACGTAAAGACAATGAGATCTCAAGCTTGCTCCCGTGGTTCTAAAGAAAATGCAATTTATTCTGTGAGATTGTTCATATAAAACATTTTCATGATAAATGTTGGAGACAGAAAAGTCCCTTACCTTGTTGCTTGAAGATCAGATGGCATGTAGTGTGGAGAGAAACACATGATCACTTACCTTGTGGTCATATGTTTAATCTCTCCCCGATGTCTTCCGTCCAATCTGAAAAACGTAGGATATGGTGTATGGAAATATGCAGGTTTTCACCAGGACTGCTGCAAATTCCACTGGTCACATCAGGGGACAGGGGAGCACACTCGTATACCTGGGCTAAGGTAGACCTCCATCGCCCAAAACGTGGATGGAAACAATCACATCTTGAGTGAACACCTGCAGAGAGCTCATGGTCATTACTGGGATGAGAAATAAGGATGAGTAGCCTGGAGAGCTACAAAAAACTCAGTCCCTACCAAGGCTCAATATACTTTATCTACAAGTAGGAACGAGCTATCTATTATGCTTAATAGTATCGATACTGAAAGTGTCATTTCTTACCTGAATTACCACATAAAGAACAGTTTAATGGTAAACGTTAGGGACAGGAGAATTACGTACCTGGTTGCTTGAAGATCAGATGGGCTATACTGTGGTTAGAAGCATATGACAACTTACCTGGCTAACAGCAAAGTCTCACGGGAACGACGAATGTTACTTTCTTCATGATCTCTTCCTTCTTATCTGAAAGAGAAATTGGACTACTGGGTTTAAGACACATGATTTCAGTGTGACTCTGAAAATTGCATTCATCCCATCAGGTGACAGGGGACCCTTATAATCTACCTGGGTTTCCGTGAACTCCTTGGTCAGAACTTTGTTGGACACAATCACATCTCTCGAGTGAATACCTGCAAAGAGCTCGTGATCATTAGCACGATGTAAAATCACGATGACTTCCCGGAGAACCCCAAAACCTGCGGTTACTACAAAGGTGAAATATATATGATCAGTGCAAAAGGGATCAGCAGTATCTCATGCTTATTATTACTGAGAGCGAAATGGCATTTCTTACCTGAATGACTGCAGAACAACATGGTCATGAGAAACGTTAAAGACGGAAAAATCAGTTACCGTGTTCCTGGAGGCTCGGATACTGTGTACCGACATTTGAATCACGGGATGACTTACCCGGATATCAGTAAATTCCCGTGGGAATGACCCGTGTTACATTCTCTATGGTCTCTCCTCCGCAGTCTGAGACAGATAGGTGACAAGTGTGTTGAAAGACACACGGTTTTGCTGGGAATCCTGCAACGTCCATTGGGCTCTCCTAGTAGGAGGAAAGGCACGAAATCCAGCTGAAACCGTGCACGAGTTCAAGGTGAAAACACAGTCAGAGATACCAACGTCTATCGGGTGGACACCTGCAAAAACCCATGGTCACTACTCTGGGGAGGAACAGCATGACGAGTTCACCTGGATACCTGCAAACCCCTCAGTCACTACGAGGCTACGCACCTATTGTCACCAGGTTAGGATGTAATGAAATCCCTAGCTAGTTAGTTTCTGTAGTGATGCGTTCATGCCTAACCTGAACTCTGGTTTAAAGAAACGTGTTTACAAGGAATTTTAGGGAAACCATTTTACTTGCCCTGGTTTCTAAAGATCAGATGATGTGCGCTGTGGTTAAGGCCCACATCATCACTAGCCTGGATGAGAGCGAAGTCTCCCATCAGCCACTGTTCTTAGGATCCACCCGCTCTCCTTCCGAGACCCTGGAAAACATATCTGTGTGTAAAAAGACACAGTTTTTCTACTGGCAAACCAAAGAAATCTCCTCTAGCGCGAAAGGATCCAGCATCTCCCTGGATTCATGTGGAACTCCACGGTCAAAACGTAGATTCAGGCAGTGATGTGTCTTCTACAAACAGCTGTAGAGAGTCCAAGTTTCCTACTGTGGTGATGAACACCATGAGATCGTACCTGCATAGCTGCTAATCCCTGAAAACCAAAACGTGTGTTTCGCCCTCTTCATTGCACGAAGAAATAGTAAGATCTCGCGCGTGCTGTCCTAGGGCTGGGGAAAAATGTACATTATTCCGTGAGACCCTTCATATAAAACAAGGTCTTGATAAATGTTGGAGACACAAAAGTCACTTACCTGGTTGTTTGAAGATCAGATGCTGTGTACTGCGGTGAGGATCACATCACCACTCACCTTGTTATCAGCAACACCCAGGTGAAGGGAGATGGTTAATCTCTCCCCGATGTCTGACGTCCAATCTGAAAAAACACAGGGTACGGCGTGTGGAAATACACAGATTTTCACCAGGACTGCTGCAGATTCCACTGGTCACATTAGGTGACGGGGGAGGCAGATTGTATACCTGGATTGAGGGAGACCTCCATCGTCCAAAGCGTGGACGGAAACAATCACGTCTCTTGAGTGAACACCTGCAAAGAGCTCACGGTCTTTACTGTGATGAGAAATAAGGATGAGTAACCTGGAGAACTGAAAAAGACTCGGTCCCTACCAAGGTTCAATATAATTTATCCAGAAAGTAGGAATGAGATATATGTTATGCTTAATAGTATCGATAGGGAAAGTGTCATTTCTTACTGCAATTACCACATAAAGAATATAGTAATGATAAATGTTAGGGACGGGGAATCACGTACCTGCTTGCTTGAAGATCAGACAGTCTATACTGTGCTTAGAAGCAGATGACAATTTACTGGCTAACAGCGAAGTTCCATGGGAATGACAAATGGCACTTTCTCCATGATCTCTTCCTTCTCATCTGAAAGAGAGAGTCGACTACTGTGTTTAAAGACACGGGATTTCAGTGTGACACTGAAAATTGCATTCATCCCACCCATCAAGTGACAGGGGACCCTTATAATCTACCTGGGTTTCCGTGAACTCCTCGGTCAGAACGTTGTTGGAGGCAATCCCGTCTCTTGAGTGAATACCTACAAAGAACTCAGGGTCATTACTGTGCTGTAAAAACACGATGGCTTGCCTAGATACCTCTAAAACCTTCAATCACTTGCAGGGTTAAATGTACATGATCAATAGAGTAGGAATCAGGAATCTCTCATGATTATTAGCACTCGTAGTGAAACTATCGATTCTTACCTGAATTACTGTAGGGAACGCACGGTAAAAAGAAATGCCAGGGGCAGGATGAAACTTAACCTTGTTTTCGAAGAGGACATGGTATTTATCGCGATGAGAATGACTTCAGGGCTTACCTGGATATCCGCAAAGTTCCACATGAAAGACAGTTGTTGCTTTCTCTAGGATCTCTTCCCTCGGATCTGAAAAGGACATGTGACAAGTGTGATTAAAGCCACCTGTTTTCTTCTGGTCAACTGCGAGGTCCCTCCGTCCTTTCCAGTTTTAGGAAACCCATGGAATCTACCTGGATGTGTGTCGAACTTTAAGACGAAAACAGAGAGAAGGCACCAGCTAATAGGAAACCTGCCAAAAACCATGGTCATGACTACAGCCAGGAATACCAAGATGAGATTCCTGGACACTTGCAAATGCCTCAGTCAGCAAATGTTTATTTTTCGACATTATCGTAAAATGAAGAAGTAAAAACATCCGATGCTTGTAGTAGTGGTAAGGAAGCTATAATTTGTTACCTGAAGTGCTGCATATAAAAGAGAGCAATAATGAATGTTGGAGACAGAAAAAAAATACCATTGTCGTTTGAAGATCAAATGGTGTGGACTGTGGTAAGAATCCCATCACCTCTCACCCGGATATCACCAGAGTCCACGTGAATGAAGGTTGTTACTCTCTCTCTGATGTCTTATGTTCAATCTGAAACATACAGTAGACAGCGTGTTGAAATACCCAGGTTGTCACCAGGACTGCTGTAAATTCCACTGGTCACATCAGGGGATAGGGGAGCCCAACCGTATACATGGAAGAAGGTAGACCTCCATCGTGCAAAATGTGGTTGGAAACAATCATATCTCTTGAGTGAAGACCGGTAAAGAACTCATGGTCTTGACCGTCACGAGAAATAAGGATGACTAGCCTGGAAAACTGCAAAAAAGGCAGTCCCTACCAAGGTTCAATACACTTTATCAGGAAAGTAGGAATGAGATACATGTTCTTCTGAATAGTATCGGTAATGGGACTGTTGTTTCTCAACTGAATTACTGCATAAAGAAGATAGTAATGATAAATGTTAAGGACAAGAGAAATACTTACCTGGCTACTTGACGATCAGCAGGTGTATACTGTGGTCAGAAGCATATGACAACTTACCAGGCTATCAGCAAAGACCCATGGGAATGACAATTGTTCCTTTCTCCATGATCTCTTCCATGTCCTCCGAAAGACACACTGGACGAGTGTGATTAAAGACACATCATTTTAGTGTGACTCCGAAAATTGCATTCGTCCTGTTTGGTGACAGGGCATTCTTAGAGTCTACCTGGGTTCCCGTAGAACTTCTTGGTCGGAACTTAGTTGGAGACAATTACATCTTTTAAGTGAATACTTGCAAAGAGCTCATGATCATTACTGTGTTAAAAAATCATGATGACTTGCCTGGAGAACTCCAAAACCTTCTGTCACTTCCAAGGTCAAATATACATGATCAGTACAGTAGGAATCAGCAATATCTCATGATTATGATTACTGGTAGTGAAATGTGATTTCTAACCTGAATTACTGCACAACAACATTGTCCCCATAAGTGATAGAGATGAAAAAATCACTTACCGTGTTCCTACACACTCGGATGATGTATCCTTGCGTTCGAATCACAGCATGACTTACCTGGATTTCAGCAACCTCTGACGAGAATAAGTAGTGCTACTTCCTCCATGGTCTCTCCTCTCCAGTGTGAAAAAGATGGGTGACCAGTGTGTTGAAAGACGCATTGTTTCCTTGGGAAATGTTCAGAGAACCTTGGTCACTCCTAGTATGAGGAAAGTCATGAAATCAAGCTGGAGCCGTGGACAACTTCGAGGTGAAATCACAGACAGAGACAGCAACGCAGCCTGGGTGCACACGGGCAAAAACTCATGGTCACTACTGTGGTGAGGGACGGCAGGATGACTTAACCTGGATACCTGCAAATCCCTCAGTCACTTGGAGGCTGAGCACACATTATCACTAAGTTAGGAAGCAAGGAAGTAGCATTCTGGTGAGTATCTGTCGTGACAGTTTTATGCCTAACCCGAATTCCTGTAAAACGAAACGTGGTAACAAGCAATTTCTGGAAAACCATTTTACTTGCCTTGGTTTCTAAAGATCAGAAGGTATGTGCTACGGTTAAGGCCCACATCGTCATTTGCCTGGACGATAGCGAAGCTTCCCGTAAGTCACCATTCCTAGGTTCCCCACGATGTCCTCCTGAGACCCTGAAATTGATATCTGTGTGTAAAAGGACATATCTTTTCTGCGGGCACACAAGAGAATGATTCTCTAGTGTGGAAGGACCCAGCATATTTCCCTAGATTCACGTGGAACACCGTGGGTGAGGACTTAGTTTCAGACAGCGACATGTCTGTTATAAACTCCGGCAGAGAGTCCGAGTTTGCATTTGTCCTGATGAACGCCACAAGGACTTACCTCTACACATGCAAATCCCTCAAAACGGAAATGGCTGTTTGACAAGTTTTCATTACGTAAAGACAACGAGATCTCAAGCTTGCTCCCGTGGTTCTAAAGAAAATGCAATTTATTCTGTGAGATTGTTCATATAAAACATTTTCATGATAAATGTTGGAGACAGAAAAGTCCCTTACCTTGTTGCTTGAAGATCAGATGGCATGTAGTGTGGAGAGAAACACATGATCACTTACCTTGTGGTCATATGTTTAATCTCTCCCCGATGTCTTCCGTCCAATCTGAAAAACGTAGGATATGGTGTATGGAAATATGCAGGTTTTCACCAGGACTGCTGCAAATTCCACTGGTCACATCAGGGGACAGGGGAGCACACTCGTATACCTGGGCTAAGGTAGACCTCCATCGCCCAAAACGTGGATGGAAACAATCACATCTTGAGTGAACACCTGCAGAGAGCTCATGGTCATTACTGGGATGAGAAATAAGGATGAGTAGCCTGGAGAGCTACAAAAAACTCAGTCCCTACCAAGGCTCAATATACTTTATCTACAAGTAGGAACGAGCTATCTATTATGCTTAATAGTATCGATACTGAAAGTGTCATTTCTTACCTGAATTACCACATAAAGAACAGTTTAATGGTAAACGTTAGGGACAGGAGAATTACGTACCTGGTTGCTTGAAGATCAGATGGGCTATACTGTGGTTAGAAGCATATGACAACTTACCTGGCTAACAGCAAAGTCTCACGGGAACGACGAAAGTTACTTTCTTCATGATCTCTTCCTTCTTATCTGAAAGAGAAATTGGACTACTGGGTTTAAGACACATGATTTCAGTGTGACTCTGAAAATTGCATTCATCCCATCAGGTGACAGGGGACCCTTATAATCTACCTGGGTTTCCGTGAACTCCTTGGTCAGAACTTTGTTGGACACAATCACATCTCTCGAGTGAATACCTGCAAAGAGCTCGTGATCATTAGCACGATGTAAAATCACGATGACTTCCCGGAGAACCCCAAAACCTGCGGTTACTACAAAGGTGAAATATATATGATCAGTGCAAAAGGGATCAGCAGTATCTCATGCTTATTATTACTGAGAGCGAAATGGCATTTCTTACCTGAATGACTGCAGAACAACATGGTCATGAGAAACGTTAAAGACGGAAAAATCAGTTACCGTGTTCCTGGAGGCTCGGATACTGTGTACCGACATTTGAATCACGGGATGACTTACCCGGATATCAGTAAATTCCCGTGGGAATGACCCGTGTTACATTCTCTATGGTCTCTCCTCCGCAGTCTGAGACAGATAGGTGACAAGTGTGTTGAAAGACACACGGTTTTGCTGGGAATCCTGCAACGTCCATTGGGCTCTCCTAGTAGGAGGAAAGGCACGAAATCCAGCTGAAACCGTGCACGAGTTCAAGGTGAAAACATAGTCAGAGATACCAACGTCTATCGGGTGGACACCTGCAAAAACCCATGGTCACTACTCTGGGGAGGAACAGCATGACGAGTTCACCTGGATACCTGCAAACCCCTCAGTCACTACGAGGCTACGCACCTATTGTCACCAGGTTAGGATGTAATGAAATCCCTAGCTAGTTAGTTTCTGTAGTGATGCGTTCATGCCTAACCTGAACTCTGGTTTAAAGAAACGTGTTTACAAGGAATTTTAGGGAAACCATTTTACTTGCCCTGGTTTCTAAAGATCAGATGATGTGCGCTGTGGTTAAGGCCCACATCATCACTAGCCTGGATGAGAGCGAAGTCTCCCATCAGCCACTGTTCTTAGGATCCACCCGCTCTCCTTCCGAGACCCTGGAAAACATATCTGTGTGTAAAAAGACACAGTTTTTCTACTGGCAAACCAAAGAAATCTCCTCTAGCGCGAAAGGATCCAGCATCTCCCTGGATTCATGTGGAACTTCACGGTCAAAACGTAGATTCAGGCAGTGATGTGTCTTCTACAAACAGCTGTAGAGAGTCCAAGTTTCCTACTGTGGTGATGAACACCATGAGATTGTACCTGCATAGCTGCTAATCCCTGAAAACCAAAACGTGTGTTTCGCCCTCTTCATTGCACGAAGAAATAGTAAGATCTCGCGCGTGCTGTCCTAGGGCTGGGGAAAAATGTACATTATTCCGTGAGACCCTTCATATAAAACAAGGTCTTGATAAATGTTGGAGACACAAAAGTCACTTACCTGGTTGTTTGAAGATCAGATGCTGTGTACTGCGGTGAGGATCACATCACCACTCACCTTGTTATCAGCAACACCCAGGTGAAGGGAGATGGTTAATCTCTCCCCGATGTCTGACGTCCAATCTGAAAAAACACAGGGTACGGCGTGTGGAAATACACAGATTTTCACCAGGACTGCTGCAGATTCCACTGGTCACATTAGGTGACGGGGGAGGCAGATTGTATACCTGGATTGAGGGAGACCTCCATCGTCCAAAGCGTGGACGGAAACAATCACGTCTCTTGAGTGAACACCTGCAAAGAGCTCACGGTCTTTACTGTGATGAGAAATAAGGATGAGTAACCTGGAGAACTGAAAAAGACTCGGTCCCTACCAAGGTTCAATATAATTTATCCAGAAAGTAGGAATGAGATATATGTTATGCTTAATAGTATCGATAGGGAAAGTGTCATTTCTTACTGCAATTACCACATAAAGAATATAGTAATGATAAATGTTAGGGACGGGGAATCACGTACCTGCTTGCTTGAAGATCAGTCTATACTGTGCTTAGAAGCAGATGACAATTTACTGGCTAACAGCGAAGTTCCATGGGAATGACAAATGGCACTTTCTCCATGATCTCTTCCTTCTCATCTGAAAGAGAGAGTCGACTACTGTGTTTAAAGACACGGGATTTCAGTGTGACACTGAAAATTGCATTCATCCCACCCATCAAGTGACAGGGGACCCTTATAATCTACCTGGGTTTCCGTGAACTCCTCGGTCAGAACGTTGTTGGAGGCAATCCCGTCTCTTGAGTGAATACCTACAAAGAACTCAGGGTCATTACTGTGCTGTAAAAACACGATGGCTTGCCTAGATACCTCTAAAACCTTCAATCACTTGCAGGGTTAAATGTACATGATCAATAGAGTAGGAATCAGGAATCTCTCATGATTATTAGCACTCGTAGTGAAACTATCGATTCTTACCTGAATTACTGTAGGGAACGCACGGTAAAAAGAAATGCCAGGGGCAGGATGAAACTTAACCTTGTTTTCGAAGAGGACATGGTATTTATCGCGATGAGAATGACTTCAGGGCTTACCTGGATATCCGCAAAGTTCCACATGAAAGACAGTTGTTGCTTTCTCTAGGATCTCTTCCCTCGGATCTGAAAAGGACATGTGACAAGTGTGATTAAAGCCACCTGTTTTCTTCTGGTCAACTGCGAGGTCCCTCCGTCCTTTCCAGTTTTAGGAAACCCATGGAATCTACCTGGATGTGTGTCGAACTTTAAGACGAAAACAGAGAGAAGGCACCAGCTAATAGGAAACCTGCCAAAAACCATGGTCATGACTACAGCCAGGAATACCAAGATGAGATTCCTGGACACTTGCAAATGCCTCAGTCAGCAAATGTTTATTTTTCGACATTATCGTAAAATGAAGAAGTAAAAACATCCGATGCTTGTAGTAGTGGTAAGGAAGCTATAATTTGTTACCTGAAGTGCTGCATATAAAAGAGAGCAATAATGAATGTTGGAGACAGAAAAAAAATACCATTGTCGTTTGAAGATCAAATGGTGTGGACTGTGGTAAGAATCCCATCACCTCTCACCCGGATATCACCAGAGTCCACGTGAATGAAGGTTGTTACTCTCTCTCTGATGTCTTATGTTCAATCTGAAACATACAGTAGACAGCGTGTTGAAATACCCAGGTTGTCACCAGGACTGCTGTAAATTCCACTGGTCACATCAGGGGATAGGGGAGCCCAACCGTATACATGGAAGAAGGTAGACCTCCATCGTGCAAAATGTGGTTGGAAACAATCATATCTCTTGAGTGAAGACCGGTAAAGAACTCATGGTCTTGACCGTCACGAGAAATAAGGATGACTAGCCTGGAAAACTGCAAAAAAGGCAGTCCCTACCAAGGTTCAATACACTTTATCAGGAAAGTAGGAATGAGATACATGTTCTTCTGAATAGTATCGGTAATGGGACTGTTGTTTCTCAACTGAATTACTGCATAAAGAAGATAGTAATGATAAATGTTAAGGACAAGAGAAATACTTACCTGGCTACTTGACGATCAGCGGGTGTATACTGTGGTCAGAAGCATATGACAACTTACCAGGCTATCAGCAAAGACCCATGGGAATGACAATTGTTCCTTTCTCCATGATCTCTTCCATGTCCTCCGAAAGACACACTGGACGAGTGTGATTAAAGACACATCATTTTAGTGTGACTCCGAAAATTGCATTCGTCCTGTTTGGTGACAGGGCATTCTTAGAGTCTACCTGGGTTCCCGTAGAACTTCTTGGTCGGAACTTAGTTGGAGACAATTACATCTTTTAAGTGAATACTTGCAAAGAGCTCATGATCATTACTGTGTTAAAAAATCATGATGACTTGCCTGGAGAACTCCAAAACCTTCTGTCACTTCCAAGGTCAAATATACATGATCAGTACAGTAGGAATCAGCAATATCTCATGATTATGATTACTGGTAGTGAAATGTGATTTCTAACCTGAATTACTGCACAACAACATTGTCCCCATAAGTGATAGAGATGAAAAAATCACTTACCGTGTTCCTACACACTGGGATGATGTATCCTTGCGTTCGAATCACAGCATGACTTACCTGGATTTCAGCAACCTCTGACGAGAATAAGTAGTGCTACTTCCTCCATGGTCTCTCCTCTCAAGTGTGAAAAAGATGGGTGACCAGTGTGTTGAAAGACGCATTGTTTCCTTGGGAAATGTTCAGAGAACCTTGGTCACTCCTAGTATGAGGGAAGTCATGAAATCAAGCTGGATCCGTGGACAACTTCGAGGTGAAATCACAGACAGAGACAGCAACGCAGCCTGGGTGCACACGGGCAAAAACTCATGGTCACTACTGTGGTGAGGGACAGCAGGATGACTTAACCTGGATACCTGCAAATCCCTCAGTCACTTGGAGGCTGAGCACATATTATCACTAAGTTAGGAAGCAAGGAAGTAGCATTCTGGTGAGTATCTGTCGTGACAGTTTTATGCCTAACCCGAATTCCTGTAAAACGAAACGTGGTAACAAGCAATTTCTGGAAAACCATTTTACTTGCCTTGGTTTCTAAAGATCAGAAGGTATGTGCTATGGTTAAGGCCCACATCGTCATTTGCCTGGACGATAGCGAAGCTTCCCGTAAGTCACCATTCCTAGGTTCCCCACGATGTCCTCCTGAGACCCTGAAATTGATATCTGTGTGTAAAAGGACACATCTTTTCTGCGGGCACACAAGAGAATGATTCTCTAGTGTGGAAGGACCCAGCATATTTCCCTAGATTCACGTGGAACACCGTGGGTGAGGACTTAGTTTCAGACAGCGACATGTCTGTTATAAACTCCGGCAGAGAGTCCGAGTTTGCATTTGTCCTGATGAACGCCACAAGGACTTACCTCTACACATGCAAATCCCTCAAAACGGAAATGGCTGTTTGACAAGTTTTCATTACGTAAAGATAACGAGATCTCAAGCTTGCTCCCGTGGTTCTAAAGAAAATGCAATTTATTCTGTGAGATTGTTCATATAAAACATTTTCATGATAAATGTTGGAGACAGAAAAGTCCCTTACCTTGTTGCTTGAAGATCAGATGGCATGTAGTGTGGAGAGAAACACATGATCACTTACCTTGTGGTCATATGTTTAATCTCTCCCCGATGTCTTCCGTCCAATCTGAAAAACATAGGATATGGTGTATGGAAATATGCAGGTTTTCACCAGGACTGCTGCAAATTCCACTGGTCACATCAGGGGACAGGGGAGCACACTCGTATACCTGGGCTAAGGTAGACCTCCATCGCCCAAAACGTGGATGGAAACAATCACATCTTGAGTGAACACCTGCAAAGAGCTCGTGGTCATTACTGGGATGAGAAATCAGGATGCGTAGCCTGGAGAGCTACAAAAAACTCAGTCCCTACCAAGGCTCAACATACTTTATCTACAAGTAGGAATGAGCTATCTATTATGCTTAATAGTATCGATACTGAAAGTGTCATTTCTTACCTGAATTACCACATAAAGAACAGTTTAATGGTAAACGTTAGGGACAGGAGAATTACGTACCTGGTTGCTTGAAGATCAGATGGGCTATACTGTGGTTAGAAGCATATGACAACTTACCTGGCTAACAGCAAAGTCTCACGGGAACGACGAATGTTACTTTCTTCATGATCTCTTCCTTCTTGTCTGAAAGAGAAATTGGACTACTGGGTTTAAGACACATGATTTCAGTGTGACTCTGAAAATTGCATTCATCCCATCAGGTGACAGGGGACCCTTATAATCTACCTGGGTTTCCGTGAACTCCTTGGTCAGAACTTTGTTGGACACAATCACATCTCTTGAGTGAATACCTGCAAAGAGCTCGTGATCATTAGCACAATGTAAAATCACGATGACTTCCCAGAGAACCCCAAAACCTGCGGTTACTACAAAGGTGAAATATATATGATCAGTGCAAAAGGGATCAGCAGTATCTCATGCTTCTTATTACTGATAGTGAAATGGCCTTTCCTACCTGAATGACTGTAGAACAACATGGTCATGAGAAACGTTAAAGACGGAAAAATCAGTTACCGTGTTCCTGGAGGCTCGGATACTGTGTACCGACACTTCAATCACGGGATGACTTACCCGGATATCAGTAAATCCCATGGGAATGACCCGTGTTACATTCTCTATGGTCTCTCCTCCGCAGTCTGAGACAGATAGGTGACAAGTGTGTTGAAAGACACACGGTTTTGCTGGGAATCCTGCAGCATCCATTGGGCTCTCCTAGTAGGAGGAAAGGCACGAAATCCTGCTGAATCCGTGCACGAGTTCAAGGTGAAAACATAGTCAGAGATACCAACGTCTATCGGGTGGACACCTGCAAAAACCCATGGTCACTACTCTGGGGAGGAACAGCATGACGAGTTCACCTGGATACCTGCAAACCCCTCAGTCACTACGAGGCTACGCACCTATTGTCACCAGGTTAGGATGTAATGAAATCCCTAGCTAGTTAGTTTCTGTAGTGATGCGTTCATGCCTAACCTGAATTCTGGTTTAAAGAAACGTGTTTACAAGGAATTTTAGGGAAACCATTTTACTTGCCCTGGTTTCTAAAGATCAGATGATGTGCACTGTTCTTAAGGCCCACATCATCACTAGCCTGGATGAGAGCGAAGTCTCCCATCAGCCACTGTTCTTAGGATCCAGCCCCTCTCCTTCTGAGACCCTGGAAAACATATCTGTGTGTAAAAAGACACAGTTTTTCTACTGGCAAACCAAAGAAATCTCCTCTAGCGCGAAAGGATCCAGCATCTCCCTGGATTCATGTGGAACTCCACGGTCAAAATGTAGATTCAGGCAGTGATGTGTCTTCTACAAACAGCTGTAGAGAGTCCAAGTTTCCTACTGTGGTGATGAACACCATGAGATCGTACCTGCATAGCCGCTAATCCCTGAAAACCAAAACGTGTGTTTCGCCCTCTTCATTGCACGAAGAAATAGGAAGATCTCGCGCGTGCTGTCCTAGGGCTGGGGAAAAATGTACATTATTCCGTGAGACCCTTCATATAAAACAAGGTCTTGATAAATGTTGGAGACACAAAAGTCACTTACCTGGTTGTTTGAAGATCAGATGCTGTGTACTGCGGTGAGGATCACATCACCACTCACCTTGTTATCAGCAACACCCAGGTGAAGGGAGATGGTTAATCTCTCCCCGATGTCTGACGCCCAATCTGAAAAAACACAGGGTATGGCGTATGGCGTGTGGAAATACACAGATTTTCACCAGGACTGCTGCAGATTCTACTGGTCACATTAGGTGACGGGGGAGGCAGATTGTATACCGGGATTGAGGGAGACCTCCATGGCCCCAAACGTGGATGGAAACAATCACGTCTCTTGAGTGAACACCTGCAAAGAGCTCACGGTCTTTACTGTGATGAGAAATAAGGATGAGTAACCTGGAGAACTGAAAAAGACTCGGTCCCTACCAAGGTTCAATATAATTTATCCAGAAAGTAGGAATGAGATATATGTTATGCTTAATAGTATCGATAGGGAAAGTGTCATTTCTTACTGCAATTACCACATAAAGAATATAGTAATGATAAATGTCAGGGACGGGGAATCACGTACCTGCTTGCTTGAAGATCAGACAGTCTATGCTGTGCTTAGAAGCAGATGACAATTTACTGGCTAACAGCGAAGTTCCATGGGAATGACAAATGGCACTTTCTCCATGATCTCTTCCTTCTCATCTGAAAGAGAGAGTCGACTACTGTGTTTAAAGACACGGGATTTCAGTGTGACACTGAAAATTGCATTCATCCCACCCATCAAGTAACAGGGGACCCTTATAATCTACCTGGGTTTCCGTGAACTCCTCGGTCAGAACGTTGTTGGAGGCAATCCCGTCTCTTGAGTGAATACCTACAAAGAACTCAGGGTCATTACTGTGCTGTAAAAACACGATGGCTTGCCTAGATAACTCTAAAACCTTCAATCACTGCCAAGGTTAAATGTACATGATCAATAGAGTAGGAATCAGGAATCTCTCATGATTATTAGTACTCGTAGTGAAACTATCGATTCTTACCTGAGTTACTGTAGGGAACACATGGTAAAAAGAAATGCCAGGGGCAAGAAGAAACTTACCTTGTTGTCGAAGAGGACATGGTATTTATCGCGATTAGAATGACTTCAGGGCTTACCTGGATATCCGCAAAGTTCCACATGAAAGACAGTTGTTGCTTTCTCTAGGATCTCTTCCCTCGGATCTGAAAAGGACATGTGACAAGTGTGATTAAAGCCACCTGTTTTCTTCTGGTCAACTGCGAGGTCCCTCCGTCCTTTCCAGTTTTAGGAAACCCATGGAATCTACCTGGATGCGTGTCGAACTTCAAGACGAAAACAGAGACAAGGCACCAGCTTATAGGAAACCTGCAAAAAACCATGGTCATGACTACAGCCAGGAATACCAAGATGAGATTCCTGGACACTTGCAAATGCCTCAGTCAGCAAATGTTTATTTTTCGACATTATCGTAAAATGAAGAAGTAAAAACATCCGATGCTTGTAGTAGTGGTAAGGAAGCTATAATTTGTTACCTGAAGTGCTGCATATAAAAGAGAGCAATAATGAATGTTGGAGACAGAAAAAAAATACCATTGTCGTTTGAAGATCAAATGGTGTGGACTGTGGTAAGAATCCCATCACCTCTCACCCAGATATCACCAGAGTCCACGTGAATGAAGGTTGTTACTCTCTCTCTGATGTCTTATGTTCAATCTGAAACATACAGTAGACAGCGTGTTGAAATACCCAGGTTGTCACCAGGACTGCTGTAAATTCCACTGGTCACATCAGGGGATAGGGGAGCCCAACCGTATACATGGAAGAAGGTAGACCTCCATCGTGCAAAATTTGGTTGGAAACAATCATATCTCTTGAGTGAAGACCGGTAAAGAACTCATGGTCTTGACCGTCACGAGAAATAAGGATGACTAGCCTGGAAAACTGCAAAAAAGGCAGTCCCTACCAAGGTTCAATACACTTTATCAGGAAAGTAGGAATGAGATACATGTTCTTCTGAATAGTATCGGTAATGGGACTGTTGTTTCTCAACTGAATTACTGCATAAAGAAGATAGTAATGATAAATGTTAAGGACAAGAGAAATACTTACCTGGCTACTTGACGATCAGCGGGTGTATACTGTGGTCAGAAGCATATGACAACTTACCAGGCTATCAGCAAAGACCCATGGGAATGACAATTGTTCCTTTCTCCATGATCTCTTCCATGTCCTCCGAAAGACACACTGGACGAGTGTGATTAAAGACACATCATTTTAGTGTGACTCCGAAAATTGCATTCGTCCTGTTTGGTGACAGGGCATTCTTAGAGTCTACCTGGGTTCCCGTAGAACTTCTTGGTCGGAACTTAGTTGGAGACAATTACATCTTTTAAGTGAATACTTGCAAAGAGCTCATGATCATTACTGTGTTAAAAAATCATGATGACTTGCCTGGAGAACTCCAAAACCTTCTGTCACTTCCAAGGTCAAATATACATGATCAGTACAGTAGGAATCAGCAATATCTCATGATTATGATTACTGGTAGTGAAATGTGATTTCTAACCTGAATTACTGCACAACAACATTGTCCCCATAAGTGATAGAGATGAAAAAATCACTTACCGTGTTCCTACACACTGGGATGATGTATCCTTGCGTTCGAATCACAGCATGACTTACCTGGATTTCAGCAACCTCTGACGAGAATAAGTAGTGCTACTTCCTCCATGGTCTCTCCTCTCAAGTGTGAAAAAGATGGGTGACCAGTGTGTTGAAAGACGCATTGTTTCCTTGGGAAATGTTCAGAGAACCTTGGTCACTCCTAGTATGAGGGAAGTCATGAAATCAAGCTGGATCCGTGGACAACTTCGAGGTGAAATCACAGACAGAGACAGCAACGCAGCCTGGGTGCACACGGGCAAAAACTCATGGTCACTACTGTGGTGAGGGACAGCAGGATGACTTAACCTGGATACCTGCAAATCCCTCAGTCACTTGGAGGCTGAGCACATATTATCATTAAGTTAGGAAGCAAGGAAGTAGCATTCTGGTGAGTATCTGTCGTGACAGTTTTATGCCTAACCCGAATTCCTGTAAAACGAAACGTGGTAACAAGCAATTTCTGGAAAACCATTTTACTTGCCTTGGTTTCTAAAGATCAGAAGGTATGTGCTATGGTTAAGGCCCACATCGTCATTTGCCTGGACGATAGCGAAGCTTCCCGTAAGTCACCATTCCTAGGTTCCCCACGATGTCCTCCTGAGACCCTGAAATTGATATCTGTGTGTAAAAGGACACATCTTTTCTGCGGGCACACAAGAGAATGATTCTCTAGTGTGGAAGGACCCAGCATATTTCCCTAGATTCACGTGGAACACCGTGGGTGAGGACTTAGTTTCAGACAGCGACATGTCTGTTATAAACTCCGGCAGAGAGTCCGAGTTTGCATTTGTCCTGATGAACGCCACAAGGACTTACCTCTACACATGCAAATCCCTCAAAACGGAAATGGCTGTTTGACAAGTTTTCATTACGTAAAGATAACGAGATCTCAAGCTTGCTCCCGTGGTTCTAAAGAAAATGCAATTTATTCTGTGAGATTGTTCATATAAAACATTTTCATGATAAATGTTGGAGACAGAAAAGTCCCTTACCTTGTTGCTTGAAGATCAGATGGCATGTAGTGTGGAGAGAAACACATGATCACTTACCTTGTGGTCATATGTTTAATCTCTCCCCGATGTCTTCCGTCCAATCTGAAAAACATAGGATATGGTGTATGGAAATATGCAGGTTTTCACCAGGACTGCTGCAAATTCCACTGGTCACATCAGGGGACAGGGGAGCACACTCGTATACCTGGGCTAAGGTAGACCTCCATCGCCCAAAACGTGGATGGAAACAATCACATCTTGAGTGAACACCTGCAAAGAGCTCGTGGTCATTACTGGGATGAGAAATCAGGATGCGTAGCCTGGAGAGCTACAAAAAACTCAGTCCCTACCAAGGCTCAACATACTTTATCTACAAGTAGGAATGAGCTATCTATTATGCTTAATAGTATCGATACTGAAAGTGTCATTTCTTACCTGAATTACCACATAAAGAACAGTTTAATGGTAAACGTTAGGGACAGGAGAATTACGTACCTGGTTGCTTGAAGATCAGATGGGCTATACTGTGGTTAGAAGCATATGACAACTTACCTGGCTAACAGCAAAGTCTCACGGGAACGACGAATGTTACTTTCTTCATGATCTCTTCCTTCTTGTCTGAAAGAGAAATTGGACTACTGGGTTTAAGACACATGATTTCAGTGTGACTCTGAAAATTGCATTCATCCCATCAGGTGACAGGGGACCCTTATAATCTACCTGGGTTTCCGTGAACTCCTTGGTCAGAACTTTGTTGGACACAATCACATCTCTTGAGTGAATACCTGCAAAGAGCTCGTGATCATTAGCACAATGTAAAATCACGATGACTTCCCAGAGAACCCCAAAACCTGCGGTTACTACAAAGGTGAAATATATATGATCAGTGCAAAAGGGATCAGCAGTATCTCATGCTTCTTATTACTGATAGTGAAATGGCCTTTCCTACCTGAATGACTGTAGAACAACATGGTCATGAGAAACGTTAAAGACGGAAAAATCAGTTACCGTGTTCCTGGAGGCTCGGATACTGTGTACCGACACTTCAATCACGGGATGACTTACCCGGATATCAGTAAATCCCATGGGAATGACCCGTGTTACATTCTCTATGGTCTCTCCTCCGCAGTCTGAGACAGATAGGTGACAAGTGTGTTGAAAGACACACGGTTTTGCTGGGAATCCTGCAGCATCCATTGGGCTCTCCTAGTAGGAGGAAAGGCACGAAATCCTGCTGAATCCGTGCACGAGTTCAAGGTGAAAACATAGTCAGAGATACCAACGTCTATCGGGTGGACACCTGCAAAAACCCATGGTCACTACTCTGGGGAGGAACAGCATGACGAGTTCACCTGGATACCTGCAAACCCCTCAGTCACTACGAGGCTACGCACCTATTGTCACCAGGTTAGGATGTAATGAAATCCCTAGCTAGTTAGTTTCTGTAGTGATGCGTTCATGCCTAACCTGAATTCTGGTTTAAAGAAACGTGTTTACAAGGAATTTTAGGGAAACCATTTTACTTGCCCTGGTTTCTAAAGATCAGATGATGTGCACTGTTCTTAAGGCCCACATCATCACTAGCCTGGATGAGAGCGAAGTCTCCCATCAGCCACTGTTCTTAGGATCCAGCCCCTCTCCTTCTGAGACCCTGGAAAACATATCTGTGTGTAAAAAGACACAGTTTTTCTACTGGCAAACCAAAGAAATCTCCTCTAGCGCGAAAGGATCCAGCATCTCCCTGGATTCATGTGGAACTCCACGGTCAAAATGTAGATTCAGGCAGTGATGTGTCTTCTACAAACAGCTGTAGAGAGTCCAAGTTTCCTACTGTGGTGATGAACACCATGAGATCGTACCTGCATAGCCGCTAATCCCTGAAAACCAAAACGTGTGTTTCGCCCTCTTCATTGCACGAAGAAATAGGAAGATCTCGCGCGTGCTGTCCTAGGGCTGGGGAAAAATGTACATTATTCCGTGAGACCCTTCATATAAAACAAGGTCTTGATAAATGTTGGAGACACAAAAGTCACTTACCTGGTTGTTTGAAGATCAGATGCTGTGTACTGCGGTGAGGATCACATCACCACTCACCTTGTTATCAGCAACACCCAGGTGAAGGGAGATGGTTAATCTCTCCCCGATGTCTGACGCCCAATCTGAAAAAACACAGGGTATGGCGTATGGCGTGTGGAAATACACAGATTTTCACCAGGACTGCTGCAGATTCCACTGGTCACATTAGGTGACGGGGGAGGCAGATTGTATACCGGGATTGAGGGAGACCTCCATGGCCCCAAACGTGGATGGAAACAATCACGTCTCTTGAGTGAACACCTGCAAAGAGCTCACGGTCTTTACTGTGATGAGAAATAAGGATGAGTAACCTGGAGAACTGAAAAAGACTCGGTCCCTACCAAGGTTCAATATAATTTATCCAGAAAGTAGGAATGAGATATATGTTATGCTTAATAGTATCGATAGGGAAAGTGTCATTTCTTACTGCAATTACCACATAAAGAATATAGTAATGATAAATGTCAGGGACGGGGAATCACGTACCTGCTTGCTTGAAGATCAGACAGTCTATGCTGTGCTTAGAAGCAGATGACAATTTACTGGCTAACAGCGAAGTTCCATGGGAATGACAAATGGCACTTTCTCCATGATCTCTTCCTTCTCATCTGAAAGAGAGAGTCGACTACTGTGTTTAAAGACACGGGATTTCAGTGTGACACTGAAAATTGCATTCATCCCACCCATCAAGTAACAGGGGACCCTTATAATCTACCTGGGTTTCCGTGAACTCCTCGGTCAGAACGTTGTTGGAGGCAATCCCGTCTCTTGAGTGAATACCTACAAAGAACTCAGGGTCATTACTGTGCTGTAAAAACACGATGGCTTGCCTAGATAACTCTAAAACCTTCAATCACTGCCAAGGTTAAATGTACATGATCAATAGAGTAGGAATCAGGAATCTCTCATGATTATTAGTACTCGTAGTGAAACTATCGATTCTTACCTGAGTTACTGTAGGGAACACATGGTAAAAAGAAATGCCAGGGGCAAGAAGAAACTTACCTTGTTGTCGAAGAGGACATGGTATTTATCGCGATTAGAATGACTTCAGGGCTTACCTGGATATCCGCAAAGTTCCACATGAAAGACAGTTGTTGCTTTCTCTAGGATCTCTTCCCTCGGATCTGAAAAGGACATGTGACAAGTGTGATTAAAGCCACCTGTTTTCTTCTGGTCAACTGCGAGGTCCCTCCGTCCTTTCCAGTTTTAGGAAACCCATGGAATCTACCTGGATGCGTGTCGAACTTCAAGACGAAAACAGAGACAAGGCACCAGCTTATAGGAAACCTGCAAAAAACCATGGTCATGACTACAGCCAGGAATACCAAGATGAGATTCCTGGACACTTGCAAATGCCTCAGCCAGCAAATGTTTATTTTTCGACATTATTGTAAAATGAAGAAGTAAAAACATCCGATGCTTGTAGTAGTGGTAAGGAAGCTATAATTTGTTACCTGAAGTGCTGCATATAAAAGATAGCAATAATGAATGTTGGAGACAGAAAAAAAAATACCACTGTCCTTTGAAGATCAAATGGTGTGGACTGTGGTAAGAATCCCATCATCACTCACCTGGATATCACCAGAGTCCACGTGAATGAAGGTTGTTCCTCTCTCTCTGATGTCTTATGTTCAATCTGAAACATACAGTAGACAGCGTGTTGAAATACCCAGGTTGTCACCAGGACTGCTGTAAATTCCACTGGTCACATCAGGGGATAGGGGAGCCCAACCGTATACATGGAAGAAGGTAGACCTCCATCGTGCAAAATGTGGTTGGAAACAATCATATCTCTTGAGTGAAGACCGGTAAAGAACTCATGGTCTTGACCGTCACGAGAAATAAGGATGACTAGCCTGGAAAACTGCAAAAAAGTCAGTCCCTACCAAGGTTCAATACACTTTATCAGGAAAGTAGGAATGAGATACATGTTCTTCTGAATAGTATCGGTAATGAGACTGTTGTTTCTCAACTGAATTACTGCATAAAGAAGATAGTAATGATAAATGTTAAGGACAAGAGAAATACTTACCTGGCTACTTGACGATCAGCGGGTGTATACTGTGGTCAGAAGCATATGACAACTTACCAGGCTATCAGCAAAGACCCATGGGAATGACAATTGTTCCTTTCTCCATGATCTCTTCCATGTCCTCCGAAAGACACACTGGACGAGTGTGATTAAAGACACATCATTTTAGTGTGACTCCGAAAATTGCATTCGTCCTGTTTGGTGACAGGGCATTCTTAGAGTCTACCTGGGTTCCCGTAGAACTTCTTGGTCAGAACTTAGTTGGAGACAATTACATCTTTTAAGTGAATACTTGCAAAGAGCTCATGATCATTACTGTGTTAAAAAATCATGATGACTTGCCTGGAGAACTCCAAAACCTTCTGTCACTACCAAGGTCAAATATACATGATCAGTACAGTAGGAATCAGCAATATCTCATGATTATAATTACTGGTAGTGAAATCTCATTTCTAACCTGAATTACTGCACAACAACATTATCCCCATGAGTGTTAGAGATGAAAAAATCACTTACCGTGTTCCTACACACTGGGATGATGTATCCTTGCGTTCGAATCACAGCATGACTTACCTGGATTTCAGCAACCTCTGACGAGAATAAGTAGTGCTACTTCCTCCATGGTCTCTCCTCTCAAGTGTGAAAAAGATGGGTGACCAGTGTGTTGAAAGACGCATTGTTTCCTTGGGAAATGTTCAGAGAACCTTGGTCACTCCTAGTATGAGGAAAGTCATGAAATCAAGCTGGATCCGTGGACAACTTCGAGGTGAAATCACAGACAGAGACAGCAACGCAGCCTGGGTGCACACGGGCAAAAACTCATGGTCACTACTGTGGTGAGGGACAGCAGGATGACTTAACCTGGATACCTGCAAATCCCTCAGTCACTTGGAGGCTGAGCACATATTATCACTAAGTTAGGAAGCAAGGAAGTAGCATTCTGGTGAGTATCTGTCGTGACAGTTTTATGCCTAACCCGAATTCCTGTAAAACGAAACGTGGTAACAAGCAATTTCTGGAAAACCATTTTACTTGCCTTGGTTTCTAAAGATCAGAAGGTATGTGCTATGGTTAAGGCCCACATCGTCATTTGCCTGGACGATAGCGAAGCTTCCCGTAAGTCACCATTCCTAGGTTCCCCACGATGTCCTCCTGAGACCCTGAAATTGATATCTGTGTGTAAAAGGACACATCTTTTCTGCGGGCACACAAGAGAATGATTCTCTAGTGTGGAAGGACCCAGCATATTTCCCTAGATTCACGTGGAACACCGTGGGTGAGGACTTAGTTTCAGACAGCGACATGTCTGTTATAAACTCCGGCAGAGAGTCCGAGTTTGCATTTGTCCTGATGAACGCCACAAGGACTTACCTCTACACATGCAAATCCCTCAAAACGGAAATGGCTGTTTGACAAGTTTTCATTACGTAAAGATAACGAGATCTCAAGCTTGCTCCCGTGGTTCTAAAGAAAATGCAATTTATTCTGTGAGATTGTTCATATAAAACATTTTCATGATAAATGTTGGAGACAGAAAAGTCCCTTACCTTGTTGCTTGAAGATCAGATGGCATGTAGTGTGGAGAGAAACACATGATCACTTACCTTGTGGTCATATGTTTAATCTCTCCCCGATGTCTTCCGTCCAATCTGAAAAACGTAGGATATGGTGTATGGAAATATGCAGGTTTTCACCAGGACTGCTGCAAATTCCACTGGTCACATCAGGGGACAGGGGAGCACACTCGTATACCTGGGCTAAGGTAGACCTCCATCGCCCAAAACGTGGATGGAAACAATCACATCTTGAGTGAACACCTGCAGAGAGCTCATGGTCATTACTGGGATGAGAAATAAGGATGAGTAGCCTGGAGAGCTACAAAAAACTCAGTCCCTACCAAGGCTCAATATACTTTATCTACAAGTAGGAACGAGCTATCTATTATGCTTAATAGTATCGATACTGAAAGTGTCATTTCTTACCTGAATTACCACATAAAGAACAGTTTAATGGTAAACGTTAGGGACAGGAGAATTACGTACCTGGTTGCTTGAAGATCAGATGGGCTATACTGTGGTTAGAAGCATATGACAACTTACCTGGCTAACAGCAAAGTCTCACGGGAACGACGAAAGTTACTTTCTTCATGATCTCTTCCTTCTTATCTGAAAGAGAAATTGGACTACTGGGTTTAAGACACATGATTTCAGTGTGACTCTGAAAATTGCATTCATCCCATCAGGTGACAGGGGACCCTTATAATCTACCTGGGTTTCCGTGAACTCCTTGGTCAGAACTTTGTTGGACACAATCACATCTCTCGAGTGAATACCTGCAAAGAGCTCGTGATCATTAGCACGATGTAAAATCACGATGACTTCCCGGAGAACCCCAAAACCTGCGGTTACTACAAAGGTGAAATATATATGATCAGTGCAAAAGGGATCAGCAGTATCTCATGCTTATTATTACTGAGAGCGAAATGGCATTTCTTACCTGAATGACTGCAGAACAACATGGTCATGAGAAAGGTTAAAGACGGAAAAATCAGTTACCGTGTTCCTGGAGGCTCGGATACTGTGTACCGACATTTGAATCACGGGATGACTTACCCGGATATCAGTAAATTCCCGTGGGAATGACCCGTGTTACATTCTCTATGGTCTCTCCTCCGCAGTCTGAGACAGATAGGTGACAAGTGTGTTGAAAGACACACGGTTTTGCTGGGAATCCTGCAACGTCCATTGGGCTCTCCTAGTAGGAGGAAAGGCACGAAATCCAGCTGAAACCGTGCACGAGTTCAAGGTGAAAACATAGTCAGAGATACCAACGTCTATCGGGTGGACACCTGCAAAAACCCATGGTCACTACTCTGGGGAGGAACAGCATGACGAGTTCACCTGGATACCTGCAAACCCCTCAGTCACTACGAGGCTACGCACCTATTGTCACCAGGTTAGGATGTAATGAAATCCCTAGCTAGTTAGTTTCTGTAGTGATGCGTTCATGCCTAACCTGAACTCTGGTTTAAAGAAACGTGTTTACAAGGAATTTTAGGGAAACCATTTTACTTGCCCTGGTTTCTAAAGATCAGATGATGTGCGCTGTGGTTAAGGCCCACATCATCACTAGCCTGGATGAGAGCGAAGTCTCCCATCAGCCACTGTTCTTAGGATCCACCCGCTCTCCTTCCGAGACCCTGGAAAACATATCTGTGTGTAAAAAGACACAGTTTTTCTACTGGCAAACCAAAGAAATCTCCTCTAGCGCGAAAGGATCCAGCATCTCCCTGGATTCATGTGGAACTCCATGGTCAAAACGTAGATTCAGGCAGTGATGTGTCTTCTACAAACAGCTGTAGAGAGTCCAAGTTTCCTACTGTGGTGATGAACACCATGAGATCGTACCTGCATAGCTGCTAATCCCTGAAAACCAAAACGTGTGTTTCGCCCTCTTCATTGCACGAAGAAATAGTAAGATCTCGCGCGTGCTGTCCTAGGGCTGGGGAAAAATGTACATTATTCCGTGAGACCCTTCATATAAAACAAGGTCTTGATAAATGTTGGAGACACAAAAGTCACTTACCTGGTTGTTTGAAGATCAGATGCTGTGTACTGCGGTGAGGATCACATCACCACTCACCTTGTTATCAGCAACACCCAGGTGAAGGGAGATGGTTAATCTCTCCCCGATGTCTGACGTCCAATCTGAAAAAACACAGGGTACGGCGTGTGGAAATACACAGATTTTCACCAGGACTGCTGCAGATTCCACTGGTCACATTAGGTGACGGGGGAGGCAGATTGTATACCTGGATTGAGGGAGACCTCCATCGTCCAAAGCGTGGACGGAAACAATCACGTCTCTTGAGTGAACACCTGCAAAGAGCTCACGGTCTTTACTGTGATGAGAAATAAGGATGAGTAACCTGGAGAACTGAAAAAGACTCGGTCCCTACCAAGGTTCAATATAATTTATCCAGAAAGTAGGAATGAGATATATGTTATGCTTAATAGTATCGATAGGGAAAGTGTCATTTCTTACTGCAATTACCACATAAAGAATATAGTAATGATAAATGTTAGGGACGGGGAATCACGTACCTGCTTGCTTGAAGATCAGTCTATACTGTGCTTAGAAGCAGATGACAATTTACTGGCTAACAGCGAAGTTCCATGGGAATGACAAATGGCACTTTCTCCATGATCTCTTCCTTCTCATCTGAAAGAGAGAGTCGACTACTGTGTTTAAAGACACGGGATTTCAGTGTGACACTGAAAATTGCATTCATCCCACCCATCAAGTGACAGGGGACCCTTATAATCTACCTGGGTTTCCGTGAACTCCTCGGTCAGAACGTTGTTGGAGGCAATCCCGTCTCTTGAGTGAATACCTACAAAGAACTCAGGGTCATTACTGTGCTGTAAAAACACGATGGCTTGCCTAGATACCTCTAAAACCTTCAATCACTTGCAGGGTTAAATGTACATGATCAATAGAGTAGGAATCAGGAATCTCTCATGATTATTAGCACTCGTAGTGAAACTATCGATTCTTACCTGAATTACTGTAGGGAACGCACGGTAAAAAGAAATGCCAGGGGCAGGATGAAACTTAACCTTGTTTTCGAAGAGGACATGGTATTTATCGCGATGAGAATGACTTCAGGGCTTACCTGGATATCCGCAAAGTTCCACATGAAAGACAGTTGTTGCTTTCTCTAGGATCTCTTCCCTCGGATCTGAAAAGGACATGTGACAAGTGTGATTAAAGCCACCTGTTTTCTTCTGGTCAACTGCGAGGTCCCTCCGTCCTTTCCAGTTTTAGGAAACCCATGGAATCTACCTGGATGTGTGTCGAACTTTAAGACGAAAACAGAGAGAAGGCACCAGCTAATAGGAAACCTGCCAAAAACCATGGTCATGACTACAGCCAGGAATACCAAGATGAGATTCCTGGACACTTGCAAATGCCTCAGTCAGCAAATGTTTATTTTTCGACATTATCGTAAAATGAAGAAGTAAAAACATCCGATGCTTGTAGTAGTGGTAAGGAAGCTATAATTTGTTACCTGAAGTGCTGCATATAAAAGAGAGCAATAATGAATGTTGGAGACAGAAAAAAAATACCATTGTCGTTTGAAGATCAAATGGTGTGGACTGTGGTAAGAATCCCATCACCTCTCACCCGGATATCACCAGAGTCCACGTGAATGAAGGTTGTTACTCTCTCTCTGATGTCTTATGTTCAATCTGAAACATACAGTAGACAGCGTGTTGAAATACCCAGGTTGTCACCAGGACTGCTGTAAATTCCACTGGTCACATCAGGGGATAGGGGAGCCCAACCGTATACATGGAAGAAGGTAGACCTCCATCGTGCAAAATGTGGTTGGAAACAATCATATCTCTTGAGTGAAGACCGGTAAAGAACTCATGGTCTTGACCGTCACGAGAAATAAGGATGACTAGCCTGGAAAACTGCAAAAAAGGCAGTCCCTACCAAGGTTCAATACACTTTATCAGGAAAGTAGGAATGAGATACATGTTCTTCTGAATAGTATCGGTAATGGGACTGTTGTTTCTCAACTGAATTACTGCATAAAGAAGATAGTAATGATAAATGTTAAGGACAAGAGAAATACTTACCTGGCTACTTGACGATCAGCGGGTGTATACTGTGGTCAGAAGCATATGACAACTTACCAGGCTATCAGCAAAGACCCATGGGAATGACAATTGTTCCTTTCTCCATGATCTCTTCCATGTCCTCCGAAAGACACACTGGACGAGTGTGATTAAAGACACATCATTTTAGTGTGACTCCGAAAATTGCATTCGTCCTGTTTGGTGACAGGGCATTCTTAGAGTCTACCTGGGTTCCCGTAGAACTTCTTGGTCGGAACTTAGTTGGAGACAATTACATCTTTTAAGTGAATACTTGCAAAGAGCTCATGATCATTACTGTGTTAAAAAATCATGATGACTTGCCTGGAGAACTCCAAAACCTTCTGTCACTTCCAAGGTCAAATATACATGATCAGTACAGTAGGAATCAGCAATATCTCATGATTATGATTACTGGTAGTGAAATGTGATTTCTAACCTGAATTACTGCACAACAACATTGTCCCCATAAGTGATAGAGATGAAAAAATCACTTACCGTGTTCCTACACACTGGGATGATGTATCCTTGCGTTCGAATCACAGCATGACTTACCTGGATTTCAGCAACCTCTGACGAGAATAAGTAGTGCTACTTCCTCCATGGTCTCTCCTCTCAAGTGTGAAAAAGATGGGTGACCAGTGTGTTGAAAGACGCATTGTTTCCTTGGGAAATGTTCAGAGAACCTTGGTCACTCCTAGTATGAGGGAAGTCATGAAATCAAGCTGGATCCGTGGACAACTTCGAGGTGAAATCACAGACAGAGACAGCAACGCAGCCTGGGTGCACACGGGCAAAAACTCATGGTCACTACTGTGGTGAGGGACAGCAGGATGACTTAACCTGGATACCTGCAAATCCCTCAGTCACTTGGAGGCTGAGCACATATTATCATTAAGTTAGGAAGCAAGGAAGTAGCATTCTGGTGAGTATCTGTCGTGACAGTTTTATGCCTAACCCGAATTCCTGTAAAACGAAACGTGGTAACAAGCAATTTCTGGAAAACCATTTTACTTGCCTTGGTTTCTAAAGATCAGAAGGTATGTGCTATGGTTAAGGCCCACATCGTCATTTGCCTGGACGATAGCGAAGCTTCCCGTAAGTCACCATTCCTAGGTTCCCCACGATGTCCTCCTGAGACCCTGAAATTGATATCTGTGTGTAAAAGGACACATCTTTTCTGCGGGCACACAAGAGAATGATTCTCTAGTGTGGAAGGACCCAGCATATTTCCCTAGATTCACGTGGAACACCGTGGGTGAGGACTTAGTTTCAGACAGCGACATGTCTGTTATAAACTCCGGCAGAGAGTCCGAGTTTGCATTTGTCCTGATGAACGCCACAAGGACTTACCTCTACACATGCAAATCCCTCAAAACGGAAATGGCTGTTTGACAAGTTTTCATTACGTAAAGATAACGAGATCTCAAGCTTGCTCCCGTGGTTCTAAAGAAAATGCAATTTATTCTGTGAGATTGTTCATATAAAACATTTTCATGATAAATGTTGGAGACAGAAAAGTCCCTTACCTTGTTGCTTGAAGATCAGATGGCATGTAGTGTGGAGAGAAACACATGATCACTTACCTTGTGGTCATATGTTTAATCTCTCCCCGATGTCTTCCGTCCAATCTGAAAAACATAGGATATGGTGTATGGAAATATGCAGGTTTTCACCAGGACTGCTGCAAATTCCACTGGTCACATCAGGGGACAGGGGAGCACACTCGTATACCTGGGCTAAGGTAGACCTCCATCGCCCAAAACGTGGATGGAAACAATCACATCTTGAGTGAACACCTGCAAAGAGCTCGTGGTCATTACTGGGATGAGAAATAAGGATGCGTAGCCTGGAGAGCTACAAAAAACTCAGTCCCTACCAAGGCTCAACATACTTTATCTACAAGTAGGAATGAGCTATCTATTATGCTTAATAGTATCGATACTGAAAGTGTCATTTCTTACCTGAATTACCACATAAAGAACAGTTTAATGGTAAACGTTAGGGACAGGAGAATTACGTACCTGGTTGCTTGAAGATCAGATGGGCTATACTGTGGTTAGAAGCATATGACAACTTACCTGGCTAACAGCAAAGTCTCACGGGAACGACGAATGTTACTTTCTTCATGATCTCTTCCTTCTTGTCTGAAAGAGAAATTGGACTACTGGGTTTAAGACACATGATTTCAGTGTGACTCTGAAAATTGCATTCATCCCATCAGGTGACAGGGGACCCTTATAATCTACCTGGGTTTCCGTGAACTCCTTGGTCAGAACTTTGTTGGACACAATCACATCTCTTGAGTGAATACCTGCAAAGAGCTCGTGATCATTAGCACAATGTAAAATCACGATGACTTCCCAGAGAACCCCAAAACCTGCGGTTACTACAAAGGTGAAATATATATGATCAGTGCAAAAGGGATCAGCAGTATCTCATGCTTCTTATTACTGATAGTGAAATGGCCTTTCCTACCTGAATGACTGTAGAACAACATGGTCATGAGAAACGTTAAAGACGGAAAAATCAGTTACCGTGTTCCTGGAGGCTCGGATACTGTGTACCGACACTTCAATCACGGGATGACTTACCCGGATATCAGTAAATCCCATGGGAATGACCCGTGTTACATTCTCTATGGTCTCTCCTCCGCAGTCTGAGACAGATAGGTGACAAGTGTGTTGAAAGACACACGGTTTTGCTGGGAATCCTGCAGCGTCCATTGGGCTCTCCTAGTAGGAGGAAAGGCACGAAATCCTGCTGAATCCGTGCACGAGTTCAAGGTGAAAACATAGTCAGAGATACCAACGTCTATCGGGTGGACACCTGCAAAAACCCATGGTCACTACTCTGGGGAGGAACAGCATGACGAGTTCACCTGGATACCTGCAAACCCCTCAGTCACTACGAGGCTACGCACCTATTGTCACCAGGTTAGGATGTAATGAAATCCCTAGCTAGTTAGTTTCTGTAGTGATGCGTTCATGCCTAACCTGAATTCTGGTTTAAAGAAACGTGTTTACAAGGAATTTTAGGGAAACCATTTTACTTGCCCTGGTTTCTAAAGATCAGATGATGTGCACTGTTCTTAAGGCCCACATCATCACTAGCCTGGATGAGAGCGAAGTCTCCCATCAGCCACTGTTCTTAGGATCCAGCCCCTCTCCTTCTGAGACCCTGGAAAACATATCTGTGTGTAAAAAGACACAGTTTTTCTACTGGCAAACCAAAGAAATCTCCTCTAGCGCGAAAGGATCCAGCATCTCCCTGGATTCATGTGGAACTCCACGGTCAAAATGTAGATTCAGGCAGTGATGTGTCTTCTACAAACAGCTGTAGAGAGTCCAAGTTTCCTACTGTGGTGATGAACACCATGAGATCGTACCTGCATAGCCGCTAATCCCTGAAAACCAAAACGTGTGTTTCGCCCTCTTCATTGCACGAAGAAATAGGAAGATCTCGCGCGTGCTGTCCTAGGGCTGGGGAAAAATGTACATTATTCCGTGAGACCCTTCATATAAAACAAGGTCTTGATAAATGTTGGAGACACAAAAGTCACTTACCTGGTTGTTTGAAGATCAGATGCTGTGTACTGCGGTGAGGATCACATCACCACTCACCTTGTTATCAGCAACACCCAGGTGAAGGGAGATGGTTAATCTCTCCCCGATGTCTGACGCCCAATCTGAAAAAACACAGGGTATGGCGTATGGCGTGTGGAAATACACAGATTTTCACCAGGACTGCTGCAGATTCCACTGGTCACATTAGGTGACGGGGGAGGCAGATTGTATACCGGGATTGAGGGAGACCTCCATGGCCCCAAACGTGGATGGAAACAATCACGTCTCTTGAGTGAACACCTGCAAAGAGCTCACGGTCTTTACTGTGATGAGAAATAAGGATGAGTAACCTGGAGAACTGAAAAAGACTCGGTCCCTACCAAGGTTCAATATAATTTATCCAGAAAGTAGGAATGAGATATATGTTATGCTTAATAGTATCGATAGGGAAAGTGTCATTTCTTACTGCAATTACCACATAAAGAATATAGTAATGATAAATGTCAGGGACGGGGAATCACGTACCTGCTTGCTTGAAGATCAGACAGTCTATGCTGTGCTTAGAAGCAGATGACAATTTACTGGCTAACAGCGAAGTTCCATGGGAATGACAAATGGCACTTTCTCCATGATCTCTTCCTTCTCATCTGAAAGAGAGAGTCGACTACTGTGTTTAAAGACACGGGATTTCAGTGTGACACTGAAAATTGCATTCATCCCACCCATCAAGTAACAGGGGACCCTTATAATCTACCTGGGTTTCCGTGAACTCCTCGGTCAGAACGTTGTTGGAGGCAATCCCGTCTCTTGAGTGAATACCTACAAAGAACTCAGGGTCATTACTGTGCTGTAAAAACACGATGGCTTGCCTAGATAACTCTAAAACCTTCAATCACTGCCAAGGTTAAATGTACATGATCAATAGAGTAGGAATCAGGAATCTCTCATGATTATTAGTACTCGTAGTGAAACTATCGATTCTTACCTGAGTTACTGTAGGGAACACATGGTAAAAAGAAATGCCAGGGGCAAGAAGAAACTTACCTTGTTGTCGAAGAGGACATGGTATTTATCGCGATTAGAATGACTTCAGGGCTTACCTGGATATCCGCAAAGTTCCACATGAAAGACAGTTGTTGCTTTCTCTAGGATCTCTTCCCTCGGATCTGAAAAGGACATGTGACAAGTGTGATTAAAGCCACCTGTTTTCTTCTGGTCAACTGCGAGGTCCCTCCGTCCTTTCCAGTTTTAGGAAACCCATGGAATCTACCTGGATGCGTGTCGAACTTCAAGACGAAAACAGAGACAAGGCACCAGCTTATAGGAAACCTGCAAAAAACCATGGTCATGACTACAGCCAGGAATACCAAGATGAGATTCCTGGACACTTGCAAATGCCTCAGCCAGCAAATGTTTATTTTTCGACATTATTGTAAAATGAAGAAGTAAAAACATCCGATGCTTGTAGTAGTGGTAAGGAAGCTATAATTTGTTACCTGAAGTGCTGCATATAAAAGATAGCAATAATGAATGTTGGAGACAGAAAAAAAAATACCACTGTCCTTTGAAGATCAAATGGTGTGGACTGTGGTAAGAATCCCATCATCACTCACCTGGATATCACCAGAGTCCACGTGAATGAAGGTTGTTCCTCTCTCTCTGATGTCTTATGTTCAATCTGAAACATACAGTAGACAGCGTGTTGAAATACCCAGGTTGTCACCAGGACTGCTGTAAATTCCACTGGTCACATCAGGGGATAGGGGAGCCCAACCGTATACATGGAAGAAGGTAGACCTCCATCGTGCAAAATGTGGTTGGAAACAATCATATCTCTTGAGTGAAGACCGGTAAAGAACTCATGGTCTTGACCGTCACGAGAAATAAGGATGACTAGCCTGGAAAACTGCAAAAAAGTCAGTCCCTACCAAGGTTCAATACACTTTATCAGGAAAGTAGGAATGAGATACATGTTCTTCTGAATAGTATCGGTAATGAGACTGTTGTTTCTCAACTGAATTACTGCATAAAGAAGATAGTAATGATAAATGTTAAGGACAAGAGAAATACTTACCTGGCTACTTGACGATCAGCGGGTGTATACTGTGGTCAGAAGCATATGACAACTTACCAGGCTATCAGCAAAGACCCATGGGAATGACAATTGTTCCTTTCTCCATGATCTCTTCCATGTCCTCCGAAAGACACACTGGACGAGTGTGATTAAAGACACATCATTTTAGTGTGACTCCGAAAATTGCATTCGTCCTGTTTGGTGACAGGGCATTCTTAGAGTCTACCTGGGTTCCCGTAGAACTTCTTGGTCAGAACTTAGTTGGAGACAATTACATCTTTTAAGTGAATACTTGCAAAGAGCTCATGATCATTACTGTGTTAAAAAATCATGATGACTTGCCTGGAGAACTCCAAAACCTTCTGTCACTACCAAGGTCAAATATACATGATCAGTACAGTAGGAATCAGCAATATCTCATGATTATAATTACTGGTAGTGAAATCTCATTTCTAACCTGAATTACTGCACAACAACATTATCCCCATGAGTGTTAGAGATGAAAAAATCACTTACCGTGTTCCTA
This sequence comes from Elephas maximus indicus, assembly GCF_024166365.1. Classification (NCBI taxonomy): domain Eukaryota; kingdom Metazoa; phylum Chordata; class Mammalia; order Proboscidea; family Elephantidae; genus Elephas; species Elephas maximus. The sequence goes on from NC_064846.1 coordinate 166,536,459, forward strand.
CACACTGGGATGATGTATCCTTGCGTTCGAATCACAGCATGACTTACCTGGATTTCAGCAACCTCTGACGAGAATAAGTAGTGCTACTTCCTCCATGGTCTCTCCTCTCAAGTGTGAAAAAGATGGGTGACCAGTGTGTTGAAAGACGCATTGTTTCCTTGGGAAATGTTCAGAGAACCTTGGTCACTCCTAGTATGAGGAAAGTCATGAAATCAAGCTGGATCCGTGGACAACTTCGAGGTGAAATCACAGACAGAGACAGCAACGCAGCCTGGGTGCACACGGGCAAAAACTCATGGTCACTACTGTGGTGAGGGACAGCAGGATGACTTAACCTGGATACCTGCAAATCCCTCAGTCACTTGGAGGCTGAGCACATATTATCACTAAGTTAGGAAGCAAGGAAGTAGCATTCTGGTGAGTATCTGTCGTGACAGTTTTATGCCTAACCCGAATTCCTGTAAAACGAAACGTGGTAACAAGCAATTTCTGGAAAACCATTTTACTTGCCTTGGTTTCTAAAGATCAGAAGGTATGTGCTATGGTTAAGGCCCACATCGTCATTTGCCTGGACGATAGCGAAGCTTCCCGTAAGTCACCATTCCTAGGTTCCCCACGATGTCCTCCTGAGACCCTGAAATTGATATCTGTGTGTAAAAGGACACATCTTTTCTGCGGGCACACAAGAGAATGATTCTCTAGTGTGGAAGGACCCAGCATATTTCCCTAGATTCACGTGGAACACCGTGGGTGAGGACTTAGTTTCAGACAGCGACATGTCTGTTATAAACTCCGGCAGAGAGTCCGAGTTTGCATTTGTCCTGATGAACGCCACAAGGACTTACCTCTACACATGCAAATCCCTCAAAACGGAAATGGCTGTTTGACAAGTTTTCATTACGTAAAGATAACGAGATCTCAAGCTTGCTCCCGTGGTTCTAAAGAAAATGCAATTTATTCTGTGAGATTGTTCATATAAAACATTTTCATGATAAATGTTGGAGACAGAAAAGTCCCTTACCTTGTTGCTTGAAGATCAGATGGCATGTAGTGTGGAGAGAAACACATGATCACTTACCTTGTGGTCATATGTTTAATCTCTCCCCGATGTCTTCCGTCCAATCTGAAAAACATAGGATATGGTGTATGGAAATATGCAGGTTTTCACCAGGACTGCTGCAAATTCCACTGGTCACATCAGGGGACAGGGGAGCACACTCGTATACCTGGGCTAAGGTAGACCTCCATCGCCCAAAACGTGGATGGAAACAATCACATCTTGAGTGAACACCTGCAAAGAGCTCGTGGTCATTACTGGGATGAGAAATAAGGATGCGTAGCCTGGAGAGCTACAAAAAACTCAGTCCCTACCAAGGCTCAACATACTTTATCTACAAGTAGGAATGAGCTATCTATTATGCTTAATAGTATCGATACTGAAAGTGTCATTTCTTACCTGAATTACCACATAAAGAACAGTTTAATGGTAAACGTTAGGGACAGGAGAATTACGTACCTGGTTGCTTGAAGATCAGATGGGCTATACTGTGGTTAGAAGCATATGACAACTTACCTGGCTAACAGCAAAGTCTCACGGGAACGACGAATGTTACTTTCTTCATGATCTCTTCCTTCTTGTCTGAAAGAGAAATTGGACTACTGGGTTTAAGACACATGATTTCAGTGTGACTCTGAAAATTGCATTCATCCCATCAGGTGACAGGGGACCCTTATAATCTACCTGGGTTTCCGTGAACTCCTTGGTCAGAACTTTGTTGGACACAATCACATCTCTTGAGTGAATACCTGCAAAGAGCTCGTGATCATTAGCACAATGTAAAATCACGATGACTTCCCAGAGAACCCCAAAACCTGCGGTTACTACAAAGGTGAAATATATATGATCAGTGCAAAAGGGATCAGCAGTATCTCATGCTTCTTATTACTGATAGTGAAATGGCCTTTCCTACCTGAATGACTGTAGAACAACATGGTCATGAGAAACGTTAAAGACGGAAAAATCAGTTACCGTGTTCCTGGAGGCTCGGATACTGTGTACCGACACTTCAATCACGGGATGACTTACCCGGATATCAGTAAATCCCATGGGAATGACCCGTGTTACATTCTCTATGGTCTCTCCTCCGCAGTCTGAGACAGATAGGTGACAAGTGTGTTGAAAGACACACGGTTTTGCTGGGAATCCTGCAGCGTCCATTGGGCTCTCCTAGTAGGAGGAAAGGCACGAAATCCTGCTGAATCCGTGCACGAGTTCAAGGTGAAAACATAGTCAGAGATACCAACGTCTATCGGGTGGACACCTGCAAAAACCCATGGTCACTACTCTGGGGAGGAACAGCATGACGAGTTCACCTGGATACCTGCAAACCCCTCAGTCACTACGAGGCTACGCACCTATTGTCACCAGGTTAGGATGTAATGAAATCCCTAGCTAGTTAGTTTCTGTAGTGATGCGTTCATGCCTAACCTGAATTCTGGTTTAAAGAAACGTGTTTACAAGGAATTTTAGGGAAACCATTTTACTTGCCCTGGTTTCTAAAGATCAGATGATGTGCACTGTTCTTAAGGCCCACATCATCACTAGCCTGGATGAGAGCGAAGTCTCCCATCAGCCACTGTTCTTAGGATCCAGCCCCTCTCCTTCTGAGACCCTGGAAAACATATCTGTGTGTAAAAAGACACAGTTTTTCTACTGGCAAACCAAAGAAATCTCCTCTAGCGCGAAAGGATCCAGCATCTCCCTGGATTCATGTGGAACTCCACGGTCAAAATGTAGATTCAGGCAGTGATGTGTCTTCTACAAACAGCTGTAGAGAGTCCAAGTTTCCTACTGTGGTGATGAACACCATGAGATCGTACCTGCATAGCCGCTAATCCCTGAAAACCAAAACGTGTGTTTCGCCCTCTTCATTGCACGAAGAAATAGGAAGATCTCGCGCGTGCTGTCCTAGGGCTGGGGAAAAATGTACATTATTCCGTGAGACCCTTCATATAAAACAAGGTCTTGATAAATGTTGGAGACACAAAAGTCACTTACCTGGTTGTTTGAAGATCAGATGCTGTGTACTGCGGTGAGGATCACATCACCACTCACCTTGTTATCAGCAACACCCAGGTGAAGGGAGATGGTTAATCTCTCCCCGATGTCTGACGCCCAATCTGAAAAAACACAGGGTATGGCGTATGGCGTGTGGAAATACACAGATTTTCACCAGGACTGCTGCAGATTCCACTGGTCACATTAGGTGACGGGGGAGGCAGATTGTATACCGGGATTGAGGGAGACCTCCATGGCCCCAAACGTGGATGGAAACAATCACGTCTCTTGAGTGAACACCTGCAAAGAGCTCACGGTCTTTACTGTGATGAGAAATAAGGATGAGTAACCTGGAGAACTGAAAAAGACTCGGTCCCTACCAAGGTTCAATATAATTTATCCAGAAAGTAGGAATGAGATATATGTTATGCTTAATAGTATCGATAGGGAAAGTGTCATTTCTTACTGCAATTACCACATAAAGAATATAGTAATGATAAATGTCAGGGACGGGGAATCACGTACCTGCTTGCTTGAAGATCAGACAGTCTATGCTGTGCTTAGAAGCAGATGACAATTTACTGGCTAACAGCGAAGTTCCATGGGAATGACAAATGGCACTTTCTCCATGATCTCTTCCTTCTCATCTGAAAGAGAGAGTCGACTACTGTGTTTAAAGACACGGGATTTCAGTGTGACACTGAAAATTGCATTCATCCCACCCATCAAGTAACAGGGGACCCTTATAATCTACCTGGGTTTCCGTGAACTCCTCGGTCAGAACGTTGTTGGAGGCAATCCCGTCTCTTGAGTGAATACCTACAAAGAACTCAGGGTCATTACTGTGCTGTAAAAACACGATGGCTTGCCTAGATAACTCTAAAACCTTCAATCACTGCCAAGGTTAAATGTACATGATCAATAGAGTAGGAATCAGGAATCTCTCATGATTATTAGTACTCGTAGTGAAACTATCGATTCTTACCTGAGTTACTGTAGGGAACACATGGTAAAAAGAAATGCCAGGGGCAAGAAGAAACTTACCTTGTTGTCGAAGAGGACATGGTATTTATCGCGATTAGAATGACTTCAGGGCTTACCTGGATATCCGCAAAGTTCCACATGAAAGACAGTTGTTGCTTTCTCTAGGATCTCTTCCCTCGGATCTGAAAAGGACATGTGACAAGTGTGATTAAAGCCACCTGTTTTCTTCTGGTCAACTGCGAGGTCCCTCCGTCCTTTCCAGTTTTAGGAAACCCATGGAATCTACCTGGATGCGTGTCGAACTTCAAGACGAAAACAGAGACAAGGCACCAGCTTATAGGAAACCTGCAAAAAACCATGGTCATGACTACAGCCAGGAATACCAAGATGAGATTCCTGGACACTTGCAAATGCCTCAGCCAGCAAATGTTTATTTTTCGACATTATTGTAAAATGAAGAAGTAAAAACATCCGATGCTTGTAGTAGTGGTAAGGAAGCTATAATTTGTTACCTGAAGTGCTGCATATAAAAGATAGCAATAATGAATGTTGGAGACAGAAAAAAAAATACCACTGTCCTTTGAAGATCAAATGGTGTGGACTGTGGTAAGAATCCCATCATCACTCACCTGGATATCACCAGAGTCCACGTGAATGAAGGTTGTTCCTCTCTCTCTGATGTCTTATGTTCAATCTGAAACATACAGTAGACAGCGTGTTGAAATACCCAGGTTGTCACCAGGACTGCTGTAAATTCCACTGGTCACATCAGGGGATAGGGGAGCCCAACCGTATACATGGAAGAAGGTAGACCTCCATCGTGCAAAATGTGGTTGGAAACAATCATATCTCTTGAGTGAAGACCGGTAAAGAACTCATGGTCTTGACCGTCACGAGAAATAAGGATGACTAGCCTGGAAAACTGCAAAAAAGTCAGTCCCTACCAAGGTTCAATACACTTTATCAGGAAAGTAGGAATGAGATACATGTTCTTCTGAATAGTATCGGTAATGAGACTGTTGTTTCTCAACTGAATTACTGCATAAAGAAGATAGTAATGATAAATGTTAAGGACAAGAGAAATACTTACCTGGCTACTTGACGATCAGCGGGTGTATACTGTGGTCAGAAGCATATGACAACTTACCAGGCTATCAGCAAAGACCCATGGGAATGACAATTGTTCCTTTCTCCATGATCTCTTCCATGTCCTCCGAAAGACACACTGGACGAGTGTGATTAAAGACACATCATTTTAGTGTGACTCCGAAAATTGCATTCGTCCTGTTTGGTGACAGGGCATTCTTAGAGTCTACCTGGGTTCCCGTAGAACTTCTTGGTCAGAACTTAGTTGGAGACAATTACATCTTTTAAGTGAATACTTGCAAAGAGCTCATGATCATTACTGTGTTAAAAAATCATGATGACTTGCCTGGAGAACTCCAAAACCTTCTGTCACTACCAAGGTCAAATATACATGATCAGTACAGTAGGAATCAGCAATATCTCATGATTATAATTACTGGTAGTGAAATCTCATTTCTAACCTGAATTACTGCACAACAACATTATCCCCATGAGTGTTAGAGATGAAAAAATCACTTACCGTGTTCCTACACACTGGGATGATGTATCCTTGCGTTCGAATCACAGCATGACTTACCTGGATTTCAGCAACCTCTGACGAGAATAAGTAGTGCTACTTCCTCCATGGTCTCTCCTCTCAAGTGTGAAAAAGATGGGTGACCAGTGTGTTGAAAGACGCATTGTTTCCTTGGGAAATGTTCAGAGAACCTTGGTCACTCCTAGTATGAGGAAAGTCATGAAATCAAGCTGGATCCGTGGACAACTTCGAGGTGAAATCACAGACAGAGACAGCAACGCAGCCTGGGTGCACACGGGCAAAAACTCATGGTCACTACTGTGGTGAGGGACAGCAGGATGACTTAACCTGGATACCTGCAAATCCCTCAGTCACTTGGAGGCTGAGCACATATTATCACTAAGTTAGGAAGCAAGGAAGTAGCATTCTGGTGAGTATCTGTCGTGACAGTTTTATGCCTAACCCGAATTCCTGTAAAACGAAACGTGGTAACAAGCAATTTCTGGAAAACCATTTTACTTGCCTTGGTTTCTAAAGATCAGAAGGTATGTGCTATGGTTAAGGCCCACATCGTCATTTGCCTGGACGATAGCGAAGCTTCCCGTAAGTCACCATTCCTAGGTTCCCCACGATGTCCTCCTGAGACCCTGAAATTGATATCTGTGTGTAAAAGGACACATCTTTTCTGCGGGCACACAAGAGAATGATTCTCTAGTGTGGAAGGACCCAGCATATTTCCCTAGATTCACGTGGAACACCGTGGGTGAGGACTTAGTTTCAGACAGCGACATGTCTGTTATAAACTCCGGCAGAGAGTCCGAGTTTGCATTTGTCCTGATGAACGCCACAAGGACTTACCTCTACACATGCAAATCCCTCAAAACGGAAATGGCTGTTTGACAAGTTTTCATTACGTAAAGATAACGAGATCTCAAGCTTGCTCCCGTGGTTCTAAAGAAAATGCAATTTATTCTGTGAGATTGTTCATATAAAACATTTTCATGATAAATGTTGGAGACAGAAAAGTCCCTTACCTTGTTGCTTGAAGATCAGATGGCATGTAGTGTGGAGAGAAACACATGATCACTTACCTTGTGGTCATATGTTTAATCTCTCCCCGATGTCTTCCGTCCAATCTGAAAAACATAGGATATGGTGTATGGAAATATGCAGGTTTTCACCAGGACTGCTGCAAATTCCACTGGTCACATCAGGGGACAGGGGAGCACACTCGTATACCTGGGCTAAGGTAGACCTCCATCGCCCAAAACGTGGATGGAAACAATCACATCTTGAGTGAACACCTGCAAAGAGCTCGTGGTCATTACTGGGATGAGAAATAAGGATGCGTAGCCTGGAGAGCTACAAAAAACTCAGTCCCTACCAAGGCTCAACATACTTTATCTACAAGTAGGAATGAGCTATCTATTATGCTTAATAGTATCGATACTGAAAGTGTCATTTCTTACCTGAATTACCACATAAAGAACAGTTTAATGGTAAACGTTAGGGACAGGAGAATTACGTACCTGGTTGCTTGAAGATCAGATGGGCTATACTGTGGTTAGAAGCATATGACAACTTACCTGGCTAACAGCAAAGTCTCACGGGAACGACGAATGTTACTTTCTTCATGATCTCTTCCTTCTTGTCTGAAAGAGAAATTGGACTACTGGGTTTAAGACACATGATTTCAGTGTGACTCTGAAAATTGCATTCATCCCATCAGGTGACAGGGGACCCTTATAATCTACCTGGGTTTCCGTGAACTCCTTGGTCAGAACTTTGTTGGACACAATCACATCTCTTGAGTGAATACCTGCAAAGAGCTCGTGATCATTAGCACAATGTAAAATCACGATGACTTCCCAGAGAACCCCAAAACCTGCGGTTACTACAAAGGTGAAATATATATGATCAGTGCAAAAGGGATCAGCAGTATCTCATGCTTCTTATTACTGATAGTGAAATGGCCTTTCCTACCTGAATGACTGTAGAACAACATGGTCATGAGAAACGTTAAAGACGGAAAAATCAGTTACCGTGTTCCTGGAGGCTCGGATACTGTGTACCGACACTTCAATCACGGGATGACTTACCCGGATATCAGTAAATCCCATGGGAATGACCCGTGTTACATTCTCTATGGTCTCTCCTCCGCAGTCTGAGACAGATAGGTGACAAGTGTGTTGAAAGACACACGGTTTTGCTGGGAATCCTGCAGCGTCCATTGGGCTCTCCTAGTAGGAGGAAAGGCACGAAATCCTGCTGAATCCGTGCACGAGTTCAAGGTGAAAACATAGTCAGAGATACCAACGTCTATCGGGTGGACACCTGCAAAAACCCATGGTCACTACTCTGGGGAGGAACAGCATGACGAGTTCACCTGGATACCTGCAAACCCCTCAGTCACTACGAGGCTACGCACCTATTGTCACCAGGTTAGGATGTAATGAAATCCCTAGCTAGTTAGTTTCTGTAGTGATGCGTTCATGCCTAACCTGAATTCTGGTTTAAAGAAACGTGTTTACAAGGAATTTTAGGGAAACCATTTTACTTGCCCTGGTTTCTAAAGATCAGATGATGTGCACTGTTCTTAAGGCCCACATCATCACTAGCCTGGATGAGAGCGAAGTCTCCCATCAGCCACTGTTCTTAGGATCCAGCCCCTCTCCTTCTGAGACCCTGGAAAACATATCTGTGTGTAAAAAGACACAGTTTTTCTACTGGCAAACCAAAGAAATCTCCTCTAGCGCGAAAGGATCCAGCATCTCCCTGGATTCATGTGGAACTCCACGGTCAAAATGTAGATTCAGGCAGTGATGTGTCTTCTACAAACAGCTGTAGAGAGTCCAAGTTTCCTACTGTGGTGATGAACACCATGAGATCGTACCTGCATAGCCGCTAATCCCTGAAAACCAAAACGTGTGTTTCGCCCTCTTCATTGCACGAAGAAATAGGAAGATCTCGCGCGTGCTGTCCTAGGGCTGGGGAAAAATGTACATTATTCCGTGAGACCCTTCATATAAAACAAGGTCTTGATAAATGTTGGAGACACAAAAGTCACTTACCTGGTTGTTTGAAGATCAGATGCTGTGTACTGCGGTGAGGATCACATCACCACTCACCTTGTTATCAGCAACACCCAGGTGAAGGGAGATGGTTAATCTCTCCCCGATGTCTGACGCCCAATCTGAAAAAACACAGGGTATGGCGTATGGCGTGTGGAAATACACAGATTTTCACCAGGACTGCTGCAGATTCCACTGGTCACATTAGGTGACGGGGGAGGCAGATTGTATACCGGGATTGAGGGAGACCTCCATGGCCCCAAACGTGGATGGAAACAATCACGTCTCTTGAGTGAACACCTGCAAAGAGCTCACGGTCTTTACTGTGATGAGAAATAAGGATGAGTAACCTGGAGAACTGAAAAAGACTCGGTCCCTACCAAGGTTCAATATAATTTATCCAGAAAGTAGGAATGAGATATATGTTATGCTTAATAGTATCGATAGGGAAAGTGTCATTTCTTACTGCAATTACCACATAAAGAATATAGTAATGATAAATGTCAGGGACGGGGAATCACGTACCTGCTTGCTTGAAGATCAGACAGTCTATGCTGTGCTTAGAAGCAGATGACAATTTACTGGCTAACAGCGAAGTTCCATGGGAATGACAAATGGCACTTTCTCCATGATCTCTTCCTTCTCATCTGAAAGAGAGAGTCGACTACTGTGTTTAAAGACACGGGATTTCAGTGTGACACTGAAAATTGCATTCATCCCACCCATCAAGTAACAGGGGACCCTTATAATCTACCTGGGTTTCCGTGAACTCCTCGGTCAGAACGTTGTTGGAGGCAATCCCGTCTCTTGAGTGAATACCTACAAAGAACTCAGGGTCATTACTGTGCTGTAAAAACACGATGGCTTGCCTAGATAACTCTAAAACCTTCAATCACTGCCAAGGTTAAATGTACATGATCAATAGAGTAGGAATCAGGAATCTCTCATGATTATTAGTACTCGTAGTGAAACTATCGATTCTTACCTGAGTTACTGTAGGGAACACATGGTAAAAAGAAATGCCAGGGGCAAGAAGAAACTTACCTTGTTGTCGAAGAGGACATGGTATTTATCGCGATTAGAATGACTTCAGGGCTTACCTGGATATCCGCAAAGTTCCACATGAAAGACAGTTGTTGCTTTCTCTAGGATCTCTTCCCTCGGATCTGAAAAGGACATGTGACAAGTGTGATTAAAGCCACCTGTTTTCTTCTGGTCAACTGCGAGGTCCCTCCGTCCTTTCCAGTTTTAGGAAACCCATGGAATCTACCTGGATGCGTGTCGAACTTCAAGACGAAAACAGAGACAAGGCACCAGCTTATAGGAAACCTGCAAAAAACCATGGTCATGACTACAGCCAGGAATACCAAGATGAGATTCCTGGACACTTGCAAATGCCTCAGCCAGCAAATGTTTATTTTTCGACATTATTGTAAAATGAAGAAGTAAAAACATCCGATGCTTGTAGTAGTGGTAAGGAAGCTATAATTTGTTACCTGAAGTGCTGCATATAAAAGATAGCAATAATGAATGTTGGAGACAGAAAAAAAAATACCACTGTCCTTTGAAGATCAAATGGTGTGGACTGTGGTAAGAATCCCATCATCACTCACCTGGATATCACCAGAGTCCACGTGAATGAAGGTTGTTCCTCTCTCTCTGATGTCTTATGTTCAATCTGAAACATACAGTAGACAGCGTGTTGAAATACCCAGGTTGTCACCAGGACTGCTGTAAATTCCACTGGTCACATCAGGGGATAGGGGAGCCCAACCGTATACATGGAAGAAGGTAGACCTCCATCGTGCAAAATGTGGTTGGAAACAATCATATCTCTTGAGTGAAGACCGGTAAAGAACTCATGGTCTTGACCGTCACGAGAAATAAGGATGACTAGCCTGGAAAACTGCAAAAAAGTCAGTCCCTACCAAGGTTCAATACACTTTATCAGGAAAGTAGGAATGAGATACATGTTCTTCTGAATAGTATCGGTAATGAGACTGTTGTTTCTCAACTGAATTACTGCATAAAGAAGATAGTAATGATAAATGTTAAGGACAAGAGAAATACTTACCTGGCTACTTGACGATCAGCGGGTGTATACTGTGGTCAGAAGCATATGACAACTTACCAGGCTATCAGCAAAGACCCATGGGAATGACAATTGTTCCTTTCTCCATGATCTCTTCCATGTCCTCCGAAAGACACACTGGACGAGTGTGATTAAAGACACATCATTTTAGTGTGACTCCGAAAATTGCATTCGTCCTGTTTGGTGACAGGGCATTCTTAGAGTCTACCTGGGTTCCCGTAGAACTTCTTGGTCAGAACTTAGTTGGAGACAATTACATCTTTTAAGTGAATACTTGCAAAGAGCTCATGATCATTACTGTGTTAAAAAATCATGATGACTTGCCTGGAGAACTCCAAAACCTTCTGTCACTACCAAGGTCAAATATACATGATCAGTACAGTAGGAATCAGCAATATCTCATGATTATAATTACTGGTAGTGAAATCTCATTTCTAACCTGAATTACTGCACAACAACATTATCCCCATGAGTGTTAGAGATGAAAAAATCACTTACCGTGTTCCTACACACTCGGATGATGTATCCTTGCGTTCGAATCACAGCATGACTTACCTGGATTTCAGCAACCTCTGACGAGAATAAGTAGTGCTACTTCCTCCATGGTCTCTCCTCTCAAGTGTGAAAAAGATGGGTGACCAGTGTGTTGAAAGACGCATTGTTTCCTTGGGAAATGTTCAGAGAACCTTGGTCACTCCTAGTATGAGGGAAGTCATGAAATCAAGCTGGATCCGTGGACAACTTCGAGGTGAAATCACAGACAGAGACAGCAACGCAGCCTGGGTGCACACGGGCAAAAACTCATGGTCACTACTGTGGTGAGGGACAGCAGGATGACTTAACCTGGATACCTGCAAATCCCTCAGTCACTTGGAGGCTGAGCACATATTATCACTAAGTTAGGAAGCAAGGAAGTAGCATTCTGGTGAGTATCTGTCGTGACAGTTTTATGCCTAACCCGAATTCCTGTAAAACGAAACGTGGTAACAAGCAATTTCTGGAAAACCATTTTACTTGCCTTGGTTTCTAAAGATCAGAAGGTATGTGCTATGGTTAAGGCCCACATCGTCATTTGCCTGGACGATAGCGAAGCTTCCCGTAAGTCACCATTCCTAGGTTCCCCACGATGTCCTCCTGAGACCCTGAAATTGATATCTGTGTGTAAAAGGACACATCTTTTCTGCGGGCACACAAGAGAATGATTCTCTAGTGTGGAAGGACCCAGCATATTTCCCTAGATTCACGTGGAACACCGTGGGTGAGGACTTAGTTTCAGACAGCGACATGTCTGTTATAAACTCCGGCAGAGAGTCCGAGTTTGCATTTGTCCTGATGAACGCCACAAGGACTTACCTCTACACATGCAAATCCCTCAAAACGGAAATGGCTGTTTGACAAGTTTTCATTACGTAAAGATAACGAGATCTCAAGCTTGCTCCCGTGGTTCTAAAGAAAATGCAATTTATTCTGTGAGATTGTTCATATAAAACATTTTCATGATAAATGTTGGAGACAGAAAAGTCCCTTACCTTGTTGCTTGAAGATCAGATGGCATGTAGTGTGGAGAGAAACACATGATCACTTACCTTGTGGTCATATGTTTAATCTCTCCCCGATGTCTTCCGTCCAATCTGAAAAACATAGGATATGGTGTATGGAAATATGCAGGTTTTCACCAGGACTGCTGCAAATTCCACTGGTCACATCAGGGGACAGGGGAGCACACTCGTATACCTGGGCTAAGGTAGACCTCCATCGCCCAAAACGTGGATGGAAACAATCACATCTTGAGTGAACACCTGCAAAGAGCTCGTGGTCATTACTGGGATGAGAAATAAGGATGCGTAGCCTGGAGAGCTACAAAAAACTCAGTCCCTACCAAGGCTCAACATACTTTATCTACAAGTAGGAATGAGCTATCTATTATGCTTAATAGTATCGATACTGAAAGTGTCATTTCTTACCTGAATTACCACATAAAGAACAGTTTAATGGTAAACGTTAGGGACAGGAGAATTACGTACCTGGTTGCTTGAAGATCAGATGGGCTATACTGTGGTTAGAAGCATATGACAACTTACCTGGCTAACAGCAAAGTCTCACGGGAACGACGAATGTTACTTTCTTCATGATCTCTTCCTTCTTGTCTGAAAGAGAAATTGGACTACTGGGTTTAAGACACATGATTTCAGTGTGACTCTGAAAATTGCATTCATCCCATCAGGTGACAGGGGACCCTTATAATCTACCTGGGTTTCCGTGAACTCCTTGGTCAGAACTTTGTTGGACACAATCACATCTCTTGAGTGAATACCTGCAAAGAGCTCGTGATCATTAGCACAATGTAAAATCACGATGACTTCCCAGAGAACCCCAAAACCTGCGGTTACTACAAAGGTGAAATATATATGATCAGTGCAAAAGGGATCAGCAGTATCTCATGCTTCTTATTACTGATAGTGAAATGGCCTTTCCTACCTGAATGACTGTAGAACAACATGGTCATGAGAAACGTTAAAGACGGAAAAATCAGTTACCGTGTTCCTGGAGGCTCGGATACTGTGTACCGACACTTCAATCACGGGATGACTTACCCGGATATCAGTAAATCCCATGGGAATGACCCGTGTTACATTCTCTATGGTCTCTCCTCCGCAGTCTGAGACAGATAGGTGACAAGTGTGTTGAAAGACACACGGTTTTGCTGGGAATCCTGCAGCGTCCATTGGGCTCTCCTAGTAGGAGGAAAGGCACGAAATCCTGCTGAATCCGTGCACGAGTTCAAGGTGAAAACATAGTCAGAGATACCAACGTCTATCGGGTGGACACCTGCAAAAACCCATGGTCACTACTCTGGGGAGGAACAGCATGACGAGTTCACCTGGATACCTGCAAACCCCTCAGTCACTACGAGGCTACGCACCTATTGTCACCAGGTTAGGATGTAATGAAATCCCTAGCTAGTTAGTTTCTGTAGTGATGCGTTCATGCCTAACCTGAATTCTGGTTTAAAGAAACGTGTTTACAAGGAATTTTAGGGAAACCATTTTACTTGCCCTGGTTTCTAAAGATCAGATGATGTGCACTGTTCTTAAGGCCCACATCATCACTAGCCTGGATGAGAGCGAAGTCTCCCATCAGCCACTGTTCTTAGGATCCAGCCCCTCTCCTTCTGAGACCCTGGAAAACATATCTGTGTGTAAAAAGACACAGTTTTTCTACTGGCAAACCAAAGAAATCTCCTCTAGCGCGAAAGGATCCAGCATCTCCCTGGATTCATGTGGAACTCCACGGTCAAAATGTAGATTCAGGCAGTGATGTGTCTTCTACAAACAGCTGTAGAGAGTCCAAGTTTCCTACTGTGGTGATGAACACCATGAGATCGTACCTGCATAGCCGCTAATCCCTGAAAACCAAAACGTGTGTTTCGCCCTCTTCATTGCACGAAGAAATAGGAAGATCTCGCGCGTGCTGTCCTAGGGCTGGGGAAAAATGTACATTATTCCGTGAGACCCTTCATATAAAACAAGGTCTTGATAAATGTTGGAGACACAAAAGTCACTTACCTGGTTGTTTGAAGATCAGATGCTGTGTACTGCGCTGAGGATCACATCACCACTCACCTTGTTATCAGCAACACCCAGGTGAAGGGAGATGGTTAATCTCTCCCCGATGTCTGACGCCCAATCTGAAAAAACACAGGGTATGGCGTATGGCGTGTGGAAATACACAGATTTTCACCAGGACTGCTGCAGATTCCACTGGTCACATTAGGTGACGGGGGAGGCAGATTGTATACCGGGATTGAGGGAGACCTCCATGGCCCCAAACGTGGATGGAAACAATCACGTCTCTTGAGTGAACACCTGCAAAGAGCTCACGGTCTTTACTGTGATGAGAAATAAGGATGAGTAACCTGGAGAACTGAAAAAGACTCGGTCCCTACCAAGGTTCAATATAATTTATCCAGAAAGTAGGAATGAGATATATGTTATGCTTAATAGTATCGATAGGGAAAGTGTCATTTCTTACTGCAATTACCACATAAAGAATATAGTAATGATAAATGTCAGGGACGGGGAATCACGTACCTGCTTGCTTGAAGATCAGACAGTCTATGCTGTGCTTAGAAGCAGATGACAATTTACTGGCTAACAGCGAAGTTCCATGGGAATGACAAGTGGCACTTTCTCCATGATCTCTTCCTTCTCATCTGAAAGAGAGAGTCGACTACTGTGTTTAAAGACACGGGATTTCAGTGTGACACTGAAAATTGCATTCATCCCACCCATCAAGTAACAGGGGACCCTTATAATCTACCTGGGTTTCCGTGAACTCCTCGGTCAGAACGTTGTTGGAGGCAATCCCGTCTCTTGAGTGAATACCTACAAAGAACTCAGGGTCATTACTGTGCTGTAAAAACACGATGGCTTGCCTAGATAACTCTAAAACCTTCAATCACTGCCAAGGTTAAATGTACATGATCAATAGAGTAGGAATCAGGAATCTCTCATGATTATTAGTACTCGTAGTGAAACTATCGATTCTTACCTGAGTTACTGTAGGGAACACATGGTAAAAAGAAATGCCAGGGGCAAGAAGAAACTTACCTTGTTGTCGAAGAGGACATGGTATTTATCGCGATTAGAATGACTTCAGGGCTTACCTGGATATCCGCAAAGTTCCACATGAAAGACAGTTGTTGCTTTCTCTAGGATCTCTTCCCTCGGATCTGAAAAGGACATGTGACAAGTGTGATTAAAGCCACCTGTTTTCTTCTGGTCAACTGCGAGGTCCCTCCGTCCTTTCCAGTTTTAGGAAACCCATGGAATCTACCTGGATGCGTGTCGAACTTCAAGACGAAAACAGAGACAAGGCACCAGCTTATAGGAAACCTGCAAAAAACCATGGTCATGACTACAGCCAGGAATACCAAGATGAGATTCCTGGACACTTGCAAATGCCTCAGCCAGCAAATGTTTATTTTTCGACATTATTGTAAAATGAAGAAGTAAAAACATCCGATGCTTGTAGTAGTGGTAAGGAAGCTATAATTTGTTACCTGAAGTGCTGCATATAAAAGATAGCAATAATGAATGTTGGAGACAGAAAAAAAAATACCACTGTCCTTTGAAGATCAAATGGTGTGGACTGTGGTAAGAATCCCATCATCACTCACCTGGATATCACCAGAGTCCACGTGAATGAAGGTTGTTCCTCTCTCTCTGATGTCTTATGTTCAATCTGAAACATACAGTAGACAGCGTGTTGAAATACCCAGGTTGTCACCAGGACTGCTGTAAATTCCACTGGTCACATCAGGGGATAGGGGAGCCCAACCGTATACATGGAAGAAGGTAGACCTCCATCGTGCAAAATGTGGTTGGAAACAATCATATCTCTTGAGTGAAGACCGGTAAAGAACTCATGGTCTTGACCGTCACGAGAAATAAGGATGACTAGCCTGGAAAACTGCAAAAAAGTCAGTCCCTACCAAGGTTCAATACACTTTATCAGGAAAGTAGGAATGAGATACATGTTCTTCTGAATAGTATCGGTAATGAGACTGTTGTTTCTCAACTGAATTACTGCATAAAGAAGATAGTAATGATAAATGTTAAGGACAAGAGACTTACCTGGCTACTTGACGATCAGCGGGTGTATACTGTGGTCAGAAGCATATGACAACTTACCAGGCTATCAGCAAAGACCCATGGGAATGACAATTGTTCCTTTCTCCATGATCTCTTCCATGTCCTCCGAAAGACACACTGGACGAGTGTGATTAAAGACACATCATTTTAGTGTGACTCCGAAAATTGCATTCGTCCTGTTTGGTGACAGGGCATTCTTAGAGTCTACCTGGGTTCCCGTAGAACTTCTTGGTCAGAACTTAGTTGGAGACAATTACATCTTTTAAGTGAATACTTGCAAAGAGCTCATGATCATTACTGTGTTAAAAAATCATGATGACTTGCCTGGAGAACTCCAAAACCTTCTGTCACTACCAAGGTCAAATATACATGATCAGTACAGTAGGAATCAGCAATATCTCATGATTATAATTACTGGTAGTGAAATCTCATTTCTAACCTGAATTACTGCACAACAACATTATCCCCATGAGTGTTAGAGATGAAAAAATCACTTACCGTGTTCCTACACACTCGGATGATGTATCCTTGCGTTCGAATCACAGCATGACTTACCTGGATTTCAGCAACCTCTGACGAGAATAAGTAGTGCTACTTCCTCCATGGTCTCTCCTCTCAAGTGTGAAAAAGATGGGTGACCAGTGTGTTGAAAGACGCATTGTTTCCTTGGGAAATGTTCAGAGAACCTTGGTCACTCCTAGTATGAGGGAAGTCATGAAATCAAGCTGGATCCGTGGACAACTTCGAGGTGAAATCACAGACAGAGACAGCAACGCAGCCTGGGTGCACACGGGCAAAAACTCATGGTCACTACTGTGGTGAGGGACAGCAGGATGACTTAACCTGGATACCTGCAAATCCCTCAGTCACTTGGAGGCTGAGCACATATTATCACTAAGTTAGGAAGCAAGGAAGTAGCATTCTGGTGAGTATCTGTCGTGACAGTTTTATGCCTAACCCGAATTCCTGTAAAACGAAACGTGGTAACAAGCAATTTCTGGAAAACCATTTTACTTGCCTTGGTTTCTAAAGATCAGAAGGTATGTGCTATGGTTAAGGCCCACATCGTCATTTGCCTGGACGATAGCGAAGCTTCCCGTAAGTCACCATTCCTAGGTTCCCCACGATGTCCTCCTGAGACCCTGAAATTGATATCTGTGTGTAAAAGGACACATCTTTTCTGCGGGCACACAAGAGAATGATTCTCTAGTGTGGAAGGACCCAGCATATTTCCCTAGATTCACGTGGAACACCGTGGGTGAGGACTTAGTTTCAGACAGCGACATGTCTGTTATAAACTCCGGCAGAGAGTCCGAGTTTGCATTTGTCCTGATGAACGCCACAAGGACTTACCTCTACACATGCAAATCCCTCAAAACGGAAATGGCTGTTTGACAAGTTTTCATTACGTAAAGATAACGAGATCTCAAGCTTGCTCCCGTGGTTCTAAAGAAAATGCAATTTATTCTGTGAGATTGTTCATATAAAACATTTTCATGATAAATGTTGGAGACAGAAAAGTCCCTTACCTTGTTGCTTGAAGATCAGATGGCATGTAGTGTGGAGAGAAACACATGATCACTTACCTTGTGGTCATATGTTTAATCTCTCCCCGATGTCTTCCGTCCAATCTGAAAAACATAGGATATGGTGTATGGAAATATGCAGGTTTTCACCAGGACTGCTGCAAATTCCACTGGTCACATCAGGGGACAGGGGAGCACACTCGTATACCTGGGCTAAGGTAGACCTCCATCGCCCAAAACGTGGATGGAAACAATCACATCTTGAGTGAACACCTGCAAAGAGCTCGTGGTCATTACTGGGATGAGAAATAAGGATGCGTAGCCTGGAGAGCTACAAAAAACTCAGTCCCTACCAAGGCTCAACATACTTTATCTACAAGTAGGAATGAGCTATCTATTATGCTTAATAGTATCGATACTGAAAGTGTCATTTCTTACCTGAATTACCACATAAAGAACAGTTTAATGGTAAACGTTAGGGACAGGAGAATTACGTACCTGGTTGCTTGAAGATCAGATGGGCTATACTGTGGTTAGAAGCATATGACAACTTACCTGGCTAACAGCAAAGTCTCACGGGAACGACGAATGTTACTTTCTTCATGATCTCTTCCTTCTTGTCTGAAAGAGAAATTGGACTACTGGGTTTAAGACACGTGATTTCAGTGTGACTCTGAAAATTGCATTCATCCCATCAGGTGACAGGGGACCCTTATAATCTACCTGGGTTTCCGTGAACTCCTTGGTCAGAACTTTGTTGGACACAATCACATCTCTTGAGTGAATACCTGCAAAGAGCTCGTGATCATTAGCACAATGTAAAATCACGATGACTTCCCAGAGAACCCCAAAACCTGCGGTTACTACAAAGGTGAAATATATATGATCAGTGCAAAAGGGATCAGCAGTATCTCATGCTTCTTATTACTGATAGTGAAATGGCCTTTCCTACCTGAATGACTGCAGAACAACATGGTCATGAGAAACGTTAAAGACGGAAAAATCAGTTACCGTGTTCCTGGAGGCTCGGATACTGTGTACCGACACTTCAATCACGGGATGACTTACCCGGATATCAGTAAATCCCATGGGAATGACCCGTGTTACATTCTCTATGGTCTCTCCTCCGCAGTCTGAGACAGATAGGTGACAAGTGTGTTGAAAGACACACGGTTTTGCTGGGAATCCTGCAGCGTCCATTGGGCTCTCCTAGTAGGAGGAAAAGCACGAAATCCTGCTGAATCCGTGCACGAGTTCAAGGTGAAAACATAGTCAGAGATACCAACGTCTATCGGGTGGACACCTGCAAAAACCCATGGTCACTACTCTGGGGAGGAACAGCATGACGAGTTCACCTGGATACCTGCAAACCCCTCAGTCACTACGAGGCTACGCACCTATTGTCACCAGGTTAGGATGTAATGAAATCCCTAGCTAGTTAGTTTCTGTAGTGATGCGTTCATGCCTAACCTGAATTCTGGTTTAAAGAAACGTGTTTACAAGGAATTTTAGGGAAACCATTTTACTTGCCCTGGTTTCTAAAGATCAGATGATGTGCACTGTTCTTAAGGCCCACATCATCACTAGCCTGGATGAGAGCGAAGTCTCCCATCAGCCACTGTTCTTAGGATCCAGCCCCTCTCCTTCTGAGACCCTGGAAAACATATCTGTGTGTAAAAAGACACAGTTTTTCTACTGGCAAACCAAAGAAATCTCCTCTAGCGCGAAAGGATCCAGCATCTCCCTGGATTCATGTGGAACTCCACGGTCAAAACGTAGATTCAGGCAGTGATGTGTCTTCTACAAACAGCTGTAGAGAGTCCAAGTTTCCTACTGTGGTGATGAACACCATGAGATCGTACCTGCATAGCCGCTAATCCCTGAAAACCAAAACGTGTGTTTCGCCCTCTTCATTGCACGAAGAAATAGGAAGATCTCGCGCGTGCTGTCCTAGGGCTGGGGAAAAATGTACATTATTCCGTGAGACCCTTCATATAAAACAAGGTCTTGATAAATGTTGGAGACACAAAAGTCACTTACCTGGTTGTTTGAAGATCAGATGCTGTGTACTGCGGTGAGGATCACATCACCACTCACCTTGTTATCAGCAACACCCAGGTGAAGGGAGATGGTTAATCTCTCCCCGATGTCTGACGCCCAATCTGAAAAAACACAGGGTATGGCGTATGGCGTGTGGAAATACACAGATCTTCACCAGGACTGCTGCAGATTCCACTGGTCACATTAGGTGACGGGGGAGGCAGATTGTATACCGGGATTGAGGGAGACCTCCATGGCCCCAAACGTGGATGGAAACAATCACGTCTCTTGAGTGAACACCTGCAAAGAGCTCACGGTCTTTACTGTGATGAGAAATAAGGATGAGTAACCTGGAGAACTGAAAAAGACTCGGTCCCTACCAAGGTTCAATATAATTTATCCAGAAAGTAGGAATGAGATATATGTTATGCTTAATAGTATCGATAGGGAAAGTGTCATTTCTTACTGCAATTACCACATAAAGAATATAGTAATGATAAATGTCAGGGACGGGGAATCACGTACCTGCTTGCTTGAAGATCAGACAGTCTATGCTGTGCTTAGAAGCAGATGACAATTTACTGGCTAACAGCGAAGTTCCATGGGAATGACAAATGGCACTTTCTCCATGATCTCTTCCTTCTCATCTGAAAGAGAGAGTCGACTACTGTGTTTAAAGACACGGGATTTCAGTGTGACACTGAAAATTGCATTCATCCCACCCATCAAGTAACAGGGGACCCTTATAATCTACCTGGGTTTCCGTGAACTCCTCGGTCAGAACGTTGTTGGAGGCAATCCCGTCTCTTGAGTGAATACCTACAAAGAACTCAGGGTCATTACTGTGCTGTAAAAACACGATGGCTTGCCTAGATAACTCTAAAACCTTCAATCACTGCCAAGGTTAAATGTACATGATCAATAGAGTAGGAATCAGGAATCTCTCATGATTATTAGTACTCGTAGTGAAACTATCGATTCTTACCTGAGTTACTGTAGGGAACACATGGTAAAAAGAAATGCCAGGGGCAAGAAGAAACTTACCTTGTTGTCGAAGAGGACATGGTATTTATCGCGATTAGAATGACTTCAGGGCTTACCTGGATATCCGCAAAGTTCCACATGAAAGACAGTTGTTGCTTTCTCTAGGATCTCTTCCCTCGGATCTGAAAAGGACATGTGACAAGTGTGATTAAAGCCACCTGTTTTCTTCTGGTCAACTGCGAGGTCCCTCCGTCCTTTCCAGTTTTAGGAAACCCATGGAATCTACCTGGATGCGTGTCGAACTTCAAGACGAAAACAGAGACAAGGCACCAGCTTATAGGAAACCTGCAAAAAACCATGGTCATGACTACAGCCAGGAATACCAAGATGAGATTCCTGGACACTTGCAAATGCCTCAGCCAGCAAATGTTTATTTTTCGACATTATTGTAAAATGAAGAAGTAAAAACATCCGATGCTTGTAGTAGTGGTAAGGAAGCTATAATTTGTTACCTGAAGTGCTGCATATAAAAGATAGCAATAATGAATGTTGGAGACAGAAAAAAAAATACCACTGTCCTTTGAAGATCAAATGGTGTGGACTGTGGTAAGAATCCCATCATCACTCACCTGGATATCACCAGAGTCCACGTGAATGAAGGTTGTTCCTCTCTCTCTGATGTCTTATGTTCAATCTGAAACATACAGTAGACAGCGTGTTGAAATACCCAGGTTGTCACCAGGACTGCTGTAAATTCCACTGGTCACATCAGGGGATAGGGGAGCCCAACCGTATACATGGAAGAAGGTAGACATCCATCGTGCAAAATGTGGTTGGAAACAATCATATCTCTTGAGTGAAGACCGGTAAAGAACTCATGGTCTTGACCGTCACGAGAAATAAGGATGACTAGCCTGGAAAACTGCAAAAAAGTCAGTCCCTACCAAGGTTCAATACACTTTATCAGGAAAGTAGGAATGAGATACATGTTCTTCTGAATAGTATCGGTAATGAGACTGTTGTTTCTCAACTGAATTACTGCATAAAGAAGGTAGTAATGATAAATGTTAAGGACAAGAGAAATACTTACCTGGCTACTTGACGATCAGCGGGTGTATACTGTGGTCAGAAGCATATGACAACTTACCAGGCTATCAGCAAAGACCCATGGGAATGACAATTGTTCCTTTCTCCATGATCTCTTCCATGTCCTCCGAAAGACACACTGGACGAGTGTGATTAAAGACACATCATTTTAGTGTGACTCCGAAAATTGCATTCGTCCTGTTTGGTGACAGGGCATTCTTAGAGTCTACCTGGGTTCCCGTAGAACTTCTTGGTCAGAACTTAGTTGGAGACAATTACATCTTTTAAGTGAATACTTGCAAAGAGCTCATGATCATTACTGTGTTAAAAAATCATGATGACTTGCCTGGAGAACTCCAAAACCTTCTGTCACTACCAAGGTCAAATATACATGATCAGTACAGTAGGAATCAGCAATATCTCATGATTATAATTACTGGTAGTGAAATCTCATTTCTAACCTGAATTACTGCACAACAACATTATCCCCATGAGTGTTAGAGATGAAAAAATCACTTACCGTGTTCCTACACACTGGGATGATGTATCCTTGCGTTCGAATCACAGCATGACTTACCTGGATTTCAGCAACCTCTGACGAGAATAAGTAGTGCTACTTCCTCCATGGTCTCTCCTCTCAAGTGTGAAAAAGATGGGTGACCAGTGTGTTGAAAGACGCATTGTTTCCTTGGGAAATGTTCAGAGAACCTTGGTCACTCCTAGTATGAGGGAAGTCATGAAATCAAGCTGGATCCGTGGACAACTTCGAGGTGAAATCACAGACAGAGACAGCAACGCAGCCTGGGTGCATACGGGCAAAAACTCATGGTCACTACTGTGGTGAGGGACAGCAGGATGACTTAACCTGGATACCTGCAAATCCCTCAGTCACTTGGAGGCTGAGCACATATTATCACTAAGTTAGGAAGCAAGGAAGTAGCATTCTGGTGAGTATCTGTCGTGACAGTTTTATGCCTAACCCGAATTCCTGTAAAACGAAACGTGGTAACAAGCAATTTCTGGAAAACCATTTTACTTGCCTTGGTTTCTAAAGATCAGAAGGTATGTGCTATGGTTAAGGCCCACATCGTCATTTGCCTGGACGATAGCGAAGCTTCCCGTAAGTCACCATTCCTAGGTTCCCCACGATGTCCTCCTGAGACCCTGAAATTGATATCTGTGTGTAAAAGGACACATCTTTTCTGCGGGCACACAAGAGAATGATTCTCTAGTGTGGAAGGACCCAGCATATTTCCCTAGATTCACGTGGAACACCGTGGGTGAGGACTTAGTTTCAGACAGCGACATGTCTGTTATAAACTCCGGCAGAGAGTCCGAGTTTGCATTTGTCCTGATGAACGCCACAAGGACTTACCTCTACACATGCAAATCCCTCAAAACGGAAATGGCTGTTTGACAAGCTTTCATTACGTAAAGATAACGAGATCTCAAGCTTGCTCCCGTGGTTCTAAAGAAAATGCAATTTATTCTGTGAGATTGTTCATATAAAACATTTTCATGATAAATGTTGGAGACAGAAAAGTCCCTTACCTTGTTGCTTGAAGATCAGATGGCATGTAGTGTGGAGAGAAACACATGATCACTTACCTTGTGGTCATATGTTTAATCTCTCCCCAATGTCTTCCGTCCAATCTGAAAAACGTAGGATATGGTGTATGGAAATATGCAGGTTTTCACCAGGACTGCTGCAAATTCCACTGGTCACATCAGGGGACAGGGGAGCACACTCGTATACCTGGGCTAAGGTAGACCTCCATCGCCCAAAACGTGGATGGAAACAATCACATCTTGAGTGAACACCTGCAAAGAGCTCGTGGTCATTACTGGGATGAGAAATAAGGATGCGTAGCCTGGAGAGCTACAAAAAACTCAGTCCCTACCAAGGCTCAACATACTTTATCTACAAGTAGGAATGAGCTATCTATTATGCTTAATAGTATCGATACTGAAAGTGTCATTTCTTACCTGAATTACCACATAAAGAACAGTTTAATGGTAAACGTTAGGGACAGGAGAATTACGTACCTGGTTGCTTGAAGATCAGATGGGCTATACTGTGGTTAGAAGCATATGACAACTTACCTGGCTAACAGCAAAGTCTCACGGGAACGACGAATGTTACTTTCTTCATGATCTCTTCCTTCTTGTCTGAAAGAGAAATTGGACTACTGGGTTTAAGACACGTGATTTCAGTGTGACTCTGAAAATTGCATTCATCCCATCAGGTGACAGGGGACCCTTATAATCTACCTGGGTTTCCGTGAACTCCTTGGTCAGAACTTTGTTGGACACAATCACATCTCTTGAGTGAATACCTGCAAAGAGCTCGTGATCATTAGCACAATGTAAAATCACGATGACTTCCCAGAGAACCCCAAAACCTGCGGTTACTACAAAGGTGAAATATATATGATCAGTGCAAAAGGGATCAGCAGTATCTCATGCTTCTTATTACTGATAGTGAAATGGCCTTTCCTACCTGAATGACTGCAGAACAACATGGTCATGAGAAACGTTAAAGACGGAAAAATCAGTTACCGTGTTCCTGGAGGCTCGGATACTGTGTACCGACACTTCAATCACGGGATGACTTACCCGGATATCAGTAAATCCCATGGGAATGACCCGTGTTACATTCTCTATGGTCTCTCCTCCGCAGTCTGAGACAGATAGGTGACAAGTGTGTTGAAAGACACACGGTTTTGCTGGGAATCCTGCAGCGTCCATTGGGCTCTCCTAGTAGGAGGAAAGGCACGAAATCCTGCTGAATCCGTGCACGAGTTCAAGGTGAAAACATAGTCAGAGATACCAACGTCTATCGGGTGGACACCTGCAAAAACCCATGGTCACTACTCTGGGGAGGAACAGCATGACGAGTTCACCTGGATACCTGCAAACCCCTCAGTCACTACGAGGCTACGCACCTATTGTCACCAGGTTAGGATGTAATGAAATCCCTAGCTAGTTAGTTTCTGTAGTGATGCGTTCATGCCTAACCTGAATTCTGGTTTAAAGAAACGTGTTTACAAGGAATTTTAGGGAAACCATTTTACTTGCCCTGGTTTCTAAAGATCAGATGATGTGCACTGTTCTTAAGGCCCACATCATCACTAGCCTGGATGAGAGCGAAGTCTCCCATCAGCCACTGTTCTTAGGATCCAGCCCCTCTCCTTCTGAGACCCTGGAAAACATATCTGTGTGTAAAAAGACACAGTTTTTCTACTGGCAAACCAAAGAAATCTCCTCTAGCGCGAAAGGATCCAGCATCTCCCTGGATTCATGTGGAACTCCACGGTCAAAACGTAGATTCAGGCAGTGATGTGTCTTCTACAAACAGCTGTAGAGAGTCCAAGTTTCCTACTGTGGTGATGAACACCATGAGATCGTACCTGCATAGCCGCTAATCCCTGAAAACCAAAACGTGTGTTTCGCCCTCTTCATTGCATGAAGAAATAATAAGATCTCGTGCGTGCTGTCCTAGTGCTGGGGAAAAATGTACATTATTCCGTGAGACCCTTCATATAAAACAAGGTCTTGATAAATGTTGGAGGCACAAACGTCACTTACCTGGTTGTTTGAAGATCAGATGCTGTGTACTGCGCTGAGGATCACATCACCACTCACCTTGTTATCAGCAACACCCAGGTGAAGGGAGATGGTTAATCTCTCCCCGATGTCTGACGCCCAATCTGAAAAAACACAGGGTATGGCGTATGGCGTGTGGAAATACACAGATTTTCACCAGGACTGCTGCAGATTCCACTGGTCACATTAGGTGACGGGGGAGGCAGATTGTATACCGGGATTGAGGGAGACCTCCATGGCCCCAAACGTGGATGGAAACAATCACGTCTCTTGAGTGAACACCTGCAAAGAGCTCACGGTCTTTACTGTGATGAGAAATAAGGATGAGTAACCTGGAGAACTGAAAAAGACTCGGTCCCTACCAAGGTTCAATATAATTTATCCAGAAAGTAGGAATGAGATATATGTTATGCTTAATAGTATCGATAGGGAAAGTGTCATTTCTTACTGCAATTACCACATAAAGAATATAGTAATGATAAATGTCAGGGACGGGGAATCACGTACCTGCTTGCTTGAAGATCAGACAGTCTATGCTGTGCTTAGAAGCAGATGACAATTTACTGGCTAACAGCGAAGTTCCATGGGAATGACAAATGGCACTTTCTCCATGATCTCTTCCTTCTCATCTGAAAGAGAGAGTCGACTACTGTGTTTAAAGACACGGGATTTCAGTGTGACACTGAAAATTGCATTCATCCCACCCATCAAGTAACAGGGGACCCTTATAATCTACCTGGGTTTCCGTGAACTCCTCGGTCAGAACGTTGTTGGAGGCAATCCCGTCTCTTGAGTGAATACCTACAAAGAACTCAGGGTCATTACTGTGCTGTAAAAACACGATGGCTTGCCTAGATAACTCTAAAACCTTCAATCACTGCCAAGGTTAAATGTACATGATCAATAGAGTAGGAATCAGGAATCTCTCATGATTATTAGTACTCGTAGTGAAACTATCAATTCTTACCTGAGTTACTGTAGGGAACACATGGTAAAAAGAAATGCCAGGGGCAAGAAGAAACTTACCTTGTTGTCGAAGAGGACATGGTATTTATCGCGATTAGAATGACTTCAGGGCTTACCTGGATATCCGCAAAGTTCCACATGAAAGACAGTTGTTGCTTTCTCTAGGATCTCTTCCCTCGGATCTGAAAAGGACATGTGACAAGTGTGATTAAAGCCACCTGTTTTCTTCTGGTCAACTGCGAGGTCCCTCCGTCCTTTCCAGTTTTAGGAAACCCATGGAATCTACCTGGATGCGTGTCGAACTTCAAGACGAAAACAGAGACAAGGCACCAGCTTATAGGAAACCTGCAAAAAACCATGGTCATGACTACAGCCAGGAATACCAAGATGAGATTCCTGGACACTTGCAAATGCCTCAGCCAGCAAATGTTTATTTTTCGACATTATTGTAAAATGAAGAAGTAAAAACATCCGATGCTTGTAGTAGTGGTAAGGAAGCTATAATTTGTTACCTGAAGTGCTGCATATAAAAGATAGCAATAATGAATGTTGGAGACAGAAAAAAAAATACCACTGTCCTTTGAAGATCAAATGGTGTGGACTGTGGTAAGAATCCCATCATCACTCACCTGGATATCACCAGAGTCCACGTGAATGAAGGTTGTTCCTCTCTCTCTGATGTCTTATGTTCAATCTGAAACATACAGTAGACAGCGTGTTGAAATACACAGGTTGTCACCAGGACTGCTGTAAATTCCACTGGTCACATCAGGGGATAGGGGAGCCCAGTCGCATACCTGGAAGAAGGTAGACCTCCATCGTGCAAAATGTGGTTGGAAACAATCATATCTCTTGAGTGAAGACCGGTAAAGAACTCATGGTCTTGACCGTCACGAGAAATAAGGATGACTAGCCTGGAAAACTGCAAAAAAGTCAGTCCCTACCAAGGTTCAATACACTTTATCAGGAAAGTAGGAATGAGATACATGTTCTTCTGAATAGTATCGGTAATGAGACTGTTGTTTCTCAACTGAATTACTGCATAAAGAAGATAGTAATGATAAATGTTAAGGACAAGAGAAATACTTACCTGGCTACTTGACGATCAGCGGGTGTATACTGTGGTCCGAAGCATATGACAACTTACCAGGCTATCAGCAAAGACCCATGGGAATGACAGTTGTTCCTTTCTCCATGATCTCTTCCATCTCCTCCGAAAGACACACTGGACGAGTGTGATTAAAGACATATCATTTTAGTGTGACTCCGAAAATTGCATTTGTCCTGTTTGGTGACAGGGGATTCTTAGAGTCTACCTGGGTTCCCGTAGAACTTCTTGGTCAGAACTTAGTTGGAGACAATTACATCTTTTAAGTGAATACTTGCAAAGAGCTCATGATCATTACTGTGTTAAAAAATCATGATGACTTGCCTGGAGAACTCCAAAACCTTCTGTCACTACCAAGGTCAAATATACATGATCAGTACAGTAGGAATCAGCAATATCTCATGATTATAATTACTGGTAGTGAAATGTCATTTCTAACCTGAATTACTGCACAACAACATTATCCCCATGAGTGTTAGAGATGAAAAAATCACTTACCGTGTTCCTACACACTCGGATGATGTATCCTTGCGTTCGAATCACAGCATGACTTACCTGGATTTCAGCAACCTCTGACGAGAATAAGTAGTGCTACTTCCTCCATGGTCTCTCCTCTCAAGTGTGAAAAAGATGGGTGACCAGTTTGTTGAAAGACACATTGTTTCCTTGGGAAATGTTCAGAGAACCTTGGTCACTCCTAGTATGAGGGAAGTCATGAAATCAAGCTGGATCCGTGGACAACTTCGAGGTGAAATCACAGGCAGAGACAGCAACGCAGCCTGGGTGCACACGGGCAAAAACTCATGGTCACTACTGTGGTGAGGGACAGCAGGATGACTTAACCTGGATACCTGCAAATCCCTCAGTCACTTGGAGGCTGAGCACATATTATCACTAAGTTAGGAAGCAAGGAAGTAGCATTCTGGTGAGTATCTGTCGTGACAGTTTTATGCCTAACCCGAATTCCTGTAAAACGAAACGTGGTAACAAGCAATTTCTGGAAAACCATTTTACTTGCCTTGGTTTCTAAAGATCAGAAGGTATGTGCTATGGTTAAGGCCCACATCGTCATTTGCCTGGACGATAGCGAAGCTTCCCGTAAGTCACCATTCCTAGGTTCCCCACGATGTCCTCCTGAGACCCTGAAATTGATATCTGTGTGTAAAAGGACACATCTTTTCTGCGGGCACACAAGAGAATGATTCTCTAGTGTGGAAGGACCCAGCATATTTCCCTAGATTCACGTGGAACACCGTGGGTGAGGACTTAGTTTCAGACAGCGACATGTCTGTTATAAACTCCGGCAGAGAGTCCGAGTTTGCATTTGTCCTGATGAACGCCACAAGGACTTACCTCTACACATGCAAATCCCTCAAAACGGAAATGGCTGTTTGACAAGTTTTCATTACGTAAAGACAATGAGATCTCAAGCTTGCTCCCGTGGTTCTAAAGAAAATGCAATTTATTCTGTGAGATTGTTCATGTAAAACATTTTCATGATAAATGTTGGAGACAGAAAAGTCCCTTACCTTGTTGCTTGAAGATCAGATGGCATGTAGTGTGGAGAGAAACACATGATCACTTACCTTGTGGTCATATGTTTAATCTCTCCCCGATGTCTTCCGTCCAATCTGAAAAACGTAGGATATGGTGTATGGAAATATGCAGGTTTTCACCAGGACTGCTGCAAATTCCACTGGTCACATCAGGGGACAGGGGAGCACAATTGTATACCTGGCCTAAGGTAGACCTCCATCGCCCAAAACGTGGATGGAAACAATCACATCTTGAGTGAACACCTGCAAAGAGCTCGTGGTCATTACTGGGATGAGAAATAAGGATGCGTAGCCTGGAGAGCTACAAAAAACTCAGTCCCTACCAAGGCTCAACGTACTTTATCTACAAGTAGGAATGAGCTATCTATTATGCTTAATAGTATCGATACTGAAAGTGTCATTTCTTACCTGAATTACCACATAAAGAACAGTTTAATGGTAAACGTTAGGGACAGGAGAATTACGTACCTGGTTGCTTGAAGATCAGATGGGCTATACTGTGGTTAGAAGCATATGACAACTTACCTGGCTAACAGCAAAGCCTCACGGGAACGACGAATGTTACTTTCTTCATGATCTCTTCCTTCTTGTCTGAAAGAGAAATTGGACTACTGGGTTTAAGACACGTGATTTCAGTGTGACTCTGAAAATTGCATTCATCCCATCAGGTGACAGGGGACCCTTATAATCTACCTGGTTTTCCGTGAACTCCTTGGTCAGAACTTTGTTGGACACAATCACATCTCTTGAGTGAATACCTGCAAAGAGCTCGTGATCATTAGCACAATGTAAAATCACGATGACTTCCCGGAGAACCCCAAAACCTGCGGTTACTACAAAGGTGAAATATATATGATCAGTGCAAAAGGGATCAGCAGTATCTCATGCTTCTTATTACTGATAGTGAAATGGCCTTTCCTACCTGAATGACTGCAGAACAACATGGTCATGAGAAACGTTAAAGACGGAAAAATCAGTTACCGTGTTCCTGGAGGCTCGGATACTGTGTACCGACACTTCAATCACGGGATGACTTACCCGGATATCAGTAAATCCCATGGGAATGACCCGTGTTACATTCTCTATGGTCTCTCCTCCGCAGTCTGAGACAGATAGGTGACAAGTGTGTTGAAAGACACACGGTTTTGCTGGGAATCCTGCAGCGTCCATTGGGCTCTCCTAGTAGGAGGAAAGGCACGAAATCCTGCTGAATCCGTGCACGAGTTCAAGGTGAAAACATAGTCAGAGATACCAACGTCTATCGGGTGGACACCTGCAAAAACCCATGGTCACTACTCTGGGGAGGAACAGCATGACGAGTTCACCTGGATACCTGCAAACCCCTCAGTCACTACGAGGCTACGCACCTATTGTCACCAGGTTAGGATGTAATGAAATCCCTAGCTAGTTAGTTTCTGTAGTGATGCGTTCATGCCTAACCTGAATTCTGGTTTAAAGAAACGTGTTTACAAGGAATTTTAGGGAAACCATTTTACTTGCCCTGGTTTCTAAAGATCAGATGATGTGCACTGTTCTTAAGGCCCACATCATCACTAGCCTGGATGAGAGCGAAGTCTCCCATCAGCCACTGTTCTTAGGATCCAGCCCCTCTCCTTCTGAGACCCTGGAAAACATATCTGTGTGTAAAAAGACACAGTTTTTCTACTGGCAAACCAAAGAAATCTCCTCTAGCGCGAAAGGATCCAGCATCTCCCTGGATTCATGTGGAACTCCACGGTCAAAACGTAGATTCAGGCAGTGATGTGTCTTCTACAAACAGCTGTAGAGAGTCCAAGTTTCCTACTGTGGTGATGAACACCATGAGATCGTACCTGCATAGCC
The DNA here is from genome assembly GCF_024166365.1 of Elephas maximus indicus. Lineage (NCBI taxonomy): Eukaryota > Metazoa > Chordata > Mammalia > Proboscidea > Elephantidae > Elephas > Elephas maximus. The sequence continues at coordinate 166,567,635 of NC_064846.1, forward strand.
GCTAATCCCTGAAAACCAAAACGTGTGTTTCGCCCTCTTCATTGCACGAAGAAATAATAAGATCTCGTGCGTGCTGTCCTAGTGCTGGGGAAAAATGTACATTATTCCGTGAGACCCTTCATATAAAACAAGGTCTTGATAAATGTTGGAGGCACAAACGTCACTTACCTGGTTGTTTGAAGATCAGATGCTGTGTACTGCGCTGAGGATCACATCACCACTCACCTTGTTATCAGCAACACCCAGGTGAAGGGAGATGGTTAATCTCTCCCCGATGTCTGACGCCCAATCTGAAAAAACACAGGGTATGGCGTATGGCGTGTGGAAATACACAGATTTTCACCAGGACTGCTGCAGATTCCACTGGTCACATTAGGTGACGGGGGAGGCAGATTGTATACCGGGATTGAGGGAGACCTCCATGGCCCCAAACGTGGATGGAAACAATCACGTCTCTTGAGTGAACACCTGCAAAGAGCTCACGGTCTTTACTGTGATGAGAAATAAGGATGAGTAACCTGGAGAACTGAAAAAGACTCGGTCCCTACCAAGGTTCAATATAATTTATCCAGAAAGTAGGAATGAGATATATGTTATGCTTAATAGTATCGATAGGGAAAGTGTCATTTCTTACTGCAATTACCACATAAAGAATATAGTAATGATAAATGTCAGGGACGGGGAATCACGTACCTGCTTGCTTGAAGATCAGACAGTCTATGCTGTGCTTAGAAGCAGATGACAATTTACTGGCTAACAGCGAAGTTCCATGGGAATGACAAATGGCACTTTCTCCATGATCTCTTCCTTCTCATCTGAAAGAGAGAGTCGACTACTGTGTTTAAAGACACGGGATTTCAGTGTGACACTGAAAATTGCATTCATCCCACCCATCAAGTGACAGGGGACCCTTATAATCTACCTGGGTTTCCGTGAACTCCTCGGTCAGAACGTTGTTGGAGGCAATCCCGTCTCTTGAGTGAATACCTACAAAGAACTCAGGGTCATTACTGTGCTGTAAAAACACGATGGCTTGCCTAGATAACTCTAAAACCTTCAATCACTGCCAAGGTTAAATGTACATGATCAATAGAGTAGGAATCAGGAATCTCTCATGATTATTAGTACTCGTAGTGAAACTATCAATTCTTACCTGAGTTACTGTAGGGAACACATGGTAAAAAGAAATGCCAGGGGCAAGAAGAAACTTACCTTGTTGTCGAAGAGGACATGGTATTTATCGCGATTAGAATGACTTCAGGGCTTACCTGGATATCCGCAAAGTTCCACATGAAAGACAGTTGTTGCTTTCTCTAGGATCTCTTCCCTCGGATCTGAAAAGGACATGTGACAAGTGTGATTAAAGCCACCTGTTTTCTTCTGGTCAACTGCGAGGTCCCTCCGTCCTTTCCAGTTTTAGGAAACCCATGGAATCTACCTGGATGCGTGTCGAACTTCAAGACGAAAACAGAGACAAGGCACCAGCTTATAGGAAACCTGCAAAAAACCATGGTCATGACTACAGCCAGGAATACCAAGATGAGATTCCTGGACACTCGCAAATGCCTCAGCCAGCAAATGTTTATTTTTCGACGTTATCGTAAAATGAAGAAGTAAAAACATCCGATGCTTGTAGTAGTGGTAAGGAAGCTATAATTTGTTACCTGAAGTGCTGCATATAAAAGATAGCAATAATGAATGTTGGAGACAGAAAAAAAAATACCACTGTCCTTTGAAGATCAAATGGTGTGGACTGTGGTAAGAATCCCATCATCACTCACCTGGATATCACCAGAGTCCACGTGAATGAAGGTTGTTCCTCTCTCTCTGATGCCTTATGTTCAATCTGAAACATACAGTAGACAGCGTGTTGAAATACACAGGTTGTCACCAGGACTGCTGTAAATTCCACTGGTCACATCAGGGGATAGGGGAGCCCAGTCGCATACCTGGAAGAAGGTAGACCTCCATCGTGCAAAATGTGGTTGGAAACAATCATATCTCTTGAGTGAAGACCGGTAAAGAACTCATGGTCTTGACCGTCACGAGAAATAAGGATGACTAGCCTGGAAAACTGCAAAAAAGTCAGTCCCTACCAAGGTTCAATACACTTTATCAGGAAAGTAGGAATGAGATACATGTTCTTCTGAATAGTATCGGTAATGAGACTGTTGTTTCTCAACTGAATTACTGCATAAAGAAGATAGTAATGATAAATGTTAAGGACAAGAGAAATACTTACCTGGCTACTTGACGATCAGCGGGTGTATACTGTGGTCCGAAGCATATGACAACTTACCAGGCTATCAGCAAAGACCCATGGGAATGACAGTTGTTCCTTTCTCCATGATCTCTTCCATCTCCTCCGAAAGACACACTGGACGAGTGTGATTAAAGACATATCATTTTAGTGTGACTCCGAAAATTGCATTTGTCCTGTTTGGTGACAGGGGATTCTTAGAGTCTACCTGGGTTCCCGTAGAACTTCTTGGTCAGAACTTAGTTGGAGACAATTACATCTTTTAAGTGAATACTTGCAAAGAGCTCATGATCATTACTGTGTTAAAAAATCATGATGACTTGCCTGGAGAACTCCAAAACCTTCTGTCACTACCAAGGTCAAATATACATGATCAGTACAGTAGGAATCAGCAATATCTCATGATTATAATTACTGGTAGTGAAATGTCATTTCTAACCTGAATTACTGCACAACAACATTATCCCCATGAGTGTTAGAGATGAAAAAATCACTTACCGTGTTCCTACACACTCGGATGATGTATCCTTGCGTTCGAATCACAGCATGACTTACCTGGATTTCAGCAACCTCTGACGAGAATAAGTAGTGCTACTTCCTCCATGGTCTCTCCTCTCAAGTGTGAAAAAGATGGGTGACCAGTTTGTTGAAAGACACATTGTTTCCTTGGGAAATGTTCAGAGAACCTTGGTCACTCCTAGTATGAGGGAAGTCATGAAATCAAGCTGGATCCGTGGACAACTTCGAGGTGAAATCACAGGCAGAGACAGCAACGCAGCCTGGGTGCACACGGGCAAAAACTCATGGTCACTACTGTGGTGAGGGACAGCAGGATGACTTAACCTGGATACCTGCAAATCCCTCAGTCACTTGGAGGCTGAGCACATATTATCACTAAGTTAGGAAGCAAGGAAGTAGCATTCTGGTGAGTATCTGTCGTGACAGTTTTATGCCTAACCCGAATTCCTGTAAAACGAAACGTGGTAACAAGCAATTTCTGGAAAACCATTTTACTTGCCTTGGTTTCTAAAGATCAGAAGGTATGTGCTATGGTTAAGGCCCACATCGTCATTTGCCTGGACGATAGCGAAGCTTCCCGTAAGTCACCATTCCTAGGTTCCCCACGATGTCCTCCTGAGACCCTGAAATTGATATCTGTGTGTAAAAGGACACATCTTTTCTGCGGGCACACAAGAGAATGATTCTCTAGTGTGGAAGGACCCAGCATATTTCCCTAGATTCACGTGGAACACCGTGGGTGAGGACTTAGTTTCAGACAGCGACATGTCTGTTATAAACTCCGGCAGAGAGTCCGAGTTTGCATTTGTCCTGATGAACGCCACAAGGACTTACCTCTACACATGCAAATCCCTCAAAACGGAAATGGCTGTTTGACAAGTTTTCATTACGTAAAGACAATGAGATCTCAAGCTTGCTCCCGTGGTTCTAAAGAAAATGCAATTTATTCTGTGAGATTGTTCATGTAAAACATTTTCATGATAAATGTTGGAGACAGAAAAGTCCCTTACCTTGTTGCTTGAAGATCAGATGGCATGTAGTGTGGAGAGAAACACATGATCACTTACCTTGTGGTCATATGTTTAATCTCTCCCCGATGTCTTCCGTCCAATCTGAAAAACGTAGGATATGGTGTATGGAAATATGCAGGTTTTCACCAGGACTGCTGCAAATTCCACTGGTCACATCAGGGGACAGGGGAGCACAATTGTATACCTGGCCTAAGGTAGACCTCCATCGCCCAAAACGTGGATGGAAACAATCACATCTTGAGTGAACACCTGCAAAGAGCTCGTGGTCATTACTGGGATGAGAAATAAGGATGCGTAGCCTGGAGAGCTACAAAAAACTCAGTCCCTACCAAGGCTCAACGTACTTTATCTACAAGTAGGAATGAGCTATCTATTATGCTTAATAGTATCGATACTGAAAGTGTCATTTCTTACCTGAATTACCACATAAAGAACAGTTTAATGGTAAACGTTAGGGACAGGAGAATTACGTACCTGGTTGCTTGAAGATCAGATGGGCTATACTGTGGTTAGAAGCATATGACAACTTACCTGGCTAACAGCAAAGCCTCACGGGAACGACGAATGTTACTTTCTTCATGATCTCTTCCTTCTTGTCTGAAAGAGAAATTGGACTACTGGGTTTAAGACACGTGATTTCAGTGTGACTCTGAAAATTGCATTCATCCCATCAGGTGACAGGGGACCCTTATAATCTACCTGGTTTTCCGTGAACTCCTTGGTCAGAACTTTGTTGGACACAATCACATCTCTTGAGTGAATACCTGCAAAGAGCTCGTGATCATTAGCACAATGTAAAATCACGATGACTTCCCGGAGAACCCCAAAACCTGCGGTTACTACAAAGGTGAAATATATATGATCAGTGCAAAAGGGATCAGCAGTATCTCATGCTTCTTATTACTGATAGTGAAATGGCCTTTCCTACCTGAATGACTGCAGAACAACATGGTCATGAGAAACGTTAAAGACGGAAAAATCAGTTACCGTGTTCCTGGAGGCTCGGATACTGTGTACCGACACTTCAATCACGGGATGACTTACCCGGATATCAGTAAATCCCATGGGAATGACCCGTGTTACATTCTCTATGGTCTCTCCTCCGCAGTCTGAGACAGATAGGTGACAAGTGTGTTGAAAGACACACGGTTTTGCTGGGAATCCTGCAGCGTCCATTGGGCTCTCCTAGTAGGAGGAAAGGCACGAAATCCTGCTGAATCCGTGCACGAGTTCAAGGTGAAAACATAGTCAGAGATACCAACGTCTATCGGGTGGACACCTGCAAAAACCCATGGTCACTACTCTGGGGAGGAACAGCATGACGAGTTCACCTGGATACCTGCAAACCCCTCAGTCACTACGAGGCTACGCACCTATTGTCACCAGGTTAGGATGTAATGAAATCCCTAGCTAGTTAGTTTCTGTAGTGATGCGTTCATGCCTAACCTGAATTCTGGTTTAAAGAAACGTGTTTACAAGGAATTTTAGGGAAACCATTTTACTTGCCCTGGTTTCTAAAGATCAGATGATGTGCACTGTTCTTAAGGCCCACATCATCACTAGCCTGGATGAGAGCGAAGTCTCCCATCAGCCACTGTTCTTAGGATCCAGCCCCTCTCCTTCTGAGACCCTGGAAAACATATCTGTGTGTAAAAAGACACAGTTTTTCTACTGGCAAACCAAAGAAATCTCCTCTAGCGCGAAAGGATCCAGCATCTCCCTGGATTCATGTGGAACTCCACGGTCAAAACGTAGATTCAGGCAGTGATGTGTCTTCTACAAACAGCTGTAGAGAGTCCAAGTTTCCTACTGTGGTGATGAACACCATGAGATCGTACCTGCATAGCCGCTAATCCCTGAAAACCAAAACGTGTGTTTCGCCCTCTTCATTGCACGAAGAAATAATAAGATCTCGTGCGTGCTGTCCTAGTGCTGGGGAAAAATGTACATTATTCCGTGAGACCCTTCATATAAAACAAGGTCTTGATAAATGTTGGAGGCACAAACGTCACTTACCTGGTTGTTTGAAGATCAGATGCTGTGTACTGCGCTGAGGATCACATCACCACTCACCTTGTTATCAGCAACACCCAGGTGAAGGGAGATGGTTAATCTCTCCCCGATGTCTGACGCCCAATCTGAAAAAACACAGGGTATGGCGTATGGCGTGTGGAAATACACAGATTTTCACCAGGACTGCTGCAGATTCCACTGGTCACATTAGGTGACGGGGGAGGCAGATTGTATACCGGGATTGAGGGAGACCTCCATGGCCCCAAACGTGGATGGAAACAATCACGTCTCTTGAGTGAACACCTGCAAAGAGCTCACGGTCTTTACTGTGATGAGAAATAAGGATGAGTAACCTGGAGAACTGAAAAAGACTCGGTCCCTACCAAGGTTCAATATAATTTATCCAGAAAGTAGGAATGAGATATATGTTATGCTTAATAGTATCGATAGGGAAAGTGTCATTTCTTACTGCAATTACCACATAAAGAATATAGTAATGATAAATGTCAGGGACGGGGAATCACGTACCTGCTTGCTTGAAGATCAGACAGTCTATGCTGTGCTTAGAAGCAGATGACAATTTACTGGCTAACAGCGAAGTTCCATGGGAATGACAAATGGCACTTTCTCCATGATCTCTTCCTTCTCATCTGAAAGAGAGAGTCGACTACTGTGTTTAAAGACACGGGATTTCAGTGTGACACTGAAAATTGCATTCATCCCACCCATCAAGTGACAGGGGACCCTTATAATCTACCTGGGTTTCCGTGAACTCCTCGGTCAGAACGTTGTTGGAGGCAATCCCGTCTCTTGAGTGAATACCTACAAAGAACTCAGGGTCATTACTGTGCTGTAAAAACACGATGGCTTGCCTAGATAACTCTAAAACCTTCAATCACTGCCAAGGTTAAATGTACATGATCAATAGAGTAGGAATCAGGAATCTCTCATGATTATTAGTACTCGTAGTGAAACTATCAATTCTTACCTGAGTTACTGTAGGGAACACATGGTAAAAAGAAATGCCAGGGGCAAGAAGAAACTTACCTTGTTGTCGAAGAGGACATGGTATTTATCGCGATTAGAATGACTTCAGGGCTTACCTGGATATCCGCAAAGTTCCACATGAAAGACAGTTGTTGCTTTCTCTAGGATCTCTTCCCTCGGATCTGAAAAGGACATGTGACAAGTGTGATTAAAGCCACCTGTTTTCTTCTGGTCAACTGCGAGGTCCCTCCGTCCTTTCCAGTTTTAGGAAACCCATGGAATCTACCTGGATGCGTGTCGAACTTCAAGACGAAAACAGAGACAAGGCACCAGCTTATAGGAAACCTGCAAAAAACCATGGTCATGACTACAGCCAGGAATACCAAGATGAGATTCCTGGACACTCGCAAATGCCTCAGCCAGCAAATGTTTATTTTTCGACGTTATCGTAAAATGAAGAAGTAAAAACATCCGATGCTTGTAGTAGTGGTAAGGAAGCTATAATTTGTTACCTGAAGTGCTGCATATAAAAGATAGCAATAATGAATGTTGGAGACAGAAAAAAAAATACCACTGTCCTTTGAAGATCAAATGGTGTGGACTGTGGTAAGAATCCCATCATCACTCACCTGGATATCACCAGAGTCCACGTGAATGAAGGTTGTTCCTCTCTCTCTGATGCCTTATGTTCAATCTGAAACATACAGTAGACAGCGTGTTGAAATACACAGGTTGTCACCAGGACTGCTGTAAATTCCACTGGTCACATCAGGGGATAGGGGAGCCCAGTCGCATACCTGGAAGAAGGTAGACCTCCATCGTGCAAAATGTGGTTGGAAACAATCATATCTCTTGAGTGAAGACCGGTAAAGAACTCATGGTCTTGACCGTCACGAGAAATAAGGATGACTAGCCTGGAAAACTGCAAAAAAGTCAGTCCCTACCAAGGTTCAATACACTTTATCAGGAAAGTAGGAATGAGATACATGTTCTTCTGAATAGTATCGGTAATGAGACTGTTGTTTCTCAACTGAATTACTGCATAAAGAAGATAGTAATGATAAATGTTAAGGACAAGAGAAATACTTACCTGGCTACTTGACGATCAGCGGGTGTATACTGTGGTCCGAAGCATATGACAACTTACCAGGCTATCAGCAAAGACCCATGGGAATGACAGTTGTTCCTTTCTCCATGATCTCTTCCATCTCCTCCGAAAGACACACTGGACGAGTGTGATTAAAGACATATCATTTTAGTGTGACTCCGAAAATTGCATTTGTCCTGTTTGGTGACAGGGGATTCTTAGAGTCTACCTGGGTTCCCGTAGAACTTCTTGGTCAGAACTTAGTTGGAGACAATTACATCTTTTAAGTGAATACTTGCAAAGAGCTCATGATCATTACTGTGTTAAAAAATCATGATGACTTGCCTGGAGAACTCCAAAACCTTCTGTCACTACCAAGGTCAAATATACATGATCAGTACAGTAGGAATCAGCAATATCTCATGATTATAATTACTGGTAGTGAAATGTCATTTCTAACCTGAATTACTGCACAACAACATTATCCCCATGAGTGTTAGAGATGAAAAAATCACTTACCGTGTTCCTACACACTCGGATGATGTATCCTTGCGTTCGAATCACAGCATGACTTACCTGGATTTCAGCAACCTCTGACGAGAATAAGTAGTGCTACTTCCTCCATGGTCTCTCCTCTCAAGTGTGAAAAAGATGGGTGACCAGTTTGTTGAAAGACACATTGTTTCCTTGGGAAATGTTCAGAGAACCTTGGTCACTCCTAGTATGAGGGAAGTCATGAAATCAAGCTGGATCCGTGGACAACTTCGAGGTGAAATCACAGGCAGAGACAGCAACGCAGCCTGGGTGCACACGGGCAAAAACTCATGGTCACTACTGTGGTGAGGGACAGCAGGATGACTTAACCTGGATACCTGCAAATCCCTCAGTCACTTGGAGGCTGAGCACATATTATCACTAAGTTAGGAAGCAAGGAAGTAGCATTCTGGTGAGTATCTGTCGTGACAGTTTTATGCCTAACCCGAATTCCTGTAAAACGAAACGTGGTAACAAGCAATTTCTGGAAAACCATTTTACTTGCCTTGGTTTCTAAAGATCAGAAGGTATGTGCTATGGTTAAGGCCCACATCGTCATTTGCCTGGACGATAGCGAAGCTTCCCGTAAGTCACCATTCCTAGGTTCCCCACGATGTCCTCCTGAGACCCTGAAATTGATATCTGTGTGTAAAAGGACACATCTTTTCTGCGGGCACACAAGAGAATGATTCTCTAGTGTGGAAGGACCCAGCATATTTCCCTAGATTCACGTGGAACACCGTGGGTGAGGACTTAGTTTCAGACAGCGACATGTCTGTTATAAACTCCGGCAGAGAGTCCGAGTTTGCATTTGTCCTGATGAACGCCACAAGGACTTACCTCTACACATGCAAATCCCTCAAAACGGAAATGGCTGTTTGACAAGTTTTCATTACGTAAAGACAATGAGATCTCAAGCTTGCTCCCGTGGTTCTAAAGAAAATGCAATTTATTCTGTGAGATTGTTCATGTAAAACATTTTCATGATAAATGTTGGAGACAGAAAAGTCCCTTACCTTGTTGCTTGAAGATCAGATGGCATGTAGTGTGGAGAGAAACACATGATCACTTACCTTGTGGTCATATGTTTAATCTCTCCCCGATGTCTTCCGTCCAATCTGAAAAACGTAGGATATGGTGTATGGAAATATGCAGGTTTTCACCAGGACTGCTGCAAATTCCACTGGTCACATCAGGGGACAGGGGAGCACAATTGTATACCTGGCCTAAGGTAGACCTCCATCGCCCAAAACGTGGATGGAAACAATCACATCTTGAGTGAACACCTGCAAAGAGCTCGTGGTCATTACTGGGATGAGAAATAAGGATGCGTAGCCTGGAGAGCTACAAAAAACTCAGTCCCTACCAAGGCTCAACGTACTTTATCTACAAGTAGGAATGAGCTATCTATTATGCTTAATAGTATCGATACTGAAAGTGTCATTTCTTACCTGAATTACCACATAAAGAACAGTTTAATGGTAAACGTTAGGGACAGGAGAATTACGTACCTGGTTGCTTGAAGATCAGATGGGCTATACTGTGGTTAGAAGCATATGACAACTTACCTGGCTAACAGCAAAGCCTCACGGGAACGACGAATGTTACTTTCTTCATGATCTCTTCCTTCTTGTCTGAAAGAGAAATTGGACTACTGGGTTTAAGACACGTGATTTCAGTGTGACTCTGAAAATTGCATTCATCCCATCAGGTGACAGGGGACCCTTATAATCTACCTGGGTTTCCGTGAACTCCTTGGTCAGAACTTTGTTGGACACAATCACATCTCTTGAGTGAATACCTGCAAAGAGCTCGTGATCATTAGCACAATGTAAAATCACGATGACTTCCCGGAGAACCCCAAAACCTGCGGTTACTACAAAGGTGAAATATATATGATCAGTGCAAAAGGGATCAGCAGTATCTCATGCTTCTTATTACTGATAGTGAAATGGCCTTTCCTACCTGAATGACTGCAGAACAACATGGTCATGAGAAACGTTAAAGACGGAAAAATCAGTTACCGTGTTCCTGGAGGCTCGGATACTGTGTACCGACACTTCAATCACGGGATGACTTACCCGGATATCAGTAAATCCCATGGGAATGACCCGTGTTACATTCTCTATGGTCTCTCCTCCGCAGTCTGAGACAGATAGGTGACAAGTGTGTTGAAAGACACACGGTTTTGCTGGGAATCCTGCAGCGTCCATTGGGCTCTCCTAGTAGGAGGAAAGGCACGAAATCCTGCTGAATCCGTGCACGAGTTCAAGGTGAAAACATAGTCAGAGATACCAACGTCTATCGGGTGGACACCTGCAAAAACCCATGGTCACTACTCTGGGGAGGAACAGCATGACGAGTTCACCTGGATACCTGCAAACCCCTCAGTCACTACGAGGCTACGCACCTATTGTCACCAGGTTAGGATGTAATGAAATCCCTAGCTAGTTAGTTTCTGTAGTGATGCGTTCATGCCTAACCTGAATTCTGGTTTAAAGAAACGTGTTTACAAGGAATTTTAGGGAAACCATTTTACTTGCCCTGGTTTCTAAAGATCAGATGATGTGCACTGTTCTTAAGGCCCACATCATCACTAGCCTGGATGAGAGCGAAGTCTCCCATCAGCCACTGTTCTTAGGATCCAGCCCCTCTCCTTCTGAGACCCTGGAAAACATATCTGTGTGTAAAAAGACACAGTTTTTCTACTGGCAAACCAAAGAAATCTCCTCTAGCGCGAAAGGATCCAGCATCTCCCTGGATTCATGTGGAACTCCACGGTCAAAACGTAGATTCAGGCAGTGATGTGTCTTCTACAAACAGCTGTAGAGAGTCCAAGTTTCCTACTGTGGTGATGAACACCATGAGATCGTACCTGCATAGCCGCTAATCCCTGAAAACCAAAACGTGTGTTTCGCCCTCTTCATTGCACGAAGAAATAATAAGATCTCGTGCGTGCTGTCCTAGTGCTGGGGAAAAATGTACATTATTCCGTGAGACCCTTCATATAAAACAAGGTCTTGATAAATGTTGGAGGCACAAACGTCACTTACCTGGTTGTTTGAAGATCAGATGCTGTGTACTGCGCTGAGGATCACATCACCACTCACCTTGTTATCAGCAACACCCAGGTGAAGGGAGATGGTTAATCTCTCCCCGATGTCTGACGCCCAATCTGAAAAAACACAGGGTATGGGCGTATGGCGTGTGGAAATACACAGATTTTCACCAGGACTGCTGCAGATTCCACTGGTCACATTAGGTGACGGGGGAGGGCAGATTGTATACCGGGATTGAGGGAGACCTCCATGGCCCCAAACGTGGATGGAAACAATCACGTCTCTTGAGTGAACACCTGCAAAGAGCTCACGGTCTTTACTGTGATGAGAAATAAGGATGAGTAACCTGGAGAACTGAAAAAGACTCGGTCCCCTACCAAGGTTCAATATAATTTATCCAGATAAGTAGGAATGAGATATATGTTATGCTTAATAGTATCGATAGGGAAAGTGTCATTTCTTACTGCAATTACCACATAAAGAATATAGTAATGATAAATGTCAGGGACGGGGAATCACGTACCTGCTTGCTTGAAGATCAGACAGTCTATGCTGTGCTTAGAAGCAGATGACAATTTACTGGCTAACAGCGAAGTTCCATGGGAATGACAAAATGGCACTTTCTCCATGATCTCTTCCTTCTCATCTGAAAGAGAGAGTCGACTACTGTGTTAAAGACACGGGATTTCAGTGTGACACTGAAAATTGCATTCATCCCACCCATCAAGTGACAGGGGACCCTTATAATCTACCTGGGTTTCCGTGAACTCCCTCGGTCAGAACGTTGTTGGAGGCAATCCCGTCTCTTCAGTGAATACCTACAAAGAACTCAGGGTCATTACTGTGCTGTAAAAAACACGATGGCTTGCCTAGATAACTCTAAAACCTTCAATCACTGCCAAGGTTAAATGTACATGATCAATAGAGTAGGAATCAGGAATCTCTCATGATTATTAGTACTCGTAGTGAAACTATCAATTCTTAACTGAGTTACTGGTAGGGAACACATGGTAAAAAGAAATGCCAGGGGCAAGAAGAAACTTTGTCGAAGAGGACATGGTATTTATCGCGATTAGAATGACTTCAGGGCTTACCTGGATATCCGCAAAGTTCCACATGAAAGACAGTTGTTGCTTTCTCTAGGATCTCTTCCCTCGGATCTGAAAAGGACATGTGACAAGTGTGATTAAAGCCACCTGTTTTCTTCTGGTCAACTGCGAGGTCCCTCCGTCCTTTCCAGTTTTAGGAAACCCATGGAATCTACCTGGATGCGTGTCGAACTTCAAGACGAAAACAGAGACAAGGCACCAGCTTATAGGAAACCTGCAAAAAACCATGGTCATGACTACAGCCAGGAATACCAAGATGAGATTCCTGGACACTCGCAAATGCCTCAGCCAGCAAATGTTTATTTTTCGACGTTATCGTAAAATGAAGAAGTAAAAACATCCGATGCTTGTAGTAGTGGTAAGGAAGCTATAATTTGTTACCTGAAGTGCTGCATATAAAAGATAGCAATAATGAATGTTGGAGACAGAAAAAAAAATACCACTGTCCTTTGAAGATCAAATGGTGTGGACTGTGGTAAGAATCCCATCATCACTCACCTGGATATCACCAGAGTCCACGTGAATGAAGGTTGTTCCTCTCTCTCTGATGCCTTATGTTCAATCTGAAACATACAGTAGACAGCGTGTTGAAATACACAGGTTGTCACCAGGACTGCTGTAAATTCCACTGGTCACATCAGGGGATAGGGGAGCCCAGTCGCATACCTGGAAGAAGGTAGACCTCCATCGTGCAAAATGTGGTTGGAAACAATCATATCTCTTGAGTGAAGACCGGTAAAGAACTCATGGTCTTGACCGTCACGAGAAATAAGGATGACTAGCCTGGAAAACTGCAAAAAAGTCAGTCCCTACCAAGGTTCAATACACTTTATCAGGAAAGTAGGAATGAGATACATGTTCTTCTGAATAGTATCGGTAATGAGACTGTTGTTTCTCAACTGAATTACTGCATAAAGAAGATAGTAATGATAAATGTTAAGGACAAGAGAAATACTTACCTGGCTACTTGACGATCAGCGGGTGTATACTGTGGTCCGAAGCATATGACAACTTACCAGGCTATCAGCAAAGACCCATGGGAATGACAGTTGTTCCTTTCTCCATGATCTCTTCCATCTCCTCCGAAAGACACACTGGACGAGTGTGATTAAAGACATATCATTTTAGTGTGACTCCGAAAATTGCATTTGTCCTGTTTGGTGACAGGGGATTCTTAGAGTCTACCTGGGTTCCCGTAGAACTTCTTGGTCAGAACTTAGTTGGAGACAATTACATCTTTTAAGTGAATACTTGCAAAGAGCTCATGATCATTACTGTGTTAAAAAATCATGATGACTTGCCTGGAGAACTCCAAAACCTTCTGTCACTACCAAGGTCAAATATACATGATCAGTACAGTAGGAATCAGCAATATCTCATGATTATAATTACTGGTAGTGAAATGTCATTTCTAACCTGAATTACTGCACAACAACATTATCCCCATGAGTGTTAGAGATGAAAAAATCACTTACCGTGTTCCTACACACTCGGATGATGTATCCTTGCGTTCGAATCACAGCATGACTTACCTGGATTTCAGCAACCTCTGACGAGAATAAGTAGTGCTACTTCCTCCATGGTCTCTCCTCTCCAGTGTGAAAAAGATGGGTGACCAGTTTGTTGAAAGACACATTGTTTCCTTGGGAAATGTTCAGAGAACCTTGGTCACTCCTAGTATGAGGGAAGTCATGAAATCAAGCTGGATCCGTGGACAACTTCGAGGTGAAATCACAGGCAGAGACAGCAACGCAGCCTGGGTGCACACGGGCAAAAACTCATGGTCACTACTGTGGTGAGGGACAGCAGGATGACTTAACCTGGATACCTGCAAATCCCTCAGTCACTTGGAGGCTGAGCACATATTATCACTAAGTTAGGAAGCAAGGAAGTAGCATTCTGGTGAGTATCTGTCGTGACAGTTTTATGCCCAACCCGAATTCCTGTAAAACGAAACGTGGTAACAAGCAATTTCTGGAAAACCATTTTACTTGCCTTGGTTTCTAAAGATCAGAAGGTATGTGCTATGGTTAAGGCCCACATCGTCATTTGCCTGGACGATAGCGAAGCTTCCCGTAAGTCACCATTCCTAGGTTCCCCACGATGTCCTCCTGAGACCCTGAAATTGATATCTGTGTGTAAAAGGACACATCTTTTCTGCGGGCACACAAGAGAATGATTCTCTAGTGTGGAAGGACCCAGCATATTTCCCTAGATTCACGTGGAACACCGTGGGTGAGGACTTAGTTTCAGACAGCGACATGTCTGTTATAAACTCCGGCAGAGAGTCCGAGTTTGCATTTGTCCTGATGAACGCCACAAGGACTTACCTCTACACATGCAAATCCCTCAAAACGGAAATGGCTGTTTGACAAGTTTTCATTACGTAAAGATAACGAGATCTCAAGCTTGCTCCCGTGGTTCTAAAGAAAATGCAATTTATTCTGTGAGATTGTTCATGTAAAACATTTTCATGATAAATGTTGGAGACAGAAAAGTCCCTTACCTTGTTGCTTGAAGATCAGATGGCATGTAGTGTGGAGAGAAACACATGATCACTTACCTTGTGGTCATATGTTTAATCTCTCCCCGATGTCTTCCGTCCAATCTGAAAAACGTAGGATATGGTGTATGGAAATATGCAGGTTTTCACCAGGACTGCTGCAAATTCCACTGGTCACATCAGGGGACAGGGGAGCACAATTGTATACCTGGCCTAAGGTAGACCTCCATCGCCCAAAACGTGGATGGAAACAATCACATCTTGAGTGAACACCTGCAAAGAGCTCGTGGTCATTACTGGGATGAGAAATAAGGATGCGTAGCCTGGAGAGCTACAAAAAACTCAGTCCCTACCAAGGCTCAACGTACTTTATCTACAAGTAGGAATGAGCTATCTATTATGCTTAATAGTATCGATACTGAAAGTGTCATTTCTTACCTGAATTACCACATAAAGAACAGTTTAATGGTAAACGTTAGGGACAGGAGAATTACGTACCTGGTTGCTTGAAGATCAGATGGGCTATACTGTGGTTAGAAGCATATGACAACTTACCTGGCTAACAGCAAAGCCTCACGGGAACGACGAATGTTACTTTCTTCATGATCTCTTCCTTCTTGTCTGAAAGAGAAATTGGACTACTGGGTTTAAGACACATGATTTCAGTGTGACTCTGAAAATTGCATTCATCCCATCAGGTGACAGGGGACCCTTATAATCTACCTGGGTTTCCGTGAACTCCTTGGTCAGAACTTTGTTGGACACAATCACATCTCTTGAGTGAATACCTGCAAAGAGCTCGTGATCATTAGCACAATGTAAAATCACGATGACTTCCCAGAGAACCCCAAAACCTGCGGTTACTACAAAGGTGAAATATATATGATCAGTGCAAAAGGGATCAGCAGTATCTCATGCTTCTTATTACTGATAGTGAAATGGCCTTTCCTACCTGAATGACTGTAGAACAACATGGTCATGAGAAACGTTAAAGACGGAAAAATCAGTTACCGTGTTCCTGGAGGCTCGGATACTGTGTACCGACACTTCAATCACGGGATGACTTACCCGGATATCAGTAAATCCCATGGGAATGACCCGTGTTACATTCTCTATGGTCTCTCCTCCGCAGTCTGAGACAGATAGGTGACAAGTGTGTTGAAAGACACACGGTTTTGCTGGGAATCCTGCAGCGTCCATTGGGCTCTCCTAGTAGGAGGAAAGGCACGAAATCCTGCTGAATCCGTGCACGAGTTCAAGGTGAAAACATAGTCAGAGATACCAACGTCTATCGGGTGGACACCTGCAAAAACCCATGGTCACTACTCTGGGGAGGAACAGCATGACGAGTTCACCTGGATACCTGCAAACCCCTCAGTCACTACGAGGCTACGCACCTATTGTCACCAGGTTAGGATGTAATGAAATCCCTAGCTAGTTAGTTTCTGTAGTGATGCGTTCATGCCTAACCTGAATTCTGGTTTAAAGAAACGTGTTTACAAGGAATTTTAGGGAAACCATTTTACTTGCCCTGGTTTCTAAAGATCAGATGATGTGCACTGTTCTTAAGGCCCACATCATCACTAGCCTGGATGAGAGCGAAGTCTCCCATCAGCCACTGTTCTTAGGATCCAGCCCCTCTCCTTCTGAGACCCTGGAAAACATATCTGTGTGTAAAAAGACACAGTTTTTCTACTGGCAAACCAAAGAAATCTCCTCTAGCGCGAAAGGATCCAGCATCTCCCTGGATTCATGTGGAACTCCACGGTCAAAATGTAGATTCAGGCAGTGATGTGTCTTCTACAAACAGCTGTAGAGAGTCCAAGTTTCCTACTGTGGTGATGAACACCATGAGATCGTACCTGCATAGCCGCTAATCCCTGAAAACCAAAACGTGTGTTTCGCCCTCTTCATTGCACGAAGAAATAATAAGATCTCGTGCGTGCTGTCCTAGTGCTGGGGAAAAATGTACATTATTCCGTGAGACCCTTCATATAAAACAAGGTCTTGATAAATGTTGGAGGCACAAACGTCACTTACCTGGTTGTTTGAAGATCAGATGCTGTGTACTGCGCTGAGGATCACATCACCACTCACCTTGTTATCAGCAACACCCAGGTGAAGGGAGATGGTTAATCTCTCCCCGATGTCTGACGCCCAATCTGAAAAAACACAGGGTATGGCGTATAGCGTGTGGAAATACACAGATCTTCACCAGGACTGCTGCAGATTCCACTGGTCACATTAGGTGACGGGGGAGGCAGATTGTATACCGGGATTGAGGGAGACCTCCATGGCCCCAAACGTGGATGGAAACAATCACGTCTCTTGAGTGAACACCTGCAAAGAGCTCACGGTCTTTACTGTGATGAGAAATAAGGATGAGTAACCTGGAGAACTGAAAAAGACTCGGTCCCTACCAAGGTTCAATATAATTTATCCAGAAAGTAGGAATGAGATATATGTTATGCTTAATAGTATCGATAGGGAAAGTGTCATTTCTTACTGCAATTACCACATAAAGAATATAGTAATGATAAATGTCAGGGACGGGGAATCACGTACCTGCTTGCTTGAAGATCAGACAGTCTATGCTGTGCTTAGAAGCAGATGACAATTTACTGGCTAACAGCGAAGTTCCATGGGAATGACAAATGGCACTTTCTCCATGATCTCTTCCTTCTCATCTGAAAGAGAGAGTCGACTACTGTGTTTAAAGACACGGGATTTCAGTGTGACACTGAAAATTGCATTCATCCCACCCATCAAGTGACAGGGGACCCTTATAATCTACCTGGGTTTCCGTGAACTCCTCGGTCAGAACGTTGTTGGAGGCAATCCCGTCTCTTGAGTGAATACCTACAAAGAACTCAGGGTCATTACTGTGCTGTAAAAACACGATGGCTTGCCTAGATAACTCTAAAACCTTCAATCACTGCCAAGGTTAAATGTACATGATCAATAGAGTAGGAATCAGGAATCTCTCATGATTATTAGTACTCGTAGTGAAACTATCGATTCTTACCTGAGTTACTGTAGGGAACACATGGTAAAAAGAAATGCCAGGGGCAAGAAGAAACTTACCTTGTTGTCGAAGAGGACATGGTATTTATCGCGATTAGAATGACTTCAGGGCTTACCTGGATATCCGCAAAGTTCCACATGAAAGACAGTTGTTGCTTTCTCGAGGATCTCTTCCCTCGGATCTGAAAAGGACATGTGACAAGTGTGATTAAAGCCACCTGTTTTCTTCTGGTCAACTGCGAGGTCCCTCCGTCCTTTCCAGTTTTAGGAAACCCATGGAATCTACCTGGATGCGTGTCGAACTTCAAGACGAAAACAGAGACAAGGCACCAGCTTATAGGAAACCTGCAAAAAACCATGGTCATGACTACAGCCAGGAATACCAAGATGAGATTCCTGGACACTCGCAAATGCCTCAGCCAGCAAATGTTTATTTTTCGACGTTATCGTAAAATGAAGAAGTAAAAACATCCGATGCTTGTAGTAGTGGTAAGGAAGCTATAATTTGTTACCTGAAGTGCTGCATATAAAAGATAGCAATAATGAATGTTGGAGACAGAAAAAAAAATACCACTGTCCTTTGAAGATCAAATGGTGTGGACTGTGGTAAGAATCCCATCATCACTCACCTGGATATCACCAGAGTCCACGTGAATGAAGGTTGTTCCTCTCTCTCTGATGTCTTATGTTCAATCTGAGAAATATAAGGGACAATGAGTGGAAATAACACAAGTTTTCACCCAGAGTGCTGGGAATTCCAGTGGTCACATCAGGTGACAGGGGAGGCAAACTGTGTACTTGGATGAAGGTAGACCTCCATCCCCCAAAACGTGGTTGGTAACAATCACATCTCTTGAGTGAACACATGCAAAGAGCTCATGGTCATTACTTTGAAAAGAAATCAGGATGAGGAGCCTGGAGAACTGCAATAAACTCAGTCCCTACCAAGGTTCAATATACTTTATCTAGAATGTAAGAACAAGATATAGGTTATGCTTAATAGTATTGATACTGAAACTGTCATTTCATACCTAAATTACCACTTAAAGATCATGGCAATGATAAATGCTAGGGACAGGAGATTTACTTAACAGGTTCCTTGAAGATCAGATGGTCTATGCTGTGGTTAGAAGCATATGACAAGTTACCTGGCTAGCAGCAAAGTCCTACAGGAATGACGAATGTTACTTTCTCTGTGATCTCATCCTTCTCATCTGAAAGAGAAATTGGGCTACTGTGTTTAAAGACACATGATTTCGGTGTGATTTTGAAAACTGCATTCATCCCATCAGGTGCCTGGGGACCCTTATAATCTACCTGGGTTCCCGTAGAACTCCTTGGTCAGAACATATTTGAAGACAATCACATCTCTTGAGTGAATACCTACAAAGAGCTCATGATCATTACTGTGCTGAAAAATCATGACGACTTCCCTGGATAACCCCAAAACCTTTGGTCACTACCAAGGTTAAATGCATATGATCAGTGCAATAGGGATCAGCAAGATCTCATGGTCGTTATTACTGATAGTGAAATGGCATTACAATTCTGAATTATTGTAGAACAACTTGGTCATGCTAAACGTTAAAGAAGGAAAAATCACTTACCATGTTCCTAGAGGCCTGTATGCTGTGTACTGACATTCCAATCGCAGGATGACTTATCTGGATATCAGGAAATTCCCATGAGAAAAACCAGTGTTTCTTTTTCCATGGTCTCTCCTCTCCAATCTGAAAGAGAGAGGTGAAAGTGTATTGAAAGACACATGGTTTTTCCAGAAAACATGCAAAGTCCATTGGGCACTCCTATTATGAGGAAAGGTATGAAATCCAGCTGGACCCATGCACAACTTCAAGGTGAAAACATAGTTAGAGACAGCGATATCTTTTGGGTGGCATCTACAAAAACCCACGGTCACTACTGTGGTGAGGAAACAGCATGATGACTTCACCTGGATACTTGCAAATTCCTCAGTCACTACGAGGCTAAGCACGTGTTATCACTAAGTTAGGATGTAATGAAATCACTAGCTCGTTAGTATCTGTAGTGACACATTCATGCCCAACCTGAATTCCTGCAAAAGGAAACATGGTAACAAGCAGTGTTAGGAAAACCATTTTACATGGCTTGGTTTCTAAAGATTGGATGGTGTGTGCTGTGGTTAAGGCCCACATCATCATTTACCTGGATAATAGCAAAGTCTCCTAACTGCCACCGTTCCTAGGTTACGCACGATGTCCTCCTGAGAACCTGAAAAACATACCTCTTTGTAAGAAGACACATCGTTTTTACGGGCACAGAAAAGAATTCTCCTCTAGAGTGGAAGGACCCAGCAAATCTCCCTGACATCATGTGGAACTCCATGGCCAAAACGTAGTTTCAGAAAAAAAAGTCATCTGTATAAGCAAATACAGAGAGAGCGTCTAGGCTCACTGTTGTTGCAATGATCACCATGAGTACTTACCTGCTTACCTGTAAATCCCTCAACACCAAAATGGTCTTCTAACCACTGTCATTACTTAAACAAATAATAAGATCTCGTGCTTCCTCTCATAGCGGTAGAGAAAATGTAATTTATTCCATAAGGTCCTGGATATAAAACATGGTTATGATAAATATGGGAACAGCAAAATCACGTACCTCATTGTTTGAAGACCAGATGGTGTGTACTGCGGAGAGGAACACATCATCATTCACCTTGTCATCAGCAACACCCAGGTGAAAGACGATGGTTAATCTCTCCGATAGCTTACATTCAATCTGGAAAACACAGAGGACAGTAGGTGAAAATACATAGGTTTTCACCAGGACTGCTGCCAATTCCATTGTCCCATAGGTGACAGGTGAGCCCAACTGTTTACCTGGATTAAGGTAGACCTCCACCACCCAATATGTGGTTGGAAACAATCACATCTCTTGAGTGAACACCTGCAATTACTGTGATGAGAAATAAGGATGAGTAGCCTGGAGAACTGTAAAACTCAGTCCCTTCCAAGGTTCAATATACTTGATCAGGAATGTAGGAATGAGATACATTTTATGCTTAATAGGATTCGTAGTGAAACTGTCATTTCTTACCTGAATTACCGCATAAAGAATATAGTAATGATAAATGTTAGGGACAGGAGAATCACGTACCTGGTTGCTTGAAGATCAGATGGTCTATACTATGGTTAGAAGCATATGACAACTTACCTGGCTAACAGCAAAGTGCCACGGGAATGACGAATGTTACTTTCTCCATGATCTCCTCCTTGGCATCTGAAAGAGAAATTCGACTACTGTGTTTAAAGACACATGATTTCAGTGTGACTCTAAAAATAGCATTCATCCCATCAGGTGACTGGGAACCCTTATAATCTACCTGGGTTTCCATGAACTCCTTGGTCAGAACTTGTTTGCAGTCAATCACGTCTCTTGAGTGAATACTTGCAAAGAGCTCATGATCATTACTGTGCTGTAGAAACATGATGGCTTGCCTAGATACCTCTAAAACCTTTAGTCACTTCCAAGGTTAAATATACATGATCAGTAGAGTAGGAATGAGGACTATCTCATGATTATTAGAAATGGTAGTGAAATTATCAGTTCTTACCTGAATTACTGTAGGACACATATAGTAAAAATAAATGTCGGAAAGAAAAAAATTTACCTTGTTGTCGAAGAGGACATGGTATTTATCGTAATTAGAATCTCTTCATGGCTTACCTGGATATCGGCGAAGTTCCACATGAGAGACAGTTGTTACTTTCTCTATGATCTCTTCCCTCGGATCTGAAAAGGACATGTGACAAGAGTGATTAAAGCCACCTGCTTTCTTCTGGGCAACTGCAATGTCCCTCTGTCACTTCCAGTTTTAGGAAACCCATGGAATCTACCAGGATGCGTGTAGAACTTCAAAATGAAAACATAGAGCACCAGCTTATTTGAAACCTGGAGAAAACCATGATCATGACTACAGCCAGGAACACCAAAATTACATTCCTGGATACCTGCAAATGCCTCAGTCAGCAAATGCATATTTTTCAACATTATTGTAAAATGAAGAAGTAAAAACATCCAATGCTTGTAGTAGCGGTAATGAAGATTTAATTTGTTACCTGAAGTGCTGCATATAAAAGACAGCAATGATGAATGTTGGAGACAGAAAAAAAAATACCATTGTCGTTTGAAGATCAAATGGTGTGGACTGTGGTAAGAATCACATCATCACTCACCTGGATATCACCAAAGTCCACGTGAATGAACGTTATTACTCTTTCTCTGATGTCTTATGTTCATTCTGAAAAAAACAGGGGGAAGTGTGTGGAAATGCACAGGTTTTCACCAGGACTGCTGCAAATTCCACTGGTCACATCAGGTGACAGGGGAGCCCAATTGTATACCTGGATTAAGGTAGACCTCCATCGTGCAAAATGTGGATAGAAACAATCACATCTCTTGAGTGAATGCCTGCAAAGAGCTCATGGTCATTATTGTGATGAAAAATAAGGATGACTAGCCTGAAGAACGGGAAAACACTCAGTCCCTACCCAAGATCCATTATACTTCATCAGGAAAGTAGGAATGAGATGCGTGGTATCCATAATAGTATCAGTAGTGACACTATTATTTCTTACCTGAATTACTGCATAAAGAACATGGTAATGATATGTGTTAGGGACAGGATAGTCACTTACCTGGTTCCTTACAGATCAGATGGCGTATGCTCTGGTTAGAAGCATATGACAACTTACATGGCGAACAGCAAAGTCCCACAGGAATGACAATTGTAACTTTCTCCATGGTTTCTTCTCATCTGAAAGACACATTGCAAGCGTGTTTAAAGACACATCATTTCAGTGTGATTCTGAAAATTGCATTCATCCCATCAGTTGACAGGGTACCCTTATAATCTCCCTGGGTTCCCATGAACTTCTTGTTCAGAGCGTAGTTGGAGACAGTTCCATCTCTTGAGTGAACATCTGTGTCATGGATTGAATTATGTCCCCCTAAAAATCATGGTTAGGCCATGAGTGCTAGTATTGTGTGGTTGTCCTCCGTTCTGTGATTGTAATTTTATGTTGAGAGGATTAGGGTGGGATTGTAACACTACCCTTACTCAGGTCACCTCCCTGATCCAAGGTAAAGGGAGTTTCTCTGGGGTGTGGCCTGCACTACCTTTTACCTCTCAAGAGATAAATGGAAAGAGAAGCAAGCAGAGAGTTGAGGATCTCATACCACCAAGAAAGCAGTGCTGGGAGCAGAGTGCATCCTTTGGACCTGAGGTCCCTGCACCTGAGAAGCTCCTCGACCAGGGGAAGATTGATGAGAAGGCCGACAGAGAGAGAAAGCCTTTTGGAGCTGACACCCTGAATTTGGACTTTTAGCCTATCTTACTGGGAGAAAATAAATTTCTCTTTGTTAAAGCCATCCACTTGTGGTATTTCTGTTATAGCAGCACTAGATGACTAAGACAACCTGCAAAGAACTCATGATCATTACTGTGCTGAAAAATCAGGATGACTTGCCTGGATAACTCCAAAAACTCCAGTCACTACCAGTGTTAAATATACATGATCAGTAGTATAGCGATCAGCAGTAGCTCATGTTTATTAGTGCTGGTGGTAAAATGTCATTTTTTAACTGAATTACTACAGAATGCCATGGGAATGGTAAATGTTAGAGATGGAAGTATCACTTACCATGTTCCTAGAAGTTCAGATGCTGTGTAGTGGCATTCTAATCACAGCAGGACATACCTGGATAGCTGCAAATTCCCACGGGAATGACCAGTTTTACTTTCTCCATGGTCTCTCCTCTCAAATCTGAAAAAGATAGGTGACAAGTAAGTTAAAAGACACAGAGTTTTCCTGGGAAACCTGCAGAGTTCCTTGGTCACTCCTAGTATGAGGAAAACTATGAATTCTAGCTGCATCCGTGCACAACTTCAAGGGGAAATCACAGTTAGAGACAGTAACATCTCTTGCGTGGACACCTGCAAAAACCCATGGTCACTACAGTAGTGAGAAACAGCGTGATGACAACGAAGAGACCTGCAAATCCCTCAGTCGCTACGAGGCTAAGCAGGTATTGTCACTAAGTGAGGAAGCAATGAAATCGCATGCTGGTTAGTATCTGCAGTGAGGCTTTCATGCCTAACCTGAATTCCTGTAAAACGAAATGTGGTAACAAGTAATTTTTGGAAAATCATTTTTCTTGCCTTGGTTTCTGAAGATCAGATGGTATGTGCTGTGGTTAAGGCCCACATTATCACTTGCCTGGAAAATAGCAAAGTCTGCTGTCATCCACCGTTCTTAGGTTCCACACCATCTTCTCCTGAGACCCTGAAAATCATATCTGTGTGTAAAAGGACACATCTTTCATACAGACACAGAATATAATTCTCCTTAGTGTGAAAGGACCCAACAAATCATCTCCCTGGATTCATGGTGAACTCTACAAGTCAAAATGTAGTTTCAGACAAGAACATCTTTTGTATAAACACCTGCAGTTAGTCCAAGTTCACTATTGTGCTGATGAACACCACAAGGACTTACCTTCTTACCTGAAAATCCCTCAAAACTGAAATGTCTGTTTGACCCTTGTCACTGCATAAAGAAATAATAAGATCTCACACTTGCTCTCATAGTTCTAGAGAAAATATAATTTATTCCTTGCGATCCTTCATATAAAATGTAGTGATGATAAATGCTAGAGAGTGAAAAATCACTTACCTTGTTGTCTGAAGATCAGATGGTGTGTAGCTCACACTCATTAGTACTGGTAGTGAAATGTCATTTCTTACCTGAATTACTGCAGAACAACATGGTCTTGAAAAATGTTAGAGATGGAAAAATCACTTACGTTCCTAGACGCTGGGATGCTATGTAGTGGCATTTGAATCATAGGATGACTTACCCGGGTATCAGTAAATTCCCATGGGAATTACCAGTGTTACTTTCTCCATTGTCTCTCCTCACTAACCTGAAAAACATAAGTCACACGTGTGTTGAAAGATACCTGGTTTTCCCGGGAAACCTGCCAAGTCCCTTGGTTAATCCTAGTATGAAGAACTCCGTGAAATCCAGCTGGATCCCTGCACAACTTCAAGGTAAAACACAGAGACAGCAACATCTCTTGGGGGACATTACAAAAATCCATGGTCACTACAGTGGTGAGGAAAAGCATGATGACTTCATCCGGATACCTGAAGATCCCTCGGTGACTACGAAGCTAAGCACGTATTATCCCTAAGTTAGGGAGCAATGAAATCACATGCTAGTTAGTAAACTTTCACTTAGAGCACAATAAAAATTATTTAAAAAAAATCACATTCTAGTTAGTATGTGTACTGACACATTCATGCACAAAAAAGAACATGATAACAAGCAATTTTAGGGAAACCCTTGGCTTCTAAAGATCGGAAGGTGTGTGCTGTGATTAAGGCCCACATCGTCACTTCCCTAGATAACAACAAAGTCTCCTGTCAGCCACTGTTCCTAGGTTTCACACGATGTCCTCCTAAGACCCTGAAAAACATATCTGCATGTAAAAGAACATATCTTTTCTACAGGCACGAGGAGAATTCTCCTCTAGTGTTAAAGGACTGAGCAAATCTCCCTGGACTCATATCGAGCTCCATGGTCAAAATGTAGCTTCAGGCAATGATGACTATTGTATAAACACCTGCAGAGCGTCCAGGTTCACTATTGTGCTGATGAACACCATGAAGACTTACCTGCAAATCCCTCTAAACCAAAATGGCTGTTTGGCCCTTGTCATTGCATAAAGAAATAAGATCTCGCACTTGCTCTCATAGTGCTAGAGAAAATTTAATTCATTCCATGAGATCCTTCATATAAAACATGGTCACGATAAATGTTGGAGACAGAAAAGTCACTTATCTTGTTGTCCGAAGATGAGATGATACATCCTGGGGTGAGAATCACTTTATCACTTACCTGTTATCAGCAACACCCACCTGAAGGAATATGGTTAATCTCTCCCCAATGTCTTATGTACAATCTGAAAAACAGAGGAGACAGTATGTGGAAATACAAAGGTTTTCACCAGGACTGCTGCCAGTTCCACTGGTCACATCAGGTTACACGGGAGCCCAATTTTATACCTGGGTTAAGGTAGACCTCCATCACTCAAAATGTGGTTGGAAAAAAATCACATCTCTTGAGTGAACGCCTGCAAAGAGATCATGGTCATTACCGTGAAAAGAAATAAGGATGACTAGCCTGATAACTCCAAGAAACTGAGTCCCTACCAAGTCTCCATATACTTTATCAAGAAAGTGGAAATGAGATGCATGTTATACTTAATAGTATCAGTAGTGAAACTGTCCTGTCTTACCTGAATTACTGTATAAAGAACATGGTAATGATAAATGTTAGTGACAAGAGAGTCACTTACCTGGCTGCTTGAAGATCAGGTGGTGTACACTGTGGTTAGAAGCATATGACAACTTACGAGGCTAACAGCAAAGTCTCACAGGAATGATGACTGTTACTTTCTCCATAATCTCTTCTGAAATACACACTGGACAAGTGTGTTCAGAGAAACATCATTTCAGTGTGACTCTGAAAACTGTATTCATCCCGTCAGATAACAGGGGACCATTATAGTCTAGCTGGCTTCCCATGGAATTCCTTGGTCAGAACTTTTTGGAAACAATCACATCTCTTGAGTGAATACCTGCAAAGAGCTCATGGTCATTACTGTTGAAAAATCATGACTTGCCTGGATAATTCCAAAACCTTCAGTCACTACCAAGGTTAAGTATACATGATCAGTAGAGTAGGGATCAGCAATATCTTAGGTTTATTACTCCTAGTAGTGAAATGTCATTTCTTACCTGAATTACTGCTGAACAACATGGTCATGACAAATGTTAGAGACGGAAAAATCACTTACCATATTCCTAGATGCTCAGATGCTGTGTACTAGCCTTTGAATCACAGCATGACCTATCTGGACAACAACAAAGTCCCATGGTATAGACCAGTATTACTTTCTCCATGGCTCTCCTCTCTAACCTGAAAAACGTAGGGGACAAGTGTGTTGAAACACACAGATTTCCCGGGAAACCTGAAAGAAGCTTGGTCACTCCTGGTATGAGGAACGCCATGAAATCTAGCTGGATCCCTGCACAACTTCAAAGGGAATACATAGTTAGAGACAGCAGTGCATCTTGGGTGGATGTCTGCAAAAAACCCATGGTCGCTAAGGTGGTGAGGAACAGCATGATGACTTAACCTGGATACCTGCAAATTCCTCAGTCACTACGAAGCTAAGCACGTATTGTCACTAAGTTAGGAAGCAATGAGAACGCATGCTAGTTAGTATCTATGGTGATACTTCCATGCCTAACGTGAATTTCCTGTAAAAGGAACCATGGTAACAAGCAATTATCGGGAAACTATTTTACTTGCCTTGGTTTCTAAAGATCAGATGGTCTCTGCTGTGGACAAGGCCCTCATAATCACTTGCTTGGACAACAGCGAAGTCTCCTGTTAGTCACCATTCTTAGGTTCCTCACAACCTCCTTCTGTGACCCTGAAAAACATATCTGTGTGTAAAAGACTTATCTTTTCTACACGCAAGCAAGAGAATTCTCCTCTAATATGAAAGGACCCATCAAATCTCCTGGATTCATGTGGAACTCCACAGTTAAAATGTAGTTTCAGACAACAACGTCTGTTGTATAAACACGTATAGAGAGTCCGAGTTTGCTAATGTGGTGATGAACACCATGAGGGCTTGCCTGCATACCTGCAATTCCCTCAAAACTGAAATGGCTGTTTGATCCTTGTCATCGCATAAAGAAATAATAAGACCAGGCTTTTGCTTTGTCGTGCTAGAGAAAATGTAATTTATTCTATGAGATTCTTCTTTAAAAAAAAAATGGTCATGATAAATGTTGGGAACGGAAGAGTCCTTACCTTTCTGTTGGAAGATCAGATGGTGTGTACTGCAGTCAGAATCATATGATCACTTACCTTGTTAACAGCAACACTCAGGTGAAGGAAGATGGTTACTCTCCCCCTGATGTTTTATGTCCAGTCTGAAAAATATAGAGGACACTTTGTGGAAATGCATGGGTTTTCACCAGGACTTCTGCAAATTCCACTGGTCACATTAGGTGCCAGGGGAGCACAATTGTATACCTGGAATAAGGTAGACCTCCATCGCCCAAAACGTGATTGGAAACAATCACATCTCTTGAGTGAACACCTGCAAAGAGCTCATGGTTATTACTGTGATGAGAAACAAGGATGACTAGCCTGGAGAACCGCAAAAAACTCAGTCCCTACCAAGGTTCAATATACTTTATCAGGAAAGTAGGAATGAGATACATGTTATGCTTAATAGTATTCATAGTGAAACTGTCATTTCTTACCTGAATTTCTGCATAAAGAACATGGTAATTATACATGTTAAATACATGTTAGGGACAGGAAAATCACTTACCTGGTTGCTTGAAGATCAGATGCTGTATACTGTGGTTGGAACCATATGACAACTTACGTGACTAACAGCAAATCCCACGAGAATGACCAGTGTTACTTTCTCCACAATCTCTTCCTTCTCCTCTGAAAGACACATTGCCCGAGTGTGTTTAAAGACACATCATTTCAGTGTGACTCTGAAAACTGCATTCATCCCATTTGGTGACAGGGGACCCTTATAGTCAACCTGGGTTCTTGTAGAAATCCTTGGTCAGAACTCAGTTGGAGACAATGACATCTCTTGAGTGAACACCTGCAAAGAGCTCATGATAATTACTGTGCTGAAAAATTGTGATGACTTCCCTGGAGAACTCCAAAACCTTCAGTCCATACAAAGGTTAAATATACATGATCAGTAGAGTAGGAATCAACAATATCTCATGATTATTAGCACTGGTAGTGAAACTATCATTTCTTGCTTGAATTACTGTAGGATCATACAGTAAAAATAAATGTTAGGGGCAGAAAAAACTTACCTTGTTGTCAAAGAGCATATGGTGTTTATCAGGATTAGAATCACTTCATGGCTTACCTGGATATCAGCAAAGTTCCACGTGAAAGAGTTGTTGCTTTCTCTATGATCTCTTCCCTTGGATTTGAAAAGGACATGTGACAAGTGTGATTAAAGCCACCTGTTTTCTTCTGGGCAACTGCAAGGGTCCCTTGGACACTTTCAGTTTTAGGAAACCTGTGGAATCTACCTAGACGTGTGCAGAACTTCAAGATGAAAACAAGAGAAGGCACTGTCTTGAGTGGAAACCTGAAAAAAACCATGGCCATGACTACAGCCAGGAACACCCAGATGAGATTCCTGGATACCTGCAGATGCCTCCGTCACCAAATGCTTATTTCAACAGTATTCAACATTATTCTTAAATGAAGAAGTAAAAACATCTGACGCTTTTAGTAGTGGTAATGGGTAGTAAAGATATAATGTGTTACCTGAAATGCTGCATATAAAAGATGGCCATAATAAATATTAGAGACAGAAAAATAACAACATTTTTTTTTTAAGATCAGATGGTGTATACTGTGGTAAGAATCACATCATCACTCACCTGGATATCACCAAAGTCCATGTCAATGAAGGTTGTTACTCTCTGATGTCTTAGAGTCAATCTGATAAAAACAGGAGACAATGTGTGGAAATACACAGGTTTTCACCTGAAGTGCTGCAAATTCCACTGGTCACAGGTGACAGGGGAGCCCAATTGTATACCTGGATTAAGGTAGACCTCCATTGTCCAAAACATGGTTGGAAACAATCATATCTCTTGAGTGAATACCTACAAAGAGCTCACAGTCATTACTGTGATGAGAAATAAGCATGACTAACCTGGAGAACTGCAAAACACTCAGTCTCTACTTTATCAAGAAAGCAGGAATGAGATACATATTATGCATAATAGTATCAGTAGTGAAACTGTTATTTCTTACGTGAATTACTGCATAAAGAATATGGTAATGATAGATGTTAGGGACGGGAGAATCACTTACCTGGCCGCTTGAAGATCAGATGGAGTATACTTTGATGAGAAGCTTATGGCAACTTACCAGGCAAACAGCAAAGTCCCATGGGAATGACAGTTGTTGCTTCCTCCATGATGTCTTTCTTCTTCTGTTAAAGACACATTGGACGAGTGTGTTTAAAGACACCTCATTTCTGTTTGAGTCTGAAAATTGAATTAGTCCGATCGGGTAAGAGGGGACACTTATAGCCTACCTGAGTTCCCATGGAACTCCTTGGTCAGAACTTTTTGGATACAGTCACATCTCTTGAGTAAATAACTGCAAAGAGCTCATGATCATTACTGTGCTGAAAAATGACAACTTGCTGCGGTAACTCCAAAACTTTCAGTCACTGCCAAGGTTAAATATATGTGATCAATAGAGCAGGAATCAGCAATATCTCATGCTTATTAGTCCTGGTAGTGAAATGTCATTTCTTATGTGAATTTCTGCAAAACAGCATGGTCATGATAAATGTAAAAGTTGTAAAAATCACTTACCATGTTCCTAGATGCTCATCCTGTGTACTAGCATTTGAATCACAGCATGACTTACCTGGATATAAGCAAAGTCCCAAGGGAAAGACCAGTGTTAGTTCCTCCACGGTCTCTCCTCTCAAATCTGAAAAGATAGGTGACAAATGTGTTGAAAGACACATCGTTTTCCCGGAAAATGTTCAAAGAACCTTGGTCACTCCTAGTGTGAGGAAAGCCGTGAAATCTAGCTGGAACTGTGCCCAACTTAATGGAGAATATATTGTTAGAGACAGCAACATCTCTTGGGTGGACACCTGCAAAAACCCATGGTCACCACAGTGTTGAGGGGCAGCATTATGACTTCACCTGGAGACCTGCAAATCTTTCAGTCACTACAAGGGTCTGCACCTGTTATCACTAAGTTAGGAAGGAATGAAATCGTGTGCTGATTGGCATCTGTGGTTACAGTATGATTCCTAACCTGAATACCTGCAAAAAGAAACCTGGTAACAAGCAATGTCAGGGAAACCATTTTACCTACCTTGGTTTCCAAAGGTCAGATGGTGTGTGCTGTGGTTAAGGCCCACATCATCACTTGCTTTGGATAACAGCAAAGTTGCCTGTCAGCCACCGTTCTTAGGTTCCACATGATCTCTTCCCGAGACCCTGAAAAACATATCTGTGTGTAAAAGGAGTTATCTTTTATATGGGCACACAAGGGAATTCTCCTCTAGTGTGAAGTACCCAGCAAATTTCCCTGGATTCCTGTGGAACTCCAAGGTCCAAATGTAGTTTTAGACAACAATGTCTTTTGTACAAACACCTGCAGAGAGTCTACGTTCACTCCTGTGGTGATGAACACCATGAGGATTTACCTGCATACCTACAAATCCGTCAACACCAAAACTGCTGTTTAATCCTTATCACTGCAAAAAGAAATAAGATCTCACGCTTCCTCTCGTAGTGCTAGAGAAAATATAATTAATTCTGTGAGATCCTTCATTTAAAACATGGTCTTGATAAATGTTTGAGACAGAAAAGTCACCTACTTGTTTGAAGATCACATTATGTATACTGCACTGAGAATCACATCATCACTTACCTTGTGATCAGCGACACCCAGGTGAAGAAAGATGGTTAACATCTCCCCCATGTCTTACGTCCAATCTGAAGAACACTGGGGACAGTGTGTGGAAATACACAGGTTTTCGCCAGGAGTGCTGCAAATTCCACTGGTCACATCAGGTGACAGGGGAGCCCAACGTATACCTGGATTAAGGTACACGTCCATCGCCCAAAACATCACTGGAAACAATCACATCTCCTGAGTGAACACCTGCAAAGAGTTCATGATCATTACTGTGATGAGAAATAAGGATGACTAGCCTGGAGAACTGCAAAATGCAGTTTCTACCAAGGTTCAATATACTTTATGAGGAAACTAGGAATGAGATACATGTTACTCTTAATAGTATCAGCAGTGAAACTCTCATACCTTACTTGAATTACTGCATAAAGAACACGGTAATGATACATGTTCGGGACAGGAGAGTCACTTACCTGGCTGCTGGGAGAAGAGTTGGTGTGCACTGCTGTTATAAGCATATGACAACTTACCTATCTAACAGCAAAGTCCCACGGGAATGACAATTGTTACTTTCTTCATGATCTCTTTCTTCTCATCTAAAAGACACATTGGACGAGTGTGTTTAAAGACACATCATTTCAGTGAGACTCTGAGAATTTCATTCATCCCATCAGGTAACAGGGGACCCTTATAATCTATTTGGGTTCCCGTGAAATTCTCGGTCAGAACCTAGTTGGAGACAATGACATCTTTTGAGTGAATATCTGCAAAGAGCTCATGATTGTTACTGTGCTGAAACATCGAGATGACTTGCCTGGATAACTCCAAAACCGTCATTACTAAGAAGATGAAATATACATGATCAGTAGAGTAGGAATCAGCAATATCTCATGGCAATTAGTACTGGCAGTGAAATGTCCTTTCTAACCTGAATTACTGCAGAACAACACGGTGATGGTAAATGCTAGAGACGGAAAAACTACTTACTATGTTCCTAGATGCTCGGATGCTGTGTATTGGCATTCTAATCACAGCATGACTTACCTGGATATCATCAGCGAAGTCCCACGGGAATGAGCAGTATTACTTTCTCCATGGTCACTCCTCTCAAATCTGAAGAAGACAGTCACAAGTCTGTAAAAAGACACATGATTTTCCCAGGAAATCTGCAGAGTCCCTTGCTAACTCCTACTATGAGAAAAGACATGAAATCTAGCTGGATCCACGCACAGTTTCAAGGGGAAAACGTAGTTAGAGACAGCAATATCTTTTGGGTGGACACCTGCAAAAACCCATGGTCACTACAGTGGTGAGGAACAGTGTGATGACTTAATGAAGAGAACTGCAAAGCCCTCAGTCACTACAAAGCTAAGCAGGTATTGTCACTAAGCGAGGAAGCAATGAAATCACATGCTGGCTAGTATCTGCAGTGACACTCGCATGCCTAACGTGAATTCCTGAAAAAAGAAACATGGTAACATGCAATTTTAAGGAAACCATTTTACCTCCCTTTGTTTCTAAAGACGAGATGGTGTGTGCTGTGGTTAAGGCCCACATCGTCACTTGCCTGGATAACACAAAAGTCTCTTGTCAGCCACCGTCCTTAGGTTCCACAGGATCTCCTCCTGAGACACTGAAAAACATCTGTGTGTAAAATGACACATCTTTTCTATGGGCACACAAGAGAATTCTCCTCTAGTGTGAAAAAAAAAGTGTGAAAGGACCCAGGAAATTTCCCTGAATTCCTATGGAACTCCATGTTCAATACTTAGTTGCAGACAATGATGTCTCCTGTATAAAGACCTGTAGAGAGTCCAAGTTTCCTACTGTGGTGATGAACGCCATGAGGACTTCCCTGCATGCCTGCAAATCCCTCAAAACCATATCCATGTAATTGCATAAAGAAATAATAAGATCTCACACTTCCTCTCATAGCTTATTCCATGAGATCCTTCATGTAAAACATGGTTATCATAAATGTTGAAGACAGAAAAGACACTTGTTGTTTGAAGATCAGATGGTGTGTACTGCGGTGAGAAACACATCATCACTTACCGTGTTATCAGCAACATCCAGGTGAAGGAAGATGGTTAATCTCTCCCCGATGTCGCACATGGAATCTGAAAAACATAGTGGGCAGTGTGTGGAAATACACAGGTTTTCACCAGAACTGCTGCAAATTCCACTGGTCACATCAGGTGACATGGGAGCCCAATTGTATACCTAGATTAAGACAGACCTCCATTGTCCAAAACGTGGTTGGAAACAATCCAACCGTGGTAGGCACCGTGGTGCCTACCAAGGTTGAATGTGCTTTATTAGGAAAGTATGAATGAGATACATGTCATGTTTAATGGTATCTGTAGTAAAAGTGTCATTTCGGACCTGAATTACTACATAAAGAACATGGTAATGACAAATGATAGGACAGGAGAATCACTTACCTGGCTGTTTGAAGATCAGATGGTGTATACTGTGGTTAGAAGCATGTGAAAACTTACCTGGCTAACAGCAAAGTCCCACAAAATTGACGACTGTTAACTTTCTCCATGGTATCCTCTTTCTCATTTGAAAGACACATAGGATGAGTCTGTTTAAAGATGCATCATTTCAGTATAACTCCAGAAATTACATTCATCCCATCTTGTGCAGGGGACCCTTATAGTCTACCTGGGTTCCCACAGAACACCTTGGTCAGAACTTAGTTGGAGGCAATCCCGTCTCTTGAGTGAACACCTGCAAAGAGCTCATGATCATTACTGTGCTGAAAAATCATGATGACTTGCCTGAATAACTCCAAAACCTTCAGTCCCTACCAAGGTTAAATATACATGATCAGTAGACTAGGAATCAGAAATATCTCATGATTTTTATTACTGGCAGTGAAACTATCATTTGTTATCTGAATTAGTGCAGGAACATATGGTAAATGTTAGCGTAAGAAAAGAACTTACCTTATTGTTAAGGAACATATGGTGTTTATCGTGATTAAAATCACTTCATGACTTACCTGGATATCAGCAAAGTTCCACATGAAAGACAGTTGTTACCTTCTCTACGATCTCTTCTTTTGGATCTGAAAAGCACATGTCACAAGTGTGCTTAATGCCACCTGTTTTCTTCTGGCAACTGCAAGGTCCCTAGGTAACTTCCAGTTTTAGGAAAGTGGTGGAATTTACCTGGATGCGTGCAGAGCTTCAAGATGAAAACATAGAGAAGGCACCATCTTTAGAGGAAACCTGGAAAAAACCATGGTCATGACTACAGCCAGGAACACCAAGATGAGATTCCTGGATACCTGAAGATACCTCAGTCACCAAATGCTTATTTCCACAGTATTGTTAAAAGAAGTAAAAACATCTGATGCTTATAGTATTGGTAGTAGAGATATACCTTGTTACCTGAAATGTTGCATGTAAAAGATAACAATAATAAATGTTAGAAACAGAAAAATGACAACATTCCTGTTTGAAGATCAGATGGTGTGGACTGTGGTAAGAATCACATCATCACTCACCTGGATATCACCAGGGTCCACGTGAATGAAGGTTGTTAGTTTCTCTCTGATGTCTTACGTTCAATCTGAAAAACATAGGGGACAATGAGTGGAAATACACAAGTTTTCACCCGGACTGCTGCAAATTCCACTGGTCACATCAGGTGACAGGGGAGTCCAATGGTACACCTGGATTAAGGAAGACCTCCATCGCCCAAAACGTAGTTGGAAACAATCCTATTTCCTGAGTGAACACATGCAAAGAGCTCTCATGGTCATTACTGTGATGAGATATAAGGATGACTAACATGGAGAACTGCAAGAAAGTCAGTCCCTACCAAGGTTCAATATACTTGATCAGGAAAGTAGGAATGAGATACATGTTACACTTAATAGTATCGGTAGTGAAACTGTCTTTTCTTCCCTAAATTACTGCATAAAGAACATGGTAATGATAAATGCTAGGGACAGGAGAGTCATTT
Source organism: Elephas maximus indicus (assembly GCF_024166365.1). Taxonomy (NCBI): domain Eukaryota; kingdom Metazoa; phylum Chordata; class Mammalia; order Proboscidea; family Elephantidae; genus Elephas; species Elephas maximus. The sequence goes on from NC_064846.1 coordinate 166,603,310, forward strand.
ACATGGCTCCTGGAAGATCAGATGGTGTACACTCTGATTAGAACCATACGACAACTTACCTGGCTAACAGCAGAGTCCCACAGGAATGACGATTGTTACTTTCTCCATCATCTCTTCCTTCCCATCTGAAAGACATATTGGACGAGTGTGTTTAAAGACACATTTCAGTGTGACTCTGAAAACTGCATTCGTCCCATCAGGTGACAGGGGACCCTTATACTCTATCAGGGTTCCCATAGAACTCCTAGGTCAAAACTTAGTTGGAGACAATCACATCTCTTCAGTGAACACCTGCAAAGAGTTCATGATAATTACTGTGCTGAAAAATCATAATGACTTGCCTGAATAATTTCAAAACCTTCAGTCAGTACTAAGGTTTCATATACATGATCAGTAGAGTAGGAGTCAGCAACATCTCATGATTATTAGGACTGATAGTGAAACTATCATTTCTTTCCTGAATTATTGTAGGAAAATATGGTAAAAATAAATGTTAGGGTCAAAAAAAAAAAAACTTACCCTGTTTTTGAAGAACATATGGTGTTTATCAGGATTAGAATCACTTCATGGCTTACCTGGATATCAGCAAAGTTCCACGTGAAAGACAATTGTTGCTTTCTCTATGATCGCTTCCCTGGGATCTGAAAAGGACATGTGACAAGTGTGCTTAATGCCACCTGTTTTCTCTGGTCAACTGCATGGTCCCTAGGTCACTTCGAGTTTTAGTAAACCTGTGGAGTGTACCTAGATGTGTGCAGAACTTCAAGATGAAAACAAGAGAAGGCACCATCTTGAGAGGAAACCTGTAAAAAACCATAGTCATGACTACAGCCAGGAACACAAAGATAAGATTCCTGTACACCTGCAAATGCCTGTAACCAAATACTTATTTCAACAGTATTGTTAAAAGAAGTAAAAACATCCGAAGCTTGTAGTAGTGGTAGTAAAGATATAATTCGTTACTTGAAATACTGCATATAAAAGACAGCAATAATGAATGTTAGAGACAGAAAAATACCATTGTCATTTGAAGATCAAATGGTGTGGACTGTGGTAAGAATCACATCATCACTCACCTGGATATCACCAGAGTCCACGTGAATGAAGGTTGTTTGTCTCTCTCTCATGTCTTATGTTCAATCTGAAAAACACAGGGGACAACGAATGGAAATAACATAAGTTTTCACCTGGACTGCTGCAAATTCCACTGGTCACATCAGGTGACAGGGGAGGCAAATTGTATACCTGGATTAAGGCAGACCTCCATCACCCAAAACGTGGCTGGAAACAATCACATCTCTTGAGTGAATAACTGCAAAGAGCTCATGGTCATTACTGTGATGAGAAATAAGGATGAGTAGCCTGGAGAACTACAAAAGGCAGTCCCTTCCAAGGTTCAATATACTTGATCAGGAAAGTAGGAATGAGATACATGTTATGCTTAATAGTATCAGTAGTGAAACTGTCATATCTTACCTGAATTACTGCATAAAGAACATGGTAATGATACATGTTAGGGACAGGAGAGTCACTTACTTGATTGCTTGAAGATCAGCTGGTGGTTAGAAGTATATGAGAACTTACCTGGCTTAACTGCAGAGTCCCACGGAAATGATGAATGTTACTTCTCCATGATCTCTTCCTTCTCATCTGAAAGATCGGACGAGTTACTCCGAAAATTGCATTTGTCCCATCAGGTGACAGGGGACACTTGTAGTCTACCTGGGTTCCCGTAGAACTCCTTGGTCAGAACTTAGTTGCAGACAATCCTATCTCTTGAATGAATACCTGCAAAAAGCTCACGATCATTACCATGCTGAAAAATCATGATGACTTGCCTGGATATCTCTAAAACCTTCAGTCACTACCAATGTTAAATATAAATGATCAGTATAGTAGGAATCAGCAATATCTAATGCTTATTAGTACTGGCAGTGAAGTGTTATTTCTTACCTGAGTTACTGCAGAACGACATGGTCATGGTAAATGTTAGAGACAGAAAAATCACTTCCCATGGTCCTAGACGCTCGTGTACTGGCATTTGAATCACTGCATGACTTACCTGGATATCAGGAAAGTTTCACGGGAATGACCAGTGTTACTTTCTCCATGGTCTCTCCTCTGAAATCTGAAAAAGATAGGTGACAAGTGTGTTAAAAGACACATGGTTTTCCTGGGAAACTTGAAAAGTCCCTTGGTCAATCCTAGTATGAGGAAAGGCATGAAATCTAGCTGGATCCGTGCACAACTTCAGGGTGACAACATAATTAGAAACAGCAACATCTGTTGGGTGGACATCTGCAAAAACCCATGGTCACTACGGTGGTAAGGGACAGCATGATGACTTCACCTGGATACCTGCAAATCCTTCAGTCACTATGAGGCTAAGCATGTAATGTCACTTAGTTAGGAAGCAATGAAATCGCTGGCTGGTTAGTATCTCTAGTGACACTTTCATGCAAAACCTGAATTTCTGCAAAAAGAAGCGTGGTTACAAACAATTTTAGGGAAACCATTTTACTTGCTTTGGTTTCTAAAGATCAGATAGTGTGTGGTGTGTTTATGGCCCACATCATCACTTGCCTGGATATCAGCGAAGCCCGATGTTATTGACGATTGTTACTTTCTCAGTGATCCCTTCGTTAGAGTCTGAAAAACACCTATGACAGCCGTGTTTAAGGACATGTTCTTCTGGGACACCTGCAGATTACCTTGATCACAGGTAGCTACAGGGGACACATGAATTGTATCTGGATGCATGCAGAAGTCCAAAGTAAAAATGTAGTTAGTGTCAGCAGTTATCTCTTGGGTAGTAATCCGTCCATTGTCAGTACCATGGTGAGGAACACTATCACGACTTACCGGGATAGCTGCAATGTCTTCAGTCACTTCTAAGGTAATTACCTTATCACTAAACTTGGAATCAGTATGATCTTAGTTTTAGTGTTATTGGAAGTGACACTTTCATCTATTACCTGAATTCTTGTCCAAAAAAACTAACGTGTGAGAAGAAATGTTACGGAAACCTTCATCACTTACCTTGGTTTCTGAAGATCATGTGATCTGTGCGGTGGTTAAGGGCCACATTGTCACTTACCTGGATAACAGCAAAGTACACCATTAACATCTGTCATGAGGTTCACCATGATTTTTTCCCTAGAATGTAAAAAAAACACATATGACAAGTATTTAAGGACTCTTCCTTGGGTTTCCTGAAAATTCCCTAATATTCTCAAATGGTTAAGTGATCAACCACCAACTACCAACTGAAAGGTTGGTGGTTTGAACCCACCCAGAGGCACCTCAGAAAATAGGCCTGGTGACCTGCTTCTGAATGATCAGAGCCTTGAAATCCCTATGGAGCAGTTCTACTCTGCACACATGCAGTCACCATGAGTTGGAATCGATTTGATGGCAACTAACAACAACAACAACACCTCTACTTAGATACAAGTAGAACTCCAAAGTCCAAACATAGTTTTACTCAACAATATATCTTTAGTGAACATTCTCTAAAAGGTCTTAGTCACTGTTGTGGTGAGAAACACCATGATGATTGTCTTTATTACCTACTGCTGCTGTAACAGAAATACCACAAGTGGATGGCTTTAACAAAGAGAAATTTATTCTCTGAGAATTTAGGAGGCTAGAAGTCCAAATTCACAGTGTCAGCTCCATGGAAAGGCTTTCTCTCTCTGTCGGCTCTAGGGGAAGGTCTTTGTCATCAATCTTCCCCTGTCCTAGGTGCTTCTCAGCACAGGGACCTTGGGTCCAGAGGATGCGCTCTACTCCCATTGCTTTCTTGGTGGTATGAGGTTCCAATGTCTCTCTGCTCAATTCTCTCTTTTATGTCTCAAAAGAGATTGACTTAAGACACAATCTAATCTTGAAGATTAAGCCCTGACTCATTAACATAACAGCCCCTAATCCTACCTCATCAGCATCGTAGAGATAGGATTTACAACACATAGGAAAATCATATGAGATGACGAAATGGTGGACAGTCACACAATACTGGGAATCATGGCCTAGCCAAGTTGATACACATTTCTGGGAGACACAGTTCAATCCATAACAATGATTTGCCTGATTAACTGCAAATCCCTCAGTCACTACCAAGGTTAAACTCACATTATCAGTCAACTAAGAAAGAGTAAGGTCTCATGGTGACTAGTATTGTAAAGACACTATCATTTCTTAACGTAATCCTGTCATAGAAATCATGGTAATAATAAAGAGAAAGATCAGAGCGTCTGTACAGTAGATCAGTCCACCTCCATCTCTTACCTGGATACCAGCAAAATCCCATGTTAATGACCATTGTGAGGTTCACCGCCATCTGCTGACTACCCTTGAAAATCCTATGTTCACTACCATAATTAAAGACACATCATCTCTTCCTAAGACATCTGAAAATCCCATTGTCACTACCCAGGTTCAAGTAACCGTCATTACTTTCCCCCATACCTTTTAAATCCCATATTACTACACTTTTTAGTTTACCATTGTCTTTTAGGTGGCTACTTGAAAAATATGTTGGTCACACTACTGGTTTGTGACACATCATCTCTTAACTGGATACCTACAAGAGCCTTTAGAATCTACCAGGTTTAGAAATAAATTATCTCTTACATAAACCAGGTTTAGAAATAAATTATCTCTTACATGGATACCTACAAATTACCTCGATAAATTCCATTGCTAGTGACACGTCATCTCTAACTGGGATACCTGTAAAATACCTTGATACTACTGTTGTTATTTATGCATCATTTTTCCCCTGGATACCTATAAAATCCCTTGTTCACTGCTGTGGTGAAAGACACTATCATCTCTTTACTAGACCCCTGAAAAATCCCATGGTTACTGTTATCAATTGAATCGTGTCCCTCCCTCAAAAGAGAAATGTTAAAGTCCTAATCTCTGGTACCTAAATGTGGCCTTATGTGACAATGGGTCTTTCTGGATGTAATCAATTTATGATGATGTCATACTGCATTAGGGTAGGCCCTAATGCAGTGACTGGTGTCCTTCTAAGAGGGAAATTCAGATACGGAAGAGACACATACAGAAGAGAATGTGTGTAAAGATGAAGGCAGAGATTGGAGTGATGTGTCTACAAGGCAAGGAAGCAAAGGATAGCTAGTAATCACTACAAGCTAAGAGAGAGGCTTGGAACAGATCCTTCACTAGACCCTTCAAAGGGAGCAAGGCCCTAGTGACACATTGATTTCAGACTTCTAGCCTCCAGAATTATGAGAGAATAGAATTATTTTAGGGAGCCCTGGTGGCGCAGTGGTTAAGCGCTCGGCTGCGAACCAAAAAGTCGGTGGTTCGAACCTACCAGGCACTCCATGGGAGAAAGAGATGGCAGTCTGCTCCCATAAAGATTACAGCCTTGGAAACCCTATGGGACAGTTGTGCTCTATCCTCTAGGGTCACTACGAGTCAGAATGAACTACACAGCAACAGGTCAATGGGTATATATTTATCTTGTTTTAAACCACCCAGCTTGTGGTACTTTGTTATGGCAGCCCTAGAAAATTACTACAGTCACTATTGTGGTTAGGTTCACCTTCATACCTGGACTACCACAAAAGCCCATGCTCACTAATGTGGTAAGGGATTCCTTCAGCAAACTGTGCTGACCACAGTGGTGAGAGCCCCCAGCATCTCTTACCAGAACACCTGAGAAGTCCTATGGTCACTGAATCTCTTGGAGAGGCTTTCAAGGCTGTCCCTGCTCTGACTTCTGCCTGGTGGCCAGCCCCTGCCCATGCTCTTACCCATCATCCTTTGTGATGCAAACATTCTAAGCAGTTGCTCATCCCCAACATTCCTTCCTCCCCTGGTTACTTATGGGCAGTAGAATGCTCAAGCTAGCCCTTGCCACCTCATGAGAACTAATTACAGGCATCTCTTCACAAACTCAGTGTTTGGCGGCCTTGAAATTGGCTATAGTGGGAGTATTTCTGCCACAGAAATCGTCAAGGCTTTAGTTTTAGGAGTCAGTTATTAAACTTTTACCAGGATGTGCTGCAGAGTAAAGTAACGAATGAACAGGGAGAGGCACTACTGAGTAGTGGCAACTCAACCTCCTGTTTTCTCATGAATTTGATGTGGCTTTTGTGGATGAAGGGATGCGGCAGTTTGCTCTAATGTGTCCTAAAATACATTATTTTTCCACTTCATGAAAAAATGCTTGGATTATAGATTACTTATTACAATATTTCATGCTGGCCAGGGACTTCCATAATCTCAGTGTGTCCAAAGTGTAGAAACTTGCTGGAAAATACAAATAAATATTACTAGAGCTAGCAAAAGCTCAGTCTATATAGGCCACACCAATTTCCTTTCCTCGCCATGTTGATTTCTTACTGTGCTTTTTGTGACAACCTAAATTTCTATCGGTTACCACCTTTAGAGTTCATGGGATTCTTAGTGACTAATTCCTTTGACCAAAAAATCTAAACTCATTGCCGTTGAGTCAATTCTGAGTCATAGTGACCCTATAGGACAGAGTAGAACTGCCCCATAGGGTTTCCAAGGCTGTAATCTTTATGGAAGGAGACCGCCACATCTTTCTCCCATGGAATGGCTGGTGGGTTTGAACTGCTGACCTTTCTGTTAGCAGCCGAGTGCTTAGCCACTGCACCACCAGGGCTCCTTAATAGTACTGATACATTAAGCAGACAATGGTGATTTTAAATATAAAACTAATGTTATTGTTGTTGGCTGCCTTTGAGTCAGCTCTCAACTCAGGGCAACTCCATGTACAAAGGAACAGAACGCTGCCCAGTCCTACACCATCCCTATGACTGGTTGCAGATCGGACTGTTGAGATCCATACGGCTTTCACTGATTTTTCAAAGTTGATTGTCAGGCCTTTCTTCCTAGTCCATCTTAGTCTGGAAGCTCCGTTGAAACCTGTTCAGCATCATAGCAACACGCAAGCTTCAAATGACAGATGGGTGATGGCTGCGCATGAGGTGCATTGGCTGAGAATGGAAAACTGATAAACCACCAGGCAATTTCCCTTTTTAAAGAAAATGTTGTATTTCTTCACGATTATTCTTAGATACTACCCACGTCCACTCACCATGGTCAGCCAATGAAGCCATCAGTCACGAGAAGTAATGTTGGTGCCACAATGAAAGCACCACCAGGGTAATGGGCTGTCCCTGAGAATGCTTTTCTGTCTCCTAGACCCACTTCACACCCACTCCACCCTTTGCCTTTTGAGTCACTGGTGAAAAGATTACCTTCTGGTACCAGTGATCTTGTTTCATTCAAAAGGTTGAATTCACGTGGAATTATTTCCTGCCTTTCAGGGAATTAAATGCACTTTAGAATCAATATAATGTGCTGCCAACTGGGTTTTTATCTCCAAAACTCGTGGAGTCTGAATCACTTAAGCTTTGCCTTTATAATTTGATGTAAGTAGAGAAAATGTTTTGCAATCATATCTATTAGTGAGGCAGTGACAGTGAAACTGAAGGGCTTGCAGCTCTGTTTATCAGCATCTATCTGGCAGGAATTGATGGAATATCAGTTGAGATGTTTCAACAAACAGATGCAGCGCTGGAGATGCTCACTCGTCTATGCCAAAAAATAGGGAAGACAGCTTCCTGGCCAACTGACTGGAAGAGATCCATATTTATCCCTATTCCCAAGAAAGGTGATCCAACCAAATGTGGAAATTATAGAACAATATCATTAATATCACACACAAGCAAAATTTTGCTGAAGATCATTCAAAAGCAGCTGCAGCAGTATATCGACAGGGAACTGCCAGAAATTCAAGCTGGTTTCAGAAGACGACATGGAACCAGGGATATCATTGCTGATGTCAGATGGATCCTGGCTGAAACCAGAGAATACCAGAAGGATGTTTACCTGTGTTTTATTGACTATGCAAAGGCACTCGACTATGTGGATCATAACAAACTGTGGATAACACTGCAAGAATGGGAATTCCAGAACACTTAATTGTGCTCATGAGGAACCTTTACATAGATCAAGAGGCAGTTGTTCGGACAGAACAAGGGGATACTGATTGGTTTAAAGTCAGGAAAGGTGTGTGTCAGGGTTGTATCCTTTCACCATACCTATTCAATCTGTATGCTGAGCAAATAATCCGAGAAGCTGGACTATATGAAGAAGAATGGGGCATCAGGATTGGAGGAAGACTCATTAACAACCTGCGTTATGCAGATGACACAACCTTGCTTGCTGAAAGTGAAGAGGACTTGAAGCATTTACACAGCCTTCAGTATGGATTACACCTCAACATAAAGAAAACAAAAATCCTCACAACTGGACCAATGAGCAACATCATGATAAACAGAGAAAAGATTGAAGTTGTCAAGGATTTCATTTTACTTGGATCCACAATCAACAGCCATGGAAGCAGCAGTCAAGAAATCAAAAGAGGCATTGCATTGGGTAAATCTGCTGCAAAGGACCTCTTTAAAGTTTTGAAAAGCAAAGATGTCACCTTGAAGACTAAGGTGCGCCTTACCCAAGCCATGGTATTTTCAGTCACATCATATGCATGTGAAAGCTGGACAATGAATAAGGAAGACCAAAGAAGAGTTGACGCCTTTGAATTGTGGTGTTGGCGAAGAATATTGAATATACCATGGACTGCCAAAAGAACGAACAAATCTGTCTTGGAAGAAGTGCGGCCAGAATGCTCCTTAGAGGCAAGGATGGCGAGACTGCGTCTTACATACTTTGGACATGTTGTCAGGAGGGATCAGCCCCTGGAGAAGGACATCATGCTTGGCAGAGTAGAGGGTCAATGGAAAAGAGGAAGACCCTCAACGAGGTAGATTGACACAGTGGCTGCAACAATGAGCTCAAGCATAACAATGATTGTAAGGATGGCGCAGGACCGGGCAGTGTTTTGTTCTGTTGTGCATCGGGTCGCTATGAGTTGGAACCAACTCGACGGCACCTAACAACAACAACAACATCTGGCATCAAGATACAGTGGGCCCAGGTTTAGGCTGAGCAGAGAGTATGGTCAGGCACTTGGGCTTCGGCCCTGCCACACCCAGATTTAGCAAGGCTCCTTGTCTACGGCAGCCTCTGCTCCCTCTGAAGCCATGAGGGATGTCATGGTGATTTGTAAAACTAGATTGTGTGTTTACATATCTTATGTCTTGATTATTATGTCAGAATAAAATCACAGTACTCTATAACCATTATTATACATATTATGGGGTCCCTGGGTGGTACAGTTAAGCACTGGGCTGCTAATGGAAAGGTTGGAGGTTCAGACTTACTCAGACGTGCCTCAGAAGAAAGACCTGACAATCTGCTTCTGAAAGGTCACAGCCATGAAAACCCTATGGAGCACAGTTCTACTCTGCAACACATGGGGTCACCATGAGTTGGAATCGACTTGATGGCAACTGGTTTGGTTACTGGCTTATACATATATATGTTATATAATTAACCCGTTGCCATTGCGTTGATTCTGACTCATGGCACCCATATAGGACAGAGCAGAACTGCCCTCACAGAGTAAGGCTGTAATCCTTACAGAAGTAGACTGCCACATCTTTCTCCCATAGAGCAGGTGGTGGGTTCAAACCGCTGACCTTTTGGTTAGTAGCTGAGCTTATCCACGGCACTACTAGGGTTCCTTATGTTATATGATACATATTACATATCTTAGTAGAAATACTAACAACAATCATTTTGCATAATAAGTTTGGAACTCCTGGGATTAATACTAAAAATGACTCTTTTTGGTAGACCTCACTTATATAAAAAGACAATAAAAGGCAAATGAATAGAGACCAAAGTCTATCAGAGGTTACCAGGGGTTGGTGGGGCGGGGAGGGAAGGAGAGTTATTGCTTCTGGAGTACTGATTTTTGGTTTACAGCAATGGAAAAATTACATTGAATAAGGGTAGGGTTGCACAGCCAATTAATGCAATTGCTGTCAATAAGTTGTAAAAAAAAAAATCCATAAAAAGTAGAATTGACAGAAGTTGTGTGATAGATATATTTACAACAACAAGAACAAGAAGGAGCAGCTGCTGAGGCTGCTTATGTACAACCAAACACCTTGTGGGTTTTGGTTTCTTGGTTTGAAGGGTTAGGGTCATGGTTTCATGGGATATCCCAGTTAATTGGGCTAATATTATGCTTAGTGTTTCTCTTCTACCTCCTAGTTCATTGAGTAGTGCCTGGGGTCTTAAAAGCTTACAGCAGCCATCCAAGGTACAATTGATCTCTATTCACCTGGAGCAACAGAGGAAGAAGGAGAGTCAGGAATAGGAGGAGGACATGGAATGTGTGGCTAATTGCCTCCATGAACAACTGCCTCCTTTGCCATGAGACCAGAACTGGATGGTGCCCAGCTACCATTACTGAACATTTTGATCAAAGGTTCTTTTGCAGAATCCTGATCAAAAGGGGGAAACTGCAGAATAGAATTTCAAATTCTCATGGACTCCAAACTTTCTGGAGCCATGGAGGCTGGATGAACCCCTGAAACTACTGCCCTGAGATACTCTTTAAACCTTAAACCAAAAATATGCCCTGAAGTCTTCTTAAAACCAAACAATAGTTTAGCTTAACTAGTAAAAAATGTCCTCCTTGAGCATTATACTCTTTTAAGAACTATTTATATGGGATCAGATTGAGAACAGCAACTTGAAAGATTAGATAGGAACCTTGGGGGGCAGTGAGTGTATGTTAATGGGGGAGGAACAACTCAGAAAAGGAGGGTGAGGATGGTTGGATAACTCAAAGAATGTAATCAATGTCACTGAGTTGTACATATAGAAATGGTTGAACTGGTGTATGTTTTTGCTATGTATATTCTCAACAATAACAATAAAACTTTTTTTTAAGTGAACAAAGAGGATATGCACAAAATGAGAAACTGCCAAAAACAAATAATTTTTTTAAAAGGGGGAAATGAACAAGAAAAATCACACATAGACACACACACAAACATTCTCATACACACAAAACAGGCTGCCACTTCAAAGTTTTGGTATTTATCTTAAAAATGAAACCCAATTATGAATTCTGATTACTTAACTTCATTATCCTATCCCTTTTTTTAGAAGCAGACACCAGAGCAATCAGGTGTTCTGGACACAGTGGAAACTATCTTCATCTGTGTACGCAGATTTGTGAATCATTTAACAGATATTTATAAGACCCCTCATGGTTAGGTATGATGGAAAAGTCAAAGACTTCTTGTCTAGTTTTTGTGTTGGATTTTGTTTTGTTTTTGTTGCTGAAGTTTGGCATTTGGATGCACCAGTGTGCTCTTCTGGCATTTTTGTTAGTTTTTTCTATTTTTATAGGACGGTGTTGCCACACATCCAAGGGAATGGTTAAACATATTGTGAAGTAGTCATATGATAAATTATTGTGCAGCCTTTAAAAATCATACTTTAGAAAATATTGACTGACCTGCTAAAATGCCCATGAAATTGAAGGAAGAGGAAAAGATACATGATATGATATATACAGTGTAAACCTAATTATGCTTATAATGCATTATACATGCAAAAACATCAGTTACAAAGAAATACACTAAACATTTATCTCTGAGATAGAATAATGGGTGATTTTTATGTTCCTCCTTCAACTGTTGTAGCTTGTAGATTTCTAAAAGACACATATTGAGTTATTAACAGGAAAGGGAATACAAACTACCTTTAAAGTATCACTCTGTACTTTTCTTGTTTTATTTGACAAGAACAAGGTTGCCCCGTGGGACTGCTATTAAGATTAAACAGAAAAACATCTGTAAACCACATCTGCAGCTCAGTTCAAAAAACATTGGTCATCCACCCTCCATCAAGTCTACTTCTATAACTGTATCAAAAAAATCCACTGCCATCAAGTCAATTCCAACTTACAGCTACCCTACAGGACAGAGTAGAACTGCCTCATAGAGTTTCTAAGGAGTGGCTGGTGGATTTGAACTGCCGACCCTTTGGTTAGCAGCCAAAATCTTAACCACTGCACCACCAAACAAAAAAAAAAAATCTGTTGCCGTCGAGTTGATTCTGACTCACAGCAGCCCTACAGGACAGAGTAGGTCTGCCCCACAGGGTTTCCAAGGAGCAGCTGGTAAATTCAAACTGCTCACCTTTTGTTTAGCAGTCTGGGCTCCCTTCATTTGGAGCCCTTAACTTGTATCAATACCCTCAAATTTGGAGCTACCTTGTGTCATTACTCATTTTTACTTGTATAACCTTCCCACTAAATGGACTGGAATTTTTGCAAGGGTGTTTAACTCTTAGGACCCCAGTACCTAGTAAGTAACTCCTTATTCTAGTAAGTAGTTACTGTGAATCTTGACTTGTGGGCTTTGTGGAGCAAGATTTCAAGACTACAACCTTGGGCCTTATGAAAAAAGTGTGCAGAGTTGTAATACAAAAAATAATAACAGAGTTCAGAATTATGCGATCATTAGGATCTGGGTCTAACTGAGGAGGTAGGCCATAGGGCTAATTTCTCAGATTATAGCAAGGTTTCTCGACCTCAGCACTAGTGACAGTTTGGACATAATGATTTGTATATAATTCTTTGTTGTGGGGGCTGTTCTGTGCATTATAGGATGTTTAGCAGCATCCCTGGTCTACACCCACCACATGCCAGTAGCACCACCCCCCAATGTAGCAACCAGAAACTTCCAGATACTGCCAAAGGGTTGCCCCTCAAAGGAAACTACTTAATGGAGCCTTATCTGACTGAGGAGAAAGGCAATTAAACACCTCTTTACCCTTCTGTAGCCTTCTTGTCTAAGTTAAGGGAAGAAAAAAAAGGCTAAGAAATGGTTCTGAAGGCCACAGCCCAGGGATTCAGGCCCATTAAAAAAACTGAGATTTAATCATGAGATTACAGAACGCTCTTCCCTCCCCCACTCCTCCTTCTTGTTGGGTGCCATTCGGTTCCAGCTCATAGTTACCCCATGTGACTGAGTAAAACCACCTCATAGGGTTTCCAAGGCTGTAATCTTTCAGGAGCAGATTGGTAGGTATTTCTCCCATGGGTTTGAACGGCCAACCTTTTGATTAGCAGCTGAGCGCTTAACCATTTGCACCACCAGGGCTCCTTTGCACCACATTAAGCAGGACTCCAGTATAGTAAAGGTAGATTACAAGAAGTGCGGCCAGAATGCTCCACCAGGGCTCTGTACACACCTATTAAAAAAAAAAAAATTTTTAATAGGTTAGAAGGGCTAAAATCCAAACAACAACCATATGATCCAGCAATCACACTCCTAGGTATTTGCCTAACGAAGTTGAAAACTTATCTTCATATTGCACACAAATGTTTGTTGTTGTTGTTAGGTGTCGTCGAGTCGGTTCCAACTCATAGCAACCCTACGCACAACAGAACGAAACATTGCCCGGTCCTGCACCATCCCTTACAATCGTTATGCTTGAGCTCATTGTTGCAGCCACTGTGTCAGTCCACCTCGTTGAGGGTCTTCCTCTTTTCCGCTGACCCTCTACTCTGCCAAGCATGATGTCCTTCTCCAGGGGCTGATCCCTCCTGACAACATGTCCAAAGAATGCTCCTTAGAGGCAAGGATGGCGAGACTGCGTCTTACATACTTTGGACATAGATGAGTGAGCACCTCCAGCACTGCATCTGTTTGTGAAACATCTCAATTGATATTCCATCAATTCCTGGAGGCTTGTTTTTTGCCAATGTCTTCAGAGCAGCTTGGATTTCTTCCCTCAGTACCACTGGTTCCTGGTCATATGCCACCTCTTGAAATGGTTGAACATCGACTAAACCTTTTTGGTATAACGACTCTGTGTATTCCCTCCATCTTCTTTTGATGCTTCCTGTGTCGTTTAATATTTTCCCCATGGAACCCTTCACTATTGCAACTTGAGGCTTGAATTTTTTCTTCAGTTCTTTCAGCTTGAGAAATGCTGAGCGTGTTCTTCCCTTTTGGTTTTCCATCTTCAGCTCTTTGCACATGTCATTATAATACTTTACTTTGTCTTCTCGAGCTGCCCTTTGAAATCTTCTGTTCAGTTTTTTTACTTCATCAATTCTTCCTTTTGCTTTAGCTGCTCGACGCTCAAGAGCAAGTTTCAGAGTCTCCTCTGACATCCATCTTGGTCTCTTCTTTCTTTCCTGTCTTTTCAGTGACCTCTTGCTTTTTTCATTTTGTCCTTGATGTCATTCCACAACTCGTCTGGTCTTCGGTCACTAGTGTTCAATGCATCAAATCTATTCTTGAGATGATCTCTAAATTCAAGTGGGATATACTCAGGGTCATCTTTTGGCTGTCGTGGACTTGCTCTGTTTTTCTTCAGTTTCAGCTTGAGCAATTGATGGTCTGTTCCACAGTCGGCTCCTGGCCTTGTTCTGACTGATGATATTGAGTTTTTCCATTATCTCTTTCTGCAGGTGTAGTCAATTTGATTTCTGTGTGTTCCATCTGGTGAGGTCCATGTGTATAGTTGCCATTCATGTTGGTGAAAAAAGTATTTGCAATGAAGAAGTCATTGGTCTTGATTGAACTATCATTCAATCTCCAGCACAAATGTTTATAAAAGTTTTATTCATAATTGCCCAAAACTAGAAGCAACCAAGGTGTCCTTTAATAGGTGAATGGATAAACAAACTGTGGTACATCTATACAATGGAATATTATTCAGCAATAGCAAGAAACGAGCTAGCAAGCCACAGAAAGACATGGAAGAACCTTACATACATATTGATAAGTGAAAGAAGTCTGTCTGAAAAGGCTACATACTGTATGATTCCAACTATATGACATTTTGGGAAACACAAAACTATAAAAAAAAATTTTTTTTTTTTTAGAGACAATAAAAAGATCAGTGGTTGCCAGGGGCTTGGGGGACAGGGGAGGGATAAATTGGTGAAGCACAGGGAAATTTTAGTGTGGTGAAACTATTTTGTATGACAAATGGTGGATATATAACATCATGCATTTGTCAAAACCCATAGAACTCTACGACACAAAGGGTGAGCTCTAATGTATACTATGGACTTTAGTTAATAATAATATATCAGCATTGGTTCAATTTAATATAACAAATGTACCACACTGATGCAGGATGTTAATAATAGGAGAAACTGTCGGGGGGAGGGGGTATATAGGGAACTCTGTACTATTAGCTCAGTTTTTCTGTACACCTAAAACTGTTCTAAAAAATAAAGTCTGTGAATTAAAAAAAAAAAAAAGCTGCCAATTTCAAATACCCTCCAAACCTATCCCAATTAATGAGTCGAAGACTGCAGCTCTGTTCTTCCTGCTCAGTGTGTATCTCTCTCCTCAGCCTTCCTGATCTCCCTGCCGTGACTGTTCTAAGTGTCCCCTTTCCTTTCCTCTCCTCCCATCCCATGACGGGTGGCTGTGCTCTATTTTTTTCATTCAGTACTGGCCACCACAGTCCCCTCCTGTGCCCGCTGCAGACACTGCTCATCAATGCCAGCCCTCTCTTTCACTCAGCCTGGACATGGACAGCGTTTTGGAATCGGTATTAGCAGGTTCTTCAATCGGTTGGGGTTTAGCACATCAAGTGGTTACATTGTTCCAGGTTTCCAATTCATTCCACAGTAGGGATGTAAGGGCCTTGAGTTGCTCCTTGGGTCTTTTGTTGTTGTTGTTGGGGTGGGGAGCAAATGACCAATATTTGTTCTTATGGAAAAGGTTTTAGTTATTATTTTTTAAGACTATCTTGCTCCTAACCTACTTCATAGAAGTGGGACTTTTATGAGTAATGATAATATTCTCCTTCTTATAAGCTTAGTCACACTGGAAGCTCCCAACACTTGTGAAAATCTGACCTTTTCTGCTAGTTTTATGATATAAAGAGGGATTAGCAGACTTTTCTTGTAAAGAGCCAGACAGTAAATATTTTTGGCGTTAAAGGTCTCTGTCATGACGACTCAATCTGCTGTTGACAAATGGGCATGGCTGTGTTCTAATAAAACTTTATTTACAAGAACAGGTGGCAGGCCAGATTTGCTCCACAGGCCATAGTTTGCTAAAACCCAAACCCAGTGCCGTCGAGTCGATATATATATAGGGTCGTTATGAGTCAGAACAGGTTTAGTATATATAGGGAAACAGCAGCCATAGAACTTAACAGGTATTGGACTTGGATTCAAAAGACAGAGTTTCAATCCTCTGGCAAGTAAATTGATTCAGCTGAACATCCTCATTGTTGTGTGCTGTTGAGTCAGTTTCGACTTATAGTGACCCTGTGTGACAGAGTAGGACTGCCCCATAGGGTTTTCTTGGCTGTAATCTTTATGGGAGCAGATGCCAGGTCTTTGTCCCAAGGAGCCCCTGGTTAGGTTCAAATCACCAACCTTTTGGTTAGCAGCCAAGCACTTAACCATTGCACCACCAGGACTCCTTCAAACATCCACATTACACATAAAAATAACCCCTTCTCTTAGGATTTCACATGATATTTATGACAGTATATGAAAATACGGAGTCCTGGTGGCGCAATGGTTAAGCGCTCGAACCCCCCAGCTGCTCTGCGGGAGAAAGATGTGGCAGTCTGATACCATAAAGATTGCAGCCTCAGAAACCTTATGGGGCAGTTCTACTCTGTCCTATAAGGTTGCTATGAGTCGGAATCGACTCAATGACAATTGATTTGGTTTGGGGTTTATATAAAATTACAGAATACACCTCTAGGAATGTGTTGTAGCAGATGTTTTCCATGCTCTCCTCATATCCCCCAGCACCCATATGCCAGTGAGTACCTGCCAACGGCATCCATTTGCAAACACCTGTGCCCCCTCACGCTGCCCTGCGGGCTTTTCTCTTGACCCCAGAGTGGGGCAGGCCAGAAGTGAAGGAAAGTTTTCATCTCTAGGAGCAGCCCTCAGCCACTGATGGATGGCAGTAGGAGGAAAAGTACCCTGGCTTCCTTGCTTCTCAGTGTGGGGAGCTCTGAGGCATGTTCTCTGTTGTTCCCCAAAGTTCCCCTGGCAGGATTGAGCCTCAGTTGCCCTTGTCTGTAATCTGCTCTATACTGTGCCATTTTTCAGCTTCCTCCCCTCCCTGTCTCACTGTCAGAGCTTCCTGGGGTCACCTCTGCAATAAACCACTTGCACTAGGATCCTTGTGCTGGAGTCTACTTCTAGGGTAATCCAAAGTAAGGTTGAGGCCAAAGAACAGGCTTTCATAGGAGCCATTTTTATACATTTCCATGGTGAATACACTCAAGCCTAAGACTGATGGTGATAGAAGTTGTGAATCTAAAATGAGAAGATAGATGTAAGAATACAAAAGATAAAGCACGCCAGAAATATAAGGAGATAGCATTAATGTTATGGGAAATTGCTCTGTAAACACTGGCAGCTCACAGCTACCTATAAGCGTGGAGGCCTGCGGCAGCATGAATAATATAAAACAGTAGATGACTGAAAAATTAATAACAGATGGCATCAAAGTGTATCATGTGAAATTTGAGCCCTGTTTTTCATATTTTATTATGAATTTTTTTTCAAAAATAAAGTATGTAGAGTAACATAATATCCATATATAAACAAGCTGAAAGAAAAAAATGGTAACATTTTGCAGCGTTTGTTTTAGATCTCTTTTCAAAAACAAGCAAAATGTTACAGATAGAGTTGAATTTTCTTTTGTAATCCTAGCCTTTTCTAACTCCCTCCCTCCATTCCCAGAAGCAACCACACGCACTGAATTGGAGTACCTTTACTCCATATGTATGTTTCTATAAACAATATACACTACAGGGTTTTGTGATTTTAAGATTAACATAAATAGTATCATGTTGTTCAAAGCTTTCTGCAACTTGCGGTGTTCACTCAACACTTTGAGTCTCATCTACATTGATACGGATTCATTGAGGGTACTTACTTATGTTTAGGGAGAGCCTACCTTTACTCCGGAAGGAACCATTTTGGAGGACCTTTAATAAACCCTGGTGGTGTAGTGGTTAAGTGCTACAGCTGCTAACCAAAAAGTCGGCAGTTCGAATCCGCCAGGCACTCCTTGGAAACTCTATGGGGCAGTTCCACTCTGTCTTATAGGGTCGCTATGAGTCAGGATTGACTCGACGGCAGTGGGTTTGGGTTTTTTTGGTTTGCACACCCACGCTCTCACCCCCCACACACCCACACTTTCACCCACACCTACACGTTCACACTCACTCTCACACACCCGCACTCACCCCCACACTCACCCACACACCCACGCTCTCACCCCCCACACCCACTTTCACCCACACCTACATGTTCACACTCACACTCTCACCCTCACCCACACAAAAACCACTCACACCAACATGCTCACACACACTAGCTCTCACCCTCATCCACACACACCCACACTCACACAAAACCACTCACCCCCACACACACACCCACCCACGTCCACACATCCACTCACACATGGCTCACTTATTTCTCAACTAGGGGTGATTTTGTCTCCCAAGGACATTTGGCAATGTCTGGGGAGATACCACGACTGGGGGTGGGGAGGGGCCTGCTACTGGCATCTAGTGGAAAGAGGCCAGGAATGCTGCTCAGTACCCTACAATGCACAGGACAGTCCCCTACAACAAAGAATTATCTGATCGAAAATTTTAGTAGTGCCATGGTTGACAAACGCTGAAATGGATGAAGGCGAAGTACTCTACGTTCTTGAAGAATTTCTCGACGTGGGGAAGTAACCCAAATGTAGACCCTTCGAGCTGAGCAATATTACATGTTCTGCTTGGTGGATTCCTAGGACTGTGCCTCTTTACCCATTAGAGAATATTTCCTTCTTACATCTAGATTTTAGAACTTTTTTTTTATGGCTAAACATTATTGCTTATTTTGGGGGGTTCTGTGTATGTGCATTTGTTGTGTGTGTGTGTGTGTGTATGTATGTGTGTGTGAGAGAGAGAATATTATGCTGGGGTAAGGGGGAACGATAGACTTGGTATTTTCTATTCCTCATGCTGATGGAAAAATATAACAAGGAACTAAACTAGACTTGATGTAGCAGAAACGAACCATGTTTTGGGGTCCCAGACATGGTGTTAAAAGAAATTTTTTAGAGGGTAAAATCAAGACTCTCGTACAGATATAAAAATTAACATGTGATAAAGACTGTATTCAACTCATTAATATGGGCAATGGTAAGGTATTACATTATATTATATTACATTATATTATATAAGGTATTACATTATATTATATTACATTATATTATATTACATTATATTATATTACAGCCAGTTCAAAGGAGAATCTAAAGAACAGACCCAGTTATAGATCAGGAATATTGAAATGAATATGCAAATTGAGACCAAATGGCTACTTCCACAGTAGGGGAGGGAAGTGAATTGAACCTCTACCCCTCTACTGGTTGGGACAGAATTTGCAGGTCTATAGACAACAAGTGGAACCCTGGTGGTGCAGTGATTAAGAGCTATGGCTGCTAATCAAAAGGTCAGCAGTTTGAATCCATCAGCCGCTCCTTGGAAACTGTATGAGGCAGTTCTACTCTGTCCTAGAGGGTCACTATGAGTTGGAATTGACACAATGGGTTTGTTTTTGGTTTACACAACAAGTATTTTGCATTGCTCTCAGCTATCAACAATTTACAGAACTATAATAGAATCAGAGAACCCAGAGGGTGCCCTCTCCCCTAGACAATGCACTTTTCCATTGAAGTACACATTCTCCCCTACAATGGGGTCATTTTAAGACTGTATCAGGCTTTGGAAAATCTACTGCCTACTACTGTGATTATCTTGTTCAGGCCATTGAGCTCAGACTGATCCTGTTGAGTGAGTATAGGATTTCCACCACCCTCCCACAGGGAATGGATATTCCTCTTGTCATTCTGGGAAGAGGAAAATTCAGGGCAGTAAATAAAGCCAGGCTCAGGATGGGGAAGTTTAAAGGACTCGTTCTTTCTTTAATTGGAGAGTAATGAGGACTGAACTCCAAGATAGGGAGATACCTGGAGTTGCTTGGTTCCTCTTGAACTGGCCTCCTGCTGCTGGAGGGGCTGCTGGGAATTAGGCAGGGTAGGGCTGCTAGGAATTAGGCAGGGTTTCATTTTTGGGGTTTGAATTGTCAGCTCTAAAGATTCTACTTCTCTTGGCTATTGTAAGTTATTCTCTGTTTTCAGTTTCCTTTTCCCAGAGCCTTCAGGATATGCTTTTAAAAAGCATGGCTCCATCACAGTTTAGAGACGCACTAGCCTTGGTTTGAGATGGCAGCAAGGATGGAGCCATAGTGGTCTCCAGGGAGGATAAGATGCCCAGCAGCATCACTGTCCAGAAAGGAGGTGGTGTGGAAGACCAAGAGGCAGGGGTAAAAAATGGCAACTGGTCCTGGGTATTTATGAGGCATTGCCCTGGGGACTGCAGAAATAACTCGGGAAACAATTTGAGGAGGGCCTGTTTCCAGCAGTTTTACTGACTCGAGCATGCCACAGTAGTTTGAGTTTGAGATGGAAGTGTGACTTAATTTTGTTGTCACAGACTGAGAAAGCCTGGGATTAAGGTTAGCAGTTATTTTTGGAACATTTTATAAAGTCATGAAAGATTGGAAACAACAGTGATAAAGGTGATGGGATAAAAATATGCCATCCTTTAGAAGTAAAATCCAAGTGCTAATTTGGTTAGGAAAAGGTGACCACAGCATCAAGATTTAATGAGCAACGAGGCTGAATCTACAGTGAGAAAAATTCATGAGTCTGCTGCTTCAGTTCCACAGAGGGCTTAATCACCTACAAATCTGAGTTAGTAAGCATCTTACTCAGAATTCATTGCATAAGCCTGTTATAGGGAGTGCTTCTTGTTTCGTGCAGCAGATTCAAAGGCAGGTAATTTCTTTTATGTTTAGTTCTATAATCTTAAGTCCCGGATCATAAGAATTCACTTTCTTGACTAATTTATTTACTGATAATTAGTACTACCCTAAGCCTAAATTTTATAATGCCCAGCCTAAACATCAAGGATTGTTAGATATGTCATTAGCCTTAAGTGGAATTTGCACCAGAGAGACAGTAGGGTATGGTGGAAAGATCCAAAACCTTGGTTCCAAATTTCAGCCTGCTGCTTACTAGCTACAACATCTTGAATCCCTTGAATCTCACCATACCGAATCTCACTAGGTTTTTATTTAATCATATGTCAACAGAGGGGTTTGGCCAGATGACTCCTAAGGAAGGGTTCACGTAGCTCTATAAAGAAATGATGGCCCAGAACACTCCCAGTTTTGCCAGTGGCAGAAGAGCAGACATAATATGAAAAGGGAAGAACCAGGGAGTAGGAGAGTACCTCTTTTTTTCTTTCTAAATTATTAACTAAACATCAAGGCCTTTTCTTTTGAATGTTTTTTGAGATATCTTTGAAATTTGTCTTTTGTTCTCTTTATACCAATAGCTCCTTCATGTACAAAGAGTAGAATAGCTAAATAACTTAAAATAATAATGAGGAAACAATTTACAACTATTAAAGCTATTAAAAATCAAAGGAAAAAGAAAAAATCTTGTATGTTGTCAAAGCTTTAGGAGAATAGCAACACACATGGCTGATGTTGTCATTGGTAAAACCCTTTCAGAAGACATTTTAATATACATAGTAAGTATCTTACATCTGTTTATACCTTTTGACTCAGTAAACTCTATTTCACATTTACATTATGGAAGTATTTCTCCAATTTTAAGTATCAATTTAAGATGCCACATCAATTTAAAAATAACTTTTTATAGGGAAAAAATACTGTCATCTTGATAATAAAATGTATCCTGATACCTATTGAAAAAAGAAAAACGTGTATCTTGGAAGTGAAGAAATATAAAAATTCAAAAGGAGAAAAATACATACGTATGAAGACTTTCACAACAGTTATTTACAATAAGATAAACCAGCATTTGCATCCAATAAGGAAATGATTAAATAAATATGTAGTTTGTAAATACAATGGGAAGTAACATGGCTATTAAAATTTTTATGATGAAAATGTAAAATCAAGGAAAAGTGTTTCTACTAACATTCCCATCTTGATAGATAATCTCTTCCCTGTGGTTTTCCTTGGGTCTGGTTTTCTTCCCTCCCTGGCATAGCGGGTAATTTTGCATTTAGCTGGGCAGCCAGGAAGAAGCCACGTTGAGATTTTCAGGAATGACAAGTAATGTGTTTATACAGTCACTTCCGTTCCCTTTCATGAGTAAAGAGTATAATTATGTAGCCACTGAAGGCCAGAGCCAATAAAGCAGTCACTCTTGGGCTCTATTCCTGAATCCTGCCCAGACTTGCAGGAACTAAATACTTCTGAGGAAGGGAAGGGGGGCTGGTGAGAATACAGCATCCTGGTAGCTGGCAACAAACCTCAGCATCTTGGGGATGCTGATACTTCTCTCTCTTCACATGGTGCTATAGCTCTGCCAGAATTCTAATTTCAGTCTAGGAATTAGTTAGACTTTCCAGTTTAAAGCACTGGCAGCCCTGAGGAATTTACTGGTTTGTCACGTTATAGCATGGAGTAAATATATATGGGCACATCAAGCACTGGCTTTACGTACAGGTGTTATCTGCCTTAAGGAAACTCAATCTATGAAAATCCAATACTCAAACAAGTAGGATACCCACTAGGCCAGGAGTCACCTCTCATTTGCTGTACTTTCTCATCTCTTGCTCCATAAATCTGGCTCTCACCAGAATGCTTAACATACTGATCATTCATATCTCTCTATATATGAAATACATATTTGAAAAAAATTCAAATAATTTCAAAATGCAAAGTTTAAAAATAGTAACATGTATTTATAGTACTATTTTTATATAGTATGTATATTGTATATATGTTACGCATTGCCATGGAGTCGATTCTGACTCATAGCCACCCTATAAGACAGAGTAGAACTGCCGCATAGGGTTTCCAAGGAGCAGCTGGTGGATTTGAACTGCCAACCTTTTGGTTAGCAGCTGAGTGCTTAACCTCTGTGCCACTCCATATATATTTTACTATACATAATATTTTTGTAATTAAAAAATTTTTATTTTATAATTTATATATTGTTTATAACTACTTTTAAACTTTGCGTTTTGAAATTATTTTAAATATACTGAACATTTGCAAGAACAATACAAAGAGTTCCCATATATCTTTTACCCAGTTCCACCAGTTATTAACATTTTGCCAGATTGTTTTCTCTTCTATACATATATGGAAACCCTGGTGGCGTAGTAGTTAAGAGCTACAGCTGCTAACCAAAAGGTCGGCAGTTCAAATCCACCAGCTGCTCCTTGGAAATCCTATGGGACAGTTCTACTCTGTCCTGTAGGGTCACTATGAGTCGGAATGCACTCGACAGCAACAGGTTTGGTTTTGGTTTTACCCAGAGGTACTTCAATATTTCCTAAGAACAATGGCACTCTCTAACATAACCATGGTAGAATTCCAAATTTTGAAAATTTGACAGTGATCCATCCAGTACTATTATCTAATAAATAATCCTAATTCTGATTTTGCCAAGTCTCAATAATTTTTTAAATTAAACCAAATTATTTTTGTTAAAAAGGGTTTTTAAACAAAATAAGTTATAATTTGATTTCCTTTTCACACATGCACTACCTTATAACCATATTTACAGTAATTATCCAGACTTACTTCCTATAATTAGTTTCCACACTCACCATCAGGACTTCTACCAGGTACTTCTGCTCCAAAAGTTTTTGAATAATCTTTCAGTGGTCTATAGTACATCTGTGAGTGATTTATATCGGAGAGGGTAGACTCTTCATAGCTCACATAGAAATGATGATTATTTCTGTGGATTTCATACATGACTTAATATGTAATTACTGAGCCACACACAACCTTTCCCCCTCAACATATATACTTTGTGTCCTCGTATCCTGTTACTCTGTGGCATTCAGGAGAAGCCTGATTTTGTACATTCGTGGCTAATCTTTTTTCTTCCTGAATATCTGTGGCATTCTTTATCTTTGAAATTCAAAAAGTTAGCCGTTCACATCCAAGTACTGGACAATTTTTTTTGACCCTGGCAAGACCTTTTCATCTGAAGATTAAAGTTTTTCAACTCAAGAAAACTTTATTCTCTTCTCCAATTGCTTTTCTTCCATTTGTTCTGGAATTATCTTTTAGTCATGTCCATAATCCAGATATTGGATCTCCATTACCTCTCTTACCTATTTTTCTTAGATTGCTATTACATAGGTCTTAGGATATGTTTATCCTCTGACTAAAGGTAACAATCATGCCTCGCTACTCGGTAAAATTTCTTGCCTTCCTTCATGACCTCCTCAGTCTATTTTTCAGTGAATAAATGACTTTCTAAAATTTCTGAATGTTCCATACACAGCTTATCTCCTAGTAAAATTACTTCCAGTTACTAATGTGATCGGCAGCCATCTTTCCCTCCCTTCTAATTCACCATTTAATCAAAATGTGAGGTAGTCGGAGAGAGGCAAAGGCAACTCAGAGAGAGGCAAAGTTTTCCAGGTTTCTTATTTCGTGGAACTAGGCAGGGTGAGGGGAAGCCAACCAAAGTTCTTTGGCTATGAAACTTTGTTTACTCTGACGCTGACGACCGTTAGCGGCCGAGCACTCTCAGCCATTTCCGGCAGCTGATGGGGCTCGCGCAAGCACACCGGAAGAAAAAGAAGAAGTCACTGTCGACGGATGTTAGCCGGAATCCCATCGTGCAACACCCGGAGGTTGCTCGTGCAGTGCCCGGATGTGGTGCATGTAATTATAGGTGCAGGTAGAAGTGGCGGGAGTCTCCGCAGATACGGGTGTCCGTAACAGCCAGGCCAGGGGTTTTGAGGGCTCAGCTGGGCTCATATCAGAACCTGGAGCCGGGTCCAGGGGCCAACGGAGCACCGTAGGGCCTTAACAGCAACATCTAAATAATTTTTTTTAATAGCAATTCCCACCCTCACCCAATCCCAGACCCCCATCTAGAATCACACATTGCATTTGACTCTAACGTCTATTTAGTCATCTTTATGTGGGAGCAGTTCCATAGCATTTCTTTAGTATTGACATTTTTGAAGAATACAGGGAAGTTTTTAGGTAACATGTCCCTCAGGGTTGTCTGGTATTTTCTCGTTATTTTCAGGTTATGAATTTTTGGCAGGGGAATTTAAGTGATATTGCCTCCTCGGTATATTATATCGGGAGCACACGGCATCAGTTTAATGTCAACTTTAAATCATTTGGTAAGGTGGAGTCCTCCAGGTTTCTGCACTGTAAATGTAGCTTTTTCCCATTAGTAATTAATAATACGTGAGGAGCCACTTTGAGACTGGAAACCAAGATCTACTTTAGCTCCTGCCCCACCTGGGTACTCCACAGGCACTGTAATCACACATATCAAGAACCAACCTCTTTAGGTTCATCGCACCTTGCCCTTCTTTCTAAATTTCCTCTCTCAGGTAGTGGTATCATCATCTACCCAGTTCTCCCCCCTAGACATCTCAGGCATCTTTAACATCCTCTTCTCCCTACATCCAAAGTCCTACTGATTCTGTCTCAGAAACATCAAATGAGGTCCCTCCTCAGTACTTCAATAGCCTCCTAACTGACCTCTGTGCTTCTAGGATTAAAAAAAAAATTCTGTTTATTCTAGTCCCTCCACCATTGCTATGGCTAGATTCCTCATTGGTGGGTGACTTTCCTCCAAGCAGCAATACTGGCACCTAAGCTGCTTCTGTCTTGTGGCTCTGCCATTTTCAACATACGACTTCCAAGGTCACAGGGAAATAGAGCATATGGAGGATCAATCATGCTTGGAGGTATTTAGTTGGCCAGGCCTGGAAGTTACTGACTTCACTCCTGTCTGCATTCCATTGGCCAGAATGCAGTCACATGGCCACACCTAACTCCAAGGGTAGCTGGGAAATGTAGTCTAATTGGGTGCTTGGGGGAATAGGAAAGGGGTTTGCTCAACAGTTAACAGTCTATCCCAAGAAGGCCCAGTCTCCTGTGTCTCCTTTATCAATTCCTAGAGGCCTGTTCTGTGAAAAGTTATGGTTGTAACTATGAGCCCAGGCTAGAAAAGACTTAATTGTCAAAACAAAAACCTTAATGCATTAATGCACAGTGCTTACTAAAGAATGAAGGAGGTAAAATATAGCAAGGTTGAAAACAGAATGACTTTATAAGTTCTTCCTGAGTTAGATAAAAATTAAATTAAATTAAAAAATCTATGTTTATTAAGGCTTGTAACTATTTCAAATTTTGCTGTCATTATAACATGAAGAGCTGTCATTTTACCTGATCCTTGAAAACTCAAAAGAGTTGATTTGTACCATGGATACTAAGAAATGTTATGGCATAAATGTTGCTGTGGAATGCTTGACAGAGGTAGCCTAGCTGAAGAAAAAGCCACTCAGGTGGAGGCAATTAAATGTGATTGTGATTAAATGACTCAGCTGGGGGTTAGGGAACCCATCACAAAACCAAGGAAGCAGAAGGGATTGTGTAGCAGTAGTGTTACGTGATTAGACCTAAGAAGTAGCTGGCTTGTCTCAGAGGCAACCAATCTGAAGCCTTTCTGGGCAAATGGAGAACTGGAGTTTTGTGGAAAAAAGAAGGATCCAGAAAAGCAGGCCTCACATAGCGGTAGCCAAAATGGAATGAGGAAAGAGGAGGGAAGAACTGCTTCTTCTTTGTCTGTGTCGTGGTTAGCCTATCCATTGAATTGCTAAAACTGCAAACACCTCTTTGTTTATGATGAATGAGGTCAGGAAATCTCATGGGCTCCACATAAATGAACGGAAATGCCTAGAAAGTCATCTTATTTCCCCAAGAAGTGCCCTCTCCCCATGCCTTTGTGTGAGGGGAGTTAATCAGGCAGCCTTTCCTGAAAGAGGAAGCACAAAATGATAACATCTGCCATCACTGAGCTTATGGCATGTCCCGGGGACTCTAGGAGGCACTTATCCAAGTGAGCCCTGTTTCAGGTGATGACGAAAGGAACTCACTTGCTACATTTTTTTTGTGTGTGTTTTATGATTCTGCTAAATGAATAAGATATTTCAATCCACATTAAAAGAGAGCAATTTTCGAGGGCAGTGGGTACATGTGTACAGCTCTACAAATTTTCACAAAGCGAGCATACTTGTGTAAACAGAACTCAGATGGAGACACTGACTGTTACCTACACCCCTGAAGCCTCTCTTGTGGCCCCTTCCCATCACTATGCCCCTTGTTGCACCAAGGGTAACCACTAGACTGACTTCTAACAGCACCGCGTAGTGTTGCCTGGTTTTTATACTTCATAGAAATGAAACCATAATGCATTTCATTTGTGTCTGGCTTCTTTCACACAAGGCTATGTTTGTGAGATTCAAGTTACTGGAAAATTTGAAACTCAAAGGTTCAGTTCTTGTTTATCCCTTTTGAGGTTTTTAGTAAATGGTATGGGGAAAAGAAGAAAAATATTTCTTTTAGAAATGTTGACTCTCGGAGAACCTAAGAATCCAGTCCTTGTAGTTTAGACAGCACTATTTTTTTTACTTGTTCTGGGTTTTCTTTTTCTTAGAAATTAAGCTCTGGTTATAATTCTGTTGCCTGTCAAGAGTTAGGGTTGAATACAGTGATGCTGTGGGCTTGGATGTTTTGGATGCTTTGCAGAGAAATTGTATCTGAGCTCTTAAAAGCAATTGTACTTGGAAGGTACACTTAGTACTGTTAGTCAAAGCAACCCGAACATCATACCTGCGTGTTTGAAGTCAACCAGAATGTATGAGACACAGTACTTGTTTAAAATTCTTTTCTGTTGCTGCTTTTCTGTGTTAACATGCTTTAAAATGCAGTCAAAAGGTGTCAACATGGTACAGTGGGAAGAATGCTCAACCAGGGTTAAGACGCATTTTGAGTTCTGACCACAGGCTCACATAGCTTTGTCTCACACACTCTCTGAGCCTCATTTGCCCTCATCTCTCAGGCTTGGTTTTGCGGACCAGACTGAGATGATGTGTGAAAAAGGCTTCACAACCTACACTGACACGCACTTGCAAGCTATCCCCACGTCATTGTACTCTTGTGCTCCATGCTGGCTTGTTTTATTCACGGTAGATTTCATTCCTGTCTGCCTAGCACTATTTTCCATGACTTTCTCTCCCTGATGGCCAATTTTCCTGTCCCACCCATCCTTCAAGGCCTAGCTCATGCTCCAAAGTTTCCATAAAGCCTCTGCCATATGCACACCCATTCCTTTCTCTCTCTTCTTTGGACTCTTATTTCCTGATGGTCAATGTTGCCTTTCTTTGTTTGCTGTTTTCTTTTCTCAAATAGGTTATAAATTCCACGAGAAAAAAAGCATCTTATTTGGGGGATTCATCATCTTAAAAAGGACACAATAGGTATTTCCATACATAATGTTGATTGCTTATGAGTTGTTTTTTTTTAGGAAGGAATAAAAATCAATGGTGTGTTGGTAAACCAGTTCTCCAAAATAATAATAATATGATAATTGTAATTATAATCTCACCATAACCACCAATTGCTGTTGAGTCAGTTCTGATTCATGGAGACCCTATGTGTGTCAGAGCAGCACTGTGCTCCAGAGGGTTTTCAATGGCTGATTTTTTGGAAATAGATTGCCAAGACTTTCTTCCAAGGCACCTCTGAATGGACTGGAACTTCCCACCTTTTGGTCAGCAGCCAAGTGCAGTAACTGTTTATACCATTCAAGGATTCTAATAATAATAATAGCCTTGATTTGTAGCATTTGCTGATTCCCATGGGGTATGGCGTAAGTACTCCCATCATAATTATTTCAAGCTACCAACATTGTGTCAACCAACTCACAAAATTCCTGAACCTAGAAACCAGTGCCTAATTTTTCTGAAGCATCTTGTTCTGTCATGCATGCCAAATACCATAAAGTGATCATCTGTATCATGTGTGACTTGGTGTCACCTTAGTTAAAAAATCCCATTCTCCTAACCACAGTGCTGTGCTCCAATTTTAATCTTAAATGTGAAAATGTTTCCACCGTGGAAAATTTCTCCCCAGCCTCTTGAAGCTTTGAATAGAGGGCTATCAATTGCTGAGGCTCATGAGAAGGGTCACCAAAGCTGTAGGAGAGTGGTCAGGGCTCCAGGACAGTGTGGGAGGGAGGCTGGGGTCCAGAGAATCTTCAGTAAATAAGATGTAGACGCCTTTGGTGGAAGTCCGGCGGGTTGAGAGCTAGAAGTGACCTAAGGAAGCACCTGGCTTGATTGGTTTTGTTTTAAGGTAGATCTGAATTTGAGTGCTGGCCCTGCAGCTGGGTACTGCAGAGTGGGTGACCCTGCTGAATTGCTTAACCTCTTTGTTCTCAGTGCCTAGAATTTTGTGTCTGCTTTGAATATTATCCAAAACAAAAACAAACCTAACCCTTTGCTGTCAAGTTGATTCCAACTCATAGCAACCCTGTAGGACCGAGTAGAACTGCCCTGTAGGGTTTCCAAGGCCGTAATCTTTGCAGAAGCAGACTGCTGTGTGTTTCTCCCATGGAGCAACTGGTAGGTTCAAACTGCCAACCTTTCAGTTAATAGCCGAGCATTTAACTACTGCGCCACAGGGCTCCTTTGAGCCTTATATAAGGTAATAAATGTAGAATGCATTAAACACATATCCAACAAATACCTTCTCTCCTCATCCTCCCCTCATTTCACAAACAAGGAAACTGAGGCCCAGAGATGTGAAGAGTTGGGTGCAAGGTCACATGCCTAGCTGATTCCCACCAGTGGAGGGTGGTACATCAGTCCTCTGGCCTCCATTTTTATGATGGATTTCATTGGGCAGAAATGACACTTCTGGCCTTTCTCTCTACTCTCACTCAACTATCCCTGAAGAAGAGGAGTGACTTATCTGATTGAAGAAACTGGACAGATGAGCTAAGTGGACTCAACTCAGCCTCTTCTTTTTTTCCTCTTTTGGCATTTTCTTGTCCAAGACTAAGTGATACTTAGGGTGATATGGTCAGGGCCAAGGTCTACCTTCTTTAGAGTTTGGGTCTTACGGCCATTCTCTATCCTCCCTATTGGAATTTGATAGGCACGAAGCCATAATTCTGGATGTGTGTTTCCTTTGCAGATCCAAGTCTCCCTTGTGTAGTTTGATTGGAAGTCTAACCTTGGGCTGGGGCTGAGTGTGGTCGGGAGGTGAGTGAGGAATGTAAGACCAGAATCACTTATATGACACTTAAAGGGCTGGCTGTATCATAGAATTGAGAGTTTTTCAAATTTCAGAAAAGCAATGAGGTGCACATGCTATGCCCATACATAATACCTGCAAGTTCTATGGTAGCACTCCAACATCAAGCCCTTACTAATTCTCAACAGCACATGTAAATATCCATGCTAAGTAGAATAACCCCCACGTGTCTGTCAGTTTGTCGTACTGTGGGGGCTTGTGTATTGCTGTGAAGCTGGAAGCTATGCCACCAGTATTCAGATACCAGCAGGGTCACCCATGGAGGACAGGTTTCAGCTGAGCTTCCAGACTAAGACAGACTAGGAAGAAGGACCCGGCAGTCTATTTCTGAAAAGCATTAGCCAGTGAAAACCTTACGAATAGCAGTGGAACATTGTCTGATATAATGCTGGAAGATGCGCCCCCCAGGTTGGAAGGCACTCAAAAGATGACTGGGGAAGAGCTGCCTCCTCAAGGTAGAGTCAGCCTTAATGACGTGGATGGAGTAAAGCTTTCGGGACCTTCATCTGCTGATGTGGCACGACTCCAAATGAGAAGAAACAGCTACAAATATCCATTAATAATCGGAACCTGGAATGTAAGAAGTATGAATCTAGGAAAATTGGAAATCGTCAAAAATGAAATGAAACGCATAAACATTGATATCCTAGGCATTAGTGAGCTGAAATGGACTGGTGTTGGCCATTTTGAATTGGACAATCACATAGTCTACTATGCTGGGAATGACAACTCGAAAAGGAATGGTGTTGCATTCATCCTCAAAAGGAGAGTTTCAAGATCTATCCTGAAGTACAACGCTGTCAGTGATAGGATACTATCCATACACCTACAAGGAAGACCAGTTAATATGACTATTATTCAAATTTACACACCAACCACTAGGGCTAAAGATAAAGAAATAGAAGATTTTTATCAGCTGCTGCAGTCTGAAATTGATCGAACATGCAATCAAGATGCATTGATAATTACTGGCGATTGGAACGCGAAAGTCAGAAACAAAGAAGAAGGATCAGTAGTTGGAAAATGTGGCCTTGGTGATAGAAATAATGCCGGAGATCAAATGATAGAATTTTGCAAGACCAACGACTTCTTCATTGCAAATACCTTCTTTCACCAACATAAACGGCGACTATACACATGGACCTTGCCAGATGGAACACACAGAAATCAAATTGACTACATCTGTGGAAAGAGATGATGGAAAAGCTCAATATCATCAGTCAGAACAAGGCCAGGGGCCGACTGTGGAACAGACCATCAATTGCTCATATGCAAGTTCAAGCTGAAACTGAAGAAAATCAGAGCAAGTCCATGTGAGCCAAAATATGACCTTGAGTATATCCCACCTGAATTTAGAGGCCATCTCAAGAATAGATTTGACACATTGAGCACTAGTGACCAAAGACCAGACGAGTTGTGGAATGACATCAAGGACATCACCCATGAAGAAAGCAAGAGGCCACTGAAAAGACAGGAAAGAAAGAAAACACCAAGATGGATGTCAGAGGAGACTCTGAAACTTGCTCCTGAGCATCGAGCAGCTAAAGCAAAAGGAAGAATTGATGAAGTAAAAGAACTGAACAGAAGATTTCAAAGGGCAGCTCGAGAAGACAAAGTAAAGTATTATAATGACACGTGCAAAGAGCTGGAGATGGAAGACCAAAAGGGAAGAACACGCTCAGCATTTCTCAAGCTGAAAGAACTGAAGAAAAAATTCAAGCCTCGAGTTGCAGTAGTGAAGGATTCCATGGGGAAAATATTAAATGATGCAGGAAGCATCAAAAGAAGATGGAAGGAATACACAGAGTCATTATACCAAAAAGGATTAGTCGATATTCAAACATTTCAAGAGGTGGCATATGATCAGGAACTGATGGTACTGAAGGAAGAAGTCCAAGCTTCTCTGAAGGCATTGGCAAAAAACAAGGCTCCAGGAATTGATGGAATATCAATTGAGATGTTTCAACAAACAGATGCAGGGCTAGAGGTGCTCACTCGTCTATGCCAGGAAATATGGAAGACAGCTTCCTGGCCAACTGACTGGAAGAAATCCATATTTATGCCTATTCCCAAGAAAGGTGATCCGACTGAATATGGAAATTATAGAACAATATCATTAATATCACACACAAGCAAAGATCATTCAAAAACGGCTGCAGCAGTATACCGACAGGGAACTGCCAGAAATTCAGGCCAGTTTCAGAAGAGGACATGGAACCAGGGATATCACTGCTGATGTCAGATGGATCCTGGCTGAGAGCAGAGAATACCAGAAGGATGTTTACCTGTGTTTTATTGACTATGCAAAGGCATTCAACTGTGTGGATCATAACAAACTGTGGATAACACTGCAAGAATGGGAATTCCAGAACACTTAATTGTGCTCATGAGGAAACTTTACATAGAGCAAGAGGCAGTTGTTCGGACAGAACAAGGGGATACTGATTGGTTTAAAGTCAGGCAAGGTGTGCATCAGGGTTGTATTCTTTCACCATATGTATTTAACCTGTATGCTGAACAAATAATCCGAGAAGCTGGACTATATGAAGAAGAACGGGGCATCAAGATTGGAGGAAGGCTCATTAACAACCTGCGTTATGCAGATGACACAACCTTGCTTGCTGAAAGTGAAGAGGACTTGAAGCACTTACTAATGAAGATCAGAGACCACAGCCTTCAGTATGGATTGCACCTCAACATAAAGAAAACAAAAATCCTCACAACTGGACCAATGAGCAACATCATGATAAACGGAGAAAAGATTGAAGTTGCCAAGGATTTCATTTTACTTGGAGCCACAATCAACAGCCACGGAAGCAGCAGTCAAGAAATCAAAAGATGCATTGCATTGGGCAAATTTTCTGCAAAAGACCTCTTCAAAGTGTTGAAGAGCAAAGATGTCACCCTGAAGACTAAGGTGTGCCTTACCCAAGCCATGGTATTTTCAATCGCATCATATGCATGTGAAAGCTGGACAATGAATAAGGAAGACTGAAGAAGAGTTGATGCCTTTGAATTGTGGTGTTGGCGAAGAATATTGAATATACCATGGACTGCCAAAAAAACGAACAAATCTGTCTTGGAAGAAGTACAGCCAGAATGCTCCTTAGAGGCAAGGATGGCGGGACTGTGTCTTACATACTTTGGACATGTTGTCAGGAGGGATCAGCCGCTAGAGAAGGACATCATGCTTGGCAGAGTACAGGGTCAGCGGAAAAGAGGAAGACCCTCAACGAGGTGGATTGACACAGTGGCTGCAACAATGAGCTCAAGCATAACAACGATTTTAAGGATGGTGCAGGACCGGGCAGCGTTTTGTTCTGTTGTGTATAAGGTCGCTATGAGTCAGAACCGACTCGATGGCACCTAACAACAACACAAGTAGAATAAATAAAGACCAAAATTATCACATCTTAGTTCAGGCCAGGTTTCACCAACAAATGAATTTGCATCAAATGTAGGCTCCAAGGTTGGTTTGCAAAGCTTTTTGGATTTTGGAATTGTAGATAAGAACTATAGACGTAATAGGAAAGCTGACTGTGACCACAGATCTCAGCTGTGTGAACCAATCTAGCCTTATTTCTAATCAATGTTTAATTTTTTTCCCATCTACATTCCTCCTGGGTCTTTTTTTTTTTCAAGTGGTTTTGGCCTTAAACCCCAACACTAACCAGACAGAGTACTTCCCTTTGCATCCCAGCTCCTTCATAAAATAAAAAAAAACAAAGCCATTGCCATTGAGTTGATTTCTGACTCATAGCAACCATATAGGGCAGAGTAGAACTGCTCCATAGGGTTTCCAAGGAGTAGCTGGTGGATTCGAACTGCTCACCTTTTTGTTTGCAGCCATGGCTCTTAACCACTGAGCCACCAGGGCTCCTTCATAAATTACATTAAAATGAACGGTTGTCTGAGCCAGGGATGGGCTTGTGCTCTTCCTGCACTAAACAAACTTAGGAAACATGAATCCACTTCATTAACAATTAGAGGATCAATGCCTCAAGAAAATGTTGGTCTCTACTGCAAAGAAATTCTAATACTAAGGCTCAAAACCACAGTTGAGCCAATATTACTGCTGCCCCTTATATTTCCTGGAGAGACCTAGGCTAAATGAGAGACCAACAAATAAATATTTTAAGCTGTTTAAGGAAGGGGAGAAGGAGTAATTTCCTAAAATTGAAACAATAGGATTGTTGTCTAACCTTAAAATGAAATTTACCTTATCACTCCCAGCACCCATATATACCTGTGATTGAGCAGCTAATCTGTCTTTAGTGGGAGCAGACTCATTTTGCTAAACTATGAAAGCCACTTTGCTTTCAAGTCAACTACACCTGGTTTCTCCTTGATTATTATGAGTGTGGTAGCCAGCCTCAAAGATGGCCCCCATTAATGGCCACCTCCTAGTGTTCAACAGTTGTGTAGTCCTGCCTGTCATGGATTGAATTGTGTCCCCCAGAAATATCTGTCAACTTGGCTAGGTCATGATTCCCTTGTATGATTGTGTGATTGTCTATTATTTTATCATCTGATGTGATTTCCCTATGTGGTATAAATCCTATCAATATAATGTAGTAAGATGGATTAGCAGCAGTTACATTGATGAGGTATACAAGATTAGATAGTGTCTTAAACCAATCTGTTTTGAGATATAAAAGAGAGAAGCGAGCAGAGAGACATGGGGACCTCATACCACCAAGAAAGCAGTGCTGGGAGCAAAGCATGTCCTTTGGACTTGAGGTTCCTGGGCTGAGATGCTCCCAGACCAAGGGAAGACTGATGCATCACAAGGACCTTTCTTCAGAGCCAACGGAGAGAGAAAGCCCTCCCCTGGACCTGGTGCCCTGAATTTGGACTTCTAGCCTACTGAACTGTGAGAGAATAAACTTCTCTTTGTTAAAACCATCTACTTGTGGTATTTCTGTTATAGCAGCACTAGATGACTAGGGCACTGCCCCTTGAGTTTGGCTTCTAATGAATAGAATATGGAAGAAGTGATAGAATGGTATTTCTGAGATCAGGTTATAAAAAAAAAACTGGTTCTATCCTGAGAACATGCTCTCTTGCTTTCTCTAAGGGAAACAAACTGCTATGTTTTGAGTAGCTCTGTGGAGGAACTGAAGTCTTTGGGCAGCAGCCCACTAAGAAATGAGGCATACCAATAACCACATAAGTGAGCCTGCAAGCAGGTGCTCCAGCCCCAGTCAAGCCTTCGGATGACTGTAGCCCCGGTCACCAGCTTGATTGCAACCTCATGAGAGCCCCTGAGCCAGACCCACCGAGCTAAGGTGCTCTTGAATTCCTGACTGTCTTGATTACCTAGTGCTGCTATAACAGAAATACCATAAGCGAATGTTAACAGAGAGAAATTTATTCTCTCACAGTCTAGTGGGCTAATAGTCCAAATTCAGGGCATCAGCTCCAGGGGAAGGCTTTCTCTTCTATCAGCTCTGGGGAAAGGTCCTTGTCATTGGTCTTTCCCTAGTCTAGGAGCGCCTCAGCACAGGGACCTCAGGTCCAAAGGACGGGCTCTTTACAGCCCCCACCAGACTGAGTCCAGTACAACCAGATGGTGCCTGGCTACCACCACTGACAACTCTGACAGGGATTACAACAGAGGGTCCCAGACAGAGCTAGAGAAAGATGTAGAACAAAATTCTAACTCACAATAAAGACCAGACTTACTGGCCTGACAGAGACTGGAGAAAGCCCAAGAGTATGGTCCTCCGGACACCCTTTTTAGCTCAGTAATGAAGACACTCCCAAGGTTCACCCTTCAGCTAATGATTAGCCAGGAGCGCACCAGCCCAGGGGCAAGGACTAGGAGGTAGGAGGGGACAGGAAAGCTGGTAATAGGGAACCCAAGATCGAGAAGGGAGAGTGTTGACATGTCATGGGGTTGTTAACCAATGTCATAAAACAATAAGTGTACTAAGTGTTTAAAGAGAAATTAGTTCATTCTGTAAACCTAAAGTACAATAAAAAATAAAAAAACAAAGGACGCGCTCTTCTCCAGGCACTGCTTTCTTGATTGTAGGAGGTCCCCATGTCTCTCTGCTCGCCTCTCTTTTGTATCTCAAAAGAGATTGGCGGAAGACACAACCGAGTCCTGTAGATTGAGTTCCACCTCATTAACATAACAGCTGCTAATCCCATCTCATCAACATCACAGAGGCAGGATTTACAACACATAGGAAAAGCACATCAGATGACAAAATGGTGGACAGTCACACAATGCTGGCCTAGCAAGTTGACAGATATTTTGGGGGGACACAGTTCAATCCATGACACTGACCCACAGAAACTCTGAGGCAATAAATGTTTGCAGATTCAAGCTGCTCAGATTTGGGGCAGTTTGTTAGGCAAAAACATTCAGAATAGAATGGAGATACTTAAATGTAGCTACAAATTGCTATCCCTGTTTCTCAGCTCTGGTGCTGTTTTACATTTCTGGGGAAAAGACATCCAGAGTTCATTGTTTAAAGTGCTTTTAAAATGTACGTAAGCATGGTTGTTTTTACAGCTGTCAGACTAGAACATGCAGAGGATTAAACGGGATCACACTAGAGCGTAGCCATGGCTGCTTAAGGGGCCAAAACATTATAAACTATTTTGAATAATTGAAAATGCTGGCGTTGTTGTGCCCTAGCAGTATTTCTATTTTATATTCTAGGTACACAGATTACATGCTGCGTTTCTCGCTGGCATTGCCTGATCCCTGATCACAGAACAGCGCCTTCCCTCATCATAATTAGGGAACATTTCTATTGCACTGCAATTACAGTTTTCAGGGATGACAGCTGCTGAATAATTAGAGGAAAAATGCTTTAGTGCACCTCCATAAAATTTGCATGTTCTCAAACCTGGCATTTGTTGAGATTGTAAACCCATGGCTTGATGATATGTAGACCCAGATTAAAGATCAAAATAAAACATATAAATTTTATAAGACTTCCTTTGGAGTCCTTGGCTGCCTTTTGGCAACAAGCAGAAAGAAAATTATATATGCAGATGATTAGTCAACCAACTTATTTTGTTTTATTCTTCCACAATTGTAATTCTAAAAAATATAGAATTTATAGAGGCTCCCTAGAATGAAGGGGTCCCTGGGCAATGCAATGGTTAATGCACTCAGCTGCTAACCAAAATGTTGGTGGTTCAAGTCCACCCAGAGGTGCCTTGGAAGAAAGGCCTGGTGATCTCCTTACAAAAAATCAGCCATTGAAAAGCCCATGGAGCACAGTTCTACTCTGACACTTATGGGGTTGCCATGAGTCAGAATCAACTCAATGGTTACTGGTTTTCCCTAGAATGAAAGTTTGGAATAGGCTATAGATAACATTTAAGGTCCATTTTATCTTTAAGAATATAAGTGTACCTAAGAAGTGCCTCATGAGGCTAAAATGGAGAAAATGAGGACTCATAGGGCTTGTCTAAAAGCCCTCTGAGCAGTTAGGGTGTGGTCTTCTGGGGCAAGGCCAACTCTTTCCTAATACTAGGAATGGGACGCCTCTGAGTAATATGTAGGTCATCTGCCTAAGGATAGAACTAGTGATAGGAACGCTCCAGAGCCCAGGTGATTTGCTATAGTTCTACGTAAGGGAAGTTGGTTATTCTGAGCAAATGCCAAAGAGAACCCTTGGGTAGAACTCTTGGTGTGTGGCCAGTCCCTCCAAGTTTCACAGAGCTGCACCTGGAGTCAAGGGGAGGGGAAATGACCTGAAAGGCAGAGCTACTTTATATAAGCACAGTTTCCAAAAGAGTTGCTATAGTAATCTTTGTATTCGTAGTTAGACTCACAGCTAGGTTCATAGCATGTGTCCTCTTAAGTCAAACCCAGGAAGTAATTATAAATCCTGTCACTTCTGAGTAAGAAGGTCGGGCTGTGTTTCATCATAACTTCCAGAATTTATCATATCCAGAGGATGTATAAACTTGTACTACAAAACACCTGACACACCAGTGAATAAGCACTTTCCTCACTGTGGCCTGTTGGATTAGGACTGTTAATGGGAAGGCGGATTGAGGCACCATCCAGCTCAAGCCAAAAAAAATGCTGCTAAATATTCCCTCGCAATTTTTCCTTTCAAGTTTTCCAGTTGGG
This sequence comes from Elephas maximus indicus, assembly GCF_024166365.1. Taxonomy (NCBI): domain Eukaryota; kingdom Metazoa; phylum Chordata; class Mammalia; order Proboscidea; family Elephantidae; genus Elephas; species Elephas maximus. The sequence goes on from NC_064846.1 coordinate 166,641,616, forward strand.
GGCTTTGCCTATTGTTTCTGTGTTAAAGCTCCTGAAAGCATTTCTATTTCAAGCTTTTTCTCTTTCAATTGGTTTCTGGATGCCCCTTGGAAAGATTTTTGCAAGGGTCTTAGGTGTGTGCTGACCAACTGTCCCAGGCAACTTTGGGTGCTCAAATCAGGCAAGTCCCAAGGCAGATCAGGACAAGTCGGTCACCCTGCAGGTAAATGGGAGTCCCCAGTTGGTCCTTGAGTTTTCTTTGTTGCCCTGGTTCAATCTTTCCATTGATAGTAGCTTTGGGCAGCTCTTGTTGCTGTTAAATAAAAGCAAGCATTTTGTTTTTAGGCAAATAGATATTATTTAATTGTTTAAAATATATAATTTGTATAAATAAACCCAAACCAAAAAACCCATTGCCCTAGAGTTGATTCTGACTTATAGCGACCCTAGAGGACAGAGTAGAAATCTTTTTTTTTTTTTTTATTTAGAGGACAGAGTAGAACTGCCCCATAGGATTTCCAAGGCTGTAAATTTTTACAGAAGCAGACTCCCTGCCCATGACCCATTTTTTGCTTTTTTAAATGATTGAGGGGGAAAAAAAGGCAACAAAGAAAACTCAAGGACCAACTGGGGACTCCCATTCATCTGCAGGGTGACCAGCCATCCCAGGGTGGCCAGGACTCACCTGATTCGAGCACTGAAAGTCTCCGGGGACAGTTGGTCAGCATACATCTGAGACCCTCGCAAAAATCTTTCCAAGAGAAATCTAGAAACCAATTGAAAAAGCTTGAAATGGAAATGCTTTCAGGAACTTTAACACAGAAACAATAATCTTCTTATGTAACAGAGGTCTTCTGTGGCCCACAAAGCCTAAAATATTTACTATCTGGCCCTTTAAAAAGAAAGTTTGCCAACCTCTGGTTTTAGGTATATTTAGCTATCGAAATATTTTATAGCCAAAACACTAGGCCTATTTTTCTGATATGAGGAAATATTTGTCTTAATTACAAATTATTCTGCCACAAATTGCTTTATAAATTATATACTATTTGGCCATGTAGTACATAAATTTATATAAGTTTCATTATAAATTTATGAAAAATACAAAATTTTAAATTGCTGAAAGAATTTTTCTAAATTCATAATGATTACTTGAAGTTGTTTTTCCCTCTGAATTGAACAGACACAGTAGCAATCACATAACCAAGAACGCTCATTTTATAGGTGAGTGAACCAAGACCAGGGAAAGTGAGTTCCAGAAAGAGCCAGAACTAAGAACACCGAGATTCCAAAGTTCCTTCAGTATATTACTCTGTCACTCTGAGTTCCCCTGGGAGATACTATCATTCAGGCTAGCAATTTAAAAAATGAATCATTGCTAAATTGTTACATACTAGCTTCTCCAGAGGGGTATTCCAACCATGGAGGCATGCTAAAATCGCCTGGTGTATATGTGCACATGCACCCTCTTGTGTGGTTTTAATACCAGTGTCTGGGCCCTGTCCTGCAGGTACTCTGATTCAACCAGTCTGAGTGGGGCATAGGGAATGAGTGTATTTTTAAGGCCTGTTGTTGTTAGGTGCCATCAAGTTGGTTCCAACTCATAGTGACCCCTGTGTACAACAGAATGAAACACTGCCCAATCCCGTGCCATCCTCATGATCGTTGTTATGCTTGAGCCCATTGTTGCAGCCACTGAGTCAATCTATCTCATTGGGGGTCTTCCTCTTTCTTGCTGACCCTCCACTTTACCGAGAATAATGTCCTTCTCCAGGGACTGGTCTCTCCTGGTAACATGTCCAAAGCATGTGCGATGAAGCCTTGTCATCCTCGCTTCTGAGGAATATCCTGGCTGTACTTCTTCCAAGACAGGTTTGTTCATTCTTTTGGCAGTCCGTGGTGTATTCAAAATTCTTCACCAACACTATAATCCAAAGGCGTTAATTCTTCTTTAGTCTTCCTTATTCACTGTCCAGCTTTCACATGCATGTGAGGTGATTGAAAGCACCATGGCTTGGGTCAGGTGCACCTTAGTCCTCAAAGTGATGTCTTTGCTTTTCAACACTTTAAAGAGGTCCTTTGTAGCCGATTTGCCCAATGCAATGCATCTTTTGATTTCTTGACTGCTGCTTCCAAGGGTGTTTATTGTTGATCCAAGTAAAATGAAATCCTTGACAACCTCAATCTTTTCTCCATTTATCATGATGTTGCTTATTGGTCCATTTGTGAGGATTTTTGTTTTCTTATGCTGAGGTGTAATCTATACTGAAGGCTGTAGTTTTTGATCTTCATCAGTAAATGCTTCAAGTCCTCTTTACTTTCAGCAAGCAGGGTTGTGTCATCTGCATAACACAGGTTGTTAATGAGTCTTCCTCCAATCCTGATGCCCCGTTCTTCTTCATGTAGTCCAGCTTCTCGTGTTATTTGCTAAGCATACAGATTGAATAGGTACGGTGAAAGGATACAACACCGATGTACATCTTTCCTGCCTTTAAACCACGCAGTATCCCCTTGTTCTGTTCAAACGACTGCCTCTTGATCTATGTACACATTTCTTATGAGCATAATTAAGTGTTCTGCAGTTCCTATTCTTTGCAGTGTTATCCATAATTTGTTATGATCCACAAAATGCCTTTGTATTGTCGATAAAACACAGGTCAACATCTTTCTGTTATTCTCTGCTTTCAGCCAGGATCCATGTGACATTAACAATGGTATTTCTCATTCCACATCATCTTCTGAATTCGGCTTGAATTTCTGGCAGTTCCCTGTCGATGTACTGCTACAACTGCTTTTGAATGATCATCAGCAAAATTTTACTTGCGTGTGATATTAATGATATTATTCCATAATTTCCACATTCGGTTGGATCACCTTTCTTGGGAATGGGCATAATTGCTTCGAAGTTGAACCAGTGTATTGGAATACATGACACTGTGTTTTACAGAAAGTAAACATACTTTTACAAATGGTGAAATGTCTTTATCAGAGAGCATTACTCTGATTTTGGAAGTGTCTCTGGCCTGATAATTCCTAGAGGATAGAAAATTTTAATTAAGAATCTTTAAGGAAAAAAATGTTATTGTTGCAGACCATAAGATAAGATTATTGAAGATGATTCAACCCATTGCCATTCAGTCGATTCCAACTCATAGTGACTCTATAGGACAGAGTAGAACTGCCCCAGTGGGTTTCCAAGGCTGGAATGTTTATAGAAGCAGACTGTCACATCCTTCTCCCATGGAGTGGCTTGTGGGGTTCGAACTGCCAACCTTTTGGTTAGCAGCCAAGCACTTTAACCACTGCACCACCATTCAATTTGACCTCCATTTTATGTTCCTCTTTATAAAGGTCCATTATAATCATCTGCAATTTTTTGGTTGTTTTGGTATCCGAAGTCTACTTTACTTTTTGAAAAAGTTACCAAAATGATATACCAATGGCTATAATAAGCAGTGATCAATAATTCTTAGGGTTTTGGATCTGGAGTGATTTGGGTAACATGTAGCTACTTGAACAGAACTAAGGAGAACAATATATGTTTTTGTATTAAGAGCTTGGCTGCTAACCAAAAGGTCAGCAGTTCAAATCCACCAGCTGCTTCTTGGAAACCGTATGGGAGAGTTCTATTCTGTCCTATAAGATTGCTATAAGTCGGAATCAACTCTACAGCAACAGGTTTATATCTATATATGTATATGTGTGTGTGTATATATATACATGTATGTGTATGTGTGCGTAATCATATGATTACAAGTGTTTTGTAAATATTGAACTGGAAAAATTTGATCCTTAAAAATACAATATTAAATAGCATAAACCTACTACAACATTGCTATTTTAAATGTAAATTTAATTATATATTTACATAATTGACCAATGTGTAGTGTACCCTGAGGTGTCATTTTTCTAAGAGGTTATAAATATTTCCAGATGAGAAGGAAGGATTCTTCAATCAAATTTTATGCCTTTTGGATTGTATTGTGAAGACTCAGCTAAGTGTGAGGTACAAGACATATTATTGGCTGTAAGGAAGTCAAATTGCCGCGTGTAGGAAATATTTCACTCTGTGCTCAATATACAATTTTCTAAAAAATTTTACATCCATTGCTTGGATCGAATCTTTCAGTGATGCAGCCAAAGATGAGAAATTATAATTTGGACACTGTTTCTTTGTCAAAAACTGTTCAATATTCTAAATTAATACAGCAAGCCTGGGGACATAAGTCCCGCAAGGTGCCCATTTATAAATAGCAATTTGACTTGATGGGGGTTTTTAAATTGTGTTCACAAAGAAGGCTATAGAGCAGGGCGTCTCCTCCTTGACGCCACTGACATTTTGAGCTGGATAAGTGGCTGTCCTGCGCTCTGTAGGACGTTTCGCAGTATCCCTGCCTCTACCCACTAGATGCCAGTAGCACCTCCCCCAGTTGTGAGAACAAAAATTGTCTCCAGACATTGCCAGGTGTGCCCTGGGGAGCAAATCACCCCGGATGAGAACCACTACTGCAATGCACAGAAAACTGGTCTCAGACTTCAGAGAAGGGAAATCATTTAGAACAACAAGAATGTAAAGTTACTCTTTCACTCAACGTCTTTTCTCCCTTTTGGTGTAAAAAAAGTAAGATGGCTGATTCCTGAAGAGATTCTGTAACATAAATAGTGATTCGGTCTCCATGAGAATATTAGTAACTGGCCACCAACACCCTTATTTATCATTCGGCCGTGTTTCAAATAAGACTTACAAGTCTGAAAAAAATGGCAAATCCTTTCCAGTCAGGGTTCAAGTTAAAGCTGCAACTGTGTCTGCATTTATTTTCGAGGGGGTTTTTGCCACTATACCCTGGGTGCGTTGGATTGAGGCTGTTCCTTGTATAACGTCTGAGAAGCTGTTCTTTTGAAGGGGGTTGGGCAGTGTTAATAGCGGATCAAGTGGTGGGGGGTAGAAGACATTGATCACCCAAGAAAACTTGTCAACATCTGTCCGTCTCTGCAGCCCTGGCCCGATTATCATTTTTTCTGCTTCTGTAACCACCAATGAGAGAATGGCACTGAGCCGCGTCCTTTGTTGCCTGCAGTATTTCCCACCGTTGTGCCACCTCTGATATGCTAATGGCCAAGCCCAGGGTTTTGTGTGGCTGAAAAGGCTTTGGGCACATTCAGCAGGCCAACAATCCCAACTTCTGTACAGAGACCCAGCCTGCTGTGTGAGGGGCTCCTTCTTTGGAGGGTCCTTCCTCACACCTTTTCTGCGAGTCTGCATGGGCTTCAGAAAGGGCAATTAACCATCTGGCTGTCGTTCACTAGACAGACATACAGAACGTAAAACAGAATGCCACGTGATTGTCTTCTCTTGTGGGAAGCCCCTAAACGTGAGTCCAGAATTGACCCAGTGACTCTGGTTTGCAGCACGACTTTGACGGAAGAAATCCATGCAAGTCTGAATCCATAATGCCTGGTTCTTGACGTAAATCTATCCAACGTGACTACCAAAGTTTAAAAATACCTCATGTAGGTGTTCAGAATCATAAGGTTGTAGAACTATGAAATGTTAACCACAGAAGTATTTTCTTCTTTCTCACTTGGCACAGTAATTTGCTCATACTAAGCCTTCAGTAATTATTCAAGTGGATTGAAATCAACAGGTTTGAAAGAAATCTTGTAAGGATTCTATTTCTAGAATTGTATCTACTTGTTAGAATTATTTAATGAATATTGTGTCCTCATTCAGACCATGTAACACCAAAGTTTTCTTGTTGTGAATCCAAATATATTCAGGTTTTCCCTACTTTTCACTCCAAATTCTAAAGTTTCCACTATTACTGTTGACCACTGCAAAGAAATATTTGTTGTCCTACATTAAAACCTGAACTGCCTGCTGTCTCCTCAAGGTTTATTTATTTAACAAAGATTTATTGTGATGCCAGTTAGGAGGCTCTTGTAGTAGCCACAGGTAAGAATTGGCAGTATCTTTTTTTGGATTCCAGTGGAAACCCTGGTGGCATTGTGGTTAAGTGCTATGGCTGCTAGCCAAAAGATTGGCAATTTGAATCTACCAGGCACTCCTTGGAAGCTCTATGGGGCAGTTCTACTCTGTCCTATAGGGTCACTATGAGTCAGAATCAACTCGACGGCAACAGTTTTTTGGATTCTGGTAGTATCAGTGTACGTGGAGAAAAATGGATAGATTTGAGAGATGTTTGGAATTCACTGGCCTGCCGTCCCAGAAGGACTGGATATGGAGGGCGAGGAAAACAAAACAAAAAGTGGAAATCAACAACAGTTATATGAGCCCTGAGCGGGTGGTAGAGCTATTGACTGAGATGTAAAAGAGTGGGAGAGAGCCAATTGGTAAAAGAAAGATTTCTGTTTGGGCCATATTGAGTTTGAGATGTCTATAAGTCCCCTACATAGAGAAGTCTAGTTGGCAGTTGGAAAAACAAACTTAGAATCCTGAGGATATGTATTTTAAAGACATGGGGCTGGATGAGTTTGCCCAGTTAAAGTGTGTAGACAGAGAAGAGACAGACCTAGGACACAGTCCTAGGGCACTGAACATTTATAGATGAAGGCAGAGAATTAGGAACCCCTAAAGGAGCACGAAAAAGGAGCATGAAAAGGAGCATCAGTGAGGTGGAAGGAAAACCACCAAGGGGGTGGCATGGAGAGGAGGGAACAAGATAAAGTCACAGCCAACAGAGAAAGGGTATATTTTTGTCTTATTTCTTTTAACTGCTGCATCCACTGACCCAGTAAGCTGCATTAAATCCAATTTCCAGTGGGAATATATCTGGTAAAATCAGTGTGTTCACTAACAGTGTACCTGCAATGTGCTTTTGCACAAGATTCATTTGGCAAACAGATGCTGAATCGACATTCTTACTGGAATGGCCAATAAGGGGTGGTTTCTGATGAAGCTCTCAGAAAAAACAGTCATTTTGTTCTGGTTTTGCTTCCTCGGCCATGACTGAACCAGGAAGAACTGGTTTGAAGCCCTACTCCAAGCCTTCGCCCATGCTATTTTCTTTGCCAGCAATGCCCAGTCGCTAACTTCTTCACTGGGCAAACTCATACTCGTTCTTCAGATTCAGTTCAAATGTTTCTCCAACCCAGCCTTCTGGGTCACAAACAATTGCTCCTCCGTTCATTGCTGCCCCAGGGGTCTTATATACCTGTCTAGCACACAGATGGAAACTCTGGTGGCGTAGTGGTTAAATGCTACGGCTGCCAACCGAAGGGTTGGCAGTTCGAATCCGCCAGGCGCTCCTTGGAAACTCTATGGGGCAGTTCTACTCTGTCCTATGGGGTCACTATGAGTCAGAATCGACTCAACGGCACTGGGTTTTAGCACACGCATATCCCATTTTATCATAAATAGTAGTTTTCATGTCTGTCTCCCATGCCTAGCTCAGAGCGCCTCAAGGTGAAGAAGGGGCTTTACTCCTCTATGCATCACCAAAAGCTAGCACAATGTAGGCACTCTCATTTTAAATGGGGAAAAAGAAATTCAGCTAGCTAATGAATGAAATGGCATGATTGGACACATGTAACACTTCGGAATTCCAACAGCCCATGCCACCATGAAATTGATGGCATCTCTTTGAGGTAAAAACAGCTGTCTCTCATTTTCTGAGCAGAATGAGCACATCTGGTGGCTCTTTACTGGGAGAGAAAATAAATTCATTTAAAGGTTCTGTCTGATGGGTTGATAGTCACAAAGAATAAGAAAGAAGATAAAGAGAGGAAGTGTATTGCTCTCTCATGTAGACTTCACCTCTTAAACAGAAATATTCCAAGTGAGAGAACACGTGAGTGGATAATAGAAGCCTAGAAAGGACCTGCTTAGCATTACAGCTACAATGTTTCTTCCCTGGCATGTTCTTGAGTCTCTTTAAAGGCGTGTCTGTCTGCATCACCATACCCAGAGTTGTATCTTACACCTCCTTTCTCCTCCCCTCAGCTCCTAACACAGTGTCTAGTGTGTAGCTGGTGCTCAGTTAATACTTGCTGATGCTTAAGATAAAAATAAACAGAAAAAAGATGGTCAAGGTGGTTAGGGCATTGGGAGTGGTGTACAGAATACCATAGGAACAAGACTTTGAATGAAATTACTGTTTAAGAGTATATTAGTTTTCTATCGCTGCCATAACAAATGACAACAAATGTTGTGCCTTAAAACAACACACATTTATTGTATTTCTGTAGGTTAAAAGTCTGAAATGGGTGTCCCTGGGCTAAAATCAAGGTGTTGGGAGGGTTATTTTCCTTTCTAGAGGCTTTAGGGGAGAATCTGTTTCCTTGACTTTCCAGCCTTTAGAGGTCACCCACATTCCTTGGCTTGTGGTTCCTTCCTCCATCTTCAAAGCCAGCAATGGCAGGCCAAGTCCTTCTAGTGCTGCCATGTCTCTGGTTCTCTTTCTGATCCTTCTGCCATACTCACATCTCCCTTTGACCACAGCAAGGGAATGTTCTCCACTTTCACGAATCCATGTGATAAAGCTAGGTTCACCAGGATAAGCCAAACTAATCTCCCCATCTCAAAGTCCATACTGTTAATCAATCTGGAAAGTCCCTTTTGCCATGTAAGGTGACATATTCACAGGTTCCAGGGATTAGGACATGGATATCTTTAAAGGGCCATTATTCTGCCTACTAGAAAGAGTCACATATAATAACTAGAATTACAGAGAAAAAGAAAACTGTCCTGTGGCCCTGGTCTCCTTACATGTAGTATGAAGAATCAATTCTGAAACTTTAAATTTGAATAGTTTTCTAGATTTTTTAAAAAATAGCATTTTTTCCCCAAATATATGAGTAATATATGTTATGTTGATAGTTTGCGAGTGCAGTGCAGAAAAGTTTGAAGAAAAAAAAAATCACCCTAAATCCCGCCCCAAATCGTATGTAAATAACCACGATTACTATTTATGTGTATATTCTTTTGATATTATGATCAAGGCAACCCTACGGGTCAGAGTAGAACTGCCCTTGTTCCAAGGAGCGGCTGGTGGATTCAAACTGCCGACCTTTTGGTTAGCAGCCATAGCTCTTAACCACTACGCCACCAGGGTTCATTACGATCATAGAAACATACAAAATTTGTATATCTATTTTAAAATATTGAATTATCCTTCTATTTCATTTATAGTATTCCCCCCACTAAATTATATCCTAAATATTTTCTCATGCCATTCAATATTTTTCAAAAAAGACCATCTGCCTGACTGTACAGCTGCCTCTTTTTGATTTGCTCGTTATCCTATTGCTGGATAGAAAGGTTATTTCTGGGCTTTCACTGCTGTAAATGCTGGTTCTAGAAACATGCTTGTGCCTAGCTCTGTATGTACATCTCTGTTTATTTCCTTAAGGAAATTTAGCACATGGGGAATTCCTGCATCGGAGGTGAGAGACTGCACCAGTTGGACCCCCATGAGCAGCACATGGAAGTGCCCTCCTCATTGAACTCTGGACAGCACTTGCCAATTTCACAGGGAAAAATGGTGCCGTTGCTGGCTTTAAACGGTTACCAGGAAAGAGAGTGGCAGGGGACCATTAGTACCAACCAGTTCCTTGGTGGCTGCAGGAAAGACCAGCCTTATGGCAAGCCTATTTAGCTTAATAAAGCAGAAAAGAACAACAGTTGTTTGGGCAAGTTTTTACGTGGAACAACACACATTCGAAGTTGCCCTTGTTAATTCCTTGAAATGTCATTGGAAAAGATTGCTTCAACAGAAGAAAAATAATTTCCATCATTTTTTGCAAGAGATCAAAACACACCTGCCTACGTCACCCTTTAATTACCAGTGGGCATCAAAGGGAACTTCCTCGTCCTTATTTCAAGTATGTCTAACAGCTTGGGGGAGAATCAGAGGCCTTTGTTCTCTGCAAATTCCCTGGGCAGCTATGTGCACTGCGCAAGACCAGGCTTTCATTGCTGTCCCCTGGGATTTTTTGAAACACAAGCCTTCCACGCTCACGGCTTTGTGTTCTAATTGTTTTATTCTTTCGGTGGGGTATGATTTGCTTGCGGTTATATAAATTCTATGCACCCTATTTATGCTTGCTCTTACTTGGTCGGAAGGTACAAGCCTCTCCAGCAGAGCTCGGCTTCCTTGGTTGCTGAATCACTGTCGAGGAGGCACTAGATGGTCCTCCCCCGCAGCAGCTGAAGGGAGTGCTTGCAGGAGGGCATTCGTTATTGCAGTGGGGCGGCTGTCAGCACAGAACTTCCCTGCTCGAGTTGAGGGCAGTGTCCCTGACTCCTTCGTCTCAAACACTGGGATGCTGCTTACTTTAGGCCAGGTTCTCTCAGCCTCAGCACAAATGGCATTTGGGACCAGAACATTCTTTTTTGTGGAGGGTTGTCCCCAGGTCGGCGGTTCGACCTTACCAGCTGCTCCTCGGGAGGAAGATGTGGCAGTCTGTTTCTCTAAAGATTTACAGCCTCGGAAACCCTATGGGGCAGTTCTACTCTGTCCCATAGGGCCACAGTGAGGTGCAATCAACTCGATGGCAATGGGATGGGTCCCCATTGTGGAGTTCCTGGGTGGTGCAAATGGTTAACACACTTGGCTGCTAACCAAAATGTTGACGGTTCAAGTTCACCCAGAGGCACCTCCAAAGAAAGGCCTGGCGATCTCCTTCCAAAAAATTAGGCATTGAAAATCCTCTGGAGCACAGTTCTACTCTGATACACATGGGTTGCCGTGAGTCAGAGTCGGCTCCACGGCAACTGGTGATGATCCCCATTGTAGGGTGTTTAGCGGCATCCCTGGCCTCCATATACTAGATGTCAGAAGCAGCCCCAGCTGTGACAACCAAACATGGGCCTGGACATTGCCGTATGTAGCCTGGGGGGCAGAACTGTTTCCTGCTGACCAACTCCACTGCAGACATGATCGGCTTCCAGCCAACAATTCCAAGGGGAGGCCGCTAGAGGGTTTTGAGTCTGAGAACTAGCGAGGGAGGGGGGCATGAGGCATGGTGGGATTGCTGATTCGAGAAGGTCTCTCCACTGCTGTGTGGGGAATGAGGACAGACAAAGGAGACAAGAAGGGGTTTGGGGAGAGCCGCTAAATCCACAGCAAGAGGGGAAGATCGCATAGACCAGGATCTCAGCAGCGGGCATGAGCAGGAAGTGATGGATTGGAGAAATGTTTGGAGAGAGAGCCCCCGGGACCAGCTGATAGTCTGGAAAGGGGGAGTATGGAAGAGAGCAGTACCCAAGAGGACCCCTCAGTTTTTGGCCTTCTGCCACAGACTGAGATATAGAATATTAGAGGGAGAGCTGGCACCGTGAGGGGGCCTGCGGGGATCAGAGTTCCACTTTGAGCATGTTAGGCTTGAGATACCAATAGATAGTCCTGCAGAGATGTTCAGGAGGCAACTGGATATAAGAGTCATAGAGCTCAGGGGAGAGGAGTTGGGGAAATAGATTTGGTCAGAATAGAGATAATATATAAAGCTATGGGGAAGAGAGTATAGACGGAAAAGAATTGAGGATTTCTTACTCTTGGCAGCTCTGTACATCTGGTTTTCAACCTCCAACAGATTGTTGTTGTTAGGTGCAACTAGTTGGCCCCTGACTCATGGCAACCCCATGAACAACTCAACAAAATGTGGCCCAGTCCTGCGCTAGCCCCACGATCAATTGCAGATCAGACCGTTGTGATCTATAGGGTTTTCACTGGCTGATTTCTGGAAGTAGATCACCAGGCCTTTCATCCTAGTCCATCTTAGTCTGAAAACTCCACTGAAACTTGTTAGAGGCAGCAAATTAGAAGTGGGAAAAGGCTAGTGAAGCCTTAGAGTGGCCAGATTTAGCCACTTGCTCCAGACACCCAGTTAAATTTGAATTTCAGATCAACAACAAATATTTTTTTAGCAGTATGTTTGGAACATAACTTATTTTGCCTGGCAATCCTAAGTGGAGGCTGACCCACCAGTGAAAGGTGGCAGTGTTTGAAGGTTATGCCGTGTGCCTTGAGGGAGAGCAAACAGAACTATATTTGATACCTTCATTGTTTTAGAAGAATGAAGAAATACCTAGGACATTAAAAAATGCATTTCCAAAATGTGAAGTGTGATGAAGAGTTAAGCATCCCCTAACAGCAACTAGAACAACAGCAATGCCCAAAAGACGAAGCCTCACCCTCCTAGCTCTCTAGGCTACTAAGCTCTCACTGCCTTTTTTGGGCAACTCCATAGGCCTGGTGGGCGAGAAAGAGCCTAAGCAGTGGAAGAAGGAGACAGCCAGGGATGTGAGCACCCAATATTTGTAACTGGGCAAGAAACTCAAAAACAATAGTGACATTTATTGATCATGGTGCCAAACAGTTGACAGTTTATTTAAACTTCATGTTTTGCCGGGGAAGAAACTAAGACCTTGTGACGAGATGTGTACATGGTGGAGTCAGATTTTAAAACCCGAGTCATTTGACCCTGAAACATGAGCTTTAGCCATGGACGGCATTCAGAAGATTTAACAGCCCTGCAGATGGGGTGCAAGCCATCAGAAGCGCGGTGGTGGCCCTCTAGGTAAACTGTGTCCTGTATCCCCCTGCTGGACCACACATGCTGGGTCATGGGCAGGCTAGTGTGGTGGCACAGGGGTACCCGACTCGCTCAGGGCAGTGTTTATTATTTCCCAGCTGCCACTCAAGTTCTGTATGTCAGTATTTTACTGCCCGGTGCTGGTGCATATGGACTAAATCACCACCTTATCCCCAGGCCACCTTCCTGCGGGTCCCTGTCTCCACTTGTCACATAAAATACAGAAATATAAGTCGAGCGCAAACTAACTAAAAGTGAAGGAGAAACCAGATCGTCTGCTCCCTCAAGCATTTGCAGTTGAGAGAACTTTTAAATAGAAGCGTACGCCTGGCATTCTGAGAACTGCACAGGGACGGAGTGTCCCAGCCAGAGATTCTTCTAGAAAGAGAATTTTGAGCTCCTGCCCTGCCTCTTGAAAAGGGGAAGATTCTGTTGTTCCGAGAAAACTTGCTTTCTTTGTCTCATGTTAAATCCCAAGATTATAAAGTGAATTTAAAATAGTCAGTAGTAATGCCCCAATGTTGGTTTCTCAGTTTGGACAAATATACCACAGTAATATGAGCTGTTAACCATAATAGAAGCTAGAAACTGGGTGAGGGGTTAAAAAATAAATAAATAAACCGAAGGGGGGAAGTTTGGGGAATTTTTTTGTGGTGAAGAAACCCTGCAAAAAAGCACAGGGGAGTTTTTCGTTTGTTTTGTTGAAGAGGATGTGATCCTCAGACACTTCTGTTTCCCCTCCTGCCTGGATGCCCTATCTTAGATCAAGACCACTAGGCAAGCATTTTCCAAGAGAACCATCTGGTTGGTCCCAACACCTCTCCCTAGCTCCAAATGCTTGGGAACAGGTGTTTCCATACAACCATTTCAGGCCAAGGACCAGTTCTTACATGAAGTCCAGGCCTCGGTGGCCTCCCAGAGGGTACATTGTTATCAGAAAGCTTTGGCTAGACCCCTAGATGAAGAAAGAGGAGCATTGCACTTCATGGAATCTTCCTTACAAGTAACCCTAAGTAAGCAAGGGCCCCTGTCGTCCAACATGCTTCTTCCATTTACTGTGGATAGCCACGGCTAAGAAGCTGACCGCTGGCGGTGCAGGTACAGATGCATTTGGCAGACTCATTACAGAGGAACTATAATGAACTCCTTCCCCATGGGAGCGCCACATTGTCAAACGATGTGCTCAACATGACATCGCCCAATAGTGACATTTTGCTTGGAGCTAGGGAGAGGCCAGGCATCATTTTTCAGGGTGTGAACTTTCCAGCAAATAAGCTGCTCCGATAATTACTCCAGGTTTTCCCTGAGGCGTTTTCTAAGGTAATGTGAGTAAGTAGAGCTAAGGGCATTTTGAACATGTCTGATAATAAGGCAGGATGGTGAGGGGAATAGTTAAGAGTCCGTTGCTGTTTTATGCAGCATGCACTTGCTCTCTGCAAGAAAGGCTGTGACGTGGTTTTTAAAGTGGAGGACCTCATTTTCATTCAAGCCTGCATTTGTTTTATCAATATTAGAATATTGTTACAGCAACTGAAACAGATCCATACAACCAACACCTCCCTTATTTATATGCCAGATAAAAGGGCAGACCTTATATAAATGTTAGTAAAAATCAATAAACAAACCTTGTTACAGAGAGAAGACAGCAATGGTAAAATTACTAGTTCGACTGCAGAAAATGAGATGAATATTGTGTTTTATTTCCTTCCTTTACTGATCATGTTCTTCTGCCATTGTGAAATCACACTGTCATTCTTTCTGGGCTGGTCTTGGCCAGGTAGAACAGCATGTGTGTGCTACAGCATTGGGCACCAAAGGGTTAACTTCCATTGTATAGTTCCAAGATCTGTATACACCCCAGGGCCATATGGGATACAGTCTTCGTGGGATCAATAAGTTACCAGGCTGCGGTCCTTGATTTCCCTGTAGAGTTTCAGAGCCCTCCCCTTGGGTCATTTCACTATTTGGCATCACCTGTGCCAGAGATTAAGGGAATGGGAATGGTCTCAATGAGCAGGCCCACAATCAGTCATTATCAGCCCTTTCAGTGATATAATAAGATATCTATGATACTGCAGTCCTGGGCTTCTCAGTCACAGCGCCATTCACATTTGGTGTAGATCATTCATTGGGTGGGGGCTGTCCTGTGCACTGAAGAGTGTTGAGCAGCATCCCTGGTCTCCACCCACTAATCATTCTCTGTGGTGGGGGCCATCTTGTACACTGTAGGGTGTTTAGCAGCATATCTGGTTTCCACCTTCTAGTTATTCTCTGTGGCAGGGGCCATCCTGTGCACTGTAAGATGTTTAGCAGCATCCCTGGTCTCCACCAACTAGTTAGTCTCTGTGGTGGGGGCTGTCCTGTGCACTGTAGGGTGTCGAACAGCATCCCTGGCCTCCACCCACTAGATGCCAGTAGCAGCCTCCAGTTGTGACAACAAAAAATGTCTTCAGATATTGCCAAATGTCCCCTGGCAACAATCACATACCCCCCTACACCCCCCAGTTGGAGAACCACTGCTGTAATCAACAAGGCAGAAATAACTGACCCAGGGCATTGAGGAAGGAGGCCAAAAAACCCACAAGAAGGATGCTTCAGGTTTAAAGGCTTGCAAAGCTCTTATATTACTATCCTCTTAATGCAAACAAGAGGCTGCACACACACAGGCAGTAAGGCAAGCACATGGGGTCTCTTTGCATTGAGATGACTGCACGCTTTGCCAGACCCCGAGGTGGCAGTGGGCGTTTCTGGAGAAGGCTGCCAGCATTTAGCCTGCAGGTGCAAACCAGCCTACCAGGGACATCATGCCGGGAACAGAGTACTTGAATTTAGCCCTCTCTGAATAGCTCAGGCACTGAAAGGTAGAAAGAACAAAGAAGGCATAGCTGGGCAGGCATTGGTTTCTTGAGAGTAACCAATTTTTTTTTTTTAAGTTCACATAACATAAAATTCAACATTTTAACCACTTTAAATTGCACAATTCAGTGGCTTTTAGTAAATTCACAATGCTGTGCAACCGTCACCACTGTCTACTTGCAGAACCTTTTCATCGTCCTAGAAAGAAATCTCATACCCATTAGCAGTCACTCCCCATTCTCCCCTCTGTGAAGTCAAAACTATTCTCAAATACCTCTAAGAAGACATTTGGCTTTTGTTGTTGGTGTTTTGTGTTTTTACTGTGTGCTACTGTGGCAAAGGTGTCAGCAGTTTTACTTCCCATCGCTTTGCAACACTAACCAAAAAAAGAAACCCCTTGCTGTCAAGTTGATTCCAACTCATAGGGTCCTCATGAGATGGAATCAAATTGACAGCAATGGTTTTTTTTGGTCAGTGTTACAAGGCAATGGGAAGTAAAACTGCTGGTGCCTAAGCATGAATCAAGACTGTGGCAACGAACTATACTGGTGGTTGTTGTCCCTTCACCATGGTGCACTTGCAAGAAAGACACATGGCACTAAAAGTATTGCTTTTACTAAATGTCAGTTCTTGAGTACGTGTCTTTTTAAAGCCTGTGTGACAAAATGAGCCAAAACCAGCTGCTGTGGAGTCAGCTCCAACTCATGGTGACCCCATGTGTGTCAGAGTAGAACTATGCTCCATAGAGTTTTCAATGGCTGAGTTTTCAAAGGTAGATCATCAGGCCTTTCTTCCAAGGCACCTCTGGGTGGGCTCCAACCTCCAACCTTTCAGTTAGCAGCCAGGAGTAAGTCATTTCCATGACCCAGAGACTCCGTGATAAAATGAGAAGTAAGCCTAAAACACTTAAGCTGCATACCAAAGCTCATATCAGTTGTCACAAAGAAAAGCACTCAGTGACTGTTTCAGGTGCCACTATCTGAGTTACCAGCTGAACTAGCTGCTGTTTTCATGTCACACCATTTTAACTTGAAAGGCAACTAACAACACATGATTTTTCGGACTTGGGGATTAAGCATTGTCTCCAAAATGAACAAAATGAGCCTGTCACTTCAATGAAAACAATTGATTGAACTCGTTGACTATGAAAAATTTGAGTTTTCAAGTGACAATTAAAATTTTAGAAAGCTTGAATCTGCACTCCTGGGCTTGATAGCTTCCCAACATTTCAAGGCTTCTCCAATGAAGTCTACGGTGTTATTAATGAGTGTGATTTTTATATTGTAGAAGGAAAATCTGCAAACTCAATGAACCAATATTTTCCTAATGACCAACATGTGATGTTACAAAATCTTGCATTGGGTAAAAGAGTCATTCAAAATGACAGATAAGCCAATGACTTTTAATGTAAACTCACTGGTAAGGTTTCAAATTTCACAATGTGCCTTATCTTTAAGAAATTTCCAAGTCTCGTGATTTGGAAAGGTATCAGAGAATATCCACAACTCTGAAAAGACCCTCTGTTAAGACCCTCCTCCAATTTCCAACTACGGATCTGTGTGAGGTCCTGTTTTCTTCATATTCTTCAGTCAAAACAGTGTTTTGCAACAACAGATGCAGAAGCAGATAGGAGAATCCAGCTGTCTTCTATTAAGGCAGACAGATTTGCAAAAAAAAAAAAATGTGAAACAATGCCACTCAATACATTTATCTTTTATTTGGAAAATAGTTATTCTCATACAATATGTTATTTATGTTAATGTTGAATAGTTTTATTTTTCTTATTTTAAGTAAATGAATAATTAAGTATTTAAAATTTTTTGTTTTACACCAGCATTGAGTGCCCAAAGTTCAGCTGCAAAACCCACCCACCTATGACCTCTAGAGAACAGGGACACGCCTTCCACCCTGGCACTCAGGGACAGCTGTCAGCCCTCTACCTTGTTTAGCACATAACCCCCTACTGCAGCCACATACCTGTGCTAGCTCCAATCACCCATATGTATCCCTGCCAATCTAGGACTGTAGGTGAGAGCTTGCACCACATGCTCAGTCACCAATAACCTAGACACCTGAGCTGAATCCACACAAGAAAAGTAAATGGACTCCTGGGTTCAAATACCTAGTAGCAGCTCTAACCACCTGGTGACAGAACGTGAGAGCTTCAAAGACACCAATAATCAAAGTAGCTCACATGACCAGCCTATTTGGGCGTATCAAAATAAAATAACAAGAAGCAAGGACACAGTAAGCAAACATGAGATAAATAAATATAATAACCTTATTGATGGCTCAGAGATAACCAAAAAAATGAGACAACAGTCAATATCAAATCACATAAAGAGGTAGACCATGATGGCTTTAGCAAGCAACCAAAATGAAGAACCAAGAAACCTCCCGGAGGAAGATAAGGTCATGGAATTACTGGAGGTAGAATTCAAAATATTAATATGCAGAGCTCTCAGGAAGGAGATCAGGCAAAATGCAGACCAAGCCAAGAAATTCACAGACAAAGAAACAGGGGAACTTAAGAAGGCTAAGCAAGAGAATAATGAAAAATTTAACAGGCTACAAGAATCCATAGAGAGAGACAGCAAATAGAAATCCAAAAGATTAACAATAAAATTTCAGAATTAGACAACTCAATAGAAAGTCATAGGAGCAGAATTGAGGCAATGAAAGTCAGAATTAGTGAGATTGAAGGTAAAGCACTTGACACCAATTTATTTGTGGAAAAATCAGATAAAAGAATTAAAAAAAATGAAGAAACCCTAAGAATTATGTGAGACTCTATCAAGAGGAATAACCTACGCACGATTGCAATACCAGAACAGGGGGGATAACAGAAAATACAGAGAGAATTGTTGAACATTTTTTGGCAGAAAACTTTGCTGATATCATGAAAGATGGGAAGATATCTATCCAAGCTCATCAAACCCCACACAGGGTAGATCCCAAAACAAAGTCACCAAGACATATTATAATCTGACTTGCCAAAACCAAAGATAAAAAGAGAATTTTAAGAGCAGCTATGGATAAATGTAAAGTCATCTATAAAGCAGAGGCAATAAGACTAAGCTCTGACTACTCAGCAGAAACTATGCAGGCAAGAAGGCAGTGGGATGACATATATATAAAGCCTTGAAGGAAAAAATTGACAGCCAAGAATTATATATCCACCAAAACTGTCTCTCAAATATGATGGTGAAATTAGGTCATTTCCAGATAAACGGAAGTTAAGGGAATTTGTAAAACACCAAACCAAAATTACAAGAAATCGTAAAGGGAATCCTCCAATTAGAAAATCAATAACATCACTAACAAGACTAGAACACAGGACAAAACAACCAGATACCAACTCAGATAGGGAAGTCACAACAATAAATCAAAGTTAAAACACCGAAAATAGGGAAACAGAAACGTCAATATGTAAAAGATGACAACATTGAAACAAAAAAGAGGGACTAAATAATGTAGTCATAGAACTTTCATATAGAGTGGAAGTCAAGTGATATCAAGAAATAAAAGATTGGTTTAAACTTAGAAAAATAGGCGTAAATATTAAGGTAACCACAAAGGAAACTAATAGTCATATACAACAAAATAAAAAAAGAAGAAAAACATAAAGACTTAGCAAGTACAAAGTCAACAACAATGAAAAAGATGAAATATGTAAAGAAAAATAACTCAGCACAGAAAAAGAAGTGGAATAAAGAAACTGTCAACAACACACACAGAAAATCAAAATGACAGCACTAAACTCATACCTATCAATAATTACACTGACTGTAAATCGACTAAATGCACTAATAAAGAGACAGAGAGTGGCAGAATATATTTGAAAAAAAAATACACCATCTGCCTATATGCTGCCTCCAAGAGACACACCTTAGACTCAAAGACGCAACCAAACTAAAACTCAGAGGATGGAAAAAAATATATCAAGCAAACAGCAATCAAAAAAGAGCTGGAGTGGCAATATTAATCTCTGACAAAATAGACTTTAAATAAAGCAAAATCTACCACAAAAGATAAGGAAGGACACTTATAATGATTAAAGGGTCAATACACCAGGGGGACATAATCATAAATATTTACACGCCCAGTGGCAAGGCTCTAAAATACATAAAACAAACTCTATCAGCATTGAAAAGTGAGATAGACAGCTCCACAATAATACTAGGAGACTTCAACACACCACTTTCGGTGAAGGACAGAACATCCAGAGAGAAGCTCAATAAAAACACAGTAGTCAAAACAGCCTGGTACTGGTACAACTACAGATACGTAGACCAATGGAACAGAATTGAGCATCCAGACATATATTCATCCACCTATGAGCAGCTGATATTTGACAAAGGCTGGAAGTCTGTTAAATGGGGAAAAGACAGTCTCTTTAACAAATGGTGCTGGCATAACTGGATATCCATCTGCAAAAAAATGAAACAAGACCCATACCTCACACCATGTTCAAAAACTAACTCGAAATGGATCAAAGACCTAAATATAAAATCTAAAACGTTAAAGATCACGGAAGAAGAAATAGGGACAGCACTAGGAGCCCTAATACATGGCATAAACAGAATACAAAACTAACAATGTGCAAACACCAGAAGAGAAACTAGATAATTGGGAGCTCCTAAAAATCAAACGCTTGTGCTCATCAAAAGATTTCACCAAAAGAGTAAAAAGACAACATATGCCCAGACTGGGAAAAAAATTTTGGCTACAACAAATCCAATCAGCATCTAATCTCTAAAATCTATAAGATACTGCAACACCTCAACAACAAAAAGACAAATAACCCAATTAAAAAATGGGCAAAGGATATGAACAGGCACTTCACCAAAGAAGACATTAAGGTGGCTTACAGATACATGAGGAAATGTTCACGATCATTAGCCATTGGAGAAATACAAATGAAAATTACAGTGAGGTACCATCTCACCCCAGCATAAAAAAAAAAAATAGCTAGCATTAATCCAAGAAAACACAAAATAATAAATGTTGAAGAGATTGTGGAGAGACTGGAACACTTATACACTGCTGGTTGGAATGTAAAATGGTACAACCACTTTGGAAATCGATTTGGTGCTTCGTTAAAAAGCTAGAAATAGAAGTGCCATATGGTCTAGCAATCCCACTCCTTGGAATATATTCTAGAGAAATAAGAGCTGTCACACGAATAGATATATGCACACCCACATTCGTTGCAGCACTGTTCAGAATAGCAAAAAGATGGGAACGACCTAGGTGCTCATCGATAGACAAAGGGATAAAGAAAGTATAATATATTCACACAATGGATTACTACGCAACAATAGTCGACAGTGAATCCTCAAAATGTCTCACAACATGGATGAATCTGGAAGGCGCTATGCTGAGTGAAATTAGTCGCAAAAGGACAAATATTTTACGAGACCACTATTATAAGAACTCCAGAAAAGGTTTAAACACAGAAGAAGACATTCTTTGATGGTTACAATTGTGGGGAAGGAGGGAGAGGGGAATTCACTAACTAGATAGTAGACAAGAATTATCTTAGTTGAAGGGAAGGACTACACACAATACGGGGGAAGTCAGCACAACTGGAATAAACCAAAAGCTAAGAAGTTTCCTGAATACAACCAAACACTTTGAGGGACAGAGTAGCATGGACGGGGGTCTGAGAACCATGGTTTTGGAGACATCTAGGTCAACTGGCATAGCAAAGTTTATTACGAAAATGTTCTGCGTCCCACTTTGGTGAGTAGCACCTGGGGTCTTAAAAGCTTGCGAGCAGCCATCTAAGATGCATCAATTGGTCCCAACCCACCTGGAGCAAAGGAGACTGGAGAACACCAAAGACACAAGGAAAATATTAGCTCAAGAGACAAAAGGGCCATAATAAACCAGACTCCATCAGCCTGTGACCAGAACTAGATGGTGCTCAGCTACTACCAATAACCACCCTGACAGGGAACACAACAGAGAGTCCCTTACAAAGCAGAAGTGTGGAGCAGAACTCAAATTCATGTAAAAAGACCAGACTTAATGGTCTGGCTTAGAGTAGAGGAACTCCGGAAGACATGGCCTCCAGACTCTCTGTTAACGCAGAACTAAAACCATTCCTAGGGCTGACTCTTCAGACAAAGATTAGACTGGACTATAAAACATAAAATAATATTCGTGAAGAGAGTGCTTCTTAGTTCAAGTAGATACTCGAGACTAAATGAGCAGCTCCTGTCCAGAGGCGAGATGAGAAGGCAGAAAGGGACAGGAGCTGGTTGAATGGACATGGGAAACCCGGGGTGGAAAAGGGGGAGTGTGCCGTCACATTATAGGGATTGTGAAAAAAAAATTTTTTTTTTGACTAGGGTCACATAACACTATGTGTATAAATTTTTATATGAGAAATTAACTGAGCTGTGGACTTTCACCTAAAGCACAATTTAAAAAAATGTGTTTTAATTTCTAATATTGTAAACATTCATTGAATACAATCCCCACAAAAGCTTTTTGGAGTCCTCAATGATTTTTTTTTTCTTATTGTGCATTAGGTGAAAATTTACAGAGGAAATTAGTTTCCCATTTGATAGTTTGTACATAGTCTTCCATGACATTGGTTACATTTCCCACAATGTGTCAGCATTCTCCCCATTTCTATCCTAGGTTTTCCATCTGTTTTCATCTTCATTTTCTACCCCTTCCTGTCTTCTCATTTTTGCTTTTGGGCAAATGTTGTCCTTTTCATCTCATATAATTGATTGTTCTAAGGAGCACATTCCTCTTGGGTGTTACTGTTTATTTTATGTGTCTGTCTGTGGTTTGGTTGAAAGATGGCCTCAGGGAATGGCTTCAGTTCTAGTTCAGAAGGGTGTTTTAGGGCCATAATCTCAGAGGTTTCTCCAATCTCTGTCAGATCAATAAATCTGGTCTTTTTTGTGAATTTCATTTTCTGTACTACGATTTTTCTCTGGCTGTGTCCAGAACCTTCTTTTGTGATCCCAGTCAGAGCCATCAGTAGTGGTACCCAGGCACCATCTAGTTCTTCTAGTCTCAGGGTAATGTAGGCTGTGGCTCATGTGGTCCATTAGTCTCTCGGACTAATTGCTCCTTTGAGTCTTTTGTTTTCTTCACTCTCCTTTGCTCCGGATGGTAAGAGACTAGTAGATGTGTATTAGATGGCTGCTCTCAATGATTTTTAAGACTGTAAATGGTTTCTGAGACCAAAATGTTTGAGAACTGCTGACTTACATTATAAATGAATACTTTTGGTTTAAAGATTTAAAATTGCTAGTAGTGTGATGTAAATTTTTTAATTTGTAATTGTAATGTAAAATTTTAAATTTTTAAATTTTAAAGATTTAAAATTGCTAGTAGTGTATGAGTCGGAATCGAATCAAAGGCATTGGGTGGGTAGTAGTGTAATAGGTCGGAATCGACTCCATGGCAGTGGGTTTTTGGTTAGTTTGGGTAGTGTAATAAAGAATACAGTAACTTCCAGGCTATAGAGATGGGAAAGCAAATTAATAATATAGCTCAGCCTAATTTTTTTTAAATAATAACCCTATTAAGTTAAACATCTGGCTGTTTAAATTCTAAAAAAAAATTCTGAGAGCTTAGGGAGATAGGAGTAGTAATCAATTACCACTTATCATGTCTAAGTGCCAGTTTCCAAATGCGGAAAATATGTTGTTGTTGGCTGCCGTGGAGTTGGCCCATGACTCACGGCAACCCCAAGCACAACATTGTGATCCATACAGTTTTCATTGGCTGGTTTTCAGAAGTAGGTCACCAGGCCTTTCTTCCTGGTCTATCTGAGTCCGGAAGCTCTGTTGAAACCTATCCAGCATCGGAACAACACACAAGGCCCCACTGACGAATGGGTGGTGGCTGCACTTGTGGTTCATTGGCCGGGAATCGAACCCAGGTCTCTCCCGCGTGGAAGGCAAGAGTCCTCCCGCCAAACCACCATTGCTCCCATTGTATAATATACAGGTGAGGGGGAAAAATGGCAGAGTAAATCTTAATAGAAGAGCGACTTTGACTCGTTTAAACTATTTAATTACTAACAATTTAAGCACTAATTACTAATTAAAACACATTTTCAGTCTTGACAAAGTAGTAAGCTGACAAGACTGGATTGTTTTCTATACTTGAAATATTTCATGATAAGAAAATAAAAGAAGCAAACCACACTGGTAAAGTGGGAGAATTAAGTGATGTTCAGTGTGGGAACACAAAGGTAAAGAACCACCAAACAATTCAATCCTAATAAAATTTATTCTTTACTCACATGGTTTTATAATTTTTCCTACAGTCATCATGGCTTGGTGGACCTTATGTTAAAGCAGGGCCTCTCTTTCTCACTGCTGGTTTTTGGACCCATTTCTACACTGACTTGGAGGATTGAAACAGAGAGCCGGAACTGCTGAATTCCCACCACCCTACAAAGGCTTCTCCTCCAGAGATCCCGTGACACACTTCCTGTGAATCTTCAGGTAGCCCATCCTCCACATACACTCACAGCTAGCACCTATTTTGACAAAAGATTTGACTGCTAAGGAAAGCCTGCCCATTGTGAGGGCAAAGATCTAATTTCCTGGCAGGGCCAGCAGAAAGACACTTATGCTTTGCGGTTGGTGAAGATGATGACCAAACCAAACTCATTGCTGCTGAGTTGATTCCAACTCATGGCGACCCTATAGGACAGAGTAGAACTGCCCCATAGAGTTTCCAGGGAGCGCCTGGTAGTTTCGAACTGCCAACCTTTTGGTTAGCAGCCATAGCTCTTAACCACTGCGCCACCAGAGTTTCCGAAGATGATGACAGAGCTGATAAAAATGCAACTTTAGCACTTTTAACTCATAACCCTATTGGTGTCTCAAATATTTCCTTAGTGAGTTTGTTTTATTTTAGGTAAAATTAACATGTGTTGAAACACACAAAGCTTAAATGTACCATTCAGTGAGTTTTGACAATCGTATACCCCCTTGTAACTTTAACCCCTATGAAAATGGATCATTACCTTCACTCCAGAAAGTTCTTTCTTGCCCCTTCCTTCCCAGTCAATAATCTGCCCTGAAACCCCCACCCTTAGAAGCAGTTACTACCTGATTCTTCTCATCTTGATGAATTTTTTTAATGTATCTGGGAACTGGAGACGGGGGAGGCACATGTCTCAGAGTCCTTTTTCATTAAATGAGTTTAATGGTGGATTTATCCAAAGGGGTTCTGCCTGGTCTTGAACTGGAGGCCAGGTTCTTAACAAGTGGGCTTTTGATGAAGGTCTAGCTGAAATCCATTTTCCCCGAAGTTGCTTTTTGCATGAACTTAGCCTTGGCTCTCTGTCTAGATGTCAGTGCCTAAGGGGCAGGGAGGGAAAAATAGAGCTAAGCAAGGAAATCAAGACTCAAATTTTAAAATCTTGCTCTTAACTTGGAACTTATCATTTTTATGTTTATATCCAGGCTGTAGTCAGAAGATCTAAATTTTAAGCCTTGCCCCAAACTGGACAGGCTATGACCTTGGGTAAATTACTTCCCATCCCTGAACTTCTTCCAGCTATAAAGTGAATATCACTGTATTGATTTCCATTATAACGGGTAGCATAAATCCCGTAGCCAAGGCATTTGGGACGATGGCTTGTTTATGTGCGTTCAGCCTTCTTCAGCCTCAAGAAAAGAAAAAGTGCTCCTGGTCCATGATAGCTAATGAACTGAGGGCAAACTCCTTCTATCACAGTGCAAAAGGAGTCAAAGAGCAAATTCAGTGACAAAATTAGAGTTAAACTTATGGGTCACTTCATAGGGGATGAAAGAGGTTCCAGAATTTTATTCATTATAAAATAAATCTTGTTATATTTCCTCTCGGATTATTTTTCAGCTGTCATTACTCATAACAGCACAAAAAGCATTCCCAACTCTGCTGAAGTCACTTCAGTGTCGTTTTGTTCGTTAGAATGTTCAAGAAGGTTTCACTTTATTTGGCTTATACATTAAAATGGCTACAAATGGTAATGACTCCGAAACAGTACTCTGTTCCCAAAGAATCGTGCACCAGAACATTGAGGGGGCTGGCTTCTGTGGTGGGAACTCAGCTGCGCCATTTGTTCTAACACAAACCTGTTCTCCCTGTGACCAAATTCTTGTTGTCAGCCCAGAGAGCTGCCTTTTTTTCTCTGTCGGCGTCTTTATACCCTGTGTGGCCTCTGCTCCCACCCCTTTTCTCTTTGACTCCTCTCCTGCCCAGGAGGATTCGAGTGGCGCCTTACTGTGAATATCCCAAAGAAGCAATCAAAAAGTCAAATTCTAAGGTATAGAAATCCTTTTCTGCTCTTCTCCCCGGCCACCTGTATCTGTTCTTGGTGTACTCAGGTTTAGTAGGCAAGTGCATTTTGAATGCATATTCTGTGCCTGTTGGTGCCCTGCAAACCTGTAGGCAGGTACTGGGAAGTGTTCATGCCTGAGATGAGCATTCAAATCTTCACTGAGAGGGTGGGAATGCCAAAGAAGGACTTAGGGCCTCTAGCTTCTACTGCCTGATCTGGGGCTAGAAACCTCCATTTTCTGAGCTTCTGTATCCTCAGCTGGAACTGGAAAATGAGGACCCGAGTGTTTCTGTAATCAAATGCCACTTGGGTTCTTGTCCTGTCTTATTAGCTGATCAAAATAAGACGGACACTAACTGCAAGGGAAACAGAAAGTGGCAAGTTTATTGTCTGCGCAGGCAAGGAGCAACTCGGTGTCTAGCAACCATAAGACCCTGTGCTCCCTGTCTGAGGGGGCTGGGGAGCTGTTTGTTTCCAATGGCGTCAGAGGTTGGGTTTGGTACCCGGAACTCTCCGCCCTTAGCCCGCCCATGTCCATATTTGGAGGTCCGGATATTAAATCATCTTCCGTCAGATGTGTGTGTGGTGGGACCCCTAGCTTCTAAAATGGAATCAGGTGAAATCATGGGCTGAGAAGTATCGTTCCTTCCGGTGACAATCGGGTCCGGGGGTCGGTTGAAGGACGTGATCTCTTCAATCTGCGCATGCTTCAAGGTGTAGCTTGGGCCAGTTCAGTGGATGGAGCCACTACCTGCTGCGACTTCCTGAAAAATGTTGCTCCAAACAAGCTTGTGGTTAGCAAGACAAAGAAAGGAGGATAAGGGGTGTTAATTGGGGTTTTCATTTCTAGACCTGCTCTCTCCTCAGGCTTGAATGTGCATCATTATGACCTGGGAGCTTGTGAAAAATCCGCGTTCTGATGCTACAAATCTGGGTTGAGAATCTGCCTTTCTAATTGGCATTTGAGAGAAATGCCAAATCTTTCCTTCCCCGACCTGCTCAATCAGAAACCTCAAGGGTGCCTGCCCCTTTAATTCCCCCCACTTGCCCCATTCTGTAGTCTAACAGGCCCCCCCATCCCCAGGTGATCCTCCTGCACATTAAACTCTGAAAAGCACTGAGTTACAGAAATGCTTCTCAGACTTCAGTGTGCAGATTCCGAGTTAGTAGGTCCAGGGTGTGGCCAGAGATTCTGCATTTCCTACAAGCTCCCAGGCGATGCTGGTGCTTCTGGTCCAAGGACCACACTTCGATGATCTTTCCCTCCACTTGGGAGGTTCTCTTGAGTTGTCCTTGGAATTTTCTTCTTTACACACAGATGGGACGAGGAGTGAAAACCAGAGGACCCCATCCTGAATTGAACTGTGCAAAACTGGGTAAAACCAGAAAGTTTTAAATTCAATCAGAAAGTTCTAGGCTATTGTTATGGATCGAATTGTTCTCACCCCCCAAAAGGTATGTTGAAGTCCTAACCTCTGGTACCAGTGAATGGGGCCTTGTTTGGAAATAAGGTCTTTGAAGATGTTATCAGTTAACATGAGGTCATACAAGAGTATGATGGGTCCTAATCTAATTATAAACCAGAAGAAAACAAAGCAATTGCCATCAAGTTGATTCCACTCATGGCGACCCCATGTGTTACAGAGTGGAACTGCTCTATAGGACTTTCCTGGCTGTAATCTTTTTTTTGAAGGGGGGTGAAAATATACACAGAAGAGTATACACTCATTTATCAATTTCTACGTGTACAACTCAGTAGCATTGGTTACATTCTTCATGTTGTGTCACCATTCTCGCTATCTCTACTGTATTGTTTCACCGCCATTGACTTAGACTCACTATCTCTAAACTTCTCATCTGTGCTTTAGAGTTACTGTTGACAGTTTGATCTCATGTAGATAATTCTTTAAAAGAGTGCAATGCTTATGGTGAACGTTCCTTACTAATTTAGCTAAACAGTTGTTTAAAGATGACTTCACAGGATAATTTCAGTTCATGGTTTGAAGATTTTCTTAGAGTGATAGATTCGAGGGCTCCTCCAGTCTCAATACGTCCAGTAAGTCTAGATTCTATAAGAATTTTCAGTTCTGTTCCACATTTCCCCCCTTTTGATCAAGATTCATCTATTGATTCCCTGATCAAAATATTCAGTAATGGTAGCCGGGCACCATCCAGTTTTTTGGATCCATGGCTAAGGAGGTAGTAGTTCATGGAGGCAGTTAGACCTACAGTCCAGTTCCTTCTCTGATTCCTGGGTCTCCTTCTTCCTGTGCTGTTCCAGGCAAATAGAGACCAACTGTTGTATCTTGGGTGGCCACTGCAAGCTTTTAAGACCCCAGGCACACCAGTAACTCTAAAAACAGTGTTAGGTCACTTAACTGGACAGTCCTACAAAACTTGGCTGTAATCTTTTTGGAAGCGGGTTGTCAAGCCTTTCTTCTGCAGAGCTTCTGGGTGAGTTTGAACTGCCAACCTTCAGGTTAGTAGTCGAGCACAAGCTGCTCATGCCACCCAGCAGTATGCTTATAAAAGAGAAGAGCCACAGATACAGACAGCCATGTGAAGATGCATCTACAAGCCAAGGACAGCCAAGGAACACCTGGAATTACCAGAAGCTTGCAGAGATGAGGAAGGATTTTCCCCTAAAAATTTCAGAGGGAGCATGGTCCGGCTGACTTGTTGGTTTAGGCTTCCAACTTCCAGAACTGTGAGACAATAAATTTCTGTTCTTATAGGCTACCCATTTTGTGGTATTTGGCTATGATATCTGGTTTAGGTCAGCAACTAAGACATACAAGCAATAATACGGTAAAACACCAAAAGACAAGATGTGTGTGCATTTACTTCAAGTAGAAAACTGCTGTTGGCTTCAGCTGCCCCTGCCCTCAGAGAACGGAGATGTTTCTCCCGTGTAGAGCCTGTCCCTGGGTTTCACAGCCTTGCTCTTTCTTTTTGCTGGGAATGACCTTCTGAATTAAGTAGCACATCTGACCAGCTCATTTACTCTAATGAAATAAGCCTCAGGCCAATGAGAACACATAGTTTCCTTGAGTTCCAAGATCAGGTTCATTACTCACTTCACTACAGAAGAGTTAAAGTCAATTTCAATATGCAACTCACCATGTGATTTTCAGGTCTGCTAACAAACATTCTTGGTGTGACCTAGTTTGACTTGCTGTCCTCATTGCCACATGAACTCAGCATAGCTAGAATTCATATGATATTTCCCCCAAGAAGTCCTTTCTCCATCACAGGAGCTTCTAGCCATCTCAGTTGAACCTTTAATCTTTTTCCAGCCAATAGTGAATTTTCCTTCTGAACTCATAATGTCACTAAAAACAAAAAGGGCCACCAAATAATAAAAACATCATTTTTACTGTGATCTCTCTCTTTTGGACATTAATCATGTCTGATCTCAAAGTTTCTCTTTGCTTTTAGGGATGCCCACTGGTAATTCAAGGGGAAGGGGAGAAATCCTTCATTTTATAGATTTTCAGCCTAGCTAATCCAGTGTGCCATCTGAGAGCCTAGAAGATCAGATGAGGGTGAGAAAGGTGGTTTGGGGTCAGCCACTCAGGGGAGTTCTGGCCCATTACTCTTGGGTTTGAAGGGCCCAGTAGTCAGGGGTCAGGTATAATTAATCTTCCTTTCCTCTGCTGACTCAATACAGTGGCTTAAACATGCCTTGTAGGCACTTAAGGAGTATTTGTTAAATCAACAAATTTCTCTAGACCAAACGCACTGCCTTCGAGTCAATTTCGACTCATAGCGACCCTATAGGACAGGGTAGAACTGCCCCATAGGGTTTCCAAGGCTGTAAACCTTTATGGAAGCAGACTGCCACATCTTTCTCCCATGGAGCAACTGACAGGTTCAAACAGCTGACTTTTCAGTTAGCAGCCAAGTGCTTTAACCACGGTGCCACCAGGCCCCTCAAGTTCTCTAGATCACGTTTTTGTATCTGAATTATTCCTGATCCCAATTTAACTCTTATTAGAGCATCATCAAGGAGCCCTGGTGGCACAGTGGTTAAGTGCTCAGCTGCTAACCAAAAGGTTGGCAGTTTGAACCCACCAGCCACTTTGCAGGAGAAAGATGTGGCAGTCTGCTCCCATAAAAATTACAGCCTTGGAAACCCTATGGGGCAGTTCTACCCTGTCCTATAGGGTCGCTACAAGTTGGAATGGACTCGACAGCAGTGGGTTTGGTTTGGGTCAATTATTTAGTATATTCCTATTTGGGTTTAAATGTAAGTACTTGCTAATTCCTGTTTTCCAAATTTTGCTTTGCATCTATAATGACCAGTTCCTTTGCCATTTTTCACTTATAAAAATGGACATTGTGACCACTTTTCACAAATTCCCACTGGCAGATTCTCATAAAGACAAAATAAAATAAAATTACAAGTTTCAATGTCAATATCATGAGGAACACAAAATTTGGAACTCCGAAATCAAATAAAGCATTGATAATGCAGTAAAACTTGTGAAAGATGGAAACTGTGTAAGGTGGAAACCTGTCAGAGAAGAAAAACTCAAATATTTTCCACTAATAGAGAGTGATAGAAAAGTGGTAAGACTGCAGCATGTTAAAGGCAAAAAACTCTTGAGACCCGGAAAAACAAGGCAGTCCCAAGCGGTTCGGCTCTCACAGGTTTCACTGTACGACACTGACAATAAATATGGTAATCATTTAAAAATAATTATTAATTTTTATTCATTTTGAACTGTTTAGTGAGAAATTTAAATAGTGCTGATTTTTCCAGTTTTCTGAATAATTGGGTATGTTCTTGTAGCCATCACTATTGGTTTTAAATATGTCTTTTATCTGTTTCCATCCTTCCTAGCCCACTGACACTCCTCCAATCAGCCCCTCACCGTATCCGAGCTGGGCTGTTACAGCAACTCCTATCTACTTCCTACTACTCAAAGCAACCACCAACGCCCCTTCCATCTTAGCCTGCTGCCAATGCCTGATTCATCAGCGATGAACCCTTATTCTCCCTCCATGCGGGGGACGATAATTTGGTTTTCTACATATGGTGAGCTACAGGGAGAATTTCAGTATTGCTCTTCACGACAGTCACATTTCTCATTGTGAATGTACACATGGACATCCTGGTTTGTACATGGCATTGTCATGGTTAGTGAATATCAGCCCACCTTTCCAAAACAGTTCCACCCTTAAAGTCCTGACCAAGTTGGGCTTTTGAGCCTATGAGGCTAATGGTTAGACCCTGGACCATTTTTATTTCCCCACAGTGTGAATACCACTCTGAGGGGGGGATTTGCCTGCCGGAAGCTCACCGGGAACAATGCCTATAAAGAAATGAGGGACACAGGACTGGGCAGAGGGCAGCAGAGACCTCAGCTGATGCCACGGAGTGTCCTGGAACTGGGATGGCTCTTCAGAGTGGGCCCAAATGGAACAAAGAAGAACAGGTCTTTGTCATCCTACATCAACCAGTCATTGGATGTGGGCTGCCCCCAGAGGGGACCTTGAGCTGGACAGTTCCCTTGCTAGAGAGGGCATCAGCTATGAGCCGTCAGCAGGCAACACTCCCAGCAGCTGGTGAAATGAATGCCTCTTGCTGATGAGGGTTCTGAGAGGCGTCCCAGAGAAACCCCGCATGCCTGGAGGAGTATCTCTCCAGCTGGTGGTGATGCTTGTATCAATCATTTGTATCTGTGTAATCTCTTTCAACTTCTTTAGAATCCATCTCGAGACTAAGGTACATGTCTCTTTATCTTTAATAGATTGATACCTAGCATGGTATCAAGCGTGGAGAAGAGCCATACATTTTTATCAAAGAAATTAAACATTTTTGGAAAAATGTATAAGATCTTACTATTATTGGGTACAGGCTTTATTTCCTTATTTATTTTCTCTTAGGCACTAAAGATATTTACATTTCATTTCTAAGATGTTGTAAAATTTAAAACATTCAAAACCTGTGTGTTATTTCAAGAAATATTTTTAAAACTGGATCTTTAATCTTGTTTAATTTTTATCACTTGTTCTTCAGCTACAGCAGCTCCGTCCAATAGAACTTTCAATGAAAATGTTCTAGTCTGTGCTTTCCAGTATCGTAGCCATTAGCTGGAGTCTCTGGGTAGCACAAATGATTAACATGCTCAGCTGCTAACCATAAAGGTTGAAGGTTCAAGTCCACCCAGAGGCTCCTCAGAAGAAAGGGCTGGCTGTCTGCTTCTTAAAAATCAGCCATTGAAAACCTTATGGAGCACAGTTCTACTCTGACACACATACGGGGTCAACCATGAGTCAGAATTGACTTGACGGCAACTGGTGAAACTCGTAGCCACTAGCCACGTGTAGATAATGAGCACTTGAAATGCACCTAGTACAACTAAGGAACTGCGTTTTAATTTATTTAATGTTAATTTGTTTAGATTTAAATAGCCATCTGTGGCTAGTGGCTACCATATTGGACAGCACAAATCTAGCGTTTGGGAAGTTTAACCCTTAGAACATTTTCCCTCATAAGTGACGAGAACTGTAATAAACAATAGTGAGACCTGAGAATGGATAATGACAACAGGTGCGGACCTTGACCTGCTGTGACTTGGTATCACAGTTGGTAGGTGCCCTGGTACCAAGAACACTGTTTCTGGTTCAATAGACCTACTAGAAATACAGAACTGGTTTATATCAGGGGTTGGGATTGATGTGACTCCTCGTGATGCAATTTCTCTGGGCAGAGGGCACTGTCCTCTGGCTATACCGCATATCCACTCCCGAAATCCACTCTTGGTCGGCAGTTTCCCTGACAATGGAGCAACTGGGAATCGCTGTGGCCTAATTCAATTCTTTGCCGCCTGTAGTTTGGGATATTTGCTTAATAAGACCACTGAGTAGTGGGGATTTGCTTGTGGTATTTGAGTTGAAGCAAAATAAATTAGGTGACACACTCATCTCTTCACTCTGTCTTACTCTGTAGCTTAAGGACATTGTAACTCATTTAATCTTTTTCTTTTTCTTTCCAGAGTTCATAAATTGAGTCCTAGCTCTGAAATGAAAATCTTTCTTTCCTGTCAAGCTGTATTCTAGCAAGATTGTCCAGTTGATTGGACTCATCTTCCCATTAAAAAAATGTTAAGGCAAGGTGTTACCACCAACAAATTATTTTCAATATTGAAAAAGCAGATTTCAAACTTCAAGTTGTTGAGTTCTTTGCAAAGTCGTAACATTATCTTCTAACTTTGGCGAGGAGTGTTATTGTACAGGGATTCACATAGCTCAATAATACTAATATTATTTAAAAAAACTAATTTGCATCTAAAAAATGTTTGCTAAAATTCACACCGGGTCAACAATTTTCTCAACATTGGAATTTTTCTGCATGTTACTTGCACTTGTGATATGTTCAGTTTCATAATCTTTCCCTAGAGAAGAGGAATAATGTTGTGGTTTAAACATGTGAGGTAAATGGACGAGGGCCCTCCCTCTTGATATGAACATATTGCAAAAATCTTCCAAGGGGGTCCTTGGTAGTTGCTGGATTAAGTTTTTGAAAGTTCTTTTTTACAGTCCATTGTAGTTAGCTGTCTTTTACTATAAGCTACAGCCACCCCCCCATTATTCGAATGTCAGCGATTCTCATCATGAGAACAGTGTGTCTCATACGAGTGCCAAACCCATCACATAGTGGCTTGTATAAGAAGACCAGGGTGAAACAGCCAGGCCCTGCTTCATGCTGAGAAACCCACCGGCTTTCCTGTATGAATTAAACAGAAAGCAGCAAGCGAATTTCAACATTTATCTATTCCTTGTGGAATAGAAGCAAAAGTGTCACACCTCATTTAAATTCTCCAACATTGTCTCCCAATAGGTTGTAATCTGAAGGCTAATTCTGCTTATATTAGGCAGTGAGGGATGCAGATTAGGTCCAGAGAGGACCACCAAATGCAGTTGTTCCCCGCTTCATTCTTTGAAAGGAAGTCTAATCATTTGAAACTTACTAAATCCGTTTGATGGTGAATTGCCATTCCCGGCACAGAACAAGTTCTAAATCTCTAAGTGAGGGAACGTGTATTTATGATTTTTTAAGCTCAAATAAATGTTTCATGTTGGATTGCTACATGGAACCATGAAAAATGAACTTGGGAAAAAATAGGAAAAATGTATGCTTTGTGCATCTAGTACATTTCAATACCAGATTATAGTACATATCACAGTGATAGTTACCATAGCGACAGAGCAATCTGGGGGTGTGTTTGTGCCCCCAAGATACAGCAGCCCTGGGTCAGAAATAACCATCTTGTTCCTGTTGTTGTTAGCTGCCATCTAGTCAGCCCTTGACTCATGGCGACCTTATATACAGTGGCACAAAACCTGTCTGGTTCTGTGCCATTCCCATGGTCGGCTGTGGATCACACTGTTGTGATCCGTGCAGTTTTCACTGGCTGATTTTCAGAAGTAGATCACAGCCCTTGCCCATTGTTGTTGTTGTTGTTGTTAGGTGCTGTTGAGTCACTCCCGACTCATAGCGACCCTATGCACAACAGAACGAAACACAGCCTTGTCCTGAGCCATCCTTACAATCATTGTTCTGCTTGAGCTCATTGTTGCAGCCACTGTGTCAATCCACCTCGCTGAGGGTCTTCCTCTTTTCCGCTGACACTGTACTCTGCCAAGCATGATGTCCTTCTCCAGGGACTGATCCCTCCTGACAACATGTCCAAAGTATGTAAGATGCAGTCTCGCCATCCTTGCTTCTAAGAAGCATCCCGATTGTACCTCTTCTAAGACAGATTTGTTCGTTCTTTTGGCAGTCCATGGTATATTCAATAGTCTTCGCCAAAAACCACAATTCAAAGGCGTCAACTCTTCTTCAGTCTTCCTTATTCATTGTTCAGCTTTCACATGCATATGATGAGATTGAAAATAGCATGGATTGGGTCAGGTGCTTAGTCTTCAAGGTGACATCTTTGCTCTTCAACACTTTGAAGAGGTCCTTTGCAGCAGATTTACCCATGCAATGCACCTTTTGATGTCTTGACTACTGCTTCCGTGTCTGTTGATTGTGGATCCAAATAAAATGAAATCTTTGACAACTTCAGTCTTTTCTCCATTGATCACGATGTTGCTCATTGGTCCAGTTGTGAGGATTTTTGTTTTCTTTATGTTGAGGTGCAATCCATACTGAAGGCTGTGGTCTTTGGTCTTCATTACTAAGTGCTTCAAGTCCTCTTCACTTTCAGCAAGCAAAGTTGTGTCATCTGCATAACGCAGATTGGTAATGAGTCTTCCTCCAATCCTGATGCCCCGTTCTTCTTCTTACAGTCCAGCTTCTCAGATTATTTGCTCAGCATACAGATTAAATAGGTATGGTGAAAGAATACAACCCTGACGCACACCTTTCCTGACTTTAAACCAATCAGTATCCCCTTGTTCTGTCCTGATCTATGTACAAGTTCCTCATGAGCACAATCAAGTGTTCTGGAATTCCCATTCTTCGCAATATTATCCATAATTTGTTATGATCCACACAGTCGAATGCCTTTGCATAGTCAATAAAACACAGGTAAACATCCTTCTGGTGTTCTCTGCTTTCAGCCTGGATCCATCTGACATCAGCAGTGATATCCCTGGTTCCATGTCCTCTTCTGAAACTGGCCTGAATTTCTGGCAGTTCCCTGTCGGTATACTGCTGCAGCCGTTTTTGAATGATCTTTAGCAAAATTTTGCTTGTGTGTGTTATTAATGATATTGTTCTATAATTTCCACATTCGGCTGGATCACCTTTCTTGGGAATAGGCATAAATATGGATTTCTTCCAGTCAGTTGGCCAGGAAGCTGTCTTCCATATTTCTTGGCATAGATGAGTGAGCACCTCCAGCGCTGCATCTGTTTGTGAAACATCTCAATTGATATTCCATCAATTCCTGGAGCCTTGTTTTTCGCCAGTGTATTCAGAGCAGCTTGGATTTCTTACCTCAGTACCACTGGTTCCTGGTCATATGCCACCTCTTGAAATGGTTGAACATCGACTAAACCTTTTTGGTATAATGACTCTGTGTATTCCTTCCATCTTCTTTTGATGTTTCCTGTGTCGTTTAATATTTTCCCCATAGAATCCTTCACTACTGCAACTTGAGGCTTGAATTTTTTCTTCAGTTCTTTCAGCTTGAGAAATGCCTAGCGTGTTCTTCCCTTTTGGTTTTCCATCTCCAGCTCTTTGCACATGTCATTATAATACTTTACTTTGTCTTCTCGAGATGCCCTTTGAAATCTTCCATTCAGCTCTTCCCCAGTCATCTTTTGAGTGCCTTCCAACCTGGGGGCTCATCTTCCAGCACTATATCAGACAATGTTCCACTTCTATTCGTAAGGTTTTCACTGGCTAATGCTTTTCAGAATTAGACTGCCAGGTCCTTCTTCCTAGCCTGCCTTAATCTAGAAGCTCAGCTGAAACCTGTCCTCCATCGGTGACCCTGCTGGTATCTGAATACCGGTGACATAGCTTACAGCATCACAGCAGCACGCAAGCCCCCACAGTACGACAAATTGACAGACACGTCCCTTGCCCATAGTTATCTAGTTATTTCACTGCTGGCTCCCAGAGTATTAAAGCAGAAGAGGATAAACAAGGTGAGTGTGAGTCCTCTGGTTTCAGTGGCTGAAGAAAGCAACATAATTGATAAGATGGAGTGAAGCAAAGGATATAATTAAGGAAAGGGGGAGCCCATGTCATTTTGCATTAATGTGATGATGAATAATTAATGATCTAAATAATTAGAGGATTGCTTTAGAATAAAATATTACACATGTGGTGCAGAATAAGAAATGTTGCTCTATCCTCCAAAAAAATGGTTATGGGTCTTTTGTATGTTGGCCTGCAGTGTGGGAACATAGCTTATTTATTATTCTAAATTATTAGTAATGAAAACATATGTGTATAGCCAATTTACGGTACGTACTGAGTCTTTTTTTTATTTTTAAGCCATGGCACCATAATTTCCCTAAGAGGTTTTCACACCAATAGTTTTAAGAAAGACAACAGAGATCTTTTCCTATTAAACTCTCCAACTTTTCAGAACTGTCACTGAAAGTGCTGCCTTCCATAAAGGTGGAACGATTATACATTTCTGGAATAAAGCAGGGCTCTAACTTTTTTTCTAACTTGAAGTCTGGGGGGAAGAAAATCCAGTGATGAAAATCTCCCTCTATAATAATTACAGCAAGCGTTTATGGGGTGACAGCACTGCCAGGTGCTTTATTTAACATTATTTTCCAACCTAATAACAACCCTTAAAATAGCTAGTCTCCATTTTATGAATCCAGGCTATGTGATGTTAAGTAACTTCCTCAATGTCAAACTGTCATTGTTTGACTGCCCTTTTTCCTGATTATTGTTTGTAAAATTTGGTTGTAAGCTACCTGAAAACAGATTCTGGGCCTATTCTTTTTACCATTATATGCTTACCATGTAGTCTAGAACCTGTCATATGGTAGCCATTACAAGGTGACTACAAAGTCAACCATTTCAAAAACAGTTGCAGCAGTACATTGACAGGGAACCGCCAGAAAGTCAAGCTGGATTCAGAAGAGGATGTGGAACAAGGGATATCATTACTGATGTCAGACAGATCTTGGCTGAAAGCAAAGAATACCAGAAAGATGGTCACATGTGTTTTACTGACTATGCAAAGGCTGTGTGGATCATAACAAATTATGGATAACATTGTGACGAATGGGAATTTCAGAACACTTAATTGTACTCATGTAGAACCTGCACATAGACAAACAGGTAGTCATTTGAACAGAACAAGGGGATGCTGCACAGCGTAAAGTCAGGAAAGGTGTGTGTCAGTGTTGTATCCTTTCACCATACTTATTCAATCTGTAGGCTGAGCAAATAATCTGAAATGCTGGACTATATGAAAAAGAATGCAATATCAGGATTGTAGGAAGACTCATTAACAACCTGCGATGACACAACCTTGCTTGCTGAAAGTGAAGAGGACTTGAAGCAGTTCCTAATGAAAATCAGACTACAGCCTTTAGTATGGATTACACCTCAACATAAAACAAAAATCCTCACAACTGGACCAGTAAGCAACATCATGATAAATGGAGAAAATATTGAAGTTGTCAAGGATTTCATTTTACTTGGGTCCACAATCAACATCCATTGAAGCAGCAGTCAAGAAATCAAACGATGATAAGGTAGAGAGTCAGCTAAAAAGAAGAACCTTGATGACATGGATTGACATAGTGGCTGCAACAATGGGCTCAAACATAGCAACAACTGTGAGGATGGCACAGGACTGGGCAATGTCTCATTCTCTGGTACCTATATAGGGTTGCTATGAGTTGGAACCAACTCAACAGCACCTGGCAACAACAACAAAGTCAAGGTACAAAACTTCAAAGAGAGTTTTCCGCAATAAAGTTCTGTGATAAATTGTATTACTTATCAGTTGCTGCATTAAGAATTACTCCAGAATTTAGTGGTGCAAAAACAAGAAGCATTATCATCTAGCGGTTCCTGTAGGTTAGGAATTTGAGAGCAGCTTAGCTGGGCAATTCTGGGTGAGGGTCTCTCATAAGGTTGTAGTTGGGATATCAGCAGTACTGTAGGCATCTGAAGGCTTGATTGAAGCTGGAGGATTGGCTTCCAAGATGGCTTACTCACGTGGGTATTGGCAGGAGGCCTCAGTTCCTTGCATGTGGGCCTCTCCATAGGGCTCCTTGTGTGTCCTCACAACATGGCAGCTGGCTTCCCCAAGAGTAAGTCATCCAAGAAAGAGAGCAAAGGGAAGGCCACAGTGCATTTCGTGACCTAGTCTTGGAAGTTACCCACCATTCCTTCCACCACATTCTATTTGTTAGAGGCAAATTACTAAGTATAGCGCACGTTGAATAAGAGAGGAATTCGACTCCACTTTTTTGTGTGTATGTGTGCTTTAAGTGAAAGTTAACAATTCAAGTCAGTTTCTCATACAAAAACTTATACACACATTGTTATATGACCCTAGTTGCTCTCCCTATAATGTGAAAGCACACTCCTCCTCTCCACCCTTTTCATGTGTCCTTTCAACCAGCTCCTGTCCCTTTCTGCCTTCTCATCTCACCTGCGGATAGGAGCTGCCCACTTAATCTCATGTATCTACCTGAGCTAAGAAGTACTCTCTTCACCATTATCATTTTGTCTTATAGTCCAGTCTAATCTTT
Source organism: Elephas maximus indicus (assembly GCF_024166365.1). Lineage (NCBI taxonomy): Eukaryota > Metazoa > Chordata > Mammalia > Proboscidea > Elephantidae > Elephas > Elephas maximus. The sequence continues at coordinate 166,680,512 of NC_064846.1, forward strand.
GTCTGAAGAGTTGGCTTCAGGAATGGTTTTAGTTTTGAGCTAACAGAGAGTCCAGGGGCCATGTCTTTTGGGGTCCCTCCAGCCTCAGTCAGACCATTAAGTCTGGTCTTTTTACTAGAATTTGAATTTCAGTTCTGCACCTCACTTTTCTCCTACTCCATCAGGGACTCTCTGTTGTGTTCCTTATCAGGGTGGTCACTGGTAGTAGCCAGGGACCATCTAGTTCTTCCAGTCTCATGCTGATGGAATCTCTGGTTTATGTGGCCCATTCTGTCTCTTGGGCTCATATTTTTCTTGTGTCTTTGGTGTTCTTCATTATCCTTTGGTCCAGGCGGGTTGGGACCAATTGATGCATCTTAGATGGCCGCTCGCTAGCTTTTAAGACCCCAGACACCACTCACCAAAGTGGAATGCAGAACATTTTCTTAATAAATCTTGTTATGCCAGTTGACCTAGATGTCCCCTGAAACCATGATTCCCAGACCCCTGCCCCTGCTACTGTGTCCCTTGAAGTGTTTGGTTGTATCAAGGAAACTTCTTAGCTTTTGGTTTATTCCAGTTGTGCTGACTTCCCCTGTATTGTGTGTTGTCCTTCCCTTCACCTAAAATAATTCTTGTTTTTTTACTATCTAGTTAGTGAATATCCCTCTCCCTCCCTCCCCACCCTCGTAACCATCAAGGAATGTTTTCTTCTGTGTTTAAACCTTTTCTTGAGTTCTCGTAATAGTGGTCTCATAAAGTATTTATCCTTTTGTGGCTAATTTCACTCAGCATAATGACTTCCAGATTCATCCATGTTATGAGAAGTTTTGCAAATTCGTCATTGTTTTTTATCATTGCATAGTATTCCATTGTGTGAATATACCATAATTTGTTTATCCATTCATCCGTTGATGGGCACCTAGGTTGTTTCCGTCTTTTTGCTATTGTAAACAGTGCTGCAATGAACATGGGAGTGCATGTATCTGTTCATGTAAAGGTTCTTATTTCTCTAGGATATATTCCAAGGAGTGGGATTGCTGGATCATATGGTAGTTCTATTTCTAGCGTTTTAAGGAAGCGCCAAATCGATTTCCAAAGTGGTTGTACCATTTTACATTCCCACCAGCAGTGTAGAAGTGTTCTAGGCTCTGCACAACCTGTCCAACATTTATTATTTTGTGTGTTTTGGATTAATGCTAGCCTTGTTGGGGTGAGACAATATCTCATTGTAGTTTTGATTTGCATTTCTCTAATGGCTAATGATTGTTAGCATTTCCTCATGTATCTGTTAGCTTCCTGAATGTCTTCTTTGGTGAAGTATCTGTTCATATCTTTGCCCATTTTTTAATTAGGTTATTCATCTTTTTATTGTTGAGATTTTGTAATATCTTATAGATTTTAGAAATTAGATGCTGATTGGATTTTTGTAGCTAAAAATATTTTCTCAGTCTGTAGGTAATCTTTTTATTCTTTTGGTGAAGTCTTCGGATGAGCATAAGTGTTTGATTTTTAGAAGCTCCCAGTTATCTAGCTTCTCTTCTGGTGTTTATGCATTGTTAGTAATGTTTTGTATACTGTTTATGCCATGTATTAGTGCTCCTAGCATTGTTCCTATTTTTTCTTTCATGATCTTTATCGTTTTAGGTTTTATATTTAGGTCTTTGATCCATTTTGAGTTAGTTTTTATGCATGGTGTGAGGTATGGGTCTTGTTTCATTTTTGCAGATGGATATCCAGTTATGCCAGCACCATTGGTTAAAGAGACCGTCTTTTCCTCATTTAACTGTTTTGGGCCTTTGTCATATAACAGCTGCTCATAAGTGGATGAATTTACGTCTGAATTCTCAATTGTGTTCCACTGGTCTATGTATCTGTTGTTGTACCAGCACCAGGCTATTTTGACTACTGGCAGTGTAATAGGTTCTAAAATCAGGTAGTGTGAGGACTCGCACTTTGTTCTTCTTCAGCAGTGCTTTACTAATCTGGGGCCTCTTCCCTTTCCATATCAAGTTGGTGATTTGTTTCTCCATTAAAAAATGCCATTGGAATTTAAATCAGAATTGCATTGTATCGATAGATCACTTTGGATAAAATAGATATTTTCACAATGTTGTCGACTCCACTTTTTAAAGGGAGCAATATCAATGAGTTTGTGGACATATAAATCCACCACATAAGCAAACTTTGGATTTTAGAAAATACTGAAACCATGGAAATCCAAGAATATAGAAAAACACAATTTAACTTATCGAAGGAGCTAACATTATGCCCACAACCAACCTGCCTACGCTAAATATGATGAGTAATGTTAGGAAAGTTGCACCCTTCAAAGACTTTGAGTCCTGGTAATATTACAAAGTGTCTGAATAGCATTGAGATGCTGATTCAAATATTGTCTAGCAGTATAATATTATTCTATAAAGGTCAGGTTCTCAGTGCCATTATTCATAGGGACACAAGAACAAGACAAATAATTGCAATAGAAAAATAAGGTAAAGATTGTCTATTGGTATTTGTAGCTATCTCCCTGGCACTTACTAGGTCTGTGGATGAATTGTGTTATTATCTGCAATGTCATTGTCTTAGTTGTCTGTTGTTGTTGTTAAAAAAAATTTGTTGTTGTTAGGATCCATCAAATCGTTTCAAACTCGTAGCGACCCTATGTATAACAGAACAAAACACTGCTCGGTCCTGTGCCATCCTCAAAATTGTTGCTGTGCTTGAGCCCATTGTTGCAGCCCTATGTCGATCCATCTCATTGAGGGTCTTCCTCTTTTTCGATGACCCTCCACTCTGCCAAGCATGATCTCCTTCTCCAGGGACTGATTCCTCCTGATAACATGTCCAAAGTATGTGAGATGCAGTCTCAGCATTCTCACTTCTAAGGAGCGTTCTGGTTGTACTTCTCCCAAGACAGATTGGTTCATTCTTTTGGCAGTCCATGGTATGTTCAATGTTCTTCGCCAACATCACATTAATTCTTGTTCGGTCTTCCTTATTCATCATCCAGCCTTCGCATGCACATGAGGTAGTTGAAAATACTATGGCTTTGGTGGAACTCTTAATTTCTTTCTTTTATTATTTTTGTTTGTTTGGTTCATGAGTCCTTCATAAATCTGACAAAAGTTATGGAACCTCCCAGAAAAATGTACAGTGAACATTCTGTATATATATTCTTTTACATATCTCAAAAGAGATTGACTCAAGATACAACCAAATCTTCTAGATTGAGTCCTGCCTCATTAACATCATAAACTCATAAAGGTCAGATTTACAACATGTAGGAAAATCACATCAGATGTCAGAATGGTAACCCAACCCAACCCAGTGCCGTCGAGTCGATTCTGACTCATAGCAACCCTGTAGGACAGAGTAGAACTGCCCCATAGAGTTTCCAAGGAGCACCTGGTGGATTCAAACTGCCGACCCTTTGGTTAGCAGCCGTAGCACTTAACCACTACACCACCAGGGTTTCCGAATGGTAGACAATCACAAAATACTGGGAACCATGGCCTAGCCAAGCTGACACACATTATTGGGGGACACAATTCAATCCATAACAGTCATCTTCTTACATTCCTAGGGTTACAGCACCCCAACCCCTGTTGTGTATTTTTTCAATCATGAAAAGCACATCATTTAAATATGAATGATAAAACAACCCAAAGACCAGTGTAAGAGGAAAGGGTCGGGATATTTGAAAAACTGGATAACCAAGCTGTTAGGGATTGAATTATGTCCCCCAAAATATATGCTGTAAATCCTAACCCCTATACATGTGGATATAATCCCATCTGGGAATAGGGTTTTCTTTGTTATGTTAATGAGGCTAGGCTATATCAGTGTGGGGTGTGTCCTAAGCCAATTACTTTTGAGATATAAAAGGAGCAGCTAAGGCACAGAAGCAAGGACAAAAAGATTGATGCCAAATGGAGATCCTCAAGGAACCAAGGAACAGAAGGTCCTTCCCCCATTCCCCCAGAGCCAAGAGAGAGAAAGCATTTCCCTAGAGCCCAGTTCCCCAAATTCAGACTTCTAGCCTCCTAACTGTGAGGAAATAAGTTTCTTTTAGTTAAAGCCACCGACTTAAGGTATTTCTGTTATAGCAGCATTAGGAAACTAAGACACAAGCCAATTCTATTATTCCCTAAAAAAAAAAAATGAGAAGATGAGAAAATAAGCATAAAAGCAAAAAACGAAACTCGTTGCTGTCGAGTTGATTCCAACTCATAGTGACCCTGTAGAACAGAGTAGTACTGCCCCGTAGGGTTTCCAAGGAGCAGCTGGTGGATTGAACTGCCAGCCTTTTGGTTAGTGGCTGAGCTCTTAACCGCTGTGCCACTAAGGCTCCAAGGTTAAAAATTCCCCCAAAACATAAAATGCAGAATTGATGGTTGGGATCAGATGCTCGTATTCTGGGTTCAAACCCTAGATTTATTTTTGTTTTTAGCAAGGTTTTTAAAACTATTGTTTTGAGATTAATAAGGAGCACTGGTGGCACAATGGTTAAATGCCTGGCTGCTAACTGAAAGGTTGGTGGTTCAAACCCACCCAGTGGCTCTGTGGAAGAAGACCTGGCAATTTGCTCCTGTAAAAGATTACAGCCTAGAAAACCCTATGGGGCAGTTCTACTCTGTCACATGGGGTCACTATGAGTCAGAATCGAGTCAATGGCACACAGGAACAACATGAGAGAAATACATGCTTATTATAGAAAATGGGAGATAGAGAAAACTAGAAGGAAGTAAACGATTACCACCCAGAATCAGCCACTTTTACATTTGGTGTATTTCCTTTACATCTTTGATTTACATATGTTTTTTACATTGCTGAGATTATACTGTCCATGTATTTTTTAAAATATAGCCTGATTTTTTCACTTACTATTAAAGCAGAAACGTTTCCCAAATTACTGCAGCTCTTCATAGCTGTTTTAATGTCTGTAGTAATCCAAGGTATGGGTCGCTATGAGTTGGAATCGACTCGATGACAATGGGTTAAGGTTTTTAGGTTTTATGGCTATTCATAATACTTAACATCTCCCTTTTATTGGATAATCAGGGTATTCTTATTGTTAATTTATTTGCTATTGTTAACAGTGCTGCAATGAATATCTTTGGGTACAATGCTCTTAATGAACTTAAATTTGCCTTCCTTGGCTGGATTCTATGCAGTAGAATTACTGGTTCAAAAGTTAGGAATATTTGGAGGTTATTTTTATATAAGGCTACAAACTACCTATTTCTGAACAAGGTCAGATTACCTAAAACTTGCAGTAACCTTGTACATCTTCTTCCTCCACCTTTTCACCAACAACTGAAAACATTTTTCTCGAATGAAACCTACGTGTGGTGACTAATAGAAATGTATTTGCTTGGCCCTATGGCCTTGATCTTTTTTTAAGTTTGGATTCCTTATATCTCCAAATGGATTGCATGTTTAAATAGAATGAGAATTCAGATTTTGTATCTTCATATGGTACAAGGTATTTATGACGCAAAATGCAGATTTTAGGAAAAAGAGTAGATGCAACTTTGACTAATGGTTGGATGCCCCAAGCCTTCAACCTCCCCTTCCACTCACGCTCACATTAAAGACTAGAGACCTTGATTTTTTTCCCATTTCATACAGCCCTTTGCAGGCTGATTGAGAAGAAACACTGATTCATTTGTGCTCAACAGAGCTGATGACGTTGTATGGAGAGAGAAAGTGAGAGAACAGATATATAGATCGAGATAGAGATTGAGTATTTGGTGAGCCATTTTCTTTTCTACCATATTTTCATGAGGAGAAAAAACGAAATGCATATATAGATCTACACATGCTTCAAGGGAAATAAACCTAAGACATAAATTTTAAATGAACAAAACAGGTTGGAAAATAGTACACACTGCAAATCTTATAGAAGAGTCCACTTTAAATTATGGGGGTGGGAATTGTGAGGCACACCCAATTTCTACCTTTTACATGTCTGCAGTTTTAAACATTTTAATAATTGTATATATTTTTTTAATAATCCGAAAAAATAAAAGTTTTTGAACCAGGCAACATTAAAACTAATTTGTAAAGCTCATGTTGATACGTATTGGTTCTTAAAATTACGATGAAGATTTTCCACAGATGAGAGGATTTCTGCCATGGTGACCTTGCTCTCTTCTATGTTCATCAAATAGCATGTAAACAGTCTACTGGAAGAACTAAACTTGTCAATATCTTCATTTTATTAGTTTAATTCTTGCATGTATACTTTTTAAAAAACAAATAATTTTTCTAATTATAAAAAGCAGTGTATATTCATTATAGAAAATGGGAAAATATAGAAAGGCATAAAGAAATGTGCAGAAGAATATAAATATTTCTTCATCTCCCTATGGGTGACCACTTATTTTTTACATTTTTCTGTGCATATACATGGATGTAAAGTATATGTTTCATACGTATATCTTGAGATATAATATTTTTACTTTAGCAGATGACACTCTTAGAAAGGAAGACGTCTTTGTTTAGGAAAATATTGGATTAATTCTTGTGAAATTGCCATGATCAAACATGATCAAATACCAAAAAACCAAGCACATTGCCGCTGAGCCAGTTCCCACTCATAGTGACCCTATAGGACAGAGTAGAACTGCTCTGTAGGATTTCCAAGGTCGTACTCTTTAAGGGAGCAGATCCTTAGGTCTTTTTTCCCATGGAGCAGCTGGTGGGTTTGAACCTCCGACCTTTCAGTTAGCAGCCGAGCACTTTAACCACTGTGCCACCAAGGCTCCTTGATCAAATGCCAGCCTTTGCATATGGCTCAACCTGATTGCTTGGGAGAAAAGTGAGGCATGGTCTGTAAGAAGACTGAGAAAGAGATAGCTAGATTTCACTGCATGAAAATTGATCAATAACATCGGAGCTGGGAGAGAGCAGAGGCAGGTGAAGATGAGGGAAGAAGCCAGGTAAAAGCGGTGGCAGACAAGAACTTGTGGACACAATTGACTTAAGAGAAATTCCCCTGTGGTGGGAAGGTTTTGAAAACTTTTAGGAACATGGTATGTCTTTGACTCAATTTTAAGTAATTAGCATGACTGCAATATAGCCTTCTCTATCTTTTTTATCTTTCTAGGGAAAATTGATTGACATGATCATTTCTCTACACACAACAGCCATGTGAGAAGTCTTGAGGGAGAAAACTAGTGGCTCCTCTATCTGGGTTGGATATGGAGAGCAGAGAGAAGAGACCAATCATAGAGTCTGGGACAGGTGTTATGTGGGACCAAGAATGCAGGGCCAGAAGTAGCCTGGAATGTACAAGTCCTCAGGAATGTGCAAAATATCTGGAAAGGTGTTGGGTTTCACCCAGCACAGGAGGTGGGATGGTTGATCCACATCCATCTCCATATTAAAGCACACTATCTTGGCTAGTACAAGTGGGCATACATGTACATGGAGACTGTAAGCTTCATGGAGGCAGGAGCAGTTCCCAGTGTAAACATTACTGAACTGTCTTGGACATGACATAGTTCCTGGCACATAGTTGACCCTCAACAAATATTTGTTCAAAGAGTAAATGAATAGATAGGAATTTTTTTTAAACACAGTTGAGATCAGTTCACATATGTTTGCTTACTCCTTGGCAGTAGAACTTAAAAAAAAAATGCTCATAGTTACAGAAAATGAGAAGGCAAAGATGTCACCCTGGAAGAACACCTGGCTTATTGGACAGGTAATTACATATTCTTAACCATGTCCCAGAGTACTGTCATCAGCTCTACAGATTCATAAGCCTAAATGGGGAACAAAACCAAACCAAACCCACTGCTGTTGAGCCGATTCTGACTCATAGCAACCCTATAGGACAGAGTAAAACTGCCCCGTAGGGTTTCCAAGGCTGTAACCTTTCCGGGAGCAGATCACCAGGTCTTTCTCCCTCAGAGCGGCTGGTGGGTTCGAACTGCCAACCTTTCAGTTAACAGCTGAGCACTTTAACCACTGCACCGCCAAGGCTCCTAACTAGGTCAAAACCAAAACCAAACCTGTTGCCATTGAGTCGATTCTGACTCGTAACTAGGTCAGGGCCCCCATAATTGAGTACTTTCTCAGGAATGAGAACTCACAGTAGATGGGTACATATAACAGAACCTGATTTGTTCATTTAACAGTGAGAACTATCCCTGCCAAATAGACCACAATCCTCATGCCAGCTCTTACCACAATTTACTCTCTGGAGAGGCAGGATATCAAAGCAAGGGGAGTTGTCTGGAATTGATAATTAGTGCTGATGATGTCTCCACACCCTGTGTGTTTGCCAAAATTAGTACTCTTTAGTGTTGGAGATATGGTGACCTTCACTCCTTTTGGGTTCGCCTTTGTTAAACTCTGTTATAACCATACCCACCTGGGGCAAGTGACTTTCAATGTGTTTACACCACAATATTCTCCTGACCCTGCACCTGGTCCCCTGAATTGACAATTCTTAATCATCCATTTCCAAACTATTGCTTTGGGTCAGTTATTTCTACTGTTGATTTATCCCTGACTTCATCCTGAGGGATTAGTCTTATTATCAGGTATTGTGGGCATCTAGCTGTCATGCCACATTTAAGACTACAGAAAGATGTTTTGTTGGTGGCAGTGATAAGAAGGGTTAAATGGTGGGTGATCCATTTGGATATGTGGCCCTTCATGGGTACAGCGTACACATTGGCTCATTCAAATCGTAGGCAACTTTGGAAACACACTGCACACACAACTCTGTCCAGCTAGACTCAGAAATGTAAACAATCAGTCAACCAATTAGGGTTTATCGAGTGTTTGCTATGGGACCAGTCTGGAGGTGGCAACTCTGGTGAATAAAATGTTGTAGTAGACACTCTGTCCTTTCAAGTACTGAGACAAATTGACTGTCCAGGAAGCAGACTTTGAGATAGAGATTAATATAACGGCATTTATTGGGATCAGCACCTGTGAAAGGAGAGGATGGATGCAGGATTGAGCAGAAAGGGAAGTCAAGCTGCAACACAGGCACGACAGTCTCAACCGACTCCATGGGGGCTCTGGAGCTGGAATGGCCCTGCAGAGCTATTCGGAGTTGATCAGAGATGAGCAGACCTTTATATCCCTGAATCAATCAGGCATTTACCATGGGTCACCAGGTGTAGGGACTTCTCCTTGGGTGAAGGGGGTCTCTGCAATTGAGTGCTCACTGAAGGGTCTGCCAGCTGAAACTCATCAGCTACCAGCCCTCCCAACAGCTAGGAGCTGTAAGTTCTTCATTAAGTGGGCATCTGGGTGGCAGATAACAAGACTAATCCCTCAGGATGAAGTCGACCTATAAATGAGATACTCAACTGTAGAAATAACCTACTCAAAGAAATAGTATCTGTCATGGATTGAATTGTATCCCCCCAAAATATGTGTCAACTTGGTTAGGCCGTGATTCCCAGTATTGTGTGGTTGTCCTCCATTTTGTGATTTTCCTATGCCTTAAAAAAAAAAAAAAAACTTAAAAATCATAATCTCTACCTGTGGTTAAAGAGGATTAGGGTGGGATGTAACACCCTTGCTCAGGCCACATCCCTGATCCAATGTAAAGGGAGTTTCCCGGGGGTGTGGCCTGCACCCACCCTTTATCTTACAAGAGATAAAAGGAAAGCGAAGCAAGCAGAGAGTGAGGGACCTCATAAGACCTCATACCACCAAGAATGAAGAGCAGGAGTGCATGTCCCTTGGACCCAGGGTCCCTGCGCTGAGAAACTCCTCAACCAGGGGAAGACTGATGACAAGGACCTTCCTCCAGAGCTGAGAAGAGAAAGACTTCCCCTGGAGCTGATGCCCTAAATTTGGACTCCTAGCTCCGATTGTCCCTGCGTCAGATGACAGTGTGCTTTTTATGCTCATATGTCATTAAATGTATTGAAACCAAGCTAAATTACAATCAAAAGCTTAAAGTACTTTAAAAAATGCTTTGATATTCTGACTCAGGTCATCCTCAACTAGACAGTATTTTGTTAAATTTCCACTTAAGTGGTGAAATGACTATTTCTGTAGTAATTTCCAGGAGTCAAGAGCCTGGGTGCTGTTTTGTTTTTTGGTTTTTTTTTGTGTGTGTTAACAAAAGCATTTATTTTCTTTGTTGGCTGCTGTGCCCTTGGTGGTTTGTGCTAAGCTGCTGTGTTTCTTGGTACTTTTTTATTAAATTTTTTTGTGTGCTTTAAGTGAAAGTTTATAGTTCAAGTTAGTTTCTCATACAAAAATTTATACACACATTGTTATGTGACCCTAGTTGCTCTCCCTATAATGTGACAGCACACTTCTCCTTTCCACCCCAGATTTCTCGTGTCCATTCAACCAGCTCCTAGCCCTTTTTGCATTCTCATCTTGCCTCCGGACAAGAGCTGCCCATTTAGTCTCATATCTCTACTTGAACTAAGAAGCACACTCTTCCTGAGTATCATTTTATTCTCATAGTCCAGTCTATTCTTTGCCTGAAGAGTTGGCTTCAGGAATGGTTTTAGTTTTGGGTTAACAGAGCCCGGGAGCCATGTCTTCCGGGGTCCTTCCAGTCTCAGTCAGACCATTAAGTCTGGTCTTTTTACTAGAATTTGATTTCTGCTCCCCACTTTTCTCCTGCTCCATCAGGGACTCTCTATTGTGTTCCCTACCAGGGCGGTCATTGGTGGTAGCTGGGCACCCTCTAGTTGTTCCTGTCTCGGGCTGATGGAATCTCTGGTTTATATGGCCCTTTCTGACTCTTTGACTAATATTTTCCTTTTGTCTTTGGTGTTTTTCATTATCCTTTGGTCCAGGCGAGTTGGGACCAATTGATGCATCTTAAAAGCCGCTCGCTAGCTTTTAAGACCCCAGATACCACTCACCAAAGTGGAATGCAGAACATTTTCTTAATAAACTTTGTTATGCCAGTTGACCTAGATGTCCCCTGAAACCATGGTCCCCAGATCCCCATCCTGCTACACTGTCCCTCAAAGTGTTTGTTTGTGTTCAGGAAACTTCTTAGCTTTTGGTTTAGTCCAGTTGTATTGACTTCTCCTGTATTGTGTGTTGTCCTTCCCTTCACCTAAAATAATTCTTTTTTTTTTACTATCTAGTTAGTGAATTCTCCCTTTCTCTCTCTCCCCACCCTCATAACCATCAAAGAATGTTTTCTTCTGTGTTAAAACCTTTTCTTGAGTTCTTATAATAGTGGTCTCATACAATATTTGTGCTTTTGCGACTGACAGTTTCACTCAGCACAATGCGTTCCTGGGTGCTATTTTTAAATAACTCAACTCAATTTATCTCATGTCAAAAATATTCATTTATTGTTTATTATGTATTAAGAATTATTTTCTATGAATACAGACATGATATAAAAAGTTTCTACTCAAGAATCTCACAATCTAGTGGGGGAGCATAGACTATATTGATGATTATTATTAAGTCCAAAAGGAACTGTTATAGAGGTTCATTATAAGCTGCCGTGGAAACACCAAGGAAGAGCATTCAACAGCAGGGGGGAAGTAGAGCCGAGGTGACCAGAGGACTTTCCCAGTAGAGGGGACTCTAGAAGTGAGTCTTGAGGAAGGGACAGAAATTATTCCAGAGGGCAAAGGCAGAGAGATGGGCACCCTGAGGGATCATTATAGGAAAAGTTGAGAGAGAGTGCACTAGACATTTCAAGGAAGACCAAGTAGCTTGGTTAAGTTTAGTCAAGTATACATGGTGGATGGAAGGAGTGGAAAGGGAGATAAATGGAGAGGAAAGCAAGGGCTAGATCATGAGGAGCTTTGGATGCCATGCCAAGGGGTATGGCCTTCACTCTGAAGGCAATGGGAAGCTACTAATCTGCATTTTAGAAAGACTACTCTGCAGTAGGGTGAAAACTAAATTGGAAGTAAGGAGAGGCTGGAGGCTGGGAGAAGACTTGGGAAGTTTTCACAGTGGTCAAAGAAAGAAGGTGGAGGTCCTTGACCAAGATAATCGTCCAAGTGAAGAAGAGGAGAGAGAAAACAACACAGAATCAAGATTTGAGGGACTGATTGTAGTTGAGAGTGGAGTAGGAAGAATGCGAGCAAGGACAAAGACTCAAGAATGATAAAAAGATGAATAGCTTAGAAATTAGGTGGCTCTTCTCACAATTTTAGGAGTCTCTGAATGGTCCAAATGGTTAATGTGCTCAGCTGTTAGCCAAAAGGTTGGAGGTTTGAGTCCAGCCAGAGTAGCCTTGGAAGAAAGGCCTGGTGATCTCCTTCCAAAAAAATCAGCCATTGAAAACCCTTTGGAGCACAGTTCTACTCTGACACGCATGGGGTTGACATGAGTTGGAGTTTACTTGATGGCAACTAGTTTTTGTCATAATTAGCCAGCATGAGGAAGCCAGTGAGAGTTTGTGTGTGGAGAATGAAGATTGTAAACCTGATGTATAATGTGTTTGACTCACAATGCCCCCAGGAGTCAGTGGAAAGCATACTCCTCTATCCTAGGGAGAATCTGGTTTACCTGTGTCCTCAGTGTGAATTAACCTGTAGGCAAAGGAACATTGCCCAGAGAGGTGGCAGCCTGGAGTCATGAAAGCTACAGAAGGCAAGAGTTTAAGAAGAAAAGAATGATCTACGGGCATATCCTACAGAGTAGTTATATGGGCGAAAAGGCCATTGGACTTGCAGATTGGACAGTGATCAGTGACCTTCCTGAAAGTGGCTTTGGTGTGATGGAGGGAATAGAACTAGACTTAACGGGTTGTGGGAAGAAAGGGGATCCTCCAGCAAATGTGTCTGCAGTTAGTATCTACATCACAACAGAAAAACCAGGCTCAGGAGCATGGAGCTGAAATTTTTTTCAATGGATTTCTGACCTGTTGATTTTAAAGACAGCCACGACAAACACATTTATTTACCCATTCATTCAACAAATATTCATTGCATGCCTGTTTTGTACTTGAAGGTGACAAAAGAGAAGTATTAAAAATATGGTTGGGGTCTCAACCCACCTGGAGCAAAGGAGAATGAAGAACACCAAAGACACAAGGAAAATATGAGCCCAAGAGACAGAGAAGGCCACATAAACCAGAGGCTCCCATCAACCTGAAACTGGAAAAACTAGATGGTGCCCGGCTACCTCCAAGGACTGCCCTGACGGGGATCACTAGAGAATCCATGATGGAGTGGGAGAGTAGTATGATGCAGACCTCAAATTCTTGGAAACAGACCAGATTTAATGGTCTGACTGAGACTGGAGGGACCCCAAATGTCATGTCCCCCGGACTCTCTGTTAGCCCAAGACTGGAACCATTCCCAAAGCCAACTCTTCAGACAGGAATTGGTTTGGACTATAAGACATAAAATGATACTGGCGAGGAGTGTGCTTCTTAGCTCAGGTAGATACATGAGAGTAAGTGGGCAGCTCCTGTCCAGAGGTGAGATGAGAAGGCAGAAGGGGACAGGAGCTGGTTGAATAGACACGGGGAATACAGGGTGGAGAGGAGGAGTGTGCTGTCTCATTATGGGGAGAGCAACTAAGGTCACATAACTATGTATGTATAAGTTTTTGTATGAGAAACTGACTTGAATTGTAAACTCTCACTTAAAGCACAATAAGAAAAGTAAAAAAATATGATTGGGAGCAGGAGGGCAGACAATAAACAAACTTATGAAATGTTTGGTGGTAGTAATTTTTTTAGTAAGGGCAATGAAGAAAAATAAAGCAACGTAAGGGGAAGGAATCTATGCAGTTATTAAATTATTAGAATTCAGAAACTAGTCCTCATTGTGGCATGAAGATGCTAGTAAAACAAATTGCTCATATCTATCACTATGTATAAAAAAATGAGTAAGAGAAAATTTGAATCCACTTATATACAAAAACTCAAAATAAAAACCAAGTGATTTGGAGGAAAAAGCAAGAAGGAAAGCATTTGCCTTAAGCATGCCTTTTGCTGGGAGCCTACCTGGCTTTTTACTCCTAAATTTAGGATTTGGGGTGAAGGCTGGTAGATAAAGGTAGGGTTAAGCATGAGGCTAAGACCAGTTCTAGCTGATGTCAAATTATTCAGAAAAAAAAAAGATGTTAGGAAACAAGGTAAATAGAAGACAAGGAAGAGAAAAGGAAAACGGGTTTCTCCTAAGCCTCTAAAATCAACCGTTAACCCTAGAATTGTATCCTTTGGCCGCTACGTTATAGAACTTTATTTTAATCAGGTTTAGTTACCCTAATTCCCGAAGTGTTTTTCATATTGCCAGCATTTTCTGAGCCTTTTACAGCATTTCGAAATGGATCTGCTGTGAAAGCCTACTGTTTATACAGCAGTAACTAAAAACACTCTGACGCTATAGAATTGAAATTATTTTTAGAATGCTGAAAATTCCCCTGGTGCAACAGAGATAGCAATGATCATAATATTTTGAAAATGAAGGTTTGGGAGGGTTGTGTGTAAGAGAAACACACACACACAAATATACACACAAACATATTCGCACTCACAGACAGAGAGGGACCTGAAAGAATCATTAAGAGCCAGGAAGACACAGATTCACTTTTTCCCCATTATGTAGCTATACAAAGAGTCTTTACAGTTCCTGGGATGAATCTTCTAATGTCAGTAGACTCTTTATTAAAAAATTTTTTGGGGGGAGGTGTGCTGATGAAAGATATAGAAATGATTAATAAATCCAGATTCAATTATAAAAGCTTTCTTGGTGAGATTTAAAAAGAAAAGCTAATCTTATCCAACTGGCAAGCATTGTTATTCAAAAGAATCAAGGCTTTTTAAATAACTTGTTGGTGGCTTTTTTTCTTTCTTTCTTTTTTATACTTCATTTGAACTCTTGTTTTCATAATAAGCTGAAACTTTTAACATTGTGGTAGCGTAGAAATAATTTTATTTCCTTTAAAGTCCTCTATATCCCTGGCAAAGCATTAGCTTTTGTGAAGTAGTCAAGTAAGAACGTCTTTGTCAATTTGAAAAGTAAAACTCTTGCTTCATTTGGGAAAATTAACCCTTTGCTAAAACACTGTTTCTGGGAAAAAAAAAAAAAACAACTTTCTATTTATAATAGATAGCTTTAAATTTCACACAGCTGTTTCAATTGGAGATGCTGGAGCAGTGAGTGAAGGAGACTTGGTACATAGGAGTGTGTATCTAAAAAATATGCATATGTAAGAACATAGGTGGATTCAGCAACAGACAATAGAGAAGGTTCTGGTAAAGTACTTTATCCAGTTATCTTCCCTTGCCCCTGAGGTAGATTGATTGAGAAGTTAATGAAGCTTAAGGCCACCATGCATTCCTGGGCCCCTTCCAAGGCAATGGGTTAGCATGGTTGTATGTTTCTGTAAGAATTGCAAAAGCAATTTATCTCACCCACAATGAGTAAAGGCTATTGTCTCTTTCCACTGTTTTCCATCCCATGTGTTGGCTGGCATTGGACACGGCCATGGGCATTTTTGAAATCTGACCAAGGTGAAGTTGAGTTAGAAAGAGTTTGGGTTTAGTGGGATGTATTTGTATTTTGCACAGTAATTAAGAGCTTGGCTGTTAACCTAAAGGCCAGCAGTTCGAATCCACTCTTTGGAAACCCCATGGGGCAGTTCTACTCTGTCTATAGGGTCGCTAAGAGTCAGAATCAACCCAATGGCAACAGGTTTGGTTCTTTTTTTTGTTTTTTAGTCTGCTAGGGCTGCCATAACAAAATACCACAAAGTGGGTGGCTCTAAAGAACAGAAGTTTATTTTCTTACAGTTCTGGAGGCTAGAAGTACTAATTCAGGCCATGTTGATTCCTTCAGAGGGCTTTGAGAGAAGAACTGCTGTATGTTTCTCTCCTAGTTTCTGGTCTCTGCTGGCAATCCTTGGCATCCCTTGGCTTGTAGAAGGATCTTCACATGCTGTCTTTCTCCTGTGTGTGACTTTGCTTCTGGGTCTTGTCCTCTTTTATAAGATACCACTCAGGAAGAATTAGTATCCGTCCTATTCCACCATGACTTCATTGATGTAACTGATAACATCTGCAAAGAAAAACCCTATTTCCCCAAACAAAGTCACACTCACCAGTGTAGGGGTTGGGACTTCAACACATCTTTTTGGGGCACACAATTCAATCCACAACACCAGCCATCCTGACGTAGGAGTGGTTTTCAGGAATACTTCTACCATCTACTTGGATGACTCACCTGGAATCATGGCATAAATATATTTATGTGTGCCATCATGTCTAGCAAATGAGAAATATGGACTAATGGAGGAGAAATATGATTTGAAATATAGAGAGCCAGAAGCTAGTCTATGGAAAATCTTCCAATCATGAGATATGTAGAACTGTAAATAGAATTTAGTTTTCAGTGACCTCAGGTCAGAACGGAAGTTCTCTCCTGTCCGGAATATACACTATGAAGCTCAGGGTATACAATTATAAACCCATTATACAGTGCAAATAGTTTATATATGTATATTTCTACCTGAAATCAATAGAAATTATTCTGACATGGAGAAACGAAGTGTAATTAAGAGGTTTTTTAAATATCTTTTTGATCGTAACAAAATCAACAATACATGAAGAGGAAGAAATAAATTTTGACTAGAAGTGACAAAGAGGCTCTGAGTTGTTTGTATTTGAGAAAAGAAGTGAATCATATGAACACTTTGGAAGAAAATTAAGTTTCTTGCCAATTTGACAAGAAATATAATATTGATAACGATTAACATGAAAAGTATAATGTGCCACTAAACAAAGACATCAATGACAAATTGTTTTAATGAGCATCATCAGTTCAAAGAGTGTTCAAGATTATTGTGTCACTGTGTAAGGAAACTTGAAATGCCCTGAAGTCTGACAGTTTATATATAAAAGAAACTTGATAGGTTTTTTGAATTTGACAACAAATTCTAAAAATTCATATGACATTGCCTAAAATATGTTGTGAAGCTGGAAATAAATTTCTAAGCTATCAATAATTTTAAAACCTTTAGTCAATCATACTAGACAGAAAAGTCTCAAACTCTCTATTTCTGTTATAGTGAACTTTACAAAATCATTGTCATTTAAAGAGATGATCAAAGAAAGCTACAGCTAAAAGACATAGGAAAAATATTTTAGAGGTGTATTAGGGAGTTAACTAATTAATATGTTATTTTATGGTGCTTTGGTATTTGCCAGTTTCTTTATATTTGTGATTTGTTGTGATTTTTTTTCTTGCTAAATATGTATTTGCTTTTGTACCTAATTTTGAATTGGTAATGTAGTATTTCTTTTTTTTTCTTAAAGAAGTCCGTCAAAATCATATAAGCTTCAAGCCTCACAAAACCTGGATCCACCCTTGCCCGCCCTCTCCCTCACCTCTTAGGCATGTGCATGTGCACCACCCCAACTCCCCCACATTTTTGGTGGCAAGTTTTGCCACCACTGCAGACATTAGGCCTTTGGGATATCACCTGAGCCCAAGGAAGTTCTGGATCATTGAGCTTTCAGAACAGGACAGAACACAAGAAGCCATTGCCATTCTGGAGAGACTACTGTGAACAGAGTTGGATTTGGCCCAGAGGATCTCTAGGGAAGACTTCTTGTTTTCAATCATGAGACCTCAGGAGTTAGGAGCTGTTTCTGGAGTGTCTGGGGAAGTCAAGTTTGTTCAGCTCCCAAGAGCACCTCAGAGGATATAGAATCTCCAGTGGGTCCTCTAACAAACTCCCCTCCCAGCTTCTTCTGGGCTTTTGAGGACAGCCCAAGTAGCATGACTCCTTTGAATGACTGCAGGCCGCCAGCTCTGAAACTATCTCAGACACTGGAGAATGGTAGCTGCTGAGTCCCTGGGGAACATCAGTGGTGAGGAGCCTTCCACAGGTTCTCAGGGGACCAGTTTAGTGATTACTTTGCAACAGGCTGGCACAAATCCCAGGTGATCCAAGGGCTGGCTTCTAAGGTCATGTCGTATATGAAATGCAACTCAATGTAGTGAAATGGTTCCATGAATGTTTGTGATTTCACAAATGGGCCATGTAGCACCACCTGGTAGCCAGGAGTTACCCTAGGAAGGGGCAGTGATAAGCAGGGCAAAAAATCCTCCAGCTCAGTGGCACTGGTTACTAAACAAAGGTAAAGCACATGGTAGGCATACCACCCACTACTGTTGACCACATTTTGAAGGGACATGTGATTCAGAATTTAGCTGTCTCTTCCCATCCACATAGGCTAGCCCAGTGTCAACCCTAAATCAGCCTTGATGCAAAACTCATCCCCTTTATTAATTTCTCCCATGGAATCCAATCAACCATGGGTAAGTTACAGTTTTCTGAAGATTGGGGGTAACAGGAAGGCATCATCTCTACAACACACCTTGAAGTTTCTTTGAAAGTATGCTGTTTTCTTTCAAATGTCTTCTTCCAGCCCCAGCTGCAATGTCTCTGCATTCTTCCAACTCCAGCCCCAAGAAGCCTCAGACCCCTTGTTCCTCCCTCTCCCTTCCTTAATATGAAATCTGAGTACCAGCTCAGTACTGGGAACTCCCTTCTCTCCAGTGGACTCCACAAAGCTTCTTTTCAAGTTCTCAACTAAGGCGGGTCTCTTCCCTCCATTGGAATTTCAGTACCAGCTGCTAAAACAATAATGACTTCTCCATATGGTCACCTATATAAAATAGGAAAGAATACTGTCATTTTACCTCAGCTATTTTTTTTATAATGATTGGTGGTTGTCCTGTCTGGCAACATTTATCATTGCAGCTGTATGAATGGGATTTTCACTTTCATAAATCAATTTAAAAATTAATTTTAGGACATTTTCCATACTGGCCCATTAAAGGAAATTTGAAAAATTCATAAAAGTTGGAAGAAAAGAAAAATGAATTGGCACCATTCCACCACTCACGTTATGCACCATTCACATTTTGTGAATCTTCTTCCAGATTTATTTTATATCCACTGAACTAAGGTTTTCATTTCTTTGTTTTTCAAACATAATTATAATCACACTGTAGATACATTTGTATATGCTGCTTTTTAAATGTAGATCCTAAATGTTTTCCATGTTATTATACAGATCTCACACATATGATTTGAATATTTGCACAATAGATCCTCGGGTAATTTTGGTGAGAATTGGGTTGAGAAAGTCCATGTTGACTTATTGTATTAGTTTTTAATTTGCTGCTGTAACAAATTGCCACAAACTTAGCAGCTTGAAACAACACAGATTTATGATCGTACTGTTCTAGAGGTCAGAAGTCCAACATGGGTCTTCCTGGACTAAATTTAAGGTACAGCAGGTCTGCATTCTTTTCTCTCCAGAGAAGAAAATCTGTTTCTTTGCTTTTTCCAGCTCCTAGAGCCTGACTGCATTCATGGGCTTGTGGCCCCTTCTTCCATCTTCAAAGTCAGCAACGTTGCATCTCTCTGGGCCTTCTTCCATAGTCACATCTTCCTCTTCCACTTTTCAGAACCCTTGTGATTATAGTGGGCCTACCCAGGTATAAAGAAAAAAAGTTTTTTTTGTTTTTTGTTTTTTCAGTCTAAGATAATCTCTATAGTGGGTTGATTTGGTCCCCTAGAAAGATCGGTGTCATGGATTGAATTATGTTCCCCCAAAAATGTGTGTATCAATTTGACTGGGCTATGATTGTGATTGTCCTCCATTTTGTGATTGTAATTTTATGTTAAAGAGGATTAGAGTAAGATTATAACACCCTTACTAAGGTCACATCCATGATCCAACGTAAAGGAAGTTTTCCTGGGGTGTAGCTTGTATCACCTTTTATCTCTCAAGAGATGAAAAGGAAAGGGAAGCAAGCAGAGAGTTAGAGACCTCATGCCACCCAGAAAGCAGCACCAGGAGCAGAGCTCGTCCTTTGGACCTGGGGTTCCTGTGCAGAGAAGCTCCTAGTCTAGGGGAGAATTAATGAGAAGGCCGACAAAGAGAGAAAGCCTTCCCCTGGAGTTAACACCCTGAATTTAGACTTTTAGCCTATTTTACTGTGAAGAAGTAAATTTCTCTTTGTTAAAGCCATCATCCACTTGTGGTATTTCTGTTATAGCACCACTAGATGACTAAGACAATCAGTTTGAGTCCTAACTTCTGTACGTGTGAATGTGACTTTATTTGGAAATAGGGTCTTTGTAGATGTAATTAGGATAAGGCCATACTGGATTAGGGTGGGCTCTAAATCCAATGACTGGTGTCCTTATGAGAAGAAGAGAGGACGTACAGTGAAGGAAGATGGCCATGTGAAAACGAAGGCAAAGATTGGAGTGATGCAGCTACAAGCCAAGGAATGCCAAAGATCGCCAGCAACCACCAGATGCTAGCAAGTGGCAAGGAAGGAGCCTTCCTAGAGCCATCAGAGGGAGCATGGCCCTGATGACATCTTGATTTCAGACTTCTTGTCACCAGAACTATGAGAAAATAAACTTCTGTTGTTTTTAGCCATGAAGTTCGTGGTCATTTTTTATGGCAGCCCTTAGGAAGCTCATATAATCTCCCTGTTTTAAGATCAGCTGATATACAATCTTAATTCCATCTGCAACCTTAATTCCACTTTTCCACCTCAGGTAGCATATTCATAGGATCTGGAGATTAGGATGTGGACATCTTTTGGGAGGCATTATTTTGCCTTCCAAATTTATCCATCTCTTAATATTGGGCTTTTAATTAGTTCTCATTTTTTCCTATGGTATGTAAGACTGTAATAAATGTCATTCTTCATTTTACTTTTTTTCTTATTAGGTAAACAAATCCTTTTAGCTACAAATCTTTTCTCTTAAGGAGATAAAACTTAGCATAGAGATGTTCTGAGTAGGTACACTGGAAGCTGCTGACTGAAGTGGTGTGAATTAGCAAAAATAATACTGGGATTCTCATCCATAGCCAGCCAACATTTACTAGCTGAGCAGTTTTGGGCAAATCACATAATACCTCTGAAAAGTTTCCTTATCTGCAAAATGGGAAAATAACACTTTTCCAGGCATTATCACGGGGTCAAATGAGATTATATAAACCATGAAGCCACTGTATTATAAGTGGTCATGGTGGTGATTATTGTGATTATGATAATAATCAATGTACTAATTGAAAGTCAGATAGCTTAGCATTATTATTATTTCTAATAATTTCTACTAATAATATCCCTGGCACCTTATATCATTTATCTTGTCTAGGGTAGAGAAGGAAAAATAAGAAATGTAATTTTGGTGAGAATCAGGATGAGAAAGAACACTGCGCTTGAAATATTAATTATTATTTCAAACTACACTTCACCTCCTCCCTCACTCCCTGCGGTCACCCTGGCCTCCATGCAGTTCCATCATCACACCAGGGCAGGCTTTCCCTCTGTGGCCTTCGCACTGTGGATATTTCATCTTCCTGGAATGCTCTCCCCCAGATATCTACTTGGCTCCCTCCTTCTCCTTCTTCAGTTCTTTGCTCAAACATCTTCACAAACATCACCTTCCTAGACCAACCTCTATAAAATTGCACTACCACCATCACCACTGGCATTCCCCACCTTCTTCCCTTCTATGACTTTTTTTCGGTATCAGACCTACAATTTAAGTTTCACGAGGGCAAGGGTTTGTTGTCTATTTGCTGCAGTGTGCCCAATGCCTAGAGTGTTTATCTGGTATATATTATGCACTCAATAATTTAGTTAAATGACTGAACTAATTTTAATGCAGTCCAGGCATCTTATCCATTGATTCATGAAAAAAGAATCTACCAAAGGACTATTTTCAGTAGTGTTTTTCTCTGTTAAGGCATACTCTTTACATTATGGTTTGGACAGAGACTGGCCCAGGGGAAAAGCAAGGAAACACAAAACAGCATACACGTTTATGAAGTCTATATTGGAAAAAAACAAATGTCTAAGATGACTGCTCTTTCTTCTGATTTTGAAAAGCAAGCTACCAACAGAGAGCCATATTGTATAGTTTCCAGCGGTTGGATTTAGAAAAAGAGCTTTTGCATGAAGATTAATCCAAGGAGGATGTCTCACGCAGGCCTATGAAGCTGTCCTCGTGGCCTTTGATTTGGAGCTGTTGTCATCATCAGGCACACCCCCATTTAATGTTGAAAGGTAGAAGTAGAAAGACACTGGGATTTGGCCTGTTAGTTTAATGGAAAGCAGTCGAGATGGAAAACTAATTAAACCTCAGCAGCTCTTCATGCATCTGCAACAAGAAGGGCCTGTGTTAGAGAGAGATGAAAAACACGCTGAGTACATTTACTTTATTCATCTTTATGAACTTTGCATGAACTAATTTTAATTGTCCTTGACCTGAAAGCAATATGGACTCACAACCAGCACGCCCCAGTTGGACATGCTGTTATTTTACACTCATGTATTTCTAACTCTTGTCTAATTTGATTCCCCCTGCTCAGAAAAATAGAACAGCTGTTATTCCCAGCTTCCTGGCTGTTCTCTCAGCTTCCCCTTCCTTCCTGTCCTTCCACTCCATGTCTATGTTATTCCTCTTAAAGCAAGTTTGCAAAACATCAAGATAGATAAAGATCTGTGAGCCATAACTCTTGTATACTCCTAAAGGACAATGTTTTTTGTCTTGGATCCTATGTCCCTAACAATGAAGCTGTGCCAAGAATCTATTTCGAAATTAAAGCCAAGATATATCCCTGTGCACCCAGCGGCAGATAAACAGCTTTCAATTTAATCCTAATGAGAATGAACAAATGGACACCGATCCTTGGCTTAGCATTTCACTAACATAATCCCTTTCCCATGCAGCGATACTCTTCTGTGATTTATTTGTGAGTGTGAGTGTGTGTGTGTGTATGTAGATATAGCTATTCTCCTGGGACAGGAGGTTTTTTTGTCCTTGGTGATATTAAAAACTTTTAGACAATCCGTGTGAATATTCAAGTGAAAGGAAGCATATGTCATGCTTGGCTTTGGTGAAAGCACATGTGCCTTGGGTGACTTCAACTTGCAGGAATTATTTCCTTCAACCAAAATGGTAACACAACTATCAGGAAAATTTGGGGGAACAGGCATTCCAGGCTCTTTCAACCCAAGCCTGCTCCAGTCTTGCATAACAACTCAGTAATGGCCAACCTTCAGTTCTGGAATAAGATGAGAGTGAACACAAAGGCTCAACCTAAGTCCATGCAAGCTCGGGACACCCAATTTGAGCCTGGGTTAATTAGTGGTGGAGAGGAGTTGGATAGTTCCAAGACAGAGTCCTAAAATTAAATATGAATCCGTATGTCGGGAAGTTTACATGGAAACGAGAATATGGAACTGGGAATCAGGATCACAACTCATCAGTTTGAAGATTCTAGGTGTGAGACTCCTTCAGCAGATCCAAACCAATATCGGTGGGACAGAGTACAATCTGTGTGACAGCTAGCCAATGTTTCAGTTTCTGGATAGAATTAAAAAGAATTTATAACTCTGGGTATTTGGAAAATGGATTTGATTCCTCTCTGAATAATAAAGTTAGCTTGAGGGGAGGATGACTAAAGTGAAAGATTCAAAGAAATACCGGAAACTAACCAATAAAAGGGACGTTGAGAAATGTGAGCCATGTGATAAATTACTGGTAATTCTAGCAGTTACATTTTATGTTGACAACCAAGGAAAGAACATTTCTTAATTCAGGGCTTACATCTTTCTCTGGGTTCCTGGTATATGGGCAAAGCTGTGATGGTGGGGAAGGGGTGGTTTTTGGCAGAAAGGATTCAAAAAAAAATTCAAAGGAAGTAAAAATCATCCACACAGATTTGGAGAGGAAGGATTGAGTTGGGCATCTTCCCAGTCATTGTGGGTCACGGAGAGATGCCGGGATCATAAAAGTTACAAAGGATAAAATACAGAGAATAAGGAACACAAAATATACAAAGAATTAACCTTCTCTCAGTGGCCCCTGTTGGCCTTTCATTAAGCGGCAGCAAATCTTAGTTAATAGGGTTTTCCTGGAAGAGGATCTTTGTTTCCATTAAATTCTTTTATGCTATTCAAAAGTCCCTAGGAAATAAAAGTGATATACATTCATAGGATTTATATTAAAGAATTCAGAAAGTCCAGCAAACATAATTTTTGATCTCATAGCTTTGGATGCTTTGTTAGACATTTTCACTCTTTTTTTTCCTTTTTATGTTTCACTTTGGATACTTTATACTGACGTATTTCGAGTTCACTGATTCTGTCTTTGACTGTGTAGTGTCTACTAATGACCTAAGCAAAGGAATGTTTACTGTGCTTATAATTCCCAGCATTTGCCTTTGATCCTTTTGTACGGTTTCCATCTCTCTACTGAAAGTACCCATCCTATCTTGTATGTTGTCCATTAGAGCCTTTAACATCTTAATCCTAAACAATATTAATCCTAGTTATTTTAAATTCCTTGCCACAAAGTTCCAACATCTGTGTCATATCTGAATCTGGTTCTGGTGATTGCTTTGTCTTTGGGGATTATATTATTTTTTCTTGTCTTTTGGTATGCTTCATGATTCTTTGTTGAAAGCTGGACATCTACTATAGGACAGTAGAGACTAAGGTAAATAGCTTTTACGTGTGGAAATGGGCATGCCTGTCCTTATGCTAGTGTGGGGGGTTTATGTTAATCTAGTCAGGATTTGGACTGGGTCTGAGTTTGGTGTTGCTCTGGTTACCCTAAATGCAACACAGGCTTCAAATTACTCTAGTGAAGGACCTCTCTGCACTATTGACATTTGGGGTCAGATAATTATTTGTTGTGGTGGGATGTCCTGTGTACTGTAGGCTACTTAGCAATACCCACTAGGTGCCAGTAGCACCCCTCTAGTTTCGACAACCAAAAATATCTTCAGATACTGACCAATGTCCTGGGGGGAGGGGGCAAAAATCACTCCTGCCCCTTG
Organism: Elephas maximus indicus; assembly: GCF_024166365.1. Taxonomy (NCBI): domain Eukaryota; kingdom Metazoa; phylum Chordata; class Mammalia; order Proboscidea; family Elephantidae; genus Elephas; species Elephas maximus. Next base: position 166,705,311 of record NC_064846.1, read on the forward strand.
AGAACCACTGCTCTAGCAATACCTTGGATTTAGGGTGGAGGCTGGTTTGCCAGATGATTTTTCCACTCTTGGATCCTTCCATGCACTGTGCTCAGAGACTGTCTCTTGAACTCTCACAGCAGTATTCCAGGGTTACTTTTATTGGTGACTTATTAGCTCCATGGTGGAGGGGGGCTCTGCTATTCTGATTAAGCCTCGGTCACACTCTGTGTCCCTGGGGCTGGGAGCGTGGCCTTCACAGGGGACCACCCCGCCTCTTGATGCTGTTCTAGGCCGAGCATGTATTTCTGCCCCTCCAAGTGGTAGAGGGTTGTTTTGCTGTTCCTATCCCCTATCTGGAGCCCTGGTGGCATACTGGTTAAGTGCTTGGCTGCTAACCAAAAGGTTGGCAGTTGGAGTCTACCAACTGCTCCTTGGAAACCCTATGGGGGGAGTTCTACTCTGTCCTTATAGGGTCACTATGAGTCATAATTGACTTGACGGCAATGAGTTTTTTTGTTGTTGTTGTTTATCCCCTATCTGCAGTGGGTTTTCACCAGTGTTGTAACAGCAGTGTGGTTTTTGTTGTACTTTCCTCCACCAATTAAACCTTTTGGGGGAGGCGGGGAGAAGGGCCCAGAATGAATTTCAGCCCCTTTCCAGCCATTCCCCTCCCCTAGGCCAGCACCCTGAGGAAACTTTTCCAGGACTCTCCTCATTGCCTTGTGGGCTTCGGGTGGGGTATTTGGAGAAAAAGTCTCCAAAAGAGTGTTAAAAAGCAGTTGTTGTCGAGTTGGCTTCAACTCATGGTGACCCTGTGTGTGTCAGAGTAGAATTGTGCTCTACAGGATTTTCAATGTCTGATTTTTTTTTTTGAAGGCAATCACCATACCTTTCTTCTGCAGCACCTCTGAGTGGACTTAAGCTTCCAGCCTTTCAGTTAGCAGCCAAACATGTTAACTGTTTGCATCACCCATGGACTCCCCAAAAGGGTGTCGACCCCTCTATATCTGTGGTCCCAGGGCTCCACACTCCGTTCCAGTCTGTACTTGTCCTTCACAGATTCCTCAACTATTCTATCAATTTCTTCTTACCCATGCTCTGCTGCATTCATCCCAGGTAATTGCTACACATGTCTGACTCTCCTTCAATTTGGGGTTAGTTGGTTGCTCTGGGACCTCGGCTGTCTCATAGGTTCAGAAAAAGTCATAAACATGTAGTTTGTCTGGGTTTTTGATTGTTGTAATGGTAGGCGCAACCCTTTTCCCAGCTTTCTGCATATCCAAGCAGAAGCTGGAGGACCCCTCCATAGAACCTAACAAAATGTAATTCTCTGCTGGTGGGACTCCACTTCCAAACTGCCATGTATGGAAGGCAGAAGCCAGCTCCTCCTCTGAATCCTTAGGTCGGGCATGGAGCCAGGCACATAGTAGGTGCTCAGAAAAAATTTGTGATGCTTCATAATGTATTTTTACTTTAAGCAATCCTATTCTCCCTTGCCTTAGAGCAGTTGTTCTCAAAGCCAGACCCATAGACCAGCAGCATCAACATCCCCTGGGAACTTGTCAGAAATGCAAATTCTTAGGCTCCTCCCCAAACCTACTGAATCAAGAACTCTGGAGTGGGGCCCAGCAATCTGTGTTTTAACAAGCCCTCCAGGTGATTCTATTTGAGAACCATGACTTAGATAAAGAAGAGATCTGCACCTCCTTCTTTCTGCCCTTTTCAGACAATTGCTGTGGCTTTTGCTGAGCACTAATGATGCCATGTGGGCAGAACCTGCCCCAAGTAAGGGTTCAAGCTGTTGCCCCAAGTTCTCACTCTTGGACACACCTTTGAGTTTCTCAGCTACTTTGTACCTGCCTGTTCATTTTGCTAAACTCTGAGTCATTGACCTCAATTTTACCTCCTCTCACCTTATGCAGAAAATCAGTGCCAATCAGTAATCTGCAAAAAAAAAAAAAAAGACGGATTTTTAAAAACCTAATGCAGTGGTTTTCAATGTTGACTGCCTAGTGAAATCACCTAGGAAGCTCTCAAAACAAAAACAAAAGCCTTCAGACCAATTAGATCAGAGTCTCCAGGGGTGGAGTTATGGTGAAAGTTCCCCAGGTAATTCCGAGGAGCAGACAATCTAGTAGACAGTCAATGCTCCGACCTTGGCTTGGTAGGGAGATATTGCCTTAATTCTTTGTAAAATCATCAAATTGGACCCCAGTATTGATTTTGTTGGAGTAAGGCATTTCTCTGAGAACCCTCTACCCTAAACTATGCCTGTGACAACGGGGGCAAGATGTGTGGATATGTCCATTCTGGTTGCACAGACAAGGAATTAATCGCTATCTATTTTTTTTAGTGCCCAGTCCTGGGTGTCCCTGAAAGGAGTCTCTAGTACACTAAGGCAGAGAGAGTCCCCCATTATTTGGTCTTTATGTTTCAAGAGGAAAGAAAACGCCTGCACTCTGTAACTGCTCATTACCCTGCATTGTCTGTCACAAAGAGGTGGAGAGAAGGTTCTGACAAGCAAGGCTTCTACAGGAAAATGAGTTGTCGTTTTCAATAAATGCCCAACATTTTGCCTTGGCAAGCCAGCCAGCTTTGAGGCAGGTGAACTAGGTCATTGTTTCTGCTCAACTTTTCTTGCAAAAGCAGCTCTCCTGTTTAAGAGCAGATTTGCAAACCTTTGCAGAAACTGTCTGACCCATTAGCGAGTTCTTCAGTCTCTTCACTTTGACAGTGTCTAGGGGTATGAAGAGAACCGTGTAACCAGTGTCAGGACAGATGCAGCGTGGGGACTGAGATCCTAAGCACTCCACCCTTCTCCTGGAACAGCCTCTCTGCCTAGCTTGCTCCAGCTTCACCACCAAACCTCACCTATTTCTCTCTGTAGTTGGCAGGACTGCAGCCTTATCTCCCAGGGCTACAGAGCTCCTTCATCTGGTCCCATCACACTTCTGCATCCTCATCTACCACCGTCATCTGGTCCTATGCAGCTTTATCTCCCAGGGCTCATTTAGCTCCATCACCTGGACCCACTATACCTCTGCATCCTCATCCACCCAACCATCTGGTCCTATGCAGCTTTATCACCAAGTGCCTCATCCCACCACACCTCTGCAGCCTTATCTCTCAGGATTCTATGTAGCTCCATCATCTGGTCCTAAAAGGCACTTTCCACCTCTCTTGTATACCCTTAAACCCGTCCCCTCACCCGTGACCTCCTCTCTGTGCTATAGGCAGAATTAATTGTGGTCTTATTGGTTCCAATAACACTTTATATATACATCTATTCTAGAACTTTTATCATAGTTGTTTATAATTCTTTCTTCCCCAATAAATTGTTACTTGCAATCTATTTCTTACTCATTACAAAATATAGACCCAGAGCCTCAAAGTACCTGACAACAGAAAGTGCCTAATTATTGTTTATTGGCTTGATTTAAGTATTCTTAAAATTATCTTGGTTGATAGTTTGGAGTTGGGTGGAAAAATCTTTAAGCCCTAGAGGAATATTAGAGGAATATTATGGAGTGTCCTGGGAGCCAGTACACATGGAAAGAGGCTACCACAACTGAGTAGTATGGTCTGCAAAGAAGGCGGGGTTTTGCATGACTGTGATTCGTCGGATCACTTTTATATAGCCTTTCTTGCCATGGTCTGTGACTCCCGAAAAATGGTCGGGTGGGACTATGCAGATAAGGTGCTTGTGGCCCACCAATGGGATTGGACAGTTTTGCCATCATGCTAGGCTTAAACAAAAGCCAGTTCCAGAACAGAGGGGGGGAACTCGTTACCATCAAGAAAGAAGAGCCAAGAGTGGAGTGCATCCTTTGGATCTGAGGTCCCTGTGCTGACAACGTCGTAGACCCAGGAGCCAGAGAGAGCTGTAACATTGGAAATAGCGCAAGACAGCAGGAAGCAGTGGCAAAGAAATGTTGGCAGAACCAGGAGATTGGCATGAGAAGGCATGGTGGTCTTCCTGGCCCATGGAGCTGACCCACAGAGTGAGAGAGCTGAGCACCTTTGGGCAGGAGGCTTGCTGGCAGAGTAGGGTGCCTCTGAGCACTTATTAGCGGAGATAAAGAGCTTTATAACACTTGCCTGAGCAGGGCAGGGCCAGGCCGAGAGAGAGAGGGGCCTGCCTACGGCATGGCAGAGAAGCTGTCCTGACTGAAGAACTGTATCCTGAGTTGTTCCTGATCCTGAATTGTAACCTGTTACTTCCCTAGTAAACCCCATAACTGTGAAGTATGTGTGGCCATTGCAATGAATTATCTAACCCAACAGAGATGTAGAGAGTGCCGTGGGAGGGACAGCTGGTGTCCGAATTGGTAGAAAGTTTGGAAGGTAGAGGTATGTTTGACCTCCACCTCATAGCAGCCAGCCTTGGGCTGATGCTGATGGTGATTCTCTCTCCCCACCATGAAGTTGGAGGAGGTCAGACACCCTTGCACCGCCATTTTTACAGTGATGGTGGCAGATGATTGGCTAGAGCAGTGCTGCCCAATAGAAATAAAGTGGGAGCCACAAATGCAAGCCACATATGGACATCTAAAACTTGAAAAAAAGTAAAAAGAAACTGGTGAAGTTAATTTTAATATGACATTTTATGTAACTCAGTATATCTAAACTATTATTATTGTAACGTATAGTCAATATGAAAATTATTGAGATATTTGATACTCTTAAATTTGGAGGCTATGAACTCCTTGGACTCCAATGTGAATTTTACACTTACTGTGATTCTCAATTCGGAGTAGCCACATTTCAAGCGCTGACGTGTGACTTCTTGCTGTTGGCTAACCCTCAATTTGGCCCCCGACTCATGGCAGCCCCATCCAGCAGTGAACAAAGTGCTTGCCCGGTCCTGTGCCATCCCCATGATTGGTTGTGGATCAGAGCATTGTGAATCATAGGGTTTTCATTGACTGATTTTTGGCAATAGATCTCCGGGCCTTGCTTTTTCACTTATCTTGGTCTGGAAGCTTCACTGAAACCTGTTCAACATCTTAGCAACACTCAAGCCTCCACTGATAAATGGGTGGTAGGTATGCACGAGGTACACTAGCCAGGAATCGAATCAGAGTCTCCCACATGGAAGGTGAGAATTCTACCACTGAACTACCAGTGTCCTTAATCATATGTGACTAGTGGCCACCATATTGGACAGTGCAGTCTAGAAGCTGAAATAGTAGAATGGGAAGAGAAGGTCAAATCCTCCTCTAGGTTCACTGCCAGGTGAGAGGAAGCCAGGTCTCACCTAAAAGGCCTGGAGGTGGAAAAGAAGGAAGGGGCATGTCAGAGGAAAAAAAACTGATGCTAACAACAAGTTTGCAGGCCGCAGGGACCCACAGCAGCTTGCATGCAGGGGAGAGGTGCGGGCCGGGACATTGGTGCCTTGGAACTAGAGGGGATCAGAGCAAGGACTTTACAGGTTCGAGACAAATGCAACAAAGTGAGCTATTCTAATGCGTCTACCCACTTGATGCTGATTTTGTGCCACTCACTTTCATTACCTGGCTTATGGGGTAATAGCTTTCAGGAACTGCCGACAAATGAACAGACCAGCAATTTATGAGGGCCCATTAATCTTCAAGCCTAACAGCAGGACTGAAGGAGAAAATAGACAAGCCGGTCCTCTGTGCAGTGCATACACCGTTTACAAATCCAATTAGAAGCAGTAAGTGAAGGTCTCCCTGGAATAGAACAAGTGGTATTTGGGTGTCAGAGGCACCGCGAAAGCAAGAGGAGGGAAAGCAGATCCCGAGGCTGTTACGTGGAACAAGAGTATTCAGCTCCTTGAAGATGGAGTTTTCTGAGCAATCGCAGAGGAAAAGCCTAAGCTAATACCTCCAAAAGGAAGCAGGAGTGTTTTAGGGAGATTGTTTTCAAACAATCTATTACAAGATAACCAGTGTGAAAGCCATAAGGAAAACATTGTGCTTTTAACCATAACCATAACTTGTCTTTCGAGTCAACTCTGACTCATGGTGACCCCAAGTGTGTCAGAGTAGAACTGTGCTCCATAGGCTTTTCGATGGCTGGTTTTCAAAGGCTGGTCGATCACCAGGCCTTTCTTCCAAGGTGCCTCTGGATGCACTCAAACCTCCAAGCTTTTGGTTAGCAGATATGTGCACTAACCATTTGCACCACCCAGACATTCCACTGTACGTTTAGGCTTTTTTATATTCCTCTGGGTTTTTTTTTTTTTTTGACGAATAGCAAAAGTATGGGGGGGAGGGAGCCAAAGAAAGAAGAAGAAAATAGACTATTCAGCCTGTCACTCGTTTAGAAATCAGTGAGTGTCCTGGTGAACACCGGGAGCCCAGGGGTAGGAAAAACCCTGATGAGAAACCTTTTTGGGGTGAAAGGGTAGAAGGGGGTATTGTTTCACCTTGTAATGAGAAAACCCTCCACCTGTCTGAGCCTTCAGTTCTGCTTTCCAGGTTTATCTTGGAATAGATACATTCTTAGACTGTGTATAAATTGACCGTTTAGGTTACTTTATGGTTTAAGAAAATTCATCCAACAACTATAACTGAACTGTTCTGGACACCAGATAACCCTTTTGAATTTCTAGCTAATAACTACAAAACAACATTGTAAAAGGGTTATCAAAATACGGAATAATGACTGGGTATTTTTAGAGAAGGGGGCATTTTTAAAATAAGATTTTCCTTTAATTTATGTTATGATCACTTGGTCACCTAAATACTTCAAACCGAAACAAAACCAAAAAACCTCCATGAGGTTTGAGATCTGAACAATGTAGATAAACATTATCAGACTATGCTTACCAGCAGCTATTTTCCCGATTGACACAATATTTTAGAACTGGATAAATATGAAAGTACATAAGACAGACGACCACAGTGGAAACAGCAGCCTCAATACCAATACTACAAAGAAGAGAAAAACATGTCTTATAATATCTCCAAAAAATGAAATGCCTTTTAAATTAGAAAAAGCCACTTAAATACACACTAGATGATCAAAGCATGTAATTAATGATAAGAAACCAAAAAATCATTAGGCCAACTGACCTAGTAGGACTTAATGCCTACTTCTTAAACACTAACATGAGAAGATCTTTCCCCTTTTTGGAGTGCGGAAAACAAAAAGACTCCTTTATAAAAATGCCCAATGTCAGAACTAGCTCTGGGCCCCAGCTGTTCAAATATTTTACTGCCAACAAATTTCACAAGCAAGTACTACTATCATTCACTGAGGCTAAGGTTTCTCCTGGGCTTGAGATTAGAAATCACCGGTGTCTGGGCTTTTTCCAGGTTGTGTTATGAATTAACTGCCGCTGCAACGTGTATCTTTGCAGCTGACATTTAGACTCGTGCTGGTTTGCTTTACTGCACTCTTATCATTTGGGAAAGCCTGTTTCCTTTCCTGGTGTGGGCTCTGGGAAATAGGGGCCAGGTCTGCCCCCTGTCACGTGGCCTCACACTCCGGCTACTTTCTTTTTGTACCACTTAACTGTTCTACGTTCTGATCCCCAAGAGCTTTCGCCAGCACGTTACCAAGCAAGTTAGAGGCCACAAATGTTATTTACATTTGCAGATTCCTTTTTTAATTAAGGCTGTAGAAAAACTTTTCCGGGGCTATGGTTCCTGAAGGGAAATTAATAGTATGCTTTGGAAAAAAAAGAAATATAACTCTGTAAGGGGGGAACTATGAAAGGATGAGAATAGCTTCACCAATAAATCTGGACTCTCTTCACTGACCGCATCTGCGATGACTGGCTCCTGTGCTGACAATTCATGACTCGTTTCAAAGTATAACTTTCAAAAAAAAAAAAAAAAGTTGAAAACATGACTCACGTCAAAGATTGTATTCAGGTCATTAATGATGGAACCAATGAAGTGATCATGGTGTTGCAAACAGTATTTGAGTCACTGTGTATTTATGGGCATAAAAAAAGAAAAAGAATGTTCGAATGAGATTGCTAGCTTACATTCACAACTGCTTAATGTCCTACAGGGCAATAAAACTATAACCTTTGGGGTTATCTTTTCGGCCTGACAGAAACGATTTACAGTTCTACCAGACAAAACAGACAAGTTGACGCATAACCTCACGAAGTCTGGATCTTTCATATATAGTAAATGGCCAGTCAAACATGGGTACATTCCCATGGACAGTTAGTTATATAATCCTTGGGTGGGCTTGTTAAACAATGCCCCATAATGACATTGAAAAAGCCCCTTAGTTTACCCCATGTTAATTATGCAATTTTGTACATGTTAATTTGCAATGGGCCAGGGATCAATTGGCAGGAAATAGAACAATAGAAACCAAAGTGAAAAGCTGAGGTTTGGAGCTGGGCCCAGGGGGTTGGGATGGAAAGTTCAGGAAGCCACTGGGAAGAGAGGAGAAGAGGAGTGAGTCAGAGGTTGTGACCTACCATAAAAAAAAAATGTGATCTTGAACAGTTAGAACTGAAGCTGAAGAAAGGTCTTTGGAAGTGAACGGAAGCCCCCGGATGTGGAAACAGGGACACAAGGAGCAGCAGATTCAGGAAGAGAGCTGTCTAGAGTTACCGGGCAGCCTGGATACTGGGTTGTGCTTTCAGAACGAAAAGGAAAAGTGCCTACAAAGCAGTGACATTACCAAGTGGGCGGGGATGATGGGAGCAGCCCACCCTCACCTAGGAGGAGTACTGGATCATAAAAGTTAGAATTGCTGGTGCATGGTGATAATAAAAAGCAGACTGACTTTTAGTCCGTTTCATTATTGTGTGGAAATAAACGAAGACCACTCAAATGAGAACAAACAAACTATTTAGAGCAAGGGAGTCAGCCGCCATCACTTGCCCTTGGCAGACACGCGGAAGAAAGGCAGACATGGCACTGGGAAACTTTATAGTGAAAAAATCAGGTGCACTCTGATTGGAGGTTGTTGGCCAGGGATGCTGACTAAAAGTATTGTTGTTTGACGTCGAGTTGATTCCGACTCATAGTGACCCTGTAGGACAGAGTAGAACTGCCCCATAGGGTTTCCAAATCTGTGATCTTTATGGAAGCAGACTGCCACATCTTTCTCCTTCAGAGTGGCTGGTGAATTCGAACCACGATCTTTTGGTTAGCAGCTGAGCACTTAACCACCATGGTACCAGTGCTCCTTAACCAAAAGTAGGGCATCTTATGTGATTGGTTAGGGAAGCATATTTGGCTTTCTCTGGTTGGTCTTGAGTTGGAAAGGGAAGGGCAAAATATAGGGAAGCTAGCAATCATTGACAAAGTTCTGACCATTCAGGGTCAGTTGCTGCAGAGCTGGTGGGTACAAGTTCTGTTGTCATATATGGTCTGGCCATTGTGTGTACAAGAAGTCCTCCAATTGTTTTAAATTTTCTATAGATGATGCATCCTTTTATTGCCTACACCCTGGCAAACGGGCTTCCTTGATATGCCACTGCTATGAAGACATCTGACTGTAGTTATACTAAAGATAGACTGTGGATCAATGTAGAAAAGAGAAATCAGATTTATCTGGTAGCTAAGTGGGGAGTGCACTGGCCATGAAGACACTCAGCTCTGGAAGAAAATTGACCTGGGTTTTGTGATATGTAGGCAGTGCCAGGATATTTCTCTCTCGATCATAGTTTCTTGCACTCTTAATCAGAGGTTCTCAAACATGGCTGCACATTATAATCACTTGGGGCCACACCCCAGACCAATTAAATCAGAATCTCTGAACATAGCACTCAGGTATTGGTAATTTTTTAAAAAAAACTCCCCAGCTGATTGTAAAGTGCAGCAAGTTTGAGACTGAGTGCTTGATTCTTGCTACTTCAAGTGTGGTCCTCTGACCATTAGCATTGGCATCACAAGGGATCTTGCTCCCATTGCCTTCAAATTGATTCCTACTCATAGCGAACATATAGGACAGAGTAGAACTGCCCCCTAGGGTTTCCAAGGAGCAACTGGTGGACTCGAAATGCCAACCTTTTGGTTAGCAGCTGAGCTCTTAACCACTGTGCCACCAGGGCTCCGAGGGATATTGCTAGTATTATAGAATCCCTGGCCCCACCCTCCACTAACTGAATTAGAATCTGCCCTTTAACTGAGCTCCAGGTAATTAGCATGCACATTAAAGTTTGGGAAGCACTGCTGAACAAGTGGCTCAATGTGGCCTTTTTCTGAGGAGGAGAAACACTTGGGTCACTTCCAGTTGGCAGCCCAAAGAAAATATACTCCTTTCTTCCCCAGCCTCTTCAGCCAACTGTAAGGCTCAGGCCTTCTCTTGGAGAAATCTGTCACCAGAGCTAAAGTTTTAAATTAAAATTCATGGTGTGCTAATAGACAGTGAACTTGCTTCTCAAAATACCCAGAAACTTTATGGAAAAAAAAAAAAAAAAGACCAAAAGCCCCAAACAAAACAATTTGCCTTTTTCCAGGAAAATCTTTTAGGTTGATAAATGAATAACTTCTTTCATAAGGATCAGACAAAGCTGGTTCCTATGAGCCGGAGGTTAAAGATGTTTCAAATGTCCAACTTTTCCAGGCTGCTGTCCCGCTCCATCATCTCTAACATCAACTACTCCCCCTCTCCGCAGTACTCTCTCTCCTGTCTTTGGGTTCCCTACTTTGCTGCAAAGTCTCACAGAACTCACGAACTATGTAAAGGAAATGGCTCGCACAGTTGCAGAGGCTGGCAAGTCCCAAATCTGTGGGTCAGGCATAGGCTTCTCCCAACCCACGTGGTTGCAGGGGCTAACAAATCCAAACAGGCAGTTCAGACCATAGGCTGCTGGCTCACAAGGCTGCAGAAGCTGGCAAATCAGGTCAGACGATGAGCCATCGGCCCGGGGAGCTGTCCGTTCCAGTTGCTGTCACGTGGATTCCGACTCACAGTGACCCTATAGGACAGAGTAGAACTGCCCCATACGGTTTCCAAGGAGTGTCTGGTGGATTCAAATTGCCAACCTTTTGGTTAGCAGCCATTCCTCTTAACCGCTATGCCACCAGGGCTGTGGAGGGCAGCAAATCCCAGAATCAGCAAGTCAGACAGCAGATCTCTGGCTCAAGTACCAAGAGCTGGAAGTCAATGGGTCATGAACTGGACATGGGGTCTAAATACAGAGAGAGCCCTGCTAGGACATCCACACAGATAACTTAGATGCAGCCCACACCCCGTGGAAAGGCGTAACTTGAGTAAGGGTGGGACTTGAGTCACACCCTCCTGCCAGGCTGCAACCCAAGGACCCAGGACATACCCCACATCAGTCCTCCCTCATCAACATGTAGAGGTCAGGATCCACAACATATAAAATGGAGGACAACCATACAATATTGGGAATCATGGCCTAGCCAAGCTGACACATAACCCCAACCATCACAGGTTCCATATACCTTATTCGCATAGCCCCACCTAATCTTTGTGGGTGAGCCACAAAGACCATGGCTAGAAGGGCCATATTAAGTAATTCATTACACCGTGGTTGAAGAGTCAAAGAATATTATTCCATTAGGTTACCCAAACTCCAAATTTATCCAAATAAACCAGTGTCATCAAAAAGATCTAATTCTTGATGTTTTAAAAATATTTTTATAGGAGAAAGGATTTGGGGTGAGATTAAGTAATAATAATGAAGTATTTGTATTTCTCTTCCTGTATAAAAAAATAATTTACTGATGAGCTAACATCTGATATCCTTGTTTTGGATGTGAGGATGTGAGGTTAAAATTTATTGACAAAGATCTTTTTTTTTTTTAATTAAAAAAAAATTATTGTATTTTACATGAAGGTTTACAGAGCAAATTAGTTTCTCATTAAGCAATTAATACACATATTGTTTTGTGACATTGGTTGCCAACCCCACAACATGTCAACACTCTCCCCTTCTCGACCATGGGTTCCCCATTACCAGCTTTCCTGTTGTGTCCTGCCTTCTTGTCCCTGCCCCTCGGCTGGTGTGCCCGTTTAGTCTCGTTTTGTTTTATGGGCCTGTCCAATCTTTGGCTGAAGGGTGAACCTCAGGAGTGACTTCATTACTGAACTAAAAGGGTATCCGGGGGCCATACTCTCAGGGTTTCTCCAGTCTCTCTGAGACCAGTAAGTCTGGTTTTTTTGTGTGTGTGTGTGAGTTAGCATTTTGTTCTACATTTTTCTCCAGCTCTGTCCAGGACTCTCTATTGTGATCCTTGTCAGAGGAGTCGGTGGTGGTAGTAGCCAGGCACCATCTAGTTGTGCTGGACTCAATCTGGTGGAGGCTGTGGTAGTTGTGGTCCATTAGTCCTTTGGACTAATCTTTCCCTTGTCTTTGGTTTTCTTCATTCTCCCTTGCTCCAGACTGGGTGAGACCAGTGGAGTATCCTAGATGGCTGCCCACAGGCTTTTAAGACCCCAGACGCTACTCACCAAAGTAGAATGTAGAACATTTTCTTTATAAACTATGTTATGCCAATTGAGCTAGATGTTCCCCGAGACCATGGTCCTCACAGCCCTCAGCCCAGCAATTCAGTCCCTCAGGGAGTTTGGATGTGTCTATGGAGCTTCCATGACCTTGCCTTGGACAAGCTGTGCTGGCTTCCGCAGTATTCTGTACTGTCTTACCCCTCACCAAAGTTACCACTTATCTATTGTCTATTTAGTGTTTTTCTGTCCCCACTGCTCCCCTACCTCGTAAACATCAGAGGTTGTTTCTTTTTGTGTGTAAATCTTTTCATGAGTTTTTACAATGGTGGTCTCATACAATATTTGTACTTTTGTGATTGACTTATTTCACTCAGCATAATGCCTTCCAGGTTCATCCATGTTATGAGATGCTTCACAGATTCGTCATTGTTCTTTATTATTGCTTAATACTCCATCGTGTGTATGTACCACAGTTTGTTTATCCATTCATCTGTTGATGGGCACCTAGGTTGTTTCCATCTTTTTGTGCTATTGTGAACGATGCTGTAAACAAATCTGTCTTGGAAGAAATACAACCTGAATGTTCCTTAGAAGCAAGGATGGTGAGACTAAGTCTCACATACTTTGGACATTCTATCAGGGGGGATCAGTCTCTGGAGAAGGACATTATGCTTGGTAAAGTAGAGTGCCAGCGAAAAAGAGGAAGACCCTCAACAAAATGGATTGTCACAGTGGCTGCAACAGTGGGGTCAAGCATAACAAGGATTGTGAAGATGGCTTAGGACCCGGCAGTGTTTTGTTCTATTGTACGTGGAGTTGCTATGAGTTAGAACCTACTTGACAGTACCTGACAACAACATTATAAATGACATTGCTTTCCAGATTTCCTTTTCATTGTTCGGTTTATTGGTGTATAGGAATCCAAGTGATTTTTGTATGTTTGTCTTTTATCCTGCTACTCTGCTGAATCTTTCTATTAGTTCCAGTAGCTATCTGGTGGATTCTTTTGGGTTTTCTATGTATAATATTATATCAACCGTAAGATAGGGACAGTTTAGCTTCTTCCTTACCAACTTAATAAATAAATACAACTTGGATGCCCTTTATTTCTTTTTCTTGCCTTATTACTCTAGCTAGGACTTCCAGCAGAATGTTAAATAGGAGTGGTGATAAAGGACATCTTTGTCCATGTTCCTGTTCTAAAGGGGAAAGTTTTCAGCCTCTCTTCATGAAGAATGATATTGGCTGTTGGTGGTTTCATATAGATGCCCTTTATTATGTTGAAGAATTACCCTTCTATACCTATTTTATTGAGAGTCTTTATCTGGAATGGGTGTTAGACTTTGTCGAATGCCTTTTCTGCATCGATTGAGGTGATCGTGTGGTTATTTATGTGGTAGATTATAGTGATTGATTTTCTAATGATGACCCATCCTGGAATACCTGGTATGAATCCTACTTGGTCATGGTGTTTTTTTTTTTTTTTTTTTGGTATGATGCTGAATTCCCCTGGCTAGAATTTTGCTGAGAATTTTTTCATCTATGTTCGTGAAAGATATTGGTCTCTAATTTTCTTTCTTTTTTCTTTTTTTTGGTATCTTTGCCTGGTTTTAGTATCAGGGTTATGCTGGCTTTATAGAATGAATTTGGCAGGATCCGTTCCTTTTCTATGTTCTGATATAGTTTGAGTAGTACTGGTGTAAGCTCTCCTCTGAATGTTTGGTCGAATTCTCCAGTGAAGCCATCTGGGCCAAGGCTTTTTTTTTGTAGGGAGTTTCGTTTTTTTTTTTTTTTAATTACCTTTTCAATCTCTTTTCTTGTTATGAGTCTGTTCAGATTTTCAACTTCAGTTTGTGTTAGTTTGGGTAGGTATTGTTTTTCTAGAAATTTGTCCATTTCCTCTAGGTTTTCAAATTTGTTCAATGGTTTTTCATAGTACTCTGTTATGATCTTTTTTATTTCAGTTGAGTCTGCTGTAATGTCCCCCCATTTCATTTCTTATTTGGGTTATTTGTGTCCTCTCCTGTTTTTCTTTTGTCAGTGTGGCCAATGGTTTGTCAGTTTTGTGGATCCTTTCAAAGAACCAACTTTTGGTTTTGTTGATTCTTCCTATTGTTTTTATATTCTCTATTTCATTTATTTCGGCTCTGACCTTTATTATTTCCTTTCTTCTGGTGGCTGTGGGCCTCTTTTCCTGTTCTCTTTCTCTTTGTTAGAGTTGTGTAGCTAACGTTTTGGTTTGTCCATTTCTTCTTTTTTGAGGTGTGCATCTACTGCTATAAATTGACCTCTGAGCACTGCCTTTGCTGTGTCCCAAAGGTTTTCGTATGATGTGTTTTCATTCTCATTTGATTTCTAGGAATTTTTTTATTCCATCTTTGATTTCTTCTATTGCTGAGTGGGTTTTAAGCAGGGTATTATTCAGTTTGCATGTATTTCATTTGATTTTTTTTTCCTCGCTCTTACTGTTATTAATTTCTACTTCAATGGTGTCACGATCAGAGAAGATACTTTGTATTATCTCAGTGTTTTGGATTTTGTTGCGGATTGCTTTGTGGCCTAAGATGTGGTCTATTATGGAGAATGTTCCATGTGCATTGGAAAAGAATGTATATGTTGCTGCTTTTGGGTGGAATGTTCTATAAATGTCTGTGAGGTCAAGTTGGTTGACTGTGGCCTTTAGACCTTCTGTATCTTTGTTGAGTTTCTTTCTAGATGTTCTGTCTTTTACTGAGAGTGGTGTGTTTTGAAGTCTCCTACTATTATTGTGGAACTGACAATTTCTCTTTTCAGTGCTGTTAGAGTTTATTTTATGTATTTTGGAGCCCTGTCATTTGGTGTGTAGATATTTATTATGGTTATGTCTTCATGGTGGATTGTCCCTTTAATCATTATATAATGTTCTTCTGTGTTTTTTATGGTGGATTTTGTGTTAAAATCTATTTTATCTGATATTAGTATCGCCACTCCTGCTCTTTTTTTGTTGTTGTTTGCATGATGTATTTTTTTCCATCCTTCAATTTTTAATACATGTATGTCTTTGTTTCTAAGGTGTGTCTCTTGTAGACAGCATATTGATAGGTCCTGTTTTTTTTTTTTTAATCCATTCTGTCACATGCTGTCTCTTTATGGCTGCATTTAAGCCAGTTACGTTCAATGTGATTATTGATAGGTGGAGTTTATTGCTGTCATTTTGTAGTGCTTTTTTTTTTGTGGTGCTGATGTTTTCTTTGTTCCTCTTTCTCTCCTGTGCTGAATTCCTTTTGTTTGTGAATTTTTTTTCTTTTCTTTTGTTTTTGTAGATTTTGTGTTTACTGAGACTTTATGTTTTTCTTCTTTATTTTTGTTTTGATGAGTAGGTTTGTTAACTTTCTTTGTGGTTACCTTGAAATTTACCCCATCTTCCTAAAGTTTAAACCAGTCTTTTATTACTTGATAACACCTTGACTTCCTCTACATTGAAAGTTCTATACCTACACCATTTTTTCCCTCTTTTATTGTTCTGACGTTGTTGTCGTTTACAGATTGACCTCTCTGGTTCCCTGTTGTAAATTCCTTAGTTTTGTTTTGTCCTTGAGATTTCATTATCTAGGTTGGTATCTGGCTGATGCTGTCTTATGTCCTAGATTCAGGTTGCTGTCTGATGTGGTTGGTTCTCTAACCAAAAAAGACTTCCTTTAATAATTCCTTTAATTTTGGTTTGGTTTTTACATAGTCCCTTAATTTTTGTTCATGTGGACATGTCCTAATTTTGCCATCATATTTGAGCAAAAATTTGCAGAATATATTATTCTTGGTTGGCAGTTTTTTCTTTCAAGATTTTATATATGTCATCCCACTGCCTTTTCGCTTGCAGGGTTTCTGCCGTGTAGTCAGAGTTTAGTCTTATTGTTTCCCCTTTAGTCTTATTGTTTCCCCTTTGTATGTGACTTTTCATTTTTCTCAAGCTGCTCTCAGGATTCTTTCTTTGCCTTTGTCTTTGGTTTTCAGTGAGTGTGATTATGATATGTCTTGGTGTTTTTCTTTTGAGGTCTATCCTACATGGGGTTCATTGAGCTTCTTGGATGGTCAGCTTTTCGTCTTTCATGATATTAGGGAAGTTTTCTGTCAGCAAATCTTCAATGATCCTCTCTATGTTTTCTGTTTTCTGTTCTGGAAATCCAATCACACACAAATTTTTGCATTTGATTGTATCCCACATTGTTCTCAGGGTTTCTTCATTTTTCTTTGTTGTTTTCTCTGATTTTTCCTCAAAGTGACATCCAAGGGTTTGTCTTCAATTTCACTGATCTTGCGTTCCATTGTTTCAAGTTTGCTCCTAAAACCTTCTATTGCACCATCCATTTCTGAAATCTTGTTATCTTTTGGATTCCTGATTGCTGTTTTTGTATGATTTCTAGTTGTTTATTTTGGCATTTTGTTCCTGTATTATTTTCCTGAATTCTTCCATTGTGTTGCCTGTCTTTTCCATGATTTTGTCTATTTCTCCTTATATTTGTCTGCATTTTCCTTCATCTGTTGGAGAACCTTTATATTAGAGTTTTGAATTCCCTATCAGGTAATTCCAGTGTCTTTTCTTCTAGCAGAGGTCATCTGATGTTTTATTTTTGTCGCCTTCTGGAGCCATCCTCTGCTGTTTTTTTAATATGTTTTCATGTTGTCTGCTATGTCTGGGACATTCAGGAATTGTTTTCTTCATTTATTGATTGTAGATTTGATTGTTTTGTCCTGCTTTTTTTTTTTCATTGGTTATATCTGGACAAGCGAGGTGCATGTGTTTTGTTGCTTGCTTGTCTGTGGGCACAATATTTCTCACCACCTTGTCCAGGTGGGCAGGGCCAGTCACTCAGCTATGCTGCAGCAGGGTGGGTCCAGCAGGTGTGGAGGGGCAGGGATGGATAGTTTGCTGCACTAACTGGGGGCGACGGGGCAGGGCTGGGGGGCAGTGCAGGGCAGGGTCCAGGGGATTGTGTAGGTACCACTCGGGTGTGGCACTCAGTGCACAGTGCAGGTAGGCAGGAGGGAAAGAAGAGGTTGTGGTGTGTGGAGCAAGTGGGTGGGTCCGTGAAAGAAGAGAGAGAAACAAAAGAAAAAAAATGCCAAAAAAAAAAGCAAAAAATGAAGCTAAGACATAAATAAAATGGCAGCATGGTAAAAGGGGAGCAGGGCAGATCTGTCAAGGCCAGGTTCTGGTGCTCTCTAGTGGTGTGGCTCAGCCTGTTGAGAAGGGGTACTGACAAATATCTTAAAATGAATCAAGGAAAGCATGGATATTTCTCTAGAACTCTACCAAAAACCAGAAGCTGAGACCTCTTACCACATCTTATAAAGACTATAAATTCTTCTCCTAATAAGGAAGTTACATTGTGAAGGTATGGAAGAAGGAAACAACACCATATGGTAACACAGATCCACAGGAAGAAATGAAGAGAATCAGAAATGGTAAATAAGAAAGTTAATATAAAAAACTACAAATATATACTTGCTTTCTGTTCTTCACTTGGCTTCTTTAAAAGGCATACATTTATATAAAGCAATAATTATAACAATGCTTCCTCACTGTAGTCATGTTAGGTTTCTTTTTGAAATATATTGTTGGGTTTCTAACATATATAAATTTTATATGTGTAACAATTATAGCACAAAAATAGGGTAGGGAATGGAGCTATATATAAATAAAGTTTCTATATCTAACTGGAATTAAGTTAGTGTATCTGAAGTGGATTACGAAAAGTTAAGATGTATGTTGTAAGCCCTAGAACAACCACTAAGAAAACAACTCAAAAAGCCAGTTAAAATATCATTAATGGAATTTAAAAGATACACTAGAAAGTATCCAATTAATACAAAAGAAGACACCAAATGAGAAAAGCAGGAACAAATCGACATAGAAAACAAAAAGCAAAATGGCAGACATAATTCCTACCATATCAGTAATATATTTAAATGTAAAGTGATTAAACACGCCAATCAAAAAGCAGTGATTGCCAGATTGTATACAAAATTAAAAACAAGATCCAACTCTTATGCTGTCCATAGGAAATATACTTTAAATTCAAAATTGTGAAAGGATGTTAATGTTTAAGGGGGAGTTGTTGGGTGAGGGTGAGTACATTTAATCTACTATGTGTTAAGCACTGAGGTACAATGACTTTCTGCTTTAACTATAGCTCCATTCAGCTCCTCCAATGAACATCCTCAAAGATTCAAATACGGTCTTCTTCTAATCAATTCAATGAGAAGAGGGAAAAGATGAGAGAGCATGTTTTAAAGATTTATTTAATTCACTAATGAGGGAGCCAGCAGGATGGTATACTTAGTTCAAAGAAAAATCTCAAAGACTTCAGCATATATAGTCTCTGAAAGAAAGAATGCTGAAATAAGATCTCCAGGTTATACACAAAAATGGTTACTATATGATAGGGCATTAAAACCATAATACTTTTCTACTGGACAAAAATCATTTGTATGTCTACTTAACAGAAATTATTCAGAGCCATCAATTTTCTATAAGTTGTCATCTAATCTTATAAACTCTTGGTTTTAACCAAGTAAATAATAAATAATGTTGCCTTTACCTAAAACAGTAACTGCCTCTTAGGTGGGCTTATAGAACAATGTTCTAGTATGGCATTGAAAGGGCACGTTGTAATCTTCGTGTGTTCTAACTTTTGGAAATTTTTTCTCAATAAAAGTAAATTCAACCAAGAAATACTCTTTGGTATAATGACAACAACAATCACATGGTTAATATTCACTTCTGGCTCCTTTCCAAACACTCAACTGAGCACTTTGCATCCATTATTTCATTTTCTCCTCACTGCAGTGCTAAGGGAAACCCTGGTGGTGTAGTGGTTAAGTGCTATGGCTGCTAACCAAGAAGACAGCAGTTCAAATCCACCAAGCGCTCCTTGGAAACTCTATGGGGCAGTTCTACTCTGTCCTATAGGGTCGCTATGAGTCGGACTCGACTCGACAGCAGTGGGCTTGGGGCTTGGGCAGTGCTAAGGGATGGGTGTATAATGATTGTCTTAGTTTCCTAGTGCTACTGTAACAAAAATACTACAAATGGGTGGTTTTAAAGAACAGAAATTTATTTTCACATAGTTTAGGAGGTTAGAAGTCCAAATTCAGGGCAGCACCAGTTCTAGGGAAGGCTCTCTGTTGGCTCTGAGGAATTTACCTGTCTCAGCTTCTCAATTCCTTGGTGATCTCCACGAGGCATCGATCTTTTCCTGGTTTGTGCTTGATTCTGTGTCTAATCTACTTTTTACATCTTAAAAGTCATTAGGTTAAAGACACACCCTACATTGATATGGCCTCATTAACATAACAAATAGAACCCTATTCCCAAATGGGATCACATCCAGGGGTATAAAAAAAAAAGGGTTAGAATTCCAACACATAACAATGATGATCTCCATTTTTTGGATGAGAGAATTAAGGGTCAGACAAATTAAGTAGGTTCCCAAAGGTCATGTATCCAGCAAGAGGTATAGCTAGGATTTGAACTTGTGGTTTCTTACTCCAAAAACCTTTGTATTTCACAAAGAGGGTTTCTAAAATGCCTTTGTATCCACAATAGTGCCTTGAGCATAATATATGGAGAATATGTGTTTCTGATCAATTAACTAAAAATTCAACCAAAACAAGCAAAAATAATGGAATTAATAAATAATATTAGAAGGTCTTTCCCTTTGTGCTTCCGTACAATTTCTATCTCCCTGTAGAAGATTCTTTTCTCCATCCAAACTCCTCTTCTCCCCTCTTAGGTAAAGGTACTTGAAGTCACACAAAGATTGTATCTGTACAAGTTGGGAGCAAGTATGGACATGCAGCTTCACTCTTTATCAGGAAGTAATGGCAGCAGAAATGTACTAGCCCTTGTCCCAGGGGTTAATTTTTAAATTCCATTGTCTGCTTCACTTAGGCATCTAAAAGAACCTCAGGGACAACAATCATTTACTGGATCAAATGAGGAAGTTAACATGAACTTTAACCATTTTTTTTACAGATAGAAGATAAGATAGGCTAAGCAAACCCAGGGTCACAGAGGAAGTCCTTGGAAGAATACAGAAAAGCAAGTCAGATTATTCACTTACAAGCTCATAGTTTTTATTATTGGACAATCTCCCAGTGTTGTTTTCTTCCATTTCAATGTCTCCTTTCTTAAGGACAAATGATACCTGAAAGACAGCTGATTATAAAGTGTTTTTTTTGAGGGGGGGGAACACCAGAAAAAAGAATGTTTCAAACATGTCTGGCAGTGACAATTTCCTTGATCAACACTGAATGATCTTTATATTTCCATGCAGGTGATCAAATTCAGCAAGAAGTAATTGTCAAGTAATTGCCAAACACCTGGCATGTGTCACATACTCTTAGCTTAAAGCAAAGCCATGGGAATCTAGAGCCCACCTGTGATCATGTGCTGGAGAAGGGTTGAAGTTCGTAATCAAACAATTCTGTCTAGATGTCTTTTTTCAAAAACTAAGCACTTACAAGTCTCTTTCCACTTAAGTAGCTTGAGTATGTGCAGGTGTTCTGTATGACCTGAATTGCCGTTGTTGTCAAATTCAATCTTATGTTCAGGAACATCTTAGTAATGGGCCAAATGAACAATCTGATCATTCCATTTCATAGCACACATAACAGAAACACCTGGGTTATGTCCCAATAGAGAGCTTAGACATATCATATGCCTAATGGAAATCGTAGTGCTGACCATGCTTGTCCTGTATCCAGAGAATCACAGGGTGTATCTGCATTTGGAAAGAGCCTTGATAGAAAGGCATGAGCAAGGGGAAAGAGGAATAAGGGATCGAGAGGCTAAAGAGGTGAGAGATGGTGTTTTAGTCATCTCGTGCTGCTGTAAGAGAAATACCACAAGTGGATGGCTTTAACAAACAGAAATTTATTCTCTCACAGTTTAGGAGGCAAGAAGTCTGAATTCAGGGCACCAGCTCTAGGGGAAGGCTTTCTCTCTCTGTTGGCTCTGGGGGAAGGTCCTTGCCTCCTTTCAACATCTGTGGGCCTGGCGTTCCTTGGAGATCTCCATGTGTTTTAGCATTAATCTTCCCCTGGGTCTAGGAGGTTCTCAGCCCAGGGACCACAGGTCCAAAGGACACACGGTACTCCCAGCTCTCCTTTCTTGGTGGTAGGGAGGTCTCTCTCCTCTCTGCTCGATTCTCTCTCCTTTTATCTCTTGTAAGATAAAAGGTGCGACCAAGCAAGGGTGTGACTTGAGTCATACCCTCCTGTAAGGTGGTGACTCAAGATACACCCCACACTGATCCTGCCTCATTAATATATAAAACCTGTTGCCGTTGAGTCCATTCCAACTCATTGGGACCCTATAGGACAGAGTAGAATTGCCCCATAGGGTTTCCAAGGAGCAGTTGGTGGATTAGAACTGCCAACCTTTTAGTTAGCAGCTGAGCTCTTAACCACTGCACTGCCAGGGCTCCATTAACATATAGAGGTTAGGATTTATAACACATCACAAAATGGAGGATAATTACATCAGGTCACAAAATGGAGGACAAACACACAATACTGGGAATCATGGCCTAGCTAAGTTGACACATATATTGGGGGGACACAATTCAATCCATGACAAATGGCAACAGCATCAGGAGCTTCTCGATCAATCAGAGCAGATGGCTTTGTGGACCATGCAATTGCTATCACAACTACTTAGATCTGTCATTGTAGGGTGAAAGCAGCCATAGACAATACATAAGTGAATGAGTGAGGCTGTGCTCCAATAAAAATTTATTGACAAAAAGAGGTAGCCGGCCAGATTTGGCACATAGGCCATAGTTTGCCTACCACTGAATTAGAGAAAGAGGCGTCTGAACATGACTTTTACCTCGAGCCTGAACTTTAGAACTGCAGATGTCATGATCTGAACCTTGGAACTTCTTGCCTTCTTGACACATCAAAGAAAGTAGATGCTTTGAAAATTTTTTTTTACAGCTAGGTGAATTTGCACAAACGGAACATACCCATGTAACCGGCACTCAGATTAAAAAAAATTAAAAACCATCAACAGGACCCCAGAGACTCCCTCGTGGCCCTTTACAATCACTACCCCCTTCCTACAGAAAGCACTATCCTGACATCTAACTACATGAGTTAATTTTGGTTGTTTCTTAGTTTATATAAATGGAATCGTACAATATGTACTCTGACTTCTGCTCAACATCATGTTTGTGAGGTACATCTCTGTTGTAGTTGCAGCTCATTCATTTCTATTGCTCTGTAGTGTTCCATTGTGACTATTCCACAATGAAAAAAATTTTTTTTTTTATTGTGATAGATACTTAGGTAATGTCGAGTTTTTGCTATTATGAATAGTGCTGCTATTAGAACTCTAGTACAAGTCCTTCGGTAAATATATGTACCAATATATGCTGGGTCTATATCTAGGAATGGAATGGAATTGTTGGGCCAGCTTTAGTAGATACCTAAAAATCGTTATCCAAAGCAGTGTACCAACTTACGCTCCCACCGTAGAACATGAGAGTTCCAGTTTCTCCACCTCTTTGCCAAGTGGTATTTTCCATCTTACTTATTGCAGCCATTCTGGTGTATGTGCAGTGGCATCTCATTGTGGTTTTTATTTGCATTTCCCTGATAGTGAATGAGTTGAGCACTTTTCGTATGCTTATTGGCCATTTGGATATTCTTTCTTTGTGAATTGTATCTTCAAGTCTTTTGTCTATTTTTCTATTGTCTTCTCTGCCATTTTGTTACTGATTTATAGCAGTTTTTTTTCTCCCCCTGGATTCTAGTTGTGCTGCTCTGTAATAGATTACTCACTCTCAGGGTCATTCAAGTACAGGGTCAGCACCTGAGAGCCAATGCCTCCTTAAATTCCCAGCCCTAGGCTCCTCACTTGCTTTACCCTAGTCCCACCCTAGCTGGCATTCCCGGGTGACACACAGTGCTTGTGTCCATTTTACCTAGGCCTTGGCCCAAGTATACACAATGATAACAATCCCAATGATAACAACTTTAGGTTAAATCAGCTGCAATTGCCATTTTTCAGCCATTTCATACGGTTCAACTTAAAACCATTTACTAAATTATGCATTGTCAGGCACTTTGCATCCATAATTATTAATCCTTATAACAACCTCTGCAAAATAGGCATCATCCCCATTTTATGGCTGAGGAAAGTGGGGCTCCTCAAAGCTAGAAAACTTGCCCAAATTCATACAGCTGGTAGAGTTAATGCCAGACTTTCAAAGTAGGTCGAGGAGTCCCTGGGTGGCACAAACAGTGAAGCACTCAACAACTAGCTGAGAGGTTGGTAGTTGGGACCCAACCAGAGGGTCCTCAGAAGACAGGCCTAGCGATCTGTATCCAAAAGGCCACAGCCTTGAAGACCCTATGGAGCGGTTCTACTCTGCACACATGCGGTCACCATGAGTTGGAATCAGCTTAAAGGCAACTAACAATAAAAATGTAGGTCAGCTTTTGTCCCAAGTCTGGACTCTTTCCCCTCATCATATATATTTCTAGAGGAAGATAGAAATTGACTATGGGTGTGGAAGATAGAAATTAGCTATGGGTGTGGTGTAACTTGAAGCCATCTGAGCAGAGAAGTGTTATGCACACAATTAGTGCCACCTCTTCAGTGAAACATAGGCAAGTAAGGTGTGCTGAAGATGGTATAAGCAGAGGTGGCTAGTAAGAAGTCTTCAAGAATGACTAAGTATAGGTATAAGAACCCTTAGAGGTGGCATAACATTGTTCTATGTCTTCTTTTGTCCACAAAGAGCTACAAAATTTTTCCATAGAAAATTCCATTTCAAGTCCAATAGGGCAGTCCAGTCTTTGTACATTTTCTGTGAAAAGCAAGGGTGATTTTTATTTACAAAAAAATTTGTAGACAGGAAAGTGATTTTATTGATAAGCATGGCCATGGTGAAATTCTGTTTTGAGCCCCAAGAGTCACTTGCAAGTTTTAGCCTGGAAGAAAAGAAATGCCATTTTTCAATGGAATTACTTTCCTTTGCTTTTTAGGATGAATCACATGAAATTGTAGGTCAAAATGGCCAAATGTTGGCAAATTCATATGGTACAACCTAATACATAATCAAGAACAGGGTTGGCAAACTTTTTCTGTAAAGGGCCAGATAGTAAATATCTCAGGCTTTGTGGGCCCACATGGTCTCTGTCACAACTACGCAGCTCCACCATTGTAATGTGAAAGCAGCATAGATAATACATAAATAAAAGAACGTGGCTATGTTACAGTAAAACTTTATTTACAAAAATAGGTGACAGGCTGGGTTTGCCACTCAGGCCAAAATTTGCTGACCCCTGATCTAGAGGCAGCACCTGAGTATAACTTAGTATCTTTCTTGGCACTTTAATATTTTGAATTTTTTGGTTTGTTTGTTGTTTGTCTTACAAAATGTTTTTCACCATTGTTTGATGCTAAAACGATCACACATTTTAATGATCAAACATTAATGGGATGAAAAAAGCCTAGCTGAAACAAAGCATCTTAGATGGACAGAGAAATGGTTTGGCCAGGGTGCACACACTCAAGGAGCCAGCTGTTTTCACTCTGCATTGCTACATGAAAGAGCCATCCGGTCTCATAACAAGTTGCAAGCTTTGATTTGGTATTTCAAAAATAGAACTTATTGCTGGAACATTTCTATCTCTAAGCATTCAGGAAAAAAACCCGTTGCTGTCGAGTTGATTCCAATTCATAGCGACCCTGTAGGACAGAGCAGAACTGCCCCACAGGGTTTCCAAGGAGGGGCTGGTGGATTTGAACTGCCGAGCTTTTGGTTAGCAGCCACAGCTCTTACCCACTGTACCACCAAGGCTCCAAGTATTCAGAGGCAATGCTAAATAAGTGCTATGGGCCAAATGTGTCACATGTTCAATGCTGTTATTAGGTAATACATGGGAATGTTTAATTTCTGTATCTAAATATTCAGTTTTATGTATGCAAATAAGAGCACTGTATATGAAGAATGAATGCTAAAAGAATACACAAGTGAATGACTAATAGGATACCAGAATCTACTAGACTGTGCAGACGTGTATACATTGATTCACATTGGCATTGTGATCATTGTCACAGACTTGGATTCCAGGTCTGGTTCCACTATTGAGCCTTGGGCAAATCATTTGGCCCGTCTCTCCACTCCTCCCTCTTCTATAAAATAAGGAGGTTGGTTGAAATCAGAGAGTTGCACACTCAGATGCCTCCAAGGGCCAGGTAGATAATATAAAGAGGTAAGCACACCAGATATAAGGCAACAGTTGTTAAGCAAACAACTTGCAAAAGTCATCTTTGATCCATGGGTTGCCAATCTGTAACTCCATTGACTAAAGTAGGATTTATTGACATTTGGGGTCAAATAATTCTTTGTTGTGGGTGGCTGTCCTGTGTATTGAAGGATGTTTAGTATCATCCCTGGCCCCATGCTACTAGATGCCATTGGTACCCCCCACTCCTAGTCAAAGCAATCAAAAATGTCTTCAGACCATGACAGATGCCCCCTGGGAGGCAACATCACCCCCAGTTCAGAACCACTGGATTAAAGGAACTTGAGTTTGCTATGCAAACATGGGCTTTGAGACATGGACTACTTCAGTTCTACTCAAAGTGTGGTCCTTGGACCAGCAGCATCAGTACCACTTGGGAGCTCATTAGAAAATCAAGCTCCTGGGCCCTACCCCGGACCTACTAACTCAGACTCTGTGGGGTTGGGGCCTTAACAAGCCCTCTGGGTGACTCTGCTACTCACTGAAATCTTAAAAGCAGTGCTATAGATTCTTTGTGGGCAGCAGTTCAAGCCCTTCTGACCTCCCAAATGGAGGTGAGGATAAGTGGAAGGGAAAGATCAGGATTCCAACCTGCAGAGTAGAGTGTAAAATGCTGCAGGAAGATGAGAAGCAGAAGAAGCTACCCTTTAAAAGTATAAATATATGGTGGCATCCTTGCATTAGCCAGAAAATAGGGCTTCATTTGGAAAGCATTTCGATTTCCATCAATGAGGGGGAAGAAGGAAGTAAAGGCCTAAACGTTAATGGCATCTGATGAATGGTCCTTAAGGATTTAAAACAACTTGGATTTCCTGAGATGAACTGTAGGTCAGCAATCTGAAAATACATAGCGTCCAGGCTAAGAACATTGGGACCAAAATATCTGTACTGGGTGGACCCCAATTGCAGTGACTGCCTACTCCAAAATACCCGACATCCCAGTGACTGTGACTCTTTCTCTTCACCCCCTACCCGCTCCCTCCAGCAAAATATACTTCCACCCTCAGCCCCCACCCTCAAACCAGGAGTGGGTCTAGGACCCAACCCAGTCTGATAGGAATCCACCCGTGATTTTCCAAACTAGGTCTAGTGAGTTGGCTTGAGAGAGTGACTCTCACAAATAGAAGCGGAGGTGAGAATCAGGGAAAGTTGATGGCGTCTGAGCTGGCTCCAGTCACTCCTACATCATTCCTGTGCTTTGAATGTGTACGCCAATAAATGCCTCCTCTTTTTGGCTTAGGTAATTTGAGTCAGCTTTCTGTCACTTGCAACTACAAAGTCCTGACTAATACATAGCTCAGCATTAGTAATCTGGCAAATGTAATTATCTAAGCACCTACTAAGTAAGGGTTGTGGCCTGGATTTAGGATTGTAAAATATATTCTAAAATAATCCTAATTCATTAACTTTTCTTTTGATTGAAAGACCCTCATGAATATTTATCACAGGGGCCCAATGCTAAAAGAGAGAGGCTTTTGAATACTGCTGTTTTAGATTTAATTATAATTTGACTATGAGGAAGATTTTCCCTTTTTTCTCATCTCCACGTTGACTTAGAAAAAAATAATTTTCATATTGTTAAGATTTTTTTTTAAGAACCTAAATTGCACCCAATAATCTGGGGCAGGGTGTGTGATAGGATATGTGTGTGTATATGTTTGTGTATGTGTATCTAATAAATAATCCCATACATGAAGGTTAAGACTGTTCTTTTTCTTAAAATGATATCTCATATATGATAATAAAGGAAGACAATAAATATTCACTGAAGGAAATTTGACAAATCTGGAAAGGATTAAAAAGAAAATTAAGCTGATGCAGAATCCTATTATTCAAAGATAAGCATGATAAACAGTTTTTGTTTCTTCAAGTCTTTTATTTTTTCCTCTACCCAGAGGTTGTAAAGTACTATGTATTTCAGCTTTAGAGGTCATCCGACACACTAGGATGTATCTAATTAGGGATACAGAGTTGTGCGGAGCTCCTTACAAAATAACCTGAACAAGGAAGACCAAAGAAAATGAACGCCTTGGAATTATGGTGTTGGTGAAGAATATTGAATATACCACAGACTGCCAGAAGAATAACAAATCTGTCTTGGAAGAAGTACAGCCAGATGCTCCTTAGAAGTGAGGATGGCAAGACTTGGTCTCGCATCATTTGGACATGTTATTATTAGGTCCTTATTAGGAAGGACCAGTCCCTGGAGAAGGACATCATGCTTGGCAAAGTATAGGGTCATCAAAAAAGAGGAAGACCTTCAAAGAGGATTGACACAGTGGCTGCAACAATGGTCTAAAGCATAACAACAATCATGAGGATGGCGCGGGACCAGGCAGTGTTTGCTTCTGTTGTCCACAGGGTCGCTATAAGTCAGAACCAACTCAGCGGCACCTAACAACAACAACAACCTGTTCTATGACCTCTAGATGCTTACAATCTGAATCAGGAGTTGGCAAACTGTTTCTGTAATGGGCCAGATAGTAAATATTTTCAGCTTTGTGGGCCAAATGCTCTCCGTCGCAAGTACCCAACCGTAGGATGAAAGCAGCCATAGACAACTCTAAAAGAATAGGTGTGGCTGTGCTCCAGTATAACTGTTTACAAAAACAGGTGTGTGGGCTGTAGTTTCTGACACCTAATCTAAGCAATTCATAGTGATCCCATGTGTGTTGACGTACAGCTGTACGCCATAGGGTTTTTAATGGGTGGTTTTTCAGAAGTAGATCATCAGGCCTTTCTTCTGAGGCACCTCTGGGTGGACCCGAACCTCCAAGCTTTCAGTTATCCTCAGAGTGCATTAGCCATTTGCACAGGTCATAGGGTCACCATGAGTCAGAATCAACTTAAAGGCGATTGGTGGTGGTGGAATCTAAACAAAACCAGCAGGTCAGCATTTTAATGCCAACCAATAAAAGACATCCCCTGCATTAAGCTACCATTGCTTCACTTGGTAAAGCCTGAAGAGTACTGCAGTATTGCCCCACAGAACTACCATGGAAGGAAAAGAGGCATGAGTGGTACTTGGAATAAAATCATCTACATCCTCAAATGTTCTCACATCCTCAGAAACACAGATGTGTGTCCGGAAATGATTCCAGGACAATAAGCCAAGTAGGATTGTCTTAACACTCAAATTCATAGCTAGACTAACTAGAACTTGACTTTTACATCTGCTAGTAAAGCCAGTGGAAGCTGGATTGTTAACTTATCTATGAGCCAAAGCTTCATTTTATTGGCATAGATTTCTTCTGTGAAAGCTAAGAAAGTAGTAAGCACGTCATTGAGATTTGATGTGGATGAAACTCCCTGAAGTGACCTTGGCTGCACACAGAGGTCCTCAGTTTCCCCCAGTTCTAGGGTCATGAAGGTGCATGCCAATGACATTGAACTGGGTCAATTCTGGAACTATATGGAGGTCTGGATGTTCTTCTGAAATGGGTCAGGAAAAGAGTACTATGAGCCACGTCTGTGCATACTGCTAGAGTCCTGTGGCTTCCCAGCAAGCACTGGACCGGGGGCAGGTTGTCACTGCACCTTCTTCCACAGGTGAAGACATGATCCCCACACAACCTGACTTGTTGGTGAGACATTTTTTCCTCTGACAGGACTGACTCATGGGATGTGTTGTAGCCAAGTCACCTTAAGAGCTAGCTCAAAAAGAGAAGGTTGTGATAATTACTCCCCAGGGGCAGCAGAAACTTTCCTGGGGATTTAGTCTGGGGAGTCTTAGGGCACACTCGATGAGTGAGAGCTGAAGGAAGGCTAAAAGCTGAGGCTTCTGGGAAGCATAGTCAGGAGAAGGTCTAGAATGAGAGCCAGATAGAACAGAGCATGGAACTGACTCACAAATGGGAAGCCAGCTCAGGTTGGCTGTGGGACACCAAGCTAGGACTAGAGCTTAGAAGATGAGCTGGGGCTTCAGAAAGGCAGGAAAAATCCAAATTTTCTACGTGTTCATACTGAAGCCTAGCCAAACACAGGCCAATCAAACACCCTAAGGTGGGGCCGCAGCCTGGCTCTCAAAACTCCAATGTGCATAAGTCACCTAAGGGGCTTGTTTCAAATGCAGATTCTTGGTCCCCTCTTTCAGAGATTCATATTCCATTAAAGCTTAAGTGGGACTTGGAGATTTACATTTTAAAAAGCGTTCCAGGTGATTTTGGTTCACTGATCTTTGAACCACTCTTGTAGAAACGAAAAGATAAAATGATGTCTTCCCTGCTATCCTACCTGTAACTGTCACTAGGCCACCATGCTGGACCTTTATATTTATATAGGATTTTTCATCTTTAGAGTACTTCTGCACCTACCGTTTGCTTTAATTTTCCTTCCAAGCTACTTTATCTGGAAGCTTGTCAAAAATGCAGAATCTCAGGCCTCACCTCAGACCTGCTGGATCTGCATTTCAACAAGACCCCCATACGATCTGTTGTGGTTGTTATGTATGTACGCACATTGAATTTGAGACTCTGCAGCAGACACCCTGGTCTCTAATTTGCACTCAAATTAACACAATGGCTACAACCTGTTGGAATTAGAACAGCCTCCAACGTCAGGAGCAGAACATACATTTTCATAAATCTTTAATTCTTTTCCTCGTCATCCCAGGCTGTTTTCACAACAGGCTTGGAAAAAAAAGCGATTTACTTCTAATAAATATCCCTTAATAATTTGTTAATCATTAATTTATACCCTTCCCACCCCCAAATTTTGAAATAGTTTAAAAATATATGAGTAGCTATCTACTGCCATTGAGTCAATTCCGACTCATAGAGGCCCTATAGGACAGAGCAGAATTGCCTCATCGGATTTCCAAGGTTTTAAGTCTTTACGGAAGCAGACTGCCACATCTTTCTCCCTTGGAGTGGCTGGTGGGTTCGAACCAGCAACTTTTTGGTTAGCAGCCTTAACCACTTTAACCACTGCACCACCAGGGCTCTTTATGAGTAGCTGTAGCAAAGTATATTTTCCGAAAACCAGCCATAGCAACCATTTCTCATCCTACACGCTCTTCCAGAATCTTGCCATCCCCCCTTTAAAAGATGGAGTCTATTTCCCTTCCCCTTGGAACTGGGCAGGACCTTGGGAACACCCCAAGGAAGAGAATGTAGCAGAAATAATGTGGCATAACTTCCAAGGCTAGACCATGAAAGGCAATATAGCTTCTACCCAGCTTGCCCTATCTTGGGATGCTTACCCTTGTTACTCAGGCACCATGTTGTGAGGAAGTCCAAGCTATATGGACAAACAACGTTAGGTGTTCAGGCTATAGCCCCAGCTGTTTTTGTCTTCCCATCCAACAGCAAGCATTAACTTCCACAGATGACTCCAGCCTCCAACCTTTGAGCAGCCCAACTGAGGCCAAGTAGAAAGTAGCCTAGCTGGCTTACCAAGCATATAAATCACAGGGGCGGGGGGGGGCGGATCTTGTTAAAATGCAAATACTGATTCTGTAGGTCTGGGTGGGGCCCAAGATTTCCTATTTCTAACGAACTCCCAAATGATACCAATACTGCTGTTCCCAGGACCACATTCGAAAAGTAAGTATGTAAGGCATGTTTGGCAACTTCTCTGCAATACATAAAAACGACTTTCATGACACTGTTTCTTATAAGGGTTCTTCATTGTAGAATAAATGCATAAGGCAGAAGGAAATCACCAAGTGTTTCTGTATAGGTCTCAATCAATGAGGGTCAAGTACAAAGCTTGTGATGGATTGTCTTGGTCCCAGGATATATTTTAGAATACCTAAGGATGGACTTCATTACTTTAAAGCAATCCTCGAAAAATATCATTTCTTGTAAATGTGCTTTTGATAAAGTTTGCACAGCAGATTGTTCAAGGTTATTATCTCTGATGTGAACACAGAGTGCCAGACATTTCTGTTGCCAATTATGGGAAGATCCATATGTTTAGACCATCAAAGAGATAGGGTAGAGTTAAGGTCATCTTAGGAAATTTAAAATGCTGATCCAAGACAAGTGTTTAGATGAATGTCTGCTCAGCCATCACATGGGGAAGGCAAATCAAGAGCATGTCCACAGAAAGGGTCAGTATCTCCCTTAGGAAACAATTCTGGACTATTCCAATCTGCAGATAAATGGATTGCCAAAACCTCAGATATGGGCTACTTAGCTTTCAGACAAACCCTAGAAGATCAGTGCTATCTGCTCTGTTAGGGGACATTTTTTGCTGTGCTTGACCTTCAAGGTCATAAAAATGTAAGTTCTGAATGAGCAGCTGGTATAACTTATCCATAACCTATTTCCCTTCACAAAGGTAAAGGCTGAGAAATGACCAGAGGAAGCTGCAAACAACTGAGCGTTGTTCACATATTTCTCTGAAGTGTTAGGGTCTGTAATAACTGTCAATTGTAGACAGCAATTCCTAAAGCCTGCCTTTTCCTCATGGAGAACATTGAACTGAGAAACCCAGGCTTCCAATTCAAAGGAGGAAATGACAAAGAATGAAAAAAGGTAACTCAATGAATGCAATTTAATTTGGGGAGAAGAGAGAAGTTAACTTTTTAAAAATGGAATTGTTGCCCAAAGCAGGTCCTGCTCAATTTGGTCTCTCATCAGTGAAGACACACTGAAGTGTGGAGGGAGGAAGAGCGTTCATTGCAAGTGCGCAGCCAAGGAGCAAGGAGGTGTAGACCTCAAATCAAGCTCCCTGAACAAAGGGAGGCAGAACCTTTTATACCGTCTCTCACAAGGCAGTAGGTAGAAACATTGCGGACTATATAGGTTATCATGGAGCGCAGGCGCAGTAAGACAAATTGCATTTTTTCTTTGGCAAGTAGTCTAGTAAACTGGGTTTGACTGGTTTGAGCCACACCTAGCACTTTGAGGACGATGGACAGGAGAGGGCAGGTTCCACTGGGTCTGCGCAGCTCCCAGTTGAGCCATACCCACTGCCATCACTTTGTTTGCTAATGGACAGGAGGAGGAGTCCTCTGACAATGGCCAAGCAGTTCCTGACTGCAATGGCTATCAGAATGGCCTATAGTCTGTGTTCAGCCAGATGGTAATATACCCAAAAAGTAAAGTAGGGAAGGAAGGATAGATAGATATATAGGTAGGTAGGTAGGTAGGCAGGCAGGCAGGCAGACAGACAGATAAAGTGGATGGATAGATGCATGGATCGATGAACGGAAGGGTGGTCGGGCAGATGGATAGACAGATGGATGACAAGCAAGGATCAAAGTACCTGCTAGCAGAAACAACTTCACCTGGTGCTTCCTTTACCTGGTGCTCTTCAGTTAATTGTGCTATATGAGTAAATTATCAGAGAGGGATCTGGGGTCTACAACGTCAAGACAGTTTTCCTTAAATTTTAAAGGGGGTGAAAATGAGATTCCCACATGCCAAATGGTATCTGGACTTAGGGTATTTATAGCCAGGCATTTACCCTAATTCTTGGTTCTGACAACCAGGCCCAATCTGTCTCTAAGGAAGTGATAAAAGTTTATAATAGGATTTAAATTTTATAATATTTCAGACAGCCTTGTCTAAATTCCATTTCACATCTCACTTAACCAACCTTTCTAAGGATTTTAACTTTTTTTCTAATTTCCCAAAAGTCTTTATTGAAGTCGAAACTAAAAAATTGAGTCCTATGTTTACCCAAACAATGACTTTTTTTTTTGTATTTTAGATGAAGGTTTACAGAACAAACTAGTTTCTTATTAAACAGTTAGTACACATATTGTTTTATGACATTGGTTAACAACCCCATGACATGTCAACACTCTCCCTTCTCAACCCTGGGTTCCCTATTACCAGCTTTCCTGTCCCCTCCTGCCTTCTAGTCCTTGCCCCTGGGCTGGCGTGCCCCTTTAGTCTCATTTTGTTTTGTGGGCCTGTCTAATCTTTGGATGAAGGGTGAATCTCAGGAGTGACTTTATTACTGAGCTTTTTAAGAGGGTGTCTGGGGACCATACTCTTGCGGTTTTGCCAGTCTCTGTCAGGCCAGTAAGTCTGGTCTTTTTTTGTAGATTAGAATTTTGTTCTACATTTTTCTCCAGCTCTGTCCGGGACCCTCTATTGTGATCCCTTTCAGAGCAGACAATGACCTAATTTTTTTTAACCACAATCTATTGATAAGATATAATAGGTCTTGGTATTCAAACAAACCAACTATATATTGAGAGAAAGAGATTGAGTTTTTTAAGACAATCAAGGAAATTTGATTATAGACTGGGTATTAGGTGTTCAGTTTTGCTCAGTGTGAATGGCATTGTGGTTCTAGAAGAAAACATGTATTTTTAGAAATGCATATGGGAAATATTCAGAGGTAAAATGATGTAACATTTGGGATTTATTTTAAATACTTTAGTAAAGAGAAAAGGGCTAAAAGAAGCAAGTGTGGCAAAATTGGATAATTGTCGAACCTGGGTGAAGTGTATATGAGAGTCCAGTTCTCTCTACTTTGGTGTATCTTTGAACGTTTTCCTAATAAAGAAGTGTTAAGAATCTCTCGGTGTGTAACAAAAGCTCACCAATAAGGTTTAGATTCACAAGGAGTAACTATGAAGTGGAAAATATATATTAATTGGATATGCTCATTGTCAAAACCCACACGCACATACGATTAGAAATCATGAAATTTAAGCTCTTAATCTTGGCTCTACCACCAGGGCAATCCATGAGTGGGGAATCATTAATAGACTTGATCTTGGTCTTCTCATCTGTAAAATGAAGGGGATGGACAACATGATCTTTGAGGTCCTTTCAGTACATTTGCCCCAGTATAAAAATACTACTCTGGGTATATAAACGAATGTCAAATGGAGACTGAAGATGACATAGAATCTTAGAAACTTAGATTCCAACAGTTCCTTGCAAGTCATGTAGCTCATACTCTCACCCAATGTAAGACTCTTCTCTTCAGTAGATGCCACCCAGCCTTGAATTCTTCCAAGAACAGGCACCTCCCAACTGGTTAAGCTGCTTAGTCCTTTAGAGACTACAACTATCTTTAGGTTCAACTTTTAAGATACAGTTTTTGTTAACTGCCTAAATGTGGGGCACTTTCTCATTTTGGATAATAAACATCATTTCATTATGCTAAAGGATTTTCAAGGTTTTCTGAGGCACTAATGATTCTAAAACGATGACAGATAAAATCCTTTTTAATCTTAAGAATCTAGTTCTAGCCATACAAAAAAGTTGGCCAAGGTCTGCTTCCTTCTGCTGTTTTCCTCTCTTATCACCATTTGCTTTACCCCATCTGGTGTCTTCTTCTCTTCATCAGCTTTGGAATCATCTATAAGTTAGACGCAGATCTAGAATAACTTTCACGTAAGAAATTCAGTCAGGGAATGCTGTAGCCAGTCTAAAGTTTATCAGATTTGTTTTAGTTATCTAGTGCTGCTATAACACAAATAACCACAAGTGGATGGTTTCAATAGAGAGAAATTTATTCTCTTATAGTTTGGGAGGCTAGAAGTCCAAATTCAGGGTGCCAGCTCCAGGGGAAGGCTTTCTCTCTCTGTCGACTCTGGGGGAAGGTCCTTGTCATCAATCTTTCCCTGGACTAGGAGCTTCTCAGGCCCAGGGACCCCGGGTCTAAAGGACAAGCTCCACTCCTGGCACTTTTTTCTTGGTGGTATGATGTCCCTCTCCTCTCTGCTTGATTCTTTCTTTTATATTTCAAAAGAGATTGACTCAGGATACAACCTAATCCTGTAGATTGAGTCCTGCCTCATTAACATAACTGCCTCTAGTCCTGACTCATTGACATCATAGAGGTTAGGATTTACAATACATAGGATAATCACATCAGATCACAAAATGGTGGACAACCACACAATACTGGCAACCATGGCCTACGCAAGTTGACACACATTTTGGGGGGACACGATTCAATCTATAATACCATCTATTAAATTTTTTCTTTTTGGCTTTGTTATGGATTCAGTTATGTCCCTCAAAAACATGTGTTCTAAATTCTAACCTCTATGCCTGTGGTTATAATCCCATTTGGGAGTGGGTTGTCTTTGTTATGTTAATGAGGCAGGGTTAGTGTAGGGTGTACCTTGAGTCAATCTCTTTTGAGATATAAAAGAGATTAAACAAGGGAGCAGAGCAGAGATGGGGGAAGAGAGATGCCAAGACACATGGAAATCTTCAAGGAAGCAGAAGCTCAAAGAGACAGAGAGAGCGGACAGAGAGAGAAAGCCTTCCCCTAGAGCTGGTACCCTAAATTTGGAGTTCTAGCCTCCTAAAAAAAAAAAAATAACTGTGAGAAAATGAAATTCTGTTTGTTAAAGCCACCAACTTTTGGTATTTCTGTTGCAGTGGCACTAGATGACTAAGACAGGCTTTATCAAAGTTATATGTGCATAAAGCTACAAATGAATAAAAACAGACCAAACCAACCCAGTGCCATTGAGTCCATATCGACTCATAGTGACCCCATAGGACAGAGTAGAACTGCCCCATGGGGTCTCCAAGGAGCAACTGTTGGATTCAAACTGCTGCGCTTCTGGTTAACAGCCATAGCTCTTAACCACTACGCCACCAGGGCTCCTTCACATGAATCAAAACTTGTTGCTGTTGAGTCAATTCCAACTCATAGTGAATAGTTAATTAAAAATATCACACCTATCCTCACTCATCTTACATATGCCTCTCCCCAGAGACAGCCATTTTCAAATCTTTCAGCTGCTTCTTCAGGGATCTAATTCCATGTTGAAAACAAAACAACACCACCACAACAAAAACAATACCAAGCTTATTCTGCTATTTCTTAATTATTCGGTTTTAGGTATCTGTTCATTTCCCAATAAAGCAGTTCTCTTTCCCTCTCCCTTCCCGCTAATATGATTGATGTTGTTGTTAGGTGCCGTCAAGTCGATTTTTGACTCACAGCAACCCCATAAGACAGAATAGAACTGGCCCAAAGAGCTTCCTAGGCTGTAATCTATGGGAGCAAATCACCAGGTCTTTCTCCCGCTGGGTGAGTTCAAATCGCTAATCTTTTGGTTAGCAGCCGAGCACTTAACTGTTATGCCACCAGGGCTCCTTCCTATAATTACATGACCATTTTTTTAATTCACCAATATTCAGTATTTACATTCTTATGGCTATGTAAATATTGTTCATAAATATACTTGCATTTCATTTTTTTTTTTTTTACAACTTTTGGTTACTAATTGCCTTTTTTAATTTGTTTTAAAATTTTTAGTTAGTAATTGCCTTTTTAAATTTGTTTGGTTATTTGATGAGTTTTC
The DNA here is from genome assembly GCF_024166365.1 of Elephas maximus indicus. NCBI lineage: Eukaryota > Metazoa > Chordata > Mammalia > Proboscidea > Elephantidae > Elephas > Elephas maximus. Next base: position 166,742,194 of record NC_064846.1, read on the forward strand.
AATCTGTCACTAATCTGTCCCTCCAGATCTCTGGTAGAAGAAAACTGTTCTCTCAATATATTTGAACACAAAATATCAGCCATCAGTCTGGACCGGTGCACTGCAGGCATCCTAGAATCTCCTCCACCATAATCTTGGAGACTTCCTTTGCTTCTCTTCTATGTAAGGGCAACAGTTTCTTCATTTATTACTTCATTGTCATGGAACTGCTCCCCCTATAGCTTTCAAAGGAAGAGATAGTTACATAGATAGATAGATAGCTGCCATCCAGCAGGCTCCAACTCATGGTGACGTTAAGTACCACAGAAGGAAATATTGCCTGGTCCTGTGTCATCCTCACAATTGCAGCCATTGTGCCAATCCATCTAACAAAGGGTCTCCCTTGTTCTCCCTGGCCCTCTCCTTCATCAAACATGATGTCCTCCTCCAGCAAATGATCCCTCCCAATGATGTTTCCATTGGCTAATTTTTGGAAGCAGATCACCAGGCCTTTCTTCCTAGTCTGTCTTAGTCTGGAAGCTCTACTGCAACCTGTCCAACATAAGTGACCCTGCTGGTATTTGAAATACCAGTGGTATAGCTTCCAGCATCACAGCAACATGCAAGCCACCACATAATGAAAAACCAACTGACTGGTGGTGGAAAGAAAGAAACGGTGAAATTTTTAAGAACTTTTATGTCTAAATGTATCTTTTTTATCCTCACACTTGAATGACTGATGGCTATATAATCATATAATTTCCACACAGAATTTTGAAGCTACTTCTCCTTGAGTCTTTCAGGTTGCTATTGAGAAGGCCAGTGATATGCTATTCCCTGTCCTTTTATATGATATATTTTATAACTTTCTCTCTCTCTCTCTGGAAACTTTTAGGATCTTCTCTTTAACCTTGGGTTTCTAAAATGACACATTGATATGCATTTGTCTGGGTTGTTTTGTTTCATTATGCTGCACACTTGGGTGAGCCTTTTCAATCTGGAAACTCATGTTCTTCAGTTCTGGGAGACATTTTGTAATGTTTCTTTATGGGCTTCTTCCCTTACATTTTCTCTTTTTTTTGGTTCTGGAATGGCTGCTGTTTAGATGCTGGATCTCTTGGACTGCTCTTCTGATCTTCTTATCTGTTCTCTCTTATATTCCATTGCTTTATGTCTTCATTCCACTTCCTGCAAGATTCAGCATTATTTTCCAGAACTTGTTATTTTTAATTCCTATTATTATATATATATTTATTATTATTATATTTTAACTTCCAAGAGTTCAGTGCGTGCTCCTATTTTATACTGTTCTGTTCTTGTTTCATGAATGCAATATTTTTCTCTTATACTTTTGAGGTATTAACTATAAGTTTGTTATCATTTGTTCTGCTTACTGCATTGTCTCCATTTCTTCCAAATTCCTTTTTGGTTTGTTTCTTTGTTTTGGTTTCTATATTTTATGTTACAGGCTTCCCTCAAATATCTGGTGACTTTCGACTATTCATATTTAAGATTGGAAGATCTACGTATGGATAAGATTTTTATTTTTTGTTTGTGGACTTGAATATAAGATGTTCTGTTTGAGCTGCTTAATTGGGAGATCCTCAGCTGTCAGTATCTTTAGGCAGTTTTCTGGGGCTGATCAGTATTTTTCTGAGAATTATTTGATTTCTTGCCTATATATAAGGCAAGTATATAATATTAAATATAAGCATTTAATATATTAAATATAGTTTATAAGACTATTTTGCAGAGTTCTGAGGTATAAGTAGGGGAAGGGAACTGGGTTTGTCGTTGCTAACTGTGCAGATGTTCACTTAAACCCCTGCCCCGCTTTTGTTAATATTGCAACGCTTTTCTTAGCTATGCCTGAAATCTCAAGTTCAAAGTCCCCCCTGGTGGTTATCTACAATCTTCTGCCATTTGAGGGAGGGATTTCGGATTCTAACGTCTTATAGAGACTTCAATGAGTCCTCCTCATTTCAGCCCTCCCTGCCCGCATCTTCATATGTGACAGTAGTTGGTAGCTTCAATTCTGAGCTTAGCTGGAGGTTCACAGTCAGAATCATCTTCTTCTGGTGCTTCTACCACCATTGGCTTAGATTTCAGCTTTCAGGTACGTAAGGTCTGTTTTTACGCATCTAAACATTGCTCAGGTCCCTGGGTGGCACAAACAGTTTGCTCTGTTGTTGTTGGGTGCCATAGAGTCAATTTTGACTCATAGCAACCCCATGTGACAAAGTAGAAGTGCCCCACAGGGTTTTCTTTGCTGTAATCTTTATGGAACAACTACTAACCTGAAAAGGTTGGTGGTTCAAACCCTCAGCGGTGCCACAGAAGAAAGGGCTGGCAACCTGCTTCCATAAAGATTACAGCCAAGAAGACTCTATGGAGCTCAGTTCCACTCTGTAACGCATGAGGTCGCCGTGAGTCAGAATCAACTCAAGGGCTATGGGTTTTTGGTTTTGGGACCACTGTCTACCTTCCAAAATGTACTTGCTGTCGTCTCTCATCCCATTTTCTTTCTCACAGGGTTGTACCTTTACTATAACCAATCTCTTTATTTCCATTTTAGTAGATTTTTGTCAGGAACAGAGGTAAATCTCCTGTGTTGAACTGGAAGGCCAATTCACCTATTGAGTTTTTATTTTAATGGCTATGTGTTTTGACTTCCTGATTGTTACTACATGTGTCTGTGTGTATGTGTGTGTCAGTTAATTGCAGTTGTTTGCACATCTGTTAATAGCTATTGTCCCTAGGGTAGGATTGTGGAGTGGTTTATTCACATTCTCCTTCATACACTTTCTACTGTTTTAATGTTTTGTTTTGTTCAGAAAACACGCATTATTTTTAAAATCTGGAAAAAAGTATTTTGAAAGAGACGAATGCATCCCTGACTTTTGCTTCCTGTGACTATTCGTCTAAAACAAAAACAATTAAGGAGGAAAAGAAAATTAGGTAAGAGAAATGGAAGGGAATTTTTATAAGTGTCACCACTGGAATTTCAAGTGTCGTGAAATGAGAGGTTTCTTTTGCTAGCATTTTATTAGTTTTACCAAACTAGATTCACAAGGAAAATATTGGATATGACCTCATTAACAATTCATTGAGATTTTATGAAGTACCAGGCACCGAGTTGGACCTGAGGTTACGAAGCCATAATCTGTGCTCAGAAAACCCAGCCTAGTACAGAGAAAAATACATAAATCAAAGAGTGCATTACAGATTCACGAGTGCCATCGGATAGGGATGAATAGGCTTTGCTGGACACCGAAACGCAAGATATTAGCTCTCCTGGGGCAGGAGTGGGTGGGGGATGGATTGAGAAAATCTTCGTGAAAGTGGCACTTAAAGTCGATCTCTTTACCAACTTCTCTTTGCTCTCTAGTCCTCCCTGCTAATGTGCTGGAAGTAATAGAAAAGTTTCTCCCCTCCACCCCTTCTCTCATGGCTTTCTTCTTTTCTTGCATTTTTTCATTTAGAAAAATGGGAGTAAATGAATTTTTAAAGCATCCTTCCAAATGAAGTAATAAGAGTTAGCTTAGGGAATGATTTGTTTTTTCACTCTGACTTGAAAATCTATTATTCATCCACAAGGAATTTCAAATTTTATCAATTTGAAAGAGGAGGGTGCTTGAGAGATTAAATAAGACACTCTCACTTTACATATTAGGCAACTGGACTCAGGTAACAAACAGAAAAATATTACATGGCTTATGGCTTTGGGGAAGAGAGCCAGTCATGTATTTGATTGGCTATTCTAGTCATAACAGTATTGAAAATTTCTGGTCATTCTAAGGCTTACCATTGCTAGAGTTTACTGGTCAATTGAACTTTCTAAAGAGGCAATAGAGTAAAACCTGCAAATGCCAGAACCTGTGTGGTTTAAGACTGCATCCTGTTAAAGGCAGAAAAGTTGCCAGACCCAAAAAATAAGGCAGTCCCGTTGAGTTCTGGATCTCACAGGTTTCACTGTACATTCGTGTGGTACAAAACCAAGAAAGTATAAATTGGCATACAATGGAAAGCTCCTTGACATTCTTGTGTTCCATATCGCAGTTCCTACCACTTACCTCCACTCCACCTCCTACCCCTGGTAAGTGCTATTCTTGGTTTCTTATATAGCTACTTTTTTTTTCAGGCAAACAAATATGAATATAAATTGTTGTTGTTAGGTGCCAACAAGTCAGTTTAGACTCACTGAGACCCTATGTAGAACGGAACAAAACACTGCCTGGTCCTGCACCGTCCTCACAATCATTGTTATACTTGAGCCCGTTGTTGTAGCCACTGTGTCAATCCATCTCGTTGAGGGTCTTCCTCTTTTTTGCTGCCCTCTACTTTACCAAGCAAGATGTCTTCTCCAAGGACTGATCCCTCCTGACAACATGTCCAAAGTATGTAAGACGCAGTCTCACCATCCTTGGTTCTAAGGAGCATCCTGGTTGTACTTCTTCCAAGAAGGATTTGTTCGTTCTTTTGGCAGTCCATGGTGTATATTCAGTATTCTTTGCCAACACCACAATTCAAAGGCGTCAATTCTTCTTTGGCCTTTCTTATTCATTGTCTAGCTTTCACTTGCATATGACGCGATTGAAAATGAAGTAACAAAAATGCATTTTCTTTAGTGTTTTAATATTAGAGAGAATATATTTTCTCATTTGTTTTAGTAGAGCTGTGTAAGCTGTGATTAATCTCTAGTCCTTGGAAAACGGTGCAGGCCCTGTTCAAAATATAGCTGAGCAGCCTGTCCCACTCTTAAACATAACAAACACCCTAATACCTTACAACACATGTTTTCCCCTATTCAATATAAGTGACTGAGAGCTTGACATGACTAACGCCATAATGATGCTCTAAGTAATCTCTAAACATTTTTTTATTGCACCAGCTGCACCGGTCTCTTCCAAAGGGGTGCGGAGCTCTCTCGGCTCCTGTGGCCTTGGTCTCTCTTCTTTTTTTTTTTTGTTCTCTTGAGAAATGGCCTTCAGCCTGCAAACCGATAGGAAGGCTATCTGGCATTTTTAATCTGCAGCTTTCCTTCTTGCTCCCTATCTCAGCCACAGTGGACTTGGCAAAACAGTTCCAGTAGCAGAGAGATTCTTATGTGAGTTTTTCAGCCTGTTACAAACATACTGATTAGAGTTGATTAGAGTCCGGATGCCTGATACGCATATCTTTAGTTTGATAAAGAGTTTTTTATAGTTGTTTTGTGATGTATAAGACCACCTGTGGACTACATGCTCAAAACATTAGGTAACCCTGATCTTCCCCATATAAAACCCTTCCATCAACCCCTGAGGGTAGACAGAATTTGGGAGAAATTTAACCCTCTCTGTCTCTTGAATACCAGTATTCAATAAAGCCCTCTTACTGCTTTCCTCCCCGTCTCGGTATTGGCTTTGCGACAGGCGGCTTGAACCTGCGATTTGCAGTAACAAAAATACCATGGCTTGTGTCAGTTAGTCCTCAAGGTGACATCTTTGCTTTTCAACACTTTAAAGAGGCCCTTTTGCAGCTGATTTGCCTGATGTAATGCATCTTTTGATTTCTTGAATGCTGATATTAATTCTTATTTCACATTTTTATACAAGAATTTTTTTCTGACAAATACTAAGTTTGACCCAGTAGTATTGATATTACCTAGAATTTAAATTAACAGCAGAATTTCAGTTAAACATTAAATTCTGAATACCCACAATTTCTCTGATCCTCCCCAAATCCATTAAAATGATAGTAAAAAATGAAAAGTGTAACTTCACAAGGATATAGAAAACAGGAAACAGTGACACTAGTCAGCAAGAGATACTATGATCGATTTTATTATTTGTTCATAATTATTTGTTCCCTGCCTGTTCTTGCTCTGTTTTTCTGTAGGTGGAGTTACTTCTACACCCCATGTACTTAGAGTATGGCCATTTGACTGGGTTTGGCCAATGGAATGTGAGCGAATAATACATAAGACATGTCCAAACAGAAGCTTTAATGCACTTCTGTGGTTTGGTACTTTTCATTGTACTTACGTCCTTCATCAGGAGAGCAAAATTTTCCACATAGTGTCTACTCTTAAATCTGAGTCCCAGAATGCAAAGACACGTGAAATCAAGCTGAGCCCAGCAGAGCCTAATGAAGCCACAGCCCTCATGTAACTTAAGCAAAAAATAAATGTTTGCTGTTGTATGCCATTGATATTTTGGGGCTGTTTGTAGTTATAGCAATAGCTCACTAATACATATACCAACTTTTATTTTTGGAAACTGGATAGCAAATTGTAGAATGGTAACTGGAGAAAGTGAATGCCTCACAGAAAGGATCTATGGATACTAATATCTGGAGATTCCACCAACATAAAATCCAGTCCAACAGAAAATTACCTCACAGCTCACAGTGAAAGTCAACTGTCATCAAGCCCCACCTCTGTTCTTAAACATGAACATATCAAGGAACACCATCAACATGAAGGACAGAAACCAAAACACACAAAAATAAAGGAATTTGTAGGAAACAAAGATGGATAAGGAAAAAGAAAAAGTTGAAAGAAACCAAAACTAATATTCTCAGAGCTAGGTGGGACAATATTTTATACATGAAACAGGATTGGAATGACATGTTAAAAAGAATAGTACACTATTTTATAGTACAAATGAAAAATATCAGTAAAAGGTTAAGAAGATAAAGGCAAAGTAATCTCCCAGCACACTGCCCTATCGAACAATCCCATGGAAAACTATTGACATCGTCTGGTGTATCAAGGAGTTATGCAACTAAGCAGCCCAAAGAAGAATAAATGATAAATAGAAAATGGGAAACAAAGGATAAGAAAAATCTGTCTAACAGGTCCACTATCTAATAATAGAGATTCCAGAAATAAAGAACAGAGAAAATAGAGGAGAGAAATCATGAAATAAGACATGAATATATTCTAAAACAGAGGGGAATGGGTCTCCAGATTGAAACTCACAGAGTCCAGCAAAAAGAAATGAAACATGATTGACATCAAGCATTGTAAAATTTCATACTACCAAGAATTAAAAAAAAAACAAAAAAAGTCTAAAAGTTTCCTGGAGGGAGTTTGGGGGGGGGGGGAGGTAGGTAGATAATATACAAAGGATTAGGCATCAGACTGACTTTGTACTTCTTAATAGGGACTCAGGTTGCTAGAAGTCAATAGAGCAATGTCTTTAAATTTGCACCTAAAAATTCTATACCTAGTCAAAGTAAAAATCAAGTGAGTCGTTAAAATAAAAACATTTTCAGACATAAAGATACTCAAAACTTTACCTCCTATATATTCTTTCTCAAAAAACCACTGATGGGTCTACTCCACCAAAACAGGAAAGTAAACAAACAAAAACAAAAGCAATGATGAAGACAGGAAGGGAGAATATAAGGAGACAAAATATGGTGTTGTGGTTGTATTTTGCTGTGTAATAAGCCTTCCAATATGTAGTGGCACAAAACAACTATATGTGGTCAGGAGTTCAAAAAGGGCACAGGATGGCTCTTTTCAAAGACATCTGGGGTCTCTGCTGGGATGACTGGAATGACTGGGAGTAACTCGAATGGCTGGAGGCTAGAAGAGCTGGGGTTGGAAGATCCACTTCCAAGATGGCTTCTTCATTCACGTGGCTGGCACCTGGGCTGGGATGCCTGAAGGGCAGGATCTGGTGGGACTGTCTACTGAAGATTTCCAACATGGTAGTCTCAGACTTCTTACATGGTAGCTCAGAACTCTTAGAGCAAGTATTCCCAGGGAACAAGGCAGAGCTGCAAGGCCTTTTAAGATCTAGCCTTCAGAATTCACATAGTGTCACTTCTGTTGGTTGACGCTGTCACAAGCCCACCAGATTCAACTGGAGACCTAGACACCACCAGTAATGGGAGAAGAGTCAAAGACTTTGCAGCTATGTTTTAAAACCATTTATATAATGGGATCCAACACAGAATAGCAGGAAGAAATCCTCGGAGGATAAGTTGTACAGCAGGTCTAGAAAGCAACAAGTTCAGACTGGAGCATTTCCAAGGGAAATAAATAAATTACAAACAAATGAATAAATCCGATATACCTACTCATCGCTTATTGACTATCTCATTACCCGACATTTTGCATTTATGAAAATAGTGAAAAAATCTGACTATTTTGTGCATTATCAAGGTGGTGGGCATGGCAGCAGTAGCTGCAGAGCATCCCCTCCCTCGAGGAGGGTCTCCGGGGGGCCTCCGGGAAGCTGCCTGCACCGTGTGCACCCTCCTGCCTCTGCTGCCTCCTGCCTGTGGGGCGCTGCGTCCAGCTGCCGGAGCGCAGCCTCCTCCTTGGCCACAGCCTCTGGGCGGACATGCAGGCAGCACCCAGCCAGCAGGCGCCTGTTCTGGGTTCCCAGCTATTAGGCAGCCTGAGGCCCTGCAGCTCAAAATCGCTGCGGGGTGGGAAGGGAGGAAAGAAAGAGGCATTGGAGAGGGTGTTTGGAAGAAATGCATGTGAGTTAAAGGACATCCCAAAATGAGCCGAACTGGCCCTGAAGTCTCCACCTGGGTGGGGCCCAGCGCACAGCCAGGCTCCCAGCGCCCTCGCGGAAAGCCCCGAGCCCAGAAGGCAGAGCAGGCTGGGGATTGTGAACTCAGGACTTGCTGGGGACTTGGAGGGGTGGGAGTGGAGCCCTGGAGGCTCCACGAGGGCAGCTCTGACCTAGCACAGGAGGAAGGTGAGGTGGTTAAGCCCTGGGTCCTCCAGTCACACAGCCCGGCTTTCTCCAGCTCTGTCTCCTCCAAGCTTCCTTTTCCGCAGTGGAAGAATCCGTAACTGGACTCCTCACAGTGATGAGCACATCAGTAAATCTCAGCTGTTATTATTTCCATGATTATATTTTCTAAATTAAACAAATATTGGACAAATGGATGGTCTGAAAACAGAAAAAAAAAACCTCCATTTGCACAAAACGCCGGTTTTCAAAGAACAACCTAATCTTTGGGACCTAATCATGTCAATAAGCGGAGTGCGTGTATTATATTGTATTTTTGCCCATACATATATTGGGACGTATGAGACAAATTAGCGATAAGTACATAAAAACTAAGCAAATGAGAAATGATACCGTTTGGACTGGATGGGTGTTCATTGCATCATCATTGTACATTACTTGACTCAGCAGTAATATTTATACAGTAATATTCAACATTAATATTAATTTAACCAAACATTGTGATGTCACTACTGGGAGAATGGGGACAGATATGAGGGATACTGCCTAATTTGTAGATATTTTATATTGACTTTATGTTATAGTAGATAAGGATTCTACACGTGGTAGAAAGTAGACTTAATAGAAAAAAAAGCCAAAGATTTGATCATGGTTGCTTAGGGAGAAAGAGACCGAGGATGGGGGAGTGGGGGGGGCAAGGAACTCCTGTTTTTCTCCTAAGTTTTATAGTATTATTTGATTTTAAAATATGTTCATGTGGTTTTTTTTCTTAATTTTGTTAATTCTGAGCTATTCCATTTACATCAAAATCCCAAATTATAGATATAATACCTGATCAACATATATAGGAAAAAACCAACCACAATTATCAAAAATCTAGGCTTTTTCCCTAAATGCATCTTGTTTCTCCACACCATTGAACTTTTGTGTAGCCCTGGTGGCACAGTGGTTAAGCATTCAGCTGCTAACCAAAAGGTTGACAGTTCAAATCCACCAGCTGTTCCTTGGAAAGCCTATGGGGCAGTTCTACTCTGTCCTATAGAGTCGCTATGAGTCAGAATCCATGGCAATGGGTTTTTTTGTTGTTCCCTCTGCAGGAAAGTCTCTTTCACTCCTCTTTCTGGCAAATCCTAAAAAAAAACTCACCCATTATTTAGCCCAAATGCTTCCACTAACTCTTCTGCTGAACCGTGCAAACACAGTCATTTCTTTCTCGATATCCTCCCACATCATATTGTGCACGCTTTTATTATGTAATTTTTCACATCTTGTAAATATCTGCTATGCATCTGTCTCCAACACAGTCTATGGGCTGATAGGAAGTAAGGTGGTTGTTGCATATCTTTATGTCTGTGGCGACTCACAGGGTGCCTAGCATATACCAAGTGCTCAGTAAATAGTTAAATGAATCGGTCAATCAATCAATCCATTTGTATCTTTTGTCTGACTTTTGTAGGCTGACTTTTTTCTTTCATATTTCAACTAATTTTATATTTACAGATACAATTTATATCATCACAGGCAAGACATTAAAGCTTGGTTTATCATGCACTGATAATTCATTTATGGTTGTGTAGAAGGTTCTATGATTTATTTTTTAGATAATTACGTTTGAGAGGGAGTCCCTGGTGGTTAAATGAATCATTTCTTTCATAAGGATCAGACAAAGCTGGTTCCTATGAGGCAGAGGTTAAAGATGTCCCAAATGTCCAACTTTTCCAAGCTGCTGTACCACTCCATCATCTCTAACGCCAGCTACTCCCTCGCCCCTCAGCACTCTCCCTCCTGTCTTTGGGTTCCCTAATTCGCTGCAACGTCTCACAGAACTCACAAACCATATAAAGGAAATGGTGCACGCAATTGTGGAGGCCGGCAAGTCCCAAATTCGTGGGTCAGGCATAGGCTTCCCCCGACCCACATGGCTGCAGGGACTGATGAGCCCAAACCAGCAGTTTAGACCACAGGCTGCTGGCTCACAAGGCTGTGGAAGCTGGTGAATCAGGTCACATGATAGGCTGCTGGCCTAAGGGGCTGTGGAGTCGGGCAAATCCCAGAATCGGCAGGTCAAACAGCAAGCTTCTCTGGCTCAAGTCCCAAGAACCAGAAGTCAATTGATCACGAATTGGGATCCAGATGCAGAGAGAGAGAGCCCCACTAGGACAGACACATATATCTTAGATATAGGCCACACCCCAGGGAAGGGCGTAACTTGAGTAAGGGTGGGGCTTGAGTCGTGTTCTGCAAGGCTGGGACCAATTCTGCCTCATCAACACATAAAATGGAGGACAGCCATACGATATTGGAAATCATGGCCTAGCCAAGTTGACACGTAACCCATACACCTTATTTGCATAGTCCCACTCAAACATTGTGCGTGAGTCACAAAGACCATGGCTAGAGGGACCATATTAAGTAATTTATTACACAGCAGTGGTACAAGTGGGAAACACACTCGGCTGTTAACAAAAAGGTTAGAGGTTCGAGTTTACCCAGAGGTGCCTCAGAAGAAAGGCAATCAGCCATTGAAAACCCTGTGGAGCACAGTTCCACTCTGACACACCTGGGCTCACCAGAAGTTGGAATTGACTCAACAGCAACTTTTTTTTTATGTTTGAGAGAAATTTAACTACACACCAAGGTAATGTTTGATTTGTCTAACTCTACTGATATTTCCTTAGTAACAACTTCACTTGAACAAATCCCTCTAGTCCATCTGATTAATTTGGAGCTAACTGTGGATTCCAGGCTAGTGTTTACAACCAGAACATAAAAAATTTGATATTAGATCAAAGAAATTTTACAAGTTCTTTCTTGATCCAAGGCATCGTAATGTTTTAATGTTTGTTTATAAATTGGAAAAGAAAAATGCATGTAAAGGAAATGGGAAATCTAATCCCCTAGATAGCTCACCTTTTTCTCAGAAGAGGTTTTCCATCTTAGGTTTCTTGAAAGTTGTTTATTAAACAGACTCCCATATGAATACCTGTGCCCTTTGAACTCAGGTTCACCTTTCCTTGTTGGGAATTAATTATAGTGTCTTCAACCTTGTTGCCTTCTGCACCTGCACAAGTTATGGAGGCTTATTAAAAACTCATATATATATAAATATATATAAAATATTGCAACAAGCAAAACAAAAACAGCCAGGACCACCCAAGCCAGATAGGAATTTGTATAGGGTTAAAAACACAGCTAGCCTTAAATATATATATCCTTGTGTCTGTCAATAGAATACTCATTTATTCTCAGTTTGTTGCTCCCCTCTTGAGTCACTTATCCTTTGATACAGGAAAGTCTCATTTCCTAATCCAGATGAAGCCATAAATACAGCTAAATTTCTTCTGGGCCTCATTAACTGAGCATTCCTCAGAAGAGCCCTGTAGGAAGATGTGATGGGAGCCGACATTGAAGGCAGTAAATTCTTAGGACTGAAGATTTCTTATGAGGCAGCGGTGTCAGTGGTAGAGCTCCCTGCTTCCATACAAGAGACTTCAGTTTGATTCCCAGCCAATGCATCTCCTACACAGCTACCACTGGTCTCTTAGTGGGGGCTTACGTGTTGATATGATGCTGAACAGGTTTCAGCAGGGCTTCCAAGCTAAGATGGACTAGAAAGAAAGGCTGGTGATCTACTTCTGAAATTCATCCAATGAAAACCCTATGGATTACTACACTTCCCAACTCATCATGGGGATGGCACAGAGCAGCGTTTTGTTCCATTGTGCATGGGATCACCATGAGTCGGCAGCCAACAACAAAGATTTCTTATACCCACCCAAGACACAAATGAACATGTTATAACCTTTTAACAACCTTGTTATTATATCACAGTGTGGACTATGCCAATAATATTTGCCAAAATCCAACATTCATTTTCCCACAAACCCTAAATTTCTGGAGAAATTCAGCTGTGAATGGCAGGCTTGATATACCTTCAAATTAAAAAAATTTTTTTTTTTTTAAATACCAGTTGTTACTTTTCTCTCTTCTTGTTCGGGGTTGCTGAGAGAGCGAGATAGGTGGAGACTGTATGAAAGCTCTGGAAAGTCGCCACGGTCAACTGAATGATTGGATAAAAAGAGAGGAGAAAGCAGAGCATTTCAGAGGGCAGACTTCCTGTCAGAGCAGGAAGTCCAAGGGTTCACAAGTTCATGGAAGAGCACATCCAGAACAGGCCTCGCTAGAAACATTATCACTTCCATCAGGGATGTATTCTTCATGATGAGAAACAGCTGCCCTTGTGGGGTTTCGGGAAGTTTCTGCCCCAGTGGAAGCCAGAACGCACGGTGATACACACGTGGAGTCAAAAATGGCTTTTTGCCTTTAAACTGGAAGCAAGCTTTTCCTTCCTGCAGGTTCCCGGTGAGATAAGGAAGTCTGGTCATCTGGGGCTGGTGGTTGGTTCCTTCACACCAAGACCTCACTGATGCCATTGCCCATTGTTCTGTTTTGTCAACTTGTCTTAAGTATAAGTGGAGCTCTCTGTAATTAGCAAGGCAATGATGTCATGGAGGAAAGGGCCTGAACAGCAGGCCTTGCACGAAGCCCCGGGCTGCAGCTGCAACCTACACTGTAATTTGAAATTTAAGTCCAAATTTTCTGACACCATAACACAGCAACGAAGCGGCTTTCTCCTGCCCGGATGCAGAGTAGCCAGCAGGCAAGCCCCCGGGCTCTTACAACTCGGCCTTCCCTTGGGGGATACATTTCTTTTCAATCTCAGAGAGAGGCTGTTCTGGAGAAGGAACTGCCTAACCTCTCAGGGCAAAACCAGGGCAGGTTTTTGGGTGGCTTTGTGTGCCCATGGAAAGCAGCTCCTTGTTTCTGAACAGAAGTTGGTAGAAGTGTGTTGTCTTCTGGCATCTAATTTGGTTAACCATGCTATCTAAAATCACTCAGTTAAAACTCCAAGAAAACCCCAAGATTTACTATGTATACGCTTTTGCTCTCTTACGAAAAAACAAAGTAAATAAAAGGGCATCTTTTTACAGTAAATCTTGGGATTTTCTTGGGGTTTTTACTCTGAATGATTCTAGGTGGCAAACCAAACCAGATACTAGAAGACAGTGCACTTTTGGGGACAGAGAGTCTACACTCTATAGCCAACATGTCCCTTAATCTTCAGCCCTACATTCCAACTGTCCTCTGCGCACCCGCCCTTCACCGTATGACCGTCACTCCCAAAGACACACTTTCCAAACTAAACATTTTCTGCCAGTCTGCCCCCACCATCCCCAGATTCCCTCCTCCTGCCCTATTTCTAGTCTTCTAATGGAAAGGCCACTGCTGTCTACCCAGTTGTCCTCACTGAAAACCTTGAAGTAATGTTAGACACTCTCCTCTTCCCCTTTTCAGTGGATCCACCAAATCCCACCTGGTTTACTGCGTGAATTAGCCACCTTCTCTCTGTGCTTTTCCTTTGGGTCTTGGTCCTCTGTCCCTTGCATTAGTTTAATCACCACCTTGCTGGTTGACTAGCCCCCAAGTTCCTTGGGAGTGACTCCAGGCTATTTCCCACATCACAGACAGAGTTACTCCCTAAAAAATAATGTTGATTTTGTGATTTATCATTTAGATCGTATATTCAAAAAGCTTAAACTGAGTTTTACAAGTTGCTGTACAAATATCAAGTGTTCTGTAGTTTTATAGGATCTCTGGTGGCGCAGTGGTTAAGAGCTCAGCTGCTAACCAAAAGATTGGCAATTCGAATCCACCAGCTGCTCCTTGGAAACCCTATGGGGCAGTTCTACTCTGTCCTATAGGGTCGCTATGAATCAGAATCAACTCAGTGGCAGGAGGTTTGAGCACAATAGAAGCAAGGTAGCTGAGAGGCCCTGCTGTAAAACCTGAATCCTGGTTTTGATTCCTGTTCTCAATACTTTCTAGCTCCAAACACTGGGAAGTTACTTCATTTATCTGTGCCTCAGTTTCCTCATCTGTAACAACAGCAAAAATACTAATTGTGAGGATTAAATGAGAAGAGTAAAATATCTAGAACTGTGTTTGCCAAGAAGAAAGCATTTAATAAATGCTAGATGATAACCCGTTAATATGTAAAAACTTCGATCATCCTCTCTCCACCCACGAACCTACCTGACCAGTTCACCACTTTAGCCACTGTAGTGCTGCTTGCATTCTGATCTGTAGTGGGTTGGATGATAGCCCCCTCAAAAGATATATCCACATAAAATCCCTGGAACCTGTGAATGTTAACTTATTTGGGAAAAGGGTCTTTGCAAATGTAAGCAAGCTAAGGATCTTGAGATGAGATCATCCTGAATTATCAAAAAAAAAAAAAAAAACTTGTTGCCGTAGAGTTGATTCCGACTCATAGCAACCCTATAGGACAGTAGAACTGCCCCATAGGGCTTCCAAGGAGTGGCTGGTGGATTCGAACTGCTGATTTTTTGGCTAGATGATAGTATGGTTTATATTTTTATTATAATATTAAGACCCCTTATTATGGACACTCATATTTGTTAACCTCCATCTTCGCAGAGACTATGTATCTTCTACAAGGAATGTCTTTGACTTTGAGGCTTCCAGGAAACTGGTGCGTAAATCTTAAAACCTTACCCCAACCGTAGAGTTGGTGTCTTAGTTTCCTAGGGTTACCCTAACAAAGTACCACAAACTGGCGGCTTATAAGAACAGAGATCTAGTCTCTCACAGCTCTGCAGGCTAGAAGTCTAAAATCAAAGTGTCAGCCAGGCCATGCTCCTTCCCAGATCTCCAGGGAAGGCTCCTTCCTTGCCTCTCCCAGCTCCTGGTAGCACCAGGCATTGTCTGGCCTGTGAAAGCACCATTTCAACCTCTGCTTCCGTTTCCACATGGCTGTTTTCCCTGTGTCTATGTCTCTGTGGTGGGATGTCTCTGTATCTTCACGTGGCATTCTCCTCTTTCATAAAAACACCAGTCTATTCATGGCAACCCCGTGTGTATCAAAGTAGAACTGTGTTCCTTCCATAGGGCTTTCAATGGCTCATTTTTCAGAAGCAGTTGACCAGGGCTTTCTTCTGAGGTACCTCTAGGTGGACTCAAACCTCCAACCTTTTGGTGAGCAGCTGACATAGTAACAGTTTGCACCACCCAGGGACTCCATTCATAACGAGATCAGGACCCACCCTTCTCCAGTAGGAGCCCTGATGGTGCAGTGGTTAAAGTGCTCAGCTGCTAGCCCAAAGGTCGAGGTTCAAACCCACCGGCTGCTACACAGGAGAAAGATGTGGCGGTCTGCTTTCGTAAACATTTACAGCCTTGGAAACCCTATGGAGCAGTTCTGCTTTGTCCTATGACTTGCCATGAGTCAGAATCGACTCAGCGGCAGTGGGTTTGGTTTGGTTTTCTACTTCAGTATGATCCCATGTTAACTTAACCAAATACATCTGTGAAGACTCTAGTTCCAAATAACGAAAATATTTGCAAATAGCTCATAAGTGCTGGGAGTTAGGACTAAAACACTGGGGAGAAGGGGAGACACAATTCACTACGTAACAGTTGGATAACATTTTCAGTCTCATGTGAATGAGATCAGAATTTAATCATTCATTAACTGAATTTTTATCGTGCCTCACAAGGTACCAGTCAATTCAACTTTGATTTGGCTATAATACCAGCACGTTTCCAGACACAGAGCAGAGATAAAAACACATGTTTGAAAATTAAAATATCTGTAGTTTCAGTCCCTGGAACCAAACAAAATCAAACACAAATGTCATGAACTTTACAGAAGTTCCAAAAAAAATTACAGTTCATGCTTCTCAAAGACTCTTACAATCCCACCTAAATGTCTCCAAGGCTTTAAAATGAATTTTCCAGAACATTCTGGCTAACATACATTTTTCCTGGTTTAAATACCCTTCTTTGATCTGGGTTAAAATGAAGCTAGATCCAAATATTACTAAAACCTCCATGCCGTTGTTTCCACATCCTTTATAGAGTCAAAGCTTATTATTTCATGGAATTTTTAATAGTTGGTAGATATATCACATATTTTAGCTTTAGGAGTGCTATAGATGGATTTTTTAAGCAATGATCTCACTAGCTAAATGATTAACATATCAAAACAGCTAGTTTCTCAGAGCTAAAAGATCAGATCTGGATTTGGACCCCTAGCTGTTTGTGATTCAAATAAGGTTTGTCAAGGAGTTTCGGAATCTGCAGTCACAACCCTGAAGTTACCCTTCAGGCTCTGAGTGAAGCCTGTCTTTCTATTTTTTTAAATTTTTTTATTGTGCTTTAGGTGAGAGTTTACAGAGCAAATTAGTTTCCCATTTGATAGTTTCTACAGAAAGCGTTACATGACATTGGTTGCATTCCCCTCAGTGTGTCAGCACTCTCCTCATTTCCGCTCTGGTTTCCCCATTTCCTTTCGTTCAAACTTTCTACCCCTTCCTGCCTTCTCATCTGTGCTTTTGGCCGAACGTTGCCCTTTTGATCTCGTATAATTGAATGTTCTAAGGAACACGTCCCTCTTAGGTTTATTGTTTATTTTATGGGCCTCTCTATTGTTTGACTGAAAGGTGGTCTCCTGGAATGGCTTCATTTCCTGGTCAGAAGGGTGTCTCGGGGCCATAGTCTCGGGGGTTCCTGCAGTCTCTGTCAGACCAGTAAGTCTGGTCTTTTTTATGAATTTGATTTTTTTCTTCTACGTTTTTCTCCTGCTCTGTCTGGGACCCTCTGTTGTGATCCCAGTCAGAGCGGTGGTTCAGAAGTGGTAGCTGGGCACTATCTAGTTCTTCGTGTAGACTGTGGTTCATGTGGTCTGTTAGTCCTTTGGACTAACTGCTCCCTTGAGTCTTTGGTTTTCTTCACTCTCCCTTGCGCCAGACGGTAAGAGACCAATAGTTGTGTCTTAGATGGCTGCCTGCAAGCTTTTAAGACCCTAGAAGCTACTCAACAAAGTACAATGCAGAACATTGTCTTTATGAACTAGAAGGCTGTCATTTCAAAGACGTGTTCACATGAGTGAATTGAAGCCCTGTTGATGAAAACCAAATGACACCACCA
Organism: Elephas maximus indicus; assembly: GCF_024166365.1. Taxonomy (NCBI): domain Eukaryota; kingdom Metazoa; phylum Chordata; class Mammalia; order Proboscidea; family Elephantidae; genus Elephas; species Elephas maximus. The sequence continues at coordinate 166,759,881 of NC_064846.1, forward strand.
GAACCTGAACTGTAGAGGCTGAATCTAAAAGAAAAGGAAACAGCATATTGGTCATAATTTTACCTCAAGCGAGGCAAAGTCACCAAAAGGACCAGAGAAGGGCTTAAAATTTAGGAGAACCAATGTTAGATGTGGTCTGGACTTAAATTGGGGGAGGCATTTTTTGGATCCTTAATGTTGATGAAGAATAGGGAGGAGCCCAAACAAAAGCAGAATTACTGGAAAGTGGAATTGGCAATATTAAGTGGTTTGTGCTTGTCACTGTTAATCGACCCTTTTTTTAAAAGTTACATTTATTATTAGGATTGCTGTTATTGACGCTGTGGTTTACTAATCACCGTATGTTTTTTGCAAATAACTCACCCACATAAAGAATGCACCAACACATACAACATGCGTAGTGTGCCTAGGAGAATAATGCTTGAGGGGGTTGTGTGGTTGGCAAAACATATAACACACGTTATTTGTGGAAAATACGGTATAAGAAAATGCAAGAATGTGTAAAATACAGAGAAGCAAAACTTAGAAAATTTAAATTTCTGCCACCCAGAGATCAACTACAACAAACATTTTGGTAGTAATAGTAGTGGCAGGCACTGGGTGGTGCAGACAGTAAAGTACTCAGCTGCTAACCAAAAGGTTGGAGGTTTAAGTCCACCCAGAGGCACCTCAGAAGAAAGGCCTGGAGACCTACATCCAAAAACTCAGCCATCGAAAACCCTATGGAGCACAGTTCTACTAAACTCTATGGCAACTGGTTGGTTTTGGTTCTAGTAGTGGCAGGAGTGGTGGTGGTGACGTTGGTGGTCATGGTGATTGTGATAGACATGGTGGAGGTAGTGATGGTGGTGGCAGTGGTGGTAGTGAGTAGCTGGAGAGCCCGTTGGATGAGAAGTGAGAGGTGGTATTTAAAATTCTAGCTACATTCTTTTAATTTATGTATTTATGGAGCACCTACTATGTGGCATGAGAATGATGGGAAAAGACAAGTGTGGGTCTCAAGTTACCAAGAGCCTGGCAGGCAGCCCAGTGTGAAAAGCACCCAAGAACCTCAGGCACTCATGGGAGCAGCCACCAACAGGAAACTCTTCATGATGGTGTCCATGAAGGTGTTCCTAGAAGTGAACAGCCTTCTAGTTCACTCTGGTTTATTCTAAACAACAACAAATGTTGCCAGTTCTAAGTGCCTACAGTGTGCTTAGTTTCTGAGCTAAATGCTTTATACATTTGATTTTGACAATGTTGAACTTTATACAAGCCCTCTGATCACAGAAGTTAGAAAAGGTCAAGCAACCCCTCCATTCGTTTGTGTTCTGGGAAATGGCCAACTGCAAAGAACCACTCTGGCCTCACATGTTCTGAGATGGGGCTCATTTCCATCCTTTCTCATGACTCCCATAAGATTTCGTGAATGACTCCCTTGTTTACCTGCTTCCATAAAACCCACGTCCCCTTCCCTGTCTTTGACAAAAATGAACATTCTCAATATTGCAATACCAAGAAACGAACCCACTGCCATCGCGTTGATTCCGACTCATAGCAACTGTCATGGATTGAATTGTATCCTCCCAAAATATGTGTCAACTTGGTTAGGCCATGATTTCCAGTATTGTGTGGTTGTCCTCCATTCTGTGATTTTCCTGTGTGTTATAAATCATAATTTCTGCCTGTGGTTAAAGAGGATTAGGGTGGTATGTAACACCTTTGCTGAGGTCACATCCCTGATGCAATGTAAAGGGAGTTTCACCGGGGTGTGGCCTGCACCACCTTTTATCTTACATGAGATAAAAGGGAAGCAAGGAGAGAGTGGGGGACTTCATACCACCAAGAAAGCAGTGCCGGGAGCAGAGCGCATCCTTTGGACCTGGGGTTTCTGTGTGGAGAAGCTTCCAGTCCAGGGGAAGATTGATGAGAAGGACTTTACTCCAGAGCTGACAGACAGAGAAAGCCTTCCCCTGGAGCTGACACCCTGAATTTGGACTTGTAACCTACTAGACAGTGAGAGAATAAATTTCTCTTTGTTAAAGCCATCCACTTGTGGTATCTCTGTTATAGCAGCACTAGATAACTAAGACAGCGACACTATAGGACAGAGTAGAGCTGTCCTATAGGGCTTCCAAGGCTGTAATCTTTACAGAAGCAGACTGCCACATCTTTCTTCTGTGGACCGGGTGGTGGGTTCGAACCACTAACCTTTTGGTTCGCAGCCGAGTGTTTAACCACTGCACCACCAGGGCTCTACCTTATTGCAATTAAAAAAAATTGCAATAGCCTAAATAAAACCTTCTTTTAAAAAAAATTTAGCTCCAATTCTGTGGTCAGGAAATTATGACATGTTGAACAAAACTGAAAAGAAGAAAACTAACATGTGCCAGATGCCCTCACACATTATCCATTTAAGTTTCATAGCATCCTTCCAAGGTTGTTGTTGTTTGTTGTCTTGAGTTGCCTCCAACTCATGGTGACGGTATGTATAACAAACAAAGTGTTGCCTGGTCCTGCACCATCTTCATGACCGTTGGCATGTTTTGAGTTCCTCGTTGCGGCTACTGTTTAGTACCTTCCAATGGAGCGGACTCATTGTCCAGCAGGATATCGGGCAACATTCTGTTATGAGTCATACGGTTTTCATGGGCTCATTTCAGAAGTAGATTACCAGGCCTTTCTTCCTATTCTGAGTCTGAAAGCTCTGCTTGCTGAAACCTGTCCACCATGGGTGACCCTGCTGGTATTTGAAATACCACTGACATGGCTTCTTCCAACATTATAGCAACACTCAAGCAACCACAGAAAGACAAACTGACAGATAGTGGCTTCAAGGTAGATGCCCTATTTTATCGTTGGAAAAACTAACGTTGAGAGTGACTGAGTAACTTATCCAAAATTTCAACATAGACTCGTAAGACTCCAGGGTCAAAGCACATTTCATGCCACCTCACTGTATCTCACTCCACTGAGGCTAAAGGGAGAAGAGGAAACAAGTAAATGTAAGGTGGAGCAGTGGTTAGAGAGAACAGGCGCTCCACTAAACTTGGGTCCACAAGGATTTCCTACAGAAGTAGATGGGAAAGTGGAGTAAAGGCATTTCCTCCACACTGCCAGGTTAACAGCTAGTCTTGCAGATGGTGAGACACAGGTCCACAGGCTCCTTTTCTGCACTTCCTTGCCACATTCTATCACCCTTCTTTTTGGGTTGTCAGGTTCTCCAGGGCCCCACTGACACCCTATTCTGGTGAGCCCTTGGCAATACTGCACATTCCAGAATCTCTTGCTCTCTCTCCTACAACAGAGGGTTCCTTTCCTCCCGTATAGTTGTTTCAACCAGAAAGCCGTCTGACCGAATGGATCTACGTGAGGATGTGAATGACTAAAAGGCTCCCGTGTTTGCTTTGTTTTGCCAAAAGACGAGTCTTGATGTAGGAGTATCTGACTGATGACATTGCAGATATAGTACAGGTAGTCCCCAGCTTACAACGGGGTTCTCTTCTGATGACTCTGTCATAAGTCAGTTCTGATGTAAGTCGAGTACCTCTTTTTTTTCCGTTTTCATTATTATTGCCTTTTATTATCGGTATTTTTATAAATTTGATCTCTGGACATCTGTGAGTGAACGAACGTCTGTGAATAAGAATAACAGCAAATTATGAACTGCAACATTATATGTAGGACATGTTACTAATGATAAGATGGACCAGAAAAGATGGTTGTAATGTGGTTCATCATAATTCGAATACACTGTAAGTCAGGGACTACCTGTAATTCCGTTCAGCAAAATGATGATGATGATTCAGGCTATTGGGGGAAGATGAGGGATTTGGGGACTGAGAAATGTCAGGAGCCAGTAGGGGATGGAGTGAGTGTTCTAGCTGCAGTTCCCACGGCAACAGAGATATCTGAATGGGAAGCTCAGAGGGTCCCTATCAAGTCAGGGGTTCCTATGTAGGAGAGCACCCATGTGTTAAAAATAAAGCTGGGCCTCGGACTTACTGGTCTGACAAAGAGTGGAGGATCCCTGAGACTATGACCCATGGACACCCTGCTAACTCTGAACCGAAGCCACTCTCGAAGTCCACCATTCAGCCAAAGATTAGGCAGGCCTATAAAACAAACAAGAACACACGTGAGGAACGTGTTTCTTAGTTTAATCAAGTATACAAGACCAAATGGGCAACACCTGCCCAAAAGCAAAGGCAAGAAGGCAGGAAGGGACAAGAAGCCTGGAGGAAAGGACATGGAGAACTCAGGGTGGAAAGAGAAAGAGTGCTGACACATTGCAGGGATTACAACCAATATCACAAAACCATTTGTGTATAATTTTTTGAATAAAAAACTAATTTGCGCTGTAAACTTTCACCTAAAACACAATATTTTTTAAAAATTATCTATTAAAGCTGCATAAAAATAAATAAGTAAATAAAGCCAGTCCCAAGCTGAAACAAACAGATGTAAGATGGAGCAGTGGTTAGAGAGAACGCACTCCACTGAACTTTGGGTCCACGAGGATTTCCTATAGGAGCAGCTGGTGTTTTCTCCCAAAGAGCAGGTCCCATGAAGACAATGTGCTTCCTGCTTTCAGGGCCACAGGTTCATACTGGTGGCTCTGGGCCTGGGCATTCAGCCACGGCTGTTGGCCCTGCCACGTACTCAGGGGTTGGAGGAGAGGGCAGCTCCTGGGAATGGCATCCTGTTCTCTATCCTTGTGCCAAGTTCAAGAAAAGAAAAGAAAAAGAAAGAAATTTTTTTTACCTGCACCTCTAGTGGAGGTGTTTCCCTCCAAACTTCATTCTCACTGACTTAGCTAGCCTGCAATAATTAGCAAGCACATACTGGTGACTCATATGCTTGTCCCTCTTGTTTACAACTGACTTAGAACTTATTCCCTACTTCCAGGTGAGAGTGTGGAAGCGGCTTATCCAAAGCACTTGGCAAGCTGGTAGGTTCAACCTCTACCTACTGAAATACACACTTGGCCTGGTTTGAGGCACCGTGCAAACATCTCCCTCCCCCACATTCTTATACAGTTCCCTGAAATTTCTGGAGTTGAGAGTCATTCCTTGGTGTCTTAAGAGTCCCCCTGTTAAAGTTCAAAATCTTGGGGCGGGAATAAGGCTTTGAGCTTTTATCAAACATTGACCTCAGTGGGAAATTCTCTCTCATATCACTTTCTGAGACAACAAGCTGGAAGCCAGGTCTTCTGGGAATAAGACAGGAATGAAACGTCTCACCGTGTTGTTGTTGTTAGGTGCCGTCAAGTCAATTTTGACTCATAGAGGTCCCGCGTGACAGAGTAGAACTGCCCCATAGAGTTTTCTAGGCTGTAATCTTTATGGGAGCAGATCTCCAGGTCTTTGAAGAAGGAAGGAAAAGATTGAAGGTGGGAATTAGTCAAAGACAAACTACACCTTGTTACTGGCTGGTCCTGCTCCCAGCGGAATAGCTACCCCAGTTTGGAACTTTACTAATTAATCTTCCTGTGGGAGTGTGCTCTAAATACCAACCAGTAAAATAGTGTGGCTGCTGACATGTTTAATTACGTAGCGGTTTACTGAAACTTATTTACCTTTGTCATTGATTCTTCTACCTCTTTTTCCTCCCCCGTTCCCTAAACACACAAGCAGCCTAAGGACTGGCTCAGCCCTCCTTTTCCTCTGCACACTCTCAGTTCGGGTCCCTCTTACTCTCCCACCTTTAAATATCGCACTTTGGAGGCCACGCCACCCAAATTTCTCTCAAACCCAGGGATGAACAAAAGTCTTCTGTAAAAGGCCAAACGGTAAATATTTTAGGCTTTGTGGGCCACGCAGTCTCTGTTGCTACTACCCAACTCTGCCATTGTTATGAGAACTCAGCCATCAGCAATATCTAAACAAATTGGCTCGCCTAAGTTATAATAAAACTTTATTTGTGGACACTGAAATTGGAATTTCATGTAATTCTCACATGTCACAACATATTCTTTATGTATTTTTTGTCAACGATTTAAAATTGTCAAAACCATCCTTAGCTCACTGACCCTACAAAAGCAGGGCGTGGGAGTGATTTGGCCTGTAAACTGGAGTTCATCGACCCCCTGTTCTAATCCATAGTCTTTCTGGTGTCCTTTATCCACTGCACCAACTGGCTGTTCCTCTTGACTTCTTTCTATTTACCAGTTGCCACCCAGTTGACTCCAACTCGTGGCGACCCCATGGGTGTCAGAGTAGAACTGTGCTACAGAGGGTTTTCAGTGGCTGATTTTTTGGAAGTAGATCACCAGGCCTTTCTTCAGATGCACCTCTAGGTGGGCTGCAACCTCCAAGCTTTTGGTTAGCAGTTGAGTAGGTTAACAGTTTCCGCCACCCAGGGACTCCATGAAATGTTTAGAATAGACAAATAATGGAGGCAGAAAGTAGACTTATGGTAAGGAAACCTCATGGGGCAGTTCTACGCTGTCCTGTAGGGTTGCTATGAGTTGGAATCGACAGTGGGTTTAGGGCTAATGGGGTTAGACAGAAATGGGTAGTGACTGCTGATGGTTACAGGGTTTCTTCCATGGAATATAAGAATGTTCTAAAATTAGATTGTGGCAATGGTTGCACAACTGTGTGAACATTCTATAAAAGATCATATAAATGGGTGAACTGTATGGTAGATAAATTATATCTCAATAAAGCTGTTTTTTTTTTTTAAGGAGGAGGGCTTACAGCAAAGACACATCATTGTAATTTGACCATGAAAGACAGGTAACCTTATTTTGTAACTACAGTTCTTAACAGTTCCACTCATTTAACATTATATGCTACTTTGTAGTTCTTTTCCGCCTATATTTCAAATTCCCAACTACATTGTAAACCACGTTGTAAACCCTCATACTTCCTCCTATGCGTGTGCTTGCTGATTTAATTTGTAGGACGATTCTGAGTGGTCATAATAAAGTAATTTAAATGAAACCAGAGCTAGGGATGATCGGTAATCAAATGTGGGTGTGTCACACATAGCCCACAGGCGACCGTATTGATGTAAATGACTAAGTGGGAAAGACAGAATCTCGAGTTGCACTTGTGAAGTGATAGGTCTTGCTTTTGACGTTGTGCAGCTCTTGGACATGGGCTCTCTGATCTACTGAAGCATGCTTGGAAAGCAGGATGTTGGTTAGGTTTATGCTGCTGTTTCACCATCTGTAAAGCCAAGGGAATCATATTGATTTTTTGAATGTATTAATTTATGACTTCAACAAACATTGATGAAGAACCCACTGTGTGTGTACAGCAGTGGATCCAAAGATTATTTAAGCAAATTCAATAAATAATAAATGGCCATGCTGATGTGGTCATTAGCTTTCTATGCACTAAGCAAATTCCACTGGCTAACAATTACTTCTTTTCTACAAGTTTATATTTGGCACATAGTTTCTTGAAAGATATTAGTTAATAAAATCCACAAAGTGTATACCATAGATTTATAGTCAACATATATTGACTAGGTCAGCAAGAAATGAAGCATATTCAAATAAGATCCTATTCTTGTTTAGCGTTTTCTCTGGAGAGCATCCATGATCCATTCCATAACTTGTTGTTAGTTGCCGTCAAGTCGGCTCCAACTCATGGCCACCCCATGTACAACAGAATGTAACACTGCCCAGTTCTGCACCATCTTCATCATCATTGGTCTGCTCGAGTCCATTGTTGTGTCCACAGTGTTTTTTGAGTGCCTTCCAACCCAGGGAGCTCATCTTCCAGCACTATATCAGACAATATTCTGTTGTGATCCATAAGGTTTTCATTGGCTGATTTTTGGAAGTACATCGCCAGGTCCTTCTCCCTAGTCTGTCTTAGTCTGGAAGCTCTGCTGAAACTTGTCCACCATGGATGACCCTGCTGGCATTTGAAATACCAGTGACATAGCTTCCAGCATCATAGCAACATGCAAGCTACCACAGTACGGCAAACTGACAGACAAGTGGTGGGTTCCATAAATTAGATTCAAGTAAATGCTCCCAACACCAAAGGTTAAGGTTCCTTAATAGTATTCTAAAAATAAAAAATCCATTGCCATCTAGTCAATTCTGACTCATAGTGACCCTATAGGACAGAGTAGAACTGCCCCATAGATCTAGTTTCCAAGGAGCAGTTGCTGGATTTGGACTATCGACCTTTTAGTTAGCAGCCTGAGCTCTAAACCACTGCACCACAAAGGCTCTAATAGTATTCTAGGGTCCCAAAATAGCTTTCTACCCTAGAATACTATTTAGAGTAAAGATGCAGCAAATATATTAAATTACTAGAAGTTTTGACTTCAGGGGAGTGTTGTAAAAAAAAAATCATTTGCCTCTCAAGTATCTAAATTTGAATGACCTAATTCTCAGCAAGTGAAAATGCAAAGTCAAAGTTGTAGGCAAAGCAAGGCCCTTGAAAGGCAGACTTTCTACAGATTGACTAAATGCCTCATTTTCAAGATTGATTAGTTTCTTGAGGTCTATCCAGAGCCTGGCCAAGCTCTCCAAACCCCTAGAAGTTTGGAGCCATGGCTGTAGTTAATAACAAGTAGGATCCGCTTGCCTGGAATGTCCTCACTATGTTCCCTGGGAACCAGTAATGGTGGTGACCAATGATTTGGGAATTAGTATTCTAGATAATCACACTTTGCTTTGTCCTAATCCTGTCTGAGGAGCCCTGGTGGCGCTGTGGTTAAGCGCTTGGCTTCTAACCGAAAGGTCAGCAATTGGAACCCACTAGCCACTCTGTGGGAGAAAGATGTGGCAGTCTGCTTCCGTAAAGATTACAGCCTTAGAAACCCTATGGGGCAGTTCCACTCTGTCCTATAAGGTTACTATGAGTCAGAATCAACTCGATGACAGTGGCTTTGGTTTGGATTTGGTTTTAATCCTATTTGAATGTTGTCCTTACAAAAGAGGAGAAGAGATATAGAGAAATAGAGGAAGGGTAGCCATAAGAAAATGCATCTACAAGCCAAGAAACGCCTGGGACTACCTGAAACTAGGAAAGACAAGAAAGTATCTCCTCCTAGAGGCTTCACAGGGAGAATGGCCAAACTGATACATTGATTTGGACTTCTGGCTCCCAGAACTGTGAGACAGTACATTGCTGTTGTTGAAAGTCTCCCACTTTGTGGTACTTTGTTCCAGCAGCCCTAGGAATCTAAGACAGCAAGCAACTCAGTGCCCAACATTGGGCCACATGGTTTGACTTTTATCTGACTCTCTAATTATATGTAATTGCAGGTAACAGTCTTTCCTGATTTCTGAGGGAGAAAGTGCGGTAGGGAATGGTTAATTATTCCAGAAAGAGGAAGAAAAGTAACCCAGGGGCATCCCAGTCTAAGGCAGCCACTTCTAGAGACTGGTTGCTAGCCCCAAGACATGTCCAAATTGGATAAACTATGACTAGAAAAGTTAGTTTGTCCCATGACTGTGACAGACCACTTGGATTGCCTGCCTGGTTTATTTGGATCATGCCTAGAAACCCTCAGAGTATTTCAGAATGATTCTGTTTATCATCATTCTAAGATTGGGCACATAAGGTTGCTGGGTCAAGAGAGTGTTGTGTTTTTCAAAGGTGGAAGATACTTGAGCATATCTCTTTATTAAGGGGAAGAAGCAGAAGAGAGGAAGCAATTAAAGATAAAGGACTAACAATAGCCACAAACTAGAAACCACAGGAGAATGGATAAACAAAAAGTGGTGCATCCATGCAATGGAATGCAAGTCAACAACAAAACAGTATGACCTACTGCTCCACGCAACAACCTGGATGAATCTCAAAATAATTACGCTGAATGAAAAAAGCCAGACACACAAGAGTACATCCTGTGTGATTCCATTTATATGTCATGCTAGAACATTCAAACTAATTTATAGTGACAAAAAGTAGATCAGTGGTTGCCTAAGGCTGGAAGCAGAGAGAAAGAAATGGAGAGTAAATCAGGCACGAGGAATCTTTTGGGGGAGATGGAAATATTCTGTATCTTGATTGTGGTGGCAGTTTCATGGGTATCAGAACTCAAAGGAATATACACTTTAAATGAATGTTGTTTATTGTATGTAAATTTTACTTCAGTGAGCTAGTTTGCAAAAAGATACAGAGGGAGGCTCTCTGGGGTCTCATGGACTTGAAGCAGAGCGCCTCTAGCATGGAGAAAGAAGGCATGGAGGCCGAGGACGAAATGGTTACAGGTCCAGCCATAGATGAGGGAGTCCCTGGGTGGTATAAACGGTTAATGGATTTGGCTGCTAACTGAGAAGTTGGAGGTTTGAGTCCACCCAGAGGTGCCTGGGAAGAAAGTCCTGGCAATCTACTTCTGAAAAATCATCCATTGAAAACCCTATGGAGCACAGCTCTACTCTGACGCACATGTGGTCGCCATGAGTCGGAGTCAACTCAACAAGCAACTGGTTGGGCGGGTCACTGGGTGACGTAAGTGGTTACCACGCTCAGCTGCTAACAAAAATGTTTGAGGTTCAAGTCCACCCAGAGGCACCTCAGAAGCAAGGCCTAGTGTTCTACTTCCAAAAAGACCACAGTCGTTGAAAACCCTATGGGGCACAATTCTACTGTGACACACATGGGGTTACCATGAGTCAGGAAGAACCGACAGCAACTAGAGGTTTCACAGATGAGGAGGGAGTGCGGAGAGAAAAGGGTGGTTAGCTACCATTTTTCTGAATGCTTCCTCAAAGCTCCCCGCATCACTGTCCCTAGCAAAGAGTCTCCTTTTAATTTCCACCTTCGTGCTGGTCACCGTGAGGCCCATTCACTTCTGAAGACTGGAGACTCACACTGTCACCTCTGAAACTCCAACCTGTGCTACTCAGGCAGCATTTTTGCAGCCCTGGGGTTGTTAAGGTGCGCCTGACCCCAGCCATGGTGTTTTCAATCGTCTCATATGCATGTGAAAGCTGGGCAATGAATAAGGAAGACCGAAGAAGAATTGACACCTTTGAATTATGGTGCTGATGAAGAATAGTGAATATACCATGGACTGCCAGAAGGACGAAGAAATCTGCCTTGGAAGAAGTACAGCCAGAATGCTCCTTAGAGGCAAGGGTGGTGAGACTGTGTCTTACATACTTTGGACGTGTTATCAGGAGGGCCCAGTCCCTAGAGAAGGACATCATGCTTGGTAAAGTGGAGGGGTCAGTGAAAAAGAGACAGATTGACACCGTGGCTGCAACAACGGGCCCAAGCATAACAATTGTGAGGATGGCGCAGGACCGGGCAGTGTTTCGTTCTGTTGTACCTAGGGTTGCTATGAGTCAGAACACCCAACAAAGTTGTTGTTTTTGGGTACCGACGAGTCAATTCCAAGTCACAGTGACCCTATAAGACGGTAGAACTGCCCCCATAGGGTTTCCTAGGCTGTAATCTTTATGGGGAAACCCTGGTGGCGTCGTGGTTAAGAGCTACGGCTGCTAACCAAAAGTTTGGCAGTTGGAATCCACCAGGCGTTCCTTGGAAACCCTATGGGGCAGTTCTGTTCTGTCCTATAGGGTCACTATGAGTTGGAATCGACTCGACAGCAACAGGTTTATCTTTATGGGGGCAGATTGGTAGGTCTTTCTCCTGCAGAGCCACTAGTGTGTTCAAACCCCCGACCATTTGTTTAGCAGCAGAGTGCTTAACCATTGAGCAACCAGGGCCCCTTTCTGCCTTCTTCCACCTCTAAATCCAGCCCAGTCTTCAGGCTCTCTCTCCAGTGTGGCATAGCCGTCACACAGAGCCCCTGAGAGCCCTGGCAGCGAACTGGCTAGTGTCAAGGGGCGTTTAATTTTTTCCTGTCCCTTTACTTCTGGCAGCTCCACCAGCAATAAGCAGGCGGGAGAAGATACTTCATCAGAAAGTTTCAGCGTGGGAGGACAGCCTGAAAGATGAGGGTCTGCAGATGCCTCTGTGGTTGTCAACTCTTTTAGTTAACCAGTTACCGGATTATACCAGATAGTATTTTGCAGTAACAAAGACAGCACCCTAGCAACCAGACTACAAAGAGAAGGACAGACTTCTGGAAAGGGCTCCACATTTCTGAAGAGATGTTAGCTTTCTGCAGCTTCCATTTCTTTTTGTGCTTGTTTCCTTTCAGTAGCCACTGGAGATACATTGTGTTTTCTTTACACACCCCAAAACTAGGGGAATTTTGATTTACCACAGCTGGTTGCGTGGGCCTAAGGCTGGAATTCTTCGGCTAAGAGAAATGTTAGATTGAATTTTTCTTTCCCCAGTCATTAAAAATATCATCCTCAGAGCATGTTTTTGAGTTTTTGTCTAATATCTGGTGCCTCTTTATATTAACAATAAAGTCTTTTTCCTTCTGAAAAAAACAGGAAGTCATGATGAAGCAGAGGAAGCGCCGTGCTAGTTGATTGTAAGTCTTCCATTTATAGGGATGAGGTTTTCATGAAAGCTGACAGCTGTTCAGGCTCCCTGCCCTTGAGTTGACAGGCCCTGCAATTATTCCTTTGTGGTCATTTGTGCTTTTGCAAGAAAAGAATGATATGAATCCCCCAAAGAGGACTAAAACTGTGGCCATTCTTGTGAAGGTAAGCCTGGCCTGGATGTGTCCATTTGGGGCCCACCATCCGGTAAAACAGGAGCCTGCTGGCTCTTATCTCCACTATAGTGTCAAAAGATGACTGGCTACCAAGAGAATTAAAACAGGAATTTGAACAAATACTTGTACACACATGTTCATAGCCACACTGTTCACTACAGCCAAAGAAGTGGAAACAATCCAAATGTCCATCGGCTGATGAATGGATAAATAAAATGTGGTCTATCCATACAATGGAAGATTATTCAGCTATAAAGACAAATAAGAGTTCTGCTGGTGCAACGGTTAAGGATGGCGGTTCAAACCCACCCAGCGGCTCCGTAGGAGAAACACCTGAGGCCAAGCAGCAACTGGTGGATTCAAACTGCTGACCTTTTGGTTAGCAGCCGAACACTTAACCACTGCACCACCAGGGTTCCCCGATAGAGATTACAACCTAGAAAACCCTATGGGGCAGCTCTGCACTGTCACTTGGGGTCACTGTGAGTCAAAATCTACTCGATGGCACCTAATCACAACAACATAAAGAGAAATGAAGTTCTCGTACCTGCTACAATGTGACTGACCCTTAAAAACATTATGCGGAGTGAAAGAAGCCAGACACAAAAGGACCACATACTGCGTGATTCTGTTTATATGAAAGGTCCAGAAGAGGCAAATCCAAAGAATGGCAAAAAGTAGATTAGTGGTTGTCATGGGCTGGAGAAAGGGGAGCAACTGCTTAGTGTGTATGGGGTTTCCTGTTGGGGTGATAGAAATGTTTTGAAACTAGATAGCGGTGGTGGTTACCCACTATTATAAATGTACTAACTGCCGCTGAATTGCACACTTTAAATGGTTTATTTTATATTATGTGAATTTTACCTCAATTAAAAAAAACAGTCAAAATAGATTGTCATGATGGCACGTAAAATCCTTTTTAATACAAGTAATGCACTCAAAGATAAAACCAAAAACCAAACCAAACCCGTTGCCGTCCAATCGATTCTGGCTCATAGCAACCCTATAGGGCAGAGCAGAACTGCCCCAAAGAGTTTCCGAGGAGCGCCTGGTGGATTCAAACTGCTGACCTTTTGGTTAGCAGCTATAGCACTTAACCACTACACCACCAGGGTTTCCCAAAGATACAAGCAGACTGGAATTTTTCTGTAAACCTAAAACTGCTCTTAAAAAAAAAAAAAGTATTAAAAAAATACAATGGCGCCTCACTGAAATTTATTATCCAAAGTGTTCGAATCTCCCTGCTATGAAGGGCAATGAATCAATTTCTCTGTCATTCTACCCGTACTATGTATTTTGTCCATTAACACGTTTTATCCATATTAACAAATAAAGGGACCATCAGGCAGGTTATTTAATTCATTCTATTACTATTAATTGAGCCTTCTGTGCCTCCACTAAAGGAGGAAAGATGTGAACAGAAACCACCCAATGCTGTGATGAGGACAGGAAGGGGGCAGAGCAGTAGGGGAGTGTGGGAGAGCTGCTTTGCCAAAAGGCAGCCAGGTAGAGACAAATATTGACGCAGGCCTGTGTACCAGGAGGTCACACCCTGCCCGGACTTCTGTCTCACTGAAGAGCTAATTAGTAAGGCAAGGCAGAATTTGGATATCAGCTCCAAGGTGTGATAAAGAGCACAGTAAATGTTTACAAGAATTTAGAGATGGAAAAGCTCTCTGGGGCTGGGCATCTCACAGGCTGAAAGGGAACTTAGATGAGTTTGAACTGAGAATCAGGAGTCAGGGCTTCTAGTGCCTGGTTGGGCCACTACGTGACTACGAACTTGGTCAAGCCATGAATCTTTTCTGGGTCTTGGTTTTCTTTGCTAAGTGCTTCCCAGACTGAGCTGACTTTACAATTGTGGGTGGAGCATTTAAAACAGAAAAATTCCCTAGGGCTGGAGAAATGGGGTCTTAGAGAGAAGCCAGTGGTCCTCATTCCAGGGCACACATCAGAATCCCCTGGAGGGCTAGAGTGCTAGGCCCCAGTCCCAGAGTTCCTGATTCAGTAGGTCTGGGGTGGTGACCTGAGAATTTGCATTTCTAACAAGTTCCCGGGTGAGGCTGCCACAACTGGGTGGAGGACCACATTTTGAGAACCACTGAGATAAACTAACTACTCATTACCAACGCTGGCTTGACATCAAAAACACCTGGAAAAATATTTTAATATGAGAATTCCAGGGCCTCACCCCATGTATAGGGAACCAGGGATCCTCTTGAGTGTAGACCCTTTTGTTCAGCTCTAGATTCCGTGATGCTTCTGGGGGGGCGGACTGGGCTCTGACAGTAAGTAGAATTTAGAATAGGGGAGAGAACAAAGGCATTTCAGATGATCAAGGCAGGAAGAAGTACGAGGTCAGGAATCAGCAGGCTATCGTGGGGACCATGACCCAACCCCCTTTTTTGCTGTTGTTAGGTGCTGTCAAGTCAGTTCTGACTCATAGCAACCCTATGTACAACAGAACAAAACACCGCCCGATCCTGCGCCATCCTCACAGTCCTTGCTGTTTGAGCCCATTGTTGCAGCCACTGTGTCAATCCATCTAGTTGAGGGTCTTCCTCTTTTTCACTGACGCTCTTCCTCCAATCCTGATGTCACGCTCTCCTTCATATAATAATCCGGCTTCTCAGATTATTTGCTCAGCATACAGATTGAATAAGTATGGTGAAAGAATACAACCCTAACGCACACCTTTCCTGATTTTAAACCGCACCACACAATATCCCTTGTTCTGTTCGAATGACTGCCTCTTGGCCTATGTACAGGTTCCACATGAGCACAATTAAGTGTTCTGGAATTCCCATCTTCACAACGTTATCCATAATTTGTTATGATCCACACAGTTGAACTCCTTTGTGTAGTCAATAAAACACAGGTGAACATCTTTCTGGTATTCTCTGCTTTCAGCCGGGATCCACCCAACATTGGCAATGATATCCCTGGTTCCACATCCTCTTCTGAATCCAGTTTGATCTTCTAACCACTCACTGCATTTATTCAGTACTTAAGGAAGTGAGGGAGGGAGATACAATAGGAAGATGTCGAAAACGTAAATTCACAGAGAAGCACTGAAAAATTAGTGTAACAGAATATATTTATTGTGAGTAGATAGGATTTGAAGTCGGCAGCGTCATCCGAACACATCAGGAAGGCGCTGGGAAGAGGGGACAGTGAAAGTGGGTTATATAGGTCATTGTTATGTTAATTTCTCAAGAGATGGCATCAAAGCACAGAGCGGGTTACAGAAATAGTCACCAAGGGCATGCCATGCATCCTGAAACAGCCTCTAATCAGACCCAGGAGTTCCTGCTTCTCAAAGCTGACAGCACATAGGCAATTTTCCAAAAGAACCAAATGCCTAAGGCCAAAAGGTCTCTCCACTAACCTCCTTACTAAACTATTGTTTAACCTGAAGGTGACTCCAGAGAACCAGTCCCTCAAAAAGACGCCGAAGGGCAGATGGCCTGGGCGGGTTACTCCAATTCCATGAGCCTAGAAATCTGGATTCCAGGAGAATCAGAATGATTTCATCAAAGAGAAAGTTGGCTTTTCCCCAGAGACACTTGGGAAAGGCCTGAGGAAACCTCACAAAAAGCTTCAGACGGTGTCACTTCTTGTTGCTGGTGTTGTTAGGTGCCGTTGAGTTGATTCTGACTCATGTCGACCCCATGTGTGCGGAGCAGAACTGCTTTATCGGGTTTTCAAGGCTGTGAACTTTCGGAAGTACATCACCAGGCCTGTTTTCTGAGGCACCTCTGGGTGGGTTCGAACCACCAACCTTTCCACTAGTAGACAAGGGCTTAACCATTTGCACCTCCCTGGGGCGTATCACTGCTAGTCTTTGTCAATATCTATTCCTGGATTATTTTTATTTTTCCAGAAATAAGTCTAAATAACAGTAAGAGCTTTTCAAATACAAATATTGTGACATAAACTCCTAAGAAATTAATCCAATTTACTGATGTCTCAGCATAAAAAAATGTTCATAGGTACCGTTTCATGAGGTACCTAGTGAAACTGATTACTCATTGGATATTTAGTTGGTGGAATGGAGAGAAGAAACTGTTTCCTCTGGTTAGTGCTTCCCAGCCCAGACATCTGACAGCACAGATCCAGACCTCTGTTGCTGATAGTACTTAAAGCAACGCATGAACAACGAGGTTAGGTCTAAATGTGCCAATTATTCAGATATTTGACCTTGGATTGCCTGTTTGACCTTAGTCAGCTAGAACAAAAGCAGTAGGCAAGAATGCCCTCTCACTTTAGAAAAAACAGGATGTATTCACTAGCAAACACGCTCAAAACGGGGTAACGTGATCAGCTTCTATAATGAGTAATTTAAAAATTCACCCAAGAGTTTACTTAACTTGAGCCAACTGACAACTCCCCTCCCTGCCCCAGTCTCGCAACAGGACTAAGCCTCTGTAATTGTCTTCTGTACAAATGTGAGTGATGTGTTCATGCAGCTAATGGCATGGCTGTTTGAAGAATCCAGTGGGGGAATGTCTCCCTGGTAACTACCATGGTTTTTATAAAACTTCTTTTCAAGAAGAGTATAAATTCTTTGAGGTCATGTTGTTTTTATACTTTAGCTCTTCACAGTACTTAGCACAATGCTGAGCATTTAACACATTCAGAATTTTATTTATTTACTCAAAGGAATATATAACAGGATTCCTGGATGGTAGAATTGATTCATTCACTAATCAGAAAATGATGCCTCTTCTTGTTCTAGGCCTCCACCACGTCATCCCTAGATTTTTCTAATATCTCTGATTCTGCACTTTTCTCAAAGTGGTTTATTCCACAGACATAGTACTCTTGACTCTTGAACAAAGGCAGTTTGGGGCAGTGGAAGGAGGGCTGACCTGGAATCAGAGATTCTGGGTTTGTCTTAGTTATCTAGTGCCACTATAACAGAAATACTACAAGTAGATGGATTTAACAAGCAGATATCTATTCTCTCACAGACTAGGAGGCTAGAAGTCTGAATTCAGAACACCAGCTCCAGGGGAAGGCTTTCTCTTTCTGTTGGCTCCGGGGGAAGATCCTTGTCATCAGTCTTCCCGTGGTCTAGGAGCTTCTCAGAGCAGGCACCCCAGATCCAAAGGACACACTCTGCTCCTGGCACTACTTTCTTGGTGGTATGTGGTCCCCCTGTCTCTCTGCTTGTTTCTCTCAATTTTATATATCTCAAAAGAAATTGGCTTAAAACACAACCTAATCTCATAGATTGAGTCCTGCCTCATTAACATATCTGCCTTTAATCCTACCTCATTAACATCATAGAGGTAGGATTTACAACACATAGGATCACATCAGATCACAAAATGGTGGACACCACACAATACTGGGAATCACAGCCTATCCAAGTAACACACTTCTTGAGGGGACACAGTTCAATCCATAACAGGGCTTCAGTCCCAGCTCCATCTGAGTCAGCCGGGTGACCCCAGACCAACCAGGTAAGTTTTTCAGCCTCCAGTTCTTTATTTCTGAAATGTGCATAATGACATTCACTTTAGAGGAGCATTGTGATGACTGAAGCATACCCGAATATCACCCTGAACATAGAAGCTCCTCATTGAGTTTAGTTCTAGGCTTCATGTCCTTCCTTCTATATTTTTTCTCATGATGCTACTGTGAGGATCAGGCAAATCCGCCTTCCATTCTTGTGGAAGAATTGCATAACCTGCAGTTCTTTCCCAACTACTATTCTGTCTCCTTCTCTTCACAACCTAACTCTTCAAAATAAGGACACACAAACAAAAACCAAGCTCAATCAACAGTCTATTCTCCCCATCTCCACATCCTTACTCCCCATGCACTCTGAACCTCACATTAATACTTCCATCTCACTTGCCCTCCTGAGCTCCTGTCCAGAACCATTTATCCAACTTTTCCCAAACTCAGCATGTTCTACAATGAATTCATTGTCTTTCTTCCAAATCTCACCTCTTCTCTTGCATTCTCAATCTTGATGAGTGGCATTGCGATCTACACTCTGTTTTCTGTAACCCTACCATGTATCTAGCACCATTCTAACACAAGAAAGAGAACAAAATAGACATGGTCTCGCTTATCATACAACTTTATTCCATCCAAGCCAGAGACTTGCGGATCATCCTCAGTGTCCCCTGTTCCTTTGACTTCTTCATCCATTGGATAACTGTTATGAATTGAATTGTGTCCCCCCAAAAATACATGTTGTAAATCCTAACTTCTATGCCTTTGGTTATAATCCCATTTGGGAATGGGTTGTCTTTGCTACGTTAGTGAGGCAGGATTAGAGTAGGGTGTATCTTGAGTCAGTCTCTTACAAGGTATAAAAGGAGCTGATTCAGCAAACCAAGAGGAGGGAAATAGATGTCAAAACACATGGAGATCTCCAAGGAACCAGGAAACAGAAGCTCATGAGACAAAGACCTTCCCCCAGAGCCAACGGAGAGAGATAGCCTTCCCCTAGAGCCGGCACCCTGAATTCGGACTTCTAGCCTCCTGAACTGTGAGAAAATAAATTTATGTTTGTAAAGCTAGCCACTTGTGGTATTTCTGTTATAGCAGCACTAGATAACTAATACACTAACCAAATTCTGTTGATTCTACATCTTTATGATTGCTCTCCGAGTCCACTGCTTCATCCACTGGTCCCTCTAGCAGCCCAATTAATTCTACACCCAACTTTCTTGGTAGGATCTGTGTGGGACTGAAGATGCAGGTGAAGATGTTCAGTGTTAGCAAGTAGGGCTGAAGATGTTGGGGTTCTAACAAGGGCCATACTAGGGTGATCAACTTATCCCAATTTGCCTCAGTTGTCCCAGGAAACTCTCAATCCTAGGGAAATTGGGATCCTAGCTGGGAGTGACGAGGAAGAGTCAGTTATGACTAGGGTGACCAACTATCCCAGTTTTCCCAGGACTGAGGGAATTCCCAGTTAACAGGACTTTCAGTGCTAAACCCAGAACAGTCTCAGGCAAATTGGGATGGTTGATCACCCTCCATCCCTGCCACATCCTTTCATGTCTCAAGGCCTGTTGAGTATATGATCTCTCTCCTCCTTGTTAAGCCAGCCACTAGTTCAGGCCCACAGCCAGTTGATGGGTAAAAAAAAAAAAAAAACCTCCTAATTGGTTTTCTTCTCCCAGTTCAATCCATTCTACTGCCAGAACTAAAATACAGCTCTGATCATGTCAGTCCTCTGAAGAAAATGTCAATGGTTCCATATTGCCTAACAATTTCAGGATGAAACCCAAACCCTGACATTCTTGTCCATCTTCATCTCTCCCCTATACTCTTGCCAAATTGTACCACACTGTTCTTGAAGATACTGTTCCTTTCATAACCCTATGTCTTTGCCCATCAACCCTATTGAAACTTGAGGGAAGCTGGGAAACTTTGAAAATCCATTTTCTTGACAGTCAGCGAGTGAAGCTTCCAGCCTTACAGGCTTATAGGGTCCATTTTTGAATGCACAAAGGAACACTTGCTGGTGAATTATGTTTTCTATGTTTTCTAGGCCATTGCAAATCCTCAGAAGAATGATGTGATGTAGTAACATGTCAGATAGTATCACTGTGTTTATCATAGGCCCCTGGAAAGTAATCATGGGAAGATGTCTATTAAATGCCAGAGATTAGACCTTTCCCTGACGTCTCTTGTCAACAAGTCCCACGTGAAGGTTACTATGGGAAACGCTCCCTGCTGAAAAAGTAGTCATGTCTACAGCCAACGAAGTTCCAGTAGCAACGCTATTGTACTCAGGGACATAGCCCTCTGGGACTTTGCCCAAGCTGCCAAAGGACTGCTTGGTGGCGGAGGCGGGGAGTTGGGGGGGGAACTTTCATAAACAAAAGGAAAAGAACAGGGTGTTCATTTACAGTGCTGGGAAAAGAACCAACAAGGGCTCTAACTTGGTTGAATCAGCAAAATTGACTAATTTTTAGGCTCCAGTTTTTTTTTTTGTTTTTTTTTTTTTTTAGTTTACTCAAAAATAATTGTATTCCACATATGCGGAAGAAGTTCATTTTGGAGTCATTTCTTGAGGCCACCTTACGTGAAAAGTAGAATGAAATCAGAAAGCAGGTAACACGGGAAGCTCCAAGGTCTTTTTAAAGAGCAACGTTTCATACAAAAATTAGTGTTTAACCAGAAGAATGGTGATGTATGTCTTCATATAGGAATCACAGAGCACATTGGTGACTAGAAGCTTTGACTAACATTTTGGGCAAAAAAATCACTCTGGAACAAAGCTCTAGAAAAAGGGGAAGGAAGATGTTGTTTTGTTGTTAGGTGCCAGTGAGTTGGCTCCAATTCATAGCAACCCTATATACCACAGAACGAAACACTGCCTGGTCCTGCGCCATCCCCGCAATCGTCATTATACTTGGTTGCGTCAATCAATTGACTGTGCCAATCCATCTCATTGAGGGGCTTCCTCTTTTCTGCTGACCCTCTACTTTACCAACCATGATGTCCTTCTCTAGGGACTGGTCCCTCCTGATAACATGTCCAAAGTAAGCAAGACAAAGTCTCGCCATTCTCACTTCTAAGGAGCATTCTGGCTGTACTTCTTCCAAGACAGAATTGTATAATGTTGGTTTTCTAAAAGCCAAACCTGAGACTGGGGCTTGGGTGCATGGGAATTATTGAGGTACTGCTCTCAGGAGAAAAGGAGCAAGAGAGGCAGGGTAGGGTAGGGGAAGGAGCAAAGGAAGGGTTTTCTTTCAACTGGTGACTAACTTCAGTCTGACCCCACAGAGAGTTCTGGAGAGTGAATAGCACCATTGAGTCTCCCTTAAGGCAAAAGGTCCCATCTTTTATATTGGTCTAGCTGGGCTGTAGAAACCCTGGTGGCATAGAGGTTAAGAGTTACAGCTGCAAGGTTGGCAGTTCAAATCCACCAGGCGCTCCTTGGAAACTGTGTGGGGCAGTTCTACTCTGTCCTATAGGGTCGCTATGAGTCAGAATTGACTCCATGGCAATGGGTTAGCTGGGTTTCAGGTGGTAGAGCATAGCCTCTGAGGCCAGATGACTCCCTTCGGCCAGGGGCAGTTCTTTGGAAGAGGGGGTAGCTGTGAGCATCCAGCAGCTGGGGGAGGGTACACCTGCCCAACAGAGGGGATCTGGTGGGGCACCGCCAGCATCTACTCTAGTTGTTTACCCAAAGCCACAAACTAGTTAGTGACCCAAAACCAAAAAAACCAAACCGGCTACCACTGAGTCGATTCCAATGCACAGCAACACTATAGGTCAGAGTAGAACCCCCCATAGAGTTTCCGAGGAGCACCTTGTGGATTCAAACTGCCAGCCTTTTGGTTAGGAGCTGTAGCACTTAACCACTACGCCACCAGGGTTTCCAGTTAGTGGCCAGCCAGGACTAAAGCCCAAGTTTCTCAGCCTTGCACTTTCTGGTCAAGTCTGTTTCTTATAATGATAATACCCTACTATGATGCCATCCTTGATACAGCATCTTCAGAGCTATTTTCTCAGTTCATGCCCACCATAACCCTGGGAGATAGACAAGGATAGGTGTCCACAGGCCCGTTTTACAAATGAGGATGAGGATGCTAAGCAGGAGAGGCACTGGGCCCAAGGTCACACACCTGCAGGTAACAGAGGTGAGACTAGAACGAAGTGAGACTAGGTCCGTGGGACAGCACCACCTTTCCTAGGTCAGAGGAGGTGTCTCATAGAGAGCCACAATCTAGTCCTTTATACTTGATGGCTGCTGGACACAAGCTTGTTGTCATTGGTTTGGCTTTGTCTTATGTCCCTCATGTGCTTTGGCTGTTGTGAGCCTCAAACAAAGACCCCCCCCATCCCAGCAGGGGCTTACTCACTGGGACTGTCGTGTTCTGTCGTGTATCACCAGCCCTGGCGTGGGGTTTCTGGTTTCTATTTCTAACTTTTTGTACCAACTCTCAGTAATAAGAGACAAATAGTCTATTTTTATGAAATGACTCAGATGTCTCTGGAAATGTTTACAATGCTTGGAATGTTTTGTTTTAATAATTTCCTCATCTGTATGCAGTAAGGCGTTTTAATGCAATAGGCAATATGAAATTCCTCATCGTTGTTGTACTGAAACTTTGCTTTACACTTTTCTTGCATTTAAATTTAATTGTAGGAGAGCTCGTGATCTGAATCTGTTATAACCTCCTCAGCCATTCACTTTTTTATGGAGACCTCACTCTGTCATCTTCCATCCCTTGAGTCTCAGAACTTTCTCATAATCCAGTGGTTTCCCGCACTGGTATCTGGATATCCAGAGACCACCTTGGAATGTTCCTATCTTTGGTGAGGTCACTTGGACAATGCCATCGTGGAACTGTGGAGTTGAAAACGTTGGTTCCAGACACAGTCTACCTTGCTCTGACCTTGTGATCTCATTGCAAAAAGGAGCGTGGGCGCTTATACTGTTCATGCTCTTTGCTGTAACGATCACACCTCTTAGATGACTCTAGGCAAACAATCATGGATGCACACCAAGTTTTAGTTATGAGGATGTTTACCACTGCATTTTTTACGAGGGGAGAAAAAAAAAAGATCAAGAACCTCCTCAGACCCCAATAAAAGGGGAGTACTAGTAAAGAATAGATCATATGATGAAACTATACAACGGTTCTCAAACCTTATTTTGCATCAAAATTCCCTGGTAGGCTAGTTCCATGAGACAAAGATTGCTGGGCTCCACACCCAGGGTTGCTGATTCAGTAAATCTATGGTGGGACCTAGGAATTTGCATTTTACAAAGTTCCCAGATGATGCTGATGCTGTTGGTCCGTGGACCATGCTTTGGGAACTACTGCTATATAACATTTTGTAATGACACATTCACCATGTATTATTATTTTAAAAAAGACAGTTTATGTAAATAAATACCAATTATATATATTATTAAGGAGCCCTGGTGGCACAGTGGTTATAGCACTCAGCTGCTAAGTGAAAGGTTGGTGGTTGTCAAACCCACCAGTGGCTCCACAGGAGAAAGATGTGGCAGTCTGCCTCCGTAAAGATTACAGCCTTGGAAACCCTATGGGGCAGTTCTACTCTGTCCTGTGGGGTCACTCTGAGTCAGAATCAACTCAACGACAGTGGGTTTGGGTCTTAATATATAATATATTAATATATATATTATTATTTTAAAAAGACAATTTATGAAATCAATACCAATATTAAAAAAGTTGAATGGTGGTTGACTTAGAATGGTAGGATTATTTTGGGGGGGTGGACCTGTTTTCTTTTCTTCTCCTTCCCCCTTGTTTGCATTGACTTGGAACTTTTAAAAACAAATGAACAAACCAGTTGCCTTCAAGTCGATTATGACTCATGGTGATCCCATGTGTTGCATAGGCTTTTCAACTCTTGGAAGCAGATTGCCAGATCTTTCTTCCAAGATGCCTCTGGGTGGGTTTATAGTCAAGCACTTAACCATTTGAGTCACCCAGGGACTCCTTGGAACTCATAGACCTGGGTTTAATCTCATCTCCAGCTGTCATTAGCCGTGTGATCTTCAGCAAGTTCGCTAACCCACACCAGCCTCAACTTCCTTGCCTGTAAATGGATAATGACAAATACCTCAAGTGGCTATTTTGACTATTAAGCAAAATAATGTAGCATTCTTGTATTCATTCATTTAACAGCTATCTAGGAACTCCTAGTGTATCGGGGCATTGAGCTAGGAATTAAAGAAGAAATGATGAAGAAGACACAGAGTCTCAACCTCACAGAACTTCAAGTCTGGAGAAAGACATTCAATGCCCCCTCGTGCTTTTCCATGTACAGATATACTTCAATGAAAGGAAATCTTAAAATAATCCCAGGTTTCCAAATTGCGAATTTATGGGGTCTTAGTGGTTTTTTTCCCCCCCTTTACAAAGGAATCACTTCCAGACTCATATAATGAACCAGGCCCTGCTGTATAATTTGATTTAAACAGATCTTTGTGGGAACATAACCAAAAGGTTGGCAGTTCGAATCTACCAGGTGCTACTTGGAAACCATATGGGGCAGTTCTACTGTCCTATAGGGGCAGTTCTACCCTGTCCTGTAGGGTAGCTATGAGTCGGAATCGACTCAGTGGCAATGGGTTTGGTTTGGTTTGCAGGAACAAGCCTGCTGCACAAAATGAGTCGAGCGCCCGTTATATTGTGGCCATTCCTAGGCCTGCAAGCCCTGGGGTGCTGTCTCATCCTTGGTGAAGGGTCATCCCTGCCTTACAGAGGGCCTGGGAGGATGAAAGTGTCCTGACAGACAGTCCCCAAGCCCCTCATGCAAAGTGAGCAGAACCTTTATTGAACTCTCCTTGCACAGCCCAAGAGGAGTGAAAAAGGGCACCGATAACAATGTGTATTTATGTATTAACCACTGCACCACCAAGGCTCCTATGTATTTACAGGATGGAGGAATGAGTTTCTGTGTACTCTAGGACCCGGAAGTAAATGCCTCTTTGTCCCATCAATGAAGGCACCTGAGGCAAACTTCCTGACATGACCCAATTTAAACAAGTGTTTAAATACTTTGTCTAAAACCCACACAGCACAGGGGAGCACAAGCCTCCGATGTCAGGTTTCACCCCAGAGGGGTTTGGCTAATAGAGAAAGAGACGTTGCAGCTGTGGTTTATCTGGGCAGAGCTCCACCTTCCTGAGTCCTGCTTTATCTTTTGATAACACATTGTTTACCCAACTCGCTCCTGTACCTGGGAGCAGTGGGTGTGTTTTACAGCCCTTGCTCCAATCTGTCTTGGAAGAAGTATAGCCAGAATGTTCCTCAGAAAAGAGAATGGTGAGACTTTGTCTCACGTACTTTGGACCTGTTATCAGGAGGGACCAGTCCCTGGAGAAAGACGTCATGCTTGGTAAAGAAAAAGAGGAAGCCCCTCAATGAGATGGACTGACACAGGGGCTGCGACAATGGGCTCAAGTATGACAACAATTATGAGGATGGTGAAGAACTGAACAGCATTTCATTCTGTTGTACATAGGGTCACTATGAGTGAGAACTGACTCCACAGCACCTAACAAAAACTCCAGTCCCTAGGCCTCAAGCTGTAAAAAGAAAGAAAGGGAGATAGCTGGATCAGCCCTTTCAAGAAAAGAGAAAAAACTCCGAGAGCAAAAAAAGTGAAATAGTGTAAGTTACTATATTTTAGAAGGAGGCCATTTTTTACTAGGTAACTTTGACTTCATGTTTCCCAGTATTTCTTGAACTTTCAGAAGAGAGTTGTAAAAATGCTCACCAGATATCATTGTGGAAGAAAGGAAACACATTTCATGAGACAGGGTTGAATAAAAGCTACCCAAACCAAGCCAAACTCACTGCCATTGAGTCGATTCCGACTCATAGCAACCCTGTAGGACAGAGTAGAACTGCCCCATAGGGTTTCCTAGGCTGTAAATCTTTATAGGAGCAGATTGCCACATCTTTCTCCTGTAGAGCAACTGGTGGGTATGAACTGCCAACCTTTCAGTTAGCAGCCAATTGCTTAACCACTTCGTCACCAGGGCCCCTAATAAAAGCCAAGGTGGCTATAAATTCCATATCATTTCCATGTAAGGATACTGCCAGAAACTTAAGCCGGATTCAGAAGGGGACGTAGAATGGGAGCTATCATAGCTAATGTCAGATGAATCTTGGCTGAAAGCAGAGAATACCAGAAAGATGTTTACCTGTGTTTTATTGACTATGCAAAGGTATTCAACTGTGTGGATCTCTTAACAAATTATGGATAACATTGCGAAGGATGGGAATTCCAGAACACTTAATTGTGCTCATGAGGAACCTGCACATAGACCAACAGGCAGTCATTTAAACAGAACAAGGGGATACTTTGTGGTTTAAAATCAGGAAAGGTGTGTGTCAGGGTCGTATCCTTCCACCATACTTATTCAATCTATATGCTGAGTAAATAATTCAAGAAGCTGGACTGTATGAAGGAGAATGTGACATCAGGATTGGAGGAAGACTCATTAACAAACTGTGATATGCAGATGACACAACCTTGCTTGCTGAAAGTGAAAATTTGAAGATCAAAGACTACAGTATAGATTACACCTCAACATAAAGAAAATAAAAATCCTCACAATGTCATGATAAATGGAGAAAAGACTGAAGTTGTCAAGGACTTCATTTTACTTGAATCCACAATCAACATCCATGGAAGCAGCAGTCAAGAACTCAAATGATGTCTTGCATTGGGCACATCTGCTGCAAAAGACCTCTTTAAAACGTTGAAAAGCAAAGATGTCACTTTGAGGACTAAGGTGTGCCTGATCCAAGCCAATGGTATTTTCAATTGCCTCATATGCACATGAAAGCTGGACAACGAATAAGGAACACCGAAGAAGAATTGATGCCTTTGAATTGTGGTGTTGGAGAAGAATATAGAATATACCACAGACTGCCAAAAGAACGAACAGATCTGTCTTGGAAGAAGTATGGCCAGAATGCTCCTTAGAAGCAAGGATGAGGAGACTGTGTCTCACATACTTGGGACATGTTATCAGGAAGGACCGGTCCCTGGAGAAGAACATCATGCTTGGTAAAGTAGAGGGTCAGCAAAAAAGAGGAAGACCCTTGACGAGATGGATTGACACAGTGGCTACAACTATGGGCTCAAACATAGCAAAAACTGTGAGGATGGCACAGGACCAGGCAGCGTTTCATTCTGTTGTACATAGGGTCACTACGTGTCGAAACCAACTCAATGGTACCTAACAACAACAACAAATCAAATATATGATTTGCAAATACTTTCTCCCAAAAGAATCTGTTTTTGATAAGTGCAAAAAGGCTCTGATAATACCTTTTAAAGGCTCTTATAATCTATCAAGCAGTTAACATGTTCCAAGCACTGTGTTACCTTGGTGTACCTTATTATATCTCCTCTGAGGTGTGTACTGTAATCATACCCATTTTATAGATGAGGAAATGACGCTAAGAAAGCTTGAATGACTTGCCCAAGGTCAGAACTGCGGGGAGTGGTGGGCCCAGGTTGACGCTAGAGCCAGTGTCAGGCCAGGCTGTCCTCTAGTCCCCTCCACTCATGCTTCAGGAATCAGGTACTCACAGGTCCAGGACAAGGAAGCCACAGGTGGTCAAGAGCTCATCTGCATGGGTGGTCAGTGGTGGATATGATTTGAAGTGGGAAAATAGTATTATATTAAAAGCTATATTGAAACCATATAGTCTGCTTCGGGCCAAGCCTCCAGACACCCACCTGGTGGGTGCCCACCTAGTGGCCTCAGCTGGCAGGATTTCTCTGGAGGAAAAGTATGTGATGCCCCATATCTATGAAGCTCTTTATTTTCAAACTAACCAAATTGCTAAGCTGGTGGTAAACAGAACCACCAATTTTCACGTGTAGAGTGTCATTCAAAGTATATTCAGACTTTGAGGTATTCAGGGAATTAAATGTTAAACATTCTAGTAGAGTCCCTGATACAGAGAGTGTACTTGCTAAATACTTGCTGATAACCGGACCACGTTTCCTCCCTCTAACTCTTGGGTCTCCTCCAACCAAGACTTTTAACCCTGAAATGCTGTCTCTATGTGCGAGGGGTCTAATTTAGAGAGTTTCGGGACCACTCGTTTTAGTGCAGTGCCCTGGGATCAAGTCCTAGCCTGCCACTCACCTCTCTGGAACTCGATTGCCTCATCTGAGAACCAAGGAGTTGGCCTAGGCTATCTCTAAGGTCCCTTTTGGCTGTAACAGTCTGTGAATTGGGGCAGTTGGGCAGAAGTCAATGCATATGGTTAACTCACATTTTTGTCTTCACCCTGAGGCACAGTAGCCATAGTTTTCAAATCAAAATGCAGGGTTTATGATCCAACAAAGGATTTTTCTGTTTGAAAAGTTGTTTGGGCTCCCTAGTGTCATGTATGTTCAATAAAGAAAAAATTGAAATGTTTAGAATGTATTGTTGTTGGCATTGCCATCAAGTCAGTTCCAACTCATGGCGACTTTATGTATAAGAGAAGAAAATGCTGCTCAGTCCTGTGTCATCTTCATGGTATGTATGAGTCCCTTGTTGAGGCTATTGTGTCAATCTACCTCATTGAGGGTTCCCCTTTTTTACTGGAGCCCTGGTGGCACAGTGATTAAGAGCTATGGCTGCTAACCAAAAGGTCGACAGTTTGAATTCACCAGCTACTCTTTGGAAACCCTATAGGGTTGCTATGAGTCAGAATTGACTCGACAGCAATGGGTTTGGTTTTGGTTTTTACCAAACGTGATGTGCTTTTCTAGTGATTGGCTTCTCCTGATGGTATATCCAAAGTCAGTGAGTGAGTCAAAATCTTGTCATCCTTGCTTCTAAGGGACATTCTGGATGTATTTCTTCTAAGATCGACATGCATTAGAAATAGATAAAAAATAAAATTAAGATCACCCTTGGGTCCCTCTCATTCAAGATAACCACAGAGAATATTTTGCTGTTTCCCTTCCAAGCCCGTCTTCTTCCCTAGGCTGTGAATGCCATGTGCTGTATTCTTATTTATCTTCCCAAAGCTGGGCACTTAGCAGGTATTCAATACATGTTTGATTCAATGAATTGATTAACAAAGTTTGCATAGCAAAATATTTTCAATTCCAAGATATGTCTATAATTTATGGAAGTGTTTGAAAGCAGTTGCCCCATGTCAAGAACCAAACTTAGTTTCAGGAACCAACCCCATGCTTAAACTTGAAGAGTTGGCCATTGAAAGATAATTATTTTTAAAGCTTTTTTGTTGTTTTGTTTTATTATGGAGGCCATCGTTGTTCCATGAGGAAAGCAGGGGACCAGAATTTAGAGCCCCCTGGAAACCCTGGTGGCGTAGTGGTTAAGTGCTACGGCTGCTAACCAAAAGGTTGGCAGTTCAAACCCACCAGGAGCTGCTTGGAAACTCTATGGGGCAGTTCTACTCTGTCCTGTAGGGTCGCTATGAGTTGAAATTGACTTGATGGCAATGGGTTTGGTTTTTGGTTTGGGCTTTCCTAGAGAAGATGGCACTAGCTGACTAGTCAAACTCCTGCAGACACACACATGCTGTATCATTTAGTGTTGCCTTCGGCTGCAAGTCACTGAAACACAACTAGAGTGGCTTAAACCTAGAGGGTTTTATTTTTCTCATGCAACAGGAACTTTGGAGATGAACAGTTGTCAATATTTGTTCAAGAGCTCCACCACCACCACTGCCGGGCCACATCTCTGCAGTTCTCTTGGCCTTTCCCTCACTTACAGGGCTCCAAGCATCACTTCTGCATTCAAGGCAAGAGGAAAATGGGAAGAGAAGAGGGAAAGACCATGTAGCTGCCTCAGTAAAGCTGTCCAGAGTTTACTTCTGTCCGGAGATGACTTTCTTAGGTCTTACTGTCCAGAATTAGGTCACATGGCTACTGCTAGCCACTAGGTGGTCTGAGAAACAGAGCTGAGCATAATGCTACTGCGAACAAAATTGAGGTTATGTTAGTGTGTGAGAAGGGGAATAAAAGGATATTGGTATGCAGGTAATAGTATTTGCCATACAGTCTCCTACTAACAGCTGTATAATGCTTTATGAGATTTGAGTTAATGTATACAAAAACCCATCTCAGTTGGCGTCCAGGGTAGGGTAGCTTTTAATAATAATGATAACTGCACTTATTATAGTGCCCCTGGGTAGTGCAAAAGGTTAACTCGCTAGGCTGCTAACTGAAAGGTTGGAAGTTCAAGTCTACCCAGAGGCTCCTCAGAAGAAAAGCCTGGTGATCTACTTCTGAAAAATCAGCCACTGAAAACCCTTTGGAGCACAATTCTACTCTGAGACTTATGTGGTCACCATGAGTCGGGGTCGACTCAACCAGCAACTGGTACCGGTACCGTTATTATAACAAGCTCTTTGAACCGCACTCTTCGTCTGTTCTTAAAACAATTCTGTAGAGCAGGTAAGTTGAGCCTTATCATCCCCACTGTAGAGATAGGGAAATCGAGACTCAGAGCAGTTAAAGCCATTTGTTTAGGGAGTGGACATAGAATTGGAATCTAACCCTTGTGTCTCCAAAGCCTGTGTGGAGAACTGCAATGCTGTTTTGTGCCTGTTTAGTCAGCACCACGAAGTCGCTAAGATCATAGGACTTAAAATACCAAGAAATGAACAGGGTCAACTAGAGTTGGGAGCCTGTGAAAGACAGCAAGTCTGTCTGTGGTTTCCTCTGCCTGAGATGGCCTGTGGGTTTTGCTCATTACAACATTCTGAAGGACTTGTTGCCGGCAAGTGTGGGCTAGCAAAATGTGGACCCATGAGCTGTGGCTAGCTATGGGCAGTCACACCCCTTAAAACCTCGGATTATGCAGAACATGAACAAACACAGTCCACTGCAGACTGCTAGTCTATAACCCAGTGAGCTGCTGGGCGGGGGGGGGGGGTGCCCTTTACCTTGCGTGCATGGCCAAAACTTGCCTTTAAGAA
Source organism: Elephas maximus indicus (assembly GCF_024166365.1). NCBI lineage: Eukaryota > Metazoa > Chordata > Mammalia > Proboscidea > Elephantidae > Elephas > Elephas maximus. Next base: position 166,790,855 of record NC_064846.1, read on the forward strand.
AGACCAAGTCCTCCAAGATCTCCAATTTGAAATAGCAGGCTTTTCCTTCATTTACTGAAACTTTTCATAACGTAGGGCTTTTGGGGGACTTAGAAGGGAATTTCAGAGATCAAAATCCATAAAACCCCCTTCCACTGAACTTTAGACAGAATGCCTCATGGGTAGCCTTGTTAAGAGAAGTGATACAGTACTTGGAAATAAGCGGAAGAATGACTGCATGTCCTTTCAAAGTCACACCAAACACTGGCTCATCCAAGGGAATTTAATTCTCTAGGGAAATACCTGTTTGTTTGATTCACTGTTTACCATTGATTAGGACTCAGAGTCTATGAAGTTAGATGTTAACTTGTAGTCCGATAAATTACAAAGGATTTTTGTCCAGTAGAGTTGCAAATAATTTCTGTTTGGTAGGAAGGTGATCCCAAGGGTTACAGAATTATTGCCTTTTAAAGTTTCGTGTCTATCTTTGCAAACTTATTTTAGCATTCTTTTTTTTCCCACTGATTATATATACATCAGAGTCCCTGGGTGGTGCAAATCGTTAATGTGTTTGGCTGCTAACCAAAAGGTTGGAGGTTTAAGTCCACCCAGAGGCACCTCAGAATAAAGCCCTGGTAATCTACTTCTGAAAAATTAGCCACTGAAAACCCTACGGTGCACAGTTCCTCTCTGATACACGTGGGGTCCCCAGGAGTTGGAATCGACGCGACAACTATTCGTTTTTTTATACGTATACATCAGTCTCTCGTACATGCTGGGTTCCTCATTAGTGAATTAAATATGTCTTTGGTACATGCTCACCATGTATTTGTAGAAGGGTCACATTCCTGGCTTTTTAAAGTCTCCTTTGGCAGTGCCTAGGCAATTCTTGTAGAGCGACTCAATTGTAGTTTAAGAAGTTCAGCAATGTGAAGATTATAAAGTGCAAAGAGGAAAATCCCACTGGGAGTATATGTGCTATTTAACTTGATCCTCGCCATCAGCTATTCATAAACACTGCCTAGAAGCTCTTCCTCACAGTGTGTTGGTATTGGATTCCAGAACAAAATCAAAATAAACAAAACAATGCAAAATGAGAAAGCCCTATGCAAGCAAATGGATGAACATAGAAATTACAGTTTTAGAAATGAAATGGAATCTGGTCATGGCGGCCACCCAGAGAGCAGCCTTCTCACTTCTAAATTCTGTCTCTCTACAGGTACTTGCTTTCTTTGCAAGCCCACAACATATTTTTAAGGTCACATGCATTGGATGGAATTTCTCATGCAAAGAAAAACAAGCTGCATTGAGCATATTTTATCCTAATCTCAACGTCAGCCATTTCCTCCTCCAAGGGATGGGAGACACATTGTAAAGATACAGAAGCCAGCACCTTCTGAAATAAATAGCGACCTCAAACAACCTTTGACTCATCCCATTTGATGCCTCTAGCCCGTTAATAGAGACATGCCTGAGTTCTAGGCTCTAGAAATAATTGCTCAGGATCTGGTAGTGAAGGATTAAAATTTTTATTTATTTGTTTGTTGTTGCTCAAGATAGGTCCTTTCATCTCTGTCACTAAAAATAATATTCTGTATATTATGTTATGTTCTTAGGTGCCAACTGGTAGGAAATTTCATATGTGGCATACAGTCATTGAATTGTGTGTTGTGAGGCAATTGATTCATTGTCTTCTTCCTGATAGTCTCATACCATTGGTCCTCCAATGCAATAACGTCATTAAAAAAAGGTATTAGATTGGTTTGACATTTGTTATTCTTAGGGAGTCTTCACTAGATTCTGTTGATTACTGGCTTTTTTGTTAGGAGCTCAGAAACCAAACCTTTGGTAATCACATTAGACTCTTGTCCTTCGGTCAACAATATTCAGAATCCACATTCTGGCCTCCAGTTCTCTGGAGTTCTTTCCACTCTCTCTGATTCCTCAAGATCATCAGTGGTGGTTCAGAGGGCAGAAGTTAAGCTTTCTCAGTGCCCTAAGATGTCACTTGTCCTAACAAGGAGACTTGAAAATATTTACAGAAATTAGTATTGACACATTTTGGAAATATTTGAGAGAAATCAAACCACTTTCGAGTGTTGCAAATGGTTCTCACGAAAACTTAAATTCTCTTTCTTCCCCTTAAGGTAATGTACCCATATATCTCTCCTGAAAGTTTCCTTCTCTTGTCTTTTCTTTTGAAATAATCTCGTTAGTTCTTTTGCTTGCCTTTTTGAACTAGAACATAATCATTGTGCTCTCATTTTTTCTTTCTTTTTTTTTTGACAAAATTCTCTTTAATAATTAATGGGTGGAGTAAGATGGCTTTGTGACTTGTTATGTTGGAATCGGCTCCACGGCAGTGGGTTTGGTATGTATCCCCCAAGGCATAGCATGTTGGGAAAAAATTATTTTTTGAAAAGGGCTTTTGACTGTATTTTTCTTAAAAGGGGAGAATCAATTATATAATAATAACATCTGGCACAACCTCTGACTCCTTTTGCAATATCATTCTTTACATGACTCTTATAATGGTCAACGTTCTTTTTCCATAGCCATCCACCAAGTAGAATAAAGGCACCAAGGGCTCTTAGATCAAAGCAATCCAGGAACCAGATTGTTTGGAGATCTTACCACTCATGAAAAGGTCCCAGGAGCTCTTCTTTCCCTTTCTAGTACTGTAAAGATGAAGGAGTAAAAATAAAAACAAAAACCTTATGTTATTATTGAAGTCTTCTTTACTCCAATTGAACTTGTACTTCAATGAATTCTTGACACTTTCTTTAACTTTCCTAAAGAAGTGTTAAGGTTTAAAACTTCTTTCAGAAACCTGGACCGAAAGCCTTTTAAATGTTTTCTCCCATATAAAAGGCTTACCTTCCTTTCTGTCTGTTTGGTTTCTTAGTGCACTGTTAGTTGACATGGGCTTGACCCCAACTCATGGCGACCCCATGCACAATGAAAGAAAATGCTGCCCAGTCCTGTGCCATTGTCTGTCTTACCTGTCTTAGTTTAGCCTGGAAGCTCTACTGAAACCTGTTCAGCAACATAGCAACAAACAAGCCACCAGTGACAGATGGGTGGTGGCTGCTCATGAGGAGCGTTAACCAGGAATCGAACCAGCGTCTCCCACATGGGAGATGAGAATTCTACCATTGATCCACCAATGCCTCATTTGGTTTCTTAGATTCTATGTTTCTCTTGGGTTCAAACATAGCAATGGTTGTGATGGCACAGGACTGGGCAGTGTTTCTTTTTGTTGTACATAGGGTCGCTCTGAGTTGGAATTGACACGACGGTGCCTAACAACAACAAGCCAAGTGGAAAACAAATAAGATTAGCTGCCCTTTGTTCTCCCACAGTTCCTTCATGCTAGAGCAGTGGTTCTCACCGAGGGCAGTTTTGTCCCCAAGGGGGCATTTGGCAGTGTCTGGAGACAATTTTAGTTGGCAGGGTGGGTGCTACTGGCATATAGTGTGTAGAGGCCAGGGATGCTGCTCAATATCCTACAATGCACAGGACAGCCCCCACGATACAGAATTTTCCAGCCCCAAATGTCAGTAGTCCAAGGTTGAGGAACCCTATACTAAAGGACTTTGTGCACATTCAGCAGCTGACCAGACTTGCCCACTGCCTCCTGCTCTGGTTGCCACAGTAGGGGGATGAGGGTCACCACTGCAAGAGAAGCGACTGGAGAAAATGCACGACCCCCCAGGCAGTCTTTGGAGGAGAATTTCAACCCGTTCCTCTGTGTCATAGCAGCGGAAAGTTACCCAAGCTCAATGAAACAGCTCTGGGAGCCTTCTGTTTGGGATAAATTTCGTCAGAAGGTGCACTCGGGTAATACCAGCATTTCAAATTAGTCTAAGTCAAACGCCATCAGAAGCGTGAATCTGATGCAAGAGACCCATAGGACTCATCCCACACTGAACAGAAAGGGCTTTTGGATGCTGCACATCCCTGCCTCCCCCAGCAGCACAGCTAGTTGAGAATTCACAGGCTGCTCCTTTATGCTAGCTCCACCGTGGGTGGAAATTTGAAGCACAAAACTGAAGTGCCTTGAATTCAGAACCGCAGTTGCTTATAAGTATAAACCAGTTGTTTATATGTGAAGATGACTGTGCTTCTCTTTCAGTCGACTTGCTTTAAAGTGTTAAAACATCGAAAACAAGCGATGTGCCAAGTGGATGTGCTTGTTTTTATAGCCTTAAACGAAATTTCCTTCTATTCTATGAATTGGCTATTAAAAAGACGTCCAATAGCTTGGCCCTCTGACATTGCAGACTTGCTCACTTAGACTTCTTCTTGCCTTGTTTCCCCCCTCCGGAATGTTGTGCTTTTATAATCGGGCCACCCAGCGACCTCCTTGATCCGGCAGTGTTGTGACATAGGTTTGCATTCTTAGGAACACTGCCCCCAAGCCAGGGAAAGGCTGGGAAAAGGTCAGCGCTGAGGAAACACACATGTCGACGATCAGAAGGCTTGTGCTGAGCTCCTCAGCTGGGCCACAGCTGCTGACCTTCATCCTCCCCCCTCTTCCCCTTCTGACAAAGCCTTAGGTCCCAGTGCCGTTATGAAAGGCCCAAAGGGACAGAAGCAAATGATCCAAAGAGGGGTCAGAGAATGTTCCCGCCTTCCAGCAGGGGTGCTGGCAGGGGCAGGGCCAGGCCTCTCCCAGGCCTGTGGGTATCCTTCACTATTCTGCAGCTGGGCAGTGTTCCCTCCCGTTAGCCCATCTCCCGAAGGGGCGCAAAGAGTATTGGGAGTGGTTCTCTGAGTCAGTATTATTTTCATGGAGTACCGGGACTGTTCCAAAAGTGATTATGATTCAGATTTTCTAAGCTAAACTGTTTTGGCAGAAATAAATTAATTTTATGGGGTCAAAAAGATATTTTGGTTACTAAACTTACTTTACGTATGCGATCTGTCAGATCGACCAGAGGTGATGGTGTACAGAGATCATACGGAAAGAATCTCAAGCCTAAAAGCCCATGTACTGGGGTTTAAGTTAGTGCTCCTCAGGGGAGGAATAAACGAATGAGGGGTTTGGAGAAAATTCATTTTGTAACTTTAGAAAAATTCCTGCAGCTAAGGCTCTTGAGGTTAAAGGGCAAGTTCATGGTGCTAGTCAAAGGGAACCTGAGGAGTAATTGTGCCTGAAGTGAAAATAAACGTGCAAGAAAAAAATAAGCTGAGACTATCTAACAGAAAAGCACAATAATCGTATATACTCAAAAAGCACGCATGCACTGTCAAAGATGCGTGTTATAAAGACCAACGTCACATTTAAAGCTGTAGTGTTTCTGAGCTCTGCCTGGAATTCCCCCATGAAAAAAAGCATCCAACTATCTTCTTGTCACTGTGTGTGCAAGCCAAAGGGCTAAAGAACATTGCCACTAGTTGTCATTATCATCATTATTACAAGAATAAGAGTACATAGTTTAGAAGGTTTCAGTGAAATGGATCGCTCAGAACATATTCCTTTACAGAAAATTACTACTCACATTTCCAAACTATTGCTATGAATATGGTCAGTCTTTAGAGCTAAAATAAATAAACACAAAATGAGGGCCCACTAAAGGAATTCAAACAAATATGGAAACATAGCTACTTGAAGTCGATAGTACCACATTCATAAATTAAACAGCTCCAGGAAATGAGAATGTATTAGATTCTGGAGGCGAGCATGAAAAACATTTGCAGAATTCTTAGAACAATCCCTGACACCCAGCTTTGGTTTCCTTTCAACCAGCCATCATAAACGCAGGAAATCTGGAAGTCTAGTCTACATCCAGTTTTTAACATTACAGTATGTGAGAATGGTGCATTTAGCTGTGCTCACGTGACTCTAATAGAGGGGTCAGCAAACCGTGGCCCGTGGGCCAAATCCTGCCTGTTTTTGTGTGGCCTGCAAGTTGAGAATGGTTTTTACATTTTTAAACGGCTGAAAAAAGAATCCAAGGAAGAATAATATTTTGTGGTATGTGGAATTTAATTAAAAGTCTAATTTCAGCATACATAAATAAAGATTTACTGGAACACAGCCACGCTCGTTTATTTACGTATTGTCTCTGATATTGTCTCTGGCTCTTTGGTGCTACAACGGCAGAGTTGGGCAGTGACAGGAACCATACGACCTGCAAAGCCTAAAATATTTACTATCTGTCTCTTTACAGAAAAAGTTTGCCGGTTCCTGCTCTAATATGCAAAGACAAGCTTAATATAAAAAGTAAAAGTACCAAAAGTAAAATAAGAAGAAACAAAAAGAGCTCGTGAGTTGTTTTCCGTGAGCTGTGCTTGAGCCTCTGCTACACATCTGCGCCTACTTCCTTGCTATCTTGGCCACATCAGCTCAAAGAGGGGGCCCTTCTCATGAAAACCTTGTCACTCCTGCTGCTGCTTGATCTGTGGGAAGCTCAGGTGTGGCTGGAAATTTGATGCAAAGGTTAGAATTAAGTGAGTTTTTATTTTAGCTAGTTTAGGTTACCTAGGTTACACAACAAATCAAAAATCACTGAAATATCTGTGTAAATGAGAAACAAATGTATCTAGAGAGAGAGAGACTGGTTTTCAGAAGAAAAGGAAATGTTCTTTTCGACAAAGCGCCCCCATTGGTAATGAGCTCCCAGGTGCTGAGTGAAGGAACTTGTATGGGCCCCAGCCGGATTTCCGTTCAGCCCACAGAGTAGAGACCTTTCTTCACTGTGGGCCTTGGTGAAATTTAAGGCTGCCTGTTTGGACTGATACTTTGAGGCTCACTGGATATTTTGGTAATAAACTCTCAAGCAAGTAACTTTACAGGGGTGAAAGAATGATAGCTTTGGAGGTTATCCCCATGACATGGTTTGTGATTCTTCTGCACACTTTTTTTTTTTTCTTGAACTCTGATAAAAAATTACTTTCAAGGCATCAGAAATACCAGAGGTCGATGCTACCAGTTATAGATCCTGGCCACTCCAAGTGGGGCCTGTGGACCAGCAGCATCAGCATCCCCTGGGAGCATGTTAGACACGCAGAACCTCAGGGCTGGTCCCAGACCTGCTGAATCAGAATCTACATTTCAGCAGGATTCCCACCTCATCTGTATGTACATTAATTTTCGAGAAGCACTAGTCAACTAAAGAGTAATACTCGAAGTCTTGGAGATCTGGCTCCAGGTTTAACTGGTGTTAATTCACTGGTGACCTTGGGCAAATTTCTCACCATTGCTTTGCCTCGGTCATGTTCTCTCCAAAGTTGGGCTAAAAACTCGTACCCCTACTTTTTGAATAGTATTCCCTGTCAAATGAGATAATGAGCATGACTGTGTTTGAAAGAACATTAACGACTCTGCGGTTGCAGCATATTATTACTGGTAACAGCTGACATTTCTAGAACCCTAACCATGTGTCCTGCTCTGTGCTGACTTCTGAAGATGGATTTTTCATTTCGGTCTCACAGAAACTGTCTCATGAAAGTAGTAATATCAATCCTACCTTATACGTGGAGACCTGAGCCATGGAGAGATTAGATGTCTTCTCCAAGGCCACGTATCTAGCTCGTGGCAGATGTGGAATTTGAACCCCAAGGCCAAGGTCATACCACTGCACTAATCTGCCTCTAAAATGGAAACAGAAGAAATTATTATCGCAGATGACATTCTGGAAAACACTGCACAGTGAGAACGCGGACATCACATGTTTTAAACTCTCTTCCTTTTTTTAATAGATGATAAGGGAAGAAAAATAAAGAGAAATTCCCTAGAGATTAATGGCTTGATGTCCCAGAGCACACAAACCCTACTGGGATGTTATATAAAAAAAAATGGCAGCCAAGTGGTTTCCATTGTGATTTTAGTTCTAGCAGTTAAGGGTGGACCCACTGACGAGTGTGTGAAGAGGCAGTGAGATTTCCCAGGCTCTTATCTGTTGAGGTTCATTGTATTCTTACTTTCTAAAATAAGTAGATGGAATTGCATCTGAAGGAAGTTCAAGTCTTAGAGTAGCAATTTACAGAGCTGACTGTAATCTCACAATTTGGTTCTAAAATGTTGGCTATAAAGGATGCTTTGTACATTTTTCGAGATCTATTGTGATCCCTTTGGCAGCAGAAATTTAAAGCTTCCAAATAGTTTTAAACAAAATGTGCGCTAACTTGGAGACTCTGAAAATCCCCCTACTTTTGGCATTCGGCTATTGCTTATGTCTTGCTTAGTCTGAAAAACTAAGAACTTTTCAAATATTAACTCAAATATTAACCCTCCAATAGCCCTATTTGGCATGTGGTGTTATTAGGTTATGCTTTAGATTAATTGGATTATTATTATGGCCAAGGAGACACCAAGAGGTTAAGTGACTTGCCTGAGATTGCACAGATAGTATCTGGTAGAACAGAACTTCGAATGGAAGCAGTTGGTTCCATACTCTATGCTCTTAACCACTATGCTAGAGAGCTTGCTAGTAAATCTCACTCTCAGGGCTACTTTTCTTTTTTTTTTTTTTACTTTAGTTTTAATGTGATTTTTAAAGAAAAAGAAAAAAAAAATTTAAGTAGAAGCCAAAGGCTGCATTGGTAACACTTTGTGATTTCTTGTAAAAAAAACCTAAAGGGCAGTTTTGATAGCTTTGGGGCAGCCACATGATTAAAGACCATGCAGACTAAATCATTCAACCTACATTTTTTTAATATTGTTCTATAGTGGTGATTCTCAACTGGGGAAGATTTTGGCCCCTAGGGGACACTTGGAGACAATGTGTGGGGGTGGGGGGCTTCTGGCATCCAATAAGTAGAGACAGAGATGCTGCTCAGATCCTACAATGCACAGTACAGCCCCCACCACAAAGAATGATCTGGCCCCCAAAATCAATAGTATGAAACCAGAGACACATGAGAAGGATTAGTCCAAAGGACTAATGGACCACAACTACCACAGCCTCCACCTGACTGAGTCCAGCACAACTAGATGGTGCCTGGCTACCACCACTGACTGCTCTGACAGGGATCACAATTCAGAGGGTCCCAGACAGAACTGGAGAAAAATGTAGAACAAATTCTAACTCACCAAAAAACAAAACAGAACAGACTTACTCCTCCTTGGAAACCCTATGGGGTAGTTCTACTCTGTCCTATAGGGTCAATGAGTCGGAATCAACTCAACGGCAATGAGTTTAGTTTTTTTTGTTTTTATCCTAGATCAGGACACAGGGTATTCAGATTGCAGAAAGGGGGCTGATGTAAAAGCCCTGGCTGATCTGGGATCATTAAACGCTTTACGGGATCAAAATATAACATTGTGTAAGGAGCTATGTGGTGGTAGGAAAAGTTTCTTTATTCTTCCAGTCCATTCCATGAGAGCAAATGGATGAAAAGATTGTTAAAGCCTCTGGTTCGAAATATTTTCCATCATTCCATTTGCTTGTCAGCCTCTAAAGTGGAGAAGTTAATCCAAAGGGCTTTAGGGATTAAACTGTAGATGGAAGATGGACAGGCCAATGGCTAACCCACCTACGTGTCAGATGACCTGTGTTGGTGGTGGTGGTTGTAAATACAGCATTCTTTTATACAGAAGTTTAAGCTTTCAGATGAAGTCTTGGAGTTCCAAGTTTTCTCAGAATTCTCACTCTTTGCCAAAATGGAGCAGAGCTAATTTGCCACCTTGGGTCTCCCTCAAACCAAGGAGATCTTTGGGACTCCTTCCAAAGTTTAATTTCCAAGCTACAGCAGCGCAGGGAAAGTGGGAGTTAGCTCTCATCAAATTGAATTAGTCATTTCAGTGAAACCTCGGGTATAGTTGCTTTTTTGAGAATTAGGATGGGTTTGGTAAAGAGGTTGAGAGAGAGAAAGGGCCGCCACCCATTCTTCATATGGCCCCCGCAGCTGGGATTTTTGATCAATGTCATTCATTTTCAGTTTGCACGTACAAATTGACTTGAGCAAATAGATGGCCGATGAATTAGCTTTGCATTTCAGCATCGTTGCTGAGTGGCAAACAGCTGCTTCTTCATGGAAAAGGAATGCATCTAAATCATGTGCTTGAGAGACTTTCTGCTTTGTCTGGATCCCCCAGAGAAAAAGGATGGGTTGCTAAAACCCACACGGGTCCTCAGTAAAATAGCTAGAAAAGACTTTCCCAAAACAACGGGAACTGGTTCAGAACTTTGCACTGTGTAAACTCAGATTTATAGCCCATCTACTTTTCATTTAGGGAAAGTTTTTTTCCAGGTCTGAGTGAACAGCTTTTAAATGAGACCCACTACACAGACACTAGAGATCTTTGAAAGTTCTTGCATTTTCTGGAAGTGTGGCAACAGGAAGACCAGCCAGATAAACACATTCAGAATCCTATAAAGAGCTGCCAGTGAACTGCTCTCCCAGGCTGGAAAGGAAGGTCAAGACTCAGAATGATCTGAACCTCCCAAATAGTCCAGCGCTCCCTCCAGAGCCAGCCTTTCCTTTAAAGCTAAATCAGACAGCTCTAGGCTCTCTCACACATACTATAGGAAGTCTTTCTTGCACCTGCCCTAAAAAGTCTGGGAATTCCCAGTAGGTTGCCTTCTTTCAAGAAGCCCTGGTAGTGCAATGGTTAAGTGCTTGGCTGCTAACTGAAAGGTCAGCAGTTCGAACCCACCAGCCCCTCCACAGGAGAAAGATGTGGCAGTCTGCTTTGGTAAAGATTACAGCCTTGGAAACCCTAAGGAGTCGCTATGGCTGGGCTGTAAGCTTTACAGAAGCAGATCGCCAGGCCTTTCCCCCACTTTGCTGGTGGGTAGGTATATATGTACCATGAAAGGGTGCAGCCTTACCACTTTTCTGTCTCTTTTTTTAGTGGAAAATATGTATCTGAGTCTGTCCTACAGGGTCTCTATGGGTCGGAATCAAATCAAAGGCGACAGGTTTATTTATTTATTTTGGGGGGGGCTTGCCTCCTTCCTCTTGGTAATTGCCAGCCTCCTCTAGCTCTAGCCCCAGGCTCAGACCTGTGGGTCTTCCTCATCCTAGGTCATTTTTGGAGTCCCTGGGTGGTGCAAACAGTTGATGTGCTTGGCTGCTAACCAAAAAAGTTAGAAGTTTGAGTCCACCCAAAGGCATCTTGGAAGAGAGGCCTGGTGATTACTTCTGAAATGTCAGCTAGCCTCTAGGACAGGGTAGAACAGTTCTGCTCTGACACACACGGGGTCACCATGAGCAGGAAATGACTCCGCCGCGATTGGTAACTTGATAGGTCGTTTTTAGACCTCTCGATGCCTTTGCGGGGACTGGCTACCAGTCCCTCCACTCAGAGATCTTTATCCCAGCACCTCATTTCCTCAGAGTCTTGGAGTCCCACATTCTTGACTTTTGATCTTTGAGGCAGGGCCGGGGGGGATAACTCAAGGGTGTTATTATCACCAACGAGTTACTTCCTTTGTGCCACCTTCCCCTTTTCTGACCAGTCCCGGGGCCCCAATACCTCAACAAGAGAGGGATCTATCTGGGGCTGCACATTTAGCCACAGAAAGTTTTGGGCCGAAATTCTGAAATTAAGGGTTTTCTTTAAGGGCTTTTCTTGTTTTCTGAGCCTGATAACCAGAATTGAAGCATAAAATAACTTAGAGAAAGAATTAGAGAAAGAAGAGGTCACACTATACATATATATATACATATATATGTATATATATATAAAATCTCCCTAACCCTGTTCAGATGAGCCCACAGAGATCAGCTGTTACACACTTAAACAAGGAAATGAAAGGTCTTTGCAGAAATGAGTCAATCCTAACAGAATGTGAGTTTCTTAAGGATGGAGATCTTAGTTCGATCTGTTTACAGCTTGTATCCAGAACTAACAGTGACTGGCATATTAAAAAAAGAAGAAGAAAAGTTGTCACTGAGTTGATTTCAACTCTTGGTGACCCCATGTGTGGCAGGCAGAGTAGAAACATGCTCCACAAGGCTTTCAGTGGTTGATTTTTCAGAAGTGGATCGGCAGGCCTTTCTTCCAAGGCACCTCTGAATGGACTCAAATCTCCAACCTTTTAGTTAGCAGCCAAGTTAACAGTTTGCAACATCCAGGAACTCCAATAATAATAATAATGACTCTAAAGCCATATTTCATAAATCATTAGCATTTGTACAAATGATAGCAATATTTGAACTATTATTCTCCATTGGAGCTTCAAAAACAAATAGCTTTTCTAAAAGTGAAAGCCAAACATGCGACTTTATTGAAAAGTGAAAATGTCTATAACAAGTCCAGCTTTCAATCCAAAGAGAAGGCGCTTTGATGAAAACACAACCTTCTCCCTTTTCTTGAAGAAAGGCCATGGTTCTCGCTCCCCAGGAAAAAGAATACTCTCCCTCGGGAACTTCCTGAGCTAGCATTAACTAAAAGCCAAACCCGTTGCTGTTGAGTCCATTCCAACCCTCTAGGACACAGTAGAACTGCCCCTTAGGGTTTCCAAGGAGCAGCTGGTGGATTCAAACTGCTGACCTTTTGATTAGCAGTCAAGTTCTTTAACCACTGCACTGCCAGGGCTCCAAAGATTACAGCCTTGGTTAAGAAGCTAGTTTGTTCTATAAACCCTCATCTAAGGTAAAAAAAAAAAAAAGGTACAATAATAATAATAATAACAAATGTATAAGGCATACAAGAACACAAGAGAAAGTGGCTCAATTAAAATAAAACAACAAAAATTAATTCTATGGAGGTCAGGTTAGTGGGAAAAATAGAGGACCTTCAGTCAACAATGTTAAATATGTTCAAAGAAAGTGAAGAGCACAAAGGAAACGAACTAATGGAGATTAGGAAACAAAATGAGAAACTCAAAAGAAGATGGAAAACATTTTAAAAAAACTGAAATAACTGGAATTGAAGCATAAAATAACTGAATTGGAAAATGCAAGGAAAGGATTCAAACTTAAATTTAAGCAGATGGAAGACAGAATAAGTGAACTAGAAGACAGGGTAACTAAACTCTTCAATTGTTCCCCTGTTAAATGAAAGATTAGCAGTTCGAACCCACCAGCAGCTCCATGGGAGAGAAGACCTGGCGATCTGCTCCCATAAAGATTACAGCCTAGGAAACCCTATGGGGCAGTTCTACTCTGCCATATAGCGTCTCTATGAGTCCAAATAGACTTGACAGCACACAACAAACTTAATATTAAGCTCCACAAGCAATACATCAAATGAGTAAAAAATAAGCACAAACTTAAACCAATGGACATAAGGTGCATAATGATATAGCTGGTACCATAACAGAAATGGGGGAGGGAGAATTTCGTTACTTGGAAAACCCTCAGGGACTTTTAATTTTTCCACAGGAGCTCTCTCTGCTATTGTTGTACAGGGAGTGTTTACACAGCCTGTACTGAACACATTTGGAAGCTGGTCCATTGGCAGCTGCAGAAAAAAATAACAAAATTTCAGAACATAAATCCACATATAAGATTATGTTAAATAATAATATCACTAACACGTAAGAGTGATTCATATTGTAACCTCATATCTGTGGAGTTTGAGTTCTTTGTTATTTACTTATGTATCTTTGAAAGTCCTGTTTTTCAACTTTAATGTGTGGTTTTTTAATGCCTAGTTAATTAAGGATTTCAGTTTTTTAAAACACGAAGCAACAAATATTTTGGCCATGCTTCCTTCTATGTGAAGACTAAGATGGAGATGGTTGTCATTCCCACTCATTAGAGGAAAAAGAAAGAAGAGAAAAGCAGCAGTTTCTAATAGAGGAATTTCAGGGAGAAAGATGGAAGGAGCCTCCTGATGAGTGAGGGACAAGCATGCTCTGCTCCCAATCAGAAGAAATATCTCCCGTGGGTGTCCAACCCTCCTTGGCCTCTACAGAAGGTGGGCTGTTCACTTCCAAGTCCCAGTAAAATGGGATGAAACTACCCATCCCTCACCACTCCTTTTGGTGCAAAAAAGAAGTAGAGAATTCACAGGCCCTAGATGAATTGGTTTTAGATGAAGGTGAGCTATGGAGCCAGACCTTTATAGTAGTCTAAAAATAAGAGAGGACAAAGTAACCTAGATATAGGTGATTAAAAAAAAAGGGGTTCCAAATAGCTGATATGTATAGTAGAGGTGTTCTGTCGTACAAAAAAAAAAAAAAAAAAACCAAGCCCGTTGCTGTCGCATCTATTCTGACTCATGGCGGCTCTATGGGACAGAGTGGAGCTGACCCACTGGGTTTCCAGGGAACGACTAGTGGATTTGAACTGCCCCCCTTTTGGTTGGCAGCCTATATCTTGACCACTTCGCCACCAGGGCTTCTCTGTCATACAAGGTTTCTCTTTTTCACCCAACAGTGAAGGACTTTGAATACAGTCTCAAATTTCTAAAGCAAAATAATACAAAAGCCCAAATAGTTATGTTTTGGAGCCCTGGTGGCACAGTGGTTGAGATCTTGTCTGCTGGCCAGGAGGTCAGCAGTTCGGGTCTACCAACTGCTCCTTGGATCCCCTATGGGGAAGTTCTGCTCTGTTTTACAGGGTCGGTATGGGTCGGAATCGACTTGACAGCAGTGAGTTTCATGGTTATGTTTTAAGATACACCCAAATTAGTTTTAGTAGTAGATTTTTACTGTAATTGCAGGATCAGTTATGTGTCCCTGTAAGAGTGGCTGGCAGGGGACCTAACAAAACTTTGTTATTAAAAGGAAAGACTCCATGGCTTGTCTGTGCCTGGGCTATACTAAAACCATAGTTAAGAACCAGGTTTTCATTTTTCAGCATCCAAATCAATGAGATTTCCTTTAGACTTTTTTGTAATGTAATTATGTCCAAAAAAATCCCTTAATTGAAATTCACCCTGTGTCAGGAGTTTGGTAAGACTATATACCAAATATGTATGCATGAAATATAAGTGAAAAAAAAGGTTACAGCCTTGGAAACCCTATGGGGCAGTTCTACCCTGTCCTGTAGGGCCCCTATGAGTCAGAATTGACTCAAGGTCAACGGTTTATTTATTTATTTATTTTTAATCTTAATGGGAGCAAATCACCAGGTCTCCCTTGGAGCCAGTGGGTAGGTTTGAACCACTAAACTTTTGGTTAGCAGTCGAGCACTTAACCATTATGCCACCAGGGATCCTTCAGCATTAACTAGCAGAGCACAGTTCACTAAGGGGAGGTGTTGACTGCTACTGACAACCAGTGTGGACAGTAGAACCCTGGTGGGATCCCAGAGGCCTCTTGGAAAAATTAGCGGAGCAGTGGGCTTTGAAACATATACCGCTTCCTTCCTGGTTCCTGTTCTGCTCAGAGCTTCAGTTGCAGCCCAGTCATCACCGGTTCAGAAGAGGGCTAGGGACACATTCTCAGGAAGCTGCCCCCAAGTAAAGGGAGGGGCAGATCTCTTTGGAAAGGACTTCCGGCAAGGCCTTGTGACTAGGCCTGGGTATGAGGTGGCCAGGCAAGTCCTCAGTCAGAGGTGGCCCCGTACATGTGGCTGCGGACTGGCCTCAGGGAGTCCTGGGTTTGCTGTCTTCACGTCTCACAAATATTTTTCTAAATAGAGCCTACGCTCTTTTTATGTGATTGTGGCAGCATGAGTTTATTATAGAATTTTGAAAACTATAGATGAGCATAAAGGAGAGAAGAAATATCAGCAACAAACTTAAGCCCCAGTGTAACCTCTGCTAACTTCTGGTGTCTGGAATCTCCTCCAGTTTGATTCCTGAGTGTGATTTTGTTTTCTTTATACACTCGGGGCCATTTTGTATCTATTGCTCCTTAGCTTTTTCTTTCCTCATTTAGTAATACCTTATAGCTGGTTAAGGGCTGCTTGGGGAGTCTTACACCATCTGGGAGAAAAGGAATAGGTGATTCACCACCAGACATGCTGGGGCTGGAATCGGAGCTCGGGGGTACACTTGCCTGGCATCTCAGAGACCCCAAAGAGTGTCTGTGCCTCGGGGCCCAGTACCCCATCATGCTTATTTATTTTTTTATGTATTTTTTTTGCATCAGGGCTTCATTTCTTCGTTTAATCCATCTTTCCTCAGTCCATGAAGCGATTTGTTTCAGAGAAGTTTCGGCCACAAGCACTTACAAGCCAACTCCCAGGGCCTCTTCCTCTGGCTCTTTTATCCACACAGCAGCCTTCAGGGCTGCTTCAGTGGAAGCCAGCTCACAGCTACACCCTTCTCCCCCCAGTGCCAGTCTAGTTGAGATTTAAGTCTTCCCTCCAGTGTAAGAGGTGTGCTCAGAGGAATGGTCAAGAAGCATTTGGCATATTTAGAACTTTTCGAACCTTCTACAAGGACACAGGCAAATGTTTTCTTGAGTGGTGGCGATGTCAGGAAGTTTATTGGTAAAGCACTTTCATGAACTCTTCTGACTTTGTTCCCATCATATGTTGTTTTTGTTGTTAGATGCTGTTGAGTCGGTTCCGACTCATAGCGACCCTATGTACAACAGAACAAAACAGTGCCCAGTCCTGTACCATCCTCACAACTGTTGCTATGTTTGAGCCCATCGTTGCAGCCACTGTGTCAGTCCATCTCATTGAGGGTCTTCCTCTTTTTCGCTGACCCTCTTCTTTACCAAGCATGATGTCCTTCTCCAGGGACTGGTCCCTCCTGGTCACATGTCCAAAGTAGGTGAGTTGAAGTCTCGCCATCCTCACTTCTAAGGAGAATTCTGGCTGTACTTCTTCCAAGACAGATTTGTTCATTCTTTTGGCAGTTCCCATTGTATAGTTTAGAATTAATGGAAAATAGCCATGGATAAGCAAATACATTTTATGTTTAATAACTGAAAATGTGTAAAAATAGTGTGGCAGCGGCATCTGACTTCCTCTGACTTCACAAGGGGGAAGGAGAATCAAGATCAACAGCCCAAAGCTGATGCCTGTGGGGAAGAGGTCAGACATATCTCCTTTCTCCATCCTTTTTACCAATTCTGACACCAGCCATCCCTCCCATGGCACTCTCTAGTTCTCTGCTGGGTTTGATAATTCATTGCAATGGCCACACAGAACTCACAGACCATACTCACAGTTGTGGGGTTTATTAGAGAAGTAACAGGTTACAATTCAGGTTCAGGAACACTCAGGATACAGTTCTCTGATCAGGACAGCCTCTTCTCAGTTGTGCCCACAGCCAGGTCTCTTTCTGGCCCTTGTCCCTCGGCCTGGCCTCTGGTCTTCTTGGGCAAGTGTTACAAAGCTCTTTTAGCCTTGCCTATAAGTGCCCCGAGGCACCCCACTCCGGTAAGCCCGGCCAAAGGTGCTCAGCTCTAGCTCCACCAAGTGCCCAGAGACACCCTACTCCTCCAGCAAGCCTCCTGCCAGAAGGCACTCAGCTTTCTTGCTCCATGGGCCAGAATGTCCACCATGCCATCTCCTATTGGTCTTCTGCTGGTCTTCTGCCTCTGAAGCCACCATTTCTCTGCCACCACTTCTTTCAGTCTTCGGTGTTACAGCTCTCTCAGTCTCCTGGTTCCAGGATCTTCTCAGTGCAGAGATCCTAGCTCCAAAAGATGCGCTCCACTCCTGGCTCTTCTTTCTTGTTGGTGGTGAGATCCTCCCATCCGGTCTCTGGGATGGTTCATTTTAAGCCTAGTAGGATGACAAAACCGACCAATCCCCTCATTAGGGTTCCATATACCTTATTTGCATAGCCCCACCCCCCCACAAGGGTGCTGTGCACCTTATTTACATTATTAGCAAGCTATCCAATCCCCATGGTGGGCCACAAGCACCTCACTTGCATAGCCCCACCCAATCCTTTGGTGGGAGCTACAAAGACTCTGGCTCGAAGAGCCATATTAAGTAATTTACTGCACTGCAAAATGATTAAATATCACAAATGCTTAGGTCACTAAGAGCTTGAAATGGCTTCAAAAGTACCTCCCTCTTTTTTTGTTGTGCTATATAGTGGAACCATTATAAGAGAGATGACGTGATATGTAATGATTTATTATTAGGACATACCTTATCCAAGGATTACTTTGTTGGGAAGCAGTGAGGATGGAGCAGTGCTATTAAGTACAAGGAAGAGGGGCACCACTACATTTTTTTAAATAATAAAAATCACTCACCTAGTTGAGTGCCGATCATTTTCTAGGCAACGTTCCAAGTATTTTACATATATAAACTCATTTAATCTTCACAAGACTCTAAGACATATAATTATTATGCACAATATAAATATGGCGTAACTAAGGCACAGAAAGGTTAAGTAACTTGGTCACAGTTACAGGTAAACAGACAGAGCCAAGACGTAAGACCAAGCAGGCCAGTTCTATAATTTGTGCTCCTAACCACTATGCCAGGGGATAGTGGCAGTTCAGTGGTAGAATTCTTGCCTTCCGTATGGGGGACCCAGGTTTAGTTCCTGGCTAATGCACCTCATGCCCAACCACTACCCATCTGTCATTGGTGTTACACGTGGCAATGACGCTGAACAGGTTCCAGCAGAGCTTCCAGACTAAGATGGACTAGGAAGAAAGGCCTAGCAATCTATTTCTGAAAATCAGCCAGCAGAAACCCTATGGATCACAACAGTCCCATACCATTGTGCATGGGGTCACCATGAGTCGGGGCAGACTCAATGGCAGCTGAAAACCACCACCACCACTGTGCTATACCTGCATGATCATAGACTTCTGGACTATAAAAGACCTTGAGAAGGTCTCTTTCTGCTTCATTCATCCAACAACCACTCATGAACCACTTATTAAGCACTTACTTTGTGCCAGGCATTCTCCCAGGCCCTGAGATCGAATGACTGATAGATCAAAATACCTGCCCTCAAGGAATGCATTTCAGCAGGGGAGACAGATAAGTAAAAAAGCAATTATAGTATCAGCAGTCAAGTTCAAGCAATTCCAGGCAGATCAGAAGGATTGCCATTTTTAGAACTTGAGGTGTGAAGTTACTTGAGTAGAGACAGGTGCTTCTCCATAGGGTGGACCTGGATAATTGTGAAGTTGTTGACCCCTGAAGGCAGGCTAAGCAAGTGCTCTTAGGGCCCTTTTTGCTGCAAGAAGGGTTGCTTGAAAACAGCCTTGGATTTGCACTGTGGAGTTAAGAGAATGGAGGGAAAAGGTATTACATAATCTCCCTCCCACAAAACACACCAAAATTATGGCTATAGGTGAGCCTGTCCATGTTATTTCTGCCTTAAGCTTTTAAGCTTCTTTTAAAAAAAAAAAAAAAAAAAAAACGCAGGCTCTGACCTGTAAAGAGGATTCAGGGATGTAGACAGGTGTCATAAGAAACTTACAAGAAACTCCAAATGTGCTTATATTTCTCACCATTGCCAAGCACCTGCACTCCTTACCTTTCTCTACAAAAGCGAGTCCCTCTGGTTTTGGTGTCTAACTTTGCTCCTCCTGATACAGGTGACACCTCAAATTGCTGCCGCAATGTCAAACTGTTGGTTGTCATTCACGATGTCTCCTCGAAACACTCCATCTCATTACATAATCACATCTCCACTAATCTCCTTTATTGGACAGGCTCCCGACAGGGTTGTTTGGCTAATTGGTCCCCTGAGGACCCGTCTCCCAGGATACCTCTTATACTCACTTGTACAAGAACAAATACAGAAGTGGCCAGCTCTTCCACCCCAGATGTGCACCCTCTGTCTTCTGTAGACTGTCATAACTAAGGTTGGGGAAAGGACGCACTTGGGACCCAACAACAAACTTGGGAAGATTTCTTTAAAGAAGTCAGAATTGAGCAATCACTCAAGGGTTGTTCCGAGCCAGCAGATGGAATAGATAAGGAGGCCCAATCAGCTTTTTGGCCCTTTGTGATTCCATCCTGAGTTTAAGACATGTTAGCTCTTATCTTTGGAAAAATCCAGGCCCTGCTCTCAGTGCTCATACTGGAAAGGGTAGGCCGGGTTTAAGGCTTATCATTTATTTTTCCTTGAGCCCAGGAAGCCCGATTTCTCCTGCAATCAAAACATTATGGCAGGCTATTTCAAAAGTATTGTTTTCTTTAAAATTCACCTCTGGGAACTACGTCCTGCTCTCAATTTTACCTGGCCCTGCCAAGCACGGCACACCGCTCAGTTCTCCTTGAAGGCAGAATATCTGAAGCCTCCTGCTTTATCTTGGAGAGGAGAAGGAATGTGTTTGCTTTTAGTCCTTATTTGGGCTCAGTTTCCAGCGATGGCTGCTTTGAGTTCATTTCTAAGGCCAACAATAGTAGACGTAGACACAGCAAATTCGTTTTGTGGAAACTGTCTGGCTTTGGTTTGTCGTCTGTGTTTTTAAATACATTCAAGTTATTCTATTACCACTTGATTTAGTAGCCACCCACATTTGGCACACTTCCACAGTGAGTGGCAGACATGTTGTGTTTTTAATTCCCATTTTAGAATTTCTTTTAGAATTTAGAATTTGTTTTTTAGGGTGCAAGATAGGCATATGTGGGCACTGTTAATTCTCAACAGGGCCAGATACGTCATTTGCATGGCCCAGGGCAAAATGAAAACGTGGGGCTCCTTGTTCAAGAATATCAAGACGGTGACAGCAAGCATTAAATCAAGCCTGAAGTCCTCTGAGCACGGGGCCCTGTGTGACTCCAGAGGTCACATTCCTGTGAAGCCAGCCCAGATTCTTGATTGTTTGGGGGCAATTTGAGGGTTATCCAGGCCCTGTGTTTTCCCTCGTCCATGTACCTGGCGGTTCTACTCTGTCCTATAGGGTCGCCATGAGTTGGAATCGACTTGACGGCAGTGAGTTTGGTTTTTTTTTATGTACCTGCTTGCTGGTTTGGGACCAGTCTCTGGCCTTTCAGAATCTGTTGTGTTAAGTTGTGGACTAGGAAAATAAATGAAGTAAGAGAGAATTTATCGATTTGGCTAACTGGTAGAACTAAAGGCATTCAGTAGGGGGACGATAGGGACACTAAATGGCGTGAAACTTCTCCATTGTCTGTTTATTTTATTTGTTCTTATTGTGAAAGAGGGTGATAGAATGGGAGACAAGGAAAACCCCTGAAATAAAATTCAGAGGACCTAGATTTCAGTCCCAATCCTCTCTCTCCCTCTCTCTCTCTGTCTGTCTCTCACTAGCTGTGTGACCTTAGGCAAGTCACTTAGCCCCTCTGAGTCTCAATTTTCTCATTTGAGAGCAACACATCATCCCTGCCTCTCCACCTACGGAGTTGTTACAACTCTCAAATGAGACTAACTGCGTGAGGTACCTCCAACGCCCTAAAGGGCCACGTGATTATGAGAGAAGCTTGTGCTAGGGTGATGAACTGGTGACAGGAATTGGAGCAAATATTTTTGAGGGCTTTCCTATGTGCCAGCACTGTTCCACCTGTGAGGTAGGGACTGCTATGGTCCCGGTGTTACAGCAGACGAAAGGCAAGCTCAGCACGGGCGAGTTATCTCACAAGTCCATCCCGTCAGTAATGTTGAAGAGGAAAATGAGTAACGGACTTCTTACTTTGCTTTTAAGGTTTTTCTTATCCACAAAACCAAATATTAGCCATAGAAAGCCTGACCCAGACTGCAAAAGCCTGTCAGAAACTGCTCTACAGCAATGTAAATTTGTCTTTCCCTGCTAGAAAATGATAGTCAACAAAACCATCATCTCTTGATTAAATGACATAAAGGTGTGGCTACAGGAGCCCTGGTGGCGCAGTGGATAAGAGGTATGGCTAACTACAGCTGTTAACCGAAAGGTTGGCAGTTCTAATCTACCAGCTGCTCCTTGGAAACTCTGTGGGGCAGTTCTCCTCTGTCCTATAGGGTTGCTGTGAGTCGAAATTGGGTTTGGTTTTTTGTTTTTTTGCAGGTGGGTGGAGAGCCAGAGACAACCTTGTGACCTAATATCGGTTGATCTCAGTAAAAGAGGGAGGGCAGGTTCCAATCAATCATGTTGAGATTAACCAATGGTTAATCTTTTATTCTTCTCCCTCCTCTTCTCTTTGTAAGCTTCATTGTAACTAGCAAACTTCAAGTTATTTGCTTTTTCTGGAATCAGAATGGTCTCCCTATATGCATATAGAATAACTGCTCAGAATAAACCTAATGTTTTAATTTCTTTGAGTTCTGATTATTTTTAATGGTAAGCAGGGGGATACTGCTCTCAAACCAAGCACACCTGCTATCACCCTCATGCTCTGGACCATCTCATTCTGACATAGGGATAGGCAACCAAATAAGTGCTGACTCCGAGTGTAGATTTGCAGGGGAAATAGGCCCAGGGCTTCAAAGCTATCGCCCCAGTATTAGTTTCTTGTAGCTGCTATAACAAATTACCACAAACACGGATGGATTAAAATGACAGAAATGTATTCTTTCACAGTTCTGGAGGCTGGAAGTCTGGAATCAAGGTGTTGGCAGGACCGTGTTCTCTCTGAAGGCTCTATGGGAAGATCCTTATCTCTTCCACCTTCTGGTGGCTGTGGGCAATCCTTGGCATTCCTTGGCTTGTAGATGCATCATTCCAATCTCTGCTTCCGTCTTCATATGGCTGTCTTCCCTCTGTATGCCTGTGTTTCTCTGTCTCTTCTCTTTTTAGACGAGCACCATTCATACTGAATTAGGGCCCATTACTCCAGTATAACCTCATGTTAACTAATAAGATCTTCAAAGTCCCTCTTTCAAAATAAGGTCACATTCACTGGTACCAGGGATTAGTACTTCAGCATATCTTTTGGGGGTACACAATTCAACCCATAACAGTCCCAAACTACCTGTCATAGTATATGAGATCACTACCATTAGAATCTCTCCAGAAAGATCCTGCTTCACCACAAAGACATTATCAGGGTAGTGTGACATAGCTGTGCCCCAATGCCCACCAAACACTTATTACTTGGTAACTTTTAAGGCATCTAGAAGGGGCCCGCTGGGGAAGAAGGAGAGGATAGAGGGCGTGGAGACCATGGGCTGGAAGTTGGGCTCCTTGGTGTCCCGGTCCCTTCTTTGTCACCTTAGAAGAGTCACATCTATTTCCAGGTCCTGGTGTGCTCACCTGCAAAATGAAGGAGGTGGAGGAGATGCTCCCTGAAGTTTTTTTTAGGTCTCCTGACTGTGTTCACACACGGATTCTACAGAGTCTATATAAACAAGCAAGAACTTTATGGAAGCAAGCCACAACAGAAATACCATAAATTCTACCTGGGAAATCTGGGTTAAATTCCCAGCCAACACACCTCATGCCCAACCACCACCCATTTGTCAGTAGAGGCTTGTGTGTTGCTGAACAGGTTTCAGCAGAGCTTCCAGACTAAGAAGGACTAGGAAGAAAGGTCTGATGACTTACTTCCGAAAACCAGCCAGTGGCTCACAACAGTCCAATCCCTAACCAATCCTGGAGATGGTACAGGACTGAGCAGTGTTTCGTTCTGTTGTGCATGGGGTCTCCATGACTCCAGGGCCAACTAGACGGCAGCTAACAACAACAACGATGACTATGGATGCAGTAAAAGAGTACTTATCACCCAACAGCACTGCAGAATGCTCTTGAAAGTTCAACCACAGACTCTACAGGGTCTGTATAAACCAGCAAGAACTTTATAGAAGCAAGCAACAACAGAAATACCCTGAATTCCTTTTATTTCAAAGATGTGATGTAACTTGAAATACAGGCAGTCCCTGGGCTATGAAGGAGATCCATTCCTAAGCCTGTCTTTAAGTCGAATTTGTAAGTTGGAACAGGTACAGTCGGTTCTCATTTAGCATCAGCTTTTTTTTTTTAATCAAATGTTTGTCTTAGTATATAGTATATATTTTACCTTTCCATGCATATAAAGGAGCCCTGGCGGCACAGTGGTTAAGAGCTGGACTGCTAACCAAAAGGTTGGCAGTTCGAATCCACCAGCCGCTCCTTGGGAACCCTATGGGGCAGTTCTACCCTGTCCTATAGGGTCACTACGAGTGGGAATCCACTCGACAGCAATAGGTTGGGTATGTATATAACTAAAAATTTTAATATAATAGGTTTTATGGCAGCCCATTCTTAAGTACAAGCTGTCCATAAGTCAGACGTTTGTAATCGGGGACTGCCTGTAATCTAATGTAGCCTTTATCTTTCATCATCTATTAAATTAAAAGCCTGAAGAGCCTATCCACGAGTCATTCGATGATATACCGGGTGCCAACCAACTTGCTGCAAGAGCTTCTAAAACCCAGTGACATAAAATAGAAGTCAAAACTTCTGTGATGCGATTTTTCCTCAATTAATTTCTTGACTTGCAATTCATTACAACTTGGTGATAACTTCATGACTTATAAATAAGTTTCCATAAACTCAAGCTGCTAGTGTCTGTTTAAAAGACTTTCAGAAGGCTTTCCCCATTTCTACTGCAATTAAAGAGAAAAAGAAAGACTAAGTTACCTTGTTATTAGGGCTATTTATGGTATAAGAAATCCATAGAAATACGAAGAGATGGCATCTCTGAAAGCCTCCATGAAGAAATGGGATCCCAAATTTGGTGGAAGCAAAGTTAATTGGACCTGGATAGGGAACTTCCACATGCAACTTGTTTCAGAATTCATATAACAATGAACCCTTTTTACCCTAAGGCTGCTGTTGTTGTTGGTTGGTCGCTGTGAAGTCGACTCTGACTCATGGCGACCCCATGTGTACAAAGTAGAACTGCTCCATAGGGTTTTCAAAGCTGTGACCTTTCAGAAGCACATCACCTTTCTTCCGAGGCACCTCTGAGTGGATTCAGTCATCCTTAAAGCTAAGTAAGATTTGGGCAACTTTCTTCTATTAACTGAGACTTTTTTTTTCCCCCGATTATGTGAATGTTTGGAGTATAAATTGTCCCAATCTGTATGAAAGAAGTCAGGAGTTCACAGTATTCAAATTCCTTGACACCCTTGCTCTGTCCTTTGAATTTATCCTCTAAAAAAGAATCTGAAATACAGGGAGAGAAACTAAAAGCCCAAAGATATTTATCAAAGCATTACCCCATATTTGTAAAACATTGGTAGCAACCTAAATTTTCAACAAAAGGAAATGGTAAAAATAAATTAGGATACAATCATATGATGGACCATTACACAGTCATTGAAATGTGTATATAAGTAAATTATTTCAGTTTATGAAGGTGACCCCTTGAGGTACTAAATGATGAATGTAAAGCTTTTAAATTTTCAGATGAAACATTCACATATTCATATACTTAAAAATCAGGAAAGATAGCTTAAAATAAGATTACAGAATTGAGACCAAACATATAGTTAATGTAACAATAGAAGTAAATAAGATAAACATATATTTTTAAAGAGAAAAAATGATTCTCAGATTGAATCAAAGACCAGCCTCCAACTATCTGTGATATACGGGAGATGTATTTAAAGCAAAGTGACTCAGACAGCAAAAGATAAGCAAACAAATTGAGTAGATGCAGAGAGAAAAAAAGAAAAAAGAGCGGGGGAGGAAAAAAAGACACGAGGAATACAAGTAGGACTCATGACAACGGTTTCAGGCAGGACTGAATTCAAGGAGAGAGGCATCAAGCAAGAAAAAGGGGGATTTTATTAAATAAGAATTGCAGTCCGTAAAACACAGAACTGTCCTGACTAATCTATCACATCAAAATAAAGCAAAAACTGAAGGAACTATTAAATAAATGATAGAAAAAATTCCAAACTAACACTTTAACTCAGTTTTTTCAACTCATGCTAAAACCTGTTGCCATCAAGTGGATTTGACCCATAGCGATCCTATAGGACAGAGTAGATCTGTCCCATAGGGTTTCCAAGGAGCGGCTGGTGGATTTGAACTGCTGACCTTTTGGTTGGCACCCGTAGCTCTTAAGCACTGTACCACCAGGGCTCCTAACTCATGCTGTTGTTGTTGTTAGGTGCTGTCAAGTTGTGTGAGCTTATTGAGGCTCTGAATTAATTAATAACCGAGAACATGCCTTCTTTACAAATACTTGTGGAACAATAGGTGTTTGTCATCAACTGTGACAAAGGTAAACTTCAACAACTTTCCAAATATTAAAGAAAATAAAAGCCATTCTGTAACCATAATAAGTAAAACTATAAAAGGATTATGAAAAGAGAAAACAAACCAAAAAATCCAACCCTGAGATTAAAAAGCAAAACAAAAAATTTCCTAAGAGAACACAACAGAGAGTCCCCTGACAGAGCAGGAGAAAAATGTGGAGCAGAACTCAAATTTGCATAAAAAGACCAGACTTAATGGTCTGACAGAGACTGGAGGAACCCCCGAAACTATGACCCCTGGACACTCTGTTAAAGAACTGAAACCATTACTGAAGCCCGCTCTTCAGACAAAGATAAGACAGGACTATAAAACAAGATATAATACGTGTGAGGAGTGTGCTTCTCAGTTCAATCAGATACATGAGATTAAATGGGCGGCCCTGTCCAGAGGCAGGATAAGAAGGCAGGAAGGGACAGGAACTGGTTGAATGGACACAGAGTATAAACGGGGAGTGTGGTGTCACATTGTGGGGATTGCAACTAATGTCACAAAACAATGTGTATAAATTTTTGTATGAGAAATTACCTTGAGCTGTTAACTTTCACCTAAAGCACACACACACACAAAAAAAAAACTGAAAATAGCAGAAAAGGAAAAAAAAAAAACTCTTCTAAGGAATTGTGTGTCTAAATGAAAATATAAACCAAAATGTCAGAATATCTAGAAAATAATGATAATGAAAACACTACTTATCAAAACCTACGGAATATGGCTATACTATTGTCAGCATGGAAACACTGGTGGAGTAGTGGTTAAGGGCTAGCAGGTGCTCCTTGGAAACCCTATGGGGTAGTTCTACTCTGTCCTAAAGGGCCACTATGAGTCGGAATACACTCAATGGCTATAGGTTTTGGTTTTATGGCCAGCATAAAAGAAGTTATTGATTTAAACACTTGCATTATATTTTTTCTTTATTACTAAAAATAAAATAATTAAAACATGTTGTTGGGTGCCATCGAGTCAATTTTCCACTCATAGCTACCCCATGTAACAGAGTAGAAATGCCCCATAGGGTTTCCTAGGCTGTAATCTTTACAGGAACAGATTGCCAGGTCTTTCCTTCAGCGGAGCTGCTAAATGGGTTTGAATCGGCAACGTTTGGGTTAGTAGCTGTCTTAGTCATCTAGAGCTGCTATAACAGAAATACCACAAGTAGATGGCTTTAACAGAAGTTTATCCTCTCACAGTCTAATAGGCTAGAAGTTAGAATTCAGGGCGCCAGCTCCAGGGAAAGGCTTTCTCTCTGGAGGAAGGTCCTTCTCATCAATCATTCCTTGGTCTAGGAGCTTCTCTGCACAGGAACCCCAGGTCCAAAGGATACACTCTATTCCCAGGTCTGCTTTCTTGGTGGTATGAGGTCCCCCTGTCTCTCTGCTGGTTTCTCTCTTTTAGATCTCGAAAGAGATTGGCTTAAGACACAACCTAATCTTGTAGATGGAGTTCTGCCTCATTAACGTAACTGCCTCTAAACCTACCTCATTAACATCATAGAGGTAGGATTTACAACACATAGGAAAACCACATCAGATCACAAAATGGGGGACAACCACACAATACTGGGAATCATGGCCTAGCCAAGCTGACACACATTTTGGGGGGGCACAAGTCAATCCATAACAGCAGTCAAGTACTTAACCATCGTACCACCCGCCCGCAAAAAAAACCAAACCCGTTGCCATTGAGTTGACTCTAACTCATAGCGACCCTATAGGACACAGAACTACCCCATAAGATTTCCAAGGAGCAGCTGGTGGATTCCAACTGCCCACCTTTTGACTAGCAACCAAGCTCTTAACCACTGTGCCACCAGAGCTCCTATGATTAAATAAATAGCTCAAGAATTTAGAAAAGGAACTACAAAATTAACCAAGGAAACAAGAAGAAAGGAATTAATAAATGTGGAAACAGTGACTAATAAATTAGAAAATATGAAAACCATGGAACTAAGAAACACAAGAGCTGGTTCTTTGAAAAGTAATAAAATAAAACAAGGCACCAGGTAGCCTAATCAAGAGAAATGAAGACAGCACAAAATTAGAAATGAGAATAGGGAACTAATCATAGATAGATGAGGGATTTTAAAAATTATGATTGTTTTTCACAATTTCATGCAAATAAGTGTTAAAACCTCGATGAAATGGTTATGTTCCTAGGGGGAAAAGTCATCCTAACTGACTCAAAAGAAAAAAAATCAAAAAATGAAATAGATCATAAGTGCACCCCTTACCCCACAAAAAAATGATTACGGATTTAAATATAGAAAATAAAAATATAAAGCCCATAAAACAAACAATAATACATGTGAGGAACATGCTTCTTCGTTTCAGCAAATATACACGATCAAATGGGCCACTCCTGCCCAAAAACAAGACGAGAAGGCAGGAAGGGACAGGAACTGGACGAATGGACACAGGGAACTTGGGGCGGAAAGGAGGAGCGCACTGTCACATTGTTGGGATTGCAACCAATGTCACAGAACAGTATGTGTATAAATTTTTGAATGAGAAACTAACTTGAGCTGTGAACTGTTACCTAAGGCACAATAAGATTAAAAAAAAAAGTTGAAAGAAATCTGAAGGTCCATCATTACAAGACTAATGGAATGATTGTAAGTGCAAACAATGGAATCCATTCAAAGTTTAAGTTAGGAAGAATCCAAGTTCTCCAGTCTTTTCTACCCGCAATGGACTCTCTTCACCAGGTTTCAATGAATTTAAAACTGCCTAGCATGGAGCTTGATTTGTGTGTGTGTGTGTGTGTGCGTGCACGCGCGTGTGTGTTTGTGCATGTGCTTGTGTGGGTCTGTGAAACAGAGAGAGCCTGAATCTTCTATTGTAATTGTTTTTAACTGCTGATTCTCTCATATCTTGCTTCTGGTTTTGCTAATGTCACTGCTAGGAATGGTGAAAAGAGGGTTTTTCCCAATGATGCTGTCATTTTCAAAATAGAATCTGGTGTTTCTAGAAGTTTCCAGGTCTCATGCTATTGAGGAACTTGGAACAGAGTCTCAAGAGTCTGGGAATCTTTGAGATCCTGGCAGGTGCCACACTCTAGCTGGTTCCTCCCCCCTTGCTTCTGCCCGTGTCTGTGTCCCAGAATGTGCACACACCCTTCAGCTGTCCTCCCACACAGATATGTCCCTTGCCTTCCTGAGGTTTTCTCTTGCAGCTGGGAAAGCCCACCTCCCTTGTCTTTCCAGAGTTTTCCTCTCAGAATCCCTGAAATGCAACATTAACCTTCGGAGTTTTCAGTGGTTTTAGTACATTCACAGAGGCATGCAACCATCACTGTTATGGGTTGGATTGTGCCCCCAAAAAGATACGTGCAAGTCTTAACCCCTGTACCGGCGAATGTGACATCATTTGAGGAAATAGGATTTTTCCTTGCAGATGTTATCAGTTAACTTAATGAGATCGTACTGGAGTTGGGTGGGTCCTAATCCTATATGACTGGTGTTTTATAAAGAGCAGAACAGACATGGAAAACAATTTACACCCACAGAGAAAAGACAGCATATGAGGACCCATCTACAGGCAGCCAAGGAACGCCAAGAAATGCTGGGGGCTACCAGGAAGGAGACAAAGAAGGATCTTCCGCTAGAGCCGACAGAGAAGATAGCCCTGCTCGTGTCCTGAATTTGGACTTCCAACCCCAGAACTGTGAGAAAATTAATTTCCCTTCTTCCACTTAGTGGTATTTTGTTATGGAAGCCCTAGGAAACTAAGATAAGCACCATAGTCAATTTTGGAACATTTTCATCACCCCAAAAAGAAACCCCACACCCATTAGTAGTCACTTCCCATTCCCTTCTCTCCCCAGTCCTTGGTAACCACTAATCTACTTTTATTGCTGTGGGTTTGCTATTCTGGATATTTCATCTAAATGGAATCATACAATATACGGTCTTATCTAACTGGCTTATTTCACTCAGCATATGTTTTCGAGATTCATCCACATTATACCCACCCACTGCCATCGAGTCGATTCCGACTCATAGCGACCCTATAGGACAGAGTAGAACTGCCCCATAGAGTTTTCAAGGAGTGCCTGGGGGATTTGAACTGTCGACCTCTTGGTTAGCAGCCCTGGCACTTAACCACTATGCCACCAGGGTTTCCATCCACATTATAGTGCTTTATTTTATTGCCAGATAGTATCCCATTGTAGGGAATTGCTGGGTCATAGGACAACTCTATGTTTTACCTTTTGAGGAACTGACAAATTGTTTTCCAGAGTGACTGCACCATTTTACATTCCAACAGCAGTGTATGATGGTAACGGTTTCTCCACATCCTCAACAATGTTTGCTATCATCTGTCTTTTTCATTATAGCCATCCTAGTTACGTGTGAAGTAATATCTCACTGTAGTTTTGATTTGTATTTCCCTGATGGCTAATGATGTTGAGCATCTTTTCGTGTGCTTATTTGGCCATTTGAATAGTTTCCTTGGAGAAATGTCTTTTCAGATCCTCATCACTTTTTAAAATGATTTGTCTAATTTTTCACTTGTTAACTACCTGCCCCCACTACCTCATAAGTCCCAGGAGGAGAGGCACCAGGATGCTTTTCTTCAGCCGTGCATACCCCAAACCCAATAAGCTATCTGGCACATGGTAGAAGCACATTAAATATTGTTGTAATCTCTCATGGATTGTATTAACATCCTCCTTACCATGCTAATTAGAGCCTATCAGAATAGCCTAATAAAGGGTCCATGCTTTCTAACTCTAGTTCTACTCTCTTCTGAGCTCATTAGGTTGTTCTACAACCTGCTTTTGTTCTTAGCTGCCATCAGGTCAGACCCTGTGCAGGACAAAGAACTTGGTTTGGCCTTTGTCTCTGGTTCCTTAAAATAGCCAAAGCAATAGCTCTTTGCTTTTCTAAAATGTTGTTGTTGTTAGGTGCCATCAAGTCAGTTCCAAGTCATAGTGACCCTATGTACAACAGAATGAAACACTGCCCAGTCCTGCACCATCTTCACAATTGATGCTATGTTTGAGCCCATTGTTGCAGCCACTGTGTCAATCTATCTCATTGAGGATCTTCCTCTTTCTTCCTAACCCTCTACCTTACTGGATGTCCTTCAGGGCCTGGTCCCTCCTGATAACATGTCCAAAGTACATGAGACCAAGTGTCACTATTCTTGCTTCCAAGGAGCACTCTGGCTATAACATCTTTCAAGACAGATTTGTTCATTCTTCTGGCAACCTACAGTATATTCAATATTCTTTGCCAAGACCATAATTCAAAGACATCAGATTTCCTTCACTCTTCCTTATTCATTGTCCAGCTTCCACATGCATATGAGGTGCTTGAAAATACCATGGCTTGGGTCAGGCACACCTTAGTCCTCAAAGTGACATCTTTGTTTTTAATACTTGAAAGAAGTCTTTTGCAGCAGATTTGCCCAATGCAATGCATGTTTTGATTTCTTGACTGCCGCTTCCATGGGTGTTGATTGTGAATTCAAGTAAAATGAAATCCTTGACTTCAGTACTTCCTCCATTTATCATGATACCGCTTATTGGTCCAGTTATGAGGATTTTTGTTTTCTTTATGTTGAGGTGTAATCCATACTGAAGGCTGTAGTCTTTGATCTTCATCAGTAAGTGCTTCAAGTCCTCTTCACTTTCAGCAATTTTATTTCAAAATTGTATTTCTAAAATAGACAGGCAATACTTAAAAGTAAATAAGTAGGGGCTACACAAGCCCCACCCTGGCAACAGGTCTCAGGAAGGGAGGGGGTACGAGGCAGGCATGCATATTCATTTATTGGATTGATCATGCATGTTTACTGAGGCTCCAGTAATGCATATACATGGAGGCCCCAATGACTTATATGGGATCCTAGAGGCTGGAGCTCTTTCTTTCAGGGCTTCCTGGATTTGGCGAGAACATCTGTGAACAGGAGAGGATGGAACGTCCCTGGGGACAATGAAAGCTTCATGCCAAGAACTCTCCCAGACCTCGTCTGATGTGTCTGTTTGCTTGTATCCTTTCTGATTGAAATAAATGCGTAACTATAAGTATAGGCGAAACCCTGGTGGAGTAGTGGTTAAGTGCTACAGCTGCTAACCAAAAGGTTGGCAGCTCGAACCCACCAGGTGCTCCTTGGAAACGC
Source organism: Elephas maximus indicus (assembly GCF_024166365.1). Lineage (NCBI taxonomy): Eukaryota > Metazoa > Chordata > Mammalia > Proboscidea > Elephantidae > Elephas > Elephas maximus. The sequence goes on from NC_064846.1 coordinate 166,822,869, forward strand.
TATAGGGCAGTTAGTTCTACTTTGTCCTATAGGGTTCCTATGAGTCAGAATCGACTCGACAGCAAAGGGTTTGTTTTGTTTGATAAGTATAGGTGGAAACCCTGGTGGCATAGTGGTTAAGAGTTTGGCAGCTAACCAAAAGGTTGGCAGTTCAAATCTACCAGCCACTCCTTGGATACCCTATGGGGCAGTTCCACTCTGCCGCTATGATTCAGAATCGACTCAACAGCAATGGGTTTGGTTTTTGGTATAAATATATTATAGGTAATAATCTCTGTGAATTTTGTGAGCCGTTAGTAATTAACAAACCCACAAGCAGCAGTGGGATTCTGACTTGGCTCAGGATGGCTAGTTCAGAGGAGGGCTGCACAGGCAGTCATAAGGACAGAGTCCTAATTCAAGAGGTGCCACTTTGGGTGGCTGGTGACGGAGAAATGCTGCACTGGCAGTCAGTGAAGGACAGAGTCTTTCTAGGTTGTGACCTAGTCCCTGGGGGCTAGAGGAAGAGAGAAGGAACTGGCTGGTCTGAAGGGCAGGAGTTACGCAGACTTCTGAGCTTATGGTTGCTCCCTGATGACCTGGCCTGGGTAGCCAGGGATGTTTCGACCTGACTCTAGGTGGTCAGGGTGAGAGAGAATGTGCCACAGAATAAGTGGCTGACAACAAGGATCCTGGAGATGTGGGAAGGTGAAGCCTAGATCCATTTCCATGTGGAAATCGGGATTCATACTGATCCTTGCCATGCAGTTAGTGATAAAGGTGGGGTTTGCCCACCTTGCCCCTTCAGTAGTGCCGTTAGTTACTAGCATCGTAGTCCCCAACTCATGGCAACCCCACACACAATGGAACATCTCCATAATCAGTTGAGGATAGGACTGCTGTGATCCATGGGGTTTGCATTGGCTGCTTTTCTTCCTAGTCCATCTTAGTCTAGAAGCTCTGCTGAAACCTTTTCAGCATCCTAGCAACACACAAGCCTCCGCTGACAGAACGGTGGTGGCTGGGCATGAGGTGTGTTGGCCAGGAATCGAACCCAGGAAGGTGACAGTTCTACCACTGAACCACCAATGCCTCACAACCTACTTAACCCAAAAAGCCAAACCCATTGCCGTAGAGTCGATTCCGAGTCCTAGTGACCCTGTAGGACAGAGTAGAACACCCCATACTTACTTAGACACTGCTGAAGATATAATCGTGTATTAATTCAAAAGAATAGCACAATATTTGAAGTCTCTGTGATTTAATAAACAATTTTGCAGATTGGAGAAACGTTTCCTTATGTAAGAGGAAACCGCTTCTAGAGAATGGAGAATTCACAGAGACTTAAATCCTTTTTGCTTAAAGACTACAGTTTTCCATGGTGATGAAGTATTTAAATGGCTACTGAGTAAACATTCAAAATGTAACTTCAGGAAAGACTCCACCCACCCGCAGTCTCTAGAGACCTCCAGAAATTCAAATTGAAGAAGCCTAATCTTTCTCATTTAATCACGGGTTAGTGGTTTTGTTATGGTCTAGCTTTTTGAAACAGCTATTTTGGGCGAGAGAGGAAAAAAAAAACTGCTGGCGGATTAATTTTGGGTCAGGAATTTCTACGTTTGTGGTTAAGAAAAGCCCTCTTGAACTCAAAGTAAAATGTCTATTTTTAATATAAATTTAATTTCACACCACGTATAAGATATGAGCTGTGTGCGTGTGTGTGTGTACGTGAAAAATATACACAGCAAAACATACCTCCTATTTAATCATCACTTTCTGAGCTTGTGTTTAACACTTGGACTAGCTGCCCTAGGAAACCTCTTTCTCATCTCCGTATGAAAGGACCGGCTTTCCCAGGAATGCTCTGTGCTTTTAGTCCACTAGCAGGACAGGCCTTGCCATTCATGTGGCTGTTTTGCCTATAACTTTGTAGCCTGATTCTTCTGGATGCCTTAGCATAGTGAGAGTTGAAGAAAAAGGGAGCGGATGAGGAAGGCATTCTAATTTTTTGTTTTTCAAACTAAAGTGGCTGTCAAGAGAGGGACCAGATGGAAAGCTAGTCACTTCCGCTCTGTCTCTGAGATCTTTTGTAGCTGAATTCTTGGACCATGCAAAGTAGTTCTGAAAAAAAAAACTTTTAAGCAAGAGGTTTTGTTCACTCCTGAAATCCAGTTACTCCCCCCTTTTTTTCTTACTTAATTGCAGAGACATTGAAAAGTGACTGAGATCACCCCAAGATAGGATTAAACCAAGAACCAAATGCGTTGCCGTTGAATGGATTCCAACTCATAGTGACCCTATAGGACACAGTAGAGTGATCTGGTAAGCTTACCTTGCCTATTGGATAATCCGCCCCTGGTCTGGGGTGAGCCTTATGACCCGAGCAGAGAAGCGCCCACCTAGCTCTGCTCTGCTCCCCCCTCCTCCCTTCTCCCTGGCCCTGCCTTGCCTGCTCATATGTTTGTGAATCATCCTTTGCTCCACTTCCAAATGAATGGACACTTCCTTGTCTTACAGTGGATACTCTAATCGCGGAGGAATTCTGTTTCTTTCTTTGCAGTAGGTCAAAGTTCAGCCTGCAGAATATTAATTCTGAATTTTGATCACTAGGGCCACTCTTCTACTCTGGATGTGCTATTTTCTCCTGTATACCTATTGCTGTTGAGTTGATTCCAACTCACAGCGACCCTATAGGACAGAGTAGAAGTGCCCCACAGGGTTTCCAAGGAGTGGCTGGTGGACTCGAACTGCCGACCATTTGCTTAGCAGCCTGAGCTCTTAACCACTGCACCACCAGGGCTCCCTTCTTTCAAACAGTGAAATCCTTAGCTCGTCCAGCTCTACAAATATGCATCCCACTCCTGCTTGAAGACGCTCCCTCCCCTAAATAACTATGGTGAATTTATGGACTTCGCTAGTTTTACCAGGAGCGCCTTCCTTAAGTATCTACTCCCTTGAAAGCTTAAGGAGGCACAGTTCTGCTCAAGCAATCAGTAGAATCAGATCTCTTGTTTGTAGTTCCAGGCTTCTTCCTACAATACCACCTTTGAGAACAACCACTGATCCCTTTTGTTTCCTACAGCCTAAGGTGCCCTTGTTGCCCCAGAAGATTGGTTAACTAGTTGTGTTTTAAAGAAACATTCAACCACAGGAGTCTAATCACAGGCCTTTTTAATTACTTCAGCTGGAAGGTACCAAAAAGTTTGAACAATACCATTTGCTTAACATAGAAAATCAGGTCAGTCCCAACTGAGCTCCGTCAGTGGATGAAACTGAAATCACGCCGACTGAATTTGTGCAAGGTCAGAAGAGTTTGTCCAGTTCAGGAAAAATCTCAGACTAGCTAGTTGTTTGGTATTACACAGTCCAAACATCTGGATGCCTGAGTTTTATGGAAAATGGGTGTTTTGTCGCTATTGTCTTTGTTTCCTTTTCTGGGGGGAAAAAGCAAAACGGTAATGATTCATACCCCAACATTCTTCCCAGGTTGGTTTGAAAATAAGCAGGATAAGTTCTGCCTTTGTCCAAAAAATTATTATGGTAAGTCCAAAGGCTTTCCACACATGCCTGGTGAAAACGCTCAGGATGACTTCCTGTCAGAACAGTGGACCTAAAAATTGGACCGGAATCCATTGTAACACCACAGCGGGCAGCCCAGTACCAGGTGACGGAAGGAGAAATATTATTATTCAGGATCAAAGTTAGGAATGGATCGACATTGTTTAAGCTACCATATGCTATTTATTTATTTACTTATCTATTGATCTATCAGCCACTTACCCCTCTCCCATATCTACTCAAATATTTAAAAAGATATCTGCTCAAGTTAAGATGTGCCCATAAAACAGAGTCTCTAGGATGGTGCTAACAGTTAATGTGCTTGGCTGCTAACCAAAAGGTAGGAGGTTCAAGTCTACCCAGAGGTGCCCAGGAAGAAAGTCCTGGCGATCTATTTCTGAAAAATCAGCCATTGAAAATCCTATGGCACACAGCCTTATTCTGACACACATGGGGGCACCACGAGTCAGAATCAACTTGACGGCAACTGGGTTTTATAATCACAGAGATGAGGCATTGGTGGTTCGGTGGTAGAATTCTTGCCTCCATAAGGGAGACCCAGGTTTGATTCTTAGCCAAGGTACCTCATGCACAGTCATCGCCTGTTTGTTAGTGGAGGCTTGCGTGTTGCTACGATGCTGAACAGGTTTCAACAGAGCTTCCAGACTAAAATGGACTAGGAAGAAAGGCCTGCGGATCTACTTCCAAAATTCAGTCAATGAAAACCCTATGGATCACAACAGTTTGATCCACAACCAATCATGGGGATGGTGATGGACTGGGCAGCGTTTAGTTCCACTGTGCATGGGGTTGCTATGAGTCAGGGGCCAATTCATGGGCAGCTAACAACAACAAAATAGCAGAGAGAGAGAACTGGGTGAGGGGATGGGCTGAATGTCCAGTTAAAATGTAAAATTCCTGTGATCCTGGTGTTTCTTCTTCTTTTTGTCTACTTGCATGGTGACATTTTCCTCCTCTTGCTTATCCCATGCCATTTTGTTTTGGCCAGAAAGGAGACTTTCCATCCTGACTACAGCAGACAGAACATATTCTCAGGGTTTCGCAAAATATGGTCCAGGAGCCACCTATATCAGGATAATCTGGGTGCATATTAAATAATGCAATATCTTGGGCCCTACCTCACACCTACTGAATACAGATTTCTGAGAGTAGAGCCTGAAAATCTGCGTATTAATCAAACTTTCCAGATTTTTCTACGTATACTAAAGTTAGAGAAGTGAAGTATCCAGTGTTTAGGCCAATATTCTTCTGTCAGGAGACTGACCTTAGCCTAAATGTCAGAGTATTATGAATTGGACCAAAAGCCAACGGCACCTTGTAGCTCCTCACTCTGCTGTCCAAGATGGTGGAGGGGTTGAAGGTGAGGGAGAGAAACAATCCCTCCAACTCTCTGCAAATGAGAGTGTGAAATAGGATGTGGGTAAGAGAACGAAAAAGCGAGCCACAGACTGAAAATATTCGCAAATCACATATCTGATAAAGGACTCACTCAGAATATTTAGAGAACTCTCACATTCCAATAATAAAAACAAAACAAACAACCCAATTTAAAAAATGAGCAAAAAACTCGATCACACACTTCACTAAAGAAGCAATGCAGGTGGCAAGTAAGCACACGAATTAGTCATGAGGGAACATCATTAGTCATTAGGGAAATGCAAACTAAAACCACAATGAAATGTCACTACAAATCCATTTAAAACAAAACAAAAAAACTGACAATCCGATGAGGATGCAAAGCAACTGGAAATCTTATACATTATTAGTGGGAATGCAAAATGGTATTGCCACTTTGGAAACCAGTTCGGACGGTTTCTTACAAGTTGAACTCAGTCATCCCATTCCTAGGTATTTACCCAGTAGAACCGAAAACACAGGTACACACAAATATCTCTTCATGACAATTTATAGCAGTGCTCTTCATAATTGCTCCTAACTAGAAACAACCCAAATGCCTCATCAACAGGCAAATGGATAAACATGCAATGGAATACTGTTCAGCCATAAATAGCACCGGTCCATGCAACATGAACGAATCTCAAAAGCATTATGCTGAGTGAAACCAACAAGAGATAAAAGAATACACACATATCGTATGATTCCAATTATATGACGTTCTGAAAAAGGCAAAGCTATAGGGACAGAAAACAGATGACTGGTTGCCAGGGATTGGGGGTTGTGGGGAGAAGATTGACTTCAGAGGAGCAAAGGGGAACTTTTTGGAGTGATGCAAATACTCTATACCTCAATTATAGGGGTGGTTCCATGACTGTATTCAATCTCAAAACTCATAGAACTGTACACATAAAAAGGATGAATTCGTAAGTAAATTATACCTCACTTACCCTGGCATTACCAAAAAACAAAAACAGTTTACGGAAGAGTCAAAGGGCCCTCAAAGGCATTTGCAGTAATAGGTAGACCATTTCTCAAATCAAAACCTAGTTGTGCCAGTGGAACTGAACTAAGAAGGAAGTGTTTTCGTGAAGAATATACTGGGCAAGGAACCTAAGTTCCCACTAGGTACTGACACCTGCCTTGTGAGGTTCCAGCAACAGAGGCATCAACGTCTACAATAAGACAGGTCTTTACCGGAGCCCGTGGCCCCTTCATCCTAAGCAATCCTGTCTGCCCTTTAGAATAAGAGAGAAATGACCTCCAAATCATGACAGATCCAATAAGGTATACTTTAAAACAACTCATACGAAAGCCAAGCTGCAGAAAAGCCACAGGAAAAACCATAGGCCCAGTCCCTGTCGCATACTCTTGAATGCTGACCAGCCCCACTAAGAAAACGAAAATCCGTTCTGAAAACTATTCCAGGACAAGTTCACCAGTCACTCTTAAAAAAGGCAAAGAACCATATGGAGAGGAAAACAAGGTGATACAGGACAATACAAGTTAGGTTTTTACTTAGAAAAATAGGGATAAATATTAAGGTAACCACAAAGAGGTCTAACAATTCCATAACTCAAAATAAAAACCAACAAAAACATAATGACTCAGCAAACATAAATTCAACTACTATGAAAATGAGGAACACACAATTTACAAAGAAAAATGTCTCAGCACAAAAAAGTAAGTGGAAAAACGAAATTGTCAACAACACACACAAAAAGGCATCAAAATGACAGCACTAAACACATAAAAAAAACACATACTTATCTATAATTACGCTGAATGTAAATGGACTAAAGGCACCAATAAAGAGACAGAGAGTCTCGGACTGGATAAAAAAAAAAACGATCCGTCTATATGCTGCCTACAAAAGACACACCTTAGACTTAGAGACACAAACTAAAACTCAAACGATGGAAAAAAATATATCAGGCAAACAACAAGCAAAAAAGAGCAGGAGTACCAATATTAATTTCTGACAAAATAGACTTTAAAGTTAAATCCAACACAGAGGATAAAGAAGGACACCACATAATGATTAAAGGGACAATTGACCAGGAAGATATAACCATATTAAATATTTATGCACCCAATGACAGGGCTGCAAGATACATAAAACAAACTTTAACAGACTGAAAAGTGAGATAGACACCTCCACAATTACAGTAGGAGACTTCAACACACCACTTTCGGAGAAGGATAGGACTTCCAGTAAGAAGCTCAATAGAGACATGGAAGACCTAATTACAACAATCAACCAACTTGACCTCATAGACTTATACAGAACACTCCACCCAACAGCTGCAAAGTATACTTTTTTTTCCAGTGCACATGGAACATTCTCTAGAATAGATCACATATTAGGTCATAAAACAAACCTTTGCAGAATCCAAAACATCGAAATATTACAAAGCATTTTCTCAGACCACAAGGCCATAAAAGTAGAAACCAATAACAGAAAAATCAGGGAAAAGAAATCAAATACTTGGAAACTGAACAATACCCTGCTCAAAAAAGACTGGGTTATAGAAGACGTTAAGGAGGGAATAAAGAAATCCATAGAATGCAACGAGAATGAAAACACTTCCTATCAAAACCTCTGGGACAGAGCAAAAGCAGTGCTCAGAGGTCAATTTATATCCATAAAGGCACATATACATGAAGAAGAAAGAGCCAAAATCAGAGAACTGTCCCTACAACTTGAACAAATAGAATCTGAGCAACAAAAGAATCCATCAGGCACCAGAAGAAAACAAATAATAAAAATTAGAGCTGAACTAAATGAATTAGAGAACAGAAAAACAATTGAAAGAATTAACAAAGCCAAAAGCTGGTTCTTTGAAAAAATTAACAAAATTGATAAACCATTGGCCAGACTGACTAAAGAAATATGGGAAAGGAAACAACCCGAATAAGAAACGAGATGGGCCATATCACCACAGACCCAACTGAAATTAAAAGAATCATATCAGATTATTACGAAAAATTGTACTCTAACAAATTTGCAAACCTAGAAGAAATGGATGAATTCCTAGAAAAACACTACCTACCTAAACTAACACAATCAGAAGTAGAACAACTAAATAGACCCATACCAAAAAAAGAGATTGTAAAGGTAATCAAAAAACTCCCAACAAAAAAAAAGCCCTGGCCCGGACGGCTTCACTGCAGAGTTCTACCAAACTTTCAGAGAAGAGTTAACACCACTACTACTAAAAAAAAAAAAAAAAAAAGGTATTTCAAATCATAGAAAATGATGGAATACTACCCAACTCATTCTATGAAGCCAGCATGTCCCTGATACCAAAACCAGGTAAAGACACCACAAAAAAAGAAAATTACAGACCTATATCCCTCATGAACATAGATGCAAAAATCCTCAACAAAATTCTAGCCAGTAGAATTCAACAACATATCAAAAAAATAATCCACCACAACCAAGTGGGTATGCAAGGTTGGTTCGATATTAGAAAAACCATTAGTGTAGTCCACCATATAAATAAAACAAAAGACAAAAACCACATGATCTTATCAATTGATGCAGAAAAGGCATTTGACAAAGTCCAACATGCATTCGTGATAAAAACTCTCAGCAAAATAGGAATTGAAGGAAAATTCCTCAACATAATAAAGGGCTTTAAGCCAACAGCCAACATCATTCTAAATGGAGAGAGCCTGAAAGCATTTCCCTTGAGAACGGGAACCAGACAAGGATGCCCTTTATCACCGCTCTTATTCAACATTGTGCTAGAGGTCCTAGCCAGAGCAATAAGGGTAGACAAAGAAATAAAGGGCATTCGGATTGGCAAGGAAGAAGTAAAATTATCTCTATTTGCGGATGACATGATCTTATACACAGAAAACCCTAAGGAATCCTCCAGAAAACTACTGAAACTAATAGAAGAGTTTGGCAGAGTCTCAGGTTATAAGATAAACATAAAAAAATCACTTGGATTCCTCTACACCAACAGAAAGAACATCGAAGAGGAAATCAGCAAATCAATACCATTCACAGTAGCCCCCAAGAATTTAAAATACTTAGGAATAAATCTTACCAAGGATGTAAAAGACCTATACAAAGAAAACTACAAAGCTCTACTACAAGAAATTCAAAAGGACATACTTAAGTGGAAAAACATACCTTGCTCATGGATAGGAAGACTTAACATAGTAAAAATGTCTATTCTACCAAAAGCCATCTATACATACAATGCACTTCCGATCCAAATTCCAATGACATTTTTTAATGTGATAGAGAAACAAATCACCAACTTCATATGGAAGGGAAAGAAGCCCCGGATAAGTAAAGCATTACTGAAAAAGAAGAAAAAAGTGGGAGGCCTCACTCAACCTGATTTTAGAACCTATTATACAGCCACAGTAGTCAAAACAGCCTGGTACTGGTACAACAACAGGCACATAGACCAATGGAACAGAACTGAGAACCCAGATATAAATCCATCCACATATGAGCAGCTGATATTTGACAAAGGCCCAGTGTCAGTTAATTGGGGAAAAGATAGTCTTTTTAACAAATGGTGCTGGCATAACTGGATATCCATTTGCAAAAAAATGAAACGGGACCCATACCTCACACCATGCACAAAAACTAACTCCACGTGGATCAAAGACCTAAACATAAAGACTAAAATGATAAAGATCATGGAAGGAAAAAATAGGGACAACGTTAGGAGCCCTAATACAAGGCATGAACAGAATACAAAACATTACTAAAAATGACGAAGAGAAACCAGATAACTGGGAGCCCCTAAAAACAAACACCTATGCTCATCTAAAGACTTCACCAAAAGAGTAAAAAGACCACCTACAGACTGGGAAAGAATTTTCAGCTATGATATCTCCGACCAGCGCCTGATCTCTAAAATCTATATGATTCTGTTAAAACTCAACCACAAAAAGACAGACAACCCAATCAAAAAGTGGGCAAAGGATATGAACATGCACTTCACTAAAGAAGGTATTCAGGCAGCTAACAGATACATGAGAAAATGCTCTCGATCATTAGCCATTAGAGAAATGCAAATGAAAACTACGATGAGATTCCATCTCACTCCAGCAAGGCTGGCATTAATCCAAAAACACAAAATAATAAATGTTGGAGAGGCTGCGGAGAGATTGGAACTCTTATACACTGCTGGTGGGAATGTCAAATGGTACAACCACTTTGGAAATCTATCTGGCGTTTTCTTAAACAGTTAGAAATAGAAGTACCATACAACCCAGAAATCCCACTCCTCGGAATATACCCTAGAGAAATAAGAACTTTTACACGAACAGATGTATGCACACCCATGTTTATTGCAGCACTGTTTACAATAGCAAAAAGCTGGAAGCAACCAAGGTGTCCATCAACCGATGAGTGGTTAAATAAATTATGGTATATTCACACAATGGAATACTATGCATCGATAAAGAACAGTGACGAATCTGTGAAACATTTCATAACATGGAGAAACCTGGAAGGCATTATGCTGAGTGAAATTAGTCAGATGCAAAAGGACAAATATTGTATAAGACCACTATTATAAGATCTTGAGAAATAGTTTAAACTGAGAAGAACACATTCTTTTGTGGTTACTAGAGGGTGGGAGAGGGTTATTTACTGATAAGATAGTAGATAAGAACTACTTTAGGTGAAGGGAAGGACAATACTCAGTACAGGGAAGGTCAGCTCAACTGGACTGGACCAAAAGCAAAGAAGTTTCTGGGATAAACTGAATGCTTAGAAGGTCAGCGGAGCAAGGGCGGGGGTTTGGGGACTATGGGGCTTAAGGGGACTTCTAAGTCAATTGGCAAAATAAATTCTATTATGAAAACATTCTGCATCCCACTTTGAAGTGTGGCGTCTGGGGTCTTAAATGCTAACAAGCAGCCATCTAAGATTCATCAATTGGTCTCAACCCACCTGGATCAAAGGAGAATGAAGAACACCAAGGTCACATGATAACTATGAGCCCAAGAGACAGAAAGGGCCACATAAACTAGAGACTTACATCATCCTGAGACCAGAAGAACTAGATGGTGCCTGGCCACAACCGATGACTGCCCTGACAGGGAGCACAACAGAGAACCCCTGAGGGAGCAGGAGAACAGTGGGATGCAGACCCCAAATTCTCATAAAAAGACCAGACTTAATGGTCTGACTGAGACTAGAGGAATCCTGGCCGTCATGGTCCCCAAAACTTCTGTTGGCCCAGGACAGGAACCATTCCCGAAGACAACTCATCAGACATGGAAGGGGCTGGACAATGGGTTGGAGAGACATGCTGATGAAGAGTGAGCCACTTGTATCAGGTGGACACTTGAGACTGTGTTGGCATCTCCTGTCTGGAGGGGAGATAGGAGGGTAGAGAGGGTTAGAAACTGGCAAAATTGTCACAAAAGGAGAGACTGGAAGGGCTGACTCATTAGGGGGAGAGTAAGTGGGAGTATGGAGTAAGGTCTATATAAGCTTATATGTGACAGACTGACTTGATTTGTAAACTTTCACTTAAAGCTCAATAAAAATTACTAAAAAAAAAAAAGCAAAGAAGATCAAGAGGCAGGTGATTTAGTTTTGTCCAGAAAAGACTATCTATACAACAGATGAGCAATGGGAAAAATATGTTTAAAAAGAAAATGGAAGGAAAGAAAAATAAAGGAAAAGAATTCCAGTCACCCTGTTTTTTTGATTGTTTGATGCCAAATTCACAGCCTGGGGAATTGCTATTCCTTATTTGCTGACTTGATCGAACCATTTGGTGTTGTATGCACATGGCCAGTTTTTTTTTTTTTTTTTTTTTTAGGAAGAAAGAGGCATAGGACATGATGAGGATTTCAGGGAAACCAAGTAAAAGATAAGACATAGACAGACTGAATCCCAGGAAAGGCAGGGGAAATTCTGTTAGAAAGGGCCAAGGAATGTATAATTGCACCAAGCCGCTATTTGGTAAGGCGGAAATTGCACTTCACAGGTGATGATTAAAATTTTAAGTAGCCCAAGGGGTGGGATGCTAGTTAATCTGAAAACAATCAAACACTGCATGTTATTAGAAAAATTGTGAAACACTTACTTGGGTGAAAGGAATCTAACTGTGTGAGTAACGGCTATTGTAAAACACACCTTTGCAGAAAGTCAAGCTTGGAAATTTCTCTCCTTTCCTTTTGGCATTCCGTCCTTAACTCTAGAGCCTCTTGACAGCACTACAGGGTCTTAAAATAGTTTCCCCTTCTCTGGTCACTTTTGCAAAGCTGTTTCAGATTTCTAGAATTCAGTGGCTCTCAAGTGGGAAGCAACTGGTCACTCAGGAATTCACTTCTGAAGGAAGCTGGAGGCTGGGAAAAGCAGGGTCTTTCTCTTTGTGCCCAGACGCCAGAGAGCTGTGGGTTTGCCAGGGAAATAAGACTTCTCCAAATACTCAGAAGGGAGTATTTCTATTTGTAAGGGAGTATAACAGAAGGATCTGATTGCCCTCATTCTACATATTCTACATACTTCTCTCGCTTCCTGCAGCTGTCATTTCAATCAAGGCTTCATTACAGAGCAAATTGTCCTCTTAAAATATTTGTTTTCATAGAGATTTTGCCTGTGCGAGCGTTGTAGTCCATCCCAATACCAGGAAAAACCAGTCTTAACAATTGGGAAAATGATATGAATATAAATGCGTTTATAGATGTGTGTTTGCTGCTCTTCGTGCCTCCTGACCTTCCAACTGTGTCTGTTGTGTTAGCTGCCATTGAGTCGACTCTGGTTCACCGGGACCTTCTGTATAACAGAGTGCAACATTGCCCGGTCCTGCGCCATCCTCACCGTCTGTGGTATGTTGGAGCCCGTTGTTGCAGCTGCTGTGTCGACCCCTCTCATTGAGAGTTTCCCTCGTTTTCGTTGACCCTCTACTTTACCAAACGTGATATTCTTTTCTATTGATTGATGTTTCCTGACGATGTGTCCAAATTAAGCAAGACAAACTCTACTTCTGATTTTATTAGCAATGCATACAGCGCAGGGCCAAAACCAGACCAAACCCACTGCAGTCAAGTTGATTCCAACTGACAGCAATGCTATAGGACAGAGTAGAACTGCCCCAAAGCATTTCCAAGGCTGGTGGCGCAGTGGTTAAGAGCTACGGCTGCTAACCAAAAGGTTGGCAGTTCGAATTCACCAGCTGCTCCTTGGAAACCCTGTGGGGCAGTTCTACTGTACCCTGTAGGGTCACTATGAGTTGGAATCGACTCGATGGCAACGGGTTTTTCTTTTTCTTTTAATCTTTACAAAAGCAGATCACCAGGTCTTTCTCCTGCGGAGCCATTGGGTAGGTTCGAACTGCTGACCTTTTGGTTAACAGCCGAGCACTTAACCACAGAGCCATGAAGGCTCCTTAAGCTCAGAGCAGAGCCACCCCATTTCCTTAAGGTAATACAGCGGGGGTAATTGGGAAACTAAGGCAGAAAGCTGGCCACTGCTTCATTTTTTTCTCTAAAATCTCTTTTCTTGTATCCAAATCAAGAAAATTGATACTAATTTCTAACTAAGTTAAACATACACCTTCCCGATGACCCAGCAGATTTTACTCCTAGACACACAACCAAGAGAAATGGAAGTATATACGTCCATAAAATACAAGAATGTACATAGCAGCTTTATTTACAATAGCCCCAAACTGGAAACAACCCAAATGTCCACCAATAGGAGAATGGATAAACGTTGGGTAGCACGTTCTGACAATGGAATAATACAGAACTGCTACTAAATAAATAAATAAATAACTGATCTGCACGACACGTGAATAAATCTCAGATACATTATGTTGAGAGAAAGAATCCAGGCACAAGAGTACATTCTGTACAATTCCCTTTATATGACATTCCTGAACGGCAAACCTAGTTTATGAGGATAAAAGTCAGGATATTGATTCACTGGGTGTGACTCGGGCGTGGGGAGAGTGGGAGTTAATTAAGTGAGAAGGGAGAGCAAGAGAACTTTCTGAGGTGATGGAAATGTTCTATATCTTGATGTGGGCAATGGTCACAGGGGTGTAAACATAGGTAAAAAAATTCATCGAACTGTACACTTAAGACGTGTGCACTTTACTGTATATAAATTATACCTCAACTTTTAAAAAAGAACACAGGTGGTGTCCATGTCCAGTGCTACAGGCCTAACAGAATACCTGGGAATTACTGTTAATAAGCATCAGATCTTTAAATTTTATTTTATTGTGGTAAAGTATAACAAAAAGTTTTCCACTTTATTTTTAAGTATACAATTCAATGACATCAGTTACATTCACTATGTTGTACAAATATCACTAGTCATTTGTCAAAGGTTTTCATCACCCCTAAGAGAAACTCAGTATCCCTTAAGCAATAACTCCCCACTCTTCCCTCTCCCAAGCCCCTGGTAACCACTAATAAACTTTGGTCTCTATGCATTTGTCTGTTCTAGATATTTCATGTACGTGGGATCATACAACATTTGGCCTTTTGTGACTGACTTATTTCACTCAGGATAATGTTTCAAGGTTCATCCATGTTGCAGCATGTATCAGAACTTCATTTCTCTTTAAGGCTGAGTAATATTCCATTGTATGGGTAGACTACATTTTGTTTATCCATTCGTCTGTTGATGGACACTTGGGTTGCTTCCACCTTTTAGCTGTTGTGAATAATGCTGCAATGAATGTTGGTGAACAAGTATCTATCTGTTTGTGTTTCTGCTCTCAATTCTTTGGGGTCTATACCTAGGAGTGGAATTGCCATGAGTCGGAATCGACTTCAAGGCAACCGACAGCAATGGTAATTCTGTGTTTAACTTCTTGAGGGACTGCCAAACTGTTTTCCACAGTGGCTGCACCATTTAACATTCCCACCAGTGATGCACGAGGGTTCCAAGTTTTCCATGTCCTCACCAACTCTTGTTATGTTCCATTTTTCTGATAATAAGCATCAGATTTGAGCTTCCTGACCACCAGGCCATAAAGAGACCTAAGTAACTTTCCTCATAGACTGGAAGGGGACAACATGCACTAACCATTGATTGAGCACCTATTGTGTGCTTGATACTGTGCTGGGGGCCTCGGGAGGCTGAACAATGAATCAGACAGGGTTCCTGACCCCAGAAACTTAGTCTAGTAGAAGATGCACCGCAGGCACACTGGTGACAAGAATTCAAGGGAGAAAATGATAGGTGGCCTCAGACAGGATTGGACCAAGCCCTGTGAATAGCAAATGATTTGCCCAACTTTCCCTGGGAATTGTTGACTGATGGAGGTCAAGGGCTGGCAGGCACCATGTTTTCGCAAGAGGGAGGATGCTTCAGTGGGAGAGTGGAAGAGGTAAGTGTGTTGAGGGAGGTGCAAAGGAGTCTCCATTCCTCCCTTGAATACTGCCCCCAAGGGGCTTTGGCTTTGTCTGTGATGTAAGGGTCTGCCCTTCAACCTCCACTGCACAATTTGGAGTCTCTTGGGGTGCCAGAGTGTTTCAGTGTCCTAGGGCTGCTGTAACAAATTACCACAAACTTGATGACTTAAAACCCAATTAACCAAACCCATTGCTGTCAAGTTGATTGCGACTCCTGGTGACCCTATGAGGAGAACTGCCCCATAGGGTTTCCGAGGCTGTCAGTCTTTATGAGATTGCCACATCTTTCTCTCATGGAGTGGCTGACAGGTTCAAACTACCAACTTTTGATTAGCAGCAGAGCGCTTTAACCACTGCACTACCAGGGCTACTGGTAACTTAAACAACAGAAATTTATTCTCTCACAGTTCTGGGGGTCAGAAGTATTCTCTCACAGTTCTGGGGGTCAGAAGTTCAAAATTGTTATCGCTGGGCCCAGATCAAGGTGTCAATAGGGCCGTGCTCCTTCTGGAGGCTCTAGGGGAGAATCTTTCCTTGCCTCTTTGAGGTACTGGTGACTGCCAGTGTTCCTTGGCTTGTGGCTGCCTCCATGGTCACATTGCTTTCTCCTTTCTAATATCCCTCTGCCTCCCAATCACATATGCAAAGATCACTTTTCCTTATGAGGTAATATTCACAGGTTCTAGGGATTTGTTGTTAATTTCCATTAAGTTGCTCCAACTCACTGCGACCTTATGTATAACAAGACAGAGCATTGCCCAGTCCTGCACCATCTTCATAATTGTTGGCATGTTCAAGTCCATTGTTGCAGTTATTGTGTAGCGACTTCAAACCTAGAGGGTTTATCTTCCCGCACTATATTGGATAATATTCTGTTGTGATCCATAGAGTTTTCATTGGCTTATTTTCAGAAGTAGATTGCCAAGCCCTTCTTTCTAGTCTCTCTCAGTCTGGAAGCTCCACTGAAACCTGTTCACTATGGGTGACCCTGCTGGTATTTGAAATGCCAGTGGCATAGCTTCCAGCATCACAGCAACATGCAAGCCAACGCAGTAGGACAAACTGACAGACGGGTGGGAGATTAGGACCTGATATCTTTGGGGCCATTATTCAGCCTAGCACACAGGACCTGCCCGAGCTTCAGTCCTGACGCCTAGAAAACAGAGGCAAACACTGACCTCTCTCTGTGGGGAAGAAAGATGCAGTCAGTTAAACCTCGTGAGCATGGTTCCGCCTTCTCTCTCTCCACCATCTGCCTTTGGTACAGGGGCTGCTGGCTTCCTGGTTGCAGAATGACTCTTGGAAGAAGCCCCAGACCGAACTTCCTCAGAGCCGTGGGTGGAATGCGCTGAACCAAGACTCTAGAGCAGGGTTTCTCAGCCTCAGCACGTGACATTGGGGCCAGATCACTCTCTGCTATGGGAACTGTCCTGTGCATTGTAGGATGTTGAGCAGCATCCCTGGCCCCTTGATGCCAGTAACAATCCCCAACCCCAAACTGTGACAACTCAGGTATTACCAAAGATTGCCAAATGTCCTCTGGGGGGCCATATTACCCCGCTGAGCACCGCTGTTCTCCAAGATGGAGGGGGGGCCTCTTTGTAGTCTCTGGTGAGCCTGGCCTGCCTTGCCACCTCTTCCCCTCTCTCTGGGTCTCCCCAGTTTTGAGAACACAGATAAATCATGTTGTTGGGTCTCTGCTCCAGCCCCTGGGTCCTACCCCTCAGTCCTACAAGCCTCTGTTCTTGGCCACGAATTTAAGAAACCATCCTGGTGGAGTAGAGCTTCGTGGTTAAGAGAGAGAGGCTTTGGCATCCCAGTACTTGGGGTGGAATCCTAGCTCCACCTCTTATTAGCTGGGGGACCTTGGGCAAGTTAAGCATCTCCTCTGTGCCTAGTTTCTTCATCTGCAAAAGTGGCCAACAGTGGGATCTCCTTTCTGGGGTCTTGGTGGACAGTACATATAAACCAAAAACCAAACTCACTGCCGTTGAGTTGATTCTGACTGGTAGCAACCCTGTAGAACAGAGTAGAACTGCTTCACAGCGTTTCTGAGGCTGTAAATGTCCACGGATGCAGACTGCCTCATCTTTCGCCCATGGAGCAGCTGGTGGGTTTGAACCTCTGACCTTTCGGTTAGCAGCTGAGTACTTAACTACTGCGCCACCAGGGCTACTGCTATGTATAAAGTGGTCGATAAATATTCAGTTAAAAATATAGTGAGGTTTATCAATTTGTCTCTTTTTTCTTGATCCTCCTTAAGCAATCCTTAAGAAAAAACCTCAAAGCATGTATTTATTTCCAGAGATCTCTGAGAAACAGATCTCCTACACATCATAGACAAAATACATTAATGCAAGTGGCATTTATCTTAATAATCTGGTGCTGCCATAACAGAAATACTGTAAGTAAGCGGCTTTAACAAACAGAAATTTATTTTCTCACAGTTTAGGAAGCTAGAAGTCGAACTTCAGGGTGCTGGCTCTAAGGGAAAGCTTTCTCTCTCTGTCAGCTCTGGAGGAAGGTCCTTGTCTCTTCAGCTCCTGCTTCCTGGTTCCTTGGAGATCTCTATGTGTCTTGGCATCTATCTTCGCCATCTCTACTCCGGCTGGTTTGTTTAATCTTTTCTATCTCAAAAGAGATTGACTCAAGATACACCCTACGCTAATCCCATCTCATTGACATAACAAAGACAACCCATTCGAAATGGGATTATAACCACAGGCATAGCGGTTAGGATGATATACAGCATATTTTGGGCAGACACAGTTCAACCCATAACAGCATTATGTTTTTCAGTATCTGCGTAATCTCATAAACCACTTCTGGCTATTTTTTCACGGGATGAAAGTTAGTTTCTGTTTTCTATGCATTTTCATGTAAATATTGTAAAACTGACAATTGAAGCTTTTTTTTAAATAAAAGTAAAATATAAATCTTCCTCACTGGCTCCTTTCTTTGCTTTGAAGCTACCCTGTAATTTGGCAGGCGCCTCCAAATGCATAAAGATAAGACTTCTTTTGTAACAGGGAGAGAGCCTTGCTTTTTCCCAAAGCCTTGCTTTTTCCCAAAGCCTTGCTTTCTCCCAAAGCCTTGATTTTTCCCAAAGCCTTGCTTTTCAAGTGCATATATTCTAAGTTTAGTCAAATGAAGCAAGATCTACAGCCAAATATGGGCAGAACATGCTCAGAAACCTCAATTGTGATTGGCTTTTAACTTTGCCCCAAAAGAACATTGTGGTTTAAACGTCTTCGGTGTCCCAGGAAGTCTCGAAATTAACCGAATGGTCTTTCAAACTCTTCCTTGATATTTAAACCAGGGCCTGGGCATGCTGCTATTGGTGGCTGGGGGAGCCAACATTAAGTCTGGGTTTACATTTTCAACCCTTGCTTGACAGAATATAATTAGAGGAGAAGCCGCACCCCAGTGTCGGTAACAAATAATAATTGAGTCTCAAGAGCTTTCGATCCCAGCTTTGGGTTGGGTTTCAGTTTTCTTTCTTGTCATGCCGCCAATTTGTACTGCTGTCAGCGGACCAGCTTACACACTCTGAAAAGCAAGCTACAGCTTGGCCAGTTTGAAAAGACCCATTGAAAGCCTGGCGCTTGTAAAAGGCTGTGGGCAAGGTAGCTTCAGCTGGCCCCTCCAGCGATGGCCTAAGATGATAAAATGCTTTGCCGCTTACATTTTGACCAAGTGTTTTAAAACACTGGCGTTTGTTCCAGGCCTTGTGTAATTCTTTGTTATCGGCAACACAGGCGCTCTTTTTTCTCTTGTGATCAGATCATGAGTCTCTTGCACAACCACCCCAGCAGCACTGTGAGGGTAAAGACTATTAACCCCAGCCTGGTTTAGGTAGCAAGCCGAGGCCTCATTAGATAGCCATCTGGGAGCGACAGCTGGGACTCCAAGCCCGTGGCTGGATCTGCCTTATCAATCACTCGCACACTCTGTCAGAAGTCCTCTCTCCTGAACCTTTGATAAACAGGAACTGGACCACAACTATCCCTGGGGAAGCCGAGGGCTATTATTATCCCCAGTGGAAAAAGAGACAATGATGAAGCCGGTGCTGGCCAGAAGCAGATGAGACCCAGGGAAGTCACCCCTTCTGGCCCACTGTACAATGTGCACCATGTGACCTCTAAGGTCGTCTTGGACATCCTCTTTCCTTTTCCGTAAGAACCAAGCACATCCACACGTGGACTCCACTTACTGAAACCTCAAATCCTAATTGGCTACCCTCTCGTGAACCCTAACTTGGATAGAGAAGTGTAGGTTTGAGGGACATGAGGGAAATTTTAGATAAAGTGTATGTGTCTTTACAAGTTCAAGTCGAGTGCATTATGTGCTGGTATGTCGAGTAAAGGTTAGTAGCTCGGCCAAAATGGTCCTTGAGGGTCATCTCCTTCTGGGACAACCCTGGGAAGCACCTTCAGCTCCACACCTGACCACAGTTTTCCTCCCGGATTTTTAAATCCTAGCTATGGGGCTGATCTGTGCCTTTTACTCCCACTTTAGATACTTCGAGGGTACTATCTGTCCTCAGTAAAGTGATCTTTTGATAATGGAAGTAAAGAAAATCTTACGTGACTGTAAACTGGTCTAGCAGTTTTGGAGGGCAGTTTGACAATGTGCATCAAAGGCCTTAAAAATATTTACATCTTCTACCACAGCCTCCACTAGACTGAGTCCGGTACAACTAGATAGTGCCCAGCTACCACCACTGACTGCTCTGACAGGGATCACAATAGAAGGTCCCAGACCGAGCTGGAGAAAAACGTAGAACAAAATTCTAACTCACAAAAAAAGACCAGACTTGCTGATCTGACAGAGACTGGAGAAACCGTGAGAGTATGGCCCTGGAACACACTTTCAGCTCAGTAATGAAGTCACCCCTGAGGTTCACCCTTCATCCAAAGATTGGACAGGCCCATAAAATAAGACGGGACTAAAGGGGCACACCAGCCCAGGGCAGGGACTAGAAGGCAGGAGGGGACAGGAAAGCTGGTCCTAGGGAACCCAGGTTCAAGAAGGGAGAGTGTTGACATGCCACAGGGTTGTTAACCAATGTCATACGACAATATGTGTACTAACTGTTTAATGAGAAACTAGTTCTGTAAACCTTCATCTAAAGTACAATAAAAAAATAATAAAGTAAGGTAATAAAAAACAAACAAGAAAAATATTTACACCTTTTGTCCTGAAAATTTTATTTCAAGGATCAGATGGCTAGATCAATATTCAGGGATAAAATCTAAGATCTGTGGACAAAGATGTTCATTGCAATGTTGTTTATTGTGGAGAAAAATTGTAGACCTCTTAAATGTCCAACAACAACAATTTTTGAAAAATATATGATATATTCTTACAAGGGACATGGCCATTAATAATTATGTTGTAGGATAATGGGCTAATATGGCTAAAATATCACATAACATGAGAAAAAAGAGGATATGAAATTGAATATCCAGAATGACCCTGGTTTGTATAAAGAGATAAATGTGTTTATGAAAATATGTATAGGCAGAGAGAAAAGTACTGAGAGATACATTAAAATATTAAAAACTTTGGCTAGTTGAAAATGAGGTTTATCATCGTACTTTTCTATATTGTTCAAATTTCCCACAGTTATTAAGCATTTTTCATTTATGAAAATAATATCCCATCCAAGCTTGCTGATTCTAAATTAATTAACTAATTAATTGAGTGAGGGAAAGGCAATGTGCTAATAGCCCAGTTGACAAGATGGAAGCTCGAATGTCAGTCCTGAGTGCATCCTGAACTTTCTCCACTGCTTTGCTTGTAAACAGGTCATTATGGTTACAAAAAACATGAGCCATGCAAAAAAGCCCCTACTATCATACTCAGTAATAGTGACTAAAAAGTTTGCCCAGGCAAGTTGAGAAGGAGGCGGAGGCAGAACATCCTTGCTCTCACAAGCAATGGGGAGGTGGGGGTGGGGTGGCATTCGCCCAAGTGATTGAGAGAACCCAGAAACTCCCAGCTGCCAGAGCAGAGAGGGGGAAAAAGAGGAGGCCAGAGTGGCTGGGGTCTGGTTGAGGCATTCTCTAGTCTTCTTGAATTGCCACAGGGAAAGAGAAAGCCCTCAGCAGCCTGGGCCTCTCAGTGCACATTTAAGCAAATACTGCATAGAGTGTGAGGAGGGCCGGAAGGCCCCAGGCAAGTGTCTATTTTAGAACGTGCAGCCCAGGCCTTGAGTGCTCTTCTATCTTCAGGAAGCTGCCCACCTTGTGATCAGAACTTCGATACAATTGACCACAGGCTGACCACCTGCTTGTCCTTAATAGCACTAAATGTGTGTCCACTGTAGTTTGTAAGAGAAGCCTCAGCCACTCCTTAGCAGATACACCGAGCTAATTTTTGAGGTCTCATATGAACTTTACATGAGTTCATGTTCTCTTCCAAGCTCTCTAGTGGTTTCCAGTTATTCCTTGATTGGTATTGAACTCAGTAGGAGAGGCCACAAGCCTTCTGGCCTCATGAACCAACCCACCCACGCCAATTCCATCTGCTCCATCTTGGAGACCCACCTTGCCATTGGTTAACCATGCTTCCCTATCTCAGACTGCTGCTTCTTTGGACCTCCGCCTGCCACACCACAGTGCTTTCAGCCCCGGAGATGTCTCAATTCCTCCACAAAGCCTAGATGGGCTGGCTAAAGCAGATCTACACAGGCTCTCTACCATCTTGTAGTATCTACATACTGGTAGAGCGTTTTATAGATGTAAAGTAGTCATGAATACCTTGAAATACAAAATCTACATTCTCCTTCTTTCTCCTAGCCTGGAAATAGCATAAAGGCAATGAAGCCCATTCTGTGCAACCCTTCTCATGAGCCAAATGAAACAGGAAGTTTCAGGGGGAGGGGTTCTCGCAAGCATGTGCTAGATAGCTACGGTTTCAGTGCAACAGCCAGGTAGATTTTGCAGCCAGAAACGTTCCCACAAGATACCCTTCATGTCTCCTGTCTAACTCTAGTGTTAGTTAGATGCGATGCCTTTTGCACTTTGACAAAGCTCATGTGATTTTTCATGCTGTACTTGCAATGCCTGAAGGTACTGTGAGAAGGATGATGACCAGGACCCAGCTGAGGAAAGCCCCGCATGGAAGGCCTCATCTCAGCTGCTCTTAAAGAGCCCTCGAATTGAGCCATTCTCCTTGAGCTAGAAACCCCTCCGGCTGCTAACGAGGAGGAGGAGCCCAGCTCAACTAACACAGCTGAGCTATCCCTTTTGGAAAATGAGGCTAAAAAGAAATACTTTTCAGCTTCCCTCCCTCCTTAATCAGTATGATTTGTCATGACTGAACAAGCTTTAATGGAGAGCTGGGGAAGGCCCTAAAGCCACGTCTAAGATGCTCCTAGGAAGTACACTTTCAGATCCCAGCGGTCTTGGGTCCTTCCACAATTGAGGACGTGAGCTCGCAAGCTTTGCACGCAGGTTACACTTCATTATGGGAAAAGACACACGGACACACACAGCACCTCTTGCACCATTTATTTCAATTGCAACCACACTGCAAGATGATGTATCTTGCACAAGGGCACTGTGGATAGAGGGGAAGCCTTTGTAAATATTTATATATTTCCACATTGAGTTTTTTTGTTTTTTTTTTTTTTACATTAGACAGAGGGTTAGTCAAGGAAACAGCTGGATCACATGATCTCAAATGGAAGGATGGTTTCTCTTCCACTCCTTCTCCATTCCTCCTCTCAAAGTCACCTTGATAAACAACCCAAATGGACCTGGTAAACACACAATAATACCCACTTAAAAAAAATCGCCTTTTACAGCCAATTCTCGATTGTCTAGCTGCAGCTTCATGGTGGCCTGCCTTCTGAAAACTCCCAAATAGCCTTCTAGGGAGTCCCTGGATGGTCAAATGGTGAACGCATTCAGCTGCTAGGAAGGGTTGGTGGTTTGAGTCTACCCAGCGGCACCTTGGAAGAAAGACCTGGCCATCTACTTCTAAAAAAATCAGCCATTGAAAACCCTATGGAGCACAGTTCTACTCTGACACGTAGGATTGCCATGAGTCGGAGTCAACTGGAGTGGGCAACTGTTTTTTTAAATAGCTTTCTAAACCCACAATTTTTTTGTCATCGTATTAACCTTCTTTCTCACCAAACTGTTACTGACATGAAAATAAATAAATGAATGAATAAATGAAAGGGGCTTGGGATTCACTGCCCTTGCCCTTCATGTCCCATCTAAATTCAAGTCCAAGAAGAGATGAGAAGTCAAGGCAGAGTCTTGGGTAACCAGACTGTAAAGCCGTCCCTGAATAATTGAAAGCAGCTGCAGAAAGAATAGTCTACAGAGCCAGGTGGGAGGGTGTGGGCAGGAGAATCAAACTGGCTGAGAAACCAGCAAAGCCTGCCCTCCCTAGAGCCCTGTCAGCACAGCGTAGGCTGCATCTTTCTCTGCATGCTGCCTGCCTGCTGGGTGGCATGGCTTCCGGCAAGAGACTTTCTATAGAGGAAAAACCATGTAGTGATTTCTAGCTCTTGCCCCGTATTTTCTCCTGTTCTCAGTTTTCAAGACTTCCTCATAGAAAGTCCACTGGATGCTTAGATACCGCCCTGTCAGGCCATCTATCTTGCATACAGGCTTACTTGGAAAACTCTAAATTAATTGATTTTCAGACCGATGGTAAGATAGAGATATTACCACCCGAGGGGATCTGCCAAGGTCAAATTCGACACAGAAATAGCCAACAATTATATAAATATCCAATCCCAACTGTTACAGAATAAAAACTAAATTTAGATGCTGGGGAAACAATTCTCCATCATAAATTTCTTGGAATAACTTACTCTGATGAGAGAAAGAGGGCCTTAATTATTTATGAGCCTTCTCCAGCAGATACTAGTCAATATTTTCTCTGTTGGGTTAAATAGCAAATCCACAGTTTTATGAGCCATCACTGAACTAATTCTAATGCGGCCAAAATTACTGAACAGAAACATTGGGTGATTTGGTGGAAATCACCATGGTCAGGCTGTCCTTAATTATTTTTGTGCTATTGTTTCTAAAGTTGAAAGTGACCCTGGAGATCATAACCCAGCACCTTTGTTTTACAGATGAGGAAACTGAAGACCAAGGCCACGCAGAAGTGGTGGCACCGATTGTTCTAAGCCCCCAAATCTCCTGATTACCCAGATTCATGCTCTTTGCACAGAACTCTCCAAGCCTTGGACAGGACTTTCAGTATTAACATTCTCTGAAGTTCCTGGGCTTCATATTTCAATAACGATCATCAAGTTTCCTAACTAGGAAAAACAACTGAAGCTCAATTTCCTCTTCTGGCCGAGAGAATAAAAGAGCAAGGAGCTCAGGGCTGCTGAAACAAGCATTGTTTTATTGGGCATGGATATCTAGTTTATGTATATATATGTATGTATGGATGGATGGAGCCCTGGTGGGGCAGTAGTTAAGAGCCACAGTTGCTAACCAAAAGGTCTGTAGTTCTAATCTACTGGCGGCTCCTTGGAAACCCTATGGAACAGTTCTGCTCTGTCCTTCAGGGTTGCTATGAGGCAGAATTGACTCGATGGCAATGAGTTGTATACATATGTGTGTGTGTGTGTGTGTGTGTATCCCTTATTGCCATGCATCTAGAGCCAGCTGTAGCAAAAAAAATTCTAACCTTTCTCCACCTGAAACGATAGAGCAACAATCAAACTAGCTAACTTTTATTTTAAAAGGCTTTTTATGTGTTGTCATTTCAGGGAGTTTAGCCAAGAGACACTAATGCAGCTATAAATTTTTATTATTACAGTGGTCTCAATAATTTTACTGGGCACATAAGAGTCTCTAGAGATGGCAGAAATTACAGTGAGACACATTTAAGGAGATTGCTTACTGAGTCGTGTTTTTTTTTTTTTTTGTCTTTAAAGGCCATGCTCACATTTATTCAACAATTTGCTGTGGGGTGGGAAAGAGGACGAAGGCAAGATTTCTAACTGGGTTGCTTGGTTGTTTTGTTTTATAAAACTGTTCTTCTGGTTAATTCCACCAACTGAGGGATGTTCCAAACAGGTTTCTGTTTAGGATGTATGTGAGATGAGGTTTTCTCAGCCTTGGCGCTATTGGCATTTGGGATTGGAAAATTCTTTGGTGGGGGTGGGGTCCTGGCCATTGTAGGCCCAGGGCATCCATGGCTTCTACCCACTAGATGCCAGAAGCACCTCATCCCCCACAGCCCCACCCCCAGTGTGACGACCCAAAATGCTCCCAAGATCTCCGTATACCCCCTGGGGGGGCAGAATTGACCTCCGGTGAGAACCTCTGGGGTAGGGGAATATTTGGAATTCTCACCAAGTTTCACTGAGCAAGGTAAGAGCTCTAGGAGGAAGTGGCTTCTTTGGATATTGCTTGTTTTATGTTCCAAGGACATATACAAAATCCTAAATGATGACATCTGCCTCACGCCATCACTAATCCTCCATCGGACCCTCCCTGTGGAAACCCAAATGCATGCTATTTGAGAGTGTTTAGGTTATAAACCAGGAAGGCATTCGTATCGACTTGCTTTGCACCAAATTAAGGAAAGTCATTTTTCTTTCCCCATCAGGGCACAATTCTACTGTTTGTTGCAAGACATGGGTATGCGTGTGGCTTGAGAACTCCAGTGTCTTTTGCAGGTCCCTGAACTGGCCAGTTCTGCCCCACAAATGCAGTGGTTTCCTCTGTGGCTGTGAACAGAGCATCCTGCGGCACGACAGTCACCAATAGCAGGTCATGCTATTTTTGCACTCTCTGCAGTGACAGCATTCACAAAGAATCCCACCTCCCCTCTCCTTCCTGAGCTTGTCTCCCTCAAATGGAATCCATATGGGAGTCATACAAATAGATGCCGGCCCAATGGAACCTGGAATCCCAAAGCATTCCCCTAAGCAAAATGAGAGGGGGGCCGGTGCCACAGGCGCTCTCCTATCAATCAGAATTCGGCACGATATCGGAGATGCCAGATAAATTCTGGTAACCTGACACTCAATTTCCTTGTGCTTGGAAGGCACAGATGCACAGACTGACATTTTTCAGCTTTAATGCCAACGTTAGAAGAAGAGCCATTCCACTTCTTGTTTGCCTTTGCAGCAGAGAGCAAGATCTCTCCAAATTCATGGAGCCGCCCGCCCCTTTTGCATTTAAGCTTAATGCCTTTACACTCGTGATGCTGTTTTCTAATCATGGAGCTCCTTGTGCAAGGTCTGTGTGCAAGAGTCTGCGGCTTGGCTTTCCGAGAGCAACTTCCTGCTCCTGTATAAAAATATTTCAGGCCGAGATCTATTTCTAAATTCTTGTCCTTTCTTTTCTCTCTATTCCCCCCTCCCCACACACCCCATACTTTCACTCCCCCTGTGATAGATCTAGTTTTCTGGCTTTAAATATTCATATGTGTGTTCTTTGGACCTCCAAGGTCACCATCAAGGCCTTGCACGCACACATTTGATAAATAAACACAACTGAGGAAATAGGTTTTTATGTTCTTCCCTCCCTGACCCTGAATAAAAAGCCATAGCAACCCAAATAGGTCCCGGACACAAGGTCAGCATAAAAAATAAGATTCATCTCCCAGTAGAAAATGTTTATAATCCTGAGACCTATAATTAATAACGTTCAACCCAAAGTTCCTCCTCCGCGTTCAAAACTCGAGCAATTTGTGAGAAAGGAGAAAAGAGAGCCGGAGGGAAGAGGAATTTCTGAACTGAAAGCTTCAACTTCATACTAAAGGAAGTTTTGGGCCTCCCTGGTGTTTAAATATTGGCAGAAAAGAAAAAGCTGTTGTGATGTTTTGCTGTTAGATTTGCCACTCCATCTTCCATCCGTATTTCCTTCAGAATCCACTTCATCAATCTGTTTGACCGTGCAAGTCTTTGTTATTTGATTTTATGGACTTTTTTTTTTTAATCAACACAAATTGAGCCCAGAATACAAAATCATACTGAAATTTACCTTTGCCAGTAATTTTTCTTAATTAAAAACACACACACTCCACCCCATTTTCAGCCCTTTGCAGTTTAGAAAGCAAGCTTCTCTTTAATATATAATAATATATATTAAGCAAGGAAGGAACAGCATTTGTCTTATGCAAGATTTTATTTGATTTTTGAATTGAGGTGAAAAATGGAAGCACTGCCCCATGAATCAGGATCCTCCACGTACAACAAACCGACAGGAGGGCGGTGGAAAATAGAGAGGGGAGGGGAGTGTAAATTACAGGTATTAAACTGAATTACAGTATATTTGAGCTCCCAGGAACCGCAGTTACGACCCTGTCCTTTTTTTTTTTTTTTTTTTGGTACAAATACCACATACAATGTTGTACCTTGTAATTTGCTGATGTTATCACTCACAAATGTTCACTCACAGATGTTCTGTTATGATTTATAAAGATGCTGATAATAAAAGGCATTAATAATGAAAACTAAAAAAAAAAAGAGGTAACCGACTTATGTCAGAACGAAATTACAACAGAGTTGTAGGAAGGGATGTAAATCGGGGACTACCTACATATTAAAACGTCTGTGTCTCTTTTATTTCCTTTATGAAATGAGGAAAATAACTCATGTCCTCCATAGGTCATGGGACTGTGACGATCCATGAGATAAAGCGAGTGAAAAGCTTTGAAAATTATCTAGTACCATCTTAGTGTGACTGATAACCCTAGTAAAAGAGATAACCAGTAAAAAGAGGGAGAGTTACCATTCTTCAATACCTTCTCCTCTCTCCAAGCCTGTTTGAACGTGGGAGACTGGCTCACTGCTATCAATCTATAATCTGTGGCTTTTAATTTTTAAAAAAATTTTAACATGAGTTGAGGTTAATAGATTTTGATTTTAAGGAGCCCTGTGGCACAGTGGTTAAAACACTCGGCTGCTAACTGAAAGGTCAGCGGTTTGAACCCACGAGCCGATGGATGGGGTGGGGGGAGAAAGACGTGGCAGTCTGCTTCCGTAAAGATTACAGCCTTGGAAACCCCGTGGGGCGGTTCTACTCTGTCCTACAGGGTCACTATGAGTCAGAATTGACTCCCCAGGAAAGGGTTTGGTTTTATATTTTTATTTTATTAAATGTAGAAGAGATGTGACATAATCTTTTAAAGTATGTTTTTGTTTATAACTAATAAGCACATGGTGATCCTCCATGTATACGCCACCCAGCTGAAGACACAGAACGTTATCATTGTTCATGTGATGCCCTCTGGGCCCTCTTCCTTCCCCTCTCAGAAATAAACCACTATCGCTTATTATTTTGCCACGTATGTCTATAGCCACAACAATATATTAGTGTGTCTTTTCTTAACTCCATATAAATAGAATAACACTCTAGATTTGACATTTATCCATGTGGTTGTAGATAGCTGCAATTTGTTCATTTTATATAGCACTCCATTATGTGACTGTATCACGATTTATTTATTTATTCTATTTTTGATGGATTTTTGACTGATTACTGTTTTTTTCTATTAACAGTGTGGCTGTGAACATTCTTTTCTACGTCTAGTGGTGTATAAAATTCCTCTAGGGGATATACCTATTGGTGGAATAATGCCAAACTGCTTTCCCAAAATGTTGCACTAGCTTAAAACCAAACCCAACCCATTGCTGTTGAGTCGATTCCGACTCATATGACCCTGTAGGACAGAGTCGAACTGCCCCATAGGGTTTCCAAGGCTGGAATCTTTGCGGAAGCAGACTGTGAAAGCTTCTTCCCGCAGAGCGGCTGGTGGGTTTGAACTGCCAACTTTTCCGTTAGCAGCTGAGCGCTTTAACCAATGTACCACTGGGGCTCCCTCATTGGTATAAAGGGTACCTTGGCAAGACTTGGTATCACCAGAATCTTTATATGCACATATATATTTTCCAGCCTGGTGAATGTGAAACGGTACTTTAATGTACATTTTCTCCATTGCTAATGAAGTTGTGCGTCTTCTCATGTTTATTGGCCATTTGCATAATCTTTTCTGTGAAGTGCCCGGTAAAGTCTTTTAGTCCTTTTTCTACTGGTCAGAGGGGGAGATTGTGGGTAGTCTGACTTTTCCAGCTGTCGCGGAGTTGACTCCAACTCATGACGGCTCTATGTGTGTCAGAGTAGAACTGTTGTACTCCATAGGGTTTTGAGTGGCTGATTTTTTTGTAAGTAGATCTCCAGGCCTTTCTTCCGAGATGCCTCTGGGTGGACTCCAGCCTTTCATTAGCAGCTGGGTGTGATCACTGTTTGCATCACCCAGGGCCTCCATTTTCCCTCCTCCACCAAATAATTCAAGTGCCAGGCATTGCTAGGTGGCAGAGAGCAAATAGAAATGACCTTTTTTCCCTCCATCCCAAAGCAGCTGTGGAAACAAAATGGGGTGGAGAGGCACGAGATGGTGCCCAGGGAACCCAATCCCTGTGCATCAAGAGTCTAGCCACGAGTTTGAAAGGGCCTTCCGGCTCCCTGCTTTACATCCTCCAACCTGTTCTGAGTCACAGAAATCACACGGATCAGGACAACTTGGGGTGTTCTGGTGACCCCATCTCCTCACTGGGTCTGGGCCTGGCTGGGTGGAAAAGTAGCAGGCGGCCTCCAGCAGACTGAATTACAGGCCCAAACAAGAAACACTTCTCTTGCTCGGCAGGGAGTCTCCCTCAGATTTCCCGGTGATGGCGGTAAAGAAGCCTGAGGCAGAGCAGAAAGCATCTGTGGGCGGCTCTGCCTCAGCAGGAGAGCGCCCTCAATTAGCTCCCCAGAAGCTGGGAGGGTCTTTGTGATTCCTGGAAGGGGAGGGGCCCAGGGCGGGCGGAGTGGAGGGAGGGGAAAAGGCCAAAAAGAGAGAGGGGGCTGCTCGCAACCTCCCCCTACATTCCTTACCCAGGTTCAGTCGGATTAAAATCAAGCAGCCTTGAAGAGAAAAGTACATCCCTAAACATGGATTCAGGCCTCAGCACCCTCGTGGCTGGCTGCAGGGAGGAGGGGGGAAGGGGAGAGCGCAGGCCGATGTGGCGTTCACGGCGGCTCTGATGGACCGGTCCACATAACCGCTCATGAAACAGTGACTCAGAGGAATTGGAAATGGGCCCGAGCTTGCTCCTGGGCTCCGCTCCCCAATATCCCCAATTTGAAAGCGGAAGGGCTCCTTTGTCAAGGATTCTCTTCTAAGCGTAGGTTGAAAGTTTGCAAAATCCAGCTGTCTGCATCATCCCATAATCAGAGCCGCTACCATCACCCCAGACCACTTGCCTGGGGGAAATGTGGTTCTGAGAAGTACAAATACATCAACCCCACCGACAAAAAAAAAAAAAAAAAAACCCTGGCTTTCTCTTGCCTCTCAGATTTGCCCCATGCTGTTCCCTGTGCCTGGAACAGTGTTCCCTTCCCAGGCTCCACCTCCCCTTCCACCGGCCTGGTCCACGTTGTCCTGCAAGCCTCAGTTATATGTCCACTCCTCAGCGGAGTCTCCCCTCTCCTACCTCCCACCATCGAAAACACCCCACTCGACTAGTTGCGGGGGCCCTGGTGGTGCAGTGGTTAAAGAGCTTAGCTGCTAACCGAAAGGTGGGCGGTTGGAACCCACCAGTCACTCCATGGGAGAAAGATGTGGCTGTCTGTTTCAATGAAGATTACAGCATTGGAAACCCTATGGGGCGGTTCTACTCTGTCCTGTAGGGTCACCATGAGTCGGAATCGACTCCAGATTTGCCTTTTTGGGTTAGACTAGGTGTCCATTCTGACCAGCCTTGTAATTCCTTCTCTCAGAGCCTTTATCACTGTATTCTACTACTATCACCTGTCTGTCAGTTTTGTCATACTGTGCTGGCTTGCGTGTTGCCATTGTTAAAAATAATTAAAACTTACCAAAATTTGAATGAAAGGTTTATTGTTATTCTACATGCATATAGGGAGGCCATTTTGATTCCAGAAAAAGCAAATGGCTCCACGAAGAAGTTAGGTACAACTGGGCTTATAAACAGAAGAAAAAACCAAAAACCCGTTACTGTCAATTCCTACTCCGTTCTTTAGGGTGGCTACAAGTCTGAACGAAAACCCTGGTGGCGTAGTGGTTTAGTGCTATGGCTGCTAATCAAAGGGTTGGCAGTTCGAATCGGCCAGGTGCTCCTTGGAAACCCTGTGGGGCAGTTCTACTCTGTCCTATGGGGTCACTATGAGTCGGAACGACTCCACAGCAATGGGTATGAGTCTGAATCGGCTCTGTTACCAGACCTCCAGGTCTCGCTGGACACTGAGGCACAAGTCAGGCAAAAGCGAGAGGAGAGTAACTTTTATTTAGTTGGCCAAGGGACACACCTTACGGAACCTGCCTTGCCAAAATGGCTCCCTGAGAGGCCGGCACAGAGGTTTATATATGGGGAGGAAACAGACTAGGGGCGGGCTCTTCTTCAGGGTGTGTTCAGGGGCGTGGCCCATCAGGATTGGTGGACAGCTCCCGTAACGATGTAGTCATCATCGGGTCTGCGCAGTCGCACTGGGGCAGTGAGGGAGGGGGAAGTAGCGGCTGCGCAGCCGCAATCTGGCAGCATCCCACCTCAACTGAACAACGGTGAATTCGGTGTCGTTTTTGGACTTCACAGGATTTTTCATAAAAGGGATACAGTTCGCAATTGTTTCTAAACATTCTTCTCAAACTCTCCCTGTAGATACATCTGAATCACCTGGGGGCTTGTTAAATGCAGATTGTGATTCCCGTAGGTTTGGGGTGGGGCCCGGAGTGTCTCTGTTTCAAACAAGTTCCCAGGAGATGCCAGTGCCACTGGTCATGGACCACCAGACTTCGAGTAGCAAGACGCTTGAGGGCCTTCTTCAAGGAACTGTTCACAAGACTGCAGTGAGATTACAGTCTGAACCCTAGCTCTGCACCCTTGTCCAACAAAATATGGGAAAAACAAGCCTAGAAAATTCTTCAAAGCAAAATCTCCATGATTTGTAATTCAGGTCACTCAAAGCTGGTTAAAAGTATAAATACTAAAATGCTTAGGAAAGTTCTAAAATGATAGAATTATTTCCTACAACCTGGACAAAAGCCACAGATGAGAGCAAATAGCAATGCACTTCGAATTTGCCATGAATGATAAAACACTAAAATCACACTAATCAATTGAACATGATTTTGCAAAATAAATGAGCCCCAAGCTAATGAGGGTCTGAACCCACAGACGCCAGAGACTGAAGGAGCTAGTAAAGTCTTCCTGAGCTTCATATCAAATGGGGACCTTGGGCCACCCTAATCCTTATCGGCCATTCACCATAGGTGGGACAGAAAGCTATTTCCAAGTGGCTTCTGCACAGCCCCTAGGCAAGAAAGGGGGCATCAAGAGTGGACAGAAATGACTCAGTTGCACCCAGTCCCCCACTTGTCTTCCTTATAACTGTGGTTCTCAACCCTGGCTTTACATTAGAATCACCAGGGACGCAATAGACTAAGAATCCCTCAGGCAGGGACCATGCGTCGGTATTTAAAAAAATCCCCCGGTGATTCTGATGGGAACTGTTACCCTTAAGCCTCTGACAAACTTCAGGGAAGGAAGTGAAAGCCATAACTGAGGGTAACAAGGTACACCTGCTTTCCTCTCATCCTCATCTCCGCTTCAGCTACGAAGCACCAGCACGTTTCGAGGAGATCAACAAAAGCGCAGTTCATTTCCTTTTAAAAATCACCCCAACATGCCCCATCTCTTCAGAGCTCATGCTTGGCACAAATAATTGATCTCATTTTTAAGGAACAAGAGCTTAGAAAAACCCTATATGAGGGACTTTATAGACTTTTAACCATGATTAAATTATAGTTCATAGTTAATAACTTGAGTATTATATAAACTCAATTATTATGATAACTAAGGGAATTGGGCAGTATCATGTCATTCAGTTAAAATTTCTGATTTTGAGTCACAGCTTCCTGTACTTACTAGCTATGTGACCAAGCTGAGCAAGTTACTTCCTAGTTTGTTCATACATTGTTGCTAGGTGCCATCAAGTTGACTTCAACTCATAAAATGGGGGAATTCATAAAGTTCATAGAATTTGTTAGGAGTGTGAGTATAAAGTGATTCATGTAAAGGACTGTACAGAATCCAGAGGTCTGTAAACCAAAAAAACCAAACCCACTGCTGTCGAGTCGATTCTGACTCATAGCGACCCTATAGGACAGAGTAGAACTGCCCCACAGAGTTTCCAAGGAGCGCCTGGCGGATTTGAACTGCCAACCTCTTGGTTAGCAGCCGTAGCACTTAACCACTACGCCACCAGAGTTCCCAGAGGACTGTAAGAGCTCCATAAATGCCAGCTATTTTTATAAATTTATTTGATATAATTCTAATGTGTGATCCATAGCCACCACCTGTTTGTTGCTGTGATGCTGGAAGCTATGCCACCAGTACTTCAAATACCAGCCGGGTCACCCATGGTGGATAGGTACCAGCAGAGCTTCCAGACCGTGTTAGTCATCTCATGCTGCTTTAACAGAAATACCACAAGTGGATGGCTTTAACAAAGAGAAGTTTATTTTCTCACAGTAAAGTAGGCTAAAAGTCCAAATTCAGGGCATATGCTCCAGGGGAAGGCTTTCTCTCTCTTTTGGCTCTGGAGGAAGGTCCTTGTCCTCAATCTTCCCCTGGCTGAGGAGCTTCTCAGGCACGGAGACCGTGTCCAAAGGATGCGCTCTGCTCCTGGTGCTGCTTTCTTGGTGGTATGAGGGCCCCAACTCTCTGCTTGCTTCCCTTTCCTTTTATCTCTTGAGAGAGAAAAGGTGGTGCAGGCCACA
Organism: Elephas maximus indicus; assembly: GCF_024166365.1. Taxonomy (NCBI): domain Eukaryota; kingdom Metazoa; phylum Chordata; class Mammalia; order Proboscidea; family Elephantidae; genus Elephas; species Elephas maximus. The sequence goes on from NC_064846.1 coordinate 166,856,964, forward strand.
TCCCAGGGAAACTCTCTTTACCTTGGATCAGGGAGGTGACCTGAGTGACGGTGGTGTTACAATCCCACTCTAATCCTTTTAACATAAAATTACAAACACAAAATGGAGGACACCACTCAACACTGGGAAGCATGGCCTAACCAAAGTTGATGCACACATTTTTGGGGGGACATAATTCAATCCATGACAAAGACTAAGACAGATTAGGAAGAAAGGCCTGGTGAGCTACTTCTGAAAATTAGCCGATGAAAACCTTATGGATCAGAACAAAATATTGTTTGATATAGTGCTGAAAGATGAGCCCCTGGGTAGGAAGGCATTCAACAATGGCTCCAACAATCTACTGGAGTATACCAAAGATCGCGAAGATGGTGCAGGAAAGGCGATGTTTTGTTCTGTTATACTTGGGGTCACCCACCATGAGTCGGCATCAACTCCATGGCAATAACATGATCCATACTCCTCATGGGCTCATCCTCATGAGATAAATTGAAAGTAAATATTTAAGAACTTTTATACTATGTCATGGATTGAATTGTGTCCCCCCAAAATATCTGTCAACTTGCCTAAGTCATGATTCCCAGTATTCTGTGATTGTCTACCATTTGTCATCTGATATGATTTTCCTCCATGTTGTAAATCCTATCCCTATGATATAAATTAGACGGCTTAGTAGCAGTTATGATGATCAGATCTATAACATTAGATTCTGTCTTAAGCCAATCTCTTTTGAGATATAAAAAAGAGAAGTAAGCAGAGAGACAAGGGGACCTCCTACCACCAAGAAAGCAGCACTGGGGGCAGTGTGTGTCCTCTGGAAGCGGAGAAGCTTCCAGACCAAGGGAAGATTAATGACAAGGACCTTCCTCCAGAACTGACAGAGAAAGAAAGCCTTCCCCTGGTGGTGACACCAGGAAGTTGGACTTCTAGCCTACTAGCCTGTGAGAGAATAAATTTCTCTTTGTTAAAACCATCCACTTGTGGTAGTTCTCTTATAGCAGCACTAGATAACTGAGACATACTAATTTGATGGACTCTAATAATAAAACTCATGGGCTTGCATTTTCTCTGTCTTTTTATTTAATTTTTCTAGCAATTCACTTTTACCGTATTTTATGAAGGCATTTTTCCATGGTGGAGGTTAAAAAACTCTTTTTGTTTTTTTAGCCACAGAATTTGAGAATAACTGGCTTAAAGTTAAATTTATGAATGCTATGTCCTAGAAACTAATGGAAAACCCATTTTATTTGTTTTCTGTGTTGCATAACAAACTACCACAAATTTAGGGACTAAAGTAACACCCATTTATTATCTCACAGCTTCTGTGGGCATGGCATATCTGGATTCTTTACTCAAGGTCTCATAAGGCTGCAATCAAGGTGGCAACTGGGCTGCAGTAGCATCTGGAGCTCAGAGACCACTTCCAAGCTCATGAGATTCTTGGCAGAGTTCAGTTCCTTGCGGCTCTATAGGGAATCCCCGTTTTCTTGCTGGCTGTCAGTCAGGGGCCTCTATCAGCTCCTAGAGGCTGCCCACAGTTCCTTGCCACATGGCCCCCTCCATAGCCCTCTCATAACATGGCAGTTAACTCCTTCAAGGCCAGCAAGAGAATCTGTCACTCCAGCCAGCTAAGACAGAATTTAGTATAATGTAACATAATCAAGAGAGTGACATCCCATCACCTTTGCCATATTCCCTTGACATGAAGCAAGTCACAGGTTCCCATGGCACTCAAGGGGAGGGAACTATGCAAGGACAGGACTCACTGGGCTCACTTTAGAGTGTGTCCACCACACTCATCTCCAAATAATCTTATTATAATGAGATGATTCTCCCAATAGTAAGCCACCAAGCACCATATATATCAAACTTGGCATCAAGAAGCACACATCCATTTATTTGAAACAGACTAAAAGAAACATAGCAATGTTGGATAATTTGATGATTATATAACATCAAACAAAAAATAAGCCACTTTGTAAATTCAGTCTTACGGAACTGCCATGGCGCAATTTTCACAGAAGGCACAAAAAGAAAATGGTACTTTTGATTTCCACCTTTTGTATTGCTGGTGGTGCTTCTGAAGAATTGGTGTGCATGGCATATTTTTCTACAATTATTTTCTGATAAATATAGAGTCCAACATAATTGCCCTTGAAATGAGATACATAATGATGTGAAAGCTAATGGCCATGTTAATGGTGGTTCCTAATAAAGATCTACTTTTATCCCTATGAACTCCCTGAAATATAATGCACTAGCTGTGGAAATTGCTTGATAAGGTCTTTTAGACTCGACTGATCTTTGCAAACCCTGGATTAATTTACAGGGACTTTTTTTTTTTTTAAAGCCCAGCTCTCCACCTGAGTCTACATGCAGAATTCCCAAAGGGCCAGGCCTGGTGTCTGTTTGTACCACAACTGATGTGCACGTAGAATTGTTTTCTTCCTCTAGAAGCCCTACTTTGACAGAACAGTGGGAGAACATGTTCGCGTATAGACGAAGGGTAAATAACAGCTTCAATAACTTTTGGAAAGTGCATGGCATATAAATGCTGAATTAATGAAGGAAGGAGTGAATTCATGAGTGAGAAACATGCCACTTCAAAGGAGAGAAAGTCATCAATAATGGTGCATGGCTAAAAACATCTCATCTGATAGACGTCTCTGAAACAGAAGGGATTTGATCAGTAATAGCTCCTTCTGATTGTTATAGACTTAATAAGGGAAGGCAATATGGAAACGGGGCAGTTTCTATGAAAACGGGTAGAGATTTTTTAGAAGAAATCAATTAGAGACCACATAATATCGATGGTAAGACCACCGATTGTCCTTTAGCAGAGAAATTTTTGTAGGGCATATTTGCAGAATTATTTTGTGCCGACAATGTTTGGTTTAAATACACTAACCCCAAAATACCTCCCTCCCAACTGCTGGAAATGTATCGCCTGACCGTTGACTGCTCCATTCCACATTGTAAAGCTAAGCCATTGGCAAAGTCCAAAGAGGCATCCTTATTCTACAGAAAAGGTCTCCTGGCCTCTCCAAGTCGATAAACTTGCTGTTCCTCTTTTGAAACCATCAACATTATTCAAGAGTCATTTAGCTGTGGAAACAAAAGTCTCTCAAAGTGGTTTAAGAGAAAGTGGAGAATTTCTTGGAAAAAAAACATTCAGGTATTTCATGGAACACAGGGGTGTTGCACACGGGGCCAGATGGAGAAGATATGCCGGCTCCGAAGAGCTCTCCGCCCAAGGGCTGCGTGGACTCCATTTTCTCTCCTCCCTCTGTGCCTGCTTCTTCCTTCTTTTTCTCAGTGACTGGTTTTCTCTGTTCTGCTAGCACAGTGTCCAAACGTGGCCACCCCAGCCACCAAGATTGACTGACTGGCCGGATAATGCATTCCCACACTCAAATAGTGTGCAGTCATTAAAATATTTATTGAACTTTCGATAAAATGAGAAAATTCATGCCTTACCGTGTGACGTGAAATGCACTAAAAACCAATGGGATTTATCATGTGAGTATAACTCTCCTGAATGCTTTGAGAAACCATACTTCGTTGAGAAACCAAAACCAAACCAAACCCATTGTCATCCAGTTGATTCTGACTCATAGCAACCTTATAGGACAGAGTAAAACTGCCCCATAGGGTTTCCAAGGAGTGGCTGGTGGATTTGAACTGCTGACCTTTGGGTTAACAACTGAGCTCTTAATCACTGTGCCTCCAGGGCTCCACTTTGAGAAAAGACACTGAGAAAACATCCTAAAATATAGCAGGACATTTCAGTGATCACCTGCCGATGAATAACAACCCTGGAAAACTTCATGTCATAAAGCAATGATGCTTTGTTATTGCTCCCTATTCTGTGAGTTGACTGGTCTTAAAACCAAAAACCAAACCAGTTGCTTCAAGTTGTCAACAGAAATTGGTAATTTATAATTCTCATGCGCATAGGGAAAAAAAACTACAGCTGTAATTGTAATAGATTTACAAGAATCCAGAGCTACTGCCTATCTTAGAGGCAGTAGACCCAGTTGCCATGAGTGTCAGAGTAGAACTGTGCTTGATAGGGTTTCTAATGGCTGAATAGATCACCAAGTCTTTCTTCTGAGATGTCTCTGGGTGGATTTGAACCTCCAATATTTAGGTTAGCAGCCATGTGCACCACCGAAGGACTCCTTGACTGGTCTCAGTTTGGTGGTTTTCTGCGCCACATGGCATCAGCTGAAATCACCCGTTTAGCTAAGCTGAAAGATTCAGGAAGGCTTTCCATGCATGTCAGGCACCTTGATTCTCCTCTACATGACCTCTCCATATCACTAGCTTGAGCTTCCTCACAGCATGTGTCTCTGCAGAGTCAGGCTTCTTACATGGTGGCTGGTTTCCAGAGGGAAAGTGAAGTTGCTAAGTCTCTTAACATCTAGGGCTAGAACTGGTGAAACATCACTTCTGCAAGCTTTTAGTGGTCAAAGCAATTCAGAAGGTCATCCCAGATTCAAGGGAAGGGGAGATAGATTCCACCTTTTGATGGGTGGAGCAGCAGCGTGTATATATAGGGAGAGCAGGAATTTGTGGCGGCCACCTTGGGAGACTACCACAGAGGGATAGGAATTTGGGGTTTGGAATTATAACAGAGGGAGTATCTTTCCTGCTTCTTTTTTGTTTTTCTGTACTTTCAAAGTCTACTTCAATGAGCATCATTTTAATAATACCTTTTTAAAAATGATGCTAAGCTTGTAATAATGTATTAAATGATGCTAAGTTGAGTATCTGGAGCCCTGGAGGCACAGTGGTTAAGCGCTTGGCTGCTAACCAAAAGGCCTGTAGTTCAAACCCACCATCCCCTTCGCAGGAGAAAGTCTGCTTGGTAAAGATTTACAGCCTTGGAAACTTTCTGGAGCAGTTCTACTCAGTCCTATAGGATCACTCTGAGTCAGAATCGACTTGAGGGCAATGGGGTTGGTTTGGTAAGTTGAATGTCTGGAATAAATAGATCAAGGGGAGGCTGCTTGTATGTGTTTTAAAACATAATGCATGCTGGGAAATAACGTCTACAACAGATTTTTGGCTTTGCTTCTGTCCAAAGTAATACAAACTAGCCACAATGGCAGCTGAAGTACATTTTTTGCTGTCAACTAAAAATAAGTCCCTGCTCCCTTAAGAACTCTGCTTCTTACTTGTGTAGCTTAGTGTACAACTGCTTTCTCTTATACCGGAAGAGAGCTATGCGCTCGTCCTCGAGAATAAATGGATTTACCAGCCCAGTGGCTATGCACTTTCATCCACTTCAGACCTTGCTCCTGCAGAATTGGACTAGCAGTCAGTCTGATCAGCAGGCTCCTGTTGGCTGCTGCTTGGGAAAAGCACTTCCATCTCACCTAAGTGGCCCTGAGTATTCATCCCTGCCTCCCACTGCACTGAGCCCAGCGTCAGTGTCGCCTGTCATCCAATTGTCCTGAAAGCAGAGCGTACTCACATGCGTCTTGATCAGAGGACTCCTTTCATCTAAGTGACTTCTGACGCAGGTGACTTTCTCCCCTCACTGGCCTCCCAAGCTTTGTCCCCACCAGCTCCTTGGCCATGGACCCTCTGCCACATCGACCAGCTTCCTCTTCTTCCAGGAGATGTCCCTGCCATGGCTCAAACTGTTCAAATGACAGCTTGCCCTTCCCCCCTCTGCCTCAAGGCCAGGTCCGATCCCCTTCCTCCAGGAAGTCTCCTTGGATCTCCAGGTCCAGTAGTTCTCCCCACCCCCATGCGTCGGCAGCACATTGTGATTCTGCCCTGCTCACTGGAAATGTGAAGAAGGCTAACCTCTAAAGCTCCGTCCTCAGGGACCTGTCAGTCTGGGGTGTAAGGTGGAGGGAGATGCCTGTAATGTGGAGGCGACCATGATGGAGCTCTCAGTGGGATACTTCAAGAGCCCAGGTGAGGATGGCAGGCCAGGCAGAGGCACCGCAAGAGCAAAGGCACAGAGGCAGGAAAGCACACAGGGCACGAGGGGACAGCACACAGAGTGGTTTTGTAAGACCACAGCCTGTCACAAGCTGCAGGAGGTGGAGTGTGACATGCTGGCCACCGGGGTGGCATTAAGGTCTACCAGAAGGCAGGGTCCCCGTCTTTGTCCTATCCCAGGGCTCATGCAGAGAGTTTGGTATGGTTCAAACTATACGCAGGGGGAGCCCAGGGGAAGCTGAAACTCTTCCAGGGAACCTGCCAGGGCAATTCTATTGTCATGATAATAGATAGTCCAGTTGACTCTGATTCCTGTGACCTTATGTACAACAGAATGAAACGGTGCCCAGACCGCGTCATCCTCACAACTGCACAACTGCCAGCATGTTCAAATCCATCACTGCGGCCATTGTGCCAATCATTCTCACCGAGGGTCTTCCTTCCCTTCAGTGACCCTCTACTTCACCAAACATGATGTCCTCCTCCAGTGATTGATTGATCCCTCCTGATGACGTGTCCAAAGCAAGCAAGTTGGACAGTGTTATGTTGTGATCCTTAAGGTTTTCACTGACTGATTTTTGGAAGTAGATCGTCAGGCCTTTCTTTCTAGTCTGCCTTAGTCTGGAAGCTCCTCTGAAACCTGTTCACTATGGGTGACCCTGCTGGTGTTTGAAATACCGGTAGTATAGCTTCCAGTATCATAGCAACACATAAGCCACCACCGTATGACCACCTGACGGACAGGTGGTGGTCATAATAATAATACCAGTGTGTTATTTCCCTTTTCACTCGCATTCTCGCACAGGCGGAGTTTCCCAGAGTTTCCAAGGCATAGCTCACTGGACTTAATACAGAGCAGCTAGAAGAATGCAGCTGTCTTCCATTAAGGCAGTCATTCATGAGATTTGCAACCATGTAAAACATTGCCACTCTTTCCACTACATTCTTTTTTAATTTAGGAAAATATAATTATTTTTTTATAAAAATTTGTCATATTAATATGCAATGGGTTTGTTATTGTTGTATTTTAATTAACTAATGTTTTTAAATTTCTGAAGTTTAATTTCCACTATGGTCAACTTGGAGAGATTTCGTCCACATAAAGAAGGGCTCTTTGGGGTCCTCAATAAATTTTTAGAGTATAAAGGGGGCCAGAGACCAAAAACTTTGCTAATTGTCGGCTCTGGAGCCAGAGTCCCTGAGTTCAAATCCCAGCTCCTGTACTTAATAGCTGTGTGACCTCGGATTAGGTTGAGAACTTCTCTGTGCCTGTTTCCTCATCTGTAAAACCGGAATAATGATGACAAGGGTACTGTTGTGAAGATTCAAAAGGTAATCAGGCAAAGTGCTTTGGAAGGTGCCCGGAGCATGGTTAGCATTCAACAAGTCTTGTTGTTAGGTGCCGTCTAGTCGATATTTGACTCATGGCGACCCTATGTGACAGAGTAGAACAGCCCCAGAGGGTTTTCTTGGCTGTAATCCTTACGGGAGCAGATTGACAGGTCTTTCTCTTGTGCAGCTGCTGGGTAGGTTCAAACCATCGGCCTTTTGGTTAGCAGCCGAGCACTTAACCGTCTGTGCCACCAGGGCTCCTTTCAACAAGTCTTAGTTAACATTAATTTATCCAACACACACTCCCAGGACCACTCCATCAGCATTAGGCACCGTGCTAGTCCCCAGGGATACAAAGGTGGCTAATTCACAGTCCTGGTCCTCAAGGAACCCAAGTGGGAGAAGGAGATCCAGAGAAACAGATTATGTTTGTGCAGACTTGGACAACGGGGCCTGTGGGAGTACACAGCCAGGACTCTCGGCAAAACAATTTAAACACCTCACTCCAGTGAGATGCTGCTGAGACAAATTCCTCAGAGAATCCAGAATGTTCTGAACTGTTATATTCATCCAGAACGTTTTCAGAACTGAAACTTAATGAAAGGAGAGCTGACTGGGAGTCTGTCCAGTTACCAGGGACATACCTCTTCTGACTTGCTTTAACAAACAACAAACATCTGCTGCGTTCTTGGCACTCTCCTTGGACAGGGGGACATTAAGATGATTAAGATACTCCCCCTGCCTGGAAGGAACTCCCAGAACTGAGGGGAACACAACCTGACTGTTGTTCTGCAACACAGGAAAGGCAAGAAATGAGATGGTGGAGCCACTCAACCTTTTTGACCCTATCCTCTCATCTGTCAAATGAGTATTGTACTGGATAACCCAAGAAGTTTCTTCCTGATCCAAGATCCTAGTGATGGTGGTGTTGTTAGCAGCTCTGGAGGCAGCCCCCGACTCATGGTGTCCCCATGCACAGTGGAACAAAATACTGCCTGGTCCTGTGCCATCCCCATGATTGGTTGTGGATCAGCCCATTGTGATCCATAGGATTTTCACTGGCTGACTTTCAGAAGCAGATCGCCTTTCTTCCTAGTCTGTCTTAGTCTGAAAGCTCTACTGAAGCCTGTTTGGCATCATAGCAATACGAAAGCCTCCACTGGCAAATGGGTAGTGGTTGCCTAATCTGTTCCAATGCTATCATTTCCCTCAGAAACAGCGTTTGGAATCTGAGAAGTCCTTTGGCATCATCATGACCCTTGGGGTAGCGATGCTGTGGTGAGCAGTAGTATTCTCAGTTTATTAATGGAGAAGCTGAGACTCAGAGAAGACCAGAGTTTTTGCCCATGTGAGTCCTAGCTCAAGAACTAGAATTCAAAGTTAGGGGGGCTCCTGGCCTCTTCAGAGTTCATGGGAAAAATGTTTCTCCACACGAGATGAATTTTGCAAATTTCTGTTCGGGATTTAAAATTTAAACTCACCCACTGGTTATTGCTAACACTTTCCCCAGCCCTTATTACCACACATGTTCTTCTTCGTGTATTTTCCCTCTTGACACAAAATTCAACTAGAATCACTATACTATCTAACACAATGATATTGTCCAAATTATTTATTAATTTCCTCAGATAACAATAAACATTAAGTGTGTTCTCTTAGCACAACCTCAAATGAAGGGGTTGTACAATTAGGCACAATAGTATTCATTTTTATTCTAGAATTTGGACCTTTACATCCTGTACCTCGTGATGTTTTGATTGGAATGGTCTGAAATTAGCTAATATTCACGGAACTATGCCAGAACTTGATTTTATTTCTGCCCTCTATGCAGAGAAACATCTGAGCTATCACTTATACTTGTATAGGGAACATTGATTCTAATTACTTGAGTATCGTATTTCCAGCTAAATGTCTGTACACTAGCGGGAAGCATTTTGCTAATGTAATGCTTTGGTAATTAGCCAAAGCTAGAAGAAATTTAGGTCAATTGAGTGAAGGAGACATTCACCGTAGGGTTTTAGGCCATCATTTCCCCTTTTATGAAACAAAAATCTATAAATTCAGAGAGCCCTGTTTGGGATCTGGCTGAGCCTCTGTCTCATTACTGACTCAATTTCCTGACCTAGGTGAAGCCTTTTCTTTTACATTTTATTTTCTCAACTTCTCATTCCCAGAGTCGTCAACATTATACTTGATCGCCATTGGCCTACTTTTTTTTAAGTACTAAAAGATTCTTAAGGTAAAGTCTTTAAGTTTGGAGTGCTTAATTTTTACAAGTATTATTACATATCCATCTAACTTTTACATCATAATCGTAGAATGATGGGTTCTACATCATGGAATTTTCGAGAAACTCTTCAAGTTCTGTCCATTTTTGCCTCTGTCAGGGTGCCTGTGTCTGTGTATCCCCCCCTGCCTTGGTCTTCCAAATTGCTTCTGATCAGCTGTTTCCTATTTTCAGTGGCCTGAGAAATCAGATATCCAATCCTCTTGGAATAGTGCAGAAAATAAAAATAATCAGGGTCAGAGTAAGGGCCACGTCCCAGTCAGCTTGGTGGATGCACAAACTATTTTACTATAATGTGTAGATACAGGTTAGACCCTGTACACAGGTAAATCATTAAATAATTAAAGCTACAGCTCTTGCCATTTAGATATCAGTAAATCATCCCATTTGTTCTGCAAATATTTATTGAACCAAGAGCCCGGTCTGACTCACACAGATGTCCCCCTGTATCAGGCCAGGCTAGGCGACCTCTTTGCCCTGTCCTTGGATGACTCACCTTATTTTCTGTCTGAGGCTCAAGGTATAACCTGTCAACTTCAGATAGAAACCGCTGTCTCCCCACTCACCAGAAAGCTTATAGCAAGATTCTATCCTCTTCCTTCCATCCGTAAGAAGACAAACTGGGTGACCTCATCCAGCGTGTGTATTAGGGGAGGGAGCTTCTGGGTGGATAAGACAAAAGATAAGGACGCTGGAGAATTCCCTATGGATGAAGTGGGCAGGCCCTGGGTTTAAGGTATAAGGCCATAGTTCCCAAATTTCAGGATGCATTGGGGTCTCTTGGGATGCTTAATAAAAATATTGTTTCCTGGGCCTGACTCTCCGAAATGCAGATTCAGAAGCTCTGGGATACAGCCAAGAAATTGCAATTTCAGCTCGTACTCCATTGATTCTGATTGCATTTTGATGCAAAAGGTCTGAGGATGACTCTGTGAATCCAGGCTTCAGGTGATCACTCTGTCCCCAGAGTGCACGGGGCAAGTCAATCCAAAGCAGAAAGTGGCTGGGCCAGCTTTGGAAGGGCTTGAGAAGCCCTCATTCTGATTTGGAGCTGTATTTGTGCAAAAGTCAAAAAAAGTCTTGCTGAACAGAAAAATATCAAAGACAGAATAAAGAACATGTAAATATGGAGTCTTTGAATTTCTTGTATCCTCATTTACCAAGGAAATTCTGGCAACAAAGACAGCTACCAGACTCACTTTCAGAGTTGAAATGGCATCAGAAAGGCTCTGCATACCACCTGGGAGATGGGTTTAAAAACAGTACCTCCAAGGGACAGAGATTTTGTGAGTCCTGAGCACATTAATAGCACAACAGATGGACTGGACTGGATCATGTGACTTCTTTGCTATGGGCTTATTCAACTTAACACGGTTATTCTAGGTCTGGAGGGTCTTAGCTCAGAACTAATTCTAAGAGAGCATATCTCCCTGGGGTAGCCCCTTCCCCAACTCCCAGCATTCCTGCCCACTGTCTTCCTGTAGTTGAGAGTCCCTCCAGCACCCACCCAGCTTCCACTTCCTGAGCTGTTGTTACTGTTAGTTGCCATCCAGTTGATTCCAATTCATGGTGACCTTACATACAACAGAACGAAACGTTGCACGTCCTGTGCCATCTTCAAGATCGTTGGTATGTTTGAGCCGATTATTTTGGCTATTGTGTCAGTCCATCTCATTAAGGTTTCCCTTCGTGTTCACTGACCCTCTACATTACCAAGCATGATGTCCTTTTTTAGTGATTGGTCTTTCCTAATGACGTGTCCAAAGTAAGCAAGCCAAAGTCTCACTATCCTGCCTTCTAAGAAGCTTTCTGGTCTGGTTGTGTTTCCTCTAAGATTGTCCGTTCTTCTGACAGTCCATGGTATAGTCAATATTCAGATTTCCCCTTACTCCTCCCACCTTCACCTCATCCAAATTCCCATCCCCTTAGAACTGCTGGGTCCGAGATCCCACAGGGCAGCATTTGTAAACAACCTTCACGCTAAAGTATGCAAGCCTAACTCTCCCAAGAAAGTGAAAAACAAGTAATTTGTTAATCAAAAGAAATGGCCCTTGATGATCAATTTAAATTTGATGGAAGGGGCCTCTCCTCCCAGACCATCAAATTTTTCCTGTTTTCTCTATCTGGCAAGATAAGGCTTTTTCAGTTGCTCTGGAGTTGACTCCAATTCATGGCGACCCCATGTGTGTGTCAGAGTAGAACTGTGTTCCCTAGGGTTTTTAATGGCTGATTTTTTGGAAGTAGATCATCAGGCCTTTCTTCTGAGGTCCCTTTGGGTAGACTGTAACCTCCAATCTTTCCATTAGCCAGGTGTGTTAACCATTTGCACCACCCCAAAAAACTAAAGTGTCAGCTTCTTTTTACCAAAGAAACATTCATGGAAGAGTTGTACAAAATACTCTAGTAAGCAACTTGTTACTTGTACATCTTGGAATACTACGAAATCAGAATAACTTATAAATCTGGACATTTTTGCATTCAAAATCCAGGGCCTTATTTTCATTTAGGGTGATGTGTACTGTATACGTAAAGACCCAGTATTGAGCTAGAGGGAAACCACTGGCTGGATGAATGATTTGTGGCAGGGAGCAGACGTTTGATGGACAGGAAAAGTGGGATCAAGGATCCCAGAAATCCATGAAGAGGAGTTTAGGATTTATTCCGATGATTAATATGGAGCTCTGCAATGTTGCTGAGGAGGCAAGTGGAAATGGCCAGATTAGTGTTTGGATAGGAAAGAGCCTAAAAAAAAAAAAAAAAAAAGTATGTCAGAAAAAGTAAACATGATAAAAAAGAAACAAAAACTGTTTCATGATAGGGAGGAATTATTTCTGCTACACAGCGGTGGTTCATTAAATACTGCCCTACATGGGAAAGCATTTGGAAAACCCAAGCACTAGCTGACTATGAAGAATCATCGATACTGCTGAGAATCGTCAAAACAATAATAACATGAGCCAAGGTATGGAGGTTAGATGAGGTAACGAGGAGCCAATCTGCTGCTTTTAAAAAAAAAAAAAAAAATTAAGGAGACACCAATAAAAGGAGACACCAATAAAGAGAATCATAAACTATAATGTCATTCCAGAAATAGAAGTGGAGACCTAGCAGTAGTGAGGTAGTCTCATTTTTTCGCTGAAACATTGAACTCTCTTTCTATTTGGGGACAATTCCCCATTGCAGGGTCTTAGTAGGAGATTTCCCAAGGGGGAAGCCAGAGAGATCAGATAATTTCCTATCCCAGAGTTCTCTGCAGCTGGGGCTTGAGCACATAACCTAGGCTCACCCAATCAGATATTCCCCTAGGATTTTGAGTCTTAAGGAGTGGAGGTATGAAATTACTGTTGGTGTCGGTGCTGTAGTCAAGAGCCTGGTGGCATGGGGAGCGCCCAGGTGTGGTGGTGCCGGGAGAAAGGCCCTAACCAATGTGTAGCATGATCTCAGTCATGTTTTTGACCATCAGGCTCCCCTTGGTTCTTGCCTGTTTTCTGAGCCTGATCTCTAGCTTGTCTGATGGTTATATGAACTACCCTATGTCCTTCCAATCAATTCATGTTCTGCTTAAGGTATCCAGAATTGGAATCTACATTTTGTAAACAAGAATTCGTATTGGTCCACACGCCATAGAAGAAAGACCATCCAGTGGACACTTAGAATGCGCTGCATTCTAAGGACTAATAAATAATTTAGGACAAAGGCTTGTGTGAGTAATCGTAATACCGGTAACAAGGTTTAATACGCTACATCTACATGCCAAATACGTAGATCCACAATAGTTTTCTAAACAGCAATCTTAAGCATGTATCTTGTCTTCTCTGTTTTCCTGAAATCCTTAAGCCCTGTCTTCACAAATTGAAGTTCAGTGTATGTTGAAGACCTTCCCATAACCAAAACCAGAAATCAAATCCATTGCCATGGAGTCGGTTCCAACTCATACTGACTCTATTAGGCGGTAAAATCCAGTGTAGTCAGAGCGTGCAGTTTGCCATGGAGTGCTATAAATACAAAATGTCTTCTACTCTGCTCACAAACAGAGCATGTAAAGGAAAGAGAGAGCAAGCAAAGGCAAATGCTGAACAATTCCAGGGACAGCTCTGCTAGCTTAGGCGCTGTACCTTCCTAACTAAACACTGAGGTTGGCTTTTATAACCCTGCTGATGAAAATTTATATTGAGATAATTTTGGGGAGGGCAAACTAGCAACAGATCACAAGATTTTTAAATAGGCCATCTGTTGATCCAATTATTTTGTTTCTAGGAATTTACACAACTCAGCAATGACATAAAAATACAATGTTTATACCAGCAAAGAAAACAAAACAAAAACCTAGAATCAACCGAAAGAGCCATCAGGAGGGAACTGGTTAAAATATGCACCCTCCATACCGTGAAATGGAGTTCCTGGGTGGTGCGAATGGTTAAGAGCTTGGCTGCTAACCGAAAGGTTGACAGTTTGAGTTCCACCCAGAGGTGCCTCAGAAGAAAGGACTGGGAATCTAGAAAACTTAACCATTGAGAACCCAATGGAGCACAGTTCTACTCTGACACACATGGGGTCACCATGCGTTGGAATTGACTCGATGGCAACTTTTTTTTTAATACAATGGAATACTGTGTAATTATGAAATGAGGCAGTTATACATGTAATAATACATGCAGATACCCAATGTACATCATTAGGTTAAAAAAAAAGGGAAGTGCAGATATATAGTGTGATCCTGTTTATATAAAAACAGAAATATCAGTTGGTATGCTTCCACTCACAGGGTTGCTGAGTAGGGTATCAACCAATATCAACGACATATTATATGTATAGTAAAAAGATTCTGAAAGCTTATTTAAGGCAGCGTTAACATCCCTCTGAGGAATAAGACTGAGAAGGGTTGAATTGTTTCTTTATCCTGAATCCATATTATTTTTAGAATCATTTAAAAATGTATTAAAATCTTTGTGATTGTATTAAGTAGAAAACACTGATTTGAGTCTTAAGCACAGGTCTGTGGAATATTCAGGAAACTCTTCAGACCGTGTAATTATTACTCATAATTAGTGTGATGAATGGAGCATGCTGATTTAGAGCACTACTGATTTGAAGTGCATTACAATTCTGATTTTATGGGACTAAGCTATAACCTCTTGATTCTGATGATGTTTTAAGACTATCTCGGTAATTGCTATGGTGGACAGCAGCAGCCAAAGATTATCTCTGTGTCTCGATTCCTTTTGTGTTGATGGAGTCGTATGGATTCAGAGTTTAAGTATGTGCATGAATCTTGACCCTCCTGAAATCTGCACTGAATAAAGTGGTGGTTCAGAGACAGTTCAATACTCAACACTGACAAAGTCTAACAGCCTGGTAATCAAGTATTTGAAATCATAAAGAGGCTAGTAAACCTCTATGAATAGTGCACCTTTAAAAGAAAGCATTTTGAGATGACCTTAGGTAAATACAGAAAACCTTCTTACCTAAAATATCATTGAGGGCCTATTAGCGATTACCCATATTGTGCTTGATGGATATTTATCAAGGGGTGAGGGGTGTGATCACCATAAATAGGGCAATTGCTCCATTTCAGCTCAAGAATTTCCGGATTATGTCACCCAGTTGCAGAGTTAGCTGGCCCCCTCATTGCAGTACTGGCATGGAACGCCCTTGTCCTAAGATGAATGGAGAGGTCTGTCTTCCCCTTGTGGCTGTGTGACATCACAGGTTCAGGACTGGTTTCTGAGGCATACAGATCTTGACAGCCAACCTAGACAGGAGTGACCAGACCTAAGGAGCATGTCTCTCATAGGAGATTCAGGAGCAACAAGCCACAGAAATAGCAGGTGCCTGGAAAATGCATCTTGGCTTTGAGACAGTAGCACTTGGAATATTCTATGGATATTTGTCTGCACACCCACTGAATTTAAATTCAGACAATGTAGTCACCAAATCCAAAATAGCTCCTGAAGGAAACATTGAAGGCACTCCAGGACTAAGGCCCCACATCCCAAGGAGACTCCAGAAGCTCTCACCTTCCTCAAGAATCTAATTTTCAGGGGGGTGGAGCCAACATGGTGCTGTAGACAGAAGCACCATGCGGTCCCTCTGCAGCAAAGACCTGATAAACTAAGTAAAACAGATACAAACGTCAATTCCGGAATCCTAAGCACCAAATGAAGGAACAAAGAACTTGATCAAGCACCGAATGGAATAACAAACCAACAGGGAGCAGAGAATGAGGACAGCTATGGAGTGGAGGTCCCCTACTAGCTAAAGTGACTGGATTCGCCATCTTGGATTTACAGCTACCAAAGAATGCAGACAGGGAGTATGGGAAGGCAACTCCACAGAGCTCCCAACAGGAGACAGAGCACCAGGTAGCTAAGGATACACACTTCCCCAGCCCCTACCCTTCTTCCCTCTACGCGCCCCCGTGAACCAGCCCCTTCGATGCCATTTGTTTGTTTTGTTTTGGTTCGTATTTTTGTTTATTTTTTAGCTTTTTTGTTGCTTCTCTCTCTCTCCCTTCCTTCTTTTCCTTTCTCCCTCCCAGCCAGCCCTGTGTGCTGTCCCCTCCCCTACTTGATAGTTTGCTTTGTTCTTTTTTTTTCTGCTTCTCTCTATTCTTTCCTTTCTCCTGCCCACCCAGCCCTGTGCACCACCCCTGCTGCTTCTGGAGGGGTTGTGTTGCATAGCTCAGTAGGAGAATCACTGCATGAGGCCTCCCTGAGTCTGCACCACCATCATCAACCGGCTCCCTCAGCACCGTTTTATTTATGTATTTATTGTTGTTATTATTGTTTCTTCTCTCTCTCTCCTGTCCTTTTCTTTCTCCCATTCGCCCAGCCCCATGCACTGCCCCCAATTTCTTGGCGGGCTGTGCTGTACTGCTCGGCTGAAGAGCCTTTGGCACATGGCCACCCCAGGTCTGCACACCCCCACAGGCCAGCTCCCTCAGCACCATATTTTTCTTTATCTTTCCCCTTCTCCTTCCCACCTAGGCCTTATGCTGCCTCTGCCCCTTCCTGATAGGCTGTGCCATGCCACCTGGCAAGAGAGACATCAGCTCACCACCACCTTAATCCCACTTCGCCCTCAATGGCTGGCTCCCCACCACCATATTTTTTGTTTGTTTGTTTTTTCTGTTGTTGCTGTTTTTATTTTTGTTTGCTTGATTATTGGTTTCTTCTCTCTCTTTCCCATCTTTCCTTTCCTTTCTCCTGTCCACCTAGCCCCGTGTGCCACCCACGCCCCTTCTCAACAGGCTGAGCCACACTAGTCAGCTAGAGAGCCACCAGTAGGTGGCTTCGCCAGGTCTGCCCCACCCCTACCCGCCAAATTCTACCGCACTGCCATTTTATTTACTTTTTTCTTTCTATTTTTTTACTTCATATTTTGCTTTTGTTTCCCTCTTCTTTCCCCCACCCACTTAACTCTGCACATCACATCCTCTCCTTTCCCTCCTGCCTATCTGCACCATGTGCCAAGTGCCATGTGCCCGAGTGGCACCAACGCGGTCCTCTGGGCCCCGCCCTGCACTGCCCCCCAGCCCTGCCCCATCACCCCCAATTTGTGCCACAAACTACCCATCCCTGCCCCTCCGCCCCTGCTAGACCCACCCTGCTGCACCATAGCCGAGTGGCTGGCCCTGCCCGCCTGGACAAGGTAGTGAGAAGTATCATGTCCACAAGTGAGCAAGCAACAAAACAGACCCAGCCTGCCCGCCCAGACATAGCCAAATAAAACAAAAAAGCATGATGAAACAATCAAATCTACAATCAATAAATGAAGAAAATAATTCCTGAATGTCCCAGAGACAGTGGGCAATATCAAAACATAGAAAAAAAAAAAAAAAACAGGAGAGGATGGCTCCAGAAAGTGACCAAAATAAAACACCAGATAACCTTCTGCTAGAAGAAGGGGCACTGGAACTACCTGATAGGGAAGTCAAAACTCTAATATTCGGAGTTCTCCAACAGACAAAGGAAAATGCAGGCAAAAATAAGGAAGAGTCTAATTTTCAATTGTGGTGGTCTGAGGCCAAGCCGTTCAAGTCTGGCCATGTGGGTCTTAACCCAAAGCTCAGGTCAATGAGTCAATTTCACAGCTTTTTTTTTTTAGCAATTCGAATTCACACAAAGTAATCTTCAGAGCCACTCTACTCAGTGAGCCCTCCAGTCCTTCCATAGACATCTATAAACAATCAGCGCTGAAAGGTGTAGTCAAAATCTGCCATGACCTGAGTTGGCCCAGTAGACCCACACTCTAAAAAGCCATCCCTCTTTGGATTACTTGGAAGGATTTTCAACCACAGCAAAGCCAAAATCATGAATACAAGTGGCAGTGACATGCTAGGCAGCCTGGGAGTGTGACTTTGGACTTGGAGCTGGATTACATGGGCTACTGGGCTAGTACCATAATTTAAAAATTGTGTGGGTGATGTGTGGAGCAGGCAGGCTGAGCAGAGAGGAATAGAGTGGGGGAAGTAGATTATAGCATCAGTAAGAGGCACCTTTTCATGTTCAAATGTCTACACAGGTGCTGCAAAATAAATCCCCCCACTATAGGTCAAAGGGAAGGAATTTTGATGCCAAGCTATATAAATATTGGTTGAGAAATTAGTACAAATACCTTTCCTTTTCCAAGACTATTGTTCCACTCTCTTTGTGTGTAATCAATTGCAACTTTAGAAAATACCCTAGTGTTGCAAATCTTTACCAATTTCTCTATAATTAGTTGCTTGGAAACCCTGGTGGCATAGTGGTTAAGTACTACAGCTGCTAACCAAGAGGTCGACAGTTTGAATCCGCCAGGCGCTCCTTGGAAACTCTATGGGGCAGTTCTACTCTGTCCTATAGGGTCCCTATGAGTCAGAATCTACTCGACGGCAGTAGGTTTGGTTTTAGATCAACAAAAAGGAAATTAGGAAGCTTAATTTAATTGCAGCAGGAATCTGTCTTAAAAGCATAACAAAAAAAAAATCAGGGGGTAGAGAGAAGAACACAATGGGAAGGGTGCCATGACCCCTCAGCATCAAACAATAAAGCAAACGAAGGCCCTTGGAGCTTGTCTGGCCCTGGCAAACAGCCATTTTTGTCTTTGAAGCCTTCAGTGATATTGTTGAAATTCATCTTCAAAAACAGGAAACTGTGTGATTTTGAGTTTCTAGTAACCTCACCCTTTCTTGTGAACCATCAACCGGTCCATGAGCTATTAACTTTAATTGACGCTAAAATAGGATGGAGGCAGAAACAAAATATTTCCTTTTTCCCTTAAATTGCCACGTTTTCAGAAAGTGCGCCAAAGCTAAGTCACTTCTGTTCATCAGTTATGGTTTGTGTCTAGAATGAGGAGGAAAATTAATCTGATAAGAGTAGAAATGGTGACTTGCTTTGCATTAAAATAGTATGAGTAGCGCTTAAAATTTGATGCATGATGAGGGCCATACTAGACATGACAAGGGGGAGGACAGGTCAGTGGAGGACGGGAGGGGTGGTATGTGAAGCAGGAATTTACCAGCTTAAGGGTCAAAGGTGAGGGGTCAAGGATGACTACAAGATTCTCAGCTCGGGGATTTGGGTGAACAGGGGTGCAGTTATCCAAGATAGGAAATACCATGAGAGAAACTGGTCCATGGGTCTCATGGAGAAAGGGACTGGAAAGGGCTAAGGTTGACCCTGGCAGAGATGGAGGAAAATGAGCCAGCACTACAGGCTGTGAGGCAGCCAAGGAGGTTAAGGCTTAGGTGGCCACCCCCAGCTCTGACCATCTGGAAGACACCAAAGGTCTTTGCCTGGTAATTTCTGAAGTGTAGTGTTTTGTTTTTTTTTTTTTTAGTGTAGGGAGAAACCAGATTGCGTTGGATAGAACGGGTGTATCTGTGTTGCAATAAAACTTTATTTACAAAAATAGGTGGAGGCCATATTTGGTCCGCTGGCTATGGTTTGCTGACTTCTGGCCCTTCATTGTGAATATTGGAATTATATTCATCCATATAATGTAATATTTTATGACAGTATTAGATATCAGTATAAGGACAGGAAAATAAATATCAATATGCTGTATTTGTCCTTATTAATTAAGTTAAAGCAGCTATCACCTCTTTTGGCTAACATTAGAGAAGTCATCAATCTCAAACAACACTTCCTAGATCTTGCATTCTAGAAATATCTTCAATTGGTTGCTTTTTATTTTGATTAATTTAATTACTTGATTGGTGCATCCAGCAAATATTTATTAAACACATACCTTATGCCAGGAATTGTGCTAGGCAATACATAGATTAAGTCCAAGACTTTTTATTTTAACTGTGACATTTAGCACTATATTAACAGGCCTATCATTAGATTCGGAAACCCTGGTGGTGTAGTGGTTAAGTGCTATGGCTGCTAACCAAAGGGTCAGCAGTTTGAATCTGCCAGGCGCTCCTTGGAAACTCTATGGGGCAGCTCTACTCTGTCCTATAGGGTTGCTATGAGTTGGAATCGACTCGATGGCACTGGGTTTGGTTTTTGTTTTTGGTTATCATTAGATTCTTCAGAAGTTGCTATTTGCACATCCACCTCCATTGCCATCAGTCAATTCTGACTCATAGTGACCCTATAGAACAGAGAAGAACTACCCTATTGGGTTTCCAAGGAGCGGCTGGTGGATTCGAATCGCTGACCTTTTGGTTAGCAGCCAAGGGCTTAACCACTGTACCACCAGGGCCCCTTTTCACACACAGTCACTTCAATTATTCATGACAACAAAGATCAGCAGGGGTACTGATAATGCAAGTGATTTATTCTTGGCGGGGAGGAAGAAGATGGGATTACCAGGGAAGGACACCAGTATGCCTTGGTAATAACTATGTTTATATGGCCTATTAATTCTATTCCCTAAGAGCAGGGAAGGTGAAGAATGTTCTAGGCCTGTGTTTCTCCAACAAGGAGGTTTGAGAAACATGGAGGAGTATTAATTTTATATTAAAACAACACAGACCAAAAAAATTTTTAAAAACCAGCACAGACCTATTAGTGAGCAGGTTCAACCTCTTATCCTTAATATAAAACTTGGGGCTCAAGCCCTCAGACTCCCCAACAGGAGGCCCCTGATTAAATGTGTAAACTTGTGTGACAAGTTGAGTTTTTCTCATTTAGGGTATCTATCTCTCAGGACTGTTAGGAGGAGCATATGACCCTGTATATAAAGTGCCTGCACAAAGGGTGGACTCACGGAATGCCGCTTTCTTCCTTTGCCGGAGCCATCCAACCGAGACTATCACTAGCTGACTAAGAGGCACTTTGGGATGAACTGCAGCACAGTTGCCTGTCTTACCTGGGGTATGGACCCAGCATGCATGGAGGAATGGCAGCAAAGGAATTTCTTTGACTAAGAAACTCTGGCTAATCTAAGGGTTACCATAGGGTTACCATAGACCAGGGGTCTCAATCTCGGCACAACTGACATTGAGGCCTCATAGTTATTTATTTATTTTTTTAATATTCTGCCTTTTTTTTTTAATTAATTTTTATTGTGCTTTAAGTGAAAGTTTACAAATCAGGTCAGTCACTCACACAAAAATTTACATTCACCTTGCTATACACTCCTAATTGCTCTCCCCCTAATGAGACAGCACAGTCCTTCCCAGGGCCTCATAGTTCTTGTTTCCACCACCCAGCTGTCAGTTTGTTGAACTTTGGTGGCTTGTGTGTTGCTGTGATACTGGAAGCCATGCCACTGGTATTTCAAATACCAGCATGGTTGCCCATGGTGGACAAGTTTCCACAGAGCTTCCAGACTAAGACAGACTAGGAAGAAAGGCCTGGTGGTCAATATCCAAAAATCAGCCAATGTGATCACCCTATGGATCACAACAGAATATTGTCTGATATAGTGCTGGAAGATGAGCCCCTGTGAAAGTACTACACAATAGCTATAACAGTATACTCAGACATACCAGTAATTATGAAGATGGTACAGGACCAGGCAACATTTCACTCTGTTATACATAAGGTCACCGTGAGTCAGGGCCGACTCGATGGCAACCAAGTTCTTGTTTGGGGGCAGGGAGGGGGTCCTCTGCATTGTAGGGTGGTTAGCAGCATCCCTGGCCTCTACCCACTAGATACCAGTAGCACCCCTCCCCCGCAGTTGTGACAAACAGAAATGCCTCTAGACACTGCCCAGTGTTCCCTGGGGGGGGGGGGCACGATCACCACCAGTTGAGAACCACTGACTTTGATGATGATCTTCTGCTCTGGCAGCTTCATGGATTGTCCTGAGACTCAAGCAAGTGAAAGTGAAACTACCTGGTACCCATAAAGTCCTAACCCAGGGCTTCCAAGTGCTGGCTGCACATTCCTATCACCTGGGGGAGATTTTAATATCCTAAGGCTCCCTGTAGGGTCGCTATGAGTCGGAATTGACTCGACAGCAATGGGTAAGGCCCAGACCACATCTCAGATCAGTTGAATCAGAACCTCACGGGTAGGAGGTTGGAGGCAGCAGGGTGTTTTGAGACTCGCCGGGTGATTCCAGGGGCCAGCCAGCGTGGGGACCTCCCGCCCTATGCAGACGTGTAGTTCTTAGGACTGGGCATGTTGACTTTGCCCTTTGATGGGAGGGCCTGAGCCTGTGTCACTACGTGTGTGCACAGCGTGAATCCACCTCCAGACAATGGCAGCATTGACATGTGTGCGCAGCGTGAATCCTCGCACAGTCAAAGGCAGCATTCACTGATGCTCGCTGCGTGCCAGCCGTGGTGCTGTGTGCTGGAGGAGCGAAGAGGACCATGACTCTCTTCTTGCCCTCGGGGGAATTATAATCTAGTTGGAGAGGATCCTCAAAAGCTCATTGAGAAGGGCTGAGATAGATCCCACACAGAGGGGAGCACAGAAGAGGGACATTTAGGATTTATGAGCTGGTGTGAGGGGAGAAGTAAATCAGAGAAGCCTTCTTTCTGAAAGAGATGAATGCCCTCATTTATTTTTAAACAGCCAGACCCAAAAACTTGATGTTGCCTCAAAGTAAAACTTTTGCTAAGAATTTGAGAAAATGCTGCTATGTAAGTTACTATGAAGCAGTCAGACATTGACAGGATTCTTGGTAGTGACACCCCCGTCGCCTGTAGTACTAGCCGCATTGGATAATTAGCAACATTTGATTGACTATTAGAGCTTACATCACTAATTCAGCTTCTAGAGTATGACTACTCCCAGTCGTTAGCCCAGTAGTCATATCTTAGATCTCTAGATGTTTTCAAAACAAGTAGTAGATTTTTTCTAGCATTTTATTACAAACAATTACAAATACAGAGCAAAGCTGAAAGAATTTTATAGATAACACTCCTATTGCCACCACCTAGATTCTACCATTGACATGCTGTCCTTGTTTATCACATACCCATCCATCTAGCCATCCCTCTGGGAGTCCCTGGGTGGTACACAGTTAATGTACTCAGCTGATAACCAAAAGGTTGGAGGTTCAAGTTCACCCAGAGTTGCGTTGGAAGAAAGTCCTGCTGATCTGCTTCCTAAAAAACCAACCATTGAAAACCCTACGGAGTACAGTTCTACTCTGACACACGTGGGGTCAACTGGACGGAATCGGCTTGTCAGGAACTGGTTTACTGGTATCTGTCTCTTCGTCCATCCAGTAATCAAGTGTTATATTTGTGAGTTCATTCTTAACGAGAACAACCAAATAGCAAACACACAAAAAAAAATTCCTCATTCTTACTTTTGTTATTAGGTATAATTATTATTTGCTAGCCAATTTACATAATGGGGTGCAGTAGGGTGTTAGAGAAGGGAGGGGGTCAGGCTCTCCTGTTGATAGAACCCAAGCCTCTAAATTACTGTGCTTATCCTGATAGCTCTTGAGAAATAGCTTCTAAATTTGCTTAAACATTTCCTGTGGTCTTTGCAGATAACCTCTAGTGGAATTAAAATAGAAAAAAAAAAAAAAAACCCCAAGGGGCCATGTTCGCCAAAAATGCTTTGGTCAGTTCACAAAACCTATAAAAAAATGTGTTCTAGTCTTTCTACTTCCTCAACCCAGAGTTGCTTCAAGTAGACTTCCTCTTTCTACAGAAGCTTCAGGGCTTTTTTTTCAGGGCTTGCCTCTCGAGGTCTGTCTTTCTGTGAGGCATCTCACAAATGCTCTGGCTGAGAAAAGAGACAGATTGCCCCATCAGTTTAGAAGAAGGACTTCTTCAGGGTTTTGTGACTTGGACGCTCGGTGTCCTTAAAGGAATGCCTTATGCCGGTGTCCCATGGCAGACTCCTTTTTGGTCTGCTTCTAGGTGCTTGTGCCAAGTGAGCAGCTCTGTAATCCTCATTTGTCCCCATCTGGCAGCTCATCCTGCTTTGTAACAGAGAATTTGACATTCTTTTAGAGAAAAAGGAGACACCATTGAATTCTTAGCTGAGTCCTGCTCCTTTGTGTGTGTGTGTTTTCCATTACGGACCAGCACTGGCATAGTATTTTTAGCTGAACTCTTCGATGAAGTATTTGCAAATCACATTGATCTAGATGGGATATAAAGTAGTGAGACTGGTTACACAAAGCGCTATGCAAGATCTGTCTTCTGTCTTAACTGTTAACACACCTTAAGCTCAAAATAGAGGGAAGCCAGAGGCAATGATGGCTTAAAGTTGCCCAAGATGTCTCATTGGCTAATTTGGGTATCAAGTAGATGATGGGAAAATGAGGAGATACAGTGTGAGGAGCTAGATATTCCTTTCCGGTTGCTGAGAACTACTGCATATAACGGTCAGGGGAAGATGGCTTCCAACCCAGCAATGGACATAATCCTGTCGAGACACATCTAGACGTAATAAGGTGTGGTGGTGGAGCTTCAGGCTGAGCAGTGCATTCCAGGCTAGAGTGGTGTCTGTACCTAAGGCAGGAACCAGTCTTGGGGTGGTGGTGGGGGCAGTTGTCTGGAATGATTGTCAGGGTGATAGGGAGGTCTGGGGCAGACAACAAGGAAGCAGGTGCAGGTGCAATCTATGGAACCCAGAGATGGAGGAAGAGTGGTAGCCATGATAGTTTCTGCTCTCTTTGAGGCTCCATTCCATTGCTATAGAGTCAATTCTGACTCATAGCTACAGACGCCCATGCTTCCGAACCCAGCATTTTAGGCAGAATACACACTTTGCTTGTTCATGAGTCCAATCCCCAAACCAAAAATACCCAAACTAGTTGCTGTCAAGTTGATGCCAACTTCTGTGTGTTAGAGTAGAACTGTGCCCATATGATTTTCAATGGCTGACTTTTTTTGGAAGTAGATTGCCAGGCCTTTCTTCCAGTGTGCCTCTGGGTGGACTTGAACCTCCAACATTCTGGTTAGCAGCAAAGCGTGTTAACCACCCAGGAACTCAGGTCCAATATCCAGGGGCACATAGAAGTATGGGTAGATTCAAATCCACACTTAGCGCTGTTGGTTGTAGTCAGGGCTGGGAAGGTGGAGCAGGATTTTGAGAAGTTTCCTAGTGGAGGAAATGAGTCTATATCTGTAGTTGAGGAGCATCAGGTTAGTTGTTTCTTCCTTCATGATGTAAGAGATGAGGCACCTTCAGCTGCTAGAGACGCTAAGCTATGTTCCTCAGGCTCTAGGACCTTCTAAAGACCAGGGGAGCAAAGGTGTAGGCAAGGGGTTGGCACACGTGGGCGGAGGTCTGGAAAAGGAGAAAAAGCAATAAAAAGGGGGTGCTCTTGATGTCCCTGATCGCGGTTTCCTGTTCTTTTTACTTTGTGAAGCTATCCTGTTCATATGATGGTGAACCCAGCACCAGGGTGAAGCAAGCCGAAGTTGCAGAAAGACATAGACCACATCTCCCAAAATATTCTGCCTGCTCCGTGCCCCTGCCAGCCATTGGTTGGGCAAGTCTTTAACTTTGCAGATTCAGCTACAGAATCGTGTAATGCCTCTAGTGAGTGAAATGAAGGAGCATAGGGCAAAACTAAATGCTCAGAGCCTGTGGCTGGGCCTCCTCTCTGGTATTCAAGGCCAAATAAAGCCTTGCTAATCATTTCTAAAAGTAGAGAATGAATATATCCTTTTGTAAAAAAAAAAAAAATTAAATACATCCTTATATTTTTTAAAGCTATCTTAAAACACTCAGGTCCTTATTTTCACTTACCCTATTGTTACGGTGAACATCCTTGGCCTTCCTAATACTTAGCCCCTGCTTCAAAGAACTTGAACCTCCAGAAACTGTTGCCCGTGACATTCCTGAACTATGCCTTCATCCTGGCTTAAGAAATCCATCTACCATGCCAAAACACCCCACAGAGCAAACTGGAGAAGAAAGAGCCTGAAGAGCAGAAAACGAAGAAGACAAAAATACTTGAAGGGTACCAGAGAACTATTAAAAAAGCGTAACACAGTATATAATCAGTAAGTAGAAGACGTGGAATTGAGAAGCTGTTGTATTTATCCCTCCAGCAATCTTTGAGTGGAGGCTGAGTGAGCATGGCTCAGTCCTCACCAGTAAAAATTACTCTTTTTAAAAAATATATTTTATTGTGTTTTTGGTGAAAGTTTACACAGCAAGTTAGGTTCCTATTTGACAATTTCCACTGAAATTGTTTAGTGACATTAGTTACATTTTTCACAGTACATTAACATTCTCTTTAGTTGTGTTCTGATTGTTCCATTTCCAGCACTCTATTTTCCCTGCCCCCTTATCTTCTCATCTGTGCTTTAGAGTAAATGTTGATCTTTTGGTCTCATATAGATGGTTTTTAAGTAGAGTGCCTATCTTATGGGTGATATAGCCTTCATTGTGTGTGCCACTCTGCTATTTCACTAAAAGGTCATCTGTGGGGATAGATTCTGTTCAAGGTTTAGTGTCTCAGGGTAATAGGATTTAGGACTCAGGGAGTGCTCTGGTCTCTACTGGTCCCGTTAATCTTGCCTTTTTTGTTTTTATTTAAGAATTTGATTTTTGTTCTACATTTTTCTCCCATTCTATCTAGGACCATCTATTGTGACCTCGGTCAGAACGGTTGGTGGTGGTAGCCGGGCACCATCTAGTTCTTCTGGTCTCAAGCTAAGAGAAGCTGTGGTAGCGGTTCCTGTGGACTATCAGCCTTATAGACTTGTTTCTTCTCTGGGCTTTTGGTTACTTTCTTACTCTTTTGCTCCTGGTGAGAAGAGACCAAAAGTTTTATCTTAGAAGGCTGCTAATAAACTTTTAAGACCCCAGATGCTACTCACCTCACTAGGATGCAGAACATGAATTTTGTGAACTCCTATAAGTTGACGGAGTTGAAAAATGACTCATTCTTGGAATACCAAGACTAATATCTGATATAAACCAAAAACTGTAGAAGGGCTCAATTAATTGGTCCTGGCCAGCAAGCTTCAGCTCTCAAAGTAAACGTTGGAACTAGAATTTAATATTGCTTTAACCACAGGAACAAAAACCATAAAGAATACTCATAAGGGGCAAAACAAACTATTATGTTGATCTTGTTCTTAAGGAATATTGTTAAAGCACAGAGAAAGCAAACATTTACATCCTACAGCATTTTCTGTTGCCACTCAAAATTAAAAGTTTTACTCTTAAAAAGTATGTGTTCCCTTCTTGTTTCATAACTCCATTTACACACGCTATTTATATTTTTTGGGCTTGTTTACTATGGATGTTAAGGAAGAGGCCACTATCCATTCTTTCAATTTACTGTTTGAGGGATTTTTTCACAAATAACAAATCCTTGAGGTTTCAAAACTAGCCATGATGAGTTTAAGGGTTCTTGGTGCTGCCTGATTTCAGCCTGTGCTGGTTTTCCAAGTTCCTGGAGTATCTGTTTCTTTGGTAAATTCAGATTCTCTCCCCCACCGGTGATTTTTAGGGTTCGTTGTCTTGACTCTGAATTTTACCCAGGACCCTCTTGCCTTGCCTTGTTTGTAGAACGCTGAGAGGAGGCACCAAAAAAAAAAAAAAAAAAAAACCCACTGCCATCGAGTCGATTCCGACTCATGGTGACCCTATAGGACAGAGTAGAACTGCACCATAGAGTTTCCAAGGAACGCCTGGCGGATTTGAACTGCCAGCCTCTTGGTTAGCAGCCGTAGTCCTTAACCACTACGCCACCAGGGTTTCTGAGAGGAGGCACGTTTCCTTTAAATGTGATTAGCCAGGAGGCCAATGAAGATACCCAGTGTCTCTTTCCATCACAGGCTGGCCCTGTTTTGTTTTCTGTCCTGAAGCCCAAGCAGGACTTGGCGCAGATATAATGGCCCTTCTACTCGAGAAGTGATAGATTTCCATGGAAAGCTAAATTTGCACATTCTCAGAAGCTCTGAACCAGTCAGGCCCAGGACTCTGCAAGCTTCTCTTTCCCAGTGCCGAGGTTACTGGCTTTCTGCCGCCTAGCCTATTCACTTCTCAGCTCCTAGCTCAAGCGCCTGCCGTGGGCCGTGGAGTCGCAGCGGTGCCGCTAATGCTCCTCAGAGACAGCGTAAAAGCGCTCTGAGTTCTAGAGTCAAAACAGACCCTGGTTCGAGAGGACGCTAGGATAACATTTGCTTGCCCCAGACAAGTTAATTAACTTCTCGAATCTTCTTCTATGGTTAAATGACGCTTTTGACACTTACAAGGCACACTGTGAGGATGAAGAGACAATGGGTGTAAAAACCACCAGCACTGTGCCTGTCAAAAAGTAAACACTCAAACCCCATTCATTCATTCATTAATTTGTATTATCAATGTGCCTCTCCAGCAGCTGACATTCCCTGCTTCAACTCAGTGGAACCCACAACAGGAATTTAGTCGCAGTTGAGGCCTGATTTTTTTTTAAGTCAGGTTGTGAGGTATAATTTACATACAGCAAACCTCACCCACAGGAAGCCCTGGTATTTGGAATCCTACTTCCCTATAATCCCAGGAGGAAATTGCATCGCATTCAGAGTCAGGAAGTGAGGCTCCTGTCCCACCCCTCCTTCCCCCCCCCCATTGTCACTTAATAGCTCTGAACCCTGCATTGCCTTATCTGCAAAATATGAGTTGAACTAGGTGATGCTAAGGCCCCCTCTGGATTTTAAAAAGCCTCGAGTTTTATGTTGTAAATGACTGTGGGGAAAAAAAGAAAATCTTCCCCAAAGATTTGTAAGACTCTCATAATTCAAGTTCACCGTGGAAAGAGCTAAGTTTTTACATCTCAAACTTCTATTTTTACAGTCGCTGCTGGGAGACTTTCTGAGCATGTCAGAATAAACCGTTCCCACCCCTGCTCCTCAACTAACCCGTGCCCCCTGCTCCAGGGTCACCCTACTCCTCCGGCAGCTAAAGCAGTGGGAACAGGAAATCAAGTTGCTCAGAAAGTTCAGACTGCCTTGGCCCGGCGCCAGATCGCACTGAAGTCAAAGTGGGGAAGGCAGGCAAGGGAGGTTTGGGTTCCCAAAGGTGCTCTCTGCTAGTTAGAGAGCTGCTTCCTTTAACCTCCTCTGCTAAACCTGCCACTGTTAAATGCAAAGGCATTTCGGCGGCGGGGGAGGCGGCCAGCCTTCCCTGGTTGTGGATTTGGGCTCTGTTTTATCAGTTTTTCAGCAAGACATGCTAGCGTGGGCCAACTTGCCGTGTGGTTCATTCACCCTTGTCTCTCCTCCTTCAAACCAAACAAACGAACACTTGGAATTAGCCAAGCACACCCATTCCTGGGTCGAGGTTTATGTCTGGGAAAGGAAGGGGCCATTTACCAACACAATGTGACTGGCTTTGAGGTTTTGGAGCGTGTTCTCCCCCATTTAAAGCTCTTTGGCTCCATTCCTGCAGTTGAGGGTGGAGGCTTCAGCAGCCACTCTCCCCCCTACAGGTGGACACAAAAGCTGAATACCTGGGCGTGGTTACAAGGAGAATGACCTCATTTCCTAACTCCTGGCCATGCCTGGCAGTCTTTGTTTGCTTCGAAGTCCTGTGCAAAGTTTTTGATTTCCAGAGGGCCCTTGTGAGTTTGACTGAGAAGACCACACCGAGATGTCTACATTCAGGCCAATTTGTGGGAGCTGGTCAGAACCCAGGCTCCATTGATAGGCGACTTCTCAGGGCCCTTTATCCTGTTCTATTATTTTAAAATCACACGCAACACCTTCTACCATACGATGTAATTTTTGTTTTTATTGTGTTTATTATCCTTCTCCTCTCACTAGAATGTAAGGAGGTGGAAGCGCGTATCCATGGCTGTTTTCTTTATTACTGTATCCCCAGGGCCTAGAACAGTGTCTGGGACCTAGTCAATCGATATTTGCTGAATGATTGCATGAATGGATGAATGAATGACTGCTCATAGAACCCTCTTGAAGAGATATTTTTGGGGCTCAAGTCCCTAAATAAATCAATATAAACATTTATTGAGTCTATGATGGGAATTGAACAAAGAAAATATAAAGAAATAGACTAAGAATGTGCCAACTGGCTAATTTATCCAGGCAAGTAATATCTAAGCACCAACAATAAACTGTATGGAATACCCATCAGCAATAAAAACAAATGAAATATTGGCACTCACAGCAACATAGATGACCCTCAAGATAATTAATGGTGAGTGACAGAGATCAGACTAAAAAGACTACCTACTGTATGATTCCATTTATATAAAATTGAGTCCATAAAATACAATCTATAGTAACAGAAAGTAGATGACTGGTTGCCTGGGTACTGGGTGTGGAGGGGGAGCCACTCATTACCAAGGGATATAAGGAAACTTTGGGAGATGGTGGCTGTGTTCATGATCTTGGTTTTGGTGATGGTTTCACATATGTGTTGTTGTTAGGTGCCGTCAAGTCCTTTCCAATTCATATCAACCCTGTGTACAACAGAACAAAACACTGCCTGATCCTGCGCCATTCTCACGGTCGTTGCTATGTCTGAGCCCACTGTTGCAGCCACTGTGTCAGTCCATCTCGTTGAGAGCCTTCCTCTTTTTTGCTGCCCTCTACTTTACCAAGCATGATGTCCTTCTCCAGGGACTGGTCCTTCCTGATAACATATCCAAAGTATGTGAGACAAAGTCTTGCCATCCTCACTTCTGTATTTCTTCTAAGACAGATTTGTTTGTTCTTCTGGCAGTCCACGGTATATTTAATATTCTTCACCAACACCATAATTCAAAGGCATCAGTTCTTCTTCAGTCTGCTTTATTCATTGTCCATGTGTATATGTATGTCACATATGTATACATAAGTCAAAATGCATCAAATTGTATGTTTTAAATATGTGCAGTTTATTGTATGTCAATTATGCCTCAGTAAAGCTAAAAAATGCAAAAAAAGTACGTTGTAATGTACGTATCAAGAACTTCCCTGTGAGTTCACAACAGGCAGTTGAAATGGCCGTTTTTAGTGTCATTTCCTTTTCCCTACCTTATTGGGATGTCAACAAAATGAATCCAGTGGGCACTCAATAAACTGGTGTTATGAAGTACATTTATGCTTGCCACGATACACCGTAAGTGCTTTTATTTCAGAAGCAAAGTTATCATAATTGTGATCTGTAGACATTCTGTTGCTATAATCTGCTCTTCCATCTCCACCTTTCTGAAATGTACCTTACATTTTTGTCATTCATTCAACAAGCATTTAGGGTACTATTTTGTTTATGATTCCTTTGTCAATTTCCTCTGATGCCTCTTGCATTCTGACCTTGATTTTTCCAAGCTCTGTGGTACCCCCCTTCTACCTTCCATCCTCCTCTCTAGAAACATCTTTTAAAGTCTAGTGAGCAAATTTGTATGATTCCATTTCTGTGAAATGTGGTGCAGATTAAGTAGACAAATCCATAGAGACAGAAAGCAGATTAGTGGTGCCAGGAACTGAGGGAAGGCAGGAATGGGAGTGAGTGCTAATGGGTATGGGGTTTCCTTCTGGGGTGATGAAAACGTTCTGGAATCAGATAGCGGTGATGGTTGCACAATGATGTGAATGTACTAAAAGCCACTGAATTGCACACTTTAAAGTGTTTAAAATGGTGAATTTTATGTTATGAGAATTTTGCCTCAATTAAAAAAAAAAACTAGTGAACAGAGTTTTCTCTGCCGACATATAAGTCTCTGATAAAATGATGAACCATACCAGGCCCATGAAAGAAGTGGGTGAAGGGTTTCCAATGCAGTTTATTTAGAAAGCGACCTCTGTCCATTGAAAGCCCAGAGATTTGCCCCATGTTTGGGTCTCACCGGAAGCTCAATCTAAAAAGAGTGTCAGTTTCCACCTGGCTTTCCTCTTGTTTTCTGCTCAGCCAATAAACTCACTTTAGTTCAGGGCAAAGGAATATGTCATAAGCAGGAATCACTGATTCAAAGGAGAAGAAACCCGAGATCTTGATCTTTGCTTGACATATAACCCTGGATGGCTTTTCTGCTTGGCCTTCCCTCTACAAAGGCATCACCTTTTTTCCAGATGGCGTGGTCAGTTGTGCTTGGGCCATTGACATGTGCATTGTGGTTTACTAGTTCATGTTCACTCCCCACTCATTTCATGACCTGGCATGCCAATGAACTGTCTTCCCCTGTAGATACTCTTTGGCCCAATTTTCATCCTCCCCCCTCCCTACATCCTTACTGATTAAAAACATGTGAAACCATCTGTCTTGTTCATCTAGTGCTGCTCTAACAGAAGTACCACAAGTGGATGGCTTTAACAAAGACAAAGTAATTTTCTCCCAGTCTAGTGGGTTACAAGTCCAAATTCAGGGTATCAGCTCCAGGGGACTGCTTTCTCTCTCTGTTGGCTCTGGAGGAAGATTTCTTGTCATCAATCTTCCCACGGTTGAGGAGCACAGGGACCCTAAGTCCAAGGAACTTGCTCTGTTCCCGGTGCTGCTTTCTTGGTGGTGTGAGGTTCCCATGTCTCTCTGCTTGCTTCTGTCTTTTATATCTCAAAAGAGATTGGCTTAAGACACTACCTAATCCTGTAGATCGCATCAATATAATTACCACTAATCCATCTTATTACGTGGTGGTGATAGGATTTACAACATACGGGAAAATCACATAAAATGGTGGACAATCACATAAAATGGTGGACAGTCACACAATACTGAGAATCATGGCCAAGCCAAATTGATACACACATTTTTGGGGGGACGTAATTTAATCCATGACACCATCTTTCCCCAGTGAGCCTAGTTAAGGTGAGCCTGTCTAGGGTCCCAGGTCCTGGGTTTGAATCCTAGCCTTGCTGTTTTCTAAACTTTAGGGTTGATGTTGACTCTCAGAGCCTCTGTTTCTTTATTTGTAAAATGAGGCTGATAATACTAACCTGCATTTTATTAAAACACAGGATTTTCTTTATACCAACCTACATTTTATTAAAACTTCGAGAATGAATTGTGCCCAGAGCCGAGCAAAGGCTGAGTAATGGGTTCTTTTTAGTCACACTGACAGTATGAGTTCAGTTGTTTCGCCTTTGGGAAAATCCTAGGTCCTTAATTGCATCAGTAGTTATGGGTGTGTTTTGTTTGGGTTTTTCGTTTCCTTCTTTGTACTTAGATTTGTTACAAAGCCTAAGGGGTCCCCTCAGTTGGAGAAAGAGGTAAATCTCAGATGCTGATGACCTGCACTGCTGTTGATCTCATCACACAAAAGATCTCTGAGGCCTGTTAGACATTTCATTAATTGTGTTTAATCTAAGACAATGGGGAACTTGGGTTGTTTCCCTGGAAATACCCCGAGTTCAGAGATTTAGGTCATGGATTTTCCGCAGCTTTCTTGTAGGGAATCAAACCTATGTCCAAGTGTTGAAAGTTCTTGAGTGCAAGTCAGCTTTTGCGTCCCACTAACCATTTTCTGGTAGCCTAACTAGGACTGTGAACACTGCCGTCCAGGTTGAACTGACTCTGTGAACAAAATGGTTTCCTGTATTTGTTCTTACATCAAAATCAATCTCTCTCTCATTTTTGTAGAATGGCCTACATTCACGATCTAGAGAAGATGGTAAGGGTGACGCTTATGACCTGCTGTTCTGTGATCTGAGCACCTTTGCGTTGTGAGAAAGCAGGTTCTTGTAGAGGCCAAAGCGAGAAAGCGGAGGAAGCGCCCTTTCCTGCCAACCCTGGAAAGGAGAGAACCCTTTCCCTTCTCCCCTAAACGCGGCCAGTCAGAGGACAGAGAGGGTCACCCTTTCTTCGGATTACCAGACCTCCTACAAGAATCATGGTCTCATGACAATCATGTTTTCTTTTTTTCACCTCCCCCCCATTTGAAATTACTTTCAAATCCCATTCAAACCTTCATAAATGACCATTCACAAAAGTGTTCAAAAAGTCTTCTTTTACCCTGGAGGAAAGCAAGCATATCAGACAACTTCATATTCGCAAATAGCCATCCACGAACACAACAGCAGCTCTCAGAGACCCGAAGGGATGAAGGACTCATTAGCTGCCTATTGAAGTCGAAGGAAAAGAAGCATTTCCCCCAGATGCGCAGGCCCAACGGCTGGATTCTTTTCCACAGCCAGCACCAAATGATCATGCTCATTGTAAGACTGGCCCCAGGCACAGGGCATCCTCCCATTCTCCCTTGGAGGAAAGGAAAAGAGAACAATTTGAATGAAATATGGAAAGAGAAAGGGGAGAGAAAAAAGGAAGGACCCTTACAATGCACGGGAAGGGAGGGCCCCATCTGTCTCTTGAAGACAACGTTCTACACTGAGGATGCTGAGTGTGAAGCAGGGCCACTGTGGGCTTGGTAAACAGCTGCCTAATCCTGCTGAACTGGGTGGATTTTATATTTGCTTTTTTTTTTTTGTCAAGCTGCCGAGCACTGTGCAATGAATCATAGAGACCCACAGCACATTGTAAGCCACTTCCTGTCACGTGGTGCTTCTCACACTTTCCCTGGGAACCGGGCCCTTAGCCCCATTCTTTGTCAGTGACGGGGAGAGGAAGCAGTTTGACACCAAGCACTCAAGTCTCTGCTTTCTTCAGGTTTTCTGCAACTCCAAAATTTCAAATAGGTTGTGACAGGTAGCCCCAGGCAGGGAGAATGGCATAAACGAGCCCACAGAGGAAATGGGAAGAATCGGGAGGGCTCCTTAGGGAAAGAGAAAAATGCCACCTGAGCTGGTTGAATCTCTGTCTACACAAAACTACTGGCTAGAAAAGAAAAGATTCGTGTACTTAAAGGGCTACTACTGTGTTGTTTGTCATTGGCTGCCATCGAGTCACTCAATTCATAGGGACCCCATTGTGATCCATGGGGTTTCACTGGCTAATTTTTGGAAGTCACCAGGCCCTTTTTTCCTAGTCTGTCTTAGTCTGGGAGCTCCACTGAAGCCTCCACTGACAGGTGGGTGGTGGCTGTGCAAGAGGTTCATTGACTGGGAATCGAACCCAGGTCTTTCACACGGAAGGTGAGAATTCTGCCACCGAACCACCACTGCCTTCTGCTACTGTATTTACTTGACACTTAATCACTGTTTTGACTGGCTTCCCTCCCTTTTATTGGTCAGTTATTTGATTGACTTGATCCACGGGCTCCCGTGTACAGACAGCTACAGGGCAGGATTTTCGTAGGGAGCCCAGTGATGGGAATTTGATGCCTGAACTACTATCGAGTACTGAGCTGAGAAGAGTGAGAGTTGCAGCAATTCAGAGAAGATCCAAAGCGAAACTGGAAAGAAAGAGTCGACACTGAAAATAGGAGTCTTAACTCCAGGGTTAGTGTCCTAAATCCAAGCTTAGTTGATCCTGATCTTGTCCAGGATAAAATACAGATTGAGCGCATAATTTTGGAATCCTTGAGAGCTGGCAAGTCTTGTACCAAGGAATTTTCCATTTCAGGTAAACAAGCCGTTGTACTCCCGTGGGTGTTTCCTTTCAAGTTTCTCTTATCTTTTATGGAGGCCAAAGGGCACAGTAGTGGTAAGCATAAAGCAAAGCAAACACAAGAGCAAGAAATCCGAATGTGTCCCCACCCTGCAGCCCAGCACACTCTCCTGTGGTCGGGGCCTCAATTCCCACTCTCCCTTGCAAATCCCTTCATCTCTGCCTGTTCCTGGATTGGGCCTCCCATCCCAGTCTAGACCTCTGGTCCAGAGTCTCCTTCCTAATCCTATTAGAAGGATAGTAGCTCAATGATTATCATATGAGTTATACTAGAGCATTGTCCTTATGGCCCATCAGCTCACTTCACTCCCCTGCTTTGAACCTTCCATTGGCTGCCCATTGCATGAGAATAAGATCCAAACGATAAATGGCCTATGGACTGAACCTCACCAGCCTTATTCTCCATCACTCACACCTTGTTACTGTGCAGCAGTCACACACAGGTCTTCTTTCTGTCCCTGCAACCCCAGGGCCTTTGCACTTGCTGCCCCTCAGCCTGGGATACTTTGTGCTTCAAGTCTTCTCATGAGTGGTGGTTCTCTTGTCATTCTTGTCCCAGCTCAAGCTCTCCATCTCTGCAGTGAGGTTTTCCCAGACCATCCGAGATAAATTCACACACACCCCCAGCCCTCCACCATGCTCTGTAGCATATCACTTTGGTTTTTGTTCTTCATAGCAGTTATCACACTTGGAAATGATCTTGTTCATTCCTCGGTTGAATTGCTGACTATCTTAGAATTTATTCTCTGTAAGGCCAAGGATCTTGCCTAACTTTTTCAAGCTATATTTATTGAATGCCAGCATACACAGGCCATGGGTCTCTCCCACTGTTTCCTTGCCCAGGATCCAGTTCAGAGGTCATCAGTTACTAGAATCTTCCACTCACCTTCCTTCTCCCCACCACACACACATACCTCTATCATACTACCTCATCCCACTCCACCCTCCCACTATCTAGGAGTCCTGGATATATCTAGATCAGCACTTAACACATGGACTTGCACTATCTCCCCAACCTCTTTTGTGCAACTTGAGGATGAGGACTGTGTCTTATTCATATATGAATCCCTAGTACATGCTTGGCACATATCAATGCTCAATAAATTCTTATTGAACGTGTAAATAAACTAATGATTTAATGACAGAGGCTTATTAGCTCAGCTCAAGTCCTATTTTTATGTAGGGTTTTACCAAGAATCAGCAAACTTTTTCTGAAAAGAGCCAGATAATGAAGATTTTAGGATTTTCAGGCCATGCAGTCTCCGTTGCAACTACTCCCCTCTGCCGCATAGCTCAAAGCAGCCATAGACACTATGAAATGAATGGGTGTGGCTGTGTGCCAATAAAACTTTATTGACAAAAACAGGCAGTGGGCCAAATTTGACACCTACTTGGCTAGGACCTGTACAGGCATCACCTTGTACAGCCTTAGAATCCTGTGAGGTAGATGTTATAATTATTTCCTTCTTATGGATGAAGAACTTGAGACTCAGGGAAAGGTTGAATAATTTGCTCTAAGGGGTAGAGCTGAATCTGTGCACTCCAGAGCCTACACTCTTAGCAGCAATGTTTTCCAAGATTAGTTGCAAAGAATAATCTAGGAATAAGGAGATTCTTGTCAACTGGAAAAGATTGAGGAATCAAAGCTGACCAGCAGAGAGCTTTCCTGGAAGACAGATGAACGCTTCAGACAACAAGAAAGACAGCTTAAAATGAAAGATCAAGCATTTTTCTTTCTTTTTGGCGACGTGGAAC
Organism: Elephas maximus indicus; assembly: GCF_024166365.1. Taxonomy (NCBI): domain Eukaryota; kingdom Metazoa; phylum Chordata; class Mammalia; order Proboscidea; family Elephantidae; genus Elephas; species Elephas maximus. The sequence continues at coordinate 166,894,098 of NC_064846.1, forward strand.
ATTCAAGTGGTTTGGAAGAAAAAAAAATCCCAGCGTGCTGTAGGCTTGGAGAGAGTCTTAGGCTCTTGCCTGGCACAAAATGCTACACTATCCCCCTGTCTGTGCCTGTTGGACTGGAAGTCTGGCAGGGGTGGGGTATTCAGGGAAAGGCGATAGCCGGCACGTGTTGAAGGCCAACTCTGCACACTTAGTTTGACCTGATTCTCAAAATTACCCTCAGTTTCCATCAGCCATGGCCCTTCATTAACAAGGAAAGGGAACCAACTCTGATTTCTTTGTGGGCCCTAGGAGCCCACAAAGGTGGGAGCATGTTAATGCTGATCTGCCAGAGAAAGTAATTCAATTCGAATTAAAGAGATCCCCTCCCACCATGGTTCTTTTCTGCCTTTGTTTCGGTGCTACCGAGCACAGTATCCTGTAAAAACTATAAAACATAAAACTAACCTCTAGAAAAAGATTCTCAATCTTAAAGCATAAGGCATAGAGAACCTAGACCAAGCTTGAATTTAGACATTTATTTGGGCATAATTTGAGAATCTCCCTTGGAACAGAGAAATAGACATTATCTAGCTAGGCTAGGGAGTCCCCGGATGGTGAAAATGGTTAATGCTTTGAGCTGCTAACTGAAGGGTCCAAGGTTCAAGTCCACCTAGAGGTGCCGTGGAAGAAAGGCCTGGCGTTCTTTATCCCAAAAATCGGCCATTGAAAACCCCATGGAGCACAGTACTACTCTGACACACACGGGGTCTCTGTGAGTCGGAATCGAACCAGACGGCAACTAACAGTAACAATACACACAGTCTGTATTATATAATGTTGTTCTCATGATAGAGGAAGAAGGGACCCTGGTTATTACAATCAGGCGCTAAGAGGAGTCGTGAAATCATCTCGTCTTTAGAGCTGACGTGGACCTTAGATTCCAGACCCTCATTCTGAACATAAGAAATCTGAGGCCCAGAACATGTTAGTGACATACAGCAACTTAGACGCAAAGCTGGGTTGTCTTTACACAGATTGAAGTTTTGAATTTTAAAAAACACGTTTTCAACTATGTATTTTTACAATATATGCCCTTGTTAGCTGCCATCAAGTCGATTTCAACTCATGGAGGCCCCATGTGTTACAGGGTAGAACTGCTCCATAGGGTTTTTTTGGCTGTAATCTCTATGGAAGCAGATCGCCAGGCCTTCCTTCCACGGTACCACTGGGTGGGTTTGAACCACCAACCTTCAGGTTAGTAGCCAAGAGCAAACTGTTTGCAAAATAACTAAAATTTCGAATCAGCAATTCCACTCCTGGGAATGCCTCCCACGGAATTTCTTGTGTGAGTGTACATGAAAAAGTACAAGGATGTTCACTGTAGCCATTTTCCATGGCAATAAAATGCCCTTTAGACACCTCATTTTAAGTGGATGTTTAATATTCCATTTTGCTCTGCCATAATTTATCTGATCAGTGTTCTTTGATCGGATATTCGGGTTATTTCAAACTTTCGCTTATCATGGTGACTGTGAAAATTCCTGCAGGCAGTCTTCATACAGAATAACTTAGCTGAAGAGAGAGAAATGGTGACGAGTTGTAGATCTTATACTAAAACATCCACAGCATCGCACAGAGAGTAAGATGGTGCAATTAGCGAGATAATCAAAAAAACCACGGCACATCGTGTGGTGTACTCTGATAACAGAGAGGGTAGCCCCGGGCTTTGAAAGCCACTCCTTATGAATAAAGCTATAGTCCCCAGGATTGGCTGACAGTCATTCTATCTGCCAACTTGTCAACGGCCGATTCTGTGGTGATTTTTGGAGAGAAATATGTATCCCCAGCTCTGATTTTTAAACTACCCCAGGGACAAGCACGTATGGAGAATTTACTGTGCAGAAGACCTGTATGTTCTTTGTCCAGGGTACAGAAAAAGGAAACGTAATAGGGACAAGAGGTATCCTGCTTGTGGTATTTGTCACAGAACATCCCAGTTTGAAGATTCTAATGAAACAAATGGAAGTGAAGATGACAAGGAGAATTAAACATCTCTTCATCACAGAGCTTTGAACATGATCGTGCTCCCCAGAACCGAATCCATAAATAAAACCTGGTAATGGAGCCTTGGTGGCCCAGTGAGGAAGTGCTTGGCTGCTAACCGAAAGGTCAGCAGTTCAAAACCACCAGCCACTGTGCGGAAGAAAGATATGGCAGTCTGCTTCCATAAAGATTACAGCCTTAGAAACCCTATGGGGCAGTTCTACTCTGTCCTCTAGGGTCGCTATGAGTCGGAATTGACTTGATGGCAACAGGTTTGTTTGTTTGTTTTTTTTAATGGTGTCTCTGGAACTGAAACACTTGTAGCAGAATGAATGCACAATCATATCAGAACTAAATCATCCATTGTAAATCAGTGACATTGTAGCGTGAGTTGCTTTGAGGGAGATTCCAGAAATAAAGCAATTATTTTGGCCTGTACTGTTGCAACTGCTCCATCGTGGTACCATAAAGAGATATGTCAGCCCAAAGAGTCACATTGAGGGGCAAAGGGGAAGTGATGCAGATTATGGGACGACCAAAGGGTATGGAGGAAATAGTCCAAATGATGATTGCCAGAGAGATTAGTTGATTAAGTCAATGTGTCAAGTCATTTCGTAAATGCATTCATTGAGTAGAACCAGAAGATAGAGATTTTATACCAATATCTCATTTAGAGGTGAAACAGAGGAGAAGAAGGAACTTTTAAACACAGGGTCATTCTTTACATCAGTCATAAAACTAATAAAATTGTAAACAGAATCAATTGTATTTCAGTCTTTAGCAGGAGGCCAGTGTGGTCGGTGCCTTTAAGATAGGGAGTGTCTCCTTCCTTTTCTCTTGTTTGGTTGTCATGGGAGTCTGTGTTTGGGGGAAATTCTGAATATATTTGCCGTCTCTGATTTCTTAGACCAGTGTTCTTCTGAAATAGCAATAGCAAAGAGGGGTGGATTTATTGAATGTGAATTAAGCCAAAGCACATTTTTTTCCCATTAGATTCAATCGGAAAGAGATTTTTTTGGGAGATGTATGACGTCAAAGCACTGTGTAAGGCAGCAGGTGGCATATGTTAATTCTATCCAAATGAGTCTCATAATCTATTTGAAAGTCTACCTCAGGCCTTATCGTTTTGGAAAGTATGCGATGAATTACTCCCTGACACATCTAGGGAGGCTAGAGAGAGATGAAAATATGTGGGAATATTGTCCCCCAATGGTCTGAGAAGTCTCAGAGAGAAGTGGATTATTCAGAAGACTTGGCGTATGTGTTGGTTTCCTAGGAGCCGAGATGAAAAGTGGCACCCAAATTAGACTGTGAAAGGTTATGAACAGTGGGAAGGAGGCAGTCTAAGAAGGCCTGGGCATGGTTTTCCTCTTGGAAAGGCTGGGAACTAGAGAGCAACATTTCCAAGGTACCCAAAATACGTAGAAGACCAGTCAATATGAATGATCTGACAAGGGTGCTATTTAGTTCCACCATGAGGTTACATCAGAGAGAAGGCTCCAGAGGTTTAAATGCCAGGCTGTGAAAGACCCCGATAATATGCCACTAAGTGGGGCAATACAAGACCTTCTCCCCAATGAATGAATCTCTTGTCTTCAGTATGAACGTCATCCAGAAGAAATGAAGACACAAGAAGATACCATGCTATTTGTCACCAAAAGTCCTCACAGTGTCCCCTGCCTGGGCCCTGCACCCATCGTAATAGGTGAGGAACCTACCTTCCTTACATTTCTTGGGTGAGAGGCTCAAAGCTGAAAATCTGAAATTGTCCTACATTCCCCTGCAAAAGGAACTCCATAGCCAGGTTCCTTAAAAATGAGGCAACATGGTGCCGTTTGCTGGCCTCCAAAGCGTACCTCAAACTCTGTTGTTTTTGATGTGCGTTGTCGAGTCGATTCTGACCCACAGCTCTATGAGTCTTCAAACTCTGCAACCCACCAAACCTGAGATGAAAGAGAACAAAGCAGGTCTGTTCTCCTTTTGCCTTTTTTTACTTCCTTGTACGCTGCGTCCCACCGTGAGAAATGAGCTGTGGTTTCACTTCCAGTATGGTCAACGGGCAGAATGCTAAGGACACAGCATTGAGGTAGGGACCGAAGTCTAGGGGAAGAATCCAGAATGCCACCCACTGTGATTAAAACAGCCAGAATTTACACTCAGGTTCAGGTTCCACACTTGAGGTGGGTACACCTCTCCACTTGGGGTGGGGTGGGAGGACAACCTGCCTTTGATAGTCGTTTGTGTTAGAAGAGAATAAGCCTTCTACTCAATGAATCAATGAAAATGTCAACACATATTTGTACTAATGATTCTCAACAGTATCAAGATGTGACATTTAGATTTGGGAAATATCTTTGGGAATACAAAGCTTACACCTGATCACCTTCCTGGAGCACTTAGAATCGAAGGGAGAGATAAGAAACCAAACCCCACAGGCTAAGCAATGATGGGGGTGGGGAATACAGTAGTGTGGACTTTCATTTCTAGAGGAGTGGTGTGCACAGTATTCACTATGGCACAGTGGCAAGAGAGTCAACAACCTAGGATTTAGTCCATATTTTCCAAATACTTAGTTGAATAAGATGGTCAAACCATGCTACTTCTTTGGCCCAGGTGTTCTCAGTTATAACATAAACAAGATATCTCAAATCCCTTCAAAGGATTTTTAGAAATTAAATAAATGAAAAGCTTTGTGATTTTTCATGTGTGAGTTCAAAGTAAGAAGATTCCAAAGAGAAAGAGAGGAACTCTCAGTAGGATGGATGGCAGAGGTGAGAACATATGGAAAGAAATTGAGCGAGCCCAGGGAAGGAGATGGGAAAGGCTAGGAGACTGGCATGGCTAGCACAGAAGCTTCCTGAAGGATTATCGTGTGGAATGAGGCTGGAAAAAGCATGATGGAGACAGTGGAGAGCCTTGAATACCAGGTGCAAATGATACCATAAGTGTTGGTGGGCGGCGTTTTCTGGGCTTCCAAGCTTTCCTTCCCTGCACGTGACTCATCTGTTTCTGTACCTATTATTCCTCTGTCATGAATATATATCCATTCTGTCTAATCGAATTAGCTAACATTGATTATTTTGTAGCTCCAGGCACTGTTCTACTTACAGGCTTTGTATACTGATGACTTAATTCTCACAACCATAACCAATCCAGTCGCCATTGGGTTGGTGCTGACTCCTGGTGACCCCATGTGTGCCAGAGTAGAACTGGGCTCCACAGGGTTTTCAATGGCTGATTTTTCAGAAGTAGATCACCAGGCCTTTCTTCCGAGGCACCTCGGGGTAGATTTGAACTGCCAGCTTGTTGGTTAGCAGCTGAGCACATTAACCATTTGCACCAACCAGGAACTCCTACAGCCAACCATATGGTATAAGTATTGTTCCTCTCCCTATCAAAGATGAGGAAACTGAGGCACAGAGCTATTAATCACCTTAACCAGGGTCACGCAGTTAGTAAACGGTCCAGCCCAAGTTTGAACTCACGCAATATGATGTTAGAGCCCAACTCCTACCCTCTAACCTGAAAGATCCATTTGCTGAAAAATCTAGATTTTTTGAGTACTTATCCAGTGAGCTGTCCCAAATGTCTCTGCAGCCATTTGCTCTATTTTACATGCGTGAATCTAGCCACAGGGTCACTTAGTCTCAAAAGGATGCAGGCAGGTTATGTCTCCCATCAAGCTAAAAATTTTGTTGCCCAATCTTCTGGCTGACCTTCCAGGCAAAATCTGCTGCAAAACCAGTTTTCATGGCATTTGTGTCAAAGTTAAAGGATAAGAAAGACATAAACCTGATTCCTTTTTGTAAGAACTATGCTGGCTTTTCGTCACTCCTGGCTGTGCTGTGACTACTAAGGCAAACTATGGGGCCACCCCCGGTGGGTGCTTATCTCTTTAAGCTCTTTTAATCTTTAGACAAGCAAAGAACACACCCCAGCGTAAAGGATACGCTGCGTATTCAGTCATATTATCTATGAAAATATATTTCTGCAATTTAAAAAAAAAAAAAGGTTTTATTTTTACAAGAGCAAGCGCCCCGTTCTTCTTCCTACAGTGTTTCACTGCATGGTAGGGGTCATTAACTTGTGTAATATAGAGGAACCAAGAATGCCTCTTCCTCATACTGCAGCCCCCCAGCTGTTATGAAACAGAGCTGAGCTTCACAACAGGAAGTAAGATCCGGGGCCAGTAAATAAAGCCCTTCCTTCCCTTTTAGAAGGCCCCAGAACTTCTTTCTCCTCAGTTCCAAATCCTTTTACAGATGTTTACCTGGGAGTCGGGATTTTTCTCTCTCTCCCTTTTAGCTCTTTTAGGGGGTCCAACCATGTGAAGCTGGCTTCAGTCACTTCCCTCACATTTTATGGTAACAGCAAGCAAAGGGGAAAGTGAGGCTATCTGCTGTGTTCCCAGGGCAGCCTGGAGGGAGCAGGGAAAAGGCCCACTTGACCGCGCCCGCCTTTCTACTCTGTAAATATTTGAAGTTGGAGGTTACCGACACCACTTCGTCCTTGAGTTGGAATTTCCCTTTTAATTTATCCCTGGCACACTCTGTTCAAAACCCAAGCAGGGAGCTGGAAGCAGACAGCAGGATTTTTGTATAAGAATATAATAAGCCATTGCCATTGAGTCTATTCCGACTCCTAGCTACCCTGCAGGACAGAGTAGAACTGCCCCGTAGGGTTTTCAAGGAGCGGCTGGTGGATTCAAACTGCTGACCTTTTGGTTAGCAGCTGAGCTCTTAACCAGTACTCCGCCAGGGTTTCGCAAACATAGTGGAAAGTGTGAAAAGCGCTCTTGGAAATAGCTGTTTTAGATCAGCAACTCCAATTCACACAGGGTAAAGGAGGGGGGAGGAATACTACCTCGTGTGTGATTATACATGAAGGAGTTTCCTGAACAACTGTGCAGCTAATGCCCATTTCATCCCTAGATCCAAGAACGTGCCCACTACTCTGGAATTGCTATTGACAGGTGTATTCATTTTTTATTTCTGCCATAACACATGGGACAGACTTAGTAAGTGGCTTAAAATAACCCAAATGGATTATCCTACAGTTCTATAGATCTGTACAACTGAGTTAAGATCTGAATCAAGTACAACTTCTGGGGCCATTGGCCGGTGGTCCAATCATTCCGTTTGTCCTTCTTCAGCGCATTTAGGGACGTCCCAACTGTTCAGAGCAGATGACCATTTTCCCCCAAGGAGGACGAGTCTAGGCTGTAGAAAGGGTGAGGCAGCCTGAAAAATCTTGGCAAATACCTAGAAATACAAAGTCAAATATCCAGCACCCACTCACCACCCCATCCTTACATCCCCACCTGGTCTTACCGAATACAGATCAAATGGTGCAAAGTCTCAAATTGTAATGAAGCCCTAGGCCAGCCAGAACTGGGTTAGAGGAATAGGAACTGTTGCGCCTTTGTCCCTCAGAGACACATGGTTTTAACTTTTTCTTATTACCATTGCCCCCGCTTTCCTCTGAGATGAAACTGAGCTTGCAAAAGGACTTGGGGAGCCCTGTTCTCCCGAGCTCGGTCAGATCACGGTGTGGGAACCTTGCTTTTCCCCCCTGAGCTGCCTTCTGAGTCCCCCAGGGCCTGCCTTCACATTGTGCAGTTTGCTGACAGCGAGACCTTCCTGCAAGCTAGCAAGTCTGCTCCGATGAAGGAGAGGACTTGAAGGAGAGGACTTGCAAGGAGTATGTCCGTGGGCCTGCTTTCCACAAACCACTTCCGCCATCTGTCCAGACTAGGTCCTGGTTCACAGTCATTCCTTTCAGGGCAGCTCTGGCGGAGGCTGGTAAGGGAGGCAGCGGTAGCCCCTTGGGGCAGAAACCCCCGCACGGCACTCACTGTGCACTATTTTTATGTCACAGCCAAGGACGAAACCTTTCATTTGCAGACACAGACTGAGTCACTCCTGCAGCCAAGATTAGCGTGCAGGACTCTCAGCTTGAAATCTGGTGGGGAAGGAGAAGCTTCCAGAATGATTTGCGTGGTGGTATCCTTGCTCACGTCTCACCTCCTCGAGTTTCAGGCACACGTACTCCTGTTTCTCTTGCATATGCTGTGTGGCCTTGACCTTCACTTCAATCTAAAAACTTTATCATCTGGCCCTGGCAGCAGGCTGAACTAACGCCCAGTCTGAGACATGTTTTTTGCCCAGATAATTATGTGCCTAACATTGTAATTCAGGTCTGGCATTGGTGTTTCATAACATTTTCTTTTTTTAAGCCAGATTCCTTCAAGGGAGTGAAGTAGGGGCTGAGTAAATGAAGAAGGAAAATGCCAGCTTCAACTCTGAGGCAGCTTTCTCAGGGGCACTGAGCAACTGAGCAGAGGTGCCGGTACCCTCGCTACTCAAAATGTGGTCTGTGGACCTGCAGCAGCAGCACCTGGAACCTTGTTGGAAATGCAGGATCTCAGGCCTCATTCCTGACCTACGCCTTGAATCAAGATCCCCAGGTGACTCCTCTGAGCATTAACGTTTGGGAAGCACTGACTGTAACCACTTCACAGTGAGGTGAGCTGAGCTTGCTGTCAATGCTTGTGAACGCTGATTGACCACCCAGTTGGTCCAGTCAACTCTTGACAACTCCCGCGTCACCAACTGGCAAACCACCCTTTTCTAAAGCTTAGGTACCATTACTGCTGGCATGAGCTGGTATGGAAATGGTGTTGGGACATTCATTTGACACTCAGAAGAGAATCAATATGAACTGATTGCAATGGGAATAAATGCAGCACTCATTTCTGAAATCCGACTGCAGCACTCATTTCCAATGGTAGACAAGCCTAGTGCTGAGGCGAGAGAAGAACACTGGTCTTGGGTCAGGAGAGCTGGATTTTATTCCTGGTGGGCCACTGACCAGCTGGGGGATCCTGGGCCAGCTGTCTCATCTCTCAGTCCCTCAGTTTCTTCATCTGTGCAGAGGGAGAATGGAGACTAGACTTAATGATCTCTACCATCCTTATCTATAAAAAATGGCAGAGACCCCCACACTCTGGGCTCTCTCCATCCCTTTTACTCTATTTTACTTTTCTCCAAAGTGTCTATCAACACACCCGACATCATATATTCCTTCGGTTTTTGTCTGTGTCCCCTCACTAGAACGCAAGCTCCTTGGGGGCAGGAACTCTGTATATTTTAGTCACTGTGTATTCTCAAGACCTAGAGTGGTCCCAGGCATACAGTGGGTGGTCACGTAGGAATCAATCTTTCCCACTGCCAACGTTCCATGGGAGAACTGTTGAGTATTTATTTTTAACGGTCCCCCAAGCTTTCTAAGCCCAAGAAAAAAAATCAACATTGATGTTAGTTCTTATGTATTTTACAATTCTCTAGCTACATCTCTTCATTTGTCTCTACCCAGTGTTAGATGATGTTATTTTCTCCATGGGGTCTGACTCTCTTGAACTCTTCCCTACAAATCTGCATATCGTGTTTTCTTTAGGTTCCTTCACACAACTGGTGATGCTTTTAAATCCGCTGTATGTGTCATACTGCCTTTCCTGATTTATTGCTTTGTTGACGGATGTTCTCCAAGGGGGTCCAGGGTTTAAACAGAAAAAGTAATCTGCCCCTCCCCTTCAAAATCCAAGGAAAGCTTGGAAAAGGCACTCACGGGCAGATAAGTAACAGCTTATTTCACAAAGCTAGATACAAAAGCGGAAGGCGTATACAAAATATTGTCCTTTATGGACTTCATTTTTATATGATGTGGAAAAAATCAGAGAAATAACGAGTGGTTACAGCACTGGGAATTTAGGAATGGACAGAAAAGCAAAAATTCCTCTGCGGTAGTGTCATTTGTTTTTGCCCCTTGATCCCTCCATCTTCTCTTTATCCTCCTTGTAGAAACGAGCTCCCAAGCTACGTTCCCCACTGCCCTGCCTTTGGTTTTGTATTTCACCTAAAGGCTGGCATGACCAAACCCTGTGAAAAATCACGCAGATGGTTATTTGCCTGGAAGACATTTACCGGTCAGGACTCCAATAAATTTAAAAGTTGCAAACATAGTATTTGCAGGCAGTGTGCTCAGATTCCTTAGGAACAGGGTCAGCTGCCTTAGTAGGAGGCTGTAAGACGCATTGACGGTGTACCATCATCCACCATTCCAGGCCCCAGCGGTGTCACACATCCCAACTCAAGTGTTACTCATCCCACAGAGCTGCTTAGGTGTGGACATTAGGCAGCATCGAGTTGGTTCTAAGTCACAGTGACTCTGTGTACAACAAAACGAAACACTGCCCGGTCCTGCACCATCCTCACAATCATTGTTATGCTTGAGCCCCTTGTTGCAGCCACTGGGTCAGTCCATCTCGTTGAAGGTCTTCCTCTTTTTCTTTGACCCTCTATTTTACCATGGAAACCCTGGGGGCATAGTGGTTAAGTGCTATGGCTGCTAACCAAGGGGTTGGCAGTTCAAATCCGCCAGGCGCTCCTTGGGAACTCTATGGGGCAGTTCTACTCTGTCGTACAGGTTCGCTATGAGCCAGAATCAACTCGACAGCAGTGGGTTTGGTTTGGGGTTTTTCTATTTTATCAAGCATGATGTCCTTCTGCAGGGCCTGGTCCCTCCTGATAACATGTCCAAAGTATGTGAGGCATAGTCTCGCCATCCTTGCTTCTAAGGAGTATTCTGGTTGTACTTCTTCCAAGACAGATTTGTTTGTTCTTTTGGCAGTCCGTGGTATATTCAATATTCTTCGCCAACACCACAATTCAAAGGCATCAATTCTTCTTTAGTCTTCCGTATTCATCATCCAGCTTTCACACGCATATGAGGCAATTGAAAACACCATGGCGTGGGTCAGGTGCACCTTAGTCTTCAAGGTGACGTCTTTGCTTTTTAACACTTTAAAGAGATCTTTTGCAGCATATTTGCCCAATATGATAACGTCATTTGATTTCTTGACTGCTGCTTCCATGGGTGTTGATTGTGGGTCCAAGTAAAATGAAATCCTTGACAACTTCAGTCTTTTCTCTGTTTATCATGATGTTGCTCATTGGTCCAGTTGTAAGGCTTTTTCTTAATGTTGAGGTGTAATCCATACTGAAGGCTGTAATCTTTGATCCTCGTCAGTAAGTGCTTCGAGTCCTCTTTACTGTCAGCAAGCAAGATTGTGTCATCTGCATAACGCAGGTTGTTTAATGAGTCTTCCTCCAATCCTGATGCCCTGTTCTTCTTCATATAGCCCAGCTTCTCAGATTATTTACTCAGCATACAGATTGAATAAGTATTGGTGAAAGGATACAACCCTGACACACAGCTTTCCTGACTTTAAACCACATAGTATCCCCTCGTTCTGTTCGAACGACTGCCTCTTGATCTATGTACAGGTTCCTCATGAGCACAATTAAGTGTTCTGGAATTCCCATTCTTCTCAATGTTGTCCGTAATTTGTTATGATCCACTCAGTTGAAAGCCTCTGCATAGTCAATAAAACACAGGTAAACATCCTTCTGGTACTCTCTGCTTTCAGCCAGGATCCATCTGACATCAGCAATGATATCCATCCTCTTCTGAATCCGGCTTGAATATCTGGCAGTTCCCTGTTGATGTACTGCTACAGCCACTTTTGAATGATCTTCGGCAAAATTACTTGTGTGTGATATTAATGATATTGTTTGATAATTTCTGCCTTCGTTCAGAACCGCTTGGAAGATGCAATTGCTTGTGAGTCCCAACAGTGTGTTCCCTCCTAGCACTGGATTTTCTTTGAAATCTTGAGGCTGGGAGCAAACTCTTCTGCCTTCAAGAGCTCAGTAAAAATCTCCATCCCAGAAACTACCCTGATATATGCAGGTGTGGTGGCATTAGGGAGCCTGGTGGTACAGTGGTTAAGAGCTGACCAAAAGGTTGGTGGCTCAAATTCTCCAGCTGCTCCTTGGAAACCCTGTGGGGCAGTTCTGTCCTGTAATGTCGCTATGAGTCAGAGTTGACTCGATGGCCATGGGTTTGTTTTTTTTTGGTTGGCAGCATTAGAGGCAGATAGGTTGGCCAAGGGCCTATGTGGATTACGCATGCTGCCATGTTCTGTATCTCTGTTTAACGGTGCCTTTCATGTAGTGTGGTGGGCTTGCTTTCTTCCTTCTCTTTCTGTCTCTCCTTCTTTCCTTTCTTTTTCTTCTTTTATTTTTGGCAATTGAGATTTGAGCAGTGACATGTTTTGTTCCAAAAGTGGGGCTACACATTGCTCATCCAGCCTCAGGGTTCTCTTTCTGTAGGATTCTTCTGCCCACTCACTGCTTCATAAGAGAAAGCATTCAAATTCAAAACTCATTAAGTCAGAAGTGAAACTATGTGGGTTTCAGGTCTCCTTTTCCAATCACCCTTCCTCAAAAAACAGGGAGGCATATTTGGAGATGTGCGTGCCTCCGAACAATGGAGAGTGAGGCTCTGGTGTGCTGTGCTGGACCCATGAGGACATGGCACACCTATTAATCATTGACCTTTACAGATGGAAAGGACCAGAAGGAGGACTGGAAAGAACCTAATCCAATTCTGTCACTTTACAAATGAGAAAATAAAAGCCAGCGAGACTGACTTGCCTAAAATCACTTGGCTAACTAGAAGCCAAGTGCAGACCCATATATAACTTGTCTGCCCAATGAGTACAGTTACCATTGCATGCCTGAATGTGGGGCTCTTTGGCCCACAGCTCCCCAACAATGCCACAGAACTAGGCAGTATATATACAACAACAACAACAAAAAAAAACCCTGGAGCCAATGACAAGACCCTTACATTAATTAAAATGAAAAAACACCTCCACTTATTCTTGCAGAAAGCAACAAGCCAGGATCTAGACCTAAAGTGGAGCTTTTGGAATCCTTACCCGGAGAAACTTGTGTGATGCCAACCAATTCTTCACAAACGCTTTTGAGATGGTTTAGGTTCAATATCTGGCAGCCTGGACAATTGAAGTAGTGATGAGGTTTGGGAGCTGAGTTACCTGGGAAATTTTTGCTGTAAGATTCTGCAGTCACTGCCAATTAGATTAAAAAAGCCCCTTACAACCAGCCCATGAGGAAGGTGTCAGTGTCTTTACTGGGTGAAGATATGCTCCGGTGTGAGAATTTTCAAACACAAGTTCATACCAGCCACAGTGGAAGAGTAAAGCAATAATAATAAAGGGATCCAAAGGAGAGTTTCTACACTGAGAATTCAGGGTGCCTTTTTAACAATCATTAAGATGCCTTGTTGACAAGATCAAGTTGAAAGACTATGGTGAAAAAAGCATTTAAAAAAAAAACAAAAAACAATGTGCCAGCAAGCCACATTGAAGAAAATGTGTCTTCAAATTGTAGAAAAGATGGTCAATTGGGCCATTTTTTTTCCCTTGGCTTTTCCAACAGCCAGTGGGTCAGGCTTGGACCCTTTATCATTCTAGCCAGTGGCCCTGATGTTTGTCTCTGAGTAGAATGGATAGTTAGAAATGTTACACTCATCAGAAAATCGAAGGACCCTGAAATAGTGAGAAAAGAGAAAGTAAAATCAGCTTGAAAGGACAAACTCTGTAAAGTTGGAAACCATTAATCCATAAATATTTGGTCAGTTTCTTCGTGCATGGACGTCAGATGCCCTTCATTTTATACTAATATATGAAATGACTTGCAGCAACCAAATATTAGTTGGAAAGGTGTCTTAGTTATTTAGTGCTGCTATAACAGAAACACCAAAAGTGAATGGCTTTAACAAACAGAAAATTACTCTCTCACAGTTTAGGAGGCTAGGAGTCCAAATTCAGGATGCCAGCTCCTGGGGAAGGCTTTCTCTCTCTGTCGGTTCTGGGGGAAGGTCCTTATCATCAATCTTCCCCTGGTTTAAGAGTTTCTCAGCACAGGGACCCTGGGTTCAAAGGACACACTCTGCTCCCAGTGCTGCTTTCTTGGTGGCATGAGATCCCGCTCCTCTCTGCTTGCTTCTCTCTTTTATATCTCAAAAGAGTTTGACTCGAGATACAACCTAATCCTGTAGATTGGGTCCTGCCTCATTAACATAACTGCCTCTAATCCTGCCTCATTAACATCACAGAGGCTAGGATTTATAACACAGGTTAATCACATCAGATCACAAAATGATGGACAACCATACGATACTGGGAATCAAGTCCTGGCCAAGTTGACACACATTTTGGGGGGGGGACACAATTCAATCCATACCAAAAAGTCAGCTCAGTATCTCTTCCCAGGCAAAAGAGAGTTGAGAGAATGAACCAAGTAGTAAATGGGCAATCAGTTTCTGAAGCACTACTGTGTGGCCAGCCCTGTGCAAGATAACCACCACTAATAGCCATCAAGTCAATTCAGACTCATGGCAACCCCGTGTGTGTCAGAGTATAACTGTGCCCGTAGGGTTTTCAATGGCTGATCTTTCAGAAGCAGATCACCAGGCCTTTTTTCTGAGGCACCTCTGGGTGGACTTGAACTTCCAACCTTTGGTTAGCAGCCAAGTGCATTAACCCCTTGTACCACCCAAGGACTCCTTATGGAAGATAAAAGATGACCTAATTCTCATCGTTTAAAACTAAGCGTTTGGAAATAATTAGAAAACAATGCATTAAGCAACCAAATTGGTTGAGTGAACTCAACCAGAGCTTCCTTACCTGTGGGTCTCAGAGTCCTGGGACCTTACAGAGTTAGAACATGGACCGAGAGATTCAATTTCAGGGTGTATAAAAGGGGTTGCTTTTTAATTTTTTAGCTTAGTAATCATTGACATAAACAATATAAGTTGAAAATTCAGGCAAGGAGAGATCAGGGGTTTCTTATTGAGGAGAAAGACCATAAAGGACTCAGTCCTCGGAAAGGAGAATTTTAATGATTTAGCCCATTTCTTTCTGGCCTGTCCTGATCACAAAGGCAGAGGGCTCAATAGGTTTCATAATGGCGGGTTAGTTCGCAGAACATATAAATAAAGCTCACGCTTGGAAGAATTAAGAATCATCGAAATCTATGTAAAAGGTTTTGTTTCCAACCCAAAGGAAAAAAAATCTGATTTTTTTTTTTTTACTGTACGAAATGATTTATTCATATATAGCATATATATATGCAGAATTAGGAAAGAGAAATATCTTTACAACTTCTGGGCCTTCATTTTCCAGTTTTGAGATGAGCAAAACATTGTCATACTCATCCCAGAGATGAGGAATATAGATAAATTACTGCTCACATTTTCCGAAGTCCTTTGAAATGTTTAGCTGTAATGGGATGGAGAAATGCAAGTGATTAATAAGAAATGAGAGATACTGCAGATGCTTTGCCATTATGGCACCTAAAGGCAGATTTTTTAAAATACATCTCCGGGCTCATAGAGAAAAGAAAAAAGAAATGGATGATCTTCTAACGGCCTAATTTAATCCCAGAGAAATTCTACTTCAGACACAGGATCTTATTCTCCTTCAAATCTGACATTCTCCTACGTAGAAGATGCATTGGCTCGAGATAACGAGGGTGAAGAGCCATTCATTCAACAAACACTAACTCTGCCATTTCTGGCAGCCTGGAACACCAAGGTGAATAAAGCGTAGGTGCCGTCTCCCTCAGAGCTCACACCTGCCTTACATTTAAAAGTCTTTAAGGTAGTGTGGTAAAGGAAACCACCTCCCATCTGGCAGTTTGTTATAATGTGGTGACTTGTGTGCTGCTGTGATGCTGGAGGCTGTGCCAGCAGGGTCACCCATGGTGGACAAGGTTTCAGTGGAGCTTCCAGACTCAGAGAGACTAGGAAGAAAAGCTTGGCAATCTACTTCTGAAAATCAGTCATTGAAAACCCTATGGATCTCAACAGAATATTGTCTGCTGTAGTACTGGAAGATGAGCCCCCTAGACTGGAAAGCACTCAAAACACACAGTGGCTGCAACAATAGACTCGAGCATACCAAAGATCGTGAAGATGATGCAAGACAGGCAACCATTTGTTCTCTTGTCCATGGATGGGGTCGCCATGAGTCGGAGCTGACTAGCAACTAGCAACAAGTAAAGAAAAAGAAGCCCTTCAAAATCAGAGAAAGGAAACCCAGAAGCCCTTTATACTTTCACATTTTATACTGTTGTTTAACCAATCTGCTTTATGTTGTCTTTAAAAAATCACATGCAGTTACTATTACAAGGAGCCCTGGAGGGATTAGTACTGAGAGACTGTAATCCCATAAATTTGTGTATTTCACCACCTATGTATTCTATTAAAGGGGTAGAACAAGTGGCTTTAAATCAGTGCTATTTGAGCCGAAGAGTTGAAGTTCATTATCTGTCTGTCTGAAAATGATTTGGTTACTCTGGGGGTTTGATTTTTATTTGCATGCGGTTCTGCTCAGTTTACTGCTGGCCGGGTCAGGAAGAGGAAGCACTACTGCCTGGCCCCAGTCCTTTTCATACTTGCGAAACGGCTGAGCCTGCTCCTGGGACCGCTGGGGGTGGGGAAGAGAGTTCGTGCTTCTAGAACACTGCGGGCTTGTCAAGCCAGCCATCACAGTCACAACAGCCCTGCCGTTGCCGTAGCTGCAGACCCCAAATCCAGTGTTGTGGTTTGTTTTCATTTGATCGCAAAAGAAGAGGCAGCAAAACAGATACAGTCTTGCCTGCTATTTTCTACCCTTTCTTAGTAGTCCTTACAAGAACGTTTGGCAGGCGTTTCTGTTTTGTCTGGAAAAACAGCGGTACAAAAAAGTATAAAAGGTTTCACTTCCTTTTCAAGACCTGTATGGAGCAGAAAAGAGCAATCTGAAAATGCTGTCTCTGGGCAGGAGAGAGTCACTTCCTGGCTACTTTTGTCAAGAGAGACCCTGCCATATGACACATCTTCCAAAGGAATCAAGAGCCACAGTTTATTATAAGTTTCATGAACACATTTAAGTCATGTGGGGGCTTGATTTAACACTCGTTCCTCAGCGTTCCAGGGACCCTCCTACCCAAAAGGATGGTGCAACTTGGGTTAAGGTGCCTTTCTAGAAAGTTTTCAAACATGCTTTAAGAATTCCACCCATGGGCAAGCTGTTTAAATGGCTTCCCAATTCAGCAATGGAAGACTAAAATTGCATCAGAGCCCACATGGAGTATTTGCAGACGGTGCAAGTAATATATATATATATATATATATATATATATATATATATATATAGTTGTTTGTTACTTTATGAGAAATGCCACAGATGTTCAGAAGGAAAACAAAACCAAAACAAAATTCATAAAATAGTAGTCATCAAATTTGAGAAGCCGATAATACAAGGTATTTGTGCTCAGATCTTCTTCACATAATTTGCAATATCCATTGGCACTACAGATCCCCAGTCGTGTTCACTACTGTGCTCCTCTTGTTAAACGCAATGACCTCCTAGTTTGTAAAAAGATAAATCTTGGGTGTAATGCTAAGCCTCAGGTAATAATAAGGGTATTTTATCCTAGTTTGAAGGAGCCCTGGTGGCTCAGTGTTAAGCGCTCGGCTGCTAAATGAAAGGTCAGCAGTTTGAACCCACCAGCCGCTGCCCAGGAGAAAGATGTGGCAGTCTGCTTCTGTAAAGAGTACAGCCTGGAAACCCAATGGGATAGTTCTGCTCTAAACTACTGGGTCACGATGAGTCAGAATCAACTCAATGGCAACCGGTTTTTTGGTTTATCCCGGTTTGCCATTGATAACTTAAAAGAAAGTGAGGTGAGTTGAACAGGGAAAACGCAGCTGTCCAGCACTGAATGCGCCAAGTCCCCTGGAGGAAGTGTGTAGGTGAAATCAGATACTTGGGTCAGAGGTGAAAACAGCATCTGACATGATGGGTGCAGCTTTGTCTTCCTGCAAGTAGTTGGAGAGGTGTTTTTTTTTTTCCTCTGATAGACCCAGAAAAGATTGGTGAATGTCAGAGAGCTGACATTTAGAAGCCTTTGGCTTGGCTCTTGGTACAACCTGGGAGAGACTGAGTTTACTGGGAATTTAAACTGGAAACTAAAAAAAAAAAAAAAACTAAGTTAGTCATATTTGTTGAATTACCAGTAAATTCAATCTCACTGTTGTTCTCTTCTAGAATTAGGCAACCCATTGAATATTTTTGACCAACTTTTCTGGAATATGAGTGAGGCATGTGGATGTCAATGCTTGTTCCATGATTTATAGTCTGTGGGATAGGACTAACAATCTCTTGAGGCCAGTGTCCCTCTGTGTTTCAGCTGTCTGTCTTTCATAGTAGATACTTCATAAATACATGTGGAATGAAGTCTACTCAGAGCCCACCCATTCCATCCCCCTCCAAATAAATACATGCAAATAAACAGATACAAATAAGGATAGATAATGAGCCCATGTAAACTCAGAAAATGTGTCTCCGTATATTTCCACAAAGTCAAACATCTGGATGTTTGGAAAGTTCTGGGTGGTTGCTCCATTAGTATTTAATGATACAGTGGGAAGCTTATATACAAGGATTCTAAGGTAAGGCAAGAAATGATCGACCAAGACTTTGTTCTTACTGCCCTCTAAAAAATTCCTCTTTTAGCAGAAATTTCACAAGACCTGGATATGCCATTTAAGATGGTTTTTTTTTGGGGGGGGACCCCTACTTGACAATGAGACTCAAGGTTGGCTAAATGTTGATTCAGTTCATTCTCTCTCCCCTCCTCTCTCCCTCTTTTTTTCCCCCCTCTCTCTTCCTCTTCCCCTCTCCCTGCCCTCCCCCCACCCCTTTTCTTTTCCGTAGAGCTTTTAGATAGTTAGCTCTTTGATTCACTCTGGGCCTCTTGAAGTCCAAAACACACACCTTCTCAGGAATTCCAGGGCAACTCTGAATTACTGGAGCTACGACACTCTCCCCTTCTGCCCAGAATTTTCCATTCTGAGCCTCCCCAGACACAGCCAAAAGCCACACGGACGCCATGAAAAGGGTCTCTCCGTAGTCAGACCTCCTCCCATCACCGGAAGTCATTCTGTAGAACAAGATGATAATACTGTACACCAAGAAGACAAAAGCCTGTACTGTGTGCCTTTCTTCCCCATTGTTCTGAGCACGAGGTAACTCGGGGTTGGCGTCCTCTTCTCTGCAGATCAGGAAGTCTGTAATCAGGGGAATGGTTTCTTTTTATTTCCAAGGACATGAGCAGATTTAGAGTGGTGGTATTTTTGGGTTTTCTTGTTTTTTGTTTTCCCTTCCTCCCCTTCATAAAAGAGCTTAGTGCAGGCTTTTAGCTCTTCGGTGGTAAGAATGGTTCTTCAGTACAGAAACTAAAAGAGCCAAGTTTGATATTTGTATTTCTCCTTTGGCTACACAACCACACTTGCTCAAGACCTTTGGCAAATGTTCTTGAACGTTGGCTTTCTCTGCTGGTTTCATATTAACAGACCTCTTATCTGAGCGTGGGGAAGAAGGGAGGGGTCGCCTCTGCAAACTCAATGAATATCGTGTTAAAATTGTTCTGTGGCTAACACTAAAGGAAAAGAAAGAATTCAGTTAAGGAAGTGATTTGACTTTGACAAGCAGATAAGCAAATCGATTAATCCACAGACAAAAAGTAAGCAAGTGCTGCTATCCAGACTGATATTCAATTAATACTTACTGAATGCAAATGCCTTCACCGACAGTATCTCACTTTGTGTTAAAGCTTGCTCGTCATCACTACCAGAATAAGTCCTTTCCATGGAGATCTAATGTTGTGTATTCTGGTGACATCCAATATTATTTTTCTGGTGTATGAAAATTATTATCTAATGAAAATATTCTCTATCTATTGACCACTTGCTATTTGCCAGTCACTGTGCTATACCCTTTATACCCTTTATAAATGTTATCTTATTTAATTCTGGCATCAACCTAAAGAATGATCTAGAATGAGCTCCAGATTACAGTTGAAGGCGTGGAGGCGAGGAGAGATTAAGTTACTTGTGCAATCACACAGCTAGTAAGTGGGAGAGCTAAGATTCAAACTTGAGTTCCTTGGGCTCTGGGAGCCATGCTTTTCTTGGCCAGAAGTGTGATACACAGAATTCTAAGATGGTACCTATGATCTGCATGGCCTGGTGTTAAACCAGGATTAAGCATTGTTCTATGACAATCACTCCCTTGATTACATTACATTATATGGCAAGAGTGACAGGAGTTTGCAGATGTAATTAAGGTTCCAAATAAGTTGACTTTAAATAATCAAAAGGGAGATTATCTTGGACTGGCCTGATTTAATCAGTTGGACATCTTTTAAAAGAAGGTTTAAGGCTAGAGATATTCTCTTGCTGACCTTGAAGAAGCAAGCCACCAAGAGTTCTACAGTTCCTAGAAAATGAAGTCTGCCAAAAATCACATGAATTTGGAAGAGGACTCCAAATTTCCAGATGAGACTGCAGCCCCAGCTGACTTCTTGACTATAGCCTTGTGAGACCCTGAGAGGAGCTAAGCCATGCCTGGACTACCAACAGACGGAATCTGTTGTTGTTGTTAGGGGCCATCAAGTTGATTCCAAACCATAGCGACCCTATGTACAACAGAATGAAACATTGCCTGGTCCTGCGCCATCCTCACAATTGTTGTTATGCTTGAGCCCATTGTTGCAGCCACTGTGTCGGTCCATCTCATTAAGGGTCTTTCTCATTTTCACTCGCCCTCTGTTCTACCAAGCATGATGTCCTTCTCCAGGGACTGATCCCGCCTAATGACACGTGCAAAGTATGTGAGACAAAGTCTCACCACGGAAACTAGGAGATAATGAATGTGCTGTTTTAATCCACTGAATTTGTGGACATTTGTAATGCAGCAATAGAAAATTAAGACAAAAACTGACCAAACTTTTTGAGAACACGCATATAACTATTAATAAAAGTTTGAGCACACAAATATATATATAGATGTTTATGTGTTATATATTTAGAAATTATATACACGAACAATTATATTAAGAGATTATCATAAAATAAAACATTAGACACACACATACACATACAAACCGGAAATGGCAAAGGATGACCACTGGTCTTAGGGTCCCTTGTTCACCATTGATAATTCTCTTCCCTGCTCTAGGTGTTATAACAGGTGTTGAGACATTAACTTTAGTTACTCCTCCCTGTTGTTGTTGGTTGTTGTTGTTGAGTCAGCTCTGACTCATGGCTACCCCGTGTACAGAATGAAACATTGCCCAGCCCTGTCCCATCTTCATTATGATTGGTATGCTCGAGTTCATTGTTGCAGCCTCTGTGTATTTTGAGTGCCTTCCAACCTAGTGGGCTCTTCTTCATAACTGTATAGGATAATATTATATGGTGATCCATAGGGTTTTCACTGGCTAATTTTCAGTAGATCACCAGACCTTCCTTCCTAGTCTGAAGGCTCCGCTGAAACCTGTCCACCAAGGGCGATCCTGCTGGTGGCATAGCTTACAGCATCATAACAACACGCAAGCCACCACATTACCACAAACTGTCAGACGGGTGTTGGAGCTACTTCTCCCAAACGTACTAAAATATGTCCAAAATAAGAGGAATGAGTAGGTTTTTAAGAATGTGACCATAGCACTTCTAGGGGGCCTGTAAGGGAGGGATACACTTTCAGCCTTTTTACAGGACCCCCCATGTATGTTTGCTTTGAGATGCTAGGCATTCAAAGGTCATCCTCATCATTTCCTGGTCAGACCAGAATCAAAGCTGAGCTTTGTGATGGTTTACCAGTTCCACAGCTCTTCTTTCAGGAAGGAACAGGTGGTATTCCAGAAGGGGCATGTGTTGGACATAGGTAAAACATGCCTTCAGCCTTTGTGTTTGATTCTTCTCCCTTTCCCATTATGCAGAGTTCAGGGTTATGATGCTTGTTTTTTACTTTAATCCCCAAATTTTTATTTTCCTTGTTTAGACAAGACACTCTGTTAGAAATTATATCACACGAAAAGTTAGGTTTATGTTCCATGCCAGTCCATTGTGATAATTTGTATGAGTCCACACATTTCATAGGAGCCCTGGTGGTGCAGGTTAAGCCCTCGACTGCTAACTGAATGGTCAGTGGTTCGAACCCACCAGCCGTTCTGTGGGAGAAAAATGTGGCAGTCTGCTTCTATAAAGATTTACAGCCTTGGAAACCCTCTGGGACAGTTCTACTCTGTCCTGTAGGGTTACTATGAGTCAGGATCCACTCAATGGCAATGGGTTTGGTTTCACACGCATTTCGTGCTGTGCTTCAATTATCCTGCTGAAAATAGCTTTGTTTATACCAGAGATGAGGGAGCATTGGTGATTCGGTGGTAGACTTCTTACCTTCCGTGTGGGAGACTTGGGTTCAAAAATCACATGAACTTGGAAGAGGACTCCAAGCTTCCAGATGAAACTGCAGCCTCATCAGGGAAGGCTTACAAAGTCAGCAGATTTTTCCTGTAATTGGCCAAATAGTAAATATTTTCAGTTTTGTAGGCCATCTGGTTTCTGTTGCAGCTACTCTGCTTGAAAGCAGCCATGGGCACTTCATAAATGAATGAGTATGGCTGTGTTGCAATAAAACTTTATTTCTGAATACTGAAGTTTGAATTTCATATAATTTTTATGTGCCATGAAGTAGTCGTCGTCTTCTTTTTTTTTTTCTCAATTATTAAAACTGTAAAAGCTATTCTTAGCCTAGGACTGTAGAAAAGCAGGTAGCTGGCTATTTTTTGGCCCATGGGATAATTTGGCAACTCCTAGTCTGTAGAAACATATTATCAGGGGTAATGAATTTGTCATTTTAAGACATATTTTATCTTTTTGGAATGAAGTTTTGTAAGGATGAAAAAGTAGCGGTAAGTACATAGACATACATTAAAGTAACAAAAGATACGCTGTTAGTGGTTGGATTCACAAATCATGCCAAAGTCTTCAAGGAGGACCCTGTTTCTGCTTTTGCTAAGTGAACTGCTTCTGTATGTGCATTTCTATCTACACGATACACTCAATAAACTGGTGTCTTAGTTATCTAGTGCTGCTATAACAGAAATACCACAAGTGGATGGCTTTAACAAACAGAAATTTATTCTCTCACAGTCTTAGAGGCTAGAAGTCCAAATTCAGGGTGCCAGTTCCAGGGGAAGGCTTTCTCTCTCTGTCGGTTCTGGGAGAACGTCCTTGTCGTCAGTCTTCCCCTGGTCTAGGAGCTTCTTAGCACAGGGACCCTGGGTCCAAAGAAAGGATGCACTCCACTCCTGGCACTGCTTTCTTGGTGGTATGAGGTCCCTCTCCTCTCTGTGTGATTCTCTCTTTTATATTTCAAAAGAGATTGATTCAAGATACAATCCTATAGATTGAGTCCTGCCTCATTAGCACAACTACCTCTAATCCTGCCTAATTAGCATAATAAAAAAAACACTGCTGTCAAGATAGAGGTTAGGATTTACAACACATAAGATAATCAGATCACAAAATGAACAACCACAAAATAATGGGAATCATGGCCTAGCCAAGTTGGCACACATTTTTGGAGGACAACCATAACAACTGGGTTACAGCTTGTGGTTATGACAGCTGAAGCCCAGGTGGTATATTAAAGTGACCATAGAGTCCTTTACACTATTTGACATACACAAGTCAGTATTATGAAAAATGGGCCCTATGATGGCAGAATCTTTAGATGTGATTGGTGGCAATCAGCCAGTATAATCAAATCAGAGTGTCCCAGCCATATCCGGATCTCTATCAATTTAAGATAATCACTGGCAAACTCCACTGTACGGTTTTTCCATGTCGTCATCCATCACTTTGAACACAATATTTACAGTCTTAGTCTGGGCTACAGCTGACTGTAGGGTCATGCTGGTGTTATGTTATACAATAAACAAGCCTAACTTTAAAAGATGTAAAAGACATTACCAGTGTTTGCATATTCTTGGAAAAGGCATCTCCTTAGCCAACGGGAAATGTGACAAGTGGCAGTCCTATTTCTCAGAGTTCAAACTGTTAGGCACCAAATTACTATATCTATCATTTGCCTCTTTAAAAACATCAAAAAGAAGAAAAAAAGAAAGAATACACTGATAGATAATGAAAAATCAGGGGTACCCACTTAAGTGGTCTGGCAAAAAATCAGTTTAAAATAAATATAAGGTCTCTAGAGATATCTACCACGAGGAATGTTCTTTTTTAGGCTCATTGTTTGTTTTAATCCAATGGAAAAAGAGAGATAAAAACTGCAGAGTAATATCTATAAAGAGAAAGTATAAATATTAAGACTGGCAAATGGAAAAAGAAAGACAGGGAATGGACCAAAGGCCAAGTTCAACTTTCAGATTGTCCTAGCAACATTCTCATTAAAGTGAAGGACTGAGGCCCACCTGACCACAATGCCTTAGTTTAACTTAGTGAGACTTAATGAGAAATCCATTAGTATATGCCCTTACTGTGTTTTCAAATACAGTTTTCTGTTTTGTTATTAAAGTGATACCTGATCATACAAACACACACACATACACACACACACACACACACACACTTGGAAAATACAGACAAGTGCAAAAAAAAACAGTATACAAATGATTAATAAGCAAACCTACCACCCAAAGATAACTAATGCCTTCAATTTTTAAGCAGAGGGAGTGGTAGGGGTTATTATCTTCATTATCACAATAAAAACTCAAATCTTTTTGAACTGGAAGAGTCACATAAAGTGAGTAACTCAACATCTAACTTTAGAGATATGGAAACTAATCTAGAAAGGCCACGGCCTGACCTAGACCTAGACCACCCAGATTCTCATCTATCCAGTGAGAATGAGAAACCAGTCTCCTAACTTGTAGCCCAGTTTATAAAGGTAACAGATTTCAGGCAACAATCCTGGCCTAGAACCAAAATTTGTTCTCATCCCCAGGGGAGCTGCAATTTATAAAATACCAGCTTCCTTGCAAAATGAGGCCTCAGTGCCAAAAATAATTGGTGCTCTTTAAATCTTGTAGTTTCTAATTACAGAGAGGTTTTTAAGATTTATTCCCAGAGGTTTTAATATTGCTACCTTAATTTATAGCTGTTCCTTAATTTTAATAGTCAAATGAAAGTTTTAATTATAATCAAGCAGGTCTTCATATGGAACTATAGCATTGCTAGCTCATCTTCAGGAGATCATGTGGTTTCAGTTATTTTCTGGTGTGAGGGAGCCTCAGTGAATATTTACCTGCCTTGATTCAAACAGTATATACATTGCCCGCAGTCTTTCTAGGCAAAATCAGAGCTGACACTGTGGCTCTGGAATCAACCAGAATTAACAAGTTCATGTCAAACCTACAGACTTGATTTTAACTGCATTATTGAATCCTGTCCCTCATAAAAAATATGTTGAAGTCCTAACTCCTGGTACCTGTGAACGTGACCATGTTTGGAAAGAAGATCTTTGAAGATGTTATCAGTTAAGTTAACATGAGGTCACACCAGAGTAGGATGGGTCACAATCCAATGCGAGTGGTGTCCTATAAAGGAGGAGAAGAGACAGAGAGATGAACACGGAGGGAGAAGACACCCATGTGAAGACGGCGGCAGAGACTGGAGTGATGCATCTACAAGCCAAGGAACTCCAAGGATTGCCAGCTGTCATCAGAAACTAGGAGAAAGTCGTGGAGCAGATTCTCCCTTATAGTCTTCAGAAGGAAATCAACACGGCTGGCACTCTGATTTCTGAGTTGTAGTCTCCAAAACTGTGAGACTGTAAGAGTGGAGAAGAAGAGTGGAGGGTCGAGTTAGCTCATCGAAGAAACCTATATTTCAGGGACAAGCGGAAGTAGTAGAGCCAGAGAAAAAGATGTGAGGGAAAAGAAGCAGGAACATTCTGGACAGGGGAGATACTAGAATAACAACTAAAAAAGTGACGGGCTAATGAGAGAGGAGACTGTCCAGGCTGAAGGAGAGCAGGTCTTGTCTACTTGGGCATTTGAATAAAAAAGGGAAAGGACATTTGTACATCTATAAGAGTTAGCAATTTTTTTTTGTAATTGAACAATGTCATTATACTAATGCTGATTATATGTTTGAAAATAATTATGTTTTAGCAGGCAAATGTATAGAGTCCAAGGTTTATTAGTGGTTTCCAGGGTTGGGAGGGAGGAGGAAAGGGGGTTATTGCTTATGGAGTACTGAGTTTTGGTTTACGGTGATGGAAAATTCCCATTGATTAAGGGTAGGGTTGCAGAGCCAATTAATGTAATTGCTGTCAATAAGTTGAATACCTGTAAAAAGCTGAACTGGCAAAAGTTGTGTGGTAGATATATTTACAACAACAAAAAGAGCAGCTGCTGAGGCTGCTTATGTACAACCAAACACCTCATGGATCCTGGTTTCCTGGTTTGGAGGTTTAGGGTCATGGTTTCATGGGACATCCCAGTTACATGGCCTAATAACATGTTTAGTACTTCTGTTCTACCTCCTAGTTTGATGTGTAGTACCTGGGGTCTTAAAAGCTTGCAAGAGACCATCCAAGGTACAACAATTGGCCTCTATTCTCCAGAGCAACAGAGGAAGAAGGAGAGTCAGGAATAGGAGGAAGAAATGGAATGTGTGGCTAATTGCCTTTGCCATGAGAACAGAAGAACTGGATGGCGAGTAGCTATCATTGCTGAATGTTTTGATCAAAGATTCTATAGAAGAATCCTAATCAAAAGGGGGAAAATACAGAACACAATTTCAAATTCCCATGGAATCCAGAATTTCTGGAGCCCTGGAGGATAGATGAGCCCCTGAAACTATTGCCCTGAGATAATCTTTAAACCTTAAATCAAAAATATTCCCTGAAGTTTTCTTAAAACCAAACAGTAGTTTTACCTAACTAGTAAAGAATGTCTGCCTTGAGCCTTGTGCTCCTTTAAGCAGTGTCTATGTATTTTATGTGAGATCAAATTGACAACAGCAACTCGAAAGATTAGATAGGAAACTTAGGGGGCAGTGAGTTTATGTTAATAGAGGAGGAACAATTCAGAAAAGGAGGGTGAGAATGGTTGCACAACTCGAAGAATGTAATCAGTGTCACTAAATGCTACATGTTGAATTGGTGTATGTTTTGCCGTGTATATTCTCAACAACAACAAGAAAAATAAAATTTATTATTTTAAAAATAATAATTACGTTGGCATTTAATTGCAGCCTAACATTTCTCAGTGTACTTTTTAGTCATTCTGAGGGATTATTGCTGACATTCTATACCAGCAGAGGTGTGAAGGTCCTCAAGAGAAGTTGGAAGGAGATGGGGTTTATAGTATTTATAGTATTTCCACTGTTCAGTAGACAGATTTCACACGATAGATGTAAATAACCTCAAGAGCACAGTAATTGTGCAATGATGAGTTTTGACTATTTATTACATTTAATTTTAATATAATTTATTTCATTGTAAGTTTTTTTTTCATATAAAAATGCGTTTTTATTTTTTTTATTTCACTCCTCATCAAATTGTTCCCAGTAATCATTTCAGCCACCAACTGGTGTTACAGTCCAGTTTAACTCTGGAGTGCCACTCATGAGCTATTTTTTTAAAATAATTTTTATTGTGCTTTAAGTGAAAGTTTATAAATCAAGTCAGTCTGTCACATATATAAGCGTATATACACCTTACTCCATACTCCCACTTACTCTCCCCCTAATGAGTCAGCCTGCTCCCTCCTTCCAGTCTCTCCTTTCGTGACCGTGACCATTTTGTCAGTTTCTAACCCTCTCTACCCTCCCATCTGCCCTCCAGACAGGAGATGCCAACACAGTCTCAAGTGTCCACCTGATACAAGTAGCTCACTCTTCATCAGCATCTCTCTCCAACCCATTGTCCAGTCCCTTCCATGTCTGATGAGTTGTCTTCCGGAATGGTTCCTGTCCTCGGCCAACAGAAGGTTTGGGGACCATGACCGCCAGGATTCTTCAAGTCTCAGTCAGACCATTAAGTCTGGTCTTTTTATGAGAATTTGGGGTCTGCATCCCACTGTTCTCCTGCTCCCTCAGGGGTTCTCTGTCGTGCTCCCTGTCAGGGCAGTCATCGGTTGTGGCCGGGCACCATCTAGTTCTTCTGGTCTCAGGATGATGTAAGTCTCTAGTTCATGTGGCCCTTTCTGTCTCTTGGGCTCATAGTTATCGTGTGACATTGGTGTTCTTCATTCTCCTTTGATCCAGGTGGGTTGAGACCAATTGATGCACCTTAGATGGCCGCTTGTTAGCATTTAAGACCCCAGACGCCACACTTCAAAGTGGGATGCAGAATGTTTTCATGATAGAATTTATTATGCCAATTGACTTAGAAGTCCCCTTAAGCCATAGTCCCCAAACCCCCGCCCTTGCTCTGCTGAACTTCTAAGCATTCAGTTTATCCCAGAAACTGCTTATGGTCCAGTCCAGTTGAGCTGACCTTCCCTGTACTGAGTATTGTCCTTCCCTTCACGTAAAGTAGTTCTTATCTACTAACTAATCAGTAAATAACCCTCTCCCACCCTCCCTCCCTCCCCCCTCTCGTAACCACAAAAGAATGTGTTCTTCTCAGTTTAAACTATTTCTCAAGATCTTATAATAGTGGTCTTATACCATATTTGTCCTTTTTCGTCTGACTAATTTCACTCAGCATAATGCCTTCCAGGTTCTTCCATGTTATGAAATGTTTTACAGATTCGTCACTGTTCTTTATCGATGCGTAGTATTCCATTGTGTGAATATACCATAATTTATTTAACCATTCATCCGTTGATGGACACCATGGTTCCTTCCAGCTTTTTCCTCTTGTAAACAGTGCTGCAATAAACATGGGTGTGCATACATCTGTTCGTGTAAAAGTTCTTATTTCTCTAGGGTATATTCCGAGGAGTGGGATTTCTGGGTTGTATGGTACTTCTATTTCTAACTGTTTAAGAAAACGCCAGATAGATTTCCAAAGTGGTTGTACCATTTGACATTCCCACCAGCAGTGTATAAGAGTTCCAATCTCTCCGCAGCCTCTCCAACATTTATTATTTTGTGTTTTTGGATTAATGCCAGCCTTGTTGGAGTGAGATGGAATCTCATCGTAGTTTTCATTTGCATTTCTCTAATGGCTAATGATCGAGAGCATTTTCTCATGTATCTGTTAGCTGCCTGAATACCTTCTTTAGTGAAGTGCATGTTCATATCCTTTGCCCACTTTTTGATTGGGTTGTCTGTCTTTTTGTGGTTGAGTTTTAACAGAATCATATAGATTTTAGAGATCAGGCGCTGGTCGGAGATGTCATAGCTGAAATTTTTTTCCCAGTCTGTAGGTGGGCTTTTTACTCTTTTGGTGAAGTCTTTAGATGAGCATAGGTGTTTGTTTTTAGGGGCTCCCAGTTATCTGGTTTCTCTTCGTCATTTTTAGTAATGGTTTGTATTCTGTTCATGCCTTGTATTAGGGCTCCTAAGGTTGTCCCTACTTTTTCTTCCATGATCTTTATCGTTTTAGTCTTTATATTTAGGTCTTTGATCCACTTGGAGTTAGTTTTTGTGCATGGTGTGAGGTATGGGTCCCGTGTCATTTTTTTGCAAATGGATATCCAGTTATGCCAGCACCATTTGTTAAAAAGACTATCTTTTCCCCAATTAACTGACACTGGGCCTTTATCAAATATCAGCTGTTCATATGTGGATGGATTTATATCTGGGTTCTCAGTTCTGTTCCATTGGTCTATGTGCCTGTTGTTGTACCAGTACCAGGCTGTTTTGACTACTGTGGCTGTATAATAGGTTCTAAAATCAGGTTGAGTGAGGCCTCCCACTTTCTTCTTCTTTTTCAGTAATGCTTTACTTATCCGGGGCTTCTTTCCCTTCCATATGAAGTTGGTGATTTGTTTCTCCATCACATTAAAAAATGACATTGGAATTTGGATCGGAAGTGCATTGTATGTATAGATGGCTTTTGGTAGAATAGACATTTTTACTATGTTAAGTCTTCCTATCCATGAGCAAGGTATGTTTTTCCACTTATGTAGGTCCCTTTTAGTTTCTTGCACTAGTACTTTGTAGTTTTCTTTGTATAGGTCTTTTATATCTTTGGTAAGATTTATTCCTAAGTATTTTATTTTCTTGGGGGCTACTGTGAATGGTATTGATTTGGTGATTTCCTCTTCGATGTTCTTTTTGTTGATGTAGAGGAATCCAAGTGATTTTTGTATGTTTATCTTATAACCTGAGACTCTGCCGAACTCTTCTATTAGTTTCAGTAGTTTTCTGGAGGATTCCTTAGGGTTTTCTGTGTATGAGATCATGTCATCTGCAAATAGAGATAATTTTACTTCTTCCTTGCCAATCTGAATGCCCTTTATTTCTTTGTCTACCCTTATTGCTCTGGCTAGGACCTCTAGCACAATGTTGAATAAGAGCGGTGATAAAGGGCATCCTTGTCTGGTTCCCGTTCTCAAGGGAAATGCTTTCAGGCTCTCTCCATTTAGAATGATGTTGGCTGTTGGCTTTGTATAGATGCCCTTTATTATGTTGAGGAATTTTCCTTCAATTCCTATTTTGGTGAGAGTTTTTATCATGAATGGGTGTTGGACTTCGTCAAATGCCTTCTCTGCATCAATTGATAAGATCATGTGGTTTTTGTCTTTTGTTTTATTTATATGATTACATTAATAGTTTTTCTAATATTAAACCAACCTTGCATACCTGGTATAAATCCCACTTGGTCGTGGTGGATTATCTTTTTGATATGTTGTTGAATTCTCTTGGCTAGAATTTTGTTGAGGATTTTTACATCTATATTCATGAGGGATATAGGTCTGTAATTTTCTTTTTTTGTGGTGTCTTTACCTGGTTTTGGTATCAGGGATATAGTGGCTTCATAGAATGAGTTAGGTAGTATTCCATCATTTTCTATGCTTTGAAATACCTTTAGTGGTAGTGGTGTTAACTCTTCTCTGAAAGTTTGGTAGAACTCTGCAGTGAAGCCTTCCGGGCCAGGGCTCTTTTTTGTTGGGAGTTTTTTGATTACCTTTTCAATCTCTTTTTTTGTTATGGGTCCATTTAGTTGTTCTAATTCTGATTGTGTTAGTTTATTTAGATAGGTAGTGTTTTTCTAGGAATTCATCCATTTCTAGGTTTGCAAATTTGTTAGAGTACAATTTTTTGTAATAATCTGATATGATTCTTTTAATTTCAGTTGGGTCTGTTGTGATGTGGCCCATCTCGTTTCTTATTGGGGTTATTTGTTTCCTTTCCCGTATTTCTTTAGTCAGTCTGGCCAATGGTTTATCAATTTTGTTAATTTTTTCAAAGAACCAGCTTTTGGCTTTGTTAATTCTTTCAATTGTTTTTCTGTTCTCTAATTCATTTAGTTCAGCTCTAATTTTTATTATTTGTTTTCTTCTGGTGCCTGATGGATTCTTTTGTTGCTCGCTTTCTATTTGTTCAAGTTGTAGGGACAGTTCTCTGATTTTGGCTCTTTCTTCTTTATGTATGTGTGCATTTATGGATATAAATTGACCTCTGAACACTGCTTTTGCTGTGTCCCAGAGGTTTTGATAGGAAGTGTTTTCATTCTCGTTGCATCCTATGAATTTCTTTATTCCCTCCTTAATGTCTTCTATAACCCAGTCTTTTTTGAGCAGGGTATTGTTCAGTTTTCAAGTATTTGATTTCTTTTCCCTGATTTTTCTGTTATTGATTTCCACTTTTATTGCCTTGTGGTCTGAGAAGATGCTTTGTAATATTTTGATGTTTTGGATTCTGCAAAGGTTTGTTTTATGACCTAATATGTAGTCTATTCTAGAGAATGTTCCATGTGCACTGGAAAAAAAAAGTATACTTTGCAGCTGTTGGGTGGAGTGTTCTGTATAAGTCTATGAGGTCAAGTTGGTTGATTGTAGCAATTAGGTCTTCCATGTCTCTATTGAACTTCTTACTGGAAGTCCTATCCTTCTCCGAAAGTGGTGTGTTGAAGTCTCCTACTGTAATTGTGGAGGTGTCTATCTCACTTTTCAGTCTGTTAAAGTTTGTTTTATGTATCTTGCAGCCCTGTCATTGGGTGCATAAATATTTAATATGGTTATATCTTCCTGGTCAATTGTCCCTTTAATCATTATGTGGTGTCCTTCTTTATCCTTTGTGGTGGATTTAACTTTAAAGTCTATTTTGTCAGAAATTAATATTGCTACTCCTGCTCTTTTTTCCTTATTGTTTGCTTGATATATTTTTTTCCATCCTTTGAGTTTTAGTTTTTTTGTGTCTCTAAGTCTAAGGTGTGTCTCTTGTAGGCAGCATATAGACGGATCATGTTTCTTTATCCAGTCTGAGACTCTCTGTCTCTTTATTGGTGCCTTTAGTCCATTTACATTCAGCGTAATTATAGATAAGTATGTGTTTAGTGCTGTCATTTTGATGCCTTTTTTTGTGTGTTGTGACAATTTCATTTTTCCACTTACTTTTTTGTGCTGAGACGTTTTTCTTTGTAAATTGTGTGTTCCTCATTTTCATAGTAGTTGAATTTATGTTTGCTGAGTCATTATGTTTTTGTTGGTTTTTATTTTGAGTTATGGAATTGTTCGACCTCTTTATGGTTACCTTAATATTTACCCCTATTTTTCTAAGTAAAAACCTATCATTGTAAGTTTATATAACTTAATTTTTAATAATGGCTATGTTTAACCCAAATTCTCCTTTCTCTAAGGAGCCCTAGTGGTACAGCAGTTAAAGCACTTGGCTGCCAACCGAAGGTTTGGCAGTTCGAACTCACCAGCCGCTCCATGGGAGAAAAACCCTGGTGGTTTGCCTCCATAAAGATTTGCAGCCTTGGAAACCCTATGGAGCAGTTCTACTTTGTCCTATAGGGTTGTTATAAGTAGGAATCAATCGACGGCTGTGGGTTTGGTTTTTTGGGTATATTTAACCACTATTTCTCAAATTTCTGGAAAATTTCACAAGTGGCTCTTGAGAACCATGCTGCTGTTAGAAAATGTCTGGAATGATTCCCATGAAACTGTTAGCAGTAGCTACCTCTGGAAAATGAGGTGCAGGCTAGGGGAACTTTTCTTTTCTCCTTTAGTCCTTTTTTTTTAGTCCACTCTATACTGTTTGTTTTAATAAACGAATATGTATTACTCTCAGAATATAATTTTAAATGGTTAAGAACACTTATTGGTTAGAAAGATAGCTTATGATACCAGTTGGCAAGAAAGAGGAGGGGAGATAAAAATATATATTTGTTTTTGCATGAATATTGGAGGCTAAACGAGAAACTAATAAAAAAGGTTACTAAAGAGGGTAAAGAGGAAACCAGGTGAATGAGAATAGACTTTTCATATCATTTGCTGTTTAAACCATATAAATATATCATGTGTTCAAAAAAATTTTAATGATAAAAAACTTTTAAAAGGACAACTGCTACTTCTCCTCCCCCCGCACCCGTCCACACACACACGCACACACACACACAAACAG
Source organism: Elephas maximus indicus (assembly GCF_024166365.1). NCBI lineage: Eukaryota > Metazoa > Chordata > Mammalia > Proboscidea > Elephantidae > Elephas > Elephas maximus. The sequence continues at coordinate 166,927,437 of NC_064846.1, forward strand.
AAGAAAGTCTTTATTATTATTATTATGTTTTGGATAATCTGCCTCCTTTAAGGACATGCCCCATTGAAATCATAGACTTTGTCCTGGTTTCCATTAGCAAACACATGGCCAGGGTGGCTTTCAAATGACTTTGGGCATGAGTCATTTTTCAGCTATGTGGCTGTGTTAGGACTAGCCTCAGTAGGATAGGGCACAATTGTTATAAGCAAACACCAGCACTTAGGTAATGAAATTTTTTCCGGGTCAAAAATGGAAGCCGGCCAGACATCCTTGAAGCGCTTGACCTTTTTATTTCTCCCTCGTGCTACTGTGGGGAAGGGGAGTGTTTGAACAGAAGAACAGGTGACGTTTGCCAAAGGCATGCTGAAAAGCAAGCGCCTGACCCAAGTCAAACTGGAAATTCCGAAGCCACGTCTTGGTTCTCAGAGAAAGAGCAGAGGCCTTTGCCCTGTGGTGCTGCTGCAGAAAGGACCGTGCTCCGATGGTATCCTTCCAGCCGGGCTTGGTTTTCCTTCACGAAGCACACATCTACGGACCAGTAGGAACTGGAAAACGATCTCCTTGATCCTCTACCATGCCCCTCACCCAAGTCTTTGCTGTAGGCCTACAGAACTATTGACCAGCAAAGTGTCTGCCAAATTCTGGGAACTCCCCGTAAGATTCTCCTGGAGATCGAAGTGAATGTTAAAGATGCAGGCTGAACTGAATGTGAATGCAATTTACACGTAGGCGTCTGTATTTTCTTTGTGAAAATCGCTGCCACAAAAGCTATAGGGACGGGGAAAGATCAGTGGTGGTCAGGGGCTCGAGGGAGGGAGGGCTGAATCGGAGCCCAGGGCAGTGATGCCATTCTGTATGCTACTGTAACGGTGGACACATGGCATTATGCAATTGTCAAAACCCATAGGACTGTACAACATAAAGAGTGAACCCTGATGTGCACTACGGACAGTAGTTAATATTAATGCATCAGTATTGGTTCATCACTGCTAACAGATGGATCACAGGGATGCAGGATGTTAATCGGAGAAACCGTGCAGGGGGCAGAGGAGGTATAGGGGAACGCTGTACTTTCTGCTCTAAAAAAAAGTCTATTAAAAAATAATAACTGCCATAAAAAAACCAAACCAAACCCGTTGCCATCGAGTTGATTCCAACTCATAGCAACACTACAAGACAGAGTAGAACTGCCCCATGGAGTTTCCAAGGAGCGCCTGGTGGTTTTGAACTGCTGAGCTTTTGGTTAGCAGCCATAGCACTTAACCACTCCGCCACAAGGGTTTCCAATAGCTGCCATAACATGTGAGAATGTTGGTTGCAAACAGGCCCTAAGCTAACTCTGAAAGGGTGAAACGAGAGTACAAACCTACAGCACCCACATGGTGAAAGGACTTTTGAAAATGGTCCTTGTAACGCGGCCCCTCTATAATGTTGGGTCAAGTCAAGCAGAACAGGACCAGGGTTCTACATGTATAAGCTGCTTTTATTTTTAATATTGTTAACATGTAAACTTTGAGATTGCATTTTTATTTGTTTATACCTCTAAAGTGGGACACAGACAAATAAGAAGTCACATTAGAAGGGACGATAGAGTTAGAAATTTGCTTTTTTTGCTGACACCGTAAAAATAATTGCTTTAGGCAAGAATCACCAATACGTGTCAAAACTATTTGGTGACTTTCATCTTAAACACAACAAAATGTTATTTTAAAAAATTAGCCAATTAACACCCTACGAATCACAACAGAATATTGTCTGATACAGTGCTGGAAGTTGACCCCCTAGGTTGGAAGGCACTGAAAATCCACAGTGGCCACAACAATGACTCGAGCGTACCAATCAATGGTAGTGAGGATGGCGTATGTCCAGGCAGCATTTCATTCTGTTGTCCATGGGGTCGCCATGAGTGAGAGTCGACTACGCAGCAATCAACAACATTAACAGTAGTCCCTTAATAAATGTTTAATGAATTAAAAAAAAAAACTATTGGTGAAAGTTTGGTGAGGAATAGGATATTTGAGTCTCAAGGTATCTCCCCACAGGTTACTTATTAATTAAAACCAGTTACCACTGAGTCTACTCGGACTCATGGCAACCCTGTGTGTGTCAGAGTGGAACTGTGCTCCATCAGTTTTTCAATGGCTGAGCTTTTGAAAGTAGATTGCCAGGCCTTTCTTCCAAGGCACCACTGGGTGGACTTGAACCTCCAACCCTTCAGTTAGCAGCCAAGCAAATCCAAATGTAGTACAGGATATGCAGGTCCAGGCTCATCAGCACAGTCGGGGCTGGAGCTAAAGGTCAGGGAATCAGCAAGTGGGAGGAGGTGATTGAAGATATGGAGTGGGTGAGTTCACCTAGGAGGAGTGAAAAGGGAGCAGGGAATCATGGCATTCATGGGGAAAGAAAGAAGAGGCAGTCAGAGAAGTTGACTGAAGAATAGTCAGAGAAAACAGTGAAGAACTAACAATGTCACCAGAGAGGAAAAGGATTCAGAAAGTAGAGTGTGGCCTGCGTTGTCAAAAGCTACCAAGAAGCCAAATAAAAGGAGAAAAAAAAAGTGTGCATTTACTTGCGAACTAAGAAACCATCGCTGTAAAAAACAAAAAACAACCTACCGTATATTGAACACTCATAATGTACTTGTTGCTGTTGCGCGCCATCGAGTCAATTCTGACTCATAGCCACCCTACAGGACAGAGAAGAGCTGCCCCATAGGGTTTCCAAGGCTATAATCCTTACAGAAGCAGACTGCCATGTCTTTTTTCTGCAAAGCAGCTGGGGGGGTCAAACCACTGACCTTTTGGTTAGCAGCCAAGCGCTTTAACCACTGCTTAAATCCACCTATTTCCTTCAAGTCTCACAGCCATCCCAGGTGTTATGAGCACCTTCCCATCCCACCCTTTAAAAAAGAAAATTAGCTTTTTTTAATTTAATCATGGTAAATATATGTATGTGACAAACATTTGCCATTTTGACATTTTTTTACATATGACAGTTATATTCATTATGTTATTCATCGTTGTTTCCAAATTTTTCTATCACTCTTAACAGAAGCTCAGTGCCCCCTAAGCAGTGACTCACCTTTCCCCCCGCTCCAGCCCACCCCAGTAACCACTAGTAAACTGGTCTCTATGCTTTGGTCTGTTCTAGGTATTTCATATGAGTGAGATCATACAATATTCGTCCCTTTTGTGTTGGGCTTATTTCACTCCGTATAATGTTTTCGAGGCCCATTCATGTTGTTACAAGACTTCATTTCTCTTTATATTCCATTGTATGGCTAGAACACATTTGGTCTATCCATTCATCTCCACCCCCTCTTGGCAGATGAGAAAATTGAAGCTCAACCCCTCTGCAAGGTCACACAGCTAATAAGTGCTGACCAGGAACAAGTGACAAGTTTAGTGGTAACAGCATGGAAAATTGTGTCATTTTATCTGTTAGCACTCGAGATCTGGGCAAAGGAATGGAAAACATAGACTTCTGGAGTGGAGTCAGGACAAAACTTGTGAAGGAAGACTTCAGCAGGGCATGGGGACCTGAGTGTTTCAGATCCATCTTGTGATAGGTTAGGAGTCTGAGCTGGGCGGGGACAGGAAAGGACAGACGGCTGAGGAGGTAAAAGGAGAGGTGAAAAATGAGGGTTTCAGGCTGGAAGTCTTGACATGTGTGGCTCCAACTCCCACTGAGAAAAAGATTTTACATCACAAGCCAGTAAACACTCACTCACTCACTCACTCACTCACTCACTCACTCACTCACTCACTCACTCACTCACTCACATAAATAACTGAAAAAGAAGTTTAATTAAACAATACTTACCCTTACTATGTGCTCCCTGGGGGGTGCAAAGGTTAAGTGCTCAACTGCTAACAGAAACGTTGGAGGTTCACATTCACCCAGAGACACCTCGAAAGAAATGCCAGGAGATCTGTTTCCCAAAACTCAGCCACTGAAAACCCTATAGAGCATAGTTCTACTCTGACACACATGGGGTCACCATGAGTCCGGGTCAATTCCACTGCAACTGGTCTGGTTTGGTTTGGTTTGGGACCCTTACCATGTAGGGGATTCTGATCATTTCTACTCTGTTTTTTTCTAGTCATTTGTTTTGTTTTGTGTATTTGCTTTTTTTCTTCTTCTTCTTTTAGTGCTGATTAAGAACCAACTAAATTGATTCCATGACACTCCAAGGGTTCAAGACTTGTATTTTGAAAACTGTACTCTACGGTGTGGCCAGAAGTGTGGTAGCAGAGGCGTGGGGGTGTAGAGGTTAGAATTGTAGTCAGCTGTCTACTTTGGATACAACTACCTCAACCTTCTTTCCTGAGCTAAGCCTAGGACCCTCACGCTTTTTGCTTTACAGGGCCTGTGACCTGAAGCCCTAGCTCACCCTCATACCCTAATGAGGCCCTAATTGGAAGCACCTGTGGCTTTGGTCCAACCAAAGGCCTAAGAAGTTCTGAATCTAAATAGACCTCAGCTTTCAGGAGAAGAGGAGAGAGAAAAGAACTTAGAGCTCTTTCAAAGGACTATGGTCACAAGTATGGAGTCACCTCCCTTGGGGCACATGGTTCTTAATGTCTGGATTAGATTCACTCTGACCTTCAGCTGTTTCCCAAGCTGAAGAATTCTTTCTATGAAACTTCGGTTGAGGACCTAGATGGACTTACTCTTTGGTATCTGACCTTCCTGCTCGAAAAATTCATGACCTATTTCAGAAAAGAAGCCTTGATTAAAAAAAAAAAAGGTTCAAAACATGAATTGCCCAAGTGTTTGTTCTTCATGCATGTGTATATTCATGTGTCTCTGTTACAACATGGAGCCTTTAAAGAGAAAGTCAGTGGAACTGTAGAGGAATCCCTTAGGCGCGTATGTATGACGTCAAGAATTTGTGTTTGATATATGAACTCGTGGGTGCTCTCACCTTCCTAGCTCGTTACCAATACTTTTTGAAATGACAAGTTCGGGGTTATATATTACAGACCTTTCTTTAAACAATCCAGTTTATATTCTTTTTTTATTTTGTTAATTTTGTTTTGTTTTGTTTTAACTCTCCGGACTGGTTTCTCCAACTCCTTATGATAGTACATTCACTTAGTTTCCAAGATGATATTTTTCACTTGCCTTGAGGACATTTCAAATGATTGTACCAGCACAATTGTTTCCTTCGATAACCAACCATGTTATTCATCTCTGTAATCACAGTAAACTCATAACCAGTTCCAAACTGTTGATTTCCCTTCCGTTCCCTGCCCATTTGTCTCCACTCACTTACCCAAAACCAAAAACTCAAACCCATTGCCGTTGTGTCGATTCTGACTCATAGTGACCCTACAGGATAGAGTAGAACTGCCCCATAGAGTTTCCAAGGAGTGCCTGGGATTCGAACTGCCAACCTTTTTGTTAGCAGCCAAGGTCTTAACCACTCACTTAAGGCTCCTAAAAGTGTTTTCAGATCAATCTTTATATCATGGAGCATCTTTCCAATTAATATGCAAAAACTTCAATCATCCTCTCTCCACCCATGAACCTACCTGACCAGTTCACCACTTCAGCCACCACAATGCTACTTGCATTCTGATCTGTAGTGGGTTAGATGATAGCCCCCTCAAAAGATATATCCACATAAAATCCCTGGAACCTGTGAATGTTAACTTATTTGGGAAAAGGGCCTTTGCAGATGCAAGCAAGCTAAGGATCTTGAGATGAGACCATCCCAAATTATCCAAAAAAAAAAAAAAAAACCTGTCGCCATTGAGTCGATTCTGACTCATAGCGACCCTATAGGACAGAATAGAACTGCCCCGTATGGTTTGGATTCAAACTGCCAACCTTTTGGTTAGCAGCCGAAGCTCTTAATCACTATGCCACCAGGGTTTCCCCTGAATTATACAGGTGGGCTCTAAATCCAACAACAAGTGTCCTTATAAGAGAAAAGCAGAAGGAGACTTGAGAGACAGAGGAGAAGGCCATGTGAAGACGGAGGCAGAGGTTGGAGTGATGCAGCCACAAGTCGAGGAATGCCTGGGGCCACCAGAAGCTGGAAGAGACAAGGGATGAACTCTCTCCTAGAGCCCCTGGAGGGAGAGCGATCCTGTCAACACTTTGATTTCCAACTTCTGGCCTCCAGCACTGTGAGAGAACAAATTTCTGCTGTTTTAAGCCACCCAGTGTGTAGTAATTTTTTACAGCAGCAAGAGGAAACTGATGCCTATAGTATAAGGCATTGCCCACTGCAGAGATCCTACAACCAAATATAATTTTAATCATTTCAAATCTGTTAAGCCCCTGTCCACACTGATATAAAAATTGGTAGCAAATGAACCTGAAAAGTATCTATAATGTTCGGTAAGACAGCCTGTCTTACCGAAATGTGGACTAAGAAATACCGAGAAAAATAAGGTTTATTACCTTGTCATACTAGTTTAATACAACACTGACAATCTTAATCTGCTCTCTCGGTGACAAGTATGGACAGTTTCTTCTTTGCCCTACTCCATAGAACTACATTTCCAATCAGAAATAGTCTCCAAGCTGCCTCAAGTAGGCAAAACAATTTTATTTCTGATACCACCTGTCTTAGTCATCTAGTGCTGCTATAACAGAATACCACAAGTGGATGGCTTTAACAAAGAGAAATTTATTCTCTCACAATTTAGTAGGCTAGAAGTCCAAATTCAGGACATCAGCTCCAGGGGAAGGCTTTCTATTACTGCTGGCTCTGGAGGAGGGTCCTTGTCATCAATGTCCCCCTCCCTGTCCTAGTTGCTTCTCAGCCCAGGGACCTCGGGTCCAAAGGATGCACTATTCTCTCAGCTCTTGTTTCTTGGTGGCATGAGGTCCCCCTATCTCTCTGCTCACTTCTCTCTTTTATATCTCAAAAGAGATTGACCAATACACAATCTAATCTTGTAGATTAAATCCTGACTCATTAACATAACAGTCCCTAATCCTACCTCATCAACCTCATAGAGATAGGATTTACAACACAAAGGAAAATCACATCAGACGACAAAATGGTGGACAATCACACAATATTGGAAATCATGGCCTAGGCAAGTTAATACACATATTTTGGGGGAACACAGTTGAATCCATGGCATTCCATCCTCTGGCCCTCCAAAATTCATGTCCTTGCCACATATAAAACACATTCACCCCATCATATCATAGCAAAAGTCTTAATTCAACTCGAAGTCCAAAATCCAAAAATTCCTCTTCATCTGTGAAATCTAGAATGCAAGCTGTCTGCTTCCAAACTACAATGGTGGAACAAGCACAAGGAAGATATTTCCATTACAAGTGGGAGAAATTGAAGGGAAAGAAGGGGTAACAGGCACGAAGCAAGTCAGCAGAATACATTATATTAGTCCTCAAAGCTTGAAAATAGTCCTCTGTTCTCTGAGACCATTTACACAATGGCCCTGCCCTCCAGACTCTGGGTGTTGGCCACACTCCCCGGATTTTGAGCAGAGGCCTCTCAGCCCTGGGCTTCAGCTCCACCTTCCAGGCCCAGTAGAAGGACAACTCTGCTCCCTTGAATTTGGGTGGCCCCATTCTCCTAGCCCATCTGAGTGGCAACTCTACCCTTTTGACCTGACAGGCCTCATTCTTCTGCACCTTGGGCATGGCAGCCCTGCCCTCTCAACTTCGGGCAGTGGATCTGGCCCCATCCCACTGGCACTCGTGAATGGCAGGCCCACATTCTGGAACCCCTAGATGGTGAAGATCTGACTCTTTGAAACCTAGCAGACTGTGGCTCCATCCTTTGACATCCCAGAGGTGGTGGTCCTACCCTTTGAGACTGAGGCAGCTCTGCTTCCTCTGTTCCTTGTCTCTTCAGCTTCTGCTTCCTGATTCCTTGGCCTCTCAGCCCCTCGGGCCTTTTATTTCTGATACCCCCTGTCTTAGTCATCTCGTGCTGCTATAACAGAAATACCACCAGTCGATGGCTTTAACAAAGAGAAATTTGTCCTCTCGCAGTTTAGGAGGCTAGAAGTCCAAATTCAGGGCATCAGCTCCAGGGAAAGGCTTTCTCTCTCTGTCAACTCTGGGGGAAAGTCCTTGTCATCAATCTTCCCCTGGTCTAGGAGCTTCTCAGGCGCAGAGACCTCAGGCCCAAAGGACGCACTATTCTCCTGGCTCTTGTTTCTTAGTGGTATGAGGTCCCCCTGTCTCTCTGCTCACTTCTCTCTTTTATATCAAAAGAGATTGATTTAAAACACAATCTAATCTCGAAGGTTAAGTCCTGACGCAGTAACACAACAGACTCTAATCCTGTCTCATTGACATCATAGAGATAGGATTTACAACCCATAGTTCTACTCTGACCTGTAGGGTCGCCATGAGTCAGAATCGACTAGACGGCAACGGGTTTTTTTTGGGTAGGGAAATCACATCAGATGACAAAATGGTGGACGATCACGCAATACTGGGAAGCATGGCCTAGGCAAGTTGGCACACATTTTTGGGGGACACAATTCAATCTATGACACTGAGCAATTGCCTAAAGACAATTTTCAAACTTCTTAGCCAGGCAGAACAATCTAATTCTAGTTTATCAAGTAGCTCAATGTCTTAGCTGGCAAAAATAGAAGCTCAATGAACAGTTGTTGGGTAAATGAACAGATTCATAGTTCAGGCTGTTGTTATTGTTGTTAGGTACCATCAAGTCAATTCTGACTCATAGCGACCCCATGTGACAGAGTAGAAATGCCCCCATAGGATTTTCTAAGCTATAACCTTTAGGATTTTGGCTGCTAACCAAAAGGTTGGCGGTTCGAATTCACCAGGTGCTCATTGGAAACCCTATGGGGCAGTTCTATTCTGTCCCATAGGGTCACTATGAGTCGGAATCGACTCGACGGCAACAGGTTTGGTTGGGTTTTTTTTTTTTTTTTTGTTAATCTTTATGGAAGCAGATCGCCAGGTCTTTCTTCCACAGAGTCATTGGTGGGTTTGAACCGCCAAACTTTCAGTCAGCAGCTGAACACTTAATTGTTGTGCCACCAGGGCTCTTTAGGCTATTGTTTATTATTATTATTGTTTGTATTATTATTATTGTGGTTATTAGCTCACACGCATTTGCCTCTTCCATTAAACTGAGACCCGGCCTGGTCTTATTCATCTTCCTATCCCCGAACAACTAGGAAAAAGCCTGGCACACATGTGCTCAATAAATGTTTGCTGAGTAAATAAAGAATGGCTCTTTCCACACTCCAAGCAAGCCATTATTTTAGGTCAAAATAACCAGATATTATTGGACTTTTTTTTTTTGAATCTTATGAAATGTTTTAGTTTCTAGATTTGGAAAACACTATCACAAAGTCATTGTGTAACCAAGGGATATCAGCCACTTACAGAGCTCAGTGTGGTAATGAAGAAAGGCATAGTTTCCGGTGCTTTGACAATAATGTGACAGGAATAGCTCCAACTACTTTGAATAGGTCATGAATGTAACTTGTCCCTCGCCATTGAAGCTCAAAGCTGTGGAATCCTACAAAACAAACGTGACCAAGCCATCCGCCAACCAGGTGCTATACTTAGTGACATTCTCATGTGGTCAGCACTGGGTTTTTTTGGGGGAGGGGATTTCAAAATCTGAGCGACCTCTTACAGTCCAATTGGAGAGAGAAGATTGACTAAAGAGGACTAAGGATTTAGCAGTGAGACACGCTTCTCTGGAAATTTGATATCTAAATCATAAAATTCTAGAAAAAGATGGATTTGAAGAGGATATCGATTCACTGCATTCCTAGATCTTGGACATTCCTCTGAAAGGATGATCAAAAGATAACAGGCAAGAGCTCTCATGCCTGACCTCTCTATGCAGATAAAATATTTCCTTGCCATACTGAGAATCAGTTGTTTTCCATCAAAGTTAACTCACCGTTGAACTTTTGGAAGGATTCGAATATAATTTTTATAGATACATTTGGAGGAAATGGCCACACTAAAGCAAAGAGCATGCCTTAAAACATTGAAAACTGTTAGGTTCATCCTTTACCCTAAAACTAAAAAAGTTTCTTAGCATTTTTCACTCAGATTTAGATGAAAAGGGCATTGTTTAACCAATGTAAGACACATGAGGAGTCCTTAGGTGGTGCAAACGGTTGAGTACTCGGCTGCTAAACGAAAAGTTAGCAGTTCTAGCCCACCTAAAGGCAATTCAGAAGAAAGGCGTGGCCATCTACTTCCAGAAAATCAGCCATTGAAAACCCTGTGGAGCACAGTTTCACTCTGACACATGGGGTCACCAGGAGTCATAATCATCTCCATGGCAACTGGTTTAAGCCACATGATGGCAGCGACTATATCTTATTTACAACCTCATGTCTGTGGCAAATAAAATACACATGCTGAGCAAGTCAGTAGATATTGGGGGAGTGAAGTAATGGTCCAGTGATGTGGCTTAATAATAATAAAAAAAGGTAGTGGCTAAGTATTGATTCAAATCAGCAAACTCAAGAACAGTGGCAGATTACAGTTTCAAAGCTCTTTATATTTTAAAAAATTACCTTAAAATTGTGTTATCAAGCATACCATTGACATGCTCAAAGGTACTCCAAAACAAGCCTGTTAAATGAAGTCTCCATCAATTAAGGGGGAAAAGCCCTCAGTGTGAACGACACTAGCACCGACACTGACTTCGACAATGTCAATGTTAAAGCCTTAATCTGCTCCCTTAACTATGCTAGGCAGCGTTGGGCCCATAAGGAAGAGTGTGCAAATACGAACCGTAGAAGGCATGGACCTGCCCACAGAAGTCTCAGAAGCCAAGAGTAGGGATGGTACCAGCACAACAGTGTGCCTGGAGAGATATAAGGCCATACAAGTGTCCAAGGGAAAAAGAAGTAAAGTAAAAACAGGTCTTTGCAATGTGTTTCCTGCTAAGCTTACTTCATTACAAATTTGTGTCTTAAAATTATAAATTAGCCCCTTCTCATTGTATGGAAATAAAATATCGTTGAACCCCAAATTGGTGTGTTTAGTGCTCTTAGATTGCAGTGTAAACCACTCGTGGAAATGTAATCTAAAAGTGAGGAAAAAATTGGGAGGGGGCAGAGGGAAGGAATTTTTCTCATTCTCTTGAGAGGCCAGTGAAGACTATCAGGGTAAATCAAACGTGCAATGCTTTCCACATTGTTGGGCGGCTCAATTTTCAGTGTACGTTTTTGCATTAAGGAAGGCTCAGGGTATTTTCTCTTTCTTTTTTGGCTGTAATGTTACTTCCAAAATGCACTGTTCGTTGTGGTAAGCCCAAAACTGACCTCTTAGGTTTAGAAATAATACAAACTATGTTATGCTTGCATCTGGAGGTGTTAGATGCATCTTTCAGGAAAGAAGCAGATCTTCCTCCTGCATTTAAAGGGGACAATATTTAACTCTCAAGGGGGTGCGGAGAAACCAATGATCCTGAGAGATGTCAGAGGCCCGGTCCAGAGGAGAAGCTCCAACGTTGGTTAAGACTTTGCATACAGCCCCCCACCCCCAGTCTGTGAACACAGGTCCCAAAGCCTATGTTATCCTCCTGAAAGAATCAAAGAACTTTCGAATTCCATCCATTAGAAGACTGGAGAGATACAGCTGCCATGGCTGAGACCATTCGTGAGATTTATAAGTGAATTCAGCTCGGTCCCGAACGGTCCTTTGCCAGCCTCTTTTATTTCCTCTATCTGTGCTTTATTCGCCCTGATCAATTCAAAATTTGCAGAAGTCCCAGACCAGACGGTGTGAACTTAGCTATCAGTTAAGCTCCCTTGGCCTGTTTCCTCCTTGGGGGAGAGGAGAGGGTCAAAGATGCCGGGGCTAGGGTCGCTTCCATTGGAACATTTCTCTTTTTAATTGTAAACCTGATGTCCCCTTTTTATCTATAAAAAGGACCGTGGACTCCTAAATAGCAAGAGTATGGATTCCCATACTGATTCATAAATACCCCCCAGGCCTTCCCGAAAGATCCTCTCTTGGGAAGAAAAAAGAATTCTCTTCCCACACCAGATAAAAAACGTAGCCTCTCTCGACCTCCCGCCCCTTCAGATGTGCATCACTTAAGTGTGCAAAGTGTGTGATTTGGGCAGAAGCTTCTGGATTCTGTCATCCCACATTCCAAGCAGCGAAAATTCAGTCATGACTACTCGAGTTTGCAATTTTCCCCCTGCATTTTAGCTTTGCCCTTCTCAGGATGGGGGGAAAAGGTCTTCTCTTAGATAGAGCCCTGACTTGTTCTTAAGAACCACCCCTTTCCCCCAATACTCATTTTCACTCTTCAACTTAGAATACTGGATTTGTGTTAATTTCTTACAGCCTCATTTCATCTTCTTGTTGGAAACATGCTCCCAGCAAAAACCTGCCTTGAGAGTGGTTTATCTGTGTGCCTGGGGACATTTTCATTTTTGCCCACACCCTTCCTTTCAGGAGAGAAAGGAACTGCGGGGCTGGAGGGCCCCGTCTCCATCTTGCGATGGTACGGAGGACCTTGTGCTGACTGATGTCATCTGCTGTTGATCGAACAGCTCAGGCTGTGCAGCAGGGAGCACAGATCCTCCCCTTTTAGGGCAGATAAAGCGCCTGGCTGATGCGCTGCTTGATGGTCGAAACCACAGGTAAATGGTTTCCTGTGCATTTCTCAAAATAAGTGTTGAGCAAAGGAAATGAAATGAACTGGCTTCATAATGACCAACAATTTGCCCCACCCTATCCCCTGACCTTCAAAATGGGTTTTTTCATAAATCAGTTTTGGGGGATGGGGAATTTAGCTCCTGGGACATTTGCATCGTAAATTTTAGCTTTGCTGCAATGTTGGGTAAACTACCCTTCGTAAATGTCGTTCTTTGTTTCCACTTAATGAAGTCGGTACTTTCATTTTTTTTAATCTGCGCCATTTCTTACAGAACACAGGAATTCTTCAGGGTCTGTTAAGATCTACTTTTTACTTAAAAAAAAAAATGAAATGATACCTCACTCCCGGCCACCCTGCACATAAAATGGTCAAAAGAAAGAACTATTTCCAAATCATGAGGATTCAGTGACTTTAAAATCATATTCATTAATGCTAAATGCATTATTTTGTAACAGTAATTTTAAATGTTGAATCGTAATTAGAAGCCAGCTATTGGACAACGCGAAAAGCACAAGTTCCAAATTCCTTTTAAGGCAGTTGTTTAAAAAAATTCCTTTCTCACCCAACTTTTTATCTGTCAAGACTGCTTAAATTGTGTTGATGCCAGTAATTGGTGAAATAACCAAGTTCAGTATACCTGAAATAAAATGCTGTGCTGTAAAAATTGTCACCATCTTCATCTTCTTGCTCATGTGAAATAAATTCAGTGTTTATCGCAACCTCGAAGTGTGAAGAACTGCTAATATCTTGTTAGATCTTTCATACAACTTGTACTAGGAATTTAATCAGCCCAAGTAAACGTTCTGCCAGAGACAAGGTACTGCACACACCTCGGTGAAAACCATTTCTAAGCGTAAGAGAATTTACCCAGCTCCCCAGATGGTTGTCATTTACTGCTCCCCTGTAAAGACCAAGAGCCAAGCCTGCAAAGGATTCACCCGCGAATCGACTGCCCCTTCCAAACACCAAACAGTCACATCAGCCAGGTTTTAAAACTTTTTATTTGCATATTAAAAAAATTGTGCATTCCAATAATTAAAATCATTTGAACAAAAAAAATGGCACTCTGATTAAACTGCATTTTATGCCTGCAGGACACCTTGGACCAGCTTTGCTTTTACTCAACATTATTTATTCACTGTCGTCCCACCCAGCTCCTTCCTTCACCAACATGCAAGTTCTTTTCCTTCCCTGCCAGCCAGACAGGCCAATGGGAGTGGCAGGCGCGGCCTTCGTTGTCAGTAGTTCTCGATTCTTTGATGTGAAAAGGGGCAGCACAGTCATTTAAACTTGATCCAACCTCTTTGCATCTTACAAAGTTAAACAGCTAAAAGAAGGAAAATAAGAAGGCAATGCTTGTGGAATGTACAGTGCATATTGGCGGCGCCGCCTCATTACGATTCGCCCGCTTGCTTCTCCTGTTCGATCGCTGTAACCGGGGACGGAGAAAAAAAAAAAAAAAAGACAAAAAGATGGAGGCCGATTAGCATTACTCCGTAGAGCCTAGCAATAGAAAGATAGCACTTAACCTTTAAAACATCTTTTCCTATCATTAAAAACTCTCCAAGTATAATTAGGCATCCAGTAAGAAAATATTTCTATTAAGTAGAATATTTAATACAAATAGATGTTCATTTTAACAAATTACGGGTATGGCTATATTAATATATTAGTTATTCCAGGATTAAACTACCAAAGCCTTGCGTTTGCTGGCTACAAAGCCATTTCTAATTAACCTTTCCAAGCACATTCATCATCAGGCTGCCGGCTCCTCCCTGGAATTCTTCTCCCTACCCCTCCCACCGGCCACCCTGGTCCCAAGATGGGGGGGGGGGTAGGGAGGGAGCTTACTTTCTTTTGAAGGCAGTGGATTTTTCTCTTGCGTTTCTGTCTTCTTCAATTTCGACTTATCGAATTTCTCAATCTCAGCCATATCGGGTTTGTCAGACATGGTTGCAGAGGAAGCTGCAGGTACAAAAAGTCAAGGAGGAGGGTAAGCCACCCACTCTCAGCTCTCTGAGCTTTGAAGCGCACGTCCCCCCTCCAATCTCGTGCCTGAACCCCCCCCACCTCCTCCTTCCGTTTTTATTCAGGGCTAAAGAACTTCCTCTTTCTCCAGAAAAAAAAAAAAAGACCCTCCCCAATATTTCAAAACGCTGGGGGCCCAGGGGCGGAAACCGCTTTTGCAGCTACAGACCAAATTCTTTCGAAGAATGAAATGGACCGGGGTGGCTTGCTGTTTAATTGCGGCGTTTAAAAAAGAAAATCTGGCTAGCACAACTAGAGAATAGTAAAGGTACCCCAAGATAAAAAAAAAAAAAAGAGTTTAAGGGGGGTAAAAAACGGGTAACAATTCTGAAAATGCAGCCAAGGCTGCACAAAGTCTCTCCCTTGTCTCTGCCTGGTCCCTCCCCCAAGCTGCGGCCGGGTCTCGCTTTCTCGTCTGCACAAAGGCGGCAGCTGCTGCCTGCGCCTCCGACCACCGCCCTGCCCGCTTCCTCCTCCCGCGCAACAAAGCCGCCCTCGGCACACAAAGCTCTCCCACACCCAGCCAGCAATCTCCGCCGCAGGCGGGGGCACCTCGGCGGCCTTGGCACACATTCCTTCGCAAGAAGGACTGCCACTTTTCCCCTGGGCCCAGGAGCCCCGAAGCCATAGGAGGCTAGGAAAAAAATGGAGCTGTTGAAGCTCGGGGCTGGGTGGGTGTGAGCGGGAACAAAGGAACTTTCTGTGCCTGCTCAATCCCTGCCTCGGTGGCAATGAAGAATGCCTTTGAGGGGGAAGAAGGAAAGAAAGGGACCTGTTCCCTCTAGGCTGGGGGGCAAAACGCCCGTGGTTTTGAGAAAAATTGCCCAGTCCCGACCCCGTTAGCGAGCATCTGGTGGGGCTCAGCCGCGCCACACTCTCCGAGCAGCCTGCCCAGGGAGGACCCTGGGGCTGGGCTTCAAGGGTGGCTTCAGAGGGATGCAGTGGTGAAGGGCCGGGCGGCGGGAGGGGACCGCAGGCAGGGGCAGGGGCCCGGGGCTCACCGAGCGAGGCGCGAGCAAGTCGAGTCGAGTCCGAGTGTGCAGTGGCCGCCGCCGAATGCCGGGCGGGGCGCGCGGCGCTGCTATATCCGCGCTCCTATGTAAATGAGGTGATGTCACCCGCCAGCCCGCTTAACTCCTTCGCGCCTCCTCAACGGCGCCCGCGGCCCCCCAATGCACCCAAACCGCCAGAAGGGCGGAAAAGCAAGCGACCGAAAGCCCACGCCCCGACACTGCCTGATATGTGCCCCCCCTTTGATGTTTATTGTCCTGGATTTTTGCAACAGCAGCGCAGACCTGCTCTTGGGGACCGTTTCATGATCACTATGGGCTTGGGTGGGACCTAGGGGGACCGGCATTCCTTTACTGCGCCACTGCCATTGTCTGAGGCAGACATCCCGGAGCGAAGGCGCGGGGCTCCCTCGCAGCAGGGCCTCGCCCACTGCCCGCGGTGCCTGTGACTCAGCTTGCAGACCGGTGGAGGGCCATCGCCCCACCCCGGTCCTTTGTCTTCCTCACTGGCTTTCTCAATTTGGGTGGGAGGTATGCACCCTGGGTGATTAAAAAAAAAAAGTTTCATTACTGTAACATCCATATTTTTTTCAACAACATAGTTTTGTGACCACTCAAGTCAAACAACGGTAATATTTGCTGGCGTAGAGCAATTTTTTCTGCCGTTTGTAGAGCACAACGCCTCCCCCTTAGAAAAATCAGTCGAGTTGGAGCTCTACTCTAGCCTTGCTGCTTGACAATCAGGAAGTTCTCTTACTTTTCTGTTCCTTATTTTCCTAAATTTTGAAAGTGGTCGCTAAGGAGGCCTGTGTTGGATCCCAAAGACGTGAGGTTCCCTTATCCAGAAAATCTGAAGATGGTATTAAAAATTCAAACCCTGTGTACGTTTTTCAGCCCTAGGGTTTTGAAACGCTCTTGTAAATTACATCGGAAATATTCACCGCGGAAGATGTGGGTGGAGAGAGGAGCAGTTTTCAAAATGGCACCTGATTTTCTGAGTACGAGTGACCCATTTGTGCTGAAAATTAGTTGCAAATACCATGCTAGTGCTTGCGAACTGCATGTGAAGGGAAAAAGACCTGCTGGTTCTAGAAAGGCCTAGTTGGGATTATTTCTAAGGGAGTGTTCGAAATAGTCCCCCTTTTCTGTGTCCCAGGGAAGTGCTGTCTGAAACCCCCTGGTAATCATGCATTGGGAAGAGGCCTTTGTCGCACTGGGGAGTAAACTGTCATATGCAGGCTGAAACAGCACTGCCAGCAGCTTGGACTTCCCCATTTCTGCACCTCCCTGACTTCCCTCTTCCTAGGGAGAAAGGGGGGGGGTGGGCAGGGGCAGGTGACCGTCTGGTTCCCCAGTTAATGCTCTGCTGGATGGCTGCCACCCTGCTGTCCAAATGGGGACACTGGGCCTTTTCCTGCACCAGATGTCACCTCTCTGGTGCCATGTCCCCTGAGCCTGCTCTCCGCTGACACGCCTGGGAGTCCACTTCACCATCCAAACGCAGACTAGATCTTGCAGGGGGATTTTTCCGCGGGTTTCAGCTGGCAGCTGCGGTTGTTACCAACCCCATTTCTGTAGTTCCTGGGATTCCATTTCTCGGCACTCAGCTGCTGTCGAAAATTCCGTCCGACCTCCCTGATGTCTCCCCGATTACAAAGAATGCCACTACCACCTCGTGGCCTGTTTTCCCAAGGGCTGCCCTGAAGCAGGATTAGACCTTACAGAAGCAGTGTCTCCGAAGGACAGGGAAAAGCCGACATTTTTTGAATGTCTGGAGGATTTTTCTCAACTGGTAACAAGCAGCCTTCCTGCCTCTGGGTTTAGGATCTCAAAGAAATAGGACAGATGGAGAGATGGGAGGAGAAGAGAGAGAGGGAGAGAGAGGCAGCTGGCTGAAAGCAAGAGAAAAGCCTCTACCATAATTGAACTGGACTTGCCAACTGGTCAGCTGACCCAGACAGAATGAAGAGGAAAGGGTGAGACAAGATGAGAGGAAAGGAGAAAGGAGTATTCTTAAAAGTGTGTGACCTTGTCAAATTCATTCATCTTTCTGTGTCTCCATTTTCTCATCTGTAAAATGGGGTCATTGCAGTACCTATCCCACAGGGTTGTTGGGAGGGTTGAGTGCTTAGGACAGTGTGTGACACTTAGTAAACACTTCATATTGTTCTTACCATTATTACTATTAACTACTACTATTAGTATTATTTGGGATCAAAGTTTGAGAAAAAATAATGAAATGAAAAATGTTTTAGGGTTTGGAATTAATTTAAGATGTTTTTATATTATTTCTTTCTCTTATAAAATGCTGGTAGGATAAGATCGTTTATTCACTCTACAGCAAATAGAGTTTTCAATGACTGATTTTTGGGAAGCAGATTGCCAGGCTTTTCTTCCAGGGTGCCTCTGGGTGGGCTTGAACCTCCAACCTTTCAGTTAGCAGCTGATTGCATTAACCATTTGCACTACGCAGGGACTCCAGAATTACCATGTTGTTGCCTTTTGCCTCTGAGTCAATTCCGACTCATAGGGACCCCGTGTGTTACAGAGTAGAACTGCCCCATAGCTCTTTTCTTCCGTATTGCTGCTGGGTGGGTTTGAACCACCAACCTTTTGGTTACCAGCTGAGCACAGACTGCGCCACCCAGGAACCTTCAGAATTTCCATACCAAAAAAACCAAACAAACCTGTTGCTATCGAGTTGATTCCGACTCATAGTGACCCTACAGGACAGAATAGAACTGCCCCATACAGTTCCCAAGGAGCGCCTGGTGGATTCGAACTACTGGCCTTTTGGTTAGCAGTTGTAGC
The DNA here is from genome assembly GCF_024166365.1 of Elephas maximus indicus. Lineage (NCBI taxonomy): Eukaryota > Metazoa > Chordata > Mammalia > Proboscidea > Elephantidae > Elephas > Elephas maximus. The sequence goes on from NC_064846.1 coordinate 166,945,908, forward strand.
TCTTAACCACTGGGCCACCAGGGTTTCCAAATTACCATATTACCCAGCAGTTCCACCCCTAGGTATATATACCCAGAAGAATTGAGAACAGGAACTCAAACAGATACTTGTCATGAATGTTCACAGCAGCGTTATTCACAATAGCCATACATTGTAAACAACCTAAAGACTCATCAACGGATGAATGGATAAACAAAATGTGGTATATACGTGAAATGGAATGCTATTCAGCCATAAAAAGGAATAAGATACTGATACACGCTACAACATGGATGAACCTTGAAATCATTAGGCCAAGTGGAAAAAACAAGACACAAAAAGCCACATATTGTGTGATTCCATGTATATGAAATGTCCAGAAGAGGCAAATCCATAGAGACAGAAAGCAGTTTAGTGGTTGCCAGGAGCTGGGGGAGGGGAGAATGGGAGTGACTGCCAATGGCTACAGTGTTTCCTTTTGGGATGACGAATGTTCTGGAATTAGACAGAGGCAGTAATTTCACAACATTGTGAATGCACATGGAACTGTGTACTTCGAAATGGCTAACTTTATGTTATGTGAATTTCACCTCAATAACAATAATGCAAAAAAACAAAAACTAAAACTAAAAAAGAACTCATAGCCCCATTTCCCACGCCCCAGGGTAGGGTTATGAGGAGATGGAAGGGGAGTCAAAGGTGAAGTGAGAGTCAGGGGTTCTTAACCCTTTGTGTGCCTTGGCCTCCTTTGGCAGTGTGATGAGCCTTCTCAAAAAAAAAAAAAAACTTTTTTTTTTCTTCTCAGAATTACGGAAACGCATGAAATAAAAAACTTGGGCTCTCAAATGCAATCATTGAGGTTTACATATATCTATCAAAAGGCTTTTAGAAATTGTGATGTAGTAATATACGTGCTTCTTTATGCATGAAATTATGCAATCTATTTTTTATTAGTAGGCCTCATATCCACCATAAATTCACAATTGTGATGAACGTTTAGTCATCTGCAGAAGTGCTAATGGACATAAAAATATCTGTAATTTCTCTTGTTGACCAAATCCTAGGAACTGCTAATATCACAAAGGTTCCTTGCATACTTGAAGGAATGCTAACATTCAGTTAAAGGTTAATGAAAATAAAGATGTAATTTTCCCCCCTTTTTTTTTATGTTCATGGACTCCCTGGATTCTATCCAAAGATCTCTTGGGTGTCTGTGGACTAAGGGAGAGATCCCTTGAACTAGAGAAAGTCACCAACGAGGTTTCTCAGAGAGAAATGGAAGAGATGGAGTGGATATCAATGAACAGAATAAACCACTGAATAAGTCTGAAACTACTGAATGTGTTTGAAATTTAATTTACCCTTGAACTCTGCTTGTTCTCTGCGTGGCCTATATTCCACAGTCTATTTTATACCCGCAGCTTACCTAAAAGAGTTTACCAGCAAATTGGATGTCAGGTGCAGGGGGCGGAAGACCAGCTTATAGGTGTCACCTTACATTTTGTGGTTTAGTAATTGCTTATGTAATACAACTCATATTTATCTGGTGTTTGTGAACAAAGCATTTTCTCATCTTTTATATCATTTTGTCCTTAAAGCACCCTTATGTAAATAATAAAAGGGCTAAATGGTTGCTGTATTGTGGTGGCTTGTGTGTTGCTATGATGCTGAAAGCTATGCCACTGGTATTTCAAATACTAGCAGGGTTGCCCATGGTGGGCAGGTTTCAGCAGAGCTTCCAGACTAGGACAGACTAGGAAGAAAGGCCTGGAGGTCTACTTCCAAAAAAAAAAAGGGTTTCCTTCCAAAAATTAGCCCATGAAAACCCTGTGGATCACAACAGAGCATAGTCTGATAGAGTGCTGGAAGATGAGCCCCCTAGGTTGGAGGGCACTCAAAATCCACAGTGGTCCTAACAATGGACTTAAGCATCCCGATGACGGTGAAGGTAGTGCAGGGCCGGGCAGCATTTTGTGCTTTTGTGTACAGAGTTGCCCTGAGTCAGAGGTGAGTCCAGGGCAACTAACAACAACAGTAGCATCAATATTTTGCAGTGTGTGAAACTCAAGGCAGAAGGGTTAAGTGGCCTGCCCAGGGTGAATCAGCTGGTGAGCAGAGCCAAGGCCACAGACCAAAACTCCTCACTTTCAAGGACTTTCAAGGACCATGGGCCCCATCGTCCTTGACGCACGATTTTAGGTGCTGGAGCCCAGGGAGTCAACACCCGTCAACACCCCCAGAAGGAACATTAAGTATCAAGGATGAGAAGGCCATCACTTGCAGTGGGAATAAGAGCTACTGGGAATTGAGTTGATTGTGGGTCATTGCTTGGCACCTCCTGTGTACTTTCTACATGTCAATTAGGTGAAAGAGATCTAAATGTTATGCTAAGGAGAATTTGGAAAAACAAACTAAATTATTACCATCCTGTGTTCCAGAATCCCAAAACTGCCATGCGAGAGAGATGGGGCATGATGGTGGGTAAAAAGGAATAGAAGGAACGAAGCACTTTGTCAGGAGAGAGGTGCAATTTTTCTTTTGTTTTCAATTCCTGCAACTTTAAGGTTTCATTTCCTTTATTTACTAGGATCCATTTATTAGTTTGTAATTTGCACCATGCTTGGCGTCACCAGAATGTTTTAAACTTTTCATTGTGGGGTCATGTCAAGCTTACTGAAAAGTTACAAAAATATAATGAAGAACTCCTGTATACCCTGAACCCAGATTCACCAGTTGTTAATATTTTGCCACGTTTGCTTTGTCATGGGAGTCCCTGGACGGTGCAAACGATTAAGCGCTGGGCTACGAACTGAAAGTTTGGCTGTTTGAACCCACCCGGAGGTGCCTCAGAGGAAAGGCCTGGCAATTTGCTTCCAAAAGGTCACAGCCTTGAAAACCCTATAGAGCCATTCTACTCTGCACACCTGGTGTAGCCATGAGTCAGAATCGACTGGACGGCAACCAACAAGAACAACTGGCATAAATAATAGACAGCAGCTATCGGCTTATTTGGAGCCTTGGTGGCACAGTGGTTAAGAGTCATGGCTGCTGACCAAAATGTCGGCAGTTCGAATCCACCAGCTGCTCCTTGGAAACCCTATGGGACAGTTCTACTCTGTTCTATAGGGTCACTATGAGTTGAAATCAACTCGACAGCAACAAGTTTTATCAGCTTATTTATCACCCAAGTACTTTAGTGCTCATTTACCAGGAACAAGGGTTTTCTCCAACACAGCCACAGTGCAATTATCAGTACAGCAAATCCTACGTTGCTGCCATACTGTTTCTGGTCCAGGTTCCAATCCAGGATCATGTATTGCATTGAGTTGTCAGGTCCCATTTGTGCGTTTTAATTTAAAACTTGCTCAGCCTCTCTTGATCTTCCATGACACTAACAGTTCTGAAGAAGATAGGCCAGTTTTGGGTTTTTTTTTGTAGAATTTCCCTCAACTTGGATTTGACTGATGTTTCTTCGTGATTAGATTTGGGCTTTGCCTTTTGGGCAGGACTACTACCCAAGGGAGGCTGTGGCCTTCTCAGTAGCTCACACTAGAAGGCACGTGATGTCAGTTTGTCTCATTATTGCAGATTTCCACTTTGGTCGCTTGATTAAGGTGTTATCTGTCAGTGTCTCCCCTGAAAAGGGACTATTTTTTGATGTATGTCTATTCCCTGCATGGAGTGAGTTTTTCAGCTGTCTTCACAGAAGGCTTCTAGCTCAGCTGTGGTGGCATTAATTGTAACCTCAACAGACGTGAATTACTCCCCCTACTGTGCACAAACCCAAGTGTGATTCCAAGTGGTATTGCAGGACACAGAGAAGTAGATCGCCAGACCTTTCTTCCTAGTCTGTCTTAGTTTTGAAGCTGTCCTGAAACCTATCTACCATGGGTAACCCCGTTGGTATTTGAAATACCAGTAGCATAGCCTCCAGCATCATAGCAACATGCAAGCCACCACAGGACAGCAAACTGACAGATGGGTGGCAACAATGGAGTCAAACATACCAATGAGCGTGAAGATGATGCAGGACTAAGTAATGTTTTGTTCTGTTATACAGAAGGTCACCATGTGTAGAAGCCAACTTGATGGCAACTAACAACAACTGGTTAAGTGCTCAACTGCTAACCAAAAGCTCGGCAGTTCAAACCCGCCAGTGGCTCTGCAGGAGAAAACCCCTGGCGATGTGCTCCCGTAAAGATTACAGCCTAGGAAACTGTGGGGCAGTTCTACTCTGTCGTATAGGGTGGCCATGAGTTGTAACTGACCCGACGGCACACAACAACAGTAACAACAATAACAACATTTAAACATACATATACAGTGTAACCTGAGAAAGCTGAAAACTGTGTAAGGCAGAAACCTATCAGAGAAGGAAAACTCGGATATTTTCCGCTGAAATGAGCAATAGAAATTAGTAAGACTGCACCCTGTCAAAGGCAGAAAACTTTGCAGATCTGGGAAAACAGGCAGTTCCATCGAGTTCTGGCCCTCACAGATTTCACTGTACATATTCACATACACAAACAGAAACATATACATATAGATCTTTTTCCCCATAGCATTGTAAGTAAGAACAAAAACTAGACTCAACCTTAGTGTATATTATTAGAAGACTAGTTAAGTACACAATAGACTACCCAAACAATGGAAAACTATTCAGCCATCAGAGAAAGACTGAGGCAGATCTATTTTTAAAAAATCTATGTTGTAATTGTTATTGAGAATATACACAGCAAAACACACACCAGTTCAACAATTTCCACGTGTACAATTCATCGACATGGATTACGTTCTCACAGTGTTCCTCCCCCGTTAACATAAGCTCACTGCCCCCTAAGGTCCCTATCTAATCTTTTGAGTTGCTGTCGTCATTTTGATCCTGTGTAGATAGTTCTTACAAGAGCACAATGCTCCAGGCAGACATTTTTTACTAGTTAAGATGGACTTGTTTGGTTTTAAGAAAACTTCAGGGGATATTTTTGGTTTAAGGTTTAAAGATTCTCTCAGGGCAATAGTTTCAGGGATTCATCCAGCCTCCATGGCTGCAGAGAGTCTGGAGTCCCTGAGAATTTGAAATTCTGTTCTGCATAGAATCTTTGATCAAAATGCTTGTTCAGCAATGGTACTGAGGCAGATTATTCATGATGCTATAGAAGGATGTCCAAAATATACTCTGATGCGAAAGAAAAGACCTCATAAATATTGTATGATCCTCTCTGTGTAAAAAAAAAGTGGGTGTATAAAAACAATTTCCAGAAGGGAGTTTAAAGAACTATTAACAGAAGTTACCTCTGGGAAGGGGGATAGAGAATCCTCTAGCGTTTATACTTTCACCAGAAGCGTGTATTACTTTTATATTTCTAAATATTTTAAGTATTATTTTTCTGTTTTGTTTTACTTTTTTATATAATATTTTCTTGTGCTTTTGGTGAAAGTTTACACAACAAATTAGGTTCCCATTTAACAATTTCTATACATATTGTTCAGTGACATCAGTTACATTTTCCACAATGTTTCAGCATTCTCATTATTTCCATTCTGGTTGTTCCATTTCCATTAATCTAGCTTCCCTGCCCCCCCCCCTTTATCTTCTCATCTTTGCTTTAGGGTAAATGCTGACCGTTCGGTCTCATATGGATGATTTTTTAAAGGACCACAGCACTCATGGGTGATACTGTTTATGAGCCATTCTATCTGGGAGTTTTGTTTTACTTTATCTTTTTCTATATTAGTTTTTTATTTTCCTGCCCAAGAAACTTCACAAAACCAACACAAAGGCAGTTGAATATGCCTTTGAAGGAAATAGATTCTGACTGTGGGCTTGGGGTTTCTTTAGTAAGAAAACACCTTTGAAAGGAAGTGAAACACACAGCCAAGAAGAATGAGGGTGACTTCCTGTTTAACTGCAATTGTAGGAACTTGTGTTCTTAAAGGGGCAGAAGGACCATTACTTTCAAGTCTATGGCTATTGTAATCCTCAGTCAAAATGACGTGGACAGATCTGCAGCAGGCTGCTGTTCTAGAGCCCAACTGAAGCACCCAAGTTTGGTCAGTCAACCCACAGCAGGCCCAGTTATGAGCCATCCTTCATCAGAGCAGCTCTACTCCGGATGGTTTCCCATCAAATGTGAGCACAACATCACACTTTGGTGAATCGAATCATATTTTCAATGAAGTAGGAAAGCTGCTCCGGGAATCATATAGTGACGCCTTTTATAAGGTTAATATTCTTTTCCAGATGGGGTGTGTGTGCGTGTGGTGCGTGTGTGAGAGAGACAGTGTACGTGTGTGCGTGTGTGTGAGAGAGAGAATATGTGTGTGGAGTGTGTGTGAAAGAGAGAGGGAGATAGAATATGTGTGCGGAGTGTGTGTGTATTCTAGTACGATTCTTCTTTAAGTAGAAGCACCTTTGGCCACGATGAACCACTATAAAAATGCGCCTTTGTACAGGTGCTTTGTTTTTTCATGTTTCCATTATCTTTTGCATCTGCTAGCTCAATCTTGACTCCCGACAGCCCTGTGAGGGTGGATAGGGCAGCCGACACCCCATCTATACATGAAAAAATGAGGCCTGCGGTAAGTGACTTGCCCAAGGTCTCAGGGCAGGTAGCAAGGGCTGAGCTGGGTCCCAAGCCTGGCAGCCTGGCTTCTGGCCTGGTGCCCTGGCAGGGGAGGAGCTGTGCTTTCCTGGCATTTCATCATCCACCCTTCTGGCATTTAAGTGGAAGTAACTTTCCACTGACTTCTCCTAGGCCTCCCTCTCGGTCAAGTGCCAGTGGAGCCCCGAAGTGGGGGTTCTGAGAAGGGAGGGATCCGTGTGGGTCGTGGATGAGGGAAGTCTGGAAAAGTAGGTGAGGTTGGTGGGGGGCGGGGGAGGCAGGGATGCCATCTAGCCTCCCTATTAGCCGGCTCATAGTTAACTCTCCTTGGCTACTTTGTGTGGTTTTAGAGGCTGGGGGGTGAAAGGAGCCACACAGAGAAGGTGTGTGTATGGCGGGGAGGGGGAAATAGAGCATATTCATAGCCCCCCTTCCCTCTCATGTCTGCCAGCTGCCCAGTTCCCACACAAATGATTGGATCATCAGTTCCACGGAAGTCAGCGGAGAAGCCTCTCCCACCTACTGTACAATCATGTTAGTACTGCTGGCATTGGCAGGGATGTTGATGCCCCTGGTGAAGGGGAATTCTGTCCCCTCCAGAGTGCCAGGTAGGGACGGAAATGCATGCTGTGTTCTCTGCCCTTCCCCACCATCCTCATCACACTCCAAGGTAGACTGGCCAGACTCAGCCAACAAAAATGCAGGAGGCCTAGTTAAATGTGAATTTCAGATAAATAATGAATACCTTTTTTTTGTATATCTCACACAATATTTAGGATATACATATACTAAAAAAATGTTCTTCATTATTTATCTGAAATTTGAATTTAACTGGGCATCCTGTATCTTACCTACCCTACCCTGAGAGAGAAAATCTAGAAATCTTCACAGATTAACTGCCACTTCAGCTGCCTGTCCATCCAGCATCATCCAAACACAGACAGACACGCACACACCCCTCAGCAAGTCTCAGGCCTCTTAGTTTCCCTTCTAGAGGCTCCACCAGCCCTGGGCCCCCTGGGTCATCTGGTGGAGGAGAGAGAGAGAGAGGAAGTTTCCAAGGAGAGCAGGGTTGGGAGGCTGCTGAGAGCTCAGCCCAGTGGAAAATGTGGACGCAAACTCCGACAGCAGATGGGAGCTGCCACATACTCAACGGGCCTGTGGGGCTGGGAGCTGGGGTGCCAATCTGAGGCCTATGCTCAAGCGAGCAAACACGCAACTTCCAGGACTCACTGAGGCCTTGCTGGGCCTTCTCCCTCTAGCCCTGTATTTAGTGAGGCTCCTCCCTGTGGAGGCTGCCTTCTGCCTTCTGTCTTCTTGTGACCACACAAAGGCAGGATTCAGAGCCTGGAGCAATGGAGAGCTTGCCCCTGGGGGCGGTTCAGGCCTCACACTCTCAGCCCCTGTACTCTTTCTGTTCACATTCTGCCAGGCACTGTGCTAACAGGATGTCGTGGTACCTGCCCTCGCGGACTTGTTTGAAAATCAACTTTGTTGAGGTTTAATTTACGTAAAATAAAATGCATGCATTTTAAGGATACAGTTTGATGATTGTTGTCAAATGAGTATACACACCCACGTCGCCACCATCCCAATCAAGACAGAGAATATTTCTCCCACCCCTGAAAGCTCACAGCAGAGTGCAGTTCTCACGACCCCACACCTTGGAAAATCTTCTGTTATGACATTTGTCACAGCCGTTGCCCTTTGTGTCCCTGTCTTCTCTCCCTGTCAGGCTGAGGCTCCCCAGTGGTGGGCCTAGGTCTTACTGCTTTTCATATCTCCGCTGCATGGCCACGTGGGCCCATAAATAACGCTTATTGAATGGGTAAGAGCAATACTGTGGCAACAGAATTTGAATTCTGAATCACAGAAAGTAGAGAGATGGTTCTGAATCTGGAGAACTCTTCGAAAACAGGGACGCACATGGGCTGACTTCCGCCTCGTCTGTGGTCTTGCTCATGGCTGGTTTCAGATCTGCTTGCGGAGACCTGTCTGTTCTAAGCCCATGTGGGAATGCTTCTTTCTAGGCCTCTAGGGTAGGATGGTGCAAATGGTTAATACGCTTAGCTGCTAACTGAAAAGGTTGGAGGTTTGAATCCACCCAGAGGTGCCTTGGAAGAAAGGCCTGGTGATCTACTTCCCCAAAATCATCCATTGAAAGCCTGATGGAGCACAGTTCTATTCTGACACACATGGGGTCACCAGGAATCAGAATTGACTCGATAACAACTGGTAGTAATGGTAGGGCAGCCAGAAGTCCTGAGTCAACCTCACAACCGTGGTATCAACAGATGGTCCCTTTGATCCCCATTAGGAATGAATACCTAATAATTATGATAATTTTATGTAGATGGTTCTGATTTTAAGCGTCATTCAGAGTCATTATAGAAAATCTGGAGACCATGATAACAACTAAAAAAAAAAAAAAACACTTACGGCCTGCTTATTGCAGGTTGGGTACCAGCCTAAGTATCTCACATTCTACGCTCAGAACAAGGGAACAGGTATGATTAAAGGAACAGCTGCTATCATTACCGCCACTTTACATAAGGGAATCAGGTTCCAGAACTGATGCAAAGTCCCCTTGCTAGTCAGTGGGAGCTGAGATTTGAACCCAGGCAGTCAGGCTTGTTGTGCCCCACTCCTTGGGTTCCTGCCAAGTTTGAGAGACGGATCTGGAGAGATTTGGTAGTTATTTTTCTTTTCTTTCAGCTTTGTTTTGTTTTAATTGCATTGTTTGTTTCCTACAGCATTTATAATTATGACAATGTTGATAGTATGATATAATTATATGCCTCAGAAAATTGGAAGGAAATATTTGGGGAGAAAAAAGCCCAAATTGGGAAATGACCAAGTCGATAGCCAGTCACAACAGTTCTTCTTAGGAAGTTAAATCAATTTTTCTTTTCCTTAGAGTTTCTACTTCCTGAAAAAAGTGTATCCTGTTTACTGTGTGCTCAAAGGCAAAGTCTGTATATGACGACACTCCAAGTCAGGCCTGATGTCCCCCAAAACAAAAGACCAGGCCACCAGACATCAGAAAGTTTTCCTTTTTCCCCGATTGTCTATATCCAGATTATAGGCCAAACTTGTCATTTCCACCTGCCTTGAAGTTGTCTACTTCTCCCCTTTTTCCCTGCCTGTACTTCCAAACCCAAACCTGTTGCCATCGAGATGATTCCTACTCATAGCGACCCTATAGGACAGAGTAGAACTGCCCCATAGGGTTTCCAAGGCTGGAATCTTTACGGAAGCAGACTGCCTCATCTTCCTCCCACAGAGCAGCTGGTGGGTTCCAACTGCCAACCTTTCAGTTAGCAGCCAAGCGCTTTAACCACTGCATCACCAGCACTCCTCTCATTTTTGTGCCCTGAAGTGTTGTTGTAGCCACAAGGGCTTTTCATTCTTACGTGTATTCCTCTCCACAGCTCAACTTCCAGACTGTTATTCACAGTGTTCCCTCTGCCAGGAACGCATTGGAAGCCAGACTACTCCATTCCAAGCTCACAGAACCTTAGAAGACAGCCACTGGAGCACAGATGCAAAATAGAAAGCTCCGAGATCAGACTGCCAGTATGTATACACTAACTCTGCCCAGGGCTGGCTCATGGGCGGACAGCTTGTACAGTCGTTGCACAAGGCCCTGTACTTAGGAGGGCCCCACACTTGTTTAATCCTCTGCTGCCACCATGCTGAAATTCTTAATCATTTTTGGTCAAGGACCCCGCAAATTATGTAGCTGGGCCTGATTCTGTTACTGACCAGCTGTTTAACTGTAAAATAAGGATAGCAGTGTAGTGCTTAAAACAGGATCAGGCATATTGTAAATGGTCAGTGAAAAGGACCTATCATTATCTCCAAAGGACCGTTGGTGGCACAATGGTTAAAGTGCACAGCTGCTAACCAAAAGGTTAGTGGTCCAAACCTACCAGCCACTCCTCGGGAGAAAGATGTGGCAGTCTGCTTCTGTAAAGGTTACAGCCTTGGAAGCCTTATGGGGTTGCTATGAGTCAGAATTGACATGATGGCAACGGGTGTTTTTTTTTTCTTTCTTTTCATTGTCTCTACAGTCTCTGGGTGGGACTCAGCTGCTAACCCAGAGGTTGGAGGTTCTAGTCCACCCAGAGCCACCTCGGAAGAAAGGCCTAGTGATCTACTTCTGAAAATTCAGCCATTGAAAACCCTATGGAGTGCAGTTCTACTCAGACACATATGGGGTTGCCATGAATTGGAATTGACTAGAAGGCAACTGGTTTTATCGTTATTTCCATTTTGCACACAAGTTGATCAGCACCACACAGTTATCACATGGTAGAAACAGTGACGTCTTTTACTTCCACTTCCTGTGCAAATGTGAACTTTCCTTCATAGCCTTGGCTCTGCTTAGCTTGCAGTCAGATCTGCCTTTCGTGTATTAATTACGGGACGGCATTTTCTCTTCTTAAAGCCTGTCCAGACCTCTTGCAAGTTTCATCTCTCTCTCGTAGGCCTCTGAAAGAAGCCAAGCACAGAGCTGGCATTTCTCGCATTTAATAAATGAGGATGGAGTGAATAAGCGACTGGTCTAAGGGCCCAAATCTAATCATGGGCTTTGCTGAGACAAAGATGCCAGCATCGGACTCTGGGGCTCTGTAACCCCATACATCATGGCCGTTTCTCTTCAATCTTGAGGCAGAATCATCCTTCCTCTGCACATGCCTGCTAACTCTAACCCTTTGACTCTCCTTGGGAAAGGCAGCTTCTGTGGGCCAATTGGGAGGCAGACGATCTTGGTCATTCCAGCAGGTCCCAGACTGCACTGCGGGAAGGGGGTGGGTAGCTCATGACTCTACGGAGAACGCTTTTAATTGCCCTGCCACACTGCCAGCTCAGACTCCACGATTGCTGGTGGTGATGAGGTGCAGCATCCATTCGTTCATTCACACATTCTGAACCGAGTTATTTCGTGTTGGTTTGGGGGAAGGAACTGTGCTGGTTGAAAGTGATAGAAAGTGAAGAGTAAATATTGTTCTTGCCCGTAGGGGTGAGGGCAAAGGCTGACATATGGCTAAAAGCCAGCTACTACCAAAACTCAGAAGAGAAAACAAAGGCCTAGGAAGGGCAAGAAAAAGAAGGTTCTCCCAGGAGGTGGAATTTGAACTGAGGCTGAGGAGACTGGATTTCCAGTGCCGTTGTATTTCTTTCCTGTGGCTGCTTTAACAGTACTAAAAATGTAGCCCCTTAAACAGCACAAATGTATTATCTTACTATTCTGGAGGTAAGGAGTCCAGAATGAGTTTCAGCGGCCTAAAATTAAGGGTCGACAGGGCTACATTATTTTCTGGAGGCTCCAGGGGAGAATCCATTTTCTTGACTTTTCCAGCTTTTAGAGGCCACCCACATTCCTCAACTTGTGGCCCCTTCCTCCCTCTTCAAAGCCAACAATGTTGCCTCTCTCAGATATCCTTCCGTACTCACATCTCCCTTTAACTCTCTTTTTCTGCCTCCCTTCTCCACTTTTAAAGACCCTTGTGATGACATTCGCAAACCCTGGTGGCATAGTGGTTGAGAGCTATGGCTGTTAACCAAAAGGTCGGCAGTTTGAATCCACCAGGTGCCCCTTGGAAACTCTATGGGGCAGTTCTACTCTGTCCTATAGGGTCGCTATGAGTTGGAATCGACTCAACAGCAACAGGTTTGGGTTTTTTTTTTTTGGTTTGGTGATTACATTCAGCACGCTGGGATGATCCCGGATAATCTTCCTATTTTCAGGTCAGCTGATTAGCAACCTTAATTCCCACCTGCAACCTAAATTCCCTTTTGCCATATAACATAACATATTCACAGGTTCTGGGGATTAGGACACAGATATTTTTGTAGGGCTACGATTTTGCCTACCATACTCATTTTATCAATTACTTGTTACGTGGCCTTGGGCAATTTGCTTTAACCCCTCTGAGTCTGAGGCTTCTCATCTGTAAAATATAGAAATAATACCCACTCTGTCCATCTCAATGTTGATCTGAGAGTTTAATAAAATATTGCTGTTGTCGTGGGCCATCCAGTCGATTCCAACTCATAGCAAGCCCATGCGACAGAGTAGGACTATCCCATAAGGTTTCCTAGGCTGTAATCTTTACGGGAGCAGATCACCAGGTCTTTGCCAGGTCTTTTCTCCCGTGGAGGTGAGGGTGGGTTTGAATTGCCAACCGTTTGGTTAGCAGCCGAGCGCTTAACCATTAGAACATCCAGGCTCCTTTTAATAAGATAATAGTGCATGTGAAAATGCTCTAAAAATGGTAATGCCCTATGTGAATGTAATTGTTCCTATTAGGAGGAAGGGAAGGGGATATAATCCTTTGTGTCTACTACCTTCTAGGTGAGTACATTATGGTTGATTTCAGATGGTGCACATCTCTTCTCAACTCCTCACTCAGTGACGTCACATTGGTATCTCAATATCAGCCATGGTGGGAGTGTGTACACCATGGAAATCGGCAAACACTACAAATCGCAGACCCCTGCTCCCCCCACCCCCCACCATTTGTTAAGCAGTTACCAGGACACCAGAGGCTTATCCCACTGACTTAAGCAAATGACCTAAAATGGTTATTATTACCTCATAGTAGACATGAGCAGTAAAGCTCAGAGACAGTGGTTTGCCTGCTCATAACTACGGGGCTGGCAGAGGGAGCAGGAACCAATTTTAAGGTATGGCAGGGAGGGCACGGGGTGCCCTGGGCGGCGCTTGAGAAGGGGTGCTAATGAGCAGATTCTATTGGCCATTGACATTTTCATGGCCAGCTGTGAGAGATCATTGAGCAATTTAACACTAACTGCCGTAGGCACTATTTCCCGCTGGTGGTGGGGCCAGCTTGTCTCACTCCAAAGCTTTGATCTTTCCACTCATACCTTCAAAACCATTCTGTTGTTGGGTGCCATTGAATTAATTCCGACTCATAGCAACCCTATGTGACAGATTAGAACTGCCCCATAGAGTTTCCTAGGCTGTCATTTTTCAGGAGCAGATTATCAAGTCTTTCTTCCTCAGAGCTGCAGGTAAGTTCGAACCACCGACCTTTTGGTTAGTGGGTGAGCGCTTAACCATTACACCACCAGGGCTCCTTCACAACCATTCTACACTCCTCCAACTTCGCCTACCCTTGAGAGAGGTATGTTTAGTCTAACCCGCCCAGAGAGTTACAGGCCTTAACAGCACGTGCAAAACTCTGGTCACCACGTCCACGGTGACGGACAGCCATTTTAGGGCTACAGAAATGAGGTTCTGTGTGACTTAGCCAGGTCACTGCCTGCATTGGCATTAATCTCTAAACAGAAACCAAAGCAGTTGCCGTCGAGTCACTTCTGACTCAAGGCAACCCTGTGTGTGTCATCACAGAACTGTGTCCCATAGAGTTTTCAATGGCTGAGTTTCTGGAATTAGATCACCAGGCCTTTCTTCCAGTCACCTCTGGGTGGACTCAAACAGCCGACTTTTCTATTAACAGCCGAGCGCATTAATGGTTTGTACTACCCAGGGACCCCAACCTCTCAAAAGACTTGACCTAAGTTGTGTTTGAAACGATCCCCTCCAGACTTTAGGCAGCATTGTGACATCAGCGAATTCCCCTGTCAACTGCAGAAGTTTCAAGAGATCTGATGCAGACAAATTGCCAGGTCACTCAAAAAGTGGAAATGTCACACGGCTTACATTTAGACAACCTGGAAGTGTTTGAAGGTCAGCAAATACAAGCGCTTCATTCAGGAGTATATAAAGTAAATAGCAGGCTAGCAGCATTGACCTTTGGGGATACAGAGAGAAAAAACTGGCTTGGCTTTATGCTCAATTTTAATCAGGTTCCTAATACTCTCACCCATGCTAATTTTTCTTATTTAAATTTGGTTTTTCATTTCAGTGTACTCAAGGCATAAGGAATCTAAACTTATTAGTGGGTGGGAGGGTTTAATGAACATAGGAGCAAACACTGCCTATCTTTCTAACCATGGCTCTCAGCCTTGGCTGCACATTTGGAATCATCTGGAACTTTTAACAACTCCAGCTGCCCAGGTTGCACCCGGACCCATTAATCAGAACCTGTGGGTTAATCAGAACCTCAGTGTGTGCTGAAGCTCCCCTGTCATTCCACTGTGCAGCCAGGAGAACCACTGCTTGATTTCCCCCTTTTACTCCTGCTCTGCATTTCTATTTCTCTGGTTTTCTGCAATATTAAGAGTCTGTTTGGTAAAAGCATCATATCAAGTTACAACTGGAGGCCCAGGCTCTGCTGAAAGTGAGAGGCCTCAGGGCCTTTCCTGGAGGGTGTTTCAGGCCTAAAGAATCCCCACGCCTAGAAAACCAGTTCTCCCAGCCTAGTGTGACACCATCAGGAGCCAATTAAAAAAAAAAAAAAAAAAACTTGAGGTTACTGTTAACATGTGAATTGATTAAACCTAGAAATCGCTGGCGAGCCCAGTCCCTAGTTCCAGCCTTTA
Organism: Elephas maximus indicus; assembly: GCF_024166365.1. Lineage (NCBI taxonomy): Eukaryota > Metazoa > Chordata > Mammalia > Proboscidea > Elephantidae > Elephas > Elephas maximus. The sequence continues at coordinate 166,960,964 of NC_064846.1, forward strand.
CCAGCCTTCTCAGTTTCAACACATTTGCTCAGCAGCTGTTGGTGTATTGGCCAGGAGGGGAATTTGAGTCCAAGGTTAGGTGAGATGCCAGGTTCAGCATAAACAATGAAGATTCTTTGTGTAAAATGGGAGTTTAAAATGGAAGCCTAAGGACCCTAGACAGACTGCTGCTGCCACCTATTGGCAGAGACTCGTGGAACAGCGTTGCAGGCCCCCTGGTGGTGAATCTGAGCTGGACAGATCCCAGGCTGTTTCTCACTAATGATGCTGTAGGCAGAAAGGTGGCCCCCTTAAATACATCAGCACGGGGTGATGAGAAGGAGCTACACTCATCAAGTAGTTTACCTCAAAGTCCAAAGTCTTTGGATTTGGTTCGTGTGAATCTTAAATGAGCCTTCATTTCCGAATGGTTCATGTATTGACAGAAAATTATAATCCTGTGTTCAGATGAGTGCCAGCTTGAAGCTTCTGGCCATCGGAGTCAGGGAAGGTTTGCAAAGCTGTCTTGATAAGTCAGAGGAGTAGGAAGACCACAAGAAACAGACCTGTTGCAGTTTATGAGCCATTTGACAGGTCTTTGCCCAAACCATATCCCCCCATCAGGCCTGGTATATTGCTCAACAGACATTGTTAGAAATGTATTCATTTTATTGTAAGATATTACCATTAGCAAACCAATCATGGAAACCTCTGGAAAGGTTCTTATATACATCATTTATAGAGTAAACATAGTTATCGGATCACTTTCCAAAATATTATCCCACAAGCATATTTCATGGCACTAAGGGAACCCTAGTGGTTAAGAGCTACGTCTGCTAACCAAAAGGTCAGCAGTTCGAATCTACCAGGCGCTCCTTGGGGACTCTATGGGGATAGTTCTACTCTGTCCTATAGGGTTGCTATGAGTCAGAATTGACTCAAGGGTGACAGGTTTTGGTTTTTTGTGCACACTGCATCTTACTGATGAGGAGGATTTGGGTGTGAGTCATCATGGTCCCTGCCTTCAAGGAGCTTACAATCATGTTGGTGAGGGAGATGAAACTCCTAACTCTGACCGAGACAGAACAGGTAAGTGCCATGACACAGGAACAAAGTCCCGTGAAATATGGAGTGGAAACCATTGATTTTGAGTGTAGTACTTAGGTGATGGAAACTCTGGTGGCGTAGGGGTTAAGTGCTATGGCTGCTAACCAAAGGATTGGCAGTTCCAATCTGCCAGGCGCTCCTTGGAAACTCTATGGGGGCGGTTCTACTCTGTCCTATAGGGTCGCTATGAGTCGGAATCGACTCGATGGCACTGGGTTTGGTTTTTTTTTTTTACTTAGGTGATGCTTAGATCCGAGGTTTTCACAGCGGGGTACCTGGACCGAATTTTTTTTTTATTCTGGTTTAACTGAAAGTTTACGAATCAAGTCAGACTCTCATACAAAAATTTATAAGCACCTTGCTATATACTCCTAATTGCTCTCCCCCTAATGAGACAGCACAATCCTTCCCTCCTCCATTTCTTTTCGAGTCCATTTGGCCAGCTTCTGACCCTCTCTACCCTCTCATCTCCCCTTCAGGCAGGAGATGCCAACACAGCCCAGACCGATTTTTAACAAGCCCTCCAGGTGATGTACCCCGAAGTTTGAGAACCACTGCTTCAAAGAGAAGATTAGGAGGAATAGAACAAAGACTGGAAGGATAAATGTTACTGTCATTGGGTGCCATGGAGTTTATTTCAACTCATAGCAACCCCGTGTGACAAAGTAGAACTGCCCCGTAGGGTTTTCTTGGCTGTAATCTTTATGGGAGCAGATTGCCAGGTCTTTCTCCTGCAGAGCCACTGGGTGCGTTTGTACTGCCCACATTTTGGTTAGTAGCCAAGGGCTTTACTGTTGTGCCACCAGGTCTTCTTGAAAGGACAAATAGGGTTTTTATAGTTAAGGGATGGTGTTGTTGTTGTTAGGTGCCATTGGGTCACTTTCAACTCATAGCGACCCTATGTACCACAGAAGGAAACACTGCCTGGTCCTGCGCCATCCTTACAATCGTTGTTATGCCTGAGTGCACTGTTGCAGCCACTGTGTCAATCCATCTCGTTGGGGGTCTTCCTCTTTTCCGCTGACCCTGTACTTTACCAAGCATGCTGTCCTTCTCCAGGGAATAATCCCTCCTGACAACATGTCCACAGTACGTAAGACACAGTCTCGCCATCCTTGCTTCTGAAGAGCAGTCTGGTTGTACTTCGTCCATAGCTTATTTCCCCACCACCTCCATCATCTACTCTCTTTCCTGGACTGAGACAATCATGGCCTCTCATTTCAGTCATCAAATGTTTTCCCTGGACTGAGGTGATCAAGGACCTGCCATCTCTGTTACCTACTATTTTCCCTAGACTGAAGCTATCATGGCTGCCATCTGAGTCATAGGCTATCTCCCCTGAGCTGATGAGATCATGGTGCCCTATCTCAGTCATAGGCTATTTTCTCTGGACTGAGGCATCATGCTTATTCATCTCAGTTTTGTTTCCCCTAAACTGAAGGCTCAGGCCTGTCATCTCGGTGTTTGGCTGTTTTCCCTACACTGAGGCAATCACTGCTACAATGTCGGTCATCAATTGTTTTCCCTGAACTGAAACGATCATGGTGCCCTATCGCAGTCATTGACTCCTTTCCCTGAACTGAGGCCATCACGGCTGCCATCTCCATTATCAACTGCTTTCCTTGGACTGGAGGAATCATGACACCCATCTAGGCCATCCACTGTTTTTCCGGGACTGAGGTATCAGAACACCCATCTCGGTTATCGGTTGTTTTCCCTGTACTGAAGCGAGCCGGCCTGGCATCTGTCATGGGCAGTTTTCCTTGGACTGAGGCAATCACTTCCCCCCATTTTGGATATCGAATATTTTCCCTGGACTGTGGCAATGTCGGTCATCAGCTGTTTTCTTTGGACCTAGGTGATCAAGCCTGCCATCTCAGTCATGGACTGTTTTCCCAGAACTGAGACAATCATGGACCACCATCTCCATTATCCAGTGTTGTCCCTAGACTGAGGCACACAGCTGCCATCTCGGCCATAGACTGTTTTCCCTGGCTTGTGGGTGGGACCTGTGCTTTACCTCTAAAAATAAAATATGGCCAAAGGAATGGGCTATCACTCCCATGATTATATTATAAAACCTTGTGATTTCCATCTTGGTAGCAGACAACTCTCTTTTGCTGGCTTTTCTGAAACAAACTGACATGTGGGAGAGGCCCACATGGCAAGGAGCTGAGAGAAGCCGTTAGCCAGTAGCCCAAGATGAACTGAATCCTGACAGCAACCACAGGAGTATGACCTTGGAAATGGATCCTTCTCCAGGAGATGCCTGCGGCCCTGGCCGACACCCAGATTGCAGTCTGTGAGAGGATCCAAAGCAGAGCACCCAGCTAAGCCAAGCCTGGACTCCTGACCTACAGAAACTATGAGCTGATAAGTTCGTGTTGTTTTAAACCACCAAGTTTGGTGGGGGGCAATTTGTCATACGGCAATAGATCATGAGACAGAAGAGTAGTTGCTTTGCATTTTTATTATGTTGTTGAACTCTGACTTAACATCAGGTAGCATTACTTAATGGAATCCACGTATAAATTGTTATACCGTGAATCATTTTCAGTTAAGACCACGTTTTTCAGACTTTGCCAGAACAAGCCTTCCGCCTTGGGGTTGTCAGGCCACTGGAGGATGGAGCTCTTGCAGATCCGCTGCCGCAGCCTGAGATACTGAGAGTGCTGTAGCACTGGCTCCAGCAGAATGAAGATGATCACATCCATGTTCTCTTCCATCAGCCTCTGCAGGGCCAAATAGAAAGCTGTCTTAAAGCTCCAGTTCTTGGCATATTTTTTGGTTAAAACAAAGATGGTTTTTTTGCTTTGGTTGATGCTCTGCATGAGGTTATCGATGATGGCTAATCCTGGGTCCCAATCCCTCTCCTCCAAGCAAAGGAGAACATTTTTGTCTTCACTCTCCTCTAGGTGGTAGCGCAGCTCATTTATCACCCAGTCTGTGACAGAGGCATCTTTGGTATCATAAGAAATGTAGGCATCGTAGAAAGTTTGAGATGTGGAAAGAGACCTGTACCCTTTTATCTTCGCTAAACACACATGGTAGATAAACCAAACATCCCAGTAAAACAAATGGTGAGCCAGGGCAATCAACATCACCATGGTGGTGACAAAGAATGTGAAGAAAAATAATATTGCTGCAATGGCATCTGAAACACAAGTTGTGAGCTCTAGACTTACAATGCACTTCCCTCTTTGATCTCCAGGACTGGTACAAATGACATCTGTCAGCCTAGGAATTGAGACATTCAGATTTTCATCCATCCATCTTCGAAAATCTCCAATGTCACACGTGCAGTCAAAAGGGTTTCCTCCTAATTCCAAAATGGCTAGATTGGTGGCTGTCTTAGTTTGAAGCGTAGATTTGTTGATCATCTTGAGTAGGTTGGAACTTAAATCGAGGTGGGCCAGGCTTCTGGCTTCAGAAAAGAAACCAGAGGGCAGGTGGGAGATCCTGTTCTGCCTCAGCAGCAGCGTCTGAAGAGAAGACGTAAATGCTGACAGGCTATTCGTTAAGGTGGATAGCTTGTTTCTACTTAAGTCAAGCAGGCGGAGGTGAGGAAAGTGCTGGAGTAATGTCCAGTTAAAGAAATTTAACACATTATTGTTTATGTATAGTTCTCTGAGACTGTGGGGCAAGTTACGGAATGCTTCATTCGGGATGCGCCGAAGGTTATTAAAGGATAAATCGAGCCGCGTCAGGTTCCTGAGAAATGTGAAGAGATGCCAGTACCTGTCATCTTCATAGTTCCACAAGAGATCAAGGCGGTTTCCACTGAAAACTAATTCTTCCAGGGACATGCTCGTTAGATTATACTCCGTTAAAGTGTAAATGCTGTTGTGGCTCAAGTTTAAAACTTTTAGCTGGGTTAAATTTGTAATAAATCCCAGACGGTGTGTTACCCCAGCTATTCTGAAATAGTGTGCGTTATAGCTGAGATCTAGGACTTCTAGCTCAACCAATTCGGTGAGAGCTTTGTCATCATCAAAGTCTAATCTATTGCTCGTCAAATCCAAATATTTGATATGGGGCACAGCCGAAAACTCAGTTCCATGTAACACTTGGCCGTTGCCATTTGAAGACAGATTTAAACAGGCGATGTCATCGAATGCTTCGAACTGCTTTTGCCCAATAAAGAAAATACTGTTCAAGCTTAAATCTAAGGCTTTGCCATAAGCGCTACATTGTGGCTTTACTAATGGATTGCTGCTATGATAAAAATTCGAATGTGGGTCAAATTCAGTATATGCTGAACGTGGTTGAAGGATATGACTTTGGGAAGATGAACGGTTTGTATCATCTTGCCTCATGTCACTTACCAAGGGTGAGATTCTATTTTCTGACAAATAAATGATACTCAGGTTGGGGAAATGTTGGAAAATGGTAAAATCGATTTGTTTAATGAAGTTAATGCCCAGGTTGATAGCCCTTAAGTTGCGGAGCCCTAGGAGAGGGCGGAATTCTTCTTTTCTAAGTTCCTGGAACACATAACCTCTTAAATGCAATACCTGGAGAGACTCAAGCTTCGAGAAGTTTTTGGAAAGATTTATATATTGTGGATATTCCGTCCTTGCATAGTTGAAAGATAAGTCAAGTATTTCTAAAGATGGCAGGTACGTTAAAAATGCCCCAGAGGCTATCTCATACAGTAAGTAGTTGAATTCAAGGTACAGCACCTTTAGTCTAGTCATGTTGTAAAACCAGGTTGCAGGAATCTTCTGGAGGGAAGTGCTGGAGAGGTTTAGGTAGCGAAGTTGGGTCAGGGTTTGAAAAGCAAGGGGATGGATCTGAATTGAAGAGTTGCCCTCACAAGGTTTACATGGAAACGGTGCATTGAAACACCTCGGACAGTTACCGCTTAAATCAAGTATTGTTAAATTTTTCAATTCCTTGAAATCTTCTTGACGGATGATTTGGATGTTGGTGTTGCTAAGATAAAGTTCGGTTAGGGAGCTAGGCAGTTTGGGTGGCACGTGGGAAAGATCATTGAACGATAGTGAGAGTACCTTCAAATTTGTAAGCTTCTCAAACGTTCCACTTTCTATGTCAAAAAGTTTTTTACAATCATGGCCAAAATAGCAGTTCCAGCCTAAATAAAGCCTTTCCAAGTTCATTAGTCCCGAAGCGTTCTTTTTAGTTACCACAGTGATATTGTTCTGGATTAGACTAAGTTCTTTCAAAGACTCTGGCAAAGCAGCAGGTATTTGGTATAACTGGTTGTCTTCAAGCAGTAACTCCCTTAGGTTTTTTAGGTTCAGGAATGCCCCATCCGTAATATTCATGGCGTTATTATTCATTGCATTGTGATTTAGATTTATTTTCATAAGGTTTTGCAGCCCTTGAAATGATTCGTTTGTTATGTGCTTGATGAAATTATTAGACAGGTCTAGTTCTGTCACATACCTGCCCACTGTCTGGGGGACTTCTTGCAGTTGGCGGTTGTTACACTCTGCGATAACAGAGCCATTCTGCTTTCTCTCATCGCACGGATAGCTTCTAGAATAATTGGCTTCAGCAAAGAACTCCCAGGAAGCAGCGATAAGCAGGAAAAGGCAAATGAGAAGCGAAGACTGGGGAATCATGTTTTCCTACGGAAAATACAAAAACGGAAACGCGCTATTAGCACAGCAACATTCGTCAGGCATTTCATGCTGAAATGAACAGTGCTTTGCCCCACGTTGTATGAGTTTTGAAGGGTAAACTCTCTTAACAATGAAATCAATTACATCAGATTAGGTTTAGAAGTTACAAAATAATTAGGTTCAGAATGATTTTAATTCTTCAATGTGTTCAGCTTCTCGGTGTTACAAGAAGTTGAAGATGAAGCCATCTGAGATTATGATGCAGAGAAGACCTGGGAAGCTTTTGAAGAGCTGTTCACCAAGATGCCCCACCACCGGACCGAGTCTGATGCTGAACCTCTGCTATGGCTCATGCTGCGTCTGTAGTTGTTTCTTTGCTGACATTGCAAACTTCTGTAGGGAAGACATGATGTGTTACATTTTTATGCAACCTCTATAACACTCAGTAGGATCTCACTTTCTGTGACTGTTTTTTGATAAATAGAGGGCTGAATGTATTACTTTTGGCAACTATGCGACAACAACAGATTAATGTGATGGCTTTGATCAAGGGTTGTGGTCAAGGGATCTCTCAAAATCTTCTTTCACTGGGTAGAGAGACCAACTTCTATTAAACTAGATTTTTCATTACATTAAAGCCCAACTCACACCTTTGTTGTGAGATAAAGAAGGTAACTGCCTTCTTTTTTAAATTCTCCTTTCTGAAAGAAGGTCTTGCTTTACCTGGTGCAGTAGGCAGAATTTTAAGATGTCCCCCGTGACCTTTACTCCTGGTACCGCTCCTGGGATTATGTTACACTCTATGGCAAAAGGAAGGTTTTCTGAACGGGCCTAATCTAATCATACGAGCATTTTAAAAGCAGAGAGTTTTCTCTGGATGGTGGCAGAAGGGCAAGTCAGACGGACTGGAAGCATGAGAACGCGCTATTGCTGGCTTGAAGATGGGGGCGGGAGGGAACACACATAACAAGGAACCCAGAAGCTGAAAGCAGCCTCCTGTGACAGCCAGCACAGAAATGAGGACATCATTCCTCCAACTGCAAAGAACTGAAATTGACTGACAACCTGAATAAACTTGGAAGTGGATTTTTCCCCTGAGCCTGCAGATAAGAACCCAGCCCAGCCTACACCTTGATTTTGTCCTTGTGAGACCTTGAGCAGAGAACTCAGGAGAGCCCACCCATACATCTAACCTGCAGAAATGTAAACTAATAAATGAGTGAAAACTAATATACCTAGAAAATATATGTTATGATTCACGGCTTGAAAAATGTGAAGCTGTTGCAGAAGCCACCATGGGTCTCCAGATTTAACGCCTCCACTGGGAGACACAGGTGCACCAAGTAAGTAACGAAGCTCAAGAACACAAGGAACTTTGGGGACTGGCCTCTGTGATATCCAAGTCTGAACACTGCTAGATTTGAAGGTCATTTCCTGACTCTTCCTTGCCTTTTCCTAGTTAGTGGGGTGGTCTGGGGAGTCTATTTGATTGTTGTTGTCATCGGGGTGGTTCCAACTCACAGCGACCCTATATACAACAGAACAAAACACTGCCCGGTCCTGTGCCATCCTCACAATCACTGCTATGTTTGAGCCTATTGTTACAGCCACTGTGTAACCCATCTTGTTGAGGGTCTTCCTCTTTTTTGCTGACCCTCTACTTTACCAACCATGATGTCCTTCTCCAGGGACTGGTCCCTCCTGATAACGTGTCCAAAATATGTGAGATAAAGTCTCGCCACCCTTGCTTCTAAGGAGCATTCTGGCTGTGCTTCTTCCAAGACGGATCTGTTTGTTCTTCTGGCAGTCCATGGTATATTCAATATTCTTCACCAACATCACAATCCAAAGGCATCAATTCTTCTTCATACTTCCTTATTCATTGTCCAGCTTTTGCATGCATACAAGGTGATTGAAAACACCATGGCTTGGGTCAAGCGTACCTTAGTCTTCAAGGTGACATCTTTGTTTTTTAACACTTTAAAGAGGTCTCTTGCAGCAGATTTGCCCAACGCAATGCGTAGTTTGATTTCTTGATTATGCTTAGTTTATTAGTTCACAGTGTAGTGGGTAAAACAGACATTAGTCAAACACAATAGCAGTACGAGAGTTCAGCTGTGATAAGAATAGGTACATAGTGCTGTAAGAACCTAAAATAGAGAGATTTGACCTATTCATGGAGACTGGGGGAGACTTCCCTGAACAAGTGAGACTTGAGCTGTACGATCCTAAGGTTAAGGAGGCATGTACAAGGCACAAACGGATCAAAGGAGTGCCCAGGTAAAAGGAACAGCATATGCAAAGGCCCTGAGTGTATTCTTGTGAGTTTCCCATGCTGTCCCTTCTGAAAAATCATGGGAGGAATCAAAAGGGGCTGGGTGTAGGCCTGAGATAAGGCACATCAAGTTTCAAATGCTCAAAGCTTGTTGAAGCCTTCATAGTAGGGCAAAGGGGACTTGAAGGGCGCATAAGAGGTCCTCAGTACAGAAATATTGCTGGGGTCATTGGTATCTATCTCCATGTCAATATATCAAATGGACATTTTTCAGTCCTTGTATTAATGAGCACATAAATGAAAGAGACTAAAAGAAAATGAAGGAAGTAAATAAAGAGGAGTGTGGGTTTGTCTTTATCTGAGAAGCAATGCAAGCCTTTGAAGGTCTAAGCAGGGTGGGACCATGCTCAAATTGATTGTGGTCACTGGTGAGAAGGCACAGGAGTCCAGGGATGAAATGATAGTAGCTTGAACTAGGTTGGTGGCAATGGAGATTGAGAGAAATGGATTCAAGAGATACTTCGGAGTAGAACTGAAAGACATAGCAATGAGTGGAAAATGAGGGAAGAGGCATCGTGAAGGAGAGGAAGATGTTCAGGATGACTTCCAGGTTCCTGGTCTGTGCAACTGTTTGGATGAAAGTGCCATCCACTGAGAAAGAAGATTGGTTTGGTTTTTTGTTTGTTTTGGAGGGAGGGAGTAGATATTATGAATTTAATTTTGCACGCTGAATTTGTATTGAGTTTGTGATGTTCAAGTAGAGATGTCCAGTAGACAGTTGCATATATGAGTGTGAGGCTCAGAAAAGTGTTCTGAGATAGAAGAATAAACTTACCAGTCGTGGTAATTAAAGTCATGGGTGTAAATGAGATCACCTGAGGGAGTATAAGACAAAAAAAAGATGAGACAGTTGAGACCTGGTATTGATGAACATCAAAATGTAATGGGTGTGATGATAAGACTGAAATGGAGACAAGAGATTGGCCAGAGAGGCAGGTAAGAAACCAGGAGAGGGTGATGTTAAAGATGTATTAAAAACTAAAAGCATAATGTAATATATGATGAGAACTCAGACTTAATATACCGGGAATAATTGGTAATGTACTAAGTTCACATATTAAATTACATACTTACGTCAGAAGCAAACCCCAACTATATGCATTATACATCTAAAACAGAGTATATCAGAAATGTCAAGAATAAAAGGGCAGGAAGAAAAATAGAAACAAAACAGAAAATAGATTTTGAAATCTAAGTATCATGCAAGAATAAATTTAGGACAAAACAGCATTAAACAAAATAAAGAACATTTTATACTGATAAAGGACACCATCCAGAGTACTGATCTAACAGTTATGAATATCCATGCACCAAACAATATAGCAGCAACATTAAAATATATATATATATATAAAAGCAATCCTGAGACGCATTCGTAGTAGGAGATTCTAATTCACTTGTCTCAGTTCACGTCATATTTTTATGTACCAAAAAAAAAAAAGATATAAAGGACCAAAACACAAAAATAAAAAGGTAGATATAACCGGCACGCACCAAACTCTGTATTCTAAACAGAGAGGTTGCACCTTCTTTTCATGTGCCTACGGAACATCGACAAAATTGGGTCAAAAATTGATGGTCAAAGAGGAAAACAGAAAACAAAATTTTAGCATATCTAGAAAGCAATGATAAAGAATAAAAAAAATTATGAGATCACTTTGTTCAATTCTGTGCAAATAAATTTGAGAAATTAGATGAGATAAACAATTTTCTAGGTAAATATAAACTGATCCCAGAAAAGACAGAAAATTTACACAGACCAGTTATCAGAGAACAAATAGAAAAAGTTCTCAAAGAGTTACTCTCCAAACAAGCACCAGGCCCAGGTGTTTCAAAGATGAATTCTACCAGTTTGACTCCCATGCTATTTAAACTGTTACATGTCATAGGAAAAAAAAGAGAAATTTTCTTGTGTGTGTGTGTGTTTTTAATGGAACAGGCTAAAATTCCTACCAAAAAAAAAAAAAAAGATAGCACAGGAAAAAAATTACAGATAAATTATACTCATAAATATCACTGTAAAAATACCTAAGTGAATATTCAACAGCACATTGAGATAATAAAATATGACCAAGGAGGTTTGTGTGTGTGGCAGGGGGAAAAGAAAGAAGTTAGGGATGGTTTAATACATCTGTTCATATAATTCATATATTCTGCATCTTAGTAGATCAAAAAGGAGAAATAATATCATTGCCATAGATGCTGAAGAGATATTTGATAAAAACAACATACCATTCTTGACAAAAACACATACTAATATAGAAATGGAAACCCTGGTGGCGTAGTGGTTGAGAGCTATGGCTGCTAACCAAAAGGTCTGCAGTTCGAATCCACCAGGTGCTCCTTTGAAACTTTATGGGGGCAGTTCTACTCTGTTCTGTAGGGTCTCTATGAGTCAGAATTGACTCGACAGCAATGGGTTTGGGTTTTTTGGGGGTTTAATATAGGAATAGATGGATATTTCCTTGAGACTTAAGAAATAAGCACATGTCGGCATTCAATGGGCAGCCTCTAAAAGCATTCCCATTAAGATCAGGAGCTAGACGCTATTATTTTTCATTGCTCTGAAGTAACTAGGCAACGCAATTAGACAATAAGTGCATGAAGGATGATATAAAGATCCCCATTATTTGCAGATGATTTAGGTGCTTACCCAAGAAAATTGCCTGGAGAAACTATTCTAAATAATCAAAGAATTTAGTATGGTGATTAGGTATAAAATTAATATATAGTCTTAGTGTACACCAGCAAGCACTTGTTAGAACATAAAACAGAAGTGATCCATTCACAAAGGAACAATAATGAGCAGGACTTACCCTATCAGATACTAGCATTCCCCCAACTACAATTATTCAAACACGTGGTACCAGCACATGAATGATGGAGAAATCCCTGAAACTGAACAGAGTGTCTAGAAATAGATCCAAATGCACAGGGAAATGAGGAAACGATGAAGGGAGCATATCAATAAATAATATTGGGGCGGCTGGGTCTCCACTTGAGAAAAAAAAGTGGGTGTGTGTCTCCCATTTTATTTCAAGGCAATTTCGGTTATAGAAACGAAGTATCTTTTTAGCGTGATCTATCCTCAGTTTTTTTTTCCTTTTTTTTATCCTCAAAAGCCAAAAAGCAAAGACTAACCAATCCAACCACACACAAATAAAAATCCTGCCTCACAACAAAACGAATACCATAAACATGGTGTAAAAAAAAAAAAAATTTTTTATGGTGTTATGTGAAAAAACAAATTAGGAGAAAATATTTGCTGTTCATATCACAGACAAAGGGGTAATATATTTAATATGTAAAGACTTTTTATGCATAAATGAGAAAACAACCCAATGGAAAAATAGAGAAAAAAAGATATGAACAGATAGTTCACAGAAAAAGGAAACACAAATAGCTCTTAAACATAGGAAAAGATACTCAATTCTTTCAAAAAATTACACTGACAGAGCATTTTTCATGGGTTCTATTATATATATATATTTTTTATTATATAGGTATGGAGCCCTGGTGGCACAGTGGTTAAGTGTTCGGCTATTAACCAAAAGGTCAGCAGTTCGAATCCACCGTCTGCTCCTGGGAAGCCCTATGGGGCAGTTCTACTCTGTCCTATAGGATCGCTTATAGGGCTGCTATGAGTCAGAATCCACCCAGTGGTAATGGGTTTAGCTTTTGATGAATTGTATAGGTAAGGATGTGGGAAAACAGGTACTCTCATATTTGGCTGTAGGAGTCTAAATTAGCACGACTTCTAAGATGGAGAGCCATCTGTAATATCTATCAAAATTGAAAACGTATACTTAGGCTCAGCAATTTAAATTCTATAAGTAGACTGTAAAGATATACCCTCACATACACAAATGAGTACTCTATACAAAGATGTTCAATGCAGGGCCGTTAATAATAGCAAAAGATTGGAAATAAGCTAGATGCCTATTAATAGTGGTCTGCTTAAACAAAGTGTGTTACGTTCATACAACAGAACACTATTCAGCCATTAAAAAGAACAAAGCAGTTAGTTCTACAGTCATTCATGCCTTTAACAAATATTTATTGAGCATCTACTTTATTTCAAGAACTGTTTCGAGCTGGTGATACAGCAATGAACAAAACATATTAAAATCCCTGCCCATTTGGGGTTTACATTAAAAGATAGTATGGTAAAAAAAAAAAAAAGTAGATGGCAGAAAATAAAGATGGCAAAGATAAAGACAGGAAGGGGGATGGGAATGTAGAATGCCCCTCAACTGGATCGGTCTGCTGGTTTTCTCACAGTTAGACTGTGGTTCTGGGTTTTTGGGAGCAAGACCACAGAGGTCTTCTCATCAGGTCACATGAAGGGCACCACATGCTATCGACATGACTTTTGCTGTTGATGTGGGCCTTGACCACCTCGGTGAAGTAGTGTTTGTTCTATTACAGTTTTTTTAAATAAATTAATAAAAATTAGTTTTTAAAAAGGCCCATGGAGAGCACATGGCAGAGTGAGGCCAGATCCCAGACTCTCCTTCGTGTGCTTAGGGGAGACATCTTTAGGTGGTTACTTGGGCTAGTCCAGAGGGCAGGGGCCATTCTCAGCAGCCTCACTAGCCTCAAATTAAGGCTCTCAACATCTAATTTCAAAGTCTCAGACAAAACAGAGTGACAGAGGGAAAAGCCTCCAGGGGCCACTACAGACCAGGAGAGGAGCCCTTTAAGACTCACTCTGTTCTTTCAGGGTGAAAATGGCCTCTCAGAGGGGTTGAGGAATCTTAAGAGTAAATGCTGGGTCAAGAAAAAGATCAGAATATTCTGCAGAGGATTTCTGAGTGCAGAGCTTGAGGTCTTTAACTCCATGAGGTGAGAACATGAGTTGACAAGTTCCAAATGGTATGGGCAGGAAGAGTGTGAGGTGCTAAACCGGTAGCTAATGAAGTTGAGAAGAAAACCCTGAATGTTCAGGCTTTTACAGAGGCTGAATGGATTGCTAAAGCCTGTCATTTCCTAGGACAACTGACTGAAGTCTGGGTGGTGGCATCCACATTCAACCGGATCTCTGAAAAGAGAGCAGAAGAGCCCAAGGGCCTCACAAGGGGACAGCCACCAGGCAAGGCCTTCGTGACCACATCCACACTCTCTGTGGCCAAGAACTCAAGAGGCAGAGGCTTTATTGCGACATCACCAATGAACTGCCGCCACCCGGCCCGTCAATCTGCCAGGGGCAACCCTGGGAGACCCAGACGCCCCCAGACTTCTAACAACACGACTGCTCCCAGCCAGCCCTCCCGCCCACTCCCTGCCCCCCGGAGCCCTGTGCCACCAACTCCAGTTCCACCAGAAGTCATGTCAGGTCGTAGGGTTGTGATCAGAAACATTGACATGTCGGAAGAGATGCAGCAAGACGCGGTGGCCTGTGCTTCACAGGCACTAGACAGATACAGCATAGAAAAAGATATTGCCACTTACATCAAGATGGAGTTCGACGAGAAATATGGCCCTTTCTGGCACTGCGTCGTGGGCAGAAACTTCGGTAGTTATGTCACACACGAAAGCAACCATTTCATCTACTTCTATCTGAACCAACTTGCCATTCTCCTTTTTAAATCCGGCTAAACCGTAGACTCTCTGCATGGCCAGACTCCCAGCCGAAAATAAGAACTGAGGCCTAACTTCCAAACACCAGAAACTACCATCTTCTGGCCTTGTTGAGGGGACTCCCACATCTCACAACCTTGACTGTGTTGCTCTGTACGGGGGCGTTTTCTGTACTCTTGGGTCGTAGTTAGTAGTTAGTAAAACAATCAGCATCACAGCTTGTTTGTGTTTATTTTCTAGCCCATACTTTTCCCCTGCCTCGTGTTTTTTCTTTCCACAAAATCTTTTCCTTTAAAAAAAAAATAGTAAATCTGTTTGAAACGTGTGTGGCGTGTGTTAAAAATAAGGAAGGGAGGGAGAATGGGAGGAAGGAAGGAAGAGGGGAGGGAAGGCGGGAGGGAGGGTGAGGGGAGGAGGGAGGGAGGAAGAAAAGGGGAGGGAGGGAGGAAGGGAACTGAGGGAGGGAGGAAGGAAAGGGGAGGGAGGAATGAAGGAAGGAAGGGAGGGAAGAAAGAAAGAAAGAAAGGGAGAGGGAGGGAAGAAAGAAGGGGGAAGGGAGGGACCAAGAGGAAAAGAAATGGCAGCTCTCCAAATAGAGAATCCATGAGAGAGAGAGAGAGGACTCTTCTTTTGGTTAAAACTGACTCTGTTTTGAAGGCTCGTGGAAGTGATAGTAAAGGAGTAGAAGAACTCTACAAAGTCAAAGAGGGCGTAGGGGTAGGTAACAGCAGGCAAAGATTGTCAACAAAATTCGGGAGAATGGAAAGCAGATAGGTGAACAGTAGGAGGGATAGCAGAGCAGAGAAGGCTGAAGCCCGAGGTTCAGACAGAGAAAAGTGAATTTACATCACAGAACCCTGGCAAGACTCAGAAATTGGCAGCATCAGGCACCTTGGAAGGTGACATGCCAGGTGGAGCTGGACAGGGGGTTGGTTGAGAGTCTACAGAAGAAGTCAGAACCCCCTCCCATCCCTTCCCCGAGACTTACTCTCTTCAAAGGTTGAATCCAAGAGCCTTGGGCTCAGGGCTCCAGGCACAAAGGAAGGCTTGGGGCAAACTGCCAAAGACAAAACAGGAGGGTTAAAGAAAGTTACGTGACCCATCCTCTCCCCTCCCTCGGCTCTGGGAACTCTGAAATCCATCCACTTATGAACATCCCAGCCCAGCTCCCCAGGCAGGAGACTGGAGAATCTCTTTCTGGAAAAAATGACTGGCACAGTAGCAGGGCCAGGACTACAGCGAGGTGAGTGAGGCAATCACCTGGCACGCAACACGTAAGGGGGCACCAAAAAACTCCGTCATCAAGATGAATGATATTTTAATGACATACTTTAAAAAATCAAAATTAATACCAACATTCCATGATGAACGAAACATCAAGGTTTCAAATAAAGGCAGCATCTGACCTTGCGCTTGTATGACCCAGCCTCCCTTGCTTCATCCTCACTCAGCCAATAAAAGTTTATTTATGAAAACAGGCAACTGGCCCATGGATCATAGTTTGCTGATATGCTTTTGTGAAATATCACATTTAAAATACCATTACTCCTTTTTGGTGCCCTCTTAAATTTTGCACTGGAGGAGATCGCCTCACTCTCCTCACCCTCGTCCCAACCCTGCACCATAAGAAAGCTCTTTAGATGACATTGGGACACACTCTAACCAACAAGCTGACTCAACCCCACTCCTCCTGTGATGAGACTCATCAGTTGGCAAGCTCTGTCCACTGCAATTGGAGCTTATGAGTCGGAATTGACTTAATGGCGACTGGCTTTTTTTTTTTTTAATCGGCTCTTTGGTGCCCCACTCTTAAATAGGGAATAACAGCCATCTCCAGGTACCCGAGGACTTCATCCAACATGAAAGAGAGATCGAAGCAGGCCTGCAGAAAGCAATAACCAGAGGAACAGCAATGGGCAGAATCAGGCCTTCTGGCTCCCAGGACAGTGGTTTATGGTTTCTTTTCTTAATCCAGGTCTCATCTTGTGCAGGTCTTCAAACCCATCTCCGCGATTCTGAAATCCTGAAGGGTTTGGTTTCGTTTTGTCTTTGGTAACTTCTTTAGCAGCAAAACCTGGTCTGAACTGACCCAAGGGTGTTCTGACATCTATTTACCTCAGACCTGTTGGACGTGTTTCATAATATATGGTATATGTAGCATATTATCTTGCTAAAATACAACTTCTGAACTCTGACACCATTCTGGCCCACAGGTTTCAGATAAGGGATCGTGGAGCGATACTTTTATCTCCTTCACTGGGGACTGCTACGGGTGAATTATGTCCCCCCAAAATATGTGTTGCAAATCCCTGGTGGCATAGTGGTTAAGAGTTTGTCTGCTAACCACAAGGTTGGCAGTTCAAACCTACCAGCTGCTCCTTGGAAACCCTAGGAGGCAGTTCTATTCTGTTCCATAGGGTAACTGTGAGTTGGAACTGACTCAACCTCACCTAACAACAACAACAACAAGAGCTGAGGGGGAAAATGATAAAAAAGCATTATGAGTCAACTCCAGCTCATAATGACCCCATGAGTGTCAGAGTAGAACTGTGCTCCATAGGGTTTTCGGAATTATATTGCCAGGCCTTTCTTTGAGGAGCTTCTGGGTGGACTCAAACCCCCAATCCTTTGGTTAGCAGCCGAGTGCTTAACCAGTTGCACCACCCAAGGACTCCATAAGAGCTGAGAGCAGCTAAATAGAGTTGCTCACTGGCACCCACTGCAGGGACAAGTTGGAGCTGCCGGTGTTTAATAGGAAAATTCATAAAATTCATAACAGACATTTTACTGTGATTTTAAGGTTTTTCTTATCCACGAAACCAAATATTAACCATAAAAAGCTTGACCCAAATTGCAAATGCCTGCCAGAAGCTACTGTATAGCAATGTAATTTGTCTTATCCTGCTAGAAAGAGATACTCATTGAACCATTACTTCCTAATTTAAATCTCATAAACAGTCTCTTGGCTGCAGGTGGGTGGAGGGCCAAATTTCTAGCAGCCAGGCCTGAAGTAACCTGATATCAGTGGATCTCAGCAGAAAGCGGAGGGCAGGGTTCAATCACATTAAGATGAGCCAAGGGTTGATCTACATTTCGCCCTCCTCTTCTCTTTATAAGCCCCATGGTACCTAGCTTCTTCCAGCCATTGGCTTTTTCTGGAATCCAAATGGCCTCCCTACATGCATATAGCCCTAGTGGCATAGTGGTTTTAAGAGCTGGGCTGCCAAGTCAAAGGTTGGCAGTCCAAATCCACCAGGCGCTCCTCAGAAACCCTATGGGGCGGTTCTGCTCTGTCCAATAGGGTTGCTATGAGTCAGAATCAACTCGATGGCAATGGATTTAATATGCATATAGAATAACTGCTCAGAATAAACCTCGTGTACAAATTCCAGTGAGTTGTGATTACTTTGAACACTGACAAAAGTCCTTTTGCCTGGACATGCCCATGAGCTCACTGCACGGAAAACCTGGTAACGATGACCGGATCTGCGCAATCCAGAGCTTTCACGGGGTGTTGCCTGGGAGCACCCAGAAAAAACAAAACCAGAACCTATTTCTTTTATGAAAGCATATGAATCACGAAACAAAGAAATTTACTTAACTTCCCCCCTCTCCACCAAATACAGCTATTGCTAGCTGCCAAGGAAGTGGTTCCACAACTGTTTTCCTATTTTCCGTGCAAAATCAGTTCTTTGGATGGGCCCAGGACACAGGAGAAGACAATTCTGCCCTCTGGGTTGTCCCGGAGCCAAGTAAAAACCCAGCCTCATAGTGACCCTATAAGACAGAGTAGAATTGCCCCATAGGGTTTCCAAGAAGCGACTGGTGGATTCGAACTGCTGACCTTTTGGTTAGCAATCATAGTCCTTAACTACTGTGCCACCACCAGGGCTTCAGGAACCCAGTAGCACAATGAAAACAACCCCTCTCAGGCCTCACTCTCGTCTGACTCTCACATTGGATCCCAATGGGCACCAAAGACATGCTTGATAAGGATCAATGCCATTTTGAAGAGCAGCTCAGGAGAGCTGCCTTAGCTGAGGACACCCTGGGAAGTCAGGGAAGTGAGGGACCACCCCCAGAGTGCAGCCCACCATGGGGTGATGGCTGCAGGCAGGGTAGCAACTGGGTGTGATGAGTGCAAAGGAAGCAGCACCTCCAGGTGATGCTTAAATCAATCCTGCGCAGGCTCTCTTACACAACCTCACACCAGGTGGAAGGTGGTCTGCGAGGGGCTGAAAGCTGCCTGCCTGGAATAAATGCCTTTTTATCTTTGCCCACCCTCTTCCTAGACCGTGGAGTCCCTGATTGGTGCAAACAGTAACACCCTCGGCTGCTATCCAAAAGGTTGGGGTTCAGGTCCACCCAGAGGCAACTTGGAATAAAGGCCTGGCAATCTACTTCCAAAAAATCAGTCATTAAAAACCCTATGGAGTGCAGTTCTACTCTGACGCACGTGGGGTCCCCAGGAGTCGAAGTCCACTTGACAGCAACTGGGTTTTTTCCCCCTTGGCTTCAAGTAGCTATTTTTCATGATGCTTCCTTGTTCTCCCTCTTTAAAGGTATCATCCCTGAAGGTCAGCCGGATGTCCTTTTGAGGAGGTGTGATTTGCCTCAGGCCTGCAGGCTGGGTCCTGCTGATGTCCCCAACATTAAAGTGACAAGAGAACATATTGATTATAAAATTTGATTTATCCTTGCCCCCAGTTGAACCGATTAGCTGTTTGGGCATAAATGTGGAATTAACCAGAACTGATGTTTTACCAAGCCGGCAATATTTCTCATTTTAAATAGATGCATTTGCAGTTGATGGCATTTACAAGTGATATATTACAAAAGCAAATTAATTAAGAAATGGAGAGTTGTGTAAATAGGATTTGTCACCTTAGGTGAAATGTACAATTAATACTAGGCACTTTCTTTTTTCCATTCCAAATCTGATTGGCTTCTTAACGGCTTTGGAAGACGAAAGAAGATACTGCCAGGCCAAATGCACATATCAGTGAAAACACAGATCCTGATTTCATAGAAAGTATGAAAAAATATGCAATTTGGATTCCAGCAAATGTGGTAGGGAGCATCTGTTGAGAGTTTTACTAGGAGGCTAACACTGGGGCAAGTGCTTTTCAGGCATTTTTCACATTTAATCCTCATAAAATCCAATGCAATGGGTGCTACCATAAACCCATTTTACAGATGTGGAACCTGAGGCTCAGAGAGGCTAGTTTGCCCAATGCCACTCAGCCGGTAGGTGGCAGAGTTGACACTGCGCCTAGATCTATCTGAGTAGTTAAGGCATTGGGAGAGCTGGATTGGAACCAGGGTGCTAGCCGGCAGTGATCTGGTTTCAATTATCAGCAGAGATACTACAGCCACACCTGGAACATCTAGGACTCAGATGCTAGTAGTGGACTCTCCATCTTGCCCTTCTGCACTAACCAGGCTATCACAGAAAATGAGATTCTGTGTCATCCCATTGAACAACTGGAAATCTAAAGAGCCAACACAGCCTGTTTGCTATTGCCAACCCAGGACTACGGGTTATGCATTTAAATTGACTATGTCTCTATGACCCTGGGCAGTCATAAATTGGGGCTACTAGTTAAAACTAAGGAGCCCTGGTGGCATAGTGGTTAAGAGCTCGGCTGCTAACTGAAAGGTGAGTGGTTCGAATCCACCAGTGGGGGAAAGATGTAGCAGTCTGCTTCTGTAACGATTTACAGCCTTGGAAACCTTAGGGTGCAGTTCTACTCTGTCCTACAGGGTCGCTGTGAGTGGGAATCGACTCGATGGCAATGGGTTTAGTTAAAACTAACCCCTCACCTCAATTTAATAACTAAGTTGAACTCAAAAGACATTTCATTAGAATAATGTTCCCATTAATGGACCCTGGAAGTGATACTAAGAGACACTCACAAATAATATCCACTGAGTGTCAAAGACACGGTAATGGCATTCTCTCCCATGAGACACCCTGATACTCTAAGTCTGGGATTTTCCTCGCTCTCATGAGCTCTGTGCAGTTTTTAGGATTGTTATATGAAAGGATGAGAAGCAGTGATTGAAGGGAGGAGAATGAACGTCACCAACCACACTTACCCTTTTCCACAGCCTCAGCTTCTCGGGTAAAGCATACTTCGAGCTTTTATTTTGCTTTCTGAAATCAAATCAAGGGTGTCTTAATTATCCAGTGCTGCTGTAACAGAACACCACAAGTGGGTGGCTTTAATAAACAGAAATTTATTTTCCCACCGTTTAGGAGGCTATTGTTGTTGTTGGGTGCCGCTGAGTCGCTGCCAACTCATAGCGACCCCACGTACAACAGAGCAAAAGTCCTGCACCATCCTCAACAATCGTTATATTTGACCTCATTGTTGCAGCCACTGTGTCAGTCCATCTCGTTGACGGTCTTCCTCTTTTTTGCTGATCCTCTACTTTACCGGGAAACCCTGGTGGCATAGTGGTTATAGTGATTAAGAGATCAGCTGCTAACCAAAAGGTTGGCAGTTCAAATCTACCAGCCTCGCTCCTTGGAAACCCTGTGGGGGCAGTTCTACTCTGTCCTATAGAGTTGCTATGAGTCGGAATCGACTCAAATGGCATGAGGTTTTTTTTTTCTACTTTATCAAGCACCATGTCTTTCTCCAGGGACATTAATTCTTCTTCAGTCTTCCTTATTCATTGTCCGCTTTGCATGTATATGAAAAAAAAAATGAAAATAGCATGGCTTGGATCAGGCTCACCTTAGTCCTCAAAGTGACACCTTTGCTTTTTCACAGTTTAAAGAGGCTAGAAGCCTGAAATCAGGGTGCTGGCTCTAGGAGAAGGCTTCCTTCTCTCTGACGGCTCTGGAGGAAGGTCCTTGTCTCTTTGAGCTTCTGCTCCTAGACGATCTCCACGTGGCTTAGCATCTCTCTTTCCCCTTCTCTGCTCACTCACATGCTTGTTTAATCTTTTATATCTCAAAAGAGATTGACTCAAAACATACCCTACACTAATCCTTTCCATTAACATAATAAAGACAACGCATTCCCAGATGGCATTATAACCTCACAGACATAGAGGTTATGATTTACGACACATATTTTGGGGGGACACAATTCAATCCATAACAAAGGGACTAATGAATAAGCTTCAGGTCTCCCTAGAGCCTCCCCAACCCCAAATAAAGGACTGGGTTCTTTAATGAAAGAACGGAAAAGTTCCTCTGTTGCTCTATAGCACTGATTCTCAGCTTTGGGTACACGTCGGACACATCTGGGGATTTTTAAAGCTACCAATACCCAAGCCCACCCCCAGATATTCTAATTTCATCAGTCTAGGGTTCAGCCTGAGCAGCAGGACTTTTTAAAGGTCCCCTGTGATTCTCATATGTAGCCAAGCTGAGAACCTCGGCTCTGAGGCCAGGAGTCTCCTTGGTCCTTGGCCTCCACCTGCCACCAATGGGTGGAAAACCAAACCCATTGCCGTCGAGTTGATTCCGACTCCTAGCGACCCTACAGGACAGAGTAGAACTGCCCCATAGGGTTTCCGAGGAGGGGCTGGTGGATTTGAACTGCCGACCTTTGGGTTAGCAGCCGTAGCTCTTAACCACTGCACCACCAGGGCTCCAATGGGAGAGAGGTGGGGCGTATTTCCAAGTTTGGTTTGATTTCATTGCTATTCTATTTCCCCCTCTCTTATAATGCAGTTATATTGGCTAACACAGCAATTTACAAATATCAAGTAGATTAAAGACACAATTCCATCTGCATCACTAGGCCAATTGGCCCAATTCTATGTGGGCCCTTGCAGTCATTCTGTAAAGTATCAAAAAATTTGAGTGCAGAATTAACTTACCTTCGAGATCTATAATGGACGTTAAATGGATGTAGAAATTTAACTTCAAGAATATACATGCAATGGTTGTAAAACAATGACAGCATGATCTTTAGAATATAGATAAGTTACGTTTTGGATAAGAGTCTCTTGAGATCAGATTTTTCAAGCAATGAATTTCCTAGAAAATATATCACTTAAAAATAATTGTAAAGTTTATCAACCTGACAGTTCTTTTTTGATTTTTTTTTTTTGTGTGGTGAAATGCATATAACAAAACATTTGCCATTTCAACCATTTTTACATGTACAATTTAGTGACATTAATTACATTCACCATGCTGGGCAACCGTCACCGTTATCTATTTCTAATTTTTCACCACCTTGAACAGAAATTCTGCACCCCTTAACCAATACCCCTCTTCCCCTCTCTCACCGGCCCCTGGTAACCACTGATAGACTTTGATTTCTATGCATTTGCTGACTCTAATCTGACAGTTCTTGACAATAACAAAAACTGCTGTATCTAGGCACTAGAGAACAGTAGTTACAGAAAAAAAAATTTAATAGTAACATGTTATTTAAAAACTCTGAGCAAGAAAAGTAACAATTAATATTGATCTTTAACCTTTCAATTATATATTAGGCTCCAGCTTCCCCTAGACACTGGCAACTGACCCACATATGAGAAGAGAGAGTCTGCCCTTTTACTGTCTCCAGCAGGGCCAGAAAGTAACATTCCAGTGTGTCTCAGATGGCTGCTCACATTCCATTCTAATTTGGAATTTTCTTGTTTTCCTGTTCAGATTAATAGAAGTACTACTGCATTTGATTTTCAAAATGCCCTACCTAATTAGTTTGTCTGTTACCTGTCTATCAGTTTGTTGTACTGTGGGGGCTTGCATGTTGCTGTGATACTGGAAGCTATGCCAGTGGTATTTCAAATACCAGTAGGGTCACCCATGGTGGACAGGTTTCAGCAGAGCTTCCAGACTAAGACAGACAAGGAAGAAAGGCCCAGCCATCTACTTCTGAAAATCAGCCAATGAAAAGCCTATGGATCACAACAGAATATTGTTCTACAAGATGGCTTAGGACCTGGCATTGTTTCATTCGGTTGTACCTGGGATCTCCAGGAGTTGGAGCCAACTTGAGGGCAACTAACCACAACGACAATTTGTTTGTATTAATGTGCACACAAATCAAGGAGCAGCCCAGCCCAAGCCACTTTATCCACATTTAGAATTATTTCAATACGTAACCTTTTTATACTTATTTTCCCACTCATTACTTTCTTTGTTAGCACCATTTGCCACCAAGCCATATTTCTGTGTGAGAACTCATGATTTGTTGTAAAGCTTTGTTAAAACAATGGAAGTGGCTTACCGTTTTTCTGCTGATGTCCTTTCTACTCTCGGACTGCAAAGCCTGCAGCGCTGTAGGGTTGGTACCCTCTAGGCAGGAGGTGCAGGCAAAGAAAAGAAACTGCTAACTTCCTAAAATTAGAGCTTTACCCTCAGCAGAGCCTATCACGTGGTTTGCAGAAGTTTACACGGGAAGAAGGGAACTCGTGATTTCTTAACTGTTGCTAAATCATTTGTTGACTGAGCTTTAGAATTTCAAAACTGAAATGGGAGGGGGGTGTGAGGTTATTTATAAAGGGTTAAGTATAACCTAGGCCAGATATATGCAGTGTGTCTTTGTGTAGGTGTGTGCTGGTTGGGGGGGATGTCTGATAGGATACCAAAATGTTAGCACCAGTTAGCTCTGGAGAGTGGGACTGGGGGAAAGTGAGGGAGAAAAATGAGCTTTTCCTTTTCCTAAAAAAGCTTTAGTGTCCTTTTTTTTTTTTTTATCGTACTTTAGGTGAAGGTTTACAGAGCCAACTAGTTTCTCATTAAACAATTTATGGCCAAACCCACAACATAGCAACACTCTCCCCTTCTCGACCTTGGGTTCCCCATTACCAGCTTTCCTGTCCCCTCCTGCCTTCTCATTCTTGCCCCTGGGCTGCCGTGCCCGTTTAGTCTTCTTCTTCTGTTTTTTTTTTTTTAATGAACCTGTCTGAAGGGTGAAGCTTTGGCTGAACCTCAGGAGTGACTTCAGTACTGAGTTAAAAGGATGTCCGGGGAGGGGGCATACTCGGGATTTCTCCAGTCTCTGTCAGACCAGTAAGTCTGGTCTTTTTCTGTGAGTTTGAATTTTGCTCTACATTTATCTCCAGCTCTGTCCGGGACCCTCTATTGTGATCCCTGTCAGAGCAGTCGGTGGTGGTAGCCAGGAACAACCTAGTTGTGCTGGAGTCAGTCTGGTGGAGGCTGTGGTAGTTGTGGTCCATTAGTCCTTTGGACTAACCTTTCCCTCGTGTCTTTGGTTTTCTTCATTCTCCCTTGCTCCAGACGAGGTGGGACCAGTGGAGTATCTTAAGATGGCCACTCACAAGCTTTTAAGACCCTAGACGCTACTCACCAAAGTAGGATGTAGAACATTTTCTTTATAAACTATGTTATGCCAATTGAGCTAGATGCCCCCTGAGACCTTGGTCCCCAGCCTTAGCCCAGTAATTCAGTCCCTCGGGGAGTTTGGATGTATCTATGAAGCTTCCATGACCTTGCTTTGGTCAAGTTGTGCTGACTTCCCCAGTATTGTGTACTGTTTTACCTTTCACCAAAGTTACCACTTATCTATTGTCTAGTTAGTGTTTCTCCCTCCCCACTCTTCCCCTCCATCAAAGATTGTTTCTTTTTGTGTGTAAACCTTGCCATGAGTTTTTATAATAGTGGTCTCATGCAATATTTGTCCTTTAGTGATTGACTTATTTCACTCAGCATAATGCCCTCCAGATTCATCCATGTTGTGACATGTTTCACAGATTCATCATTGTTCTTTATCTTTGCATAGTATTCCATTGTGCGTATGCACTGTAATTTGTTTATCCATTCATCTGTTGATGGGCACTTAGGTTGTTTCCATCTTTTTGCTACTGTGAATAATGCTGCAATGAATATGGGTGTACATATGTCTATTTGTGTGATGGCTCTTATTTCTCTTGGATATATTCCTAGGAGTGGGATTCCTGATCGTGTGGTATTTCTATCTTTTTAAGGAAGCGCCATATTGTATTCCAAAGTGGTTGTACCATTTTACATTCTCACCAGCAGTGCATAAGAGTTCCAATCTCCCTACAACGTCTCCAATATTTGTTAATTTGTGTTTTTTGGTTTAGCGCCAGCATAGTTGGGGTGAGATGGTTATCTCAATGTAGTTTTGATTTGCATTTCTCTAATGGCTAATGATTGTGAGCATTTCCCCATATGTCTGTTAACCACCCAAATGTTTTCCTTGGTGAAGCATCTGCCCATATCCTTTGCCCATTTTTTAATTGGATTATTTGTCTTTTTGTTGTAGAGGTGATGGATTTTCCTATAGATTTTAGAGGTTAGACCTTTGTCGGATTTATCATAGCCAAAATTTTTTTCCCAGTCAATAGGTTCTCTTTTACTCTTTTGGTGAAGTCTTTTGATAAGTATAAGTTTTTAATTTTTAGAAGATCCCAGTTACCTAGTGTCTTAGTTATCTAGTGCTGCTATAACAGAAATATCCCAAGTGAATGGCTTTAACAAAGAGAAATTTATTTCTTCACAGTAAAGTAGGCTAAAAGTCCAAATTCAGGGTGTCAGCTCCAGGGGAAAGCTTTCTCTCTCTGTAGGCCTTCTCATCAATCTTCCCCCAGACTGGGAGCTTCTCCACGCAAGGACCCCAGGTCCAAAGGACGTGCTCTGCTCCTGGCACTGCTTTCTTGGTGGTATGAGGTCCCAAACTCTCTGCTTGTAAGATAAAAGGTGGTGCAGGCCATAAAAAAAATACCCCAGGGAAACTCCCTTTACATTGGATGGGGGATATGGCCCAAGGGTGTTACATCCCACCCTAATCTTCTTTAACCACAGGCAGAGATTATGATTTATAACACATAGGAAGATCACAAAATGAAGGACCATCACACATGGCCTAAAGAAGTTGACACATATTTTATGGGGACACAATTCAATCCATTACATCTAGCTTATCTTCTGGTGTTTGTGTATTGTTAGTTAAGGTTTGTGTCCTATTTATGCTGTGCATTAGGGCCTCTAATGTTGACCCTATTTTTTCTTCTATGGTTTTTGGTTTTATATTTAGATCTTTGATCCATTTTGAATTATTTATTATGTATGATGTAAGGTATGAGTCCTGTTTCACTTTTTTGAACAGATGGACATGCAGTTTTGCCAGCAGCATTTGCTAAAAAAGACTGTCTTTCTCCCTATTTAATGGACTTTGGGCCTTTGTCAAAGATCAGGTGATGGTAGGTGGATGGGTTTACATCTGGATTCTCAATTCTGTTCCGTTGGTCAATGTGTCTGTCATTGTACCAGTACCAGGCTGTTTTGACTAGCTGTATAGTAGGTTCTGAGGTCAGGCAGTACAAGTCCTCCTACTTTATTCTTTTTTCTGTAGTGCTTTACTTATCCAGGACCTCTTTCCCTTCCATATAAAGTTAATGATTAGTTTTTCCATCTCCTTAAAGAATGCCGTTGGTATTTGGATCAGGATTGCATTGTATTTATAGATTGCTTTGGGCTGAATTAGCATTTTCACAATGTTGAGTCTACCTATCCATGAGCATGGTATGTTTTTCCATTTATGTAGGTCTTATTTGATTTCTTGCGGTAACGTTTTGTAGTTCTATTTGTATAGGTCTTTTACGTCCTTGGTTAGATTTATTCCTAAATTTTTTATTTTTTAGGGGTATTATAAATGGTATTGTTTTCCTCACTTCTTTTTTTTTCTTTTTTTCCTTTCTTTATTTTTTTTAATAAACTTTATTTTAGACAGTTTCAGATTTACAGAAAATTGAGAAGACAGTACAGAGTTCCCACGTACCCCATACCCAACTGTCTCTATTATTGACATCTTACATTTGTACAGTACATTCATCACAATTAATGGACCAGTATTGATACATAATTATTAACTGAAGTCCATACTTTATATTTCCTCAGTTGTTCCCTAATCTCCTTTTTCTGTCCGAGGATCCCAGCCAGGACAGCACACACATTTAGTGATCACATCTTCTTTCAGCTGTGGCAGTTTGTGAGACTTTCTTTCTTTTAGATGACCTTGCCAGTTTTGAGGACTGGTCAGGTATATAGTAGGATCTCTGTCTATTGAACTTTGTCTGATGTTTCTTTTTTTTTTTTTAATAATTTTTATTGTGCTTTAAGTGAAAGTTTACAAATCAAGTCAGTCTCTCACACAAAAACCCATATACACCTTGCTACACAGTCCCAATTACTCTCCCACTAATGAGACAGCCTGCTCTCTCCCTCCACTCTCTTTGTGTCCTTTTTGCCAGCTTCTAAGCCCCTCCACCCTCTCATCTCCCCTCCAGGCAGGAGATGCCAACATAGTCTCAAGTGTCCACCTGATCCAAGAAGCTCACTCCTCACCAGCATCCCTCTCCAACCCATTGTTCAGTCCAATCCATGTCTGAAGAGTTGGCTTCAGGAATGCTTCCTGTCCTGGGCCAACAGAAGGTCTGGGGGCCATGGCCACCGGGGTCCCTCTAGTCTCAGTCAGACCATTAAGTCTGGTCTTATGAGAAATTTGGGGTCTGCATCCCACTGCTCTCCTGCTCCCTCAGGGGTTCTCTGTTGTGTTCCCTGTCAGGGCAGTCATTGGCTGTACCTGGGCACCATCTAGTTCTTCTGGTCTCAGGATGATGTAGTCACTGGTTCATGTGGCCCTTTCTGTCTCTTGGGCTCGTAATCGCCTTGTGTCCTTGGTGTTCTTCATTCTCCTTTGATCCAGGTGCATCTTAGATGACTGCTTGCTAGCGTTTAAGACCCCAGACACCACTCTTCAAAGTGGGATGCCGAATGTTTTCTTAATAGATTATGCCAATTGACTTAGATGTTCCCTGAAACCGTGGTCCCCAGACCCCTGCCCCTGCTACGCTGGCCTTCGAAGCATTCAGTTTATTCAGGAAACTTCTTTGCTTTTGGTTTAGTCGAATTGTGCTGACCTCCCCTGTATTGTGTCCTGTCTTTCCCTTCACCTAAAGTAGTTCTTATCTACTATCTAATTAGTGAATACCCCTCTCCCACCCTCCCTCCCTCCCCCCCTCATAACCACAAAAAAATGTTTTCTTCTCAGTTTAAACTATTTCTCAAGTTCTTATAATAGTGGTCTTATACAATATTTGTCCTTTTGCAACTGACTACTTTCACTCAGCATAATGCCTTCCAGGTTCCTCCATGTTATGAAATGTTTCACAGATTCCTCACTGTTCTTTATCTATGTGTAGTATTCCATTGTGTGAATATACCATAATTTATTTATCCATTCATCCGTTGATGGGCACCTTGGTTGCTTCCATGTTTTTGCTATTGTAAACAGTGCTGCAATAAACACGGGTGTGCATGTATCTGTTCGTGTAAAGGCTCTTATTTCTCTAGAATATATTCCAAGGAGTAGGATTGCTGGAAAAAAAAAATTTTTTTATGGTAGTTCTATTTCTAGCTTTTTAAAGAACTGCCAAATTGATTTCCAAAGTGGTTGTACCATTTGACATTCCCGCCAGCAGTGTATAAGTGTTCCAATTTCTCCACAGCCGCTCCAACATTTATTGTTTTGTGCGTTTTGGATTAACGCCAGCCTTGTTGGAGTGAGATGAAATCTCATTGTAGTTTTGATCTGCATTTCTCTAATGGCTAATGATCGTGAACATTTCCTCATATATCTGTTAGCTACCTGAATGCCTTCTTTAGTGAAGTGTCTATTCATATCTTTTGCCCATTTTTTAATTGGGTTATTTGTCTTTTTAGAGTTGAATTTTTGCAGTATCATGTAGATTTTAGAGATCAGGCACTGATCAGAGATGTCATAGCTAAAAACTTTTTCCCAGTCTGTAGGTAGTCTCTTTACTCTTTTGGTGAAGTCTTTGGATGAGCGTAGGCGCTTCATTTTTAGGAGCTCCCAGTTATCTAGTTTTTCTTCTACATTCTTTATAACGTTTCGTATAATGTTTATGCCATGTATTAGGGCTCCTAGTGTTGTCCCTATTTTTTCTTCCATGATCTTTATCGTTTTAGATTTTATATTTAGGTCTTTGATCCATTTTGAGTTAGTTTTTGTGCATGGAGTGAGGTATGGGTCTTGTTTCATTTTTTTGCAGTTGGATATCCAGTTATGCCAGCACCATTGGTTATAAAGACTGTCTTTTCCCCATTTAACTGTTTTGGGGCCTTTGTCAAATATCATTCAGCTGCTCATATGTGGATGGATTTACGTCTGGATTCTCATTTCTGTTCCATTGGTCTATGTATCTGTTGTTATACCAGTACCAGGCTGTTTTGACTACTGTGGCGGTATAATAGGTTCTAAAATCAGGTAGAGTAAGGCCTCCCACTTCGCTCTTCTTTTTTCAGTAATGCCTTATTTATCCGGGGCCTCTTTCCCTTCCATATGAAGTTGGTGATTTGTTTCTCCCTCTCATTAAAGAATGTCCTTGGGATTTTGATCGGAATTGCATTAAATGTATAGATCGTTATTGGTAGAATAGACATTTATATAACGTTAAGTCTTCCTATCCAAGAGCAAGGTACATTCTTCCACTTATGTAAGTCTCTTTTGGTTTCTTGCAGAAGTGTACTGTAGCTTTCTTTGCATAAGTCTTTTACACCTCTGGTAAGATTTATTCCTAAGTATTTTATCTTCTTGGGGGCTACTGTAAATGGCATTGATTTGGTGATTTCCTCTTCGATGTTCTTTTTGTTGGCGTAGAGGAATCCAACTGATTTTTGTATGTTTATCTTGTATCCCGATCCTCTGCTGAACTCTTCTATTAGTTTCAGTAGTTTTCTGGAGGATTCCTTAGGGTTTTCTGTGTATAAGATCATGTCATCTGCAAATAGAGATACTTTTACTTCTTCCTTGCTGATCTGGATGCCCTTTATTTCTTTACCTAGCCTAATTGCTCTGGCTAGGACTTCCAGCACAATGTTCAATAAGAGCAGTGATAAAGGGCATCCTTCTCTGGTTCCCGATCTCAAGGGAATGTTTTCAGGCTCTCTCCATTTAGGGTGATGTTGGCTGTTGGCTTTGTATAAATGCCCTTTATTATGTTGAGGAATTTTCCTTCTATTCCTATTTTGCTGAGAGTTTTTATCATGGATGAGTGTTGAACTTTGTCAAATGCCTTTTCTGCATCAATTGATAAAATCATGTGACTCTTGTCTTTTGTTTTATTTATGTGGTGGATTACATTAATTGTTTTTCTAATATTGAACCATCCCTGCATACCTGGTACGAATCCCACTTGGTCATGGTGAATTATTTTTTTGATATGTTGTTGAATCCTATTGGCTAGTATTTTGTTGAGGATTTTTGTATCTACATCCATGAGGGATATAGGTCTATAATTTTCTTATCTTGTGCTGTCTTTACCTGGTTTTTGTATCAGGGATATGGTGGCTTCATAGAATGAGTTTGGTAGTATTCTGTCCTTTTCTATGCTCTGAAATACCTTTAGTAGTAGTGGTGCTAACTCTTCTCTGAAAGTTTGGTCGAACTCTGCAGTAAAGCTGTCCAGACCAGGGCTTTTTTTTGTTGGGAGTTTTTTGATTACCTTTTCAATCTCTTCTTTTGTTATGGGTCTATTTAGTTGTTCTACCTGTTTGTGTTAGTTTAGGTAGGTAGTGTGTTTCTAGGAATTCATCCATTTCTTCTAGGTTTTCAAATTTGTTTGAGTACAGTTTTTCATAGTAATCTGATATGATTCTTTTAATTTCAGTTGGGTCTGTTGTAATATCGCCCCTCTCATTTCTTATTTGGGTTATTTGCTGCCTCTCCTGTTTTTCTTTTCTCAGTTTGGCCAGTGGTTTATCAATTTTGTTGATTTTTTCAAAAAACCAGCTTTTGGTCTTAATTCTTTTAATTGTTTTTCTGTTTTCTATTTCATATAGTTCAGCTCTGATTTTTATTATTTGTTTTCTTCTGGTGCCTGTGGGTTTCTTTTGTTGCTCTCTTTCTATTTGTTCAAGTTGTAGGGATAATTCTTCGATTTGGGCCATTTCTTCTTTTTGGATGTGTGCATTTATTGATATAAATTGGCCTCTGAGCACCACTTTTGCTCTGTCCCAAAGGTTCTGATAGGAAGTGTTTTCATTCTCATTGGATTCTATGAATTTCTTTATTCCATCCTTAATGTCTTCTATAATTCAGTCTTTTTTTGAGCAGGGTATTGTTCAGTTTCCAAGCGTTTGATTTCTTTTCCCGTTATTGATTTCCACTTTTATGGCCTTCTGGTCAGAGAAGATGCTTTGTAATATTTCACTGTTTTGGATTCTGCTGAGGCTTGCTTTATGACCTAATACGTGGTCTATTCTAGAGAATGTTCCATGTGCACTAGAAAAGAAAGTATAGTTGGTTGCTGTTGGGTGGAGTGTTCTGTATATGTCTACGAGGTCAAGTTGGTGGAGTGTGGCATTTAGATCTTCCGTGTCTTTATACAGCTTCTTTCTGGATGTCCTGTCCTTCACCAAAAGTGGTGTGTTGAAGTCTCCTACCATTATTGTGGAGCTGATAGAGTTTGTTTTATGTATCTTGCAGCCCTGTCATTGGGTGCATAAATATTTAATATGGTTATATCTTCTTGGTGTATTGTCCCTTTAATCATTATATAGTGTCCTTCCTTATCCTTTCTGATGGATTTAACTTTAAAGTCTGTTTTGTCAGAAATTAATATTGCCACTCCTGCTCTTTTTTGATTGTTGTTTGCTTGATATATTTTTTTCCATCCTTAGTTTGTGTCTCTAAGCCTAAGGTGTGTCTCTCGTAGGCAGCGTATAGATGGATCTTGTTTTTTAATCCATTCTGCCACTCTCTGTCTCTTTATTGGTGCATTTAGTCCATTGACATTCAGGGTAATTATGGATAGGTATGAATTTAGTGCTATCATTTTGATGTCTTTTTTTGTGTGTTGACGGTTTCTTTTTCCCACTTGATTTTATGTGCTGAGTAGATTTTCTTTATATATTGTCCTTTGCTCATATTGGTTGTTGTTGATTTTGTTTCTGCTGAGTCTGTATTTTTCCCTTGTATTTTATTTTGATGAGTAGGATAGTTTGTCTCCTTTGTGGTTACCTTATTATTTACCCCTATTTTCCTAAATTTAAAACTAACTTTTATTTCTTTGTATCGCTGTATGTTCCTCTCCATATGGAAGGTGTATGATTACATTTCTGAGTTCCTCTTTACTATTTTAATGTTGTCTTCTTTTATACAATAGCATCGCCGTTACCCTGTGTTGGGCTTTTTTTTTTTTTTTTTTTTTTTTTTAATCTTGCTTTGTTTTTTTGGATTTCCCTGTTTGGGTTGACTTCTGATTGCTCTGCCCAGTGTTCTAGTCTTGGGCTAATACCTGATATTACTGATTTTCTAACCAAAGAACTCCCTTTAGTATTTCTTGTAGTTTTGGTTTAGTTTTTACGAATTCCCTCAACTTGTGTTTATCTGGAAATGTCTTAATTTCACCTTCATATTTAAGAGACAGTTTTGATGGATATATGATTCTTGGCAGGCAATTTTTTTCCTTCAGTTTTTTAAATATGTCATCCCATTGCCTTCTTGCCTGCATGGTTTCTGCCAAGTAGTCCAAGCTTATTCTTATTGGCTCTCCTTTGTAGGTGACTTTTCTTTTATTTCTCTTTGCTCTTATAATTGTCTCTTTATCTTTGGTTTTGGCAAGCTTGATTATAGTATGTCTCGGTGACTTTCTTTTAAGATCTACCTTATGTGGAGTTCAATGAGCATCTTGGATAGATATCTTCTCATCTTTCACAATATCAGGGAAGTTTTCTGCAAACAAATCTTCAACAATTTTCTCTGTATTTTCTGTTATCCCTCCCTGTTTCGGTACTCCAATCACTCGTAGGTTATTTCTCTCGAGAGAGTCCCACATGATTCTTAAGGTTTCTTCATTTTTTTTTAATTCTTTTTTCTGATTTTTCTTCAAATATATTAGTGCCAAGTGATTTATCTTCGAGTTCCAAAATTCTAGCTTTTGCTTGCTCAGTTCTGCTCCTCTGACTTTCTATTGAGTTGTCTACTTCTGTAATTTTATTGTTAATCTTCTGAATTTCTGATTGCTGTCAGTCTATGGATTTTTCCAGCTAATACCTGATATTACTGATTTTCTAACCAAAGAACTCCCTTTAGTATTTCTTGTAGTTTTGGTTTAGTTTTTACGAATTCCCTCAACTTGTGTTTATCTGGAAATGTCTTAATTTCACCTTCATATCAAGTCACATAAACAGACCATGATCACCTCAACAGGCTCTCAAAACAAAGAATCCAGGGATCTTCTAGATGGAAGTGCATTCCTGGAATTACCAGATGCAGAATACAAAAGTTTAGTATACAGAACCCCTCAAGACATCAGGAAGGAAATGAGGCAATACGCAGAACAAGCCAAGGAACACACAGATAAAGCAACTGAAGAAATTAGAAAGATTATTCAGGAACATAATGAAAAGTTTAATAACCCTATAAGTTATTTATTTATGTTTGCTTACTGTGTCGTAGCTACTTGCTTTGTTTTGTTTTGTTATACCCCTGTGGGTTGCTTGAGTGAGCTAGTTTGATTATTTTTGCCTTTGGAGCTCTGGTGTCCTGTCCCCAGCTGGCTAGAGCTGTTATCAGGTATATCAGTCTAGGAGTCCATTCAGTTTTCTTGTATGAAGTCAGCTCAGGTTTCCAGGTAGCTGATATCAAGTGGTGTGTGGTACAGGCTCTGTCCTACAGTCTTAGAGGGGCAGGGGTGATTGGCGTGTATACCAGTATTTGATTGCAGCAGGGGGTCATGGTCTGAACAAGGCAGGGGCCTGAGAACCAACCCCCGAGCGTCTCTGAGGAAAATGCATCTCTGTTCCCTAGAGTGTGCTGATGGGTGGTTTCTGCAGAGGGACCATGGGCACCCAAAGTTTTTGGTTGTAAGGACTGGGAGGTACCAGTTATCTTTGGACCCCTGTCGCAGGTGGCTGGGTGACCTGAGTGGAGCTACCAGTCCTTAGATCCCTGTCGTGGGTAGGTGAGGGCCTTGTTTAATAGGCAAAGCAATGTCAAACATCAAACACCCACCTCTCCACCCCACTGCTGAAATGGTTGGAGTTTGCCAACAAGGGCCTATTCTCCCAAAATAGGCCCATACGGGTCCATGCAGAAGGGAAAGGTGTTCAAGGTCCACGGACGGTTTATGCCTGGACAGGAGCTGCTTCTGTCCTGAGCTCCCCCAGTTAATGGAGCTAGCAAATTATCTTTTCCCCCCAGATCCAAATTTTTTCCTTCCCCAAGGCCGGAAGGATGGCTCTTGGTGCTCACCAGGGTCCATCTCAGGCCCAGAGATTCAGCCACTGAAGCCGGCTTGGGGGTGGGGGTGGGCGTGGTAAAATATACACAAATCCTTAGCTTTTGCCGAGAGCACACCGTTCTCCTCAGGTTCCACAGGTGTGAGTGGGCCGTGTGGCTGGCTGCTTCTCCCTGAGGAAACTACGGCTGAACGCTAGTACCAGCCCACTGCTGCCCACTTCAGGAACGGTGCCTGAGGGCTCCCCGCTATTCAGGGCCGGTAACTCCTCTCCGCTACTCAACGGCCTCTACCTCCCCCTGCCCCTCAGTTCGTTGTCTAAGCTTACCTTTGATGCTCAGGGCTCCCAGCCTGTCACAAATATACTCATTTCACTTGTTTTTTTGGGTCTTTGTAGCAAAGAGGGCTCGATGGAAGAGTCTGTCTATTCTGCCATCTTGGCTCCACCTCCTCCTGACTTCCTTTTTGTTGTTGTCTTTATTGGTGTATAGGAATCCAACTGATTTTTGTATGCTTATCTTGTATCCTGCTATCTGCTGAATCTTTCTATTAGTTCCAGTAGTTGTCTCGTGTAGTCTTTTGGGTTTTCTATGTATGGTATCATATCATCCGCAAATAGGGACAGTTTAACTTCTTCATTACCAGTTTGGATCCCCTTTGTTTCCTTTTCTTGCCTTATTGCTCAAACTAGGACTTCCAGCACAATGTTAAATAGGAGTGGTGATAAAGGCCATCCTTGTCTTGTTCCTGTTTTCAGGGAGAATGTTTTCAGCCTCTATTCATTAAGAATGATGTTGGCTGTTGGTTTTATATAAACCAAAAACCAAACCCACTGCCATCGAGTCGATTTCGACTCATAGCGACCCTATAGGACAGAGTAGAACTGCCCCACAGAGTTTCCAAGGAGGACCTGGCGGATTTGAACTGCCAACCTCTTGGTTAGCAGCCATAGCACTTAACCACTACGCCACCAGGGTTTCCTGGTTTTATATAAAAAAAAAAAAAGGTTTTATATAGATGCCCTTTATTATGTTGAGGAATTTCCCTCCTATACCTATTTTATTGAGAGTTTTCACCAGGAATGAGTGTCGGACTTTATCAAATGTCCTTTCTGCCTCAATTGAGATAATCATGTAATTGTTTTCTTTATGTAGTGGATTACATTGATTCATTTTCTAATATTGAACCATCCTTGCATGGTTGGTGTGAATCCCACTTGGTCGTGGTGTATTTTTTTATATATATATAATGCTGAATTCTATTGGCTAGAATTTTGTTGAGAATTTTTGCATCTATATTCATGAGAGATATTGTCTGTAATTTCCTTTTTTTGTGGTGTCTTTGCCTGGTTTTGGTATCAGGGTAATGCTGGCATCATAGAATAAATTTGGAAGTATCCCTTCCTTTTCTATGTCCTGAAATAGTTTGAGTAGTACTGGTGTAAGCTCTTCTCTGAATGTTTGGTAGAATTCTCCAATGAAGCTATTTGGGCCAGGGCTTTTTGTTTGCTAGGAGTTTTTCTGCTTTTTTTTTTTTTTTTTTTACTTTTTCAACCTCTTCTGTTGTTACAGGTCTGTTCAGATTTTCAACCTCAGTTTGTGTTAGTTTATGTGGTAGTGTGTTTCTAGAAATTTGTCCATTTCCTCTAGGTTTTCAAATTTGTGCGGTATAGTTTTTCATAGTAGTCTATTATGATCCTTTTTATTTCAATTAGTTCTGTTGTAATGTTCCCCATTTCCTTTCTTATTTGGGTTATTTGCATTTTCTTGTTTTTCTTTTGTCAGTTTGGCCAATGGTTTGTCAATTTTGTTGATCCTTTCGAAGAACCAACTTTTGGTTTTGTTGATTCTTTCTGTTGTTTTTCTGTTCTCTATTTCATTTGTTTCTGCTCTGATCTTTGTTATTTCCTTTCTTCTGGTGGCTGTGCACTTCTTTTGCTGTTCTCTTTCTGTTTGCTTGAGTTGTATAGCTAATGTTTTGATTTTGTCCCTTTCTTCTTTTTTGAGGTGTGCATCTATTGCTATAAATTGACCTCTGAGCACTGCCTTTGCTGTGTCCCAAAAGTTTTGGTATGATGTGTTTTCATTCTGGTTTGATTCCATCTTTGATTTCTTCTATTACTCAGTTGTTTTTAAAGAAGGTGTCTTAGTCATCTAGTGCTGCTATAACAGAAATACCACAAGCGGATGGCTTTAACAAAGAAATGTATTCTCTCATGGTTAGTAGGTTACAAGTCCAAATTCAGGGCATCAGCTTCAGGGGAAGGCCTTCTCTCTCTGTTGGCTCTGGAGAAAAGTCCTTCTCATTAGTCTTACCTTGGTCTGGGAGCATCTCAGCACAGGAACCTCAGGTTCAAAGGACGAGCTCTGTTCCCGGCAGTTCTTTCTTGGCGGTATGAGGTCCCCCATCTCTCTGCTCACTTCTATCTTTTATATCTCAAAAGAGATTGGCTTAAGACATTACCTAATCTTCTAAACCTCATCAATGTAACTGCCACTAATCCATCTTATTACATTATAGTGATAGGATTTACAACATTTAGGGAAATCACATTTAGAAGATAAAAATGTTAGACAATCATACAAGGGAATCATGACCTAGCCAAGTTGACAGATATTTGGGGGAGACACAATTCAATCCATGACACAAGGTGTTATTCAGTTTCCATGAATTTGATTTTTACTACTAATTTTTGCTAATTACTACTTTGATGACGTTGTGATCAGAGAAGATGCTTTGTATTATCTCAGTGTTTTGGGTTTTGTTGAGGGTTGCTTTGTGGCCTAAGATTTGTTGTATTCTGGAGAATGTTCCACGTGCTTGGAAAAGAATGTGTACTTTGCTGCTGTTGGGTAGAGTGTTCTATATATGCCTATGAGGTCAAGTTGGTTGATTGTAGCCTTTAGATCTTCTGTATCTTTATTGAGTTTCTTTCTAGATGTTCTGTCCTTTACTGAGAGTGGTGTGTTGAAGTCTTCTGCTATTATTGTGGAATTGTCGATTTCTGTTTTCCGTGCTGTTAGAGTTGTATGTATTTTGGAGCCCTGTCGTTGGGTGCATAGGTATTTATTATGATTGTGGCCTCGTGGTGGATTGTCCCTTCAATTGTTGTATAATGTCCTTCCTTGTCTTTCAGGTGAATTTTTGTTAAGTCTATTTTATCTGAGATTAGTATTACCACTTCTGCTCTTTTTTGGCTGCTGTTTGCTTGATAATTTTTTTCCCCATCCTTTGATTTTTAATATATTTACGTCTTTGTTTCTAAGGTGTGTCTCTTGTAGACAGCATATTGATGAGCCCTGTTTTTTTGATCCATTCTGCCACTCTCTGTCTCTTTATGGGTACATTTAAGCCATTTATGTTCAATGTGATTATTGGTAAGTGTGAGTTTGTTGCTGTCATTTTGTAGTGCTTTTTTGTGGTACTGATGTTTTCTTTGTTTCTTTTACTCTCCTGTGCTGAATTCTTTTTGTTTGTGGGTTTTTTTCTATTTCTTTCATTTTGTAGATTTTCTGTTTACTGACACTTTGTTTTTCTTCTTTATTTTGATGAGTAGGTTTGTTAACTTTCTTTGTAGTTACCTTGAAATTTACCCCATCTTCCTTAGTCTAATCCAGTCTTTTATTACTTGATATCGCCTTGACTTCCTCTCCATTTGAAAGTTCTATACCTATACCATTTATTCTCTCTTTTATTGTTCTGACATTGTTGTCATTTACAGATTGTCTTCTCTGGTTCCCTGTTGTAAATCTTTTAGTTTTGTTTTATCCTTTGAGAGTTCATTACTTAGGTTGGTATCTGGCTGATGCTGTCTCGTGTCCTAGATTCAGGCTGTTGTGTGATGTTGTTGGTTCTCTAACTGATGCACTCCCTTTAATAATTCTTGTAAATTCAGTTTGGTTTTTACATATTCCCTTAATTTCTGTTTATCTAAAAATGTCCTAATTTCACCATTGTATTTGAGCAAGAGTTTTGCAGGGTCTATTATCCTTGGTTGGCAGTTCTTTTTCTTTCAAGGTTTTATATATGTCATCCCATTGCCTTCTTGTCTGCATGGTTTCTGCCAAGTAATCAGAGTTGAATCTTATTGTTTCCCCTTCATATGTGACTTTTCATTTTTCTCGAGCTGCTCTCAGGACTCTTTGTCTTTGGTTTTAGTAAGTGTGATTATGATATGTCTTGGTGATTTTCTTTTGGAGTCTATCCTATATAGGGTGAACTTTTCATCTTTCATGATATTAGGGAAGTATCCTGTCAGCAAATCTTCAATGATCCTTTCTGTGTTTTCCATTTTCTCCCCCTGTTCTGGAACAAAAAAAAAAAAAAAAAAAGCAAATTTTTGCTTTTGATTGTATCCCACATCATTCTCAGGGCTTCTTCATTTTTCTTCATTCTTTTTTTCTGATTTCTTTCTCAAAGTGGTATCCAAGGATTTATCTTAAATTTTGCTGATCCTGTCTTCCATTGTTTTAAATTTGCTCCTAAAACCTTCTATTGCACTGTCCATTTCTAAAATCTTGTTGTTTATCTTTTAATTTCTAATTGCTATTTTTGTGTGATTTCTAGTTCTTTGTTTATTTTGACATTTTGTTCCTGTATTATTTTCCTGAATTCTTCCATTGCTTTGTCTGTGTTTTCTCTGATTTTGTCTGTTTTTCTATGATTTAGCCTATTTTTTTCCTTATTTTTGTCTGCATTTTTCTTCATCTCGTAGACAACCCTGAATATTAGAGTTCTGAATTCCCTGTCATGTAGTTTCAATCCCTTTTCTTCTACCAGAAGGTCTTCTGGTGTTTTATTTTGGTTGTTTTGGAGCCATGGAAACCCTGGTGGCATAGTGGTTAAGTGCTGTGGCTGTTAACCAAGAGGCCAGCAGTTCGAATCCACCAGGCACTCCTTGGAAACTCTACAGGGCAGTTCTACCCTGTCCTATAGGGTCACTATGAGTCAGAATTGACTCGACGGCAGTGGGTTTGGGGTTTTTTTGTTTTTTTTGGAGCCATCCTGTCCTGTTTTCTTATATGTTTTGATATTGTCTGCTGTCTTTGGGACATTTAGGAATTATTTTCTTTATTTTTTTATTGTAAATTTGTTTTGTCTTGCTTTTTTTTTTCATTTTATTTGGTTATGTCTGGGCAGGTGAGCTGGACATGTTTGTTGCTTGCTCACCTGTGGGCATGATACTTTTCACCACCTTGTCCAGGTGGACAGGACTGGTCACTCAGCTATGGTGCAGCAGGGCAGGTTCAGCAGGGGTGGATGGGCAAGGATGGGTAGTTTGCAGCACGAACCGGGGCAAACTGGATGGGGCCGGGGGGCAGTGCAGCACGAGATCTGGGGGACTGCATTGGTGCTGCTCAGAGGCATGGCACTTGGTGCATGGTGCAGATAGACAGGAGGAAAAGGGTGTTTGTGGCCCTATTTTCTCGATGATAGTGAGAGCCCCCCTCTGCTCTGGAATTGGCTCTCTTTTTAAGCCTAGCGGGATGGCAAAACTGACCAACCCCCTCGTTAGGGTTCCATACACCTTATTTGCATGGTCCCACTCCCACAGGGGTTCCATGCACCTTATTTGCATTCTTAGCAGACTATCCAATCCCCTTGGTGGGCCACAAACACCCTATTTGCATAGTCCCACCTAATCATTTTGTGGTAGCCACAAGACCATGAATGGCTAGAAGGGCCATATTAAGTAATTCACTGCACTGCACCTGGCCTCACAAGCTCTGGCTTCCTGGCCACAACATGGGAGCCCATTATAGGCCAGTCTGTTGGGATTTCATAAAGCACGGGGCATGCATGGGTTATAATCACATACAGTACAGTGTCTATGCCAGGTAAACTCACAAAAATGAGTTATTTACTCAAATCAAATGAGCCTTCCCAGGCTTTCCCACACAACCAGTAACCCTAAATGATGAAATGGAATTGACACCAGGGCGGGAAAGTCACTTCGAACCAGGAGTTCAGTCCCACATGGAAAGGAGCCAGATGGTCTGCTGGACAGCCAACAAGCTTGGGCATCTCCTAGAGCGAGTCTTTCCTTGTTCCTGTCCTTGCCGTTCATGTTTATACAGATTTTCATTTCAAATCAGAGAAGACCCATTATTAACTGTTCCCACCAGGCGAGCCTGCCAGGCAACATGTGCGTGACAGATGCACCAATAATCTGCTGGGCCTGATGAGCCTCTCTGAGCCTCAGTTTTCTCATCCATCAGATGGGGATAAGAATAATAGTACCTTCCTCATTCAGCAAGTTCATACTTGTGAAACTCTTAGAACAGTACCTGTCATCAGGCAAGCACTCAACAAAGAGTATTCTTAGGATTGTTCTTTCTGCTTTCTGCCTCACAATGCCTGGAGTAGGCCTAGAGAACCACTCTCGGGGGCCATACCCAGCCCTGGCTGCAGCCCTTCCTTCCAGAGTTGATAAACCACCAGAGGGTTCGTGGAGCAGCAAATGGCTTCTCCACATCAGGGCTGCGTGAGAGCACCGCATATGAAAACAGCAGGGAACCCTGGAGAAGGCTCAAGGCCAAGGGAAACACCAGGTGCCTGGACTTAGTTATGTGTCACAATTAAAAAAAAAAGGAAGCAACATTAACGATAGAAAGGCTAAAGGGAAAGGAGGCATGTAAATGAAAAATTTTTTTGAGCAGAGGATTTGGATGGAGAAAGGCAGAGGGTTCTTTTCCACAATGGCCAGATATGATGTGGCCTCAAGCTGGTTGTAAATTGAGATGCAGATCTACAGGGAGGACAGCTGCTGGGGATTGTGTCAGGGAGGGCATGTTGCAGCTTCCCTTGGCACCTGAAAGCAGGCTGTCCTTCCCCGTCAGTGTAGACACAAGTGAATGGGCTGTAAGACATGTCTCTCATGGTCCCTCTGCACCATTTCCCACAATTCCAAAGTTCCCTTCCTACTTTCTCTCCCTCCCTGGCTCTTAGATCCCTTTAACCCACTCTTCCTGACCCTTTCAGTCTTACAACTCACCCTGATTTACACCTACCCCATTATGCTCACTCCCAACCTCAGCTGGTTGTTTTCCGTTTGTAGCATTATTTCACATTTCAAACAAAAACTTAAAGTGCTAGCCTGCACGACACCTCAGTGCCAGTTAGAAAATGGCGCCCCTCTGGGTGAATGTGTTTGTTAAAAGCACTCTTCCTATGGGCCAGTGTAGCCTTAAATCACGGCATGGAGCTGGGTAACAGAGGGAAGAGCTAAATTACAGTCCTCACTTGGTCTTGTGCAGGGGACAACCTGTGCAGCTGTATATGGTGGTCTAGCTAAACCAAATCAAATCTCATTTCATCGTGATATATGGAATACCTCTTTCCAACAGCATGTCTGACTTCACAGGTACAGGGACTAGGCAAGGTCCCTGTTGTTGTTAGTTGCTGTCAAGTCGATTCTGACTCATGGTGACCCCTTGTGTTACACAGTGGAATTGCTCCTTAGGGTTTTCTTGGCTGTAATTCTTAACGGAAGCAGGTCGGCAGGCCTTTTCTTCCTTGGTACTGCTGGGTGGGTAAATTCCCTTCTTGAGTTAGTCCTCAGGTTACAGAGCAATAATCTGAAAATCTGGGTCATCCCATCAGTTGTAACCCTTTCCTGTGTTTTTTGGTGTCTCCCAAATAAAGGGTTAAGACACCACAAAGAACCTCAGCACTTCAGATTTGGAAGGACCCCTCCCTTACTTCATGGATAAAGGAACTGAAGCCAAAGGTCAAGAGTGCAATAGTGGCAGAGCAAGTATTGGAACTCTCAGCGCTCCACTTCTGCTCTTGGGTTCTTTCAACTTCTCCCTTCATGAATGTCTTAAGTCAAGAGCCAAACAATATTAAATATTCAATCAGTGTTTTTTATTTTGTTTTGTTTTTATATAATTTTGTTATGGTAATATATATAGGAAAACATTTCCCATTTTAACGATTTTTAAGTGTACAATTTAGTGACAGTAACTACATTCACCATGTTGTACATTTGTCACCCATTTTTTTTATTTCCAATGGGGCCCTGGAGGCCCAGTAATTAAGAGCTACGGCTGCTAACCAAAAGGTTGGTAGTTTGAATCTACCAGCCACTCCTTGGAAGCCCTATGGGGCAGTTCTACTCTGTCGGAGTCAACTCAACTGCAGTGGGTTTGATTTTTGGTTATCTATTTCTGAAACTTTTTCGTCATCCCAAACAGAAACTCAGTATCCTTTCAGCAATAGTTCCCCAGCAATCACTATTTTGAGAAGAGGTTCCTGGTGGGTTTTCCAGGTCCTGTCAATCCTTTGTCCTTATTTCCCACCTCTTTTTTAAATTTTATTGTAGTAAAAAAACCCACCAGAGAAAACAAAGTTTGCCGTTTTAACCATTGTAAATGTACAATCACATACACCATGTTGTGCAGCCATCACTGCTATCCATTTCCCAAAGTTTGACATCCCCACAAACGAAAACTTGGTGCCCCTTCAGCAATAACTCCCACTCCCTCCTCCCTCCAGCCCCTGGTAAACCACTGATAAGCTTTGGTCTCTCTGTATTTGCCTATTCTAGATACTTCATGTAAGTGGGATCATATAATACTTGTCCTTTTGTGACTGACTTATTTCACTCAGCATAATGTTTTCATCGTTCATCCATGCTAAAGCATGTATCAGATTTCCACTCCTCTTTATGGCTGAATAATAATCCATTGTATATACATGCCACATTTTGTTTATCCACTCATCTGTTGATGGACACTTGGGTTGTTTCCACCTTTTGCCTGTTGGGAATAATGCTGCAGTGAACACTGGTGTACATGTACCTGTTTGAGTCCCTGCTTTCAAGTCTCTCGGGTGTATACTTTGAAGTGGAATTGCTGAGTCATATGGCAATTCTACATTTAACTTTCTGAGGAACCATCAAACTGCTTTCCATAGCAGCTGCACCATTTTACATTCCTCATAGCAGCTACATGAGGATTCCAATTTCTCCACATCCTCGCCAACACTTATTAGTTTCCATTTTTCTGATACTAGCCATCCTAGCCGGTGTGAGGTGGTATCTCATTGTGGCTTGGATTTGCATTTTCCTGATAACTAACAACCTTGAGCAA
Organism: Elephas maximus indicus; assembly: GCF_024166365.1. Lineage (NCBI taxonomy): Eukaryota > Metazoa > Chordata > Mammalia > Proboscidea > Elephantidae > Elephas > Elephas maximus. Next base: position 167,004,868 of record NC_064846.1, read on the forward strand.
ATTTTCATGTGTTTATTGGACATTTGTATATTTTCCTTGGAGGAATGTCTATTCAAGTCTTCAGTCCATTTTTTAATTGAGTTGTTTGTCATTTTGTTGTTCAGTTGTAGTCGTTCTTTATATATTATGGCTATTAAACATTTATCATATATATGGTTCCCAAATATTTTCTCCCATTCTCTAGATTGTCTCTTCACTTTCTTGATAAAGTCCTTTGATGCACAAAAAATTTTCATTTTGATGAAGTCCAATGATCTATTTTGTCTTTTGTTGCTTGTACTTTTGGTGTCATATGTAAGAATCCATTGTTTAAAACAAAGTTTTTAAGTTAAAATATACGCATGTATAAAAGTTTTATTCCTGGTTTCGGGGCAGTTTCAGTTAAGGCAACCCAAGTTTCTAAATAAAAACAATTTTTATTCATTATTTTCCCTAAGGGTCTCAATGCATTTGTTTCTTCCTTTCTGCATGTGCAGATCGCCAGGCCTTTCTTCTGAAATGCCTCTGGGTGGATTCAAATCAACAACCTTTCAGCTAGTAGTCAAGTGCTTAACCATTTGCACCACCCAGGGACTCCTTTGCATATATACAAAAACAAAACCAAACCAAACCCATTGCCACTGAGTTGATTCTAACTCATAGCAACACTATAGATCTGTCTCATTCTCTTCCTAAGATGGCTATGCTGTACACATTGTACGGATGTTACATTTTATTTAATGAGTCTCCCATTGATTGACATTTGGGTTTGTCCTAAGTTTCTGAAATTACAAACAATGCTGCAACAAACATCTTTGGAGAGAAGATAATAAAAAGATGTGTGTTCAGGTGAGGAGAAAAAGCCAACAAAATGAAAAAGAGTGATTATACAACAGATGGTGTGAATCTGATGGGCAAGTTTTCCAAGTAAGGGGGAGGAGTTAGAACCAGGATCAGGGAGGACGAGTTTTCGACTTACCTGGGGAAAGGCCACCTCCTCTTGGGAGAAAGGAAAGGAGGGTAGACTCTTTGGGAAGAATCTTGTGGTTGTAAGATGCTGAGGAAGGCAGGACATAAAACATATTTTGATGTAGAGAGGAGGAGGGAGTTTAAGGAGTCGCATATTGGTAGGCCTCAAATTTCTTGGTAAAGTAAGAATTAAGGTTGTGCTCTGGGTTGAGGGGGCGCGTGGTGGAAGGGTTAACACCAGAGACTGAAAAAGTGTAGGAAAATTTGGGTGGGAGGCAGCCACTCGATTCCAAAATATGAGGGCAGTCTGGAAAGCAAGAGAACAATCTGTTAGGTTGGAGGCCCAGGGCTTGGCATGGAGAGATGATTCGAGAAGGGCTACTTCTATAATTTAGGCTGCTTCTCCATGAAAAGGTCTTTATTCAATTCCTCACAATCCTGAGTACCTCTTCTTCTCCCGCCCCCCACAACATGTTTTCTTTTCTATTTCCCTCTAATTGTCTTTTTTTTTTTTTCAGTTTCCATCCCTCTAGACGTGGTGCTTTTAGCATTGGAGACAACCACTTTTGTTTCTTCATTTCTGCATGAGCACTCCAAGGAACCTCAGAGAGGTCTTAACGCTTCGGAAATGACTAGCGTTAATAACCAGTCTGCCACTAGATGGCGCAAACCCCCCAACACAAGCATTCCCCAGTTACTAACGCCCAATTTAGGGACAACTAAATTTTTTTTTAAATGGTGTGTAGTGGTAAAGTGCTACCGCTGCTAACCAAAGGGTCGGCAGTTCAAATCTGCCAGGTGCTCCTTGGAAACTCTATGGGACAGTTCAACTCTATGGGGCAGTTCTACTCTATCCTATAGGGTCACTATGAGTCGGAATCGACTTGACAGCACTGGCTTTGGTTTTGGTTAGGCAGCTAACCAGGAAACCCTGGTGGTGTAGCGGCTAAGTGCTACAGCTGCTAACCAAAAGGTCAGCAGTTCGAATCTACCAGGCGCTCCTTGGAAACTCTATGCGGCAGTTCTACTCTGTCCTATAGGGTCGCCATGAGTCGGAGTCGACTCGATGGCAACGGGTAGGCTGCTAACCAAAAGGTCAGCAGTTCAAATCCACCATCCGCTCCTTGGAAACCCTATGGAGGGGGGAGGGGCAGTTCTATTCTGTTCTATAGGGTTGCTATGAGTCAGCATCGACTCGACGACAACAGGCTGTTTTGTTTTGTTTTTTAGTACTTGCTTTAATGATATGTAAATTTGCCCTCACTTTGAAACGGTTGAACCAACTCCTACTGGCAGGAAAGGCCTTATCACAATCACCTACACTTCCTGCACGTTCAGCTTTTCTAAATCATTGAAAAGGCTTGGAGCCTTTTCTTGCACTAAAATAGGGCTAAATAAGAACCCTATGAACTTCTTTCAACTTCCCTACAAATTCGACTTAAAGACACAGGAATGGATCTCATATGTAATAATGTTTAGGATAAAAAGAGTCTACAACTTGAAATTGCCGTGAAGGTTAACAAAATACACACATGTATAAAAGTCTTGTTTTTGGTTTCAGGGCAGTTTTAGTTAAGGTAACCCAAGTTTCAAAATAAAAACAATTTTTATTCATCATTTTCCCTAAGGGTATCAATGTGTTTAAGATTTAAGAATAGCCAACACCAGCAACAATAATCTTTTGCTCCTCCCACATGGAGATAGGTAGAGGACTTTAACTCGCTTTTGAACTAGAGAGAGGTCAATTTCATAAATTAGAAATGATATGGAATAAAGCTCAGACTTCTCAACCTATTTTCCAAATTCACCTGCTGAGTTAGATTTTGAAGAGAAAAAGTACACATCAAATTATGCAAGAATATAGCCAGGTGGAAAATGACCTGATAGTTGAACACATTTCTAATGAATCTCAGTCCACCAACTCAAATGTGACCTCATCTCAAGATCCTTAACTTAATTCCGTCTGTAAAGACCCTTTTTCCAAATAAGGCTACATTCACAGGTTCCAAGGATTTGGATGTAGACATATATTTTGGGGGGCCACCATTCAGCCCACTTCATTAACCTTGGCTGCACCTTGAAATTTTCTGAATAGCTTTAAAAATTACTACTGCCTGGCCCCACCAGTGGAGATTTGGATTTCATCGGTCTTGGTTATAGCCTCTGGAGTTTAAAGATCACAGGTGATTAAAATATGCAGGCAAATTGAGAACCACAGCTTTAGGATTAGTGTTCAAAAGTGCGTCTCAAACTGGAGTGGGCATCAGAACCACCTCGTGGGGGGGTTTGTTAAAACATAAATCATTGGGCCCCACCTCAGAGTTATTGATTCTGTAGGTTTAGGGTTGGGGCCTGGGAATTTGCATGTCTAACAAGCTCCCAGGGGATGCTGATGCTGCGGGGACCATGCTTTGAGACCCTAGTCTAGTGAGTGGTTCTCAAACGTCCTTGGCTAATAGAATCACCTGCAGATTCCTAGGGCCTGAAATTCAGTATATCTGAAGGTGGATATTCCTGGAGCCCCTGAATCAGTATATCTGAAGGTAGAGTCCTGACATCTGCATTTTAAATAAGAGCCCAGATGATCCTGATACAAGTGATCTAAAGACTAAGCTTGGCAAAACTCTGCTGTAGACACAACTTATAACTTTTGACACTGAGATGACTCTGGGAGGCAGAGTAATCACTGAGGATGTCTTCTTTTTTCTTTCCCTTAAAGCTGACCTTAAGCTCCTGGCACTGACACTGTCTAGGGGAATATGTGCTGGTGTAGTTGAGTTATTTGCATTTTGTCTTCTACAGGCCTAAAGGTCTTAGGGGACCACAGGGGGTTTGTGGAGGTAAAGGTATTCAAGGACATCAGTTGGGTCTCCAGGAAACGCAAAGGGAGAAGGCTGTTCCTCTGTCCCTTCTGGAGAGAGAAGTGAAGATGGAAGGAAATAGGAGCACTGGGGGTGGGGGATCTGTTGGTCCTGAGAACAGACTTGCCAACTCTATGTGGAAATGACTAAGAAATGGATTCGACACACACACAAACACACCACCCTAATTTGTCACTATAGCAGACCCAGAAACTGTGCCCAAACCCTGGGAGGTGAGGACCTCCAGAATGACTGAATTATGCTTCTTGAGAGTCAGGTAGGTTGGAAACTCAGAGACCGAAAAGAAGCTGAGTGATAAAAAATAAAGTCGTCTTTTGCTCATTTGAGTTGGTGGACTGCCCAAGGGTCCATCACTATCATTGCCACAGGAGACCTAACTGCATATCTCCGGCTCACCTTTCTTCCTTGAGCTCCATAGGCTGTGACCAATTACTGACTCAGCATCTCAAAATTCAGTAGACTCAAAATTCAATGTGACTAAGACATACTGCCACCACTCGTCTGTCAGTTGGTCGTAATGTGTTGGCTTGTGTGTTGCTATGCCACCAGTATTTCAAATACCCAGACTAAGACAGACTAGGATGAAGGACCTGGTAGTCTACTTCTAAAAAAAAAAAAAAAAACTGGTCAATGAAAACCTTATGAATACCAGCGGAACATTGTCTGATATAGTGCCGAAAGATGAGACCCTTAGGTTGGAAGGCACTCAAGATACAACTTGGGAAGAGCTAGCTGCTTCCTCAAAGTAGAGTTGACCTTAATACGTGGATTACAATAATCGGAACGTGGAATGTATGATGTATGAATCTAGGAAAATTGGAAGTCATCAAAAACAAAATGGAACACATAAAGATCAATGATATCCTAGGCATTAGTGAACTGAAATGGACTGGTATTGACCATTTTGAATCAGACAATAATATGGTCTACTATGCCAGGAATGACAAGTTAAAGAGGAACGGCGTTGGATTCATCTTCAAGAACATTTCAAGATCTATACTGCAGTACAATGTTGTCAACGATGGGATAATACCCATATGCCTACGAGGAATACCAGTTAATATGACTATTATTCAAATTTACACACCAACCACTAATGCCACAGATGAAGAAATTGAAGATTTTTACCATCTTCTGCACTCTGAAATTGATCAAACATGCAATTAAGATGCATTGTTAATTACTGGTTATTGGAATACAAAAGTAGGAAAAAAAGAAGGATCAGTAGTTAGAAAATATGGCCTTGGTGATAGACACAATGCTGGAGATCACATGAGAGAATTTTGTAAGACCAATGACTTATTCATTGCAACTACTTTTTTTCAACAACATAATGACAACTATACATGAGGACCTCATCGGATGGAATACACAGGATTCAAATCGACTACCTCTGTGGAAACAGCAATGGAGAAGCTCAATATCATCAGCCAGAGCAAGGCCAGGGACCTACTGTGGAACACACCATCAATTGCTCATATGTAAGTTCAAGTTACAGAGGAAAAAAATTAAAACAAGTCCACAAGAGCCAAAGTATGACCTTGAATACATCCTACCTGAATTTAGAGACCATCTCAAGAATAGATTGGATGCATTGAACATTAATGACTGAAGACCAGACGAGTTGTGGAATGACATCGAGGACATCATACATGAAGAAAGGAAAAAACAAAACAAAACACCAAACCCACAGTAGTTGAGTCAATTCTGACTCATAGCCAAAGGTCATTAAAAAGACAGGAAAGAAAGAAAAGACCAAAATGGATGTCAGAAGAAACTCTGAAACTTTCTTTCAGCATGGAGTAGCTAAAGCAAATGGAAGAAATGATGAAGTAAAAGAGCTGAACAGAAGATTTCAAAGGGTGCCTCAAGAAGACAAAGTATTATAATGAAATGTGTAAAGACCTGGAGTTAGAAAACCAAAACAGAAGAGGGAACACACTCAGCATTTCTCAAGCTGAAAGAACCAAAGAGAAAATTCAAGCCTCGAGTTGCAATATTGAAGAGTTCTATGGCAAAATATTGAATGATGCAGAAAGCATCAAAAGAGGATGGGAAGGAGGCGGAGCCAAGATGGCGGACTAGGCAGACGCTACCTCGGATCCCTCTTACAACAAAGACACGGAAAAACAAGAGAATCGATCACATACATAACAATTTACAAACCCTGAACAACAAACACAGATTTAGAGACGGAGAACGAACTAATACGGGGAAGCAGCGATTGTTTTCAGAGCCTGGAGCCAGCGTACCAGTTAGGTACGGCACAAGCACAGAGAGCTGCTCCACCCCCCTGAACTAACCCCGGGAGGGGGACCAGCAGGTTCCACGCGCGGCGAGGGACGCAGCCGGTAGAAGAAGTACCCGGGAGGCAGTGACTGGTCTTGGAACGGGGAGAGCAGCGTCCCAGCCGGGGAACCGTCTCGCCAGGATTTGGACTGGACGCAGGTACGGCATAAACACGGAGAGCTGCTCCACCCCCCTGAACTAACCCCAGGAGGGGGCTCAGCTGGGTGGCGGGGGCGGCACGGCAACGCGGCTGGAGGGACGAGAAGTCCCCGGGAGGCAGCAACTGATTTTGGAGTCGAGAGTGCACCGTCCCAGTAGGGGAGCCTTGACGCTGGGCGTGGGGCTGGAAGTGGAGGATCTGACCTTGACTCCAGCGGGCCAGACCCCCCGGGGGCAATCTCCACACAGCCAGCACACATACGCGACACGCCCCGCGGGAATCTCAGATATAATAGTCATTCCGAGCAAGACAAGCAACTCTGGCTATATTCTGAGGTGCTACTCTCCTATCTCTCTGTTCCCTCCCCCACCCTCCCCAGGCGGCTTCATTAACATCCGAATAGCCTGAGCCAGAGGGAGAACTCTGATAGGGATCTGACTGCATTTTTTTAGCGGATTTTCTGGAAAAACTAGTTTCCCAGCGATGGCTCGGAAACAACAATCCATATCAAACCACTTAAAGAAGCAGACCATGACAGCTTCTACAACCCCCCAAACAAAAGAATCAAAATCTTTCCCAGATGAAGATACAATCCTGGAATTATCAGATAAAATAAAAAACTAATTTACGGAATGCTTCAAGACATCACAAATGAAATAAGGCAAACTGCAGAAAAAGCCAAGGAACACACTGATAAAACTGTTGAAGAACTCAAAAAGATTATTCAAGAACATAGTGGAAAAATTAATAAGTTGCAAGAATCCATAGAGAGACAGCATGTAGAAATCCAAAAGATTAACAATAAAATTACAGAATTAGACAACGCAATAGGAAGTCAGAGGAGCAGACTCGAGCAATTAGAATGCAGAGTGGGACATCTGGAGGACCAGGGAATCAACACCAACATAGCTGGAAAAAAATCAGATAAAAGAATTAAAAAAAATGAAGAAACCCTAAGAATCATGTGGGACTCTATCAAGAAGGATAACCTGCGGGTGATTGGAGTCCCAGAACAGGGAGGGGGGACAGAAAACACAGAGAAAATAGTTGAAGAACTCCTGACACAAAACTTCCCTGACATCATGAAAGACGAAAGGATATCTATCCAAGATGCTCATCGAACCCCATTTAAGATTGATCCAAAAAGAAAAACACCAAGACATATTATCATCAAACTCGCCAAAACCAAAGATAAACAGAAAATTTTAAAAGCAGCCGGGGAGAAAAGAAAGGTTTCCTTCAAGGGAGAATCAATAAGAATAAGTTCAGACTACTCAGCAGAAACCATGCAGGCAAGAAGGGAATGGGACGACATATACAGAACACTGAAGGAGAAAAACTGCCAGCCAAGGATCATATATCCAGCAAAACTCTCTCTGAAATATGAAGGCGAAATTAAGATATTTACAGATAAACACAAGTTTAGAGAATTTGCAAAAACCAAACCAAAGCTACAAGAAATACTAAAGGATATTGTTTGGTCAGAGAACCAATAATATCAGATATCAGCACAACACAAGGTCACAAAACAGAACGTCCTGATATCAACTCAAATAGGGAAATCACAAAAACAAACAAATTAAGATTAATTAAAAAAAAATACACATAACAGGGAATCATGGAAGTCAATAGGTAAAAGATCACAATAATCAAAAAGAGGGACTAAATACAGGAGGCATTGAACTGCCATATGGAGAGTGATACAAGGCGATATAGAACAATACAAGTTAGGTTTTTACTTCGAAAAATAGGGGTAAATAATAAGGTAACCACAAAAAGGTATAACAACTCTATAACTCAAGATAAAAGCCAAGAAAAACGTAACGACTCAACTAACATAAAGTCAAACACTACGAAAATGAGGATCTCACAATTTACTAAGAAAAACGCCTCAGCACAAAAAAGTATGTGGAAAAATGAAATTGTCAACAACACACATAAAAAGGCATCAAAATGACAGCACTAAAAACTTATTTATCTATAATTACCCTGAATGTAAATGGACTAAATGCACCAATAAAGAGACAGAGAGTCTCAGACTGGATAAAGAAACACGATCCGTCTATATGCTGCCTACAAGAGACACACCTTAGACTTAGAGACACAAACAAACTAAAACTCAAAGGATGGAAAAAAATATATCAAGCAAACAATAAGCAAAAAAGAAGAGGAGTAGCAATATTAATTTCTGACAAAATAGACTTTAGACTTAAATCCACCACAAAGGATAAAGAAGGACACTATATAATGATAAAAGGGGCAATTGATCAGGAAGACATAACCATATTAAATATTTATGCACCCAATGACAGGGCTGCAAGATACATAAATCAAATTTTAACAGAATTGAAAAGTGAGATAGATACCTCCACAATTATAGTAGGAGACTTCAACACACCACTTTCGGAGAAGGACAGGACATCCAGTAAGAAGCTCAATAGAGACACTGAAGATCTAATTACAACAATCAACCAACTTGACCTTATTGACTTATACAGAACTCTCCACCCAACTGCTGCAAAATATAGTTTTTTTTCTAGCGCACATGGAACATTTTCTAGAACAGACCACATATTAGGTCATAAAACAAACCTTTGCAGCGTCCAAAACATCGAAATATTACAAAGCATCTTCTCAGACCACAAGGCAATAAAACTAGAGATCAATAACAGAAAAACTAGGGAAAAGAAATCAAATACTTGGAAAATGAACAATACCCTCCTGAAAAAAGACTGGGTTATAGAAGACATCAAGGAGGGAATAAGTAAATTCACAGAAAGCAACGAGAATGAAAATACTTCCTATCAAAACCTCTGGGACACAGCAAAAGCAGTGCTCAGAGGCCAATTTATATCAATAAATGCACACATACAAAAAGAAGAAAGAGCCAAAATCAGAGAACTGTCCCGACAACTTGAACAAATAGAAAGTGAGCAACAAAAGAATCCATCAGGCACCAGAAGAAAACAAATAATAAAAATTAGAGCTGAACTAAATGAATTAGAGAACAGAAAAACAATTGAAAGAATTAACAAAGCCAAAAGCTGGTTCTTTGAAAAAATTAACAAAATTGATAAACCATTGGCTAGACTGACTAAAGAAATACAGGAAAGGAAACAAATAACCCGAATAAGAAACGAGAAGGACCACATCACAAAAGAACCAAATGAAATTAAAAGAATCATTTCAGATTATTATGAAAAATTGTACTCTAACAAATTTGAAAACCTAGAAGAAATGGATGAATTCCTGGAAAAACACTACCTACCTAAACTAACACATTCAGAAGTAGAACAACTAAATAGATCCATAACAAAAAAAGAGATTGAAATGGTAATCAAAAAACTCCCAACAAAAAAAAAGCCCTGGCCCGGACGGCTTCACTGCAGAGTTCTACCAAACTTTCAGAGAAGAGTTAACACCACTACTTCTGAAGGTATTCCAAAGCATAGAAAATGACAGAATACTACCTAACTCATTCTATGAAGCCACCATCTCCCTGATACCAAAACCAGGTAAAGACATTACAAAAAAAGAAAATTATAGACCTATATCCCTCATGAACATTGATGCAAAAATCCTCAACAAAATTCTAGCCAATAGAATCCAACAACACATCAAAAAAATAATTCACCCTGATCAAGTGGGATTTATACCAGGTATGCAAGGCTGGTTTAATATCAGAAAAACCATTAATGTAATCCATCACATAAATAAAACAAAAGACAAAAACCACATGATCTTATCCATTGATGCAGAAAAGGCATTTGACAAAGTTCAACACCCATTTATGATAAAAACTCTCACCAAAGTAGGAATTGAAGGAAAATTCCTCAACATAATAAAGGGCATCTATGCAAAGCCAACAGCCAATATCACTCTAAATGGAGAGAACCTGAAAGCATTTCCCTTGAGAACGGGAACCAGACAAGGATGCCCTTTATCACCGCTCTTATTCAACATCGTGCTGGAAGTCCTAGCCAGGGCAATTAGGCTAGACAAAGAAATAAAAGGTATCCGGATTGGCAAGGAAGAAGTAAAGTTATCACTATTTGCAGATGACATGATTATATACACAGAAAACCCTAAGGAATCCTCCAGAAAACTACTGAAACTAATAGAAGAGTTTGGCAGAGTCTCAGGTTATAAAATAAACATACAAAAATCACTTGGATTCCTCTACATCAACAAAAAGAACATCGAAGAGGAAATCACCAAATCAATACCATTCACAGTAGCCCCCAAGAAGATAAGATACTTAGGAATAAATCTTACCAAGTATGTAAAAGACCTATACAAAGAAAACTAGAAAGCTCTACTACAAGAAATTCAAAAGGACATACTTAAGTGGAAAAACATACCTTGCTCATGGATAGGAAGACTTAACATAGTAAAAATGTCTATTCTACCAAAAGCCATCTATACATTTAACGCACTTCCGATCCAAATTCCAATGTCATATTTTAAGGGGATAGAGAAACAAATCACCAATTTCATATGGAAGGGAAAGAAGCCCCGGATAAGCAAAGCACTACTGAAAAAGAAGAAGAAAGTGGGAGGCCTCACTTTACCTGATTTCAGAACCTATTATACAGCCACAGTAGTCAAAACAGCCTGGTACTGGTACAACAACAGGCACATAGACCAATGGAACAGAATTGAGAACCCAGACATAGATCCATCCACATACGAGCAGCTGATATTTGACAAAGGACCAGTGTCAGTTAATTGGGGAAAAGAAAGCCTTTTTAACAAATGGTGCTGGCATAACTGGATATCCATTTGCAAAAAAATGAAACAGGACCCATACCTTACACCATGCACAAAAACTAACTCCAAGTGGATCAAAGACCTAAACATAAAGACTAAAACGATAAAGATCATGGAAGAAAAAATTGGGACAACCTTAGGAGCCCTAATACAAGGCATAAACAGAATACAAAACATTACCAAAAATGATGAAGAGAAACCAGATAACTGGGAGCTCCTAAAAATCAAACACCTGTGCTCATCTAAAGACTTCACCAAAAGAGTAAAAAGACCACCTACAGACTGGGAAAGAATTTTCAGCTATGACATCTCCGACCAGTGCCTGATCTCTAAAATCTACATGATTCTGTCAAAACTAAACCACAAAATGACAAACAACCCAATCAAAAAGTGGGCAAAGGATATGAACACACATTTCACTAAAGAAGATATTCAGGCAGCCAACAGATACATGAGAAAATGCTCACGATCATTAGCCGTTAGAGAAATGCAAATTAAAACTACGATGAGATTCCATCTCACACCAGCAAGGCTGGCATTAATCCAAAAAACACAAAATAATAAATGTTGGAGAGACTGCGGAGAGATTGGAACTCTTATACACTGCTGGTGGGAATGGAAAATGGTACAACCACTTTGGAAATCTATCTGGCGTTATCTTAAACAGTTAGAAATAGAACTACCATACAACCCAGAAATCCCACTCCTGGGAATATACCCTAGAGATACAAGAGCCTTCATACAAACAGATATATGCACACCCATGTTTATTGCAGCTCTGTTTACAACAGCAAAAAGTTGGAAGCAACCAAGATGTCCATCAATGGATGAATGGGTAAATAAATTGTGGTATATTCACACAATGGAATACTATGCATCGATAAAGAACAGTGATGAATCTCTGAAACATTTCATAACATGGAGGAACCTGGAAGGCATTATGCTGAGCGAAATTAGTCAGAGGTAAAAGGACAAATATTGTATAAGACCACTATTATAAGATCTTGAGTAATAGTAAACCTGAGAAGAACACATACTTTTGTGGTTACGAGGGGGGGGGGGAGGGAGGGTGGGAGAGGGTTTTTTATTGATTAATCAGTAGATAAGAAATGCTTTAGGTGAAGGGAAAGACAACACTCAATACATGGAAGGTCAGCTCAAGTGGACTGGACCAAAAGCAAAGAAGTTTCCGGGATAAAATGAATGCTTCAAAGGTCAGCGGAGCAAGGGCGGGGGTCTGGAGAACATGGTTTGCAGGGACTTTTAAGTCAATTGGCAAAATAATTCTATTATGAAAACATTCTGCATCCCACTTTGAAATGTGGCGTCTGGGGTCTTAAATGCTAACAAGCGGCCATCTAAGATGCATCAAGTGGTCTCAACCCACCTGGAGCAAAGGAAAATGAAGAACAGCAAGGTCACACGACAACTAACAGCCCAAGAGCCAGAAAGGGCCACATGAACCAGAGACCTACATCATCCTGAGACCAGAAGAACTAGTTGGTGCCCGGCCACAATCGATGACTGCCCTGACAGGGAGCACAGTAGAGGACCCCTGAGGGAGCAGGAGATCAGTGGGATACAGACCCCAAATTCTCATAAAAAGACCAAACTTAATGGTCTGACTGAGACTAGAGGAATCCCGGTGGCCATGGTCCCCAGACCTTCTGTTGGCACAGGACAGGAACCATCCCCGAAGACAACTCATCAGACATGAAAGGGACTGGTCAGCGGGTGGGAGAGAGACGCTGATGAAGAGTGAGCTAATTATATCAGGTGGACACTTGAGATTGTGTTGGCAACTCTTGTCTGGAGGGGGGATGGGAGGATAGAGAGAGAGAGAAGCCGGCAAAATTGTCACGAAAGGAGAGACTGAAAGGGCTGACTCAAGAAGGGGAGAGCAAGTGGGAGTAGGGAGTGAGATGTATGTAAACTTATATGTGACAGACTGATTGGATTTGTAAACGTTCACTTGAAGCTTAATAAAAGTTAATAAAAAAAAAAAAAGAGGATGGGAAGAATACACAGAGTCACTGTGCCAAAAATAACTGGTTGACATTCCACCATTTCAGGAGGTAGCATATGATCAAGAGCTGATGGTCCTGAAGGAAGAAGTCCAGGCTTCACTGAAGGCATTGGCGAAAAACAAGGCACCAGGAATTGACGAAATACCAGTTGAGATGCTTCAACAAAGTGATGCAATGCTGGAAGCGCTCATTCATTTATGCCAAGAAATTTGGAAGACAGCTACCAGATCAACAGACTGAATGAGATTCATACTTGTGCCCATTCCAAAGAAAGGCGATCCAACAGAAAGTGAAAATTATTGAACAATATTATTAATATCACATGCAGGTAAAAGTTTGCTGAAGATAATTCAAAACGGTGCAGCAGTACATCCACAGGGAACTGCCACAAATTCAAGCCGAATTCAGAAGAGGACGTGGAATGAGGAATATCATTGCTGATGTCAGATGGACCTTGGCTGAAAGCAAAGAATACCAGAAAGATGTTTACCTGTGTTTTGTTGACTATGCAAAGGTATCTGACTGTGTGGATCATAACAAATTATGGATAACATTGCAAAGAACGGGAATTCCAGAACACTTAATTGTGCTCATTAGGAACCTGTACATAGATCAAAAGGCAGTCATTCAAACAGAACAAGAGGATACTGCGTGTTTAAAGTCAGGAAAGGTATAGGTCAGGGTTATATCCTTTCACCATACTTATTCAATCAGTATGCTGAGCAGATAATCTGAGAAGCCGGACTATATGAAGAAGAATGTGGCAGACCCATTAACAACCTACGATATGCAGATGACACAACCTTGCTTGCTGAAAGCGAAGAGGACTCGAAGCACTTACTGATGAAGATCAAAGACTACAGCCTTCAGTATGGATCACACCTCAATATGAAGAAAACAAAAATCCTCACAATTGGATCAATAAGCAACATCATAATAAACCGAGAAAAGATGGAAGTTGTCAAGGATTTCATTTTACTTGGATCCACAATCAACACCCATGGAAGCAGTAGTCAAGAAATCAAATGATGTATTGCATTGGGAAAATCTGCTACAAAAGACCTCTTTAAAGTGTCAAAAGCAAAGCTGTCACTTTGGGGACTAAGGTGCGCCTGACCCAAGCCATGGTATTTTCAGTTGCCTCATATGCATGAGAAAGCTGGACAATGAATAAGGAAGACCAAAGAAGAATTGAAGCCCTTGAATTATGGTGTTGACAAAGAATATTGAATATACCATGGACTGCCAGAAGAATGAGAAAATCTGTCTTGGAAGAAGTACAGCCAGAATGCTCCTTAGAGGTGAGGATGGCAAGACTTTGTCTCATGTACTTTGGACATGTTATCAGGAGGCTCCAGTTCCTGGAGAAGGACATCATGCTGGTAAAGTAGAGGGTCAGTGAAAAGGAAGACCCTTGATGAGATGGATTGATGCAGTGGCTGCAAAAATGGGCTCAAACATAGCAATGGTTGTAGGGATGGTACAGGACTGGGCAGTGTTTTGTTCTGTTGCACTTAGGGTTGCCATGAGTCGGCACTGACTCCACGGCACCTAACAACAACAACAAGACACACTCATGATCTTCCACCCCCAGATATAGGATTAGCCATAAGTCCATGGCTGTCTTCAATGCTATCTTCAGTTAACTCACTTGTCACATCTCAACTTAGATGGCCTTCCTTAGGGCAGCCAACCCCTCCCGCTTCCCAGTCTGACTCAGTTCTCTGAGTTGTTACAAGAGAATCATAAAATCTTATAGAATCCTCTTCCTTTCCTTCAATGCACTTAAATTTCCCTCATGTGTTGATTTGTTAATGGGCTTCTGAATGGTTCTCTGAGAACAGGGAATATTTCTTCTTTTGCTCACCAGTTTCCCCTCAGCAGTTAGCACCATGTAGGGAACAGGATAAATATGTGTTGACTGAGTAAATGAAAGAATGAACCAACGGATGAATACAACTGACAACTTTGCAATATGACATCTACATAATGTAGGATACAAATTTCATAGCTGTATCTTGTACCATCTCATAAATATTACAGGAAATTATGGAACCCAATTGGTAATAATGAGCCTTGAAAATTCTATGTTTAGTCCCCCTGAAGATAGGGACTCTGTCACCTTCGGTAAGATCCTCTGTATTTCCCTTTAATTTGCATCAACATTTATGGACTAACAAGTACATAGGACTGGGCTGGATGAACAAAACATAGCCCCTGGGCTCAGTGAGGGGAGAGCTAGAACCTCTGGTCTCAGGCTCTAAAAAGAAGAGCCTTTCTCATCTCTTGAATTCGAACATGGCATCATGTTCACAGACCTAACTCGTTAGCATAAAACCCACTGCCGTCGAGTCAATTGCGACTTATAGCAACCCTACAGGTCAGGGTAGAGCTGCCCCATAGGGCTTTGTTATATTGAATTGTGTCTCCCCAAAATATGTGTCAACTTGGCAAGGCCATGATTCCCAGTATTGTGTGGTTGTCCTCCATTTTGTGATCTGATGTAATTATCCTCCATTTTGTGATGTGCTGTAAATCATAGCCTCTATGCCTCTGGTTATGGTCCCATTTGGGAATGAGTTGTCTGTTACATTAATGAGGAGGGATTAGGGTGGGATGTATCTTCGAGTTACCATGTTAGTAGAGGGTGTGACTTAAGTCACCACCCTTACACCAGTCACCACCCTGACCACCCTTATTCAAGTCATGTCCTTACTTGAGTCACACCTTTTATCTTACAAGAGGGGAAAGGGGAGAGGAGTGAGCAGAGAGAGAGGGACTTCATTACCACCAAGAAGAAGAGACAGAGCAGAGTATGTCCTTTGGACCCCAAGTCCCTGTGCTGAGAGCCTCCTAGAACCAGGAGACGCAAAGAGAGAGCTGTAACACTGGAGACAGCACAGATGGCAAGGAGCAGATGCAGAGAAACAGCGACAGCAGAACCAGGGGACAGGTGTGAGATGGAGTAGAAGCTTACCCACGGAGCAAGAAAGAGCTGAGTGCCTTTGGGCAGGAGGCTTCCTGGAGGAATGGGCTGTCTCTGGGCACTTACTGGAGGAGCTAAAGAGCTTTGTAACACTTGCCCAAGTAGGGCAAGGGGCCAAGGGCCAGAGAGAGGCCTGCCTGCGGTCAGGGCCCAAAAGAGGCTGTCCTAATTGACACAGACCTTCCTCCAGAGCCAAGAGAGAAAGCCTTTCCCATGAGCTGATGTTCTGAATTCAGACTTCTAGCCTCCTAGACTGTGAGAGAATAAATTTGTTTGTTAAAGCCATCTACTTGTGGTATTTCTGTTATAGCAGCACTAGATAACTAAGGCTTCCAAGGCTGTAAATCTTTATGGAAGCAGACTGCCAGATCTTTCCCCCACGGAGTGAGTGGCAGTTGGGTTCGAACTGGCAACCTTTCAGTTAGCAGCCAAGCACATAACCACTGTGCCACCAGGGCTCTTTACTTATTAGTATAGACAACTTAATTGAGATTTTATTCATTTACTGTCGATTCAGAATGGTACTTTAGGGGAGTTTTCCTTTCTCTTTCCTACATTTCGACATCAGCCCCTGAAATGGGGAAGATGGGGACGTGTCCCTCTTCCCCCCGTCCCTTCCTATGCTTCTCACAAGACACAGAGTGACTTGTCTGAATGGCAGTATTGGGGAAATGGTCACTGCTCCTGTTTGGTCCAGCCACCCTCTTGGCTTTTGGTTATCTTGGGATCGCCTGCCCATGAGCAGAGGGCACCCTCTCTTTGCTCCCCCTGCCCTAAGTTATGAGATCTGGGGCAGGAAGCCCTGGCTCTGTAGTGAAGACTGCATTTCTTCTTTTCCACCTGTGACTGGTACATCAAATCCACTGAGTGGGGGGAGGGGATAGGGACAAGATGACAAGTCCGAGCTATGGCCACCAAATTCAGCAAAGGTCATATTTTAATCCCACTTGTCCCCAATGTGTGGAACCCTTGTGGTGCGGAAGTTAAAGTGCTTGGCTGCTAACCGAAAGGTCAGTGGTTCGAACCCACCAGCCCCTCCTAGAGAGAAAGATGTAGCAGTCTGCTTCTGTAACCATTTACAGCCTTAGGAACCCTATAGGGCAGTTCTACTCTGTCCTACAGGGTCACTATGAATCGGAATTGACTCAACGGCAGTGGGGGTTTTTTTGTTTTTTTTTTTAGTCCCCAATGTGTATTGCTCAGGTGGAAAGAGATGTAAGCACCCCACTCCCTCAAAGCCCGACAGTGATGAAAACTTTAGACTTTCTAAGTGGACTTGTAAATTCCTAGGTGTGTTTTACCAAGGCTGGACTTGGTGCAGCTCTGGAGGTCAGCTCCTCTCGTAGCGGGATAAACTCTGTCCACTACATCCTTGGGGTTCCTGGGTGGTGCAAACAGTTAATGTGCTTGGCTGCTAACTGAAAGGTAGAAGGTTCAAGTCTACCCAGCGGTGCCTCAGAAGAAAGGCCTGGTGACGTACTTCCAAAAGTCAGCCATTGGAAACTGTATAGAGCACAGTTCGCTCTGACACGCATGGGATCATCCTCAGTCAGAGTCAGCTCGACAGCAACTGCTTTCCTGGTTGTTACGTTCTCAGAAGAAACCACTTTATACTTTGTATGTAGATGTTGGCACGGTCTCTCTCAATGTGGCTTTTTACGTAAAGACTTATGAAAATAGGTGCAATTGTTTCAGCACTCAGTAGGCTATATCTGGAAGAATACAGACTCTTGTGCGACAATAGAGAAAACCAATTATACTCAGATTTAGGGGAGATGTCAGGAGGAAGGGGGCGGGGGGAGAACGGGAAGAACTCAGTTCTGATTCTTACAGGAAAAGAACCATCGCAGGGTTTTATGCACCAACATTTGGCACTACTTCATACTTTTTGGATTTTCTTCTTCTTTTTCTTGCGGGATCATAGGAAAAAGCAGAACTCAGGAAATCTGGGAACTTGGATCAGCAAAGAGGGACTTTCCTCAGATAGGTTTTCAGCAGGAAGTGGTCAGCTTTCTCATGGTACAGTGAAGATTATTCAAAATGAAATTTTATCTTTAAAAAAGGAAGCCTACAGAGACGAGCTATGGGTGTCTGGGACATTTCTGGAAAGTCTGATGGACTCACATCCAGAGAAAATGAAAGTAGATCAAGCAGTGATTCGGGGTATGTGATAAATGGAGGAGCTAACGAATTGCTTTTCATCTCCTTAAATGAACATTTTAGAAATAATATACGAATATAATACATGAAATGGTGAGCATAAACTTATTGCATAGCAGAAATGGTTAGTAGAAGATTCCCAGATATTGTGTGCCATAAGAAAAAGATTAAAAATATTCACTGTATAAGGAATTTCTTGTTAGGATCAAATAAACTTATTATGGATCTGAAATAATAAAATAAAAATTAAACAAGCTAACATTTCTGGGGCATTTGGTAGATGTCAAGGAGCCCTGGTGACACGGTGGTTAATGCTCGGCTGCTAACCAAAAGGTTCGTAGTTTAAACCCACCTGCCGCCTCCCAGGGAGAAAGATGTGGCAGTCTGCCTCAGTAAAGATTACAGCCTTGGGTACGCTATGGGGCAGCTCTACTATGTCCTGTAGGTCATATGTGAGTCAGAATCGACTCAATGGCAACAGGTTTGATTTTTGGTAGATGTCAGACCCTATGCTGAGCACTTTTCATGGATCGTCTTAGTCCTACAACTAACCTACATGGGAGGTGGCCATGGACTTATGGCTAATTCTATATACACACAGGTACATACAAACATAAATATATACACAAATGCATATGAATGCAAGCATATACACACACCTATATATATTTTTTATATATAAATAGATCGGGGTGTGTGTGTGTGTGTGTGTGTGAAAAAAGGACATCCATCATCTTTGCCTTGGCTCACCTTGTCTGTGGGTAGGTGGTCTTGAAACACCTGAGCATTATACACACCCAGCAGCAGTTTTCACTAACTGACAGTCCAGCAGGAGGAAGGAGACTTCTAACCCTCAACTACTCAGTTAGGGCAGACTTCAGAGATACTATTTATGGCCCCCAGGGTTGGAGGGAGGTGTCTGTGAGGAAGATAGGGAAAGGAGGAGGAATGGAGAGAGAGGGAGAGGTAGAAAGATTCCATGGTTACTTAAACCACAGTTTAACCTTAGGGATCGTGCTCTACGGAAAGAGGAAATATGTGGTGTGGAAAAGAGGGCTGCTCACGTTTAAGTCGGTGTTTTCACCAACTCTTCCATGCAAGAACAGTCCTATCTTGAGACATCAGGTAAAAGCAATGAAAGTGAGTGGTAGAAACAAAAATTCAATAGCCTGTCGGCTCCAAGGAGCCCTGCGGACATAGTGGTTAAGCATTTGGTTGCTAACCAAAATGTCAGCAGTTGGAATCCACCAGCTGCTCCTTGGAAACCCTATGGGGAAATTCTACTCTGTAATTAGGGTCGCTCTGAGGCGGAATCAACGCGACGACAACGGGTTTGGTGTTCTCAGGTCATCTCCAAACCTTTTTATATAGCATCAGTAAACAACGTTTAACATACACCCCTGTGTTAATACACCAAAACCAAGCCAAACCCAGTGCCGTCGAGTCGATTCCGACTCATAAAATACACCATGTAGATGACAAAAATAGCCACAAACAGACCTTTTAAAAGATGATCGTATCCAGTATTTTCTTCTCACACCTCATGGATCTCCAAGTGGAACATCAACTTCCACTACGGACCTCATGGTCCATTAGGTGGCGCTCTGCGCCATATTTATAGAGCCACAGGCAGCTTCTGCTTAGACACTAGGGAAATTAAGGAAAAGACATCCTTTTAACCTTAAATGTAAGCAGCAGCTCTAGCTGTCGGGAAGTAAGGGACTGACATTCCATCTGCCCTCTGCCCATTAAAAAAAAAAAATTTTTTTATCTCTACCTAAATCTTAAATTTTTAATCTACCCCAGTGTTCTTCTCCAAGTTGTCCTCACATTGTAGCCCTGACCAGAACTGCCGGTTCTAAATAGCTAAACCATATCCCTCAAAAATAGTGCAATTAGTGGAAAGATATTTGAGTTTAAGGCAGCTCCCCACAGAAAGGTAAAGGTGGATTGGCCGTATCTAGGAGGCACGGGCTTTCTTTGCTGAAGTGGTCCCTGTACTGACAGTCTTTGGTGTCCCAAAAGAAGATGAGGTACTTCTCAAACTGCACTCTGCAGACCAGCTGCTTCAGAAATGCAGATTTCTGGGGCCCAGAGATTAGGATCTCTGGTATGGGGGCCTGGAATCTGCATTGTCTGCAGGCTTCTTAGATGATTCCAGTTCTCAGTAGAGTTGGAGACCAACTAGAGAGGTGGCCACGCCTGGGCTGGTTCAAAGAGTTGGGTTCAGTTCTTAGTGGGGCCATTTACTTTTTCTGTGACCTTGGGCAGCTGACTTAACCTCTCTGATCCTACCTTCATTTCTGAGTTAACCTGTCATCTTTAAGATGCAGCTGCTAATGCCAGCCTTGTAGAGATGATGTGAAAATTTAATGGAATAAATGGAGCATTTAACTCGCATTTGCTCTTCCTCCTCCACCCCCCATTTGATAACATTGTCCGAGTACCAGTGACTTCATCTTGTACCCTTCTTTCTAAGAGTCTCCTCACTCTCGTGCTGCTCTGTCAATTCCTTTGTGGACCTGCCCTCATGGCTAGGAGCCACACTTGGGATTATTCTCCTCCCCATTCGGAACATGTGTACTGTGTTCTGTTCTCTTAGGTTTCCTCTTCAGGAAAGTTAATCATCTCACAAATTAATCCATCATGATGTGTTAATGGGCAGCAGTAATGTGTTAAAATTGTTCTTGACAGGTTCCAAATTAACTGAGGATTTCAATTATGATGCCTCAATCCAAAGGCAACTAAATTGTGGGAAATGCAGGCCTAGGAGAGAGGTGTAGGCATCATAGACCTTTTTATGTAATGCATATCACCCAGTCACACAGTCCTGCTTGGTGGACCTCCATTTGGATTTTGCCCAGGGGTGATTTCAGGGCAATAGACTAGTTCTGACTCTCAAATGAGTCAAGAAATTTTCTTAGCAGTGTCATCCCTGTGGACGATGGTTCTTAGATATGGGTTCAGGGAGATGCTACTGCAAACTTCTACTGCTCAAGATGCCAACTCATGCAGTCCAGTATTTCCAAAGCCCCTAAAATCGACCATCCTCTGCATTGCTCCCTACCACCCCCATGAGAAGGAAAGCAGTCATGTGAAGTCCCAGTTGATTGTCTGTCTGGCTTCACTCGGGAGTTGCCACTGCCAGAAGAACATTAAGAGTCATTTCTGTCTGTATAAGCAACTGCTCACCTCACTCTGCCCACTGGTGGGCTCTAGAGATGTCTGGAAACCGCCATGAGGCCAACAGAACTTCCTCTTCCCCTCCAGACCTTATCAGACTGTTTCTGGAGATTGCTTGTTATGAGACTCCTCAATCATTTTAACTCTGGGCTTTCCAAAAAACATTTAATTAATATAAATCACCAAAAGAGAGAATGGATAAACATAAGAAGAAATAAAACCACTAAAATGTCATTGCAAGTACGTTAGAAATCAATTACAACCTGAGATTAGGGTAATCTAAAAGGAAGAACAGCCAAGACAAATCCAGTTTCTTAAATCATATGCTTGCTTAGTTGAGATGAGTAGAAAGAAAATGAATTTAAATGGGGAAAAAGGTCCAACTTGTGTCACCCAAGGAAGTTCTCACCGAGCTGATTATAGAAGGCCATATTCACTGAAGCAGGTGGGGACTTACTCCGTGTGTGTGTGTGTGTGTGTGAGAGAGAGAGAGAGAGACAGAGATCTGTTTTAAACCAAAAGTATACAGAAAACCACCTCATCCAAACAGAAGAACCCACCTGCAACAACGGCTGCTTTCGTTTTATATTTGTGTGTTACACAAGGATTGCTGTGGGTGTCTAGAGCAAAAAAGAAAACCAAGAGAGATAAGGAGGCAAAAGATGAAAGCTGGGAAGAAAATAAAATCTAAAACAAGTGAAACTGCCCCATAGTAATTTCATTCTCACCACCGTGGATGGTTCCTACAGTCACCAGGGCTTTCCCCCAACAATCGCATTATGGGTTTGAGACTTTGTCTTTCTTTTTAACCATTCGCCTTCGCTGTGCTTGTCTGTTGGCTGGCCTCATGTTCTCGTTCACTACATTAACTCAGTGAAATGAGTTTATTTTTTGTCCTGGTGTTCTCTAAAGCCCATCTCTTTTGAGTCCCCCTCTGTCATGTTCTTTGGTTGTTTCCCTCCCACATTGCCATCTGTATTTCAGAAGATACAAATAGTTCCCAGTGTTCCTTAGAGCCAAGGGCTCAAACTTCCAGCAAATGCAACTGGTAGAGTGTCCCATAACTAAGCACTCCTGGGGTCTGGCACTTCAACACGCCAAGGAGGGGCACACTCCCACGATGTGTCTAATAATCTTCTCCAGAACCAGTGCTCTCTGATCACTTTAGCACAAGCAGAAGAGCAGAGCATAAATTGAACCTCATCCTCACCCTCGTTTTAAAAGCAGGCTATAAATACCTAGCAGGAGGGCAAACTAATTCTCTCATTCACCCTGAATAAGGATGAGATGGAGGAAGCAAACACAAATCATGTTTTATGGGAAAACAAAGACCTCATAGAAAAGAAGAGTATGTGGCCTTGCAATTCCCACCAAAGCTTCTTTAGAGATTGAGGACCAAGGTGCCCATATTCTAAGCTCATTACATCCTCTCCCATGCTGTATATCCCCTGACCACATTAAAGAGACCAGCTGGACCTACAAGAGTGTCCTAACAGATAGAGATACAAGTAGACGTCAGGTTGGGGCCAAGAGAACCTGGCTCAGGAACGGGGCTATGGTAGACTCATTCTCTCCTCTCCAAGGCTTTTTCTTAGCTATAACCTTTGTCCTTCCCAATGCCCCTCTCTGCATGGATCCTAAAAATGCCCAAGTCTACCTGAGGTACAGTATCTACCTGAGGAGGAAGGACACACCCTCATCAGGTCCAGAACATTTCTTTCATGAAATAGGGAATTGGGTGGGTTTCAAACTTTAAACTCATGGAGACTTAGACCCAGTTAGAAGTATGTGTTCTTAAGAATGCCCTGGCTCTTTCTGTTGTTGTTGCATACTCAAGCTGAAGTTCAAGACTGAAATTTTCTCAATGTTAAGGTTCAGGGTTGAAAGGGGCCAGGGGCCAAGACTTGATGGAGAAATGGAATTTAAAAAGAATCTGATAGTTCCCCAGGAGCAGAGCCAACCGGGGCAGGGGGGGCGGTCAGCAGAGGAGCAATGTACATTCAGTGCTTTATGGGGGACTTGGCAGTCATGCTCTCCTGGTAGCCTGAGCTGGTAGTTCTTGATCTGAGCCACCTATGTACCCCACAGAGGGCTCACAGAAAGTTAAAAGAGTGATTTGTCAAGATTACAAAGGAATTCAATTAAAGCCATCTGTTGATGTGCTTTTGGTTATTTTCCTACAATAAACCACTGTACTGTGGTTTCGAAGGGTATTTTCAGTTTCTCTTCCGCTTGATCCATTTCAAAAGATGTTTGAGTTGTCTTCAAGTGATTTATGGTTTACAAATTACCAAAATAACTTAAACTTTTTGTATTTATGTGTTTTAATAGAAGAAAATTTATGATGATCAGAAGTCAAATGTTTATGAAACCATCTGTTTTCACTGAATAGGAAAACATCTATTAAGCACAATCAAGCTTACAGAAATTGTTGAAGAGTTGATGCTAGCAACTTAAATTATCTCTCTATTCATTTCAGAGATTAAATTGGGAAATTGTGACCTTTATTAATTAGATAAATGATTTCAGGAAATAATTCATATACTATGTATTTAAAGCTATTCTTCTTACATGGTTAGGTGCTGTCGAGTTGGTGCCAACTCATAGTGACCCTATGTACAACATCCTCACAATCGTTGCTATGTTTGAGCCCATTGTTTCAGCCACTGTGTCAATCTATCTTGTCAAAGGTCTTCCTCTTTTTCGATGACCCTCTACCTTACCAAGCATGATGTCCTTCTCCAGAGACTGGTCCATCCTAATAACATGTCCAAAGTATGTGAGAAGAAGTCTTGCCACCCTTGCTTCCAAGGAACATTCTGGCTGTACTTCTTCCAAGAGAGATTTCTTCTGTCAGTCCATGGTATATTCCACGTCCTTTTCTGCATCTGGCTTGAATTTCAGGCAGTTCCCTGTTGATGTACTGCTGCAACCATTTTAAAACTAGTCTTAAAGTAAAACCTTTGGCATTTCCATACAAGAGGAAGGAAGGATGTCATTGCTGATGTTAGATGGATCCTGGCTGAAAGCAGAGAATGCCACAAAGATGTTTACCTGTGTTTTATTGAGTATGCAAAGGCATTCAACTGCGTGGATCATATCAACTTACAGATATCGCTGAGAAGAATGAGAATTCCAGAACAATTAATTGTGCTCATGAGATGCCTGTACATAGACCAAGAGGCAGTCATTCAAACAGAACAAGGGGATACTGCGTGTTTAAAGTCAGGAATGGTGTGGGTCAGGGTTGTATCCTTTCACCATACTTATTCAGTCTGTATGCTAAGCAAATAATCCGAGACGCTGGACTATATGAAGAACGGGGCATCAGGATTGGAGGAAGACTCATTAACGACCTGTGTCATGCACATGACACAATCTTGCTTGCTGAAAGTGAAGAGGACTTGAAGCACTTACTGATGAAGATCTAAGACCGCAGCCTTCAGTATGGATTACACCTCAACACAAAGAAAACAAAAATCCTCACAACTGGACCAATAAGCAACATAACGATAAACAGAGAAAAGACTGAAGTTGTTAAAGGATTTAATTTTACTTGGATCCACAATCAACGCCCATGAAAGCAGCAGTCAAGAAATCAAAAGATGCATTCCATTGGGCAAATCTGCTGCAAAAGACCTTTTTAAAGCATTCAAAGGCAAAGATGTCACCTTGAAGACTAAGGTGTGCCTGACCCAAGCCATGATGTTTTCAGTCGCCTCGTATGCACACAAAAGCTGGACAATGAATAAGGAAGACCAAAGAAGAATTGAAGCCTTTGAATTATGGTGTTGGTGAAGAATACTGAATATACCATGGACTGCCAGAAGTATGAAAAAATCTGTCTTGGAAGAAGTACAGCCAGAATGCTCCTTAGATGAAAGGATGGTGAGACTTTGTCTCATATACTTTGGACATGTCATCTGGAGGGACCAGTCCCTGGAGAAGGACACTGTGCTTGGCAAAATAGTGTCAGTGAAAAAGAGGAAGACCCTCAATGAAATGGATTGACACAGTGGCTGCAACAATGGGTTCAAGCATAACAACGATTATGAGGATGGCATAGGACCGGGCAGTGTTTCATTCCGTTGTACATACGGTCGCTATGAGTCGGAGCTGACTCAACAGCACCTAACAACCACAGAAAGCAATTGCCCCAAGACTGAAACCCAGGCACAGTTTTCCGATGATACAAACAAATCTGTAGATTATTTCTCTCATGAAGTAGAGGGAATTGGTCGGGTTTCAAACTTTATACTCATGGAGATTTGTACCCAATTGGAAGTATGTGTGTCTCAAAAATATGCTAGTTCTTTTTGTTGTTTTTGAGTACTAAAGCTGAAGTCCAAAACTGAAACTTTCTCAATATTGAAGTCTGTAAACCTCTGTTTCTCCCGCCCAAACCAAAAAAAAAAGGAAAGGAATCCATATAATTTTCAGTCCTGCCTGATAACTAACTAAATAAATGCTCTTGACATCCTCCTTGAGGGTTGACAATCAAAACCATTTAATGTTGGTGGGTCAAGATCTCAGGTAATTACAAGTATGTTGTGTTAGTCAACTAAGTAGTTTGAAAGATCATTGGATGAGATACTGTTACTTTGGATACAGCACTTTACAGTGCAGATAAAAATATGAGTAGATAAATTATCATCAAAGTTAAAGAGCATCACTTTATAGCAACACAGATAATTTTCTTTTTTATCCTTTGGTAGGTATATCATGTCTTGTGGTGGTAAAGACGTCTCTCACTATCTCCTCATGGACTCCAGCAGCAGGTCCAAGGAAAAAGAGCAAGCAGTACCAAAGAAGCAGCCACTTGCCTGTGCCAACACTTGGCCTGCACAGAAGGAGACTTTAGATGATGCAATTGGTTGAGAAGTGAGTTAACTGTTTGTTTGGGTTTTTATTTCTCTCAACTAACTATGGTACACATTGGTGCTGTATAGACAGAGCCTGGGCATTTTTTCCCTATTTCTGCACACACCAGTACTTATTAAGAGTAGAAGCATGGTTCTTCTCAATTTCGTGATTGCGTGTATATTTACTACTCACATTTACAGGAGAATCAGAGCCCCGTGTCCTCTACTTGCCGCCTTTCTCCCAATATATTTTATACAAGAGCTACAGAGAGAGACTCAAGTGCAAGAAGAGACGTAGACACATAAGAAGGAAGATTCGGATGCATAGGTAAATCCCATCTTTCCAACTCCTTTGTCTGACTGTGGTGACTCCCCTCTGATACAGGCAATCCCAGCTCTTGGAGAATTTCAAAACACTCTTGGTGAGAAATTGATGCGAGAATCTAGGCATCTAAATGTCTCCTTGGCTAGCTAGGTCGTCACATTTTGCAAAGAACAGCTAGACTGTCTCTTTGAACACTTGACTATAGGCCACGTGATTGTCTGTGGCCAAGGCATTTTTCAGACACTGCCAGAAGTATGGGTGAGCCTGTGGATTTGTTGGCCACTCAAGAACGGAACTCCCACAGAGTCTTTTCCGGAGCTGGAGAAACTTGGATTTCTGAAGAGGTTTCTCAAGGAATATCAAGATAATCACATCCACTTTTTCATCTATGAGCCTCTGATGGGAAAGGTAAAATGCTATCTTGAAGTTCTCAGTCTTTGCATACTTGTCTGTCATCACAAACACAGTCTTTTTGCTCAGCTGTATGCTCTGGGAAAGATTTTCCAGAACTGGCTGCCCTGGTAACCAGTCCCTTTCCTCAAGACATAAATTAAAATGTTTCTCTCTTGGGTCTTCCAATTTGGCCACCAGTTCATCCAAAACCCATTCTGTCACAGCTGGATCTTTAGTGTCGTACACAATGAAAGCATCATAACAAGAATCTGGTGATATCAAACGCCGATACCCCTTTATCTTGGCCTTGCAGAAATAGTAACTATACCACACATCCCAGAAATAGAGGTGGCTTGCTGTTGTAACCACCATCAGAAAGAGAGCAATAGATATGGAAAATGAATACAGAATCAGGTTAGTCAGATCTAACTCACAGGTGTACAGATCCAGGGAGACCACACTTTGGCCCCTGTGTGCTCCTGGCCCCACACAAGTCACATCAGTGGCCAGGTAAGGAATAGTGACCTCTGTATGGTTAACCCACCAGACAAACCACACAGCATCACAGGTACACAGAAACCGATTATGGTGTAAAAGCAACAGCTCCAGATTGTTGAGGACATTTTCTGGAAAGCTAGTCTTTTGGATAATCTGGATTTTATTTGAGCTGAGGTCCAGATATCGCAGCTGAAAAGCACCTTGTAGAAAATATTTTGTCAGACGCCTGATTTGATTATTCTTAAGAATCAGTTTCTTGAGGCTACTGGAACAGTTGGCTAATCTCTCAGGGACAGTCTTCAACTGGTTATTGCTGAGGTCCAAAGTTTCCAGATTCTTCAGAACTTCAAGTCTTCCCCAATTAAAAGACTTGAGCCCATTTTTGGCTAAGGAGAGGGTCTTTAAATTTGGAGGCATACCATCAAAAACTCCAGGAGGCAGGAAACTCAGGGAATTTTCAGAGATGTCTAATTCCTCTAAGTTTTGCAGGTTCTTGAAGAATTGTAAGTATCTGTTATCACCATCCTTCCAAAAAACATTCAAGTAGTTTCCTCTGAATTCCAGAGTTTTAAGAGAATTGCTCTCCATGGTCCTGCTGGAGGAGGTAGAGATGCCATTGTTGTTCATCATCAGTTTCTTCAGAACATTTAGGTTCTTGGTAAAGTTTAGCATGTGAGTAAGTCCTTCTGATTGGAAATAATGGCCGTTACTACTTATATCCAGAACTTCTAGGTTGCGTAGCCCCTCAAATGCTGTTGAGTGGAGTAAATCAAGTCGGTTGTTAGAAAAGTCCAAATATTTCAACTCCACTAGAGGCTGGAGTTCACTGCCATTAAGAGTTTGGCTAATTGAATTTCCTGACAAGTTTAAGCATTTAAGGAAGGAAAGATGTTGAAAATCAGAGGACTTAATAAAAAATATATTATTTTTACTTAGGTCCAGGGTCTGCCCATACATATTGCAATTTTCATTAAAGGGCAAAACAGGAGTCTCTTTGTATTTGAACCTGCAACTTCTTGCATAGTCATCGTATCTAAAATAGTGTCCAGTTTCGAGGACCTGGGGTCCATAACTGTCTACAGAAGTTCTGGAATTAGGGCAGAAGCCAACATCACTTGAGTCTCCTGAAGGTGATATTTTGTTCATTGAAAGATCTATGAATTTCAACCTTTCGAATTGTTTAAATATGCTGAGGTCAGCAACTTTTATAAAGTTAGTGCCAAGATCAAGAACTTCAAGATAGGGAAGACTCTGTAAAGGAAAGAGGTTAAGGCTTTTCAGCTCTTTAAAGACATACCCTTTGATCCGCAAAACTCTCAGGTTTCTCAGTGAAGAAAATTCATTTGATAGATTCATATGTGCATGATAGACCTGAAGTTCATAATTGAAAGACAGATCCAGTTGGACAAGGTTGGGAAGAAAATGCAAAAATTTGGCATCTCCAATTTCTTTGGCCAAGAAGTTTTGGGAAAGGTCTAGCTCCTCAAGTTTTTTAATGTTTTGAAACAATCTTTTAGGCACATGCTGAAGTGAGTTACTATGCAGGCGTAAAACTCTTAATTCTAGTAATGCATCAAAAGCATTTACATGGATCTGTAGGGGAGAATTATTTTCACAGGGTGTACAAGGAAATGGGACATTATAACAACGAGGGCAATTTCCACTTAGGTCAAGATGTTTCAGTTGGTTGAGGTTATTAAAATCATGTTCTTCAATTTTCGTGATAATGTTGTTGTAAAGATAGAGTTCAGTTAAAGTAGATGGCAACACAGTGGGGACAGCTGTGATATTGTTATCTTTTAGGGACAGCACTTTCAAATTCTTCAGGCTTAGGAAGGCATCTTTTTCGATTGAAAATGAAACATTACAAGGATTGCGATAATAACAATTTTGGCCCAGGTAGAGTATTTCTATGTTGGCCAGTTCCGTTAAATTCTCTTTCATTATGGAAAAGATGGTGTTGGCCTCAAGGCTCAGCAGTTTTAAGCCGGCAGGAAGACCTTGAGGTATCTCCAGAAGTTGGTTTCCATCTAGGTAAAGGGCTTTTAAAGAAGTGAGTCTACTAAAGCTTTTGGGCTTAATCTGCAGCCCCCTGGTGCAAATGTTGTCTTTCGGCCCCAGTCGAATAGGTACACAGTTGCATCTGAAATCAATTTCTACCAGATGTTCCAGCCTGCGGAAGGAGGCTGGTGAGATGGCCGGTATGTGGTTAATGGTGAGGGTGAGGTTGGTGGCATTGGTGGGAATACCTCCAGGAATTTCCATCAGATGCTTGTCTGTGCAGTCCACGATCACATGAGCCTTTGGAACATCCACCGTAACTTCACAGGGCAGAGTTTTAGGAAACCATATAGCCCCAAGGGGTTTGGAAATTAGGACCACATTCAAAAGGATAAGAAATAGTCTATTCAGTGTGCGCATCCAAAACACCTGAAAGATCAAGAAAGAACAAATTACCATTCTGAAGTATTCCACAAATCAGAATTCAACATTCTCATTTGCTGCCTCTCTTTTGCTGTGTTTTTAAATAAACAATTTAGGTATTGTTCTCGACTGACTAAACAGCACCTCTACCTCAGGACTGTATTTATCAGTTACTGAGGTTTGGAATAATTCAGTTACATGTTTAGCTTTTAGCATCTTAGCTTTTCAGGCGGTTACGTAGTTTTTAAGGTGGTAGAAGCAGCATTTTCCTACTGTTACTTAGAATGCTACAATGGAAGAGCCATTGTTTGGCTGCCAAAATTTAAAATTTGGGGGGTTAAGGAAGGTTAAAATGCAAATACACTTGGGAAGAATAACACATCAAAACTTTAGTACAACAGATGTTTGCTTGTTAAGCCTTCCCTGGTACACGTTACAAGTCTTTCAGAATATTCAAGCTTGATGATATTCTAAGTAGTATGATAAAGAAGGCCCATTGTCTCCATTTTATAGATAAAGGCATAGCTCAGTGATACTAGCTGATTTGCTAAAGGTCATCCAACTAGTAAATGACATTTGACTATCAAAGATACACTCCTGCCATTTTGTCACTGCCATTCTATCAGCTGGCTCTCCTCATGGATTGATGATTTGATGATCATCCCCAAGATGATTTCAAGATGAGCATTCTCCCTGCACAATGGGTTCACACTGTAAGTGTATTTGGAGAGGAGAGAGTGAGTCAGGGCACTGCCTGGGTGACCTGTAATCAAGGCAACTATATAATTGATCCAACAGGATACTTCTGAGAGTGAAAGGTGGAGGA
The DNA here is from genome assembly GCF_024166365.1 of Elephas maximus indicus. NCBI lineage: Eukaryota > Metazoa > Chordata > Mammalia > Proboscidea > Elephantidae > Elephas > Elephas maximus. The sequence goes on from NC_064846.1 coordinate 167,035,601, forward strand.
GCTGTTAATAATTATGCCCAGACAACAGGCATAAACTGAGACTCAATCAGGCAAAGCAGGATGTATGGGCTTCTAAAATCTAATGGCAAACATTGGGCATCCCGGATTAGCATGAGAGACTGGGACGCTGGGGAGAAAGATCTTACAAGGGAATATGGGAAGCACTGAAGGGCTTTGCTAGTATCACCATATTACCTTGAACCACTTGAACTTTTTCCCTACCTTAGAAAAATAAAAAAAAAAACCTTAGAGGGTGGTTTAATCATAGACTTGCTTTCAAGTCTCAGGGTTTCCATCAATATTTCACTCACGAATACTGTTTTTAGTTTAACTGATGCTTATAAATGGAATGATACAGCTGTGCCTCTACAGCAGGCTTCTGGCTTGGCTGATGTTTTTGTCCTTCCATTTGACTGGGTCAACCAATCATGCTGGTATCTAATAAACGAAATTCTTACTTCCCTTAATCCTTCTAATAGAAAAGAAATAAGCAAAATTTCCCTTGGTTTTCTTTTCTCTAGTGCAAGACAGCTCAGAATGATGTCAAAGAGCTTGTTCACACATCTTTACATACCTAAAGTTTGTTGGAGTTAGAGGTACAAAATTGTCTTTTTTTTTTTCACTTTCACCACCTTTTCTTCCTCCCCATCATTAAATCCATTCACTGAGCCTAGTTGACCTCCTTCATTGTCCTTCCTCCAACTTTGGCCCACTCCAAAGCCTCATCCTTGTCCCCAGACTCTTTCTCTCTAATCCATCCTATATATCAAGCATCCCAAACACTAATGACTAATCAGTCATTACCTCACTCTGAAATCTTTAAAATGGTTTCCATTTTCTTTTAAAAATTTTTTCACAGGATGAATCTAAACTTTTTTTTTTTATCACGGCATCCCAAATCTTCCATAATTTATCTCCTACGTACTTGTCTAGGCTTACCTAACATAACTCCCCCTGACTTGCAAGTCCATACACTTAGAATACTCTTCCCTATCATCTCCATCCATCAGAACTCCAGATATCTCTTGAGGCTATCCTTCACAAACCGAATTACTCAGATTCCCAGGAAGACACGGCAGTAGGCCAGGGCTACAGAAAGCCCTTAGAGAAATATGGTATATCTTCCTAAAGCATCAGTCTTACACAAAGATTTAGAGAAAATATTCACCACTCAGGGAGGAGGGGTTGAGAAGAGATGAAGGAAGGGCTGTGGGGGAGGGAGGGGGGGGAGGAGAGAAGTAGAGTGAGTTATTTGTATGGTTCCTGATAATAGGCTCCCAGGCCGCCCTGGATCCCACTCCCAGCTATGCTTCTGTCAGAAGACATCATGGGTTCACAGATCCCACTATCAGAAGGCAATAGGGAATGCTGCTAAGAGTGATATTGTGGACCAGGGAGCCCAGTTATATCTCACAGGGGGCCAACATGGAGAAAGGGCAAGCATGAACCAGGTGTCTTCTTCCCATCCTATTCCCATGAACCTAGATGAGATCCTGGATAGAAGTGGGAGGATCCCTGAATTAACTGAGTTAAAAACATGAAGTGATTGAGACAGAAACAATCAAACTGAGTTTTTCAGGACGTGCCTAGTTTAAGTATTTTTGATGAGGAAATTTCCATTATAGAAAAATAAAATCACACTTAACCAGTGCTGTGATGGTAAGTGTTTAACAACTGGCTTTCCTTCTTCCCTCCAAAATAGCCCTGATTTGTTAAGTCCTAATTTGTAGCATTTGCCAATTTCCATAGTGTAAATACTCCCACTGTGGCCAATTTCGAGCTACCAGTGTGATGTCACTGAGTGCAGAGCTGGGAAGAGACACGCAGAATCGCTCTCATGAGACTGTATGAGCAAGATCCAGGACGCCACCGACTTAAACACATCTGAGACAATGGTTGTGAAAGTTGTAGCCTCTACACACTGACAAATTGTAGAGTAGAATACAAAATTAATCAGAAAGCCTTTTATTTTTTTCTTATTTCTAAAATTTTTCTTGTACCTGTCCATTTTTGTTCTTCAGTGCAACCACCTCCCTAGTCCAATCAGCCATCAGGTCTCACGTGGACTCCTACAATAGATTCCTAACTTGTCTCCCTGATTGCTCTTTTCTACAATTCATTCATTAAACAGCATCAGAAAACTCTTTATAAACATGAATCAGATCGACCACATGGCTTCCTATTACACTTTGGATGGAATCCAAAGTCTTTATCATTGCTTAAAATATCATGCGTGTTCGGACTCTAGCCTACCTCTCTGGCCTTGAACCATCTTTCCCCTCTTTAGGCACACACTAGCCACCTGGCCTGCTTTCTGTTCTGCATCTGAGCCATGTTTGTAACCACCTCAGTCTTGACACTTGCTCTTCCTACTTGCTGAAAATATCTTTCCTCTTCTCTTCCTATGCCCAGATTATCCTCATTCCTTAGGTGTCTCCCCAAGTGACACCTTCTCAGAGAGGCCTCCCTAACCAACCTATCTAAATACCTTTCCATGTAATGAGGGCAGTATCAGTTAATTTATGTAGCACTTACAATATGCCAGGCATTATTTTAAATGCTTGGCATAAATTAATTTATTTAATTCTCACAATAACCCCATGAGGGGGTAATCACAGGTCCTTAATTCTTTATCCAAAATCTTTGGAGCTAGAAATGTTTTAGAATTCAGAATTTTTCAGATTTTAGAAGGTGGTATGCATGTATCCTGTGCTACGTCATACTCCTTTTAGGACCTGGGGCAGCACCCCATAATCAAACACACAAACATTTCTGCAGTGAGGCACAGGCTTGTTCACAGTAAGCAGAATTAAAAAACAAAACAACAACAACAAAAAGCTATCTTATTCAGCTTTGGTCAAGACTCACCTCCAAATGACTTTAGATCATGTAGTGTTTTTAGGACCAAGCTTTCAGTTTGAGGATTTTGGAACTTCAGCCTTCTATTCTTGTTTCCATTAGTCAACTGAGGCACAGAGATGTACTCTTTATTACACCATCTTGCTTTATTTCCTTCATAGCCCTTAGCACACTCAGAAATTATCTTGCTGATTTATGTGCTTATTTGTTTATTGTCTGTTCTGCACCAGACTGTAAGCTCCAAGAGAGTAGGGCCTTACATATTCTCATATAAAACAATGCCTGGCACTTAGTAGGTGCTCCGTTATGTTTTCTAAATACGTGAATGAAAGAAGGAATGCATGAAGGAAAACAAGTAAAGTAAAACATAAGACTTCAAAGAAATTTCTTCTTGGAGGAGGTTCTTCAGGCTATACCCCTGGATTCCTCAGGGGTCATGTTCTGAATCTTCTATGTTCCCAGGCATTCCTTGGGGAGAAGTGAACCGCAGGCTCCACTAGCCTGAGTCCAGCACAACTAGTTGGTGCCTGGCTACCACCAACAACTGCTCTGACAGGGATCACAATAAAGAGTCCCAGACAGAGCTGGAGAAAAATGTAGAACAAAATTCAGATTCACAAAAAAAGACCAGACTTACTGGCCTGACAGAGACTGGAGAAACCCTGAGAGTATGGCTGCTGGACGCCATGCTAACTCAGAACTGAAGCCACTCCCAAAGTCCATCTTTCAGCCAAAGATTAGACAGGCCTATAAAACAAACAATAACACACTCAAAGAACGTGCTTCTTAGTTCAATCAAGTATATGAGGCCAAATGGGCAACACCTGCCCAAAACCAAAGACAAGAAGGCAGGAAGGGACAGGAAAACTGGACGAATGGACACAGGGAAGCCTGGGTGGAAAGGGGGAGAGTGCTGACATATTGCAGGGATTGCAACCAATGTCACAAAACAATTTGTATATAAGTTTTTGAATGATAAACTAATTTGCTCTGTAAACTTGCACCTAAAGCACAATAATTTTTTTTAATGCAATGTGTAAAGACCATTAGCTCTTTCAGCACAAGATGCTGATACTTGAATATATTTATGTATAATTAGGTTAACTATATGTCCTTGGAAACTCTATGGGGCAGTTCTACTCTGTCCTATAGGGTTGTTATGAGTCGGAATCGACTCGATGGCATTGGGTCTGGTTTCTTTTGGTTTATATGTTGTTCTTACTCCATGGGATATTTTCTGATCCTCCCAATTATTTTTATTATACTCACAGACTCCGGAGATTGCTATATGTCTCCCAATATCTTTTCCCCTTTCTCTCATCTTGTAGTGATGGAACCTCCATTTGTAGTTGGGAATATGTCACTCTGAAAAAAGACTACATTTCCCAGACCTACTTGCAAGTAAGTGTGGCCATGTGGCTAAATTCTAGCCAATGTGATGTGAGAGGAAGTGTTGTGTGTAATTTTGGGGAAATGTCCCTTAGGAAAAAAAGAAAAAAATTTTTTTTTAAATGTCCTTAAAGGGAGGGGCTGTTCCCTTTCTTCCTCTCTACTTCCAGCTGGTTTCTTGTTTCAGATGATGCAAATGAGGAAAATGTGGAGCAAAAAGGGAAATGATCTGGGATCCTTGTATGAGCTGATGGAGCAAAGTGGAAATACCAGCTCCAAACTGTTAACTTATAGGAGATTATGAGAAATATTAATATTTTTGTGTTAAAACCTGGTCTGTTGCCATTGAGTCGATTCCGACCCATAGTGACCCTAAGGAACAGAATAGGACTGCCCCATAGGGTTTCCAAGGAGTGGCTGGTGGATTTGAACTGCTGACATTTTGGTTAGCAGCCATGTGACTTAACCACTGCACCACCAGGGCTCCATTTTTATGTTAAGCTGGTGTTAACTGGATTTTTTTTTATTAACTTTTATTGAGCTTCAAGTGAACGTTTACAAATCAAGTCACACTGTCACATATAAGTTTATATACACCTTACTCCGTACTCCCACTTGCTCTCCCGCTAATGAGTCAGCCCTTCCAGTCTCTCCTTTTGTGACAATTTCGCCAGCTTCCCTCTCTCTCTATCCTCCCATCCCCTCTCCAGACAGGAGATGCCAACACAGTCTCAAGTGTTCACCTGATATAATTAGCTCACTCTTCATCAGCATCTCTCTCCTACCCACTGTCCAGTTCCTTTCATGTCTGATGAGTTGTCTTCGGGAATGGTTCCTGTCCTGTGCCAACAGAAGGTTTGGGGACCATGACCGCCGGGATTCCTCTAGTCTCAGTCAGACCATTAAGTATGGTCTTTTTATGAGAATTTGGGGTCTGCAACCCACTGATCTCCTGCTCCCTCAGGGGTCCTCTGCTGTGCTCCCTGTCAGGGCAGTCATGGGTTGTGACCGGGCACCAACTAGTTCTTCTGGTCTCAGGATGATGTAGGTCTCTGGTTCATGTGGCCCTTTCTGTCTCTTGGGCTCTTAGTTGTCGTGTGACCTTGGTGTTCTTCATTTTCCTTTGCTCCAGCTGGGTTGAGACCACTTGATGCATCTTAGATGGCCGCTTGTTAGCATTTAAGACCCCAGACGCCACATTTCCAAGTGGGATGCAGAATGTTTTCATAATAGAATTATTTTGCCAATTGACTTAGAAGTCCCCTTAAACCATGGTCCCCAAACCCCCGCCATTGCTCCGCTGACCTTTGAAGCATTCATTTTATCCTGGAAACTTCTTTGCTTTTGGTCCAGTCCAGTTGAGCTGACCTTCCATGTATTGAGTATTGTCCTTCCCTTCACCTAAAGCAGTTCTTATCAGCTAATTAATCAGTAAAAAAACCCTCTCCCACCCTCCCTCCCTCTCCTCCTCGTAACCACAAAACTATGTGTTCTTCTCAGTTTATACTATTTCTCAAGATCTTTTAATAGTGGTCTTATACAATATTTGTCCTTTTGCCTCTGACTAATTTCGCTCAGCATAATCCCTTCCAGGTTCCTCCATGTTATGAAATGTTTCACAGATTCGTCACTGTTCTTTATCGATGCGCAGTATTCCATTGTGTGAATATACCACAATTTATTTAACCATTCATCCGTTGATGGACACCTTGGTTGCTTCCAGCTTTTTGCTATTGTAAACAGAGCTGCAATAAACATGGGTGTGCATATATCCGTTTGTGTGAAGGCTCTTATTTCTCTAGGGTATATTCCGAGGAGTGGGATTTCTGGGTTGTATGGTAGTTCTAACTGTTTAAGATAACGCCAGATAGATTTCCAAAGTGGTTGTACCATTTTCCATTCCCACCAGCAGTGTATAAGAGTTCCAATCTCTCCGCAGCCTCTCCAACATTTATTATTTGGTGTTTTTTGGATTAATGCCAGCCTTGTTGGAGTGAGATGGAATCTCATCGTAGTTTTAATTTGCATTTCTCTAATGGCTAATGATCGAGAGCGTTTTCTCATGTATCTGTTAGCTGCCTGAATATCTTCTTTAGTGAAGTGTGTGTTCATATCCTTTGCCCACGTCTTAATTGGGTTGTTTGTCTTTTTGTGGTTGAGTTTTGACAGAATCATGTAGATTTTAGAGATCAGGCGCTGGTCGGAGATGTCATAGCTGAAAATTCTTTCCCAGTCTGTAGGTGGTTTTTTACTCTTTTGGTGAAGTCTTTAGATGAGCATAGGTGTTTGATTTTTAGGAGCTCCCAGGTATCTGGTTTCTCTTCGTCATTTTTGGTAATGTTTTGTATTCTGTTTATGCCTTGTATTAGGGCTCCTAAGGTTGTCCCTATTTTTTCTTCCATGATCTTTATCGTTTTAGTCTTTATGTTTAGGTCTTTGATCCACTTGGAGTTAGTTTTTGTGCATGGTGTGAGGTATGGGTCCTGTGTCATTTTTTTGCAAATGGATATCCAGTTATGCCAGTACCATTTGTTAAAAAGACTATCTTTTCCCCAATTAACTGACACTGGGCCTTTGTCAAATATCAGCTGCTCATATGTGGATGGATTTATCTCTGCGTTCTCAATTCTGTTCCATTGGTCTATGTGTCTGTTGTTGTACCAGTACCAGGCTGTTTTGACTACTGTGGCTGTATAATAGGTTCTGAAATCAGGTAGAGTGAGGCCTCCCACTTTCTTCTTCTTTTTCAGTAATGCTTTGCTTATCCAAGGCTTCTTTCCCTTCCATATGAAGTTGGTGATTTGTTTCTCTATCACCTTAAAAAATGACATTGGAATTTGGATCGGAAGTGCATTGTATGTATAGATGGCTTTTGGTAGAATAGACATTTTTACTATGTTAAGTCTTCCTATCCATGAGCAAGGTATGTTTTTCCACTTAAGTATGTCCTTTTTAATTTCTTGTAGTAGAACTTTGTAGTTTTCTTCGTATAGGCCTTTTACATCCTTGGTAAGATTTATTCCTAAGTATTTTATCTTCTTGGGGGCTACTGTGAATGGTATTGATTTGGTTATTTCCTCTTCGATGTTCTTGTTGTTGATGTAGAGGAATCCAAGTGATTTTTGTATGTTTATCTTATAACCTGAGACTCTTCCAAACTCTTCTATTAGTTTCAGTAGTTTTCTGGAGGATTCCTTGGGGTTTTCTGTGTATAAGATCATGCCATCTGCAAATAGAGATAATTTTACTTCCTCTTTGCCAATCCAGATGCCCTTTATTTCTTTGTCTAGCCTAATTGTTCTGGCTAGGACTTCTAGCACAATGTTGAATAAGAGCGGTGATAAAGGGCATCCTTGTCTGGGTCCCATTCTCAAGGGAAATGCTTTCAGGCTCTGTCCATTTAGAGTGATATTGGCTGTTGGCTTTGCATAGATGCCCTTTATTATGTTGAGGAATTTTCCTTCAATTGCTATTTTGGTGAGAGTTTTTATCATAAATGGGTGTTGGACTTTGTCAAATGCCTTTTCTGCATCAATTGATAAGATCATGTGGTTTTTGTCTTTTGTTTTATTTATATGGTGGATTACATTAATGGTTTTTCTAATATTAAACCAGCCTTGCATACCTGGTATAAATCTCACTTGGTCGTGGTGAATTATTTGTTTGATATGTTGTTGAATTCTACTGGCTAGAATTTTGTTGAGGATTTTTGCATCTATGTTCATGAGGGATATAGGTCTATAATTTTCTTTTTTTGTGATGTCTTTACCTGGTTTTGGTATCAGAGAGATGGTGGCTTCATAGAATGAGTTGGGTAGTATTCCGTCATTTTCTATGCTTTGAAATACTTTTAGTAGTAGTGGTGTTATCTCTTCTCTGAAAGTTTGGTAGAACTCTGCAGTATAGCCATCCGGGCCAGGGCTTTTTTTTGTTGGGAGTTTTTTGATTACTGTTTCAATCTCTCTTTTTGTTATGGGTCTATTTAGTTGTTCTACTTCTGATTGTGTTAGTTTAGGTAGGTAGTGTTTTTCCAGGAATTCATCCATTTCTTCTAGGTTTTCAAATTTGTTAGAGTACAATTTTTCATAATAATCCGATATGATTCTTTTAATTTCAGTTGGGTCTGTTGTGATGTGGCCCTTCTGGTTTCGTATTCGGGTTATTTGTTTCCTTTCCTGTATTTCTTTAGTCAGTCTAGCCAATGGTTTATCAATTTTGTTAATTTTTTCAAAGAACCAACTTTTGGCTTTGTTAATTCTTTCACTTGTTTTTCTGTTCTCTAATTTAGTTCAGCTCTAATTTTTATTATTTGTTTTCTTCTGGTGCCTGATGGGTTCTTTTGTTGCTCACTTTCTATTTGTTCAAGTTGTAGGGACAGTTCTCTGATTTGGGCTCTTTCTTCTTTTTGTATGTGTGCATTTATCGATATAAATTGGCCTCTGAGCACTGCTTTTGCTGTGTCCCAGAGGTTTTGATAGGAAGTATTTTCATTCTCGTTGCATTCTATGGATTTCCTTATTCCCTCCTTAATGTCTTCTATAACCCAGTCTTTTTTCAGGAGGTATTCTTCAGTTTCCAAGTATTTGATTTCTTTTCCCTAGTTTTTCTGTTATGGATTTCTACTTTTATTGCCTTGTGGTCTGAGAAGATGCTCTGTAATATTTCGATGTTTTGGATTCTGCAAAGGTTTGTTTTATGACCTAATATGTGATCTATTCTAGAGAATGTTCCATGTGTGCTAGAAAAAAAAGTATACTTTGCAGCAGTTGAGTGGAGAGTTCTGTATAAGTCAATGAGGTCAAGTTGGTTGATTGTTGTAATTAGGTCTTCCGTGTCTCTATTGAGCTTCTTACTGGAAGTCCTGTCCTTCTCCGAAAGTGGTGTGTTGAAGTCTCCTACTATAATTGTGGAGGTGTCTATCTCACTTTTCAGTTCTGTTAAAATTTGTTTTATGTATCTTGCAGCCCTGTCATTGGGTGCATAAATATTTAATATGGTTATGTCTTCCTGATCAATTGTCCCTTTTATCATTATGTAATGTCCTTCTTTATCCTTTGTGGTGGATTTAAGTTTAAAGTCTATTTTGTGAGAAATTAATATTGCTTCTCTGCTTCTTTTTTGCTTATTGTTTGCTTGATATATTTTTTTCCATTCTTTGAGTTTTAGTTTGTTTGTGTCTCTAAGTCTAAGGTGTGTCTCTCGTAGGCAGCATACAGATGGATTCTGTTTCTTTATCCAGTCTGAGACTCTCTGTCTCTTTATTGGTGCATTTAGTCCATTTACATTCAGTGTAATTATAGATAAGTGTTTAGTGTTGTCATTTTGATGTCTTTTTATGTGTGTTGTTGACAATTTCATTTTTCTACTTACTTTTTTGTGCTGAGACGTTTTTCTTTGTAAATTGTGAGATTCTTATTTTCATAGTATTTGACTTTATGTTTGTTGAGTCGTTATGTTTTTCTTGGCTTTTATTTTGAGTTATGGAGTTGTTATACCTCTTTGTGGTTACCTTAATATTTACCCCTATTTTTCGAAGTAAAAACCTAACTTGTATTGTCCTATATCGCCTTGTATCCCTCTCCATATGGCAGTTCTATGCCGCCTGTATTTAGTCCCTCTTTTTGATTATTGTGATCTTTTACATATTGACTTCAATGATTCCCTGTTTTGAGCATTTTGTTTTTAATTAATCTTAATTTGTTTTTGTGATTTCCCTATTTGAGTTGATATCAGGATGTTCTGTTCTGTGACCTTGTGTTGTGCTGGTATCTGATATTATTGGTTTTCTGACCAAACAATTTCCTTTAGTATTTCTTGTAGCTTTGGTTTGGTTTTTGCAAATTCTCTAAGCTTGTGTTTATCTGTAAATATCCTAATTTCGCCTTCATATTTCAGAGAGAGTTTTGCTGGATATATGATCCTTGGCTGGCAGTTTTTCTCCTTCAGTGCTCTGTATATGTCATCCCATTGCCTTCTTGCCTGCATGGTTTCTGCTGAGTAGTCTGAACTTATTCTTATTGATTCCTTGAAGGAGACCTTTCTTTTATCCCTGGCTGCTTTTAAAATTTTCTGTTTATCTTTGGTTTTGGCGAGTTTGATGATAATATGTCTTGGTGTTTTTCTTTTTGGATCAATCTTAACTGGGGTTCGATGAACATCTTGGATGGATATCCTTTCGTCTTTCATGATGTCAGGGAAGTTTTCTGTCAGCAGATCTTCAACTATTTTCTCTGTGTTTTATGTCCTCCCTCCCTGTTCTGGGACTCCAATCACTCGCAAGTTATCCTTCTTGATAGAGTCCGACATGATTCTTAGGGTTTCTTCATTTTTTTTTAAATTCTTTTATCTGATTTTTTTTCAGCTATGTTGGTGTTAATTCCCTGGTCCTCCAGATTTCCCAGTCTGCATTCTAATTGCTCGAGTCTGCTCCTCTGACTTCCTATTGCGTTGTCTAATTCTGTAATTTTATTGTTAATCTTTTGGATTTCTGCATGCTCTCTCTATGGATTCTTGCAACTCGTTAACTTTTCCACTATGTTCTTGAATAATCTTTTTGAGTTCTTCAATTGTTTTATCAGTGTGTTCCTTGGCTTTTTCTGCAGTTTGCCTTATTTCATTTCTGATGTCATCCCTGATGTCTTGAAGCATTCTGTAAATTAGTTTTTTATATTCTGTATCTGGTAATTCCAGGATTGTATCTTCATTTGGGAAAGATTTTGATTCTTTTGTTTGGGGGGTTGTAGAAGCTGTCATGGTCTGCTTCTTTATGTGGTTTGATATCGACTGCTGTCTCTGAGCCATGATATAGTAGTGATTTATTCTATATTTGCTCACTGAGTCTTATCTTGTTTTGTTTTCTTTCAATATATGTGGATGGGCTACTAGATTGTGCTGTCTTGTTTGTTGTAGCCCTTGACTTACTTATGACCTATTACCAGCTGGTTTGGGCTGTTGCCAGATATATATGCCTGAGTCTATTCACTCTTCTTGAGTAGAATCTGATTTTGGGTCATCAAGTGTGTGCTGCACCCTAATACCTATCCACCTCGAGAAGTAGTGGTGATAGTTGTGTGCACCAGATTCTATTAGCAGCTGGGGTTCACACTCCAGGGGGGGCAGGATGCTGACAGGCTTCCCCCAAGTGTCAGTGAGGTAGGTGTGTCTCTATTCCTATAGCACCTTGGTGGGAGGGCTCTGCAGCTGTACCTTAGGCCCCCAATGCAAGTACCTCTCCTGATTGGTAGGTGTCACCCTCTTTAGACCCCTAAGGCAAGAGGCTAGGTGGTCTGGGGGAAGCTTCAGCCCTCAGTTCCCTGTTGTGGGTCAGTTAGGGCTCTGTTGAATAAGCAGAGATATGAGACCTGGGAAACTTGTTTTTCCAGTAAATCCGCTAAAAAAAAAATGCAGTCAGATCCCTATCAGAACTGCCTTTGCATTATTACAGCCACCTTGTTCCCTGTAAGGATGAAAGCCCGAGATTTGGATCATATATGCTTGGCTGCAGCTGGTTCTGTGTTTTTAGTCCAATTAGGGTAGTATTTTTGGTCCCTGGGTTTTTTGTGGTTGCTTCTCTCAGGCCGGAAGAATGGGTTAGGAAAAGACCAAAAAAAAAAAAAAAAAAAAAGGGAAAAGCAAAGCTGCAGAGCCGAAGCCGTTCTCCCTCTGGCTCAGGAAATTCCAATGTTAATGAAGCCACCAGGAAGGGAAGGGGAGGGTTCAGAAAAACAGGAGAGAGTACACCCTGGAATAAAGCCAAAGTTGCTTATCTTGCTTGGGATGACTATTTTATCTGAGATTCCCGAGGGGCATGTTGCCTATGTGTGCTGGCTGTGTGGAGATTGTCCCCGAGGGTCTGGCCCGTTGAAGCTGCGGTCAGATCCTCCGCTGCCAATCCAAAGCCTAGCGTCAAGGTTCCCCTGCTGGGACGCTGCACTCCCAGCTCCAAAATCAGTCGCTGCCTCCCGGGGACTTCTCGTCCCGCCAGCCGCGTCTCCGCACCGCCCGGAGGACTGGATGGGCCCCCTCCAGGGGTTAGTTCAGGGGAGTAGGGCTGCGCCCTGTGTTTGCACCGTCACAAGATGTTGTGTTCAGCTCCCCTGGGCCCAGTCCAAACCCGGCGCCAAGGTTCCCCGGCTGGGACGCTGCACTCCCGACTCCAAAACCAGTCACTGCCTCCCGGGACTTCTCCTCCCACCAGCCGCATTGCCACGCCACCCACGTGGACTGACTGGGCCCCTTCCTGGGGTCAGTTCAGGGGGGTAGGGCTGCGCCCCGTGTTTGCCCGGTCACAAGATGTTGTAGTCAGCTCCCCTGCACCCAGTCCTAAGCCCGGTGCCAAGGTTACCTGACTGGGACGCTGGCTCCAGGCTCCGAAAACAGTCGCTGCTTCCCTGTAGTTGTTCGTTCTCCGTCTCTGTCACTCAGGTCAACTCTTTAAATCTGTGTTTGTTGTTCAGGGTTCATAGATTGTCATGTATGTGATCGATTCACTTGGTTTTCCAAGTCTATGCTGCAAGAGGGATCCGAGGTAGCGTCTACCTAGTCAGCCATCTTGGCCCCGCTTTCCTTAACTGGATTTTTTTATGGTGTGAAACCAAGCCTACTTTTAACCAGTGTAGAATGTGGAACTTGAAAATAAGTTGCTGCCTGTTATGGATGGGATTGTGTATCCCAAAATGTGCTGTAAGTCCTAACCCCCAAACCTGTGTCAAGGCTCCAGGAATTGACAGGATACCAGTTGAGGTGTTTCAACAGTCAGATGCAGTGCTGGAAGCACTTGCTCATCTATGCCAAGAAATTTGGAAGTCAACTACCTGGCCAACCGACTGGAAGAGATCCATATTTGTACCCATTCCAAAGAAAGGTGATCCAACAGAATATGGAAATTATCGAACAATATCATTAATATCACCAAAAAAACCAAACCCCCTGCCGTCAAGTCGATTCTGACTCATAGCGACCCTATAGGACAGAGTAGAACTTCCCCATAGAGTTTCCAAGGGGCACCTGGCGGTTTCGAACTGCAGACCTCTTGGTTAGCAGCCATAGCACTTAACCACTACACCACCAGGGTTTCCCATTAATATTACACACAAGTAAAATTTTGCTGAAAATCATTCAAAGGCAGTTATAACAGTACATCAGCAGGGAACTGCCAGAAATTCAAGCCTGATTCAGAAAAGGACATGGAAAAAGGGATATCATTCCTGATGTCAGATGGATCTTGGCTGAAAGCAGAGAATACCAGAAAGATGTTTACCTGTGTTTTATTGACTATGCAAAGGTTTTTGACTGTGTGAATCGTAAGGAACTATGGGTAACATTGTGAAGAATGGGAATTCCAGAACACTTAATTGTGCTCATGAGGAACCTGTACATAGATCAAGAGGCAGTTGTTCGGACAGAACAAGGCAATACCGTGTGGTTTAAAGTCAGGAAAGGTGTGTGTCAGGGTTGAATCCTTTCACCATACTTGTTCAATCTGTATGCTGAGCAAATAATCTGAGAAACTGGACCATATGAAGAAGAACAGGGCATCAGGATTGGAGGAAGACTCACTAACAACCTGCATTATGCAGATGACACAACTTTGCTTGCTGAAAATGAAGAGGACTTGAAGCACTTATTGATGAAGATAGAAGACATAAAGAAAAGAAAAATCCTCACAACTGGATCAATAAGCAACATCGTGATAAGCAGAGAAAAGATTGAAGTTGTTAAGGACTTCATTTTACTTGGATCTACAATCAATGCCCATGAAAGCAGCAGTCAAGAAATCAAAGGGGAGGTGGAGCCAAGATGCCAGAATAGACAGATGCTTCTTGCGAGCCCTCTTTACAACAAAGACCTGAAAAAGCAAGTGAAACGAGTGTTATTTATGATAAGCTAGGAGCCCTGAGCATCAAAGGCAAGCTTAGAAAATGAACTGAGGGGCAGGGGGAGGAAGAGACGGTTCAGAAGTGGAGAGGAGTTACCGGACCTGAATCATGGGGAGCCCTCAGGCACCGTTCCCAGAGGGGCGGCTGCGGCAGGCTGGTACTAGCGTTCAGCCACAATTTCCTCAGGGAGAAGGAGCCAGCCACACAGCCTACTCACACCTCTGGAACCAGAGAAGAAAGGTGCTCTCGGCAAAAGCTAAGTAATTGCATATATTTTACCGTGCACCCACCCCCACAAGCCGGCTTCAGCAGCTAAATTCTCTGGGCCTGAGATAGGCCCTGTTGAGCACCTAGAGCCATCCTCCTGGCCTTGGAAAAGGAAAAAATTTGCAATTGGGGAAAAAGATAATTTGCCGGCTCCACTAACCAGGGGAGCTCAGCACAGAAGCAGCTCCTGTCCAGGCATAAATGGTCCGTGGACTTTGAGTACCTTTCCCCTCTGCATGGACCTGTGTGGGCCTATTTCAGGAGAATAGGCCCTTATTGGCAGACCCCAACCATTTCAGCTGTGTGGCAGAGAGGTGGGTGTTTGATGTTTGACATTGCTTTGCCTATTAAACAGGTCCTCACCTACCCATATCAGGGGTCTAAGGACTGGTAGCTCCACTCAGGTCACCCAGCCACCCGTGACAGGGGTTCAAGGATAACTGGTACCTCCCAGTCCTTACAACCAAAAATATTTGGTGCCCATGGTCCGCCTGCAGAACCCACCCACTTGTATGCTCTAAGGATCAGGGACACGCTTTCCTCAGAGACACGTGGGGGACGATTCTCAGCCCCCATCTTGTTCAGAGTGTAACCCCCTGCTGCAACCAGATACCGGTATCTACACCAATCACCCCTGCCCCTCTAAGACTGTAGGACAGAGCCTGTACCACACACTTGATGATCAGCTACCTGGACACCTGAGCTGAATTCATACAAGAAAAGTGAATAGACTTCTAGACTGATATACCTGATAACAACTCTAGCCATCTGGGGACAGGACATCAGAGCTCCAAAGGCAAAAATAACCTAGCTCACTCAAGCAACCCATTTAGGCATATCAAAACAAAACACAGCAAGAAGCTGTGACACAGTAAGCAGACATAAAATAAACTAATGCAATAACTTATAGATGGCTCGGAGACAACAGTTAGTATGGTCACATAAAGAAACAGACCATGATCGCCTCAACAAGCTTTCAAAACAAAGAATCAAGGGATCTTTTAGATGAACGTACATTCCTGGAACTACCAGAGGCAGAATACAAAAGATTAATATGCAGAACGCTTCAAGACATCAGGAAGGAAATGAAGCAATACACAGAAAAAGCCAAGGAACACACAGATAAAGCAATTGAAGAAATTAAAAAGATTATTCAGGAACATAATGAAAAATTTAATGAGCTGGAAAAATCTGTAGACAGACAGCAATCAGAAATTCAGAAGATTAACAATAAAATTACAGACGTATACAACTCAGTAGAAAGTCAGAGGAGCAGAACTGAGCAAGGGGAAGGCAGAATTTCTGAACTTGAAGATAAATCACTTGGCACTAATATATTTGAAGAAAAATCAGATAAAAGAATTTTAAAAGATGAAGAAACATTAAGAATCATGTGGGGCTCTATCAAGAGAAATAACCTACGAGTGATTGGAGTACCAGAACAGGGAAGGATAAGAGAAAATACAGAGAGAATTGTTGAAGATTTGTTGACATAAAACTTCCCTGCTATCGTGAAAGATGAGACGATATGTATCCAAGATGCTGACCAAACTCCACATAAGGTAGATGTTAAAAGAAAGTCACCAAGACATATTATAATCAAACTTGCCAAAACCAAAGATAAAGAGAGAATTTTAAGAGCAGCGAGGGATAAATGAAAAGTCACCTACAAAGGAGAGCCAATAGGAATAAACTTGGACTACTTGGCAGAAACCATGCAGGCAAGAAGGCAATGGGATGACTTATTTAAAAAAATTGAAGGAAAAAAATTGCCAGCAAGAATCATATATCAGCAAACCTGTCTCTTAAATATGAAGGTGAAATTAGGACATTTCCAGATAAACAGAAGTTTAGGGAATTCATAAAAACCAAACCAAAACTACAAGAAATACTAAAGGGAGTTCTTTGGTTAGAAAATCAATAATATCAGGTATCAGCCCAAGATTAGAACACTGGGCAGAGCAACCAGAAGTCAACCCAGACAGGGAAATAAAAAAAAAAAAAAAACAAAGCAAGATTGAAAAAAACACTCAAAACAGGGCAACAGCGATGTTATTATGTAAGAGAAGACAACAATAAAAAGGGACTAAGAAATGTAGTCATAGATCTTCCATATGGAGAAGAAGATAAGGCGATACAAAGAAATAAAAGTTAGGTTTAAATTTAGAAAAATAGAGGTAACCACAAAGGAGACAAACTATCCTACTCATCAAAATAAAACACAAGAAAAAGATAGAGACTCAGCAGAAACAAAATCAACAACAACGAATATGAGGAAAGGACAATATATAAAGATAATCTACTCAGCACATAAAATTAAGTGGGAAAAAGAAACTGTCAACAACACACAAAAAAAGACATCAAAATGATAGCACAAAATTCATACCTATCCATAATTACCCTGAATGTAAATGGACTAAATGCACCAATACAGAGACAGAGAGTGGCAGAATGGGTTAAAAAACAAGATCCATCTATATGCTGCCTACAAGAGACACACCTTAGACTTACAGACACAAACAAACTAAAACTCAAAGGAAGGAAAAAATATATCAAGCAAACAGCAATCAAAAAAGAGCAGGACTGGCAATATTAATTTCTGACAAAATAGAACTTTAAAGTTAAATCCATTATAAAGGATAAGGAAGGACACTATATAATGATTAAAGGGACAATATACCAGGAAGATATAACCATATTAAATATTTATGCACCCAATGACAGGGCTGCAAGATACATAAAACAAACTCTATCAGCATTGAAAAGTGATATAGACAGCTCCACAATAATAGTAGGAGACTTCAACACACCACTTTCAGAGGACAGGACATCCAGAAAGAAGCTTAATAAAGACACGGAAGATCTAAATGCCACAATCAACCAACTTGACCTCGTAGACATATACAGAACACTCCACCCAACAGCAACCAGGTAGACTTCCTTTTCTAGTGCACATGGAACATTCTCTAAAATAGACCACATATTAGGTCATAAAGCAAGCCTTAGCAGAATCCAAAACACTGAAATATTACAAAGCATCTTCTCTGACCATAAGGCCATAAAAGTGGAAATCAATAACAGGAAAAGCAGGGAAAAGAAATCAAACACTTGAAAACTGAACAATACCCTGCTCAAAAAAGACTGGATTATAGAAGACATTAAGGATGGAATAAGGAAATTCAGAGAATCCAATGAGAATGAAAACACTTCCTGTCAGAACCTTTGGGACACAGCGAAAGCGGTGCTCAGAGGTCAATTTATGTCAATAAATGCACACATCCAAAAAGAAGAAAGGGCCAAAATCAAAGAATTATCCATACAACTTGAGCAAATAGAAAAAAAGCAACAAAAGAAGCCCTCAGGCACCAGAAGAAAACAAATAATAAAAATTAGAGCAGAACTAAATGAAATAGAAAACAGAAAAACAATTGACAGAATTAACAAGACCAAAAGCTGGTTCTTTGAAAAAATCAACAAAATTGATAAACCACTGGCCAAACTGACAAAAGAAAAACAGGAGAGGCAGCAAATAACCCAAATAAGAAATGAGATGGGTGATATTACAACAGACCCAACTGAAATTCAAAGAATTGTATCAAATTACTATGAAAAGTTGTACTCTGACAAATTTGAAAACCTAGAAGAAATGGATGAATTCCTAGAAACACACTGCCTACCTAAACTAACACAAACAGAGGTAGAACAACTAAATAGACCCATAACAAAAGAAGAGATTGATAAGGTAATCAAAAAACTCCCCCCCCCAAAAAAAAGCCCTGGCCCTGACGGCTTCACTGGACGGCTTCAGTGCAGAGTTCTACCAAACTTTCAGAGAAGAGTTAACACCACTACTGCTAAAGGTATTTCAGAGCATAGAAAAGGATGGAATACTCCCAAGTTCATTTTATGAAGCCACCATATCCCTCATACCAAAACCAGATAAAGACAACACTAAGAAAGAAAATAACAGATCAATATCCCTCATGAACTTAGATGCAAAAATCCTCAGCAAAACTCTGGCCAATAGAATTCAACAACATATCAAAAAAATAATTCACCATGACCAAGTGGGATTCATACCAGGTATGCAGGGATGGTTCAACGTTAGAAAAACAATTAATGCAATCCATCATAGAAATAAAACAAAAGACAAGAATCACATGATTTTATCAATTGATGCAGAAAAGGCATTTGACAAAGTTCAACACTCATCCATGATAAAAACTCTCAGCAAAATAGGAATAGAAGGAAAATTCCTCAACATAATTAAGGGCATTTATACAAAGCCAACAGCCAACAGCATCCTAAATGGAGAGAGCCTGAAAGCATTCCCCTTGAGATCAGGAACCAGACAAAGACGCCCTTTATCACTGTTCTTATTCAACATTGTGCTGGAGGTCCTAGCCAGAGCAATTAGGCTAGATAAAGAAATAAAGGGCATCCAGATCGGCAAGGAAGAAGTAAAAGTATCTCTATTTGCAGATGACATGATCTTATACACAGAAAACCCTAAAGAAAACTACTGAAACTAATAGAAGAGTTCAGCAGAGGATCGGGATAGAAGATAAACATACAAAAATCAGTTGGATTCCTCTACACTAACAAAAAGAACATTGAAGAGGAAATCACCAAATCAATACCATTTACAGTAGCTCCCAAGAAGATAAAATACTTAGGAATAAATCCTACCAGAGATGTAAAAGACTTATACAAAGAAAACTACAAAACACTTCTGCAAGAAACCAAAAGAGACCTACCTAAGTGGAAAAACATACCTTGCTCATGGATAGGAAGACTTAACGTTATAAAAATATCTATTCTACTAAAAGCAATCTACACATTTAATGCAATTCCAATCAAAATCCCAAGGGCATTCTTTAATGAGATGGAGAAACGAATCACCAACTTCATATGGAAGGGAAAGAGGCCCCGGATAAATAAGGCATTACTGAAAAAGAAGAGCAAAGTGGGAGGCCTTACTCTACCTGATTTTAGAACCTATTATACCGCCACAGTAGTCAAAACAGCCTGCTACCGGTACGACAACAGATACATAGTCCAATGGAACAGAATTGAGAATCCAGACATAAATCCATCCACATATGAGCAGCTGATATTTGACAAAGGCCCCAAAACAATTAAATGGAGAAAAGACAGTCTTTGTAACATGGTGCTGGCATAACTGGATATCCATCTGCAAAAAAAATGAAATAAGACCCACACCTCACTCCGTATGCAAAAACGAGCTCAAAATGGATCAGACCTAAATATAAAATCTAAAACGATAAAAATCATGGAAGAAAAAATAGGGACAACACTAGGAGCCCTAATACATGGCATGAACAGTATACAAAACATTACTAACAATGCAGAAGAAAAACTAGATAACTGGGAGCTCCTAAAAATCAAACACCTATGCTCATCCAAAGACTTCACCAAAAGAGTAAAAAGATTACCTACAGACTGGGAAAAAGTTTTTAGCTATGACATTTCCGATCAGTGCCTGATCTCTAAAATCTACATGATACTGCAAAAACTCAACTGCAAAAAGACAAATAACCCATTTAAAAAATGAGCAAAAGAAATGAACAGACACTTCACTAAAGAAGACATTCAGGTAGCTAACAGATACATGAGGAAATGCTCACGATCATTACCCATTAGAGAAATGCAGATCAAAACTACAATGAGATTCCATCTCACTCCAACAAGGCCGGCATTAATCCAAAAAACAGAAGGTAATAAATGTTGGAGAGGTTGTGGAGAGATTGGAATTTAAAAAGGTACAACCACTTTGGAAATCAATTTGGCGCTTCCTTAAAAAGCTAGAAATAGAATTACCGTGCGATCCAGCAATCCCACTCCTTGGAATATATCCTAGAGAGATAAGAGCCTTTACACAAACAGATATATGCACACCTATGTTCATTGCAGCACTGTTTACCATAGCAAAAAATGGAAGCAACCAAGGTGCCCATCGATGGATGAATGGGTAAATAAATTATGGTATATTCACAGGATGGAATACTATGCATCGATAAAGAACAGTGATGAATCTGTGAAACATTTCATAACATGGAGGAATCTGAAAGGTATTTAAAAAACGAGTGAAATCAGCCAGTTGCAAAAGGACAAATATTGTATAAGACCACTGTTATAAGAACTCAAGAAATAGTTTAAACAGAGAAGAAAATATTCTTTGATGGTTATGAGAGGGGGGAGGGAGAGTGGGTGAGAGAGGAGTATTCACTGATTAGATAGTAGATAAGAACTACTTTAGGTGACAGGAAAGACAACACACAGCACAGGAGAGGTCAGCACAACTGGACTAAACCAAAAGCAAAGAAGTTTCTTGAATAAACTGAATTCTTTGAAGGCCAGTGTAGCAGAGGCGGGGGTTTGAGGACCATGGTTTCAGGGGACATCTAGTCAATTGGTGTAATAAAATCTATTAAGAAAACATTTTTGCATCCCACTTTGGAGAGTGGCGTCTGGGGTCTTAAAAACGCCAGCCAGCGGCCATCTAAGATGCATCGATTGGTCTCAACCCACCTGGATCAAGGAAGAATGAAGAACACCAAGGACACAAGGTAATTACAAGCCTAAGAGACAGAAAGGGCCACGTAAACCAGAGACTACATTAGCCTGAGACCAGAAGAACTAGATGGTGCTCGGCTACAACCAATGACTGCCCTGACAGGGAACACAACAGAGAACCCCTGAGGGAGCAGGAGAGCAGTGGGATGCAGACCCCAAATTCTCATAAAAAGGCCAGACTTAATGGTCTGACTGAGAATAGAAGGACCCCGGTGGTCATGGCCCCCAGACCTTCTGTTGGCCCAGGACAGAAACCATTCCCAAAGCCAACTCTTCCGACATGGATTGGACTGGACAATGGGTTGGAGAGGGATGCTGGTGAGGAGTGAGCTTCTTGGATCAGGTGGACACTTGAGACTATGTTGGCATCTCCTGCCTGGAGGGGAGATGAGAGGGTGGAGGGGGTTAGAAGCTGGTGAAATGGACATGAAAAGAGAGAGTGGAGGGAGGGAGCAGGCTGTCTCATTAGGGGGAGAGGAATTGGGAGTATGTAGCAAGGTGTATATAAGTTTTTGTGTGAGAGACTGACTTGATTTGTAAACTTTCACTTAAAGCACAATAAAAAAAAAGAAATCAAAGGTTATATTGTATTAGGCAAATCTGCTGCAAAAGATCTCTTTAAAGTGTTAAAAAGCAAAGATGTCACTTTAAGGACTAAGGTGGGCCTGACCCAAGCATGGTGTTTTCAATCACTTCATATGCATGTGAAAGCTGGAAATGAATAAGGAAGACCAAGGAAGAATTGATGTCTTTGAATTATGGTGCTGGTGAAGAATATTGAATATACCGTGAACTGCCAAAAGAACGGACAAATCTGTCTTGGAAGAAGTACAACCAGAATGCTCCTTAGAAGGGAGGGTGGCTAGACTTTGTCTCATGTACTTTGGACATGTTTTCAGGAGGGATTAGTCCCTAGAGAAGGACATCATGCTTGGTAAAGCAGAGGGTCAGTGAAAAAGACAGATTGACACAGTGGCTGCAACAATGGGCTCAAGCATAGCAACAATTGTGAACATGGCACAGGACCTGGCAGTGTTTCATTCTGTTGTACATAGGGTCGCTATGGGTTGGAATTGACTGGACAGCACCAAACAGCAACAAACATACCTGTGGTTATAATCCCTTTTGGGAATGAGTTGTCTTTGTTATGTTAATGAGACAGTGTTAGTGTATAGTGCGTCTTAAGTCAATCTCTTTTGAGATATAAAATGATTAAACAAGCAAGTGAGCAAGCAGAGGTGGGGGATGATAGATGCCATGCCACATGAAGATCACCGAGGAGCCAAAGGAATAGAAGTTGAAGAGGCAAGGACTTTCCCCTAGAACCAACAGAGAAAAAAAAACCTTCCCCTAGAGCTGGCACCTTGATTTTAGACTTCTAGCTTCCTAAACAGTGAGAAAATAAATTTCTGTTTGTTAAAGCCACCCACTTGCAGTATTTCTGTTATAGCAGCACTAGATAACTAAGGCACTGCCCGTGAGAGAACCTAAAGTATGTAGCATTGATGTACTTAGGCTGTGGGCAACAAAGACTCAAATATTGGAGGCTGGAAAGCTGGTTACCCGTGTTATACCATTGCAAGACAGTTGATAAAATTATCACCTGTGCTACTTTGGAGGCCAGAATATGTGGCAAATGTGACTTTACTCTTAGGGGGACATGGTTGGCAGTATCCATAATGATGATGTATGTTTGCGCCTTCTTACTGTTTTCAACAAAGGCTTATAAAAGAAATGAACTAGAGCTGAAATGAGCCAGTCTGTAAACAGGGATGGAAGGAAATACAGCTTTGCTGAGAGATTTTCCCTGTCTGCTGCCCTGAACCCTGTTAATTAAGAGTTCCTTAATTTGGGGCCTCGCCGGGTTGAAAAGGCCAACCGCTTTACTCTAGTCGAAAGCAGATGTAATGGGTAGAGGCAAAGTAGCAGCCTAAAGTGGAAATAAGAGTGTGCCCACATGCATTTTTCAAGCACTTTCCATTAGGCATTTTCTAGCAGACAATGAAAGCCAGTCTGGGGCAACAATCTGATTAAGAGTGTGGCCTTCCGTTTGACTCAGACAGCCTCTGGGTTGTTGTACTAAATTGAGAGAGAGCAACATTGACAGAACTCTTTAGACTTAAAGTTATCAAGAGCTGCTCCGTCTAATACGATTGCCACTAGTCCCATGTGGCTAGTTAAATTAAAATTAATTATAAGTCCATGAAATAAAAAATTGACTTTTTCAGTCATACCAGCCGCATTTTAAGTGCACAAATGCCACGAGTCTAGTGTTTACTGCATTTAACAGTGCAGACACAGAACATTTGCGTCATCCCAGAAAGTTCTATTAGCCAGTGTTCGTCTAGACCAGGCGTCGGCAAGCTTTTCTCTAAAGGACCCGATAGTAAATATTTTAGGCAAATTCGAGGATATTATGTAGGTACTTGTATAACCATTGTAGAGCCCTGGTGGTGCAGTGGTTAAGCATTCAGCTGCTAACCAAAAGGTTGGCAGTTCAAATCTACCCGCTGCACCTTGGAAACTCTATGGAGCAGTTCTCCTCTGTCCTATAGGGTCGCTATGAGTCGGAATTGACTGGACGGCGATGGGTTTGGGCTTGGTATATAACCATTTGTTACATAAATGAGCCAAAGATGGCCTCTGTGTATTGCCCACAAGTTGTTTACTTCTTCGTAACAAGCTGAAGCCCGTTAGCCTCCCCACCCAAAAAAAAAAAAAAAAATCAGCGCCAAACTCGTCTGTACACTTTAAATTGTTCTAAAAATAGCTCCAGTAAGCAGATTTTTAGCCACTTAGAGTTTGTCTGCTTTACAAACCCCTCAAAACTGTGCCCAACATCTGGTAGCCCTAGATAAGATAAATCGCTGTAGCTATAAGGACCTCCAGCTTTGCTGGTCCTCCAGAGCTCTCTGACCCAGCGACTCCCCACCTTGCTCACTTTCCTCTGGCAGACTTTCTGTTGCGGGAGACCACCGCCTGCATGCCACTGTCCGTCCGTTGGCCCCAGTAAATAGCTTGTTGAGCAATGCTGCTACCTCATGGTCATATCTTTTTCTTTGATCAGCCCCGATTTAAAATGTAGCTAGTTAAAAATTTAAAAATCATTCTTAGTTCACAGGCCTTACAAAAAGAGGTAGTGGGAGAGTTTTAGCCCACAGGCGGTAGTTTGCCAACTCCTGGTCTAAAAACAGAAGACTGTGTTATACTTCTGCATGAAATTAACTCTAAACACACTCCAAGACTACTAAGCGTTAGGAGTTGTATTACCTGCAAAACCTGTAAGTCCGTTCATATGTCACTATTTTCAATCAATCATACCTATTAAATTATTTAATCTGTATCTCAATTCTTCCACAATCAACGCCCATGGAAGCAGCAGTCAATAAGTCAAATGACACATTACTTTGGGCAAATCTGCTCCAAAAGACTTCTTTAAAGTGTTAAAAAGCAAAAATATTACTTTGAGGATTAAGGTGCGCCTGACCCAAGCCACAGTATTTTCAATCGCCTCATATGCAGGAGAAAGCTGGAAAATGAATAATGAAGACTGAAGAAGAATTGATACATTTGAATTATGTTGTTGTTAAAGAATATTGAATATAACGTGGACTGCCAGAAGAAGAAACAAATCTGTCTTAGAAGTACAGCCAGAATGCTCCTTAGAAGTTAAGATGGCAAGATTTCATCTCACGTACTTTGGACATATTATCAGGAAGGACCAGCCCCTGGAGACAGACATCATGCCTGGCAAAGTAGAGGATCAGCGAAAAAGAGGAAGACCCTCAATGAGATGGATTGACACAGTGGCTGCAACAATGGGCTCAAGAACAGCAACAATTGTGAGGATGGTGCAGGACTGGGCAGTGGCTTGTTCTGTTGTACATGGTGTCGCAATGAGTCGAAACTGATTCATCGGCACCTAACAACAACATCTCAATTCTAAGAAAAAGTTCCATTTATAATGAAGAAAGTGAAGTGCAGAAGTTAAATAACTTGTCCACCCACCTATCAGCAGCTGATATTTGACAAAGGCCCAAAGTTCATTAAATGGGGGGAAGACAGCCTCTTTAACAAATGATGCTGGCATAACTGGATATCCAGCTGCAAAAAAACAAAAATAAAACCCATACCTCACACCATGTACAAAAACTAACTCAAAATGGATCAAAGACCTAAATATAAAATCTAAAACAATAAAGATCATGGAAGAAAAAATAGGGACAATGCTAGGAGCCCTAATACATGGCATAAACAGAGTACAAACCATAACTAACAATGTACAAACACCAGAAGAGAAACTAGATAACTGGGAGCTCCTAAAAATCACACACTTATGTTCATCAAACGACTTCACCGAAAGAGTAAAAAGACAACCTACAGACTGGGAAAAAAGATTTTGGCTATGACATATCCAATAAGGATCTAATCTCTAAAATCTACAAGATACTACAATACCTCAAAAACAAAAAAGACAACTAACTCAATTTAAAAAATGGGCAAATGAGTGTGCTTCTTAGCTCAAGTGAACACATAAGACTATGTGGGCAGCTCCTGCCTGGAGGTGAGATGAGAAGGCAGAGGGGGACAGGAGCTGGTTGAATGGACACGGGAAATACAGGGTGGAGAAAAGGAGTGTGCTGTCACATTGTAGGGAGAGCAGCTAGGGTCACATAACAATGTGTATGTTTTTGTATGAGAAACTGACTTGAATTGTAAACTTTCACTTAAAGCACAATAAAAAAAAAGAAAAAAATGGGCAAAGGATATGAACAGATACTTCACCAAAGAAGACAGTTAGGCGGCTTACAGATACATGAGGAAATGCTCATGATCGTTAGCCATTACAGAAATGCAAATCAAAACTACAATGAAATACCATCTCACCTCAACAAGGTTGGCACTAATCCCCAAAACACAAAATAATAAATGTTGGGGAGGTTGTGGAGAGACTGAATACTTACGCACTGTTGGTGGGAATGTAAAATGGTACAACCACTTTGGAAATCGATTTGGCACTTTTTTTAAAAAGCTAAATATAGAAGTTCCATACGATCCAGCAATCCCACTCCTTGGAATATATCCTAGAGAAATAAGGGGCCTCACACGAATCGATTTATGCACACCCATTTTCATGGCAGTACTGTTCACAATAGCAAAAAGATGGAAATAACCTAGGTGTCCATCAACAGACGAATAGATAAACAAATTATGGTACATACACACAATGGAATACTATGCAATAATAAAGAACAATGACGAATCCACGAAACATCTCACAACATGGATGAACCTGGAGGGCATTATGCTGAGTGAAATCAGTTGCAAAAGGACAAATATTGTATGAGACCACTATTAAAAAATTCAAGAAAAGGTTTAAACACAGAAGAAAACATTCTTTGATGGTTACAAGTGTGGGGAGGGAGGGAGAGGTGAATTCACTAACTAGATAGTTGGCAAGAATCATCTTAGGTGGAGGGAAGGGCAACACACAGTACAGAAGTCAGCACAACTGGACTAAAGCAAAAGCTAAGAAGTTTCCTGAACACAACCAAACACTTTGAAGGACAGAGTAGCTGGGGCCGGGTTCTGGGGACCATGGTTTTGGGGGACATCTAGGTCAATTGGCATAACGAAATTTATTAAGAAAATGTTCTGCGTCCCACTTTGGTAAGTCTCGTCTAGGGTCTTAAAAGCTTGCGAGCGACCATCTAAATGCATCAATTGGTCCCAACCCACTTGGAGTACAGGAGGACGAAGAACACCAAAGACACAAGGAAAATATTAGGCCAAGAGACAAACCCGTACCTGTTGCCGTTGAGTTGATTCCGGCTCATAGAGACCCTACAGGACAGAGCAGAACTGCCGCATAGAGTTTCCAAGGAGAGGCTGGTGGATTTGAACTGCTGACCTTTTGGTTAGCAGCTGTAGCACTTAACCACTACGCCACCAGGGTTTCCCAAGAGACAAAAGGGACACATAACCCAGAGACTCCATCAGCCTGAGACCAGAAGAACTAGATGGTACCTGGCTACCACCAATGACTGCCCTGACAGGGAACACAGCAGAGAGTCCCTGACGGAGCAGGAAAAAAGTGTGGAGCAGAACTCACATTCACATAAAAAGACCAGACTTAATGGTCTGAGACCAGAGGAACCCCTGGAACTATTGCCCCCAGATGCTCCGTTAGTCCAGAACTGAAACCATCCCTGAACCCAACTCTTCAGACAAAGATTAGACTGAACTACAAAACATAAAATAATACTTGTGAAGAGTGCGGTTCTTAGTTCAAGCAGATACACAAGACCAAATGGGTGGCTCCTGTCCAGAGGCAGGATAAGAAGTCTGGAAGGGACAAGAGCTGGTGGGATGGACACGGGAAACCCGGGGTGGAAAGGGGGAATGTGCTGTCACATTATAGGGATTGCAACTAGTGTCATATAACAATATGTGTACAAATTTTTGTATGAGAAATTAACTTGAGCTGTAAACTTTCAGCTAGAACACAATAAAATAAATAACTTGTCCAAGGCAAGAGCCAGCATTGGGACCCAGGCAAGTGGGATAGAGCTGGCATTCACAGCCACTCTGCTACTATACTGTCTCTCAGCAAGTCTTGGTGTCGACTCACCCATCTTTTCCTCTAGCTGGTAAACACTTTCAGAACCTTCTTTGTCTTTACATGTACCCTATCATTATGATGCCTGCCACATAGGGAGTGCAAGAGAAATGTTTGCTGAATAAATCAAGGCTTTGGCCTTTCTTAAAATCCCCTGGAAGACACACATTAAACTATCACAATTAGTAGAGTTTTCCCAAAGATCGGGTTTTGGCAACGGAATGAGGAGAGACCTGGAGGGCTTGGGGCGCCTAAAGGAAGGATCGAAGGTGGGAAAGTGCCACAGATGAAAAGGAGATGGTGGCAGAGGAAAGAGGAGGGATAGAGCTGCTTTGTTGTTGTTGTTGTTAGGTGTTGTAGAGTTGGTTCTGACTCATAGCCACCCTATGTACAACAGAATGAAACACTGCCAATCCTGCGTCATCCTCACAATCTTTGTTATGCTTGAGCCCATTGTTGCAGCCACTGTGTGTCAGTCCATCTCACTGAGGGTCTTCCTCTACTCTACCAAGCATGATGTCCTTCTCCAGGGAGAGCTGTCTAGGGACTCGTATATAATCCCTTTCCTCAGAAGCTCTGTCTCCTTGAACCTGAAATCCCAGTGACAGCACAGAGTTCATTTGCCTTTCCTGGGAAGAGTCTCAGCCAGGATGGGGCGATCCCTGTGCTATGCTCAGTAGCTGAGTCGAAACCGCACTGGCCTTTGTAATGCCGTGTACCAAAGAGCCCTGAGGCAGGCAGCTCTTGGCTCTGCAAACCTGCTGCCCTGGTATCGGAGATACCAGCAAGTTCGCATTCTAGAATCCATGCTAAAAGGAAGATAACTGCAATGAGAAAGTTTGGCTCTGATTCTCAAGCAGGTGAGGTGGAAAAAAAGAAAAAATGTGACTCGATGAACAAGACTTCCTAAATTTGTTGCTTAAAGAGAAACAGTGCCTTGGAAGCTCCCAAAGTTAAAAGATATTATTGAGAAGGTTTTTTCTTTCTTTTTTTAATGTGAAATATTCCTTTATTCCAAGGGAAATTTCCTTAATTGTGGAAATTTCTACTTCCAAACCTTTGGGATCTACCTTAGCTTCAATTATCATTATTTTAAAACTTAAGAGGTCCTCATGGAGCCAGGTCTAGTTGTTCATTCGATACAAATAACCCACGTTATTTTGGTTTTTTGTTTGTTTGGGCACCCCGCTTAACCATTTCAATTTTAACTTGTGGCGATCCCATGTGTTGCAGAGTAGAGTTGTACTCCATAGGGTTTTCAATGGCTGATTTTTCTTCCAAGAAGGCTCTGGGTGAACTGGGGCCTCCAACCTTTTGGTCCGTAGTGTGGTAACTGCTTACACCACCCAGGAACTCCATTGTTTCGCAAAGATTTCCAAAAGACACGCATCTTTCAGTCATTTGACTTGTAGAATAGCATAGCACAGGCCCGCCTTTGGTAATGAATGACAGCCAGTTACACACGCAAATACTCTGGGTGAATTTCAATGCTCAATTAGGGAGCTAATTACGGTAAAAATGGGAACGGTTGCTTATGTATGCACAGGTGTTTCTATTTTCACGGCAAATCACCCCTTTTTTTTTTAAAACGGAAAATGTAGCCTTCACATTGAAGAGTCATCAGACAATCATTTGTGGTTTTGTTTCTTTATAACAGCCGTCTTTTATTACCTGCTTATAAATGCCAGGTGCTAATTTTTTAATGTAGTCACAGTGTTTATATCCCATCACCAAACACTCTCAATGAACTTGAAAGGTCATATAAGTATTCCCATTTACTGGGGAGGGAGCAGAGCTCAGAGAGGCAATTTCAAAGATTCAAACCCAATTTCAACCAATCATATTCAAATCGCCTCATATAGTTACAGTAAACGCATTTGGTGTAACATGTGTCTGCCATCTTGGTTAGGGAGCCCTAGTGACACAGTAGTTAAGCGCTTGGCTGCTAACCAGAAGGTCAGTGGTTCAAATCCACTAGCCACTCCAAGGCAGAAAGATTACAGCCTTGGAAATCCTATGGGGCAGTTTTACTCTGTCTTATAGGGTCTCTATGAGTTGGAATTGGCTTGACAGCAACGGGTTTGGGTTTTTGCATCTTGGTTAGTTTCCTTTTCAGTTAAATGATTCTTGACATTCTAATTTCTCTATGTTGTGCTTCTTACATTTTTGTGGGGGCGGGTTGTTTGTTTTCATAAGAAAAATTTCCAAGAATTAAAAAAAGGTATATTTATGTTTAAAACGGGACCAGTTAGAATGAAAAAAGAGAGAATGAGACTTTTTGGATGATATATTTCTTATGAATTGCATTTAATGTTCAGCAATGATAAAAACAAAACAAACAAACAAAAAAACAGTTGCCATCGAGTCGACTCTGTCTCATGGCAACTCTATGTGTGTCAGGGTACAACTGTGCTCCACAGGATTTTTAATGGCTGATTTTTTGGAAGTAGATTGCCAGGCCTTTCTTCTGAGGTGCCTGTGGGCGGACTTGAACCTCCAGCCTTTCAGGTAGCAACCAAGCACATTAACCATTTGTACCACCTAGGGACTCCCCAGCAATCATACATTAAGATATTTTATGAATTTATAAATTGAAAGGCATACTAAGGTTTCCTTTCATAATACTTACATACTTATGTATTCTCTCAACAAACACCATTGGGAATGTAGCCTGTGCAAGGCATTGTGCTAGACAAGGTAGGGGAATGATGATAAGTCAAACACCATTCCTGCTTCTGCATTGTCCAGAGCCTGTATAGCTCCTGAGCACAAAACTCTCTGCTGTCAGGGAAATCCAGGGCAGAAAAATAAGAGGTGGCGGGACAGGGCAAAAGTCAGGCCTGAAGGTACTGATGCCTGCCTGCCCTTCAAACCTAAGCTTTAATAAAAAACTCTCCAAAGTCAAAACGTATTGGTGGGGATTGAATTCTGTCCCTCAAAAAAATGTTGAAATTCTAATTTCTGTGCCTGTGAATGTGACCTTGTTTGGGGAAAGGGGGTCTTCCTTTTAAGATGCTATCAGTTAAGTCATATTGGAGTAGGCTGGGTCCTAGTCCTAATCCCTTTTGAGTGGAAACAGAGTCACACACAGGAGAAGGCACCATGTGAAGATACATCTGCAAGCAAAGGAATGCCAAATATTGCCAGCAGCCACCAGAATCAGGAAAGAGACATGAACAGTTTCTCTCTCAGTGCCCCAGAAGGAATCGACATGGACGAGACCATCATTTGTCCTTCTAACCTCTAGAACTGTGAGAAAATACATTCCTGTTCTTTAAAGCCACCCGCCTTATGGTATTTTGTTATAGCAGCCCTAGAAGGCTA
Source organism: Elephas maximus indicus (assembly GCF_024166365.1). NCBI lineage: Eukaryota > Metazoa > Chordata > Mammalia > Proboscidea > Elephantidae > Elephas > Elephas maximus. The sequence continues at coordinate 167,066,534 of NC_064846.1, forward strand.
AGACACGTATGTATCTACTTGGGTGAATTATTTTTATGGCAGAACTCAAGCCCATATTCAGAACTGATTTTTCATGATTTTAGATCCATATTAGAGTCCCACCAGAGATATGATAGAGATATGTAGAGATATGATTGTTGTTGTCGTTAGGTACCATTGAGGTGATTCCGACTCATAGCAACCCTGTGTACAACAGAAAGAAACACAGCTGGGTCCTGCACCATCCTCACAATTGCTGCTCTGCTTGAGCTCATTGTTGCAGCCACTGTGTCAATCCACCTCGTTGAGGGTTTTCCTCTTTTCCGCTGACCCTGTACTCTGCCAAGCATGATGTCCTTCTCCAGGGACTGATCCCTCCTGATAACATGTCTAAAGTATGTGAGAGTAATCTCAACATCCTTGCTTCTAAGGAGCATTCTGGTTGTACTTCTTCCAAGACAGATTTGTTCGTTCTTCTGGCAGTACATGGTATATTCAATATTCTTAGCCAACGCCACAATTCAGAGGCATCAACTCTTCTTTGATCTTCCTTATTCATCGTTCAGCTTCCACATGCATGTGAGGCAATCAAAAACACCATGGCTTGGGTCAGGCCCACCTTAGCCTTCAACGTGACATCTTTGTTTTTTAACACTTTAAAGAGGTCTTTTGCAGCAGATTTGCTCAATGCAATGCCTCTTTTGATTTCTTGATTGCTGCTTCCATAGGTGTTGATTGTGGATCCATAAAATGAAACCCTTGACAACCTCAACCTTTTCTCCGTTTATCATGATGTTGCTTATTGGTCCAGAGATATAATTACTCATAGGAAAAAACATTTACCAAGATGTGTCTAACTTTAGCTTTGCAGGTGGTGTTTTTATCTTCAAAATTTTGCAAGCTTGCAAGATTTATCAATGTAATCTGAGGAGTTAGAAGGACACTTATGCAAGTAGGAACTGTTAGACAAATAGCAAAACTGAAGAAATGCGGTTAAGTGGTTTGGGTCTTGCAAGAATTTAGAGGAAGGCCAAGATTAGCCTGACTTCTCATGTTCATTTATTATGGAAGTTAGTCTCTTAGGAACTTAAAGTCAGATCAGGATCCATCAGCCACTCTGTCTGATGAGGGTTACCGACTGGATTCTTCTAAACCTTGATTTTCTTGTCTACAAAATGTGGGGCTTGAGCTTGCTGATCTCAATGGCCCTTTTCTATTGTGGTTATTCTATGATTCTAAAGATTGGCCCAGAGCCTCCTGAAACTTCATTGTCTGGATCAGCAGTGGGTCTTGGTAGTCCCTGCGAACTGCTGCTCAACAATCTAGTAGGCTGAGACAAATAGTAAATAATAAACACAAAAATATCTAAGAGTAATAAGAAATTATATCAGATGTTAGGTGATAACTGTTATGAAAAAGAAAACATGGGAATTGGGAGTGGGGTTGTGACTACAAATAGTCGAACCACCATGAAACTTTCAAGGATTCCACAGAGGGAAAAACATACACACATACACACAAACAAAAACAAAAAAACTAGCTCATCTTTTATTATAGTAAATACTCTATATCTAAAGATAATTTTTTTTTTTAGTTTTATTCAGCTCTCTGAAATAGTAGGACTGGTAACAAATGGGAAACTACCAAGAGTGGAATACCATGTGCAGTGGGTTGAATTGTGTCCCCTCAAAAGATATGTTGAAGTCCTTACCCCTGATATCTGTGAATGTGACCTTGTTTGGAAATAATAAAGTCTTTGTTAAGATGAGATCATTCTGGATTAGGGTGGGCCCTAAATCCAATGACTGGTATCTTTATAAGAGAAAAGAACAGGAGACTTGGTGACCCAGAGACACAGAGACACACACATCATGTAAAGACGGAGGTAGAAACTGAAGTGATGTAGCTACAAGCCTAGTGTTATGGATTGAATCATGTCCCCCAAAAATGTGTATCAACTTGGCTAGGCTATGATTCCCAGTATTGTGTGAGTGTCTACCATTTTGTGGTCTGATGTGGTTATTCTTTGTGTAAACCTCTATGATGTTAATGAGGCAGGATTAGAGGCAGTTATGTTAATGAGGCAGGACTCCATTTACAGGATTAGGTTGTATCTTGAGTCAATCTCTTTTGAGATATAAAAGAGAGAAGCGAGCAGAGAGGAGAGGGACCTCATTAACACCAAGAAACAAGAGCAAGGAGAATAGGTAGTCCTTTGGAAGCTCCTTGACTGAGGAAGACTGATGACAAGGACCTTTCCCCAGAGCAACAAAGAAAGCCTTCCCCTGGAGCTGACACCCTGAATTCGGACTTGTAGCCTCCTAGACCGTGAGAGAATAAATTTCTCCTTGTTAAAGCCATCCACTTGTGATATTTCTGTTATAGCAGCACTAGGTAACTAAGACACCTAGGAACACCAAGGATAGCCAGCAACCACCAGAAGCTAGGAAAGAGGCATGGAGTGATTCTTCTCCAGAGTCTCCAGAGGGAACCAACCCTGCCGACACCTTGATTTCGGACTTCTGGACTCCTGAACTGTGAGATAATAAATTTCTGTTTCAAGCCATCTAGCTTGTGGTAATTTGTTACAGTAGCCCTAGGACACAAATACTCCATGCATCCCTTAAAAAGAAAGTGGGTCTTTTCCCCTCTGGAGTGAGGGAGAGTGAAAGAGACCAAAGACTCAAGGCAGCAGTGAGTCCAAAGGACTAATGGACTACATGAATTACAGACTACACGACACCAAGACCAGAAGAACTAGATGGTGCCCCGCTACCATTACCAACCGCTCTGACAGGGATCACAACAGAGGGTCCCAGAAAGAGCAGCAGAAAATTGTAGAAGAAACAAATCAAATTCACAAAAAAAGAAAAAAAGACTAGGCTTACTGATCTGACAGAGACTAGAGAAACCCCTGAGACTATGGCCCTAAGATACCCTTCTGACCTGGAAATGAAGCCATTCCCAGATACCACATCCCAGCCAAACAATAGGCAAGCAAGCACATAAGATAAACAATAATACCCGAGAAGAATGTACTCCTTAAAACAATCAATTATAAGATGAGAAGGCAGAAAGGGGTAGATAATCAGGACAAAAGAAAATGATGAAACCAGGTCGGAAATGGGGAGAGTGCTGACACACTGTGGGGAATGAAGCCAAAGTCATGGAGCAATTTATGTACAAATTATTGAATGGGAAACGAATTTGCTCTGTAAACGTTCACCTAAAGCACAATAAAAAAAGAAAAGGAAGTGGTAATGGGTATTGACCTGAAAAACTATTTAAGATATACCGTTGGGTTATAAAGGAGCCTTGGTGACACAGTAGTTAAACCGATTGACTGCTACTGAAAGGTTGGCAGTTTGAAACCACCAGCAGCTCCACTGGAGAAAGATGCGGTAGTCTGCTTGCATAGAAATTTACAGCCTCAGAAATCCTGTGGGGTCACTATGAGTTGGAATTGACTCAACAGCAGTGGGTTTGAGTTAGGTTATAATAATTAATATGTATTTTTAAAGCAGTGTCAAAATAACATATATGGTATGATAGATATACACACACTATATGTGATTATATGTTTGTATTCACAAAGAAAAGCGTGGAAAAACATACAAGAAACTTTTAAGGGCCATTTCTTCTAGGAAATGGTATGAAGGGGGCCTTTAATGGGGAGGGGAGAATGATTTTTACTTTCATGTTATACCCTTTTCTGCTCTTTGACATTTTTTTACAGACAACAAGCATTTTTTTTTATTAAAAAATTTTTTGAAAATAGAATTACAGAGGCACTGATAAAAACTCATCCTAACAATGTCAAAGGAAATTGTGAAAGATGAAAAATTCAACATTTATTGACATTTCCTATGTGCCACATACTTTTCTAGTTGCTTGGGACACATCAGTGGACAAAATAGAAAAGATTTCTGCTCTTCTGGAGCTTACATTCTAGCAGGTTGAGACAGATAGTAAATAATAAACACAAATATATATAAATATAATAAGAAACTACGTTGGATGTTAGATGATAACTGTTAAGGAAAAAGAAAACATAGAGCAAGGTAAAGGGGATCAGGCACTGGGGGTAAGGTTGTGCTTATATGTTGGGTAGTTTGGGTGGGCATCATGGAGAAGCTGATATCTGAGAAAAGACCTGAAGAGATGGAGGAAGTTATCCATGCAGATATGCAAGGGAAAGGCATTGCAGGCAGAGAGAACAGCCTAATGCAAAGGCCCCAAGTTGGAAACGTGCTAGAATATTCCCAAAGTTGACAATGAGGCCAATATGGCTAGAGCAGAGGAGTAGAAGAATAACAGGAAATGAAATTAGAGAGCGAGGGGGCCCAAGCACTTAGGGCCTTGCCCGGCATTCTGAGCATGGTGGTCTCTACCTTGAGCGGATTAGGGATTCCTTGAAAGTTTTTGAATCAAAGAGTGATGTGGTCCAACTTACATTTTAGAAGGATCATGCCGGTTACTGTGTAGAGAATAGACAATAAGGGGTAAGGGTGGAAGCCCAGAGACAAGTTACGAGGCTATTACAGTAATTCAAGCAAAAGACAAAGATGGCAGTGGTGGAGATGGTGAGAACTGGCTAGATACTAGATATATTTTGAAGGTGTAACCAAGTAAAATATGACTTCAAAGTTCCTGGAAGAATGGAGGAGAGGAATTGGAGACAGCAAACATTTCTAGGTTTCCTGCACAGGGGAACAAAGACACAGGACAGTAGTTCACAGGGGCAGTAGAGTCAGGAGAATTTATTTTAGGATGGAAGATATAACAGCATGTTATAATGTTGGTGCAAATGACACACTTAAGGTCATGAGAGCAAAAAAAAATTAATAATAATTATGATGATGTAATGATATAGGAGAGAGAGGGCAGATTGCTGGAGTGTTGACCCTAAGGAGGGGAGCATGGAGGAGACAGTGCACCAGTGACCAGTGGAGAGATTGGCCTTAGCTAGGAAAATAAAACTTTCATTCTTAGTATAACCCATTGCCATCTAGTTGATTCCAACTCATAGCGACCCCATAGGACAGAGCAGAACGGCCCCATAGGGTTTCCAAGGCTGTAATCTTTATAGACGCAGACTGGTGGGTTTGAACCGCTGACCTTACAGTTAGCAGCTGAGTGCTTTAACCACTGCACTACCAGGACTCCTTCATTCTTAGTATAAAGGTTCACGAATCCTTTGATACACCTCCTGTCTTCTTTTGAGCCTGCACAGCCTTTTGACTGTTTTGATGGATAGAATAGCAGAAATAATGTTGCAGGACTTCCAAGGCCAGGATAGGAAAGGTGATAGAGTTCTCTCCTAGTGCTAGCTCTCCCTTGTGCTCTCTTTCCTTGCTTTGGAGTCCTGAGCTGCCATGTAAAGTCTGGCTCCCTTAGCCACCATACTGGACAGACAACATGGAGAGACCCTGTGGAAATAGAGGCATCTGAGGAACCCCAGCTGCTCCAGTCCCCAGCTGTTGAGTCTCCCAGCTCAGGCACCAGACCTGTGAGAGAGTGAGTCTTCAGAATATTCTAGCCCCAGGCCCTCTCTGACTGCAGCCGTGTGAGAGACCCGGTAGGAGAAGAATCTAATTAACTCCGTCAACACTTAATCCCAGAACAGATAACAGAATGTGATTGTCATCATTTCAAGCCATTGCATTCTGAAGTGATTTGTTACCCAGCAACAGGGGGTCCAGTGGGATACAGGGGGTGCAGATGCTGTAGGTAGGTACACAAGGGGGTAGGGAACATACGGAAGCTCTCTTCCAATTGCTTCAGTTTTTTCAGTGACATAGAAAACAAGGTTATCAGCTAAGAGTAAGAGACTGGGAGGAGATGGCAGAGGTTCAAAGGGAGAGGAGAGTAGCAGGGTGGCTCCATAAGGAAGTAGAGTATGATTGCCTGGAAGCAACAGGACAGCCCTCAAAGGAAACAAAACCAAATAAAAATGCTTTCTCTACTCAGTTTGTATTTCCCCTTCCAGTCTTTATCACATATTCTTTGCATAGGCAATATCTGGTTGTACCTAATTATTTTCAGAAAAAGTCTTCACAGAAGGATAATAATCTTGAGACGTGAATATATGAGGCCTGGGGGGCACTTTTTTGTACTGAGTAAAGAGAGGATTTGCTCCTCTCCTGACTTCACACATTTACCCAACCAGCCAACCAACCAACAAACCAACGGACCAGTCAGAAGGCCAAAGACACTGGGCACCTCCTATGGACTACTATGTCCCAGGTTTCAGAGGACAACGGTTCCATGCACTCAGCTCCTCCTTCAATTCATTTTCAAGATCACAAAGCAGAAAAAAACCCAAGTTGCCCAAGTTTCAGAAGAAGTGCTGGCATATGCATTCTTGATGGAAAGAGTTGCTTGGGCCAAGCTGTAGGAACAAGGGAGTTTATGTCATGACAGGGAGCCAGCAGATGGATTAGGCTGGGTTGAACCAGAGATAATGGCTAGAGAATAATGAGAAGAGGACATGGAAGAGGTAAGGAGTTGGGGGCGCAATTGTTGAAAACCCTTGATTTGAACTCACTAACCTTTTGCCCTGTTGTTATGGCACTGGATGATTTGATAACTAGATTTGTACTGTGTGTATCTCCTTGGAGCTAACCAAGAGCTGCAAATAAGGGAAGTTACTTAAGTGCTATTTGTTTTATAGACTGAGCCTCCACTGGGAACTGCCCTAATAGATTTATGACCAAATATCCCCTTTGTATGAATTTTGATGTATTTCTAACTATAGACTAAAGTCTCATTATATAATAACAACAAAAAATGAAGTACATAACACATTACTTTAAAAAGAGAGACTTTTTATCATTTGCTCCCTTCCATTTTAACCCAACAGACTTACTTTCCAAAGTAAAAGCATAAAATGATATAGGGCAGTCTCACATAAATTAGGAATCCCAACAGGCACAAAAGACCATAGGATAGTAAATCTTATTTGACCTTACACCTTATCCCCGTGTTTTCCATAAACCAGGAATCAGAAAACATTTTCTACGTTTACACACAGAAGGAAACAACCTTTGGTGATTATGAGGGAGGGGAGGGATGGGGAGGGAAAAACACGAAGTAGACAATACAAAAAAAAAATCCATTGCCGTAGAGTCGACTCACAGTAACCCCATAGAACTGCCCAGTAGGGTTTCCAAGGAGTGATTGGTGGATTTCAACTGCCAGCCTTTTTTTTTTAGCAGCCCAAGCTCTTAACACTGAGCCACCAGGGCTCCGTAGATACCTTTGGCGAAAGGTAAGACAGTACACGATACTGGGGAAGTCAGCACAACTTGACCAAGGCAAAGTCATAGAAGCTTCATGTTGTTGTTGTTAAGTACCGTAGAGTTGGTTCCGACTCATAGCGACCCTATGCACAAAAGAACGAAACACTGCCGGGTCCTGAGCCATCCTTACAATCGTTGTTATGCTTGAGCTCATTGTTGCAGCCACTGTGTCAATCCACCTTGTTGAGGGTCTTCCTCTTTTCCGCTGACCCTGTACTCTGCCAAGTGTGATGTCCTTCTCTAGGGACTGATCCCTCCTGACAACATGTCCAAAGTATGTAAGACGCAGTCTCGCCATCCTTGCCTCTAAGGAGCATTCTGGCCGCACTTCCTTCAAGACAGATTTGTTCGTTCTTTTGGCAGTCCATGGTATATTCAATATTCTTCGCCAACACCACAATTCAAAGGCTTCCACTCTCCTTTGGTCTTCCTTATTCATTGTACGGCTTTCACATGCATATGATGTGACTGAAAATACCATGGCTTGAGTCAGGAGCACCTTAGTCTTCAGGGTGACCTTTGCTCTTCAACACTTTGAAGAGGTCCTTTGCAGCAGATTTGCCCAATGCAATGTGTCTTTTGATTTCTTGACTGCTGCTTCCAGGGCTTTTGATTGTGGATCCAAGTAAAATGAAATCCTTGACAACTTCAGTCTTTTCTCCATTTATCATGATGTTGCTCATTGGTCCAGTTGTGAGGATTTTCGTTTTCTTTATGTTGAGGTGCAATCCACACTGAAGGCTGTGGTCTTTGATCTTCATTAGTAAGAGCTTCAAGTCCTCTTCACTTTCAGCAAGCAAGGTTGTGTCATCTGCATAACGCAGGTTGTTAGTGAGTCTTCCTCCAATCCTGATGCCCTGTTCTTCTTCATATAGTCCAGCTTCTTGGATTATTTGTTTAGCATACAGATTAAATAGGTATGGTGAAAGAATACAACCCTGACGCACACCTTTCCTGACTTTAAACCAATCAGTATCCCCTTGTTCTGTCCAAACAACTGCCTCTTGATCTATGTAAAGGTTCCTCATGGGCACAATTAAGTGTTCTAGAATTCCCATTCTTCGCAGTGTTATCCATAGTTTGTTATGATCCACACAGTTGAATGCCTTTGCATAGTCAATAAAACACAGGTAAACATCCTTCTGGTATTCTCTGCTTTCAGCCGGGATCCATCTGACATCAGCAATGATATCCCTGGTTCCACGTCCTCTTCTGAAACCGGCCTGAATTTCTGGCAGTTCCCTGTCGATATACTGCTGCAGCCATTTTTGAATGATCTTCAGCAGAATTTTGCTCGTGTGTGGTATTAGTGATATTGTTCTATAATTTCCACATTCAGTCGGATCACCTTTCTTGAGAATAGGCACAAATATGGATCTCTTCCAGTCAGTTGGCCAGGATGCTGTCTTCCATATTTCTTGGCATAGATAAGTGAGCACCTCCAGTGCTGCCTCTGTTTGTTGAAACATCTCAATTGATGTTCCATCAATTCCTGGAGCCTTGTTTTCCGCCAATGTCTTCAGAGCAGCTTGGACTTCTTCCTTCAGTACCATCGGTTTCTGATCATATGCCACCTCTTGAAATGGTTGAATATCGACTAATTCTTTTTGGTATAATGACTCTGTGTATTCCTTCCATCTTCTTTTGATGCTTCCTGTGTCATTTAATATTTTCCCCATGGAATCCTTCATTATTGCAACTCGAGGCTTGAATTTTTTCTTCAGTTCTTTCAGCTTGAGTAACGCTGAGCGTGTTCTTCCCTTTTGGTTTTCCATCTCCAGCTCTTTGCACATGTCATTATAATACTTTACTTTGTCTTCTCGAGAGGCCCTTTGAAATCTTCTGTTCAGTTCTTTTACTTCATGAATTCTTCCTTTTGCTTTAGCTGCTCGATGCTCAAAAGCAAGTTTCAGAGTCTCCTCTGACATCCATCTTGGTCTTTTCTTTCTTTCCTGTCTTTTCAGTGACCTCTTGCTTCCTTCATGGATGATGTCCTTGATGTCATTCCACAACTCATCTGGTCTTTGGTCACTAGTGTTCAATGCATCAAATCTATTCTTGAGATGGTCTCTAAATTCAGGTGGGATATACTCAAGGTCATATTTTGGCTCTCATGGACTTGCTCTGATTTTCTTCAGTTTCACCTTGAACTTGCATATGAGCAATTGATGATCTGTTTCACAGTCGGCCCCTGGCCTTGTCCTGACCGATGATATTGAGCTTTTCCATTGTCTCTTTCCACAGATGTAGTCAATTTGATTTCTGTGCGTTCCACCTGGCGAGGTCCATGTGTATAGTCGCCGTTTATGTTGGTGAAAAAAGTTATTTGCAATGAAGAAGTCGTTGGTCTTGCAAAATTCTATCATTCGATCTCAGGCATTTTTTCTATCACCAAGGCCATATTTTCCAACTACTGATCCTTCTTCTTTGTTTCCAACTTTCGCTTTCCAATCACCAGTCATTATCAATGCATCTTGATTGCATGTTCGATCAATTTCAGACTGCAGAAGCTGATAAAAATCTCCTATTTCTTCATCTTTGGCCCTAGTGGTTGGTGTGTAAATTTGAATAACAGTCGTATTAACTGGTCTTCCTTGTTTTGTTTTTTTTTTTACGTCTTCCTTGTAGGCGTATGGATATTATCCTATCACTGACAGCATTGTACTTCAGGATAGATCTTGAAGCGTTCTTTTTGATGATGAATGCAACACCCTTTCTCTTCAAGTTGTCATTCCCAGCATAGTAGACTATATGATTGTCCGGTTCAAAATGGCCAATACCAGTCCATTTCAGCTCACTAATGCCTAGGATATCAATGTTTATGTGTTCCATTTCATTTTTGACAATTTCCAATTTTCCTAGATTCATACTTCTTACATTCCAGGTTCCAATTATTAATGGATGTTTGCAGCTGTTTCTTCTCATTTTGAGTTATGCCACATCAGCAAATGAAGGTCCTGAAAGCTTTACTCCATCCACGTCATTAAGGTCAACTCTACTTTGAGGAGGCGGCTCTTCCCCAGTCATCTTTTGAGTGCCTTCCAACCTGGGGGGCTCATCTTCCAGCACTATATCAGACAATGTTCCACTGCTATTCATAAGGTTTTCACTGGCTAATGCTTTTCAGAAGTAGACTGCAAGGTCCTTCTTCCTAGTCTGTCTTAGTCTGGAAGCTCAGCTGAAACCTGTCCTCCGTTGGTGACCCTCCTGGTATCTGAATACCGGTGGCATAGTTTCCAGCATCACAGCAACACACATGTCCCCACAGTACGACAAACTGACAGACACATCCAAACTCCCTGAGGGACCAAGTTACTGGGCTGAAGGCTGGGAGGACCATGGTCTCAGGGAACATCTCGCTCAATTGTCATAATACAGTTTATAAAGAAAATGTTCTACATCCTAGAACATTTGGTGAGTAGCATCTAGGGTCTTAAAAGCCTGTGAGCGGCCATCTAAGATACTCCACTGGTTCCACCCTATCTGGAGCAAGGGAGAATGAAGAAAATCAAAGACACAAGGAAAAGAGTAGTTCAAAGGACTAATGGACCACAACTACCACGGCCCCTACCAGACTGAGTCCAGCACAACTAGATGGTGCCTGGCTACCATCCCTGACTGCTCTGACAGGGATCACAATAGAGGGTCCCAGACAGAGCTGGAGAAAAATGTAGAATAAAATTCAAACTCACAAAAAAAGACCAGACTTACTGGTCTGACAGAGACTGAAGAAACCCCGAGAGTATAGCCCTCAGACATCCTTTTAACTTATTACTGAAGTCACTCCTGAGGTTCACCCCTCAGCCAAAGATTAGACAGGCCTATAAAACAAACAATAACACATGTAGTTCAGCCATGTATACGAGACTAAATGGGAACACCAGCTCAGGGGTAAGGATGAGAAGGCAGGAGGGGACGGGAAAGCTGGATGAAAGGAAATGGGGAACCTAGGGTTGAGAAGGGAGAGTGTTGACATGTCGCAGGGTTAGCGACCAATGTCACAAAACGATATGTGTATTAATTGTTTAATGAGAAACTAATTTGCTCTGTAAACTTTCACCTAAAGCACAATTAAAAAAAAAACGAAAATCTTTTTTTTTAAATGCTCTAGAAGTTCTCTTTTGATTGCTTCAATTTTCTCAGTGAACATTTCACACAACAGAATATTTTAGGCTTTGTGGGCCAAAGGGTCTCTGTCATGACTGCTCAACTCTGCCGCTATCACATGAAAGCAGCCACAGACAATACAGAAGCAATAAAAGTATTTGTGGACACTGAAATGAATTTAATATAATTTTTACGTGTCACAAATAGTATTCTTCTTTTGATTTTTTCTAGCCGTTTAGGACCTAAAAACATTGTTAGCTTGTGAGCTGTACAAAAACAGGTGGAAGCTGGATTTCATCCACAGACTGTAGCTTGCTGATCCTAGTCTTAGTTTGGTGGCTTTCTGAGATATAAATGACCCATTCTTGGAGTACAAAGAGACTGGTCGGTTAATCTGTGCTGATGACTGCTGTGGATTAAACTGTGTCCCCCCAGAATACGTGTTAGAATCCTAACCCCCATATCTGTGGATGTAATCCTGTTTGGAAATTGGGTTTTCTTTGTTAGGTTAATTGGATGTTAATTAGTAGAAAAAAAAACCAAACCCAGTGCCAAGTCGATTCCGACTCATATAGTGGGGTCTAAATCTAATCACTTCTGAGTTATAAAAAAGCAAATTAGACACAGAGATGCTTTCGCACGGGAAGACAAGGAAAGAATTGACACAGCCAAGGATCTGATGTCGACTTTTAGCCTCCAGAATGGTGGAAAAATAAATGTCTGTTCTTTAAGGGCATCCACTTGTGGTATTTCTGTCCCAGCAGCACTAGGAAACTAACACAATGGTTTTCAAATCCAGCATGACTTTGCAATATATTTTTTTAATTCAGATTTTGATTAGTTTACTAAATGGATCCCTTATTACCCCTTTACTTAGCCATGAAGGAATTTGCTATGGTTAAGAGCAGAATGTTTTAACTTTTAAAATTGCTTAACTATCGTTGAAGTCTTTGCATGTTTCCTTCTAATGCTAATCTCCCTGGCCCTGCATACATTTCACAGAACAGGAAGCATTTTTGCAACAGCCAGGCCTTTGCCAGGGGAAAGATTTAACTTGAAATCCTTTTCTGCCAAGTACTGACTCTGGCAAAGCACTTGACCCCAGTGGAGCCTCTAACTTCTCAACTGTGAAATGCTTAGACTACAGGGCTGCTCTGTGAGCTTAATAAGAAAATATATGGAGCACATTTAGAAAAGCATCTGGCACTTATCTTGCATGTGCATGAAAAAACCAGGAATACCCGGCCTTTATAGATTTCTAGTTTGTTTTTCCATTTAACATTATATCAGGAGGTCTTTTTTTTTTTTAATGTCATTGCTTCTGCTATGAGTCAGAATCAACTCGACAGCAATGGGTTTGGTTTTCTTATTCTTTTTTAAAAACGTGATTTCATGGTTACATAATATTCCATTTAATGGGTGTGCCACATTTGATAAACCACCCCTCTCCCATGGGCATAAGATATTTTGGACATGAGGTTTCTGTTTGCCATGCTGCACAGACTATCTTTGTAACTAGTTCGCCAAATCCCTGATCGTTTCTTTAAGAAGATTTTCTAAAAGTGGAATTTCCAGATCAAAGGATCTGAACAGCTGACTATTAATGAGGTTGAATATTTCTCCATTGCTTTTTGGCTGTTTGTATTTCTTCTTTTGAGAATTGCTTTCATGTCATTCCTGGTAAAAGGAAAATCAATTTCCTCTCTTAAGTAGTAAAATAACATAGCAAAAACCTGCAAACATTTCCTGAGTGTCTTCTGGAGCACAGTGAGTGCTGGGCTTGGTGTATGTCTAACAGAGTGGTTTCCAGCACGGCTTCTAGGGGTCAGGCCACCTGATCTATGCCCACTCACCAGCAGGGCCAATGTGCTCAAGCTTCTTAACCTCTCCAAACCCCAGTTTCCACATCTGTACCTCACAAGGCTGCTTCAAGGTACAAATAACCAAACCAAAAACCAAACCCACTGCCTTCGAGTCGATTACAACTCATAGCAACCTTATAGGAGAGAGTAGAACTGCCCTATAGCGTTTCCAAGGAGCGCCTGGCGGATTCAAACTGCCGACCTCTCGGTTAGCAGCCGTAGCACTTAACCGCTACGCCACCAGGGTTTCCCAAGGTGCAGATAGAATCCTTTGTATCAAGCCCTTGGTGTAATGCTCAGCTCATGCTAAGTGTTCAGTAAGCATGAGCTAGCTTTATTATCCACCAGTCATCTGTCACTTTTGCATACTGTGGTGGCTTGCATGTTGCTATGACATTGGAAGCTATGCCACCGGCATTTGAAGTACTAGCAGGGTCACCCATGATGGTCAAGTGTCAGTGGAGCTTCCAGACTATGACAGAGTAGGAAGAAAGGCTTGGCAACCTACTTCCAAAAATTAGCCCATGAAAATCCTATGGATCGCAATAGAATATTGTCTGATATAGTGCTAGAACATGAGCCCCCTAGGTTGAAAGACACTACACAACAGCTGCAACAAGGGACTCAAACATACCAGCTATGACCGTGAAGATGGCTCAGGACCAGGCAACCTTCCATTCTGTTATACATAAGGTGGCCATGAGTCAGAGCCAACTCGAGGGCAGCTAACAATAACAACGTATTTATTATTATCATCCTTACCTCAAGGTGCATAGGCAGATGTAGACATATGTTTGCATTAAAATAGACAGCTGGGTTTCTAGGAAATGAAACTATAAGCAGTACTTTCCTTTGTAACCTAGAACCCCCATGGTTAGCTCTTCATTATACCTCAGGGGTATAACACAAAATGAACCCCAGAGCCAATATGCAGATTTAAAGTCAGAGTGGGTTCCTGGTTGCTACTCTCCATCGTGGAGTCCCTGGGTGGGGCAAACAACTACTAGCCAAAAGGTTGATGGATTGAACCCACCAAGAGGTGGCTCAGAAGAAAAGCCTGGCGATCTACTTCAGAAAGGTCACAGCCTTGAAAACTCTATGGAGCAGTTCTACTCTGCACACATGGAGTCGCCAAGACTCGGAATCGATTCGACAGCAACAACAATGCTCTCAATTTTGTATTTAATTTGGGTGACAAAATAATTTCAGGAAAGAGCCACTGACGCCTTTTTCTGATTAGTTTTCATTACACCTAATAATTAACTCATATTGGCATCACAGAGCCCTGGTAGCGTAGTGGTTAAGAGCTCAGGCTGCTAACCTAAAGGTTGGCAGTTCGAATCTACCAGCTGCTCCTTGGAAACCCTATGGGGCAGTTCTACTCTGCCCTACAGGGTCGCTATGAGTTGGAATAAACTCGATGGCAATGGGTTTGTTTTTTGTTTTTTTGGGGGGGGCGGTTTACTGGCATCACATTTGACAGCTTACCAAGGACATGAACAAATATGTTATTTGAGCCCGACAGTGGCCCTGGAAGGTAGTTGGGGAGATATCCTTATGGTCATTTTATAGTTAGGGAAACCCCAGTGATTTGTGTGGCTCTGAAACCAAAAACACAGGATGAGAAAACGAGATCCACCGAGGTTATTTCCCCAATGCAAACATCTGCTTCTCCCCACTGCCGCACATTTTACCTCTTTTAGGCGGTTGGACTGAGCAAGCGTTGATTAATCTGGAATTACACAATAGCCCCATGATTCATCTTGATTATGAAATGCCAGAAAGCTGTTCCCACAGCAAACAAAGTACAGATTCTTAAGCATCACTCTTGGTGGCTGCTTTTGGTTCTTCCCATAGAGATTACAGATAACACTTTTGGGGGGTCTCTTAGCTATCCTTACCATTTTTAGTCTTCTTCCCAAATGGAATGTTGAGGACTTCTGGTAGAAGAGAGCAGAGCATGAGAGAGGACAAGGTCAGTGGAAGATGAGCCCAGCAGCATCCACTAAGATAAAGAGAAAACACCTAACTTCACATTTCAAAGAAGACAAAATGCTGTAGCTTAAAATCGTGTTTGCGATGTGCTCTTGAAAACATCTATTAATAGTATTTACTTCCTCAAAGTTATATAGACTGAAGACATACTCCTTGAAACCACTTCTAACGTTATTAAAGGTCTAGCTTTATCTTCGAAGAATTAAGGTTTTGGACTACCAAAATGTGTCTTTATAATCTAAAAAAAAAAAGTGGGTATATGGTTTGGGTTCCCTCTCCTCCCCTCCCCACTCTGAGCTCCCTTATAACAGCTTACACATCTAGTGTGCTTAAAATATGTGAATTTGTCCCGATGTTTAAAGTACCTTTCTAGGTTGCATTGAGTGGTTCTATGTCTGGAGTCTTCTGAAATGAGGAGATGGACAGCAGGTAGCTTTGAGACAGAGACTCCGGGCTGCCAGTGCTGGAGTTTCCAAGTGCAAAAACCAAGCTGGGGGGCGGTGCAGCGGAGCAGCAGGGAGGAGCGTGAAGCCACCCACCCCAGACATGAGAGTTGCAGAAACATCAGGTTCCTCTTACTTCTCCCATCATAATTGTCTAAACCCAAACAACTTGGTAGACCAACCCTTATTCTCTTCTAGAGCAGGGTTTCTCAATCTCAGCAGTACTGACATTTTTGGCCAGATGATTCTTTGCTGCATTGTAGAATGTTTAGCAGCATCCCTATCCTCTATCCACTAAATATCGGTAGCACTGCCTCCCTCCAGTTCTGACAACCACAGATGTGTATAGACATTGCAAAAATATCCCCAACCCAGTGGGAGGCGGGGCAAAATCGCCCCCACTGAGTGACACTGCTTTATAGAAATCTTAGAGACAATGTCTAAATTTACCTTGTTCTGTCCAGGCCTAGCTAGAAGGGATCCTTTTGTTTGTAAAAGGTGTGAAATGACTGTTGAAGAAAGTCAGCTACCCTTACAGTATAGTGTCATTCTCCAACAGTGGTCCCCAAGAGAACTGTTCCCTTCTTAACTGATTATCAGTGGTGGTTCAGTGGTAAAAGCCTTGTCTTCTATGTGGGAGTTCAGTTCACAGCCAATGCACGTCATGCCCAGCCACCACCCGTCTGTCAGTGGGGACTTGTGTGCTGCTATGATGCTGAACAGGCTTCAGCAGACCTTCCAGACTATGATAGACTAGGAAGAAAGGCCTGGTGATCTACTTCCAAAAATCAGCCAGTGAAAACCCTATGGACCACAGTGGTTTGATCTGAAGCCAATCACGGAAATGGCATAGGATTCAGCAGCGTTTCGTTCTGTTGTGTATGGTTCGCCATGAGTCAGGGGCCAACTCAACGAAAGCTAACAACAATTGTAGGTAGAGTCAAAATATTAGTAGTTATGCTTAAAGTTCTTTAATCCACCTAGTTTTTACCTGGGGGGAATTTGGAAAATGCAGGGTTTGGTGTGGGGAAATCAGTTGATTATGATCAGGATTTATATAGTGGATTGAAAAGTAAATGGTGCCCCAAATCAACTGGAAAGCTATTCAATACAATAATAATAGACATTTACTGAGTCTCGGTTATGAGTCAGGTACTGCTTTAACCGCTTTGTATGTATTATCTCATTAAGTACTAAAACAGAACAACAGCAACAACAAAACATATGAAGTAGTTACTCTTTTTACTTTTTTTTTTCCACAAATAATTTCACAAGTGAATTGATGCAGAAAGGTGAAATGTCTTGCCCCAGGTCACATAGCAAGTCCTCACACAGCCAGTAAGAATCAAAAGCCTCCTCATCAAACCACTCTGCCATGCAAATGATATGTAAAAATCAACAGCTTTTGCACATATGAACAATAAATGATTCAAACTGGTAATGGAAGGAGAGCTCTCATTCCAAATAGTTACAAATATATGATATTCTTGGGAAGAAAATTGACAAGAAACACATAAGCTCTCAGGTGGTAATGAGAGGGTCGGGGACTATGATGCTTCACCTGGAGGGCTGGATAGTTCCATTTGCCCCTCCAAGTCTACTCTCCCCTCCATTTCACCCTGCTCTGTGCCCCAGAAGGCTAGGCTGAATGAACTCCATCAATAGCCCTTTGCTTGCTGGTTTCTGGTTGGGACTGGCCAATGGGAAGCCCTGGTTGGAAATAGGCGGGCAGGAGGAGAGAGAGGCAGGGGTATTTATTCCTCTGGCTCCCTCTCTGCTGAACAGCCCTGTGTTGGCTGCATCCCGCTAATGAAGCTCTTGCCAAGCGGTGCTCTCTTCACAGCCACTCCAGTAATGGCTCCCCTCTCTTGCCATTGCAGGGCTGGGCATTGAAGACTTCCCTGAGGTGCTGCCCCATCCTTGTTGATTACCCTCAATCCTGCCCAAATTGTTAGAAATAGTCACTGTAAACTCATCTATTTCTCACTTTGAGTGTGCCATCTGTTTCCTGCCAGGACCCTGGGGGACGAAAAGAAAATGTGAATAAATGAAAAACCATACATTGTTATTGTAGCTAGAGGCCAGAAATATGTAAAAATATGGACATTTTGTGTAAATTGATTTGTGAATGCCATGCAATCCCAATCAAATACCAATAGGATTTCATGAGAAACTTCCCAGATTGACCCTAAACTGGGGGGCTTTTTGAAAATTGCTTGGGCGTTTCTGTTTATCACAAAGATTGGAGCGATGTTATTCATGGATTTCATGTCCTTTAGTATCTAGTAAGGGGTACGTTACCAAAAAAAAAACCAGACCCATGCTGTCAAGTCGATTCCGACTCATAGTGACCCTATAGGGCAGAGTAGAGCTGCCCCGTAGGGTTTCCAAGGGTGTCATCTTTATGGAAGCAGACTGCTACATCTTTCTCCCATGGAATTGCTGGCAGGTTCGAACTACTGACCTTTATGGTTAGCAGCCAAGCTTAGCCACTGTATTTGTTATACGAAGGTGACATTGGGTCTGGCTGGGTTAAGACCACATGTGAGAATACGTAGGCAACGTCTGAATGAAAAAATAACAAGGGGAGGATTCCTCTTCCAGATATATAAGCACAGTATAATGCTGCATTGACTAAAATGGTGTGGTAGCAGCACATCAAAGAAACAGAGGAGAAGTCTGAATTAAGTACAGCATATATCGGATATTAGTTTAAAGCCACATTAATGACAAAAAAACCAAACCAACCCAGCTCCAACCAGTTCCCCAATTCCAACTCATGCAGACCCATGTGTTTCCGAGTAGAACTGCACTCCACAGGGTTTTGAATGGCTATGATCTTTAGGAAGCTGATCATCAAGACTTTCTTTTGAGGCATCCCTGAGTGGATTCGAACTGCCAGCCTTTCAGTTAGTAGCAGAGTGCTTAACTATTTGTACCTCCCAGGAATGTCTCAGTGACAAAAGTGGTTATTAAAATAATGTTGAGCAACTGGCTTGGAGTTTAGAAAAAAAATAAACCTAGATTCCTACCTTGTTTCTTACATCAGAATTAATTTCATGTGATTCAAAGCTTTAAAATGTGAAACATTGAACATTAAAAGTACTGGAAGAAACCATAGATAACTTGTATAATCTTGAAGTGGGAAAGTCAAAGTATGACAATAACACAACCAAACAAAAAAACCACCACCAACAACCCCAGAGTCTTAAAGAAAACATTGAAAAATTTGATGACATAAAAATAAATCTGCTTCCTCCTCTACAAGTGAGGGATGAAGCTGTGTGATGGGTAAAGACACATCTAAGTTTCAGGTGGTAAGACCCTGATATTAGGCATTTAGCATCTTGCTTTTGCTTCCTTGTGTTATGTATCTCTTGATTCCTAGCTCCTCAATCCTCAATATTACAGACTCCTTGAGTTAAAAACTCATTGTCCCCAATGTCCTGTCTATGTTGTTGCTATAGTTACCATTGAGTCAACTCCGACTCATGACAACCTTATGTATAACAAGACAAAACATTGCCTGGTCCTTCAGCATCTTTATGATCCTTGGTATGTTTGAGTCCATAGTTGTGACTCTTGTGCCAATCCATTTCTTTGAGGGTTTGCCTCATTTGCCTTCTGCTTTACAAAACACGATGTCCTTTTCTAGTGATTGATCTTTCCTGATGACATGTCTTCTAAGACTGATTGTCTTATCTATTGTTGTTGTGTGCTGTTGAGTCAGTTCCAACTCATAGCGACCCTACAGGACAGAGTAGAGCTGCCCCACAGGGTTTCCAAGGAGCAGCTAGTGAATTTGAACTGCTGGAGGGCAGCTGAGCTCTGAACAACGGTGCCACCAGGGCTCCGGTTCTGTCCCTAGCAGATACTTAACAAACAGTGAACTAAACCGACCTGAGTGGTAACGCATAAGATGGCCTACAAATTGGAACATACCTATACTAAAAAGAACGGTTCTTTATCTGAAATTAAAATTTACCTGGGCGTCCTATATTTTACCTGGCAACCCTCTTTTAGCATCATATTTTAATCTAGAGATTTAAACACTAAAGGACTCCTGGGATTGAGTCTCTGAATTTCAAGGGCAGGCAGACTTGAGACTGCCACCCAGAGTGGTGGCTATGGAAAGTGCATTGTTGCATCCCACCGGACCAGCGGCAGGAGAGGCTCACAGGGGCACAGGTCAGATTCTGAAAAAAGAGGCAGTAAACCATGTTGATCAGACAAGGCTTCATTAGGGAAAAAAACAAAAACCAAACCAGTTGCTGTCGAGTCAATTCCAACTCATATTGACCCTACAGGACAGAGTAGAACTGCCCCATAGGGTTTCCAAGGAGCGCCTAGTGGATTCGAACTGCCAACCGTTTGGTTAGCAGCTGAACTCTTAACCACTGCGCCACCAGGGCTCCTTTATTAAGGAACTTACATACAAAGGCGGATGCCAAGATTCTTGAGACGGACAGCAAAGCATCAAGTGTCACCCAGGTAGGGGTCCGAGCACGGCAGTGCGGGGTGGAGGTTTATATACTCAATGCTTTCGTGCAAGGATACGTGCAAGAAACCCAGGAAAAAACATGTCTAATACCATGATGGATGGGATTGTTTTGTACTAGTTAACGAGTTCCAATTGACATTACCATGAAGTCGGGTGTTTGGTGTGTTTTTTCCTGGCCCAGGTCACTGCTCAGTAAGATAACCTGCTTCTTCCGCCGAGTCCTTTTTGGGAAGAACCTATCTCATATTGTTTAGGGCTCTCTCAAGCATACACCTGGGTACAGGAGACCTGGGTTGGAGTCCCAGCGATGTCATTTGACTCAGACCTAAGACATCAAAGTAGTTCAGTAGAAACTTCATTTCACACACACCCTCTTAAAGCTGGAAGGAAACTTCCTGACTAAAGAGGAACCTAAGTAGATTCCTTAGACCAGTTGCTCTAGTCCATCTAATGCTGTGTCCCAGATGGGGCCGTATAAAGCCTTATGTTTCCCCATGCAGATTGCATGATCTGGGTGAGCATGCAAGCGAAAGTGAGGAATTAACACCACTGCTTCCCCAAGTCCTATTGGTGGGTTCCACCCTTGTGGCTGTAAGTCAGTCTGCTCCATGAAAAGCAAGGACTTTAATGACAACTTCATGGTATTTTTATACCAAGTCTTCAGTTGGATACAGCCATGTAGATTTTTCAAATAGTAATATTCTTTATTACCAGTTGTCTTTAAGCCGATTCTGACTCTTGGTGACCCCCACATGTGGGTGGTACAAATGGTTAATACTGCTTGGCTGCTAACTGAAAGGTTGGAGGTTCAAGTCCACCCACAGGATCCTCGGAAGAAAGGCTTGGCAACCTATTTTATTTTATTTATTTACTTTTAATGAACAGAAATTTATTTTGTCACAATTTAGGAGGCTAGAAAACAGAATTCAGGGCACCAGCTCTGGGGGAAGGTCCTTGTCTCTTTTCAGCTTCTATTTCTAGGTTCCTTGGCAATCACGTGGTGTGGATCTTCCCCTTCACTTGTGCTTGCTTTCTGGTGATCTACTTTAGAAAAATCACCCACTGAAAACCTTATTGAGTACAGTTTTACTCTGGCACACATGGGGTCACCATGAGTCAGAGTAGACTTGATGGCAACTGGTTATTATTTTTAATATTCTGTATTAGAAACCTGCAGATCCCTTGAGCCTGCTTTTTGTAAAGGACACGTGGAAACCAAACACAACCTACATACTTCCTTGGTACAGAGTATTGTTTTTAGTATTGTAAAGCCCCAGTGTCATAATTAACAGTGTCTTTTTTCTTTTCTTTTCTCATTCCCTTTTTACACTGAAATGGGAGGCTCCTCACTGCTCAGCCCTGTAAGTTTCACTTTACCGAGAAATGAAAACGACGGGATATGCAGATTTACATCACCCAAAGCTTCCTTCCTGCCGAGGGCTGGTCTCAAATAGGCACTGACATTCACCAAATAAGCCCACAGGGTCAGATACTTTGAGAAATGCAAATAATGGAGTAGGTGATGGTTAAAAAGAGCAAAGCTATTTACAGATGTAATGCTTTCCAAGTGGCTCTGCCGGCTGCCTTGGAAAATCAGAAACCATTTCCCACGAGTGGGCATGGGTCCTCTGTAGACCCGTAAATGGATTCATTTGTAGTGAGATGCTGTATAATGGAAAGAGCATTGGCCTGGGACTCAAGACACGTGGCCATCTGTCAGGGATTGAATTGTGTCCCCCCAAAATGTGTATTGTAAATCCTAACCCCTATACCTGTGGTTATAATCCCATTTGGGAATGGGTTTTCTTTGTTATATTAATGAGACAGTATTAGTGTAGGGTGCGTCTTAAACCAATCTCTTTTCAGATATAAAAGATTAAGCAAGGAAGCAAGCAGAGATGGGGGAAGATAGATGCCACGCCACATGAGATCTCCATGTAACCAAGAAACAGAAGCTGAAAAGAGACAAGAACCTTCCCCCAGAGCCAACACAGAGAGAGAAAGCCTTCCCCTAGAACTGGCGCCCTGTATTCGGACTTCTAGCCTCCTAAACTGTGAAAAAATAAATTTCTCTTTGTTAAAGCCACCCAATTGTGGTATTTCTGTTATAGCAGTGCTAGATAACTAAGACACCATCTGATAAATACATTACTCACACCTGCACTTTATCCTGTCTGTGATTCTATTGAATAATAAGCACTATCACTCAAAATGCTTAAGGATAAAACACCTGTGAGGCAGCTATTGTTAAAACCTGATTTGTCCACAAGGAAGCCAATGCTCAAAGAACTTATATACCCAGTAATAAGCAAAGCTGGGTTGCAAAATTGACTCCACTGCCCATGTTCTTTCTGTAAGTCATCTATCAGCCAGCACCTCAGCACTAGATGATAACAAAAAGTTCTTTTTGAGGTTATCATTCTAAAGGCTTATTATTGCTATTTGAGGTGACCAGTCCATGTGTTTCCCCAATTCGAGAATTGTATTACCCTCAATAAATCTTTTTGCTTTTACTTTAACAGAAGTGAGCTTTCTTACCCTCAGACAGAATCTTAAATATGCTAAGAAAAAAAAAAACCCAAACCCATTGCTAACAAGTTGATTCAGACTCATAGCAACCTTATAGGACAGAGTAGAGCTGCCCCATAGGGTTTCCAAGGAGCACCTGGTGGATTCGAACTTCCAATCTCTTAATGAGCTTAAAGAGCCTGAACCTTTTATAAGGGGCTGCAATCAAACTTACCTGAACTTAACCCAGAGGGAGACATTATTTTTATGATACTAGAAGCACACAAACCTGCCCTAACCCCTGGAGGAAGACACCATCTCTGTCTTCCAAGGCAGTTTTCTATACAAATGTTTTGGAAAGATAGTCCTGAACAAAGGCAGTCAGAGCTTCTGATCACAAAACCAAACCAAACCCATTGCCATCGACTCGATTCCAACTTATAGCCTTATAGGACAGAATAGAACTGCCCTATAGGGTTTCCGAGGGGCAGCTGGTGGATTTGAACTGCCAACATTTTGGTTAGCAGCCAAGCTCTTAACTACCACGTCACCAGGGCTCCTCTGATCACAAGATGTACAGAAATTCAAGAAAACCATGGAGAATTGTCTCAGCAAAATAAACACATCATTTAAGTTCAAATAAAATGTTTAAGTCACATATAACCCATAGCCATCGAGTCCATTCTGACTCATAGCGACCATGTAGGTCAGAGTAGAACTGTTCCATAGGGTTTCCAAGGCTGTCACCTTTACAGAAGCAGACTGCTGGTGGGTTCAAACTGCCAACATTTCGGTGAGCAGCTGAGCACTTATCCACTGTGCCACTAGAGCTCCTAAGTCACGTATAGATCCCTTAAAAAAATGACTCCTCAACTTAACTGACTTTTTATTTTGTTTTTTATTTAACTAGCAAATTCTGTTAAAAAAAATAGCGTTTCTGATGGGGAACACAACAGAGAGTCCCTGACGGAGCAGGAGAAAAATAGGGTGCAGAACTCCAATTCACGTACAAAGACCAGACTTAATGGCCTGACTGAGACTAAAGGAACCCCTAAAGACATGGCCCCTGGACTCTGTGTTAACCCAGAACTAAAACCATTCCTGAAGCCCACTCTTCAGACAAAGATTAGACTGGACTATAAAACATAAAATAATACTCGTGAAAAGTGTGCTTCTTAGTTCAAGTAGATAAAAAAATATATATATTTTTATAATATATATATTTTTATATATTATAAAAACTAAAGACTAAATGGGCAGCTTCTGTCCGGAGGTAGGATGAGAAGGCAGAAAGGGACAGGAGCTGGTTGAATGGACACGGGAAACCCAGGGTGGAAAGGGGGAGGGTGCTGTCACATTATAGGGATTGCAACTAGGGTCACATAACAATGTATATAAATTTTGTATGAGAAACTAACTTGAGCAGTAAACTTTCACCTAAAGCACAATTTAAAAAAAAGTGTTAAATAAAAGGGCTTCTATTATTTTTCTCTTGATTCCAGCTTCCCTCCTGAAGCTGCTACTTCTTTCAGGAGATTCTCATGTTAATAAAGCATTGGGAATTAATTACATATTAAGGAGTTTGTGTTGAACCCCTTATTCAAATGATATAAGTACTTTTAATTTTAATAATTTTTGGTAAAAACTATTTTCACCAATGGAATTTTAATAACACAGAACATTATCTTATTATATTTTGTGTTTCTAGAAAATCCACTCCTCGACAACAAAAAGACAAACAATCCAATCAAAAAATGGGCAAAGGACATGAACAGACACCTCACCAAAGAAGACATTCAGGCAGCTAACAGACACATGAAAAGATGTTCTCGATCACTAGCCATTAAAAAAGGAGAGAGATGCAAATCAAAACTACAATGAGATACTATCTCACCCCTGCAAAAATGGCACTGATCAAAAAAACAGGAAACGACAAATGCTAGCGAGGTGTGTGGGGAGATTGGAACTCTTATACACTGCTGGTGAGATTGTAAAATGGTAAACCACTATGGAAAACGGTATGGCACTTCCTCAGAAAGCTGGAAATAGAAATGCCATATGATCTAGCAATCTGACTCCCAGGTATACGTCCTAGAGAAATAAAAGTAGTGACACAAATAGACATATGCACACCCGTGTTCATTGCAGCATTATTCACAACAGCAAAAGATGGAAACAAGTGTTCATCAGCGGAAGAATGGATAAAAAAATGTGATACCTACATGCAATGGAATATTATGCAGTGATAAAAAAAGATGAGTCCGAGAAATGTCTTATAACATGGATGAATCTGAAGGACTTTATGCTGAGTGAAATAAGTCAATCACAAAAGGACAAATATTTTACCATACCACTTTTATAAAAACTCAGGAATAGGTTTACACACAGAAAGCAACATTCTTTGATGGTTACCAGGGATGGGAAGGGGAGAGAGGGAGAATCACTTACCAGATAGTATTGTTGTAGTTGTTAGGTGCCGTCGAGTCACCCAACTCATAGCGACCCTATGTACCACAGGACAGTGCCCTGGTCCTGTGCCATCCTCACAATTGTTGTTATGCTTGAGTCCATTGTTGCAGCCATGAGGAATGTGCTCCTTAGAACAATCAACTATGCCTGATCCAATGGGCAACATTTGCTCAGGAGCAAAGATGAGAAGGCAAAGAGGGGCAGAGAAGCTGGAGGGATAGAAACAGGGAAGGCAGGCTGACACATTCCCAGAATTGCAACCAATGTCACGGAACAATTTGTGTATGGATTGTTGCATAGGAAACTAATTTGCTGCATGAACTTTCACCTAAAACACAACAAAATGTTCAAAATGAAAGAAAACCAGCATTGTCGTTTTCTTTCCATAAAACCAAAGCACTGGAAACAACTCAAAATATCCAAGGCAACTAAACAGTGCCTGGCAATTATAGCTGTTGAATAATTGAATACGAACATCAGAAACATTCCTTTTAAGTACACTGGAATCTTTAGATAAGTCAGAAGCTGTTATTCTCTCCAAATGTCTTCAAAGTAGGCATAACTTTTCAGCTGAATACAAGATTTATAATAAATTACATTTATATATTGAACTGCATTATTAAATCTGATTGTAATTTAACAGAGTCAAGAACCATTTTTACTAAAGAAGGAAAAGACTCTTCCCCTAAGCAATGGGCAGGGATCACTGTATTAGCATGGACTTGATCATGGGGAGGTGAGGAGGCAAGGGGGCGGTGGCGGTGGTGGTTTTGGGGGCAAGGCTCTGGCATCAGTTTTTTTTATTAATCAATATTCTTTAAAGCTCCCTAGATGGCTCAAACGTACAACCAAGTTTGACAACTACTGTCGTAGGGGAAAAAAATGACAAAGTTTAGTAAAGCAAAAAGAAAGTCTTATTCAGCATATATTTAAAGAGGCAAAAGTAGGAAAGGGGACAAGCATGCTGCCACAGCCATATCTGTCCCATTTCAAGGAACTATTACAGAATGACCAGTATATACTAACATTACAAAATGGGCAAAACCATTGAAAGCTTCACCTTTTCGCAGGTTGGCTAGAAACTGTGATCCTACATTTTGAATTGTCTCTGTCAACAATCATTGGTACAGGTTTCAGTACTGACAGTCAGGAGGGTCTTCACTGGTCCAAAAATTTTTCTGTTTATTACATGCTAATAGAAAAAGACAAGAGCGGAAAGTCTTTTGTGTTCTGTTTGATTGGCTTATGTGAAAGGTTCCCTGAAAGATATTTTCCAAGATTGTCCTAGCTATTGTCTTTATACCTCAGGGCCCAGTTGATGTGTCCTCGCGAGTCCTTGTGAGTCCTGCTCCAGCTGAGTCACATTCTCTATGCTCAAGGACCGGGAATAATGATTCCAATGTTAGTTTCTAAATCACTACTAACCTAGAGGACTTAGCTGTCCAGAGTACTTCTCAAACTTTGGGGTGAATCCGAATCATGTGCCTACCAGCTCCCCACAGGCCACGCCCTCGCCCAGGCTGTGTGAAAAGGACCAGGCAGATACAATGAGTGCAATCAAGACTTTTTTTCCTGGAAGAACGAAACGGGACAACCAGATCAGCAGAAGCAAGTATTCCAGATTCTAATGGAAGTTATCATACCAGATTTTGTGCTTTTCCTCACAGCCCTGAAGCTTAATAATGAGCTCTGTCATTGTTACGAGATGGTGATTAGAATTACCAAGGTTAGTGCAAAAATCTCCCGGTGAAGAATCAAGGGGCCCCATTTTCTAACCCCAGCTTTTCTGTTAAGGAACAGTATGACCTGTCATGCCATCTCTTTGAGCCTTGGTTTCCTCTCTGTAAAATGAAAGTGGAATCACTGAGCCGCAAATGTTCCATCTAATTCCAAAACATTGTGACTTCATGGCCTTTGCCATTTTCACACATAAGAGGTGGATTACCTTCGGGATAACAATTCGTCTTCATTCTGGGCTCTCACAACTGGATGAAAAATAGCTGAAGGGCCAGGGGACCCGCGACCTGCACAGGACACCAACCCATCTGCTCTCTCGAGGTCACTGTTAAAGCACAGACTCAAATTCAGTCACCTCTTTGCAGGTTGCTCCATTAGCATATCCATTTCTTGCAAGAAAACATCATGACCCATTCTTATAGCTGGACCCACTCTTAGAGGGAAGTCAGGGAAGAAGAAATTTAGGGACTTTTTCAAAATCACACCCCAGGTTCATGGCACTCACGGGGAGCAGTGGCGTTCGTCGTCCTGCCTCAATAAGACAATGCGATTATTTTCATATAAATTTCACATCATACCTAAACACTGGCGTTTAATTTTGTAGTGATGTAGGACTGCTATTGTCTTATCCGCTTTGTCCTTTGGATTGGACCAGGGGCCAGAACAGCCTACTCTGGAATTCTGACCTGAAGCCTTAGGAAAGAGAATTGAGGACGAAGGTCCCAGTTAAAATAAATCAGTAGTTCTCAACTGAGGGTGATTTTGCCCCCCAGGGGACATTTGACACTTTGTGGAGACAGTTTTGGTTGTCACAACTGGGGGAGGAGAGTGCTATTGGCATCTAGTGGGTGGAGACGAGGGATGCTGCTCAACACCCTACAGTGCAGAGGACGGCCCCCACCACAGAGAATGACTAGTGGGTGGAGGCCAGAGATGCTACTCGACACCCTACAGTGCACAGGGCAGCCCCTACCACAGAGAATGACTAGGGCGTGCAGGCTGGGGATGCTGCTAACACTCTACAGTGCACAGGATGGCCCCCACCACAGAGAATGACTAGTGGATGGAGACCAGGGATGCTGCTCAATATTGTACAGAGCACAGGACGGCCCCTACCACAGAGAATGACGAGGGGGTGGAGACCAGGGATGCTGCTCAACACCCTACAGTGCACAGGACGGCCCCACCACAGAGAATGACGAGGGGGTGGAGACCAGGGATGCTGCTCAACACCCTACAGTGCACAGGACAGCCCACCCCAGAGAATGACTAGTAGGTGGAGGCCAGGGATGCTGCTCAACACCCTACAGTGCACAGGATGGCCCCACCACAGGGAATGACTAGGGGGTGGAGACCAAGGGTGCTGCTCAACACCCTACAGTGCACAGGACGGCCCCACCACAGAGAATGACTAGTGGGTGGAGACCAGGGATGCTGCTCAATATTGTACAGAGCACAGAACGGCCCCACCACAGAGAATGACTTGGGGGTAGAGACCAGGGATGCTGCTCAACACCCTATAGTGCACAGGACGGCCCCCACCACAGAGAACAACTAGGGCGTGGAGACCAGGGAGGGTGCTCAACACCCTACAGTGCACAGGACAGCCCACCCCAGAGAATGACTAGTGGGTGGAGACCAGGGATGCTGCTCAACACCCTACAGTGCACAGGATGGCCCCCACCACAGAGAATGACTAAGGGGTGGAGACCAGGGATGCTGCTCAACACCCTACAGTGCACAGGATGGACCCACCACAAAGAATGACTTGGGGTTAGAGACCAGGGATGCTGCTCAACACCCTACAGTGCACAGGATGGCCCCCACCACAAAGAACAACTAGGGCATGGAGACCAGGGAGGCTGCTCAACACCCTACACTGCACAGGACAGCCCACCCCAGATAATAACTAGGGGGTGGAGATCAGGGATGCTGCTCAACACCCTACAGTGCACAGGATGGCCCCACCACAGAGAATGACTAGTGGGTGGAGGCCAGGGATGCTGCTCGACACCCTACAGTGCACAGGATGGCTCCCACCACAGAGAACAACTAGGGTATGGAGACCAGGGATGCTGCTCAACACCCTACAGTGCACAGGACAGCCCACCCCAGAGAATAACTAGGGGGTGGAGATCAGGGATGCTGTTCAACACCCTACAGTGCACAGGATGGCCCTACCACAGAGAATGACTAGGGGGTGGAGACCAGGGATGCTGCTCAACACCCTACAGTGCACAGGACGGCCCCACCACAGAGAATGACTAGGGGGTGGAGACCAAGGATGTTGTTCAATACCCTACAGTGCACAGGACAGGGCAGCCCCACCCCAGGGAATGACTAGGGGGTAGAGACCAAGGATGCTGCTCAGCACCCTACAGTGCACAGGATGGGCCCCACCACAGAGAATGACTAAGGGGTAGAGACCAGGGATGCTGCTTAACACCCTACAGTGCACAGGATGACCCCACCCCAGAGAATGACCAGTGGGTGGAGACCAGGGGTGCTCCTCAATATTCTATGGAGCACCGGATGGCCCCCACCACAGAGAATGACTAGTGGTTAGAGACCAGGGATGCTGCTAAACATCCTCCAGTGCACAGGGCGGCCCCCAACACAGAGGATGATCCAGCTTCAAACATCAACAGTGTGAAGGTTGAGACGCTCTGATGTAGGTAGTCAGCGGGTCAGTTCCCACATCCAAGCCTGTATTTCCTCATGTTTCATAGGAAACAGCACAATTGCTTTCTAGGGTTCTGTCTACCACTACAGTTCTACTTATTATGTATCTGTGCTGTCACTGTACTTCTCTGAGTCTTCTGATTATTTGAATTTGGCATGAAGAAGATGTGTGGGTGTGGGCGTGTGTATGTCTAAGTGGCCACGTAGTATTGGTTAATATACCTAGATGAGATTAGCTTTAGGAACAAACACGGTAAGAAGACATTGACTCTGGAAGAACGCAATTTGTTGGGAAAACACACATCTCTGCCAAGCTTTGTAGAATAAGTACACCACCGCCTGGAGAATGTGATTCACACATACATACCACCTTCACTCCCTCTGCTCCCCTCCCCAGCCCCATCACACACACTTGCCACCCGCAGAACATGCCATATAAACTCTGAAGGGTAGATACCTGTAGGGCTCATGCATGCACTTAACTTGTCTTGGATTTCCGTGATAGCCTACCCAAGCGTGATGATCGGCTGAGCTTGTGCGCCATAAAGGACTCTTTAGCAAGTGAGCAAATGAATGAATGAATCAAAGAAATGAGACCCATTCCATTTTGCCTGTGGAAATAAACATCGAGGCAGGCCAGGGGACTACAAATGTGAATTTCCAGTTTGAGATAGGATGAAAAGATGTCTGAGTCAAAATATTCACCTGTCTCCTATGCACAAGGAGCCCTGGTGGCCTAGTGGTTAAGCACTTGGATGCTAACCAAAAGGTCAGCGGTTTGAATCTCCAGCCACTCCGCAGGAGAAAGACGTGGCAGTCTGCTTCCAAAAAGATGACAGCCTTAAAAACCCTATGGAGCAGTTCTTCTGTGTCCTATACGGACGGTATGAGTCAGAATGGACTCTATGGCAATGGGCATTTCCCATGCAGATAACAAAGCACCTTCAAATTGTGAGGGTTGGAGCTGTGTTTATGGCTGCACCTATGCAAATTGGTAAGGAATTATTGACATAAAAAATCACGCCACCTATGCTAACTCGTTCCTCTCTGCATTCTTCTTAATCCACAGAATTTTTTTCTGAGAATCTTGTATTCACGAGAGTTTGCTGCAGGAACGCTATGAATGCATTTAGGGGCAGAAACGAAGGCAAGGCTAGACCACCAATGCTGCAGGGAGGGCCTCTGTCTATCCTTCTTGCAACACGTTAGGCTGTTGCTCTGTAGCCCTGGTCCTAAATAGAGGTCTTTCAGAGGCCTAAGCAATCAGTGGGGTCCTTGGATGACACAGACAGCTAAAGTGTTCGGCTTTAAGTTAGCAGAAAGGTTGGAGGCTCCAGTCTACCCAGAGGTGCCTTGGAAGAAAGGCCTGGCGATCTGCATCTCAAAAACTCCGTCATTGAAAACCCTGTGGGGCACAGTTCTACTCTGACACACATGGGGTCACCCTGAATCGGATCAACTCAGTTGAAACTGGGTGTTTTTTTTTTTTTTTGGTTTAAAGAAATCCGTACTGCCCATGAAACCCATTAGGATTGTCGCTTAGTTCCTCCAATGAGGACATGTCAGTGGCTCATCCTGAGTTCATTGTATAGCAAAAGCACACCAAAATGTGTCCAAAAAATAGTCATTCTGATGACTGCAAAGAGTGGCAAATTTAGCTTTAGTCATCAAAATTTGTCTGGAATTCATGGTCAGTCTTGGCTGCAGCGCAAGAAGATATTAGACTTACCACTCCTAGCCTAGGGAAAATCACAGAACTATGTACCCGAGGGGCACAACGGTGGTTCAGTGTTAGAATTCTCGCCTTCCTTGCAGGAGATCCGGGTTCAATTCCAGGCCAATATATCTCATGTGCAGCTATTACCCATTTGTCAGTGGAGGCCTTTGGTGTTACTGTGATGCTGACCAGGTTTCAGTGGACCTTCCAGGCTAAGGTGGACTAGGAAGAAAGGCCTGGTGACCTACTTCTGAAAATCAGCCAATGAAAAACCTATGGGTCACAATGGTCCGATCTGCAACCCATCATGGGGATGGCAAAGTACCAGGCAGTATTTCATTCCATCGTGCCTGGGTTGCCATGAATTGGGGCTGACTAGACGGCAAGCTAACGGTAAAACCAACACGCCCCTTCAGACACAGATGTCCGTGTCATCACAAATGTAGTAATTCCTCAACACAACGGGTGTGCTCGGCCTTCTGCTTGCACTGTCCCCGGGGTCTCTAAAGACCACTTAGGGTGCTAAAGGTAGCTGTGCTGAAGGAGTGAGAACCAAGCCAGGTCACGAAAGCATTTTCAAAACATGACCCCCCTTTTTCCCTCTCATTTTTGATACCTCTTCAGCTTCTAGGATGAGTTGAGTCTCCACACTCTAGGAAATGAACTTAGAAAGAACCATGATGCCCCAGGTGGTTGGCACACCGTTGGGCTTGGCACGTAGCCTCCTTCTCTGTCATTCCAGGCGGCCAAAAACTCAGAGCCCTGCTCCTGGGATTCCTTAGTCAAGGCGGCACTGGGTTCCAGAACCATTCACCTTAACAGAGAGGGAAGTAGGGTGACCAACTGTCCCAGTGTGTCCAGGACTGAGGGGTTTCCCAGGACACGGGATTTCCAGTGCAAAAACTGATAAGAGTCCCAGGCCAACCTGGAGGAGTTGCCCAACGGATAGCGAAGTAATCATCTTCACCACCACCCCCCCTCCAGGAACCACAGCCTGCAGTCAGTAGAAATCTTCCAACTGAATGTAGACTAGATGGTGTGGACTACTGAAGCTGCTCGAGACAGCAGCCATCATCCACCCTCTCATTTACTCAGACTCAGAGAGGCATAGACATTTTCCCAAGGTCACATGGCTTGTCAGCAACCTATCAGGAACCAGACTCCAGATTGCCACACTCCCAATTAAGAGAACGTTCTACTGTGTTACCTTTTTTTTTTTTTTTTTGCTTTCTCTTTTCCTTTTCATCATTCACTTTTAAAACATGAGTTCAGCTGGCTTTCCTTTGGGCCAGAGAGCTCAGCTCCTGAAACTGTGGCAACTGCTCTTGCCATTTATATTGACACCACTTTCAGTTGCGTTTATGTTGAAATGGAGAATGGGGGCTAGAACCAAATCGTGCTGTTGGAAATGGCCTCAATTGACCACCATCTCCCTCAGCACTCCTTCCTACCAGTCATTTCTACAGCCCATTTTAAGTATTTTCAATATCCAAGGTTTTATTATCATCTAAATGTGACCCTCAGCTGAGGCAGTCACATGGCCCATGACACAGCCCTTTGAAAATGGTGGGGGAGGGGACTGTGTTCATGACTAGCTCACAGGCGCTTGGGTTAGGACCTACAGTGTAGGACAATCTTGCTTCTTCATACCCACTTACATTCTTCCAAAAGGAGGATTGGAGATTCCAGCCCTAAAAATTGGAATTAATGTGTGAACAGTTCTAAGCACTTTAC
The DNA here is from genome assembly GCF_024166365.1 of Elephas maximus indicus. NCBI lineage: Eukaryota > Metazoa > Chordata > Mammalia > Proboscidea > Elephantidae > Elephas > Elephas maximus. The sequence continues at coordinate 167,099,569 of NC_064846.1, forward strand.
AAATATTCTCTCATTTAATCCTCACAATCATCCTATGAGTTACTACCTCATTTCACAGATAAGGAAACTGAGGCACGGAGGACGGGGGAGGTTAAGCAACTAGCCCAAAGTTGCTTAATTTCAGTCAGTGCTGGGGTCTGTGTTCCTGAACATCGGGCTTTTGCAGAAGAGAAAGCAGAGCTGAAAGTGACTGCCGTGGAAAGGGAATCACCGAGAATGTGCTCTTGGAAAGCCACGGCAGGAAAAAGGATGTGTTCCTGGGTGGAGGGAGATCAGTCAGTAAGATGAATATTTGTAGTGAAAAGGTATCATTCTGTTGACTTCTCCACTCAATTTAGATGAGTAATTAATTCAAGGGTAAAGCAAGGTCCCTTGTTGTTGTTAGGTGCCATTGAGCCGGTTCCCATTCATAGTGACCCTACGTACAAGCGAACAAAACATTGCCCCGTCCTGAGCCATCCTCACAATCATTGACTTGTTTGAGCCCATTGTTGCACCCACTGTATCAACCCATCTCATTGAAGGTCTTCCTCTTTTCCCTTGACCCTCAATTTTACCAAGCATGATGTCTTTCTGCAGGGACTTGTCCCTCCTGATAACACTGTCATATGGAGCTTCATAGCTCTTGCACTAAGAGCTGCGAAGTTTCCTCGAGCTATGAAGCTCCCTTACTGAGGGGTAAAGGGAAAATATGATAGTATATTTCAGCCTTTATTTCCATCTTTATTGGATGTCCTAGCTCAAATACCCTATGCTGTCCTGCTTTGTCCATGCTGGAATACAGCCACTGGGTTCCAGAAAATTCTGCTGTTAAATACCATCTCTAATGCCAGCTCCTTCATGATGCCCTTTCTGATCTCCCCAGCCCGAGCCTCTGGATCCCCTAGTACTTGATCTTTCCCTTCAGCACTTAGCCTGTCCCCATGTAGTTTAGTCAGTGGACTGGGTAGGATTTGCCATGCAAAATAAAACACTTGCTTCTGAAGAGGCGTGGCAGTGGTAAGAGGTGAAACCGTACAGCTGGCAAAGTATGTTTTGGTGTTGCCACATCTCCTTCACTTCCCTCCTCCTTTCTGGTACATTCTATCGTTCTCTCTCTCAACCTGTGATCATGTTTTTTCTCAGAAGTGAACCTGGTTTTAGTTCTTTATATTTCATTGTGACTTTAAAACAATGTGTTGTTAACTCTCAAGAGTTACCCACACTTTAGAGTTGAGCTTTACCAGTAGAACGTAATTATAAATTTACTTGTTCCCCAAGAGAGTACTTTGTCCCCAAGAGAGTAAAGCATCATTGAACAGGTACTTAATGGGGAAGGAAACACTTTTTAGGGTGCTTTTGAAACCAAAGCCCGTGAACGACTTCTTGGGGCCTACATTTAAGTCTAGTCCACTCCCACGTGTGGCTATGGAACATCACTCTCTGATGTGTAAACACACTGCAATCTTTAATTTTATATGAAGCCTCTAGAATTCTCAACTTGGATCCCTCATGTGGTACAATTGCTATGCTTATGGGAAAGGAAATTGCTAATAAGTTCTTCAGAAAGAAACATGTTCAAAATGGATAAGAGCTGATTTCAATTAACTTCTGGCATTTCTGTAATTTTATACGGTGGGCTATAATTGTAAAGAAACAAACATGTTCAGGTGCCCTATCCAAACAAACAACTCCACAGTGAGGGCACAAACTAAGAAAAAACGGAGTAGTCAGCAATAGGATTTTATTGAAATGTTCTAACACAATGCTGGATAAGCTTAAAATTCGATATTCTATACCAATACAAGCGCTGCAAATGATCTATTCCTGAATGTAGTTGAGATCACATCTAAGAAAGGAAAGTTACAATATGAATATCTATAAGTTGACTAGTATAATTTAAGTTTGAGGCAAAACAACTTTGGTATATTCATATTTCTCTGGCTCTCCTACTTGCCTAGATATGTACCGAGCCCACTCACATTTAGACAGAATAAAACTATCTGGTGGTCTCACTTGTAAGTTTCTACATGCCAAGCAGCAAGGAATGTGAAAGTTCTGGAATTAAGCTCCTCATGAGGTGATCGTCATCATTTCTGTTGAACTAAAACCATGAAAGAGTTAATGTCCACATTTCCACTGCATCTAAGTTCAGTCTAAATTTATAAATGCACTCAAAAGTACTTGAAAATACAAAAGTGGGTGGGGTTAAACTATAATAGAAACAATCATTTCTTAACTCAGAGACGCAGATTTTTATACTCAGTTTCTTTATCTACAGATCATGATCTCAGACAGAATGATTATCGTTAAATCAACTGGTTTTCATTAATGTCAACACATCTGTCCTTGTGTATCAAGCTGACTGCGTGTGTGTTCACAGCGTTTCTACTTCTCTACGCAAATAAACCCCAACAAATACAGATAACACACATTTATCTAAATTAATAAAAGTTACATAGCATCAAATCAGGCTCTTTACACATCTCAAGCCAACTGTTTCTAGATAGAGTCCACCTGTACTGCATGGCTGACTTTTCCAGGTTACTATTCTTTCCCAACAGCTATTTTAAGGTACAGTAAAATGCTAGTTCCTGCAACAACTAAAATGTTACTTTCTAACTTCAATTCAACATCTGCTGTGGTAAAGTTTAAAACCCTCAATATTGCTGTTCCAGTTGGTTAATGACCAAAACAGATTTGATTTTCCACTCACAGAATTTCGGCCACACGATTCATTTTCTATGCATTTTAAAATTCAGCAGAAAGGAGAGATTGTTATTACGCCTAGGCTTTGTCTATGCAGAAGAATCCTCTTCTTTGGGGGTGGAATTATTCAGCAGCTTATCCTACGAATGTGCATATAACAAAATCTACAAACAGTCCAATGACTGGCTTCCGCCACAGAGGCAGCAAAGTACCTCGCTTAGCGGAACATTGGAAAGAGCCATCTGTGGATAATGCAATCTCAGGGAATTTCCCCTCCATGATCACTTTGGGGGCATTTTTGAACAGTATCCTTAAGGAGCAATTAAAGTTTACTTATTTGTACTTTTCTCATAGGCCTTTCCTCCCTCCATTTTTCATGTAAAAACTTTAGTTAAAATCATGAGTTGCCTAGAGACTTGCTACCTCCGATTACTCAGGGCAAAAGAACATTTAATAAAAAATAAAGACATAATATTTAAATGTGCATTTAGTAGTTTTTTTTTTAGTAGCACCCATAAAAACAGGCCTTTTTATTTTGGTCAAAAGCAAGATAATCATCAGACTGGTAAATCCGAGGGGCTAGAAGGGCGTCTACTTTGGCGGAAATCCACAACATGAGATTGATGAGTAAAAATGAAAAGGGACAGCTAGAGCCAAAATATGATGTAAAAGAACAAGATGATGGGATGTGAGGTACACCTCAAAGAACTGGGGGGGTCTGCCCACACCTTCTCACTTCCAACAGGAACGCACAGAGGAAAGTGTCAAGATGGCCGTATACTCAGAGGCTGCATCTCAAAACGGTTTCATCATCAGGTCTACCACTGAGCAAACTGTTAGAATTTCAGGACATGGAATCCCAGCTAAAAGACACTTATAATATAGTTTTCAGGTGTGGTCATAAAAAACGACACTCAACTCCATGGCCTCTGATGTGCCTGACTTCTGCGGAAAACTGGATGCATCACTGGTTACCTTAAGCTAAATAAAAATTGGTTCAAATTAAGCACAATAACCAAGGTGGTTTATTTCAACCCTGATTACTAAAAAAAAAAAAAAAAAAAATCAAAATTTACAGTATTACAAAATTTTTAAGGTTTGCTCAAAATTAATCAGCTTTCTACACAAGGTTTTACCCAAATGCCCGTAGGCATTATCATCAGCTATTTACACAAGAGGCTTTAATCTGAGGTCACCTTTGGCAACCCCAGAAATACATAGACTGTGAGCTCCCACAATGAAATTATATACTTGAAACGCTGTGGCCTTGAAGGACTGAAAGAACAAAGGAAAAGGTAAGAACAAGTCAAGATGACACAAACCAAATAACCACCACTCTCCCCCCAAAACCAGAAACGAGTGGTCTCAAGCTTTCAAAGCGGGGGTGGGGGGGGCCGGGGAATGAATTGCAGAGAATACAAAGATCAGATGTTTTTACTATTTGTTATCCTATAATTGTTAGGCCTAAATCTAAAAAAAAAAACAAAACACATATACGAAAAAGTCAAGAGCGGGCTTGTTCGACACATCACAACTGGGAGTTATAAGGGAACATGGCTGAACAGGTAAGACACGGATTCACCGTTGTGTGTCCTTCGGATGGCCTCCGCCAAGATCATGGAAATGTCAATAACCTAAACGCCAACAGAAAAAGAAAAAGTGAAAAAGAGAAATGGGAAGAGGAAAGTGAGGTATCATAGTTATATTCATTAAAAAACTTAAAAGCCAGAAAGCCTAGAAACTAAGACCCTAGCACACAAAATAGGTTGCTATCAAAACCTCTGAAACACATTTTGAGGGGACAAGCAACTTTTGGGTCTGTCTTCAAATTACAACCTGTTGAACCAAACCTGGATGGGATCCTAGGAGCCAGATATTTGGTATAGATACTCAGAGGCTTTTCAGGGTCCATGTTAATCAGAAACACTCTTCTTAGACGTTTCTTGCTTTTAAATCAAATTGTACTCAATCATTACAAGGAAGGTTTTCCTCCTTTTTCAAAAAAGGTGGCGACTATCTTGTTTAAGGGCAGGCCTGTGATTACCTAACATGGGGCCAGTAAACTCCTTTTTCTGTTAAGGGCCAGACAGTAATTACCTCCAGTCTTGCAGGCCCAATGGTCTCTGTTACAAACACTGGACTCTGAGTTGCAGCACAAGAGCAATCAATAGATAAATGAATGGGTGTGGCCATGTTCCAATAAAACTTTATTTACAAAAACAGAGGGTGGCCTAGGCATGGTTCACAGGATGTAGTTTGCTTATCCTAAACTATTGCTAATCAGGCATGAAACAATCCAAAAACCAAACCCACCACTGTCGAGTCAATTCCAACTCACAGAGACCTACAGGACAGATCAAAACAGCCCCAGGGGGGTTCCAAGGTGGATTTGAACTGCCGACCATCTGATTAGCAGCCAAGTTCTTAACCACTGCACCACCAGAGCTCCCCTGCTAATCAGGCATGAAACTATAAGGCAGAGCTATTTTGACCATTTTCAAATGGATCTCCTTGTCCCACAGAAGTGCTTTTTCTCTGATTAGAAATCACACAGCAGATCACTCTGACCCACCTTCATGTTCTACTGATGAGAATGAAGGTGATGAAATGACTTGCCAAGGTTCATGCTGATGTAGCGACAAAATGAGAACTCAACCCCTTTCCACTTATTTCAGGCCAGTTGGCAGAAAGTGATTATTCCACCTCTCTGGTGGCCTATGGACATCAAGTCAGGAGGGATGAAGAGGAGCAAAGCTCAGAAGATCCTAGGCAGAGCCTACTTCTTCCTGGTTTTCTATTACAATTTTATTCACTTACTGTTTCCAAATAGTAAACACTGACTTCTGAAGGCCCTGGCCTTTGGCCAGGATCTCACAGGACTTAGAGCCTCACGTTACACGATGCTATAGCCCCTGCCCGCACCTGCCTCACTAAGCACTCACACACAGAAGGGATCCAAGGAAGGGAGCTTGTTGCTTAGTTCCTCCCACAGGGTCGACAGTACCTGAATCTTGGAACAGTGTTTCATTTTATCCTCTTGCGGAATTGTGTTTGTGACGACCACAGCCTCAAAGGCAGCATTATTTATTCTGGAAATGGCTGGCCCAGAGAAGATTCCATGGGTCAGGATAGCATATACTTTGGTGGCTCCAGCTGAGAGGAGCCTGTAAAACAGAAGATAAACAATTAAGTATGTATACACAAATATTCTCGAAACACTCTCCTCTAGTGTGAAAAAGAGGTGTGTTCCATAAAGGAAAACATGACAAATTTTACTCCCATTTATTAGGCTAAAGCAGGATCTTTTTCAGGATGTGTTAGCAAAGCACTTCGTATTCCATTAAATCAACCTTGGCACTGTTGACATTGAGGGTGGATCGTTTTTCACCTGTGCACTGTAGAATGTTTAGCAGCATCCCTGGCCTCTACCCACTAGATGCCTATAGCACCCTCCACCCAAGTTATGACAACGCAAAATGTCTCCAGACATTGCCAGATATCCCCTGGTGCAGAGGGCAAAATCACCCCCAATTGAGAACCACAGGATTAGCCCGATATAAGCAAACATCATCATTTTGACATGTAATCAACATAAAAAAATTACTGATGAGATATTTGACAATCTTTGTTTCGTACTAAGTCTTTAAGCTTGGTAAAGTAGAGGGTCATGGAGGAGGAGGAAGATCCTCAAAAAGATGGACTGGCACAGTGGCTGCAACAATGGGCTCAAACACAGCAACGATTGTGAGGATGGCACAGGACCAGGCAGTGTTTCCTTCTGTTGTACATGGGGTCACTATGAGTCGGAACCGACTCGATGGCACCTAACAACAGCTTTGAAACCTGGTGCGTCTTTTACCTTTCAGCACATCTCAGTTTGGACTGGCCCTAGGCCTGGGGCTCAGCAGCCACATGGGCTGGTGTGGCCCACATTCTGGATGGCACGGCTTGCTGTCCCCCAGAAGCCGAGTGGAGAGAAGGCCAAGCAGAAAGATGCAAAGACATGAAGAAGCCACAGGACTGTCTTTCTTTCTGTGCTCCGCTTTAGGGAAAGCCCCTTCACAGACCATTTTTAATACACTGAAACTCAACTTTGGAAATGGAAATCAGACCCCAAAGGCCTGTGGTTTCTTTCTTACCAAGAAAATAATGATAGAAATAAATGGGCCTAGAATCTCCTTTGGTTTAACACTTCACTGCCAAGCAATCAGGAAGGATTAAGAAAAGCAGGCCCAATTTTCAAAAGCTGACCTTTTGTTTCCGCTTAACGAGGGACCCTAACCCTTTTCCTGTGCATCCCCAGAGTGCCCCACGTACTTGTCTGCAGCATGGCATATCGTGCCACAGGTGTCAGCCATGTCATCCACCAGGATGGCCACGCGGTCCTTCACGTCACCCACCAGAACCATCCGGTCCACCTCATTCGCCTTCTTCCTCTCTTTGTGAATCAAAGCAAATTCCACATTCAACCTGTCTGCAATCGATGTCACCCTGCACAAAGATGCAAATGGACATGTTTGATACAACCAGAACAAAATTCGGGGCTTTAACTTGTATCTTAGGAGTGTGGTAACCAGTCACATGTAAGATAATGAGGAAAAACCTGGCCTACTTTGTAAGCCAGGAGCCCTGGTGGCTCAGTGCTTATGAGGTTGGCTGCTAACGAAAAGGTCAGCAGTTCAGATCTACCAGCCACTTCTTGGAAACCCTACAGGGCACTTCTACTCTGTCCTGTAGGGTCACTATGAGTCGGAATTGACTCGATGGCAATGTGGTTTTTTGTAAGCCAGGCACGGTCTGGGATACACACTAAGCAATCCATGGTGGAAAGGTACTAGTGATGTGACCTTGAATTTGTGGCAGCTGTAATGGATGCCAGGCACCTTGACCACACAACTACTGGCTAAGAATTGATATGTAATTTGTTAGTGTTCGTGGGTATTTTTTAACACTCAAAGACACAGCTTAAAGTAGGCCACTTAGGAACACCCCTTTGCTTAGTTTGTGGAGCGGGTAGCGGGGATGAAAGTTCTTGGTTGAAGCATCCATTGTATAACATGCAGACTTGTGAAAACAAGCTTCACTGCATTCGGGGCCTAAGGAGACCGTATAAACCAAGAGTCCGGCTCCTCTGCCTGTAAAAGAAAAAAACTTTCTGCCTATCTACGGTAAATGCTCAGAAAGCCTTTGGCTTGGGAGGGGCTGAGCTAGCAGGAGAAAGAGTGTGGGCAGGGCAAGCTTGGCACAAGCCCAGGCATGTTGGTTTTTCCTTTGAACCAAACCCAGTTGCAGGTAAGTCGACTTTGTCTCATGGCACCTCCATGTGTGTTGGAGTAGAACTGTACTCCACAGGATTTTCAATGGCTGATTTTTCCATAGATTGCCAGGCCTCTCTTCTTAGGTGCCTCTAGGTGGACTCGAACCTCCAACCTTTTGGTTAGCAGCTAAGCACATTAACTGTTTGCACCACCTAGGGACCTCTTTTCCTTTGAAAAGTGGACTTAAATGATAAAACTTACTTTGAAATTCTGCTGTAGATACACTGTGATATTAATAACCAGGTTTTCCTGTTCCATTTTTTAAAGTAACAGTCATTATGCAATTCAACTGAAAAAATATTCATTGAGGAACCCACGCTCACACAACCACTGCCATGCAATGAGTGGAAGATGCAACTTTCACAAACTGGTTTTTAAAGAGCTTGTCCGTGTTTTTTGGACAGCAACAGGTCCCCTTCATCGCATCATCCAAGAAGGCAGCCAGGAATAGAGTTCCCTGCATGCCCTGCTCAAGGGGACAGGAAGCAAGTCTCGGAGAGGAAAGGACTTTCTGGACTGAGAAGCAGCACAAGCGGTAACTCTGGGTTACCCTCCCATTTCTGGGGTGTCTCAACACGGCCATATTTTAATAGCTTCAAACCACACACTTGGCAATTTGACCAAAGAAAACAGCACCCATTTCAGGCCTCACTGTGTGTTTTCTGCACTGGAATTAGCAAGGATGCTATCTCAAGCAAGAGACGCAGATGAAGATCAGGCCCAAGGGAAGGCACTGTTATTCCATATAGAGAGATCTCCATTTCCGGATGACATGGAAGAGCACATTCTGGCAAGATGGCCGACTAGGCAGCCTGGTTACCCTTCCTGATGGAACAACTGAAGTCCTAGATTAAGACGGGAATGATAGTACAAAGGCATCACTGAGCTGGAAATGGTGGCAGAGGTGGAGAATGCAGAAACAGGAGCTACCCTGAGCAGTGAGCCGGCAGCAAAGCTCATGTGCCCTCTTGTGCCCACATTAGGTTTTGCCTGGAACAAGTCAAGCCTCAAAGCAACATGCTTCAATTTGTCAGAGATGCAAGCATTTTCTTGTGAAATATGCTTTTTTGCCACATGCAAGTAAGCCAGAAGTAATATCAACTACATGTATCTTGTGTTACCTGCACAGCTGTTCTGAGGGACCTGTTGGCTGGGAATGGCCCACTCTAGGATATCAATGATGCAAAGCAGAAACTTTGGGGAACAGGGCGGGGAGGTGGCAAAAAATCCAAAATGCCTGCCCTGAAAAAGCTTGGCTTTCCTGGCAGAGAGAGCATGGGGGCAGGGGAGTGTTTGAATAGGACTGCTCTGTCTATAGGGTCGCTATGAGTTGGAATTGACTCAACGGCAACGGGGTTTGGGCTCCATTTGAAACAAAGAGCACCTCAATCCTGGCCATTTACTCTGGGTAGTTGATTCTGCACTTTTTAAAGTAGAGGTTGGCAAACAGATAGGGGAAAAGGAGCCCTGGGTGGCATAACAGTTAAGCTCTCGGCTGCTAACCAAAACGTTGAAGGGTCGAATCCACTCAGTGGCTCCACAGGAGAATGACCTGGCAATCTACTTCCATAAAGATTACAGAATAGAAAACCCTATGGGGCAGTTCTACTCTGTCGCACAGGTTCACTATGAGCTGAAACTTATTTGATGGCACCTAACAGTACATAGGAAACCCTGGTGGCGTAGTGGTTAAGTGCTACGGCTCTTAACCAAGAGGTCGGCAGTTTGAATCCGCCAGGCGCTCCTTGGAAACTCTACGGGGCAGTTCTACTCTGTCCAAAGGGTCGCTATGAGTCGGCATTGACTCGACGGCAGCGGGTTTGGTTTGGTTTTTTTCACAGTACATAATAAAAGGTGGTGTTTCAGATCAATACAGAAAAGATGAGTGAATCATTCTGAAGCAACTACTTAGCTGGGGGGAAAAACGTGGGATTCTTACTTCACTCCTTATTCCAAAATGGATTCTCAGGGTGCTGTAAACGGTTAATATACTGGGCTGCTAACCAAAATGCTGGAGAATTGAGTCTACCCAGAGGTGCCTTGGAAGAATGGTCTGGTGACCTATTTCTAAAAAATCAGTCACTGAAAACCCTACGGAGCATAGTTCTACTGTGACACACATGGGGTCACTATGAGTTGAAGTCAAGAGTTGAGGCAACTGATTTGTCTTTTTTTATTATTCTAAAATAAATTTCAGATGGAAGAAAAACTAGAACTTTAAAAAAGACAAAAGGTACATGTTGATAGAAGATTCTATAGAAGAATTTTGATCAAAAGGAGGAAAACGTAGAACAGAACTTCAAATTCTCATGTAATCTGGACTTTCTGGAGCCATGGGGGCTGGATGAATCCCCGAAACCATTGCCCTGAGATAATCTTTAAAACTTAACCAAAAATATCTCCAAAAGTCTTAAGACCAAACAATAGTTCAGCTTAACTAGTAAAAAATGTCTGCCTTGAGCATTATGCTCTTTTAAGAACTATCTACATGGGATCAAATTGACAGCAGCAATTGGAAAGATTAGATAGGAACCTTAGGGGCCAGTGAGTTTATGTTAATGCGGGAGGAACAACTCGGAAAAGGAGGGTGAAAGTGGTTGCACAACTTGAAGAATGTAAGCAATGCCCCTGAATTGTGCATGTGGAAATGGCTGAAACAGTGCACGTTTTGCTGTGTACCTTCTCAACAATAACAACAATGAAAAAGGCAACCCTAAAGACAGAAGAAGAATCATGGGAGAAGAAAAATTTTAAAGGAAGTGTGACTCTTTCATGAACCCAGAAGTCATAATGTGAAGAACAGATAAATATGACGAGCTAAGAATTTTGGAAAGTTCCTACAGAAACTAAACACACGAAAAAGGGGAAGAAAGGAAGAACTTGGGGAAGTGTTTGGAGCACACAAGAACCAAAGCTTGGCTCTCCTCCCTGTGCAGAACTCCTAAAGATCAATGCAAAAAGACCTCCGGCGAATGGAGCAATAAATTGGCAGAAGGTATGAAGAGACCACTCCTGGGAAGGGCGCTTAGCCTTACCCATAGCACCAGCATTAACATGGAAAGATGCCATATATCACATACTGGGTTTGCAAACGACACACACTTGATGATGCACTGCACGAGCAAGGCTGTAGAGAAAAAGTGACTCACAGTAGTACTTGATGGAAATGTCAACTGTTAGGTCTTCTTTGGAAGACCGAATCTAGGCACTGTCCATGCAAACTACAACGGCTCATGCCCTTTGGCCTGGCAATTCCACTTCTAGGAATGTATCCTTCTGCACATGTTCACAAAATGGGAGAGCGAGCATACTGCTGCATGACTACACTCGAGTCCATACAGTGCCTACAAGTGGGTCACAGGGAACCAGTGGAAAGAATTATGACACAGACACACAATGGAGTATTACAAATTATGATATATGCACAGAATGGAATATTACGTAGCTATTAAAAAAACAACAGAGCAGACCTATTGCACCGCTATGGCATCACTGCTGAGAGTAATTTTTTTTAAGCACAATGTAGGCATCTGTATAGCACACTATCATTTGTGTAGAATAAAAAGGGGGAATATATATTTGAATATATTTTTTATATGCATCATCAGGAAAGACTAATCACTAGAAAATGACATCAAGTTTGGTAAAGTAAGGGGTCAGAGAAAGTGAGGTAAACCCTCCATCATGAAGATGGCACAGGACTGGGCAACATTTTTTCTGCTCATACTATGCATGGTCACCAAGAATCGGAGCCTACCTGATAGCAGCTCACAACACATAAAACCCCTGAAACTATCTGAATAACTTATTTCTGACACTGGCGAAAAGAGAGGCGTTCTAAGGGAGAAAACAGAGGACGGTACTCTTTTGTACTGTTTGAATTTTTGCTAAGAGCATGTATGATATTTTTAGGTTATATTTTTTATAGGAAAAAATAGGGTTGGAAAAGGAAAGGAAAAAGCCATTCGAGTTTGTAGCATCTATTATTCTTTTAGCTTATTAGCTGCCAAAATAATTTTTCTGGTTAGAAAAGAAATATATCAGGCATAGAAGGCCACATATTGCATGATTTCATTTATAGGAAATCTTCAGAAAAGGCAAATCCATAGAGACAGAAAGCAGATTCCAGACAGAAAGCGGTGCCAGGGGCTAGGGAGCAAGGGGAACAGGAAGTAACTGCTAATGGGTGCAGGGTTTCTTTTTGGAGTGACAAAATGTTCTGGAATTAGATAGTATTGATGGTTGCACAACTCTGTGATTATACTACAAAGACTGAATTGCACACTTTAAATGGGGCAATTGCACGGTGTGCAGGCCCTATCTCAATTAAGCTGTTATTTTTTCAAACATTCCATTTTCCTATGCTCATGTGCCCCTTGACCCTGGCCTCAGGCCAGTAGATGAGTCATATTTACATGCAGATTGACTGAAGTTAAGTGTCCAAATAAACGCCACACCTTTTAGTAGAAATTACGGGCATGTTTTCCCCAGGCGACACTCTGTGACCGGGCCTCACTGTCCTGGCTGAGGACCATTTTGTGACCATCACGCAGTATTGGGCAAACCCTACTGCTGCCCGTCTGGGGGCTTTCTGAGCTAAGTGCCTGCTTCTGCCTTTCATCTATCAGCATCTCCTTCCTGTCAACGGCCGCTTCCTGCTGCTGTCAGAGGCCCCTCTGCAGCTGTGGCCCCCGCTCATCCCCATCCCACCCCTGGTGCTGGGAACCAAGCAGGCCCATCAGACAAGCTGAGAGCAGACAGCTCTTCCAAGAATTGGGGCCCACGCTGCCCTGCTCCATGACAGCTTTCTGGTGTGCTCTGAAGCTTTTAAGCTTGGCTCCAGGACCTCAGCTGGGCTGTAGATGCAGGAGGGTGCCAAACGAGGGACAGGCATTTGCATTTTAAAGACATCCCAAAGCTTGCCAGTCACCTGCCACCCTCATCCGCACTTCCAGCATGCTTCCAGCCCACGCCTGCAAGCTGCCTGCCCTTCTGGCTGGCTCCTTGTGCCGAGGCCTCTCTTTCATCTCCCTTCTTTATGGAGGCCACTACCTGGCCATTGGGAGTCCCAGGTGGTGCAAACGGTTAACACGCTTGGCTGCTAACAGAAAGGTTGGAGGTTCAAGTCCACCCAGAGGCGCCCGAAAGAAAGGCCTGGTGATCTGCTTCCCCGAACTCAGCCACTGAAAAGTCTATGGTGCACGATTCTGCTCCAACACACATGTGGTCGACGTGAGTCAGAGTCAACTTCACAGCAACTGCTTCTGGTTTTACCTGGCCGTTGAGGCCCCATTCCACTTTTGTTTTCTTTCCACATAGCAGCTGCAAAGCTCTACAAGGTCACCTGGGGTCACCAAGTCCCAGTCTGCAGTACATGCTATGGGTCAGATCACCAGCCTCTTGTTATCCACATCCTGGAGTCTGACCAGCTGGTACCCTGACTGCTCAGGAATCCCCTTTACTGGGTTTTTCATTCTCCCGGAAGGTATTTTCTCTTCCCATTCAAAGGTCCAGGCATAAAGACAAGCTTCCTGGCTTTTTCCCTGGGCCAGTGGGTAAAAGTTTTGCTTTCCTCTCCCTTCTAGAGGTCCCTCCATGAGTGTTAGAATCTAAGCCACCAGCCTCTTCCTGGGCCTGACGATATTCCCCCTGCCCCAGGATCCCACGCACGGCTTTCAGCCTGTCTTTATTTCTGGGCCTCCAATACTTCCCTTTCCTTTTTGGTGCTCCACGTACAGCATGCCTCTATCTCGGCTACCATTTCCCAGCATTTGTGGGCAGAAGGATTAGCTCAGTCAAGTGTGTTGTTAATTAACTAGAAGCTTTAGGTTCCAGTGAGGCTCATCATTTTTATAATCAGAAGAACAGAACTTTTCAAAACAAAAGCCCAAACCAAACACATCTATTCTTTGCCGAAACCAAAACCTTTTCTTTCATAAACAATGCAATGTTAACAAATTTCTGTTCTGGAGTAGAAGTCAGTAGTCTACTTATTTGCAAAATAAGTGTTAAGTAATTTAAAACATGAGAGGAACCTTGGTGGTGCAATGGTTAAGCACTTGGCTGTTAAGTGAAAGGATGGCGGTTCAAACCCACCCAGTAGCTCCGCAGGAGAAAGACCTGGTAATCTGCTTCTGTGAAGATTCCAGCCTAGGAAACCCTATGGGGGTCGTTATGAGTCGGAATCGACTGAACGACACCTAACAACAACAATCATTTAAGACACACTTCCTTCTCTACAGGTAGGAAAGTCCAAATGAAACCAAACTCATTGCCATCGAGTCGATTCCGACTCATAGCGACCCTTCAGGACAGAGTAAAACTACCCCATAGGGTTTCCAAGGCTTTACAGAAGGAGACTGCCATGTCTTTCTCCTGTGGAGCAGCTGGTGGGTTCCAACTGCTGACCTTTCGGTTACCAGCCAAGCACTTAACCGCTGCATTGCCAGGGCTCCTGGTAGGAGAAGGACTGTCAATCTCCAAGGCAGGACCCAGGAGTGTGCAGCATGCATGTTACCTTTTGGCGCCGCCTGCATCCGGGGAGACGATGATGCAGCTTCTCCACTCGGCGATGTTCTCCCGGATCCACTGCAGGACCGCAGGCTCCGCGTACAAGTTATCCACAGGGATGTCGAAGAAGCCCTACAGGGAGACATCGGCACCGTGTTGCAGGGTTTCTTGTAAAGAGAATCTCTTTCATTAAATAAAATTTGGATTTGTTTTTCAGAAGAAACCCCAATCACAGATTCCCTTTGCTTAACTTTAACAGAAGGAAATGAAAAGGCAGATCTGCTCTAGAAGTATATTTCCATCCAATCTATTATCTTATGGACTTTTTATATTTTCTTATGATCACCCGTATTCCTGAGGAGTAAGAGTGGCTTTGCAGGGCAGTGGGGGGTGGAGAGGGGGAGGTCTGTCATTTCTTAAGAAACTATTATAAACCAAATACTGCATATTCATTATACATCACAGTGAGTACAGTATAATTTGGCCTGTTTTGCAGATGAAGGGGCAAAGTTATAAAGAGGTTAAAGAACGTACATTATTACTGTGCCATTCTAATCACTTTCTAGAAGTCCAGATGGAATTATATAGTTTACCACTAAGGAAGAATACAGTTATGTGCTCAGCTGCTAACCGAAAGGTTGGAGGCTCGAGTCCACCCAGTAGCACCTTGGAAGACAGGCCTGGTGATATACTTCTGAAAAACCAATCACTGAAAACCCGATGAAGCACAGTTCTACTCTGACACACATAGGGTTGCCATGAGTTGAAGCTGACTCGATGGCACCTGTTTTTTTTTTTTTTTTAACCGAGAAGCCATTCCTACTTCTCTAAAACTGACTGGAGGGTTTTATGAATTGAATTGTGCTGCCCAAAAGCATATGTTGAAATCCTAATCCCTGTACCTGTGAATGTGATCCTGTTTGGAAATACGGGTCTTTCTTTTGCTGTGTTAATGAAGGCATCCTACAGAAGTAGGATGGGTCCTAAACCTAATCCTTCCTAAATGGTATCTTATAAAGAACGACAGCCACAGAGACACACTCACACAGAGGGTGGATGCCATGTGACAGCCAGGCAGACCGATCTGTAAGTAGCAAAGGAACACCAAGGACTGTGGCAGCCACCAACAAGGAGAAGAGAGGCCCACAGAAGGAATCGACGTAGCCAAGACCCAGATTTGGCCTTTTAGCCTCTACGACTGTGAGAAAACATATTTCTGTTCTTTCAAGCCACTCACTCGTGGTATTTCTGTTAGAACAGGGAAACTAAGACGGGGCATGGTGATGGTAGAAACGGGTGCTATTAGCATCACATTATATTGCCAAGTTCAGTAAAGACCGGAAAATCTAAGCACGTAGTCAGCTACAAACTCAAGCACAAGTACCTCCTTCTAAAAGTTTTAAAGTTAACAGAGTTGGGATTTAAGCACTCTCATTTTTAAGCTCCTGATCACAAGCAACAGAAAGAAATATATTGCTGGTACCTGTATTTGAGAGGCATGCAGGTCCATGGTGATGATGTGATCCGCCCCTGCCACTGAGAGCATATTGGCCACAAGTTTCGCAGAAATCGGAGCACGGCTCTAAAATACAAAGGTAGGGATTTTATAATAGGCAAAGGGAAGGAAAAAGATGGACACAGTGAGATTGCTCCCACTAAGACGTACATGAGAAAGATAAATCACAAGAGAAAATCAAAACAAATAATAAAGTGACACGTGTTATAAAGGAGCCCTGATGGCATAATGGTTAAGTGCTCAGCTTAACCAAAAGGTTGGTGGTTCGAACCTACCAGCATCTCGAAGAAGAAAAGACCTGGAAATTTGCTCCCGTAAAGACTACGGCCTAAGAAACCCTGTGGGGCAGTTCTAACTCTGTCACATGGTGTTGCTATGAGTCTTGGAAGAAGTATAGCCAGAATGCTCCTTAGAAGCAAGAATGGTGAGACTTCATCTCATGTATTTTGGACATGTTATCAGGAGAGACCAGTCCCTGGAGAAGGACATCATGCTCGGTAAAGTAGAGGGTCAATGAAAAAGTGGAAGACCCTCAATGACATGAACTGACACAGTGGCTGCAACAATGAGCTCAAGCATAACAACGATTGTGAGGATGGCGCAGGACTGGGCAGTGTTTTGTTCTGTTGTACACAGGGTGCTATAAGTCGGAACCAACTTGACCGCACCTAATGACAACATGAGTCAGAACTGACTTGATGGCACACAACAAAATCAACAACAACAACCCATGTTGTAGTAACAAGAGATATACTCATCCCATTTTTATCCATCAAATATTTTACTGGTCATATACTATTGTGAGACAATGCATTTCCCATGGATATTTAGTTCAGAACAAACCAAATAAGATACACAAACTGTTAAAAATACAGGTAGTCCCCAACATATGACTGGGTTCTGTTCCGAAGACTGTCGTGAGTCGGTTCTGACGTAAGTAGAATACCTCATTGTTTTTGGTTTTCATTATTATTGCCTTTTATTATCAGTACCATTATAGATCCGATCTTTACTTGTCTTTTTGGGTTGGAAACATTACATATAAACTTACAGATACATTTTGATACATACATAAAAAAACACACATCCATAAAAAAATGGATAACCCTGACATTTTGTCAATTTCAGTAATAACTCCACTTGTAGAAAGTTCTGGATCACCGGGATTTTCCCTGGGAATGGGAATGGCGTTTCTAGTCAGAAAATTAGGGCGCGTCGTCTGTATGCTCCTTTTACATGTTGCAACATTGTACACAGTACATATTACTAATGATAAGATGTACGGAAAAAAATAGATGGTCGTAAATGCGATTCATCGTAACTCAGATCTGTCTTAAGTTGGGGACCACCTGTACACATGTGATAGCACAATTTGTATAATTCAAATTGCGATAACTGTGCAGAATTAAAATAATGGGACTGAGAGAGAGACAACAGCAGGAAGGATATAAAGTTTATTAGAGGGCCCTCTGAGGAAATCACTTTTAAGGTGAGGCAGGCCAAGGCAGGGAGAACATTCCAGAGCAAAAGCAGCACATGTAATCACACATTCAGGGGACTGAACAAAGCCCCTCGTGGCCACAGGCAGTGGTCAACGAGAGATGAGTAAGACGAGGCCAGAAGGGGAGGCAGGGGCAGATCATGCAAAGCCCTGAAGGCCAAGGTTAGCTCTTAAACCCGAGTATACGTACAGACAGCTGGAAGCTCACATGATTATAAATTAAACAAAAACCAGATGGACGAGGCACTCCTTGAGGTGATTTAGAAGTTAATATTTAGAGAAACAGAAGTGCCATTATTGCTGACATTAAATCCTTTTTAAAGCTACCTAACGTCTCCATGGAGTCGCTGGGTGGTACAAACAGTTAATGCACTTGGCTGCTAACTAAAAGGTTGGAGGTTCGAGTCTACCCAGAGGTGCCTCTGAAGAAAGGCCTGGAGATCTCCTTCTGAAAAATCATCCACGGAAAACCCTGTGGAGCACAGCTCTCTACTCTCACACATGGAGTCACCGTGCATTCTGGACATGACTCCACCGCAAGCGTTTTTTTTAAACTGCTCTACAGCTTTCATTTCCGTATCACACACTGTGGACAACGGAAATGTCCACTTTCAGAAAGACCCAAGAGACTCTCTCTACAGACTTGGGATGAGACCTGGTAACAAGAGTTCAGCATTTTGCTATTAACAACAGCGTTCCTACATATCAGCAACAAAACAGAAAATAATAGGCTTAAAAAAGACTTTATTCAAAATAGCAACAAATAAATGATGTGTTACACAAACATACACACAAGCTTCCTAGTCTGAAAGCTCTGCTGAAACCTGTTCGGCGTCACAGCCACACACAAGCCTCCCCTGGCAGACGGGTAGTACACTGGCTAGGAACAGAACCAGAGTCTCCCGCATAGAAGGCAATAATTCTACCACTAAACCACCACTGCCCCCTCTATTATTAACTCATGTTGGCATCGTTGAACTACCCTGTTCTACGTCATTTTTGTGGTAAAACCGGATTTTCTCGGCTTTAATATCCAAAGCCCCCCGGCCAGTCTGGCTCTCACCTACTTAGATCCATTCCTTTCCCCACCTCTGCACTGGGCACGCCCACCCTCCTTTTCTAGAGAAGACTTTAAACCTGGCCTGTTCTAAAGGCAGCCCCCCATACACCCTGCCTCGTCTCCCCATCTCACCAGGTCCAAGGCTTTGATTCTTCCTGTCTGCTTCCAATCTTCCAACTTTAAGGCACTCAGAGAACTTGAGATAGAAATAGTCTCCTCTACCTTTGTTTGGGGCAGTGAGTGTATGTTAATGGGGGAGGAACACCTCAGTAAAGGACGGTGGGAACGGCTGCCCAACTCAAAGAATGTCATCAATGTCACTGAACTGTACATGGAGACTCCTGAACTGGTGTGTGTTTTTGCTGTGTAAATTCTCAACAATAAATAGATAAAATAAATTATTAAAAAAAAAACCCTGCCCTCGAATGCGACCCCTTCCATTTGGGACTACCTTACGATGGCCTGCTGAAAAACCGATGCAGAAGATATTATACGTAGAGATGACAGAGTTCACAATTAGACTATACGTTCCTCATATCCACTGCCATTGAGTTGATTCCAACTCATAACGACCCTATAGGACAGAGTAGAACTACCCCACAGGGTTTTCAAGGAGCAGCTGGTAGATTTGAGCTGCTGACCTTTTGGTTAGCAGCCGAGCACTTAACAGCTGTGCCACCAGGGCTCCTACACCCCCCTTAGCCTTCCTCTTTTCTGTCAGCTTTCTCTAACAACAAACTATAGGATTTCCTAAACTAGGGATTCCCCAAGCCTCTACACAAGCAGTCTCTCAAAGTTATCGTTTCCTTGCTTCTGTGTTGTTGACTGAGGTAAACCTTCTCTCTTCAATCAGCAGCTACGTTGGCAAGGCCAAGGAATCATCTGACTGGAGCAAAAAACTAAAGGCAGCTACCATGTTGTTACCAAGAAACACACTTTAAGCACTATAATTAAGAAAAGTTGAAGAAAAAGAAACATATGCTTGAAATGGCTAAAAATGGAAAGCATATCTCAATGTTTGCCAGTAGGA
Organism: Elephas maximus indicus; assembly: GCF_024166365.1. NCBI lineage: Eukaryota > Metazoa > Chordata > Mammalia > Proboscidea > Elephantidae > Elephas > Elephas maximus. Next base: position 167,119,192 of record NC_064846.1, read on the forward strand.
AAAGAGGTAAATAGCTAAGGTTCCACAGCCCAGCTAAACCCACTGGGGCTTTAAGAACTCTGTAGGGCTCTCTGTCTGCAGTGGCTGGGGGAACTGCTGGCGTTTACAGGACAAGGCCAAGGGGGCCGCCATCACGCCCCTTGCAAGGTGCAGGACTCGCCTGCCTGCATGGACAGACAGTGCTGGCTTCTACATACAAAAGATTTCCATTATGAATAAAGACAAAAAACAAAGTTTGAAAAACCAACCTTGGAAAAAGAGATAACTGCAAATGGGCTACCTGCAAACGAGACAGGCAGTCACAATGTTAACATCTGTCAAAGAGGAACTCAAGAGTTACAGGTCATGGAACAATGGAAATGGCCACAGAATGATAAAAACGAACAGTTTACTGGAGAAGATACAATGGTGCTATGCTTGTATGTATCAAATATCTTAGTACCAAATACAAAATACAAAACCTGGTAGAAATGAAAGGAGAACTTGGTTAGAGATACAGTTAGAACGTGAGGGTTTATTAAATCTCTTGCCCCAGAGAAGAGAAAAAGTAGCGGAATATGGTCAGAATCGACTCGACGACAACCAACAACGCTGCATGGCCAAGGACGAAGATGCTACACAATCCTGTAGTAACACACGAGTGGAATACCTATGACAACGGACTACAGGCCACACTGATGGGACAAATAAGTAAGCTGAAATTTGGCAGCTAAAAATACACATAAAACTTTTAAATTAAGTTTAGAATTAAAGAAACTGCATACATACGTAACAAGCGGGAGGATATGGCTTTGTGACCAAAGGTTTTTTTTTTTTTATATCTCACATTTATCTTTTAATAGTATATATTTGAGACATTTCCTATTTGTACATAGAGTTCTGCTTCATTATTTTTTTTTAACTTTTATTGAGCTTCAAGTGAACGTTTACAAATCAAGTCACACTGTCACATATAAGTTTATATACACCTTACTCCGTACTCCCACTTGCTCTCCCCCTAATGAGTCAGCCCTTCCAGTCTCTCCTTTCGTGACAGTTTTGCCAGCTTCCTCTCTCTCTATCCTCCCATCCCCCCTCCAGACAAGAGTTGCCAACACAATCTCAAGTGTCCACCTGATATAATTATCTCACTCTTCATCAGCGTCTCTCTCCCACCCGCTGACCAGTCCCTTTCATGTCTGATGAGTTGTCTTCGGGGATGGTTCCTGTCCTGTGCCAACAGAAGGTCTGGGGACCATGACCGCTGGGATTCCTCTAGTCTCAGTCAGACCATTAAGTCTGGTCTTTTTATGAGAATTTGGGGTCTGCATCCCACTGATCTCCTGCTCCCTCAGGAGTTCTCTGTTGTGCTCCCTGTCAGGGCAGTCATCGATTGTGGCCGGGCACCAACTAGTTCTTCTGGTCTCAGGATGATGTAGGTCTCTGGTTCCTGTGGCCCTTTCTGTCTCTTGGGCTCTTAGTTATCGTGTGACCTTGATGTTCTTCATTCTCCTTTGATCCAGGTGGGTTGAGACCAATTGATGCATCTGAGATGGCTGCTTGTTAGCATTTAAGACCCCAGATGCCACATTTCAAAGTGGGATGCAGAATGTTTTCATAATAGAATTATTTTGCCAGTTGACCTAGAAGTCCCCTTAAACCATGGTGACCAAAGGTTTTAATCACTCACAAGCTAAAGCTAGGTCACAAAGTGACAACCATACACACACACACAAGACCAATCAAGGCTCTCATTCAAGGTATGGCAAACCATGACCCACGGGCCTAGTCACTTGTTTTTGTATTGCATATAAGCTAATAATGTTTTTGACATTTTTTAATAGTTAAAAAAAAAGTATTTCACAGGATGGAAAAATTACATGAAATTCAAGTTTCAACACCCAGAAATAAAGTTTTATTGGCACTCGGCCACATCCATTCATTGATGTATTGTGTGTGGCTGTTTTTGTGCTACAACCACAGAGTTGTGTAGTTGCAGAGACTGTACAGCTCTTTACAGAAAAAGTTTGCCGACCCCTCTGAGCTAAATCCTACCTCAAGTGCTGAATGCAGTTCTGGAGACAAAGTGTTTAATGAGAAATTAACTGACTAGCTTGTGTTCAGCACAGGATCTGAAAACCACTCCTGAAGAAGTTGGGGTTAAAAATCCAGGGGGACTTTGGTATATGAATTCAAATTCATAAAGGGCTGTTTTCATATCCAAGGGGATCTTATGTGTACAGTTTCAGAAAAATTGGGTTGTTTTGGAAAACAATTTAGGGAGATAAACTGAGGTGTACCGGGGGAAAACTTTCTCAGGATTAGTTACCACATCACAGAACAGCAATGCCTCTTATAAACTGGAAGAATTTATACAGACCCTGGCTACACATCCATCCATTAGAAATACAGCGGAGAAAATGGCTTAGAGCTGGTCCCCTCGGAAGTTCCCCTAGAACTCCAACTTTTCTGAGCTATCTCGAGGGTAAAAACCATGTCTTCTTCAATTTCTACTAAAGACTCACAGACCCCCCCCCCACAAAGCTAATAATGCTGAAAGAATAATTCAGCAGTATCAACGTCATTCTTCTTGAAAGGTTAAAAAGAGATAACGGTATTTTTCAAATTAAACTTTTTATTTATTTTTGAAAATTTTATTTTGTTGTCGTTGAAAATATACACTGCAAAACATACACCAATTCAACAGTTTCTACACGTAGAATTCAGTGACATTGATTACATTCTTCGAGTTGCGCAACCATTCCTACCCTCCTTTTCTGAGTTGTTCCTCCCACATTAACATAGACTCACTGCCCCCTAAGGTTCCTATCTAACCTTTTGAGTTGCTGTTGTCACTTTGATCCCATACAGATAGTTCTTTAAAACAGCACAATGCTCAAGGCAGCCTTTTTTTCACTAGTTAAGTTGAACTATTGTTTGGTTTTAAGATTTCAGGGGATATTTTTTGTATAAGGTTTAAAGATTTTCTCAGGGCAATAGTTCCAGGGGTTCATCCAGCCTCCATGGCTCCAGAAAGTTTGGAGTCCGTGAAAATCTGCAATTCTGTTCTGCATTTTCCCCCTTTTGATCAGGATTCCTCTATCGAATCTTTGATTAAAATGTTCAATAGTGGTAGCTGGGCACCATCCAGTTCTTCTGGTCTTGTGGTGGAGGAGGCAGTTGTTTGTGGCGGTTGTTCAATTAGCCGTACATTCCATATCCTCTTCCTATTCCTGACTGAACATTTTATTTTGAGGTAATTATAGATTCACATGTACTTATAAGAAATAAGAGAGAGAGAGATCCCCTGTACCCTTTACAGTTTTCTCCAATGGTAAGATCTTGTCAACTCTAGTACACTCTCACGAGCAGGATCGTGACATCAATACAACCCACTAATCTTATTCAGATCTCAGCAGTTTTATTTGTACTCACTAGTGTGTGTGTTTATGCAATTTTAGCACACGTGTAGGTTCGTGTATCCACCCCCACAGTCAAAGATACACATGAGTTTCATCACCACAAGGATGATAATGGCATCTTAGTACCTGCAGAAATATACTTCATCTGTCTCTACTTCTGTAAACATTAACTTAACATTACAGCTGGCTCAAAGACAAATCTTTGAAAAAGACAAGGTGAAGAAGTCTATTTGCTCTGCCATTAGGATAGAAAGCAAACATTTTGCAGATATTTTCTTTGAGGCAATATTTGAGGACAGAGATCACACGACACGAACCCAGAGCAGGTTCTTAGGACAGAAGACACCTCTCCTACCTTGTCCTTTTTATCTTGGCGGGCATACGGGAAACACGGGATCACGGCCGTCACCCTGGATGAGGACGCGATTTTACAGGCATTGATCATGATGAGGAGCTCCATCAGGTTGTCGTTGATTTCCCCACAGCCGCTCTGAATGATATAGACATCCTCCCCTCTCACGCTCTCACCAATCTCCACACTAGAAAAGACAAATCGGACCAATCGATATGAAAGCATATTTGCATCCTGGGGTTCCCAAGTTAGCCCCAGTGTCGGTGATTCCCTAGGAGGACTCCCAGGACTCAGTATACAGTTGTACTCACAACTGTAGTCTACTACAGTGAAAGGAGATAGAATACAATCAGCAAAGGGAAAAGGCATGTGGGGGCAAAGTCTGGAACAAACCAGGTGCAAGCTTCCAGAGTCCTCTCCTGTGGAGTCACACACGACACACCTAATTTTCCCAGCAATGACTTGTGACAACCTGTGTGAAATGTTGTCTACCAGGGGAGCTCATTAGAGACTCAGTGCCCAATTTTTGGTTTTTCTGGAGTTAATTACCTTACCTATTCACCTGCTAAGTTTTCTTAAGTTTTTCCAATTACTGTCATGTTGATTCCAACTCATAGCTCCGCCATGTGCATCAGAATAGAACTGTGGTCCACAGGGTTTTCAATGACTGATTTTTCAGAAGACTGCCAAGCCTTTCTTCTGAGGCGCTACTAAGAGGACTCAAATCGCCAACCTTTGGGTTAGCAGCTGACCACATTAACCGTTTGCACTACTGAGGAATTCCAAATTCAATCCTAAACACCTCTAAGGATCAAAAAACTCTTCATGATTTCAGAGGGCTCAAGCACAACATTCATTTCATTGTCCTGCAGATGTCTCTCCCAGAGCTGTCTGACTTAGTTTATCTTTCTGCTTGGGCACAGCTGCCACCTGACAATTCCCTTTAACCCTCTCCTGCACGTGATTTCCCATGTTCTGTATCCTCTTTCTTGGTGTACTTCCTTGTTTGTTGATAGCCATCCTCCAGTAGCTTCTTAAAAAAAAAAAGCTTCTTAAGAAACAGTAAACAGGAGCTAAATTTCTAGAAACTTATATGTCTAAAAATTTCTGTTCTCTGGGTTGAAAATTCTCTCCCTTCAGAGTTTTCAAAGCATTGCTCAAGTGGCATCTAGTTTTCAGTGGTGTTGTCCATATGTCTGAAGACATTCTGATCCTTGATTCTTTACATAGGCCCTATTTTTTTCTCCCTCAAACCTTCTGGGGTCTTTGCTTTAATCCCAGCATTCTGTAAGTAAATGATCACTTGCCCTATTGTGGGTCTACTTGCATCTATTGTGCTGGGCACTTAGTAAAGTACTATTTACCTAGAAACCTACAACCTTCAGTCCTGGAAAATTTTCTTGGATTATTTCTTTCATGATTTCTTCTCCATCTGCTCTGTTCTTTCTGGGACACCCATTAGTTGGCAGATGTGTTAAACTGAGCCTCTAAAGCTCATATTTTTTTCTTGTTCCTTTTCTCTGTCTGCATCTTTGTCTACTTTCTGAAAGAGTAGCTCAACTTTATCTTCCAAATTCTTCCAGAGTTTTTTTTTTAGTTATTCTTTCTATGATCACATTTTAATTTTTAAAAGCTTTTTCTTATTCTCTGATGAGTACTTATTTTGTTTTTCTAAATCATCTTTTTGTTTATTATGGCTGTAAAAAAATGGCTGTAGGACCACTTAATTCTCTGAGGATATCAACTTTTGAGGAGAAGGGGGAAGGATGTTTTCTCCTTATAGTCTCTTTCCTCTAAGTGGCTTCCCCCAGACCTTTGATTTTCATCTTTTGCAGAGGGTCTTTGCTCAGGTGTTGTCTGTTTACATTTAATAGTGCTACTACTACCACCCATTGTTGTTGAGTCGATTCTGACTCATAGCAACCCATTGGACAAGTAGATAGAACTGCCCCATAGGGTTTCTAAGGAGTAACTGGTGGATTTAAACTTGCCAACCTTTGGTTAGCAGCCAAGCTTTTAACCACTGCGCCACTAGGGCTCCACATTTAATAGTAGGGGACACTAAGTAGTTAAGTACATGAGTAGTTGGGGAGGTACAGATGAAACATGACTGCCCACTGAGTTGATCATTGTTACTGCTGGGGATGGGGACACAGGAATTCCTTATACTATCCTTTTTAAATTTTGTATGCTTTTTGAAAACCTTTATAAAATATTTTTAAAACACTTTTGAAAGCTATCCTTTTTTTAAAAAAGTTGGTTAAAAAAAAGTTGGTAGGAGTGATTTTATAAAATATTTAATGCTGCATATCAAACCATACATTTATGAGTCAAAACATTTAAAAGTTATGTAAGACATAACAAGTTATCCAGTCACCTGGACACAAGTTTTGAGAGGTACTTACCAGGAAACCAAATTATCCAGCTATATTACATCACAGGCATGTGGACTGAGAGCCAATGAGTTTTCTTGCCTATGATATGGGTCAACAATAGGAAGAGGACAGAAGCCATCACTCCCCAAAACCAGTGGTTTGCAAATCTGGAATTCGCCTAGGTTGATTTTTAATGCTCAGGGTCTCATGAGAACCTAACATAATTGTTAAACCAACAGTCCATGCTGCTCAATAATATGGCTCTGATGGACATGCCAACACACTATAGAAGCTTCCATTCTTCTTTCAAGGTTCCAAGACAGACATTCACTCAAACATTTTGGCTGCTATTTTCTAACTGAATCATTGGTGAGAATTTGGCAGTGGCTCTCATTAAGGGGAGAGAAGGACTACTCTGTCTCCTAGGGGATGTCTGGTGATGCCTGGAGACATTTTTGATGGGCATGACTGTGTGGGGGGAGGGACTATACTACTGGCATTTAGTAGGGACAGGCTAAGGATGCTGCTAAACTTCCTACAATGCACAGGACAGCCCCCACCACAAACAATGACCCAGCTAGAAATGTCAATAGTGTTGAGGTGGAGAAACCCTGAAATAAGGCATGGAGTAATCATTTCTCAGAGTTTTGAGCCTAGGGCTTCATAGGGAAAGCATTGGAGCAACACTGTTACAGGGGTTAGGAACAATGTATACCAAAACCTCTTTCAACCACCACTTAATCAACTCTTAAGATTAACTGACCTGCTCTCTTGTGTGTCCACACACTTCCGTCCCCATCTGTTGAACCACATGCTTACCAAAATCAGTTGTATTTATTCCCAAACTCGCAGCTGCCATTTATTTTTATTGTTGTGATTAATTGTTGTACTAGCTAGGTAAGAGATGGAGGAAAAAGACAGATTTTGCAAGCTAAATACTTCCCTCATATTTTAAAGTCCCATTTCACTGCGGGCTATGCAAGAAACATGGCTCTGTGTAACTGCAATCAACAATATTCCAAGGTCTTTGGCCCTAAATCCAAAGACCAGTACATAAGCATAACTTACACTTTAAGTTAAAGGAAGGCATTTAAGGCAGTATTGACTCTAGTGACCCCCTGTCTTAACTGACTTTAACTTTATTTCTCAATTAACCAACTAGCCGTAAGGTCTGATTATGCTCAGTAACATTTATGAAAATATAGTTCCAAGCTGCTAAGGAAACTAGAAAATATGTAACTCACAGAAACACAATGAGTATGTGATAGTAGAGACAAATAATGACGCATCAAACAAAAAATACATGAGTTTCAACATCATCCGAATGGTTATGGCAGACATGGAAGACGGCTCACCCAATACCCACTTCCAACCCTCTTCTTCCTTGCCAGCATCTACTAGAGAGACATGAAAAACTCAAGAATGTGACATTCTAGCTACCTTTGCAGCAAGGGCCATGTGATATAGTCCTAGTCCCTGACACAGAGGCAGAAGTCTCACGGCCCCAGGGCTGTACCACTGCACAACTCCAGAAGGCATCATCCCCCCATGCCCCATCTCTTTTCTGACCCACTCCTTGCTTCAACACAGACTCGATACCCAGAGCTATGGCAGCCATCCTGCAACTATGAAGAGAAGGTCAAAAGAATCCCACAGGCTCTGACCCTAACATTGTTGAGCCACCACTGAAGCCACCACCTACTTCTGGGTTTCTTGTTATGTGAGGAAATAAGCCATTATTTGCTTAATAAGCTATCATTAGCCAAGTATTAGGAGTCCCTGGGTGGTGTAAACAGTTACGCGCTTAGCTTCTAATTGAAAGGTTGCAATTTGAACCCACCCAGAGGTGTCTCAGAAGAAAAGCCTGGTGATCTGCTTCCACAAGGTCACAGCCATGAAAACTCTAAGGAGCACAGTTCTACTGACACACACGGGTTCAGCATAAGTCGGAATCAACTTGGTGGCAACTAGAATTGGAACTGGAAAGCCAAGTATTAGGCTGCTGTAGCCAAAAGCATTCCTAACTAAGTGGTTCCTGAAAAACACACGTGTGCGCGCGCGCACACACACACACACACGACAAATGAAGGGGTCAAACCCTTCTCTGACACCTTAAGTGAAGCCATTATTGTTCTATTTAAACATAGCACTAAAAATGATAGTGTCTAATCCTCCAAATTTTAGAATGAGGCCCCAGAGCACAGGTCCAGTAAAGGGACTTCTCCCTTACCACAAGACCACAAGGGTAGGTATTCCTCACCTAACCACACCTCACTCACCTATGTGAAGCCTAGAGAGGCTGCCCAAGGAGCCAAGCAACACACCAAGGTGGGGGAGCGGGGCACAGGAATCCCCTTGAGGTGTAGACAAGGGGACACCCGTGCAGGATGGTGGCCCCTGAACAAGCAAGCTCCGCCTCAGCCACCTTGGCCTAGGAGGAGGGAGGGGACACAGCAGGAAGGCAAGGATACTGCTGGGGGACAGGAGCCCTGGGGAAGTCAGGAGCTCCTGGTGACCCTGATACGGCAGAGGCCTTTACTCAGGGTTGAAAGACATCACCTCTCCTCAGGGAGCTGGGAGGGGGTCAGTGTTCAACATGAGAGAGCCCAGCCCTGGTCTGTCTGTTTCAGGGGAAGAAAAGCTGAATGGCGCCCTGTGCTCAGACAGGTTCTCGGGAAAATCAACTTCCCAGAGACACAGTCAGCTCGGCTCTATCGCTGGTTTTCAAAAGGTAAATCTGTTCCAAACGATTGATATATTAGGAACAATTTGAGCTTAACATGAATTTTGCCTTGGCTTACATGTGATCTCTCTCACCCTGAGATGAGAATGCAGACAGACAACTGGCCCCAGCAGAACAGAGCTACTTGGACACACTAAACGCATATGCACACACGCCTCACCAGGACAACAATCCACACCCACGCACATTTGATGTCGCAATGTTCCATCTGATTTTAGACAACCTTCCTGCTATGACCTCACAATAACTCCCAAGCTGTGACCCTCTCAAGGCCACTCCCCACGCAAGCTGCAGGTCTTCTTCAAGAAGTACCAGATCTATTGAAGTATCTCTTGTATTTTTTAAAGTTAACACACGTAAATTTCTTAGCACTTTCATTACATTCCTATCATTTTATGTCACAGAGGAAGTTTTGGAATGTTATCCACCCCCTCCCCATTTTTCCCATAAAAAACCCATCACCGTCAAGTCAATTCCGAGTCATAGTGACCCTATAGGACAGAGTAGAACTGCCCCACAGGGTTTCCAAGGCTGTAATCTTTACAGAAGTAGACTGCCACATCTTTCTCCCTTGGAGCAGCTGGTGGGTTCGAACCACTGACCTTTCGGTTAGCAGCTGAGTGCTTAACCACTGCGCCATATTGAGGGAAACTATGTGACAATTATCCAGTTAATGAAATTGTGGGAATCCCAGGTAAGAAAGGTCGCCATTTGCTCCTAGAATTCCTTCCACAGCTGCTTTTTATTTATTTATTTTTGCTACGAGTTGGAATTGACTTGATGGCAATGGGTATTTTTCCCATAAACCCTATTTTTTTCTCTTGCACACTTTTGCAATGTGGTGCTTTTTAGACATATATATGTCACGTTATAACAGAGCTGACTATAAATGAAAGAAGGCTCATAAATAATTATCTTTCTTCCTTCTCCCAGTACCAGTGGCCGATTATATTCAATATAATTGTTTTATTAAAAGAGTCAACTATAGCCAAAGAAAAATTAAAAACAAACCAACATTAGGGACACGATGTGGACATCTATCTGGACTAAATAAGTCTATGAGTTGAAAACCGACTCGACAGCACTTAACAACATACCCAACTTGAAGGAGAATACTTAGAAGGAAAAGGGAAGTTTTTCAAGTTGACACATTCCGAAAATTAGTTTGTATAACATTCCGCCATGTTCTTGCATGTTTGTGCTCGCTGCTACGGATGGAAATGGTATGGCACCAATGTCAAGAGGGAAGGGACAGAGAGAATTCTATATGCTCTCTCCCACCTCAAGCTCTAAGGAGCAAAATGTAATTCCTTTGTGACTATCACATCAACTGTAAAATGAAGTTGATGGGCAAACCACAATATTATACAGCTCAGGGATCCAAAAACTCCAGCCCACAGCCTGTTTCCGTTTGGCCAGTAAGCTAAGAATTTGTGTGGTAGGCAGAATAATGACCCCCTAAATAGGTCCATGGAGCCCTGATGGCGCAGTGGTTAAGAGCTTGGCTGCTAACCAAAAGGTTGGCAGTTCGAATCCACCAGTTGCTCCCTGGAAACCCTATGGGGCAGCTCTCTCTCTGTCCTATAGGGTTGCTATAAGTCAGAATCAACTTGATGGCAACGGGTTTGGTTTTTTTAGGAACAGGTCCACAAGGAGCCCTGGCGGCACAGTGTTTAAGCACTCAGCTGCTAAATGAAAGGTTGGCGGTTCGAACCCACCAGCCGCTCCATGGGAGAAAGATGTGGCAGTCTGCTCCCATAAAGATTACAACCTTGGAAACCCTATGGGGCAGTTCTACTCTGTCCTATAGGGTCGCTATGAGTCGAAATTGACTTGATTTGATGGCAGCAAGTTTGGTTTAAAATAGGTCCACATCCTAATCCCCAGAACCGGTAAATATGTTCGTTTACATGGCAAAGGGGAATTAAGGCCGCTAATCAGCAGATCTTAAATAGGGACATAATTGTCGATGTTCTGGGCAGGCCCAGTGTCATCACAAAGGTCTTTCGACGTGGAAGAGGGGGGCAGGAGAGGAGTCAGAGGGCAACGTGACCACAGAAGGATGGTCCGAGAGACCCAACACTGCTGGCTTTGAAAAGGGCGGAAGGGGCCATGAGCCAAGGGATGCGGGTGACTTCTAGAAGCTGGAAAAGGTAAGGAAATGCAGCCCTGCCGACCCATGGTGGACTCCTAACCTACAGAACCACTAAAACAACAAATTTGTGTTGTCTTAAACCACAAGTTTGAGGTAATTTGTTATGGCAACAATAGAAAAGTAATACAAATGGCTTTTACATCTTTAAAGGAGAAGGGGACGAGGAAAAAGAGCAGCAACATGGAACATACGGCCTGCCAAGCCTCAAGCATTTACTATCTGGCCTTTTACGGAAAAGGTGTGCCGACCCCTGGTCTACCCTGACTGTTTATCCAAAAAGAAATTATACTCTATATGGTCTATTTTTCCTCAGGAATCTCAGCCCCCATTATGACTAGCAGTTGGGGAGGACAGAGAATACCATCACTGTGGCAATAATGTTTCCAAAGCTATTCCTGCTTCTGCTCATGACGATGATCACGTCTGATCTTTATTCTACGTCTTTTACAAACTGTGGACAGAAGGCAGCTTTCATTGGTTGTCCAGGTAGACCTTTACTGATTCCCAAATTAGAAGGTTGAAGAGTTTAAGCAACTCAACAATGAATGGGTGTGGTCATTAAAAGATGGCCATAGACTCCTTAACACTTTCCCCATCAAGAAGTGGGGCCTATGTGCCACCCCCAGCCCCCGAATCTGGGAGGACTCTGTGACTGCCTGACTGAAATAATGTGACAGAAGTAACAATGTGCCAACTTCTGGGTCCAGGCCTTAACACTGGCAGCTCCCTCTTCCTGTCTTTTGGAACATTTGCTCTTAGAACTCAGCTTCCATGCTACGAGGAAGCTCAAGTAGCCCCAAGGAGAGGACCATAGGAAGGGGAACTGAGGTTCCTAACCACACCCCCAAGCAACACCGTACCAACTTGAGCGAGCCATCTTGGCTGTGGAGCTCCACCCGGTTAGCTGTCCCAGCTGCCACCACATGGGGCAGAAATGAGCCTTCCATCCTTGTAGTTGTTAGGTGCTGTGAGCAAAATAAATGACTATTGTTTTAAGTTGTTACATTCTGCCGTACTTTGTTACCCAGCACTAGATAACCAGAACCTTGGGTCTTTACTGACCAGGATAAAATGTTACAATGGAGACTTTCAAGATAAAATGTTACAATGGAGACTTTCAGACACCACCATCAATGCTGTCCTAGAAAGTCAGCATAGGATTTTGGTGGTCTAGAGTGAAGCTAGGGCAGACATCTCCCCGAATATCTGAAAGGATTTAGAGATGAGAAGGTAAAATCAGGAATCTGTGTCTGATCAGGCACCATTTTAAAACGGTGCAATGGGAACAGCCACAACCAAAACTAACAAAAAAAGAACCAAACCAAACCAGCTGCCATTCAGTTGATTCCAACTTATGATTACCCCAGGTATATCAGACTAGAACTGTATGTACTCCATAGGGTTTTCAAAGCTGTGACCTTTTGGAAGCAGATCACCAGGCCTTTCTTCCGAGGCACCTCTGGGTGGATTAGAATGCCAACCTTTCTTTCAGTTAGTAGTCAAGTGCTTAACCATTTGTGCCATCAAGGGACAGGAAACCAGATTTCTGGTCCTGGCTCAGGGAGAGATGTGGGAAGAAGCCCCTTACGTGAACTCAATCAATTTTCTCTTCCTTTTGCCCTTCTGTTTCTCTTCTCTAGTCCACACAGTAAAAACCAGAGCACCAGCACAGTACCTGGTCCAGCACACACTGTATAATCAATCCCTGTGGCTGTATAGTTCAATGAAAGAGAAAAGCCAAGAAGTTAATCTTTTATAGTCTACACATCAAAAACATGAAATGTTGCTGTATAAGCAATTGCCAGGCTTCATGCCAAGTAGTTTTTGAGACCTCGTGTTCTCTAATTAGCAAGTCTTAGTTATAATATACTCAAAACCAAATAAATTTGAGCCTGCTTTATACTTAAAACAAACATTTAAACATACATATTTCAATGTCTGAGTGAATTTCACCCAACAGTGCATACAGTATTTTTAGCAGAAATCCAACATTGACTTAGCAATGAACTTCTGATCCAGATTAACCATGCCCTTTAGCAAATGACTGTGCTACAAGGAGATAACATGGAAGGGCAACATATTTGCTTTCAAATCCCATTTCATCCAGAAATTTCTCCTTTAAGTTACTATTAAAAAAAAAAAACCCCAAATCAAACGCACTGCCATAGAGTTGACTCTGACTCATAGTGACCCTACAGGGCAGAGTAGAACTGCCCGTCAGGGCTTCCAAGGAGTGGCTGGTGGATTCGAACTGCCAATCTTTTGGTTAGCAGCTGAGCTCTTAACCACTGCGCCACCAGGGCTACTTCCTAAATAAAAGCTATTACCCCTTCTCCTGTTCTTGGAGTCCCTGGGTGGCGCAAGCAGTTAAGCACTCAGTGAATAACCGAAAGATTGGAGGTATGAGCCCACGTAAAGGTGCCTCAGAAGAAAGGCCTGGCAATTTACTTCTGAAAGGTCAAAGCCACGAAAACTCTCTGAAGTGCAGTTCTACTCTGCGCTGTTCTACTCACGAGGTTGCCACGAGTGGGAACTGACTCCATGGCCACTGGTTTGTTTTTTGTTTTGTTTTCTCCTGTTCTTTGAGCTTTTGAAACTTGACTGGCATTGGCGAAATACTGCCACATTCATGCCCAGCTCTGTCTTTCTCCAGAGCCCCTGACCATCCTCCAGGACCCCTGTATTAAACGCTACCAAGCTGAACGTACTCACCTCAGTGATACCACCTATCACTCACTGTTTCTTCACTTCTCATCAGAGTCTTCTAACTGTAATTCACCACCTCGAAGAAGTCACAAGGAACAATTCACATGGCCTAAAAAGCTGACTCAAGGAAAAACACATCATACCAGACCCATCTTCATCATACATTATTCTTCTAAGTTCTCGGTATCGAAGCAATTTTTGTCTAACCCAAAGTCACAAAGATTTTCTCCTACGTTTTCCCCTAGAAGTTTTATAGTTTTAGGTTTTACATTTAGGTCTATGATCTATTTCAAGGTAATTTTTGTAAATGGTGGGAAGGATGGAGTGGAGGCTCATTTTTTTGGCATATGGATATCCAACTGTTCCAGCACCGTTTGTTGGAAATGTTCATTGAACTGGGAGTTTGCCAAAGATATAAATATTATCAGTAACTGTGCACAGAGAGAGAGAAAAAGGTGAGACTGACCTGAAATTGGTCAAAGAGCTGTGCAGACTCAGGCAGGTGGCAAAGGCCCAGCTTCTGAGCATGGCCACTGCCTGACAGTACTGAGTAGAGGTGACCACTTCTCATGACCTTGAGAAACAGGTACAAATGACACTCAAACCATTCCCTTGCCACTGAACACAGTGTTGTTGCTAGGTGCTGTTGCGTCGACTCGACTCATAGCAACCCCATGTGACAAGAGTAGAGCTGCCCCATATGGTTTTCTTGCTGGTAATCTTTACAGAAGCAGATTGCCACACCAGGCCTTTCTTTCACACTACTGGGGGGGTTGGACCCGCCAACCTTTAGGTTAGCAGCCGGGCTACCAGGGTTCCTACTGAACACAGTAGAGCCCCAGATTTACAAAGCTACAAGCCCACCATCTTTGAGGCAGACAAATCCGGGGCAGCAAGGGGAAGCCGGCATGTACACCCTGGAGCTGTCACACTCGGAAACCTTTGCGCAAACACACTCTCCCATTACCCCTGTGCTTTCCACACTGGCTGAGCCTTAGTCACCACGGTGCTTTAAAAACGTGGGTCCCCGGCCCTAAATCAGGACCAGCGGGCCTGGAAAGCGGGGTCAGGGGGCTCTGCAGGTGCGGACAGGGGGCCGCTCCAGGGTTCAGCGTGCGGGGAGCGCGCCGAGTGGACTGGCCGACCTGGGGTCCCCGGGCCCGCGCCCTGAGCGCACCGGGCAGCGAAGGGCTGCGCGGCGCCGGCGGGGGCGCCCCCTCTCTCGAGGCCCTCCCGGGCTGGGGGCGCGCGGAGCGGCCGGGGTTCCGGGTCCGGGCCCTGTCGGCTCCGCCCGGGCGCGCGGCCGGCAGTCCCGCCCGGCGGGGGGGGGGGGGGGTGCGGCGGGCGGCGGACGGGCCCTCCC
Source organism: Elephas maximus indicus (assembly GCF_024166365.1). NCBI lineage: Eukaryota > Metazoa > Chordata > Mammalia > Proboscidea > Elephantidae > Elephas > Elephas maximus. The sequence continues at coordinate 167,134,287 of NC_064846.1, forward strand.
GGCCGGGCCCACCTGGTCTCCTGGTTGCTGAACTTCTTGGTCACCACCTTGCCCAGCTCCAGGCCCAGCCGGTCGGCCACGCGCTGGGACAGGTCCTGGTGCGAGGAGCCGCTGAAGAGCACGATGTTGGGCATGGCGGGACTCCGGGGCGTGCAGTGGCGGCGGTGACGAGGACGCTGGCGGGAAAGTGCGGCAGCGGGACCCGGAGGTGGAGCTGGAGGAAGGGGAGGAGGGAGGAGCGGGAAAGAGCTACAGCGGAAGGAGGAGCTGGAAGCCACAGTGGAGCGCGTCAGGACTGGGAGGTAACAAGGGAGGAGCAAAAGGGGAAGGAGGTGTGAGAAAGTGCGTCAGGGCCTGGAGGAGCTGGAGGGGAGGGAAGAGCAGGACTGGCAGGAGAAGCTAAGGGAAGAGCTGTAAGCGAGGGAGGAGTGAGAAAGCAAGTCAGGACCTGGAGGAGGGGGAGGGGAGGGAGGAGCTGGAGGAGAGGGAGGAGCTGGAGGGGAGGGAGGAGCTGGAGGGGAGGGAGGAGCTGGAGGGGAGGGAGGAGCTGGAGGGGAGGGAGGAGTGAGAAAGTCAGGACCCAGAGGAGCTGGGGGAGGAGCTGGAGGGGAAGGAGGATGTGAAAACGACAGGGAAGAGAGGGAGGAGGGGAGGAGGGCAACAGGGAGAGAAAGAGGAAAGGGAGAGGAGGGGCTGAGAGGGAAGGGAGTAGGAGGGTGGCACTGAAAGGGGAGGAGAAGTTGGAGGATGGGAGAGAAGAGGAGCTGAGAGGGGAGAGGGAGGGGAGGAGGTTGTGAGACTCTGGGTGGCCCTGAAACGCATAGGTACCCTTGCTTGTGGCATGGAGGTGGAGGGACTCCAGAAGCAACTGAGGTGCCCTTGGTCGGGGGGAGCACACTCCTGTCCGCAATCTTGATCTTTCTGACCTGCCTCACCAGGGAGGGCAAAGAAACTGGGTTAACTGGGCACAGAGGGAGGGGAAGGGGCAACGGATGTGCCTTGCAGCCAGGAGAGACCCCCCAACCCTGAGCACCCCAAACCTAATGCAGGCTACTGGTGTTCAACTATGACAAGGGTCAGCAAACTACTGCCCGCGGAGCCAGTCGCGATTTTTGTACCAGGGAGCTAAGGATGGCTTTTAGATATACATTTGCAAAGGATGTGATGGTAGGATGCGCTGCCATTGAACCTCAATTAAGAGAAATTTTATCCTCCCCAAAAAGAGTTTCTTCTATTTAGATGTTTATTTTAAAATGTACTAAATTATTATTATTGTTGTTATTATAATTTGGATTTTGTCAATAAAAACATTGTTGAAATTTTTTCCTCTTGTTATATAAACCAAAAACCAAACCAGATGTGTCACGTCTACTCTGACTCATGGCGATCCCATGTGTATCAGAGTGGAACTGTTCTCCAGAGGGTTTTTAATGGCTGTTTTTTCAGAAGTAGATTGCCAGACCTTTATTTCAAGGCACCTCTAAGTGGACTGGAACCTCCAACCTCTTGGTTAGCAGCCAAACCACATTAACCATTTGTACCAACCAGCCCTGGGATAGTTGGGAATAAATTCATTCAGCAAATATTTAGAGCTCGTACTATATACACAGAACTAACCTGAATGATGTGGAGAATACAAGATGTGAAACTGTCAACAAACTCAAATTAGTGTTTTCCCATTCCATCCCTATTCATAAGTCAATGAAGATAGAAGTCAACAGAGGAAATAGCTCATTTTGATTTCCTGCATTAACGTTTTAATGTCAATTAAACATTTTACAATAGGTCTGGGATCTGAAATCACATATATAAGCTGGTCATCATCAAAATTAAAAAAAGTTGCTTCATTTGGACTGTTAGCCTCCAGATTTATGAGAAAATAAATTTCTGTTCTTTAAAGTTCTGCACTTCAAAGGATACCATCAAGATACTGTGACTCTCGAAACGAAAGACTGGAAGGAGGGAGCGAGCTGACTCATTAGGGGGAGAGAAAATGGGAGTATGTAGTAAGATGTATATAAGTTTATATGTGAGAGACTGACTTGGTTTGTAAACTTTCACTTTAAGCACAATACAAATTATTAAAAAAAAAAAAAAAAGATACTGTGACCCTAATACCTGGCAACATGTTTTCTTCCATTCAAGATGGGTGATTGACAGCTTGACATAACTAACACCATAATTTTTGTTCTAAGTAATCTATAAGCATTTTTTATTGCACCGCCTGCACTAATCTCTTCCAAAGGGGTACTGAGCCCTCTCGGCTCCTGTGGCCTTGGTCTCTCTCGTCTTCTTTGTTCTCTTGAGAACCGGCCTTCAGCCTGCAGCTAGGAAGGCTGCGCTTTTGATCTGCAACTTTCTTTCTTGCTCCTTGCCTCAGAGTGGCCTTGGAAGGCCAGTTCCACTAGCCAAGAGAGTCTTACATAAGCTTTTTTTCGGCCTGTTACAAGCATACAGATTAGAGTACAGATACCCGACATGCATGTCTTTAGTTTAATAGTTTCTTGTAGTTGTTTTGTGATGTTTATGACCATCTGTGGGCTATGTGCTTAAAAGAATTACGTAATCCTTGCCAAAATGATACATAAACTCTGATGTAAAAATTGCTCTTTGAGACACCACAGAGGCAGCCTGTGTTGCTGCCAGGTCCCTGGAGATGTACACATCTCCTGAATAAACTTTCTCACTCTTTCTGACTTGGAGTGGGTTTCATTGGCTCAACTGCTCCAGGGCATGGACCCCAATCAGGTAACAATAGTGAAAAGACAACCCACAGAATGGGAGAAGATATTTTCAAATCAAATATCTGATAACGGACTTGTATCTAAAATATATAAAGAACTCTTACAACTCAAAATAAAAAGATTAACCCAATTTAAAAATGGGCAAAGAATCTGAACAGACATTTCTCCAAAGAGGAGACGCAAATGGCCAATAAACACATGAAAAGATGCTCACAGTCAGTAGTCATTAGGTTGCAAAACAACACCACAATGAGATGCTCCTTCACACTAGAATGGCTGTAGTCAAAAAGATAATAACAAGTGTTGTGGAGTAGGAATAAAAGTTGGAACTGTGGTACATTGCTGGTGGGAATGTAAAATGGTGCAGTTTGGAAACAGTCTGGCAGGTCCCCAAAAGTTTAAACAGAGTTGGGAATGTAAAATGGTGCAGTTTGGAAACAGTCTGGCAGGTCCCCAAAAGTTTAAACAGAGTTACCATAGGACCCAGCAATTCCACTCCTTGGTATATACCCAGGAGAAATCAAAACATACATCCACATGAAAACTTGTACGCGGATGTTCATAGCAGCATTGTGCATAATAGTTAAAAAGTGAAAACAACCCAAATGCCCATCAGCTGATGAATGGATAAAATGTGGTATATCCATGCCATGCAAAATTATTCAGTCATAAAAAGGAATGAAGTACTGATACATGGTACACCATGGATGTACCCTGTGATTTAAGGAATAATATTGGGGTCATTATTCTCTGTCCTTGAGCATAATGTGACCCAGCTAGAATTGGGCTCACAAGGACTCACAAGGACACATCAACTGGGCCCTGAGGTATAAAGACAATAGCTAGGACAATCTTGGAAAATATCTTTTAGGAAACCTTTCACATAAAGCCAATCAAACAGGACACAAAAGACATTCCACTCTTACCTTTTTCTAATAGCATTTAGTGAGTAGAAAATTTGTTGGACCAATGGAGACCCTCCTGACTGTAGGTACTGAAACCTGTACCAATGATTGTTGACAGAGACAATTCAAAATGTAGGATCACAGTTTCTAGCCGATCTATGAAAAGGTGAAGATTTCAGTGACTCTCTAATGTTCCCTGGACTCCAGCAGACAAGGCTGTGTGCTTGTCTACTTCCCGCTTTTGTCTTTCTGAATACATGCGAAATAAAACTTTCTTTTTGCTTTACCAAGCTTTGTGATCTCAGAAGAAGTGCAACAAGAAAGCTCCTTAGAAGCAAGGATGGCGAGATTCCGTCTTACATACTTTGGACATGTTGTCAGGAGGAATCAGTCCCTGGAGAAGGACATCATGCTTAGTGAAGTAGAGGGTCAGCAAAAAAGAGGAAGATCCTCAGCAAGGTGGATTGACACAGTGGCTGCAAAAATGAGCTCAAGCATAACAACCATTGTAACGATGGCACAGGACCGGGCAGTGTTTCGTTCCGTTGTGCGTGAGGTCGCTATGAGTCAGAACTGACTCGACAGCACCTAACAACAACAACAACCAACTTTGTGATGTTTTTTCCCCCACAACACTTGGAAACATGCTGAGTGAAAGAAACCAGTCACAAAGGACCACATATTGTGAGATTCCATTTATATGAAATGTCCAAAATAGGTAAACCCATAGAGACAGAAAGCAGATTAGGATTACCTAGGCCTGGGGAGAGGATGGACTTTTTTTGGGGGGGTGACAGCTAAGGGGTGCAGGATTTCTTTTTGGGGTGATGAGTATACTCTAAAATTGACTGTGGTGATGGTTGCACAACTCTATGAATATACTAAAACCACTGAACTGTACATTTTAAATGGATGAATTGTATGGTATATGAATTATATCTCAAAAGAGCTGTTAAAAATAGCTGTAATGTAAGGACATTTTTATTCTTGACTCCAACATGATTGTGTTACAGAGCAAGGCTTCCCAGCTCGGGACTAAGCCCTGCCTAGGTTCTTGCCTTCTACTGACCAAGAATGACCAGGAGAGGCTCAGAGGTTCCACACGAACAAAGGTTTATTAGCCGCAGAAAGAGGGCAGAGGCTCCCGAGTGGGAACAGAGAGGGACAAGGCAACGCTAGCCTCTGTTCCCCCGAACAAAAGTTTTTCTGGGGCTTATGTGGGTTTGGCGAGGATAATAGAGTAACGAATATTTAGTAGGTTTCCTTCAAGGGGCGGGTACTTCTCAGAATGGCAATGCATACTAAATTAGGTTGTGCGTGCATCCGGAATCTAAGATGGAACCTGTAGTAAAGGCTCCTGGGACTGTGTGGCAGGACTTATTATGGGGTGTTGCCCCTGTGCAGTCCCCCTGCAGCGCCGGTTCGATTCCTGTGGCAGGTACTTGCGTCAGGCAGAAGTCATCTGGATGTCTGCGCATGCCCCAGGGACCAGATTGGGTCAGTCCTTCTGAAAAACATCTTACAGGGGAGTACATTGTTTGTTCTTTTCTTATCGCACATTCCAGGATGGGGGTTTTATCTCATTAGCCAAGCACAAAGCATTGTAAGAAAGTTGCAAGTTGCAGGTGCAGCAGGGCTCCTTGCCTAGGGGCTCAGTCCCTGTTTCTTCCCTATCTCAACTGCATCTAGCACATAACACGTCAGGTTGTCTTGCTATTAGTGATACTGAGACTTGCCACTGGTTTAAGGTGGTGACAGCGGCTTTCTCCATTATAAGGTTGTTTTTTGTCCTTACAGAGTCCCTGGGTGGTGGAAGTGTTTAAACCTTGGGCTGCTAAATGAAAGGTTCGTGATTCAAACCTACCCAGAGGCACCTCTGAAGAAAAGCCTGGTGACCTGCTTCCAAAAGATCATAGCCATTGAAAACCCTATGGAGCTCAGTTCTCCTGTGAAATATATGGGGCCGTCATGAGTTGGAATTGACTCGACGGCAATTGGTTGGTTGGTTTTACCCTTGCAAAACGGTAATTTTTCTAATTCCATCATCTTGTCTGCAAATATCAGCTGGAATTCTTCAGTAAAAAAAAGCTCTCCTTTATCTTCAAGGGCTACCCCAAAACCAAAACCAAACCAAACCCACTGCCGTTCGAGTCAATTCTGACTCATAGTGACCCTATAGGACAGAGTAGAACTGCCCTGTAGAGTTTCCAAGGAGCGCCTGGTGGATTTGAACTGCCAACCTTTTGGTTAAGGGCCATAGCACTTAACCACTACACCACCAGGGTTTCCACTTACCTTCAAATACAGTTTATACTGGAAAAGCAAGATCAAAGTTTAATTTTCTTCCCTTTAGTTCCTAATTTCCTGAGTAGAAAGCTTGGGTCGCTAAATACTGGGTCTCACTCTAAGGAACCAGGGATCCTTGGGGATTTGGCTGGTTCCAGGCCTGGAGCAGGGGATGTACAATGTGAGCTGGGACATCTTGCCTCGGAAATGGGAAGACGGGGAGGGATGTCTCAGGGGGATGAAGGAGCCAGCCTAAAGCGGTTACTCTCGATCAAAGAAGGACAGCGAGAACATCAAACATTAGTGTAATGGTCATTGCCTGGAATGTATCAAATGTATACAAACCAATGAGTCCATAACGATACTCAATAAAATGAAAACCAAAACAAGACCCAAACAAAAGTAAAGCTCACTTGATACCAATAAAGATGAGTATGAAATTGACTCCTTGTTCTGAAAGTTGGCCATTGAAGAGTGAGCTTTTTAAAAAATTTTTATTGTGCTTTAAGCGGAAGTTTACAAATCAAGTCTGTCTCTCATGCAAAGATTTATATACACCTTACTTTATTTATTCCTAGTTGCTTTCCCCCTAATGAGACAGCATACTTCTTCCCTCCACTCTCTCTTTTCGTGTCCGTTCCACAAGCTTCTGACCCCCTCTGCCCTCTCATCTCCCCTCCAGACAGGAGATGCCAATGTAGTCTCAAGTGTCTATTTGATCGAAGAAGCTCATTCTTCACCAGAATCCTTTTCTATCCCATTGTCCAATCCAATCCCTGTCTGAAGAGTTGGCTTTGGGAATGGTTCCTGTCTTTGGCTAACAGAAGGTCTGGGGGCCATGACCTCCGGGGTCCTTCTAGTCTCGGTCAGACCATTAAGTCTGGTCTTTTTAGGAGAATGTGGGGTCTGCATCCCACTGCTCTCTTGCTCGCTCAGGGGCTCTCTGTTGTGTTCCTTGTCAGGGCAGTCATTAGTTGTAGCCGAGCAACATCTAGTTCTTCTGGTCTCAGGCTGATGTAGTCTCTAGTTTGTGGCCCTTTCTGTCTCTTGGGCTCATAATTACCTTGTGTCCTTGGTGTTCTTCATTCTCCTTCAGTCCAGGTGGGTTGAGACCAATTGTTGCATCTTAGATGGACGCTTGCTAGTGTTTAAGACCCCAGACCCCACTCTCCAAAGTGGGATGCAGAATGTTTTCTTAATAGATTTTATTATGACAATTGACTTAAATGTCCCCTGAAACCATGGTCCCCAAGCCCCTGCCCCTGCTACACTGGCCTTCAAAGCATTCAGTTTATTCAGGGAACTTCTCTGCTTTTGGTTCAGTCCAGCTGCACTGACCTCTCCTGTATTGCGTGTTGTCTTTCTCTTCACCTAAAGTAGTTCTTATCTACTATCTCATTAGTGAATACCCCTCTCCCTTTCTCCCTCCCTCCCTCCCCCCTCTTGTAACCATCAAAGAATATTTTCTTCTCTGTTTAACTATTTCTTGAGTTCTTTTAATAGTGGTCTCATACCCTATTTGTCCTTTTGCAACTGACTAATTTCACTCAGCATAATGCCTTCCAGATGCATCCATGTTATGAAATGTTTCACAGATTCATCACTGTTCTTTATCGATGTGTAGTATTCCATTGTGTGAATATACCATAATTTATTTACCCATTCATCCGTTGATGGGCAGCTTGGTTGCTTCCATCTTTTTGCTATTGTAAACAGTGCTGTAATAAACATGGGCGTTCTTGTAAAGGCTCTTATTTCTCTAGGATATATTCCAAGGAGTGGGATTGCTGGATCATATGGTAACTCTATTTCTAGCTTTTTAAAGAAGTGCCAAATCGATTTCCAAAGTGGTTGTACCACTTTACATTCCCACCAGCAGTGTATAAGTGTTCCAATCTCTCCACAACCTCTCCAACATTTATTATTTTGTGTTTTTTGGATTAATGCCAGCCCTGTTGGAGCAAGATGGACTCTCATTGTAGTTTTGATTTGCATTTCTCTCATGGCTAACGATCGCGAGCATTTCCTCTTGTATCTGTTTGCCGCCTGAATGTCTTCTTTAGTGAAGTGTCTGTTCATATCTTTTGCCTATTTTTTAATTGGGTTACTTGTCTTTTTGTAGTTGAGTTTTTGCAGTATCATGTAGATTTTAGAGATCAGGCACTGATTGGAAATGTCATAGCTAAAAAACTTTTTCCCAGTCTGTAGGTAATCTTTTCGCTCTTTTGATGAAGTCTTTGGATGAGAAGAGTGAGCTTTCTTGAGGGGAAAGGGGAAGGTGCAATACAGCTATTTCTCTGATAATTACACATACCTGGATTGTGCCAAGAGGAGTGTGCTTTTCATATGGGGTGTATCAGTCACTTCTGGAAAAAAGATCCATGATAAAGAGCGCGCTGCCCTCAGTGAAACTTAGACAATAGCTGGATACGGCACACATAATTTAAACAAAGGGATCCAGAGAGGTAAGCTAAGCAGCACGGGAATTCACAGTCGGCATGCAGACTGGAACGTAAAGAAGATTTATAATGGTGGAGACAGAACGACATAAAGGGTATAGAGGATTGGCATTGTTGGAGAGAAGGCGGGTACCATTTTAATTAGAGAAGCAACATAGAGTCGTTGAAATCAGACTGAGCTTAACTTTAGCATGAGCCAAACTAATGGAGAAGTGGAGGGTTGTCATGGATTGAATTGGGTCCCTCCAAAATATCTGTCCATTTAGCTGGGCCATGAGTCCCAGTATTGTGTGATTGTCCCCCATTTTATGTGATTTCCCTATGTGTTGTAAATTCTATCCCTATGATGAAATAGGATGGATTAGTGGCAGTTACACTGATGAGATATACAAGGTTGGATAGTGTCTTAAGCCAATCTCTTTTAAGATTTAAAAGAAAGAAGTGAGCAGAGAGACGGGGGACCTCATACCACTAAGAAACAAGAGCCAGGAGGATAGTGTGTTCTAAATAATCCCTGTGACACAATTTCGATAAAGACTACCCCCACTCACCAATCATCCAGTTGCTCAAGTCAAAGGTATATGAACTATCCACCATTCTGCTTTTCCATCACCTTCACGTCCCAGGATTGGTGGTTCTGTTTGTAAAGTTTCCATCTCAAGTCTATCTACTTTGCTCCATCTCCATGGCCACCAGCAAGCCACAGCAGCCTCCTAGAGGATCTTCTTGGAAGACCCCTGATTCCTTCCAATCCCTTTCCGTACAGTAAACAGAAAGTTTTTTTTTTTTTAAGACAAAGCTAATTGCATCATGTAACTTAAAGCCTTTAAATGGCTTCCCATTGAACTTGGAATTAGGCCTTACCTAGCCCTCCAGCTGGAAACCCTGGTGGTGTAGTGGTTAAGAGCTACGGCTGCTAACCAAAAGGTCAGCAGTTTGAGTCCACCATGCGCTTCTTGGAAGCTCTCAGGACAGTTCTACTCTGTCCTATAGGGTTGCTATGAATCAACTTGATGCAATGGGTGGCCCTCCAACAGGAGCCCTGGTGCTCAGTGGTTAAGAACTCAGGCTACTAACTGAAAGTTGGCAGTTCAAATCCACTAGCCACTCCTTGGAAATCCTATGGAGTAGTTCTACTCTGTCCTATAGAGTCGATATGAGTCAGAATCGACTCCATGGCAATGGCTTTCGTTTGTTTTTTTTTTAAAGGGTCGAGTTGAAGTTGACTGAGCAACAACAACCCCTCCAACTTCAGGTCCTCCTCACTCACTGACCTTCAGCTTCTTTAGCCTCCTCTCTGAAACACATAGAGCCCTTGTTCCTACAGGACATTTGCATATGTGTCTTCCTCTCTTGGGATATTCTTTCCACTGGATTCTATGCTCTTTTAGTCTCAAATCTAAATGTTACCTCTTTAATCTCCCTACATGCAATAGCTCTTCCTCTCTCCAGCTCCTACCCCAGTTTCTTTTTATCTCATTAGCCTGTTTGTTGATTGACTTGGTAGCATTTCTCTTAATCTGTAATTATCTTCTTGTTGTTTTTATTTGCATATTGGCTATCTTTCCATTATAATTAGAACATGAGCAACAGGAGGCCAAGGATTGGGCCAGTGCTGGACACAGCTTTATGCTCAGCATCTAGCACAGGGATTGGCAAGATAGTAAATATTTTCAGCTTTGCGGGGCATAGGGTTTCTGTCACAACTACTCAACTCTGCTATTGTAACACAAAAGCAGTCATAGATATAAATGAATGGATGTGGCTATATTCCAATAAAACTTTATTTAGGGGTGCTGAATTTTGAATTTTCTATAATTTTCCTATGCCATGAAATATTATTCTTTTGATTTTTTCCCCAACCATTCAAAAATGTTTAAACCATTTTTAGCTTGTAGTCTGTACAAAACCAGGGGGCAGGCTAGCATTGGCCCGTGGGCCATAATTTGATGACCCCTCATCTAGGACATTGCATGGTAGATTCTCACAAAAACATACTTTGGAAATAAAGAAGGCAGGCGGGTGGGCAGGCAGGCAGGCCGGCCACTAAAATGAGAAGCATTTTCCAACTGATACTCCTTACGTTTGTGGTCTAAAGAGGGCATAGTGCATGGTTAAATCAAAATGAAATTATTTTGCAGGTGATGTGATCAATGCTGACAAAAACTGGAAGTCCATCCAGCATTTGGCATCTTCCTAAAGCCCCACTTCTCTTTATACAGTGTAGACACAGCCATGCTCATCAATACTCCAGCTATAAAATAAGGATGGGTATCAAGTGACCCAAGAAACATAAAGTAATGAAGAATATCTCCAACACAACAGACCTTTCCGGTCATTGTATAATAAGGAAAACACACACAGCCTTAACCTTTCCAGTTCTACCATTGACTTTCTGTCCCTCTGAATTTTCAATTGTCTCATCATCCTTTTCTTCTCCACACCGGAATATAGAGGGCACTTTCCTCAGTGGAACTGATAGTGAACTGAAGAATCCCAGGACCGGTGCTGCAGAGTCAAGCCCGAATCATGGTGACCCCACTCGTGTCAGAGTAGAACTGTGCTCCATAGAGTTTTCACTGGCTGGTTTTTTGGAAGTCAGATCATCACAGCTTCCTTCTGAGGCGCCACTGGGTAGACACAAGGGGCCAACCTTTGGTTTAGCAGCTAAACGCATTAACCATTTGCGCCACCCAGGGATTCGCATTGAAGAAGAAGACACAATTCAGCAGTGTCTGTATTTTTAGGAGCTGTTGGTTTCTTCCTGGCTTAGACTTTTAGAGCCCCGTTCTGTTTCCACCATCGTTCAGGTCATTCGCACTTCTCTTTATTCCCTCACGTTAAATGCCTTTTGCTCATTCAGACTCAGAGGTATCATCGAAAAAGATGTAACTTGTTTTTGCTACCTAAGTACTTTAACCAAGGCAGTGGGGAAATGTTGAAATTAACATTTTTGGTGTTTATTTAAAAAAAAAAAAGACTACGTGTTTATGGAAAACAATTGGTGTTTGTTTACCAAAAAGATAAAAATGAATATTTTTTGAAAAATTTTTTTCTTCCAAAGTAGAGATCTAAAAGAGGTGAAAGAGTCCTCCTTCCCGAAGATTTATCATATATAAGAATCTAATTTACAACCATAGGTTTTTAATAGTGTTCATTTACCTGAATAACGACTTATACAACTATCTACGCATCAATACTAGTTGGGGAAGGCATGATGTGATTTTTCTTGATTTTTTAAAAGAAGAATAATGTGATCTTATTCAGGCTTGAAAAAGCCTCAGCTCAGGTTTCTTTGGGGGGAAAAAACCCAGGCTTACTAAATTGTTAACTGCATTGGCACGCCTTCAAGGTTATACTGTCTTAGGGAGGAGAAAGACTGTAGCAACTCACCATCAGGAGTTTGAGTTCAGCGCATTCCTTTGTAATAGTTACATCTTTATATTCCAGTTGCTTTAAAACAAGTTGATAAAATACAGTTAATAAACATCACTTTTGGGTGGAATACAAAGTACTAAGTACATATCGCCTTGGTTTCATTTACAGGGAAATTGCTCAGTTATTCATTGATTCATTGATGGGAACTGCAGAAGCGAACCTGAGTTCTCACTATGTGTTAAGCTGTTTTTTCATAGGGTCACATTTATTTCTCAAATGAGTAAATGTTTTCAGCTTTGCAGACCATGAGGTTCCTGTCACAACTAATCAGCTCTGCTGTTGTGACACAAAGCAGTGACAGATGTAAAGCCTGTGTTGGATATTGCTTGGTAAAGCCCCCGTTGGATATTGTTCTATTATTACAAATAAGAAAACTGAGGCTCCCAAGCAAGTGGCAGGCTAGGATTTGAACTCCGTTTTCTGGGAAGACGGTAAAAGATCAGCTGTATAAGGCAATGGAAGATTGTTTCTAGAAGACCACCAATGCCAGTCTTCAATATTGGATGTGGCCAGCTGTCCTTAGGGAACCAGTGGGATTCTCGATATCTGAAGAGAGGTCATGGGTGACAATAACTATAATTTATGATGGAATGGGAATAAAAATAATATCAAAATACATACATAAAAACTACAAATGTGTTCCCTTTGATTCTTTGACTAAATTAAGTTATATCAACCAAAACTGCATACCAAATGATCTAAGTTGTAGCATATCGCTCCTAGAATATTCTAATAATTTCCAAATCATTTGTCCATTTTTGCAAATTGGTGATGGATTCTTTTGTTTGATGCAGTGATCACCAGCTAAACGATACCGTGTCTGAGCCACGATTTGACACAAGAAACCGTATCCAACTCATCTAATGATGCCCTGCTTAAATGGATGGCCACCGGGGCCCCAAAGCCAACTCTGGGAGTTGTTGCAGCTCAGGGCCACCAGGCTGGGTGACCCAGATCTCAGCTGGCTGAGCCTTTGGATACTGGAGCTTTCTACACGGCCTGGACCCTGAGAACTATGGCTCTGTGGATTGTGGGGCCACCAGCACCCCTCGCTCCAGCCTGCTGGGCATCCTCCTCTCAGTGCCAAGGTCAGGCAGCTCCACAACAGTACTGCCCCCATGATCCATTCCTCAGCCTCCAGGGTGCCATATCACTGGGTGACTTGTTAACTAATCAGCAGAGATTATATCTTAATATCAAGGATATTATTCTGTGCTGACTTCAATTACAGCTTCTCATGAACCGACAGCAAAGTCATTAAAATATTTTCCAGTGACTTTTTCTAGCTGAGTTGTTAATATATTAAATATCTCTATAATCTACTGAGGAGTCCCTGGGTGTACAGTTGGTTAAGCAGTTGACTGCTAACCAAAAGGTTAGAGGTTTGAGTCCACCCAGAGCTGCCTCAGAAGAAAGATACACTGATCTACTTCCAAAAAATCAGCTCTTGAAAACCCTGTGGAGCACAATTCTACTCTGACACACAGGGATCATCCTTGGAGTGGAATTGACGGCAGCTTTTTTTTTTTTTTAATTAATAATCTTCTGAGTCTCAAAGTCGCTAGAAGACCATATATATCATTGGTCATCATGACAGTCAATGACTTGGCAATTACCTTGAACTAACAAGCTTACATGAGAATATAAATTAGTAATTGCTTTTACCACTAATAGTGGTTGCTATTTTACAATTTACCAATTAGGAGCCCTAGTGGCACAGTGATTTAAGAGCTCGGCTGCTAACCAAAAGGTTGGCAGTTCAAATCGAACAGGCACTCCTTGGAAACCCTATGGGGCAGTTCTCCTCTGTCCTACGGGGTCACTATGAGTTGGAATCAACTTGATGACAATGGGTTTTTATTATTATTATTATTTTTGCTGTTGTTGTATGCTGTCCAGTCAATTTTAACTTATAGTGACCCCATGTGACAGGGTAGAACTGCTTCATAGGGTTTCCAAGGCCTTAATCTTTAAGGAAGCAGACTGTCACATCTTTCTCCTTTGGAGGGGCTGGTGGGTTCAAACTGCCGACCTCTGGCTTAGCAGCTGAGCACTTAAATCACTGCACCACCAGGGCTCCTGTCCAATTAGTACAAAAAAAAAACTGTTGCCATCGTGTTGATTCCAACTCATAGCGACCCTATATGACATTGTAGAACTGCTCCATAGGGTTTCCAAGGAGCGACTGGTGGATTCAAACTGTTGACCTTTTGGTTAGCAGCCAAGCTCTTAACCACTACACCACCGGGGCTCCCCAATTAGTATAGAAGAATATGAATATCAGCTTGAAATTTAGCAAATTGCTGCTATTCAACTGTTTTGACGTACAGAGACAGTAGATCAATATGTTCAACCTGATATTTCTAACAATTGGAATGGAAGTACTTATTGGTGTATACTTTTTTAACATCACCCTTGATTTAGATAAATACTCTTTTCTCTAAGTTAGTGGTTCTCAACTAGGGGCAATTTTCTCACCCAGGGGACATTTGACAATGTTTGGAGACATTTTTAGTTGTCACAATGTGCAGGTGGGGGGTGCTACTGGAATCTTGTAGTCAGGGGTGCTGCTCAATATCCTGCAATGCACAGGACGGCCCCACAGCAAAGAATAATCCAGCCCCAAATGTCAACAGTGGGGAAGGAGAAGAGTCCTGGCATAGGCCAATTTTATAGGCCACATGACCATGTTTGTGTAGGGGTTGATGTGACTTAGATTTATAGGGCTTTCATTTTCTTCCAAGGAGCCCTGGTGGCGCAGTGGCTTAACACTCGGCTGCTAACCAAAAGGTTAACAGTTCAAACCCACCAGCCACTCCATGGGAGAAAAGGCCTGATGATCTGCCCCCATGCAGATTATAGCCTGGGAGACCCTGTAGGGCAGTTCTACTCTGTCATATAGGGTTGCTATGAGTAAGAATCGACTTGACAGCAGCAGGTTTGGTTTTTTAGTCATTTTCTTGTAGTCCTTTATTTGTGCTTAACCTTTGCTTGTAAACACCTTATATTTCGTTAACGTGGTGAAGAAAAACAATTGGGGAAAATCTGCAGCTGGAAAATTGCTAAAGGACAGATGAATATAGAAGCTCTACAATATTTACGAGAAAACAAATGAGTAGTAACTCTGTCTACCATATTTTTACACAAATAATGAGCACCTTCTACTTTTGTTTGCAACCGCGCCCATCCCTGAGAAAAATTGGCAAAGTGGCACTTATGAAAATACCCCTTGGGGGGAGGGCACGGTTTGCAAACAACCATATAAGGTGTGCGTTATTTGCGTAAAAAATACAGCACTCTCCACGTGGAATTCAGATGTCTAATGGTTTGCTCTCATTTTCTTTTAGACTTTTCACCTAAATCCTCCCCTACCAGACACTCTGACCCGCCTGCTTTGGTTCATGCAATTGTTCTAAGATATGTTATACTTTTGTCTTCCACCCCCATGCCAGGACCAAGGCTTCTCCATCTTTGTGCATTCTCCCCACATTTATTCCAGTGATGTTCATGGAGAATTGCTCAATACATATTTTATGATTTAATTGATTGGACATATAGCCCTTCTTCACACAATTTGCTATTCTATATAGTTTATTCTTAAATAAACTCTTTATTTTGGAATAACTTTGGATGTGCAGAAAAGTTGTAAAGATAGTTCAGCATTCCTGTAAATCCTTTGCTCAGCTTCCTTTAATGTTATCATCTTACATAACGATGGTACACTTGTCAAAACAAAGACATTAGCATTGATTTGATAGTATTATTAGCTAAACTCCAGACTTTATTTGGATTTCACTACTTGTACTACTATGGTGAGTCCCCGGGTGGTGCAAATGGTTTGCTCTCATTTACTTACCGCCCCGTGTGTGTCAGTTTGTCGTACTGTGGTGGCTTGCCTGTTGCTGATACGGGAAGCTTTGCCACCGGTATTTCAAATACCAACAGGGTCACCCTTGGTGGACAGGTTTCAGCAGAGCTTCCAGATTAAGACAGGCTACGAAGAAGGACCTGGCAGTGTACTTCTGAAAAAAACTGACTAGTAAAAATCTTATGAATAGCAATGGAACATTGTCTGATACAGTGCAGGAAGATGAGCCCCTCAGGTTGGAAGGCACTCAGAATAAAACTGGGGAAGAGCTGCCTTCTCAAAGTAGAGTTGACCTCTGGTCTTTAAAGGCCCCCACTGTGTGCCATTTTGTTATGGCAACCGAAGAAATTAAGGCACAATGTCTGGCAGCTGTTTTCCTTGGTCAGCATAGTGATGTTGTTGTGTTGTTGCCTTTAACTCGAAGGAGCTGCTTTGGGGTCTTGCCACAACTGCTTGCCCTGAGTCAAAGCTGCTCCCTTCACCCAAGTCACATTCTCCGCTGCACTCTCCAGTCAGCTCCAGGAATCTCTATTGAATCCCCATGGAGGGCGCCTGTCAACTGTAATTTTCCATCACGATGGCACTTCTGTCCGTCGTTACACCTTGCTGTAGTCACATGTTTCCATCAATGTCTGGCCCCTGCAGGCGTCTGATTTTGTTTGTGTACCTCCGAGCCTTAGGACCTGTTTAAATTAGAGGGTAAAAAGCTGCCTGTCTCCAATTCTTCTAGGCCTGCAGCTCAGGACATCTACTGGTTTGGAGAAATTTAATTATCATTCTGTTGAAGGAAAAAACAAAACAAAGAGCATAGGAAGTCGAGAGGGATAAATGTTGCCTTGCTATGGAGGCTGTTCTTACACACTTGATTCTGAACTAGGACCCATAGGGCATTGCAGCTGGGTTGAGGCTGGGCATAGAGACAGTAACTGTTCTCATGGCAAAGGACCTGCTTCCCACCTTTTGTTTTTAGGGAATTAAATACAATTCCAATTTTAAAAGAAAATGCAGCGCTAAGAAATCAGGCGGTACAAGCAGTTAACCCACTTGGCTGTTAACTGAAGGGTTAGAAGTTTGAATCCTCCCAGAGGCGCCTCAGGAAGAAAGGCCTGGCGAATCTACTTCCCAAAACCCCTGTGGAGCACAGTTTCACTCTGACACACGTGGGGCTGCCAAGGGTCTGAGTCGACTCCACGGCAACTGGTTGTTTTTTGGTTTTTTTTGGCTTAAGAAATCAGATAACAGTGGAGTTTTTATAAATTTAGAGTTTTTTTTAGAGGATGTTGGTTGGCAATGTTTTTTCCATATGAATTGTAACCAACCATCTGTAGCTTGAGGTCTGCAGGATTAGCTTAACCCCCAGATGATCCTTCTACTAATAGATTTATATTTTAACTTTTTTGGGGAGAAAGGCTTTTATTGTATTATCATTGTTTGGGGGTAATGATTTGAGTTTTTCATTATGCATTTTCTCTACAGTTTGAAAAGATTAAAATATAGAAAGTGTATAGGTCTCATGGCACAGCACTTAGAATGCGAACATACTATTTTAGCTTTTTGAAATGGAGCAGCTTACGGTGAAGTTGTTTTTCTAAGAGTGAAGGAAATTTAAGAATACATTACCTTTTGGCTAATTTTGTTGACATGTGTGCTAAGATCATATCTTGTTAATTTTTAGATTTTGAAAAAAGATTAAAAGGAATAACATCTTATAGTCTCATGTTAAGTGTTAAAACCAAACCAAACTCACCGCTGTCAAGTTGATTCTGACCCATAGCGACCCCTTAGGGTTTCTGAGGCTGTAAATCTCTACGGAAACAGACTGCCACATCTTTCTCCTGTGGAGCCGCTGGTGGTTTCGAACCATGGACCTTTCGTATTAAGGGTTACTCTATTTAAATAAAACATTTAACTGTCTTAATAAACTGGTGTTTGGGACATTTATATTACAGAGATATAAAAATTCAGAAAAAAAATACTGGGGAAGCTTTTGAAGGGAGAAGTAAAGATTTTTCTAGAAAATCTTTTCCCAGAAGTTTTTCTTTTTCATGTACCCCAAATCTTCTTATAAAGGGGAACAATTTGAATTGTGACGGTTATTTAGAAGGATGAATAATAAAATAGCCAGTCATATGTTGTTATCTAACTTTCTTCTGGAAAACAATTTATAAAACTATACGTATAGGATTTCGCTGTAATATATATTGAACTGTGCTATACATTTCCTTTGGAAGCCCTGGTTGCATAGTGGTTAAGAATTTGGTTGCTAACCAAAAGGTCGGCACTTTTTCCAAGCACTATGTTAAGTGTTTTGCATTTTTTATTTCATTTAATCCTCACAAAAGCTGAAAAGGCATGAATTACTATCCTCATTTTACAGATGAGTAAACTGAGAGGCCGAGAGAAAAAGTAACTTGACTGATAGCCAGCTAAGAGCCAGAGCTGGGATTTGAACCCAAGAGTGTCTGATCTCCCAAACCTGCCTCCTGCTTACTGCTATGTTTTTTTTTTTTTTTGTCCTGTGATTTCTAAAAATGTGGTTCTGCCACCAGGCACTCTTGCCCTGTCCCTGAGCAAGAAGCAGGGCTCAGGGGTCTCCTGGCCTCTGGTTTCCCTAGTACACACCACCTAACCAAATTTCTCTGGCTTAGAGTTGGAATCAAGTTTTTCTAATTCGTGTGTTTGTTTATTTCCCATTCCCCTTCCTAATGCCATGTGTAGCTGCTTGAAGATAAAAAGCACAGAAATAATAAAACTGGACATAACCAAAACCAAACCCACTGAGTCGATTCCAACTCATGGTGATCCCACATGTTACAGAGTAGAAACTGAGCTCTGCAGGGTTTCCTTGGCTGTCATCTTCATAGAAGCACATTGCCAGGCCTTTCTTCCTGGTGCCACTGGATGGGTCTGAACCACCAACCTTTCAGTTAGTAGTTGAGCACAAATCATTTGCACCACCCAAACCAAACCAAACCCAGTGCCGTCGAGTCGATTCCAACTCATAGCGACCCTATAGGACAGAGTAGAACTGCCCCGTAGAGTTTCCAAGGAGCACCTGGCAGATTTGAACTGCCGACCCTTGGGTTAGCAGCTGTAGGACTTAGCCACTACGCCACCAGGGCACCACCCAGGGACCCCAAAACTGAACATACACAAGGTTAAAAAGGCCAAAGACCGAGTGACTTTGGAAGGATTATGTTAGAAAGCCAAGTTAGAAGAAAACATTTGAAACCCTCTAACAGTTCTGAGCTTCCAGGCAGCCAAGGGAAGCAAAGATGATTCTCAGGAGGAATATTGTTGTTGCAGGGGGACCCACAGACTCAGGATCTTGAAAGATGGCTTCTGACATTCTCAGTAGATCTCACTGTGGGGAGAAATGAAAGCCTCATAGGCCAAAAGCTAGATGAGTTCAGCCCCTTTGTTCTTAACCCATGAATTTTATGAGTTCTCTGTTATATACATAGGAGCCCTGGTGGTGCAGTGGTTAAGCACTTGGCTGCTAACCAAAAGGTCAGTGGTTCAAACCCGCCAGCAGCTCCTCAGGAGAAAGATGTGGCAATCTGCATCCATAAATATTCCAGCCTGGTGTTACCCGATTAGGGTGTGTGCCCTGGAGCAGTTGAGCCAATGAAAGGTATTCCAAGTCAGAAAGAGTGAGAAAGTTTATTAAAGGAATGTATATATCACCAGGGACTAGACAGCAACACAGTCTGTCTCTATGGAGTCCCCAAAGAGCAATTTTACATTAGAGCTTATACAGAATCTTGCAAGGGTTAGAAATGTCTTTGCAGCCCATGGATGCCCTGGCTGGAGGAGTTATTCATTACAAGATAGTGACAAAAGGTCTTTAGTAGACTAAAGAGATACAAGCTGGAGGCGGGGCCAAGATGGCTGACTAGGTAGACGCTACCTCGGATCCCTCTTGCAACAAAGACTCGGAAAAACAAGTGAATCGATCACATACACGACGATCTATGAACCCTGACCATCAAACACAGATCTAAAGAGTTGACCTGAGTGAAAGGCGAGCGAAAAGCTGTGCCCTGAACCAGTGACCGCTTCTGGATCCCGCGACCCACTCCACAGCCTCGAGCCCTCGTGGCTCCCTGGTGCCGAGTGGCAGGGCTGATAGCGGCTTGCTGAGGCAGGCCAGGCACGGGACACGGCCCTAACCCCTAGCCCCCTGGGGTGACCTCCGTAGAGACTCAGCCAGCGCAAGCAGGCTGCACACTGACGTGGCTAAGGAGAGAACAAACAAGCAACCACGAGGAAGCAGCGACTGTTTTCGGAGTCTGGAGCCAGCGTCCCAGTCAGAAAACCTTGGTGCCGGCTTTTGGACTGGGCGCAGAGGAGCTGAACACGGCATCCTGAGATGGCACAAACAAGGGACGCAGCCCTAGCCCCCTGAGGTGACCTGGGGGAAGCCCAGCCAGTGCACGCAGGCAGCACAGGGATGCGGCTAACAGGAGAAGTCACCGGGAGGCAGCGACTGGTTTTGGAGCCTGAAGTGTGGCGTCCCAGCTGGGGAACCTTGGCGCTGGGCTTTGGACTGGGAGCTGAGGAACTGACCACGACCCCCGGGGGCAATCTCGACCCAGCCAACAGCACGCAGGCTACATGCCTCTCGGGAATCTCAGATAAAACAGTCTTCACCAAGCAAGATAAGTAACTTTGTCTATATTCGTGGGTGCTACTCTCACCTATCTATCTGATCCCTCCCCTCACCTTCCCAGGCAGATTCATTAACATTGGAATTTCCTGGGCCAGAGAGTGAAGTGCTCTGTGTTTTTTTGTTTGTTTCTTTGTTTTGTCTTTTCCTAACCCATTCTCCTGCCCTGAGAGAAGCAGCTACAAAAAACCCAGGGACCAAAAATCCTTCCCTGACTTCCCAAAATTGGACTAAAAATACAGAACCAGCTCCAGCCAAGCATATGAGATCCACAGTCTTGGGCTTTCATCCCTACAGGGAACAAGGTGGCTATTACAATGCAAAGGCAATTCTGATAGTGATCTGACTGTAATTGTTTTAGCAGACTACTGGAAAGACAAGTTTCCCAGGTCTGATATTTCCACCTATTAAACAGAGCCCTCACTGACCCACAACGGGGAACTGAGGGCCGAAACTCCACCCAAACCACCTAACCTCCTGCCATAGGGGTCTGAGGATAGTGACATCTAACAATCTGTAGAGGTACATGCATTGGGGGCCTAAGGTACAGCTGCAGAGCCCAACCACAAAAGTGCTTCAGGAATACAGACACACTTACCTCACTGGCACTTGGGGGAAGCCTGTCAGCATCCTGCCCCCCCCGGAATGTGACCCCCTGCTGCTACTAGAATCTGGTGCACACAACTATCACCACTACTCCTCTAAGCGAATAGGTGACAATCTACCCCACACACTTGGTGACCCAAAATCAGATTCTACTCAAGAATAGTGAATGGACTCTTAGGCTTATATTTCTGGTAATGGCCCAAACCAGCTGGTAAGAGGACATAAGTGATTCAAAGGCTACAACAATCAAGACAGCGCAACCTAGTAGCTGATCTACGTATATTGAAAGAAAACAAAACAAGGTAAGACTCAGTGAGCAAATATAAAATAAATCATTACAATATCTTACAGATGGCTCGGAGACAGCAGTCGATATCAAACCACATAAAGAAGCAGACCATGATTGCTTCTACAACTCCCCAAATTAAAGAATCAAAATCTTTCCCAAATGAAGATACAATCCTGGAATTGCCAGATGCAGAATATAAAAAACTAACATACAGAATGCTTCAAGACATCAGGGATGACCTCAGAAATGAAATAAGGCAATCTACAGAAAAAGCCAAGGAACACACTGATAAAGCAGTTGTAGAAATCAAAAAGATTATTCAAGAACATAGTGGAAAAATTAATAAGCTACAAGAATCCATAGAGAGACAGCATTCAGAAATCCAAAAGATTAACAGTAAAATTACAGAATTAGACAACTCAGTAGGAAGTCAGAGGAGCAGAATTGAGCAACTGGAATGCAGAGTGGGGGAGGTGGAGGATAAGGCAATTGACACCAATATAGCCGAAGAAAAATCAGATAAAAGAATTTTAAAAAATGAAGAAACCCTAAGAATCATGTGGGACTCTATCAAGAAGGATAACTTGCATGTGATTGGAGTTTCAGAACAGGGAGCAATAACAGAAAATACAGAGAGAACAGTTGAAGATCTGTTGGCAGAAAACTTCCCTGACATCATGAAAGATGAGAAGATATCTATCCAAGATGCTCATCGAACCCCATATAAGACTGATCCAAAAAGAAAATCACCAAGACATATTATCATCAAACTTGCCAAAACCAAAGATAAAGGGAAAATTTTAAAAGCAGCCAGGGATAAAAGAAAGGTCTCCTACAAAGGAGAATCGATAAGTTCAGACTACTCAGCAGAAACCATGCAGTCAAGAAGGCAATGGGATGACATATATAGAGCACTGAAGAGAAAAATTGCCAGCCAAGGATATTTTATCCAGCAAAACTCTCTCAACTATGAAGGCAAAATTAAAACATTTACAGATAAACACAAGCTTAGAGAATTTGCAAAAACCAAAAAACCTACAAGAAATACTAAAGGAAATTGTTTGGTCAGAAAATCAATAACATCAGATAACAAACACAACACAAGGTCACAGAACAGAATATCCTGATATCAACTCAAATCAGGAAATCACAAAAACAAATTAAGATTAATTTTAAAAAGAAAAAAATGCTCAAAACAGGGAAACATTGAAGTCATTATGTAAAAGATCACAGTAATCAAAAAGAGGGACTAAATATAGGAGGCATAGAACTGCCACATGGAGAGGAAAACAAGGCAATATAGGACAATACAAGTTAGGTTTTTACTTCGAAAAATAGGGGTAAATATTAAGGTAACCACAAAGAAGTCTAACAATTCCGTAACTCAAAACAAAAACATAACAACTCAGCAAACATAAATTCGACTACTATGAAAATGAGGAACACACAATTTACAAAGAAAAACGTCTCAGCACAAAAAAGTAAGTGGAAAAATGAAATCGTCAACAACACACACAAAAAGGCATCAAAATGACAGCACTAAACACATAAAAAAAATTACACTGAATGTAAATGGACTAAATGCACCAATAAAGAGACAGAGAGTCTCAGACTGGATAAAGAAACACGATCCATCTATATGCTGCCTAAAAGAGACACACCTTAGACTTAGAGACAGAAACAAACTAAAACTCAAATGACGGAAAAAAAATATATCAAGCAAACAACAATCAAAAAAGAGCAGGAGTAGCAACACACCACTTTCGGAGAAGGATAGGACTTCCAGTAAGAATCTCAATAGAGACACAGAAGACCTAATTGCTACAATCAACCAACTTGACCTCACAGACCTACACAGAACACTCCACCCAACAGCTGCAAAGTATACTTTTTTGTCCAGTGCACATGGAACATTCTCTAGAATAGATCACATATTAGGTCATAAAACAAACCTTCTCAGAATCCAAAACATCAAAATATTACAAAGCATCTTCTCAGACCACAAGGCCATAAAAGTGGAAATCAATAACAGAAAAATCAGGGAAAAGAAATCAAATACTTGGAAACTGAACAATACCCTGCTCAAAAAAGATGGGGTTATAGAAGACATTAAGGAGGGAATAAAGAAATCCATAGAATGCAATGAGAATGAAAATGCTTCCTATCAAAACCTCTGGGACACAGCAAAAGCAGTGCTCAGAGGTCAATTTATATTGATAAAGATACACATACATAAAGAAGAAAGAGCCAAAATCAGGGAACTGTCCCTACAACTTGAACAAATAGAAAGCGAGCAACAAAAGAATCCATCAGGCACCAGAAGAAAACAAATAATAAAAATTAGAGCTGAACTAAATGAATTAGAGAACAGAAAAACAATTGAAAGAATTAACAAAGCCAAAAGCTGGTTCTTTGAAAAAATTAACAAAATTGATAAACCATTGGCGAGACAGACTAAAGAAATACGGGAAAGGAAACAAATAACCTGAATAAGAAACGAGATGGGCCATATCACAACAGACCCAACTGAAATTAAAAGAATCATATCAGATTATTACGAAAAATTGTACTCTAACAAATTTGCAAACCTGGAAGAAATGGATGAATTCCTAGAAAAACCTAAACTAACACAATCAGAAGTAGAACAACTAAATAGACGCATAACAAAAAAAGAGATTGAAAAGGTAATCAAAAAACTCCCAACAAAAAAAAAGCCCTGGCCCGGACGGCTTTACTGCAGAGCTCTACCAAACTTTCAGAGAAGAGTTAACACCACTACTACTAAAGGTATTTCAAAGCATAGAAAATGATGGAATACTACCTAACTCATTCTATGAAGCCACCATATCCCTGATACCAAAACCAGGTGAAGACATCACAAAAAAAGAAAATTACAGACCTATATCCCTCATGAACATAGATGCAAAAATCCTCACCAAAATTCTAGCCAATAGTATTAAACAACATATGAAAAAAATAATCCACCACAACCAAGTGGGATTTATACCAGGTATGCAAGGTTGGTTTAATATTAGAAAAACCATTAATGTAATCCACCATATAAATAAAACAAAAGACAAAACCCACATGATCTTATCAATTGATGCAGAAAAGGCATTTGACAAAGTCCAACACCCATTCATGATAAAAACTCTCAGCAAAATAGGAATTGAAGGAAAATTCCTCAACATAATAAAGGGCATCTATACAAAGCCAACAGCCAAAAAAAAAAAATTTTTTTTTTATACAAAGCCAACAGCCAACATCATTCTAAATGGAGAGAGCCTGAGAGCATTTCCCTTGAGAATGGGAACCAGACAAGGATGCCCTTTATCACCGCTCTTATTCAACATTGTGCTAGAGGTCCTAGCCAGAGCAATTAGGCTAGACAAAGAAATAAAGGGCATCCGGATTGGCAAGGAAGAAGTAAAATTATCTCTATTTGCAGAGGACATGATCTTACACACAGAAAACCCTACGGAATCCTCCAGAAAACTACTGAACTAATAGAAGAGTTCGGCAGAGTCTCAGGTTACGAGATAAACATAAAAAAATCACTTGGATTCCTGTACATCAACAAAGAGAACATCGAAGAGGAAATAACCCAATCAATACCATTCACAGTAGCCCCCAAGAAGATAAAATACTCAGGAATAAATCTTACCAAAGATGTAAAAGACCTATACAAAGAAAACTACAAAGTACTAGTGCAAGAAACTAAAAGGGACCTACATAAGTGGAAAAACATACCTTGCTCATGGATAGGAAGACTTAACATAGTAAAAATGTCTATTCTACCAAAAGCCGTCTATACATACAATGCACTTCCGATCCAAATTCCAATGACACTTTTTAATGTGATGGAGAAAGAAATCACTGACTTCATATGGAAGGAAAAGAAGCCCCGGATAAGTAAAGCATTACTGAAAAAGAAGAAGAAAGTGGGAGGCCTCACTCTACCTGATTTTAGAACATATTATACAGCCACAGTAGTCAAAACAGCCTGGTACTGGTACAACAACAGGCACATAGACCAATGGAAGAGAACTGAGAACCCAGATATAAATCCATCCACATATGAGCAGCTGATATTTGACAACGGCACAGTGTCAGTTAATTGGGGAAAAGATAGTCTTTTTAACAAATGGTGCTGGCATAACTGGATATCCATTTGCAAAAAAAATGACACAGGACCCATACCTCACACCAAGCACAAAAACTAACTCCAAGTGGATCAAAGACCTAAACATAAAGACTAAAACGATAAAGATCATGGAATTAAAAATAGGGACAACGTTAGGAGCCCTTATACAAGGCATAAACAGAATACAAAACATTACTAAAAATGACGAAGAGAAACCAGATAACTGGGAGCTCCTAAAAATCAAACACCTATGCTCATCTAAAGACTTCAGCAAAAGAGTAAAAAGACCAGCTACAGATTGGGAAAAAATTTTCACCTATGATATCTCTGACCAGCGCCTGATCTCTAAAATCTATATGATTCTGTTAAAACTCAACCACAAAAAGACAAACAACCCAATCAAAAAGTGGGCAAAGGATATGAACACGCACTTCACTAAAGAAGTTACTCAGGTGGCTAAAAGACACATGAGAAAATGCTCTCGATCATTAGCCATTAAAAAAGATAAATGCAAATTAAAACCACGATGAGATTCCATCTCACTCCAACGAGGCTGGCATTAATCCAAAAAACACAAAATAATAAATGTTGGAGAGGCTGCGGAGAGATTGGAACTCTTATACACTACTGGTGGGAATGTAAAATGGTACAACCACTTTGGAA
This sequence comes from Elephas maximus indicus, assembly GCF_024166365.1. Taxonomy (NCBI): domain Eukaryota; kingdom Metazoa; phylum Chordata; class Mammalia; order Proboscidea; family Elephantidae; genus Elephas; species Elephas maximus. Next base: position 167,160,358 of record NC_064846.1, read on the forward strand.
ATCTATCTGGCGTTTTCTTAAAAAGTTAGAAATAGAACTACCATACAACCCAGAAATCCCACTCCTCAGAATATATCCTAGAGAAATAAGAGCCTTTACACGAACAGATATATGCACACCCATGTTTATTGCAGCACTGTTTACAATAGCAAAAAGCTAGAAGCAACCAAGGTGTCCATCAATAGATGAATGGTTAAATAGATTATGGTATATTCACACAATGGAATACTACACATCGATAAAGAAAAGTGACGAATCTGTGAAACATTTCATAACATGGAGGAACCTGGAAGGCATTATGCTGAGTGAAATTAGTCAGATGCAAAAGGACAAATACTGTATACGACCACTATTATAAGATCTTTAGAAACAGTATAAACTGAGACGAACACATTCTTTTGTGGTTACGAGAAGGGGGAGGGAAGGAGGGTGGGAGAGGGTTATTTACTGATTAGTTAGTAGATAAGAACTACTTTACATGAAGGGAAGGACAATACTCAATTCAGGGAAGGTCAGCTCAACTGGACTGGACCAAAATCAAAGAATTTTCCAGGATAAACTTAATGCTTCGAAGGTCAGCGGAGCAAGGGCGGGGGTTTGGGGACTATGGCTTAAGGGGACTTCTAATTCAATTGGTATAATAAACTCTATTATGAAAACATTCTGCATCGCCACTTTGAACTGTGGTGTCTGGGGTCTTAAATGCTAACAAGCGGCCATCTAAGATGCATCAATTGGTCTCAACCCACCTGGATCAAAGGAGAATGAAGAACACCAGGGTCACACGATAACTATGAGCCCGAGACAGAGAGGGCCACATGAACTAGAGACTTACATCATCCTGAGACCAGAAGAACTAGGTGGTGCCCGGCCACAACCGATGACTGCCCTGACAGGGAGCACAACAGAGAACTCCTGAGGGAGCAGGAGAACAGTGGGATGCAGACCCCAAATTCTCATAAAAAGACCAGACTTAATGGTCTGACTGAGACTAGAAGAATCCCAGCGGTCATGGTCCCCAAACCTTCTGTTGGCCGAGGACAGGAACCATTCCCGAAGACTACTCATCAGACATGGAAGGGACCGGACAATGGGTTGGAGAGAGATGCTGATGAAGAGTGAGCTACTTGTATCAGGTGGACACTTGAGACTATATTGGCATCTCCTGTCTGGAGGGGAGATGGGAGGGTAGAGAGGGTTAGAAACTGGCAAAACGGTCATGAAAGGAGAGACCGGAAGAAGGGAGCAGGCTGGCTCATTAGGGGGAGAGTAAGTGGGAGTATGGAGTAAGGTGTATATAAGCTTATATGTGACAGACTGACTTGATTTGTAAACTTTCACTTAAAGCACAATAAAAATTATTTTAAAGACAAAAAAAGGGGTAAAAGCTGGACATCTCTTTATCGGGCTAAAGATATACACGTCAGATACCTGGTCTGTGATTTCCCTGTGGGGAGTTGTAAGTCACAGGTGGTTGGACAGAACAAAGTCATTAGCATTAGGTCAAAACAAAGTCATGAACAAAGGTATGCGAAGGAGGAGGCAGGCAGAGGAAGGAGAAGAACTTACAGGTTCATCATGGCCTTAGTTATGTCAACCTCTCAGTCGCCTATTTTGAAAAGGAAAAAACACGCTGGGGAGTATTAGGGTCACACTTGGAAACCCTATGGTGCAGTTCTACTCTGTCCTGTAGGATCGCTATGAGTTGGAATTGACTCGATAGCAATGGGTTTGGTCTATTATACACAAGGACCAGCAATCCAAGCAACCAAGCAAGACCCAACCCTTCCCTGCCAGGAACTGCTCTGTGATCCACAGTGGAAGGTGGTGGGAACACATGCTCACAGGTAAACACGCTTCAAAGGCCACCTGAAACACAATCCCCCAAAATATATTTGAGAAGAGGCCAACCCAGCATTTGAATGCAAGAGGAGTCTGAGTACCTGCTCAGAAGAATAAAGGCAAGAATGACATTGAAGGTGGAGAAAGGTCTTGGGGAACATGCAGGGGAGTGGACGTGAAGATCTTTCTGTTTAAGGAGTTTCTCATGTTTAGAGAACATGGCATGACATTCTTTTGATTATGAGTGAGCTGAAACACACCTTTTTCTAAAAATATTCTCAGGAAAAGTATTTTCAAAAAGAAAAGGCAGAGATTTTTTTTATGTAACTGAAGCAATTGCCTAGAACCAGCATGAAGCTATCCCAGGAGAAACAGCACTGGCTTTGAAGTGACAGGCATTAGGTTTGGCTGTAGGGTCTTCCCAGATGGAGCTGGTGGGCCACCAGGTCTCATGCTAGAAACACAACAAGCCAGTGCAGGCATCTCTAGTTCTTCTGCAACATCTAACATCACAGCAGCCCCACTCTGCTGCACAAATCGAGGGGCTGTTATTCACATCTCTTTCGACATGGCAAGGGCCTCCTGGAGTCGTACAGTGCACAACTTGTACACCCATGCATGGCAGCCCTGAGTCTGGGAATCTCTTTGGGTTTTAGAGAGTTTTTCTTTCTCTCTTTGTTATGGATTAAATTGTGTCCCCCCAAAAGATGTGCTGATTGTACACCAATGTTCATTGCAGTACTATTCACAACATCCCAAAAGATAGAAACAACCCAAGTGCCCATCAGCGGATGAATGGATCAACAAAATGTGGTATAGCCATACAATGGAGTATTAGCCACAAAGAGAGATGAAGTTCTGATGCATGTCACAACATGGATGAACCTTGAAAACATTGTGTTAAATGAAAGAAGCCAGACACAAAAGGACAAATATTGTATGACTCCGCTTTTATGAAATATGTAGAATAGGCAAATGCATAGAGACCAAAGTTTCTTAGTGCTTATCAAGGGCTGAGGAGAAGGGGTAATGGGGAGTTCTTGTTGAAGGGGTGCTGAGTTTCTGCTTGGGGTGAGGAAACTTTTGGAAATAGATAACTGGAGATGGTAGCACAACACGGTAAATGAAATGAATGTCACTGAATGGTACACTTAACGATGCTTAAGATGGCAGATTTTTTTGGTTATATATACTTTATCACAATAATTTTTTAAAAGATATGTTAAAGTCCTAATCCATGGAACCTGTAAATATGACCACGTTTGGAAATAGAGTCTTTGAAGATGCTATTAGTTAACATGAGATCATGTAGGAGTACCCGTTGCCATCGAGTCGATTTCGACATATAGTGACCCTATAGGGCAGAGTTATAGGACAGAGTAGAACTGCCCCATAGGGTTTCCCAGAGCGGCTGGTGAATTTGAACTGCCGAGCTTTAGGTTAGCAGCCAGCCTCTTAACCACTGGTCCACCAGGGCTCCCATATGGGAGTAAGGTGGGCCTAATCCAACATGACTGGTGTCCTTACAAAAGAGAAGAGATGCAGAGAGGCACACACAGAGGAGAGGTGGCCATGTGAAGATGAAGGTAAAGATTGGAGTAATGTGTCCGAAAGCCGAGGAATGCCAAGGATTGCCAGGAACCACCAGAAGCTGGAAGAGGCAAGGAAGAAGGATCTTTCCCTAGAACATTCAGAGACAGCATGGTAGGGCAGACATTTCAATTTCATAGTTCTAGCCTTCAAAAGGAAACCGTGGTGGCGTAGTGGTTAAGAGCTACGGCTGCTAACCAAAAGGTCGACAGTTCGAATTCACCAGGTGCTCCTCAGAAACTCTGTGGGGCAGTTCTACTCTGTTGTGTAGGGTCGCTATAAGTCGGAATCAACTCGGCAGCAATGGGTTTGGTTTTTTTTTTTAACCTTCAAAAATGTGAGAGAATACATTTCTGTTGTTTTCAGCTGCCTAGTAAGTGGTGGCACAGTAGCTAAGAGCTTGGCTGCAGTTGAAATCTACCAGCTGCTCCTTGGAAACCCTATGGGGCAGTTCTACTCCGTCCTATAGGGTTGCTATGAGTCAGAATTGACTCGACAGCAATGGGTTTTTTTTTTGTTTGTTTGTTTTAGTACAGAATGCTTCGTTATAGCAGCCCTAGGAAGACTAATACAGTCTTCTTGTCTGTGGGACAAATAAGTATTAAAACGTAAAACCAGTGCCTTGGACGAAAATTTTGGTGTCCCTAGCTTTAACCCCAAAACAATTCCTGAAAAGATGAAATATAGAATTGGATTTGTAAGCAGAATGATTTAAAATATAGTAAAGGAGTTGGTTATCTTAAGAAATCCCACGGCAAAATTTTCCATAAAGAGAGGAAGCCTTTCACAAAGGAAACAATCATCTCATATAATTAGAAAAATTTAGATTTTTCTACCTTCTATTTGCTTAAAATGAAGAACATTGAAAACTCATGGGTCTCGGCTCTGTAAGTGGAGAGCGCACGTGGCATCCTCAGCTCTTTCCACTCATAACCCTATAATCTCCTGGTACCCTCTGCTCCAGGAGGCAGGGCTGGTTTGGCTAGGCATTGTGCTGCTGCAGGGAAACAAGGGCCTCCACTTCCTCATCTGGAAGGTGGAAATTTTCAGTCAGTGGTGATATTGACTGGGGGAGGAGACTTTAGGCTCCCATACTTGTTATCAGCTTTCCCACTCAGTCATCCCAAATAACCATATAAACCAGTTGGTGTTGAGTCAACTCCAACTCATGGTGCCCCTATGTGTGTCAGAGTAGAACTGCACTCCATAGGGTTTTCCAGGCTGTGATCTTTCAGAAACAGATAGCCAGGCCCTTCTTCTGAGGCCCTTCTGGGTAGACTGTAACCTGTAACCTTTCCATTAATAACCATGCGTGTTAACCATTTGCACCACCCAGGGACACCAACAACCATATAATATAGGTAACAGCAGCATGCTTTCTAGGCAAACATAGCATTCTGATGATGCCCAAGCTCCCTAGCCATCCAGCTTGCCATCCCTACACCCTCCTACACAAAAAGTTAAGAGCCGCCAAGGAGATGATTGTATTTATCTCATGAGGATTCGATGAGATAATCTATGCCAAAATGCCCTTGTAAACTGTGAAGTGCTACTCCAGTGGTCCGCATCTGTGTTGGCACATTAGAATCCGCTGGGAGCTTTAAATGCTGCTGCCTGGGCCCACGCCCAGAGATGGAGTCTGGGGTGTGGGCTGGGCACCAGAATTTTTAAAAGATTCCCAAGTGATTCTAATGTGCAGACAAGTTTTGGAACCATGGTGTCATCCATTTGCCCCTTTTCCTCAGGGGAAACCTGTTGCTGCTCCCTTTTTTCTATATAATAATAATGATAATAATACTGAATATGCACAGAATAATTCACATTACAGGCCCTCCAAAGAATCTCTTAGGAGAGATCCTTACTGGATAATAAACCAAAAAAAAAAAAAAAACCCAAACCAGTTGCCGTTAAGTCAATTCCAACTCATGGGACCCCATAAGTGTCAGAGTAGAACTGTGCTTCACAAGTTTTTCAGTGGCTGAGTTTTTGGAGGTAGATCTCCAGGACTTTCTTTCAAGGCACCTCTAAAAACCCATTGCCATCAAGTCGATTCCGACTCCTAGCGACCCTATAGAACAGAGTAGAACTGCCCCATAGAGCCTCCAAGGAGCACCTGGTGGATTTCAACTGCTGATCTTTTGATTAGCAGCCATAGCACTTAACCACTACACCACCAGGGTTTCCCAAGGCACCTCTGGGTGGACTCAAACCAACAACCATTTGGTTAGCAGCCAGGCACCTCAACCACTGCAATAAACATACTGGCCAAGAGCTTAAAACAAACAAACCAAACCCATTGCCGTCAAGTCAATTCCGACTCATAGCGACCCTATAGGACAGAGTAGAACTGCCCCATAGGGTTTCCAAGGAGCACCTGGTGGATTTGAACTGCTGACCTTTTGGTTAGCAGCTGTAGCACTTAACCACTATGCCACCAGGGTTTCCGCTAAGAGCTTAGCCATCAATAAATCTCAGCTGGTGTCAGTTTTCTTTCATTTCCTTATGTAGGTCATATACCACATCTTGAAATTTTTGATTGAAGTATATTTTATTTTTACATCAACTATTTTTGAACATCTGCTCTGCATTAGACACTTTAAAAAACTCACATTTTCCTCAAAAAGTTGAACATATAATCCAGGAATCATAACCCTAGGTATATACCTAAAAAATTGAAAGCAGGAACACAAACAGAAACCTGTATGGCAATGTTCATTGGAGCACAAGTCACAAAAGCCAAAAGGAGGAAAAAACATAATATAAAGCTCCATCAACAGATGAATGGGTAAACAAAATGTGAAATCTGCATAAAATGGAATATTATTCAGCCATAAAGAGAAACAAAGTCCTGGTAAACATTATGCTGAATGAAGTAAGTCAATCAATCACAAAAGAACAAATACTGGATGACCTCATGTATTTTAAATAGGCAAATACTTAAGGATAGTGTAATGAAAAAGGATAATGATAATGGTTACAAAACATGAAGAATGTAATCAGAGTCACTGAATTATACATGTAAAAGTTGTTGGATTGGCAAATGTTTTGATGTGTATATTTTTACTGCAATTAAAAAAGGAAATCCTAAAAACAAACAAACAAACAAACAAAAAACTCACATTTCAAGGGTTAGAATCTTGGTCAAGTATTGGCATGTTCAAAAAAGAATATGTGTTATTCATTTGTCCACTAGATGGCAGGAATTGGTACATCAAAATGCAAAGAAACCTAAAACTCCATTATAAATCATAGCACTCTTACTACAAAAGTATAAAAATGCCTCCCAGGTGAGGACAGGACAGGCTTGGGAAATGCAGTTTATCCTGAGGGTTTGGAGATTTCCCTCACCCCATCCACTGGGTTGGCTCTGCCACCCATCAGGTGCTACCTAACGGCACAGTTAATGTGCACACTCTGTTCCAATCCTCCCTCTGGGAGCTCCACTTCTCCTGGGTGATAATGAAGGACAAGAAATGCAAACCAAATGGCAGACCACATAGACTGCGCCACTCCACAGGAAAAAGACCTGGCACTCTGCTCCTGTAAAGATTGCAGCAAAGAAAGAAAACCCAATGAGCAGTTCTACTCTGTCACATGGGGTTGCTATGAGTCAGAATTTACTGGACGGCACCCAACAACAACAGCATTTAGAAGAGAATAGGTTTAGGACCCATCCTACTCTGGTATAACCTCATTAACTTAACGAAAGAAAACTCCTATTTCCAAACAGGGTCACATTCACAGGTACGGTGCTTAGAACTTCAACGTATCTTTTGAGGGAAACACAATTCAATCTATAACACTATGTTTCCTGACTTTTCGAACACCTGTACGTTTTCCAGCTGCCTTCGCAGTTAGCTTTGGGCATGTGACTTTGGGCATGCTGGTAGAACATGAGCAGTTGTGACCTTAAACTTCAAACACTCCTCCATGGGCTTTCCCCGTTCCTGCTGGCTGGAATAGTGATGACTAGCTTGCTCTTGAAAGTCAAATACTGATGCATGTGTCTGCCAGTTTGTCATACCGTGGGGGCTTGCTTGTTGCTGTGATGCTGGAAGCTATGCCACTGGTATTCAAATACCAGCAGGGTCACTCATGGTGGACAGGTTTCAGCTGAGCTTCCCGGATAAGACAGACTAGGAAGAAGGACCCGGCAGTCTACTTCTAAAAAGAATTAGCCAGTAAAAACCTTATGAATAGCAGTGGAACATTGTATGATAACAGTGCTGGAAGATGAGCCCTCAGGTTGGAAGACACTCGAAAGACAACTGGGGAAGAGCTGCCTCCTCAAATTAGAGTTGACCTTAATGACGTGGATGGAGTAAAGCTTTCGGGACCTTCATTTGCTGATGTGGCACAACTCTAAATGAGAAGAAACAGCTGCAAGCATCCGTTAATAATCGGAACATGGAATGTATGAAGTATGAATCTAGGAAAATTGGAAGTGGTCAAAAATGAAATGGAAAGCATAAACATGGATATCCTAGGCATTAAAAAAAAAAATAGTGAGCTAAAATGGACTGGTATTGGCCATTTCGAATCAGACAATCATATGGTTTACTATGCTGCAAATGACAACTTGAAGGGCAATGGCATTGCTTTCATCCTCAAAAAGAACATGTCAAGATCTATCCTGAAGTACAACGCTGTCAGTGATAGGATAATATCCATACACCTACAAGGAAGACCAGTTAATACGACTATTATTCAAATTTACGCACCAACCACTAAGGCCAAGGATGACAAAATTGAAGATTTTCACCAACTTCTGCAGTCTGAAATTGATCTAACATTCAATCAGGATGCATTGATAATTACTGGCGATTGGAATTCGAAAGCTGGAAACAAAGAAGGATTGGTAGTTGGAAAATATGACCTTGGTGATAGAAACAATATCAGAGATCACATGATAGAATTATGTAAACGACTCCTTCATTGCAAAAGCCTTTTTTCACTGATATAAACAGTGACTATACACCTGGACCTTGCCAGATGGAATACGCAGGAATCAAATTGACTGCATCTGTAGAAAGAGACGATGGAAAAACTTAAAATCATCAGTCAGAACAAGGTCAAGGGCCGACTATGGAACAGACCATTAATTGCTCATATGCAAGTTCAAGTTGAAAATGAAGAAAACCAGAGCAAGTCCACAAGAGCCAAACTACAAACTTGAGTATATCGCATCTGAATTTAAAGACCATCTCAAGAATAGATTTGATGCATTGAACACTAATGATGGAAGACCAGACGAGTCATGGAATGACATCAAAGACATCATACATGAAAAAAACAAGAGGTCATTAAAAAGGCAGGAGAGAAAGAAAAGACCAAAATGGATGTCAGAAGAGACTCTGAAACTTGCTCTTGAACATCGAGTAGCTAAACCAAAAGGAAGAAATGATGAAGCAAAAGAGCTGAACAGAAGATTTCAAAAGGTAGCTTGAGAAGATGAAGTATTATTTATGATGAGATGTGCAAAGAGCTGGAGATGGAAAACCAAAAGGGAAGAATACGCTAGGCATTTCTCAAGCTGAAAGAACTGAAGTAAAAGTTCAAGCCTAGACTTGCAATATTGAAGGATTCTATGGGGAAAATATTAAACGAGGTAGGAAGCATCAAAAGAAGATGGAAGGAATACACAGAGTCACTATACCAAAAAAAAATTGGTCAAAGTTCAAACACTTCAGGAGGTAGCACATGATCAGGAACCGATGGTACTGAAGGACGAAGTCCAAGCTGCTCTGAAGGCAATGGCAAAAAGCAAGTCTCCAGGAACTGACGGAATATCAATTGAGATGTTTCAACAAACGGATGCCGTGCTGGAAGTGCTCACTCATCTATGCCAGGAAATATGGAAGACAGCTTCCTGGCCAACCAACTGAAGAGATCCATATTTATGCCTATTCCCAAGAGAGATGATCCAATTGAATGTGGAAATTATCAAACAATATCATTAATATCACATCCAAGTAAAATTTTGCTGAAGATCATTCAAAAGCAGCTGCAGCAGTATATCGACAGGGAACTGCCAGAAATTCAAACTTGATTCAGAAGAGGACATGGAACAAGGCATATCATTGCTGATGTCAGATGGATTCTGGTTGAAAGCAGAGAATACCAGAAAGATGTTTACCTGTGTTTTATTGACTGTGCAAAGGCTTTCGACTGTGTGGATCATGACAAATTATGGATAACATTGTGAACAATGGGAATTCCAGAACACTTAATTGTGCTCATAAGGAATCTGTACATAGATCAAGAGGCAGTTATTCAAACAGAAAAAGGGGTTACTGATTGGTTTAAAGTCAGGAAAGGTGTGCGTCAGGGTTGTATCCTTTCACTATACTTAGTCAATCTGCATGCTGAGCAAATAACCCCAGAAGGCAGACTATATGAAGAAGACTAAGGCATCAGGGTTGGAGGAAGACTCATTAACAACCTGTGTTATGCAGATGACACAACCTTGCTTGCTGAAAGTGAAGAGGACTTGAAGCAATTACTGATGAAGATCAAAGACCACAGCCTTCGGTATGGATTATGCCTCAACATAAAGAAAATAAAAAATCCTCACAACTGGACCAATAAGCAACATCATGATAAAAGGAGAAAAGACTGAAGTTGTCAACGATTTTCATTTTTCTTGGTTCCACAGTCAACATCCATGTAAGCAGCAGTCAAGAAATCAAAAGACACATTGCACTAGGCAAATCTGCTGCAAAAGACCTCTTTTAAGTGTTTGAAAGCAAAGATGTCACCTCGAAGGCGAGCCTGTTACACGCAATTGTGTTTTCAATCGCCTCGTATGCATTTGAAAGCTGGACAATGAATAAGGAAGACTGAAGAATTGACACCTTTGAATTGTGGTGTTGGAGAAGAATATTGAATATACCATGGACTGCCAGAAGAATGGAGCCCTGGTGGTGCAGTCGTTAAGAGCTCGGCTGCTAACCAAAAGGCCAGCAGTTCGAATCCACCAGCCACTCCTTGGAAACCCTATAAGGCAGTTCTACTCTGTCCGATAGGGTCGCTATGAGTTGGAACCGACTGGAGGGCACCTAACAACAATAACAATGTTTATGAAAGCAGCCTGCCACATCTTTCTCCTGCAAAGCAGCTGGTGAGTTAGAACCGCTGACCTTTGGGTTAGCAGCTGAGTACTTAACTACTGCACCACCAGGGCTCCTTTGTAAACCCCATAACACCAAAAAAAAAAGTTTCTGTTGAGTGGATTCCCACTCATAGCGACCCTACCGTCGAGACTAATTTTAATTGACAAATTTCTTACTTTAGTAACTCTTTAAGACTCACCGGGGTTGAAACCATTTGCATACAGTGATAGATTAGGGAGAGACAGCAGCATGGCGGTGGGCAAGGCACTGGGAGGCGGGCATAAGTGGCTTGGGTAATCCTCCACAGTGTCTCCAGTACCCCTGGATCTTTGACAGATTATTCCACTTTCCGAGCTTGAGTCTTTTCATTTGTAAAACAGTGCAGTTGGAGGTGATATCTCTCAGTTCATATACTTTATGAATCTATTGTCATTAATTTTGTTTTCACTTTTTTTGAAATTTAGTGATTATTTTTATCAAACACTTATGGTTTAAAGCCAGAGTTGGCAAACTTTTTCTTAAAAGCCAGAGAGTAAATATTTTAGCCTTTTCGAGCTACCACTCCATGCTGCTGTTCTAGTGAGAAATCAGCCACAGACAACACCTGAACAAAGAGATGTGGCTGTGTGCCAATAAAACTTTATTTACAAAACAGGCAGATGACCCGCCAGCTGCAATTTGCTGACTGCTGGTTTAAAGGCCAAATATTTCTCTGCTAAGGCTTATAATGTTTATCAGCAGTTCACTGCACCTCTACCCCAGCTCCAGTTTTTCCTCTCTGGATACAACCACTTCCAAATCTTTGTTGTTGTTGTGTGCCTCTGAGTTGGCCACCTACTCATGGCGACCCCATGTGTAACAGAGTAGAACTGCTCCATTGAGTTTTCTTGGCTGTAATCTTTATGGAAGCCATCCACAAGACATATCTTCCAAGGAGCCACTGGGTGGATTCAAACCGCCAACCTTTGGGTTAGCAGCCTATGGCAAACCACTTGTGTCACCAGGCTCCTTCAGCTCTTTAAGCTGTTTTTTCCTAGTTAACGTTCACAACTCTAATAATAAGTATACTGAACAATTTCTGGCTAGGATGCTGCGCTCTGGTTTAACAAGCTTTGCAGATGATTCACGTTAAAAGTTTGAGACCTACTGCTCCAGAGAACTTCCTCTGTTATGCTATCTGGGATGCACGTAAAATATTGATTAAATATATGTTTGCTTTTTTCTTGAGCCCAGTACTCTTGTTACTAGCCCCACCTTTATTGCCAGTTCCAGAATTTTCCTGGAACCACATCCTTCTCTTTCTTTTGGACTCCCTCGTTTTGGGGGAGCATGCCATCCAGTAGCTTCCTGAGAAACAGTGAATGGGAGATATATTTTTGAGGTTCTGCAAGACTGAAAATGTCTTTAGCCTACATTCACACTTAATTTACAACTTCGCTAGCTATAGAATTCTTGATTGGAAATTGTTTTTCCTCAAAATTTTAAAGGCTTTGCTCTATTCTAGCTTCCCTTGTTGCTGCTGAGGAGTTCAAAGCATTTCAATTCCTGATCCTTTGTATGAGGTCATTTCTTCCCCCTTCCCCTCGCTGGAAGCTTTTGTAAGCTTTTCTTTGGCCCCAGCGTGTGTCTTAGTGTGGGTCTTTTTTCTTCCGTTGTATTAGTCACTCAAGGAGCCCTGGTGGTACAATGGTTAAGCATTTTTTAGCTGCTAGGTTGGCAGTTTGAATCCACACAGTGGATCTGCTTCCGTAAAGATAAAAGCCAAGAAAACCCTATGGGGCAGCTCTACTCTGTCATCTAGGGTTGCTACGAGTTAGAAATCGCCTCGAGGGCACCCAACAACTACAATCAGTCACTCAATAGACCCTTTTGATCATGGCTTTCCATCCAGGATGGTTTCTTGAGTTACTTCTATGATGATTTCATTTCCTTCATTTTTTTTTTCTCTTTCTGGAAGCTACCTTTTAGTTGTTTAACTTAATTCTCCTGTTGCCATCACAGTATCCTTAACCATAACTGGTTTCCCCCAGGCAGGACCCAATATTGTATCTGCATTTTTCTCCCAGGGTGCCAGAGAGGAAGTTTCGTACTTCAGTGATTGGGGGAAGGGGCCTGGGGTCAATTGCTTCCAAAACAGACTTTCAACCAAGTCTCCTATTCTTGTTATTGTTGTGTGCCATCGAGTCTATTCCAACTCATAGTGACCCTATAGGACAGAGTAGAATTGCCCATAGGGTTTCCTAGGCTGTCATCTTTATGGGAGCAGATTGCCAGGGCTTTTCTTCTGTGGAGCCACTGGTGGGTTTGAACCGTCGACCTTTTGGTTAGCAGTCATGTGCTTAACCATTGCACCACCAGGGTTCCAACTCCTATTCTTCCTTCTACCTTTATTACCTCTTCCAGAGGTACCTGGTGCCATCCATTCCTGGGCCTCCTGGGGGATCTGCAGGACAATCCCCATCGTTTCTTGGTTTCTTCCTGTGCACTGTTAAGATTCTACTTTCTCCAGCTGCCTCGTCAGTTTCCACTTGTCCTTCTGTTTTTCCACTTCCAAAATTGTGGTTTTCTAGTCTCTTCTCTCATTTACTTTGTCTATAGGTTTATGCCTTCAAAATAAATCCCTCTTCAATGTTTGAGGGGGCTTTTGAATGGAGCAGAAAGAAGTGCTTACTTTTAACGGGCCACCTTGAACTGGAAGTCCTGGTCATTACATTGGTATTTGTGTGTTTCACCAGAGACCAAAAGAAACGGGAAATGTGAAAATCTGATTTTTCCAAACTTATCTGAGTCCTTTGAAAATCAGTCAAATTAGCTATGGTATTCTGTTTTCTTTAAATATTTTGATAAATATGCTTGAGTATTTGTGAATTAGCACGGAATCTGTACTTGAATGTATTGTGGTGAAGTCAACACAGCCAGTGATGATCTGGATTGGTGATAATTATCTGGGGAACATGTGGCCAGAAAGAGTTGGGGTGATTCAACCTCCGTGTAAATGACCAATGCAGTGAGCCACCTGGAAGTGCATTTTGCACTTAATTCATCCTCACAGGTCCATCCAGATGATATTTCTCCTAAAGCTAGAATATTCTTACAGGCAATGCTAGGGTTCTCTTATGAGCTAAGCAACAAGTAGGAAACAGGTGTTGCAAATAATTTTCAGCCCAACCATCATCTCTTCTAAGCTGTTTGGCAGTGACATCAGGGCCTTATACATTTTTCTAAAGATTCCAAGTTTTTGGCTGAGAAAAAATACTGCTCCTCCTATAATAACCCCCACTATTTTTCACACTTTTCCTGAAGGGAATTGACAGTCCATTTGGGTGGAAATAAACCCGACTCTTAATCTTTCTCAGAACTATGTGTATTCCATACCCCTACCCCAACCTTGCATCCAAGGCATGTAACATACTTAAAACCATATTCTAGAATACCCACCTTTATGGGGGTCTCTTAGAGCAGAGGTTCTCAAAGTGGGTTCCCTGGTCCAGCAGCATCACCTGGGAGCTTGTGAGAATTGCAGATTCTCGAGCCCCACGCAGACCTACTGGATCAGAAACTCTGGGAGTGGGGTCCACAGTTTTCATAAGCCCTCCAGGAGACCGTGTTGCACGCTCAAGTATAAGGAGTGTCATCTTAGAGAACTCAGGGTGTAAAGCACCTGCTATTTTAGCACCGAAGCCCTGGTGGCACAGTGGTTAAAAGCTTGGCTGCTTGCCGAAAGTTCTGCAGTTTGAATCCACCAGCTATCCCTTGGAAACCCTATGGGGCAGTTCTACTCTGTCCTGTAGGGTCGCTATGAGTCAGGATCAACTGATGGCAACCCGTTTTAGTTTATTTTGTTGCTGGGTGAAAATCCCAGGTTTTGCTCAGCGTGACTTGTTACAGCCAATAAACGAGAATCTGAGGTGGGAGATTAGAAAGACCCCTTTACTTCATTGTACAAGGAAAGGAGCAGTCGGGGCTGTTGCCTCCAAGACTGCTCCGAGGTAGCTTGGGGAAGTGGGTTTTTACAGAAAGCAGACAAGGAAATGTAAATTCATCATGAATAATAAAAAAAAAATTTTTTATTCAGGATTGACCTTCACGCAGGCGCTCAGAACTTGGGGATGACTATGCATTTTCTTTAGACAAGGGTTTGATCTCCCAGGATGGAGGAAGGGATGAATTTTTCTTTGTTAGGATGTTAAGTCTCCACCCAGAGGCGGGTTGAGGCCATCTATGACCTGTTCTGTGGTTATCTTATCAAGGACAATTTCAGAAGAAAGGGCAGCTTATTCTGCTTGGTGTAGGAGGATAAGTCAGAGCAGCTGTCTCTTAGAAGGGCTTAGTTGGGATCTGAGGCTGCCTGCCTCAATTTTAGCACACCCTGATGGCACAGTGGTTAAGTGCTCGGCTGCTAACTTAAAGGTCGGCATTTTGAAACCACCAGCCGTTCTTTGGGAGAAAGATGTGGCAGCCTGCTTCCATAAAGATTACAGCCTTGGAAACCCTGTGGGGGCAGTTCTACTCTGTCCTATAGGGCCGCTGTGAGTTGGACTCGACTCAATGGCAAAGGTGAGATAGGGAAGAAACTGGAACTGAGCTCATAGGCAAGGAGTCCTGCAACTCCTGCAATTTGCAACTTACTTACAATACTCTGTGCTTGGCTAATCCAAAACCCCCATCCTGGAATGTGCGATAAGGAAAGAACAAACAATGTACTCCCTTGTAAGATGTTTTTCAGAAGGACCAGCCTGATCTGGTCCCTGGGGCATGCGCAGACATCCGCAAGGTGACTGAGGGATTACCTCCACCTGATGCAAGTACCGGAGACAGGAATCGAACCCGAGCGGGGGTGGGGGGGTGTAACTGCACAGGTGCGACACCCCATAATAAGTCCTGCCACCCAGCCCCAAGAGCCATTGCTATGGGTTCCATCTTGGATTCCAGATGCGAGCTCAGCCTAATCTAGTATGCACCGCCATTCTGAGAAGTACCCGCCCCTTGAAGGAGACCTACTAAATATTCATTACTCTATTATCCTCGCCAAACCCACATAAGCCCCAGAAAAACCCTTGTTCGGGGGAACAGAGGCTAGCATTGCCTGGTCTCTCTCT
The DNA here is from genome assembly GCF_024166365.1 of Elephas maximus indicus. Lineage (NCBI taxonomy): Eukaryota > Metazoa > Chordata > Mammalia > Proboscidea > Elephantidae > Elephas > Elephas maximus. The sequence continues at coordinate 167,176,001 of NC_064846.1, forward strand.
GTTCCCACTCGGGAGCCTCTGCCCTCTTTCTGCGGCTAATAAACCTTCGTTTGTGTGGAACCTCTGAGCCTCTCCTGGTCATTCTTGGTCAGTAGAAGGCAAGAACCTAGGCAGGGCTTAGTCCCGAGCTGGGAAGCCTTAGCCTGCAACAAAGGGTTTGGTTTAGTTTTTATTTTAGCACCTGATACTGTGCCTGATACACTGAAGATTATAAATTTTTCAGAGAAGGAATCTAAGACTCACTTAAGAGACACTTAAAAGACAGCCTAATGTTCATAATGTATCTTCCATCTTTCTAATGGATCAATAGAAGATTCCGGCGTGCAGACAGCGGATGACTCCTGTGTATCTATAGTTAGCCGTGTTGATTCTGTGACCAAGTGCCCATTATTCAATGCCCTGTTGTGATAAATGAGTTCACTGTAGGAAAAAGTCTGTTGCTGAAGAGGAATAAAAAAAAGCATAAACACATATTGCTAAGTGAAAGAAGCAGTCTGAAAAGAGTACCTACTGTATGATTCCAACTATGTGACATTCTGGAAAAGCCAAAACTATAGAGACAGAAGATCAATGGTAGCTAGGGGCTCAGGGGGAGGAGGGAAGGATGAAGAGGTGGAGCCCAGGACACGTTCCACTTTTGGGGCAGTGAAATTATTCTGTGTATTACTGTAATGGTGGACACATGACATTATACATTTGTGAAAACCTATGGGACTGTACAATACAAAGAAGCAACCCTCATGTAAACTATGGACTTCCGTTAATAGTAATGCATGAATATTGGTTCATCCATAGTAAAAAATGTTCCACAGGAATCAAGATGTTAAGAATAGGAGAGACAGCGTGCATCGGGGAGAGGAGGTATATGGCAACTCTGTGTCTTCTGCTCTGTTTTTCTGTAAACCTAAAACTGTTCCAAAAAATAAAGTCTAACCATTAAAAGAAATGTGTACTCCAAGATTTTCCATTTTGGCTTCCCCATCAGGAAATGCAGAGTTGCCCACTAATTCTCCTCTCTTTGCCTCTCTCAGGTTACTTTCTTCTCTAATTATCCCACTGTGCCTTTTCTTAATCATGCTAGTGACCTTGAGTCTTCCTAACTAGGCAGGGGAGAGATTCTAGATAAGAAAGTACAGGGCAGGCTGCAGGCAGTCCCTAGCCCGGGCCAGCCAGAAGAAGCTGTACCTGGAAATGTGACCTTTGCTTCAGTCAGGCTTGCAGTAAACACTGAGGAAGATGGTGCAACTGTTATCAGCAGCCTGCACCTGGAGCAGGTCTGCTTCCACAGGACTCCAGAACGCTGTCGGAGGGGGGGAGGCGGGAGAGAGCAAGCTAAAAAGTCTAAAAAAAACCTCAAAGGAATTACAAACTCTAGCTTCTTGAATAATCTGGTGAGCTCCTGTTTTGATCAGCTGGGTGACTTGGGGGACAGTGGTGGTTCAGTGGTAAAATTCTCACCTTCCATGCGAGAGATCTGGGTTCGATTCTTGGCCAGTGCACCTCATGTGCAGCCACCACCCATCTGTCAGTAGAGGCTTGCGTGTTGCTGTGATACTGAACAGGTTTCAGTGGAGCTTCCAGGCTAACACGGATTAGAAGAAAGACCTGGCAATCTGCTTCCAAAAATCAGCCAATGAAAATGTTACCCGAATAGGGTCCATGCCCTGGAGCAGTTAAACCAATGAAACTCCAAGTCAGAAAGAGTGAGAAAGTTTATTAAGGTGATATACATATCACCGGAGACTTGGCAGCAACACAGCCTGTCTCTATGGAGTCCCAAAGAGCAATTTTACATTAGAGCTTATATAGAATTTCACAGGGGTTAGAAGTGTCTTTGTAGTCTGCAGATGGCCTGGCCAGAGGAGTTATTCATTACAAGATAGTGACAAAAGACTCTTTATCAGACAAAAGATTTATCAGGCTAAAAATATACATATCAGACACCTGGGATCAGATTTTTCTGTGGGGGGTTGTAAGTCACAGGTGGTCAGACAGACCAAAACAAAGTTACTTGCATCAGATTAAAACGAAGGAGGAAGTCATTAACAAAGATATGTGAAGGAGGAAGCAGGCAGAGGAAGGAGAAAAACTTTTAGGTTCATCATGGCCTTAGTGATATCAAGCTCTCAGCCGCCCATTTTGAAAAAGGAGAAAACATCCTGGGGAATATTGGGGTCACAAAAACCTTATGAATCACAACAGTCCAATCCCTAACTTATCAAGTGGATGGTGCAGGAGCAGGCAGCGTTTCTTTCTGTTGTGCATGGGGTCACCATGATTCGGGAGTGACTCGATGGCCGTTACCAACAAAGTTAGGAAAAAGAACAAGGCCTGCACACACACTGTCCTTTCTGAAGCCATGAACTCCTTTTGAGTAAGCCATCCCATGAATTATGCAGTGGGGGCCCATCTCTGTAAGTTCTCACGAGAACTACCAAACAAGTCCCTTGCCGGGCTCCTGGTCTGGGTGGGAGCAAACATCGAATCTGGTTATGGTTAGAAAGCAGGCAACCCCTGCAAGTACATTCATCTTACTAGACCTTAAACATAATAATAGCTAACATTTATTAGGGTTTTTTTTTCCACTATATGGTGATGCAATGGTTGACTGCTAACCAAAACGTCTGCAGTTAGAATCTGCTAGCCGCTCCTTGGAAACCCTATGGCGCAGCTCTGCTCCGTCCCATAGGGTTGCTATGAGTCAGAATCGACTTGACATCAATGGGGTTTTTTATATGTAAGGCAAAGAGCCCTGGCAACACGGTGGTTCAGCACCTGGCTGCTAATGGAAAGGTTGGCAGTTTGAATCCACCAGTTGCTCCACAGGAGAAAGACCTGGAGATCTGCTCCTGTAAAGATTACAACCTAGGAAACCCTATTGGAAAGTTCTAGTCTGTCACATAGGATGTCTATGAGTCAGAATCGACTTGACAATGCCATATGACAACATTTGCCCAACCCTCTAGCATGGTGGCCCCCTTGAGAACTCAGAAGGTACTTTGGTTGTTGAAAAGATACATATAAAACATATATATATAAAAAAAAAGATGTGTATATATGCCTGTATATATGTACTGTGGTGGCTTGCGTGTTGCTGTGATGCTGGAAGCTATGCCACCAGCATTTTAAATACCAGCAGGGTCACTCATGGTGGACAGGTTTCACTAGAGCTTGCAGACTAAGACAGACTGGGAGCAAGGACCGGGCGGTCTACTTCTAAACAAATTAGCCAGTGAAAACCTCATGTATAGCAGTGGAACATTGTCTGGTATAGTGCTGAAAGATGAACTCCCAGGATGGAAAAAAAGGCACTCAAAATACGGCTAGGGAAGAGCTGTGTTCCCAAAGTACAGTCAAACTTAATGACATGGATGGAGTAAAGCTTTCTGCAGCTTCATTTGCTGAGGTGGCACAACTCAACATGAGAAGAAACAGCTGCGAACATAATCGGAACATGTAATGTACAAACCATGAATCTAGAAAAAGTGGATGTTGTCAAAAATGAAAAGGAAATCATAAAGATCAATATCCTAGGCATTAGTGAGCTGAAATGGATTGGTATTGGGCATTTTGAATCAGACAATCATATGGTGTACTATGCTCCCAGTGTACTATGCTGCGAATGACAAATTAAAGAGGAATGGTGTAGCATTCATCATCAAAAAGAACATTTCGAGATCTGTCCTGAAGTACAACACTGTCAATGGCAGGATACTATCCATACGCCTACAAGGAAAAACAGCCAATAAAACTATTATTCAAATTTATGCACCAACTACTAATGCCAAAGATGAGGAAGTTGGAGATTTTTGCCAACTTCTGCAGTCTGAAATTGATCAAACATGCAATCAAGATACATTAATAATTACTGGTGATTAGAATGTGAAAGTTGGAAACAAAGAAGATGGATTCATAGTTGAAAAATATAGCCTCGGCATTTCTCAATCTAAAAGAACTGAAAAAAAATTCAATCTTTCTGTTGAAATATTGAAGGATTCTATGGGGGAATATTGAATGATGCAGGAAACATCAAAAGAAGATGGAAGGAATACACAGAGTCACTGTACCAAAAATAATTGGTCAACATTCAACTACTTCAGGAGGTAGCATATGATCAAGAACTGATGGTACTGAAGGAAGAAGTCCAAGCTGCACTGAAGGAAATCGAGAAAAACAAGGCTCCAGGAGTTGATGGAATACCAATTGAGATGTTTTAACAAATGGATGCAGCACTGGAAGCACTCACTCGTCTATGCCAAAAAATTTGGAAGACAGCTACCTGGCCAACTGACTGGAAGAGATCTGTATTTGTACACATTCCAAAGGAACGTGATCCAACCGAATGCAAAAATTATTAAACAATATCATTAATGTCACACGAAAGTAAAATTTTTCTGAAGATCATTCAAAAGCGGTTGCAACAGTACATCAACAGGGAACTGCCAGAAGTTCAAGCCGGATTCAGAAGAGGATGTGGAACCAGGGATATCATTGCTGACATCATATAGATCTTGGCTGAAAGCAGAGAATGCCAGAAAGATGTTTATCTGTGTTTTATTGACTATGCAAAAGCATTTGACTATGTGGATCATAATAAATTACGGATAACATTCCAAAGCATGGGAATTCCAGAACACTTAATTGTACTCATGAGGAACACGTACATAGACCAGGAGGCAATCCTTTGAACAGAACGAGGGGATGCTGCATGGCTAAAAGTTAGGAAAGGTGTGAGTCAGGGTTGTATCCTTTCACCATACTTATTCAATCTGTATGTTGAGCAAATAATGTCAGAAACTGGACTATATGAAGAAGAACGGGGAATCAGAATTGAAGAGTCATTAACAACCTGCAATATACCGATGACACAACCTTCCTTGCAGAATGTGAAGAGGACTTGAAGCACTTACTGATGAAGATCAAAGACCACAACCTTCAGTATGGATTGCATCTCAACATAAAGAAAACAAAAATCCTCACAACTGGACCAATGAGCAACATCATGATGAATGGAGAAAAGCTTGAAGTTGTCAAGGATTTCATTTTACTTGGATCCACCATCAACGCCCATGGGAGCAGTTGTCAGGAAATCAAACAATGTTTTGCATTGGGCAAATCTGCTGCACAAGACCTCTTTAAAGTGTTGAAAAGCAAAGTGTTCCTTTGGGGACTAAAGTGTACCTGATCCAAGCCATGATATTTTCAATCAACTCACATGTATGTGAAAACTGGACAATGAATAAGGAAGACTGAAAAATAAATGACACTTCTGAATTATGGTGTTGGCGAAGAATATTGACTATACAATGGACTACCAGAAGAATGAACAAATCTGTCTTGGAAGAAGTACAGCCAGAATGCTCCTTAGAAGCGAGGATGGCAAGACTTTGTCTCATGTACTTCGGACATGTTATAAGGAGGGACCAGTCCCTGGAGAAGGCCACCATGCTTGGTAGAGGGTCAGCATAAAAGAGGATGACCCTCAAGGAGATGAATTGACACAATGGCTGCAATCATGTACTTAAACATAACGATTGTGGAGATGGTGCAGGACTGGGCAGTGTTTCGTTCTGTTTTACATAGGGACATTTGAGTTGGAACTGACTCCATGACACCTAGCAACAACAACATGTGTGCATGTATATATATATATATATATATATATATATATATATATATAATGGTTATTGTTAGGCGCCATCAAGTCAATTCTGACTCATACTGCTGCCATGTGACAGTAGAACTGCCTCATAGGGTTTTCTAGGCTGTAACCTTTCAGGTGGTGGTGGTGGGGGGGAGATGGAGCCCTGGTGGCACAGTAGTTAAGTGCTGGGTTGCTCCGTAAAAGGTCTAGAGTTCAAACCCACCAGTAGCTCCTCAGGAGAAAGACCTGAAGATCCGCTCCTGTAAAGATTACAGCCTTGGAGACCCTATGGAGCAGTTCTCTTCTGTCCTATAGGGTTGCTATAAGTCAGAATCAACTCAACGGCGATGGGTTATATGTCAGGCACTCTTCTAAAGATGGTTATTAACTCATATTTCTTGTAAAAACAAGGTAGAAAGTGTTTTATGCCTATTTTACAGATGAAGATGACCACTCATTTGTGAGTCTGTCATAGTGTGGTGCTTTGCGTGTTGCTGTGATGCTGGAAGTTATGCCAGCAGTATTTCAAATATCAACAGAGTCACTCTTGGTGGACGGGTTTTAGTGAGGCTTCCAGACCAAGACGGGCTAGGAAGAAAGGCCTGCTGATCAACTTCGGAAAAATAGCTAATGAAAACTATGTATTACAACAGAACATTGTCCGATATAGTGCTAGAAGATAAGCCCCCTAGGCTGCAAGGAAGGAGCTCTGGTGGCACAGTGGTTAAGTGCTTGGCTGCTAACCTAAAGGTCAGTGTATCAAACCCACTAGCCGCTCCACAGGAGAAAGATGTGTCAGTCTGCTTCTGTAAAGATTACAGACTTGGAAACCCTATGGGGGCAGTTCTACTCTGTCCTGTATGGTCGCTTTGAGTCGGAATTGACTTGAAGGCACACAACAACAGGTTGGAAGGCACTACATAATAGCTGTAACAATGGACTTAAACATGCTAATGACCATGCAGATGGTATAGGACTGGGCAATGTTTTACTTTGTTATACATAGGTCACCATGACTTGGAGCCAACTCTTCGGCAACATCTTGACAACGGATGAGGAAACTGAGGTACGTAAACAGTAGGTGCCTCTCCCAAGACACATGGGAACTGGTAAAGCTGATGAAAAGAGAAATTGGGTTTATTATTCTATTAACCAGCAAAATGATTCTAACTTAAAAAAAAAAAAACCTTTAAAATCTAAAAAAACAAACACCTTAGTACAAATAGGGATTTTTTTTAATTAATGAAAACTTTTGTATTAATAAAAGACCCAGTTTATTTATAAAAGCAAGGCCCTCTCAGAAAAACTTTTCTCAATAAAGCTTGTGATAAAGAGGAGCAATAAAAGTACTTACCTGCAAAAATAATTTTATGTATCATTAAATTTGAAAATTAAAAAAAAATCATTTATAGCTCAACAGCCTAGCCATGTATTCTTCCCTGGAGAGTCATATCAGGCATTGAACTATGTGTCTCTGGCTCCAGCTACTTGGTGGGGCTTTCTACCCCAAAGTAGCTTAAAATGAGTAAATTAGCATAAAGTCAGGTCCTATAGGGGTATTTGGAGCCCAGGGTTTAATTACTTTTATTCATTCAACATTTTTTGAGTACCTGCCCTGTGCCTGGGCTATCTCTAGTGACTTGAGAATGAATACAATTAAAACTTATCCCTGCCCTCAGGGAACTCAGAGTCTTGTTGAAGAGTTCAATTTCTAAAGACAGGCACCATTGCTATGCTCAAAAAAAAAAAATGCTCAATAGGAGAGGTAAAAGGCAAAAGGCCCAGTGAGGCAGGAGGTCTGAAAGGCCTGGTAGTTATCAGGTTGGCAGGTAGAGCAGCTTGAAAGTAGATATTTCCTAGGTGGAGAAATTGGGGCCTGAGGAGGTTCAGTGGTTGCTCAAAGGGATATGAAGCCCAGGATCAAGGATGGGAACCGGAAGCCAAGTCTTTGCACTCCTGTTCCAGTGCTCTTTCCACTTTATAAACAAAAAACTTGAGAGGCAATCTTGTGGTTGGTTCTCAAAGGTGATTTCAAGGTGCCACAGTTTGACAGTCTAATATCGCCTGTGCACACATTTGGTGTCAGTCTGGGCTCTCTAGAGGAGCAGAACCAGTGAAACATGTATATATGTGTATAGAGAGAGAGAGAGAGAGATTTCAAGGAAATGGCTCACACAATATGGGAGCTGGCAAGTTCCAAATTCATAGGTAAGGCGGCAGGCTGGAGACCTCTGCTGGCTCATGGGATTGTGGGAGCTGGCGAATCCAAAATCTGCAGGTCAGGCGGCAGGCTTATGTCCCAAGAACTGGAGATCAGGTGGTGAGAAGAGTGCAGGGGAGAGATGGGGAAAGACAGAAAAGGAGGGAGGGAGGGAGAGAGAGAGAGAGTTTTGCCAGAACATTGGGTTATAGACAGGAGGCGGGCCACACCCCCAAGGAAACTCCCCTTTCAACTGATTGGCTGATCATATCAGATCACATCATGGAAGGTGACTACATTGCATTACATTGTGGAAGAGCAGCCAGTCCAGTATCTGCCAAACTACTGAGAATCACAGTCTAGCCAAGCTGACACATGACATTAACTCTCACAGTTGGACTCTGTCAGTTATGGGTAGATTGGTCATAATTTACAGAAGTTTCAGGGTGACTCCAAAAGCAGTGGTTCCTAAAGTTAGATCCATGGACCTGCAGCATCAGCCTCACCTGGGACTTGTTAAAAATGCAAATTCCATGGCTTCCACCAGCCCTACTGAGTCAGGAAGCCTGGGCATGGGGCCTGGCCATCTGTATTTCACCAAGCCTTATATGTGATTCTGATGCGCACCCAAGTTTAAGAACCACTGTCTTAGAGAAATCCAGAAAAGCTCACGTTCACATTTGTTTGCTTGCTGACCTGTTGTCCAAATGTTGTAGATATAATTCATGCCTTTGATTAGCATGGTGGACTTGATGTTGTTGCTGATAGGTGCCGTCGAGTTGGTTCTGACCCGTAGGGACCCTGTGTATGACAGAACAAAATACTGCCTGGTCCTGCACCCTCCTCACAATCATTCTTATGCTTGAGCCCATTGTTGCAGCCACTGTGTCGGTCCACCTTGTTGAGGGCATTCCTCTTTTTCACTGACCCTCTACTTTACCAAGCATGATGTCCTTCTCCAGGGAGTGTTGTCTCCTGATGTGTCCAAAGTATGTGAGACATAGTCTCGCCATTCTTGCTTCTAAGGAGCATTGTGGTTGTACTTCTTCCAAGGCAGATTTGTTCATTCTTTTAGCAGTCCATGGTATGTATATTCAATACTCTTTGGCAACACCACAATTCAGAGGATTCCATTCTTCTTTGGTGTTCCTTATTTGTTGTCCAGCTTTCACATACATATGAGGTGCTTGAAAGCACCATGGCTTGTGTCAGATGCACCTTAGTCTTCAGGGTGACGTCTTTGCTCTTCAACACTTTGAAGAGGTCCTTTGCAGCAGATTTGCTCAATGCAATGTATCATTTGATTTCTTGACTGCTGCTTCCATGGCTGTTGATTGTGGATCCAAGTAAGATGAAATCCTAGACAACTTCAATCTTTTCTCCGTTTATCACGATGTTGCTCATTGGTCCAGTTGTGAAGATTTTTGTTTTCTTTATGTTGGGGTGCAATCCAAACTGAAGGCTGTGGTCTTTGATCTTCATCAGTAAGTGCTTCAAGTCCTCTTCACTTTCAGCAAGCAAGGTTGTGTCATCTGCATAACGCAGATTGGTAATAATGTGGACCAAAAGCATCAGCATCACCTGGGAGTTTGTTAGAAATAGGGCTTCAAAATGGTTTGTTTTTGTTCAACCCCCAAATTTGCAGCAGCAAATTTGCCTTTCCACCCCAGACATACTGAATCAGAATCTACATTTTTAACAAGGTCCCCAGGTGATTTTTATGTATACTGTACTTCTAACTTAGAAATGCAGACTCTCCACCCTAGACCTCAGAATCAGAATCTGCATTTTTTTAACAAATGTCCAGGTGATTCTATGCATGGTAAAGTTGGAGAGGCACTGGGCTAGATAACTGCCAATTCTAAAGTTCAGGTTGTGTAATTCTGTGAGTTTCAAGGTGGTCATGGGTCAAATTGTATTAGAAGCAAAAAAAAAAAATCCAATCAACCCACGCACATACTGTTTCATCAGTATGTAAATACTTAAAGAAAGCCCTCGGCATTTCAAGTCAATTAAAAATATATACCTATATTTATTTGGTGCTTGCTGTGCGCGAGGTACTGTGCTAAGCACCAGGTGTACAGATATGAATTAGACACAGGTACTGCCCTAAGCTGACAGGTAATTAAAAAACAAAAACAATAGCAAAAAACAAGGAAACAAACCCCAAAACTAATACTGTGTGAGAAATACAGTAACAGAAATACAGTGAAACCTGTGAGAGCTGGAACTCAACAGTGTGGCCTTATTTTTCCATGTCTCGCGGATTTTCTGCCCTTGACAAGGTACAGTCTTATGACTTTTCTTTTGCTCTCTATTAGTGAAAAATATTTGAGTTCTCCTTCTCTGACAGGTTTCTGACTTACACAAGTTCCAGCTTCTGCAGGTTTTACTGTATTAACAAGCCACAGGGGCTCCCAGGAGGAAGTGTTGCTCTTGGATGAGGTTGGTAAGGCAATCACAGAGGGCTTCTTGGGGAGGTGACTCTTTGAGCTGTGATTTGAGAAATGAATAGGACTTCATTAGTTGGACAAAGCAGAAGAAGTACATTCCAGACAGAGGGAGACGGCTTGGTGTGCTCAGGGGAACTGCAGAAGAGTTGTAAGCAGGGGAATCATGATCAAATTTGTATTTCAGAAAGATCGCTTTGAAGCAGTAGTATGACCAGCAAAACCCAGAGCCCTTTGCAAAGTACAAAGGTGCCCTCATTAACAGAAGGAGGGTCTTTTCTCTGGCAAGCTAGGGATGGGAGTTTTAGGCCTGGAGGGAGGAAGGAAGGATGAGGGGAATGATTTTTTTTTTTAACTTATGCTCCCACGCAAACCTGTAAGAGGATTTCTTCAAAGCTTTATTGAGATATAATTCACGTAACACACAACTCACCCCATTAAAACATACAATTCAATGGCTTTTAGTATATTCAAAGTTGTGAGTCCAGTGCCACGATCACTTCTAGAAAATTTCATTATCCCCAATGAAATTCTGCACCCCTTAGCTGTTACTCCACTTCCCACATTACCCCCAGCCCCTGGCAACCACCAATCTGCTTTCAATCTTCATGGATTTGACTATTTTGGACATTTCTTACAAATGGAATCAGACAATATGTGGTCTTTTGTGACTGGCTTCTTTCACTTAGTATAACGTTTTCAAGGTTCATCCATGCATGTATCAGTTCTTCATTCCTTTTTATGACTGAATAATATTCCATTGCATGGGTACACCACATTTTATCTATTCACCAGGTGATAGACATTTGGGTTGTTCCTACTTTTTAGATATTATGCACAATGCTGCTATGAACATTCTTTTTCAAGTTTGTGTGTGTGTGTGTGTGTGTGTGTGTGTGTGGACGTATGTTTTGAGTTCTCTTGGGTATATAGCTAGGAGTAGAATTGCTGGGTCATATGATAACTCTTGGAGCCCTGGTGGCACATTGGTTAAGCCTTTGGCTGCTAACCAAAAGGTTGGCAGTTTGAATCCACCAGCCACTCCTTGGAAACCCTATAGGGCAGTTCTAGTCTGTCCTATAAGGTTGCTATGAGTCGGAATCAGCTGGACGGCAATGGGTATGATAACTCTTATGTTAAACCTTTTGAGGACCTGCTAGAATGTTTTCTACAGTAGTGGCACCATATTACATTTCCACTTGCAGTGCATGATGGTTACAACTGTTGCTCATGCTTGCCAGCACTGGGTTCTTGATGATGGGAATAGTTTTTCTTCCATGGCGTGGCAATGGCAGCAAAGCAGGTTGTGCCTACTGCAGTAGTGTGGTGAGGAGAGTTCTGGAGTTATCATGGCTGCCATAGGGGCTTCCATAGCTGCACAGCTGAGCCATTGACTAGCGGTGGGTGGCCATAAGCTCTTCTAGACCGGATAGTAGCCTGGAGCCTGAGCAGGGGAGGCTGCCCAGTAGAGGCCATCCCCTGCTCGCCTTTCTTTCACTCTAAAAGCTCCTCCCTTCTCCCAGAGCTTTCCCTTTGACTCTGAGTGTGGCTCTCTGAGCCCAGGAGGGAAGTCGCTTCCACGTGGGCTTCAGCTGAAGGTGAAACATGTCACAGGCACGCCTTCTTTTGCTGGCAGTCACCCACCAACTGTGGGCCTAGCTACAGGGGCCCTCTAGGCCAAAGTCCGATGCCATGCCTCTGTTCAGTTTTGCCACTCTCAGAGGACAGAACTGAGGACGGGTTGGAGGACAGTGAGGCTGGCAGCAAGGAGATAAAGCTCAAGTCTGCTTTAATACCTTGGGAAGGTTCTGAGTCTTGCTTGGGAAATTAAGAGTTTTCAGCATAAGGAAAACAAATAATTCAGTGTAGATGCACTTTCTTTATTCCTGCACACTGGATTTGGGTGACAGGATCCCAGTAAGGGAAGACCAGGCTCCCTGGAACACCATAATCCCTATTATGAGGAGGGAAATGGGAAGACAGTGTCTATCAAGAGGAAATGATCAGAGAAGTCTGACCAACTTTCCCTCAGGGTCAGGAAATTGTCATACATTCCTTCTCTTTACTGCTTCTTCTCCCTCCTCTCCTTCACAACTCTTTTGGAAACCATGTGCGGATATTGCTAAGGTACACTTTATTCAGTCATTCGTTCATTCAACAAATATTTGAGTACCTCCTAAATACAAATAAATTCTAGGGACTGAAAAGAGCAAGAAACAAAACAGGCAAGATTCGTTGCCCCCTCGAGCTTACATCCACATGGGGGAGTGAGGTAATAAGTATATAACCATGTGAAATATATGATGTGCAGGTGGTTATACATGTTATGAGGACAGAGGTGATTCAGTGGTAGAATTCTCAACTTCCGTATGGGAGACCGAGGTTTAAATCCTGGCCAAGGGACCTCATGTGCAGCCACCATCCATCTGTCAGTGGAGGCTTCAGTGTTGCTATGATGTTGAGTGGGTTTCAGCAGAGCTTCCAAACTAAGATGGACCAGGAAGAAAGGCCTGGTGATCTAATTCTGAAAATCAGCCGATGAAAATCCTATAGGTCACAACAGTCTGATCCGCAGCTGATTATGAGAATGGCGCAGAACTGAGCAGCATTTTGCTCCATTGTGCACAGACTTGCCATGAGTAGAGGCCAACTCCAGGGCAGCAAACAACTATACACGCTATAGAGAAAAATGAAGCAAAGAAGGAGATAAATTGGGCTTTGTGGTGGTGGTGGGAAGGTGTTGAGATTTTAAATAGAATGGTTAGGAACAGCTTCACTGGGAAGATGTTATTTGAGTAAAGACCTCTCCATGTGGATTTATGGGGGAAAGAACCCCAGACCTTGGTGGGAACACGCCTAGCAATTCAAGGAACAACAAGGATGCCAGTGTAGCTGTCAATGAGTGCATGAGGGAAAGAAGAGAAGAAGCCAGAAAAATATCCAGGGTTCGGATCATGCAAGGCCTTCTGCTTTTGTTCTGAGTAAGATTTTTTTTTTTTTTTAAGATGGAAAACTTCTGGGAGGTTTGAGGAGAGGAGAGGCGCAATCTGCCTTACACTTTAAAATCATCCCTCTGGCTTCTAGGTACAGATCTGATGTGCGGATGGGGTGGAGTGCAGCAGTTGATGGATGAGTTAGAAGTCTGTTGCAATAATCCAAGGGAGAGACAGTGGTAGCTTGGCCAGGGCGGAAGTATAAGAAATGATCTGATTATGAATATGTTTGGAAGACAAAGCCAATAGGATTTTCTATGGGAAATGTATTAGATTTCTCTGGCTGCTGTGACACATTTCCATAAATTTAGTGACTTAAAACAACTGAAATTTATTCTCTTACAGCCCTGGAGGCCAGAGTTTTATGGGGCTAAAATCTTGGTGTCAGCAAACTGGTTCCTTCTTTAGTCTTTAGGGGAGAATCCATTCCTTGCTTCTTCCAGCTTCTGGTGGCTGCTGGCATTCCTTGCCTTGTGGCCCCATCACTCCAATCTCTGCCCTTGTGATCATTCTGCCTTCTCCTCTTCTGTAGTCTAACCTCCCTCTATCTTCCTCTTACAAGGACACTTGGGATTATATTTAGGGGCCACCCAAATAACCCAGGATAATCTCTCCATCTCAAGATCCTTAATCACACCTGTAAAGTCCCTTTTGCCATATAAAGGTAACATCACAGGTTCCAAAGATTAGAACCTGGATATTTGGGGGGCCATTATTCAGCCTACCAGAGGGAGTGAGAAAACGAGAGCTGCAAGAGTAACTCCAAGGCTTTCGGCTTGGGAAGAAGCTAGAAGAAGTTGCCATCTACTGAAATGGAGACGATAGCAGGAAGAGCAAGTTTGCAGAGATCAGTTGTTTGGTTTTAGACATGTTCAGTTCACACACCAAGTGGAACTGTCAAGTTGGCAGTCGATACATGAGTGTTGAATTTAGGAGAGGGACTCAGGCCATGAGCCTGGATGAGATGACTTGGGGAGGGGTGTAGACTGAGGAGAGATCCCAGGAATCCTGAATGAAAGCATCAGAACACCCTTGCCAATAAAAGCCCAGGTTAATGCCAACGACCTGTTATGGGTTGAATTATGTCCCCTCAAGATATGTGTTGTATTCCTGGCCCTTGTACCTGTGGATGTGATCCTGTTTGGAAATAGGGGTTTCCTTTTGTTATGTTAATGAGGTCATACCAGCGTAGGGTAGATCCTAAACCTAATTACTTCTCAGCTATAAAACGACTAGAATAGGCCCACACGGGAAGACAGACGCCATGTGAGGATCATCTACAAGCAAAGGATCACAGGATCACCAGCAGACACCAGAAACTTGAAGAGAGACCCATAGAAGGAATCGACACATCAAGACCCTGACTTGAACTTTTAACCTCCAGAACCATGAGAAAATAAGTTTCTGTTCTTTAAAGCCACCCACTTGGGGTATTTGTGTTACAGCAGTGCTAAGTAACTAAGGCATGACCCTAATACGGTCAAAGAGTGCTCCCTGAGATGGGATGCACTAACTTTGAATCCTAAAAATGAGTCCTGGGTGGAAGGGACATGGAGCCAGGATAATATATGCCGGGAAAGAAAATGCTGAGGGGGAACAAAGTTGTGGATGTCTATGTCCAGATCCAGAAGGAACTGGATTTAGGGCAAACTTAAATATTTCCTAGTGGCAGTGTAGCCTGAAACAAGAGTCTAGAGTTTGGCCAAGAAGGTACGCGGTCTGTGTTGGAAGGAATGAAGCCTCTGCGGAGACTTTCCCCTGCTCCGCTGCAGTTCCCCGCCCTGCCTCCCCCGCAGCCCGCCAAACCACAGCTTCTTACTGCAGTTTGGCCGGATCACGCTGCGACCGACCGTAACCACAATTTGAATTTGGTGCCAGAATCCTGCGCATGCGCGAACCAAGATTTGGCGCATGCTCAGGACCTGAAGAGCTATGTCCTCCCTCTGTCCGTGGACCTGAACATCACTGACAGGATTCAACATCCGGACCTCCAAATGTGGACATGGGAGGGCTAAGGGCGGAGGGTTCCGGGCACCAAGCTCAACCCCCAGACGCCATTGGAATTAAGCTCCCCAAACCCCTCAGACTGCGAGCACGCAGACCTATGGTCACTAGACCCCGCGTTGCTTCTTGTCTGCACAAACAATAAATTTCCAGTTTTTGTTCCCCTTGCAAATGGTGGTGTGGTGTCTGTTTTATTTTCATCGGCTAATAGGTCAGGGCAAGAACCCTCATTCGGTTGCAGGAATATGAAGGTGCTGAGTAGATAAAATGTCAAGTTCATTCCTGGCTTTTACAGCAGTGAGGATGTAGGGACAGGACTTCTACTCACATCTACCTTTCTGGTGTCATAATCTGGTTGGAATGGTTTCCAAAGTACTTGTAAGAGCTCAGAGCACATATGTAGAGAGACACGTTGCAAATAGTTTCCCTACTCTCGATTCGTAATAAGCAGTGGGAAAGAATTTTCAGGATGTGAGAACACAGCGGCTTATACCTTTGCGGTCCGATGTGGGAACCAATAGCCAAATTAATGAATTTACCTTAATTAAACTTAAATAAAATTAAAAATTCACTTTCTCAGTCGCACTAGCCACGTTTCAAGTGTTCCATTGCCACATGTGGTTATTGGCTGTCATATTGGTTATAGAAATTTCCATTAATGCAGGAAGTTCTATTGGATAATGCTGGTTTAGACAAATGATCTTCCTACCACTTCTTTAGTTGTCTACTCATTCAACCATTTCCACCACTGGTTTCAGCCCTCCTGAGTCTGTTGACTCAAAGGCAACTAACGACAACAAGGACCTAAGTATTGCCTGCTCTCTTTGAATGCCCCTTTTCTTGGGGAACGACAAAAAGAATCTACCTTTTCATTGTCCAGCTTTCACGTGCGTATGAGATGATTGAAAACACCATGGCTTGAGTCAGAGGCACCTTAGTCATCTTTGCTTTTTAAAACTTTAAAGAGGTCTTTAAAAAAAAAAAGAAAAAAAATTTGGTTTTTTTTTTGCGGCAGATTTGCCCAATGCGATACGTGGTTTGATTTCTTGACTGCTGCTTGCATGTGTGTCGAATGGTGATCCAAGTAGAACGAAATCCTTGACAACTTCAATTTCTTCACCATTTATCATAATGTTGTTTATCAGCCCAGTTGCGAGGATTTTTGTTTTCTTTACGTTCAGGTGTAATCCATACTAACCTTCATCTTTGACCTTCATCAGTAAGCACTTCAAGTCATCTGGCGCACTGGAGAATCGTGGTCTGCCAGAAGAATGAAGAAAGCAATCTTAGAAGAAATACAACAGGAATGCTTCTTTGAAGTGAGGATGTAGAGACTTCATCTTGCTTACTTTGGACACGTCTTCAGGAAAGACCAATTGCTAGAAAAAGACATCACGTTTGGTAAAGTGGACGGTCAGTGAAAACAAGGGAAACCTTCAATGAGATTAACTGACATAATTGACATGATAGCCGCAACAATGGCTCAAACATACCAATGATCATGAGTATGGCGCAGGACTGGACATTTTGTTCTGTTACATATAAGGTTGATACGAGTCAGAGCCAACTTGATAGTAATTAACAACAACATAGTTTTCTGAACTTTCTGGATTGTTTATATCTGTATTTTGTTTTACGATTTTTTTTTTAATTAAGTAATTTTGACCCAGAGTTGTAGGGGAACTTGTTTAATTAACTATACCGTCCTCTAATATTTTTCATATTCTGTCAATTAGATTAGTCAATCAAGTGACCTGAGGGATTATAAAATCATACGCTATAGCAAAATGTGTAGCTACATAACACTAAATCTGGAAACTAAGTTTTGTGAGATTGCACTTTGATGTATTTTCAATTGAATGTGTGCTGGATACAATGAGTGATGTAAGAAGAGTTCTGAAGAATTTCGCTAGTTTTCTTCAGTAAGGTCCCTTACCATTGTTGTTACAAATTCAAGAACTGTTCCATCAAAATGGAGACACACTATCAAAAATTAATCATAATTGTACTTTTATTCTGTTCTTATTCCTGTGTTGCCCCAGGCACCTGTGACCTCCACTCTGATTTCTGCTCTGCATTCTCAGACAGATAAAAATGTCCCATGGGATTCAGTTATTCTTTCCATTAATCTATGTTATTTAAGATATTTTCAAGTGTGATTCAGTGATATTTTTACATGATTAAATGCTATAATTATAATGTCTTATTTCATATCCATTCGCCTTTAACAGTGTGAATACTGCATAATAGAAAAATAATTCTAAAATATAGAGTAATCCTCCATTCATAGCGACATGAATGGGCAAGATACACAGGCTCGGCTTCAAGAATAACATTTTCTCTTTTCCAACTGCAATTTACTTCCAGAAATGGATTTCTTATTTAATGAGCCTGAAAATAAAACGGTAGTTTCACCCTATCACACAGTAGAAAATGCACTTTCTATATATTGTTCTATTTCTCCTGACCTCATCAGCTCGGTGATTACAGAAGGGGTCAACTTAATAGTAATTAACCATGGTTTGGTGACTTTTGTGTCAACCTGGTAATGTAGGACTTGGATTATTTTCCTTGCTCTTGCAATCACCATGGAAGGTTGGACCTACCCAGTGGAGGGGAATCTATATTTAGTAAAGTTGAAGAGTATATACTACTCAAATTCCACACTTAAATATGCATCTTAGAGCAACTCACACATGTGAACATTGAGACATGTGCAAGATTTTTCATTGCAGCAGTGTCTTTAACAGCAAAAAATTATAAACAAACCAAATATCTATTAACAGAATATAACTTTTTAGTATCAGTACATTACGATAAAACAACCAAAATGAACAAAGAGCTATAGCTATCAAAATGTGTAGATCTTGCAAAATAATGTTGCATAACAAACAAAAAGTGTGAAAGGATATGTACAGTATGATACTATGTACACGAAATTTAAGAGAGTGCAAAACAATATTGCATATTGTTTAGGGACATGTGATATGTGGTAAATACATGAAGACATGCGCGGAACATATACAAAAACAAAATCAGGCTATTGATGACTTCTGAGGAAGGAGTGAGGAAAATAGGACTGGGGAGTGTTATTTAGAGGATTCTAACTATGTCTCTCATGGTCATTTCTTTGAAACAAACACCCAAAGCAATATGGTAAGTTGTCAGTGTCTGACAACACTGGGTGGTAGGTAAACAAGAGCTTGCTGCAGAAAATTATGGAGAATTAAGGCAACGGGTTTTGTTCTGGGTAGCAGTTAAGAGCTCGGCTGCTAACCGAAAGGTTGGCAGTTCGAATGTACCAGCTGCTCCTTACAAATGCTATAGGGCAGTTCTACTCTGTCCTGTAGGGTAGCTATGAGTCAGAATTGACTTGACGGCAACGAGTTTTTTTTTTTTTTAAATGCGTGCTCCCCCTAATGAGACAGCCTGCTCCCTCCCTCCACTCTCTATTTTTGTGTCCGCTTTTTGGCCAGCTTCTGACCCCCTCCGCCCTCTCATCTCCCCTCCAGACAGGAGCTGCCCACATAGTCTCATGTGTCTACTTGATCCGAGAAGCTCACTCCTCACCAGTATCATCTTCTATCCCATAGTCCAGCCCAACCCCTGTCTGAAGAGTTGGCTTTGGGAATGGTTCCTGTCTTGGGCTAACAGAAGGTCTGGGGACCATGACCTCTAGGGTCCTCCTAGTCTCAGTCAGACCATTAAGTCTGGCCTTTTAAAGAGAATTTGGGATCTGTATCCCACTGCTCTCCTGCTCCCTCAGGGGTTCTCTGTTGTGTTCCCTGTCAGGGAACATCTAGTCCTTCTGGTCTCAGGCTGATGTAGTCTCTGGTTTATGTGGCCCTTTCTGTCTCTTGGGTCTGTATATATTTTGTACACCTAGATCATGGGACACGCCAGGACAGGAATTACACCATTCATCGATGACCTTCATGTATTCCATTGTCGACACTATAACCAAATTCATAAAAAATGTCAAATGAAGACTCTGTGTGCACTAAAGAGAATTTTATGAAAACAGCATAGCTGATGTCTCTGAACAAATACATGCAAATACATGACTAATGGTTTGCTCTGTTCAATGCACACAGATAAATTCTCATGTACAGGCAATAGCACAGTACTATATATATTTTCTCTGGAGAGCACAGAGAAAAAGACAATAATAGAAGGAAAACAATCTAGAATTGAAGAAAGACATGAGCTCTCAGAATGAATGAAAAACAAAATTCCAGACTTAGACACATTCTTGTGAAATTTCAGAATGCTACAAATAAATAGGAGAAACTAAAATCTTTTAAGTGAGGGGGGCTCTTTAAAGGGACAAGAATAACTTCTAGCAAACTAGAGATGCAGAAAGGTGATGGGATCATGCCATTTAGATTCTTTTTTTTCTTGACGTCTAGATTCTTAAAGAATGTAACTTTGAATATAGAGTTCCATATGCAAGAAATTAAGCATAAGGGCAAAGTAAAGATATTTTCAGTCATGTAAAAATTCAAAAAGGTTACTTCCACTTGTCTTTACGAGAAAATTCCTCTAGACAGTATTGCATCCAGGAAACTGTGGGGTCTATTATAAGAAAGCTCGGAAGGGAAGTTCCAGGATGATATTTATGCAGATAAAAGCTGGTCCATACGAGAAAAGGAAGTCAAAAGGCTCTGGCAGGAAGGGATGTCTCTAAGAAGAAAGCTGATTCCATAGGGTAGATAACATGATTGAGATGCTGGATCATGTTAAGGCTTTGGTGAAAGCACATGTGGCAGATTGAAGATGGTTGCAGATTCTTTGTCCCTCCTCCCACTGAGAGGTGGAGTCTAGTTGCCCTCTTGTTGGATTTGGTCTAGTCTGGTGACTCACATGACCAATAGAAAGTAACTGAGTGAATTTAGAGACTAGGTTGTAAAAAGCATTGCAGCTTCCCCCTAATTCTCTTGGGATGTTCACTGTTGGGATGATCTATCTTGAAAACCAACAACCATGTAAGAAGTACTTCTATCCCGAGGACATGCTATTCTGTGTGAAGACTCACTATGTGTTGTGTAAGGCTCTTCTCAATAGCTGTAGCTGAATTCCCAGCCAGCTGCCACATGAGAAGCCATCTTGAACCTCAGTCAAGCCATTGGATGACTCCAGCCCCAGTCCACATGAGTGCAACTGCGTGAAAGACTACAAGCAAAGTCACGCCAAACAACAACAACAAAACAAAAAAGAGACAACAACAACAAAAGAAACCATGCAGTTGAGCCCATTCCCAGACCCAGGAGAGATAATAATAAGTTGATCTTTACAGTCCTACATTTGGGGGAGGTTTTTAATGCAGCAATAGATATTCAGAACAGCACATTCTTCTTTTGTCAAAAAGGAAAATTTATAGAAACTCCACAAGAAAAATCTCAAAAGTATGAGTGTAAATACAAAATAATCTAACTATGGCATGATTTTGAGAAATTGATGCTGCTTAAGGAAAGAGAACCTATTTTATTTTGATGCTAGGAACGTTCTTTCAAATCACTTGGGCGACATGTTGTCGGATGGGTAGAAAATAAATCATCTTAGCACATGCTAACGACAACAATACCAACGCTGATTATTGGCTTGCAAATTGTGGATTCAACTTAAATCAAAGTATGAATGACTTCATTTTAGCTAGAGAAAAGAAAATGTTGCCTCCCTTTGGAACAGGCTGCTTGGTAATGACATTAACGGGACCTACACCATTTTTCTCTCTTTTAAACTTATTCTTGACTGCTCAGTTCCTTTTTCTTTGTTGAATTTTTACTAATGACTAATGTCCTTTTCAGACTGTAAAAAAAACAAAAACAAATGATACGATCTAAGAAAGTCTTATGACCACTGAAATCACACCAGGAGACCAGTCACCCCCTGGGCAGATGAGATACCTTGGGACCATGATCACCGGAACCACCCCAGGAGAGAATGACTTTCCACAAGTTCCTGAAACCCATGATTTTGCCCTATAAATCTTTGACCCAGTCTCCATTTGGGGGAGACAGGCTTTGGAGGAGATCATTCCCCTCTGTCTCCTGTGTATCGATACGCATTACGGCTCTTGCTACTCACCTCACCCCTGTCTCAGGAGCTGGCTACCTACAGCAGGCAGCTCTGACTGGTGAAATTGCGGTAACACCGTGACGTTGAGGAAACAGTAAGATGCCCCATTCCCCTCTTTTTTTAAGAAGGAAAACTAGTCTCCCTTAAGAAAGGAATCAGCTTTTGTTTAAGGGGCACTAAGAAACTAGCCACAACAATAGACTCAAATCAACGACCATGAAGATAGCGCAGGACCAGCAACATTTAGTTTTTAACATATGGTCACCATAAATAAGGGCCAACTCCATGGTAACTAACAACAACAACAACGACAATGAAACCTTCACACTGAACTTCTGTTAGCCAAATGCAACACAGAAAATTGCCATACTCTGGCATATTCATGAATATTCTGCCAGCTATAGAATTTATCCAGGTTAAATGTAATTCAGATTGTATTCCAGCCACTCTATTCTGTCTTATGACAATTTGCCCCAATGTCTACTGATGCTGAAGGTCAAGGAGGTAAGACTTTCTTAAATATGTGCCCAGTCTGCAGTCATGTGTTTTGAAAATAGCAATCATAACCTCTTTATATTGATTTCAATGTGTAAAGAAGGTTTGAAGTAATTTCATAGTCACAAGACAAGGTTTAGTACAGGAAAGACTCATCGTTCTTCATTCAAGCAGCCAACAAACACATGAAAAGATGCTTGTGATTGTTAGCCATTAGAGAGATGCAAATCAAAACTACAATGAGCTACCATCTCACCTCTGTAAAATGGTACAGAACCCCAAAACAGAAAACAACAAATGCTGGTGAGGTTGTGGGGAGATTGGAACCCTTATCCTCTGCTGGTGGGAATGTAAAATGGTATAACCACTATGCCAAATGGTATGGTGCTTCCTTAAAAAGCTAGAAGTAGAAATACCTTATGATCCATCAGTCCCACTCCTAGGCATATCCCCTAGAGATCTAACAGCAGTGACATGACTAGATAGATACACACCCACGTTCATTGCAGCATTATTTACAGTCACAAAAAATGGAAATAACTTAAGTGCTCATCAATGGATAAACATTTAAACAAAATGTGGTACATACATAAAATGGAATACTACGCAGCCATGAAGAATAATGATGAATCCGCCAAACATCTCATACCATGGATGAATCTGGAGGACATTATGCTGAGTGAAATAAGTCACGCACCAAAGGACAACTACTGTATGATCCCACTTTTATAAAAAGACTCGTGGTTCTCAAATTGTACCTGTTGTCAATCATTTAACAGAGTGGTTCTTAAACTTTCCTGTCCATCAGGATCACTTAGAGGAGGACTTGTTAAAGCACTGGGGGGTGGGGTTGTTAAAGCAGATTTCTAGGCCCTACCCCCAGAGTGACTCAGCAGGTCTGGGCTAGAGCCCGAGAACGTGCATTTCTAATGAATTCTCAGAGGATGTTGATGCTGCCAGTCCTAGGCCTGCACTTTGCTAGCCTCCAACTTAAGATGTGATGAGTTCACAGTGTCAAAGGGAGAAGTGGAAGCAGGTATCTTGCTTTGATTTTGAGCTTTTCTTACTCATGAAACCAAATACTCACTTTAAAGAAATCCCTGACCAAAGTTAATCTCCTAGTGGCTTTTCTTACACCCAAAGTTGCAAATCCTTTCTTTCCTCTTGGGAGCCTGGTTTACTAAATTTGAATTACAAAAGATAAGGCTGAGAGGAGGGACACAGACCATTTTGTGCCCTGCTATCAAAAAAAAATTTTTTTTATCCCTTGATCTCAGTAAAAGTGGGGCGGGGTGGGGGGTGGGGGTGGGAGTGCAGGATTCAATCAGCCTCTTTATAAGCCTCACTGTACCTAGCTTCTTCAAGCCCTTGCTTTTTCTGGAATCAAAATGGTCTCCCTATATGCATGTAGAATAACTGCTAGGAATAAATCTTATGTTCGAATTTTGGCGAGCTTTGATTTTTTTGGACACCAGGCAATGTTCTCCCTTTTCTTTGTTCTTTGCCTTCTATGGGCAGGGACCTTTGTTTCACCCTCTAGAAGAGCGCCGGATAACCAGATGGGTTTTGAGAAAGCAGTTGCTTTTGCCGTTTCTCAAGGCTGCAGAGATGTACAAGCTTTCATCTCTAAAAACTGTGGAGAACTTGACTTTTGATAACAATGTCAACGTGAAGGTACTGATGGCCAAAGGCAGGAGGAGGAAGTGAGAAGTGGTGAGGCGGAGGGAAGGAAGCCTGGGGACACAGCTAGCTTTATTTCACAGGCGTGCAGAGTCAAGAGTCTCTGGAGGCTGAATCTGGGGTGGGGGGTGTGGGGTGGGGGGGTGGAGGCAGATGAGTTGGGGAAGAAGAATTTGGTACATGCAAGTGCTTCTGGGTGACCTGAAACACTACATTCGTTTGCATTGTTATTGCTATTATTGTCTTGTTGCGGCTAGCTCAGGAATCCAAACCATCAGTTGCCTTGGAGTTGACTCCAGCTCCTGGCGACCCCACGTGTGTCAGAGTAGAACTGCACTCCATAGGGTTTTCAATGGCTGGCTTTTCAGAAGTAGATCACCAGGCCTTTCTTCCAAGGTGTCTCTGGTTGGACTTGAACCTCTAACCTTTTGGTTAGCAGTCGAGTGCCTTAACCGTTTGCACCACGCAGGGCCTCTCTCAGGAACTGAGGAAGTACTAAAGAAGGAGTACTTCAGTAAAGTCTGATTCAACAATTCAGCTTTATATAGTGATGAAGAATAAAGACAGGAAATAGAAATTTCTTTCTATGGAATGTAGAAAGAAATGAGCCCTGTTCCATTTTCATCTCTGCTGGAACCTACGTGGGGGAAAATGGCAGCCTTTCCCGTTACTCTGGCCAGGAGTTCCAAGTGGGCATGTTGGGAGTTGAACTGAATGCATGGGCCATGCTTCCAGATGAATAACTTAGGGGAAGTGACCTGAGATGACCTTATTCCTCTTTCCCAGAAATACTTGAGAAAGGCTTGGTTATACTGGTTAAAGCTCAGCATCTTTAATAATTCATCTGCCAGGTGAATTATTTCCTCCAACCTGATTCCAAAGTCATAACTTCGCTCTAAAATGAGTGCCATGAAAACAGTCACATTGCGGCAAAAAGCTTACTTATGGATTTAGCACTAATAAAATCCTGATATGCACGGGTCAGTACATCATAATTATTGCAGTTTCCAGCCCTGGAGCAACTTGGCACGTCAGCACAGTAATGGATCTAGAGAATGGGTCTGGCTAGGGCAGAGAAGGTCGAAGGCTGCCCATGTGCCCACGTCAGGGGCTGTGGGTCCTGGAAGCCTTTTGAGTCTTCACTATTTCATCTGTCAGGAGGAATATGTGATCTGCAGAATCTGTAGCTGACAGGAGGACCTTGGAGAGTGTACCCACTGCAGGAGGGTATCAGCTGGTGGGACCACCTGCATGGATGAGGGGTTTCTTTTTGATAAACTGCTGCACTTCAACGTTCAACAACCAAAATGAGGAAAATGCCCCCCGCTGCCGTCAAGTCGATTCTGACTCATAGCAACCCTATTAAGACAGAGTAGAACTGCCTCATAGAGTTTCCAAGGAGCGCCTGGTGGATTCGAACTCCTGACCTTTTGATTAGCAGCCTTAACTCGTAACCACTACGCCACCAGGGTTTCCCAAATGAGGAAAGGACCCTTTATTACTCACAGGTCCTGGAAGGGGGCACAAACGAGGGCTGCACGCAGCGCTCACAAGGGTGCAGATGAAGGGGAGAATCAGAGGGTGAAGGAAGGTACCCGGGCCCAGCCGTTAATAGAGTCCGAGGGTGGAGTACACTTTATTTCATGGTTTAGGAACTTTTGGCTAATTTGAAGCAAGCAGTGGGAAACTGTGGGGCCTGGGGGTGCAAAGTAGAAAGGAGGGTAGGGGGTCGTTATCTAGGTTGACAGCTGTGGTGTGTGGGTGAGGAAAGGGAAAACTTTGAGGTGAGGAGCTGCCTCTGAGCTGTTATTTAGGATGTTTGTATGCGGGTGTGAACTGATTAGGAAGGCTTGCTGTTTTGAAATAAGTAATGTTAAGCAGAGGCTGGAACAAAAGGATAACCCAGGTATCAGAAAATGGAGTTCGGGTTTCTTATGACACCTCTCATGGATTGAATTGTGTCCCCCCCAAAATATGTGTCAACTTGACTAGGACATGATTCCCAGTATTGTATGATTGTCTACCATTTTGCCACCTGATGTGATTTCCCTATGTGTTGTAAATCCTATTGCTATGATGTAATGAGATGGATTAGTGGCAGTAATATTGATGAGATCTACAAGATTAGAGAGTATCTTAAGCCAACCTCTTTTGAGGTATAAAAGAGAGAAGTGAGCAGAGAGACAGGGGGACTTCATGCCACCAAGAAAGCAGCACTGGGAGCAGAGTGCGTCCTTTGGACCTGAGGTTCCCGAGCTGAGGTGCTCCCAGACCAAGGGAAGACTAATGCATCATGAGGACCTTCTTCTAGAGCTGACAGAGAGAGAAAGCCTTCCCCTGGAGCTGGCACCCTGAATTTAGACTTGTAGCCTACTAGACTGTGAGAGAATAAACTTCCCTTTGTTAAAGACATCCACTTGTGGTATTTCTGTTATAGCAGTACTAGATGACTAAGACAACACCCTCATGATTCCTGCCTCCTAGTGTTCATGTCTTATATGATTTCTTCCTCTTGCATGTGGCTGGAACCCAAGATTTGCTTCTAACCAATAGAATATGGCAAAGGTAAAGGGATTTTGAAGATACAATTAAGATTTCAAATCAATCGATTTTGAATTAATCAAAAAGAAGACGATCCTGGTGGGTCTGAGATCAGAGATTCTCCAAGTCTCCTCAAGCACTTGATGAAATAAGCATTTATGTTGGAGAAGCCCAGTGGCAAGGAACCACGTGGGTAGGCTCTAGGAACTCTGGGCAGCCTGTATAACTTAAGGGTGGCCTCCAGCTTCCAGCCAGCAAGAAGCTGGGACATCAATAATGCTGCTGGTACCGCAGTAATACTGCTCAATACAGAATGTTGAAATGAATTCTACCAATACTCTGAATGAGCTTGGAAGCAGATTCACCCCCAGTCAATCCTTCAGATGAGAATGCAGCCCAGTTGGCACGTTGACTGCAGCCTTCTGAGACCCTAAGCAGGAGATCCAGCTAGGCTGTGCCCAGACTCCTGACCCACAGAATTTGTGAGATAATAAATATGTGTGATTGTAAGCCGTTAAATTAGTGTTAATTTGTTATGCAGCAGTAGAAAACTAATACAGAGGAGTGAGATGAGGGAGTGCCAGGGGAGATGAGGACTAGGAAGAAGATGAAGGAAGGGAATAAAAATTTTTTTTTTAATTTTTTTAGTGAAGGCTAAATCTGAATCGGCTTTCCTAGAACTCTGAGCTCACATCTTCCTTTATACCGTTCTTCTACCATCTATTTATCCATCTATCTATCTTAGTTACCTAGTGCTGCTGTAATAGAAATACCACAAGTGGGTGGCTTTAACAAAGAGAAGTTTATTTTCTCACAGCCTAGGAGGCTAGAAGTCTGAATTCAGGGAGCCAGTTCTAGGCGAAGGCTTTCTCTCTCTGCTGGCTCCGAGGGAAGGACCTTGTCTCTTTTCAGCTCCTGTTTCCTAGTTCTTTGGAGATCTCATGTGGCATCTATCTTTGCCCATCTCTGCTTTTTTTATGCTACTTGATTAATCTGCTCTTTTAATATCAAAGGAGATTGATTTAAGACACACCCTACACTAATACTGCTTCATTAACGTGACAAAGAAAACCACATTCCCGAATGGGATTATAATCACAGGTATAGTAGGAGTTACAACACGTATTTTGGGGGGACACATTTCTACCCATACCTATCCATCTACCCATCTATCCATCTGTCATCTATATTTTAGGCTGCAGGACGTCTTGGCCCACATCTGAGTGGAGCTGGGAGCAAGTTTGGAACCCATCTAAGAAGGAAGTTGGGCCAAAGGACAAGTAGAAAGATGAGGACAAGACAGGAAAGTCAGGGCTCCGGGCTGAGTGAGGGCTGGTATGGGTCAGACTGTGTCAGGAAGGACATGTTTTAGGGAATAGACTGCTATGCTGAGTGTTAGGTCAGTATTTGCCACAGTGCTTCTCATTTCTGGACGCCTTTGGCAGTAATTCACAAGCCAATGTGTAGCCAGCATTCTACAGCAGACTGTCAGATCCTGGGACAGAAATAGTTATCCACGCAAATCGTACATAATCATAAAAGGCATCCAAAAGCTAAGAACAAGTGAGTGTGTTTCAGTCTCTGTTTATGTGTGCTTGCATTGGTAAGGGGCTACTCAGTTGTCTTTGACCTAGGATTTGCCCAGGACCAAAGCAGAGATTTGGGTCGGTCAGAACGTGAAATCTAACGAGGAAGCGTTTTTATCTGTCACGGTTTCCATTACATATAGCATTTACATGTGGGGCCTGTGTGAAATGGTTAGTGTGTGTACTAACTTATCAGAATTAGTTCCTTCCGCCAGATCCAGGCACGTTGGGCCTGATTGGCTCTTCCTTAGCAGCCTGTCATTTTTTCCTGCTAGAACTTACTGCAATCTCTCATTATTCTGTTTATTGATTTATTTACTCTTTTTTGTCCGATTGCCTACTAGAACTGTGCTGTCTAATATGGCAGCCACTGCCTACATGTAGGTGTTTAAACTTAAATTAAATACAGTTCAAAGTTCAGCTCCTTAGACATACTGGTCCCATTGAGAAGTCCTCCATAGCTGCCTTCACAGATTAAGAAATGTTCCATTATTTCAGAAAGATCTATTGAAGGCTGCTGAATGCTACCCATTCAGCCATTTTCATCACTGGTTTCAGGCCCCTTAAACATCTGAATCTTGGCAGTCCACAGCTTAATTTCAAATTTCATGGTGAAGTAAGCCACAAGGGATCATTGGTTATCTACTTCTTGCAGCAATGCAGGCTTTAAGCCATTCCATTCTTTTGTACAGCAGAAATATTTGATGAAGACACAGACTGTTCTTCCATGGATTTGCTAACTAGAGGCTTTGAAATAAAAAAGTAGTGGGGTAGGCCAGGGAATAAGTGGGCTAACTAAAAAGTATCCAACTTAGTGAGGTTTAAATGGTTATGAATAAAAACTTAGTTCAAAAGGTAAAATTCAGGCTCTTTGATCTTTCAATGCTGAGAAGCTGTTGCTGCAATCTGACTTTAAAGGAAGATTCAGGATGTTAGAGATAGACAGTTTTATCATAGTTTTCGGACTGCCAGAGGGAAAACTGGTGCTGAATTCCATAAAGCCACACTGAAAACTAGTCTGTCTCTATCTTACACACACACACACACACACACACACACACACACTCCTATATACCTATATACTCAAACACACATATACTTATATACCCACACACCCAAAAACAAATCGCAATCAACCACTTTCAAAGCAAAGAGAAAATTAGGTTGTTAGGTATCACTGAGTTGATTTTTTGACTTATAGCGGCCCAATGTGACAGAGTAGAACTATCCCATAGGGTATTCTAGGCTGTAATCTTTATGGGAAGGAGCCTAGGTGGTGCAGTGGTTAAGAGCTCAGCTAATAACTGAAAGGTCAGTGGTCTGAAACCAACAGCCACTCCATGGGAGAAAGATGTGACTTCCCTAAAGATTATAACCTTGGAAACCCTATGGGGCGGTTGGTTCTACTGTGTCTAGAAGGGTTGCTATGAATTGGAATCGACTCAATAGCAACAGTTTTTTTTTTTTTTGGGGTTTTTTAAATCTTTATCAGAGCAGATCACCAGGTCTTTCTCTAGCAGAGCTGCTGGGTAGGTTCGAATCTCCAGCCTTTTGATTAGCAGGCAAGTGCTTAACCATTGTACCACCATCGTTAGAGAGAAACAATAAAATATTCATCTATTTTGAACATCAAAATATGATGAAGAGTCCTAAATGTTTGGGAGAGATGAGGAATCACCTGAACATAGTTGATTTGCTTGATTCACACAATTATCAGGGATGATAACCAGTCAAAGAGAGCAAACGGCCCTCATTACCAAATCAAGAGGAATTCAGACAGAATAAATAAGGACATCCTGAGTATCTGAGAAGCAACATTCAAAGAACAAAATTTAGAAATATATAAACGTGAACATAAACAAATGAAGATTGTTTTTCCTAAGACTGTCATAATGAAAGATGAAATAGTGAAAGATGAAATTCGTGGCAAAAAGGAATTGAGCCGTTGTAGTGTTGCTGTAATTGGTCACTTCAATATTTAGTGTCAGTCCTTCTTTTCTGGAAAATGATTTCTTTTTTAATTAGAGTAATCACTGCTGTTCCTAGGATCAGTGGGGTCCATGTTGAGGCAACTGAGTTAGTTGCTGGATTTTACTAAGAGCCTACTGCTGTGGCGGCCATCCATCAGAGGGCCCTATCTTTCTAAGTCAATTACAATGAAACCTGGCAGAGCCGGAACTTGATGGGACTGCCTTGTTTTTCCGGGTCTCGCAAGTTTTCCCCCTTTGACAAGGTGCAGTCTTACCACTTTTCTATCACTCTTTTTAGTGGAAAATATTTGAATTTTCCTTCTCTGACAGATTTTCACCTTACGCAGGTTTCGGATTTCACAGGTTTTAGCGTATATCCATTCTTGGGCAATCCGCTTACGTGGAATATGGTGGAACTGAGATGCAGGGAGAAGAGCAAATGCAGTCACATCAACTTTCTGAGTCAAAAGTTAAACTCATAAACACATACAAAAATCATTATACTTTACATATAGAGAAAAAGTTTGAAAGGGTATTCACTAAACTGTTAACAGTGACAATCTTTGGGAGCTAGGCTTCTAGAAGACTTTTTCTTAATTTATTTTTGTCATGTTTTAATTTTGCATGGCCTCATTTTACATTTGTAATTAGAAAAATGGACAATAAATATATCTAGATATTTTGAATTCAGAGCCCTGATGGCACAGTGGTTAAGAGCTACAGCTGCTAACCAAAATGTCAGCAGTTCAAATCTACCAGGAGCTCCTTGGAAGCCCCATGGGGCAGGCCGACTCTGTCCTATAGGGTCATGATGAGTCGGAATCGACTCAAAGGCAATGGGTTTATTTTGAATTCTGTTCCCACCTGTATTTTTATGAATTGACTACTGGGATTCTGGTCAAATAGTCTAACTACCATCTTGAAAATCCAGAATGCAGCATCAGGATTGGAGGAAGACTCGTTAGCAATCTGCGATATGCAAATGACACAATCTTACTTGTTGAAAGTGAAGAGGATTTGAAGCACTAACTGAAGATTAAAGATTACAGCCTTCAGTATGGATTACACCTCAGCATAAAGAAAACAAAGATCCTCACAACTGGACCAATAAACAACATCACAATAAAAGGAGAAAAGATTAAAGTTGTCAAGGATTTCATTTTACTTGGATCCACAATCAATGCCCATGGAAGCAGCAGTCAAGAAATCAAAGAACTCATTGCATTGGGCAAATCTGCTGCAAAAGACTTCTTTAAAGTGTTCAAAAGCATAGATGTCACTTTGGGGACTAAGGTGCACCTGACTCAAGCCATGGTATTTTCAATTGCCTCATATGCATACAAAAGCTGGACAATGAATATGGAAGGCCAAAGAAGAAATTATGCCTTTGAATTACGGTGTTAGGGAAGAATATTGAATATACAATGGACTGCCAGAATAACAGGAAAACCTGTCTTGGAAGAAGTACAGCCAGAATGCTCCTTAGAAGCAAGGATGGCAAGACTTTGGACATGTTATCAGGAGGAGCCAGTCCCTGGAGAAGGATATCATGCTTGGCAAAGCAGAGGGTTGGTGAAAGAGTGGAAGACCCTCAATGAGATGGATTGACACAGTGCCTGCAAAAATGAGCTCAAGCATAGCAACAATTGTGAGGATGGTGCAGGACCAGGCAGTGTTTCCTTCTGTAGTACATAGGGTTGCTATGAGTTGGAAACAACTTGACAGCACCTAACAACAATGGCCATCTTGAAAATCTCCAAGTGGAATAGATTAAGCTCTTTCAGAAGGGCTCCCTGGTTACCAGTTTTGTATTTGTATTCCCATTTTAGTAACTTCCATCAAAATTAAGATATGATGTGCTTGCAACCAATGATTTCATCAATGGAGGCGAGTATTAAGCAGACACAGTTCAATAACATCCAGGTTGGGCCAATGCTTGTTTAGGATTAAGGTTTATGATTAATCCATTGAATTTCTATCTGTTGGCATCATGGATTCCAATTTCAAAGTTGGAATCCAGCATAGAGCCAGGGATGACATCCTGAATGCCAGGCTCTATGGGGTGGGCATGGCAGAGATGCTAATTGCCTACCTCCAATTCATTCTTTTCTTTATCTTTGCTAAAGGACTCTAATTTTACTTTCAGGGAGACATTTGACAAGCAAAAAGGCTATATTTTCTCTTAGGATTGCCCAATTTCACTGAATGTGTTAGATGTTGCCTCTGGGAAAATTTCTTCAAAGTGGACCAGACAGTTGGCATGAACCATTTTTACCTTTTCGTCCTTTCTAATATTTTCTTCTTGGGATGTGCATATGATGGCTGGAGCTCTAGCAGAGTTTTTGGACTAAGATGGAAACCATATTTAAGATTGGAGAAGCTGAAAAATGGAAGGATCCTGGATCTCTGATGACAACAGAGTTCCCTACTAGGAACCAACGACACTTTCAGACTTTTTTTCTATCTTGGTCAGTCTACTTATGCTGAACAGGCTGGCAATTTCTCAGAATGCAAGTATATATATTGCAGTGATGATTAAATGATAAAATATGTGACATGTTTAATGCAGTGTCTGATGTAGAGCACACATCCTATTAATATGTTAGTATTTCAGGACACTGAATGATTTTTACTAAGATTTTCCCCAGTGTGGCACAACTCAAAAAATGTAACTATTGTCACTGAGTTGTACATGTAGAAATTGTTGAATTGTGTATGTTTCACTGTATTTTCAACAAAAAACTCCAAGAATAATAAAAAAAATTTTCCCCAGTAAACACCACTTGTTGTTGTTGTTAGCTGCTGTCAAGTCGCCCCCCAACTCATGGCGACCCCACGTACAATGGAATGAAATGCTGACCTGTCTTGCGCCATCCCCGTGATTGGTTGTGATCCATAGGGTTTTCACTGGCTGGTTTTTGGAAGCACATCACCAGGCCTTTCTTCCTAGTCCATCTTAGTCCGGAAGCTCCACTGAAACTTGTTCGGCATCATACCAACATGTAAGTCTCCACTGACTGTGCGGTGGGTTTGCATGAAGTGCATTGGCTGGGAATCAAACTTGAGTCTTTCACATGGAAGGCAAGATTCTGCCACTGAACAATCACTGCCCTCACACACCACTAATATCTCTCAATATCAAAATGGCAATATTTATCATTGTAATGAAAATAATGTTTATTGTTTAATTAAACGTTACTTAAGATAACACAGTATAAACTCCTTTTGTTCACTGCCATCCATAAAAAAGTGTAGCTTTTCCCCCTTAGACTCAAAGACACAAACTAAAACTTGAAGGATGGAAAAAAAATAAGCAAACAACAACCAGAAGAGAGTGGCAATATTAATCTCTGGCAAAATAGACTTTAAAGCAAAATCCACCACTAAGGATAAGGAAGGTCACTATACAATGACTAAAGGGTCAATACATCAGGAAGACAGAATCATAATAAATATATACGCACTCAACACAGAGCTCTAAAATACATAAAACTTTAACAGCATTGAAAAGAGGAATAGACAGCTCCACAATAATATTAGGAAACTTCAACATGCACTTTCAGTGACGGACAGAACATCCAGAAAGAAGCTCAGTAAAGACACACAAGATCTAAATGCCACAATAAGCCAACTTGACCTCATAGACGTATACAGAACACTCCACCCAACAGCAGTCAAGTATACTTTCTTTTCTAGTGCACATCAAACATTCTCTACAACAGACCGCATCAAAATATTACAAAGCATCTTTTCTGACCATAAGACCATAAAAGTAGAAATCAATAACAGAAAAGGCAGGGAAAAGAAATCAAATACTTGGAAACTGAACAATACCCTGCTCAAAAAAGACTGGATTATAGGAGACATTAAGGAAGGAATAAGAAATTCATAAAATCCAATGAGAATGCAAACACTTCCTATCAGAAGCTTTGGGACACAGCAAGAGCAGTGCTCAGAGGTCAATTTATGTCAAGAAATGCACACATACAAAAAGAAGAAAGGGCCAAAATCAAAGAGTTATCCCTACAACTTAAACAAATAGAAAGAGAGCAACAAAGGAACCCTCAGGCACCAGAAGAAAGCAAATAATAAAAATTAGAGCAGAATTAAATGAAATAGAGAACAGAAAAACAATTGAAAGAGTCAACAAGACCAAAATCTGGTTCTTTGAAAAGATCAACAAAATTGATAAACCATTAGCCAAACTGACAAAAGAAAAACAGGAGAGGAAGCAAATAATCTGAATAAGAAATGAGATAGGCGATATCACAACAGACCCAACTGAAATTAAAAGGATCATAACAGTATACTATGAAAAACTGTACTCCAACAAATTTGAAAACCTAGAGGAAATGGACAAATTTTTAGAAACACACTACTTACCCAAACTAACACAAACCCAGGTAGAAAAAGTAAATAAACCTACAACAAAAGAAGAGATTGAAGAGGTAATAAAAAACTCCTAACAACAAAAAGCCCTGGCTCTGACTGCTTTACTGGAGAATTCTACCAAACTTTCATAGAAGAGTTAACACCAGTACTACTAAAGGTATTTCAGAGCATAGAAAAAAGAAGGAATACTCCTAAACTCATTCTATGAAGCATAATCCTGATACCAAAGCCAGGTAAAGACACCACAAAAAAAGAAAATTATAGACCAATATCCCTCATGAACATAGATGCAGAAATCCTCAACAAAATTCTAGTTAATAGAATTCAACAACACATAAAAAAAATAATTCATCATAACCAAGTGGGATTCATATCAGGTATGCAGGGATGGCTCAACATTAGAAAAACAATCAATGTAATCCATCACATAAATAAAACAAAAGATAAGAACCACATGGTCTTATCAGTCGATTTGGAAAAGGCATTTGGCAAAGTCCAACACCTATTCATGATAAAAACTCCCAGCAAAACAGGAATAGAAGGGAAATTCCTCGACATAATAAAGGGCATTTATACAAAGCCAACAACCAACAACATCCTAAACAGAGAGTCTGAAAGCATTCCCTTTGGGAACGGGAACCAGACAAAGATGCCCTTTATTACCACTCTTATTCAATATTGTGCTGAAGTTCCTAACCAGAGCAATAAAGCAAGAAAAAGAAATAAAGGCATCTAAATTGGTAAGGAAGAAGTGAAAGTATCCTTATTCACAGACGATATGATATTATACACAGAACACCCCAAAGAATCCACAAGAAAACTACTGGAACTAGTAGGAAATTTCAGCAAAGTATCAGGTTACAAAATTAACATATAAACAAAATAAACAAATATTTGGATTCCTCTACACACACCAACAAGAGAACTTTGAAAAGGAAATCACCAGATCAATACCACTTACAATAGCCCCCAAGAAGATAAAATACTTGGGAATAAACCTAACCAGAGATGTAAAAGACCTACAAAAAGACAACTATAAGACACGACTGCGAGAAACCAAAAATAGACCTACATACGTAGAAAAATATACCTTGCTCATGGACAGGAAGACTCAACACTGTGAAAATGTCTATTCTACCGAAAGTGATCTACAGGTACAAGGCAATCCTGATCCAAACTCCAACATTTTCTAATGAGATGGAGAAACAAATCACCAACTTCATATGGAAAGACAAGAGGCCCCGGATAAGTAAAAAAAAAAAAAAAAAAAAGTAAAGCATTACTGAAAAAGAAGAACAAAGTGGGAGGCCTCACACTACCTGATTTTAGAACCTATTATACTGCCACAGTAGTCAAAACAGCCTGGTACTGGTACAACAACAGGCACATAGGCCAATGGTACAGAATTGAGAATCCAGATATAGATCCATCCACAAAGGAGCAGCTGATATTTGACAAAGGCCCAAAGTCAGTTAAATGGGGAAAAGACAGTCTCTTTAAAAATGGTGCTGGCATAACTGGATATCCATCCGCAAAAAAGTGAAACAAGATCCATACCTCACATCATGCACAAAAACTAACTCAAAATGGATCAAAGACCTAAATATAAAATCTAAAACGATATAGATCATGGAAGAGAAAATAGGGACAATGCTAGGAGCCATAATGCATGGCATGAACAGAATATAAAACATTACTAACAATGCACAAACACCAGAAGAGAAACTACATAACTGGGAGCTCCTAAAAATCAAACACCTATGCTCATCTAAAGACTTCACCAAAAGAGTAAAATGAGAACCTACAGACTGGGAAAAAAGTTTTTGGCTATGACATGTCCAGTAAGGGTCTAAACTCCAAAATCTACAAGATACTGCAACACCTGAACAACAAAAAGACAAATAATCCAACTAAAAAATGGACAAAGGATATGAACAGGCACTTCAAAGAAGACATTCAGGTGGCTAACAGATACATGAGGAAATGCTCACAATCATTAGCCATCAGGGAAATGCATATCAAAACTACAATGAGATACTATCTCACCCCAACAAGGCTGGCACTAATTCAAAAAACATAAAATAATAAATGTTGCAGATGTTGTGGAGGGACTGGAACACTTGTACACTGCTGGTGGGAATGTAAAATGGTATAACCACTTTGGAAATAGATTTGGCGTTTCCTTAAAAAGCTAGAAATAGAAGTTCCATACCATGCAGCAATCCTACTCCTTGGAATATATCGTAGAGAAATAAGAGCCATCACACAAATAGACATATGCACACCCATGTTCACTGCAGCATTGTTCATAATAGCAAAAAGATGGAAACAACCTAGGTGCTTATCAACAGGCAAATGGATAAACAAATTATGGTACATACACACAATGGAATATTACACAATGATAAAGAACAACAATGAATCCTAGAAACATCTCACAACATGGATGAATCTGGAGGGCATTATGCTGAGTGAAATCAATCAGCCGCAAAAGGACAAATATTGTATGAGACCATTATTATAAGAACACAAGAAAAGGTTTAAACACAGAAGAAAACATTCTCTGATGATTATGAGGGTGTGGAGGGATGGAGAGGGGAATTTGCTAACTGGATAAAGTAGACAAAAATCATCTTAGGTGAAGGGAAGGACAACACACAGTACCGGGGAAGTCAGTACAACTGGACTAAAAAGCAAAAGCTAAGAAGTTTCCTGAACACAACCAAACACTCTGAGGACAGAGTATCTGGGGCTGGGGTCTGGGGGTCATGGATTCGGGAGACATCTAGGTCAGTTGGCATAACAAAGTTTATTAAGAAAATATTCTGCATCCCACTTTGGTGAGTGGTGTCTGGGTCTTAAAAGCATTCGAGTGACCATCTGAAACACATCAACTGGTCCCAACCCACTTAGATCAAAGAATGAAGAACACTAAAGACACGAGGAAAATATTAGCCCAAGGGACAAAAGGACCACATAAACCAGAGACTCCATCAGCCTGAGACCAGAAGAACTAGATGGTGCCCGCTACCATCAATGACTGCCCTGACAGGAAACACAACAGAGAGTCCCGTGTGGCGTAGGAGAAAAGTGGGAAGCAGAACTCAAACTAACGTAAATAGACCAGACTTACGGGTCTGACTGAGACTGGAGGAACCTCTGAAGCCATGGGCCCTGGATGCTCTGTTAATCCAGAACTAAAACCATTCCCAAAGCCCACTCTTCAGATAAAGATTAGACTGGACAATAAAACATAAAATAATACTCATGAAGAGTGTGCTTCTTAGTTCAAGCAGATAGATATAGGAAACCAAATGGGTGGCTCCTGTCCGGAGGCAGGATGAGAAGGCAGGAAGGGATAGGAACGGATTGAATGGACATGAGAAACCCAGGGTGGAAAGGGGGAGGGTGCTGTCACATAGTGAGGATTGCAACTAATGTCACATAACAATGTGTATAAGCTTTTGTATGAGAAATTGACTTGAGCTGTAAACTTTCACATAAAGCACCAAACAACAACAACAAAAAAGGCGTGGCTTTTGTGATCAGTTCTCCGTGGAACAACAAATGAGGGAGAGATAGCAAGAGACTGTGTTATGCTTTCTGCCCAGTAGGTTACAAAAATGGAAATATTTGCATCTGTTTCACTCCTGTCATATTTTAAAGAGCCGCCTACATAAATGAATGTCCCTGGGTGGCTCAAACAGTTAAGTACTTGGCTATTAATCAAAAGGTTGGGGGTTCAAGTTCACCCAGAGGAGCCTCACAAGAAAGGCAACTTTTTTTTTCTACTTCTGAAAAATCACAGCCACTGTAAACCCAATGGAGCACAGTTCTACTCTGACACAAATGGGGGAGCCATGAGTCTGAATCAACTTGATGGCAATTGGTTTTGTGTGTGTGTGTGTGTGTGTGTGTGTGTGTGTGTGTGTGTGTGTGTGTTTTGGTCCTAAATAAATAGGTGTGTGGCTTGAGTGTGGAGTGACCCAGGATTTTTATTTTATGATTGCAGAGTTTGCATCATTTTTTGACCCAAATGTATATTTTTAGAGATAACAGTGCTGAAAACTTCTTTGCTTTCCATCAGTTTCACATAATATGGTCAAATCTACCACTTCTCTTGTTTTTCAGCTTTTACATTTCTATCAGCCAACCAGATTAGAACATTTAATACATACTTTATTATTTAATCTTGGCTTCTATTATTAGAGTAGCCATCTTGCCCTGATTTTTCTGGAACATTCCAGGTTTGAAAACCTTAGGCTGTAATTCCAAATTTGGTTGGAAGTGTTGGACCCTGTAGAGTTGATATATGAAGCCCCATACTGAGAGCTGTGATCTCAGATGTTTACTTTTGACGATCACTGAATGTTTCTTCCTGTAATTTTGCAAATCCTTTACTAAATGTTTTCTCACTCTAAAGGAAATGCTGTTTCATAGCTGAGTTGGGGGGAATGATGATGTCTTTGGTTCATGTATTTTGATCCTTAGTCAAAGTACATCTCTCCTTCCATCAAACAATAATTTTGGTATTACCAGTTCCTTTCATTTTACACTGATCATCTATGACTCCAGATGTTAGGACTCTTCCCATCATTCCCTCTGTTCTTCTTTTTGGGAAGTATTTTAATTTTAGAAACATTGTGAAGAGCATTTCTGTCCACACAGTAGAATCTACTTCCCCACCCCATTTCTAGCCCAAATAGAATGAGCCAAAATTCAAAATCTGGGATTTATGGAAGAAATCAATGTTAACCAAGCATTATGAGCAAAAAACTTGATTTATTTTATATATATATTCTCTAGTAATTCATAATAGTTTCTTGAATTTTAAATGTCTTTTGCTATTTCCAATGCTTAAAAATCATAATTTTAAAACATAAGTACTGTTTTTATATACATTGTGATTTATTTATTTATTTTTTACTTCTAAATATGAATGATATGGTCTCCAAGTATCCACTTGGAAGGAAAAGGGGTAGGGGGTCATTGTTTTTCTCTAACACAGAATTTAAAATTTCACATCATATACCTGGAGTTTCGACTATATGAAAAATAGCCAAAAGTCACCACTTTCTTATATATTTCTTTTACATGTATATATATATATATATATGTATAATATAAACAGAATACATCTGATTAGTACATTTCAACATTTCATCAATGGGACTTTTATCTCCTATTTTATACAAAATAACAAAATATACAGACAGAAGAAAGGAGACATCTGTTCATCGTACACAGAAAGTAAAGAAAAGTTCATGTATGGCTTTGCAAAGGTAGAATATGACGTGACTTTCACACTTTATTTATTTAAAAGCATCTTGAGAGAACGTGTTAGTGTGCTTACGATAGCGGCCATGGTGGTTGAATGTCGCATCGAGAGTCCAACAGTGGGATCCCCAGTGGTCTTTCCAGTGGCTACCTCAGCAGCTTTCAGGAGACAAATGTAGTTTATGACCACTTCATCAATCTTCGCTACAATTTCCTGCTGCTGTGTTTCTGAGTCCACGACTTTAACTAATCGCATGCAAGCTTCTGTTAGGCAACAGAGCACTTGAAAGCTGGAAGTCATAGCTAGGAGCATCTCCTCTGGGCTTTTCTCGGCCATTGCCATTTTCCTACAGGCACTTCCCAACTGTCTGGATGCGATGGATAACAGTTGCTTGTACTGAGAAAGTGTAAGGTCATACGCTTCAGGGCGCGGCTCCTCTCTCTTCCCCGCAGTTGCCCTGACGAGGCAGAGAAGCTCATTGGCATCATTCTGGGCTGCGAGGAACCCATCAGGCATTGAATATGTGCTCTCTTTTAGGGCATTTATTCTTGCAATCTGGGCATCAAACGCCAGGTTGCTGAAGTCTAAGTCATCTGGGCAACTCAATTTTTCCTCCCAGGCCTTCAGCACTGAACCTTTGGACAGCTCCCCTCCTTTCTTCTGAATCTCAACAGCTGGGGATGGGCTGGTTGGCTCTGGCATGGCTTGAGTCAGCTGTGGTTTATAGAGGCAAGAGACCCGGCGGGTGACATCTTCCCCCTTGTCGTCCTCATCACCATCTTCATCCTGCCCTCGGTTCAGGAAACAGTAGCTAAAAGGTCCTCGGCACCCCCAATTGCTGCCCTCCAGCTTCCGCAAGGGTAATGTCCTGTACAGCTTTGAGTCTTTCTGAGTCCCCGGGGACCTCTTATGAGCCTTCCTCTCAGAGCTGAAGTGCATCGAACTTTGGGAAAAGCTTTTGGTGAGCTTTTTCCCCAGGGGGAGTTCTGCTCGTCTTTCCGAACTGGCCTCTGGTACTTCTGTGATACCCGGACAGTTTACACTGACTACACCCTTGGTCCTCTCTCGGAGGGTCTCCATACCTACAGATCCCAAGAGGGCACTGCTGCTACGTCTCAGCACCTTCTGGCTAGGTGGTGTCCTGAGGCTCTCCCCTCTCAGATCTGGTGGCCTCCAGCTCACAGCCCCTCTGTATGCCTGGTTTGCTTGGGAGAAATCATTAGGGTCTTCATTTTCAATTGGCACCTTTGATTCCAAGTGAATGGTTGATGGTAGCAGGATGGGATCAGCTTTAGGATGTTGAGACCAAGCTGAAGGTATGCCTCCTTGTCTCTCCTTCCCAGGCTCTGTCAAAGCTACACTAGGGGTAGTAGAAAAACAGAGAGAATCATTAAGCATCTCCTAGGTGCCCATTTTTACTATATTTCTTCTGCATGATGTCTGCCATTTCCCAGGGGTGCATTCTAGGAGGGCTGCCTTATGTCAAGGCCATTCTGTTTTCTAATGACTTCCTCCTGAGAGCTCACAAAAGATTTCCCTCTCAATAAAGGTCAAGAAATACAGAAATGCCCTCCTTTTTAAGGAGTCCCGGTGGCTCAGTGGTTAAGAGCTTGGCTGCTAACCAAAAGGTTGCAGTTCAAATCTACCAGCCACTCCTTGGAAACCCTATGTGGCAGTTCTACCCTGTCCTATAGGGTGACTATGAGTTGAAATCAACTTGACAGTAACATCAAATAAGCGATCGAATTTCATAAATTGTCTCCATCCCAGTATTCATCAGAGCATAGCACACTATTAGAAAACATACACCCTAAGCATAAGATTATTTCAACATATTTAAGTTCCACTTCAAGGGAGCTAGGTTAATCCTGGCATTGGTTAACCATCTTCAAAGAAGTGGCCTAATTTAATTAATGCAAGGAGAATCCCTTGAAGCTTTCCTGGTCCAGGGTTTGAAGGGAAGACACCAGGCAAGTACTCAACTTTTCTCAGAGAAGGTGTCATACGAAGAAAATAATCTCTATCTCACAGAATTTTTGTGAGAAGCAAGAGGTAACTTAAGT
Organism: Elephas maximus indicus; assembly: GCF_024166365.1. Classification (NCBI taxonomy): domain Eukaryota; kingdom Metazoa; phylum Chordata; class Mammalia; order Proboscidea; family Elephantidae; genus Elephas; species Elephas maximus. The sequence continues at coordinate 167,217,375 of NC_064846.1, forward strand.
AAAAGCTCTTTGTAAACCACTAAGGATTGAACAGTGTGATTTAATTAGGTTAGAGGTAAAGACAGTAGTTGGTCAGTAAGTTAGGTAACATTCAAAGGCAAGCTTCCCTTTCTGAAAACCCAAGTGGTGGGTTTTCAGAAAGTTGATAATCTTGAGAGGTCAGGAGTGGAAATTGACCAATATAAGATACCCCTGACATCTATTGACCAACAGGGGGAAGAAAGCTATTGATGATATAACCTGAAATAGAAAAGCATGAAAGAGCAGCTGTCTTTGCCATGTGAAGGCTGGTCAAGGGCATGGGTGAAAAGGATATGTGCCCATTGGGTAGGAGACTGGGGAAGTCAGGCACAGAAGGTGGCTCTGTTGTTGTTTCTACCTGTGTCTGGATTTTATTATTTGGGGGGAAATGAAGCAGTCTATCACACACCCCCTGAAACCTTTCGGACACTGTGGTTTGCCAGATACGTGAGAATATTCCTCTAGGAGAGTCCTAGAAAATAGCTTAGTGTAGGGGAGGGGCATCTGGAAGGACCAATGACAGGCAGGAAAGGGAGTCACATGATCTTCCCAAATCTCTCCTATCTCCCCCAAGCCCTGCTCTGTTATCTTTCCTTTACCTCTCAATTGTGAAATGGCAAAATTAGAAATTTGATGCCTTGAGAGGGAAATCGAACTCTTTTGTGACCTTAAGCAAAACTATCTTTTAGCTAAAAGTCATACTGGGCATTGCTCAAAGCCTACATTTGGAATTTATAAAGAAAATGTTTATCCATCAAGTTCTAAAAGCAAACACAGAACAAGATTATAAAGAGCAAATGCCATTTTCACCATCGTTCCAGATCTAGAAACTTCAGCATTTATGAAACACGGGGGATCAAGGATCAATATTTAACCGAACCACAGTTTTGCAGCCCTTTTTATTTTTATTCTACCTTTTCTTTTCTTTCAGACTTTGTACTTTTACGTTTGCTGTGAATTTGGTTTACACGCCCCTGGTGTGCAGTGCAAAGAGCTACATCCATCATTGCTGTACCTGTGGTTTCCTTAATCTTGGGGAGCCGATGACATCCATCTCTCAAAGTGCCAAACAGGGGTTCGGCATTAATGGCTGTGTGCAGTGCAGGCACTGTCATCCGCGGACACATCCCCTCTGTCTGAGGGTGCATTTCCTTAAAGGTGGCTCCGTGGTTGGGGAGCCCAGCGGCTCTCTCCTCTGAAGGGATATAACTCACGCCTTTCCCAGAAGCATCAGGAATCAGGTGCTTCCCAATGGAGGCGCACAGCGGGGACTCCACAGGCGTGGCACAGGCACTGCCACTGCTGCCTGTGCCACAGCCGGCATCCACTGAAGAGCCTTGAGAGCTCTGTAGAGAAAAGTGGCCCTCACTCTGCAGAGACGACATCCGCTTGGCCAAGTGGTACTCACAAAGCCGGGCCATGCTCTCTTCTGCCTCCGGAAGCTTGGGAGGATGGTCATGGGTGGTTGAGTCAGCATCCTCTGGGTTATTCACATCTTTGGCTGAGGATACACAGGTCACGTCAGTTAAGAAGCGATCCCCTTGGCCAAGTCCAGAACCATCACTGGCTTCTCCATCTGCAGCCCCTTCATCCTTCCCTTCAGCCTCCCTTGGCCCGAGACCAGAAGCTCTTGCAAAGGTTTTCCCGGTGGCTGCTTCCAGCCCACTTTTTTCAGCCACCCCACCCTCGGCGGCCACATACCATCTTTGGCTGTCTTTGCGAAAGGCAGTTCTCTCCAGGTTAAAAGTGCTTAGGTGTTGACTGTCCCTTGAAGACACAGTACCAAATGCACCTTTGGCATCTTCCTCCACCTCAGCTGTTTTGGTCCCCTGCTGTTTTTTCCCTGGCATGTTCCCAGGAGGGGGTGTTTTCCCCTCCCCGTTGGCTAGCTTGCTTTTCCTTTTGCTGGTACAGGAATATGCCACCGACCCCATGTGCAATTTGCTAAAATAGTCTGTGACCGACTTGGTCTCCATGGTTTCGGGCTCCATCTCCATGTGGTCTGAGTGAAGAATCTGCTTGGAAGGCACAACTTTGGGTGGGAGGTCGGTTGCTGGGCGAGCTGCCAGGGCATGAGAGGACTTTGGAGGCAAGCCCCCAGCAGGGGGTTTGGAGGCGGGAAACTCTGTCTGCTCTTCGGCAAGAGGGTGGTAGCCTTCGTGAGTGGCCAAGAACATGCGGGAGAGGTTTTCTGACTGCTTCTGTGCTGTGGCCAGTTCAGAACTCTCCGTCATTTCAGAAGAGTTAGTTTCATTGCCCGAGTCTGATGAAGACTCAGGACTATAAGCCCGCAAGATGGCTACACCTGCATGCCGTAAAAAATAAGAACCAGTTAATGGTTGTGTCAGAGGCACTTGAGGACATGTAAGAAAATGGGGCTCATTATTATTTAAAAACAAAAACAAAAAACAACAAGTATTTCCCTTCTTAATAAGGACTCTGAGTTTATTGCACAGTTGTTCTGGAAATGGGGAAAAAACGTGCCACATTTTAAAAAAAGAAAAAAAAAGGGGGGGGGAACAACGAAGGAAACCACGTACACAAAAAACCCATGATGGCCGTCTCAGTACATTTATAAAATGGGACGTGTGTGAAATGGTAGACGCCACATAATAGGACTCCAAGGGCGAATGGTTTGAAAGGATGAAATGATATGGTTATCAGTGAATAAACGTAACAATCGTGAAAGAACCTGAATTGTCACTGGTCTGCTGTTCTTCTGACACGGACAGAGCTTCCAGAGCTTCCAGTGTGGAGACGACAGAATTGTCCAGCCCCTTCTCACACTTCCCTTCAGCGCTGGTGGGCACAGCATCGATGAGGGAGACGGGGATCTCGTCATTTTGTAGGCCACTGCCTTGCTCCTTGTCCTCGCAGAAGGAAGCTGCTTGGCTCTGAGAGTCCTCCTCATCTGAACTGTCTCTAAAGCCAGGAGGGGGAGCAGCAATGGCCATGTTCAAGGAACGTAACAGGAAGTCATCCTCATTGTCATCGCCTTCCGGAGGGGGCAGAGACGTAAGGTCAATGATGTCATCGCTGGAGCCAGCCAGGTTGAGGATGGGTGGCTGGTCTATCTCTCCTACCACGAGGTCCTCCTCACAGCTCACCTCATCCTCGTCCTCTGCGTCGTCAGTGTTTTCTGCATAACAGATGTCATGCAGAAGGGGCTCCTCAATCCCTTCGGTGGCCCCGAAGTTCTTCACATCGCCTATGTTTGCATAAATGGAATTTGCCACAAACTGGATGCCCTCTGTATCTGGAGCGAGGTCCAGGCTCTTCATGTCGTTGGCACTGCTGATGTAGAGGTTCCTCTGCTTCTCCAGCATCTCTGGACTCTCATCCAACAGCCTTTCATAGCCGAGAGTCGGGGGGCTCATGCCATCATCCAAGGCGAGATCACCAAAAATAAAGGACACTTTAGCTCCTCTAGGAGTTTCCTGTGCTTTCTTTAGAGTTTCTGGTCCAGAGAGGGTCAACAGAGACCGCTGAGCTAGACTTCTGTAGTCTGCCTCACAGGGGGCATCACCTGGCTGGGCCAGCTGTGGGTTAAGCTCATCGGAATTATAGGTATTGTCTATGTACAGGTGCCGATGGTCTTTGGGACACAAGGTGCCATCTGCAATGTCAACTGTCTTCTGTTTTGCATCTATATATGTTATCTGGGCTTCTTGTTCCCCTTCGCCGATAAAGGTGGTCATTTGGGGTATACAGTTCCAATCTGGGCCAACGAGGTTATGCTTTCCTTTGTTCTCAGTTCCTAAAGAGAAAGAGTCATGCAAAGACATTACAGTGCTGTCTGGTTTCTGGGAGTCTTTTCTGTTTCTTAATTTAATAGCTTGTAGCATCGCTTGTGTAGATATCATTATTCAGCTTTTCAAATTTGGTACCAGCTGATTTGGACTTCAGGCATAAGGACCTCTTGACCTTAGCCAAATTGATACTTCATAAAGATAATTGCTATTTGATAAAATATAATACCATCTGGGAGTAGGTTATTCAACGACTTCATTTATGTCTATGAATGTGAATACGTAACATGCCTTTTAAAACCCTTAAAAGCAATATTTCGATGGGCTATTATTCCAAAACACAGATTGCCCTTTTCTTTGTAAAACAAGATCTAACATTCTCCACTTTGTGAAAGAACATGTTGGACTTTTTCCTCATTAAGAGAAGGTCAAGGTCCTCATGTAGCTGCCACGTTTTTTAGGAAATTAAAATAAATATGTAATGATAGAAAAAGAGGAAGACCCTCAAAGAGATGGATTGACACAGTGGCTACAACAATGGGCTCAGACATAGCAACGATTGTGAGGATGGCACAGGACAGGGCAGTGTTTCCTCCTGCTGTGTATGGGGTCTCTATGAGTCGGAATCAACTCGAAGGCACCCAAGAACAACAACAACAAGGACAGATAGCATGACGACCTCTCTCTTCAGCCTTTTTGTAATCATGTGTCAGTATGTATGCCTGTATGCATGGATATAGATTCATATATATATGTATATATATATATTTAAAAACACAATGCATGAGATAGAGCATTCACAGGTAATACAGTTCTCTCTGCTATTTCTAAGCACAGCTAATAATCTGACTGACCTCAATTTTTATTTGTAAAATGCGGACTCTTGAAGATTTGTTTGATGGGCCTTATTAATTAAAATTGCAAAACTCTGATTTAAATATTGGTTTTGTTTGCTCTTCAGGGCATTTCCAAAGGGAATTTTGATGTAGAAATTTTGCTCTGATATTTTATAAGATGGGGCACTGGGTTATTCTGCCGATATTGTTTTGTAGATTCCAGAGGTGACATTTTGAGGAAAAGAAAACTAGTCATTGTAGCAAATTTTAGGGTCACACCATTCTCCCATCTGTTCCCCCAAAATGCACCCTGGCTCAGGTTAGGGGAATACTGACATCAAATGTACCAGACCTATGGGAGAAATGCAACAAAAATCAGTTTTACCAAAGAGGTTATTGCTCCCCCCCAAATTATACAATGGACATATTATGGTGTCACGGATTGAATTGTGTCCCCCCAAAATATCTGTCAACTTGGCTAGGCCATGATTCTGAGTATCATGTGATTGTCCACCATTTTGTCATCTGATGTGATTTTCCTACGTGTTGTAAATTTCTACCTCTATGATGTTAATGAGGTGGGATTAGCAGCAGTTATGTTAATGGGACAGAACTGAACCTACAAGACTAGGTTATGTCTAAATCAATCTCTTTTGAGATATAAAAGAGAGAAACGAGCAGAGACAGGGGGACCTCATGCCACCAAGAAACAAGAGCCAGGAGAATAGCGCATCCTTTGGACCCAGGGTCCCTGCACTGAGAAGCTCGTCAACCAGGGAAGATTGATGAAAGGACCTTCCCCCAGAGCTGACAGAGACAGAAAACCTTCCCTGGAGCTGGCACCCTGAATTCAGACATCTTGCCTCCTATACTGTGAGAGAAAAATTTTCTGTTTGTTAAAGCCATCCACTTACGGTATTTCTGTTAAAAGCAGCACTAGATAACTAACTAGATAAAATGTAATCCCATTTGGGAATAGAGTTTTCTTTATTATGTCAATAAGGCTATATCAGTGTAGGGTGTGTTTTAAGCCAATCACTTTTGAGATATAAAAGGAGCAGTTTAGGTACAGAAGCAAGGAAGCTCAAATGGGGGAAGATCGATGCCATGCGGAGATCGCCAAGGAACTAAGAAAGAGAAACTGACAGAGCCTTCTCCTAGAGCTGGTGCTCTGAATTCAGACTTCTAGCCTCCTAAATTAGAAGAAAATAGACTTCTGTTCATTAAAGCCACCCACTTGTGGTATTTTTGTCATAGCAGCACTAAGAAACTAAGACAGTACACAATACTGAACAGTGCTCATAGGCAACTACTTAATACACATATATTTTCATGAGCAGCAAGTAAAATGTATAACTTCCAAGACATTGAGTTACACACTGGCCATATTTGCATCTTATCTTATAATACACACACCTTATGGGGGTCCAGCATTGTTTTATTAATAAGCACAAAACTTCAGATTATGTCTGGCTGTGTGTGTGTGTGTGTGTGCACGAGTCTGTTGAGAGTGTGGATTGTCATGGGGAGTGGTTCAGCAAACCGTATCTGTGACAAAACTCTGGGTTTCGGCCAGGGGTTAGCAAGTTCTTTCTGTAAAAGAAGGGTCAGAGGGTAAATGTTTTAGGTTTTGTGGGCTGAGTACTCAGTTGAGCAACTACTCCACTCTGCTGCTGTGACACAAAAGCATCCATAGATAATACATAAAAGAGTGACTGTAGCGGAGTGAGTGGTGGCCTCCAAAAGGTATGTTCACCTAGGACCTGTGAATGTGATCGTATTTGGGAAAAGTATTTTGCGAATGTAATTAAGGTAAGGATCTCGAGATGAGGTCATCCTGGATTATCCGAAACCAAAAAACCAAACCTGTTGCCGTTGAGTCGATTCTGACTCATAGCGACCCTGTAGGACAGAGTAGAACTGCCCCATAGGGTTTCCAATGAGCGCCTGGTGGATCCAAACTGCCAACCTTTTGGTTAGCAGCCATAGCTCTTAACCACTATGCCACCAGGGTTTCCAGGTGGGTCCTAAATTCCATGGCAAATGTCCTTATAAGAGACAGAAGAGGAAAAGACACACAGAAAAGAAGGTCATGTGAAGATGGAGGCAGAGATTGGCATGATGCAGTCACAAGTAATGTTGACAGCTACCAGGAGGTGGAAGAGGCGAGGAAGGATTCTCCCCAGACCCTTCTGAGGGAATGTGTCCCTGTGGACACCTTGGTTTCAGACTTCTGACCTCCAGAACTATGAGAGAACAAATTTCTGTTGTTTTTAGCTACCTGGTTTGTGACAATTTGTTAGGGTGGCCACAGGAGACTAATAAAATGGGTGTAGCTGAGTTCCAATAAAACTTTATTTCCAAAAAGAGGATTTGGTCCAGGGACCATAATTTGCTGACTCCTGGTTTAGACCAACAAGAAAATGGAACAGGTCAGCCTGCTAAAAGCAAGCTGATGTATACTTACTCAGACCCTCCCAAGGCCCGGAGGTGCATAAATACGTGGGATGGGGATTTTGAAAGTGCTTGAAGGTTAATTTTCAAGATAGAGAAGAAGAAACGGGGGCTTACCGTTCCTTATTATAAGATCCAGACTAAGGTTTATGATCAATTAATAAGACAAGAAGAAAATACACTCCCAATCTTGGAGGCCAACCGGAAGGGTACACTAATTTGACTTTCTGGAATGATTTTGGGGACACTGAAGGATGTGAGCTGGGCACTGGGGTCTATACTGTGGCCCAGTTTCCTACAGAGCAGGGGTGGGAGGACAGAATGGTCTAGAGCTAAACTGGCCTCATCAGCCTCTTTCCACTCTACATTTCTTGGGTCTTATGGGAGAGATCCTACAGAGAGGACAGGGTTTTCAGCCATTAGAGGTTGCTGTAAATCCTGGGTTGCTTAGTTCTACAGGCTTCTTTTTGAATTATGCCATCCCCCTTGCATGTTCATTCTTTCTCTCTTTCTCTCTCTGAGAGTGAGGAGAGATATTTGGAACATGTGCCCTCACCATCATTCTTGTTGTAGAACTGGAAGAAATTACTGAGAGGGCAAAGCTTCGTTCTTTCCCCATGGTAATGACAATTTTTGTAACCAAATTTTTGCCTTTCGAAGTTTTATTAAATATCACATATAGTGGGTCTCATTATCAATTGAACAGAGCTGAGGGCCCTCATTCTTGTAACTATTTTTAGGATGAAAGGTTTGGTTTTCTTCACACATCTGTACAATTTTAACAGTCCATGGGAAAAGGTTTTTATTTTCGAGATTAATGCTAAGATTTGAAAATAAAAAGACGAAACTGATTTTCCAGTGAGAAAGAATTCTGTCAAATTGCTGAACTGCTCTTCAGAATGTTAAAGGTCAGTGCTAAATTGCTCTGAATCTCCCAGCTCAATGAGAACATGAGGTCATAGAAATACTCACCAAACCCATCCCGCACTAACTACCTCCTTTTCCCCTTTCCTTTTCTCTATTTTTTTTTCTATCAATTTTTAACCAATTCTGTCTCTCAGGGTCTTTTTTTTTGCTGCGTGTTCTGGCTTCCTTTCCTGTTTGTGTTTCTGCCACCTTCATTCTTGATTTTCCTACCACCATTTTTTTTTCACTGCCAATTATTGAAGTGTTGGGCATTGTTTTAGGTGCTGCACATGGAATTTTTCTAACCCTTACCTTGCAAGGTAGGTTGTTAATTCCCATTTTACAGATGAGAAAACCCAAGCTTAGAGACCTTAAAGTAAAAACTGATACTCAAGGTCCAACGCTAGTTAGTGTCAGGGCTGGATTAAATCTTAGACTTATCTAACTCAGAAATCAAAGCTGGCTTCTACTATGCCTCCTCCATCTCTCTTTTCCTCTCTTACTTCCTTTTTCCAATGACTGTGATCGCTTTCACTTAACCAGTCATCATAATAAACTGTGTGTATATGTACCTACATATGACAATACTTTTATGGAAAAAAGATTTGTGTTTTGTGCTAAGTTTAAAAGTGAGACAATTTCCCTTCCCCTATTTTTCCTTATTTTTTTTTTCTCTCAGAAACAAAGACAAGAAAATTTGTTCTTAAAATTTCCCTTCCTTTAAAAAAAATCTGTGGGACACTGATTATCATTTTTTCATGGGTCAGTGCTTCTGGCTTAAATAAAACTCCCCCCTCTTTGCCATTCATCAGCCACATTTATTAAGTGTCCCCTATAGATAGAAGAGGAAACCCTGGTGGCGTAGTGGTTAAGTGCTATGGCTGCTAAACAAAAGGTCAGCAGTTCGAATCCACCAGGCGCTCCTTGGAAACTCTTTGGGACAGTACTATACTGTCCTATAGGGTCGCTATGAGTTGGAATCCACTCGACCGCAACTGGGTTTTTTTTTTAAATAGATAGAAGAAGATGTTCAAACACTGAAAAAAAAATAACCCCCAAAAAACCCCAAAGCAAATAAAAACTACCCCCTCGAAGAAACCATCTATTTAATCAATGGTGTGGCCCTCCCTGTCCTCATTTTGGGTTATTTTGTCAAGTGGCTGAAGCAAATTATTTAATGTCTTTGCCATCTTGATGCTCCTGCTGCCAAGGCAAGATGGCTGCCGGTGCAGAGGAATTCCCTTCTAAATCACCCAAGTTCAAGTGCTAGGTGATACCTACCTTCTCCTGTTACAAGGATCTTGGAAGAAGGTCTGGCTGCAGGGCTCCCAGGTGTCCTAGTGTCAGGCACATTAAGGAGAGGCCAGCCCTAAATCAGGGGGCTCACAGACTCCTATGAGTGTATTCCATCTTAGGTCTCTGTGTCTTGACCTCTCTAAGAGTGAGGCAATACAATCTCAGCTAGAAAGACTGCTGCTTTCTCCCTTCACCAGAATAAATAGCACAGCCTCTGGAAGTTAGCACACCAGCATTTCTGAGGAGATGGGAAGTCAGCGTTTCCACTTTTTAAAATTCACCATATCAGGAGAAGTATTGGCAGGTTTTTGCGTTAAATTTGGGCAATAGATTTTTTGTGGGTGCAATTTTAATTTTTTTAAAACCATCCTTGTTATTGTTTTCTGTTGGGGCGTGGGAGGGTGGTCATTGCTTCATTGATTTAGGAGAAAATACCTGTTTCCTGGGTCCCTGCATTGTTTTTCTTGTTGGCCATGTTAAATATGGACCTCCTGGAATCTACAAGTAGCCGGTAGTATCCAGCTGTCAGGCAGGCCAGGTTCATGGCATCTGACGATTCCATCAGGAGCGTGATGGGCTAAACAAAAGAGAACGTTTTTGTTAAAGCCATCCATCCATCCCTAATAACCTCCCTCAAATGTCAACAGCTGCATTTATGCTTATGAAATGTAAACAAAGGAAGTTAGTGGGCAAACGATTCATTGGAGAACCACAAATGGGGATTAAACGTCAGACAATAACACAGAAAAACATTTAGGAGACGCCATTTTGAAAGCCTGGCCTTTCGAATCTCTTTCAAGTCATACTGGAACTACAAAACCAAAACCAAACAAAACATTTCCTAATTTCCAAATAGCTAGCATTTTAAAGAGTGATAGTTAAAGAGTCAGTTACCAGATTTGAACTCGTAATCTGAAAATGATAGGAAGATTAAGGTTGGAGCTCATGGTGAAAATTATTGCTGAAGTAAAAATCAAGTGGAAATTGCTGCTGTGACTAACGAAAAGTGTCAAAGTAGTACAGAAAGAAGATGTTTCTAAAATAATTGTAAATTCACAGGAGGGTAAAACAGAGATGGGCATTGAGAAAAGGCCTTGTTAAAACTTTCTGGAAACATGGGGTCATCATATAATTGGACATGGATCTTAAGCGTACGGGGAAGGAAGTGTTTGATTGAAGCCATTATTTCCATTCAATTAGGAAGAGTGGACTAGCTGGTATGATCTTGCTGAAAAAGAGAGAAAGTGAGGGAGAAATAAGGGAACAAAAAAGGACAGACACCAAGAGAGGCACAGAGACTGTGAGGTGACAGGCCTCTTGTTTTCGTTCCCAGGTGGAGGGCACTGACCAAGTTCAACACCCCACCTGGTGGAATCTGATTCCTATCCAAAGCCCTGTACTAATTATTGAGCTGCTTTTTCCTCCCACTTTAACAGAGGTCTACCCTTGGGTACCAAGCCTCTCTAGCACCACACACTTAGTGGTGCAGCCATCCAGAGTCCTCACATAAAGGCAAGAAACTACCAGGTCTCGCCACTCATTTCTGTTTGGGACAGATTACCCCATTATTGACTGCATCCAATTCATCCTTTCTTCTGCCCCTTTCCCATGATGGGCTACTTCTCTCAGCATCTTTGGTTATAGACTTGGTGAGGTGGTTCAAGTCTGTTCTCTCATCTTCAGCTTGCTGTGAGGTCAACTTTAGGGCCCCTGGATTCAGCCCATGACATCCCATGGGCCACTGTTAAGATTTCTGAGCTCCACTTTCTCTCATGATTCGTCTCTTCCTGATACAGAGCATAGTCATGCTTTCTAGAAAATCTTTCTAATACCCTCTATTATTCTTAATCCACTCCTCTCATACCACCCTGGTGGGGGAGAGGGAGACGTGGCTCCCTCCCAGCTGATGTCTCCTTTGTGGAGTCACCATCTCCCTTCTGATCCAGTGCCTTTTCTCCTGGATGCTAGTAGAAACATTAGCATACATTAATATAGCAAAAATCCAATGACTCCTCTATTCCTGGGGAAGAAGGTATGGACAGGAGACCAGCATCATCTCCAGTCAACTTCTGATTTGGGTGGAGAGTTTTGTCCTTTGTGGAAAAGTACAGATGGTTGTTTTAAATGGAACAATGTTTAAATGGAGTGCCCATGACATTCAGAGCTGATGACATACAGGCCATCAAGTCAATTCCAACTCATGGCAGCACCATGTGTGTCAGAGTAGAACTGTGCTCCATAGAGTTTTCAGTGACTGGTTATCCTGAAGTAGATTGCCAGGCCCTTTTCCCAAGGCACCTCTGAATGGACTTGAACCTCCAACCTTTCAGTTAGCAGCTGAGCCCATTAACCATTTGCATCACCCAGGGACTCCAGATGAGACAATACACTAAAATAATCTCCTTTTGCTGAAGGATAAAGACATATGAACCAAACCTAACAAAAGGGAATAGGAATTCTAAAGATAGTTGGGAAAAATTTCTCTGACTCTGTAGATATGATTCTTATATTCTAGAAAGTTAGATGGAAAAAATCTCTCCTATTCTATATATACACAAGTATTCTAGAGCCAGAACGGACCTTAGAAATGATCAAGCTTACCTTCTCATGTGTAGATGAAGAAACTGAGCCCAGAGAAGTACAGTAACTTGTTGAGAAACCACACATCTATTTAGTAAGGACTAGAGAGCCCTCAGGCCTGAGTTGGGTGCATTTTTTTCTGTACCGCATCTCATATATGATGCTTTACAACCCTTGCAATTTTACGTGCATTGTGAACATCGGCAGCGTTGTCAGAAACGAGCTGTTCAAATCAAGGTCATGTGTTAATACCCAAAAGACTTACCTTCACATCTAGCACATGGAGCTCTACCCTCACCAAGTTCTCCTCTTCGGTAAACATTTCGATCCTGTTGACATGGCTGAAGTCAGCTAAAAGTGCCACCAGATTAGTTTTGGTGTTGATGACGTGGCTTATGCCATACCGGGGCCCAACCAGGAGAGTTACTTCTGAGCGCTTCTCTGCCTGCTGAGAAAAGGATGTTGACAAAACATAAGCATACTAGACCTCTGAGGCACCATGAAAGTTGACCTCGAGAGCCTGTTTTTATATGATGACATTTTGTTGATAAAGTATTTCTGGGTTATATTATACTGTTGTTGTTGTTGGGTACTGTCAAGTGGATTCTGACTCATAGAGACCCTATAGGACAGAGTAGAACTGCCCCATAATGTTTCCTAGGCTATAATCTTTACAGGAACAGACCACCAGGTCTTTTCTCCCACAGAGCTGCTGGGTGGATTTGAACCACTGACCTTTAGGTTAGCAGCTGAGCACTTAACCATTGTGTCACCAGGGCTCCTGCTATATTGTACTAAATCATCCAATTAGAAGACCCAGGTGTATGACCGCATCGAGGCTATGATAAATCATGAATAATGTAGAAAGTTAGTGCTATCATAGCACAGTATATTTATAATCATGAGAGGCTCTTGGAAATGAGTTTTATTTTTGTTTTTTAATGTGAAATCATTTTTGACTCAATGACTTAAAAGAAGGCCATTGTTAGAGTCCTTTGATTCTCTTGGTTCTTCACATTTCTTTTTCTAGGGCATTCAGCAGTGGCGCTATCTAGTTTTAACATTTCTTCTGATATTTTCAGACTGTGGTGAAGTCGATTAGAAACGAAGGCTGGAAAAGATTCACAGCTGATTTGCTCTTGTCATCAGAGGCAGCTCAACCCAAGCAGCCTATGCAGTGACATTTTGCAGGCCTCCGTAGCTTCCGAGAAAAAGCAAGACAGCGAAATTACCACTAACGTTGCCTTGAACACACGGCCCCCATATAATCGAAGGTCACTGAGGAACTTGAGGTAATGGACCTTGGCTTGCAGTGCAGAGAGCTGAGGAGAGAAAAGAAACCTCAGGTGTTAACTCCATTGGGTGCCATCGGGCTGGAGACCAGCTGAAAACCAGGCCAAAAGAGAAGGATGATTCCATTGCAGAAGAGATGGGGTGTGACAAGGGCCCTTCATTAGGAACGGAAGTAAATTGCTACGTATTTGGTTTCCTGATGAAGGGCTACAACATGACAGCAAGATTAAAATCGTAGTTATTTGGGGAACTCTATGGAGGACTCCTAAGTATGGATGCCAGGCCAAGACACTTGACAACCAGGAACAAGAATATAAAATGCTCCACGGAAACAGCCGCTCCTTGGGACATTTCAAGAGGTGACTGGCACTTTCCCATTGCAATCAGGGACAAAGGTAGGCTTTACACAACTCCCACAGCAGGAGGACTCACCTGTACGCAGAGATTATGGGAGCTGTTTTGAACACTAACACCTGCCATCTATGGAAAAGCCTTTCAACAGGCCCTTATACTTCCTTCTCCTCTCAAGTCTTTGCAAGTTTTCAAGAAAAATGAGCTTTCTGAGCTCCGATCATTGTGGACACGTTTGAACTTGCCATAGAAGTCCCTGTTTTATGAATTCAACTCTGAGAGGCTATTGAATTTCATGAATGATTTACAAATATCATTACATCCAGATAAAATTATCTCCTACATCATTAAAAAAGTGTGCTTGGTTAAAAAGAAACTTTGCCCATGTTTCATATTGAATGTGCCAGGAATGTTTATTAGGGGCAAACATTTCCAAGAAGGTGTAGATCTCCATTAAGTAGCACTGACTGTAAAATGCTGTCTCCAATGGCAGGTGAGTTGCCAACTCATTTGTTAACTGCACCCAAATGTACTGGCCTTTCTGTCATTGTTATTTAGCACCGCTCGTTCAACCATTGTTGTTAGTTGCTGTCTAGTCGGCTCCGACTCATGGTGACCCCATGTATAACAGAACGAAAAGTCGTCCACCCTATTTCTTTGAAAAACCCAAAGGATTTTGCAAACTGATTTGAAAGCAAACTATTCACTTGGTTAGAAAATGCGATCTTTATAGAAGGGCAGTGATAGAAAAAGAGAGAGAGAGAGAGATTTTAAAGCAGTTATCCAAATTATTACAAGACCAGCAGCCCAGGCTTGAACAAAATCACAAGTCATTTACAAGAAATTAGCCTATGGGTAAATAAGAAAGGGAATTAAAAAAATTCTCGATCCATGACTGCTCACTGTGATTCCAGGCATCATCCCCATGAAACTGGGAAGTCAAAGATGGCTGACAGTGTGTTGAACCTGATGACACGATAACAAAAGAAAGGCCATGGGGGTGAGGAGGAAATGCAAATAAGCCAGTTAGGATGACTTAAAATCTGACACCAAGACCACAGAATTATCCACATAAACAGTGAGTTGTATTACAATCCCAAAGGCCCCCATGGCTAATATCAATTGAAAAGTGTTCTTGGATTGTGAGGCATCCAAGTTTATAAGTCCAGTATTTTAAAGCTCATTCTCTTTCTGCTTCCCGAAATGCTTTGCTTTTCATTATCTATAAACCATACATACCTTTCTCTTCTGACCAACGGTGTATTTTAAAATGTTCTTTGCGTTTCTTGTACTTAATTTTAAAAAAGGAGATTTTAGCTCTCATAATGGTGAGTGAAAGAAATAATTTGATCTTCCCTGCAAAAGTGTGAATTAATTCAGTGGTTCTCAACCAGGGGTGACTTTGTCTCCCAGGGGACATTTGGCAATGCCTGGAGATGTTTTTGTTGGTCGAAACTGGCAGGGTGCTAACTGCTATCTAGTGGATAAAGACCAGGGATGCGGCTAAACATCCTAAAATACACAGGAAAACCCCCACTAAAAAGAATGATCTGACCCCAAATGTCACTAGTACCGAGGCTAAGTAAGAAACCCTGGTTTAATTAATGTGGCATCTCATCTGCACGGACCTTTTAGTGGCTTCTGTGCATTTAAGCTAGCCTGAATGGCAACTGAGAGCACGGTAACCAAAAAAAACCCAAACCCGTTGCCGTCCAGTTGATGCCGACTCATAGCAACCCTCTAGGACAGAGTAGAACTGTCCCATAGATTTTCCAAGGAGTGGCTGGCGGATTCCAACTGAGGACCTTTTGGTTAGCAGCCTAAGCTCTTAACCACCGCATCACCAGGGCTCTGAGAGCATGATGGAAGTGTAGAAATATCTTGCAACTCTCTCCTCGAATCACAAAGTCTTGAAGGCTACATGGCATTCTCCTACTTGCACATAAACACACGTATGCCCAGTACAATAAGGAGTCTATAGCTTGCAAGATGTTTCTGTAAGGATACTTATTTTTCATTAGTCTTAGAAACGTTAATAATTTTAAAAAGTTATACAGCGTTTAACTGCTTCTGGAAATACAGTGTTAAGTATTTTATCCACAGGCTAATTTTAAACATTTTTAAAATGCATGCAAGTCTCTTTCTTTAACATCTATTTTCTATTAAGATGCAAATGCGATACCTTTTTACCCGGTGGTACCAAGTTTTGATTTGCTTTGACAAGGTGTGAAAGTGCTTTCTTTATGTTCTTCTCTTTCATGCTTTGCAGCACAGCAGAAGGAAGGAAAGTCTCCAATCCCCATTCTTTTCTGCAATAAAGAGTGCATCTTTAATTTCACATTTTGTGATGATTAGTTATCTAAGACAAAATGGTGCTCTGATGTTTGTTGGAACGAATGAACCCTTGGTAAGGCAGGGAACGCAGACAAGTCCCCAATTAGGGAAGCAACTTTTAATTTACACTAAGAAAACATATTATTTGATCATTAATAAATATGTTTGCATGTAAAAAGAAATATATTCCTCACTCTCCTGAGAGAATGCTAACGAGGCATTTGGGACCAATGGAAATTGAAGAGACAATCGGTTTGTCAAACCTACCTCTGAGTCTCTTATGATTTATACACCTATCTAAGTTTGTATTTCTGACACCAATTTCTCTTCACCCCTTTGTTTATGCCCATTCTCATCTCTCCCTGTTCCTGTGTTTCTGCCCATACACTGTCTTTCTCTCTTCTCTAAAAGGGGAGATGTAACTCCTTTGTGCTACCAAATCATTCTTCTTTCTCCCCCTCCTTCTTCAATGCCTCTTCCCTTTCTTCCCAGCCAGTTCATGTCTGTCTAAGTCCTTTCATCAACATTTCTTGGGACAAATGCTTGGGGATGGTGGTGCTTCTGAAGTGGAGTCAATAGTATGGTTCATGACCCTACAGTATGGCTGGTACTGACAGAGATGCAAACATCACTCATAGGTGTGGCCATATAAGAAAAAAACCAACAAATATGGCTGGGTTGATATATTTTTCCAAGAGTGCCTGTCCCCAGCAATAACTACTATGCTACTATGCTAACAAGGTTACATATTTTGAATTCTAGAAAATCTGTCCTTGTTCATCATGTACCCAACCAATGTCTTCCAAATTATCTTGACCTTCAAGAAGATTCTGGTTATTTCTCCTTTTCCAGGTCCTCTCCAAAGAAGGGCAGGCAGCCGTTCTCCCCCTACTTGACCATTGATGTTCTTCTTCAGTAGTTAAGATGATGTTTTCCACGATCACTATGTTTTCTCTTTCTCCTCACTCATTCTTACGGTCTCTACCCCTCATTTGGCACTCCTCGTGGGCTACTTTGTAATTCTACTTGTATCATCGTTTTAAATCATGACTTCCCATTGCTGTATGTGTTGTCTTTATAACTAGATCATAAGTTCCTCAGTGGTCAGGATGCTAATTTATACATATTAGCATTTTCTATTGCGCTAGTGTCAATACATATACTTAATTAATATCTGTTGAGTAAATAAATTTAGTAATGAGAACAACATCATAGGCCCTGCAAGATTCTTAGTCAAGCTAGTTACCTCTGATAGGGTTTGTGTGTGTGTGTGTAGTAAATATATCTGTAAGAGAACATTTGTTATTTCAACGTTTTTCACATGTACAGTGAGTGACATTAACTTATGTTCATCATATTGTACATCTGATAGGGTTTTGACTGTATCATAGTCAACCTGGTAGAATGTGGGTACAGAGGGTAGGAAGGGAAATGCATTTTAATTGTCAGGTATTTGGCTTGCGTTGCAGGGCCACTTTTTCAAGTGCCAGGATTAAGTAAGTGGTGATTGCTTTAGGGCATTCAATCACGTGCCAATGAAAAGCACGAAGACTGGGAGACAGAGCGAAGGCAGGGCAAACTGCTTTTTCTAAGAAGAGGTGATCTTCCCTGACCAAAGAGGGATACCGATGCTGTTAAATGGGGTATCCAGCAAGAGAAGATATTTGCATCTTCCACACAATGTGCGATTCACAAAGTTTAATTGTATGGCATCCTTTTCCACTAATTCACGGTTCTTTACTGCAAATACCTTCCTTCTGCTTGGAGACTGAGCACACCACTTTTTATACTGCGTTTTGATCGCATAAAAGTTGTCTCAGGCTACACAGACCACTTTCCAAACACAAGTGCTTCAACCAATCACACAAACAATAGGGCAATGTGGAGTCACCTTGCCTGGGTTAGAATCTTGATCCCTCTAGTTAATAGCTGTGTGACTTGGGTAAGTTACTTAATCCTCTTGTGCCTCAGTTTATGCATCTGTAAAACAGAGCTACGATGCTACTTATCTCATAGGGGTGTTGTAAGAACTAAATAGGCCAGTGTCTGAAAAGCACGTAGACCTACACTTAGCTTAGAACCAAGTCCCTTTTGGAATTTAAAAAATGTACACTTCATTTTAAATATGACTCCCATCACAACCACAACTCTCTAAAGGTGGATTCGGTAAGAAATGAATGTAAAAGCCACCTGAAATGAACATGATATTCATAAAATTTGCTTCTGGTTTACAAATACCCCACCACGAACAAGATCGACAGTAAATTCTGGCAGATGGTGCTGAGAGTCAACACTTACTCAATGTATTTGAGAGAGATTTTCTGTGTCTGCTTGGTGGTAACGGTGGCAATGTACATCTGTAACGCTGCCAGCCGCAGGGCAATGTCATATTTCAGCTCTGGCCCAAATCGCTCCTGAACAACGTCGTTGCAGCTCTGTGAAGAGACCAGCAGAGGGCGCAGCAAGTCAAAGAATAGGCTGGTGCCGCGCTGCCTTAGAGGAACAGGTGACAAGCATTTTCCCCAATGTTTCAACCTTCCCTTCAAAGGCAAGGAGGCTAAATGTGGAAATGTTTCCACTCTGCTCCTTGGAACGAGTCAGTATTTAAATGCACGCACAAACACAGGGACCACACAAAACATTTAACATTCATCCACGAGCTGCTGTTTAAATATTTAGCTTTTCATAAAAATAATTAGGAATTTGGGTATAAGATTTGCAAACACAGGTGCCGCAACTGAACACGAACACACAGACTATTGATAGCACGACGTGGCTCCTGCTGTTAGGCTGCTGGGGTTGGACTTCTGGGTTCAAATACCCTTCCTCCACTTCATAGGGATATGACCTTGAGCAAGTCCTTTAATTGTTCTGTGTCTCAGTTTCCTCTTCTGTAAAACAGGGATAATACTGAATGGACTGCCAGGAGAACAAACAAATCTGTTGTGGAAGAAGTACAGCCAGAATGCTCCTTAGAAGAGAGGATAGTGAGATTTCATCTCACGTACCTTGGACATGTTATCATCAGGAGGAACCAGTCCCTGGAGAAGGACATCATACTTGGTAAAGTATAGGCTCAGTGAAAAAGAGGAAGACCCTCAACAAGATGGACTGACACAGTGGCTGCAATAATGGGCTCAAACACAGCAATGATTGTGAGGATGGCGCAGGACCAGGTACGGCTTCGTTCTGTTGTGAATGGGGTCGCTATGAGTCGGAACTGACTTGACGGCACCTAACAACAACAACAACAACAATTCATAGGGTCCGTGCTGAGGATTAAACAAGTTAATAATGTAAAGCCTTTAGAACGCTACCTGATGAGTTGTAAGCACTTGATACATGTTAGTGCTGTCAGCATCAGCATCATTATCCTCCTCCTTCTCCTTCTTCTCCTCCTCCTCGTTGTCATACAGAGAAGCTTCCAGGAGGCAGAATTAGCAAGGCAATGCAGCACAGCAGCCCTGGAGTCGCACCCACCCACTTCAGAGTCCTGGCTTTGCCCGTTGCTACCTGTGTACCCAACCTTAGACCAGTTTACTTTCACTCCTGCAGCCTCAGTTTACTCATCTCTACAATGGGGATTCACATGAACTACCTCACTGGAGTAATGGGAGGACTGGACAAGATGTACATGAAGCGTTGTATCACAGTGCTCGGGACACTCGATAAATGGTAGCTATTGAAACCCTCTGTTCATTCCAATGGCTTCTGCCCCTGCTTCTTCAAATGCGGGGCTTTGAGAGAGTCATTCCTGTCTCGGCCTTAGTTTGTTCATCTGTAAAAGGGTCAGCAAAAAAGAGGAAGACCCTTGACAAGATGAATTGACACAATGGCTGCAACAGTGGGCTTAAACACAGCAATGATTGTGAGGACGGCAGTGTTTCGTTCTGTTGTACATGGGGTATCTAAGAGCCGGAACTGAGTCGACAGCACCTAACGACAACAACAAAAGGGAGACACCTACCTCAGAAGGTTTGTTGTGAGGCTCAACAGAGTAGATAAGGGTGCCTCCAAAAATGTGAAGTCCTTCCTACATGAACACAGGGGTCGGTCTGAGAGTAGTGTTCTCATCCACTCATGGGCACAAAGCTCGGAGCTGAACATGGGCAGGAAGCGTATCCTGTACGTGTGTTTGCTTAGCGTTGGTATGGGAGACTGACTCTCAGGCTACAAAATATGATACTTAGTCCCTCTCTCCCTTTCTTCTTTCTTTTATTCCTTGCCTTGTCCCAAGAAGATTTCAAATGGAAAACTACCTCAGGATTTGTTTGCTTCCTCTCTAAGAGAAGCACGTTTACGATCCCTTCATATGTTGCTTTTACTAAAATGGGAGCACGTGGCTCTGTTTGGCTTCTGCATACAACATTTGTCTTTTGCATCCCAGCATATGTGGTATTGGTGCTGGGCAATGCGTTGTTCTGTATCCACATGCTCTGGGTACATGTCTTTTGGCCCATGGCTTCAGAGTGAAATCACTTTCTCTGCCCTGCTATCCCTAATATGGCCTTTCACATCTGCTTCTGCTTAAAATCTTCAAACTCTCTGGATAGCACAGCATCCCTTTTTGGAAGCGGGTCTGTCACGAGGCAGCAGATGGGGCCGTCTGAGTGAGGGCAACCATTTTGTTTTGCCAGTCTTGGATTTACCAGTTATTTCCCAGTGCCCAGGGTTACCCAGAATGGGGCAACGAGAGGTTGATGGCCCAGACAGGGTCATTTATAAAGTACCATGGAAACCCTGGTGGTGTAGTGGTTAAGAGCTACAGCTGTTAACCGAAGGGTTGGCGGTTCGAATCCACCAGGTGCTCCTTGAAAACCCTATGAGGCAGTTCTACTCTGTCCTATAGGGTCGCTATGAGTTGGAATCAACTCGATGGCAAAGGGTTTGATTTTTCTTGGTGTGAGGAATGGGAGTGAGGAAACCACTCGGCAGTCTGTCAGGCCTATAGCAGGCAGTTGAGAAATCACTTTTGTGAGAAATCGTTTTCTGATAAATCACTTTCTTCTATGACTGCTATTGCAGGGTGGATTTGAGAGAGAATTTTAGCAGAGAATTTACAGGCAAAAGCTCTATCTTTGATTCTAGGTTCTGATACATACTAATCAAGTGGCCTTGGACATGGCATTTCATCTGAGTTTCAGTTTCCTCGTCTGAAAAACAGGATAGCAAGAACTCACAAGGTTGCTGTGACACCCGGAAGGATGTTTCATCTCATGGCCTGTGCTTTCTAAAGGTGAGTCATCACTGTCATTTCTCCTAGGAGTTGTGGCTGGGACAGTTTTTCCCCATCCCTGTTATACCCTGTACTTAACCAGACTTCTGGATGAAATTTTTGACAAGGTGATGAGTCAGCTAATTACATTATATAATTAGTTCAGGCTGATCCTGGAGAGTTATTGTGAAGTCTGAATTATATATATATATTTGTAGTATTAATCGTGCTTTTATTACCCTCAAGTACATTTCTTTTAAAATACAGTTACACAAACCAATGGCAGTCATTGTTTTGCTAAACAGACATCCCAGCAGGATCCTCTTTAAGCCTGGAGACAGCTAACTTACAATGAACATGTTCCATGTTAAAAAGGAAACCAATACTACTGAAGTGTTTGAAAACATTTTGTAGCCTCTTAGGTATTATCCTGTCTGCTCATTGGCATAACAATCTCTTAACAGATAGTGGAAAGGTTGATGTCCACACAGCCCATTCAAATTATGAATGAGGACAGTCTGGGTTACTAGGATTTACTGCTAAATATGTTAAAATCTGTGAAATACCTCATGGTCCATTAATGACATGGAGGATAGTACATGTTATCACTCTTGAAACTGGTTTTCATCTTCATGGTTCACCTCGTCAATGGCTACTGTCCTCATAAGAAGCCCAGCAGAGTCAACTGATTTTTGTCTTTGTAATGTGATATATATTGCTTCTCCTTACTCTTTTGTTCTCTTAGCTTATTACTTTTATTGCATCTTTTTAGCATCTTAAAAGCAACATGAGCACACAGGCACTATTTGGAGATCTGTAGACTTATATTATTGGTTATCCTTTATAATGTTATTTTAGACATACCGCATACTCTGTGATAGAAGGCATTTCGAAGTAGAAAGCCCGAGGCAAAGAAATTCTCATTTCATCTCGCAGTGGACCGCTACTAGTGGTGGATATAGAAGATGACAGTAGCTTTATTTTGGTCTCTGTTGCCCACCATCCATGGCCTTCCATTCCCCCCACCTCCCCGCTACTCCCTGAGGAGGTGGCTATTCTATCTGCCGTGCAACTCCCAAGGTGGGGGAAGCAGAAATATCATCAGTCTTCTTCTGCTAGTCCCTGGGGAAGATCCCCAGACAGGCTTTTCTATCCTGAAAACAGTCTCTCAGGTATAAAAGATGTGTCTTTTGGATAAGAGAGATCTCTATAAACTACATTAGCCTGGAACAATACACCTCAAACAGTGCCGCGCTTAGCAGTACTCCTTGTGTACTTTAGAGGTCACCCCTCCCCAAGACAAACACAACCTCACTCTTAAAATTGCAAAGGACTTGAGATGTTTCAAACAGAAGCAGAGTGAAATGGTTTTAAAGTATCATCCTGTTAAAGGGACGGGCATATAATTATAGAGAACGGTAGCTGAAAGCATCTCACAGTCTCCAGTCACACGCTGACTGACACCTGTAACTATTTGCAGCTACCAAGCTAATCAGCACAGCAGACAGTCTGAGCTGCAGTGGAAAGCCTTGGGTTGGTTCTGGGCCGAATGTGGGGAGCACACAGCAATGCATCAGCCGCGAATCAGGCTACTAGTGTCATACCTTCACATCTGGGTTACGTGGCCTTTTGGAGAACGGGAGATACTGTAGACAAGTGAGGGGCCCAGGTGGCCAAAGTCGAACACTTTAGGAACCCAAATCATGACAGTTTCACAGTTCTTGATGGAAAACTTTCTAAAGAGTACATTTCTTTACTTGCTAAGCAAGGTGTACTGAAGAGGTTTTGCCTTTTTGTGAGGACTCAGGGCGATCTTCATGAACATTTGTCATCCTAAAAAAAACTGAGCTGTAAATACCACGGTCTCTTCAGAAGTTTAGCCAGCTTTCCTTGAGTGCCCGCATCTTCTGGAATGTTCTAGGAGGTTCTGGTTTCTTCTTATTAGACTAAATTTCTGTTTTCCAGGGCTTTTTGACGCTTTAATTTATATTATCGTTCCTAACCTCTCACATCTCGTCTGCATCTCTGTTCTATCTACTTTCTTTACCCACCCCACTTTTTAGAGATTATGAAAGCTTTCAAAGATACCAGAAAATATTGAAAATAGTAAAACAAATATCAGAGTATTAACTACACAGAGTTAACAAATGTTGCTTTTGTCTTTTTCCTATTTCTTTGTTTTTTCTTTCTTATGTCCAGCCAAAAAGAGCATGCCATCTCTTTTTTGTTTTGGCCTCACTTTTGTCTTTTCCCTTTCTTTTTGTAGGGGGAGGTTACATTTAAGTTTACAACCTTTCTGAGTAGTTCTAATGCTAGCTGTCTAAGTATTAGGTAAATGGGCTCTTACTGTTATACTGGAAATTTCAGTGAGGGTAATGAGAAGTGGCTTTAGAAAAATATGGGAACATCTCCTAAAGATCAAATTGGATAAATTCCGTTTGAGACAAACTCTGCCAAATACTCATTCCTGGAAGCCTCCATTTCTGAGAATTATATCCCAGAATCAGATATAGATGTAGTCTGCTAAGTCTTACCTTCTTATCTCCTTGAAATGAATAATTCCAGCATAACAATATCACAATATTTCAGAACAATCTAAGCACAAATAAATAAATGAATGAATAAGTAAATAAAGGAGAGGGAAAACTTGATCTGACAGTTGAATGCTAATTAATAAATGGAGAAGAAATCATGGAATTAGAAAAATCATTTTTTAGCCATCACAATAATAATGGATTTAGGCAAGAATCATCTATGAACATGAAAACCAGTGGGTGAAAGTTTGATGAGATGCAAGATAATGAGAAAGATGCCATGTGACTCTTCACAAATTACATATTAATTATAAATGCAAATGTAGTAACTTTAGAATGGAGACATTTGGAGGAGACCCCCTTAACCAAGGGTTAAAGTTAACTTTGTCATTAAGGGACAAACTGACATCATGTGCCTCCTGATGTGATGCGCAGAGGAGGACACAAAATCACCCATGTCGTTCTCCTGCCAAAACTGCATCATCTCAGTCTAATCATGAGGAAACATCAGAGGAACTCAAACTGAGAGACTTCTACAAAACAACTGATCAGTGCTCCGCAGAACTGTCATGGTCACGAAAGTCAAAGAAAGGCTGAGGAATGTTCTAGAAGACTAAGGAGACTTGACAACTAAATGCAAGCTGAGATCTTGGAGTGGATCTTGTTCTAGAACAAAACTGATACAAAGAACATTTTGGGGACAATTGGCAACATTTGGATATGGACTGCAGAGCAGATAATGGTAATCCATCAAGGTTGACGTCCCTGATTTTGTTCATTGCACAAAGGTTATATAAAAAATGCCCTTGTTATTAGGAGATACACACTGAAGTATTTATGGGTAAAGGGGCAGGGTTTGTGTAATTGACTTTCATGTGGTTCAGAAAAAAAATATATATATATACATGGACTATATATATACATATATATATAATGCGTGTGTGGGAGAGAACTTTTGCACACACTAAACATAAAGTAAATGTGGTTAAACAGGTGACAAGTTCTTCTAACACTCCTGCAAAGTTTTTGTAAGCCTGAGATTATTTCAAAATTAAAAGAGCACCACAGAACCACCTTGTAATATCTTAAGCTTGAGTGACAAAGAGAAAGAAGACCCCGGGGTTAAAGAATTCAGGAAAAAAAAAAAAACCAAAGTTAATCTGCCCCACATTAAATATAAAACATGCCAAAATTTTCACATACCTGAACATAGAGATACTCGAAAGCGACTGGGTCTCTCCTTAAAAGGTCAATTGGGTCCTTTGGGACAAAGCTAATTCGGAAAAGACACCTCATCTTGTGGGAGCTGGGCCTCTGTGTCACCTAGACCAATCAGACAAGAACCCTTCAGTGCTGACTGAGGAATGGCGGAGGGACACAGAAGCAAAGGCAACTTCCTTCAGACACCGGGCACTGGCGGTTCTTTGAGTATTTACCACAGATACTCATTCTCTGAAAGCTGCCCATACCTTGTGACTTAGGCTGGGCTCCCCTGAAGCAGACCCTGTGACAAGGGTTTGTGTATAAGGGGTTTATTGCTCACAGGAGAGGCCAGTAAGGGGCAGGGGAAGCAGGTCTGGGAAGGAGAAGAAACCAAGCAAGGAGGTGACTCAGGGGAGCCCAGCAGAGGCTAGTCATGGCCTGATCCTGCAGGGGACTCTGAAGCCTAAGTTACACCACACAGCTGCCGAGACCTGAGCCAAAAGAGCACTCATCAGGCATTGGATTAGGGTTATCCCTCCCCCCCCCAAATCAAAACCATTGCTGTTGAGTTGATTTTGACTCACAGTGACCCCATGTACTACAGAGTAGAACTGCTCCATAGGGTTTTCTTGGCTGTGATCTTATGGAAGCAGATCACCAGGCCTTTCGCCTGTGGCACCACCGGGTGTGGGTTTGAACTGCCAACCTTTAGGTTAGTAGATAAACACAAACCACTTAGGGCTGTCCCAGGGGACATGGATGTCCAGGTGTGGGCAAATGGGCTCCAGTTGCCTGAGGGCAGGCTTCTAAGAAGATCTATAGGTGCTGCTGTTGGAAGTGCGAGCTTGACCAAAGTCAAGGTGAGGGGAGTGAGGGAGCACATAAAAGGGATCCAAGGGGAGAGCACAGCACTGTGTCACACTGCTGTGTTTCTTCTAAATCAGACTCCAGACTGTAGTAATGGAAGAGCGGTCGTGCAGCCCTTGGATGACATGTCATTGGAAAGGAGGAAGGCAGAAACTTTGGCCCATGCGCTACATCTGGGGTCCACAAGTTTCCAGACTACCCCAAACGCCTGATATAATGGTGTGACAATGGTAACTTTCAAAGTATACAAAGGCACTTCAATGACACCACAGGTTGGCAACTAATCAATGCTGAGTGGAATGCTAAATTCACAGTGAAATAAGAGAAGTACCAAACACACCCACTTTGTACCGTGTGCCACACAAAATACACAAATTAGTTTTGGGAAATAAATTAATGTAATATGAAACAATGCTTGAGACTCATTAGAAATGGTAGTCAACAGTCTCTAAAAAAGAAATAATTTCTTGGAAACTCTAAGTATTATGTAAATAGACCATGGTATTTTCTAGACAGAAGTTTAGTATCAAGCCATGAGAAATTCAGGTAGAGTTGCTGAAAAATCCCTTTGGGAGTTTTCATCAGAATTAAATGCTTTAAAATGACTTTTGTTATTGGACAAATTATAACTTCTTATACTGACTGACTGCCCCTTTCCATCATGCCTATAAATAGTCTCTTGATTGAATTTTTTATAAGCATTGATTTCAAAGGCATACAGCTGGTTTGTTTCAGGACATTTAAATCATTTTTCTTTTCTAGAGATAATACTTGAGGTTTAGCAATTTGATTTTGGTCTTGATTCTAAAAAAGTCTCTCCTAGGTCCGCAGAACTGGACTAAACCAAAAGCAAAGAAATTTCCTGAATGAACCGAATGCTTTGAAGGCCAGCATAGCAGGGGGCGGGGGTTTGGGGACCATGGTTTCAGGGGACATCTAGGTCAATTGCATAATAAAATCTATTAAAAAAACATTTTGCATCCCACTTTGGAGAGTGGGGTCTGGGGTCTTAAACACTAGCAAGCGTCCATCTAAAATGCAACAATTGGTCCCAACCCACCTGGACCGAAGGAGAATGAAGAACACCAAGGACACAAGGTAATTATGAGCCCAAGAGACAGAAGGGGCCACAAACTAGAGACTACATCAGCCTGAGACCAGAAGAACTAGATGTTGGTCGGCTACAACCAATGACCGCCCTGACAAGGAACACAACAGAGAGTCCCTGAGGGAGCAAGAGAGCAGTGGGATGCAGACCCCACATTCTCCTAAAAAGACCAGACTTAATGGTCTGACTGAGACTAGAAGGACCCCAGAGGTCATGGCCCCCAGACCTTCTGTTAGCCCAAGACAGGAACCACTCCCAAAGCCAACTCTTCAGACAGGGATTGGATTGGACAATGGGATAGAAAAAGATTCTGGTGAAGAATGAGCTTCTTGGATCAAGTAGACACTTGAGACTACATTGGCATCTCCTGTCTGGCAGGGAGATGTGAAGGCCAAGGGGGACAGAAGCTGGCTGAATGGACATGGGGAATACAGGGTGGAGAGAAGGAGTGTGCTGTCTCATTAGGAGGAGTGCAACTAGGAGTAGCTATATACACCTATAGCAAGGTGTCTATAAGGTTTTGTATGAGAGACTGACTTGATTTGTAAACTTTCACTTAAAGCACAATTAAAAAAAAAGTCTCTCCTAAGGAGGGTAAGGGGAGAATCACTGTTTAAGATCTTTTGTTTCCTTCTAACATTTTAGAAGAGATTTAAACATTCAAAATCAATCTGGAATGAGAAGGTATGGTTACCTAGCACCAGAAGAGACTTTTAAAGAATTTTTATCCAACTATATCAGCATGAGGCTTTCCCATAAGTACTGCCATAGATGGAAGTTCAGAGGGAAAGCATAGCCAGAAATATCAAAAGCTTGTGAAATTCTATTACATTAAATAATAAAAAAAAAACCCAGTGCTGTTGAGTCGATTCTGACTCATAGTGACCCTATAGGACAGAGTAGAACTGCCTCATAGAGTTTCCAAGGAGTGCCTGGTGGATTCGAACTGCCGACCCTTTGGTTAGCAGCCGTAGCACTTAGCCACTACGCCACCGGCGTTTCCACATTAAATATAGGTTGGGGTTTTCTTAGGTTCATATTGACCAATGTTGGTGCTCCACTCATGTCTCCTTGGTGTTTATAACTACAAGTTGAAGGTTATTTACTGCAAAGACGTGTCATTGTCTGCCAGCACAATGCAGATCTGAATAGTCGGGGAGTAACTGTCCTTGGCCACCACCTGTCAGTTTGCTGTAGTGTAGTGACTTACATGTTGCTGTGATACTGGAAGCTATGGGACCAGTATTTCAAATGCCAGCAGGGTCACCCATGGTGGACAGGTTTCAGTGGAGCTTCTAGACTAGGAAAAAAGGCCTGAAAGTCAGCCAATGAAAACCCTACGGATTGCAACAGAATATTGTCCAATGTAGTGCTGGAAGATGAGAGCCCTGGTTGGAAGGCGCTACAACAGACACAACAATGGACTCAAACATACTGACCATCATGAAGATGGTGCAGGAGGGGGCAACGTTCCCTTCTGCTGTACATGGGGTTGCCATTGAGTGGGAGCTGATTCAATGGCAACTAACAACTGCCCTTGGGAATAGCCCACAACCAATCATGGACAGCCTTTTGGTGGATGAATGCCTCAGCTCCCTCATGCCTGGCTTGGTTGGGATAGCTCTGAGGTGTGTTCTACACTGTCTCCCACTGTTCCCAAGTAGGATGGAATTCCAGCTGCCCACAGTGGAAACTGGCTTGACAGCACATTCTTTATTGGCTTCCCAATTTTTCCCACCTCCCTTTCCAATGCCCCTGTTGGTGTTTCCCAATATCTCCTCCCAAATGAACCACTTGCATTTAAATCCTTGTCTCAAGGTCCACCTCAAGGGAAACTTAGATCGAGACGCCTTTCACCCGAGGGTTTCTATATATCAGGGGTTTTTCCCCTGTAATGAACCACAAAGCAGCCATGGTGGCACAGTGGTTAAGTGCTTGGCTGCTAACCAAAAGGCTGGTGGTTTGAACCCACCAGCCGCTCCTTGGAAACACTATGGGGCAGCTCTGCTCTGTCCTATAGGGTTGGTATGAGTTGAAATCAACTTTACAGCAAAGGGTTTCATTTTTTTTTTCAATGAAGCATAAAATAAGTCATCTACTTCCAAGCATATTTTGGCATAGGTTAAAATAATAATCATTAGAAGTGATTAAAAATATGTATAAACCAAAAAAACAAACCAGTTGCCATCAAGTTGATTCCAACTTATGGTGACCCCAAGTATTTCAGAGTAGAACTGTGCTCCGTAAGGTTTCCAATGGTTGTGAGCTTTTGGAAGATCACCAGGCCTTTCTTCCATGGCACCTCTGGGTGGATTCGAACCACCAACCTTTTAGTTAGTAGCCGAATGCTTAACCATTCGTGATACCCAGGGACACTGAACATATGTATAGGTTGATTTAAACCTGAGAGAAATAATAGGTCCAATTCAGAGGAATAGAAATCAACACAAATGACCACTTTCTAACTCATTCATTACACTGAGTTGGAGCAAGAGCATTGGGATACCTGATGTGTGGGACACTACCTTTTAATTATAGACAACCAAGAAGCACTTTGGTGTGATGACACTTTCTGCCACTCCATGTGATGGTGGTATCTTGACTCCCACCCTTACCTCCTGGTGTTCCCTCGTGGCCCCTCCTTAAAGTTCCCTCATCCTGAACTCTCCTACCTGTAAGGAATTTGTTGAAATCCCAACAAAGATTCTGCTTATGTGGAGTCACAAGGAAACTCACGGGGTGGGGAGGGCTGTGCTGAATTCAGCAGCCAAGCAGCCTGCTTGCCTCCCCAGGAAACAGATGGGGGTGGCATCTTGGTAACAAGGAACTGGGACACATTGGTAGATCACATATTTCCAGTGGGCAGGACTGGGGCAGGGAGTTTAGGCTTCCAAAAATAGTCTTAGTATGTACCCAGAATATAAAACAACTAGATACGATTTCAGCTTAATTTAAATAATCTCAAACCGTTTCTTTGTAATGGTTTCAAGAGATCAATATTTAAACCAGGCGAACAAGTCACTGCAAGAACAGAAAATATAACTCTCCAGAGCCACATTCCCAGTGAGTAGCTGCCAAATCTCTGAATGACAAACGTGTTTATGAGACCAACTGCCAAGCTATGAAAGATGGACTAAATGGGAAACATCACCTTGAGGTGTAAAACCCTTTTATGGATTCTGGTGCTTCCTTTGGTGGGGATACAGGCATGCAGTTAACTCAGTTAAAGATTAGAAGATGGGGGAATTCTGGGGTGGGATGACCTCTGCTCTTGCTAGCAGCGCATCATTTGAGAGTACAATTTCACAGACCTGAGTTAGGGTCTCCTGTTCATGAAGCAAAAGCAGCTTGGTCCCGGCCCCTTCTGTCCTCTGCTCCAGCATGAGGGAGAAGTGTTCGATGCCCTTGATGGAGAGCTTCTCTTGAAGGGTTAAGATGACATCCTTACAGAGGAAACATTGACAAGATGTGATCAGAATCAAGGTGGCCCTCTTGTGGAGTCTACTGACCGAAAAGTATAGCACATGAAGGTTTCCAATGTTTAAATTTTATATCTTTGTTTGATTCTGAACCTTGATGCTCTGAAGATCCAAAAAGATTCAGAAATGAGATCTTCCTTCCCTTGCCCTTTTCCTGGCCTCCCTCACCACTCAAAATCTTTATGGACTTCAGGAACAGGAGGCAACGGGGTAAATAGTTGGAGGTGGAGCTTACCTATCACTTAAGGTCCCACATTAGAAAGGTTACAATAGGTCGTGTAGTGTAGCTAGTTCAATTCTCCTTTCTTCTAAACAGGTTGGCACTCAAACCAGCTCTGAAAGAGTCTACTTGAAGGATTGGTAAACTACAGCCCCGGGCCAAACACAGTCCATCACTTGTTTTTGTAAATAAAGTTTTATTGAACGTAGTCACACTCATTTGTTCACTGATTGTCTATGTCTGCTTTCATGTTCCAACAGCAGAGTTGAGTAGTTGCAACAGAGACTATATAACCCACAAAGTCTAAAGTATTTACTAATCTGGTCCTTTACAGAAAATGTTTGCTGACCCCTGGTCTACCTTCTGTAAGAGAAGTATGGTACTGGTTAAAAACATGGACTCTGGGAAGAGAATACCTGATTTCTAATCCCAGCTCTACTGCTTATTAGGAGTACAGCTTTGGGCAAATTATTTAACCTCTCCAAAAAAAAAAATTTTTTTTTTTATACCTTGGTTTCCCCTTTGGTAAACTTGGGATAATAATAATCCCTGAGTCAGAATGGACATAAGGATTAGATGAGTGACTACAGAGAAAGCATTCATTACAACACTCTTTTGGCCCAGAGTTAGGACACCATAACAATACACATTAGCTTTTCTCTTAAATCTCTGAGGAACCTGGAATGAGTCCACAATCTCTTGCACGATTAAATATTTATGACCGGAAAGTTGTTTTACATACACACACACACTATAATGCAAAACTAATCTCCTCAACCTTTACTTTTTTCAGGGACTTGAAAATTAGTAACTGATCCTTCAGGCTTCTTCAAGATTGTTTATGTTGGGATGCTAACAAATATTAGAAGAGTGGTTCTCAACTGGAGGCAATTTTGCTACACAGTGACATTCGGTAATTTCTGGAGACATTTTTGGTTGTCACAACTCGGGGAAGGGGTGCTACTGGCAACTAGTGGGTGGAGACCAGGGATGCCGCTAAACATCCCACAGTGCAGAGGACAAACCCCCACAGTGCAGAGGACAAACCCCCACAGTGCAGAGGACAAACCCCCACAGCTAAGAATGATCCAGCCCCAAATGCCAACAAGGCCGAGGTGGAGAAACCCTGCCATACAGTTTTCTTTTGCTGATTACTCTAATATTTTGATTCTTCTCTGTGGACCTCTTCCAATTTCTTCAGGCCCCATTAAACCCCTCCCCAAAATCACTCAGCATAAATGCTTTCACTGTGTTGAATTAAAAAAAAAATTCTTTGCTTCACAGTTTTTGCTCAAGGCCCAGGGAAGAGAAAATGGGGCCAGTCTTTTGTGTGGCAATATGCACTTTATAAAACATTCTCCAGCATCACCAGGGAGGACACCGGAAAATCAACAGCAGTAGTTTTTCTTTGTTTTGACTCCGTAGTAGGAATCTGGGCAATTTTTATTAAACACAGCTTTCTCATAACTATACTGTTGTCATTTTACACCTCCCCTCCTGTGTCTAGTGTGATAATTGGCTGTTAGGGTACCAGATAGGATCACTTTAATTGATCTGAACCCTTTGCATTGCTCCCTGTCATCGCATTGCCATCTGCAATCCTCAGGGACATCAAACTTAAGTCTAGTGTGGGTTCCTAGCATAAAGAGTACACAGGAATTAATGAAGGGCTCTCTTTTAAACTTAGATTTATTTCTGTTAGGAAATGTGTTCAACAGAATTTCAAATTCTCATGGATTCCAGACTTTCTGGAGCCACTGAGGCTGCATAAACCCCCTAAACTATTGCCTTGAGATAATCTTTAAACCTTAAGCCAAAATATCCCCTGAAGTCTTCTTTAAACCAAATGATAATTTTTTTTTTTAATGATAGTTTAGCTTAATTAGAAAAGAATGTCTGCCTTGAGCATTGTGCTCTTTTAAAGAACTATCTATATGGGATCAAGCTGACAACAGTAACTTGAAAGGTTAGATGGGAAGTTTAGGGGGCAGTGAGTCCATGTAAACGGTGGAGGCAGGGATGGATTACCCAATAAGCGAGGTGCACACAGAGTTACTTGTGCTTATTCACTAATCTGTAGTGTACAATTTCACCTGTTTTTCACATCAAAGGTGTAAATAAACACAAGTAAGCCTGTGTATACCTTGCTTACTTGTTACTCTGCCCTGGGAGGAGTAATTGGGAAAAAGAGGTTCAGAACGGTTTCACAACTTGAAGAATGTAATGAATGCCACTGAATTGTACGTGTAGAAATTGTTGGATTGGTGCATGTTTTGCTTTGTGTGTTTTCAACAAGAACAACAAAAATAAATTATTTAGAAAAGAAAAAAATATGTTCAAGTTTCAAGCTACATTTTCAGGTCAGGTAAGAAGTCCAACAGCAAGGAGCTTTCCTGACCAGCAAGCAACACAGAGCCAGGTGACAGTGTAAGAACCAAAAACAAAAAACAAACCCAAACCCATTGCCATCGAGTCAATTCTGACTCATAGCAACCCTGTAGGACAGAGTTGAACTGGCCCATAGGGTTTCCAGGAAGCACCTGGTGGATTCAAACCGCCGATCTTTTGGTTAGTAGCCAAACTCTTAACCATTACACCACCAGGGTTTCCATACTATGTAGTTCTGTGGGTTAGTTCAGAGCCCTGGTGGCACGGTGGTTAAGAGCTATGGCTGCCAACCAAGAGGTCAGCAGTTCAAATCCACCAGCCACTCCTTAGAAACACTATGGGGCAGTTCTACTCTGTCCTATAGGGTCACTATGAGTCAGAATCGACTGGATGGTAATGGGTTTGGTTTTCAGTTTTGGTGGGTTAGTTCAGGAGTCGGTAAACTATGGCCCTCAGGACAAATCTGGCCATGCCCACCGTTTACATATCATCTATGGCTGCTTTCATGATACAACAACAGAGTTCCAGTAGAGACCGTATGGCCTGCAAAGCCTAAATATTTACTATCTGGCCTCTTACAGAAAAAATTTGCTGCTTTCTGAGTTAGTTGGTCAATAATTGGTTTAACACCTCACCATAAATTGATATTGAGTAGAAAAAAAAGGAAAGGACTTTTTCAGTCATCACCATGTAGAATCAGTAGTCTTGTAGGAGGGAAGTTAATATTTCATCTAGAATGACTTAAATGATCCATTATCTATCTACTTATATTGTCTAATTTAGGACATTTAAAGCAATTCAAAACAAACTGCTTGTTGGTATCATGACAATAAGAATGTACAGCCAAAGGGCCTTTGTAGAAATGCTATGCTGATTAATTTTTAAAAACTGAGAACTGGGGGTTGATCATTCGTAGCCATTTTTAACACAGAGTCAAACATTCTCTTGAGAGATTATGGTAGAGATCATCACAAGGTACTTTTTTTTCCCTCCACAAAATCTTTTTTACTGTGCCATTTGAAAAAACCCTATGTTAGGTTGATGGGGCGTTAGGGAACAATCCATTCCTGAACACACTTTTGTCTAATGAAAAAGAGAATCCACACTCTTTTTTCCCAGGGAGGGAGCAGAGGGAAAAGAAACCCATCTGCTTGGACTCAATATGCATTATGTCAAACTCAGCTGTGGCTCGGGACAACTACAATTGCTTTGTGACTCTTCCTTCCCACCTTCCTCCTCAGAAGTCTGCCTCATTTCTGCCTTTTTCTACATTGTTTCCATGAAATTGGTTATGGCCATTAAAAGTGTTATCTTTACGTTATTCTTTCCTTTGTTTTTGCTGGACACCAAAGTAGCAGCTATTCAATTAACAGCTAACGTCTTAATCTTCCTGGTGGCTGACTTTGCTGAGAAATCATGCTGGTTTTGGGCAGGGTGCCAAGGCTTCTTGGTGATAGTCACACTATTTTAATTAATCTGCAGGCACATTAATATGACTGGCCCTAGTGTTTCTTCGCTGATAGCATATTACAGTAAAACCTTCGAAAGCTGGAACCTGTGTAAGGGGGAAACCTGTCAGAGAAGCGAGATCCTGAAAAACAAGGCAGTCCCGTCGAGTTCCGGCTTTCACAGGTTTCACTGTATGTTGTTCCGCAACATCAAAAAACAAAGAGCAGAACCGTCTCAGTTTAAGCTTTATTGTTTTGGGTTGTTTTTAAGTATTAGTACGCTACCTTATATGGAAGCAACCAGCAAAATCTCAGAAAAAATGGACAGTTCTGGAGGAAGGTCCTGCCACACGCAGTACCTGGCGCCCCTCTGCTTATGGAGCTTATCAACTCATCTTACCTTTATGGAGGTGCTGCAGTCAAAACGGAATGATTTGGTCTGCCCATTTTCCAGATAGACTTTCAAAACATTTGGCATAAAAAGAAGTGAATTGTCCTTAACAGTTTCCTGTTTAACAAAAGAAGGGGGAAGAGTGTAAGTCAGTCAAATGGGAATTCTGCTCTTTGCTGTAGCACCTCAGGTCTCCAGTTATTCTAATTAGGGCGTAAAAAAAAAAAAAAAAACAATCGAACTCTCTATGGCCAGTCACAGTGTCCCTTTAGTGATATCTGAGTTAAGTTGTTCATGGCACAAATTATTATTTTCTAGCTACAAATGGCTCAGCCGATTCAAATAAAAGACATTAAAAAAGACATTAGCACGTCAGAAAATCAGATGAGCTTTTCTTTTTTTTTAAACTCAAGATTCCCCAGTGGTAAACCCGTTTACAGAAATAATTCCTTTGTAATTAAGCCACAATATTTGGAGCTACTAGCCCTGACGTTAGCAGAGCAGGGTGTCTTGAATAGAGGGAGGCCTGGCAAGGATGACATTTGATGGCAGGTCTGTTGGTACCCAGCAGTGGTTGTGGCAGCAAACTACAGGTCTTAACCAGCTTGAAGTGTCAACTTCTTAAGTGAAACTATTTTTAACCGATTTAGACATGTTCTTTGAACTCAAAGGGAAAATATAAGGAACGGGTATGTGTGTTACAATAGAATAGAACATTATGCCTATGACAAACAGTCCATGATTTAGAAATAACACACATACACACAAACACAAAGAGATGCCAGCTTGAAACAATCAAAAGCAAACAATAGAAACACATTCCTTTGAATTCTCTCTCTTCAATTGGAAGTCATGAGAGATGGGAGTCCCTAGGTGGTAAACCAAAACCAAAACCCACTGCCGTCAAGTCGATTCCGACTCATAGCAACCCTATAGGACAGAGTAGAACTGCCCCATAGAGTTTCCAAGGAGTGCCTGATGGGTTTGAACTACTGACCTCTTGGTTAGCAGCCGTAGCACTTAACCACTACGCCACCAGGGTTTCCCCCTAGGTGGTACAAATGGTTAATATGCTTGACTGCTAACTGAAAGGTTGGAGGTTGGAGTCCACCTAGAGGCACGTTGGAAGAAAGGTCTGGCAATCTACTTCTGAAAACCAGCCATTGAAAAATCATATGGAGCACAATTCTACTGACACACATGGGGTCACCACGAGTCAGAGTTGACTGAAGGACAACCGGATTAGTGAGAGATGCGAGAGTTGAAAGGGCAGAGAAAGAGGGCACATTTAAACGAGGTTCATGGATCCTTGGAGTGAACTGCTATTCACATATAACCAAAAAACCAAACTCGTTGCCGTCAAGTAGATTCCGACTCATAGCAACCCTATAGGATAGGGTAGAAATGCCCCATAGAGTTTTCAAGGAGCACCTGGTGGATTCGAACCGCCGACCTTTTGATTAGCAGCCGTAGGACTTAACCACTACGCCACCAGGGTTTCCCTATTCATATATAGTTGGCCACAAAGGAGTCAAAGGAAACTCAATGATCATGAAACTCTACACCCCTTGTTTTACAGGTGAGGAAACTGAAGTTACAAGAGTATCGGAGATTTGCCAGCATCTTGTAGACAGTCCTTGAGATTTCCATTCCACGTCTTTCTGTAACAAGCTCCTTCCCTAAGTCTTTCTCTGATTTTCCTCCCCCTCCTTTCCACTCCTGTGGATTTCCCACTTGACTTTCCTACTACCCAATTCATTGAGTAAGTCTGGATCCCAGTCCAGAAGAAATGGCACACAATGACTTAGGAGAGCAAAAGAAGACTGGAAATGAAGATGGTCCCAAAGGTTGAGGAGCAAATTTCCTGCCAGACACAGGCCTGCGGCGAAGCTGTGACTCCTGTTGTTGTGCAGTCAATTCCAGCACATAGCGACAATTTAAAACAGAGTAGAACTGCCCCGTGGCGGTTCCAAGGCCGTAAATCTTTACGGAAGCAGACTGTCACATCTTTCTCCCCCAGGGCAGCTGGTGGGTTCCAACCAACTACCTTCTGGTTAGCAGCAGAGCACTTAACCCCTGTGCCATCAGGGTTCCTTTACCCTGAACAGGCCCTGCTATATTCAGGAATGAACTGAAACTGCCACAGCAGCTTGTAGAATCCTGTTCTCTCTAAAGATGCATAGACTTCCTGACCACTCCATCTTATCCTGGGAAGCTCCAGGAAGAACAGGAAAGGTAAGTTTCAGATGAGCTTCTGTGATATACTGATGCTCAAGGCAAGCTTCCTCTGTGACTGGGACCTTCCAGCCTTAAGCTCAGATAGTCAATCTTCTTGCGAATCATTGGTAATTCTGTGTCCAGAATGCTGGAGATCTACTGAGCTGAGCAGGACAGATCATGATGTGAAAGAGGCACTAAGCAGTGTGTAGGGTGGGAGATGGCGATTGAGAGCACAAGACTGTGACTAAAATCCTCACGGGGAAGTGTAGTGACATCCTCGGGCCTTGGTCCATAAAGTTTATAATCGTTTAACAAATTGGCCTGTTAATTCCCTGGAGGCCTAGTGGGGCAGACCCAGGACAGTAAGTTTTGGCTAGAAGACACTCGGACCATGAGTGGGTGAACTGTGGGTTGAACCGTGATCCCCAAAAGGTATGGTGAAGGCCTTACCCCCAGTACCTGGGAATGTGCCCTTATGTGGAAATAGGGTCTTTGTAGATGTTATCAGTTAACATGAGGTCATACAGGAGTACCCCCATTGCCGTTGAGCTGATTCCAACTCATAGCAACCCTATAGGACAGAGTAGAACTGCCCCATAGTTTCCAAGGAGCGCCTGGTGGATTTGAACTGTCGACCTTTTTGATTAGCAGCTGTAGCACTTAACCACTATGCCACCAGGGTTTCCACACAGGAGTAGGGTGGGCCCTAATCCAATATGTCCAGTGTCCTTATGGAAAAAGAAGAGGCATAGAGAGAGACACTGAGGGAGAGCTCCATGTGAGATGGAGGCAGGGATTGGGGTTGTGCTGCCACAAGCCAAGGAACACCTGGGGCTACCAGAAGCTGGAAGAGACAAGGAAGGATCTCCCCCTAGAGCTGTCGGAGAGAGCATGGCCATTCCTACAACCTGAATTCAGACTTCTAGTCTCCAGGACTGGGAGACAATAAATTTCTGTTGTTTAAAGTCACTCAGGAAACGAATACAATGGGCAAGCCCACATCTTCAAATCCAAATCCAGGTCCAATCCCAGCACAGAGTTTTTGATCCATAATGAGCTTATCAAGGATGAGATTTTATCCGTAGGAGTTTATTTAAAAAACAACAACAACAAAACTGGGCATTTCAGGGAGCCAAAAAACATTGGTGTCC
Source organism: Elephas maximus indicus (assembly GCF_024166365.1). Classification (NCBI taxonomy): domain Eukaryota; kingdom Metazoa; phylum Chordata; class Mammalia; order Proboscidea; family Elephantidae; genus Elephas; species Elephas maximus. The sequence goes on from NC_064846.1 coordinate 167,255,419, forward strand.
TAGGTGAAAGCTTTCCAGAAGCGAAAAAACACTAGGCTATCATTGCCTTAGTTATCTAGCGCTGCTGTAACAGAATTACCACAAGTGGATGGCTTTAACAAAGAGAAATTTATTCTCTCACAGTCTAGTAGGTTACAAGTCCAAATTCAGGGTGTCAGCTCCAGGGGAAGGCTCTTTCTCTGTCGGCTCTGGAGGAAGATTCCTTGTCATCAATCTTCTCCTGGTCAAGGAGCTTCTCAGGTGCAGGAACCCCAGGTCCAAAGGACGTGCTCTGCTCCCGGTGCTGCTTTCTTGGTGGTATGAGGTGGATGGCTTTAACAAAGAGAAGTTTATTCTCTCACAGTCCAGTAGGCTAGAAGTTTGAATTCAGGGCGCTGGCTCCAAGAGAAGGAAGGCTTTCTCTCTGTCGGCTCTGGAGGAAGGTCCTTGTCATCCGTCTTCCCTTGGTCTGGGAGCATCTCAACGCAGGAACCTCAGGTCCAAAGGACACGCTCTGATCCAGACACTGCTTTCTTGTGGTATGAGTTTCCCAACTCTCTGCTTCCTTCTCTTTCCTTTTTATCTCTTGTAAGATAAAAGGTGGTACAGGCCACACTCCAAGGAAACTCCCTTTACATTGGATCAGGGAGGTGACCTGAGCAAGAGTGTTACATCCCACCCTAATCCTTTTAACCACAGGCAGAGATTACGATTTATAATACACACGAAAATCACAAAATGGAGGACAACCACACATGGCCTAACCAAGTTGACACATATTTTGGGGGGACATAATTCAATCTATTATAGCTACATATGTTCTTTTTTGGGGGGAAAAGTTGAAAATAAGGCACCCTACTAATGTTTGCATTACTCATTTTGCAGCTCAATTACGTGACCGAGCAATCAGGATTTCTATCAAGACCTACTGATGGAGAAGTGCACATACAAAACCATTCCATCATTTTGACTTCATTGCCATTTTGATTAGTTGAAAGACCAGAGCCTTTTTTGGAGGGGATAAGGGAGAACATAATACCTTTTTCATAATACATAAAGGGCTGTCGTATGGAAGAGGGCTTAGTTGGCAGAATGGGGAGTAATAAGTGGAAGTTTCAAGGAGGAATCTTTTGACTCAATATAAGGCAATGTGAGTGAACCTAAATTGAACGAATTGCTCTGCAAAGTAGTGAGGTGTCTGACATTGGAGGTGTTCGAGAAAAAACCAGACTACCTGATGACTTCTCAAGCCTTTTACAATCCTGAGAGTTGACCCGTAAAAAAAAAAAAAAAAAAAAAAAAACTGTTGCAGTCCTGTCGATTCCGACTTACAGAGATCGTATAGGACAGAGTAGAACTGCCCCATAGGGTTTCCAAGAAGCGGCTGGTGGATTCGAACGGCCAACCTTTTGGTTAGCAGCCAAGCTCTTAACCACTGCACCACCAGGGCTCCTGGGAGTTGACACCCCCACGAAATCCAACAACCAATTCCCAATTGATCATTTCAGTGGGACCACTGGCTTCATTTGAGTGCAAAGGCCTGAGCCGTGGTGAATCTCTGCGAGTCATGAAGCAGACGACTGTAAACTCACCGACACTTGGCCATTGATGATGACCTCCTCAGAGAAACGCACTTTGACCGGGTTGGACTTCAACCTCGCCTTCTTTGCAGCACTAATAAATGCTGATTTGGGAGACTGGAAGGAACAGAAGACATTTTCTCTGATTACTCGTAACATAACACAAACTTTGTAACAGTTGTTTTCCACCTTCATCATCGCAGATAAGCAATATTTTTGCTAAAAAGTAAGACATTTGGTGCATGCCCAATTCAAGGATGAAATGCAAATGATAGATGCAGTCAAAACCCTGTCATGCCCATAAACTAATACGTTTCACTTAGTCGCCAGACCAGAACTACAAACTGCATGCTCCCTGTTATTAGCGAGCACATTGCCAAGGGTCTTTTAAAATGATCGCTGTGAAAGTACATAAACTCTGCTTTGAATACAGAGCTTTGAGCATGATTGGAAAAGGAGGTGCTGGCCAAATCCAACGTTGAGTTTATGAGAAGGTGATCATTAATTATTTATTTTAATGAGGTGGAGATGGGCCACTGATAGTTTTAGAATGATCGATAATCTCACGGTATTCACATTCAGGGCCTATAGGCATGTGAGCAGGCAAGCACACATTCTGTCAGTCTGTCTCTCTGTCAGCACACATGCTTTATGTACCCACAGCCTGAGTTTCATCTTCTTGTTGGTAACGTCTGAGCTTACTGGGCAGGGGGTAGAGAGGAGATCTTGCTCTACAGTTAGGAGTTGGCTGTATATTCTGCCCATCCTATAGTTTGTACTTTAAGATTCTCTCCTGTCTTTTATTGGAAAGAAGGGCTGAACGACTCATTTCTTCTTTCTCAGAATGGAAAGTGCAATGGGTGAACCTGCTTACAAGGGTGCTGGGTCCAGGGGGATCCCCTGCTGCATGATCCTGGTGAAGTCACTTCATCTGAGAATCATCCTTGGTGCATAATTATAATGAGGCCTAAGGTGGAAGCCATCTAGTAGATATACCTAGTAGATCTAGGCTATGTTGCAGTCACCATTTAATTACTTAAGGAAAAAAAAAAACCAACTGTATTTTCTCTTGAACCCAATCTAGAAGTAAATATTTAGCTTGAACCACGCTATTGCCATCTTTGTACATTAAAATGGTCAAATATTGACAGTTGCATATGGTTCAGTCTAATGTTTATCATAGTATATAAAAACCCGTTGCCGTGAGTTGATTCTGGCTCATAGTGACCCTATTGGACAGAGTAGAACTGCCCCATAGGGTTTTCAGGGTGCGCCTGGTGGATCTGAACTGCCAACCTCTTGATTAGCAGCTGTAGCTCTTAACCACTGAGTCACCAGAGTTTCATCACAGTATATAGTCCTAAGATATTGAGGCTATTACTTAAAGAATTCTAGTAATTGATTTTAGAATCAACACAGAAGCTCAACATTCTGTGTATTCTATTAATGTCAAGGCACAAAAGCTGATCAGGGTGACCCTTACTTTGGTTTTCAAGTTAAAAACAAAAACCCCATATCTGTCAGATATAAGTACTCCTGAGACTAATTAGAAAACAACATGATAGAATAAACAAAAGGTGGTCTCTCTATACAATGGAATGTCATTCAGCCATAAAAAGGAACTAAGTTCTGACACATGCTACATACAACACTGATGAACTTTGAGAACACTATAGTATGTGAAAGAAGCTAATCACAAAAGGCACATATTGTATGATTCTATTTATGTGAGATGTCCAGAATAGGCAAATCCATAGAGACAGAAAGCAGATGAGTGGTTGCCAGGGGCTGTAGGGAGGGGGAAATGGGGCGTGGCTCCTTAATGGGTTTCCTTTTGGGGTGATGAAAATGTTCTGGAATTAGATAGTGATGACGGTTGCGCAACACTGTCAATGAACTTAATGAAACTGAAGTGTATACTTTAAACTGTTTTAGATGGTAAATTTTATGTTATGTGTATTTTACCACAATAAAAAAAATTAATGTGAAAAAAAAAACATGATAAAATGTGTGTGTATGTTCCTGGATGAAGGTTTTGGCTTAGTACCAGAAGAATCCTGTTATTTCTAAAGTTTGCCTTTGCCTCCACCCCACGCTTTGCTATGAGCAGCGTCTTGCTACGAGCGCGTCTTAGAGGACTGGAAAGATGGATGGTTTGACCCCCAGAGTTTCATTTCCTCCATCTTTGCAAGACGTTTTAAGAGAATGGCTGCTCTCTTTAAACAAACAAAGAAAAAACCCTCTGAATGGCTGCTCTTCAAAAAAGAATAGCTTTAAAAATGCTCAGCTTGACTTTTAAAAGTGCTACTGCCGAGCTGAAGCGATGTGCTGGTGGCGTCCTCATCAGTATCTTTGCAATGATAGGTAGGCCACATTTAGTGATGATTAACGAACAAATCACACAGTTCATGAGTTCATTTGCTTTTGATACGCAATTTTTTAGCTGAAGGAAAGCATTCTTCTCCCTTAATGATCTTATGTAGAGGATATTTACATTGGTACAATGAGGTTAACACCAATGAAGCAGCTGTAATAAAGCTACTGCACAGACATGACTAATTAACTGAATGAGATGTTTTAATGCTGCGACACCCCACTTCTCCAGCATTGTTGGGGTAGTATTTGTTGGAAGTATTTCACACATGTCAGTGTGCCATATCTAAAACCCAAAACCAAACCCATTGCCATCAAGTCGAGTCTGATTCAAAGTAACCCTGCGTCTATTCCTCTATGCTTCCCAATTTTTAAATTTAATATTTTACCACATTTTTCTAGAATGTTCTACATAACTCTTTGCCTCAATAAAAAGTCTGTTTAACAGAAGTTAGTTTTTTGATGCATGTCATTTACTGTTGCCATGAGTCAGGGCCAATTCAACAGCAGTTAACAATAACAACGACGTCATTTATTGTATAATCTGAAGATGCAGAGATGTTCCCAAGGGCCATGGATGTATACAGGGTTATTTGACCCTAAAGTAAATGGTCTCAGATGGCAGAACTTATCAAGCTGGGGCTGCTTCTCTCTGCTTTCTGTAGCTATAGCATGCCACCTCCTCTGGAGCCCCATTCCGATATTTATTTACCATACCAGAAAACCAAACCCAGTGCTGTTGAGTCGATTCCAACTCATAGCGACCCTATAGGACAGAGTAGAACTGCCCCATAGGGTTTCCAAGGGGCACCTGGTGGATTCGAACTGCAGACCCTTTGGTTAGCAGCCATAGCACTTAACCACTATGCCACCAGCATTTCCTATTTACCATAACTAATGACAAAAACAGTTATCTAGGAAGACCAGAAAGGAAACTAGATAACCAAGGCTATCAAGTCAACATTATTTTATACATAATTTGGAGTCAACAGACTTAAGATAAAAGCCTAAGTATAAATCCATAACAAGTGCATTTTTTCTTGTTTACTTCTGAGTTTGTGACTGCATATAATCTACCGACATTTTTAAAAATTACTTTTTGATAATAAAAACTTTGACTCTCCAAGTCTCAAGGGGCTACTTAATGAGAATCAACAACAACAAAAACAAAAACCCAGTTGCCATGAGTCAGAGCTGACTTTGTGACCCCATGTGTGTCAGAGTGGAACTGTACTCCACAGGGTTTCCAGTGACTGATTTTTTAGAAGTAGGTCACCAGGCCTTTCTTTCAAAGTGCTTCTGGGTGGACTTGAACCTCCAACCTTTTGGTTAGCAGCCAAGCATATTAACCACTTGCGCCACCTAGAGACTCCAAGAATCAACCAAGTAATGGCTTATTCCACTGGCTGGCTACTGGCAGTATAAGAGTCATGACTACAGTTATAACTTAGACTTTTTTTGTTGTTGTAAAAAAATATAGGATGTGGACCACCCAAAAACCTGGAGAATTAATTCTTAACAGCCTCTAGACCTATAGGTGCTGATCACAGGCACTATATATCCATCCTGTGGTGGAAATGACAAATAATTACCATGTAGAATAATCAGATTCTCCTGCTGCTAATTAATTTTAAGATGAGAAGGACCCTAATCAACTTCTGCTCCTCCTTCCAAACTCTCTGCTGTTAAGGTGATAACAATAGATGGGGGGCATGCTCCCAGTGTTTTTAGATGCCCTTAGAGCCCTTAGAACACAGTTTGAAAAAATTACATAAATAAGATTAATTTCTGAAACTGAAGTGTAAGATCTTAAACTTACAATCGAGTTAGCTCTACAGTATGACTCACATAGAAGGCATTAGTAAATATCTGGATAATGACTCATGCCACCAGTCAGCTTCCAAGGATCAAGTAAGGTGACAAAAGGCGGGAGGGAAGGGGCTTTGTTTTCATTCACTTTGTATTTACTGAGTTGCCTTAGGTTGGGTTTTCCAGACACAGAGCTTGAGGCAAGGATTTGCTTGAAACTAATTTCTTTGGAAGTGTTCCCAGGAAAACCTGGAAGAGGAGTGGGGAAATGGACCAAGCAGAGATACAATATCAAGCAAATTCCTATGGAGGGAAGTTCTAGAGATAGTCTAGACCAGAGGTTGGCAAACTTTTTCTGTAATGTTTTAGACTTTGTGGGCCATAAGTGCTCTGTTGCGATTACTTCACTGTGCCATCGTAGCATGAACGGAGCCACAGACAATACATAAATGAATGAGCATGATTATGTTCCAAAAAAACATTGCTTATAAAAACAGGCAGCGGGCTGGATGTGGCCTGTGATTCAATGTAATGTTTTGCAGCTTATAAAAAATTTTTCATGACATGGGAAAATACTCATGATATCTTAAATGAAAGAGACAGAATAAAATTGTACATACAATATGATCTCAACTACTGACAAGGCATAAAAAAAAAGACTGGAAGGAAATAGGTCAAAATGTTTATACTGGTTGTCTCGAAGGGAAAAGCTTGCTGATGACTATTTTTCTGCATTTGTATGTCCTTCTGCTCCTTCCACATTTTCCTCTTAGGAAAAAAGAAAAAATGGCAGGGAAAGGAAGCCCTACACAATATTTTAAAAAATGAGGCTGCGGTCTTTTAAGAATCACTTCTTATGAAAGAATTTCTGGGATCCCAAGCCTCTCCCCCCAGGCCCTTTGGCCTGGGCCTCTTGGGGATGAATTTCTGTGGCCGGGTCATCCTACCACAGGTGAAGTGTGCTGGGAGAGTGTCAACTTTGGGTCCCTGTCTTTACCGGGCCTTATTATACAGAAGAAGCACAACATAAAAAATGCTGGGCAGCAAGTTGTTGTAAAAGAAATGCTGATTTTTATTGTCGGTAATAAAAGTAAAATTTATTGACTTTCTTTTGGTTTGCTGCATCATCTGTTTCTATACATTGAGACTGGCTTCTGAGAGGATGTTTACAAGTACATGAAACCCAACATCAGTCTCCCAAAATGATTTAAGGCATGAAATGGGGTGCTACTTTGTTACTTTATTACCAACTAAATGTATCTATTGAAGTAATTTTAAAGTTTCAACTCTTTCATTTCAACTCCTACAGTTTAGAAGAGGGAAAAGCCACTGTGGGCTGGAACAAAGTGGGCTGGAACAGTAAGGAAAAACTTCAGGTGGGACAGTGGTTCTCAATTGGGGGAGATTTTGCCCCTCTTCCTTATCAGGGGACATCCCACCATGTCTGGGGACATTTTTGGTTGTCTCAACTCAAGGGTAGGTGCTCCTGGCATCTAGTGGGTGGAGGCCAGGGATGCTATTCACCATCCTGCAACGCACAGGACAGCCCACCACAGCACAGAATTGATCCCACCTCAATAACGCACCTTGAGGGAGCTTTCAGAATTTGTGCTGAGACTTGAAGGGTGAGAAGGGTTTGGCTAGGCTGAGGAGGTGATGGGTTTGGAGTTAGGGAGGGAGGCATTCCAGGAAAGGAGGGTTGATCAAAGGAAAGTGAAAGATGAGAATTCATCTGCAAAGATGGAGTGGTAAGAGAGTGACTCTAAGGAGCAAGGGGCAGCTTGTTCTTGGCAACAAGAACTGTTGTGGCTAAATGATGACTTGCAATATTATACCACAGCAACAGCCACACGAATGCTTAGAAAATTCCAGACTATCTGTTAGAATGAAATTCCATGATTCACTGAGTGTGGTGAGTATTCATATGAATAACAAGTCACGAACACTCAAATGACAAGAAGAGCAAGCAAAGCCACAAGACACAACTTTTAACTGAAATGCTAAACCCCCTCCTTCTCTAAGGTTATTGCATGGGGTCAAACATTATCTTGCAAAAATAACTTGGTTTGGAGTAAAACGGTTCCAATATTGCATTTTTAAAAGGTTCTAAGTGGAGGGGAGAGATTCAGGAAAGACCATGGAAACTGGAAGCTCTACCAGGAATTAACAGTTGCTCAATTACTTACCATAGATATTTACATTAGCCTCATCAAAATGGATTTGTCCACTGCAGACAAATGCACATGTGTAGACAGATTTGAAGCAAGTGTGAATGACAAATTAGTTAAGTGAAGCGATCTAAAAACAGCCCAGCTGGAGAAGATTAAAGAGTGACTCCAACTTCCCCCCAAAGGACAACAACAACAAAAACACCAGCCTGGCTGTAATTTATGTGGAAGCCCGCTGAAAGAACTGACGTATCATGAGATGGCAGAGCAGAAAGGCCTTTGGATTTGATGTTATTGGGCCCTTCCTTATGTAGATGAGGAAACCGGGGTTCAGAGCAGTTATGAGAGTCACTGCAGTTATATTGCTGGGGGCTGGATCTCAAATCTTGGCTCTATTACATCCTGCTGCCTCCTTAGTTTTCAAATTCAAAAGTGTGTCTGTGTGTGTACTTGCATCAAAGAGCTGGGGCTAAAAGTAACAATCGATATTAAACTGAGCTTTTAATACACATAGCTCTGTCCTAGATGGCAGGATTCGTTGTCTTGGTTAATCATATCGGCATCCTGAATATATTTTTGAATATATTTTTTCCTGTCTAAAATGCTAGGCTACAACACCAAGGAGGAAAATTCTGGGAGATGAAGAGTTGGGTCAGAAGATGGAGGTTGGCAAATACTGGGGCCTTTTATTACCTGTGGAGTCCCTAGGTGGGCCAAATAGCCAACACACTTGCTGCTGACTGAAAGGTTGCAGGTTCAAGTCCACTCAGAAGCACCTTGGAAGAAAGGCCTGGTGATCTACTTCTGAAAAATCTGCCTGAAAACCCTCCGGGGCACAATTCTACTCTGGCACATACGGGTTCGCTGTGAGTTGGAGTCAACTCCATGGCAACTGGTTTGGGTTTTTCGGTTTTAGTAGATGTAAAAGCACTCCAACTCTGGGGGAGGAGGAAATGGAAGCTCAAGCAAAACCTCTGCCAGTCCAGAGGAAGGCCAGGCAGGGAACTGACAGGAAACGTTCTGGGAAAAATCCAGAGAAATTCGCCACAGTATTTTTGAGTTCATCTGACAATGTATGAAGTGTTACAAGCAACGGCAAATCTATAGAAGTAAATTAGTGGTTGCCTGGGATGTGGGGTGGGGATGCGGATTCATCGTAAACAGGCATGAGGGATCCTACTGGGTGATGGAAATGTTCTAGAACCATGTCCCGGTGATGGCTGCTCACCTCTGTGAACTTTATAAAGATCATGGAATTGCACGGTTCAAATGGGTGAATTTTGGGGTATGCAAATTATACCTCGATAAAGTTGTTTTAAAAAAACAATCATGGGAACTGAAGGCAATGCAATTTTAATCACTCTCCACCCTCTTGGCAAGGCTGCTCAAATCAAATTCTCATGGCCACATTTCCTCTAATGCCCACCTTTATTAAATAAATAATTAATGGTTGTTGTTGTCATTGTTGTTGGGTGCCGTCGATTCTGACTCATAGCGACCCCATGTGACAGAGTAGAACTGCCCCATAGGGTGTTCTTGGCTGTCATCTTTATGGGAGAAGATTGCCAAGTCTTCTCTCCTGCGAGCTGGTGGGTGGCTTCAAAGTGCCAACCTTTTGATTAGCAGTCAAGAGGTGAACCGTCTACGCCACCAAGCCAAAAACCAGAAGTAAACCTGTTGCCATCAAATCAATTCCGATTCATGGTGACCCTATGGGACAGAGTTGAACTGCCCCAAAGGGTTTCCAAGGAGTGGCTGGTGGATTCGAATTGCTGATCTTTTGGTTAGCAGCCGAGCTCTTAACCACTGTGCTGCCAGGGCCCCCTAAATAATAACAAATAAACATCTGGTTCTCTAACAAATTATTTAGATGGGGTTAAGAAAAACAATTATGATTCAACCTCCTACAGTTAGGTGTTTTCACTAGACTCGGGATTTTTAAGCTGAAAACCATCAGAAAGTCTTGAGATTTGTGTCATTTCCAGGTCTAAGAGAACCACAGGCCTGGATACCCACTGTTTTTCAAGATATTTTTTTCTCCAACGAGTGGCTTTGCACACATGGAGTACAGAGTGCAAATAATCGAAATTTCTAAAGCCGTAGTGTGAACAATGCTTTTGGTTTTTTGTTTTTGGTCTACTGTTCTTCACTGTCGAGATTTTACCAGAGCAGATAATGAAGATGACCAGAAGGGACTAGAACCTGTGACCGTATAGTGACACTTTTACTCACAGAACACTTACAGGGTAAGGCTGAATGACAGTGAGCAGTATCGATTCTTTGCAGCTTCTGGAAGAGAAAACAAACAAACAAACAAACAGGTTTATGAAATGCTTAGAGCCCAGACTGTACCAGCGGCGGTTTTCTTTTGAAATGAAATACAAGATGTGTTGGTGAAATCTTCCTTGGACTCCCAGGGTGGAGAAAATCAAAAAGCTCCAAAGTGGGCTTTCAGACAGCACAGGACCAAAAATCAAGTGTTTTCCAAGTATAACAAACAGCCTGAGTGGAAGCTTCCTCTCAGTTCACATGGGGCAATATTATCTGTGCCATCTAACAGCAGGGCCCGAAAACAAAAGTGTCGAGGGTGGATGCTTTTAGCAGCGCCAACTCAATCGGTCTCTTTACACTTGTTACTGCTCTCAGAATTGATTCTCCCCTTCTGATGTTCCTCTAGCCTACTTTTCTTTGCTACTTAAACATTTCCCTGCGGTTTTCTGTATGGGGGAGAGAGATTTTTCTTTTTTCTTAATTCTATCATTTCATTGAACATGATTATTTTCTCAGGGTCAGCATCATGAAAGAGAAATATCATTGCAGGTTTCTTATCCAAAAGCAGCGCCCCCAGCAAACATCGGCTTCAGTGCCCTGTAGCTTATTAAGCACACGCAGTAACAGTATGTGGGACCCTGGGCCGATAAATATTTCAAACAGGCACCAATTGGGAAATGCTGTTCACAATAGGGAACACTTTGTAGCTAAAAGCAGAACAACAGAATGCAATGGCTTATTTAATTTCCTGCAAATCAGCCAAACCTTTCAAAGGACTCAAACCCTTGGGGGGCAAATCATATTACGAGTTATTATCGTTTTTCTTCCTTCCTTCCTTTGTTCCTCTTTTTTTACCATGAGTAGGAGAAAGGTTAGTTGCCACTTTGTTGAGGAGCTGACTTTTTCTACTTTGGGTTATAATTAATGACTTGCTTTTGTGATTTATTGCCCAAATGAGTAAGGCGAAGGGGACCTGTAGGCAAGGCTGTATCTGTGAAGAAGTCACTGCAAACTGCATTTCTAACACTAACTGCTTTGAGGCTTTGCCCTCTTAAACGTCTGGCTGTGTTGGGCCATGTTCTCCTGACTGGCCACAGCAGCACTGGGACCGTCCGGTACGGAGCGGGGTGGAGGAGGAGAGGAATCCATGGAGCAGGAGAATGAGGACTGGAACTACAATTCAAGGAAGCAGCAGAAACACTTAGGGTGATAGGGATGGGTAGAGGCAGCACACTGTTGACAGTGGCCCATCTGGTGTCAAGAGTTTCTCTTGCCAAGAGTTGCCAGAGAGCCCTGGTAACTGGAGTAGACAGCCATTATCCTCTTTAGATGGAGTAATAGAACACCAGTGTAATCAGGTAATAAGTCAGAGCATAAGATGAAGGGTCATGCATTGCTAGTGGGCATGTAGACAGGTGTACTGGTTCCGGGAAGAGATCTGGCGCCACAAGGTCAACTTCAGTGACACAAATACTGTGATCCAGCAATTCCAACCTGGCTTTATAGCATAAAGAAATTCTGCTACTAGCCTCTAAGGGAACATGGGTGAGAATGTTCCCTGCAGTAGAATGTATAGGGTGGAGTGTTGAAGGCAAGCTGGGCGTCCATCTCTGGGAGAGTGGATACACAAATGTGTGGATGTACATCAAGGTGGAGTTTCATCTGAAAACTCAACTGGGGAAGTATCCACTTCTAAACTCACTTCCATTGTTTTTGGTAGGATTCAGTTCTTTCGCAGGCTGTTGACTGAGAGCCTCAGATCCTAGCAGGCAGTTGGCTGGAGGCTGCCCTCAGTTCCTTGCCACGGGGTCCTCCCCAACATGACAACCTGCCTGCTTCATCAAAGCTACCAGGGGAGAGAATCTGAGGGCAAGATGGAAGTTACAATCTTACGTAACATCATCATGGAAGTGACATTCTTTGCCTTATTCTACCGGTTAGAAGCATCACAGGTCACATCCATACTAAAAGAGAGGGGATTACACAAGGCTGTGAATACCAGGAGACAGGAATCATTGGCGGCCATCTTAGTGTATGTCTGCCACACAAACAGAGTTACGTAACCAAGTAATCTGTATGTATCTCAACAGTAGTTTCCACCCATGATTTCACCTTACACAGCTTTTTAAATTTTTTTCTATCAAGAACGTAAGGAAGAAGCACTGTTCAGCCCACCTTATTAATTTGAAAATGGGAATCATTTTTCAAAATATGTTTATTACATTTAAAACCCATTGCCATCGAGTCGATTCCAACTCATAGTGATCCTACAGGCCAGATTATAGCTGCCCCATCGGGTTTCCAAGCAGCAACTGGTGGATTCAAACTGTCGAACTTTTGGTTAGCAGCCGAGCTCTTTTTGTTGTTGTCGTTGTGCTTTAGGTGAAAGTTTACAGCTCAAGTTAATTTCTCATTCAAAAATTTATACACATATTGTTTTGTGACATTGGTTGCAATCCCCACAATGTGACAGCATACTCCACCTTTTCACTCTGGGTTCCCTGTGTCCATTGGACCAGTTCCTGTCCCTTCCTGCCTTCTCATCCTGATTTTGGACAGGAGCTGCCCATTTAGTCTCGTATATCTGACTGAACTAAGAAGCACAGTCCTCATGTGTATTTTTTTTTGTAGCAGCTAAACTCGTAACCACTGTGCCACCAGGCCTCTGTGTCCATATAGTAAAAAAAAAAAATAGTAATGCCCTGTAAATTGCCTGGAGCATAACCTAGATTGACTATAATTTTACCATTTAATGAATAAATAAAGTTATCTGAATTAAAATAAAATATACCAATATGTTATTTATCATCAGGACTAGGAACATGCTTTTCTTCTGTTCTTTGCTCATCTGTAATTATTTAATTACAACCTGCCAGACAAGAATAATGAGTGCCATAATGTTTTGGACACTTTAAAACTCCTAGTTGTAGAAAGGGAAAAAAAAAAATCTAAGCCACTTTGAAATGGCCTCAAAAGAAAGATTAGAACTGGGAATGGAAAATGTCACAATTAAGTAATCAGATGACTTCTATTTTCTTTTTATGAAGGCCTAAAAGAGCTAGACATTTTTAAAAATCCAGTTAGAAGCATATTTAGAGAAGTATTATTTCATAATAAATTCCAACTGATTTTTCTACTTTTGAAGAGTAATTTCAAAATGCAGTGCCAATATCTATTTAAATGGTTAGTTGAGTCTCTGAAAATCAGCATTTTAATCCTTGAGTCGCAGTGCTGATCTGCAGGGAAAGAAAAAAATAAATAAAGAAAGAAAAAACCTGCTTCTGTCATGTTTGCCTTCTATTAAATCTTCTCTCAATTTCTCTAACCACCACCTGTCAGTTTGTCGTACTGTGGTGGCTTGTGTGTTGCTATGAGGCTGGAAGCTATGCCACCGGTATTTCAAATATCAGTAGGGTCACCCATGCTGGACAGGTTTCAGCAGAGCTTCTAGACTAAGACAGACTAGGAAGAAAGGCCTGGTGACCTACTTCCAAAAATTAGCCAGTGAAAACCCTCTGAATCAGAACAAAATATTATCCAATATAGTGCTAGAGATGACCTCCCTAGGTTGGAAGGCACTTGAAATACACAATGGCCACAACAATGAACTCAAACATGCCAATGATCATGAAGATGGCACAGGACGGGTAATATTTCATTACATTGTACATGGGTTCCCCACGAATTGGAGCCAAACTGATGGCAACTAACAACAACAATGTCTCTAAGAAAAGCCTTTGCTTATCCTTTTTGATGGAGGGTCCCTTATTTGGAACACTGAACATCAGTGGATGCAGGTCATGCTTTGATGTAACATCCTGTTTTAGAATTTCATTGGTTGGATTCTGCTGTAGCAAGCATAGCTGTGTGAGGAAGAAGCCCAGGTTTTAATGAGGTAGAGTTTTGACTTCAGTATTAAAATCCCTTTCAAAAGTGACACTAACGCTGGTGTTCCCTATTTCTCAGGGCAGCCTAGTTTGGAACCTTTCTTTAACTGCCTCTCCAATTTTACACTTACACCATTTCACTATAGCAATATATAATCATGTTGGCATGTGTGATTGTATATTTCCCATCTAAGCCAACTAAATAGACCGCTTGATCAGCTCAGAGGCCGATAGGAATTTCACTGAGTAATGAAGGACCGTTGTGATTTCCTCAGAGATGGGAAAAGAAAAAACAAAACTCAGATAACTAAAAGTGTATAGGTAGATATTTTATGTCAAAATTCAAGAGTCTTGCTTTACACAATCCAAGTCCAAAGAACCTAACTCTAAGATTTTAAACTTCAAAAGTGGCAATAGCAGTCGATCCACGAAGGCTGAAAGGTTAGGCTTTTAAATGGAAAATAAAGAGGCGATTTAGGGCTATCTGTGAAAGGATTTTGTAAACTGTAAAATGACTCTCTAGCATAACTCAAAAGACTGCTGTGCCATATTTCTATTTGAAAAGAAAGGTGGGAAGGCACAATGAAAAAACGTCGGAATTCTCACTTCTAAGGTGAATATGCAGACACGTAAGAGTCTTTCTTCTTCTTGCACTTAAAGAGTTCTTCAAAGACACTAGAAGAATATTCCTTTCTGCAAGCTAGTCCAGCTCAGCCCTTAAACTCTCTGCTGGACAGCCACTGTTTATGGAAATAAGAACCTATTAACAAGCATTTTTTCAATGACTCTTTGCTCAAAAGGGCCTTCCCTCAATCCTAGGGTATTTTGTGATGAAGCCACTGGGGTGCTTTCTATTTTTTCTTCCTATATGAGCTTGGAATGTGAAAAGTACACTAAAGTTTTTGTAGTCTGTTCACCAGCCATAACGTAGTGTTAGTCTAGTCAATTGCTGGCAAAGCTGGAGGAAATAGTATTGCCCTTCGTTTTCAGAAAACTTGCCTAGGACTCTACTTGGAATGCAGATCTAATGTTTCAACTAGTTGACTTTTCTAATGCTCTGAACAGAGATTGTAATTATCCACCGTATCAATTCCTAACAGGTACTGAAGCCATTAGCTGGGGAGGATAGAAATGGTCAGCAAATTACCAAGCGTTAGAACAGGTTAACAGGTTATGGCCAAGTATGACGTGTCATGGACTATATGAAGCATTAACACTCTGCCTACTGCTGCTGACCCTTGCCTTTACTCTGCTACCTGCAGAAGAAGAGAAGTGGAATGACTTCTCATTTCTCAGTTGTGTTCAGGGAATACTATCGAAGAAAATGGGCATAATGAAGCCACCATAGTTATCAGAGCCAACAGAGATACAGAGGACATGGATAAAAGGGTCCAAATGACCAGAAGGATCGGCTTGGCTTGTACCAAATCTATAGACAATGTCTCTCCTATTACCATCTTCACCCTTGATGAGGAGTTCTATTGCGGAGCAAAAAGACCATAAGTTTGTCAGCCAAAGGGAAAATGAAGAGAATTTAAGGAAAGATCCTTATTAAGCAATATGGTAAAAACTTCATCTTTGCAACACTGCATGATAATACTACTCGTCTTTTCCCACCTGTGGCATGAAGGCTCCAAAGATGGCCCACAATAAACCACACCTCCTTGTATTCACACCTTTGTGTAGTCTCTTCCCCTTGAATCTGGGCTGCTCTTGTGACATGTTTTTGATAAATAAAATATGGCAGAAGTGACATTGTGTGACTACTGGGCCTCGGTGAGAAGAATTCTAGAAGCCTTGCATCTTCTACCTGGGATCTTGGAACGCTCACCCTGAGCTACCATGTAGGAAGTCCAACAACCCTATGACCACCATTCTGTGAGAAAGGCCAAGCTAGCCATATGGAGAGGCAGTGTGGACAGGGGGAGAGATGCCCAGCCAGCCTCAGCTGTGTCAGCTGTCCGAGTTCAGGCAACAACAGCCGAGTGAAGAAGATATCTTGGATGTCCAGCTCAATAAAGGCTTCAGATGGCTACTGCTGCAACTGCCATTAAACTGCAGCCACATGAGAGAGCCCAGAGAGAACCATCTGGATGAACCCAGTCAACCCACAGAACCATAAGCGATAAGACATTGTCTTCTTAAGCCATTGTGTTTGTAGTGGTTTATTAGGCCACAACAGGTAACTGGAATACCATCTTTTCATAAAGAATTTGAAATCTCTAAGGTTTTTAAAAAACAGACATTCAAAGTGGCCAGATGGTTTTGAAATTGGACAAGTCTCCCTTACCAAGGAAGGGAAAGTGTGCAAGCTAATGACTCTCCAGAATATTGTAATTGTAACCTGCATAAAGAAAAAAAACAATTGTCTAATAAATATATGTTGACGTTTGGAAGAGAATGCTCTAGCTTCTGGGATTGCGGTTAGCACAATTGAAACATTGATTATGAATTCTGGGGAGGGCTGGGGTGGAGGGGAGAAGAACTAATAAACAAGAGAGAGGAGAAGACCCTGTTAGGGTCTCCGACTGAAACAGTTTCACGACAAAGAAGATTCTGGAGGGCACAACAGGCAATGTGCATTGTAAGACACAGACTTGAATTTTTCAGAGAAAAGGATTAAAGCTTATTGTAATTTTAATTTTAGAATTAAATAGTTTACATACTGTTAAGGGTGATGGCAAAATTCGAGAATGGTGATGGTTGGACAACAGGATGAACATATTAAATGTCACTGAACTCTACATGTGAAGACAGTTGAGAGGGCAAATATTTTGTTACCTATACATTTACCACAATAAATAGAGACAGAAAGAGAAAAATGACTTGGGAGAAACCAGAAATCTTTGGCTGCAAAGTCAAATTTACATAGTACTGAATTGAAAGCTTAGGCTGTGATTTTCTTTCTGAAGAATATGAGGCCACTGAAGTTAAAAGTCATATAATTGACATAGTGATTATGAAAATTAACATCTTGATGATATTGTATCATTTAAAACCCTTTATTTTGTTGTATTTTTAAAAAAATCTTTGTAGTAAATTTTCTTGTTAAAAAAAGGCAGTCTGAATTTGGAAACTGCTTCTAAGACAGTTTTATTTGCATATGATGTTTGCTTTTTGTTTGACCTCAATTTTTTGTCCATCTAATTCATTTTTGGCTGAATGCATGTTGCTTTGGCCTATCTTCCACTAATGGATGAAACTGGTATTTACGTTTAAGATTTGCAAAAGGCTGCAGGATCTCTTATGGTAAAAATTAAATTATTTTTATACATGTGCATGGTACTAAATAGCTCTCACTTCACTCATTCCTTCCATAAGTACTTATTGAGTACTTACCAGGTTAAGAGCTGAGCTTCTAACCAAAAGGTTGGCGGTTCGAATCCACCAGTTGCTCCTTGGAAACCCTATGGGAGCAGTTCTACACTGTCCTATAGGGTTGCTATGAGTCGCAAACAACTTGATGGCAAGGGGTTTGGTTTTTGGTTTAGGCTTTTGGGATACATCCGTAGTTCTCAACTGGGGGTAATTTTGCCCCCTATGGAAAATCTGGCACTGTCTGGAGACAAACTGGCATCTATTGAGTAGAGGCCAGGGATGCTGCTTAACATCCTACAATCATGGGACAGCCCCCATCACCAAAGAATCATCCAGCCCAAATGTCAATAGAGCCGAGGTTAAGAAGCCCTGGACTATATCAGCGAATGAAACAATGAAATCCCTAACCTGGTGGAGTTTACCTTCTAGCAAGGGAAGACATTCAGGAAAAAAAGAAAGAGCAATTACACTATATATGACGTAGCATGCTAAAGATGATGTGGAGGCAGAAAGGGGGGTATTTGTGAGTGTTGTGGGAGATAGGCAAGGGCTGCCATCTTAAACTGGTCGGACAAGATAAATCTCATTAAGAGGGGGACACCTGAGCAACAATTTGTAGGAGCTAAAAAAAAAAATTTTTTTTTTTATAGTAGTAGTAGTAGGAGCCCTGGTGGCACAACAGGTAAGCACCGAAAGGTTCAAAATCATCCAGCTGCTTCGTGGGAGAAAGACCTGGTGATCTGCTCCTGTAAAGATTACAGCCTAGGAAACCCTATGGGGCAGTTCTACTCTGTCACATGGGGTTGCTCTGAGTCAGAATTGACTGGACAGCGCACAACAACACAACATAGTAGTTAGCTATGTAGATACCTGGGAGAAGAGGATTTCCAGTGCAAAGGATGCCTAGGCACATGGGACTTCCAGTGCAAAGTTCATCGGGGGAAGCCTGCCAGGGGCATTGGAGGAGGAGCCAGGAGCCCAGTGGGTCTGGAATGGAGTGAGGGGGAGTCTTAGGGAGGAATGTCAGAGGAGCAGATTTGTACTGGAGAGACTCCCAGAACCAAGGGAGAAAGACCTAGTGAAGTTCCTGTTTACCCAGTTTACCCAATTGGTGTGGGTAGGTTGGTAAAAGGGGTTCCATTTCTAGAGGTCAGACTTTTTTATTTAAAAATCTCCAATTTGGCAAAGTCTTTCTGAAGGCTAGAGTTCTCTTTTGTGAGATGCAGAGATCCTTCCAATAAATTAATTAATCAAACTTTTAATGGAAGTATAACTCATATACTGAAAAGTGCACAAATCCTAAGTGCACGTCATTGTTACATCTTACAAACTGAATGCATGTGTACCACCCAGCTCCAAAGATGGTTCCCAGTGACCCCTACCTCCTGGTGTTCAGACCCTGTGTAATCCCCTCCCCTGATGCAGGCTGGACTTACTGACTCACTACTAAAGAAAAGAATATGGCAGAAGTGATAGGCTGTTGCTTCCAAGATCAGTTAATAAAAAGACTGTGGCTTCCATCTTGTTTGCACTTGCTCTCTGGATATTCTCGCTTGCTCACTGTGATGAAGCCAGCTGTCGTGTTGTGAGTTGCCCTTTGAAGAGGTCCACATGGCAAGGAAAAGAGGAAGGCTCCTGGCCAACAGCTAGTGAGGAACTGAGACCCCCAGTCCAATAGTCCAGGAGGAACTGAATCCTGCCAACAACCATGTGCGTGAGCTTGGAAGTGGATTCTCCCCCAGTCAGGCCATCAGATGAGACCCCAGCCCTAGCCAACATCTTGATTGCAGCCTTGTGAGAGACCTTGAACCAAAGGTACCTAGTTAAGCCACACCCAAATTACTGAGCCACAGAAAATGTGAGATAATGAATGTGTGTCGTTAAAAGCTGTTAAGTTTCAGGGTGATTTGTTAAGTAGCAATAGATAGCAGTAAGCAGGATCCAGATAAAGAAGTAGAACATTACCAGCATCTCAGAAGCCTCCTATACCCCCTTCCACATCTACCCCCACAAAGGAAACCAGTATCCTGACTTCTAACACCCCAGAATAATGTGGCCTCGGTTTAAACATTACATAAATGGAATCACATAGTATGAGCCATTCTTTGCCTTTCTTCTTTCACTCTGCATTGTTTGTGAGATTCATCCATATTGGCACATACAGTTGTAGATCTTTAATTCTCATTGCTGGATAGTATGCTATCCCGTGACTAGACCACAATTTATTTATCTATTCTACTGTTGATGGGCATTGGGTAGTTTCCAGCTTGGGGCTGTTAATGAATAGTACTGCTATTAATATTCTTGTGTTATGTCTTCTGGTGAACATATGTATACATTTCTGTTTGGTATATATCTAGGGAAAAAAAACTGTTTTTTTCATTTTTTATATATCTAGGAATGGAACTGCTAGGTCATAGGGAATGCATGTGTTCAGCCAAAGATCCTGATTTACTTGGCTATATTGTTCCTTCCCAATCCTGTGACATGCGCATCTCTTTAATTCAATGAACTCTAACAGCCTTCCTCTTCCTTATGCTTTTACCCTTCTTAGTGTCAGACCAAACTTCTTGTATTCCGCCAGCTACTGGTAGAAGTTGCAGTCCATCCATCAATACATGCTCTTATCTAAACACATATTCTTGAGTGCAGGCAGAGATAAGTGCTGTTAGGACTGAAAGACATCATGTTGAAGAAGCGATCAATTTAAGACTCACAGTGGAGGGGCTGCAGAAGAACGTCTTAAAGTTGCTTTGTTGTTATTAGTTGCTACAGAGTCGGCTCCAGTTCATGGTGACCTTATGTATAACAGAACAAAACGTTGCCTGGTCCTGTGTCATCTTCATGATCATTGTATGTTTGAGTCCACCGTTGTGGCTATTGTGCCAGTCCAGTTCATTGATGGATGGATTACTTTAGATGGTTACTTCGGAAGTAGTTAAAGCTCTGTTAGCTGGCTGAGGGATGCTGAGAAGATGTGAGCATGGTGCATTCAACTCACCAAAACTAAGCAGCACAAATGGTACCAAAATTATCGAGAGCCCCAAAGTCCGTGTAGGCAGACGGTAATAGTCCATATTCTCCACGAAGAGTTAGGAGAGGGGTAATTCAAACCATCGCATTCATTTCTGATGGCTTTGACATGCTTCAGTATGACAGCTTTCTTTCCATCCTCCTTTTGCCTGTCCGTATCTTCGAGAATGAATTATTTGATGAATTAAAAATCGGAATTTCAGAATTGTTCTTGTCGCTGCCGCACCACTGTCGCTCTCTAATGCCAGCACTGCTCCTAGCTCGCCAAGCTCCAGCTGAAGAAGGGGTGTAAGTCTGGAGGTCTCTATACCATGGCTTATACAAAGCAGACTGCCTGCAAATCAACCAGTGGTAAAGCACCCAGGAAGCAACTGGCTACAAAAGCCACTTGCAAGAGTGCGCCCTCTACTGGAGGGGTGAAGAAACGCCATCCTTACATGCCTGGCACTGTGGCACTTGGTGAAATTAGACGTTATCAGAAGGTCACTGGACTTCTGATTGGCAAACTTACCTTCCAGCATCTGGTGTGAGAAATTGTTTAGGACTTCAAAACAAATCTGCACTTCCAGAGCGCAGCTATTTGGTGCTTTGCAGGAGGCAAGTGAGGCCTATCTGGTTGGCCTTTTTGAAGACAGCAACCTGTGTGTTATCCATGCCAAATGCGCAACAATTATGCTAAAAGATATCCAGCTAGCATGCTGCGTAAATGGAGAATGTGCTGAAGAATCCAGTACGATGGGAAACATTTCATTCTTTTTTTATTTTTTAAAAATTCTCTTCTTCCTGTTATTGGTAGTTCCGAACGTTAGATATTTTCTTTCCATGGGGTAAAAAGGTACCCAAGTATATGATTGCGAATGAAGAAATAAGGGACAGAAATCAGGTATTGGCAGTTTTTCCATTTTCATTTGTGTGTGAATTTTTAATATAAATGCAGGGGCCTAAAGCATTAATGCAAGTCAAAATGTTTCAGTGAACAAGTTGCAGCAGTTCAACTTTCTTACAATTATAAATAAACCTGTTAAAATTTTCTGGACAATGCTGGCTTTTAGATTTTTTTAAAAACAAGTAAATGTATTATTGATAGCAAAAACAAATAAATAAAACTTTTAAACGGTATTCTAGTTGGCTCAGAACATCCAAAGAAGTCTCTGGACCTGTGGCTATTTAAATTTAAGTTCATGAAATTAAATTAAAATCCAGTTTCTCAGTTGCAGGAGCCACGTTATAAGTGTTCAATAACTACATGTAGCTAGAGGCTACCATCATTCCAGAATGATCTCTCGGACAATGCCTCCCTAGATGTTCACCTAGAGGTACTTTCTCAGGAAACAGTGGGATGACACTCCTCCAAAGTGTTAGCCCAACCCTATGTTATTCTAAAGAGGGACAGTCTTGCCAGCTGGGTCAGATTGTTGGGATGTGCACAGAGATAAAAATGGTGTCCAGGAACAAGGGACTACATTCCACAGTTCACACAGCAGCCCATCCTCTTGGGAAAAAAAGATTTTAATAGTTTCTCCCTAAAATTAAGAAATAGTGAATTTTTCAAAAATAATTTGATTTCTAAAGATTTCAAATTGATTAGTATTTCCCAAATGCACTCCCCTGTCCAGGAATGGGCACAATAGGGGGCGAACCTTTGAACAACAGCTATAACCACAAAATGAAGAACAAGATTAATAGCGAACACATTGTGAATGGTCACCACGTGCCGAGCGTTGTACTACACACTTGGCCTGTGTTGCCTAATTCAAGCCTCCTGATAACCCAGGAAAAGCGGTACTGTCGTCCTCATTTTGGAGATAAGGAAACCGAGGTTCGGAGAGATCAGTTAAATGGTCTCGGCCCCCACACTCAGTAACTGGCATGAACCTCTGCTTTGCTTTGTTTATTCCAAAGCCTGTGCTCCTAACCGGTTAGTTGCTCTGGAGGAATTCAGAAATAGCTTTTGAAGCACAGAACTTAGAAAGCACCAGGTGGCATTTTGGCAGCCCTGGTAGCAGTCCCACGTGTGATGAGCATTCTCAATACTTAAAAGGAGCTTTTGTTTCTCATCTGCATTCATACACGCTATATTCCTATGAAGTAGTTATCCTTAACCTCCTCATACTCAGGGCGATACAGAACTCAGAGATGCTGGGTAATTTCTCCAAAGTCCCACAGCTATTAAGTGGTAGAGTTACAACTTGCTGTCTCATGACTCTCTGATATACTATATTGTGTCTCAGATTCACAAAATGTTGCAAGTGGGTGTGTGCGTGCATGCGTGCGTGCGTGCGTGTGTGTGTGTGTGTGGCATCAGTTGTCTACTGCCATCCTCTTTTTGTTTTTCTGAACCAACTAATTTCCCCTACCCATCTTTTGCTTAACGGGAATATTTTCCTTTACCTTCTATAACTGACAGATTAGCTAATTGTGTGTGTGTATGCGGGCACACGTGTGTATATATAGGTATAAACTCTCCAACAGATCTCTTCCTGTATATTCTGAACCTCCTTTCTCAGTCCTCTTGCCTACTGCTGGTGGAGATCGGCCTCCCCTCACCATATTTGTGTTCCTCACATGGGCTGAAAAACATGAATGTTACCAGCGATACATCTGAATCAAGGAAAACTTAAGAAAGAAGATGGGAGGTGAAACGAGACAGAAGAGGTCACCATTAACTAACATAGCCACTGACAGTTCTTAGAAGTCAGCATGGCCTGGCTGAGGAGTCAGGGAGCCAGGTTGTACTCTCCTGTCTGCTCCAGCATTACTCAGCTGCAGGCTTTGGGGGCAAATCGCATCACCCAGCTGGTCTTCGCTTTCTTCATCTGGAAGAGGAGGGGGCTTAGACTGCATTAGTTTTTCTCCAACTATGCTCCGTGCAACCTCTGTGAGGCAGAGACACATCCCAGGGGCTGTGCTCTGGACGCTCTGTTTCTTTCCAGCCAGAGCCCTCCACTTCTTTATACACTGGGATAGTGGGCTAGGTTCCTGCTGAAGAAAGGGTTCTACTGTTCAAAGCAAATATGAAAACCAATGGACAAAATGACTGCTGCTGGTTCTTCAAATTCTAATCGGCCTTAGCCTGCAATTCTCAATCCTTTTCTAAATTTCC
Organism: Elephas maximus indicus; assembly: GCF_024166365.1. NCBI lineage: Eukaryota > Metazoa > Chordata > Mammalia > Proboscidea > Elephantidae > Elephas > Elephas maximus. Next base: position 167,278,940 of record NC_064846.1, read on the forward strand.
ACGAAGGTTTCCAGCATCCTCTTCTGACCTAAACTTCTTTTGTTCAATGAAATGCAAAGATAAAACAGTTTTATTATATTTCATTGCTTTTCTAATCTTTACATTTTAAGAATGACAGTAATATTGCTTGCTGCTATTTTTCATTGTAATTGTCGAGCATTTTGGCAATTTTCACAACATCCTATGAGAGAGGTAATACTATTATTCCCATTTGACTGCTAAGAAGACTGAGGTTCCAAAAGGTTAAAGCACTTTCAACACAATCACATGGCTTGAAAGTGGTAGAGCAGGATCTAACTCCAGAACCTGTCGTTTCAATTCTATATCCCTCCCTGTGCCCGTGCACTTTCAGGTAACTTTGCAATCTCCCGGCTAAACGTGGTGTTACTTGCCTGATTCTAGACTTTGGCCTTGGCCAATGACTTGCTTTGCCCAATGGAACAGTGCGGACATGATGGTGTGCTAGTTCAGAACCTATTCTTTGAGAGGCCTTGCACATTCCTGCTTGTCCTGTCCTGCTCTGTATTGCCACGTACCTATCACATGCTAGCCAGATTGCTGATCCAAAGAGTGAGAGACGTGTAGAACAGACCTGAACCTAATCTACAGCTTCTAGGTAAGCCTGGTCAAGATCGGAAGAGCCACCGCAGCCAGTCTGCAGATGCATGAGAAAGGAAAGCGTTCCGCTGGAAAACATTGCCATCTCGTGGTTATTTCTTATGAAGTGATAGCCGACTGCCACAGCCCCTCTCTAATAGGAGGGCAGCTATTGTGCAGAGAGAATGAAAACTTGATGTGACACCAAATGTGAGTAAGAGGAGAAGAGAAAGAGGAGGGAAATGGAAGACTCCACATCCGGTTTACTGAGTGAAATCTGATTGTGTTGAAGAGAAATTGGGTAGTGGGCCAAGGAAAGAACTGATTGTTGGGGCAATTAAAAGAGACCGTTTGCAAGTGGCTCATGCCATTTCATGGTCATTCCCATGGGAGGTACTGCTGTCAGTGGGTATGTGAGATGACCAGAGGGAGTCAGTGAGCGGAAAATATTTTCCAGAGGTTAAAAATTCCAAAGCCAACAGAAATGTGCAGCCTGCAAGACTGCAAGAGAGTAGCAAGAGACAGGTGGTGTCATCTGCCAAGCTGAAGCTGTTGCAAAGAATAGTTCATATCCCGAGTCAGTTGTTTAAAAAAAAAATCACATTTTTATGCAATTCAGATCAATTTGCTGTGACAGTTGCTTTCCATTTTTCTCTTCGTTCAGAAGAGATTTATGTTTGATTCTGCTCTCTTCCAGCACTCATTTCACCTTCTGTTCTCTAGTCCTGCAGCACTCTCATAATACAGGGGTTTAATATATTCTTAAAAGAGACAATTAAACAGTGGGCCAGAGATCGTGACGGAACACGTGGTACAATCACAAATGTGAGGTGGCCATTGAAGCCTTTTTTATACATATGTCGAAGAACTGAAATTGTTCGCGAAATGAAGTGTTAGCTGAAAGTCTCAGTGGCAAGCTGGCTGCAAAATGGAAATAATAATAATAACAATAATAATAACAGGCTTGTTCTGGGATCGTTATGAGGACAAATTATAGATGGGTGAACTGCTTTTAGTATCTTGGGAGGAAGGTATTATGTAAATTCCAGTTCTTTTTCTTTTCATTATTTTTCTCTTTGAAGACTGCCAAAAAAAAAAAAAAATACTAGTGGGTGGATAAGAGTGGGGATTGAAGGAGGAGAAGGAGAGAAAATAGTTCAAAGAAGCAAGTGATAAAGAGAGCAACTCATTTAAAGGACTTCTTGGCCATTGTCTACCTGGCCACACAGCCTGTAGGAGGGAAAAGGAAGGCCAGCTTGTTTTCCCCTCTCACTCTTGCCCAGGAAGTATCCAGATTTACTGTCCACTTGGCTAAGAGCATCCTTTGCATCTCGTTGGCATGCTCCTGCCATCACGTTCATCACTGAGTTCTGTTTTTAGCTGGCAGAGAGAATGCTGCACCAGAGCAGCTCTGAAATGCTTGTCCCCCGGGCAGGCGCGAACTCTGTGTGCTCGGAGGGCGTCAGCATACAAAGGCCATTGCCCGCAACTGTACTTTTCAATGGAGGCTTTCAGAAGGCAAGGCTGAAAGTCAACTTGTCACATTTTCTCATGAGTAAAGAAAGAGAAATGAAAATTCCTATCTTGGACTCCAGGGGTAAGTTTGACTTTGTCAGGGTAGATGAGATAAGAAGCTTCTGGCTTTCATGACAATCAATACATGAATTGTTTTTTTTTAAAAATCATTCATTCCGTAACTATATTGGGGGAAAATAACTTTTGGGCAACAAGTGCGGTGCCTCCTTTCTCTTGGGCCTATTTGGATACAACTCGAATCATCTTACTTAGGGATGATTTCGATCACATCGCACCACTTTCCTTCTCAAAATACTATAATAATTTCCAACTGCATCTCGGATTCAAGAGAGATTCCTGATCACTGTCTCCCAGGACGGCTCCCTTACCTCACCTTTAGCTACACTTCAACTTTAAAGGCCACTGGAATTCATTCAATAAATATTTGATGAGCACTGTTATGCATCAAGGAAACCCTGGTGGCCTAGTGGTTAAGAGCTACGGCTGCTAACCAAAAGGTCAGCAGTTCGAATCCACCAGGCACTCCTTGGAAACCCTATGGGGCAGTTCTACCCAGTCCTGCAGGGTTGCTATGAGTTGAAATCGACTCGACGGCAACGGGTTTGGTTTCTTTTGGGTTTATTATGCATCAAAGATTATTCTAGGCTCTGTGGATACACCAGGAACAGTCTACGGAATCCCCTAGGACTGGGGCACCTAGGAGAGAAAGCCCCAGCTGACTGGGAGTGGGCTTGGGTGAACCCCTTACACCCTGCTGCAGTCTATGTTCTCATCCACAAGGTGTGGAAGTTGGACCACACCTCAAAATACATGGGCTTCTCCTACAGACTCACACCTGCTTACCCTTCCGGTTGGTAAGTCTCGTACGTCAACTCAAGCTGTTTTATGAACACTATCCACCTAAAGTTCCTGCTACCTTTTCTTCAATAAATGGTACCCGACCCTCTTTCTTGAGAACAGCGTCTAGAAATCAGCCCTTTGAAGTCTCCCCAGAAAACCCTCCATGCCTACTAGTGTCCATGGCAACCCTTCAACATCCAAGGATGGTTCTGCAGGGGCAGGTAGGAGGAAAGACTATGCCTCTCCTTAAAAGAAGAGAGAGGACAAAGTGGGAAAAGAGAAACATTTTTATCAGAAGGCTACTCCGCACAAGGCTTTACTACAGATAGGAACAAGAGATGGTCAAGATCTACGTGGGGGCCAGCCAGGGACATTCTCAGAGGAGCTACTAGTATAAGTGACCATTTATTTCATATCTACTATATGGCAGGCACTATACAGAGCACTTCACACCCAATATATCTGAAGCACTCCTCCAAGGATGTTAGACAGATAAAGATAGCTGCTGTCAAGTCAACTCCAACTCATGGTGACCTTATGTACAAAAGAATGAAATGTTGCCTGGTCCTGCATCATCCTCACAATCACCAGCAGGTCTGAGTCCACCTTTGTGACTATCATGGCAATCCATCTCACCAAGGGTCTCCCAAGTCCTTGCTGGCCCTCTACTTCACCAAACATATCTTCCTCCAGTGATTGATTCCTCCTGATAATGTGTTCAAAGCAAGTGAGTTGGACAATGTTCTGTTGTGATTCATAAGATTTTCATTGGCTAATTTTTGTTAAGTACATTGCTAGCTCTTTCTTCCTAATCTGTCTTAGTCTGGAAGCGCCACTGAAACCTGTCCACCATGGGTGACCCTGCTGGTATTTGAAATACTGGTGTCATAGCTTCCAGCATCACAGCAACATGCAAGCCACCACAGTACCATAAACTGACAGACAGGTGGTGGCCAAGTATGTTAGGAATTAGGTACTATTACTCCTATGTAAAGAAACTGAGGCTCTGGAAGTGAAACTATTTGCCCAAAATCCTCATTTACCAAAGCACCTCCATTCCTGCTGCAGTAGAGTTTGGATGTCACACAAAGAGGGTCCTTACTACAGACCAGGGAAGAGACTCTGCCTTGGAGGAGAATCTGGGTCACAGACTGGTAGGATTAAGTAGGATAATGTTTGTGAAATGTGTCACATGCTGCCCTGAATTATAATTCTTCATAAATGGTGGCCCCTGCTGCTGTTGCTGTTAAACTATTGTCATTATTACTAATTCCTGTTTCTGGAGCCCTGAGGGAGTACGTTCCAGAAGACACAGAGGAAAGTCCATGGAGTTGGCTCATTCCCCTGCCACGTGCATATTGTGTATTCTAGGAGCTTCTGTCTGAGCCCACTATTCCCTGAGTTTCTAGAATAACTCCTGTGGAAGTTGATGTGACGCTCTAGCACTGTTCTCGGCCATGACTCAGAGAACCCAGGTGCGGTGTGTGTGTAGGGAGGTTCCGGTTTGCAAAGCAGGTTTCTAAAGTGGGATCTTGATACTTATCAAGGGCAACAGCACAGGCTCCCAGGATGGAATTTAGACTCACAGTTCTGATGATCACTCTCTCCCAGGCCTTGTCAACTCACTTAACACTGTCTTCAGCCTGGGGTGTGTGGCCAATCATACTGCTCTGTGTGGGAGATGATAAGGGAATAAATATAGGGAGTCCTTTGACTTTGTTCGAGTAAACCATCCAAGCTACGTCAGCTTCCATTTATTATTCATCACTGACTGTGTCAGGCTTAGGTCGGGTTGCTCTGCCCTCATCATCTCCAATTTTTATAGTAACTGCAAGGTAGGTTTCATCATTTCCACTTCTCACATGAGAAAACTGAGCTCTCTCAAAAAGGTTAAGAGTCTTGTCCAATGCCACACAGCTCATGCAAGGTGGAGCCAGGAGTCCAACCAATGTTCTATCCCCCTGTTCATGGAAAAGTCTTTATCAGTACTCAAAGTATCCACATCCCAAGGTTTTGCCTTTCTTCATTGCCTCATTAGAGCTGCCCAATAAAAAATACAGGTTGCATTAGTCTTTATGGTTTCCAAAGCATGCTCCCCTATATTGTTTCTTTCAGTCCCTGCAATGATACTATTGACAAGTTGCTATTGCTTTCTCCATTGGGTAGTTGATTAAACTCAGGCTCAGAGAGGCTAAGTAATTTGTCCACTTTACCTAGCAGGGCAGAATTTGACACACTTGTAAAGCAGAGCTACCACAGAATGTTTTGGAAACACAGATGGGAAAAGTATAACTCCAACTTGTGGGAGATAGGAGGATGGGAGAGCCTTGGAGAAAAAAGTGCTTCAGCTGGATCCCAATGGATGGATTAAAAGCTCGCCAATCAGTGGTTTCCAGGAGCAGGGAAGGTAAAGAGAGGTCTAGAGGCAGGAAACCCTGGGGCTAGTTAAGGGAATAGTATACTTCCAAGACGGGTGAGTGGCTCTTAAGAGAGACGTTTGGAAAGAAAATCTAGGGGGAGTTGAGGAAGGCCCTGTTGTCACAAATACTCCTGGTGAGAACCACTCTTCAGTAAGAGTCAGAGGGAGAGGATGCTATCAGTGGGTAATACCGTACAGAAATTACTGCTCTTAAAGGAGATCAAGTGGAGTTACAGGTGAAATTTTAATTGTATGAGTGTGATTCCTGTTTTTAGTGGGTGTCATAGAGCAAGGAAAGCTCTAGAGGGCCCATTGCCACTATTAGAATTTAGATGAAGCTCATTAATTTTTTCAGAAAGAAGCCAGATACAAGAATAAAGGTTTTCAAAACCAGTCTAATTTGGATCTCATTCATTCATGCATTCATTTATTCACTTTTTTTTATCCAAAAAACGTTTAGGTACCTGGGATCATGGTAAGATCACAATATGAAGAACATAGCAAACAGATTCTCTGTCCTCAAGAAGCCCATGGTATAGACGGTCAGACAATAAACAGATAATTGCAATGAAAATGCCATGCAGGAGCACGTACAGGTGCAATGGTGGCATGAAGAGAGAAAGGGTCAACTTTGCCCAAGATATATGTGAGGAAAGTTACACTCAGGGAAGCGTTTTCAAAATGGGAAATACTTCAACTGGTCTGGAGGGATGGAGGAGGAGTTTATTGGGTGGACAAGGAAATGAAGAGACTTTTGGGCAGTGGGGATAACAAGTTCCAAGTAGTCCAGGTAATAGAGAACATGGTGCACTGGGGGCTCTGGTCATCTGGTAAAGCCATACAGAGGACAGGTGGGGTTTGAAGCTGATGAGGCAGAATGAGCCAGATCGCAGTGCATCTTGGATCTCTATAAGAAGTGTGCACTTTATTTCAGATACCAGTGACTCCCGAGGTGGGTGCTTTAAGCTGGAGACTGAGAGAAAAGGTCCTGATAAAGCCAAAGAGAAGGGTTAACGAGCATGGTGGGGAGAGCTAAGAGAATGGGGAGTTGGGATTTTGGGAATTTATGGTGTCAGAGGAAGGTCAGTTCTGGTGTCCAAAAAGTTGCAGATGTGGAGATGGGAGTGGCTGACTGAAATAGAATGGTGGAGAAATTGGTGGGAGTTGAGGAGACGAATAAACTGGGCATTTGAATGTTGGTATGCATCCAGAATGTGTCAGGATTCTTGGAAGGTGCCAAAGTCTTTCGGACATGTTTGGAATGACCAGAAATTTGGAAGGAGTCAGAGGAGGTATTGTTGGAGGGCATAAATAGTAAAAGAGGATTAGATTTTGGACTGGGATGAAAGAATAATGATCTATAAATTAATAACAAGAAGCCAGAAGATGCCAATACTACCTCTTGACCATGTGGTCAAGTGGTGTGGGAGAAGGATTGAGCCTTCTTTCAAGATGGTTGCAAGAGAAGGGCCATGTCTCAGAAAATGGTAAAGAGGTTGAACGTTAAGGTAATTAAATTTAAAATGGACTGAGAGTTCCAGTGGGTGCAGTGGAAAGAATTAAAAAGGAGGTATAGCAGACATGTGGCTGCTGTGCCCAAGTCCACCTGCCTGAGGGCACTCTCTGGCTGCTAAAGTCCACCCTGGCCACACACAGTCAGCTTGAAGTGCTGGGGAATTAACACCCCAGGAGCAACTTTCAGCCAATAGCTGACAGGAGTTGGAGTATAAATACCTCAGCCCCTTCACCCCTCGGCTGAATAACCCTGAGGCATGTTCTACACTGATCCTAGAGATGCCCAGCAGGATGAAGCTCCAGCTGCCCACAGTGGTAACTGATTTGATAACTCACCCTTTATCTTGTTGTCTTCCTTTCCCACTCTCACTTCCCCACTCCCTGAATGGTGTTTTCTGAGATGGCCTCCCAAATCAACTCTATAATACTCAAATACTCATCTCAGAGTTGGTTTCTGGGGAAACCCAAGCTAAGATAGGTTGACAGCACGGAAAATCTAAGTCAAGGAGGAAGAAGGTATCAGACACAAGGATGCAGGTATCAGAGAAAACCAGTGCCCAGAAGCCATACATTTTGAATGGTGGCCAAAAATGGAAGGTGAGAAGCACAGATGTAATTAACTGAATGAAACCTATGTATGATGTTGTCCTTTTGCCAGGAGTAGCTGGTGCTCTCAGGTGTTCCTAGGGTTTAATGATCATAGCCACTACCTCTCAATCTACATGTATCAGAAGTGGAACTATGCAGTGCTCTCCTGGGACTGAACTTGTACTTGAATTAACAACAAGGCAGTGGGAAAGTCCCTGAACTCTTCTTCCAGTTCATAATTTTTATATGCATGTTAGGGGAGAGGGGACAAATGCAAACAGAGAACTACTATTTTTAATGTTGGCAAGGAGTAGAGATTTTACCCTTGAAGAAGCTGCAATTCACGGATGGTACATACAGTGACTATTTGTAAACAGCTACAGGACAGAATGTACCTTCTCACCAGGAGGTAAAAAGCAGGTTATGGAAGACCAGGCACATAGCTCAAGCATGGCTATATAAAAATGACACCCTAAATCTCAAAAAACCTAGCAAGGCCCTAAGTTAACAGATTTCCAGTCAACCACAATATTTTCATTGAGGGCTAGAGGTTGTGGGTTTTACACTAAATTTCTGAAGTGTACCTTTCATATTTGGATTTAGCCTCAAACTATTAATACTGTTTATAAGTTAATCAGTGGTTATAATTTATTCATGGGCCAAGAGAAATCTGGTTTCCTGTCTATTGGGAAATATTGCTTTGAGCATGAACTCTGGTCATACTAACCCTGCAACTGAATTCCAAGACCTGTCTGCTTCGTGTTAATAGGGTTTACAGTAAGTATTTGGGACTGACTATATGAAAAAAGAAAGTTTTTTACTCACAAAAGCTATACAATTACTACATGACCAACCACATTAAAGATTACTTCTTAAAAAAGCAGATATCCATTGGGGTTACAAAGAAAAAAACAAGTAAAATAAACAGAAATCGTGGAATAGCTTCCTTCCCAACAAATCCAAGAGCTTAGTTTAGATTATTTCCCTAAAATAATAACAGATTGGGATTTTGGTAGTATCATTGCCCTTCATTATTTCTGTGTTCAAGAATATGAAGAACAGAGAAGGGAGAGGTTGGTGATTTCCATTTTTAATTATCCTGTTTTTCACTCTCACCACCAAATGGAAGTGTAACCTTATGTCCTGAACCAGAGGGAATATGAAAGGGTGAGCAACAAAAGATGTGCAATAATCTTTTTAAAATACGAACAAGGTGCCCTATGACCACTACTGACCATTCTGACTAGGGACACAATAGATGGTCCCAGACAGAATGGGAGAAAAATATAGAACAAAATTCAAATTCTTAAAAAAGGCCAGACTTACTGGACTGGTAGAGACTACAGGAACCCCTGAGACTATCACCCTGAGATATCCTTTGAACTTGGAACTGAAGCCACTCCTGGAGGTCATCTTTCAGCTAAATAACAGATCGGCTCATAAAATAAACAATATGTACATGAGTACTGTGCTCCTTTAAGAAAAATCATCTATACGAGACCAGAAAACTCTGGTGGCATAGTGAGTTGTTAAGTACTATGGTTGCTAACCAAAAGGACGGCAGTTCGAATCCACCAGGGGCTCCTTGGAAACGCTATGGGGCAGTTCTACTCTGTCCTGTAGGGTTGCTATGAGTCAGAATTAACGCAAAAGCAAGGGGTTTGGGTTGGTTTTTTATACGAGACCAAGCGGTCGGCATTTACCCTAAAGCAAAAATGAGAAGGTAAGGGGTGGGGGGCAGGGAAGCTAGATTAATGGAAATGGAACAACCAGAATGGAAATAATGATAATGCTGACACACGGTGAAAAATATAACCAATGTCACTGAACAATATGTGTGTTGTTGCTGTTAGGTGCTGTTGAGTCAGTCCCGACCCATAGCAACCCTACGCACAACAGAATGAAACACTGCCCGGTCCCGAGCCATCCTTACCATCGTTGTTATGCTTGAGCTCATTGTTGCAGCCACTGTGTCAAGCCACCTCATTGAGGGTCTTCCTCTTTTCTGCTGACCCTGTACTCTGCCAAGCATGATGCCCTTCTCCAGGGACTGATCCCTCCTGATAACATGTCCAAAGTATGTAAGACACAGTCTCGCCATCCTTGCTTCTGAGGGGCATCCTGGTTGTACTTCTTCTAAAACAGATTTGTTCGTTCTTTTGGCAGTCCATGGTATATTCAATATTCTTGGCCAACACCACAAGTCAAAGGCGTCAATTCTTCTTCGGTCTTCCTTATTCATTGTCCAGTTTTCACATGCATATGATGAGATTGAAAATACCATGGCTTGGGTCAGGCGCACCTTAGTCTTCATGGTGACATCTTTGCTCTTCAACACTTTAAAGAGGTCCTTTGCAGCAGATTTACCCAATGCAATGTGTCTTTGGATTTCTGGACTGCTGCTTCCGTGGCTGTTAATTGTGGATCCAAGTAAAATGAAATCCTTGACAACTTCAATCTTTTCTCCGTTTATCATGATGTTGCTCATTGGTCCAGCTGTGAGGATTTTGTTTTTTATGTTGAGGTGCAATCCATACTGAAGGCTGTGGTCTTTGATCTTCATTAGTAAGTGCTTCAAGTCCTCTTCACTTTCAGCAAGCAAGGTTGTGTCATCTGGATAACGCAGGTTGTTAACGAGTCTTCCTCCAATCCTGATGTCCCGTTCTTCTTCATATAGTCCAGCTTCTCGTATTATTTGTTCAGCATACAGATTGAATAGGTATGGTGAAAGAATACAACCCTGACGCACACCTTTCCTGACTTTAAACCAATCAGTATCCCCTTGTTCTGTCCCAACAACTGTCTCTTGATCTATGTAAAGGTTCCTCATGAGCACAATTAAGTGTTCTGGAATTCCCATTCTTCGCAGTGTTATCCATAGTTTGTTATGATCCACACAGTCAAATGCCTTTGCATAGTCAATAAAACACAGGTAAACATCCTTCTGGTACTCTCTGCTTTCAGCCAGGATCATCTGACATCAGCAATGATATCCCTGGTTCCACATCCTCTTCTGAATTCGACCTGAATTTCTGGCAGTTCCCTGTTGATATATTGCTGCAGACGTTTCTGAATGATCTTCAACAAAATTTTGTTTGTGTGTGATATTAGTGATATTGTTCTATAATTTCCATAATATGTATAGAAATTGTTAAATGTGAACCTAATTTGCTGTGTAAACTTTCACCAAAAACACAATAAAATATTAGTAAAAAAAAAGAATATGTGGGTTAAAAACTCAGTTAAGAATTGTATGGCATGAAACAACTAGAACAAAAATAATGAGAACATTGACTCAATGTGAAAAATGTAACCAACGTCACTGATCATTATGCTAGAAACTGTTGAATGAGAATGGGTTTTGCTGTGTATGTTTTCACCAAAAATAAAATATTATTTTTAAAAATATGAGCAAATTTTTGTCTCTTATACTAAGTATTGTTTTCTTGCCTTGAGTTTCATTAATGTCCAAGAAGGATCAGTATTCAACTAGGTAAAAGAGGAAAGTTGTCCTGTAGGGAGGTAAGAGGAAAAGAAGAAGCAAATATGAAAACCAAGTGAAAGAGAGAGTTTTTAAAATTACTTGGTGCTTGATACAAAAGAGTATGCATTGAAATGCAGCATAAGACCAAACTATAACAAGGTCTGAATGGATCCTAATATGTTGGAAACAACTGCAAGGGATTAGCTGGTAATATGAAACAGGTAGAGGACTATGACTCTGCAAATGTTGCTTTGATAATATTTTAAAGTCTTATTTTTTATATCTGATAAACAGTAGCAATGTTAATACCACAAGAGATAATTATGCCAATACACATTAAGGGCTCTTAAAAAAATGCATCTTCTTTGCTCAAATGAGACCTTAATATCTCCTTTGAACTCATGTAATGTACCATATAAATATGTCTTTAAGCATATCTGTTGTGATGGTTAAGGTTGTGTGTCAGCTTGGCTGGGCATTGATTCTCAGTGGTTTGATAGTTATGCAATTACATAGTTTGAACGTTACATAATGATGTAGTTTGGCAGTTATGTAATGATGTAATTTGGCTGTTACGTAATGAAGTCATCATCCTCCATGATGTGATCTGATATGATCAGCCAATCAGTTGTAAGGGGAATTTCTTCAGGGGTGTGGCCTGCATCCAATATATATATGGACGTTTTGGCAAAGCTTGCTTGCTTGCTCTGGATCCCACATCCACTCGTCATCATCTGACCTCTGGTTCTTGGAACTTGAGCCAGCTGCCTGCCATCTACCTGTCGATCTTGGGTTCATCAGCTCCTGCAGCTACGTGAGTTAGGAGAAGCCTCCAGCCTGACACCTGACCCACGGACTTGGGACTTGCCGGCCTCTACAACTGTGTGAGCCATTTCCTTGAGATAAATCTCTCTCTCTTTCTATATATATATACACACACTTCACTGGTTGCTTTTCTAAAGAACCTGGCCTAAGACATGCACCATAAAACTGTTACGGGAAGTCTGAACAGAACAGGTGAAGTAGCCAATTTGCATATACATAGTTAATAACTCACCATTTACCTACTTTCCTGTCATTCACATTCAATTTCTCCATGTTGATGAACTGTTATTCATTTAAATAAGGGGAAATAGAAGACTTCCACATGGATCCCCAAAAGATGATTAAATGCAAGTGGCACTATGAGCTTGAGTTTGCAATGTGGCTAGCTGGGTCATCCTTCAGCTGTCAAGTTGTGCCAGATTCCAATCTGGGTTGTGTGGAGGTAGCATGGGACTTGAGATTCCATTTGGCCTGGGCAGAGTAGCAGAGACACCAGGAGAAGCCCCTTACTGTCCTTTCAGCTACCTAGGTGGGGAGGTGAGCCAGATGTGGCTCTCAGAGCCATTTCCATTCAGTCTATGGGTAAGAACAATTCTAGAATCTAATGATTTCGAACTAGGACCTGAGAGATGTCGATAAGCAGGTCCCCACACTGACCAGAGACAAAAATAAATGACACAGTGACAGCAAGTGCCCCACAACTATTGTGAGCCCTATATTGTATGTCCCCAAAACTATTCCCTGCACAGTTTACATGGATACACATTTAATTTACATTTTACAGATTTTAGGCAATGGTCTGAAAAAAAATTTTTTTTAAGATGTAGCTCAAAATTAGCTTATACTTATGCATAATATAAATTATATATCAACTTTATTAAGTGTAAAGAAAAGACTGCACAATTAAAGGCATATTTGCCTAAAACAGATCATTTTGACTATTTCTTTGTGGCCCGATTGATATTGGCAGTGAAAAAATGTAGTGTTGGTGGTTTTGTGTCAAAGACACTAATTCAACGGAGAATTAAACTCATGTGACAATTTCCACAGGAGGCCATGTGGTTTATTGGAAAAGCATGAAGACTTGGTTTCCAATGCAGGCACCATTATTTAATAATACAGTACTCTGGGAAACAAACTTATTTACTCACAGAAGTTACTTCTGCCAACCCAAGTTGGCTCATCTCGTTGATTGGTACCATCATCGACCCAAAGCTCAAGCCAGAAATCTGGGAGTCAGCATCCTTCTTTTCTCGCTGTCTCTCAATCTCCATATCAAACACACTGCCAAGTCCTACTGATGTTTCCTCTACAACACAGTTTTTCTCTATCCCTAGAACCACTACTCTGATCCAATCCTCTGGCTATTATCTCTCACTGCCAGTCTTTTATGAACTTCTAAAGGCTTCTCTGCTTCCACTCTTGTCTCCTGTAATCTATTCTCTGAAGGGCAGCCAAAGTGATATTTTAAAAGTATAAATTGGATTATTTTACTCTTCTGCTTAAAACCCTCCAATGGCTCCTCCTCTTTCCCAGAATAAAATCCCGACTTCTTTCCATGGTCTAGACAAGGGATTGGCAAATCTTTTCTGTCAAGGGCCAGATAGTAAATATTTTAGGCTTTGTGGGACTCTGCAATTGTTGTGCTAAAGTAGCCACAGGAATATATAAATGAACGAGCATGGCTGCATTCCAATAAAACTTTATTTACAAAAACAGGAAGTGGCCAGATTTGGCTCACTGGCCACAGTTCGACAACCCCTGGTTTAGAAGACCCTCCATGACCTAGCTCCAGCCCATTTCTCTAGTTTTGTTCACACTGGCCAAGGGCCAGCCAAAATGCTCTTGTTTCATTTCCCCAAACACTCTAAGCTCTTTCCCTTGCCCCACTCTGTGCCTGCCTGGCTTTTCTCATCCTCCAGGTCACAGCCTAAATGTCATCTTTTCATTGAGGATTTTCCTGACTCTCCTACTTCTATGCCCTCATTATCGGTTGCAGTGTCCTGTTCTTTTCCTTTATGGCACTTATCATAATTTCTAACTACCATGTATTTGTTTATTTCACCTCCTACTGTCCATCTCCCTCACTAGACTGTATGTTCGAGGAAGGCAGGGGCCAGGTCTGTTTTCTTTGCCACTCCATAACCAGCTTCTACCACCATGCCTGACACATCCCACCCAAACCCAGCCTGACACACAGGGGGTGCCTAATAAATATTTATTAAATGTATATATTTTATCTCTTTCATCTCTAAAAGCAGCAGTAATAATATTTGTCTTAGAGGACTGCTGTGCCTGGGACATTCTCCTTACATTTGGTTCTTTCTGCATACATACAGTCTTAACTGATTAGGTAATTTCCTAAAAATATCCATTCTTCCAAAGGGCATTCCAGTGGCTGGTGATCCATCACCCCAAACAGAACATTCAGGCTACATTGCTTGCACATTTACAATCCAAGTTAAAGATTAGAAAAGCATGGTTTTCTTTTTATAGCAGCTATCTTTTTCTAGTTAAATTGAATCACTTTGAAATTCTTTCTCTAGAGATAATTGTCAGTGAATGTGGAATGCTGGCTAGAAGCAAACGTTAGACTTGGGTGTAAGTGGTCTCTGATTTTTTATTTGATTTGTTTCTAGAAAACACACAAAACTTGGACTCATAGGCACCATTGTTTAAGTTGTCTTTGAGGACTCAAGGATGCGTTGATGGAAGCAGGAAGGAATACAACCCATGCAAGGAGCAGAGAAAAAGCACCAGAGGTAATCAGTACACATCCTATAAGTGGGTCCTGGGAGCTTTCACTCTATTCGCAGACTGTCCTCAGGCTACATGGGGGGAGGGCAGGGAGAGCAAGAGCCAAGAGTGTCTGGGAATTAACATTTCCCAGGGGGCAGTCTTTAACCAGTGTCCTTCTTTTTTTTTTGTCCTTCCAAAAGGTCGGCAGTTCCAGTCTACCAGCTGCTCCTTGGATACCCTATGGGGCAGTTCTACCACGGTGATGGGTTTGGTTTTTGGGTTGGTCCTTAAGTGGGGGAGGAGTATACACACTTCAGCCTCTGATCAGACAATTCTTAGGTGTGATCTAAAAAATCTCTGGAACTCCTCTGTGGATTGAGCCAAAATTACTGCTATGGATTGAATTGTGTCTCCCCAAAATATGTTGTCATCCTAACCCTTGGTACCTCTGAATATGACCTTGCTTGGAAATACGGTCTTTGAAGATGTTATCGTTTAAGTTAACACCAGGTCGTACCAGAGTAAGCTGGACAATGAATAAGGAAGACCAAAGAAGAACTGATGCATTTGAATTATGGTGTTGGTGAATAATATTTAATATACCATGGACTGCCAGAAGAATGAACAAATTTGTCTTGGAAGAAGTACAGCCAGAATGCTCCTTAGAAGGGAGGATGGTGAGACTTTGTTCATTTTATGTACCTTAGACATGTTATCAGGAGGGACTAGTCCCTGGAGAAGGACATCATGCTTGGTAAAATAGAGGGTCAGTGAAAAAGAGGAAGACCCTCAATGAGATGGATTGACACAGTGGCTGCAATAATGGGCTCAAACATAGTAATGATTGCGAGGACGGTGCCAGGACTGGGCAGTATTTCATTCTGCTGTACCTAGGGTTGCTATGAGTCAGAACCAACTTGACGGCACCTGTTATAGACTGAATTATATCCCCCCAAAATACGTGTTGTAAATCGTAACCTCTATGCCTGTGGTTATGTTCCCACTTGGGAATGAGTTGTCTTTGCTATGTTAATGAGGTAGGATTTGTGTAGGATGTATCTTGAGCAATCTCTTTTGAGATATGAAAAAAGCAAGCGAGCAGAGAGAGATGGGGGAAGACAGATGCCAAGACACACAGAGATCTCCAAGGAACCAGGAAGCAGAAGCTAAAGAGACAAGGACCTTCCTCCAGAGCCGACAGGACCTTTCTCCTAGAGCCAGTGCCCTGAATTCGTACTTCTGTGAGAGAATAAATTTCTGTTTGTTAAAGTCACACACTTGTGGTATTTCTGTTACAGCAGCACTAGGTAACTAAGATAGCACCTAACAACAACAATCCCATCTGAGTGCTGTCCTTGTAAAAGAGAAGAACAGACACAGAAACACACACACATAAGGATGCCACTCGTGCAGCTGCTTCCACAAGACAAGGAACGCTGAGCAATGCCTGGGCTACCAGAAGCCGGAAGAGGTAAGGAAGGATCCCCCTAGAGGGGACAGAGACAGCATGGCCCTGCTGAGGCCCTGAATTCAGAATCCCGGCCTCCAAAACTATGAGACAATAAATTTCGGTTCTTATAAGTCACCCACTTTGTGTTATTTTATTTTGGCAGCCCTAGAAAAGGAATGCAGTTATCCTCCTGGGACTTTGCCTGATACTGCATCTTTGCTTGGCCTCCTTCCCTGCTGGGTCCCACTTCCCCACTCTCCTACTCATTTTTCCAGGGAATTCTTTCTACGAAGTCACCTACACTCAATCCTTGCCTCAGGCTTAGCTTCTGGGGAACCCAACCTAAGTCCGTAGACAAATGCCTAATGATGAAAAATTGATATTCTCTCTATAAATTATCATTTCAATCCCACCTTTTAAATGTCATAAGTTGGGTAAAATTTTTGTGGGTATAGAACGAGGATCAGCAGTTTGAATCCGCCAGGCGCTCCTTGGAAACTCTATGGGGCAGTTCTACTCTGTCCCATAGGGTCGCTATGAGTCGGAATCGACTCGACGGCACCGGGTTTTTTTTTTTGCTGGGTTTATAGATAGACTTGTTGGTAAAGAAGTTCAGCTTATTTGAAAAGTTTAAATACGTGCCATTCGACCACATCTGAACTATAAAGAGTGGGGAAAGAAAATTCTACAAAATATTTGTAGCTTACAAGTAAATAAGAAACAGACTAGATTTAAAAGTAAAATTTCCTTTGTCAAGGCCCGCACTGAGAAGATTTTCCCTATATCAAAACATATTGAAATTACCATCATTAATAAGGATCATTCTCTCAAAAGGTAACTGGAAACATTTTTTTTAAGTGGAGAAACGCCAATCTGCATTAGTCTTACATAAAGATTTCTCTGAGCAAAGAGGTAATTACAGCTTGACAGATACCTAAAATAGCCTTGATTCCATGTTTCTTTTTCAATCCAGAGGTGGGCAGATATCACCCTGGTGCCTCTCTGAATTACAGCTTATAAAACTTGGAAAAAAAAAAGTAAATCCATTGAATTACAATGTTTAAACTATATAAGCCTTTCAACTACCTTCTCCTTCCCCCTCCCCACCTCACTCTACTTTAAACAAATGAAAAGCCTAAGTTTTCTTCACCAATGATAAGTGTTAGAATCTCTTCATGTGTTGAAAATGGAGCTGCACTAGGTTTTCTCATCATCTAGAACAATGGTTTCCAATCTGTGGCTCTACCTGGATCAGGAGACCTATGTTTGACTCTGGGCTCCGCATTTACCAGCTGTATAACTCTGGGAAGATAAGGGGTTGGTAATTCAGTGGTAGATTTCTCGCTTTCCACGCGGGAAACCTGGGTTCAATTCTGGGCCACTGCACCTCATGTGCCGCCACCACCTGTCTGTTAGCCGTGGATTGTGTGTTGCTGTGATGCTGAACGGGTTTCAATGGAGCTTCCAGACTAAGACAAAGAAGAAAGGCCGGCTGATCTGAAAATCAGCCAGTAAAAACCCTGTGGATCACAGCAGTCTGGTGGGCAGGACTGGGCAGTGTTTCATTCTGTTGTGAATGGGGTCACCATGGGTCAGGGGCTGACTTAACAGCAGCTAACAACAACAACAACGAAACTCTGGTAAAAATACCTCTTTGAGCCTCTGCATGCTAATTTATAAAGAAGACCTTTGCTGTGAGTCTATTATTTTGTGGATGTGAACAGTAGCCCTTACTCACATATATCATTCATGGAAGACTATATGGCATGGAAATAATACCTGCAGAGACAATGCTGGCAATGCATCAAATATTTCCCACACTATATATAGATACTTTACTTGGCAGGAAGTCCATTTTTATCTAGGCTTTGTTTGATGTTCACAGTGCAAAACTCTCCACGTTTGCACTGCATATTGCAAAAGGCACGGGGATCATAAAAAGCAGTCTGTTATTCACTTCCAAGAAAACGTTTGTTTTCAGTAGAACACCTAAGTTTAGTTTTTCCATAATTTATGATTATTTCTTCTTTATTGAAAAAGCAGGATTTTACCTAAGCCTGCAAGAATGACCATTTGTTTATATTTATCTGCTAGGACTGCTAGATGATTACTCAAAGGAAGGTGCTGCCTGACCATAATAGACACTGTGCACAAATCATTCTTTGGATTCAAAACTTTTTTATAAAAATCTGCCACCACTGGAGGATTATGGGAAGTTGGCAAAATAGTTTTTGAATCTCCTCTTCCCCCGTAAAAAGAGAGAAAGCAGCTAAAATAGCAAAGCCAATGATAAGATCACCAGCAAAACTAGAGGATGAGACATCCCCATGAGGTCAAACCACCACCAGCTTCTGTGTCTCAGAGACCAGCTGACTCAGAGACCAGAAAACCCCCAAACTGCCAACAGGTCTTCACAGGAAGTAGGAGATTCCCATTCTGGAACTCTACAGAGAACAAGCTGCAGGCATCTGCCGCGACCAGAGAGACAGCCACCAGAGCAGAGTGGGAAGGATCAAGCACATATTTATCCATGTAACTACAGCTCAGTGATGCTACTTGGGAGATAGGTATCATCCTTATTGGCTTTAATCCGACCATGTGGATGTTTTATGACAAGCACAGTAAGCTAGCTGCTTGCCTTTTAGGTATGAATATTAATTAGGGGTAGCACAATATTAGTTCAAGTCAAACGTTCATGAAGAGAGCAAAAAGAGTTAAAAAGAGGTTACATAGCTAATTTCAATATTGTCCACAGTAGGAAACCAATAACCAATAGACAATAGACAATAAAAGGTGGGAGTGGGGGGACTAGGCTATTACATAAAGGTATTAATCTAAAGGTTCCTCATGAGCACAATTAAGTTTTCTTATTGCGAAGAATGGGAATTCCAGAACACTTATTGTGCTCAGGAGGAACCTTTACATAGATCAAGAGGCAGCTGTTCAGACAGAACAAGGGGATACTGATTGGTTTAAAGTCAGGAAAGGTGTGCGTCAGAGTTGTATTCTTTCACCACACCTATGCAATCTGTATGCTGAGCAAATAAATATAAGAAGCTGGACTATACGAAGAAGAACGGGGCATCAGGATTGGAGGAAGACTCATTAACAACTTGCATTATGTAGATGGCAGAACCTTGCTTGCTGAAAGTGAAGAGGACTTGAAACACTAAATGAAGATCAAAGACCACAGCCTTCAGTATGGATTGCACCTCAACATAAAGAAAAGAAAAATCCTCACAACTAGACCAATGAGCAACATCATGATAAACGGAGAAAAGTTTGAAGCTGTCAAGGTTACTTGGATCCAAGTTACTTGGATCCACAATCAACAGCCATGGAAGCAGCAGTCAAGAAACCAAAAGAGGCATTGCATTGGGTAAATCTGCTGCAAAGGACCTCTTTAAAGTGTTGAAGAGCAAAGATGTCACCATGAAGACTAAGGTGCGCCTGACCCAAGCCATGGTATTTTCAATCTCATCATATGCATGTGAAAGCTGGACAATGAATAAGGAAGACCGAAGAAGAATTGACGCCTTTGACTTGTGGTGTTGGCTAAGAATATTGAATATACCATGGACTGCCAAAAGAACGAATAAATCTGTCTTAGAAGAAGTACAGCCAGAATGCCCCTCAGAAGCAAGGATGGCGAGACTGCGTCTTACATATTTTGGACATGTTATCAGGAGGGATCAGTCCCTGGAGAAGGGCATCATGCTTGACAGAGTACAGGGTCAGCGGAAAAGAGGAAGACCCTCAACGAGGTGGCTTGACACAGTGGCTGCAACAATGAGCTCAAGCATAACAACGATGGTAAGGATGGCACAGGACCAGGCAGTGTTTCGTTCTGTTGTGCATAGGGTTGCTATGAGTCGGAACTGACTTGACGGCACCTAACAACAACATTAATCTAAAGAAAACCACCAGAACTTTTAAGTGCTAAAAGTTACACACACGTGTGTGGTGTGTGTGTATGTGTGTGTGTGTAAGAAAACATAATGGTATTGATATAGCAATTTCTAGGACATATAATCCAAAATACCAAACCCATTGCCATAGAGTCAATTCCGACTCATAGCGATCCTACAGGACAGAGGAGAACTGCCTCATAGGATTTCCAAGGCTGTAAACCTTTATGGAAGCAGACTGCCACATGGGTTTGAACTGCTGACCTTCCGGTTAGCAGTTGAGTGCTTTAACCACTGTGACCCCAGGGCTACTCTAGGGTATATAACTAAGTGAAAAAAGCAAAGTGAATAAAAGCACGTCTAGGCACTGGGTTTGTTTTGTTAGCACACTACTGTTGCTACGAATGGAGGGGGACTGGAGAATGTGCTCATATTAAACAATGGGGGAATAAACTCTAAAATAAAATAAAAATAAAGCCACATAGAAGGGAGAAAGTCCCTGGGTGGTGCGAATGGTTAACATGTTCAGCTGCTAAGTGAAAGGTTGGAGGTTTGAGTCCAGAGAGACTTCAGGAGGAAGGCCTGGCCATCTACTTCTGAAAAACCAGCCATTGAAAGCCCTGTGCGGCGTAATTCTACTGTGACACACATGGGGTCACCATGAAGCAGTATCAACTTGACAGCAGCTTTTATTCTTTTTTTTTTTTTTAAAATAGAGGAGGAAACAGGGTGGAGAGGATAGGGACAGAATTTATACTTCTTCGAGTATATATTCTGCCGATTTGACTTGGGAATCATGTAAGTATTATACATAATTACAAAAACAGTTAAGTAAAAACGCAATCTCTAAAAATTGCATGTAAAATGATATAATGAACCAGTGTAGCCAGTTAGTGGCATAGATATACCACCAACTGTGGATATAGTTATGCATAATTTTAAAACAAAATGAAATGAAAGAGCCATCCCTAACAATTGGAAGTAAAATGAAATCATTGCACCTGTGACTCCAGTTGGTGGTGGAGTGACACAGAGAGGGACCACCCCAAGTGACTCCAAACCACGGTAAATTGAGCCTCCCTAGCGGGATATACCATAAGGACAAATAGAACTGCTATAAAAATATCTTGAACCGTGTTCAGTAATCAGTTGTTTGTGGTTGGGCTGCTATTCTGAGACTGTTGGGTGTGTGGTGTGGGATATAGTTGAGAAATTATGACGGTGTCACTGAGAATTGGGATTTACAGTTTGAGAAGGAGATAAAGATTTAAGATAGCCGAAGTTACATGAAAGCATCTTGTCCTGATTTTGAATGGGATGGATATATGAGTTCGTGATGGATTTTATCTTACAAAATGTACACATATTTCTTAGTTCTGTCCTTATCATGAGCATGCTAGCACTCAGACTACTAAATACTATTTCCCACTAAAAGGAATCATGGCTCCTTGGAGAAACTACTGATTCCAGATCCGAGGCAACAAGCATATAAGCTGGACCTTGAGCATCCTGTCATATCAGAAAGCCAAGGCACTATGAAAGACTATTTGGCTCATGTCAAAAGGACTCAATAGCCCACTTGAATAGGCTCCCACTTGCCAAAGCTGAGACAGTTTGAACTTCGACAAGAATAATGACTGTATAGATTGAAATCTATAAAATATATTTAAGTTCATGAGTTCATAATGATATTTTAAAAAACAAATACATTTTTCTCTTTTGGAAATGCCAGGGCTATTTTGAAAAACTGGTAAATAAGGAGATAGAGTCAAACATTTTTCCTGCTCTTCATATGAACTGTTGTTCAAGTTATTCAGCTAATCAATGAAGAAGAGATGATGGAATTAGAACACCACCATCTGGCAATCACAAATGACTTAATTTTCTAGTTCCAGGGGCCATCAAGTTGACTCCGACTCATGGCGACCCCACGAATGTCAGAGTAAAACTGAGCTCGATAGGGTTTTCAGTGGCTGATTTTCCAGAAGGAGACTGCCAGGCCTCTGGGTGGACTTGAACCTGCAACGTTTTGGTTAGCAGCTGAGCATGTTAACCATTTGCACCACCCAAGAATAATAAATTAATAAATCCAGGGAAAGACCACCAATAGCTGCTTACTTCCCAAAAAAGAGAGACAACTAGATGGAAGTACATCCTCCACGAAGAAGCAAATCCGACTCTATGGAAACACAGGGAGACAGAAGATCATGTGAAATGACACCCAAGGTTGTAATCAGCAAAATCCAGGCTCTGGGAATCTCTACGGGATAAAGAACTTGTTTTTTTTTAACGGTGAAAACAAATTTTTTTTCAAAAGGAAAGGAACAAACAGATGGAAGGAGAGAATACAGATTAAGAATCTAAAAACATATCAGCAAATCACAATATATGGACTTTATTTGGATCTTGATTCAAATATACTGTAGCAAGAAATTGTTTTATGAGACCATGGAAGACATTTGAACACTGACTGGATATTTGATATTATTAAGAAATTATTATTAACATTTTAAGATGTGGTAATGTTATTGTGGTTTTTATTTTTTTAAAGAATGCTTGTCCTTTATTATTTTTTTCTTTTTTAAATTTTTATTGTGCTTTAAGTGAAAGTTTACAAATCAAGTCAGTCTCTCATACAAAAATTTATATACACCTTGCTATATACTCCTAGTTGCTCTCTCCTGAATGAGACAGCACACTCCTTCTCTATACCCTCTATTTCTGTGTCCATTCAGCCAGCATCTGTCCCCCTCTGCCTTCCCGTCTGCCCTCCAGACAGGAGCTGCCCACATAGTCTCATGTGTCTACTTGATCCAAGAAGCTCACTCTTTACCAGTGTCATTTTCTATCCTATACTTCAGTCTAATCCCTGTCTTAAGAGTTGGCTTTGGGAATGGTTCCTGTCTTGGGCTAACAGAAGGACTGGGGACCATGACCTCCAGGGTCCTTCTAGTCTCAGTCAGACCATTAAGTCTGGTCTTTTTAAGAGAATATGGGGTCTGCATCCCACTGCTCTCCTGGGGCTCCCTCAGGGGTTCTCTGATGCGTTCCCTGTCAGGGCAGTCATCAGTTGCAGCCGGGCACCACCTAGTTCTTCTGGTCTCAGGCTAATGTAGTCTCTGGTTTATGTGGTCCTTTCTGCGTCTTGGGCTCATAATTACCTTGTGTCTATGGTGTAAGAATGCTTGTCTTTTAGAGTTTCATGCTGAATTATTAAAGATCAAATGACACGATGTCTGGGGTTTGCTTCAACATCATCATCAAAGACTGGGGAATTGCCTAGGGGCAGGGATGGAACAAGATTGTTGTTTTTGTCAGCCGCCATGGAGCTTGCTCTGACTCATGACAGGATGAAACATTGCCAGGTCCTGCACCGTCTTCACAATAGTTGGTATGCTTGAGTTCATTGTTGTGGCTACTGTGTATTCCAACTTAGGGGACTCATCTTCTAGCTCTATATTGGACAATATTCTCTTGTGATCCATAGGGTTTTCATCGGTCAATTTTCAGAAGTAGGTCACCAGGTCTTTCATCCTAGTCTGTCTTCACCTGAAAGCTTTGCTAAAACCTGTCCACCATGGGTGACCCTGCTCGTATTTGAAATACTGGTAGTATAGCTTCCAGCATCACAGCAATACCCAAGCCACCACATATGACAAATGGACAGATGAGTGGTGGGGAACACGACTGGGCATGAGTTAAGGAGTGCTGAAGCTAGGTGATGAGAACCTAGGTTTTCTATACTATTCTCTCCACTTAGGATTGGGTTCAAAACTTTTCCTAGTAAACTGTTTCCAAAATAACCTGCAATGACACATGAGCAGTTGTAGTGGGTGGCTGTTTCCTTTGCTTGACCAGCATTCGGTCCATTCTTTTGATAATGGCCACCAGATTTCCTTGGCAGAACC
The DNA here is from genome assembly GCF_024166365.1 of Elephas maximus indicus. Taxonomy (NCBI): domain Eukaryota; kingdom Metazoa; phylum Chordata; class Mammalia; order Proboscidea; family Elephantidae; genus Elephas; species Elephas maximus. Next base: position 167,302,749 of record NC_064846.1, read on the forward strand.
AACCTCCCTCACTCTTGGATAGTAAAATCCACTAGGGGCTGGCCCCATCTCCTTTTTCTAGGGGGCAGGAACATGGCCTAAACCTGACCACTCAGCATAGTCTACTTCCTGGGCTGCAGTGATTACCTTAGGGGTAGACAGTCACCCTGCTGGGCTGATGAGAGCCCTGCCTGGGAAGTCTGGTTGGATTTATGGGAAACCAGTGCTCTCTCACCATCTTGGGTTGTTCAACTGGTAGCCCATGCACCTAGAGTTCTGGTACCATCTTGACACTACTTGGGGAGAGCTCTCCTGAGAAAGAAGCGAACATCAGAAACTGGGCAGACAGAGACTAGAAGGACCCCGGTGATCATGGTCCCCAGACCTTCTGTTAGCCCAAGACAGGAACCATTCCCAAAGCCAACTCTTCAGACAGGGACTGGACTGGATTATAAGACACAAAGTGATAATGGTGAGGAGTAGGCTTCTTGGATCAAGTAGACACACGAGGCTATGTGGGCAGCTCCTGTCTGGAGGGGAGAATAGAAGGCAGAGGGAGACAGAAGCTGGCTGAATGGACATGGGGAATACAGGGTGACATTAGGGGGAGAGTGACTAGGAGTATATGTGAATTTTTGTATGACGAACTGACTTGATTTATAAACTTTCATTTAAAGCACAATAAAAAGTAAAAAAAAAGGAACAACCTGAAGAAAAAAGATAAACAATATTTAAGATGTATAAACCATCTATAAGTATAATGCCACCGATATCCATGTACTTACTACCTAATTTAAATAAAATATTGCCCCACACTTACAATCCTTTCTGTTTACCCCACTCTGATAACCTTCTGATCACTTCGCTCTTCCTCGGCCAGAGGTAATCACTGTCCTGAATTTGGTGTTTCTCATTCTCATGCTTTACTTTTATGAAACTATTTTCACTATGTATGTATTTCTAATATATCCCTAAGCGTTATATCAATTGGCTACACATGTTTTAAAACAATACAAAGGGCATTATACTACAAAAAAGAAAAAAAAAAGAAAGAAAGAAATTGGTCAGAGCCAGGAGACGGAGGATGAAGGGTTCCTGATACCATTGGGTCTCAACACCTAACTCTGCTATGCCTGAAGCCAGTCCCACCCACACACGTTTGAGTTCCACCAGCCAGAAAATCCCATTTTTTGCTTAAGGCAGTTTGAGTTGGGTTTCTTTCACTTCTGCCTGGAAGGTTCTTACTAAAACGGGCTATGCAATTTTAAGACATACTGTATATTTGAGAGCCCAAGGAAAGGGGCTTCATGAAGAAAATGAAACAAATTACAGGAGGAGGCTAGTGTTAAGGGCCTCCCACGTATTGTATTACTTTGTCAAATAATAGAAACCAGTACCTCTCTTTACTTAAGAAACATAATACAGGCAGAAAATGAAAGGGGCAAAAAAATATGCTTTGCAAAAAATCTTCGTGCTTTTAGAAGCTTTCTCCAAACTTGGTGTTTTTATTGTAAATCCCAAGAGAGGTTTTGTTTGTTACTGTGTTTGGTTATTCACTTTTGAAATTACCAAGCTCTGAGTTATCCAGATATCCTGAAGTGTTCCATCAGAAAAGAACACTCCAAATGTTATTTCTGGAATTTGAAGTGAGCTGATACTGTTGATTGGGTTCAATGAAGAACAGCCTGTTCCATCCTAATACCCTTGATTTAACATTAAATATAAATGAAAACACCCTGGGGTAGAGTTTCAGAGCGTGAGATGAAAATTCAGCTCTGACATGCTTCTTGTAAGAACCCAGGACTGCTCAGCCCACAAAGCAATCCGGTTTATCAGACACAGAGATGTAGAGTGTTTTGGGCATAAAAATATAAATCAAACAGTAGCAAGGAGTTAACGGGGGGGGGGGGACGTTTAACAGCGCTAAGTTTTCACACGGGGGAAAAAATGATGAATCTTTTGTCTTCTGGGTCCTTTATTACTTGACCTAGAATCAGTAACAACTGCCGCCTTGGCTGTTTGTTTGAAATACTCAGAATACAAATAAGCAAAGATGTTGGAATAAAAGTGAAATCTTATTTGGAATAATAATATATTACAATTGTTTCCATCTAAATGACAAAAATCTACACTGTTTTTTTTTGTACCTTTCACTCTAAACGTATGTAGCACACAGAGGAAATGAGTCTATAATTTATCTTTTTAGTTGTTATCAGATGGCTTATTAACTACTTCTTTATGCCTACTGCATGATGGTGTATAATTTGGTACACTTAGTAAAGACTGATTTAAAACACACAGAATACTAATAAGCAAAGATATTGAAATACAATGAAATCTTATTTGGAATAAGAATGATTTGCTAGACATGAGACCCAATGTTTGTATGTGGAGCCAGAAAGTATTTCAGAATGTACAAGTGAAATTAAAGAGAGCCCCCATTTTCCATACTTCTGTGTTTTGTCCCACAAAACAAACACAACAAAAAACTACGTAGCATGTACACAATTTTTACCTCTAACAGTGGTTCTAAGAAATATTCTATTTCTTAATTTTTCTAAATAACGTATCTCACCTCCAACCCCCTGCCCAAGAGGCTGTTGGGAAGCACATTCTCAGCTTGATCTTGGGAGATTGTCCCCTTTGTCTAGGTCATGCAAAGGCCCTGAGGCTTTTGTTCAGCAACCACCGTTCAGGAAGGGTAGTCGGGTGGTGAATCCACTCGAGCCACTGCAGGCTGTCCTGAGCGTTGTCTAAGGGTCCCTGGAAGGGGGTTGCTTAAAGCCAGTTAGGACGTTCGGCAACACAGCTAGGGCCCCTGTCTCCTTGCACTGGGTTTGGGAAAGGTGATTAGACTAGCTTCTTTCTGAATAACTCACCCTGTTTTCCCTCTGTTCATTTCCTCGCACCCAGGGTGGCAACAGAGTATGGAAAGAAGAAGCATGGACACATGGACACTGGGGTCACCTTTCAGCTTCATCAAGTACTGCTCCACTGATTGAGTAAATGGTGGAACTCACCAGGATCATATACGGCCCTGCTGCCACCCCCAGGCAGCACTGGTCTAATCCTGTTTCCTTAAAGGGGTCCGATAACCCCCACTCACAGAGATGTTCAAGGATTGGGTGTATGTGGCCCAGAAGAGCGCTTAAGAAATGGTGGTTGTTTTTTCCTTTTCCTTTTTTAAAATTTGGTTCAAGTGTTTCTTTCAGCAGTTTCTGGCTACATGAAAAACAAACAAAAACAGGCTAGCCCAGGAGTGACAATGGAATACCAAATCCTTCTTTGCATTTTACTTGTTCAAAGCATCCTTTTCTGCCCCCCTCCCAGATTTGTAATCCAATACATTTTACAGATTCCCAATTATAACTAAAACTCACGGTATTATCATTTTGTTTTCCAATGTGGTGGTCTCTGCTATGGTGCCGTCTGGATTCCCAGCGGGGAGAGGGTGGCGCTTGATCATTGCTACCTCCCTGCTCTGTTGCTTGAGAGCAGAGACCGGACTTGCCTCATTACCTCCCTCCTCTTTCCTCACCCTTCTCATGAAGAGTCTGCCATCTTGGAATATTCCCACCCACTGGACAATCATTACTCTGCAGGGATTTGGAAATTGCTCCCTCTAGAGGAAAAGGTGAGATATCATTTCTGTCATATGATTTGCAGAGGTGAGAACGATGAAGCCAGGAAAAGTGAGACCGATGGAGATGAAACAGCAGATGACAGTGATGGAGTGACGGAGAGGTTTGGAACAGATGACGTATGATGCTGGAATTGTCCCACAACAATCATCTCCAGTGGTTCTCAGTGTGGCGCAGGGACCTGGGGCTGTCCCAGTGACTGGGAGCACCGATAGGATTGAGCAGATGAGTCTGGGATGCTAAACGTCCTTCCATTTTAGGACAGATCTGTACAATGAAGAATGGGCTCTCACAAAATGCCTTTAGAGCCCCACAGCCTTTTTGGGGAGGAGGACTCTGAAGCTGTTACATCAACAGAGCTGATTGGGATATGCCTGGTGTAGATCCACGGTCTTCTCCCTCCCAGACTTTCTGTATCTTAACGACAAGAAGGGGACACTGGGAGATTACACAGCGCGGATGCCGATCCAGTTAGGAGAGGAGGAGGAGGCTGTGTATCTGCAAGTTCACGTACAAACGATGCACATTAGGCATAAATATAGCCCCTAAAAGCCCACACAAGTAGGCAGTAACCACTGCATTTTCCGAAAGGAAAGTGGGTTATTATTCATTTACTCCCAATGAGTTTAGGGAAAACTGAAGGTCATCTTCAGTGTGGGCACAAATGTGACTCTGGTCATGCTGTGTACAGGATCCGACACTGGGTTACGGCAACGTGGGGGCAGGTTAATTCCAGAGTGGTCGTTTAAACCACTTACCAAATGCTTCATTGCAAATCCATGAATGGAGCTGAGGGTGATTTGCAGAGGTTGAGAACAATGAAGTCTGTAAACATGAGACAGATGGAGATGAAATGGTGGATGACAGTGATGGAGTGATGGGGATGCTTGGAACATATGATGTGTAAAGACTACAAGTCCACACAGATGCAAAAGCATCAGACACGCCACCAGCCTGCTTCAGGGACAGTGATTATACAGTTTATCAGCTCATTTGATTTGACTACAGGAAAAGAGAATGAATTGTGTGTAACCTTTTTAAAGGTGGGTAGTACTAAATTTCCACCACCTGTCTGTCAGTTTGTCATACTGCAGTAGCTTGTGTGTTGCTGTGATGCTAAAAGCTATGCCGCCGGTATTTCAAATACCAGCAGGGTCAACCATAGTGGACAGGTTTCAGTACAGCTTCCAGAGTAAGACTAGGAAGAAAGGCCTGGTCATCTACTTCTGAAAATTAGCCAGTGAAAACTCTATGAGTCATAGAAGAACATTGTCTGATATAGTGCTGGAAGACAAGCCCCCTAGGTTGGAAGGCACTCAAAATACACAGTGGCCACAACAATGGATTCGAGCATACCAACCATTAGGAGGATAGTGCAGGACTGGGCAACATTTCGTTCTGTTGTACATGGTCGCCATGAGTCGGAGTTGACTCAGTGGCAATTAACAACAACAACGACAGTATTAAATTCACCTTTAGGGCTTTTTCTGTAAACATTTATTTCTTTTCGCTTTCGTGCTAGATAACAGCACTAGGCCTGAAGGCTAAAATAATGAATAAAATATGGTATGTGCAGAGCCTGGCTGCCTGCTGGGCAAGCCTGCTCCCTCCACTGCCTGGGCACACAAGGAGTCCACACTAGGAAGGCATGAAGGAGGGCTAGGTGCCCCTTCCAGGCCTTTCCCATAACACCCTCCCATGGCGTCTCGCCATGCTCTTCCCTTTCTGCCAGATTGACCAGGACAAGTCAGAAGCTACATGTGTAAGATGGCAGAGCCATGCAATGGAGAGAGATTGGGTTGGATCCCTGGATGAGCCCCTGAAGAATTGCTGGCCACCAATGCTGAGCACCCATCATGGACTTCATGTGATTGACAAACTCCTAGTGGGACTGAGTCTCTGTGTAGTTTCAGGGTTGTTACAGCAGCTTGTGCTACCCTAATACTGGTCCTTGTCATTAAGAGACACACAGACTTGTGGTAAAGGAAGACAAGTACACAAATAATGGTAATATATTGTGGTATAGATTATAATAAAGGTTTCAGTGGGTAAAGAAATGGGAGTCTTACTTTGTGGGGGTGGATTAGAGAGAATCAGGGGAAGCATCATAAAAGTCCATGGTGTTTATCTGTTTGCTTATAAATTTCTTCCTATCTCTCCACTCTCCAAAGAGGATTTTTGGCGGTCAGACAGTTCATAATCTTTGCTTTATCCATTATTATTGTTAGCATAAGGTCTGGCACCTTCTGCTTGATTTCTCTGCCTCTAGCTCTCTTCTCTTCAGATCCAAACCAAACCCGTTGCCATTGAGTTAATTCCGGCTCATAGCAACCCTATAGGACATGAGTTGGAATCAACTTGACAGCAACTTTTTTTTTTTAAATATCAATATCTATGTCTATAAAAACCAAACCAAACCCAATGCCGCCGAGTCGATTCCGACTCATAGCGACCCTATAGGACAGAGTAGAACTGCCCCATAGAGTTTCCAAGGAGCACCTGGTGGATCTGAACTGCTGACCTTGGTTAGCAGCTGTAGCACTTAACCACTACGCCACAGGGTTTCTCTCTTCAGATCAGTTCTCCTCAAATTTCATTTATTTAGGTCAACAAACTATGACTTTCTTTTTGGAGCCAATTCCAGTCCACTTAGTGTTTTTGTAAATAAAGTTTTATTGGAACACAGCCACACTATCCATTTATATATTATCTATGGCTGCTTTTGCACTGTAACAGAATTAAATAGTTGTGACAGAGACCTTGTGATCCACAAAGCCTAAAATATTTACTCTTTGCCCCTTTATAGAAAACGTTTCCCAACCTCTGATTTAATTCATTCCTAGTCTAATTTCAACCCCAGCAGGGCACATACCAGTAGCCTCTGAATCTCCCTACACGCCACTCATCCATATGACAGAACTCTGAAATCACTCTTGTTCCAGACACCACCTCATCACACTGCTACACATATGTGCGGTTCCCCAAGTAAAGTTCACTGTCAAGCAGCTGTGGGTTCTACCACCTCAGGGATGAGTCCTGGGTGCCTTTGCAAACCCTGAGTTTCAGCCCTTCCTAATCACTCCTAAAGTTATCTTTGCCCTGAAAGACTAGAACTTTCAAATAAAATACCTAGGAATAAATCTAACCAGGGGTGTGAAGGGCTTATAAAATGAAAACTATAAAACATTGCTGAAAGAGATTAAAGAAGACTTAAATAAATGGAAAGATATTCCATGTTCATGGATTAAAAGATTTAATATTGTTAAGATGTCAATACTACCCAAAATGATCTATAAATTCAATGCAATGCTGATAAAAACTCCAATAGCCTTCTTTACAGAAATAGAAAAAGCAATCCTTGGAATGGCAAGAGGCCCCAAATAACTAAAGCAATGTTGAAAGAGAACAAAGCAGGAGGACTCACACTTACTGGTTTTAAAATATACTATACAGCAACAGTAACCAAAACAGCCTGGTAATGGTACAACAATAGATATATAGACAAATGGAATAGAATTGAGAGTCCAGAAATAAACCCACACATCTATGGTCAACTAATTTTTGACAAGGGTGCTAAGGCCATTCAATGAGGAAAGAAGAGTCTCTCCAATTAATGGTGCTGGGAAAACTTGATTTCCACATGCAGAAATATGAAACAGATCCATGCCTCACACCATATATAAAAACAAACTCAAAATGGATTAAGGACCTAAATGTGCAAACTAAAAACATAAAATCTTAGAACAAGCAGGGGCGACACTGTCAGGCCTAGCTTTCAGCAATGGATTATCTAAAAGCACAAACAGCAAAAGACAAAATAAATAAATGGGACCTCGTAAAAATTAAAAACTTTTGTTCATCAAAAGACCTTACCAAAAAAGTGAGAAGACAAGCTACTGACTGGGAGAATATCTTCAGAAACCACATATCCGACAAGAATCTAATAACCAAAACATATATAAAACTTTGACAACTAAACAACAAAAAGACAAATAACTCAATCATACAACGGGCAAAGGACTTCAACAGACATTTCACCAAAGAGGACGCTCAAATGGCCACCAAACACTTGAAAAGATGCTCTGTGTCATTAGCCATTACCAAACCAAAAAAAGCCCATTGCCATCGAGTCTGGCTCATAGCGACCCTATAGGCCAGAGTAGGACTGTCCCATAGAGTTTCCAAGGAGCGCCTGGTGGATTTGAACTACCGACCTTTTGGCTAGCAGCCAAAGCTCTTAACTACTACGCCACCAGGGTTTCCATTGACTCTGCTTTCCAGTCTTTTGGGTGTATACCTAGGAGTGGAATTGCTGGGCCATATGGTAGTTCTGTTTTTAGTTTTTTGAGGAACCACCACACTGTTTTCCACAATGGCTGTACCGTTTTGCATTCCCACCAGCAATGGACAAGTGTTCCAATTTCCCGACATCCTTGCCGACATTTGTTATTTTCTGAGTTTTTTTTTTTAATCTTAACCATCCTAGTGGAAGGGAAATGGTATCATGTGGTTATGATTTGCATCTCTCATTAGCCATTAAAAAAAAAAAAATTTTTTTTTTTTTAGAGAGGTAATAATTGATAAATTTGTAGTTCCAACGGATTAACAGAACATGGCATACGGTCAGTTGTTATCTCCTTCTATTTGTTTTTCTTAATACAAGCAAGTTGTGAAGACATTCTGCAGTGTCAACCATATGAGATCATCGAAAACCTGCCCTAATTTTCCATTTTTTCTGGTCCTCCCATTGTCAACATTCATTTTCCATACATGAGTTGCATGAAAGCATCTACGGTAATGAAGAGATTTAATGAAAGAGTGGGAGACGGTCATTAACAAAATCTAAGGTTTTTTTTTTTTTTAAGGGACATTAAAACACTCTGGGGGAAGCCATTTTTCATATTCATTTTTGTCATTATAACCTTTATGAACTGTGACCTGAAATCCTTTTTTCTACTTTATCCTTGTTAGAATGTTCGCCTGCGCTTTCCGTTTTCTAGAATTGCTGACCTCTTTCTCCCCAGGCTCTGTAATTTGCAATTGCCAGAAAGCCTGTATACTGCAAGTGTGCAGTGGGTGAGACCATAATTTGTAGTGTCAGCATACCAGGGGGGTGTTCTTTTGTGTTTTCCCTGCAATTTCTTGCTGGTCTTACTATAATAAGGCCTTATTATATCATGCATCATCATGCATCTTTTATGTGCCGGATGCCCAGTAGATGTTCTTTGCTTTGTTATTTTACTAAGCAGCACCGTGACGCACCTAAGACCTGCTGAAATAAGCCAGGAAGGTGACCTTCCTAATGTATTCTTCGGCAGACACGGTAACTTTGGAACATGATCTGATTTGACTTTCCATTATAATTCTGATGAGGAGGGACTAATAAAACAGACAGACGTGCTGAGATCTAATTTTTAGAAGGGTCCCTTCTAAATGGTTGATTTTACTCTTTATGAGCCTGCCAATTTCCCACCGACTGCAATAAGCAGATACTCTTGAGTGGTCCCTAGTAAAATCAAGCAGCTGCTCGGCAAAACTGGGATACGAGATAGGTTATTTACGTGTAATTCAAAAATGGAGTGTATCGAGGGGGTGTAGGAGTTAAGAGCCAGGTTCTAGAGCCCAATTACAGCTTTGTTGTTTGTGGGCCACCAAGTAAGGGGGAGGACTTGATAAGCCATATGGTCAGCCTTGGCCCCCTTTGGACCAGTGGGTCCTGGTAACTCATGCTGGCTTTCTCCCATTCCAACTCCATGTCTCTTTCCTTGACTCTGACCACAAGCAAGTGCTTGAACTTCTCTAAGTGTGATATGGGCACAACAAACAGTACTTGCTCACAGGGCTATCATGTGGAACGCACATGATGAACAGTGTAAGTGAGTGTTTAAGAGCATTCACTCAGAAGTTAGATTGGGTTTCATTCCACTGCTTACTAGCTGTAGGGTTTTGGGCACATCCCTTAACTATTCCATGCCTGCCTCAGTTTCCCCATCTGTTAAGGAGTAACCACTGTACCCATATGCAGATGACACAACCTTGCTTGCTGAAAGTGAAGAGGACTTGAAGCACTTACTGATGAAGATCAAAGACCATAGCCTTCAGTATGGATTATACCTCAACATAAAGAAAACAAAAATCTTCACAACTGGACCAGTAAGCAACATCAAGATAAAAAAACAAAAACAAAAACATCATGATAAAGGGAGAACATGATATAGGGAGAAAAGATTGAAGTTGTCAAGGATTTCATTTTACTTGGATCCACAATCAACGCCCATGGAAGTAGCAGTCAAGAAATCAAATACCGAAGATTGTACCAGGCAAATCTGCTGCAAAAGACCTCTTTAAAGTGTTGAAAAGCAAAGACGTCACTTTGAGGACTACAGTGCGCCTGACCCAAGCCATGGTTATTTTCAATCACCTCAAATGCATGTGAAAGCTGGACAATGAATAAGGAAGACGGAAGAATTGATGCCTTTGAATTACGGTGTTGGCGAAGAATATTGAATATACCATGGATTACCAGAAGAACAAACAGGTCTGTCTTGGAAGAAATACAGCTAGAATGCTCCTTGGAAGCGAGGATAGCAAGACTTCATCTCACGTACTTTGGACATGTTATCAGGAGGGACCAGTCCCTGGTGAAGGACATCATGCTTGGTAAGTAGAAGGTCAGTGAAAAAGAAGACCCTCAATGAGATGGATTGACACAGTGGCTGCAACAATGGACTCAGTACCAGGCAGTGTTTCGTCCTGTTGTACGGAGAGGGTCGCTATGAGTCAGAACTGACTCTAAGGTGCCTAACAACAACATTGTACCCATTCACTGTTTTGAGGACTGAATGAGTTAACACACACAAAGCACTCAGGACAGGGCATAGTAAGCACTATATAAGTGTTAGCTGGTCTTAATAACAACGCATGAAAAGTGTTTAACACAGGCTTAGCATATAATAAGGGCCGAATACATGTGAACTCTCGTCATCATTATTAGTTGGGATGCCTTCAATGTTTTTCCTTCTTGCTTGCTGAGGTATTAAAAAAAAAAAAAAGGAGCCCTTACAAGTTACACGCAAAGCCTTGACCTTGATTGTGGTGGTGGGTTCCTGTGGTCTGGGGAATGGCATGGATTCAAAGTGGTGGAAGTGACTTCACCCATTCCTTTGTAGGAAGTACATGTTACAGGAAGAGATGAGTTGTCCTTTTGAGCATTCTCATTGTTTTTAGAAGAGTTGTCCTAGTCATAAAATGAAAATTGTACATAGTTTGGTGTGTGTTTATATGTATTAGTTACTTGGGTAGAAGGAATGTCTCTAAAAATTACTGGTTTTGTCTTTTACGAATGAAAGTAATGATTAGTAATTTAACATCTATTCTTATTTCTTATTACAGTTACTTTCTTATCAGAAGAACCCTACCACTCCCCAGAAATGCTCTCCAATCCCAGGATATTAGTACAGAAAGGGTAATATATGAGGGCAACCTTCTGTAGATATGGCCATAGCTATGCACTACTAAGGAGCCGTAGTGGCACAATAGTTAAATGCTCTGCCACTAACGAAAAGGTCGGCGGTTCAAACCCACCAGTCACTCCATGGGAGAAAAGACCTGGTGATCTGCTCCCATAAAGATTATAGCCTGGAAATCCCTCTGGGGCAGTTCTACTCTGTTCTGTAAAGCTGCTATGAGTTGGAATTGACTCAACGACACACAACAACATGGCACCACTCAGCAATTAAGCCAGCGACAGTAGTACAACTTATGTAGCAAGAGAAGACAAATGGATAGGCAGATAGTTATCTAACCTATTGTAGAGGAACGGAGAAGTGGAAACCAGTCTCCACTTCGACCCTTGCACCATTCTACTATGGAATGGGCAGCCATCAGCTTCCTCTACTGTGATGGAAATGGGTAAGAGAGTTGTCCACGTGCTGGGTCTTCGGTGTTACCTCTAAGAATGAGGAAGGGACAGGAAGGGAACCAGCACTTCCAGAGTCGGCTGCTGGGGTTCTTAAACTGGGATTGGCTTCACTTGTGAAGGATCATTCATTATTCAAAAATGTGTACACATACGGAGTTTGTTGGGTGGAGGGAGGAATCCATGGTATTTTTCAGATTCTCAAATGCACTTCTAATCCAAAAAAGCTAGCACCCCAGTGTCACATGAAAAACAAAATTTTTGTTGCTGCCATGACGGCACAATGGAGAGAGGGCAAAAGCAAATTTCAAGACTGTGGTTCAGGACAACTGCCTAGGCAATGAATACTTCTATATCTTCCAGTTGGAAAGTGAGTGTCCACCAGAAGGGTTTGGGGTTTCTGGGGGCAAAGGAAAGATCTATATTACACCTCCCTCCTAGGCATATGCTCTTCCACCCAGGGGCGGTTCCATGACACTACCGCCATCCCAACATTCCATAACATCCCACCAAGCATTCTCACCAACACCTGAAAAACATGGTGGAATCAATAAGAAGTCTCCTCCTCGAGAACAGGAAAGATGTCTTACGTATCTATACATCCCCAGTGCCTTACACCATGTTTGCCACATAGTAAATGCTCAGTCGTTGTTTGTTGAGGTCAACTGAATTTAATTGGGTTGGCTGCCTGTGAGGGGAGAGGGGACACAACTCATAGTGCTTCTATGAACACTTATACTCCACATTTTTTTCAAAATAAAAATTTGAAGGCTGTTTTAAGTTAATTTGTCTAGTTGTGAAAAGTCAAGGAAAATTGCCCTTGGCTACCTCTAAAGAAGAAAGATATGACAATTTGTAAAGGGCGTGGATTCTTCAAAGATTTTGCTTCCTGACCGCTAGGAGCTAGAGTTAACAACGTAGAAAACTATGAAATGAACAGAACTCGCCTATTTTTAGTGCAGCAATTATAGCTCTTTTTGAGAATATATGCAAAAACGAAAATGTGGTTACTATAGCAGTAAATTGGTCTCCAAGAAACTCTTTCATTTGCTCAAGAAAAAAAAAGATTTCTATAATAAAGCAACCAAATGATAAGAAAAATAATCCACAAAGAAACACAAATGTATCTGGAAACAAAAAACGATCCAGGAGCAAATGCTGCAAGGGGGAAAAAAAGAACTAAACAAGGCTAAACCACTTAGGCAAGTAAATGGATGCCAGTTTTTAAGGGCAGAATCTTACAGTGTTATTAAAATGATGAGTGTTTTTCCAAATTTCCTTTGTGGCTAAGAAAATGGGATATTTTATTAAACTCAAAAGGAATTTATCTTGTGTAAGATATAAACATTAAAAGACATATTGGCTGAAGAGCCCAATACAAAAGGCATTATTTTACAAGAACTAAAATTTTTAGGTTAGTACACATTATAGCAGACAGATGACTCGCCTGATGGGAAGACACAGGGAAATGTCCTAATGCATGAACTTTTTCATTAGTGAGAAATACGTTATTTTAATTTTCTGGTTTAATGAGATTGAAGGTATGGGTTACGATGAGAACCCCACTACCACCAGCATTTGGTTAAAATAAAGTACCTTGTTACTTTTATAAAGATGAACTTAAAGCCCTGAGATTAAAAGGGAGTAAGACTTAGGGTCTGTGTTTCCCATCTCTGGAGCCTATGTAGTTTTATCGCTAGCAAAGTTCTTACAAATCTGACAATTCCCTCATGCATTCCAATGTGGGGCCTTGTCTGCTTTGAGGATGTCCAACTTGACTGACGCATAGTGGTGTAGACTATAAGCTCCCTGAAGGGCAGGCTTCATCTTGTTGATCTTTGTGTATACAGTATCTAGCTCCATATCCTGCATATTTGTTGTGAGTTGCTGTGTTGATTAAGGTTGTGTGTCAGCTTGGCTGGGCCATGATTCTCAGTAGTTTGGCAATTATGTGATGATGTAGTTACCTCTGTTTTAGTCATCTAGTGCTGCCATAACAGAAATACCACAAGTGGATGGCTTTAACAAAGAGAAATTTATTTTCTCACAGTCTAGTAGGTTATAAGTCCAAATTCAGGGTGTCAGCTTCAGGGGAAGGCTTTCTCTGTCTGTCGGCTCTGGAGGAAGGTCCTTGTCCTCAATCTTCCCCTGGTCGAGGGGCTTCTCAGGCAAAGGGACCCCGTGTCCAAAAGATGGGCTCTGCTCCTGGTGCTGCTTTCTTGGTGGTATGAGGTCCCCAACTCTCTGCTTGTTTCCCTTTCCTTTTATCTCTTGAGAGATAAAAGGTGGTGCAGGCCACGCCCTAGGGAAACTCCCTTTACTTTGGATAAGGGAGGTGACTTGAGTAAGGGTGGTATTAAAGATCCCACCCTAATCCTCTCAACATAAAATTACAATCACAAAATGGAGGACAACCACAGAATACTGGGAATCATGGCCCAACCAAGTTGATAACACATTTTTGGGGGGACATAATTCAATCCGTGACAGCCGCCATGATGAAATCTGCTATGAGCAGTCAATCAATCAGTCAAAAGGGTGTTTCCTTGGGAGTGTGGCCTGTATCCAATGTATATAGGCTTCTGACACAGCTTGAGCTGGCTTTTGCTCTGCTCTGGATCCTGCACTTGGCTCATCATCATTTGACCTCCAGTTCTTGGGACTTCAGCCAGCAGCCTGCTGTCTTACCTGCTGATATTGGGTTTGTCAGCCCCTGCAGCTACAACAGTCAGGAGAGGCCTGATACCTGGTGCCTGACCCATGAACTTGGGGCTTTCTAGCCTCTACAACCTCCTGAGCCACTTCTTTGATACAAATCTCTCTCTGTGTAAATCTGAATAATAGTTATATTAACTGGTCTTCCTTGTAGGTATATGGATAGTAACCTATCACTGAGAGCATCGTACTTCAGGATAGATTTTGACATGTTCTTTTTAACAATGAACGCAATGCCATTCTTTGATTTGTTATTCCTGGCATAGTAGATAACACAATTATCAGATTCAAAAAATGGCCAATACCAGTCCATCTTGGCTTACTAATAACTAGGATATTGACCTCCAAGCATTCTATTTCATTTTTGACAACTTCCAACTTCCCTTGATTCATACTTCATACATTTCATGTTTTAATTACTAATGGATGTTTGCATCTGTTACTTCTCATTTTGAGTCCTGCCACATCAGCAAATAAAGCTCCTGAAGGATTTACTCCATCTGCATCATTAAGATCGACTCTACTTTGAGGTGCTAGTTCTTCCCTAGTCATATTTTGAGTGCTTTCCAACATGAGAGGCTCATCTTCCGATATTACATCAGACAATATTCCATTGTGATCCATAGGGTTTTCATTAACCGATTTTTCAGAAGGAGATCACCAGACTTTTCTTCCTAGTCTGCCTTACTCTGGAAGCTCTGCTGAAACCTGTCCACCATGGGTGGTCCTGCTGGTATTTGAAATACTATTGGCACAGCTTCTAGCATCATAACAACACACAAGCCACCACAGTATGACAAACTGACAGATGGGTGGTGGCCTCGCCTACTACCTCTCTTTTTTTGTTATGAGTATCTTATTTAATATTCCAAGGATATGTGAGCATAGTACAGTCTCCAGGTGCCTTTAGTATAGGAATACCACATCTTTTCAAACAGAACTTCTATTGTATGGCCAGGGAAGAGGCAGAAATCACAAATGTTTTCAACTTCAATCCATTTAAAACACCACAATTCCATTATCAAGCATGTGGGATTCTCAGAGTGAATGACAACCCCATTTTGAGAGAAATTATCTACCCCCCCCCCATGAAAATTAGTTGGTTACCTGAATATGCCCTAAAAGAGTGGTCCACAAGCTTTTTCTGTAAAGGGCCAGATAGTAACTACTTTAGGCTTTGCAGGTCACATGGTCCCTGTTGCCACTACTCAACTGTTGTAGTGGGAGAGCAAGCATAGATGCTACATAAATGAATGAGTGTGCCTGTGTGCCAGTAAACTTTTTTGATAGAACCTGAAATGTGAATTTTTTAATAATTTTCATATCACAAAATATCCTTTTGTTTTAACTCTTTAAAAATGGTAAAAACCATTCTTAGCTCACAGGCCACACAAAAACAGGTGGTGGGCTGGTTTTGGATCCTGAGCCATCCTTTGCCAACCCCTTTTTTAATTGGTTCATTTATTTATGGAGTTCCACTATGTATCGAGTGCTATGTTTACAGAGATGCCATTTTCCTTCCATAAGGCATTGAACCGGAAAGAAAAAACTCTTGCTTGGAAAACAATCTTTCCAAGTGCCCTGGCAGGATTGCTAGGTGATGATTGCATGTTTAGAGAGTTTTTTCTCTGTCTCTGTTCTGCAGCAGGCAATTCAGTCACAGGAAACCCAAACACAGATATTTTATTTTTTCCATCCTCCTCCAGGCACAGAAATCAATAGGACTGATCATGGAGGTGTGCGCCGAGGGAAAAACAAAATGGCCACGTGACTTCTGCCATTGAGCCCAAATATGGCGCTCCAGGATGCAAACAGATGTGATGCTCAGAGCCTGCCTCAATGAGGTTATGTCCCTGCTGACACCCAGGTGCATCTCAGAGAGAAGCAATTTCAAATGATAGTGTTTCAGCTCCCTCCCGAGAGCTCTAAAATACAGGTTGCTACAGATTTTTGCATGCCTGGTCCACAGGAAGGTTCCAGGCATTCCCAGGACTTGTCCCAGGTGCAGGTGAGGTACCCGCTCATTTATGAGAGCGTCCTTTGCCTATTTGGAAGCCCCATGAGGACAGCCAGCTGCAAAGGCTCCACTGTCTTTGGCCCAATCTAAAGTAGGGTGGGAGTTCCTGGGTGGTGCAAATGGTTAATATGCTCAGCTGCTAACTGAAAGTTTGGAGGTTCGAGTCCACCTGGAGATGCCTCAAAAGAAAGACCTGGCAATCAGCTTCCAAAAAATAAGCCATCAAAAACCCTGTGAACACAGTTCTACTCTGACACATATAGGGTCACTATGAGTCGAGGTTGGCTTGACAGCAACTGGCTTTTGTTTTTAAAGTAGGGTGATCAACCATCTCACTTTGCCCAGGATGGGGGAGTTTCCCAAGATGAGGGCCTTTCAGTGCTAAAACTGGGACAATTACTCTAAAAGGGAGCCCCCTCTATTTCTAGTCCTCTGTTTTCCTACCTTTCTCCAGGTTCTTCCAAGGAGATTATGCTATCCAGGGCCTCTCTTTGAAGAGGAAGAGGAACTAGGCTTGGGAGAGAAACTTTCTCCTGAAGATCCCAGTAATCCTCCATTTATTGCTTTTCCCAAAGCATAGATATTCATTTCTTATGAGAAAACCTAAAAGCCAGCAGACCACCTTCTCAATTTAAAGCGTTCTGGTAACTTTAGCTTCCATTTCCATGCTTGGAAAGGTCAGCTTATAAAAGACAAATGCCACGTGCCTATCAGTCCTCAACATCTTCATGGTATGAGTGGATCCATTCGTACGCTACGCAGAGCTCTTCCCCTAAATTCAACGTGGAAGTGTAACTTCAATGGCTTCTAAGAGGATTCTTGACCACTATTTTAACGTAGTATAAAATACATTTTCTAGTATACCAATAAGAATACCAAGAAACGATTTACAGCACTGGGTTGGTTTTCGGTATGATAAAAGTCAATCAATAAACCAAGCCCATTTTCAAACTGCCCAAGCTTTGACTTAATTATCCTTTTGCCTCAGTTGATCATCTCAAAATTCAGTGGTGAATCACTCAGCCCAGTATGAAAAATCGGGGGACTGGACTGCAGGTTTGTTTATCCGCAGCAATACATATGCAAAATTACTCATCACTTAAGTGGTATTCAGGTGTTGGATTTTGATCTCCCTGATTACAAAAAACCCAATGTGTTAGTAATTCTAGAAGGAAAAAAAGGCAACCTTTGGCTATAGCAAAGGAAATGGGAGTCATACAAAATCTGAGCAGAAATGAATGCACCCTGAGTCATTAATTGGACAATTATGCGGTTTGCGTTTACGGAGCTTGTGTTTTTACATTAGTGGTCTGCGTCACCAGCATTTTCAATGACTCCAATGTGGAGGTTTGTGTTTCTGCCCAAAATTGGCCCACAGGAAGCCCCTCCTCTGTCTGATGAGGCTTCAGGGCTGGGTAGCAGCCCTGGCGACAGGACAGACAGATGACGGAGTCACGCACCTGACCAGGTCGATGACCCGCTCCCTCGGCGCAGCACTGACTGGCTCATCATTAATCATCACAATCTGATCTCCCGGGATCAGCTTTCCTTCGGAGGGGCCACCTGGAGACAAATGAGAGGGAAGCCCAAGTGAGAAGACTATTGGGAACCCATCCACAGCCTCCTCTCCAGACGTTTGGTCACTCATTGTGAGCAAATGGTGCTATCGATGCCCAAAACAAAACTAACCGGCACCTGGGTATTGTCTACTTGATCCTTCACCACCCTGGCTGCCCATTAGAAAGAACTGGGGAACTTTTTAAAAAAAGAAAAATTATTTTATTTTATTTTTTGTTGTTGTTGAGACTACACACAGCAGAACAGACACCAACAATTTCTACACGTACAATTCAATGACGTTGATTAAAAAAAAATTCTTCAAATAGTACAAGTCCTTGTCTGAGTTGTTCTTCCACCATTCATATGAACTCACTGCCCCCTAAGCTCACTATCTAACCTTTTGAGTTGCTGTTGTCAATTTGATCCCAAAAAGATAGTTCTTTAAAGGAACACAATGCTACACAGGCTTTCTTTACTAATTAAGCTAAACCATTGACTGGTTTAAAGAAGACTGCAGGGGATATTATTGGCATAAGGTTTAAAGAGTATCTCAGGGCAATAGCTTCCAGGGTTCAGCCAGCCTCAATGGCTCCTGAAAGTCTGGAGTCCATAGGAATTTAAAATTTTGTTCTGCATTTTCCCCCCTTTTATCAATATTCTTCTATAGAATCTTTGATTAAAACAGAACTGGGGAGCTTTTAACAGTTCTGATGGTCAGGCTGCATCCAGGTCAAGTAAATCAGAATCTTCGGGGTGGGACCAATGCATCAACATTTTTTCTAAAAGTTCCCAGGCAAGGTTGAGGATCAACAGCCTAGCAGCTTCTCAAAGTGTAACATGCATGATTCACCGGGGATCTTCTGAAAATGCAGATTACAGTTCAGTAGGTCTAAAGGGGCCTGAGATTCTGTATTTCTAGCAAGATTCCAAGGGATGCTGATGCCATTGGTCAACTGACAGTACTTCGAGTAGTAAGGCACCCAAAAGAAGAAGGTATTCACCAAGAAGGTAGCCAATCAGTTGTGTTGATGCTTTGCATCCAAAGCTGCAACCACCTGAGCACATCTGTATTTGAACAAAGTTGAATGTATTTACTCAACACAATGAGGGAGACCCCACACCGTGCAGAGCCATAAAACATCTCAGTAAGAGGGTGTTAACCTTTTGCCATTAAGTCAGTTCTGACTCCTGGTGACTCCATGTGTGTCAGAGTAGAACTGTGCTCCACAGGGTTTCCAATGGCTGATTTTTCAGAATTAGATCACCAGGCCTTTCTTCCAAGGCACCTCTGGGTGGACTTGAACCTCCAACCTTTCTGTTAGCAGCACCCAGGGACTTCAAGAGGGTATTAAAAAGGACTTATTAGGACTTGGTGTTGTGCTAGGTGCTTCTCGGGAAGATATCAGGAAACGGGTTTATTCTAGATTAGATGCTGTCAGGAAGTAGGGGTAATTCTATCACGGGTATTTTAAAAATTCTTGTCTAAAAGGTGAGAATAAGGAAGCGAGGCTAAAGCCGTGATTGGTCAAGAAGGAGCAGCTGCTCATATCAGTCAAGAGAGGAGAGTGTTTGGTCTTTCTTGTGGTTTGGACTGTGCTCAGATGTTTTGGTCTGGGTTCAGATGTGATTACCCATTGATCTTGTTGTGGTCTTGCTCCATCAGGGTCACAGCGTGGTTTGTCTGATGCTGGTAGACTGCGAAATTGCTCACGCTCAACGGGAGGATGCCAAGGCCCAGCCGTGAGGGCCTGGCCAGTTTTCCAATGTTAGGGGCCAGGCTCTCCCAGTTTTCCAGTGTCACTGATTTCCCAAGGAGGTTGTTGTTAGCTGCTGTCGAGTTGGCCCCCAACTCACAGCAAATCCATGCACAATGGAATCGGACCTTTGTGATCCATGGGGTTTTCACTGGCTGATTTTTGGAAGCAGATCACCAGGCCTTTCTTCCTAGTCTGGAAGCTCCATTGAAACCTGCTTAGCATCATGGCAAACACGCAAGCTGCTGCTGACAGATGGGTGGTAGCTGTGAGGTATTTGGTTGTGTCTAGGATGCTTCTATGACTGTGCCTCCTGTGTGCTCTATTATATATATATAAATACACATGCTGCACATACAAATATGTATGCACAAATAGCCACAGCCAAACCTACGTATGTATGTGGGTGTACCCCATACTCCCTCCTGCCCCTGTTCAGCATAGATAGCTACCTGTGGCGCAGGACCGGGCAGTGTTTCCTTCTGCTGTGCATAGGGTTGCTAGGAGTTGGAACCGACTCGACGGCACCTAACAACAACAACATATATCTGCTTGTAAATTATTGCTTGTTTTTACTGTTGTTGTAGGATTGTATCTGTTGGGATATTTACTGTGGTTGCTTTTTTTGTGTGTGTGTGTGTTCCTCTCAGTATCTTCCTTTGTCTTGGTCACGTAGTGCTGACTTTCCCCTATTGTGTATTGCCTTTCCCTTCACCAAAGTTAACACGTGTCCACTATTTAGTGTTTTTCCCTCCACCCTTCTCCCCTCCCTGGTAACCATCAAAGCTTGTTTCTTTCTGTGTGTAAACCTTTTCTTGATTTTTTGTAGTTGTGGTCTCGTACAATATTTTTCCTTTCGTGATTGACTTATTTCGCTCAGCATAATGTCTTTCCAATTCATCCATGTGAGATGTTTCGCCGATTCATCATTGTTCTTTATCATTGCGTCGCTGCCAGGTCTCTTGACGTATAAACTTAAAGCCGTATCTATGTAAGCCATGCATTTAAAATAAAACCTACAAACAAATACTCCAGTTATCTGGTTTACCTTCACATTTCTAGATATGTGCAATTACCTCTCCAATATTGATATGGTGCTATCTATAATTTTAACTTTATTTCCAGGGTTCTGTCACTGGGTGAGAGGTGCAACTGAAATGTTATCTTTCAAATACTAGCACTGTGACTTTATTTAGTAATCAAAATGAACACTTCATGCCTAAAATATGGAACTGAAAGTAACTCAATTGTTCTCCACCTACCCCGACAGTTGGCATACGTGGCATCCAAACCGCTGCGTACACTTGTCTTCTTTCTGGGGAGTAGGAAAACCTCAACATGTCCCCATATCAGTGATAGAAAAATTTCATTTCACAGATGTGGGAACTGAGATTCGGTGTTTGCACACACAAAGAATTTTGAAAAATCACTGGGGACACTTCTAATAGCTCTCGGTTGATGTGCAAGCAGTCACTGAAATTCAGTCAAACACATGGTTAGTAACTGAACGCCTGGCAAGTACAGAATAATTTTCAGAGTAACTGGTTGATGGATGTTAACTGGTCTGATAAAAAAAAAAAAACGCTCTAAAATTAACAGGACATACTCATATATTTGACCTATACTTTTCAATCAAATGGAATTGTTTTGGTTTAATCAAGCAATTTGAATCAAGAATTCTAGAGAAAGCAACACACACTTCCTTCCAGAATAGGAAACAGTGGCACACTTTGGAAAATGGTCTCTGGCCTTGACTCTGACAACTGGTTTGTCTAGTAAATTGGGTCATGCCACCACAATCACTTGGGATTTCAGTAGAGTCATTTTTATGATAGACGTAGTTTATTTGACCAACATTTTCACTCAAAAAGATCACAGGAAACAGTACTCTTTGACCTCTCTTTGCACTTTTCTCAATATTATCTAACAGTAGGTCTCTGAACCTAAGAGAGTCAAGGGAAAGGAAGAAAAGAGGTCGAAGGAACAGCAAAGCAATACAATAAAATGAAAAGCAAGACTTGAATCTCCAGTAAACTCCAAGGAGGACACGCACTTTGGAGAACCTCATAACCAGGGATTTAAAATATCCCAAAATTACAAAAAAGAATGCCAAATATGACCCCATTTCAGAAAAAGTATGTATGTGTGGGTTGTGTGCATTCACACAAACCCACACACATATATATCTATATAATGCATTAATATAATATATGATACATAACAACGTGTGTGTGTATATGCATATGTGTGTATATACAGAATTATGTCTGATACACATATGGTCTCTATGTACACATTAATAATGGTTGTTTCTTAGTAGGAGTTCAAGTTTATATATATATTTTTTTTTTACTTTGTCTTCTATACCGTGTACATTGTTTGTGTTTTGTTTTTTTACAAAGCGCATGTATTATTTTATTATCATAAAAAGCAACAAATCTATTTTCTTTTGAGATTAAAACTCTCAGTTGCATCAAGCTTGGGAATCCCACACAGAGAGTTAAAATGATCGCTCGGTCTAATGAAATAAAGAGCTCTGGCCCATGGAGTAAGAAGTTGTGTGGTAAGATAATGGTAGACTTGAATGAACAAGAAATATTCCTCTACGTGTAGCCTTGAGCCATTGACTGCATTTGTGGTGCGTGCCTTGGGGCGTATTATTCAAAACAACTTAGATAAAAAAATTAAATCAACTTTAAATATCTACTCTAGTTCACTAGTTGACTTTCATTTCCCTTAATTGACAAACTCAACTGGCCAAATAGTTTAGAGCTTACTACTACCACTACTAGTTAACATCTATGGAATACTATGTACCAGGCACTCTTCTAACTTATCTCATCCTTGCCATAGCTCTGTAAGGTCAATAAGTAAGGTTAACACATAAAGCAGAGAAACTACAGTGAACTGAAATGCAGGGAATTAAATGACATGGAAACTAAAAAATCTAACAAGGGAAAGAGGCAGGATTTGAACCCAGGGAATCTGACGCCAGTGTTTGTGCTCTTAACTATTTAGTACTTTGCTACTGAACGTGGTTACTGATTTGCAAAATCCTGGAGAAGAGAAATTTCCTTTTGTGTGACAATAAATCCAATAGAAGCCCATTCAAGGAAGTAGATAAGTACATACAATAAGTAAATAATACAAAAAGCATTGTTTCTGGAGGGAAAAGCAAAGGCAGCCCACTTCAGGCAGTGACATTATACATTGTTGTATTTGAATATGTTGATAGGGGAACATCTCTCTATACCCTGATAGTGATGACTGAGGCAAAGTACATCAGTTATCTGTTCATGCTGTGGGATTTAAGACATTTGGCACTGAGTCTGTTTGTAAGCACCTGCTGCATAACAAACCTCCCAAAACTCAGCGGGGTGTCCAACAGTCATTTCTTCTCATGCTCATGGTCTTTAATGAGACTGCAGATTGCCTGATCTAGGCCGAGCTCGGCTGGGCAGCTCTGCTTCAAACCGCAGGTCAGGCTGCACTTAGCTGGTGCCGCCCCGTGTGTTCTGCCGCCCCACGTGTTTATTACGGGGCTCAGGCCGAAGGGATAGCAGCAACCCAAGGGAAACTCTTCCCATGGTCATGGCGGAATCCAGGAAACAGACTGAACTGCACAAGCACATTTCAAGCCTTTGCCTAGGTCATCTTTGCTAAGATGCCATTGGCTAAGGTCAATCACATGGCCCAGCCCAACACAACGTGGCCGGGAAATCTATTCCGCCTCTAGTGGAAAGGGAAGGAAGTGCATATTTGTAAACAATCCAACTGCTCCAATGACTAAATCCTACTGTAACTTAAGCACCACTTCCTGTTGCTTTTCTAAGGAGTTCTTCAGGGGCTTACTGAACCACAGTACGGTGCCTGCCTCTTACTGTTTACGTTCATGCATTAAGAACCAGGTCATTTTCATGGTTACAAATGATGGGTCAGTGTCTTCCTTAGTCAAGTGAAATGAAGGATTTAGCCATTTAAAACCTAGATCGAGGAGTCATTTCTGTCCCTCTGGAGGTCTGACTCTACCCAGGTGTTGGAACAACGTGCTCAGCCTTCACAATCCAGACACTCAAGGAACCAAACAGGAGTCATTCTGGCAGGGGGTGGTGGGTAGTCCTGGGAGGCCCAAGAGTGGAATGGGAGCTTACCTGGAGTTACTGAGCGAACGACCACTGGCTTTTCACTCCCTGCCACGAAACCGAATCCCAGCACAGGGTCCCTCCTCATCTCCACCTTCCGGGGAGCCGGAGGGATGATTTGGCAGCTCTCTAGGCGAGGGTCGTCAAATGGGATTGCCTGTGTCATGTGGCTGTGGGAAAAACACACACAAAGAAACAAGGCATAAATGTATTGGACATTGGTCTGGCGATCTCATTCTCTCTCTAGTTTTTGAACCTTCTGTTCTCTGTCTGTTAGAAAGGGAAAAGATGTGGACAAGCCCGCAGTTATGCTGCTTTCATGGCCTCCTTGTTGTGCCTTGAAAACTCTAGGCCCAATTCTGCGTTTCGCTTCTGCACTGGCTGTTCCTGACCCCTGGAATCCTGGTCTGGCAGCTCTCTGTATGGACCATCCTCACCTCTCTCAAGTCTGCTCAAATGTGACCTTCTTACAGAGAACAGTCCTGACTACACATTTTAAAATTGCAACCTGTTCCATCATATCCCTGATTTTCTTCCCATAACATTAACCACCTGCTAGCGTGGAAACTCTGGTGGCGTAGTGCCTAAGTGCTATGGCTGTTAACCAAGAGGTCGGCAGTTCGAATTTGCCAGGCGCTCCTTGGAAACTCTACAGGGCAGCTCTACTACTCTGTCCTATACGGTCGCTATGAGTCAGAATTGACTCGACGGCAGTGCGTTTTTTTGGTTTTTGGAGCATGCTGTAGAATATACTTATTTTTATGCTTATTCTTACTATTGCTTTCTCTACACCAGAATGCAAGCTCCCTGAAGCCAAAGAATTTTGTATTATTCACTGATTTACCCCCGGTGCCTAGAATAGCATCTGGCACATAGTAGATCCTCAATAAACAATTAAGTTCATAAGTAGAGAAAAAGATATTCTCTGGGGGAAATTATAACTGATCTGTTGAAACAGACCCTCAGAGGGTTATGGAAGTCCAGGAGGTAATAGCTTTGGCTTCAGGTTCCAGTGAAATTTAAGTGATGTGGATCATTTTGGTTGTGGCAAGTTATCCTGGTGTCTAATACAATCCCCTTTCCAAAGAAGTTGACAATTTAGGTCTTGGTATTTATTTTCTAGGGAGTCCCTGGGTGGTTCAAATGGTTAATGTGCTCAGCTGCTAACCAAAAGCTTGGTGGTTCGAGTCCATCCAGAGGTGCCTTGGAAGAAAGGCGTGGTGATCTACTTCCAAAAAATTAGGCATTGAAAACCCTATGGAGCACAATGTTACTCTGGCACACATAGCGTCACCATGAGTTGGAATTAACTCCATGGTAACTGGTTTTGGAGAATTATTTATCTTCTGGAAAAATTTTCAAATGCTTTCAGTGAATTTTTTCATTCACACCTAAACTGCAGAAGTCTTATCAATAATCCAAGCCTGAAATTCATACAGCATTCAAAAATGTTCAAAATGCTTCCACAAATATCTCCTTTGATCCAGAAAACAACTTTGAGAGTGTGAGAGCAGACCAGGTATCATTATCTGCACTTTCCCAACAGGGAGCCTGAGTTCAAAATAGTGGCTTAGCATCTGTTCAGGGCCTGTGGCTTGTGTGCCAGCCCCTGGGACCCTAATGAAGTCTCCCCCATGCACATTACCCAGAGCAGCCTTCTTTTGCAGAAGAGTTCTTAGTCTGAACACTAGAACCTTCCTTAAAGTCATGTAAGCCAAGGGTATTTCAGTGACATGGGCTTAATTCCATTTTTTTTCCTCTCCCCAATCTTCTTCAATAAGTAAAAGAAGCTCATGTTAAAATACCTTGGAAGCTGCTACTCTGCCATCTGGACAACACATTGTTCAAATGTAATAAAGGAAGGGGAGAAAGGAGTCATCCTGTTGTTCTTCTGAGTCATTAGTACGAGTTAAGGAAAGACAGTGACAACCCTCTAGGACCCATTCTTTAGGCAGAGACCCCTGACTAGGGAAATCAAAGTTTAAAATCCCTTTTAAGCAGGAGGGAAATGCCTTTTCGATTTAGCTCCTTGTGCCCCGAAACACTACGAAGACGAGGAAGAAGATCTCTCTGGAGAGGCCTAATGTGTAGGGAGCCATGTGCTAACGCTCTCATCTGTTAGATTATTTCATCCTCAAAACTCCAGGGACGGAGCTTTACCCTACCCGTCCCCTTTTTACAAATGCCACGAGAGGAAAAAGAACTGAGGCAAGGTCACACTCTTCTCAGGTGTAAGCCAAGTGCAATTCACACCTGGTCTTCTGATTCAAAATGTAGTACACAGGGCCCGCTATGCAATTTGCAGAGCCAACTATGAAACGAAAACACGGGCTGGCCCCTTGTTGAGACAAGATTAGGAATTTCAAGATGGCGACCACGGAGCATTGAACCTAGCGCAGGGCCCTTCTAGGCACCGGTCCTGGGCGGCTGCCACACATGGGGTCACCAAGAGATGGGGTTGCCATGCGTCGGAGTCGATTCAACAGGCAACTGTTAGCATCCACTACAAACGTGAGTTAAAACACTTAAATCATTGACAGTTTTTTTGGAAACCCTGATGGCGTAGTGGTTAAGAGCTATGGCTGCTAACCAAGAGGTGGGCGGTTCGAATCCACCAGGTGCTAGTTTCTTGGAAACGCTATAGGGCAGCTTTCCTCTCTCGGGTCGCTATGAGTCAGAATCAACTCAGCCCTGGTGGCACAGTGGTTAAAGCTATCCATGCTAACTGAAAGGTCGGCATTTGGAAACCACCAGCAGCAATGTGGGAGAAAGAAGTGGCAGTCTGTTTCTGTAGAGATTTACAGCCTTGGAAGCCCTGTGGGGTCACTACCAGTCAGAATTGACTCCATGGCAGTAGGTTTGATCTGGTTTGAGGTATAGCTTGATTATCCTCTTTCCACTACATAATAAAATAGCAGTATCTAACTTTTTAATCCACCCATTCGTTCAATAACTACATTATTATCACTACCTGACATTTATTAAATACCAATTCTGTGCTAAGTATTGTTCTAAATGCTTTCCACAGATTAGTTCATTTAATTCTCCAAAACAAATCCATACTGCATTCATTTATTCAGCAAATGATTATTGAACGCCCACTGGGTTCTCAGGTCTGGGCATATGGTAGTGAAGAAAGCGGACAAAAAAATAAAACATTCATTCTAGTGTCAGGAGCCAGAGAATGAACTAATAAATTAGTAAAACTTATGGTATATCAGGTCATTATCAGCACTAGGGAGAAAAATAAAGGGTGGAGAGCTACTGTGCGACTCAGGGATTGGGGAAGCATCTGGGGGAGGAGCATTGAGGCAAGGGCAAAAGCCCTGAGACATGTTGTGCCTGGGAGCTCCCCTGCGGAAGAGCACAGAGGCCAGTGGGGGTGGGAGGGCTGGAGGCACTGAGAAAAGTGGTAAAGAGGGTGGGGGCAGCAGAGCACTCAGGTCCTTGGAAGGGCTTTGGCTTTTGTTCTGAGTAAAACAGGGAACCATGGGAAGGCTCTGAGTGGAGAAGTGATGAGATCCTGCTGCTGTCTTGAGAACAGACTGGAGGGACCTGGTTGGAAGCAGGGAGATCCATTCAGCAGTTATGACATCAAGCCTGACAAAAGACCATGGTGGCTTGAACTGGGAGTCAGAGTGGTGAAGGTGGCCACAAATTGCTGAGTTTTTAATATATTTGGAGGCCCCTCTGACACAGCAGAGGTGGGAATCCTGCCCTGAGACCTTCTTCCTGCACACACCACATGTCTCCAGTGATGACGGTGCCATCACTATGTTGCTGAATGCAAGTCCTGTGGCCTGATATTTCCAAATTGCAGGAGTCATTTTCTCTTCAAGGAGGTAACACTTTCTGGTTTGCACAAGGGACAAATAAGTGCCCCCAGTATAAGGGTGAACATGAGAACTGACAACCTAATTTGAAGTGAGACTTTGGAGCCAGACTGCCTGGATTCCAGTCTTGGCCCCACCACTCCTAGCGGTGTATCCCGCACAAATGATTTCATCACTCTTTGCCTCTGCTTCCTCATCTGGAACATGGCGATAACAACTGGACCGACCTCATGAGACGGTGGTGAGGATTAATGAGGGAATAAATGTAAAGCACTTAGCAAAATGGCAGGCACATAGTAAGCACTTAAAAAACATTAGCTGTTATTTTTATCCTCCAAAGATAAATGAAT
Organism: Elephas maximus indicus; assembly: GCF_024166365.1. Taxonomy (NCBI): domain Eukaryota; kingdom Metazoa; phylum Chordata; class Mammalia; order Proboscidea; family Elephantidae; genus Elephas; species Elephas maximus. The sequence goes on from NC_064846.1 coordinate 167,330,658, forward strand.
AGAAAGAAATAGGTTTCAGACATTATGAACCTATTCAATCTTAAAATCTGAGAATAAAATCAGTAACATTTCAACTACCTGCAGTCCAACTCTCTTGGTGAAATGCCTCACAAATCCTGGGTAAGCTCTAAGGTCTTCAACTGAAAAACTGTATCGGATGTAACGACACAGTAAACAAATATAAATTGATATACACAAGGCAATGTTGTATCAGAACACAGAAAAATAAAAGAAGGAAGAATAAAATCTAGGCTCACAAGCAACTGAATCACTGTTAGTAAGTTTTCTGTGGCTGTGTTTCCCGACCACTAAATGACCTTTGAGAGTCCCTGGGCTTGGCTGCTAACTGAAAGGTCCGAGGTTCAAACTCACCGGCCACTCTGCGGGAGAAAGATGTGGCGGTCTGCTTCTGTAAAGATTATAGCCTTGGAAACCCTATGGGGCAGTTCCACTGGGTCCTACAGGGTTGCTATGAATCAGAATCAACTAGACAGCAATGGGTTTTGGGTGGCGCAAATAGTTATGCACTAGGCTACTAACTCAAAGGGTGGCGGTTTGAATCCACCCAGAGGCACCTCAGAAGAAAGGCCTGGTGATCTCCTTCTGGAGGATCACAGCCATTGCAAGCCCTGTGGAGTGCGGTTGTACTCTGACATATATGGGAGTGCCATGAGTCAAAGTCAACTCAAGGGCAACTTTTTTTTTTTTTTAATGACCATTGCATACAAGGCAGGGGAGTGAGGTCAGAGTCATGGAAAACCCCTGGTACCTGAGCAAATCATTGCACCTATTTTGGCAGCTAACTCCAGTGAAGATAAAAAAAAAAAAAAATAGGGCAGTAGAAAACGAGAAGCACTAATTATGCTCTAAGGAGTGAGACAGAAGAGCAGGCTGCTTTCATCTCAGATACCGCCGTCCTCTATGCCCAGAGATTTGGAAGTTGGTCCATCTCACGTCATTGTTGTTTCCCCACCCACAAACGTTTGGAAAACACACAACCAAACGTCGGCTTTGTGATCACTACTTGTTCTAGTGTTTTTGGTTTGGCGGATGCTTTTGGTTTTGCTTTCACGTTGACGACAGCCTTCCAAAGGCATGATCATTTTCTTGCTCGACAGGTTGTGTTTTCAGCATAAATTACCTAAAAATAATCAACCCTTGTCTTTTTTCCAGTAAGAACAGATCCACACAAAGATATTGCCCATGAAACATTTTGTTCTTTGTATTAAGGTAAGCAGTTTTGACCCAGTACTTGGAATATTTTTTTATAAAGATGCTTGAGCCCCTTTATAACGAGCTGAAAAAGCAACATCTTTTTACCCGCTGAACATGCTTCAGTGAATTCTGATGCATAGACTAGAAGAATATAACTGATGAGCTACACAAACTTCCGCCTTCCGCCCCCAACCTTCGCCAACCAACATGCACAGATACACCAGGAGTCTAACACCTGAAAATACAGGGTATGTTCATTGAGATGGAAATGTGTCCATCAAGATTGAATGAGCAATTTTCTTGTTTCTGACAGATTTTGTTTCAAAAGATTGATGGTAGTCCTGCTGCCGAACTCTCCATAATAGGAGGAAAAGTCTTTCCTTCAATCCTTGGAACATTCTTCCTCAGCAGAAATAAAAGACTGATCGGTCCAATGTATCACAAAGAATTACTTAGACTAGTAGAAAGCACCATGTAAGAAAACCTAAACTCTTTCCAGTTTTTGATGCACTCATCAGAGTCAGCAAGGTCCTTCTGAGAATGTGTGCTGAGTGGAAAGGTTCTGGAAGGAGGAACCAAATTTAGAGGCCATGACCTTTGGTGTGGAAGATAAGAAAGCTGAGACGGTGGTGGCAGGTGGGGCATCTGGGTAGTTAAGACTGGAATGAAATAGGTATAAATAAACACATGTGCCGAGTTTGGCTGAGAAGGTCATTGTTGTTGTTTCCTTTCAGGGATGGCCAGCTGTGGTTGCAGGAGAGCCTCAGGTGTCCATATATTATATTCTCATCTTGATAGCACTGGTCTGTGTGGTAGAGTGAATTATTCTTCATTGTTCCCTAGGATGCAATTCACCACCAGATGCCATGTTACTTTCAGTGCCTTCCTTCGGTACACAGTGCATATCTCTCTACCTTGACTCTGCTAACACCCCATTGGCCAGAGCATACCACTTGGCTGAGCTCATATGTGACAAGTGAAATGGGCTTGTGAAGTTGGATATGTGCTCTTGCTTTCCTGACACTGCCATAAAAAGATCGTTCCCAGGAAGGAGAGTCAGGAGCAGGAGGTGGATATGGAATGTGTGGCTAATTGCCTCTATGAATAACTGCTTCCTGTGCCATGAAACCAGAACTGGATGGTGCTTGGCTACCATTACTGAACATTTTGATTAAAGATTCCATAGAAGAATCCTGATCAAAAGGGGGAAAATGGAGAACAGAATTTCAACTTCTCATGGACTCTGAACCTTCTGGAGCTACAGAGGCTAGATGAACCTACTGCCCTGAGATAATCTTTAAACCTTAAACCAAAAATATCCCCTGAAGTCTTCTTAAAACCAAACAGTAGTTTAGTTTGACTACTAAAAAATATTTGCCTTGAGCATTATGCTCTGTTAAGAACTATTTACATGGGATCAAAGTGACAACAGCAACTTGAAAGACTGGATAGGAATCTTAGGGGGCAGTGAGTTTATGTTAATGGAGGAAAAACAACTCAGACAAGGAGGGTGAGAAGGGTTGCACAACTTGAAGAATGTAATCAGTGTCACTGAATTGTACATGTAGAAATGGTTGAGCTGGTGTATGTTTTGCTGTGTATATTCTCAACAACAACAAAGTAAACATAAAAAAAAAAAGATCTTCCCCAGGGTAGCTGCTGTCCCTTCAGTCTGGGCTGTCTGTCCCTACAAGACGTCAGAACCTATTATAAAGTGACAATTCACAGAACGGTGTGGTACTGGCACATATATAGAAAAGTATACAACGATGGAGTAGCAGTTTGACAAGAACAAAACAAAGATTCCAGGGTCAATTTAGAGATACCTGCCCTCTTGAAATACATTATTGCAAGCTGCAGCAGCAAAGAAATTGAAGTGTTTTCGCATGTCAACAATGTGGTTGCTTTTGAAACAAAACCATTAAAATACAGTAGAGTGGCTATGAAAATCTTTTGTCCTACACAGGAGTTGTTTGCTATCTGGTGACAAGGAACTAAAAGAGTTGTCCCTTCTGGGCAAAGGAGATAGTATACTAATGAGTGAGAAAGTAACCTATTTTCCAAAAGAAATTTGGGTTGTGAAGAAAACGTTGGGAAAACAGATGCTTGGGAACAATTCCACTGTCATGTGATTGTTTTATTGAAAATTATGCAAATATGTACCTATAAAAACTGTAGTCTTTGAAACTTGGAAATGAAATTTTATAACCTGTTTAAAAATCTTCCAAATGAAGCATTTCAGTGGATTGTGAACTCATTTGTTAAATATAATAAAATGCAACATCATCCGTTTTGTTGGGAAGAACGGTTGATGGACATCAAGGAAGACGGGAAATTTCCCGTTGAGTTTCAACAAAATTTTTTGCATAGATGGGATTGAAAAGAGTCTATTATGATTTAGTAAGAAAGCTGGTGTCACATTTTGTCCACTGCCTCTACATATGTTGCTGTGATTCCTTATTTCTCCAGTGACAATGATAAAAACCAAATAAAGCTGAACTCGCAGCCAGAGCTTCAAATGTTCATTCAATGAAGTGGGAAACCAAGATGTTCAAAAATAACGAAGTAGCCTCATTCAGTTTGCTGTCATTTAAAGTACTAAGTAATTAATGGAGCAGGGATAGCAAAATGTTTAGAAATTATTAAAATGTATATTTTACTTTCATCTCAGTTTAATATCTCATTTCCACACCTTTTGTACTTCTGAACAATACATTATTTACCAAAAAACCAAACCCGTTGCCTTTGAGTTGATCCCAACTCATAGCGACCCTAGAGGATACAGTAGAACGGCCCCATAGGGTTCCAAGGAGCAGCTGGTGGATTTGAACTGCCGACCTTTTGGTTAGCAGCCATATCACTTAACCACTGTGCCACCAGGGCTTCATGTTATTTATAGTGTATACACACACAGACACACGTATATATTTAAAGAATAATACATACTTGGGGGCATGTGTTCAAAATTATTTTACTAATAGGAGAACAAAAACTGTGGAGATTTCTGTCCAGTATGATCCTGAGGGAGGGCAGCGGTGGTTCAGGGGTAGAATTCTCATCTATGATGGGGGAAACTTGGATTCCATTCCTGGCCAACGCATCATGTGTAGCCACCACCCATCCATCAGTGGAGGCTTGTGCAATGCTATAAAAACCCTGTGGATCACAACTGTCCAATCTGCAACTGATCAAGAGGATGGCGCAGGACTGGGCAGCATTTCATTCCATTGTGCATGGGGTCAACTCTGCAGCAGCTAACAACAACAACAACAACATGATCCAGAGGGGTCCTGACTTCTGCTGTAAACCTAAAGGGATATTTTATATACTTCAACATGACAAAATCATTGATACTGCACAGCTCATCACAGCACTTGGAAAGTCAGACTCTTCTATCCAGAAACATTCGGTGGCATTTTGAGAGACTTAAAAATGATTTCAGAGGTGCATTTCCATCCTGCTTGTCTACAGTAACGGGCTTGGTTTGGTTTTGGTTGTCTAATCCTACCCAGCAAGCGAGAGGAAAGGAGTGGTCCCAGGTTTGCATGACTACAGGGCAGACAGCTTGATGGTTCTTAGATATGTTATTGCTTTGAGCGCCAATTGACTGAACCCTTTGAGGATTGAAAATCCAACCACCTCAGACCTTTCAAAAGCATCATCCACACCCTGTTGCTTACAGAGCACAAAGTATTTCGTGGTTGGGCAGACTTTTTCTTCCTGATTTATTACCCTTCTTTTTTGTACCTGTAAGAAAATACGTTTTTGAACAAAGACTTGTAACCATGGGCAAAGACTTTCTCGAATATATTTAAATCATCATTGCAGGTCTAGAGCTTGTCTCCATCAAATTGGATTCGATCTATATTTTAGGGTAGAACTTGTGTGTGTGGGGGGGGGTAGGAATGAAGACACAGGAGGTCCTCTTCCCATCCCAAAGGGCTATTGCATGTCCCTGTGACTATGTGTTTTCTTTGAAAATTTATTTTTTAATGTAATTTTATATTTGGAATGTAAAAACAATCCTGTGGTTTTTTTAAAAATATAAACTATAAGACCACGTGTTACAGAAACCCTGATCTGTGAGGTTATTCTAAAATATGAATTGATTTTCATAAAAGAGGTATTTTTAGAGAGTTGATTGACCACATGTTATAAGTTTCATAATTGTAAAATCTTTACATACACACACACACAAAAAAACCCTCAAAAAATGATTAAGTGGTAAAGTCTCACTTTGATGACTACAAACTCCTGACGGAAGCTAAAAGGGGATGAGGAAATCGCAGAATCAAAGGTTGGGGTTAAAATGTTCCGTTTCAATTAAGAACCTGTGATCTCTCAATTGTTTCCACATTTAAATAGTTATCCTTAGCCTGCACCTAGAGAATTCCGTTTCCTTAGACACTAAACCACATTTCTGCCCAACTTTACATGTCTTTTCTGGTTTTGGTTTTGTTTGCTTGCCTGTTTCCCCTGTTCTATGCCCCCTACACGTGATCTGAACCTCATCCTCAGCCCCCAGCTCCATGCTAGGCCCCTTTTCTGCCTGTTCTGAGCCCTGGGAACTTGACCTCAATGGATGGCATCACCTAGGCCCCTTCCTTCTGGCTTCCCATTGGGTTCAACCAATGGGAGGTGCTGGCAAGAGAGAGTGAGGGTGAGAGGAAGGACTATATCCCTTCTGATCACCGATCCTGATACGTTGGCCCCTCTTCCATGCTCCAAGGCTCTGTGGGCTCCACACCGTTCCCTTCCTTGCCCCTTAAGTCCTAGTGGCATTAAGGGCTCCTAGCTGTTGTTATTCCCTGGGTGCCTCAGTCTGACTCGCTGGTTTCCTGATCTGTGCCGACATCCGTCTGTTTCCCACCAGGACTCTGAAGCATGCACCATATCTCTCTTCCACAGAGCAACCCAGTAAGTTGCATGAAGCAAAGCCTGCCCTTGGATGGCACTGATCGGGAGCCTCCTCGTCCTGGCAGCCAGTGAAAAGTGTGATTCTAGCTTCTTTTCTGATTTTTGGCAAAGAGCAATAATACATTGAAAGCAGCATCAATTATTTGACTAATATTTATTTATTTATAATATATCAGCCATACTTACATATACGCCAACAGTTCTCAGAAAAACAAACACAAACAAAAACTGATTAAATAAGCAATTATTTTTGGATGACACAAATTTTTCACATACAAACCTTTAACTACAATGAAGGCTTTGGGATCATACAGTAACCACTGTAGAATCCATTTCCATTTGCCTAATTTAAGTGAAATGAGGTCTCTTTTTATCTCAACTGGACACTCTATTTTTTGTCTCTCTATCAAAGTTTTCTCATTAAACTTTCATCTTTTGTCAAAATTACCCATGTAGCAAACAATATAAATACAGTAAAATTTATAAGAGAGAGAGCATCACTGAATTTGAGAGCTGGATGGGGCCTTGGCTAACACCTTCATGTTTTAGAAGCGTTGAAAGGCTCATTTGAAGATTTCACCTACCATTTTCTTTCAAGGTGGTAGAATAAACCAGAAATCGACTTTTCAAATTTGATTAAAATGACTATCTTTTGTAATTTATGATGTATCAATGTATCCAAGATTTATTTGACAACTATTTAATAGAGGCTTTTAATGTACCTTCCCTGGGTGATGCAAATGGATTACGCTTGATTATTAACTGAAAGATTGGCGGTTCAAACCTACCCAGCAGTGCTTCGGAAGAAAGGCCTGGCATTCTGCTTCTGTAAAGATTACAGCCAAGAAAATCTTATAGAGTAGTTCTGCTCTGTAACACATGGGGTCACTATGAGTCAGAATTGACTTGATGGCAGTGGCTTTTTTTGTTTGCTTGTTTGTTTCAATTTGCCTGGACTCTGGCTTATGACTATGAATAAGATGGGCAAGCTCTACGGCCTTGGGGAAATTTACGTTCTAGTGCAGGGGTCAGGAACCAAAACCAAAAACCAAACCCGTTGCCATCAAGTGCATTCAGACTCATAGATCCAGCCCAATGCCTGAGTTTGTAAATAAAGCTTTATAGTCACATAGCCATGCCCATTTGTGTACTTACTATGACTACTTTCAGTTACAATGGCAGAGTTGAGTAGTTGCCACCCAGACCTTGTGGCCCGCAAAGCCAAAAATATTTACTGTCTGATCCTTTACAGAAAAATTTTTGCCAACCCCTGATCTAGTGGAAGGACTGAGGCAACAAAAACCAAATAAACATAAAATATATGACATATTGTCAGGGGCTGGTAATTTCTATAAAGAAAAATACAGCAGGGTAGAGAGTGAAGGATTGCATGGAGTGTTTTCACAAGATGGGAGTCGAGGCCTCTCTAATGGGGTGGGAATGAAGTGAGGGATTGAGTCGGGAGGATATCCACGGGAGAAATATCCCAGGCAGGAGGAACGGATGTGTGACAGCCTTGAAAGAACAGCCTCCAGGCCATTGTTTTAGTCATGCATTAATTCCTTTATTCAAGAAAGTTTTACTGAATGTCGATTTACTGTGAACTCCTCCTGAGTTCTGTGAACACAGTGACAGATTACATTCATTCTCTGGCCTCAAAGAAATTCCTGTCCGGTAGGGGGAGTCATAGATATAAACGTCTGTGTACAAGGGACTGCTAGAGGAGTTTGATGGAAGGATACACTCCATACAGTGGGGGAGCAACCCATGGGATAGTCAGTCCAACTCTGGGGGGCAGCAAATGGGCACCAGGGAAGACTGCACAGAGCAGGTGCCTTTGAGATGAGTCTGGGGAAGTGAATAGGTAACTACTGTGTGGATAAGGAAGGGAAGGGCATTCAAATTCAAAGGAACAGCAAGCAAAGTCATAGAGGCATAAAAGAAAACTGTAAGCCATGTTAGGATGTTGTCCAGCATCAGCCACATATCCTATATGTAAGCAAGAGCACCCTTAAGGAAAGCTCCAAGACTCTAAAATCTATTGCTTGATCAGGATCTAGTATTGAATGGGTTGAGGAAATAAAAATTCTGAAATTCTCCCTGTACATTACAGGAAATGAAAGCAGAATATCTTAAACAAATAAAGTTAATACACCAAACCAAACTCGTTGCCATCGAGTTGATTCTGACTCATAGCAACCCTAAAGGACAGAGCAGAACTGCCCCATAGGGTTTTCAAGGCTGTAATCTTTACAGAAGCAGACTGCCACATCTTTCTCCCACAGAGCGGCTGGTGGGTTCAAACTGCTGACCTTTCAGTAGCAGCTGAGTGCTTTAACCGCTGTGCTACCAGGGCTCCTAAAGTTCATACAGTCCTTAAATATTACACTGAATGCACAAATGTTGACCTTAATTTTATTTATGAATCATGATAATGTTCATTTGGAGGGTTACAGTTCAAAGGGCCATAGGACTTATATAGAATCTAGACTGATATATTTTTCTGGTCATGCTTTCAGCTTTAGAAAGTGAGATGCAATAAATTAAGGATCTATTAAGGCTTGTATAAATTAACATCTAAAATAGGTTCAATTAACTCATGATCAAATTTATTCCTCAAGGAGTTAGTTCTATTTGTCAATACCACTACTGAAAACTGTTTCAACAATTAGTCTTTTGTCCACAACCAGTTCATCCACCCAGAGAGATTTTTGTCATCGTTAAAGACGATGAATTTAATGCCTACAAAATGGTTATTGACTCTGCCTTCTGAATTTAATTGTGGGATCAAAAGGAACAAGACGTTTGTCAGTTTCCCTAAAGCTGCAAAATCCCTACAGCTACGCTGCTTATCAATTACGTTGAGTTCAGTTCAATGTGTTTAAGAGATGACTTTTATGTTAATGAACTCTAATACATCAGAGGCAATAAGACTCAAGTCACATCCTTGAGTTGACTGAGATGCTGAGTAGAGCTGGTAGCCCTCAACCCCACCTCACACCTTCAACCCCAGATACACAAGATGCCCCAGGAACACTCAATCTTAGACTGAGATTTATTGCTGATTAAAAATACAAGAAGACGGGTAATACAGACAGGTACCCACACAAAAAATGCTCAGAATTATATGCTCTGTTTGGCAATGATCAGTATAAATAGTGTAATATGTATATGAGTTAGAATGAGTTGATATCTATATGAATTAACACGAATTGACTAGGGTTGGCTGTAAACAAACAAACAAAAAAACCCAGTGCCATCAAGTCGATTCCGACTCATAGCGACTCAATAGGACAGAGTAGAACTGCCCCATAGGGTTTCCAAGGAGCTCCTGGTGGATTCAAACTGCCGACCTTTTGGTTAGCAGCCGTAGCACTTAACCACTACGCCACCAGGGTTTCCAGGGTTGGCTATAAAGCACTTCAAATACCACTATAAAAATCTATTCCTGGAGAATACGTTGTTACAACCACATTGCAAAACCACTGGGCAGGCCCCAGAAGCAGAGATCATCCATCAGATCATGTCAGTGTCCCTTCCGTGGTACTTTGGTGAGTAGTTCTGTGAGTTCAAGGGTGCACTCCAGCTAGAAGCTAAAGGTACTGGTGAACAGGGTCAACCTGGTGGTGGTGGCGGTGGGGGTGGGTAGGTGGAGAGAATGGGCTGGGAGGAAACCAGAGGATTTAGTTGTCCAGACCCCACTCAAGCAAGAAAGGTTTTCTATTTCAGTAGGGAGAACAGAAGAGTCAGTGAGAGTAGTAAAATGGTCAGTGTATTCCAAACTTAGGGATTCAAGCCACAAGGGTCTTGAAATAAATTGGGTTATGATCAACAATTTTTTTTAGTGGAAAAGAATAGAAAATAGAAATATCAAAGCACATAGCTTGCAGATAGTGAGATTATTATTTCATGACACTTCATTTGTGTTGTGCATGTGTGCGGGTGTGGGTGTATGTGTGTGTTAGAGAGAGAGAGAATGAGATCACAATATACAAAGTATGTATTACTGTAGGTTGTGGTAAACAACTATAAAGGCATTGCAGTAAGAGAAGCTAGGCAGCGCCAGTTGTATAGACACACCATGCCTGGTGGGGGTTGGGGTGGGCACAGCTCTAGGAACCTGCCCATACCCAGGGCTGCCTCCCAGGCAAATGGCCTTAAGGCACAAGAGTAACTCCAGACCCCACCTGGGATGCACACAGGCCTAACGCACTTCCAGGCTTGGTCACATTGGCTTTGCATCTAAGATGGGCAAGGACAGCAGATGGAAGTCCTTGAGTGCTGGTTGAGAAAGGAGAAGGAAAACACCAAGAGTGTCCAAGTGCCCAGAGCGTCCTCATTTATAAGGCAGGTCCCTGTAGTTAACATGGGTATAAGGAAAAGTCTTTATTGCTGGATCCCAGGTCAGGAGGACCAGGATGTCAAAGAAAATGAGTGGTCTTTGATCTTTCTATGGGGCTTAGCAGTTTCTGAAATAAGCTAGACTTGTCTGCACACTCCATCTGTCTCCTGGTGCCTCTCCCTCCAGGCTCAAAGATGTCCAGTATCCTCTCTCTCTCATTCAACATTTTTTTTTTTAATTACTGAGTGCCTTGTATGTGTGGGCACTCTTCTCCATGCTAGGTGCACAGCAGTGAACTTTAGAGTAGGTCCCTGTTTTCCTGGGGTTTATATTTTCTTCCAAATGTGCTCTGCTGTCTCCCCACTTTCTCCTATGCCTGCTTTTCTCTTTTCTCTTAGGAGTAACAGGCTTACTGAATTAAGTCTCACTAAAATGTGATGGAGTAATGACCTCTTTTTCTTTAAAGGCTGTTTTTTACCCAGGACAAAAGCCATTAAGTAGGATTTTTCAGTCTTAAAGGATCTCCTCAAAACTCACTTATTAGTTACAAAAGAGCGAAGAGTAACTACAGAGTGGAGAATCCGGACATCACCTTAGCCAAGTGATTAAAACTAACATCACCACAAAGGGGTAAACAGAAATCACATGCCTCCTGATGAGATGCACGGAGAAGGGGACATCTCTTCTGAGAGCTTCTCGACAGTCTGGACAACCTGAATCTAATCATGAGGAAACACCAGAAAAACCCAAACTGTGAACCATCCTATAAAATAACTGGCCTGCAATCTTGAAAATGTCAGTGTCATGAAAGACATAAGGAACTGTTTCAGACCAAAGTGATGTGACAACTAAATGCAAAATGTAATCCTGGCCTAGCTTCTATACTGGAGGGATGAAAATATTATTTTAAAAAAAAACAGCATTGAATAAATTGACAGTGTGGGAATATGGTAAAAGCACTGGATCAGTATTAAACTTCCCTGAATTTGACACATGTGCCATAATGGGGTGAATATTTTATATTGATAGAGTTTCTAATATTAAGCTAGCCTTGCCTTCCTGCACAAACCCCAATTACTCCTGGTGTGCTATTTTCTTAATATGTTGTTTGACTTTATTCAGTGATATTTTACTTAGGATTTTGGTGACAAGGATTTGAGCAATGCTATCTGTGCCGTAGGAAACCCTGGTGGCGTGGCGGTTAGGATCTACAGCAGTTCGAATCCACCAGGTGCTCCACGGAAACCCTGTGGGGCAGTTCTACTCTGTCCTATAGGGTTGCTATGACTCGGAATCGACTCAACGGCAGTGGGTTTGGCTTTTGTTTTTTTAATCTGTGCCATGGGTAGTGGACTTGTTTCCTGAGAACAGTCTGTTTTATTTGCCCTGAGTAATGATTTGTCCTTGTATAATACTTCATTGACTGATTGCATGAATAAATGGCTGAAAGTGGAGGAAAGCAATAAAGGAAGGAATGAATGGCTAGAGGGCAATGATTTCCTAGGTTGGTCTACATGCATCACAGTCACCCATTGTAGTTATTAATACTGCAGATTCTGGGTGCCCACCCACGACCTACTGAATAAGACTCCCTGGATGGGCTGCCCCAGGAACTGGAATGTTTATCCAGTTCCCTAAAGTGTTTCTTCTGCAAACCAAATTCCGATAACGGGTACTTTGAGAAATAATGAGTAGTGAGTTTATGGGCAAGGGAGATTAGAGACAGAGAAAATTATCTCATGGCTTTTTTCCAAGGTGACACTTTGTAACTTAGAAACTTTCTTGAGCCTTCCCACATTCCAGTTTGTCTTAAAGAATCAGGGTTCCAGCAAGCCATCCATAAATATTGAGTGCCTATTATGTGCCAAGGAGCCCTGGTGGTGCGGTGGTTAAGCTTAGCTGCTCACCAAAAGGTCAGCTTTGAACCCACCAGCTGCTCCGTGGGAGAAAGATGTGGCAGTCTGCTTCCATAAAGACAACAGCCTTGGAAACCCTATAGGACAGTTCTACTCTCTGTCTTATGGGGTTGCTATGAGTCAGAATCGACTTGATAGCAGTGGGTTTGGTTTGGTTTGGGTATTACGTGCTAAGAACTGTACGAAGTACCGGGTCTATGAGGATAGAAAAGCCAAAAGCTCTGCCTTTAAGGAGTTTGAAGTTTTCTTGTCCCCTTGTCATCACAGCTTGCCTTCAAGGGCAGCGGGTTTCAGTGTGCAGGAGAATCCCTTGCAGAGAATGTTAAAAACAGACGTCCTGTCCTCACAACTGAGACTCTGGTTTGATAGGACTTTAGAGACGGTAAACATGGAAGATGACACATTTCCCACCACCTATCTCCATTTCAAAATAAAAAATGTAAACTGAATCTAATTCAAGGAAATGCAACAATGCTGTGGTATTTTCCATGATCTCTACTTTGATGCTACTTGCTACTTGCGCTCCCAGTTTAGCTAATAAGCTAAATTATACTTAAACTCTCCCCATTATTTCATCCAGCATTACCCAGGAATCTGCATTTTTAGTAGGCATCCTAGGCACTTCTGGTGCAGGCTTGAGGACCGCACTTTGAAAAGCACTGGCTCAGTGGGAGACATCCGGCGAGAGAGCTCAAGAGAGGAAACAGTCACCCTCCATCTAGCTTGTAATTTGCAGCCACCCTCACTGCACAGCTGGCTGGTAGCACTTGCCAACCTCTTTTAAATCTTCTTAATTCCCTTGTGACTTTCTCAGTATTCAGGTGGAGAAGCGTTTAGGGGAGGTGATAGCCTTTTTTATGTAAACAATTGGATGGATTGAATGAACGTTTGCCATGACATTAGCATGAATCGGGACCCTGGTAAGGGCTGGAGAGCAGATAGGTTAGAGGCACGTGTTTGAAAGTCCTTTCTTGCGTTATCCTGTAGAGAACTTATGTGCCATTGTCTCAGGGACAAAGGAAACAGCTCTTCATTGTTTTACTTTATTTTGCTGTGGCAAGGGCAATGAGTTTGATTTGGGTTTTGGTACTCTAACACAGACTAGAGTTGTTGAGGCCTGGGACATTCTTACCCGAACATCTGGAGGCCAAGCTGAGTTTATGGTTTCACTACAGCAATTTGCATTTGCCTTTTGTTTTACTAAGAGAGCATCAGGAAAAATTTTACTCCATTTTATATTCTTAGATTTCTTTGGATAAGCTCAAAATAGCTCATGCTTTCAGAGGCCATGTATGCTTAATAGCAGATTGAAATTTTTAAAGAGTTTAATTATTTTGCAGAGTAATTAACACGTGTCAGCAGTATCCATTTGATTAGATGCAGGTTTCTTATGATCATAATTGATGTTTAACAAAATATGGAACATAGCCATTTCCAGTGACATATATTTAGCAATTTTATGGCTATCTAATTAACTTGTCACAATAGTATTCATTTAATTCAATTTAAGGGCTGAAAACTACTTTCAACCTTTATTAATGTGACACTTGTTTTCTGGGTCACACAAGCCATGGGGAAAACTAATCAAATACCCAGGATAAAACTCTGGGAGGTTTTGCTGCAATCCCTCTCGACTTTTAAAAAGGGCATTACAACTTTATATTCTTCTCTCTTCCTCACAAGCAGTTTCCATTCTCTTCAACAGTTTATGTTCATTTCACTTACCCTTTAATTCATATTTTTGTAATCAGACACTGTGCTAGGCACTAAAGAAAAGAACGAACACCACTGCAGCAACAGCTGCTAATATTTTCTGGGCAAGGACTGTTCTCCATTATTTATATGTATGACAACATTTATTTTCACAACTAACCTATTAGTTTTTTAACCTATTAGGTGGGTGTTATTTTTGTTGCCATTTACAGATGAGGGCACTGAGGTACAGAGAAGTAAAATAACCAGATTTGGTCAGTTAGTAAGTAGCAGTGAAAGGCACCCCCCACTAAACAATTATGCCATGGAACAATACATTTTTTATAAGAAACTGATAAATAGAGCAATGGGACAGAAATGGTCCAGACACAAAGCATGAGAGCAATTCAGTCTCAGGGAAGGAATAAACTATTTTTGAAAATGGGGTTGAGTGATTATCTATTTGGAAGGTTACTGAGTTAGATCCCTAAACAAATGTATAAAATTTTCTACATACATCAGCTATAAAACATTTAAGCAATGAAAGCACTACAAGAAAATAATAAAGAATACATTCAGAGTCTTGGGGTAAAAAGGGCTTTTCTAACTATAATGCAAAATTGAAAAGCTATAAAAGATAAGACAAGTGGGCTCAACAACATGGTAATTTAAAATGGCAAAAGCATACACAAAGGTATAAGACAAATGCCATACTGAAAGGAAATACTTGCAACATATAGAACAAATATATAATATACAAAGAGCTCATTCAACTAAAAAAGAAAAGAGACCCCAGTTAAAAAAAATGATGATAGATATGAATAGGCACATAGATGAAGATAATACAAATGGCCAATAAAGTTCTGAGAGATACTCTCATTAATAAATACAAAGTAAAATACTGATACATCACTTTTTCCCTAGAAGAACTGTAAGTTGGCACAACCTGTGTCTGAAGAGCCATTGTAAGCTCTTGAAATTTAAATGCATATATATTATGTGTCTCAGTAATCTCATTTCTAGGCATGTATTCTGTAGGATTGCAGGATAGAGCTACATGCCCAAGGATGTGCACTGCAACACTTTATTGGAAAATAGAAACACGAGAATGAGGAAGTACTCTTAGAAATTAAATCCATAAGTTTATATTTTATTTAAAAAAGTGTGAATGATAAATGAAAAAAAAATCTTCCAGAAAGTCGAATAAAAAGACAAAGTATTAGAAATCTGAGCAGAAGAAAAAAAAATCACAGATGATCGATTCAGAAGATTCAATATACAATTGACAGGAATTTCTAAAAGAGAAAACAATAGAATGGAATGATCAAACAAATGAATTTGAAAAGTCCCTGGAGCTAAATAACCAGAGAATTCAGCCTGAGAACCTTTGGCTGACAATGAAACCATAGCTGACAATGAAAAAGTCATCATAATTACATGTATCACAATGACATTTCAATAGCAGAGGATGAAGACAGAATCTTAAAAGCTATGGAAAGAAAAGACAGGTTTTCCATAAAGGAATAAGAATCAGATAATTATCTGACTGCAGGACTGGAGGCCTGAAAGCACTGTAGCTTGCCTTAAAACTTCTGTAGGAAGGGCCACATGAACTAGAGACTTACATCATCCTGAGACCAGAAGAACTAGATGGTGCCTGGCCACAACCGATGGCTGCCCTGACAGGGAGCACAACAGAGAACACCTGAGGGAGCAGGTGAACAGTGGGATGCAGACCCCAAATTCTCATAAAAAGAGCAGACTTAATGGTCTGACTGAGACTAGAAGAATCCCGGCGGTCATGGTCCCCAAACCTTCTGTTGGCCCAGGACAGGAACCATTCCTGAAGCCAACTCTCCAGACAGGGATTGGACTGGACAATGGGTTGGAGAGAGATGCTGATGAGGAGTGAGCTACTTGTATCAGGTGGACACTTGAGACTGTGTTGGCATCTCCTGTCTGGAGGGGAGATGGGAGGGTAGAGAGGGTTAGAAACTGGCAAAATGGTCACGAAGGGAACGACTGGAAGGAGGAAGCGGGCTGACTCATTGGGGGGAGAGTAGATGGGAGTATGTGGTAGGGTATACATAAGTTTATGTGTGAGAAACTGACTTGATTTGTAGACTTTCACTTAAAGCACAATAAAAATTATTTTAAAAAAACTTCCGTAGGAAAATAAATTTTGACTTAGAATTCTATGTCAAGAGAGAATAATGACATTTCCAGACATACAAAAATCTACAGCGCTTACTTCTCATATATCTTTTCTGAGCAAGTTATTTGAGGACATGCTCCAAGAAAATCAAGAACAAAAAACACATGAGATCTAGGAAACAATGGATCCAACACAGGAGAAGAAGGAAACAAAGTCTTAGGATGATACTTGTAGGAAGCTTAGAAAGTCATCAATCCACATTACAGCAGGCAATGGAGACTCAAAGAAGCAGGTGCCTGGGAAAGAAGGTTGTTCAATAGATTTTACTCTACCCTTGAGAAAGCTGAAGAATTTAAGGTGGGGAAGGCAAGGGAAAAAATGAAAAACAGACTGCTACAGAAACAAAAAGTTTACAACAGTGGCAATATGTTGTTGTCAGCTGCCACAGAGTCAATTCCAACTCATGGCGATCCCATGGATGACACAGTAGAACTACTCCATACGGTTTTTTTGGCTGTAATCTTTATGGAAACAGATCACAAGGCTTCTCATTCATGGAGCTGCTGGGTAGATTAGAACTGTCGAACTTTCAGTTAGCAGATGATTATAAACCACTAGCACCACCAAGACCCCTAATTAGCATAATCACCATTCCTCTGTCAGCATGTAGTACTGTGGTAGCTTGCATGTTGCTGTGATGCTGGAAGCTATGCCACCAGTATTTCAAATACTAGCAGGGTCACCCATGGTGGACAGGTTTCAATGGCACCTCCAGACTAAGAAAGACTAAGAAGAAGGACCTGGTGATCTACTTCCTAAAAAAAAAATTGACCAGTGAATACCTTATGAATAGCAGCAGAACACTGTTTGATATAGTGCCGGAAGATGAGTCCCTCAGGTTGGAAGGCACTCAAAATACAATTAGGGAAGACCTGCCTCCTCAAAGTAGAACCAACTTTAATGACTTGGATGGAATAAAGCTTTCAGGAGCTTCATTTGCTGATGTGGCACAACTCAAAGTGAGAAGAAACAGCTGCAAACATCCATTAACAATCGGGACATGGAAAGTATGAAGTATGAAAAAAATTAAAATTTTTATGAATCTAGGAAAATTGGAAGTCATCAAAAATGAAATGGAACACCTAAAGATTGATATCCCAGGCATTAGTGAGCTGAAATGGACTGGTATTGGCCATTCTGAATCAGACAATCATACGGTCTACTATGCTAAAAAATATGCTAAGAAGGACAAATTGAAGAAGAATGGCATCACACTCATCATTAAAAAGAAGATTTCAAGATCTATCCTGAAGTGGAATCCCTGGTGGCATAGTGGTTAAGAGCTATGTCTGCTAACCAAAAGGTCAGCAGTTCAGATCTACCAGGCGCTCCTTGGAAACTCTATCGGGCAGTTCTACTCTGTCCTTTAGGGTCACTATGAACTGGAATCAACTGGACAGGAACGGGTTTGGTCTTTTGGTTTTATCCAGAGGTACAATGCTGTCAGTGATAGGATAATATCCATACGCCTACAAGGAAGATCAGTTAATATGACTGTTATTCAAATTTATGCACCAACCACTAAGACCAAAGGTGAAGAAATTAAAGATTTTTACCAACGTCTACAATCTGAAATTAATCAAACATGCAATCAAGATGCATTGATAAATACTGGTGACCAATGATAACATGATAGAATTTTGCAAGACCAACGTCTTATTCATTGCAAATACCTTTTCTCAACAACATAAATGGTGACTATAAACGTTGACGAAATACACAGGAATTAAGTGGACTACACCTGTGGAAAGAGATGAAGGAGAAGCTCAATATCATCAATCAGAACAAGACCAGGGGCCAGCTGCAGAAGAAACCATCAATTGCTCCTATGCAAGTTCAAGTTGAAGCTGAAGAAAATTAAAACAAGAGCCAAAGTATGACCTTGAGTATATCCTACCTGAATTTAGAGACCATCTCAGGAATAGATTTAATACATTGAACTCTAATGATTGAAGACCAGATGAGTTGCGGAATGACATTAAGGACATCATACATAAAGAAGGCAAACCAAAAACCCAAACCCATTGCCATTGAGTCGATTCCGACTCATAGCAACCCTATAGGACAGAGTAGAACTGCCTCATAGGGTTTCCAAGGAGCACCTGATGGATTCAAACTGCCGACCTTTTGGTTGGCAGCCATAGCCCTTAACCACTATACCACCAGGGTTTCCAAGAAAGCAAAAGGTCAGTAAAAAGACAGGAAAGAAAGAAAAGACCAAAATGGATGTCAGAAGAGACTCTGAAACTCGCTCTTGAATGTAGTGTAGATAAAGTAAATGGAAGAAATGATGAAGGAAATGAGCTGAACAGATGACTTCAAGAAGACAAAGTAAAGTATAATGAAACGTACAGAGACCTGGAGTTAGAAAACCAAAAGGGAGGAACACGCTCCACATTTCTCAAGCTGAAAGAACTGGAGGAAAATTGAAGCCTCTACTTGCAGTATTGAAGGATTTTATGGGGGAAATACTGAACGACTCAGGAAGCATCAAAAGAATATGGAAGGAATGCACAAAGTCACCATACCAAAAAGAATTGGTCAACATTCAACCATTTTAAACCCCATTCACCATTTTAGGAGGTAGCATATGATCAAGAACCGGTGGTACTGAAGGAGCAAGTCCAAGCTGCACTGAAGGCATTGGCAAAAACAAGGCTCCAAGAATTGACGGACTACCAATTGAGATGTTTCAACAAACAGATGCAGCGCTGGAAGCACTCACTTGTCTATGCCAAGAAATTTGGAAGACAGCTACCTAATCAACCGACAGGAAGAGATGCATATTTGTGCCAATTCCAAAGAATGATGATCCAAAAGAATGTGGAAATTATCGAACAAAATCATTAATATCACATGCAAGTAAAATTCTGCTGAAAATAATTCAAAAACAGTTGCAGCATACATAGACAGGGAACTGCCAGAAGTTCAAGCCAGATTCGGAAGAGGACATGGAACAAGGGATATCATTGCTGACATCAGATGGATCTTGGCTGAAAGCAGAAAGATGTTTACCTGTGTTTTATTGACTACACAAAGGCATTTGACTGTGTGGATCATAACAAATTATGGATAATATTGCAAAGAATGAGAATTCCAGAACACTTAATTGTGCTCATGTGGAACCTGTACATAGACCAAGAGGCAGTCATTTGAACAGAACAAGTGGATACTGAATGGTTTAAAATCAGGAAAGGTGTGCATCAGGGTTGTATCCTTTCACCATGCTTAATCTGTATGCTGAGCAAATAATCTGAGAAGCTGGACTAAATGAAGAAAAACTCGGCATCAGGATTGGAGGAAGACTCATTAACAGCCTGTGATATGCAGGTAATACAACCTTGCTTGTTGAAAGCAAAGAGGACTTGAAGTACTTACTGATGAAGATCAAAGACCACAGCCGTCACTATGGATTGCACCTCAACATAAAGAAAACAAAAATCCTCACAACTGGGCCAATAAGCAACTTCATGATAAATGGAGAAAAGACTGAAGTTGTCAATGACTTCATTTCACTTGAATCCATAATCAACACCCATGGAAGCAGCAGTCAAAAACTCAAACGATGTATTGCATTGGGCAAATCTGCTGCAAAAGACCTCTTTAAAGTGTCGAGAAGCAAAGATGTCACTTTGAGGACTAAGGTGCGCCTGACCCAAGCCATGGTATTTTCAATGGCTTCATATGCGTGTGAAAGCTGAACAATGAATAAGGAACACCTAAGAAGAATTCGCCTTTGAATTATGGTGTTGGCGAAGAATATTGAATATACCATGGATTGCCAGAAGAATGAACAAATCTGTCTTGGAAGAAGTACAGCCAGAATGCTCTTTAGAAGCGAGGATGGCGAGACTTCATCTCATGCACTTCGGACATGTTATCAGGAGAAGGACATCATGATTGATAAAGTAGAGGGTCAGCAAAAAAGAGGAAGACCCTCAACAAGATGGATTGACACAGTGGCTGCAACAGTGGGCTCAAACATAACAATTGTGAGGATGGCGCAGGACTGGGCAGTGTTTTGTTCTGTTGTGCATGGGGTCGTTATGTGTCAGAACCGACTTGAAGGCACCTAACAACAGTCCCAATTAGCTATATGATGACTAATATTTTCTTAATAATAAAAATGAAAACTCTCCAGTAAGTTTTTAGTATTTGGAATCAACTTATAGATAAGGAGAAGAGACTTAATAATGGTTGCAGAACAATTGTGAATATTTTCAACCTTTGTAATATTAAAGTCAAAATATAGAAGTCAAAAGTTAGGAAAGCAAAGGGTAAGCAGAAGCAAGAAGACAGGTACATGAATTATATTTTTACCTTAAGATGTGAAATTACTAGTATTCAAATATTCTACTTATTGAAAAAGGAAAAAAGAAATAAAGGTATGGTCTATTATTTAGATCACAAAGGTGACTGGTTCTCTATAACTGAAGTAGGAAGAAAGGTATAAGGAGATGGGCAATGGGGTTTGACCTAGCCCTAAAAACCAAAAAAACCAAACCCATTGCCATTGAGTTGACCCTATAGGACAGAGTAGAACTGCCCCATAGAGTTTCCAAGGAGTGGCTGGTATATTCAAACTGCCAACCTTTTGGTTAGCAGCCAAATGCTTAACCACTTCGCCACCAGGAGAGTATGAAATCAATAGAAATGGCCTGAAATTGATAAACTTAGAAAAAGCAGTTTAAGCATATTATTTAGATCAGTGGTTGGCAAACTCTTCCTGTAAAGGACCAGATAGTAATATTTTAGACTTTGTGGGACATATGGTTTCAGTCACAACTATTCAGTTCTGCTGTTGTAGCACAAAAGGAATGAGCATGGCTGTGTGTCAATAAAACTTTATTTAGAAAAACAGGCAGGAGCACAGATTTGGCCCGTGGGCTGTAGTCTGCTGACCCCAGACCTAGATATCTATGGGAAATCACCACATTAAAAAACTGATAGGACATGATTTTCCAAATGATCATTATGGAGGCATTAAAGATTAATTCTTAAATCTCTTCCTTGATTTAGCTCCTAGAAGAAACCCTCTCTCGATGCTCAAATTCCTGTCAAGAGGGCAAATGTTCCACTAAGATTAAACAATGGTGGCCTTTCCCCAATATTTAGAACAGAAAATGTCAATGGATGAAATTTACTTAAATTTAAGCTTTACTCCAGTATTTGTCCTGAATTACTGGTAAATGGAATCTTTTGGCAATTTCAGAATCAAATACTACTAGATTTTGAACTCCTCAAACATTGGGAAGTATTCATCTCTTTATTTCCTGTCTCTGCAACAGTGATGGCATATAGTTATGGAATCAGATCACCAGGACTTTTAATCCATGGAGCTACTGAATAGATTCGAACCGCCAATGTTTCAGTTAGCAGCCGATGCAAACCTCTTTCTGCCCCAAGGCTCCTAAGTGGCAATATAAAGAGCAAGCAATTAGCTATTATGCAATGAGTAATATTTTCTTAGCAATAAAAATGAAAACTCTCCAGTGAGTTTTCAAAGAATACGTGGCGAATACAGGTATAGTTTAGCTAAACTTACCTATTCAGTTAAGTTTAATTTAACAATATTTCATGGGGTTTCACAAATAATCCCAGAGATGTTGTGCTCTGCTTGCATAAAATAAATTTTAGAAGCATTGTTTTGGTTTTAAATGTGGTATAGTTGCTTTTGGTTTTCAGTTGGAAGGAATGGAAGGTAATATACATCAAGATTATAAATCAAGGTTAGACACTTTTGCAAGCCTTGCTCAAGTGTTCAGTCTTCACAAGTGCATGATAAATAATGTTTTTTTTGGTGCATGTATTTGAAAGATATCATAAAAGATTTTAAAAATATTTTTAAAGGCAAACTCAAAATTTAATGTCAGTAATTAGCACTCTTTAAAATTTGAGAGCAATATCCATTAACATTGAAGAGGCAGGCATTTTAAACTCTGCAGTTATTCTTCAATTCCAGAAATCGATTTTTTTCCTAAAAAATTCCCACGAGGGACTTAAATGAATTGCTTGTTAGTACCCTCCACTCCCCTCCACCCCAGACCAAACACCAGATGACAGTTAAAGCAGAAAAAGAAGCATAACCGCATTTCATCATTTAATTATAGATAGTCTCAGATGAAAATTATGCAAAGGAGACTTTCATTATGTCTCAGATTGAGACCTGAAAACTGTGGCTTCCGGTAGGTAAAAAGGCTCCGCTGATGAATTTTTGCTATAGAACTGTGCACTGTTAATCACAGCCGTAAAATGGGGGCGGAGGGTAAGGCAAAGGAAAAAGAAAATGCTCAGTGGAAACATCTGGAAGTAAATCTCCCTCTCCTTTTCTGAAAAGCGCTGCCTTTGAAATGTTATGCCTATAAGTATTATTTTATGGGCATTATAAAATCACACACAATTAAGAAGCAAATTAAGCTTGGCAAGACCACAATTCACTTTTCATAGGCATGTCTCAGAAAGTGTTTAATACGTGAAAAGTCTGTGGACGTGGAGATTGGGTAGACAAAGAGTTTAAGCACTTGTCCTCTGCAGATACCAAATGTAGGGGTTTACAGATAATAAGAACATAATTGCTAATATTTTTTTAACCTTACCTAGGCTACCTGAAAAGATTCTGCAAAGACAAAACATTTTCTGTGCCTGTTACTGCTCAGAATAATGTAACACTTTGTATATTCCGTTTCAGATACATTACATCTCAGACTGTTCGCACCTTTGAGCCTGGGTTTCTCTCCCCACAGTTCTTCCCTTGCATTCTCAGAATTTGTTAAGAAGCGAGTGAAGGATCAGTGGCTTGATCCTCTAGAAAGACACAACTGCATTGCCACTTTCATGAATATTACCATTAGACAATAAAAGCTCCAAATGAAACACCTGGGTTTGGCCTAAAGGAAAAATCATGTTAGGTATTAGCTTAATTAACAAACAAATTGGATGGAATTTTCCCCACAGATTCTAAGATTCAAATCTGTGAAATATTGTCGTTGCTGCTAGCTGCTGTCAAGTCAGCCCCTGATTCACGGTGGCCCCATGCACGATGGAACAAAACACCGCCTGGTGTTGCACCATTCCCATGATCAGTTGTGGATCAGACCATTGTGATCCATAGGTTTTCACTGGTTGATTTTTCACAAGTAGATCACCAGGCCTTTCTTCCTAGTCTGTCTTACTCCGGAAGCTCCACTGAAACCTGTTCAGCATCATAGCACACACAAGCCTCTGCTGACAGACAGGTGGTGGCTGTGCATGTGGTGCATTGGCTGGGAATCGAACCCGTGTCTCCTGCATGGAAAGCCAGAATTCTATCACAGAACCACCGATGCTCTGCTACCAAATATTAAAACCAAACCCGTTGCCGTTGAGTTGATTTCAACTCCTAGCGAACTTATAGGACAGAGTAGAACTGCCCCATAGAGTTTCCAAGGAGCACCTAGTAGATTCGAACTGCCAACCGTCTGGTTAGCAGACGTAGCTCTTAGCCACTACACCACCAGGGTTTCCTACCAAATATTAAGAGAACCTAAAATGCCATGTCAATTTATGGAAATAATCTGGCAGCCCTCAAAAAATAATCTGAATTATATTAATCTGTCTTCAACCAAATATTGGTTAATATTGACTTGGGAAAACCTTTATTCTATAAAAACTGAAGATAAACAATCACTTCGAAGCACACAGAAAATTCATAAGAGAACTGGTACCAGGATGTTTTAAAAGTGTTGTATGATTCTCCTTTAAAATACATTGTTGTTGTGTGCCGTCAAGTTGATTCCGGCTCACAGCGACTCTATACGATAGAGTAGAACTTCCCTACAGGGCTTCCTAGGCTGCAGTCTTTATGGGAGCAGATTGCTGTGTTTGAACCCCTGACCTTTTGGTTAACAGCCAAGGCGCTTAACCATTGCGGCACCAGGGCTCCTTAAACCTATGATAAAACCTAATGCTGTTGAGTCGATTCCGACTCATAGCGACCCTATAGTACAGAGTAGAACCGCCCCATAGAGTTTCCAAGGAGAGGCTGGTGGATTCGAACTGCCAACCTTTTGGTTAGCAGCTGTAGCTCTTAAGTCCTGCGCCAATAGTTGCAAAACACTGCAAAATATTTTATATTCTCTTCCTTCAAATCTTTGTCAGTGGTGTCACCTTTACTGGTTTATGTACTAAACCCGAAGAGCCTCCAATTTTTAATTCAGACACCCACAGATGCAGGCCACCCACCCTGGTCATCACAGCACAGTGGGCTCTGTTATGTGGCACTTACTAGATTCTTACTTTACCCTCAAAAGAGCGGAAATTATAGCCCTGGCATTGTGCACTGCATGAAGATTCTTTCATCATTTCAGTGAATAATTCTCTTAATTACTATCATTTATCCAGTATGGAAATCAAATAAAAAGCACTAGAATTCTGCAGACCAGGCCAGAAGGGTTTTTAAAAATGTATTAAGTCTAGTGGTTCCTCAATAAGTAAATATAGAATTACCAAATAACCCAGCAATTCCACTTTTGGGTGTATATCCAAAAGAATTGAAAACAGGTACTCAAACAAAAATTTGTACATAGATGTTCATAGCAGTACTAGTCCCAATAACCCAAAGGTGGGAACAACCCAAGTGTCCATCAACAGATAAATGGATGAACAAAATGTGATCTCTCCATACAATGGAATATTATTCAGCCACTAAAAGTAATGAAGTACTAATATATGCTATAACATGGATGAACCTTGAAAAAATTACGCTAAGTGAAAGAAGCCAGACACAAAAAGCCATATATTATATGATCCCATTTATAGGAGATATCCAGATTAGGCAAACCTACAGAGTCAGAAGGAGTCTCTGGGTGGCGCAAATGGATAAGTGCTTCTTGACTGCGGTTCAAGCCCGCTGAGGTGTCCTAGAAGACGAGCCTGGCCATCTACTTTCGAAAGGCCACAGCCTTAGAAAGCCCTATGGAGCAGTTCTACTCTGCACACATGGAGTTGCCAGGAGTTGGAATCTATAGAGACAGAACTAACATGGCACCTAACAACAACAACAACACCAGAGAAGGGAAGGAGATTAGTGGTTGCCGGGCTGGAAGGTATGAGGGGTTGGGGAGTGACTGCTTAATGGGCAAGGGGTTTCCTTTTGAGGCGATGAGAATTTCTGGAACTAGAGGGAGGGAGGGGATGGCGGCAAAACATTGGGAATGTACTAAGTGTCACTAAACGTGAATATTATGTGTATTTTACCACAATAAAAAACACAGTAAAATCTGTCCTTTGAGGTCTTCGTTTTTGCCACGAATCTCCCTCATTCCCTCCTATGCTCCTAAGGGGCCATGCCTCAGAGTAAGGATAATCTTCAAGAGACATGAATGCTCCCTTGAAAAGTACAAGTATTTCTTTGCTGAATCATGATTCCTGTGTTCTTTGCCAAACAAGGGAGTCGGGAGAGGAACAGGAAGGAGGGGTATCTATGAAGGAAGAGCCCGAGAGAAAGGACAGTGGAAGGTACAATTAATCCTACCTGCTAGTGCAAAACAACACTTGAACTCGTGTTTTGGGCAGGATGCTTGGTGTGATAAATTGTATTTGTGATTCTGAGGGGGTGACTCCTTGCTGCAGAATTAGCTTTTGGTCCCCATACCTCTGTGTATCAGTGAGCAAACAAGTGACAGCTAAAGCTTATGTCTGCATGGCCTGCTTAGTAATTTCGATAGCTAAATTCAAAATGAGAGGCCACCGATCCACAGCAAACCTCGCCGTAGACTACCGACGCTGAGAAATGTTAAACTCTGCAATAAATAATAACAGTGTACCAAGAGAGACGAAGATGCTAACATCAGATACGAACACTCACTTTTTTTGAAGAACCACAGGGTCCTATCTCCTTGGCACTGGACCCACACTTCATGTGTTTAATGACAGCAAAGAACAAGCTTTAAGAGTGGCTGAGATCAAAAACTGACTTTCCTAGACCCAGCTGGTTGGTGGAGCTCACACGTGATTGGGCATAGCTTCCACGTGGGTATTTTAGCACCTTAATATTTTAATATATATATATATATATATTTTAATATTGTCCAAAGTCAGTTCTCCAGCATTTGATCAACTCTTGGCTCTAGCAGTGAGGGGGGGTAGGGGTGGGGAGGGAGTGGGGGCCGGGGGGGGTAAACAGGAAGGTCACTGCGTGCTCTGTGAGGAGGTTGGCTTTGTCACTAACTAGCATCTGGTCTGTAGTTTCTCCTTGCATAAGGCAGGAAAAAATATATTAATGCCTCTAATATATAAGAGAGTCCCTGGGGGGTAAGTCCAAACTTAACGCACCTAGCTTCTAACCCAAAGGTTGGAGGTTCGAGTCCACCCAGAAGCCTCAGAAGAAGGCTGGCAATCTACTCCAGAAAAATCAGCCACTGAAAATCTTATGAAGCACAGTCCTACTCTGACACACATGGGGTCACCATGAATCGATTCCAACTTGATGGCAGCTGTTTGTTTTTGTTTTTATAGTTATTACATGCAAGAGGGCCAGTCTGATAGAAGCTTCTTTAGCCATATTGGAAATGGAAACCTCTTTTTATTTTGAAACAAAGCTATGATTTCAACTTTTCAGCTATTTCAACAGCTTTCCTTCCAATGGAATGAAGTTTTATTTTCTTTTCCAAAGACATTTTTTCTCCTAGTTTCAATGTCTCCTCTTCTTTCAACCTAATCTTTTTCGAAAGCTGTAACAAGAAAACATTTTGAGTTTTCTTTCCTTTTGTTTATTGGGAATGTCTTTGGACTGTAATGAAACAGTCGTGAAGGAAGCTAGTCTAGATTCAACTTCTCTGTCCAAGAAGAATTTAGAGAAGGCACTATCTCAGTAAACAGCTCCAGAAAAAAAAAACCAAAAAACCAAACCCGTTGCCATCGAGTCAATTCCGACTCATAGCAACTCTACATGACAGAGTAGAACTGCCCCATAGAGTTTCCAAGGAGAGCCTGGTGGATCCGAACTGCTGACTTTTTGGTTAGCAGCCGTAGCTCTTAACCACTATGCCACCAGGGTTTCCAAACAGCTCCTGAAGGATCAAAAACTGATTTTATAGAACAATGAAGATAGGGGATGAAACAGCAGCGCCAGGCTGAACAGAGCATGCCCCGTCAACAACTCGGGCTCGCTGCATGGGGGATCCACTGGGGGACCACAAGGATGTGGAGACAAGGTCAGAGAGAGGTCGCCCCTGAAGCCGAAACTACTCAAAACAACACATAATAGATCTGCTGAGGTACCTCTCCCTTAGTAGATGGTTTTGAAATGGGTCTCTGATGAGACTAGTCTGCAGTCTAATCCAATTAAGAAAACCAAGATGGCTCTCCAGGGTGATAAACTACTCAATTGCATTGTAACGTGCCTGAGACAACTGTACTATCATAAAACTGGAAGGGTGGTCTGAAGGATGTCTAGAAAAAGCAGAACTGAACCACTAGACATTTTGAGACTTTCTTCAGCATTGCGAAGAGACGACACTGTTTTCCCTGTTATAGGCTGATATACATTCTTACACTAAAGGACACTTTTATGTGTTAGGGTGGGGGATAGTTCATCAGGCATTGCTCTGCCTTGGATGAAATACTCCCTATGACTATCCAATTTATTTTCTTTTGACGGAATGCTCTTTAAGCAATTTTTTTTTCTGTCTCCTATTTCAGTTTTCCTGGTACCTGGCTAGAAGATGAGAGTATCTCCTTTGGAAAGCTATATGTTTCATTGTAAATGAATAAATAAGCTTGGATTTGGCATGCTATCTCTTGTACTGTGAGCTGACAGACCCGTGCCTGCAGAGTTAGGCATCATGGTGGGACCCAGTAACATCCCAGCATGGGTGCTGTGAGAGGTGGGCAGATTTGGAAACCTCTTCTCATTGGCTGTGGAATCTTGCTTGGACCCACAGTGGGCCAGCTGCCCTCAGCGCTAGCTGATCAATGGGCTTCTTCTCTCCATCCCTTATCAGCACGTGCGCTGTTGCCCATGGCCTTCTCCCAGGCAACCAGCTCTCCTATTTTGTACTGGGCTTAAATGACTAATAGGCCCTCTTTCTCTCCCATGCTAGTGCCTCAGCTTTGGCCCAACTTAGCTGCTTCAGGCTCCCCACACTCTCTCATCTTCTCATCTGCATCTGCCCACTCGGCCCTCTTCTTGTGCAGTATCTCTTCTGCCATCTTCATCTGAAAAAATCATGCCTCCTACTGTGCTCACACCCCTCATGGTTTCTGCTTCTCCCACTGCACAGACTGTATTTCACTCCCCATTACAGCCATCTGCATAAGGGTCTTCTCTTCCACTGGGGAGCTCTGGTGGCACAGTGGTTAAGCACTCGGCTGCTAACAGAAAGGCCGGTGGTTTGAACCCACCCAGCAGCCCCAAGGGAGAAAGACATGGCAATCTGCTCTGAAAACCCTATGGGGCAGTTCTACTCTGTCCTATAGAGTTACTATGAGTTGGAATTGATCGAGGGCAATGGGTTTTGTTTTGTTTTGTTGGCTTTTCTACTGAAGTGTACCCTTTTCCAGGAGAAAAGGCTGCTTTTTTTGTAACTTATTTTAGAAACCCAGAGCCCCTAACACAATGCTGTGGATCTCCCCCAAATATCCATAAACACTTACTAAGCACCCACTTTGTGCCAGGCGTGAGCAAGAATTCCGTATTCAGAATTCAGTAGGTCTGGGGATTTGTAACTTAACAGGGATCCGAGGCTTAACGTGACAGCTCTCATGGGACCCAGGCATCCCAGGTAGGCCCAGATCACTGGCACAGTTGATTAAACTGGCCTCAGAGTGAATACCCACTCACAGAAGGTGGCTAAACACTGATGAATATTCCAGATGAAATGATTTTGTTTCCTTTTTGGTTTCCAAATGCTGTGCTAAAGGTGAAGATGAAGATTTGTAAGACCCCCGTAGCAGTGGAGGACCATGGGGTATGAGAAGAGTCCCGTCTGGCCATCACTCTTAGCCTGCCTCCTGCAACATCGACAGCACTTTTCTTTTTCTGGCTTGAGTGCCCAGAAAATAGAGCCTGAGGGAAGGACTGACAGGTTTGTTTTTGCACAAATTTGGCCTGCAGGCCCCAAGCAGCTGAGGATGTGGTGTGGCAGAAACATAAATTCCCCTGGACAGATAGACTGCCTCCTGTGTCCTCAAGTCCCAAAGAGATCTCAGGGATCTGCAGTCATGTAGCAGAACCACCCTCCACCTAGCATGATTAATTACAAGTCTGGGTGGAACTTCTTTTTCTCATTTTGGTTTCATTAAAAAAAAAAAAAATCACGATGTATCTAACCTGAAGTCAAAGTGTTTATTTTTATTAGAGGAGAAGAGTGTATAACTCTGCCATTCTAACTCTGGACTTGGTTGTGAGTGAGAAAGTAAAGGTTTTACTTTTAGATTCAAAGAGCTCTAGGGACTAGAGGCAGGGGTTTGGGTTCTACTGCCATCCATAAGGAGGAGCCCTGGTGGTGCGATGTTAAGTGTGCGGCTGCTAACCAAAATGTTGTCGGTTTGAATCCACCAGCTGCTCCTCAGGAGAAAGATGTGGCAGTCTATTTCTGTAAAGATTCACAGCCTAGAAAACACTATGGGGCAGTTCTACTCTGTCCTATAAGGTCGCTGGGAGTCAAAATTGACTCCGTGGCAACAGGTTTGGTTTGGGTTTTGGCCATCCAGAAAATGAGATGTTGGAACATATCAGGCAGGAGGTTCTTACCCTGGGTCAGTCCTGCCTCGAGTTGTACACAACGTTGGGTATGCATATGCAGATGGGCACTGTATTAGTTTCCTATTGCTGCTGCAACAAATGACCACAAGTTTAGTGGCTTAAAAGGTCCCTGAGTGTTCCAGACCTAAAGTTTGGCAGTTTGAACCCATTCAGTGGTACCACGAAAGACAGTCCTGGTGATCGGCTTCTAGCAAGATTGCAGTCAAGAAAACCCTGTGGAGCAGTTCTACTCTGCAACACATGGGGTTGCTATGAGTCAGAATTAACTAGATGGCAATGGGCTTTTTGACTGGCTTTAAATATTCCTAGAGGTCAAAAGTTCAAAATGGGTTTTACTGCGCTAAAATTAAGGTGTTGGCAGGGCTGGTTCCTTTCTGGAGGCTCTAGGTGAGAATCTGTTTCCTTGTCTTCTCCAGCTTCCAGAGGCTACCTGCATTCCTTAGTCGTGGCCCCCTTCCATCTTCAAAACCAGAGATGCCTGGTCAAGTCTTTTGTGCATCTTATTACCCCGACACTGACTCTTCTGCCATTCTCTTACACATTTAAGGACACTTGTGATGACGCTGGGCCCCCTTCGATAACCCATGATACTCAACTTTAAGGTCGGCTGATTGGCAACCTTGATTCCATTTGCAATCTAAATTCCCCTTGGCCGTGTAAGGGAACGGAAACCCTGGTGGCGTAGTGGCTAAGTGCTACAGCTGCTAACCAAAGGGTCGGCGATTTGAATCTGCCAGATGCTCCTTGGAAACTCTATGGGGCAGTTCTACTCTGTCCTAAAGGGTCACTATGAGTCAGAATCAACTGGACGGCACTGGGTTTGGTTTTTGGTTTGGTATGTAAGGGAACATATTCACAGTTTCCTGTGATTAAGATGTGGACATCTTTGCGGGGGCCATTATTCTGCCTACTACAAGCATTCTCCTGGAGGAAAGAGTTACTAGCTTTCAACAAATTCTCAAAGAGGAATTTAAGAACCACCGGACTCAATGCTCAAAGGCTCCCTGAGCCTATAACATGGTTTGAGTCTAGGAATATTGTTGACTTGCTACAGTGCTCCAGGGCAAAGGACTTAAACCCACCCATTTGGGCCTCAGCTTCATCAGGACTGAGCAATAGTGAGGCCTCAATTGAGAAAAGAGATGAGATGTGGTCTTGAAAAAATAGGTTTTTCAATGTAAAAAATGAATTTATTGTCTTTTTTAAAAAACCCTATCAAAAAGCAAGCAAACAAAAAAGTTTCTAGATAGCTTTTACAACGTACTCAGCAAATGATGAAAATGAGAGGCTCGTTGACCTGCCAGATTGATGGAAAAGCTGATAGTAAATTTGGATGATCCAGGGTAAATTGCACCTTTCATTTCTTTCAGTATTCAAGCACTCATGTACATCAATTAGGTTCTCCATGAACGGCATCACTTGAGGGAGCTCCTTGATCTGTAATCTCCACCAGGGAATGGTGGAGCTGATGGGGAGGACAGCCCGACAGCTGAGGGACCTGCGGTGCCTCTGCAGAAACCAGAGCTTCTCTTTATGAGTTAGGAGAAGGGGAAGGCTTGATACTGAACCTGTCAGGAAGGGAGACTCGTTCTCAGATATTCCTATTTAATGAGCACCCTCAGGATATAGGAAGGTGTCAGAAGAGAGGCCTAATTTTTAATGTGGCATTTTATTAGGTTGAAGATGTTAATGAGTCCCAGCACTGAGACTCATAACCACCTTTCAATGTGCATTTAAAATGCCCCCCTTGCTCAAGACTGCATTGAATTTTTTCTGCACTTCTCCTCTACACACACACACACACATATGCACGCACACACGCATGCACGTACGCGCACACACACACACAACAGAATACGCTCAGTCTCCAGCACAGCACTTCTTAAACTCTTCCTCTCAGAATCCCTTTACATGATTAAGAATTGTTGAGGACCTCAAAAAGATTTTATTTCTGTGGGTTACATTTATTGGTACTTGTTGTTGGGTGCCCTTGAGTTTACTTTGACTCATAGTGACCCCACGTGACAGAGCAGAACTGCACCATTGAGTTTCCTAGGCTGTAATCTTTACAGAGCAGATTGCCAGGTCTTTCTCCCCTCAAGCCGTTGCACCACCAGGGCTCCTTCTACTGATATTTACCATGTTGGAAATTAAAATTGAGAAATTGAAAAAAAAAAAGTCATTAAAATAACAATTATAAACCCATTATATCATAACAAAATGAAATATTCATAAAAAACAACTAGGTTTCCCAAAACAAACAAATGAAATTAGTGAGAAGAGTGTCATTCTGTACATTTTTGCAAACCTCTTTAAAGTCTGGGTCAACAGAAGACAGCTGACTTCTCATTTCTGCTTCTACAACAATCTCTGCAATCTCTAGAAAACACTGCTGTACGCTTGTGACAGAATGAGAGTGAAAAAGGCAAAGAACATCTTAGTAATATGAAGGTTTAACCTGTTTGACTCCAGAAAGGGTCTTGGGACCCCCAGGGGTCCCTGGACCACACTTCGAGAAGAGGAGCTATAATATGTATCGGACAAAGAACTCGATTTGGTCCTTTGTCTCTGGTTTCTGCAAATAGCCCATGGAATTCTCCAGCAATCAAGGTGCCCTGTGCTTTCTAAAACAGCCAGGCAACACTTAAGCATGTGTAAATGAGTAGGGGCCACAGAGGCTCCGCCCAGGTAGCAAACCTCAGGGAGAGAGGGGGCATGATGCAGTCAATCATATATATTAATTGACTCATGCAGATGCATTGAGGCCCCAGTGACTAAGGAACCATGGATCTTGGAGTTTCCTCTTTTGGGCTTCATGGAGTGCCAAGACCATCCATGCACCACAGAGCAGGATGTCTCCCCGGGGATGATGGAAGTCTTGCGGAGCCACCTCTCCCAGATTTTGCCTGATACATCTCTTTGGTTGTATCCTTTCTGGTTATAATAAATGGATAACTGTAAATATAGGTAGTCTCTGACCTCTGTGAGTTATTCCAGTGAATTATCAAACCCACTGGGGGCAGAGAGCGAAAAGGCCACGTGGGCGGCTGGCGTCAGAGATGGAGAAGTGGGAAAGCGAGGATACGAGTTATCGTTCCATTTTGCGAATTGCTCTTATGTTGGTTATTATTAACACAGTATGTTTTCCCATCAGGGAGTTAGTGCTATACCAAAAACCAAACCCGTTGCCATTGAGTCAATTCCGACTCAGAGCGACCCTACAGGACAGGGTAGAACTGCCCCAGAGGGTTTCCAAGGCTGTAATTTTTACAGGAGCAGACTGCCACATCTTTCTCCCAAGGAGAGGCTGGTGGGTTCGAACTGCTGACCTTTGGGTTAGCGGTCGAGCGCTTAACCACTGCGCCACCAGGGGCCCTCTTAGTACTATACAAAGTCCTGTTGAAGCACTAGTATATTCACAGACAGAAACACTCTTAAAAAGTCGTTTTATTCTATGATTCCATACTACCACTGCAAATAAATTTAGTCTTTAGGACTCTAAGAAGCAGGGACATTTTGGCACACTGTGAGTCCGAATCGCATCGACGGCAACAGATTTTGTTTTTAGTTTTTGGTCTCTGCCTGGAGCCCTGGTGGTGAAGTGGCTGAGAGCTACAGTGTGCTAGGCTGCTATCCAAAAAGGTCGGCAGTTCGAATTCACCAGCCGCTCCTTGAAAACCCTACGGGGCAGTTCTGCTCTGTCCTATAGGCAACGGGTTTGGTTTGGTCTCCGCCCAATCTGCTGGGCTGGTCTACCTGTTTATAAAGCCCTGTTTTATCTAAGATGCCTTCTACATAGGTCTGATCTACTTTTTCATCCTTCATTTTGTTCTGACAGTTTTGAAACGAGGAGGATTTTTAACCAGCAATTAACAAGCAAACTAGGAATGAGAGGCAAATTTCCCTTTTAAGACTTTTTTAATAAGTAAAACCGGTAGAGCAGTATTATACTTTAAAGGTACAAAGCCAAAGCACTCAAACAATGTTCCCTTTGAAATGTTCCGGGACTGGCCTCTCAATTACATTTAAAGCAACTAACTTGAAACATTTTACTTGTTCTGCCTCATAGTACTGACTGCTGGGCGTGATTCAAATTTTGAACAACTTTTAGGATTTTCCTGTAGCAAAATGACTTGTCAACCACCCACTGTTAGGGAGCTCTAAGGCAGCAGTTCTTAATACAGGGATGTTGCACCCCCAGGGGGCATTTCGCAGTGTCTGGAGACAGCTTTGGTTGTCACAAGTGGAAGTGGGGTGGGGTGCTACTGGCATCTAGTGGGTAGAGGCCAGAGATGCTGCTGAACATCATATAACGCACACGACAGTCCCCACCGCAAAGAATCAGCCAGCCCCAGATGTCAACAGTGCTGAGGTGGACAAACCCTGCTGTAAAAAAAAAAAAAAAAATAAGCGAAACTACCCCCTGCAGTCACCTCGTAACTAAATAGCAGGTGAGCTCAAAAAGTAAAGAACGTCACCCTTGAGTACTGCCCTTTAAAAAAAAAATGATATGATACCAAATGGACAACAATCACTCTACAGCATAGGTGAGAAGGTTGGGGGCAGTGAGACGACTCGGACGGAAACAATGAGAGTGGTGACACAATGTGAAGAACGAAACCCCTGCCACTGAACATCATGTGTAGAAATTGTTAGATGGGAGTAGGTTCTGCTGTGTATATTTTCACCAAAAATGCAATTAAATATTTTAAAAAGATAACATTATCCTTAGTTTTCGTCTTAGAAACTTTGGCATGTTTTTTTTCTAAAGGTAGCTTTCTTAAATGGGAACTTCATCACTTCTCTTTCAATCACTTTGTTTGAGGAATTTTTAGGACCCTAACATGATTGGTGGCCTTAATAAGTAAGTTTATACAGTATGAGTTGTGAATTTAAAAAGAGTTGAGCTGAATTATAAGCACAGTTTAACATGTCACTTGAAAACAGGGTCTGATGGTTATCTGGGTAGATAAGTAAACCAAATAGGTTATTTGTTGTTCTTGAAGGAATCATCAAAGCCTTTAGAAGTCTAGAACACACTGTAAATCTCCCAAAACGAAAAAGCAAAAACCCTAAACCATTATTGTTGAGTCGATTCCAATTCATAGCGATCCTATAGGACAGGGTAGAACTGCCCCACAGGGCTTCCAAGGAGCGGTTGGTGGATTTGAACTGCTGACCTTTTGGTTAGCAGCCTTAACACTTAACCACTGTGCCACTAGAGCATATATAGTGCACGGCGTTTGAGAAACCAGGACCCCTTTCCTTAGGGGAACTTCTTGGGCAGGAGTATTATGAGGAACACACTTTGTATGTATATATACAAATACATACATACATCCACCAAAAAACCCAGTGCCGTCGAGTCAATTCCCATAGCGACCGTATAGGACAGAGCAGAACTGCCCCATAGAGTTTCCAAGGAGCGCCTGGTGGATTTGACCTGCCGGCCCTTTGGTTAGCAGCCCTAGCACTTAACCACTACGCCACCAGGGTTTCCCATACATACATACATATATATACATAAAGTGCAAACTCAATCTTTTTTCTATTTTCTTCACGTTAGAAAAGGCTCCCTTTGTTTGACAGAAAAAGAAAACCACTGTTATTTTATACCAATGTTAACTGCTGGCTATGCAAAAGTAACCCTTTTTTGAAGCAAATTAAAGCTATGATTAAGAGACCACAGCTATAGAGCTGGGACATTTTCAATCAAGCGAACAATAATAATTTGGAGACCTCTTTTTCAATCCTCCGAATCTTAGAATACTTCCCACATCACAGAGCTCTAGACATAATTGTTCCGATGGTATTGAGTCAAGAATAGATGCTGCATTGGAAAGGCAAGAATGAGAAGGCTATGGGCCTCTAATTGAGCACTCCGGAAAAGCCTGGACATGGCCTGATGATTGCCAATTACAGAGTCAAATTAAAATTTATCATGTATAATTATGGGACCGAATGATTGTTTAGAGCTGTAATCTCCAATTACGAAGACACAGTTAATCAAGATGGCAAGCCTGAAATGGCTCAGACAAGGCAAGGAAGGGGAAAGAGGCAGGAATGGAGAGAAGAAAACCCTCTCCTTGTTTAGTTGCAAGGAGCCCTGGTGGTGCAATGGTTAGGAGCTGGGCTGTTAACCGAAACATCGAGTGGCTCAAACCCACCAGCTGCACCCGGCCAATCTGCTTCCGTAAAGATTACAGCCTTGGAAACCCTATGGGGCAGTTCTACTCTGTCCTATAGGGTGGCTGTGAGTCAAACACATAGCCCATACTTCATTTTGTCTGCCAAATGTCTAAAACTAATATATATATATATATATATATATAGCCATTATAGCAACATTTACCTGCAACTAACACTGATATGTTTTACATGCCAGTTAATAAGGGTTTTCTTATGATAATTTGTGTCACTTTCAGTTAATTATTTCACAGGCTGGACTGGCTGAAGGGGGAATTATTCATTGTGGGAGAAGAGAGCCCAGGGGTTCCTTCAATAAATTAAGGTCAGTTTAACGATATGGATGGAAAATCTTGACCTTAGGGTTTAGGTTTGATGCAGATTGTTGTTAATTACCCTCAAGTAGATTTCAACTCCTAGTGGCCCCATGTGATGGAGTAGAACTGCCCCATAGGGTTTTCTAGGCTGTAATCTTTGTGGGATGGAGCCCTGGTGGCACAATGTTTAAAGCACTCGGCTGCTAACCAAAAGGTCTGCAATTTGAAGCTACCAGTGGCTACGCAGGAGGAAAGACCTGGCAATCTGCTCCGGTAAAGATTTCAGCCTTGGAAACCCTAGGGGGCAGTTCTACTCTGCCCTATAGGGCTGCTATGAGTCTGAACAGACTCCATGGCGCACAACAACAATCTTACGGGAGCAGGTCGACAGGTCTTTCTCCCGGGGAGCTGCTGGGTGGGTTCTAACCGCCAAGCTTTCAGTTAGCAGCCAAGGATAGATGCAGATTACTTGGAGACATGTAAAACAAAAATAAAATGTATTTTTATTTACTGAAATAACAGTACGTCTGCATTTTGTAACACAGGGCTGGGGAAAAAAACAGTGCTGAAGGTTGATACCTACTGAATATGTAAAGCTCAGAGCAAGGTAAGTACCCGTCACTTCAGGGAGATTAGGACCCAGATGTTGCCAGCGGGCTGCTGCCCGGGTGCACTGGCGGTGTAGAGGAAAGGGCTGCGGACTTAACAAGGAGATGCCCTGGGCCAAAATTCTAGCCTTGCCTTGGGCAAGTATCTTCACCCTAGCAACAGCTCGGGAATTTACAGGCGCCCAGATGGGATAACAATGTAAAAGACCTTGGTCAACTACAAAGTCCTCATCAATTTTTTAAAAGTTTCATGGAACGTGAGCGTGAATTAGAGTATAAAGCAAAGGCCCAAACAGAGGGTGATCAGGACCATTTAAAAAACTGTGCACATTATTGTGGCCCATGTTTGTGCTTTTTTTTTTTTTTTTTCAAAAGACGCCTCCTGGTTTTAACCCAAGGCAGCTCTGAGGGCCACAGGACCACAGAACTACCCAGGAGGCGCAGGATTTTGATTTGGAAAAGGAATGCTGAAGGGGACCTATTGTATTCCATTTAGGAGGAGAAAGTCTTTTCAGTGCAAATGCTGGCAGTAAAGGGAGAACACTTCCCCTCTGGTGGGCTCAGAGAGCGGAGGGACAGGGTCTCTGCGTGCCTCTCTCTGTCTTTTCCATCAGAGACAAAGAAGAGCCGCGGGGAATCAGCTGCAAAGAGGAGGGACTGTCCCCAGTGAGGGCAGGAAGAGGTTCTAGGCACAGCCTGTTGCTGCGCGGGAGCTAGGCAAGAGCTGACAATACAATACTGAACTTTACCTCACCCCTGTGCTCCTGGCAAATAGCAATTGTTAAAGAAATCCCCCACCCTCTGTGTTCTAGGAAATGGCTTCCTGCCAAGAGCTCCCCTTCCTGATGTGACTTAGAGAAGACTCTGGATGCCCCCTTGTTTACCTAAGATAAGGTCAGACACCAAAAGACCAAAAACCAAAAAAGCCAAACCCGCTGCCGTCAAGTTGAATCCGACAGAGCAATCCTACAGGACAGAGAAGAACTGCCCCATAGGGTTTCCAAGGCTGGAATCCTTATGGAAGCAGACTGCCACATCTTTCTCCGGTGGAGTGGCTGGTGGGTTCCCACCTTTGGGCCAGCAGCTGAGCGCTTAAACACTTTGCCACCAGACCCTCCAAATTCCCCTTCTTTGTCTCACAGATGATTGATTAGCTGATCTGTTTTGGGCCCCACTAATCCATCAGAACAAAATGCTTGCTAACCAAATTTTGGTTAGATTCTCTCCTACCCCCAGGCCCTTGAACTTTGGCTCACCCTCAGGCTGAGGTAGCTTGAGCCAGCATAGGCCCTTTTTAGGGGCCTCCCCCAGAGAATAAACTGGCCTCAGGGTAAAACACTCTCTGATCTACACACCTGCTTCCCCACACAGGGTTCTGTCTAGCCTTGTTTCTTAGTTGTTAGTTGTCAGCCAGCAGGCCCCCACTTACTGACCCCATGCCCGATGGAACAAATTAAAATCATGGGAGATTTGCTAGTCATATGTCTTGCAAATTTTTCCCAGTTGGCTTTTTAAATTCATCATGGTATTTGTGCCTTAATCTATTTAAATTTTGAAATAATTATGGTTAATAGCGATAGTTATTGCCAGCTTAAGATTTATATAAAGCCTGACAATCTCTTGGAGAAATAAAGCATGCTGGAAAGCTATTTGAACTATAGACTTAAACTGTAGAATTAAAGACTTTCAACTACAAGGGATTGCTGATAACACATAGTATCTTTCTGTATGTATTTGTCATTCCTCTTGCTAAATACTGGTGTGGTTATCTTAAAATTTTTCCTATTTCTAATATTCTCTTGCTTGTTAAAAATGAAACAGAGTTTCTGTAAAAATAAGAGTTTTATTCAGATTCAAAGATTTGCAAATGGGGAAGTGCCAAAATGAAAGTTCAAAATGGCGTTCTGAAGAGGATGCATAAACGTATGTCTTTTATATTCATTTTTGCAGGACTTCGTACAGAGTTGGGAGGAGTATGGGGTCCATTTGATTGGTTGACATTCAACATGCTCTCGTAAGACTCAATTATCAAGAATTTCTGTTGGCTGGAGTACTCAACCTTAGCCACAGTTTCCTGTGTTCCACAGCTGGTTCCTTCCGTTTCCTGCAACATTCTGGGTGGGCCACCTCAGAATGTCTTGGTCAAAAGTATGGTCATGGGGTCATGTACCCTAAAAAGCAGAAGCAGGGGTCTAGGACAAAATGGAGTCCGATTCAGACCTGTGTCAGCCATTTTCGTTATGTCATGAGCCTCAATTTTAGAGTGCTCTGTCACATGTTAAACAAAATGGGATGTCTGTGTGCAGAATTTAAGAATAATATTTTTTCAAAAGCACTGAGCCCTGGCAGCTGCTGGGGGTGGTAAAGAGGTCTCTTCACTGTATGGCTGTCTATAGATTTTTTTTCAGACAATCGGCATTTCTAGAAATACTGATAATTTTTTAAATACACATAATTGGTTTATTTTTGAAACAGTCAAGAGTGTTCAGACATTATTATAGACCGAGACTTATTATAGACCGAGACTGCCCATGTAACGTTCCTGTTGGTTCTCAATGCATGTAGGCAAAAGGCCATATCTTCTGTGTAGCTTACAAGGCACTTCAGAACCTGCTCCAAACTGTCCTCTCCATCATCTTCCCCCACAACCCCTCACTATGATCTGGAGTCACTGATCCTGGCTGTCCATGTTTTTCCTCTTTCCTCCAAAGCCCGGAGCTCGTCTCCAGCAAGCAAACTGCTCACCATGCAAATCTCCCCCCATCTACTCAGCCTTCTCCATTCCTGCTCATTTCTCTATTTTAGCATTGGCTCTGTTGTATTGTGATTATCTTCCTGGAGGTGAGTCCTCTCCACGAGATAGAAACCTGTTTAGCATCAGGGCCACTGGTTTATTTACTTTTTGTATCCTACCACCTAGCACGTAGCTGCCCCTAAGTATTTTAAGGGGCAGGTAAAAGCATAAATGCATGAATGATTAGAGAGAGGATTTTTAGGTTCTATTTTCTTAGAAAAATCAACTCTCTATGTAGCTAAAACATCACAAGGAGACACAGGTATTTTCACTTCAAATAAAACCCTTCTCTTAAATCCAAATGGCTCTAGGACAGCCGGCAGTGGAGGGCTCCAGGAAAATGAGTGCTGTGTAAATCCTTTGCCCTTGAAGCCT
Source organism: Elephas maximus indicus (assembly GCF_024166365.1). Classification (NCBI taxonomy): domain Eukaryota; kingdom Metazoa; phylum Chordata; class Mammalia; order Proboscidea; family Elephantidae; genus Elephas; species Elephas maximus. Next base: position 167,370,979 of record NC_064846.1, read on the forward strand.
GTAGGACAGAGGTCCACCTTCCTTAGAAACACACAACAGCGGGGGTACAGTTGCTATTTGTGTACTATAATGATTTAGACAATGGAAAGTGCCAGCATTTCAGAATATGGCTGTGTATGACAGAAACTAGAGGAGAATTTAGTGGAGGAAAAAAACGTTTCCTTCTCAAAATAAGACAAAGAGGAAAATGTCTCGTGGCTTACCTATCTTCGTAGGGGGACTATATTGAAATAAAAGGAAGAAAATCACCACTGATTCCTATTTTCTAATACTAAACTTGGGGTTATAACCAGATTAGAATAAAGTATCCTTATTTTAAGGAACCCTGGTAGTGCAACAGTTAAATACTTGGCTGTTAAGCCAAAGGCTGGTGGGAGAAAGATGTGGCAGTCTGTTTCCATAAAGATTACAGCCAAAAAAACCCTATGGGACAGTTCTACTCTGTCATATGGGGTCACTATGAGTTAGAATCGATTCAACTGCAAACAACAAACATGCTTATCTTGCAAAGGAGAAAAGAAGTACCTGGAGTCCCTGGGTGGTGCTAACCAAAAGGTCGGAGATTCAAGTCCACCTAGAGGTGCCTTGGAAGAATGGCCTGGAAATCTACTTCTGAAAGGTCATAGCCGTTGAAAACCCTCTGGAACACAGTTCTACTCTGACACACACGGGGTCGCCATGAGGTGGAACTGACTTGATGGCAACTGGTTTGGGTTTTATCATCACTAAATGCTGAGCTGTGAGAGCCGCTTTGGTGTGTGACCTTGGGGAAATAATATTTTTCGCTTCTTTCTAATGATCCCAAATACTCCTCAAACAAATGTGTTCCCCAAGGAGGCATAGTTCCTAAAATGTGAAGAATAGTGGGCAGTCATTAATGCAAGTTGTTATGTAAAAGAACATCCTCGCCAAGAGAAAAGAAATAAAGGCTTTTCATAACACTTTCTTGACCATTTTTGTCTCCTTCAAGTTTTAGAAATTTAAGATGGCTCATCTTAGTGCTCTTTTTTTTTTTTAATTTCAAGGAAAAAATGTTTTTTCTTCAGTCATTTCTGTTGTCTTTATGAAAATAATCACATAATGGAAAATCCATATATTGATATTATGATATTGTGTTGCTTGCAATATTTGAAGTAAACTCCTTTTGTAAGAAAAATGTAAGCATATTAATATCGAGTATTCGGGAGGCAGTCATGGTGGTGAGATTATTAGAAATAATATACAGAAGACAAAATGCATGGTTGCAAGCATTTTTAAATTGTTAGGAAGACCTGAGTCTTCCCTAGGGTTCATTGGGGGCTGGGGGTTGGACTAGACCAAGCAAAGACTCGAACCTGAGCTATATCGTGGAGGAGGGTAAAGCTTGTTACGATTCCTTTTCTGCTTTTGCTGCATTCCATTTCTTTCAGTTCTCAAGGGCCTATTGTATTCATATCATCCCTTATTGTTAGCTGCCATGGAGTCAGCCCCCATTCATGGGGACCCCATACTGCCTGTCTCCATTATCGGTTGGGGATCAGTCTTAGTCCGGAAGCTCCGCTGAAACCTGTTCAGCATCAGAGCAAAACACAAGCCTCCCCTGACAGAAGGGTGATGACTGCTCATGAGATGCACTGGCTGGGAATTGAACCTGGGTCTCCCACGTGGAAGGCAAGAATTCTACCACTGAACCACAACTGCCCACTATCATCTCCTGTCTTTGTTGTTGTTAGGTGCCATCGAGTCGGTTCTGACTCACAGCGACCCTATCCACAACAGAACGGAACACTGCCCGGTCCTGCATCATCTTCACAATCCGTGTTATGTTTGAGTCCATTGTTGCAGCCACTGTGTCAATCCATTTTGTTGAGGATCTTCCTCTTTTTCACTGACACTCTATTTTGCCAAGCATGATGTCCCTCTCCAGGGACTGATCCCTCTTGATAACATGTCCAAAGTATGTGAGACAAAGTCTTGCCATCTCTGCTTTTAAAGAGCATTCTGGTTGTACTTCTTCCAAGACAGATTTGTTTGTTCTTTTGGCAGTCCATGGTGTATTTAATATTCTTCGCCAAGACCGTAATTCAAAGGTGTCAATTCTTTGGTCTTCCTTATTCATTGTACAGCTTTCGTGCATATAAACCAAAGCCCAACCCAGTACCGTCGAGTCGATTCCCGATTCCGACTCATAGCGACCCTATAGGACAGAGTAGAACTGCCCCATAGAGTTTCCAAGGAGCGCCTGGCAGATTCAAACTGCTGACCCTTTGGTTAGCAGCCGTAGCACTTAACTACTAAGCCACCAGGGTTTCCTCGTGCATATAAGGTGACTGAAAATACCATGCCTTGGGTCAGGCGCACCTTAGTCTTCAAGGTGACATCTTTGCTTTTTAACTTTTAAAGAGATCTCTTGCAGCCGGTTTACCCAATGCAATGCATCTTTTGATTTCTTGACTGCTGCTTCCACGGGCATTGACTGTGGGCTAATCCTTGACAACCTCAATCTTTTCTCTGTTTAAAAGGTTGGTGAACTGATTAGCAGTGTGTGGCTCATAGAAAGCCCATTGCCATAGAGTAGGACAGTGTAGAACTGCCTATAGGTTTTCCAAGGGGTGGCTAGCAGATTTGAACTGCCAACCTTTTGGTTAGCAGTTGAGCTCTTAACCAATGCACCACCAGGGCTCCTACTTGATTCTAATTTGGTTCTGTAGCTGATGTTCTGCATGAAACACTGGGCTGTGCTGTGGGAGACCCAGTTTTCAGTCCCTCCTTCTCAGGATTCAGGAGCTCTTGCTCTTTTGATGTCCTCTGTATTAGGAAACCCTGGTGGTGTAGTGGTTAAGTGCTATGGCTGCTAACCAAGAGGTCAGCAGTTCAAATCCACCAGGTGCTCCTTGGAAACTCTATGGGGTACTTCTAGTCTGTTCTGTAGGGTCACTAGGAGTCGGAATTGACTCGAGAGCAGTGGTTTTTTGGGGGGGGCACTTGGAACTGGTTCTAAGTCTCCCCCAATTCAGATAACATAGTCATGGCCTCCAATTACTCAGTGCCCTACCTTTGGAACGACAAATGTGATGAAGAAAATTGCATTTCAGAACTAATAGGTTAAAGCTTCACCCTTTCATTTTTTTTTTAGTAATTTTTATTGTGCTTTAAGTGAAAGTTTACAAATCAAGTCAGTCCCTCACACAAAAACCCATATACACCTTGCTACACACTCCCAATTACTCTCCGCCAAATGAGACAGCCTGCTCTCACCCTCCACTCTCTCTTTTCGTGTTCATTTCACCAGCTTCTAACTCCTTGCACCCTCTCATCTCCCCTCCAGGCAGGAGATGCTAACACAGTCTCAAGAGTCCACCTGATCCAAGAAGCTCATTCCTCACCAGCATCCCTCTCCAACCCATTGTCCAGTCCAATCCATGTCTGAAGAGTTGGCTTCGGGAATGGTTCCTGTCTCAGGCCAAAAGAAGGTCTGGGGGCCATGACCACTGGGGTCCTTCTAGTCTCAGTCAGACCATTAAGTCTGGTCTTATGAGAATTTGGGATCTGCATCCCACTGCTCTCCTGCTCCCTCAGGGGTTCTCTGTTGTGTTCCCTGTCAGGGCAGTCATTGGTTGTAGCCAGGCACCATCTAGTTCTTCTGGTCTCAGGATGATGTAGTCTCTGGTTCATGTGGCCCTTCCTGTCTCTTGGGCTTGTAATCGCCTTGTGTCCTTGGTGTTCTTCATTCTCCTTTGATCCAGGTGGGTTGAAACCAATTGATGCATCTTAGATGGCTGCTTGCCAGCGTTTAAGACTCCAGATGCCACTCTCCAAAGTGGGATGCAGAATATTTTCTTAAGAGATTTTAATATGCCAATTGACTTAGATGTCCCCTGAAACCATGGTCCCCAGACCCCTGTCCTGCTACGCTGGCCTTCAAAGCATTCAGTTTATTCAGGAAACTGCTTTTGGTTTAGTCCAGTTGTGCTGACCTCCCCTGTATTGTGTGCTGTCTTTTCCTTCACCTAAAGTAGTTCCTATCTACTATCTAATTAGTGAATGCCCCTCTCCCACCCTACCTCCCTCCCCCCTCTTGTAACCACAAAAGAATGTTTTCTTCTCAGTTTAAACTATTTCTCAAGTTCTTATAATAGTGGTCTTATACAATATTTGTCCTTTTGCAACTGATTAATTTCACCCAGCATAATGCCTTCCAGGTTCCTCCATGTTGTGAAATGTTTCACAGATTCTTCACTGTTCGTCATTGATGCGTAGTATTCCATTGTGTGAATATACCATAATTTATTTATCCATTCATCTGTTGATGGGAACTTTGGTTGCTTCCATCTCTTTGCTATTGTAAAGAGTGCTGCAATAAACATTGGTGTGCATATATGTTCGTGTAAAGGCTCTTATTTCTCTAGGATATATTCCAAGGAGTGGGATTGCTGCATCATATGGTAGTTCTATTTCTAGCTTTTTAAGGAAGTGCCAAATCGATTTCCAAAGTGGTTGTACCATTTGACATTCCCACCAGAAGTGTATAAGTGTTCCAATCTCTCCACAGCCTCTCCAACATTTATTATTTTCTGTTTTTTGGATTAATGCCAGCCTTTTTTTTTTTTTTGTTGGAGTGAGATGAAATCTCATTGTAGTTTTGATTTGCATTTCTCTAATGGCTAATGATCGTGAACATTTCCTCATATATCTGTTAGCTACCTGAATGTCTTCTTTAGTGAAGTGTCTATTCATATCTTTTGCCCATTTTTTAATTGGGTTATTTGTCTTTTTGCAGTTGAGTTTTTGCAGTACCATGTAGATTTTAGAGATCAGGCGCTGATCAGAAATGGCATAGCTAAAAACTTTTTCCCAGTCTGTAGGTAGTCTTTTTACTCTTTTGGCGAAGTCCTTGGATGAGCATAGGTGTTTGATTTTTAGGCTCTCCCAGCTTTCTAGTGTTTCTTCTACATTCTTTATAATGTTTTGTATACTGTTTATGCCATGTATTAGGGCTCGTAACATTGTCCCTATTTTTTCTTCCATGATCTTTATTGTTTTAGATTTTATATTTAGGTCTTTGATCCATTTTGAGTTAGTTTTTGTGCATGGAGTGAGGTATGGGTCTTGTTTCATTTGTTTGCAGATGGATATCCAGTTATGCCAGCACCATTTGTTAAAAAGACTGTCTTTTCCCCATTTAGCTGTTTTGGGGCCTTTGTCAAATATCAGCTACTCATATGTGGATGGATTTATGTCTGGATTCTCAATTCTGTTCCATTGGTCCATGTATCTGTTGTTTTACCAGTACCAGGCTGTTTTGACTACTGTGGCAGTATAATAGGTTCTAAAATCAGGTAAAGTAAGGCCTCCTACTTTGTTCTTCTTTTTCGGTAATGCCTATTTATCCGGGGCCTCTTTCCCTTCCATATGAAATTGGTGATTTGTTTCTCCATCTCATTAAAGAATGTCCTTGGGATTTGGATCAGAATTGCATTAAATGTATAGATCGCTTTTGGTAGAATAGACATTTTTATAATGTTAAGTCTTCCTATCCACGAGCAAGATATGTTCTTCCACTTATGTAAGTCTCTCTTGGTTTCTTGCAGAAGTGTACTGTAGTTTTCTTTGTATAAGTCTTTTACATCTCTGGTAAGATTTATTTCTAAGTATTTTACCTTCTTGGGGGCTACTGTAAATGGCATTGATTTGGTGATTTCCTCTTTGATGTTCTTTCTGTTACACCCTTTCATTTTAATAAGCTTTTCATTTTGGAAAAATTTTAGATTTATAGAAAACTTGCAAAGACAGAGTTCTTGTTCGCCCTTACCCAGTTCTCCGCCATTGTTAATGCCTTACATCACATTTGTCTCAACTAAGAAAGCGACATTGGTCCATTACTATTAACTACACTCCAGACTTTTCTTGGATTTCATCAGTTTTTCCATTAATGTCTTTTTTCTGGTCCAGGATCCATTTCCGGGTGCCACATGGCATTTAATTGTCATGTCTCTTTAGTCTCCTCTGGTCTGTGACAGTTGCTCAGCGTTCACTTGTTTCTATTGGTCTTGATGGCTTTGAGAAGTACTGGTCAGGTATTTGATGGAATGCCCCTCAGATGGGGTTTGTCTGATGTTTTCTTTATGATTAGGCTAGGTTCTGGGTTTGCAGAAAGAATACAGAGATGAAATGCTCTTCTCATCACAGCATGTTGGCGGTCCACGATACCCACATGATTTATCACTGGTAATGAGACCCTTGATCACCTGGCCAAGATAGCGGTTGCTAGGTTTCTAGACTGTCAAGTTACTTTTTTTCCTCGTTCCATACTTTACTCTTTGGAAGTGTCATTGTGTGCAGACCACACTCAAAGGAGGTAGGGTGGGCCATCTCCTGAAGAGGAAGCTTAGCTACATAAATTATTTGGAATATTTCTGTAGGGAAGATTTTTCTCTTCTCTCCATTTATTTACTAAATCATTTCTTTATATCAGTATGGACTCATATATATTTGTTTTTCACAGTGGGCTACAATCCAATACTTTGTTCTTGATTTTATTTCCCAAATTTTTCCAGGTTGGCTCTGACATGCCCCATCTTTTTGTTTTCTGAGCACTTCCTTGTTTTCTGGTACTGCAAGATGCTCAAGGCTCTTGTGTTTTCCTTGTTCTGGCCCCAGAATCAGACATTTCTCCAAGGAGCTCCATTTGCTTTTATTAGAGAATGGTATGACCCCTTTGCTTTAATAGGAGCTTTAATCGGAGTCGTGTGCCTTAACCTGAAGTTGATCCCACTTACGGATTCCAATTACAATGACTTATTGAGTATAAAGCTCATTTATTATACTCTGTAAGCACCTGCTTAGTGGAATTAAACACTAAATTGTGAAACTGCAGATTCTAAGACCAGAGTCTCTTTGGGGGAAAATGTTGCACTTCTGTAAGCATCCACCCTTAGAACCACGTAGTGTCTTCAAGCAATAACAAACACATGGCTGAAGAAATCACTTTTGCTAGATGGAAGAAACTCTTCCAGGCCATGTTCACTGCTCATCATGATTTTACCATAAAACAGAAATCTCAGCCATTGAGATTTAGGAAACGATCATCTAATTAATGTCTGGTTATACAAAGTTGAAAGCAGCATGTCAATTCCAATCTGAAAAGTAAATTCCATGTAGACCAAGCATGGTGCTCAGACAACATGGTACCGTCTTGAAGATGAGCTGTGATTATCAAGTCAGTTCCTAACCCCATGTCTAACATTACTTAAAAACACAGTTTACAGTAGTGGTTCTGTACCCAGTTGTTGGGACACAATGGCCCTGGAATTTCTTGGGGGAGCATTCCAGGCAAATTACATTGGCATCTAGGGGAAAGCCATGTTCCCCATTAGGCAGCTAAGCTTCTGTGTCAAGAAATAATGCTTCATGGATACTTTCACTTTTCTGCATGGTTGGGGCTTTCTAAGGAAACAGCACTGGCACTTGGGTTAAGGGATGATTGACTAGCTACCCAAAATATAGAGAGAGGCCTTGGGAGTGATGTGAAGTCTTCTCACTCCCTGGAGCCCTGCGTTTACATTCCAGGGTGGTGAAGGAGAGACCTTCCCCTCCTCTCCCCAGAGAGGATTTGTTCACATTTCAGAGCAAAACCATCCTCTCTCTCTCCAGACGGGAGAATGGATAGATGTCCTGTACAAGCTCTGGGTTTTATAATTTCAGAGTTCCTCTTCTGTAGCACAGACCTCCTCTGCACATTAGGCGTATCTGGTTCTCACTGTATCGCCCTGTGGAGGGCTGGGGCATGGGGAAAAGCTGACCAGTGAGCAAGCTGGCTGTCTCAGGCAGAGTCTGGTGTGTGTGTGTGTGTGTGTGTGTGTGCACGCATGCGTGTGTGCACACACAGATACACACAACTGCGACAGGATGATTCTTTAGCTTGCAAGTAGGGTAACAGCTCAGACCCTTCACAGCTTTAGAGTCACCAGTGAGAACCACTATTCCAGGGAAACCAGGGCTGGGATTCCATGGGTGCCCACTGGTTTGGTGATACCTGTTGTTAATGGCAGATGTCACCCCTGATTCGTCAGTGCCTGTACTGCAAATATTATTATAATATTTTGAACAGTACCCCTGATGAGAAACATTAAACATACCAAACTCCAAGGTTTCACCTGGGAAAAAAGTCTTTGCCGAATTGGATGCAAACAGAAAAGAGACCAAGATTTGCTTCTGCCCAGACCAGCCTCCTAACAGATTTTAGCCAGATCTGCGCTTCCAGTGGTGTTTCACTCTGGGTCTCGGCATGCCAGGGCTGTATACAGAGCATGTATTCATGTGAGTTTTCAACTCAATTTCCTGTGTTTCATTTTGTTTCCTCTTTCAACTAGCACCGTTTGAAAAGAATGAAAGACCTAATCATAACACTTTGTACCTTTTTTTGCACATTTTATTTTTCCTCCCAAGGAGCTAAAATTACTTTACACTGAGTCCCTCAGAGATCATCAGAAAGAGGCCTCTGGGGTACGTAGATTGCAAGTGTTTTTTATAATTTTCAGCTAAGAGGAATGATATGCTTGCTATAGCCAGAGGCAGAAAGCACAAATATGGATAAATTTACTCAACATCACAGGAGAGAATATTCAAACGCGTTGACTACCTGGTGAGTTAGGGTCTATTCTTCTTTGTGAAATCCTAAGAGGAAATCCTCATAACAACATGGAACTTTAAGGAAACCGTATTTCCGTGTTTCCAAGGTACAGAAGGATGGTCATTTATTTTCAAGCCTCTCTGGGGAACAACTATCTCCCCTCATCCCCTCTTCCCAGACTTAGGTTCATCTAAGGGGCTGGGTTTTTAGGCCTAAATCATGCATATTAAATTCCAGCGGAAAATGGAAGTAGATTGTCCGGAATAAATTTTGTTTTGCTTATTTAAAGAGACTGAACTGGTCATAGGTCACACTTGATGAAGGATGCAGGATGGGCACATGTAGGGTTGGGTTTGGCTGAAGTCTTTCAGGGAATAAGAGATCATCCCGCTGCCATATACCTACCACAATGAGGGATGTTTACTCACCCTTTGATGGACTCCCTAGGTGGTGCAAACAGTTGAGTGTTCAACTAATCAAAAGGTTGGCCTTTAGAACCCACCTAGAGGCACCTCGGAAGAAAGGCCTGGTGATCTGCTTCTGAAAGGTCACAGCCACGAAAACCCTATGGAGTGTAGCTCTACAGTGCAAAATACGAGGTTGTCATGAATCAGAAAAGACTCGATGGCAACTAGTTTGGCTTTTGACCCACCCTTTCTACCAACAATCACGAAGATGGCACAGGACCAGGCAATGTTTCATTCTGTTACACATTTGAATATATTCAAATATATTTGAATCCACCCAGAGGTGCCTTGGAAGGAAGGCCGGGTGATCTGTTTCTGAAAGGTCAGTCTTGAAAACCCTATGGAGCACAGTTCCACTCAGTACATATGGGGTCACTATAAGTCACAGTCGATTTGATGGCAATAAACATATAAAATATACAGAACTTTAAATCTGTTTCTGTCATGAACGATATGTTGAGTTTTACCAGTCCTGAATTAATTGAAACCTATTAAAAAATCTGAAAAGATTTTTTAGACATTTGGGTTTACTGATTTCCTCAATGCCCATGAAAAAGTAATAGTAGGTGAGTAATATTCACACCATGGTGGCACAGTGGTTAAGAGCTTGGCTTGCTAACCAAAAGGTCAGCAGTTCGAATCTACTAACTGCTCCTTAGAAACCTATGGGGCAGTTCTACTTTGTCCTATAGGGTCGCTATAAGTTGGAATCAACTCGATGGCAATGGGAATATTCACACCTAAATTTAATATTAATGTTTAATATTAATACTTAATATTAAATTTAATATTTACAGTGTTAAAAAGTAAAGCTGTTACCTTTACGACTAAGGTGCACCTGACTCAAGCCGTGGTATTTTCAATTGTCTCATGCATGTGAAAGCTGGACAATGAATAAGGAAGCCTGAAGAAGAATTGATGCATTTGAATTATACTGTTGTCTTGGAAGATGTACAGCCAGGATGCTCCTTAGAAGCAAGGATAACGAGACTTCTCACTTACTTTAGACATGTTATCAGGAGGACCAGTCCCTGGGCAAGGACATCGTGCTTGGTAGAGTAGAGGGTCAGCGAAAAAGAGGAAGACCCTCAACAAGATGGATTGACAGAGTGGCTACAACAATGGGCTCAAACATAGCAACAATTGTCAAGATGGCACAGGACCGGGCAGTGTTTCGTTTTGTTGTACATAGGGTTGCTGTGAGTCAGAACTGACTCGATCGCACCTAACAAACAATAACAATATTCACAATTTCCACTTGGCTGAGAAATCAGTGTTAAAGCTGTCAAAAAAGATGAAGGAAGTTGCAAACGCTGGGGAGAACACCTACTCCCAGATGTTGGGAAGTGGCAAAAAAGGTATACACACCAATTATTGTTCAGACACCTGTCATGGTAGGTTTTAAAAGATGAAGTAATCCTTTACTGAGGGTCACTGGAAAGAGTAAACATTCACAGCTGATTAAACTTTTTATTTTTGATTAGGTGCAAAATTTTACTTTATTTTCCTATTTGTAGTAGTTTTAGAAAATCACACCATTGTTTTTCCTGCATTTTTAAAGACAGCATGCACTCTTTAAAATTTTTTCTTGAAGTTAGGAGTCATGGTTATGAAGTCAAATTACTGTGAAGTCTAGTCACTCCTTGGCATTCCCCATGATGACTATGTTGTCTGGGTCCCTTTTGAGTCCAGAGTCTCCTCTCCAGCTAACTCCCTTTCTCCTCTGTCAATCCCAGCTGTTCACAGGGCATTTTTGCATATCTCTAGGTTCTCAACTCTGTTGTAGGTAGTTTTGGCAACTCTAAGATAAGTGAGAGGGCAGTGGTGGATCAGTGGTAGAATTCTCGACTTCTATGTGGGTAGACCTGGGATCGACTTCCGGACAATGCACCTCAAGTGTAGCAACCACCCATCTGTCAGTCGATGATTTCCTGTTGCTATGATGCTGAACAGGTTTCAGTGGGGCTTCCAGACTAAGTTGAACTAGGAAGAAAGGCCTGGTGATCTCCTTCTGAAAATCAGCCAATGAAAACCCTATAGATCACAATGGTCCTATCCATAACCAATCATGGGTGTGCCACAGGATCAGGCAGTGTTTAGTTCCACCATGCTTGGGGCTGCCATGAGTCAAGGGCCACCTTCTATATGGGCAGCAAACAGCAACAAGATACCAACAAGATAAATGAACTTCAGATAAGAGAGGTGGAAGTGTATATTTGAATATAGGTTTTGAAAGGGAAAATATAATTACGGAATCACAGATCTTTATAGTTAAAAGGGAACACTTAGCAACTGTGTGTATACTTCCTGATATTTTACCATGAAAGTTAACATTTTTTTCAGTATATTTTGAAAAAGCTATACTGAATTATGACTAAATAGATTCTGTCACTTCCTAAATTCAATAAATCTTCTATTTGAATGTTCTCTGTAATTGGAAAGCATTTGCAAAAGAAAACTCTTCTATTTTCTTTCTGGACCAAATCTTGAGTTTCCAAGACTAAAAGCAGGGGGAGCATCTTGAAAATGGAGTCAACTTTGTTGTTTAGGGAACAAAATCTAATTTGAAGGTATCAATTTTCTCTTTCTTACATTTGCAATTAAAACAAATTGTCCAACCAAGCAAAAAGTTCAGGTCCCCACTCTAGTGGGTTGAATAAAAAAAAAAATTGTTTTTTTTGATAGCGAGCCTCAAAATTCATGTTCAACTGGAACCTCAGAATGTGATCTTATTGGAATAATGGTCTTTGTAGATATAATTAAGGCAAGGATCTTGAGATGAGATCATTCTGGATTAAGGCAACGATGAGTGTCTATAAAACACAGAGACACAAAGAGAAGGCCATGTGAAAAAGGAGGCAGAGATCAGAGTTACAGACAGTCCCCGGATTATGATTCCCAGATTATGAGTGAGTTCCGTTCCTAAATCTGTCTTTAAATTGAATTTGTTCATAAGGTGGAACAGTTAGATATGGTTTGTATCTAGGGTCAGTCAAGTGTTTGTCTTAGTATATAGCGTACCTTTCCATGCATAAAAAACATTAAAGACACACTTCCAGATATACTAAAACATCTTTAACATACTAAGCCAAGCCATTGCTGTCGAGTCGATTCTGACTCATAGCGACCCTATAGGACAGAATAGAACTGCCCCATAGTGTTTCCAAGGAGCGCCTGGCGGATTCGAACTGCCGACTCTTTGGTTAGCAGCTGTAGCACTTAACCACTACGCCACCAGGGTTTCCTTAACATACGAATTAACACACTAATACAGTAATAATTATAATAATGTTTTGATGGGCATCAAAAAGTAGCGTTCATTAGTTATTACGAAGCATTGTTTATACCTTGAATTTTTAATATAATGGGCTTTATAGGGGTTGGTTCATAACTACGGTTGTGCTTAAGTCAGACTTGAAACCCAGGGACTGCCTGTATCCTGTTGCAGGCCAAGGAATGCCTGAGGCTACTAGAAACTGGAAGAGGCAAGGAAGGATTCTTCCCTAGAGTCTTAAGAGGGAGCGTGGTTCTGCTGACACCTTGATTTCAGACTTCTAGACTCCAGAACTACAGGAGAATAAATTTCTGTTCTTTTAACCCAGAAGGTTGTGGTAATTTGTTATAGCAGCTCTAGGAAACTAATACACCATCCCTTACACAATTTTCTGTAACTAAATGTTTATTTGAGGGGGGTAGCAGTGGTTCAGGGTCGGCTTGGGTCAGAATTGACTCGATGGCAATGGGTTTGATTTGGTTTAGTGGATCAGTGGTAGAATTCTTGCTTTCCATATGGGAGACCCAAGTTTAATTTCCAGTCAATGTACTTCTTGCACAGCCACAGATTTCAGCAGAGCTTCCAGGCTAAGGTTAGGAAGAAGGGCCTGGCAATCTACTGAAAAAATCAGCCAATGAAAAACCTATAGATCACAATGGTCTGATCCCACTGTGCTTTGGGTAGCTGTAAGTTGGGGTGATTTGATAGCAGCTAACAAATGTTTATTTATTTAAAGACCTCAATGGAGTATTCGATCATGCCCTAACTAGGAAGATCTTCTGACTCTCTTCCCAACCTCCCGTGTTTTGTTAACTCTTTTTGATCTGTAAGTAATTCTTTCCAAACCTCCAGTATTTCTCTTGTGCACTGTTGATATTTTATCTGAAGGTATGCCTATTTCTAAGTCAATCAGCCCTAGGGTATGCAGCCTCAATAACTTTTTTGTACTCAAGCAATTATTTTGGGTAATGGGCAGGCACATTTTGACAGTTAAAAAATTGCAAATTTTGATACTTAACCGATATCTTCTGGTTCAATGTAGACATCAGTATAAAACTGAAGGATAACACCCATAAAATAGTGCTATGCCCTGAACTTGCCCCTTTCACTCTTGCAGGCTCTTTTAATGCTTTCATTATTTGAATAAACCCATTTAGTAACTACTGCTGCTGTTTTCCTGAAAGACATTGCTTTTGCTTGTCCTTCTTATGAGCAAGGAAAAAAATTCTGTTTTTTCCCCTGCTATTGCCTATCGAGGGAACCCTGGTGGCGTAGTGGTTAAGAGCTGTGGCTGCTAACCAAAAGGTCAGCAGTTCAAATCCACCAGCTGCTCCTTGGAAACTCTATGGGGCAGTTCTACTCTGTCCTACAGGGTCGTTATGAGTCGGAATCGACTCGACGGCAACGGGTTTTTATTGCCTATTGAGTCGGAGTCAACTTGCCGGGAGGAGGTTTTTCTTCTTTTTTTAATTGCCTATTGAAAGCAAAATGACTTTTCAAAAATGGTTGACATCTATCATGCTGCAACAGACACCACTGAGCAAAAACAGTTTATATTTTAAAGTCAGATTGCTTCCCATGAATATGTCTGGAATTATAAAGCCCGAGATGTCTGGTTTTCATTGTAACCTCACAGTTGCAAAGATAGGTAATATGCATTGCTTTTGTTTTGTTTACAGAAAGGCAACTTTGGTCATTTAAATGTCTGTAGGCCATTTTCTTTTTGTCAATAACTCATGAGGCATGACCTTATTCTTCGCTTCCAGATAATGTACCCCCCCCTTTTTTTTTTAAGGGGGAAGCACATGACAGTTTTGCATGAGCAAATGAAACATGTACAGGTTCACTGCAGCCCATGGTGGGATGCACGAATGGTAGCCATTATAACCACACGCGAACCATGTAGTAGTGACTTTGGGAAAGAATGTGAAAGTGAATCTATATATCCAAGCTCAGAAAAAAAAACTAAAATTATGATGTCTTCTGACATCCAAAAGTAGCATAAAACCCAATTTAAATAAAAAAGTAAGGAAAAAAGAACTTTTGAGTTGTATCACTGATAGACACAGTAGAAAAGAGGCAAACCAGTTGCCACTGAGTTGACTCCGACTCATGGAGACCCCACATGTGTCAGAGTAGAACTGCTCCACAGGGTTTTCAATGGCTGACTTTTCAGAAGTAGATTGCCAGGCCTTTCTTCCAAGGTATCTCTCGGTGGACTCGAACCTCCAACATGTTGGTTAGTAGCAGAGCAGGTTAACAGTTTGTACCACCCAGGGACTCCAGAAAAGAGACAAAGGGCCAGAACCCCACCCTGACACTTCACCATCAGCCAGGTAACAGGGAGTCAGAGGTAGAGGATGGAAGCTTAATTAGCAGGATGAGAATATTATAGAATTCTAGTCTTCTGTGCTCAAAATCGAGGAGAAAAGAAGAGGCATGAGATGATTTTAAAAGAGGAAAAGTACGAAAAAAAAGAGAAGTGGGTGGTGGGTATTATGGATATCACTTTGGTGCTAAAAGGAGAAATGTATTTCCTTTCTGACCTAGTGTGCATATACACACACATATTTATTTAGAGCAAAACAAAATTTTTCCAAAACAATATTTATACTATTCACAATGCACTCTATTTTCTATTTTAATCTAGGTTGTATTTTAAAATGCTTGTTGTGACTTACTGAATTTGGTTTCATGAGTCACTAATAGGTCATGGCAGCCACTTGACAAACAGTGACCCAGGCAGCCTTGGAAGGCACAGTCTTCAGAAATCTCTCCGTACAGGAGCCACCATGGTCTCCATTTCAGTAGGACATGAGTGCATTGGTGGGCCACGCTTTGAGGATTAACGCCATTCCCCAAACAGGACATTGGTGATTCAGTGGTAGAATTCTCGTCTTCCATGCGGGAGACCTGGGCTTGATTTCTGGCCAAGGCACCTCACGTGCAGCCACCACCTGTCTGTCAGTGGAGATTTGCGTGTTGCTGTGATGCTGGACAGGTTTCAGTGGAGCTTCCAGACTAAGATGGGCTAGGAAGAAAGGCCTGATGGTCTATTTCTAAAAATCTGCCAATGCAAATCCTATGCACCACACAGCCTGATCCTCAATGCATCACGGGGATGGCACAGGACCGGGCAGTGTTCCATTCTGTTGTACCTGAGGTCACCATGAGTCAGGGGCCTACGTCATGGCAGCTAACAACAACAGCACTTCATGGAGTGACTGGCCGCTGCAGTTAAGAACACTTGCCTAGGTATACCTGCTGTAACGTGGCTGGATCTCACTAAGTCAGTGAGCCATCCAGACAAGAATAAGTTGGAAAAGCTAAGTGTAACAAAGGAACCTAGCTGTGAATTGAGTTGGCAACATGAGTGCAAGGAAGGGAAACATTTCAAGTAAATTTAAAACATAGTGATTTGACTATGTATTGACATTTCTAGCGGGATATAGTCTAAGGACAAAAAGAAGTACAATAAAATGTAAACACTTCTAGTATATATTGTTGGTGTCAGTGTTGGTATCATTCTGAGACAATACAGGATGAAACGAAAGAATCCTTATTTTGGTGCTGTAAGAGCCCTATAGAGAAAGTAGATACAGATGTAAGATCAATGAAATTATGTAAAAACCTTGTCCTGAATTTGTATTGAACATGAAGTCATGATATTTTATCTTTTAAAAAAAAAAAACACATACTTCTTAGCCCTGCTTACAGAAAAGGCCTCAAGTAACAATGACTAACTCAGTAGTAGTGAGTACGCCTACCACCCAGATCTTGCATTTAAATACTGTTTATCACTGAAAGCAACCATGACTGCTTGGACAGATGGCTGATTCCGGTTTTAGGGCAGGAAATGTACAAATGATCCTGGAACTTCCTGTTATAGGAGAAAGCAAATGCACAATGACAGAAGAAAATGTCATTTCAGGGATTATAGGGAAGACACACTAACAACCTGCAATATACAGATGACACATCTTTGCTTGCAGGAAGCAAAGAGAACTCGAAGCACTTACTGATGAAGATAAAAGACCACAGCCTTCAGTATGGATTACACCTCAACACAAAGAAAACAAAAATCCTCACAACTGAACCAAAAAGCAACATGATAAATGGAGAAAAGATTGAAGTTGTCAAGGATTTCATTTCACTTGGAACCACAATCAATGCCCATGAAAGCAGCAGTCAAGAAATCAAACGACATATTGCACTGGGAAAATCTGCTGCAAAGGACCTCTTTAAAGCACTGAAAAGCAAAGATGTCGCTTTGAAGACTAAGGTGCGCCTGACCCAAGCCATGGTATTTTCAATTACATCATATGCATGTGAAAGCTGGACAATGAGTAAGGAAGACCGAAAAAGAACTGGCACCTTTGAATTGTGGTGTTGGCAAAGAATATTGAATATACCATGGACTGCCAAAAGAACGAACAAATCTGTCTTGGAAGAAGTACAGCCAGAAACTTCCTTAGAAGCACGGATGGCAAGACTTCATCTCACGGACTTTGGACATGTTATCAGGAGGGACCAGTCCCTGCAGAAGGACATCGTGCCTGGTAAAGTAGAGGGTCAATGAAAAAGAGGAAGACCCTCAAGGAGATGGATTGACAGTGGCTGCAACAATAGGTTCAAATATACGGCAAGGATTGTGAGGATGGTGCAGGCAGTGTTTCATTGTGTTGTACCAGGGTCCCTGTGAGTCAGAGCCGACTTGATGGCACCTAACAACAACAACAAGGGAACTCATTATTATTTTGAAAACTGGTAAATAAAGGGAAAGACTCAAGCATTTTATTCTGCCTTTCATACAAACTATAATCAGCGTAACAAACAGTTGATGAAGGGAAATTTTTCTTTGTGTAAGTATTACAACTAATAAATGAAGACAGAGTGATAGAATTGGAATATAATCATTTTGTAACACCCAGAGAATTAATGTTTTATGCAGTGATAAACAATGGCTGCTAACATTATGAACACAGTGGCATCTTGTGCCTTCCAATGAAAACACTCAACATAGCCAACGAATCACCTCTCTCTCAAATTAAATCGAATCTAATGTAGGCCCTAGATCTAACTCCCAATTCCCAGAAAGCACAGGATGAGAGGAACATGTTAAACATACCATGGGTATGCAATAAACAAAACCCAGACTATAGGCATCTCTACAGAATGAACCAAACAGTTTTTTCAACAAATATGTGGGGAGGAAGTAAAAACCCTATAGATCAAGAAAGGTTTGAGAGACACATCAACCAAGCGCTCTACGTGATCTTATTTAGATACTGATTTACTCAAACAAACTTAAAAAATTCATGAGACCGTTAGGGAAGTTTGAACACGAACTGGATATTTGGTGGTGGTATGAAATTACTGTTTCCTAGGTGTGAAAAGGGATTGCCATTTTCTTTTAGAGATATATACTAAAAGATTTAAGTAAATGATATGATGTCTGGGCTTTACTTCAAGTAATCTTAGTGGGAGAGAAGTGGTCAGGGACAGAGATGAGATAAGATTGGGCATGAGTTAAAAATTGTTCACCCTGCATGATGGGAACACAAGGGTTCATTGTACTCTTCTCTCTAGTTTCATTTATGTATGTAATTTTCTTAAAAAATATTTCTAAAAATATAGTATTGAATGAAAAAAGTAAGAAACAAATTATATATGTAAATATATTTTTTACAAAATAAATTAAGAAAACATGCTCACAAAACAATACACATCGATACATATTTTATAAGGGCACAGATAAATAAAAGAATATACATGAAACATAATGGTTCCCTAGGAGAGAAAAAGTAGCAGGGAATATATATATAAAAAACCAAAACGAAAACTAAACCTAACCCTGTGTGGTCCAGTTCATTTGGACTTATAACAACCCTATAGGACAGAGTAGAGCTACCCTGTAGGGTTTCCAAGGAGTGGCTGATGGATTCGAACTGTGGACCTTTTGGTTAGCAGCCGAACGCTTAACCACTGTGCCACCAGGCCTCCATATATATATATATATATAAACATTCACATAAATAGATATATGAAATATACACATTATATATACATGTAGGATATGGAAGAGAGAATATATAAACAGACGTACATAGATATATATGTGTGTGACCAGTAGCAGGCCTTAAGTGGATCAAAACTGATTATGTCCTATGAATTTAGGAGTATTAGATCAATTTTATGCACCCACAACCCAAAAGAAAAGAAAGTGCCGGATATGTACAGAAAAAACGTTTTTTGCTCTATCATTTGACTTAGAAAATGAATACTGTTTAATAAATGGGTTGGAAAACTGCTTTCAAAGTTGAAGCTGCAAATACAGTACTATAGTTTTCTCCTCAGCATGTTATTATTCTAAAATGTTCAATAGAGGTGCACCTCAGTGACTCCAAAATAAATTATTCCACTCTTTCCAGTGAAATAATACTTGGTAGAATGCTCTTGTTATTTTTTTTTTATATTCATAAAAGTTGTTCCCCCCCCCCCAAAGAAGATGCTAACATTTATAAAGTTATTATGGATCCAGTTAGTCCAGGAATTATTTTACACTTTGGCCTGATTATTTTCCTCACCTAACATAGAACGCTACTCTAGAACATTACTAGAGTTTATTGCCTATTGACTATATAGATATTAATTATGGATTGAAACACCTGTGAGTTTAAAGCCTCTATCTACACACCTGCCACTTTTCAATATGTAATTATATCTAATTACTCCCTGTGTTAGAAAAATATTTCTCCAAGTCCCAAAGTGCTCTATTTAAGGAAATTCTTTTTATTCTAAATAAAATTGACCCCATAACATAGGTAAATATTTTTGCTACAATAACAAAATGTCATAGGTTCTCAGGTTAGGAGATATAAATATCGGTAACTTTATATATTGGATGCATCAATCCCCTCAATGATATCCCTGTTAACTGCATTTAGAAATGTTGTCTTAGGCTGGGTTCTCTAGAGAAGCATAAACAGTAAAGAGTATAAATATACATAGATTTATACCAAGGAAACGGCTCACGTAATTGTAGAGGCTGGAACGTCCCAAGTCTGTGGTTCAAGACAGAGGCTTCTCCTGATTCATGTAGTCAAAGGGGCTAGCGAACCCAAGATCGGCAGGTTAGAGAGCAGGGCTCTTGCTCACAGGCTGTGAAGACAGACGAATCCCAAGATTGACTGTCAAGACTGCAAGGCTTCTCCTGATTTATGTAGCTGCAGGGGCTGGTGAACCCAAGATCAGCAGGTCAGAGAGCAGGGCTCTTGCTCACAGGCTGTGAAGATTGACGAATCCCAAAATTGGCAGGTAAGCTGCTAGCTCAAGTCCCAAGAATCAAAGTTGAGATGCACAGGAGCCAGCTGCAGGATCCAGAGGAGGCAAAAGCCAGAACGTCCACTTATATTCAGCTGCAGGCCACATGCCCAGGGAAACTCCCTTTAGCCACCACAAGTGTTTTTCAGTAAATAGTAGATCAGGGATCTATTAATGGATACTATTAATGTGTGATTTATAATACAGCTCTAGTGGTGAAGTGGTTAAGCACTTGGCTGCTAAACAAAAGTTTGGTGGTTCGGGCCCACCAGCCTCTCCTTGGGAGAAAGATGTGGCAGTCTGCTTCCGTCAAGACTACCCACTGCTGTGGAGTCAATTCTGACTCATAGCAACCCTACAGAACAGAGTAGAGCTACCCCATAGGGTTTCCAAGGAGCAGCTGGTGGGTTCGAACTGCCAACCTTTTGGTTAGCAGCTGAGCTCTTAATACTGTGCCACCAGGGCTCCTCCATAAAGATGGCAGCCTTGGAAGCCTTATGGGGCAGTTCTACTGTCCTATAGGGTTGCAATGAGTCAAAATTGACTTGACAGGAATGTGTTTGGTTTGGTTTTGACTAATAAACAGTTCTGTGGTACAAAGAATTTGGAAAATGCCAAACTGAAGAACATGAAAAAGCCTTCTTTACTCAGAAGGTCTAATGCTAATGAGCATTGTGATTCTCAAAAAATGGTAGAGAGCAAGGCAGAATTTTCAAAACTTCTTTTCCTTGGGAACATTTCCTTTCACAGAGCATTGTTTAGGAAATGCTGGTCTATTGGTGCCTGGATACTGCCAACAACAGGTAATTAGATCCAGCAGCATGGAGCCCATTAAATCTTTGTAGCTTTGATTCAGAACTTCCGTATTCTGAACCAGATACAGAGGTTGAAAATTTTAGAGAAAAACAAAAAGTCCACCTACCAAGATACATTCAGGGCTTTTGTATTAAAGAGACCTTATATAAAATATAAACTCGTTTTAAGACTTAATCAAGAAAAGGTGTATTAAGTTCAGCTATAGAAGATAAACGAAGAGGATCTATAATTCAAGTAATCGTATTTTGTGGGAAAGTAAGACTAGTTCAATATTGATATAAGTAATAGAGAGTTTTTGACAGGAATCAGATGTGTGAAATAAATGAATGACAACGTTTGTTCTTCTCAAGAACTTACAAAGAAGGGGCTGGGTTGTTAGTACTTTTGAGCTGGCTCAGGAGCAGAAAGCTCTAGGGAGACGATGACTAACTATTCCCCCCTGCCACAAACCAATCTGATGAAATCCTTGGTTATATTGACACTTGTGGCTAGAAGCGATGGCTTTTCCACCTAATAATCTGGGAAACTTTGTTTATGGACATCTCCAGAAGAAAGCTTCTTTTGCTAGTTGAAGCTCCATTCTCCCATCACTGCAGATGAGATTCCTGAGGACATAGGGGAGAACAGGAAGTTTTCCAAAGAAGCAGGAGTTTTGCACACACACACAAAAATTGACTTGGGACTCAGGAATCAAAATCTCCTTCAGAAACACAGAGTCTCCTGGGAACTGTTCAGGGTGCTGAGCAACCACCATGAGAAGCTCTTGATAAGTGAGAGGCAAGTCTTCTAGCCGTGGCTGGGCCTGATTTACTTCCTTTGTCAGTCTAGATTTTGTCTCTCAATGCAGACTGAATGGGAGTTAACAACTAACCCCAGCTCATGCCTGGCCTGACTTGATTTAACCCTACAGCTTCTGCCACCCCAACCAGACAGAACCTGACCTTGTCTACTGCCCTTTCAATTGTTGACTGCCATGCCCTAGACTAGCTCCCCAATTCCCTGTGAGGTTCCCAGCAGGTTACTCCTTACTCCACAGAGAGGTGGGGAAAACAATAGAAATAGATGCGGCACCTTAGTGACACCCTTTAATGAGAACAAAGGGATGATAGAGGGTAGAATTCTGTCTAGTTGGTTGGAATTATACTGGCTGGCATCATGTTAGGATGTTGCCAGGCAGTTGAGAAGCACGGCAGTCTTCGTTTCTGTGGAACTAGATATGAGACCAGACTCTAGCATTTATCAGCTGCATAATTTTGGGCAAGTAGACTTTTCTGAGTGTCAGAGCTTAGAGAGCATTAAACTGTCATGGTGTGATGGATGAATGACATACAGTTTGAAAGCACAATGTAGAGGACAGGATTGGCACATTGCAAAAAGAGGGCACTCTTTATAACCTTTTAAGGGTTATAAGATGCCTTATGAAATTCTTTTCAATTAAATTCACTCCCCCCCCCCCTTTCCACACTGTCCAGATGTCAATGAGATTCCTTCATCTTTAGTTAAGGTTTAGTGAAACATTACCTATCAGGCAGCTCACACTTCAATAGTAATTACCTAGTAGGACAGTATTACCCATGAGGCAAAATTTCATTTCAAGGTGTCCACATTAGGAAGCTAATTAATGATGTGAAAATAGAATCTTAAAGTCTACATTTCCCTCTACTTTGGAATTAATAAGAATACATATGGAAAAATGTGACGTTCACACTTAGGACTGTGCCTTTGAAAATTATTATCACGTACCTTTGACAATTTTTAAGTACTCAAAAGTGATTTACAGCCAGAGATCATTAGACTGGACATAGTACAGCTAGGACCTCTGATCCCAGAGTCTTTCATTAAAGGTCTATTTATTTTGTCATTTAGAGTCCTTTCTATTCTTTGACAAATTCATCTATCCTGTGCCAACTTTCTCATTTTTTAAATATGACTTTTTATGGCAAAAGTCATACCTGATCATTGCAGAGAAAGTGGAAAATACAGATTTTTTAAAAAATCACCCATTTCCTACAGCCCATTGGTAATTTTTTACCGTATATTTCCCCAGCATTTTCTCTTTAAATACTTTGTATAGATAAGTAGAATCATACTTCCTCTATGCTTTTTTATTCCTTACCTTTATGTTGTAGACATTTGGTCATGATATTTAAAAGAAGAATTTTAATGGTTGAAAAACATCTTGTAATATTTCCCCTAAAGTTGGATATTAAATTTATTTTCAAGTTTCTCTATAATTAAAAACACCTCAATTATTATTTTTTATACATACATCATTTTTACATTCATGATTATATAAAAAGGATATATTCCTTGAAGCAGCATTATGGGGCCAAAGGGGATAAATTACTTTTAGTTGTACCATTTTATGTATTTTATTCATACAGTATTAAAACAGGAATTCTAGGCCACGAGATTTACAAAAGTCTTGACAAATGACTTATAAATAATAATTCTATACAAGTTGGTTCATCCATTGGCTTTGATTTGCATTCCTTAAAAGGTTGATCTCAGAGAGCATCCCAGAGAGTGGCAATGCACAGAGCTCTAGGCATTCTGGTGATATGTCATTGAGATATTTTTGTGTTTGAGGCAGGGGTTAATTCCATCTCACATTAAATCTTATTGAACTGAAACTCTAGTGAGCATGCCGGAAGAGAGAAGTTTGGGATGTAGAGTACTCACTCATCTGTGTTAGAGCAGAGTCTAAGCAGAGTTTGGCATACTCTCCATCACAGCTGTGCAGAGGTGAAGGGTGGTGCCAACACTACCTCCAGCTGGAAGGTACAATCCCTGTTGATCCCTCACCCTTGGCTTCTGGGCATTCACTCTTCAGGTCTAAGGCTTTCTGCCTGCGGGCATTTATTCTTCCAGCAGGGGCACCTCAGCCTGAGCAGCACAAGTGGTAAGTGTCAAAGTGTTAATGCCTCCAAGGAGTCATCCCCTCAATCAGTGATAAAAGCCTAGATGCCTGCTGTGTTGGGAGAATTGTGAGGCTTGTTCACAGCGGCTCAAGTTCCCCAGGATTGAGCCCACGGGGGTCATGTATTTGATAGTTCCCCTCCCCCCCCCATTTGCTGATTCTCTGTGTGTATGCGAACGCGCATGCTTAGGGGGAAGCTCAGTTGCCAACTGAAAGGTCAGGGGTTCGAACCCACCAGCGGCTCCTCCAGAGAAAAGATCTAGTTATCAGCTGCAATAAAGACCACAGCCTTGGAAACCCTATAGGGCAGCTTTACTCTGTCCTATAGGATTGCTATGAGTCAGAATTGACTCCATGGCACACAACAACTATATATATATATATATATATACACACACACACACACATATATATAAAACAAAAATTTGCCATTTCAACATTTTTTACACGTACAATTCAGTGAGGTTAATTGTGTTCATCAGGTTGTGCAACCATCACCACTATCTGTTTCCACATTTTTCCATCCCCCTGAACAGCAGCTCAGTGCCCTCCAAGCAAGGACTCGCTCTCTGCCCCTCCTCCCGCCCCCAGTAATCACTAATAAACTTTGGTCTCTATACATCTGCCTATTCCAGATATTTCACGCATGTGGGAGATCATACAGTGGTTGTCCTTTGGTGCCAGAATTATTTCACTCAGCGCCACGTTTTCAAGATTCATCTATGTGGTAGCAATTTTAAATAGGGCAGAAAGGGTAGACCTCTCTGATAATTTATCAATTGAGCAACGACTTGAAGGAGACAATGGAGTGAGCTGCATTTGTTTATTCATTCTCCTGCCCATTAAAATGCGGGTTTTGGCTATGGAAATGCTGCTCCGAACATTTTTGGGTGGATTTCCTGGCGCACAAGTGCAAGAGCCTCTCACTAGTACATACACCTGCTAGATGTTAAGTTCTTCCATTAGAGACCCCTTCCTACAGGCTGAGGAGGAACTGTCTAGCTAGGACTTGGTGTCAAGCGTCCCTTGCTGTTGATGCCTTCGGCTCCACCAAAGCAGCTGAATTCAGAGTCCTCCAGCACCCTACAGCCCCCAGGAAGATGCTGCTGGTCCACCTGGAGCCCTCACTCCTGACATGCCACCTAGGAGCTGGCAGCTGTTGATGCTCTGGTGGCTGCAAGTAGAAGCAAAGCTTTTAAGAGAAAGCCCTTGACAGAGCCCTGGCCTTTATGGCCAGTGGGGGCTTGCAAGCAGGTGCAATTATAGGGGCCTTGACACTGGGGACTGGGCTGTGTGGCATCTCCTGCACAGGAGACCCTTGACCTTAGCAGCAGGAACCCTGGAGCTATATAGCACTAGCTCCTGTGCTGGGAGGGAGACTAATGTGTTTTTGCAAATACCAACACTCACTGGGAATTTACAATAAGCCGGGCGTTGGACCTTAGTGCTTTTCATGCACAATCCAACCAAACCAAGCTTGTTGCGGTTGAGTTGATTCTCACTCATAGCGACCCTATAGGACAGAGTAGAACTGTCCTATACAGTTTCCAAGGAGCGCCTGGCGGATTCAAACTGCCGACCTTTTGGTTAGCAGCTGTAGCTCTTAACCACTGCGCCACCAGGGTTTCTGGGGTCAATAAATTTTGTAAAGTGCCAGTTAGTGTCTTTAGGCTTTACATGTCATATAGTCACAACTACTGAACTCTGCCACTGTGGGGCCAAAGTAGCCATAGGCAATATGTTAAGAAATGGGTGTGGCTGTGTGCCAAGTAGACTTTATTTATGGACACTGGAATTTAAATTTATATCATTTTCATGAGCCACAAAATATTCTGATTCATTTATTTCCCCTGCCATTTAAAAATGTAAAATCCATTCCTAAGTTGTGGGCCGTACAATAAGCAGTGGCAGGCTGTAGCTTGTCGACTCTTGCACTGTAGTGACCAAGAGCATGGCTTCTGGAGCCCAAACACTTAGATTTGAATTGGTTCTGCCCTTTGCCAGCTGTGACATTGGACAAGTTGCTTGATGTCTCTGTGCCTTGGTTCCTCATCTGTGAAATGGGGGCAGTAGCACCACTTCCTATGGTTGTTAAGGGAGTGATTTAGTCAGCAAAGGGCATTTAATAATATGAACTGTCTTTATTACTGGTTTCATATTTACATGCAGCCCTCACCACGACCCTACAAGTCAGGTGCCACTGTTTCAGTTGAGGAGGTTAGTGGCAGGTGAAGGCTTAAAATCCACTGCTGTCGAGTCGATTCCGACTCATAGCTTCCCTATAGGACAGAGTAGAACTGCCCCATAGAGTTTCCAAGGAGTGCCTGGCGGATTCGAACTGCCGACCTCTTGGTTAACGGCCATAGCACTCAACCGCTACGCCACCAGGGTGAAGGCTTAGGTGGACTCAACTCCAGCATAATTGCTGGGTGGGCTCATATGCCATTTGTGTCCTGGGAATGGCACAGGTGGGGTTCATGGATCCATAACATATCGCATGGAAAAATGTTCTAGGGGATGAACCTCTGTATTCCCAACTATAGCTAAATTATTTGCTAACTAATAATTTAGTTTTTAGTTATTACCTTTTGCCTGGCCATCTATCTACTTCCGAAAATCAGTCAGTGAGAGCCCTGTGGAGCACCGTGGTCCAATCCACAAGTGATCATGGGAATGGTGCAGGACCCAGCAGTGTTTCCTTCCGTTGTGCTTGGGATCGCCATGAGTGGGGGGCCAACTTGACGGCCATAAACAACAGGTGTCTTTTATAGTCTGGCCTAAAACTTTACCACCACTCTTAACATTCCTTCTATGGAAAAATGCATTCCATGTTCTCATTTCTGGCTTACAAACCCAAAATGGGAAGTACTTTGGTCATAAGAGCAGACTGCAGTTGAGCTGCCTTGTGGGCTCCAAGAGAACAGGAATAAGGGCAACTGCCAGGAAATGAAGCACTTACGGTGTAGGATGCAATATATTCCACTAAATGGTGGCTATCATAAAATTACAATTCACTAGAAAATGATATGCCAAAACGTGGACAACGCTTTCATTGCCATATTGAAACGATAGCTCAAAATGATGACTTTAAGTGGCGCCGCTCTCCTGTTGCCTTTTCCCCAGCTGTTCTTAGCAGTGGTTTAAGCAGAACAGCTAACTGTTGCACAATAAAGATACATCAAGTGGCTATCTGATAATTAGGGACTTTTCATTTCTGCCTTCAAGACACACCAAGGGCTGGGACTCGCACTTTTTAAATTTCCCTTAAGCTGCAGAGCTCAAAACTGGAAAGAATAATAAGGGGTTGGTCCATGTCTTGAAGCACAGAAAGATGACTCTGCCATCTCCCCTCCTCCCTGCCTGTGTGCTTACTAAACAGCATTATCCTGCTCTTCCTCCAACTAAGCCGCAATATGGGCCGGCAGTAGCTTAAACCACAGTCCGGTGGGCCGTCACAAGAACACACAGAGCCCAGCCCAGCCTCCTGGCCTGGCAACTCGTGCTACACAATTTCCAAGGCAAGTTATGGCTTTCTGAGTGAATTCTGGAAACCTCTGGGGCACACACCATCCAGGGAGACTTTGATGTATCTTTTGCTTTGGTCCTGATGACAGGAAGACATACATGCAGAAAACACTTAGGCTGCCGCTGACCCGGAGGGAATGGCTGAGTTTGAAGGAGCTGTGGGGAACATCTCTAGAATCAGCAAAATTCTGCTGAACTCGTGTTGGTAGAAGAACCTGATAAGTTGTGATGAGGAACCAGGGAGAGAGCCAGGATTCAACAGGATATCAGATTTGAATACTCAAGAACATGGTGGGTCCTGAGAATATGACAGAATATTCTACCAAGTTCAAAGATCTTAAAATTATATAGAAAGGGTATTTGCATTAATACAGGGCCCAAACTATGCAAATCCAGTCATGTGATTAACCTGGGCGGGGCTTGTAGTCTTTTCAGAGAAACAAAGGTCTACGTAATAGGGGTGATTCAACTCCAGAGAGCTGGGCTACAAGACCACACATCCCTGTAAAGCTATGAGTTTACCAACTGCAGCTCAGTATACAGGGTTAGGACGATGCATGAAGGTTTCCCAGGAAGCCCGATGAGTTCCTGGCTGAAATTTCCAGCATACTAAGAAGGCAATTCCCGGATTTCATGGGATAAGATGACAGTTGGCGTGAGAAGAAGCTTGGTTGGACATCTATGACTCCACGTCTCAACAACCAGTCTAAATCTCTGGCCAAAAGTCATCTCAGTGACTGAGACTGTACTTGATGTCCTGAGTGCTTGAGCATCTTTCAACCCCAGGAAGCTTTAGAGTTAATAACGGAAATAGTTGACAGACTCAACACCACCAGGTTGTTTCTCATGGTTACAGCATCTGTACACATTTGGAGTGGTGTGTACTTGAGATAAAGCCATTGCTGTCAAGTTGATTACAGCGAGAGAGTCTGGCCTGTTAAGGTTGTAGCTTGTGACTCTCAGGTAAAGTATATAACTGAGTGGTTGATTTAGTCTTTCCGTTTTTAAGTTGAAATCTAAATTCAGTTCTGTACACATTGGCACATATATATATATAGATATATAAATATTTAATGAACCATATTTGTAAGTTTGATTTATTAGCTTTAAGATTTATTTAGAACTCAGGAAGGTTTGGTTAAATTCAGACAACGGCTGCACTAAAGAGTAAACAGAATACATATACTTTATCTAAAAATTTAAAATATTGGAAGGTATTTAAATAATTAAGTGTGTAAATCGGAGCAATATTATTATTTAAAAGCCCCTTAAAACTGAATGTTAAAATAGGCTTAACTCTACTTAGAACCTGAACTAAAAAAACAAAGAGGAACTAATTTCGGGTTAGTAATTTTAATACATGGAGCTCTGATGGTGCAGTGGTTAAGAGCTCAGCTGCTAACCAAAAGGTCGATGGTTTGAACCCAGCAGCCGCTCTGCGGCAGAAAGATGTGGCAGTCTGCTTCTGTAAAGATTACTGCCTTGGAAACGCTATGGGGCAGTTCTACCTTGTCCTATAGGGTCCCTATGAGTTGGAATCACTTCGATGGCAAAGGGGTTAATTTTAATACACTGAATGATAACTGTTTGAACAAACCAATTCCCTCGAGAATCTTTTCTGTGAAAAAAGCTGCCCTTAGGAGCACAAAGACCATATGTCAACACGTGGAAGGCGACAACAATCCTATAAGGTGGCTCGGCCAAGGAACAATCCTTCCTAAATGAACAGATTGTTATTAAAATTCTTTCTAAGAGCAGGGATGTGCGGGCCAGGGCCAGGAATAGGGGAACTTGAGTGAGGCCCTCTCTCCGGGTAGAACATTTAAGGGGGCGCCAAACATTCAGTAATTTAGACAAACAACCTTTTAATTCAAAATTTTTAAAAATCAGAATTAACACAAAACCCTACGATGAACAAAATATCAAAATTTCCAATAAAAAGAGGGACCGACCCTGCACTCGTACAGCTTACCTCACCCTCATTCTGGTCCTGGTACGGGCTCTGTGCTTCTCCTGTGTTCCCACTCTTAGTTTACAGAAGAATAAGGGCCCATTGATTCTTCAGCTATTGTAACTGAAATTTACGAACATTTTGCCTTATTTCCAGATGTTAAAACTTTCTCCTCTTAAACCACCCTCTTTTCCAGAACACATAGCGCTGCACTGCTGTGTTCAATGTATTCGCCCACCTGGAAACCTTTTACTTTCTAGAGATAGCCTATTCTGCTTCTTGAAGCAATCCTCCTATTTTGGTTTATTTGTTTGTCAGGGGGTTTAAGAGGTGGGGGGTATGGGGACAGGGAAAGCTCAGATGTGGTCAGAAGTCATTTCTTCTGTTAGTTTCATTGTTTTTTTAACTCTAAAATCTGTCTATAAAGTTATATGTGAGAAATTAATTCTAAAATCTGTATCAGGATAAAAACCTTTTGTCCCCTGAGAATCTAGTGGACTTTCCCCCACCCTCATAACAGGTGTGTTACGGATTGAATTGTGTTCCCCCAAAATATGTGTTGGAATCCCAACCCCTGTACCTGTGGATGTAATCCTGTTTGGAAATAGTGTTTTCTTTTTTATATTAATTACATCATATCTGAGTAGAAACCCGTTGCCATGGAGTCAATTCCAACTTATACTGACCCTGTAGGGCAGAGTAGAACTGATCCATAGGGTTTCCAAGGAGCACATGGTGGATTCAAACTGCCAACCTTTTGGTTAGTAGCCCAACGCTTAACCACTATGCCACCAGGGTTTCCTCCCAGCATAGTAGACCACACGATTTTTGGATTCTAAATGGTTGATACCAGTCCATTTCATCTCACTAGTGCCTAGGATCTTTCAGCATGCTATTTCATTTTTGATGACTTCATTCTTCATACATTCCATGTTGCCATTACTAATGGAAGTTTGCAGCTGTTACTTCTCATTTTAAGTCATGACATATCAGCAAACGAAGATCCTGAAGGCTTTACTGTATCTCTGTCAATAAGGTAGACTCAACTTTGAGGAAGCAGGTCTTTCTCAGTTGTGTTTTGAGTGCCTTCCAACCTCAGGGGCTCACCTTCCATAACTATATCAGACAATGAATATATTCATAAGGTTTTCATTGGTTGATTTTTGGAAGTAGATTGTTTGGCCTGTCTTCCTAGTCTGTCTTAGCCTGGAAGCTCTGCTGAAACTTATCCACCACAGGTGACCCTGCTGATATTTGAAATACTGGTGGTATAGCTTCCAGCATCATGGCAACAGGCAAGCTACCGCAGTACTCAACTGAAAAATGGGTGGGCTATAGTAATAGATGTGCTTTCTCATTAGCATGGTCAGTGACAAGATTAGCAGTGGGTCTAATAAGCACCAAATTTCAAAGTAGTACTGAGCATCAATGATGATTTAATATCTATAAAAACTGTAACATGACAAGATATATTTGTGGTTTCTACTGGTGATCAAGTCACAGGCACTGCAAATACTAATCTTTTGCCTACGTTTCTGTTTGAAGAAAATGCTCAATGTCAGTCAGAGGTTAGCGAACATAAAGATGTAATGTTTCCCCCATCCAAGTTCACGAAATCTCTGAATTCTACCTACAGAGTCCTTAGAGATCCGTGGGCCTCATTTTAGGAACCTCACTTCTAGGTTAGGTATATAATGAAGATCTGAGGCTAAGTCACCCTCTACCTAATTAATTTGAACAGACCAGAGGAGATCCTCTAAATTTAATGTACTATTTTATAGCTGATAAAACGTTGGTTCAGGTTGGTTAAGGATTTCTTCAAGGTCATGAGATTGTTCAGCAGGTAGGATGAGACTTGAGCCGCCTGGTTCCCAGTTAAACCAACATTCCTCAGAGGCCCCCCTGACTGCTTTTCTTATTGCTTTTTGTTACATATCTGCTGCTGACCTCCCAGACCCTGCAGGTTAACAGATCCCAAATTCTTCCTCGAAAATTGGGCTCGATCCCTGACTGCTGAACTTTAATTGATTTTGGGTGTTCGCAGACTTCAAGGAGCAAGAGACTAAAGACTAAAACTAAGGACTGTAAACAGAGCATTAAGCTAAGAAATGATGAGGGGAAGCAGAAGGGAGTGGTGAGAAGGTCAGATTTGACAGCTTCATTAGGAATCTGGAGGAGAGGGAAGACAGCATGCTAGAGCTATCCTTGCATATTATTATTAAGTTGGAGGAGCGGGAAGGAAGCATCAGGGAAGGGAGAGATAATGTAAAATCACCCAGGGAAGCTTTAAAGAAGGGCAGGAGGTAAATGAAAGTGTGGATTGAAAGGCAGCTGACAACCTAACTGTGTCAACAAAAATACTGATGCTAGCCAAGGCTATACAAAGGCATTCCACCTTGCGCATCATAACAAATTATGGATAACGTTGTGAAAAATGGGAATTACGGGACACTTAATTGTGCTCATGAGGAACCTGTACATAGACCAAGAGGCAGTCATTTGAACAGAACAAGGGAATACTGTGTGGTTTACAGTCAGGAAATGTGTGCATCAGGGTTGTACCCTTTCACCATACTTATTCAATCTGTATGCTGAGCAAACAATCCAAGAAAGTGGACTACAGGAAGAAGAATGGGGCATCAGGATTGGAGGAAGACTCATTAACAACCTGTGTTACACAGATGACACAACCTTGCTTGCTGAAAGTGAAAAGGGCTTGAAGCACTTACTGATGAAGATCAAAGACTACAGCCTTCAGTATGCATTACTTCTCAAAAAAAAATTCTCACCACTGCACCAATAAGCAACATGATGATAAACAGAGAAAAGACTGAAATTGTCAAGGATTTAATTTTACTTGGATCCACAATCAACGTCCATGGAAGAAGTAGTCAAAAAATCAAACGACACATTGCATTGGGCAAATCTGCTGCAAAAGACATCTTTAAAGTGTTCAAAAGCAAAGAGGTCACTTTGAGGACTAAGGTGTGCCTGACCCAAGCCATGGTATTTTCAGTCGCCTCATATGTATGGGAAAGCTGGGATATGAATAAGGAAGACCGAAGAAGAACTGATGCCTTTGAAATACAGTGTGGGTGAAAAATATTGAATATGCCATCAACTTGATGGCAACGGGTTTGGTTTTTTTTGCCGGAAGAACAAATCAATCTGTCTTGGAAGAAGTACAGTCAGAATGCTCCAGATGACAAGGCTTCGTCTCGTGTATTTTGGACTTATTATCAGGAGGGACCAGTCCCTGGGGAAGGACATCATGCTTGGTAAAGTAGAGGGTTAGCTAAAAAGAGGACGACCCTTAACAAGACAGATTGACACAGTGGCTGCAAAAATGGGCGCAGGACTGGGCAGTGTTTCATTCCATTGTACACAGGGTCACTACGAGTCAGAACCGACTCGATGGCACCTAATGACAGCCAAGGCACCAATATTGAATGATGCCTTAAGTTCCTTGCCATTCAAAGTGTGGGACATGAATCAGCAGCATCAGCATTACCTGGGAGCTGATTAGAAATGCAGAATTTCAAACCTTACCCCGGACCCACAAAATCAGAATCTGCATTTTAACCAGATCTCCAGGTATGCACTTGAAGATTTGAAAAGCACTGCCTCCAAAAATCTGGGGTCTAAGAAATCTGAGAATTGCCAAGAGTTATGGCTGTGCCATGAGGTAGAACTTTAAAGGCAAGATTAGTGTAGGATATGAAAGGAGGAAACTTTCTGACTTGAGTTTCTGGGAAAATAAATTCAATATTCCCATGTCCCTTACTGAAATTCAGGGGATGCCAAATGGCTTCAGTGGCCAGAATGGTAGTTGCCTTACATAATGCTAGGATAAAGTGCTGAGCAACCTAATGAGTTTCCAAACTACTGATATGATTTGTGCAAAGAATCAGAGTTTTGTTCTTTAAAGAAACTACTCTCTTTTGGAGTTTGTGAAATCAGATGAAATAGCAAATTTGCAATGAGAAACATGAAAGCCATAGGTAATCATAAAGAAGAAATCTGGGTTTATTTTCTAATTGTTCTCCTAGCTCTTTCGATTATCACCATAGCCATCTGAGGGTCTTATTACTTCCTTCTACCTATTCTCTTCTTTGTCCCCCAAAACTGATTGCCCTAGGATGATTGGCAACATCATCCGTAAACATCTATCCACCCATCCGTCCACCATCCGTTCATCCATCCACCCCTTACCCACCCACTGAATCCCAACCACAGAGTGCCAGGCACCATTAAAATACTGAGACTCTGAAGTCAAATAAGATATGGTTCCTCTTTTAAGAGCTTATAGTCTCCCAAGATGGAACTTCCAGAGTATTCCTTGGCTCTTCCACATCCCTTCTGCATTTCCCTCAACTCTTCCCTGGGTCTGATAACCTTGTCAATTCCAGACCTAAAACATCTCCTGATTTTGAACTCTCATTTCCGTAGCTTTTTTTACCTGTACCTTATTTAACATCATTATCATCTTTCCCTCGAATATTATCTTAGCCTCCTAGCTAGTTAAAAAAAAAAAAAAAACCCGTTGCCGTCGAGTTGATTCTAACTCATAGCGACCCTATAGGACAGAGTAGAACTGCTCCATAAGGTTTCCAAGGAGCATCTAGTGGATTTGAACTGCTGACCTTTTGGTCAGCAGCACTAGCAAGATCTTAACCACTACACCACTAGGGTGTCCTAGCTAGTATCTCCAGTAAATTCCGGACCCTGCTCCCACAGCTTCTTTCTAAGTCACATATTTCACCACATTATTCTACTACTTAGAGACCTTCAGTGGCCTTCTACTTCCTTTATGGTAAAACCCAAACTCCTCTGAAGAGCATTCAAATTTCTTTTCGTGTTTTTAACATGACTTCATCTTTCTCATCTCATTTCCTACCATGAAAATTCCCCATCCCTGATCACATCTCCATTCTAGCCATATAGTAGTCCCATTGTTCCTGGAATGGGTCACACTGCAGCATATATCATCTATACCTTTGATTATGCTGTTTTACACTGAGAAAGCCATTCCTACTTACTCCAGTTCTTAAGAATTGATTCAGACATGACTTCTTCTGGGAATATAGACTGGGAAAAAGAGAAGGTCCCACAGAAGAAGTGATGCGAAATTTGTTTTTCACTATGAGAGAAAATAGCATTCCCGGCAGGGGATCCATCATGAACAAAGCATCCCTTTTTTCTATGTTCTCATTGCATTTTGAACCTGCCTCTAGTGTAAGATTTTCCATGTTGAAATAGTGCTAAAGGTTGGTCTGTCCTAATTCCCAAGCAGATGTGAGCACCTTGAGGACAAGGGCCACTTGTTAATCATAGTTGTATCCTAGTGATTAACATATCTTGGCGATTCCCTTAAGTTACCTAGTGCTGCTGTAATGAAAAATGCCACATATAGGTGGCTTTAAAGAATATTTTCTCTCAGTTCTAGAGGCTAAAAGTCTAAATCAGAGTCTTGCCCATGTCAATTTCTTTTGTGGGCCTTTCTCCAAGTTTCTGGTGTTTGCTGGCAATCCTTGGCATTCCTTTGCTTACAGAAGTGTCATCACATGGTGTATTTATTTTGCTCTTTTCAATAAAATGCCACTCAGAAGGGATTAGGTTTAGGATCCACCCTACTGCTGTGTGACCTCATTAACATAACAAAACCAAACCCCTATTTCCAAACAGGACCACACAGCTACAGCAGTGATTGATATGATAAATATTTGCTGAATAAAATAACTATGTATCTATAAGACAGCTTTTAAGATGGTTCGCAATGATCTACACTTTCTGGTGCTCACTGGTTTGTGTAATCTCTTCTCCTTGAGTAACCTGCTCCTAACCAATAGAATATGGCAATGTTGAGAATCAATTTTATAATTAGGTTATAAAACTTACAATTTCCATCTTGCTAGTAGACTGTCTCTATGGTCTTCTCAGCTTGCATGCTTTCATGAAGTATGTGGTCACGTTGGAGGGGCCCACATGACAAGGAACTGAGGACAGCCATCAGTCAACAGCCAATGAAGGACATGCCCTCAATCCAACAGCCCTGGAGGAACTGAATCCTGCTAAAGACCATTGCGTGGGCTTGGAAGCATATCCTTCCCCAGTCTAACTTTTAAATGAGATCCAAGACCCAGGTGACCCATTGACTGCAGCCTTGTAAGGACCCCTGGTGGTGCAACGGTCAAGTATTCAGCTGCAAACCAAGCAGTCAGAGGTTCTAACCCACCCAGTGTATGGCTCTCTGGGAGAAAAGACCTGACAATCTACTCCTGTAAAGATAACAGCCTAGGAAACCCTATGGGGCGGTTCTACTCTGTCACATAGGGTCACTATGAGTCAGAATCAACCAACTCGATGGCACCTAACAACAACAACAACAAGAGATCCTGGGACAGAGGACCCTGCTAACCCATGTCCAAATTCCTGACTTACAGAAAAAGTGAGATAATACATACACAGTGTTTTAAGTCACTAAGGGTTGGGGTAGTTTGTTATGCAGCAATAGGTTAATACAACAATGAGAGAACCAGTCTGGGTAACTGGAGGACAGTTATGGATGATCCTGGACACTGAGTTAAATGTAAGTATGAAAGAGTCCTTTTAAGGTAAGGTGTATTGAAGGATTCCTGACACTGGATTATTATACTCCACACATTTATGCTGTAAATAATATTCCCTTGGAACAAAGATGAAGAGACTTCAAAGAGGAGTCTTCCGCTTTGCAACGCTGCTACCTTTCTTCTCACCCTGGCAAATGTTTCTAAGGTGAGGAGCCTGGTACATTCTGGGTCAGAACATGAGGCTTTGCAACCACATCGGATGTGGGGGAAGCTGCCACCAAACTACTACTGCGATGTAGACAAGATATCTTACCTCTGTCAGCTGCCATCTACTTCCTTCAGGAGGCTGTCCCATCTCTGATCTACTATACAGCTCTTAGATTGTTTTGTTTTGCTTATTTTTCCCCGACTAGGCTATGTGCCCAACACACAGTGAATATTTAGTAAACACGAGGTGAATAAATGAATTAATAAATGAATATACAAACAAATATCAAGCTTCTTGAAATCTGAGCCACAGTTTGTATTTTTTTCCTATACCTCGTGGTACCTAATACATCATTTGCATATGAGAATTGACCAATAAATTCCTGCTGATTGACTGGTTGAAGAATGATAACAGAAAGGTTCTAAAATGCCAGACAAATTTATTGTCTGAGAAAACAGTCTTATATCCCCACTAAGCCAAAAAAGATTTCTTATGCTTTAAAATGTCCTCAGAATGAAAATTTGTGAGGCCTCATCTAACACCTTAAGAAAAATTCCAACCATGGCATCTCAGCTCTGTAAGGAAGTTTTACTAATATTGTGGGGGTTGACTTCCAGATCAAGGAGAAGTAACCTTTGTATCAGTATTTCAGGTATGCTGAGCCAATGCAGATTACACTTTCTTCTACGTCTGAATGACAGGCAGAAGATGGTGTCTTAGGTTGGGTTTTCTAGAGAAGCAAAACCAGTGAAGTGTGTGTGTGTGTGTGTGTGTGTGTGTATGAGAGAGATTTACATCAAGGAAATGGCTCGTGGTTGTAGAGGCTGGAAAGTCCCAAGTCTGTGGGTCAGGCTAGAGGCTTCTCCTGACTCACATAGCTGCAGGACTGACGACCCAAGATCGGCAGGTCAGACAGCAGGCTGCTGGCTCACAGGCTTTGGAGGCTGACAAGTCCCAAGATCAGCAGGTAAGCTGCTAGCTTAAGTTTCAAGAAGCAGAGGTCAGAAGACAAGCAAGATGCAGGATTCAGAGTGAGCAAAAGCCAGTAAATTTTGCCAGAAAGTCCACATATATTGGATGTAGGCCACATCCCTAAGGAAACTCCCTATCAGCTGATTGGCTACTCACAGCAGTCTCATCATGGACGTTATTACATTGTATCAGATCTCTTCATGGAGGTTATTACATTGTATCTGATCTCATCATGGAGGTGATTACTGCCATCACCTAGCTGCCAAACTACATTGTAAGTGCCAAATCACTGAGAATCATGGCCCAGCCAAGTTGACATACAACCTTAACCATCACAGATGGTTAAAACAGGAGAAAGATATCTTTCCTGAGTGGAGGGGTTCTCAAAAATGCAAAGCAAAATAAACCATAAAAAAAGCAAAAAACACCCAGATTCTAAGGGCATGGTGATTTGCTTGATGTTCACAAAGAAGGAAGACAAAAAACAAACTGTAACTCAGGTCTTGGATGTTGGGCAAGGGCAAATTAATATTGAAAACTCTATGGAGCAGTTCTGCTCTGTCCTCTAGGGTTGTTATGAGTCAGAATCAACTCAACAGCAGTGGGTTGAGCCCAAAGGATTGGCAAGGATCATCGACAGTAACGGAAGCAGCACCGATAAAATAAATAGAAATGTAAATAACGGAGGAAGAAATGAGGCCAAATGCTAGGTGAGATAGGTGGAAATACATCTAGTGAGTTCTCTAGGTGAGTGATGTTCTCCTGCAAGCGAAAGATCAGCAACAGCTTTAATTAAGTATCTGGAGGTATGTGGGGCCACCTTAGTCACTCAAACAATATTAATCTGTCAAGAGAGGAACTGATTAGGAATTTACAATCTAGAAGACAAAATGGTCACCTGAAGGCATGTTTTTTCTTCAGGGCTTATGTGACTACTTTTTTCCCCCTCAGTCTTCTAAAATTCAATCTTGGTTATATGATAATCCCTGAAGGTGATTGGATGTAGCAGATGAAGACATACCATAGGTAAAAAAAAAGCATCCTTTCTTAATTTTTGACTTCTAATTTGAGGACAGGGACTCCTGGGAACCTCGGAAGCAATATTTACAACTGAATGTGTTGTCAAAAAGTAGCCCTGGTGGTACAGTGGCTAAGCACTCGGCTGTTAACTGAAAAGAAAGGTCGACGGTTCGAACCCACCAGCCACTCTACAGGAGAAAGGTGTGGTAGTCTGCTTCCATAAAGATTACAGTTTTGGAAATCCCATGGGGCAGTTCTATTCTGTCCCATAGGGTTGCTGTAAGTTGGAATTGAGGTGATGGCAATGAGTTTGGTTGTTTGGTTTGTTGTCAAAGATAAAGACTTTAACAAGCACAACCTGTAAGTAATTCCTCTTGCTGATATGCACACTAGTGTATAGGCCAACAGTATTATTTTAAAGCCTAAGAAATCCTTTTGACTTAGTGGGGAAATTGGACTGTTTTCTCGCAGGATAACTTCTGGCGATTTGAAGCCTTTCTGCTGTCATCCATCAATCATGTCTCTTGGAAACCCAAGGTGCTTCATGAGTTCCGATTTCCATGAGGCTGTCAAAGGCACTTTTCATGCTCATTCAACCACCAGATGGCCTCGGCTCCCACATGAGGGAGATTTAGAGAATGTGTTATGAAGGTTGGCACTGGAGGGCAAAGGGAAAAGGATCCAGAGGGAGATGTGTGACGAGTGGAACTGACATTAGGATTACTCTCAAGGCCTTTGGAAATGGACTTTTCTAGAGCCAGCAGTTCCTGCGCTCCAGCAACTAGACGGCTAACAAGGCCGAGTGCCCCAAGGGGCTCTCGGTGAATGAAGAGGCAAACGTGAGCATACATTAAGAATAATCCCCCAGGAAAAGAGCTCATTATAGGCGCCTGTCGCTCCACTCACTCAGGCTGCTCCAGATTTCAGGCGCCAACATTATGACTGAAGGTACTTAAAATTTGGGGCCAATGACGCTAATGTCAGACTGTGCCCAGCTCTGGTGGTTAGGGAGACTGACACAGGCAAACTACACTTTGATGGCTTAGTCACAGCAAGGGAGCTAGCCTACCAGGACAGCACGAAGAGGGTTATATGCTTGTGGGGATTGCTAATCAGTGCTGCTCTGGTGGAAGGCACTTTGAAGGGCCTGAGCTTGAAACTGCCTCCCCAGAAGCACTCTCAGACTGAGAAAAAAATTATTACAAAATGTTTGAAGAAATCAAAAGTGGTGCTGTTTTATCCAGAATATATAAAGGACTCTTATGACTTAGTGGTAAGAAGACAACCCAATTTAAAAAATGGGCAAAATATTTGAGTAGATACTTCTCTAAAGAAGATACAGTCAATAAGAATATAAATGGATGTTCAACATCATTAGCCATCAGGGAAATGCAAGTCAAAGCCACAATAATACACCACTTCACAACCATAGGATGGCTATGACCAACAAGATAGACAATAACAACTATTGGCGAGGATATGGAGAAGCTGTAAACCTCATACATTGCTAGTAGGAATAGAAAAGAACAGTCTGGCAGTTTCTTTAAAAGTTAACCATAAATTCAGCATACCAAAAACGAAACTTGTTGCCATCAAGTCCATTCCAACTCATATATGACCTGGTGGCAAGAGAAATAAAATCATACGTTCACACACAAAGACTTACACATGAATATTCATAGCAACATTATTCTTAACAGCCACAGGGTGGAAACAACCCAAATGTAAATAACCCTGGGAGAATAGTATACCGGCTCCTCAGTCATTTAGACTCTAGTGTGACTGGCTTTATCAGCTCTATTCCTCAATGCAGGTTCTAAGTGGAGAAGGAATATGAGGGCACCAAGAAGGTGATACTGTAGGACAGGGGAATCAAAGGAGAAGGTGGGGGGTGGATATCAAGGTCAAACCTGGTAAGCCTGAAATTTGACTCATGGCTGACCTTACCTAGAACTTGATATATTTCAAAGCTACAGGAATCAGGAGAGCACACTTCATCTCTCCCGAGGTACCTGGGATACTCACGGTATTTAACTTGAAGTCTGTTTGGAGGGCCTGCTTCCTTAATTGCCTTCCTCCTACTCTTCTTCCTAATAACAATAATAAATCTAACACTGGAGTAGTTCTTGTTCTTAGTACTTCACATAGGCTAAGTCATTTAATGCTCTTTCAATCCAGTGGAGCTATTATTATGCCCAATTTTACAGATGGGTAAAGTGAGGCATAGAAAAGCTAGCCAGTTTGCCCACTATCAGGATATTGATAAGTGGTAGAGAAAGATTCGACCCCAAGTAGCCTAACTCCAGAGCTCACACTTTTAACCACGATGCTTTCCGGCAGCTTCGCTTTTATTCCCAGGCAATAACAACCTTCTGTCGGCAGTTCAAATCTGCCAGGTGCTCCTTGGAAAGTCTACGGGGCAGTTCTCCTCTGTCCTATAGGGTCGCTATGAGTCGGAATCGACTCGACGGCACTGGGTGTTTGGGCATTAACATTATTTGGAGGTTACTTTCTTATAAATCCAACCAGCTGGAACACAACAAGCAGCATTGACAAGGATGTGGGAAATCTAAACCAGAGAGCTTTTGAACAGTTCAAGAAAATATCATGCAGCCTGGGCATTAAATCCATGAAGATCTTGCTTAGAGCTTATTAACTTTTATGTTATACATAATTCTAACAAGTTCACTCAACTGGTTTCCTGATCATTTGCAGATTACAAACTGTAAGTTAAAAAGGGATCAGACACTAGAATATTTTGGGAAGGGGCTGCTATTAGAAAGCACAATAAAAGGCTAAAGATGTGCCAGCAGAGTTTACCACGAGGGAGCCCTACTCTTTAGAAAACAAAAGAAAGGGAAAGAAAACAAAAAAACGACAACAAAACCCCTAGAGAAAAAAACTAGTTGCCATTGAGTTGACCCTGACTAATGGTGGTGTAGTGGTTAAGAGCTACAGCTGCTAACCAAAAGGTCGGCAGTTCAAATCCACCAGGTGCTCCTTGGAAACTCTATAGGACAGTTTTATAGGGTCACTATGAATTGGAATTGACTCGACGGCAACAGGTTTTTGACTATTGGTGACCCTATGTGTATCAGAGTAGAACTGTGCTCCACACTGTTTTTCAACGGCTGATATTTTGGAAGTAGATCACCAGGCTTTTCTTCTGAGGTGCTTCTGGGTGGACTTGAACCTCCAGCCTTTTGGTTAACAGCCTAGCACCTTAATTGTTTGCTCCACCCAGGGACAGCCAAAGCATCATGGAACCACTCAGAGGAAGAGCCAAAGCTAACCCTCCCTCCTTAACCTTGAGGGCGCCTCAGAACAGTGGCTTGAGAGATCACAGAAAGAGGGAACTGTACGCTAGGAATTTAGAAATTTTGCCACTAGACCCATTGCCGTCAAGTCAATTCCAACTCATAGTATAATAAAATTCTACAAGTTTATCCATTGTACTTGGCCATTATTAGGACAATTTAGATTTGTGAACAGCTGGACAAATGAATCCTCCATTTGATACATGCACCAGTGTGAACGTACATGAATTCTACCCGGCCCCTAACAACCCTATCCCCTATCCTTGATTTTCCTGAGCCTGAATTGTAACCTGTTACTTCCCTAATAAACCCCACAATCGTGAGTATAGTCTGTGAGTTCTGTGTGGCCATTGCAATGAATTATCGAACCCAGCAGAGAAGTAGAGAGTGCTGTGTGAGGAATGGTTGGTGTCAGAATTGGTAAAGATGGAGAAGAGAGGAGGCATGTCTCACCTGCGCCTCATAGGAATCAGCCTTGGGCTGTTGATCTTGATTCTCCTTCTTGTGAAGTTAGAGGAGGTCAGACACCACCCCAATGCCATTTTTTAAAATTGTGCTTTAAGTGAAAGTTTACAGTTCAAGTTAGTTTCTCATATAAAAATTAATACACACATCGTTGTGTGACCCTAGTTGCTCTCCCTATAATGTAATGCATACTCCTCCTTTCTACCCCAGATTTCCCATGTCCATTCAACCAGCTCCTGTCCCTTTCTGCCTTCTCATCTCACCTCTGGACAGGAGCTGCCCATTTAGTCTCATATATCTGAGCTAAGAAGCACACTCTTCACGAGTATCGTTTTATGTCTTATAGCCCAGTCTCATCTTTGTCTGAAGAGTTGGCTTCAGGAATGGTTTTAGTTTTGGGTTAACAGAGAGTCCGGGGGGCATGTCTTCCAAGGTCCCTCCAGTTTCAGTCAGACCATTAAGTCCGGTCTTTTTACTAGAATTGGAGTTCTGCACTGCACTTTTCTCCTGCTCCATCAGGGACTCTCTGTTGTGTTCCCTGTCAGGGTGGTCATTGGTGGTAGCTGGGGCCTGGCCATGGAGCCAAATGAGGGTTGAAACTCAACCCTCTCACAGAGCCCTGAAACTTGGTACAAGGATACCACAGGCGGGCCACAATCGCCCCAAAGGGGTGCCTTTTGAAATTCACAGAAGAGCCCCACAGGCTCTGGGAGGCTCAGATCTTTTTTTAGAAGTAGGCGGATCATAAACAAAGAGTGAACAAGAAAAGTCATTATGTGCACTGAAGGTATTTAGATTTAAATGCCAAGGGTGCCAAAGTACTTTTGACCAAATCTTTCCACAGTTGTCCATTTTAGTTTTAAAACAGGTCCTTGCCCTCCTCCAGCCCCATGCTATTCCAGTGAATTTTGCTTTCTCACAAGCTTGCTTTCTTTTCATCTTCCTCCTGAGATCCAGCCAAATATGCTCCTGGTAGGAATTGAAAAGCTTCCTTGGCTTTCTCCTCCCTTTGCTCCTTATTGTTCAGCTCCACCTGCCATCCCTCTCTCCCAGGGTCACCATCTGACCCTGAAGATCTTTAAACCCACATTTTGAATACATACTTCAAGCATTTCCATAATGGCTCTCTGTCTAATGACTGGAAAATCAAGTCTTTAAGAAATATATCATTCTGAAGACACTTCCAGTCTACTTAATATTTAAGCTAGAAAAGAAGTTACCGCTAAAGGTAAACAAAAATAAAAGAACAATTGCTTAGCAACATGACTGACTTTTCACCTAACTCTATAAACTGCCCCTGCAGAGTTGATGGCAGGTCTTTAATTTCTAATAATGGTGACGGGGAAGAATCTTTAATATCTAACAGTGTATGGTCCTGTTTTTTCCCAAGTGTTCTATGGCAACCAAGATATTATGACAATTGAGTGCAGGCAGGGGAAGGAGGAGAGGTTGCAAGACCTTCCAAATGCCTTTTTGCAAGTAGGAAACAGAGCCAGGTTGAGGACTTTGCTCAAACGGACCAGCCGAGGGTCATCCCATGATAGGTACTAATGAAAGGAGGAGTAAAGGTGATTCAGGGAAGATTTCGAAGAAAAATAATCACTGAGCTAAAGGACATTGGGAGAGATTATCTGGAACAGGGATCTGCAAACTACAGCCTTCGGGCTAAACCTGACCAGCCACCTGTGAGCTAAAAATGGTCTTTACATTTTTAAATGGTAGGAAAAAAATAAAAATAGGAATAATATTTTACAATACATGAAGATGATATGAAATTTTAATTTCAGTGTCCGTAAAGTTTTACTGGAACACAGCCACCCTCATTCATTTACTTCATATCTATGACTGCTTTCACTCTACAACAGCACAGTAGCTGCAATACAGACCCTATGGCCTACAAAGCCTAAAATATTTACTATTTGGCCATTTACAGAAGTAGTTTGCAGGTTTCTGGTCCCTTTGGGAAACCACTTCTCTCAGGTGGTCTGGGTGGGATTGATGCCACTCCCACTTTGGGAGTGGGCTCTATTTGGTTTAAACCAATCAGTACCTTCCATTGCCTGCCCACAGTGATTGGTTCAGGTCTGGGTGTCTGACCTCTGAGTGTCCAATCATCTAGAACCCAGAAGCTGTGGCTGAGGCTGCTGGAATGGAGTTTCTCCCCTCTTCTGGAGGAGGGGTGGGAGATTGAGAAGGGCTGCATCCGTTGAGAGATGGAGCAGAGCCCGGCTGACTCTGGGACTCTCTTCAAGACTCTTCTGAAGCTGGCCCTACCACTTAATATTTTTTCTAATAAACTTTTAATTTTAGAACAATTTTAGATTTACAGGAAAACTGTGAAGACAGTACAGAGGATTCCTTTATACCTGGCACCTGGTTTCCCCTATGGTTAACATCTCAGATTAGTATGGTATATTTGTCACAACTAATGAACCAATATTGATCCATTATTATTATTATTATTGATCCATTATTATTAACTGAAGTCCGTACTTTACTGAGATTTCCTTCTTTTTTACCTAATGCCATTTTTCTCTTCCACGGTCCCATCCAGGATCCCACATTACATTTAATTGTCATGTCTCCTTAATCTCCTCTTGACTGTGACAGCCTTTTAAACCAATGAATTCGTTTATTGTTTAAGGTAAATTGGTTAAGGAATTGCTGTTGCTTGTAATTCACAAGATTGCCAACTGTCTTAGGCTGGATTCTCTAGAGAAGCAAAACCAGTGAAACGTGAGAAAGGGAGATAGAGAAAGAGAGAGAGAGCTTTATATCAAGGAAACGGCAGTTGTAGAGGCTGGAAAGTCTCAAGTCCGTGGGTCAGGAGTCAAGCTGGAGGCTTCTCCTGACTCATGGAGCTGCAGGGGCTGACAAACTCAAGATTGGCAGGTAAGAGATAGGCTGCTGGCTCAAGTCCCAGGAACCAGAGATCAGATGATGATGAGCCAGGATCCAGAGCAAGCAAAAGCCAACAAGCTTTGCCAGAAATTCCATATATATTGGATGTAGGCCACATCCCCAAGAAAACTCCTTTTCAACTGTTTGGTTGCTCATAGCAGATCTCATCATTGAGGTGATCGCATTTTATCAGATCTCATCATGGAGGTGATTCCATCATTACATGACTGCCAAACTACATCATAACTGCCAAACCACTGAGAATCATGGCCCAGCCAAGGTGACACACCACCTTAACCATCACACAAACTGATAGAATTTTCTAGTTCAAATATATTGTTTTATAATAAGAAATCACAGTGTCCAAATGATTATCCCCATCACGCAACTAGTGTGAGAAGTGCTGGGATCCTGGCCCAAGCGTTTTTCCTCTATGATTCCATGCCATCTTCATTACGTACTGAATTTTGAAGATCCGATAGTCGCACTGTCACATGAACCAGTGACAAGGCTTTGATAGCCCTTAAGGGTCTTATGGGGAAATATGGGCTTTACCTAAATGCCCGATTCATGATAGTGAAATTTCTACATCAGCAATTTAAGGACAGAGAATT
This sequence comes from Elephas maximus indicus, assembly GCF_024166365.1. NCBI lineage: Eukaryota > Metazoa > Chordata > Mammalia > Proboscidea > Elephantidae > Elephas > Elephas maximus. Next base: position 167,415,932 of record NC_064846.1, read on the forward strand.
TTAAGTTACCAATTTGTGTGCCAGCATCTTCCATAATGAACTACTGAATAGAATGCTTTGGAAAAGGTCTGTGCAACCATCCATCCGTCTATCTATCCATTCACCCATCCATCCATGTATCCGTCCGTCCGTCCGTCCGTCCGTCCCTCCATCCATCCATCCACTCATACATACATACATAGAAATATTTATTCAATTATCTATCTCTTGAACACCTGTTATTGTCTATATAATATTCTAGACAGTGCAAACCAACCCCAGCTGATCTCCTTCATCTTCTGTATGGGCACAGTCATGAGTCTCCAGCAATTTTTGGATCCAAAGCAAATGGTAACATATTTAAATCCATGAATTCTTTTTCTTTTTTGTGGCTTTTAAGTAGAAATGAAGGCTTGGTATTATGGGACACTGAAGTTGAGGAATAAAAGAAGAACCAGCTGAGGAGATGAGAAGAAAGTTCTAGTGAGCTCGGAGCAAAAGAAGAGAGATGGTGTCATGGAAGCCTAGAACAGAACATCATCAAAAATGAACTGGGGATCTTTATACTGCAGCTTTATAAAATTCCACAAGATAATGAGCAGAATTTCTTCAAAATACTATGGACAATTAACTCTTTGAAAGTACAATGGGACTGTTTCTCCGTAGACTATTAGTAAGAGCAAGTTGCTATGTAATTTTCCCCTCCCTAATAATTATTTGCACTTGCGTTCGGTGTTCCTTTGTGACTGGGCTGCCCCACTGCTATCATTTCCTGTCCCTCCGTCCCTCTCCTACCAAGGTGCAGGTTGGAGGTGGGCTGCAGCTGCAAACCCTGTGATCAGCAGATCTCCTCCGAGTACCCACCACAAAGAAGGGGGTGGGGTTGCAGCACTTTCACATTAAAAGTTCTACTTCTCTCGCAGATTTTCATGATGTTGCTCCTAGAACGCCCTTTAGAGATAGGCCATGGATGTCAGTGCTGTGCGAGAACAGCTTTCAAACACACACCTGGCAGTTTACCTGCTCAAACCATCTGAGCACGCTTTACTCTCAGAAGGTGCTACCTCTTGCTTTGGCTTGACAACCAGCTGTGTCTGCCCAGGCTCACAGGGGTCACCTGGCCAACTGCCCTCACTCCTCCACAGCCAGCTAGATGCCCAGTCTCCACTTTCTCTGGGTTCCCATTTAGTTATCCCGACACCTTCCCTGTTCTACTTCTGCCACCAAAATACTTGAGATCATAAGGGAAAAAACATCTCACCTGAGCTCTGGAAGGGAAACTAAAATACAAATAACTGCCCTCCTCTATTTTAAAGCTATATTCAATTTTCCAAATTACTTATTTGTCACCTGGATCTTCTCTCTGGCTCTGGCATTTTGTTTTTAAAATGACATTTTTAATAACACCATATTTAAAAATTAAGAACTGATCATGCTGACTAAAGGTAGAAGTGATGACTCTGATACCCTGGGAATGAAGTGTTCTGCAAAGGGAAAATCTTTTTGTGGTGGTCAGTTTGATGCCAACTTGGCTAGACTACAGTGCCCAGTTATTTAATCAAACACTAACCTAAGTGTTGCTGTGAAGGTATTTTGTAATTGTGATTAAAATCCACAATCAGTTCACTTTAAGTAAGGGAGATGATTTTAGATAATCTGAGTGGGTCTGATCCAAACAATTGAAAGGCCTTAAGAGCAGAGTGGAGGCTTCTCCGATGGACTGCAGCTTCAGCTCATGACCAATAGTTCCAGCCTGACCTTCCTGTCACCTGCCCTACAGAATTTGGGCTTGCCTAGCCAGCTCTCACAATCACATAAGCCACTCCCTTAATACTTATCTCTTACTGATTCTGTTTCTCTGGTTGAACCTTGGTTAAAATAAGATAAGGTCAAAATCTTTCCAAAGTAAATACTTGTGATGGTTAAAGTTGTGTGTCAACTTGGCTGGGCCATGATTCTCAGTAGTTTGGCCGTTATGATGTAGTTTGGAAGTCATGTAATCATATAATCACCTCCATGATGAGATCTGCTATGAACAGCCAGTTAGTTGAAAGGGAGTTTCCTTGGGGGTGTGGCCCGCATCCAATATATATGAACCTTCAGGCAAAGCTTACTGGCTTTTGATCACCCTGTTTCCTGCATTTGGCTCATCATCATCTGACCTCCGGTTCTTTGGACTTGAGCCAGCAACCTGCCATCTTACCTGCCAATCTTGGGTTTGTCAGCCCCTGCAGCTATATGAGTCAGGAGAAGCCTCCAGCCTGATGCCTGACTCATGGACTTGGGACTTTCCAGCCTCTACAACTGTGTGAGCCATTTCCTTGATGTAAATCTCTCTCTCACTAAATATATACATATATACACACACACACACACACACACACACACACACACACACACACATACACACATGCTTCACTGATTTTGCTTCTCTAGGGAACTCAGCCTAAGACAGCACTAAAAGTATGAAGTGGTACACTGGAGAGACTGGGCTGATCTTTGGGTCCACAGCCATTTTTTTTAAATGATTTTTATTGTGCTTAAGTGAAAGTTTACAAATTGTCAGTCTCTCACATATAAACTTATATACACCTTACTACATACTCCCACTTACTCTCCCCCTAATGAGTCAGCACGCTCCCTCCTTCCAGTCTCTCCTTTCATGACCGTTTTGCCAATTTCTAACCCCCTCTACCCTCCCATCTCCCCTCCAGACAGGAGATGCCAACATAGTCTCAAGTGTCCACCTGATGCAAGTAGCTCACTCCTCCTCAGCATCTCTCTCCAACCCATTGTCCAGTCTAATCCATGTCTGATGAGTTGACTTCAGAAACGGTTCCTGTGGGCCAACAGAGGGTTTGGGGACCATGACCGCTGGGATTCTTCTTGTCTTAGACCATTAAGTCAGGTCTTTTTATGAGAATTTGGGGTCTGCATCCCACTGTTCTCCTGCTCCCTCAGGAGTTCTCTGTTGTGCTCCCTGTCAGGGCAGTCATCGGTTGTGGCCGGGCACCATCTAGTTCTTCTGGTCTCAGGATGATGTAGTCTCTAGTTCATGTGTCCCTTTCTGTCTCTTGGGCTCATAATTACCTTGTGACCTTGGTGTTCTTCATTCTCCTTTGATCCAGGTGGGTTGAGACTCATTGATGCATCTTAGATGGCCACTTTTTAGCGTTTAAGACCCCAGATGCCACACTTCAAACTGAGATGCAGAATGTTTTCTTAATAGAATTTATTTTGCCAATTGACTTAGATGTCCCCTGAAGCCATAGTCCCCAAACCCCCACCCTTGCTCTGCTGACCTTCCATGCATTCAGTTTATTCAGGAAACTTCTTTGCTTTTGGTCCAGTCCAGTTGTGCACAGCCATTTTTTAAAGCCAGGATTTTAAACAGCTCCTTGTTCATAGATGGTTTTGACCATTTCACTCCATCGCTTCTGCCTCCGCCAACTGGACAGAGATCAATAGCTGAGCCATCAGAATCAGAGAAACTCTGCCCCAAAGGCACTTGTTATACTTAGATAGTGACAAATCATTTTAATTTGTGCTTTCCTTCACCAAGTTTGAACAAGACACACAAACTGTGTAAAGGCATTGAGGCTGAGACACATTTTGAGAAAGAAGTAGGTAGAAACCTTAAGTAAATAGAAGCCATAAAGAAGAGGAAAGGGAAAAGAGGATGAAGATGGGTGGGGCAGCAATAGAAGCAGAGTCCGAAAGAAACTAAGTCTCAAGACATGCTTAAGCTGATGTGACCTCAATCTGCCCTTGCTTGGTGAGATGATCCCTTCCTTGTGTATGCGGTTCTTCTGGTTAATTTCTCTTACATGAGGCAACCTGAGCAGAGTTTTGTTTTTGTAACCTGAAAGAGGGCATTCACATAATTGTTCCAGAATCTAATTTGCTGAGCTGGGGATGGAGACAGGAAAGGAAGTTCACCTTTTTTACTCATACTCACAGGGCCCTCTTCCAGGGCGGTCAACCTGTGCTCAGGAGGGCCTCACGATGGGCTTAACGCTTGCCGTCACTGTCTTGAAATTCTTAAGAATTTTGTCTTTGAACTTGTGTTTCATAAATGAAGTTCAACGGGCCAATGGAGCATGCACATGAGCAGAGGGGATTCGTGCAATTCACATGTCCACTGTTCCTGGCTGCCCCATTTGCATGTAGCATTCATGAACACGGGCTTCCAGTAGACCCACAATGCCTGAGGACTTCATTAAGACTCAGCCCGTCCGAGGTAAGCATATTATGTCTACAACTGAGTAAGCAGGGGTGCCCATGGCCCTGAGAGGCTACACCTTCCATTTGAACCACAACTTGCTTCGAATGGGAGAGAAGACAATGGCATTCTAAGAAACATGGATGACCAAGGAACCCTAGCAGGTCCTTTCTAAATCATGTTACTTCCCTGTATTGGCCAACCACTTACACTGAAAATGATGGCCTAGAAGGAAAGGGAAAGATAGGGCAACCACAGTTCCTTTTCCTTTCAGTTCTTCCTTTCTCACCAGTAAGCCAAAGGTAGAGCATGTTGGTAGAATGCGCACATATCAAAGAGAATAATAAAAACAGTTAAGTTAGCTCGTGCTGCGTTTCCACTCCTCCGGTTGGGATGAGATACATTATGCATGTATAAGCTATAAAATATGAGTTGTGTAATTTTGGTGATTCTGCATATGAGTTTAATGCTCTTATATTTGTATTTAAGGAGCCCTGATGGTGCAAACGGTTAAGCGCTCAGCTGCTAACTGAAATGTTGGTGGCTCAGACCCACCCAGAGGCTCTGTGGGAGAAAGGCCTGGCAATCTGCTGCTGTAAAGACTGCAGCCAAGAAAACCATATGGGGCAGGTCTACTCTGTCACATGAGTCACTATGAGTTGAAACTGACTCAGTGGCACCTAACAAGAACAGTATTTATATTTAAAATTGGCAAAATGGTAAAATTCCTGCTAATAATTTAAAATTTTAATTTGTCTTTACTTAGAATGGCATTAAATAGCAAGTAAAAAAACTATGACAAGTCAACAGAGAGACTTCAGATGAAAGGGGAGAGCTTTATATGTTAATACCTTTCTATACACCTTTATCTTCCTTCTTGAACCAGGGGCTGGCATTTTCATTTTGCAATAGGCCCGGCAAATTATGTAGTTGGCCCTGCGTACTCAACAGCATCCTTTAAGATACAACTCAAACCCATTTGAGAGTCTTTTCTGGCCTTTCCAGTCTGAACTGCTGTGGTCAAACATGGAGGCTCTTGACTCAGACTGCTCTGATGCCCATTGACACAAATGTCCATACAGCCATCTCTCACCGTCTTTGCAACTGAAGAGGCTGTTGCCCAGAAACTGACCATTGATAACAAGGCTTCACTGAAGCTTTGGGAGAAACTACAGGTCAAGGGCTTGGCAGAGAACTGCTGTTTCCCCAAGCCCTGGCGGACCACAGTAAGGCACTTCTGTCACTGCCTCTTCTCTTGCTCCCTTCCCCTCCTCCTCTTCTGCAGGAGTGTGGACAATAATGCAAAGACACCTGTCACAAAGGTGATTTCATGTCCTCTTAAATTCAGCCAACTGACTTGGCAGCAGCCTCCACACCACCCACCCGGAGCTTGGCAAAGGCCAGGATTTCTGCCTGTGCCCCAGCCTTGGGCAAAGACATCAAAATTGCTCTCTGCAAGGGTTGGCTCATTCCAGAAAGAAGAGGGCCAAAGGACCCTCAACAGGATCATGGGGTGGCTGCAGCCCCAAGCTACTATTTCAATTACAGGCTGTGATGGAAACCTGGTCCTCCAGGTGTTTCTCCTTTTCACAGGTTGGCTGTCTCTTTGTTTCCGAATGGTTTCTGTGACCCACCTCATGTACATCCCTAGGGGCTACATAAATACCCAGGACAAGAAAGAGCTGACCCCATGGAGTAGCTCACCTGCTGCCCAGAGTTTGGCCCAAATGGGCATGTCCCCAACTCTTTCCAGAAGTAAAGTGGCCCAAGGAACTTAGATAATTACAATCCCTTCAGACAACGTGGCCTGCTGGACAAATAAGCCAAGTGTTTCAAGGGGTTTGTCCTCGAGTGAAAGCCAGCTAAAGTCAACCAACAAAGTTTCAAGAGCAAACACACAGGGAAAATGCAACAGCCTCTGATGCAGAGAAGTCGACCTAGCACAGCTCCTGGTGCCATATGCCAAGTTAGATCTGAAATGATAGTGTCATTTCGGAGCCTTTGTGTTAAAAGCCCTTCCATCAACTCTGCAAACTTACCTTCCTGCTGGGAGCAGCCATTATTAACTCAGCGGATAGGTGCTTTGTCAGATTTGAAGGAAAACAAATCTGCTCCAGTGAAGAGAATAAACAGCCCCGAATGTTCAGCCTGGGAAGCGTTAGCGTTGACGCAGCATAATTACCGTTCATTTTGTGTAATGATACTATCACATTTACTTTGTTCCCCAATTCCAAAAGTACAAGATACCTCTTGACTGGATGGTCGGGATCTTAAGAAACTTCATTAACCAAAGGGCATTTGCTCTTGCCACAAGGGAGTTATTTGCATTTTATGCAGAACCCATTGTGTGCACTTGGAGATAGGTTTTATTTCAGAAGTCTTCATCTAAAACAAAAAATGAGGCAAACTGCCTCTTCTCTAACATAATGCCTGTTCTCAACTCTCTGGATATTTAAAACCTCACAAAGTACCTCAGCAAGCTGCCACCAACAGATCTATTTCTTTTATGAACACAACTGTTGATTTCCACAAAGACCTCCAGCATTTTATGACGAGAAACAAAGGGTAACAACGTGTGTAACCTCTTAGATCCTTTTGTCCTTTGTTGGGTGTTTATTAAAACTAGGCTTCATATAGTAAGAAATTAATTGTAGTCTGCTTCAAATATGAAAATACCATGAGGGATGCTGGTCGCAACCACAGTATCCACATCCAGTTTTACAACTTAACTCTTCCTGTTTTATTTTTTTGGAAAGTTTTCAAAACTATCTAGAAAAGTTTAAGGTAACTTATCCACAGAAACAGATAAGGGGACGCATGCATGGAATAACAGTAAGATTCTAATGAAAGCACAGGATAAAAGTCAAGGAAAAAAATACCAGAAGAATCCCCTAGAACTACCAAATAATATTTAAAGGGAATCAATTGTTCTTTCCCTACTTGGGACATTTGAATTGGACTAGGTAAACCCATAAAGGGAATACTTTGGGTGTCACAGGAAGAATGAGGTAAACTTTGCTATTTCTAATTTCTACAAAGACAGAATCATATTGCATTGACTTGACTGTCTTCTGTTGTTGTTGATAAAAAGGAAGTTGGGGGGTGTGGGCAACAAAAACTGCTTGTATTTCTTTAGATTATTCTTTTCTGGGGATAGATGAGTCAAAACTACATTTCACATTGACTGCTAAATTGATTGGCAGACAGGAATGGCTAAACTACTCCCAAGCTGGGCCAAGTCCATACTGGTGAACAACATGGAAGTTTCCACATCTCATTACTAATCCCTGGCTATTCAGGTTTCAGAATTGAAGTCTTCTGCATTAAGAAGATAGTGACTTAGTTTAATTGCCCACTGTGGGAATTGCTGGTAGGATAACAGAACTGTATGTTTTGTCCAATAAACACACAGGGCTACTTTATGTGAATATACAGGGTGAAAGGTAGCCAGAAAGCCAGTTAGCAGACAAAAAGAAAAAAAATAAAATAAAAACCACCCTTCATATAACCATCCCTCATATTTAGAACTTGAAAATTCAGGCCATGTGGTTTGGAAATGGCCCTCTAGTCTCCTCTCTGGCCCTCCTCCCCTCCCGCCCCAACCCCATCCCTAGCCCTAGACTCTCAACTTGGTTCATCATAATCACTTGGCCAGTTCAGGTTTTAATATTTATTTTGCTCATGCTTGAATTTTTCCTTCAATTTACAAAAACCAAAGTTCCAGGTTTATGAAGCACGTTACTTTAACTCTTCCGACCATCACCTCCCCCAGTCAAACAAACATGCTCTTGCTCCATTTAACTAAAAAAATGGAAAAAAGTAACACATAGTGCTCTCTAGTTTCTGACAATTAACCATACATCTTTAAAGAGGCTGAAAGAGACATTGTTCGGTTGAGAAGGACAATGAATGACCTCCGAATAGCGTGAGGCCGTGGCAATGGACTGCATCCTCCCATAACCTTCACCCCTACTCCCAATAGAATGAATGAATTCCTCCTTGGGGGGCTCCACTCTACCCAAAGCATAGTCTATTATTTTACTATCACTTCCACTACACTCTGAGATCCTTGAAGGTAGGACCTGGTCTGACTCATCTTGGTATCTTCGGAATTTGTTGTTCTTGTTAGATGCTGTTGAGTCGGCTCCAACTCATGCTAAACTTATATATAACAGAAACATTTCCTGGTTCTACACCATCTTCGTGATCATTGGTACGTTCGAGTCCATTGCTGTGGCTACTGTGTCAATCCATCTCACTGAGAATTTTCCTTGTTTTCGCTGACCTTCTACTTTACAAAACATGATGTTCTTTTCTAGTGATTGGTCTTTCCTGATGACATGTCCAAAGTCAGTCTAAGTCTCCCCATCCTTGCTTTTAAGGAGCATTTTCGTTGTAGTTATTCTAAGACTGATTTGTTTGTTCTTCTGGTAGTCTATAGTATATTCAATATTCTTTGCCAACACCACAGCTCAAATGTATCAGTTCTTCTGTCTTCCTTTGTCATTGTCCAACCTTCCCATGCATATGAGATGATTGAAAAGATCATGGCTTGGGTCAGGCGCACCTTAGTCATCAAAGTGACATCTTTGCTTTTGAAAACTTTAAACAGGTCTTTTGCAGCAGATTTGCCCAATGCAATCTGTCTTCTGATTTCTTGACTGCTGATTCCATGGACGTTGATTATTGATCCAAGTACAAAGAAATCATTGACAACTTCAATTTTTCCTACGTTTATCATTGTTGTTTACCAGTCCCGTTGTGAGGATTTTCATTTTCTTCATGTTGAGGTGTAATCCATACTAAAGGCTGTAGGTTTTGACCGGCAAGGATGTGTCAACTGCATATCTCAGGTTGTAACTAAGTCTTCTTCCAAACTTTATGCTGTGTTCTTCTTCATACAGTTCAGCTTCTCAGATTATTTGCTCAGCATACAGATTGAATAAGTAAGGAGGAAGGATAGAACCCTGCAGCACACCTTTTTCAATTCTGAACCATGCAGTATCCTCTTGTTCTGTTCAAATGACTACCTCTTGATCCCTGTACAGGTTCCATATGGGTATGTTCTAGAATTTCTAGTCTTTGTAATGTTATCCATAATTTGTTATGATCCACACAGTTGAATGCCTTTGTGTTGTTGATATAAAACAGGTAAACATCTTTCTGGTATTCTCTGCTTTCAGCCAAGATTCATCTGAAATCAGCAATGATATCCTTCATTCCACATCCTCTTCTAATTTTAGCTTGAACTCTGGTAGTTCTCTATTGATGCGTGGGTGCAGTCATTTTTGAATCATCATCAGAATTTTGCTAGCATGTGATATTAATGATATTGTTTGATAATTTCTATATTCTATTTGGTCACCTTTCTTGGGATGGGCATGGATATGGATCTCTTCCAGTCGTTTGACCAGGTAGCTGTCTTCCAAATTTCCTGACATAAAGGGCTAAGTGCTTCCAGTGTTGCATTTGTTTGTTGAACCGTCTCAATTGGTATTACGTGAATTCCCGGAGTCTTGTTTTTCACCAATGCCTTCAGTGCATCTTGAACTTCTTCCTATAGTACCAGCGTTTCTTGATCAGATGATACCTCTTGAAATGGTTGAACATTGACCAATTCTTTTGGACTTGAATTTTTTCTTCAGTTCTTTCAGCTTGAGAAATGCCAAGTGTGTTCTTCTCTTTTGGTTTTCTAACTTCAAGTCTCTGCGTATTTCATAAAAAGAATTTAGCTTGTCTTCTTGAGCTGCCGTTTGAAATCTTCTGTTCAGCTCTTTTACTTCATCATTTCTTCTGTCTGCTTTAGCTACTCTGTGCTTAGGAGCAAGTTTCAGAGTCTCTTCTGATATCCATTTTGGTCTTTTCCTTCTTTCCTGTCTTTTTAATGACTTTTCACTTTCTTCATGTATGATGCCCTTGATGTCTTCCCACCATTCTTTTGGTCTTCAGTTATTAGTGTTTAGTGCATCAAATCTATGCTTAAGATAGTCTCTAAATTCAGGTGAGATGTGTTCAAGGTCATACTTTGGCCCTTGTGGACTTTTTTTGACTTTCTTCAGATATAATTTGAACTTGCACATGAGCAATATTGATGATCTATTCCATAGTCAGCCCTGGCTTTGTCTTGACTGGTGATACTGAGCTTCTCCATTGTTTCTTTCCTCAGATGTAGTTATTTTGATTCTTATGTATTCCACCTGGTGAGGTGCACATGTATAGTTGTTGTCAATTACATTGCTGAAAAAAATATTTCTGATGAATAGTAATTGGTCTTGCAGAATTCTACCATGGGATCTCTGGCTTCATTTCTATCACCAAGGCTGTATTTTCCAACTATTTATCCTTTTCTTGGTTTTAAACATTTCCATTCCAGTCACAAGCAATTATCAGTGCATCTTGATTGCACGTTCAGCTAATTTCAGATACCAGAAGGTTGTAAAAAAAAACAACTTCAATTTCTTCATGTTTGGCATTTGTGGTTGTTGTATAAGAACAAGAGTTGTATTAACTGGTCTTCCTTGCAGGCATATGATATTAGCCTATCACTGACCACGTTGCACTTAAGGATAGATCTCAAAATGTCCTTTTTAACTATGAATGCAATATCATCCCTCTTCAATTTGTTGTTCCAGGCATAGTAGGCCATATGATTTTTGGATTCAAAATGGCTGATACCAGTCATTTCGTCTCACTAACACCTAGAATATTGATCTTCAAGTGTTTCGTTTCATTTTTGACCACTTCTGACACTCCTTGTTTCATACTTCATACATTCCACGTTCCAATTACTAATGGATACTTACACTGCTGTTACGTCTCATTTTGAGTCATGGCACATCAGCAAATGAAGGTCCTGAAGGCTTTACTCCAACCAAGTGATTAAGGCTGACTCTACTTTGATGTGGCAGCTCTTCCCCAGTCACACCTTGAATGCCTTCCAAGCTGAGAGGTTCATTTTCCAACACTATATTGGACAATCCGTAGGGTTTTCATTGGCTAATTTTCCAGAACTAGATTGCAAGACCTTTCTTCCTAGTTTGTCTTAGTCTGGAAGCTCCACTGAAACCCTGCTGGTATTTGAAACACTGATGGGATGGCTTCTAGCATCACAGCACCATGCAAGCCACCATACTGCAATGAACTGACAGACAGATGGTGGCTTCAGCATTTGGTGATGCTCAATCAATGTTGGGTGGATGGGTGGGTGGGTGGATGGATGGATGGATGGATGGATGGATGGATGGATGGATGGATGGATGGATGGATGGATGGATGGATGGATGGATGGATGGACGTGGCCAAGGATAGTTTTTAAAGAAGAACATGACCAAACAACCAGGCTGACCAGGTCTAGTTCTAAAGATGCTGAGTGGGGAGGCCATGTCAGGGACAGGTGAGGTAAACTGAGGTAGGGGTGGGGGATCAAAGATGTAGGCTTTGCATAGATTAAGTGCCACAATAGAGCCAAGAGAACTCAGGCTTTAGAGTCTGAAGATATGGGTGGAAACACTGCTTCTGACCAATCACAGGATGTGGAGACCTCAATTCCTGTGAAGATCAGCTTCTTTTGCATGAGGGAGATTGCTCTGTGAGGCTTAACTAACTCACAGGACAGTTGTCAAGATTAAGTGCAATCTTATGTTTTGCAAGGATTTTCTATATTTTAGTCCAGTGATATATAAATAGAGTCACCTTATGTTGTATTATTCAAACCAGAACACTTTTGAGAGTAAAAGGGGATGCTATCAGGAATTATGTCAGAACAATACCTATAAACCTTCCTGGGCAAACTTGGCTGTATGGTCACTGTATTCTGTAGTTCTCTCTCTCTAAAACTATATCTACAGCTATATGTATATGTTTATATCAGTATCTTATGAGTTTCTGGCTGGCACGAACAGTTAAGCTCTAGGCTAGCAACAAAAAAGCTGGTGGTTTGAACCCACTCAGAAGTACCTCAGTAGAAAGGCCTGGTGATCTGCTTCTGAAAGGTCACAGCCAAGAAAATCCTATGGAGTGCAGTTCTACTCCAACACACACACATGGGGTCTCCATGAGTTGGAATCAACTTGACAGCAACTTTTTTTTTTAATATCAATATCTATGTCTATAAAAACCAAACCAAACCCAATGCCGTCGAGTCGATTCCGACTCATAGCGACCCTATAGGACAGAGTAGAGGTGCCCCATATGGTTTCCAAGGAGCACCTGGTGGATTCGAACTGCTGACCCTTTGGTTAGCAGCCATAGCACTTAACCACTACGCCACCAGGGTTTCCATCTATGTCTATAAAAAAAAAAATTTTTTTTATAGCTATATCTAATTTATATTTCTGCTTATGTCTACTTCTCCACCTACATGTCCACCTATTCTTTATTGATACTGGTGCTATTACAATCATCTCAGACTCCTACTTTCTCTCTTTCTCCTCATTTCTCTTTCCATCCAGTTCTCCCCCTCTTATCCATTTCTCCCAGAACAATCCTTTTCTGAGAATCTGTCTTGTCCTTGCAGTTTCCCTCTTCACCTCTGTCTCTCACCCTTCCTCTACTCTGTTCTCTCTCTTAACCAGTAACAATATGGAAACGAGACATTTTTATTTGTATCCGCCATTTTTCTTAAATAATATTCTCTGTTCCTTAAAAGGCTGTATTTTGTATTTTTCTAAGAATACCAGCAAAAGTGGTATGCACCTTTCTTAATGGTGAATCTGGTATAGTTGAACAAGCAATGGATTAGGATTGGGTACACATGTGTGACTTAGGGAAAGCCACTTGATCAGTCTGAGTCTCAGTTTTCTTATCTGGAAAATGGGGATAATCATTCCAGCCTGGAAGCCAAATAAGTGAAGTCACTTCATTTTTGTTTCAGAGCAGCAAGTGTGGCTGTGCATTAGAATCACCTGGGGTGCTTTTGAAACTTCCTATTCCCAGGCCCCACCTCAGACCCAGGCATCAGTCATGGTTATTCCTCTTGTTAGTCCAATGTGCAACCAAGGTAGAGAACCACTAGTTTGGAGACTGTACAGTATTATTTGAATGTACACTAAGGTGTGTGCATTGATATCATTGATTTTCTTAACCTTATGGATCAGTGACTCTTTATAGAGAACAGGTTAACCAGCTGTACCCTAAATAATTGAGTGGGGGAAGGGGAAGATGAAATTTTAACATACTTTGAACTATGCTGGGCTCTGTTCTGAAAGACTCATGATGATAGAATTCTCTCATCATCTAGCTATTAGACTGTAACGTGGACCATGTGAAGCCCGGTTCCTCCCCTAGCTTTGCCCATCACTCAGAACTGGTTCTGCCTCCATCAAAAACAATTGTTTGATATAGCATCTTTTCATTCCTAATGACAAGATAAACCAAACCCAAAAGACTTCTTTCAAAGAGAATACGTAAAAGAGTGAAAAATTAAACACAAAGGTGTTAATTACTAACCACAGATTAATATTCAAATGATCCTTTGAACTTCTACAACTAATGAGTACAGATATATCCCAGACTGCAAACTCCAACTCCCCGGAAACTCTGGTAAACAGAGTATCTCAGTGTAATGGACATTGCTCAGTAGGTAAGAAAAAAAAAATTGGAATGATTCTCATTATTTATAAAACTCATTAATGATAAAGAGAGAACAATCAATTTTCAGAAGGAGTACAGTTCTTGACATCTTAAAACAGCATCTGTGTGAGGACTGTGAAAGCCTACTTTTCAAGTACAAAAAATAAAAACAACAGAATTGGAAAAGTGACAAATTGGTGATTTGGCTTTAAAACTTTGCTATTTAGCAATCAGTGCAGGTTTCTCTATGAAGTTGCTGGTTTGCTCTTACACGTTTTAACAGCTAGCATTGGGTCAGTGAAAATGTTCAATTGACACCCAATCTGGCCCTTAAAAATGTCAATGACTCGAATGGAAATGCATGCAGATAGCCAGCTGGGGTTCCTGGTACCTCTAACCAGTCTGCCTTGATTTGGGTTTCTACTTATTGATTGAATGGCCTGGACCTTACGCCAATCCAAATCCAACCAAGGGAAATGAGAAATCCATTTTAACCTCAGAAGTCCACCTTCATAATGTCATTATCCATGTCTTTTACAAATGACATTCTTTGGTAGAAATTTTTATCATTTGGAGTCAAAGCATCAAGGTCACCTCAACTTGGTCCATGACATAAATCTATAACCATGTTCAAGACAGATGCACAATATAATGTCAAAATATTATCTTTCGAGTAGCATAAGGGACTTGGGCCAACTGTATGAAATTAATGTTTCAAAATATGGGGTGTAAGCAAAATGGTTGGTCTTTCTTCCAGCCTGAGCTTTCTGGAAGATTCTGCTCCCACTGTCATTTGTATTGTAGTTTCTCTGTGTACAAGTTTGGGGAAGCCTCAAAGAGACAAAGGGCCACTTCCCACAGACTCCCCAGGATGAGACATCTTCAAGGGCAGCTTGGATCTTCTGGGCATGGACCTAGGAGGCAAGACCCTCAGCAACACACTGTCTTTAGAAGAAGGGGCCCTCTCCCCTCTGTAGCAATTAGGGTAGGAGGAGAAATTTGGCCTTTAGAGGCTGGGAACTGCCACATGCTCATGTATATTTTTGCCCTGACTACTTAACCAGCCATCCTAACTGGATTTGGTCCAAAAGACCAAATCCCAAGAAATCAATCTTGGCAGATACTGCTATTTTTATAAAAAGAATCTGCCACCTCATGATGAGCCTCCGTTCACTAATCAGCCCTTGGTCAGGTTGGCTGGAGCCTGGTGGTTGTCAAAGATCTTTTCCCCTGGCCTCCAATCAGGGCTCAGTTTTATTGGGCTAGAGTTAACCATGCTTATTGATTTCAAATCTATTTCACTAATTTCTCCTCATTAAGAATGTTTCAGTTAGGTTGGAGGAGAAAGCAGGGTGGACCCTGGCCATTTTGAGAATGACAGTACAAGTGCTTTCCTCACACAACTGCAAAACCACCGCACCACAACAATCCAAAGCCTTAGCCACTGTTAGGGTGAGAAACTGCAAGACACATAATGCAGAAATCCTTTTAGCGGATTTGTCTAGTTACAGGTAAGCCAGTAACAGCTCCTGTCTTGATTATTTCTAGAAAACTTTCTAAATGATGCTCCTCCATCTTGAATTTTAGCTATTAGCCACAGTACAATGAATTTAACTGGCCTGCTATTTAACGGGCACTTTTGCTATGGGCCAGGATTACTGTGCCACCCAGTGACTTGTCACTCAAAGATGGAGCCTGCCCAGGAACAAGGGGAATGGGAAGCAATGCCACATCACACGATACAGAAGGTGTAGGAGGTCAAGACGCTTCAGTTAACGGCCTCGAAAGGCCTGCGAGTCCCTAATTTAGGTATGTTCGTTCTCCTAAGAGTCAAGGGTCAAAACATAGAGAGGTCCATATAGTCAAGGGTTTATGGTTCATGCCATCTGTTCAACCTACCTGATGAAGCAGTCTCGCCCATCTCGGCTTGCCGTCATCTCCCATCCATAGGGCGGCACCTGGTTCAAGGCCCAGGTTCCTGAGGGAGGTGGCCAGCCTGAAGACTTCGTCCTGTGGCTGGAAAAAAAAAAAAAAGCATCATTACATCTGACTCTCGAACATTTCCCCGAGATAAACTCCAGAAGGGGCACACGACTTGCTCCTCTAAATTGTGGACTGTATCCTCAACTGCTTAAATAAACAACTGCAAAGAATGCTTGTCAAGAATTTTCTAGAGGGCTGCCTTTCCAAGAACAAGGGGAAAGGGGAAATGACTCCATATTACAATTATAAAGATTATGTTAGGTAACTGCTAGGCATTTTCCTACATACCCCTCGCTTACTTTTCCACAAAAGCCCTATGAGGTAAGTACCCTTATTCCATTTTACTGATGAGGCAATAATGAATGGCGCAGTAAGATAAACAACTTTCCTGAAGACACACAAGGTGATTTTGAACAAAAGCTCTGCACACCTTCCATTATACTAGGCATTCCTGAGACCAGACATCAGGACAGTTTGGGCATATAAATAGATTTTACACCACAGTATAAATACACATATGAAAATAAATGCTGTGTTTATCGATTAGAAGCAAATAACCCAGAGCCTCAGTTTCCTGGATTCCTTGGACCCAAATACAAAGTTTAGGACCAGTATTAACCACATCCAGTTGGGTGAGTCACGAAAGCTTAGATGAACCTCCATTTTAAGTTGTAACGAAATTTCACATACCCGCTTTTACAGTTCTCAGTCCATATTTTAAGTTTGACTCGTCAGCAAAGTGAAAGGGTAGGTTAAGGGGAATTTTCTAGAAGGATCCCTTTCCAAGAACAAAGGGAAAGGCCCACGTCACAAGCAGCCGGGACAGGAACTGTTGCACAGTGACAGTCCATAACCAGAGGCCTGATCCCAGCTTCTGGAACCTCACCCGGATCCTGGCTACTCTGCCTTGGCGGCAACCTGCAGAAATTCAGCCCTTTCCTCATCAACGCCCAAGACTCCTTCAGAACTCAGCCAGGCTTTTGAAAAGAAATAAGCAATGCCGTTTTAGTGCTGGCCACCGTCATTCATCTTTTGGTCCTTTTGCTCCAGGTGAAGTTACTCTGTAAGAGCCTCTGCAGTTCCAGATCACAGACTGGTAGCAAAGCGGGTGGGGGAGAGCAGCAATGACATTTTCAGGGACTGACAGTCTGAGTTTCAATGGCATACCTGGGAGCCCTTTACAGTGAGAAAGAAGTGCGCACTCTGGTCAGATGAGCACAAAGCAGGTGCTCTTCCTAGGGATTGAGGCAGACGTTGGTCAGGTGACCGGCTAGTGTGTGCCACAGGGGCCGAATTTCAGCTCTGTGTGCCCCCTTGGCCGGGCACTCTTGTGCCAGGTGCAGCCTGCAAGACCCACACAACTGTACACGGCAGCTCTCACACAGCCTGTTGTCCTCCCACAACAAACATCCAAATCAGGGTTCAACCTTTCTCTGAGGAGAGGAGACTTTTAATTCCCCCGGACGTAGGCACTCTGCCCCCAGCACACACTTCTCAGGTGAAACAAGCCTGTTTCCTGTAAGGTTTTTTGCAGAGGAACTGTTTTGCATCATTTTAACCAATGCCGTTGCTTTGCTTTCATTTCCTTTCAGTTTTCCCACGCCCTTCCATAATGCATGGTCAGCAAAAGTGCTCACAACTCTAATGCAGGTTTGCCAAATTTAGGATGCCACCATAGGAGTATTTCTTGCCCTTTGACTATTGAAAGAAAAGACATGGCTACATGTTTTGTTCCTTTTCTTGGCACAAAAGTCAGCAGTGGCAATGTTCTCGGGTGGTTTTAAATAAATATGTGCTACTTCCCTACAGCAAGAGAATACAAGAATTTGCCACCCTGAGGTACTCCAGGAAACCACCAATCTCTCAACACTAGGAAAGAATGCCTTTGGAATGATTTCTGAGGTGGTACCAAGAAAACAAGTTCTTAGGTGTACGAACACAGTACATCTCGATATTAAAACATTTCCCAAAAGAACACTACAACAAGAGGCAACACAAAGAATATTCTTGTAACTGAAAGGAGGCCTAGGTGAGAATGTGACAATTGATTCTAGACTACTAAATTATGTCCTGTATCAAGACATTAATCTTTACCAAAACCAAAAAACCAACCCCGTTGCCGTTGAGTTGATTTCGACTCATAGCGATCGTACAGAACAGAACAGAACTGCCCATAGGGTTCCCAAGGCTGTAATCTTTATGAGTTAGCCTTTTACTACAAGGACAAGGGTGCACCTGACCTAAGCCATGGCATTTTCAATCACCTTATGTGCATGCAAAAGCTGGACAATGAATAAGGAAGACTGAAGAATTGATGCATTTGAATTACGGTGCTGGTGAAGAATATTGAACTGCCAGAAAAAAAAAAAAAGAACCAACAAATCTGTCTTAGAAGAAGTACAGACAGAATGCTCCTTAGAAGCAAGGATGGTAAGACTTTGTCTCACATACTTTGGACATGTTATTAGGATGGACCAGTCCCTGGAGAAAGACATATGCTTCGTAAAGTAGAGGGTCAGTGAAAAAGAGGAAGACTTTCAACGAGATGGATTGACACAGTGGCTGCAACAATGGGCTCAAGCATAATGACAATTGTGAGGATGGTGCAAGACCAGGCAGTGTTTCCTTCTGTTGTACATAGGGTCGCTATGAGTCAGAACTGACTCGACAACATCTAACAACAACTTGCTCTGATTTTCTTCAGTTTCAGCTTGAACTTGCATAAGAACAACTGATGGTCTGTTCCACAGTCGGCCCCTGGCCTTGTTCTGACTGATGATATTGAGCTTTTCCATCGTCTCTTTCCACAGATGTAGTCAGTTTGATTCCTGTGTGTTCCATCTGGCGAGGTCCGTGTGCATAGTCGCCGTTTATGTTGGTGAAAGAAGGTATTTGCAATGAAGAAGTCGTTGGTCTTGCAAAATTCTATCATTCGATCTCCATCATTGTTTCTACCACCAAGGCCATATTTTCCAACTACTGATCCTTCTTCTTTGTTTCCAACTTTCACATTCCAACCACCGGTAATTATCAATGCATCCCAAATGCATGTTTGATCAATTTCAGATTGCAGTAGCTGATAAAAATCGTCTACTTCTTTATCTTTGGCCTTAGTAGTTGGTGCGTAAATTTGAATAATAGTCGTATTAACTGTTCTTCCTTGTAGGCGTATGGATATTACCCTATCGCTGACAGCGTTGTACTTCAGGATAGATTCTGAAATGTTCTTTTGACAATGAATGCAACACCATTCCCCTTCAAGTTGTCATTCCTGGCATAGTAGAGTATATGACTGTCTGATTCAAAATGGCCAATACCAGTCCATTTCAGCTCACCAATGCCTAGGATATCGATGTTTATGTGTTCCATTTCATTTTTGATGATTTCCAATTTTCCTAGATTCATACTTTGTACATTCCAAGTTCCGATTATTAATGGATGTTTGTGGCTGTTTCTTCTCATTCTGAGTCGTGCCACATCAGTGAATGAAGGTCCCAAAAGCTTTACTCCATCCACTTCCTTAAAGTCGACTCTACTTTGAGGAGGTAGCTCTTCCCCAGTCATCTTTTGAGTGCCTTCCAACATGGGGGGCTCATCTTCCAGCACTATATCAGACAATGTTCTGCTGCTCTTCATAAGGTTTTCACTGGCTAATGCTTTTCAGAAGTAGACTGCCGGGTCCTTCTTCCTAGTCTGTCTTAGTCTGGAAGCTCAGCTGAAACCTGTCCTCCACGGGTGACCCTACTGGTATCTGAATACTGGTGGCACAGCTTCCAGCCTCACAGCAACACGCAAGCCCCCACAGTACTACAAACTGACAGAGCTCCAACGGAATGTGGAAACTATACAACAATATCATTAATATCACACACAAGCAAAATTTTGCTGAAGATGATTCAAAAATGGCTGCAGCAGTATATCGAGAGGGAACTGCTAGAATTCAGGCCAGTTTCAGAAGAAGACGTGGAACCAGGGATGTCATTGCTGATGTCAGATAGATCCTGGCTGAAAGCAGAGAATACCAGAAGGACATTTACCTGTGTTTTATTGACTATGCAAAGGCATTTGACTGTGTGGATCATAACAAATTATGGATAACATTGCAAAGAATGGGAATTCCAGAACACTTAATTGTGCTCATGAGGAACCTTTACATAGATCAAGAGGCAGCTCTTCGGACAGAACAAGGGGATACTGTGTGGTTTAAAGTCAGGAAATGTGTGTGTCAGGGTTGTATCCTTTCACCATACTTATTCAATCTGTATTTTGAGCAAATAATCCAAAAAGCTGGACTATATGAAGAAGAACGGGGCATCAGGATTGGAGCAGGACTCATTAACGACCTGGGTTATGCACATGACACAACCTTGATTGCTGAAAGTGAAAAGGACTTGAAGCACTTACTGATGAAGATCAAAGACCACAGCCTTCAGTATGGATTGCACCTCAACATAAAAAAAAATCCTCACAACTGGACCAATGAGCAACATCATGATAAACGGAGAAAAGATTGACGTTGTCAAGGATTTCATTTTACTTGGATCCACAATCAACACCCGTGGAAGCAGCAGTCAAGAAATCAAAAGACGTATTGCATTGGGTAAATCTGCTGCAAAGGACCTCCTTAAAGTGTTGACGAGCAAAGATGTCAGCCTGAAGACTAAGGTGTGCCTGACCCAAGCCATGGTATTTTCAATCACATTATATGCATGTGAAAGCTGGACAATGAATAAGGAAGACCGAAGAAGAACTGATGCCTTTGAATTGTGGTGTGGGCGAAGAATGTTGAATATACCATGGACTGCCAAAAGAACGAACAGGTCTGTCTTAGAAGAAGTACAGCCAGAATGCTCCTTAGAAGGAAGGATGGCGAGACTGCATCTTACATACTTTGGACATGTTGTCAGGAGGGATCAGTCCCTGGAGAGGGACATAACGCTTGGCAAAGTACAGGGTCAGTGGAAAAGAGGAAGACCCTCAACGAGGTAGACTGACATAGTGGCTGCAACAATGAGCTCAAATATAACAATGATTGTAAGGATGGTGCTGGACCGGGCAGTGTTTCGTTCAGTTGTGCTCACAGTTGCTGTGAGTCAGAACCGACTTGATGGCACCTAACAATAACAACAATCTACAGAAGCAGACTACCACATCTTTCTTCTGTGGAGCAGCTGGTGGGTTGGAACTGCCAACCTTTCAGTTAGCAGCCAAGCACTTTACCGGAGGGGGCTATTTTATTAAAAACAAACCTTCTTTCTTTTTTTTTTTTCTCCCTCCGCCAAGTCTTAATCACTAAAGGAAAAAAAAAAAAAAAAAAAAAGGAAAGGCACAGGCTGCCTAATATAATTTCTATGTAAAATACAGCATTGTAATAACAAGCTGGGGGGGAAGCCTGCATTTTATTACAAACCACATTCTATCCTGTACAGCATGTTCAGGAAGCAGTGAACAACGGTCCACCAAGATGTTTTCAAATAAGGTCTTTTTGCCATAAAACACCAAATAGAGTGCAAGTACTGGAAAAATCCACAAACGCTAACTGAGTTAATCCAGGGCAAGGGGTCTTAGCTGATGTCAAACAAATAACTGAATCATTACAATCTGCCAGGACTACATGTCTGTTTGATAATGTATTGACATAAAATACACGGATCAGAAAGAGCTTAGTAGAATTTAGCAAAATTAAAAGTGCAAGTAGAGAAAAAATACATATCACTCTTTGGAATGTATCTAAACCATAGAGGCTATGGTAATTCAGCGGTGGAATTCTCACCTTCCATGTGGGAGACCCAAGTTTGATCCTCAGCCACTCTACCTCATGTGTTGTAGCCACCACTGATGTGTCAATGGAGGCTTTCATGTTCCTATATTGCTGAATAGGTTTCAGCAGAACTTCCAGACTAATACAAACTCGGAAGAAAGGCCTGGCAATCTACTTCTGAAAACCAGCCAATGAGAACCCTCTGGATTGCAACGGTCCAATCCCCAACCAATCATGGGAATGGCGCCATTTTGTTCCATTGCGCATGGGGTCACCATGATTCGGGGCTGACTCAACGGCAGCTACCAAGAACAACCACAGCAGTCTTGGGAAAAGTCAAGGCCCTGGCTGTAACTGTGGAACGATTTGGGTTCCATGAATATGCAGTGTTATTACTGGAAGTCCAATCCCAAGAATATCCAGCTTTGGAAGCTGGTGGTTTACTCTTTGCTTCCTGAGAAGATGCTCCAGGGACCTCCTTTTCCTGCTTCCGCCTCTGTGGCTTCACCAAACTCTCCACCACTCCCAAGTGCCCCCCATCCCATTGCTGCTGAGAGACACAAGTGCAAAGAGGTGGCCTCTGGCAGAGCAGCAGCCAGCGCATGTAGAAGCAAAGCCTTCTGGCTCTTTTGGTTTAGAGGCCCCCTCTGATGTGGAAATTCTACCCGCTTCCTCAGGATGGACCCAGCACTGCCATGATAACACAGTCTGTGCACAGCTCCTAGTTTTGGGCAACGATGCTGACCCCGCGATCCCATGAGAGATGCATGTCCTTTATTTCCCCCACTTTAGAAAGAGTCCATTCTGAGTTCCTAGACACCTTCCCAGGGGCTGGGGCCTGTTTTTTTTTTTAAAATCCCACCCCCTTTGAATGGAGTCTTACTTTTCTTGTCCAAGGACCTATTAGCCTCTAGATTCTTCTTGAACACCCAAAGACTTTTTGATAAGCAGAACCCTTGCAGTTCTGCTCAGCTGCCCGGTATGGCTGAGAATGATCTCAGCTGACCCCACTGAGATCATTTGCAAGGGCAGCCTCCAGCTTAGGGTTGCCAAATTTTGCAGCTAAAAATAAAGGGTGTCCAGTTTTAAACTTCAATTTCAGATAAATGACAAATATATAGTATAAATCAAAAAACCCAAACCCATTGCTGTCAAGTTGACTCCACCTAAACGTTACATTGTTAAGTGCTGTCGAGTTGATTCCGACTCATAGCTACCCTACAGGACAGAGTAGAACTGCCCCAAGGAGTGGCTGATGAATTTGAATTGCTAACCTTTGGGTTACCAGCTGAACTCTTAACCACTGCACCACCAATATTACATGGGACATACTTATACTGAAAAAGGAAACCCTACTCCAGCCTCCTTAACATATGAACACCCAGACCTGCTGAAAGTATCCAAGAGAAGGGGTTCTCCATGGGGCCAAAACTCCCTAACCCAGGCTCTTCAAGATCTGCCTTCACCTTGGGACCAAACACTACTTCCACTGAGTCCGACACATGAAATTAAGCCCACCAGCTCCCCGACTAGCCTTCAGCCAAACCACAACCTCCCAACTGTGTTGATGAGGGTGTCATAGGATTACCAAACCAAAATCGAACTCGTTGCTGTCGAATTGATTCCGACTCATAGCGACCCTATAGGACAGGGTAGAATTGCCCCATAGGGTTTCCAAGGCTGTAATCTTTATAGAAGCAGACTACCACATCTTTCTCCCAAGGAGCAGCTGGGGGTTTTGAACCGCCAACCTTTCGGTTAACAGCAGAGCACTTAACTACTCTGCAACCAGGGCTCCATCTGTAAAGATTACAGCTTAGGAAACCCTATCGGGCAGTTCTACTCTGTCCTATAGGGTGGGTATGAGTTGACTTGAGGGCATCCATCAACAACAACAATCCATTCTCAGAATGGAAAGAGGGTGAAGATTTGGTCATCTATTCTTTTCTAATCTGCCAAGAGCCAACTAGGAAGGAGCTTAAGCAAGTAATCACACCTTCATAAAGGTCAGTAGTTGAGATCCTTGGATGGTGCAAATCGTTGACGTGCTTGACTGCTAAAAGAAAGGTTGGAAGTTTGAGTCCACCCAGAGGCACCTCAGAAGAAGCACCTGGTGATCTACTTCTGAAAACTCAGCCATCGAAAACCCTCGGGAGCACAGCTCTACTCTGACACCCATGGGGTCGCTGCGAGTTGGAGGTGACTTGACAGCACCTGGTTTGGAAGTTGATGAGTTCAGACCTTCTTCAGGTAGAAGGCAGAGTAAAATAGCAGGAATTTTTCCCGGGAGCCAGCAATCCCAGCTGTTTGACCCCGGGCACAATCCTCACTTCTCAGGGTCGGTTTCTATTCATCTCAAGCGACGCCCTGAGATTCCTTGCAGCTCTGGCGTTCTGTGATTTCTATCTGAGATCACGGCTCTGTGAACCACTTTCAAACACTTAGCTCAGCCTTAAAAATAGCGACCTACATTGGCAGCGCTATTTAAGTCTCTCCAGAAACTCCCAGCATCTGACTGAACTGAACTGGTTTGCAACTTTGTGCTTCGCGCAGCTCTTGTTTGCAGCGGATTGAAACTGTTCTGGACAAAAAGATCTTCATGCTTTGTAGGCTGTGAGGGCGGCTATGAATGCTGCAGGCGATTTGTTGGAAGCAAGTCCTGGCTCCCTCTTGTGTGCATGCCTCTAAGCCCTGGATCAAATCTCGGTGGCGAATCCGCCCTAGGAGAAGGCAGGCTCTCAGAAGGGACCTGCAGGCTTCTGCGGTCGCCGGCGTTTCCCGAGAAACACACCTCAGTATCAGAAAAAGAGACGCCGCATGGAAGAAGGAATGTGAGGTCAGGCTCTAAAGTCTCGAGGCAGGCAGGTCTAAATTATGTCACTCACTAGCTTTGTGACTCTGGATTACCTAAATTTAATGACCTAAACTCTTCCTACTGGATTTTCGTTACCTGCAAAATAGAATTTCTTTAGCTCAGTGGTACTCAAACGGGTGGGGGGGCAGATCTTGCCCTTCTGGGGACATTTGGCTACGTCTGGAGACATTCTGGTTGGTATGATGAGGGAGGGTGCTACTGGCATTGAGTGGGTAGAGGTTGGGGATGCTGCTCAATACCCTACAATGAATAAGACCAAACCCAAAACTTGTTGCCATTGAGTTGATTCTGACCCATAGCAACCCTATAGGACAGGGAAGAACTGCCCCATAGGGTTTCCAAAGCTGTAAATCTTTACGGAAGCAGACTGCCACATCTTTCTCCTGTGGAGGGGCTGGTGGGTTCGAACTGCGGATCTTTCGGTTAGCAGCCAAGTGCTTAACCACTGCACCACTAGGGTTTCTCATGCACAGGATAGTCACCCCCAAAAGGAATGATCCTACCCAAATGTCAATAGTGCCGAGGTTGAGAAACCCTGCTTAGCTCACAGGGTTGTTGTAAAAAATAAACAAGATGATGAAGATATAATTCTCAGCACAGTATCTGACATATAATAGGTGGTCACTAAACTTTAGTTGAAAAAACAGTATCATGTCTATTTCAGATATAGAAAATCATAAGCCACATATATCCAGTTATTCATCTCTGACTGGGTAACATTTCCTTCTGTTACCCATAAAGTTGCCATGAGTAGGAGCCAACTCAATGGCAACTAACAACAACAATATAAATTAAAAAAAAAAAAGTGACTCAGAATTTGATCATCCTATCTCCACATCTCTTTGGACTCACAAAGATTGTTTTCAGAATAATCCAAGGCAGTATAGTGTTATAGAAAGTGTTGCACAATGGAAAACATTTTCTCATTCACTTTGCTGTAAATGATGGTTGGGTTACGAAACCCTCAAGCCTACAGAGCTCCCAACGTGGCTGCAAAAAGGCTTTTATATTGGCAAGCCCATAATATTCAAGGTCTCTGGCTGGGACTAGAGGGACCCTGGAGGTCATCGTCCCTGGACCCTCTGTTAGCCCAAGACTGGAACCATTCCTGAAGCCAACTCTTCAGACAGGGATTGGGCTGGACTATAAGATAGAAAATGATGCTGGTGAGGAGTGAGATTCTCGGCTCAAGTAGATACAAGAGACTATGTGGGCAGCTCCTGTCTGGAGGAGAGATGAGAAGGCAGAGGGGGACAGAAGCTGACTGAATGGACACGGGGAATACAGGGTGGAGAGAAGGAGTGTGCTAACTCATTAGAGGGAGAGCAACTAGGAGTATGTAGCAAGGTGTATAGAAATTTTTGTATGAGAGACTGAGTTGACTTTGTAAACTTTCACTTAAAGCACAATTAAAACAATTTTCAAGGTCTCTTCTGGGTTGACATGAAATGTGGTTTGAGGTAGAAGAAGCAGAGGGGGGCGAGGAAAATAAGCAACAAAAAGATGGTTCTCGGTGAGTTTAAAAAGCTCCAAGTTTTTGTGGCTGCCATGTTTGTTTAGTGCCCAGCTTGGTGTGCCCCACCGGGGCTGGAAGGGGTCCTTGGCTTGACGCCAATGGAGGCTTGTCCTGCAGAGTTTCTTGTCTCCATAGATCAGTGAAGAGCTGACTGACCAAGTCTTTGGTTCCAGTTAATTGTGTTGTTTACAGACATTTCTTGAATTAGGCCACTGTTTTCTTCCGTCGCAGTCCATAATTCTGTCCATTAAATCAGGCTTCAGAAGAGTAGTCACAGTACTTTGAACTCATACAAGAGGCAATGCGAGAGTTTTCCATCCTACCGGCCCTTATTAGCAGGTTTGGTGCCGGTGCACACAAAGAAAGCCGTCCTGATGAGGTGAAAACAACATCAAAGCAATATAGACAGAATGAAGCATCATCTGAACGACTATTTTTAAGACGTCACTTCTGTTATGACAAGGAGGACAAGAAAATACAGTGGAGGGGGAAAGGAGGCAGTTAAAAACTACTTTAAATATTAATGCCAAGCCTCATGGAAGCAGAAACTCAAAAATATATTCATTACAAAATCATTTTAGTCAAGCAGAAATGTATTATTAATGAAGAGTTTAACTATGTTAAAAGACATTTGAATGTATATCTTAGCAACCAAACGTAGACATTTTTCTGATTATTTCCATATGCTTCAGGACATGATTTGCCACCCTACAGAATAAAACTAACTGTGCGATTATATATCCATGCATTTCAGTACAACTTCTCACCAGCCTGCAAAATTATTTATGTTTCCTAAAAGGTATTTGGGAGGATTACCAGAATTAAACCCAGGCTAACTGGTTCTCCTACCAAAAGTTTGCACACACAAACTTAAAAAAAAACCAAAAGTTTGCACACACAAACTTAGTCCTCCAAAAATTCAGCCTCCGTATGTGAGAAATTCTGGGACAATGTGAGATGTCCTAATTGCCTGAGGCCACATACCTAGAGTCCCCAAACTTCACATCTAGAGGTAGCCATTAAAGTCGGCTGCAGCCCTTCCTTGGATTAGACTTTTGACTTTGGCAAAGTACTAGCTCACGGACTTCTCCAACACTGTGATTCTGGAAGGAGTTCCTGGCTGCTGCAAATGGTTAACATGTTCAGTGCTAACCCAAAGGTTGGAGGTTCAAATACACTCATAGGCAAACTGGAAGAAAGGCCTGGCAATCTACTTTTAAAAAATCAGCCCTTGAAAACCCTATGAAGCACAGTTCTATTCTGACACACATGGGGTCACCATGAGTCAGTGTCAACTAGATGGTAACTGGTAATTCTGGAAGGACAATTAAAACACATGCAGAATGGCCAGGTTGGCCAAGGTTGCCCAGACAGTTGTTACAGCGCTAAATGTGGGAACAGTCAGCCGATTGAGACTCATTTCACTAGAATACTGATATATCTGCTCATGGGTTCATAGTTGTACCTCCCAGATAAGTATGTGATGCCAAGTGGATACGCTAGGCTGGGCACATGCCCTGTGAGGGCAGCGACCGTGTCTTCTATATCTATTACTCAGACTAGTTCCAGCATGTGAGAGACTTCCAAATGTGAAGGTCCTTGTCCTCAATCTTCCCCTGGTCTAGGAGCTTCTCAGTGCAGGGACCCTCGGTCCAAAGGACACACTCTGCTCCTGGCACCTCTTTCTTGGTGGTAGGAGGTCCCCCTCCCTCTACTGACTTCTCTCTCCTTTTATCTCTTGTAAGATAAAAGGTGATGCAGGCCACACCCCAGAGAAAATCCCTTTACAGCAGATCAGGGATATGATCTGAGTAAGAGTGTTATATCCTACCCTAATTAATCCTCTTTAACATAACCTAATCTTGCCTCATTAACCACAGGCAGAGATTAAGACTTACAACACATGGGAAAATTGCATCAGATCACAAAATGGTGGACAACCACACAATACTGGGAATCATGGCCTAGCCAAGTTGACACACAATTTGGGGGGACACGATTCAATCTATAACAACAGGCGCCAGGGCTCGCCCTACATGGACATTGTCCTGGCTCCGAGTTGGTCCCTGAACCCTATATTTTGATGGAAACACCTCAGTTGGGCATCTCATGCTGGGAAATGCAGGCATCAGTAGACAGGGGAATCTGCCTCATGCCCCTCAAGTTATCCCATCTGTTTCACCCATACCGGTCACTGAATGCTTTTTCCTGCTTCACGTAGGGCTGGTCTTTTGCTTTTGGCTGTAATATGGAACCTGAACATACTCTCAGGACCCAGTAAATGCATCATGTCATGAACTTGACGGTGATTATAGGATTAATGAAACCCAGCATTGGTTGAATCTGACGACTCTAATTTCCAAATGTGTTGTTAAAACACTTTGCAAACAGTCATCATTTTTAGAGGCAGCATCCATCTTCACATTTGACTTATTTATAGATGACTCATAGCCTTTTTTTTTTTTTTTTCATATCCTAATACTGCTACTCACCAAGCTTGGTCAATTCAATTGGCTTCCCACTGAATATCCTCATAAGCAGTATATGCAATATTCAAATGTCTTCTGAGATGACTATCCATGTGAAAGCTCTATCTTCACTGCTTACTGGGGACATGCACATATATTTTAGCCATGCTTGCATGTTTTATGGATTAACATATAAAGTCTTTGCGTGTCTGGACTGTAGTTTTCTTAAATTTCTTAGCCTTGCTATAGCGACATTTAGAATCCTAAGTGAAAGAATATGTACTAGCTATCCCTCATTTTTATCCCTC
This sequence comes from Elephas maximus indicus, assembly GCF_024166365.1. Lineage (NCBI taxonomy): Eukaryota > Metazoa > Chordata > Mammalia > Proboscidea > Elephantidae > Elephas > Elephas maximus. Next base: position 167,444,614 of record NC_064846.1, read on the forward strand.
ATTGTATTAATTTTTTTTCTGAATAAGAGAATCACAATATTACTTTAAAAATTATCCTTGATTAGGTACTAGCCAGAATAGAAGGGGAGGGATTGTTAAAAAGAAGAAGGTGGCAAGAGACAGAAAGGGGAAGGAACTGACATCACTATGTATGCACTTTTATGAACTAGAAAATACAAAAGGATATAAATGGAAGAACACTGGCTTTCTACTGGCTTGAAAGGCAGGAAGCTAAATTCTAAGTTTACTGTTTGTAGCAGGGGTCAGCAAACTTTTCCTGTAAAGAGCCAGATAGTAAATATTTTAGCTTTGCTGGTCATATGATCTCTGTTACAACTACTCAACTCTGACGTATGGAAAGCTAGCAGAGACAACATGTAAATGAGTGGGCATGGATTTGTTTCAATAAAACTTTATTTATAAATGTTGTTAGGTGCGGTCGAGTTGGTTCTGACTTATAGCGACCCTACGTACAACAGAACAAAACACCGTGCCAGCCTCACAATCGTTATGCTTTGAGCCCATTGTTGTAGCCACTGTGTCAATCCATCTCCCTGAGGGTCTTCCTCTTTTTCGATGACCCTCTACTTTACCAAGCATGATGTCCTTCTCCAGGGACTGATCCCTCCTGATAACATGTCCAAAGTATATAAGATGTAATCTCGCTATCCTTGCTTCTAAGGATGATTCTGGCTATACTTCTTTACAAATACGGGTCTATATTTGGCCCTCAGACTATAGTATGCTGATCCCTGAATTATAGTGTCACCTTGGGAAGGTCATTTATATTTCTGCCCCTCAGGTTTCAGTGGAGCTTTCACAGACTAAGACAGACTAGGAAGAAAGGTCTGGGTATCTACTTCTGGAAATTAGCCTATCCATCACAACAGAATATTGTCTGATACAGTGCTGGAAAATGAACCCTGTAGGTTGAAAGGCAGTCAGAATACACAGTGGCTGCATCAACGGACTCGAGCATAACGACGATCAGGAAGATGGTTCAGGACCGGGCCGACATTTCATTCTGTACGCGGGATTGCCAGGAATTGGAGCTGCCTCAAAAGAAACCACCAGCACCACCATTTTTCTTATCCGTAGAATGGGAGTGCTGGACTACAAGAAATCTGAGGTCCCTTCTAGCTCCAAAATGTTCACTTTCATCAACTAAAATCATCTTCCTTTCCCAAAGGCCATCATCCTTAAGAGGATTGGAAGAGATCCAGATAAACAAATTCTGAAAATCTGTTTGCTTTTCCACTGAGGTAATGGTTCCTCATTCAGAGAAAGTGACCATCATTCCTATTTTCCATAGCATTTGACCAAAGAAAGAACGTTATAAGTCATCACATACCTGCGTATTTATTTATTTATTTATTTATAGGGGGGTTTAAATCTCTGAACCACTGACCTTGTCTTGTGACTGGAGCCACTACCCAGATGAATGGTGTTTCAAAGATGTAATATGTAGGCAGTCCAAACCCATAATGAAAAAACTTGCTCTAGTGGCTGCTTTCCAACATTCAAACTGAGATCCTCCTGGGCTTGTAGAAACAGTATCACAAGTTGGTTTTTAAGGGTTTTTAAATGTGATGTTATAAGACGTTTTTAATATCAAGATGATGTCTAATAGCATTCACCATTGTTTTAGGCTCATTTTTTAAACTACCAAAGGCCGTTAAATTTGCCAAGCTAAAACAGGTCTATTTTCAATCAAAAACATTCTTCCGTGCCTATCTCAGGGTCTGATGAGGACTTCTTTCTTTACTGTTGAATTATAATCCCTGGAAAACAGGTGTTTATAGTAAACATGCTGGCATCCTTAAGAAGGTAAGCTAGAGAGTTACAACACACTGGCGGTGCAGTGTTTAAGTGCTCAGCTGCTAACTGAAAGATCGGCAGTTAGAACTCACCAGCTGCTTCAAGGGAGAAAGATGTGACTGTTTCCTTCTGTAAAGATTGCAGCCATGGAAACCCTGTGGGGCAGTTCTGTACAGATTGCAGCCATGGAAACCCTATGGGGCAGTTCTGTAAAGACTGCAGCCATGGAAACCCTATGGGGCAGTTCTGTAAAGACTGCAGCCATGGAAACCCTATGGGGCAGTTCCGTAAAGACTGCAGCCATGGAAACCCTATGGGGCAGTTCCGTAAAGACTGCAGCCATGGAAACCCTATGGGGCAGTTCCGTAAAGACTGCAGCCATGGAAACCCTATGGGGCAGTTCCGTAAAGACTGCAGCCATGGAAACCCTATGGGGCAGTTCCGTAAAGACTGCAGCCATGAGAACCCTATGGGGCAGTTGTGTAAAGACTGCAGGCATGGAAACCCTATGGGGCAGTTCTGTAAAGACTGCAGCCATGGAAACCCTGTGGGGCAGTTCTGTACAGATTGCAGCCATGGAAACCCTATGGGGCAGTTCTGTAAAGACTGCAGCCATGGAAACCCTATGGGGCAGTTCTGTAAAGACTGCAGCCATGGAAACCCTATGGGGCAGTTCCGTAAAGACTGCAGCCATGGAAACCCTATGGGGCAGTTCCGTAAAGACTGCAGCCATGGAAACCCTATGGGGCAGTTCCGTAAAGACTGCAGCCATGGAAACCCTATGGGGCAGTTCCGTAAAGACTGCAGCCATGGAAACCCTATGGGGCAGTTCCGTAAAGACTGCAGCCATGAGAACCCTATGGGGCAGTTGTGTAAAGACTGCAGGCATGGAAACCCTATGGGGCAGTTCTGTAAAGACTGCAGCCATGGAAACCCTATGGGGCAGTTCTGTAAAGACTGCAGCCATCGAAACCCTATGGGGCAGTTGTGTAAAGACTGCAGGCATGGAAACCCTATGGGGCAGTTGTGTAAAGACTGCAGGCATGGAAACCCTATGGGGCAGTTCCGTAAAGACTGCAGCCATGGAAACCCTATGGAGTACTTCTACTCTGGAACACATGGGGTCACCATGAGTTGGAGCCGACTTGATGGCAGCTGGTGGTACTAATAGTTTCTTCCATCTTCCCCAGTTTCCATTTGGAGTTCATTCCTATTTTGTGTTCTGTCTGCTCCAAAGATAGGCATGTTATCACTGAATAAAACAAAACAAAACAAAAAAACAAACCTGTAGCCATCGAGTCAACTCTAACTCATAGCAACCCTATAGGACAGAGTAGAACTGCCCCATAGAGTTTCCGAGGAGTGCCGGGTGAATTCGAACTGCTGACCTTTTGGTTAACAGCTGCAGCAATTAACCACTATGCCACCAGGATTTCCTATCACTGAATACAAGAGAAAAATCCAGAAATTCTAAACTCTTCGTCCTAGCTCCAATAATGGCCACGAGTAAGCCCTGCTACCTTTTTATGCCCATATGTGGGTGGGAAGAAAGGCCTGGTGATCTGCTTCTGCAAGGTCACAGCCTTAAAAAACCTTACGGGCCAGTTCTTCTCTGTAACACATGGGGTCGCCATGAGTCAGAATTGAGCTAATGGCAATGGGTTTTTATGATCATTTTATAAATCAGGACAAACAACGTTGTGTTTTTTCCCCAAGTGTGTCATAGAGACCAAATGAGCTGAAAGCCCTGGGAAGACAATGAACATTCAACATTTCTACATCCTCAAGTCATTATTTCCACGGTAGAAAGACATTTATTTACAAAGTGTGCAGACATAACAAATTGTGAGAAAGAGCTATATTGTGACCATGTATAACATGCTGTTTCTATGAGATGAGTTCTAAAAATGTGCTCCTCTGTCTCACAATGATAATAAACCTGCAATGGTGAATGTTTCCAGGAAAGGATTTTTAGCAATTAGCTGATACATTTGTCAGAAAAGTGCTGAAAAGCCGTTCATATGAAAAAGTGCCCCTTATAGCAGAGCTGTTCCAACTTTAACGTACAGACGAATCAGCTGGGCATCTTGCTGAAGTGCAGATTCTGATTCGGTAGGTCTGGGGCAGGGACTGGGATTCTGCATTTCTAATGTACTCCCAGGTGGTACGGATGCTGCCGGTCCACAGAGCACACTTCTAGGCCTTAACGCATTTCTGAAACAGGATGTAAATCACCACTGCTGGAGATTTCAACTTGGAGCTCCCAGATGCATGGCGGTTAACAAGTATCTGTGGCCAATGAGGTTGGCCTGGCAGGAATTTGCCAGGATGGAAGTCAACACCCACTCTTTCCCAGAACCTGCTCTTTAGCTGACAGTAACCTCTGGAGACCAGGTCAAAGCCAAGGAGTACATGAGAAATGGTCTGACCAGGGAAAACAAAAGAAATCAAAGCAAGTCTCTTAAACAATTGGTGCTTCACATTCGTGATCATCTCTGATTGCTACAGGGTCGTCATGAGTTGGCCTGCACTCAATGGCAATGGGTTTTTGGTTTCAGTGATCACTTACTAAATGGTCCTCTAATTGAGTTTCTTTCAATATTAACACGCAGTCTCCTTATGGTCCAGAACCAAAGGGCACCCTTCTCTAGGCAGGATTCTAGGGTAACTGTCTCTCTCAGAATCTCTATCAGCATCCACAACTCCAGACACAGTATACAAGACATGATTTGGCTTTAATCTTTGCCTATGACTTTGGCTCTTTAGCAGAGTAGAGTTTAAAAGCTCTGGGAAACTTGCCTTGAAGCTCCTACCATACTCCTCTCCGAAAGTATTTATGGAGCACATACTGTATCTTGGAAGTCATCTAAACGCTGTAAGAACACAAAATCATCACTTGGCCTTAGTTCTCAAGAAACATGTGCAGAAGCTGATGACAGGAAATTATTATATGTACAATATTTTGAGAACCAAGGATAAACTAGATTGAAACTAAGTATCCCTATAGAAATATTGTTGGCCCTCCATATCCATGGGTTCTGCATCCTTGGATTCAACCAACCTGGATCAAAAATACTCAAAAAAAAAAAAGAAAGAAAGAAAGAAAGAAAAGTTCCAAAAAAGCAAAACTTGAATTTGCCATGTGCCGAGCACCATGCTGAATCCACAAGAAAGAAGTGATGTGTAGGCATCCCCTGCTGTAGCCTCCCGCCATTTCACAGATCCTCAGTCTCTCTCGTTGTTTGAGCATAGTTTGCCTTGCGTCTAGTTCGTTCACTCCTTGTGTTGTGTGCACCCTTTGTTTCTGTGCAAAAATGGCTCCTAAAAAAGCAATTAAGGGGTCAAAGTAATCCCTCAAAGGCTAAGAGGGGGCATAAAGTGCTATCTCTCGACGAGAAAATAAAAATCTTAGATCTTTTGAAAAGTGGCCTGTTGCTTGCTGAAGTGGGCCATAAGGTCGGTAAGAACGAATCAAGCACTCGCACAATATAGCAGAAAGAAGCTGAAATTCCTGGAAGTGTTAGTGCTGCCGCTATGACGGCAAAAAATTGTCTCTCTGGTTCCTGATAAAGTGCTTGCAGAGGCTGAGAAAGCATTAAATGTGTGGCCGGAGGACATGTCACAGAAGGATATCCCTGTTGATGGCAAAATTATGCATGAAAAAGCACTTAGCCTCTTTAAGCACTACTGCGAGGGGATTGAGGAGAGCGAGAGGAAGGGATGTTCGGCTAGCTCTGTAAAGCGATCCAGCATCCAAAACTTCAAGATCCCAGTGAATAGGCATCAGCTGATGCCCAGGCAGCATCAGCGTTCCCAGAAGAGCTCAAGAAACTCATAGAAGAGAAAGGCTACCTTCCAGAGAAAGTCTTCAATTGTGATGAGACAGCTACTTCCATAGCATTTACATTGTGTTAGGCAGTATAAGTAATCTAGAGATGATTTAAAGTATACGGGAGGATGTGCGTAGGTTATGTGCAAATACCGCGCCATTTTATGTAAGGGAATTGAGCATCCATGACTTTGGTTTCCACGGGGGTCCTGGAACCAATTCCCCGTGGATACCGAGGGACGACTGTACTACACACCCTGTTAAACACATTTCATGTGCTATCTCCTCCCCCAAAGATTTGACTCTCACTTTGAGTAATGGCTCCTCCTCCTTGATTCTCTACATTAAAAGGGGGTCAGCAAACTATGGCCCACATGCTAAATCTGGCCCACTGCCTGTTTTTGTAAATTAAGTTTTATTAAAACATGGCCATGCCCATTCGTTCACGTATGATCTATGGCTGCTTTCACAGGACGCCAGAGTTGAGTAGATGCCACAGAAACAGCATGGCCCATAAAGCCTAAAATATATACTATCTGGCACTTTACAGAAAAAGATTTCCAGCCCCTGTTCTAGCCTCCCTGTCAGCATTTCTATTGCACCTTGTATTACAGTCAACTGTATGTGTATGTATGTATGTGTGTGTGTGTGTGCATGTATATATTGTTGTTGCTATTAGTTGTCACCACATTGGCTCTAACTCACGTCAACCTTAAAGAGGTAAACCCTCAGTGAGATGAATTAACACAATAGCGGGAACAATGGGCTCAAACATACTGACAATAATGCAGATGGCATAGGACCAGGCAATGTTTCATTCCGTGTACACAAATATATATGTGCAACATCTCTGGGGCCACCTGATTGCACAAATTCAGGTGATTCCATTCACTTTATAGTAGAAGTGACCCTGTCCTAGTTCTCTTACTAGATTTTGAGGGTCCTTACTCATCCGAGTAAGTCACGTACCACCAGCACAGAGATTTGTCCAAAGTTAGAACTCAATGAACAGTGTTGAATTAAACTGAACTGGGAGTTTTTCTAGGGCACAATTGAAGCCATGATATTTAGTAAGGTGAAATGACGGAACAATAAGCAAACATCCGATTATACCTGTAACTAAATGAGAGGAAACCAAATGGTCCTTTTGACAGAAGGAAAGTAGCTCGCACAGTTATTTTGTTTGACCGGGATTTTACAAGAGGCTCCGTAATGAACTGCATCCATAAATTTCTTGACGTTAGCACTACAGATCCTTGGCGAATCTTTGCTTCCAGGTCACAGCCGACATAAAGAGCACACTCCCTGGCCCATCCAATGCACACGACCCAAGGCGCAGCCATTGACATGCTGGGTTATGGCTGCGTATCTCTCCTTCTGTGCCAGCAACCCCATTCATCTGGTATTTTAAAGTCTTCGCTGGACTCCAAGGGCACAGCAGGACGAAGAGGCAGTAATTGCATTTTGTAAGCAATTAACTTTTTCCTTTCTTTTAAAATTGCCTCCTTTACGTGCGTCAAGTTTTAAGAATGGAATAAAACTATACAGCTTCTGTTATTGCCTCTGGAAAGGAGCCTAAGTTGGATCCTTTCCTAATTAGTGTATTCATCCATTGTATGTCATGGTGCTTAGTATTTCATTCATTCACTATCATTCTATCAGCCCCACAAATTCCATACTTTGACATCTGAAAGTTCCACAAGTCCCGTAAGCCCATACAAGTCCTAAGAGGTGTTACGATTACAGATGAAAGGTGTTCGCAAGAGGCCACTGAGAGTTTGGCCCTTCAAATCAAGTTACTTAATATTACTTCTTATGGATATAGCATTTTCTTCCCTTTACTTTCCCTTGTTAAAAAATCTCAAATTTCTAATCGTGCCCAGATTCTTTATCAGATCTTCATATCTAGATTGAGAGATTTTTTTTTTTTAAACTTGGGAACAATTTGGATAAAAAAGTCAAGTAAGTGTGATGCTTCAATTTAATTTCTTCGACTCAGGCAGGGACCACAAAATTACATAGGAAAAGTGAATGATCTTTCCTAAGAACAGCCTAGAATTTATAAAATTCCTCTAAAGCATACAAAATGAACCTGATTCATGAAGGAGTAGAATATAAATATCCCAATAAAAGACCCGGCATCCTACATCCAAACGTCATCCTAGCAGAACAAGGAGCCCTACTTTGTCTATAGAGGATAATGAAGCATGAATGATACATACGGGCTAAATTGGTGTCCATAAACTTTTGATGGTTTCAATAATTAACTTTGCTGTGTCGGTGCCTCTCTGTTGAATGGGAAAAGATGAAATCTCCAACCTAAGGCATTGGATATCCACCCTTTAAAGATTCTGTATAAATTCTCACCTCCCTCCTAAAGCTTCTGCTCTCTAGTTCAGTCTACACTGTTGTTATTGTTGCTGTTGTTAGTTGCTGTTGAGTTGAATAGATTACAATTCATGGCAACCCCATGTGTGCAGAGTAGAACTGCTCCATAGGGTTTTCAAGGCTGTGACCTTTTGGAAGCAGATCGCCAGGCCTGTCTTCCAGGTGCCCCTTGGTGGGTTCATACTGCCAATCTTTTGGCTAGTAATTGAGCACTTAACCGTTTGAACCACCCAGGGCCCCAGTCCACAACGAGGTCTCTGAATTCCTGTAGTTTGTACATCTCACGCCTCCACTTGGTCATCCACAGGCACCTCAAATTCAACATGTCTAAAGCTGAACTCATGTTCATTCCCCCAAACCTACTCCTCTGCCTAATGTCACCATCCCTACAAATGGCAACCCTATAGTCCAAGAGTGGCTACAACAAATTCCATAAATTTCCCGGAAAAACCACTGCCTTTTTTGCCTTTGGGTGTTTGAGCTTGCTAGCCCCCAGCCTGGAAGACTAGTCTCCAACTTTTCTATCTTCATTCTCCCAACTGACAAACTTCCTATCCTTCTGGCTTCATGCTTCATCCTCCAGGAAACATTCTCTCTCAACCTGTGCTGTCCAATATGCTAGCCACTTGCCATATGTGGCCACTGAGCACTGGAAATGTGATTAGTCCAAACTGAAATGTGCTGTAAGTGTAAAATGCAGACTGGATTTCAAAGACTTAGTACAAACAATACATAAAATATCTTACTAGTAATTTTCTATGAGATGGTTTGATACAACGGCCACAAAAGTGGACTCAAACATACCAACGATCACGAAGATGGCGCAGGGTCAGGCAATTCATTTTGTTATACGTAAGGTTGCCAATAAATATATCAATTACATTTTGAAATACTAATATTTTAAATATATTGTGTTAACCATACTATACTATTAATCTCACCACTTTGTCCAGAAAAAGTCTGGCTACCAGAAAATGTAAATTACATATGACTTGAAGTATAATTTTATTGGTCCATGCTGCTCAAGACCCTATAGATTTCTTTATTACTAGCAAACTCTTTTGTTAATTTGCCCCATGACTTGTTTATCTGTCCTGGGCTCTGTTAGCTCCTTGAAGCAGGGAACAGAGGCCATCCATAACTGGAGCATAGTAGGCACTCGTGTGTGTTGCTGAATGAACACAGGAACTGGGAGACTAAAGTTGCAGTTGTTACCTCACCTCCCTGGGCTGTGGTTAGCATAGGTGTTGAACTAGGTCATCTCTGTGGGCCTACCTAGTTTCATTAACTGACAATGGCTACCATGCATGTTTAAATGAGTCTCTTCTTCCTCATCAGGTTTTCAGCTCTTTCAAGGCGAAAAATGTCTTTTATATTTTCCTTATCTTCCACAGAAGGAGACCTGGAAACACACTGGGTAAACACTTGGCTGCTAACAGAAAGGTTGGTGGTTCGAACCCACTCAGTGGCTCTGCGGGAGAAATACCTGGCAATCTGTTTCCATAAAGATTATAGCCAAGAAAATCCTATGGGGCAGTCACATGGAGTTGCCATTAATTGGAACAGACTCAGTGGGCACCCAACAACCACAATCTTCCACCAAAACCAAAACCAAACCCAGTGCCGTCAAGTCAATTCCAACTCATAGCGACCCTACAGGACAGAGTAGAACTGCCCCATAGAGTTTCCAAGGAGTGCAGGACTTGGTAAATGCTATGTCCTTAAAAGACATTATTAATTCAACAAAGAGTAAACTCAAAACAGTGTTTATAAGTTTTACAGGGTGGGCCTGGTGTGGGAGAATAAGTCTTTGACTTAGACTCTTCTTAAGCCAGGCATGAACATGGAAACTTTTTTGTAGGAGGGGAGCGGTTAAATGCAGAGAGGAGAGGGGCATGAGTGGGAAAGTAGAGGGTGAGGCTTTTGTGAATCTCGACAGAAGATCTGGCTAGAGCCCCGCTGGCAAGATCCCTAAAGGAGTCCAGTAAATTCTCTACAGGCCACTGGGAAGCTTCCAAGGAAACCAGTATCCAGAAACGGCTGTTTCCAGGGACGCATCCTCTCTGCTTTTTCTTCCTTCCTCTAGACGATAAACCTGTTGCCGTCGAGTTGATTCTGACTCACAGCAACCCTATAGGACAGAGTAGAACTGCGCCATAGAGCTTCCAAGGAGTGCCTGGTGGATTCCAACTGCCAACCTTTTGGTTAGCAGGTGTAGCACTTAACCACTATACCACCAGGGATTCCTCTAGACAGTAAGGAGCAAGCAATCAGGGCTGCCTGATTGGGTATTGCTGCCTAAGTGGATGATCTAGCTCCAGAACAGTACCTCAAGAGCCTAAATCACCTCTTCTGTGGTTCTCCAGATGCTTCTCATGGAAAATTGCCATCTTAATGTATATCTGCAGTCCCTGGGGGGTACAAACAGTTAATGCGCTCAGCCGCTAACTAAAAGATTGGAGGTTCAAGTTCACCCAGAGGCACCTCAGAAGAAAGGCCTAGAGATTTATTTCCCAAAAGTCTGCCAGTGAAAACCCTAGAGAGCACAGTTCTGCTCTGATACACATCTGGTTGCCAGGAGTTAGAACTCATTTGAAGGCAATTGATCATTTCTGCTGACAACAAGCAAGACCGCCACCAGTGACCAACTGCTAAGTTGTTTTTTAGTGAAAATATGGCCAGAACACATGGCTGTTCTTAGGCCTATTTTTAATGTCCAAATAATCATAAACAGCACCAAATTCTTTTTTCGTCTCTTAGGAACTGGAACCCGGTTGCCTAAACCACCAACATTTGTAGCGCTACCGGCCGAGTTAGCTCCCCCACGGTGGTGAACATTTCCCACAGGGACCCCTGAAGTCATGATCATTTGCCCTATTCACAGAAAGGATGCCAGCCATCAGGCATGCCGCATACAACAAAGTGACACAGACCAGTCTCATTTTAGTGAAAGGAAGGAGCCCACTGAAATTAGCTTTGCCCAGAACACTGGTGAATGAATTGAAAAGGAAGGGTCACTGCAGACAGGAAGTACAATAATCTCCTTTTAGTAGGCTTCAAAACCCATAATTACTATTTATATTCATGTGTATTTCTCCCAGTGATAGCCAATATCTTATGACCGAAAAATCTTTTCTGGGCACTAAGACGAGTCAGAAATATAAAGACCTATTGGAAATGTTACTCTCTTCTTTTCATATCTTTTTACTTTTTTATGTAACCTACCCCCAAACTTCTATTCTGGAACCTCTCTGATCATCCCTAGAGAACTGGACCTTGTAAATCTCAAAGGTTTTTGTTGTGTTTCTCTTCTTACCCACCACCTGCCTTTCTTGGATTCTGGGATTTTGGCCATGTATCCTTGAAGCCATCTCTGTTTATATAATTGTTCTAATTTCTTTCTTGCAATTTTACTTTTCTCTCTCTCTCTCTTTTTTAAAAAATCTCACCCTTTGTTCCATTTCTCTTTCATTTCTTGCCCTAGGAAGTTTCTCTTTTTGCAAGGCTCCCCTTGTTCTCTTTGGCAGTATTTCACAGAGGCACAAGTAGTCACAAGGATCAAAATGCACACCAGCAGAGAGCCCCTCATCCACAGAAGCTGAGCCCCTCAGACCTTATCTTATCAATCTTCCCCATAATTCCTGCCCATTTCCCAGGGTAGCCCCAAGACGGCTAAGGCAGCTATATTCTGAGCCTAAGAACCAGGAACAGAAGGTTGCCTGTTTCCATCGCAAGAGATCCGGCTCTTATATTTTACTCCTCATTGCTTCCTCTGGGTCTCATCCTTAAATTTTACCCAACATAGGAAGGTGACTCTTACCTTGTCACATTTCTTCTTATATGGTGTAAAATCTGTGGCTGCCCCATTTGAAGAGCACAAAGGGGAAGAAATTTAAATTTAATTTATATTTTATTTTCGGTTTTACTCTCTGTGTCATATACTTTCTTGGACGCCTTGGAATGCTCCTCAACTCTTCCACTTTTCCCACCCCTATATTATTAATGGTCTTACTTAGATTTCTTTCATGGCATTTGATAACTTTATAACTGAAGGAGATTTGGGCCATACCGTCTTCGTCCTCTCTTCCTTTGTTATAGACGAGGCAACTTATGCTCAAAAATTTAAAGATTTGACCAAGCTAGGTGAGTCTCCAAATTAGCTTCATAAACTAGGTCTTCTGACTTCTCAGTCTACATTGTTTAAAAAAAAAAAAACTTTAGAACTATTATCATATTTAGTGATTTAAACAAACTTATAAGGTTATTGAAAGAGCCCTGGTGGCACAGTGGTTAAAGCGCTGGGGCTGCTAACTAAAAGGTCAGGAGTTTGAACCCACCAGCCACTCCTCAGAAGACAGATGTGGCAGTCTGCTTCCGTAAAGATTACAGCCTTGGAAACCCAGTGAGGCAGTTCTACTCTGTCCAATAGGGTTGTTAGAGGTCAGAATTGACTCGAGGGCAATGTTTTTTGTTTTTGTTTTTTTTTTGGTAGAATAGTGGTGGTTCAATGGCAGAATTCTCACCTCCCACGCTGGAGACTCTGGTTCGACTCCCAGCCAATGCACCTCATGCACGGCCACCACCCGTCTGTCAGTGGAGGCCTGCGTGTTGCTGTGATGCCGAACAGGTTTCAGCGGAGCTCCCAGACTAAGATGGACTAGGAAGAAAGGCCTCATCTATTTCTGAAAATCTGCCCATGAAAACTCTATGAAATCACAACGGTCCAATCCACAACCAACCGATAATGGGGGTGTCCCAGGACCAAATGGTGTTTCGTTCCGTTATGCATGGGGTTACCATGAGTCAGGGGTGGAGTCCAAGACAGTTAAGAACAACAACCAAAACTAACAAACGAAAAAACCAAACCCGCTGCCATCTTATGAGTCGATCCCGACTCATAGCGACCCTGTAGGACAGAGTAGAACTGCCCCATAGGGTTTCCAAGGCTATAATCTTTACAGAAGCGGACTGCCACGTCTTTCTCCTGCGGAACAACAACAGGTCTTTATTCCTATCCCTATTCCATAGAGGAGGGAACTACTAAACTGTTCGCTCAAATAATGGAACTAGCAAGTGAACAGATCCAGCATTTTGGCCTAGATTTATCTAAATCTTCTTGGTTTTACACGTTATTTTACTCCTTCTCTCTTCACACACTAAAGAAAAGCATTACCACTACCACCACTACCCCGCAGCCCACCACACACTTACCTGGAATTCTTAGGACTGGTCCCTACCTGTGAGCACCTGACCTTGGAATGCTCCCCCTGTGGGAACCAGGAGCTTGGTCTACTCCAGAGACTTCCTTCTTCCTGGCAACCAAGGAAGTTACTGCCCAGGGACACACCATGAACGTCATTTTGTTTTCAACTTAAAATGCACGTCTCAAAGAGGCTGGATGGTAGTGCCAGCACATTCCCTTTGGGCCAGGCATTGCCAAGGTTACAGTGTAAGCCGGGAGCCTGGGTACACTTCCCCATGCCACCTGCTCCGACATTGTCACAGGTGATGGGTTGCTTCAATCTTTCAGGGCTTCCCTAGGGCAGGAACCCTAAAACTATTTTAGGATTCCACTGGGGCGCACACGTGTAATTCTTTTTGCTGGGAGATAGGAAAAACAAAACAAAACAAACGAAATGCTACAAGTCCCTGAAGATCATCTGTAGCCCTTTTAATCTACAAACCAGTGCCCCCTTAGGCACACCCGTTAGTTCATACAAATAAGATTACATATTGTCTTGTTAGAAATAAGAGGTGGACAAGAATTGTTAATAATGCATTAAAAAAAGAAATGTGTAAATATTGCAAGTTTTAATACAATTTTTAAGGGGGAATGAGAAAGAAGAATTACTCTCTTGCTTCCCTACTGATCTAATTATCTCTTCATCCAGCCTGACCTGGAATTATCTGAAAGGGTAGTATTCTCTGAAAGATATAATAGCTCAATAATTGGATATAGGCAGCTTATCTGGAAGGAAGAACCAGATAAAATTAAGCTCTTTTAAACGTAGGTCCTCAGCCAGCATTCCAATCTGTGTGTTCATGATGTTGCCAAAGGGCACCCAAGCTGAATACTTCACTGAACTTCGTAAAACAAGTGGAAGAAACTAATCTTAACACACAACTAGGATTATTTATTAGTTTTCAAATGGGGATGCTGAAATGTGATCAAAAGTAGGCTCAGACCAAAGAAACCTAAGTCATGTTGTCAAATCTATGGTCTGAAGTAGCACAGCCATTGTTTTCTAATCACCACTTGCTGATGTGTGGAAACACATTTCAATGTCAATTTTAATGAGATATTTCAATATTAAAAGTTTGCTTCCAACAGCTTATACATTTTGCAGTTCAAGCCACATACTGTACCCATTACCAAGGCTTAGAATATGTGACTATTCTTCTGGTGTGTGTTTTTTGGGTGAGATCAGAATAACTCATAGTTCCGTCCACTTTTATTTCCATACATGACAAATTCAATGTAGCAGGAGTTGGGTTGGTGTCAACTGGTGTGACATGCTAGAGTTGAGCTACTACCTCTCTAATCACATTTTTTTAAAAAAAAACTGCAGATACTTTGCAGACTCTGCTTTGTCACCACAGAAGCAGTATCAAAAACTTCTGTAGAAGGGAAAGATTAGTCCAAAGGACTAATGGACCACTTCTACCATGCCCTCCACCAGACTGAGTCCAGTACAACTAGATAGTGCCTGGCTACCACCACTGACTGCTCTGACACGGATCACAATAGAGGGTCCCAAACAGAGCTGGAGAAAAATAGAGAGCAAAATTCTAACTCACAAAAAAAGACCAGACTTACTGGCTTGACAGAGACTGGAAAAACCCTAAGAGTATGGCCCCCGGACACCTTTTTAACTCAGTACTGAAGTCACTCCTGAGGTTCGCCTTTCAGCCAAAGATTGGACAGGCCCATAAAATAAAATGAGACTAAATGGGCACACCAGCCCTGGGGCAAAGATTAGAAAGCAGGAGGGGACAGGAAAGCTGGTAATAGGGAACTCCAGGTTAAGAAGGGAGAGTGTTGACGTGTTGTGGGATTGTTAACCAATGTCACCAAACGATATGTGTACTAGCTGTTTATTTAGATGCTAGTTTGTTCTGTAAACCTTCATCTAAAGTACAATAAAAAAAATGTGGATAGGTAAACAAAGAATCATAAATTTCCATAGGTATATACATCCACTGTAATATTGCACTTGTATATAACAGGCATGAAGGAGCCCTGGTGGTGCAATGGGTAAGCTGCTCCACAGGAGAAAGATATGGCAGTCCGCTTGTGTAAAGATGACAGCCTTAGAAACCCTACGGGGCAGTACTACTGTGTCCTATAGGGTCGCTATGAGTCCGAATTGACTTGAAGGCACACAACAACATATAACAGGCATGCAGTTGGTATTTGTCAACAAATGACCGCAATGTCAACTCATTTGTTGTTAATTATGTGTTATGCTTCTTAATAACCCCACTGTGTCTAACACATGGTCCCTAATCTCAAGGAGCTTTCAATATTCATAATTTGCCTTTGTATTCAATGAGGCAGCTGGAAGCAGCCCAGCTGTAAAGACGGATGTTTGCCCAGCAGTTCTTCTCGCACTCCCAGCATGGAGAGGCTTTCAAATAATTTATGGCTGAAGCTGCGGTTTCTCAGGTTCGAAGAAGGAAGACCCAGGATGAGCCCATGCAGAGCTTTGCTCCGTGACCCTGCAACTCGACAGTTCACTTGCAACAAGTCTTCTGTTACGAGCACTTCCAAGTTATTACCATTGGTTTCAGAAAAAAAAAAATGATTGCCTTAAGAATTTTGATTTGGACAAACTTAGCTTTCACACTTGTTTACAGCTTCTCTTTTGAAGCAACTATGTTATTCGCCTCCTGTCTTGTCAGTCGTCTGTCAGTTTGTCATACTGTAGTACCTTACACGTCACTAGGAGGCTGGAAGCTATGCTACCAGTATTTCAAATATCAGCAGGGTCACCCACAGTGGACATGTCTCAGCAAAGCTTCCAGACTAAGACAGACTAGGAAGAAGGCCTGGTGATCTACTTCCGAAAATTAGGCATACAACAGAACACTGTCTGATGTAGCACTGGAAGATGAGCCCCCTAGGTTGGAAGGCACTCAAAATACACAGTGGCCGTGACAATGGACTCCAGTATACCAATGATTGTAAAAGTGGTGCAAGACTGGGCAGCATTTTGTTTTGTTGTACATGGGGTCACCATGAGTCAGACCTGACTTGGTGGCAACTAACAACAACATTGGCGTGGAGGTGGGGAAGTTCTCTGCAGGAAGTTAGAGACCCTGTGAAATGAGGTATGTGTCACGGGCTGAATTATGCCCCCCCAAAAATGTGTTATCAACTTGGTTAGGCCATGATTTCCAGTATTCTGTGGCTGTCCTCCATTTTGTGATTGTAATTATATGTTGAGAGGATTAAAAGAGAGGATTAGGGTGAAATTTTAACACCACTCTTACTCAGGTCACCTCCCTGATCCAAAGTAAAGGGAGTTTCCCTGGGGTGTGGCCTGTACCACCTTTTATCTCTCAAGAGATAAAAGGAAAGGGAAGCAAGCAGAAGAGTTGGGGACCTCATACCACCAAGAAAGCAGCGCCAGGAGCAGAGCATGCCCTTTGGACCTGGGGTCCCTGCGCCTGAGAAGCTCCTCGGCCAGGGGAAGATTGAGGACAAGGACCTTCCTCCAGAGCCGACAGAGACAGAAAGCCTTCCCCCCAGGAGCCTATGCCCTGAATTTGGACTTTCAGCCTACTTTACTGTGAGGAAATAAATTTTTCTTTGTTAAAGCCATCCACTTGGGGTGTTTCTGTTATAGCAGCACTAGATGACAAAGACAGTATGTGTGTTCAGAGGGGGACAGGGATGTTAACCTTATAAACGTTGGGTGTAAAGACAACATGGCCTCATTCACAAACACATGCTGGTGAGATGACACTCTCAACTGCCTGGGTTTGAATTCCAGCTCTAGCACTCTGTGAATTTACTGTGTGCCTTGTACATTACCTA
Organism: Elephas maximus indicus; assembly: GCF_024166365.1. Classification (NCBI taxonomy): domain Eukaryota; kingdom Metazoa; phylum Chordata; class Mammalia; order Proboscidea; family Elephantidae; genus Elephas; species Elephas maximus. The sequence goes on from NC_064846.1 coordinate 167,461,689, forward strand.
GCCCTTCTGGGTCTGTTTTCTCATCTATAAAATGGAGATAATGATAATAATAATACCAATCTCCTTGGGATGTTGGGAGCATACAATGAGTAAACACGTGAAGAATGCACAATAAAAGTGCTAGTTGCTAGTATTATTGCAATGAGGAGAGGAACTTATCCAAGCAGCAACCCCGATAAATAGCCCATGTACAGAAGGCAGCCCTGGCGCGCAATGGTTAAGAGTTATGGCTGCTAACCAAAAGGCTGACGGTTAAAATCCACCAGCTGCTCCTTGGAAATCCTATCGGGCAGTTCCACTCTGTCCTATAGGCTCTCTGTGAATCAAAATGGACTCAACAGCAATGGGTTTGGTTTGGGAATTTTACAGAAGGCAGCCAAAGGCCTCTCTTATTGTTCTGTTAGTTGCCATCGAGATGATTTCGAGACAGTGGTGATCCCAAGTGTGCAGAGTAGAACTGCTCCATAGGGTTTTCAAGGCTGTGACCTTTCAGAAGCAAATTGCAAGGCCTGTCTTCCGGGGTGCCTCTGGGTGGGTTTGAGCCGCCAATCTTTTACCTAGTAGTCGAGTGCTTAACCTTTTGTGCCACAAAAAAAAGCCAAACCATACCCACTGCCGTCGAGTTGATTCTGACTCATAATGACCCTATAGGACAGGGTAGAACTGGCCCATAGAGTTTCCAAGGAGTGCCTGGTGGATTCGAACTGCAGGCCTTTTGGCTAGCAGCAGTAGCACTTAACCACTACGGCACCAGGGTTTCCTTGTGCCACCCAGGGATTCCTAAATGCCCAGCAGGTAACATCGAATTTGGGATGCTGAGGTTCTGTGAGTGATTCTGACTGTATGACACAGGCCAGCTGTGACACTTTTTAGTGATGCTACTTTCCCATTCAGGAGATGGGGCAGTAACTACTCCTTTTTAACTCACAGCGATAATATATTTAAAGATTGTGCTATCATTATTTGGGAAATGAATACGTTAAATACATACATTAAATAAACATAGGGCATAAGGTGGTGCAAATGGTTAAGCACTTGGCTGCTAACCAAAAGGTTGTTGGGTAGAACCCACCCAGCGGCTCTGCGGGAGGAAGAGCTGGTGATCTGCTCCCGTACAGACTGCAGCCGAGGAAACCCTATGGGGCTGTTCTACTCTGTCACAGGGGGTCACTATGAGTTGGAATCAACTGAACGGCACCTAACAATAACATGATAGACAAGGCCCCCAAGAATGTCTCATACTCAGTAAGAAGGAAGATGTTATTTCTAAATCAAGTCTTACCAGCAAAGGATCTTATGAAATTTAGACTCAAAGACAGAAATGTGTCTAGATTTTCACATGTAGAGGGAAATTTTTTTGAAGTGGAAATGAAGGGCTTAAAAGTTCCTATAAATAATCTAAAAACTCTGATCTCATACTCTAGAATATTACTTCTCAACCAGGGGTGCCTTTATTTGGTAATACCTGGGGGCATTTTTGGCTGTCGCAACTGGTACAGGAGTTGCTCCTGGCATCTAGTGGGTAAAGGCCAGGGATGCTGCTAAACAGCCAACAATGCACAGGATGGCTCGCACAATAAAGAATTTTCTGGCCCCAATGTCAAGAGCGCAGAGTTTGAGAAACTCTAGGGGGAGGGTGTGGAGAAGCAGAAAGAGTGGGGAGTCCCAGTCAGAACAACTTGACTTTGGCATGTGATATAAGCTTCAGTTTCTTCTCGCAAGTTGGAAAATAACTTCTCCCTTGGTTGTGGGTGAATTAAAGGAGATAATGAATGCCCAGTACAGGGGTCAGCATCCTGCGACTCAGCTACAGGGCAAGGCGCCCTGGTAGTCAGGGAAACCAAAGCAATGTGTCCTCAACTACGTGCGCACCCCACCTCCAACCTCCCAAGCTCCTGGTGATTACATATCGTGGCGAGCATTGTGCCAAGTTCTCCTGAGTGCAAGTGTAACAGCCAGAACTCCAAACCCACCATCCGCCAATCTCGGTTGCTCCCTGCTTAACTACTACCCAAGCAAACCTGCTGCCCATTTGTGATTCTGAGTGTCCTTCAGTTCTCGTCTATGCTGTAGGAACTGCCAAATGAAACCTGCCTTTTGCCTTCTCATTCCAAACCCTGCTCACACTTCCCCTCCTCTTTTCTGATTAGTCTCCTGTACCCAGTCACAATGAATAAGGAAGACCGAAGAAGAATCGATGCCTTTGAATTACGGTGTTCGTGAAGAATACTGAATATACCATGGACTGCCAGAAGAACGAAAAAACCCACCTTGAAAGAAATACAGCCAGAATGCTTCTTAAAAGTGAAGATGGCAAGACTTCGTCTCACATACTTTGGATATGTTATCAGGAGGGAACAGTCCCTGGAGAAGAACATCATGCTTAATAAAGTAGAGGGTCAGTGAAAAAGAGGAAAACCCTCAGCGAGATAGATTAACACAGTGGCTCCAACAACAGGCTCAAGCATAACAAGGATTGTGAGGATGGCGCAGGACTGGGCAGTGTTTCGTTCTGTTGTACGTGGATGGGGTTGCTATGAGTCGGAATTGACTTGACGGCACCTAACAACAACAATCCAGTCACCTAACTCCATGATAGAAACCACCTCCCCTGTGTACTTCACTGAAGTTCTTGAAAACTGTAACAGTTTCACTTCAGATGTTCCCTGTGAGTGCATTTTATATGCTTTTCATTGAATTTATCCTTGCTCCATTAGTTAGAAGCACCTTAAAGACAGGGTTGGTGTTTCTCGATTCTTGAGCTCCTTTCCTTAGGGGGGAATGTGGTTTGTTACAGAGTGGCTTCACGGCTGCCATGAGGGGCGCTGCCATGGATGCTTCTGCCCACATCCTCTTCTCACAGCTGGGATGGTCAGATTCAGCCTGGATTCTGAAATATCTGGCTGCCCACGGAAATATGTAAAAATAAGTTCGGGAAAAGGTTTGTGGAAGTCCATGAGCTGGTTTGGGAGATTTACTAAACCGGGACAATGGCAGTTTCTTTAATGGAAAGCACAGGAGAAAAGTTTCCATGAAGGAAGTATGAACAAGAGAAGGAGGGCTTGAACTTCTGTAGTATCTTTGGAAGTATCTAGCAGAAGATGTTGTTGTTGTTGTGTGCCATCTAGTCGATTCCGACTCATAGTGACCCTATAGGACAGAGTAGAAGTGCCCCATAGGGTTTCCAAGGCTATAAGTCTTTACAGAATCAGACTGCCACATCTTTCTCCCACGGAGCAGCCAGTGGATTCAAACTGCTGACCTTTTGGTTAGTAGCCATAGCTCTTCAATCAGAAGACATTACCCACTGCCATTGAGTCAATTCCGACTCATAGCGACTCTATAGGACAGAGGAGAATTGTCCCAGAGAGTTTCCAAGGAGCGCCTGGTGGATTTGAACTGCCGACCTCTTGGTTAGCAGCCATAGCACTTAAGCACTATGCTACCAGAGTTTCCCAGAAGACATTAGGTGTTAATAAATACTCGTTGATTTATTCAATGGATGGATGGATGGACACAAATATGAGAAGAGTAACCAGTCAAAGGCTTGGAAACCCAGTGTTAGGTTTCTGAATTTGTTTTCAGTAGTAACAGGGAGTTCCTGAAAGATTTTGATGAGGAAGAAGACCTGTCTAATGTGACAGATGTAGAAGAGACATTTACTGGCTTCAGGGAGGGACAGCTGAATGGGAGGCCTTATTACCTCAGCTTGATCTTCTCATCCTGGGTCTTAGAAAAATATAATTATAGTCTCCCAAAGGAATTTTGGAGACAATTTTCTATCCCATTGGTTTTATTATATCTGAAATGAACACAAATGATTATAATAATACTAGAATTAAAATACAGCATGTTTATGTTTATTTCACAAATATAACTAACTCATGTTTAATATGTGGGAGCCTAGCTACAAAGACTTCGGGGCATTTTATCCTTTTTGCTGAAAGAAAAGCATCATAGTTATTGTAGTCAATCAGCAATGTTAATGAATAATTCATTTTTCCCCAGGCAAGTGCAATTTAATGAATGGGGTGACACAGAAGTCAGAACTGCGTCTTAAATACTCCTGAACACAGGCCCATCAATGGCTGTAGCTGCATTTGTTTACTATGAAAAGAACAGCATTACGTGGATGGTTATTACATCGGGAGAGGGGCATAGAAAGATACATAGATGTTATCGCAATTTCCAATTTTATTTAAACAGGAAGACAGCCTAAGAATCCTATCTTCTTGGAGCTCTAACGGTTGCTAGTCATCAAGGGACTCTGCAGAGAGGACTTTATTCTTGCTGATATACTGATATGCTATTGTGGCTCTGCTGTGATAAGTTCCATATTGGATATCGCAATAATGGAATCGAATAATATCGATATTTTGTATCACACCCTTCCCTTTAAAAAGTGTTTTCACACACGTCATTTCATCTAATCCTAACCATCAGACCAAAACCCCAAACCCAAACCTACTGCTGTCGAGTCGATTCCAACTCATACTGACCCTATAGGACAGAGTAGAACTGCCCCATAGAGTTTCCAAGGAGCGCCTGGTGGATTTAAACTGCCGACCTTTTGGTTAGCAGCCACAGCACTTAATCACTATGCCACCAGGGTTTCCAAACATCAGACCAAGGAGGGTAAATAGTATTTCCAGTTTAGCAATGAGGAACTGACTGGTTCCAGGTTAAATGTATATATATTTAACCTTTCTCCAAGTGTGGCGGTCTTCCCATTACTCCATGTCAACGATCTAAGGGAATAATCTCCCGATCATGGGCAAGACACATTTGGATATTTTTACCTAAAAGGTGACTTCATATTTCTCTACACAGACTATCCAATTATAAGCCAACTATGGATAATTCATTTGAAATAACTTCAAAGATCGTCTTCTTCTCCTTGTTAGCCTTATTTTAAGGTTGCCTTTGAAATACTCAGCACCTTGCTTCATCTCGAGTATCTGCCAGTGCTTATCTCCAGGAAGGTAATTATAAAAGCGAGTCTACTTCACCTGAAAAATCATGACCTTCTGGGAATAAGATTTTTTTCCCCTGTAGAGATACAGTTTGCCAAGGTAATTTAAAAACAAAAAAAGATAGGAAAAATCAATCCATGCTGGTCTCAAATATCCAAACTATTAAGCTATAGTTTCTGGCTTTTCAAAGATCACAGAAATTTAAGTCTGGGTCACTGTGGCCAACAGCCAGATCATTCTAAGCAAATGAAATGACTCAGTTTAATTTTTAAGGTAGAAAAGAATCATGCTTTTCAAAATTTCCTTTCAAAAATGGATATCTTCTTAAAGAGTCAAGGTATTCTATTTTTTCCCCTCGATTGGGGCTATATTTTTTCCATCAGCGCGTAAATCAAAGATTAAAGAAGTTAGATTTGATTACGCTCACGTCCAACGTATCCTATACAGACAGCGTGACGGTGGTGGAGGAAAATGCATGTCAGGAGAAATGTACCTGTTCTGTTGTTGTTAGGGGCCATTGAGTCAGTTCCTGGAAGAAGCACAACCAGAAATGTACCAAAATGAGCACTTTTAGGACATTTCATCCTCTATGAACACGTCTCCAGGAATTTCTGCGTGGCTGTCAGAGTATTAACAGAGCAGATAGCTGCTTTGCCCAGGCTATCTCAAGCGTGGTGACTCACGTGGTGACTCACGCTTGAGATCCCGTGGTAAGGGGGCAATGATGTGGATAGAACATTCTTTCTCCTGGGCCCCATTTTGGACACGTCTGTCATTTTTTTTTTTTATCACTCACAAACCTCAAGTCTTGGACCACAGCAGACCGGGTGCTCCTGAGAGTTAAATAATAACTTCACCGAAATGAACAGTTTCCTTCCTGCAAGAATTGCCATCGCCCTGATTCTGCGTGAGGTCTGAGCACAGACACAGACAATGAGCTTGGAGTGTCGGGCTACTTAACCCTCTTTTCCTTGCCGGCATAATGAAGCTAACATCGACTTGGGATATGACAACCCCCTCTAGGTTCCTTTGTTAAGTCTCCATTCTGTGCAATCCTGCAGCTAGTTTTTGCTGCCTTTGCATGGTATCTCTTTTTGTGTTCTGCTTAAAAAAAACTTCCCTCGTAAAAGCATTATTTGTTCTAGCTCTTTGCTACCATCTCAGGTAGATACAGATGAATCCAAGCCATTTATTTATTCCTGACAAAAAAATTTACACATTTGCTAAACATAAAGCAGAGCAAATACTCCTTCAATTCATTCAATGGGCTGAGATAAAATACATACGTCTTCCAAAAGGCCAACAGAATGTGTGGGGTAGCATTAACAAAGAGGGCTTGGTGGTTTAGCGGTAGAATTCTCGCCTTCCATGTGGGAGACTCGGGTTTGAGTCCTGGCCAATGCACCTCATGTGCAGCCACCATCCCTCTGTTAATGAAGGCTTGTGTATTGCTATGGTGCTGAACAGGTTGCAGTGGAACCTCCATTGTAAGACTAGGAAGAAAGGCCTGGCAATCTACTCCCAAAAAAGCAGCCAATGAAAACCCTATAGATCACAACGTTCTGATCCAAAACCGATCCCCAACCAATCATAGAGATGGTGCAGGACTGGGCCGTGTTTCGTTCCATTACACATGGGGTCATCGTGAGCCAGGGACTGACTTGGTGGCAGCTAACAATACAACAACAGGGCCAGTAAACAGGATTTCTGAGGAATTCACAAGCCTTCACTAATTCCTGTGAGTTCACTCATTCACATCTCCACTCATTTCATTTGGACCATTAAGTTTTCATATTTGATTGTTATTTGTTACTCTATACCCTGCACCAAGCAGACTTTTTCATGAAGATGCGGGAAAGTACCAGTAAATTAAAAATCAGTATCCTGCGACTGTGATGAAAACAAAGGGCTCCTCGGCCCAACTTGTGAATCTCCTTTTTCAGGTGTCCTGACTTCACGTCCATTTCGCTCCTTCGTTCACTGTAAAATCGGCTCCCTCATGCAACATCACCCATAGACGGACAGACCGGATGTGGACTAGCACGCACGTTTCCCTTCCCTCTAGTCTGCATTAAATTGGAACAGATTAACTCCACGTTGCATGAAAATAAGTGAAGTGTCATCTTAATTAAAAGATGGTACCACTGTATCCTTTGGCTGTGTCTCAACAAGCCCTTTCCATCTCTTAAAAATAAAACAGATCATTTATCCTGATGGTTCCTAAACGGGAATTTTATCTTTTTTATCTTAATCTCTTTTGATTCGCGGAGCCTGGCATGGTTGTGCTGTGGACCCGCCACTCATCATATTGAGAAGGAAGCCACAACATTTTGACAACTTCGCCACACTAAGGCTCGTCCAACAGGGACAGACAGTTAATATGTCAATCAGAATGGGCTTCTGCTAGTCAATTGTGAGGAAAGAATTGCGAGGAAACAGACACCTTTTATTGGACACCATGTCATTCTTCGCCGCATGAAAAGATGGCGGGTTTCATTCTTGGAGCCTCTCAGCCTCTTTAGCTGTAAAGAGAAGCCATGTGGGAAATCTGACGAAGGAGCTAGGTTGCAGAGCACACATTAACCTGCTACAATGAAGCCCATGTCAGGGGTAAAGCGCTTGAACCAGCTGAAGTCTGTGTACGTCAACTACTTTTTTACAGAACATACTCATGGTAAGCCTAGGAACTTAGGAAGAAACATGGTTGTTTGCTCACCTATATTTCCTAAATCTGCCTTAGGCCTGCAAAATTACTATTTCCCAGCAAGCGAGCAAGCATGTGCCTGTACAGCAGATACACAGGAAATTTTCTATAGCAACACACATGTATACACACAAGTCTTCCAATTCTTGGTGGCTAATAAAACTGGAAGTGCAGGATCAGAGGCAGAGCTAACTGAAACTCTCAGAAAACGAGTTGGTTCAGACGTATCAACACTGATAAAAAATATTTCGATGCTCCCTAAATTGATCCTGGATCCCCTGGGTGGTACAAACAGTTAATGTGCTTGGCTGCTAATGAAAAGGTTGGAGGTTCAAGACTACCCAGAGGTGACTCGGAAGAAAGGCCTGGAGATTTACTTCCAAAAGAGTAGCCATTGAAAGCCCTGTGGAGCACAGTTCTACTCTGGCACACGCGGGGTCGCCATGAGTCTGAGTCGACTTCATAGCAACTGGTTTTAAACGGATCCTGCCTTTCCCAACATGCCAACTGAGTTTCCTCTTGCTCGACTCCAGCCAGCCTTTTCCCTGCTATTTCTGTAGGAGGAAGGAAGCAGCGCTGCACACCGACTTAGCAGTCACTGTACGTTCCACTCAGCACGCTCCGCCCGCAACCGCAGAAGGCCGTGTTTCCAAGCTCCTCACCAGCAGGGGTACTTGCTCTCTTCTTTTTGCTCTTCCTCTGTGATTTGAAGACTGCCAGCATTCAAAACTGGAAGTTCTTTTGCGTTTTGATAAGTTCTAAAGAAACCGATGTGTTTTCAGAGATCACAGAAGAGAAAGTAGAACAGATCACAGGAAACAAAAAAATTTTGGAGAGATGGAAATCAAAAAGACTAATGGGAAAATCTCAGTTAGGCCCGCTGAGTGCAGACCACGGAGGCATCCGGGGAGGCAAAGCAATCTCCTAACTGCATGGTATAAAAACATGGTCCTTGTCATTTTCTGTCATTTATGGCAAGCATTTCCAGGGGGAGCACAAGAAACACTGAGAAATATATTAGCTCTGTTTTTTCCTGGTGTAACATTTGATTTGCCTGTTTATTCTCACAGGTGTTTCTGAGAATGCAAACCAAAAAGGCTTACTCTCAGAAAAAGGATTATATTTCCACTTTTAATGCTCCATTTGTATTAATGGGATTCCTATTGGTAAATACAAAAATATTCAGCCTGGAAATATGCTTTCCCTCTTCTTCCTGTCCTCCCTCCCTCCCCAGCTCATCCAACCGGGGCTGCCATCTCCTTTGGAAATTAAGAGTCAAAACACAGTCCGATGCACAATCAAACTTCAAGGTGTCTTAGAGATACCCAAAGCCTCTTGGGAAGGAAATTCAGTTAACTGGTTTTTCTCCAGAGACGAACCGTGGGCAAGGGGCAGGGAAGTTCATGGGATGTTAGCAGTGCCAGGCACGGGATCGAAGGCTCCAGTCTAGTGGCAAAAATTATCCACACTCTGTACCCCTTCTGTGCTTTCAAACAGACGCACTTCGAAATAGGAAGAATAATTTTGTTGTCAGAAGCTCACGGAGCCCTGTTGGCACGGTGGTTAAGTGCTCAGCTGCTAACCAAAAGGTCGGCGATTAGAACTCACCAGTTGCTCTATGGGAGAAAGATGTCAGAAGCTATTCTTTACCTTAAATATTACTTGCCTTATTTTGGCTGATTCTCCATAATGATAAAAACCTACAATAAGTCATACGTTCTAGGCACTGCACCTATTGCTCAGTCTAACCCTTCATTTAACCTTAAAGCCCCCAACTCTCCCAAAGAAACGCTTATGAAAACCTGGATCTCCAAATATTGTAAGTGCAGCATCAAAGATAAATAGATTGCACTTATAAAACCTAACCGGAAATCCAGCAAAGCATTTGTTTCCAGACACAGAGGGCATCTTAGGGTTTGGGAAGTCCTCTCTTCTAGATTGCTGTGCATCACCAGGACATTCAGCCCTAGGGCTGCTGAGGTGGGAGCCATGTGGTCATCAGGACCCTAACTTTAAACCCCATGAAGCAAAACCCATCAGGCACCGTCTCAGCAGAGCCTTCCCTTTAATCAGTGACTGTAAGGGTGGAAACTCTTCCAAGCTCGGGTTTATACAGTTTTCCCAAATCAATGACATTTTGTTAGTCATAGTCAAGTCATCGGGACACTGACAAAGAAAGAAGCACCTTATTCCTCCCAGACACTGCTCATCGAAGAAGGATGGTATAGACAGTGTTCCTGCCATGGGAGGGAAGTTGGAGTAGGCGACAGAGTCCTTCTAACTCTAGATGTCTCAGGTTCTGTCACTCATTTTTCAGAGGCAATTGCTTGAAAGAAATGCTCCATACAAAAGCTCAAAAATACTTCCCCTTTAACTACTGGGAAACATACAGTACACTTAAAGAAATTAGAGTTCTAGGGCTGCCATCACAAATACCACAAACTGGGTGGCTTTAAACAACAGAAATTCATGGTCTCACAATTCTGGACTCTGGGAGTCCAAGATAAGGGTGTCAGCCATGTGGATTCTTTCTGAGGCTTTGAGGGAGTCTATTTCATGCCTCTCTCCTAGCTTCTGGTAGTTGCAGGCATTCCTTGGGTTGCAGTTGCAACATCACATGGCATTCTTCCTCTGTCTGTCTGTCTGTGTCTGTTTTCTTTTAAAAGGTTTAGGACCCACATTACTCCAGTATGACTTCGTGTTAACTGATATCATCTTCAAAGACCCTATTTCCAAACAAGGTCATGTTCATAGGTATCAGAGGTTAGAAATTCAACATATCTTTCAGGGGGACATAATTCAATCCATGATACCCACAGTGGAGGATACAGTGAACAGATCCTTGACCCAAAACTCTCACTCAGGTTGGTTTTAAGGAAGGAGCGATTCCTGGATTCCATTTTCTCTTTTCATTTTGGCTCCGTTGTTTGGCCTATTTTAAATGACCATCTCTATTTTTAGTCTCAGTGCAACACTGTCGCTCCTGACCCACCTGTCATTTGTCTATAATCAAATTCCAAAGCACTTCTTAATTGGATTATGGAAATAGCTAAAGCTTTGTACGTAATTACTGATAATGAACATCTAAAGCAACATCAGATGACGAGTTGTTCTTCAAAGAGACGTGAAGCTCCATACACTTTGCCCTTACTGCCCCACACTTACGTTCACTTAGGAGACCAAGCTTAGAGTGAGGCCCCTGACAGCTCTGCCCCTGTGGCTATGAATAGAGGTTCCTCTTCGGTCAAATTGTCTGCCACAATTATTTTGCAAAATTTACTTCAAAGAATACCTCCTGGAAAACATACACACACCAACCTTTCGAAACTCCTAATGATAAAAAAAAAAAAAAAAAAAACACCTCTCAAAACCAAACCCATTGCCATGGAGTCAATTCCGACTCATACTGACCCTAACGATAGATGTCTGGAATAACTAGAATGTTGTGGAAGATGGTAAATGGACAACAGTAAGGCTTTCTTGTTGGTCAAAGAAAATAAATATTGGCAGGTGAGATGAGGCTAGCCCTTCCAGGATAATAGTACCGCAGCAGCTGTTTCTGATGCCTCCTTGTTGGCCAACCTGTGCTTACGAGTGCTACTGTGATGGAAAGTTCCATGTTTGCTGACAGTCTCACCTCAAGGGGGTTGACTGAGAAGTCTCCCAACTTTTCTGTCTCAGAGCTTTCTCTGAAGTTGCTCAGATGTACTCCAGGTTCTCCAAGGGCAAACACTTGACCCATGAGGAGGGGTCAGGGAATAAACACTCTAGCCTTCCGTTCTTCGGAGGGACATGTCTGAGGCATATTCTGCACCAGGGGTCAGCAAACATTTTTGGTTATGGGCCCTATATTTTAGGCCACATGGTCTCTGTAGCAACTACCACAACTCTGCTGCTGCAGCACAAAAGCTGCCACTGGCAATATGTAAGCCAATGGGTATGGCTGTGTTCCAATAAAACTTTATTTACAAAAAACAGGCCAGCTTTGGCCCATAGGAAATAGCTTGCTGACTTCTCTTCTACATGATTTCTTAGAGCTTCCCCAGTGGGGTTGAGTCCCAGTTGTTCACACTGCAAACCTATATACTTTTTTTTCCTACACACCCTTTTTTGTTCTGCTTTTCCTCCTCTCTCTCTCTCTCTCACTTTTCTCTCTTCCTCACTTCTGCTTCCTGTAATCATCTCCTAAATAACCTACCTGCCCTCACATTCTTATCTTGGGCTTGGTGGAAACCTGATATGTGTTATATATCCCACTGCCATCAAGCTGATTCCCACTCACAGTGACCCCACAGGATTTCCAAGGTTGTAAATCTCTACGGAAGCAGACTGCCTCATCTTTCTCCTGAGAAGCTGCTGATGGTTTCGAACTGCTGACCTTTCAATTAGCAGTAGATCACCACCAAGGCTGCCTCATATGTTATATAAATGGGTCAAAACAGGCCTTAGTATATTGGCCCCAAGTTACCTTCGTAGCAAGCTGAGACCTGTTAGCCCAGAAAAGCAGCACCAAACTCATCCACTTGTTTTCAAAATACCCCAATAAACAGATTTTTAGCCACTGAGAGCCTCCCTAAGGAGCCCTGGTTGCACAGTGGTTAAAGCACTCAGCTGCTAGCTTAAGTCAGCGATTCAAACCCACCAGCCTCTCCTTGAGAGAAAGATGTGACAGTCTGGTTCCGTAAAGATTACGGCCTTGGACACCGTATGGGGCAGTTTTACTCTGTCCTATTTTTTATGGGGTTGCTATGAGTCGGAATTGACTCTACAGCAATGGGTTTGATTTTTTGGTAGAGCCTGCCTGCTTTGCATATCCCGCAAAACTGTACCCCATATCTGCTAGCCCAGATAACATAAACTCCCAGAGTTATAAGGACCCCAAGGTACGTTCGGGGTTCTCCGACCCACAGGCACCCAAGTTGCTGCAGGAGGACATAGCAAAAGAGTCACATAAACCCCCCTTCCCCTCTTGCCTGAGGTTTTTCACGCTCTCTTCCCCTTCTGGTGGCTCCCTGTGCCACTTGCTTTGGGAAGACCTCCTTCTGTGGGGAACCACCCCTTGCATGCAGCTCTCAATGACTGAGCCCCAAAAAAATAGCTTGTTGTGCAACGCTGCTGTCTCACAATCATATCTTTTTCCTTGTTCAGCCCCGAGCTCCCTTGAAGGCACTACAATATGTAGCGGGCACAGACACCCACTCAACGTCTGTTGACAGAAGTAATGAAGAAAAGCATGCGTGATAAAATGTGAATGGTTGTACACAGGCTTTGGTGCTCTGTAGAAATGGATGCTTAGTAAAAAAAAGAAAAACAAAAACCAAACCCATTGCTGTTGACTCAATTCCAACTCATGGCGACCTTATAGGACAGAGGAGAACAGACCGATAGGGTTTCCAAGGAGCGCCTGGTGGATTTGAACTACCAACCTTTTGGTTAGGATCTGTAGCTCTTAACCACTACACCACCAGGGTTTCTGGATGCTTACTAGAAGGTGATAATTAAGATAAAGCAGCAACTTCAGGACCCAAGTTTATTCTAGTATTAGAATAAACTGTATAACCTTTATATTCTGCATTCCATTATCATCATCCATTTAAGGAAAAAAATATTGCAAAGAAACACTTTTGGCTCATGAAGGGTTACAGGATGCAGAGTAGAGTGCTGGCAGGCAAGTCAGCGCAGAAGGGGCCCTGAGCTGATTGCAAGCCGTGGGCTTTCCAAGTGGTCCTTCTAGATAACTCTGCTAAGAGCTGGTCTACACACACCCTCACAAAGATTTAGTGACCAGTGACAAAGGTATGATACCCATGTTCAAAACAAGGGACCCATGAGATGGCAGCATCAGAGGAGGCCTCTGCATGGTTTCTTCAATCTTCTCCTCAGTTCACCCAGTTCTCAGAACTCCTCGTGCATCTGTTCTTAATGGACAAAGGTGCTCTGGGCTTTAGCCAAACCTGCTTACAATAATATATAGCAACAGAGGAGAAAAAATATACTGCTCTCCTTTGATAACTGTTTTAGATGTGACCTTAACAGCAATTTGATTTTCTAACGGATGAATATTTATATAAAATGTGTCACTCATTGAGCTTAGACATGACAGTGGACTGGAAAAACTCCATTTTAAAACAGTGCCTTTGCCTATTTCGGTTTATTGATTGATGGGAATATGGAAAGTGGGCAAATATTTGACTCTTCTCCCTAAGGGCATTGAAGGATCTGTAACTGTATAAAGTTGGTAATGATGAGTTACTAATCCTATTGTCAAATATAAGGATCTCAACCAGAGCAGAGCCCATAAATTCCCAAAAGGTTCAGTATTTAAGTTTCCACATGATGATTAAAAAAAAAGCATGCTATCCATTCTTTTCTGTGAAAACAATCATCTGCTTCAAATTTGACAGCCACTGAGTTATATTGCTTTATAAAAAACTAAATATGTCCTTCTAATTCTTCTCATGTCAGAGTTTTTTTCCTCGCATTCTATGCAAGCACTCATGCATGAACTAACGTATTTCCTATGATCTACAAAGCTTGGGGGGATGGGACATTATATTCATGACCCCTCCCTATTGGAGGATCTATTTCCTCACTGTTGAAACCAGGCGTGGATAAGTGACTTACTTTGGCCAATGAAATCTGAGTAGAAGTGACAAAACACTTCCTAGTCAACATTTTTTAGGGTCATCAAGTAGTTCTACATTCCTACCGTTTTCTCTCAGCTGAGCTTCCAATGAACACAGCACAGTATAGAGCCACAGCAAATCTACAATGGCTTTGGTGACAGTGAGAAACAAATTTTTGTCACTGAGATTTAGGGGGAGTGTTTGTTACCAGGGTATAAGTTAGCGGAATCTGACATTGACAGGGGTTCAAAGATGAAACACACATGAATCTTACACTCAAATAGATTTGGTAAAAGTTATACGATAACAAGACATCTTGTATGTGATGTGGGCTGGTTTTATAGATAGTGGTTAAGGGGAGTCAGACAGGCTGGGTTTGAAAGCCCCTCTCCCGTTTAAGTTGGCCTTAGACAGCCTCACAATTATAGTTATTAACTTGCTGGATTGGTGGGAGGAATAGCTGAGATAATATTACCATGTGTATAGCACAAGACACACTAACACAGAGGAAGGATCCGGGAAAAAGGAGGACAATCCCGACAGCTAGATTCTTACACTTGACGCTACTCTTTAAGAATTCAACACTGAACGGGCAGAAATTTATCTGAGAAGGTGTACTTCCTATTTTTGATTGTGGAAAACCCTCCCCCTGTAGTAGACCTTTTCCAAAAATGACTGCCAACAATTCTGTCCAACTCTGTATGTGTATGACACTCCTTCCATCAAGAGGTAGACACTATTTCTCTTCCCTTTGGAGCTGGGCTAGCCTTGTAACTTGCTTTCACCAATGGAAAGCAGAGGCCTAGGCCTTAAGAGGCCTGGGAATTTCTGGTTTTATTCTCTTGGAGTGCCAGAGCACCACGCTGTGGACAGGCCATGAAAGAACCAAGACACTCTGGTCACCATTAGCCCTAGCCCAGGCGCCAGCCTAATGCAGCCACCTGAGTGATGCCAGACAAGATCAGGTGACGAACTGCCCAGGCAATCCACTGAACTAAGAGAAACAATACATCGTTGCTATTTTGAGCCACTAAATTTTAGTGTGGTTTATTACATAGCAGAAGATCAATGACTTAAAACTCTCTGCACCGTGGAGAGTCAAGGGTCCCCAAGACCATGCCCATGTTCAATGGTCAACCAGAAGCATTCACAAAACTTAGCATATAGTTGTACACCTGGTTCAGATTTATCACAGTGACTGTAAGGACATATAACTAGATCAGCAAAGGAAAAAGACAGGCAGAACCTGGAGGAATCCATGTGCAGGCTTCCTATGCTCTCTCCCTCCCATGAGCGGCCATGCAGAGCAAAAATGAAGCTACATGTGCGTGTGATGTTTCTGCCCAGGGAAGACCATTACAAACTCAACGCCCAAGGTTTTTGTTGGCGGCTGGTCAGGTAGGCACCCTCTGCCTAGCAACCACCAAGAATGGGAACTCCCAGGAGGAAAGGAGGCATTTACCATAAGTCACATTGTTTGTACAAACGGCCTAGGCACAGCGAAACAACCTTAACAGTTAATCATAGAGGGAACATTTTGAAAGCCAAGTTCTCAGGCATCACCCAATGGCCATCCTTGCAATCAGGTGCTTCAAAAGAGAGCAGGCTCAGACCTGCTATGTTAACTCTTTTTTGCATACCAAGTTTCTTCAAAGAGCTGTTTTCACTACTTATAGGTTTGTTCTGAGGATGAAAAGGGATGGTGATGATGAAACATTTTGCACATGACAAGGCATCACACAAGTGTTGGTTCTTGTAAGTACTGCATTAAAGAACTCTAAAAAGCAGTAATGATGATGGTGACCTTAGAGCCTGGTGATTCTGTACATTTGACAGCTAGCACTGTAGAGAGGAACTTCAGTGCAGTGATTAAAAACACTAACCCAGAAATTAAATCCTGGCCCTGCCATTTCGCTGCCATTCTGTCAAGTTATTTAAGCTCTCTGTGCCTAAGTTGGAAACCCTGGCGGCATAGTGGCTAAGAACTACAGCTGCTAACCAAAAGGCTGGCAGTTTGAATCCACTGGGCGCTCCTTGGAAACCCTATGGGGCAGTTCTACTCTGTCCTATAGGGTTGCTATGAGTCAGAATCGACTCGACGGCAATGGGTTTGGTTTGGTGCCTAAGTTACTCACCACTGGTATGGGGAAAATAATAGTTGCTATACCATATATCCACGACCCATCTGTCAGTTTGTTGTACTGTGGTGGCTTGCATGTCGCTATGATACTGGAAGCTATACCACCATTACTTTAAATACCACCAGGGTCACACATGATGGACAGGTATTAGTGAAGCTTCCACTCTACGACAGACTAGGAAGAAAGGACTAGAAATCTGATTCTAAAAATTAGCCAGTGAAAACCCTACGGATCAGAACAGAATATTGTCTGATATAGTGCTGGAAGATGCACTCCCTAGGTTGTAAGGCACGCAAAATACACAGTGGCTGAAGCAATGGACTCCTGCATACCAATGATCATGAAGATGACACAGGACAGGGTAATGCGTCATTCTGTTGTGCATGGGGTTGCCGAAAGTCAGAGCCAACTCAATGACAACACCACCACCATATTGTATGGGATAAAAATATATGTATATATAGTACATATAATTTTTCTTTTTTTTTTGTCATACTTTAGATGAGGGTTTACTGAGCAAACTAGTTTCTCATTAAACACTTAGTACACATATTGTTTTATTACATTGGATAACAACCCCACGACATGTCAACACTCTCCCTTCTCGACCTTGGGTTCCCTATTACTAGCTTTCCTGTCCCCTCCTGCCTTCTAGTCCTTGTCCCTTGGCTGGTGTGCCCCTTTAGTCTTGTTTGGTTTTATGGGCCTGTCTAATCTTTGGCTGAAGGGTGAACCTCGAGAGTGACTTAATTACTGAGCTAAAAGGGTGTCTGGGGACCATACTCTCGGGGTTTCTCCAGTCTCTGTCAGGCCAGTAAGTCTGATCTTTTTTGTGAGTTAGAATTTTGTTCTACATTTTTCTCCCACTCTGTTCAGAATCCTCTATTGTGATCCCTGTCAGTGCAGTCGGTGCTGGTAGTTGGGCACCATCTAGTTGTACTGGACTCAGTCTGGTGGAGGCCGTGGTAGATGTGGTCCATTGGTCCTTTGGACTAATTTTTCCCTTGTATGTTTAGTTTTCTTCAATTTTCCTTGCCCCCGAAGGGATGAGACCAGTGGAGTATCCTAGATGGCCACTCACAGGCTTTTAAGACCCCAGACGCTACTCAGCAGAGTAGAATGTAAAACATTTTCTTTATAAACTATGTTATGCCAATTAAACTAGTTGTCCCTCAAAATCATGGTCCCCAGCCCTCAGCCCAGTAATTCAGTCCCTCAGGGAGTTTGAATGTGTCTATGAAGCTTCCATGACCTTGCCTTGGCCAACTTGTGCTGACTTCCCCAGTGTTGTGTACTGTCTTACCCTTCACCAAAGTTACCATTTATCTATTGTCTATTTAGTGTTTTTCCATCCCCACCCCTCCCCTCCCTCCTAACCGTCAAAGATTGTTTCTTTTTGTGTGTAAACCTTTTCCTGAGTTTTTACAGTAGTGGTCTCATACAATATTTGTCCTTTTGTGATTGACTTATTTCACCCAGCATAACGCCCTCCAGATCCAACCATGTTATGAGATGCTTCTCAGATTCATCATTGTTCTTTAATGTTGCGTAATACTCCATTGAGTACATACAATGTCTTAAATGTCCACTCCTCTCATCATCAAAACTTTCTCTTTTGGTTGTTTTTCTTCATGACTCACTTGAGGGAGAAACGTGACAATTAGTGCCTCAACAATCATTATGAGAGGGTCAGTACTCTAATGAACTCCGTCGTTTTTCTCTGTGGTATGCCACCTGCCTAACCTCTCTGCAGTCCCCCCATGGAGTCCAGCCAGGAAATTAATGTTGTTCAAGATGGGGTTAGCACCTCATATTGACTCAGGGAACAAACAGAACACGTTCGCTTTCTCAAAAACCAGCTGCTAGGCCAACCCGGCTGTGATTGCAAACAGTGGAAGAATTTACTTACTGACAGTCTATAGGATTACTGGATCCCTCTCTCAGAGTGGCTGTGAGAGGCTCTTAAAATCTGTGTATCCCAGGAGGGTCCTTCAGAGAAGCCAAACACCTGAAAAATCACCAGTGGGGTCCAAATCGATCGCTCAGTGGCAGAGCTGCCCTGAGGGGGATCTGGTGAATGGCAATTTCTCACCCTCACACATAGGGCAGAGATGTAACCTCAGAACTGATCAAATCCAGATCATTTTAAGGATCATCTAAATGCTAGGAAGCCTTGGTTCAAACTCTAAAGCATAAACAGAACATACTTTGGAGGCAGGCAACAGTGATATTTATATATTATCTATTGCAGTTGAAACCTGTTTACAGAATGCAAATATTATAGCAGAAAACGTCCAGAATTATTTAAGAATCTCCCAATAAATTAGTCTCATTGCCATCTATCTCTTTTATTTTCCTCCGATGATTTTATACTTAAAGAGTAATTCTTATTTAAGATAAATCCCCTCTTTGAATTCAAGATCAAGAAGGAATCTGTGGTGGTTCCTGTCTGTGTTTATTTCCCTTTGAAAGAAAGCGAGGAAAAAGAAGGATGAGGGAGACAGAGGGGGATGGCAAAAGGGACAGGGAAAAGGAGAAGGAGAGGGAGAGAAAGAAGGAATGAGAATTAGGCAGTACTGATGAGGGTGCCCTGGTGGCACAGTCGTTAAAGTGCTCGGCTACTAACCAAAAGATCGGTGGTTTGAATCCACCAGCCATTCCATGGGAGAAAGATGTGACAGTCTGCTTCCTTAAAGATTTGGAAGCTTGGAAGCCCTATGGGGCAGTTTTACTCTGTCCTACAGGGTTGCTATGAGTTGGAATCCACTCAACGGCAGTGGTTTGGTATTGGAGCATAGTAATAAACAGCAGCTTCAAGGACAAAGACCTGGCGATCTGCTCCCATAAAGATTACAGCCAAGGAAACCCTTTGGGGCAGTTCTACTCCGTCACATGAGATTGCTAATGGGTGGAAATCAATGTCACAGCACCCAACAACAACAACAACAACATACTGATAAACTGGCTTTCAAAAAAAAAAAAAGTTCTGATTTGTAACATTTGCTGATTTCCATGGTGTAAATATTCTGGTGAACTTCAAGCAACCAATGATTTAACAAGCAGACTACAAAATTTGTGAATATTTAACTATTGGCTTTCCTAAGCTGGTCGTAGCTGGTGCCACCACCACTAAAGATGGTATATAAAAACCCAAACCCAAACCTGTTGCAGTCGAGTCGATTCCAACTCATAGCAACCCTATAGGACAGAGTAGAACTGCCCCATAGGGTTTCTAAGGAGCAGCCGGTAGATTTGAACTGCCAACCTTTTGGTTAGCAGCCAAACTCTTAACCACTGTGCCACCAGGGCTCCATAAAGATGGTATATAAAGAAAAAGAAGAAAAAAAGAAGGAGAGGGAGAGAGAAGATGAGTAGGCACACCAGCCAGTATTTACTGAGGTCTTACTGTACCCGGTGCCGTCGAGTCGATTCTGACTCATATTTCTTACTATATGCTGGGTCTTACTATATGCTAGGTAATTTCATGGATTACTTCTATTTATTCTCCCTAAACGGATGCGACACTGCAAGTGCTCACTTGTCTATGCCAAGAAATTTGGAAGATAGCTACCTGGCCAACCAACTGGAAGAGATCCATATTTGTACCCATTCCAAATAAAGGTGATCCAACAGAGTGTGGAAATTACTGAACAATATCATTAATATCACACACAAGTAAAATTTTGCTGAAGATAATTAAAAAACGATTGCAGCAATACATCTACAGGGAACTGCCAGAAATTCAAGCCAGATTCAAGAGGATGGGGAATGAGGGATATCATTGCTGATGTCAGATGGATCCTGGCTGAAAGCAGAGAACACCAGAAAGATGTTTACCCGTGTTTTACTGACTACGCCAAGGCATTCAACTGTGTAGATCATAACAAATTATGGATAACATTGCGAACAAAGGGAATTGTAGAACACTTGATTGTGCTCATGAGCAACCTGTACATAGACCAAGAGGCAATTGTTTGAACAGAACAAGGGGATATTATGTGGTTTAAAATCAGGAAAGCTGTGTGTCAGGGTTGTATTACTTCACCATACTTATTCAATCTGTATCCTGAGCAAATAATCCGAGAAGCTGGACTATTAGAAGAAGGGGGCATCAGGATTGGAGCCAGACTCATTAATAACCTGAGATATGCAAATGACACAACCTTGCTTGCTGAAAACGAAGAAGACTTGAAGCACTTACTGATAAAGATCAAAGACTGCAGCCTTCAGTATGGATTAAATGTCAACATAAAGAAAACAAAAATCCTCACAACTGCACCAATAAGCAATATCATGATGAATGGAGAAAAGATTGAAGTTGTCAAGGATTTCATTTTACTTTGATCCACAATCAATGCCCATGGAAGCCCCATTAAAACCCACTGCTGTTGAGTCGATTCCGACTCATAGGAACCTTATGCAGCAGTCAAGAAATAAAATGACATACTGCATTGGGCAAATCTGCTGCAAAAGACCTCTTTAAAAATGTTAAAAAAAAAAAAAAAGACGTCACTTTGAGGACTAAGGTGCACCTGACCCAAGCCATGGTATTTTCAATGGTTTCATATGCATGTGAAAGCTGGACAATGAATAAGGAACGCCTAAGAAGAAGTAGTACTGCTAACCAAGAGGTCAGCAGTTCGAATCCGCCAGGTGCTCCTTGGAAACTCTGTGGGGCAGTTCTACTCTGTCCTATAGGGTTGCTATGAGGCAGCAGGGGTTAAGAAGAAGTACAACCAGAATGCTCCTTGTAAGAGAGGAGATGGACATGTTATCAGGAAGGACCAGTCCCTGGAGAAGGACATCAGGCTTGGTAAATAGAGGGTCAGCAAAAAAGAGGAAGACCCTCAATGAGATGGATGGACACAGTGGCTGCAACAAAGGGGCTCAAGCATAGGAACAACTGTGAGGATGGCACAGGACCTGGCAGTGTTTCGTTCTGTTGTATATAGGGTCGCTATGAGTCAGAACCAACTCGATGGTACCTAACAACAACAACAACAAAGACCTATGACTGAGGTCCTAATATTCTATTATCTTTAAGTCTATTTGAAAATGAGGCAATCCAGGTACATGCAAATTAACTGACATGTTTGAAGACACATGGCCAGTCCTCTCCTCCCAAATGAGACACTCACCCTCAGTGCAGTCAGATCGAATCCAAACGCCTTGATGTAAGCTCAGATCCCTCACCCACCTAACATGACTTGGGTCAGAGATGTCTTCGGGTTGCAGCTCATATTCCTTGTATCCCCAATTACTGTCCACCTGGACTCTCAACAATTGCTCCTGTCTTCCAAGCAGGTGCCATTTACAAAACTTATCCAGAAAGCCCAGGGTCCTTTGTGGAGTCTAGGAAATGTTTTCTCTTAGACAGGCAACAGTGATGCAATGAGAACTGGTGATGGGGACTACCTCTGCTGGGCAGGAGGACTCTGCAGTCAGTCTCCCATCTTATACCCTGCACAAGGTCATCATTATTTTAATGAACAACTGTTTCACTGGTTCTGCAAAACCTCCTATTTCCAGTCTGTCATGGGTTGAATTGTGTCCACCAAAAATATCTGTCAACTTGGCTAGGTCATGATTCTCAGTACTGTACGATTGTGTACCATTTTGCCATCTGATGTGATTTCCCTAGGCATTGTAAATCATATTAGTGTGATGTAATGAGATGGATTAGCAGCAGCTATATTGATGAGATCTACAAGATTAGATAGTGTCTTAGGCCAATCTCTTTTGAGATATAAAAGAGAGAAGCAAGCAGAGAGAGTTGGGGACTTCATACCACCAAGAAAGCAGTGCCAGGAGCAGAGCGCATCCTTTGGACCCCAGGTCCCTACACGGAGAAGCTTCTAGTCCTAGGGAAGATTGATGAGAAGGCCGACAGTGAGAGAAAGCCTTCCTTGGAGCTGACGGCTTGAATTCGGACTTCTATCCTCCTAAACTGTGAGGGAATAAACTTCTCTTTGTTAAAGCCATCCACCTGTGGTATTTCTGTTAGGGCAGCTCTAGATAACTAAGGCACAGTCCTAACCTTTTATCTGAACTACAGATAAGGAAATTCCGAACACATGTGGAGGTGATGATCCACCCGGAAGCCGGCCTAGCCATCCATGCCAGGCCGAGATAATAAGTTCTCTTTGCTAAAGAAGCTCAGAGATGGTAGGCACTTAAAAAAAATTTTTTTTTACATGACTTTTACTTTTGGAATAATTTTAGACTGCAGAAAAGTTGCAAAGATAGTACAAAGAGTTTCTGTATACCCTTTACCCAGCTTCCCACAGTACATTCTTCAAAACTAAGAAATTAACAATGGTACATTGTTACTAACTAAACTTCAGAATTCACTGGAATTTCACCAATGCCCTTGTGGTAATTGTTAATCAAATAAGAAGATAATAATGTTTCAGAGTTCATAGGCTCTTTTCACTCCATAAACTTCTCATTATGGCCTTGCATCAACCCTGTGAGATAGGTTAGTGATATCTCACTGAAAATATGAGGAAGCTGTGGCTTTTCGAAGTTTTGTCTAATAGGCAACCAATACTAAAACCTGGGCTTCCTAAATCCAAATTTCATGGTTTCTTTCATCCCACTAAACCTTAAAAACCTACTGCCATCCAGTGAGCTCCCACTCATGGCAGCCCTGTGTGTGTCAGAGTAGAACTGTGCCCCATAGGGTTTTCAATGGATGATTTTCAGAAGTAGATTGCCAGGCCTTTCTTCTGAGGCACTTCTGGGTGAACCCAAACTGTCAACCTTTTGGTTAGCAGCCAAATGCGCTAACCGCTTGCACCACCCAGGGACTCCTCTCAACTTTACTGTCCATCCAGTACGGTGGGAAACCCTTTTTTTCAGAGAAAGTAAGTAATGGATAAGAACGTATCTCCAATAATCTGCAGCAAAGCTCAACATCTACGAAGTTCTTCCTTTAGAACTCATTGATAACGTCCAAAAGGCAACTCCTCATGTGGCCTTGCTTCACTCTTTTTGTTGTAAACCTGTGTTGACGGAACTGGTCGCTGACCAACAAAAGGTCATTCTCCTTTGTTAAAACTCCCTCCAGCAATTCTTCCATATCCTATACTTCCTGCAGTCCACGATCACGTGATTGTTCTTAATTGCACTGTAGGATCATACAGTATCGTGGAGTTCTTTCAGAAATTTCGTTGTTTTCAATGAACACATGCCTTTTAGCAGAGATTACAGAGCAAGGAAAGTCTTCTTAGCTTAGAAGATAAGGACTTGTCATGCCAATGTTTCCTAAGTACCTTGTTTTAAAAGTATTTTATCTTCCCAAATTTCCACAATCTCACTGGACTCCAAAAAATCAAAGCCTACGGATGCATCAATGAAAATGTAGGGAACAAAGAAGCTCGTTCTATGTCTAGAAGCATCACTCATTTAGAACGTTGATAATCACACAGATACTTACGCTACTACAGACAGACTTCTAGCTCAGCCAATATTAATGCACATTTTGAGTATTCCAAGACGATACAACAAAAACTGCTTCTGCCTTGTTTTTAAAATGTCCCTGGACGTGTAGCAAATCTGTTCCCAGCCAAAGCATTCCCATACTATATTTATTTTCTCTGCATTTCCAAAGCAGAGGATGCAGAAGTAACAATCGTTCATGATAGCACAGAGGAATAAAATTTGAATAGCAATCTATTGGTTTAGTATGTTAATATGGTAGCTTGAGGAGCTATGGAAGATTAAAACAAAAGCCAGATGTTCACTGTTGTACAAATAAAACCATAATCTATATGCATCATTACAATGCTTGTTCTGTATCAGAAACCAAAACCCTGATGAATTTTCAGGTGCTATTATCCCTAGCTTCAAAAACCACGTTCTGAAAAAATAGCTTCTCTTAATAAATATGTCTACCTTGAGCCTTGTGCTCTTTTGAAGAATTAACTATGTAAGATAAAATTAACAACAGCAACCTGAAAGGTTAGATGAGAAGCTTAGGGGACAGTTAGTCTAAGTTAGTGGTGGTGGAACAATTTGGAGGAGGATGATGACGAGAATGTTAGCATAACTTGAAAAATGTAATCAATGTCAATGAGCTGTACATGTAGCAATTGTTGAAAATGATGTACACTGTGTATTTTCACCAAAAAAAAAAAAAAAGAAAGTTCTGCTTTTACTTTATTCGGGCACATAAAGATGCTTATCACGTGGTTGTAAATGAATGAATGATAGGATACGATGCTGAATTTTGCATAGTGGGAAACCCAAACTTCCTGTAACCTGCCCCATGATCCTCAGTATCAAAGTCACTCAGAGCTGATTCTGAGGGATGACACTCTAACCAGAGAACTCATGGACCTATTGTCACCGTTTTGCTCTCACCAATGTAATCAAAAAGTAACCAAGATTAGTTGCTGTCAAGTCAACGCCGATTCATGGCAACCCCATGTGTGTCAGAGTAGAACTGTGCTGCACAGGGTTTTCAATGGCTGGTTTCTTTGGAAGGAGATTGCCAAGCTTTTCTTCCAAGGCTCCTTTGGGCGGACTTGGACCTCCAACCTTTTGGTTAGCAGCAGAGCACGTTAACTGTTTCCATCACCCAGGGACTCAGCTATTAGACATGAAAAAGGCATTTTTTTTCATTAAATAACTTAGGTAAATTATTAACTTCAAAAGCAAATAAAATAACCAGAACCAAAAACAGAAAAATCTTGCATTTCTATTATAAACACAGACCTCCTGTAGCTCCTGTGCTTTAGAAGTACAGGCGGTTATACCTCATTTCATTGTGCTTTGCTTTATTGTGCTTTGCAGATGCTGCATTTTTTACAAATTGAAGGTCTGTGGCAACGCTGTGTCCAGCAAGTCTATCGGCACCAGTTTCCCAACAGCATGTGCTCGCTTCATGTCTCTGTGTTACATTTTGGTAATTCCAGTAATATTTCAAACTTTTTCATTATTATCATACCTGTTATGGTGATCTGTGATTGGTGATCTTTGATGTTACTATTATAATTGTTTTGGATTGCCATTAACCATACCCATATGAGACAGAGAATTTAATTGATAAATGTGTGTGTTCTGACTGCTCCACCGACCACCCGTTCCCCATTTCTCCCCCTCTCCTCGGGTCTCTCTATTCCCTGAGGCACAAAAATATTGAAATTAGGCCAATTAATAGCCCTACAGTGGCCTCTATGTGTTCAAATGAAAGGAGAGGTCACCTCTCTCACTTTAAATCAAAAGCTAGAAATGATTAAGCTTAGCGAGGAAGGCATGTTGAAAGCCGAGACAGGCCAAAAGCCAGGCCCCTTGCGCCAAACAGTTAGCCAAGTTGTGAATGCAAAGGAAAAGTTCTTGAAGGAAATTAAAAGTGCTACTCCAGCGAACACATGAATAATAAGAAAGTGAAATGGCCTTACTGCTGATATGGAGAAAGTTTTAGTGGTCTGGATAGAAGGTTAAACCAGCCACAACATTCCCTTAAGTCAAAGCCTAATCCAGAGGAAGGCCCTAACTCTCTTCAAGAAGGCTGAGAGAGGTGAGGAAGCTGAAGAAGAAAAGTTTGAAGCTAGCAGCGTTGATTCATGAGGTTTAAGGAAAGAAGCCGTCGCCATAACATAAAAGTGCCAGGTGAAACAGCAAGTGTTGATGTAGAAGCCGCAGCGAGTTATCCAGAAGCTCTAGCTGAGATGATTGACGAAGCCGGCTCCACTAAACAACAGATTTTCATTGTAGATGAAACAGCCTTATATTGGAAGAAGGTGCCATCTAGGACTTTCATGTCTAGGGAGGAGAAGTCAATGCCTGGTTTCAAAGATTCAAAGGACAGGCTGACCCTCTTGTTAGGGGTTAATGCAGCTGGGGACTTTAAGTTGAACCCAATGCTCATTTACCATTCTGAAAATCCTACAGCCCTTAAGAACTATGCTAAATCTACTCTGCCTGTGCTCTATAAATGGAACAACAAAGCCTGGGTGACAGCACATCTGTTTACAACATGGTTTACTGAATATAAGCCCACTGTTGAGACCTACTGCTCAGATAAAAAGTTATCTTTCAAAATATTACTGCTCACTGAAAATGCACTTGGTCACCCAAGAGCTCTGATGGAGATGTCCATGGAGATTAATGTTGTTTTCACGTCTGCTAACACGACATCCATTCTGCAGCCCATGGATCAAGGAGTAATCTTGACTTTCAAGTCTTATTACTTTAGAAATACATTTCATAAGGTTACAGTTCCCATAGATAGTGATTCCTCTGATAGATCTGGCAAAGTAAATTGAAAATCGTCTGTAAAGGACTCACTATTCTAGATGCCGTTAAGAACATTCATGATTCATGGGAGGAGGTCAAAATACCAACGTTAATAGGAATTTGGGAGAAGTTGATTCCAACCCTCATGGATGACTTTGAGGAGTTCAAGACTTCAGTGGAGGAAGTCTGCAGAAGTGGTGGAAATAGCAGGAGAACCAGAATTAGAAGTGGAGCCTGAAAACGTGACTGAATTGCTGCAATCTCATGATAAAGCTTTAATGAATGAGGAGTTGCTTCTTAGGGATGAGCAAAGAAAGTGGTTTCTTGAGATGAAATCTACTCCTGGTGAAGATGATGTAAACACTGTTGAAATGACAACAAAGGATTTATAATATTACATAAACTTAGTTGATAATGCAGCAGCAGGGTTTGAGAGGATTGACTCCAATTTGAAAGAAGTTCTACTGTGGGTAAAATGCTATCAAACAGCATTGTTTGCTACAGAGAAATCTTTTGAGAAAGGAAGAG
Source organism: Elephas maximus indicus (assembly GCF_024166365.1). Classification (NCBI taxonomy): domain Eukaryota; kingdom Metazoa; phylum Chordata; class Mammalia; order Proboscidea; family Elephantidae; genus Elephas; species Elephas maximus. The sequence goes on from NC_064846.1 coordinate 167,488,903, forward strand.
TCAACTGATGCAGCAAACTTCCTTGTTGTCTTATTTTAAGAAATTGCCACAGCCACCCCAACCTTCAGCAACCACCACCCTGATCGGTCAGCAGCCATCAACGCTGAGGCAAGATCCTTTACCAGCAAAAAGATTATGGCTGGCTGAAGGCTCAGATGATGGTTAGCACTGTTTAGCAATAAAGTATCTTTTAATTAAGGTACGTACATTTGTTTTTAGACATAATGCTACTGCACACTTAAGAGACTAGAGCACAGTGTAAACATAACTTTTATATGCACCGGAGAACCAAAAAATTCCTGTGTCTTGCTTTATTGCGATATTCGCTTTATTGAGGTGGTCTGGAACGGAACCGTAATATGTCCGAGGTATGCTCGTGTATCAATTTTTCAAGAAGTGTAACATCTTATTGTTTGGACAGTTGCCAGGGCCTAATTCTCTCCCTTATTTGCTTAATTTGTTCTAACCACTGTAGGGAGTTTTAGAAAAAGCACACGAGATAAACACAAGATTTCACAACGAGCAAGAGAACCCAAGTGGAACACTGCCCACTGTGCGCATGCGTACTACCTGGCTCCGCATAACAATGACAATTGTGTGGGTTTTTTAAGTAATGAGAGCCACATTATATAATTACACTTTCTGGACAATTCTCATTCTACTCTACCTCTGTAGTCAAAATCAAAAGTAGCGATAATTTCGGCCATGCTGGGCTGGAAGCCTGGCCTTGTCATTCTGAGCTCCAGGACAGTAGCCATCCAGCATTCATCATGTCTGACCAGAGAGTCGGGGTGATTCAGAAGGCATTTTCAAGGTGGTAATTTACCAACCTACAGGAAGCCCTCACAGCAGTGCCTTTGAGAACTAGCAATTTTAGGCTCATCAGTGGTAATTTACAAGTGATTTAACGATGCTGAATCACCAGCCAGCTTCCACGTTTATGAGTGGACATAAAAAGTTATGACAATTTCACAGCACAATATGAATATTCATAATAAAAACAGGCTTGGCTTTTAAGTGATATTCCATTTGTGAGCTATTCCATTGTTTTTTGCATCACTCTTCATTAAAGCGCAGGCCCCAAGGGAGAGAGATGGGAATGGCTAACAAAGAGAGATGGTTCACCGCCATCACCTTGACGACGACAGCCATGTTGGCTCGCCATGGGAAGGAAACGGGGGTTTGTCAAGTATAGCAGATGTTCTCTGCTGATCACAGCAGAGTTTGTTAATAGTTGCTCCTCACCTCCTTGCCTAGTTGTTGTTTTTAAAAGAGATCTCAAAATGTACTCATAGCCATGAATATGTTGCAGACATTAAGCAGAAACTATTCCATAAATTATCATGCAATGTATGACAAATTAAATTTATAGCCAACCCCAGCTGTATGTCACGTTTTGATTATGAGTTATAGAGAATTATTTTTTAGAAACTTTTAAAATTGCCACTCATTGAGAAATAACCATCTGAATGGGAGATATAAAGCACAAATGAGTGATTTGTATTCATTCTCCGGTTAGGGTCATCCCCTCAGATACAGCAGCCCCTGCTTGTCTTGGCTTTTGCAACTTGGGGGCTGGTCGTGGTCAACATAGTTATGCTTGTAAAACCAACACAAACCCGTTGCTGTTGAGTTGATTCTGACTCATAGTAACCTTAGAGGACAGCAAAGAACTGCCCCATAGGGTTTCTTTTCAAGGCTGTAATCTTTACGGAAGCAGACTGCCACATCTTTCTCCCTCGAAGCAGCTGGTGGGTTTGAACCGCCGACCCTTCTGCTTCTAATTGAGCACTTAACCACTGCACCACCAGGGCTCCTTAATTATGTCTGTAGAGAGATGCAAAAGGCCTCGGCAGAGGAGAGAATATTCTACCAAGAGAGCGATATGACATCAGTTTTGATAGAGTCCATGTATTGTCTGGTGTGCAGTGTCCAATGCAGCCTTGTGCTACCAAACTGCAGACTCTTTTTACAGCAGTGATAAACTTTTACCTTTTAACACCTCCCTTTTTAAAATTAGCTTTTTGTTATATGCACTGGGATCTAATCCTAACAATGAGATTTAGGATGTTTTATTCTTATGTGTTTTCTTCCCTTAGCTTTCTCTTATGCCTTAGAAAAAATAACTCCTTGTTTTTTTAGTAATACATGCCTCTCCCCCAAAATAAGCATCACAAATTTAGAAAGTCTCTTCACAAGGAAGAAAAGGGAGCCAGTTCAAATAAACTGCACGGCTCATAATTAAGGGTTGGGGACCTGGTGGCGCAGTGGTTAAGCATTTAGCTGCTAACCATAAGGTCGGCAGTTTAAATCCACCAGCCGCTCCTTGGAAACCCTATGGGGCAGTTCTACTCTGTCCTCTAGGGGCGCTGTAAGTCGGAATCGACTAGACAGCAATGCACTGGGTTTGGTGTTTTGAGTAGTGAACATGGGCGCAGAATTCAAGACAAAGACCACAGCAGACTAATTGGCACATCTGATCATAGACAGAGAGAGTGACAATCTTTATCCTGTACACAGAATGCCTGTGGGATGGCTATAAAAATGGCTGGCCCGAATTAATGCACTGTGCAGAATCAGACAATTCCGTTGGAGGAAAGCACTATATTTCATCAAATTAAGATAGAACTACTCAATGTAAAATTCTTCTCATTTTCCTCCCATATGCAATGGGTTCAAATATCAGAACTACAGAGAATAACGATAAGCATTCCATATTATAGCGACGAGGATTAACTATGATGTAATCAAAATGACAAACATCTTCAGTTCAAACATGGCACACAGTAGGTGCTCAATATTGATTTGAGATTTCCCCATGACAGTCCCAATTTGTGCCATCTGTGCCTCTCTTCTATCATTAATCAAAATAGATCAAATAAAATCTCCCAATCTTTTCACAGGGCTGTAAGAATCAGATCAAATACGAGGTATGAAAGTTCTGGAAACGAATGAAAGGCATCAGCACTAGTAGTTGCACCATCTATGTCAGCATTACATTTTATGGCATTCCCTTCATGATTTTCAGAAAATTATTTTTGGCTCATTCTCAAGGTCCAGCCATTCTGATAATCCAATTTCAATTACTAAGCAATGACATTATCTTATTTGTGGAGGGCTCTTCAATGGTTTTTAAAGCAATTTGAGATGCATTACTGTCTTAAATACCCACAACAATCATGAGAAACAGGGCAGGTACAATGGTTACTCCCATTTACCACTTGAGGATGGTGAGGATCAAAAAGTTCGAGCCACTTACCCTAAGTCACCCAGCTGAGAAGTCAGAGAGGAAAGTTGTAGAAGAAACTCTCCTGATTGCTAAACCCAGTATCGCTAAGTCCAGGATTTCTGTAGGTACGAACAGATCAGCCAGGTATGAAATAGTCAGAGAATTAATTTCTTCAAGTATTGTGGTCAGGGCGCCAGGCCATCAGAGACAGTTTTCTGAGCAGAGGTGGGATATTCTTAAGCACTCAACCAGAGGAGACTCCAGCTCCTGACCCACTCGAGGTAGCAAAATTGGTGGAGTGGATTGGAGTAGCAATACCCAGTGAGGAAAGACTGGCGTAAGATCAGATCTAGCTTCTCAAATTCATTGTATTAGGACTCGTTTAATCTTCAACATATCACCGAACTTGAAATCAAATCTATAAATGCTGAGTGCATGAAACAGAAGCCCCTTCATTTCAGTACGTATGACCTCTGATTCCTGTGCTGCCACAACGACAGCAACAACTCCTAGTAGCCTTTCTTAAGCGAAAAACAAGCAAACCCATTTGCCTGGGATAATTTAATATTTCCTAGGCATATGCCAGGAATATTATTTTCTTTCCAGCTGAAGATTTCTTAACTCGATCAATAGCAGAAATAATAAAATTCACAAGGATCAAACCTGGACTTATTGGTCTCAAATTTGCTTAGCCCACATTGCACATTGTGGCAATTTTTATTTAAGGAGAAGACGCTCCTTTTATTTATTAACGTGTTTTTGCCCCAAGAATTAGGTAATTTAAAAAAAAATTAAAATCCTGTGATCTTCTTATTGACCAATGGCATGAATTCTAAATGATAATTTCTACTCTCCTCAGCTCTTTTTCAGCTCTAAATGTAGTCACCCTTAAGACACAGCACAAAGTTCTAACAAATGCATAGATCACTGCATTTATCAGGAGCAGCGGTTCTCAATTAATACATTTTTGAGCGAGGCTTGTTTTGTTTGGGAACAACTAAGTATGTCCGCTTTGATTAACTGAGTGTACAAACGCTCCATCATTCCCTCAACAGTGCATTCTAAGGAAATTCAAGCAATACTTGCTGCACGAGATTAATTACCATTCTACAAACACCACGTCTGGAAAACAAGGACGGTTACCTTCCATGACATCTAAATCCAAACCATGCTGCCCAGGAAAGTTGAAAGGGGGATTTCTGTTGCAAAGATAGCTCTATATTGTGAAAGCAGACATTGGAAGGCAATACCACGTTGGGTTTCATGACATAAAATAGAAAGGGGACAGTGAAGATTAAGAGAATTTAGCAGAGACCCGGATGGTGCATATTTTCCTAGGTATGTTGTTCTGACGGGAACTATGCAAATATGCAGCGTCCTCATGTCAAGGGGTGAATGTGTTTTGATGTGGGGAGCACATAAATTTTGAGGGGCCCAAAGGGTGGAATCTTGTGGATTGAATTGTGTCCCCCCAAAACATGTGTTGTAAAATGCTAACCCCTATGGGATACCTGTGGTTACAATCTCATTTGAGAATGGGTTATCTTTGTTATGATAATGAGACGGTATTAATGTAGAGTGTGTCTTGAGTCAATCTCTTTCCAGATATAAAAGAGCAGATTAAGGAAGCAGAGATGGGGAAGATAAATGCCAAGCCACATGAAGATCATCAAGAAACCAAGAAACAAGGACCTTCCCCTAGAGCCAGTGCCCTGAACTTGGACTTCTCGCCTCCTAAACTGTGAGAGAATAAATTTCTGTTTTTTTAAATCCACCCACTTGTGGTGTTTCTGTTATGGCAGTACTAGGTAACTAAGACTCCCCGAGTGTCACACGTTGTCTTTGCTCATCTGAAACAGGATTTCACCAGGAACCTGTGCAGATTGCAATTTACATATTTATTCCACATGTAAGTAAACAGAGCCAGGCCCTGGATTCATTATGGAGCTAGGCTGCAGACGATTAGCTAACCACTCGGGACCCAGAGAAACGTAAGTATAGGAAGCATTGCCCAATTACTTCCTATAAAAGACCATACATACAACACTCATGTCCTGTGTTGGTTCCATCTGACCTTGATTTCCCTTTTACATCAGAGATGGGTTTGACTTTGTTCCCCTTTGACTCATTTTAAATGTTGTTCACTAAAGCAAAGTTTAGGAATAATTCTGGGCAAGAGAGGAAAAGGTGTTCCCCAGTGGGCAGCTTATCACAGGGGTGCCTTGAGTGACTTGGGACAGTTACAGGATGGGACAGGTTTGTTCTGGGTGTGCTGCTCTTACTTGACATTCATTTCTGTATGCCTCAGACCAGCAGTTCTCAACCCTGGATGATTTCGCCCCCCCAGGGGACATTTGGCACTGTCTGCAGAAATTTTGGATTGCCACAACTGGGAGGAGGGTGCTACAGGCATCAAGTGGGTAGATGATAGGATGCTGCTAAACATCCCACAATGTGCGGAACAGCCCCATCACAAAGAATTATCTGGCCCCGAAATGTCAATAGTGCTGAGGTTCCGAAGCCTGCCTTGGGTCATTCCCATTGCTCCCCTCCTGGCTTCCATTCCATCCCTGATTTAGGACTGGGCATTAATTTAGTAATTTTAAACCACAGAAGCCTAGCCCAGAGGCTCCCTCAGACCTGATACTTGGCTGCCTTCCCAGTGTCTCATGCTCCAAGGGACCAGGCTGCCTTGGTGGCAAAGAGCTACTCGTTGAGTTCCTTAGTTGGAGTACTGTGGGCACTTTGAATAGTACAAAGGACTGCCCCATGCTCCACATCCCAGTTAGCATTTCTGGCTCCCCACTACCAAATGCCAGTAATGAGCCTCGTTATTGTGACAACCACACGTAATACCCACAGGCATTTCCAAATGTCCCCGAAATGGGCAGAACCACTCCTGGTAAGTAGCTCCTTGCTGCCTCGCATTGTGAGGTTAAGGAGACCAAGCCAAGGACTTGGGGAGCTCAAACCCACTCTTTCCTATCTGGTTCAGCCTCTTCGATTCTCTTCTTCCCATTCGAGGAACATTTATTCCCTACTCCAGAGACTCAAAGCATCTGTTTCTCCTACAACGTCAGCTGTTGACAATGTTTTTCAGCATTGCAAGTTACTACTGACCCGTGGCATGCAAAAAGCAGTATAGCGGGTGGTGACTGTTGTTGTTAGGTTAGGTGCCCTCTAGTCGGTTCCGACTCATAGCGACCCTATGCACAACAGAACGAAACATTGCCTGGTCCTGCGCCATCCTTACAATCCTTGTTATGCTTGAGCTCATTGTTGCAGCCACTGTGTCAGCCCACCTCGTTCAGGGTCTTCCTCTTTTCTGCTGACCCTGTACTCTGCCAAGCATGATGTCCTTCTCCAGGGACTCATCCCTCCTGACAACATGTCCAAAGTCTTGCCATCCTTGCTTCTAAGGAACATTGTAGCTGTACTTCTTCTAAGACAGATTCATTCGTTCTTTTGGCAGTCCATAGTATATTCAATATTCTTCGCCAACACCACATTTCAAAGGCGTCAACTCTTCTTCAGTCTTCCTTATTCATTGTTCAGCTTTCATATGCATATGATGCAATTGAAAATACCATGGCTTGGGTCAGGCACACCTTAGTCTTCAAGGTGACATCTTTGCCCTTCAACACTTTAAAGAGGTCCTCTGCAGCAGATTTGACCAGGGCAATGCGTCTTTTGATTTCCTGACTGCTGCTTCCCAGGCTGTTGATTGTGGACTCAAGTAAAATGGAATCCTTGACAACTTCAAACTTTTCTCCGTTTATCATGATGTTGCTCATTGGTCCAGTTGTGAGGATTTTTCTTTTCTTTATGTTGAGGTGCAATCCATACCGAAGGCTGTGGTTTTTGATTTTCATTACTAAGTGCTTCAAGTCCTCTTCATTTTCAGCAAGCAAGGTTGTGTCATCTGCGTAATGCAGGTTGTTAATGAGTCTTCCTCCAATCCTGATGCCCAGTTCTTCTCCATACAGTCCAGCATCTCATATTATTTGCTCAGCATACAGATTGAATAGGTATGGTGAAAGAATACAACCCTGACACACACCTTTCCTGACTTTAAACCAATCAGTATCCCCTTGTTCTGTCCGAAAAACTGCCTCTTGATCTATGTAAAGGTTCCTCATGAGCACAATTAAGTGTTCTGGACTTCCCATACTTCGCAGTGTTATCCATAGTTTGTTATGATCCACACAGTCGAATGCCTTTGCATAGTCAATAAAACATAGGTAAACATCCTTCTGGTATTCTCTGCTTTCAGCTAGGATCCATCTGACATCAGCAATGATATCCCTGGTTTCACGTCCTCTTCTGAAACCGGCCTGAATTTCTGGCATTTCCCTGTCAATACACTGCTGCAGCCATTTTTGAATGATCTTCAGCAGAATTTTGCTTGCGTGTGATATTAATGATATTGTTCTATAATTTCCACATTCGGCTGGATCACCTTTCTTGGGAATAGGCATAAATATGGGTCTCTTCCACTCAGTTGGCCAGGAAGATGTCTTCCATATTTCTTGGCATAGATGAGTGAGCACCTCCATCGCTGCATCTGCTTGTTGAAACATCTCAATTGATATTCCATCAATTCCTGGAGCCTTGTTTTTCGCCAGTGCCTTCAGAGCAGCTTGGACTTCTTCCTTCAGTACCATCAGTTCCTGATCATATGCCACCTCTTGAAATGGTTGAATATCGACTAATTCTTTTTGGTATAATGACTGTGTATTCCTTCCATCTTCTTTTGACGCTGCCTGCGTTGTTTAATATTTTCCCCATGGAATCCTTCACTATTGCAACTCGGGCCTTGAATTTTTTCTTCAGTTCTCTCAGCTTGAGAAACGCCAAGCGTGTTCTTGCTTTTTGGTTTTCCATCTCCAGCTCTTTGCACATGCCACTAGAATACTTTACTTTGTCTTCTCGAGAGGCCCTTTGAAATCTTCTGTTCAGTTCTTTTACTTCATGAATTCTTCCTTTTGCTTTAGCTGCTCGACGCTCAAGAGCAAGTTTCAGAGTCTCCTCTGACATCCATCTTGGGCTTTTCTTTCTTTCCTGTCTTTTTGGTGACCTCTTGCTTTCTTCATGGATGATGTCCTTGATGTCATTCCACAACTCCTCTGGTCTTTGGTCACTAGTGTTCAGTGGGTCAAATCTATTCTCCAGATGGTCTCTAAATTCAGGTGGGATGTACTCATTTTTGTACTCAAGGTCATATTTTGGCTCTCGTGGACTTGCTCTGATCTTCTTCAGTTTCAGCTTGAACTTGCATGTGAGCAATTGATGGTCTGTTCCACAGTCGGCCCCTGGCCTTGTTCTGACTGATGATATTGAGCTTTTCCATCGTCTCTTTCCACAGATGCAGTCAGTTTGATTTCTGTGTGTTCCATCTGGTGAGGTCCATGTGTATAGTCACCGTTATGTTGGTGAAGGAAGGTATTTGCAATGAAGAGGTCGTTGGTCTTGCAAAATTCTATCATTCGATCTCCGGCATTTTTTCTATCACCAAGGCCATATTTTCCAACTACTGATCCTTCTTCTTTGTTTCCAACTTTTCCATTCCAATCGCCAGCAATTATCAATGCATCTTGATTGCATGTATGATCAATTTCAGACTGCAGCAGCTGATAAAAATCTTCTATTTCTTCATCTTTGGCCCTAGTGGTTGGTGGGTAAATTTGAATAACAGTCATATTAACTGGTCTTCCTTGTAGGCCTATGGATATTATCCTATCACTGACAGCATTGTACTTCAGGATAGGTCTTGAAACGTTCTTTTTGATGATGAATGCAACACCATTCCTCTTCGAGTTGTCATTCCCAGCATAGTAGACTATATGATTGCCTGATTCAAAATGGCCAATACCAGTCCATTTCAGCTCACTTATGCCTAGAATATTGATGTTTATGGGTTCCATTTCATTTTTTACGATTTTCAATTTTCCTAGATTCATACTTCGTACATTCCAGGTTCTGATTATTAATGGATGTTTGTAGCTGTTTCTTCTCATTTTGAGTCATGCCACCTCAGCAAATGAAGGTCCCGAAAGCTTTACTCCAACCACGTCATTAAGGTTGACTCTACTTCAAGGAGGCAGCTCTTCCCCAGTCATCTTTTGAGTGTCTTCCAACCTGGGGGGCTCATCTTCCAGCACTATACCAGACAATGTTCTGCTGCTATTCATAAGGTTTTCACTGGCTAATGCTTTTCAGAAGTAGACTGCCGGGTCCTTCTTCCTAGTCTGTCTTAGTCTTAGTCTGGAAGCTCAGCTGAAACCTGTCCTCCATGGGTGACCTGCTGGTATCTGAACACCAGTGGCACAGCTTCCAGCATCACAGCAACATGCAAGCCCCCACAGTATGACAAACTGACAGACACGTGGTGACTAGCATTACGAAAAGAATACAATAGCAAATACACCTGGCTGTCAGTGGAGGCTTGTGTGTTGCTGTGATGCTGAACAGGTCTCAGCAGAGCTTCCGGACTAAGACAGACTAGGAAGAAAGTCCTAGTGATCTACTTCCAAAAAATCAGCCAAGGAAAATCCTATAGATCTCAACAATCTGATCCTCAATCAATCATGGGGATGGTGCAGGACCAGGCAGCATATCGTTCTGTTGTGCATGGGGTCACCACGTGGAGGACTTGACAGCTACTAACAATAACATCACACATAGTACCTGTAAATATTGTTTTGTTCAATTTTGATTATTTTATATAGATGTACATAAACTCCAAAAAACCAAACCCATTGCCGTCGAGTCAATTCTGACTCAGCCACCCTAGAGGACAGAGTAGAACTGCCCCATAGAGTTTCCAAGGAGCGCCTGGAGGATGCGAACTGCCGACCTTTTGGTTAGCAGCCGTAGCTCTTAACCACTATGCAACCAGGGTTTCCACAGATGTACATACATGTATGCATAGCCTGAGATATATTTTGAACTGTGAATCTTGATCAAAAAAGACTAAAAGCCACTGATCTAGACAGCCATGCCCAGTCTCCACCCAGCTCCTAAGAGGAACATAGCTCGCAGTGTGTTTGTCTCACTGTCTCATCCTTTAGCTCCCAGACCTACATCACACTAGCAGTAAGAAGCCAATCCACTGAAGAATTCTTATGATAAAGCCTTGCTCATTTTTGTTTTGTGAACAAGAGATGCCATCAAACATGTACATGAGATCTATACATGCTTGGTCTCTGTGCTACAGTTTGAAAATCCTTGAAACAAACTCAACAAATGTGCTAGTGATTATAGCAGGAATCTCTTTTGCAAGAGTGTAGGAAATGCTTTATCAGCCATCAAACACTTTTCATAATAGAAAAGAGCAGATTACAATGACATGTATATGTATGTTGGGGTGTGTGGGTGTAGGAAAAGAGTTTTATCCCAAGGAGGCTCAGGAGGTTTGATGTTAGCTGCCGTAGAGTCGGCTCCGACTCATGGCGACCCTATGTATAACAGAACAAAATGTTGCTCAGTCCTGCACCATCTTCAGGATCATTGAAACCTGTCCACCATGGCTGACCCTGCTGGTTTAAAATATCGATGCATTAGCAACACACAAGTCACCACAGTAGGACAAACAGGCGGGGGTGGAGCGGGGGTGGAGATCTGGGCTGGGGCCCAAGAATTTTCACTTCTGCTAAGTTCCCAGGTGATACCAGTGAAGTCCACCTGGAGATCACATTTTGAGAGCCACTGCTCTACATGGACTTTTTCAAGAACTAATACAGTGGCTTGTCCAACTTCGTCACAGGAAGTAGCTAACAATCACACCTCATCGACCACAAAAGCCCTGGAACCAGCTGCTCCACGTTCTAAGACAAGGATCAACAGAGAGCTCCTGAAGGATGGGGAATCAGGAACCCTTTGTCCTAACTGTCCCGAGCCAAGCTCAGGTCGGGACAGTTGCTCCTAGAATTAATCATATAGGTGATGGAGAATGAGAGTAACAAAAGAAAACCCCTGCCCTCAAGCCCCAAGAACTTCACTGCCCAGTAGGAAAAAAATGCAGACAAACATTGTGTCTCCATTTTTCGAGTAAGTAGCCAAGATCCTTCTCTTTTCACCCTCATAAGCAAACTTCTTCACAGCAGTTGTTTTATGATCCTCTTTGCGCAGAACTTACAACCCTCTTTATTCCCAGTTGTCATCACAAACACAGACTCACCAAAATTAATGAGGGACATAATTCTGCTTTTGGTCAGGCAAGAAATTTCCTTTCCAAGCTTTCTTACTTTCCCGGTTCCTTAGATAACCTCAATTTTATGAAAGAGATGAGCTCACTTCCCTACAAGTGCTTTTCTCCCTTTCTCTGCTCCATGAATTACCCCAAGTCCACCCACAGGGCAATAAAAACCCTGTGTCTCTCTGAAATCAAGGGACTTAAGGTGCATCCTAGCCTGTACCATAAAGATTTGGGAGAACCCAAACCACCACCAGGTTAGACAGGAAATTGGAACTTGAAACATCAGGGGTTTTCAAATTCAGCTAAAAGGGCTATGATCATTTGGCCAATTTTTAGGAAATGGAGAAATGATGTAACTGATACGTAAGTTGAAGCTCTTCGAAGAAAGCTAACTCACCTTGTGGCTTTAGTACAGAGACACACTTCTCTGGGAGGCCAAGAGATGAATTGTGAATGGGATCAATTAGTAGCTGTGGATTTGCTCTTTTCCTCAAAAACACAAAAACCTTTGTATCCCACATCTACTTTGGCTAGAAAGTATAAACAATCTGGTCCTAAGAATTGTCAAAACCCAACCAAACCACGCTTTTATTTGCTTCTGCTTCTACTAAGCTCACTCAAAAGCTTAGGTCTTTTTAGCCTTTTGACGTAACCTTATTACATGAAACATAAAAAACTCAGAAGCCAACGGCTATTAATAGCCATTTAGTTAGACCTATGCTGTCTACTTCTACCCCCGGGTGGCATTTGAGCTCTTGAAATGTGTCCAGTTCAAAATGAGATGTTCTTGGAGTGAACATACTCACTGGGTTTTTAAGACTTATTACAATAAAAGGAACATAAAATATCTCAATAACTTAAAAATTTTGATTACATGTTGAAATGGTGTTTGGGATATATTAGGTTAAATAAAATATATTTGAATTATTTCCACCTACTTCTCTTCATCTTTCTTAATACGGCTTCAAAAATTATAAACATATATATGGTTTGCACTATGTTTTTCCTTAACAGCATATTCATTAAGATATAATTTACATGCCCCCCACGTGTCTGTCAGTTTGTCATACTGTGGGGGCTTGTGTGTTGTTGTGATGCTGGAAGCTATGCCACCGGTATTCAGATACCAGCAGGGTCACCCATGGAAGAAAGGTTTCAGCTGAGCTTCCGGACTAAGACAGACTAGGAAGAAGTACCCCGCAGGCTACTTCTGAAAGCATTAGCCAGTGAATAGCTGCGGAACATTGTCTAATACAGCACTGGAAGATGAGCCTCCCTGCTTGGAAGACACTCAAAAGATGACTGGGGAAGAGCTGCCTCCTTGAAGTAGAGTCGACCTTAATGATGTGGATGGAGTAAAGCTTTCGGGACCTTCATTTGCTGAGGTGGCATGACTCAAAATGAGAAGAAACAGCTACAAACATCCATTAATAATCGGAACCTGGAATGTACGAAGTATGAATCTAGGAAAATTGGAAATCGTAAAAAATGAAATGGAACCCATAAACATCAATATCCCAGGCATAAGTGAGCTGAAATGGACTGGTATTGGCAATTTTGAATCAGAGAATCATATAGTCTACTATGCTGGGAATGACAACTCGAAGAGGAATGGTGTTGCATTCATCATCAAAAAGAACGTTTCAAGACCTATCCTGAAGTACAATGCTGTCAGTGATAGGATAATATCCATAGGCCTACAAGGAAGACCAGTTAATATGACTGTTATTCAAATTTACCCACCAACCACTAGGGCCAAAGATGAAGAAATAGAAGATTTTTATCAGCTGCTGCAGTCTGAAATTGATCATACATGCAATCAAGATGCATTGATAATTGCTAGCGATTGGAATGGAAAAGTTAGAAACAAAGAAGAAGGATCAGTAGTTGGAAAATATGGCCTTGGTGATAGAAAAAATGCCGGAGATCGAATGATAGAATTTTGCAAGACCAACGACTTCTTCATTGCAAATACCTTCTTTCACCAACATAAACGGCGACTATACACATGGACCTCGCCAGAAGGAACACACAGGAATCAAATTGACTGCATCTGTGGAAAGAGACGATGGAAAAGCTCAATATCATCAGTCAGAACAAGGCCAGGGGCCGACTGTGGAACAGACCATCAATTGCTCACATGCAAGTTCAAGCTGAAACTGAAGAAGATCAGAGCAAGTCCACGAGAGCCAAAATATGACCTTGACTATATCCCACCTGAATTTAGAGACCATCTCAAGAATAGACTTGACCCATTGAACACCAGTGACCAAAAACCAGACGAGTTGTGGAATGACATCAAGGACATCATCCATGAAGAAAGCAAGAGGTCACTGAAAAGACAGGAAAGAAAGAAAAGCCCAAGATGGATGTCAGAGGAGACTCTGAAACTTGCTCTTGAGCGTCGAGCAGCTAAAGCAAAAGGAAGAATTCATGAAGTAAAAGAACTGAATAGAAGATTTCAAAGGGCCTCTCGAGAAGACAAAGTAAAGTGGTATAATGACATGTTGAAAGAGCTGGAGATGGAAAACCGAAAGGGAAGAACATGCTCGGCATTTCTCAAGCTGAAAGAACTGAAGAAAAAATTCAAGCCCCGAGTTGCAACAGTGAAGGATTCCATGGGGAAAATATTAAATGACACAGGAAGCATCAAAAGAAGACGGAAGGAACACACAGAGTCATTATACCAAAAAGAATTAGTCGATATTCAACCATTTCAAGAGGTGGCATATGATCAGGAACCGATGGTACTGAAGGAAGAAATCCAAGCTGCTCTGAAGGCATTGGCGAAAAGCAAGGCTCCAGGAATTGATGGAATATCAATTGAGATGTTTCAACAAGCAGATGCAGCGATGGAGGTGCTCACTCATCTACGCCAAGAAATATGGAGGACATCTTCCTGGCCAACTGAGTGGAAGAGATCCATATTTATGCCTATTCCCAAGAAAGGTGATCCAACCGAATGTGGAAATTATAGAACAATATCATTAATATCACACGCAAGCAAAATTCTGCTGAAGATCATTCAAAAATGGCTGCAGCTGTATTTTGACAGGGAAATGCCAGAAATTCAGGCCGGTTTCAGAAGAGGACGTGGATCCAGGGATATCATTGCGGATGTCAGATGGATCCTGGCTGAAAGCAGAGAATACCAGAAGGATGTTTACCTATGCTTTATTGATTACACAAAGGCATTCGACTGTGTGGATCATAACAAACTATGGATAACACTGCGAAGTATGGGAAGTCCAGAACACTTAATTGTGCTCATGAGGAACCTTTACACAGATCAAGAAGCAGTTTTTCGGACAGAACAAGGGGATACTGATTAGATTAAAGTCAGGAAAGGTGTGCGTCAGGGTTGAATTCTTTCACCATACCTATTTAATCTGTATGCTGAACAAATATTACAAGAAGCTGGACTACATGAAGAAGAGTGGGGCATCAGGATTGGAGGAAGACTCATTAACAACCTGCGTTATGCAGATGACACAACCTTGCTTGCTGAAAGTGAAGAGGACTTGAAGCACTTACTAATGAAGATCAAAGACCACAGCCTTCAGTATGGATTGCACCTCAACATAAAGAAAACAAAAATCCTCACAACTGGACCAGTGAGCAACATCATGATAAATGGAGAAAAGTTTGAAGTTGTCAAGGATTTCATTTTACTTGGATCCACAATCAATAGCCATGGAAGCAGCAGTCAAGAAATCAAAAGATGCATTGCATTGCGGAAATCTGCAAAGGACCTCTTCAAAGTTTTGAAGAGCAAAGATGTCACCATGAAGACTAAGGTGCACCTGACCCAAGCCATGGTATTTTCAATCGCATCATATGCATGTGAAAGCTGGACAGTGAATAAGGAAGACTGAAGAAGAGTTGATGCCTTTGAATTGTGGTGTTGGCGAAGAATATTGAATGTACCATGGGCTGCCAAAAGAATGAACAAATCTGTCTTAGAAGAAGTACAACCAGAATGCTCCTTAGAAGCAAGGATGGCGAGACTGTGTCTTACATACTTTGGACATGTTGTCAGGAGGGATCAGTCCCTGGAGAAGGACATCATGCTTGGCAGAGTACAGGGTCAGTGAAAAAGAGGAAGACCCTCAACGAGGTGGACTGACACAGTGGCTGCAACAAAGAGCTCAAGCATAACAACGATTTTAAGGATGGCACAGGACCGGGCAGTGTTTTGTTCTGTTGTGCATCGGGTTGCTATGAGTTGGAACAGACTCGATGGCACCTAACAACAACAACAACAACAATTTACGTGCCATAAAATTCACCGTTTTAAAGTGTACAATTCACCAGATTTTAATATATTTATAGAATTGTGCAACCATCACCACTATTTTTAGAACATGTTCATTACTCCAGAAAGAAATCCTGTACCCATTAGCAGTCATTCCTCCTTCTACCCTTCTCCAAGCCTCTGGCAATCACTAATCTATTTTCTGTCTCTGTTGTTTTTAGGTGCCGTCGAGTCGGTTCCGACTCATAGCGACCCTATGTACAACAGAAGGAAACACTGCCCAGTCCTGCGCCATCCTTACAATCGTTATGCTTGAGCTCACTGTTGCACCCACTGTGTCAATCCACCTCGTTGAGGGTCTTCCTCTTTTCCGCTGACCCTGTACTCTGCCAAGCATGATGTCCTTCCCCAGGGACTGATCCCTCCTGACAACATGTCCAAAGTATGTAAGACACAGTCTTGCCATCCTTGCCTCTAAGGAGCATTCTGGTTGTACTTCTTCTAAGACAGATTTGTTCATCCTCTTGGCAGTCCATGGCATATTCAATATTCTTTGGCAACACCACAATTCAAAGGCATCAATTCTTTTTCAGTCTTTCTTATTCATTGTCCAGCTTTCACATGCATATGATGCGATTGAAAATACCATGGCTTGGGTCAGGCGCACCTTAGCCTTCAGGGTGACATCTTTGCTCATCAACACTTTAAAGAGGTCCTTTGCAGCAGATTTCCCCAAATGCAATGCATCTTTTGATTTCTTGACTGCTGCTTTCATGGCTGTTGATTGTGGATCCAAGTAAAATGAAATCCGTGACAACTTCAAGCTTTTCTCTGTTTATCGTGATGTTGCTCATTGGTTCAGTTGTGAGGATTTGCTTTTTCTGGACATTTCACATAAACAGAATCAAACCCTGTGGGGGTCTTTTGTGATTGGCTTCTTTCTCTTACAATGCTTTCTAGGTTCATCCATGTTGTAGCATGTTATCAGTGCTTCCTTCCTTTTCATGACTGAGTAGTAACTGCATTGTATGGCTATACCACATTTTCTTTATCCATTTATCTGTTGATGGGCATTTGGTTTGCTTATAGTTCTTGGGTAATATGAATAAAACTGCTATGAACATTCGTGTACAAGTTTTTGTGTGGACATATATTTTCATTTCGCTTGGTGTATACCTAGGAGCGGAATTGCTGAATGATGTGATAGCTCTATATTTAACCTTTTGAGGAACTACCAGACTGTTTCCCAAAGTGGCTTCGCCATTTTGCATTCTCACTAGCAGTGCACAGAGGTTGCAATTTCTCCATATCCTAATCAACATTTGTTATTTTTCATCTTTTTGATATTATCCATCCCACCAAGTTTGAAATGTTATCTCATTGTGGTTTGGATTACATTATTTTTTTATTCGATGGTCCTGAATTAGACTATCTTTACAAAGGAGTTACAAGTTCTTCGATTTGTCAAATCCACAGGGACAATTTTTTTAATAATTTTTTTTTGTGCTTTAAGTAAAAGTTTACAAATCAAGTCAGTCTCTCACACAAAAACCCATATACACCTTGCTACACACTCCCAATTACTTTCCCCCTAATGAGACAGTCTGCTCTCTCCCTCCACTCTCTCTTTTCGTGTCCTTTTTGCCAGCTTCTAACCCCCTCCACCCTCTCATCTCCACTCCAGACAGGAGATGCCAACATAGTCTCAAGTGTCCACCTGATCCAAGAAGCTCACTCCTCGCCAGCATCCCTCTCCAACCCATTGCCCAGTCCAATCCATGTCTGAAGAGTTGGCTTCCGGAATGGTTCCTGTCCTGGGCCAACAGAAGGTCTGGGGGCCATGACCACCAGGGTCCTTCCAGTCTCAGTCAGACCATTAAGTCTGGTCTTATGAGAATTTGGGGTCTGCATCCCACTGCTCTCCTGCTCCCTCAGGGGTTCTCTGTTGTGCTCCCTGTCAGGGCAGTCATCGGTTGTAGCCGGGCACCATCCAGTTCTTCTGGTCTCAGGATGATGTAGACTCTGGTTAATGTGGCCCTTTCTGTCTCTTGGGCTCATAATCACCTTGTGTCCTTGGTGTTCTTCATTCTCCTTTGATCCAGGTGGGTTGAGACCAATTGATGCATCTTAGATGGCTGCTTGCTAGCGTTTAAGACCCCAGACGCCACTCTTCAAAGTGGGACGCAGAATGTTCTGTTAATAGATTTTATTATGCCAATTGACTTAGATGTCCCCACACAGGGACAATTTTGCTGCATTACTTGCATCCTGGACATTGATTTTGTCCCTCCTGGTTTCCCCTCCCACCTAAAGACCCACATTTCTCCATGGTAGTGCTTATAGTCATGTTGTGTCCAGTGAACAGAGGTGTCTTAACAAGAGAGGGCACACTACATGGCAAATAGAAAAAATGATAACATTTGCACAGCAGACTGGGGAAAATGGATGAGTCTGCTCACAGCCAGAGACTAATGGCCCTGTGACTTCAGCGAACTGGAAGACTAAGGAGATAGAAATCTGGGCACACATATAGCCATATACTTTATCGGTTGTATTTATCATCCAAACTGCGACAGTGGATCTAGTGAAATCAGGCGCCATTAATAATTATGTTGGGACTATAGGTATAAAAAAAGACTGTTCTGGCAAACTGTGACATATGGTTACCCTGCCCACATCCCATTTGTGGCACACTGATTGGGACGCTCTGTTCTAGAAGACTGTGCCTTTCTGGAAGGAGCTCATTACATTGTGTTTGGGAACATCCCAACTGCCCAACTTCCCGTGGCCAAAACTATTCTGATAAGAAATACAGTGAAATCTGTGGGAGCCAGAACTCCATGGGACTGCCTTGTTTTTCCAGGTCTTGCAAGTTTTCTGCCTTTGACAAGGTGCAGTCTTACCACTTTTCTATCTCTACTTTTAGTGGAAAATGCTTGAGTTTTCATCCTCTGACTGGTTTCCACCTTGCGGTTTCTGGTTTTCACAGGTTTTACTGTACTACCTATTGGGCAGTCTCAAAACACAAGGTTGGATTAAAATAATCATCATCTTAAGTGGGATGTCTTGGAGGAAGGGTCTCGAAAGTTAAAGGCACACCATCATCACTAGGGCGGCCTCAGTACTGGATTGCTGACCGAAATAGTTCTCCACTGAGTCCAGGGACCTTGTTCTTATAGTTAGCTCTTACAGGGTACATTTCCTCCCCCACAAAATGCTTAGTTCTCAAAAATAAATCCTCACATATATCCTGCCAAACACTCTTTTCCTCTTCTCCCAGCTTCTCAGTTTGCTCTTTTTCTCCTCTAAATAATGCACGAGGCAGTGGCAAAACGCCCAGCCCCGTCAGCCTATCATTTTTGATCCGAGGAGTCTCACGCATGCACGCATGCACGCAGGCACGCATGCACGCACGCATGAGTGAGGTGGAGCAAGTGTGATACTCAACGAGCCTATTCTCCTGAGGGTATGATTTGAAGAAGACAGAAGGGGCAAGAAAAAAAGAACCAAAAAAAAAAAAAAAAAAAAACCCAAACAAACACAACGAACCAACCAAACAATAATCTAATGATTTCAACAGACGTGTTCTTTTCCAGTTGTGTCTTTAGCTATTTTTCATTTTAATATTTAGAGTTTTATAGGCCAAGCAGCACATACAGCCTCCTGGGGGAGACTTCCTCTAAATTACAGGGTTTTTTTAATGTGCAATTTGGGCATTAGTTTAAGTCCATTCAATTTCTCTCCACGATTTTCTAGATAAAGCCATGCGGCACTTCCCGGACTTCCAAACTATGCCCTGTATTTCCCCCGTGAAATGGCCTTCGAGGGCTGGCAAGTGGGTGTTTATACTTGCCTCAGCTGTGCTCTGGCAGCACAGCAAGGAGGAAGCTGTTCAGGACAGGCAGCTTTGTCTCTGGATTCAGGGAAAGTTCATTTTATTCACAGATACATGCAAATAAAATGGGGCTACATACTACCCAACCTCCTAAATGACTATCAGAACCTAGTAAAGAATTATTAGGAGAACTATGACATTGCCATGGATTTGACTAGGACTCATGGTGACCCCATGTGAGTCAGAGTAGAACTGTGTGCTCCATGGGGTTTCCAAGGGCTGACTTTCTGGAAGTAAATCACCAGGCCTCTCTTCTGAGGTGCCTCCTAAGTGGACTTGAACTTCACATTTTTGGTTAGCAGCTCAGTGTGTTAACTAATCTGCTTGGTCTCTTAATCAAAAATCCTGTCTCTCCCTGCTCTTCCATCTCTAATTATCAGCCATCCATAGCATCCTAGAGTCTATAGAGCCATGTAGCAAACACTGTTGACACTCTTCCCAAGTCTTTTCTGATCCCTTTCTTATGGTATCTGTTGCCCATCCCTGTCAATGTGTTTTCCCTTTCTATGATCTGCACCTGCAGGTCTTCTTTGCAGAACTGCCCTAGGGCTAGTGGACCCGCTTGGCCATTTCCTGCAGAGACCCAGAAGTGCCCCTTAACCAATAACTGAGAAGTGCAGGGAATATCAAAGCCCAGCTTCCCTAGCTCTGGTTGGGACAAATCTGTGGTGTAGCCCACGTTCCAGAAGCCCCTGCAGGATCAGGCTGAAGCCACCCTCTTCAGGACTTTGCCTTTGATCACACACTTTTTTGCCTTCCTCCTCCCCTTCCCTGTGGTGCAGTGGTGAAGAGCTATAGCTGCTAAACAAACGGTCAGCAGTTTGAATCCACCAGCAGCTCCTTGGAAACTCTATGGGGCAGTTCTACTCTGTCCTATAGGGTCGCTATGAGTCGGAATTGACTCGACGGCAACGGGTTTGGTTTTTTTATTTCCCCTTCCCTGCTCTGCTCTCTTCACTCTCCTACCTGACACCCGTGGGAACAGTTCTTTAATAAACCACTTGTACACCAATCCTCAAGTCAGGTAGTCAGTCTTAATACGTATTATCTATCTGTAGAGTAATTCTCACAAATGGACCAATAAACAACATCATGATAAACAGAGAAAAGACTGAAGTTGCCAAGGATTTCATTCTACTCGGATTCACAATCAACACCCACAAAAACAGCAGTCAAGAAATCAAAAGATGCATTGCATTAGGCAAATTTGCTGCAAAAGACCTCTTTAAAGTGTTAAAAAGCAAAGATGTCACCTTGAAAACTAAGGTGCACCTGACCCAAGACTTGGTGTTTTCAATTGCCTCATATGCATGCAAAAGCTGGACAATGAATAAAGAAGACCGAAGAAGAATTGATGCCTTTGAATTGTGGTGTTGGTGAAGAATATTGAATATACCATGGAGTGCCAGAAGAACGAGCAAATCTGTATCGGAAGAAGTAGAACCAGAATGCTCTTTAGAAGCAAGGACGGCGAGACTTTGTCTCTCATACTTGGGACATGTTATCAGGAGGGGTCAGTCCCTGGAGAAGAACATCATGCTTGGTAAAGTAGAGGGTCATCAAAAAAGAGGATGCCCTTCAACGAGACAGATTGACACAGTAGCTGCAACAATGGGCTCAAGCATAACAAGGATTGTGAGGATGGCACAGGACTGGGCAGTTTTGTTCTGTTGTACATAGGGTTGGTATGAGTCAGAACTGACTCGATGGCACCTAACAACAGCAATATCTGTAGAGTTACAGATAAAAATATATGACAACCAGTTAAATTTGAATTTCTGATAAACAATGGACACTTATTTAGTGTAAGTATGCCACATGTAATATTTCAGACATACTAATAGTAAATAAATAATTATCTGTTGCATATTTGAAATTCAATTTAACTGGGCATCCTGTATTTTTTTCCTAAATTGGGCAACCCTATCTATCAGACCCTGTGACAGTTAAGGTTGCATGTCAACTTGACTGGGCCATGATTCTCAGTAGTTTGGCAGTTATGTAATGATGTAATTTGGCAGCTATGTAATGATGGAGTTTTCCTCCATTTTGTGATATAATGTAATCACCTCCATGATGTGATCTAATGTGATCAATCAGTTGTAAGGGGAGTTTCCTCAGGGATCTGGCCTGCATCCAATATATATGGACTTTGGCAATGCTCTCTGGCTTTTGCTCGCTCTCGAGTCTACACCTGATTCTGCATCTGGCTCGTCATCATCTGACCTCTGGCTCTTGAGACTGGAGCCAGCAGCCTGCCGTATTGCCTGCCTATCTTGTGTTCTTCAGCCCCTACAGCTATGTGAATTAGGAGAAGCCTCCAGCCTGAGGCTTGGACTTGGGACTTGCCAGCCTCTAAAACCACATGAGCCATTTCCTTGAGATAAATCTCTCTCTCTCTAAGCTTCACTGGTTTTGCTTCTCTAGAGATGCCAGCCTAAGACAGACCTTCATAACAACCCACTGAGATAGGCAATATGATTGTTATTTTTAGTTGCCATTGAGCCAGCCCTAAATCACGGCAATCTTATGTACAATGGGATGAAATGTTGCCCGGTCCTGTGCCGTCTTCGTGATTGCTGGGATGTTTGAGTCCACTGCTGCAGCTATTTTGTCAGTCCATCTCATGGAGGGTTTCCCTCGTTTTCCCTGACCCTCTACCAACCATGCTGCCCTTTTCTAGTGGTTTGTCATTTCTGATGACATGTCCAAAGTAAACAAATTGAAACTTGTCATCCTCACTTTCAAGGAATGTTCTGGTTGTATTTCTTCTCAGACTGATTTGTTCATTCTTTTGGCAGTCCACAGTATACTCAATATTCTTTGCCAACACCACAGTTTGCACATCAATTCTTCTATTTGTCTTTTTCGCTATCCAACTTTTGCGTGCATATGAAGCAAGTAAAAAGACCAAGGCTTGGGTCAGACACACATTAGTCAACATGATACAATATTACTTCCATTTTTCAGACAAAAAAATTAAAGCTTAGAGAAGTCTAGCGACTTTTCAAAGGTCACACAGGAATAAGCAGTTTTTTGACTCATACTCGAGACTTTTATCTTTCTTTGGTTTCATTTTCTTAAAGCTCTGAACTTCCTAACTTCCCTATTGAAAAAGCAAAGTTACCAAATTAAGATTCCAGTGGTCAATAACTATATGGTGCGTTGAACCAACTCAGAGTATAATATTTTAACAAACAATGCCTGAACAGGAAAACATGAATTGTTCACAGAGGAAATGTCTCATCTACTGACAGGTGACCTCTTATCCCACAACACATACAGCGTAAGTGACCTATTTCCTGTGCCTTTGAGTAAGGCTGGATACAATTTCAAGGGTAATAAAAGGGAAGAAAATGCAATGAGCTCTGCATTTCATCAGTTCTGAATGTAGCAATAAAACAGTTCTTCTGGTTATACTGTGAACTCTTGTTGAGAATATTCACAGTTGGCTCCATGGGAAACAGTACAGTGTGGAGGTTAAGCATGAGCTCTGGCTCTAAGGTCCATCACACATGGGTTCAAACCCCTCTACTTGATATCTAAATGATTTTCAGCTAACTTTTCAACTGTGAAAGATCTGAGATTTTATTCCACTTGCTAGCTAACAAGTTAGCCTGCCACAAGTTCATGGATGCTGGCAGAAGACATGAGATTTCTGGGTCAGAGTAAAAGAATTTTGTTACTTACAGTAACAGCAGTAGCCAGAGTATCAGCATTTATGCCAGTTCCCGAAGCCCCAATTCCCACTGAAGGACATGAAGAGGGTCAGGTGACACTGGACATATAGTGGGTTACAGGACAGGAATCCCAAACTAAGGGAACCCAAATCTTTCCTAATGGGTAGTAAGCCTAGCTGACTTTTGTCCTGGTGGGAGGTAGTGTCTTTATTATACTGGATAATCAACAAATCTCTTTATTCTGGAGGAAGACACTATCTCTGTCATCCAAGGGTTTTTGCTATACAAACATCCTTGACAAGATAGTTCAGAACAAATGCTGTCAGTGCTTCTGCTTGCAAGATGTGCAGAAACCTGAAAGATCCATGGAGAATTATCTCCCAACACCAAGCGACAGTCTCCTCATCTGTAAATAGGAATAACCCTTTTTTTTGTTTTTTGTTTTCTTTTATCTCACAGTTTTCCTCTTCACTTTCTGTTTGGAAAAACTTCTATGTTGTGACTAGCTCTGTTTCTCACCTCTTCTACAACAATTGTATCATTTCATATCATTAAAGGCAGCTATGGAAGTAGAAAGGGCTTTGGGTGTAGCAGCAGAGTCTTGGTTTTTGTCATCCACTCATTAAGGAAATATGTATTGAGTACCTACCACGTACAAGGTACATCTCATGATGTGCTGGGTTAAGCCCATACTGTCTGGCTTAATCTAACTTAGTTTCTCTCTGAGAGAGATTCTGATACTCTGCAAGCCTTCCCCTTCTCTAAAATAAGTATAGCAATACTTTCTCCACACCATTAGTAGGAATGATGAGGAAATGAATGAGAAACCACTTTTATAAATTATAAAATGACATATAAATTAAAATTTTTCCCAAACTGTCTTTTCAGTGTGAGGGCCTGGCATAAAACTTTACAAATCTAGGATTGTTCAAATTTTATTAATGGAGTAAAAAAAAAACCTGTTGCCGTCGAGTGGATTCTGACTCATAGTGACCCTATAAGACAGAGTAGAACTGCCCCATAGAGTTTCCAAGGAGCGCCTGGTGGATCTGAACTGCCGACCTTTTGGTTAGCAGCAGTAGCTCTTAACTACTACGCCACCAGGGTTTCCATTAATGGAGTAGCATACTATAATGACCAAGGAGGTAGAACCATTTTATGGTCAATCTGAAAATGCATAAAGGATGTCAGAGAGAGCAAGGTCACTTCATTGACATCCCTCTCTTAGATATCCAATTTCACCAAGCTTCTGTGTGCTGTCTGCTTAAACTGATTTTTTTTTTTTAAATAACTTTACTGAAACAGTAGGGATCGTTTTCCTCATGAGGACATCTGAGAACCTTCTGTCGATTGGTCTGCTGATACACTTGGTAATTAAATAATATAGTTGGATATAATATAAGAAGTTTTCAATTCTTTTTAGGGTTGACAAAACACAAAATCATAGATCTCTAAAAACCAGGGGGAATGTTGATTTATCTACTTCTTTCTCTTCTTTCATAGGTTTAGGAAAAGATGGATGGGAAGTATTCCCACACCATCTCTCATCAATACATTTTGATCCTGAAGTGAACTCACAAAACAAAATTCTATTCTATTTTCTAATTAAAACTAGCCAAGGGACTCTGAATGTATAACATTGCAGGTGTCTCCGTGAACTCTTGGAAAAGACTAACGCTTATAAACTCATAGGAAACATTCATTAGAGTCTTAGAGACTTCACAGCAAAGCTTAAGAAAGTCAAGAGCAAAGGAAGCATCGTGAAAGGAAAAAAGGCACAGGCAGATCACCTATGAGACAGAGACCAAGCCAGAGACATATTTCTCACTAATAGCAGATTTCTCATCACAGTAGTAAATTCCAGAAGGCAATGGAGTAATACTTTTGAAGGGCTGAGTAATGCTGAGAAAATTCTGAGAAGAAAAAAATCTAGCACCCAAAACTATTACGTATTGAAGGGTACGCATGAAAGAAAGACACATTCAGACACACTATAACTCAGAAAGTTTGCTGATAGATCATGACTGGGAGGAAAAAAGTTAGGACCTGTTCCAGCATAAATTAAAGGAATAAAGAATGCAAGGAAATAGGTAAAATATATAGGTAAAAGAAAGAAAAATATATACATATATTGTTAAATTTAAATAGGTATTGTCTGGAGAAAAAAGTGTGTGTGTTTAATAATAAGTTGGAATGAAAAATCCAGATTCCAAGTAACAATAACTTGGCAGTTGGGGGTAGGCTCCAGGCTGGGAACGTGTACAGAAGCTAAAGTATCCTATTTGGGAAGGCAAATACTGATGAACTCTAGAAATTGCTAGAAAAATATTAGTTAAAGCATGCTTGTTAATAATAAAGAAGGTAAGCAAAAGATAATAAATAATAGAATGTATCACGTCTAAGCAGTAAAAAGGGAACAAACAACATTCAACCAACCCAATTTTAAAATTTAAAAAGATAATTAAAAATAGAGAGAAAGCCTACAAAAATAAGTCCAAATATTTCAATAGCCCTCATAAACATAAATCAATTACACTGACCTATTAAAAGAGATTTTTTTTTATTAAAAGAGATTGAGTTTTTTTTTTTTAAATCATTTATGTCTCAGGACAAAATATTATTCCTCAATTTTAAAGAACTGATATTGTACCCATGATAAATAATCATTACAATGCAATAAAAATAGAAATAAACAGAGAGACTTCAAATCTCAGCTATTTGAAAACTAAAACATACGCCTAAATAATTTATGGTTAAAGAAGAAATAAAAATAAATATATAAAATATTTAGACCTGAATTGTAATGGAAGCCAGTCCATATTAAAATTTGTGAGATGAACGAAAGCAGTACTTAAGCTTTTTTTTTTTTTTTTTAGTTAAAAAAAAAAGAAAAAGGAACCAAAAAATAAATGGTCTAAGTGATCAACTCAAAAAGCTAGAAAATGCTAAATGAAGCAAGAGGAAGAAAATGAGAGATAAAAGCAGTTAAAGTGCAAAAACAAACAAACAAACAAAACCCTCACCGATTTGCTCAATAAAGCTAATGTCAGTTCTATTTAAGTCTAATGAAATAAATAAACGACTAGAAATGGAAAAAAAGAGGGAAAAGGCAAAAATAAACAGTATTAAAAATAAAGAGCATAGCTATAGATGCTAGAGTGATTTTGTAAATCATAAGAGAAAATAAACATAATTTGGAGCCAATAAATTCAAAATCTGGAAAATAAATTTCTACAAAGAAAGAAATCATTGAAAGCCTAAACAGACCAAACTGAACCAGTAGTACAAGTACATACAAAAAAAAAAAAAAAAATTCCTCTAGGTCTAGATGATTTTACTGGAGACTTCAACCAAATTTCTACTAAAATTATTTCCATTTACAATAACTGTTTTATACTCTGGCAAAAGATGGACAGCCTGCCAACTTGTTTCAAGAGACTAGCATAACCATGAAACCAAAACCAAAGAAAAAGAACATGGTGGGGGGGGGGCAAACTTACTTATGAATTCAAATGTAAAAATAACCCCAATCAAGGCAGAGAAAGCACTTACTAAAATTTAACACCTACTCTAGATAAAAATGTATAGCAAATGAGGAAAGAAGGAAACTTCCTGAATCAATAATAAGCTATCTATTAAAAATCTGGAGCCCTGGTTGGTGGTGCCGTGGTTAACAGCTGGACTGCTAAGGGAAAGACTGGTACTTCGAATCTACCAGCTGCTCCTTGGAAATTCTATGGGGCAGTTCTACCCTGTCCTATAGGGTCGCTAAGAGTCGGAGTCTACTCAAGGGCAACAGGTTCTTCTTTTTCTTATTAAAAATCTACAGAAAACAACCCACTTAGTAGTTGAATGGAGTCCCTGGGTGGTGCAAAGGGATAAGCACTCAACTACTAGCCAAAGGTTGGCAGTTCAAACCCACACAGGTGCCTCAGAAGGCAGTCCTGGCGATTTGCTTCCAAAAGGCCACAGCCTTGAAAACCCTGTCAAGCAGTTCTACTCTGCACACGGGGGCTCACCATGAGTGAGAACCAACTAGACAGCAACTAACAACATCAACAAAGTAGCTAAATGTAAGATGCATTTCAATTAAAATCCAGAACTAGCTAAAAATATCTGCTGTCAGCAGATACTCAACATTGTACTAGAGATTCTAGTTAATGTAGAGACTTAAAGAAAATAATAACAAAGATTTTAGGATTGTAAAAAAAGGGACATTTTCATTATTTTTAAATAATGTGCTAGTTAGGATAATCAATGCACAATTAGGATTCATATGGGCAATTCTGCAAGTGGCTAATGACAAGATTACTATACAATCGTCACTAAGACCCCAATTAGGCTGTGTAATTGGTAAATAGATCCAATTCTTAATAGTAAGAAAAACTACAAAATTATTTTGGCATTCATCTAACAGAAATGCATGTTATTAAATAAAATATGCATGAAGAGCTATATACGAAGAAAAGTATAAAATTTTATCAATGGAAATAAATTTCCTTGATACATATAGCAGCAACATATACATATACAAGGATGAGAAGGATCAACTCTTCGAAGGAGTCAATTCTTCTCTAAGTTATTTTACCATACTCCCACTCAAAATTCCAACAAGATTTTTGCTGGTGCTTGGCTAAAAATCCTAAAATTCATATAGGTGAGAAAACGTCCAAGAATAGCAACGGTGATTTTTAATATACAAATTTTGTATATAAAATTTCATGTTCATACAAAAACTGCATGTGTGCCTAAACCTTGTGGGTTTTTCCCCAACATCCATTACGCCCCTCCTCCACTGTGTAGCTGCCATGTACTTTGGGGACTCATCCCAGAACCAGGAATGGCCCTGATTGGTATAAACCAATCACGACCACCCCATCACTCCTGCCAGCACATGGTTTCAGAAGCCAGGCCTGAGCCAATCAGCTCATGGCAATCTCAGGCCTACGAGGCTGGTTAGGAAGGGGCATATAACCTAATTCAAGTCAAAGAGACTGAAGGAGAAGTTTCCTGAGAGCTTCTAGAAGAGGTATCTCACCCTCAAGTGAACCACAAGCAGAGGTGTGTTCTCTCCCTTTGATGTTTTCAGGCGTGGATATGAGTGAAGGCAAAGTCTACTCTGAGGGGAGAGCAAAGCCATGCCCCACACAGGCAAACAGAGCCACAACCACTGGGTAAAGCCAGCCCTAAGACCCTTTATAACAACTTACGAAATTTGTAATTTGACCAACTCTCTTCACTGATACAATGAGAGTTATGTATTCACCACAGGGTTTCCCTAAATAGCGTTTTTTTCCTGGGACCTTTAAAGCGCAGTCCAGTTAAACAAAATAAAGCATATACATTGAAGGACACCAGTTAAACCAGTTGCCATCGAGTTGATTCTGACTCATAGTGACCTCTTGTGTGTGCACCCATGTATAAAAGAAGTGATATCGGTGTAGTAAAAGGCTGGAGAGCAGAGGTCCACCATGAACTTCAGAGCTTCCGTACAAGTGATGCCCCTCCATCTCTCTCCTATATTATTCCTCTGCTTCACATCTGAAGCCTCACTGCTCTTGAACACACTTTGTATTTTCTCAAATCTGGGAAGGTCCCCACCCCTTCTTCGCTCCATCTTTAAAGTCATACTCACCTTGAAAGCCCAGCTGAGATGTAGCCCTGTTCACAAGTATTGCCCTGATTTCCTCAGGCTACTGATCTCTTTCTTTTCTCTGAACTCCTACTCAGTGTTGATATCATTAAGTTGCCATTTGAAGATGTACTGCCAGGTGGTGGCTCTTCTGCTAAGGAGCCCTGGTGGCACAGTCCATCAAGATTTACAGCCTTGGAAACCCTATGGGGCAGTTGTACTCTGTCCTACAGGGTTGCTATGAGTCGAAATCAACTCGATGGCAGCAGGCTTGGGGCTTGAGGGCTCTTCTGCTGTCGCTGAAATCTTTCATTGCTGTTTAACTTTCAAATCTTTGTCTTCTTTCCAAATAGACTGTAAGCTGTGTGGGGAGAGGAACTAAGTCATATCTTTATGAGACCCCTCATAATAACATAATATTGTTAATTAAATTGGATTTCCGGGATTATGCTTCTTCAACCATCTGCATTTTGACCAGATTTTTCTTGTTATTTAATATCTATCTTCACCCCGATTCCACTCCTGGCCACCTTTAACTCATCTCCCAATTGTACTCCCCTTCGATCAGCTAACTCAAAAGATGGAGTTGCAAATATTGGTCAACCTCCGGAGAGTAACAGCTCCCCAGCTGCAAGAGGCCAATTCAATCTCCAGGTTTTCAGATCCTTGGAAATCATCTGTAGCCTAGGGCCCTGTTGTGTCCCTGGAAGGAGAGGAGGAGACAATCTCCAGGCTGTATTTATAGCTTAATCCTATTTATCTCCTCTCATGTCAGCAGAAATAGATTGCTTTTTGCTCTGCTCTTTTCTGTTCTGCCCATGACTTTTTTACAAAAACAGGCTCCAAGATAATATGCCCCTTCTCTGCTCCTTAGCTAGCTGCTCCACACTGGGGTTAGTACTGACAACTACCACAGCTCAAAAGTTAACTTAAAACTTTAAAGGACTATTTAGAGTACCAAAGTAAATTCATAACTTAGCTGCTTACCTTAAAATCTCCCTTTTTGAAATATTATGTTTTCACTAAACTGTGGACACTCTTCACGTTTCATAGCAGAAAAAATGCAGCTCATTTTCTATATATAAAACTGTAGTTAACGGTGGTTAGGGGTTAGATCAAATCAGAGCTTGAAGCATTTTAAAACCCTGCTTAATCACAAAGTGCACATCAACAACCAAGCAATCCAAGGTGTGATTAAATTATTTAAGGGAAAAATTTAAAGCTTCATTTACAAAGTCTCTGCATCCCTCATTAAAATGTGCTTTATCGAATAAGTAGGTGCTTGGTTATATTTTCACCGAAGATTCACAAATTTTCATGGGGAACAGAAAGAATAAGTATGGAGCCTCATATTTCAAAAGGGAAAAAGGCTCTTGTTAGAGAGGAACTATGTATTAGAAACTGATTAAAAATTATGTATGTCTCCCTTGACTTATATTAAATAAGATTCCTTTCTACATACACTTTACTCCAGCCTTCCCCCTACCGTCCACTATTTGTATAATCTATTGCTCTGCAGAGTGGTTCTCAATCAGGGGCAATTTTGTCAATGTCTGGAGATATTTTTGATTGTCACAACTTTGGGGGAGGGCTGCTAATTGACATCTATTGGGTAGAGGCCAGCGATGTTGCTAAACATCCTTCAATGCACAGGATAGCCCCCCACAACAAAGAACTATCCAGTCCAAATATCAATAGTGCCAAGGTTAAGAAACCCTGCCTGGCACCTAAGGATAAATAAAATCCCACCTACTGTAAAACACTTAAATTGAAATACATGTTCAAGGGCAAGAGCTCACATACAATCACAAGAAGATATAAAAAGGGAAAAGAATGATACATTTGTGTGTATGAAAACTGAAAGTATCTTTCTATCATAACATGATAAAGAACATTAAAAAGCATGTGACAAACTGGGATAACTACTTGTAAAAAGTACTGAAGATACTGAGTTGATTCTTTAATATATAAAGAGTGCTGACAGATCAATATATAAAAAGATGACTAACACCCAAACTAAAAAGATGGATGATGGGAATGAACAATTAATTCATAAAACAAAGAAATATAAATACTTGATAAACTATGAAAATAATTCAAACTCACTAGGAATCGAATAGCTGTAAGTGTGACACTGTTTTTCACTTCTCAAGCTGGAAAATCCTGTAAAGATGTTAATACTTAATGCTGCTAGGGAATCATACATGAGATGGTAAGAGACCTGATGGGTATACTTTTTCTGGAGAGCAGTTTGCCTGCACATCTCAAGAACTTTAAATTTGTACAAACCCTTTGACTCTGAAATATCATTTTGAAGAACCTATTATAAAATAATAAAGATATGGGCAGAGGCTTCTAATAAGTAATATTTATAACAGGAAGCAATTGAAAACATTCAATTTGCCCCGAACTAGAACTGCTTAAATAAATTATGCTACTATATATTACATTTTATGAAGTCCTATTTTTTCAAAGGATATGTAATAGAGTAATATGATGTTAAAAATAAGAACAATGCAAAATTGTATATTAAGCGTGTTCCAAATTTCATTTTAATACACACACACAGGCACGCACAAACATGTATGAGCCAGAAATGGGCTTGGAATGTAAAAAAAATAGTCTAAGGCAAATTTAGAACCTGGAGTTAAGGAGGGCAGGGAAGGACCCTCCAGCTCTCTGCAACTTGATCTGTCTATACGCTCACTAAGTGTCTGCTTTATCTTGCTTGGCTTTAGGTAAACGGTTTCTCCCCGCAAGAATTTAAAGCCCAAATAAAAGGAATGTGTCTGAGCAGATAAGGCACAAACAGCACATTCTTAAAGGTGTCGCTTTTTTTCTGTTTGAAATGACCCGATGGAAACAGAGTACATAAAAACGGCTTCTTACCAGGAAAACAGATTTGGTATACCAGGCAAAAATAGAATATAGTAAAAATTATCAACCATGAAGTTCATTAGAAACGATTTGGTGCCTAACAGCCTTATACAATAATTCTTAAAATTGCAAAAGCTCAAAAACCACTGAGGAAGGAGAAAGGAGTATCTGTACTGCAGTGTCTGGGCAAGCCTTTAGATAAAACCAAATCCTATGAGGAATAAGAAGTGGATAGAAAATTCTCAACTGTTCCTATTTGCCTACTGGGTTTACTCTGTCCTGTTTTAATTAACTATTCATTCAACCTTAATGCATTTTACTACTCTTATGAGCTTTGTGTTAAACACTGGGCACCTCACCTAGCATATAGTCAAAACCAAAACCAAACCCATTGCTGTCGAGTCGATTCTGACTCATAGCGACACTATAGGACAAAGTAGAACTGCCCCAAGGGACTTCAAGGAGCGGCTGATGGATTTGAACTGCCGATCTTTTGGATAGCAGCCAAGGTCTTAACCACTGCGCCATCAGGGCCCCAGCACATAGTAGGTATTCAATAAAATTTTGCTGGGTGTGACTCTAAATCTTGTTTGAAAACACTCACTGTCTTAGTTACCTAGTGATGCTGTAACACAAATACCAAAGCGGGTGGTTTAAAGAACCGAATTTATTTTCTCACAGTTCAGGAGGCTAGAAGTCCAAATTCAGGGCACCAGATCTAGGGGAAGGCTCTCTCTGTCAGTTTTCAGGGGAGATCTCTGTCTCTTTCAGTTTTGGTAGCCCTGGTCCCTTGGCAATCTTCACATGGCATCTATCTCCCCCTCCCCACCACCCCTGTTTGTGCTTGCTGGTCTCAGTGTCTATACTGCACCTTATAACTCAGAAATGATCAGATTTAGGACACACCCTACATTGATGCAGACTCATTAACATAACAAAGGAAACCCATTTCCAAACAGATTAACATCCATGGGTACAGAGGTTAGGATTCTAGCCCACATTTTGGGGGGACACAATTTCATCCATAACACTCATATGTATACTGCTTCTCAAAAAGTTGTTGAGAAGAACTTGGCCACCTATTTCCTTTATTTATTGAAGCCTTGCTATGAGATGCCACATTCATACCTTTTGACACTGGGCTTATGAACCATCATATATTCATATGCAATGCATTTCATTTTGCTTTTAATGGTTTCTGTTTTTTTTTTTCCCTCCCAGACTCCTTGGGAGGACAGAACATACTTTCTTCATATATACATTCCCAAAACCAACAAATTGCTTGACACATAGTAGGTTTTCTCTAAATGTTTGCATAAGTGAATTAATAAATGGATTGAAGACACATTCCCTGAAGTCAGAATTCAAAGCAACATCTCTTTTAAATATAATGTTTAAAATACAACTGGATTTGCAAACTCAAGGATGAGGCTGAATTTCTCTATGCATTTGGAATATAAATGCTCCTCTAAATCTTGAGTGTTATGGAAATATTAGTCCAAAAAACTAATAGCAGCAGTCAAATGCTTCGGAGAATGTTTTTCATTAAAAAACACACACACACACTTCAATAATGTCATTTTTTCCCCAAAGATGAAGTTATGTATGTGCGAGGGGTGTTAGAAAATAATGCTTAACAGATTTAAAGATGAATCAGAAAGGCTGAGTGTAAATGGATTGGCTATAACATCAAAAAGTGAAGCTGAAAAGGGTAATTCATCAATCAGAAAGAGGGTTCAGCAACAGCTTATTCTTTACCGTGTCATTTAGAACCATCAAGTCCCAGCTGCTGGTGAAGCTGGCCTTGGCCTTGAGATAAAGGTTGCCTTTGTCTTTTAGAAGGCTGTTATTATCTATATACATCTTCATCCATTCATTGAACGTGTATTAATTGAGCACGTACTATAAGCAAGGAACTCTGCTGTCATTGATGATTCACGGATAAATAAGATGATGAGATGATGGTCTTTTCCTCAAGGTTTTTCAGTCCAGTTTGGAAGACTGATGTGTAAACAAATAAACAAAAGATATTAAAGAGAACAACAACAACAACAAAAAACCCCAGTGAAGGCAGGGCCAACTGCCAAGAGTTAGCTTCACTTAGGACATGAGACTTGGAAGCTGTATCTCATTATGTTGGAAGTCACATTCAAGAAGGGTTTTTTCATGGAGCTGTGAAAGTGCATGGCAAGTTTTAGGAATGGCAAATAGCTTATTATGGAAGGAACACAGGATAAATTATGATGGAAAAAATGGGCAGTGAGACCGCAAGAACGACGCTTAGTTTTGCTGTATTTCACTCTGTTCTAGTGATTGATCCTTACAAGGCAGGTACAAGAAAACTACCAGGATCTTAGAGAGGAAAAGGACTCAAAAAGGGTATCAGAGTCTTATATTTTCAAGATGGTGGGGGGAAAGATATTATGCGTCCTTCTTTCAAAAACTACAGAAATTAAAATTATGAAATTAGAAACAAATATTCAATAGAAGAGTTGAACAACAAAATTGAGAAAGTTATAAAAAAAAATAGATGAAGAGATGGACAATAGGAAAGAAAAGTCAAGAGAATTAGACGTTTAATCCAGAAAGTTCAGCATTAGGGGGAAAAAAGGGAGTATTGAAAGAGAAAAGGAAGAAAATACAGGGAGTAATTCATTAACGATATACTATAAAAGAATGTTTCAGAACTGAAGCACTTGAGTCTTCAGACTATGGAGGTCCATGCATGACACACCAAGTGAAAAAAATGATCCACATACAGAAATGTAAGACTGAAAAGCCAATCTAAGTCTCAACTGAAAAACTGGAGGCTAAAAACTGTTACTGCCTTCAAAATTTTGAAACAATGTTTTCAATGTAACATTCTATAGTAATCCTGATCCGCAATGAAGTGAGAAGCAGAATAAAGACATTTTCAAACATGAAAGCCTCAAAAATTGCACCTCAGAAAAGTACTAGACGGTGTGCTAGGTCAAAATGCAAGAGTAAACCAAGGTAGAAAACAGTATGGGAGTCAGGCTGTAGCACAGTGAAAGAAACAAAGGGCATTTGCAGGATGGTCACTAATGAGAGCTGTCTTAAAATGAGTGCTTCAGAGGAGACTCAAAGAAAAACTACCCAAGATTGGAACGAGAGGTTGGAAGAATCTAGGGAAATAATAAACACATAAAACCCTTGTCGTTGAGTCATTTCCAACCCTCATAGTGACCCTATAGGACAGAGTAGAACTGCCCCATAAGGTTTCCAAGGTCAGCAAATAAGAGGAAGGCCCTCAAGTAGGTGGATTGACACAGTGGCAGAACAACGGGCTCAAACAGTAATGACTGTGAGGATGGCCCAGGACCAGGTAGTATTTCATTTTATATGGGTCAAAATTGATTCCTGACAGTGTAGGTGGCCATCAGATCCACAGACAAGCAGGATCAACTCAATTCAAAAGAAGTGATTTTCTTGTCTCTATGTGTCCCTCTCAATGTCATTATGGAATGCTTTGACAGAAAACTCCATATTCCTTCCAGTATTAGGAACTAATCTCTCTAGCCTGGGCATCCTGGTCCTTCTCAAGGGATAGTTAGAGCCAAAATATATCTTTAAATAAATGTGTTCAAATGACAGAGTCTTAAGACATTCATGAGTTGAAACATAACTTGCTAACATTTTTATGATTTAGTGTCTACAGAAAATCACCTGCTGCTGAGAACATAAAAAATTACCTGTCACAAAATATATCCGATCCTCATATACACATTCTCATTGTTCTAATGGAAATTACACCATAGCACCCTCATGCAGCAAAACAAAATAAAGCCCACTGGAATTTAAGAGTAGTGAAAAACCAGAAAAACCAGTTGCCGCGGAGTGTCACAGTAGAACTGTGCTCAACAGGGTTTTCAAGGGCTGATTTTTGGACGTAGATCACCAAGCCTTTCATCCAAGGCACCTTTGGGTGGACTCAAACATCTGACCTTTCAGTTAGCAGCTGAATTCATTAATCCTTTGAACCACCCAGGGACTCAGGAGGGGATAAAACAACCACACTAAGCAGGTGAGACTGTATTGAGCAACAGTCAACCAGGGTTAGGTGTCCCTGGGTGGCACAAACTGTGAAGAGCTCAACTACTAGCTGAAAGGTTGGC
Source organism: Elephas maximus indicus (assembly GCF_024166365.1). Taxonomy (NCBI): domain Eukaryota; kingdom Metazoa; phylum Chordata; class Mammalia; order Proboscidea; family Elephantidae; genus Elephas; species Elephas maximus. Next base: position 167,524,804 of record NC_064846.1, read on the forward strand.
AGTTCCAACCTACCCAGAGGCTTCTCAGAAAACAGGCCTGGCGATATGCTTCGGAAAGATCACAACCTTGAAAATTCTCTGGAGTGCAGTTTTCTGCACACGTGGGATCACCATGAGTCAGAGCTGACTTAAGTACAGCTAACAACAACATACACCAATGTGACCAAGATCAAAATATAGTACATTTCCAGCACTACGCAAGGCTCATTCATGCTTCCTTCCAGGCTGTCTCCCCATTAAAGGTAATCACTAATCTAATCTCCATCAACATTGATTTGTTTTGCCTGTTTCTAAATTTCATATAAATGGAATCATATGGTATGTATGTATGTGTGTGTATATATATTTATAAAAGAGTTGACCAGGGTTTCTCTCTCTTGGCACTCTTGACATCTGAGACTGGATCATTCTCTGTGGTAGACGCTGTCCTGCGCATTGTGGGATGTTTAGCAGCATCCCTGGCCTCTCTCCATTCAAAGCTGATAGCACCCCTCCCCTGAGTTGTCACAGCCAAATACGTGTCCAGAAATTGTCAAGTGACCCATGGTATGCAAGATCACCTCTGACTGAGAACCACTGCAGTAGACACAAAGAATATACCAGCTGTTACCTTATAAAAACTATGTATATATAAAAAATAAAAACTTCTTAAATTCCAATTTTCATTTTTATTAAACAAATTTGCTTTGTATCTATAATGGAATGATCACAGATTCAGTAGTGAACAGGGAACAAGGGCCAGTGGACCCAGTGCTCTGGGAAAACCTAAGAGAAAGTGCCTTTTTACATTTCATTTTTGTTTGTTCTATTTTCACAGATGATAAAGAGAGAGAACAGGAGATACAACTTTGGTTGGCTGGTAAGTTCTTCTAAGTTTCAAAAATGCTCTGATGAGTAGAGAGAAGAACACAGTGGAACACAAAGCAAAAAGACTAAACAGGAGGAAAGTGGCATTTCTTTGAGGAATATGGCCTAACAAAATAAAGGCATCAAGTCAACATGAATTTGGGCATGCATTCAACAATGCAAATCCAGGCTCAGAAGATACGGCTGTCTATCAAAGAAGGCAAGGCTCTGGCTGATTTTTATTTATTTTGTCTTCCTGAATCATGGCAGAACAAGTGACTAATTAGCTACAAAGCGAGGACCTCATTAAAGCTGTTTAAGAATTTTTTGTTCAAAGAGACTTCCCATACTCAATATTAAAAAAAAAAAATCCTTTTGGGGGAAAAATAAAAGCTGAGTTTACTGAAAGATTTGTTTGTAGAGTATGGCTTGTCTTTGAGAAAGCAAAAGCAGTATAGAAGGAGCACTGTCTTAAATTGTCATCTTTATTTGTAATTCATCCCACTTGTAATCGGAGATGCTCAGAAAATTTTCAAATGATTAAAAATGTTGACAACGTTTTCATGATGCAGCAAATAACATACTTCTTTCCAGGATGGAGAGGCTGGAGCACCAAGCAGAGGCACAATGAATTCATGCTCATGCAGGAAGTCTGACTTGAAGTCTGAACTTCAGAACAGTCCTAGTATCTCGCTACTCAAAGTGTGGTCCGCGGACCAGCAGCATCGGCATCACCAGGGAGCTCGGGAGAAATGCAAAGGCTCAGGCCCCACCCGGACCTATGAAACTCGATCGGCATTTTAACAAGATCCCCAGGTAATACTTACGCTCACTGAAGTTGGAGGAGCGCTGCTCTGAAGAGTTCAATTTCACCATTTCGGATTATATATAATCTTTTGTGGTAAGGAAGGGGAAATATATTTTTTGAAAATGTTCTTTTTGTTACCGGGTGGAAACCCCAGCTTCTTGCTCGGCATGACTCATATTGGCCAAAAAATGAGAGACCAAGGTGGGAGAACAGGAAAGCCTCCTTTATTTTGTTGTACAAGGAAAGGAGTCAGTGGGAGCAGCTGCTGCCAAGACTGCTGACCAAGGGCGGGCAGGCAGGTTACTTTTAAAGGGGTTTACAAGTAGAGAGTTCGTACAGGTTACGTCACAACATTCTTAATGGTACTACGCAGGCGCAATGGGCTTTCCGTAGAACCTCCAAGTAAAAGCAGGATTCAAAGGCAAAGCTTTGAGGGGTTGGAGGGCTGGGTGTGGGGACCCAGCAAAGGAAAGGATTTTTCAACACAACACTGTAGAGGAGGAAGCCAGGTAAAGAACACAGCACTGTGAGGGTCCTGTCTCACTCTCAGAGCTTGGAAAATATGAGGAAAACAAATCTTTTTAAATGAAGCTCTGATACTCCAGGATATAGTATATTATATACAAAAAGTGAGAAGAGACAACACACAATATGAAACTAGGATAAGAATGACTTAAGTAAAGCTATATAGGGTCAAGCTTTTTTTTTTATGTAGGGTCAAGCTTTGAGTCTTCATTGTTGGTGTTCTTCAAAGGAAAGGCATTTCTGGTTGGACATTTGAACATGGGGGAGGAGAAATCGATCTGAAATCAATGAGGACCAGGGTCAAGCTCACAGCAGAACCCCTCTATGACCAGTTTCCTGTACCCAAGGCAGATACTGCCCGCCATTTCTTCCTCCTATCGCAATTCCTCCACACAACCATACAAGTTGCTCTTCCATCATCAACAAGTAATTAACACCTTAAAACGGCCCCTTAAATCAAAAGAGCATGGTGCATTTTAGTTTGAAAGCTTCTCTCTCCTCCTTCCTTCCTTCCTCTTAGTTTAAGACCATGTGGTGGCATTTGTTAGCATCTGCTTACAAGTCCACTAGTTTGTGATCTGAGACCCTTGGGCACATGAAACTTTGTCAGGCTTGTCAGCTGTGTCCAGATGCCAACAGCATCGGTTGCGATTTCTCTTATTTTAAAAAGATGAGTCAAAGTTCACTGCACAGGTTTAGAAAGCATCAATAACTAGCAGGCAATTACCTCTGTAAATGAAAAACAATGTTGTGTAATTAAAAGACAGTTGTAAAAACATTGTTTTAAAAGATACTAAAAGTAAAATCAGCCTCTAAATTGCAGAGAAAGGCATTTCAGTTACATTGATGGGGTTATTTTTCCTCTGAAGCCCTTATTTTTTTTTTCCTATTTAGTAGCAGGAAATGTATCAAAAAGGTGGAAGCTTAGAAGCTTAAAGCCCATAATCCCCTGGATGGCTGCCAAAAACATAATTAAGGAAAAATACTCATTTAAGTCTCCTTCCCCTTCGAAACCTAATCTCATATTTTTTTCGAGGCCTTGGGGAGGAACTACAATTTGCGGTCACATTTTGAACAATGTCAGATTACACCTAACTGGACCCCATGACCTTATTCAGAATGAAATCATGTACCAACAGACTTCAGAAGTAGAGATTTTTAAAAAGGTGTTTCGGTCTCCTAAAGCCAGAAAATAATTTGCTCATACGTAGATGCCACTAACACAAGGTTACTGCCTCTGCATTTCGTGTTTAGTAAACCACAGAGTTTCCAAAAGCAAGGTGTGAAGCATCCAGCTGTCAAGAAAACCCTTTTCCCTCAAAAGCTCAGCGCAGTTTTGAACAAACACAATATATATATAGTTCTATCTCCCTTGCTCCCCTCCAGTAAACATCAGCTCCAACAACAAAGCCATGTCTTTCTCATTCTGCCTTTTGAAAGATGCAAGCCTTGAAGAATAGAAAGAACTGTCACAGTTGTTTCTCAAGTCTCTTGGTGGTTAATCACCTTCATCAATAATAGATCAAAACTAAAAAGCAAAAGGTGCTGCTTTTAGAATGAAATCAGCACATGACTGTTGCTCACTTTTATAAAAATGCATTTCCACATTTGTTTCCCGGTTTCCTATAAATTTCACTTCTTACCAAAATGCAAGACCTCTTTTTTGCTCACTTTGGAATTCCAGGGATCTTTCCTCATCTTCTGCTTTTGTGTTCATATAATTCTTCAAGCCACTATTTTGGAGATCCTCCTGTGCGCCAGGCACTGAGCTAGGCACGATATTTGCATTATCTAATTCTTAAAACAGCCCTGGGAGATCGGTATTATTTTTCCCATCTTACAGATGAGGGAACTGTGATTGACCGAAGTGAAAATAATGAGGAAAAGGCTTCCTGTTCAAGTTTTATACAGCAAACATCAAAGCCTACAGTCCACCCCTAGAGTGCTACACAACGCCTGCTTCTGGAAGATGTTTGTGGAACTGAACTGTCTTGTAGGCATGGTCTTCTTAGGTCAGATAATGGGCTGTAAGTCCTTTAAGGGAAACTCACCAGAGAACAGATACAGAAGTGACGTGTTTGTGGCCTTTTCAAAAGAAGCAAACCACAAAGCCATAGTCACTTATCAATGCATGCAAGAGTCTTATGTTATAATACTGGGAAGGAAATGCGTTACATACACACCCTTATTTCAAGGAATTAAAGATGTTAGATCTCATTTCATAGGGTTTATGAGGTTCAGGAAACAAAAATTTACTGAGTTGCCAACAAGAATGGGAGGCAGAATGGAAATAGAGAAGAATTTACTGAAAAGTTGGAGGTTCAAATTCACCCAGACACTTCAGAAGAAAGGCCTGATGATCTACGTCTGAAAAAACAGCCACCGGAGCCCAGTTCTACTCTGACACGCTCGGAGTTGCCATGAGTTGGAACTGACTTGCCAGCAACTGACAACAACAACAAATAAGGACTTGCCCATTGGATTTGGTGACTTTGGAGCAAACAGGTTCGGTGAATTGAATTGACGAGGGCAGAAGCCAGGTTTGAGCTTTGGGTTGAGAAAAGCAAGTGAGGTGAAGTGGATTCCTTAAGTGTTGTCCAGTACTCCTCAATCTCTCTGGCCTCAAGGCTCCTTTGTTCCCTCACACATTATTGAGGACCCCAAAGAACTTTTGTTTATGTGGGTTACATCGAATGGTATCTAATGTATTAGAAATTAAAACTGAGAAAATACTGAAATATTTCTTAATTCATTTAAACACAAAAATAACTCCATTACATAAGTAATGTATTTTTATGAAACCTAACCATATTTTCCAAAACAAAAACATTTGGTGAGAAGAATAGCATCTTTTTTCACTTTTGCAGGTAGATAGATCTCTTTAATATATGGTTTAAGAGATGCCGGTGGGCTTCTCACATCTGCTTCTAGATTCAGTTTCTTGAATCTTACAGGAGATAGGATGAGAAATACAGAGTTCGCCTGAGACAGGAAAAGGGACTTTGCATCCATCGTAACAAGAGGAAGGAGCCAATGCTGGGTGTGGAGATGAGTTAAATGAATAGATTTGGGGGCAGGAGGTTGAGGGACTTTGCATCCAAGAAATTCTACTTTCTCTGTAAAACAATAATGAGCCTGGAGGAGGGTGAGGTCAGAAATTCAAAAAGCATAGAGAATATTTGAGCATACATAATCAAGCCATCCTTTCTCATTAAGAAATTCAAGGAATCAAGTCTCCTTGGGTAAATATACATCATGGCATGAAATATCAAGAAAGAATCTGTGGTGCTCCAACAATTGTGAGGCCTTCTGGAAACTGAAATTCATGCAGAAAGATTTTAGAAGAAGCAACGAAATAAATGCAACGTCTTTGGCCTCTCTAGAGAAAAATCAAAGTGATTATTTTCAGCTATCTAAAAGCTAGCAATAGCAGTATTATTATAGGATGCAGCAAGAGAATAATATAATTCTATCTGGGTTCAACAGCAGTTTTGTCTGCACGTGCCAACCTTCTGACACAGAAACAGGCACTGTTTACAAAGAGAAACACTGGAGGATGCTCCAAGCCACATGTCATTAGCTGGGCCTAGAGAAGACTTCAGTCACCCAACCTCTGCTCTTGTTGCACCAGCCACAAGTCTGCAAGCTTTCTCCATGGTGACAAAGACAGAATCATAGTCAGTGACTAAGAGGTCAGCCCTGGCTGGATGGCGTAGAGTCATCCTCTCAAACCTCTTTGAAGGATATTTTGAAATTCACAACATATTATTCCAGCAGGAACTCTTAACCTCCCACATGCCATGGATCCCTTCGGCAGTCTGATGAAATCCTATGAGCCCCTTCTCAGAATAATGTTTTTAAGTACATAAAATAAAATACATAGAATTACAATGGAAACCAATTATAACACAATATAGTTTGCATTCTATTTGAAAAACCATTTGTATAATGTAGTGACATGTGTGCTTCTTGGTTAGTACCTTAAATAGAAAGATCTAGAAATATTCTGAAGTGTTACTAGCGTAATATGTGTGTGTCCAATGTGTTGACATCTACTGGAAGTATAAAAAGCAGCTCACAGGCTAATGGGGAAGGCTGACTTAGAAAGAGGAAAATAGAATATGTTGAAGAAGTATTAGAGTATGCATCTGTCATGGACTGAATTGTGTCCTCCAGAAATATCTGTCAACTTAGCTGGGCCATAAGTCCCCGTACTGTGTGATTGTCCACCATTTCATGTGATTTCCCATGGGCTGTAAATCCTATCACTATGATGAAATGAGATGGATTAGCGTCAGTTATATTGATAAGATCTACAAGATCAGATAGTGTCTTAAGCCAATCTCTTTTGAGATATAAAAGAGAGAAGTGAGCAGAGAGACATGGGAACCTCAAACTACCAAGAAAGCACCACCAGGAGCAGAGCACATCTTTTGGACCCGAGGTTCCTCTGCAGAGAAGCTCCTAGACTATGGGAAAACTGATGACAGGGACCTTCCTCCAGAGCTGACAGAGAGAGAAAGCCTTCCCCTGGAGCTGGAGTCCTGAATTTGGACTTGTAGCCTACTGGACTGTGAGAGAAAAAACTTCTCTTTGTTAAAGCCATCCACCTGTGGTGTTTCTGTTATAGCAGCACGGGGTGACTAAACTAGCATCCATGCTATGGAACGCGGAAAAAGGCCTCAGCCAAGAATCAGCCTCCATGGGGAGATAATCTCTGAGCTGAAGCTTCAAAACTAGCTTATCTATAAATTAAGTTAAAAAAGTTTCGGTTAAGCAGGGCTAGTTTCTGGATAGGGTCACTATGAGTCAAAATTGGAATTGACTCGATGGCAACAGATTTTTAGGCTTGTAACCAACTTGGGAAAATGACTTAATCGCTCTGTGGTTTGGGGGAAAATGTAGTGATATGTAAAGCACCACCCCAGGTTTAGAATAAATGTTAGGTCTCGTCTCTTCTATTGGTGGCCGTCCCTCATTATTTTTGGATTCCCACTCTTCTGAAATCCCATCTTGTGGTGAAGGCTTTCTGAAACCTGGATATACTCATAGGAGTCCCTGGGTGGTACAAATGGTTAACGTGCTTGACTGCTAACCAAAAGATTAGAGGTTTGAGTCCGCCCAGAGGCACCTTGGAATACAGCCCTGGTGATCTGCTTCTGAAAAATCAGCCATTGAAAACCCAATGGAGCAGTTCTACTCTGACACACACGGGGTCGCCATGAGTCAGAGTGGACTTCATGGCAACTAGTTTTTTAAAAATACTGACAGCTCTCCAGAACCTGAGATAAGCAGAATCTTGGGTTCCAGAGTTCCCTAGTCCTTCCTGCAACAAGAACATAAAGATATATGCCCCAAGGATCTCCATACTGACATGAAGAACTTTCAGGATGATTTCCTTATTAAATTGAGACTTCATTGTTTTGGGGTTAACCCTGGGATCAAATAACATAAGAGAATGAATCAATGGAGGCTAAGAAACAACTTTTTCACTTCATAAAAGGCTTTTTAAGCACTTCGAATAAATCTTTGTCTCAAATAAAAATCAAATTTCATACTGAATCAATGGTAGACCTTTTGAGCTATAGTCTGCCAGAAAGTAGATGACCCCCAAATTGAAGACGAGCAGATAAAATTTCCTTTGACAGGAATCTGTTAATGAATCATTGCGAGCTGTGTGGCAGGATTAGCGAGGATCTCTGTTATTTACCGCATGGGGATATGAAGGTGAAAGGTAGAAACAATGCATATTAAATTACCACTAAGTGTTTTTAAAGAATTCTGTGCTGCAATAACTTTTTAATAGCCTTCCACTTAGCCAAGATATACTCATATAAACCCCCTGAGACCGTTATTTGAGTCACACACGCCACTGTTGCTTTAACAGGGAGCCACCAGTGACTCATGCACAGAAAATCCATAAGCCTTATGGCTGTAATTAAAGGACATTTATCACCCAGACACTAAATGCATTTGAAGGAAATAGAGAACAAAAATATCACCTTTTAGATTGCTGATAATTCTGGAGGGTTGCTGTCCGGGAGAGCTAAACATTCCCCAAATAGCCACCCCGATTTCAAAACAGCCCTCCAAGTGGTCTAATGTGTGAGCACACTAGGTCCTCAAAAACATAAGTTTGCACATTGAAAGGTTGTCACACAATGTTCCAGAGACCAAGTCATGAATGAAATCGTCTGGATGATGCGCAGAATTAGACTTCTTCCTCTTTCCATATTGGAACAGACAGTCTTTGTTTTGAAAATTAACTGAATATCAACAGACCTCTAGGCAACCTTTCCTCTACCAGGTCAGTGTCCTTTCCTTAACTTCTGGAGCACTTCTACAGCGTAGTTAGAGCAAGGCTCCTGAACAGGCTCGCTCTCTGGGACGGAACCTCACCTCTGCTACTTCCTTTACTTCTCTGTGTTTCGATTTCCTTGCCTATAAACAAACGTAATAAAAAGATCTCACTCACAGGATTGATCTGAGTATTTGTCTTAGTTTGGATTTTCCCAGGGGCAGACCCAAAAACAAAGATTCTAATGCAAAAGCGAGGAAACTCTAACTGGGAAGAGAGAGTAGTCAATACAGAACGTGTTATCCAACCAGCTACCTGTTGCCATTGGGTCACTTCCGATTCCTGGCGACCCCAAGTGTGTCAGAGTAGAACTGCACTCCACAGAGTTTTCAATGGCTGACTTTTCGGAAGGAGATCACCAGGCCTTTCTTCTGAGGCACCTCTGGGTGGCCTTGAACCTCCAACTTTTCTTGCCAGGAAACTCTGAGAACGGTTTAAAACTCATTTCTCCGATTTATCCCATCTGAGAAGCAAGGGAAGTGGAGTATTTATACATACACCAACTCCTGTCAGTCATTTTTAAAGGCTCCCAGACAAAAGAACAGCTACCATCAAGAGTTCCAGAAAAGGCCCTCAGGCACGGAGATGCAGATACTGGCAGCCAGAAGTCATACGGAGCACAATGCCATGGTATGGTCCAAGAAATGTGGGTGGGGGTGAACGAACGAATGCAAGTGAAGTGTGTGGAGCAGTGCAAGGCACATGCAAAGAGTTACATCAATGCTATCCACTATTATTACCAGTCTTAGTACTGTTACTATTTATAGAGGCATTGGCCAACACTCTCAAGTATTTACGCCTCTGCCCTGCTACCTTGTTTATGTTCCCAGGAGAGTGGCCATTCTCTCACATTTTATGATCATCATTATCCCGATTCAGATGCAACCAGAAAGGCTCAGACTGAAAAATTGGAGCTATTTCCCTGTGTACATTAAGTGCCTGTGAGATGAAGTGCAAACCACCACCAATTTCAAACACAAATCCCTCTCCGAGGAATCTGCAAGTATTTACTCTCAGAAAATCCACCGTCTTCCCTTGCTGCCGTTATTAAGCATGAGCCTGAGTCCCACTCCACAGGTTGCAGGTGAGTTGATTTAACCTGACTGCTCTGGAAACATCACATCCGGAAGTGGTCATCTCAGGAAGTCAGCCAAGAGATATCAGGGATCTGCCCTGGGATGGTTCAGATGTTTGCCAAAACATGGATTAGGAGTTCCGCAAGGAGGTAAGCAAACCCATGAAAATGTCCTCTTCTCAAGCTGCCGCACCTATGAAATTCCTCATGGATTCAAAGAGACCAGCTCAGCCGGGCGCAGCAAGCATTCGAAATCCACGGAAGCCAGAAGACATCAAACCCATGGATGGAGTGTTTGTTGTGTGCAAGCTCGTTCAAACAACAGGCAATGTGGTGGGTGGTGCGGTGGGAGAGGTGGCTAAGATCTGGAAGACAGATCTGCCTCAAAGAGCTGGGAGACTCGTCATGTTAAATGCCAGTGACAACAGACTTGAGCTTCCTTCTGAATCCCATACAATGCTGAAAAAAATGGTAGGATTTGTCACAAAGCCTCACCTATTTCACTGCTATATGATTGGAATTAGGTAGAAGTGGGCTACGAATGAGACTGCATATGAGTTGAGCCTTTAAAAAGGATGTGGTGGTGAAGATACTCCTAATTAACTACCCAGAAGCCATATTTACTTTCCTCCCTAATGATAACCCTTCAAACTATTTTTTTCCCAGGGGACAAACTTGCCCAGGTAAAAGACTGTAGTCCCAGCCAGCCTCCAAGTTAGGTGTGTCAAATGAGATGTAGGCAGAAGTCAATGGTTTGGAATTCCAGGGAAGGTCTTTTTGCCCCCTGGCATTCCATCCTTTCTGACTTTCTTTCTTTTCAGCTTAAACATGATACCTGGAGCTTACCCGGCCATCTTGGACCAAGCAGTGACTTTGAGAATGCAAGCCATGAGCTAAAGATGCAACAGCAGAAGTCAGGAGGAATCCAGGACTCTGCTTGCCTGTGGAGGCACCATATTGAATTTTGAGTACCTGTCTCAGACTTGTTTTATCGAGATGCACATTTTCCACATTTTAACATCTTTAAAATCGGGATGCATCTTACAACTGATGGTGTTTTAAATTGCTCTCCACCAAGCAACAGTTGTTTGCCCAGCACTTGTGTGAACAACGTGCTCGTTGCTATTTATATGATCTTCACCTTAACTGAATTAGGTCCATTGTTGATACCACAGATCCCTGGTGGCATAGTGGTTAAGTGCTTGGCTGCTAACCAAAAGTTCGGCAGTTCGAATCCACCAGGTGCTCCTTAGAAACCCTATGGGGCAGTTCTACTCTGTCCTACAGGGTCACTATGAGTTGGAATTGACTCAATGGCAACGGTTTTTGGTTGGTACCACATATGTTAAACTTAAATCTCATCTGAAATGTCTTCCAAAAGATTCCGCTATGATTCAGCACTAAAATGGAAAATTACCGGTACACTGTTGTTGTTGTTAGGTGCCGTCGAGTCGGTTCCGACTCACAGCGACCCTATGCACAACAGAACGAAACACTGCCCAGGCCTGCGCGATCCTTATTGTTGTTATACTTGAGCCCATTGTTGCAGCCACTGTGTCAATCCATCTCATTGAGGGTCTTCCTGTTTTCTGCTGACCCTGTACTTTGCCAAATGTGATATATTTCCCCAGGGACTGATCCCTCCTGACAACAGTTCCAAAGTATGCAAGATGCAGTCTCACTATCCTTGCTTCTAAGGAGCATTCTGGTTATACTTCTTCCAAGACAGATTTGTTTGTTCTTCTGGCAGTCCATGGTATATTCAATATTCTTTGGCAACACCACAATTCAACGGTGTCGATTCTTCTTCGGTCTTCCTTATTCACTGCCCAACTTTCACATGCATATGATGCGATTGAAAATACCATGGATTGGGTCAGGCGCACCTTAGTCTTCAAGGTGACATCTTTGCTCTTCGAAGCTTTAAAGAGGTCCTTTGCAGCAGATTTGCCCAATGCAATGCGCCTTTTGATTTCTTGACTGCTGCTTCCATGGCTATTGATTGTGGATCCAAGTAAAATGAAATCCTTGACAACTTCAATCTTTTCTCCGTTTATCATGATGTTGCTCATTGGTCCAGTTGTGAGGATTTTTCTTTTTTTATGTTGAGGTGTAATCCATACTGAAGGCTGTGGTCTTTGATCTTCATCAGTAAGTGCTCCAAGTCCTCTTCACTTTCAGCAAGCAAGGTTGTGTCATCTGCATAATGCGGGTTGTTAACGAGTCTTCCTCCAATCCTGATGCCCTGTTCTTCTTCATATAGTCCAGCTTCTCAGATTATTTGCTCAGCATACAGATTGAATAGGTATGGTGAAAGAATACAACCCTGACGCACACCTCTCCTGACTTTAAACTAATCAGTATCCCCTTGTTCTGTCCGAACAACTGCCTCTTCATCTATGTACAGATTCCTCATGAGCACAATTAAGTGTTCTGGAATTCCCGTTCTTTGTAATATTATCCATAATTTGTTATGATCCACACAGTAGAATGCCTTTGCATAGTCAATAAAACAGAGGTAAACGCCCTTCTGGTATTCTCTGCTTTCAGCCAGGATCTATCTGACATCAGCAGTGATATCCCTGGTTCCATGTCCTCTTCTGAAACTGGGCTGAATTTCTGGCAGTTCCCTGTCAATATACTGCTGCAGCCATTTTTGAATGATCTTCAGCAAAATTTTGCTTATGTGTGATATTAACGATACTGTTCGATAATTTCCGCATTCGGTTGGATCACCTTTTTTGGGAATAGGCATAAATATGGATCTCCTCCAGTCAATTGGCCAGGTAGCTATCTTCCAAACTTCTTGGCATAGATCAGTGAGCACTTCCAGCGCTGTATCCGTTTGTGGAAACTTCTCAATTGGTAGTCCGTCAATTCCTGGAGCCTTGTTTTTCGCAAATGCCTTCAGTGCAGCTTGGACTTCTTCCTTCAGTACCATAGGTTCCTGATCATATGCTACCTCTTGAACGGTTAAATGTTAACCAATTCTTTTTGGTATAATGACTGTGTATTTCTTCCACCTTTTTTTTAAAAAATAATTTTTATTGTGCTTTAAGTGAAAGTTTACAAATCAAGTCAGTCTCTCACATATAAGCTTATATACACCTTACAACTACTCCCATTTACTCTCCCCCTAATGAATCAGCCCCCTCCCTCCCACCAGTCTTTCCTTTCGTGACCATTTTGCCAGTTTCTAAGCCTCTCTACCCTCCCATCTCCCCTCCAGACAGGAGATGCCAACACAGTCTCAAGTGTCCACCTGATACAAGTAGCTCACTCTTCATCAGCATCTCTCTCCAACCCATTGTCCAGTCCAATCCACGTCTGATGAGTTGTCTTCGGGAATGGTTCCTATCCTGGGCCAACAGAAGGTTTGGGCACTATGACTGCCGGGATTCTTCTAGTCTCAGTCAGACCATTAAGTCTGGTCTTTTTGTTCCACCTTCTTTTGATGTTTCCTGCATCATTTAATACTTTCCCCAATAGACTACTTCACTATTGCAACTCCAAGCTTGAATTTCAGTTCTTTCAGCTTGAGAAATGCCAAGCATGTTCTTATCTTTTGGTTTTCTATCTCCAGCTCTTTGCACGTGTCATTATAATACTTTACTTTATCTTCTCAAGCCACGCTTTGAAATCTTCTGTTCAGTTCTTTTACTTCATCATTTTCCTTTTGCATTGCCTGCTTGACGTTCAAGAGCAAGTTTCAGAGTCTCCTCTGACATCCATCTTGGTCTTTTCTTTCTTTCCTGTGTTTTCAATGACCTCTTGCTTTCTTCATGTATGATGTCCTTCCACAACTCGTCTGGTCTTCGGTCATTACTGTTCAACATATCAAATCTATTCTTGAGATGGTCTCTAAATTCAGGTGGGATATACTCAGGGTCGTATTTTGGCTCTCGTGGACTTGCTCTGATTTTCTTCAGTTTCAGCTTGAAATGCATAGGAGCAACTGATGGTCTGTTTCACAGTTGGCCCCTGGCCTCGTTCTGCCGATGATATAGAGCTTTTCCAGCATCTCTTTCCACAGATACAGTCGATTTGATTCCTGTGTGTTCCTTCTGGCGAGGTCCATGTGTATAGTCGCTGTTTATGTTGGTGAAAAAAGGTATTTGCAATGAAGAAGTTGTTGGTCTTGCAAAATTCTATCATTCGATCTCCGGCATTGTTTCTATCACCAAGGCCATATTTTCCGACTACCAATCCTTCTTTGTTTCCGACTTTTGCATTCCAATCACCAGTAATTATCAATGCATCAGACTGCATGTTTGATCAACTTCAGATTGCTGGATCTGATAAAAATCTTCAGTTTCTTCACCTTTGGCCTTAGTGGTTGGTGTGTAAATTTGAATAATAGTATTAGCTGGTCTTCTTTGTAGGCATATGGATATTATCCTATCACTGACAGCATTTCACTGCAGGATAGATCTTGAAATGTTCTTTTTGACAATGAATGGAACACCATTCTTCTTCAAGTTGTCATTCCCAGAATAGTAGACTATATGATTGTCCGATTCAAAATGGCCAATACCAGTCCATTTCAGCTCACTAATGCCTAGGACATCGATGTTTATGTGTTCAATTTCATTTTCGATGATTTCCAATTTTCCTAGATTCATACTTTGTACATTCCAGGTTCCAGTTATTAATGGATGTTTGCAGCTATTTCTTCTCATTTTGAGTCGTGCCACGTCAATAAATGAAGGTCCCAAAAGCTTGTCTCCATCCACGTCATTAAGGCTGACTCTACTTTGAGGAGGCAGCTCTTCCCCAGTTGTCTTTTGAGTGCCTTCCAACCTGGGGGGCTCATCTTCCAGCACTATATCAGACAATGTTCCGCTGCTATTCATAAGGTTTTCACTGGCTAATGCTTTTCAGAAGTAGACTGCTGAGTCCTTCTTCCTAGTCTGTCTTAGTCTGGAAGCTCAGCTGAAACCTGTCCTCCATGGGTGACCTTGCTGGTATCTGAATACCGGTGGCATAGCTTCCAGCATCACAGCAACACGCAAGCCCCACAGTACGACAAACTGACGGACACGTGGGGTACCAGTACATGGAAATCCCGTAAAAAAACCCAAACCCGTTGCTGTCCAGTCAATTCCGACTCATTGCGACCCTATAAGACAGAGTAGAACTGCCCCATAGGGTTTCCAAGGAACGGCTAGTGGATTCGAACTGGTGACCATTTTGGTTAGCAGCCTGAGCTCTTAACCACTGTGCCACCCCGTTCCCACCATCTACTGCCGTCGAGCTGATTCCAAATCATAGCAACCCTACCAGGGCTCCCAAAGTATTCGTTGCTGACAAAGTAAATAGCCTTTTATGTTTTCTAGCAAAGTGACAAAGGCTTCCAGTACCTAAGACAAGAAGATACCCATACAAGTAGATGAAGCTGTGTTGTACATTGTACTACTAAGATACTTACAAAAGTACTGCCTTCTCAACTGTTGGGCCAAGCCAGAGAGGTACCATTGTCAAAATGTGCAGAATGGGTATCAGCAATCTGGAAGAAATCTTAGAGACGATAGGGAGGACTCTTAGGAAATGCTGCATGGCAGACACTGTTGATGGCAAAGGAGACAATATTGTATGAACAAATGTAGACAGCAATGATCTCAGTCAAAAAGGCAGTCAGAAGGGGCTCTGATGTGAGCAAGTTTTAGGAATGCCTTCACTCATTTCATTTGCTTATATGTTCCTTTTTATGTATGTCCAAGAGTGATACATGAGAAAAACCTCTCTAAATAAGTCTGAAAGAGGTCAATTGAGAGATCATTTCTGAAATTCTGTTAATAAGATGAAAAGAGCCTTACCAATTGCCATCGAGTTGATTCCTACTCATGTATTTCAGAGTAGACCTGCACATAAGGTTTTTAGTAGCTATGACCTTCACGAAGTACACTGCCAGCCCTTTCTTCCAAAGGTACCTCTGGATGGATTTGAACTGCCAACCTTTAAGGTTAGTGGCCAAGCACTTAAATGCACTGCCCAGGGACTCAAAAAAGGCCTGATAACAGTAAATGAGGAAGGAAAGGAACTACTTAAACCTTAATATTTAGATTGCATTTAGTGGAGGTAGGAGCTCTGGTGGTGCAGTGGTTAAGAGCTTGGTTGCTAACCAAAAGGTCATCAGTTTGGATCCACCAGCTGCTCCTTGGAAACCCTATGGGGCAGTTCTATTCTGTCATATACGATCGCTCTGAGTTGGAACTGACTCCATAGCAATGGGTTTGGTTTTGGGTTTTTGGGTGGAGGTAACGACATCAGTGAAATAATGAGCTAAATAGCTTTTAGCAAGATTTGGGAGTTTAAAGAAAGAGATTTTTCTTTCACCCGTAGCTTAAGAGCATTTTAGGGGAGAGTGAGCTGGATCAGTTTTGAGGGACATGAAATTGAGATTTTAGCTGCTATTCACAGCTAGTAAGCTTTTTCTTTCATTACACTTTATAACTCCACCATACAAGGAACAAAGGCTGAGCTGCAAGTTACTGGGGTAAAGTGGTTATCTCTCAGAAATCAAGTTTGCAGCACCCCACACAGCACTGCACAGCAGCTAGAAAACCAGGCTAGACTTAAACACGCAGCACGGACAAGCTTCACAATCCCACGGCTCAGAAACATACACGTGGAATGAGAGCTAGAACCCAACAACATTTATGCAAATGAAATGAATGCAGGTAACACAGTAAAATTCTTTTGCAAATACAAATGCATCGGGAAAGATCCACCCTAAACTCAACAGAATAACTGCCCGGGGTAGGGGGGATAGGAGTTGGATAGGGCATAGGAGATGTATGAGTTATTCAAGCAAGTAAGAGAGGAAGTCTTGCATTATCAGTGATGAAAATGTGTCAAAAACTGATAAAAATAATGAACTCAATCTGATACAACCCACCAAAAAAAAAAAGTTCTAGCTTGAATTGGAAGTTGAAATTGGCGCTGACATAAAGCTGCAATAAGATATTTTAAAGGTCTGCTTTTCTGAAATACAAGAGAGAGAAAATGAATGATATTCACGTATTATATGCTTTGCAGTCCCTGGGTGTTGCAAATGATCAACGTATTAGGCTGCTAACCAAAAGGTTGGAGGTTCAAATCCACCCAGAGGTGCCTCAGAACAAAGTCCTGATGATCTACTTCCAAAACATCAGCCACTGAAAACACTACTGAGCACAGTTCTCCTCTGACACGCGTGGGATCCCCACGCGTCGGAACTGACTTGATGGCATCTGCTTATTGTATAAAAAAAAAAAAAAATTTTTTTTACTTAAGAAAAAAGAGGAAAAATGTTTAGTGAACACCAAAGAACTTAAGAAATACTTTTGTAAATTAGTAGAAATTTACCAGTATTCAAAAGTGATACTACTCAGCACCTTATTTTTTTTTTCCAACAAGTAATAGCTGAAATACTATTACACTGACTGATCTTTACTAAATGTGGCTTTCATTTCATGCATCAATTCTTTCTGTAAAATTGAAAAATATAAAAATGATTAGCATTCACTGAATTTATTTCTAAATCTTTTCTATTTGACCATTAAAGTATTCTTCTGCAACTCACTAACATGCATGAACTCAAATTTCATTTCCGTTGCTAATTTATTTTCAGCAAGTTAGGCTCAGGGATAAGTTCATAGGGGTAAATTTTGAAAGGTGTCCTACGTTTCCTATTACCCTGCACCACTCTGTTCTCATTTCAACTTCTGAACCACCTCAAATTTCTGCTGCCTTTAACGCATGGGCTTCATTACTGTGGTAGGCAAAGGCCCAGACTCGAGTGGCCCTCATTTCCATCAAAACTGGTCTCTCAAGTAGGGGTGTGGTGCACACAAAGAGAAATAGTTTAGCAACTGAGAAATAGTTTCCCTTTTAGTTGGAAAAAATATAAACTATATCAACACAACAAATACCCATCTACTTTACTGTATACCACTCTTATATATTGAATTATGTCCCCCCAAAATATGTGTTGTAAATCCTAATCACTATGTCTGCAGGTATAGTCCCATTAAAAAAAAAAAAAAAAACATTACCGTCGAGTCTATACGATCCTATAGGATAGAGTAGGACTGCCCCATAGAGTTCCAAGGAGTGCCTGGTGGATTCGAACTGCAGAGATTTCAGTTAGCAGCCGTAGCACTTAACCACTAAGCCACCAGGGTTTCCACGATCCCATTTGGGAATGGACTTTCTTTGTTATGTTAATGAGACAGTATTAGTGTAGGATGTGTCTTCGATCAATCTCTTTTGAGATATAAAAGTGATTAAACAAGCAAGTGAGAAAACAGACATGGGGGCAAGGAATAGACGCCGACAGAGAGAAAGCCTTCCCCTAGAGCCGGTGCCCTGCATTCAGGCTTCTAACCTCCTAACCTCCTACGCACGAGAAAATAAATGTCTGTTTGCTAAAGCCACCCACTTGTGGGATTTCTGTTATAGCAGCGCTATATAACTAAGACAGCCAGGGTTTCTTAACCTGGGCATGACTGACATTTTGGGACAGGTGATACTTTACTATGGGGGACCACACTGGGCATTGTAGGATGTTGAGCAGCATCCCTGGCTTTGACTCACTCGATGCCAGTAACATCCTCCCTCACCAGTCATGACAACCAGAAATGTCACCAGACATTGCCAAATGTCTCTGGGGGGTAGGGGTGGGCAAAATCACCCCGGTTGAGAACCACTGCCGTATAAGAATAAAACTGCTATACCAAAATTCTCTGGAGAGCAAGGATTGTGACATGTTGGTTTACCAGTGTTCAATAAAGGCTCATGGATGATAAATGGCTGCAATTTTATGTTATCTCATTACTAAGCTCTTTACTAACAACAGCAGCCACAACCAGCTTCTTGCCCTGGCTCCTAACCCCCTTCTTCTAGTAAAAGCCCCCTTCTTTTTGCCTTGGAGAAAACAGAAAGAAAGTTTTGGCGATTCACTTCCCAAAACTCAGCCACTGAAAACCCTATGGAGCGCCGTTCTACTCTGATACACATGCGGCTGCCGTAGTAGTAGCAATAGGAAACTAATACACAGGCCTGTTTTACTTACTTGGGCCATTCAGAGCCCTGGAGGAGCAGTGGTTAAGACCTTGGCTGCTAATCAAAAGGTCAGCAGTTCGAATGCACCAGCTGCTCCTTGGAAGCCCTATGGGGCAATTCTACTCTGTCCTAGAGGGTCGCTATGAGTTGGCATTTGACTCGATGGCAGTGGGTTTTTTTTGGGGGGGGGCATTCTTTTAGTTAAGAAAAAATTGTAGCAACAGAGGGACTTAGTCTATCTCAAGCTAATGGTTGAAGCTTCCAGGAGCATCACAATGCACGGGTGGGTGAGGTTTGAATTGAGCTGGGAAATAATGGCTGAGCTAAGTAACTACCTGGAAACCCGAGAGGAGGAATTGATACTGATTGCCTGTATCAGTTACACTGGGGTCAGCACAGCTTCCTAGAGGCAGACAGGAGCCTATCCAGATGGGTCAGAGGGAGAGAAAACTACATTGCCTCACAAGCAAGAGACAGTTTAAGATGGGACTTTTTTTTTTTTTTTTAATAAAACCAGGCCTTCCACTAATCTGAATTTTTCCCTCTAGCATCCAAGGGCTAACTTCTAGACACTTAAATGCCACAGCCCTCTCTTTTGTTTGAAGATGTCCTTTGTGACTTCAGAGATTATTAAAAACTTGACCCCTTGTGGTGTAGTGGAAACTCTATGGGGCAGTTCTACTCTGCCCTATAGGGTCGCTATGAGTTGGAATCGACTCGACGGCAGTGGTTTTTTTTTTTTGGTTTTGGTGTAGTGGTTAAGGGGTACAACTGCTAAGCAAAGGGTCGGCAGTTCGAATCCACCAGGTGCTCCTTGGAAACTCTATGGGGCAGCTCTACCCTGTCCTATAAGGTCACTATGAGTCAGAATCGGCACAACGGCAACAGGTTTGGTTTGGTTTATGGGGATAATTACATAAGTACTTGAAAAGCAGGATGGGAATTTTCCTGAAAAGCCATATATGTGTGTGCACACGTGTATTAGCAATGATCTAGGGTTTTTTAACTTTGTGCTATTGGCTCGGGCCAGATGATTTCTTGTGGTGGGGCCTGTCCTGTGCATTGTGAGGTGTTGAACAGCATCCCTGGCCTCTATCCACAAATGCCAGCCTCCCCTGCCACCACCCAAGTTGTGACAACCAAAAATGTCTCCATTCGTTGCCAAATGTCACCTGGGGGTGGGGTACAATCATCTCTGATTGAGGACCACTACCATGATCAAAGACAAATCTTATTTTGTAGGTGACTTCCATCATGCTGTTTTATATTTCTACTCCCCTCATCCCTCCCCAGTATATTCCCCCCCCAATCAAAAAAAAATAAATGAAAAGGATCTGTGGCATTGGGGAAATAATACTGAGAAAGTAGATTCCAGAGACACGTACAGGACCCACCCCATTGTCTCCACGTTGTTCTTTAGATCTCAGATTTTTATTTTCAGTCCCCTGGAAAAAAAAAAATCCAATTTAGGTAAACGAAATTTAATGAATCAGTTGCGTTTAGTTGCTGATGTATTAATTCCAGAAGAGTAAGATAATGACAATGTGCAAATAAACCAGGGCTCCTGGTTACAGGTTTTAATTCTTCATTAGGAGCCTGATTCTAGATTAATGAGGGAAACAGGACTTGGCAGAAATTTGGCCAGAGATGGATGGTGCCTGCTAGCTGCCTACGCTTTGCACCAGTCAAAATCTGTTCAGAATTCTGTGATACCTCTGAAGTCGCCTCTCTAGGGAAATTTTTCTGACAACCCCCTTATCCTTTCCCTGGGTACCCCTTGGTCTTCTACTCTTAATTTACTAGATTGAATTATTCTCATGCCCATCTACCTCACCTTGGTAACTTCTTGCCTGTAGTGGGGATGTTGTTGTTGTTGTTTGCCGTCAAGTTGATTCTGACACACAGTAATCCTACAGGACAGAGTAGAACTGTCCCATAAGTAGAACCTGAGTCCTGTTTTAGGTGCTGGGGAGACAATGATCACCAAGATGTACACAGCTCTCAGGCAAATTACATTCTTAGGAGTAGTGGGGGGTGAGGGGTGGGGCTAATAAGAAATAGCAAGCCAATAAATGAGAACGTTCCCAGTGACAAAACCCATTACCATCAAGTCAATTCCAATTCATGGCAACCCTACATAGGACAAATTAGAACTGCCCCATGGGGTTTCCAAGGCAGTAATCTTTATGGATGCAGACTGCCACATAATTCTCCTGCAGACTGGCTGGTAGGTTTTGAATAGCTGACTTTTCAGTTAGCAGAAGAGCACTTAACCACTGTACCACCAAGTCTCCACATTGACAAAAGCCATCAGGAAACCACAACAGGGCTATAGAATAGAATTAGTGCAGCAGGGAGAGAGACACATAGGACAGGCTCACATTTCTGGTGGGATTTGAGAAATGAGATCTGAGGGAAGAAGCCTTCTAGGAAGAGAGGGCAGAAGTTCAAAGACACTGAGGCAGGAATAAGCTCGGTGAGTTGTAGAAACAAAGAAGACCGTGTATCAGAAGTGGAAATGGGACAGTGGCCCAAAATGAGGCCGGAAAGGTAGACAGGGGCCTGATTATGTACAGCTGTGTGGGATTGGAGAGGTGATTCTAGGGCAATGGGCAGACAATCAAGGGTGTGACATGATCTGAGTCGTGTTTTTAGAAGACCCCTTTGTCTGGCCCGTAAAGAATGTACTGCAAAGGGAAAGGGTTGAGGCAAGAAGACTGGTAAGGAGGCAGCTATAGCAATCCAGGTGAGTTATGGTAGTGGACCTTGTTTACTAATGGTACTGATCAAATAAAAGGGGTGAGTGGATTCAGGAAGCTTGTTAATGGGTGGGTTGTGGGAGATGTGGGAAAAGTGGCCAGGGGGAGAGAGGAAGCAGGGATGATTCCTCTGTTTGGCCTGACAGTCTGGGGGTGGTACAATTTACTGAAAAAAAAAGTCCTCTTGTTCTGACAACAAAGTGTTTTGGTTCTGGAACACATGGGGCTTATTACTGCACCTCACGGTCTTTGGATGTCTGTTCCTTCTTTCTGCAGTTTCTTCCCTCAGATGTCATTAGTCAGTTGTGGTGAAATGAATTCCTTTATGTGGTTTTTTGCCTTGGTTCTTTGGAAGAACAGCTTGAGAGATTTTCCTCCTAAGCTCTGAGAAGTTACTTTTACCCTAGTTTTCTACCCTAAAGGGATTGATACTTTTGTCCAGGTTGACTGACATTTCTTGGGTAAGCTATAAACAAATTGTGATTTGATGCTTTTTGTTTGGTCCTGGGCTGCAGCCTGCCCTGTGATTGGTATGCACCTTGCAGGGATTGGTCACTAGACTATGCAAATAAGTGACTATAGCCTACTATGCAAAATGAAGTGTCTGTGGCCTACCAAGAGCAGATTGGTCAGTTTGTGGCCCTGGTGGGAGGGCCGTGCCTTGCAATTGACAAGGAGTTTGCTTATATATGCAGCCAACCCCACAGAGCTGGGTAGACAGAAGTAGAAGGAAGAAAAAGGAGAGAATAGAGAAGCAGCAGAGAAAGAGGTGGCAAGGAACCTCCTAAAAGACTGTAACATGGGTCAAGGGCTGTAAACTGAAGACAGCAACAGGCCCAGAAAGGGACTGGCAGCAGCACCTACGGCAGGGTAGTCAAAGGCAGAGAACCCTGTCCTGAGGGTACTGAGAGGAAGTCTGTCCTCAGGGGGCTCAGAGGAGGTATACCCTCAGGGGGCCAAGAGAAGGAGGCCTGTCCTGAGATGGCCAAGATGAAGCCTGTCCTCAGGGGGCTGAGAGGAGCCTGTCCCAAGGGAGCTGAGGGGAGTCCTGCACAGCTGAGCAGAGGCATGCGTGGCAGAGAGAAGGGCCTGCTTGCTTGCAGGCTGAGAGAGCTGTCCTGCACTGAAGAAGATAGAGATGTGCTCTCCACTTCGGGGGAGCCTTCCAGACCTTGCCTACATGCTTCCTGATCCTGATCCTGAGTTGTAGCCTGTTGATACTGATCCCAAGTTATACCATTACTTCCTTAATAAACCACTTAACTGTAAGTATGATCCGTAAGCTCTGTTTGACCATTGCAATGGATTCTTGATGCCAGAAGAGAAGTAGAGAGTGCCATGGGAGGGATGGCTGGTGTCAGAATTGGTAAAAAGATTGGAGAGTGGAGGTATGTCTGACCTCCACTTCATGGGAATAAGCTTTGGGCTGATTCTCATTATTCCCCCTGAAGTAAAGCCGGTTCTGACATTACTACTACTACCATTTTATATCAGGTCTCATCTGAAATGCCATTTTTGCAGAAAGGTCCGTCCTGGCCACTCTATTCTGGGGGAGCTGAGAGGCTATAACTGGCTTCATTAGAGTGCCAGTTGTACTTGGCCCAGGGAGTCATCATCACATTTTCTTCCCTTTCTCCTTCCTTCTTCTTAGCCACCTCGGGGGTCTGACCTCTCACTTTCCCAGCACAGGCCTTGGACTTGACCTCCAAGCATGTGGCTGGCTACTTCCAGAGTGGTTGGGGCCTCCAACCGACACTGGCCTGGGGAAGGCTCATCCTTAAGGGCCATGCCTGCCAGAAGCAGGACTTGACCTTCTGGGTACATCCTGTGTATCCGAATATCACCTCCACACCTGCTCCTAAGCAACTTGAGGGCAACAGCTCTGACTGACTCACTTTGATCCCCCACAGTATCTAGTACATTACTTTGTAAAAAAAATCAATAAACTTTACACTACTTTGCAAATGGACTATTTGTGGAATGGATGTAAACATAAGTATTGGAGCCATCAGTCCTCAGGCTTATTATGCTATCACATGAATCATTATCACATCTACAAAATATCCATATGATAGTATATCTAAAGGCCAATCGATTTTCTTTGCAAAAAACACTATTCTGTAATCATCATCTGGCCCAATTTAACTAACATATCCAACTTATGTTATTTACTCCTCTCTTCTTATTTCTGCATTTGTCTCTGGCACATTTGGTTCTCCCAGAGACAGGGAGGGTGTTTGGGAGATAAGAATAACAAGTAAAATCTGGAACATGATGAAGACCAGAAATGGGGAGCAATACAAGCCAAAAGCTATTAGAAGCAACTGTCCTCAGACTGTCCTCAGTCAACCTGCCATAGCTGCCGGAAATAAGCCAGGATCTGCATGAACACTTTTATTCACATAGATGGAAAATTAAACTCTCCATCTATGAGTGAAAGACAGACAGAGAGACAGAGTGAATTAAATGCTCTTCTTAAATCTCATCAAGATTGAGGGACAGAATAGCAACTGATGAATTGATTTCAACTATATTTAAGTTGCCCATTTTCTCTAGAAAAAAACTTAAACACATATGTAATTTGAACATTAGACTTGCCTCTAGTTACAAGGTCTTCTTCCACTAAGATCTAGGTCGAGCCAAAACCCAAAAACCCATTGCCATCGCGTCGATTCTGATTGACAGTAATCCTATAGAACAGTGTAGAACTGCCCCATACGGTTTCCAAGGCTGTAATCTATGTGGGAGCAGACTGTCACATCTTTCTCCCACAGAGCTGCTGGTGGGTTTGAATTACTGACCTTTTAGTTAGCAGCTGAGGGCTTAACCACTGTACCACCAGGGCTCCTTGGGATGAGCCAAGGAACATTCAATTTAGTTTTTAGGAGTCTTCTTTTTCTATTCGTCTAACAACACATGAGAATCAACCCTTGCTATGGAGTCTTGATAAAAATGGAATCATCAGATTTTTAGTTACAGAATTCTATTTTTTTGTTGTTGTTTACAACTGTTGGTCCTAACATCAGTTCCAAGTGTTCTCTTCAAGCCAGTGTCATCACAAAATGGTTCATGACCTTAAACTATCAAAACAGAAGCAGTAATAAAACAAACTCTAATTAAATGAAATGAAACTTTTGTGATCTGATATTATGCATGGACTTGTTTGAAAGCCAAACTGGATATCAAATTGAATGGGCATAAAATTCATACAAATTAAACCGGCAGTTTGGCATCCATCCTTCGTTTAAAAAAAAAAAGGCACTGGAAATCTCAAAAATATGGGTAGAAAATGCAAGAAGAAAGTAATACTCTTAAAATCACACTTCACAGTTGTGAAATGATGGTTGTTAATGTCACTTTCCTTTAAACCAAATGAACTTGATTCACATACGTCATGGTGCTTGCTACATTCAAACATGTAGTGACATCTGAGGGGTGGAGCCATTAGAAGCAATGCTCCTCCCATCATTCTAGGCTTTGTACTCTGCCAGTTGGCATTTCTCTCTGTCTTAAGCAGATTTCCCAAAAGGCTTCAGCGGTTGCCTATTTTCTAATCAAAAAGCCATCCTGGTAAATTAAACATGACAAATATGAAGAAGCAGATGGTTCAACTTACTTTCTAAAAATCTTATTGAAGGTTAATGTTAACCAATCATTTTACATGGACTTCCTTTCACCTTAATATGGGGCAGGACATGGCTATGCAATCCTCTCAAGAAGGTTTCATTAGCAAATGGGGCATGGGGAGGAAGCCTGGGCTGCTTTCCCCTTTCTGAGGAACCCAAAGCGAGTGCAAATATTTGCCTTGGGTTCCTTCTAAAGCTTTGTGTCCAAGAATACGTTTTAGGTGGAGGCTTGAGAGACTGATGGGGGACAGCTTTACTTAACCTAGGGAATGCCCAGGAGAGTGTGTGGTCAAGCACAAACGGAAAGGAAATGCCCTCAGACCTAACAACATCTACCTTAATTCACGTGGAACACTGCAGCCTAAGTGTGGGTAAAATTTCAGCATCCTACTATTTTGTCCATATATTGTGTGGCTTTTAGGAGCTTGCAAGATGCTCCAAGCAAAAAAAAAAAAAAACTATCTATTGACATATATACAACTATATCTATATCTACATCTCTATCTCTATAGCCACACCCACACCCACTACTACATCTATGTTTATATAGACCCTACTACCTGCCAGGAACTGTCCAGGGTACTAGATGCACACCAGAGAACAAGACCTGGGCCTCTCTTCATGGCGTTTCATGGAGGGCTTCAAGATGCACACCAGAGAACAAGACCTGGGCCTCTCTTCATGGCGTTTCATGGAGGGCTTCATGAAGGGCAACACAATAAGCACCCAGTGCCATAAGCACTAAAATGAAGGCGTGCACAGGACACTGGAGACTCACAGATGAGGAGCATCTAACCCAGGCGAGGAGCTCAGGAAAGGCATAATCGAGGCGGGGATGCTGTAATACTGAGATGTGGAGGTGGAACGGCAGAGA
The DNA here is from genome assembly GCF_024166365.1 of Elephas maximus indicus. Taxonomy (NCBI): domain Eukaryota; kingdom Metazoa; phylum Chordata; class Mammalia; order Proboscidea; family Elephantidae; genus Elephas; species Elephas maximus. The sequence goes on from NC_064846.1 coordinate 167,550,720, forward strand.
GCCAGGTAAAGGAAGCTGGAGGAAATGGAAAAGTGCAAGATGCTGAGCCTTGTGCCTAGCAAGACTGCTGATTTGCTGTTTATCTGAGCGCCCTTCCTATGGAACAGGAGGCATGGACTGTTTATTCAGACAGCTTTGAGGAAGGTCCACAGCTACGTTTGCACTGAGCGTAAGGGTCTTACAGAGAGGATGAGGAGCCAAGCAATGACTTTCTTCATTCCAAAAGAACTCCTCTAGGGTTGCCTGTCACACAACATTGGATAAATCTAAGTCTTTCTGTAGGAATCGCCAGTATTTTGAAAATCTATTCTAAATTAATTAGTAATCAGAAAAAGATCTCACGTTCACTCCATCTTCTTGGATACTAAACCATGACAGAGGTAAACATATGATGTGACTTTCCCCAGGTTTTAATTTTGAGAAAGTTCACTTAGAAAATGGATGCCACCTGGTATGTTGATTAAAAATAGAATCGTTTTAAAAAGTGGTCAGATCAAGGGTGTGAGAAGCAAGATTCTCTGACTCGGAGGGAGGAAAGCCCCCCAGAGACTGGAGAATCATTAACAAACTGTGTCGCCACTGGCTGTCATCTCCCATTGCTGTTCTCTGTTAAGATGCAAGTATTTCTGTTAGATCACTACATACACATGAATACATGAATTCGTTTAACAAATAATCATTCAGCTTGCTGTTGTTCTAGTTGCTGGGGATACAGCAGTGAGCAAAACAGACAAAATCTCTTGCCCTCAAGGAGCTTACAATGTATTCTGCTGTGTCATTTTTGTGAATAGCAACTGTGCTTTATACACAGTTCATATAGGGCTTGGCATTTTCCCAACTGTGTTCATATTACTCCAGGCCTCATGAAAGGAGGACCACTGCAGAATGGCTGCTGAGCCAACCAAAGGTGGAGGAGAAAAAGGAAGAGAGGCCAATGTCCCCAATGTCTCTCCTATTTGCATATGGCCACCTAAATCATAGGCTGACAAGCAATGACCAGAAGCCGTGGGTATTTGACATTCAAAGAGCCAATAAAATCATCCACCATACTGAGACACGCTGAGATTTAAAAAAAAAAAAATCCTTACCACAATAAAAACTTGACCTTTGTATCCCTTTTCCAAAAATGTACAGTGTAAACAACTAAAATTTACTCCTGCATTGTACTTTGAAATCAATTTAGCACACATATTTTCTTCTCGATCCCCAAATCATTTGATACCTGCATTTTGTGTTCTGTCTTTCCTTACACTGCTTTAATGCTATTAACGCTCCAGTCGGTTGTTGTAACTCAGAGAGTACTTCCCAAAATATGTTCCACAGGATGCTAGTCTTGAGAAATCAAAATAAGTATTGCTTTTCATTAAAAGGTTCTGAAAAGCATAACTCATCCTTCACTCTTGGTGTTACAAGTTTGGAGACCAAGTCTGAGAGTCTTGGAACACTCACTCAGATCCTGCCCCTTCTTCAGGGTGGTTGGTTGTGTCAGGGTGAAGGACTCACAGGCAACACAATCCCTCCAAACCAAGGGGCCAGGGGAGTGCTTACTAGGACTATCCAGCTGGAGCTATCTAATGCATAGGAGCCCAAGGACTCCTGGGAGCGAGTGTTGTGTGGCCTGCCCAGTCTCCAAGAAAGAATTCTTGGTCAGCACATGAACATCATCACAAGTTCCACTGAGGGTGATTCAAGAGGAAAGAAAATAGAGCACCAATTATAAGGATGATACTTACATTGGTAATAAAAGAAATATGGACTGCAATAAGGTCATCAATTTTCTTTTTAAATTAGTAAAGATGGAAAAAAAGTCAACATTGGTGAGAAGGCAGTAAAAAAAAATCTTACAAATCAGTATGGCAATGAATGTATGGAACCCCTTCACAAAGTAACCTGAACACACACACACACACGCACATACATGCACACACAGAGAGACATATACATATATATACATATCATGTGTATTGTGCATGTATGCATATATGTATGTATACCCTAAAAATATTTAGAGCTTTTTGATCTAGTGCCATTTCAAGGAATTTATTCTCATCCCCCCTTCATTTAATTGTACACATAGATATATCACATCATACTGTCTCATATCAACTAATTCTAATTCTCAATATCAGAATTAGTTGATGTTTAACCATTTCAAGAGGTAGCATATGATCAGGAACCGCTGCTATTAAAGGAAGAAGTCCAAGCTGCTCTGAAGGCATTGGCGAAAAACAAGGCTCCAGGAATTGATGGAATATCAATTGAGATGTTTCAACAAACAGTTGTAGCGCTGGAGGTGCTCACTCATCTATGCCAAGAAATATGAAAGACAGCTTCCTGGCCAACTGACTGGAAGAGATCCATATTCATGCCTATTCCCAAGAAAGGTGATCCAACCAAATGTGGAAATTATAGAACAATATCATTAATATCACACGCAAGCAAAATTTTGCTGAAGATCATTCAAAAATGGCTGTAGCAGTATATCGACAGGGAACTGCCAGAAATTCAAGCCGGTTTCAGAAGAGGACGTGGAACCAGGGATATCACTGCTGATGTCAGATGGATCCTGGCTGAAAGCAGAGAATACCAGAAGGACATTTACCTGTGTTTTATTGACTATGCAAAGGCATTCAATTGTGTGGATCATAACAAACTATGGATAACACTGTGGAGAATAGGAATCCCACAACACTTAATTGTGCTCATGAGGAACCTTTACATAGATCAAGAGGCAGTTGTTTGGACAGAACAAGGGGATACTGATTGGTTTAAAGTCAGGAAAGGTGTACATCAGGGTTGTATTCTTTCACCATACCTATTCAATCTGTATGCTGAACAAATAATCCGAGAAGCTGGGCTATATGAAGAAGAATGGGGCATCAGGATTGGAGGGAGACTCATTAACAACCTGCCTTATGCAGATGAGACAATCTTGCTTGCTGAAACTGAAGAGGACTTGAAGCACTCACTAATGAAGATCAAAGACCACAGCCTTCAGTATGGATTACACTTCAACAGAAATCCTCACAACTGGACCAATGAGCAACATCATGATAAATGGAGAAAAGATTGAAGTTGTCAAGGATTTCATTTTACTTGGATCCACAATCAATAGCCATGGCAGCAGCAGTCAAGAAATCAAAAGGCGCATTGCATTGGGGAAATCTGCTGCAAAGGACCTCTTTAAAGTGTTGAAAAGCAACGATGTTACCTTGAAGACTAAGGTGCGCCTGACCCAATCCATGGTATTTTCAATTGCATCATATGCACGTGAAAGCTGGACAATGAATAAGGAAGACTGAAGAAGAATTGACACCTTTGAATTGTGGTGTTGGTGAAGAATATTGAATATACCATGGACTGCCAAAAGAACCCAAAAGAACGAACAAATCTGTCTTGGAAGAAGTGCACCCAGAATGCTCCTTAGAAGCAAGGATGGTGAGACTGTGTCTTAAATACTTTGGACATGTTGTCAGGAGGGATCAGTCCTTGGAGAAGGACATCATGCTTGGAAAAGTACGGGGTCAGCGGAAAAGAGGAAGACCCTCAGTGAGGTGGATTGACACAGTGGCTACAACAGTGGGCTCAAGCATAACAACAATTGTGAGGATGGTGCAGGACCAGGCAGTGTTTCCTTTTGTCGTGCATAGGGTTGCTATGAGTCGGAACCAACTCGACAGCACCTAACAACAACACTGTCCCATAGAAGAGCAAAAATTTGAAAGCAATCTAAATATCCAACTGTATGTTGAGGATTAAACAAAGTACGAACATTCATTAGTGGAACAGGGAACAATCATTACAAAATGTACTTTTTAAAAGAATAGAGTGACATGAAACAGCTTATAATCAAATGCTAACTTAAAAAAATCAGAACACAAAAATTGTATTTATGGTTTGGTGGTGATTAAATTGACAAAATCATCCAACCTATGTAGAAAAAGAAAGGCAGAAAATGTACCAAAACACTAATTAACAGTGATCCTGCCTGGATAATGGGACTTGAGGATTAATGTTCTCTTCACTCTCTGCTTTTCTGTTTTTGTGACTTCTTTAATGGACATAAATTATTTCCGTGGTTAATTATGAATATTATATTTTTAAAAGTTATTCAGTCAGTGAGCCAGGTATGCGTGCTGTCAACAGCAATCTGAGAGTAAACCCCCAAGAAGACCTAGACACAACGTAGACCACACTACTGAACAAGAAAAAGGGTCAGTACCAAGTCATTAGCCAGAAGATAACAAAAATCATATACCTGCTTTTCTTTTCTAGCATAAATGGGCTTTTAAAATCTACCGTGTCAAAGATGGTTAGCTATCTACCAAAGACTCATGCTCCCCTTTCCATAGTGGAGAGTTGTTGTTGGGGCACAATTGCCCAGACAGGTACTACATTTCCCAGCCTCCCTTGTAGCTAGGGTAGACATGTGATAGAATTCTGGCCAATGGAACTTGGGCAGAAGTCACGTGAGCCACTTCCAGGTCCAGCATACAAAAAACTCCCATGCTTTTTGTTTCGCCAAATATCAGCTTATTATCAGTGTTCGGGGCAACCCTAAAAACCAGATGTTTGAAGATGGCAGAGCCTCCATTAGCCTTGGTGCTTGAATGACTACGTGGAGCGCAGGCTTACACCCCCTGGCACTGATTGAACTTTTTGCTTATGAAACAAAAATTATTGTTTTAAGCCACTGAGATTTTGAAGTATACCTGCTACAACAGCTGGTATTACCTTAAATGTTATGCCAAGAAACCATACAGAAAGTTGTCATTCAATTCTGCTGCTTACATAGTAGGATATTATGCTACCAATATTGATTATTATTCCAATATCTGGCCATCTGAACATAAGTGAAATAGACAAAAATTAAAAGTATTGCTTAACTTTAAGGAGCTCTCAAATTCTCCGCCTCAGTCTAATCTCTCATATTTTGTGTTCTTAGAAATGCACAGTTATCATCGCTCTGGTTTGAAGCCAATATTAAGTCTTATGTCAAAATTCAGTAAAATACACAGCCACAATTACAGTGGAGGCTACGAAAGGGCTCTAGAGCCTCAAATAAACTCTCAGAGAAGATTATATCAAAGAAGAGTAGATATATGGAAATTTGCTATTTTCCAGGTAATGTGAATGAAACGCCTATTAATAGCATCCAAATGGTCACTGTAAAAACCATCAAATTCATCCTTTATTGGGGTGAGGAACAGGACATCTATTTGCCCATTGATACTGTGAAAGCTGATGGCTGTGTAATTCAAATATAGTTTGTAACATCATTTATGCAGTAAAAAGAAAAAAAAACATAAGGAGCCAACTTAATTGCGTTTGTGTCTAAAAGGAACTTCTGCTAGTTCTCTAAATTAAACCAGCCCTGTGGAAAAAAGGTTTTGCTGGAGGCCTACCTGCCTCACAGTCCACAACCTCCCAATTCCCCAGAGAAGCCTCCTGGGACTTAATAATCTGCCTGCATGCTTGTCAATAGAGCTTAACTAATTCTACATTATGCCTCGCACTAGCAGTTGGAGGCTATAATTGTTATTGGTCAGTGCCCAACATCTACACCAACAGATGTCTGTTAGTTAAATTTGTCAACACAGCCAGATAAGTGGGGAATTTCATGCTTCAGATGTGGCAAGCTGGATCTAGGCTTCTCTGAGTCCTGGAAATGCCAACCCACAAAACGCTGGAAGCACAAGGCCTGCCTAAAACTCCCAGCCGTCTTTACCCCAGCACTGGTGAAACATGTGAATCCTTTGCAACATTACTCCCCAGAATCTCTGTAGAGAGGCATTCGGCACTGTATATCTGCTGTGAACCAGCATGTTCATTCAGGAACAAGTTCAAATCCAAGCATGGAGATGAACACAACCAAAGTTGCAATTCTTCCAGGCCGCCCCATGGTGTACTTGATCAGTAAAACAAATGACTTTTAGCTATTGTGCTAGAGGGAGGGAGAGAGGGAGGAAGGGAGCGAGGGAGGAAGGGGGAGAGGGAGAAAGAAAGGAAGGAAGGAAAGGAGAGAGGGAGGGAGGGAAGGAGGGAGGAAGGGAAGGACGGAGGAAGGAAAGGAGAGAGGGAGGGAGGGAAGGAGGGAGGAAGGGAAGGACGGAGGAAGGAAAGAAGGGAGGGAGGGAGGGAAGGACGGAGGAAGGAAAGAAGGGAGGGAGGGAGGGAGGAAGGAAGGAAGGAAGGGATAAAGAAGGGAGGGAGGGAAGGACGGAGGAAGGAAAGAAGGGAGGGAGGGAGGAAGGAAAGAAGGGAGGGAGGGAGGGAGGGAGGGAGGGAGGGAGGGAGGGAGGGAGGGAGGGAGGGAGGGAGGAAGGAAGGAAGGAAGGAAGGAAGGAAGGAAGGAAGGAAGGAAGGAAGGAAGGAAGGAAGGAAGGAAGGAAGGAAGGAAGGAAGGAAGGAAGGAAGGAAGGAAGGAAGGAAGGAAGGAAGGAAGGAAGGAAGGAAGGAAGGAAGGAAGGGATAAAGAAGGGAGGGAGGGAGGGAGAAGGGCTGACTACTACTGCCATCCAGTGTTTGTCCTCGGTCTAATTCTTTAGTTGTCTGTGGGCCAACAAGAAAGTTAAATCATCTCATCAAAAAGGTCAGGGAACAGCAATCAACACCTTTTTAAAAGCATTATTATTGTTTGTTTTGAAATCCGTTTAAGAGAATTCCTAAATGAGAAAGGAAAATTTCATGAAAGGGCAAAAAGGTTACAGGGCGAAGACCAAAACAAATTCCATTTGTCATTTGGCTTTGAAGAGGAGCTGCCATTCTGTTTCATCATCCTGAATATTTTAAATTCCATCATTCACATCTCTCAGCTTCAGCATAGAGATACATGGGCCCTTCTAATCCTGAAATTCCAGGATTCCACAGTGATTCTGCCCTCTTTTAAAGGTCATCACGATCTGTAATTGTGACAGCAATCACTCAATGATGGCAAACTGAGCAAGCCATGACATTTCCATACGATGTCAACATTATTGTCTATTCCTATCATCACACACATATGGATGGCAATTTCACTTCAAGTTTTACAGAATGGCTACAGGTTCCTATCTTTCATAAGTAGTCAAGTGTCCAAGATTTTCTCTAAAAGCTCTGAATTTTTGAAAATGCACCCCTCAGGGGTGCAAATGCTGTCTTGACAAATGGATTACTTGAGAAAAAAGTTGCGTGCAAATTTCCAGTCTTCCTGGAAACAGACATTAGTCAAAAGGCAATGTCATCTTCTGTAATCTTCCTGAAAAGCTAGGTATATTTGTTCTAAAAATAGCAACATCAACAAAAATGTTTTTGCTTTTAAAATCAAGACAGCTCAATGGTTTGGTTATTTAAAAATGGGGCCTGTGTCCAAAAAACCCAAACCCATTGCCATCGAGTGGATTCCAACTCATAGCGGCCCTATAGGACAGAGTAGAATGTTCACCTTTTGGTTAGCAGCTGAGTTCTTAACCACTGTGCCACCAGAGCTCCAGGGGGGCTCTGTACACATAGCCAATTTAGAATGAACATTAGTGGAACACAAAGACTCGTTAGAAATTCACAGTTCTTTACACTTCAGTTCCAATACTTACTTAATTGTTTTCCAGCCCAGAGGGCATGATAGGCCAAGCTCATCTTAATTTAGATTAATTTAAATTAATCATGTGTCTTCTTTTTAAAAATCACGTCTATGGTCAAGAAAATCCTATTAGGGATGTATGAATGAAAATAAGATGATGAAAATATGTCTCCATTTTTTTTTCCAGTTTTTTCTTTCTTTGTCCTTAAAGCAACAGAAAGAAGAAAAGGAAGTAGAATGCATGTTTTCAGAACACAGGTTAATAGGTTGCCAGATAAAATACAGGATAACCAGTTAAATTGCAATTTCAGATAAACATGCAAGTCCTCGCTTACTGCAGCTCAAATTTCACTGGGCATCCTGCATGTTTAGTTGCTAAGTCGGGCCAACTCTATGAGTGATCCTTTGTTTCACCTTCAGAACTGGAAAAATCAAAGCACAGAGAGATGGTCGTAAATGACACAGTGAAGACTCTACCATGGCTTCCAAGTAGGATTTGCTGTCCCTGCCGCCCAGACCTGGTGGCGCAGTAGTTAAATTGCTGGACTGCTGACTAAAAGGTCAGCTGTTGGAAACCACCAGCGGCTATGCAAGAGAACGATGTGGCAGTCTGCTTCTGTAGAGATTTACAGCCTTGGAAACCTGATGGAGTTGCTGTGAGTTGGAATCAACTCGACAGCAGTGGGTTCTTTTGCCCTCTGGATCACTGATGCAATCTGCTCACATCTTATCCCTGAGCTTTTAAATTTGTTACTTTCAAAAATGAAATAAGTGTACACTGAGGTGGAGTCAAAAATAATTCTTTAAATCTTTTAATATACCCAGACTTAGTTTATATTAAGTGTGATGGTCTTATTTCTAGGATATGGGGGAGGAGAAAGAAAAATAGGCAGACACCAAAGTTGGCGGTTCCAACCCAGTCAGGGGCTCTGAGGGAGAAAGACCTGGCTATCTGCTTCCATAAAGATTATAGTCAAGAAAGCCCTATGGGGGCAGCTCTACTCTGTCACATGGGCTATGAATTGAAAATCAACTCGAAAGCAGATAATAACGAGACCTGAGTTAAAAATTCATAGACACAGGAAGGAGAGAGGCACTGTCCAAGATGGTAGGTAGCCACTAGCCACATTGGCTCCTTACACTTATTTATTTATTTATAAATAATATTTTATTGTGTTTTTGGTGAAGGTTTACACAGCAGTTTAGGTTCCCATTCAACAATTTCTACGCAAGTTGTTCAGTGACATTGGTTACATTCTTCACAATGCGTGAACATTCTTGTTATTTCTGTTTTGGTTGTTCCGTTTCCATTAATCTAGTTCCCCTGTCCCCTTACATTCTCATCTTTGTTTTAATTGTTGACCGTTGAGTCTCATATAGGTGATTTTTTTTAAGGGGCACAGTATTTACGGGTGATAGTCATTATTCTAAAAGCCAATTTGTTATTTAGCTACAAGGTGACCCCAGGGGTTAGTTTCAGTTCAAGATTTGAGTGGCTCCTTAAATTTAAATTAATTAAAACAAAGGAAAATAAAAAATTCAGTTCCTCAGTAGCACTAGTCACATTTCAAGTGCTCCATAGCCACATGTGGCTATTAGCACAGATACAGAACATTTCTATCATGGCGGAAAGTTTTACCAGACAGGGCTGGCTTCCAGCCTCTTAAGACCCTACTTGGACAGAGTTGTGCAAATCCATGCAGTGCTTGGGGCTCACCCAGCCTCAAGGCAATACTCCTTTTAGCCAGAATTATTGTTTTTTAATTGTTTTTACAGTTCTATGGTAGGTGGGATCCCTGTGCTCCTCCGCCCTGATGAGCTCCCCTAGGTGGTTTTTAGGTTTTAAGCACATGGCAAGGTGACATCAGAGAGGATGGAGTCCTGGTATGGAAGTCAGAGACTCTGGGTCCCTGGTGAGCTCTGCCACCAGCTAGCGAGTTACTTCATCTCTTTGTACCTCAGGTTTCTCATCTCCACAATGAGGAGTAGGTACTAGATGGTTTCTAGAGGTTCTTCCAGCTCTCAAATGCTGTGAGTCTATGAGTGAGCAGCACCAAGAGACCAGAGTCCCAGCGAGAATGGGGGAAACAGAGATAGTAACTAGAAATGCACTGTTCCCTAACTCAAGTCTAGTCATCACTGCAACCTGGTGAGCTCAGAAGGGGCTGGGGACTCATTATTCACAGATGTCTATAGGTAGCAATAACTTTTGTCCGGGACACTGGCCCCCAAGAAGCCATTTCTCTCTTTCTTGACAAGGAAGGGACCTTAAATGTCAGAAGTCTGATTTGTGTCATCCTCCTCTCCCCTACCCCATTTCAATTACTTGAATAAGGACATGGGAGAGGGAAGGAAGCCATGATGCTATAGTAAGGATATTTTTCTCTCAGGTATTTTCCTTATTAAAAGAATCTGAAACCCTTCTGTCAAGATGTGGTCTGTGAGGAGTTTCTGATTCAAAGTTTAAAAGTCTCAGCTCTAAGATGAGGGCTTTGGATAGAGTGTTTCTTATAGGCCTTCTGTGCCAAAGGACTGACTCTGAGGTACCAATCCTTCTTCCCATGCTGATCTGGCCATCTCAGCAACTACTGAACCACAATGAAGTCTTTGGACGTAAGAGAGAATGCATTTAATAGATCATTTCCATCAACACTCTCTTGATTATATTTTAAAGTACATCTAGAGCAACTCCACTGAAATCAGAATGTGTGAAAGGGAAAACAAACAGGAGAGGATTTCTAGAAGATGTATAAAACCAAAAAGGCAACATTGCCGTCGAGTTGATTCCAACTCATAGTGACCCTATAGGACAGAGTAGAACTGCCCTATAGGGTTTCCAAGACTGTAAATCTTTACAGAAGCAGGCTGCCACATCTTTCTCCTGCAGAGTGGCTGGTGGGTTTGAACCACCAACCTTTCAGTTAGCAGCCTACTGCTTTAACCATTGTGCCACTAGGGCTCCTTAGAAGATGTATAAGACTTGGTTATTGACCCCTAAAAATTTGCCACTTAGTTGGAGTGACTGGGCACCCATCCAGGAAAAGGTGACGAGCATCATAAGGTAATGTCGGACCTAGCTTCATTACTCCTGAGCAATACAGCCGGGGACAAAAGACTTTGCCTTTGGGGCATCAATTTCCAGTCTTCTCTGTGAGATAAGGAGCTCCCAGATGTGACTGCTGAAGTGAAACGGGCAAATCTTGTTGTGTAATCTAAGTAAATCAAGCATTCTAGAGCACAAATAACGCAGATTAAACACTAAGCAAAGATTACATTTGTATTAAAGGGTAAATCTCACAAACCAGCTTTGATCTGAACTGGAGTTCTTGAGAAACCCACAGCAAGGCAAAAAGGGGTCAGGGCCAACTAAATAGAAAAAAAAACAAAACTTCATCACTTGAATATTAACAAAATCTGTCATAGAGTTTTTCTTTTTAAAATACACATTCCCTCTTTTATGTCCTTGACAGGCTCTGTCCTCAGAGTGAAAAAATAAAAACCCTAATGGTCCTGAGTTTTGGTAACCTGCCCTTGGTTCCCGTGCATGAATTTAATCCTCCATGCTCAAGGCTGAAGTTTCAAATCAGAGCCTGGTACTTACGTTAACTGCATTAGAAATATTCCAGAAAGACTGGAAACTACAAGCATCAAAGCCAGTCATTTATTAGACTCCTTTTCCAATGTGACTTGTACTGTACTCACACTTTCATTAACAGCTCCCAGTGGAACTGGGGTCAGATGGACCTAAGGTTAAACCTTGGCTCAGTCACTCTTAGTAGCTGCCGGGCAGCAAATGATGAACTAGTCTCAGTGACAATCTGTAATATAGGAATGAGACCGCTCATCCTGCAAGACTTCATGAGAAATAAATAAGCAAGTGTATGGGACAATCAGCACCAAGCGCACATTAAGTATCAGCAAAGGTCTCTGCTATCATCATTATTAGTTATGCAAAATGATAGATATCCACAACTAAGAGATCTTCTCTTGCTTAAAAAGGAAACTCTCCTATACACCCATTAGAATGTATCTTGCTTCTAAATATGTGAATAGATTTTTTTAACTTTTATGTTAAAGCATAACATACGTAATAACAGACAAATCTTAACCTCAATGATTTTCTACATATGTGCACACACATAACCAGCACCCAAACCGATATACAGAACATACCCGGCACCGAGAAGGATCCTTCATGAACCTTCCCAGTCAACACCCAACTGTCTCCCAGAAGCAACCATTATTCAGACTTGTATCATCATAGCCTATTTTTTAAACTTCATATAAAAAGAATGATGTGGTATATATTCCTTTACCTTGCTTTTTCCACTCAAGCATTGTCTGTATGACAGAAGTTCATTCTTTGTATTGCTCTATCGTATTTCACCTCCACCCATCTGTCAGTTTGTCTTACTGTGGTGGCTTGCATGTTGGTATGATGCTGGAAACTACGCCACTGGTATTTCAAATACCAGCAAGGTCACCCATGGTGGAATGGTTTCAGCAGAGCTTCCAGGCTAAGATGGACTAGGAAGAAAGGCCTGGCAATCTACTTCTGAAAATTAGCCAATGGAAACCTTATGGATCACAACAGAATATTGTCAGATATAGACATGTCACCAGGAAAGACCAATCAGTAGTAAAGGACAGTATACTTGGTAAAGTAGAGGGCCAGTGAAAATGATGGAAACCCTCAATGAGATGGATTAACACAAAGGCTAGGACAAAATAGACTTAAGCATACCAAGGACCATGAACATGGTACAGGACTGGGCAACGTTTCCTTCTGTTACACATAAGATAACAGTGAGTCAGAGCAGCCTCGACTACAATGAACAACAACACAGTATTTCATAGCATGATTATATTCCTTTTTTTTTTTTAAGATTTTTATTGCTCAGAGGTAACATAAAGCTAGCAAAGGGGTTATTTTTGCAATGACCACTTGAGATTACACTGCTGATGACATGGCCACAGGCTATCAGACATACTAAGACCACAACCAAGGCAAATTTATCGTAATTCGTGAGGAAGATCAAAAGGGGAGAGAAGAGGCGGAAAATATGTTATGATCTTAGATTTTGTTTGGTACCATACCATACAGCTCATCTAGCCCTCAGAGATTTGTATTATAAGAAAAAACAGATGGAAGTTCCTGAAATGATACAAGTACATTGAATTAGGGATAGTAACATTATTAATATAATCTTATTAAATCTCATAGAAAAGAGGGATTTCTAGCATGATGTTGATCCATGATTAATTCGTTTTAATTATGTTTTTCTTATTCACTTGATTTAAACTTCTCTCTTCAATCACAACATCTTATTAAAAAGCCTTTCTTGGTAGACACAACTTTCCTTCCACAAGCTTCCTGCCTCTGAGTGAGAGTCATTCCACTTCATAATCAATAAGCCTTGTGCTCCTTTGAGCATCGTTCAGCCTGCTCCTTTCACATTATTTAATCAGTCTTAGAATTTCCTAGAGGCTTAGATGTAATGCGGGAAAACAGAAATGAACAGCCTTTAATCACCAGGTCTGCCTGAAAAGGTGTTAACCCAAGTTAATGTACCCGCCCCCCACCCCCTGGGATGCTTGTGGGATTTGCCACAGTGAGAAATACTTACCAAGGTTGCGCTTTGCAAATTTTGTTACTAAAAAGCTCGCTGATGTCATTAGACAAGCACCTCACACTGAGACAAAGAAAGGATGGCGTTCCTATTGTTTTATGATATTCTTAAGCCAGTAATTAAAAGAACAGAGTAACCCCATGGACACATAGTTAAAACTAAATACAGTACAGAAAAATAGCCTTCAATAAAATTCCTTTCATGTCTTGTTCGCCCATAATTGCATGTTTTGATTCCTTTCTAATAGACTTGCTAAGTGTTAAACCAAATGGTTTCTCCTGATATGCAGGCAATTAGAACACAAATCAGATTATCCGTAATGGTTCTTTAGGGCAAGCTCCTCCCCACCCCATAATATAGCTATATCAATTTATCATAATCTCCCTTTTTGATGAAAAAATTTGTTGCCTTGTCATTTATTTATCATCATCTCCATTTACTGTGCCTCTTTCTTGTATACTCCCCTCAGTTGGTATATACATATTCATGCAACTTTCATCTCTGCCGGCCCCTTTGTCCAAAACCAGGCCCAGTGCTGTCAAGTCAATTCCAACTCATAGTGACCCTATAGGACACAGTAGAACTGCCCCATAGAGTTTCCAAGGAGCGCCTGGCAGATTTGAACTGCTGACCCTTTGGTTAGCAGCCGTAGCACTTAACCACTATGCCACCAGGGTTTCCAGCCCCTTTGTAGCCTATGACGTATTAGGTAAACATGCAAGACCCGCGGGGAATTTCATGTGAAGGCAATAATGACATGGCTACAGTGAAACAAGCAGGGAAGCAGATAATTCACTCTGGTTCTTTTTATTTCATCAAAGCAGACTTAACAGGTAAAGGGGGTCTTGACTGAAGAAGCAGTCTGCCATGGCACACAGACTCCGAGAAGGCAGACAAACTCTGATAGGCCCCAGGATGCTTTGCGGAGCCCAGCTATCAAATCCAAGACCAAACCATAGGGATTAGAAAAAGTACCCACTGATCAATCTATCCACACACCTTCATCCTTGGCTGCTCCCAAATCTCCCTCCATTCACTCACTGCAGAAACCATTGGGTCTCTATCTGAGTGCCAAATCTCCCAAGCTTTCTTCCCTCCCATAGTTTTCCGTGGAACTGGGTTATCGCTCTGTACCTCATCATTTGAGAGGGTTATTTCATTTGGTGGCAATTTCAGCTGCACTGAGCTCCTTCCAAATGTTATTCAATTTAAGCCTGAACACCTGGTTTAACTCTGAAGTGCTGGGATTTGTTTCCCATCATGAGGCAGATACCCGTGTTCTTCATGTGATTTTCTAAGGAAGGCTTTGATCCCTGTGGACTTGAAAGTCCTCAGGTTCTATGAAAAGAAGCAAGACCAGAGGTACCTCAAAGCTCACCTGGAAGCAGAAAGTCCTGCTTTGTTGTGTTTACCTTTGCACTTTGTCAGTTTCTGAAAGGACAGTTCAAGGAATGATTTGGAAGGCCTTGGGTCGCAATTAGCAGGAAACATTGCAAGAAGAGAAGGCACCATTTTAAAATCCTTTGAATAGCTTTATTCATGCAACATTCCCTCTTTGTCTTTGGACTATGTTATGGACTGAACTGTGTCCTCCAAAATAATCCATTGCCATTGAGTCAATTCCGACTCATAGTGGCCCTAGGGGACAGAGCAGAACGGCCCCATAGGGTTTCCAAGACTTTATGGAAGCAGACTGCCACATCTTCCTCTCATGGAGTAGCTGGAGGGTTTGAACCACTGACCTTTTGGTTAGCAGCCAAGAACTTAACCACTGTGCCACCAGGGCTCCATCCCCGCCTCCCCCCCCCCCCGCCAAAAGGTGTTAAAATTGTAACTCCCATACCTGCAGATATAATACACCTTGGAAAAAGGGTTTTCTTTGTTCGGCTAATGAGGTCATATCAGTGTAGTGTGTGTCCTAAACCTAATCATTTCTGAGTTATAAAAGGAGCCGATTAGACACAGGAGCACACACAAATGGGGAAAATAGATGCCACGTGGAGGAAGCAAGGAACGTCGGGGCTACCAAAACTAAAAGAGACAAGGACCTTCCCCCACAGCAGACAGACACAGAGCCTTGGCTTGGAGCCTGTGCCCTGAATTCGGACTTCTAGCCTCCTAAACTGTAAGAAAATAACTTTCTGTTCTTTAGAGCCACCCACTTATGGTATTTGTGTTACAGCAGCACTAGGTAACTAAGATAGTCTGCTTTTCTTTCAGGTTAAGGTACAGATTTTTATCTATAATTTGGCTCAGTGCAAATCTAGATCATTCTTAGAACCTGTTTGAGTCTCCCTTTACATTGTTTTTAAGTACATCTTAATATTGTTGTTGCTGTTAGTTGCCATCCCTCTGGCTCCGACTCATGGCAACCTTATGTATAATAGAACAAAGCATCTTAATATACTTTCTTTAAAATTCGCCAAAGGCTTTTGCTGTAAATGCATTTGTGAAATAGTTTATCCACTTTTTGGTATAGTCTAAGTCCTTCAGGGTGTGCTTTCCCACTAGAAAATAATTTAATTAGAAATGCTAAAAACAAAAAAACCAAACCCGCTGCCGTCGAGTCAATTCTGAGTCATAGCGACCCTATATGACAGAATAGAACTGCCCCATAGAGGTTCCAAGGAGCTGAAATGATGGCCAATTTAAATATTGACCTTTTGACAATTATGTAAAATAACCAAAGTTCTAACAGAGTCCTTAGTATTACAGAACAAGTTGTGTATTCTGAGCAGCGTCGAGTGGTCAGGGAGTGACTTGGTACATTTAGGTCCAGTTGCTCCAAGGTTTCATTGCATAGGAAGGATGGAAAACACGAAATTTCTTAGCATGCTCTTTAAGCTATTAGGGCCTCCTGTCCCATCTGATTCCACTGAGTTCTGAACTTAAGACTATTCAGGTCACGTCCCATTTTATTGATGACCAATAGATGTTACAAAACCTGCCAAGGTGGCATCTTCTGACTTTGAGCCTGGTGTCTTTTGGCTTTCTGATGCTTCAGTTCCTAAGTCTGCAAGACTGCTGAAAGGAACGACTCTAAAGCCTCCGCTTGCAATGGGGAAACTTAACTGTGACAAACAGAAGGTACTGATTCCAACTCCCTTGGACAGCTTTGTCAAAAAGACAATGGGCCATCTGCAAGTCCACCTAAAAGCCCCTCTGAAACCTAAGCAGACCTTCGATTTTTCTAGGAACCAAACAGACCAAAAAAGTGGCACAGTATTTTGCAAGGTATGTTCTGAGGAATACTATAAACAACCTCTTAATGAATGAATGAAGTTTTAAAGGAGCCATGTGGTATTTCACCCTCTTAGAGAACGGCACAATATATGAAAACCTCCACATCGTCCTTCAGCAAACATACCTGCTTATTTTTGTTTATCATTTCATTTTCCAAATTTGTCTGACCGTGCGTCTTAGTTATGTTGTGCTGCTACAATAGAAGTACCACAAGTGGATGGCTTTAACAAACAGAAGTTTATTCTCTGACAGTTTAGGAGGCTAGAAGTCCAAATTCAGGGCGCTAGCTCCAGGGGAAGGCTTTCTCTCTCTGTCGGCTCTGGGGGAAGGTCCTTGTCATCAATCTTCCCCTGGTCTAGGAGCTTCTCTGCACAGGAACCTTGGGTCCAAAGGATGTGCTCTGCTCCAGGTGCTGCTTTCTTGGTGGTATGAGGTCTCCCTGTCTCTCTGCTCGCTTCTCTCTTTTATACCTCAAAAGAGATTGGCTAAACACACAATCCAATCTTATAGATTGAGTCCTGTCTCATTAACATAACTGCCTCTAATCCTGCCTCATCAATATTTTAGAGGTTAGGATTTATAACACATAGGAAAATCACATCAGATGACAAAATGGAGGACAACCACACAATACTGGGAATCATGGCCTAGCCAAGTTGACACACATTTTGGGGGGACACAATTCAATCCATAACACCATGTGACCCTGTTTTCCTGTGATATCTTTTGGAACAAAGATTCCATTATAGGAAACACTCTTAGAGTGAAAAGAGCACCAGAGAAGGGAGTTCTAGCACCCTCTTTCTATGACTCTGCATAAAGTTCCTGATCTCTGAGCTTCTCAGTTGCCCCGCTTCCGGAATATCGGGTTTAGCCAGATGGTTGCCAAGATTTCTTTCAGCCCTAACTTTCCATTATTGTAAACTCTGTATTAATGATGATAATGACTAGCATATTAGTTTAAGGTCAAATTCCACAATACTCAAAAGATTTCTATGTGCTACATTCAATACTACCTTGGGATGGCAGGTCTTATGTAATTACTAGAAACGTAATCATTAGAAGAATCTGTTGTGCCAACTTTGGTAGGGCTGTTGTAATAAAGACAGTTTAACTGATGAAACCATGCCAAGACTGAATTAGAAACCATTCTGCTCCCAGTGTTACCATTTAACTGTGAGACCCTAGATGAGTCATTTAACTTCCGCTGGTTCCAATTGCTTCACCTGTAATTTCAGAGGGTTGAACTGAATGACCTCTGGGGTCCCCTTCAGCACTAATATCCCATGACGTGCTGCACAGCCACGCCTCTTAAATAAAGACAAGAACACGTGGCTGCTGTGTCTCTGCTTTTACAACCTATCATTGACCCTACTGATTACTTAACGTCAAGGCCTTAACTGGAAATGCAGGTTCTAATTATAATGTTCCAGATAGAACGCCAGAGAGCCTTTTTCTATTTTTTCATCATTAGCATTCATCCATTCATCAATTCAGCAAACATTTATTAATGATCTAATACGTGCCAAAGGAGCCCTGGTGGCACAGTGGTTAAAGCGTTCGCTGCTAACCGAAAGGTCAGTGGTTTGAACCCACCAGCTGCTCCACGGGAGAAAGATGTGGCAGTCTGCTTCCATAAAGATTCCAGCCTTGGAAACCCTATGGGGCAGTTCTACTCTGTCCTATAGGGTCGCTATGAGTTGGAATCGACTTCACAGCAATGGGTTTGGTTTTTTTGTTTTTAATAGGTGCCAAGCGCTATGCTGAAAAAGGGGTACACAATGTGAGTAAGACACAACCACTGCTACTGAGAAGTGCAGAGCTTAGGGGGCAATATAGACAAATAATAAAACTCATTCTAAATAATGTGATCAGGGTTTTATTTTAAGTCAGGGTTTCTCCACCTCAGCACTGTTGACATTTGGGGCTGGATCATTCTTTGCTGTGGGGGCTGTCCCGTTTAGCAGCATCTCTATTCTTTACCCACTCGACACCAGTAGCACACATGCTCCCACCCAAGCTATGACAACCAAAAATGTCCCCTGGGGAGAGGAGAGGGGACAAAATCAACTGGCTTGAAGCCCACTGGTTTAAATACATCCTTCTATTGTTAGGGAATTTTACGTCTTTATGCTACATCCCAAATAAATCTGAATCTATAATTTCAAGGATGGCAACAGGTCCTGTATTTTTTGGCATAGTTTTAATTTTGTAAATATTTATAGTAACCCCACAGATTAAAGGGGCTATCCTATTCATTGATGCATTTAAACATGAGTAGGACACAATTCTCTGCCTTCAAAGGCGTACAATCTTGTTGGGGGGAAGGGGGTGGAGTACAGAATACCAGTAATACCAGTCAGATGGGAAAAGTTCCAGGAGAGGACTAGAAACAAGATGAGTTAGGAGCAAGCCATTCATTTATCAAGTATTTCCTGAGGACTTATTATGTGCCCGGTGCTGTTTTGGGCTCTCGGAAGAAAGCAGTGAACAAGACAGATAATTGCTACCCAGGTGGAGCCTCCATTCTACTGTTTAACAAATAGTTAAAACATGAAGTATGTCAGATGTCAAGGAGAGCTTTGATTAAGAGAAAGCAGGAGGGAGAGAAAGAGAACGCTGGGGCTAGAGGGGTGGGCATAATTCTAGAATCAGCAGTGAGGGAGGCAAATCAATTCTCACATTCCCCACTATTCCTGAGGACAGCTTCATGGAGGAAGCAGAGGCAATCACATGTAAACAGCACCAAGCACAAAGTTTTGCTTTTGTTCAGCAAACAATTATTGAGTGCTTACCCTATGCTTTACCCTATGCTAGGTGAGTCACCAAGCACGGGTGTGAAAATCACCCAGCTTCCTCGGTCACAGCTTCTCCAGGTGCAGCATCCACACTGTCACTTGCGACTTAAGCCTTCAATAGTCCCCTCCAAGTCTTCTCAACCCCCCTACCTTCACAGACCTCTACTAAGCTGGACTTTTATTTCTGGCTCATCCCATCTTCTCTACCCATTTGGGCCTAAGGTCCCTGGCTGGTGCAAAGAGTTAACATGCTTGGCTGTTAAATGAAAGGTTGGAGATTTTAGTCCACCCAGACGTGCCTCAGAAGACAGGCCTGTCAATCAACTTGCAAAAAAATCAGCCACTGAAAACCCTAAGGAGTACAGCTCTACTCTTACACACATGGGGTCGCCAGGAGTTGAAATTGACTTGACGCCAACACTTTTTTTAGTTTTTATGTATCTGAAATCATTTCCGTATTTTGTAACTGGGACACAATTTTTCCCAAACTAGAGCACCAATCCACAACCAGTCATGGGGATGGCACAGGACAGAGCAGTACTTTGTTCCTTTGTGCATGGGGTCCCCCTGTGCTAACTCAAGCTAACTCAAGGCGGCCAACACACAAAGCATTTAGCAGAGTAGAGGAACCAGAATGTGTACATCCTCATGAGTGTACCAGGACAGTTTCCTCTAACGCCTTAATACTTTTAACCCAACTTTGAGCAAGTTCTGCCTATCTTGATTCTTAACAAGTGAAATACTAAACCCATTGCTGTCAAGTTGGTTCCGACTCATAGCGACCCTATAGGACAGAGTAGAACTGCTCCATAAGGTTTCCAAGGAGTGGCTGGTGGATTCGAACTGCTGACCTTTTGATTAGCAGCTTGAGCTCTTAACCACTGTACCACCAGGGGTCCTGAAATACTAAAGGAAGTGTGTTTCCTCACTGTCAGTTTCCCGGTTCCTGTGTCAAGGGTGAGAAAGCATCCTGACTCTTTCTTCCAGATGACGGGCTTCTGGAGAGGGTTCCAATCCTTCTCGAGTCTGAACGTCAAGAGATCCTATGTCCTGTTGCTTTCTGCATTGGTCATGAGACCTGGGGTGACATTTGCTATTCGGCGGCCCCAGCTCCCATAGACATGTCCCTCACTGCTCTCACTCTGGTCCATATTGACAATGCCAGGCAGGTCATGGGAATCCTGTAACTACGAGTTGGCAGGATGGGGCCCTGGAATTGAGTTAGAACATGTTGCTCTTGGGTTGAGGACCCCAGGGACACACAGAGAGCTGACTGGCAAGGTGAGCTGGTCTGAGCAACAAAACCCCTCACTCATCCCCAGAATTGGCCATGGCTCGTCTCCTAGCTATGTTCCTGCATTTATGCCAGTCACCTCGGATGCATTGCTTTACCTCCATCTGTCCCTCTGTCATCTCAACTGTGGACTGGAGACAGTATGAGTCCCCTGTTTCCCTGTGCTGCTCTGGTCAGTAGGTGATGTCCAAAAAGCACTCTGAGCTGCTCACTAAGGGCTGCTCGTAAACACAAGCTATCACAATTGCTTTGATCAGTCACTCTAGGAATACATCAAGCAGAGATGGTCCTGACTTCCAGCAAGGCAAGGGTGAGTCCTCAAAGAAATGATCATGGCAGCACCCCTCAGAGGCAGGGGGCCCTGGACGCCTCCCTTGACTGGACCAGACCTTTGCTTTAATTCAAGCAAAATAGTTCCTGCAAGAAAAACTAAATTACTCATCCAAATTAGCAGAAACATTCTGGAATATGGGCTCTGCGTATTTTTCCCACTTTCTGCCTTTAGGCAGGAGAGTATGTACATATGCTAATTATAGCTGTTATTAAGATAAGAAGATTTAAACTTCATCTGAAAAGAAAGGAAAACTGGTGAGTCCTCTTATGTATGCCCTTTCAGTCCTTGCTACTCACAACTGTATTTCAGAAAGTTTAAGAACTTATCTTTTATAATGCATTTGCTCTTTACTTTGATGCTTTATTATAAAAGATTCCGTAGAACTATAGGTATATACCTTTAAAAACTCACTATAAATGTATTGCTTGGAAAAACTCAACTGATATCATAAACGAGAAAGGAAACAGACAAACCAAAAAGACTAGTAAGCATTCTTTCAAAGACTCAAAAAGATGAAGAATGTGCCAACAGTCAAAATTGTTTTTCCAACTAAGTTACCATATAGTCGATCTCTAGTGTTAGAATAAGGAGCTCTGGTGGCGCAGTGGTTAAGCACTTGGCTGCTCACTGAAAGGCTGGCGGTTTGAGCCCGCCAGCAGCTACAAGTGAGAAAGATGTGACAATCTGCTCCCATAAAGATTCCAGCCTAGGAAACCCTACGGGACAGTTCGACTCTGTCCTATAGGGTCGCTATGAGTTGGAATCGGCCTGATGGCACTCGACAACAACAGTATTAGCACAGGGGCCACCAGAAGCTCCTACTTCTAATACCCACTTCCCCCTAAGGCTTGGCATTCTCTCCCCTCCATTAAATCTTTGTCCCCGCTCCCATCCTCTCAGCCTCAGATCAGATGCAGTTTCTGCACAGAGGCCAGGATCTACACGGCGGCGCTGTGATGAAGCCCTGGGTAATCACCAGTATTAGTCCACAAGTGAAATGCCATAAAATGATGCATTCTTGAGGAGCATCAACCAGTTTCCAAGAACCCACATTTATACGGCAAGAATGCTTCTAAGTCTCGTTGACTCTGCTGTTGACCAGTTGCATTGCTCCCAGTCTAACCTTTTGAACACAACTTTCCAGAAGATTTTATATATAGGTGTGCGTGTGTGTATGTGCATATATGTGTGTATGTGTATATATATATATATATATACACATATGTCTGTATATAAGAAAAAAAAAAAAGAAACCTGCTGCTATCGAGTCGATTCCAACTCCTAGTGACCCTATAGGACAGAGTAGAACTGCCCCATAGGGTTTCCAAGGAGCGCCTGGTGGATCTGAACTGCTGACCTTTTGGTTAGCAGCTGAGCTCTTAACCACTGCGCTGCCAGGGCTCCTGTATGTATACACACACACACACATATAAGTATATATACACACACATACACATGATACATATATCTATACGCTTTTGTGTGTATAAATAAATAAAACAGATATATATGAGATGATATACAATGGGTATAAACATACAAATATACATGGGAGCTATACACATATATACATTTTCATGAATGTATCTATTCAATTTGGATGTGAACTGAACCAGGCATTCCATATACTCAGTTGTATGTGGTGATAAAAGAAAATACCCCAAAGATCTAAACAGCAGTGAACTTTTCTAAAAAAAAATTGCAACTTATATGAACAGTCCATGAGAAACAGTGAAGTCACATTGTCCATATGCCAGCATAACTGTATTTCGGCTCCCTGAAGGCAAATACAATACCTAATTTAATTAAAGACCTATCCTGTTTTTATGCCACTTGTAAAAGAGCTCAAATGACTGGACAGGAGATTTACTAGGCACAAGCTAGGTTTACGATCGCAAAATCCATCAGTAACTTGCATGAGAAACACATTGCCAGGAGACACTGCTCACTTCAGAGCGTCTTAATCTAAAGTCAGCGCAGCTAACAATGATTTACAAAAGACAATACTGTATTTTATTAAGCAAATGACACATTTTAACTCAGAATTTCATCCTTCCAGATTCCTCCCAGAGAGACGATGCTAACTCTGGGCCTTAAGAACAGGAGCTAGTATAAACGCCACATTCCCCAGGGTTTTTCTGTCTCTGGAAGCCATTTCTTACTCGATTTTGGAAAAACAAACAAACAAAGCCACTATTTCCAAACCTTGAATGAATTCGCAAGATGAGATTCCTCGTGAAAGAAAGCAGAGGCAGCAAAGACTGTCCTGGTTGACTTCCGTGGCCGCTTCCAGCCACCCGCCCAGCCACATGCTCATACACACCTGAAATGTCCCGAGGTCTTGCGTTAAGAGCAGCACCTGCTCCAAGGCCCCATCTGCACCCAGGGACACTTTGTATGACCTTGAAGTCTGAAAAAGATGCTCTGCCAGGTGTCTTTTCCTCCAGGAATCCTATCACGAGAACCCTTGCTTCAGGGAGGGAAGCTCCTTGCAGTTCTGAGTGCTGGGGGACAAGAAGCGCTACCGCCATGTGCGAAAGTAACTTGACATCCGGACTATACTACAAGTCGGCAGCAAGTCCAGTCTCTCCCCCTCCTCTTCTGATCCATCGGCCAAGGCACTCTAAGGAATCTATCATTGCAAATGAAGCAAAGCCTAACTCCCCCCACCCCCGCCTACAGGTTCCCCCACTTCATGGTTTACCTTTTAATTATTGGGTTCTGTCAAGGGTCCTTCCTAACAGATCCAGCAGGTATGCAAGGTGAGGCATGCTCTTCACTCCCAAGTGGCATCTGACTCCACTCCATGCAATCACTCAATGCAGTATGGATGAACGGCCACGTTCAGGTTCACTGCCCTCCGGCGTCTATTCCCCACAGCACAGGACTAGAGAGTGAGTTAGCTCCACTGCCGGTGACACTCAGCTCCTGCTAAAACTCATTGACAGAGCACGGTGCAGAGGGAGAGCTGTCTCGCTCTCTGTAACCTTGCTGTGAGCAAGTTAAAGCTACGGCATTGGAAATGAAGAACAAAAGAAAAATACAACACAAACTGCCTTTCCCCCCACCAAAGCTTTCTCTTCCAGCAAAGCATTATCCACGGCCGGCTGGGGGACAACAGGTGAAGCCACGGAGGAAGCCTTGAACTTTACTGTTCGAACGAGCCTGGGGCCAGTCGCATGGGAGCCCAGACCGTGCAGGCATCTGTCACCCCGTTACCGATGCCTCTTTGCTGTGTACACTGAGGCTAGCAAATAAACTTCCAAAAAACAGCCGTGAACACAGCTGACAGCTTAACCTTGTCCTGCCTTTTACGATGCCAGACTGTTCTGTTTGCTCGGGACTCTCCTTTTACCAACATTCAATTTGAATGAGCCGGTGCAAATGCACTGCTCAGCTGCTCCTGAGAACAGGATGCATTTCTGTGAAACGCGAGGAGAATGCCTGATGCTCAGGCATCCTCTGCGTTCCCCAGGAGCTTTTGTTACAGGGCTACTTACATTTCAGTGCCTGGACCACTGCCGGCACCCACCGCACTTAGGCAAGCATGGCCACTTTGAGCCACCTGCCCAGCCACATGCTCTCACACGCCTGAAATGTTGCGAAGCCTTGTGTTAAGGGCAACATCTGCTCCAAGTTCCCATCTGCACCCAGGGATGCTCTGGGTGACCGTGAGGTCTGAAAAAGGTGCTCTGCCAGGCGTCTCTTTCCTCTTTCAATCAGCAACTTTCCAGGGTGGGGAAAATGATCAGATGCAATGTGGTGTGTCAGCTTTATGCTGAGGGGCTGCTCTGTAGTCCACTCTGAGAAACGGAGCCAGGAAAATGGGCAGCCCTAGCTTGCATTCATCTTTGATCTATGGCATTAAACATAATTCTAATAAAAACCCACTGTCCCAAAAGTGCGTGACGTTACATAACATACGAACGTGTGGCTACCAGGCCACTGCCAATATCCTATGGGATTAAAATCACAGGTTACCAGCGATGAGGGTAAGAAGTTCTCTTTGGACATTTCAATTTTACATTTCTCCCTCACGGGCAGTTCACAGTGGACTGACTTGCAAAGGCAATATTGTTACAGTGTTCTGTTTTGTTGCTTAACATTGCTCCAGTTGGTGAATCAATGGGCATGGCTGCGTTGTGCTACATGTTTGCTGTATGTTCAGGCATTCAGGACAAAATCTTGGCCTGGCCTGGCAGGGCCTGTTCATAGCCTTCTCTCTCCACCTCTGAGTTTAGGTAATATGCATTTGGATGTGAAAGAAACATTTCCCTCTGACCTTTGTTGCAGGAAGTGAAATGACTGAGGGCGTCAGAGATATTGGGTAGGTTGCAAGCACCCCACTAGGGGGAAGTGCCTTGGAACCTGGCAGATGTATTTCTTTGGGAAATGCAGAATGTCATCACTGGGCTCTGAGGACTGCTACTCTGCTCAGCAGGTCAAGAAACTTTATTTGGTCACTGTACCCGGGGCTTATGCAGATCTCTGGAAAGTCATGCTAACCAGACTCACAAGAGAATGATGCATAAACCAAATTATAATGAATTCAATCCACGATGTATGACAATGGAATTGTCTTTCAAATGACCAGAATTTTCACATCTGCCAACTGAGCTTGATTCAACTCTCCACTTTTTTCCTAGATTCAGGTATCCAGAGGGTGGCTTATTATTAGTGCTATTTTGGATTTTAGGCACACAGAAAAAGATTAAAGAAAAAAGAAATCTAGTACAAAACCAAGCATAATACTGTTGGGCAACATTACCTCCTACAAGCTTTTCTTCGAAACTAGCTAATTTTCTACTTCTACAGACAAAGAAACTCCAATTGTGTACATGAGTAAGTGTGTATATGTGTATTTGTTGAAGGTATGGAAAAAAATATCCAGTTATGTAAATCTCGCCCTAAGAGTCAATGGAAAATAAAAAGTGTGGTTAAGCAATTTCACAAATAGTTGAAAAATCAACAAGTTAAAGGATAAAATATAGTAGATTCTTAGACTCAATGACAGACCTAAGTACATGAATTCAATTTCCAATCCTTGCACAGACATTTGAAACCATTGGCATGAGGCTGGGAAGTATGAGTGGGGACAGAGAAGGAGAAACAGAGGTCTATGTTAGCACTGATGATTAGGACAGACATTTTTCAGGACAATGTTCCATCCAAGCTCCCTCAAAAAGGAAGCAAGGTTTTTATGATTATGATTGTTCACAGATAGCCTGGGCAATTGGATGATGGCTTCCAGCATTTCAGAGAATATGGTAACAGCTGGTAGGAAATTGTGACTATAAATATCAGTTCAAAAACTCCTACTAGGAGCTGCTCAGGATGGGTGAATTCATTTATCCATTTGTTTATTCAAATAAACATTTCCAGAGTGCCTGCCATGGACCGTGCTCTGTACTGGGCACCAGGGGACATGGGAATGACAGGCTTATGCCTCCTGACCAGATGGGCTCACTGTCTTAGGACCTGCAATGCCCTTCCTCATTTCCCAAAGAGGTTGTTGTGTGCTGGCAAGTTGATTCTGGCTCATAGCAACCCTATAGGACAGAGTAGAACTGCCCCATAAGGTTTCCTAGGCTGTCATCTTTACTGGAGCAGATTGCTAGGTCTTTTCTCCTGTGGAGCCGCTGGTGGGTTCAAACCGCCGACCTTTCTGTTAGCAGCAGAGCACTTAATCATTGTGCCACTAGGGCTCCTTCCCAAAGAAATATTTCTGCCAAATTCCAAAAAATCACAATTCAGGTTTCCAAAGGAAGGATTTCAGACCCATTTGAGATATCCCTGTGGCTCCAAACAGGGATTGCCTCAAGCACCTTCGGGAGAAGCTGAGCAGAAGCCAAGGGTGGCTGGCTGTTGAGGGACCAGCAGGAACTGCAGGTGATGGCCTGTCTCCATGCTGACCCATGGGAGAAAGACGTGGCAGTCTGCTTCCGTAAAGATTACAGCCTTGGAAACCCTATGGAGCAGTTCTACTCTGTCCTATAGGGTCCCTATGAGTCGGAATCAACTCAGTGGCACACAACAATAACAACATATAAAGCAGACAGAAGCCAAGGACGGTTGGCTCTTGAGGGACAGCAGGAACTGCAAGTGATTGACTGTCTCCCATGCTGACCCATGCTGTGCTAGGTACAACATTGGCACCCATGACCATCACTCTCTGGTGTTGTGCCGTGGCTTTGTTACATGGCAAGTGGGACTTTGCAGATGTCATTAAGGTTATTAATCAGCTGACCTTAAGATAAGGGAGATTATCCTGGATCATCCAAGTGGGTCCAATGTCATCACATGAGCAGAAGAGGAAGGCAGAGAGATCAAACCATGAGAAGGAGTCAATGAGCCATTGTTGGCTGGAAGATGAAGGAGGATTTGTGTCAATAAAATGGGGACCTCAGTTCTACATACACAAGGGATTGAATTTTGCCAACAACCAGTGAGCCTGGAAGAGGACGGGGCCTTTAGAAGCTGAAAACCACAGCCCTGGCCAACACCTTGATTTTAGCCTGGTGAAACTAAAATCTGATTATAGTGTTTTTTGGAGCCCCTAACTTTTGCACCCAAGGCGAGTGCTTCACCCGCCTCACCCTAGCGAGAACTGCATAGATGTTAAGCAGACAGTGAGGCAGGGCAGGAAGTTAGTGCAAGTTCGGCATAAATAATTAAGCAGAGAATCCAGCCACACCACCACCAACTTCTGACCTATATAAACCACGAGATAATAAATGGATCCTGGTTTAAGTCACTAAGTTTGTGGTGACTTATAACGCAGCAACGCTAACTAACATACCAGCTATGCCTATGACCAGGGGTGGGAGGGGTGATCTACAAACCAACCATTCTGCTTTGCAGACCATCTTGATTCATCTTCAAATGGACTGGGAAGCCAGCAAATTGGCTGGTCCCTGGGAGTGGGGAGGGTGACCCCTACCAGTGCCATATATGCCACTGGGAATAGACAAGACAACCCTGGAAAGACACTATGTCAGGATGGGGACACCCAGAGGCTGAGCAGCTGATCCTCCAACTGATGGATTTTTGTTTGTTTGTTTTTTTCTGGCTTTCGTTTTGATTTTTTAAACATGTTGTGTTAAAATATTATCTTGATTATGGTGGTTGTTGGAGCCCCTTATCTGTTGCACCCGAGACAAGTGCTTCACCCTAGTGAGGACCGAGTAGAAGTTGGGCAGGCAGCGAGACAGGGCAGGAAACTAGTCCAAGCTAAGCGTGGATAATTTCGGCATGAGTAGGATTGTTTGCCATTTCCATTTTTGCTTTCTAACTGGGGGATTAGATGAACATCTTACTTCATTCTAGCCTCAAAATTCAGTCTAAGATTCTTTATGACATGTTGTGCCTGTACGAATGGGCAGCCTAACTCCTAAACTTAGCAATGGCTCTGAAGTTGTACAGAGATTTAGAAATGCTCAGCTTGATTTTCTTTAAGCCCATTCGAAGTATTAACCTACTTCATCCTATCAAGTCTATTGTTAATTAGAAGAGTTTTACTTCACAAAAAAACTACAGAGTACCCATTCTAGACATTCAAAACACCCAGAAAGAATTTAAGGCTTCAGTGACATTCAAGGAGAACTACGTCAGGAACAGGATGGAAGTTTTCTCTTCTGTTAACAGAACAAAGGCCAAAGGATTCTGCAACTTCACACAGCTGGGAACGCAGCTCTCAGGAACCACCAGTAGACGTGTTCCAGGGAGGTAACCAAGCCGCGTTCCCTGAACCCTCTGTTCCTTCTTTGAAAGTCTTCCATTTCTGTTTCCATAAAAATCACACTGGCCTCCAAAATGATGCTCAAAGAAAATACTGAGTTTCCCAGTGGCTGGCTTCATATGTAATTGGATCATTTTTACAATGAGGAGGATTCTTTTCCCCCTCAAGTTCTACAAACAGCAGGCACCCATGAATTTTGGACTTTGGCTTATTGACAGAAACGAGTTGTCCCGTTGGCTTATTTGCTTTGTTTCGTTGGGAGATAATATTATTCTATTGTCAGCTTGACTCTGGTTTCTTCTAACTGTGAGTGGGCCTAACACAAAAGGTGTTCTCTGGGCCAATTTAAAAAGCAGCAGGTAGAAACTGGTATACATGTGAATCAAAACAGAGGGGAAAAGTATATGCCACTTGCTTTGATAAACTCCCACCATTTATTATCTGGGACCGAGGCTTTTAATAGCAAACACTTTGTGGAGTTTAAGCAATCAGCATCTGATTATTACTTAATGACTGAACTCGCTTAAAAGTTTCATCATAATTAAAATGCAAAACAGGGAACACAGTGTCATATGAGAAGCTGAATTTTTAAATACCCAGGTTAAAGCATGTGGAATGCAATCTCATCTCTGTAAAATGAATTATTTCCTTTCTACCGAGCAGTCGGAGCCCCAATAATTCGACAGAGCACACAGAGAAAAGTCAGTGAGTCACCCTCCCTCGTGAAAACATTCAGTAGGGCGTATTGTGAATATACAATTGACTTTACAAATCCGGGGCTACAAAATACAAGGTTCTTATACATGGTACCTCGTGAAGACCAAAACACACCAACACTGTACGGGAGCTGTCGAATTATGTAGCGAAGCTGCAAGAGAGAGGACTCAGCGGGGCTGTTGCTCAAATTTCTAAAGGACCTCTCTAAGGTCCCTGGATGATGTAAATGGTTTGTGCTCGGCTGGTAGACAAAAGGTTAGCAGTTCAAACCCACCCAGCTGCACCATGGAAGAAACAGGCCTGGTGATCTGGTTCTGTAAAACAACCCATTGCCGTGGAATCTATTCTGACTGACAGTGACCCTAGAGGACAGAGTAGAACCGCCCATAGGGTTTCCAAGGCTGTAATCTTTATGGAAGCAGATTGCCACATCCTTCTCCCTCGGAGCGGCTAGGTAGTTAAGTGTTTGGCTTCTGACCAAAAGGTTGGCAGTTTGAACCATAAAGATTAAACCACTGCCGTTGAGTCGATTCCAACTCATAGCGACCCTATAGGACAGAGTAGAACTGCCCCATAAAGTTTCCAAAGGAGCGCCTGGCGGATTCGATTAGAATCAAGAAAATCCTATGGAGCAGTTCTACTCCGTAATGCATTGGGTCCCCTAAGTCACAAATCAACAACAAATTCAACAATAAAGGACCTCTCTGCCACAGTGATGATCAGCCCAATGACTCCCTTCATCTCCTGATGGACCAGTCCCAGAAAGGTGGTCTAAGGCCCTGTGGTACTTCGGGGCTGAGGCCTTAATTTCATCAGACATGGGCATTTCATTAATCTAGAGCTCACTGTTCTTCTCCGAGGAAGTGCCTCAAATCCAGTTGAAAGGCAGGCCAGCTCCCTCCGCACGTGGTAAAAAGGGGAAAGGTCATGTCGACTTCCCAGGAACCTCATTAACCATGTCCAGGCCCCAAGTTACAAAAGCTAGAACAAGCAGCCCTGGTCTAGCCCAGGCACACAGTACTGCAAGGAGTAAGGACCCAACATGTCTGGTCTTCACACCCACCTCGCTCTTGTGGATGGCAACAGGCGGGATGGGGAATGAGAAGGAACACCCCAGAATTACCCAAACTGGTATGTTGTTTTTGTTAGTTGCCATCGAGTCGATTTCAACTCATGGTGACCCCATGTGACAGAGGAGAACTGCCCCATAATGTTTTCTTGGATTTAATCTTTGCAGAAGCAGTTCCCTAGGTCTTTCTCCCTCGGAGATGCTGGGTGGGTTGGAACTGCCAACTTTTCAGTTAGCGGACGAACGCTTAGCCATTGCATCACCAGTGTATAAAAGTCCAAAACCTAAGTAGAGAAGGGGTGAGTTAGTTTTACAAGAAAATCTAAGCTAAGGATAGCTATGGCAACTTAGTGTAAAACCTAACTACAGGGGTCCCAGTGGTGGGGGCAAAAAGGTAAACATCATCTATTACTCAGCTCCCTATCTAACAACAGGAAGCACAATTTATCAGGAGACAGATGCTTCTCCCTGGCACTAAGATTAATGCCTTGCTAGGCTCTTTAATATCTAAGCCACACGGGCAACCCAGGAGACTGGGTATATTTTTATACTTCACTGAAGATACGGAAGCATTCCAGGTTCCAAATATTCGTAAGGATAAAGTCCCTGAACACAAAGCATCTGAGAGGCAAATGTTATAAATATAATATTTAAGGAAAGAGGTTCGGGTTCCAGTCATTTTAGAAAAGGCCAAGTATCCGGCTGGCTGTAACTGGAAGACTCACAGGCCATGGTTCACTGGGACCTGTCCTTATGATCACCTAAGACCTTTTTCATTAAAACACCTGTGAGTCTTTATAAGCACCTTCCAGAGGCCCTGCTTTTTTCACGTGCATGGATTTTCATAGTACATGAGATGGCGGCTGAACAAGAGGCTGCCCTGGGGCTCCACGCAGCACTGACTCTGCAGCCAGTTCTACTGCCCCCAGCACAGATTCCTGGCTCCATATGGCCAAGGGGAAGGACGGAGGGGCACTGCATTTCCTGCAGAGTGTTGATGGAAGGTTCCTGGGTAAAACAGCTAGAGACATTCTCAAGCCATTCTGCTTTTGCTTTTTGTTTCTTCACTTCATCTGCTTTCCCAACTTGAAACCTTGGGATGAAATGACCAATGTGAAGCAAATTTCCTTTGGACATTCACTTTATGAATTATGGTAGTTACTGAACAGCATATATTAAAATAACAATGATAATTGAAAAATTATAAGGAGTAAAAGACCATTTATGCAATTCTCAAAAACTCTTTCACCACAACAACAAAAAAACAAATAGCCCAATTAAAAAATGGGCAAAGGATATGAATAGACACTTCACCAAAGAAGACATTCAGGCAGTTAGCAGACACATAGGGAAATGCTCACGATGATTAGCCATTAGAAAAATATAATCAAAACTACAGTGAGATACCATTTCACCCCAACAAGCTGGCATTAATCAAAAAAACAGAAAATAACAAATGTCGAAGAGGTTGCGGGGAGACTGGAGAGACTGGAACCCTTATGCACTGCTGGCGAGAATGTAAAATGGTATAACTACTGTGGAAAATGATATGGCACCTCTTTAAAAAGCTAGACGTAGAAATACTATACAATCCAGCAATCCCACTCCTAGAAATATATCCTAGAGAAATAAGAGCCACCACACGAATAGACATATGCACATCCATGTCCATTGCAGCATTATTCACGATAGCAAAAAGATGGAAACAACCTAAATGCCCATCAACCCAGGAATGGATAAACAAACTATGGTACATACACACAATGGAGTGCTACGCAAAGATAAAGAGCAGCGACGAAGCCTCCAAACATCTCACAACACGGATGAATCTGGAGGACATTATGCTGAGTGAAATAAGTCAATCACAAAAGGACAAATATTGTATGAGACCACTATTTTAAAAACCCAAGAGAAGGTTTACACGCAGAAAAAAACAATCATTGATGGTTACGAGGGAGGGGAGGGGTGGGGAGGGGAGGGGTGGGGAGGGGAAATCACTGATGAAGGGAAAGACAACACACAATATAGGGGAAGTCAGCACAACTTGACCAAGGCAGAATCATAGACGCTTCCTAGACATATCCAAACACATTCAGAGACTGAGTTACTGGGGCTGTGGGCTGGGGACCATGGTCTCGGGGGACAGCTAGGTTAAGTGGCATAACATAGGTCATAGAGGAAATGTTCTACCTCCCACTTTGGTGGGTAGCATCTGTGGTCCTAAAAGCTTGTGAGCGGCCATCTAAGATACATTATTGGTCCCAGCACGTTCGGAGCCAAGGAGAATGAAGAAAACCAAAGACACAAGGAAAATATTAGTCCAAATGACTAATGGATGACATGAACCACAGCCTCCGCCAACCTGAGCCCAGAAGAACTAGCTGGTGCCTGCCTACCACCACCGACCACTCTGACAGGGATCACAAAAGAGAGTCCTAGACAGAGTGGGAAAAAATGTAGAACAAAATTCAAACTAAAAAAAAAAAAAGGCAGACTTACTGATCTGGCAGAGACTGGAGGAATCCTCGTGACTATGGCCCCCGGACACCCTGTTAACTCAGAACTGAAGCCACACCTGAAGCCCACCTTTCGGCCAAAGATTAGACAGGCTTATAAACAAACAATAACACATGTGAGGAACGTGCTTGTTAGTTCAGTCCAGTACCTAAGACCAAATGGGCAACCCACCAAAACCCAGTGCCGTCGAGTCGATTCCGACTCACCTGCCCAAAAACGAAGACGAGACAGCAGGAAAGGACAGGAAAACTGGATTCACGGACACTGAGAATCCAGGGTGGAAAAGGATAGGGGAGGATTGCTGACACATTGAGGGGATTGTAATTAGTATCACAGAACAATCTGTGTTTAAATTTTTTGAATGAAAAACTAACTTGTGCTGTAAACTTTCACCTAAAAAACAATAAAATTAAAAAAAAAAACTTTTTCATATGGAAAAGTCAAGACAATCAAAAATGGCGCCATTAAGTCTTGGATAGCAGGCAAAAAAAAAACTATACTCACACACACACTATATATAATATACATATATATAATATTATATACATATATATTTAAAACGTATACTTTATACATATTTATATATAATAGAGGAGGGAAAACAGTACTCTGAATTGATGATTTCATTACTAACTATGGCTAAGTCCAAACTCTTTAGCCTGGGCTCAAGGCCTGTTTAGATTTGGCCTCACTGTCACTTACTGGCCTTCAATTGTACCCCATTAAATTATGTTCCCTGAAGCCATCATGCATTTTATACTTCTGGACCCTTCTTTTTCCACTGCCCATGACCCTGCCTGTTTCTCTTCAACTCTTGAACTCCTGCTTATCACCCAGATTAAACAGTATCTTCTCTGAGAAGCTTCTCCCAGGTTCCCCCAGGCATGGTTTTTAGCCTCCATGGTGTTTTATACAGACTTTTTTTTATGACCTATGAGTCGGAATCGACTCGACGGCACTGGGTGTATGACATAATCACACTGTACACCGTTCCCCATTCTAGACTGCATGCCTCCCATTCTGGCTTATTTATCCTTGTGTCTCCAGTGGTTAGCACAGTACACAGCCCAAATAAATACGTGCTCTTAACCACTGCACCACCAAGGCTGCACTGAAAATGGGAAACTCCCTCAAACCAGGGCATGAAACTGGATACAAGGCTACAGAGTTGGAAATTAACTCTCTGAGGGCTATTTTCTAAAAAGAGAAGGGGGGAATTAGGTACTAATTTATCTTGTACTTTCTGTAAATTCAGTGTTAACTTACAGCTTTATCACATGTCATGTTGTTTTTCCATAATAGGTCGTATTTAAATGTTTTAAATCTATTGACTCGCTAAAAAAGAAAAACAGCACAGGGCAGAAAATGAAAAACATGCTCCCTTGCTAGGTAGCAATCTGCAAAAGGTTCTTTTATTTTACTTTTTTTCCTCGTCTTAATTCAGTGCTGGGCTTCACTTTATTTAAAAGAATATAGTGTGAATAATTTATACTAGCTGGTTTTTCTAACTTCTATGGTGCCTTGTGTTCAGTCTCTTTACTTCTCCCTTCTAATGACAGTGTTTTTACATATTCTCCTCCCCAGCTACCCACAGTGGCAGAGGCCAAAGCAGTGGGCTACAGGGTCTCTGCTTTATATATTGCACCTCCCCTAGTGCCTGCCTCCTGTGTTGCTACGACGAAACCGAGCCACAGAGACGCAGCCGCTTGCTCAAACCCAGGCAGTCTGCTCGCAGGGGCCAGCTCTTAACTACCACCCTCTCCTTCTTCCAGGGAAAAGGCCAAGCTCTGGGGTGTACGAAAAGGAGAGGGCTTTTGGAATGGAACGACGATGTAAAGTCATTACATTAGAGGCACCACCTTCGAGGATGCTGAAGTCTCGCAGGAAGACAAGTGAAAAATGGAGAGAGAGAAGCAGGACCTAAGCCTAGGGGAGCTACGGGAAGTGGATGACAGTGACCAGGAGGGGAAACAGGTATAATCAGGTGTGTGAGCTGCACAAAACACATAAACCTGTTGCTGTTGAGTCTGACCAAATGTGTGTCAGAATAGAACTGTGCTCCATAGGGTTTTCAGTGGCTGATTTTTTGGAAGTACATAGCCAGGTCTTTCTTCCGAGGTGCCTCTGGAATGGAATCTCGAACCCTTCAGCTAGTAGTCAAGCTTGTTAACTATTTGTGCCACCCAGGGGCCCCATGAGCCTCACAAAAGGAGGTGCTTCTTGGTTTTGTTTTCAGTGAAGCTGGAGGCATACTCAGCCTCTTTTGTCTTTTTATTTACTTTTAAAATAGCATGATAAATCACTTCCGCAAAATTTTCATCAGCCCTCCCTGTGCTTGACTTAAGGTTCTTCCCTAACGTTGTATTCTTCTTCACCATCCACATCTAATCCCTGACCAGGCCGTTCAACGCTACCTCCTAAAAGTATCTTGAATTGTCCCTTTCCCTTTCCCCCATCGTTATCCCCACCACCGACGCTACTGCTGCCTCAAGCACCATCCCCTCTCCCCAAACCGGAACCGGTGCAGCAGCTCTGTAACTGGACTCTTTACAGCCAAGTGGAGACTTGGCCTCGGGGCAGCTGCATTGGACTGTTCTCTGTATGGCTCCAGGGGGGCGCTATGTCCAACGTGTCCATGTTTTCTCCAGGAGAATAAAATGTGAAGGGCGCCCCCTGGAGGTGTGGAAGGCAGCAGCGCTGGGTGTATAGGCTGAATTGAGACCAGCACTTCCCACCCACGGGCAGTTCAACAGGGTGGAAACCAGAGTTGAAATAGAGCAATGCAAAGAGGAAATACAGGTGCTTCTGCAAGTAGTCAGGAGCCCTGGTGGCGCAGTGGTTAAGAGCTCAGCTGCTAACCAAAAGGTTGGAGGTTCTAGTAGATCCTGAGGCACCTTGGAAGAAAGGCCTGGTGATCAACTTCCGAAAAACTGGCCTTGAAAATCCTATGGAACACAGTTCTACCTTGACACACATGGGGTCACCATGAGTCAGAATTGACTCGATGGCAACTGGGTTTTTTGTATGTTTTTATAAATAGGCAAAACCAAGCATTAGTGTTTGAGAACGTCTCGGCGTTTTGTTCTCCCACTCACTCCAGGGAGGTTAAAACGAGGTTGTGTGTTTTCATATTGTTTCACCTGCTCCCACACAAGGACACATCACAGACTAGAAAAAGCCTAGGCTCGATCTCCCACTGTCCCTAGGGAGCAGAGACTCCTTCCGCCTGCTCTTTGGTTATGCTCCTTGCCTGTGCCATCACCCCGACGGCGGCCTGCTCAAGGGGAAGGAGAAGTTGACCCTGCACAGGCCAACATCAAGCATCAGCTGGCTCTCGCCTTCCTCTCTGGGCTGTACCACTCTCTCTCCAGTGCTCTGTGCTCCCACCATCTCAGGGCTTCTGTGTCAGTGCTTCAGTGGTAGAATTCTCACCTTCCTTCGTGCAGGAGACCCAGGTTCAATTCCCAGCCAATGCACCTCATGTGCAGCCACCATCTGTCAGTGGAGGCTTGCATGTTGCTCTGATGCTGAATAGGTTTTCAGCAGAGCTTCCAAGCTAAGACAGACTAGGAAGAAAGTTCCGGCAATCTCCTTCTAAAACCATCCCGTGAAAATCCTCTAGATCACAATGGTTCTACCTGCAACTGATCACGGGAATGGCGGAGGATCGGGAAGCATTTGTTCCATTGTGCATGGGATGGGACGGCTGTGAGTCGGGGGACTACGTGTGTAGCTAACAATAGCAGCACCAACGCTTCCCGCTGCCTGGGATGTACAGCTCTCCTCTCTGCTTGGTTATCAAACACTCAGGCCCCTTCAACACTCAGCTCAAGTAGCACTGGCTCCAAAGCCCTGGGATGTGCCCCTTCGGCCCCTGTAGGTTTCCTTCTGTGCAGTCAGAACCACTGGTGCGCTCATTTAGCTGCGTGCCCGTTGGATCCAGTGCCCTCTCCCTACTAGACTGTGCATCCATCAGGGCAGGGGCTGTGTCAGAGCTGCTCAGTTGACATGGCCCAGAGCCTAGCCCATGGGGACACTGGGTGGCTGTGTTTATATCCAGTGCTTGCATCACTTCCAGTATATGAATACATGCATGAAGCCTACCAATGCCATACAAGTCTCTGTACACTCCCGTCCACCCTTTGTGCGCCACTAGAGCTGTTTGCTAATCTAATCCCAGCCAATCCTCTCCCTCACCTGCCTAATCCCACCCCATCCCCAAGCCTGCAGATTGCATTTCAAGACCCTGGCTATGGCAAATGAACTTCCTCATCATCCGGCATCGCCTTTTTCCCAGTTTACCATAGCCCTCAGTCCTACCCTCTTAGTCCGCCTGTGCTTAACTCGGGCTTCCTCCCTGTAGAATCCCCATCATGGCAGCTTCTTTGCCTTGACTGAAATGTCCTCACGCCCCTTTTTGGTTTGACAAATGCCTTCATGTCCCGCAGGAGCCAGCTCAAATCTCACTTCGTCTGATGTTTCCCTGACTCCTCCGAGGGCAAGTTAGCAGCTTCCTACCGCACGCTTCGACAACTCTATTCCAACCCCGCCCATAAGCCAAAATGCATGGTAGGGCCATTGATTATTTAGTTATGTGTTGCTAATATGAGGTTATGAGTTCTGGAGGGCAGGATAGTGTTTATTCATCTATCTCCAGTGCCTAGCCCAAAGCCGACACAGGGAGTCACTGAATGGAAGAACATAGAAATCACTTAGAGGGAGGAGAAAATGTAGCAGTAAATAAGAAAGATGGGGACCTATCCGAATATTACTTCCACTCACATACATTCATTTCTTCTATTCCACCAGAGGAATTCTGTCTAATGCAATACTCTCCATTGCACATCCACGACCAGGGATGTTTTCTTTCCACAGACATGAGAACCTGACCCCAAGCGCAGCTTTCCTGCCTGGCATATACTTTGATGAAGAAATGAATGGAGGCATGAATCAACCAATCAATGAGTATCTTACTACTTTAGCTAGTCTCCAACCAAGGAGAACTAAACAGACGGCAGTGAAGCTAAGTCCCTGCGGCTTTGGGACTGGGTCAGCAAGATTCCACACTGGCCTCTTGCTTTTGGAAGAGCCTTTCTAAAAATAACTGTGTGTGTGTGTAAAGCGGGTCTGATTCTCTCCAGTTATCTTCCAAGAAAATTGAGTTTTCATTTTTTTCCCTTGATAACAAATATACTTTCAAAACCTGATAGAGTCTAAAATAAACAAGGGAAGTTTCTTCCAGGTTTCAATAAACTTGCTGCATAGACATTGTCTCAATGGGACTTAAAAGTCAGCTGACCTCATTGCAAAGTGCTCTCTGCCACCTAATGTTCTCACCCGCTTCTAAGCAGTGGCCCTAATGCCAAGGGCATTACCTTCCTCTCTACTTACCAGATGCCACTTATTGGGCTGTCACACTGACAACTTGTCACTGGACTCCCTAAAGAGGCTGTCAAATTCCTCTTTGGAATACACACATGCCACAACACTGAATGAACAACCTCATAGTGACTCAAACTTCGAATGTCTGAGTTATCTCATGCACCAAGTGACAGCGATGACAGATACCCACAATTGCGTTTGGTTGGCGCTCTAGGTGATGGGATACCATGCACCCATCAAAGCCCTGCAGCAGAAGCTGACAATGGACCACAGCATCAAAGGGTGGCCAGCCAGGCCTCTGGAGGTGGCTTAGCAGGACCTCACTCACTCCTTCTCTTCCCCTTTTCTACTCTGCTGCTAAGGAGCCCTAGAAATGTTCTGGAATCCTCCCTCCTTGTTATGTCTGTTAATAGCTGAGTTGTTGGGACTTACACAGACTGGCCTGTGATCACTGCTGATTTCTATGCCTGAGAAGCCCTGCCTGCCCCAGGACTCAAAGCGAAATGTAAACATTTAGCTAATACTTGACATGCTGTCTTTGTTACTATAACAGCCCAAAGAGGCAAATATTTCCAAAGAATAAAATATTCTGCTGCTAGGGATGTAATTTCGAATCGTAAGCTAATATTGGGTAGGGCAAAGAAAGTTTCTGGAAACCAGAAAGTTTCTGGCTTTCGCTCCCCATATTTTCACAGGCCCAGAGATTGCCTCCATGGCCTGGGAGAAAACACATGACCACATTTCTACTAACTTAATTGAGCTTCCTTTGTTGTCGTACATACGTTCAAAGTCGAAAAGGCATGAAATGATAACACACAAAAAAGGTCCTTGTTTCAAAATATCTGAAAATCACGTGTCCAACTATTGCATCTAGTTCTCGCCCCCTGCAAGCTGAATAAGCTAGCCGACCAAATCTCATGTGACACCAAATGGAAAGACAGGATCGA
Organism: Elephas maximus indicus; assembly: GCF_024166365.1. Lineage (NCBI taxonomy): Eukaryota > Metazoa > Chordata > Mammalia > Proboscidea > Elephantidae > Elephas > Elephas maximus. The sequence continues at coordinate 167,589,947 of NC_064846.1, forward strand.
CGTTTCAAGCAAAGCCTGGCGCTTCATCCACCTGCCCTTCTGCATTAAGGTAGCCTGCTTCTATGATTTCTAAATTATCACCGAGAGGTGATGTCAAGTCCAGCCTGGAATCTGTCCAGACTTGGCAAGCCCATTATTCCTCTTGACAATTTTATTTTATTGCTTAAGTGTTCTTACAGAGAAAGTTTCCTTAATATTCCAACAGAAATATTATTGCTTTGGCTATTTTTTTTTTTTTTTGTAAAAGGCATCTCTTCACCCATACGTAGATATTCTTTAAACCTCACCTTACATGTTAGATTTGGGGAAATGCAGGATCTGGATTGCGCAGTCTGACACAGCCCAAGAAAGTGCTGTTTTGTGCTATTGACTAAGACAAAGCCATTAAACGCAATATTACACTGCACTGATTCTTATTTGTTTCAAAGAAATTCCATCTTCCTTTAATCGCTCCAAGCTGACAAAACAAGAGCAATTTCAGTGGCTTCTGTGATCATTCTCCAAAGCCTCAGATCTCCATTTTAAGTGAACAGAGTTCAAAACACTCACTGGTTTCTTCTTTACGTGACAAGCTTTTAGCAAAATAGCCACAAAGTGCACACAGCCACGGATGTCTCTGAGTTTCCCCAAAATGATTAGAAAATAAATGAACAGATAAAGCAGAAGTGTAACTGTCAGAAAACGATACTGTTTGAACATGGAAGAACTCTTAAATATATACACTTCTCGAAACAGATTTTCGAAGATGTGGTAACCCTCTCTATGAAGAAACACGTAGCATAGACGGAGCGCTTGGCAATCAACCAGTTTTTAACTAGTAAAGAAATGTCAGAAATTGACCACAGCATGATGGGACTTTAGTACCTGTCTGCTTAGCAGGAGGATTTAAAAGAATTTTTATCAGTTGGCCTGCCAGACTCCACTTAACATCTCAGATTATTGGTGACCAAGAGTGACTGAGATGTGTTCACAATTGGGATTTGTGTAACTAGAAAATGACACAAGAATCTTTTTCTTTTTTTCTCCTTCATTTTTCCACATGTTCAGTTTTGATATAGAAAATGGAGCTGAAAACATTGGGCTTGTCAGTGCACCTCCATGAACGGGTGCCCTCCATTACACCATTACCGCATATTCCCAGTGACCTAGATTTTCTTCAGCTCAACTCACTACAAGGACCACTCACGTTGGAACATTTTACAGTGGCTGGAATTTGATTTCCAGGACTCCAGACTCTCCAGGTGATGCTTTCAGACGTTCGCCCTGTTTCCTAATCCCAAATGGAATTCAGAATAGAAGCTCACGAATTTATTCACACTGAGGTGCTAATAGATGATAAAATTCAATTGGGTGCATATCTAACATATCCAGTTCCTTTACAGATCAAGAGCTCGTGGTATGGTATATACTTGAACCACTATTTTTACAACATTCAAGTTAATAAGACTGCCAGAAAAATAAAAACGAAAGCAAACTTTGAACAATCACAGTACAACATCAAGATACGGAAAAGTAGCATTAAGTCTAAACTTAAATCTCAAAAAGGGCAGCTTCAACGGGCCTGATCAAGCCTTTGGCCCCAATGTCTATTGTGGTTATCACCAGATAAAATGGAGACATCATTGTCACTTAGGAGACATTGAGGGTCTCTAGCTTTGTCTCCCTACAGATGGACTATAACCAATTACATAAGTATGAGAGGGAAAGGAGCCTCCCCCATACACACACACATATTCCCTGCCCCCCAACAGAATGGTGGCACTTGCCCACTAACACAACAACGGTTCTTTGTAAATGAACAAACAAAATGGCTGAAGGATGAAAACAGATGTACTCTACAAGATTTCTTATTTCCAATCAGATTACTTGAAAATAACATTTATATTCTGAAAGAGTTGACACAGAAAACACTAACGATATATATATGGATGTGTCTATATCCACACACACACAATATGCTAAATGTAAATAAGGAAAAATAGATAAGTGGGGAAAGTGCCCTGGGTTCGCTTCAGCTCATTTTATTCATTTCTATTTTTAAAATTTCTTTAATTTAATAAACTCAAGGTCAAAATTCAACTCTGGGCTATTAATACTCCTACCCATAATCACATTTGCAGCATCATGGAAACAGACATCACATTTTCTCCATCTAGCATTGACAATAGCTTCTAGCATTCTGTACCCTTGTTTAAATATAAAAAAAGACAATAGTTCCCTTCAGGGCAAGCTTTGTAGCACATTTCACACCATTGCTGCAGTTAGAGGACTAATGTCTATTTGGAAATCCAGTTAAAAGTCATTAGGAATGACGGATTGGGTGAGCCAAATACCAAATCATCAGGAACCAAGGGACAGTTGCTTCCTGACCACTTTTAGCAGAGGTCCCCTCCTTGCTCTTATTGACTTTTGAAGCTATTCCTTTTCTGCTTTGAGAACCATAATTGAATTCTCTTCTGCTATGCTTCACCATTTCTTTCTTCTTAAATTTAAGTTATGGCAAATAAAGTCTTCCCTCAGGGGATCCCAGTGATTGAACCCTAAAATTAATTATCAAAGGAAGGTGTTTGGAAAGGATGGGAAAAACCACCTTAAGAAATGAGATTTCTAGAGTCTTCAGGCAGGATTATAAAGTCCAAGTGAACGAAAGTCAGAAATTTTGTAACATGAGTACATTTATTGTACATTCCTGTCAAATGGAGACAAGGAGACACCAAGGGTGGAGCCACCATATTTCTCTATCCCTGAAAAACACAGATAAATATACAACATAGGACAGTCACCGTTTTAAACACATAGGCCCTTTTACCTTGGCATTCAAAAGCTCTGGGCTTTATTCAAAAGTCATTTCATCCAGGCAAGAGATAGTTCTGCTAGCCTTGGGCTCAACTTATTCCTTGTCTATACATAGGAGGTGTGAGGGCAGGGAGGGCCTTGCTAGAAAAATGAGAAATTGTGTGTAGATTGCATATTCTGTTAAAAAAAATCAGATAATTAATATATGATTAAATATCAGTGCAAAAAAGAAAAGAAAAAAGAAATCATCAGAGCTATTCCTAACAGCCAAAAAGTGGAAACAACTTACGTGTTCGTCAAGTGGACAATGGATAAACAAACAAACTCTGGTATATCCACTCAGTGGACTAATACTCAGCAAAATAAAAAATAATGAAGTACTGATACATGCCACCGCGTGGGTAAACCTCAAAAACATTATGGTAAGTGAAAAAGGCCAGTTACAAAGAACCACGTATGGTAGGATTCTATTCATACGAAATGTTCAGAAAAGGTGAATCAACAGAAAGCAGAGTAGTGATTGCCTAGTGCTTGGGGAGAGTCCCTGGGTAGTACAAACAGTTAAGCACTTGACTACTAACTGAAAGGCTAGCAGTTTGAACCCACCCAGAGGCACCTAGGAAGAAAGGCCTGGCAATCTGCTTCCAAAAAGCTATGCCTTGAAAACCCAATGGTGCACAGCTCTACCCTACACATGTGGGGCTGTCTTGAGTCCAAATCAACTTGATAGAAAGGAGAAAGTGCTGGGGTTAGTTAACACTGATTAACTAGAAATGTGCACAAGGAATCTTAATCTAGATTTTGGTGATGATTGCACAATTCAGTACATTCACAAAAAAATCATTGACTTATACCCTTGAAATGGGTGATATATATGGTATGCAAATTATACCTTAATAAAATAAACCCATTGCTGTTGAGTCGATTCCAACTCATAGCAACCCTAGAGAACAGAGTAGAACTGCTTCATAGGGCTTCCAAGGCTATAATCTTTACAAAAGCAGACTGCCACATCTTTTTCCCTTGGAGCGGCTGGTGGATTTGAACCGATGACCTTTTGGTTAGCAGCCAAACACTGGACTACGGCACCACGAGGGCTCCTTTACCTCAATAAAGCTGTTTAAAAAAAAAAAAATTCAAAGAGCAAGGTCCCAAAGGCCTAACAGGCAAAATGTGCCTCTGGAGGGTCTGTGTTCGTCTGATGTGGTCTTTTGGGTCCTGGTTATTCATACACGATGTTGAAATACATTTTTTTTTCCATTCTGTGCTCCTAATTCAGAGAGATGGCTTCTGAAGGTAAGCACCAGGATATGTGGCCACGCAGGAAGCTGCATAATCTACAATTTCATTAGGTTTACTTTGCCGTGGCCAACTCTGGGCACCATTTAATGCCCCATCCTGTTGTCAACGTGTCAGCTTTCCTAGATGTGGGGAAACAGGACCACATTTGACTGGAACACAGTCAGGGTTCAGACCACAGCTGCTAAAAGTTCTGTTCCAGTTATGCATTTTCTCTGTAAAATCAGGATGTTACCCACCTCACAGGGTTGTCAGGATTAAATGAGAGCTGACATACAGAGCTCTCAGCAAGGCCTGGCACACATATATTCAATATACCTTAGTTGCTATTATTTTTCGCCCTTTGAGTATATTTAAGGGATTTAAAATATTTAAGAGCTAATTCGTTCCATGAAAACACTGATAACTTGTGTCAGTAACATATAGTGTTCTAAAAGTCTGTTACTAGAAAAAGACTAGACTTAATGGTCTGACTGAGACTGGAGGGATCCCAGAAGACAAGGTCCCTGGACTCTCTGCTAACCCAGAACTAAAATCATTTCTGAAGCCAACTCTTCAGACAAAGATCAGATTGGACGATAAGACATAAAATGATACTCGCGAAGGGTATGCTTCTTAGTTCAAGGAGACACAGGAGACTAAATGGGCAGCTCCTGTCTAGAAGTGAGATGAGATGGCAGAGGGGGACAGAAGCTGGTTGAATGGACACGGGAAATACAAGGTGGAGAGAAGGCGTGTGCTGTCACATTATAGGTAGAGCAACCAGGGTCACATAACAATGTGTGTATACATTTTTGTATGAGAAACTAACTTGAGCTGTAAACTTGCACTTAAAGCACAATAAAAAAAAGCGTATTACTGGAAAAGATATCTGCTACTTGACAACACTAGAATTCCTTAGAATTAATCAAATGTAAAAAATACACATTTAGAGAAAAAGTGGGGAAAGTAAAATTCAAATCTGCTTCTTAATATGCTATTAAAAACAGAATAAAACAAACGAACAAATAGGGATGAATAATTGTATATTAATTCGGTTATGAAGCATTAGAACTTTTTAGCTACAAGAGTGAGTTTTTTAAGTATTTTAGCAATGCTTCTTTGTAATGGGGCTATTTATAAAATTAGTCCCTGAAGATATTAAAATTTTGTATTTCTCCAAAAAATGAATAAATCACAAGGAAGAAGTCAATATTCACCTGGAGATATTTTTAATTCCGTAAACTCCCAGCCAGTAAACCACTGAGACCTAAATAGATAGTAACTGGATGCTTTTTATCCTGCCAGCACTGGCTGCAGAGGCCATCAGGACTTACTTCCCTATAACATAAGCCAATGCCTAGCCGTGACCTGAAAGAACCAGGATGTGGTCAAAGCCTAAATGCATGAAGGCAGTCACATCAACCTAGCTTTGAACTTAAGGCGGCAGTATTTAAATCATTAGCATGGGCATTTGGCAAATTTAAATACAGTCCATGTGTCATTTACTGGGATGAAATTAGCTGCCTCCAACATCAATACATCCAGTATGAGATACTCAATGCTTCCAAAGAAAATTTAAAAACTAATAATAGCCAGAGTTGGAGAAATGGATGGTGCGTAAAGGAAGTAATCTTTTCCCCCAGAGATTTCTGGAAGAATTTTATTGGCGCTGAAATGAGCCTTCTAGACGATTTCGAAACAGTCATTTCAACAAATGTATATGCTTGGAAGTGAGGTCACGAAAGGAACTGGGGAAAGAAGAGGGGAATAACATTCTGAGAACTTATTATCTGTAAAGCAGAGAGTTTTTTCTCTTGAGCATCACTGTTTAATAGAACTTACTGAGAGGATAGAGATGTCCAATATGGTAGCCCCTAGCCAAATGGGGCTATTTTTTTTTTCATAGCACAATGCCATTTATGTAAATTAAAATACATTTGTACACAAAACAACAGTCCATATTTTGTAGTGTTACATGCATTTTTTAAAAAATACCAGCTTTATTGAGATTTAATTCACAGACCTTAAAGTTCACCTTGTAAAAGTGGTTTTGGGTATATTCACAAGGTTATAGCAATCACAACAACAATAATTAATACCCCCTTATGTTTGTATAAAAATCATTACAGCAAATGAGTTGTAGAGGAGATACAACCAGAATGCTCCTTAGAAGCAAGGGTGGTGAGACATTGGCTCACTTACTTTGGACATGTCATCAGGAAAGACCCATCACTAGCAAAGGACATCATGTTTGGTGAAGTAGAGGGTCAGCAAATGAGGGAAACCTTCAGTGAGATGGATTGACACAACAGCCTCATCAATAGACTCAAACATACCAGCAATCATGAAGATGGCACAGGACGAAGCCACGTTTCATTCTGTTATACGCAAGGTCACCATGAGTGGAAGCCGTGCCAACGGCAACTAACAACAACCGCTTTGATATAAGGCAGATATTCCTAGTCCCATTTTGCTTGAGGATGTGCAAAAAAAGTGACTCACAGAATAGGTATGAAGTTCATACTCGAATGTAAATGACTCTCACGCCAAGAATCTTTCTACCATGCCACTTTTTTTTTTTAAATAGTGGCTTTGATTTTGCTACCTAATATGTTGGAATCATGGAAATAATAGGGAAGTTTGGAAGTTGCAAATGCCTCTCAACAGAAGGAAACTCAAGTCCTATTTCAAAAGAAAACTGGAGAAGAAGAGCCAGCTAGGTCACCTAGCCATACTCATCTTGCCAGTATGTCTCTCCTTCTGCAGGAAAACAGTTCACTTATTTATCCCCTTTCCTGCAAGTACCTAGTTTTAAAAAAAAATTGCCATTAACCACACTTTTAATAAACCTTTGCAGTCACTTGGAGAGTTGGAGAATATGTTTTCAACATATATGGAAGTGCTCGCAGGTATATTTAAAGTAGTGTCTCCATAGTATTAGATGCAAACCTCAGATGCAGAAAACATATCTGTCCTGTGCAAAGTAGATAATTACCAGGAAGGAAAAACCATTCCATTACCTCTCCCTTAGAGGGAAAAATACCATACTATAAGTTTTCCAAATGGCCTTTTCACCCATGTACATTAAATCCAGCTGTGCTGTAGGAAGCAAAAACCAAACTTAGAAACCCATCATGTGCAGAAATGGCACACACTAAGGTGGAATTTGGTAATATTCTCCCCAGCCATCTTTAATCTCACTATATTTTCATTCCTATTCCTTCAGTGAGGGGTCGGGGGGAGGGAGTCAATGACATCTTATTCTGTCACTTTGTATCAGTGGATACATTTTATATTTCTTGCATCACTTAATGTGATCTTCGGCAGAAAGATTTATATGACTGATATATACAGCGACATGAAAAAAAATCATCACAGTGCATTACATTTTCTGAAGGTGTCAACTATCAGGAACAGTGTTTGATTTGGGTCTTAAAAGGCAGGGGAGTTTGTCACTAAGTAGCAAAGGAATAACATCTTGGCTGAAGCCCAAAGCCTGAGATTATTTCTACAGTGTCTGATGCTGTGAAATCTCCATGGAGAAATAAATAAGGCGGAGAAGACAATGGAAACCATGGACGTGATCTTAGCTTGGTTCAGGCTTTCCTGTAGCCAGTCCTTCTACACTTGTCGAGATGTGCGACAGTGGGAGGGTGAGGTCGGCTGAGTTGGAGGCAGAATATGGCATTGACACTGTATCAAGCCACAAGCCAATCTCATACTCCTAGAGAATAGCCATGCCTGTTCTCTCGGAATCCAGAGCAGCCAGGTCTTCCAGCTCAGCTGTCCTTCATTTTGTCCTCTCATGATAATGGCTGATGCTCATACGTGGGGAACCTGATGCCTTTGGTGGAGGGCTCAGCATAGACCGTGGCATGGAAGCAATGAACTTGGGTTAGACACAATTTTCTCCCAACAAGAACACATCCAGAAAGCAAGTGAAAGCTACACATGGGGAAACTTGTGAATCTGTGTTAAATTACATTTTAAATGGGTTCGAGATAGGAAATTATTTGAACATTTTAGTATTTAACTACTCTTAGGAGCAAAATTGATGATGAAGGTGCGCCTGACCCAAGCCATGGTATTTTCAATCACATTATATGCATGTGAAAACTGGACAATGAAAAAAGAAGACAGCAGGAGAACGGATGCCTTTGAATTATGCTGTTGCAGAAGAATACTGGATATACCATGGACTGCCAGAAGAACGAACACAATCTGTCTTGGAAGAAGTACAGCCAGCATGCTCCTTAGAAGCGAGGATGGTGAGACTTTGTCTCACGTACTTTGGACATGTTATCAGGAGGGACCCGTCCCTGGAGAAGGACATCATGCTTGGTAGAGTGTCATCAAAAAAGTAGAGATGTCACTTTAAGTACTAAGGTGCGCCTGACCCAAGCCATGGTATTTTCAGTCGAATCATACACATGTAAAAGCTGGACGATGAATAAGGAAGACCAAAGAAGACTTCACGCCTTGAATTATTGTGTTGGTGAAGAATATTGAATATACCATGGACTGCCAGAATAACGAACAAATCTGTTAGAAGAAATACAGCGAGAATGCTCCTTAGAAGCGAGGATGGCGAGATTTTGTCTTGTTGCTTTGGACTCATTATCAAGAACAACAAATCACTAGTGAAGGACATCATGTTTGGTAAAGTGGAGGGTCAGTGAAAAGGAGGGAAACCCTCAATGAGATGGATCAAGACTATAGCCACAACAATGGACTCAAATACACCAACGATCATGAAGATGGCACCAATGGACAACGTTTCATTCTGTTGTACATAAGGCCGGCATGATCAGAACCAACTCCAGAGCAAATAACAACAGCAACAATAGGAGCAGAGTACCCTGACTCTACTTGACTCTTGACTCTCTTCAAGAACCATGGCTTTGGCAAGTTGCTTTAAACCATCTGTGAAAAGAAAGGATAATAATACTGTCTTTGGACACGAGGATTATCACAACTATTAAATGGAATCCCGTTGAGCCCTATACCTGGTGCAGAATGAACACTCAATGAACAGTGGCCACTATTCTCATTACCCAACACACACACTTCACAACTAGCATTACATCTCTAAGAATTATCAATCTATATGATTTCCAAATTCCTGTCCAAGGGCAGAAAAGAAAAATTCAGCCCCAGAAGATGATAGACATCTGAAGCCAGGTGCTTATCCAGGTTTTGTGCAACTTGAAGTTTATCTAACTGGGGGGAGGGGTGCTCTTTAAGAGCAAGAATACAAAAATATGAACATAAAATTAGATACAGAGCCTGTGCAAGCAAGAAAGCTTCGAAGCTTAAGGGTCATTAATGTCACGGCAAATTTGTCTCTGCATAACTTTCTGATGAGCAAGCGAAGTGTTTTGAGTTTCAGCTGGTGAGTCCAGCACGATTGTTTTGCAGCCTTCCACAAAGCAGAAGTCACTCTTCTGGGAAGAATGTCAGTGGACGGATAACCATGGGATACCAAAGCAGTTGCTGAATGATGAGCAAAAATGGGGCAACCCCATGCAGAGAGAGCAAAGTGCCTGTGTGATGAAACACAGCCTCTAGAATCAGCTCGACCAGTTGTTTCCAAAAGCCGGCATGCGAACTTGTGCTGGTCAATGGCAAGACACTTTACGGGGCAGGGTACTCCTCTAAGATGCATTTCTGTCTGCACCGGGTGGGGAAACCTAGGCCCAGAAGCTTCTCTCTGAGCAACCACAGAGAGGAGCATGCCCTGTGGAGGTTCCCTTTCTCCAGTCCTAGACAGCCAGCCACCCCACACTTTCTGCCCAGCAACCTCAGGCAGAAGAGTTGTTAGTCTCCGGCTTCTCTCAGTCTGGCCAGAATATTCTATAGATTCAGTGAACCAGTCTATATATATTGGTTCCATTTTCAATCACGAATGTAATAACAATGGAAACACCAGAATAAATTGAATACCGAGGCTCCGCTAGCTGTGTTTATGGGGAACTTGTTAACACAAGTCTTCAAATTAACACAGGCATTTCCAGAAAATTATGAAAATCAATGTTATATAGTAAAAGGAAAATTATATGTTGTCATTTTTCAGCAGTCATATTTTCTATATGAATCCTTAAGAATTTGCAGGTAAACACAAGTTGCCAAATGTTCTCTTTGTTGTTAGGTGCCGTTGAGTCAATTTTTGACTCAAAGCAACCCCACGTGACAGAGCAGAACTGCCCCTTAGGGTTTTCTTGGCTGTAATCATTATGGAAGCAGCTTACCAAATCTTTCTCCTATGGAGCCACTAGGTGGGTTTGAACCGCCAGCCTTTTGGATAGCGGCTGAGCACTGAACCGTTCTGCCACCAGGGCTCCTTCTGTTCTCTTTAGGAAATGATTTTCTCATTTATATTCTCTAATCTTGGTACTACAATGTCCCTTCCTTTGGGAATGTAACCAAAATCCACAATTTGATACTGCTATGCACATCAGTCTGGTTACAATAAAAAGGAAATGTATACGCCAAGTGTTGGGGAAAGGTGGGGAAGCAACTGAAACTCTCACACACTGCTGGTGAGAGTCTATGTTGATGCAAACCCTTTGGAAAACTGGAAGTAAGGACTGAAGGTGAATGTACCAATAATATCTGTGAGCCCACAATTACAACCCTAGATATATATCCAATATAAATACAGATACAGTCACCAAATGGCATGTACTAGGAGGTTCACATCAGCACTATTCAGAATAGCTCAGATCTGGAAACTATTCAAATGTTCATCAACAACTGAATGGATAAGTAATTTGTGGTGTATTCATTCAACAGAGTTCTATACAGCACTGAGGATGAATGAACTTCAACTGCATACCACTACATGGGTGAAACTCATGAATGCAATGTCGAGTGAAAGAAGCTAGATACACAAGAGCACATGCTATATGATTCCATTAACATCGAATGTAAAAACAGGCAACATTAATCTGTGATGTTCAAAGTCAGGATGCAAGGTACCCTGGGGCTGGGTAGTGACTCCAAGGAGCAGGGGGTCTTCTGGTGGGCTGGTAATGTTCTGTTTCTTGTACTAGATGCTATGTGCATGCCTACTTTGGGAAAATGCTTTGAGTTGTCCACTTATTATTTGTGCATATTTCTTTAATAAAATGTTTATTTTAAATGTCCCTTCTTTTTTGAAACGATGGACGTGGTCATTATGATAGTCCTCCAATTAAAGGAAAAATGTTCAAGACTGTGAAATTCTCAAGCCTGGGAATCGCTTAGCTAAAGGTTGCTGAGAAAGTAAAAAATAAAGAACCAAGTTACATGTACCTCTATTTTTAAGGGGGGAGGGCAGCGCAGTCCATGCCAGTGGGGCAATAGAAAAACCACTAGAAAGGACGGGCTTTAGAAACAACAGCAACCGCTACAAATGTCTGGGGAGTCTCCATATGTAACATTCTCTGGAAAGAACTAAGGCATAATCACACATTATAGGCAAACACATTTTCTTCAACGTTAGTTCTCATTTCTTACCATCATATACTTTGAGGTTATCTTACTCTTATGATGTACCCTCTTTCAATGGTTTAATCAATAGATTTAAGAACATTCATTCTATAAGACCTTTCCATGAACTTCTCCTCTGAGATTCTCCTTGCTCACCTCCAATTTTCATTTCCTGTCCTTTGACCTGTTTTTAACTTATTACAAAGTTATTCTGAAATGCCTAACCTGTTTCAACATACAGTTCTTATCAGGGTAGTTTTAATCAGTAACAATTTGAAAATTTAATTAAATATGAGACAGTTTATCTCTACCTATTATCGTGGTTCTAAAACAACTTTCCTTTTCAATAAAGACTAGGTCACAATGACCAAGGCATACGGTGGGCCTCTAGAGCTGATTCTCACATATGAACCTGGTTCATCTTCCAGAATCTGCCAGAGAAAACATGGCAGAGGTTTTCCCACTAAAGAAAAAAAAAACATTAAAGCAAATCTGGAATTTGAGGGTTGGAAAAAAATTCCATTTATTATGAAAATAAAACAAACACATGATATAAAAAAGAAAAATAAATCAAATCCCACGAAACAAAGGGAATGCAATGAACAGTATTCTCCCTCCCTCCTGTTCCATACCTCAGGCCCACAGCGTCAACAGGATCTTGTTATATCGTTTGTTTTGTGTTTTGCTCCTGATGATTTGGAAATTTTATAGCCAATTTTGTAGATCTCTTAGTGGTTACCTTTATAACTGTATTGCATATTCAAATACCTGCTTCATGCATTACTAAATTTAAGCAGGGACTATTAACTAAACCCTGGTGGCATAGTATGTAAGTGCTATGGCTGCTATCCAAAAGGCTGGCAGTTTGAATTCATGAGGCACTCCTTGGAAACCCTATGAGGCAGTTCTCTGTCCTATAGGGTTGCTATGAGTTGGAATTGATTCAACGGTAACAGGTTTTTTTTTTTTTTTGGTTCTAAGAGAAACAAATACACGTATGCTTCCCTCTAACTCCCCTTTCTGCTCTGCTTCTCAAGTCTGATATTATTATTCTTTTGGTTCCTTTACTGGTTTTCTTTGTACTTTTAAGCAATATCTTTATATAATTTAAGACTCTTGCTTAATGCCCACCACCTGCCTGTCAGTTTGTCACACTGAGATGGCTTGTGTGTTGCTACAACACTAGAAGATATCCCCCCAGTATTTCAAATACCAGCAAGGTCACCTATGGTGGGAAGGTTTCAGCAGAGCTTCCCAGCTAAGACAAACTGGGAAGAGAGGCCTGGTGACCTATTTCTGAAAATTAGCCAGTGAAAAGCCCTACAGATCACAACAGAATATTTTCCTATATAGTGCTGGAAGAGGGACTCCCTAGGTTAGAAAGTACTCAACATACAGAGTGGCCACAACCATGGACTCGAGCATGTGAACTATGGTGAAGACGGCACAGGGTCAGGTAACATTTTGATCTATTGTATGTGGGGTTACCATATGTCGACAGGGCAACTAGCAACGACGTTGCTTAATGTATTCATTTTAGGCAGTATCTTTTGACTCCCAGCTATGAAACATAAGGAAATCCACACCCTTAAACTTCTCCCTCACCCTCTCTTGCTATAAATTTTTGTTATTTATATAAATTGTATCATTAAGTATACATTAGCCAGACAAAAACATTTGCATCCTCTTCTGAAATTCTAATCCCCACAGTTATTTGGATCTTTCTCTTATATTGAAATGGACATAATAACTCATCTCAGCTTATCTAAGAATTTCTGGTTGAAAACATCTCATCCTCAGGTCTTGTCTCAAGAAGAGCTCGCAGGTGCCACATTCACTTACGTGTTCAAAATGTTGGTCTTTTGCTTCTATACCTGAAAGACAACTTGGATAAGCATAACATTCTTGGCTTTCACTATTGATTTCCTGTGGCATTGTAGATACTGGGTTACTTCTTCAGGAGTCTCTGGGTGGTGCAAACAGTTAAATGCTTGACTACTAGTCCTGGCAGCCCAGTGATTAAGAGCTATGGCTGCTAACCAAAAGCCTGGCAGTTTAAATCCCCCAGCTGTTCCCTGGATACCCTATGGGGCGGTTCTAGTCTGTCCTATACAGTCGCTATGAGTCGGAATTGACTCGACGGCAACAGCTTTTTTTTTTTTCTTGGTACTAGCCAAAAGGTGGAAGGTTTGAACCCACCCAGAGGCCTCTTCTGACAGGCCTGGCAATCTGTTTTCGAAAGGTCACAGCCCTGAAAACCCTATGGAGCAGTTCTACTTGGCACACGTGGGATTGCCATGAGTCAGAATCGACTCAGCAGCAACTAACAACATTGACAATGAGGTTACTTCTTCAGAACTGACCTTGGCCATGGAGAATTCTGAAGGCAGCCTTACTGCTCCCCCAAGTCTCCTATAGGAGACTTGCTTTTTATTGCACAGGAGTTTATAGAATGTCTTCCTCCTTACCATTTTCCGTGCAATAGAAGGTCTGCATATGGCTTGTGGGGAAGCCTGGTATGTCACAGGGTTTGCGGATGTTTCTGGTGATTTTGCATATTCTACATTATTTATTTCTCTTTGAGATTAGCTGCTTCGTAGCTGACTGCCACTCGCTGGCTCTCCCCTGCCCAGCCACTCTAACAGCAAGCCAGGCCTTCTGCAAATATGGCATGTCTATGTGACTCCTCCTTGAACCCTACCTCCCACATTGCTCTCCGGCAGGGACGGGAGGCATTCATGCCCAGGCCCTGCTCTCTAAGAGATACTCACTGGATCTTTCAAACTTGAGTCCTCCATTTATGGGGTGCTTCCTTCCTCCATCTTCTCCAAAGAGCACCCTCTGTTTTCAGCTAAATGTCACGGTTAGGAACAAGTCCTCATTGTAATTGGTAGTTTGGAAATTATTTGCTTGACAAACTTTTATAGCTTGTTTCCTGGTTTCATTAATAATGGAGTTGTCCTCTCTGTTTTTAATTATTTTTGCTGTTTCCTGTTAGTTTCAGAGAGGAGAATGGGGTCAGAATACCCTAATTCTGACATCTTTGAGAAAAATTTTCCATTATTCCGTTTAGAAAAACAGTGTTGAATTCACTAAAGTGGGACCTAGTTATTAAGGTTACTTTAGTTCATGATCAAAGTCTATTTCTAAAATGCCTTTTTTGGGTTTTCTGGAGAACAAAGGGAGTCCCTGGGTGGCACAAATGGTTAAGCGCTTGGCTACTAACCAAAAGGTTAGCAGTTCAAATCCACCCAGAGGCATCTTGGAAGAAAGGCTTGGTGACCTACTTCTGAAAGATCACAGCCACTGAAAACTTCATGGAGCACAGTTCTACTCTGACACACATGGGGTTGCCATGAATTGGAATCGACTTGATGGCATCTGGTTTTTTTTTTTTTTTGGACAGCAAAGGCTCAATCAAGGTCCACTTTTTTTTTTCCTCCCAAAAGAATTTCCTCCAGCATTTTCCTTACTAGAAAGAGGAATCCCAAGGCAAATGTCTTCGGCTCTCAATCCAGTAGGTGAAAAGAAGCCACTTGGTTCATCATCTTCATCTACCTTTGGGGATGGTTTGAAACTCCACGGAGCTCCAATTTCATGTCTTCCTCCTAGCTTTTAAAATATATTCATAAAGCATCCTCCAGCTTCCCTCTTCCTCATGAGAACATGACAGATCCAGAAGCTTCTCTTACATGCTCCTTTCAAGTTCAGCAGCAGAATTTGTGGGTGGAGAGCCCTGACTACCTCAACAGGGCCATCCTCTGATTTAACCCAAAACTTCACTGATATAAAATCGACAATTCCATTTACAGCTCTGGTGCATTGGAAACGTAAGTGCTGCCTACGCAATTTAAAGGTTTGTAAATATTTGTTTAAATGATATAAAGAAATTGCTTTTGTTACCAACCCTCATTAATTTAGTCTAGTGAAACCTACCCTTGATACCCTAAGAGTATTCTCTCTAAATAATTGTTGTTTGTAAAACAGATTTTCCTGGGAAGAAAAAAAGAGTCAAACTATACATGCTTATGCATAGAATATTGCTTCAAATGAAAATTGATGGTATTAATTTAACTTACATAATCGTGCTTAGAAGAAATTACAATAACTATGAAATATCTGCATATTTATTATAATAGAACAAAACATTTAAATAAATTGAGCCAAAAATAATACTAAGCACATTCCACTACAATATAATATTTTAAAATATCTGTTTTCACGCTGGTGGCATAGTGGTCAAGAGTTACTGCTGCTAACCAAAAGATCGGCAGTTTGAATCTACCAGGCAGCTCCTTGGAAGCCCTGTGGGGCAGTTCTACTCTGTCCTATAGGGTCTCTATAAGTCAGAATCAACTCAATGGCAATGGGTTTGGTTTTGGTGACTTTCACGTTGATGAACAGTTTAAATACATTGATATTGCCTTAACTACAAAGTAAAATTCAATACTTTGGAATTTCTATGAAATAATCAGGAAGAGTAAGAATTTAACTATCATATACTATTTATTTATATTTATATTAAATAATCATTTATTATTCCACACATAGAAGTAAATTAATCCTGGCATGAAAGTTTTATATGAATTTCATAAGGTATTTTTTTTAATTCTAGATTTTAAAGATGATAAATACTACCAAAATTCTTATAACAATGGCCATGGAAATTTTAAATATATAAAATAATAAAGACATATTTTCAATAGAGAGTGAATATGTTCTAGAAAGAATATCAGATTTACCCAGCCAGCATTCCTATACCCAAATCCAAAGAAAGCAGCTTTTTCTCAATCAGATTATATGATTAAAAAGAATATTCCCAACCAGGCTAAATCACTATATTATCACAACTACCTCAATTCATTTCATGAACAGAGAATTACACAAATCACTTTTGCGGCAGTGAAAAATATTACTCCTGTTAACTATTTGTCCCGGAATATTGGATAATAAATTCCACATCATTTCATATCCTACTTGTAAATGCTAATTCTACTGGTATGAATTAATGAAGAAATTTTGCAAGATTTAAGATGATTCTTTTATATATATACACACATATATGGAAGGGGGTATTGTCAACTCCCTCATATTTTTCTTTATTTTGTATAGAGATTTTTTTTAAATCACAAATTTTAGTTTTTCAGATGGACACTTCTATCATTTCCCTTAGTGGAGAAAATATCAAAGAATTGGTACCATTCCTTAATGAATAAAGGGGCAAAACAATGAGGTGAATGGAGAATAAAACTGCATACCGTTTTTGGCAAAACTAAACCCCAGTGGCGTAGTGGTTAAGAGCTATGCTGCTAACCAGAAGGTCAGCAGTTCGAATCCACCAGGCGCTCCTTAGAAACCACATGGGGCAGTTCTATTCTGTCCTATAGGGTTGCCATGAGTCGAAATCGACTTGACAGCAACGGGTTTGGTTTTTTTTTTTTTTTAAGAAGCAGATGCCCAAATATTTGTAAGAGATACTAAAAGTAGCTGAGTGTATACATGAGACATGCTGGAAATAATGAGAAAAGAAAGCTCAAAGGTGGCAAAACTTCTGAAGCGAACACACACACACCCCATAAAATACACTTCCTGCACATGAGAGACATACTCTGAGGAGCAGTATGTATATGTCTTACCTGCAAGTCAAGGGAGATAAGTGAGCTCGCTGGCAGCAGAAAAGCACACATCAAGTTCTGTGATGCAAAGGAATGGGGCTACTTGAAGATCACAGATTCGCCATTTATGTAGGAAGCAGTATGACCTTGTGGCAGCTGAGAAGAGGTTGTCTAAAGAATAAATATCACCTAGGCTAGACGTGAACCTTTTTCTTCCCGCTTCAGAAGTACCATTTTCTGCGTAGTTATTAGGTAAAACAAAAATACCACATCATTCTCTACGACAAATTAAAACTGAATCAAAATTTAAAGATTAAAACAATGAAGCCATAATATCTACAAAGAGAACATGGGAGAATGCTCTTAAAATCTTGGAGTGGAGCAGGCATTTCTAACTATGATATAAAATTCAGAAGGCATAACAGAAAAGACCGATAAACTTAACTATATAAAAAAATATATAATCTGCATGGTAAAAACACTACAAGAAAGCACAACAAATATAATCAGAAAAAGTTGCAACTGATATCAGAAAATGAGGGCAATCCCTTGAATACATATATATATAACCTGAAATCCATTGCCTTCAAGTTGATTCTGATTGATAGTGACCCTATAGGACAGAGCAGAACTGCCCCATAGGGTTTACAAGGAGCAGCTGGTGGATTCGAACTGCTGACCTTTTGGTTAGCAGCTGAGCTCTTAACCACTGCGCCATCAAGACTCCACATGTATAAAGGGCTTCAATAAATCACTTAAAAAAGACAATATAAAAATGGGCAAAGGATATATACAAAGAGGCTCAATAGCGTAACAGATGTTCAACTTCACTTATAAAAAGAAATATGACAGCTGAAATTACACCGACATGCAATTTTTCACCTAATAGATAGGTGAGAATACAAAAATGTGGTAACAGACTCCACATGGCAAATCCGTGGTGAACAGGGACTCATACAGGCCTGGTAGAAGTGGGCACTGACACAGTTTTATGAAGGTGCATTTGGCAGTACCTTTCCAAATCACAAGTGCTCACACCACTTAACTCAGCGATTTAACTTCTGCGAGCTGACTCTACAGATATCGCCGCACATGTGCAAAACGAATGTGTACCAGGTTATTCATAGAAGCCTTGTAATAGCAAGGCACTGGAAACAATACAAAGGGTCATCAGTAGAGATCAAGTTACATAAATTACCCCATATCCATGCTGCGGAACAGTCTGCAGCTGTAAAAAACAATGAAGCTCCTCTTGATGTTCTGATTTGTAAAATTCTCTCACCCACACATACAACAGCTTTATACAGGTATATTTTAAAGGCTATAAAGTGTAAAGTTTGATGAGTCTTAGCAAACCCCCCATCTGTCAATTTCACACTGGACTCTGTCTTACTCTTTTATTTACATAATCCTGATGCAACCTAATTTTTTTTTTTTGCAAAACTTTATCATCGCAAGAAGCTTACTTTCCATAATGATATTTCATTAATGATATCTTTCACTTTTTTTTTTCACTTAATCATCAACTTGCCATCCCAACAACATACCACATGTTTGCTTGCTGGTTTGTGTTTCTACAACTAGCTTCCTAATTGTGGGTAGGTCAAGTCAACTGCACTCATATTTATTAAGCATCTACATTTATAATAAACACTTTTTAATTAGGTATTTTTAAAATTCACATGGAAAATGTATGTCAAAGACAAAACTGTATTACAAACCTTAAGAAAACTGGTAAAGATAGTCGCTTTTCTTTTTTATTATATATTTCTTGCTCATGAAGTAGCTTAACTAATTCATTTTATAAATTCAGAGAAAAATTTACTCTCGGGGACTCTTTGTCAATTGTCTAAGCCTTAAGCACACCATATATTATGTATGTTAAAGAGCTAGAGATATGTGTAATATTTTATAAGATGTGAGTAGATTTAGTGTTCAATCAAGTGGAGAATTCATGGGACTGAACTGAATTGGCTAAATTAGTGACAGCTCAAGTTTTGCTACCATCCTTGTGGTCTCCCAATATGCCACAAATCATGTGTCCGTATCAGGAAATGTAGTTCTCTCCACTGGGAAAGTGGCAGGAGGCAATAAAAAATCAGCAACATGAAGAACTGAAAAGGTTCCCACATTCTCCCAACATTTGCCATCATTAGTCCTGGTCTGCATACAGTTCATGATTCTCTGAATGGGAAGCCCAGTTTCACCACTAACTGGGCCTAGATCATTGGGAAAGCTACTTGGCTTTCCTGAATTTGGTGGGAAAAGGGTTAGAGGTGCAACAGCTAGAAGAAAAGGAAGTGTCTTCCTGACCTGATACTAAAACAGATCTGAAGGGTAAGTTCAAATACATCTATAACTAGGCCATCAGCACCCCTCACCAGTCTCACTATCTCAGGTTAAAGGAAGAAGGGGGACCACCTTCTTTCACACACCCCATCCATCTATATACCCGTCCACCCATCCATTCATCCACCCCTCCATTCATTCATCCACCCACCCACCCATTCATCCAACCAACCATCTACCCACCCACTCACCCACCCACCCACCCAGCCAGCTAGCCACCGACCCACCATCCATCCATCCATCCATCCATCCATCCATCCATCCATCCATCCATCCATCCATCCATCCATCCATCCACCTACCCACTGAATGCTCAATACAGTGATATCTGGCTTTTGTTGTATTCCTTTTAACCAGGTTTAACCTTGACCTTTAAAAAAAAAACAAAACTTCAAAGGCATTTTGATTACTATTGTTTCCCTGTCTTGGATGTGATGAGGAAGAGGTGGGAGAATGGGGCAAAGGAGAATTTCAGAGTTTGAACCTCCCTCTCAGCTGTGGTGGGTTTGGGGAGGTCTTCCGTGGATGCACTTAGCACTTGCCATCTACTGAAGCCTGCAAAAAAGCCTTTAAAAGTCAGAGACTGACCTGGATGCCTATCAACAGACAAATGGATAAACAAACTGTGGTACATACACACAATGGAGTATTATGCAACGATAAAGAACAGTGATGAATTTGCAAAGCATCTCATAACATGGGTGAATCTGGAGGGCATTATGCTGAGTGAAATAAGTCAATCACAAAAGGACAAATATTGTATGAGACCACTACTGTAAAAACTCATGAAATGGTTTACACACAAAAAGAAACAATCTTTGAGGGGTGGGGATGGAAAAACACTAAACAGACAATAGACAAGTGGTAATTTTGGTGAAGGGTAAGACAGTACACAATACTGGGGAAGCCAGCACAACTTGTACAAGGCAAGGTCATGGAAGCTCCATAGATACATCCAAACTCCCTGAAGGACCAAATTGCTGCGCTGAAGGCTCTGGTGACCATGATCTCAGGGAACATCTAGCTCAACTGGCATAACAGTTTATAAAGAAAATGTCCTACATTCTACTTTTAAGCATCTGGGGTCTTAAAAGCCTGTGAGCGGCCATCTAGGATACTCCACTGGTCTCATCCCTTCAGGGGCAAGGGAGAATGAAGGAAACTAAAGATACAAGGGAAAAGATTAGTCCAAAGGACTAATGGACCACATCGACCATGGCCCACACCAGACTGAGTCCACTACAACGAGATGGTGCCTGGCTACCACTGACTGCTCTGACAGGGATCACAATAGAGAGTTCTGGACAGAGCTAGAGAAAAATGTAGAACAAAATTCTAACTCAAAAAGAAAGACCAGGCTTGCTGGCCTGACAGAGACTGGAGAAACCCTGAGAGTATGGCCCCCAGACAGCCTCATAGCTCAGTAATGAAGTCACTCCTGAGGTTCACCCTTCAGCCAAAGAGTGGATAGGCCCATAAAACAAAATGAGACTAAAGGGGCATGCCCAGCCCAAGGGCAGGGACTGGAAGGCAGGAGGGAACAGAGACTAGGGAATCCAAGGTTGAGAAGGGAAAGTGTTGACATGTCTTGGGTTTGTTAACCAATGTCATAAAACAGTATGTGTACTGTTTAATGAGAAACAAGTTTGTTCTGTAAACCTTCATCTAAAGTACAACAACGAAAAAAAAATTGTTTTGTAATTGGGGAAAAAAAAAGTCAGAGACTGAATCCAAAGGAAGTCAGCACGATCAGTCTGCAAAGGTCACTCAGGTCCCAAAAGATAAATGCTCTTGGGCTATGAATCTGCTGTATACAATTTATTGAATGTGGCTCAGTTCTTTTGCAATAATTAACATGAAGAAATCAATATTTGCATAGCAGGGCCAAAACATTAAAATTTCTCCTTCCCCACCTCCTAATGATGGTGAATAAGAAGGGAACTGTGTCAGTTTTCACCAGGACTGTCGCGACTGAGTACAAACATAAGAAAACAGAGAAAAGGTAAAATGTGACAGCAAAATTTAAACAAATGGGGGAGGGTGTGCTGACTGGAAGACAGAAAAAAAAGAGGGGAGAAGGGAAGGAGAAACTGGGAGCAGCTACTGACAGGAATGGGGTTTGGGGAAATCGAGGCAGTCTCAATGAAGATTTGGGGGGACTTTGCATTGAGATGTGATGGTCCCCCACATTGCACACACACACTCATGCACACCAAAATGTCCTCAAGACCTTCAGAAAAGATCGACATTGCTTTGACGAGGCTTCTTGGGCTTGTGTTTGTGTTGCTTTTGAATGGCACGGCCTGCTGTGGCTGGCCTCAAGGCTGGAGCAGACAGCCTAGACACACGCGGGTGAAGTGTGCTGAGGGACATCAGGGCGAAAAACAAACAGGCGCTAACAGAAGCCAGCTCAATATCCATTGCCCGACTTTGCTATTTTGGGCAATCGTTCCTCCAAACGACTTTAGTTGGGCACTGCATTTTCAAATTCTATGTCGAATTAAGGGAATGAACTCATTAATAAAACACACACACACACACACACACAAAAACAGCATCGGAATTTCTCTGGCAACATATAAGGCCCTATCGGAAAGAAAGCGGTGAATTGGGACATAAAGAATTAATGGAAAACCTGTTTTTTGGTTTTGTGTATGTATTTAGTAACTATGAGGCTACTGGTGAGGGCATCCCACTGAAGTGATTTCAGTGGAAGAAATAGCGAGTGTGGCGAGCGATAAAGAAGCATCATTAGCACTCACCTGGCCCTGCGTGATGAATTGTGTGAAGGTAAAAAATGCTGATGCAAGGGAAGAGGTCTGCGACGGCTTCACATATCAAAAAAGATATTAACTGTGGAGCGATAGGTCTAAAAAAATGTGATAAGCTCCTAGTAAGCTCACTGTCAACTTTGACCAGCTCTCGGGAATAGGTGGGTGGTTCTGCCTCAGCCCTCCTCTCTTCATCTCGAGACCTCCTCCCTTAGTGGCTTCAACTCTCACCTCCCTGGAGGTGACTCCTGAAGACATTTACAGCCCTGACCTCTTTCCTGAGCTCCAGACCCAGTTTTCCAACTGACCTGCTGAGCGCAGCCAGATGGATGGCCTGTCAACACCTCGCCATCAGCAGCAACAATGTAGAACTCATTCGCCCTGGTTTCACTGCCTTTGTGAACGAGGGAACCAAAGCACTAGAAGTTAACTCACCAGCTCAAGGTCACACAGGAACCAGACATTAATGTCCCTGTTTACAGTGGAGGAAAGGACAGGGTCAGAATTTGAACCCAGAGCTCCTACTTCCGGATCCCATTCCCTATATCATTATTGTCTCCTACCCCACATTCCTTTTTATTGCTACCCTCCTAGTGTCGGCTTGGAGACCCTCTCATGTGGAGTTCAACAGTAACCTCAGTAACCTCAGCAGGCCTCTCTTCTCCCACTTATTCATCTTTCTTTTCCCCTTCATGAGTACTGAGCTCTGATCACATCATTCCTCTTCCAAATAATATGGCAGCGTAGTGGTTAAATCATGGCCTCTAGAACCAGACTTCCCTAATTTGAATCCCAGCTCTACCTCTTCTTCTAGGCATGTGATATTGGGCAAGTCCATCTGCCTGTATCCTAACGTTCCCTCTATATAGAATGGGAATGGTCGTAATGACACATGACCTCATTATAAGAAACAAATGAATTAATGGGTGTAAAGAGAGCACATGATCAGTGCTATGGAAAGATCTACTAAATAACTGGTGAGTTAGTTTGCGTAACTGGCCTTGATGGCCATCTACAATCTTATCCACTTTCCAGCCACATCACTTTATACCCAAAGAATTCCTACCAGGTCAGCCCTTCACTGTTCTACCAACATCTTCTCTGTACTTTCCTGCTCTGTTTTATTTCCAATTAGTCTCTCTACTTGGGATGCTCTTCCCAGCCCCGACTCCCAGGGACCAGATGGCAAGTGGGAGCTTGTCATTCAAAACCAAACTCTGTTGTTGCCAGCAGCCGTTGAATTGATTCCAACTCATGGTGACCCCACGCGTGCAGAGTAGAACTGCTCCACAGGGTTTTAAAAGCTGTGACCTTTCAGAAGTAGATTGCCAGGCCTGTCTTCCAAGGCGCCCCTGGGTGAGTTCAAACTGCCAGCCTTCCGACTTGAAGTTGAGTGCTTGGCCATTTGTGCTACCCAGGCACTCCTTAACCAAACTCTAGTGTCCTCTTTGCATGAGGTATCTCAGCTAAAATTGACTGCACCCACTAATGGCCCCCTTGACGGCACAGGTTCGGGGTCGTTCTGCCTGTGTTCAAATTTCCAGCTCTTTTACCACCAGTTGCATGACCTTGAGCAAGTCACTTAACCTTCCCAGATCTCAGTTTCTTCCTCAAATGCAAAATGGGGTTCAAGTGGCACCTATTTTATAGGGTCTTGACTGCCAAATGAGACAATATGTGTACAGCACTTAAAACTGTACCTTTGTTGAGAAGCACTCAACAAAGACTAACCCAACCCCAGTGCCGACTAGTCATTGTTTATATAAATATGCCTATTTACTTTCCTATCTGACTCCCTCTTTAAGATCATGGGACTCTGGAAGACAAAAGCTATTTTCTTCCTGGTACATCGTCTTGTGCTGTATTTAGCTCCAAGTATGCATTATTAAAAGCTAAATGTTTATTGAATGAATGAATATTAGTCAACCCGCCAGCCTTAGTAGGTAGAATTTGGTAAATGTGTAGCTCTGCTTCATAAACCCGAATAGCTAATTCTTTGAATACCAATTCCAAATGGTGCAGGAGATCTGGCAAAATCCAAAGGCAAAAATCAATATTTTAGTAATGAATTGTTTTCTTACCAATTAGCTTTTTTTTGTTGTTGTTGTTGTTCTCCCTATAGGGCTAGGGCAGAAACAACTCTGCATGAGCTTCTAGTTCTGATTAATTATGGCATTCCTGGACGTTTTGAATTTCAATTACGAGTCATTAAAACATCTGGAAAGGGGCTTTTTTTTTTTAAGTTACCTTGAATCAACTCACTGTGTTAGACATGAGATAATACAGAACTGTGTGTAAGAGACCTAATAGTCTACCAGCAAAAATCAAACGCAGCAGAGTGCTAAGAGCTTGAGCTTTAGAATCACACAGAACTGAGTTTAAATCCTGAATGTGTCACCTGACAGCTGTGTGACCTCCTGCCATTGAACTGCTCTGTGCCTCAGTTTCCTTGACTATAAATGAAGACGCTAATGTGTATCTGGAGCCCTGGTGGCACAGTGGTTAAGAGCTACGACTGCTAATCGAGAGGTCAGCAGTTCGAATCCACCAGCCACTCCTTGGAAACCCTGTGGGACAGTTCTACTCTGTCCCACAGGGTTGCTATGAGTCGGAATTGATTGGAGGGCAACGGGTTTGGTTTTTTAGTTTGGAATGTGTGTCTAATAAGATATCAGAGTGCCTGACAGATAACAAACACTAAATAAACGGCATAGGTTAATAACAATGACAACAATGATAATCATTTGGGAAAATAAAGTTGACCTTTTTTAAAGTGTCAGTAATCAAGATATAAAAGCCCCCATGAATTAGAGAGGAATCACAGTTTATATTCTAGTAGAATCAATAACTCAGCCATAAAGAAACCAGACAAACGATTCTGAAAAGGGCACTATTTCATTATGCTTTCGTCCTATGCATCATTACTTTCTGATCAATGCTTTAGATTCATTTCCTAAAATGACTCAATTTTCAGATAGTATTTTACTGGTTGAAGATAAAACAGGGAACGCTTTGGGAGGTAAGCCTTTATAAAGAACAGTCCTAGCCACCAAATGGAAGGTTGAAAGAACTTGAAATATCATGGCCTCAAGCCCAGTCATTTTACAGACAAAGAAACAGAATTGTAAAAGTAAACAAACAAAAACAACATAAAGCTGAGCTGAGGGCTGGAGGTCTGAAGTTTACAAATAAAGTGAGGTTTGCCATTTTCTTGAGCTGCAAAGTTATTTAAAGAGATTCCCAGTCCTCAGTCCCTCATGCTGACAATAGAAAATGCTGGTCAGCTTGGGGACCCTGATTTGCATGTCATTCACCTTTAGTGCAGGAATAAGGAAGTGAAGGACTGAAAACTCTCATTGAAACAGGTCATTGAGATTTAAAAAAAAAAAGAACCCGTTGCCATCACAGATTCTGACTCGTAGAGCACAGTAAAACTGCCCCATAGGGTTTCCAAGGGGTGCCTGGTGGGTTTGAACTGCTGACCTTTTGGTTAAGCAGCCAAGCTTTTAACCACTGCACCACTGGTTGGTTACACAGATGAGGAGCAACTGACATCAATATTGATGTCAAAATAAAACCCTTAAATGCATAAAATAACCTAAAACAAATGGCCACAAATACACACAAATAAAAATGAAAGACAAACAAAAAAACCTATAAACTGTGAGCAATTCTGCAGAGAGACATTGTGTAGACCTGGCCTTACTAAGAAGGCGTCCTGGTGGTGGGATGCTTACGCCCTCAGTTGCTAACTGAAAGGTTGGCGGTTGGAACTCACTAGTCACTCAGTGGGAGAAAGATGTGGCAGCCTACTCCCATAAAGATTAAACCAAAACCAAACCCCTTGCCACTGAGCTGATTCCAAATCATAGTGACTCTTTAGGACAGAGTAGAACTGCCCCATAGGGTTTCCAAGGCTATAAATCTTTACGGAAGCAGACTGCCACATCTTTCTCCTTCCCGGCAGCTGGTGGGTTCAAACAGCCAACTTTTCAGTTAGCAGCAGACCACTTAACCACTGTGCCACCAAGGCTCCTTTTTCAGTAAAGATTACAGCCTTGGAAAGCCTATGGGGCAGTTCTATCCTGGCCTATAGGGTCACTATGAGTTGGAATCGACTACACGGTAACAGGTTTTTTTTTTTTTTTTTTTTGGTTTGGCATTACTAAGGTGGAGGACACTGGCCAATTTAACACAGAGGAGCACGTTTCAGCTAAAATCCCAAGGCTTTCCAGAGAATCCATAAAAACTGAAATGGTTTTCCTTGATAACCGTTAGGTTATCAAAACCCTAAAGGACAAAATGCCCAACCTACCTCTTTGCCAGCCAGCTAATCAGTTTCCCCCAAATGTTCACCAACATTCACTGTTCCCAGATAGATATTTTCCTCTCTTCTCTCGCGTATAAATCCAGATCTTGTCTTCGTTCTTGTTTGACAAGTCTTCAGACCATTTCCTCATAAATAAATGTACATGCCAATAACTATGCATCACTGAAAAATGTCAAGTATTGAAATGTTAAATTCACTTTCACTGGAAAAATGACATTTATGGGATGGTTAATAAACTTTATGATACCATCAATATTATACTGGTATAACACGGTGGTCCACCACCCATCTGTCTGTTCAGTGGCTGATTATTTCATCAACTGGACTATTATTAGATCTAATAGGATTATTAGATCAACAGAACTTTCTTTCCAGGAGCCTCCAACCTTTTAGTTAGCTGTTGAGCGTGCTAACCATTTGCACCACCCAGGGACTCCGATTGGCACATTGTAGGTGTTTAATCAAAGCTTACAATGCATGCTCAATACATGTCTACTGAATGAATGGATGGATGGCGGACTGATATGGGCAGTTTTTTTTTCCAGCTTATAACCCCTGTTAAAGCTGCTTTTTGGTATCCTTGCCCATGGGACTATGCGCTGATCAGAGCATGTATCTACAACTAGACACACTTCTGCACATGAACACACATACTCTGATAGCATTTTACATGGATTTTTTTCCCTTTTTGTTCTAAGTCATATCAAACCAAACAGAGAATGAATAATATTATTCTTTGCAAAGGCTTTTTCATCATGAAGGTAGAACTCGGCAATCAGAAATTAACAGTAAAGCAAAATAACCATATAAGAAACTCGTTTCACAAATTCCCTTTTTTCCTATGTTCAAGGTTCATCCTGCCAAGCCAGAGGTGGCCTCAGCACCCTCTCTGAATAGAGGGTATAAATCCCTGTTTAGAACATCTACCAATATTCAGCTCCAAGGGGGACTTGGTTGGTTACTGGAATATCTACTAAGGAAAAAAGCCTCTGATGGTTGCCTTACCTTACATAATCAAGATACTTCATAATGTACTTCATTACCTCAAACCCATACTCCAAATTTCAAAAATTAGATGCTAAAAATTTCACACAGCATACTGTGAACATTCCTGACAAATTTTTGTACTTTTCCTAGTCAGCTACATATGAGTTCTCTCTCGAGCCTCAATTAACAGTTCTAAATAGCCCCATATTCCTGAACAATGGCAATAATGATAATTTTTATCTTACTTTCACAATTAAAAAGATATTGAGCTAATAAATAAACATAACAGAATAGTCTCTTAGTGAATACTTGCCAAGAGAAAGATCACCTTTAATTTTAGCATTAATCATGAGGCAAGAAATGTAGACTGCGTGGATTTAATGGTAATTTGGGGTTATTCGGGTTTGAATTGCTGTAATTGCTTCCTTGTTGGTCAAAGTGTTTCCAAGTTTTCACCCCTTCAAGTCTTTTCTGTCATCTTAACTTCTTGAAAATTCTTTCTTTACATCATTCACTTTTCCAAAGACTAACACATGCAAACACGTGCCATTTTTCAGCAGTCAGTCCCACTGAAGCCCTACTAGCATCCTTGCCATTACCCCACAGGCCAAATCTGCTCTGGTACCAGGTTATTTCTCTTCTTGGTTCATTCCACTGATATTTCCTATTGAAAGCTCTGAGTCATCATGCCCACTGGTTGCCTTCTTAAATAAATCCCCTTTTCCTATCCTTGCAGTGTTAGAGAAAAAGCTTGGCTTTGAAGATGGACGTTTGTCCTGTGCCAGCTGTGCGACCTTTCAGGCTCAGCATGGGATTAGTTTGTTCAGCTAAATCCAAACCATAGTTAATATTGAAAAGTCCAGGAGAGATATTATGAGGAAAGAGCCTGTTGGCCTTTCTCCCAAGATTGGCCTGCTTGTGTGAGAGGTTACAGTTCTCTGTGCGGTATCTGTGATGCTCGCTGATGTGGCTCCACCAAGAATCAGCCACGTGCCACGCACCACCCTAGGCCCCCGTGTAAGAAAAGCTGCATCTGTCCTGCCCTGGGAGGGGATCGCTGAAAGCAACACTGGGCTCTCTGAATCTCCTACCTCCTTCTTCCTAGAGGAGTGACCCAGGACCACCAGATGGAGCTTTTGCAAGGCCATTGCTAACACTGACAGTTTCCAGAAATAGTTATGCCAGCTGCTGGACACAAAGAATTTATACAGCTTTACTAACTGTCCAGTTGGCAACGGGCAGTGGAAGTGCACATACCTTAGTGGGTACCGCAAAACTTTAAACTTCGTCATGGCCACCTTAGTGGAGCCCTGGTGGTGCAGTGGTTAAGAGCTATGGCTACTAATCAAAAGGTTCACAGTTCAAATCCACCAGTTGCTCCTTGGAAATCCTATGGCGGCAGTTCTACTCCTCTGTTCTATAGGGTTGCTATGAGTCAGAATTGACTCAACGGACAGCAGTGGGCTTGGTTTCGGTATGGCTACCTTAAATAAACAGCAACAAAAATCTAAACCAGTTGTCACTGAGTCGATTCCAACTCATGGCTACCCATGAGTGTGAGAGCAGAACTGTGTTCCATTGGGTTCTCAGTGGCTGTGGCCTTTCAGAAACAGACTGCCAGGACTTTCTTCTGAGGCACCTCTGGGTAGATTTGAACTGCCAACCTTTCAGTTAGTAGCCACATGCTTAACTGTTTGTGCCACCCAAGGACTCCCAGAGGGTAAAATTGCCCCACAGAGTTTCCAAGGAGCACCTGGTAGATCCAAACTGCCAAGCTTTTGGTTAGCAGCCACCAGGGTTTCCAATTTATTACTACCAAAATTGAGTTTATTAAAAATTTTCTAGCCACAGGCACCTTGTTGTGTTGTCGAGTCAATTTCTACTCACAGCGATCCCAAGTGACAGAGCAGAACTGCTCCATAAGGTGTTCTAGGCTGTAATATTTAGGGAAGCAGATCACCAGGTTTTTCTCTCTTAGAGCTGCTGGATGGGTTCAAACCTCCAACCTTTCTATTAGTAGCCAAGTGCTTAACATTTGCATCACCAGGGCTCCTTTAGAGGGAACCAAAACAAGACGCAGAGAAAGCAAGTCCTTATTGTATAAACCTTCAAACTTGGGAGATTGTCATCTTAACTCAGATGAAAATTTAAATGACCAACCCATGCTTTTCCCCTTTATGACAAAAAACATCTCAGAGATGAGGAAGTTCATTTCCTAAAACTCGATCACTCACAAAGAAATGACATTATATCCTGAGATAAAAGGCTGTGCATTTAGAACCCCAACCAAGCAAAGACTCAGTCACTAAGGAGGGACACTGAAGTCCATTGGCCCCTTCAGAAAGATACAGTCAATGCCTTTGTGCAAATTAGAGTTACAAGTTCCAAATCTTTCAAAGCTGGCCACAGCCTAAGCTAATTAATCTAAGAAGATAGCCAAGTTTCTCCTTGGGAGAGAACTGAATCTTTGTTTGGAGAAATACCTTCATGGAATTTGTGATTAAGCAAAGCTAAGACTCAGGGCTAATGCAATGGCGAGGCTGAGAATAAGAGGAGACAAAATGTGCTCTGAAAGGAGCAGCTAACCAGCACACTCATTATCCTCCCGACAGAGAGGAGGTCTGAGTGCCCTGATACTGAGAGAAGAAAGGGAATGGGAAGAGAGTCAGTAGGGAGAGAAATGGCCCTGGAAGATGGGAGCAGTCGAGACTGAGTCTTAAGGAGAAAGAGGCCTAGAGTAGATTCCTTGTGTTGGAGGAGAACCTTCAACAATAGTGGTTTCCAGTATCAAAATTCAATTTGTTTCTGGTTTATTACTGCAACTCCCCTTGACATCCCCCAACCTTCAGCTAAAGACTACTGTGTTGTGAGACTTTCAGGGAATGAGAATCAAGACCAAAGAGCTGCCATGACTTGTAGGAGTGATGTCTAATCTGGAAACATCCACTGGGGGGGAGCTTTCTACTGGAACTTTTATCAAGGATATATCATTCATTTTAAAACTGGGCACTTCAGGTCACTCAGCTTATCTGGCAGGAACTCAACATGCCCCAATGGCATCTGGCTATCCCATAGCTGCCCGTCCCCCTTATGCCTCAGTCTCATGCCTGCACCTGAATATGACAATTAAAAAACAGAAATTAAAGCCAAAAAGCAAATTTAAAAATATTTAAGAGATAACAAAGTAGAAAAAAAAAAAAGACAAATAATGTTTAAAAAGTAACTTATCCTATTCAATAAGCAAGTTCAGTGAAAAGCAATGGAATTAACATTTTTAAATGATCACCATAAAATCTTAAAATACAGCAGCTCAAGATTGAATTCACCAAGGGCAAAAAGACATGAAGATTAAAAAAGATAAAGTGAGTAAAAACACAAGTGAAAGGGGAAAATGTGTTATGTTAAAGGAAATTATGAGATAAACCAAGAGCTTTGCCAAAAGAGCGAATAACATAAGAAGGAAGCTGCGCACCCCAACACAAACGCACTGAATCCAAATGTAGTCCCCCCTCCCCCAAAATGCAGAAGGACCAACTTTTGGAGTTGAAAGTTGTAAGTGATGCCAGCAAGGAAGTGTGTACTTTCAACAAGTTATTGAACCTCAATGGTATCATCTGTACAATGGGATAATAAGTGTTATTATAGTGTGGTTGCAAGAACTTAAATGAGATAATATATGCCACAGGCTCAGAGTAACATCTAGCACTTAACAAAACATGCGTTTTAGTTAGCAGTAGTGATTGTAGTAGGTGTACTAGGGCTGTCTTCCTGTCTCTTACCCCTCCCAGCCTGTGAGCTCCTTGGGGCAGATGCTAGGTCGCATCCATCCTCATAGCACAGCTGGCACAGAACAGATGCATAATAAATATTGATTGAATTGAATGGAAAGAAATAGAGCTGTTGGTTAATAACAACAGGGCCAACACAACTCTTCTAGCCACCTACCTATCTATGTTGTTGTTGCTACTAGGTACTGTCAAGTCATTTTTTGACTCATAGTGACCCCATGTGACAGAGCAGAACTGCCCCATAGGTTCTCCTAGGCTGTCATCTTTATGCAAGCAACAGATTGCCAGGTCTTTCTCCCATGGAGCCGCTAAATGGGCTTGAACTGCCAACCTTCCAGTTAGCAGCCAAGCATGTAACTGTGCTACCAGGGCTCCTTTACCCATCTGTAAGTTGGTTCTTGTACCCATGAATAAAAAAATTAAAAAAAAAACCAAACCCACCGCCATCGAGTCAATTCCAACTCATAGCAACCCTGTAGGACAGAGTAGAACTGCCCCATTGAGTTTCCAAGGAGTGACTTGTAGATTCAAACTGCCAACCATAGCTCTTAACCACTATGCCACCAGGGTTTCCTACCCATGAACAGAGTTCTGCAAATACTATGCCTATTAGCACAGAGAAGCAGAGAGAGGCTACATAAATTAGACGATGCAGAGATTTGCCTCACTTCCCAAGATTGTATGCCTTTATGTAAAGCTTACATTTAGAATGAGTTTGCACACCATTCAAGTCATGCCCTTGCACTTGACTTGTTGGTGCCTATAGTAGTTTGTTATACCGTGGGGGCTTGCATGTTGCTGTGATGCTGGAAGCTACGCCACTGGTATTCAGATACCAGCAGGGTCACCCATGGAGGACAGGTTTCAGCTGAGCTTCCAGACTAAGACAGACTAGGAAGAAGTACCCCGCAGTCTACTTCTGAAAAGCATTAGCCAGTGAAAACCTTATGAAGAGCAGCAGAACATTGTCTGATATAGTGCTGGAAGATGAGCCCCCCAGGTTGGAAGGCACTCAAAAGATGACTGGGGAAGAGCTGCCTCCTTAAAGTAGAGTTGACCTTAATGACGTGGATGGAGTAAAGCTTTCGGGACCTTCATCTGCCGATGTGGCACAAGTCAAAATGAGAAGAAACAGCCATAAACATCCATTAATAATGGGAACCTGGAATGTCCGAAGTATGAATCTAGGAAAATTGGAAATAGTCAAAAATGAAATGGAACACATAAACATCGATATCCTAGGCATTAGTGAGCAGAAATGGACTGGTATTGACCATTTTGAATCAGACAATCATATAGTCTACTATACTGGGAATGACAGCTCGAAGAGAAATGGTGTTGCATTCATCATCTAAAAGAACGTTTCAAGATCTATCCTGAAGTACAACGCTGTCAGTGATAGGATAATATCCATACGCTTACAAGGAAGACCAGTTAATATGACCGTTATTCAAATTTACGCACCAACCACTAGGGCCAAAGATGAAGAAATAGAAGATTTTTATCAGCTTCTGCAGTCTGAAATTGATTGAACATGCAATCAAGATGCATTGATAATTACTGGCAATTGGAATGGAAAAGTTGGAAACAAAGAAGGATCAATATTGGGAAATATGGCCTTGGTGATAGAAAAAATGCTGGAGACCGAATGGTAGAATTATGCAAGACCAACGACTCCTTCATTGCAAATACCTTCTTTCACCAACATAAACAGTGACTATACACATGGACCTCACCAGATGGAACACACAGAAGTCAAACTGACTACATCTGTGGAAAGAGACGATAGAAAAGCTCAATACCATCAGTCAGAACAAGGCCAGGAGCCGACTGTGGAACAGACCAACCATTGCTCATATGCAAGTTCAAGCTGAAATTGAAGAAAATCAGAGCAAGTCCACGAGAGCCAAAATATAACCTTGACTATATCCCACCTGAATTCAGAGACCATCTCAAGAATAGATTTGACGCATCGAACACTAGTGACTGAAGACCAGACGAGTTGTGGAATGACATCAAGGACATCATCCATGAAGAAAGCAAGAGGACACTGAAAAGAGGAAAGAAAGAAAAGACCAAGATGGATGTCAGAGGAGACTCTGAAACTTGCTCTTGAGTGTCGAGCAGCTAAAGCAAAAGGAAGAATTCATGAAGTAAAAGAACTGAACAGAAGATTTCAAAGGGCCTCTCAAGAAGACAAAGTAAAGTATTATAATGACATGTGCAAAGAGCTGAAGATGAAAACCAAAAGGGAAGAACACACTCAGCGTTTCTCAAGCTGAAAGAACTGAAGAAAAAATTCAAGCCTCGAGTTGCAAGAGTGAAGGATTCCATGGGGAAAATATTAAATGATGCAGGAAGCATCAAAAGAAGATGGAAGGAATACACAGAGTCATTATACCAAAAAGAATTAGTTGATATTCAACCATTTCAAGAGGTGGCATATGATCAGGAACTGATGGTACTGAAGGAAGAAGTCCAAGCTGCTCCGAAGGCATTGGCAAAAAACAAGGCTCCAGGAATTGATGGACTATCAATTGAGATGTTTCAACAAACAGATGCAGCGCTGGAGGTGCTCACTCGTTTTTGCCAAGAAATATGGAAGACAGCTTCCTGGCCAACTGATTGGAAGAGATCCATATTTATGCCTATTACCAAGAAAGGTGATCCAACTGAATGTGGAAATTATAGAACAATATCATTAATATCACATGCAAGTAAAATTTTGCTGAAGATCATTCAAAAGCGGCTGCAGCAGTGTATTGACAGGGAACTGCCAGAAATTCAGGCTGGTTTCAAAAGAGGACGTGGAACCAGGGATATCATCGCTGATGTCAGATGGATCCTGGCTGAAAGCAGAGAATACCAGAAGGATGTTTACCTGTGTTTTATTGACTATGAAAGGCATTCAACTGCGTGGATCATAACAAACTATGGATAACACTGAGAAGAATGGGAACTCCAGAGCAATGAATTGTGCTCATGAGGAACCTTTACATAGATCAAGAGGCAGTTGTTTGGACAGAACAAGGGGATACTGATTGGTTTAAAGTCAGGAAAGGTGTACGTCAGGGTTGTATTCTTTTACCATACCTGTTTAATCTGTCTGCTGAACAAATAATCCGAGAAGCTGGAGTATATGAAGAAGAACGGGACATCAGAATTGGAGGAAGACTCACTAACAACCTGCGTTATGCAGATGATACAACCTTGCTTGCTGAAAGTGAAGCACTTACTAATGAAGATCAAGGACCACAGCCTTCAGTATGGATTACACCTCAACTTAAAGAAAACAAAAATCCTCACAACTGGACCAATGAGCAACATCATGATAAATGGAGAAAAGATTGAAGTTGTCAAGGATTTCATTTTACTTGGATCCACAATCAACAGCCATGGAAGCAGCAGTCAAGAAATCAAAAGACGAATTGCATTGGGGAAATCTGCTACAAAGGACCTCTTCAAAGTGTTGAAGAGCAAAGAGGTCACCCTGAAGACTAAGGTGTGCCTGACCCAAGCCATGGTATTTTCAATCACATCATATGTATGTGAAAGCTGGACAATGAGTAAGGAAGACCGAAGAGGAGTTGACACCTTTGAATTGTGGTGTTGGCAAAGAATATTGAAATTTACCATGGACTGCCAAATGAACAAACAAATCTGTCTTAGAAGAAGTAGGGCCAGAATGCTCCTTAGAAGCAAGGACGGTGAGACTGCGTCTTACATACTTTGGATGTGTTGTCAGGAGGGATCAGTCCCTGGAGAAGGACATCACGCTTGGCAGAGTACAGGGTCAGCGGAAAAGAGGAAGACTCTCAAGGAGGTGGCTTGACACAGTGGCTGCAACAATGAGATCAAGCATAACAATGATTGAAGGGATGGCGCAGGACAGGGCAATGTTTCGTTCTGTTGTGCATAGGGTCGCTATGAGTCGGAACAGACTCAACGGCACCTAACAACAACAACAACATTGTAGGGAACACTGTACCAGCACTGAGGCTGGCCCTTGAGGCAGAGGTGATTTTTAGCACCAGATAGGTGGCCTGATCCTGCATGAATCTTCGAAAGAAAGGTAGAAACACAGGGCTGGAGGCGATCCATTTGCACGCAAGTTGAATAACTAGGTTGACCCTAGTTAACTTACACATTTAAACCATTTTAATGCAGGATGTTGTTCTCTCCCTGAAATAAGAACATACGGCCACTGTGCAGGATGAAGC
Organism: Elephas maximus indicus; assembly: GCF_024166365.1. NCBI lineage: Eukaryota > Metazoa > Chordata > Mammalia > Proboscidea > Elephantidae > Elephas > Elephas maximus. The sequence goes on from NC_064846.1 coordinate 167,625,554, forward strand.
TCACCATGGAGCTTTCCAGTCTAAGGCAGATAATAATGATACTAAGTAGCATCTAGCGATGTACAGGGCATGAGCAATGAAGACCCTTCCATGATCTGATAGAAGTATATGATTGCGCACTGTACGGAATGGACCTCTTAACGGGAAAGAACCACAGATTCTGGTCATACCTTCCCTACATCAGCAAAGTCTACCTGGTAGGTAAGGGCCTAGAGAAATCTGCTCATCATCTATGCAGGATGCACCGAATGTTCTTGAAAGTGGTCATTACTCTGACTTTCTGCCAAAAACGACAACAATTTGGAGACAACCACAACAATAAATGTCCTTATTTACCATTACATAGATGGCCTGAATAAGTTTTCTTCCACCCACGTGTATACCTGTCTTCTATATAAATTATGTGGGGCATCAGGGAAACTCCCAAGTTTTAATTAAACTTCACTCCCCAAACAAGTTTTGGTTGATTCGTTTGTTAAAGCACAGAAAGCGAGGCTTATGATTCTAATTTTTCGTTGCATAAGTTACATTTCCAAGTTTACTCTGCTCCATTGTGTTATAGAAAGTAAACCCAAATTTAGCAGGAGCTGTAAACTATATAACTGTACCCATTCGTAACCCAGGTTTTAATTGTCACAGGTGGCAGTACAAGCCAGGTTATACGGCACCCGTTGACACATCTCTTTTCTTGGTTACCTTGAAGGCTTGAGGTCTAACACTACCTTTTCTGAGGACCATAATTCCTGTTTCATAAATTTAGCCTTTTTTTTAGTTCCATTTTATCTTGGCCACAACTACGTAACTATGAGCCCAAAAAAGAAACATACCCTGGTGGCTGCCTTTTTACAAAAAGATTTAAAATACAAAAATGCTCAGGGTGGCTAAAGTAACGAATCATAGGTGCTGGCAATATTCCAAGCACATAATTGCCTGTCCATAATAATTTTTGAAAATCAGCCCATTTCTAGAGTTTGTACATATGGCTCATAAAATCTGTCACTTTTTCTATGATTCATACACTTTAGTCCAAATTTAAAGCAAACAGATGTTTATCTTTAAACGGGGTAGAAAAATATAATGCTTAAAAAACTTGGGTACATTTATTATGGTTAAAAATGGCAAACATCTGTACTTATGAAAAATATATTATGGTGCCTTGGTCCTGTGGGAAACCACAAATTCAGAGTTGACAAGTTGCAGGTATTTAAAATGTCTGGTTGTATTGCCATTCCATGTAAAATAGGGAGCTTAATCAGAATTACATTTACTCTGTCCATATGTCGCTTTCAGGCTACAAGGGCACCTTGCTTCATGATGCAGTATTTTCAGAGTGAATTCTTCAAGAAGAAAGAATCAACAAAATAGTGGGGGTTATTACTGGCTTTTATTTTTACCTTGTAGGTGTTAAATTATGTGGCTAAGCAATTTGAAAATTCCATTTAAAAGTGCCAGAACGAAACTACTTTCAGGATTCTCAATTAACTCCTGAGTCCCATATCTCAAATTTTAATATTAGTTCCAATTCAAATTGGGATGAAATTGAGTAAATGACAACTTATCTACCTGTTTCTGAAAATAAAATTAATTCTGATATAAACATTAAAGTGACCTGGAAGACCTTAAGCCTTTAATCATATTTTTTTCAGCAAGTCTTTGCATGTCATCTATTGTGGGCTAAATGTACATATGTGATCAGCTCGCTCACTGATTTCCCAAGATTCTATGAGGCTACAGTGGCAATATTGTGGCCGCTTGGACAAACAGGAAAATCCAATTGTAACATCAAGCATGTAAACCTTTTCCCCAATAAATGTTTTCTTTTAAACATCAAAATCTCAACCATTCAGGGTCTTTTCAGGACTTTTCTTCCTTTTTTTGAATGTTGAAATATTACATTTGTTAAAAGGTATTTATTACCTTGAGTTCATTGTTGCATTAAAAAAATTAATGTATTTTGAAAAGGATAACTAAGTGCGAAGGGTTTCAGTGTTGCTTCTAATTCAAGTGGCCTTGCAGTTGCAGATGCTTCCACAGGTATTCGAGTTTCAAAAATTCCTTTTATGTGTCTCCCAATTATTCAAGTTCCTGGGGAAACCAGTGGATAAATCACTGGTTCTCCGTGTCTGAGATCTAATTCAGATGTGAAACCTCATTTAAACTCACAGACTGAGGAAACCCTTGATGTCTGTTTTCGGGCTCCTGGCCAAGATAAGGGCAGTGGGATTTATCATGTCTTTTTTATGTTTAGAAACTCACCTGGCTATCTCTGCCCGCCCCGAAGAGTTTCTTTTTAGAGATGGTTTGCAACTGGCCTAACCAGTTTGCAACTGGCCTAACCAGTTTGCAACTGGCCTAACCAGTCTCCATTAGGACCAAAGAGACTTAGAAAAGCCCCATACTGAGATTGGCCAGCAAGCCAGTGACTCAGCCTGGCCCAGTGTGATCAAATAAATGGGCCCTGGAGAGTTTGGGTTGTTGGAATGCTCACTTTCTCTTTCTCTAGCTGCACCATATCCTTTGTCTTTAAATAAAAGCCTCACGTGAATATATTCTGCGGAGTCTTGGTGAGTCCTTTCAAACATCCGAACTGAGGAAAGCAATACAGAAGCTTACATGAGGTACCCTCCCGAAGGTCACACAGCTTCCAAATGGCTGTGCCTAGACTGGAATGCAGCACCTGCCTCTAGATGTCATGGCTGCTGCTTCCAATTGTGACTATCGGAGCCTTGCACGAAGACATCCGAGGGAGGGAGTGGGGTGCGCACTCTGGAACAGAAGAAACGGCACCATTATCTGTCTCACTCAGAGTTGATACATTTTTTCAATTCCCACCACATTAGATTGCTTTTGCTGTATAACAAATCACCCTGAAATTTAGCAACGTAAAACGACCACTATGTATTATTACATCTCTTTACTTAGTTAACAATTCTGCAGCTTGGTAATTGGACAAGACTCAGCTGGACAGTTCCAATGTCAGTCAAGCTCAACAGGCATCTGCAGCCAAATGCTGGCTTGGCTGGGCCTCCCAGATGCAGCGTGGTCGCAGCCGGGATGATTCTTCTCTATCCCACGTGGCCTGCCATCTTCCAGCAGTCTAGCCCTGCCTTGTGCCCATGGGGCTGGGCAGTGCTCCAAGGAAAAGAGCAAAAGCGTGGATGGCCTCTTGAGCGCTAGGCTCAGAATGGGCACGTCATCATATCCCTTGTATCCCATGGGTCAAAGCAAGGCACGAGGCCATCCCATATTCAAGGGAAGGAGAAATGAACTCAAACTCTTGATGGGAGGACCTGAAAAGTTACAGTGCAGAGGACATGGATAAAGGAAAAGATAGAGAAATGGGTTCAATTTGGTGAGCGATCCATGATATTCACAAAGGCACAATATGTACTAGTAGGAACACTGGGCTAGATGTAATCTTTTCTTTCTCTCTGGAAAACGATGAAATATTCAAAGGAAACTGTAAATCAGATCTGCTACGCAGTATTTTCATCTCAGGAGGTTGACTACAGAGTGGATCCTCCGAATGACCCAGACTTACTCCCTCTGGCCACTGATATTACAGTCAATTGAATAAACTGCAAATTCACATACCACAAGTTCAGGAAATAACCAAATGGAAAATAAAGTTTCAATATTTGAAAACTTAATTATTTTAATCACTGCATAATATAAAGCATTTTTTTCCTACAAGAGTAAATGAATTAGGTTTGATCAGATTGGGAAGACTTTTGAGGGCCATCATTACTCAAAGATGAGCAAATGCCAGCTCTCCTCCTCACCAACGACAGTCACATTGCTGTTTCTGACATGATGAGCCAGTCATGAGAATCAACTACAGAAATTAAGCCATTTGGTAACGATTTTTAAAGAATATACCATGTACCAGATAATGAAACCTAAGTAATGGCAAAATTCTAATTTGAAAGAAGATTCTTAAACTCTGAGAGTCAATTAGTTTCCCAAGCCCCGGTATACTACTTTAGAGGCCATTGTAACGCAGACTTTGGTTCCAAATGCCAGATTGACAATACATATTTATTGCTTTGCCCACTTGAGATTACTTTTGAACGAAAATAAAGAAGAACGAGGAATGGGAAATGCTATTAAGAAAGAACAGACTCCTGGTGGTGCAGTGTTTAAGAGCTATGGCTGCTAACCAAAAGGTTGGCAGTTGGAATCCACCAGCTGATCCTTGGAAACCATATGGGGCAGTTTCTCCTCTGTCCTATAGGGTCACTATGAGCCGGAATCGACTTGACTGCAATGGGTTTGGTTTTTTTGCTTTTATTAAGAAAGAACAGGAGAGAAGGCAGATCAGCAGTTGGGTGACAGCAACAGTGTTGAGTGAAGGATGAACTGATATGAAGACAGGGCCTGGAGAAGCAGGACAGGAGTGCTGTCATTCCCAAATTTTCTACTTCATGACTTACGTGGAAAAGAATATTCCTATTCCTTCCCCGCTGGAATGAACAGAGAGAATGCTTAAGGCTGGAGGCCAGTGTCCTGGGCCTCTGGCTTCCCTGAGCTCACCTGAGACATTGATTTGTCAGAATCTCTGTAACTCAGTGGCACCCAATTGGGGTGATTTTTTTCTCAATAATCAGAATTATTGGGGTAGTTCTTGGATTCATGGAAACTAGTCCCTAATGTTGAAACTTTTGTGTTACTGCACTGGGATTGTAGTGTCTCTTGAATTTGAAGTGACGAACAAAAACACCTAAATCAGGCAGGAAAATGTTCATTTCTAAGAACTAACAGTTCTTTGTTTAATGAAATATTAATTCATTTTACTATGATTAAATATTATTAATGACTTCCTTATAATTACATTACAATATAAACAAATTATAAATAAAACCCTTTAGAACAAAATTTGAAATGCATATGTTAAGTAAAGCACAATTGTAATAATTAATGTGTGAAGAAGGTAATAACAAACCAAAGTACATTTCCACACCATCTTTGTCATTGTTGTTGTGTGCCGTCAAGTCGATTCCAACTCATGGCAACCCATAGGACAGAACAGAACTTCCCCATAAGGTTTCCTAGGCTGTAATCATTACAGGAACAGATTGCCAGGTCTTTTCTCCCTCAGAGTAGATGGCGTGTTTGAACCTCTGACCTTTCAGTTAGCAGCTGAGCACTTAACCATTGTGCCACCAGGACTCCTTACACTATCTTTAAATCAAAACCAAACCCGTTGTTGTGGAGTCAATTCCGACTCATAGTGACCCTATCTTTAAACCAAAAACCAAACCTGTTGCTATCGAGTCAATTTGACTCATAGTGACCCTATAGGACAGAGTAGAACTGCCCCACAGGGTTCCCAAGGAGCGCCTGGTAGATTCGAACTGCTGATCTTTTGGTTAGTAGCTGTAGCTCTTAACCACTATGCCACCAGAGTTTCTTTGTATTCTTCTAATCCAAGGGTCAGCAAACCTGCCTCTAAAACATGGTAAATTAGATAGTAAATATTTTCAACTTTGTCGGCCATAAGGTCTCTGTCTCAATTACTGAGCTCTGCCACTGTAGCACTAAAGCAGCCATAAAAAAAAAAAGCAGCCATAGACACTATATAAACGAATACACGTGGCTGGTTCAATAAAACTTTATTTACAAAAACAGTCTGCGAGCTCCTGCAAACCCTTGTTATTCAAAGAACAGTCCTTACACTAAGAGAATCAGCATCCTCTGGGGCTGGTTAGAATGCAGAATCTCAGAACCTACATTTAAGAAGGTCCCCAGGAGACTCCTCTGCTCAGTAAAAATGGAGAAGCACTGGTCTAAATTATTCTTTGAAAGTAAAACGGTCTCTCAGTGAAACTGAGATTTTCAGCTTAGATAGACTTCAATCTCCAAGAATCAGAAAATTTAGACTGCGTATCTTCAGTATTCATTCAACATTTTTTTAAAAAGAGGTATATTACACATGAGTTCAATATAAAAAAATATAAAATAGTATATGAAATTGTTTCTTATACTATTTTACAACAAATAATATTTTTCAAGAATCAGAAAAGGAAAACAGATTAGATTCATTTAAAATTCTTTCCTCTTCTGGCATATTTTAATTTGTGCTTTGGGTGAGGGAAACATCATAGAAATAAAAGCAAACCCAATAGGGATTACATTAAAGAGCTTACAGCTTTGAGAACGCATCGAACAAAATTGTTTTCTGTCCTCGCAGAATTTTATTGAATTGGTAGAACTTTTCTTGTCATACAAATATTAAAAGAATATAAAACATCAGCTCGTACTCAGTAGAAGTCTATTTAAAAAAAAAATCCACAGCCAATATAATAGCAACTGCTTTCTAAATATATTGACTAAAGCAAAGGTAATACATTTGGATGCATCAACATATATATTTATGAATATAGTCTCAGGTCAGTAAACAGAAGTGAAATAATCTGAGGACTTAATATTTGAGAACATAAAGCACATAACTTGTTACAAAAAAAAACAAAACCAAACCCAATGCCATCGAGTCGATTCCGACTCATAGCGACCCTACAGGACAGAGTAGAACTGCCCCATAGAGTTTCCAAGGAGCGCCTGGCAGATTTGAACTGCCGACCCTTTGGTTAGCAGCCATAGCACTTTAACCTCTACGCCACCAGGGTTTCCTAATTTGGTTAAACCAAAATAATAAGAAAATTAGGAGCATGTCCCTGTAACGTGTTTATTTTCAATCTGCTTTTTAGTTAGCTGGCAGAAATTGTCTTCATAATGCATTAAAAACGGTGCTTTTAAAAAGTCTGAACAGTTATCCTTGAGAACATCTAATAACCAAAAGCAAAATGCATCCCTTTGTCAAGCTTAAAAAATGCCTTGTGATGTTGAAAAGCCCACATATAAGGGCAGAAGCTACACTTTGAACAAAGAATTGGGTGAAGAACAAATTATCACATGCTATTTTACTGGTCTTGGGCAGCCTTCAGCGATTTGATTAATTTTAGTCATAATCTGCTGACAATTAATAAAGGGCATTTTGTGGAATGTGTGCTGGCAAATGAAATGTTATGACTAAAATCTGTTCCTTGGGAAAAGGTTACACAACTTGAAGTACACAGTATCAAGCTGAAGGGATGGGGTTAGCAAAAGTGGGGCTCACATCCAGCCTCAATAATGAAAAGAGAGTTCTTGGTTCCCTTGTCTTGTCTATGCAGAGAAATGGAGAGAGGGTTTTGCCAGTGCAAATTTGAAGAGGGAACAAAGTATGGAGCTCTAACTTCGAAGGCATGACACACAGACTCTTTTGCCTTCCATCTATTTGTTTGCTCAACCCACCCAACTGTCCCCATGCACCTATTATTTTTATCCTCTCAAAAGATGAGATGGTGTAAGCTATACCGGAATTCCAGCCAGGGCATCCCTCCTCTTCCTTGTACCAACTGGTTTTCCCCCAGAAACCCAACCTTGTTCTAAAAAGAACTTAACTCATATTTATAGAGAAGGGATTTAAGCAAGCCCCACTCAACACTTTGGGACTCCAGTGGCCCTTGTTACCAAAAGAGCCTTAGCCTGGCTTCCACTTAGTTCCAGAGACTCAGTTCCCCCACCCCAGACCCCAAAGCAGAGCCAGGTGACTTCTCTCCTTGAGCATATTCCTCAAAACTAGCCCCTTTGGACATCTAAGTCAATTGGCAAAATAAATTCTATTAAGAAAACATTCTGCATCCCACTTTGAAGGGTGGCGTCTGGGGTCTTCAATGCTAACAAGCAGCCATCTAAGATGCATCAATTGGTCTCAACCCACCTGGATCAAAGGAGAATGAAGAACACCAAGGTCACAAGATAATTATGAGCCCAAGAGACAGAAAGGGCCACATGAACTAGAGACTTACATCATCCTGAGACCAGAAGAACTAGATGGTGCCCGGCCATAACCGATGACTGCCCTGACAGGGAGCACAACAGAGAACCCCTGAGGGAGCAGGAGAACAGTGGGATGCAGACCCCAAATTCTCATAAAAAGACCAGACTTAATGGTCTGACTGAGACTAGAAGAATCCCAGCAGTCATGGTCCCCAAACCTTCTGTTGGTCCAGGATAGGAACCATTCCCGAAGACAACTCATCAGACATGGAATGGGCTGGACAATGGGTAGGAGAGAGATGCTGATGAAGAGTGAGCTACTTGTATCAGGTGGACACTTGAGAAGGTGTTGGCATCTCCTGTCTGGAGGGGAGATGGGAGGGTAGAGAGGGTTAGAAACGGGCAAAATGGTCACGAAAGGAGAGACTGGAAGGAGGGAGCGGGCTGACCCAGGAGGAGAGTAAATGGGAGTATGTAGTAAGGTGTATATAAGTTTATATGTGAGAGACTGGCTTGATTTGTAAACAATAAAATTACTTTTTAAAAAAGTAGCCCCTTTGTAGAGGTAATTAAGACCATGATGCAAAGTGAAAGGAGTGAGAAAACAAAATGGTTGGCCTGGCTGTGAAGTGGTCAAAGAGTAGACTCCAGTAAAGAACAGGCCCTTCCGTCCGAGCCTGGCTCCCCAGTGTCACTGGCTGGCCGCCCCATGCTTTGTAAGGGGACTCTTCTCTACTGCAGAACTCATCTTAGTAATCAGCCTGGTATTCACATGCCTCTGGAGGCCAATGCTTTGCAGGGTTGTGAAGAGTCCCAAACCTTGTCAGCTCCCTGGTTCCCTCTGTCCATTGGACACCTTCCCTAACCCATTACCTTTGGTTGTCAATGACTGAGTCTGATGGTTTGATCAGACTTATCTGACATAGTTGGCCAGCGTAGCAATTATATTTGCTTCCAGAGCTCAAGGCTACTTTTGCTTCCACTAAATGGCCCCACCCAATTCAAGATGGAAGGCAACTTCCCCTAGGTTGGCCCGCCTTGGTACCATTAACTAGGCCTCTGCAGGTAAAATATTGACTGTGACCCACAGTGAGAAATAAATATCTCATAAGCAACCCACTTCACACACTTATACCGTATTTCATCAAATCTTAGACGCCAATGATTATGAGACCTACCCTGATACTAGAAGAAATTTTAAAATGTGAAAAAATGTGTAACTTAGTCTTAATGAAATATGAAAACGTTTCATGAATCAATGTTTACTTGACTATATATATAAGGCGCTTGAAAATTTTCAATCCTATTCTAATTCATTATTAAACAATGCTGATTTTGATCAGCTAAATTGATCAACTCACCTACTACATAAAAAAAATAGTGTGGTGCAAATTGTTAATGTGCTTGTCTGCTAACTGAAAGGTTAGAGGTTCAAGTCTACCCAGAGGTACCTCAGAACAAAGGCCTGGCAATCTACTTGAAAAACCAGCAATTGAAAACCCTATGGAGCACAGTTCTACTCTGACACACATGGGGTCAACATGAATCAGAACTGACTCGACGGTAACTGGTGTGCTCTGTGTATATACCTAGTCCTAACCTGTAATTGGAAAATATGTTGATGTAGATCACTCATGGGCTTACAGTCTCGTGTGGGCTTCTGATAAACCCCCAACTCAAACTACAGCCCACGAGAGCCTGAATGACCTGACTCCTGTACCCTCCCCCAAACTTGCCAACCACCCTCCTGCTTGTCCATGAGGCTCCTACCACACTGCTCTTCTTGCTGTCCCTCGCATACACCAAGCACACCGCCTACCTCAAGGGAACCTAGCTCTGAAACACTCTTCCTTGGTTACCCTTAGAGCCCCAGTCCCCCGCCCCCCTTCATATGTCAGCTCTGAGTTCCGCTCCCCATTCCCCTAGTACCCTTTAGTTACTTTATATCGTATCACCACATTCTGTTGTTGGAAGATAATTCAGGTGTTTCTGCGTGTGTTCTGAGCCAATGGCACTGGTAACTTTGTCCAAGGATGTTTGAATAGCAAACAACCTTGGAAGCTAGAGATAGTATAGCCCTGGGTAAGAGATGTGTTTCCTGACCAGGACAGTATAGGAGACATTGGAGGACAGGAAAGTCTCTCTCTCCCACCTGGAGAAGATATGCTTACATTCCAGGCTAATAAAGATAAGTCTCTCTCTGGAGGGGAGGAAGGGCATGTTTGCCAGCAGTTTGCTTATAAGATTGGGAGCCTCCTAGGGTCAGCACTCCCCAGGTGTGAGACAAAGTCACTGTATGTTTAGCATCCACCTGGATGGGCCCTCCTCCACATTGCCCACTTGAACATGGGGGGCAAAGTGAACTGATGTGAGCTGTGCTGTGAGTAATAATCCTCCTGGATCCATGTGAGCTCATTGTTCCCTTACTGATTGAATTTACACAAGTGTGGCTGGTCAGCATAAGCTTAGGGATAGCTCGTTGCTTGTTTACAGCACTAATCACACCTATACTTATTTGATTGTCTGGTTCTTCTCGGACTCCCCCAACTAGGTCGTAAGTCTCATGAGGGCAGAGATTAGTTTATAATAAAATCATAATTAACATAAATTTATGCTTCTATTACCTTTATAATTTTTAAATTGCACAATTCACTTCTTTATGCAGATATCTACCTACATGGCCATCTTATGATAGTGGGTAAAAGGTCTCATTTTATAAAATGTATGCCCTCCAGTATAAATGCTGCTGGACACATTTGTTCTCTCAAGCAAAGACTCCATATATTTAACCGGAATTCTTGGTGAATATACATAGCTTGGCCATGGTTTGGGAATATTTTCCATTTAAAAAATTGATTCGGTTGCCTTAGAAAGTATACTGAGAGAAGTGAATCTTCATTTGATAACTGAGTGCCTTGCTTCACCTCAGGGTCAATGTCATGAATATTAAACATGATTACATTGTACAGAAAGAGATTTGCTGTCAGTACTTTGTCTGGAAATTAACATTTTTAATAATCTCCTAACAGCGATTTTTTTTGTCCTAAAGTTTTTGCTATTCTTTCCAGTTGGTTGAATGGGGTAAGTTTCTGTTTTATTCATCTTCTGGTTAGTCAAGGTTTTACAGTGCCTCTTTAAAAAGCTTCCTAAATTAAATAAACAACATAGCCACATGCTAACTCATGCCATTTAGAAAGCATACTGTCCATTATTATCTCTCCTTGTAGAACATTGGTGAGATTAATTCCTAACTGCTCGGCGGATGACGCTGGCTACCTGAGTCCTGGTTTAATTTTAAAAAGCAATGTCTCTTTCTTAATGGACCATTTTGCATTTATATCATCTCAAGGAAAGATAAGAATAAAGTCAGAAGAAGTTTTCCTGAAGGAAGGAGCAGCTATTTGGTCCTGAATTTTACTACAAGCATTTGCTGGGAAAGCAAATTGCCAAGTCTTTCTTCCGCTTCCGCAGAGCAGCTGGATGGGTTTGAACTTCCAGCGTTTCGGTTAGCAGCTGTGATGGTTAATGTTATGTGTCAGCTTGGCTAAGCTATGATTCTCAGTGGTTTGGTAGACACTATGTAATCACCTTCCATTTTCTGATCTGATGTGAGCAGCCAATCAGCTGGAAGGGGAGCTTCCTTGGGGGTGTGGCCTGTCTCCAGTATATAAATGAATATTCTGGCAAAGCTCTCTCTCTCTCCCTCCCCCCACCCCGTGCTCTTGTCCTCTACAGTTCTTGGGACATTCTTGGGATGTAAGCCAGCAGAGGCCTCCAGCCTGTCACCTGACCTGTAGATTTTAGATTCGCCAATTACTGTAACCTCGTGAGTTAACAGAGGCCTCCAGCCTGTGCCTGACCTATACATTTGGGGTTCGTCAGCCCCTGCAACATGGGCCAGCAGAGATCGTCAGCCTGTCGTCTGACCCACGGATTTGGGTCTTGCCAGCCCTCACAATTGTGTGAGCCATTTCTTCAAAACTGCAGGAGCCATTTCCTTGAAGTAAACCTTTCTCCGTATCTACATACATGTCACTGGTTTTGCGCCTCTAGAGAACCTAGGCTAAGACAGCAGCTGAGTGCTTAACCAGTTGTTGTACCGCCAGGGCTCCTTCCATAAAGGTTACAGCCAAGAACACCCTATGAGGCAGTTCTACTCTGTTACATGGGGCCACTATGAGTCAGAATGGACTCGACGGCACCCAAGAACAAGGACATGGGCTGTGGGGCACTTTGCATTCAGGGAGGGCACAGACCAAAGACCACTAAGGACATATCTGCATAGTCACTGCCGTGTGGTGGAGGCGAGTCTGCAACTGGAAAACTCAGCTTGGGTAGTTAGGAACTTGGAGTTCCAGTTCTCAATGGGCCCCCCTGCCTGGTTGCGTGGCCTTGAAGAAGTCCCTGTCCTCTTTTTGCCTCATTTCCCTCATTTGTAAAATAAGAAGAGTACCTGACCATGTGAATTAACTCATCAATCATTTTAAATGGCAAAGATAAAAGTGCTTTGGACTCACAAGCCATTTTATAGGATGTAAACAGCTATCTCCCGAATACCCCATATGTGCTGAGTCTATTAAGCTAAAAAAACACCCATGGTTTCCCAGCATATTATACTAAGTGCTTTATAAATTCCAGAGGCAACTGCTGATAAAGGTGCCATAAACACTGTTTACAGCGACAGCCGTGCACAGAGTGGCAAAATAACATTATGTGGCAGCCTTTCAGAAACGGGATTATTGCTGAAATAATCCTTAGATCCTAAACATGCAGGAAAAGAAATCCACCACGGCCAAACTTCTAGAACTTCGGATCATCTTCCATTGACATTTGAATGGAAGATAACTACCAAAAGCGTTGCCAGTCGATTTTCATTGTCCAGTGATAAAAATGGGTGCGAGAGAGCCAAGGAGCATACTGGAAACACAGACAATAGAAGCAGTTGGGTTTTGCATTTCACCTACGTCTGGAGACTCAATGCAATTGTACAGGAGGGATCTCGTTGCTTCTTGCCCAGCCCGAAGGAAATTTAAGGAAGTTGAAGGTTTGACAATGGGCTCCCCATTCCCAAGCCTATGCTCTTTCCACTAAATCTGGGGCCAGCCCACCCCAAGCATTATTTCACTGTAGCATCCAGGCAAGAAAGTCTCCTGCAATCCCACATGGGACAGCCGCAGCCTGCAGAGAGAAACCAATCCTCCCAGAAGGGGGTGGCCAGCTCCATAAGGTGGTGGTCTTCACCTTTTGCTGCACATCAGAGTCCTCTAGGGACCTTTTAAATATACTGGTGTCCAGGCCCCAAAATTACAACAGATTCCTTGGGGGTGGGCCCCTGGTATCATTATTATTTTTAAAACTCTGCAGACCATTCCAATGTGCAATTGCATTTGAAAACCTGTGCTATAAAGCATCCCGAAAAATATTACCTACAAGAATGACCCACCACCCATCTGTCAGTTTTTCGTATTGTAATGGCTTGCATGTTGCTGTGATGTTGGAAGCTAAGCCACCAGTATATCAAATACCAGCAAGGTCACCCATGGTGGACAGCTTTCAGCTGAGCTTCCAGATTAAGACTAGGAAGACAGGCCTGGAGACCTACTTCTGATAATCAGCCAGTGAAAACCCTATGAATCACAACAGAAAACTGCCCAACCCACTTGCTTAGGACATGTCATAAGGAAGGATCTGTCACGGGAGGAGGACATCACGTTTGGTTAAGTAGAGGGCCAGCAAGGGCAAGAGAGAGCCTTGATGAGACAGATTGATACAACAGCTGAAACGATGGGCTCAAACATGCTGGTGATGGTGAGGATGGCACAAGACTGGGCAATGGTGGATTTGTTGTACACAGGGTAGTCATGAGTCGGAGTCGACTTGATGGCAGCTACCACCACCACCAACAGAAAGGACAGGGCAAGCCATCTCTTTTAAATTGTTGCATTATTAACCTTGACCAGGGTCAGCAAACTTTGTAAAGGTGAGACAGTAAATATTTTAGGATTTGTGGGCCACAGGGTTTGTCACAACAACTCAACTCTGCCATTGTAGGGCCAAGCAGCCATTGACAATACCTAAACAAGGAGGCAGGGGACCAGATTTGGCCCACAATCCCTAGTTTGCGGATCCTTGGCCTAGACTATGTGGAATTATTTACCCGTACAACTGTACTAATATATTATGTACAGTATAAAAGGGGAAAAACATTAAAAATCTTAAATGGATGAAATAAACATATCCTTAACAACATGTTTTATTATTTAGAGTACAGAATTTGCTCCTGGGAAACCATTTCTACCAATATATTTTTACGGAGAGCAATTTGTTTTAATATGCTCAGTTAACTTTGAAAATCTTGGTTTCATATTCTATAATATAGCAACCTGAAGGTCTAGCACCAAGGTCATGGCAAAGCTTGGACCAGTGCCTCCCAGACTAAAAGAAATGTTTGACAGATATGTTGACCTAAATGTTGACTGGCTACATTTTCCAACCCAAGAATCCCAGTTTTCAACCCTCGTCCAACAACCAAGCCATAATTTCCGTTGAACCTCTGACAGAAAATGCCCACCTTCCCCGGCAACAATCAGTTGTCCCGGAAACAAACTGGAATGTGTTACTTTCTCATATTTTTAATACATGAATTTAGAGCCTGCTGAAACCGTAAATCTGGAAGACTTTTAAACAGGTTCTAATAGCAAGGACTCTCAACACGTAGCTATAAGAGATTTGACAGGTACCACCCATCATTTTCAGCAACAGAATACATAACAATGGAAACACTGGCAAACGTCCATTTTCAAAATGGTCCAGAATTTTGAAACATGTTTCTCTTGAAAAGCAGTTAATTGTTGATCATTTAAAATGTTACACTGAAATAACAGATAAAACATGTCTATTGTTTCAAAATTATCTGCTAGATAGCATAGTACTAGCACGTGCTTGTCTTATCAGAGAATTGTTGTAAAATAAAAGGTACCATCTGTAATTTCAAGAACTCTTTTTTTGAAGAAGAATTTTGTCATGATATAGTCAATAAGCCTCTGCATAAATCATAAGATTTCCATTTATATGCCCCATTTCATTACAAAGTACAATAAAGATTCTACTATTTGAAAAGTATGTTTTAATTAAGCTAAGCACAATACTGACATCCTACAGGATGTGAATAACAACACTTTGCAGAATACTGAGAGCAAATAATAATTTTAAAAAAGAGTGAGAATATTATTGACAGCCCCTCCAAGTTATAAAAATGCTCACTTCCTTCAGGATACATGACCAAATGTGACATGTGAACATATGACACAGAAACGAAATGAGCATTCCAACATTAATCTGTATATTATATGTTAACCTGACTATACTAGGAAACCCTGGTGCCATAGTGGTTAAGTGCAACGGCTACTAAGTAAAAGGTCAGTAGTTCAAATCCACCAGGCGCTCCTTGGAAACTCTATGGGGCAGTTCTACACTGTTCTAAAGGGTCGACTATGAGTCGGAATCAACTCGACAGCAATGGGTTTGGTTTTTTGACTATACTAGGCCCAAAATGGAATCACTTATGCTAAGCCCCACGTCAGCAAATTGAAGCCAAACTAAGTTTATTTCTTGTAAATACCTAATTTTTACAGGAGCCTTTTTTTTTAGCCTTTTTTTTTTTTTTAAACCTAAGTCAATCAACTGACCCTCCAGGAAATGGAACCCTAAGGTAACCAATTAAAACTTGCCTACTCAGTTTAATCTCAGTTTAATCTAGCTCAAAATTTTCCTTTTATCCCAAGTAAGGAAAGAAAATGGCCTCCAGCCAATCTGAAATTTGCCCAGTACAGTGTCCTTGTCCCTCTGTGTCTGTGTACTGCTGCCGTTTGGAACATTTATCTAAATTCCAGACCAGACGTTCCCTGAACCATGACATGAACAATAAAGCTTATGAGTTCTTACAGAAATCTAATATTGTGGAAATTTAGAGAAGTTTCATTTTTGTTCCTTTTTTTTTTTTTTTTAAGATAAAAAGCCCCACACTGGATCAACTCAGCTTTGGAGTCCATTGTTCTAGAAGGTTCTGCAGGGCATAGGAGGGCCTATTGTGCCAATGCTCTTATTTCTTAGGCCATGACAGACATTGCTAATCGATCAGAAGTCTTCTCAACCTCTAAGGCAACCACTACCAATCAGTCAGGGTCAGGCCTGTGAGATGAAATCCATTTCTCATTTTTGCCTCTGCTTTGACTAGGCATGGTTTATGCTTTGGGAAAATTTACATCAATATTCGGTAAGCCAACGAACAAACAGAATCATTGCATTCTCATCCCAAACAACTCAGAATTTCCTGAAAAGACAGTCAAAAGATACAAAAAAAAATAATAATAACTTTCAAGTTGTCTGTCATTTCTCCTAACTTTCTGGACACTTTTCCCTATATTCTTAGTACAACAAAACAGAATAAAGGAAATATGCTTCTTAATAGCGACAAGACAGCAAATCTGTCTTTGCCATTTACTTGAAATCCGATTTATGCAGTCATCAAGGATCTTAAAATTTAAATGGCTTCCATATTCAGGTCTTAAAATGGCAATAGGAAGTTCATTAATTCAGAACTAAACATTCTTCATTGAATATAAATTTTAACGATTTTAGTAACATTAAAAAATGCTAAGCTGTGCACACCATTTGCAATGATGATCACTGTGACTATAAAAGATTTTACTTCTAAACCAGACAGTGTGATCAGTGCAGTCAAGGGGCTACTGCCTGGCTTGAAACCAACCTTTCTAATATAAAAGAGGAGAATGCCACCGAAAGGAGAGAAGAGTCTTAGGGGACTTTTTGTAATGCTAAAAACAAGCACAGCACGAAGTGGTTAGCAAACAATTTACCGGAAGACTCTTGTGAAGGAGTAATCTCAGAAGTGAATCTCAAATCTCGAGAAGAAAAGAGAAATGTGAAAAGCATAAACAAAACTCAGTGTGCTTGCTAACAAATAAATACTATAATGAAGTTTTCAGTTGAGTTTAATAAAAGCCATTATGGTTGCATCATCTTCTGACTCACAATGGTTGAGAAGATTTTTAATTTCATATTTCAATTCAGAATTTAGATCATGCAATTAGCATCTGAGGTGGTGTTCTTTAAAAACTCTTGAAATGAACACAAATTTTAACAATTCGCCCAGTCTACCAAAGCTAACAGATGTCATTTGAGATCTGACAACACGACCTTTGCCTCACTTCAGGAACAACTGACAGACATGCGGGGCTGGATTATTTTTTGTGGCCAAGGATGTTTTACAGCGTACTTGGCCTCCACCCACTAGACGTCAGTAGCACCCCTCCCCCAGTTGTGACAACCAAAAGTCTTTGGGCATTGCCATATGTCCCCTGGGGACAAAATATGGCCCCAGGGCCTCCACAGGCACAAATCTTCTTTGGCCAGATCTTATACCAGCATCCAGTGCACAGGACAACATTTTGTGGGCTGGTGTCTAGTTCTCATTCCCACCTTTCCATCAGAATTGGACCATTTGCCTTGCTCGGACCTTTGGTAAGGACCCCTGATGGCGCAGTGGTTAAGTACTCATCTGCTAACCGAAAGGTTGGCGGTTCGAATCCCACCAGCCGCTCTGCAGGAAAAGACGTGGCAGCTTGCTCCTGTAAAGATTTACAGCCTTGAAAACCCTGTCAGGCAGTTCTGCTCTGTCCTAGAGGGTCACTATGAGTTGGAATCCACTCGACAGCAATGGGGTTTGTTTTTTTTGGCTTGGTCTTTGGTAAAGAGGTTATTCATCTTTCCTGCCTACTTTACCCTTGCGAATCAGCACACTTTTAATCCATGCTTAGTCCATCATATTCTCATGACCATCTGGCTGTCTAAGGCTGGTCACTTTGCTCTGTCCCCTCCCACAAACCCACCAAACCCAAGATATGAGATTATCTGAGACTATTTTATAGGGGAATACCATCTTTTAATTCATATCTGGAGACATATGGAGGTACAAGTGGCCAATGAATAATTATTACTACATGCATCTCAAGACAGAAAAATGGAGAATTAACAAAAAATACTTTTTGCTTCCCCCCCAAAAAAATCCATTTGAAATTTTTAAATGAAATGGTTTTTCCAGATTTCGCTTTGGAAAAAAAAAATGAGATTCATTTTAACGGTCTATAGCCAAATTTTCTGGCAAGCACACTCAAAACTTAATCACATGAGACATTAAATAATGTATTAGTCACTTGGCAAAAGTTAAATTTATAACTGTTAAGCCGAGAAAGCCATAATCAGAGAGACTACCGAATTTCTAAAGTATAAGTAGTAACACCATCTAATAAGTATGACATGCAAAATGTTAGCTATAGAAATCGCTGATCTATGGTATTTACTCAAATGTCTGCACATTCAAGATAAAGCTTTTTTTCTTCCTTTAAGAGAGCGCTAATTGTGGTGCATTTATGTTTCTTTAGGCAACCCAGCAGCTGTGGTTCCAAACATGAGCCTTTGAGAAATACATTTAAATGAATATTTATAAACTTTTCTGTAGCAATTATATTTAGCAACTGTAGCAGATGCCTCCACTTTCGCTGTGGTAGCTGTACCACTAATTAGTGTCCCTCTTTAATCAGGCTGTCCCCTAGTCACTTGTCTCGGAAGTGGACCCCTACCACATGCAGGAGGGAGAGACACACAGGTCTAACAGATCTATTATCAAGTTTAGAAAAAAATAAAAAAGAAGTCATAAAAACACACATAAACCATAATCACTCAATGTTCATAACCTCTGATTTTCCCAAAGCAACTAGAGGCTCATTTGAAATGGAGATTTTCATATTCTGAGCATCTCAACGGGAGATAATTTGGAGTATTGCTGGATTGCTGGATCATTTCTACGCATCCTCCACAGCCCAGGTTGCTGAGATTGGGGTGCAAAGACCCCCAGATCACCTGTACAGAATCCTCAGCCCCACTCCTGAACCTGATTTCGGAGCTTTGGGAGGAGAAGCATGGACACGTATGTTTTTGACAAGATTCCCAGGTGATTCTAAAGTCACCACTGCCCACCTCCTCCAAGAAGCACGCTTGATAACTCCAAGTTGGGTTAAACACTCATCTGCTGTATTTCCACGGTACCTTGAGTTCTCTTCTGTCACTGCCTTGACTATCTGTGCTGAAACTGACTCAGTTGTTTCCTTGACTCTGTGCTCCTTAAAAAGAGTGTCTTCTTAAAACCAAACAATAGTCCCTGGTGGCATAGTGGTTAAGTGCTACGGCTGCTAATCAAAGGTTGGCAGTTCAAATCCACCAGGTGCTCCTTGAAAACTCTATGGGGCAGTTCTACTCTGATCTATAGGGTCGCTATGAGTTGGAATCGACTCAACAGCAACGGGTTTGGTTTTGGTTCGTAAAGAATGTCTGCCTTGAGCATTGTGCTCTTTTAAGATCTATCTATATGGGATCAAACTGATAACAGCAACTTGACAGATTAGATAGGAACCTTAAGGGGCAGTGAGTTTGTGTTAATGAGGGAGGAACAACTCAGGAAACGAAGGTGAGAATGGTTGCAGAACTCAAAGAATGTAATTAATGTCACTGAATTGTAGAAATGATTGAATCTGTGTATGTTCTCCTGTATATATTCTCAACAACAACAAAAATATAATAAATTATATTTTAAAAATGTCTTAGATTTATTCATTTTTCCATGCCTAATTCATAGAAGGAGTTCTGGCGGTGTAGTGGTCAAGAGCTTGGCTGCTAACCAAAAGGTCAGCAGTTCAAATCCATCAGCTGCTCCTTGGAAACTCTACGGGACAGTTCTACTCTGTCCTATAGGGTCACTATGAGTCAATTGACTTGTTGGCAACAGGTTTAATTAATAGAAAGCATTCATTAATTATTTGTTTGAATAAGCACCTTCAGCTTTCTGATAATGAAAGTTATGTAACTTTTAATGTTTTGATTTTTTTACCCCGGATTCCAGAAATATTTGCTAAATCTGAACTCCAGAATAGCTTTAACATCAGTCATAGATACCATATTGATACAATATTTATAGAGGTTTCCATTGCTTGGTCCTGATTTCTGTTCTCTAGTTTAATATTAATATTTAATATCAACACTATAAAAATACTAACTTCAGTATAATATAAATGCTTTAATGTCTTTTGTTATATAAACCACCTTGATGGTTTATATTTAATTTGGGGGAAACTACTTTAACTCTTGAAGATCAGGGAATTTTGAAAAATTCATGGGGAATGGGTATGTCAGCTCCATTCAGAAGAAAAAACAGAAACTAAAAATAGTGGAAGGCCTAAGTCAGGAGATAGATTTATTCAATAAAAATGAATCTATCCACCTTTCAGGAAATTATAGGAAGTTGCATACAAAGATGAAAGAGATGGGGGAAAGAACTCATAAAGCCTTACTTTTTCAAATGGCAGGGTTTTTTTCCCCCCAACTTTCTGAGTATTTTACATTACCAAAAGAAAATGATCTCTGGAACCTTGGTCCTTCTGAATTCAAATTTCTTGGTAGACTTATGTAGTTTCTCTTCTCTCTTGCCTGTCTAGTGACTCAGAATAAGTCCCAACTTCTTGAAAGCTAATCTTTCCACAAGCCTTCTGGAT
Organism: Elephas maximus indicus; assembly: GCF_024166365.1. Taxonomy (NCBI): domain Eukaryota; kingdom Metazoa; phylum Chordata; class Mammalia; order Proboscidea; family Elephantidae; genus Elephas; species Elephas maximus. The sequence goes on from NC_064846.1 coordinate 167,646,001, forward strand.
TTCATCTCCTAGAGAACCACTCCCATCAATTAGTCACTCTCCTACTATGCCCTTCAGTCTCTTCCTTTCTACTCCTCCCAACATATTGGCCTAAAACATGCTCTTCTGTACTATTAAAAAGAAGCAAGCCAAACTTTGCTCATCTAGTAGTTCAGGGGTTGCCAAATGTTTTCTGTAAAAGACTAGATAGTAAATATTTTCAGCTTTGTGGGTCATACAGTCTCTGTTGCAATGACTCAACTCTTCCATAGATAATAAGTAAACAAATGAGCACAGTTTCGTTTCAGTAAAAATTTATTTATAAAAACAGGAAGTTGGCTGAATTTGGCCTGTGGGCCATGGTTTGCTGACCCTTGGTATAATCCCCTAAAGATGTTACCCCATGGCTCTTTTGCTTTATCTATATTCTTTGTTTCCCTGAATTTTCAGGTCTCAGTCTTTCCTTATGCTCTTAGGACACGTTCTACCAAATTATCTCATCCATCATCCACCTATCATGCCACCATAGAGCCTTACCTGATATCACCAAGAAGGGCTTCCTCCTTTTGTTCTCCCACTGCACCATGGGTTCGCACTGAATTATTGCTGATCGTTTCTTGGCTTAGCTATCCCACCCTGTGATAGAGACGGGGATGACGTCCGTTTGCAGAGTCCTTACCATAAGAATACACTTGGTGTCTTAAAAGTGGTAATTTGTAATTTCAGGTGATCTGTGATCAGGATGACAAAATTAAGAACTTCAAGACACTGTCTTCCAAAAAATAAAAATAAAAAGGAAACAATGCACAAAGTAAAGTCATAAGTTATCAGTGATGAGAAGATGAATTACTCATGTCAGTTTTTTGGATGAAAACAAATAAATAAATATAACCATCATATTTTAAAACTCAACGGGCAGGCTTAACAATACATCAGACAACAAAGTTGAAGACAGAATTAGGGTACTGGAAGATAAATCTGAAGAAATTATCCAGAGTGTACCACGGAGAGACAAAATATTGGTAAATACAGAAAGAAGATTAAAGTACAGAGGGTCCAGTGAGAGGATCTAACCTGTGTTTACTAAAGTGTATTGAGCAGAGGTAACATTTGAGGAAATAATATCTGAGAATATTTTATTACACTGAAAAATGACACTAGTGAATAGTTTCACAAAGTCCACACATACAAACACACACAAAAATCCTACGTAGGATAAAATTAAATGAAATGCACACTTATAAATGCATACATTCTTTTAAAAAATAGCCAGACTAAAGGAATGATTACCTTCAAAAGAATTACAGTTAGACTTAAAGCAAAGCTGACTTCTTAACAGCAACAATGTAAGTCAGAAGACAGTGGAATATTCTTAATGAGCTGAAAGATGATAATTGCCCACCTAGAATTAGGAAACTGACAAAAATGTCTTTTGAGAATAAAAGCAAAATAATGACAATTTGAGGCAAATGAAAGTAGTTTCTCATCACCAGATCCACTCTAAATGAAATTTTAAAGCATGTACATCAACCGGGGTGGGGGGAGAGAAGATGCCAGAAGACATGTCTAAGATGAATGAAAGAAAGGAAAGTAGTAAATATTTGGGTAACTCTAAACAAACACTGACTATATAAAGCAAAAATGACCTTGTCTTGTGGGATAAATTAAAATACACATTAACAATAATATTATAAAATTTATAAGCTGGGGGATGGGTAAATGGAGTTTAAATATTCTTTGTATTCCAAGGGAGGAGAATGAAAGTATTGATTAACATTAGACTTTGATGGCTAACGGTTTTCTATGGTAACCACTAAAGACTGGAAACCTGCGGAATCAGCTAACACTGAAAATGGATGGCACTGGAGCATCAGACCCTTACTTGGCCATCATTGGCAGAGGATGCACCAGATAAATGGGAGTGGGAAAAGCCTCCCCACAGCAGATATCCTCCTCCACCAAAACAAGAGGCAACAAAAGGTAGACAAATGAACACAGAATTGTTGGGACAAATACAAAGCAAAAAATAGGATGATAGATTTAAATCTATGCATATTTAATATCTATAGTTATACTGGAAACCCTGGTGGCATAGTGGCTAAGTGCTACGGCTGCTAACCAAGAGTTTAGCAGTTTGAATCCTCCAGGTGCTCCTTGGAAACTCTATGGGGCAGTTCTATTCTTTTCTATAGGGTTGCTATGAGTCGGAATCAACTCGACAGCAGTGGGTGGGTTATGGTTGTATTAAATGTAAATGGATTAAATGCTCAAGCTAAAAGACAAAAAATCAGATTAAATTTTTTAAAGTTGCAACTTTATGCGGATTTTAAGGGACACATATAAAATCTAAGGCTACAGAAAGAAAGTTAAAGGATAAATAAAACAAAAGGAAGACTAAAGAAGAACATCTACCTACCAGCAGAAATAGAGTGGAAAATTTAAACGAATCCTTGATCTCAATCCCAGCTGGGCAGATAAAGATTTCTGATTGTATTAGGGTATGCTACTACTCAAATTGAAATTAGTTACGCATTATGATCAACTCCTCAAGTTAACCTAGCTGCATTGGCTTAGGGATAATACAGCTCGATAAGCAGTCACTCCTTATTTGCTCGACACGAATGTTATTTTATGCTGGATATATTTCAAGAAAAAAATGTCAATTTCATTTTATGACAATAAAACTACTTGGAGGGCAGGTAGAAAACTGGGCTGGTGATTATTTCTGAATTGTATTTTAAAGCACCCCACCCCTTCATTTTATTGAGTGGAAAGACTATTACTAAGACCACCAAAGAGTTATGTTGAGGTTGTTCAGCTGATTAGCCTGGACGGACAGTGCTCAGAGCACAAAGGAGCAGAATCTAATCTGTGACAATCAGTTAGCTTTAATCCTGCACAAGCAGAGATGTCATTCCTGGTCCAGTCAGCAACCCATACACCAAGACTGTGGCACCTGAGCAGAGCAAATCTGGGACACCAGAACACAATGAAAGGATGCCCTGCCTGATGGCTATTCCAAGGCATCACATAAGGAGGCCAACACATCTTGTGCACCGGAAGTATATTATAGTAATTTGCTTCCCAAATAAATACTCTTGGATATCAGGCTCTAGTATCTGCACGTCCCCTTCTTTAATCCATTCACCAAATACATATTGCGCACCTGTGTCTAGGAGCTGGGTGTAAAACGATCAGCCAAGAAGATGGTTTCTATCATCATGGTGCACGCAGCCTAGTAAACATGACCAAATCAGCTTATCTTGATATACCAAATTCTCACTTCATAAACAGCTTTACTACTGTATAGTAGAAACATAAGTTAAATGCACAGGTTTCTCTTTTAAATTATTTGGTACCATTTTTTTCTGAGACAAGACAACATTAAGCCTCAAGGTATTCCAGGCCTTCTTTATTTATTTATTTAGGGTAATTTTCCATCAACGGTAGAAACTTGAACCTCTAAAGAATGACTTTTTAGGTGTGTTTCAGAAATAACTGCACATGGGCAAAGCTTCTGGGATCCAGAGGCAGCACAAAGAGGCATAACTTGGTACAGTGGCTCTAACAGAGCTTGGCTCTGAGGGCTGTAAAATCCAGCAACCACCTGTTATTGTAAATAAAGTTTTATTGGAAAACAGCCATGCTTGTTCGTTTATGTACTGTCTGTGACTGCTCTCATACTACGATGGCAGAGTTAAGTAGTTGCAACAGGGATCATATGACTCACAAAGCCTAAAATATTTCCCAACTGTCCTTTTATGGAAAAAATTTGCTCTAGAGGGAATCCAAGGAGCGACCAACTCAGCCACACATAATAGAGTTCTAGCTTCAGCACCAAACCAAAACCAAACCCACTGCTGTCGAGTCGATTCTGACTCATAGCGACCCTATAGGACAGAGTAGAACTGCCCATTAGAGTTTCCAAGGAGCGTCTGGCGGATTTGAACTGCCGACCTCTTGGTTAGCAGCCGTAGCACTTAACCACTATGCCACCAGGGTTTCCTAGCTTCAGCACACAGACAAAAAATGTTCAACCACCAGGGGGATAAAGGGCCCTTTCAGCAGTTGGAGCACACCAAGCTGGCTCCCTGATGTTGACTTCTATTAAACAAAACATTTATCTTCATAAAATTAAACCATCCTCACCTTTCTTCCTCATCAAATGCCAGTATGGCTGCTGGGCCGCCTCCACTGCTTTGGTGTTCAAGGGACAGGGTGTTGCTCTGAAGAGCGTACATTGTTCCCAGTTGTTTCTTGTCATCCACCCCCCTAAAGTGTCTGTCATGACACTCTCTGCTGGCTCATCAGGAAGCCCCAAATTACTGCCAGCATGGTTGCTCCTTCAAGGACACACTGTTCAATTCACATGTGCAGGTCCCAAGCACAGCGAAAAGGCCATATGAGAAGCTCTAAAACCCATTTCTCCAGGGCAGAGCTATACACACATAAATGAAAAGGCAGGCACCAGCTGTTCATATTCACGATCCCTTTGTGTGGTTGCAGGCACAGAAGCTGAGCATTCATTGAAAATTGTCTACCAAGCATCAAAATTCTTCAGTCATAACAATCCTGAAAGGAGAAAAACTAGCTTCCTATGACCGCAGATTGGCAGAATCTTCTAGATGCAGAATGGATTCTGTGTAAGTTCTGCAATGACCTTGGTGAGATGGTATTTATTTAACTTTCTAGAGCGAAGAGTGGATCTGTATAGAATACAAGATGATCATTAACGAGATGCAGAGAATCATGGAATGCAAAGTACCACCAGTGGGTCCTTGCATTGCCGGAGGCATGGACAAAAAAAAATGGGAATGTGCTAGGACCTCATAGCCAAAGCTCATGACGTCTTTGAAAACCAAGTGGCCATTCTAATGATAAAATATTCAATCCACTATGATCAACCCTCACTTTTGTTTCTATAGCAAAACACAGAAGCTTGAGCGCAAGCACACGCCCTCCCATTTACCTGCACTTGAAACCTGAGAGCTCTTTGGCACTCCTCATCTAACCATTCGCACTGGGATCACATTCACCTTCTGTTGCTTCTTTTCATTGGTCCTAGTTCAGACCCTCTTCTCGTCAACGTAACTATTGCAATGACTTTTTCTGTTTCCATGTTTTTACTGTTAATTTTTTTTTTTTTGAGTCACAGACTATTTCCAGTAGCCCAGAAGGCCCTCTCATGCCCCTTCTCAGTCAATAATCCCCCCAAAGGTAGCCATTATTCAAATGACTAACACAACGGGCTAGTTTGTCTGTTCTTGAACTTCATATACAGTGAAACCTGTGAAAGCTGCAACTCGACAGGACTGCCTTGTTTTTCTGGGTCTCAAAAGTTTTCTGCCTTTGACAGGGTGTAGTCTTACCAATTTTCTGTTGCTCTGTAATAGTGGAAAGTGTTTGAGTTTCCCTTCTCTGACAGGTTTCTACCTTACACAGATTTTGGCTTTCGTAGGTTTTACTGTAAATGGAATGATTCCTGTTTGACATCTTTTGCTCAACGTTTGTGGGATTCATCCAAGTTCATCATGTAGTGTTCGTGCATTCTTTTTCACTGGGGTACACTGGTACAGTGGAATATTACACAACATTGTATTTATTTATTCTACTGCTGACGGACATTAAGTTGTTTGCAGTTTGGGGCTATGATGGATAAAGCCTGTGTTATGGGTTGAACTGTGTCCCCCAAAAAGATAATGTTTCAACCCCCAGTATATGTGAATGAGAAATTATTTGGAAGAAGCATTTTGCAGACATAATTAGTTAACATGATGTCATGGATTGAATTGTGTCCCCCCAAAATAGCTGTCAACTTGGCTAGGTCATGATTCCCAGTATTGTATGATTGTCTACCATTTTGTCATCTGATGTGATTTCCCTATATGTTGTAAATCCTATCACTATGATGTAATAAGATGGATTAGTGGCAGTTATACTGATGAGATCTACAAGATTAGATGGTGTCTTAAGCCAATCTCTTTTGAGATATAAAAGAGAGAAGCAAGCAGAGAGACATAGGGACCACATACCACCAAGAAAGCAGTACCAGGGGCATGGCGTGTCCTTTGGACCTGGGGTTCCTGTGCAGCGAAGCTCCTAGTCCAGGGGAAGACTGATGAGAAGGACCTTCCTCCAGAGTTGACAGAGAGAGAAAGCCTTCCGCTGGAGATGACAATCTGAATTTGGACTTCTTGCTTACTAGACTGTGAGAAAGTACTCTTTGTCAAAGCCATCCACTTGTGGTATTTCTGTTATAGCAGCACTGTATGACCAAGACACATAAGGTCATACTGAAGTACGGTAGTCCCTAATCCAATATGATTGGTGCCCTTACAAGAATAGGAGAAGAGACACAGACACAGAGGGAGGACTCCATGTGATGATGGAGACAGAAATTGGAGTTATGTTGCCACAAACCAAGGAACACCTTGGGCTACGAGAAGCTAGAAGAAGCAAGGAAGGTTCTTCCTCTAAAGCTTTCACAGAAACAGTATGGCCCTATCAATAACCTGAATTCAGATTTCTCACCTCCAGGACTGTCAGAGAATAAATTTTTGTTGTTTTATGTCACCTGGTTTGTGGTACTTTGTCCCGGCAGCCCTAGGAAACTAATATAGCCTACAGTTTTCTGGTCTCTGACTTCTAGTTTCTGTCCCATCCATTCCTTCTTGCACAAGCTGCCAAATTAGTATCCTCACAACAAAGCTCCAATTATATGACTCCTCAGCTTATATACTACTAATAGTTTCTCATTGCCTTTCAAAATATAGTCTCCTTGGTCTACCATTCAAGAGTTTATGTCTACTGCATTGGACTAATGGTCCCAGTTTTTTTATATATAATTTTTATTGTGCTTTAAGTGAAAGTTTACAAATCAAGTCAGTCTCTCATATAAAAACTTATATATACCTTGCTACATACTCCCAATTACTCTCCCCCTAATGAGACAGCCTGCTCTCTCCCTCCACTCTCTCTTTTCGTGTCCATTTCACCAGTTTCTAACACCCTCTACCCTCTCATCTCCCCTCCAGGGAGGAGATGCCAACATAGTCTCAAGTGTCCAAGAAGCTCACTCCTCACCAGCATCCCTCTCCAACCCATTGTCCAGTCCAATCCATGTCTGAAGAGTTGGCTTCGGGAATGGTTCCTGCCCTGGGCCAACAGAAGGTCTGGGGGCCATGACCACCAGGGTGTGGTCCCAGTTTTTATCATCCATCTCTGCCCTGCATATTCTAATTCATTTAGCTAAACTAGATTGCTCACTACCACTCAAACATACCCCACTCACTTTCCCACTTGGGGGCCTTTATTTTCATGATGGCTTGGGACCTGGATGCCCCCTCCCTGATACATTCATTTATGCCTATAGAAAATAATCAACCTTTTATACTCATCTAAAAATGCCAGCTTATCCCGGAAGTCCAGAGAACATGCCCTATTTCCTTCCTATCTTTGACAGCCATTACATTTTAGATTCTGCCATTATTTACTATGGCATAGTAGTGCTGGTCACAATCCCTTATTCATAACAATTACCTGGAGAAATGAACTGAACAATGGGGTCAGCTGCTATTCTCAATCAAACTTCTGATGCTACTTGTACTATGTTCCTAAGAACATCCCTTTTTTGGGCTATTGCTATTCTACTAGACAACTAAAAATCTCACTTTGATTGCTCATTTAACCATTCAATTAGTGGGAGAATTTGACAAATCAAGAAGAAGTAAATTAGTTGGATGATGTTCAGTTTTTGGCTAATTTTAATAAAATGGGGCTTTAAAAAACATTGATTTTTGTAGGGACAAAAGGAGAAAAGAATTAACAGAAAAGGACCATTGGTTACATATACCCTGCATTCTTATAATAAATACTCATTCTTTGTTCTTGTACTAAATACTGACCACTGCCAGGCCCTGTACTAGGAGCTATGTGGGATAAATCTTGCCCTCAAGGATCTCACAGTCTATTAGAGAAAAGAAAAAAAAAGAATCGGTGGAAATACGAATTGAAGAAAATCTTGGAGGAGAAAGAAAGCACATAAAGGAAGCCTTTTGAGAAAAATAAGCATTATTCTCAGGATTTCTGATCGTACAAAGAATATCTGTAAAAATAACAGCTGTCAGCTTAGAACCCATAGTGACAAATCATTAGCTAACATCTGTTGGGTCAGGCTTTTGAGGATTTTTTGAAGCACAGAGAAAGTTTCCAAAATTAATGACCAAAGTCTCTTGCCAAAATGAGAAAGTGGAGGCACAAAGGAGGTGGGGGTTTGGGTCATAAGTTTGCATCTAGTCACCCTTGTTGTTGCTGTCGTTAGGTGCTGTCGAGTCGGTTCCTACTCATAGCGACCCTACAGGACAGAGAGGAACTGCCCCCATAGGGTGTCCAAGGAGTGGCTAGTGGATTTCAATTGCTGAGCTTTTGGTTAGCAGCCAAGCTCTTAACTACTACGCCACCAGGGCTCCCTTGAAATCCCTTAAAATTGCCATAAGATACAGTCGATCCTAGGTAGGAATTTATACACATTCATCTCAAAAGAATTATGGAGGGAGTTTAATCACTAACTCATGCGAGCATTTTGCCTCGTGGGACACGTCCACACACTTATGAAGATTACCACACCTGACTTGGGCTATAATCACTGTTGTCCTCCGGGAACAATTTTAGGATTCCCTCTGTCTCTAGGGCCACTTGCCTGTCACCTGAAGAATGAGCTTCACTTCTTTGTCAATCATGGGGAATCTTAAATGTTGCTCAAATATTCTCTTGCCACGGGCTTTGCCAACTCGCAGCAATGTTTCGAGTTTGTCTCCCTCCCTGCTTGTAGGCACAGGGTAATTGCGGGAAACACTAGGAAGCAGGATCCCTGGGATTATCTAATCTGTACCTGTCCCCCCTCCCACCCCTCCACCTACCCCATCTCTCACCAAACACAGCTGAACGTTAAGTTAAATGCACATGTAATGCCACTTCAGTGCATAAAGTCAAGGAAAAAGCTTGATAGAACAGAAATTGTTTCCTATCAATCATGCTTCCTAATTTCTAATCTTCTCTACCCATAATTTTGCAGTGGACTAGTAACTAATTGGTAAAATGGCAGAGTAGCATCTGACCTACAATGTTCATATTTTATTGATAGTCACCCATTTAATAAGGTTCTCTATGGCATATTGTTCTACAAAAGATTGTATCATGTCTTCACCATGAATAATTCATTTCCTACGACATGCATCAAGTTAAAATGCAAAATCATGCACTGGGTATCCACATTTTATATGGGATTGTACAGTGGGAATTTTCCAAGGGTGGCTTCTGCCTCAAGTGAGCCGATGAGTGATGGGAAGGAGGGCTGCCTTAAAATGGCTCTGTGGGGCAGGAATAGGCAACAGGGCTGCTGTCACTCCCTGCTAATATGGGCTTGGCAGGAATTCCACACACACCTCCGCCCCCAACACTAACTTACCGTCTAAGTATAATAGCTTGGGAAGGAAAGGAGGATGTGGGTTGTGTTATAACAGGCTCACTATAAAGCGATGGTTCTCAACTGGGGAAGATTTGGCATCAGGGGACATTTGGCAATGTCTGGAGACAGTTTGGCAAGGGGGGTGCTACTGGCATCTAGTGGGTAGAGGCCAGGGATGCTGGTAAACATCTGGTATGGACTGAAGTATATCCCCTGAAAAGATATGTTGATTCATTCTGTACCTATGAACGGACTCTGTTTGGAAATAGGGTCTTTGTAAATGTTATCAGTCAGGTTAACATGAGGTCATAGTAGAGCAGAGTGGGCCCTAGTCCATATGACTGGTATCCTTGTACAAGAGAAGAGACATAAAGAGGGAGAGAGAGGAAGGATACGATGCGATGCTACAGTGCAAGCCAAGGAATGCCTAGTACCACCAGAAGCTAGGAGAGGGGCTTGGAAAAGTATCTCTCTCAGAGTCCTCAGAAGGAACCAACACGGCCGATACCCTGGTTTGAACTTCTAGCCTCCAGAACTGTGAGGCAATGCAGTTTTGTTTTTATAAATCACCAAGTTTATGATATTTTTTATAGCAGCCCTGGGAAACAAATACAACATCCTACAATGCACAGGATAGCCCTCACAACAAAAAAAAAAACCCGGGCCCAAAAGATACTAGCGCCGATGTGGGGAAACCCTGCTCTAAGCTAATGGTGCCCCTTGCATCGTGCAGAGGCTTTTGGGTAATGAATCACATATTCCATCCTGATTTCCCAATATTTGAAATAGAAGATTAGGACGTAGTTTATTGGAGACCATATTTGGTACTGACAACTTGGTATACCGAAGTCATTACTTTCATTATTCACATGTATAAATAAAGAAATATTTCTTGTTCTGAGAACAAACCTCCTAGGTGTATGCGTGGTAAGTTTTGTCTATACTTGCTTAGGTACAAAAGATCGGGTTCATTGTTGACTGTGACACAGAAGCTTCTTGTCTCAGGAGTGCACCGTCTACCCTGAAGAGTTCTCATTTTGGACACTTCAATGTTTATAGTGCAAAAGAATGCAAAGAGCTCGCTTGTGACCTTTTACACTGCTCGCACACATAAATTTTTACCTTGACTTCAGTCTTTTTTCTCTGTAAAAATTGGTTTTCCTCTATGGTTAGCATAGTATTTTGGCTGTTTAAAGCTCTATTCTTATGAAGATTTTTTTCCCTATATCGTCACCATCATCCTACTTTATCAATTTATAAATTTCCTCTCTTTTAGTGTCCCTTTTCAACTCTTATTGTTCTTATTTACGGTTATTTCCATTAACCTAACTAATAAGGATTCATTCTGTTGTACATAGGGTTGCCACAAGTCGGATCCGACTAGCGGGCACCTAACAACAACAATGACAACTAATAAGGAAGAAGAAGATATCAGATAAAGGCCTAAATAATGTTTATCATGGATTGAATTGTGTTCCCCAAAAATATCTGTCACCTTGGCTAGGACATGATTCCCAGTATTGTGTGATTGTCCATCATTTTGTCATCTGATGTGATTTTTCCTATGCATTGTAAATCCTACCTCTATGATGTTAAGTGCTACAGCTGCTAACCAAGAGGTCAGCAGTTCCAATCCTCCAGGTGCTCCTTGGAAACTCTATGGGGCAGTTCTACTCTGCCCTATAGGGTCGCTATGAGTTGGAATCGACTGGAGAGCAGTGGGTTTTTTTTATGATGTTAATGAGGTATGATTAGAGGCAGTTGTGTTAATGAGGCAGGACTCAATCTACAAGATTAGATTGCATCTTAAATCAATCTCTTTTGAGATATAAAGAGAGAAGCAAGCAGAGGGACGGGGGAACTCAGACCACCAAGAAACAAAAGCCAGGAGAATAGTGGTGCCTTTGGACCCAGGGTCCTTGTGCTGAGAAACTCCTGGACCAGGGAAGATTAACGATGACAACCTTCCTCCGGAGCCGACACAGAGAGAAAGCCTTGCCCTTGAGTTGGCACCCTGAATTTAGACTTGTAGCCTACTAGACAGCGAGAGAATAAATTTCTCTTTGTTAAAGCCATACACTTACAGTGTTTCTGTTATAGCAGCACTAGATAACTAAGACAATGTTTATCTAAAGGGCTGCCATTTAATACACCTATGGGATATACTAAGGAGCCCTGGTGGCAGAGTGGTTAAGTGCTCGGCTACTAACCGAAAGATTGGTGGTTTGAACCCATCAGCTGTTCCACACTAGAAAGATGAGGCAGTCTGCTCCTGTAAAGATTACAGCTGTGGAAGCCCTATGTGGCAGTTCTACTCTGTCCTATAGGGTCACTGTGAGTTGGAATCAACTTGACAGCAATGGGTTTGGTTTAGTTTTTGGTATGGGATATACTAGTTAAAATGAGAGATCCATCTAATGTAACATATATATATCAAACATACTATAAGCTTATTATCATTTGCTCTATATTTTGAATTTACTATTACAATGAGCTCATTTATCTTCTAATTAAGATGGCTAATGAGAAAGCATAATAACCAACCTATGATCCTTATTTTCAATTAAATCTCAATCAGTGTCATCCTTACTGTAGTTGATGAATTTTACTCTCCTTCATCTACTTTATCTGACTTGCCTGTTATTTGTCTAAAACCAAAATTTCATTTTATTTCTCTTTTAAGGCTTGTGGAAAATGATCTTTCTTTTTTTTAAATAATTTTTATTGAGCTTTAAGTGAAAGTTTACAAATCAAGTCAGTCTCTCACATATAAGCTTATATACACCTTACTCCATACTCCCACTTACTCTCCCCCTAATGAGTCAGCCCTTCCAGTCTATCCTTTCGTGACAATTTGCCAGTTTCTAACCCTCTCTACCCTCCCATCTCCCCTCCAGACAGGAGATGCCAACACAGTCTCAAGTGTCCACCTGATACAAGCAGCTCACTCTTCATCAGCATCTCTCTCCAACCCATTGTCCAGTCCCTTCCATGTCTGATGAGTTGTCTTCGGGAATGGTTCCTGTCCTGGACCAACAGAAGGTTTGGGGACCATGACCTCTGGGATTCCTCTAGTCACAGTCAGACCATTAAGTCTGGTCTTTTTACGAGAATTTGGGGTCTGCGTTGATCTTTCACTTTTAATATACATTTTATACTCAGATTTTATCCCCTTTAAAGATTATCCTTGAGTAAACCCCTTATGTGCAAATTGAGTCACAAGATTGAAAACTCTTTACAAGAAAAGACTCCATGTTTGCAGTAATCTCACTTGTGGGACCAGCGGTAGATTCCCACCAATGCTGTTTGGGGAAGGAGTTGCCTCTCTCTCCTGTGTCCCCACTGGGGCCTCAAAGCTCCATCCCCTCCTTATCCTCCTCCTGTAGATCCCATTGGGGCTCTTTGAAAACACCTTTAACAAAAATGCATGGCCACTGCCAGGGTCTCTGGGCTTTCCACCCACCGCCTGGCACTTGGACCTAGTGCTGGGCCCTTGCACATGATATGCAAGAAAAGTCTTCTGTGATGATGGTGGCTTTGGTGAGGAAAAGAAGGCAAATATTCAAGAGACCTTTAAGAGGCCAAATCTAGAGGACTTCTTAGCCTATTGGTTATGGACAGGGAGGAAGAAAGCAGTCAAGGATCACAGAGGTTACTAACCTAGGAAAACTGATTGGTTGGAAACACCCCTACTCTGTTCACAGAATACAGAAGGGGCAGGAGGGAAAGCAAAGGAATGAACGAGATCAGTTGGAGACATGTTATGGCTGAGAGATCTGCAGGACAAGGAGGTAGAAAGAGGCAGTCACCAAGCTCAGGGCTTTCTTGTGGCCCTTAAAATCCACTCATCTGTCCCAAGTCAAAACTTGTTCCAGAGTAACCTCGATTAAGACCCTGTGGATCCAGTCTTCTCCCAGTTCCACAACTCCCCACCCCCATTCCAAGAAACTTCCTCTCCTCAGTGCTTTGTATTTTCAACTCACTCTTGAAGTTTTGTTTTTTTCTCCCAACTCTCTGACATCTGTTGGTTCAAGAACTACTTGTCAGATTACCTAGCACACACTTCAAGTCACCTTGAGTTCTTCCCTCACATCTGCTCATGATTTGAAACACCACAGAACCTACAGAATTACTGGAGCTGAAAGAAATCTGTCATTTAGTCCAAGCTGTCACTTTACAAATGGAAACAACTGAGGTCCAGAAAGGTGGCATAAAGTCCACATCACCTGACCCTGATTCCCAAACTCCCCTTCTCCAACTTTTCCCTTTCATCCGTTTGTTGACAAATTCTGTGTTCCCTTTTCTCCTGCCTCTCAGAGTCTCACTTGCCCTCCCTTAGTTGGTCAAGCTCTGGGCAGGCACGAGCTGGCAGTTGTACACCCCTTGATCAGTAAGTACCAGCACATCTGAAATTCACTCTCACAGAACACCAGCTCTTCATACTTTCATTGCCCTTCTTCTTATTGTCATTTACATTGAAGTCAACCCCACATTAAATCTTCTTTACCACCTCAGTGCTTAGGTAAGGGAAACCATACACTTTGGCTCTGCATGAACTGGACTCCAAGATCTGAACCCAGCCTGGCTTTGAGATACATCTCCAATAATGTCCTCTTCTACCACCCTCCCCTGAACCATTCTACCCACTAGTCCCTACACATCTTCATTTCCTCCCTCTCTCCTTTATGTGTTTGTTGTCACATGATTTCCTTGACTTGAATACTATGAGCTTTCATTTTTTATTTTACCTTTAAACACTTTAGCCATTGTTCCAGGTCTATCTGAAGTATTACTTCCTCCTTTAAGAAACCTTTCCCTTGCTTTGGTTGTAGAGTTTAATAACTGGCTTGTCAAATCCACTTACTCTTGATTCTCTCCCTCTCCTGGGTCCCCATAGTATTTTGTTCATATTCTTACATGTATCTATTGCCAACATGACTTGGTTTTGTGTCCTAAAAATTAGATGCTCTCATTTTCTTAAGAGAATTTTAAACCACCCTTCTCCTGGTTGTTAGACAAAGCATGTAAATTAATCGACATCTTAGAGTTTCTGTCCTTAGATTTTGGCCAGCAACAATGATGTTGAACCCTCTACGCCTGATATTTATCAAAAGCCCCCACGATGAAAGATGTTGCTTTTGAGGACTTCCTAAAAGACCTGCATGTAAGACATCTATTCTTACAAATCAGAGGGGCCAGGTAAGTTGTTGCAAGCAGCCTCTTACCATCCTGCATCCTCGACAGACATTGTTAATCAATCACAGAACTTTTTCCTTTGAAGCCTGGATTCAGCCACAAAACTTCCACCATAGTTATTATGGCAGCCACTTTATGAGTTATGAATTGACTCAATGGCAACAACAACAAAATGAATGAATTGGAACAAATATGCAAGTTGAAACCTCCTTACCATCCTGGAGAACAATGATATAAACGCCGTTCTGGATTAAGTCTGACCATTGAGGGCCTGTGTACTCTGTTAAACAGGAAAGTTTCATGATTCTCAGAATTTTGCTTGGTTGTTGTGGCAACAGTCTACATTGAGGGGAACTGCGTGGAATGACTTAGATCACATTGTCTTTATGAGAAATCAGGTTTCTCTCAGGATTAAAAATCAAGAACAACAGTGCTTCTCAAAATGGAACAACACCTGGGTGGTTTTTATCTAATGAGCAGTGAAAAACCATAGAGTCCTCTCTCTGGCCCACCTTTAACAGGGGCATGTTCCTTCTGTGTCTAGAATCTAACGACGAGCATACTGAAGTGTTCATCTTCTCATTGGCTGCATTATCCTCCTTCCATCAAGTTCCCCTTTCCCTGGTCCCTTCAGCTATTTCTTTTTTCCAGTCTTGTCTATATTTTGGTAAGCTACTTCAAATCATCTGTGGAAGGTGTGATATTAGTAACTACATAAAAATCAATGCAGTAAATTACACAGGCCAACATATTTGGTCCCATTTCTTGTTTGTTTACTTTTTTGTAAGCAAGAAATGACTGGCTGTTGAACCACTTTATATAAATGAGGCAGAGCCCTCAGCACCAGGGTGAGCTTAACAAGTGTTCCATTGCAAATTGTTCTCTTCTCTGCGTTCCTTCTAGCTCAACACAGTGATTGTTCCCACTGTCTTCAAGGCAGCAATGGATGAGAAGGGAAGAGAAGGAAACTAATATGTGATCCTAAAATCTTTACTGCTGGTATAGGAAGAATTATATGTAGCAAATCTTACTGCCATGGAGGGGGAAAATTATAGCTTTCTGCACCCGTGAAGAGGACACAATGAAGATTTATTGAGAAATTACTGTGTTAAAGGACTGTACTAAATAGTATAAAAGTGGCTTCCTATGTTTGCTGCCCCCAAATATTCCTAGTAATCAGATCATGGAGACCTTTTCCACTTATCAACCCCATACCCCACCTCCCCTAACTCTCTCAGCAAACCCATGTTGGGGCAACTGCAGGCTGTAAGCTCCTGGAGGCTGGCCTTACTTGTCACTGGCACAGAGCACTGCGTCAACATGGTTTGAATGAAGGAGTATGTAAGTGGCTAAGGGACAGGGCCCTGCCCCCAGGAGCACCTGTTGAGAAATTTCTGGACAGGGAAGAAAGCTGGTTACAGCCTCTTCACATTTTCTGTGGACCCAGAGCTATAAATGGAGGGAGTAAGGACAGAAGAGTCATCTCGGCTCAGGGGACCAGAGGATCATGTAAGTGAGGGCATTGTCAGGCCCTCTGCAGGATTGGGCCACCAGGAGGAGACAGCATGAAAGAGAGAGGGCTGCTCACCCCTGAGTCTGACTAGCAATGAAGGTTTGCTGAAGGGCTGGAGGGAACCCGGTTTGCACAATTCGGCTTTGGAAGACATGGAAACTACCCAATCACCAGTTGTGTTGCCCTACTGAACCATCCAATCATCGCACATTCCCTAGTGGTGTTTTGAGCTGCGAGGAGCCTGAAGAAAGGCTTTTGTGTAGATGAAGATCATGTGTGGCTGCTTCATTTCACTCTAAAAGTGCAGTTGGGGTCAAGCTGCGAAGCCTGGGCGTGTTTCTCAGGAGACCTGGGGAGTACCACATGCTTGTGCTTCTGAGATTTCCTGGACCAGTCCAGTAGGCTCAGGGACTGTAGGGAGTGTGGCCAGAGCTGAGAGCCAGGGGGGAAACCTGGTTGACGTAACATAGGGGTAGGGCTGCATGGAATGCAGCTAGCTTTGCCATGAGCAGAAAGGCCTGGGGGCCTGGCCTTGTGGGAGAGCCATCATGGAGGGGGGGAACAGGAGGGGACTGGTTAGGACAGAGCACAAGTGGTAGGGCCAAAACAGGAGTGTGACTCATGAGGGAGGAGTGTGGGAGATGGAGTGCAGGAGTCCAGTTCCCTTTCTCTCCCACAATTCCTTCTCTCCCACCAGTCTCTGTTCTCACCCACAATCCTCAGATTTCTCCCACTGTCTTCTCTTGTCTTCCACAAGTTTCTGCTGTTTCCCATAATTCCCTGCTTGCTCCTACAACACTCCATTCTGTCCCACAATTTTTTGTTCTCTTTGGTAATGCTCTCACAATTCTATTTTTCCCAGAATTCTTCATTCTCGCCCATAATTTGCTATTCTCTCCCACAATTCCCTGCCCCATTCAGATTTCTGCTCTCCACCAGAATTCCTTGTCTGTCCCACAATCCTGTTCTCTCCCAGAATTCCCTGTGTCACCCACAATTCTGCTGTTGCCCACAATTGTGTTCTCCCACAATTCCCAGTGTCTTCCACAATTCCCTATCTCTCCCACCACTCTTTATTCTCTCCCACAATTCTTATTTTCATGAAATTTCATTCTCTCCCATAATTCTTCCTTTATTCACAAAACTCCCCATTCTCTTACACAATTCTGTCCTAGCCCATACTTCTCCATTCTAGAATCCACCACATTTTTTCTCTCATCAAATCCTTCATTGTCTCATAATTATTCTATCCTAAAACCGCCTGTTTTCCCCAGAACTCATTTCTCCCAGAATTCCTCATTTTCTCCAGAATTCCCTGTCTCCCCTACAATTCTGTTCTCTCCCACAATCCTGTTCTCTCCAAAAACTCCCTGTCTCCCACAATTCCTGCCCTCTCCCACAATTCTCTCTGTTCCTCCCAAAATTCCTTGTCTCTCCCATAAGTCCTTTTCCTTCCCATAATTCCTTCTCTCTCCCAGAATTCTATTCCCTCCCACAATTCCTCGTTCTTTCCCACAATTATGTCTTTAAATGTGTATTTCTTTTACCTGCCTATGAGTTTTCTGAAGTTGGAAAATACATCTTATTAAGCCACGAACCAATAAGGACAAAGATGAAGAAATTGAAGGTTTTTTTACCAACTTCTGCAGTCTGAAACCGATCAAACATGCAATCAGGATGCACTGATAATTACTGGTGATTGGAATGCAAAAGTTGGAAACAAAGAAGAAGGATCAGTAGTTGGAAAATATGGCCTTGGTGATAGAAACGATGCCAGAGATTGCATGATTGAATTTTGCAAGACCAACAATTTCTTCATTGCAAATACCCTTTTTTTTGACCAACATAAACGGCGACTATACACATGGACCTCGCCAGATGGAATACACAGGAATCAGATTGACTCCACTCGTGGAAAGACATGATGGAAAAGCTCAATATCATCAGTCAGAACAAGGCCAGGGGCTGATTGTGGATCAGACCATCAATTACTCATACGCGAGTTCGAGTTGAAACTAAAGAAAATTAGAACAAGTCCACAAGAGCCAAAGTATGACCTTGAGTATATCCCACGTTAATTTAGACAGCATCTAAAGAATAGATTTGAGGCATTGAACACTAATGAGCAAAGACCAGACGAGTTGCGGAATGACATCAAGGATACCGTACATGAAGAAAGCAAGAGGTCACTAAAAAGACAGGAAAGAAAGAAAAGACCTAAATGGATGTCAGAAGAGACTCTGAAACTTGCTCTTGAAGGTCGAGCAGCTAAAGCAAAAGGAAAAAATGACAAAGTAAAAGAGCTGAACAGAAGATTTTAAAGGGTGACTCGAGAAGACAAACTATTATGATGACATATGCAAAGACCTGGAGATAGGAAACCAAAAGGGAAGAACATGCTCACTGTTTCTCAAGTTGAAAGGACTGAAGAAAAAATTCAAGCCTCGAGTTGCAAAACTGAAGGATTTTACAGGAAAATTAAACGATGCAGGAAGCATCAAAAGAAGGAGGAAGGAAACACAGAATCACTATACCAAAAAGAATTGGTCGACATTCAACCATTTCAGCAGGTAGCATATGATCAGGAACCAACGGCACTGAAGGAAGAAATCCAAGCTGCACTGAAGGAAATGGCAAAAAAAAAAAAAAAAAAAAACAAGACTCCAGTAATTGATGGAATACCAGTTGAGATGTTTCAACAAACAGATGCAGCACTGGAAGTGTTCATTCATCTATGCCAAGAAATTTGGAAGACAGCTACCTGGCCAACCAACTGGAAGAGATCCATATTTATGCCTATTCCCAAAAAAGGCGATCCAACTGAATGTGAAAATTATCGAACAATATCATTAATATCACAGGCAAGCAAAATTTGGCTGAAGATCATTCAAAAGCAGCTGCAACAGTGTATCAACAGGGAACTGCCAGAAATTCAAGCTGGATTTAGAAAAGGATGTGGAACCAGGGATATCATTGCTGATGTCAGATGGATCCTGGCTGAAAGCAGAGAATACCAGAAGGATGTTTACCTGTGTTTTATTGATTATGCAAAGGCATTTGACTGTGTGGATCATAACAAAGTATGGATAACACTGAGAAGAATGGGAATTCCAGAACACTTAATTGTGCTCATGAGGAACCTTTACATAGACCAAGAGGCAGTTGTTGGGACAGAACAAGGGGATATTGATTGGTTTAAAGTCAGGAAAGGTGTGCGTCAGGGTTGTATTCTTTCACCATACCTATTTAATCTGTATGCTGAGCAAATAATACAAGAAGCTGGACTATATGAAGAAGAACGGGGCATCAGGATTGGAGGAAGACTCATTAACAACCTGTGTTATGCAGATGGCACAACCTTGCTTGCTGAAAGTGAAGAAGACCTGAAGCACTTCTGATAAACATCGAAGACCACAGCCTTCAATATGGACTCCACCTCAACATTAAGAAAACCAGAATCTTCACAACTGGACCAATAAACAGCATCATGATAAACGAAGAAAAGACTGAGGCTGTCAAGGATTTTATTTTACTTAAAACCACCCATGATCAACACCCATGGAAGCAGCAGTCAAGAAATCAAAAGATGCATTGCATTGGGCAAATCGGCTGCAAAAGACCTCTTTAAAGTGTTGGAAAGAAAAGATGTCACCTTGAGGACTAAGGTACGCCTGACCCAAGCCATGGTATTTTCAATTGCCTCACATGCATGCGAAAGCTGGACAGTGAATAAGGAAGACCAAAGAAGAATTGATGCCTTTGAATTGTGGTGTTGGCGAAGAAAATATTGAACATACCAGGGACTGCCAAGAGAATGAACAAATCTGTCTTGGAAGAAGTACAATCAGACTGCTCCTTAAAAGCAGGGATGGTGAGATTATGTCTCACATACTTTGGACATGTTATCAGGAGGGACCAGTCCCTGAAGAAGGACATCATGCTAGGTAAAGTAGAGGGTCAGCAAAAAAGAGGAAGGCCCTCAACGAGATGGACTGACACAGTGGCTGCAACAATGGGCCCAAGCAAAGCAACAATTGTGAGGATGGTGCAGGACCAGGCAGTGTTTTGTTCTGTTGTGCACAGGGTCGCTATTAGTAAGAGCCAATTTGATGGCACCTAACAACAACATCGTCTATATCAGTGCTACTCAAAAGTCAGGTGGCCAACCTAGGCCAGTTCACACACTTACCAGGCAATGATGAGGAGAGCAGTTTGCTTGCTCCAGATAGGAAAGCAATGCATTGATTCCTTCTTCAGAAAGTCTTGCTATGAAAAAAAAGTCATGTCAACCAAATACAGTCCTCAGTGACACAGATTTACATTCTAGTACAAGCTTCTTATCTGAGCTTGGGCCAATAGCTAGGAGTTTATGGATCGGCACTTGAGCGGCACTGACCTCTATCACTTCACCTAGTTCCTGGTGTGTAAATGAGCAGTCACCAAAGCAGTAAACAAGCAGGCAGTAAAGGGGTAAAGGAATCAATACATTGCCTAGGAGTGAGGAGACACGCTCAGGTAAGGGTGCATGCCCAGGTGGAACATGAGCAGTTGCGCAGATGGCCAACCGGATGAGGGACAGGAACTCCCATGACCACCTGCTCCACTGCGCCAAGCCCCAGAAACTTGACAGCCCTTAGTCCAGTGAGGGTGACTGAGGTCCCTGTGGGTCAACCCTGTGGACTGGGGGGAGGGCAGATACTGGATTTCCCCCTCCCCTATCCTGGGTTATTATAGCGCTCTCCCATGCACCTAGGGACTTTGCAAAGGGGAGGAGCAGCTCCTTGGGAGGGAATGTTGTCAGGGATGGTTGGATCTAAACAACTCAGTAAAGTTCAACCAGCAGTGAAATAGCTGGAGAACGTGACAAGCGCTAGAAACCTGAGGTTGCAGTTCCAAAAACTGAGGCACAGCCAGCTGAAACTGATTTGTGTCTGCACTGTTGATCTTCCCTCCCCTGACTGCACCAAGGCCTGTGGACAGAGTCTCAGTCACTCCAGGCAAGTATCATAGTTGTGTCACATGGACAAATCTGAAACATCTCCATTCCTTAATGCTTTCTTCTGGTCTTTTTCTTTTGTGTCCTGCCTAAGAGTTGGAGAAGACGCATCTCCAAAATATAGACATTGTTTGTGGCTGTGACTCTTTGTGACATTCAGTGTGAAATGCTACTGCCCTGAGGCTGGCGGTAACTCATTAATGTGAGTGCCCTTCCTTCTCATGAATTCTTGCTAGGAAAGTTTTAGAAATACCAGGAGACAGAAAAGATGTGTATACCACTAACATGCAATCTTTTCTCTAAAGCAGTGGTTATCAGCCATGGACAACTGTGCTCTCTAAAGGACATTTGGCAACGTCTAGAGATATTTTTGATCGTCACAACTGGGAGGGAGTGCTACTGGCATCTGGCCGTTGGAGACCAGGGATAGTGCTAAACACCCTACAATGCACAGGACAGCCACTAAAACATACTTATCAACTTCAGATGTCAATAGGGCCTGCTATGAAGGAAGCGGTGTTAACAGCTATAAGTAATTCAACCTATATTTAGTGATTGTCCACCACGTGCCAAGCACTGTGTAAGGCATTAGACATTGCCAGCCCTCGCAACGAAGTGACAAAGATTGTTGTCCATCCACGGGCTACAATAAGGCTCCCCAAAATCCTCAGAATCTTGAAAAGAAGGAATGCTGACATTTGAGAGCGAAACTTTAAAACATATAAATAATAAATTAGCACAGAGACGCGCAAATGCTCGGGCAAAAAGTATTCAAAACCAAAGAGAAAGAGTTGGAAGGTGCAGAGAAACAGGGTCTTTTAGAAGAGATGTCAGTCATCAATGAAGGCATGAAGGTGGAGATGAACATAAGATGATGAACAAGGATAAGACCAAGAAGAGGAAGGGAAAAGGAAGGAATAACAAATGCATATAATTTAAACAATAAATATATGTTAAATACTCATTAAGTACTTTAAGAAGCCCCAGCTGCCCAAGGGTTAAATGCTCCGCTGCTAACAAAATGGCTGGCAGTTCAAACCCACCCAGTGTCTCCACGGGAGAAAGACCTGGTGTCATGGATTGGGAATTGTGTCCTCCAAAAATATCTGTCAACTTGGCTAGGTCAGGATTCTCAGTATTGTATGTGTCTACCATTTTGTCATCTGATATGATTTCCTTATGTGTTGTAAATTCTATCACTATGCTGTAATGAGATGGATTTGTTGTTGTTCTTCTTCTTAGGTGCCGTCGAGTTGGTTGCAACTCATAGCGACCCCATGCACAACAGAACAAAACACTGCCCAGTCCTGCGCCATCCTTACAATTGTTGTTATGCTTGAGCTCAATGTTGCAGCCACTGTGTCAAGCCACCTCGTTGAGGGTCTTCCTCTTTTCCGCTGACCTTGTACTCTGCCAAGCATGATGTCCTTCTCCAGGGACCCATCCCTCCTGACAACATGTCCAAAGTATGTAAGACGCAGTCTCGCCATCCTTGCTTCTAAGGAGCATTCTGGTTGTACTTCTTCTAAGACAGATTTGTTCGTTCTTTTGGCAGTCCATGGTATATTCAATATTCTTCACCAACACCACAATTCAAAGGCGTCAACTCCTCTTCGGTCTTCCTTATTCATTGTCCAGCTTTCACATGCATATGATGCGATTGAAAATACCATGGCTTGGGTCAGGCGCACCTTAGTCTTCAGGGTGACATCTTTGCTCTTCAACACTTTGAAGAGGTCCTTTGCAGAAGATTTCCCCAATGCAATGCGTCGTTTGATTTCTTGACTGCTGCTTCCATGGCTGTTGATTGTGGATCCAAGTAAAATGAAATCCTTGACAACTTTAATCTTTTCTCCGTTTATCATGATGTTGCTCATCGGTCCAGTTGTGAGGATTTTTGTTTTCTTTATGTTGAGGTGTAATCCATACTGAAAGCTGTGGTCTTTGATCTTCATTACTAAGTGCTTCAAGTCCTCTTCACTTTCAGCAAGCAAGGTTGTGCCATCTGCATAACACAGGTTGTTAATGAGTCTTCCTCCAATCCTGATGCCCTGTTCTTCTTTATATAGTCCAGCTTCTCGTATTATTTGTTGAGCATACAGATTAAATAGGTATGGTGAAAGAATACAACCCTGACACACACCTTTTCTGACTTTAACCCAATCAGTATCCCCTTGTTCTGTCCCAACAGCTGCCTCTTGGTCTATGTAAAGGTTCCTCATGAGCACAATTAAGTGTTCTGGAATTCCCATTCTTCTCAGTGTTATCCATACTTTGTTATGATCCACACAGTCAAATGCTTTTGCATAATCAATAAAACACAGGTAAACATCCTTCTGGTATTCTCTGCTTTCAGCCAGGATCCATCTGACATCAGCAATGATATCCCTGGTTCCACGTCCTCTTCTGAAACTGGCCTGAATTTCTGGCAGTTCCCTCTCGATATACTGCTACAGCCATTTTTGAATGATCTTCAGCACAATTTTGCTTGCGTGTGATATTAATGATATTGTTCTATAATTTTCACAGTCGGTTGGATCACCTTTCTTGGGAATAGGCATAAATATGGATCTCTTCCAATCAGTTGGCCAGGAAGCTGTCTTCCATATTTCTTGGCATAGACGAGTGAGCATCTCCAGTGCCGCATCTGTTTGTTGAAACATCTCAATTGATAGTCCATCAATTCCTGGAGCCTTGTTTTTTGCCAATGCCTTCAGAGCAGCTTGGACTTCTTCCTTCAGTACCATCGGTTCCTGATCGATCATACGCTACCTCTTGAAATGGTTGAATACCGGCTAATTCTTTTTGGTATAATGACTCTGTGTATTCCTTCCATCTTCTTTTGATGCTTCCTGCATCATTTAATATTTTCCCCATGGAATCCTCCATTATTGCAACTCGAGGCTTGAATTTTTTCTTCAGTTCTTTCAGCTTGAGAAATGCCGAGCATGTTCTTTCCTTTTGGTTTTCCATCTCCAGCTCTTTGCACGTCATTATAATACTAATTTTGTCTTCTCGAGACGCCCTTTGAAATCTTCTATTCAGTTCTTTTACTTCATGAATTCTTCCTTTTGCTTTAGCTGCTCGATGCGCAAGAGTAAGTTTCAGAGTCTCCTCTGACATCCACCTTGGTCTTTCCTGTCTTTTCAGTGACCTCTTGCTTTCTTCATGGATGATGTCCTTGATGTCATTCCACACCTTGTCTGGTCTTCGGTCACTAGTGTTCAATGCGTCAAATCTATTCTTGAGATGGCCTCTGAATTCAGGTCGGATATACTCAAGGTCATATTTTGGCTCTCGTGGACTTGCTCCAATTTTCTTCAGTTTCAGCTTGAACTTGCATATGAGCAATTGATAGTCTGCTCCACAGTAGGCCCCTGGCCTTATTCTGACTGGTGATATTGAGCTTTTCCATTGTCTCTTTCCACAGATGGAGTCAGTTTGATTTCTTTGTGTTCCAACTGGCGAGGTCCATGTGTATAGTCGCCATTTATGTTGGTGAAAGAAGGTATTTGGAATGAAGAGGTCGTTGGTCTTGCAAAATTCTATCATTCGATCTCCGGCATTGTTTCTATCACCAAGGCCATATTTTCCAACTACTGATCCTTCTTCTTTGTTTCCAACTTTTCCATTCCAATCGCCAGAAATTATCAATGCATCTTGATTGCATGTCCGATCAATTTTCTTCATCTTTGGCCTTAGTGGTTGGTGTGTAAACGAGATGGATTAGTGGCAGTTATATTGATGAGATCTACAAGATTAGATCCTGTCTTAAGCCAATTTCTTTTGAAATATAAAAGAGGGAAGCCAGCAGAGAGACATGGGGACCTCATACCACCAAGAAAGCAGTCCCGGGAGCAGAGCACATCCTTCGGACCTGAGGTAGCTGCACTGAGATGCTCCCAGACCAAGGGAAGACTAATGCATCACAAGGACCTTCCTTCAGAGCCGACAGAGAGAGAAAGCCTTCCCCTGGAGCTGGCACCCTGAATTTGGACTTCTAGCCTACTGGACTGTGAGAGAATAAACTTCTCTTTGTTAAAGCCATCCACTTGTGGTATTTCTGTTATAGCAGCACTAGATGGCTGAGACGCCTGGTGATCTGCTCCCGTAAAGATTACAGCCTAGAAAACCCTATGGGGCAGTTCTACTCTGTCACATGGGGTTGCCACAAGTCAAAAACAACCCGATGGCACCTAACAACAAGTGCTTTACAAAGGTCATCTAATTTGATCCTTATAAAAATCTATGAGGTTGTTACTATTATAAGAAACTGCTCTATCTTGAAGGAAGACCATGCAAGCACCGGTTGGAAAAGACGGGTCCCTTCAGATAAATGAAATACCCCTTGTCTGGATGGATGTATTGAGAACTATAAAACCTGACACAACCAAACATTCAACTCCTATCACTAACACCCCTTGTTCTGATTCCAGTCTTACCAAAGTAGCCTCTTGGTAATTTGACTTTCCCTGTAAATCTCCTGCAAGGGAACAGTGAGCAGGTCAAGGTGACATGAACTGGAAGTCTGATTATACTTTGGCTTATCATGTAGTTTGCCTAAGGGAAGGTACAACAACATCTGAGAAAGTGAACATTCTGATCTATTTGAGGACTGTATTTCTCATGGTACAGCCATACATTGACATTCCAATAGGAACCTACACGTATAAACTGCGTGTGTATGTTTACATAAATAAATGAGATATGTAAATATATACTTCAAATCTATGAACTTGACTAATAGGGGCCGATCTTGGGAAGCCAATTTATGCTCAGTATGAGAACAAAATCTGATTCCCACACTGTGCATTTCAAGACCAGTGCCTTGATTAAGGTGATCACTTAGCTTGCATACTCATTATTCACTAAACAAATACATACCAAGGAGTGGTACCAGAGCTGAGGAGTGGGGATTAAGTAGTAAATAGGGTGACAGGGTCCCGGTGCTAGTAGACTTACCCTGTACTGGGGGAGCCTCCAATCTTACCACTGCCTCCGCTGCAAATTAGATCAAAGACATCTCTGAAAAGGGAGTTCCCCATCCAGTGGGATCCCTGTGACGTATGCACGTCATGTGCTGAGTAACACCTTGGTCAAATACATTCCATCTAACTGCTACACAAACCAGTGAGAAAAACCCAGTATAACGCTAAAGCAGTGGGGTTTTTTTTTGTTTTTTGCTGCCCCCTCCCCCACAACTGTGGTTTTTATGGCCACATTTTTCTTTAAAGTATCTAATAGTCATATAATGTTTCAAGTTTTTTGATGAAGTAATTTAATTACTTAGATCCCAGCCTATTGTCTGACTTCTGTTGGGCTTAGTGTCGACGTGTCTCACATGGTGTGCATCTTTTACTGCCCTGACTATCAGTAGCTTTTCAAAAGAGCATCTTGTAGAGAGCAGTGGTCTTTACACCTTAGTTTAAGGGAACTCAGAGCTCTGGAGACACCTTTCAAGCCTACCTGGGCAAGCCAGGTGTACTCCTCAGCCCCCCCACCACGCCGCCTTGCCACAGACCAGGTTGGTAATAACTTGTTTGAAGAATAGATTCCAGGGCCTGGGGGAAAGAAGAAAGAGAGGGAGGGGATTTGCAAAGCACTGATACAGAGTGTGCAGCCCTGGTGGCACAGTGGTTAAGAGCTCAGCTGCTAACCAAAAGGTCAGCAGTTCAAATCCGCCAGCCACTCTTTGGAACTCCTATGGGGCAGTTCTACTCTCTCCTATAGGGACATTATGAGTCGGAATCGACTCGATGGCAACGGTTTTTGTTTTGGTTTGATACAGAGTTAAACTTTTTAACATCTAATCACAATCTTAGATGAGTGCACACCCAACAAACACTTCTGGACTTTTTCCAATTGTGCTTTAGTCATAAGGAAAATACATTGCTTTAAGGGCTTCTCTGTTATTCTTAATTAAAAATACCTTTAATGGAAATGAGATTTATTGACAAACACAGAAAATGCTTTATCAACTTAAGAATGGAGAAAACAAGGTTATAAAATAATCTCTATCTTTTGTAATATACAATAGGATAGTAGGTAACTGAAAGACAAAAGTAGGAATATTTAATTCATAGCACAATTAATACTAAAATGTTACATAAAATTTAAAAACTTTGCCACATGAATTTTAAAAGTGTAAATACTTTAAAATCACAACAGCTGACTTGCACTAAACTCAAGCAAGGTTACCTAATATCAATTCCGAAGTCAGTAGCCTTGGTTTATGCAATACAAGGCTGTCAATCTTAATTTATTAGGCTTACTTGTTGTACAACAGCGGCCACCCACTACAACAAGGATAATTTAAAGAAACGCAAAGAATAAATTAAATGTAGAAAGAATCCAATGTTTCTGTGGATATTAAAATGGACACTGGCACCACAAGTGAATTAGGGTATAATTCTTTCTTGCTATTTCAAAGAACAGAACAATTTGCATATTTATTCTCTGCTGCCCATGACAAGTTGAGCTTCAAATTGTTCCCCTTCTCAAGGCAATAATTTATATTGCATATCAATTGCAACACTGCAAATGGACTCCCCTGAAGCAAATCCATTTGCCAGATCTATTTCTGCTACATATTTCTTAGTATTCTTTCCCCCAGCCCTGCCTTCCACACCTCTATATGCTTATCGGAAACCCTGGTGGCGTAGTGATATGCTTATCATTGCAAGCCACTTGCTTAGTGTTCTAGTTGCAAAGTTGTGGAAGTACATATTCAAAACAGCCAAAAATAACAGACCACAGTCACTAAGCATTAACACCCCAAGAGGTGATGAAAGGAGCCCTGGTTGCGCAGTGGTTAAGAGCTACGGTTGCTAACCAAAAGGTCAGCAGTTTGAATCCACCAGCCGCTCCTTGGAAACCCTATGGAGCAGTTCTATTCTGTCCTATAGGGTCACTATGAGTCGGAATCCACTTGATAGCAACGGGTTTGGTTTGGTTTAAGTGATTAAAAGAAAAAAAAATTGAGTCACAGTGTTACAGATTGAATTGTGTCCCACAAAAAGATAAATTGAAGTCCTAACCTATGGTACCTGTAAATGGGACCTTGCTTGGAAATAGGGTCTTTGCAGATGTAATCAAGATAGGATGAAGTTATTTGAGTGGGCCTTAATCCAATGTGACTGGTGACTTTATAAAGAGAGGAGAAGAGGCACAGACACAGACACACAGGGAGAACAGCAAGTAAGGGCAGAGCCAGAGACTGCAGTGAGGTGTCTACAAGCTAAGGAACACCAAGGATTGCTGTCAACATTAGAAGCTGAGAGAAAGGTATAGAACAAATTCTCCCTCAGAGCCTTCAGAGGGAGCACGGCACTAGCAACATCCTCATTCGGAACTGTGAGAGAATACATTTCTGCTGTTGTAAGTCACCAAGTTTGTGCCTGGACAATGTTTCAAGCACTTATTATATATCAACCCCCACAACAATGCTTTTAAGCTGGTAATCATATTATTATTTTACAGATAAGCAACTGAGGTACAGAAATATTAAGGGACTTGCCTGAAGTTGTACAGCTAGCAAGTTGTGCACCGAGGGAGGTCGTAAACAATGGGGGAAAGAAATATACCACAATATAAGGTAGAAAGTGTCGTAATGTAACTGATTAGAAGGAGACACTTGATGGCTTGGTATTGTCCAGCCAGAAATATAAGCGTAAGAAACGGGAGTTTTTCAGAAATTACAAATGATAGAATGGTAAAAAATGCCATGGCCATGGTTAAGAAAACTATGAGATTTTCAGTGTGGCAGAAATACAGGATGCACAGTGGGAAAACAGTGAAAAAAAAGTGTGTCAAGGATAGAGTAGAAGGCTGGGGGGGGGGGTCCAATGGAAACAGTAGATGAAATGTGAGAAAAGCCACCCCTGACATCTGGGTGCTGGCCAGGCCCTCACAGCTGGGCATGGGTGTTCTGTTGATCTTGAACAATTTCACAGACCACCACCATCAGACAAGGCCACTCTTGGACCAAGACAGAAACAAGACTTTTATGGTTATGGCCAAATACAGACAAAACACAAACATTGTCCAAACCACAAAAATGGCCAAATATCTCTCTCCTCAGATTAATAGGAGTGACTGCTGCTTCTTAGCCTCAATTCATTTCTTCTCCCTACAGATTTATAGAAGATTTGTTAACCTCGTTTATAATCATAGAACTGCCTCCACTTCCTGAAGCATCCAATCCAGAGCAAAGTCCTGCTTCCTTGAACACTCCCACAAATCACCTATTCTGTAAGAATTCCTTCCTAGTACCCTTTTACTGAGACACCTCATGGTTCCCCATGGTGTGCATTCTCCCTCATTGCAAGGGCAATAAACCCAACTTGTTCAACTCTAGATGTGTTCCTTTTTGCCAAACTAAAGGCTATGGAGTTTTGTTCCCTAGGCAACAGGGTGCAAACAGATTTTCAGACACAGAAGTGAAATAATAAGTGTTGTCATTTAGGAAAACAACTCAGTAATGTGGTGATGAACTGAAGTTGGAAGAGGCCGGTGGTATTAAGACTGGGTAGGAAGCAACAGCTCCCAGAAGAAAGTCGGGCAGTGAGTGCCATTAAAAGGAAGCAAGAATTCAGATACATGTCCAAGGTAGAGCTAATAAGTGACTAGTGATCAAGGGAAATCATAATTTTTGATGGAAATGGAATGGCCAGCAAAGAAGAAGAAAGAGTCAAAATAGGATAAGGAAAATTCAGATAAAGCAAAGAACTAGAAACCAAAGGGGGAGAAAGATCCAAGAAGAACAAGTGAGAGGGACAAATGTACAGAGCAGTTCAAGTAGTATAAACAACTGGCCTTTGGACTTGACATCAGGAGGTCATTGTGGCCTCCCAGGGGAACTGTTCAAAAGAGAGACAGGGAGAGCAAGGGAGATAGAGTAGCACTGTGAATGTAAAGGCCTTTTTAGTTGTCTTTTAACTCAAGGGGGAATTTGGGCATACTTTTTTTTTTTTTTAACACACCAAAGTGAAACAGCCAGGGAGCTGGAAAGATTGAATATTTGGGGAAGAGAAGAGGTGAAGTCACAAGGTGGCGAAGAGGGAATCCAGTGCTAATGGAAGGGTTAGCATTGTAAGAAAGAAACTTCCTCTTTTTCCCAAAAAAGCTGTCTTAGTTATCCAGTGCTGCTATAACAGAAACACCACGAGTAGATGGCTTTAACAAACAGAAATTTGTTTTCTCACAGTTTAGGAGGCTAGAAGTGTAAATTCAGGGCACAGGCTCTAGGGGAAGGCTTTCTCTCTCTGTGGACTCTGAGGGAAGGTCCTTGTCTCTTTTCAGCATCTGTAGGCCTGGTATTCCTGGCTCCTTGGTGATCTTCATGTGGCATGGCATCTGTCTTCCCCAAAGTGTGCTGCTTCTGCAGGCTTGCTTAATCTGCTCCTTTTATATCGCGAAAGAAATTAACTCAAGGCACACTCTACACTAATACTGTCTCATTAACATAACAAAGAAAACTCATTCCCAAATGGGTTTATAACCCCAGGTATAGGGTTAGGATTTACAACACATATTTTGGGGGGACACAATTCAACACATAACACAAGCCATAACAAAATGAGGTGGCCATCTTGGTGTGTTTAGGGAAACTTTCTGCCTATTGCCTCTATTTCTCTGCAAAATATAAGATCATCTATTTGTACGTATGTGTGTAGGGGACACGGTGAACATTGGAATGGGGAGTATCAAGAAAAGATAACATTGATACAAAGCAATATACAAGTGAACACACGACTGCTACTTCCACCTTCAAATATGATGTCAAATAACCTTCAATTGATAGAACTAACTAACTGAAATAGAGGATGTGGGTTCTACACAATATTGAGGAAAATACTATGGGCTACGCTTCTCATTTTGCCTTTCCCAAAATGTCACTTATGTGAAATGTTTTACTGGTGGGAATGCAAAATGGTACAGCCGTTATGGAAAACAGTGTGGCAGTTCCTCAAAAAATTAAATACAGAATTACTGTATGACCCAGCAGTTCCACTCCTAGGTATATACCCAAGGGTCTTGAAAGCAGCAACACAAACAGAGTTGTACACCAACATTCATTGCAGCACTATTCGCAACAGCCAAAAGGTGGAAACAACCTAACTGCCCATCAACAGGTGATGGAGAAACAAAATGCAGTACATACATAATGGAATACTACCAGCCTTAAAGAGAAATGGCGTCCTGATACATGGTATGACATGGATGAACCTTGAAAACAGCATGCTGAGGGAAGTAAAACCAAAAAACCTGCCGCTGTTGAGTCGATTCTGACTCACAGCGACCCTATAGGACAGAGCAGAGCTGCCCCATAGGGTTTCCAAGCAGCAGCTGGTAGATTCAGGCTGCCGACCTTTTGGTTAGCAGCTGAGCGCTTAACCACTGTGCCACCAGGGCTCCAAGTAAAGTAAGTCAGTCACAAAAAGACCAAAAAACAAATATTGCAAGATTTCACTTACATAAAATGACAGGAGTAGGGAAATATGTAAGATCAAGGTTTATTAGCGTTTTTTACTAGGGGTAGGAGGCAGGGGGAGGAGGAGCCCTTGTTTGGGAAACACTGAGTTTCTATTTCTGGTGATGGGAAATTCAGCACCCATTAAGGGGTTCACAACATGATTAATGTAATTGATAACACTAAGTTGTACACCTGAAAAATGTTGAATTGGCAAATGTTGTGTTATATATATTCTTGTAACAATAAAAAAAAATAGCTGTTCCTCAAAGAAAAAATTAAAAGGTGGGGTGACCCCTGGCCAAATAAATGCAAGAAATGCTGAATCAGGCCATCTTCAACAGGTTTGCTTCCTGCAGTATTTATTTATCAGAATCTTTATTAGATTCACGCTCATTTTGAATCTCTGAAAGAGAGACAGACTCTGTAGCATTTACCAAGCTACCTGTCAGTGGAATATTTTTCTCTGAACACCTGTTATCATATCTTATGGAATCCTAGGGTTCCTCAGAACACAGTTTGGGAAAATCCAAGGTGGTATAATGACCTATAAGAGAGAGTTCCAGAAGTAGCTATGCAGTAAAGGCTACTAATAATTTGTGTTCATTCAAAGAGAGATTTTTTTAGAATTCATTAAATTTATGTTAAGGAAGATGTCAAGAACAAGAGTCCTAAAAACACAAAGGTTATATGTGGGTTTATGGGCCTGTGACATTATTCATTGTGCCAGGCTGGTAAATTAACGAGAGAATAAATACTAACACCACCACCTGTCTGTCAGTTTGTCCTACCGTGGCAGCTTGCATGTTGCTATGATGCTGGAAGCTATGCCATCAGTATCTCAAATACCATGGTGGACAGGTTTCAGCGGAGCTTCCAAACTAAGGCAGACTAGAAAGAAAGGCCTGGCAATCTACTTCTGAAAAGAATTAGCCAGTGAAAACGTTATGGATCACAACAGAGTATTGTCTGATATAACCCTGGAAGATCAGCCCCCTAGGCTGGGAGGCACTCAAAGTGCACCGTGGTGGCAACAATGGACTCGAGCACACCAGTGAAGATGGTGAGGGACCAGCCAACGCCTTGTTCTGTTGTACATGCGGGTCACCATGAGTTGGACCTAAGTCAAAGCTTAACAACAACAAATATTAACAGAAGAAATCCTGAAAGTCATTCTCATAGTTACACAAAGTCCAGTGTCTCTTAGGCTCCAATTACTCACTTAGGCAATTCAAATCCTGAAAACAAAATGTTTATTAGAGAAAATGACACCTTCATGAAAATGTCATTAATGAAGAGCCCCCCACTTCAGTATGTGTCATCAGTTGACCTTGTCTAAGTAAAATTTATCTCTGCACTATGAAGAGCGTGCTCATCGGTTTCATGACACAAACAAGGTTTCCGAAGATATGCCTAATTTGCCCATGAGAACAAACCGATCTCAAGGATTTGAAAAACACTCACTTAGACGTAATGGTGGAAATAATTGCAAATCATTCTTATCTTTTCATTACAGCAGGCCCACCCACTTGGTTCTCCACTTGGCCTCCTTCCTACACACTCACCAACATGCGGAACTTCGCAAGAGCAGCTTTGATGCTAGCAGAAACAAGATTTGGAAGCCTGAGGATCTTTCTGGGGGGAGGGTGGTGGGAGGAGGTTTGAAACATAAAACTTTTCTCCTGGGAAACCACAAAGCCAATAATCCTAAACAAGCTTTTAATAGACCAGCACTGTCCAATGGAACTTTCTGCAGTGATGGGAATGTCCTATATCTGCACTGTCCGGTAGAGTAGCCCCTGACCACATGGGGCTATTGAGCACGTGAAAATGTGGCGAGCGTAACTGAAGAACTAAGTTTTTAAATGTATTCAATTTTAATTAAATTTCAATGTCAATAGCCTTCTATGGCTAGTGGCTACATGTTGTACAGCACAAGTACAGACATTGACCTGCCTGGCAATTTCTGGATCTCTGTCGTGAACCTGTCCTGATGATGGGCACTCATTTGCCTTGCAGAGTCCCTGCGTGGTGCAAATTGTTAGCATGCTCAGCTACTAACCAAGAGGTTAGGGGTTTGAGTCCACCCAGAGAGAAGCACCTCAGAAGAACCAAAACACCAAACCAAATCCGTTGCCATCGAGTCAATTCCAACTC
This sequence comes from Elephas maximus indicus, assembly GCF_024166365.1. Classification (NCBI taxonomy): domain Eukaryota; kingdom Metazoa; phylum Chordata; class Mammalia; order Proboscidea; family Elephantidae; genus Elephas; species Elephas maximus. Next base: position 167,679,779 of record NC_064846.1, read on the forward strand.
ATAGTGACCCTATAGGACAGAATAGAACCGCCCTATACAGTTTTTTTTTATATATATACAGTTTCAAAGGAGCACATGGTGGATTTGAACTGCCAACCTTTTGGTTAGCAGCTGTAGCTCTTAACCACTATGCCACCATGTTTTCCTTAGAAGAAAGACCTGGTGATCTTCTTCCTAAAACTCAGCCGATGGAAACCCTGTGGAGCACAGTCGTACTCTGACACACATAGGGCCACCGTGAGTCAAAGCGGACTCCATGGCAACTGCTTTAGCTTACTCAAGCAAAGAAAAGAGTGTGTAGACAACAGGCTATCCAAGAGCAAGCTGGAGGTAGCTCTAACACAGTAAAAAGACAAGGCAGGAGAAGTCCCTTGGGCCTCTTAATTTTTGACCATCTCTATCAATAGTCCATTAAAACCTACTTCCTAGGTAATATGGTGAATATGAATCAAGCTACATTATTTGTGGATGGATAAAAGTACAGTGAGAAACTCCAGTCAAGAATATGGGCTTTGAAATCTCATTAACTCAGATTCAAATCTTGGTTCTACAAGTAACTGTGACTTTAGGAATGTTACCTAACATCTTTGAACCCCAATCTCCAAACAACTAACTAAAATAAAATAATTTACATCTCACCAGATTATAGTGGTAATTAAATGAGATAGTATCTGCAAAGCACAGTTTCTTTCAGAGAGTAAATCCCTAAATGCTACCCATTACTAATACTAAAGCTAATAAAAATAACAAAAGGCTGCTGGACTGGAAGAGGAATTTTGTAAAATAAAGATTCAACTGCCTTGGAGTCCTTAGCTTTTGGGGGATTCTCTGAGCCTTTGTATATATAGTTCCTTGATTTGGGAATGAAAATGCGAGAAGAAAGAAGGTTACATTTCACCCTAACTCTGTGTGGAACTTTCTATAGGGAATGAGAAGCTGGGTTCCCATCACTCAGACTTCCCTGCCATTTGGCATGGGTGATCCACACTGATGACTAAAAACAAAAGAGAGGTTGCTGCTGGTGTTTTGTTTGGCTTTAGTTTGTATTTTTGCTTTTTTTCTCAGTAATGTTAGGGGCTTCCCCCTCCCCCATGCCCCCTTCCCCAGTTACAGAAGAGAGAAGAGTAGGGAAATATGGGTACAAGCTGAGGCAGGGGATCTGCAGGGAGTCACATCAGAGCCCTGTATGACTACGGAAAGGAGCCAGCATCAGGGAACAGGATGGACTCATCATGGGGGATACAGTGGGCCAATGAGAAGAAGAGAACCACAGTGTCAAGCAGGACTATGGTGCCCTGGAAGTGGCCAGAGTGAAACACAGATTTGTAGCTTGTCTGCAGTCATAGGGTAGTAAGTAGGAAGGCTAGGCCCTGGGGAAGGGGAAGGCCCTAGAGAAGGATGCCAAAACAGGCATGGGAAGATTTCCCCTTCCCAGCAGCCTGGAGGTACTGCTACACTGAAGATACTGGTGGCTTAAAGGCATGACAGAATTTGCCATCCTCCCACCTGTTATGCTTCTAATAAAGTAGGTTGAGGTTTTCTATGATTAAAGGTCTTCACTGAACAGCAGGCCATGGATGTCTACGAAGAGGAGGAGGCCTGAGCTGCCTAGGAATGGTGTGGGGGTTCTTCCAGGTTCTAGGTGAGGAGTCAGAGCCAAGGGAACTGTACCCCAAATCCCCCCTTTCCCTGACATCTCCTGCCAATAAATGACCTGGGTCTCCACACTTAACCTACTTACTCTATAACGCTTACACTAGAGATATGGTCCCTTGGGCAGCTTTGAGCTCTGTTACCTTATAAACTTGATTTTATCATCTTTTTTTTTCTACCTCTTTCTTTCTTTTTATCTCCCTCTCCCTCCCTCTCTGTCTCTCCCTCCCTCTCTCTTTCTTCAGCCTTACTAAATATGTAGCACTGCGAGCAAAATCTTAGAATAGAAACCTGACTAACTAAGTGTATTTTTCACTGCAATGTTGTGTGCTGGTGTATCTGAGGTTCCAGGGTTGATAGGTGTGTGTGTATCCATGCAAAATAACAAGTCGCCACTTAGCTAGGGTGAACCACATACTGCATACTTTACATTGGCAAAAGCAGATGGCCTTCTCTCCTTGATAGAGGGCAGCACGGATGGCCAGAGGAGCACCCAGCTCACTGGGGAGTAGCAATAGCTGCACTGCTAGGAGCCAGAGGTGGCAGCCAGAGATGGCAGCAGAGTGGAGGCTGCCAGCAGCAGTGGTAGAGGAGAACACTGGGTCTACCAGGGAGAATGCTGGTCCTAACCCTTGGCACTGTTGGGAAGAGAAGGGGGTTGGAGAGAAAAGACTCAGGACTCCAAATGTCTTAGAGGAGGTGCTCAGAGACCAAGAGCATGTTCATTACCATTGCAACAGTTACAAACTCACTGACTATTGAGCAATGCAGGGAAGGGCAGATGTCTTAGGATGTATCCCTCAGAAACAGACCCTGAGGCAAACACTCCAGTGAAAGCAAATTATTTGGGAGATGATTCCAGGAAGCCCTGATAGGTAGAGTGGGGAAGGGAGACAGGGAAGGGGAAGAAGAAATAAAGGTGGCATTAATAAGCAAGTGACCACTATGGACAACTGGAACTCAGTCCTGGTGGGGACCTTTAGAAAACTGTAGGACATACCTTAAAACTGTCCCATCTGATGGGTGAGGGATCTGGGGTACGTATCCTCCAACCCCTTTCTGTCATTAGCTGAAGCCTGCTTCCAGGGACGTCGACTCCCTGGCATCTCTGGCCCTCCCCATGGGCGTGCACACCAGAGAAAGTTCTTATGCAGAGAGCCCCAGGTGTTCAAAAGAGGGGGCCTTCAGCATGTCCAGGTATGGTGAATGCCAAGGTTTTTTTGTGAAGGCCCCCCAAAGTGCCTGCTACACCAAGTTTCTGGGTAATATAAAAAACAAGACATCTTCAAGCTCTCTTATAACCTTGCCTTCCCTTCCACCTCAGCTTCAATCAGAGACAAACGTCTTTCCTTGATCTCTCTTTCCCCTTCAGGGGTTAAACTGCAGGATGGACCTATTTAGGAGCTCTTTTGAGGCTTTAGAATTGTATTTGGAGAAAACGCCTCTCACTTTGTCTTCCTGGCTGGATGAGGACAAAGCTTTCTGGACTGAATGGGCGTAATAAATAACTGAGAGACTTGAGTGATGGCAGGAATCTGCTTCGCCCAATAGGAAAACAAATGAGAAGCCAGTGGGGAAGAGAATATATTCAGAGAACAGGTGGCTGGGAGCATCTGGGACAAGAAGAGGCAGCTGAAAGGGGTGAAAAATCAAATATGGGCTGGAAAAAAAAAAACTAAAAACAAAACAAAAAACCAAGCCAATCATTCCCCAGCATTTCCTGTCAAAGAACAGACTTGGAACTTCTTTGAGCTTTTGAAAAAATATTGAACCCTAAATTTTAGACGGGGGCAAATTAATTTTATTAAAAAGTACTCATCACCTTCTGGAAACAGTGGACCCTTATGAGACCAGGGAGCCAAAGAAAAGAATGCCTGTGGATTTAAGACCTATTCAGAGCCCAAACCTAGATTTCTAATTAAGAAGAGAAGAAAAAGTGAGATTCTGTGTTTCACACAGAGGTCTAACTTGGGGAACATTCATTCAGTTATTTTGTGCAGTTCCTAATACCAGCTAGAAAAGACAAAGGTGACACCAATTAGAATACAAAATGCCACACAAGGAATTCAGAAATCCTCCTCTTTTTTTTTTTTTTCCTCTTTTAAAACTAGTGTAAAGCTTTATATTTGCGCTGCCCAATATGGTACCCTGGAAACCCTGGTGGAGTAGAGGTTAAGTGCTATGGCTGCTAATCAAAAGGTCGGCAGCTCAAATCCACCAGGTGCTCCTTGGAAACTCTATGGGGTAGTTCTGCTGTGTCCTATGGGGTTGCTATGAGTCGGAAGCGACTCAAAGGCAATGGGCTTGCTTTTGGTTTTTAATATGGTCGCCACCAGCCACGTGTGGCTACCGGGATTTTATAATGTAGTAAGTCCAAAGTGAGATGTGCTATGTGGGTAAAACACACACTGGATTTTGAAGACTTAGCCAAAAAAAAAAAAAAAAAGGTGAAGTATCTCACTGATAATTTTTATGCCGATTTATATGCTAGAAGGATAATGTGCCAGATCTACTGGGTTAAATATGTTATTAAAATTCTTTTTTTTTTTACTTTTTAAAATGTGGCTGCTAGAAAATTTAAAATGCACATGTGCCTTGCCTATTTCTACCAGACAGCTCTGCTTTTTATAAAAAGGGGCTGAAAATTTGGTATTTGTGGTCAAATAAAATCCAACATTTTGGTTAACCATCAAACAGTTTTATCTTCCCCCTTCTCATCCCCTTGACTTAGGAAGGGACAAGGTTTCTGTGAACTAAGACATGGGGCTGAGGAGTGCTCCTGGCACGTAATGCCATGGTGGCAAGAAAGGAAAATCGCCAATCCGGAGACTTAGTTTTGCTCGCCAGCTCGCTCTGTGGTCTTCACAAGCTGCTGCCCCTTCTGGGCCCAAGCTTATTCCTCTAAAAAGTGAGAGGTTGAGCTAAACTGATCTCTAATCACCCTAATACTATCAATTCATCTACCCCAAAGATCTTTGTCATTCCCAGCCCAACATTCTCCACTGACTCCCCATTACCCCTTGCCATGGAGTCGATTCCAACTCATAGCGACCCCGTAGGACAGGGTAGGACTGTCCCGTAAGGTTTCCAAGGCTGTAATCTTTACGGAAGTAGATTGCCATGTCTTTCTCCTGTGGAATAGCTGGTGGACTGAAACTGCCGACCTTTCGGTTGGCAGCCGAGCACTTAACCACTGCGCCACTAGGGCTCCTCGGCTCCCCATTACCCACTCAATAAAAAGGAAAAATTCACCTGGCTCTGTTGGCTACCGTGGAGGACACTCCTCTTCTACTTCGCCCACCCCATTCCGCCCTCCTGTTCCCTGCCTTTCTGTCACATGCAGCTGTCCTCAAGCCTATCCCCGTTCAGGGTTTGCACCCTGTCCTCTGCTTGAAATCCCTTTTCACTTCATCTCCACACCTTCAAATATCACCCATCAATCGAAGTCACTCTGAAATGTTGCCTTTCCCATGAAAGCTCGTATCTCCTCAGATGGTAGTAATCTTACCCATCTTCTGAGTTTCCTTAAACACCATGTCTCTTCTAAAAGGGAAAAGCACCCTTGGCAATGGTTACTTATGCACGTATCTCATCTCCTGATCTCTATCCTTAAAAGCAGGGCCCATCTTTGTATCCCAAATGGGACTAGCACAGTGCTTCACACTGAAGGTCACGTACATCCCTTTCCCTCCTCACTCTCTTTTCCCACACCTCTCCAGGGACAAGTCCTAGTGCAGGAAAACAGGCAACAAAGCGGGGTGTGCCCAGTGGATCACCACTTGGCTGCTTGGATGAGCTATAAAACTCAGTCAGGCAGTTCTGTGGCTTTATTGTTCTATCAGCCCTATCTCTTTCTTGCAGAAGTTAAGAACGAACATGCATTTGTCCAGAGTAAAGTGGCCCATTTTTATTCCGAGGCAGATTGACTGTGAGGCTAATGACATTTCAGTTTCGGGCTCTAATTGCAAGGTCCCTTCCAAGGCTTGGGGTGGGGTTCTGGCAATTCGTATCCATAATTGGGGATTCTTCTTCCCAAACAAGGCTTCTCAGAATGTAAAAGCTGCAGAGTCCAACAAAACCTGGACCTCTGTGCCTGATTTTTCTCTCTTTCAATTTTTAATGGGAAAGAACGGATACTTCAGCCTATTTTTTCAATATATAAAAAAAAACTTCCTAGAGGCCATCTGTCCTTGTGGTAGTGGTGCCTGTTAGTGCCGCTGAGTCAGCCTCTGGCTCGTGGTGATCCTGTGCACAACTGAACCGGTCCTGCTTGGTCCTGTGCCATCCTCAAGATCAGTTGCAGGTTGGGCCCTTGTGATCCATAAGGTTTTCACTGGCTGATTTTCCGAAATAGATTGCCAGGCCTTTCTTCCTGATCAGTATCATAGCAACACACAAGCCTCCACTGACTGACAGGTGGTGGCTGTGCATGAGGTGCGCTGGCTGGGAATCGAACCTAGGTCTCTGGCATGGAAGGCAAGAATTCCACCACTGAACTACCACTGCTTCCATAGGCCATTTCCCATTACCTGTTGCAGTCTAGTTGATTCCGACTCATAGACACCCTATATGAGAGAGTAGAACTGCCCTCATAGGGTTTCCTAGACTGTAAATCTTTATGGAAGCAAATTGTCATATCTTTCTCCCATAGAGTGAGTGCCTGGTGGGTTGGAACTGCCAACCTTCCAGTTAACAGCCGAGCCTTTCACCACTGCACCACGAGGGCTCTTCACAGGCCACTTAGGGGCTGTGTACTTCAGGAATGTGTTAGCATTCAGCACTCTTCCCCACATGGAAGACCAGAACACTTGCTGAATGAATAAATTAAAGAATGACTAAAGGAATGAATCCATGAATGAAAATTTGTGATATTGTAGTATTCCACAATGAGGACACTGATACTTCTACAAAAATGCCATTAGCAGCATGAGAATATTGTCACCTCCATGGAAGAAAACAAAAAGGACAGCGACTACACAGTAAAGGAACACTTCTGCCCAGGAGACAAATTAAATCGCTCACATTTTTGATACCCAGAAATGCAAACTCAGTACAAGGAAGAAACTCTTCCCAGAGTAATTCCCTGAACACGAAGCAGAAAAGAGCCACATACAGGCTTTCATGCTCTTAGTAGAGCACAGACACATAAGAGCAAAGCATGAAAAATATCCTTAATAACTGGTGCTGTATATTCTAGAGGGCTTCTACTAAAATACCATCACCACTAATGAGACTGAAACCACGAGGAACCAAAAACTTCTATAAACGAAGAGGGTGCTGTCATCTTATCACACCATATGATTATACGGTACACTCATAAAATATTATTTATGTCATTTTCTTTTTCTTATTCCTGAAACAATCTGTATTTGGAAAATAAATGTATGTCAACTTTTATGCTTGCAAATTTTCTAATGTCTTTGAATGTGCTTCATTTGAAAGCCAAATTACCATCAAAAACCCAAAAACCAAACCCAGTGCCGTCGAGTCGATTCTGACTCATAGCGACCCCATAGGACAGAGTAGAACTGCCCCACAGAGTTTCCAAGGAGCGCCTGGTGGATTTGAACTGCCGACCCTTTGGTTAGCAGCCGTAGCACTTAACCAATTACCATAAGTGCTTAAAAAAAAGTCATACTGTACTTCAGCAAAAAATATAAAATATAAGCAAATTGAGGAAAATGGACAGCAACCTTCTTGTTGAAAAATTATAGACACTTACTTGGTAATATTCTCAAAAGTCCATGTTCCTTGGCACCTTCCAGACACTTTTTACTAAGTTCATTTTTTAAAAATAAAAACAAAAATACTTCTTATCCCATAAAGTCATCTTCATCTAGAATAACAAGATTAAAATTGGTAGGGGATAGGAGCTGGGTTTCTTTGAATGACAAAGTGGGTAAGCCAGTAGAGATGGCAATTAAAATGACAGTCGTTTTTCTTTTGTTACGCTGTGGTTTCACACAACAATTGTATTTTCTCTTAAAAACATCTTGGATCATGATATTTATTTTCCACCTTGGCATATTTCTCTGCAAACTACCTAATCACTACTAGCTAATTGTCATTACGAATTTCAAATAGGTCAAGGTTCAACTTACAAACCGTTGACATCACGCTAACAAGTAAAGAGAAGTTGATTAATAAAAAGCTGGACGAGCTACCCCTTCTACAATCCATCCTACACCCAACCACCATAAACATTTAATCAAATGCTGCTCAGGTATCAACCACTTAAATGATTCCAATCCCTCCTCTGTCGTTTAGTTGATTCAAGGTTCACCAGCAGCTAGCCTCCATTCTCAAGGCTTCCACGATTCCTACCCAAAAGTAAACATCAAGACTCTACCCTATCTTCAATACGTCTCTTAGACATAAAAAAATACCTACCTACAAGGACAAGTGGCTACAAGTTCAATGCCAATGATGGGGCAGAGAATATTCCCAAATACCTAATCATGGAATAATGATGATGATGACATTTATTGTGTGCTTACTACGTGCCAGGTACTGTTCTAAGCACTTTACATGCATTCTAGTATTTAGTCTTCACAAACCCTACTATCATTGTCCCCATTCGACAGACATGTAAATTGAGGCAGAGAAAGACTAGGAAACTTATTCAAACTCTACAGGTATATGGCAATACAAGGATTTGAATCTGGGTAATCTAGTTCCAGGGTCCAGGTTCTCAACCACCATGTAAAGTGGGAGACAAAAGGTAAAATGTTGACTTTTTGATCACCTTTTTGATAAAAGCTTTTGATAAAAGCTTTCACTTTTATCTCAATGAAAGCTCTCACTTTTATCTTGCAATGATGAGCTGAAGCCACAAATTTAAATTACAAAATTAGAGAACATCTGGGGTACCCAGCCCCACTTTAATAGCCTGGCACATGTGAGCACAAAGCGAGCTCTTGAGCGGGACAGTAGACAGCCTGTGGGATGGTAGGTGCTAACCCTACACCTTTTCCTGGCAGACAATGTGAGGCATTCAGTGGTAGAATTCTCACCTTCCATGCAGGAAACCTGGGTTCAAGTCCCGACAAGTGTACCTCGTGTGCAGCCACCACCCATCTGTCAGTAGAGGCTTGCATGTTGCAATGATGCTGAACAGGTTTCAGTCGAGCTTCCAGAATAAGATGGACTAGGAAGAAAGGACTGGCAATCGAATTCTTTGAAAATCAGCTAATGAAAACCCTATGGATCACAAAGTTCCAATCTGCAACTCATCATGGGGATGGAGCAGGACTGGGCAGTGTTTTGTTCAGTTGCACATGGGGTCACCATGAGTCAGGGCTGACTTGACAGCAGTAACAATACAACAGCAAAGTTAAAAACCAGTCAAAGCTAATCTATAGTATCAGAAGTCAGGCTACTATTATGCTTTGCAGGGGCAGGGCCCAGCTAGGGATTGGAAGAGGCATGGGAGAGGAGGCTTCTAGGTGCTGGTCTTGCTCTGTGTCCTGATCTGGGTGCTGGGTATGTTCAATTTGTGAAAATTCACAAGCTGTTGACTTGTGATTTGTACATTGTTCTGCATGTATGTTAATTGTGCTCATGATGAATCTGTACGTAGGCCAAGGGGCAGGCATTTGAACAGAACACCTGACCTAAGCCATGGTATCTTCAATCGCCTCATACGCATGCGAAAGCTAGACAATGAATGAGGAAGACCACAGAAGAATCGATGCCTTTGAAATATGGTGTCGGCGAAGAATATTGAATGTACCACGGACTACCAGAAGAACAAACAAATCTGTCTTGGAAGAAGTACAACCAGGATACTTCATAGAAGCAAGGGTGGCGAGACTTTGTCTCACATACTTTGGACATGTTGTCAGGAGGGATCAGTCCCAGGAGAAGGACATCATGCTTGGTAAAGTAGGGGGTCAGCGAAAAAGAGGAAGACCCTAAATGAGATGGATTGACACAGAAGCTGCAACAATGGGCTCCAACATAACAACGATTGTGAGGATGGCTCAGGACCGGGCAGTGTTTTGTTCTGTTGTACACAGGGCAGCTATGAGATGGAACTGACTCGACGACGCCTAACAACAACAACAACATATTATATGTCAATACAAATTTGTATAAAAGAAATTATAACTATTTCTATAAATTAGTCTTACTAATTGACAGATAATGCAACACAATGTTAACAGTCTTTATAGCTGAGCTGTGGGATTTACATCATGTTGCCAGCAAAAACAGAGTATGTTCTCTTTAACAGGAGGAATATTTAGACTTACATTCCTGTCTGAAGCAGGTAACACTCTATTTTAGACTCACAAGAAATTGCAAAAATAATACAGAGAGTTCCCACGTACCCTGCATCCAGTTTCCCCCAATGATAACTTAACCTTCCGTAGCCATAGCATATTGTCAAAACCAGGACATTGGCATTAGCACAATACTATTAACTAAACTACAGACTCTCTGGAGATTTCAGTGGTAAGAAGATTTTGTGTTAGCTGCCAGTTTCACACCTTGTGACCTTCTTCATAGACTTACAAAAGAAACAACAATGCATAAGGGATACAATAAAGATGTGTTGATAAGTTTTTGACTGTTAGACATTATTCTCTCTTTATATTATATATATGTACGTAGATACACATACATATATGCGTTTGTGTGTGGTGTTGTGTGCCACTGAATTGATTCTGACTCATAGAGACCCTATATGACACAGTAGAACTGCCCCATAGGTTTTCCAAGGCTGTAAATATTTGCAGGAGCAGATCACTGGTCTTTCTCCCTCAGAGCCTCTGGTGGGTTTGAATCACCAACCTTTTGGTAAGCAGCCAAACTCTTAACCATGGCGCCAACAGGGCTCCCATATGTGTGCATGTGTGCATATGAGCCCTGGTGGTGCCATGGTTAAGAGTTTGGTTGTTAACCAAAAGGTCGGTAGTTCGAATCCACCAGTCACTCCTTGGAAACCCTAATAGGGCAGTTCTACTCTGTCCAGTAGGGTGGCTATGAGTCGAAATCGACACAAAGGCATCGGGTGTATATATATATATGTGTGTGTGTGTGTGTGTGTGTGTAAAGCAATCATTAGGTGAGCCTGCAAATGAATTTTTCCTATCCATAACTTGAACATAATCCTTTAGTCCTACCAGTTACCTAACTGCAATATTGCAACTTCTCTGTATCTTCTCCCCTCTTAAAATTGTTGAAGGGAAATTAACACACTGACTCCAGTTTTCAGGAATTATAAATCATCCAGATGGTCACAGAGTTTGAAGAGACGAGAACATTAGTTGATACATGGCTCAATTAAGCAGTTCATCTGAGACAGACTAAAGAAGTTATTTTTAAAAAACTTTTAGAAACTTTTTTTCTTAAAAAATTTTGATAAAAAAACATTGGCATGCTAATTAATACTCCTCATTGGAACAACATTTTAAGGGGTTGCTCAAGAAAAGACATCAACTAATAAAACTAAAATGAAGAAAGAAATGGTACATTTGGTCCATAACCAGAAGATATTAAGCATGGAGCGCACATGGGCATTTTTGGATCTAGAAGTTCTTTCTGAAGGATCTAGAAATCAGTAATTTCACCAGAGAGAATTTTCTACTAGTTAATTAGAATCTTGGGAACTAAATGTCATCAAATCCAGGTACATGATTTTTTGGGTCACCTTCTCGTTATTCTCCATATTTCTCACTCCCCTCATATGCCAAACTGAGTTACACGTGGTTCAAATATCTATTTCTTCCGGAGTACATACCCCCTCATCCCAAGAACACAAAGATGGAGAATTTGAGTCTCTACATTCTGTTTCAACCTTGGCACCATTGACATTAGAGGCCGTATGATTATCGTGGGGACTGTCCTGTGAACTGTAGGACATTTAGCCGCATGCCTGACCTCTACTCACTAGATACCAGTAGCACACTCCCCTGGCCAGTTATGACAACCAAATGTATTATCCAGACATTACCAAAAGTCCTCGGGGGGCGGGTAGGGCTGTTAGGGGTTGATTTGTGTCTCCCAAAAAGATGTGTTCAAGTCCTAATCCCTGGTACCCGTGAATGTGAATTTACTTGGAAATACTGTCTTTTCAGATCTAGTTAGTTAAGCTACTGTAATTTGACTATTGCTCTTAAAAGAGAAGTGACACCTAGACAGAGAGACAGAAGGAAGAAGGCCATGTGCAGATAGAGGCAGAGATGGAAGTTCTGCTGCCAAAAGTCAGGAACTGCCTGGGGCTACCAGAAACTGGGAGATGAGAAAGGAGCTTCCCCTAGAGTCTTCACAGAAAGTGTGGCCCTACTGACCTCCTAAATTCGAAACTTGTGGCCTTCAGAACTGTGAGAGAATAAATTTCTGTGGTTTTAAGCCACCTACTTGGTAGTAACTTTGTTACGGCAGCTACAGGAAACTAGTAAAGGTGCTAAATCACTCCCAGGTGGGAGCCACTGCTCAAATGGCACGACTTAGGTGCAGTTTCAAACAAAAACCAAGACCTTTAAATGATAAATCTTGGCTAGAGATACTACCTGTCAGTGATGTGAGTGGGCTGCAAATATGTTGTTAGTTTTCCATTCCAGCTTTACAAAACTATTTCACAGCCTTGATACTCATTCAACATATAGAACAGAGCCTACAGCTAGGAAGGCTTATAAAAGAGCTTCAGAGAAGATTACTTCTTTGATTTTACTATCAAAGAAACCGAGGTCCTTCAGAGAAGCAAGTGCTTTTCCACAATCAGCCAACGAGTCAATGACAGAATTTGAATGTGGTTTCTAGTCCAGTGCTCTACCCATTCCCCTGGGTGGCCAACTTTGCTTCTCCCAAATTCATATTCACATAATTCAAAATGTTATTATTTTATTGACCGATTGTCCTTTACCTGGTTATATGATATAAAGCCACAACCCCAGCCTTCCACACTGGTAAGAAGAAAAAGAAAATTATGGAAATAGTGACAGAACCAAAGAAAAGATAAATTTCACCTCCTACTTCATCATTCTGTGTGTGTGTATATATGTATACACAAACACACACACACATATAAACCAAACCCGTTGCAGTCGAGTAGATTCCAACTCATAGCGAGCTTATATACAAACATAAATCCAATCAGGCACTTGAATTTAATAAACAATGGGCAGCTAAGGATATTCAGATTCATTTTATTAGAGTATGACTTGTTTTAATTCATTTCCAATATATCATTTCATGTTGTGTGAAAAGTATACAATCTAACATTTTGATCAAAGATTCTATAGAAGAACCTGGATCAAAAGAGGCAAAATGCAGAACAGAATTCCAAATTCTCATGGAGTCCAGACTTTCTATAGCCGTGGAGGCTGAATGACCCCCTGAAACTATTGCCCTGAGATCATCTTTAAACCTTAAACCAAAAATATCCCCTGAAGTCTTCTTAAACCAAACAATAGTCCAGCTTAACTAGTAAAAATGGTCTGCCTTGATCTTTACGCCCTTTTAAGAACTATCTATATGGGATCAAATTGACAACAGCATCTGGATAGATTAGACAGAAACCTTAGGGGGCAGTGAGTTTATGCTAATGGGGGAGGAACAATGCATTAAAGGAGGGTGAAAATGGTTGCACAATTTGAAGAATGTAATCAATGTCACGGAATTGTATATGTAGAAATGGTTGAATTGGGGTATGTTTTGCTGTGTATAGTCTCAACAACCCCCCCCCCCGCAAAACCAAAATCCACTGCCGTTGAGTCAATTTCAATTTACAGCAACTCTGTAGAGTTCCAAGGCTGTAAATCTTTATGGAAACAGACTGCCACATCTTTCTCCCTCAGAGAGGCTGGTGGGTTCGAACTGCTGACCTTTTGTTCAGCAGCTGACCGCTTTAACCCCTGTGCCACCAGGGCTCCTTATTCTCAACAACAACAAAAAAAAACTTATTTAAAAAAAAGTATATGATCTAAATTCAGGTTATGGCCACTCTGTTAGTGGACGGGAAAAAACTACAGACATTTTTAAAAGGAAAGCGGGGAATCTTCACAGCTACTCTCCATAAGAAGATAAAGCTTGAAGTGGTATTTATAGAAAACCCCCCTCAGTGCTGCAGTTAGGGTCCCAGAAATTAGGAACATAACTCCTCGCAGAAGGCTGCGCACCCTAAGGAACTAATGATGTGCTACTCTTGTCAATGAAATGGAAAACTTCTATTTGGAAAAAGAGTCACAGAGAGGCAGTAACGGGTTATGCCTAACACTGCGCAAGAAACTGAAGAATACAATAGTATGATGATACTTCCAAAAGTAATTTCCCAACTATTAGCTTTTTTGACCCTCAAAGTCATCCAAAGAGTCATCACCCTCTTTTTTTTAAATAAAAACCAGTGGTTAAGTGCTCGGCTGCTAACTGAAAGGTCCAAACCCACCAACCACTCTGTGGAAGAAAGATGTAGGCAGTCTGCTGCCATAAAGATTACAGCCTTGGAAACCCTATGGGGCAGTTCTACCCTGTCCTACAGGGTAACTATGAGTTGACATCGATCCAACAGCAATGGGTTTTAAACTCAGGTTTGATCACACAATTTAAAAGCTATATTTTCATCATAAAGGGCAGTTGCATTATTGGAACATCTGCCCGCGTGAAATATTTGTTCACATTGCTGACGTGAGCCAGGGAAAAGAGAAAAATGAATGCAGTAGAAACTCACAAAATAGATTTTTTTTTAGTGAAATGAACAGCCTTTATAAATTCAGAAAAGTAAAGCTTAGAAATTTTCCCAAGGGGCAACATCTGCAAATCAAAATGCCCTTGAAACACAAGTATGACGGATATGGAAGAAGTCCCTGGTGGCACAACGGTTAAAGCTCGGCTGCTAACCCAAATGTTGGTGCTTCGAACCCACCAGAGGTTCCATGGGGGAAAAGACCTAGTGATCTGCTCCCATGAAGATTTATAGCCTAGGAAATCCTATGGGGCAGTTCTACCCTGTCACGGGGGGTTGCTATGAGTCTGAATCAACAGCACACAACAGCATGGCAATGTACAGCATTCCTCTCAGTAGCGTTACTAGGGTTAGTGTCACCCAGTGTGGTAACTCATGGTGTGACCCCCCTATGCTAATTACCACAATACTGTAGCTAAAACACCAAAAAAAAAAAATGACAAAAGCAGTGACTATAAAAACACCAGCAGCAATGAAAACAACAGTGTGCACTTGTGGCGCATGCAGGTGAAATCACGTGATTTGAAGAATCACTGTAATTGGCTAATAATGACAGCTCTGACCAGAGGGCATGAGGAGGTTCAAAAAGTAAATCAGCATAGAGTTTTAGCATCATAGGTATATTGATACTTGTAAGCTGGGCTTACAAAAAAATTTTTTTTTGTTATAACTACGGGGATTTTTTTTTTAATTGTGCTTTTAGATGGAAGTTTACAGCTCAAGTTAATTTCTCATACCAAAATTTATGCACATATTGTTATGTGACACTAGTTGCAATCCCTATAATGTGACAGCACACTCCCCATTTCCACCCCGGGTTTCCCATGTCCATTCAACCAGCTCCTGTCCCTCTCTGCCTTCTCTTCCTGCCTCCAGACAGGAGCTGCCCATTTGGTCTCGTGTATCTGCTTGAACTAAGAAGCACACTCTTCACGAGTACTATTTTATGTTTTATAGACCAGTCTAATCTTTGTCTAAAGAGTGGGCTTTGGGAGCGGTTTTAGTTCCGGGTTAACAGAGCATCCAGGGGCCATGTCTTCGAAGGTTCCTCCACTCTCAGTCAGACCATTAAGTCTGGTCTTTTTATGTGAATTTGAGTTCTACACCACACTTTTCCCCCGCTTCATCAGGGACTCTGTGTGTTCCCTCTCAGGGTGGTCATTGGTGGTAGCCGGGCACCATCTAGTTCTTCTGGTCTCAGGCTGATGGAGTCTCTGGCTTATGTGGCCCTTTTGTCTCTTGGGCTAATATTTTGCTTGTGTCTTTGGTGTTCTTCATTCTCCTTTGCTTCAGGTGGGTGGGGACCAACTGATGCATCTTAGATGTCTGCTCGCAAGCTTTTAAGACCCCAGACGCCACTTACCAAAGTGGGATGCAGAACATTTTCTTAATAAACTTTGTTATGCCAATTGGCCTAGATGTCCCCCAAAATCATGGTCCCCAGATCCCAGCCCCTGCTACTCTGTCCCTCGAAGTGTTTGGATGTGTTCAGGGAACTTCTTACCTTTTGGTTTAGTCTAGTTGTGCTGACTTCCCCCGTATTGTGTGTTGTCTTTCCCTTCACCTGAGAGAATTTTTGTCTGCTACCTAGTTAGTGAATTCCCCTCTCCCTCCCTACAGGGATATTTTTATAAAAATTAATAAATTTCTACTAAAACACTGCATAAAAATTAATAAACTTCTGCTGAAACACTGAACGATAATTTTATAGACAGTCATTTTGGTGCCACCCCTTCTGACAGTGTCACCCGGTGCAGTCCAAACCTCCTCCACCCCTCTAGTGACACCACTACTTCCTCTACTGAGAACTGGCTAACTTTGTACCGCACACTTCACCCTTAGGTTATTTAGGAGACAGAGGAAGGAGAACCGCTAATTTCATAGATTTCACTGGAGGTAATACAAAACCCAACTCAATATTTTCCCATCTCAAAAGGCAAAAAACAATTCAGAATAATTTAAAATAATTTTGTCTCTCTTTGAAAATTAGGATGAGAACTCTTCTATATCAACCAAACAGTAGCTTTAGGCATTCTTTAAGAATATACTATGGCATAATCAAATGTCTCCTGGTATTCAAAAATTTGTTATGTTAAACTAATAGACAAACTCATTAAAGTCTTGTGGGAAAACAAACATACGGTAGCCTACACTTATAACTCAGTTCATTCCAATCAACACCTGTTGTGAAGCGATGCATTTGTTATCTCTTGCTGTATTTTTATTTTAATATAGGGCAGAATTGTAATAAAATGTTCATGGAAAGCAGCTGCAGTGTGATATACCAACCCCCAGCTGAGGAAGAGGAGGCACGTCTCAGGTTCCCATGACAAAACTCAGCCTGTCTTCTACTCTGAACCCCAAACCCCCAAATCCAACTGCTTATGGTGACACTGACATGCTAATCAACACCTCAGACTTAACCCCTGATCTGCCCCTTAAAAAAGCTGTTCCTCTCCGTCTTCCCCACCTCAGGAAACAGCACTTCTTTCCTTTCAGTAACTCAGCACATAATCTCGAGAGCCACCCCTGGAGAGTCACTTCAGACCCCTCTCATTGTCTCCTAATGCACATCCCAACTGTCAGGAAATGGTTGGTTCCACTCTCAATGGACATCGGGAATCTCACCACTTCTTACCACTTGCATGGCTGCTCCCTGGGCCTGAACCATCATCATTTCGTGCCTGGGGTACTGTGATAGTTTCCCAACTAGTTTCCCTACTTGCTCTCTTCTCTACTCTCAAAATAGAAGTCAATGTGAGACTTTAGTAAGAGACATCAGACAGTATCACCCCAACATCAACCCTCCATTGGATTTACAAGTCATTAAAAGGCAAAAAACTAGTTAACATCGAGTCAGCCCTGACTCACGGCATCCCCGACGACTCACGGCATCCCCGACGACTCACGGCATCCCCGACGACTCACGGCATCCCCGACGACTCACGGCATCCCCGACGACTCACGGCATCCCCACGTGAGTCAGAGTGGAAATGCACGAGGGTTTTCAATGGCTGGTCTTTTGGGAGTAGATCGCCAAGTGTTTCTCCTGAGGAGCCTCTGGGTGGACTCAAACGTCCAACCTTCTGGTTAGCAGCAGCTCAGCAGATTAATTATTTGCACAATTCAGGGACTCCTTTCAAAGTCAAAGCTATTCCTTAAAACGGCTGATGAGGTCCTACACATCTGTTGCCCCACCTTACCTCTCGGACTTCATTTATCACTGGCCCCCTCACTCACTCCGCTCCAGCCATACCTACCTTCTTGCTAATCCTCTTGCATGCCAGGTACCCTCTTGCCTCTCCTAGGATGACTGGCCATCCTGGTTTGCCTGGGACTGTGGGGTTGCCTGGGACAGGGGACCATAAGTGCTAAAGCTAGATAAGTCCTAGGCAAACCAGGACAGGTTGGTCATCCTACCTCTCTTTTGACCTGGAACACTTTTCCTTTGATACTGGAAGCACTGGCATGCTTCCTCCTTCAGGTTAGGTCTTTGCTCACTAACCAGTTGCCATCAAGTCAATTCCGACTCATGGCAACCCCGTATTTCAGACTAGAACTACACCTCCATAGGGTTTGCAATGACTACAATCTTTTAGAAGTAGAGCATCAGGCCTTTTTTCTGAGGAGCATCTGGGTGGACTGGAACCTCCAATCTTTCAGTTATTAGCTGAGCACTTCACCATTTGCACCACCCAGGGACTCTATCTTTTCTCGCTACCTATATTTAAAACCCACTCCTCTCCCCTCCCATTGATCCCAAATCCACTTGCCTGCTTCTTTTTTCTTGGAGCCCTTATCATCATCTAAAAAGCTCTACACTTACATGATTTGCTTTGTTTCATTTCTGCCTCCACCTGCTAGAAGGTGAGCCCCAGGGGTCCAGAGATCATTCTCCCTGTAATTCGCTGCTGTACTCTCAGTATCTAGAACAGTGCCTGGTACGTAGTAGTAGATGCTCAGGAAATCTCTGTGGAATGAAATAATTATTTATACTATGCAATACACTCCAGAGAAGGAATATCTGTGATTCGAGATGGCAATATAGTTTCAAGATGACAGTACTGGATCAGTGCTGGTCCTTAGTGATCTTAAGGGCTATAATCAATAGGATGATTAGAAAAACCCGTGACACATACAGAATTTAGTGACTGTGGAAGACAATGAACTTGAAATTTGAGCCAAAGTCTATCTAGGACAGATTGCCTAAGAACGGGCAGTTAGTGTGATGTCATGGAATGTATTTTCCTGTTTGTGCCTGTGTTTAATGTGGCTTATAATCCATTTAAAGGAGCCCTGGTGGCACAGTGGTTAAGTGCTCGCCTGCTAACTGAAAGGTGGGAGGTTTGAACCCACCAGTCAGTCTGCAAGAGAAAAGACCTGGCGATCTGCTCCCGTAAAGACCACAGCCTTGGAAACCCTATTGGGCAGTTCTACTCTGTCCTATAGGGTGGGTATGAGTTGGAATCAATTCGACGGCACACAACAACAACAACATAATCCATTTGTAATTCTGAAAAGCACACTGAGTTTTTTTTCAAGCACAATATAAATCAATTATAATGTATCCAGCCAACAACATGCTAATGCCATAAACAAGCACTTTAAGTGAGGGGGATGTTTAATACATTTTCTTGCCATTAAAAGCTATCAGTAATCAGGTGCAATGCAGATCAACAGCTGCAATCACCTCATTTCACCCACAACTGGTTTCATCAACAAGTCTGTGTTATGGCAAGGATATGTTGCTGGGGGAGTCTGTTGTTCTCCCAAATAAATATCCCATTTTTGAAGGCAAATGTTTACTTGGCGAAGATAAGTGATAACGTTCCTAACAGCTTTCTTCTCTCCCCTTCTTACGCATGAATATCAGCTTTGCTTTGACCTTCTGGACGTCTTTTGCCATTCAGAGTTTGAGGCTTTCAAAGTTGAGGGCAGGCATTGCTTTTCAACAAGTACACAGATTCCAGTGTAAAATCCCAAACTCCTTCCCCATCAATGCGTGGGGTAGTTGCTGCTCTGAGCCTTCTAGATCCCCCACCCTATATCCCCCACAGGGTGGACCTGTAAGCGGTTAACTATTTTCATACAACTGGAAAGAATAGGAGCCCTGGTCGCATGGTGGTTAAGAGCTCAGCTGCTAACCAAATGTTGGCCGTTCAAATCCACCAGCTGCTCCTTGGAAACCCTGTCGGGCGATTCTCTATCCTATAGGGTCACTATGAGTTAGTGAGTTAGAGTCGACTCGACAGCAACAAGGTTGTTTTTTTTTTTTCAAAGGAAAGACTAAGGAACCCTGGTGGTGCAGTGGTTAAGTGCTCATCTGTTAACAGAAAGGTTGGTGGTTCTAACCCACCTAGTGGCTCCTCAGAAGAAAGACCTGGAGATCTGCTCCCGTAAAGATTACAGCCTAGAAAACCCTATGGGGCAGTTCTACTCTGCCACATGGGGTCGCTATGAGTCAAAATTGACTTCATGGCACTGAACAACAACAAAAAAGATGCCAGCCTATCCACCCTTCTGCTCAGAAGTGGAGGCTACAACAACCAAAGGCTGGGACACTTTCCATCCCAGCCCTGACGGAGCCCACCCAAAGGCGCCATCCCTGGTGGGAGGTAGAGAATGTTGATAATCGTTGAGGCTGGATGACATGAGGGGCCATGTTACTATCTTGTTTATTTTATGCATGTTTGCAATTTTCATAACAAAAAGTTAAAAATGTGAAAGTCTTACTTAGTGCCAAATAAAATGCGTATCATACCATCAGTTCCTTGTGGGCTCTAACTCTGTTTTCTTCCTGACCTCTTGCTGAGCTAAGCTGTTTGTAGCTTTGTTATCATCAAAATAATGTCTGCCTGCTTCAGATAACCTCTTACCTAAATGTCAAGTCCTGGCAGTGGGCACTTAGGCAAGAGAGATGCACTGATGACATTTTCAGAGGATGAATGCAAATCACCAGCATTGGAAATCAGAGGTTCTAGAAAGCATCCAAACTTTGCTTTTTTCCCTTAAATCAATGAAACAGAGAATCAGATCAAATTTAGAGCTTTGTATATTTTGCATTCTATTCATGTTGGATTTAATGATTCTAAATGCACTTTTCACAGCTTTTCATTAAGTGGGGCACCTTTTTTCCTCCTTTGGGGTATGGGGGTGACAGATCATCATCCGTGGTCATGTCCAGGCTCAGAATCTCTATCCAGGTGATTAGGTCCTTGGCAAGAAGCTCAGATCCGCTCAGTACACATTTATTCAACATCTACTATGCTCCAGAAACTACTGTCAGGTACTGGAACACACATCCCTGCCCTCAGGGAATCTACTCTTGGGAGGAAACACATAAATAGGAATTTCTGTATACTGTTATAAGCGTCAAGATAGAGAAAACTGCAGTGTGAGTGGAGGCCAGAGGAGGGTTAGTTGGTCCAACCCAAAAGCATCTTGAAAAGAGATACTTGAGTCACCTGGAAGGATAAGTGGAGTAAGCTATATGCAGAAAAGAGAGAATGGCACCTAGGAGGGGCACCAGATTAAGCAAAGGCATGGAGGAGTGAGACAGCATGTCTACTGGGAGAATTAGAATAGTCTGGTATTACCAGAGGTAGCCCTGGTGGTATGGTGGTTAAGCCTTGGAAGCCCTATGGGATGGATCTACCCTGTCCTAGAGTGTCACTATGAGTTGGAATCAACTCAACGGCAACAGGTTTTTTGTTTTTGGTATTAGTAGAGCATAAAGTACAGTGCAGAAGATAGGAAGGTATGAGGCTGAAGAAGGGTCACAGAGAGACAGGTCATTCATGGTTCTACATGCCATGCTAAGGAGCTGGAACTGGTACACAAAGAAGAGCCATTGATAGGTGAGCAGGGAACGACCACAGGCAACTACCATTTCAGGTACAACATTCGGCAACCAGTGTAGATGATGGATTTGAAGGAAGAAAGACATGGAGAGCTACTGAAATAAAACACAGTGACGAACAGTGAGTCAGAATCAGGCAGTGGATGATTAGAAGATGAAGGAGCTAGCTCAGTGTTATACCAGGGAGGTAGCCTTGGCAAACAGAAGAATTGATGGTTACCAGTAAGCTTCTGTTTCAGATGAGTAGGTAGTATCACTTACTGAGGGAATATAAGGGGGAGAAAAATTCTTAAGAAGAAATTTGAGAAGTATCTTTTGGAAGAGGTTGAGTTGGAGGTGTCTATGGGATGTGTGGAATAGGTACTTGGATATACCATTCTGAAGTTCAAGTAAGACATAAGGTATGGAGACCTAGTTCTTGGAGGCATCAACATATAGATATAGATCAAACAAAAATGCCTGAGGTTACCAAGGGAATGCATGCTGATTAAAAAGACCAATAGGTCAAGGTCACAAGCAGGGAAACACCTACATCCAAAATGTGGACATGAGCAGAACCTACAAGAGTGACAAAAAGCAATAATCAGAGAGAAAGAAACCTAAGAGAGTGAGCTGGGGTCACAGAAATAAAAGAAATTGTACTACAAGGAGAATGTCTTCTGAAAAATGGAATACCAGTAATAACCCCAATTTTGCAGGGTTGCTGTGAGAGTTTGAGATAATAGGCATCGAATACCTTGCTCAGTGCCTGGCATGTAGCAGGTACACAATACCTGGTGGACACCATCTTCCACTCCCTCATCAACATCAAGAATCGTATGGATCACAGTGTCAAATACAGCAGAAGACAATTAAAAATGTTCACAGTATTTGGTCACACGGAGGAGTGGCAGAGACTGCTAGGTGATCACCCAAAGCCATGTTGCTCCCTTCTTCTGGGACACAAAGATAGACTAAATTTCCCAGCCTACTTTGCTGTTAGATGTGCCCATGGGACTGACTTCTGTCCAATGGAAATGTACAGGAGTGATACATCCTCTTTCTTGTTTGGACCATAAAAATCTCCTACATGTGCTCTTCCATGTTTTTGTTCATTTTTTCCGCACTTCTAGGTGGTTAGAATGAAGATGGCCCTCGGGAGCCACGTGTTGAAAGAGGCAGAGCCACATGATGGAAAGAATCTGGGTCCCTATATCATTGGTTGGAGAAGAGTTTCCTGACCTGGATCAAACACTTACTACTACATGAGTAAGAAATAAACCTTTATTTGGGTTAAGCCATTGAACTTGGAGGTTTTATTTGTTTCAGCATTTACCTTTACCTTAAAGAATACAAGAGATCCCTGGTGACACGTGTTCCAGCATTTTCCAACTGGGTAAAGGCAAAATAGTGATGGGTTGAGGATCGAATGAGAGGTGGCACAATGGTCAAGCGCTTGACTGGTAACGGAAAGATCGGCAGTTTAAACCCACCAGAGGTTCCACAGGTGAAAAGACCTGGCAATCTGCTCTCGTAAAGATTAAAAAAAAAATTATAACCTAGGAAACCCACTTCTACTTTGTCACGTGGGGTTGCCATGAGTCGGAATCAACTCAACAGCACACAACTATAACAACATATCTACTATGTCCCTGGCACAGCATGAGATGATTTTAAATCATTTTTCATGAACCCCTTCAGGTAGTTCTTCAAGGTACATAAAGCAAGTGATAGGTTTTTCTTTTTTTTTCATTTGAAGAAAAGGACTCGGAGGATGAGTTCTTTTCCAAGGCCATACAGTTAATAAATAATAGTCAAGACTGAAACACAGATTTGTTCAGCAAAAAAAAAAATCACAGGTTCTTTCCAATACATCTGTCAAATTAGAGGAGACCCTCAGCTAACCTTGTTTACTCCAACACTTCTTATGGTTCAACGGGAAAAATCAGAAGAGGGATAAAAAATCAAAACCAATGAAAGGTGTATTCTCATTTTCATGATGGTGGATATGGCAAGATAATAAAATAACAAGAAAAGTCTTTGGCTTCAAGCATCAATACATAGAAAGTGAGCAAAGAATCAAAGCAAGGATTTTGTTTTTGCTTTTTGGCGTTAGAAGGCAGAGGAACAGTAAATCGTACACCTAGAATTTGTAAGGTGATGGACAAGGGAAAAAAATACAGGAACCACAGTGTGATAAAAGCTAAGATAACATGTTCAATCAAGAGACTGT
Source organism: Elephas maximus indicus (assembly GCF_024166365.1). Classification (NCBI taxonomy): domain Eukaryota; kingdom Metazoa; phylum Chordata; class Mammalia; order Proboscidea; family Elephantidae; genus Elephas; species Elephas maximus. The sequence goes on from NC_064846.1 coordinate 167,703,188, forward strand.
CCCCCCCACCCCCAGGCATACGGATGGGTCTCGCAGGTTTGCAAAGACATACCATAAAGCCAAATATTGGTGAAACTGAATGACTTTGAAGCACCAAACAATTATAAAAAAAAAAAATCAAACAATTATAGCAGAAAGAAAATAAAAATGTTGGCAAGAGACATTACACCAGTAAAAGCAAATAAAAAACATTAACTGGGAAGAATCATTTCAACTAGTAGGCTAATTAAAATTTAAATGAGAAGCCGAATGGTATTTCTCACACTTGGCAATGAGCATCTTTGCTGGAAAATATTTTTACAGAGTTGCCACACCTTAATCATTAAAGAGATGGGAACACTGAGATGATAATTTGATTTCATCAACGGTAGTGGAACAAACATTTAGGGGGATTAGGAAAAGTTGTGAAATAATGCACAACATCAAAGCACACCAATGTGCCATGAATGGGTACAAGTGTATAGAGATATTTAACCAGAGATAATAGCCAGTTATTTAACCAGTGCAAGTGGTCTGGGACAGTGGGAGCTTGTAGGTCTGTACCTCCTGCCACAAATGACCTTACCCATGAATGGATTACTCATTTGTCTCATCATGAAAAGGCTGGGAAGTATGGTCATACACACAAATAGAGATATCATTATTGGAAATAGGATGTTATGAACAGACCACGTGGACAGTGTCCACCTAGGATAGTTTGCTGATCATAGGCCTTTGAAATCATTCCAACTTCAAGGGCGATCAAGAACATTCTTCCATGGGGACCTAAGACTTAGAGCAGCCCACTCAAACTTGACCAGATTCAAGCCTTGGCCTAGCCTTCCCAGGGGGTGGTTAGTACAGGTCTTGGTTAACTGCTCATGGACCTAACTAGTTTATAGAAAGTCCTGGCTGGATTCCTGGGTCATAAGCTTCCAGCTATGGAGTACTTCTACTCTGACACACATGGGGTTGCCATGAGTCACAGTTGACTCAATGCAAACTGGTACTGGTAGTTTTTCTGGGTATATAATTATTGGGGTAGCGCTAAGCCCCTCCCTCCCTCCCTTTCTTCCTCCCTCCATCTCTCCCTCTCCCTCTCCCTCTCCTTCTCCCAGCACTTGTAAAATATTATTTCACTACACACAGATTTTCCAATTACTTTAACTAAAGTTATGCCTGGAATTTGTCTGTCCACTTGAAAAAAATATAATCTTCATTTTTAGATGAGAACAAGCATCAATAATTAATATCCATTTCTTTTAGTAAAGGGTAATGACATTACATGCACTATATCTGACTTCAAGACACAGACAGCTTCTTAACTAGATTCACAAGGGTATAAAACTCATGGTACTTTAAACGTAATCTTATTAAGAACATTAAATTGAAATTATAAATTATAAAGACCCCCAAATGATTATTCATAGGTTTTGGGGAAAAGTTAAATCTTATCTGAAGCTTTCTACAACATCTTCGATAAGCAGACGACGCCTCCAGTGATGGACAACTCACTCGTTGCTTACAACTGAGATGTAAGAAAGTGCAACCTGTGGTTCATTCCCTAGAGCGTCCCTCCTCCAGCTTTGTGCTGCCTTCCAGAAGCACAGGCAGGAAGGCTACACATTCATCCAGATCACAGTCTTGAAGAACATTCCAACACTGCTGCATGCGTTGCTTCTATTGGCTCCCTGCCCTCAAACAACCCAAAACAAAAACTAGAGACCTCTTACTTATATGGCATTATTGTGTCTTCCCTCTGCAACTGTTTTGTCCTTTGCTTGTTCTCACGTATAGTTGAAGTATCTCAGGCCTGGTGCCCCCAAACTCTTCAGGATATTCAAATGTAATTTGAAGTCCTGTATATATTGCTCAAAGTCCTACTGCTGAATGGATTTCCTGCCCTTGACCCTCCCACCCACACTGGTGAAACACAGTCACTTTCACTCCGTTGTACATGGAAGACTTGACTCCCCCATGTCCTCCATCTTCAGTTCGACCAGGTGAGATTTCAGGGCATCGATATACTCAACACACCTGAGCTTTCTCCTCCCAGGACATATGGTTTTCCATATGTCTAATCTTAATTTCTCTGGAAGTAATTAACACATACATGAATGTAGACATATGTAGATTTATGCATATGACCTTCACATTTTTCATTTGACATTTTCAAATTCACAGATTCAAGAGCTTCTGAGAACATTATCACAACCGCTTTCATTTCCTCTAGATAAGGTAGAAGAATCAATACCAGAGATCTGAATCATTTGAAATGAAGAAGAATTTAATTTAATGAAACATGATTACTGCTTGGGGCATTCAAAGAACAGTTAAAAGTTACACTAATACTACGTTCTTCCTTTCTTTGTCTTATACCTTTCCTTAATAATATACTATGTCTTTCAAATCTCATGTATGTTTTTATACTTAGAATTCAATATGCTCTCCAGCTCAAGCAAACATATTCCCAAAATGGCAGATCATTAGATGCCAAGAGGCTGTGCCCTGCTAGTCTGGAATCCTGGGTCCTACTCAGGCACCACAACAAATCTTATGACTTAACCTATAGTCATGTAACTTTCCTGAGCCCGTCTCCTTCCTTATAAGATAGTGACAGCTGTCTTATAAGGCTTTTTTAAGTTGTGTTATAGAGAATTATCTAGACATATGAAACTCCTTAGAGTCTTCAGAGCAGGATTTTCTATAAAGCTAACATTTATTGAGGGTTTATAACGTGCCATAAACAGATCCTTTTGTGCATTATTTCTTTTAAACTTCACAACAACCTTATGAAATTGGCTCTATTTCCTTCCATTTTGCAAGGAAAGTGAGGCACAGAGGGTTTAACCACTTTGCCTGCTCTTCCCCAGCTACCAAAGGAAGGGCTGCAAGTGGAACCAAGCTATCTCTGACTCAGAGTTTCTGCTTGTAACCATTAGGCTGCACGGTCTCATGCCACTTGATGGTGGCAATGCTCCTTAGCTCCTCTCTCTTCCAAAAACATATGTGCTGACTTGATATCTTAGTCTGGGATCCCCAGAACCTGACCCATAGAATTCCAGGCCTTTCTTTCTAAGTACCTCTGGGTGAGTTCAAACTGCCAACCTTTGGCTAAGCAGCTGAGGGCATTAACCATTTGCACCACCCAGGGACTCCAATAAGGACATAACCTCAGGCAAAGACCCACAGAGGACAGCTTCTATTTGATCCAGCAGGTGGCTCTGGAGGTGAGTCACGCCCCAGAGTTGTCTTGACCTGAGGCAAAGGATTTGGGCTTTCATATTCTGGCACCAGCCAGTCATTAATCAAGAGCTTTGTGCTTGTGTGGGGGGGGGAGGGGAGGGGGCGAATTCCCAGGTACTTCCAGCTTTCTATCCAATCAAACAAAGTGGGTTCCAAAGTTGGCTTCGGTAACTGAGGGGGATTACCAAGAATTGGGTGAAAGAAAAATCACATTGAACGGGGCCGGGGCGGGGGAGGGGCACAATAAAAAGATGGGAGAGGATCCAGGCCAGACTCCAATATTGTCTGCCACACCTGGGAACCAATCAGACAGTGTTGCACTGCTATTCATAAGGTTTTCACTGGCTAATGCTTTTCAGAAGTAGACTGCCGGGTCCTTCTTCCTGACTGGTTTAAAGTCAGGAAAGGTGTGCGTCAGGGTTGTATCCTTTCACCATACCTATTTAATCTGTATGCTGAGCAAATAATATGAGAAGCTGGACTATATGAATAAGAACGGGACATCAGGATTGGAGGAAGACTCATTAACAACCTGCGTTATGCAGATAACACAACCTTGCTTGCTGAAAGTGAAGAGGACTTGAAGCACTTACGAATGAAGATCAAAGACCACAGCCTTCACTATGGATTGCACCTCAATGTAAAGAAAACAAAAATACTCACAACTGGACCAATGAGCAACATCATGATAAATGGAGAAAAGTTTGAAGTTGTCAAGGATTTCATTTTACTTGGATCCACAATCAATAGCCATGGAAGCAGCAGTCAAGAAATCAAACGACGCATTGCAATGGGCAAATCTGCTGCAGAGGACCTCTTCAAAGTGTTGAAGAGCAAAGATGTCACCCTGAAGACTAAGGTGCGCCTGACCCAAGCCATGGTATTTTCAATCGCATCATATGCATGTGAAAGCTGGACAATGAATAAGGAAGACCGAAGAAGAGTTGACGCCTTTGAATTGTGGTGTTGGCGAAGAATATTGAATATACCATGGACTGCCAAAAGAACGAACAAATCTGTCTTAGAAGAAATACAGCCAGAATGCTCCTTAGAAGCAAGGATGGCGAGACTGCATCTTACACACTTTGGATGTGTTGTCAGGAGGGATCAGTCCCTGGAGAAGGACATCATGCTTGGCAGAGTACAGGGTCAGCGGAAAAGAGGAAGACCCTCAACGAGGTGGATTGACACAGTGGCTGCAACAATGAGCTCAAGCATAACAACGATTGTAAGGATGGCTCAGGACCGGGAAGTGTTTCGTTCTGTTGTGCATGTGGTCGCTATGAGTCGGAATTGACTCGACGGCACCTAACAACAACAACCTGGGAACCACAGGCCATTTGCCCAACTTCCCTGTAGAAGAGCCCCACCAGCTTGCTCTTTGATCAACTGGATCTCCTAACTCTTCACCAGAACTGGTTGAGACCGTACCTCATAAGAGGATATTTCTCAATACCAGGCAAGTTTACCAAGTCTTAGATTCCATTTGGAAGCTTTGAAATAGTTATTCTTTTCATGGCGGATCAGTGTTCATTCACAGCAAGGTTAATTTTAAACAGGGAAACCACCAGAACTCTAGCTGGGTGCTTTGGTGCACCTGAGTCTGGCTAGACTCTCCTCCAGGAAGGCCTTTTCTCTGGCAGGAGCCAAAGCGGGGAAGGAGCAGATGGGTGGAGGTCAAGGGGATCTGTGCCCATGGAGCTTAATTCCATAATCCCCCTCCCATGGGATGCTGCTCACATTATTATTATTGTTTTAATAAAGGCAAAGCACTTTGTCCGGCCTTTGAAGAAACTGGCAGCTATGACTGTTCAGTGTAGGATTAGGGAGGAAGCGAGCAGCTTGTGCATTTATTATTTTGCTCTCTTTTTTATTAGTGATCTCTCTCAAGGGTAGTCAATTTGACTGAGATGCAGGAACTGTCCATTTAAGAGATTTCTATATAATTCTTTAAGGATCCTTGGTGGCGCAGTGGTTAAGCTCTTGGCTGCTAACCAAAAGGTAGGCGGTTTGAACCCACCAACCAAGATGTGGCATTCTGCTTCAGTAAAGATTTACAGCCTTGGAAACCCTATGGGGCAGTTCTACTCTGCTCTATAGGGTCTCTATGAGTCAGAATCTACTCAACGGCAATGAGTTTGGTTTGGTTCGGTTGTTGTTGTTTTGGTATATTACTCCTTATTCTACGAGATTAATTCTGTAATGTCCACAATGTCCCCAAAAACCCGTTGTTGTCGAGTCATTCCGACTCCTTTTACTATGTGTGTCTACAGTGAAATTTTCCCAAAAAATATCTGGTTAAACCTGGAAATTCTGATTTTATAGTAGGATTTTTGCATACAGTATTCTGAAGAAAAGTGCCTTAAGAACTTGTAAGACGTTACAACCCATTCGACAGAAGTTTAGCTATGTTTGGTAATCACATTACTCTATTTCACTGTGAAAATAATCATTGCCAGATGAGAATGCTAAGAAAGATGACTCACAAATTGCATTTAGGGATGACAGAGGACATGATTAAATGCCCAGTTATAAATCACTCCACGTACAAGCAGGTTCCACCTGGTACTGCAGCAGTGTGTTCCTGGAAATTAGGTCACTAAGCAAATCTTCCTACGGACTAACATAATTTGAAGTTATATCCTTCACCCAAGATTTGACAAGAAATATTTTATATATATATATATATTTATATATTCAAATATGTATATGTGATACAAGTTTTGCCAAAATTAATAATTAAAACATAAATAAGTTTAAATATCTACATTCTGACCAATAAAAATTATATTTTAAACTAAGTCCTATAAAATAAGCACACTGATTACATAAGGGGTCCTTCTGAGTACCTCTACCCTGTTACACACATAACTGCAAAATACAACTTGACTAGACTGGAGGGAGTTGTTTTTAGTCCTAAATAATATATCAGCTATGAACCAAACAAACCAAACCCGTTGCTGTCGAGTCAACTCTGACTCATAGCAACCCTACAGGACAGAGTAGAACTGCCCCATAGGGTTTCCGAGGAGTGGTTGGTGAATTCAAACTGCTGACCTTTTGGTTAGCAGCCAAGGTCTTAACCACTGGTCACCAGGGCTTCACATCAGCTATTTAAAAAAAAGAAGTTGCCATTGAGTCAATTCCAACTCATAGCGACCCAATAAGGCAGGACAGAATTGCCTCATAGGGTTTCCAAGAAGCAGCTGGTGGATTTGAACTGCCGACCTTTTGGCTGGCAGCTGAGCTCTTAACCACTGCGCCACCAAGGCTACAGCCAACATTAAACAACTCATTAACACTTACTGTTGTTGTTTATTTGGCAATTTAAAAAGTTTTCTTGGGAAATGTCAAATGTGGTTCTCAACGTGGGGTGGCTGTGCCCCCCAGGGGACATTTGACAACGTCTAGAGACATTTTTGGTTATCACAACTGGAGGAGGAGTTGCTACCGGCCTCTATAGAGTGGTGGCCAGAGAAGCTGCTTGACATCCTACAATGCACTGGACAGCCCCCACCACACACAACTTTACAGCCCCAATCATTAATAGTGATGAGCTTGGAAACCCTGCTCCACAAATAAGAACGTGGGGAAAGAAAGAGAGGGACAAGAATACTATGATGGTTAAGGATGTGTTTCAACTTGGCTGGGCCATGATTCTCAGTGGTTTGGCAGTTATAATGTAGTTTGACGGCTACGTAATGATGTAATCACCTTCATAATGAGATTTGGTATAATGTAATCACCTGCATGATAAGATCTGCTATGAGGAGCCAATCATTTGAAAGGGAGTTTCCTTGAGCGTGTGGCCTGCATCCAATATGTGCGGATTTTGTGACAAAGCTCACTGGCTTTTGCTTGTCTGGATCTTATAGCTGGCTCCTGTTCATCTGATCTCCGGTTCTTGGGACTTGAGCTAGCAGCTTACCTGCTGATCTTGGAATTCGTCAGCCTCTGCAGCCTGTGAGTCAGCAGCCCGCTGTCTGACCTGCTGATCTTGGGTTCACCAGCCCCCGCAGCTACATAAGTCAAGAGGAGCCTCCAGCCTGACCCACAGATATGGGACTTTCCTGCCTCTACAACCACGTGAGCCATTTCCTTGATATAAACCTCTCTCTGTCTCTCTCTCTCTCTCTCCCACACACATACATAAGTCACTGGTTTTGCTTCTCTAGAGAACCCAGCCTAAGACAAATACCCAAGACAAATCTAATCTACCTGCGATTCCACTTACGAGTCCAGCTTGCACCAATCACTGGTCCATTAGACCACAAAAATCTTCTCCTAGAATTATTCACTGCCAACACTTCTCATTTTAATGGAAATCTGGCTTCTGAATTTTTCATCTCCTTTTTAAATTATAGGAACCATGGCTGTTGGCAGATGTAACGATACTCTATGGCCATCATAAATACTAATGGAAAATGAGAACCTTAATTTTAAGTTGTCCAGGAAAGATTATACTAAAAAGTGCTAAAAAACGCAGAACTGGTTCAGGAATCTCATGCAATATGTATCTCCTTTTGTCTGCACTATTTCTATTCAGGAGAAAAAAGAAAAGGAATTACCATAAGAATTATGCAAAGGAAAAATATGGATTTTTTCCTATGACTCTAAAGTGGTTTAGCAGCATTATCAGAAAAAGTGAAAACTACATCCTTAAGAACAACATCCTGGTGAGTCTTCCTCCAATTTTCAGGAATGATCACCCCAAAGCCCAGGGAAACTAACAGGCTTACCCTGGGATTGACAGTGGCTTCGCAGCAAGACTCTGTGCCCTAGACAGCAAAGAAATGAGGCTAAAGGGGGATAGATGCTGCAAGGATCTTTCTCCCACTTGAGCATTTTGTCTGGTAAGAGCACACACATGCAGCCTCTCCAAGTCAGAAGATGATGGGAAATATGAAACTTCACTCAGTCAAGTGAACGCACAGGATCCAACCCGGATCATTGTGATGTAATATGAACCACGACTTCTTTGACTTCTTACGGAGCAGCCATCCAACTGTGCAGCAGTCTTTTCAGAACATCCGCAGGGCCAGGGGTTCAGGAATTCCAAGGAAATGAATCACAAGAAGCAATGGTTAGCTGTCAAAACATCTGTTTGCAAAGCCCAGTGAGGGGAAAGTACAGGCATTCCTGGCTGGTTCAGAAGGTGTGGACATCGCTATTCCAGGGCAGGCCACCTTGCAGCAGTTCATCCAGGCTGATTATGTTTGAACATCCTCTATGGGATGCCAGTCCTAGAAGAAACAGGACCAGAATCCTCCTTAGAAGCAAGGATGGAGAGACTTTGGCTCATTTACTTTGGACACGTCATCAGGAAAGACCAGTGGCTAGAGAAGGACATCATGTTTGGTAGAGGGTCAGCGAAAAAGAGGGAAACCCTCAATGAGATGGATTGACACAACAGCCACAAAAGTGGCCTCAAATATACTCATGATCGGGAAGACAGCGTAGGACCCAGCAACATTTCATTCTGTTGTGCATAAGGTCACCGTGAGTTGGAGCTGACTTGACAGCACCTAACAACAACGACAATATATGCAACACACACACCAGATTTCAAAGGCTTACTATAAAAAAAGTAAAATACCTTATTGATAATTTTTATATTGATTATATGTTGAAAAGATAATATTTCGAATATGTTCGGTAAAATAATATATGTTATTCAAATTAATTTCACCTATTCTTTTGAGGTTTTTGAATGTGGCTCCAAGAACATTTTCAATTATGTTCAATTCATGCGTGCATTATTTTTCTACTGGACAGCACTGCTCTGGAGTGTGGGCCCCTGCTTTCTTGCAGGGTCTAGGGGCAGCACTGCCACCATGCCCTGAGCCGGGAGGCACCGCTTGGCAGATTACCGGCTGGATTTCGGCCCTCAGGCTCACACTTTCCGCCCTGGCCTGGCAACAAAATGTGTAAGGATATATAGGGGCTGCAACTGAACATCCCTCCAATAGATCAGAACGAGGGCACTGGTTAACTCAGCTGCCTACAGTGAGCTCCTCACTTCACTGGCAAAATGAAAATTTGTTCCACTGCCTCCAGAGAAGAGAGACCTCAAGCAGAAAAATAAAACTGTCCCCACGTCCACTAAATGGTGGGGTGACCCGATCTGAAGGGGCATACACTGGTTCTTCTGGCTATTCAGGGAGGTGGAGCTTCTCCAACCAGAGCCACGGGGATCAGCAAGGGGACCCTTATTAAACTGGAAGCCACTGCCCTTTGGGCTGGGCCAGGCTCTGACTGACAGCCAGCCCACCCAATCATGTGCGGGCTTCAGGCACACTTCCTCTCTTTAGATGAATGAATGGAGCACGCCAAAAAAGGGAACAGGTCTCTCAGGATGTTGTCCACCCCCGCCCCCGCCCCCGCCCCGCTCCCCCGGACATAGACAACTGTCTCTGCCTGCTGCTCACTCTGCTGTCAGAAAAGTGGGTCCAAGACAGGTATATAGCTACCAGAATAAATGCCGATCTTGCTTCACCATCTCACACAGTCTTAGAGGAAAGGTTTCATCAACAAAAATAACCGAGGTGTGTTTTTTCCACCAGAAGAACCTTTTATTGTTATTAGCTGCAGTCAAGTCAACACTGACTCATGGCGACCTCATGTGTGCACTGTAGAACTGCTCCATAGGGTTTTTAAGGCCGTAACCTTTCAGAAGCGGATTGCCAAGCCTGTCTTCCAGGGTGTCTCTGGGTGGGTTCGAACTGCCAACCTTTCGGCTAGTAGTTGAGCACTTAATCATTTCTGCCATCCAGGAACCCCCAAAGAACCTTTAGCATGCTATATAATGAACAGAAAATCTCCCATTTTATGAAGACTGGCAACCTTACAGAGGTGTCCCCGCTACTTCACATTCCAGGCCTAATACCTGCTACATCACCTTGCAAGAAATCTGTATCCCAAATTCACTGTCTAAATTGAAGACTCGCCATGATGAATTTGCACACACATGCCAATGAACACATTCAAGGTGCTCCTGAGTCCAAAAGCGAGGCTGTGCATTGTGCTATAGTTGTATTGGATTGCAACACATTCTGAGCTCGTGTTGTATAAATATCATCTGTGCATGATTGCGATAGTCTTCCCTACATTATTAACTGAAAATGCACTATAAGGAAATGGACAATCTCATGCAAAAAGCACGGAAGGTAGGAGATTTAGAAAAGTCCACATGTTAAAACACGAAGTGGAAGTGATGAAGCATATAAAGAGAGGTGAACATTTAGAAGATATAATTGGGTCATTCCCATACTGGCAAAGAATATTGAGTATACTATGGACTGCCAGAAGAAAGAAAAATCAGTTTTAGATGAAGTACAATCAGAATGCTCCTTAGAAACGATGATGGCAAGACTTCAGCTCGCTTACTTTGGACATGTCATCAGGAAAGACTACTCGCTAGACTAGGACATCATGTTTGGTAAAGTCAGCAAAAACAAGGCAAACTCTCAATGAGACGGACTGACACAACAACCACAACAATGGACTCAAACATACCAACGATCACAAAGATGGCACAGGACCAGGCAACATTTCAATCTCTTATACGTAAGGTCTCCAGGAGTAGCAGCCTACTTGACAGCAACAACAACAGGCCACCATCTACCTTGCATACATCTTATTTCAATGTTTATTCACAGCAATATTCATTGCAGTAGAGAAGGATAATGTATTTTTTTCTTTGATATTACATGATATTATATACTCCACACAAACTCACTAATGTGCTGATTAAATGTTAAGTAATTTGGTAACTACACAACAAAAACATGCTTTATGTTGTGCAGAAATCCTTTCAGAAAATTATGTGGAGCTTTTGATGAGCTGGGAATGCATTATTATAATTTCCACTTAAAATAAAGGAATATAGACTCCTGATATCTACACTCGCCATCCAACACCAGATTCGACTGGGAATGGATGGGAGTCAGTGAATAAGGGTACAGGTTTGGTGAACAGAACAAAACCAAACCAAACCCGTTGCTGTCGAGTCTATTCCGACTCGTAGCGACCCTATAGGACAGAGTAGAACTGCCCCATAGATTTTCCAAGGAGCGCCTGGTGGATTTGAACTGCCGACCTCTTGGTTCACAGCTATAGCACTTAACCACTACGCCACCAGGGTTTCAGCGACCCTATAGATGGCCATTAATTTCATTAGAAAAGTATAGTTATTTAGAAACAGTGGGTTGGTTAGTCGTGTGAGTCTTGATTATGGGTTGAAAATCAAAATGCCTTTAAAATATAAATAATCCACATTCAACTCAAGTCAACAATTCCAAAGTCAGGCAACATCCCACATGTATATGGAGCATTTACTGAAAGGTTACAGGAAATAAAGTGCTATATGAGGAGGCTATTGAAAGCCAGCCAGAACAGTCCTGGCAATTTCTCATTCTTTCTCTATATCTGCAGGCCCCTCATCAGCAATAGAGTCCACCCCGTGATGGCTGACACTCAGCAGAGCCGCAGCCCTGGTCAGGTTCTCTACAGCAGCCAAGAGACAGCTCTAGGTAAAAGTTGGAAGTGCGATTTCATGGTAAGATCTCAAATATTGGGGTTTGGCAGTATCACTTAGGTATGGGTAAGTTAGAAAGCTGTAAGTTACAAATAAGGCATATTTGCGACTTCTGTGTGAGAAAGAGGGTGTCCTGCCACGTCAATGGTGGTGAGTCCAGGGGGTGCACAGTCACACCAGAAATCAGGATGACAGAACCCTGCTGGGCAGTTGAAGGGCTAGGCTAGAACAGTGGTTCTTAACCCTGGCTGTGCACTGAAATTGCCCGGGGAGCTTTAAAAAAAATATATCCCATTCTGGGGCCATCCCCAGAGATTCCAGTGTGATTCTAAAGTGCATCCCAGTTTGAGGCCCACTGAGCTAGAGTAAGTCTAAAGGCCACCCCTGGGCTGCCTCTGCATCTCCTTTCCTCCCGTGACGATACAGGAAGGAGATGGAAGATTTACCTTATGTGAGCATCGTGGAGAAACTGTGCTGGATGACGAGGCCATAAATCATGAATGTGATGGTAGCTTTTTGATGCCATGGCCAGCCTCCCTGGCAGGACATAGCCTTCCCAGAGGGAGGGTGCTGGGGGCTCAGTCAATAGGACCAAATAACCAGCCAGGGAGCTTACGCTTTGCTTGGAACTGGAGCATTGGGAGTGGACCAGATCACTCAGCCTAGAAGAATCAATCTAAGAAACACCTCAGGGTTTCTGAGCCTCAGCACTATGGACATTTGGGGCCAGATCACTTTTTGTGATGTGGGCCATCCTGTGCATTGTAGGATGTTTAGCAGCATCCCTGGACTCGACCCACTAGATGCCAGTAGCACCCCATCCCTAGTCATGATAACCAGCAGCGTCTCCAAACCCAAAAAGAACCCGTTGCCATCAAGTCGATTCTGACTCATAGCGACCTTATAGGATGGAGTAGAACTGCCCCATAGGGTTTCCAAGGAGCACCTGGTGGATTCAAACTGCCAACCTTTTGATAAGCAGCCATAGCTCTTAACCACTATGCCACCAGGGTTTCCACAGTGTCTCCAGACACTGCCAAATGTCCCCAAGGGGCAAAATTACACCCAGTTGAGAACCAGATGGTAGATCACTGCATAGGACTCCTTGGTTTCAGCCAGCGGAGGCCTCAGCAGGCTACAGGAGTCTGGAAAGGGGAGGCCCTTTCATTGCTATCAGGATTTTGTGTGTGTGTGTGTGAATATACAAACAGCGCTCTGCAGAACTCAGGCTGGGTGGGGGAGGTCGGCTGGGAGATTTGCTGGAGGCCAGAAGACCCACAGTAGCACATGGACTAAATGGAGTCCAGGCTGGAGAAGCCTGAGACAACCTAAATTACGTACAGATAAAGGAACTGAAGATTAAAGGCGTAATTTGAGATGTTCAAAGGACTGTATCTAGGCAATATCCCGGAGCGGCACTAAATGACTTGTCCAAATGCACCTGCACCTCCCACTTTCCCCATAATTGTCACTTTCCCAAGGTCCTCCAAGCCGTCTCACAGACCCATGGTTGATGGCATGGAAGTGACCCACTTGGACAAGGTTTGAGTCAGTCCTGTTCCAATTTGAGGCCAAGCAGATCTCTGGAAGTTAATGAGTCAGGCATCCATTTTAGGCATTGTTTTTGATGGGCTGATAAACGTTTACAATTTCTATTGTGTCTAGCATTTTAAAAGTTATTCCCAATGCCAGAAAAGTCCCAGAAACCTAAGAAAATCAAGGATTCTACTGCTTTAAAAAATTTTTTTTTTAATGAAGGGGTTTCATTTAGAAATATAAAAATCTCCAGCTGTTATATTCATGTTATTTGTCTCTCTCTTCTGTCTTGAAAGAAATACCTGGCTGATCACAATCTTTGAATTTATGGGAGCTCCTACTCTCCCATGTAATTTATACTCCAATGAAACATTACCCTTTGGGAAGGTGCCCATTTGACAATAACTCACAAACACCGGCAGGTGCAATCAGACCAAAGAGAAGGACGATAGGATCCAGAAAAAGAAAGCAGTGCTTTGAATGATATTTGCATGACTAGTTCAGTAAATACACAAATGAGCCTGTCAAGCTCAACTCAATTATTGGACACCCCTGCTGTTTCCATCACATTGCTCATCAAGATCATAAATAAATAAACCCTGAAAAACACACAAAAAATAAACCTGTCTTTCATTTTGTGGCTGTGCACATTGAGGAAATAAAGTGTGATGAGCTGAAATAATGGCAGTGTGGGAAGGGGGAACGAAATCACGTGTGTATTTATAGAACTAAAAACCATAGTCACAGTCGAGGCCACTTCTCAAGGGTGAGTTTATGAAAATAGATTTCTCTTATAAAGTGGCACACGCTGACTACTGTCCACTAAGACCTATGTTTTCTCAGCCTCAGCAGGTTGCTAGACTGCATTTCCCAGCCTCCCTTGCAGGTGTTGGGGATACATATTTGAGTTCTGGCTAATTATGCAGGAGGAGCCTCGTGTGAGCCTGGCCTTTAAAACCTTTCACAAGATCCTCCAGGTTCCTGCTCTCTTCCCACTCCAGTGGGGTACTATGAGAACCTAAAAACTGGTGGAGCCCCTAACCCTGGGGTTGGTAAACTTTTTCTGTCAAGGCTCAAATAGTAAATCTTTAGACTTTGCAGGTCACAACTATTCAGCTCTGCTGTTACAGCACAAAAGCAGTCATATACGATACATAATACATAAAATAACGAGCGTGTGTTTTTTTTTTGGCTGTGTTCCAATAAAACTTTATTTATGAACACTGAAATTTGACTAGCATATAATTTTCATATGTCACAAAATATTATTCTTTGTACTCTTCTTTTTTTTTTTTTTCCAACCATTCAAAGTGTAAAAAGCATACCGAATCCACAGGCCAAAATTTGCAGCCCCCCGGATTGAAAGATTCCGGGTTTCTCTAGGACCATCCCCCTGCAGCGGACAATCACATGAGTAAGAAATCATGTTCATCATGTTAAGTCTGGAGTTTGCTACAGCAGTTGCATTTCCTAAGTAACTGCAGAACCTCAACCATGGTGAAAAGAAAAGACAATCCAAGTTGTTTCAGAAATGAACAAGGGTTCCTTGGAGAAACACGAGTTCTCCCACCTGGGTCCCTGTGACAAGCTTCAGCATCCCCAATCTCCTGAAGTTAAAGGCTTCGTCATCAGTTTTAAGCCAGCAGATTTTGTTTCCCTCCCCTGACTACCCTGCACCCTTTGTAACATTTGACAAGGACAATCTGATGGGATACCTCCCCATGTGTTTTGGGGAACAAATCCTGCCAGTGACCAATTTTGAAATTGATACCTAAGAGCAGAAGTGGTACTTGTATTAAAGAAAGAAGGTATGCTTTCATTCCGGGCAATGTCCTCCAACTAATGTGACAGATTGATAGCATATACAAAGAAATCATACACAATGACAAGTAGAAATGTTATTTTCCCATCTGCAGATGGAACCACAAAAGAGACCATTTCATGTAACTGAGCAAATACTTCCATCATCATTCCACTATCTAAAGAATATCCCAAAAGACACTGTAATTATGCCCTCTGACATCCTTGATTTAGCAGATTTTATAACTGCATTGCTAATTGTAAAGGAAGTATTTAAGGATGGTATAAGTGTTTAGAAAGAATTATTCCATACGAATATTTAGAGTCAACTTGAAGATTTTTAGAGTATATTATCTGAGCGCATAGTAACAGTTTTTAAGAGGAAGCTTTTTTGGAAAATTCAAATGACTTAATTATGTTGAATTTTTAAACATGTAAATTTTTTATATTTGAGATATAAAGAGATATAAAAATAAATTTAGGATGAAAAAGAAAAAATATATCATGATCAAATAATGTTTACACATTTTAACTCTATATTGTACAAGATAATAGTGGTGCTTAATGTTTTTTTGGAAACTTATCAACTGTCTATAGCAGACCATAGATCATATTTGTAAGGCCTAATCTTATATGGCTGGAGTTGGCAAACTTTGCCTGTAAAGGGCCAGATAGTAAATATTTTCAGCTTTCAAACCATACAGCTTCTATTGCAATTACTCAGCTTCACCGTTGTAGCACAAAAGCAGCTATAGGCAATATGTAAATGAATGACTTTGGCTGTTTGCCAATAAAATTTTATTTATAAAAACAGGACCCTGGCCTGGCTGTAGTTCGACAACTCCTATTGTACAATTTTCTAATGGCAACCAAAAAGAGTCTATTTAAAAAATGGTGGCTTTACCTTTTAAGCCACCAGTTCATGTGTTTAGGAAGAAAATTCTAGAGACTATAATTATTAGGAAATACGTAATGATATACTTTATTTTCTTATAAATTTCCAGAAATTTTGTGTCAAGCACTTACCTCTCCTCCAAAAATGGATTTTTAAAAAGATAAAAACATGAAGATTGTTGAGAATGAACTAGAACCGGGTACATAAGAACCTTTGGAGCAAATACCAAGGAGAAAAGGATAGATAGAAAATATTGTAATGCCGAATTTTTCAGAAATCTTCAGGGTTATTATCTAAATATAGCCTCTCCTTCTGGATTTGTGGTCAAGTATGAAAGTAATATAATACGAAAAAGTAAGTAAAATATGTCAGGACCAACAATTGATCTAGAATTTAGTTAGCAATATTTTAATAAAACTTCCTCCCCATAAGCATGGAAGATATTTGTGCAACATGTTAACCAAACTCCTAAAACAGACCAAGCCTGATTGCCAACATGAAATATGGTGCCAAATGATCCCCCTCTGGCAGACATTTCATTCCTGATCAGGAGGAATGGAGTGTGTCTGAACACGCTAAATCATCTGTTTTCTCATACGGATGCAAAACAAACATATATATAAAGGAACATTTGCTATACTGGGATGTATACGTTTCAAAAATGATGCAAAAATATAGTTCTTAGATGTAAAGACATAATTTCAAAATAACTTATATCCCATCTACTATCGTATCAGTTTACTACTAAAAAAAATCACTGCCGTCGAGTCAATTCCAACTCATAGTGACCCTATAGGACAAAGTACAACTGCCCCATAGGGTTTCCAAGGACTGCCTGGTGGATTCGAACCACCAACCTTCTGGTTAGCAGCCGTTGAACTTAACCACTATGCCACCAGGGTTTCCAGTTTACTGTTATCAGAAGAAAAACAGTGCATAAGAAATGTTCTTATATATTCTAATTAAAAAAAAAGCTTTAAACCCTTGTTATTCTACTGTGTAGATCAGGGTTTCTCAACCTTAGCACGGTTGAGATTTGGGGCGGGATAACTCTCTGTTGTGGGGGCTGTCCTGCAATTGTAGTATGTTTAGCAGCATCCCTGGCCTCTACCCACAAGATGTCAGTAGCAGCCCCTCCACCCCAGTTGTGACAATCCAGAAATGTCTCCAGACATTACCAAATGCCCCCCGGGGAGTAAAATTGCTCCTAGTCAAGAAGGACTGGTGTAGATCAATTCATGTTCTCATATCCATGAGAAGGTAAAATCCATCAACATTGCCCACAGAAAGCCCATCCTGTGTGTTAGTAAGTCCAGTGCTTAGCACAGAGTTAGCACACACATGAATGCTGAATGAATGAATGAAAAACAAACAAATGGTCAAAATTAGATACAACTAGAGCAGGTCATTCTGCTAATGGGAGTTCAAGAATAGAAATGAGTTCCCAGGATCCTGATTAACACTAAACTTAGAGCCTGTTCCTGTCTCTCTTTGGTCCCCAGCAGTGTCTAATCCCTTAACAAGTCCTTAGCATGTTATTTTTTTTCCAAATCCACAATTCGTAAGATTGCTGCCCCATCGCTTTGTATGATTTTCCAACACTCAGTTCCACTGCTCCTAAAAGTGTTATATTGACCATAATTGCATTTTTGATGAAAGTGAATGTATTTTAATTTTGTTTCAAATATGTCCCAACACCTCTGAAGGTGGCCCGCAATGTTCTAGGAGGCTGCAAACCAGGGTTGTCAGAAAGTACGGCGGGAGAAATCCCAAGTGCTGCTCTGTACCCTCCACCCGTCTGCAGTCAGTCCGTGCATACCTCCTGCCCAAGCCAGGTAAATGCGCCACGACCTGCTGCGGAGCTGGTCTTTACCGCTGGGGTCATCTCTTGCCTTTAGGGCCGACGTGGCCTCAATTTTTAATTAATCTGTACTTCGGAGGTTCTGATGAAAGTTTTATATTATAAAATGCCAGCACAGCAATCTATCCTTAGCACAGGGGTCTTTCTCACACTCTTTCTCTCTGTCTATCACACACAAACACACACACGCACACAAAAGGAAGCCCTCTGCATAGCTTGAATGATCACACACAGAGACAAATATGCACACACTCAGACATGTTCAGACACATACAAGCAGACACACACTGTATAGCTTGACTGGCCACACACAACACACACTCTGCCATAATGTTAAAAGGAAGCCCTCTGTACAGCTTGGCTGGCCACAGAGTTGGCTGGTCCACTCTTGCTCACATTAGTTCTTTTGCTGAATTCCATGGGGCATGGGGCCATTCACAAATTTGCAGAAGGGAAGCAGGTCAAGTGCAGCAGCCAGCTAAGAAGTCAATTATCTGAGTATCTCATTCCCCAGTGGATTGTGCAGAAGGGAAAGGCAGAAGCTCTCCCCTTAGAAGAGGCCACTGAATTTGCCAAATATTTGAACTTTTTTTTTTTTTTCTATGTGCAAAGACTGTTGTAAGTACCCTGTGGGAATACAAAATGAATAGAGCACAAGCCCTGCCTTCAAAGAGTTTCCATGCCTTATTTCCATGGCCATCAATTGTCTGCCTCCATTTCCAAATCTCGCCTGAGTCCCTCCCACCTCTCCCAGCTCTCCACCACCAACTGCCTTCTCCCGAAGCTTCAGCCAAACCACACTGCTTACAGCTACGCCTCAGCCACCACATGCACCTGTGCCTGGCCTCTCCACTCAGCTCTTTCACCTGTAGTGGGCCTTGTACCCCAAGTCCTAAACTGTGGTAGGTTTCACTCATGCTTTTGGAAAGAATGAAAGGACATAATCTTACGGTACACCACGGTTAGGGCTGGAGTCATACAGAATAAGACCAAATAAAAGAGTTACAAAAAGTTTTCAATTCAAGCTTATCTCCTCAAATATGTAGGATTGCCAGATAAAACACAGGACACTCAGGTAAATTTGAATTTCAGAAAAACAAAAAAAAAAATTTTAGTATAAGTATATCCTAAATAAGGAGCTACAGTGGCTCAGTAGTTAAGCACTCGGCTGCTAACCAAAAGGTTAGCTTTTCAAACCCACCAGCCCCTCCGTAAACATTTACAGCCTTGGAAACCCTATGGGGCAGTTCTACTCTGTCCTATAGGGTCACTATGAATCAGAATTGACTCAATAGCAATGGGTTTATATCTTAAATGTTGTGTGAACCATCACCTCCCACCACTTGATCTCGCCATACTTGCAGTCCTCCTCCTCTTAAGACTTTGGGGCCCTCCACACCCTGATTAAAAAATGTTTGATTTGCTATGTGTGGCATTAAAATGGGCAGGCAGGGGAGAGGCTATTCCTGACCTCCAAAAACTTGTTTCCTTTCTCTCCTTTTGTCACACAAACAAGACGGAGATGGTATGACTTAGCACTGAAGTGCCTCCCGTTGATATACCCAAGGGTAGTCTGAATAATTTTGGTCTCAGTTTGCCAGTGTTTGGTCCCTTGATACTTTATGTACCCAATGGCTGGCATGGTCATTTCTGGAGACTTGAATTTCACAAGGGTAATGGCAGTGCCAAAGGTTTACTTGCAGCCAATATGATTGGAAATGATCACTGCCCCATGGGCCACTCCTTGAGTGCCAACTGTGTGAATATGAGGGGAAAACAGCTGGTCAGATTTATCTGCAGACATAATTTAATCCTACTGAATGGCAGCCTATGGGACAGAGCCAATGGGCCAGGAATAACCTTCAGATAAAACGGGCAGCAGCAGGAGGAAGAGGGCACAGAAGAGCTCACAGAACAATAGACATCAGAAAGGACTTGGATGATGAATTTTCAGTGGAAGGCAAAAGACAGAGGCACAATCAAGGGGTGTCAAGAGCACTGAATGCAGCAAAAGGGTCTAGAAAAAGAAAGTCTGTGAAAGATTGTTGGATTTTGCAAAAAAGGCTTCTTGGTGACCTTCAGGAGAGGTGCTAGGGTAAAAGAGCAGGATATAAGGCAAATTGCTGAGAATTAAGGGAGGACTAGAGAAATGTTTTTTTTTTTTAGAGAAATAGAAGCTGCTGGCATGTTTCAGGATTCTGGCAAAGAAGTGAAGAAGAGAACAACATTGTTAGCTCAAGGAAGGAAGAGAGTAGAACCAAGATATTTTCAACATGGGTGAGGCCAATGTGTGATTGAAGCCTGGGAGAAAGGTCACTGGAGAGGGAGAGAGTGATGATGAAGCTGGGGAACAGGACAA
Source organism: Elephas maximus indicus (assembly GCF_024166365.1). NCBI lineage: Eukaryota > Metazoa > Chordata > Mammalia > Proboscidea > Elephantidae > Elephas > Elephas maximus. Next base: position 167,723,400 of record NC_064846.1, read on the forward strand.
TGGAAAAGAAGACAAGACGCATTTAATTCAGCATGGGAAGAAAAGGACAAGTGCAGGAATAGGGGATGGGGGCCCACATGGAGATCATCAAAGGGTAGCATGAGAAGGATTTTAAATATGGAGAAAGATGGAAGGGCAAGAAATTAACACATCAAGAGCATGTGTTATATGCCAGGAACTGTACTGGGTCCTTCATAGTTGACATTATTTCATTTAATGCACTCAACACCCTATGACATAAGCATAATTCTCATTACAAAAGAGGAAATTGAGCCTCAGGGACATTAAGTAAATTTCCACAGTGCACCCAGGATTTAAACACAAACCTCCCTGATCTCCCAGGCTTTAACGCATAATGAAACAGAAAGAGGAGAGAGGCGTTATTGGAAGAAAAAACAAAAACTTCACCCACCTGACAATTTTAGCCACAATGAACTGTATCACCAAATCCAATGTGAATACGTGATGAATCCTGCCAGAACACCTCCCGCCAATTCTGCCAGCTTGGTCTTATCTCACTGCTTGTTTTTAAAAAGATAACTGCAAAAGGAGCAGCTTTCATGTATAAAATTTGATATATGATTTGTGTGGACAATAGATAGAAAAACTAATTTACCTTCCACTTAACATAATGAAAACACCCAATAAATCCTCCAATTAATACAGTCTTCTAAAGATGAAAAGCAAGGCTGCTATCCAGTTCATAACCGCATTCTTAATATTTTCCCTGGCAACAAAGACAAAGTAATAAAGACCCCACGTGGACTCAAGGAAAAAACATTCCTACCCAATAGTCTCCAACCTTGTGTCCCATACTCTCAAAGAATTCACAAATGGCTATTTGTAAGTAAATTTTAACATTCTACAAGCCTGTTAAAAATTGGAAATTTACCCTCAATAAGGCCATTCAAGATCTATAAAACCCCAACTGTGTTTGCCTTTCACCAGAATCATACCAACTCAACTGTGGCTTATCAAAATTTCCGACTAACTATTAATGTCAATATCAGAAATTCTAGATTGTGTGAGGTGGACAAGGCCCACTTACTAGTGATGAATACAGTCCAAGTGCTAGGATCAAAAAATATCTAGTCTGTAATTGACCTTGGAGATAGGCAACAAGTGAAACAACAGGTTTCACTGAAAAGTTCTTAAAGAGTCTGAAAGTTTCCCTTATTATTTATTAGCATTTCAATTGTGACAGTGATGCCATCACATTACCATATAACACCTTCCACAATGTGCTCTTTCGAGCACTAGTTCCATGAGATGTTCATGAATGTTAGGCAAAAACAGGATTCTGTGATCAAGAATGTTTGGGAAAGGTTGGTTTAAACAAAGTTCAAGAGCATCCTAAAAGGCAGGACAACCAAGTGTCTTTAATAAGTTAATGTGAGGCATTTTCAAAATGTATTTGGTCAAAGGTTTTCTCTTTTGTAGGGTACCTGGAGGAACATCCTGGAGTTCCCCAAAGAACACTTTGGCAACACTACAACAGAAAATCGGTGATTACAAATCACTGATAAAAATCTGAATCAGAGACAGAGAATTTGTGGACATTGCTAAATCAGCTTGATTGTGTGTCATCACTTTGTTCATTTTTTCTTACAAAATTCCCATTCACACGCACACACACCCCTATACACAAGTCAGGAGTAGCAGAAGCCATTCTCAATCTAACCCACATTTTGTAGGCTCTTGCTCCCACAACTACTGGGGAGCCCACACTTCCTTATAGAGCTGCCTCTAATTACTTCTAGGAACTTCCAAAAAGTACCCACAGAGGCTCTTGAATAGTTCTTATTAGTCCCCATGCAGTATCCACCATTTATTCCTCTCCTGCCTGCACATCTGTGTGGAGGTCTCTCTTCAGTGCTTCCAGGGGCCATGGAGGAGCTGCTTCCCACTGCGCATCATCAATAGACCGCCAGGCACCACTGATGCCATCACCAGGTACTACCACCTTCAGAATCGCCACCAGACCAGTGCCATCAGGTGCCTGCATCTGATACTTCCTTGAAATGGCATGTGTGCTCTGAAGTCTTCAACGTGCTATAGCCACATAGTATTTCAAGCCAAGGTGAGAACATTCCCTCTCTTTCCCTTTCATTTTACATTTTGTCACATAGGGCATCAAAGCACTGTTTCTTTGCATCATTCCTCATCTCCCAATGTAAACACAGTGTTCAAATTTTACTGTCGGGAAGCCACTGTCCATAGCTCTCTCACATTTTTGCACATCCTTTGAGCAGAGACCCTGACTACCTTTGTTCTGGACTAACTTTCCTAGGATGTTAGTGTTTCCCTCCAGAGCAGAGAGAAGGTTTGCTTACTGTCTTGGAACATAGAGATTGTGCCTACCTTCACAGGAAAGAAGTAGATGTCTTTACAGTCCATTATTTTTTTTCCACAGGAAAGAAGTAGATGTCTTTACAGTCCATTATAAAAGTTTTGGGTTCTCTAAGTCCAGGGTTTCTCTCCTGTAATAGAAACCACTGCCTGACAACCAAGAGGCCCCTCTTCATATCATCCTGTGGGAAGTGAGGCTCAAGGAGTCAACACAAATGCTATTACTATAAGTGGCTACTGCTATTGCTGTTGCTGTTAAGTAATAAACTGTCCTTTGTCTCTGATACAAGAGTCTCACGTCTTCTGCCAGTATTGATGAAACTGAGACAGACTACTTTGTTAGGTTACAAGTAGGGTAAAAAATCTCAGACCTTTCACAGATCTTGAAATTTATATATGGGAACATGTTGTCTGGAAGGCCTAAATGCAGATGATGGATGTACACCAGAAAAAATTCAAGCAATATTCACCACCCTAAGAATGACTGAGACTTTGACACTGAGCCAAGTTTATCTTCAGAAGTCTCCACCTGTCCCACTTGACATCCTTAGTTTCCTTATGATAATAAAACTGCCACCACGACAATAATAAATGGCAAAAAATAATTTGAGTGCTAGCTATGTGTCAGGCACTGATTTTGTCACTTAATGCTCACACTAACACTGGGAGGTAGTTGCAGTCATTCCAACCCAGGTAGGCTGATGCTACATGCAATGCAATGAACACACCCCACATGGTCTGAACCTCAGAAACGCATGCCATTTCAACTGAAGCGTGTTTAACTCTTTATGTGTTATTTCTCTCACTTAGTTATGCTATCCCTTATTTTTGACACCTGTAAAAGGGAACATGTTTGTGAACTACGATGCATTACTAGAAAATTTATTGCAAGGCAGAGTGACTCTTCCTTGGCCAAATGTCTTCAGGTGACACTACTCCAGAAAACCTCACTCATTGCAATGTTGCTAGTTCTGTACAGAAGAAGCAGAGATGTAGCCATAAAACTCAGCCATGACTAGCTCCATCTGAGGTGTATATTTTTTTTTTCTTTCATTTGTGGTTGAACTAGGGAAATAAAAAAGGAGAAGGGCAGAAAACACTTTCCATTGATGCCTAATTACATTGGGGTTTTAAAGCACTCAGAATCCTTAGAGAAAGATGCTATTGATTAAGTATTAGCTTCACTCGGTTATACAGAGCACCATCACGATGGCCATCCGTCTTTCCTTAGTTTTGGTTAAACAACTTTGGAACAATATATGATGAATGGGGAAACAGTTCTGCCCTCATCTTATTTGTAATAATCGCTCCTTCTATTTCCTCTTCCCTTGGGTACATTAGCGCTCACTTATACACACAACCTTGCTGTTAATAAAAAAGATTTATGTGCAAGTAAGATTTTATTCCTTCCATCAAATGTTTACCTAAGGAAGATTTATTGCATAAAGTACTATCCTTACTTGGTGCCTAAGTAGATTATTTTTTAAAACTCATTGCTTATCTTTCTATACTTCAAATCTTACTCTGTCATGGGGATTTTATTTTGCACAGGAACTTCGACTTAGCGTACTGTTTATTTCATATGTAGAAACCTTAAGAGAAGTGCTAGACGATTACTCTTAGAGGCTTAGAAACCTTAGAAACATAGCTGCTTCTCAAGAGGTAAAGAAAGAAAGGTTTTATTCAAAGACTGTCTTTGGTATGACAGGGCCTATACAAATCAGAAATGGATATTTTCTATCGGGTATAAATCATTTGGAAAATAAAGAAGTGATACATATTAAAACCCATTAAAAAAGTTATATCCTTTATCCCAGTAATATTATTCATAGATGTTCATTCTAGGAAAACAATTCAAAGTAAGAAAAATAAAAACTATATGAACAGAGAAGCACACAAAGCCTGGACTTCAGAGCACAAAACCTGAACCAAGCTAAATGTCTTACAAAAGGTATGTGCAGTCCTCATGCTTACCAAGAGAGACTTACAGATAAAGACTAGAAGAAAACACAAGAAATGAAAACATTGCTATTAGCGTAGTAGGAAAACAGGGTAGCATTTTCTTCTTAAATCTTTATCATTTCAAAGTTGTTTCAGCAGCAAAACTAATTATAAAAAGGAAATAGCTTACCTGAAATTCCCCCTCTCTTCTTTCTGCCTTTCTAAATTCTATCCATTTAAAATACCCAAGTTAAGTTCCACTTTTACCACATATCTTTGATATTTACCATTTTTGAATCCACATCAATTTGATAATAGTAGTTCTCAACTAGGGAAAATTTTGCCAACCAGGGATGCCTGGCAATGTCTGGAGATATTTTTGGTTGTCGTGACTGGGGGAGCATGCTACTGGCATCTATTGAGTAGAAGCCAAGCATGCTGCTAAACACCCTACAATGCATAAAACAGATCCCCAAAACTAAGAACTACCCAAAATGTCAATAGTGCCAAGGTTGATAAACCCTGCACTAAACTATACAATTAATTATGTAATGATCATTGTAATAGGTCGTTGGTCTTACAAAATTCTATCATGCAATCTCCAGTGTTGTTTCCATCACCAAGGCCATATTTTTCCAACTACTGACACTTCTTCTCTGTTTCCAACTTGCGCATTTCAATCACCAGTAATTATCAATGCATCCTGATTGCATGTTTGATCAATTTCAGACTGCAGAAGTTGATAAAAATCTTAAATTTCTTGATGGAAAAGGAAGAGCTCACTTGTCTATGCCAAGAAATTTAGAAGAAGCTACCTGGCCAACCAACTGGAAGAGATCCATATTTGTGCCTATTCCAAAGAAAGGTGATCCAACAGAGTGCAGAAATTATCAAACAATATCATTAATACCACATGCAAGTAAAATTTGGCCAAAGATAATTCAAAAATGGTTGCAGCAGTACATTGACAGGGAACTGCCCGAAATTCAAGCTGGATTCAGAAGAGAACAAGGAATGAGGGATATCATTGCTGATGTCAGATGGACCTTGGCTGAAAGCAGAGACTAGCAGAAAGATGATTAACTGTGTTTTACTGACTATGCAAAGGCATTTGGCGTTATGGATCATAACAAATTACGGATAACATTACAAAGAACGGGAATTCCAGAACACTTAATTGTGCTCATGAGGAACTGTACATAGTCCAAGAGGCAGTCGTTCAAGCAGAACAAGGGGATACTACATGGTTTAAAATCAGGGACGGTGTGCATCAGGGTTGTATCCTTTCACCATACTTATTCAATCTGCATGCTGAGCAAACAATACGAGAAGCTGGACTATATGAAGAAGAACGCAGTATCAGGATTGGAGGAAGACTCATTAACAACCTGCATTATGCAGATGACACAACCTTGCTTGCTGAAAGCAAAGAGGACTTGAAGCACTTAGTGACGAAGATTAAAGACCACAGCCTTCAGTATGGATTGCACCTCAACATAAAGAAAACAAAAATCCTCACAACTAAACCAATAAGCAACATCATTATAAATAGAGAAAATACTGAAGGTGTCAAGGATTTCATTTTACTTGGATCCACAAGCAACGCCCACGGAAGCAGCAGTTAAGAAACCAAATGACCTATATTGCATTGGGCAAATCTGCTGCAAAAGACCTCTTTAAAGTGTTTGAAAGCAAATATGTCACTTTAAAAGCTGAGGTGTGCATGACTCAAGCCATGGTATTTTCAATCATCTCATATGCATACGAAAGCTGGGCAATGAATAAGGAAGACCGAAGAACTGACGTCTTTGAATTATGGTGTTGGTGAAGAATATTGAATATACCATGGCCTGCCAGAAGAGCAAACAAATCTGTCTTGGAAGAAGTATAGCCAGAATGCTCATTAGAAGCAAGGATGGGAGACTTTGTCTTACGTACTTTGGACACGTTATCAGGAGTGACCAGACCCTGGAGAAAGACATCATGTATGGTAAAGTAGAGGGTCAGTGAATAAGAGGAAGACCCTCAATGAGATGGATTGACACCATGGCTGCAGCTCAAGCACCACAATGATTTTGAGGCTGCCGCAGGACCAGGCAGTGTTCTGTCCTGTTATATGTAGGGTCGCTGTGAGTCAGAGCCGATTCCATGGCATCTAACAACAACAAACATTTTTTTTTTTAATTTTTTGCTAAATAAGTAAATAATAATGGGCAAAAGATTTGAAAAGACACTTTACCCAAGAAGATACATGAATTGCAAGTAATCATATGAAATGATGGTTAACATCATTTGTGATCAGGGAAATTAAAATTAAACCACAATTAAATACCACTTCATATCCACTAGAATGGCTATAATAAAAAAGACAGATAATAACAAGTGTTGGAAAGCATATGGAGAAACTGGAACTCTCATACGCAGTTGGTGGAAATGTAAAATGGTAAAGCCACTTTGGAAAACAGTAGTCTCTTGAAACATTAAACGTACACTTCTTATATGACCCAGCAATTCCAATCCTAGGTATTTGCCCAAAAGAAAGAAAAAGGTATGTCCACACAAAGACTTCTATGTATACGTACATAGTAGATTTATTAATAATAGCTAATCATAGGTAACAATCCAGATGCTGACAAACTGGTGAATGGATAAGCAAAATGTGGTACATTCTTACAATGGGATACTACCAAGCATTAGAAAGAAGCAAAGTACTGATATATGAAACAGCATAGCTAAACTTCAGAAACATTATGCTAAGTGGAAGAAGCCAAACACAAGATACTGTGTATTACGTGATTCCATTTATAAGAAATTTATAGACAAAACAAAATTAAAGAGACAGAAAGCAGATCGGTGGTTGGCTGGGACTGGGCATGGAAGTAGCTATTAACTGCAAGAAAGCATATAAGAAATTTTTGGTGTGATGAAAGTTATTCTAAAACTGGATGGTGGTGATGGTTGTACAACAATATAAATTTACTAAAACTCATCAAACTGTATACTTAAAACTGGTAAATTTTATAGTATACAAAAAATGCCTCAATAAAATGTTAAAAATCTTATAATCTAATCATTATATTGTTATTTAACTGTTCATGGGTTTATGCTTGGTTTTCTTCTCCAGTAGCATAAATAATATGAATTGTTTGTTTTTTCCATCTGTGCAGTTCCTTGTACACAATAAACAAATACTTTCGATTATTATTTAATTATTTTAATATAAAAAGTAACATATGTTCACCATAACAAAAAATATGTTCACCATAGACTATTTGAAAAGTAAAGACGAATAGAAAAGAGGGAACAGTCAACCAGAATTTATTCACATTAAGAACACCTCTTTATTTTAATATATTTACTTCAATGATCTTTTACTCCCACAGCCTTACTTTCACGTCATTATGCTAGATAAACAACTCTTTATCTTTCTTTTCACATATCACCTAAGCTTTACATTACATAAATGCTTTATAAGCATCTTCTTAAATGGCACTTCATATTCCGTCCTCTGGATGCATCATGATTTACTTAACCATTTCCTACTGTGGCCATTAGATTAGTTCTGAACTCTTGCAGCACTGAGCTCAGGCACTCTCACCCAGCATTCAGGATCCACCAAATTCAGGCCATACCCAAACTCATCTCCCAATGCACTAGACATTCCTATTTCCTCTTTATGGAGTCCAATACCTCCATGTTGCTCCAAATTGGATGTACTCTTTCCTAACAAGAAGCCATAGCATGTGTCAACTCCACATGCTCGAATGCCCTTAGTCACTGACTCCAGTCTGACAGTCTTCACCCAACTGTTTTTATTTCCTAGGGCTGCCATAACAAATCACCACAAATTGATGGCTTAAAACAACAAAAGTTTATTCTTTCACAGTGCTGGAGGCTAAAAATCCAAAATCAAGGTGTTGGTAGAGCCTCACTCTCCATGAAGGCCCTAGGGGAGAATCTGGTCCATGCTTTTCTCTTAGCTCGGGTGTTGCCAGCAGTTTTGGTGTTCATTGGACTCTAGAGGCATCCCTCCAACCTCTGCCTCCATCGTCACATGGCGCTCTCCCTGTGTGTCTGCCTGTGTCTCCTCCTTTTCTCATAAGGACACCAGTCACACCAGATTAGGGCCCACCCTACTCCAGTACGACCTCATCTTAACTAATTACATCTACAAAGATACTATTTCCAAGTAAGGCCACATTCACAGGTATCAGAGGTTAGGACTTCAACATATCTTTTGGGGGAACACAAATAGACCTATCCTTCAGGATTCTACCACGTTCTACCGCCTATGTCAATCATACCTCTGTTATTCCAGCTAAGAGTAATTACCTCCTTTTCTAAATTACTTTAGCAAATTATTCATATGGACATCAAGTTATAGCTGACATAGTTCATTTGTGTATGTTTTGGGAACAACTAGATTGTACACCTTTGGTGGACAGGGACCATATATTTCAGTACTTCTGTATTTCTGAATATCCATCTGCATTTGCTAAGCATATAATGGTATTCAGCGAGTTTTTTTTCTTAAACATTGAATGAATGCATATTGAGTAAAGATGACGGCGGGAGTCTTAAAATCAGAAGCATATGTAAATTCATCATCTTGATTCCAAAGGGATATCAACAGAGAAGTGTTTAATGAGTAAGCTTAAGTGTTTTCCAAAAATTTGAAAGGTAAGTACCAATCTCAAATGTCAAAGAGCTATGGCTAAGAAAGAAAATTAGGAAATTAGTCTTGTAACCTGAAGAAAGGCACACCGGGGGCAAATCTGAACGTTCTTTGGGAACCCCACACCTTCAGGGATTAATGTTCATTCCCATGAAGCTGCTACAGTGTTCAAGACATGTTTGAAGAATAAATTCATATTTCTTTCCATTTTGCTCTAAATTATCTGCCATTCATCACGCCCCATATTAGTATTCAGGTAATCGTTAATATAAATATGTAGCTATTATTGAATTTAATTTCTACAGAAAAAGATTAAGTTAGAATTATATAAATTTTTATTTAATCTACTATGCCTATAAAAGCATGATTATTTAGACCATGAGGTTACATTCTTCGTTATAATCTAGTAAATGTAATAGAGACAATGTTATATGTTAACCACACTGTTTCTCTTCCTGGGCACATAGGAAGATCATATTTCCCAACACCCCTTGCAGTTAGGTTGGGGTCAATGTGTCTGCGTTCTGGCCAGTGGAAAGTAGTTAGAAGAGATATAAGCCACTTCTAGCCCTGGTCTCAAAAACATACTCTGTGACATCTAGGTCAATTGGCATAACAAAGTTTATTAAGAAAATGTTCTGCATTCCACTTTGGTGAGTGGTGTTTGGGATCTTAAAAGCTTGCAAGTGGCCATATAAGATTCATCAACCGGTCTCATCCTAGTTGAAGCAAGGAGAATGAAGAAAACCAAAGACACAAGGAAAATACTAGCCCAAGAGACTAAACCAAAAGGACCATGTAAACCAGAGACTCTACCAGCCTGAGATCAGAACTAGATGGTGCCTGGCTACCACCAATGACTGCCCTGACAGGGAACCAAACGGAGAGTCCCGGATGGAGCAGGAGAAAATTGTGGAGCAGAACTCAAATTCACGTAAAAAGACCAGACTTATATACCCTGCATGTTGGTTACAGTTACTGGAGATAAGTATGAGTAAAGACTGGGAAAGGATACAAAGGAATTTTTTATACTTTTTTTTCATACAGTCTTAATTGCTTCTTTCAAAGGGTTCATCTCATTGATTCATAAGCTCCTGTCTTGACCTTTTATTTTTTTTCTCATTAATTCATTTGAGATGTTAAAAAAATTCAATGATGTTAATGAACACGTTGGGCCAAAATCCTTTTTTAGAAAGTTTATTTCTCAGGTCCATTCAGCCAAATACCAAAATGAAGAGGTATCTTGGTTTCTCTTGACACCTTCATATTGACTAAATACATAATTCAGTGTAAAGTTAAATATATCCCTACTAAAATTCTCCATGTGATTCACTGTATTATCTGGCAGCTAGACGGAAAAAAAAAATCTAAAAATCAGTTTGAATGGCAGCATAGACTTTGGGTCAACAAACTTTTCTATAAAGGACCAATCCCACCAATGTAGCTCAAGAACAATCATAGACAACACAAACAAATGCGCATGACTGAGTTCCAACAAAATTTTATTTACAAAAACAAGTGGTGGGCTGGATTTGGTCTGCAGGCTATGGTTTGCTGACCTCTGACTTCGGTGGAAATTCTATGAGAGGAAAAGATGATATAACCAAAATGTTATTTTCTGAGATGAACTATAACCAAAATTCAGTCTGCCAGTTCAGAGCACCAAGCTTATTACCCCAAGTACTTTTGTAGTGGAATATTCTAAATCTATTTCCAGCTTTCATACTTTTCTTCAAAGAAATGAACTGATTTAAATGGCAAAGGCAGAATTCTTTTTCTATTAGCAATCGCTATTTGTTGACAGGCTTGGATTTAAGACCACCAGGTGGTGTTTATGGTATATTATTCTAGCCTTCTCTTTACCCTCCTTTTCTTTTGGCAAATCTCAAAGCAAACCTGCAGAAGGTTACTTTCCTAAGACAATGACAAATTACACCTGACACTTACAGAGGAAGAGTCTAAAACTAAGCAAGGCTGTGGCAGAGCCAATGGGTGACAGAGTGACATCAACCCCACCACCTGTAATTTTTAAAAATATTTTCCTTTGACTCTTTTTTCAGTTACATGTGAAATGCCCTGTTAAAAATTCAGCTTCAAGGCAAGTCCCCTGTTCCCCTCCTACGGCACACACACTTCACATGGACCCAGACTGCCACGGAAGTCCGTTTTACATAGACTTTCTGCAGCTCCCAGAAAGGGGGAATGCTGTTTTAAGCCTAGGGCAGAGCAGGCTTGCTCAGGCACAGTAAGGAAAGGAAGTTATTTCTACGTCTTAAGGTCTGACTCCAGTTTAGAAAAACAAATAAGCAAAGAAACAAACTTATAATAGTACACATATAGCAGGGTTTTGAGGCTGAAAGAAATTCTTGAGGCTTAGATTAAGAATGTGATGTTTTCTACTAACAGGGGATGAGTAAACAATGAAATGAGCGCAACTTCCAGGTCTGAAGATCCGTGAAGGTTTCAGAGACGATGTAGCGTATAGTAGAACGTTTTTTAAGCTCAGGACCCTAAGTGAGTTCCTTGTTAGGGTCTTGGGTGACAGTAAGATTTCTAGAGTTAAAAACACGTGGGTGGGTGGGAGTGGTAGATTTTATTTTCCAAAGACAGTCACAACAATACACATCTCATCCCACATGCTCTTCTTACAATGTGACACTGACACCCTTCCATTAAGAGGCAGGACCAATGTCCCCTTCTGCTTGGACCTGGGCAGATCTCTGTGGCTGCCTTGACCAGCAGAATATGGTAGAAGTGAAGTGACACTGTGTGACTTTCCAGGCTAATCATAAAAGGCGAAATGGCTTCCGACTGGCTCTCTCTTGCGACATGCACATTAGGAACCCTGAGTGTGACATGTTAGAATTCTGGATGCCTGAAGCTGCCATGCTGGAAAGACCATGTGGGGAGACCCAGAGAGACAGAGCCCCCTGCTCCATAGGGTTTTCTTGGCTGTAATCTTTATGGAAGAAAGCCAGGCCTTTCTTCCACAGAGCGCTGTATGGGTTCAAACTGCCAACCTTTAAGTTAGCAACCGATAGAAAACAGCTTGCACCACCCATGCTTCTACCCATATACTCACATATTCCTTTATTATAGGAGATGTAGGTTGCCGTACACAACTCAAAGGCACCCATATAAAGATCCAGCCATTGGTCCATAAGAAACACTGAGAGGTTAGATGGGGCACCTACTATGTCATGCCTGGTCCACTTAACAGACGGCAAAATAATTCTGTGGCATCTGTGTTATAGAATTCTATTGTTTCTAAAAATATTCTTTGCTCTCAGGTCTCTTTTGAATCTTTACTTGGATTTCTTACAAATAAAGAATAAATTTTATGTTGTGCCTTTAGTCATGACTCATTGGTAAGAATAACACTGATCTACAACAGGATATAAATTATAACAGATAAAATAATATGTGTTAGTGATGTTTCTATGGCAAACTAAGAACCAACTTTTCCCTAGTAGGGGAACTGGGATGCTGCGAAGCTAAGTGACAAGACATTTTCAAAGGAGTATATTACGTTTGTGCAATGGCAAGGAGGTATCTTAACTGTGTTAAGCTTGCACTCTTTAGACAAGTTATTTGGTATTTCTTAAAGCCAGTCACCAGTAGTGCGCTATTTCAACAAGGTCAGTCACCAAGAAAAAATTATACAGAGAAAAACTTAATTATTCACATTGTTAAAGAGTTTATTTTTAATTCTAACTTGATGATAATGGCCATAATAAATCATTATTATGTTAATATAATGGGACAATACAGGGCAATTTAAATATGTCATAATATCTCCTTAAATGTCAATATTCCTAAATAACTACAGATTCTCAGTAAATGCTTGTAACTCCAGCTTTCAACTAAATTTAGAAAAAATGTGGCCCAAAAGTCAGTCAAATAAGTGTACCAAGAGATACTCACTGTTCAATATATACCTAACGGTAAGAAGAAGTTTTTAAGGATAAGAAACAAATAACCTAGGAAGAACATGAAACACATTTCTCATTTCATAGATAATATAAGAAGTCACTTTAATATAATTTGGTTAAGCCATCCATTTTGATCTTTTCTCATTTTTCCCAGAGCAAAGTAAAGCATCCTAGAATTGCAAGTAAAAAGCAGTATGTGAAAGCTGTCTCTAAATACGTAAAGTCCAAATTCTTAAACATTGAAATGCAAGACATTTTTCAAGGCACTGTATTCAGTAGGTCAATACTCTTTCAACAAGGAACTCAACTGAAAAACATCCATCAGACAAAAATGATTCAATTCCCATCAGTCATTTGGTATCGATAGCAAAAATTGAGCCACTCTAGTAAAACACGCTCAGGAGATCAATGTCTCTTTTGGGGAACATATGCCCCAGCTTCTAATTGAGAAGTATTTGCCATAAATTCTAGGCGTCTTCTGCTCATTCATCAACTTTTATGTGCGAACAGAACAACTTAATCTGACAAACATACTCCCCAGTACATTTATATTGTCATAATTTTTTTGTTAAGGCCAGCAAGGAGAAGTGGCGCCAGAAGTTCTGACTTGATTCTACTTTTTAAACGTATTTAAGGACAAGAGCATTAACGTTTATTAGGTCTCCACCATGTGCCAGGAACTTCATTCTGGAATTCAGACTCGGGGTTAGATTCCAATCTGGAAGGAGACTGACAAGCAGATACCAGATCTCTAGACCCTGAGGAGTCCAAGCAAGTTACAAAACCTGAGGCTCTGAAACACAGGGACCAAGGAAGAAATGCTGCTGTACTAATGGTCAGACCAGTTGGGCACTGGATTTCCATGAAGGAGACTTGATCCAGAGCTTTAGTAGAGGTCCAACGACCTTGCTGCCTCAGGTAACAGTGTATATACAAGGGGAATCAAGGACCCATATTCCTCATAAACCAACAGCCCTGTGTTCTTAGGAGAAACCATCCCAATAACCAAACACACAAAGCAAGACACCAAACACCTGCCATTGGCCTAAGAAACTTAAAGAGAATTTAAAAATCCAGTGGAAACCATTTCTATGCGGAAGGTTCCCTTGAACATCAAACAGTTCATTGGCTGGTAAATGGATTTATAAGCCAAGAAAATGGAAGGGGAGGGTTTGGCTGCTACAACAGAGGAAAGGCAGAGACACATTCCAAATCTGGAGAAGAAGGAGCTGCTTCGCCCCATTTTACGTACCACCATTTCTTGCCAGAGCTCCTCATGGTGTTGCTTATCAAAGAACTCAATCCAGGTAACCAGAGGCTCAAGCAACCGGCACTATCCACGTCTTGGTAGATTCACTCCTGTTAATGAGAACTACAAAAATGCCAGTCAGCCCAATTCTGTCATATGACATGGAGATGTTCCCTCCTAGGTCCTTGTAAAATAAATGTCAGAGCAATGAAACAATCACCCACTGAAATCAAACCCTGTTTTATTTTAACAAAAGTACCTTTCAGAGAGATTCTATTTCACTTTGTCACTTTGAAATTATATCTGCGGAATTTTTTTTAAATGCCTAGTTTTGACATTTTAAAACCTTCATATTTCTGAGACTTTAACATTTTGGTATTTGATATTTTAAAATATAACTTTCCATCCAATGGTGTCTCTTTAAATTTAGCGAATGTTAAAGCTGTCACTTTCACTCATACATCTAAATTCAAACTACAGGTGGCCTGGCTTGATTTTGCCCCTTTTTGTTGTTGTTGTTCACTGTGTGTTGGGATGAGTGTGGCAAGGGGAGTTTCAATATTAACACATGATGATTGCCTGTGGAGTTTCCAGAACATCAGACCGTGCTCTCTAGGACCACCACCAAGCCACACCCCTTGTCATTTTAGCGAGATAGGGACACCTTGCTCCTCCTTTCTGCCTGGCCGGCCCCCTGGAAAGTCTTCCTTGCAAGTTCACGCCCCACATCCCCAAACAGCTATGACTCTGCTGCTGAGCAGACTCCCAGAGAACCCTCGGCTTCTCTCAGGGGATCACTTTTTGCCCTGCACATTGAACTTGTTCAACTGTCTGGCTTCTCAAGTCTGCTCCCACCGGGGCTCACCTTCTCACTATGTTATAGCCCAATGCCCAACAGAGAACACGGCATAAAGTAGGGCTTCAAGAAATGTTTATAAAAGGAAAGAAGGAAGGGAAGGAGGTAGCTGATGATGAGACAGTGAAATGGGGGAGGGGGTGGCAGGATAGACTCCTGGTGCTGATAAAAGAAAAGGTATGGAATCTCCTGAGTCCCTGAGTAACTTTCCTGAGTTAAAGAGTGCTCAAACGCTAACCAAAAGGTTGGTGGTTCAAGTCCACCCAAAGGCACCTTGGAAGCAAGGCCTAGAGATCTGCTTCTAAAAAAAAACAGCCATTTAAAGCCCTATGGAGCACCGTTCTACTCTGGTACACGTGGGGTTGCCATGAGTCCGAATCGACCCCACAGCAACTGGTTTACGGAATCTTCACTGTTCTCTGTCCAGCAACTTTTCCTGAGAGAGGAAGCCAGAACCACTCCAAGACCTGGAGGAAGGATTGGGTGACTCATGCTGTTTCAAACTGGTTC
Organism: Elephas maximus indicus; assembly: GCF_024166365.1. Classification (NCBI taxonomy): domain Eukaryota; kingdom Metazoa; phylum Chordata; class Mammalia; order Proboscidea; family Elephantidae; genus Elephas; species Elephas maximus. The sequence continues at coordinate 167,738,912 of NC_064846.1, forward strand.
ATACTGGATTGTGCCAGTATGTGCTGGCTTGTGCTGCTTTAAGTTTGTTTTGCTGAACTTCATTCATTAACACTCCTGCTTAACTGAGGAGCCCTGGTGGCATAACAGAAAGACAGGCAGTTTGAACCCATCCAGTGGTTCATCGAGAGAAAACCTGGCGATCTGCTCCAATAAAGGTTACAGCCTAGAAAACTCCATGGGACAGTTCTACTCTGTCACATGGGTTGCTATGAGTTGGAATGGACTCTACAGCACACAACAATAGCAAAACTAATTCTCCCCTTTGTACTGACTACTATGTTCAAAGTTGAACTGGGTATGCAGCAAAAGTGAAGTAGCTTGACTTCATACCATCTTTTGTTAAGGTCTGTGTTTCTTGTTCATGTGCTCTTATCACTTACTTTTCATAGTATCTTATTGTTTTATGCATGCAATTAGGACTATATGAAGAAGAATAGGGCATCAGGATTGGAGGGAGACTCATTAACAACCTGCGCTATGCAGGTGACACAACCTTGCTTGCTGAAAGGGAAGAGGACTTGAAGCAGTTACGAATGAAGATCAAAGACCACAGCCTTCAGTATGGATTGCACCTCAACATAAAGAAAACAAAAATCCTCACAAATGGACCAATAAGCAACATCATGATAAAAGAGGAAAAGATTGAAGTTGTCAAGGATTTCATTTTACTTGGATCCACAATCAACAGCCATGGAAGCAGCAGTCAAGAAATCAAAAGATGCATTACATTGGGCAAATCTGCTGCAAAAGACCTCTTTAAAGTATTGAAAAGCAAAGATGTCACCTTGAAAACTAAGGTGTGCCTGACCCAAGCTGTGGTGTTTTCAATCACATCATAGGCATGTGAAAGCTGGATAATGAATAAAGAAGACTGAAGAACTGATGTCTTTGAATTGTGGTGTTGGAGAAGAATATTGAATATACCATGGGCTGCCAAAAGAACGAAAAATCTGTCTTGGAAGAAGTACAACCGGAATGCTCCTTAGAAGCAAGGATGGTTAAGACTACATCTCACATACTTCAGACATGTTATCAGGAGGGACCAGTGCCTGGAGAAGGACATTGTGCTTGGTAAAGTGGAGGGTCAGAGAAAAAGAGGAAGACCCTCAATGAGATGGACTGACACAGTGGCTGCAACAATGGGCTTACGCACAACAATGATTGTGAGGATGGCGCAGGACCGGCAGTGTTTCATTCTGTTGCACATAGGGTTGCTATGAGTTGGAGCTGACTCAATGGCACCTAACAGCAACAACAACAGGAGCAGCTTTCAATCTTTCTTGAATAAGGTTGGGCATAAATACATTTATATGCTCAAAATCACACAGCAAATCATTCACAAAGGACTACCATAGAATGAAAAATCAAGCAACTAGCACTTAGGCGGAACCTGTGAAAACATGGCAGTGGTTTTCATATTTTACAATAGCAACCTCTGATTCTGAAGAGATTGACCTCTTTTCTTATAAGAAGCATGATTCTAAGAAATGACCAAATGCATATTTCTTTAAAGTGAATTTCCTTGTAAGCTATTAAAAGGAAATGGAAAAGATTCACCATTGTCAAAAGCTGAAAAAGACTATTGGGAATTCTTCACCTTCTTGTCATTGTGAATGCATTTAATAATCATCCGAAAGTCAGGAACCCCCTTCCCAGAAAGTGACCTATGTGTACAGACAGATAAATTTTTGCAAACATTTTCAGGGGACCCTACTGACTCAGCCACCCGCACCCACCAAACCCATCCACTCCTGCAGCCCATCACATTACAGCAGGGGTTTTCAATGATGATCTGTAGATTAGGGTTAAGTGAGAAGTTGTTCAACGGTTTGTAGTAAAAAACGAAAATGTGGTCTATGTAAAACCAGTTGCCATCAAGTAGACTTTGACTCATGGCAACTCCATGTGTGTCAGAGTAGAACTGTACTCCATAGGGTTTTCAATGCCTGATTTTTTCTGAAGTAGATCACCAGGCCTTTCTTCCAAGGTACCTCTGGGTAGACTCGAACCTCCAACCTTTCAGTTAACAGACAAACGTCTTAACTGTTTGTATCACCCAAGGACTCTGTGGTGTATGTAATTCGTATATCATAGACATGGGTATAAAACAACTACAGTCCTTGCTTAAAGAGGATTTCACTTTTACTTCATATTATGGCTTCCTAAATTGATTTTTGATGCTGAGAAAATAATTTCTTTCCTTACGTGAAGATTGTATTTGGTACTGGTTGTTGGTTTTACTCTTTCCAATATCCAACACAAAAACTGGCAAAAAAACAAAATACTGTTAATCTCAAAAATATACTTTTTGATATATTACTAACTACTCTATAAAATATAAAAGTTGGAGGATGTCTGCTCTTAATTTTATGAATCCCAGATTAAAAACCCCTGTACTACATTATCAATGTTTAAAGAAAATATTTTGTAATTGGAAATACTTGATTTATGTATTGATGCAAGATTCGCTGGACTGATTCAGAAGAGAGCTGAAAAAATATACATACTTCAGCAACTACACCAATTTAAAAAGTCAAAAGTCCATTAGAGGCTAATCATGTAAGACTATTTGATCCTTAATTTCACAAACAGTGTAAACATTTAATAATTAAAATCAACAAGTTAAACAACTTTTTAAAGCCAACTTATTTCAGTTAGCTGAATTTAAATAAGGAACACCACCCTAGCAGAATGATTCGTAATTCTTGTAGATTTTGCCAATTGGTTCATAACGTTGACAACATTTCCCAAATAGAATTTTGCCATAATGTTACTATTTACATTTTAAATATAGGTAGTAAATGTAGTGTATAATTTTTTTTTTCATTTGCCATTGAGTCGATTCCGACTCACGGAGACCCCATAAGTTTAAGCAGATAGAGTGGCTTAATGAAAATAATTTGCTCAACTGTATTCAAAAATTACTAAGATATATTATTGTCTTAATTTACTATAAACATTTTATTGTAGTATAGTAAGTTATTAAGGAGCCCTGGTTGCACAGCGGTTAAGCACCGCGTTGCTAATCTAAAGGTTGGCAGTTTGAATCCACCAGGTGTTCTGCAGTAGAAAGACGTGGCATTCTGCTTCCGTAAAGATTACAGCCTTGGAAACACTATGGGGCAGTTCTTCTCTGTCCTATAGGGTTGCCATGAGTTGGAATTGACTTAGTGGCAACGGGTTTGGTTTGGTTTATAGTAAGGTATTATCTGCCTTGGTTTGTACAATTTATAGGAGAAAATTCAAACTTGGATAGATTTAAATAAATTGGTCTTTTAACAATAATTAATAATCAGCTATGCAAAAAAATTATATTTGTCATAAAGTCATTGGAAAGGATACCAAAGAAATACTTTTGGTTTTTCTGTTATAAGATTTCTATTTGTTGTTGGGATTTTTTGTTTGTTTTTTGTTTTTTTAGTTTCCTTCCTTCTCCTGAAATTCCCCATCTTTTCACCTTTTATATCCATTTTTCCCTACAAGTGTTTAAACACATTAGTCATTTCAAAGTCACTGCCTGGTAATTCCAACACCTAGGTGACACGTGGATCTGCAGCTATTAGCTTTTTTTTTTTATCCTTGATTATGAGCTACATTTTCCTGCCTTTTGCATGTCTAGTAATTTGTGATTACATACTGGACATTATTACAGATATGTTGTAGGTAATCTGGATTATGTTATCTTCCTCTGAAAAGTGTAGAGTTTTATCTTAGCAGGCAATTACTGGAAGGTCACCTTAATTATGTGTAGGCTCTGTTTTTAGGTCTCATTAGGGTGGGGCACCTAACAACAACAAAACAAAATCAAACCCATTGCCATCGAGTCAATTTCAACTCATAGTGACCCTATAGGACAGAGTAGAGCTGCCCCATAGGGTTTCCAAGGAGCGGTTGGTGGATCTGAACTGCCAACCTTTTGATTAGCAGCCATAGCTCTTAACCACTGCACCAGCAGGGCTCCAACAACAACAGGGTGGGTCTATTTCAATTTTGCCCTTATTTCAAAGACACAGTCCTCATTCCTGAGACATGGGTCTTACTCCTAAAATGTGGCTATTCTGGGGCTCCAATGAAAACCCTGGAGTGTTTACCAAACCCTTATCACTTGGCAGGACTTGAACTCAAATCTCTGTCTTCCCAGTCAGTACCAGGCAGGTGATGAAATCGCTGCTCAGACTATCACTCCCCAGCTACTGCTTTCTGTTGAATTCCTTGGGGTCACACCTACATCTGCACAGTTTAGGAGTCACCAGAGATTTGAGGATATTGTATATGTACATTTTAGGGCTCCTCATTTCCAAAGTGTTCCCTCGCTATTTGCAGGTGCTCTGGCAGCCCTGAACTTCAACCTCTGACTTCTCTGCTTAATAAGGCTTAGGGAGACTGTTGCTTTCTGCTTAAGTTCTATCCCTGTGTGCCACATAACCTGGGAAGTACCCTCAGGGAAAAGCCACTTAAGTGCGTGGATCTTTCCTAGTATGCTCCTGTTTTTTCGAGGGTCATATCCCCTGTAGTTTCCATGTGGTTTTGTTGCTCTCCAGTGCTTTTAGACTGTTGTTTCAACAGTTTACAGTTCTGAGATTATAAATTGTTATTAGTGAGATGGTTCATCCAACAACGGTTAATAAAATACAAGCTATGTTAATACTAGAACAAATACCTTGGAAATCCATTTTTAATTGATTGTTGCAAAAAAATTAAAAAGGTACTCATTTTTTTCTCTTTCAAAGCCTCAGTTAAAAAATTAAGAAATTTCTATATATAGCAAAGAGCTTTGGGGCTTAAGAGTCAGGTTTTAAAACTGAATATTAATGAAGGATGGTGAGGCATTTTTTCTCATGCTGAAAAGAGCAAATCTGGGCTGTTTTCTCTCTGCATATGGCATTACAGGTTTTGGCAACTCTACAAGGCACATCTCCCTGTCATGTAGATCCAGCACCAAGAGACTGGAAACTCTAGTACACTCTCATTTTTCTAATAAGAAATGACATGTGACAGTAAAGGAAGACGCACCAAAGAACAAAAGGAACAAATGCAAAACTAAATGAAAAGGGATTGCCGTGGCTCTATTTAATGTAGAAGAGAACAGTCTTTCCTTTTCTGATAGCACATAAAACCCACTGCCCTCGAGTCGATTCCAACTCATAGCAACCCTATACGACAGAGTTGAACTGCCCCATAGAGTTTCCAAGGAGCGCCTGGCGGATTTGAACTGCCAACCTCTTGGTTAGCAGCTGTAGCACTTAACCACTACACCACCAGGGTTTCCTAAGGCATCAGTGTATCACCAAACAAGATCATTACATTTATTGTTGTTTCCGGGTGCCGCCCAGACCATTCCAACTCATGGCGAGCCCACGTGTGCAGAGTAGGACGGCCCCAGAGGGTTTTCAAGAGTGTGCCTTTTCAAAAGCACACTGTCAAAACTGTCCTCCGAGGTGCTTCTGGGTGGGCTCAAACCGCCAACCTTTCAGCTAGTGGTGGAGAGCTTAATTGCGCCATCCAGGGACCCCTTTGATATTTAAAATAACATCTGTATCCATCAGGAAACCCTGGTGGCGCAGTGGTTAAGTGCTACGGCTGCTAACCAAAGGGTGGGCAGTTCGAATCCACCAGGTGGGTGCTCCTTGGAAACTCTATGGGGCAGTTCTACTCTGTCCTATAGGGTCGCTATGAGTCGGAATCGACTCGACGGCACTGGGTTTTTCTGGGTGTATCAGTCAGAGGTTCTATTTGTGAGCAACGGAAACAAAATATGGATAATCCTGGAAAACCTGTGAAAGCCGGAACCGTGTAAGGTGGAAACCTGTCAGAGAAGGAAAACTCAAATATCTTCCACTAACAGAGAGCATCAGAAAAGTCGTAAGACTGCACTCTGTCAACGGCAGAAAACTCTCGAGACCCAGAAAAACAAGGCAGTCCCATCAAGTTCAAGCTCTCACAGGTTTCACTATATAAACTTAAAAATGGTTAATTACAGGGAATTCAGTTGTTCCTGAAGATTGTTCACGGAGGCCGTGGGAACTAGGGTTGGAGCCAACACACCCAGAATCAACAATGAAAATTGCACCACAGATCTGAACACTAAAGAAACCAGTGTTGCCGCTGCTGAGGACCCACTGAAACTTGCGCCATGGACACCACAGTGTTGGACTGGAGCTGCCTCTGCTAGAACTGCAGTGACTGAGACCTGTAAAGATGAGGTGCTGTGGCTGCTGCCGATGGCATTCGCCAGCACAATGGTTTCTGTATGACCCCTGCTTCTCTTAATCACAAGCTACCAATTCAAGGACAAGTCTCGATGTGTCTGATGGGCAGGGACCCCACTGCTAGCCACAAGGGTAGCTGGGAAGGTGAATCTGAGGCATCTTTGGGTTCTATAATAAGGTGGGCTCTACCTCCTGACTAGGGAGAGTCCCCAAAATTCAGGAAGGCAATTTGCATGCTGGGTGGTTGTTGTCAGGGGGTTTCAAGTTGGTTCTGACTCATAGTGATCCTACGTACAACAGAACAAAACACTGCCCGGTCCTCCGCCATCCTTCATGCTGGGAAGCCACACACACACAAAAGACAAAGTACTGTCCCTTATCATATTCTTGAATCATCAAAAGGAGAAAACACAGACAACATTTATTAAGTATCTACCATGTATTAGACCATTGGCTTAGCACCTCTGAACCACATTCTCTCATTTCATTTCATTCAATAATCACCACGACAATCCTTAAGGCAGGTGTGGTTTCTTTCCATTTGCCAGGGCAGATTATGAAGCTCAGAAGGTGGCAAAGATCAGATTTGTCACCAGCTTTATCTTGGTTCAAAGACACGCTCTTGAAGGATGCAGAAAAGTATACTTAGTAGAAAGTTAGGTGCAAAATGTTTCCCATTGTATCTTACACAGACCACTATCAGAGAGTCCAGAGCCCTTTCTGGAACTTCTTTATTTGCTTGTCTAAATTCCCTGCTTGACTATAAAGCCCCTTGCAGGTCAAGACAGCATCTCTGTCTCTGAATCTATAATTACCCACATGGTGCCTGGGCACACGATAGAGACTCAATCCTTGTTTGCTGAATAAATTGCACAAATCGTGAAAATTCATTTCTGCGATGAAAGGGGTAATGCTGAGGTAGACAGAACTGCCCTGTGAAGTTGCATAATTTAACAGCTGCCCTGTAGCAAGTCATAAAGCAAACAATACAATGCAGCAATTTTAATACAGAAGGCGAGACGATGCCTTTAAAGAAATGCACGCCCCAATATACGAGTAATCTTAAAAGAGCTTTCAGGTATTTTGTCGGCTGTGCAGTAACACCCGGGGAGTATACAGAAAGAACTAAACTATTTTTCTTACCTCATATAATGTATCATTTTTTCAAGCTACTCATTTATCCCGAATTCCAATCCTCTTGCCAAAAGCCCTAGCTTAGCACTTTCTTCAGATAAAAATAAAAATCCTCTTAACATAAAAAAAAGGAAAATTGTACTATATAAATTTCTTATATATAAAGACACTCTTACCTCATATTTCCACATTTATGACTATATATTTTTACACAATGTTGAATCCTTAAGAGGCAGTAGATTTAGGTTAGATGCAGGAAAGCATTTCATAAGAGGATAGTTAATAGCTGGAACGGGTTGTGAAATTTTCCAATCTGGAAATCTTCGAAAATTGCATAGACCCTCATCTATCTTGGATGATTTAGTCTGCCTGGAGCACCAGGAGCAGGCTAAGGGCTTCCAAAGTCTCTGCCAGGCCTGGGTTATTGTCACCCTCATCCTCAGTATGTCTTTCTGCAGCATCTATTTAGCCCTGGCTTCGTGGTCCAGGTTGTTTGAAAAGCACCAGCCCTCTAAGAATTTACAGGTTTTAGCAGCCCAGAGATGTGACTTCTCAGGCATTAAGCAAATGAACAGAGCACTGTGCTCATTAGCCCAATTCCTGAATGGGGCAATTTACAACATGTGCAAATTCAGGATAAGTACTCTGGGCTTGTTGGGGGGGGAGTGTATGTAAATGTTTGGGGTGGGACTCGGGGAGAAGAGCAGATTTCTGGGCCATGAATCCAAGAACCTGCTGTAGAGAAGATGAGTAGGTTTAAAATGTCAAGATACAGGCTATTTGGCAAAGGACAGGGGCGAAGAGGAGAGCGATAAAGGGAAGCAAAGAGAACAGGCCTTCTAAATGTGTGATGAGACCCTGGAGAAGGATCTTCAGAGAAGGAGGGGCAAGCTGGCTGTTCCCAGACTGTGGGAGGAGGAGCGCTTTGAAAGCAAGGGGACCTCAGAATGGGATAACCCAAAGAGTGATTAAAAGTGAAGGGAGGCATTGCCAGCATCTTGGTTCTGGACTGGGAGGCAAACAGGGAGAAGCCTGGCCTCACTTTCTGGGAGGAGGGTACCTCAGGGGGAATAAAGATCAGTGGACCGTCTGATAGCATTGTTGGCAGCAGCTCAAAATGACCTAAGGGCAAGTAGTCCAGCCATAGTCCAGGATCAAGACAGAGAGGCTCAAGCCAGAAACAGGTCATAATAATAAAGATCTACCTCGCTCTTTCCCTCCAACCACATACAGTGATGGAGCAGGGTCTCTCAACCTCAGTGGGTTGGACCAGTCTTTGTTATGGGGGGGCTGTCCTGTGCAATGTGAGACGTTCAGCAGCAGCCCTGGCCTCTATCCCCTCTACCTAGCAATGCCAGTAGCACCCGTTGCCCGAAGTTATGACAACCAAAAATTCGTCAGACAGTACCCAACGTCTCCTGAGGTACAAAGACCCCCCCTTCCTTCCCATTAAAAACCCCTGGTAATATGCTTCATTTATCCAGAATGAACTTGTCTCTCAACTACATATTTGTATAAAAACAACAAATAGATAATACCAAAGGTCACTGCATTCACAAAGACTAGGCTAAATCCTTAAGAGCAAAGGTTACCATCTGAATTTTCTTTAGATGGTAAGGACAAACACAAATTGAAAACTGGGTTTTCATTCTCCCGGTGGAAATAAGGGAAGAGCCTCCCTCCTCCCCAGTTAGTCGAGAATTCACTTTAGATAACTTGTAGCTGTAGATTCTTTCTCTGGCCCTTTGAAAACTATGTCAATCAAAGCTGTTTGTTTCCTCCAGGACCCTTCAAAATGTAGCCATCAAGGAAGATCACAACCCACCTCCCCATTTCCAGCAAGGAGATTAGCATAGCTTCAGGTATCCTGCCAGAAAGATATTAGAAAATTAGCAATTTTATCTCGACAACATGACTGCAATGGGCTATATTCACTCAGCTACACAAACGGGTCCATGACTGTAATGGGCTGTATCCACTCAGCTATACAAACGGGTTGCTATGACTCCACGGCAATGAGTATATAAAGGGTAAGGTTCCTTTGTGTCTCTGTAGTCTCTTTACCTGATTGCCTGTGGTGCATCTCATTCTGGTTTAATGCTTATTCAATCATATAACTTCTCTTTATCTTCTATATATGTAGAGTTTCTGAGTTTGGAGTAAATTTAGTTTTAAATTATATTTCCCCATCATTATCTGAGGACTCCTTAGTAAATGCTCTTGTCAGTGAGTCTCTGTTCCAACCAAGTGTCAATTAGATGGATTCACTTCTTTGAATTGAATCTTTGGTCTTGTGAAAGTGCAAATAGTCCTAGGAGAAAAACCACTTTAAAGTATTATCAGTCCTTAATACTTTGGTGTAAATGAATAGACTATCAGAATCTTTCTGAGAAGCAAGTATCTTTGGTTTTTTGGTTTTGTTTTCAGGGGAAAAGAATTAAGATGAGGAGCAGACTACCATCTCCCGTATTTAGTTCTATCCTTGCTTTTCCAAACTCTCCCATATCAATGGGGATGAAAACATAGACACTACACTTCCCAGCCCCCTTAGCAGCAGCGTTCCCATTTGGTCAATGAAGCTCCTTTAGAGGAGATGTGGTAGGGGAAGAGAAAGAAAAGACACTATTCACTGGCAGTATGGGAGGCAGATGTGTGGGTATCAACAGCTGCATGCAGGATTGTGTTGGTGGCTTCCAAGCATCTTCCTGCTACCAAGATATTGGGCAGTAGATTCCTACCTTCCCTGTACTTCTCAGTTCTCCATGCTAGCAAGAGTTCCCTAGCTTTCACTACCTAATTCTTCCAACAGTGCAAGCAGGTAATTCCCTATATTGAATCCCTTCCTGTTTAATACACCTAGAGTGGTTTCTGCTTGCCTTACTCCACCTTGACTAATGTGTAAATAAAGCTATAGAATACAGTCACAGGATACCAGGGAAGTGGGGAGACACAACAGAAGAAAAGGGAACCTCATGAAGTAGGGCCATCAAAGACCAAATTTGCCTCCTGATTCCTTTTTCCCAGGCCCAATCCTTCCTAAGGGGCTGGTACCTGAGCATTGCGGGAAGAAAGAATGCCTACATTGTAGGAGGTGTAGTAAACTTGAAATTAAACCTCCAGATCAAACTTGAATACTACCCCCCTCAACTGTTTTTTATAAAACCAAAACCCATTGCCATGGAGTTAGTTGCTTCTGACTCATAATGACCCTATAGGACAGAGTAGAATTGCCCCATAGGGTTTCCAAGGAGTGGCTGGTGGATTTGAACTGCTGACCTTTTGGTTAGCAGCCAAGCTCTTAAACACTGTACCACCAGGGCTCCAAATGTTTCTTGTAGGTGAAGTTAATTCTTCTGAGGGCAGGATACTCACAGAGCCACACAGCACTACATCAAAAAGGTAATAGCAAAGCTCGGTATAAATACATATTGTTCCGTTCATTCATTCAACAAAAATGTTTTGGCACCAATAGGCACACAGCTCTGAGCTAAACCAAAGAATGTTTGATGCTCTCTTAATCATTTTGATACGGCAGGCTATGAAAACAACCTTTCAGAGCTATCCAGAATATTCCATGTGCACTGTCAATAAGATGCATATTGTATGTGTAGGCCAGCTTCTCTGCAAATCTCTCATCAGGTAGGATGAGCATTATAAGAAAAACCTGGCACCCAAAAGCAGCTGCAGATTGGAAGGATGTAAACAAGTTAGAATGATAGCCAGAGCGCAATGGCATGAGAGGAAAAAACGCACACGCACAAACAAAAATGCCCAAAGTAGAGAAAGACAACCAATCTCCAGGCAATAGCTGATACCATGGCAAATTACTTCTGGAATAACATAAGCCATCCATATGTGTATTCTCTCTTTGCAACTGTAAATTGGGGAAAGAATCAGCTCTGTCTCCTTTTTGAGTCAGTTCTGTAAGCAAGCCCATTAACTGGAGGGGGGTTGCATGAACTCTGACACAGCTCTTCATTAATAACTGTCATTCACACGCGGTCATGGCAAGCATCTTCCCTTCTGACACACGTCATCCAGCCACCGTCCCTCTCCCCTCTCCCCCCTCTCCCGCCCAGGAGCTGCTCATTAGTAAACAGGGTTTCTCCTGATTCAACTTAAAAAGGCACGGAAAACATTAGCAACTTCTTGGCATTTCGTTTATTGAGTGTTAAAGCTAAAAGCACTTCTGACATGCTAATGTACCTTGGTTTCATCACCAGCTTTTATTAAGTGGGAATATTTTAGAGCTGAACACAAAGGAATCCATTGGTGGACCCATGGGAAATGGCAGGTTAGTATGGGCCACCCCACATTTTCTGGTCCCCAACCTCATCCTATTGTCTTAATCACAATACACTAGCGGCAGGAGGCAGCAAGTGTTATTTTTGTTGGTTTTGTTGTTGAAGGATCGACCAAAAACACGAGGGGGTGATTTGCCATTGTTTTTCAATATAAGTAGTTTTTGGGTTTTTTTCTGATTATAAAAAAATACTTCATGCTCTTTTAGAAATGCTGTGAAAACACAGAAAAATAGGGACAAAAAGAATACAAAATCTCACCATCCATAGTTAACAACTGTTATCATTTTTCTGTTATCACTCCAGACTTTGATATATACATAAACATAGGGGGAAAAATTGTGCTTCATGAGAAAATCATGCATTGTTTAGACTGTAAACTTTAGAACACACCCTCCCAAGTTATCTGTTTCTGATCCTATGGGGTCGCCTCACCTTTCATTGCCTTTCAGCTTTTTTACAACTCTGGTAGAGGGTCAGCAAAAAAGAGGAAGACCCTCAATGAGATGGATTGACACAGTGGCTGCAACAATGAACCCAAACATAACAACGATTGTGAGGATGGCGTAGGATGGGGCAGTGTTTCATTCTGTTGTACATAGGGTCACTTTGAATCAGAACTGACTCAACGGCACCTAAAAACAAGTTGTACAAAACTGACAGCAACATCAAATAATACTTGTCTGTTGACAAGCAAAGAGCCCTGGTGCTGCAGTGGTGCAGAGGTTGGCGGTTCGAACTCACCAGCAGCTCCACAGGAGAAAGATGTGGCAGTCTCCTTCTGTAAAGATTAAAAATCACTATGCCACCAGGGTTTCCAACCATACACACAGCATTTATTTATTTGCAATAATGGGGTTCCACTATGGCTACTTCTTTGTAACTTGTTTTTTGCTTTAACAAGACATAGCGTTCTTCTCTGTGATGATTCATAGAAATCTGTAATGGCTGCATCGTACTGCACTGTATGAATGTTCCTTTCTGATGGATATTAGGTGGTTGCTGATAAAAGGGAGCCCTGGTAGCGCAGTGGCTAAGAGCTCGGCTGCTAACCAGAAGGTTGGCAGTTTGAATCCACTAGCTGCTCCTTGGAAACCCTATGGGGCAGTTCTACTCTGTCCCAGAGGGTCGCTATGAGTCAGAAGCAACTCGACAGCAACGGGTTAGGTTTTTTTTGTTTGTTTGCCATGTTTGGGCATTGGCCTGTGCAATTTTTCATTTGACGTTTCTAATATTTTGCTATCGTGAACGATGCTGTAGTAAACATCCTTGAACAAAACTGCACCCCTGTTCAATTCGTTCTTTGGAAAGAATTTGAGAAGTGGAGTTGCTGGGTCAAAAAACTTGCAAATTTACATATAGAAGCCTATCACTGACAGGGTGTACAACCACACACTCCTATAAACACTGTCTGAGAGGACCCATTTCCAGGTGGGGCTTGGACATAGCTCCCTACGGGGCCGGACTGTTAACAGAGGTGCATTCCTTAGGCCTTCTATTAGAACTTCCAGTGACAAAGATCGTGAGCTGAAGAGAGAGAGGCTCACGGTCCCAATCTCCCAACACCAAAGGCTTTTAAAACAAATGCATGCACACACATTTATTTTTTTCCTAAATTTTAAACTGTCTATTCTGTAAAGGAATGTTACTAAGACATCTGGCCTGGAATAAGCTAGATTAACTAAAAATCTCACATTCTGTATGAGGGTCCTTGCTTCTCAGATATTTGGCAGCAAACATCATTCAGTAAGCTCTAATCACTTTCTGTGACATTAAGGACTCAGTGGGGCAGGGTAGGGTGGGGTGGGGAGTGCAACTATCATGCTAAAAAAAACAAAAAACAAAAACCCCTACATCTGTATTAATATTGCCAAAACAATAAAAAGCACCTAGGAACAACATCAAAATAATTTTCGGTACAGCAACCAACTCGGCTGCTAACTGAAAGGTTGGCAGTTCGAACCCACCAGCCAGATGTGGCAGTCTGCTTCCGTAAAGATTTACAGCCTTGGAAACTCTATGGGGCGGTTCTACTCTGTCCTATAGGGTCGCTATGAGTAGGAATCGACTCGAGGGCAGCGGGTTTTAGCTTTATATTTACAAATCCTCTATATTCATTCAACGGAGTTTAGCTTGTTTCTCTGATGACCTTATTCACATTCTTTCTAATTTTTTTTCTAGCAAAATATATCTATGCACTTATTTCCAAACAATCATTTCTTTCCCCTTTAAATGAGTCAGAGTAATAAATTTTAATCTTCAGGGGTCATTACTGAACTTTTAATTTTATGACCATAGTGACACAAAGCCTAGAAGCGCGTCTGCAGAATGGAAGGGGAACGACATTTGAATGTCATAAAAGAGTCAAAGAAATGCAAAACCAATCAAACTGTGGACAAAGTTAGCACACTTGGTCGGTCCGGGAGGAGCCTCATCAGCAAGTAGATGGAAGAAGGAGGACAAATGCACTGGAGCCTAAGGCCTAGCTACTCAAGTGTAGTCCATGGACCAGTGACACAGGTATCACCTGGGAGCTTGGGAGAAATGCAGAATCTCAGGCCCCACCCGGACCTACTGGATCAGAACTTGCATTTTAATGAGACCCCAGGGGATTCGTGTGCACAGTAAAGACTGAGAAGCATTGGTCAGGAAACAGGAATACTAACAGCCACCAGTATGTCTCATCAGTGTCACAAAGATCACACCTGTGTCTCTCTGGCTAAATTAAAAACTAAGTAAATTGTAATGGGAATCCCAACTTGCCAGGGTTAGAGTGACATATTTTTCCCTTGTTGTTGTTGCTAGGTGCCATCGAGTCAATTTCGACTCATAGCCACCCCATGTGGCAGCAGAACTGCCCCATAGGGTTTTCTTGGCTGTAATCTTTAGAAAAGCAGATAGCCAGGTCTTTCTCCTGTTTTCTGCTTAACCACTGCATCACCAAGGCTTCTTACTGGATGTCTTTTAACCCCAGAAAGGTAGAATTAAGTAGAGAAATGAGAAGTAAATCAATTCCACAGTATTACTATTCTTGTATTAAGTTTGGGGTTAATCTTATATATTTGATATTATAATACTGTATATTATTTAAAAAGAACTTGCCATAGAGAATATCTCATAGGTTAGCCTTGGAATTCTACTTTAAAATGTGTAGTTGACCAACTTTCCTATTTCTATTCAGAAAGTAATCAGTAGAAACCAGGCAAAAGACCAGGAGAAGCACTATGTCAGGAGGCCTCCAAATGTCCAATTGCCACCGCTATGACAATCGTCTCTTACATTAGATCATGGTGGTGTTTTCAAGTTGGCGAAACACTACCTCATTGGGTCTGCAGAGCCCCATTTCGTGGCTGAGGAAATTAAGGTCTCAAATGTCATGGATTGGCTCATGCTGGGGCCACCCCCGGACTTCCAGAGTCCACGCACAGTCACTTTGCTGTTTTCTGAGACCCGGTGTAGTAACGTAGTACAGATCTGTTCCCCAAATTCAGAGAAAACCTCAAGAGGTAATTTTTAATTAAAAAAATACATTATTAAATATATGCATTTGAAAAGAGATGATACACGTGAGATGCACATGCTAAGATGTGCCGAACCATATGTGATAAACTAGAATATTCCATTTCCTGATGGAGTTGGGTAACAGAGTTTCCTATACATGTGTAAAGACAGATCCTAGAAAGTTAAAGAGGTCCCTAACTTTCATAATAATCCAATTCAACTCAATGGTAAGCTTGTTTCTATTCACATTCACATTTTAAAAAGTAAAGAAACACATATACTCAAATGTCTGCTGCTTTTCTGTTGAGAGACTCCATTTCATAAACACATTGTCCTCCATCCTTACCAGGCCACGCGCACTTCGACGCTACTATGTACCGAAGGCTTTTTCATAGGCCAATATTTGTGTCAAGTTTCTTTTTGCAACAACCAATGTTCTCAGTCTGAGGTGTGCTCCATAGTCTCCATCACCCCTTAATTGGCACTTTTAATATGTGGACTGAGGTAACCAAATGGGTAGTTTCTAATAAATCTGATTCAAGGCTTCTATAAACAGTCCAGAACTTCAATTGCCCAGATGTCAGATTCTCTTATTTCCTTCATCATCCCTAATGTGATTACTGTGATTGTGTTGTCGCTGTTGTTAGGTGTCATTGAGTTGATTTCAACTCATAGCAAACCCTTGTGTTACAGAGTAGGACTGCCCCATAGGGATTTCTAGGCTATAATCTTTATGGGAACAGATCACCAGGTCTTTCCCCCACAGAGCCTCTGGGTGGGTTCAAACCGCAACCTTTCAGTTAACAGCCAGGCGCTTAACTATTGCGCCACCAGGGCTCCTTAATGTGTGTGATACTCTGCCCTAAATTTAAGCTTCTCCTTGTGGCCATCCAGAGCCAGTAGGGAAGGGCAATGGAATGGCAATGCAGTCTGGGTTGCGGGGGATGAATCTGGCAATGAGCAATGAGAATGTGGGCGGCTCGGTTAGCACTGCCCAACCCTCTCTACCATCCTTATCCTTGGAGATGTTGCTAATCACTGTTTGTGCAACTGGCTGGGAAGTTGGAAATTAGGCAAAACAATAAGTACTTCATAGTTAGTTTACAGCATCTAGAAATGAAGTCATTTTAAGATTATGTGGCCATGCTACTACAATTTCATTCAGAAAATGAGAATTTTATCATCTATAAATTATTATTAAAAAAAAAAACAAACCCTGTGGCCGTTGAGTTGATTCCAACTCATAGTGACCCTATAGAACAGAGTAGAACTGCCCTATAGGGTTCCAAGGCTGTAATCTTTACAGAAGCAGACTACCACATCTTTCTCACGAGCAGCAGCTGGTGGGTTTGAACCACCAACCTTTTGGTTTGCAGCCGTGCACTTAACCACTGTGCCACCAGGGTTCCTTTTTAATTTACACATAGGAGTAAGCTGACACTTTCCATTGACGCATTCCTTCAATGATTCCACAAACATTCACTGAGGTTCCCTTCAGGTCTACCTGTCATTTTGGATGCCAGAGAAGCACGAAGGGAACACTCTATGACCTCTGCCCTCAAAGAGCTGACAGCCTAATATATTCAACCAAGTAAGCATACACTTACAGCTTATTATATGAACAGTACTAAAGGAGCACTAAAAAGGTAGACAGTCCCATGCAGGAAAGAGTTAACCTAGCAGGCCCAAGACTGTTTTCTTTAGAAGGGTCTGTTTATGGGGTGCGGTTGGCTGGTGTCTGGGAACTCACCTTCTGAAAAGTTACCTATACTATCAGGTGGTTTTGCCCACCTGGGATACTAACACCTGCTTCCCTTCTGGGAGTCTGGAATTTCAGCAATGGCGGCTGGACCAAAAAAAAAAAAAGAGAGAATACGTGACCAGAGCCCAATAAAAACCCTGGGCTCAGAGTCTCCAGTAGGTTTCCCTGGGCAGAAACACTGCGCATGAGTTGCTGCATTTCCCCTCCTACAAAGAAGGCACGAAGAGCCTGCACAAGGATTCCTCCAGACTCCGCCTGGGTCTCTTTCCCTTCCTGATCTGCCCGTGTATTCTTGCTGTGTCGCTGTGACAAATCTATATGCTGAGTACCGCGGGGCTTTCTAGAGAACCACTGAACATGTGGGTGTTCTTTGGAAAGTGGAAACTCTCCCATTGGCCCGACAGTCTACCATTCTGACTGGTATTTATACACTGGTGCCCTTCCAGAGAACTGGTCAATAAATTTGAGAGTTTTGGGGGTAAAATTCCAACTTTGGTGAAATAAATTACTTGGCCAAGTTCATTTTAATTTTGACTCATCTGTCTGTATAGTCAGTGATGTTAAAAAAAAAAAACAGAAGCTATACATATTTAACAAGTCAAAAATATATACACATACATATATAGGTGCACACGCACACACAGGAGTTCCTGGGCGGTGCAAGCGGCTAAGTGCTCAACTACTAGCTGAAAGGTGGGCGGTTGGAAGAAAGGCCTGGCAATGTGCTTCTGAAAGTTCACACAGCCTTGAAAAGCCTATGGAGCAGTTCTACTCTGCGCACATGGCGTCGCAATAAGTTGGAATTGACTCGATGGCAACTAATAACAACATACACACAGACACACATATATACACATACGTATATATATATGTTGTCATGTCTTTGAATTTAGAATTTTGACTTGAATATCGAATGACATAAAACAAGAGGACAGAATTAAGTCAAGGGCAGCATGGCTTCTATTAACTTTTCAGCCACAGTCTTTCAAGTTATTTGGCAAATTAAATGACCTGGGATAAAGAGGAGAGCCAGCACGAGGAACTTCCATCTCATGTCGGCATCGTTGTTGCTAATTGCATGCAGGGCTTGCTATCAGCATTACCCAAGTGCTGTGCTAGGAACAGAGTGTGAAAAGAAACAGTATTCCCTCGGAAAAAGATCCACCCGGCATTTTCAGCATTCCTGTGCTCTTGTTAGCTTTTCTGTCTTATGAGATTCAAGACGGAATCAGGAAATGTTACAATCATTTTTAAAAAATACTAACCTAAATCAAACACAAAACATCCAATTTTAAAATAAAATTTCAGTGAAAACTCTATCTTCAAACTTCCTCCTTCACCCCAATACCTGTAACATGTACATTTGACAATGGGGCAGCTTCACAAATTTTTAAAGTCCCACCATGATTAACCGGAGGAGTCTTACACTTCACCTCTGCTAGCTTTTTTTTTTTTTTAATAACTGGAACAAAACAGTGGTATGCATATGCATGTGTAGGCTGATTTTAACCCACATCTTAGAGGCAATAGGGTCATATTTAACCCCTCCCTATTCAGGAATCCAGGGGCATTGGTGGTTCAATGGTAGAATTCTCGCCTTCCACGTAGGAGATACAGGTTAATTCCCAGCAAATGTACCTCATGCGCAGCCACCACCCGTCTTTCAGTAGAGGCTTGCACGTCGCCACGACGCTGAACAGGTTTCAGTGGAGTTTCCACACTAAGACAGACTAGAAAGAAAGGCTGGCAATCTACTTCCAAAACACCAGCCAATGAAAATCCTATGGATCAAAATGGTCTGATCCCATCGTGCATGGGGTTGCCATGTGTTGGGGGCCAACCCAATGGCAGCTAACAACAACATTCAGGAACTGACACTTCAGAGACAGCCAAGGCAAGCACTTCAAATGTGTTATCTAAATCTGCACCAGAGGGTCTGCTAATTAGCATAAGGACATCAGAAATCATTTTTCATTGATGAAATAAACAATGTTCCAGAAATGCAGTAGCTAGGAAGGGTATACAGGCTCTACCACCCTTGCACAAGTAAAAGATAATTGGGCAAAAGCAGCAGCCAAACACTAAAGGGAAATACTCTGCATTCTAGCATTCCATTTGTTCCGGGACACAACCCCTTACCCCCACCCACCACCTACTTAACAGTGCACTCCATGCCTGATCCAGCTAGACACCTGACACCATGCCTGTTTGCAAGAGAACCCTTTAGGCAGGTACTGCACGGGACTTCACAGACCCCACAGGAATAGGTAGTAGGACAGTTCTTTTTCTTATCCAATTAGCATAAACCATCTGCAAGTACTCTTTCATCTGTTATTTCATACTCACTCGGGGCCTTACTTCCCCTCAAAAGGCATATATATAGATCTGTTTCAATAACCAAATTATAGCACCTTGATATCTTTAACATTAAAGGAATATTTCATAATATTTTTGAGGCAAATTAGGAGTTAATTACCAATTCAAAATGGTCATCAAGCTGTATCCAGACAATGACAAAGCTTTCAAAGTCAAGAAATTTATCTTAGCAGATTATGGGTTGGGTATGTGTCTATGTCCAAACTGGGTATGGTCCAGGCAGGTAGCACAATTCAGAAAACCATCTAGCAGATCCTGAGGTGGACGTTGCCGGGTGCTGAGTCTGGGTGTTGATTCTGACTCAAAGCAACCCTACAGGACAGAGTAGAACTGCCCCATAGGACTTCCAAGGCTCTAAGTCTTTAAAGAAGCAGACTGTCACCTTTCTGCCTGCTCTTTGCTCGTTTCAGACCATTTTTGCCAAAGCTTTAAAAGGAAGTTGCATACTCAATTTTTTTTTTAATCGGAACATTCACTATAACTTTTTATAAGACAAAATGGTCTGAGCTATCTATCCATTAAAACAAAACCAGTCAGATGAACACACACAATACGTTCTGGCGGCTTAACCCCTTCCTCTAAGTTCTTCTGTTACCTAGGTAGACCTTCTTCTACAGCAAAGGTTCTCAATGTGTGGTCCCTGGGCCAGTAGCATCAACATCATGTGGAAACTAGTTAGAAACACAAATTTTCAGGTCCCGCCCAAGACCTAATGAATCAGAGGCTCTAGGTGTACGACCCAGGAATCTGAGTTTAACAAACCTACCAGGTGATTTTGATGGATGCTAACGTTTGAGGATCACTCTTCTTCAACATGTGGCACATGTTTAGTGAAACTTGGAAATACTGACTACAGAGGTACCCAAGTATGATCGTTAATGTTACACGCCAAGTTGGTTAGGGTGTGATTCTCAGTGGTTTGGCAGACACTGGGCTGGCTGCTCTTCCATAATGTAATCCCCTTCCAGGATGTGATCTGATGTGATCAGCCAATCAGCTGAAAGGGGAGTTTCCTTGGAGGTGTGGCCTGCATCCAAAATATAAACAGATATTTTGGCAAAGCTCACTCTTTTTCTCAACCCTGTTCTCTTTTTGTCTACTGACCTCTGGTTCCTGGGTTCCCGAGACGTAAGCCTGCAGAGGTCTCCTGCCTGCTGCCTGAACTACAGATTTTGGATTCACTAGCTCCTGCAATCCCATGAACCAGCGAAGGCCTCCAGCCTGCCACCTATTCTATGAATTTGGGACTTGCTAGCCACCACAATTACATGAGCCATTTCCTTGTGAGCGTGGGTTGGGTGTCTGTCTATATCCAAACTGACATAGTTAATCTCTCTTAATCTCTTAACCTTAATCTCTCTATCTATCTATCTATACATATATATAAAACCAAACCAAACCCATTGCCCTCAAGTCTATTCTAACTCATAGCAATCCTATAGGACAGAATAGAACTGCTCCATAGGGTTTCCAAGGAGTAGCTGCTGGTGGATATGAACTACCAACTGACCTTTTTGGTTAGCAGCCTAGCTCTTAACCACTGTGCAACCGGGGCTCCGTGTATATTTTATAGATAGATAGACAGACAGACAGAAGACAGACAGATATGTACATGTTGCTGTGTTGTTGTTAGGTGCCATCGAGTTGGTTCCAACTCATAGCGACCCTATGTACAACAGAACAAAACACTGCCTGGTCCTACACCATCTTCATAATCATTGTTATTCTTGAGCCCACTGCTGTAGCTACGGTGTCATTCCATCTCATTGAGGGTCTTCCACTTTTTCACTGATCCTCTACTTCACCAAGCATGATATCCTTCTCCAGGGACTGATCCCTTCTGATAACATATCCAAAGTATGTGAGATGAAGTCTCCCCATCCTTGCTTCTAAGAGCATTCTGGTTGTATTTCTTTCAAGACAGATTTGTTCGTTCTTCTGGCAGTCCATGGTATACTCAATATTCTTCACCAACACCATAATTCAAAGGTGTCAATTCTTCTTAGGTCTTTCTTATTTGTTGTGCAGCTTTCACAGGCATTATGAGGCAACTGAAAACACCATGGCTTGGGTGAGGCGGAACTTAGTCTTCAAGGTGACATCTTGCTTTTTTTTTTTTTTTTTAACACTTTAACACCTTTGCAGCAGATTTGCCCAGTGCAATGTGTCATATGACTTCTTGACTTCTGCTTCCATGGGTGTTGACTGTGGATCCAAGTAAAAGGAAATTCTTGAGAACTTCAATCTTTTCTCCATTTATCATGATGTTGCTTATTGGTCCAGCTATGAGGATTTTTGTTTTCTTTATGTTGAGGTGCAATCCATACTGAAGGCTGTGGTCTCTGATCTTCATCAGTAAGTGCTTCACGTCCTCTTTACTTTCGGCAAGAAGGGTTGTGTCATCTGCGTAACGCAGGTTGTTAATGAGTCTTCCTCCAATCTTGATGTCCCATCCTTCATATAGTCCAGCTTCTCAGATTATTTGCTCAGCATACAGATTGAATAGGTATGGTGAGAGGATACAACCCTGACGCACACCTTTCCTGACTTTAAACCATGCAGTATCCACGCGGTATACATATATATACGTCTCCCTGGTTTTGCTCCTCTAGAGAACCCACACTAAGATAGAGGGGAAGCAGATGGCACAGAAGTTAATCCATTGTCATGCTCAACTGTCAAGGTGAGGGAAAGTGATCATGTAAAGTCCACAAAATCCTTGCTATAGCCACATCAGGCCTCATTCCACTGGCACTGCAGCTGCCAGCTTCACACGTGTTGAGTTATCTGCTGCCACACTATAGCTTGCTCCAGGCAAAGTTTCAAAACACCTGTTGGTAACTAAAGACTACCACCTCTCCTCACTACCACTGCAGGAATAACAAAGGCAAGTTAATGAAATCGTCACAGATGTCCATGTCATATGGTATCCAGTCACATGGAGGCTGGTCACAGTGGTGCCACTGCAGGGCTCTGAGCCCCAGCTGGAGGAATGTGTCCAGAAATCTTGGTTGTGTTTCAACATGTGATACAGTTGCTTCAACAGGCAGAGCAAAGGCACAGCTCATTCAGACCAAACCCAAAGCAGGCTAACACCTTGAAGGGAAAGCTCTCTAGTAAAGAAAGAGTAATTCACATAATCATTTCATTTTTAGTTAAAGAACAAAGCTTGAAAGGCTAGATTCTTTGTATCAAGACAGTGTATAAGAAAATGATTTTCTTGAATGCTAGACTTCGATGTACCACCCAACACAGTGTTATTTGTTCATAATGCTTATACTATTGCTAGTTAGGACTAAGAAACATCTGGCAAGGCAGAAGCCGGACAAGAAGAGATGGTGGCATTTTTATTTGGTGAGTGTCCAGCAAAGATTTCACTGAAATACACTGTGGATTGTATGCTCATTTATATTTTGAAGCAAAGTTTCAGACCAAAGCATTTGTCACCCCGTGCTCAGTTAAAATGTTTGTTCAATAGCATATTCCTTGTAAATGTCTTTGAAAACATACCTGAATCCCAGAAATACTTACAGGAGACTAACAAGATGTTCTTTAGAGCCAAACATATATTATAACAACAACAATGACTTACATAGTGCTGACCGTGTGCCAGATACAATTCTAAATATTTCTGCTAGTTCTTTTTATCATCTCTTTAAACAGCACTATGGGGCAGGTGCTGCTACCCTCCCCATTTTACAGATGCAGAAGTTGTGGTGCAGAGAGGCTAAGTACATGGTTCAAGGGGAACCAGCTAGTAAGTGGCTGGTTCTACTATAAATTATCACTATCGTAAGTTACAATAACAACTGACAAGTACTATGTGAAAATGCCAGGCACTTCATTAAGCCCTCAACCACATTTATTGCATTTGATCCCCATTGCAAGCTTAGGAGACATGCTGCTCTTAGAGCAAGGGGATAAGGCTCAGATTCATTAACTTGCCAAAATTCACTGAGCCAGTAGGTTGTGAGGCTGAGATTCCAGTCTAGGTCAGCTGACTCCGGACCCCACGCTCCTAAACACTGTGTCACACTGCAAATGATACAGGCTCGATACGCGAATGTAACTCCAGCTCTTTTTCACAACCACTGCCATTCTTCAGTATTCCAGGAGGCTAGCTGTGAGTGTCTGCAGTACAGGATACCAACAACCACTCTACAATTGAGAGCATTTCCCTGCCCACTTCACCAGTGTGCTCGAGTCTCTATGATCTGGAACAGTGTTCGTTGACTACAGTTCATAAAAAGAAGTAAATTTTCAATTTCAACCCACTACATACACACCCAATATCCGTGCCTGTACAAACATATACAGAAATACCCCAATATACACACACATATATTTGCATGCGTATGTATATACATATATAAAAAACAAAAAAAACAGTGCCATCGAGTCAATACTGACTCATAGTGACCCTATAGGACAGAGTAGAACTGCCCCATAGGGTTTCCAAGGAGCACCTGGTGGATTCGAACTGCCAACCTCTTGCTTAGCAGCCATAGCACTTAACCGCTACGCCACCAGGGTTTCCGTGTATACATATACACGAAAACCCTGGTGGCATGGTGGTTAAGAGTTCGGCTGCTAACCAAGAGGTTGGCAGTTGGACTCCACCAGCCGCTCCTTGGAAACCCTATGGGGCAATTCTACTCTGTCCTATAGGGTCGCTATGAGTCGGAACTGACTCAACAGCAACGGGTTTGGTTTTATATATATATATATATATATATATATATATATATATATACACACACACACGCATACACAAATGAGAGATTCACCATTTACTTACATGAAAGAATAACCAGTTGAACTAGTTGCCACTGAGTCAACTCTGACTCATGGTGACCCCACATGTGTCAGAGTAGGACTGTGCTCCATAGGGTTTTCAGTGGCTGATTTTTTGGAACTAGAACACCAGGTCTTTCTTTCAAGGTACCTCTGGGTGGACTCAAATCGCCAAACTTTTGGTTAGTAGCCGAGTGCATTAACTATAGGCATCACTCACGGACTCCTACTTAGACAATGTCCTTACTATGGTGTGATGCACTCTGAAATTTTCTATTTTTTCTGTTTACTTCTATTCTACTTCACTATAACATGCTAGTTGCCACTTACTTAAATTGACTTCATAACTCATTAACAAGCCAGGACCTGCATTTGGAAAATCACTGCCCAAGAATGATACCAGGTAAATAATTTCAAAGATTTTTGTCTAAAGTTTTCGTTCTTAAATTTAGATAGACATTCAACAAACACTGCTGACCACAGCCTCCTCTCCAGGCACTCTACTATTGAGTCTTTTTTTTTTTTTTTTGTGGAAACAAAAGTAAATCTGATCCAGCCCTGCTCCAAAGAGTCCTCATGTACAGAAGACTGACCTGGAAATGACTAAAATATACCACCATGTAGTTGATAGTATAAAAACATTCATGAAGAGAAATAGGAGCCCTGGTGGTGCTGTGTTTAAGCTTTGGGCTGCTAACCAAAAGGTTGGCAGTTTGAACCCACCAGGAGCTTCTTGGAAACCCTACGGGGCAGTTCTACTGTGTCACATAGCATCACTATGAGTCGAAATCAACTTGGTGGCAACAGGTTTTTTATTGGGAAATACATGGGCATGAGAAGGTGGAAACGGCTTCATCAAAAGCAAGGTGAACTGGAGTCCAGTTGAGAAGGATGCACGGGAATGGGAGTGGAAGAACAAGGTACAAAGGACCTGGGTACTTTCTTCGGGTATTGTTGTTGTTGTGTGCCGTCGAGTCGGTTCTGACTCATAGCAATTCTACGTGCCACAGAATGAAACACTGCAGGGTCCTGAGCCATCTTTACAATCGTTGTTATGCTTGACCCCATTGTTGCAGCCACTGTGTCAACCCTTCCCATTGAGAAGGGTCTTCCTCTTTTTCTCTGACCCTCTACTTTACCAAGCATGACGTCCTTCCTCAGGGAGTGATCCCTTCTGACAACATGTAAGACGCAGTCTCGCCATTCTTGCTTCTAAGGCGCATTCTGGTTGCACTTCTTCCAAGACAGATTTGTTCGTTCTTTTGGCAGTCCATGGTATATTCAATATTCTTTGCCAAAACCACAATTCAAAGGCCTCAATTCTCCTTTGGTCTTCCTTATTCACTGTCCAGCTTTCACATGCCTATGATGCGATTGAAAATACCATGGCTTGGGCCAGGTGCACCTTAGTCTTCAAGGTGACATCTTTGCTTTTCAACACTTTTAAGAGGTCCTTTGCAGCAAATTTCACTTATTAGGTGGTTATTAGGTGGTCAGTTTCTGCTAAAACAGTGAAATACGGTTCAGACCATCCGAAAACCAAATCCACTTACATCATTGCATCTATCCTGGTATTTTCTCTCAACAGAGGAGTGAAAATCATGCTGCGTTTCCATATAAAATCACTCTAGGTTTTCCCAAAAAAAACCAAACCTGTTGTCATTGAGTCGATTCCAACTCACAGCGACCCTACAGGACAGAGTAGAACTGCCCCAATAGGGTTTCCAATGAGCGGCTGGTGGATTCAAACTGCCAACCTTTTGGTTAGCAGCCATAGCTCTTAACTCGTGCATCACCAGGTTTTCCAGATGCCCCTGAAACTCTTCTGACTTTAGCTCCCTGTGCCACCCACTACACATGGCCTTTGCTGAGACATAAAGGACAGGTTACAGGGAAAACCTGAAGATGCAGTGACACATTTGTAGATAAACTTTTTTCCCAAAAGTTGGAGAAAAATGGTATTGTGCAGTGGTGCAACTGGAGGGAGAAAAGAAACCACACACAAAAAACAGTCATAATGCAGTTTTCTTTCTTTTCCAGAATTCAAAATCCCATTTTCTATGAATGGGAGCATCATTATTTTCCTTTTAATGAGATTATCTTTTTGTCCTCATGCCAAAGACACAGTAGAGCCTATTTTGTTGGTAAGAAGTCATTGTTACCAATCTTGAAAGCCAAAGTGTCAAAATATATTGATGCTGTCCTCACCAAAAATTTAAGTCCTTGCTTTGGTATGTTCTTATATTATTAGATGGCATATAATAAGTAAAATTGAAATAGCACCAGCAAGCAATTTGGAAAACAACATAAAGAAACAATAACTATATAAAAATATAGAGCCCTCTAAAAAAAAAAATCCCAACCACTCTCAAGTATTACGAAAATAGGACAGTAGGAAGGACAAATTAACTGTTACCACTTCATTTTTTGATAAGCGTGCTGTTCTTCATGATATGTAAGCATTCTATTGGGGCACCTAGCTTATTGGCCAGGAGGAACCTGACTTGTGAATTTTATGGTCATGGTGTTTTGTATGGTTGGTGAGATTTTGAAAAGTTATTTTACACAAAGTAGGGAGTTGAATTGCTTTGATATGGAGGTATTGCAAGGAACGGTATGCAAACAATAAAAGCCATGGGAAACACAGATTACTCACCTTTAAAAATTATTTATGATGTCGGACCTTGTAACTGGACCTATAGATTTCCTTTTATAATCACTTAATCATCTTTCATAGGTGAAGTAATGGGCAGCCAACGACATCATCTCCAAGGCTGCAGATCATCTGTCATTCTCCTTAATCAGACTGGACGTGACAGCCATGATTTTTTATTAGAGGAAATTTTATGACCCTGGGCAATGGTATTCAAAAAACTACCAAAATGCAATGATTTCTGGTGAATATGCAATAAAATTATAGTGATGTTTGATGAATGGAGCCCTTGAGAATAAATTTAGTTCTTTAAACTATCACCACGTTAACACTCCATTTTTCCCCCTTGTAACTTTCCTGAGACCAGAACTGCTTACATTGTAATGACATTTTAAAAATCAATCAGTGAACAGTTTGTTCTTTCCAGTTGTTTTCTATTCCAGGAATTTTGAGAGTGAATAACCAACGGGAAGCAAAAATTTGGGGTGCGGGTGCAATGATTATGGGTGCAGTGTGAATCTTGGAAGAGTCAGTCCTGCACTGGGTCTAAACATGGTAAAGAAGCTTCTAGGTTTCATCTTGCTCCAGTCATTCTTCACGAGATTCACTTGTGGGGCATTACTTTCATACCAATGCCAGAACACCATCTCCAAAATTCCGATTGGGTGGGTGTGGGGTGGAACCTGGCCCCATCCTCTATAAAATCTTCCCCAAGTGAGCCATTTGCTCACCCGTGGTCAACAGCCACTTCCAAGGTGAACATGCACACCCCTCATCTTAAGACTCGAATGAATTCTTTTATGTAGGAGCTCGGGTACTGTCTGTTGTCTCACATATGTATGGCCTCGAAATATTCTTCTGTGATGGGAACCTTAGTTTTTACATGAACACTTACTGGTGCCATCTTGGTGCACTCTCTGGCTCACAGAAGGGAAATACATGTGTAGAACTCTTGACGTAATTTTCTATAGCTCTGGGCGATGGCTTGCATTGCAATTTATTTCAAGGCTGAGCATGCAGTGGGGGTATTTATCCCTTTCAGTGTGTGTCTAGCCACCGGGAGACAATGACTGATTGGACTTGAACTTTGAAATCAAACTCAGTAGTCAACTACAATGTAGTGTTTGTGTGCCTAGGAATTCACAGTTGGGGCTCAGTGCCATCTCTGTCTGTCGGGGCAGGCAAATATTCCTCAGGAGGCTTCCTCCAAAAGTGCATTTGTTTGGTGTTTAGGATTTGTTCCCTAAAGCAGTGGTATGTTTTACATCAGTGTAGTTCTGTTCGCAAAGATGAGAAGGTAGCTTGGGACTTTTTAAAAATCCAAATGTGTGGCAGACTACTCTGTTAGTCAATGAATACAAGCATAAATACGTTTTCTTTATTTTTTCCCATATATTTCCTTAATCTACCCAGGTGATATGCTCCATTTTCAGCATGCATTCCTCGTAAAGAATAATTAAAAATGATCGGAAAATTGTGCCCTTCTGATTTTCAGGGAATTTAAAGAGAACATTTCTTTGATTTGTCCCAGGTGACCTGCCATTTCAGAGAAAACACTGCAAGACTTAATGAGCCAAAGACAGGCACCTCAACCCAACTTTAATTTCTAACTTCGTTCAGGGAAGGCAATTTAGAAAGCTCCAAGAGTATTTTCAGTGCTTCTATTTATATTCTGAAGAACACGGCACTGGTACGTACACCTTAAAAAGCTGTGGACTCTAAGTGTCTATCAGTGGGGAAACATGTTGCAAGAGGAGATCAAGCCCTTACATTCTACAATTTATATTAAAATCATCATGAAGAACCAAACCTAAGCACAAACCTGTAAACTGGCAAAATCCAGATATTTTTGGGAAAAAAAAATCTTAGGGGTAATTATTAGACCAGATTTCAATCTCTGGGAACACAGATCAGAAAATAAAGATCCTCCCTTGCAATAGCTCTTCCTTCTCCAGAAGCCTTGGGAGGGGGGGAAGAATCCAAACCTGTTGCCATGGAGTCAATTCCAATTCATAACAACCCTATAGGACAGAGTAGAACTGCCCTATACAGTTTCCAAGGAGTGCCTGGTGGATTCAAACTGCCAACCTTTTGGTTAGCAGCCATAACTCTTAACCACTACGCCACCAGGGTTTCCACCAGAAGATTAGGGCTTCTTTATTCTAGTAAGGACTTATATTTGAGACAGGAAAACAGGCAGAAAGACTGTCATCTTGGAATTTCAATTAAAGTAAGTGCATGCACCATAGATTTGTGGAGGATGAGCCATGGCAGTTAAGAAAAGATGTCGGGTGGAAGTCAACCTATGTAAATATATACCTCATGGGTTTGGGGAGGATAACCACATTGGTTAAGAACAGATGTTGGGTGGAAGTAAACCAATGTATATGCATGACTTGTGGATTTGGGGAAGACTAGCCATGCTGGTTAAAGACAAGTGGTGAGCGCAAGTCAATCCACGTGTACATGTAAACGTATAGCTCTTATATTTGTACAGGATGAGTCATGCTGGTTGAGGACAGCTGTTCAGTGGGCACCAACCAATGTAAATGTCTGCCTCATAGATTTGTGGAGGACAGACAAGTCAAGGGCAGATGTTGGGTGGAAGTCAACCAATGTAAATGTATGCCTGGTGGATATCTGGAGGATAAGCCGAACTGATTAAGGACAGATGCTGGGTAGACATCAACCAATGTGCATGCATGCCAATGAGACATATCTCAGGCAATCATATTACTAATTGATACCTTGTTCATATTCAGAGGAAGTTAAGGAATCTCCAGCTCATTCTCTATTCTAGGGTCCTGATTGAATGCCTCAGAAAAAGGTATACTGTAAAACTCAGCAGGTGGGGTGGACGTGGAGAGATTAAGTACTTTCTACTGTTTCCATGGTGTGAGCTGACACACAGATAGCAACAATGACATTTTACAAACGAAAAAATGGAAGCTCAGGGAGGTTAACTGGCCAAAGAAAACGTAGCTCATGAGTGACAGAGCCAGGCTTTGAACCCCAGAAGTCTGGCTCCAGACGATGCTTTTAATTTCTGCCTGGGACAGCAGATTTCAGGAGAGGCTCCTCCATGAGCTGCATGGAACTGCAACAGGGGTAGTCTATAATCAACTGGCCCCTGCTACCCCACTCCTAAACTGACTGAAATAAAAATAAAAAAAAATTACTAGTTAATGAAATTCCCCAAAAGTGTCAAATTTGACAGGAAGAAAAAGTTTAAATCTAACTGGATTAGGATGAAATTTTTGGCTGAAACAAAGGTGTGGGTGGTGAATACATTACAAACTCTACATGGTCCTGCCTCCTTGCCTTTCCAGGTATTTGACCCGTGATTTCACCAAAAACACCGACTTTCGAGCAGAGCTTAGAAAACAATGTGCTGGTTCAGTAGCAGGACTGACCAAGGCAGAAAATAATGTGTGTATATACAGAAAGATAGATATAGATATATTCCCCCTAAGAAACTCAACAAAGTTTTGGATGGAAGGTGTTTCTGAGAAATATAATTAGGTTCCAGGGAATAGTCTTCATTGTATTCACATAATTTCAAGGCAGGGCAATAAGTGTTGGACCTTGGAATCTTGACAGATAGTTTCCTAAGTAGCTTATGCTAATAATGAAAGATTTTATACTGAATATAAATGAGACATATAAATTCTCACTTGCATACCTGAGAAAATGGAATTAAAAAACTTAGCAAACCCTTTACGGTGAAAGAAATCTGTTTACTTACATGTCAAATCTCTGGATTAAGACTTGCGCTACTGTAGAGTGTCTTCTTCCACATCGTTCATAATTGTTGTTTAGTGAACAGAGTAGACATTGATTATTTGATTACCCTGCATCTGTTACCCCTTCTTCAGGGGATATCACCTGTTTTTCCTTTTGAGATTATCCCCTCCTCTCTTGGTCCTTAACGGTTGAGAAGAGCTGACTCTACTCTTAGCTCTGGGCACAGACATGTCACCTGGGACCGGTCAAAGAGAGTGTGCCATCACCTGACTATATATTTGGATTCAGAGATGAACTGAGTTTATCAGAGATGATCTAGTATCATTTGTTGGTATCACCAGGGAAGGAGAACACTCTTTTGCAGCTGTAAAAATAGAAGCCTCGAGCTACCAGGGGCCGCCACATGAAGAATGGCTGCCCGCAAATGAAACCAGCCTAGAGAAAAATAGAGTTGAGAGGCAGAGACAGAGTAACCATAACCTGAAGATAAATTCCCTGAGATTTCTCTTACTTGCAACCTAGTTCTTAATCTGATAGGATAGTAGAAACTTGGATGGTTATTTTTCTAACTTCCACCCAGTTACAGAATCTATCCTTCAACCAGCACATAGATGATCATCATCTTTCTCTAAACACCTCATTGTGGAAAACTCACTGGTTCATAAGGCAGTCCATTTTGAAACAGTTATAATATTTTTAATTCTTTTATACATATACCTTGACGAGATGAATTGACACAGTGGCTGCAACAATGGGTTCAAACATAGCAATGATAGTGAGGGTGACACAGGACCAGGCAGCGTTTTGGTCTGTTGTACATAGGGTGGCTATGAGTCGGAACTGATTCCACAGCACCTAACAACTTACATACACCTATTAGTTCTATTTCCATCCTTTAGAATTATTCAGGTAAATCACACCTCCCCCACATAACAGGCCTTCAAATACTTGAAGATAGCTACACTCACATCCTGAACAATTCTCCATTGTTAGGTTAGACACCCGTTCCTTCTCTTATTCCTCCTTCATCCAGTTTCTACATCTTGAACATCCTGTGCAATATCCTGATTGTTAATATCCAGATTGAATGCAACCCCCCACCATGACCTACGAGGGGATTCTTCCTTCCTTGACATTGGGTGGAACCTGTCTATTAAAGCAGACTAAAATGACATTACTAAAGAAAAATTTTTTTTTTTTTACTAAAGGCAACTGGCTCAAACCAAACTATCAGTCAACTAAAGGCTGGCAGAACTTGGTTTCAGCCAGTTGCCTTTGGTAATTTCAGTGAATTTAAAATTAAATATAAATACCCCCATGTGACAAGTAGCGTTAGAGGGTTAAGAGCACTAAGTAATAGTAAAGTCTCCCCACTTGCTAAGCAATGTTTTCTTGTTCAAGGTTCTTCAGAAGCTCTGCTATAACTTCCCTGGAGAGAGCTCCCTCATTCTTCCCATATCTAATACCAGCAGATGACTGGCAGGCTAAAATTCATCTTGTTCCTGACCATTTACAGCAAAGATGGGCCTTGAATCCAGTTCATGTTTAAAAGAATTCTGAGAAATAAATATGCCATTAAAATAAACAAATAAAAGCTATGCTAGCAAGACAGCATATAAACTAGGACACTACAGAGGCTATTCAAGAATTCATTAAGTTTTAATTTTATTACAAATTCTTCATTAAACATAATAAATCCCTGTGATAGGCACTGGTCTTTGTGATTAGGACTAGGAATAAAGCAGAGCTTCAAACCAGTTCTTCTCGGTTCAGTCATGGCCAAGGAAGCGCAACTGGAACAGATCTGAATTTTTTAAGTTTGTGAGAACTATAACAATAACCAGAATGGAAAAAATTATGGGTCAAACCCTGCTAGAAACCTAATCTCCCTCTTAGAAAACAAGGGGAGCATACATGTTGCATAGCAACCAAATCTCTTCTATGGGATTTTGAGGAGAGTTGGAAACAGCAGTACCCCACTCAAAGAGGGCAGCTGACTGTGCTGCTTTGAATGTGTGTTGCTCTCCACAGTCCTGCCAATAATGCAATCTCACACATCAAGCTCCTAAAAGGGCTCACTATGCCTCTTCTGAGTATCCCATTCCAGGGCTTTAACCCGTAATTCTTCCCATTCGGGTTATCATTCTAGTTCACCCAAATTGTAAAACTTTGGGTCTGTTCTGGTTTCGCTTTGTCAGCCATGATTGAACCAGTTTGAATTGTCTCCAAGCCCTGGAATAAAGGTTGATTTGTTGACCTAGTTTCTATGGAATCTCCACAGGGAATGAGGTTTTATTTTTCACTCCTTGGTGTCCAGTCAGCCTTGTTTCTCTATGAAGTCTTGAGTTCTCCTGCCCAATATTCTGGGGTTTTATTTCTTGAATAATTAATTACCAGTTTGGCTTCTGGGACATATGGAAAACCTCCCCTGTTCCAGAGGGGTTTCTGATGTACATCCAGGATTTACAAGCCTCTAATTTTTTAATTTCCAAATCTCTTTCTTCCAACCAAATTGCTCTCTTGAGATTCAGACCCATCTATCCAACTGTGGTGAAAACTGTGGTAAGATTACAAAATTTGACCATGGATTCTTTACATCCTGTGTGCAAAGGCCCTTTAAAAGGTGGCTTTGCTACTCCTCCCATGAAGAGGGTGAGTCCATTTACCATTCCTCAAACCTGGGTTGGTCTTTGACTTGCTTTGATCAAAACGATGTGGCTTAAATGGCGTTATGGATCTTCCAAAGCTAGGCCTTAAGAAGCCTTGTTATTTCTGCTCTGCACTCTTCAAATGCTGCCCAGAGACCATTGTGTAAAGAAAGAAGCTGGACTAGCCTCCCAGATGATCAGAGGCCACGTGGAAGAGAACCCAGGTACCTCATCAACTGTGGGGACCTACTCCCCATAAATAGTGAGGTTCTCCTGGATCTTCTAGCCTAGCTAACCTCTGGGCTTAATGCAACCATACCAGTGAGCCCATGTGAGACCAGCCAGGGACTTGCTGTTATTTTAGGCATTGAGTTTTAGGGCAGTTGGTTATACACAAATAGACAACTGAAACCTCCCAACTGTTTACGGGATGTCTCCACTTGCATGTCTCAGAAAAAAAAAAAAAAGAAGCATGTCAAAATTTACAAGTCCATAAGTAAATGCATGCTCACTCCCTTCAGGATTCCATAGCCTTCTTTGACTGCCCAACTCCAGCTTGCAGCCTGCACGAGGTACTTTTTCCAATGCTTCTCTATCTATCAAATGATATTACATATTCATGTACCTTCCCCTAGCCCTTGGGGCAAAGACCCTGTTCATATTTTATACCCTGTATCCACAGCTCCTAAAATAGTACTTGGCACATGTTGTTGTGTGCTGTTGATTCGATTTTGATTCAGGCAATCCTATATGACAGGGTAAAACTTGCCCATACAGTTTCCTAAGCTGTAATCTTCATGGGAGCAGATTGGCAGGTCTTTTCTTCTTCAAAGCTGCTGGGTGGGTTTGAACTGCCAACCTGGTTAGCAGCCGAGCACTTAACCACTGAGCCACCAGGGCTCCTTACTTGGCACATAATAGGTGCTTAACACCTATTTGGTAAATGCTGAATGAATGAATCATGCATCTAGAGACCTCAGCTATCTAGAACACAATTAGAAACAAAAAAGCAATTTGCGGGGGAGGCGCCCAAAGCAGAAGCCCTCCAACCAGCAACTCGGGAATTTACTAAAGTCTAGTGTGTCTTATTTCACACACATTTCTAGCAAACTTAGTGATCAGAGAGTGCAGATGAGAGTTAGCAATGAGTTGAATGCTGGGCAAAAAAGACTAAATTAAGTTTAAAAAACACCATAGGCAAACCGAGAAGTAAAAAATGGTGACTCAGAAAAAGGAAAGAAAACAACAAAATAAACTACAAAGAACAGATAGGACAGCCGGAAAAAGGATAGACCCTGAGCTATTTGGTGTCTCTTCTCACTCACAGGCAGGGCTGGAGTACCCAGTAAGCAAGGTATGCACGGGCCCAATTGTGCCTTCCCAGTGCACAATTTCATCTTCCCTCACCACATCAAAGATGTGGTGAAACTCATGTAAAATTGCTCACCATAGATTAGCAAGTAAATACACTTAAGCTCAGGCATACCTTGCTCAGTGTAAGCCGGTACATACCATGCTGACTGGTTAATCTGCTCCTGCTCCAAGGGCTCACCTAAGCCACCCTAAACATCTTGACAGCCAGTAGAATGTAAGTACCAGGAAGGCAGGGATTCTCATCTCTTTGTTCACTGCTATGCCTCCAACGCCTGGCCCATCATCAGCAAACGTTTGTTGATGGAATGAATAGCCTCCAAGACAATCACCGTAGCAGCACAAAACAGACTTGATGTCTTAAGTGAGAATAAGCCTGAGTTACCAGGAAAAGGCTAAAATACGTTCATTGTACCAAGACTAAGAACACAAGGCAGGAGGTAACATTTTGAAGAAAAATCTCCAAAAATTGGTTTCCAAAGTTTGGATACATAAAAGCAGTAACCCTCAATTTGTACAAAAAAAAATTATTATTATGAACTGACAGATAAATACATTAGAACATGTGTCTTTATTTTGCCTTGATTACTGAGAGCTAGAAGTATCTCTTGCACTTTTCTGTATTTTCCACCCTGCTTAGCACACCAGGTATAAACAATAAACTGTAATCAGTATTTTAAAGCTTTTACTATGGAAAATTTCAAGCATACATAAAAGTAAAGAGAATAATTTAATGGATCCCCATGTACCCATTGCCAACATCAATGATGATCAACTCTTGGCCAACCTTGTTGCATGAAAACTCCACCATCTTCCCTCCTACTGTATTAATATTTTGGAATGAATAATAGGTTTAAGATTCATATAACCACCGTCACCTATAATCCAGTAGAGGAAGCTTCCAGACTTATGTGTATTTAATCGACACTAACTAATAGTGTCTTTTCATTAGTGAGGAGTTCATCTAAGTGTTTGGAAACGTAACCACTTATAATGGCTTTTTATTTTTATTCATCTACAGAAAACCAAATGTCACACTAAAATAAATGATTCATTTTTATTTTAATCAATTTTATACTTTGTTGCTCTTATTAAGCCATTTTTCTGCTCAAGGATCTGAGAAACTGCATTTGCCAGACTTGATTATGGAAAACCACATAAAAGAAAATCACCTTATGGTTTATCTTTTTCATTAGTACTAGATTTTTCAAAATACCAGTTTTCTTTATATTTTTTTTTTTTTTTTGCTTTTAAGCCAAACTGTGTATCCCAATTTAGTACACAGGAATCAAATTGACTACATCTGTGGAAAGAGACAATGGAAAAGCTCAATATCATCAGTCAGAACAAGGCCAAGGGCTGACTGCGGGACAGACCACCAATTGCTCATATGCAAGTTCAAGTTGACACTGAAGAAAATTAGAACAAGTCCATGAGAACAAAAGTACAACCTTGAGAAAATCCCATCTGAATTTAGAGACCATCACAGGAATAGATTTGACACATTGAACACTAATGATTGAAGACCAGACGAGTTGTGGGTTGACATTAAGGACATCATACGTGAAGAAAGCAAAGGTCATTAAAAAGACAGGAAAGAAAGAAAAGACCAAAATGGATGTCAGAAGAGACTCTGAAACTTGATCTTGAAAGTTGAGTAGCTAAAGCAAACAGAAGAAATGATGAAGTGAAATAGCTAAACAGAAGATTTCAAAGGGCAGCTTGAGAAGAGAAAGTATTATAGTCACATGTGCAAAGACCTGGAGTTAGAAAACCAAAGTGGAAGAAGACACTCAGCATTTCTCAAGCTGAAAGAATTGAAGAAAAAACTCAAGCCTTGAATTGCAATAGTGAAGGATTCTATGGGGAAAATATTGAATGACACAAGAAGCATCAAAAGAAGATGGAAAGAATACACAGTCACTATACCAAAAAGAATTGATCGACATTCAACCATTTCAGGAGGTAGCGTATCATCAAGAACTGATGGTAATGAAGGGAAGAAGTCCAAGCTGCACCGAAGGCACTGGTGAAAAACAAGGCTCCAGAAATTGATAGAATACCAAGTGAGGTGTTTCAACAAGCAAATGCAGCTCTGGAAGTTCTCGCACGTCTATGCCAAGAAATTTGGAAGACAACTACCTGGCCAACCACCTGGAAGAGATCCATATTTATGCCTATTACCAAGAAAGGCGATTCAACCAAATGCTGAAATTATCGAACAATATCATTAATACCATACTCAAGTAAAACTTTGCTAAAGATCATACAAAATGGGTTGCAGCAGTACATTGACAGGGAACTGCCAGAAATTCAAGCTGGATTTAGAAGACGACATGGAACCGGGGATATCATTGTTGATATCAGATGGATCCTGGCTGAAAGCAGAGAATACCAGAAAGATGTTTACCTGTGTTTTATGCAAAGGCATTCAACTGTGTGGATAATAACAAATTATGGATAACACCATGAAGAACAGAAATTTCAGAACACTTAACTGTGTACATGAGGAACCTGTACATAGATGCAGTCATTTGAACAGAACAAGAGGCTACTGTGTGGTTTAAAGTCAGGAAAAGTGTGCATCAGGGTTGTATCCTTTCACCATACCTATTCAATCTGTATGCTGAGCAAATAATCTGAGAAGCTGGACTATATGAAGAAGAATGGGGCATCAGGATTGGCGGAAGACTCATTAACAACCTGCGATATGCAGATGATACAACCTTGCTTCACTTTCACCTGAAAGTGAAGAGGACTTGAAGCACTTATGATGAAGATGAAAGACCACAGCCTTCAGTATGGATTACACCTCAACATAAAGAAAACAAAAATCTTCACGACTGGACCAATACGCAATATCATGATAAACGAAGAAAAGATTGAAGTTGTCAAGGATTTCATTTTACTTGGATCCACAATCAACACCCATGGAAGCAGCAGCCAAGAAATCAAATGACACATTGCATTGGGCAAATATGCAGCAGGAGACCTCTTTAAAGTGTTGAAGAGCAATGATGTCACCTTGGAGACTAAGGTTCACCTGACCCAAGCCATGGTGTTTTCAATCACATCATATGCATGTGAAAGCTGGACAATGAATAAGGAAGACTGAAGAAGAATTGACGCCTTTGAATTGTGGTGTTGGTGAAGAATACTGAATATACCATGGACTGCCAAAAGAATGAACAAATCTGTCTGGGAAGAAGTACATCCAGAATGTTCCTTAGAAGTAAGGATGGGGAGACTACGTCTCACATACTTTGGATATGTTATCAGGTAGGATCAATCCCTGGAGAAGGTCATCATGCTTGGTAAAGAAAAGGGTCACCAAAAAAGAAGACGAGCCTCAATGAGATGGGTTGACAAAGTGGTTGCAACAACGGGCTCAAGCATCACAATGATCATGAGGATGGTGCAAGACCGGGCAGTGTTTCATTCTGTTGTACATAGGGTCGCTATGAGTCAGAACCAACTCGACGACACCTATGAGCAACAACAACGTCTGAAATACAAAACACTGCTGTTTTGTTGGATGTAAAATACCAGATTAATTTGCACCCTGAGTGGCGCAAACAGTTAACGTGCTAACCAAAAGGTTGGAGGTTTGAGTCCACCCAGAGGCGTCTTGGAAGAAAGGCCTGGTAATCTGTCTTAGTTATCTAGTGCTGCTATAACAGAAATACCACAACTGGATGGCTTTAACGAACAAAAATTTATTTTCTCACAGTTTAGGAGGCTAGAAGTCCGAATTCAGGGTGCCAGCTCTAGAGGAAGGCTCTCCCTCTCTATCGGCTCTGGAGGAAAGTCCTTGTCTGTTCTGAGCTCCTGCTCCTGGGCAATCTTCACGTGGCTTGGCATCTTTCTTCCCCATCTTTGCTTCCTGCTCTGGCTAATCAGCTTGGATTAAATCTCAAAGGT
Organism: Elephas maximus indicus; assembly: GCF_024166365.1. Lineage (NCBI taxonomy): Eukaryota > Metazoa > Chordata > Mammalia > Proboscidea > Elephantidae > Elephas > Elephas maximus. Next base: position 167,777,347 of record NC_064846.1, read on the forward strand.
GCTGGCCTTAAGACACACCCTACAATGATATGGCCTCATGAACATAATAAAGAAAACCCTATTCCCAAATGGCATTACATCCATAAATATAACCCACTGCAGTTGAGTCCATTCCAACTCATAGTGACCCTATAGGGTAGAGTAGAACTGCAGCATAGAGTTTCCAAGGCTGTATATCTTTACAGAAGCAGACTGCCACATCTTTCTCCTGCAGAGCAGTTGGCGGATCTGAACCACCAACCTTTTGGTTAGCAGCAGAGAGGTTTAACCACTGCACCACCAGGGCTCCTTGGTCTAGCCACAGTGGTTCTCAAACACGAGTACTCATCAGATTCACTTGGAGGGCTTGTTAAAACACAGATTGAGTTTCTGATTCAGTGGATCTGGGGTGAAGCTTGAGGAACTGCAGTTCTAAAAAGTCCCTAGGTGATGCTGATGCTGGTCCAGGGACCACATTTGTGCACCCACTAGTCAGTCTACAGCATTTAATGTGTGGACCAACAAGTAGACAACTTAGACCTAGAGATTAAGAGGAAGCAAAATAAACCGAGGTAGATCACTGCTCACAATAAAAGCAAGTAAATAAGACCTGCTGTTGTTCCTGTTAGGTGCCATCGAGTCCATTTCAACTCATAACCACCCCATGTGACAGCAGAACTGCCCCATAGGGTTTTCTATGGTATAATCTTTACAAGAGCAGATCAGCAAGTCTTTCTCCCATGGAGCCACTGGGTAGGTTCAAACCGCTGACCTTCCTTAACAGTTGTGCCACCAGGATCCTTAAAGAAGACCAAAATAGCAGAAATCTCTTTCCATACCTTTCATCTTCTACCCATTCCATATTGCTTACCATCCATTCTCTGGGTGTATTCATTCATTCATTCATTCCCACCACCAGTTTTTATTGAGTCTATATTATATGGCTGATACGATGCCAGCTTAGAAATACAAGATCAAAGAAGACAAAGTACAGTCTAGAAGCTTACAGCCTAGTTGAGAAGACAAGCTACTAAACATTCAGTCAAAGTAAGGCCTGGTAATTGTGCCTACTTAAAATCAGATAGGGATCAGGGAGTCTCCCGGAAGCACTCAGCTGACTTAAGTTTTTCAAAGATGAGTATGAATCAGGTTAAGTGAACCAGAGGAAGGAAGGAGGTAAACCACTCCAGGCAAAGAAAAAAACTTGTTTAAGGGCAGGGAAGCATGAAGCAAAAACAGTAATAGCTTGAGTCTCAAAATCTAATGGGCATGGTAATCACCCAGGAACTCGTAAAAATGCAAAGGCCCGGCCCTCTCTGTGGGACTCCATGTTCTTTATTGACTCTCTAGGTGATACTGATTACTCCAAACTTTGAGAACCACTGCCTTAGAGAATCATGACCACACGTGGTTTGATAGGGTAGCAAAGGGTCTCTGAGGGGATGGGAGAGCCGAAGTAGAGAGAGGAGGTCAGGGCCAGACTGCAAACAGCGATATGAAATTATGTAAAAAAAAGAAAAAATAACCCAGTTGGGGAACTCTTTTATATCTTATCCTGGCCATCTAGGCTTCCTTTTCCCTGAGGAGAGTTAAGAAGCTTTAGTTTTCTAAAGCAAGGGGCAGCGGACTGTAGCCCATGAGTCAAATCCAGCCTGACACTGGCTTTTTTGTATGGTCCCTGAGTTAAGGATGGTTTTTATATTTTTTAATAGTTGGAAAAAATAAAATCATGATATTTTGTGACACATAAAAGTTATATGAAATTCAAAGTTCAGTGTCCATAAATAAAGTTTTATTGGAATACAGCCATGCTCATCCATTTACAAATTGTCTGTGGCTGCTTTCCCACTACCGTAGCAGAGTTGAGTAGTTGCAACAGAGATCATATGGTAAAATATCTACTATATGGCACAAAGTTTTTCAACTTCCATTCTAAAGCCTAAGCTTGTGAAAGTCTAGAGTGGAGAAGTCACTAAAAGTTGAGGCAGAAAGGAGCAGTCCAACCCAGGGGAGAGTCTGAGACAGCAGGCTGCAGGGTTCCATGTGCAGCGGAGTTCTGGAGCCCTGGTCTCTGCTCCAGCCTGGGCCCCAGAGGTGGTAAGTGTCTTCTGGGACCATCTGAGCAGTGACTAAGAGAAGGGTTGGAGGCCATGCTTATCAGGAGGGAGTGGAAGCCGTTCATGAAGGTTCCCACCTCCAAACACCATCTGGGACCATGAGCATCTCAGCAGCAGCCATGATGAAATGGAGACCAGAAGTCCTGCTTAAATGGCTCCAATAATTGTAAATGATCCTAAGGGAAGGGACAGAGACCTTCTCCCCAGCATGCCCCACCAGTTAGGTAGGCAGTGGCTAAGCCAGGCTAAACCTGATTTAGAAACAAGAGACAAACATGGCATTTCTCGACACACTGATGCACCTGTGTTTCCCAACACTCTGCTCAAGCTCCAGATGACCTTCTCTTCGGCGGGCTCTCCTTGAATGTGGATATTAAGGCCATTTTTCTTTCTGGCCTCGCTGCCATCCAGCTGCAGGAAAAAGCTGGTGATCCCTTGAGCGAGGTGTGCAAGGACACCTGTGGTCGGTCTCTGTGCTGCCCCCACTGTGGCTGGTCGTAAAGAGGATATGCCAAGCACCAAACACACCTGCTGGAGGACAGCCAAGACTTAATTTAGTACTACGCTCTGGGTGCAGGATCTGTAATACCTTCCAACTACCTGTCTCATACAACCACAGCTATTTTAAGCCGAAGTCACTTAAGGCTTCCTCATCACAGGAAACCTTCTTTGTTCCAGAGACTTCTAGCCAGGAGAAAAGGCACAAAGACCTGGAGTTTGGGGCTCCAACTAAAGTTTGGATTTTATATCTTTGGAACCAGGAGCTGTGGCAGTTTGGAATTCTTCTGGGTAGAAACAGAATGCACTTTTTGGGGCAGAGGGTATTTTATTTGGCAAAAGCTGCCTGAATAGACCATTTAGTTATACAAATTAAAGCAGAGACTAAAATTAGCGAAGGAGATGTCTGTACCACTGAAACCGCTGTAGTGGTGAAGCTGAAAGTGGTTGTAGGCAGAGTGGTATCTCTGCACATGTCTCCCTTAGAGAAAGGTCTCTTTTCTAGAATGAATTTGGCTGTGTTTTACCCACAGCTTCTAGATTCAGCTTCTAGAGCCGCCTGCATTCCCCGGCTTATGTTCTCTTTCAAAGCCAGCAATGGTGGGTGGAGCCCCTCTCAAACGCCACAACTCTGACCCTTCCTCTGACTCTTCTTCTTCTGGAACAATGTTCAAAGTGTGGACCTTGAAACAGCAGTATCTCCAGGCAACTTGGTAGAGATGCAAATCCTCAGGCCCCACCCAGACCTAATGAATGGACTATCTGTGGGTGGAGCTTCGCCATTGTGTCCTAACAAGCCCTCCCGATGATACTGATGTGCACAAAGGGGTAGGTTCTTGCTTGAGCAGTTTCCATGGAGAGAGCAGAAGCTCAGGTCCTTAGGGAAGGATTTAGATCTGAACTTCATTCACCTCAGAGAAAAGACCTTAACAAAGGAACTAGAGCCTGCTGGGTCAGAATCAACCTAGACTGTTCTGCAATTCCATCGGTTGGTTAAAACAAGACTAACTCTGAGCCTCAACCATGTACTGATATTGGGCAATGATGACATGATACAATAACTCTCTGTGCCACCAGAAACTCAAGGGAAGAGAGCTGCACTAAAGGACACAACCAGTGTGTGTGCTTAGGGGTGACAGAAAGGGGGGAAATTGGCAGTTGGTACATGAGATACAACCAGGAGCCACGCAGGGAGGAAGCCTCTGGAGGCTAGTCGCTTGAGCTCTGAGAATGGCCCAGGCTGACAGCCAGGTTGGGTTTTGCTATTGTTAGTCCCTTCTTTCATCCCCAAGACTCTGATCTCTGTTGATATGGCCTTCCTTGTTCCCACAAATTAATGAGATCAAGAAACCTCAGGGTTATCCTTCAGTCCTGGTACCTGGACGGCACGACTTCCCACGCTCATTGCTATGCTTGGAGGACAGCTCAACTCAGCATTAGCTTCTGAGTCTAGAATGGCTTCTTCGTTTTATTTAGACTCTGAAAAATGGAATCAGTAACCACTGCAATCTGGCAACCCTGGCTTTTATCTCCAGGATCTTGCCAAGTTGTAAGGTAGTTCTTCAACTTGAACAAGTGATAAATGCACATGCACCAAGCTCTACCTTAAGGTGCAAGTAATTTCCCTCTTGTTTTTACTGCGTGAAACAGGTTCAGCTCTTTAAAAGGCCTCCAGGATCTCACAAAAGCAAAGCATGGGGAAATCAAAAGCCTTATTTCTCGTTTTGAAAGCTGCTTATATAACCATATCTGTCATAAAGCCAAAAAATAGAACTTCTACCCCAAACTGGGTGCACCATGAGGAGAAAGGCCCTACCACTGACCCCTAATCCTTAGCTGGCACATTTCAAAGCCAGCTGCTCTTGCTAAATCCCCCACTGGTTCTAATCCTTTGCCTTTTCAGTGTGTAGGGTCCCAGCCACAAGGAGAGGGCTGGATATTAGCAGCCCTCCTCTGCTGTACTTGGGGTAACATAGTCTGGTGAACCCAAATGCTGGAGAAACAAAAAGGGGTTTCTTGCACCCCCAAAATTGGAGCGCCCTGAGCCGAGGAAGAACAGTTTCCCTTTACCACCCCCCTCAGATGCTTTCTAACAAGCACTTGCTGTTCTCTGAAGTGCAGTGCTATCAGCTAGAAATCTGAGAATAAGTGGAAGCACCTGCTCATTAGGCACACCTCTTCTGAATCACACCAGTGAATGGAAAGCCACTCAGAGACTGATCTCATCCTGTTAACCCAACAATGGGTTTCTAGATTCCACAGGACATTAATGTTGCACACAGGAAGGAGGGGAGGGATTAGGTTAGTTCCAAAGTTTGCAAGGGATCCTGTGGCTGCTGAGGCTGGTGCCTGATGTGGGCTCCAGGGCTGCCTGAGCCGTGGGAGGTGACCTCCTCTGTCACCAACAACCACCAAAATCAATCTGAATTATCATGGCCCCTGGAAGAGTGGAGCTGCTTCAAGTCTAGAGATTTATTAAGAACATCTCCACGGGGTTTCACTTTGAGCCTTGGTAGGAAGCCTATTGAACCTGCAAAATAAGGAAAGAGAAAATGGAAACTTTCAAGTATACAAGTAGTGTCTGGCTTTCAAAAGACCAGCAGGAATATGGGAGTGAATTCGTTCTTCCTTCCCTTCCTTCAGTTGACCAGCAACCTAACCATTTCCCATCCATCTGTCAATTTGTTGTACTGTGGTGGCCTGCGTGTTGTTGTGATGCTGGAAGCTATGCCACTAGTATTGCAAATACCAGCAAGGTCACCCATAGCGGGCAGGTTTCACCAGAGCTTCTAGACTAAGACTAGGAAGAAAGGCCTGGTGAGCTACTTCCAAAAATTAGCCAATGAAAACCTTATGGATCACCACATAACATTGTCTGACTCATTTGCTTTGGGCTTATCATTAAAAAAAAAAAAAAAGGGATCAAATACTGGAGGAGGATATCATGTTTGGAGAAGTAGAGGGCCAGCGAGGGCAAAGGAGACCCTCGATGAGATGAATTGGCACAGTAACCACAAGGATGGACTGGAACATGTCACCAGTCATGAGGATGATGATGACGGTGGACTGGGCAACATTTTGTTTTGTTGTACGCAAGGTCGCCGAGAGTCAGAGTGAACTTATGACTACAATCTATCATGTCTGTCTGTCTGTCTACCTATCTACCTACCTACCAACCTATATATGTGTCTAAGGTGCCCAAGTCTTTTACATGTTAAAGTTTCTGGATTCATCTAATAATGACTGGCATTTTCAAATCTCTACCTACCTGGCATTACCATTCCCTGAGATGCACAATGTTATTCCTGGGATTATGACTGGACAATGGCGGCTCTTCCGTTTCTCAGTCAATGAACTATTTATTGACCATTTGAGGAAGGAATAGGAGGCCTGGCTGTCACGAAACAAACAAACAAACAAAAAACTCTTTTCAAACCTTCTGGGAAGATTTGGAAACTGTCTGCACTAAGGCATGAAGAGTGGACTTCAGTATCTTGGCAAACAATCCTGGAGGCAGTCATGGAGTGCTCGTTCAAGAAATGCTGCATCACCAGTGCATTTCGTGGCGTCAAGGAAAATCGTCTGAAAAATCATGGACATCAGGTATGCTGTTGCAACAGGATTCCAGAGATTCAAGCTCTGTATATTATGCGTATAAAACTTTGAGGAGTGCTTTCACTAAGTTATTTTCCTTACATTTCACTTTTTACGTATATACAAATGTATTTTATGACGAAAATGTACGCCTAAGTCTAAAGGTTGGTTCGAGAAGTATAAAATAAAAGTCTAAGTTAGAGATGGGCAACATTTTTTCTTTTTTTGCAAAATGCCGGAAAATAAGTATTTTAGACTTTGTAGGCCATACAATCACTGTTCCAAGTACTGAACTCTGCCACTGTAGCCTGAAAGCAGCCACAAACAATAGTAAATGAATAGGCAATGGCTTCGTTCCAATAAAACTTTATTTATAAAAACAGGCAGTGGACTAGATTTGGCCTGTAGACCAGTTTACTGACTAATGATCTAAATGATAAAACATTATGCCTTAATGTCTTTTTTTGTGTGTGGTAAAATACATATAACATAAAGTTTGCCATTTTAACCATTTTCAAGTGTACATTTCAGTGGCATTAATTACATTCACCATGTTGTGCTACCATTACCACTATCTACTTCCAAAACTTCTTCATCACCCTAAACAGAAACTCAGTACCCATTAGGCAATAACTCCCCGTTCACCTCCCCTATCCACCTACCCTGGTAACCTCTGATCTACTTTGATCTCCATGTGTTTGACTATTCTAGAGACCTCATATAAGTAGGATCATACAATATTTGTCCTTTTGTGTCTGACTTATTTCACTCATCATATCTTCTAGCTTCATCCATGTTGTAGGCTGTATCAGAATTTCATTTCTCTTTATGGCTGAATAATATTCCATTGTAGTACACGAAATTTTGTTTATGCATTCATCTGTTGACGGATACTTGGTTTGTTTCCATTTTAGGGCTATTGTGAATAATGCTGCAATGAACATTTGTTTACAAGTTTTGTTTGAGCACCATTCCTTGGGTATATACCTAGGAGTAAATTGCTGGGTTATATGATAATTCTGTGTGTACTTTTTTGAGAAACCACCAACTTGTCCACAGTAGCTGCGCTATTTTACATTCCCATCAGTAGTGGATAAGGGTACCAATTTCTCCACATCCTTTTCAACACTTGTTATTGTGATGGCTGAGATTCTGTGTCAACTTGGTTGGGCCATGATTCACAGTGGTTTGGTAGTTGTATAATGTTGTGAAACTGGCCTGAATTTCTGGCAGTTCCCTCTCGATATACTGCTGCAGCCGTTTTTGAATGATCTTCCCCAAAATTTTGCTTCCACGTGATATTAATGATATTGTTCTATAATTTCCACATTCGGCTGGATCACCTTTCTTGGGAATAGGCATAAATATGGATCTCTTCCAGTCAGTTGGCCAGGAAGCTGTCTTCCATATTTCTTGGCATAGACAAGTGAGCACCTCCAGCGCTGCATCTGTTTGTTGAAACATCTCAGTTGATATTCCATCAATTCCTGGAGCCTTGTTTTTCACAAATGCCTTCAGAGCAGCTTGGACTTCTTCCTTCAGTACCATCGGTTCCTGATCACATGCTACCTCTTGAAATGGTTGAACATCAACTAATTCTTTTTGGTATAATGACTCTGTGTATTCCTTCCACCTTCTTTTGATGCTTCCTGCGTCGTTTAATATTTTCCCTATAGAATCCTTCACTATTGCAACTCAAGGCTTGAATTTTTTCTTCAGTTCTTTCAGTTTGAGAAACGCCGAGCGTGTTCTTCTCTTTTGGTTTTCCATCTCTAGCTCTTTGCACATGTCATTATAACACTTTACTTTGTCTTCTCGAGAGGCCCTTTGAAATCTTCTGTTCGGTTCTATTACTTCATCAATTCTTCCTTTTACTTTAGCTGCTCGGCGTTCGAGAGCAAGGTTCACAGTCTCCTCTGACATCCATCTTGGTCTTTCCTTTCTTTCCTGTCTTTTCAATGACCTCTTGCTTTCTTCGTGTATGACGTCCTCGATGTCATTCCACAACTCGTCTGATTTTTGGTCACTAGCGTTCAATGCATCAAATCTATTCTTGAGATGGTCTCTAAATTTAGGTGGGATATATACTCGAGGTCGTATTTTGGCTCTTGTGGACTTGCTCTGATTTTCTTCACTTTCAGCTTGAACTTGTATATGAGCAATTGATGGTCTGTTTCACGTAGGCACCTGGCCTTGTTCTGACTGATGATATTGAGCTTCTCCATCATCTCTTTCCACAGATGGAGTCAATTTGATTTCTGTGTGCTCCACCTGGCGAGGTCCATGTGTACAGTCGCCGTTTATGTTGGTGAAAGAAGGTATTTGCAATGAAAAAGTTGTTGGTCTTGCAAAATTCTATCATTTGATCTCCGGCATTGTTTCTATCACCAAGGCCACGTTTTCCAACTACTGATCCTTCTTCATTTCCAACTTTTGCATTCCAATCACCAGTAATTATCAATGCATCTTGATTGCATGTTCAATCAATTTCAGAGTGTAGCAGCTGATAAAAATCTTCTATTTCTTCATCTTTGGCCCTAGTGGTTGGTGCGTAAATTTGAATAATAGTCGTATTAACTGGTCTTCCTCATAGGTGTATGGACATTATCCTATCAGTGCCAGCGTTGTCCTTTAGGATAGATCTTGAAATGTTCGTCCTCACAATGAATGCAACACCATTCCTCTTCAAGTTGTCATTCCCAGCATAGTTGGCTATATGATAGTCCGATTCAAAACGGCCAATACCAGTCCATTTCAGCTCACTAATGCCTAGGATACCAATGTTTATGTGTTCCATTTCGTTTTTGACGATTTCCAATTTTCCTAGATTCATACTGCGTACATTCCAGGTTTCGATTATTAATGGATGTTAGCAGCTGTTTCTCCTCATTTCAAGTTGTGCCACATCAGCAACTGAAGGTCCCGAAAGCTTTACCCCATCCACATCATTAAAGCCGACTCTGAGGAGGCAGCTCTTCCTCACTCATCTTTTGAGTGCCTACCAACCTAGGGGGCTCATCTTCCGGCACTATATCAGACAATGTTCCGCTGCTATTCATAAGGTTTTCACTGGCTAATGCTTTTCAGAAGTAGACTGCCTGGTCCTTCTTCCTAGACTGTAAGCTCAGCTGAAACCTGTCCTCCATGGGTGACCCTGCTGGTATCTGCATACTGGTGGCATAGCTGGTGTCAGATGGATTCTGGCTGAAAGCAGAGAATACCAGAAGGATGTTCACCTGTGTTTTATTGACTGTGCAAAGGCCTTCGACTGTGTGAATCATAACAAATTATGGATAATATTGTGAAGAATGGGAATTCCAGAACACTTAATTGTGCTCATGAGGAACCTTTCCATAGATCAAAAGGCAGTTATTTGGACAGAACAAGGGGATACTGACTGATTTAAAGTCAGGAAAGGCATGCGTTAGGGTTGTATTCTTTCACCATACCTGTTCAATCTGTATGCTGAGCAAATAATATGAGAAGCTGGATTATATGAAGAAGAATGGGGCATCAGGATTGGAGGAAGACTCATTAACAACCTGCGTTATGCAGGTGACACAACCTTGCTTGTTGAAAGCGAAAAGGACTTGAAGCACTTACTAATGAAGATCAAAGACCACAGCCTTCAGTATGTATTGCACCTCAACATAAAGAAAACAAAAATCCTCACAACTGGACCAATGAGCAACATCATGATAAATGGAGAAAAGATTGAAGTTGTCAAGGATTTCATTTTACTTGGATCCACAATCAATAGCCATGGAAGCACCAGTCAAGAAATCAAACGACGCATTGCATTGGGTAAATCTGCTGCAAAGGACCGATTTAAAGTGTTGAGGAGCAAAGATGTCACCCTGAAGACTAAGGTGTGCCTGACCCAAGCCATGATATTTTCAACTGCATCATATGCATGTGAAAGCTGGACAATGAATAAGGAAGACTTAAGAAGAATTGACTCCTTTGAGTTGTGGTGTTGGCAAAGAATATTGAATATACCATGGACTGCCAAAAGAACGAACAAATCTGTCTTGGAAGAAGTACAACCAGAATGCTCCTTAGAAGCAAGGATGGCGAGACTGCATCTCACATATTTTTGACATGTTGTCAGGAGGGATCAGTCCCTGGAGAAGGGCATCATGCTTGGCAAAGTACAGGGTCAGCGGAAAAGAGGAAGACCCTCAACGAGGTGGCTTGACACAGCGGCTGCAACAATGAGCTGAAGCATAACAATGATTGTAAGGATGGTGCAGGACTGGGCAGTGTTTTGTTCTGTTGTGCATAGGGTCGCTATGGGTCGGAACCGACTGGACGGCATCTAAAAACAACAACAGCATAATGTTGTGATCGCCTCCCTGTTGAAATCTGATATGTAATCATCCCCATGACGGGATCTGCTGAGTGGTACCGGCAGGGTTGGGGCCTGTGGTGGCTCACCACCCCCTCAGCCTTCATCTCCCAGCCCTCCACCGCCTACTTCCTTCCTGCCCACCTTACCTGCACTTTTGCTTGTTCCGGATCCTGCAGATGGCTCCCATTTGTCTGGCCTCTGGTTCTTGGGACTTGGGCTAGCAGCTCGCTGGCGTCTTGCCTGCCTATCGTTGATCTTCGCAGCCTGTGGCAGCACTACTCTCCGGCCTTAGGATCTTGGGTTCACCAGCCCCTGTGGCTACATGAATCAGGAGAATTCTCTTTCTTGCCTCACAGACTTGGAACTTACAGCCTCTAAAAACCCTGTGAGCCATTTCCTTAATATAAATCTCTCTCTCTCTCTCTCTCTCTATATATATCTAGTTATAAAGATATAGACATACACGCTTTACTGGTTTTGCTTCTCTAGAGAACTCAGCCTAAGACAGTTATTTTCCATTTTTTGATAATAGCAATCCTAGTGGGTGTAAAGTAGTATTTTGTTGTGGTTTTGATTTGCATTTCCCTAATGATTAATGACGCCGAATATCTTTTAATATGCTTGCTGCCATTAGTATATTTCTTTGGGGAAATGTCTATTTAAGTCCTTTGGCCAGTTTTTCATTGGGTTGTTTGTCTTTTTGTTGTTGAGTTGTAGGAGTTCTTTAAATATTCTGGATATTAAATCCCTGTCAGATATATAGTTTCCAAACATTTTCGCCCATTCTGTAGGTTATGTTTTCACTTTCTTGATAATTTCCTTTGATGCACAAAAGCTTATAATTTTGAAGAAGTAAAATTTATCTTTTTTTTTTCTTTTGTTCATTATGCTTTTGGGGTCATAACTAAGAACCCATTGCTAAAAACAAGGTCCAGAAGATTTACACTTATATTTTCTTCTAAGAGTTTTAAGATTTTTAGCTCTAGTATTTAGGTTGTTGGTCCATTTTGAGTTAATGTTCATATGATGTGAGGTACAGGTCCAACTTCATTCTTTTGCATGTGGAGATCCTGTTGTCCCAGCACCATTTTTTTTAAAAAGCTATTATTTCCCCATTGACTAGACTTTGCATCTTCATTGAAGATCAACTGACCATAGATGTATGGATTTATTTCTGGATTCTATTCCATTGGCCTATATGTCTATTCTTGCACCAGTGTTACACTGTTTTGACTACTGTAGCTTTACCGTAGGTTTTGAAATTCGGAAATTTGAGTCCTCCCACTTTGTTCTTTTTCAAGACTGTTTCAGTTATTCTAGGCCCCTTTTAATTTCATACAAATTTAAAAAGATTGGCTTTTCCCATTCTGCATCCCACTTTGGAGAGTGGCGTCTGGGGTCTTAAACACTAGTAAGCAGCCATCTAAGATGCATCAATTGGTCTCAACCCACCTAGAGCAAAGGAGAATGAAGAACACCAAAGACACAAGGTAACTACAAGTTCAAGAGGCAGAAAGGGCCACGTGAAGCAGAGGCTACATTAGCCCAAGACCAGAAGAGTTAGATGGTGCCTGGCTACAACCAATGACTGCCCTGACAGGGAACACAACAGAGAACCTCTGAGGGAGTAGGAGAGCAGTGGGATGCAGACCCCAAATTCTCATAAAAAGACCAGACTTAATGGTCTGCCTGAGACTAGAAGGACCCCAGAGGCCATGGTTCCCAGACCTTCTGTTAGCCCAAGACAGGAACCATTCCCAAAGCCAACTCTTCAGACTGGGATTGGACTGGAATATGGGATGGAAAACAATACTGGTGAAGAATAAGCTCCTTGGATGAAGTAGACACATGAGACTATGTTGGCATCTCCTGTATGGAGGGGAGATGAGAGGGCAGAGTGGGCCAGAAGCTGCCCAAATGGACACAAGGAGAGAAAGTGGAGGGAAGGAGTGTGCTGTCTCATTAGGGGGAGAGCAATTAGGAGTGTATAGCAAGGTGTATATAAATTTTTGTATGAGAGACTGACATGATTTGTAAACTTTCACTTAAAGCACAATAAAAATTAACTTAAAAAAAAAAAGATTGGCTTTTCCATTTCCACAAAGAAGGCTGTTAGAATTTTGATAGTGATCACATTGAATCTGCAGGTCATTTTGTTAAGTATTAACATCTTAACAACATTGTCTTCCAATCTATGAACATGGGGTGTTTTTCCTTTTATTTATATATTCATATCTTTCAGCAATGTTTATAGTCTTCAGTGTACAAGTCTTTCACTTCTCTGGTTAAATTTATTCCCTAGGTATTTTATTCTTTTTGATGCCATTGTAAATGGAATTGTTTTCTTTATTTGCTTTTCAAGTTATTCATTGCTGGTGTATAGAAACAGCTGATTTTTGTGTGTTGATCTTGTATCCTGCAACTTTGTTGAATTCCTTTATTAGCTCTAGTAGCTTTCTTATAGATTCTTTGGGATATTTCTACATGTAGGACCATGCCATCTATGAATAGGGACAGTTTTACTTCCTTCTTTATGACTTGAATATCTTTCATTTCTTTTTCTTGTTTGATTGCTCTGGTTATAACTTCCAGTACAAAGCTGAAAAACAGTGGTGAAAGTGGGCATCCTTGTCTTGTTCCTGATCTTAGATTGAAAGCTCTTAGTCTTTCTCCATTGAGTATGACGTTGGCTGTGGGTTTTTCATAAATGCTTTGTATCATGTTGAGGAATTTTCCTCTCGTCCTTTTTGTTGAGTGTTTTTATCATGAAAGGGTGCCGGATTTTGTCAGATGTCTTTCTGCATCAAATGAGAATCATAAGATTCTTTTCCTTTGTTCTGTTAACATTGTGTATTACACTGCTTTTCCTATGTTGAACCACGCTTGCATTCCTGGGAAAAACTCCACTTGGTCATGGTGTTTAATCCTTTTAATATGCTATTGAATACAGTTTGCTAATACTTTGTTGAGGAATTTTCTTTTTGTGTGGTGTCCTTGTCTGGCTGTGGTATCAGGGTAATGCCAGCCTCATAGAATGAGTTAGGAAGTTTTGTCTTCTCTTCTATTTTTTTGGAAGAGTTTGAGAAGGACTGGTGTCACTTTTTCTTTAAATGTTTGGTAGAATTCCCCCAATTCAGCCATTTGGTCCAGGCCTTTTCTTTGTTGTGGGGGGGGGAGGTTGGCTACTGATTCCATCTCTACTTGATGGTGTCCCACAAGTCCCTTAGGCTCTATTCACTTTTCTTCATTCTTTATTCCTTTTGTCACTAAGACTCAGTGACTTCAGCTCTTCTATATTCAAGGCTATTAATTCTTTCTTTTCTTTTGTCTGCTCAGATCTGCTGTTAAACTCTTGTGAATTTCAGTTATTGTACTTTTTGGCTTAGGTATTTTTATTTGTTTTCTTTTTATAATTTCTGTCTCCTTATTGATATTCTCATGTTGTTCACACAATGTTTTCTTGATTTAGTTCTTTGTCCATGCTTTCCTTTAGTTTTTTTTTTTAATCATTTAATACAGTTGTTTTAAAGTCTTTGTCTAGTAAGTCCATTGCCTGGACTTCTTCAGGAACAATTCGTTTACTTAATTTTATTCTTTTGAATGGGCCACTCTTTCTTCTTTCTTTGTACATCTTATAGCTTTTTGTTGAAAACTGGACATTTGAATATTATAATGTGGTAACTCTGGAAATCAGATTCTCCCTCTTCTGCAGGGTTTGCTGTTTTGCTTGTTCACTGTTGAAGGCTATAGCAGTCTGGTGTTTTTCCCTATTTTTGCAAAGACTGCCTTCCTAGACAGGGTGTTCACTGAAGTCTCTGTCATATAGCTTATGTTCAGCTAGTATTTTGACAGAGAACAACAACAACAACAAACACCTCTTTGCAGATGGGCTCTGTACTGGGGCATTCCTTCGACACTGAGCCAGGCTTAGACTGAGCATAGGAATCAGTCCAATGTCAAAACATAAGAATCAGCCCAAGGTGAAAGTGTAGGGTTTTCTCAGGTATTTTCTGAGCATGTGTCTTCCCCTGGGCATGCATGTGGCTTTCTAAATCCCCCTATACACACAGGTGCTTTTGACTGCCCTAATTTCCCACTTTCCTCATGTTTTTCTGCCAGTCCTTAGGGATCTACTGTATGTCTCAACTGTACTCTCTAGCCCCAGGCAGTTAAAGTGTTTGAGTAATGCCTGCCACATCTCCACCCTGCATGACTGCATGAGCTCTGAGATAAGCAAAAGAGAGATGTGCACCTTGTATCAGTCCTTAAGGAAGCCTTCAGACAGGTTAGAACAGACACACACAATAATTTGTAAATATGGTCTGCTTTGTTCCCTCCAGAGCCAGGGACCAGGATCCCTCTCTGGAAAGGCGGGCCACCTCAGCTTTAGGACTGTGTCAAGCCAAGGAGTGGGTGGGGTACAGACAAGTAGCAAACCAAAGCTTTCCTACCATTTTATAGTCACCTTTTCCTGATTCTGCATTTGCTTGGTTGCTTTAAACCTTTGGTTTCCAGAGTTCTGACTAAGCTAGTTCTGTTAGCTTCCTATGGTTTCTATGGGAGGATGGGAGCACAGAGCTGCTGACACTGCCATATTGCTCGTGCCTCCTATGTCTTAATTTCTTATTGGTATACACAACATGATGTCTAATAACTGATGGCTTCTTACAGCCCATAAAATCTGGTATATATGCCAGTGACAGCAACTGTTCACTGCCAAGGGAAAAAAGTCAACATCTTTGTTTCCCATCACCTCTTTCCCTCCTATATAAGGAGATCATACATATAAACTGTTCCCCTTATTTCTAGATTTCACTAATCACTGCATATTTAATTCTATCTCCGGTAATCTTCTTCTCACATATACATATTCCTAGTCTCTTTTTTTATTACTTTTTCTTCTGAAATTATTGTTAGTGGCATTAGAAAGGTACCTCCATGTATGAATCAAATTGTGAGCCTCATCATGAATAATAAGTGTAATAGCTGGATTAGGGATGTCAAAGAAGATGAAAGAAACACTTTGAAGTGAAATAAGCCATAATAAAAAGCCAGTGTCCTTACCCTCTAACATTTTCCAAAAGGTGTAAAATAACTTTAGGGAACTTTACTTACGTCTACTTATTTTCTAATAAAATCCATTCTACCCTTCAAATATGAGTATTCATAGAGCTTCTTAAAGTTTATTCTGTTTTCTCTTTGATGGCATCACAACAAGACTGTGTACCGCTCATGTGTGTTACATACATGCAGTATTCTAATGACACTACAGGATAGAGAGGTTTTTGCAGTCTCACTTGGCATCTCTATTATCAGGACAGACTATTTGCCACAACAAAACAAACACAAAATTAGAGAAATGCAAATTAAAACTATGATGAGATTCCATCTCACTCCAACAAGGCTGGCATTAATCAAAAAAACACAAAATAATAAATGTTAGAGAGGTTGCAGAGAGATTGGAACTCTAATACACTGCTGGTGGGAATGTAAAATGGTACAACCACTTTGGAAATCTATCTGGCGTTGTCTTAAAAAGTTAGAAATAGAACTACCATACAACCCAGAAATCCCACTCCTCGGAATATATCCTAGAGAAATAAGAGCCTTCACACGAACAGATATATGCACACCCATGTTTACTGCAGCACTGTTTACAATAGCAAAAAGCTGGAAGCAACCAAGGTGTCCATCAGCGGATGAATGGGTAAATAAATTATGGTATATTCACACAATGGAATACTTACGCGTTGATAAAGAACAGTGATGAATCTGTGAAACTTTTCATAACATGCAGGAACCTGGAAGGCATTATGCTGAGTGAAATTAGTCAGATGCAAAAGGACAAATATTGTATAAGACCACTATTATAAGATCTTGAGAAACAGCTTAAACTGAGAAGAGCACATTCTTTTGTGGTTACGAGAGGGGGGAGGGAGGGAGAGTAGGAGAGGGTTATTTACTGATTAGATAGTAGATAAGAACTACTTTAGGTGAAGGGAAGGACAATACTCAATACAGGGAAGGTCAGCTCAACTGGACTGGACCAAAAGCAAAGAACTTTCCTGGATAAACTGGATGCTTTGAAGGTCAGCGGAGCAAGGGCAGGGGTTTGGGGACTATGGCTTCAGGGGACATCTAAGTCATTTGGCAAAATAAATTCTATTAAGGAAACATTCTGCATCCCACTTTGAAGTGTGGCGTCTGGGGTCTTAAATGTTAACAAGCGGCCATCTAAGATGCATCAATCGGTCTCAACCTACCTGGATCAAAGGAGAATGAAGAACACAAAGGTCACATGATAACTATGGGCCCAAGAAACAGAAAGGGCCACATGAACCAGAGACTTACATCATTCTGAGACCAGAAGAACTAGATGGTGCCCGGCCACCACTGATGACTGCCCTGACAGGGAGCATAACAGAGAACCCCTGAGGGAGCAGGAGAACGGTGGGATGTACACCCCAAATTCTCATAAAAAGACCAGACTTAATGGTCTGACGGAGACTAGAAGAATCCCGGCGGTCATGGTCCCCAAACCTTCTGTTGGCCCAGGACAGGAACCATTCCCGAAAACAACTCATCAGACATGGAAGGGACTGGACAATGGGTTGGAGAGAGATGCTGATGAGGAGTGAGCTACTTGTATCAGGTGGACACTTAAGACTGTGTTGGCATCTCCTGTCTGGAGGGGATATGGGAGAGTATAGAGGGTTAGAAACTGGCAAAACGGTCATGAAAGGAGAGACTGGAAGGAGGGAGCGGGCTGACTCATTAGGGGGAGAGTAAATGGGAGTATGAAGTAAGGTGTATATAAGTTTATATGTGAGAGACTGACTTGATTTGTAAACTTTCACTTAAAGCACAATAAAAATTATTTTAAACAAACAAACAAACAAACACAAAGCATCAGTAGCTTAACTTGGTGGAAGTCTATGTTTCACTATCCCAATCCAGTACGGTTATAGGGGGTAAGTGGGTGTGCTCTGCTCTACAAAGTCACGTCATTCATGGTCTCAGATGTCTTCCATCTGGGAGCTCTGACTTTCTCTAAAGCTCTAAAAAAAAAAAACAGGGTTTTTCAACCCCAGTAGTACTGACTTTGGGGGCCAGATCATTCTTTGTGGTGGGGGATTGTCTTGTGCATTGTAAGATGTTTAAGAGCATCCCTGGCCTCCACCCACTGGATGCCTATAGCACCCTCCCACCCAGTTGTGACAACTAAAAACGTATCCAGACATTGCCAGATATCCCCAGAGGACATAATTGCCCCCAGTTGAGAACCACTGTTTAGATTCCTCTCCATTCAGCCAGTAGAAGGGGAACAAGAGTGAGGCTTCTACATGGGAAGTTTTGAGGGGCCAGTGCTGAGAGTGGTGCACATCACTTCATCCCAATTCCACTGGCTAGAACTCAGTCACCTGGTGACACCTAACTGCACGGGCCTCTGGTAAATGGAGTCTAGCTATGTGCCAGGAGGAAAAGAAAACAGGGAAACAGGAGAGGTATGAAGATTCTACCAAAGGGTTTTTCAAACTCAGTGCTAGTGACAATTGGCACTAGATCATTCTATGTTGTGGGGACTATCCTGTGCATTGTGGGATATTTAAATGCAGCATCCCTGGCCTCTACCCACTAGATGCTAGTAGTAACCCACCACCACCCCCCGCCTTTGTGACAACCAAAAATATCTCCAGACATTGCCAAATGTCCCTTCCTTGAGAACCACAGCCTTACTCAGAAACATTATTATCCGAGGTGATACGCTGTAATTATTCCTGGAAGACTAAGTTTACTTTTAAAAATTAATCAAGCTGTCTTTGTTCATGTTGAGCACATGGCACATGGTCTCTGTAGTTGTTGGAGACAAGGTGCTCCAGCTGGAGAGTACATTCCATCACCTTCCCATAAAATGCAAGTGATCTGTCCCTCTGCCCTGAATTATTTCGGAACCACTTGAGAACCTTTCTACCAGCCACAGGAGCAATTCCCATCCATGAACTGCATAAAAAGTCTTTAAAAGTCTGAGTTCCATGGGTTCCCTTGGGAGTTTTCCTGACCTCAGTAGCTACCACTTGAGATTCATCCCTCCTCCCACCCCCCAAAAATCCACTATCCCACCAGCTTCTCTCTAAAGAAAGACAATTGTCTACATAAAAAATCACTTCTGCAAGTGAGACCAAATCCCATGTGATTGTAAAAATGACTCTTCTAAGCCAAACATGGAAACCCTGGTGGCATAGTGGTTAAGTGCTATGACTGCTAACCAAGAGGTTGGCAGCTCAAATCCGCCAGGCGCTCCTTGAAAACTCTATGGGGCAATTCTACTCTGTCCTATAGGG
Organism: Elephas maximus indicus; assembly: GCF_024166365.1. Classification (NCBI taxonomy): domain Eukaryota; kingdom Metazoa; phylum Chordata; class Mammalia; order Proboscidea; family Elephantidae; genus Elephas; species Elephas maximus. Next base: position 167,796,228 of record NC_064846.1, read on the forward strand.
TCGCTGTGAGTCAGAATCGACTCGACGGCAGTGGGTTTGGTTTTTGTTTTTAAGCCAAATGTTGGCATCTTTGATAATTGTTTATATGATCCTAAGGCCCTTGAAATATTATTACCTCTCATTCTTGCTGATGTGAAGCTTATAAAAGGAATCAAAGGCAGGCCCATGTCTTTTGTATGTTCCCATCAGTATTTAGTGGTTGCTTAAGAGTAATCAATATTGATGGTGTGTTTCCTACAACAGGCTCATGCTGGAGCCCATGAGGTCATTCTTTGGATGTTGCTATCCTTACAGGCAAAAGGAATAGTATGTTGGCAAGGATAAACCCTGCCTGGCATGGATCCAAACCCTAATGGTTAAAATTCATTTAGATGAGGGGACTTTGAATGAATGAAGGCTGCTTTCAAAACCAAACTTTGGAACCAAACATCCCAAACACCACTTTTTTTTTCCCAAAACTGCCATTAGAACCAAGAAATTCAATTGTGAAACACTATGACAATCAAGAATGATCAAATAATAATGGATATATAAACAACAACAACAAAGTAATGTTAAGGCCAAAGAGTAGAGGAGAAACACAAGTCCAGAGAGAGAAAGGGACAGAATATTGGGGATAGTTTATCTTCCTCAAACTAGGAGTTCTGGGAAAATCTCACCAACAAATATCATTAATTGCGGGCTAACTCTGTTGTGGACCACCCACACACTGGAGAGGTTAGAGTCCCCCCTAATTGGAACATAATGGCTGCATCCATCATTTGGAAAACATCTTCTGATAACCACCTATTTCATTTTCACCTGTGTACAGACATTGTGCCTTCTCTTCCGTCATTCCTCTTTTTCCATGATGTGACATAGGCAAGAGGCATCAAAAGATGCTACTAGTGAGATATTCACAATAAGATGAAAGAAAAGTCTTACTTAACATAGTTAATCTAGACATTTCAGCACTGGAGAAACTCACAAAGGTAAAGACTGTAGCTGGCAAAGTCCCATGGCTCAACATAACATTTGAAATTAGAGGGGAAAAAAAGATACCAAATTTTACCGTTTTGCAACATAAGCAGATTGCGTGTTGGGTCAAGAAGGAATCCCCCTGACCCAAAAGTGCCATGTTCACCACAGGGAAGGGGACATGCCACCTGCTAGGGGTGGAAGCAGAGGAGTTTGCCCAGGTTTGCCTGGGACTAAATCCCAGATGCTGCCGTCAGGGTGTCTTTGGTGGGCAGGGAATCCGAAAGCATATGTTAGCACCACTGTGACTCACTGCCACACCGACTAACTCTTCCTGGAGCTCACAGTCCTCAGTTTCAAGGGCACTAATTATAAATGTCATTGAAAACGATAAACAGGAAGTAAGTCACCAAAAAAAGTGCATCTGCTTATAGAAGAGCCTGAATTCAATTTACTATTGCATTCTGCGTGGAGAAACTGGTCTTCCAACTAACATGCCTCATGCAACCACAGCTGTTCAAAGGAGAAGGTGCTGCAGTAATTTCAAAGCCTCTGTTCCTACAAGGCTCTTTATCATGTTCTTAGAAACCAACAGCAACTTTCCCGGGCTTGAGATGGTGTACAAAATGGACCCCACCACCACATCTCAATTCATTTTGAGTTCTACATTGTTACCAACTGGATAGACATTGTTAACTATGAGAGGCCTGCTCCTACCCTAGAGTTAATTAGACATGCCCCTGAAAATTATTCATCAGAATCCCCAACAATTATTCCAGGAGAAAAATGACTCATTTTACCTGCAATCTCAGATTACCTTTACAATACAGACTTTTTTTATATTCTCTGACATCTCGGGACCGCTATGGTTCTTTGGAGTATATCATATTCATGTCATTCACAAAGAAAATGTACGGAGGTGGCAAAAGTTCAAAAGAAAGAAGGGAATGCAAAACTGGCTGGTTATCTAAAGCCATGGCTCCTTGGGATTTCTGAAATGCCTAACTGCTCTATTTCCTTTGGTAGTGGTGATAAAAATCATTCTGCTTTAAAAAGAGAAGGAAGAAACCACGTTCATTAAAATCCACGTTGTTGCAAATGAGACTATTAGTGTTTGATTCCACAACTCTAGAAACATGTAAAATATGAAAAAGACTGTAAATATTCTCTCTGCTATAAAAGAGATGGCATCATAATTTTAAAAGGCAGCCTATGTGATTACAGGAGGCAAATGACAGCACAGCAAAGTGGCACTAATTTCTGCAGGCTACACAGTGGATACAAGTAGGGATTCCAGAGCAAGGGTCAGCACTTGACCTTGCTTCTTCATTGGATAAGCTAGTTACTTAACCTCTCTGACCCTCAGTGTCCGCCTCTGTGAAATGGGAATAACAATAGAATCTACCTCACTGGGTTGTTGTGAAGATCAAAAACCTGAGCTAGTGCCTAGAAAGGACTTAGCGAAGTGCCCAGAACACAGTAAACTCACAACACATTTTAGGTACTCATGGTAGCAGAAGCAGCAGCAGCGGTGGTGGTGGTGGTAGTGGTAGCGGCGCTGGGTAGGAGTGAGGAGTAATATCACCCGCAGATTTTAGAAGTGGTGAAGCGATTACAAATATAAATAGTGGTATAAGTAAAATTGCAGGGTTAAGTAGCCACATGAATACTGATATTAATATTGGTGATTATATTAATACTTTTATTAATACCAACATTTCTGATAATATTGGTGATTAGCAATATAAAGAACACTGCTATTATCAGTACTCATAATATTCTAGGTCATGAAAATCATTGCCTAGTCAATAAAAATAATGCAATATATAATTGGTCAATTCTGTACCAGAAATTATCATTTATTTTGGACACTGGGGTATTCTAAAGAGTGTGTCACCCTTCTGCCTTTCGCTCAAAGAAAAGGTTGTATGTTGGAGCAGTATTATGGAAAAAGAGAGCAATCTTTTTGGTGTGATAGATAGTTTTTGTGTGGCCTTTCTCGTCATGGTCTTGTTAAACTCACACCCAAGTGATTGGGTGGGACTGTGCAGATATGGCAATTGTGGCATATCAACAGGATTGGTCAATTTTGCCATCATGCTGGACTTGAAATGAGCCACCCCAGGGGCAGGAAACACAGAGAACCCACCACCCCCAGGAAAGAACAGCCAGGAGCTAGCACATCTTTTGGACCCAGGATCCCTGCACTGGGAAGCTCCTGGGACCAGGAGACAGAGAGAAAGAGCAAGCTGTAAACCTGAAGACAGTGAGAAGCAGTGGCAGGAGAGACCCAGCAGCAGAGACCCGGCAGTAGAAGACAGCGCAGTGGGCTTCCTGGCCCATGGAGAGGGAAAGCTGAGTGCCTTTGGGCAGAGAATGAGGGCCAGGGAGAGGCCTGCCTGGGAGCACAGCTGGGGAGAGGCTGTCCTGATGGAAGAACTGTATCCTGAGTGTTCCTGGGTCTCAATTGCAACTGTCACTTCCCTAATAAACCCCGTAATTGTAAGTATGGTCTGTGAGTTCTGTGTGGCCATTGCAATGAATTATCAAATCCAGCAGAGAAACAGAGAGTGCCATGGGAGGGACGGTTGGTGTCAGAATTGGTAAAGACGGCGTAGAGAGGAGGCAAGTCTGACTTCTGCCTCACAGGAATCAGCCTTGGGCTGTTGATCTTGGCTCTTCTTCCCCCTTGTGAAGTTAGAGGTCAGACACGATCCCCATGCCGTTTTTACAATCTTCACATAGATTAAAGGGAATGAAAGTCACAGAGGAATTACTGAAGTAAAGGTCATTTATGAGTTGCGTTGATCGCCAACGAGGAGAAAATGTTACACTGAAAAGAATACGGAAGCTCAAGCGTGAAACAGAAAGAACTGAGATTATTCCCAGCAACAGTAGCTTCCAAACTACAGCTAATCCTTGACTGCCCAGAAGCAGTGTGCTTGGTTTGAGAACAATGGCAGTCAAAAGCATTCTGCACGACTATCTACATTTAAGAGTCGAACTTTATTGCAACAAATGAAATGGCACGTTGTGCCTACTCGAAACCACTTGGACTATCCTGGTCCAGTCAGTTTGGCTATAACTTTGTAAGTGTGAATGCATTTGCTTCAATATTGATACCTCAGGGAACAATTTGAGCACAGCTGAATTTTCCCACAAGCTTATGCACAATGTTGTCCCGGAGAAATACTACGGGAACGCAGGAAGCTGCACCTCTCAACATCTACCATCCACATCTGGTATTGGCGCCTTCCCTCCATTTTCAGATAGCCCTCCTCCCACCCCTTCACAGTAACTCACAAACTGCAAGCCCTCCGAGGCTCACTTCCACAAGCATGCTTCCGTATCAGCTCCTATAAGTAAACCCACCAAGGTACACTGGCCTCTAGCATGGCTGGATCTAGAGCTCAAATATCACCAGAGTCCTTCCTTCCAGCCCCTCACGTGAAGCTTGCTCAGGGTCTCAGGCCAGGGGTCGCCTGGGACTGGCACCTTATGGCTATGGGGAGTCTTGGGCTCTCATCCTTAAAGGCTTGTCACCAAAAAAAGGACCAAAGCCCTTCCTTTCAGACTCAAATTGAGAAAAACTTTGGACAAGGGCTCTCATTGGCTCAGCCTGGGTCAGATGACCTGATGAAAAGCAGCCCCCAACAACAACAACCAGGGCATTACAGTAGAAGCTAGGTTCCTAGAAAAAGAAAGACACTCCCAGCAGGGAAAAGACACACATCTAACATCCTGATGTTTTCCACACATGGGTAAACCAATTCCGTGGTCGGCCATTAGCTGAATCAAAACACGCAAAAGGATTAAATAGAACAACAGAATTGAGATGTACCAGACTCAATATTATTTTTTGAAACTTTTGTTTTAGTTATGAGTCTATGCGTGCATATGGCATGTATGTGTGTACTAGGTAACAATAGAAAGCAATTTTTTTTCTGTGAGTTTTGGTTTACAAAAAAGCTACTACAATACTCCAAGCAAACATCATATAACAGATTTGTGTAACATGTGGGCATCTACACCTACTTGTCTGTGAAAACACTCAGTAGATGCCCCATACCTATTCCCATGTCTTCATTTATAGTTGCTAGGAAACCCTGGTGGCGTAGTGGTTAAGTGCTATGGCTGCTAACCAAAGGGTTGGCAGTTCGAATCTGCCAGGCGCTCCTTGGAAACTCTATGGGGCAGTTCTACTCTGTCCTATAGGGTTGCCATGAGTCGGAATCGACTCCACGGCACTGGGTTTCGTTTTTTGGTTTTATGGCTATAGATGGAAACCCTGGTGGCATAGTGGTTAAGAGCTACAGCTGCTCACCAAAAGGTCAGCAGTTCAAACCCACCACGGCAGTTCTTGGAAACTCTATGGGGCAGTTCTACTCTGTCCTATACAGTCGCTATGAGTTGGAATCGACTCAGTGGCAATGGGTTTGGCTTTTTGGGTTTATGACTATAGATATGGATAAAAACATACTCACTCTTACTCATTGCTGTTGAGTCAATTTCAACTCACAGCAGCCCTATAGGACAGAGTAGAACTGTCCTATAGGGTTTCCAAGGCTGTAATCCTTAGCAAAGCAGACCGCCACATCTTTCTTTGGTGAAGCACCTGGTGCCTTCAAATCACCGGCCTCTTGGTTAGCGGCTGAGTGCTCAACCACTGTGCAACCAGGGCTCCTCAGATAAAAGCCTAGCTGAGACATTTTTATTGTGAAATCTTGTACCTTCTTCAATCAATGAGAAAATGATTAGGAACAAGAAATGCACAATTGTACATTTCTTTTCAATTTAACACCCAAACAACAAAGTCGTGTAAAAAAAATCAATTGGTCCTATCATAAATACCAAGACAAATTATGTTTTATGATTTAATTGTTTCCGATTATTGTTAAAAACTTACTTTCAATCATACAAATAATATGAGCTGGTTGGAGACAATTTGTTCATTACAGAAATGCATTAAAGGAAAGCCTTTTCAGTCCTTATAAACTCAAATCCTGCAGGGTAAGGAACAGGGAAGCACTTTCCCACTGGTGTAAAATGCTGGCATTGTGAGCTGTTCCCCATCAGGGTAACCACTGTTATCAGCTGATGAGTCAGTCTCTAATTATCAGGTGCCCATGTAAGCATCCCTTTCTGCATATCAATTTAGCAAATCCTCTCTGCTCTCCAGAGCCAACACTCTTGGTTGCCTAACCAACAGTCATTTCCTCTCCTTATTCTAGTCTCCCACAGTCTCCATTTGGCAAAGGTATCAGATAACCACATGCTGGGAGCGGGGTGAAACGGCGGTAGGGGGAGCTGAGGCCCACGCCCATCTTAGAAACTGACTCTTAATTAAGGTAAGTCAGTGTGTGTCAATGTGAGGGACCACTGCTATTTTGAGGGGGACAATTCTTCATTATGCAGGATGGTTCTGCTCAGGTTAGGACGCTTAGCATCCCTGGCCTCTTCCCACTCTACATCCCTTGGTCCCCACCTCATCATTACAACAACTAAAACATCCCAGGCATTTCTCAGCACCACCTCCCCCCTCCCCAGTTGGGAGCCACTAGGACTCTTAACCAGAGGTTTGTGAGCTTTTTCTGTAAGAGGTTGGGGTCCATCTGGTCTCTTTTGCAACTATGTACTTAATTCTGCCACTGTAGGGCAAAAGCAGCCATAAATGAGATGTAAATGAATGGGCATGAATGTGTTCTAGCAAAAGTTTATTTGGTCTTTTTTGTGTGAAGATACTTGGAGCTACTGCAGCCATTTTGTAATCGTGAGGGGTACAGTCAACTTGCTGAGGATGGCACATCAAAAAGATGACAAAAACCAGAGACCTTGAATATAGTTAACCAGCTCTAAAATGGTCCTATGTCTGGATTTCTTATATAAGAGAATAAATTATAAATTGTCCTCCTGCTTACATTATTTTTCGTTGTGCTTTCTATTACTTGCTGCTCACAGAATTCTCATGAATATACTCTCAATTTGGTCATAACACAATGAAGATAATATATATGTACCAGAATTTGAGTGTGGTGACTAGATGGATGCTCCTTAGCTACCTCCCAAATTCAAGCGTTTACTATGGCCCTTTGTTAGATGTAGCCATGTGATCCATTCTGGCCAATGAGACTGTAAGGGAAAGTCCTCAGCTTCTGGAAAAGATATTCCCCCATGATAAGAAGAAAGAGTCACACAGGAAATACTCATAGTCCTCCAGCCACCCCCTGCTTCCTGCCTCTGAACCCACACATATGATAAAGTGATACCTGGCGCTTTGGCAATCACTTTACACCCATGTGGGGACAAGCATGAGGGTAGCAGAGCAGAAAGAGGGAAAGCCTGGGTTCTTGTTGACCTTGCTGAGCCAGTGTACCCCAACCCAGGAACAGCCTACCTCCGGGTATCTCATTCTGTAAGTTAAATTACTGCATAGTTCACACTACTGTTCTTCAAGCATTCTTTTACTTACACCTAAAACATCCTAACTGATAAACTCATAATAAGAAGGCATAGTAAGAATATTTTTAACTTAAAAATGTAACTATTTACGTCATATATGTATTAAGTATAAACCAAAACCAAACTCGTTGCCATCGAGTAAATTCTGACTCATGGCGACCCCATGTGTAACAGTAGGACTGCACTCACTCCATAGGGTTTTCTTGGCTGTAATTTCTACAGAAGCAGATTGCCAGGCCTTTCTTCTGGGGTATCGCTGGGTGAGTTTGAACCACCAACATTTAGGTTAGTGGTTGCACACAAACCGCTTGCACCACCTAGGGACCTTGGTGTCTCTAAATAAACTACACAAGCTGTAGTTGAGTTTTAACTTCCATTCCCTAGGAAGTTGGCAGCAGCCGAATAACCTAGTGGGGCTGATGGATCCACGTCCCCTTCTGTTTCGCCTGTCCTCTTCAGCAAGCCCACTTTTCCAGTGTGCTTTCTATACTTCCCTCCAAAACACCCACCTGTTAGAGCAAAGCAACCAGTGGAAAAGGGGGAAACAGTTAATCAGCACCTTTGCTTTTAATCTTTTACGGTATAGCCCATGTGGGTACATCTTCTTTGTGCGAAAGAAAGCAAACACGGCAGGAGAGTATAAACATTTACAACACAATTCCTATTCAAGTTGTTTAAAATCTACTTGGGAAGAGAAAGAGCTGTTCCCAGTACAGTTGCACAGAGAAACATCTATATCTGCAAACCGATCTTGTCTAAACTCCCACTGATGCTAAATTCCAACTAACCCAGAAAGGTAAAAACATTTCTATAGCTTAATGTGTATCTACATATTCATTTGTGCTTCCCTTCTCCGCAAAAAGCATTTGATGATAATTTGATGAGTGAGGACAGGGGTCAGCAAACTTTCCGTAAAGGTGCAGCTATTTCAGCCTTTGTGGGCCACGTGGTTTCTGTAACAACTACTCAACTCTGCCTTTGTAGCGGGAATGCAGCCATAGCTAATATGGAAATTAATGATCATGGCTGTGTTCTAATAACACTTTAAGGACACCGAAATTTGAACTTCATATAATTTTCATGTATCACAACATAATATTCTTCTTTTGATACTGTGGCACCATTTAAAAGTGTAAAAACCATTCTTCTTGTTGTTAGCTGCCATCGAGTCAGCCGCCAACTCATAGTGGCCCCACCCGTGCACAAGGGAAAGAAAGGCTGTCCAGGCTCTGAGCTCTATACAAAAACAGGTGACAAGCTGGATTGGTCCACAGGCTGTATTTTGCCACCCCTTGATCTCCTAGAGAAAGCAAAAATTTCTAAATAACTTATAGGTCAGCAGTAAAACTATGAAGTATGTCCAGTATAGTTTTTTCCTGTATTTTTTTATGTTTAGATGATCTTTATAAAATGTTAACACGTCTACCTATAATAGCTAGAATATTTTATTAAAGACATCACTATATTCTAGCTAGAGGGACGTTTATGGAGTTACACATCAATGCTAAAGGGAGATTAAGTAAAGGATTAACCAGGAAAGAAGGATTAGGCACTTTATTGTCCCCTATGTGGGTTTCATCAACTTAGTTAAATAGGGCTCTATTCTTCAGCCTGTCAACACGATCTCAACCGGAAAGCCAAATTATGAACTAATGGTACCGTAATCAAATTACAGACCTAAAGGAAGCATCCATCAATATATCCTCAGAATGTGCTTCTCCAAAACAGACCAAGTTGTCCCCTTTGGTGAACAGAAGGTTATTGGGTGATAAGATTTGTAAGATTGCTGACAAAAAGTAATAAGATTTAAGTTAAAAAAAAATTGACTGACTAACAAGATAAAGTTTGTTGGTTGCAGGGGAGAGTAGGGGACAGAAGAAAAAAATATTTTTCTGTTTATATTCTGATCAGAGCAAACCCAATCTATATTAAAAAATGAAGGAATTTTGCTTCAGAGTACTCAATTCTATACAGAGTTTTTTTTAAGAATGATATAAACTTCCAGCTTTTTCATAATTTGCTGATAAAAATTATCATTAAAATTTTATAGACCTGAAAATTCTATCAGGCTTTTTTAGGATATATATATGTCTGTGTGTGTATGTATTACATTAAACTATCTTGTACTGCATTTATTCCTTCTGTGAGCATTTCCACATAGAGAAAACTAAGATGTACATCAGAACTATCAGTCACCAATTTATGTTTTCATCTGTGGTGATTTTTTTTCAACATTTTATCACAGTTTGAGGGCTCATATTTGATTTTTCTTTCTTTTGCCTAAGTAAACTTTTTCCTCCCTTCCCCCATTCTAATAACACTGCTATTCGTTTCTTGCATATACTTTCAGCCATTTTATGTAAATACAAGTATATTTACTATTGTGCACCATACTATTTTCACTTAATCAACACATCCTGGAGACCATTCTGGGGCCCTGGTGGTCCCAGCTAACCAAAAAGTTCGGCAGTTCAAATCTACCAGCCGCTCCTTGGAAACCCTACGGGGCAGTTCTACTCTGTCCTAAAGGGGTGCTGTGAGTCGGGCTCGACAGCAATGGGTTTTTTTTGGAGACCATTCTATATCACCGCATACAGCATGTCCTTGTTCTTTATTTTTTTTTACAATGGCATAATATTTCATGCTATTTTTAAGCCAAGTTCTAATAGACCCATTTCTTAGAAGTTGATCATTCTATTATAAAATGTCAGACTTTTAGAGATGGAATGAAATTTAGAAGGAATATCAAGTAATTTTACCATTTACAAATGAGAAAGCCAAAGCTCACACCACCTGCCATTACTCAAGCTTCCCCATCACCAACTGCTTCAAGTCCTTGTCATTACATTAACTTCTTTGACAAATGCTGCTTGTCAACTTTAATACCTTGAGGAACTAGATGGTCCATAATTTTAGCATAAAATTTGAATATCATTTTAAAGGTATCCCAGCTACCTTGTGACTTTTATGGATTATGAAACATTCAGTACGCTATTATTATTGCCATAAAAATTCTTCCCATGAAAATCCAAAGACTTAGCTATTAAGATATTCAGTACATTATTATCCAAACAAAAAATAAAAAAGGAAACAATCTAAATGCTAATTAAATAAGAAATAGTTTAGTAAACTGTGGTATATGTACTGATTATTTTATATTTATAGAGTTTTTAATGACATGGGAAAGTGATATATTTAAAAATGTAAGTATAGAATTGTGAATGTGTGGTATTATCTTAACTATGTAAAATAGATTTAAAGGTTAAAGAAAATATAGAACAGTGACTATACTGGGCTGGTAGAATTTCAGGAGCTCTGGTGGCACAGTAGTTAAGAACTCAGCTGCTAACCAAAAGGTCCACAGTTCAAATCCACCAGCCACTCCTTGGAAACCCTGTGGGATCGCTATGAGTCCGAACCGACTCAACGGCAATGGGCTTTTTGGTTTTGGTGGAATTTCAAATATTTATATATTTTTCCCTTTTTGTGTTCTATATTTTCAAAACTGTTCATCATACAATTATCTTTAGTAATCAGAGAAAACATATTAAAAACCTGTTGACACTACTATTTGGACCCTTGGTTTTAGCAAGGAGCCCTGGTGGTGCTGCTAACTGAAGGGTCTGTGGTTCAAACTTACCAGCTGTTCCACGGGAGAAAGATGTGGCAGTCTGCTTCCGTAAAGATTTACAGCCTTGGAAGCCCCATGGGGGCAGTTCTCCTTTGTCCCACAGGGGTTTGCTATGAGTTGGAATTGGCTTGAGGGCAATGGGTTTTTGCATTCTATTAGCATTTTTGAAAGTCAAGCTTATTTTTAATAGGTAAGATATTCCTAGGGTTCAAAACTCAAGAAATAAAAACATAAAGTGTGAACAGGGATATGGCACTTACTGCTAAGTGAAAATTAAGTCTATCCAGAGCTCTTTCTATCTAGCTGCAGAGGCTTTTTTCTTGTCCTTTTTTGTCTACAGCTGTACAATATTTCGTTTTAATTTTTAATGAAAGTTCTCATACACCCATTTCTTAAAACTTGCACATTCAGTGTGATATTTTAAAAGGGCCGTATGAAAACTGACCCGAGGTCAAAGGTGTCCACTTTAGCAAGACAATGCCTTTCACTGAGTTTAGCGAACATTCCGCTTTCCAGTTCTTTTCTTTTTCCAATATACTGAGTGCAAGACACCCTGACGACTGCTGTCGTTGTTAGTTGCTGTAGAGTCAATTCCAACTCGTGGCCACCCCACATGTACAGAGTGGGACCGTGCCCCATAGGGTTTTCAAGGCTGAGACCTTTCAGAGGCAGATCACCAGGCCTGTCTTCCAAGGCCTGTCTTCCACTCCTCTGGATGAGTTTGGACCACCAGCCTTTCAACTAGCAGTTGAGTGCTTAACCAAAAAAACCAAAAAACCAAACCCATTGCTGTCAAGTCGATTCGAACTCATAGCAACATTACAGGACAGAGTAGAACTGCCGCATGGAGTTTCCAAGGAGCGCCTGGTGGATTTGAACTGCCAACCTTTTGGTTAGCAGCCGCAGCACTTAACCACTATGCCACCAGGGTTTGCCACCCATGGTCTCCGTTAATATCACCTTTAAGTACATAAAACTCTCATTATCAAATATTTAACTATTTTACTAATATTATTTTTTATTCTCTCCTGGCAGTAGAGAAAAAATACACAGTGAAATCTGTGAGAACCAGGACTTGACGGGACTGCTTTGTTCTTCCCAGTCTCACATGTTTTCCACCTTTGACAGGGTGCAGTCTTGCCACTTTTCTGTTGCTCTCTATTCATGGAAAATATCCACGTTTTCCTTCTCTGACAGGTTTCTGCCTTACACAAGTTCTGGCTTTTGCAGGTTTTACTGTACAAAATTGGAGACAACTAGGTGTTTCAGGACTAGAAGGAAGAAGAAAACAACGATGGGAAAGAGAGGATGTGCGCCCAGGTACCTGGCTGGGTCCTAAGTTGGAGGGGTGGCCAACAGTTCACTGCCAAATGTCAAAAAGGCATGAGGAATGAGCACTGCCAGCAGACCCTAAAACTCAGGAGCAACAAATAACTCAATTAAAAAATGGGCAAAAGATATGAACAGACACTTCACTATAGTAGACATTCAGGTAGCGAACAGATACCTGAGGAAATACGATCATTAGCCATTAAAGAAATGCAAATCAAAACTACAATGAGATTCCACCTCACTCCGACAAGGCTGGCATTAATCCAAAAAACACAAAATAATAAATGTTGGAGAGGTTGAGGAGAGACTGGAACACTTATACACTGCTGGTGGGAATGGAAAATGGTACAACCACTTTGGAAATCGATTTGGCACTTCCTTAAAAAGCTAGAAATAGAACTACCATACAATCTAGCAATCCCACTCCTTGGAATACATCCTAGAGAAATAAGAACCTTTATAGGAACAGATATATGCACACCCATGTTCACTACAGCACTGTTTACAATAGCAAAAAGATGTAAGCAATCAAGGTGTCCATCAACGGATGAATGGATAAATAAATTATGGTATATTCACACAATGGAATTGATAAAGCACAGTGATGAATCTGTGAAACATTTCATAACATGGAGGAATCTGGAAGGCATTTTGCTGAGTGAAATTAGTCAGTTGCAAAAGGACAAATATTGTATAAGATCACTATTATAAGAACTTGAGAAATAGTTTAAACAGAGAAGAAAATATTCTTTGATGGTTACGAGAGGGGAGAGGGAGGCGGAGGGGGAGGAGGGTATTCACTAATTAGATAGTAGGTAAGAACTACTTTAGGTGAAGGGAAAGACAACACACAATACAGGCAAGGTCAGCACAACTGGAGTAAACCAAAAGCAAAGAAGTTTCCTGAATAAACTGAATGCTTCGAAGGCCAGCGTAGCAGGGGCAGGGGTTTGGGGACCATGGTTTCAGGGGACATCCAAGTCAATTGGCATAATAAAATTTATTAAGAAAACATTCTGCATCCCACTTTGGAGAGTGGCGTCTGGGGTCTTATATGCTAGCAAGCAGCCATCTAAGATGCATCAATTGGTCTCAACCCACCTGGATCAAAGGAGAAAGAAGAACACCAAAGACGCAAGGTAATTACGAGCCCAGGAGACAGAAAGAGCCACATAAACCAGAGACTACATCAGCCTGAGACCAGAAGAACTAGATGGTGCCTGGCTACAACCGATGACTGCCCTGACAGGGAACACAACAGAGAACCCCTGAGGGAGCAGGAGAGCAGTGGGATGCAGACCCTAAATTCTCGTAAAAAGACAAGACTTAATGGTCAGACTGAGACTAGAAGGACCCCAGTGGCCATGGCCGCCAGACCTTCTGTTGGCCCAGGACAGGAACCATTCCCAAAGCCAACTCTTTATACAGGGATTGGACTGGACAATGGGATGGGGAGGGATGCTGGCGAGGAGTGAGCTTCTTGGATCAGGTGGACACTCTTGAGACTATGTTGGCATGTCCTGTCTGGAGGGGAGATGAGAGGGTAGAGGGGGTTAGAAGCTGGCGGAATGGACACGAACAGAGAGAGGAGGGAGGGAGCGGGCTGTTTCATTAGGGGGAGAGCAATTGGGAGTATGTAGCAGAATCGACTCGATGGCACTGGGTTTGGTAGCAAGGTATATATAAGTTTTTGTGTGAGAGACTGACCTGATTTGTAAACTTTCACTTACAGCACACACACACACACACACACAAAAAAAAAAAAAAAACTCAGGAGCAGTCCAATCTGGTGAAGGAGGTCCAGAAATGGGCATATCAGTGATAAGGAATACTTGACATTACATGCGATGCAGTATGGTTTCACTCTGACTCATTCATAATTCACCAAATACTTGCTCAATAACTACTACGAATGGGGAGGTTTAATACAAAGGAGTTTTGCTTGCAAAGAGCTCATAAAACCAAAACCAAACCCAAACCCATTGCCATCGAGTGGATTCCAACTCATAGCGACACTATAGGACAGAGTAGAGCTGCCCCAAAAGGTTTTCAAGGAGCAGCTGGTGGATTTGAACTGCTGACCTTTTGGTTAGCAGCTGAACTCTTAACCACTGCACCACCAGGGCTCCGAGAGCTCAAAAAGGAGATACAATCCAAAACTGGATTCAATTATAATACAGTGGACACCAGTCAACTCTTGCGACAATGCTGCTGCATAACAAACCTCTCAAAACCCAGTACCATACAAGAAGCATCTATTTTCATGCTCACAAGGTTGCAAGCTCCACGTGTTTCTAGCATCTGGGACCAAAAGTTTAACCTAGGCAGTTCTTCAAATAGTCACGGTCAAAGCACAAAAGGAATGCACAGTGCCTCTTAAGGCCTTCTGTTAAAAGTGATACTCTGTGAATTCTGTCCATATTGTATTGGTCAAAGCAAGTCACATGGCCAAGCCCAACATCTATGAGGCAAGGAGGTACGCTCCACCTCTAGTGGGAGAATCTGCAATGTCACATGGCAAAAGACTTGAATTCAGGGAAAGTTAAAGAACTGAGAACAAAAATGCAATCTAATATACAGGCTGAGGCACAGATGTCCAGCCAAGACAGGGTACACAGCTAGACTACATTTTCCAGTTTCCCTTACAGTTAGATACGGCCAGGTAACTGAGTTCTGCTAGTGGAACATGGGCAGAATGGTATACTTCAGCTTCAAGCATGGCCACTGAACTCCCCCCGCCACCCCTTAACACTTCACCATCTCTCTCCCCTCTGTCAGCTGAACGTTGATGTGCAGGGCAACGTTAGACTTCGTATCGAAGATGAAAGCGCCTTCATCTTCACGGTTCTGAGTGACCTGTGGAGCAGAGCTCCCCCGCCTCATCAGAACACCTGTTTTGAGCTTCAAGTGAGCAAGAAATAAATATCCACTGGGTTGAGCCACTAACAACTTCGGGGCTTATCTATTAAAGCAGTTAGATTACCTTAATCAATAAAATATATAATATGTACACGAGCCATTTAGCCCAGGATTCAGAGGTTGGAGAAGGCTGCGTGGAACAAGCTTAGATGAAAAACCGAAACACAGAAGACAAATAGTAGTTTTCCAGGTGAAAAGGTGTCAAGGAAAGGACTGTTCCAGACAAAATGGAGAGTATATGGAAAAGGCTCCAAGTGTGGCACCTTTGAAGACTTCCAAGAAGTTCAATGTGGTTAGAGGTGGAGGTGTGTTTCGTGCATGAGCGTGTGTGCATGTGGTTGTGTGCATGTACATGACAGTGTGTATACATGTGTTGTGGGGTTGGATAGGAAGTTAAAGCTGGGAAGGAGGGATAACAAGTATCCAGAAATAAGGTACCCAAAGGAAACAGGGGTCAACGCCAAAAGGGTGGAGATAAAGAATGTGGATTTGGCCCCAGGGACATCAAGAAGCAGTAAGATAGGACGATCAGATTTGCACTTTAGAAAGCTTCAAAATTCACCTTCAAGTGGCTCCCAGAGCCCTGGGCCACAGAGGGGCAGTGCCCTGAGCCACGATTCAGTTGGGCACGTGAGGGGCTTGTGACAAAATAAATCCCAGACTCTATGCGCTGTGCACCTGAGGCTGCTAATCACTCTGGCCCTAGAGTCAACTGACTGGTAGTGAACTTAAGAGGCTCCAGTGTGAGAGGGGCCGCTGTAAAATCACCATGGTCAGCTGTATGATTTCATGAGGCAGCCACACAACAGCCCCGAATCAGCTGGATGATGGCTCGTTCTCCACCCCAGCAGTCCATGACCGCGTAGTTAAATCTGTCATTGAAATTGATAAACCTACTGGTTCCTTCATTAGTTGGGCAAGTTTTATCATTAGTTTTAGGTACTGTTGCCTACAGGTTTCTTTGTAGTTTATCTTTGTCAGATAATCATCGTGTTCTTATTTTCGGTTAAGCAAATAGCAAAAAAGAAACGTATGAAACGCATGAAAAAAAACCGAAATTAAAATTAAAGTCTTGAGGAATGGTAATTATAGGGAAACTGCTTTTCCTGCGCAAACTTTAAAAAAACATTTCTTTCATAAAAGTGATTGTGTTTTCCTAGCATGCGAAAAGGGCCTCCTTTTAAAAATAAACACTGTCATCTATAAAAACCCATTTTAACATAATCATAATGTTGCTTGTTGAGCTTCTTGCAGTAAAACACAGATTTCTTAGACGTCAAACTGCATTACTTTTAACCCTCAATCACAGAAAGAAAAAAAAATTAAATGCTTCAAATGTCAAAGTAGAAATAAAAGTTTATTTCCTGAAACCTAGTCACCAGGGTTTCCTGAGACCACTGCGCCATCAGGGTTTCTTGCAGAGCAGAACTGCCCCAGAGGGTTTTCTTTATGGGAGCAGACTGCCACACCTTTCTCCTGCAGAGCGTCTGGTAGGTTCGAACTGCTGATCTTTTAGTCAGCAGTCGAGGGCTTTAACCACTGTGCCACCAGGGCTCCTCTGGTAAAGATTAGGTCTGTACTCATAGTAAATGTATATTAGTGAATTCATGTACTTAAAATGCTCAACTTGTGTGTTATTTGGGTGGCTATGTGCCTGCACCTGTGTGCTATTTATTTCTAATGTATTCCTTCACCTTCGGAAACCCTGGTGGCGTAGTGGTTAAGTGCAACGGCTGCTAACCAAAGGTTCAGCAGTTCAAATCCACTAGGCGCTCCTTGGAAACTCTATGGGGTAGTTCTGCTCTGTCCCATAGGGTCGCTATGAGTCAGAAGCGACTCGACGGCACTGGGCTTGGTTTTTGGGTTTTGGTCCTTCACCTTCAAGAATTACCCATCATGCTATTTGTTCAGCTAAGCAAACGATGACAATTGATTTGCAATAAGTATTAGAATGGACTGTGTATGATTTCACTCACCAGTTATTTACTATAGAGTATTTATCATATGCCAAATGCTGTAAACCATACTTAAAAATACATTTCTGAAAGGAGAGTTCAGGCAGGAAACCCTTCTCATCTCTTTGCCAGGAAAAAAAAAAATTGGAATGTTAACTTTGTTATCTAAAACTAAGGCTTAGATTTCTTCAAGATAATTTTCAGAGCTTAAGTACATAATGACCTAAATTGCTCAGAAGCAAGGCAGCACACTTTTGGAATGTTTTTATGTTATAAAGAACTAAAAGTAGTCTACGGTTTTTCATTACAATTCTCTCAGTCCAATCCTAGGAAAGTTGGGTTAAACTCAACTCTAAATTGAGGCGGCCTACCTCCATTCTTCTGCCTACAACTAAATCTACTTATGTGGTGTTCTTTCCATTTGGAAACAGATTAATGAAGGTCATTAGCCATTAGGACCAGATGGCTCAAGTGTACTGTAAGGAATACCAGGCATTCTCCCATTGACTTGATTATCAGCTCACAGGCACACGTTGGTTGAGGCTCTGCAAGTATTATTGCCTGTTCTTTTTCCATCCATGCTGGACTACAAAGCTTAAAGGACTATGGGAGGCAAGCATCACTTCAACAAGTAACTCTCCAGCCCAAAGAAAGCAGGCTGACTTAGTGACCAAAGAATAAGCACTCAAAATTTTACCACAATATTCCCAACAAATACCAGTAGGGAAGCTATATTTGCTTCTCATGGTTGGTATCCAACAGTTAAAAAAAAAAACAATTTGAGACCAGAAGTGTTGGTAAAGATTAACAGAACAACCCCACAGCCATTGAGTCGATTCCGACTCATAGTAACCTTATACGACAAAGTAGAACTGCCCTATGGGATTTTTAATCTTTATAGAAACAGACTGCCACACCTTTCTCCCTGGGAGCAGCTGGTGGGTTCGAATTGCCGACTCTTCCACCTTTTCGTTAATAGCTGAGTGCTTAACCACTGTACCACCAGGGCTCGTTACAGAGTAGAACTGCCCCATAGGGTTATCTAGTTCTCATTTTTATGGGAGCGGACTGCCACATCTTTCTCCCACAGAGTGTCTGGTGGGTTCGAATCACTGACAAAGCTTTCAGTTAGCAGTCGAGCACTTTAACCACTGTGCCGCCAGGGCTCCTTTGGTAAAGATTAAAAAGAGAAAAAAAGTTTTTTGGTAAAGATTAGGTCTATATTAATTGTGAATGTACAATAGTGAATTCATGTACTTAATATGCTCAACTTTTGTGTTATTTGGGTGTACATGTGCCCACACATGTGCTGATAATGCTAAAGAAAATAGGAAAAGGTATTGTTTAACCCAGGGGTTGGTAAACTTTTCCTGTAACGGGCCAGAAAGTACACAGTTTAGGCTTCGTTGCCATGTGAATGCAGCCATAGACAATCCCGTACATGAATGAGCGTGGCTGTGTTCCAACAAAGCTGTATTTATGGACACTGAAATTTGAATTTCATATTATTCTTCTTTTCTTGTTTGTTTGTTTGACCCATTTAAAATTTCTTCTTAGCTCATGGGCCATACAAATAGAGGCAACAAGTGGGATTTGGCCCACAGGCCAGAGTTTGCCAACCCCTGGTTTAACCTATTCATAAATTTCCTTGCTTGCTATGATTAGCTCTCAAAGTTCAAGAACATTTAACAGTAAAGGTGGTAAATTTCAGGACTGTACTTCTCAACAAACTAAAAAATTGTTCTCAATTTTTCTTCTTGAGTTAAGTATGAAATCACTGGTTTCAAGTCCGTTTCTTAAAGATAAATTACAAGTTCACCAACAATGTATATTTTCTCACTGGTAAACTGCTGTGGCAAACAAAAAGCGGAAGCATAAAGTTGAGCACTGTGTGTGTGCATGCACGTGCATATGCACTGCGCATGTGTGTACACGGGAGTCTGTGTGCACGCGTGCGTGCAAAGGGAGAGCATGAACAGCTGGAAGGTTGGAGCAAAAAATGTAGATTTCCAGGTCATTCATTTAAAGGAAGAAAAAACAACTGAAGTCCAAGTCTCACAGCAGCTGACAGTCTGTATCATATTCAGATAGCAAGAAGGTGAAATTCACTTGCCAGAGAGACAGAGAGGTGATTGAAGTGGTACAAAACCTGAACAAGATGCTTTCTTCTTGGAACTGCAAGCGACTAGGCTTTCACAGCTGCAAACTAGCAACCCCTGGGAAAGGAGAGTTAAATATTCCTAAAGCAGGAATCTGGTTCTGTTATGAAACAGTTCATCTTTTCACCTCCTGACAGCCACCAAAATCAGCAGAACACAGAAAGGAATCAGACAATGCGCAAGTGGCATTTTGAATACAATTCAAATCCACCGTCTTTGGGGGTTTTGCTTGGCTAGCCTCCTGAGTGCACTCTTAGCAGCAAGATGAATGCAATTACTCCGGTAAGAATAGAGACGGGAGAAATCTGACTTTTTCCACTTCTTTAACTTCCCTTTTCCCTAGGAAATATTTAATCTGGAATAAGGTGCAGGTAAAAAATAGAAGTTTAGTCATCTCTGATCAGATTTTACATATAAATCTCAGGAAATTGTAACTATATTTTTTATTCTTCCTCAAATGTATGATATTTGTAATAAAATCTATGTACTTTATTATATCGCTGCTCTCTACCAGGGAATAACCCACGGGACTAGGAGAAAATGTAAAATAAGCACACCCCCCCCCAAGAAAATGTACTTACTACTACAAGAAATAATCTTCATATTAGTAATTGGGATTCAATCATCATCTCCAAGTGTGTCATTTTGCTTAAAGAAAAGAAAGGAAGCAGGCGATTCATCCCATGAAAGCATCACTCTGTATAATAACACCCCTAGAAGTTTGGGGTCTTAAATCACCTCCTTCCTCTGGCAAAGGGGGCATAATCATATGTTTTTCTACTGAATCACATTCTTCTATAAACATTGGGAAGAGTGCATCTGCTTTACAAACGAAATAGTCGATACAAAGAGCAGTAACAATAAAAATATATGCCTATTTTTATACTATTACTGGTTTATAAGGCAATCATCTGTAATGTGCTCATCTACAAGGATGGAAATGATATATAACTGTTACCAAGGAAACAGTGAAGTAAAATTCCATGTAAACTATCAAGCAGTTTAATAATCAGAAAATTAGAAGAACAAGAAAAAGCATCTCCCGCTAGAAGCGTGACACACTGTGCCACCTACAATGGATGCATCAAGGGTCACAACTCAAACAGATGATGTAAAGGGTCACAACTTGCCAGCTAGCCCAACACTTGGCAGCAAAAAAAAAAAAAAATCTTGTTTAAGTGATGGTCATAAGATGAAACTGGGTTGAAGGGCAATCTGAATTCTGATTCTTCCCATGATTAAAGGGCATAGATTTGGGAATTGATGGTTAAGTATGGGTACTTTGAAAAGTCAAAAGACGCTGTTTATTCATTCCAGTGTGAATTAATATTCCCCTGGAGTTCTCTGTAATTATCTCTGTCTTTATTCACAGACAGGACCTTCGGCAAGTATCAGTTATGCTTTCTACAGCAAAGGCTTTCTGAATCAACATTTAGAAACTGAAGTTCTTAGGCTCGAAAGGCAAGGCACAGGCCTGAGGTAACTCTGCGTATTCCCCTCTAAAGCAAGAGAATTTTAAGCACTCAAGTAACCACGCTGATCAAAGCTAAATCCCTTAGGAAGATTATCCATTCTGAAATCAGGAAAATCCTGCAATGTAAGCACTTTTCTGCTCCACCTTTGTGAAAAGAACTTGATTTCTGCAACACTGTTTCAAACACACACACATACAACCCTCTAATGCTTGCAGGGCAGAAATAGGCAGCTGCAAACGTGTTTCTGCAAGCTGATGGCCCTCTCGAGGTGTTTCTAGCTCAGCTTGGGGACCATCTTTGAGCTCACACAGAAGAAAAGGAAGAACTCCTAGGGATGGAAGATTTGTTAATGGGCACATAAGCTCAGGACATGTGCACCTTCTCTTTAGAATCAACTCTCTATGGCATGACAGTAAAGATAGAAATTGAAATTCACACTCTCTCCCTAGAGTTTTTTTTTTATGCTAATCCCTCACAAACCCGCCTTGGGTTTTGCAAATGCTCAGATCTGTTAACACCATGAAGGCATCCTAGAATTTAGGAAACTTTGAGTCGAAAACCTCTTTTCTCTGACACCAGCACTGTCCTCTCCCAAGCTCCAAAGTTTAAGGACAAAACCTAGGCTCTAGATGTTTTGTTCAGCTTGCTGTTTTGAGTATCCGAGGGCACTGCAAACTATTTTGGTTACTTTATACTATTGGTTGAATGTCCCTTTTCCCTTCACCAATCTCTCTGTCCATCACACAGAGGGCTCCATGCACTTTCTAAACTTACCCGCAGTTATTTCGCATCCATGTGTGATTTAACAGCTGTTTATAAACCAGCCATGGGCAGAAGCACGCAGGAAGTGGTGTGACGCCATGGCTGTCTATGGTATCGGTGGGAAACCAAACAATGCTATACCACAATCACCCACTGCTTAACTCATGAGTCTTCTGATGTGTGGGAGCCTGGGGGCTCTAGGCAGATGTATTTACCCAAGTCTACCTACCCAGGGTAAGTGACCGTGGGGCCCTTTCCCTAGAGGAATCAGCTGGTGATATTAAGACTGACCAGTGTGAGTGGAGAGGGAAGGTGGAGACGAGCAGGAAGAATAACTAAAGACCTGTAGATGCTGGAGAGGGACATGTCCTACTGACAACATCCAAGCTTAATGTTTCTGAAATGGCCCAAATGTAATTTGGCAAAGCAAAGTCAACATACGTTTCTGACTCGGGGTATTTGAGGCTGCCTGTTCCTGCCTGATGCAATCAACACGGCCCACCCAACACTAAAGAATGAAGACAAACCTAGAATTATTCTGTCTTTCTAGCAGGTCTTTAAGCTGCATCCTGGTAAAACCCTACTGTCTACCTCCTAAGGTGGTGATGGTAACTGCTATAAAGAGCTCAGGGGCAGAAGGCCAGGCCTTCCAGGGACTTGGGCAGAGAAAGTTGGGCAGGGTTTTCGGAGACCTCTCTTACTGGGCTCTTCTCGTGTTGAGGCCACACTGCAAGCGGCAGACCTTCCTTCTTGGGCTCAGTGGAGACTTTGGAAGCCCAACTTAGAAACCTAAGCAGGGCAGAAGACTGAGGAGGAATGCTCTGACCAGATAATAGTAGCTAGGCGGTCCAAGAGTGGGAATGTACCTCCTCCTGTCAAGCCCTGCCCAGGAAATCTGCCTGAATCCAGGATTTTTCTTTGGTTTCCACAACACAGCCACTTGGAAACAAATTTCTAAATCTTTCAAAGCTGAGAAATATATAGTTACCCAGGGAAAGGCTTAAGGTCTTTCTCTTCTATCTCCATGACTTCATCATCTAGGTCACTGGTGGGAACACTCAACCTGAGTCAACCTACAAGTGGACTTTTTCGGGTGTGGACGTCTAATTTGGGGGTAAGGGGCGACAGGGACACTTTATGTTGCTGCTACTTGGAAGGCAGGTACCCAAGCTACAAGCACTCTGGGCTTGTCCTAGAAGCAGCAGCAGCAGCAACTACAACCATCTTTTCTTGGTCCTGAATTGCACATGTGACCCCAAGTACCACTGGGGCTTTTCCTAAGGGAAAACAAACTGTCGTGAAGATCCGTGTGTGCGTGAGCGCGCGTGGGTCTCTGCGTGTGCAGTCTATGCCCGGGGAACCAGTGAGAAATAGATTGAACGCTATAGCCCCTGGCCACGCCGTTCCAGTCCGATCTGAAGCCCCACTGTTGTCCCCAGCTTTTGCTGTTCCCCAAACCTCCCGCAAAATCAAGCGCCAAGTTGCCCGTGGTCGTGGCGGCCCCGGGTGCAAGCGAACCAGCGCGGATCCTACCTCGAGAGCTTTGCAATCTTCACAAAGCTGAAGACATCCATGCGGGCAGCCGGGGACTCCCGAAAGCGCAGCGCTGCTTCCGTTGCCCCTCCTCAAGACCGCAGCGGCCGCAGCGGCAGCCCCATGACCGGGACCTCGGCGCGCCCGGGGCTCGAGTGGCGGCGACGGCGGGTGGCGGCGGCGGCCCGGTTGAGCCGGCACCTGGAGGCGGCGGCTGCTACCCCCCTCCGGCCGGGAGCTGCGTGTGCATTCCGAGCAGGACCGTGGAGCGGCGCCGCGCCGGGAAAAGTCACTGGAGAGGGGCTGGGCGCGGGCGGGGGCGGCCGATCGTGCGCCCCGCCCCGTGCGCCCTGGCGGCGGGAGGCGAGGCGGCGCGGGGGTCCCTCCTGCTCCAGCCGCGACCCGTGCCCCGCGCTCCGGGGAGCGCAGATGCACTGGGAGGCGACGGGCTACTGGCGCGGCTCACGCACCCCTCGCAGCACTGCAGTTGCCTCCCCGCCGCCTTCCTGCCCGAGTCCCCGTTCCTGTCCCCACCCCCACAGCCCGGGGAGGGGGCACACGCTCCTGTCACCCTCTGTGTGCGCCTCTCGAGCGGCAAGATCGGCTCCAACAGTCTCTGGCACACTGAGGGCCCGCAAACGCCACCCCGCCCTCCCCAAGCCCGACGAGGGCCGGGCCACCGCAGTTTGCCCAAAGCCTCAGTGGGTTCCACAACCACCCGTAGCCCAGGCGGACGATCCGGGAGGGTGCAGGCAAGATCGCTGGTCCAAGGAAAGGGGAGGGAGATACCCAGCGCGGTGGGCGCGATTTGGAAAGCGCAGAGTTCTCACTGCCTTCCTCGACCTGCTGGGGCAAGACGTGCCAGCCCGGCCGGCTGGGAAGGAGTGTCTTAGGAATCAGCGCCAGGGGGGCGTCGGCGAAATCAAAACAATTAGAACCAGAGCCTTGTGTGTGTGTTGGGGGCGGGGGAAGAAGCGATAACAGCTAGAGGGGGACAGGCGAGCAGGGGGTCCCAGCAACCCGCGGTGGAGGGGGCGGGGGGGGCTCGTTTGAATGGGGGGCTCAGACTTATAGAGAAGGGATGAGAATGGGGTCTGGCCTGCAGACCTAGCTGCTTTTTCAGATTGAGCGGTGGGTGAAGAAGGAAACAAACAAAATACAAAACCAACCCTCGCCTGAAAAAAACGAAAGCAGAGAAAACGTAAACACTCACCTTAAGCAGAGTAAACTCCAACTTGCAGCCATTTAGCACACCTACCCCGCCTCCCCCTTCAGTAACTCAGTTCTGTCTCCCAGGAAGCCCCTCTCTCTTCTTTCTCTTGGAGTCTCAGGACCTCTTCTCCAAAATCCTTGCAGAATTTCCCCCAAGCTTCTCTGAAGGAAGGTCAGCTGGTCTCCCAAAATGTGTCTCCCACCCAGCAGCGTTCATCTGCCAGCAGGGCCACCGCAAAGAAACGCTGCCACCCCCGAAATACTGGAGGAGCTAGCCACAGCAGCTAGCTCTGGAGGGGATCAGGGAAAACAGAATGGGTTTAAAGTTCTCAGACTTCTGCTCCTCTTCTGGTCTGAGGCTGGATTGAAAGTCTTCAGTATTCAAGCCAGGTACTTCCAAGTTAAAAAAAAAAAAAGCAATTCTTTCAAAAATTAAACATAAAATAACTAGCAATCTGCAAAACCTAATGATTTAAAGCTCACAGGTACAATGCTTACCTTTTTTTTTTTTCTTGAAGTAAATGGAATCAATGTCCCTTGAGCTTCTTGTAGATAAACTATAATTTCATGGCTCAGAGGAGGCCAGGGGAACCTTGGCTTGTGAACCCCCTATTGTTTGTGTAAAATAATAATTATAGTTTGGGTCTGCACAGTGCTTGAACATTTTTAAAACAGTTCTGCAATTGAGTCTCATAGCAACCCTGTCATATAAGTAAGGCACATGTTGAAAAAAGAGAAATCTTTTATTTTTATGCCACAATCTATTTTCAATGTACTAGTCAAAGAAATGTTTTTTAAACGTGGGTCGGATAATGTTACTTGCTGGATCCAAGCCCTGCAAAAGCTGTCCATTCTCCTGAGAGCTACAGTTGCACCCCTACGATAACCAACAAGGTCTTAGTCACCCTGGCCCTTGATCTCTCTGACCCTATCTGACCTCCCTTCTTCTCTCCCCTCCCATCCTGCTCCAGCAACACTGGCTTCCTTGCTGCTTTTCAAACTGGGCAGGTATCCCGCCACGTTAGGCTCTTTGCAATGGCTGTTCCCTCTGCCTGGAATACTCTTCCTTCAGATATTTGCATGGCCAGCTCCTTCACCCCATCAGGCCTTTCCACAAATGTCGCCTCCAAAAAGCACCTCTGAAAAGCCTATCTGAAACTTCCAGGCCTGCATCCCCTGGCCTCTGAGTCCCCATGAACTGCTCCATTTTTTCCTGTTTCCTTTTTTTTTTTTTTATAGCACTTATCACCCACCAACACACTAGATAATTTATTTTTATGTTTATTGTTTCTTCTCTGATTCCTGCACTGGAATGAAAGCTCCACAAGGGCAAGGATGGATTTCACTGATGGGTCTCAAATGTCAAGGACAGTTCCTTGGATATGTTGTTGTTAAGTGCCGTTTGGACTCACAGAGACCCCATATGACAGAGTGGAACTGCCCCACAGGGTTTTCTTGGCTGTAATCTTTACAGGAGCAGATGGCCAGGTTTTTCTCCCACGGAGCTGCTGGGCGAGTTCAAACCACCGATCTCTTGGTTAGTAGCCGATCACTTAAGCACTGTGCCACCAGGGTTTCTTTCCTTGGATGTAGAAAGACCTTAATAAATATTTGTTGAATGGACAAATTTTATGTTCATCAGATTCTCAGACAAATCCAATCGGTCTGGCATCCCATCGGTGCTGCTCTGTCTCTGACCTCAGGGCTTATCTTTGCCCACGCCCCCCACCCCCAAACACACACACTCTTCCTTCCTCAGCAGCCTTCACTGTTTGCATGTCCTTTGAATTGCTAATGTGGCAATGAGGACACTCCCACATTCTCCAGTTCTTTTTTTCCTTCACTCTCTCTACCCCTTCCCAAAAGAGCGGCCACAGGCACTAGGAGACCAGTTTTGGATCAGGAAAGGGGGATGAAACAATGCCTTCAGAAACTGTATTTTGAAAAGTTTTTCCTTTTGAGAACAGAACAGTAGGGCTTTCTTCTTAAAAACATAATTCCATACCAAACAGCTAATCACCTGGTCGTGAAAATGACAAGAAATAGACATAGTGTTGACTTGTAGGGAGACAGACACCCTTCAAGACATCTGGTCGACCTGGAATAGCTTGCTGTTGGGCTTCTCCCCTCCGCCAATTTGTACAGTACAATTATTCACAGTGCAGATGCCCACTCTCCACAGCGTTACAGCCAGCGAGGGAAACGACTGGCTTCTCCAGTCCTTACACTCTTCTGATATATTAATGTTCTGGTATGTTTCTGGTGATCAATAGCTTTTCTTCTAAAGCAAAGACGTTCTGCCCCGCCTCCTTTGTTTCTCAGAGATGTAAAACTGGAAGTTCTGCTGCTCTGAAACACCATTAAGCCCTCTGAAAGAGATTTGAGTAGCTGTTCCATCAGCTCTAAGGAGCCCTGGTGGTGCCGTGGTTAAAGCACACAGCTGCTAACCAAAAGGTCGGTAGTTCAAAGCCACTAGCTGCTCAGGGGAGAAAGATGTGGCAGTCTACTTCCGTCAAGATTTATAGCCTTGGAAACCCTATGAGGCAGTTCTACTTTGTCCTATGGGGTTGCTATGAGTTGGCATCAACTGGACAGCAGTGCGTTCAGTCTGAGTTTTCTATCAGTTCTGACCTTCTCTGTACCAGGTGTGTGCGGCAGAGGTTGGAATATGTTTCTATGTCTAACATGAAATGAATCTCCCTAAAACAAAACAAAAAACCAATGAGTGGCACCTTGAGCAGATTTTCTGAAGTTTTTTTTTTTTAGTCTGGATAACCTCTAAGGCCCCTTCGATATTTTGTAGGAGGAAAGTGGTGGCTCAGTGATAAAATTTTCACCTTTCATGCATGAGACCCAGGTTCAATTTCTAGCCAATGAACTGCAAGGACAGCCACCACCTGTCAGGCGAGAAGCTTCCATGTTGCTGTGATGCCGAACAGGTTTCAGCGGAGCTTCCAGACTAAGATGAACACGGAAAAAAGGCCTGAAGATCTATTTTCGAAAACCAGCCAATGAAAAAACCCTGTGGATCACAGTGGTCCAATCCTGTTGTACATGGGGTTGCCATGAGTCAGGGTCCGACTCAATGGCGGCTAACAACAACTACGACATGCTTTGTAGAGGTTTTACTCATCAGGACCTCTATTACCCTCCTTGCAAATCTACTTAATTTGCCTTACTTGTATCCAAGAGACATTTGGCCATTTCTGAAAACCAAACACACTTTCAAAGACTGTTGAATTTACTCATGAATAAGAGACTCAAAGTCAACGGATCCAGAGTAAGTCACTTAACTTCTCTGAGACTCAGTTTCCCTGCCTTTAAAATGGAAATGATAATACATCCCTACCTTACCGAATGAGCGCTTGAATGTGGACACCAGTTCAGAGTTGGCACATGGATATTAGCTCCAGAAAGACATCCACACCTGTTTTGAGTCTTGGCAGCACTGTCACCAAAAGTTGCAGCCTCTAAAATCACTGCTTTGAAGATGACAATATTTGCTTGGATTGTTCAGATGTGGATATTTTTGCCACAATCATCGAAACCCTAAGCAGTGTTATTTTTTATGCTCTGGGAGAATTCTCAGGACAAAATTTTTTATGCTCTGGGAGAATTCTCAGGACAAAGAAGAAGGAGTTTCTTCTTCGTTAAGTTCTTACCTAAAGTTGATGTTGGGAATCTACTATTGGCCCAGATGTTTCATACGGGTTGGCAGCTAAGGGTCCTTTTGCTGCACGTTACAATAGAGAAAACTCTATGCCTTTTCCATTTGGACTGTAGCATCTCAACCATCTCGTTATAGCCCTGAAAACAGAAGTGAGTAAATAAAAGCATAGTATCCATTCATTTAATAAATATTCATGGAGTTTTTCCTTTGTACCAGGCACTGTCCTAAGGAAATATACCAGAGAACAAGGCATATTTCTGCTTTCATAGAACTTACATTCTAATACGGAGACAGACAATAAAAATATAAAATATCATATCATGAAGTATTACTTCCTTTGCCAGGACACCAGAACTGGATGGTGTCTGGCTACCATTACTGAATGTTTTGATCAAGGACTCAATACAATAGACGAGTCCTGATCAAAAAGAGGAAAAAGATGGAACAGAATTTCAAATTTCTTATAGAATCCAGACTTACAGGACCTATTGAAGCTGGAGGAAGCTCTGAATCTGTTGCCCTGAGAAAATTTTTGAACCTTGAACTAAAACTATTTCCTGAAGTTACCTTCAAGCTAAACAACAGTTTAGCTGAATTACTAAAGAATGTTTGCCTTGAGCATTGTGCTCTTTTTTAAAGAATAATCTATAGCAGATCAAACTGACAACAGTAACTCTAAAGCATAGATGAGTAGTTAATGAGGCAGCGAGTCTAAGTCAGTGGTTGTGAAAAAATATGGGGATAGCCAGAATGATGATACAACATGAAGAATGCAACTAATGTCATTGAACTTACATGTAAAAATTATTGAATGGTTATATGATTTGTGTATGTTGTTGTTGTTAGGTGCTATCGAATTGGTTCAGACTCATAGCAACCCTACGTACCACAGAATGAAACACTGCCAGGTCCTTCGCCATGCTCACAATCATTGTTATGCTTGAGCCCGTTGTTACAGCCACTGTGTCAGACCATCTCGTTGAGGGTCCTCCTCTTTTTCACTGACTTTCTACTTTACCAAGCATGATGTCCTTCTCCAGGGACTGGTCCCTCCTGATAACATGCCTAAAGTATGTGAGACGAAGTATCACCATCCCCCCTATTAAGGAGCATTCTGGCTGTACTTCTTCCAAGACACCCTGGTGGTGTGGTAGTTAAGAGCTATGGCTGCTAACCAAAGGGTCGGCAGTTTGAATCCATCAGGTGCTCCTTGGAAACCCTGTGGGGCAGTTCTACTGTCTTACAGGGCCCCTGTGAGTCTATGAGTCAGAATCGACTCGACGGCACTGGGTTTTTTAATGAGTCGGAATCGACTCAACGGCAACGGGTTTGGTGTTTGGTTTTCTTCCAAGACAGATTTGTTTGTTCTTCTGGCAGTCTTCAGTAGGTTCAGTATTCTTCACCAATGTCATAATTCAAAGGCGTCAAGTCTTCTGTCTTCCTTACTCATTGTCCAGCTTTTTGCATGCATATGAGTTAACTGAAAATACCATGGCTTGGGTCAGGCACATCTTAGTCCTCAAAGTGATATCTTTGCTTTTTAACACTTTAAAGGGGTGTTTAGCAGCAGATTTGCTGAATGTAATATGTTGTTTGATAGCTTGACTGCTACTTCCATGGGCGTTGATTGTGGATCCAAGTAAAATGAAATCCTTGACAACTTCAGTATTTTCTCTGTTTATCATGATGTTGCTTATTGGTGCAGTTATGAGGATTTTTTTTTCTTTATGTTGACTGAAGGCTGTAGTCTTTGATCTTCACCAGTTAGTGCTTCAAGTCCTCTTTGCTTTTAGCAAGCAAGGTTGTGTCATCTGCATATCCTAGGTTGTTAATGAGTCTTCCTCCAATCCTGATGCCATGTTCTTCATACAGTCCAGCTTCTCACATTATTTGCTCAGCATACGGACTGAATTAGTATGGTGAAAGGATACAACCCTGATGCACATCTTTCCTGGCTTTAAAGCATGCAGTATCCCCTTGTTCTGTTTCAAGGACTTCCTCATGAGCACAATGAAGTGTTCTGGAATTCCCATTCTTCACAATGTAATCTATAATTTGTTATGATCCACACAGTCAAATGCCTTTGCATAATCAATAAAACACAGGTAGACATCTTTCTGGTGTTCTCTGATTTCAGTCAATATCTGTCTGACGATAGCAACGGAATCCCTTGTTCCACATCCTCTTCTGAATCCAGCTTGAATTTTTAACAGTTCCCTGTAAATGTACTGCTGCAATCGCTTTTGAATGATCTTCAGAAAATTTTACTTGTATGTGGTATTAATGATATCGTTTGATAATTTCAGCATTCTGTTGGATCACCTTTCTCTGGAATAGGCACAAATATGGATCTCTTCCAGTCAGTTGGAAACGCTGGTAGTGTAGTGGTTAAGTGCTACGGCTGCTAACCAAAAGGTCAGCAGTTGGAATCTGGCAGGCGCTCCTTGGAAACTCTATGGGGCAGTTCCACTCTGCCCTATAGGGTCGCTATGAGTCAGAATCGACTCAACAGCAATGGATTTTTTTTTCCAGTCAGTTGGCCAGGTAGCTGTCTTACAAATTTTTTGGCATAGATGAGTGAGCACCTCTAATGCTTCATCTGTTTGTTGAAACATCTCAATTGGTATTCCCTCAATTCCTGGAGCCTTGTTTTTTTGACAATGCCTTCAGTGCAGCTTGGATTTCTTCCTTCAGTATCATCAGTTCTTGATCGTATGCTACATCCTGATATGGTTGAACGTCGACCAATTCTTTTTGGTACAGTGATTCTGTATTCCTTCCGTCTTCTTATGATGCTTCCTCCTTCATTCAATATTTTTCCTGTAACCCATTAACCTATTGCCATCGAGTCAAGTCCGACTCATAGTGACCTTATAGGACAGGGTAGAACTGCCCCACAGGGTTTCCAAGGACAGCCTGGTAGATTTGAACTGCCTGCCTTTTGGTTAGCAGCCAAGCTGTTAACCACTGTGCCACCAGGATTTCCATTAGATCCTTCAATAAAGCAACTCGAGGCTTGAATTTTTTCTTCACTTCTTTCAGCTTTAGAAATGTTGAGGGTGTATTTTCCTTTTGGTTTTCTAACTCCAGGTCTTTGCACATTTCATTATAATAGTTGTCTTCTCCAGTTGCCCTTTGAAAGCTTCTGTTCAGCTCTTTTACTTCATCATTTCTTGCATTTGTTTTAGCTACTCTGCATTCAAGAACAGGTTTCAGAGTCTCTTCTGACATCCATTTTGGTCTTTTCCTTCTTTCTTGCCTTTTTAATAGCCTCTTGCTTTCTTCGTGTATGATGTCTTTGATGTCATTCCACAACTCATCTGGTCTTTGGTCATTAGTGTTCAATACGTCAAATCTGTTCTTGAGATGGTCTCTAAATTCAGGTGGGATATACTCAAGGTCACATTTTGGTTCTTGTGGACTTGCTCTAATTTTCTTCAGCTTCAACTTGAACTTGCATATGAGCAGTTGATGGTCTGTTCCAAACTTGGCCTCTGGCCTTGTTCTGACTGATGGTATTAAGCTTTTCCATCATCTCTTTCCACAGATATGGTCAATTTGATCCCTGTGTATTCCATCTGGTGAGGTCCATGTGTATAGTTGCTGTTTATGCTGTTGAAAAAAGGTATTTGCAATGAAAAAGTTGTTGGTCTTGCAAAATTCTATCATTCGATCTCTGGCATTGTTTCTATCACCAAGGCCATATTTTCCAGCTACCAATCCTTCTTCTCTGTTTCCAGCTTTTGCATTCCGATCACTAGTAGTTATGAATGCATTTTGAGTGCGTGTTTGATCAATTTCAGACTGCAGAA
This sequence comes from Elephas maximus indicus, assembly GCF_024166365.1. Classification (NCBI taxonomy): domain Eukaryota; kingdom Metazoa; phylum Chordata; class Mammalia; order Proboscidea; family Elephantidae; genus Elephas; species Elephas maximus. Next base: position 167,828,104 of record NC_064846.1, read on the forward strand.
GTTGGTAAAAATCATTTTCTTCATCTTTGGCCTTAGTGGTTGGTGCGTAAATTTCAATAATAGTATTAATTGGTCTTCCTTGTAGGTGTGTGGATGGTTGGTGGATATTTTCACCAAAATAAATAAATAAAATAGCATAAATAAGAAAAACAGCAGATGGTGGTGTTATTAAAAATGGAGAATTAAAATAGTTTACTGTGAAACAGAATGACTAGGTGGCTATTAAGATCTGATAGTCAGAAAAGACTTCTCTAGCAAGGTGATGTTCAAACTGACATGTGATGGGCAGAAAGGAGACTGCTACTCAGCATTCATGTGGAAAAGCATTCCCAGCAGAAGGAACAGCAAGAACAAAACAAGGACTGAATCCGTGAATCAAGAGTGCTGTCTGAAGACTCAGAAGGTGATCAACGTGCGTGAAGAGGATTGTGTAAAATGGAGTGATGTGGGAGTGTTTAGGGGGTACGCAAGGGTGAGATCACACGGGCAGAAGCAGGCCCATGTACAGGGTCTGGATTTTATTTTAGGAGGGAGATCCATAGGAAGTGGCAAAATCTGATTACCGTATTTTTATGCAAATAATGTGAGCATTATACTCTTTTTTTTTTTTTTTTTGGCCAGCTGCGCCCTCCCAGCCCCCCTCCCAGGTATTTTCGTGACAGCGCTATGCTATTTTTTATAACAACATGTAAAAAAATGTCCAACACATGTTATGCATAAAATATGGTATTTTGTATGACTACTCTTCAGGGAGGTAAGCATGGGGACCAGATATGACTTCAGAGCCTGTTGCAATAACCCAGGTGAGAAATGGCAGTGGCTTGGAGAGGGCCATGACAAGGAGGTGGTGAAAAGTAACCAGGTTCGGGATATGATTCAAATAGGATTTGTTGGTGCATTCGTTGTGGGAAGCAGGGAAAGAGAGAAGTATGACTCCCTGATTTATGTTATTTTAAAAAATACCCTGAAGTTGTCTTCACCAGGTATACCCACCCACTGCCATAGAGTTGTTCCGACTCATAGTGACCCTATAGGACAGAGTAGAACTGCCTGATAGAGTTTCCAAGGAGTGCCTGGTGGATTCAAACTGCTGACCTCTTGGTTAGCAGCTGTAGCACTTAACCACTACGCCACCAGGGTTTCCTCACCAGGTATACCAACCTAAATAAATAAAGCCAAACCTGTTGTCATCAAGTCCGTTCTGACTCATGGACACTCCATGTGTTACAGAGTAGAACCACTGCATAGAGTTTTTATGGCTGTAATGTTTATGGAAGCAGATCACCAAGCCTTTTTTTCATGTCACTGCTGGGTGGGTTTGAACTGCCAGCCTATAAGTAGTAGTCAGGAAACCATTTGCACCACCCAGGGGTCTTCACCAGGTATGTTGTTGTTGTTTGCCATTGAGTAAATTCCCACTCATAGTTACCCCACAGGACATAGTAGAACTGCCCCGTAGGGTCTCCTAGGCTGTAATCTTAAAGGGAACAGATCACCAGGTCTTTCCTCCTGCGGAGGCGTTGGGTGGGTTCAAACTGCTGACCTTTATTTAGCAGCCAAGCACTTAACCATTGCACCACCAGGGCTCCTCACCAGCTGCAGAATGTATTAAAACCAAAAGGATATCTCTATGTCTCTGCTCATGTACTCTGTTTCCCTCCTGTTCCTAGGGATGAACTCTCGTGCTCTGGAGGTCAACCCTCTGGTGTGCACTTGAAACTTGCCTCCCTTCCCTGCTCAGGGCCCTCATTCCAGCTCTTATCCTCTTTCTCCTACATCAGCATTTCTTCCCGAACTTCTGGATCACTCCCATCAGGTTCCCATGCAGATATGCTGCTATTTATCCTTTCTCTTAAAAAAAAAAAATCTCTTAACACTTCTGCTCAGGCCCACAATAGATGGATCCTCATAGAATGGGAGAAAAATGTGGAAGAGAATTCAAATTCTTAAAAAGTCCAGACTTACTGGACCAGGTGAAACTAGACAACTCCCTGAGACTATGGCCCTGAGATACTCTTTAAACGCTAAACCAAAATTATCCCTTGATGTTACCTTTTAGCTAAGTAATAAGCTGGCTCATAAAACAAAGAATATCACCCGTGAGTAATGAGTTCTTTTAAAAAATCAGCTATATGAGACCAAATGGTCAAATATGACTCTAAACCAAAGATGAGATGGTAACGGGGTGAGGAAACTAGAGTGCTGGAAGTAGTACAACCAGAACACAACGAATGGAGAATGAGGACACGTTGTGAAAAATGTAACCAATATCACCAAATAATTTGTGTAGAAATTGTTAAATGGGAACCTGATTTGCTGTGTAAACTTTGACCTTGAACACAATAAAATATTATTTAAAAAAAAAACCCTTAACCCTCATCTCCCTTCAGCCATGCCCCCTTTTTTTGCTTGCCTTTATAGGGTTATATTATAGCAAAACTTCTCAAAATAGTTGTCTGTGTGTACTGCCTCCTGCTTTATTTTAAATCTACTTGATCTGCAGCTTTTCACCATCCTAATAAGCACCACTCCATTAAAACTGTTCTTGTCAATGGAACCAGAGGCATGCATGTAGCTAAATCCAATGGCCAATTCTTGGCCCTTATTGTACTTAGCCCCAATGAGTTGGAATTGACTTGACAGCAACGGGTTTGGTTTTTTGGTTGTTATTGTACTTAGCTGACCATTCCCTCTTCCCTGAAACACTTCATTCACTTGGCTTTAGGGACACCATGCTCTCCTGGTTTTCTTCCTTCCTCACTGCCTGCTCCTTCTCCTTATCTTCTTTGTTACTTCTCTGTCATTGTCCCTCATCTCCCCAACCTCTAAACATTGGAATGCCTCAGCGCTCAGTCCTAGAACTTCTCTTTTCTGTCTATACTCGCATCCTAAGTGACGTCATTGAGTTCTGTTTGTGCATGTGTTGGAAATACATATGTGACAAAACATTTGCTATTTAAACATTTTTCACATGTACAGTTCAGTGACATTAACTTATGTTCATCATGTTGTTCAACCATCACCATTATTGTTTCCACATTTTCTCATCATCGGTAACAGAAGCTCAGTGTCCCCTAAGCAATGAGTCCTCCTTTCCTCCTCCCTCCCACCTGCCTCTCGTAACCACTAAAGAACTTTGGTCTCTATACACTTGCCTATCCTAGATATTTCATATAAGTGAGATCATCCAATATTTGTCCTTTTATGAACGACTTACTTCACACAACCTAATGTTTTCAAGTTTCATTCATGTTGTAGCATGTATCATTACACCTGATTTCTCTTTATGGTTGAGAATTACGCCATTGTTTTGTATATACTACATTTTATTTATCCATTCATTTTTTCATGTACATTTAGGTTGTTTCCATCTTTTGGCTATTGTGAATAGTGCTGCAACGAACATTAGTGAACAAGTATCTGTGTTCCTGCTTTCAGTTCTATTGGGTATATACCTAGGAATGGAATTACTGGATCTTATGGTAATTTTATGCTAAATTTTTTGAGCAGAAGTAAAAGGAATGGAGTAATGTGTTGCAGATAAAATCGCCAGGATTGCGTATTTGATTATCTACGTGGGTAAGAAGCAGGAGGGGACTCTGAAATCTTTCCAGGTGTCTAACTTGGATGCCTGAGGCAATAGAGGTATTCCTGACACAGAGAATACTTGAGAAGCAGTTGGTTTTGTAGAGAGAGATGATGAGTTCACTTTCTGACATGTTGAATTTGAAGGTGGTGTAAAACAGCCACGTGATGTGCACAGGAAGGTAGATCTATGAGCCTGGCCCCCAAAAGCTGTCACTAGCCACCAAATACAATGAGCTCAGTACAAATATTAATTTCCCTTCTCCAGAGGGCTTTAGATGTAAATAACAGAGCAATGTTCTCAGTAGTGGATCAGGCATCTAAAGACAATGGGATTCTTGAGAAAGAAGGTTAAAAAAAAAATAAGGATTGTTTCTTTTCTTTCTTTTTTAACTTTTTACCTTACTTGCGTGTCTTAGTCTTTTCTGGGGGAGGAGGGTAGGACTGGAGGTTGGAAAACAAGCTGGTTTTAAAGATTACTATTTTTATTAGTACTAAATAAGGAGATGAATAATACTGTACATTTGTACATTTTCAATTTTCCAAATGCTTTGTTCCATTAGTCTTTGAAATAACCTTATAAATTAGGCAGGAAATTTATCATTGTCTCCATTTTAAGGATGACAAAAGGTGAAAACAGAAAAGCTAAGTGATGACAATAATTTCAACTAAATATGAGGATTACTATGAGAAGCATTGGTTCCTGAGGATAAACCTAGCATCGGAAAGTGAAATTTGAATAGAGATTTGTGGAATACAATGTCTCAAGTTCTACTGATATAATTCAAAATTTTTTTCTCTCATATTAAATTATCTTAAAGGAAACTCAAATATTAGAGACGCCATGTGGAACATTAGAAGGAGCAACAAACAAGGTACCACCTATTTATCGATTCCAGTCCCATACTGGTAGGGAGAAGTGATCCTTGGATGCCAATGAACTTTTTTGATTGTTGGCATACTCATCTATGAACTTAATGGGATAAAACAAGGTTTTACATTTTCTACCTGCTCTCTGACAATGAAGATATACAAGTAAATTGTCTTAAAAGTTAGGGATAGATGATAGTTTGAGATCCCACTTACTCTGATAATTTTGTAATCAAGAAGGCAAGGTTCCATAGGAATAAATTCAAGATCAGAAACTTTACCAGTCAACTCTATAACGATAAAAAAGAGCGATTAGCTCAGCTCCACAGCAGCTAGGTGTGCATTCAGCTGCAAGTAACAAAATAGCTGATTATCATTGGCTTAAGCAAAAAAAAAAAGATTTTTAATAATCTAGGAAACAAGAAATGACATTTGTTACTTGTGCCTTCCATTAGGCCTTACTAGACGACCTCATTTCCTTTATATCTTTATCCCCGCCCTATCTTGCCTCCTTTTGCTCAGACACATACCAAAAGTCTGTCAACATAGAAAGGATTATAATTACTTCTTTTCCACTGAATTTCCACTTGTCTAATGAAGAAGTATGGAAAGAAAAGAGGGAAGAGGTCATTTACAAGGTTCTGCTGGTGTATAATTTTCAGCATATGAATTCTCACTGTGACATACCCTGTAACAATATTTTGAATTCTTATGCAATGTTGTACAAAAAAGAAAAACATAAAGGCTCAGATTTGTCTGAAACACATTTTAATATTTCAGCCTCATTTTAAACTTCTCAGATTCAGACTCACTTTTGTGCTGTCTTTCTGACATAATGTTCCTGCACCTTGGCTCCGGACTAGACAAAAACTAATCACATCATTTTGAATAACAGCACTTTTGCTTGACATGTAAATTGCTCTAGTCTTGAAGGCTATTATGAGGGTAAACTTTAAGGAAGATATATGTACAAAAACAGCTGACTTAAGGCCAGCTATTCCAGGTTTTTGAACTCTTATTCATGTATTAATTTATTATTTAATTTATTAATTCATCAAATTAACATTTATTGAACATCTACTATATGCCATCTGTAAAAATGGTGCCATCTGTAAAAATGGTACCAACTGTAAAAATGGCGTGGTGACAGTGTCTAACCTCTTCTCCTAACTTCACAAGGGAAGAGAATCACCATCAACACCATCCCAAAGCTGATTGCTCTGAGGTGGAGGCCAGACATACCTCCACCCTCCAAACCTTACCAATTCTGACACCAGCTGTTCCTCTCACAGCACTCTCTACTTCTCTGCTGGGTTCAATATTGCAATGGCAACACAGAACTCACAGATCATACTCACAGTTCTGGGGTTTATTAGGGAAGTAACAGGTTACAATTACGGACCAGGAGTGACTCAGGATACACAGTTCTTCGGTCAGGACAGCTTCTCAGCTGTGCCCGCAGGCAGGCTTCTCTCTCTCACTCTCAACTCTCGGCCCCTCAGTCTGGCCCCTGCCCTGCTCAGACAAGTGTTACAAAGTCCTTTAGCTCTGCCAATAAGTGCTCAGAGACATTCCACTCTGCCAGCAAGCTTTCGCCTGAAGGTACTCAGCTCTCTCACTCCATGGCTTGGCACACTCATTGTAGCCATCTTGTCTGTGGGACAGGAAGCCCACTATGCTGTGTCATACCAGTCTCCTGGTTCTGCTGCTGCCATTTCTCTGCTACTACTTCTCATAGTCTTGTGCTGTCTCCAGTGTTACAGCTTGCTGTCTCCTGGGCCTAAAAGGTTCTTAGCACAAGGTCTTTGGGTCCAAAGGACACGCTCCACTCCTGGTCCCATCTTGGTGGTGGTAGTGTGGTCCCTCCTTTGCTCTGGGATTGGCTCTCTTTTAAGCCTTGTGGGTTGGCAAAACTAACCAATACCCTCATTCCATACACATTATTTGCATGGTCCCACCCCCACAGTGGTCCTAGGCACCTTATTTGCATCCTTAGCAGGCTGTGCAATCCCCTTGGTGGGCCACAAACATCTTATTTGAATAGCCCCACCCAATCATTTTGTGGGATTCACAAAGTCTATGGCTAAGAAGGGCCATATTAAGTAATTCACTGCACCGCACCATCTATTATATTTGACGCAAATGGTTAAGCACTCGACTACTATCCAAAAGATTGGCAGTTTGAGCCCATCCAGAGGTGCCTCAGAAGACAGGCCTGGCAATCTGCTTCAGAAAGGTCACAGCCTTGTAAACCCTTTGAAGCAGTTCTACACTGTACATTTGACAACAAGTAACAACAGACATATGGTAGGCAGCGTAGAGAGGGAATCAAAGATGAATAAGGCTTGATTCCTGTCATCAAGGGCTATAGCAGATATTGTTTGTTGCCTACACAATGGGCATCTCCTCTCTCCTTTCCTGTAAAAATGAAGTCCTTTTTCATGGCCACCCGTAAGTCCACTTCCAACCTGGGACTCCCCACACTGCTTCCTATATCCAAATGAGGTTGTCGAGCCTTGAGCTATAGCTATCATCTTGCAATTATAAGACAACAAGCAAAAGAGCAGAAAGTCAAGATGTTGAGGAGCGTGGGGAAGGAGTGTGATGCTTGATGATATTGTTGAGTTGTAAAACCAACCTGGACTGTTGGTCTTCAAATTTCTTGTTTTGTAAGATAATAAACATCTTTTTGTTTGTATGTTTGCTTAAGTCAGTATAATTGGGTATTCTGTTACTTGCAACTGAATGCGTGCCTAATTAATACAGGAGGTTAACAACTGGTTGTGGGAGAATGGGATAAAACAATTACTCAAATAACTATAGCATGTTGTTGTTAGTTGGTGTTGAGTCAATTCTGATTCATGGTGACCCCACGCGTGCAGAGTAGAACTGCTCCATTGGGTTTTCAAGGCTGTGACCTTTCGGAAGCAGATCCCCAGCCCTGACTTCCAAGGTGTGTTCTGGGTGTGTTCAAACTGCCAATCTTTTGGCTAGTAGTCAAGTGCTTAACCATTTGTGCCACCCAGGGACTCCCTAGCTATAGTATAAGATGTATAATAAGGCAACGATATAAATAACTAGAGTATAAGATAGATAATCACAATATCCTACATTGGTATAACACTTTGTAGTTTAGAAGAGGTTTCCACATATATTATCTCAGGCTTTATAACAATCCTATGGTCAGGGATTATTATCCCCAATTTGTAAATAATAAAACAGAGGTTCTAGGCAGTTAAGTGACTTTCTAGAGGTCACACAGCAAGCAAAGAGGACATAGTAACCTCCAAAGAGAGGCATCCCAATTTCCCATTTACTGAGCTTTCAACTATACCAGGGCTACTGCACCAGGCAAAATTGCCAAGCAGCCTGAGGATACCCTGTGAGAGGTAAAGATAAAGAGTGGTGAGAGGTGAATGATATTCAGAGGAGGAAGACTTCTTTTGGGCTGGGACACAGGAGTAAGTCTCCTGACAAAAGGGTACCTTTTCAGCTGGGGGTTAAAGGATGGGTGGAAATTCAGAAAAAGATCAGAGAAAAGGCCATTCCAGACAAAAAGAATGTCATGAAGATGAAAGCAGGAATATGCAGGATATACTGAGCAAGGGTTTTGATTGGAGTACAAGCCCTGAGTTAAATAGAAACTAAAGATATAAGGGTCAAAAGACCAAGAATTTTGACTCCATCTTAGTAGGCAACAGGGCTCCATTACCACCTCTAGAACAGGGACTATGGGCAGTTACAGGACCAAAACTGAGCTTTATCAATAGAGTGTGCATGAAGGAAAGGAAGAGAGGCCACAGTGGAGAAAACAATAAAGGGCCATTTACGGTAGTTGGTCCACATGACACGGTGTGTGGTAAGGGCCAAAATACAGTTGGGACATCTGAAATGGAAAAGGCAAATGGAGTTGGGTAGTTGGCAGGATTTGCCTATAGACTTGGAGTGGGAGACGGTGTGGCGTGGAGGAACCAATGGAGACTTCAAGGAATTCAGCAGAAGAAGCACATTTAGGGTAACGATGGAGCTGATTGGTCCACTTGCTCTCTAGGGCCCTGGGATTGTTGTTGTTGTTAGGTGCCATGGAGTTGGTTCTGACACATAGCACCCCTATGTAAAACCGAATGAAACACTGCCCAGTCCTGCACTATCCTCAGAATCTTTGCTATGTTTAAGCCCATTGTTGCAGCCATCTCGTTGAGAGTTTCCCTCTTTTTTGCTGACCCTCTGCTTTACCAAGCTTGATGCTGTTCTCCAGGGATTGATTCCTCCTGATAACATGTCCAAAGTATGTGAGACGTAGTCTTGCCATCTTTGCTTCTAAGAAGCATCCTGGCTGTGCTTCTTCCAAGACAGACTTGTTCGTTCTTTTGGCAGTCCATGGTATATTCAATACTCTTCTCCAACACCACAATTCAAAGGCATCAATTCTTCTTCGGTCTTCCTAATTCATTGCCCAGCTTTTGCATGCATATGAGGCAATTGAAAACACCATGGGTTGGGTCAGGAGCACCTTCAAGGTGACATCTTTGCTTTTTGGCCCTAGGAAGAACACTTTAATTTAATCAAACTCCCCTCTCCCCCACCAGAACCACTTGGAGAGTGATTTTTTGAGCCATTGGTTTAATTTGCATGGATGTGGGACTTCTCTCAGCCTCCCTAGCCACAAGTGACCAACAAATTTTGGGACCATCCTCAGCTGTGTGCCTGACTTTGTGAATGATGCTAAAATCCACTTCTCATGTATTACCCCTCCGAGCAGGAGGATGGAGGGAAATCCATGATCTCGGTCAAGAAATGCGATCTCTTCTCTGTGGTTTTTTGTTATTGTTGTTATTATTATGTTATTCTGGCTTTCCTTGGAATTCTTGCCATCAATCAGCGGACAGCTGTCCTTCTCTATGGTTCTTCCCGTGTCCTGCTGTGTCACTGGCTAGTGAAAAGCTGCAGCTAAGTTGTCAGCTCCCTAATTACAGGACAGTCTAATTACAGACATGTTACTCTTGCAAGGCATTATTACTGAGGCCCTGTCTGCCATCACCCAGAAGTCATCTAGCAAAATGTCACCTCAATTGTTAGGAGACTGATACACAGAATGACAAATTCTCCCATGCACCCTTGATCTTGGGGATGCCTTTGGGCTCTGGGAAGGGGTCAGTCGAGAGGACCCTGCTGAGTAAAATACCAGGTAAGAAAGGAGAGAGCAGAAGGGACGGGTACACGGGGAATGGAGAGGACCACTGTATGAGTTTCCTAGGGCTGTCGTAACAAATTACCACACACTAGGTGGCTTAAAACAACAGAAATTTATTCTCTCACAGGTCTGGAGGCTGGAAGTCCAAATTCAAGCTGTTGGCAGGGCTGTGCTCTCTCTGGAGGCTATAGGGGAGAATCTATTCCATGCCTTTCTCTTAGCATCTGGGGTGCCTGGCAATCCTTGGTGTCCCTTTGGCTTGTAGACTCATCTGCATTCCTACACTTTCTGCCTCCATCATCACATGGCCTTCTCCCCTTGTGTCTGTGTTTCTCCTCCTCTTATAAGGACACCAGTCATATCAGATTAGGGCCAGCCTCATTCCAGTATGACCTCATCTGTACTAATTATATCTGTAAAGACCCTATTTCCAAATAAGGTCACATTTACAGTACCAGTGCTTAATCCATTAACATCTTTTTGGGAAACACAATTCAACCATTAATGGCCACTAAGCTGGATTCTTCAGGGCCTTCAAGTAAAATTTTGCTGAAGGTCATTCAAAAACAGTTGCAGTAGTATACTGACAGGAAACTGCCAGAAATTCAAGCCGGATTCAGAAGAGGATGTGGAATGAGGGATATCATTGCTGATGTCAGATGGATCTTGGCTGAAAGCAGAGAATACCAGAAAGATGTTTACCTGTGTTTTATTGACTATGCAAAGGCATTTAACTGTGTGGATCATAACAAATTATGGACAACACTGTGAGGAATGGGGATCCCAGAGCACTTCATTGTGCTCATACAGAAACTGTACATAAAACAGGAGGTAGTCGTTTGAATAGAACAAGGGGATCCTGAGTGGTTTAAAGTCAGGAAAGGTGTGCGTCAGGGTTGTATCCTTTCACCATGCCTATTCAATCTGTATGCTGAGCAAATCATCCAAGAAGCTGAACCATATGAAGAAGAACGCAGCATCGGGATTGGAGGAAGATTAACAACCTGTGATATGCTCATGACACAACCTTGCATGCTGAAAGTGGACTTGAAGCACTTACTGATAAAGATCAAACAAAAACTATAGCCTTCAGTATGGATTACACCTCAACATAAAGAAAATGAATATCTTTACAACTGAACCAATAAGTAACATCATGGTAAATGGAGAAAAGATTGAAATTGTCAAGGATTTCATTTCACTTGGATCCACAAACAACACCCATGGAAATGGCAGTCAAGAAATCAAATGACATATTGCATTAGGCAAATCTGCTGCAAAAGACCTCTTTAAGGTGTTAAAAAGTGAAGATGTCACTTTGAGGACTAAGGTGTGCCTGACCCAAGCATATTTTCAATTGCCTCATAAGCACGGAAAAGCTGGACAATGAACAAGGAAGACTGAAGAAGATTTGAAGCCTTTGAATTATGGTGTTGGTGAAGAAGATAGAATATACCATGGACTGCCAGAAGAATGAACAAATCTGTCTTGGAAGAAGTACAACCAGAATGCTCCTTAGAAGCAAGGATGGTGAGACTACGTGTCACATACTTTGGTCACGTTATCAGGAGGGACAAGTCCCTGGAAAAGGACATCGTGCTTGGTAGAGTAGACGGTCAGTGAAAAAGAGGGAGACCCTCAACGAGATGGACTGACACCGTGGCTGCAACAATGGGCTCAATCATAACAAAGATTGTGAGGATGGCGCATGGGCCGGCAGTGTTTCATTCTGTTGTACATAGGGTCGCAATGAGTTGGAAGCAACTCGACAGCTCCTAACAACAACCACAACAAGCTGGATTCTTCAGGGCCTTCATGGTGGCAGGGCAGAGTTTTCTGTCTCTCTCACCCTGGGAAAAGGTGGCTTTTGTTTTTGTTGGCTTAAACTTAAAAATGTTTGAATTCTTGTTATTAAGGGCTATCAATGCTAGCAAGTAGAAAATTTGTCTTAACAACTGCTCCACTCTGAAGGAACTGGTGGACCTGAGTCTACTCCTGTGCAGAATCTTATCATGTCTGGAGGGATTCATTGAATCCCTCCCAGGACAGAGCTAGAAAAGATGGCCTTCGCCCACCTGACCGTAGTGTGCTTGCCAGGAAGGCTCCAGAAAGGAGAAAGGGAGGCCAGGGAGGAAATAACTCCCAATTTCCCATCAGGAGCTGACTGTCAAGACAGAAAGATTATTCCACGAGAAAAGTAATTCTGGGCACCATCATCTGGGCTCCTGTGTTTTCGATATCAGCCAATGAGATTTCTTTCTGTTAACACTCTGTTCCTGAAAGCCTTCCCAGGTATGGTTTCCTTCCGGAGTTGTAAGACCTAAGGGGTATCCTTCTAACTCCAGGTGCCTCATATCTCAGGTTCTGGGTGAATCTTCTGCAAAATTAACAACATATGCAGTCTCACAAAGGAAAACTATGGCCGTATCAGAGGGTGTTGACACCTTGGAGGAAAGCTTTGGATCCTCAGCATGAAATCATTGGAAGAGCTGTACATGCTGGAGAAGGAGGAGCTGATGTCATTTTCAGAAAGCCTCTGCAGCTCCAAGCATGCCCTCACGATGGCTTACACATCGCTTGCAAGATGATTTAGGAACTCGTCCAGGCTGTAGGACTGCCCCAGCAGGTCACTATGCCTCAATGGGGATGAGGATGAAAAATTTCCCTGACTGTTCTCAGGCTGGAAAATATACTACGCAAAATCGAGCAGTGGGCCTTGATTCATTGATTTATTCACTCTTTCAACTAATAAAAAATTATTGAGCAATTACTATGTGGAAGGTATTGTGCTAAGTGCTGTAGCTACAACTGTGAGCCAAACAGATGCAGCTTCTAGCACTTTTACACTCTAGAGGGTACCCTGCTTTGAATCCCTCCCCCCCCAGCCTATATCATATCAAGCTTATTAAAAGGCACACTGGTCCTGCATTAAATATATTTCTTTGCTATAAAAAACTTGAAAGAATTTTTATAATATTTAAATTTTGAGTTTTGTACAGAATAAAGTATTCCTTTTGTTATTATAACTTAAATTCTATTTATATATAACTACATAAGAGTTGGAATTCCTTGGGTGGTGTGAATGGTTAACGTGTTTGGCTGCTAACCAAAAGGTTGGAGGTTTCAGTCCACCAAGACACACCTTGGAATAAAGAGCTGGTGATCTACTTCCAAAAAACCAGCCATTGAAAACCCTGTGGAGCGCAGTTCTCCTCTGACAAACATGGGGTCGCCATGAGTCAGAATCGATTCCATGGCAACTGGTCTACATAAGAATTAAGATGCATTCCATTGGTTGCCCTACCATTATGTTTTGTAAACATTTACTTATACATTTACTACTTTTAATTTCAAAGTTTATTTTCATACTTTTGGCCCAATATCTTCTTTCTCCTATCTCAGATTAGGAACTCTTAAAGGCCCTTAGTATTTATTTGGTCTGTCGTGTGTAAGGAATACAGCAGCCCCTTGTAGGTCTCTTTGTGGAACTTACCTTCTACTGTTGGAGAAAACTTAATTACTTCATTAGCCAATCGTATATATATTTTCAATTACATTAAAAACAGAGAAGAAAAAGTGCAGACTATTCTGCTAGGCTTTAACTCAGTTCCTGACCTTGTCTTGGAGCTGGCGGGGGTTGGGGGTGATGTTAGGAGTTTTCCTGAAGCAAGTGATAAGCTCTGAGCACTGAAGGATAGTAGAAGTTAATTAGGGGAGGAGAAATGGAGTCAGGAAGAATATTCCAGAAGGATATTCAGCATGTGCAAAGTCCCAAAGGAGGTGGGGATAAAGCATGGCACGTGCCAGGGACTGGAATACAAATGGTATGGGGGATAGTGGCAGCGGGTGGTCAACAAGGCAGTCAAAGGCCTGCAGGCTACCAGACAGATACCAGCCTCTATCCTAAGAGCAATGGGAAGTAATTGGTGTGTGTGTTTTAAGAAGAGCAGTAACACCTTCATTCCTGAGATTCCTGGGGTGAGGGGAAATAGAGAATGAAAAAACAGTAGAAGTGAAGAATGGACCCACTGCTCTAACCCAAGTAGCACAGGCACCACAGCCCATCAGACAAGTGACTTAACCCAATGAGCTTAGAAGATGATAGCTACACTACAGGCTGTTACCTTCCTCCAGTTATTCTCAATTGGGGGCAACATCCCCCCCACCTCCCACCCAGGGGAGCATCTGGCAATGTCTGGAGACATGTTTAGCTGCCAGAACTGGGTGGGGGCGGGTGGGCAATGTGCTACTGGAATTTAGTTGGTAGAGGTCAGGGATGCTGTTCCACATCCTATAATACACAAGACAGCTTCCCAGAACAAAGAATTATCCAATCCCAATGTCAATAGTGCCAAGGTTGAGAAACCCTGTCAGAACCAGAAGCTGGAACTCCAGGGCTAGGTGACCCTCACTCAAGAAAAAAATCCATTTATCTTTCATTCACTATTAAGGTCAGGCAATGATAAAGAAATTTCATTCCTGGTGTGAGAGATGATGCTACAGTGCATGGACAATGAACCAGGAAAAAGAACATCCAAAGAAAATCAAGTTGTGATTCAATTATGCTTTCTGGGGTCATTCCAGTAAGATAGCTGGGAACCTGGGCTGAACTACAAAGACTAAAGTGGTGGGGTACTCAGCTAACGAAAAGGCAGTCTATCACATACAATTGTATAAGATGTGCACTCCACAATTTTAGAGGGCATCATTTACATCATATTTATAGATTAGTATATCTGCTCAGAAAATTTTCTGGAACATGGTCTTTGGGAAGAAAGGCCTGTTTCTTATTTGGACTAAGATATCATATAGGTTGCTTAGAGTTAACCAACATATTAAAGTTTTTTTGATAGTTAATTTCAGGCCCATATGTATTTGTATCTGACGGCACTAGGTTGGTCTGGGCTGAGGACCTAGGCCCTGGAGGTCTTAAACAACCTTCCACGTCAAGGATGCTGAATTATCAGTAGACCTTCTAAGGTTACTGGTTGACCTGTAAACTCAGACCTTGGCAGTATTCCTGGAGTCTCTGCATTATTGGCTGTCTTAGGCTGGGTTCTCTAGAGGAGCAAAACCAGTGAAGCGCGCACGCGAGAGAGAGAGATAGAGAGATTTATCTCAAGCAAATGGTTCATGCTGCCGTAGAGCTAACAAGACCCAAGTTCATGGGTCAGGCATCACGTTGGAGGTTTCTCCTGACTCACATAGCTGCAGGGGCAGACCAATCCAGGATCAGCAGGTCAGACAGTAGGCCACTGGCTCACAGGCTGTGGAGGCTGAAGAATCCAAGATCAACAAATAAGACATCAGGCTGCTGGCTCACAGGCTGCGGAGGCCAATGAATCCCAAGATCAGCAGGTAAGATGGCAGGCTGCTGGCTCACAGGCTGTGGAGCCCAAGAGATCCCAAAATTTGCAGGCAATATGGCAGGCAGCTGGCTCAAGTCCCAAGAACTAGAGGTCAGATGATGACAAGCCGCATGCAGGATCCAGAACAAGCAAGTAAGCTTTGCCAGAAAGTCCATATACACATTGGATGCAGCCCAAACCCCCAAGGAAACTACCCTTACAATTGATTTGCTGAGCACATCATGGAGGATGACTACATCATTACATAACTGCCAAATTACATCATTACATAACTGCCAAACCACTGAGAATCATGGCCCAGCCAAGTTGACACACAACCTTAACCATCACATTGACCAATACAAAGAGTGCTCATGGGAGACACTGGAATTCTTGGCTGGACTTTTCCCCCTTTTCCTTCTGGGCAGCTGACTCCATCCCTCACAGCTGGATGTGGCCACCTGACTGATTTGTTGCCACAGAGTATGGGTGGAAGTACTGGTTTGGCCTATAAAACCCTCCTGTAAGCAGTTTTCCCATTCTCTCTTTCCCCATCCACTGGCTGAACAGAGAGAACTCCAAGGACCTTCAAGAAGGTGGAGCCACAACGTGGAAGGATCCTGGGTCTCTAAGTGACTAGATGGAGCCTTCATTGACCCACTTTGCATTAGAATATGAAGGAAAAACTTTTTATAGTAATCCTTGGTAAACTGAGGTTGTTTGTTACAGCAGTTAGCTTGCCCTTCCTAATAAAATGCTAAGGGAAAAACAATAATCATCAAGTCTATAGGGAGGGCAATGCAATACAGTGTTTAATATTAGACCCTGGAGCCAGAGCACCAGTGTTTGAATCCTACTCCTGCTACCAGTATAGCTGTGAGACCTCGGGCACATTCACTTAAATGTGTGCTTCAGTTTCCTCATATACAAAATTGGGTAACACTTATACTTAACTCATAAGGATGTTGTGAGATTGAAATATTAAATATGTAAGTTGCCCAGAGCAGGGTCTCACATGTGGTTGGCCTCAGTAACAATCAGCTGTTTTCATCATCGAGTAAGAGGCCAACACTTGAACCTTCTGATTTCGCAGGTGCTGAGAGACTTACAGAAGAAGGCCGCTGATGATACAGCCCCAGTCTTTGTCACCAATAAATATGGAAGACTGAAGAATTGACACCTCTGAATTATGTGTTGGTGAACAATACTGACCATATTGGACTGCCAAAAGAATGAATAAATCTGTCTTGGAAGAAGTACAGTCAGAATGCTCCTTAGAGGCAACGATGGTGAGACTTTGTCTCACATACTTTGAACATGTTACCGGGGGGACCAGTCCCTGGAGAAGGATATCATGCTTGGTAAAGTAGAGGTTCAGCGAAAAAGAGGAAAATCCTCTACGAGATGGATTTACATGGTGGCTGTAGCCATGGGCTCAAGCATAGCAGCAACTCCGAGGATAGTGCAGGAAAGGGCAGTGTTTAGTTCTGTTGTACGTAGGGTCACTATGAGTCACAACTGACTGGATGGCACCTAACAACAATAACAACAACATGAGCTCAACAGATTTCAGTGGACCTTCCAGACT
The DNA here is from genome assembly GCF_024166365.1 of Elephas maximus indicus. Lineage (NCBI taxonomy): Eukaryota > Metazoa > Chordata > Mammalia > Proboscidea > Elephantidae > Elephas > Elephas maximus. Next base: position 167,844,689 of record NC_064846.1, read on the forward strand.
AAGATGGACTAGGAAGAAAGGCCTGGTGATCTGCTTTTACAAATTAACCAATTAAAACCTCATGGATCACAACGGTCTGATCTGCAATGCATCATAGGGATGGCACAGGACTGGGCGGCATTTCATTCAGTTAGGACAGGGTTGCCATGAGTCGGGTGCCAGCTCCATGGCAGTTAACAACAACAGTGCATCATAAAATAGATGCAACTCCATGGCTCAATAACCAGAGACAGATATGTGGTGACAATCCAAAGGAGAAATCTTGGAGGAGAGGGGTGGAGAAAGATGACCTAGCCCACACATTTACTTAGAAGAAAGTCTGTCAGTTTCCCTAACTGAAATTTCCACCATCCTTTCCCCATTTCTGGCCACCCAATCCCTCCTTTCTCTCTTCTCTCACAGAGCCTCTCAGAATCCCGCTTTGTTGTGGAGCGCAATTTAGCTTTCACCCTTTGTTTGTAAGTCCCAGGCTCCAAAAGAAAACTCTGATTGGTGACTATCGTTCCTTCTAATGCGCATTGGAAAGCGCAATTCATTTGGCCACACCTAAACATCCCTTTCTTTCACTTCTACTGAGTACCATAGGCTTCACAGAGCTTGAGGCAATCTCAGCCGAAGTCCTCTACTTTATTCTCCTGTGACTATGACCCCAACATTCTGCTTCTACAAAAGCGTTTACACATCTCATATTTAAAAACAGCCCATGAGTTTCTCCACGCGAATTTCTCCATATGCAGCATTGCAGTCTGAAAGGCTTGAGCTTATGCTGTCATTAAAACCTATATTCTGACACATATTTTTTTTTCCAAGACGATAAGGATGAGCTCAATACATCCTTGCTTTACCTTCATATGTTTGAGGAAATTCTTACATCATTACTCCGTCTTTTCTTCTCCAGGCAAAATAAGGCTATCATCGTCCTTAAGTTGAAACTGACATTTTATTTTCTTTCCCTTTTATCATTTGCCTTGCTTTCCACAGACCTCCTCCAATTCTTCCATGAGCTTTTTTAGATTCGCAGTCCCAAATTGCAACCAGCTCTAATACGGTTGACTTTTAGCCATGTAACTTGTGGTATATGTGATTGTAAGAATTAATTCATAATTTGATATTGATTATTAGTAACATGTTAATTTTAAGACTAAATTGATACTTCTTCTATCTCATAATGAACCAGCTACTAAAGTTAGAAGAAGGCAAAGAAACAGTTCTAGGCAGTTAAACTTGAATTATTCTCCCTTTGTATTTCTCAGTGAGGAATCTTGAATACATATTACCACATTGAACTCTTTATGAGGGAAGCTTTGGGACCTATATATGTGACTCCATTTGAAGTGTCTTTGAAGGGACAGGACTAAGTGTTTATTTTTCCAGCATGTGGCCCCAATCCCAGGCACAGTTTTGTGGACCAAGGATGAACACTCAGCCTAATGACAGCCGGCACTGTCAAAGCAAAGATTAACTAAATCCTCTCACTTGAGAATTTGAATGCTAAGTCCCAGAAAACACAGTGAGTCTGTGGTGGGTGATGGAGTTATGAGGTCATGTAGCTGGGTGCCCTTTTGAGAGATGGAAAGAAGCAGAAATGGGAGAGACCCTGTGGTGGCTAAGAGACAAAGAGAGATGCAGAGAGACAGGGAAAGAGCTTTTGGTCCCAGCGTCTTCTTTTGCCTTCTTCCTTCTCCAGTTCCTGTGAAACTTGGCCATGTTTTGATTCCCTTGTCTGAGAGAATGCATAGTGTAAATGCATGACAACTGCCATCTTTACATGTGCAAGTATTGAGCAGATTTCTCATCCTTGCAACCAAATGATCCCCAGCCAAAGCCATCTTCACCCCCGGATGACGTGGGTGTGGATGGCATGATGCTCCAAGTCTGACATAGCCTTTGACATCCAAGACAACCCTGCCCCCAGCCCCACTCTTCAGTGGCAGAAGGTATGCTCATTGAGTTTCCCAGACACCCACAGGAGGTCTTTCTGCTTCCATTGACAATGACAATCCCCCCACAGTGACTTGGAAATGGTTCTGCTCATTACTAGCTTGGTTAATAGCCAGCAGTGACCTGCTGTGGACTTTCAATTTTTTTTCAAAGAAAGCATTTAGCGACTTATTATAAAAACAAAAATAAACTAAAATAAAAGAATGCAGGGTAAGAATACTTTTAAGCAATTTTAGAAAAGTCTGTCTTCTTTGCCATTCACTTAAGTGCATGCCTAGCTGGTTAATTAATGGTTCTTAATGAAGAAAATTCCAGTGGATAATTCTCTCAATAAGCTTGCCTTCCTAGTCTGTGGACAAGGCCATAACGAAGTATAAGAATTACAATTAGGAAAAGATGAATATTTGGGTGAAAGAGTCAAGTAGGCTTTTGGAAGGAGGTAGATTTTGATGTGATCAGGCTACGACGAGAGGCTTGGTGATCTACTTCCAAAAATCAGCCATTGAAAACCCTGTGGATCACAACAGAATATTGTCTAATATAATGCTGGAAGATGAGCCCCCTATGTTGGAAGATGCTCAAAATATACAGTGGGAGCAACAAGGGACTTGAGGATATCAACGATTGTGAAGATGGCACAGGACCAGGCAATGTATTGTTCTGTTATACATGGGGGTCAGTCATGGCAGCTAACAACAATATAGGTTGAGGGGAAGAGGGATGGTGGATGTACAGCGTAAGCAAAAGAGTGTACGCAGGAAAGTGACAAATCCTGTTGGGATGGAGTGAAGGAAACTATGCTAGACTGTGAAGATAGGGTTAGACTGGAACAATGTAGTCAAATCATGGGAGGCCTTGAGTGTCGGGCTCATGAGTGTGAACTCAGTAATGTGTCCTTTTTGGGAGAGGAAGAATTGATCTGGGTTCAGTATCACTGAAGGGGAAATATCAAAAGATGTAAACGACAACATTAGGAGGCAACTACAGGAATGTAGGGTGAGATGCTGAGAACTAGAAAAGGATATGGCAGTGGTAATAAAAAGAAAGGAATGACTCTGAGAGAAACTGTCGATAAAAATTAATAGGTGTAGTGACCGATTTGGTGGAGGAAAAAAAGAAAATGGAGACATTTCAAAGATTTGGTTATTCATGTAATTAATCATTCAACAAATGCATATAGCAACCAGTACATACTCTTTGATACTATAATTCAGCAAAAGACCTTATTTGTTAGCAATCAAAACTGACTCTACTTATGTTGGGTACAAAGGGAATTTATCATGAGATACCAGGAGTTCATAGCGTCAATGAGAGCATGGAGGGTCAAGCTTAGAAAGTTGACGGATCCAAACATGCTTTGTGGTAGTCTTTCTGAGCTGAGTTCCATGAGAGAATTAAGCCCTACTGCCCTACAGCATGGAACCCCTGGTGGCGTAGTGGTTAAGTGCTGTGGCTGCTAACCAAAAAGTCAGCAGTTCGAATTCACCAGGCTTTCCTTGGAAACCCTATGGGCAGTTCTACCCTGTCCTGTAGGGTGGCTATGAGTCAAAATCGACTCGACAGTAACGGGTTTGGTTTTAGTTTTGGCCCTACAGCATGCATGGTATGTAATGACTTAGCTTCTCTCCTATGTATCTGAAATGGGACTAGTTATATGCCATCTTTGGGAAAATTGGAAAAATCGTCACTCACATCATTTCAGTTTCTGTGATTCAAATGAGAAACCACAATTAAGAAATGCTGTCTGGAGGCTGAGGAAAAGGCACCACAAAAAGCAGGCCTGGGCCACACACTACTCACTGCTTTTGTTCCCCTAGTATTGCTTCATTTGCTCAAGATTCCAAGTCCCAGGCACATGGAGAGAGATCAAGTGTCTGGGAAGGCTTTACCAGGAGATGGTTTCAGATGGACCTTGAAAAAAAAATCAGTGGGGGCTTGTAAATCAGACCAGAGACAGATCAGTATGTGCAAAGATAGAAGATGGTAAGAGCTTGGCATGTTTGGGAAATGGTGAGAATGGGTGACGGGGTTGGTGATAGTGAGACTGGTGGTTGATGGCAGAAGATGAGGTGAGAATGTGAACTGAAGCCAGCCTATGAGGGACCTGGTAGGTTCTAATAAAGAGTTTAGGTGTCACCTTCTGAGCCCTGGAGTCACTGAAGTTATTAAAGTTTGAGGATGACATAATCAAGGTTGTTTTTTACAGTAGGAATGCTGGTGGGCAATGAAGTGTAAGAGGGAAAAACTAGAAGGGTAAGGTAACTATTACATATATGTCAGAACCCAGTGCCGTCGAGTCGATTCCGACTCCTAGCGACTCTATGTCAGAGGCAACAGTCTATTCATTCATGATCTTATTACATAAGCAAAGGCTCAAAAATGTTTACGTGTCTGGTGTAGGGAGGCACGGCTTGCAAGGGAAGAGTGAGGACTGAAACCACCAGTTATGCCAAACCAACGGGAAGCAAGGAAGCCAGGCAGGAATGAATTTAAGTCATAGCTGAGAAATCATAACCTTTTGCAACAAGGGAGTGGCAAAGTGAGGAGGAAAAGAAGGCATCATAGGAATGATAATAAGGCTAAGGGAAGGGAGGGGAGCTCATCTCAGACGTATGGAATTATCTGGATATGTGTAACACAGAGGCCAAATCAGAAGTGAGTGTGGAAGAGAACAAAGATATTGCCTGGTCCTGTGCCATCTTCACAAACATTGGTATGCTGGAGTCCACTGCTGCCCCGCTGTGTATTTTGAGTGTCTTCCAACCTAGGGGGCTCATCTTCCAGCAATAGGCTATAGGAAGATGCCAGCATTGGAGCATACCCAGGAGATAGGGGATGAAGCGAGGAAAGGAGCCAGCAGAGGGGAAAGAGGAGCAGGAAAAGTACATTGTGGGTGCAACACTGTGGAGAGGGCCACACAACCCTGGAGGGGAGGGACAATTAAGAAAGAATTGGAAAGACCAGAAACATCCATTCCAAAGATAGATATCTCATTTCTTTTCTCAAGCATCCCACAGATCCTTGTCTAAATCAATACAGAATAGACATGGCTCTTTCTAATCGTGTTCACGTGACACAGAATAACCTCATCTCCCTGCATCTTTGTGGTAGCTTCCTTCCATCAAAATCTTACTTACTTTCTGAGGTATTTATTCTGACAGCTCTAAAATGATAATGGGGATAATTAGTTCTGACCATGTTGCTTGGCCTGGTCTACCAAGTTTGGAAATCTATCCCAAGGAATTACTTAAAAATGCATTCAAGACTGAATATAACTGCATTGCTCGTAGTGTAAGCAAACAAAGCAAAACAAAAAAGGAAAGATAGCCAACAAGTGAGCCAAGCTGGGATATGGTTACAGGTACTATGCTGCAGCAGTATACTGCATTGCAGATCATTTTATATGAATTAAGGAAAACAAACAAAAATAATAAACCCTGTATGAATCAGAACAAGAACTGGAAGGGGGCCAAACATTTTATAGATAACTACTACTACATTATGACAGGTATTTTGTATTTTTGTTGGCTGTTACATAGTTACTCATATGTTTATTTTAAAGATGGTAAAATAGTGAATTAAAATGAAGTATAAACCAGTTATTTCTGACATGCTTGTTCAATGAGAAAAGAACGTTCATTTGTTTGATTGAACTACCATAGATAAAAGTCTTACATTTAAACACCATTGAGTAAATAAGGAGCTTATACAATGTCTACTTCTGTGCAAAATGTCAAAATGGCCCAGTAAAATCATATTGCAATTAGAAAAAGATGAAATTGAAGTCTGGATGGGTACTTAAACACTAAAAATGTGATTTTATAAGCTTTTCAGGAAAGGAATGTAGAACTATATTATTTACATAGAAATAGCCAAGAATAAGAACAACTCTGGAAGATATTTATTTATTCATTTATTGTAAAATGAGAATTCATGATTATTTGATGCCAGTCATGAGAATTATCACAAAACAGTCTCTACAACAACAGAAGCACAAGGTTTCTTTAAAAAAAAAAAAAAGCTTTGAGTCTCTTTCCAAACCCCAAAGACAGAAAAAAAAAAATTCACAGAAACAGTAAAAAAGGGCAAATGTTTCAAATTTAAGAAAAGATGAATATCCTAGAAAATGAGAAGAGTGATAGTTCAGAATAAAGAAGAGAAGTGGATGACAAGAGGAAAAATATTGGAGAGAGGCTCTGTAGCATACAATAGGCTATATAGGAAGCAAGATATTTTAAAGGTGAACTTGAATGAGAACAAGAGTATGTGAAAGAAAATTCCCAGTTGATAGCATAACAAAAATGAAAAAGATGTTTTAAAAAGATACAAAGAGATTAAAAGACAAGAAAATTTGGGGACCATTTAAAGTTATCAGTATAATTTAATATCGGTACAATTGTTCCACCTTTCCAAGAGAAAAGAAATATGCTGTGTAATTCCAAATATCTTTATAAAAAATCTTTTCATCATAATTTTTAAATTGCCCTAATATCTCATTGTCTTTAGTATTTTGCCCAAGACTCTTGGTTATAAATGACAGAAATTCAACTCAGACAAGTCTAAACCAAAGGAATGAACCTACTTCTTGTGGTCGACAGAATAATATCCCACAAAGATGTCCTGTCCTAGTTCCCAGGATGTGAAAATGTGTTACTTTACATGTAAAAGGGACTTTGCTGATGCCCTTAAATTAAGGATCTTCAGAAGGGGTGGTTACTCTGGATTATCTGGGTTGGGTTCGGTGTAATCACAAGGGTCCTTCTGAGGAGGAAAGGCAGGCAGGAGAGTCAGGGTCAGAGAAGAAGTGACAATGGAAGCAGAGGCCAGAGTAATGTGGAGCCATGAGTCAAGGAATGCAGGCAACCTCTAGAAGCTGGGAAAGGCAAGGAAACAGATTCTTTCCTAGACATTCCTGAAGGAACGTAGCCCTGCCAACTCATTTTGGATTTCTGGCCTCCAGAGCTATAAAATAATACATTTGTGTGGTTTTAAGCCACTGAATTTGTGGTAATTTGCTACAGTAGCAATAGGAAACTAAAACACTCATGTAACCTAGAAGTTGAAGGCGAGAGCTGACTTGTAGCTTAGTTTAACCCAAGGGTTCAGAAGATGTCATGAGCCTTTCTTTTACATTAATCGCTGAGCAACGCTTCCCTCTGCACTGGTCTCATTTTCAGGCAGGTCTTCCTATGTCCTAGAGAAGAGGATCACAGGTAGGTAGAGGCTTTCTTTGTCCTTAGTGAATGTGGACCCCTGAAACCACACCATGCGGTGGCCCTGCTTAAAGCTAGCAATCCTAGAAAAAAAAAAAGCCGGGGGAGGGGGGATGGGGCCAGTGGGGAGGGAGTTGTTCTCAAACTCCAGAGAAGTCCAAAGGGGGATCTGATTGGCTTGGCACAGGCCACACCCCTTCCCTGAATCAATCATTTAAGTAGAAATGTGCAGTACATTAATTGGCCAGGTCTAATTTTTTTTTTTTTATAGTACCTGTTCTTGTGGGTGGACTGGGGAGGAGAGGGGTGGTTGTGGTTGTTGTTGTGTGCTTTCTAGTAGATTCTGACTCAGGGAGCCTATAGGACAGAGTAGAACTGCTCTATACGTTTTACAAGCCAAGTGCTTAACCACTGCACTACCAAGGCTCCCTGAAGGAGGGTTAGCCCCATGGAAACCACATAGACTTCGGTCCCCACAAGAAAGATGGGTCCAGTTACTAGAAGACAGGAAAGGAAAGGATACTGAGTAAACAAGAATCATTGCTACTACTGTGCACAAGACATAACAGTATTTAAAAAATACATGTTCAATGTTTAATCAAAAATTCAAAATTGATGTTGTAGCATCCTTTGAAGATTGATATGATTTTAAATCACTATCACAAAATGAAAACAATATTCCAGACATTGAGTGCATTCCTTGTTTCATTAATGCCTTTGACACCCCCTCCCCCAAATTTTGGCTCGAATTCCTAAAAATAAATGAATTTGACATCTCAGCAGTAAACAGGACAATTACTACTTGAATGACAGGTAAAAGACTTGCAAAATGCAATGTCTAGGTGACACTGTTTTCAAACGAAGCCAGTGTTGCCCCACAAGGATATGGTCACTGTTCAAAGGCAACTGGGGATTCCAGGGTGTCAGAATTCTGAAGAGGTGGTCATCAGTATAATCTGATGGTTAGAGAAGCAGGTCTTTTTTAAAAGAGTAGGTCTCTTCCTTCATTTACTGACCTGTTATCACCACGTCCTGTCTTCCTGGTTCAAAGAGCCTGGTCATGCCCAAGGAAAATGGTGGCGGAGGTGGTAGTAGTGAGGTCTTCATGGAGGGTGGTAGAGTCAAAGAGACTTCCAGGGATGAGGGGCTTTGCAGTTCTCAGAGAACCATCTTACGAAACAACTAAAATGTGTTCACTCTTTTCCAGGTGTCTTTTAAAATCTCAGGTGAACCAGACCAACTCTGATGGGGATAGGAGAGTGGGAAAGGATTTGAACTTACTTTGAAGACTTGCAGTATAGCATGAAAGTTGATCTATTGTCTATTGTATCCAAGTCATCTTGATCATCCTACCTAGAGGTCCTAACACTTAGGAGGAGCTCAATATTAAATACTGAATGAACTGGCATCAAATTATTGCCCTCCCTCACATGTTGAATATAGGTTCCTTAACTTTAAGGCTCTACAAAAAAACAAAGCTATTCTTTTTCATTTTGGTTCTGTATTTTTATTATCATCAGCATGCATCTGATATTTACTTCTTGCAGCTATTACATCCATTCGTGTTACGAGTGTGAAGTCAGGGGTTAGGGGAGTGATTAAAGAAGTTATCACAAGCAGCAAAGACTCTGATGTTATTAAAACCCCAAGTAAACACACACACATACACACACACACACACGGAGGATATTCAAGTTAATGCAAACTCTAAATGTCTAACTTAATGCAGATTGGAATGCAGCCAGCAAAAATGTCATTCTCTGACTTAATGGAAAGATTAATAACTCAAAACCATGAATTATATATGAAGTCTCACCCAGGATCGTGGTTATTTTTAGCACGAGAGAGTAACATGATGCTGCAGGTACGGTTCGTGCCAACACCATAACCTGAGGAGCAAGTGCCAAGAAAAGCAGGGCTGGGATGTCTCAATCAACAAAAGCAGAGACAAAAACTCAGTACCCTTCAGAAGAGAAAGGCAGCTTTTCTCATGTGCAGAACTGAATGGCAAATGTGATGGAGGAAATCACAAGAGTGAGGAAGGGACCGCTCCAGCATACTGATAACTCTACAAATAACTGAACTCTGTCTTAAATGCGACTCCACTTGTCAAGTGCTGGAAGGTGACACATGGCTAGGATTTTAACTTTTCTTACACTAAAGACAGCCACCAACTGAAATGAAAGTGAAGGGAGCTAATTAGCACTGTTGTTAGTTGCCTTTGAATGAATTCTGACTCATGATGCCCTTATGGATAACAGAAGGACACGTTACCTGGTCCTGCACCATTTTCCTGATTATTGGTATGTTTGAATCCATAATTGCAGCTATTGTGTCAATCCATCTCACCAAGGGTTTCCCTTGTTTTTGATGACCCTCCACTTTACCAAGCATGATGTCCTCCCCTAGCAATTGGTCGTTCCTGATGATGTGTCCAAAGCAAGCAAGCTGAAGTCTTGCCTTCCTTACTTCTAAGGAGTATTCTAGTTTTATTTCATCTAAGACTGATTTGTTCCTTCTTCTGGCAGTCCACAGTGTATTAAATATTCTTCATCGACGCCACAGGTTGAATGCATCAATTCTTCTTCAGTCTTCCCTTTGCATTGTCTAGCTTTCACATGCACATGAGGTGATTGAAAAGACCACGACTTGGGTCAGGAACACCTTGGTTATCAAAGTGACAACTCATATTAGCCACTGTTTCTCCAGGACAACAGTATCAGTTTGAGCAAACCAACCCAACTTTTTCAGGGGGCTTTACTAAGTTCCTCTGTAGAGTGATCATCATAGACCCTAAGATCATCTACTACGGGCCTACGGGTGGTCTCTATTGCCAATGGAGGAAAAATGCTCAAACAAAAAATTGCATTTGATTGCCAGGGCTTCAGAGGCCTCTTCTCCCCAAAACATCTGTTAACTCTGGGGCATCCACAACCCTAGATTGAAAACTCTTGCTTTAGAGCATTAAAACAACCAAAAAGCTGCATTTCCTACTGAGGTTGAGTACACAGAATGACTGGGACTCTGAAACATGTTGCAATGTAGCCAATAAACCTTGCCATTAAGTTTTCCAAAGAGCTCACATTTATGTGCACAAAACCAAAAAAGCCGACATCTAAATACACTTTATCACCTTAAAAGGACTAGATATTGAGGAGGAACAGAGCATAAAATGAGTGAGAATAGGGTGGTAGGAACAATTTCTTCTCACTGCTTGTATAAACACACGCGCACACACACACGGCAGGACTTGAATCAAGCACGGTGACAGCTTACATTTGGAATAATTTTATTCTCTGTTTGGTACATTTCACAGCTTACATACATAAACTAGCATACCTCTAAATGAGCCTCTCCTCCGTAAATTGACAGGTTAAGGGCACTCAGACGCTGAGGAAAAATCTGACTCAAAAACTAAGAAAAGTAAGTTAATTTCCCGACCCACATTTACATGGGTAACCATAGAAGAAGAGAATCTGGGCAGGGCAAGGACAGGCCTTACCGTGCTCAAGTCAGATGGGAGCATTGTGGTGACCACCATCAGGCCCACTTTAAGAACACACACGAGTTCTCATGCACTCATATGATAGAGTGAAATATAGTCATTTATTCAGCAACTATGTCCGGGAACATTATTTACTGTGAGGGAAAGTGTGCATGCTATGGATAAATACAAAATCAAGGTATAAAGTTTCATATGGTCTGCTCTCTAGGCTAATAGATAAAGATACAGCTATAGATAAGATTTTGACCGTCTTTTATTATCCTGGGAATAATTCAATTGATCCATTCCAGTATGTCAATGTCTTGTTTTCCCAGACATACTTTTTTTTTTCTGATTTAAAAAGTAATGAATGTTCCTTACAAAAACACGTGGACAGTATAGATAAATAGATGTGTGCACGCCAGTCATGTACTCACACACACAGAGACTGGAAAATAAGAACTCAAATTTTGAAAGTGTCTATCTCTGGGTAGTGGGGTAATGTGTAATTGTCTTCCTTCCTTCCTTACTTTTTTAGGAGTTATATACTGTCCATGTGTCTTTGTAAGGAACGTTCATTACTTTTTAAATCAGAGAATAAAAAGGTATACCTGGGAAGGCAAGACATCGACATACTACAAGGGATCAATTGAGTTATCCCCAGGATAATAGATGGTCGAAATCTTAAGAAAAACAGTTGAAGGCTTGTGAAATTGTCAGCCGTCTGTATCCTCGGGTTGCATATCCATGGATTTAACCAACTGCAGACTGAAAATGTTCTGGGGGAGGGGGTGGGTGGAAAAACTTCCAAAAAGCAAAACTTGAATTTGCTGCTTGCCAAGCACTACACTGAATCCACACAAATGAAGTGGTGTGTAGGCATCCCCTGCTGCAGCCTCCCGCCATTTCACAGAACCTCAGTCTCTCTCCAGCACTCATTTCAGCATTGTTTGCCTCGAGTCTTGTCATTCTTCCCTAAACAACAAGTACTATATAACAACTATTTACATAGCATTTACATTGTATTAGGTATTACAAGTAATCTAGAGATAATTTAAAGTATACGGGAGGATGTGCGTAGGTTATATGTAAATACTACGCCATTCTATATAAAGGACTTGAGCATCTACGGATTTTGATAACCATGGGGGTTTCTGGAACCAATCCCCAGTGAATACCAAGGGACTACGTATATATCATGGAAAAATGACAGCTTTGGAAGATGAGATAAGACCCGTCAAATACTCTGAAGAGCAACCATGCAGAGGAGGAATTAGACTTTATTCCGGGTAGCTTCAGAACCAATAGATGAAAAACTAACGGGAGCTTCACTGAAGCTTAGTTAAGGAGAAAAAGGTTTTCCATGATGCAGGTGTGCTAAGGAGCTTGATAAGGCTTCTCATCTATGGAGATCAAACCCAGATGGTAGGTGACCATCTATAGAAACACACACCGAGATACCAGAGGACCGTCAATGGAAGCACACCCCAAATTCCAGATGTCAAACTATGGAAACACACCCCCAGATGCTGAATAATCATCTATGGAAACACACCCCCAGATGCTGTATGGCCATCCATGTAGGAATATACCCTGATATCAGATGACCTTCTTTTGTGGGTTCATTTGTGTCCCCCGAAAAGATATGGTGAATTCCTAACCCCCATACCTGTGAATGTGATCTTGTTTGGGGAAATAAGGTCTTTCTTTGAATATATTATCAGTTAAGTTATACCTCAGTAGGGTAGATCCTAGTCCTAATCCCTTCTGAGTGCTGTCTTATTAAAGGGGAGAACAGATATGGACAGAGAGTCACACAGGGAGAAGACATGTGAAGATACGTCCACAAGCAGCAAATGAATACCCAGGATTGTAGGCAGATACCAGAAGCTACGAGAGAGGCATGAACAGTTCTTCTCTCAGAACCTCAGAAGGAATCAACATGGCCGATACCCTGATTTAGACTTTTAGCCTCCAGAACCATGAGACATTTATGTTCTTTAAAGCCACCCACTTTGTGGCATTTCGTTATGTCAGAACTAGGAAACAAAGATACCATCTAAAGGGGCACATATCCTCATACTGGATGCCCATCCTGTCCTAAGAAATGACTATGAACACCCACAGGCACCTTGGAAGAAAACCCTGGAAATCTGCTTCCAAAATGATGGCAACTGGCTATGGTTTTTGTTGTTCTTGTTTTTATGGCAATTCTATGTTTAACTTTTTGAGAAGCCCCAAACTGTTTTCTGTATTAGCTGTACCATCTTACATTCTCACCAACAAACACCTTAGCTTCTTGAAAACATTGTTTATGCTTGCTGTCTCCATTTCCTCACTTTCCATTCACCACTTTTTGAAATTGATCCCCTTTTTGTCAGAGAAGCACTAATTCAGGCCTCTGATGTGCTTCAGTTAAATAAGGTAAGAAACTCTACCTTGGATGCCTTAAATTTTTGTAGGTCAGAGGTCACAGTTGGTAATAAACCTGCCCCTAGAGAAACATAGGAGTCCCTGGGTGATACAGTTAATGGGCTCAGCTGCTAACCACAAGGCTGGGTTTTGAGGCCACCTAGAGTTGCCTCTAAAAAACCTAGGTGGCCTCAAATCCAAACCCTGGTGGTGTAGTGGTTAAGTGCTACGACTGCTAACCAAGAGGTCAGCAGTTCAAATCCGCCAGTGCTCCTTGGAAACTCTACGGCGCAGTTCTACTCTGTCCTATAGGGTCTCTATGAGTCGGAATCGACTTGACGGCAGTGGTTTTAACCCTGGTGGTATAGTGGTTAAGTGCCATGGCTGCCAGCCAAAGGGTCGGCAGTTCAAATCCACCAGGAGCTCCTTGGAAACTCTATGGGGCAGTTCTACTCTATCCTATAGGGTTGCTATGAGTCGGAATCGACTCGACAGCACTAGGTAGAGTTGCCTCACGAGAAAGGACAGGGAATCTACTAAAAAATCAGACATTGAAAACTCCATGGAGCACAGTTCTACCCTGACATACATGGGGTTGCCATGAGTTGGAGTCAACTCAAAGGCAACTGATAGAGAAAACACAGAGGAATGGTCGGGTTGGGTCACAGAATTTTCACAACCATTACCAGCCAGCTCTGTCTCAATTCCCAGATCTTCCTGCAAGTGTGATGTACTATCTCCTGCCAGTCTTTCCTACTAATAACAGCACTGCATAATAAATCTATCTTACAGTTTCCATAGCAGTAAAATTTGCACTCAACAAAATTATATCATTTCCAACTATTAATGGAGTGTTTTCGCTTCCTCATAGAAATACAATTTCCTCCTAACAAACAAACAAAAAGCGACTATGAAATTGGTTTTTCATCCTTACGGATATTCCTCAGAGCTGTGAGATGTATCCTAAAATACTAAACCACAAAGCCAGTAGCCTGTCTTTAGGAACGACAGTGTTTCATGAATATGAAGACAGCCTTGGAATCAACTGCTCAGGCGACAATTAGCTTCCAAAGAGTTGCACAGTAATGCTCAGCTGCTCCTTTCAGCGTTCTGCTTTCTGGCTTCACAGATGCAGGGGATACTCATTATGCTGCCCTACAAAATCATCACAATTACGAAAGAGAGGGGAGGACATGAAAGTGGAAGGAAAAACCCAAGATTAAGGAAAAGGGGAGAAAGGAGGGATGATGAAGTAGGGAGAACAAGGGAGACAGTGACAAATTAATACAAATGCAAAAGATTTTCAGAAAACCACAGACAGCAAACATTCAAAATAAATTTAAACTCTGGCCTTTGAGGTTTATTCACTTGCTTAAACTTTCAGCTACAGTTTAAAGACCCTTCAAAAGCTATCCTGAAAAAGGTCTTGTTGTTGTTGTTGGGTCCCATTGAGTTGGTTTCAATGCATGGCAGCCCTATGTTCAACAGAACAAAACACTTGCCGCCATACTCACAATCATTGCTCTGTTTGAGCCCATCGTTGGAGCCACTATGTCAATCCATCTCATTGAGGGTCTTCCTCTTTTTCGCTCACTGTCTACTTTACTGAGCACAATGTCCTTCTTCAAGGTCTGGTCCCTCCTGATAACATGTCCAAAGTATGTGAGACATAGTCTCACCATCCTCGCTTCCAGGAGCACTGGCTGTGCATGTTCCAAGACAGATTTGTTTGTTCTTTTCACAATCCATGGTATATTCAGTATTCTTCGCCAACACCATAATTCCAAGGCATCGATTCTTCTTTGGTCTTCCTTATTCATTGTCCAGCTTTTGTAGGCATATGAGGTGATTGAAAACACCATGGCTTGGGTCAGGTGCACCTTAGTCCTCAAAGTGACATTTTTAAAGAGATCTTTTGCAGCAGAATTGCCCAATGCAATGCGCCTTTTGATTTCTCGACTGCTGCTTCCATAAGTGTTGATTGTGGATTCAAGTAAAATAAAAACCTTGACAACCTCAATATTTTCTCCGTTTATTATGATGTTGCTTATTGGTCCAGTTGTGAGGATTTTTGTTTTCTTTATGTTGAGGTGTAACCCATACTGAAGGCTGTGGTCTTTGATCTTCATCAGTAAGTGCTTCAAGTCCTCTTCGCTTTCAACAAGCAAGGTTGTGTCACCTGCATATCCCAGGTTGTTAATGAGTCTTCCTCCAATCCTGACGCTATGTTCTTCTTCACATAGTCCAGCTTCTTGAATTATTTGCTCAGCATACAGATTGAATAAGTATGGTCAAAGGATACAACCCAACACACACTTTTCCTGATTTTAAACCACTCAGCATTTCCTTGTTCTGTCCAAACGAATGCCTCTTGGTCTATGTACAGGTTCCTCATGAGCACAATTAAGTGTTCTGGAATTCTCGTTCTTCACAAGGTTATTCATAACTTGTTATGATCCACACAGTCAAATATCTTTGCACAGTCAATAAAACACAAGTAAACACTCTTCTGGTATTCTGTGCTTTCAGCCATGATCCATCTGACATCAGCAACAATATCCCTGATTCCATGTCCTCCTCTCAAACCGGCTTGAATTTCTGGCAGTTTTCTGTTGATGTATCACTGCAGTCGCTTTTGAATGATCTTCAGAAAATTTTACTTGCATGTGATGTTAATGATATTATTCAATAATTTCCACATTCTGCTGGATCACCTTTCTTTGGAACGGGTACAACTATGGATCTCTTCCAGTAAGTTGGCCAGGTAGCTGTCTTCCAAATTTCTTGGCATGGACGAGTGAGCACTTCCAGTGCTGCATCCATTTGTTGAAACATCTCAATTGGTATTCCATCAATTCCTAGAGTCTTGTTTTTCGCCAAAGCCTTCAGTGCAGCTTGGACTTCTTCCTTCAGTACCATCGATTCTGGATCATATGCTACCTCCTGAAATGGTTGAATGTCGTCAACCCTTTTTGGTACAGTGACTCTGTGTATTCCTTCCATCTTCTTTTGATGCTTCCTGCATCATTCAACATTTTGCCAATTGTCTTAGTTATCTAGTGCTGCTACACAAAAATACCACAAGCGGATGGATTTGACAAAGAGAAAATTATTATCTCATAGTATAGGATGCTAGAAGTCTAAATTTGGTTTGCCAGCTCCAGGGGAAGTCTTTCTTTCTCTGCTGGCTCTTGGGGAAGGTCCTTGTCATCAATCTTCCCTTGGTCTAGGAGCTTCTCAGCACAGGGACCCTGGGTCCAAAGGACGCACTCTGCTCCCAGCTCTGCTTTCTTGATGGTAGGATGTTCCTCTGTTTCTCTGCTCCCTTCTCTCTTTTTTATCTCAAAAGAGATTGATGCAAGATACAATCTAATCTTGTAGATTGAGTCCTGTCTTATTAACATAACTGCCTCTAATCCTGCCATGTTAACGTCATAGTGGAAGAATTTACAACACATAGGAAAATCACATCAGATGACAAAATAGGGGACAATCACACAATACTGGAAATCATGGCCTAGCCAAATTGATACACATTGTGGAGAGACAAATTTCAATCCACAACACCCATAAAAACCAAAAACCCACTGCTGTTGAGTTTATTTAGATTCACAGTGACCCTATAGGACAGAGTAGAACTGCCCCATAGAGTTTCCAAGGCTATGATCTTTAAAGAAGCAGGTTGCCACATCTTTCTCTGGCACAGAGGCTGGCAGGTTCGAACCGCTGACCTTTTGGTTAGCAGCCAAGTGCTTCAACCACTGTGCCACCATGGTTCCTTATATTGCCCATAGAATCGTTCAGTATTGCAACTCAAGGCTTGAGATTTTTCTTCAGTTCTTTCAGCTTGAGAAATGCCGAGTGTGTACTTCACTTTTGGTTTTCTAACTCTGGGTCTTTGCACATGTCATTATAATACTTTGCCTTCTCAAACTGTCCTTTGAAATCTTCTCTTCAGCTGTTTTACTTGATCATTTCTTCCTTTTTGCTTTAGCTACTCTATGTTCAAGAGCAAGTTTCAGAGTCTCTTCTAACATCCATTTTTGTTTTTTTATCTTTCCCGTCTTTTTAATGAAATTTCGTTTTCTTTATTTTCTCAAGTTCCTTTTTTTATTGTACTTCAAATGAAAGTTCACAGGGTAGTTTCTCATTAAACAATTAATACACATATTGTTTTGTGACATCGGTTTCCAACCTCACAACATGTCAACACTCTTTTCTTCTTGTCCCTGGGTTCCTGGTTACCAGCTTTCCTTTCCCTTCCTGCCTTCTCGACCTTGCACCTGGGGCTGGTGTGCCCATTTAGTCTCCTTTTGTTTTATGGGCCTGTCTACTGTTTGGCTGAAGGGTCGATCTCAGGAGTGACTTCATTACTGAGCTATAACGGTGTCTGGGGGCCGTACTCTTGGGGTTTCTGCAGTTTCCGTCAGAGAGTAAGTCTGGTCTTTTTTTGTGTGAGCTAGAATTTTGTTCTACATTTTTCTCCAGCTCTGTCCAGGGCCCTTTATCATGATCCCTGTCAGAGCAGTAGGTGGTGGTAGCCCAGCACCATCTAGTTGTGCTGGACTCAGTCTGGTGGAGGCTGTGGTAGTTGTGGTCCATTAATCCTTTGGACTAATCTTTCCCCTGTGTCTTTGGTTTTCTTCATTCTCCCTTGCGCTAGATGGGGTGGGACCAGTGGAGTATCTTAGATGGCCACTCACAAGCTTTTAAGACCTCAGACATTACTCACCAAAGTAGGATGTAGAACATTTTCTTTATAAACTATGTTATGTCAATTGAGCTAGGTCTCCCCCAAGACCATGGTCCCCAGCCCTCAGCCCAGTAATTCAGTCCCTCAGGGAGTTTGGATATGTCTACGAAGCTTTCACGACCTCTCCTTGGTCAAGTCGTGCTGACTTCCCCAGTATTGTGTACTGTCTTACCCTTCACCAAAGTTACCACTTATCTATTGTCTAGTTAGTGTTTTTCCCTCCCCACACCTCCCCTCTCTAGTAACTTTTGCTTTCTTCTTGTATGATGTCCTTCTACAACTGGTCTGGCCTTCAGTCATTAGTGTTCAATGTGTCAAATCTATTATTGATATGGTCTCTAAATTCAGGTGGGATATACTCAAGGACCTCTTTAAAGTGTTGAAAAGCAAAGATGTCACCTTGAAGACTAAGGTGCGCCTGACCCAAGCCATGGTATTTTCAATCACATCATATGCATATGAAAACTGGACAATGAATAAGGAAGACCGAAGAAGAATTGACATCTTTGAATTGTGGTGTTGGCGAAGAATATTGAATATGCCATGGACTGCCAAAAGAACGAACAAGTCTGTCTTAGAAGAAGTACAACCAGAATGCTCCTTAGAAGCAAGGATGGAGAGACTGAGTCTTACATACTTTGGACATGTTGTCAGGAGGGATCAGTCCCTGGAGAAGGACATCATGCTTGGCAGAGTACAGGGTCAGTGGAAAAGAGGAAGACCCTCAATGAAGTGGGTTGACACAGTGGCTGAACCAATGAGATCAAGCATAACAACGACTGTAAGGATGGCTGAGGACTGGGCAGTGTTTCGTTCTGTTGTGCATAGGGTCGCTATGAGTCAGGACTGACTCAATGGCACCTAACAACACCAACATACTCAAGGTCATACTTTGGCTCTTGCAGACTTGTTTTAATTTTCTTTAACTTCAACTTGAACTTGCTTATGAGTAATTCATGGTCTGTTCTGTAATCGGTCCCTCACCTTGTTCTGACTGATGATATTGAGCTTCCCCATTGTCTCCTTCCACACATGTAGTCAGTTTGATTTCTTGCGTATTCCATCCAGTGAAGTCCACGTGTAGAGTCATCATTTATGTTGTTGAAAAAGCATATGTGCACTGAACAAGTTGTTGGTCTTGCAAAATTCTATCATGTGATCTCCAGTGTCGTGTCTATCACTAAGGTCATAGTTTCCAACTACTGATCCTTCTTTTCTTCTTTATTCCCAACTTTCATGTTCCATTCACCAGTAATTATCAATGCATCTTGGTTACATTTTTGATCAATTTCAGACTGTAGAAGTTGGTAAAAATCGTCAGTTTCTTCATCTTTGGCCTTAGATGTTGATGTGTAAATTTGAGTAATAATCATATTAACTGGTCTTCCTTGTAGGCATATGGATATTATCCTGTCACTGAAAGCATCGTACTTCAGGATAGATCTTGAAATGTTCTTTTTGACAATGAATGGAATGTCATTCCTCTTCAATTTGGCACTCCCAGCATAGTAGACCATATGATTGTCTGATTCAAAATGGCCAATAGCAGTCCATTTTAGTTCACTAATGCCTAGAATATCTATCTTTATGCATTCCATTTCATTTCTGACAACCTCCAATTATCCTAGATTCATACTTTGCACATTCCACATTCTGATTATTAATGAATATTTGCAGCTGTTTTTTCTCATTTTGAGTTGTGCCACATCAGCAAATGAAGGTCCTGAAAGCTTTACTCCATCCATATCATTAAGGCCCAACTACTTTGAGGAGGCAGCTCTTCCTCAGTCATATTTTGGGTACCTTTCAACCTGAGGGGCTCATTTTCTGGCACTATATCAGCCACAGTGCTTTTAGACAATGAAAAAGGAAGACTGAAGAAGAATTAATGGATTTGAATTGTGGTGTTGGCAAAGAATTTTGAATATGCCGTGAACTTCCAGAAGAATAAACAAATCTGTCTTGGAAGAAGTACAGCCAGAATGCTCCTTAGAAGTGAAGATGGTGAGACTTCGTCTCATGTACTTTGGACATGTTATCAGGAGGAACCAATCCCTGGAGAAGGACATCATGCTTGGTAAAGCAGAGGGTCAGTGAAAAAGAGGAAGACCCTCAATGAGATGGACTGACACAGTGGCTGCAACAATGGGCTCAAACATACCTACTATTGTGAGGATGGCACAGGACCGAGCAATGCTTCATTCTATTATACATAGGGTTGCTCTGAGATGGAATCAACTCAACAGCATCTAACAACAACAGCATATATAGGTATGTGCTCATTTGATGTTGAATTAATCATAGCTATTATTGTTCTTGTTAAGAATAATTTGTTGAGTCTAGAAAGAAATAAGCACTTATATTTTCTAAGATCCTACCAGAGATGGAAATTACATGTTTGGTAAAGTAGAGGGTCATCAAAAAGGAGGAAAACTCTCAATGAGATGGAGTGACACAAGAGCCACACAATGGACTCAGCCTACCAGTGATCATAAGGATGGCACGGGACCTGGCAAGATTTTGTTGTTATACATAATGTGACCATGAGTCAGAGAAAATTTGATGGCAACTAACAACAACAACTCTCTAGGTATTTAAGTCCCACTAAATCTTTGACCTAGAGCAGGGACTGCAAAAGGCCCGATAGCAAATATTTTAGGCTTTGTCGGCTATCTGGTCTCTGTTGCTACTACTCAACTCTGCCCGGTAGTACAAAAGTAGCCATAGATGATATGTAAATGAACGGGCATGTCTGTTTTCCAGTGAAACTTTATTTACAAGAACAGGCAGCAGCTAGATTTGGCTCACAGGCAGTAGCTTGCAGGCCTCTGAGCTAGTGAGTATTCACAAATTACAAATGAAGAAACTATTGCTCAGAGTCCTTAAACAACTTGCCCTGGGTTGCATGGCTCTGAAGCAGCAGGCCTGGGATTTGAGCCTAAGACCATCTGTCCCAGAGCTCATGTTCTTTCCTCTACACTGAGTTGTGTTAATTGGCAACATAACTTTTGTAGTCATTTGAAAGCAGGATTTATGGTTCAGAGGCGAGGGTCTGCTCAAATAAATACACAGGTGCTTCATAACATGAATGGTGCCCAAATAACTCAAGCAGACAATATCAAGATCCCAGGGCCCACAGTCAATGTAAAATTTATAGTCTTAAAAGGGGTTGCTGGCATTATTTCTGTGAGAAGTTGATCTCGCCAAAATAAAGTGGAGAATTACTACACGAATGTCAAAAATTCCTAAACTTCCTGGAAGACACTACTAGACATATTGTTATTTGGGCATCAATATCTCAGAAATTTGCCCCAAATATCCAATGTATTGCCATAGAGGAAAAAACTGAATGACTGCTTCTCTACAGAATAAGAAATGGACATAAGAAAATATCCATTCTTCCAACCTATTTATCGTAAACAGTAATTTCCTTTAAAAAGGGTCCACAGACATTACAATATATTTAGAGCAATAGTTTTCAATTGGGTGGAAAAGGGAAGGAATAGAGAAAGAATGAGTAATGGAATCAACTGGAGATCTTTACCACAAATATACAGCCTTGCCTTCACTCCTACCACCCCAAGATTTAAGACATCCTAGGTGGCGATCAGGGTATGACTTAGCATCTGTACTTTCAAAGCAAAATAAGGGGAAACAACTACTTCAAGTGATTCTAATTGTCCCTCACCACCACTCCACCTTCAGAACCATTGGCTAGAGCAGGATTTCTCAGACTTGGTGCTACTGACATCACAGCAAAAAACCAAACTGAACTCATTGCCGTCAAGTTGATTCTGACTCGTAGCAACCCTACAGGACAGAGTAGAACTGCCCCACAGAGTTCCCAAGGAGAGGCTGGTGGATTTGAACTGCTGACCTTTCGGTTAGCAGATGAATAATTCTTTGTTGTGGGGGCTATCTGTGCATCGTAGGGGTGTTTAACAACATCTTTGACTTCAACCCACTAGATGTCAGTAGCACCTCACCCCCACTCATGACCAAAAAAATGTCTTCAGGCATTGCCAACTGTTCCCTGGGGAGCAAAATCATCCCAGTTGAGAACCACTGGGTTAGACCACAACCCACCTCATACTGGCTTTGTTCTAACATTTAGTCCAACAAAAAATGAAGAAAACATGTTCATGTAAGACCTAATTATAGCAGTCTTCCCCTGCTTTATTTGACCATGAGCCCATTCATTGCCCTACCTTTTTATGAAAGTATAGTCATTATTTTACAACTTTGAACTCATTGCAAATCTGAAGCATGCACTAACATGCTGTCTTGACATTTTTGATAGTCCCGAATACTATTTGTCATTCTCTTTAACAGGTTTTGTGTCAACAGTAATACTCTGTAGATCAACATTTTTTCTCTTTCTTTTTCATTCTGATTTTTACACATTTTAAATGACTTTAGAATTTGCAATAACAATCTTTCAAAACTGATATCACCTCTAGCCTTCCCTAATTAAAATTTAATTATCTGAAATATATAATAAAAAGCAACTCGTTTTCAGATGTCACTGTAGTGTCAATTAAAATATTACCTAGGTCTAGATAATAACAATGTTGGTAGGGATGTGGGGAAATTGGAACACTCATACATTGCTGGTGCAACCACTTTGAAAAACAATTTGGCAGTTTCTTAAAAACTTAAATATACTTCACCATATGACCCAGCGATTCTACTCCTAGGTAGAATTCTCCCAAGAGAATTAAAAACAAGTATTCAAACAAACAAAATGAAATTAAATAAGAATAGATATAAATGTTCAATAAATCAATTTCACAAAAACAGAATGAGGAGACTCGGCTTGACAAGCACTCATTTAAAAGAAGCCTCTGGGTTTTACACACCAACAATGTCTTTATGAATTAGATATATGATGTAACTTCTAAAAAGAATGTTATGGTCATGGGCAGGAGTAACAGAAATACAGAACTCAGGTATTTTTTGGAGTTCCATACCCAGGTCTGAATGCCGTATGTTAACAGGGATATGGACAGATTCGTTACTCAACCATCTTCAATAAATACGTGAGCCATCAGTATCAGGCACCATGCTGGGTACTGAGAATATAGGAAAACACAAGAAAACAAGGTCTTTGCCCTTGTGAAGCTTATGAGCCATCAGGTCTCCAGTTAATCATTATCAGCATGGCGAGTCTTAAGAGGGAGAGGGCAGAGATCATGAGAGCAGGTAAGGGTGGACCTAATCTAGGTGTCCATCCAAAGATGGTAACATGGATGGTGAGGGATCTGGAAACAATAAGGCACAGTTGGGAGATCTGGGTATAGATAATCCTGACAAGAGAGAATTGAGGGGGTGTGGTTGAAATGTCATGTGGAAGGAGAATCAGCCTTATATTTGCTGTTCCAGAGGAAAGAACTAGGGCCAATGGGGAGAAGTTGCAAGGAGGCAGACTTTCGGTTTGGATGTCTGGGAAAACTGTCTAACAAAGAGAGCCATCTGACAACAGAGGAGGTGGTTTAATAAAGCAGTGAGCTCAACAACATGAAAAGCATTCAATCTAATGACCCTTTTTGTTAAATTAGGTCAGGGGCTGGACAGCTTTTTCTGTAAAGGGCCAGAGAGTAAACATTTTTGGCTTCACGGGCCAGACAGTCTCTGTTGCAATTACTCCACCCTGCTGTTATATCGGAAAAGCAGCCACAGACAATACCTAAATAAATGAGCATGGCTGTGTGCCAAGAAAACTTTATTTATGGACTCTGAAATTTGAATTTCATAGAATTTTTACATGTCATGAAGTATTTTTTCTCTTTGGATTTTTTTCCAACCATCTTAGCTTGCAGACTATACAAAAACAGGTGGTGGCCTGGATTTGGCCCGTTGGCCATAGTTTGGTGATCCTGGACTTGAGGATGTTAGAGTTTGACTCTGACTCTGTAGCCCTGACTTTGAGCAAAACTTGAGAGATGTGACCTTTCCTTTTAAATTCAACTCCCCATTGCTGATAATTATACTTATGTTGTTGTTGTTACTGTTAGTTGCCATTGAATCAATCTGACTCATGGTGACCTCATGTGTGCAGAGTAGAACTGTGCTCCATAGGATTTTCAGTGGCTGTGACCTTTCAGAAGCAGAATGCCAGGACTGTCTTCCGAGGATCCTCTGGGTTGGTTCAAACTGCCAACCTTTTAGCTAGTCATCAGGTGCATAACCATTTATGCCACATAAAAAAAAAAAACCCAGTGCCATCAAGTAGATTCCAACTCATAGCAACCCTATAGGACAGAGTAGAACTGCCCCATAGAGTTTCCAAGGAGCGCCTGGCGGATTTGAACTGCCAACCCTTTGGTTAGCAGCCACAGCACTTGACTACTATGCCACCAGGGTTTCCTTATGCCACATAGTGCCTCCAAATTATAACTATAGGTAAAATTTATTGAGAGCGAAGCACAGAAAATATTTCTGTGACAAAGTGATGAACTGGGATTTGAACCCAGGCAGTCTGACTCCAGACCATTGTTCTCTGTGTTATCTCAGTTAATCTACACAATGAACTTAGAAGGTAGGCACTTTGGTCATGTTTGGATTATAAGTAAGGAAGCTGAGGCACAGAGTTGTTAAGTACTTTACCCAAACTCACACAGAGAGTAAGTGCTGGGATCAGAGTTCAAACTGAGCAGGTGCCCATACACTTAACCACACTCCACTGCCTGCCATGAAGTTTTTTTTTTAACGGATGTGTCCAGTTGAGCTAGACACAGTGGCAGTTGAGGTAGAGATTGGCGGCTCATTGACTGGGAAGTCTGGAAAATGGTGTAGGAGACTACATTGAGTCTCTGGAACTAGCTATACTGCGTGAGCATGGCAGGGCAGGAAGACAGAATAAAAAGCGGATCTAGAAATGCGAGAAGAATCAACTGTGCCTGTTCCAGTGTTTGGCCTAGGGGAGAGTCCTGCTTCAATTTCTGTTCTGCAAAATCAAAGATAATATTTCTATCCACCAGTCTCATCCAAGCGTGTTGAGTAAATGAATTAATTACAGTAAACTGCTTGAGGTTTTAAATGGGAACTAAGAATCCAGAACAAGTACATCAGGGCAGATGATTTGTATTTATTGTTGCATTTATTAGATTGTCACCTTCCTGGTCTTTGGGAAGCTTTGTGAATAAACAACAGAAAATTAATTATTCTCAGAACTATTCAGATCACCCTGAGAAAACCAATCCTAAATGCAAGAAGATGATGCCCATTCTGTGACTAAGATTAGGAAAGCCAAAGAATAACAGTCTTTGAAATCCCTTTTCCATACCTGTCAACCTGGAACCCTATCACAAGAATGACAGGACACATTTCAGCTTCTTGGCTGACTTTTTTTCTAAGTAGTTACAGCACAGACTCCCTGTCTTTAGAAGTGCTTTTTGCATGAAGGTAATCTTGTGTTTCCTAGAAGGTACCATGGTGTAGAAAGAAGGGACTAGGACATGAGGCAGGAAAGTGGATCAGGCTGTGGCCCCAGCCCAGAATTTAAGCAAGACACTGATTTTTTTGTCACCTCCTCCAGGAAGCCTTCCCTGACCTCCAGGCTGAGTAAGAGGTCTGTCCTCTGTGCCTCCAGAATACCAAGCAGGCTTCTATCATACTACATTACATATGCCCTTTTGATATTGTTGATTTGCTCATTTGGTAGACCGGATATACCTCGAGGGTAAGGTTTATTCGTCTTGGTTTTGTCTGCACCTACTACAACACTGGGCATACTCTGGGCTCTCAAAAACATTAGCTTAACTATCTTTGGTTTGCTCATTGGTGAAATGAGAGAACTGGAAGGTACAATTATTAATGTCCCATCTGGTCTTGAGATTGGAATAAGGGAAACTCTTCTAACTCCCAAGCAGATGCTCTTACAACTAGTTATTCACTGTCTTGGGGTAAAACGAGGGGACAGAGCTCTCAAAGGAGAGAGAAATGGATGTGACTAGATCCCACTCTTCCTATAGAATGGACATTCTTCCAGGGGGAACCATTTTCAAACATAAGGTAGCTCTTATCACTCCTCTGCTCAGAACCCTCCAAATGATTTCCCATCTTGCCCAGAGTGAAAGCCACAATCCTTCCCCTGACCTACAGGTACTGCACCATCTGGCCTTCTCCCCACACACCTCTCTGACCTCTATCCGTGGCTCACTCCATTCCAGCTATCCTGGCCTCCCTACCATTCCTATTTACCATGTGCCTTCCAGTCTCAGAGGAGCCCTGGGGGCACAGTGGTTAAGTGCTTGGCTGCTAACCAAGAGGCTGGCTGTTTGAACCCATCAGCTGCTCCGCAGAAGAAAGATGTGGCAGTCTGCTTCTGTAAAGATTTACAGCCTTGGAAACACTATGGGGCAGTTCTACTCTGTCCTTTGGGGTCGCTATGAGTCAGAATCCACTCCACAGCAGTGGGTTTGGTTTTTGGTTTTCCAGCTTCAGGGTCCACACCCTTGTTGTGACCTCCTCCTGGAAGTATTTTCCCTAGATATCCTGACGGCCTGTTCTCTGGCTGCCTTCAAATCAACTAAAAGTCACCTTCAGAGGCAGACTGATTTTACTATTTTAAAGACACTTTCTCCCATTCAGCACTCCCCACCCCCTTTGCTGGCTTATTTTTCTCTGTAGTGCTTATTACCTTTCAAAATACTGTAGAAGGTACTTTTACTTTACAGGCTTCTTGAGTCGGGGTTTTTGTCTGTTTTGGGTGCTGCTGTGTCTGCAGCACCTAGAATAATGCCAGACATGTATCATGTGGCTCCGTGGATGTTTGCTGGGTGAATGGACACAATTAAGGCAGTATCACATGGATGGGAGTGAGGCTTGGCTCATAATGAGCCTCCAGCCCCACTGCTTTCCTAGTTGGCCTTTGGGCTGCTGTTCTAATCAGGTTCATGGCCTCCTCCAGAGTCCACATTTGCTCTGCTCTTCCGGCTCCCTTTTTCTTTTCAACCTCTGTCCACCAGTTACTCTCTTTCAGGACAGTGGGGGCTCTATCCCAAGGCAAATTAAGCAGGAGGTATAGCAATAGAAAGGAAAAATATCTTCATGCACTAATGGATAGCAAATGCTATTACCAACAGGGAAGGCATGGGGTTGACCATTGACCTCATTTCCTGATATGGAAAGAGGAGGCGAACATCAACTTTTCAATTCAGGCTCTCACAAAAACGATTTTTGAGCTAATGATGGTTAGAGAAGCAACTTTATAAATAAAAATTGAATACGTAAGTCCAACATTGTCTCCTAATATAGCTGGTGTTCACTGAGGATATCCAAACCTTGAGCCTTATGATCAATGATACAATTCATTGTAATAATAAGAAAGAAGCATCATAGAGGGATGGGAAGATCCAGGCTTTGGATACAGACACTTGTATTTCTCCATATGAAGAAGCAAAATCAAAATACCCACCCTATGAACTTACTTTATGATGAAATAGGACATTGTGAGAGTGGGATATTGTGTGTACAGTTATCTGGTCCATAATGGGTACACAAAAGAGGTCAGTTGCTGCTACCACCACCATTATTATTATTGTTATTACCATTATTATTTGGAAGGGCTGATCTTTCTAGGAAGCAGTAAAGACAGAAGAATACCATCATGCTGAGAGAAACAGAGAAGAGGGCCATTCTATAGGTTGGAAGATGAATCTGATTAAACTATTCCAGGGTTTCTCAACCCCTGCATGATTGACATTTGGGGCCACAAAATTCTTTCCAGTGGGAGGCTGTCCTGCACATGGTCGGCTATTGAACATCACCCCTGGCCCCTACACACCAGACACAGTAATAACCTTCCAGTTGTGATAAACAAAAATGCCACCTGGGAGGCACAAGCACTCTCAGTTGAGAACCGCTGAGGTCTAACTAAGATACAGGAAATAGAAGGCAATAAAAAATAGACCTCGCTTAAACACGTGGCATACATAAAGGGCAGTGTATCATTGTTGTTTAGATCAAGAGTTGACAAACTATCATCCATGGGCCAAATCTAACACATGGCTTGTTTGTGTAAGTAAAGTTTTATTGATAGCTATGATCATTTGTTTCCATATTGTCTACGGCTGCTTTCACGCTACAATGGCAGAGTTGATAGTTGAGACAGAGATCACATGGCTCGCAAAGATAAAAATATTTACTGTGTGGCCCTTCAAGGAGAAAATCTGCAGATCTTTGGTTTATAGCATAAAATCTGAAGCCAGGATGCCTGTTTTTAAACCCTGGTTCTGCTGCTTATCACTGATAAAATTTGCGGCAGGGTCCTTGAACTTCCCGATGCCTCAGTTTACTCATCTTTTAATGGGACTAATAATAAAGGTGCCAGAGTCATGGGGTTGGTGTGCGGATTAAATGAATGGGGACACATGACATACTCAGAATAGTCTCTAGCATATTGTAGGCAGTCAATAAGTGTTTGCCATTATAATACTCTTCGAGAGGAAGAAAAGGAAATACGATGATCTTAGCTTTTAAGGGACTTATTTATATATCTGTAGAATCTGCCCAGAGAGTAAAATGAGTCCAATAAACTCATTACCTCTTTCCTTCAACCTTCTCTCACTAATATTTGATGTGCTGATTTCAAATAAAGAAGGGCTGGGGAATAAAATGCCTTTGAAAATACGAGTTTACAGTTATCCAATGGAAAAGGCAAGAGAAAAAACACAAAATTGTGATGAACCTCACATGGGCTTTATGTACTTCCTGGCCATTTTAGATGATTCAGGCAGCACTTTCTTTGTTCGTTGTCTCCTTCCTTGTCTTATTTTTAAACTCTTATAATGAAAGGGCTCCCAGGTAATAACATACATGCATGTGGGCTTGGATGTGTATACATCTACATCACAAACCCCCACCCTAACTAGGCTGGGAGCCTATCCCCTGGCATTTGCTCAGGCTGTTTCTGATCTTCCAATTCCTATCTGTTCTCTGGCTGTCAGCTGAGGGTCTTCTCTTTCCCCGTGGCCCTTGGCATGCCCTCCAGACTACATCTTTGGGTTCCAGTAATACTCGGAGGACATCACTTCTCAACAAGGCACTTTACCCCATGTTCACTTGCCACTGTTACTTAACTGCTATTCATGTGGTTGCCTCGTTTCCCAACCACATCTTAAATAACTTGTGGCAAGGGCTTAACTTATGCTTCTCATGTGTATCTCCTGTTATACTACGCTCGGTGGGGGAGTTCCTAGTAGGCATGTTGTTGTTGTTGTTGTTGTTGTTAGGTGCCGTCCTATGCGACCCTACGCACAACAGAATGAAACGCTGCCCGGTCCTGCGCCATCCTTACAATCGTTGTTATGCTTGAGCTCATTGTTGCAGCTACTGTGTCAATCTACCTCGCTGAGGGCCTTCCCCGTTTCCGCTGACCCTCTACTCTGCCAAGCATGATGTCCTTCTCCAGGGACTGATCCCACCTGACAACATGTCCAAAGTATGTAAGACGCAGTCTCGCCATCCTTGCCTCTAAGGAGCATTCTGGCCGCACTTCCTCCAAGACGGATTTGTTCGTTCTTTTGGCAGTCCATGGTATATTCAATATTCTTCGCCAACACCACAATTCAAAGGCGTCAACTCTTTTTGGTCTTCCTTATTCATTGTCCAGTTTTCGCATGCCTATGATGTGATTGAAAGTACCATGGCTTGGGTCAGGCACACCTTAGTCTTCAGGGTGACATCGTTGCTCTCCAACACTTTGGAGAGGTCCTTTGCAGCAGATTTGCCCAATGCAACGCGTCTTTTGATTTCTTGACTGCTGCTTCCATGGCTGTTGATTGTGGATCCAAGTAAAATGAAATCCATGACAACTTCAATCTTTTCTCCCTTTATCATGATGTTGCTCATTGGTCCACTGGTGAGGATTTTTGTTTTCTTCATGTTGAGGTGTAATCCATACTGGAGGCTGTGGTCTTTGATCTTCATTAGTAAGTACTTCAAGTCCTCTTCACTTTCAGCAAGCAAGGTTGTGTCATCTGCATAAGGCAGGTTGTTAATGAGTCTCCCTCCAATCCTGATGCCCTGTTCTTCTTCATATAGTCCAGCTTCTCGTATTATTTGTTCAGTATACAGATTGAATAGGTATGGTGAAAGAATACAACCCTGATGCACACCTTTCCTGACTTTAAACCAATTAGTATCCCCTTGTTCTGTCCAAACAACTGCCTCTTGATCTATGTAAAGGTTCCTCATGAGCACAATTAAGTGTTCTGGAATTCCCATTCTTTGCAGCGTTATCCAAAGCTTGTTATGATCCACGCAGTCGAATGCCTTTGCATAGTCAATAAAACACAGGTAAACATCCTTCTGGCATTCTCTGCTTTCAGCCAGCATCCATCTGACATCAGCAATGATAGCCCTGGTTCCACATCCTCTTCTGAAACCAGCCTGAATTTCTGGCAGTTGCCTGTTGATATACTGCTGCAGACGTTTTTGAATGACCTTCAGCAAAATTTTTTTCAGCAAAATTTTGCTTGCATGTGATATTAACAATATTGTTCTATAATTTCCACATTCGGTTGGATCACCTTTCTTAGGAATAGGCATAAATACGGACCTCTTCCTGTCAGTTGGCCAGGAAGATGTCTTCCATATTTCTTGGCATAGACAAGTGAGCACCTCCAGCGCTGCATCTGTTTGTTGAAACAACTCAATTGATATTCCATCCATTCCTGGAGCCTTGTTTTTCACCAATGCCTTCAGAGCAGCTTGGACTTCTTCCTTCAGTACCATCGGTTCCTGATCATATGCCACCTCTTGAAATGGTTGAATATCGACTAATTCTTTTTGGTGTAATGACTCTGTGTGTTCCTTCCGTCTTCTTTTGATGCTTCCTGCATCATTTAATATTTTCCCCATGGAATCCTTCACTATTGCAACTCGGGGCTTGAATTTTTTCTTCAGTTCTTTCAGCTTGAGAAACGCCGAGCGTGTTCTTTCCTTTTGGTTTTCCATCTCCAGCTCTTTGCACATGTCATTATAATACTTTACTTTGTCTTCTCGAGAGGCCCTTTGAAATCTTCTGTTCAGTTCTTTTACTTCATCAATTCTTCCTTTTGCTTTAGCTGCTCAACGCTCAAGAGCAACTTTCAAAGTCTCCTCTGACATCCATCTTGGTCTTTTCTTTCTTTCCTGTCTTTTCAGTGACCTCTTGTTTTCTTCATGGATGATGTCCTTGGTGTCATTCCACAACTCGTCTGGTCTTCGGTCACTAGTGTTCGATGTGTCAAATCTATTCTTGAGATGGTCTCTGAATTCAGGTGGGATATACTCAAGGTCATATTTTGGGTCTCGTGGACTTGCTCTGATTTTCTTCACTTTCAGCTTGAACTTGCATATGAGCAATTGATGGTCTGTTCCACAGTCGGCCCCTGGCCTTTTTCTGACTGATGATATTGAGCTTTTCCACCATCTCTTTCCACAGATGTAGTCAGTTTGATTTCTGTGTGTTCCATCTGGCAAGGTCCACGTGTATAGTTGCCGTTTATGTTGGTGAAAGAAGGTATTTGCAATGAAGAAGTCGTTGGTCTTGCAAAATTCTATCATTCAATCTCCAGCATTGTTTCTATCACCAAGGCCATATTTTCCAACTACTGATCCTTCTTCTTTGTTTCCAACTTTTGCATTCCAATCACCAGTAATATCAATGCATGTTGATTGCATGTTCGATCAGTTTCAGACTGTAGCAGCTGATAAAAATCTTCTGTTTCTTCATCTTTGTCCCTAGTGGTTGCTGCATAAATTTGAATAACAGTCATATTAACTGGTCTTCCGTGTAGGCGTATGGATATTATCCTACCACTGACAGCGTTGTACTTCAGAATAGATTTTGAAACGTTCTTTTTGATGATGAATGCAACACCATTCCTCCTCAAGTTGTCATTCCCAGCATAGTAGACTATATGATTGTCCAATTCAGAATGGCCAAAACCAGTCCATTTCAGCTCACTAATGCCTAAGATATTGATGTTTATGGGTTCCATTTCATTTTTGACAATTTCCAATTTTCCTAGATTCATACTTCGTACATTCCAGGTTCCGATTATTAATGGATGTTTGCAGCTGTTTCTTCTCATTTGGAGTTGTGCCACATCAGCAAATGAAGGTCCCAGAAGCTTTACTCCACCCACATCATTAAGGTCGACTCTACTTTGAGGAGGCAGCTCTTCCCCAGTCATCTTTTGAGTGCCTTCCAACCGGGGGGGCTCATCTTCCAGCACTATATCAGACAATGTTCCGCTGCTATTCATAAGGTTTTCACTGGCTAATGCTTTTCAGAAGTAGACTGCCGGGTCCTTCTTCCTAGTCTGTCTTAGTCTGGAAGCTCAGCTGAAACCTGTCCTCCATGGGTGACCCTGCTGGTATCTGAATACCAGTGGCAAATCTTCCAACATCACAGCAACATACAAGCTCCCACAGTATGACAAACTGACAGACACGTGGGACATACATTCATTAATTAAAAATTATTTTGGTTGACGCAATATATATAATATATATGTATATATATATCCAGAATATATATATATGTGTGTGTGTGTGTCACGTGCATGCACACACATATAATCTCCTACAAATCAACAAAAAAGCAAACAACTCAAAAGATAAATAGATGAAAGACTTGAACAGACACTCCACAAAAGAGTTTATCCAAATGGCCAACAAACATCTGAAAAGATACTCAGCTACATTAGTTATCAGGAAAAAAAAATACCCACCAAAGTGGCTAAAATGAAAAAGATGTAGAGCAACCCCCACAACTAATGGGATCACAAACTGATACGACCATTTTGGAAAACTGTTTGGCAGTATCTACCAAAGCTCAATGCAAGCACATCCTGGAACTCAGCAATTCCACTCCTCAGTTTTTTCCCCACAGAAATGCATACACGTGTTCATTAAGAGAGAGCTACTAGAATATTCATGGAAACACCGCTTATACTAGACGAAAGCTGGAAACCACCACAATATTGATTGACAGGGAAGTAAAGAAACAGGTATATTCTGATAGTGGAATACTACACGGCAATGAAAAGGAACAATCTACAATACTCACATCAATATGGATGAATTTCACAACCACAACATTGAGTGAAAGCAGATAGACAGAAGAGGGTACATAGTGTATGATCCCATTTATATACAGTATAAAACCTGGTAAAACGAACCTATGCTGCTAGAAGACAAGGCCGTGGCTATTTTTGTGGAGGGAAACATGAGGGGTCTTCACAGGGAAGACCACTAATGTTCCAATTTTTGATCTGAGGGTTGATTATACGAGTGCGTTCAATTTGTGAAAATTCGTTGAGCTGTGCAACTAAAATATGTGCCCTTTAATACATGCATAATGTTTTTCAATAAGATTAACATTATTTTGCTTGTGTTAAATAGGAATAAATTAGTGATGAAAACCCTGGTGGCATAGTGGTTAAGTGCTACAGCTGCTAAACAAGGGGTCGGCTGTTCGAATCCGCCAGGTGCTCCTTGGAAACTCTATGGGGCAGTTCTACCCTGTCCTATAGGGTCGCTATGAGTCAGAATCGACTGGACGGCACTAGGTTTGGGTTATTCTCCTTTATTTCCAGGCAATGCTTTCTGTTTTGTACACAGTATGTAGATAACCAAAGGCACCATCCCCTGGAGCTGATAAAGAAAGAAAAGTTCTAACACTGTCACAAGAACCTCTCAACTAGTCCATTCATCCATTCACCAGCACCAGTTCATGACTTCCAGTCTTCTGCTAAACACCCTGGGACGTGTCATTCTTTAAATAGAGCTCAGAGCACTTGAGAATTGGAAAGAACTTCATTTGACAGGCAAGAAAACATACTCTAAAACTCGCGTTGCTGGTCCGAGACCCCACGGCCAATTCACAGATGAGATGGGAGCGTGAGCCCAGGACCCCTGACTCCCAGCTGGATCCCCATCTCCTCTGTTTGCTAGGAATTAACAAAGTGCCACAGGACTTTGCTAAAGTGATGGGATATCACTCTCTTGATTGTCATAGACATAAGTGTTCTTTGTCAATGTGTTGTTGTTATTAGCTGCCATCTGCTTCAGACAATCAGCCAATGAAAACCCAGTCATCTACTATATCCACCCCACCCCACCCTCCCCATTTTTCCAGGCACCGTTGACCATCCTTGGAGCACAGAGAACAGATGTCTGCCTGCAGCAAAGCATCTAGAGTTCTTTGTCAACACACTTTTCTCTGGAAACTTGACAGGAATCTAATGGGAGAGGGCACATTTATTAATTTTCTTTGGAACCAATTGTTTCTTTCAGACTGTATGTATGAGCTAATTTCTGCAGCTGAACAGCAGAATCATAACCTAGTACTTGGTTAGTAATTATATGGTACATTGTGTTGCAGGATTGTTACATGCTTTCGGGAGAAGAAAGAGAAAAAATCTTACAAGTAGCAATTCTTTGCCTTGTCATTTTGAAGGCAAAAAAAAAAGTTTATTTTGAATCTAAGGAAAACATGTTTAAATTAAAGATGTAGATATTTTGTGTTTCTCCTTGAACAAAGCTTTTGTATCTCTTTTCTGCTTAGTGCATGCTGATGCCAGAAAGAGGGAAAACTACAAAAGAGGCCAAGATATTACATAACCCTACCCGGGTAAACAAACCCGTCTACCTGGGAGCCTTTCTGAATCTCCATGCTGACCCTGAGTGATATCAGCAATAAGCGAGGAATTCTAAGAGGGGTGCGCCAACTGAAAACAACTTGTAAATCATATACAGGCTGCTGAGGCCATACAAGGCATAGCAATTGGTCTCTATTTGCCTGGAGCAACAGACGAAGAAGGAGAGTCAGGAATAAGGGGAGGAAATGGAATGTACAGCTACTTGCCTCCATGAACAACTGCCTCCTCTGCCATGAGACCAGAAAAACTGTTTGGTGCCCAGCTACCGTTACTGAATATTTTGATTAAAGATTCCATAAAAGAATTCTGATAAAAAGGGGGAAATGCAGAACAGAATGTCGAATCTCATGGGCTCCAGACTTTCTGGAGCCATGAGGGCCAGATGAACCTCAAACTATGGCCACGAGATAATCTGTAAACCTTAAACAAAGAATATCCCCTGAAGTCTTCTTTATACCAAAGAATACTTTAGCTTAACTAGTAAACAATGCCTACCTTGAACATTGTGCAGTTTTAAGAACTATCTATATGGGATCAAATTGACAACAGCAACTTGAAAGGTCAGGTAGGAAACTTAGGGGGCAGTGAGTTTATGTTAATGGAGAGGAACAACTCAGAAAAGGAGGGTGAGAATGGTTGTACAACTCCGAGAATGTAATCAATGTCACTGAATTGTACATGTAGAAACTCTTGAATTAGTGTATGTTCAATGTGTATGTTCTCAACAACAACAAAAAAATAAATTATTAAAAAAAATACATAGGCTGCCGAGCAGGATGTAAGTGGGCAGTGATGAGATTGGGAAGTTGTCTTTGTAAGCCTGTCCCTCCATATTCTAAACCCCTCTCCTCTGCTTAGTTTTCCCCAGACCTCTTAACTCCCACTCCCCACCTCCATCCTTAGGCCTTTGGTACTTGTGATGAACACACCCTCAGGTGGCCCCTGGTGAGTCATGCCCTTGTATAATCCCCTCCCCTTGAGTGTGGGTGGGATCCGTGAATTACTTCTAACACAGAATATAGCAAAGATGTTGGAATGTCACTTCGTTGACTGTGTTAAACATAAGTGTTCTTTGTGAATGTTTTGTTGTTAGCTGCCATCTACTTGCAACCATCAGACAATAAGAAACCAATCATCTACTATAACACCATATCCCTTTTTTCCAGGTAACCACTTATATCAGTGGAATGAAGATTCCCACCCATCTTTGTCTATATGCACACAAGCATATGTAAACACATACATGCATAGAGAGGGTCCACCCATTTATTTTTCAACAAAATATGAAAAGACCATATACATACTTTTCAATATCTCCCCCGTCCCCTCACCCTCAACACTCACTTAAAGTATCCTGGACATTTTTCTAGGCCCTACCAAAAAAGCGGGATGGTACATTTTCATTGCAATGAATAGATTCTGCCATTTTATTTTCCAAACAGGCTATATACAGCAGGAAGTTAAGAAGAGGGATGAACTTAGGAAAAAAAAAATCACTGCTTTACTTCCATCTATTCAGGGAAGAGCATGTTTTCAAATAGAATCTTGCAAGCATATCTCGAGTAAAGAGTTCTCATATCCAAATATATGTACGTTTATCCACCTTTATTTGTGCATATGAAGGGGGAAATAAGCTAATATGTTAACAGTATGGACAGTGGTTGCTGAAAATGAACAGGACGTGAAGCACTTACTGATGAAAATAAAAGACAACAACCTTCAGTATGGATTACACTTTAACATAAAGAATACAAAAATCTTCACAACTGGACGAATAAGGAATATCAAGATAAATGGAGAAAATACTGAAGTTGTCAAGGATTTCATTTTACATGGATCCACAATTAACTCTCATGGAAGCAGCAGTCAAGAAATCAAACAATGTATTTCATTGAGCATATTTGCTGCAAAAGACCCCTTTAAAGTGCTAAAAAGCAAAGATGTCACCTTGAGGACTAAGGTGCACCTGACCCAAGCCATGGTATTTTCAATGGCTTTGTATGCGTGTGAAAATTAGACAATAATAAGGAAGATCTAAGAAGAATTGATGCCTTTGGATTACGGTGTTAGCGAAGAATACTGAACATACACAGTGGACTGCCAGAAGAATGAACAAATCTGTCTTGGAAGAAGTACAGCTGGAATGTTCCTTAGAAGCAAGGATGGTGTGACTTTGTCCTACGTACTTTGGACACGTCAAGAGGAGGGACCAGTCCCTGGAGAAGAACATCATGTTTGGTAAAGTAGAGGGTCAGCAAAAAAAGAGGAAGACCTTCAACGAGATGGATTGACACAGTGGCTGAAACAATGGGCTCAAACATATCAACGGCTGTGAGGATGGCGCAGGATCGGGCAGTGTTTTGGTCTGTTATGCATAGGGTTGCCATGAGTTGGAACCAACTCAATGGCACCTAATAACAACAACAACATGGATAGTGCAAGTATAACCTCCAAAACCAAAAAAAAAACCCACTCACACACCTGTATATATGTGTATACACACATATACATGTGTATATATATATATATATATACACACCTATATACGTTTATATATGTATATGTATATGAAAATGCTTAGGAAATACTCTAATAATTATATTTATAAATAATACTTATTATATCAGATTAATGGGTTTAAGGATATTTTCCCTTCTATAATTATTATTGTTTGCAATTTTTTTTAAAGAAAAAAAAATAAGGAGAGTAGGCAGCATGTATCCATCCAAACCCAGAGATTATAAAAATATACTCATTAAGGGGTGACTATTTTTTTTTTTATGAGTCGGACTCAATGGCACTGGGTTGGATTCATAATACGGGAACCCTGGTGCCGTAGTGGTTAAGAGCTACGGCTCCTAACCAAAAAGTTGGCAGTTTGAATCCACCAGGCGTTCCTTGGAAACTCTATGGGGCAGTTCTACTCTGTCCTATAGGGTTGCTATTAGTCGAGATTGACTCGCTTAGTCGGGATTGACTCGACGGCAACGGGTTATTCATAATACAGGGAGCCTTGGTAGCCAAGTGGCACAAGTGGTTAAGTGCTCAACTACTAACTGAAAGGTCTGTGGTTCGAACCCACCAGCTGTTCTATGAGAGAAAGATGTGGCAGTCTGCTTCCATAAAGATTTACAGAAACCCTAGTGGTCTAGTGACTAAAAGTTATGGCTCCTAACCAAAAGGTGAGCAGTTGGAATCCACCAGGTGCTCCTTGGAAACTCTATGGGGGCAGTTCTGCTCTATCCTATAGGGTTGCTATGAGTCGGAATCCACTCGACAGCAATGGGTTTGGTTGTTTGGGTTTGGATTCATAATATGGGAGCCCTGGTGGTACAGTGGTTAAGAGCTGGGCTGCTAACCAAAAGGTTGGCAGTTCAAATCCACCAGAGAATCCTTGGAAACCCTGTGGGGCAGTTCTACTCTGGCCTATAGGGTTGCTATGAGTGGGAATCGACTCCATGGCAATGTTTTATTATTATTATTATTATTATTATTATTATTATTATTATATGGAGGCCCGGTGGTATATAGTGGTTAAGAACCTGGCTGTCAACCAAAAGGTTGGCAGTTCATATCCACCAGTTGCTCCTTGAAAACCATACGAGGTAGTTTTACTCTGTCCTTACAGGGTTGTTATGAGTGGGAATCAACTCGATGGCAATGGGTACAGGGTTTATTCATAATACAATCAGATCAATTATTATTTTTCAGTATTCAAAAGATGCCCAAAGGTGTCTACAAAACATGAGTCCATGCCATACATTTAAATTATGTTTCAATTAAAAAAATCAAAATACACATTTAGTGCAATAATTGCCATATGATAGATTCATAAGAAGACTTCATTTAATTGAACTCTTCAAAACCACATTCACTGGGTAAAAGTTACCAACTGGTGGTATATCTGCTAAGATGGGGCATTAGTAAATACCATTATCAGACTTCATGATTTAACCGAGAATAGGGTCTCATGATTTCTTTTATCCCCAGCACTGAGTTTTAAATAAACTGGGTTGAGACTATCACCATTTCATCCATACTGTTTTTTATTTTCTATTCTCTCATTGTTTGTGATCTAAACAACTATCTTTTCCCCAACACTTTTCTGGCTCTACCAAAATTCAAAATGTTAGATTTGAGTTTGTCTGAATGCTTTTACACTGTCAGCCTACATATTCTCCTATCCAAATCCATGTGCCCTTGAATCCTTCACACACAAAGGAATCTCCCACTTAAGCCACTGTTCTCTCCAAAGCCTTCACCCCATGTGGCCTCTCCCTTCAGGCAGTTTCCTGTGCCATAAGAAGATTCTCTGAAGTATGTATTATACCATTCTGCTTTATCCACAGGGAAGAGGCAAGAAATTTCAAAATACATTCTTTACTTGTTTTTGTAATATGTTAGAAATTGTTGATGATTTTAGATACCAAACCGTCAAAATGTTTAGCTCTCTTTTGACAATCAAAAGTAAGACTCTTACCTACCAGCAGCTCAACAATTCCACTCTTAGGTATATACCCAAGAAACTTGAAAGCAATGATGTAAACAGACACAAGTACACCAACGTTCATTCCAGCACTATGTACAATAGCCAAACGGTGGAAGCAACCTAAACGTCCATCAGCAGATGAATGGATAAACAAAACGCAGTATATACATACAATGGAATATAAGGAGAAATGAAGCTCTGATACATGCTATGACATGGATGAACCTTGAAAACATCCTTATTGAAATAAGTCAGACACAAGAGGACAAATATTGCATGATCTCACATATAAAACAGCCAGAGGAGGCAAAAGTATAGAGACCAAAGTTTATTAACAATTACTAGGCGTAGGAAAAAAAAAAAAAAACCCACTGCCGTGGAGTGGATTCCGACTCATAGGTAGGAGGGAGGGGGAAAAAGGGATTCATTGTTTAGGAGGCAGTAAGTTTCTGTTTACGGTGTTAATGGCAAATTTGGCAATGGATATTGGCAACGGATGCACAACATGATTGGTGTAACTGGTGTCACTAAATTGCATATGTGAAAAATGTTGCATTGGCAAATATTGTGTTATATATATTTTTATAACAATTTAAAAATGTAAGACTCTTAATATTAGCATCAGAAATTCTCCTTCCTCTGAGCACTGAAATTATCTGAATATTTCATGTATTTGCTAATTGTGAACTATAAGCCTTTCGCAAAGAGCAGGATGTTTCAGGGTATGGAGCCCACACACATACATGCACTACGTATAAATACAATTAGGTGTTCTGAAAGAAACAATAATATAAGCAAGGAATTAAATGAATCTCATATTACTATTCCATTTGGTTAACCTTTTATTTTGTTTTAACAATTAATTGCTCTCCTACAGAAAAGACTTGAACTTGATTCCTGGAAGAAAAAAAAAAAAAGCAACTAAAAATACCATGAGTTGGGCTACATCAGGTAATTTCAAAAGTATAACTCACTGACTGCCTGAATAATGTCACAGTAAGAGGGAAGATATTTATGGTGGCTCCTTCCTCGCATCATAAATTTCATACGAATGAGGAAATCGCTGCATACGCAGCAAAGAATGCTGATGAAATTTTCTAAGGTAGGAACTGTCAATTCTGATGACATTAAGAGGATTTCGAATGTAATAAAAAATGAAAAGCACAACTCCTTTAAGAGTCTGGGGTCATATATTTCTCCCTCTCTATTAGAACCTAAAATTATATCGAAAGAATTAAGTTAAAGAAGCTGGTAGTCTAAAAGCAGCGAACCATATGGGAAAGGTTTCAGGCACCTTTGCCATTTCTTCTCAGCTTCCTGCTGAATGTAGGAACCTCCTTCCCCTCTGGTAAGCCCCTAGAGTATATAAGACAATGGTCAAAGCTGTGGCTGAGAAAGAAGCTATGGAAAAGAGAAATATCAATGCCAAGTAAAAATCATGTAAAACAAGGACCTGAAAATTGCCTGGCAAAGACTGCTCTGTTCATATTCAAATTTAAATAAATATATTTGCAGTTCTCCCACCTTATAGCTTCCGGGAAAATCTTAGTTGAAAGAGGGGTTAAAAATAATCAAATCTCACCAAAATTTGAACATAATGCTTACTCTGAGCAGTTATTTTATATGCATATAGAGAGAGAATTTTGATTCCAGAAAAAGCAAATGGCTAGAAGAAGCTAGCTAAATAATGGGGTTTAAAAAGAGAAAAAGAGGGAGAGTAACAGAAAACCAACCATTGGCTAACCTTAACGCGATTGATTGAACCTTGCCTTCAGGATGCTAACCAAAAGGTCAGCAGTTCAAATCAACCAGGCGCTCCTTGGAAACTCTATGGGCAGTTCTACTCTGTCCTATAGGATCCCTATGAGTCAGAATCGACTCAACGGCAATGGGGTGTTTTGGTTTTTACTGAGATCAAGCTAGTATCAGTACTTCTGGCCTGGATAATAACCCACCTGCAGCCAAGAGACTTTTTGAGATTTAAATTAGGAGGTAATGGTTTGACAACTACCTTTTAGTAGCAGGACGAGACAAATTTACATTTCTCTAGAGCAGCTTCTGGCAGCCTTTTGCAGTTTGGGTGAGGCTTTTTATGGTTAATATTTGGTTTCTTGAATAAGAAAAACCTTAAAATCAAAGTAAGATGTCTGTTATTAATTTTCCTATTCAACAAAAGAAAGATACCATTAGCCTAGACGGGAAAGAAATATTGCTAGCATTAACCTCAACCCAGTTACAACTGCAGGTTGTGTCTACAGGTGAGATAAAAACAAATGCAGCTAGGGGAAGGTTGTGCTCATCCTCTGTGGTCTTGACGTATGCGGCTGTGGTCTTGATGTATGAGGGGACCAGGGTCTCTGCTAGGCAGCAGGCCGTGGTAGACCAAAACAACGGAGTCTCTCTGTACAAGGTGACTTAGCTCATGAACAGAATGAATGTGAGAAAACCAGGAAAGATTTGCCATGATGAAGTTTTCCTCTGGGTAGCTTTAAAGAGGCACCATTTAAACGGAAAGAAAGGCAAGAAAATAGGTAAATAAGTCATAGGAGTTGACTCTGACACATACTCAGAGAGTAATAGAACGCAATATTGATGCATTTATAAAGAAATAAGTCAGCTTTTGCATTGTTTAGCTGGGCTGCTCAAGAAATCTCTGACAACATTGCACTGACCTTCTACACTTACCTCAAAAAGCATCTATAATCACTTCTGAAAGGGACACTTTCATAATTCTCTTTGAATTTTCACTCCCAAATAATCACGCCATAAGTAATTTCGATTCTTCCTCTTATTTCTTCTCTAAGCCTGTCTTGCATTCCTTCTGCAGGCTTTGTTATTTTCTTGTGCTTCCAGTGCAGACTGTGTTTTTATTCTTTGCTCCCAAATTTTACAAGTTCTATTTTGAGCTTCGTGCCTAACTAATGTCTTTTTACAGATAGCCATGAGTTAGCTTCTCTTCTTCTTTTCTTAAAATCTGCCAGGAAAAAAACCCTACTCTAGCTGAGGGATGTAAGCCAAAAACAAGAGCACTCC
This sequence comes from Elephas maximus indicus, assembly GCF_024166365.1. Classification (NCBI taxonomy): domain Eukaryota; kingdom Metazoa; phylum Chordata; class Mammalia; order Proboscidea; family Elephantidae; genus Elephas; species Elephas maximus. Next base: position 167,886,669 of record NC_064846.1, read on the forward strand.
CTGGTGGACATCTATGGTGACACCACCTAAATGGAAACATGGACAGATCTTCTCCACGGAGTCCTTCAAGAAGAGAGGACCACCTACGCTGCTCATTTATGAGCACTTATTATCACTCATCTATGCTTTGGAGAGTGAATGGAGCTTTCAAAATAATGACACCAGTAACACAGCTGCAAACCAGGGCTGCCCTGGGGAAATAAGGGTGCTGTATATGGCCATTCTAGTTACTGAAGTCAGAAATTGGGACTGCCCCTGGGTAACTGAAGTGATGCAAGAACTAGAATTGGCTAACTTGTGGAAGGGGGAGAGGGAGCCACAGAGTTGGTAAATCATATTATCATCCTCCCCTGGGTGGGGAGGGTGTCCTCACTTATCTTCACTCAGAAAAGCACGTTACTGATTAAAGGGATAAGATCCCTGAGCACCGAGAATTTTCAAAAGTAATTGGTCAGCACAAATTTTCAAAATGTAAGAACTTCATTTCTACACCAACGTGGGTCAATGATCCAAATGGCAAATTAAGGTATAATATATCTTTGAGTTTACTGTTTATTTAAACCTTGGATGGAAAGCGATGCTCATGTTTCTGCCAATTTCTATTATAGCAATGGATTATTTTTTTTATTAGCAGGTCTTCTCTATTTTAAGACCTTACTTGCAGAATGTATTTCCATTAATGCTGCCAATAGCAAGCAGATTGGTTAAAAGAGGTGGGGCCAGGACTGCAGATGTTTACAAAATAAATGAAAGCATCAGGCTCTGACTGTGGAACTGGCAGGCCTTAACACTACCTCAGCCTAAAGAAAAAATAAAAGAGATGGAAATAATCTTTTATGAATGCCAATCATTTAGATTTATGGGGTCATCTATGCAAATTGCGATTTCTAGTGGATTGCCAAACATGTGTCTGCAGACTTTCACGTCCAGTTGCAGACTTTTTATTGTCATTTGGAGGGCTAGAAAATTGGAGTCTTAAAGTGCTAAAATGGGGACATAAGCAAACATTTGGAAAATGAATGATTTGTAGAGGATCATTAAGCGATCTGTATCTTTCAAAAGAGGCTTTATCAATGTTTAATTACATAACTTATGAATTTTCATTCTTCTGTCAAAAAAAAAATGTCCTGAGTTCGTCAATGGTAAATACAGATATTTCAACTACCAGGCACATTGTGGGGGATGAGGGAAAAAAGGAATTTTAATGGAGGCAGCAGCACTTTTAAAACCAAAGTGCCATTGCTGTGATTACAATATCCTCATTTTATAAATGAGGCGAAGTGGCATGGAGAAGTCACCATCCCAACTAGGACTGGAGCCCTTTAGACTCAGCTAGGCTCCCTGAAGCCGGCTCTTAATTTCCCATTGCCTTAGATCATCAGTTTTAATGTGGTTGGATAGACTCACAGCTGTGTTCATACCAATTTCACCCTAATTATTTCTTGAAATTACACTGCATGAATTTTATTGGAATCAGAAGCCTACTTACTATCTCCTTAATGGAAACCTGGGAAAAGACCCTAGCTCAGTGTTTCTCAATTGGGGGTGATTTTACCCGCTTTCCAGAGAACACATGGCAATGTCTGGAGATATTTTTGGTTATTAAAACTGGGGGATTTGTGGCAGGGGGGGGTGCTACTGGCATCTAGTGGGTAAAGGCCAGGGATGCTAACATCCTACAATGCATAAGACAACCTCCCATATGAAAGAATTATCCAGCTCAAAATGTCAATAGTGTTGAGGTTGAGAAATCCTGTCCTATACATTAGCACTATATTTCCAAGTGATTTATTTTTTTAATGATTAATTTTATTTCTTGTTGTTGAAAATATTCACAGCAAAACATATGCCAATTCTATTTCCACAGGTACAATTCAGAGACAGTGATTATACTCTTCAAGTTGTGCAACCATTCTCACCCTCCTTTTCCCAATTATTCTTCCACTATTAACAACCTTTCATTCTTCACACTCCAAGGTGGCCTCCAATGAGTCATGCCTTTGTATAATCCCTTAATCTTGAGTGTGGGTGGGAACTGTGACTTGCTTCTAATCAAAGAATATGGCAAAGGTGATGGGATGTCACTTCCTTGGTCACGTTATGTTGTATGGTAAAGGTGGATGCCACTCCTGTGATTACATTATAACATATAAGACTCTGTCTTAGCTGACTGGAGTGAGAAATTCTCCTGCTGGCCTTGAAGAAGCAAGCCACCATGTTGTGAACTTCCTATGGAGTGGGTCACATGGCAGAACACTGTGGAAGGCTTCTAGGATTGAGGGCAGCCTCCAGCTTACAGTCAGCAAGAAGCTGGGGACCTCAGTTCTAGGACCATCAGGAGATGAATTCTGCCAACAACCTGATGGAGATTGGAAAAGGAGCTTGCCCCAGTCATGCCTCAGATGAGATCACAGCCCTGGCCAACACCAGAATTGCAGCCTTCTGGGACCCTTTATAGATGACCCAGCTAAGCTGTGCCTGAACATGACCCATGGAAACCATGAGATGATGAAGTATGTTGTTCTAAGTTGCTCATCTATGGTGATTTGTTATACAGCAACAGAGAATGAGCACATCTTGGAGGAGCAGTGTCTGTGGCACTGAAGAGGAATGGTGGAGCCCTGTGCTACTCTTCTCATTGGCCTGACTTCCTAACTGAAACAGAGAAGGTCTAGGGTCAATGACTAAGGTGAGGGCCATTATTAACTGGCTTCTAGTGGCCATGGGCAGCTGTGGATCAGAGAACTCGTGTAGAACATTTTGCGCTATTTCACCAAACAAAAGCAAAACAATAACTTCCAGATTTCACCCTTACCCATATTGTCTCCAAAGTGATCAGATCACCCTTGTTGGGTGCCATCCAGTTGATTTTCAACTCACAGCGGCCCCACGTGACAGAGTAGAACTGCCCTATAGGGTTTTCTAGTTTGTAATCTTTATGGAAGTAGATCACCAGGTCTTTCTTCCACAAAGCCACTGGGTGGATTTGAACTGTCAACTTTTGGTTAGCAGCTGAGCACTTAACTGTTGTACCACCAGGGCTCCTAGGTCACCCTCAAGTATATAAAAAGTGAGAGATGCTTTTCCATGAGAAAGGACAGTACCTTGGCCTGTCTTAGGAGCCCCCTGCTGTAGGAGTTTTGCCAGGTGGGGAGAGAAATTTCAAGAAGATGGATTTCTCAGTGTCCAGCCACAAAACCCCAGATTCCTTTCCTTGTGCCTTAGGATACTGAGGGACTGAACATAGCCTAGAACCGAACAATGCCCAGCTCTCCATCTCAAGTTCCAAGGGTAAGACCCAAATAGAGTTCAAGGAAAACTAGAGATGAGTCAAGGAAACTCCATCAGTGCTATTTATTGACCAATAAAATAAATAAGTAAAGGTGGGTAAGGCGGGTGGAAGCAGAACTGTCCAATTCAAAGCACACAAAATAAAGAGCCAACAGGGAGTCTAAACAAAAACGTATGTAACTAGAAAGAGCAAAAACGTAGGACGGAGAAGGTAGATGGTGTGCATGATCAAGAGAAGATTTATTAAAAAAAAAAACATTTTAAGTGACTCAAACTCTAATGGAAATGAAAGGAAACAAACTGTAAAATCATAAGGAAAAAATGAATAAAAAACAGAATGAAAGGAAAAGGGTGCTGGCAGAGCTGAGGAAATAACTTGAGGAAAAATGATACCATTGTGTTACTAAAGGAGAGACGTGGAGGCAGGGACATGGTTTGGAAAGTTTATCTCCACAACATAAACTTGAGGCGCTACGACTTTGTCTAGGCTGGAGGTGGTGATGGTGGAAAAGGATGAGGGCAGATTTATGGGAGAGGGAAGAGAATGGAGAAAGAGGTCTATTCAGAGAAGCAGGGACAGAATTAAACAGAGCCTTGTGGAATCCAAGCAGGGAGTTTCTAACAGCAGGGTAGTCAGTGTCAGGTGCTAAGGAAAGATCGTCATAACATATACAAAGTGGGAGAAAACCTTGTCTCAGCTGAGGAAGGAAAATCAGAGGGCCCACAATTTCAGTGCCTTGAGGGTCCTTGAAGGAGCCCTAGTGAAGCAGTGGTTAAAGCGATCGACTGCCAACCGAAAGGTTGGCGGTTCAAAATCACCAGCAGCTCCGCAGGGAAAAGATGTGGCAGTCTGCCTCTGGAGAGATTTATGGCCTTGGAAACCCTATAGGGTCACTATGAGTCGAAATCAATTCAATGGCAGTGGGTTTTTTTTTTTTTTTTTGAGGGTCCTCAAAATCTCTATGGACCCCTGGTGGCATAGTGGCTAAGTGCTACCTCTGCTAACCAGAAGGTCAGCAGTTCAAATCCACCAGCCCCTCCTTGGAAACCATATGGGGTAGTTCTACCCTGTCCTATAGTGTCACTATGATTTGGAATCAACTTGACAGCAATGGGTTTGGGTTTTGGGTTTGGTTTGGTTTATTTGATCATGTCATTTGCAACTAGGACTCAAACTATTCAGAGGAGTTCTTTCCCAGCCATTCTTGTTTCTGATAAATGGAGTTTGATTTGAAGCTAATTTTTAGAGTCTTTTAGATAAGAGTTCTGCCTCAAGACACTAGGTGTCTTGTGAAACCTGGCAGCTGGTCTCTCTGGAAAAAGGGCTCAAGCTACAGTTGATACTTTCCCCGATATAACCCCATCTAAGAAAAATTACTACTTAGGGTCGCTCTGAGTCAGAATCGACTCGACGGCAACAGGTAAGGACTGCAGATTTTCCAATGGACAACACTAGGGGGTGCTACTCTGTAGAGGGTAGGAGATTCAATGAAGACACCACTCTTTATTTATGAAGACCAAGTACTTTATTTATGCATTCGTTATGCTTCTGCCAACTTCCGATAGAACTGAGAAATGTTTGTAACTCCCTACCCCAAGTGTCTATTCCTAATATAGAGCAGGAAAGAAAACAATGAAAAACATTCCCTAAGGCTATGTTTCAAAAAAAAAAAAAAAAGGCAAGCAACAGTTCTGGAAAGTGCTAGTAAAATAATATATGAAATATTTATTATGAAGCAGAGGCCAGAGTTTTGTCTGAAAACACCACTAAGAACAGGGTAGGGAAAGGAGAGGACATGCTAGGTGAGAAATGTCTTATTTAGCAATTCCAGTTTCAATCTCCCAGAGCTTTTTGCAATCAAGGCCCATGGGAAGCTCCATTCAGCCCAGGCAAACTAATTCGGCAGCCACTGTGGTCATTGGCTGTTGGTTGCTAACTTGTTATTATAAATAAATTCTGGGAAGTGACTTGCTGCTCCATAATTATTATTTAGTTCTGGCCAAGAACGGCTAACTTTCCCCCAGGGCAGGGTCGGCTAGCAGGGGAAAGACCCAGGGCACCAGCTGCAGCTCAGTCATGCTGACTGTAGTAGTGCGGTCAAGATTCGGAGGTCTCCACCACAACTAGCACCTGGCTCTAAGACCCACGGAATTATTATTATTATTTTAGTAATTTATTTTATTTTTGGTTGTTGTTGTTGAGAATAAACCAAAAAACCTATTGCCATCTAGTCAAGTCCAACTCATACCAGGGTAGAACTGCCCCTTATGGTTTCCAAGGAGCAGATTCAAACTGCAGACCTTTTGCTTCACAGCCAAGCTCTCAACCACTGTGCCACCAGGGCTCCACTGTCAACTTTCTACATGTATAATTCAGTGACATTGATTACGTTCTCCAAGTTGTGCAACCATTCTCACCCTCCTTTTCTGAGTTATTCCTCCCCCATTAACATAAACTCACTGACCTCTAAGGTTCCTATCCAATCTTTTGAGTTGCTGTTGTCAGTATGATTCCATTTGGCTAGATCTTAAAAAAGCATAATGCTCAACGCAGACATTCTTTGCTGGTTAAGCTAAACTACTGTTTTAAGAAGACTACGGTTTTAAGAAGGCTTTAGGGGATATTTCTGGTTTAAACTTTAAAGTCAGGGCAATAGTTTTGGGGGTTCATATAGCCTCCATTGCTCCAGAAAATCTGGATTCCATGAGAATTTGAAATTGTGATCTGGATTTTCTCCCTTTTGATCAGGGTTATTCTATGGGAGCTTTGATCATAATGGTCAGTAATGGTAGCTGGACACCATCCATTTCTTCTGGTTTCATGGCAAAGGAGGCAGTTTTTCATGGAGGCAATTAGCCACGCATTCCATTTTCTCCTCCTATTCCTGACTCCCCTTTTTCCTCTTGTTCCGGGAGAACAGAGACTAATGGTTGTGTCTTGGATGGCCACTTGCAAGCTTATAAGACCTCAGGCACTATGCAATGAACTAGGAGGTAGAACATAAGCAGTGAACAAGTTATTAGGTCAATTAATTGATTATGTCCAACGAAACCATGACCCTAGACCTCTCAACAAAGGAACCAAATCCCATGAGGTGTTTGGTTGTACATAAGCAGCTTCAGCAGCTACTCTTTTTTTTCTTTGTAATTGTAAATATATCTATCACATAACTCCACAGAATTATTTTTAAGGCTCCTAAAACACACCCCAGGTACTGTAGCATCTTAGCATAGTAGAAAAGAGTTCAGCTATTGGAGACAGCTGGACCAATCCATGGCTCTATTACTTAGGCAAGTCACTTAAACAGAAGTTTCCTTGCCTCTTGAAAATAAAGAGGAAAATAGTTGTTGTTGTTAGTTTTCCAGTTGGCTCTAATTCATGGTGATCTTACGTGTAACAGAAAAATTGCCTGGTGCTGAGCCAATTCATTGTTTTGTTGATATGTTTGAGCCCGTTGTTGTGGCTATTGTGTCAATCCATCTCATTGAAGGTGCCCTCATTTTTGCTGACCCTCTGCTTTACCAAACAGGATGTCCTTTTCTAGCATTTTCTAGACATATCCTTTGAGGCCTACTCACTCTTTATTCAACTCTTAGGAAATACAGAAAAATCTAAGTGATCTCAGTCTTTTCATTTCCATTTTTCTGCCTCATAACTTTCACTGCGAGGCGTCTCCTTCCTCTCTGGGCCCTTGTGTAGAGTTGTTGCCATGCACTTTTATGTCTTGTTCAGATGTCCTCAGTGCAAGCTACTCAGCTGACTATGCTGCTTTCCTTTCCTTCTGAGACTCAGCCTGGAGGATCGGGGGCCACTCATTCTCTGAGGCTGCCTGGTGACATTCAATACATCCATGACCTAAGAGGAGGAGAACATCTGTTTAGATTTGCTTTTTCAGACTTCCATTCTTTCTTCTCTCTGCTCTGTGGTACTGAGTTGTATTATTGTTCCTTTCTTGTAGGCAGGCAGAAAATTCCTTCCAGTTATCTTAACAGAATCCTTGGTTTCCTTCCAGATCTCCCCAACTTCAACCCTGTTGACTTGTCAGACACATCCTCTACGTTGTTCTGCTGCAGGCCTTGCCTTCCTCAACTTGAGTAGCACTGACCATCGAGATCTCCAATGTTCCTCCTCTCCAGAATTCACTATGTTTTGATCTCTGGCTACCTCTTACTCCTATACATGCCCAATGAACACAGGCATACCAAATGAATGATTTCTGATCTAAAACATGAAAGATAGAGCAAAGTGGAGCATCAGCTAGTTCATCTATGTTCAAGCAAAGTCATGAAATGCCTCCAGATCACAGCCATTCTCAGGTGGTCCTGGGCTTGATGATGGATTTGAATCGCAATCTGTACAAGCACCAGATTCATTCACACCCCCACCCCACCCCAATTTTCTGACATGTGATCCAGCCAAGTCAATTGTTTTGTGCTGCCTACAAGCTTATTACTCTTCAGCTTCTTTATCCACTGGTTACAACCATCTTCCCGCAGAGGCTATGAGATCCTTTCCTTTACAAACACTGCACTTCTCTTTCTAAGGACCATAATTTAAAGCATTAGCGGAAGAACATCTCTGAATGTTGTTACAAGAATGATAGAAGAAAAGAGATTATCTTCATTATGTCACTCAACATGGTGTAGGACCCATGCAGAGCAAATGTAGTTTCAATCTCTTGTCACTTGGAGAAAAGCTATCAAAAGTAATATACTTTGGGAACATTTACACATTCTTATTATCTCAAATTTCATTAATAGAATATAAGAGCCATACGTTACATCAGTAATACGGTGTGCTGAAGGAATAACCTCATTTATCTTGCAATGGTAAGGTAGGTTTACTGCTGTCTAACTGGCTTGATTTCAGGGAGTCAAGAAAATTCTGTTGTTCTCACTGACTGATGTCTGAAATTTTACATCAGTCAATTACCCTTTAGATTAAGACATCAATCTCTTTGTCTGGAAAAGACTCCAAGCAGGTATCAAGTATTTGCATCTAAGTGGAGACTTGAGAGCAGGACTTAATAGGACAACAAGAGAGAGACAACACAGCAGAATGAAAGGAAGGGGCAGTGCCAGGGAGATGGGGTGGGTCTCTGCTGCTGGGTCACTCCTTCCTTGGTGGTGGTGTGTTCCTCTCCTCTGCTCTGGAATTGGCTTTCTTTCAAGGTAAAACTGACGAGTCCTCTTGGATTACCCTATCACGCAGTCCTACCCAGTCACCTGGGTGGGAGTTACAAGAGCATGGCTAGAAAGGCAACACAAAAGTAATCAACCACACCAGAGATGGGGACCTTCGTCTGCATCTATCACATTCTATTTCTTTATAAAGAAATACCTATAGTGCATATAAAAGACACGACATGTTGAATCTGAATCTATGTGTATTGCAATGTTCTCTATGTCTTTGGAAGGTATGGCATTTACATAATTAAAAATAATCTTTCAGAATTACAAAACCACTCCAATAGCTATTATTTCTATTGTCCACGCTCTCAGCCGACCACAACCTTTTCTGTTAATGCCCTTCGAATTATATAACACTCGGGGAAGGAAATCAGGCAGGAGGCTTGGCTAATGTCAGCCCTGCATTGTAGAATGTGAGGAAAGGCACACACGCCGTGTGATTAATTACATAGTCCATAAAGTCGTGCTATTTGACTATACACCTAATTACAGTGAGCACTAGAGTGTATGGGTGACAAAATAATTGCTGTAACCCAGGACAAATGCTTTATGAATTTTGGAACGGCAATGGCAATGGAAAAGAATTCAGTAGCAACATACTGCGTGAGGAGCGAGACTTCTCCCAACTACCCCTCCTCTCTTAATGAAGAGAGTGCATTTCCCAGACACACTGAATTACCAACAGCAGCAGCATCAGGAAAAGATGTGGAAATGTGCTGTCCCCAATTATGAGTCGAGAGGGATATTGCTATGAAGCACGCATGATTAAATACTACGGAGAATGATGTCAAATGTGGTGGGAAACTTCTACCATCCATCTAAAGGTCAGGGAGTTTGGGGTTTACTTGGCCAAGGGTGTTCATGAACACTCATCACCTTATATGATCAGACGCCTGCTGGAGCCATCATTGCCTTTGCTGGTAGGGGTGGAGGGGGCACTCGGGCAAGGTTTGCAGCATCCTATAAGGAGACGTTTATAGAGAAAGGGAAAGTGGCACACATGGGTGCTTTGTCAGGCTGTGTCAATCTCACAACTGCACCTGCTTGCCTTCACTAACCAGGAAGCCAGGAGGAGCAGAGATTATGCAGCATTAGGGCAAGGGGCTAGGAGTCCTGCGCCCTGGGTTTCATTATCAGCAGTGCCACTTGCTGCCTGTGCTCTCCTGGGAAAGTGCCTTGGCCTCATCAAGGCCAAATGAACGGAACCTCTGAGCTAATAAAAGTGAATATTTTACGTCACAGGACTGGTGGAAATTTTAAACAATGTCTGTGAAAATGCTTTGGAAAGGGTTAAGTGCTGCAAAGATGTTAGTAAACTAGTGATAGCTATTCTACCAGATGCTTTGGTTCGTGTGATACACAACTTAGTGAGACCATTTCACTGACCCGTGTGTGAAGGAGAGGGAAGGGGGAGGAAAAGAAGGAGGAACGGTGTGTAGGAATGGAGGAGGGACGGAAGAGGGAGGATAGAGGGAAGACCAGGAGGGGAAGGAGGAGGAAAGAAAGAGGAAGGAGGGAAAGAAAGAAGGTAAGAAGGGAGGAAAAGGGGAAGGAAGAGCAAGAAGAGGGGGTAGAGAGGGAAGGTAGGAAGGGAGGGAAGGCAAATCAAAGCCTGCCAACCACCTCCAAAGGAAAAGCTTGCCTCGTCTGATCAATATTCATAGACTTATTCAAACAGCACTATTTACCGGGCTCTGAGCTGGTAACTCAGTCATCTTGTTATCTACAATGGCTGACACCATTCTCTCAAAAATGTCACGAAGTAATGTTTTAAGCCAAAAAATGGATTCTCCAAAATAAGTCCAGAGAACACATTCCCCTGAAAGATGTTAATGACCAATGCAGCTGAAGTCTGAGCTGAAACAGAGTGGTTTGCAATGCAAATGGCCAAGAAGCTCTAAGGCTTGCACTTTAAATGATTGAGTTCAATTATATCTCATCTTCAAAAAGGCTGTTTCATTACACTGACAATATCAGTTCCACAATATATGTTTTTTTTGTCCTAAAGGGCCATCTTTTATATGAGACAATGATGCTGATGCACTGTCACTTGGCCCTGCAATGAGTTAGCCCCATGTGCACCTGCTCCCAGGCCTTTATTTTATTTTATTGTGCTTTAAGTGAAAGTTTACAAATCAAGTCAGTCTCATACAAAAATTTATATACACCTCGCTATGTACTCCTAGTTGCTCTCCCCCTAATGAGACAGCACTCTCCTTCTCTCCACCCTGTACTCCCCGTGTCCATTCAGCCAGCTCCTGTGTCCCTCTGCCTTCTCATCTTGCCCCCAGACAGGAAGGAGCTGCCTACATAGTCCCATGTGTCTACTTGAGCCAAGAAGCTCACTACTCACCAGTATCATTTTCTATCCCATAGTCCAGTCCAAACCCTGTTTGAAGAGTTGGCTTTGGGAATGGCTCCAGTCTTGGGCTAACAGAAAGTCTGGGGACATTGACCTCCGGGGTCCTTCTAGTCTCAGTCAGACCATTAAGTCTGGTCTTTTTACGAGAATTTGAGGTCTGCATCCCATTGCTTTCCTTCTCCGTCAGGATTCTCTGTTGTGTTCCCGGTCAGGGCAGTCATTGGTTGTAGCTGGGCACCCTCTAGTTCTTCTGGTCTTAGACTGATGTAGTCTCTGATTTATGTGGTACCAGGCCTTTATTTATCTGGCTTGCTTTGGTGGTGCAGTCCCCAGCACACTACAGTGTTCTATTTGTTTAAAGCTGACAGAGCTACACTGAGTTGGAGTCTTGAACCATGGCCTTGACATAATGCTCTAACAAATGAGTTAAATAAGCCAAATATAATAACTACCACTCAACTCCAGAGTTGTCTGTACATATGGGTTTTCTGTGAAATCATGGATTTAAAAAAATTTTTTTGTTGTGCTTTAAGTGAAAGTTAACAAATCAAGTCAGTCTCATACAAAAATTTATATACACCTTGCTATATACACCTAATTGCTCTCCTCCTAATGAGACAGCATACTCCTTCCCTCCACTCTCTCTTTTCCTGTCCATTCGGCCAGCTTCTGACCCCCTCTGCCCTCTCATCTCCCTTCCAGACAGGAGATGCCAACATAGTCTCATGTGTCTACTTGATCCAAGAAGTTCATTCTTCACAAGTATCATTTTCTATCCCATTGTCCAGTCCAATCCCTGTCTGGAGACTTGGCTTTGGGAATGGTTCCTGTCTTGGGCTAACAGAAGGCCTGGGGACCATGACCACTGGGGTCCTACCAGTCTCAGTCAGACCATTAAGTCTGATCTTTTTACGAGAATTTGAGGTCTGCATTTCACTGCTCTCCTGCTCCCTCAGAGGTTCTCTGTTGTGCTCCCTGTCAGGGCAGTCATCAGTTATAGCCAGGCACCATCTAGTTCTTCTGGGCTCAGGCTGATGTAGTCCCTGGTTTATGTAGCCCTTTCTGTCTCTTGGGCTCATAATTACCTTGTGTCTTTGGTGTTTTACATTCTCCTTTGCTCCAGGTGGGTTGAGACCAACTGATGCATCTTAGATGGCCACCTGCTAGCTTTTAAGACCCCAGATGCCAATCTCCAAAGTGGGATGCAGAATGGAAATCATGGATTTTTTTAATGTTCTGCCCTATTGTTCCTATAAACCTTGAAATGTTCCAGAAATCCCATTTTCTTTTTTACATCAAAACCACATATCTTGAAATGCCTCTCACACTAAGAAGTGGCATAAGAATCCTTTGTTAAGTTACATGGCCTTGTCAGTTGTTCAGAAAATATGTGTACTGTCTAGTCACCATTTATGAGGGCAATCTTTCCACTGGACTGCTAGACTCCATCCCTCTTGAACACTTATGCTCTTTACTAGCAATGTAGCAATTGGCTCCTGTCTCTTTTGAATCTTCAATTGATTATTGTGATCTGCATACAAACTGCTTGTAATACCCACCCACATTAAAATAAAAAACTCTTAACTTGACCCCACATGCCCCCCAGCTCCTGCCCAATTTCTTTACTTGAGTTTGCAGCTAAATTCCTAGAAAGTTTTGCCTACATTCAGTGCCTCCACTTCCTCTCTACCATTCTCTCTTGAGCTCACTGCAGTCAGGTCTTGGTCTTCATCCTTCCACCTAAACTGCTTGTTCAAGGTCGCAAATGACCTCCATGGTGCCAAATCCTATGATCAGTTCTCACTCCTCATGTTACTCATACGATCTGTGTATTTGACACAGCCAGTACCTCCCTGCTTCATGGATTTTGGGGACTCCACTTTTGGTTCTTTTCTCCACTCACTGGTGAATCCCTATCAGCCTCATTTCCTCTGCCTGTCATTGTATTAGATTCCTATTGCTGTTGTAACAAATTATCACAAGTTTAGTGGCTTAAAACAGCACAAATGTATTATCTTACAGTTCTAGAAGTCAGAAATCCAACATGGGTCTTGTTGAGCTAAAATAAGATGTCAGCAGGGCTGGTTCCTTCTGGAAGCTCTAGGAAATAATCGGTTACTTGCCCCTTTCAGCTTCTGGAGGCTATCACATTCCCTGGTTCATGGCTCCTTCTTCCATCTTTAAGGCCAGCAGTGTAGCATCTTCGAATCACTCTCTCTGATTCTGCTTCTGTTGTCGCATCTACTTCTCTGACACTGACCCTCCTGCCTTCCTCTTATTAGGATGCTTATGATGACGTTGGGCCCACCTGAACAATCCAGGATCAGGGATTAGGATATGGACATCTTTGGGGGCTGTTATTCTCCTACCACAACCATCCACTGTGAGATCAAGAGGAAAAGATGCACTATGTTGAGTCATCAGGTCAGTAACTTGGGCATGTCAAAACTGCAGCAGAACTCGAGAATACACAATTCATTTATATTAAAAATATCTCCGCGTGGTGCTTGGCTTTGAGTGACTAACTGAGGCTGTAGGAGGTGAGCTCTGGCAGCCCCTACTGGGCATGAGCATTTTTGGGATCTGTGTAGTGTCCGCAAATCAGTGGGGGAGAGGTTAAGGAGTGGGACCATCGTCTTGTGTGAAAGAAGTTCACTGTGCAATAAACCTGTCATTGAGTTCAATGGGTCTTTAAAAGATTGAGGCTGCTGCTAGGTTTGTGTTTTATTTTGTTTTGCTCTTTTTTAAAGGTGCCTGAAGTTATAAAACTATAAGAACTAGTGTTTGAGTTGTGTAGTAGGGTTTCCCTTCCAAAATGATGTTTACTACATATTATTTCTCTAAAAAATTGATATAATCTAGAATTTTAAAACAAACTATAATAGAACGTTACCTCAGAAAGTTACTTATTCTATAATACATGGACTCTATGCCTTTTATCCTGTGGGGAAGTTCTACTCTGTCCTATAGGGTCACTATGAGTTGGAATCGACTCGATGGCAATGGATTTATACCTTTTATCACTCTTCAAATATCTGAAACATTAAAAAAAAAAAACCTAAATGATCCATAATGAAATTCTTCTTTTCCCACACACAGGTCGAAAATTTGTTAAAAGGCAAACAGAACTCAAGTCGTTTAAAGGGCAAAAAGCAGAGGAGAAATGCTGACTATCCCATCAAATATATTTGCTTAATTGATCCTTTCAATTGTTTCTGTGCATGCCATGCTTACAAAAAGATATATTCTTAGGAAGTTAAATTTCAAGGGTTCATCTCCAATCATGGAAGATAACAGAAAACACAGTCTTAGAATTTGATTTGTTTCCTAGGTAACACCCCCTCAAATCTGGTCTCAGTGCCTCATCATTTTGTTCTTACACACGGATAAAGATCCGGAAACCATATAGTGTAATTTTCAAGGACAGAAGATGACTTAAGCAGACATTCTAGAAAGAGAATCTGAGATGGGTGTTATTCTTTGCAACAAAATTTAATTTATTTAAGTTAATAAAGATAGCAGGAGACCACAAAGCTAAATTTTGGTGTGTTTTTGAATTACTAATTTAAAGAGATAAAATTGGAAATTGGCTGAAACTTAATTCACTGCAGGATATTGTTATCTAGTAGCTTAATCTCAGGCCACAAACAGATGATTTAAGTCTCTGAAACACATGAAGGATCTCATAGGTTAACCCAAATGGCTGTGACACAATATAGCTGCCGGGGTGGGGGTGTGGGGGGTGCAGAATTAGTTGGATTTATATGTTTGAAGAATAGTGACTGATTTCTGAAATTTAATAATGAGTAGGACTAGAAATATAGCACAAATGATATTTATATGGACTGAAAGTAATGAATAACTCCCCACACAGTCCCAATGTTCAAATTTGGCTTACTAAACATTAAAATTGATGAAAAGAGAACCATTCCTCCAGGTGTAAGACCAAGGGCAAACCAAAGGGGTGTGTATGTCCCCATCTCCTGCTGTAATATTAGTACTGAGGGAATGTTTTGCTTAAACTAGTCATCAAAAGGTAGCCTTAAACCACCAAGTCAAGAGCAGAGACTAAAGTGGCTGCAGTAGATAGATTGCTGCAGGTGAAAAGCAATACACAAAGAGAGAGGAAATACATTCAATATGCAGCCTCAAGGGTTAGTATGGAAGTGGGGAAGGAGGAGGGAGGAATATAGCCATCAGGCAGCCAGTCCCAATCCATCTAGCCAGCTTGCCTGCCATCTACAGTATTTGAGCACCTTTTCAGTGATAAGAACTGTCCGTGGTGCTGAAACGGGCATTTGAATGAGTTTTGGTTCCCCTGATGACAGTAAAAAATTGTCTCCAGTCCCTGTTTGGCACTGGCTGAAGGCAAACTCTCCCTGTTCTTGCCTTCTGCCAGCATGAGTCACTGTGCATTTCCAGCTACCTGCTTCTCACAGTGGCTCAGCAGCCCAGCTAGGCCAGGGACAGCTCTGTTTGAAAGGGATAAACCAGAATACCTGGAGTGCATACAGAAATCTGTTTAAAGGTTTAGCAATTTATTTCCTTCTAATTCACTGGCCTCTTAAAATTCACAACACCAGCTCAATTTGCTAACTGATAATGGCTTAAAATTCAATAGTATTTGCAAATAGGAATCTTTATTCCCTTTTAGGAACTAAAGATGCCTAATTACTCTATTTTCACGTCAACTGCCTCTTCGTCATTTAGAAAATGGAGATTATTAACTATGCACGTGGCATTTAAAAATCATATGGATTTTGTAAAATGGTACAACCACTTTGGAAATCAATTTGGCGCTTCCTTAAAAAGCTAGAAATAGAAGTACCGTACAATCCAGCAATCCCACTCCTTGGAATATATCCTAGAGAAATAAGAGCCTTTACACAAACAGATACATTCACACCCATGTTTATTGCAGCACTGTTTACAATAGCAAAAACATGGAAGTAACCAAGGTGCCCATCAACAGATGAATGGATAAATTATGGTATATTCACACAATGGAATACTACACATCGATAAAGAACAGCGACAAATCTGTGAAACATTTCATAACATGGAGGAATCTGGAAGGCATTATGTTGAGTGAAATTAGTCAGTTTCAAAAGGCCAAATATTGTATAAGACCACTATTATAAGAACTTGAGAAATAGTTTAAACTGAGAAGAAACCATTCTTTTGTGGTTACGAGAGGGGGAAGGGTGGGAGAGGGGCATTCACTAATTAGATAGTAGATAAGAACTACTTTAGGTGAAGGGAAAGACAGCACACAATACAGGAAAGGTCAGCACAATAGGACTAAACCAAAAGCAAAGAAGTTGCCTGAATAAACAGAATGCTTCAAAGGCTAGCATAGCAGGGGCAGGGCTCTGGGGACCATTAGTTTCAGGGGACATCTAAGTCAATTGGCATAATAAAATCTTTTAAGAAAACATTCTGCATCCCACTTTGAAGAGTGGCATCTGGGGTCTTAGACGCTAGCAAGCAGCCATCTAAGATGCATCAATTGGTCTCAACCCATCTGGATCAAAGAAGAATGAAGAACACCAAGGACACAAGGTGATTATGAGCCCAAGAGACAGAAAGGGCCACATGAACCAGAGACTACATCATCCTGAGACCAGAAGAACTAGATGGTGCCTGGCTACAACCAATGACTGCCCTGACAGGGAACACAACAGAGAACCCCTGAGGGAGCAGGAGAGCAGTGGGATGCAGACCCCAAATTCTCATAAGACCAGACTTAATGGTCTGACCGAGACTAGAGGGACCCCAGGGGTCATGGCCCCCAGACCTTCTGTTGGCCCAGGACAGGAACCATTCCTGAAGCCAACTCTTCAGACATGGGTTGGACTAGACAATGGGTTGGAGAGGTATGCTGGTGAGGAATGAGCTTCTTGGATCAGGTGGACACTTGAGACTATGCTGGCATCTCCTGCCTGGAGGGGAGATGAAAGGGTGGATGGGGTTAGAAGCTGGCAAAAAGGACAGGAAAAGAAAGAGTGGAGGGAGAGAGCAGGCTGTCTCATTAGGGGGAGAGTAATTGGGAGTGTGTAGCAAGGTGTATATGGGTTTTTGTGTGAGAGACTGACTTGATTTGTAAACTTTCACTTAAAGCACAATAAAAATTATTTTAAAAAATCATATGGATTCTGTGTTATTTCTACTAACTTGAGGGATTCAAATCATATTCTTCATCCGCAAATTAGTACATATTTGTTCAATGAGACAAAAATTTTAGTCATCTTTATTAAAAAGTTATCCCACTGAAATGGCCATTTTTCAATTGTTTTGGGGCTCAAATAATTACTATCACAAGGCATGGAATAAATTTTCTCCGAGAGTATATTGTCAGGGATTCTGGATCTAGCTCCTCCCCTTGTTTTTCCTGAGCACTGGAAAAAATCACCTAGTAAGGTGGACAATGGATTTCCCGTTCCTGAGAAGATTAGCCTCTATGTTTCTTGCTCTTCATTCTTCTGCACTTCACTTTGAATACCAACAATTCCAAAGTTCCACATTCAGTGTTTTCAGTGAGAGACCAAAAACATGCTTCAATTTATCTGTAGAAAAAGACACCTGACCAGTAATACACTGAGCATATTATATTTTCAATACATAATTTAAAAGGTATTTGATAAATTTCAATATTTCTCCTGGTAGAAAACCTTCTTAAAAAAAGATGTCTACCAGAAATCTACAACAAACATCATTTTTGGTGGTAGAATGTGTTAAAAGTAATCAAAACTCAAAGAAATTCTGAGCAGCTATTCTATATGCTAGAGCACAGTGGTTAAAAGCTATGGCTGCAAACCAAAACGTTGGCAGTTCAAACCCACCAGCTGCTCCTTGGAAGCCCTATGTGACAGTTCTACTCTGAACTATAGGGTTGTTATGAGTCAGAACTGACTTGATGGCAATGGTTTTTTTTTTTTTTAATTAATTCTATGGGTACAGGGAAACCATTCTGATTCCAGAAAAAGCAAATGGCTCAAGGTAAGCTAGTTGCAATGAGGCTTATAAAGAGAAGAGGAGGGAGAAGAAGAGAAGATCAACCACTGGCTAATCTCAACATGTTTGAGTGAACCCTACCTTCCCCCTTTTACAGAGATGAACTTATATCAGGCCACAAGGTGGTCTCTGGCCCACCACCCACCTACAGCCACATCTTTTAAAAAATTCAATTTAGTTAGCCTAGCTTAGAGTAGGGAAGAAAATATTAGCAACTTTTGGTGAAAGAAAAGCTACTGGCAGAATTAATTTTGGCCAGGAATTTCTTTACAGTGAATATTTGGTTTCATAGGTAAGAAAACCTTAAAATCTATTAAAATTAAACCTTAAAATCTATTAAGTTTTCCCTTTGACAAATGTTAGAAATAATCTCATACAGCCATGACTAAGACAAAAATGCCCATTCTCGTCTTGACCAATCAACATTAGAGACTGGAGGTCCTATCTGAAATAATAAAAAAATATATAATAAAGAAAAAAAAAGCATAAATACTGGAAAATCACAGAAAAATTGCCACCCTATAGGACAGACTAGAACTGCCCCATAGAGTTTATAAGGAGTGACTGGTGAATTCAAGCTGCTGACCTTTTGGTTAGCAGCCAAGCTGTTAACCGCTATGCCACTAGGGTTCTGTAAAATATTACAACACGTAATAATTTTTTATACTCATTTTAACACCTATAAGGTTTATTCACAAATTTTCATTTCACATGTTTATCTCCTATGTATGGCAACTGAAAAACATGTGGCTTTGAATTATCTGAAATGCAAAAAAAAATTTTTTTCTTTTGCTTCATCCTTTTTATTGAATGTATTAGTTTCCTGTTGCTGCTGTAACAATCTACCACATGGTTGAAATGGCGAATGTTTTGTTATATATATTTTACCACACAAAAAAAAATTACCACAAATTTAGTGGCTTCAAACAACTCAAATTTATTCTCTTACAGTTCTGGAGTTCAGAAGTCTAAAACGAGTCATGAAGGGCTGAAATCAATGTGTCAGCAGGGCTGGTTCCTTTGGTGGCTCCAACATAAACTCCATTCCCTGCTTCTTCCACTTCTAGAGGCTGCCAGCATTCCTTGGCTCCTAGCTCCATTACTCATATTTCTTTTTCTGTGGCGTTGTCTTCTCCTCTACTGTAGTCAGATATCCCTCTGCTTCCCTCTTATAAGGTCACTTGTAATTACATTTAGGGTCTACCAGGATAATCTCCCTGTTTCAAAACTCTGCAGTCTCTTTTGCCATGTAAGGTAACATTCACAGGTTCTGAGGATTAAGATGCAACACATTAGAATTTAATTTAATCATTATATATACTTATGCATTGCGTTTTAACACCTTTGAATTCGTTTCACAATAAATATGATGCACTTGTACAAAATTCTTTGGGTGGTTATCTGATCATTTCCTTGGCATAAACTCCTAGGTTGAATTATTGGGTCAAAGGTTATGAACATATGTAAGGTGAATCAGTGACCCAGTCTCCACACACTCCCATTTGTAAGGCAGATGTGTTTTTCCACCATCAACACTCAGCAACCCTGCATATTATAGTTCAAAAAAAATAGTCTCTGCAACCAGGACATGAAAAATGGTGAACCACATCATGCTTTCATGAGCATTTATTTTCCTACTTACCCATAAATGAGCTTAAAGTGATTTTCTTTGATGATTGAGTCTTATATGAGACATACCTTCTGTTTTACGACAACATTTCTTGAAGTAATTCATCTTGTGCATGACAGATCACCCCCTCTGTGTTCTTTGCATAATTTTATTTGACTGGCCCTGAACCCATCGATAGGAAAGATTTAAAATGTTAAGAGGAAAACAACATAAAGTGCTTATAGAAAAACTGCGAGAGGAAGCAGGCATTCTCGGTTTTGAAAAGCCCTTGCCCACCAGCCCCCAAACAAGAATTTCTTCCTGATCTAGTGATAGGCTATCTAGTAACTCAGCTCTGGAAACCAATCCTAAAGCAAGGATAAAAAGACAGAGGCAGAAGAACTGGTGGTCACCATAACTCAAAAGGTGATGCAGAATTGTGCTCTATGTAATAATAAATTACAGCAATGGATATTCATAATATTGTTCCTGCATTTTCAAAAATTATCAAATGAAGTCTAATATGGTCTGTTTTAGAAAGTAGGTGTGGTACGGTAGACTTCTAAGATGGCCTCCATGGTCTCCACCCTCTTGACTGCAGCTATGTGAGACCCTGAGCAGGGAACCAGCTACCCAGGCCCAGACTCTTGACCCACAAAAACTGCAAGACGATGAATGGGTGTCGTTCTAAGCTGCTAAATTTGTGGCAATTTGTACGCAGTATAGAAAACTAATACAGTAAGGGATGATTAATATTGTTTTAGAATAACTTCCATTAAGAGAGTTAAAATATTTAAGTCCTTGCAAAAGCAAACTTAAGTTATTACATCTGGAAAACTCATTCTCTTAGAATATCTCAGAGCCCAACAAAACTTGGCAAGAAGAAGGCAGCTTTCTGCATTTCACCACCTCTGAAAATATATCATTAATATGTAACACAATAACCAATTTATGACACACAAGGCAATAGACATAAATCTAAATTCATGATCTAAATCTTTAAATATATTCTATTTATGACCAAGATGAGAAATGACACAAGAGAAATAACTAAAAATAGTAATTCTGATTTTGATTCTTTGCAGTGAGGCTGATGAGGCTAAATTATGCTCTATTCATGAACGCCATCATCAGTAATGTAACTAATTGACAAATGAAAGCAGAAGGGACATCTGCCAAAATTTGGGTAATTAAAATAAATGCCTGTCTTCATTATGCACACATTAAATTTAACATACAATTACTGTATGGTGTTTTTCTTCTTTGCTTCAAAGCATTTTATAGTACCAAAATATTTTTTTTCTAAAAATAAGCACTGGAAATTAAACTTACAGAATGAGAAGAAAAAATAATTTACTCTCAAACAAGCTTTTACTATTTCAAACCAGACCACATTTGTAGAAGTTGTTTGTAGAGACGTAATTTCTAAAATATATAAGGATAATCATTACAGCATTATTGGTTAGAATAAAACATAGAAACATTCTTCACAATATTCATCAATAGGCGAATGGTCAAATAAATATTGTGATATTCGTATCATGGAATGTTATGCAGCAATTAAGAAGAATAAGCTTGTCAGAAGGTACAGACATGGCAATACCCATAACATTTTATTGAATGAAAAAAAGTTGTAATATAATACGTATAGTTTGACGTTTTTATTTTTTAAATGCTATGTACAAATTTACTCATGTTTTGTGCTTAGAAAAATCTAGACCAAGCTGCTAAGAGAAGATAATGCTTGGAGAGAAGGAATGGGGAGGAGCAGGAGGGACTTGGGGAATTTCACTATAATTGCTATGGATTCCTGTACCCGCAAGGTCCAAACAAGCAGAATAATAGTTATTTACAATGTCTAATTTCTTGCTAGCATCTCTTGCAAACATTAAATGGGATTCAAGCCTAATTCCCAGAAACATGAATCATACCGTAGCCCTCTCCTGTCCTCTCCTATTCTGCCGCCATTCCCACTTCTCGGTGGACTTTTAGGAACTAAAATCATCCAGGCTGATATAGCTATACTCTTTTTACCCAGTCTCCCTTACTCTCACACTTCAAGCCCTTAGATCCCATCTTCTTCTACCCATTTTCTGGTTCACGCCAAAAACCTCAAGAAACGGTCTCAAGTGGGATAATCTCTTTTCTTTGGGTCAAGTCAGGCAAAGAGACTTGAAATATCTATACATTAATAAGTTGTGACTTGTCACAACATACTTCTATAATAACTTCGTAAAAATATCAAACATGGTATACTTAGGTTGCTTAAAATTCTCTTGATATATACCGGTAGTCCCCGACTTTCAATGTATTCGAGTTGCGACAAACTGCATTTAGGACCATCTGTTTTTTTTTTGTTTTGTACATCTTATCATTAGTAATGTGTACTACATACAGTGTTGCAGGGCATAATTTGTTGATGTTATCATTCTCAGATGTAACGTTTCCAACCCCCAAAGACAAAGATTGGATTTATAAAAATACTGATAATAAAAGGCAATAATAACGAAAACTAAAAAATAAATAAATAAATGAGGTATTCGACTTATGTCAGAACCTATTTATGACAGAGTAGCCATCGGAACAGAACTCTGTCGTAAGTCAGAGACACCTGTACATATTTTTCCCCATTTATTTATCAGGAGTAAGATCTGTTCCAAATAAATTATTTCCATTTTCATCTGATCAGAGTTAATGAAATTTAATTTGACAAATAACTCTTGTCCAGTTGGTGACCAAAACAGATGAAGGCTGATGCCCTCACTCAGGAAGCTTACATTCTAGAGGGAAGAAGCAATCGTTTAAAAATAAATATAGTAAATGATAAACTATACAAAGGAAGTAGAAAGAGAAGAGCAGGGTGATGAGGATTGGGGGGCTGGGGAAAGGGTATCAATCGGACTTTCAAAAAACTAAACACAATTGTGAGGAATGAGGATGAATCAAAGGCCAATCATGGTGATGAGGAGAGGCCCAAGGAACAGAGGAAAGCTGTGGTCCTGTGGGCGATATACGTTCTCCACCCTTTCCCACCTGCTCATCTTTAAACCACTCTCTGTCCAAGCCACGATATTTTCAATCGCATCATATGCATGTGAAAGCTGGACAATGAGTAAGGAAGACCGAAGAAGAATTGATGCCTTTGAACTGTGGTGTTGGCAAAGAATATTGAACATACCATGGACTGCCAAAAGAATGAACAAATCTGTTTTGGAAGAAGTACAACCAGGGTGCTCCTTAGAAGCAAGGATGGCGAGACTGCGTCTTACATACTTTGGACATGTTGTCAGGAGGGATCAGTCTCTGGAGAAGGACATCATGCTTGGCAAAGTACAGGGTCAGTGGAAAAGAGGAAGACCCTCAATGAAGTGGGTTGACACGGTGGCTGCAACAATGAGCTCAAGCATAACAACGATTGTAAGGATGGCTCAGGACTAGGCAGTGTTTTGTTCTGTTGCGCATAGGGTCGCTATGAGTCGGAACTGACTCGACGGCACCTAACAACAACAACTAACTGTGGATGTGTAGGTAGTGGCAGCCAGGTATCTCATACTGGAGCCCATAACTGGAATTCAGTGTGATTAATTTTTGTTTCCCAAATGCCATCACCAAAAGAGTTTGGAGGGGCTTATAATTTTTTTTTATAATTAAGAATTGACCACAGTTATGTTGTCCACCTACACATTTTCTTCTTTTTTCATTTGTGATGTGTAGGTCTTGATTGAGCTTGATCTAACACTCAACTGTTTCTGACCTGAATCTGCAGCTTAAAGTTGAATTCTTAATAGAGAGTTTTGCAAGAATCCCAAATCTTACAATGTAATGGACACGAAAACAGAGAGTGGAGAGGAGTGTGCTGTCTTATTGGCGGGAGACCAACTAGGAGTATATAAAAAAAACAGTGCCATCGAGTCGATTCCGACTCATAGCGACCCTATGAAATGCCCCATAGGAGTATATAGCAAGGAGTATATAAATTTTTGTATGAGAGACTGACTTGATTTGTAAACTTCACTTAATGGACACGAAAATAGAGACTGGAAAGAAGGAGTGTGCTGTCTCACTGGGGGGGGGGGGGGGCGAAGAGCAACTTGGAGTTGACTACTTCTCCTAAGACAGATTTGTTTGTTCTTTTGGCAGTCCATGGTATATTCAATATTCTTCACCAACACCACAATTCAAAGCCATCAATTCTTCTTCAGTCTTCCTTATTCACTGTCCAGCTTTCACATGCATATGATGCGATTGGAAATACCATGGCTTGGGTCAGGCGCACTTTAGTCTTCAAGGTCACATCTTTGCTCTTCAACACTTTAAAGAGGTCCTGTGCAGCAGATTTGCACAATGCAATGTGTCTTTTGATTTCTTGACTGCTGCTTCCATGGCTGTTGATTGTGGACCCAAGTAAAATGAAATCCTTGACAACTTCAATCTTTTCTCTGTTTATCAGGATGTTGCTCATTGGTCCAGTTGTGAGGATTTTTGTTTTCTTTATGTTGAGGTGCAATCCATACTGAAGACTGTCATCTTTGATCTTCATTAGTAAGTGCTTCAAGTCCTCTTCACTTTCAGCAGGCAAGGTTGTGTCATCTGCATAACGCAGGTTGTTAATGAATCTTCCTCCAATCCTGATGCTCCATTCTTCTCCATACAGTCCAGCTTCTCGGATTATTTGCTCAGCATACAGATTGAATAGGTATGGAGAAAGAATACAACCCTAATGTACACCTCTCCTGACTTTAAACCAATCAGTATCCCCTTGTTCTGTCCCAACAACTACCTCTTGATCTATGTAAAGGTTCCTCGTGAGCACAATTAAGTGTTCTGGAATTCCCATTCTTCCAATGTTATCCCATAGTTTGTTATGATTCACACAGTCGAATGCCTTTGCATAGTCAATAAAACATAGGTAAACATCCTTCTGGTATTCTCGGCTTTCAGCCATGATCCATCTGACATCAGCAATGATAACCCTGGTTCCACGTCCTCTTCTGAAACTGGCCTGAATTTCTGGCAGTTCCCTGTCAGTATACTGCTGCAGCTGTTTTTGAATGATCTTCAGCAAGTATATAGCAAGGTGTATATAAATTTTTGCATGAGACACTGACTTGATTTGTAAACTTTCACTTAAAGCACAATAAAAATTTTAAAAAATCTTACAATGTCATTGATTTAGCCAGAGTAAATACAGCTCAAGTTTAGAATCTCTTTCTGTTGATTACCCTCTTAGATTACCCCTTTCCATTTCCCTTAAGTACTCCTCTACTTTCCTTGATAAAAAACAGGCCTGGCAATCTCCTTCCAAAAATTAGCCAATAAAAATTCTATGGATCAGAACAGAATATTGTCTGATATAGTGCTGGATGTCATCAGGAAAGACCAATTGCTAGAGAAGGACATCATGTTTGGTAAAGTGGAGGCCAGTGAAAACGAGAGAAATCCTCAAAAAGCTGGATTGACACAATGGCTGCAACAACGGACTCAAACATACCAGTGATTATAAAGATGGCAGAGAAGTGGGCAATGTTTGGTTCTGTTATAAGGCTGCCATGAGTTGGAGCTGACTTGACAGCAACTAACAACACCACCTTCCTTAATACCTTATTTCTTGCCCTAAATAGTACCATCTTAAAGTTGGCAATATTAGGGAATTATTGTTAATTTATTTTAGATTGTCCTTTTAGTGGTGGTGGTTGTTTAAAATAATTGAGAGAATGCCTACTAAATGAGAGACTTAGAAAGGACTTGACTGAAAGGCAATAATCACACTTTTTTTTTTTTTCAGAAACAAAGTATTGGGGGAAAACCCTGCCTACATGGAACTTGAGCAGCTGCAGGATAAAGCAGATACAGAGATCTAGATGCTCAGTAATGGCTTTGGAATGGCTGATTGATTTGCCCAGTGTCACAGAGGGACAGAACTAACAAGAAAACAGAGGACATGTCTCCTAGTTTTCAGTTCAGGGTTTTTTTTTTTTTTTTTACTAGACTAATTTTGTTATGGGAGTTAAAGTACATATTCCCTTGCCTATCTACACAAACACCGAGCATTTTATTTGTGGAAATATCATACAAACATCATTTGAGTACTCAGATGCCCTCCCCTCCTCGCTCCCTTTTGCCTCTCTTGCTGAGTGAGATCAAAGCTACAACCCCATAAATTTCTTTGATGTGTTGGGTAGACCATCAATATAGCAAGCTCTAGGTAAAAGATAAAGGGCATTTAATGACTACAAGAAACACTTTTACAAGCTTCCCTTCTCTATAAATCTGGCACAGTGATTTACAAAAGACTCATTTGAATCTACCTCCAACTAGCAGAAAATACCTCAAGAATATGTAGCCTGGTAAGATCTTGGTGTCCTTATTTAGCACGACATCAGAATGGCAGAATGCCCTTCGATCATATTGCTATGTTTATTCAACAAATCCTATATGGTTCAAAACACAAAAATACCTTTGAAATACACCACAAAATGTGTCTAAATGGTTAATGAACAAGATCGCTGACTCCATTTAACCAAAAGAATTGTTTTATATTCTCTACAGTCAGTGCAGCTGAAAATTGCTTCCACTGACCAAGTTATTACTTCCCTCTTCTGTGCTCCTGAAGCATTTGGAATATATCTCTACTCAAACGGTGATGTAACTTCCCTATTTTCCTTTCCACTGGACATGCAGGGAAGAGAACATGGTTTATTTCTTTTTCATCTCTGTAACAACTCCAGTGATTGACACAATATTGGGCACTTACCGTGTTCATGGATGGGTGGATGGGTAGATGAGTGGGTGGATGGATGGATGGATGGATGGATGGATGGATGGATGGATGGATGGACGGACGGACGGACGGACGGACGGATGGATGGATGGACGGATGGATGGATGAATGGATGGATGGATAGCAGTGACACTGATAAAAAGAGGGGGAGGAATTGGACTAAAGGATCTCCATGATTATTATGATTCTATTTTTTTAGAATTCAAATGCAATTCAAACAATTTACCCTTTTCATTATTATCTAATTTTGTATTTCTGAGTGCAAGGTTTCAAATACGTTCAAGTTAAAATAGTGAAAGAAAATTGAAGTTTATGAAGGTGGAATATAAAGGAAACAAACAAACAAAAAAAAAACCCGTTGCCACTGAGTTGGTACGGACTCATAGCGACCCTATAGGACAGAGTAGAACTGCCCTGTAGAGTTTCCAAGGAGCACCTGGTGGACTCTAACTGGGGACCTTTTGGTTAGCAGCTGTAGCACTTAACCAGTATGCCACCAGGGATTCTAATTCTTTATATTTTTTAATACTTTGTGCCAGAGCAAATAATTAAAAATAATCTCTGAAACGTCCACGTTTTTATACCATCACCACCACCACACATAAGATTTTACCCAACAGCTTTCTTTCTAATTTAACATATACCTTGTATGGTAAGGCTTACTCTGCTACCCAGTTTACCAAAAACATAGAAAGTATGACATTTATTATAAAAAATCTTGTGTACCCATCACCCATAAAATGTTACAAATACAGGTAAAGTTCTCTGTACCCCCCCAAGGTTCGTATTTTGAATTTGTTTTTTTATTATTCCCATGTACAATTTTATAATTTTTATTACATAAACATGTATCCTAAAACCATAGATAGTTTTGTTATGCATGATTTAAACTTCATATAACCAAAAAAAGACTCAACCTAGTGCCGTGGAGTCGATTCCGACTCATAGCAAGCAACCCTATAGGACAGAGTAGAACTGCCCCACAGAGTTTCCAAGGGGCACCTGGCGGATTCAAACTGCCAGCCCTTTGGTTAGCAGCCATAGCACTTAACCACTATGCCACCAGGGTTTCCAAACTTTATATAGATGTTATTAAACTATATGGATCTTTTATGCAATGTGCTTTTTGTCACTCAACATGAGATTTATCCATGCTGATACATGTAGCTCTAGCTCATTTACTTTTCCTGCTGTGTAGCAATTTGGTTTTTTTTTATTTTTTTTTCTATTGTATTTTTGTGTTCTATTTTTTTTTTTACTCTTTATTAGTTCTTTCTAATTTCTTTGAGTTTATTCTAACATCATAACTGGAATGCTTAGTTCTTTATTTTTTAGGTTTCTTCTTTTTATTAATCTAAGAATTTAGGATTATAATTTTTCTCTCTGTAAGCCATTTTAGCTATAGTCCACACATTCTGAAATACAGTGTTGTTTTATCATTGCTTAATTATGACTATTTTTTAAATCTACTATACTTTCGTCTTTGATCTGTAGGTCATTTAGAAATACACTTTTCAATTTCCAAATGTACAGGGGCTTTTTGGTTACATTTTTGGTATTGATTTGTAAATTTATTGTATCATGGTTGAAGAATGTGGTCTGCATGATACTAAGACTTATTTCTTGGTCAATTTTTGTAAATGTTTTATTTACTGAGAGTGGTGTATTAAAACTTTACATTGTAGATTTGTTGGTTTCTCCTTGTAATTCTATAAATAGTTGTTTTTTATATATTTGAGATTATCTTCTTATTTTCACAAAAGTTAAGATGTATGTATATCTTTCAGTTGATATACATCTTTCTTCATTATACAGTGATGCTCTTTCTCTCCAACAATGCTTTTTTTGACTTAAAGTATATTTTGTCCAAAATTAATCAATATGCCTACCTCTTCCAAAGAATATAGGAATCTTAGAGCAATTTCACTCTGAAAACATCCTCGCCCATTTTATGTGTTACTGTAGCCCATTAATTTTTTTCCCCTTGATTTTTTTGTCCCTAACTTTTGGACATTAATATCATCTCATATAGTCATACTACCCAGTGCCATCGAATGAATTCTGGCTCATAATGACCCTATAGGACAGAGTAGAACTGTCCTATAGGGTTTCCAAGAAGTGGCTGGTGGATTTGAACTACTGGCCTTTTGGTTAACAGCCTTACCACCGTGGTCTTTAGATTTAATCACCTGTTTAGTGAGTTTTCTCTTGTTTTGCTCATTTTCCCTTCTTAGATGTCAATTCCGAGTTTAATATACTTCTTGTCAAGGACCCTTGAAGAACTACACACACACACCATTGCCGGCGAGTTGATTCTGACTCATGGCGACCCTATAGGACAGAGTATAACTGCCCCAGAGTTTCCAAGGAGCACCTGGTGTATTCAAACTGCTGACCTTTTGGCTAGCAGCTGTAGCTCTTAACCACTACACCACCAGGGTTTCCTGAAGAACTACAGACCTTAACAAACAGAAAGACTAAAAAAAAAAAAAAAAAGTCCCCACACTGGCCAAAAGAAACAGGGTAATGCGTCCATCTCAACCTGGGCTGGGCTCTTGCAGGGGAAAATGGAAGTCTTCCTCCAGATTTTGAAATTACATACAGACCAGTCCACACATGGATTTGGAGTTCAGATGTTCAATATTGATGTGGTCTAGGAACCTCCAAGCCAGGGAATTAATTAATATTTAAAAATGGGTTCTTACTGGTAGTAGCATAGTGGTTAAGCGCTACGGCTACTAACCAAAGGGTCAGCAGTTCAAATCTGCCAGGCGCTCCTTGGAAACTCTACGGGGCAGTTCTACTCTGTCCTATAGGGTCACTATGAGTTGGAATTGACTTGACAGCACTGGGTTTGGTGTTTTTGTTTTGTTTTGTTTTGGTGCATTGGTATTGCCAGAAACCCTGGTGGCGTAGTGGTTAAGAGCTACGGCTGCTAACCAAAAGGTTGGCAGTTCGAATCCACCAGGCTTTCCTTGGAAACCCTATGGGGCAGCTCTATTCTGTCCTATAGGGTCCCTATGAGTTAGAATTGACTAGATGGCAACAGGTTTGGTTTTTGGTTTTATTAGTGATGCCAAGGAGCCCCAGTGGCACAGTGGTTAAGGACTTGGCTGCTAAGCAAAAGGCTTGTGGTTTGAACCCACCAGCCACTCTGCAGGAGAAAGATGTGGCAGTCGGCTTCTGTAAAGATTTATAGCCTTGGAAACCCTCCGGGGCAGTTCTACTGTGTTCTATAGGGTGGCTGTGAGTCAGAGTCAACTTGATGGCACACAACAACAACACTGATAATGCCCCTGGAAGCAAAAACAAAATATCCTTGGAAACTCCAACCCAAGAAATAAACAATAAAAAGTGATTTCCCAGTGGTAGTAATCCTGAGAGTAAACACGAAACATATTAGGAGAGAAATACATTCAACTTAGGCCTCAAAAAGATTCCCTATTATGTGTTTAGAATAGCGGTTGGCAAATCTTTTCTATGAAGGGACAGAAAGTAAATATTTTAGGTGTTTTGGGTCATACAGTCTCTGTTAGAGCTACAGAACTCTGCTGTTTTCCTGTGAAAGCAGCCCACGGGTAATAGATAAACAAATAAATGTGGCTGTGATCCAAAAACAGTTTATTTATGGACACTGAAATTTAATTCTGTATGAATTTCACCTGTAATAAATATTATTATTTTATTTCTTTTTCAACATAAAAGCATAAAAAAATTCTTAGTTTGCAGGACATACAAAAGCAGACTTGACCCACACCAAAGGTTTGCCAACCCCTGGGTTAGGACATCGTCTAATATACAGTAAGTGATATCTGTGTTTGCTATTATTATTATAACTAAGCAGAATTAGTAACTACTAATTAAAGAGAATACTTTCGTTTCCATAGCAATTTTCCAGGCAGACAAGCTGGAGAAGAGAAGCCTCTTATTGCACCACGTTAGGGCAAATACAATGAGCTCATAGTATTTGAGACTGAAGCCTCCTACTTAGAGACTAATGAAGTGGTGGGGTCTGCACTGACTTGGAAGAGCCCAAATTTAAGAACAGGGCTGAGATCATCGGGACCAGAAATGTTTAAGTGACTTGATCAACGTCTGACACTAGGAAGAGTGGCATAGAAAAAACTACTCATCATTCAAAACGCAGCTCAAATTTGTTACCTCCTCTCATACACCTTCCTTGAACTGTCCAACATTAATGCTTCTGTCATCTAAGCCCACTTCATCCTTGGCACATACAACCTGGTAGCACTATTACTGCATTGCAGACTTTTGCTTTTCTCTCTCACTCTCCCCTGCCTGTTCCTTATTTACCTTCCTATCTTTCACATCCAGACCAATATAGCCAACAGCTGGAAATTGTTCATTTAATGTTTATTAAATGAAAAAAATGCGGCGTCCATAGAGTTCATGTATCTCCAGGGAGCAGAACTAACTGGCAGAGTAAGAATGAGTTGGTTGCCTATCATCCACCACAACAAGAATGTTGTTGTTCTTGTTAGCTGCTGTGGAGTCAGCCCCCAACTCACGGTGACCCCATGCACAGTGGGATTGAACTATTACGATCCATAGGGTTTTCATGGGCTGATTTTCAGAAGTAGAACACCAGGCCTTTCTTCCTAGTCTGTCTTAGTCTGGAAGCTCTGCTGAAACCTGTTCAGCATCATAGCAACACTCAAGCCTCCACTGACAGGCAGGTGGTGGCTGCACTTGAGGTGCATTGGCCAAGCATCAAACCCAGGCCTGCCAGGTGGAAGGCGAAATGAACCATCACTGCCCTCTACAATGAGACTATTTACATAAATCCCTTGTGTACCTATACAAAGCTCTGGATCTTTACAATACAGAAGGTGCTGTGATGAGAGCATAAAAATTATATGAGTATAATTCTGGATTATTGGTTATAAAAACCATCTAATTGTTACTAAATTGATTTTTTTTTTTAAAAAAAAAAAAAAGAAAGATTTAACAACTAAGGGTGAATTTTTCCCCCAGGCCAAATAAGATTTTATCATTCATAAAACTGGTAAAAAATTAACTCAAACAGTTAAATTATGCAGAAGGGAAAGCAGTAATTCATTTTTCCTGCCACTTATGTAAAAGGCTTTTCTCATGAAGAACTAAAGTATACTCTGTTATCATAAGACGATATTTTCTGCTCTTAGAAAAACTGAGTGAAAGTGGGCAAAGCATTTAACTTCTGCGGACCTGCAGTACATTTTCAAAATATTAGGAATGGCATACAGTTAAAATTTAATTTTGCTAAATAAGAACATTATATCTATATTCCCCTACTACCACCATTTCATAGAAGAGAAAGGACACTTTAATATCAAAATGTAGGGTAATGTTTGCTCAGTTAAATTGTAGTCCTTTAATTAAATAGATTTAGCTTTATGAAAAGCACACTAAACTATGCTCCATCCAGATCAGAGAAAAAAGTTTCACAGGTTCCAAAAGGTCCCAATAATCAATAAAGAGCCCAGCATTTGAAGACCACCAGATTATAGAATATTTGTGGTCTTTTTTAGTTCTAATTTTTTGACATAATTAAATCCTGATTGTGCACCATAATATATTGTGTATGCCTGTCCCCTTTATAGTAAGCCATACAAGAGATCAGCAAAGATAGTTCTTTTAGAAGCTTAACTTCTTTTTTCTTAAATGTGATACTGAATTTACATTCTAATCCTTTATCAATTTCAATTATCCTCTTCCTTAATTTATAGGCTTTCAAAATTAGGTCCTAAATTAGACATAAATAATTTCTTTCATCACAAAAAGTAATATAGCAGAGTGAAGATTTTGGCAAACCATCTCCCCAACAAACCAGTATAAAGTTGGACAAAATTGTCACAAATAACCATTTCCAAGTTTCAGAAATCAATCAAAGGCAAACAACAAATAGAGAAAGACTTATTTATGAAAAACTCCCAGAACTTCAGACAAGAACTGTGGGAGTCTTCATCCCCACTGGCTGGCTCAGTAGGTGAGAATGGTAGTTGGACCAGTGAAGGGTTAGGCTGAAAACCAGCAGCTTCACTGACAGAGAGACACTAACTTGATTTGGAGCACAGCTGAAAACCTACACCCAGCAGTATGGTCGACAAAAGCAGCAAACTCAGTAGTAAGCAAAAGGTGAAAACACACAGTCCTGCTAGCTTCGGGTTGCAGGGCAAGTGCCAAGCCAGCCAGAATTTTAACAGGAAGGTGGTCCTGGAAATGAGATTACCTTAGAAGTGCAAGAAATGCTTTCCACATATATCTGACTGGCTGGGAAGATTATATATATGTGTAGGGAGACTTGTAAGGACCTAGTGGAAAGTAAAAGCCAAGGCAGACTTTAAAATTTCCTCAATTTTAAATGTGTTCCAACCCTCACACAAATCCCTTGGCAGAGTGTGGAAGCCACACGGGTTCAAAGCATCTGAGTACAACCTCTGCCTAATCATTGCCTGAGTACTAAGCTATGCAGACAGAGCAGCCACTGTGTATATCTAGGATAAAAATTAACATTAGGAAAAAAATTGAGCAGAGAGAGCAGCAACCACACAGCACACCACACATCACAAGAGAGCCATATTCTGCAGATTAAGTCCAGACAACTTACTGAGAAAAACAAACAAGCCAAAAAAACAAACCCTCAGGGGGAAAAAAATCAGAATCCAAAGTCTCTACAACATATTATTTAAAAGTACAGTTTTCAATAAAGAATTACAAGACATACAAAGAAATACGGAAGTGTGACCCATACTCTAGAAGAAAATCAGTCAATAAAAAGTGAGTTTGAACGGGGGCAGATGTTGGAGTTAGCAGACAAACACTTCAAAGCAACTATTATAAATATGTTCAAAAACTAAAGAAAACCATGATGAAAAAATTAGAGAAAAATTATGACAATGATTCAACAAATAGAAAATCTCAATAAAGAAATGGATATTATAAAAAGAACTAAATGAAATTTCTGGATTTGAGAAGTCCAACAAGCAAAATGAAAAATTCACAAGATGAATTCAACAGCGAATTGGAAAAGGCGGAAGACAGAATCAAAGAACTTGCAGACACAAGAACAGGAATTACCCAATCTGAAGAGTAGAAAGAAAAATAAAGAATTAAAATGAGCATCCTCAGACATCCATGTGACATTATCAAGCATATGAACATATGTCTAATAAAATCTCAGAGGAGAGGTGAGGGAGGAGAAAAGGACAGAAAAGAAATTGAAGAAATTTTGACCCAAAACTTCCCAAGTTTGATGGAAAGACATTAATCTACAGATCCAAGAAGCTCAACCAAGTCTAAGTAGGATAAATACAAAGAGATCCACGTTATAGTCAAACTGCTAAAAGACAAAGACACAGAGAAAATCTTAAAACAGGAAAACAATGCACCATGTACAGTGGAACAACAGTACAATTAACAGCTGATTTCAAATCAGAAATATGGAGGCCATGGAAGTGCATGAGATATTCAAAGTGCTAAAAGAAAAAAAAAATTAACCAAGAATTCTATGTCCGGCAAAACTATCCTTCAAAACTGGAGATGAAATAACATCATTCTGAGATAAACAAAGACTGAATTTGTTGCTAGAAGACCTACCTTAAAAGAAATGCTAAAGGAATCCTTCAAGCTGAAAGGAAATGACACCAGACAGTAAGTCCAATTCTGAGGAAGAACAGAGGGAATGATACGTATATATGTAAATATAAAATAGCCCATAAATATATATTTCTTTTTATTCACTTAACTTCCTTTAAAATACGAAATTATATAAAGCAATAATTATAACACTATATTGTTGAGTTTATTTTATTTATATATATATACACATATAAACTCATTGCTATCGAGTTGATTCTGACTCACAGCATCCCTATAGGACAAGAGTAAGTAGAACTGCCCTATAGGGTTTCCAAGGAGTGGCTGGTGATTTTTTCTGCTGACCTTTTGGTTAGCAGCCAAGCTCTTAACCACTGTGCTACTAGGGCTTTTAACAAAAGGAAGAGGGATGGAAAAAGATAAACCATACAAACAATGACCTTAAGATCTGCATTGGCTACATTACTGGCAGAAAAAAATAGACTTTAAGACAAGAAATATTATTAGATACAAAGAGGAATATTTCCTAATGGTAAAAGGGTCAATACATCAGGACTATATAACATTTATAAACATATATGCACCTGACAGTAGGAAATCAAATACACATTAAAAACAAAATTCAAAACCTGGACAGTATTTCATTCTGTTGTACATGGGGTCACTATCGATTTGACGGCACCTAGCAACTTTTTTTTTTTATAGGGTCGCTATGAGTTGGAATCAAGTCCATGGCAACAAGTCTGTATTTTTGTAGCAACAACAATAGCTCTTCAAAAGACACTGTTAAGAAAACAAACAGATACACACTTCAGAACTGGGAGAAAGTATTTCTAAAACAAGGTGGTTTGTATAACCTCTTTAAAAGCAAAGATGTCACTTTGAGGACTAAGGTGTGTCTGACCCAAGTCATGGTATTTTCAATCACCTCATATGCATGCAAAAGCTGGACAATGAATAAGGAAGACCAAAGAAGAATTGATGCCTTTGAATTATGGTGCTGGTGAAGAGTACTACTGAATATACCATGGACTGCCAGAAGAACGAACAAATCTGTCTTGGAAGAAGTACAACCAGACTGTTCCTTAGAAGTGAGGATGGAGACTTGGTCTCAAGTACTTTGGACATTAAATCAGGAGGGCCTAGTTCCTGGGGAGGGACATCATGCTTGGTAAAGTAGAGAGTCGGTGAAAGACAGGAGGACCTTCAATGATATGGATTGAAATAGTGGCTACAACAATGGGATCAAACATAGCAAAAATTGTGAGGATGCCACAGGACAAGGCAGTGTTTTGTTCTGTTGTACTTAGGGTCCCCATGAGTCAGAACTGACTAGATGGCACCTAAGAAGAACAACAACATATAGAATAGATGAAGGACTACTTCAACTCAAAAAAAAATGAGCCAACAAAAGAACATATAGATGGAAAATTAAAATCACTATTTTATATCACCAAACATCTCCTGGAATAGCTAAAATGGGAAACAAAACAAAACAAAACTGAGAATACTAAGTGCTAGCATAGATATGGAGCAACTGGAAATCTCATCGTTAGTGGGAATGAAATGTGATACAGTTACTTTAAAAGTTCAGCGTATACTTAACATATTACCCAGCAATCCCACTGCTAGATACTATTACCCAAGAGCAATCATATGTTGAAAAAGATTGGCATATGAATATTTATAACTTCATTCATGATCAGTCAAAAACTGCAAGCATCCTAAATGGCCCATCAACTGGTGAATAAACAAACCGTAGTACATTAATACAATTATATACTATTTAACAACAAAAAGGAGCAAACTACTGGTATATACAGAAACGTGGATGAATCTCAAAAGCATCATACTAATTTAAAGGACCCAGGCCCAAAAGATCATACATTGTATGATTCCATTTATATCATACACTGGAAAATACAAAACAATAAGGACAGAAGTCAGATCAGGAGCCGGGGGTGAGGGAGAGAGGAGATGGATTATAAAGGAGCACGAGAACAATTTGGCATGATGGAAATGTTCTATGTCTTGACTGTGGTGGTAGTTACATATTGTGGACATTTGTCAAAATGCATTTTAAATAAAAGTGCAAAAGGGGAAAAAAGATTATTGACAAAAATAATCTTCACAAGAAAAACCGTGAGGTCCATTCACAGGTTTAGAAGTAGGTTTCCTTGTCCTCTTATACTAAAAACTCCAAATATTTCCCTATTTTCCAGCTGAGAACACTGCAGAACTATCTGGAAGTTCCATAAGTCAGTGCATGGCATGTATGAGGAGATAAACACTGTGTAATTTTTCTGAATACTTCCAGTATCCAGCAAAGGGCCATAATCTCTTAGCTACTCAATAAATATTTGTGTAACAAATGGACAGATAAATGGATTCTAACAAAAACACTTAGCCAAGTTCAGACACTCTGCCAGGTGTGGAGGTAGAAAATTAAATGCCTAAATATGAAAATGGACGGTTCTATAAATTAATCTTATTTCCCCTGTGCCTGTGTTAATGGTGCCTGGATTGCTGTTTTGGAGACTTTTTGTATCGTGCACTGCCAAAGCAGAGAATTCTAAGCAGATTAACTGTTTTACCAAGAGATCATGGAGAAAGAACAAAAGGTCTTTCAGATAACTTAAAAATTAAAACAGACAAATAAAGCAAAATAAAGAAGCTCCACCGAAATCTAAAAATGCTACGTAAGTAAAATTGTTCTGTGTAAATCAGACAATGTCTGAGTGAAATAGGTTTCGATAATAAATTTGCTTTACTTGAAATAGGCAGAATTTCTTATCTTTGTTGCATTCCGAAATAATGAACAAATTCAAAAGGTCTCCTGCAAGCTGTTCATTTCTTAGCTCTAGATTGTTTTCAAAATACCACTCAATTCCACACTTACTAATTCTAAAGAGAAGTCACAATGTCCTCAGTGGTCTACGAAGATATCACTATTTTTTTTTCTTACTCACCTTTTTAGTCTGCAAAATCATGTATGGCAACGTTAGATACCGTGGTGGCGTAGTGGTTAAGTGCTATGGCTGCTAACCAAAGGGTCAGCAGTTCGAATCCTCCAGGCACTCCTCGGAAACTCTATGGGCAGTTCTACTCTGTCGTATAGGGTCGCTGTGAGTCGGAATCAACTCAACGGCACTGGGTTTGGTGGGTTTTTTGTTTTTATGGCAGTGTTGTTTTTTCTGATCCTGGATGCAATCTAGGACATCACATTACATGTAAACATTATGTCTCTTCAGACTCCTTCGAACTGAACAGTTTGCTCTGCCTTTCTTTGATGGCCATAACATGGATATTTTGAAGAGTGTAGGCCAGTTGTGTTGTAGAGTGTCCCTCAATTAGGGGTTGTCTGATGTTTTCTCATGATTGGATCCTGGTTAAGCATTTAGCAGGAATACCACAGAAGTGAGATTGTGTCCTTCCTGGTTCAGTGAATAAGGAGGCACATGATGCCCATTTGTCCGATTACTGGGGATATGAACTTTTATCAGCTGGGTTTGGGTGGTGCTCATCAAATTTCTCCATGGTAAAGGGATATTTTCCCTTTTGTAATTAATGAGTAATCCATGTAAAAATACTTTGATAGTTTGTAATTTAGTTCCATCGTATATATTTTAATATTAGAATGTTGTAATCCCACAAAGTATATTATCTTTGAAAATAAACATGTTCAACCACTAATAACCTCATCAGATGTAGTTTCGGGAATGGAAAGCTATGTTTAATCACTATGCAGATTTTCAGAGGCTATTATCTACACTTTACCTTTAGGGCATAGATCTAAGTAGATGTTGATAAAAGGGCTCTTCTGAAATCGCCTATTTTCTTCCTATACCAACGTGAAGCTTGTTGTTTATGCTTTGTGCTCATGAGCCCTGTCGGACAGTCATTTCTTCTGCTTAAAATTCAACAGCAGTGCTCTTCATTCTAGAGGAAACAAAATGCTTTTCTAATGTTCTGACAAATGGACCATCTCACCAAGTATCAAGAAACCCAAGAGGCCAGGCTGGATCAATAAATAAACTTCCAGGCCCTGGCCTAAGCGCCAATGATTTAGTGCCATTTATAAAGTGTTAACCTTGAAATACAGCTTGAGATCAAGTTGAACACACTTTATTACAGTACAAACTGGTAACACACTAGAACCCTAACTTTCTCAAAGTTAGCGTATTATAATAGACAGCTCCCTAGAGTTTAAGACAACCAACATTTCTACCTCAGCTCCATCAGTTAAGTGTGGCCTCTGGTAATTCACTCTTCCTTTCTGAAAATTGGTTGACTCATCTTTAAATTGAGACTCTCAATACCAACTCTGTGGGGTTGTATGAGAAGTAAATCATATCATATCGTAAAGAGCTTTGGATAGCATGACGTACTCACAAATGTTAGCAGAGGGAAAAAAGCCCTCCAAAATACAATCGTATTATTACTTCCCACGTTGAGCATCAGTCACCTCGGATTTGGTGCCAAATAAAAATCTGTTTATTAAAGGATTTTCAATGCTTTGAATGTCTGAAAATGGAGCATCCTGACTGTACAAACGAAGCAACACTGAAAAGAGTGAAATTTTACTGATGCCAAGAACCAGGCATAAACTGCTCAAGAGGCTGACTGCTTTCTGTACTGACTTGGTGGAATGAAGTACATTTTCAGGAGGAACAGCTGCCAGCTTGGGTTGTCAGCCCACTACATACCTTTTCCAGTGATGCTAGAGCTGCCTACACACAGGACTGTAGCAACACACTCAGAAACACTGGCTGCTTTAATCAGTCATGTCTACAGAGAGAGAGAGAGAGATTCCAGCAAGGAGAGTATAACTAACTCCCTTGAAGTTATGCCTCTTGCTCTTCTATGAGTTGGCCTAATCCTATTCTTGAATGGTTAAACTACGGGATGGTGGCTGAATGTACTATCCCAATGAAGGAACCGAAAAGGGTGGTGGCAAATGGCCCAGGTGTTGTAATTGCTGCCCCACCCACAAATGCTGAAATAAGACTTCATATGACGCTTCATATAAAGTAAGAATTATGTACCAGATAAAAACATTTTTAGCTAAATCAACTCCCAAATGAGGGGAACAGCAGCAGGAGAGCGCTAGATGTGTTGGGGCTTGGAATGAAGGATAAGCGAGAGGACAACTGGGAAACCTGCAGGTTTTGTGAACACAGATAATGTTCAGAAATTGGCATTTAAAAGAGTAGGCAAATTAACTGACCATCTGAATGCTAATCCTGCTGGTATCCATCCCCCTCTCCATCCTGACCACCACAGCACTAAATCAAGACCTCCCTTACCCTTTTGCCTGAGTTGTATCCCCCCAGTCCGATCACTTCTTACACTGGTTCTAGTGGGATCTTCTTAAGTATGACTCCCTGCTCAAAAGTCTTTGGTGAACTGGAACAACATTCTCCAGACTGCTAACAGTGGATACTTGTTGTTAGTTGCCATCAAGTCGATTCTGACTCATGGCAACCCCCTCTGTGCAGAACTGAACAGCTTCATAGGGTTTTCAAGGCTGTGAACTTTCAGAAGCTGGTCGCCAGGCCTGTCCTCCAAGGTGCCTCTGGGTGGGTTCGAACCAATAACCTTTCAGCTAGTGGTTGAGCACTTAACCATTTGTGCCACCTAGGGACTCCACAGTGGTTGCTTAGGACAGTAAAATTATGGCTGATTTTTTTTTTTTTAATTCTTCCCTACCATGTGTTCTCTTGACATCCTCTCAAGGAAATCTGCAAGTCTCTGAATCTTATAAACAGTACGGTTGGGAAGTAGATCTATGACCTTCTCCCCAAGGCCACTTATATAGACCATCAGTTCTGTATCCTTGATTAAAAATACCTCCTCTGTGAATGACACCCAGCGACACCGCCCTCTCTCCTCCTCCTTGCCAAAACATTGCCATCGAGTAGATTCCGACTCGTAGCGACCCTATAGGACAGCGTAAAACTGCCCCATAGGTTTCCCAAGGAGCAACTGGTAGATTCAAACTGCTGACCTTTTGGTTAGCAGTCGAACTCTTAACTACTGTGCCACCAGGGCTCCCGTCCTCCTTGCTATCACCTTTAAATCCCTCCCCTTATTTAGTAGTTCACAATGAGTACCTCTCTAAAAAAATGTTAATTTGGATGTTGCATTCAACACTCTTGCCTCTCAATCCTAGACTTCCTTACCTCCACTTACCTTCACCTGCACTTAATCATGATGCTAGGTTATATGAAGAAGAATGTAGCACCAGGATTGGCGGAAGACTCATTAACAACTTGCGATATGCAGATGACACAACCTTGCTTTCCAAAAATGAAGACAGTTTAAAGCATTTACTGATAAAGGTCAAAGACTATAGCCTTCAGTATGGATTACACCTGAATTGTGAAGAAAGTGAAAATCGGCACAACTGGACCAATAAACAACATCATGATAAATGGAGGGAAAAAAATGAAGTTGTCAACTATTTCATTCTACATGAATCGACAATCAGCAGCCATGGAAGCAGCGGTCAAGAAATCAAGTGACATGGTGCAGTGGGCATATCTGCTGCAGAAGACCTCCTTAAAGTTCTAAAAAAGCAAAGATGTTACTTTGATGACTAAGGTGCATCCTGAACCAAGCCACGGTCTTTTCAATCACATCAGACACACACGAAAGCTGGACAATGAAAAAGGAAGAGAGAAGAAGAATTGATGCATTTGAATTGTGGTGTTGGCGAAGAATATTGCATATACCATGGACTGCCAGAAGAACAACCAAACCAGTCTTACGAGAAATGGAACCAGAGGGACTAAACTAATATCCATGAATATAGCATTTGCTGGTCCAGCTTGATCCAAGAATAGAATTATCGTATCTACAACAGGGTTTTGCAACCTCTGCATTATTGCCATTTGGGGCCAGATAGTTCTTTGAGGTGGGGGTTGTCTTGTGCATTGTAGGGTGCTGAGCAGCATCCCCGGCTTCTGTCCACTAGGTACCAGTAGCACCCTCCCTCCCGCCCATCTGAGTTGTATCAATCAAAAATTTCTCCAGACATTCCCAAATGTCCACTAGGGAGGTAAAATCGCCCAGGTTGAGAACCACTGAGCTGGAGGAACAGAAACCAAACTTGACTCCTCAGCATTCACTCTGTGAAGTTCTTATCTACACTGATTATTCCCATCTTGCCACTGGTCTCGTGGGAAATGCACCATCGTGAACATTTTCTCCTTCAACATTTTGAGCTCTTATCCTTGACATTCCTTTATCCTCCCAATTTCTTTTTAATCTGCCAAATATCCCTTGCATACTTAATTTCACAAGATTCTTATGATTCTTTGTCCTGAATATCAGTCATCATACAACACAGATCATATATGCTCCTATCCCCCAGCTTCTACCAGAAGACTGAGCTCCTGGGGAAAGAAAGCACAGCCGCTGCTATTACTGAAAATTGACCAAGCATGTTGAAAGATGTCTTTCTGTATTCATTACTCCTCTCCCCAATCTTGTCATAATTAACCATGCACACTGATGCTGTTACTTTATAGTTTTTCCCTCTAGAGAGAACACACTGTGTACTATTCACACTATTTCTTCTGTAACTACTACCAGTTAGCACTCATTATGTGCACTCATTATCTGCTAGGCATTGTGGTAGGTATTTTACAAACACTATCAATGGTCCTCACCCAAACTCATCCTCAGAGGCTTTATTGGCATCTGTTGACATATCTTAGGAAAGGAGATGCTCTGTTGGATTTGGGGTGACTAATTCTTGGCATTCAGTTTGAGGGAAACTTCCACCATCAAAACATTGTCTTCATTCCTCACCCTTTGGTTTCATTTCAGCTCTTATCTTTGTTTCGGTCTTTCCTTATCTGTAGTAAGTCAGTGGCTAGCTCCAAATTGCTTTATTGGTTTCATTTTCTTTTTTCTCCCTCCTACTGCTAATGGATTGCACCTTTTCTAACAACTTTCAAGCCCATTTGTCTTAGAATGGTTCCGTTTCCTTCTGTGACTAAGGAATGGTTAGATGCCTGTGGTT
This sequence comes from Elephas maximus indicus, assembly GCF_024166365.1. Classification (NCBI taxonomy): domain Eukaryota; kingdom Metazoa; phylum Chordata; class Mammalia; order Proboscidea; family Elephantidae; genus Elephas; species Elephas maximus. The sequence continues at coordinate 167,928,544 of NC_064846.1, forward strand.
CATTGCCATTCCCAGATTTGCCATGGAGAATATATGCTGTTTCAGCTGTCTACCTTATCAACTGATGGCTAGGTTTGCAGAGATTTCAATTGGCAAGTCATAATGCCCTCTCTGAATACACTGGAAACCCTGGTGGCGTAGTGGTTAAGAGCTACAGCTGCTAACCAAAAGGTTGGCAGTTTGAATCCACCAGGCGCTCCTCTGAAACCCTATGGGGGCAGTTCTACTCTGTCCTATAGGGTTGCTATGAGTCAGAATTGACTCGACGGTGGCGGGCTTTTGTTTTTGAATACATCAGGATGGGATTGTCCAAGCTGATGGCCAATGCATTATCAAGGTGCCCTGAAACTACCAGGAGAGGACCCAAGCACTAGCAGGTCTAAATGGGGGGAGCAGTTGCATTTGCAGGCTTATTCCATCAACCGGTCTGTTAGCATTCCTTCTCTTTATTGTGGGCTGTGGTGTTAATGGGGTGGTGCTGAACTGGAAGAGGACTGAGAAAGATGCTGCAATGTAGATACTAACTTTTCTGGAAAGGCAGTTCCTTTGAGATGGTCTAGATAACATCACATTCTCTCTCCAGGATGCAAGTGTGCCTCATAAAGTCCAGGAAGTTTCTTACAATTCTGTAAGCCAGACTAGGGTCTATCTTTGCTCCAGTACTACTTTACTACACAATATCTTAAAGGGAAAAAGGAACCCTGATGGCACAATGGCTAAGCACTCTGCTGCTAACCAAAAGGTTCATGGTTGGAACCCACCAGCCACTCCGCGGGAGTAAGATGTGGTGGTCTGTTTCCATAATGATTTACAGCCTTAGAAATCCTATGGGGCAGTTCTACTCTGTCCTGCAGGGTTGCTATGAGTTGGAATCAACTCGATGGCACCTAACAACAACAACCTAAAGGGAAGGACAGAGTTGCAGCTAGGGACTAGGTCTTCATATCTGTAACAATCCTCATTCGAGAGGTGATAAAAGTGAGGCTCAGAGAAGTTAGGGCCAGGAATGAGCAAATAGAATGTGGTAGGCTGAATTTGAAGATGGTCCTCAAGATTTCCATCCACTCTGGTACGTGTACCCTGTGTAATTCCCTCCCCTTGCATGTGGACTGGACCTGTGAATATGATGGAGTAGTCACTCCTGTGATTAGGTTACATTACATTGCAAGGGTGAAGGGATTTTGCAGATGTAATTAAAGTCCTGAATTCATTGACACTAAGTTAATCAAGAGTGAAATTATCCTGAGTGTATCTGACCTAAACAGGTGAGCTCTTTAAAAGAAGACCTAGAAATCAGAGAGATTCTCTTGCTGGTTTTTAAGAAGTAGGCTGTCATCTCGTGATAGAGTCAAATGGCAACGACCTGCAAGGGCTTCCAGGAGCTGACAGCATCCCCCAGCTGATAGCCAACAAGAAAGTGGGGACCCCAATCCTACAACTACAAGGAACTCAATTCTTCCAACAACCATGGGAACGTGGAAGAGGACCCCAAGCTCCAGAAAGGAACGCAACCAGGCCAAAACTTTACTTTCAGCCTTGTGAAACCCTGAGCAAAGAACTCAGCTAAGCTGTGCCCAGACTTTCTGACACACATAAGCTGTACATTGTTTAAGCTACTAAGTTTATAGCAATCTATTATGGGGCAATAGAAAACCAATGCATCCCTGATGTTAGGATATAAAATTTAATGGTCAACAAAAAAAGACCAGGGACCTGTTTAAACTTGCTTCTTCCATCTTCTGGGAACCTCAAGACATAGGCAGTATTTAAACACCAGACAATAGAAAAAGATTCTACAGTTTACAAATTATTCCTCTACATCTGTTGCAGACCCTTAAGACTACACTGGCCATTTATCAGGAATAATTTTATCTGCATAAGTGATATACCCCAGATATTAGTTTTACTAACATTTCATTTGGGTAGGAAAAGAAGGCTCAGTTTAGTCCAAAAAATATTTCATGAGATATCTATAAATATGCCTTAAGCAGCCCAAGTTACAATAAGCAAGGGCTGGGGTGTTTCTGTTTTACTTTCTTTTGCATCGAGACTATTTTTCTTATTTATTGTTCATCCTACGTAGGCCTCAGCAAATTCTTTTGCAGAAAGCAAGGGCTGAGGAAATGAGTGTTGACTTCCATGAACTGGTTCTGCGGCTCACTCTGTCACACTCCAAGTAACAGGAAGGAATTATTTCAGCCTGACTCTAGTTTTCCTCACAGATTGCTTGCTCCTGTCAGATGATTGCACCAAATGTCTACGTGGTTGAGGAAATTATAGTTTCTCGCAACTCAAGATTTCAAGACGGTTTCTTGCTATAGAGATGAAGAATTCATTGGGCTGAAGTGAGAGCAAATTGAGCTAACTTTGAAGACCTAAGAGTAAGAAGCCATCTAAAAAGCCTTAGTCATGAGGGGTTTATGTCTTTTGATATGGATTTGCAGAGCAGCAATGGACCCTAGACTAGAAATATTCAGTTTTGCTAGAAGTAAACAAGCTGAACAGACACAAGTCAAAAGGAAGCAGAATTCTAATCAGTATAAGAGGTTGCAACAGTGTCATCTTTCAAACAATGAAATGAGCTCTTTGTGAGATAATGAGCTGCCAATTGCGAGAAGTGATTATGCGGAGGTTGGAAGATCACCAGTGATGAAGGCTACAGGGCAATTTCCTACAGTGTATGGGAGAGTGAACCCAATGACCAGTAAAAGCCTCCATTTCAACTCGAAAAGCTTTGTGATTCTAAAAGAAAAAAAACGATAAAATAAGAGGAATCCTACACCATTACATCTTTATATTGGGGCATGGTTTATGATATGAAATATATCTCACACACCATATATTATAGGAACAAATGTATGCCTTGCTTTTCCTTAGGTATAATGCAATCTTGCCAATTTACACAAACTGTTTGATGGTGAAGGGAGGAAGAACACCTAGCCAGTTTCTAGTATTTAAGGTCCTATCCCTAGACATTCATACCTGGTGGGGGGGGCTAAGGAGGGAAAGAGAACAAATAGCCATGTGATGGACTATACTCTCACACACATAATATTCTCAATCATCACCCTCTGCACCATGCTTTGGAAAAATCTGCCTCAAACAAGCAAGTGGAAAGTTGCTTCTGATCAAGAATGACCCTCAATATCATTTTCTCGGGAAACCATTAGTACACTGGGCAGCATATGATCTTGTTCTTGTACAACCAATTATCTCTTTTTCTGAGAATTTTCACATTTCTCAGTTTATCTGCCTCCCTAATTTTATTGCAAACTCCATGACTCAGGGACCACGTTAAGCTGTGATCATCATCCCCAGTACTTAACAAAGAACCCTCAGTGATAAATAAAAATGTGTGGACTAGGTGAATAAAAATAAAAATAAACAAACCCATTGCCATTGAGTCAATTCTGACTCATAGCCACCTTATATGTTACAGAGTAGAACGGCTCCAAAGGGTTGCCTTGGCTGTAATCTTTACGGAAGCAGTTCACCAGGCCTTTCTTCTGCAGAGCTGCTTGGTGAGTTTCAATGACCAACCTTTAGGTTAGCAGCTGATTGCAACCCAATTGTACCACTCATGCTCCCATAACAGATGAATAAATGAATTAGAAAGAAAAAAAAGGCTAGGATATATAAAACATCCTTAACATTCCCTAAGAAGTCTCTGGGCGGTGCAAATGGTTCGTGTTTGACTACTAACCCAAAGGTCGGTAATTCAAACTTACTCAGCAGTGTTGTGGAAGAAAGGCCTGGCAATTTGCTTCTGTGAAGATGACAACCAAGAAAACCCTATGGGGCAGTTCTACTCTGTAACACATAGGGTCGCCATGGGTCAGAAATGACTCTAAGGCAATGGATTTGGTTTTGGAATATCCCCGAAGGGGCCTCTTCTTTCTCCTCCAAGACAAGAGATAAGGATGACTTGGCTTGGGCTGTGTCAGTGGAAATAAAGAGAAGTAGAGATATTTATGTTCTGATTTAGAGACAGAAGCTACAGGATTAACAAATGGATTGCTATGAAAAATGGTGTAGAGGATGAACCAAGGAGGACTCTGGTTTATGATCTGAGTAACCAAGTGGATGATTTATGGAGATGTGGACCACTGGGAGATGAATAGGATCTGTATTAGTTATCTAACACTGCATAACAAATTACCCCAAAACTTAGAAACTTAAAACAACAAGTATTTATTATCTCATAGTTTCTGTGGGTCAGGCATTCAAGTGCAGCTTAGCTGGATTCTCCATCTCAGAGGCTCTCACAGGCTACAGTCAAGGTGTCAGAGGTGTCTGAAGTCATCTCAAGACTCAATTGAGGCAGGATTTAATTCCAAGCTCACTCACATAGTTGTTGACAAGATTCAGTACCTCACTGGCTGCTGGCTGGAGGCTGGAGGTTGTTCTCGGTTCCTAGTCATGTGGACCTCTCCATAGGGCACCTCACAACATGGCAAATTGCTTCATCGGAATGAGCAACCGAGGAAACCCACGGCTGTGTGCAGAGGTCAGGCTTTTATAACCTAATTGCAGAAGTAACATATTATCATGTTTACTGTACTCTATTTGTTAGAGGCAAGCCAGCAGGTCCCACACTCAGCCCACACGCAAGAAGAGGTGGTGCCGCAAAAATGTGAATACCAGACCCAACCGAAATTAAAAGACTCATATCAGATTACTACAAAAAAATCATACTCTAACAAATTTGAAAACCTAGAAGAAATAGATGAATTTCTAGAAACACACTGTCTACCTAAACTAACAAAAACAGAGGTAGAACAACTAAATAGACCCATAAAAAAGAAAAGATTGAAAAGGTAATAAAAAAAATCTCCCGACAAAAAAAAAGCCCTGGCCCAGATGGTTTCACTGCAGCGTTCTACCAGACTTTCAGAGAAGAAATAACACCACTACTACTAAAGACATTTCAGAGCATAGAGAAGGACAGACTACACCCAAACTCATTCTATGAAGCCAGCGTATCCCTGATACCAAAACCAGGTAAAAAAAAAAAAATTAAAGACACCACAAAAAAGGAAAATTACAGACCTATATCCTTCATGAACTTAGATGCAAAAATCCTCAACAAAATTCTAGCCAATAGAATTCAATAACACATCAAAAAAATAATTCACCATGACCAAGTGGGATTCATAGCAGGTATGCAGGGATGGTTCAAGATTAGAAAAACAATTAATGTAATCCATCATATAAACAAAACAAAAGACAAGAATCACAAGATCTTATCAACTGATGCAGAAAAGGCATTTCACAAAGTTCAAAACCCATCCATGATAAAAAAAAAAACTCTCAGCAAAATAGGAATAGAAGGAAAATTCCTCAACGTAATAAAGGGCATTTATACAAAGCCAACAGCTAACATCACCCTAAATGGAGAGAGCCTGAAAGCATTGCCCTCGAGGTCAGGAACCAGGCAAGAATGGCCTCTATCACCACTCTTATTCAGCATTGTGCTGGAGTTTCCAGCCAGAGAAATTAGGCTAGATAAAGAAATAAAGGGCATCCAGATTGGGAAGGAAGAAATAAAAGTATCTCTATTTGCAGATGACATGATCTTATACACAGAAAACCCTAAAGAATCCTCCAGAAAACTAACGAAACTAATAGAAGACTTCAGCAGAGTATCAGGATACAAGATAAGCATTCAAAAATCAGTTGGATTCCTCTACACCAACAAAAAGAACATCGAAGAAGAACTCACCAAATCAATACCATTTACAGAAGCCACCAAGAAGATAAAATACTTGGGAATAAATCTTACCAGAGATATAAAAGACCTATACAAAGAAAACTACAAGACACTACTGCAAGAAACCAAAAGAGACCCACATAAGTGGAAAAACATACCTTGCTAATAGATAGGAAGACTTAACATTGTAAAAATGTCTATTTGACCAAAAGCCATCTATAGATACAATGCAATTCCAATCCAAATTCCAACGACATTTTTTAATGAGATGGAGAAACAAATCACCAACTTCATACGGAAGGGAAAGAGGCCCCGAATAAGTAAAGCATTACTGAAAAAGAACAAAGTGGGAGGCCTCACTCTACCAGATTTTAGAACCCATTATACCGCCACAGTAGTCAAAACAGCCTGGTACTGGTACAACAACAGATACATAGACCGATGGAACAGAATTGAGACTCTAGACATAAATCCATCCACATATGAGCAGCTGATATTTGACAAAAGCCCCAAAACAGTTAAATGGGGAAAAGACAGCCTTTTTAAAAAATGGTGCTGGCATAACTGGATATCCATCTGTAAAAAAATGAAACAAGACCTATACCTCACACCATGTACAAAAACAAACTCAAAATGGATCAAAGACCTAAATATAAAATCTAAAATGATAAAGATCATGGAAGAAAAAATAGGGACAATGTTAGAAGCCTTAATACATGGCATAAACCGTATACAAAATGTTACCGACAATGCAGAAGAGAAACTAGATAACTGGGAGCTACTAAAAATCAAACACCTATTCTCATCCAAAGACTTCACCAAAAGAGTAAGAAGATTACCTGCAGACTGGGGAAAGGTTTTTAGCTACGACATTTCCAATCAGCACCTGATCTCTAAAATCTACATGATACTGCAAAAACTCAACTACAAAAAGACAAATAACCGAATTAAAAAATGGGCAAAAGATATGAACACACACTTCACTAAGGAAGACATTCAGGTAGCTAACAGATACAGGAGGAAATGTTCACAATCATTAGCCATAAGAGAAACGCAAATGAAAAGTATAATTAGATTCCATCTCACCCCAACAAGGCTGGCATTAATCCAAAAACACAAAATAATAAATGCTGGAGAGGCTGTGGGGAGATTAGAACACTTATACACTGCTGGTGGGAATGTAAAATGGTACAACCACTTGGAAATCAATTTGGCGCTAGAAATAGAACTACCATAGGACCCAGCAATCCCACTCCTTGGAATATATCCTAGAGAAATAAGAGCCTTCACACGAACAGATACGTGCACACCCATGTTCATTGCAGCACTGTTTACAATAGCAAAAAGATGGAAGCAACCAAGGTGCCCATCAACGGATGAATGGATAAATTATGTATATTCACACAATGGAATACTACACATCGATAAAGAACAACGATGAAACCGTGAATCATTTCATAATATGGAGGAATCTGGAAGGCATTATGCTGAGTGAAATTAGTCAGCTGCAAAAGGACAAATATTGTATAAGACCACTATTATAAGAACTCAAGAAATAGTTTAAACGGAGAAGGAAGTATTCTTTGATGGTTATGAGAGGGAGGAGGAAGGGAGGGAGGGAGAGGGGTTTTCACTAATTACATAGTAGATAAGAACTATTTTAGGTGAAGGGATAGACAACACACAATACAGGAGAGGTCAGCACAACTGCATTAAAACAAAAGCAAAGAAGTTTCCTGAATAAACTGAACTTTTCCAAGGCCAGCATAGCAGGGGCAGGGGTTTGGGGGCCATGGTTTCAGGGGACATCTAAGTCAATTGACATAATAAAATCTATTAAGAAAATATTGACGGCAATGGGGTTTTTTTATTACGAAAACATTCTGCATCCCACTTTGGAGAGTGGCATCTGGGGTCTTAAATGCTAGCAAGTGGCCATCTTAGATGCATCAATTGGTCTCAACCCACTTGGAGCAAAGGAGAATGTAAAACACCAAAGACACAAGGTAATTATGAGCCCAAGAGACAGAAAGGGCTACATAAACCAGGGACTACATCAGCCTGAGCCCAGAAGAACTAGATGGTGCCTGGCTACAACTGATGACTGCCCTGACAGGGAGCACAACAGAGAACCTCTGAGGGAGCAGGAAAGCAGTGGGATGCAGACCCCAAACTCTCATAAAAAGACCAGACTTAATGGTCTGACTGAGACTAGAAGGACCCCAGTGGTCATGGTCCCCAGACTTTCTGTTAGCCCAAGACAGGAACCATTCCCAAAGCCAAGTCTCCAGACAGGGATTGGACTGGACAATGGGATAAAAAATGATACTGGTGAAGAGTGAGCTTCTTGGATCAAGTAGACACATGAGACTATGTTGGCATCTCCTGTCTGGAGGGGAGACAAGAGGGCAGAGGGGGCCAGAAGCTGACTGAATGGACACGAAAAGAGGGCGTGAAGGGAAGGAGTGCTGTCTCATTAGGGGGAGAGCAGTTAGGAGTATACAGCAAGGTGTATATAAATTTTTGTATGAGAGACTGACTTGATTTGTGAACTTTCACTTAAAGCACAATAAAAATTTAAAAAAATGTGAATACCAGGTGTGATCATGGGGGAGCCATTTTAGATGCTCTCTACCACAGGTTTGGACAGAAAAATCAAGAATTCTCCCCCCCATCCCTTTGATGTCTCAAGTCAGAACCTGAGCAGCCTCTGAGAGGAGGTACCATGTAGGTAACTGCCAAGATTCATAAGCCTAGAGGAGCTCAGAGGGGAGGTGTAGACAGGAGACAGAGCTTTGAGTATTGTCAGCTCATATTTAAAGTGCTGAAAAGGATGAGACCATCCCGAAAGGAAGGAGAGAGAGAAGGGAAAAGGTCCAATACCAAGTTTGGGGAACCCCAACATTTTTAGGTTAAGTAGAAGATGGCAGGAAGGAAGGGAAACTGAGAAGTAGCCAGAGGAGAAGTGAAAAACAACAACAACACACAAAGACTCTTGGTGTTTCAGACCGCAGAGAGAAAAAATATAGAAGAATAAAGCAGTGGTCAACTATGGCACTTAGCAACTGTGGTTGCTAAGACGTGAAGTAAGATGAAGACAGAAAAGTGACATTATTGTTTGTAAAATCAAAAAATGGAAACAATCTAATTATACATCAACAGGAGGCCAAGTAAATAAGTCATGGCATATGCATACAATGGAATATTGTGAGCAATTAAAATAAATGAATAATAAAGACACTCCCATCAACAAAGATAAATCCCCAAAACATAATGGTGGATAAAAGAAAATTGCTGAAAAGACAGATACTATTTAAAACTTTAAAAAGAACTACAACTAAGTACATATTTGTATAGATCCAAGTACATATAGGAATAATGTAAAAGCTAGCTTGGGAATTATAAGCAACCCATGAGAGTGGTTCCATCTGGGTGGGAGTAGGGGAAATGTGAACAGGAAAGGATATATAACAGATGTCACCTTAACTTTAATGTATTATTTCTTTAAAAAGTCTGAAGCAAATATAAGCTAATGCATGGGTACCCTGATATTATTTTCTCTTTTTGTTTTTTACCTATCATTGAAAATATTCACAAAGACAATTTTAAATCAACAAATATTGACAATATTCAGCAACCTTTAAAAGTGGTTTCAATTTATTTTTTTTAATAATATTTTATTGTGCTTTCGGTGAAGGTTTACAGTTTAGGTTCCCATTCAACGATTTCTACCTAAATTGTTCAATGACGTTGGTTACATTCTTCACAATTCATGAACAGTCTCATTATTTCTGTCCGGCTGTTCCATTTCCATTATGTCGTTTCCCTAGCCCCTTGCATTCTCATCTTTGTTTTAAAGTCATTGTTGACCCTTTGGCCTCATATAGGTGATTTTTTAAAGGAGCACAGCACTCACCGGTGATATTCATCAGTTTGTAAGCCAGTCTGATATTTAGCTACAAGTTGACCTCAGAGGCTAGTTTCGGTTCAGGGTTTAAAGAGTATCTCAGGCAATAGTCTCAGGGAGTCCTCCAGTCTCAACCAGTCCAGTACGCCTGGTTTTTTTTTTTTTTTTTTCAAAGTAGTTTGAGTTGGAGTAGGTTAAAATGGACTAAAGAGAGAATGAGAGGTGAGGAAGGGTTGACTATTCTTTTGAGAAGTTTGACTTCACTGAGTCATGTTGAGGAATTTAACCTCTCTGAATCTCAGTTTTCTCACTTGAAAAACAGTGTGTGTGTGTATACATATGAGTGCATGTGTGTGTCATATGAGTGTGTGTGTTTGTGTGTGTGTGTATACGCACACAAAAAACAAATGATAGCTATTATTTAGTCTTCAGGGTGAGGGCTAAAAAAAGACAATCTTGCAGAGTTTAGCTGAGTGTAGATAACAGATAAAAGAAATGGAAATGGAAGGGGAAAGAAAAAGGCAGAGAGTACTGACAAATGGTAGTCGGATCTGTCTGTGTTAGTACAAAGGAACTAGAAAGAAACAGACCTTCAGAAGCCAGCCAAGCTTTTTGGTTTGACTTTAGTTATGCAACTTTGAAAAGAAAGTAGTCCCCCAGCCCAACCCTCTCCACCGCTGCCCTCCCAGAAGAAGAAGAAAGGAAAAAGGAGAATGGGGGGCATCTCTTCAGCAACGGCTCAACCAAGAAAAGGCAGTCTGCACAGGAGCTTAAAGACGACGACCATTGTAGCTAAAGCTAGAACAGGAAAGGCAACCTCAGCTCAGAGACCCTGAACAGAAATTTAAAAAGAGCCTGTGCTGAAAGACCTGAAGGAGCCCTGGTGGCGTGGTGGTTAAGCACTGAGCTGCTAACCCAAAGGTGGGTGGTTAAAACCCACCAGGTGCTCTGTGGGAGAAGAAAGTGGCCCTCTGCTTCAGAAAAGATTCCAAACCCAAGCCCACTGCCGTTGAGTTGATTCCGACTCATAGTTACCCCCTAGGGTAGAGTAGAACTGCCACATATGGATCCAAGGCTGTATATCTTTACGGAAGCAGATTGCCACATGCCATACCTTTCTCCCATGGAGTGGCTGCTGGGTGTGAACCATCGGCCTTTCTGTTAGGGGCTGAGCGCTTAATCACTGTGCTACCAGCGCTCCTTCCTGTAAAGATTACAGCCTTAGAAACCCTACGGACCAGTTCTACTCTGTCCTATAGGGTCACTAGGAATCAAAATCAACTGGACAGTAAGGGGGCGGGGGGAGTTTGTTTTGGGTGCTGAAAGGAAGGAATGGGGAATTCCTGGAGGCAGATTCCTGGGAGCATATAGACCTGAGAATCTTTTCCCAACTGCCATGTGTCCATTACTGATAGTCACTCACCAATTGACTTGTAAGTTCCTACTATGCGCCAGCCATTGTTTTCGGTATTGGAGAGATATTGGGGAAGAAGACAAAGCCCACGCCTTCCTGAAGTGTATATTCTAGTTGGAGGAGACAGGCTTCTAACAATTTAGAAAGTTAGAAGCAGTGGTTATTTAGAGCTACAGAGAAAAATGAAGCATGGGAAATGGATTGGCATCAAGGGGAGGGGCTGACAATTTACAATCCAATAAGCAGGAAGAAGCTCACTGAAGAAGGCGGCATTTGACCTATGTGGGAATGAGAGTCCAGGGGACGAGGGATGACTGGGGAGGGCTGAATTTCTTGTCATTCACAGTGCAAACAGGGATAAAGGACAAGATGAGATGCATGCTGATGGTTGCCAGGCACATGGATAGTGGTGGCAAGGCTGTGTGTATGGGTGGAGAGGAAAGGAGGAAGGGTGGAAAGGAAGGAGTGAGAGAGGAAGGGAGACAGAGTAATCCAACCGGGAGCACACAGAGCCCCAGGCTCCTCTTTGGTTCTTTGATTTGCCCTTATAGGGTGTTTGAGCTTAATAGCCTACTGAAAGGCAAGACTGAAGTGATGGAAGAAATACATTGCCAGTGCCTGACTCCTCCTGTTTTGGGGGAAACTGTAAAGGATGCTGTGGTCAGAAGCATCAGCACAAGAGAAAGTTGAGTCCTAAAGGAGATGACCAGGGAGACATAGAGATCTGGACCTCCAGAGACATAATGATGCTGATGATGACCTGAGCATGACTGAGAAGCTTGGTGTGCCGTGTCCCAGCCTAGCTCCATGCTGATTTAACAACATAGAATGACCGAGGAATGAGCTGCTCCTAGCAAGGGAGAAGGGGAGGTGCTGAATGAATCCTTAAGTAGTTTATCTTCATGACTATTTCTGAGAAAAATCCCAGTTTTGAAAATCTTTGATGTGTGTGTTTTAGCAAGGAACGAGCGGACCTACTTACCAAGCACAGTTCACCTGGACAACTTTCCTGTGCTAGCAAATGGGCTCATGACGTGCAGGCTGCCAGCATAAATGATAGCAAACAATTACACAGGGCTTTACATTGACCCAGACACTTTGTGAAGTGCCTTACATGTATTGATTCATTGAATTTGTTCATTTAAATGTTTATATCATACCCAGTATTTATTGGGTACCGTGCCAAGTTTTGGAGCTACAAGGGAAGAATATGCTTCTAGTCCTTCAGGCTCTCCCAGTCTGGGGGAGGGGATCTTGGAGATTTTTTTAACCTAACCTTTTGATATCCCAGTGCCAAGAGAAAAGTCTTACTTTCTCATGGTGACACAGCAAGTTAGCACCAGATCAAGGACTGCAACCCTGGCCTTCCAACACTCACTTCTGTGGTCTTGGCTACACTGATGGCCTTACCCAAAAACGTGCTGCTGCTCTGGGACAGGGTACATCAAGGGTCATAGTTACCAAGCAAGTTTATAAATTCAAAGGTTTCAAAATGCTCCAGTGGGGGTGGGGAAGGGGGAATCAGCATGTATGATTACTGTAGAGATAGGACATCCCCCCGCCCCTGACTAGTCAGTTGCTGATGAGTTGATTCCAGCTCATGGCTCCCTCATTTGTGTTAGAGTACAGCTGTGTTTCGTAGGGTTTTCAATGGCAGATTTTGCAGAAGTAGATCACCAGGCTTTTTTCCAATACGCCTCTGGGTGGACTCAAATCTCCAAGTTTTCGGTTAATAATTGAGCATATTAACTGTTTGCACCGCCCAGGGACTCCCACCCCTGGCTAGTGACCTAGTAATACCTAAATTTCTGGGTCAAAATTTTAATACTAAGCAGGTGCTTTGAGTGTCCAGAAAACGATATTGCCAAGGGCCAATGGGTTGTTTCTTCATATATTTGGGGGAAAAGCAGAGACAGGGCTCGGTAGGCTTTCCCTAATAAAATCTGTACTCTCATGGGTCCGGATGAACTGAATGAGACAGGAGCAATAATGGCTTTACTATTCATTAATATACATATGTTTGTTTAATGTTTGGCCTTGTTCCTTTAAATGATGTTAAAAGTTATTTTAGGTTGAAAATGGATGTTTTGTTAACAATATCTTATGAACATAAATCTCAATTTCATTTTACGTATCAGCCATGAACATCAAAAATACATACATATTTAAAGTGAAAGAACTATTCAGTCCCCTGAAATCCATAGCTTTATAGAATGTACAAAGAAGAAAGCCCAGAAATGATTTTTACAAATAAGCAAAACACAGCTCTTACATTTCCCACTTGCAAAAGAAAAAGAAGTACTATTTTAAGCAGATAAACCTGTCATTACACTCAGTTGATTATTATTGAACAAGTTTGAGGATGAGGGAAAAAAAAAAAAAAACAGACTCAGCCAAATAGCTCTCCACTCCACAAATCAATCAAGATAAAGGGCAATTTGATTTTAGGAAAACAGATACATTGACTCATGGGTGTGTCTACATGTGATTTTTTTTTTAATGGATGTACATTCCCTTAGTTACAATCAACTACAAGAAGATAGACAAGATCAAGGGTTTCCTGAATGACACCTTTTTTTTTTTTTTGGTGAAAATATACACAACAAAAAATGCACCACTTCAACAATTTCTACAGGTAGAATTCAGTGATGTTGTTTACATTCTTCAGGTTGTGCCACCTTTCTCAACAACATTTTCCAAACTATTTTACCATCATTATCACAAACTCATTGGCCCGCTAAGCTTCTCATTTACCCTTTTGAGTTGCTATTGTCCGTTTGATTCCTTATAGAAATTTCTTTAAAAGTATAATGCTTAACTAGACAGTTTTTTCTAATAAGGTAAACTATTACTTGGTTCAAAGATGACTTCAAGGGATAGTTTTGACTCAAGGTTTAAAGATTTCCTCCAGGTAATTGTTTGTTTTTTTGGGGGGGGGGCGGATGAGGGGTCATTTGTCCTCAATGGCTCCAGAAATGTTTGGATTCCATGAGAATTTGAAATTCTTGAATGGCACATGTTACTAGAAGATGCCTCTGCCAAACTGCTTTATTTCAATACAGACATAATGCTGATTAGATGTACATGTTTATAAGAAGGTGACAGAAATACAGTATGATATACCCTGAGGACAAGATGGAGAAACATGGTCTGCATGAGGATTTGGTTTGTAGTAATTTTTTAATCTTTGAAAGGCTATCCACAAACAGGGTTGATTAATGAATTGGAATCCTGCAGTGGCAGCACGCAACAGGACTCTATATCATATGTATTCACTCAATATTCACGTATAACTTGCTGTTTTTTTTTCTCCAGGGCACATACACACGTAGCTACATTTCCCAGCCTTCCTTGCAGTTAGGCGTGGCTCAGTGATGAAGACAAGAGAGCTATGAGATGAAAAAAGTCAAGCCCCCCAATTTCCCCCAGGAGAAGAGCCACTCAACCAGAAACACCTACATTGGCTAGTTGCGTGGGCAAGAAATAAACTTTTTTGTGTTAACCTACTAGGATTTCAGGGCTTATCTGTTATAGCAGCTAGCATCACCTTAAACAAGAAAGAAATCCTTGCCATGTGCAAAACACTGTGCTAGGGTTATGAGGACATAAAGATAAAATCCAGATAACTTTTGTATTTAAAAAGCTAATATCTAGATAAGGAGAAAGATGGTGATATTCATTACCCAAGAGAGCATGATGTGATATAATAAGTATACAATAAAGGCTGCAGTGGTTAAACATGTAGACTCTGGAGCTAAATATCATGTGTTCAAATTCCACATCTGCCCATTAACTGGCTATGTGACTTTGGGGAAGTTACTTAATTTCTCTGAACCTTAGTGTCTTTATGTAAAATAGGTATGCAGCTAGAGCTAATCTCAGATTTTTGTGAGGATTAAATTAGTTAATATACACAAAACCCTCTGACCAGTGCCTGGCACATGATAAGCACTTAAAAATGTTATCTTTGTTATTATTATGAGGTCAGGGGAGGAAATGAGGTCACGTCCAATTGAAAGAAACAACGAAGACTTCCTGCAAATATCATTTCAGCTTGGCCTTGGCGGATGGGTAGAATTTGGACATTTAGAAGTCATGGCTTGGGGGCGTGAGGGATACAGTTTGGGTCTCACCCAGGGATCCTGTGGGGAAGAAGAGGGGTTGGATTATACAGGCACTGAATGCTACATTGAGGAGTTTGGATTTTATTCCATAGACAATGGGGAATGGTAGAAGGTATCTGATCAGGGAGTAGCTTGTTCAGAACTGTGTTTCAGGAAGATTAATCCAATGGCAGAGTGCAAGTAGGATTGAAGAGAGGAGAGACGGAAAGCAGAGAGACTGGGAAGGAAGTTAGGAGAATGTGAAAGCAGGAGATTCTTTAGGACACTGTTATGGTGGTCTAGTCACGAGTTAATGAGGACTCCCAGAAACCCAGAACCCAGTGCCGTAGAGTTGATTCACTAGAACTAGGGTAATGACGATAGGAATGAGGAAGAAAGGAATTATGAGACAAAGATTTTGAAGGGAAGGGTATCGAAGTCAGTATGATGCGGGCCCATAGTCCATTATTAGGTAATTCTGATGCAGGCATTTCTGACATTCAAAAACACATCTGTATGCAGAAAGTTAAACTGTAACTAATTTGGCAGTAAAATCTGACCTGAACTGATGAGATCATATTAGTAGTCTTTATTTATCTCGCTTGGTGACAATCTGAATGCTTTTTGCTGCTAATAAATATATTACAGTATTTGAGTACCTGGTGCTGCCCTAGACCCACTAGGAGCATTGCCTAATAATATATGGTATATATACTGTACTTTTTTTATATACTGTACTACCTTTCTAAAATTGGCACTTTTGATGTATAATAAACACTCTCATTATGTTAGTTACCAAATTCTTGGTAGAAGAACAGATATTGAGCTTCAAAGTTTCCATCTATAAAATGGAAATAAAGAGGCTAGGACATGGTGACATCTATATTTTTCACAACAATAAAAAAAGAGAGAAAGAGAGAGAGACTAGGACAATGCACCCAGCTGGAGATCAGTAGAGCCAGGACTCAATTCAATAACTATTCCCCAAATGCCTACCATACACCAGTCACCAGGCTAGAAACTGGGATAAATGATGAAAATAGCCTTTAAGTCCCTTTTGAACTAGACAAACAAGGCACTGACTATTTACTGTGCGAGGCCTTCATTGGCACCTCCATTGAGAGAGGAAGGAATAGGACCCGAGATTTGTATTGGAAGTAGCAACAGAGAACTACATAATCCTTAGTCTCCATTCCTTAGGCACTATAAAAGCATTGTTAATAGGAAACAAATTGCAAAAAACAGAAAAGAGCAAATGATAGATTTGGACCACAAACTTCTCCCTGATTTTCAGATGACAAATCCTTGACTATCCATTGATCATTATCTGACCTCAACAAGCTCTTCTGTGAAGGTCTGATCCTGATGTTTCTTTGAAATAAAAGTGGTTTTTTTTTTAAAAAGGAAAGGAATTGATAGCTAAGGACTTGAAATGAGGACATCTGAAATTGAAACTGCCCAAAAAAAATGAGATTCTAGGGATTAACCTGTTCCTGACTTGCTGAGAAAGGGATGCTATAAACACCACCACAGATAGGAAATCAGGCTTCTACTATGTGGCAAGGAAGTGTGCAGGTGATGGGCTCATAATGTCTTGCTAACCAGTCTGCCTGTTTCTGCTGCTCAGTGTTTAACCCTGTAAAAGAACTGGTTGAGTGCGTAACTATCTAAGATCAGGGCAAGTAAGGATTCCAAAGCTAGGTCAATCAGTAAGAAACAGGAGGATATAAATAGTGCTAGTATATGGGGCAAGCGCTATTCTCAGGCAAACAATGGCCCGGTGTGTGGAGAAAATAGAGGAACAGGGTAAAGCTCAGGAGGTCATATGCAAGTTCCGGAGAACAAAGAGCAGAGTTTGCCTCCAATAAGAGACTAGCCAGCTTCACGGGAAGGCTGGGCCTTTCCCTAGTGTGGACAGTCTGAGGCCCACAGCTGGCATCATCTAAGACAATCTCCCTGGAAGAAAGTGAGAGTGTGGTGGGTCCTAACATGGGCTGCACTTTGGTCTATAGACCTCACCTTCCAGAGTTTTCCATTTATTTTCAGTGTGCTCTGTATGTAAGGAGCCCTGGTAGCGCAGTAGTTAAGTGCTTGGCTGATAATCGAAAGGTTGGAAGTTCGAACCCACCAGCCTTTCCATGGGAGAAAGATGTGGCAATCTGCTTCTGTAAAGATCACAGCCTTGGAAACCCTATGGGGCAGTTCTAGTCTGTCCTATACAGTCACTATGAGTTGGAATTAACTCAATGGCAATGAGCTTAGTTCTGTATGTTTAAGCATGGGGGAAGAAAATTAACCTAAATAGTTGATTTCGTAAGGATAATACTTAATATAATCTTTCTTCTTCAGCTAGCCTTCTTTTGCCTCAAGGCCAGCGATATAATTCCCAAGGTCAAATAAACATACTAAATAATATATAACATAGATGAAGGGGGATTAGGTAAAATGAATCTCCTTTCCCCAAAAGCTTTCCGGAGAAACCCATTTGCAGGGTTGCATTAGTCATTATTTTTCTAAAAAGATGGCAGGGGTTAGTCTTATCAAATCAATTCACTCCGTGTTAAATGTACTCTATTCTGCTTAATGCACATAATAAGTACATTAACCACGTTGAGTCTCTTTCTAGCTCCACCACACTTAATAACAGGAGCATTAGATAACCCACAGACCCTCATAATTTCCTCTCCATTTCCTTTGACTGAACTCATTCGTTCAATCAGCACCTCTCCCATTTCTCTCTAGTGGTGTCTTGTTCTCATCCTCAACTTTCTTCTCTTCTACTGCCTCAGGAAGGGCAATACATTGTTTCCCGCACGTCATACTCTCACTCCCCAAAGCCATTTTACACAGTCTAGTAAAACTCAGCCCTTCTTCTCCAAGTAAAACAGTCTTAATATCATTCCTTCTGTGCTTATCCTTCTCTATCACTGCAAGTAAGAGAAACTCTTAAAAAAAAAAAAAAAAGGAAGAAAAGTCTTCAAAGAGGTTATTTTTCTCATGTCAAAATAAAGTTCCACATGATTGACGTAATTTGCGTCACTGAATTGTACATGGGAAAAATGTCGTGTTCTATGTATTTTTACAATAATAAAAAAAAAAGCTTTTATGTGGTTCAAATAAATAAATAAAGTTCCAAAGAGCATGGTGGCTCCGTGATGCCATTAGGGATTCAGGCTGCATCTGCTTTCTACTCAGGCTCTGCGTGCTGTGCGGCTTTCATCTTATGATTGCTGCCTCATGATTGCAAAGTGGTTGCTCCTTTCCCAATATTGTGACTGTGACCCAGCCAGGAAAAGAGAGAGGGTGACAGGCAAAAGTCACCCAAGTCAACTGAATCTGCTGCCATTTTAAAGACCAACCCCTGAAGCTTTATTGGATAACTTTTACCCACATCTTAATGGTCGGAATTAGGTCACCTGGCCACCCTTAAATGCATAGCTGCCTAAGAAATGTAGATTTTAGCTGGGAAAATTTTCACCCCAAACAAGATAGACTTCCTTTAGATAAAAAAAAAAAAAGGACAATGATTATCAGGTAGGCAACTAGGTACCCGGTGATAGACATAAAAGAAATAATTACAAAAATATACAATGGTGAATCTTGATAAATGGCAAAATGAGAAAGTACACGTTGATATGAGAGCACGTAAGGAGGCAAGGTGAACTAGTGTGGGGACTGTGAGGTGATCAGAAGGTGCTTCATGATAAATGAAACCTGAGAAATAGGAATTAATTAGGTAACGGCATCATGGGGGGTAAAACAAAAAACAAACCCATGGCAGTCGAGTTGATTCTGACTCGCAATCATCCTACAGGACAGAGTAGATAGAACTACCCCATTGGGTTTCCAAGGAGGGAACCTTTACGGAAGCAGATTGCCACATCTTTCTCCCACAGAGCAGCTGGTGGGTTCAAACCACTGACCTTTCTGTTAGCAGCAAGTACTTAACCACTGTGCCACCAGGGCTCCTTCATGTGGTATTAAAAAAAAAAAACATTGCCGTCGAGTCAATTCTGACTCATAGCGACCTTATAGATCGCAGTAGAGCTACCCGATATGGCTTCCAAGGAGTAACGGGTGGATTCGAACTGCCAGCTTTTTAGTTAGCAGCCTGAGCCCTTAACCACTGCGCCACCAGGGCTCCACGTGGTATAGGGGTACATTATTCCAGGCAGAAAGAAGAATGTGGGCAAAGAAATGTCCTGGAGTAAGAGGACCATGTTGGGGTCTAGTGTCTAAAAGAAGGACTCATTATACTTGAGCCAATAAAGTTAAGAGAATCAGAACATGCCCGTTCATGAGTTAGCAATTTTACTCTCAAACTCACCAAAAGACATATATAGAAATATAGCATTGTTCGTAATAGCATCAAGCAAAAAAGTACCCAAATTCCCATCAACTCTAGATTGGGTGGATAAATGGTGGTATATTCAAACAATAGAATACCATACAGCAATGATGAGTTACAACTACAATCAACCCTATGAATGAATCTGAAAACTTAATGTTTAGTGACAAGAGTCAGACACAAAAGAGGGCATACTATATGACTCCATTTAAATAAGGAACACTGAACGGCAAAATTAGTAGTGATGAGGATGGAACACAAGGGGGATTTCTGGGATTGGGGGAGCTGGTGATGATGTTCTGTTTCTTGAACTTCAGATTGGTTACATGGGTGTGTTCACTTTGCAAAAATTCATCAATATGTTTGTGTATAATATGCGCACTTTTCTGAATGTGTATTATACTTTAAGAAGAAACTTTAAAGAAAGAATGAGAATAAGGTGTGGAGGATACTCACTGCTCTTAAGAAATCATTAAAGTCTTCTGAAAATGGTGGGGAGTTTTAATATGCTCCTTTTTAAGCATTCCTGTTATATTCTTATCAAGAGTCCTCTCTTTAAAAGAGGGTTGATTAGTCTCAACTTGTTCAGAGCAAAAGAGAAACCAAATATTCAAAGAAGAAACTGGTCTGCAGGACAAACAGTCCATAGGAACCATGGCCTCGTCTACCCTGAGACCAGAAAAATTAGATGGTGCCTGGCTACCACTACCGACAGATCTAATCAAGGCCACGATAGACAGACCCTGAAAGAAAGGAAGAAAAATGTGGAACAGAACCTCAAATGCCTAAAAACAAACAAACAAAAAAAGACCTACTAGACTGGTTGAGACTGCAGGACTCCTCGAGACTATTGCCCTGAGGTACTCTTCAAACCTTGAACCTAAACTAACCCCTGAGGTCACCTTATAGCTAAATAACAAATTGGCTAAAAAAAATAATGAATATCACCTGTAAATACTGTGCTCCTTTAAAAAACCACCTATATGAGACCAAATGGTCAACAATGACTTTAAAACAGAGAATGTAAAGGGACAGGGAAACTAGATTAATGGAAATAGAAAAACCAGAACAGAAACAACGAGTATGTTCACACATTGTAAAGAATGTAGCCAATGTCACTTGAACAATTTGGGTAGTGATTGTTGAATGGAAACCTAAACTGCTGTGTAAACCTTCACCAAGAACACAATAAAAGAATTATTTAAAAAAAAAAAAAAGGGTGGGGAAAAACACCCCTACCATAGGAAAAGACGGAAAGTTATTTCATTTCAGTGACTAGAAAATCAGTGCCCTTCTCTTATCCCTGCTACCTTCAATCTGGAGAGGTGCCAGACAGCTAGAACCAGAAACCTAATCTTTTAAAAATTACTACAAAATCTATAACACAGAAGAGGTGGGTGAATTCTTAAATGTTCTGAACTTGGTGATGACAATTTTGCCAAAGCTAGTCTATATTGAGGTCAATCCCTCTTTCTGATGTCACTTTTCAAATTCAAAAATAATAAACAAAAAACACCACCAAGCATTTTTTTCCCCCAAATTCAACCACAGCATTGCCAGTTACAGATGTGCAGCAAATAAAACCCACCACTTCTCACTGTTCCTTACATATCTTTGGATCCAACCACAGAGTCCTTCTCAGGTTTAAGTATTTGTCCTTTATCATGAAGAATGTTATTTTACACTGTTGTCTATTGGGAAATAGAGGTGTATTTGCTTTTTCATCGTTACAAATGCACCACTAGACCCCTCTCTCCCACTTCTCTGTCACAGCCTGAAGTACTTGTATGGTAATTGCCTTCACTGAAGCTTATACTCAATGAAATCACGGAGCACTTGACATATTCTCAGCAGCTCTCCAGGCCCAGCTCTCTCTAGAATTCCTTAAACACAGGCACACACAATTGAGTATGTATTTCTATTTCCTATATCCATAGACTTTGTAATATTCTCCTTTCCCCTTCACAGCCCTGAAAACTCTGATGGAAGAAAATATCTCTTGCTTTCTACAACACCCAGTTCAATTCTCTGCAAAATGTATGCCTAGAAGACAGAGATGTCTGTATCCTATCACTCGATTTGTTGTTGGTGTTGTTAGCTGGCCCTGAACTCATGGTGACCCCAGGCTTAATGGAACGAAATGCCGTCCAGTCCTAGGCTGTCCCATGATCAGTTGCAGATCAGACCATTGGGATTCATAGAGTTTTCATTGGCTGATTTTTGGAAGTAGATGGCCAGGCCTTTCTTCCTAGTCCATCTTAGTTTGGAAGCTTGGCTGAAACCTGTCCAGCATCATACATAGCAACATGCAAGCCTCTCCTGACAGACGGGCAGTGGCTGTGCATGCGGTACATTGGCTGGGAATCAAACTCAGCTCTTTCTCATGGAAGGCAAGAATTCTACCAATGAACTACCAATCCCTCTTAAAACCAAATCAGTTGCTGTCAAGTTAATTCCGACTCATGGCAGCCCCATGTGTTGCAGGGTAGAACTGCACTCTATACAGTTTTCAAAGCAGTGATTTTTCAGATGCAGACCACCAGGCCTTTCTTCTGAGGTACTTGTGGATAGGCTCAAACCAATCTTTTGGTTAGAAGTCAAGTACTTAACTGTTTGCGCCATCCAGGTGCTCTACTAATGCCCCTTAAAAAAAAACCAAACCCAGTGCCGTCGAGTCGATCGCAACTAATAGTGACCCTACAGGACAGAGTAGAACTGCCCCATAGAGTTTCCAAGGAGCGCCTGGCAGACTCGAACTGCCAACCCTTTGGTTAGCAGCTAGTAGCACTTAACCACTACGCCACCAGGGTTTCCAATGCCCCTTAGGCCTAGTCAAATCTTTTAGCTTGCAGAAATGAGCTTCCAGACCGGCAAAACACTCAAATGTAGCATTCAATATAATTATCTGTACCTACTTCGATGGCACTAGTTTTTTTTTTTTTTTTTACTAGGTTTCCACTAGGTGAGGTGCATCCACTTGACATCGTACAATCTAATTGGTATAAAAACAATTCATTTCTCATTGAACAGAACGATAAATGCCATGCATTAGAGAGACAGCAGATTGGGCTTTCACGGGCAGCAGCTGTCTTCTTGTTTGAACAGAGAGAGTGGTAGACCTTAAGGAGCTCCACCCCTCTGTTTCTTGTTGCTGCTTCCTATCACGGGTAGGCTGAGGTGTGGTGGTCAGCCATTACCTGCACTTCCAAATCTGAGGTTGCTGGACTCCCCTGGATGAAGGTGTGCAGCAAATAAGAGCAGATACTTTGACCTTCTTGGCTTGGGGGCCGTGTAGGAGAAACATGAGATCTGGCACTAGTAAGGCTTTTGATAAACACATTCTGTGCTTTTCAAGAAAACTAAGAAAATATAGTCTAAATAACATCTCTGATTTGCAGATTATTTTCAGAGAAGTAGTAATCCATGCTTTTTATTAAGTTGGTTACATAAGGGTTATTTCTCAGTGTGCCAACGATGCCTTCTTTGTGATTTAGGTAAAGGGCTTAAGAATATACAGTAAGTCTCTAGGTTATGAACATCTGACCTACAGAAAACTTGTACTTGCCCTTTAATGTTGTGTAAATTTGTCCTCACTTTGAAACAATTGAACCAATCCCTACTCGCAACAAATTCATCACAATCACCTTCACTTGCTAAACATACAGCTTTTAAATCATTGAAAAGTCTTCGAGCCTTTTCTTGCACTAAAGTAAGGTTAAATAAGAACCATGTGCACCCGCTCCAACTTACCTACAGACACACTTAGGAATGGATCTCATTTATAACCCGGGGACTGCCTGTGCTCACCTGACATTTTCCTGATGGTGTTCCTAATGATGCCAAGCTGGGGAATGTGACTGATACCTGAAGAGAAGCAGTTGAAATAATTTTGACAAACTGGAGAATTCTGTGAGTACAAACCAGGTGGAGGTCAATGGCAACATGTCTGGGTTCAATCATAGGGGAAGAAAAACTAATAGCCTCGGAAATAGGTCCATGCCAAGGTCAAATGGAAACCCTGGTAGTGTAGTGGTTAAGAGCTACCGCTGCTAACCAAAAGGTCAGCAGTTCGATTCTACCAGGCACTACTTGGAAATCATACAGGGCAGTTTTACTCCGTCCTATAAAGTTGCTATGAGTCAGAATTGACTTGATGGCAACGGGCTTGGTATTTTTGGTTAGGGTCACGTACTAATGATAATTGCGGATTGTGCACAGTAAACCCCAAAGAGCTGATTGTTAAGGATTGTAAGGGTTTTTGTTGTCACCAGTAAAGATGACCTTATATTCAGGAAGAGTAGGCAGGTATCTCCATGGGGAAAGCCAGAGACAGCCACTGCAACAAAAGATTTCCCTACCTGCTCTCAGATGCATGGATGTCTGCCATTTGTAACTCATTAATTTAGATTAGGTATTAACCACTTGTATTAGTGATCTATTGCTGTGTAACAAATTACCCCAAAACTTAGTGGCTTAAAAATAACACACATTTATTAGCTCATAGTGTCTATAAGTCAAGAATCTGGGTGTGAACTAAATGGGCACTTTGCTTCCCCGCCTCTAACAAGGCTGAAATCAAGGTGTCAGCCCAGGATCTGGGGGGTTCATCTGAAGGCTCGAGTGGGGAAGGATCCACTTCTAAGCTCCCGTGGTTTTTGGCAGGATTCAGTTCCTTGCAGGCTGTTAAATTGAGGGCCAAAGATCCCCACTGGCTCTTGGTCAAAGGCCATCCTCAGTTCTTTGCTACACGGACCTCCCCAATACGGCAGCTTGCTTCATCAAAGCATGCAAGTCAAAAAGGCAATAGAGAGAGTCTTCTAGAAAGTCAGAAGTCACAATCATTTGTAAACTAATCACAGAAGTGGCGTTCCATCACTTTAGCTGAATTCTCTTCATTAGTAGCGAGTCACTAATTCCAGCCCACACTCAATGAGAGGGCATACCACAAATGAATGAATACCAGGAAACGGGGTTTATTGGGGATCAAGGCAGAAGCCACCTCCCACACCGCTCCTTGATGTCCTGTTTTTAAAATGCTTACAGAGAGATAACAGATGAAGCTCTTCATACCTTCATGTGAGTACATTTGTCAACTGTCTTTGGGATCAGGAGAAACCCAGGTGAAGCCTGGATACTCGAGGGATAGAGGGAGCTATAAAAATGGTAAATGTCTCAGAAACAGGAAATGGACATTGAAGAAGCTGATCTTAGCTTTCCACTGATATGGGAGTTAAGAAGATAATACTGAACTTAAGAAAATAGTCTGGGGTCCAGTAAATTAAATATAAGTCAGCAAATTGGCACTGCTGCTAAAACAAAGCAAGCTTGAAAATGAGCTGGACAAAGAGGAATGTAATAATACATACTCTGTGTATTCCTTCCATCTTCTTTTAATGCTTCCTGCATCCTTCAACCATTTCAATAGGTGGCATATGATCAGGAACCGATGGTACTGAAGGAAGAAGTTCAAGCTGCTCTGAAGGCATTAGCAAAAAAACAAGGCTCCAGGAATTGATGGACTATCAATTGAGATGTTTCAACAAACAGATGCAGCGCTGGAGGTGCTCACTCGTCTATGCCAAGAAATATGGAAGACAGCTTCCTGGGTAACTGATGGGAAGAGATCCATATTTATGCCTATTCCCAAGAAAGGCGATCCAACCGAATGTGGAAATTATAAAACGATATCATTAATATCACACGGAAGCAAAATTTTGCTGAAGATCATTCAAAAACGGCTGCAGCAGTATATTGACAGGGAACTGCCAGAAATTCAGGCTGGTTTCAGAAGAGTATGTGGAACCAGGGATATCATTTCTGACATCAGATGGATCCTGGCTGAAAGCAGAGAATACCAGAAGGATGTTTACGTGCGTTTTATTGACTATGCAAAGGCATTCGACTGTGTGGATCATAACAAATTATGGGATAACATTGGAAGAATGGGAATTCCAGAACACTTATTATTTCTTTTTAATTGTGCTCATGAGGAACCTTTACATAGATCAAGAGGCAGTTGGTCAGGCAGAACAAGGGGATACTGATTGGCTTAAAGTCAGGAAAGGTGTGCGTCAAGGTAGTAGTCTTTCCTATACCTATTCAATCTGTATGCTGAGCAAATAATACGAGAAGCTGGACTATATGAAGAAGAACAGGGCATCAGGATTGGAGGAAGACTCATTAACAACCTGTGTTATGCAGATGACACAACCTTGCTTGCTGAAAGTGAAAAGGACTTGAAGCACTTACTAATAAAGATCAAAGACCACAGCCTTCAGTATGGATTGCACCTCAACATAAAGAAAACAAAAATCCTCACAACTAGACCAATGAGCAACATCATGATAAACGGAGAAAAGATTGAAGTTGTCACGGATTTCATTTTACTTGGATCCACAATCAACAGCCATGGAAGCAGCAGTCAAGAAATCAAAAGACGCATTGCATTGGGTAAATCTGCTGCAAAGGACCTCTTTAAAGTGTTGAAGAGCAAAGGTGTCACCTTGAAGACTAAGGTGCACCTGACCCAAGCCATGGTATTTCCAATTGCATCATATGCATATGAAAGCTGGACAATGAGTAAGGAAGACCGAAGAAGAATTGATGCCTTTGAATTGTGATGTTGGTGAAGAATATTGAATATACCATGGACTGCCAAAAGAATGAACAAATCTGTCTTGGAATAAGTACAACCAGGGTGCTCCTTAGAAGCAAGGATGGCGAGACTGCGTCTTACATACTTTGGACATGTTGTCAGGAGGGATCAGTCCCTGGAGAAGGACATCATGTTTGGCAGAGTACAGGGTCAGCGGAAAAGAGGAAGACCCTCAATGAGGTGGATTGACACAGTGGCTGCAACAATGAGCTCAAGCATAACAACAATTGTAGGATGGTGCAGGACCGGGCAGTGTTTCGTTCTGTTGTGCATAGGGTCGCTATGAGTCAGAACTGACTCGAGGGCACCTAACAACAACAACAATACATAAGGGCCCTAGAAGCAATGTACTCCGCGATGGTGAGATCTTTGAAAGACTATAAAATCTGTCTTTGACCACGGATATAAAAGGCTTGATGACTCCTCAGATTAACATACAGAAAATAATGGAAGGTTAAGGATAAAATAGAAAAGGGACACGATAAAACCTGTTTAACTTTCCTGTAGAAAGAGTAGGCTTTGAAACACTGGACTACACCACCAAATAGGTGATGACAAAGAAGTAGAGTTATCTTTTGGCTCTGTTGAAACAGTTTCCTTAGAATGAGAGACTGTTTAATTACTCCATCTCAACCACGAGACCACTGTGAACAATGGAATTCCAGATCTGCATTTGGTAGATCTTTCCACTAACTGAAGTATTATGGGAAGATGTTTAGGACTCACATACATTCTAAACACCTATCTACTTATGCTGCAAAAACAACTGGGCTCATGTATATCAGCTCTGTCTCATACTTCGCTCGTTCTTAAATTTTCCATGATCATTTCCACTTCCGTGTCTTTGCTCATATGCATTTTCCCCAACTTAGAGTGCCTTCCTTTTCCATTCTTTATCTTCTCTCCTGTTATCTCCCTCTTCTTCCCTATGACAGGCTACCACATCAATAAACGAAGTCTATTTTTGTATGTCAAAATAATAAATTATAACCACAAATGGTATATAGTTCTTTTCCCAAGAGATAACGTGTTTCCCACTGTGGTAGGGCATAAACTGCATTGATTCTTTAGCAGTAGCCTTAACATAGGTGCCATGGATTTGTCAAATCCATCCGTATACTCTTATCTGACCCTCCTGGTTGCCATGTAAGAAAATATTTTAGGGGGTGCTAGCTGGTATGAGTCGGAATTGACTCATTGACATACGACAACAGATATAATCAGTCTCATAGTTGGTTTCCACTCCCACAAGAAGCTAAGAGAAAAAACCAAATGAAGGAGCTAACAAAAGGTGAGAAACAATTAGAATATAATATAATGGAAATAAATGGAAAGAGCAGAAAAGAACAATTGTCAACATCCCTCCATGACAAAAACACTCAACAGACCAGGAATAAAAAGGAATTTCCTCAATTTGACAAAGGACATCTACAAAATACTCACAGCTAACGTTATACTTAATGGTGAAAAGACTGAATGCTTTCCACTTAAGATTAGGGACAAAACAGAGATGTTCCCTCTTGTTACTTCTATTCAGCATTGTACTGGAGATTCTAACCAGGGCAATTAGGCAATAAAATGAAATAAAAGCCATCCAGATTGGAAAGGAAGAAGCAAAATTATCTTTATTTGCAGATGTCATGATCTTATATGGAGAAGCAAATAGTGGAAATTGCCTGATGGCACAAAGATGGCATTATTGAAATAACAGCAAAGCTTCATATTTACAGCATTTTAAAGCTTCCAAAGAGCTGTGCGTCATTTTTTCTTCACAACCACCTGCAAGCTAAGTACTTTCATCACCCCATATTAGAGATGACTACACTGATGCTCAGAAAGTGAAGTATTTGTTAATGGACCCACAATTACTAAATGTCATATGTGTCACCCAAACCTATGTCTCAGGTCTCTCTAAGTCAGTATGTTATGGCTGCTTCATTTATTATCTCTTAACAGCATTGTGATCCAATAAAACTTTCTACAATGATGAAAATGTTTGATCTCTGCATAGTTCAGTACAGGGACCACTAGACACAAGCGGCTATTAGATATCTGAAATGTGACTGAATAATGGAATTTTTAATTTTATTAAATTTAAATAGCTATATGAAGCTACTGGCCACCATGTTGGACAGTGTGGCTTTAGGGAATTAGTCCCCGCTCTGAATCAGACACTCCTCTTCATGGTTCTATCCTCGGAGTGGCCAACCTACATGCAACTCTTGATAGATTGATAAGCAATGTGTGAGACAGCGTGAAGATAAATAAACCACCCCTCCGCAATGACTACCAGTTGTACTACCTTAGAAACATCAAAAATGATTCTGCAACATAGAAACAGGTTAAGAATGCTCTAACCAACTAAAAATATGAGAAATGGTTTCCTAACAACTTAGTAGTCATTGAGGGGGTGAGGGCAGAAATAATATCACTTATGTTTAAGTGACTATGTATGTTTTTCCTCTCTTTTACTCACTTCAGTAATTTCTTGCTTCTAATTCTGCCCCCACTGTATTGTCATGCAAATTGCTTACTCTTTCTCAAACACCTCCTTTGTGTTTCTAGCTTTATATCTTTCCTTGGGTTGTCTTTTCTGCTGGGAATGTTTTCCTCGACCTCCAAAAGTCCAAACATGACCATATGCTTCAAGGTCTAACTCAAATCTACAATCTTGAAGGCCATTTGTCATGCCTCAGTTGGGTGTCATCTCATTTTCATCTATTTCATTTATAACATTTAGCACTCTGACCTCGTATTATAGTTTTATGTGCACATCATCTCTAATTAGATCAGGGGTTGGCTAACTATGGCCCATGGGCTAAATCTGTCCCCTTCTGTGTTTTTGTAAATAAAGTTTTATTGGAGCACAGCCATGCTCACTCTGTTACATAATTGCCAATGGCTACTTTTGCACTACAATGGCAGGGTCATCTAGTTGCAACAGGGACAATCTGGACTGCAAAGCCCAATATATTTCCTACCTGGCCTGTGATAGAAAATGTTTTCTGATCCTCTATTGCTATAAGCTCCTTGAATGGACTATAGGACTATATCTGACTATATCTGATTTTGCTTTTTTTTTTTCATCTTCACAAAGCCTAGAGTATTGCCCTACATCCAGCAGTAGCATCATAAATATTTTAAATGAATTTTATGTTTGTTAGGATTTAGTAGTGAATATCTGCTTATGTGAAGAGCCCCAGTGCCACAGTAGTTAAAGCGCTTGTCTGCTAACCAAAAGGTTGGACGTTCAAACCCACCAACCTCTCAACAGGAAAAAGATGTGGCAGTCTGCTTCTGTTAAGATTTACAGCCTTGGAAACACCATGGGGCAGTTCTACTCTGTCCTATAAGGTCGCTATGAGTCAGAATCGATTAGACAGCAGTGAGTATCTGCTTATATATATCAACTTTCTATAGGGTCGCTATGAGTCGGAGTCGACTCGACAGCACTGGGTTTTTTTTTTTTTTTTTTGGTTTATTTGCAAACATTATTCCATTCAATTTCTCACTTATCAAGTTAACTTCCTGACTCAGAAAAAGTAGGTGTCATTAAGCACATTTTACACAGTGAAAAACTAAGGCACAAAGCAGGACTTGCCGGTGGTCACACAGCTAGTAAGGAGGTGGCAAAATTGGGTTACAAACCCAGATCTTCTGACTTCCGGCTCAGGGCCACCTCATCCTGCCTCTCTGTGCTTACCTGCTTTCCTCTAAATTAAACTAATATGCCAGGGGAACCTAAAATAAAAACATATGTGCATCTAGTTAGTAAATTGATAATCATGGCCCAGATAAGCCGTGTTGATTTTTTAATAGAAATGCAATTATTTTCTATGAGAACCAGTCACATGAAATATTTTTCTGTTTTCAAATTCATTTAAAAATGTAAGATTGCAAAATCTTCAATAAAAAAGAATTTCCTCCCAAAAATGAAAGGGATTTTATTTTTCCAAAACTCCAAGAGAGCCAAAAAGTGAACATTTCCCACGCTGATGACCCAGGCTCACTCTGCTCTGTCGTTCTTACAAAGGCAGCCAGGCTCTTTTTCATCCAGCACCTTCAAGCTATTGACTTCAAGTTAGTAGCTATCCGATGAAACCATAAGTAAGAATAATATGCCCCAATGGTGCATTCGGTCTACTCAGACCAAGTTTATCTAATTCAAGTCCACTATCTGCTCAGCGACACCTCTTTACTAGTTGGTATCGATTGTTTACACAGCTGATAAAAACATGGGGAAAAAGCAGAGTGGTGAGAATACAGGCCATTTGTTTTATGTCTTCCTGTAAAAAACCTTCTGGCTTGATTCTGAATATAGTAAACACTAGACTCATGCATTTTCAACAATATTTGTCATGTCTTTGTATTATATTAGACAGCTGCATTGTGTTTGATACATGAATAGGGATTTTTATTTTTGTTTAACTACCTCTTTCTTAGAAATGGGCCACATTCCTTACAATCACAGACAGTCGACTTATTTCTGCCAAGTGAGAAGGAATGGATTCATTTTTGAGCCTTTTAGAGATGTTACAGTCAGCTTAAATTATATATGCAATTTAATGGTGCCTCTTGGAGCCGGAGGCTACCCTATTGGCAAAATACATGTCAGGAAGTATGCATTCAACTCTGTGGGCACCCAAAAATGTCTGTAGTCTAAAATATAATAGGATAATATATATTTGTCTAATTTTCTTTAAAAGCAAAGGTGAGTGCTTTTCTAAGTCACTGATAAGGATGATTAGGCTCGCCGCACACACGCAGGAACATGCCTGATACAGATGTGACCTAGTTTCCTGGGTCATCGCAGTAAACCAGGCCTCCAGGCCAACCAGGCCTTTCTGCTCAGCCATTCAGGGCTCGGCACTGCTGTTGCGTGCGGACAGGCCTTTCGGCCAGCTGAGCAATTGGCTGGACCCCGTGGCAATTCTTATGACACTGAGCGACTTTGTTATTTTTTACATTTGCTCTGTAACCCACCTATGTGTGTTTATTTGTACTCTGTCTTTCCCTGAGAATGACTTTAAGCAGCCTGCAAAGGCATATAGGATCTATTTGAAATGAAAATGGATTTAAAATAAGAAAATGGAAGCATTTCTCAGTTCAATTTCTCTGCTGCTTGACATGAGCCAAAAGCTAAAACTGCAGTGTGAACTCAAACTGGGCCCCGTCCTCCAGCCCCTGCACCAAAGCAGGTGACAGGTGACGGAGATAGACTGCCTGGGATTGAGTTCTGGTTTTAAACCCTGGTTCTACGTGACCTTTCCATGTAGCCTCTGGCCAAGTGTCCTCTCCTCTCTATGCCTCATTTCCTTAAGCGTAAGTTAAGGATAATAATAGCACCCACCTTGATTCACACAGGGGGTTGGAGGAGTGTCTGCTACAAAGCAAGCCCCACTATGTCAGCAAGTAAGTAGTACCAGTACGAGTCAGAGTAATGAATGTTTCAGCATCTGCCCGGCAGAGAGTTGCTCAGCAGCACAGTCTCCCTCAGTCAAGTCTCCCTTGTTGTTCTTAGGAGCCATCAAGTCAATTTTGGCTCATAGCAACACCATGTGACAACTGCCCCATAGGGTTTCCTAGACTGTAATCTTTACGGGAGCAGATCACCAGGTGTTTCTCCCATGGAGCAGCTGGGTGGGTTCAAACTGCCAACCTTTCAGTTAGCAGCCAAGCACTTAATTGTTGCACCACCAGGGCTCCTTTATAAAAGGTTAAGACTGGAAATAGGAGGTGTTACAGAACCAGTGAAACAGTTGTAGCTTCATTAAAATAATGGTGACCTTGTGCAGGGTATAAAATGGGAGACTGACTGCAGAGTCCTCCTGCTCAGCACAGGAAGTCCCCATCACTAGTTCTTATTGCACTGTTGTTGCCTGTTGAGAGAAAATATTTCCTAGACTCCACCAAGGACCCTGGGCTTTCTGGATAAGTTTTGTAAATGGCTCCTGCTTAGAAGATAGGAGCAATTGTTGAGAGTCCACGTGGACAGTAATTGGGGATACAAGGAATATGAGCTGCAACCTGAAGATACCTCTGACCCAAGTCAGGTTAGGGGGGTGAGGGATGTGAGCTTACATCAAGGTGTTTGGATTCGACCTGACTGCACTGAGGGGGAGTGTCTCATTTAGGAGGAAAGGACTAGAGTCTGACTGCCTGGTTTTTGTTCTACCACAAACTGCCCTAAGTGTATTTTTGATGCCCTCCCCATGTCCTGTTGCCTTCTCAGTGTATCTGAGCTTTCTCCTCTTAATGGTGAGTGCCCTCAGTCTCCTACAACTCTTGGGGAGGGGGGCATGTCTCATCCTATGGCCACTGATAGACAGATCCTTACTCTTAGATAAATGCCACCAATCTTTGCTCAGAGTTTGATATCAAAGATTTTATCTATACCCTTTAAGGTCATATTTATGTCACCTGAGGGGGGACATAGAAGCCTGAGGAGCTTTAAATCCTGATAAATGGTTCTGATAGTGTGATGACTAGAAGCAGGTTGGAAATCTCAGGCTACTTCTTGCCCCTACCTCCCAAACCCGTTGCTTGGTTAATCATAAGCTCTGGATGAGAGAAGGCAACAGTGTGGGGATGATGGAGTGGGAGGGAGTTGCTGTGAGCATTTTAGACTACAGCAGGTGGCAGGGAGAAGAACTGAAAGGACATATCCAAGGTCATCATGGGTTTTTGGAAAGCCTGGTAGGATCCTGTCAGAAAGAGTCTGGCATTAGAGTTGTTGCCTAGTCTCAGTAGTGTCTCTCAGGGCAGCTGTAGGAAGAAGTAGAAAAAGGAGATTCTAATTGTTCCGGAAATCTATTGCTTCATAATACTAAACCAAAACCAAACCCACTGCCGTCAAGTCGACTCCGACTCATAGTGACCCTTTAGAACAGAGGAGAACTTCCTCATAGAGTTTCCAAGGAGCGCCTGGTAGATTTGAACTGCTGACCTGTTGGTTAGCAGCTGTAGCACTTAACCACTACGCTACAGGGTCCTACAGGGTCGCTATGAGTCAGAATCGACTTGACGGCAGTAGGTTTTTTGACCAGGGTTTCCTTCATAATATTAAATGACCTGAAAACTTAGCAGTTTAACATAACTGCCATTTCTGTTGCTCCTGAATCTGCAACTTTGACAAGACTTAGTGCAAAGCCTTGCCTCTGTTCCAAATGATGTCAGCTGGGGCAGTTTACCGAAGTGGGAGGATCCACTTCCAAGATGGCTTATTCACATGGCTGGCAAGTTGGTTTGCCATGGGTAGTAATCTGTTAGCTGGATACTCAGTTTGAATTGCCAGCCAGAGACCTCAGCTACTCTCTATGTGGCTCTTTCCACAGAGCTGCTTGAGCTTCCTCACAGCATGGAGGCTGGGTTCCAAGAAAGGGTGGAAACTTTCTGCCTCTTAATGTTTGGGCCACAAAATTGGTACAGCATCATCCCACTGTTTCTATAGTTCAAGCAGTCACAAAGCCCATTCATATTCAAGAGGAGGGAACATAGAGAAAAGTATCAAAGAATGTGTAGCTATCTTAAATTTGCCACATTAATTTTTTTTAGTAGAAGAGGAGAAGAAACACTCAAGATCACATAACCTCTCTCTTCTCCATTGCCTCAGCAAGGCAGAGGAGATGGAACTGGCTACCTTACAATGATGGGGTCCTCCACTCCCAAGATCACAGAAGCCCTTTCGACTTGGGGTTGCTGCATTTTAGAATCCCTTGCCTTTGAGTTCCTGGTATCCCTTCACAAATCTACCTCCTGCTATTCCTAAAATTGATGGTTTCAGTCTCACTGAGTAAGACTGAACTGTAAAAATAAAATGTTACAGCTGGAGAGAAGGAGGGAGGGAGGGAGGAATGCAATGCTATCTGCTGGCTCTCTCCCAGGGGATGGCTGGACTTTATCAGCCACTAGGTGATTATGAATTTTTGATAAGCTTCTAAACGATGACATTCCCAGCTACACATTTCACAGATACAATTTAATTAAAAGCAGAAGATTAGCTATTTTTGTGGCTTTTCTGGTGGTAAAGCCATTAACACCGCTTTTATTTAGCCCAAGGCAATGCAAGCATGCTTAAAGGTCCTTCTGATATAACCCTGCATTCAAAGATATTGGAGAAATCCTGTTTTCAGTTATTTCTGCTTCAATACAGATTATATCTATTAAACCCTTCTGTTTGTCAGTGAAAATGTGTACATACCCAAGCCACAGGGCTATTTTGCTAAGAATCAACTTTCATTATGAGATTTTATAATGAGTTTAAAGAGCAAATGGTCAGTGGATGAGAGTTCAGTTTTGCTGTCCTCAGTTGGAGGGGGCTAGATAATCAAAGGATTCAGAGAAGTCTCTAATAACATGTGGAAGAAAAAAAGCTGATTCGATGCAGGGACTGGGAGCTTCAGGCAGTGACTCTGGTGGGAAGTTTGCCTTTGTCTGGTAGGGCGGCGAATGGGCTCATTGTACCAAGGCTGTAATCATTTCACCACCTCTTTTAACAGCCTGAAAATTTTCTTATAAAGATCAGGTTCTTAAAATTTACTCAAAGGGAAAAAAAGAAGCTTGGGAGAGATTAATGACTAATGATTTCTTCACTAAAAATAAATCCCACTTTTGAATGTGGCAGCCTGGGAGGAGATAGCTAGCTATGTTCCCACCATCATGGAGGTAGCAGGCTTGGGTGACAGGGTCCCAAGCCCACCCTCCCTCGCTCAGCACAAGCCACGGGGCTTTCTGTCGTATCTCGGGAATCCACCCAAGTCAGAGCACAGTGAAGCCCTGGCTGCACATTGGACCCACAGGCGTATCAAGTCTCCTCTCTGCAGTGCTCAGAAGGATGACATAATGCATTTGGTGAGAGCTCACATGTCTGTTACAGGATGATTCATCAGGGTAAAAACTAGGACAATAAAAGTCTACAGAAGCATTCTGCATCTGCAGGTACTTAGGCATAAAGGAAACATTGGAAATAAAATGGGCCCCGTCTAGACTAGAAAAAAAAATATATAGTAAAGAGGACGAAGGGAATGATGATCTTTGTTTGTCACAGGCGCTTCATGCTGGGAAGTCTCAGTAATGGTCAAGGTGAAGTTCCAATACAGTCAACCCAAGATGAAAAATTTAGGCCAATGCTACTCTAAGTGTGGAGTCACTGAGTGGTGCAATCGGTCAATGCACTTGGCTGCTAACCAAAAGGTAAGAGATTTGGGTTCTCAGAGGCACCTCAGAAGAAACGCCTGGGGATCTACTTCCAAAAGATCAGCCATTGAAAACTCTATGGAGCACAGTTCTACTCTGGAGTTGCCATGAGTCAGAGTC
Source organism: Elephas maximus indicus (assembly GCF_024166365.1). NCBI lineage: Eukaryota > Metazoa > Chordata > Mammalia > Proboscidea > Elephantidae > Elephas > Elephas maximus. Next base: position 167,963,996 of record NC_064846.1, read on the forward strand.
GACTCAAAGACAGCTCGAAGTGTGGTCCCTGGACCAGCAGCATCAGCATCACCTGGAAACCTGTTAGAAATGCAAATTCTTGGGGCCCCCACCCAAGCAGAATTTCTGGGAGTGGGGCCCAGCAATCCGTGTTTTACCAGCCATCCAGATGATTCTCAAGCATGAAACCTTGAGTCAGACTACGGATAGAGGAAAAATAATAGAACAGAAAGACATTTGGTTTACTCTAAAGAACACAGAATAAAATGAGGCGTAAGGCATGTGTCATTTAGGTATTTAGGAAATTGCATAACGTCTGACAGGAGCTGAAAAAATGCTAATCAATGAAACCTGACAAGTTCACAGATCAGTTACTAAAATCATTTGTCCCCAAATCACTGATGGAATATTCCAGACTTCAGGGAAAGGTGATGAAGGCCATATATGGCAGATAAAGGATGTAAGGATATAAAGGATGCACGGAAGAAGTCGAGCAGAGTACTGGGTCAGCAGGGCCTGGTCCTACTCTGGGATGCAGGAGAACCTGGCTCTAGTATAGCATCCTAGAAGCGGGGCTGGGCTAGACAGAACAATGAACCCTGGCAGTGAGAGCCAGCAGGGCCAGACAGTCCACCTCCATGAAGGAGGAAAACCAAAGGGCAACCCGGAAGGAACAATTCCAAATATTCGGACACAAGGGATAACTGGAGATCATAAGTAGGGAGCAGATGCACAAAATCAGAAGCTGAAATCTAACCCTTTTTTAAGTGACTCAACACCAAGGTGATAAAGAACAGGATTTGGAGGCCTAATTTTATTAGGAGCTGGCCCATGGTGTGGTGGTCATCATGGGTTGGAACCAATTCAATGGTAATTAACAGCAGCATGGTGTGGTATGGGCAGGCCATGCCTTATGGCGAACATAACCAGATAAATGCTAGTGTTGGCTGTGTGGAGATTACAAATGCTGATACCAATCAGAGACTGTTCAGAATTGCTAAGTATACTGCTGATGTGTCCAAAACAAGGAAAAGGCCATTCATGTATTCCACAACAATGGTTGAGCAGGCAGCGAGCACCGGCAGAATAAGAGTTCTACTGCTTTAGATTGGAAGTAGTATTTACCAGAAGTTCTGCCTACCAGGACTGAACTGGAGCTCTGCTTGAGAGCAGTGGTTCTCAACCTCTGGAACTTTTAATACCTAATGAAGTCCAGGCTCAGATGAATTGCACATCTGAAGGTGGACCCAGGAGTATTATGAGAAAGCTCATCAAGCAATTCTAGTATGCAGCCAGTATTGGGCAAGGGAGGGAGGAAAGGCCTGCCTGGGAGTGGGAGTGGGGGTGGGGGTGGGGGTACAGGGAGTACTGGGACAGATTCATGACATGAACCTGGATTGGGCTAATTATGTTAGGAGCCCAAATGCCTGAAATGGCCATACTCAATCAACCGTCTGTGCCCTGAGATAAAGTATAATGAAAACAATTGTGCATTTTATAACGTTAATGATGTATGTGTGCATGGACAATGGGTAGATCTATTTAAAAAAAAGTGCACAGGGAAACGGGCCCAGGCAATGAACAAGGAAGTGAACTAACAGATATTCAGAAGAATCTCAATGTATTCTTGTCGAATTGAATCAAACTGATGGGTGTATATGTACCAGGCTCTAAGTAAGGTATAATACATCACTTGCCTTAATCCTGTGTCTGTCCCTATTAATTCTAGTATATGCCTACTTTACAGATAAAGAAATCAAGGCTTAAACAAGGTTAAGCAACTTACAGAGTTAACATTCCAAGTCAATCCTCTTGGATCTCAGACCCTTTTCCACTACCTTGGTCTGGAACAGGTAGGATGCCAGGGGGTGACCCCGCTCATTGCTGCTGCCACTTCTGGGTCATTGTAGTTTGTGTTTTTGAGTCAGAGTTCCTGGAATGGGGGGGGGGCTCCAAAAGAGTACCTTAATGCCAGAGTAACTTCCAGAGTAGTTGGTGGACACCTACTCAAAAAAAAGAAAAAACCAAAAAACTTTTTTTTTTTTTAGTATGGTGGACACTGCTTATTTTACTGAATCTCCACCCAACAGCATCCCAGGGCCTGGGTCTATGGAGGAGAAATTTCTATCCCCAACTCTGTTAGTGGGACTGCAGCAGCGTATGTCTCTTGTAGCAAGTTTAATAAATGCTTTATATCCATGTGTCTATGTGTCCCAACACCTACCTCTCGAGGCTTGAGAAACCCCAAGCATACAAGATTCAGCCTTGCATCCCCAATACCCAATATTATGAGATACACTGTAACTGCTTAGTAACGATCTGATGAACGAGTGAGGGAATGACAGGGTTGACTGCTTAAGGGGATTCCTTCTTCTAGTTTCCAAGGGATTTTTTTAAAAAATTTATTCAACAAACATTTATTAAGGGCCCACTATGTGCCTTCACACAATTCCAGGAAGTGAAGATACAACAGTAAACCCAAGCAAAGACTCAGTTGCCGAACAATGTTGCACCCAGATTAAGGGCTTAAAATTGGGAGTAAGGTAGGGAAGAATAAGAATGTAGTATGGCTGCTTTTGACTTCTAACATTACTTAATTTTACTTGGCTTCTCCGTCACAGGCTTGTTTTAAATCAGTCCACAGCATCACCCCGTCATTAGAAATGCCATTCTAGGAGCGATGCTACCAAGTCTCTTGGAATTGCTGACCTGACACACGATCAAAGCCGCCTGCCTATGAACAAGCCTAGGAAAATAATTGATTCTCATATCCACAAGAGCAGAGGCAGGCAGACTATTGCTCCTGTATATCATCTGAGCCACATAAAAGGGAGTGAGGGGTCCAAGAACTCACTGGACAGACAGAAAGTTAATTAAAATGAATCCTTCATTGTCCAGAATTTGGGTAATAAATGCTCTACAGAACGCACTGAGAAGGAAGCCCAATGCTCTGCGGTCACATTTTGCATCTTCCTTTCTGGCATTATGAGAACGAGCCTCTGAGGAGCTACCTAATCCCGTGCTTAATGCGGAGTTTTGTGTGTCCGTGGCTGTTCTGCTGGCCCCTGGGAAGAGTAAGAGCCACAATGACTATTATTTAATTCCTAGATCCTCGTTACACACACACATTGCTACATGCATGGCTCAGTCTAGATCATATTTTCTGAAAGCACAGGCATTGGTTCATGTCTGTTAATAATGGCAAGCTAATCTTTATTCAAAACCAATTATCTTTGGAAAAACACGATGGGGAGATTATTAATCCAATAGCTATCCTGAAGAATTCAGTTACAAGGAAGAATTCCAAAAGTCTTGTTTAATTACAAAGATAAAAATGGGTCAGTTTTGCAGGTCAAGTCGCTCCAACAAGCCTCTTGCTCAGAAGAAAACATCAAAATTGAAAATTGGTATTTTGAGTATAGCAGATATAACGACTTTTTCCCCTTCTTCTTGAATAGCTTGTTCGTTTTCTCTAATAGTGTCTGTTTCTTTGTGTTTTGGGCCCTTTGGAATGGTGGAGATGGTATGGCATCACTGTTTTCCTAAATCAATATTTGACTGCACTCATAAAATATCTGAGAAGTGTATGATCATTGATATAGTCCCTTCTTTCTCTAGGCTGTCCTCTTAAACTATCTATCATCTATCCCCTTCCTATATTTTCAATTACGCTTCCATTTGATTGTCAAGTAAATCATCAGGAAAAGCAACTGAAACTCCTGCATTTCCAACTCAGTTCAATTTCATGTGGTCCACCTTAGAGGAATGTTAAACCAAAACCAAACCCACTGCCCCTCAGTTGATTCCAACTCATAGAGAAGGAATGTTAGGAGTCATAAAACGCATGTAGTTGTCTCTAAATCTTTGTTACACAGCAGCTAGTACAACCACCCCTAACGCAAATGTCTACTCACTAAGTATCAGGAACTACGCCAGGGAACAGTATGGATAAGAACAAGCCCACAGTCGTCTATCTGAAACCCCGAGGGTCGTATGCACACCTGAATTCATCCTTTTATTTCTGATTTTCGAAAGGTAAGTGGTGCATATACCATTTATTACATAACTCAACAGTGGCGTCCAGAGCAGTGCTATGTAATCAAGTGCACTGATATTTCTGCAGCTATAAACACATGAATATTCACACTGGACAAGGTAAATAAAGGCCATAACCAGGTTCATGTCAGTTTTTCAAAAACATTCAATGAGTTGGAAACTGCATCAAGCAGAAGAAGATTTAGAGATAAACGGCCCATTTGGTCAACAAACTTTCAGGGTGCTGGGGGGTTGAGAAATGAAAGATGGTTTTATGGGGGAAGGAGCTCACAATTTATTGTGATAAACACCCAAAGAATGTAGCCACACGGAGTGATGGATGCAGAGAAATAAGACACCAAATCCAGTTTGAGGGATCAGGACAACTTTATAGAGAAGGGTAATGCCCCATTCAGTCTTGAAATGTGTGAAAGTAAACTGAAAAAGGGAAGAGAGAAAGAAGAAGATTCTGGGCAAGGGAAATAAGTGCAAGGCAGCTACCACGATCAGGAGGGAACGAGTAGAGAATGGCTTAGAACAAGCCAAACTCAGCATCATGTTTAACAATTTCTCTGTAAGCAAAGCATCTATCTTTAGTCTATTCTGATAGCGCACTTCTTTTCTTCTGTAAATCTGGCTGCATATTTAGGTCAAAGTTGCCTTTTATTAAACTCTCACTAGACTTTATGCCCTGTGGGGCAGTTCTACTCTGTCCTATAGGGTCGCTACGAGTCCGAGTCGATTCCATGGCACCTAACATCAACAACAGACCTTATCTTGGTTTCTCCTGCCTAATTCCAATCACTGTTCTAAGAATATTTTAAAATAAGAGTTGAAATCTAGATACGTTTCTTTGGCTTATATACCACCTTACCTCCATGTGACTCAAATTCTTTGCGGAGATTTTCACAGCTCTTTTCTCTGCCAAAATTAATTGGGAAAAATGAATCCAAAGTTGTACCAAAACGTACAGAAAAGATTTCATGTAGTAGGAGCAGAGAGGGGGTAGACAGAGATGTCACAGAGCTTGAGTGGGTAAAATACAATAAAGTTGTTTTTATAAAAAACAAAACATTAGAATGTGTGATGTTGTGTCATTTAAAAAATAATCATTCTGGGAAAGTATATCATTTTATGATACCACGCTTTGTCTCAAACAGGGACCCTCTAAATGGCAGTAAGTTGAGTTCTTTTCCTCAAAGAGTAAAAGAGAATTCAAAGCATAGAGAATCTTTTCAGGGTGTGCTTGGTGTGTTGACGAGAAAAGACTCATTTTTTTTTGAATATCACTGATGGGCTCCCAAAGACAGACATAGCCATCAGAGGCTTGCACAGATGCTCATAATCATTTTAGGAAGAGGTTTATAGTTGGAGAAGCTGGTGTGCTCCATTTGCTAATCGCTTCCCCTGCCTGTTTCTCTGTAATCTCCCATTCAGACTTGCTTTAAGCCTTTTGATAGTCTCTGATGTGATCAGCAGGAGATAAGGATCCAGGTCCCATGTGATTGCTACAGGTGCACACATCCCTTCACGTGTGCTAACTCATTTTGCCATTGCGAATTTTCAATAACTTGTAGAACTTTCCCTGGCAAGTTTCAAACACGCTTTAATGACTCCTTGAGGGAATAGGTAGCTACACTCCACCTAACGTTACTTGTCCTAATGTATGTTCTTTTGTCGGAATTGCTGAAAAATATTTATTTAACTTCAAAGTTTTCCAATTGAATTGTTAATGTCAGTGTTTCATTATTAAAATTCTATATTAATTTATGAGATTGGGCTGGTTTTCGATCTTTCCTCCTTGAATTTCTTTAGAACACTCAAAATAGAGAAGCTGCAAACTCGCTATTTGGTCTGGCTCTGTAATAGCCAACATTATTTTTATTGCTTTTGGATTGAGTGGCAGGTCATGAACAAATATGGCAGCTCTCAAGGGAGCCCTGTGGGTATGGGTGGAGGCAGGAAAGGGGTTCCCAGGAGATAGTGATGAGGTAGGTGGGGCAATTCCACAGGTGACCATCTCCCAGACACTCCCCAGGAGGCAGCACATGGAAGGACTTTCTAGATGAGATCCTTACACACCAGCCTCAGATGATCAACTGTTATTTACTGTATGTTCCATGATCTTGTTGTTAGTTGCCATTGACTCAATTCTGACTCCTGGCAACACATGTGCTGAATAGAACTGCTTCATAGGGTTTTCACGGCTGTGGCCTTTTGGAAGCAGATCGCCAGACCTGTCTACCGAGGCACCTCGGTGGGTTTGAACTTCCAACCTTTCTGCTAGTAGTCAAGTGCTTAACTGTTTGTGCCACCCGGGGACGCCTGAATGTCCCACAGATATGTGAAATTATCCAAAGACTAAATAGCTCATTTAAATAGGGATCCGCAGCTATCTCTGCTTTAAGAAAACCAAGGCCAAGTGAAAAGCACTTAGTCAACTGGTTCATTTAAGTGACTGTGCAGCTAGCTATTCCTGATGCCAGCTGTTGGTAAGACAAGTTGTTTCCCAAAGAAGCAAGATGGAGTTTTAATAACTTTTTGTTGACTTTAGGAAATAAAAGATTTGGAGAAAGGTTATGTAAAGCTGACGAAATAATCATTTCTTCTCTGAGTATGATTAAATCACATATTTCCTATTATTTGGATATGATTTATAAATTGACTACAAAATGCTTTTGAAAAATTTCTTTTTATGGCATAATTCTCAAAAACAGTATTTTGGATTACAATTAGGCAGAAAAGACTTTATGGCCATGGTCAAGATTTCAACTACAAACTGGATTTTCTATCCTAGCCCTCTCAGCTTTGCTCCAGTACCAGACTTTTAGCTACTGAGAGCCACTTGGACACTTGGTCTGCACCTCAAACCTAAAAATTTCCAAATGGAAAACTATGTTCCTGTCCCTCATCAATGCCCTGCCTCCACGCACAATAACAACAACGAAGACAAAACAAATAAAACCTTCAGCTCTGCTTCCAAAGCCCCTAACTCCTTCCACAGGTACCACCATTATCCTAGTCTCATTCAATCAACACATACGAGGCAAATAGAGATGAACGAGCCACATGTCCACCTCCCAGGGCACAACATTACAACAGTAGCTGGTGTTGTGATGGAGTTATGTGCAAAGTGGATGGGGGACAATAAGTGGCATCAATTGTAGGCTGGCAGAGGGCCAGGAAATCCTTCCAGAGAAGAGAACTCTTACGTTAAGGCTTGAACAATTAGAAGGAGAGGAGAGCCTTCCAGGCAGAAAAGAACAACATGTGTGATAAAGGCATGAAACTTATAATGGAGTGCAAATAGGTCAGCATGAAAGGCAGATGTGGGAACACATCTGAACAGCGACAGAAATGTGGAAAATCACAAACAACCCTGTTTACTCAGAAGTTTGACCTTAAAGGTTTTAAGAAGGCAAATGGCTTGTCCAGATGCATTCCAGAAAGATCGTAAGGGCTGTCATTGTTTAGATTATTTCTCAGAAGATATCCACTTAACCTCCCCTCTTTTTGAAGGTGGAGTATGTACTTCCCTGCGCCATTGACTTTGGGGCTTTGCCATGTGATTTACTTTGACCAAAGGATTATAACTGAAACAGAAGCCTTAAATATACTTGTGCAAGTTGGTTTGGCCTTTTGCCCTCCTTTGAGACTCATGAGAAGGCCTCTGTCCTTCAGCCTGGATCCAAGAATGAGATGCCTGTTGCAGACCCAAAGCCTGGTTTCCAGAGCCTGGTGCATGGACTCCAAAACCTGGAACCAAGCCCACCAACATGTGGGCAGAAGCAGAGCCACATTTAGGTATGACATGTATATCTGGTCAACCCAAAGACTTAGCAAGAAAAATGAGTGTTCATTTTTGTAAACCAATAAGTTTGGGGGTGATGTGTTACACAGCATTACTGCAGCAAGATCTCATATACTCATGTTAGGAAATACGACAACTTTTGCCTCCCCTTTAACCTCGTGGAGCCCTGGTGGCACAGTGGTTAAGAGCTCAGCTGCTAGCCAAAATGTCAGCAGTTCAAATCCACCAGCGGCTCCTTGTAAACCCTATGGGGCAGTTCTACTCTGTCCTATAGGATTACTATCAGTCGGAATTGACTCAATGGCAACAGATTTTTGGTTTGGTTTAACCTTGTATCTCCTATCTCCCAAATCCAAACTACCCAGATGGTAGGCTTCCAATCCTTCTTTAGAATTGGATTACTAGAACAGCCTCCTAACCAGTATCCTTGCATCTAGTTTTGCTCAATTTCTGCCCATCCTGAAGTCTACGTCTAGATTATTCTTTAACACCACCTTCATGTCATAGCTCACGATATGTAGGACTTCCCATTTCATACCAATTCGGATTCAAATTCTGCTGCCTGACATTTTTGACTATTGCTAATCTGGTCTCGCTTTCTCTAGCCAGCATTGTTTCCAAAACCATTAAACAGTATAATTTCTTCCCTATTTACATGCCAGACTAATTCTTTAAAAAAAAAAAAATTTATTGTGTTTTAGGTGAAAGTTTACACAATAAATCAGGTTCGCATTTAACAGTTTTTATACAAATTGTTCTATGATATCGGTTATAACTTTCACAATGTGTTAACATTCTCATTATTTCCATTTTGTTTGTTATGTTTCCATTGTTCTAGCTTCACGTTCCCTCCTTGCCTTCTCATCTTTGCTTTGGGTAAATGTTGACCATTCGGTCTCATGTAGTTGATTGTTTCAAGGAGCACATTACTCACGGGTGTTATAAGCCAACCTATTATTTGGATGAAAGGTGACCTCTATACCTATCTTCGGTTCCAAGTTCAAAGGGTATCTTAGGGTGACAGTCTCGGGGGTTCCTCTAGTCTCTACAGGTCTAGTAGGTCTGGCCTTTTTTAGGAATTCGAATTTTGTTCTACATTTGTCTCCCATTCTATCCAGTACATTCTATTGTGTCCCTGGTCGGAATTGTTGGTGGTGGGCACCATCTAGTTTTTTGGTCTCACGTTAGGAGAAGCTGTGGTTCACGTGGGTTATTAGCCCTGTGGACTAGTTTCTTCTTTGAGTCTTTGGTTTCCTTCATTCTCTTTTGCTCCAGACAAGTAGAAACCAATAATTGTATCTTAGATGGCCGCTTGCAAGCTTTTAAGATCCCAGACACTACTCACCAAACTAGAATGTAGAACATTATCTTTACAAACTATGTTATGCCAGTTGACTAAGTTGTCCCATGAGACTATGGTCTTTTAACCCAGTAAATCAATCCCACAAATTGTTTAGGTATGTCTAGGAAGCCTCCATAACTGTGCTCCTATGTGGTTTGTTATATATGTGGGTATACATGCAGCACACACAAACATGTATACACATATGCCTACAGAAACACCTATACGTGCATGCACATTTACTCACATATGCCTTCCTATGCACGTATATGCATACATAGCTACCTATGTAACCACACACAATATTTTTTGATTGTTATTACTGTTGTTGCAAAATTGTATAAACAGCATTTTTAAAAATTGTCCCTTTTTCTTGTGTACTTCTTTAGTGACTTCATTTACCTTAGTTAGGTTGTGCAGACTTCGCCCATATTTGGTACTGCCTTTCCCATTACCAAAAATAACAAGTGTCTACAATCTGGAAAGTGACTCCCCCTCCCCGCCCATCCCTGGTAACCATCAAAGAATGTTACTTTCTGTGTGTATACCTATTCTTGACTTTTTATAATAGTGGGGCCATACGATATTTGTCCTTTTGTGATTGACTTATTTCACTAAGCATAATGTCCTCCAGATTCATCCATGTTATAAAATGTTTCATGGATTCCTCATTATTCTTTATAGCTACATAGTATTCCATTGTATGTATGTACCACAATTTGTTTATCTATTCATCCGTTGATGGGATGAATAATGCTGCAATGAATATAGGTGTGCATATGCCTATTCATGTGTCTTAGTTATCTAGTGCTACTATAACAGAAATACCACAAGTGGATGGCTTTAACAAAGAGAAATTTATTTCATCACAGTCTAGTAGGCTAGAAGTCCAAATTCAGGGCATCAGCTCCAGGGGAAGGCTTTCCCTCTCTGTCAGCTCTGGTGGAAGGTCCTTCTTATCAATCTTCTCCTGGACTAGGAGTTTTTCTGTGCAGGAACCCTGGGTCCAAAGGACATGATCTACTCCCAGTGCTGCTTTCTTGGTGGTATGAGGTCCCTCTGTCTCTATGATCACTTCTCTCTTTTATGTCTCAAAAGAGACTGGCTTAAGACACTATCTAATCTTGTAGATCTCATCAATATAGCTGCTGCTAATCCATCTCATTAACATTATAGTGATAGGATTTACAACACGTAGGAAAATCTCATCAGATGACAAAATGGTGGACAATCACACAATACTGGGAGTCGTGGCTTAGCCAAATTGATACACATTTTGGGGGGACACAATTCAATCCATACATGTGTCACTCTCTTATATCTCTTGGATTTATACCCAGGAGTGGGATTGCTGGCTCATAAGGTACGAAGTGCCATACTGTTTTCCATAGTGGTTATACCAGACTAATTCTTGATATCATACCTTTGTTCAGGCAGAAGGACCTTTCTTCTAGCCCTGTTTAGAATACTCACTTCCTGATTTCACCTCATCTAGAAAATTTCATTTTAAGCCAACTTTCACCTAGCTGTCATGCTTCCCAGACTTCTTAGAGCTGTAAGGACTATATACTCCCATGACATTTTTAGCCTATATCCTAGGAGCACTTAACTAAACAGCAACTTTATATATGTGAGAAGTTCCTGGGTGGTGCAAACAGTTCAGCATTCAGCAGCTAAATGAAAGTTTGGCAGTTTGAATCCACCTAGAGGTGCCTTAGAAGAAAGATCTAGCAATCTACTTACAAAAGATCAAAAAAAAAAAAAAAACCCATCGCAATTGAGTCAATTCTGACTCATAGCAACTCCATAGGACAGAGTAGAACTGCCCCATAGAGTTTCCAAGGAGCGCCTGGTGGATTCAAACTGCCGACCTTTTGATTAGCAGTTGTAGTTCTTAACCACTATGCCACCAGGGTTTACTCCAAAAGATCACAGACATTGAAAACCCTGTGGAGCACAGTTCTACCCTGACACACGTAGGATCATCATGAGTTGGAATCAACTCTATGGTTTGATTTTGTATATATGTATATATTTGTATCATGTCTTCCCAATTACCTTGAAATCTCCTTGAAAGCCAGAACTATATCAAATTCTACTATATTATGTTCTCCATTCCGACCGCCCCGCCATGAAAATTCTTTGCAGAATGGCTGGATACAGTAGGTAAAGGATATATGTTTAATACCCTAAAATAAGCTTTTTTCAACACATACTGATTGAGCGCCTACTACGTGCTAGGCACAGGAATATGTTTTGGCTGCAAAAAGGCAAATAACCATCATCTTTGGCCTAGGACTTTACAATCTACAGCCACGACAAATAAATATACAAAAGGAAGCATTACCATCTTCCTCTGGAGGAACGTGGTTTTATTTACTGCCTGTACAGTATTTTCAATGTTTAAATCTACTGTTGGACTGAAGAGAAGGAAGATGAGCACCACAAATGCATTTCCTGAAGTCACAATCATATCTTACCCAGGGAATATTCTTAATGTAATTGCCACCACTTTGGGGACATGATTGTCAACCCTTATCTCTTCTCTGTGCAAAGGCAGGGAGGAAGGGCAGAAAGGGCACCTGGAAAGGCAATCTTCTGCTAAACACACTATTTATAGTTTTCCCCAATTTACCAGAAACAAATATTTAAATGTGCTTTCTTAATTTTCCCCCTTGTCATCTAACAGAAATGTAGCAGCTCCCATAATTTATCAAAGAGGCAGCATCTTATGTTACAAAATCAATGCACTAACTAATGGAATTGCAATTTCTAGGTATACTGCCTGTTTTTTGTTTTTTGTTTTATAAATGGAGAGGCTATGTAAATAACCAAATCTTTATACCTGGCACATACTGGGGAAAATTTAAAGTCCCATTGCAGATTATGAAACAGAATTCGATAACAATTTTAAAGTGATGCTGCCAAAAGATTCTGCAAGACTGCCTGGATGCACTTACGAAAAGCAAAATTTACTCGAAGCCCACTTCCTGCCTCCAGTATTTCAACCATGTCTTCAGGCACCTAAGGGGTGCAGTGTTGGACATTTCAAGTGCAATTTGAAGCCAATTATCGGAATGCATATTTATTTAACCATGTGTAAAAACGCTGTGGGGGAAGTGTCTGACCTCCTCCAACCCCACAAGGGGGAAGGAGAACAAAGGTCAACAGCGCAAGGCTGACTCCCATGAGGTGGAGGCCAGACGAGCCTCCTCTCTCCACCATCTTTACTAATTCTGGCACCAGCTGTCCCTTGCACAGTACTCTCTACTTCTCTGCTGGGTTCCATAATTCATTGCAATGGCCACACAGAACTCATAGACCATACTCACGATTATGGGGTTTATTAGGGAAGTAACAGTAACAATTCAGGCTCAGGCACAGTGAGGATACGGTTCTTCCATCAAGACAGCCTCTCTCCAGCTGTGCTCACAGACACTCCTCTCCCTGGCCTTCAGCCTCTGCCCAAAGGTACTCAGCTTTCCTCCTCTGTGGGCCGGGAAACCCACCACGCCATCTCCTGCTGCCAGTTCTCTGCTGTTGGGTCTCTCCTGCCATGGCTTCTCACCGTCTTCATGGTTACAGCTTGCTCTCTGTCTCCTGGGTCCAGGAGCTTCTCAGTGCAGGGATCCCAGGTCCAAGGGATGTGCCGGCTTCTGGCTGTTCTTCTTTGGTAGTGCTAGAATTCTTCTCTCTCCCCTGGAATTGGCTCTCTTTTAAGGCAAAACTGACGGATCCCCTTGGTGGGTCACAGTTACCCTATCAGGCATTCCCTCCCAATTACCTGGGTGGGAGTTACAAGATTATAGCTAGAAAGACCACACAAAAGCAATCAATTGCACTGCACCACATAAGTGAATCATTTTACCAACACTTTTAGCCCAAGCCCAGGATGGTCCCTGTGTATGACTGATGCCAAGTGAGACAGAAAGGTGATATCCCCTTGGGTATAAGCCTTCCAGTGACTAAGAAAGATAACTACAGTAATACTTAGAGTGGCAGACACAGTGAGATCTTAACAACTTAAGTACTTTTTTTAAAAAAATACTTTAAATAACTGCATGTCTAAAAATCTAACTGGCGAACAGAGTATAAAAATATTCACTCTTTTCAATTCAAAATCTTCAATTTTAGGGAGTGTTTTCCAAGTAACGTAGAGTTTTTCCTTGTGCCTGGTAGGTGAGGGAAAGGAGGCTAAAATGTTTAAGATTCAATTCTATTTACAGCTCCCTGGCAACTAAAATGGGGAAGCTAAGAAAATAAATAAAGATAGCAGGACCCAAGCAAGAGTGGAAAAGATTGGAATGGCAAAATTAAATTTCTGGGACCGCTTCCAGGCTGATCTGGGGCTGAAAAAAAATAAGGTGATACAGTATGCCACTGTGAAGAAACAGATGTCAGGAAACCCAAATTTTAGGGGATGCTGTGCCTCAAAGAGCCATGGTGTGACATTCTGGGTGATCATCTTAGTCTTCAGATCACTTTTGAAAGTTTCTGCTAAACTCTTCATCAAATCCAGCTTTAATGGTAAAGAACTGCAATTTAGCAATACTGTACATGGACAAAATACATATTTTTGGGAAAATAAAAAAGCCTAAAGACCACATATTCAAGCTGTTCTGAGAGAAAAAAGAGAACACTGTTGCAAGTATTTTAAAGCGTCAAGTGGTAAGGTGACTGGGGAAAAATGATTTTTTTTATGATTCTTTTTTTAAAATTGCGTTTTAGGCAAGAGTTTACAGTGCAAATTAGTTTCTCTTTCAAAAATTTGTATGCAAATTGTTTTATGATATTGAAACTGCCAGAAGGGACCATGGAGTCAGCTGAGGATGGACTCTCTTCGTTGCATCATTTTTTTATGGTCGGTTGTTTTTAGGAGCAATCTTAGGTCCACACACACACAAAATGGTAAAAGTGTGTGTTCATGAGTGCATGGGCGTGTGTGGCAGCTTCTCCCTCATTTCAAAGACTCTTTTCCCACTTCCAAATGCGCTCCCCAAAAAAGATTGTTCTACAGTAAAACCCGCGAAAGCTGGAAACTGTGTAAGGAGGAAACCTGCCAGAGAATGAAAACTCAAATATTTTCCACTAGTAGACAGTGACAGAAAAGTAGTAAGACTGTACCCTGTGAAAGGCGGTAAACATGCAAGACGGACGGAGAAAACAACTCCCGTAGAGTTCCGGCACTCACAGGTTTCACAATATTTGCTCTAGCCTGCAATTTTCTTCTAAGAAAAAACCATCTGGTGGATGCTAAACGTGTTTTGTTAACCCAGTATTTAAAAGATGAGAGTGAGGGGTCTATGTTAGACCCAAAGGAATGAACCCGGGCAGGCCAGTAGCCGAGTAGTTTTGGGGAAAAAGAACGTCCTTGTCCACCATAAGGAAGCACTCCTTTCTTTGTGTCTAGACCAGGGCTTCTCGACCTCAGCACTATTAACGTTGGGGGCTGAATAATTCTTTGTTGTGGAGGTCTGTCCTGTGTACTTGTAGGATGTTTATCAGCAGCCCTAGCCTCTACCTAATACATACCAACACCACCCCTTCCACTAGTTCTGAAAGTCACAAATTGTCCCCAGACACTGTAAAATGTCTGGGGGGCAAAATTTCTTCAGTTGAGAATCACTGCTAAATGCAAAGACAGGCCTTACTTGTAACACCAATAACCTTAAATTCATTGCCTCATATTTTGTTTTATTCTTTTGCAGTTGCTATTAGTACATGAATCACTCTTTTGGGAAAAAACAAAAAACAAACAGGAAACCTGTTCATCACAAAATAATTAGCAGAATTGGATTCTAGTCAACAGCTTTTGTTCTTGCTTCACTGGAGAAAAAATCTACGCATGAATAATATTCTCCAGCAAAGACTCAATGCAGTCACATTCTTTGCCCCTTAGTCTTACTTACAAATACAGTCACGTACTGCATAACATCCGTTTGGTGACATTTGACCACATATATGTCTGTGGTCCTCGCATCTCTTGAGTGTTGTAGTATTATCTCTCTGTTTAATTTTCTTTAGAATTTATCACCACGAAGTGCATCATGGCAGCAAAACCAGTGCTAGGGAAAGCAGCAGCAAGAGGCAAAGGAGAAGTATTGACTTATAAGTGGAACAAAAGATTATTAAACAACAAAAAGGTAGAAAATCAGGGAATGCTATTGCCGGTGATTTAGGCATGTCACAGTCAACAATCACCATGATCCTCAAAAACAAAGAAAAAATTCTCCACGCTGTTAAAGGATCGGCTCCACTGAAAGTTACGAGGTTAACGAAGATTCGAGAGGGACCTATATCAGATATGGAGAAATTGGTAACAACACGGATTGGGGACCAAACACAAAAGCAAATCCCTCTTAGTACTTTGACATCACTGCTAAGTCATAAAGCTTGGTCACACAAAGTCCAAATCACATAATGACCTATTTCACAGAATGTATTTTTTTTTCTTTTTTTATCGTGGACATTACATGATGCATGATTGTATCTACTTGAAGATAGATTAAAGGACCAACGAGCAACTATATTCCTTTAGATTCACTGTAATTCTTGAAATTACTGTATCACAAAAACTGCTGGAATGAAAAATAACTTTTAACAACATATGAAGAGGCAGAACTTTGTTTTTATGAAAATGCTAACATTAGATCTGTAAATTGTAGAACAATAAATGTTTCTGGCTCAAGTTAGACAACGATCTACGGAACATACTGATTTTCAAATGCATGCTTATTTATGCTTATCTTCTTTCATACTGCCCATCCCACTCCCTATGGCTTCCCTAGATGAGCGATTCTCAACTAGGGGCAATTTTGCTCCCCAGGGGACATTTGGCAATACCTAGAGACATTTTTGGTTGTCATAATGGAGGGAGGGGTGCGAGTGTGTTCTACTGGCACCTAGTGAGTAGAAGCCAGAGATGCTGGTAAACATCCTACAATGCAAAAATAGTCCCCCACAGCAAAGAATTTTTCAGCTGAAATGTCGATAATGTCCAGGATGAGAAATTCTACCCTAGGCCCATAATTCCAATTCCTAACCAGAGCCCCTGATTTTGTACAACCTGAGGAAAGGATGGTACCCCATCTTCTCTGTTTAATGACCCACAATGCCTAGTATGGGGCTATATCCTCTGCAGGCACCTGGTATACGTTGTTATCTGATAAAAAAGAAGGTAAAGAAATAACTGCATTCTCTTTGGTTAAATTTTTTTTTTTGATAAAGCATGATTGAAATAAAATCCTATTTTTAAGTGGATGAATCGTGTCATTTGGAAACCAACCAACCAAAAACCAAACCCATTAACACCGAGTCAGTTCCAACTCACAGCAACACTATAGGACAGAGTAGAACTTCATAGGGTTTCCAAGGCTGTAAATCTTTACGGAAGTAGACCGCCACATCTTTCTCCTGAGAAGCGCCTGGTGGGTTCAAACCGCTGACCTTTAGGTTAGCAGCAGAGTGCTTAATCACTGCAGAACCGGGGCTCCTTGGAAAAAAACAAGGACCGCGAAAGTCATACATATATCATTGATTATGGGGAGCATAGTATTTGCTTGTTACACATTTGAACCTCCAGGGGGCGCTTAAGGTTTTTTTTTCATCATTCTGAATCTCCACCTCTACCCACCTCGTCTTCCATAAAGAGGAGGCAGCTCACTGAGGAGCAATAATGCCAAAGTGCCTTCTGAGGTCTCAAAGAGGCTAGAGGTTGAGTCAAATATTGATGTGTGCCGTTGAGTCGATTCCAACTCATAGCGACCCCATGTGACAGAGTAGAACTGCCCCATAGGGTTTCTAGGATGTAGAAACGGCCATAGATTGCCAGGTCTTTCTCCTGCAGAGCAGCTGGTGAGCTGGAACTACCAACCTTTTGGTTAGCAGCCTAGCACTTAACCATTGTGCCACCAGGCCTCCTTGGGCCACCAGGGCTCCTTGGGGAGCAAATATTAGACAAGAAATAAAACTTCACTGGGGCATGCATCCTTTCCCCAACCCCCCACTCCCATAAATAAATTCCTTTGCCATCTATTCACTTTCTCCTTTGCATCTCTTTTCTGGAACCCCAGCTAACATTGTTAAATGAGAGCTCTGATCTGACTATCTGACTTGACTTTTTTTTTTTTTTTTTTGAAGATTTATGTAATCGTATCCCATTGCTCCAATTTCTCTAAAGGCAGTGGAATTCAAACCAAAAAAAAGAGCAGTCAAGATATTAAAGTACAAAACACAGTGATGGTGGAATAGCCCAGGAAATGCAAACATCTTACCCTTGGGACTCCGGGTAAGCCACATTTGATTTCCAACCTGAGAGACTACACAAGTGGCCACAGCAAGAACATGTTGGTTTTTGTAACGATCCTTGAAAGTGTATAAATAAACCAAATTGCTGCAAGTAGAAATCCCACCAGCTTTCCTTGTGATTAAGAATTGAAAGCACCCATATTCTCCTGGGCTTGAAGACTTTTAGAACAAAAAGTTTTAAGTGGAAGTGGAAAAGAGTTAAATATTACTGATGCTCCCATATTGCTCATGTAATATGTATGAGCCACAGAATGATCATTCTGATTATTCCCAGCTGATTTTAACAAGGGATTTTTTTTTTCCCTCTCTTAATTAGGTGCCTGCGTACAAACAAAAGCCTTTTATAGCACTCAGAAAGAACACACTGAATAAAATTAAAGCAGATCTAGCTTCTAAATCATGGGATAGTAGTCTAGATATAAAAATAAAATGCTTCCCTGTGATCTGGATGGGAGTGCACTTGCAATAAAACTTCAATACAATTTCAATTGCTGCTCTTTGCAATTAAGGCGATGAAACCTAAAATCAACTCAACTCTCCTCCCTGAAGACTTGCACCTGCCTCAGCTGAAATACATGTTTTATCAGTGTCACAGGCAGTGTTAGCTTTATGCTGTTTAGAGGAGCAAATTTCTAAACACTTTTTGGTGATTATATGGCAAATGACTGAAATTTGAAGGAAATCACAAAGCACACAAAAAAATAGTCTACATTCAAGAGGATGTGAGAAGGGTGGGGCTTTTAGAAGCAATAGCTAGCCTTAAACTTGACTTTATAAAAGTCTATTCCACTAAAATTGTGTCTAAATTTAAATCCCTGTCTATTGTTGAAATAGAAGCCCAGAGCTGGGAACTCTGCTGCAATGTGTGTCTTCATGGTCTTTTTATTGAGGCATCTTATGATTTATTTCTGTGCTTCCAGACAACAACAACAAAATAAGTCCAAAGTTATGGGATCTTTAGAAGCGATAATAACTGTTTGACTCCTTGTTTTACATAATTAGCATATGGAATCATAAGTTGGACATGGTTATGCCTAAAACATTGGACCTGGGTTTAAAATGCTGTTAAGGATTAGACCCTGTAGTAGACAGTCCCTGAGGTGACCCTAGGGATTCCCACGTTCTGGTGTTCAAGCCTTTGTTTGACCCCTTCCCCTCAAGTGTGGGCAGAACCTGTGATTTGATTATAGCCAACAAAATATGGCAGAAGTGAGGGGATGGCACTTCCGAGACTAGGTTATATTATATAAGACTCTGTTTTGGCAGGCTGGAGAAGAGGATCTCCTCACAAACTTGACAAAGTGGTGCCTCAGAAGAAAGTCCTGGCAATCAACTTACAGAAAATCAGCCAGTGAAAATCCTATGGAGCACAGCTCTACTCTGACACACATGGGGTCACCATGAATCAGCATTGACTTGACAGCAACTAGTTTGGTTTGGTTTTCAGACCTACGACCTCCAGGAATTGAATTCTGCCAACAACCTGAGGTAGCTTGGAAGTGGATTCTTCCCCAGTCAGGCCTCTGGATTTGAATGCAGGCCAGCCAATACCTTGTCTGCAGCCTTGTAAGACCCCGTGCGCAGGACCTACCTATGCTGTGCCCAAAGCACTGATCCACGGAAATTGTGAAGTAATAAATGTGTGTTGTTTTTAAGCCACTAAGTTTGTGGTAATTTGTTATACAGCTATATGAAACTAATACACATTAACCCATTGCTATCAAGTTGATTCTGACTCATAGCAACCCTATAGGACAGAATAAAACTGCCCCATAGTGTTTCCAAGGCTGTAATCCTTTATGGACCCCCAAGGACTACATGAAATAGGGCTAGAAAAGGACTACGGTGGAGGATATGATGGGTTATGTCGAACGGTCCCAAAGATGCCAGCATAAAAAGAAAATATACCATAGAAAGAAACTAGAAAAACAAATGAAACAAGTTCTCTGGTTGGCTGTAACCCTTTGATAAGCTTTTAAGATAAGTGTCTTGTGATGTTAACTGTGAAATCATCAATTCCTTTAGAAGTTTTGTGACCACTAGCTTTCCCCTAGATCATTTCCACAAAGAACGGGGGCAGGGGGGCATATATGGGGAAAAAAATCTCTTTTATGAGCAAATTTAATTCTTAGGAAAATTTTTTTCCTTAAAGTTCCATTCCACTGGTGTTCAGTCACACTGCTTACATTAACTTAAAAATTTCATCATCAAAACCTAATGTTTTTTACTGGACCTACTGAGGCTAGAGGAGTCCCCGAGACTATGGCCCTGAGTTGCTCTCCAAACCTTGAATTGAAACTGTCCCCTGGAAGTCACCTATAAACTAAGTAACAGTTTAGCCCAAAGAGTAAAGATTGTCACCCTTGAGTATTACATTTCTTTAAAAAAATTATCTGTGTAAGATCAAAGGGTCAAAAGCTATTTTAAAGCATAGATGAGAAGATTGGGGGGTAGGGAGATTAAGTAAATGGAAGTGAAACAACTAGAAGAAAAATAACAAGAATATTGACACAATGTGAAGAATGTAACCAATGTCACTGATCATTATGTCTAGAAACTGTGGAATGGGAGTGGGTATTGCTGTATATATTTTCACCAAAAATTAAATTAAACTAAAAAAAAAAACAATGTTTTACTTCTTGCTTTAAATACTCTTTACAAACATTCCATCATGTGTTTGAAAGTAAAACCCATAAAAGAAAAGATCAAGGGACTGACCAAGCAGGATTGGTCTTATCTAAAGCCCAAGAGGATAGGAAAAGATGAACCTGTATCTTGAGGAAACCAAGACTGGAGATTGGAAATAGAAGCCTTCACGAATATCTTGCCCACAATGCTGGTTCCAAAGCCCTAATTTCTGGTAAACATGGCAGAGTGACTTTTGAAAGGAGTTAGAAAAAGTAAGAGCCAGAAGTTGTACATCTATCTGAGGCCCTGAGGAAATTAATTCCCAAATGAGGCTGGAACACAGCTTGCAAGAATTCTGTCATGGAAGGAAAAGAATCCATAAATATATATTGAGGACCTACTATGTGCTAGATATTCTGCTGTAAAATAGCTGTGAACAAGTGCCCTGGGATCCAAAGTAGGAAGAGAATAAATAAAGCATTAATTACATTCTCTGTATGACCTTATGGTACAATCAATATACTAAGCAATTCTTCTGATGAAAATGATTAAATGCTGAGTTAAATTACAAAAGAAGAAAAAAAAAGATGCTTTGCAGTGCTTCATTGAGCAGGCATGAAAGTAAAAATACACAAATGGAAAAGGAAAGTAAAAGCAAGAGCCTCAGGAGGTAAGTAATCAACAGTCTTCTTTCTCCTCAAGGGATTCTGCTGAAAGTGAAAAAATCCTTAACTCACATGTAGTGCAGGAAAGAGGAGATAGGGGTAAGGACCTAACCAAGGCAGATAATAGAACAGAAGGCTACTAGGCCTTTCTTTCACTAAGAGGCTAGACCCCTTTGTGTAAATCTGGATAAGAAATAAGCCCATTATGCAGAAGGAGTCAGCAAAGAAATGCCTATCTTGACTTTGGTGTGAGATGGAGGAAAAAATTCCCCTAGGCATGTTACCTAAAGCTGATCCACACATAGGCTTGCTTTCCAATTCCTGTTACCTGTGTGGGACAAAAACCTTTAAGTTAGATATTGAATTAAGAGTGATCCTGGGTTGGAGGTACTCTTAGGTAATGACTGATTAAAAAAAAAAAACACCCTATGTTTTCTGGAGGACTGTAATCTGAAACAAGTCCTCAAAGAACAACCACAAATAAAATTCTAAGATACGTGATTCTAATGAAAAACAACAAAAGAGACAAAGCAACATGAGTGAGAGCCAACTGAAACAAGATAGCAGAATCAGACCCATGGAGACTGCAGATATTAGAATTAGCATACACAAAATATAAAATAATTATTAAATATTTTAAAGATATAAAAGAGAAGCTTGAAAGTATGACCAAAAAAGGACTATAAAAATCATTAAGCAGATTTGAAAAAAATTTCTTTAGTTCAGAAATGAGATTATAGTAATTAAAATTAAAAATTTAATAGACAAAAAAGAAAAAAGATTAAATACCAAATTTGGCATAGCTCAAGACAGACCTGTTGAGCTGGAAGATATTCAGTGAAGTTACTCCAGATACAGCTCATAGGACAAAGCATTGAAAATGTGGTAGAGATAAGAGACATAGAAGGTAATGCAAGATGGTTTTATTCATTCTAATAAAATTTCCAGAGAAGAAAGTAGAATGAATGGAGATGAGCAATATTTGACTGAGAGTTTTAAAGACATCAATCCTAAGATGCATGAATTTCAATGAATTTCAAACAAAAGAAATCCATATTATCTAGAACATCATAGTGGAAATGCATAACAACAAAGAGAAAGAGAAGATCTCCAAAGGAAGATAAAAAACAAAAGATCACCTACAAAGAACTACAATTTGACTGATGGGTGATTTCACAACCGCAGAAGCAGAAGCCAGAAGGTGGTGCTGAGAGAAAATAACAGTTTCACTTAGAGTTCTATACCTAGCAAAACTATCTTTGAAGAATGCGGGGGAAATAAACATATTTGTAGACAAACAAAAATGGAGAGAGTTTACTCACAAAAAATAACTTATTAAAGCAAATTATAAAATGGACATTAGGCAAGAGGAAAGTAATTACATTTTCATTTCTTTCCACAGAAAGAAATAGTAAGATATTTGTAAATAAGTCTATTGAAAATAATAACGTCTTATTTGTAGATTTTAAAAAGATCTATCTAAAATATTATATGGTGACGTCTAAACTGGGATAGGTGATTGGAGCTAAAGATTTCTGAATTTTTTTTATTTTTGAGCAGTATGCCAAAATATCGACTTTGTTATGTTCACATGGTAAAATAGCTTACGTTATCAATAAAAGAATAAATGAGTCCATAACTTCCAATCTAATGGAGGGCAAAAGTGCTTTGAGGAAAAAGGGGACAAAAGAGATCACTCCAAAAGAAAAGAACGCAGGGTGGGGTAGGGGAAAGAAATATAATCAGGACAAGTAAGTACATAATAAAATGATAAAAAATTTAAATATATCCATAACCCTAATATAATACCTAGTTATACAGCCTCAAAAAATATAAAGCAAAAGTGACAGAACTTCAAGGAGAATTGACAATTCTATTATATTAGGAAATTTTAATATTCTCCTCTTGATTATTAATAGATCAAGCAGACTAAAATGTCAGAATAAAGATGATTTGAATATCATCATTGGAAAACTTGATCTAAAGAGCAAATATAGAATATCACACCCAACAACTGGAAAGTCACTTTGAACGTTTGTAAAAATTGATCAGTACTAAGATGATAAGATACACACTATTAATCCAGGCTGGGGGTCAGCAAACATTTTCTGGAAAGGGCCAGATAGTAAATATTATGGGTAGTAGGTATTTAGGGACCATACTGTCTCTGTAGCAACTATCCGACTCTGCTACTGTAGCATGAAAGCAGCCATAGACAATAAGAAAACAATTGAGTGCGGCTGTGCTCCACTAAAATTTTATTTACAAAAACTACTGTAGCCTGAGGGCGGTGCTTGCTGAATCTGGTCTTCGCTCACAAGACAATTAAAGTAGAAATCAGTAATAAGGATAATTACAAAAAAAAAAAAAAAGTCCCATATGTTTGGAAGTTGGAAACCCTGGTGGCATAGTGGTTAAGTGCTATGGCTGCTAACCGAAAGTTTGGCAGTTCAGATCCACCAGGCACTCCTTGGAAACTCTATGGGGCAGTTCTACTCTGTCTTATAGGGTCGCTATGAGTTAACGGCAGTGGGTTTGGGTTTGGGTTTTGTTTGGCAGTTTAGCGTGACATATGAATGATAATACTTCAAAGAAAAAAATTGCAATGAACATCAGAAAACATTCAGATTGAATGATAATGTAAATCCTACAAAACTTTTGAGATGAGCTCAGTGTGATAGTTAAATTTGTAAAACTTCATCCAGCTGTACACTTACGATATATTCATTGTCCTGTAAGTATACTACACTTCCATAAAAGTTTAAAAGTTAAAAACCTGAGAAGTAGAGTTGTATCAGCACTCACAGGGTAATTCGTAGCCAAAAATGTTTGCCTTAGTTAAGAACATCTCAATTTAACCAGCTAATTGACAAAGTTAAGAAGTTAGGAAAAAATTACAGAAACTCACACCTCAAAATTAGGAAGGGATAAAAAAAAATTAACAAAATAGCAAACCAAAGCAGGATCAACAAAGTTGTAAGTTGGTTCTTTGGAGGGACTATAAAATAGGCAAATATCTGACAAAATGAATAAAGAGATGAAACAAGGAAGACGGTACAGATAAAAACGAAATATTAAAAAGGGGAATTTAGAGGTGCTACAGGGATTAAGGAAAACCTGGTGGCGTAGTGGTTAAGTGCTATGGGTGCTAAACAAAGGGTCAGCAGTTCAAATCCACCAGGCTCTCCTTGGAAACACTATGGGGCAGTTCTACTCTGTCCTATAGGGTCGCTATGAGTCGGAATCGACTCGACGGCACTGAGTTGTTGTTTTTTTTTTTTTTACAGGGATAAAAGAAATGATAAAAACATATTATAAATAGCTTTATGTCAGTACATTTAAAATGTTGTAGCTAGCTGCCCTTGAGTCTATTCTGACTCATTGTGACCCCATGTGACAGAGTAGAACTGCTCCATAGAGTTTCCTAGGCTGTAATCTTTACAGCAGCAGATCACCAGGTCTTTCTCCCACAGAGCTGATGGGAAGCTTTGAACCACCAACCTTTTGGTTAGCAGCCCAGAACTAGATGTATTTTTTTTAATTGAGTGATTCTAAAATATTAAACTATTAAACTGAGACAGTGGTTAATCCTCCGCAGTGAAGTTACCAAGACCAGATGGTATAAACCTACCATCCACAGAAGACTTTAAATAGTAAAGACTTAATGTGAAAGACAAAACCAAAAACTGTTAGGAGATAATAGAAAAAAAAATTTTAATGACCTTGGGGTATGGAAGGATTTCTTAAATAAGATATAAAACTA
Source organism: Elephas maximus indicus (assembly GCF_024166365.1). Classification (NCBI taxonomy): domain Eukaryota; kingdom Metazoa; phylum Chordata; class Mammalia; order Proboscidea; family Elephantidae; genus Elephas; species Elephas maximus. Next base: position 167,988,526 of record NC_064846.1, read on the forward strand.
TTAAAGAAAATTTAGATGAATTCACTTTACATTAAAATTATGAGCGACTGCTCATCAAAAAGCACTATGAAGACAATGAAAATACAGACCACAAACAGGAAGTGAGCACGTACAACATATAGAAGAAACAACAGCTGATTATCCAGAAGATATAAAGAAATCCTCTACATCAATAGTAAAACAGACAATTCAGTAGAAAAAAAAGCAAGAGACAAGAGCAGGCATTTCACAGAGAAGAAAATCCTAGTGACCAATACACATAAGACGCTCAACCTCATTAGTATTCGGGTAAGAAAAGTTAAAAACACAATGAAATACCATTCCACGCCTATCAGATTGGCAAAAATGAAAAGTTTTGATAATGACAGGCATTGGTGAAGTGTAGAGTGGTAAAGATTTCATCTAACAGTGATGTGAATGGAAATGGACACAGCCACTTTGGAACACAGTTTGGTATTAATTGGTTAAGTCACACATGCGCCTGCTCTATGATCCAACAATTCCAATCTTAGGTATACAACCTGGAAAAATGCTTGCAAATACATGCCAGGAAATAAACAGGATGCACAGAAAAATACTGCTCATAAAAGAAAATAATAACCGGGAACAAATGTCAAAAAAAAGCAGAATGGATAGTCTGTGTTGCTGCTATTGTAGGCAGGTGCTGTTGAGTCGGTTCTGACTCATAGCAACCCTATGCACAACAGAACGAAACACCGTCCAGTACCGCACCATCCTCACAATTGTTGCTATGCTTGAACCCATTGTTGTAGCCACTGTGTCAGTCCATCTCGTTGAGGGTTTTCGTCTTCTTCACTGACCCTCTACTTTACCGTGCATGATGTCCTCCTCCAGGGGCTGGTCTCTCCTGATAACATGTCCAAAATACCTGAAACAAAGTCTTACCAACCTCGCTTCCAAGAAGCACCCTGGCTGTACTTCTTCCAAGACAGACTTGTTCCATGATATATTCAATATTCTTTGCCAACACCACAATTCAAAGGTGTCAATTCTTCTTCTGTCTTCCTTATTCATTGTCCAGCTTTTGCATGCATATGAGGCAATTGAAAACACCATGGCTTGGGTCAGGTGCACCTTAGTCCTCAGGGTGACATCTTTGCTTTTCAACACTTTAAAGAGATCTTTTGCAGCAGATTTGCCCAACACAATGCTCTTTTGATTTCTTGACTGCTGCTTCCATGGGTGTTGATTGTGGATCCAAGTAAAATGAAATCCTTGACAACCTCAGTCTTTTCTCCATTTATCATGATGTTGCTTATTGGTACAGTTGTGAGCCTTTTTGTTTTCTTTATGTTGAGGTGCAATCCATACTGAAGGCTGTGGTCTTTGATCCTCAACAGTAAGTGCTTCAAGTCCTCTTCACTTTCAGCAAGCAAGGTTGTGTCATCTGCATAACGCAGGTTCTTAATGAGTCTTCCTCCAATCCTGATGGCCCGTTCTTTTTCATATAGTCCAGCTTCTGGATTATTTGCTCAGCATACAGACTGAATAGGTATGGGGAAAGGATACAACCTTGATGCACACCTGTGCTATCCTCACAATCGTTGTTATGCTTCAGCCCATTTTTGCAGCCACTGTGTCGATCCAACTCATTGAGGGTCTTCTTCTTTTTCACCGACCCTCTACTTTACTAAGCATGATGTCTTTCTCCGTGGACTGGTAGTATGTCCAAAGTATTTGAGATGAAGTCTCGCCATCCTTACTTCTAAGAAGCATTCTGGCTGTACTTCTGTCAAGACAGATTTGTTCGTTCTTTTGGCAGTCCATGGTATATTCAATATTCTTCACCAACACCATAATTCAAAGGTGTGGATTCTTCTTTGGTCTTCCTTATTCATTGTCCAGCTTTCACCTGCATATGAGGAGATTGAGAACACCATGGCTTGGGTCAGATGCACCTTAGCCTTCAAGGTGACATCTTTGCTTTTTAAGACTCTGAAAAGATCTTTTGCAGCAGATTTTCCCAGTGCAATGCATCTTTTGATTTCTTGACTGCTGCTTACATGGGTGTTGATTGTGGATCCAAGTAAAATGAAATCCTTGACAACTTCAATCTTTTCTCCAGTTGTCATGATGTTGCTTATTGGCCCAGTTGTGAGGATTTTTGTTCTCTTTATGTTGAGGTGCAGTCCATACTAAGGCTTCGGTCTTTGATCTTCATGGGTAAGTGCTTCAAACACTCTTCGCTTTCAGCAAGCAAGGTTGTGCCATCTGAATATCACAGGTTGTTAATGAGTCTTCCTCCAATCCTTATGCCCTGTTCTTCTTCATTTAGTCAAGCTTCTCGGATTATTTGCTCAGCATACAGATTGAATAGGTATGGTGAAAGGATACAACCCTGACACATACCTTTTCTGACTTTAAACCAATCAGTATCCCCTTGTTCTGTCTGAACTACTGCCTCTTGATCCATGTACAGATTCCTCATGAGCACAATTAAGTGTTCCAGAATTCCCATTCTTTGCAATGTTGTTTATAATTATAATCCACACAGTTGAATGCCTTAGCATAATCAATAAAACACAGGTAAACATATTTCTGGTATTCTCTGCTTTCAACCAGGATCCATCTGATATCAGCAACGATATGCCAGGTTCTGATCATCCTCTTCTGAATTCGGCTTGCCTGTTGATATACTGGAAACACTGGTGGCTTGTGGTTAGGAGCTATAGCTGCTAACCGCAAGGGTGGCAGTTCGAATCAACCAGCTGCTCCTGGGAAACCCTATGGGGCAGTTCTAATCTGTCCTATAGGGTTGGTATGAGTCAGAATCAACTTGATGGCAATGAGTTTTGGTTTTTTGTTGTTGTTGTTGTTGTTGTTTTTGTCAATATACTGCTGCAGCCTCTTTTGAAAGATCTTCAGCAAAATTTTGCTTGCTCGTGATGTTAATGATATTGTTTGATAATTTCCAATTTTGGTTTGGTTCCTTTTCATGGGAATAGGCATAAATATGGATCTTTTGCAGTCAGTTGGCCAGGTAGCTGTCTTCCAAATTTCTTGGCATAGATGAGTGAGCACCTCCAGCACTGCGTCTGTTTGTTGAAACATCTCAGTTGATATTCCATCAATTCCTGGAGCCTTGTTTTTCGCCAATGCTTTCAGTGCAGCTTGGACTTTTTCCTTCAGTACCATCAGTTCCTGATCATGTTACCTCCTGAAATGGTTGAACTTTGACCAACTCTTTTTGGTGTAGTGACTGTGTATTCCTTCCATTGTCTCTTGCTGCTTCCTGTGTAATTTAATATTTTCCCTGTAGAATCCTTCAGTATTGCAACTTGAGGCTTGAATTTTTTCTTCAGTTCCTTCAGCTTGAGAAATGGTGAGTGTGTTCTTCACTTTTGGTTTTCTATCTCCAGCTCTTTGCACATATCATCATAATACTTTGTCTTCTCGAGCTGCCCTTTGAAATGGTCTGTTCAGCTCTTTTACTTCATTTTTTCCTTTTGCTTTAGCTACTCGATGTTCAAGAGCAAGTTTCAGAGTTTCTTCTGACATCCATTTAGGTCTTTTCTTTATTCATTAAAAAAAATTGCAGTAGAGTCGATTCCAACTCATAGCAACCCTGTAGGACAGAGTAGAACTGCCCCATAGGGTTTCCAAGGCTCTAATCTTTATGGAAGCAGACTGCCACGTGTTTCTCCCATGGAGCAGCTGTTGGGTTCAAGCCTCAGACCTTTCAGTTTGCAGCTGAGTGTTTAACCAGTGTGCCACCAGGGCTACTTATTTATAGTTGTATTAATATAAATAACTGAAAAAAAATAACTACATATGTCATAATGATGAATCTAAAAAATTAACCTTGATCCAAAAAAAAAAAAAATGCAAGGCATTTGAATATATATAATTCAAAAAGGGGCAAAAACTAAACATTGTAATGTTTTGGGATACGTACCCAAGTTTTTTTTTTTACCCAAGTGGTAAGACTATAAAGAATAACAAGATATTTTTAACCTGAAATCTAGGGAAATGGTTACTGCTGTGTTCAGTTGTTAGTTGCCATAGAGTCAGCTCCGACTCACGGGGACCTTATGTATAAAAGAATAAAACGTTGCACAGTCCTGCAGCATCTTCAAGACAGTTGGTATGCTTGAGTCCATGGTTGTGGCCACTGTGTATTTGGAGTACCTTCCAGCTAGGGGGCTCATCTTCCAGCACTATATCTGATGATGTTCTGTTGTGATCCATACGATTTCCATTGGCTAATTTTCAGAAGTAGATCACCAGGCCTTTCTTCCTAGCCTGTTATTCCTGAAACCTGTCTACCATATGTGACCCTGCTGGTATTTGACATACTGGTTGCATAGCTTCCCACATCACAGCAACACACAATCCACCCACAGTACAACAAACTGACAAATGGGTGGTGGGCTGGATATAGAGGGTGGAGGAATCGAGGAGTGGCATGTAGGAGACTTCAAATGTACTAGTGCTACCCTATGTCTTTATCTGGGTGTTGGGTACATGGGTTTTCTTTTTTCTTTTTTTTAGTACATTGCTGTGTACATTCTTTCAGAAACCCTGGTGGCGCAGTGGTTAAGAGCTACAGCTGCTAACCAAAAGGTCTCCTTGGAAACCTTATGGGGCAGTTCTGCTCTGCCCTATAGGGTCAATATGAGTTGGAATTGACTTGACAGCAACGGGTTTGTTTTTTTTTTTCTTTTTAATACATTCTTTTATATGTATGACATATTTTACCATAATTAATTATCAAATATAGCAATAATTACAAAAGTGAAAAGAGCTACAAAAGAAAAGCATAAGGTACTATGTGAATAAGCAGCCCTGGTGGTTAAAGTGCTCAGCTGTTAACTGAAAGGACAGTGGTTCAAACCCACCGGTTGATCTGTGGGAGAAAGATTTGGCAGTCTGCTTCTGTAAAGATTATTGTTGTTGTTAGGTACCACCGAGTCAGTTCTGACACACAGTGACCCTGTGTACAACAGGAGGAAACACTGCCCAGGCCTGTGCCATCCTCACAATCATTACAGCCTTGAAAACCTATGGGGCAGTTCTACCCTATCCTATAAGGTTGCTGTGAGCCGGCATCAACTTGACGGCAACGAGTTTGGTTTGGTGTTCGGGTACTTTGGGAATGAAGGGGACCTACCCTTGGGTGGTTGTTGCAGGGAGGGTGGGAGTGGTAGGGCGGGAAGATTCCAGTTTTACAGACACTGAGTTACAACAAAAGCACTGCCCCTAGTGTGAATTAAGTTCTGAAAGATGTTTTTTTCTTCTATCTCTAATTTTCTCATTGCGTTTTGTATTTGTGGGGCATGATTTATTCTCTACAAACACACTCAACTCTTTAAGATTCCATTTTCCGAGCAGCCCTGACGTCATACAATGCTCATAAAAACCATTTCATTACTTCAGTGATTCAGTTTAGATTTCTCCTGCAGTAATTACCAGAAGAATTTCGTTTTCTTTCCCTCTCAGATGGGTAGCATATATGCTTTGAATTAGTTTCCAATTCCAAGCATAATTTTTTTAAGCAGGCAAAATGCCCTAAATCTCTCTCAATCTTGCTAAAGCAGATATGCTGTAGTATGCTTGCATATATTTCTCTTCTCACATTTCTAGTTAACATCATTTAACATATTCTGTCATTTAAAAAAAAAACTTCTGTTTTCAGAGTCAATCCCTTTGAAATCACAAGGAAGAACTTCAGCCTCAGCCTTTGCACTGGTTTTCTAATAGGAAAAACCAATGTGAAGCCCCAATGACATCAGGTCGTGCGTTGTTCGGAGCATGAATCAGAACCTCAGATAATAAAAACTCGTGATCTAGTAGACACCCCCTGATACCAACATTTCTGGGATCCAGGATCAGTAGCCATTGACTTGGAGCTTGTTTTCTATTATTCCTCTTACTTTTTCGTAAGAGGAAGCAGCAAAATGCATTGACCTAAATGCTTTCTTAGCATTTTTTACTCATTATACAGGAGAAAAAAAAAACAGCATTTGCTTAGCAGTTGAGTAGAATTTGCCACTGTCTCCGTGAACCACAATTCATACTTATTTTGTTTTTGATTTTTTTTTTTTACAAGAAATTAACCCTTCAGCAATAAATGTGATCCCAGGCAATGGAAAATGAATATAAAAATCTGATGCAATTCAAAAGGACAAAGCCAAGGGAAGTCATCACAGAACCAGACCCATCAAAGGTTGATGAGTCATGGCAAATAAAAAGGAAAGAACCAGGTCTAACGAAGACTGCTGAACCACAGCCATGTGGGGCCACTTTTGAGCAAGGTTAAGCTCTTAAATGGGAAAGTCATTAGTAACTTGTTTGGCAGTGTGATTCCTACAAGGAGACAACTTGAATACCAATGGATTTGTTGATACAAAACAGAAGTGTGTGATCTGAGGAACCTCATCGTAATAGTTGATCGATTGATCTATTATTTACAACTAGGTCTTAAGATGTCTTTGACAGTTGTATCTGACATAATCAGTGGGGCAGCCAGATTGATACTCTTGCCAGAAGAGTAGGTTTTCCCTCCCATTTAAATACAAACCAATTTATTCATCAAGGCCACAGCTTACCTGAAAATGGATGTGTAGTTGAACGTTGTGTTTTAAAGGGTTTTTTTTTGAAAAGGAAGATAAAACCAAAAGCCCATTGCTGTCGAGTTGATTCCAACTCATAGCAACCCTATAGGATACAGTATAATTGCCCCATAGTGTTTCCAAGAAGCAGTTGGCAGATTCGAGCTGCCAACCTTTTGGTTAGCAGCCAAATGCTTAACCACTGCACCACCAGGGCTCAAAAAGGAAGATAGCACCTTATTAACATCAAAGCTGCATTTTTGAGCGTGGGGAGGTAGGAAACACAACACTAGCTTGTAGAGGAAATACCTTCATCTTCTGTGGTATTCACTATCAAAAGGCCAGTAGGCTCTTCTATTCTCTTATTCCTTATTTTTTCATGGAGAATTTCTCTTTAAATTTTTGTTGTGATAAGCTATAGATTATTCACATACCTCTAATGGAACCTCAAATCTCAGGGTAGAAATCAGCGTGAGAAGAATTCACTGCCCACTTCAACACCAGGGACGCCCAGGGTTAATGAGGCAGAGAAGAGGCTCACCCAGAGAGGGAAAGTTCAGGAGCCGCAGAGGTGGTGATATAAAGTCTCCCTTTTGCATGCATTCAAAACTTGGGCAATGAAAGAGGAAGACAGAAGAATTGATGCACTGGAATTGTGGTTGGACTGCCAAAAGAACGAACAAATCAGTCTTAGAAGGAATACAACCAGAATGCTCCTTAGAAGCAAGAATGGCCAGACTTGGGCTCATTTATTTTGGTCATATCATGAGAAAAGCCCAGTCCGTAGAAAAGGACATCATGTCTGGTAAAGTAGAAAGTCAGGGAAACCCCTCAATGAGAGGGTTTCACAATAGCTGTGACAATGGACTCAGGCACACCAATGATCATGAAGATGGCACAGGACTAGGCAACGTTTCATTCTGTTATAAGTAAGCTGGCCGTGAGTCAGAGCCAACTTGAAGGCAACTAACAACAATAAAGCCTCCCCGTCCCCCAACTGTTCTGCCATGGACATGCCATAGCACCAATAACTCCCAGCATAAAAGTCACTGTTTTGAATGGTGACATTTTTCTCTGGAGACCACTGTTAAAACGCAAATGTCTTCCCTGGAAAGAATAAGGTATCAAGCTATAGCCACCCATTAACTTCAATAGCAACTGGCCTGCCACCTAATTCACCAAATAAATAGCAGGCCTTCGATTGATTTAAGCTGAGATGTTTGCCCTCGCTTCATAAACATGGGTTTTCAAGGTAAGCACTTAAGGGCCTGTTGGTTTTGTTGCTCTCTGCCCACCAGCAGGGAAGTGGTCAGTAAGTGAGAGTTGTTCCTAGGCTGTACTGGGGTGCAGCTTCTTCTAGGTAGAGGTTAATTTTCCATCTCTCAATTATATTTTTAACTAAGAATTACATATGCCCCCACCTGTTACCCACCAGAAATAGAATTATCACCAGCATGCAGTAAGTGCAAAACATTTTAGTATCCCCCAAATGCAAAAAAGAATAATGATATTTCCATAACAAGGTAGAGGGCTAAGGTGGCTGAGTATGAATAATTTCTCCTCTCCATAGTTATTTTGTTGTCAGCTGCTGTTGAGTCAGCCCCGATGCAGGGTGACCCCACACAGAAAGGAATGAAATGCTGTCCGGTCCTGCGTCATCCTCATGATTGGTTGTGGATCAGACCATTGTGATCCATAGAATTTTCGCCGGCTGATTTTCAGAAGTAGATTGCCAGGCCTTTCTTCCCAGTCCATCTTAGTCTGGAAGCTCTGCTGAAACCTGTTCAGCGTCACAGCAACATGCAAACCTCCGCTGATAGATGGATGGTGGCTGCGATATATTGGCCGGGAATCCAATCTACCTGGGTCTCCAGCATGGAAGTGGGGGGATTCTACCACTGAACCACCACTGCTCCCCCCAGCCATAGTTATTTAGTTGTGGTTTATCGAGCCCCTACTATGTGCCTGGTATTACTGCATCAGATGTTCTACATGTGTTAAGCCTTTCCAATAACCCTGCAATAAAGGTAGTGTTTTCTCAATTTTATGGATGTGGAAATGAAAGCACAAAGAATTCTCCAAAGCCCTGGTATGTCCGATTGCAATGCCGGCCCACTTCCGTGACAGCAGGCTATGTCCTATATTCAAAATATCATCTTCTTTGGATTAAGACTTCAGCAAAAATACTAAACCTAGGTACAAGCCTCAGTGATTTCGAGTATCTTGCTCTTGTTCTCTGCAAGTCTCTGACTTCCTTTTTGATACAGTTGATGCTCAGGGTCATTCACACCCATCAGGCTGTATGAAAGAACACAGAGAACAAACAGTAAAATCCCAGCATCCCAGGCTACCGGCCTTGCTTGCCCGACTCCTGCCCACCCTTTTGACCTAAGCTGACTTCCTTCTCTTGCCTTCCCACACCCCAACAATCCTTAAGGAACTGTTTGCTCATCTACCTAGCATACTGGGGCAACCAGGGCTCCGCCATTAACCTTTCTTGCTTGTGCTTCTTTGATTTCCTAGACTTTGTGTTTCCCGACCTGCCTTGCCCCACTGCTACCTACACACAGAGGTCTACCTGGGTCGGGAGCTACCTTTTTTTATGACCCTCTCTGCCACTTCAGCCAGGAGCTCCAACTTAATGATAACTTCAGATGCCTGATGAACAACACACAAGGCTATCCTGTATGCACCAAAAAGCCTATCACTGGCTGGGAAAAGAGATATTCCCATTGGCAAACTGTTCATAGGGCTGAATATTTCTGCCTACCTCTCAAGTTGCTGATTATTGCTTTGGGCTTTTGGCCTTTTACTGTGCCCTTTCCTATGCCACTTACAAACGTTTCTCTCTTGACTCTGACCTTTTCTCTTTGCAAAGTCTTCAACTCCGTGCAGACCAGGGGTCCACTGCAAACCAGCCTGACTCCCAGCTTCTAGGGCCCTCCTGGGAACAGACTCTATGCTACTGTCTTTCCGCTGCGCACTGTGTCTGTTGACCCTGATTCCCTTTAATCCCAGGGTGCAAAGGAACTTTCCATCATTGCCAATCACTGCTGAATCTAATACTGCTTCTAGACTTGAGTAGAATGGATTAGCAGCTATCTTTATAGCTTTGAGCTTTCTTTGGCAGGAGGCATGTTATATAGCATTCCTTAACACCAGCAGGTCTCTATTGTTCTCCTTTCTCTCCCATTAAATGGTTGCTTTCTCTTTCAGTGACAAAGGACAATAATACAAAAGACCAAGAAAACAATAAACACTGATTAGCATAAAGCCAGGCAAAGGCCTTCTTCCAATCAGAAAATGAGCTTTGCAGCCCATTCTCTACCTTTGTTCAAACATGTTCCTTAAAGCAGTGCTTCTAGAACTTTATAGGCATTTGAGTCACCTGGTAAACTGCAGATTCTGGTTCAGTAGGTGTGGGGAACTGGAGCCCTGGGGGCACAGTGGTTAAATCGCTCAGTTGCTAACCAGAAGGTTGGCAGTTTGAAAGATGTGGAAGTCTGCTTCCGTAAAGATTTACAGCCTTGGAAACCCCATGGGGGGAGTTCTACTCTGTCCTATAGGGTCGCTATGAGTTGGAATCAATGTCGACAGCAGTGGGTTGGTTTGGTTTGGTTTAGATGTTGGAGGGGTGCTGAAATTTCTCATTGCTAACAAGCTCCCAAGTGATGCCAAGACGACATCAAGGTCTACACCTTGAGCAGCAAAGCTCTAGATCTACCAATACCTGAAGATGGGTTTATACCTGACCTCCTTCATGACCAGTACACACAAGATCAGATAGCCCTGGTCTCCAAGTCAGACCATAACCCTTTTCTTTGAAACATAACATTTTATAACACCTTTAAATAAAATCAAATATTTTCAAGTGTGCCAATGATTTCTTTATAAAAGCAAAAATGCCACTTTAAGGACATATTCTGAGCAAATAATCCAAGAAGCTGGACTATATGAAGAAGAACAGTGCATCAGGATTGTGTTATGTGGATAACACAACCTTGCTTGCTGAAAGTGGAGAACTTGAAGCACTTACCAATGAAGATCAAAGACCACAGCCTTCAGTATGGATCACACCTCAACATAAAGAAAACAAAAATCCTCACAACTGGACCAATAGCCACATCATAATAAACGGAAAAAAAGATTGAAGTTGTCAAGGATTTAATTTTACTCGAATCCACCATCAGCACCCATGGAAGCAGCAGGCAAGAAATCAAAAGACCCACTGCACTGGGCAAACCTGCTGCAAAAGACCTCTTTAAAGTGTTGGAAAGCAAAGCTGTCGCCTTGAAGACTAATGTGCACCTGACCCAAGCCATGGCATTTTTAATCACCTCATATGCATGTGAAAGCTGGACAGTTAATAAGGAAAACCGAAGAAGACCTGACACCTTTGAATTGTGGTGTTGGCAGAGAATATTGAATATACCATGGACTGCCAAAAGAATGAACAAATCTGTCTTGGAAGAAGTACAGCCAGAATGCTCCTAGAAGCAAGGATGGTGAGACTTTGTATAGCGTACCTTGGACATGTTATCAGGAGGGACCAATCCCTGGAGAAGGACATCATGCTTGGTAAAGTAGAGGGTCAGCAAGAAAGAGGAAGACCCTCCATGAGAGGGACTGACACAGTGGTTGCAACAATGGGCTCAAGCATAACAATAATTATGAGGATAGTGCAAGTCTTAGTTATCTAGTGCTGCCATAACAGAAATACCTCAAGTGGATGGCTTTAACAAAGGGAAGTTTATTTTCTCACAGTAAAGTAGGCTAAAAGTCCAAATTCAGGGTGTCACCACCAGGGGAATGCTTTCCCTCTCTGTTGGCCTTCTCATCGGTCCAAAAGACACACTCCCGGTGCTGCTTTCTTGGTGGTAGGAGGTCCCCCTGTTTCTCTGCTCACTTCTCTCTTTCATATCTAATGAGATTGCCTCAAGACACAACCCAATCTTTTAGATTGAGTCCTGTCTCACTAACACAATTGCCGCCCATCCTCCCTCATTAACATCATAGAGGCAGGATTTACAACACATAGGAAAAAATGACACAATACCAGGAATCACAGCCCAGCCAAATTGGTACACACATTTTGGGGGGACATAATTCAATCCATGACACTCTACCATTTGGTCCCCCAAAAATCACATCCTTGCAACATGCAGAACATATTCATCCCATTGTAGCAAAAGTCTTAGGTTCAAGTCCAAAACCCAAAAATTCCTCTTCATCTGCGAAATTTGGAATACTAGTTATTTGCTTCCAAAGATACAATGGCAGAACAGGCACAAGCTAGACACTTCCATTACAAATGGCAGAAACTGGAGGAAAAGAAGGGATAACAGGCACCAAGCAAGTTAGCAGAACACATTACGTTAGCCCTCAAAGCTTTGAAAACAATCCCCTGTTCTCTGAGACAATTTACACAATGGCCCTGCCCTCCAGACTCTAGGTATTGGGCACGCTCTCTGGATTCTGAGTGGATGCCCCTCAGCCCTGGCCTTCGCCTCCTCCTTCCAGGCCCACTGGGATGGCAACTCTGTTCCCTCGGCTTTAGACGCACCATTCTCCTAGTCCATCTGAGTAGCAACTCCACCCTTAGAAACACCAGAAGCCATGGGTTCATCTTTTGAAATCCCAGAGGCCCTGGCCATACCTTTTGAGACTGAGGCAGCTTGGCTTCTTGTGTTCCTTGTCTCTTCAGCTTCTGCTTCCTGGTTTCTTGGCTCCTCAGACCTCACACCTGCATCTGCCCTGCTGGGGCAACTGTTCCAAAGCTCTGTAGCTCCACCGATAAGTGCCTGGAGGTACCCCACTCCACCAGGAAGCCTTCTGCACACAGGCACTCAACTCTCTTGCTCTGCAGGTTTGGCAAGCCTAGCTCCACCGATAAGTGCCTGGAGGCACCCTACTCTGCCAGGAAGCCTCCTGTGCACACGCACTGCTTTCTTGGTGGTATGAGGTCCCCCTGTCTCTCTGCTCACTTCTCTCTTTTGTATCTCAAGAGATTGCCTCAAGACACAATCCAATCTTGTAGATTGAGTCCTGTCTCATTACCACAACTGCCACCCATCCTCCCTCATTATCATAGAGGCAGAATTTACAACATATAGGAAAATCACACAATACCAGGAATCATGGCCCAGCCAAATTGATACACATATTTTTGGGGGACATAATTCAATCCAGGAAACCCTGGTGGTGTAGTGGTTAAGTGCTACAGCTGCTAACCAAGAGGTCAGCAGTTCGAATCCACCAGGTGCTCCTTGGAAATTCTATGGGGCAGTTCTACTCTGTCCTATAGGGTCTCTATGAGTCAGAATCGACTTGACGGCACTGGGTTTGGAGGAATTCAATCCATAACAGCGCAGGACCAGGCAATGTTTCATTCTGTTGTACACAGAGTGTCTATGAGTCGGAACCACCTGGACAGCACCTAACAACAACGACAACAACGGATGGGGAGCCTGAATTAATAGACACAGAAGTTGTTTCTTTCAACAAAGGAGCGGGAAGCGTGAATGAGAAAGAGCCACTGAAGTGTAGATTACTGGGCAACCAGGTGAAATAGAAGGTTACTGGATTGTGCTGTTGAAAGAATAGAAGACACCCAAAGACACAACCTAATGGGGAGAGGCAAATTTCAGAATGTTGCTCCAGGCACACTCAAGAGAGGCAGTTACTGAATCTAGGTAAGTAAGAATCTTACTTTACTATTATCTATTTTACAATCTAGCAACTTTTATTGGATGAAAAGTCTTCCTTTTTCATGAACTTTAATCTTTGCACTTTAACATAAACTAAATTTATTTTTATATACCCATGAGGCTAAGGCCCCCTGCTTACTATCGCTTCTGGGTATCCCATATAATTGAAAATGATTTCTATATTTCTCCAACAACACTGGCTAGCATTGATAAGGCATTCTTTGTGTGCCTTACATGCATCGACCTCCTTTAATTCTTGTCACAATATAAAGGGTAGATACTCTACTAGACCCTTTGCGCAGATGAGAAAGGAGGAAGTCCTAGGACTGAGCAGTAGAGTGAGATTTGAATTCGGAACTCCGACTCTAGCCCCTGAGCTTTCAGCCACTACACTATCTAGCCTCTTTGATTTTTTTCCCAAACTGAACAATTCCTATTTATTTTCTTATAAACTTTCCCTGGGGTTCTCCTCCAGAATTCTAAGGAAAAGGCCTCCAGGTAGACTCCAGGGCAAGAATTAGTTATGACCCAAGAACCTAGCTAGAGTGAGAACATGGAAGGAATATTTCACTCTGCTTACATGGCATTCTGTCATTCATGTTCTGTTGGATGCTAGATTATGATTTGGACTCTTTTCCCTACTTCAGAGTGCTACATTGCTAATTCCTGGTAAGCTTACCGTCTGTTCTCTCTGAACCCAGTTGGGGTTTTCTGTATTGTTTTTTTTCTGTTTTTCTTTAAAGTCATACTTGAATCAGGATGCTTTGGGTTCCAAATTAAAAATAAGTAAATGAAACGGAAACTGGCTTAAGTGGTAAAGGGAACATTTGAACTCACATAACGGAAAATCCCCCAAGACAGGCTGCTGTCAAGGACCCAGTTTCTTTTTGGTCTTCCACATTGCTGTTGAAATATCCGAAGTCAGCTCTCCTGAGAGTCCTCAAATGTTGATGGCCAGTATGACTCTCATAGGTACATGCTTCCCCACTGGTACCTGAAAACAGGGAGCATCTCTTCCCCAAGCCATCATAAGAGTCCTGAGCTTCACTCTGATCGGACCAGCCCACCATACTGCATCCATTCTAAGATGCACGTTTTTTATATTTCAACATTTCTGAAGTAAAATACATCTTACAGTTGATATATAGTTATAATTGGTAGGATTTTCCTTCATTCTTTCTTCACGGTACCTAAAGTAGGATGCTCTTTTGGAGATCTAACACTGGGACAATAGACCTAGGCCAATCAGGAATTATCCCTAGAGCTAGAGGTGGTATTAATCCCCACAACGGCACTGGGTTTGGGTGAAAGGCATGGTGGCTGTCACCCATTGGGGAGGGTGGAATGGATGTTGAGAAGACCGTCAAATGTTCTTTAAGTCACTAGGTTCATACTAACGGGGGGAAAAACCCTAATAGTACAAAGTCATTCTTTCTTTTATTCATTCACTCATTTTTTATTTACTCATTAAAATGAAAGCATTTATTGAATACCAGCTCTGACCTGGTACTCTTCAAGGGGATAGGATATAAATGATTAAAGAGGTATGGACCCTGCCATTGAATGGCTCACACAGTACTGACATTTGCATTGTTAACTGTTACATATATATATTTCTACATAGGTATTTTAATATCGTAATAACTTCTGGTTTTTTTCTTAATAATTTCTGAGTCATGTTTTATGAATAATAACCAAAAATAATCAAATACAGGCAAGGCCATCGATAATGCATTATATGGAATAAAACCAAAAAAACCAAACCCAGTGCCGTTGAGTCGATTCCGACTCATAGCTACCCTATAGGACAGAGTAGAACTGCCCCATAGAGTTTCTAAGGAGCGCCTGGTGGATTCAAACTGCCGACCCTTTGGTTAGCAGCCATAGCACTTAACCACTACGCCACCAGGGTTTCCTTATATGGAATGCTATACCCAAATAACTCTGCTATAAGTAAAAGAAAAGATGTTTCCCTGGTCCTAAAAAATCTGGTGCCTATAAGGCAGCAACCCAGACTCTGATTTTGGAGTAAGGATGGAGGCCAGCCCATGGATAAGACATTTGCAGTGACTCTCAGATTTCAGAAAGGAAGGAAATAAACTCCAGGAATCTAGGAAGCTTGGTGGTAGGACCCCTGACATATTCAGCCATCTTAAACCATGTGAGACACACAAACTATCTGGAAGATGGGGAGAACAACTGCCAATTTCACATGCCAAATACCAGATCAACGCTACATTTAATTGTTGGGGAGGCTCAAACCTGGAAATAAGCAAATGGAATCGAATTGAACCAAAACATGATTATTCACCTTTTCTGGAGTCCCTGGGTGGCATAAACGGTTAAGCGCTTGGCTAGTCACCAAATGGTTGAAGGTTCAAACCCACTCGCTGGTGATCTGCTTCCAAAAATCTAGCCATTTAAAACTCTATGGAGCACAGTTCTACTCTGACCCATATGGGGTTGCCATGAGTCAGAAGTGACTCAACTGCAACTGGTTATGAGACTCTTGGTTGGGGACCAATTTCTCTGCCTTGGCCATGTGTAGTGTGAGATAAATGGCAGGCATTTGTGATCAGCGCCCCAGTGAGGTCAAACCACACTAACAAACCTGGCAAGTGCTTTAGGCAATCACCGAAATCTTCCTGGAAAAATCATTTCATTCAGCCAAAGAGGCAGAGGTTTGCAGTCAGCAGATAATTTACTCTTGACTTGGCTTCAAGATTGTTATGGATTGAATTTTGTCCCCTCTTCCCCCCGCAAAAAAATGTGTTGTAAATTCTAACTCCTATAGGGTTTTTATGAGTCGGAATCAACTGGACAGCAACAGGTTTGGTTTTTTTCTATCTGTGGATGTGATCCCGTTTGGGAATAGGGCTTTCTTTGTTATGTTAATGAGGCCATATCAGTATAGAGTGTGTCTTAAACCAATCACCTTTTAGATATAAAAGACCAGATTAGGCACAGAGAAGCAAGCACAGATGGGGGAAGATAGGTGCCATGCCACATGGAGATCACCAAAACCTGAGGAACAGACGCTGTAAAGGGACAAGGGTCTTCTCCGAGAGCTGACAGAGAGAGAAAGAGCCTGGCCCTAGAGCCGGCACCCTGAATGTGGACTTCTAGCTTCCTAAACTGTGAGAAAATAAATTTTTGTTTGTTCAAGCCACCCACCTATGGTATTTCTGTTTCAGCAGCACTAAGAAAATAAGACAAATACCTACTCTCTTCACTCCCCTGGTGGTTCTTGTATGTATCTATGAAGAGTTCCTTTGGTCCTAGAGCATTATCAGTTCGTTTTTGTGGTTAGGATATAGCCAGTTAGTGCTAGGATCAAACCCTTCTCCCCTGTTTTCTGTGTAGGATCGGTGGGATCGGGCATGGACACTGGACAATGGAGAGGCCAAGGAGTAATCAAAGAGCTTGCTCACAATGTCCCGAGCATCTTACTCCATCTGGGAAGGCAGGTCTAATAGCTGGGGTCAAGCAGATAAGAACACTGGATGGGCCCCAGGAAGAGAAACGAACAGCAACACATACCACTTTCCTCTTTAGGCTCTCTTGAAAATCAGTGCTTATTACGGGTTGAAGATTGTTATGGGGACAGGACAAATGAATTGAAAGGGAAATGGAAAAGAGCCTTAATAACATACACTTCTGAAAAAGTGTATCCCTTTGGTCCGGGCCAGAGACCCAAACTGCCTACTCTCTTGGTGCCAACTAGCATCCCAAAGTTAGTAAAGTTTCCAAGACTAGGCGAACTGTATCTATCCCTGGCTTTGCTATAAAAAAAAAAAAAGGAAACCCCAAACACACCACAGCTATTGGAATGGAGGGCAGAAGAACAATGTACTAGCAGCAATGAATCACTGTAACTCAGTAATGTTGTTGTTACATGTTGGTGAGTCAGTCCCTGACTCATGGCAACCCCATTCACAGCGCAACGAAACACTGCCCAGTCCTGTGCCATTCCTGTGATCTAATGCGATTCAGACCACTGTGATCCGTAGTGTTTTCATTGGCTGATTTTCAGAAGTAAATTGCCAGGCCTTTCTTCCTAGTCTGTCTTGGTCTATAAAACCAAAAAAACCAAACCCGTTGCCATCGAGTCGACTCCAACTCTTGGTCTATAACAAAAAAAAAAAAAGACTACCTAATATTTTGGATATTCCAAGGAAGGTTGGTGGAGTGCAGAGAGGAAGCATGGGGTTGGGGTGGATGAAGCAACCTTGTAATAGTCTATGAAGCTAATTACCTTGGGAAATTCAAGTAAGAATGACCTGACAAGACTATTACACATTTTTAAATAACAAAAAAGACAATAATGGTTTGTAAAATCACATAGGTTCCAGGTTTCCTGCATCTCTCTAACCCCAAACTTAGCCAGCCTCTCCTAGACCGCAGCACTTCGCACTTAAATTCATCAGGTCTATACCAAGATGGCTGAAGGCTCCTGTTTCATCCTGATGATTGCTGTAATTTATCAAGGCCACTTTAGATTCAGACCCAATTTCCAAGCTGCCAGGCAACCCCCTACAATTGTTAAAGGCCGTTTGGAATCTTAATACCCATGATTCTTTTATTCTATTATCCAAGTCATTAATGAAAGGCTCCCTATTTTCACATCTAGGACCTAACCCCATAGAAATCCACTGCCCCATCCATAATGCCCTCAGGGCATACTCCTCCAGTGAAGTTCATCAATATTGACAAGAAAGTTCAGCCACTTGTCCTGGTTTCAGTAAGTGAATTAGAGGCCATGCTAGAAGGGTCACTCAAGAAGACTTTCAAGGCATTCTGCCATACTTAGAGAGCTAAGAAGGGCCAAAGGGAAAACAGCCTCAGGCCTGTCTGAGTCACAGCTGTTGTTCCTCGGTGCTGGGAGAGGCAGAGGCATCCCCAGCAGGCAGTAGGAGAAGAAAATGCAAATGTGAGAGAAGATGGGATGGAAAGAACTAGTGGGCCTGTGTGGTAAAATAGAGGAAAAACGGAATACAAGAATTCTAGTTGTTGGCTACCACCCTCCGTGGAGCTTTCTGTCAATCTTCCTTTCCTCCTTCTCAGAGAAAACCAAGAAGACAGTGACAGCAGCACCTGCAATGAGCAAGTCTACCCCAGCTGTCACTGCTCAGCATCCCTAAAGAAGCCACCACATTTCCCACGTTCCTGTCATCTGAATCGAAAGCTGAAGGAAGCTGGTAAGCTTCCCTTCCACTCTTCTAAGTCTCCAAGACTAGGATTTGGTCGTACCTGAGGAATTAATTGCAAGACCAAGTGCTCATTTTAATATGCAAATGATCAGGCTCAAAATGCCTGGTCTACTGATGAAAGGCTTCAAGGCCCCATCAGAAAGCTATGAATTGAAAAGCTTATTGTTCTGAATGCCCTGTGCAAATCAAAGTTTTCCAGGGACACAGTTCTCATCGAGGCAGGGAACTGTGCCTCTAAAGCTAAACTTAGCAAAAACACATCAGTCTGGGTCTCTCATCACACCATCTCCTTATCACAGCACCATCTATGCCAAACAGCTCATGACATAGTACATTTTCAGTAGGAACGAGTGGGGGAGGCAGTGTCTCCAATTTTTGAAGGCAATGGAATAGAAATGAGCCCCAACATGGGTAAGACATATTTATGATTAAAGTCTTTGAATAGTTCACATGCCAGGATAGCAGTAGGATTCTTTTTTTATTGCAGTTACCTCTTGATATGAAAAGCATAATCGAAACCCAAATGGTTGGTGGGGGGGAGTTGAAATTACCATAATTAGAAGAGAACATCCTCCAGTGTAATCTAACAAATGTGGCCACCCAGAAATGTTTAATCTATCAAACTTGAAAACGTCAGCTTTATTCATACAAGCTAGTCTCTTAAAAATAAATGAAAATGGAGATTTAAGGGATGAAACATTCCGGAGGATTTTGGATCGAAGCAACAGTCTGTGCGAATCAAAGGAACTGTCACTTGGCATTACTGGAAAGGTCAAAAGGGGGAAGAGTGAAATTTAACTCAGTTGGTTTTACTTATTGATTTTTGCTTTTTAAAGAAAAAGCCTAGATTGGGAAGAAAATGAAATGTCCTTGTTAAAGCAACATTTTGGCATAATTGATGGCTTTTACATATGCATGCTACCTTTTCAACCTATTGTCATAGTTAATTGAGAAGTGAGATGAAAATGTTATTATTAATTGTAGTATTGTTGTGTTGCTAGGTGCCATCAAGTTGATTCTGCCTGCAAAAAATGGGACTTCCAGAACGCTTAATTGTGCTCATGAGGAATCTGTACATGGATCAAGAGGCAGTAGTTCAGACAGAACAAGGGGACACTGCATGGTTTAAAGTCAGAAAAGGTATGTGTCAGGGTTGTATCCTTTCACCATACCTATTCAATCTGTATGCTGAGCAAATAATCCGAGAAGCTGGACTAAATGAAGAAGAACGGGGCATAAGGACTGGAGGAAGACTCATTAACAACCTGTGATATTCAGATGACACAACCTTGCTTGCTGAAAGCGAAGAGGGTTTGAAGCACTTACCCATGAAGATCAAAGACCGAAGCCTTAGTATGGACTGCACCTCAACATAAAGAGAACAAAAATCCTCACAACTGGGCCAATAAGCAACATCATGACAACTGGAGAAAAGATTGAAGTTGTCAAGGATTTCATTTTACTTGGATCCACAATCAACACCCATGTAAGCAGCAGTCAAGAAATCAAAAGATGAGGCGGGGCCAAGATGGTGGACTAGGTGGACGCTACCGCGGATCCCTCTTGCAACAAAGACTAGGAAAAACAAGTGAATCGATCACATACATAACAAACTACGAACTCTGAACAACAAACACAGATTTAGAGACGGAGAACAAACAAATATGGGGAGACAGCGATTGTTTTCAGAGCCAGGAGCCAGCGTACCAGTCAGGTAACCTTCGGAGCCCGATTTGGGGCAGAGCCCAGGGGAGCAGACGGCACAGACAAGGGGCCCAGCCCTAGCCCCCAAACTCATCCCAGGAGGGAGCCCAGCCGGTTGGCGCGGGCGGCGTGGCGGTGCAGCCACTGGGAGAAGTCCCTGGGAGGCAGTGACTGGTCTTGGAGCGGGGAGAGCAGCGTCCCAGCAGGGGAGCCGTCCCACCAGGATTTTGGCGGGGAGCGGGTATGGCACGAGCGCAGGGACCAGCTACATTCCCCTGAATTGACCCCGGGGTGGGGGGCCCAGCCGTTCGCGTGGGCGGCGCCCAGCCGGTTCGCACAAGCGGAGTCCCAGCCAGGATGCGCAGTCGCGCCTCAGGCGCGGGGAGCTACTCCGCTCTCCTGAGCTGACCCGGGGAGGGGGAGCCCACCCGGTTCGCGGGAGCAGCACGCGGGACGCGGCTGGCGGGACGGGGAGTCCCCGGGAGGCGGCAACTGATTTTGGAGTCGGGAGTGCACCGTCCCAGTAGGGGAGCCTTAACCTTGGGGGTGGGGCTGACAGCGAAGGATTTGACCGTGATGCCAGCGGGCCAGACCCCCCGGGGGGCAATCTCCACACAGCCAGTACATATAGGCGACGTGCCCCGCGGAAATCTCAGATATAAGAGTCATTCCAAGTAAGACAAACAACTATGGCTATATTCTGAGTTGCTACACTCCTAGCTCTCTGATCCCTCCCCCACCCTCCCCAGGCGGCTTCATTAACATCCGAATGGCCTGAGCCAGAGGGAGAACTCTGATAGGGATCTGACTGCATTTTTTTTAGTGGATTTTCTGGAAAAACTAGTTTCCCAGTGATGGCTCAGAGACAGCAGTCCATATCAAACCACATAAAGAAGAAGGCCACGACAGCTTCTCCAACCCCCCAAACAAAAGAATCAAAATCTTTCCCAAATGAAGATACAATCCTGGAATTATCAGATACAGAATATAAAAAACTAATTTACAAAATGCTTCAAGACATCACGAATGAAATTAGGCTAACTGCAGAAAAAGCCAAGGAACACACTGATAAAACTGTTGAAGAACTCAAAAAGATTATTCAAGAACATACTGGAAAAATTAATAAGTTGCAAGAATCCATAGAGAGACAGCATGTAGAAATCCAAAAGATTAACAATAAAATTACAGAATTAGGCAACAAAATAGGAAGTCAGAGGAGCAGACTCGAGCAATTAGAATGTAGACTGGGACATCTGGAGGACCAGGGAATCAACACCAACATAGCTGAAAAAAAAAATCACATAAAAGAATTAAAAAAAATGAAGAAACCCTAAGAATCATGTGGGACTCTATCAAGAAGGATAACTTGCGAGTGATTGGAGTCCCAGAACAGGGAGGGGGGACAGAAAACACAGAGAAAATAGTTGAAGAACTCCTGACACAAAACTTCCCTGACATCATGAAAGACGAAAGGATATCTATCCAAGATGCTCATCGAACCCCATTCAAGATTGATGCAAAAAGAAAAACACCAAGACATATTATCATCAAACTTGCCAAAACCAAAGACAAACAGAAAATTTTAAAAGCAGCCAGGGAGAAAAGAAAGGTTTCCTTCAAGGGAGAATCAATAAGAATAAGTTCAGACTACTCAGCAGGAACCACGCAGGCAAGAAGGGAATGGGACGACGTATACAGAGCACTGAAGGAGAAAAACTGCCAGCCAAGGATCATATATCCAGCAAAACTCTCTCTGAAATATGAAGGAGAAATTAAGATATTTACAGATAAACACAAGTTTAGAGAATTTGCAAAAACCAAACCAAGGCTACAAGAAATGCTAAAGGAGATTGTTTGGTCAGATGACCAATAATATCAGGTACCAGCACAATACAAGGTCACAAAACAGAACGTCCTGCTATCAACTCAAATAGGGAAAGCACAAAAACAAACAAATTAAGGTTAATTCTAAAAAATAAATAAATAAATAAATAGAATAATACACATAACAGGGAATCATGGAAGTCAATAGGTAAAAGATCACAATAATCAAAAAGAGGGACTAAATATAGGAGGCATTGAACTGCCAGATGGAGAGTGATACAAGGCGATATAGAAGGATACAAGTTAGGTTTTTACTTAGAAAAATAGGGGTAAATAATAAGGTAACCACAAAAAGGAATATCAACTCCATAACTCAAGAAAAAAGCCAAGAAAAACGTAACGACTCAACTAACATAAAGTTAAACATTATGAAAATGAGGATCTCACAATCTACTAAGAAAAACGTCTCAGCACAAAAAAGTATGTGGAAAAATGAAATGGCCAACAACACACATGAAAAGACATCAAAATGACAGCACTAAAAACTTATTTATCTATAATTACGCTGAATGTAAATGGACTAAATGTACCAGTAAAGAGACAGAGAGTCACGGACTGGATAAAGAAACACGATCCATCTATATGCTGCCTACAAGAGACACACCTTAGACTTGGAGACACAAACAAACTAAAACTCAAAGGATGGAAAAAGATATATCAAGCAAACAATAAGCAAAAAAGAAGAGGAGCAGCAATATTAATTTCTGACAAAATAGACTTTAGACTTAAATCCACCACAAAGGATAAAGAAGGACACTATATAATGATAAAAGAGACAATTGATCAGGAAGACATAACCATATTAAATATTTATGCACCCAATGACAGGGCTACAAGATACATAAATCAAATTTTAACAGAACTGAAAAGTGAGATAGACACCTCCACATTTATAGTAGGAGACTTCAACACACCACTTTCGGAGAAGGACAGGACATCCAGTAAGAAGCTCACTAGAGACACGGAAGACCTAATTACAACCATCAACCAACTTGACCTCATTGACTTATACAGACCTCTCCACCCAACTGCTGCAAAGTATACTTTTTTTTCTAGTGCACATGGAACATTCTCTAGAATAGACCACATACTAGGTCATAAAACAAATCTTTGCAGAGTCCAAAACATCGAAATATTACAAAGCATCTTCTCAGACCACAAGGCAATGAAACTAGAAATCAATAACAGAAAAACTAGGGAAAAGAAATCAAATACTTGGAAAATGAACAATACCCTCCTGAAACAAGACCGGGTTATAGAAGACATCAAGGAGGGAATAAGGAAATTCATAGAATGCAACGAGAATGAAAATACTTCCTATCAAAACCTCTGGGACACAGCAAAAGCACTGCTCAGAGGCCAATTTATATCGATAAATGCACACATACAAAAAGAAGAAAGAGCCAAAATCAGAGAACTGTCCCTACAACTTGAAGAAATAGAAAGTGAGCAACAAAAGAACCCATCAGGCACCAGAAGAAAACAAATAATAAAAATTAGAGCTGAACTAAATGAATTAGAAAACAGAAAAACAATTGAAAGAATTAACAAAGCCAAAAGCTGGTTCTTCGAAAAAATTAACAGAATTGATAAACCATTGGCTAGACTGACTAAAGAAATACAGGAAAGGAAAGAAATAACCCGAATAAGAAACGAGAAGGACCACATCACAACAGAGCCAAATGAAATTAAAAGAATCATTTCAGATTACTACGAAAAATTGTACTCTAACAAATTTGAAAACCTAGAAGAAATGGATAAATTCTTGGAAAAACACTACCTACCTAAACTAACACATTCAGAAGTAGAACAACTAAATAGACCCATAACAAAAAAAGAGATTGAAACGGTAATCAAAAAACTTCCAACAAAAAAAAGTCCTGGCCCGGACGGCTTCACTGCAGAGTTCTACCAAACCTTCAGAGAAGACTTAACACCACTACTACTGAAGGTATTTCAAAGCATAGAAAAAGACGGAATACTACCCAACTCATTCTATGAAGCTACCATCTCCCTGATACCAAAACCAGGTAAAGACATTACAAAAAAAGAAAATTATAGACCTATATCCCTCATGAACATAGATGCAAAAATCCTCAACAAAATTCTAGCCAATAGAATCCAACAACACATCAAAAAAATAATTCACCCTGATCAAGTGGGATTTATACCAGGTATGCAAGGCTGGTTTAATATCAGAAAAACCATTAATGTAATCCATCACATAAATAAAACAAAAGATAAAAACCACATGATCTTATCAATAGATGCAGAAAAGGCATTTGACAAAGTTCAACACCCATTTATGATAAAAACTCTTACCAAAATAGGAATTGAAGGAAAATTCCTCAACATAATAAAGGGCATCTATGCAAAGCCAACAGCCAACATCACTCTAAATGGAGAGAACCTGAAAGCATTTCCTTTGAGAACGGGAACCAGACAAGGATGCCCTTTATCACCGCTCTTATTCAACGTCGTACTTGAAGTCCTAGCCAGGGCAATTAGGCTAGACAAAGAAATAAAGGGTATCCGGATTGGCAAGGAGGAAGTAAAGCTATCACTATTTGCAGATGACATGATCGTATACACAGAAAACCCTAAGGAATCCTCCAGAAAACTACTGAAACTAATAGAAGAGTTTGGCAGAGTCTCAGGTTATAAAATAAACATACAAAAATCACTTGGATTCCTCTACATCAACAAAAAGAACACCGAAGAGGAAATAACCAAATCAATACCATTCACAGTAGCCCCCAAGAAGATAAAATACTTAGGAATAAATCTTACCAAGGATGTAAAAGACCTATACAAAGAAAACTACAAAGCTCTACCACAAGAAATTCAAAAGGACATACTTAAGTGGAAAAACATACCCTGCTCATGGATAGGAAGACTTAACATAGTAAAAATGTCTATTCTACCAAAAGCCATCTATACATATAACGCACTCCCGTTCCAAATTCCAATGTCATATTTTAAGGGGATAGAGAAACAAATCACCAATTTCATATGGAAAGGAAAGAACCCCCGGATAAGCAAAGCATTACTGAAAAAGAAGAAGAAAGTGGGAGGCCTCACTCTACCTGATTTCAGAACCTATTATACAGCCACAGTAGTCAAAACAGCCTGGTACTGGTACAACAACAGGCACATAGACCAATGGAACAGAATTGAGAATCCAGATATAAATCCATCCACGTATGAGCAGCTGATATTTGACAAAGGCCCAGTGTCAGTTAATCGGGGAAAAGATAGTCTTTTTAACAAATGGTGCTGGCATAACTGGATATCCATTTGCAAAAGAATGAAACAGGACCCATACCTCACACCATGCACAAAAACTAACTCCAAGTGGATCAAAGACCTAAACATAAAGACTAAAACGATAAAGATCATGGAAGAAAAAATAGGGACAACCCTAGGAGCCCTAATACAAGGCATAAACAGAATACCAAACATTACCAAAAATGATGAAGAGAAACCCGATAATTGGGAGCTCCTAAAAATCAAACACCTATGCTCATCTAAAGACTTCACCAAAAGAGTAAAAAGACCACCTACAGACTGGGAAAGAATTTTCAGCTATGACATCTCCGACCAGCGCCTGATCTCTAAAATCTACATGATTCTGTCAAAACTCAACCACAAAAAGACAAACAACCCAATCAAGAAGTGGGCAAAGGATAGGAACACACATTTCACTAAAGAAGATATTGAGGCAGCCAACAGATACATGAGAAAATGCTCCCGATCATTAGCCATTAGAGAAATGCAAATTAAAACCACGATGAGATTCCATCTCACACCAACTAGACTGGCATTAATCCAAAAAACACAAAATAATAAATGTTGGAGAGGCTGCGGAGAGATTGGAACTCTCATACACTGCTGGTGGGAATGTAAAATGGTACAACCACTTTGGAAATCCATCTGGCGTTATCTTAACGCTAGAAATAGAACTACCATACAACCCAGAAATCCCACTCCTCGGAATATACCCTAGAGATACAAGAGCCTTCACACAAACAGATATATGCACACCCATGTTTATTGCAGCTCTCTTTACAATAGCAAAAAGCTGGAAGCAACTAAGGTGTCCATCAACGGATGAATGGGTAAATAAATTGTGGTATATTCACACAATGGAATACTACACATCGATAAAGAACAGTGACGAATCTCTGAAACATTTCATAACATGGAGGAATCTGGAAGGCATTATGCTGAGCAAAATGAGTCAGAGGCAAAAGGACAAATATTGTATAAGACCACTATTATAAGATCTTGAGAAATAGTAAAAACTGAGAAGAACACATACTTTTGTGGTTACGAAGGGGGGAGGGAGGGAGAGGGTTTTTTATTGATCAATCAGTAGATAAGAACTGCTTTGGGTGAAGGGAAAGACAACACTCAATACAAGGAAGGTGAGCCCAATTGGACTGGACTAAAAGCAAAGAGGTTTCCGGGATAAAATGAATGCTTCAAAGGTCAGCGGAGCAGGGGCGGGGGTCTGGGGAATTTGAGGGGACTTCTAAGTCAATTGGCAAAATAATTCTATTATGAAAACATTCTGCATCCCACTTTGAAATGTGGCGTCTGGGGTCCTAAATGCTAACAAGCGGCCATCTAAGATGCATCAATTGGTCTCAACCCACCTGGAGCAAAGGAAAATGAAGAACACCAAGGTCACACGAAAACTAAGAACCCAAGAGACAGAAAGGGCCACATGAACCAGAGACCTACATCATCCCGAGACCAGAAGAACTAGTTGGTGCCCGGCCACAATCGATGACTGCCCTGTCAGGGAGCACAACAGAGAACTCCTGAGGGAGCAGGAGATCAGTGGGATGCAGACCCCAAATTCTCATAAAAAGACCAGACTTAATGGTCTGACTGCGACTAGAGGAATCCCGGCGGCAATGCTCCCCAGACCTTCTGTTGGCACAGGACAGGAACCATCCCCGAAGACAACTCATCAGACATGAAAGGGACTGGTCAGCGGGAGAGAGAGAGATGCTGATGAAGAGTGAGCTAATTAAATCAGGTGGACACTGGAGAGTGTGTGGGCAACTCTTGACTGGAGGGAGGATGGGAAGATAGAGAGAGAGGGAAGATGGCAAAATTGGCACGAAACGAGAGACTGAAAGGGCTGACTCAATAGGGGGAGAGCAAGTGGGAGAAGGGAGTAAGATGTATGTAAATTTACATGTGACAGACTGATTGGATTGTAAATGTTCACTTGAAGCTTAATAAAAGTTAATTAAAAAAAAAAAGAAAAGAAATCAAAAGATGCATTGCATTGGGAAAATCTGCTGCAAAAGATCTTTTCAGAGTCTTAAAAAGCAAAGATGTCACCTTGAAGGCTAAGGTGCATCTGACCCAAGCCATGGTGTTCTCAATCTCCTCATATGCAGGTGAAAGCTGGACAATGAATAAGGAAGACCAAAGAAGAATCCACACCTTTGAATTATGGTGTTGGTGAAGAATATTGAATATACCATGGACTGCCAAAAGAACGAACAAATCTGTCTTGACAGAAGTACAGCCAGAATGCTTCTTAGAAGTAAGGATGGCGAGACTTCATCTCAAATACTTTGGACATACTACCAGTCCACGGAGAAAGACATCATGCTTAGTAAAGTAGAGGGTCGGTGAAAAAGAAGAAGACCCTCAATGAGTTGGATCGACACAGTGGCTGCAAAAATGGGCTGAAGCATAACAACGATTGTGAGGATAGCACAGGACCTAGGCAGTGTTTCGTTCTGTTGTATGTAGAGTTGCTATGTTGTTGTTGTTAGAAGCCATCCAGTCAATTCTGATTCATAGCGACAGAGCAGAACTGCCCCACATCATAGGGTTTTCTAGGCTGTCATCTTTACAGGAACAGATTGCCAGGTCTTTCTCCCACGGAGCCACTAGGTGGGTTTGAACTGCCAACCTTTCAGTTAGCAGCCAAGTGCTTTAACTGTTGAGCTACCAGGGATCCTTAATATTATTAGATGCAAACATATTTCCATGGTGTAGATAAGGTTCAATTAATTCTATTCTTTGATGGAAGCTGTTTTCCTTCCAACTTTGTATCTACTAATTTTTCCACTAGATTTAAGCCACTTTTAGGTGGGGTTTGTGTCTTAGATGCCTTTTTATCAAGTGCAGTGCTTAGCTAATACTCTGAGAATGATCCAGTAAATATTAAAACACGGAGGTCAGGAAGTGTGACTATATTGTGAGCGATATAGGAAAATGATTATTTTCCCCATCTTGAAGGCCAAAGAATTTCCGGCCTTGTTCAAGAATAAAGATGATGGAACAAGGAAGTTACTTCTGAATAACAATCAAATCAAGCCACTATTCAAATTCCATCCTGGGGTGAAAATAGCTAATATCATTTTCTTTTGCATCCATGTATTTTTTTTTTTTTAAGATGCGGAGAGAGTGGAAAGCAACAGACAGGAACCATGTAGGACTGACAAAAGGATGCTGATTTATATCCCCAACAACAATGATGAAACAGGAAGATGATTTTGCTGTATTCTTATTCTGCCAGTTATTCCAGGGGCTCTCGAAGTAATGAAACATTTACAGAATCAAATCAGAACAACATGGTCCTATAGAAATGACAACAGCTCTGGTAGCACATTGTGTATTGATCTGAAGAAGCATAAATAATACCTTTTTGGACACTGGGATGAGGTGTACTAAATTGACAAGTCTTATCCCTGATTAAAATGCACTTAAAATTATTCTGAAGTACGAACTAAGCCACAGGAAGGCATCCTTTTCAAAAGAATACAACTAGCTAATGAGGGCACTTCCATTCAGCATTAGCCCACATTTGTCCATCCACTCAACAATCGGTTACTGAGTGATTACTTTGCCAAAACACTCTTCTAGTTAAAAGGAGAACATGTAGTCCTGTCCTCTTGGGAAGTTTATAATCTAATTTCAACAACAGGACATCTGGTTAGCAGAAAAATTTCTGGTCCCCAAAGATGTCCACACCCCAATCCCCCAGAACCTTCGAATATGTTACATTTCCTGGCAAAGGGGAATTAAAGTTGCAGATGACATTAAGTCTGCTAATCAGCTGATCTTACAATAGGGGTATTAGTCTGTATTGCGCAGGTGAGCCAATATAATCACAACAATCCTTAAAAGTAGAACAGAAAGACAGCAGGGAAGCAGAGAGATGGCGGGATGAGAAGGAAGGACTCAGCCTGCTATTGCTGGGCTTTGAGGATGGAGGAAGGCAGCCTCCAGAAATTAGAAAGCAAGGAGAAGCTAGAAAGGGCAAGGAAACAAATTCTCCCCTAGATCTCTAAAAAAGAAGGCAGCCCTGCCAACACCTTAATTTTTTAGCCTTGTGAGAATCTTTTCAGACTTTTGGTGCCCAGAAATGTAACATAATTTGTATCATTTAAGCCAGTAAGTTTGTGGTAATTTGTTGCTGCAGCAATAGAAAACTAATACAGGACTTATTCATAAATGGATAAATAACTATTTATGGTAGTAACTGCCTAGTGCCAAATGGTAAAGGCCATACGTTTCACAGGATATGCGAACATCTTATTCTGCAGGAGAGGCTCGTTCTCTTTAGGGGCCTGGAGCTGTGCAGTCTGGGTGATGCAGTTCCCATGCAAGACAGCTTGGGGAGTCCTACAGTGTTTGAGGTGTAATACAAGGCAGTGGAGCAAAAGCCCTGCAGATCATTAATCAAACATTTTGGGGGAGCATCTTAAAAATACTGAATCCCAGCCGCACTCTCAGATTCCTATCCAAGTCGGTCTGAGGAGGGAGCTCAGGGTTTTGCATTTTTAAAAAGCTTTCCCCATCTCCTAGGTGCTTTCTCTCAGAAGTCTGGGTCCCGAAGACACCAGCTTATGAGGCCCTTTCTCTGAGTTTCTTCTTGTTGTTGTTGTGTGCTGTCGAGTAGATTCTGACTCATGGCGACCCTGTATCAACCATATAGTTTCTAAGTGGTAATAATTTCAACCTTTTCCCCTTAATCCCTCAGCCCTAGAGGTGGTAGCTGCCTTTAGCAATGGCGACAACCTCTGCTACCTCATAGAGCTCTCTTTCTATCCTTTCAGTAGTGAACAACTTTCTCTCTAGCTCAGAATTCTTTATATTAAATGTTCACATCAATGCTCTTCTAATTGCTGGTGTGGTTTCTTTCTCCTACCTGGACCAGGCTGATACAAGAGTGGAGTGTGGGGGAATACTGGGACGAAAGATCAATAAAATGAGTACTCAGGGAAATTAAGATGAGACCCCTACAATTGAGGTGTTTGACCCCCACTTGAGAAATCTGAAGGGTAAAAGTTGAACTGGCTAATTTCTTTGAAGGCACCACATAGTGGAGGCCTTTATCAAGGTGGGTCTGAACTCTTAGTGTCTGTCAGAACAGATAATGCAGAAGTATGTACCAGAGACCAGATGTCAGCTATGCATCAGAGGACCATTCAAGAGGAACACCAGGAGGGGCAAACAGATCTCAGCAGAGAGAAGCTTAAGATATTTCCAGATTCCTAGAGGCTGGGAAAGGACTGATGACCAGCAGGAATAGATGAAAACACTCATGAAACAAAGAATCAACGTTACATCCCTGAGAGCCAAGTGAGGACACTAGGGCTAGACCACTCTGGCAAAACCTGTCACGTAAGAGACTTTCTTGTCTCCTTGCCTCCTCTCTCTCTCCACTCAGGGGCAATCAGACACCATGGTTAGCGATCTGAGAGGGGAGGAGTAGAAGCTCCAGAGGAGGAGAGAGAGGGAAAAACCAATCTAGCACCAGTCTCTAGCTGCAGACTTCCTGCCCACAACAGGTCCAAGTTCAAAGTTTTATAAGATGGCACCAAACATTTCAGTTACTTAATTGAGATTGTATTGTATAACCTAAAGTGACTATACAAAATTGTATTATCAAAGAGAGGCTAGAAAAATCCAAGGACAAGAGAAAAAAAGAAAACAAGTCCGCATCTACTGTGTTGACCAGTGTTCCCCCAACCCCAAATTCATGTCTACCCAGAACCTCAGAATGTGACCTTGTTTGGAAATTGGGTCTTGAAAACCCCTATTTAGAATTAGATGTAATTAGTTAATTTAAGATAAGGTGATGCTGGATTAGGGTAGACCCTAATCCAGTGACTGGCGGCCTTATGAGGAGAGAACACAGAGACACGCTGGGAAAACGCCATGTGGTGATGGAGCAGAGACTGGAGTGATGCATCTATAAACCAAGGAACGCCAAAGATAGCCAGCAACCACCAGAAGCTAGAAGAGGCAAAAAAGGATTCTTCTCTAGAGCTTTCAGAGGAAGCATGGCCCTGCTGACACCTTGATTTCAGACCTGCAGCCCTCAGAACGGTAAGAGAATAAATTTCTGTTGTTTTAAGTCACCCAGTTTGTGGTACTTTCTTGTGACAGCCCTAGGAAACTAATGTACCACAGACGGATTCAAAGAGATAAAGGGAGCAAAACTAAAGTTGCTTTATGATTCCATACCCTAGATCTTCTGTGTTCCACGTATTAGCTATAAGTAAGCAATCAAAGGAAAACAAGGTGAAAAGTTAAATAAGGCTTTGATTACCAGGCTAAGGAGTCTAGGTCTTATCCTTTAAGGCAATAAGGAATAAATTCAACTTGACTCATATATGTATTGAGCATTGTGGTAGGTAGTGAGGATATAAGAATAAATAAAATAAGGTCACTTCCATGGAAGTAGCAGACAGATAGATGATTTCAATATGCTGTGATCAAGGCTGGAAACCCTGGTGGTGCAGTGGTTAAGTACTACGGCTGCTAACCAAGAGGTCGGCAGTTCAAATCGGCCAGGCGCTTCTTGGAAACCCTAAGGGAGCAGTTCTACTCTGTCCCATAGGATCGCTACGAGTCGGAAACGACTCGATGGCAGTGGGGTTGGTTTTGGTGATGAAGGCTATGATCCAGATGTGCACCAAGTGCTGAGGGGGTGATGTGCACAAGGCAGAATTTTATGAATTATAGGGTTGGGATAGAGAATAAAGGCAAAAAAAAAAAAAAGAAAAAGAAAAAACACCCTATAAGTAGATATGATACACATATCTATGTATAAAAAATACATAGATAGGAGACCCAAATCTTCAAATATCAACGTGGAAGTCAAAATTCTTGGTCAAACTTCGAGCTGAAAGAATTTTTCGAAAATTGTGCCAGAAACAGAGCAACCTGACAACTATTTTAAGAGATGCTGAATTTGCATTGACAATATCGGCCCTGGATATGGATCAGTGCACCGGAGTTCGTCAGGCTGCTTCTCAGTTCCTCTTTGGCAGCAATGCATGGCTTTCCCCGTGACAGACTCAATGCAATGACACCCAGAAGAAGGAAGCAACTGGCAACTGGTCGACCCCAGGTGAGAAAAGAACTTGGCCTGCACTTCAGCCTTTAAAATCCAATTGGTCCTGGCAATAAGCACACAAAGTAAAGAAGAAAGCTGAAGGGAGGAACGGGCAGGGGAAGCACAGGGAAGGCAGAAATGTTCTGTGAGGAAGCAGCGGCTGTGTATTGACATATTGCCCAACACTGCAATAATCAGCCCAGCCCATTCTGGGATGCACACTCCAGCTGCTGGAAAGGCTAACGCACCTGCTGCTCTCTGTGCGTGTGGTTCCTTTCAACGCTGATGAATTAGGGCTTCTAGAATTTATCTAGCAAAGGCCCATCATTTAAAACACTTGAATCTCCAACAGAGCTGTCCTTGGTAGCATCAATTACTGTTTCAGGAGGTGATTTTTCCTTGTGTGACAGAGCACATGTCAATTACAGGCTTTTATATCCTTATACAAAGCAGTTGTTTTGGTTAACAAGGCACGTCAGCTTCCCTTCTAGAAGTGGTTTTAAGAAAGATAACCTGCAATAGTAGTTCGGGCTTTTCATTTAAGATTTCTTTTCAGGGCATATAAATCGCACTTTGGTTTTTTTTTCTTCTCCTTCTAATGCCCATTTAATTAAGCTCTGTTGTTAAAAAAAAAAAAAAAAAAAACCGTTGCCGTCGAGTCAATTCCGACTCCTAGTGACCCTATGGGATGGAGTAGAACTGCTCCATAGGGTTTCCAAGAAACTGCTGGTGGATTCAAACTGCTGACCTTTGCTTAGCAGCCGAGCTCTTAACTGCTGCGCCACCAGGGCTCCCTGTTGTTGTTAGGTGCCATCAAGTAGATTTTGACTCATAGCGACCCCATGTGACAGAGTAGAACTGCCCCATAGGGCTTTCTAAGTTGTAATCTTTATGGGAGCAGATCACCAGGTCTTTCTCCCATGGAGATGTTGAACGGGTTCAGATGGCCAACATTTTTTTTAGCAGTCAAGCACTTAACCGTTGCGCTACCAGGGCTCTGTAATTAAACCCTAGTGGAGTCTAAAACTACCAAACATATTCTATGCTTGCATATTGATTTTTGTTATAAAATACAATATCATCCTCTATAGCTGCCACATACTATCACAAACGGGAAGGAGCCCTGGTGGCGCAGTGGTGAAGAGTTTGGCTACTGAACAAAGGGTTGGCAGTTCGAACCTGCCAGCTGCTCCACGGGAGACAGATGTGACAATCTGCTCCCGTAAATGTAACAGCCTATGAAACTCTATAGGGCAGCTCTACTCTGCCTATAGGGTCACTATGAGTCAGTACTGACTGGAAGGCAACAGATTTGGTTTGGTTTTGGGTTATCACAAACAGCATTCTGCCTAAAGGGATGGTGAATGATGGGATTAATTTCAGATTGGTGGTGGAGGGAAAAGCTCTACTAATGTAAATGTGAGTGTCTTAACTAATCAAATATTATAAAGAAGATAATGGGTCACCAGCCAACAAGTTGCTAAATCAGTGACTGGAAATCATTCTCAACTCTTTGAAACTCTTCCTCGTCCCCCACCATCCACTACAATAGTCAATTGGTCATTAGAGCCCTCCTTTTCCACCTCAAATATCCCTCCAGCCCAACCCTCTGCTCCATCAACTCTGACATTTCCTTCTTTCAAGAACCCTTATCTCAAACTTGGAGAGCAACCCCAAGACTCCTAACTTGAACCTGGTGCAGAAAATCTAAAATAAAATAAATCTAAAATAAAAAGAAAGAAAATCTGGGGATGGGCCTGGGAGTCTGTATTTCTAAAATCTACCTAAGTGATCCTGATCAACCAGGTTTGGGAATCAATATAGGAGGTCCTCAATAAATTGTAATTAAGGGACATTGGTAGTTTGGTGGTAGAATTCTTGCCTTCCATGGTGGAGACCTGGGTTAGATTACCAGCCAACGCACCTCATGTGTAACTACCGCCTGTCTATCAGTGGAGGTGTGCGTGTTGCTATGATGCTGAACAGGTTTCAGTGGAGCTTCCAGACTAAGACAAGGAAGAAAGGCCTGGTGATCTACCTCCCTTGTGCATGGTGTAGCAATCAGTCAGGGACTAAGGACGACAAATTGTAATTGAATGAAAGACCAGATGAGGATTGTTTTAAATAATACAAGCTACTTCCTTTGGGTGTATTGTTAAGGAACCTTAGTTGTAGTCCAATGAAGGAGAAGTAAGGGAGGAAAAAAGATGTCCCCAGGCCAAAATGAATCAGTTCTACTATTGGCCTTCAAGATGATGACTTAATCAAGAGAAGATGTCAAACAAGTTTGTAAGAAAATTCGGAATAAGCAAAAAAAGATTACTGGACATCTCCATTGGAAAACTATGCATGTGCAGAGAATAACCTTCTGGGTTCTTCAATTCTAGCCTTTCATTTTCTTTGAGCTATTTTACAACCCTATAATGCAACCCATTGCAAAATAATTCTTATCTATAGACATGCAAAGAAATTCTGGCTGGTGGCAGTTTAATTGACTTTCTCAACACCCTCCCCTTGGAAAAAGTCATTTCTGTGTCCACTCATAAATTCATTTTCAACATTTCTTTACTTCATATAAATCAGTGGTTCTTTATTTCGTCTTTGAACTGGTTTTAACATCTAGCTAGGTCCCTCATTTAATTAAAGAGTTACATAAAATATTCTATATGTTCATTTTTCTGTATGTGAGTCATGTACTGACTTTTGTTAAAAATTACCGTTTCAGAAGTTTATATCCAGGAAATTGTTAATTTTCAAGGGAGCTAATGGGAGATGGCACATGGGGTTCAGGAGGATGCAGGGGATAGGGTCCCTACACAATAGTTTAATGATACCAGCCAGTATCCAGCAATTTCTTGTGCTATTTTCCCTGGCTCACGAAAAACAAACAAAAAACCACAGCTTTTCTACAAGGGAGAAAATGCACCATCCAAATAAAAGTATTCTAGTTTTCTTGAAAATCAGACTTCTCAGTGAAAACAAATAAATTGTTACTCTGATTATAAACCAGCCTCTCATGGGTCTGGTTTTTGGGTGGGACTCTGGGTATCAAAAAATTCTGATTTCTGAAACTCCAAATCAGTAGCCAGTCCGCCACCCTCAGTGACAATTCTCATTTCTCTCTACCTTTAACATGGAAGAAAATATTCTAATGCTCTTGAAACATTCTGAGTTGATTTTCTGAAAGGCTATGGATGAAAAAGCAAAAGAACAAAGATGTTATTCAAAACCTGGACAGAAGAATGTTTCAAAGAATTTTCTGTGCTAAAGGCAGCATAGTGATAAAAAGAATTGCCCACAAGCAATGAAGAACCAGATTGCCCTAGCACTAATTGAAACGGCACATAAATCTATCATGAGATTATAAAACCAATGATTCCCACTAAGGGTTAATTAACCTAAGTGTACTCTAACAGTGAAGTGTGCTCCGCGTATTAATATATTCGGTATCTTCTAGGTCTGGATTTACATTATATTTGATTAGCCAATGTTCTCTAAAGCAGTAGTCCTCCCTTCTTCAAGCCTCACCTACATCTTCAATTGAATTGATTATAATACTACCTTTTGAAAAGCAAGAAATGGACAGAGCACAAAGTCAAGGCAGCCTCCAGTCCCAGTGTGGAAAACGGAATGCTCATAAGGAGATTGAGTCGGACGGGGCGCCCACCTCTATCAACAAGGAGAGCTGGGTGGGGTTGGGGAAGGCTCTGGTTTGGTGGACACTCCAGTGATTGATTGTATGGTAAGCAGTAAGAATCCTAGGGAGTGCCTGGGTGGTATAAATAGTTAATGCATTCGTCTGCTAACCAAAAGGTTAGAGGTTCAAGTCTACCCAGTGGTGCTTCAGAATAAAGGCCTGGTGATCTACTTTCAAAAAGTCAGCCATTGAAAACCCCAAGAAGCACAGTTCTACTCTGACACACATGGGGTCACGGTGAATCAGAATCGATTTGATGGCAAGAGGAACTGGAAAGAATCCTAGAGGTCATCTTCCAAAGGGTATAAGGCCGTTCATTAACATACCACTCGCCTGCGTTGGAATTGATTCCACAACTTGGCAAAGCAGAACCTAAAGCATGAAGTCACTGAGGCCTCAAATGGGAGAAGTGGAAAGACCAGCCCTGCATTTGCCCCTTTCATGGCCTCTTTCTGGTCTTTCAGAAATCTGGCCTCAAAATGGGACTCCTTTTTGTCTGTGCATTTTAGAAAATTCCTGTAGTATAGTGAAAAGACTAGCTTTAATCTTTTGGGAATTCAATTTCATCATCTGTAAAATGGAATAATACTCATTTTATAGGTTGTTAGATTTAAATGAAATAAAATTTATAAACCACCTAGGGCAGTGCCTGGCTGATTCTTAATAAATGGTTCCCAGTTCTTGCTATTGTCATTTTGGGGGTTTCAGACTCCTCGTTGGTGGTGAGACTTTCCTACTCTGCTAAAAAAAGTCTCCAAGGATATGGGTAAAGTCAGGAACAAATCCCCCAGCGAAGAATTTGCAGTTCCTATAGTCAAACTGGAAACCCTGGTGGCATAATGGTTAAGGGCTATGTCTGCTAACCATAAGGTTGGCGGCTCAAATCTACCAGGCGCTCCTTGGAAACCCTAGGGGACAATTTTACTCTACCCTATAGGGTTGCTATGAGTCAGAACCAACTCGAAGGCAATGGGTTTGGTTTGTTTTTTTTACAGTTAAGTTTGAACCCACTCAGTCTCTCCACAGGAGAAAAGACCTGGTGATGTGCTCCTGTAAAGATTACAGCCTTGGAAACCCTATGGGGCAGTTCTACTTTGTCCTATAGGGTCGCTATGAGTCGGAATTGACTCAAGCGCACCTAACAACAATGACAAAGTCAAATTATTATCCTGTAACAACAGATAAAATGATAGGGAGCAACAATGCAAAACCGTAGGCTGCTATGGCAGGGACAGGATGGTATTAAGAAGGGTTCATGTTATTTTATAGAAACTCTTGTTTGTAGCATAGTGGTTAAGTGCTACAGCTGCTAAGCAAAAGGCTGGCAGTTTGAACCCACCAGGCGCTCCTAAGAAACTCTATGGGCCAGTTCTACTCTGCCCTATAGGGTCACTATGAGTCGGAATCAACTCAGCGGCAACGGGTGTTGTTTCATAGACGTTGTAGTCAGGTGATGGTCACAGTGGACTATATCATTGAAAAATGTGGTGTTTAAAAAAAGAAAATTAACAATTCTCCTCACTCACCTCCACTTAAAAATCCCCCTGCTCTTAGTTGTTTTGTTCTAATTACTAAGCTTTCACACATGAAAAAAGCACTTCAGCCGTGATGATTATTTTTAGGAGGTGCTAGTGGGACGATGTGTGAACACCCTCTTAGCCACATTGTTCTCACGTTACTGTGTAATTCATGACTTCCTGGCATTTCTTTGTTTGCCAATGTTACATATTGTATATATGGAATGAATGGGCAGGGGAAAAACAATACATAGTATTTTTCCAGTTGAAATTCTTGCAGCCAACTTTAAATACTTCTAAATACTTAAAAAAAAAATGATGCTATGTATTTGCATGTGTTTAATACTAAATTAAAACGCATTTGGTAACTTCAATTTGGTTAACCTTCTTAGTTACCATCGAGTTGATTCCAACTCTCGGTGACCCATTAAAAACACACACACACACACACAAAAAGTTGCCGTCGAGTGGATTCCGACTCATAGCAACCCTAAAGGACAGAGTAGAACTGCCCCACAGGGTTTCCAGTGAGCAGCTGGTGGATTCAAACTGCTGACCTTTGGGCTAGCGGCCAAGTTCTTAACTACTGTGCCACCAGGGCTCCATACGGTGACCCATAAGGGGCACAAAATATTTAATTTGGTGAATGGGCCTGGAGTTAACTTACACTTTCAGGACCAAGCACTTCTGTAACAGTCATTTAAAGCCCTGGACATTTCTCATAAAACCTTTTCTATCTTGCCATTTTTCTCTCCAGGTATTGACATTTTATAATGTCTCGATGATATATGGAAATCTGGGTAAAGATTTTAAACAGCCCCTGATTAGGAACCTAAGAGTCCCAAATCCCATTGTCAAAAAAACTCCACTCCCGACATCTTTAATCTGACTTGTCATCAAATTAAGCTTTTAACTCCAAGTCAATACCTATGGGGGAAAACAGGGTCAAAACAAACAAACAAAAAAAGAGTTTCCTTTCTCTTCATTCCCTCCTCCCTGTTGTTTTTATTATTTATTTTAATTCATTGCGATGAAGTTAAAATGGCAATAAAGAGCTTCTTGAAGGAAAAAGAATATTACCAAGTGTTAACAGAACAGACGCAGATAGAAAAGGGCAAAGTGTTATCCATTTTTAGCTTAAAAATAACGGCGCCCTGGTGGTGCAGCGGCTAAGGGCTCAGCACTAACCAAAAAAGGTTGGCAGTTCGAATCCACCAGCCGCTCCTTGAAGACCCTATGCAGCAGTTAGAATCGACTCAATGGCAACAGGTTTGGTTTTTGAGTTTCTATACAAGCTTCAAGGAGCCCTGGTGGCGCAATGGTTAACCACTCAACTGCTAATCAAAAGGTTGGTGGTTCGAAACCTCCCAGTGGCTTCATGGGAGAAAGATCTGGCCACATGCTTCCATAAAGGTTTTGGCCTAGGAAACCCTATGGGGCAGTTCTACTCTGTCACATGGGGTCACTATGAATCAGAATCTACTATAGAGCACCTAAACCAGGCCAAACTCGTTGCCGTCGAGTCGATTCCAACTCACAGCAACCCTACAGGACAGAGTAGAACTGCCCCATAGGGTTTTCAAGGAGCGCCTGGTAGATTCGAACTGCCAACTAGACTGTGAGAGAATAAATTTCTCTTTGTTAAAGCCATTCACTTGTGGTATTTCTGTTATAGCAGTACTAGATGACCAAGACAGATGTGAAAATTCCTTTCACTTATTCCTTCCTGCCCAGAATTGAATGCTTGTTCCCAAAGTGCATTTTAAGCCAATTTGAGCCCAGGTTGCACTTTCCATCACCGTGTCAATGTCAATTGTGGTTCTGGGTCAACTGGAGCCTTGTTGAGCCATTCTTGACCTCAAGAAGACTTTTAATGACATTGGTCTCACTTGAGAGTCCTGGGAACCAGAGACATTCCAGCCAGGAGAAAAAAGAACTCCGTTCCCCACTCCACATGTCTTCCTCCTCCAGTACACATACATACCTTTGCAGGGCTCAAGCTAAACAAAATTTTGAAACACTCAAATTCATCTTTGAAAAATTTCCACCTCCTTAGCTGTTCTAAGTGGCCGCCCTCCCTTCTTCTACTTCTAAATAAATAGACTCTCTGAAAGTTTCAAGTTTTTTTTTCCTGTCTTAGTTTTTTTAGTTATCTAGTGCTGCTATAACAGAAATACCACAAGTGGATGGCTTTAACAAAGAGAAGTTTATTTCCTCACAGTAAAGTAGGCTACAAGTCCAAATTCAGAGTGTCAGCTCCAGGGGAAGGCTTCTCTCTCTGTCGGCTCTGGAGGAAGGTCCTTGTCATCAATCTTACCCTGGTCTAGGTGCTTTTCAGGCATAGGAACCCCGGGTCCAAAGGACGCACTCTGCTCCTGGTGCTGCTTTCTTGGTGGTATGAGGCCCCCAACTCTCTGCTTGCTTTCCTTTCCTTTTATCTCTTTAGAGATAAAAGGTGGTGCAGGCCACACCCCAGGGAAACTCCCTTTACCTTGTATCAGGGAGGTGACCTGAGTAAGGGTGGTGTTACAATCCCACCCTAGTCCTTTTTTTTTCCCACCCTAATCCTTTTTAACATAAAATTACAATCACAAAATGAAGGACAACCACAGAATACTGGGAATCATGGCCCAGCCAAACTGATACTATTTTGGGGGGACACAATTCAATCCATTACATTTCCCCATAAGGGCTCCCATACCAGGAATCCTTGAAGCACCAATGGGAGACGAAGGGTGAGTAGGAAAAGCATGTTCTTGTGAGACCACACGGGTCAGTCAGTTCTTGAGGTGACAGCCATCTTGTACACACACACCCACGCACACACGCCATCATGCACAGTTCAAAACCAGACTGAGCTAATATTACTCAGTGACATCACATTTATCACACTGATGAGACCCCAAAAACGGAATCCATGCAATGGCCTTTTCTCAAAGTCTATTTTTACCTTAAGTCAGAACACACTAGTAGAGTGCCCTTCATAGTACTAATTCATGAGCCAGAGAGGACATTCTAGGAGCCCTAAGTAACATTTCATTACGTCCTATCTTACCAAAGCTCTCATTTGATTGACCTACAAATTTCCAAACCTATCATTTGGTTATTGAGGAGGCAGGAAAAATGTCATATGGATCCATCTGCTCAGGGTTGCTAGAGCACTGATTATTTTTTAAATGGCACCTCAAGATGCTACATTAAAACCTTAGTTAACCAGAATGCCAGGACACTATCTATTTTAAAATGAAATTCACCAAAAAGCCTTGGTTCTCAACACTTGCTGTGGAAGATCTTTCTAAGATGTATTATTCTAATGGTTTCCAAAATTGTTTTTAGCCACAGAGCTCTTTCCTTAAACAAATCCTGGATGGAAGCTAATACATGACATCAGTAAAGCAGAGCTGCTGAGGTTGGAGCAGACATCAGGGCTCAGGCCCTGCCCACTTGGCTGCGCTTTGCCCTCCTCGAGTGAGGGCTTAGAGGTCTTCACCCTAGGGATACTAAAGAGGTGCTTTAGAATCCTTGCTTTTGTCATCAGCGGCCATCTAGCCAACCCTGACTCATGGTTCCGCCAGGCACAGCAGAATGAAATGCTGTCCAGTCCTACACCATCCGCATGATCAGTTGCAGATCTGACTGTCGTGATTCATAGCGTTTTTACTGGCTGATTTTCAGAAGTAGATCGCCAAACCTGTTATTGTTAGGTGCTGCTGATTTCGACTCATAGCGACCCCATGTGACAGAGTAGAACTTCCCTATAGGGTTTTCTAGGCTGTAAACTTTACGGGAGCAGATAGACAGGTCTTTCTCCCTCGGAGCCACTGGGTGAGTTTGAACTGCCAACCTTTTGGTTAGCAGCTGAGTGCTTAACCACTGAGCCAACAGGGCTCCTTCACCAAGACTTAGAGCACAGGAAACCACAGTTTGAAAACCACAGTGTTAGCTGATTTCCCCTCGCGAATGCAGTTTGATGAGAATTGCTGCTTTGAAAAATTATTAATACAAATAATAGCAAACACTATTGCAGGTTAACTATAAACCAATTTTGTGTTAAGAGCCAGTTTATCCTGGCTCCCATCCCATGAGCACTGGCCTACAGCTATTATACTGCCCTTTCAAACAGGAGTTATCCTGCCTTGTTGGGTTTGTTGTGTTGGAAAAAAAAAAAAAAAAAAAACCCAACGCCGTGGAGTTGATTCCGACTCATAGCAACCCTATAGGACAGAGTAGAACTGCCCCATAGAGTTTCTAAGGAGCACCTGGTGGATTCGAACTGCTGACCCTGTGCCACCAGGGTTTCCTGTTGTTGAAGGAGGCAAAAATTGTGAAGTAGATGAAGTAGATAACTTCAGCCCTCACCTCTAATCTCCTTTCTCTGCTCTTTCGCCGGAACTTCAAGCTCCAGGTACCACGTGTCTTTATGGCACCCATTTTTTCCGGCACCTATTTACCATGTGTCGATTCCACCTTTGGCTTTGGGGCTACCAAGATAAGACAGTCTCTGACCTTCCAGGCTCTATCCAGAGGAACCTGCTCAAATCTAGTTTAACTCTTTCCAGGAAATGGCTATTCTAGAAGCAATGACATAGTTCACATTTTCTTGGGAAAAAATCCTATTTCAAAAATTCAAATAAAGATCCACATTTCCTTATCCAGAACCCTTGGAACAGATCTGTTTCAGAATTCAGAATCTTTCCAATTTTAGAAAGGTAATGTGGAGCCTATCCCATTACATCTGTCAGGACAGGATAGATTATGCTCCAGTAATAAACACCCCCAATATCCGAGGAAGTGGGGGCTCTGTTCTGCTTCTCTTCTGCGTCCCAGGCTGCCAGAACAATCACCATCAGGAGTGTTGCTGATCATAGTTCTAGAGGGAAAAAGCTAGGGCTGATTGCCAACGGCCTCCTGAAACTTGTGCTCGGAAGCGACTGATAGTAAGTCTGGTTACATTTCATTGGCCAAATCAAGCTACATGGTCATGTTGTTGTTGATGTGTGTGTGCCATGGGGTCCATTCCTACTCACAGTGGCCCTATAGGAGGGAGCAGAACTGCCTCATAAGGGTTCCAAGGCTTTAATCTTTACAGAAGCAGACTGCCAAGTCTTTCTCCCATGGAGCAGCTGGCAGGCTCGAACCTCCGACCTTTCAGTAAACAGCCAAGTGTTTAACCATTGTGCCACCAGGGCTCCTTCACATGTTCATACCCAGTTTCAAAGGGGAAGGGAAGTGCAGTCCTACAATGTGTCTACCAAGTGGAGAGCTAGAAATATTTTGTCCACAGCCCTTTTGACTGCCACAGTCACAAGCTACATTACAGTCCTAGCCGAGTCTGCCACAGCATGGAGTAATCACACACAAAAATTGTGCTGCAGCTAAATGTGGCTGTTTATATGCTACAGAGTTAAAAGAAACTATGCATAACTTCATATTGGTTCAGTTCAGGTCTTGTAGACAAATGAGTTTTGGTGCCAAATTAAAAAAAAAAAAACTCTGTTTTTAAGCACTGGGGATTTCAGAACTGAAATAAAGGATCGTAGCTGTGTACTGGCCTCAGAGATTTCTATTTTTGTTCAGTTTTATATTTATTATCAGATTCTTTTTCATAAAGCATCATCCATTTGCAAAATTAAATGTAGAGGCAGTGTAGCCATGACCTTGAACATACAAGCCCTGGAGGTGGACTCGCAGCTCTGCCATTTACTTCCTGGTGTGGCCTTGGATAAGTAACTTAACCTCCCTATGACTCAGTTTCCTTTTTGGTAAAAATATGAAACTAATACTTCCCTAGTCAGGTTGTTAAGAGGATTGAGGTAGGATACGGAAAGTGCTTAAAACAATGCCTAAAATTTAGCTATCGCTAATCGTTAATTAAATAGGATAGAATTTTCATATGCCTACATTTTTAAAATTCTATTTTTTTTTAAACCATTATCCTCTATAGTTTCCTCACCCAAGTAAACACTCTTGCTCTGTGTCATGCCCAGTTCTCAATTTACTATTGCTGAGGACAATGAGCTGATAATACCCTCTTCCTCCGGGTATCTGCATTTTTAAATAAGATGCATGGGTTAGGGAACTTGAGTGGGCATCAGATTCCCCTGGAGGGCTTGTTAAAACAGATTGTGGGGCCACCCCAACGTCTGATTTAGGTCTTAGCAGAGCCTGAGATTCTGCATTTCTAACAAGCTCCCAGGTGATGCTGATGCTGCTGATCTTTGAGAACCACTGCTCTTAAAGCTAGAAGCCCTGGTGGCCTAGTGGTTAGGTGCTACGGCTGCTAACCAAAGGGTTCGGCAGTTCAAATCCGCCAGGCTGCTCCTTGGAAGCTCTACGGAGCAGTTCTATTCTGTCCTATAGGGTCGCTATGAGTTGGGATCCACTTGACAGCGCTGGATTTTGGGGGGGGGGGCTCTAAAGGAATGTTTGGGATTACAGATAAAGTGCCAGTGTGGGGATACAGACGCCAGCAGAAAGGACTTCCACGGCAAGGACTCGCTTGAAACCGTGAGATCTCAACCTGGCTGTGCCAGGGCTCTCACCCGCGAGCTTTAACATTCCACTGCTTGGGCCCCGCCTCCAGAGCGTCCGA
Organism: Elephas maximus indicus; assembly: GCF_024166365.1. Taxonomy (NCBI): domain Eukaryota; kingdom Metazoa; phylum Chordata; class Mammalia; order Proboscidea; family Elephantidae; genus Elephas; species Elephas maximus. The sequence goes on from NC_064846.1 coordinate 168,032,790, forward strand.
CGTCACTCGTTTGGGGTGTAACCTGGGCGTCAGGAATTTTCAATACTCCCACGTGATTCCACCGTGCAATCAAGTTAGAAAACCTCTGCTCTCAGGGCATTTACTGAAGTATCCAATCAGCTCGCGTTCTCTAGTTGCAGACAGCAGTGGGTTTCTTTTTCAGCGCTCTTTTCGTTGTTCTGCTGTTGGGACAGAAAGTGGCTTTCCTGTCCTATTTGCCACTCTGACTCAGGCTTCATGGCGCATGAACTAGCAACTGCTCTTGGGGACCTCACTTATATCCCTGGTAGGCGGTCAGGCGAGCAGATTCTTGGAGCATGTTCGGCTGGTTCTGCCCCCTCCTAGGGAGAGCTGTTTTTCTCGCCTGCCTTTTTGCGAGTTAGCCTCATACAGTGACTGTGCTGACTAAAATCTGTGTTCTATTCATTTTACATGAAGCTTCAGATGCTAAAAGCCCACTTATTGCTGGAAATAGGATTTCTAGTTAAAAGGCTGAAATAAGAGTGAAATGTGTGACACCAGCAAGGAAAACTAAGATGCAAAAGGCTAAAACAAAATCATTTCAATGGCCTTCAGCGTATAGGTCAAATTACAGAAATAAGCAATGGAAATCACTACCTTCCACACCTCACACGACCCTTTATTAATGCTCAGTTGCTGTGTCCAGACAAAGATGATGGGAGAAACACTGTCTTTATCTACTTTCACTCTTGAAACACCACTAAAATGACTGCAAAAGCGTTAAAAAATGTAAAACCCTAAAATAACAAGAATTGAAGGGGGGCAAATGCCAGCAACATTTTGGAAGCTGGAAAGCTGATGGATAACAAGTTGGTAAGTCAGCAGACCAAACGAAGCCGAATCCTAAATCAGCAGTAGGGAAAGCCACAACGCAGCCCAGTTTATACCACAGACCAGGGGTCAGTGGTTTTACTGGGACACAGCCCTGCCCATTCATTTACATATTGTCTGTGGATGCTTTCCAGACAAGTGGCAGAGTTGAGAAGTTGTGATTTGATAATTGACCAGTTTTATGGCTGCCAAAGCCTAAAATATTCACTGTCTGGCAATTTAAAGACAAACGTTGCCGACCCCTGCCATAAATTACCGAAAAGGCTCAGGAGCTGGCAGCAGCAAGTACCTCTGGGTGTGGGGATGAAGCAGAGTCATAAAAAAGGTGGATTGGCTAGAAATATGCTTGAGAAGCAACCACATTTCCAGTTTCCCAGATCCTGTACAAAAGATACATCCAGAGATTAAAAAAAAAATTCAGAAAAATTAAAAAATAAATAGCTCAACGGATGAGTTGAAAGATAAGTGAATATCTCAAAAGTAGAAAGAAAAAAAGACAAAGGATCAGTTCTGTAGTCCGATATCTGAATAATGAGATTTCCAGAAAGAGTAAAAAGCAAATGGCAGACAGTAAATCATGGATGACATCATTTTAAAAATATAGGGCATTGAAGAGTGTCTTAGTCATCTAGTGCTGCTATAACAGAAATACCACAAGTGGGTGGCATTAACAAAGAGAAATTTATTTCCTCACGGTAAAGTAGGCTAGAAGTCCAAATTCAGGGCATCAGCTCCAAGGGAAGGCTTTGTTCTCTCTGTCGGCTCTGGAGGAAGGTCCTTCTCATCAATCTTCCCCTGGACTAGGAGTTTCTCTGCACAGGAATCCCAGGTCCAAAGGATGTGCTCTGCTCCTGGCACTGCTTTCTTGGTGGTATGAGGCCCTCCACTCTCTGCTTGCTTCCCTTTCCTTTTATCTCTTGTCAGATAAAAGATAGTGCAGGCCACACCCCAGGGAAATTCCCTTTACTTTGGATCAGGGATGTGACCTGAGCAAGGCTGTTACGTCCAACTCTAATCCTCTAATCACAGGCAGAGATTATGATTTATAACATATAGGAAAATCACAAAATGGACGACAACCACACAATACTGGGAATCATGGCCTCACCAAGTTGACACATTTTGGGAGGACATAATTCAATTCATGACAAAGAGCATGGATTTCAGACTAGATGAGCCCAGTGAGTGGCTGGCAAAATGCATGACCAGAGACCCAAACCAAGGCCCATCACCATGAAACAGAGAACAAACAGAAGATCCTTCCAGGACACAATGCAAAGGATCAAGAATCAGAGTAGCTTTGGTCTTCTCAGGAGCAACACTGGGACTTAGAAGACATGGAAGCAATGTCTTCAAAATTCTGAAAGAAAATGGTACCATCAAAGGTATTCTATAAATGTTTATTAAACTGCATTGAATTTCCAACTTTATCCCTGTTTGTATTCATTCTCTTTGTTCCCCAGCCCCATAGAGGGATGTTATATGGACAAAATACCCCATTAGTATGAACACTCATGCTCATTTCATTTTGCCTAGCACTGATGTAGATTTGCTAGATGACTGTTGTATGAATAGATTTATCTCCGTCTTGTCTAGGCCACCATGATTTTTCCCCTGGACCTCTTCCCTCTAAATTGGTCTCCCTGCTTCTACTCTTGCCACCTTAATCGTATCTCCTCACAGTAGCAAGTGAACTTATTAAAAAATAAATTGAATCAAGCCAGTCTCCTACGTGACATTTGCTAATGGCTTGCCATTACTTTTATAATAAATTCTGTACTGTGGACTACAAAGTCCTGCATGATCTGGCCCTCGGCTACTTCTCCAGCCCCATCTCACTCACTAGGTTTCTGTTTTTTTCTTGGTAGAATGTGCTGTACTCCTTCTTACCACAGGGCCAATGCACTGGGCTTCCTTCTTCCTAGAACTTTCAGATACCACTTTCCACATGCCTGGCTCCTTTGCATCCTTCAGATCCTAGCTTCAATATCGCCTCCTCAGACAGGCCAGTCCTAAGCCATGCCACTCAATGAAGCATGTTTAAGAAACCAAAGACAGACAGGAGAGATGAAGGAAGTTGAGGAATGATCAAAGCTCAGCCCAGGTAATTTCAAGCACCAGGCTACACCACTGTAACCATTTGAAGAGATTCCCCTGAAGAATTCTGGCTAAATGTCTGGTTCTGAAACACAGGAATTCACCTGGAATGCTAGACTTTCATCTGTATTATCCAAGTATTTCAGCACTGGTTTCTGCTCAATTATCAGAATTCTCCTGCTTGGCCTTCACTTCTGCTGCCAGCTGGCAGAATAAGGGGTTCCGGTTTGCAAAATCTGACCCTTTGCCTTCTCTCCACTTATCAAATGATGGTAATTACTGGCTTGGGTTTTCCCCCTAAAAAAAAAAAAAAAGAATTGATCCTAGATGCTTTCCTGTTACATATTCTAAAAATATAAATAGTAACCAGTTGCCATCAAGGGGATTCCGACTCATGATGACCCCATGTGTGTCAGACTACAACTGTGCGCCATAGGATTTTTAATGGCTGATCTTTTGGAAGGAGAGTGCCAAGACTTTCTTCCAAGGAGCCTCTGGGGAGACTCGAACCTCCAACCTTTTGGTTAGCAGCTGAGCATGTTAAACATTTGCAACACCCAGAGACAATGTTATGGAAGACAACCTAGTCCTTGATACCTCTTTTTGTCAGATACAAAATCTGGTCCTGCATGGATAACGAGTGTCACTATGTTTGGGCAAACTTCCACTTTTTCATTCCCAGCTGACTTCAAGAGGTAGAAGGATCCAACTTTTCCTTTAACTCTACTATAACCAGAATTCTACTCGTGCTTCTTCTGTGCCTTAATTTCTTTTTATTTAAATGATAAATATAAATACATCTTACAATTAGGAAAATAACATAATTGCCAGGGAAATTTCCATAGGGTAAGAGCTTAAAGAAAAGTCACCATCAAAATGTAAAAATCTAGCATAAATTTCTGCTCAAGTACAACTCTTCTAAAGACAGGTAGTAATAATAATAATAATATTGAGCCTTTGTCCATCTTCAAAGCTTTAACATTTTTATACACCTGGTTACCTTGTTTTCTTCATGCCTCCACTGCAAGCCCCTGGTCATCACAATTGACAAGCCTCCTGATAGCCTCACACCCACTGGCTCAGAAGCCAGTGTTGCCTTAGGATAGAAGAAGAAGACTGGATGTTTTCAGCAGAGCAAAAAAACCGTCCCAACTTTCAGAGCAATAAAAGTATCCCTCCACTATTTCAGTAGTGCTAAAAATAGCTTTCATGACTTCAGTCTCTCTCGCCTAAGTCTTTTAAACTAGGGGATAAATCTAGACGCTTGGTCCAAGATGACTGGATTCCTTCAAACTTCAAACACTGGATTTATGCCAACAAAGGAACCACTCTTGTTAAGCTTTTAAATACGTGAGGCTGAAGTGTTTCTTTCTTTCTTTCTTTTTTAAGTAGAAAAGGGATTTATTGGGATGATATAAACTACAGGGAGGCTGGAGATCAGGCTCAAAATGAAGTGTTTCTTAAACAAATTAGACACTGTCCATACTTCTTATTTTGAAGTGAGTGAGCCATCATACATGGGAGCTGTTTTTCTTCCCCAAGAGGCAGTGAGTGTGAGGGTTACCCACAGATTTGAAGTGGCATATGGCTCACTCTGGGGGAGGAAGGGCAGAATGCTTCTATATTTCACCAGGTGACTGGGCCACAGGGAATGCCGTTACCAGAAAATACCAGAATGGCCTACAGGTAAACATATGGTATTTCTCATAATAATCACCTCCCAACAGTACTGTTAAAAACAACAACAAAAAAAAAGCACACAAACCACTCATAGTTTATTGTGCTGCTAGAAATCTGCTGTGACAAAAGCCAAAGTTTATTGACAAACTTGTATATATGATTGAACTTGACCTTCAACATTCACAAGACCAATTGCATGTAATCTGTCTTGCCTGATGTTTTTGTTGTTCACATAACACGGTACCTGTTCTTTTTTCTAGACAAAACAAATTAAATTCAACAACGACAACAAAAATGATCTGGGTTAGTAAATTGCTATTAACTTCAAGGATATCATTCATTCATTCATTCAATCTATAACTATTTACTGACCCTATGCTATGTATCAAGTCCTGTTCTGGGACCTGCAGATTCAGCTGTGGGAGAGATGGACACATTGTTCATAACTTCTAAGAGTTTATATTCCAGCAGGAACACAGACATATACATAATTGCAAATAAGAAATTGTTTTAAGAAAGGATAAGGGTCTCCTTCATCAAGTTATCTTCTCAAAATACTAAATACTACCCAATTATGTTTGGCAAGAACACATTACGTCTCCAGGTAGGAACAGAAAATGTTCCTGTCTTGCTCTCTTAACATTCATAATGAATGCTGGTCTCTCATGAGTTAAGTAAACCATGCTTACCATGGAGATTTTCACGTGAGTGGTTGTAGCCTAGCAGCCATTGTCCCAAGCAACTTGACGGATGCTCTCTATTTCTCAATAACCTTCTTATTGGCGGTGTACTTGGGGAATTTGAGAGTCAAGATGCTCCTTCTATCCCTAACATCCCTGCTTCTATGTAGGCCAACTGCCACTGGCAGAACCATGCTTATGCGGAACTCAAGCATACTTTACCCTCTGAAGAGTTAGGTAGACCCAAGTAAGGCAAGCAAACTGACAAAATCCAAACAGCCCAAAGTCCTAGTACCCAATGCCATGACCCAGGAAACATGCAGTGGCTCTCTATCTACCCAGCACAGTAAACTAAATCCAAACCTCTTGCTTGAAATTCTTTGAAATTGAGATTACCAGGTAGTTGCCTACTTGCTTGGCATTATCAAACCACCTTGATAAGCTCATCAACCCTTTAAATATGACTGGCAGTGGGCCAGGAGAGCTGGGTATACTCCATGAATGACCCAGGACTATTTAACTGAAATAAAAATTCTATACCTTAAGCTCTCTTTTGAAGAGTTTAATTTAAAAAGAAAATTAGCACAGAGGCAAACATAAACAAAGGGGCAACATTACTGCACACTTAGCACCAGATTTATCAACTGAATCATAATTAGAAGCCCTGCTTCCGAAATAATGCAATTTGATGCTACAATGATTGCTACAATATTGATGTTATGATACCGATCATCCCTAAAGAAACACAAAGCTAACCTCCTCGATAACATTACCAAATATTTTAGAAACTCAGTTTTGAGCCTACAAATGCATACAATTATTCTTCCCAGTTGAGAAGGGGGTTCAACTGGTTCCTGAAATAGAATTGACGATGGAGACACTGAGAAGCAATGGAGATGTTTTTGATCCCTTGGAATTTCTGGGCACAGATTTGGGCTTGAGAAGAGCTGAAAATAATTTTGCAGCAATAAAAGAAAATGTTTTGATTTTCTGCTTGACTTTTTCATGGTTTACTGATAGTCCATGCATCTGGAAAATTTCCAATGATCCAAATGAAGGTTATTTCCAACCAATGACTTGAAGGTGCTGAGATAGTTCAGAGCTTAAATATAAAAAAGGAAGGCAGCCAGCGAGGGCCCCATGGAAGATAGCAAGATTGTCTTCATTAAAAGCGTTGCAAGGGTGTGGTTAGTAAAAAAAAAAAAAGGAAGCCATAAATACTGATGATGAACAATCTTCAAAGAGGAAGAAACCATTCTTTTTCATGATCCATGTAAATCTGGAATTGGAAGCCTTTTCCACAATCGGTGCTGATGTCTCCACATGTAGAATCTAGGGTTGGGACTTAAATTGGCTGTGTTCATTTTTCTGTTTTGTGAATATGCGTACCTGAGTGTGGAGTGTCTCACCCTCTGCTCCTGTGCTGACATTTTTGAGATTGGTCTTATGAGTAATTCACACATATTAATTAACTTCTATGTGCCACGCATTGTAGGGCTGGCAGTGAGAAAACAGCTCTGTTCTCAGCACAATAGACAAATTATAAACACGAAACCAAGGGCTCCATGCACATACCATGGGTAAACAGGGAATAATGGAGGTACCATTTTAGCAAAGGTGGCCAGAAAGCACTACTCTGGTGGATTAGGTGGTATTTGACCATCCCTCAAGTCCTGCTGAACATGTGCATTCCAGGCAGAGGAGGATGAAGGGTATGCAGAAAGACACTCAGGAGCACACTTGTCAAGTTCAAGGCATTTTGAATGTTTGTTAACTTATTATTCTGTTTTTGGTAGTACCTTCTTTAGTTCACGCAGGAGAACGTTATTTGCTTTGGGCACTCAACAGCTGGTACACAGGTTGACACACTAAACTCAAAGAAGTAGATGTTGAAGAATTTCATTGAGCATTGTACAGCTGGTGATTCTTGCTTTAAAATGACATGGTCATTTGCCCATTTGGTCAATCTCTTAATTTAAATAACATTTTCCAAACAAATTTGTTGGTATTTTCCCAGCATTTTGACATGCTTTCTTTATTCTGACTGATTCATTAATGTAAAAAAAAAAATGGTAGTATTTAGTTTACAATATTAAAGCATTCACGGTATCATTAGTCAGAAAACTCATGACTTTCAGGATTCCTATCATAGGTAAGAGAGGAAGGTGAAGATTAGGAACAGTTATGCAAAGGAAATAATATTATTCATGAATGTGGACTGATTCAGTAAAGATAAAAGGCACGTATTGATTTAAAAGCTTTTTAATTTTATGAAGTCTTTAAGTGAATAACTTTTCTTAATTCATGCCTGTAGCAGTTTTATCTGCTGGATTAGAATAGGGGAAAAAAGAAACTAAGTATCATTAATATTTCTCTTTAACAAGTATCCCACCTAAATGGCAAGAGAGTGGACAAAAGTATAACCTTCCCAGAGGCAGAGCCAACATGGTGCAGTAGACAGAAGTACCATGCCTGCTGCCCCTCCACAGCAAAGACCAGAAAAACTAAGTAAATCAGAGACAAATGTCAGTCCTGGAACCCTAAGTGTCAAATGAAGAGATAAAGAATTTGACCAAGCACTGAATGGAATAAGAAACTGACAAAGAACAAAGAGTGAGGAGAGATACGAGCCAAGGTTCCCTATCAGCTAATGCAGGACAGATTCACCACCTTGGACTTCTGTTGGAGATCAGCAGACAGGGAGTACAAGAAAGCAGCTTCACAGAGCTCCCAGCAGGAAATAGAACACCTGGTAACCTGAGATACATACTTTCCCACCCCCCAACCCTTCTTCCCCCTGCTTGGCCTCCACCACTTCACAGTGGGCCGAGGGTGCTCAGCTGGCCAGGAGGCTCCAGCTCTGTGCTGCTTGGATTCACCCCACTCAAACAGGCCAGCTCCTTCAGTGCCATTTCTTTGTTGCTTCTTCTGTGTTGCTTTTTTCAGCTTCTTTTTGTTTCTTCCCTGCCTCTTGCCTCCTCCCCCTCCTTTGTCTCAAACATTTGGCTCCATGTGCCATCTTTGCTTCTTCTTGACAGGCTGTGAAGTGCTGCTCAGCTGGGGAACTGCTTCCCTGGTCTCACTGCCATGCTGGTGGGATCCCTGGGGACTTCTGTTTGTTTCCTTTCTCTTTTTTGTTTTTCTTCATTTCTTGGTTTCATGTCTCTCTCTACTTACCTTCTTTTCCTGTCTCCCGAATACGTGGCACTGTGTACCATCACCGCCACTTCTAGCCAGGCTGTACTGTGAGGCTCGAGAGCCATGTCCCAGGTCTGCGAAGCTGTGTCAGTGGGATCCCTGGGAACATTTCTTTTTTTTTAATCTACTTTTTCTTTTCGTTTTTCTTTATTTCTCAGTTTCTCATCTCTCTCTACTTTCCTTCTTTTCCTGTCTCCTGAATACCTGGCACTGTGTGCTATCTCCGCCCCATCTACACAGGCTGTGCCCCAAGGCCTGGAAGCCGCTTCCCTGGTCTCCAGTGGGATCCCTGGGGCATTAAAAAAAATTTAATGTATTTATTTTTTTCTCTTTTTCTCCTTGTTTTTGATCATTTCTCAGTTTCTTATCTCTCTACTCCAATGCCAGGCTCCTGCAGCACTTTTTTTTTTTTGGCTGCTGTGTCTCCTCCTTCCCATCTTCCCCTTACCCATCTTAACTCCACATCACAACCTTCCTCCTCCCTCCTGCCTGTCTGCACCGTGCACTGAACATTGCACCCCCAAGCAGCACAGACATGGCCTCCTGGAACCTGCCCTGTACTGACCCCCAGCCCACCCCATCGGCCCCTGTACATGCCACAAATAACCCATTCCAGCTCCTCCCTTTCAGTTGGACCTGCCCTGTTGCACCACAGCTAAGTGACTGGCTCTGCCCATTTGAAAAGGAGGTGAAAACTATCATGCTCTCAGACAAGAAAACAACAAAGAACACACAGCACGCCTGCTCAGATGTAACCAAAATAAAACAAAAAAGCAGGACAAAACAAACAAATCTACAATCAATAAATGAAGAATATAACTGCTGAATGTCCTGAAGACAGCAGGCAATATCAAAACATACAAAAAAAAAAAAAAAAGGACAGGACGGTTCCAAAAGGCATCCAAAATAAAACACCAGATGACTTCCCAGTAGAAGAAAAGGCACTGGAACTACCTGATAGGGAGTTCAAATTTCTAATATTCAGAGCTATCCAAGTGTTGAAACAAAAAGCAGACAAAAATGAGGAAAAATAGACAAATTTATGGAAAAAAAAGGCAGACAAATTCATGGAAAATACAGACAAAACAATTGGAAGAATTCAGGAAAATAATACAGAGACTAAATGTCAAAATAAATTCACAACTAGAAATCATACAAAAGCAGCAATTAGAAATCCAAAAGATGAATAACAAGATTTCAGAAATGGACAGTGTCATAGAATGTCTGAGGGGCAGGTTTGAAACAATGGAAGACAGGATCAGCAAAATTGAAGAAAAATACTTGGATATCACATTGTTTGAGGAAAAGTCAGAAAAAAGAATGAAGAAACCCTGAGAATAATGTGGGATACAATCAAAAGCAAAAACTTGAGAGTGACTAGAGTTCCAGAACAGGGGTAGAAAACAGAAAATGGATCATTGAAGAACTGCTGACAGAAAATTTTCCTAATATCATGAAAGATGAAAAGCTGACCATCCAAGAATCTCAACAAACCCCATATAGGATAGACCTCAAAAGAAAATCTTCAAGGCATATCATAATCACACTCACTAAAGGCAAAGACAAAGAAAGAATCCAGAGGGCAACTCAAGAAAAAATGAAAAGCCATATACAGAGGGGAAACAATAAGACTAATCTCTGATTACTTGGCAGAAAACATGCAGGCAAGGAGGCAATGGGATGGCATACGTAAAACCTTGGAAGAAAAAAATTACCAACCAAGAATAATGTATCCTGCAAAACTCTCGCTCAAAAATAATGGTGAAATTAGGATATTTCCAGATAAACAGAAATTAATGGAATATGTAAAAACCAAACCAAATTTGCAAGAATTATTAAAGGGAGTCCTTCAGTTTGAGAACAAACAACACCAGATGACAGCCTGAATCTAGGATGCAAGATTGCACCAGCCAGATACCAACCTAGGAAATGAACTCTCAAGGACTATTCAAAACCAAAAGATTTACAACAGGGACCAGAAAGGTTAATCTGTAAATGACAACAACATCAAAACAATATAAGAGGGAATAAATGGAGTAGGTATAGAACTTTCTAATGGAGAGGAAAGTAAGGTGATACCAAGTAATAATAGACTGGTTCAAACCTGGGAAGATAAGGGTAAATTTCAAGGTAACCACAAAGAAAGTTAACAAACCTACTCACCAAAATAAAGAAGAAAAACATAAAGTCTCAATAAAAACAAAACCTACAAAAACAAAAGAAATGAAAAAGAAAAGGAAAAAAAACACAAACAAAAAGAATTCAGCACAGGAGAGTAAAAGGAACAAAGAAAATGTCAGCACCACAAAAAAATTTACAAAATGACAGCAATAAACTCACACCTATTAATAATTATACCAAATGTAAAAGGCCTAAATGTACCCATAAAGAGACAGAGAGTGACAGAATGCATTAAAAAAAACAGGATCCATCAACATGCTGTCTACAAAAGACACACCTTAGAAACAAAGACATAACTTTATTAAAAATCAAAGGATGGAAAAAAAATATATCAAGCAAACAGCTACCAAAAAAGAGCAGGAGTGGCAACACTCATCTCAGATAAAATAAATTTTAAAACAAAATTCACCATAAAAGACAAAGAAGGGCACTATATAATGATTAAAGGGATGATCCATCAGGAAGACATAACCATGATAAATATCGGTGCATTCAATGACAGGGCTCCAAAATACATAAAACAAACTCTAACAGCACTGAAAAGAGAAATTGACAGATCCACGATAATAGTAGGAGACTTTGACACACCACTCTCAGTAAAGAACAGGACATCTAGAAAGAAACTCAACAAAGACACAGAAAATCTGAAGGACACAATCGGCCAGCTTGAACTCACAGACATATATAGAACACTCCACTCAACAGCTGCAAAGTACACATGGAACGTTCTCCAGAACACCATATCTTAGGCCACAAAGCAACCCTCAACAAAATCCAAAATACTGAGAAAATGCAAAGTATGTTCTCTGATCACAATGCCATCAAAGTAGAAATTAACAACAGGAAGAGCAAGGAAAAAAAATCAATTACATGGAAACTGAATAACACCCTGCTTAAAAACCACTGGGTAATAGAAGAAATCAAAGATTGAAAAAAAAAATTCCTAGAATCAAATGGGAAGGAAAACGCATCATACTAAAACCTTTGGGAGACAGCAAAGGCAGTGCTCAGGGGTCAGTTTATAGCAATAGATGCACACATCAAAAAAGAAGAAAGGGACAAAATCAAAATATTAGCTACACAACTAGAACAGATAGAAAAAGAATAGCAAGAGAAGCCCACAGCCACCAGAAGAAAGGAAATAGTAAAGATCAGAGCAGAAAAAAATGAAATAGAGAATAGAAGAACAATAGAAAGAATCAACAAAACCAAAAGTTTGTTCTTTGAAAGGATCAACAAAATTGACAAACCGCTGGCCAAACTGACAAAAGAAAAACAGGAGAGGATGCAAATAAATAACCCCAAAAACAAATGAAATGGGGGACAATACAACAAACTCAACTGAAATAAAAAGGATCATAACAGAATGAAAAAACTATACTCCAACCAAATTGAAAAACTAGAGGAAGTGGACAAGTTCCTAGAAACACTACATACCCAAACGAACACAAAATAATGTTGAAAATCTGAACAGACCCATAACAAAAGAAGATATTGAAAAGGTTTAAAAAAAAAAATTCCCAACAAAAAAAAAAAAAAGCCTTGGCCCGGATGGCTTCACTGGAGAATTCTACCAAACATTTAGAGAAGAGCTTACACCAGTACTATTCAAAGTATTTCAGAACATAGAAAAGGAAGGGATACTTCTGAATTCATTCTAAGAAGTCAGCATAACCCTGAAAAAAGAAAATTACAGACCAGTATCTCTCATGAATATAGATGCAAAAATTCTCAACAAAATTCTAACCAATAGAATTCAGCATCTATCAAAAAAAGTAATACACCACGACCAAGTAGGATTCATACCAGGTATGCAAGGATGGCTCAACACTAGAAAATCAATCAATATAATCCACCACATAAATAAGAGAAAAGAAGCACATGATCATCTCAATCAATGGAGAAAAGGCATTTGACAAAGTCCAACATCCATTCCCAATAAAAACTCTCAGCGAAATAGGTATAGAACGGAAATTCCTCAACATAATAAAGGGCATCTATACAAAAAAAAAATTTTTTTTTATACAAAACCAACAGCCAAAGTCATTCTTAATGGAGAGAGGCTGAAACATTCCCCTTTAGAACAGGAACAAGACAAGGATACCTTTACACCACTTCTATTTAACATTGTGCTGGAAGTCCTAGCTAGAGAAATAAAGCAAGAAAAAGAAATGAAGGGCATCCAAGTTGGTAACGAAAAAGTAAAACTGTCCCTATTTGTGGATGATATGATACTGTACACAGAAAATCCAAAAGACTCCACGAGAAAACCACTGGAACTAATAGAAAAATTCAGCAGCGTAGCAGGATACAAGACAAACATACTAAAATTAGTTGGATTCCTATACACCAATAAAGACAATGATGAAAAGAAATCAGGAGAACAATACCACCATTTATAATAGCCCTTAAAAAAATAAAATACTTAGGAATAAATCTAACCAGGGATGTAAAAGATCAATACAAAGAAAACTACAAAACACTACTGCAAAAAACCAAAAGAGCTCTACATAAATGGAAAAACATACCATGCTCATGGACAGTCAGACTCGACATTGTGAAAATGACAATTCTGCCCAAAACAATCTACAAATACACTGCAATCTCCATCCAAATACCAACGACCCTTCTTTAAAGAGGTGGAAAAACTAATTATTAACTTTATATGGAAAGGAAGGAGGTCCGAGATAAGTAAAGCACCATTAAAGAAGAAGAATGACATAAGAGGACTCGCATCACCTGACCTCAGAGCCTATTATACAGCTGCGGTAGTCAAAATAGCCTGGTACTGGTACAACAACAGATACATTGACCAATGAAACAGAATTGAGAACCCAAATGTAAATCCATCCATCTATGGTCACCTGATTTTTGACAAGGGCCCAAAGTCCATCAAACGGGGAAAATACAGTCTTTTTAAAAAATAATGCTGGCAAAATTGGATGTCTACCTGCAAAAAAATGAAACAGGACCCATACCTCACACCATACAAAAAAAAAAAAACTAATTCAAGATGGATCAAAGGCCTAAATACAAAACCAAAAACTATAAAGATCATAGAAAAAATAAGATCAACGCCAGAGGCCCTAATACCCAGCATTAACAGGATACAAACCATAACTAACAACACACAAACTCTAGAAGTTAAGCTAGATAAACTGGAATCTTCTAAAAATTAAACACTTATACTCATCAAAAGACTTCACCAAAAGAGTAAAAAGAGAACCTACAGACTGGGAAAAAAAATTTTGGCTATTACAAGTCAGACAAAGGTCTAATCTCTAATATCTACAAGAAAATCCAACACCTTTACAACAAAAAGACAAACAATCCAATCAAAAAATGGCAAAGGAAATAGACACTTCACCAAAGAAGACATTCGAGTGGCTAACAGACATATGAGGAAATGCTCTTGATCACCAGCCATTAAAAAAAAGCCATTAGAGAAATGCAAATCAAAACCATAACGAGATACCATCTCACCCCCAGCATTACTGGCGCAAACCAAAAAAACAGAAAATAACACATGTTGGAGAGGCTTCGGGGAGACTGGAAGTCTTATGCACTGCCGGTGGGAATGCAAAATGATATAATTTTGAAAACGATATGGTGCTTCCTCAGAAAGCTAGAAATAGAAATACCATATGATCCAGCAATCCCACTCCTAGGAATATATCCTAGAGAAATAAGAGCCATCACACTAGTAGACATATGCACACCCATGTTCATTGCAGCATTGTTCACAATAGAAAAAAGATGGAAACTACCTAGATGCCCATCAACAGATAAATGGGTAAACAAACTACGGTACATACACACAATGGAGTATTACACAATGATGAAGACCAATGATGAATCTGCGAAGCATCTTACAACACGGTTGAATCTGGAGGGCATTATACTGAGTGAAATGAGTCAATCACAAAAGGACAAATATCGTACAAGACCACTACTATAAAAACTCATGAAAAGGTTTATATACAAAAAGAAACAATCTTTGATGGTTATGAGGCAGGGGGGTTGGGAATGGAAAAACACTAAATAGACAATAGATGAGTGGTAACTTTGGTGAAGGGTAAGACAGTACACAATACTGGGAAGCCAGCATAACTTGTATAAGGCAAGGTCCTTGAAGCTCCATAGACACATCCAAACTCCCTGAGGGACCGAATACTGGGCTGCGAGCTCTGGGAACGGTGATCTTGGGGAAAATCTAGCTCAGTTGGCATAACATAGTTTATAGAGAAAATGTTCTACATTCCACTTTGGTGAACAGCATCTAGGGTCTTAAGAGCCTATGAGCGGTCATCTAGGATACTCCACTGGTCTCATCCCTTCGAGAGCAAGGAAGAATGAAGAAAACTAAAGATAGAAGGGAAAGATTAGTCCAAAGGACTAATGAACCCCATCAACCACGGCCTCCACCAGACTGAGTCCAGTACAATCAGATGGTGCCCGGCTACCACCACTGTCTGCTCCGACAGGGATCACAATAGCGGGTCCTGGACAGAGCTGGAGAAAAATGTAGAACAAAATTCTAACTCAAAAAGAAAGACCAGACTTGCTGGCCTGACAGAGGCTGGAGAAACCCCGAGAGTATGGCCTCCAGACATGCTTTTAGCTCAGTAATAAAGTCACTCCTTAGGTTCACCCTTCATCTAAAGATTAGACAGTCCTGTAAAAGAGAATGAGACTACAACTGAGAGACCGCAAAGGAGGCTGGAAGCCAACGGGAGAGCTGCACCAATGAGCCTGGCGAACACACAGAACTATGAGAGGTAATGGAGTAGCTGATGTTTTAAGCCACTACGTTTTGGGGTAGTTTGTTATGTAGTAATAACTAACTAAAGAAGCCTCAATGGAATTTGGGGGCGCACCAATAGGGCACCCCCCCCTGCATTGCACTCAGAATATTTCTGAGATCAATATTCTAGTAGAGGCAACGTAGGGCCAGGTGATTACAAAATTTCTGCCCTTTATCTAGTAATACACTAGCTATTTGTAGGTTGGATAAAGGCAGCTTACTAAGCATCTCCTGAGAGAGTTCTGGGGTAACTTGCTGGGTTGGGTAGCGATTATGGAACTTCCTGGCAAAGGCACAGCAGTGTCTCTAGAGGTAGCTGTCCCAGCTTCTTCTTCACTGTGCCTTGAGGCTCACCACAGCTCATCATTGGCCTACTCTCCAAGCACAAGCAGACTGATAATAACTGTCTGATATGCTTCAGAGTTGCCAGAGTTGCCTTTCTAATGTACAAAGCAGACCATACCAATCTCCATCTTAAACATTATCAATATGCCCTCCCCTGCCCATCACCTGCTCACAGGATGCTGTCCAAACCCCTCAACAAGA
Source organism: Elephas maximus indicus (assembly GCF_024166365.1). NCBI lineage: Eukaryota > Metazoa > Chordata > Mammalia > Proboscidea > Elephantidae > Elephas > Elephas maximus. The sequence continues at coordinate 168,048,828 of NC_064846.1, forward strand.
TAGACAGAACTGGACTTTCTCCCTCTTGTGCCTAGCCCAAAGCCTGCTGTGACCTGGACACCTTTTGCCACGTGTACTTCCACGAGACACTGGGCCGTTTCATGCCTTTGTATGATAGTGCTCAAGTGACAGTACCCTGCTGACCAGAATGCCATTGGCCACCTTTCCTGGCTCAACAAAGTCTTTGGGACTCAGCTCAAATGTCACTTCCTCCGTACAATCTTCTCAATACCTGATAGGCCAAAGTAGTCACTCCCTGCTTCCTCTAGCACATCGCCTGGGGTCTCACATGGAAAGCGTCTAGGACACAGATAGAAAGTGCTTAATCAATACTCACTGAACCAATTGGGGTCAACCCTGGCTTTATGAATGGGTGCTACCCTATCTATCAGGCACATCACTGACATTTTATTCCTTTGGGGCTCAGAGGCTTTCTGATCTTTAGAAGCCCTTTGGTAAAACGGATATGTGCCTAACACTTTAACACTCTTGGGCATTACTGACAGCTGGAGAAGAAAAGCACTCTCAAGAGTTAGACATTGGGGATGGGTGCTTGAGCAGAGGGTGGCTAGATGCTCATGGATGTTTCCTTTTCCTGGGTACTCAGGAAAACTATATTTCCAAGCCTGTTTGCATTTGTATTTGGGCCATGGCATTAATTCTTAGCAAAGAAATGAGGGCAGAGTGATATACTCCATTTCTAGGCCTGTCCACCCTCCCAAGAGATCCTTGGCTCTTTCTTGTTTCTATCTGTGTGGCTGGAAGTGAAGACTTCAGATGACAGACCTCGTGATACCAGGAGTTCAGATTCCTGAGTCACTATTGGCAAGAGAAACACACGGGACCTGCCTCAGACTGTGCCTGAGTAAGAAATAAAATTTGATTTTGTTGGATCTATCAGTCAGCTTATGTTAAGTTATGCTGGGTAACAAACAACCCTAAATTCTCAATAGCTTATGACAACACAAATTTATTTATCATTCATGTGACATGTCAACTACTATTTGATTATGGTTGTGCTCCTTGTGTTTTCTTTATTCCAGAATCCAGACTGAAGGAGCAGCCCCTATTTGGGACATGCTTTCATGGTAGAGCAAAAAACGCACCAACCAGAGAGCTGAGCTTCTGCTCAGATGAGGCACCAATCACGTTTGCTCAAATTCCATTACCCCAAGCCTGTCACATGGCCAAGCCTCAGTCCACGGGTGGGAACTATACTATTCCCCCAGGGAGGCATTGCAAGTTACATAGCAACAGGCAGGGATGATAGTTCTCTTACATAAAAGGAGGCTAAAGAATCAGGGACAATTAAACCATCTACCACATTATGCCACTGAGGTTGGGGACGTTTGGTAAAGCCATTGGCCAGCATTAGCCAGCCTTTCAGGTGCCTTGGAGGTGTCTTGCTAGACATAAGCAGAAAGGTAGTTTGGGGAGGATCAAAGCTAAAGCTTGCTTCTCTTCACCGTCTGTCTAAGGCTGACTACTCCTAGACCTCACAGAGTGAGCAGCAGCAGCTGGCCCCAGTGGAAAGAGAAGGGTGTCAGAGCTACGGCCCTTTGTTCTTGTGGTCTGATTTCAAGCATTTATTGGCGATGTGCCTTTGAACAGATTCCATTAACTCTTTGAGCTTTAATTTGCTAATTTGCCAAATAAGAAAACGGCTAACTGCTCCCCAAGTTTGCTGTGAGCAGCAAAGGGGAGGCAATCCTAGCACACAGTAGGTTTTCATGAAACGTTATCTTGCTTTCTTCCTATGTTCTTCTCACATCCTTAGGAATTGATAATGTTCACCCTGCGGGGAATTTAAAGCTTAATGTGTCTCAGTCTTATCAAAAGAGACATTCTCCTTTGTTCTATCATCCAGGACTAATTACCCTACAGAAGGTACTGTGATTAATCTTTTGAGGGCTGTGGAGAGAGGAGATGGGAAAGGAAGAACGGAGGCTGCTGGGGCCATTTGCATTTCTATTCAATAGGATCACTGGGCAGCTGACTGGAGCTTGCTTGTCATAACAGCCCTGGTATTTAAATAAAGACCTTAGCATTAATCATCGATTGTGATTAAAGCCCACAGTTACCGTAAAAGCTGAAAACATGCTTGGCTTATTTATTTATTTTCCCTCCCCCTTATTTTTTTCCCCTGGTTTTAGCAATACAGAATCTCAGTGGCTACAAAACCCCAGAATAAAAAATTCTGTATTTTTATTAGAAACAAAATGGGGAGAGGATCTTGGACATTATATCAGGAATTTAGAGGGCGGGAAGGAAGAGGGTTTGGTGTGTTTGTGGAGTGTTTCATAAAGGGATGCCAGCTGTGTTGTTTTTTATTCGGGAATTATAGTACCAAAAAGAGATCTACTCACTAATAAATAGCCATGCCTTTTTCTTCCCTGCCATATTGTCCTTCTGTGATTCAGGACAAATTCCAGAAGAGTTTAATAGTTTCCCAGCAAACAGCATGTAGTGCTGTCATAGGTGCTGAGCTCTTTCCCGTGTATAAACTGACAATCTCTGGAGAGAAGAGAGGAGGAGGAGGGTTTTGTGTGGTTTTGTTTTTAAGATGCTCTACTCTATTCAGGTTTTTAAATCACAAACTGAGACTGATGAGGCAGCTTCCATTAATAACCTTGCATATGAAACACATTATCTTCCATGGTGGAACTCCTGATTTGGGCAGCATTTTTCCTAACACACATCCCCAAAGTGAGCTCTTGACAAGTAGGTGGGGATTGTCATTGGACTTCTACAACGACACCTGTCAAGCCTGACTCCCTGGTGTCCCCTGTTGCCCTTGACTACATAGGGGTTAGCTGAAGTACTCCAGCCACACCAATCCTGCCTTAGCAGTATTCATGGTCTCAGTCTGGCCATCATGCTCCCTTCTGCTCAGCCTCCCACTCCCCTGGGGTTCTATCCTCCCCACCATCCAATCTGTTAGGCTATTTGATGGGATTCTATAGGGCTCACCAATGATTCATTAACAGATATTTGTGTAGTCCCTATTAGTTGCTCTTTAGATTTTGACATAAAACCAAAGCCTTTGCCTAGAACAGTGGTTCTTAACTGGGGACGAGTTTGCTCCCCAGGGGTGCGTTTGGCAATGTCAAGAGACATTTTTGGCTGTCACAGTTGGGGGAGGAGGTTCTACTGGCATCACGTGGGTAGAGGCCAGGGATGCTGCTCAACACTCTACAATGCACAAGACAGTCCAAAATGTCAATAATGCCAACAGTGAGAAATCTAGAAGATGAATGATAATGACAAGCTCGCAGTTAGTAGCAGTAGAAGTTATTTTCTATCAAGCTGACTCTGTTAGAAAGGAATAGTAGAGCTAGGAGAAAAGCAAAGGTCACTGGGAAGGATTCTCAGTACCAACAGCCATCGTCATTGGGTGGAGACAGGAGAAATCCTCCACATTCTGGTGAGGTCGTGGAAAGCTTCACAGGTGATTGGATGCCTGCCCTTCCTCCTGAGTTCCTGGTTTTAGCCAGAGCACCTCCACTCAAGCTGGAAGCCCAAGGAATTGTCTTCCAATCCTCCTTCTCCACTACCCCATATGTAACTCATCCCCAAGACTTGTCAATGCACCTCTCTTTTCGGCCTCCACACTTTCAGCCCCATCCCCTCCATCACTAAGGTAGTCCCAGATCTCCTCATTGACCTTTTTCTTTACTGATTGCCAGACCTCCACTTTAATTCACCTGCCACAATATCACCACAATTATCTTTCCAAAACTTAGATATGGTTATGTTGAAAACCTTCACTGGCTCCTATTTATTTTTTTATAAAAAAAAAAATCTGGCTTCCTTAGCATGGCATGCAAGCCCTGCACAATCTTTCTTCACCTGCCTTTCTAGCCTCACCTCCTGCCATTCCCCCTTTTCATAGACAAACTGGACAATGTGCCCTGTGAACTCATGCCTCTGTGCTTTCGCACAGGCTGTTCCACATGCTGGAACACAGTTCCTCGCAGCGACTTCCCTTCTTCACTTGTTAAAATTCACCATCCAAGGTCCAACTTAAACGTTACCATTTCCACAAAACTTCCTCAATTCCTCTGGGTGAGAATTAATTTGCTGCCTCTTCTGGGTGTTAGGAATGCTCAGTTGAACCTTGAATGAGGAATGTCCCCACTTAATCTATTGTAGCTTCCTATGGGTTAGGTACTTTTAAAGTATTTTATAGGAATAAACTCCTTTAATACTCAGAGGAGCTTCCTTATTAGTGTCATCTTCATTATATGGATGGAGAAACTGAGGGACAGTGATCTCAAGTAACTCTTCTGAAGTCACACAGCTGGTAAGTGGTACAGCTGGATTTCACACCCAGTCTGACTCTGGAAGTGAGTTTGTGATCTCCACACCAGCATTGTTCAATGGAATATTCTGATAATGGACATATTCTATATCTGTGCTATCTAATATGGTAGCCACTAGCCACGTGTGGTTACTGAGCACTTGAAATGTGGCTGGTATGGCTAAAGAACTGTATTTTTTATTTTATTTAATTTTTTTTTTTTTATAATAACTTTTATTAAGCTTCAAGTGAACGTTTACAAATCCAATCAGTCTGTCACATATAAGTTTACATACATCTCACTCCCTAGTCCCACTTACTCTCCCCGTCTTGAGTCAGCCCTTTCAGTCTCTCCTTTCTTGACAATTTTGCCGGCTTCCCTCTCTCTCTATCCTCCCATCCCCCCTCCAGACAAGAGTTGCCAACACAATCTCAAGTGTACACCTGATATAATTAGCTCACTCTTCATCAGCGTCTCTCTCCCACCCGCTGACCAGTCCCTTTCATGTCTGATGAGTTGTCTTCAGGGATGGTTCCTGTCCTGTGTCAACAGAAGGTCTGGAGAGCATGACCGCCGGGATTCCTCCAGTCTCAGTCAGACCATTAAGTTTGGTCTTCTTATGAGAATTTGGGGTCTGCATCCCACTGCTCTCCTGCTCCCTCAGGGGTCCTCTGCTGAGCTCCCTGTCAGGGCAGTCATCGATTGTGGCCGGGCACCAACTAGTTCTTCTGGTCTCAGGATGATGTAGGTCTCTGGTTCATGTGGCCCTTTCTGTCTCTTGGGCTCTTAGTTGTCATGTGGGCTTGGTGTTCTTCATTTTCCTTTGCTCCAGGTGGGTTGAGACCAATTGCTGCATCTTAGATGGCTGCTTGTTAGCATTTAAGACCCCAGACGCCACATTTCAAAGTGGGATGCAGAATGATTTCATAATAGAATTATTTTGCCAATTGACTTAGAAGTCCCCGCAAACCATGTTCCCCAGACCCCCGCGCTTGCTCCGCTGAGCTTTGAAGCATTCATTTTATCCCGGAATATTTTATTTAATTTTAATTAATCAAATTTAAGTTTAACCAGCCACATGTGATGAGTGGCCACCATATTGGACAGCACAGCTCTACACCTATGCCTCTCCAGATGAAGGTAGAGACCACAGCTTGTTCATCATCAAATGCCCCAGGTCCCAGCCCCGATGTTTGTGAGATTGAAATTGTCAGGCCTACTTCCTTTACTGTCACAAAAATGTAGGGCACCTTTTCTACCCCTTCGATGGAGGGACAAGACTATTTTGCCCAGTTCCCATTCTGCAGCATGCGCTGAGCCATCCCTATGATTAGAAAATCTGGCTAACCACTGTAGTTGAAAATGTTTCCTCAAAGCTGTTTTAGTGTTTTTTTACTCTCAACGCTCGCAAAGCAACCGCATGTGACTTAGAGGTGAATTTAACCTCTGTGTCCAGAAATATAATCCCACTATTGACAATTCTTATTTATATTTACAAGGTCAGCATCTAATGACATTTATAAGGTCAGCACACCATGCCAAGAAATATGAAATAAAAGTCAACTACAGTAAAGACAAGCACATTCTGAAAGCTCTTTGTGTCGTGTTGCTAGAAAGTTCTTTTTTCCCCCTCAAATATATATATATATATATATATGTATATATATATATATATAATCTCCTACGGAGATTTATGCTTAGAAAATTGAGCAGATATCTGTTTCAGGAAGTTAAGTCAATTTAAATTTCTGAACACTATTCAAGTCTCAATGTGTCTAAGTGACAAAGGCAGCATATGTTGTATCTACACCATGTTATTTAACGTAGACACGAAAAAGTTATTTTTTGCTCCTCCATCCAGCACAGTGCACAAAGAATAGTAATATCCATGGAAATTATTTTTCCCATGTCCTTAACCAACAGATGCTACAGTTTAAAGAACACACATCATTGTTTGTTTGCTTTTTGTTTTCTTTCTCAGGGGAACAGGAGAGCATAGCAACGCAGTGCATGGTCTAAATTAAAAATAGTTTTTAAATAATTCAAGAGATTCTAGCTTTCAAGTTATATAATACAAGCCTGTAGCAGGATTACTAATTGGTGTTGTTTGGATCGGGGTTGGAAAGTAGTGCCCCTCAGATGACTTTTATTTGGCTTACATAGTGTTTTAAAAAATGTGGATTTGAATGCCTGCAGACAGCCATTGCACGATCCAACATTCTGTAGTTTCCATCATCCCTTCTTGCTTTCTACCTGCTTAATAAATCCATTTACCTGTTTGGCCCCATGCACTGAGTTTGCAGTCCCTGGTTAGGTGTTATTCCTTTACAGGCACTCACAGCACTCAGCTGCCTTCCAAAAAGGTCCTATTCCTACCTAGTTATTATTCAAATGACATCCTCAGCGGAGGCCTCCTGCAATGCACCTTGCAGATTTACCACCCCCTCCATTCCCCGTGCTAGCTGTATTCATCCTTGAAACAAAAAGGGCAAATGCCCTCTCTACATCTATGAGCTTTCTATGGATCTGGACAAACTAATTCATCCAACAAATGTTTACAGAGCAGAGTTGTAGCTTTAGCTTTGTATTCTTCAAGCTCCAGAATTCTCATTGAACTAGAGTTCTAGGATGCTTTGGCAACTCTCACTGCCTAACGTGGTTGTAATGACTACAATTTAGGAAAAAAAAAAAAAAAACCCATTGCCGTCAAGTCGATTCTGATTCGTAGTGACCCTATAGGACAGAGTAGAACTCTCCCATAGGGTTTCCTAGGCTGTAATCTTTACAGAAGCAGGCTGCTACTTCTTTTTTCCTATGGAACTGCTGGTGGGTTTGAATCACTGAACTTTTGGTTAGCATCTGGGCCCTTAACCACTGTGCCACCACAGCTTCTTTGACTGCAATTACCAAACCTAATAATGCCATCATTCTTGTTCCTCCATGTGTGTTCTCCAGAGTTTGCTGGGGGTCCTAGTGAAGCAGGAAACTTGGCCATTCTGCCATCATCACCTGTTGCCCTCCGTCCCTCACTTGATTTTATAACTTCCAGGAAATTCTTAATCTGCATTCTACAATAAGGGCTGAAACAAAAGCAGATTTTCCCTGAAGATGGTTCATTTTTCCTTATTTATAAAAGGGAAAGGGATATTTGAAAACTTAATTCCAGAAGGAAGACTTCTGGTTTGGAATACGATTGAAATTTTTACCTGAAAACTGAACAACGCTTCCAAGGTCAACCACCATTTCCCCAAGACCCGTCTAAGATCTGGAAGAGATCATGAAGGTAGTGTCCCGTACTTTATTTTTCCACAGAAGAACATGAACTGCCAGTGATCATGTGGCCACTCAACGGCGAGACTGAGGCCAGGACCAGCTGGACCAGAGATTCACAACCCTCTCTGCTCATCAGAATGATCCAGGGAGTGGAGGGGACTTCACCTTTAAAAACTGTTGTCTACGCTCCACTTCAGAGATTCTGGAGTGAACTGCTGAGCATTGGTATGTTCAAACCTCCCCAGGTGAATCTAATGTGGAGCCAGAGTAAAAACCTCAGGTCCAGAGCAGTAGTCCTCCCCTTACAGTGTTGTCCTCAGCGAGCCAGCATCAGAGTCACAGAGCACGCCTGGGAAAATGGGAAATCCTGACCCTGGCTCCCTACAAAACAACATAATTAGAATCTCTGGGGCCAGGTATCTGCATGTTGACCAGCTCTCCTTGAAATGCAGACTCTCGCTGGAATGTGGAAACCACAGGCTAATCAGGGAAGAGAACTAGAAGGACCATTGGCTTTGGAGGCAGATATGGGAATGAATCTCAACTTGGCCATGTAGAAGCTCTGTGTCCCCTCTAGAGGTCAGTTTCTTCATCTCCTTCAAGCCTCAGTTGCTTTATCTCTAAAATAGGGTCATTGTAATGACCTCAGAATTAAATTAAACAGTTTGACGTAATCATACGATAGCATCTAGTTCTGTGCCTAGGCCAGAGTAGATGATCCATCAATTTCCTTCCCCATTTCACTAGCAGCTAGAGGCAGCCTCTTTTTTTTTTTTAATTTCATTTATTCTGCTGTAAACATCACAAAGAAAGCAATTTGTTGTCATGTTCTACAACTGTGATTGGGTAACAGAGTGCTTCCACATACTAGAAAAAAAAATACAAGTATTGATAGGGCTTTTTAAAGTTGTCTGTTTGACCAAAAGACACTCCTGCTAGCAGCACACCAAATCTTGTTTTGTCATCATGTATACATGGATTATTTGTTTCTCCATAGGCTAAGGTAAGTTTACTGGCTCCCCACCAGTGGACTCATCTGTCAAGTGGCGTTTTTGTCCTTGGAAGAATCTGAGTCTTTTTTATTTCTTTTATGTGTTACTATACCTACAAGTCTTTTGCTATCTAACCTACAAGAACAGCAATAAACTAAAACTCTCTGTTGTGTCAATCATTTAGATGGAAGCTGGGGAGGAAAATATCTTTCTGGTCAATGTTCTCTTTTTTTGGACACTGTAAAAGAGGGGAATAAAACATGTCCTTTGTTAAGCAGGAGTTTCGGTTTCCAAGGGTAACATTCCAAGGCTGAGGTGCGTATAAAGATGTGAGACCAACCTGGTTACATACAACTTGCAAACAAAATGCACAGAATAAGAAAAGAGGCTGGGAATGTCCCCCTTAGCTGCCAACTTCAACGGAAAGGACCAAGGGGCTACTACTCTTCTTCCTTTCCCTTCTGTTGGCTTCTGGGTAGGAGAAGTTAGCCACTGCAGCTAAAGTAGCCTATGTAAGTCTTCCCTCTGTCTACACTGTCAATCTCTCTCTGATAATCAGCCAGCCATTTAAACCCACAAATAAAGCCAGGACACCACCTCTTTGCTACCATCAAAGCACCCCATGGAGAAGGTGATGTCTGGGCATCTTCCATTCTCTGGACAAATCTGGCTGTGGCACCACTTTGGCTCACCTCTTGCTGCTTAAATATCTTCTGGTTCAACAGCGCTCACTTGTAAAGCAACCGGACTGAAGTCCCCAACTCCCCTCCCTACCACCTTCACCACAATAACTCCCAGTTCTCAAAAGGATGCTTCCCACTTGCCCACAAAAATGTCTGCCAGCTGCAGTCCATCCCAGTTGTCTACCCTGTTGTCCTTCCTCGCTGTTGCTAACCTGGTCTCCATCTCCTGCCTGTTCAGCCTCTCCGAGAAGCCTCCCTATTGCCAACGCCCATCGGGCCTCACCAAAGTCGTGCCAAAGAGGCTGTGTCTCGCTACTCCCCCAAGGCACCAGAAAGTAGTTGGAGTCCATTCAGCGGGAGAGAGAGCCCCTTTGCGGCAACGCAGTGCCACATTTTGGCAGCGAGCCCCCCAAAGTTTCTGTAATTGTGCACAGCATCTCCTACAGCCCCTCTTGAATGATTCTACTAACCTTGGCCTCTATACCACTCATGTTGTAGGGAGTTCAAAACCAGCCAGAAGATCATTCTAATCTCTTTTGGTTTTCTGTCTTTTCTACCTATCACCTTTCCTGAACAGAGTATCGTCTCTCCTCTCTCAGTTACCAAATATGGGTACAGGAACAAACAAATTCAGTGATCGAATTAAGGAAGGACAAAGAGGGAGGTTACTATCTACACCAGGGGTTGGCAAACTATAGCCCACAGCCAAATCCAGTGTACCACCTGTTTTTATAAATAAAGTTTTATTGGAACACAGCCACACTTTTATGTTCACCTATCATCTAAGGCCGCTTTTGCATTACAACAGCACAGTTGAATAATTGGGATAAAGACTGCAAAGCCTAAAATATTTACTATCTGTCCCTTTACAGAAAATATTTGAGGACCCCCGGTCTGACTAACAGTGAGCCAAAAAGATGCTGTTATAAAACTTAGGCAGAATAGACAGTTCCTCTACAGGGATTCATAGCAGATTTTATTTGAGGGTTACATTTTCACTTCTTTGCAACAAAAATAACTACATTTCTTCAACGATAATGATGAAAATGTGATTCTATTATAAATGTTTAAAATTAATTTACAAAAGTCCAATGAGTCCTGCCAGGTATCATGCTGAGATTTTTTAAAATTTTATTTTATTTTATTGTGAGAATACACAGAGCAAAGGATATACCATTTCAAAAAATTCTACAAGGACAATTCAGTGACACTGTTTACATTCCTCTACTTGTATAACTTTTCTCACTATCCTTTTCCAAATTATTCTGTCACCACTAACGTAAAGTCACTGCCCCCTACACTTCTCATCTAACCTTTCGAGATGCTGTTGTCAATTTGATCCCACATAGATAAATCTTTGCGAGAGCAGTGCTTGAGGCAGACATGCTTTACTAATTTCAACCCAAGTTTTGATGTGTCAGGTACATACGAAGAAGGCTTGAACCTTGGTAAGAGCACCAAATTACACATGCAAAGTCTAGTCCTATATTACGGTAAATTACTATGTATATGTTATACAATGTTTCAGTGTGGGCATTAATGACATAGTACATTTACATAGTCCTATATGGTTTGCAATGTCTCTTCCTGGATTATTCCTTTTGATGAACACAACAACTCCCTGAGGTGGAACGAGACCATAAAGAAACTGAACTCCATGGGTTTAAGAGATTTGTCTACAAATTTGTAGCTAGTGAGTGGAGGAACTTTAATAATAAGATTTCTTGAAATGGATAAGTCAAAAATTATAACTTGAGATTTCAAAATTCCTCTCTCAAAATTGATAGAACAGGTAAGCAGAAAATCAACAGTGATAAAAAAGACTTAACGAACACTGCCAACCAGCTTGACCTAAATGACATTTATAGAACACCCAGTAACAAAAGAATACACATACTTTTCAAGTATGCATAGAACATTCAACAAGGCAGACCATGTTCTGAGACATAAAACAAGTCTCAGTTCCTTTCAGACGGTTGATTAAAAGCATGTTCTCTGAACACAACAAAACTAAACCAGAAATCAATAAGAGAAAGATATCTAGGAAAATCCTCCATGTATTTGGAAATTTAAGAACACAATCAATAGGGAAAGAATGAAGGTCAGTGATTTCCAGGATCAGAGAATTTGGGGAGGCGACTGAATATAAAGGAAACTTTGGGGAGCAATGTAAATATATTCTATATCTTGACTTCTGTGGCTGTTATGTGGTTGTATAAATTTGCTGAAGTTCATTAAAATGTACATTTACAATTGCTGATCTTTCTTTTTTGTAAATTATACTTCAATAAAACTAATTTTAAAAAAAGATTACCTTCCTCACCAAAACTTTCTTGGAGTCTCATTAAGTAGAATCCATAACCTAATTTTTTGCTCCCATAACTCTTAACCTATACCTCCATTATTATATTTGACACATTGTATCAAAATTATCTATTTAAAGCCAACCTCCTCCACTTGTTGATAAGATTCCTTGGGGTTAGGAGCACATATTATCAATCTCAATATCACCAATATGGAGCATGATATCTGATGAATAGTAGGCATTCAAATATAAGAGTCCTGGGACTAGGACTCAAGGTGGAGTATATGACTTGCCTGAAGAATACAACAGAAACTGAAGCACTAAAAAATGTTTCTTGCTGGGCGAGGGTTTGGGGACCATGGTTTAAGGGGACTTCTAAGTCAATTGGCAAAATAATTCTATTATGAAAACATTCTGCATCCCACTTTGAAATGTGGTGTCTGGGGTCTTAAATGCAACAAGCAGCCATCTAAGATGCATCAATTGGTCTCAACCCACCTGGATCAAAGGAGAATGAAGAACACCAAGGTCACACGATAACTATGAGCCCAGGAGACAGAAAGGGCCACATGAACCAGAGACCTACATCATCCTGAGACCAGAAGAACTACTTGGTGCCCGGCCACAACTGATGACTGCCCTGACAGGGAGCACAACAGAGAACTCCTGAGGGAGCAGGAGATCAGTGGGATGCAGACCCCAAATTCTCATAAAAAGACCAGACTTAATGGTCTGACTGAGACTAGAGGAATCCCGGCGGTCATGGTCCCCAAACCTTCTGTTGGCCCAGGACAGGAACCATTCCCGAAGACAACTCATCAGACATGGAAGGGACTGGACGGTGGGTGGGAGAGAGATGCTGATGAAGAGTGAGCTATTTGTATCAGGTGGACACTTGAGACTGTGTTGGCATCTCCTGTCTGGAGTGGGGATGGGAGGGTAGAGACGGTTGGAAGCTGGCCAAATTGTCACGAAAGGATGGACTGGAAGGGCTGACTCATTAGGGGGAGAGAAAGTGGGAGTATGGAGTAAGGTGTATATAAACTTATACGTGACAGACTGACTTGATTTGTAAACGTTCACTTGAAGCTCAATAAAAATTTTAAAAAATGTTTCTTGCTGAGGAATGGAATTATTAACAATTATTGTTGTTGTTAGGTGCCGTCGAGTCAGTTTTGACTCATAGCGACCCTATGCACAACAGAACGAAACACTGCACAGTCCTGCGCCATCCTCACAATTGTTGCTATGCTTCAATCCATTTCTGTAGCCACTGTGTCAGTCCATCTCATTGAGGGTCTTCCTCTTTTTCACTGACCCTCTGCTTTACCAAGCATGAAGTCCTTCTCCAGGGACTGGTCCCTCCTGACAACATGTCCAAAGTATGTAAGACGTAGTCTTGCCATCCTTGCTTCTAAGGAGCATTCTGGTTGTACTTCCAAGACAGATTTGTTCATTCTTTTGGCAGTCTATGGTATATTCAATATTCTTCGCCAACACCACAATTCAAAGGCGTCAGTTCTTCTTCAGTCTTTCTTATTCATTGTCCAGATTTTGCGTGCATATGAGGCGATTGAAAACACCATGGCTTGGGTAGTCCCATCTTAGTCCTCAAGGTGACATCCTTGCTTTTCAACACCATAAAGAGATACTTTGCAGCTGATTTGCCCAATGCAATGCATCTTTTGATTTCTTGATTGCTGCTTCCACGGATGCTGATTGTGGATACAAGTAAAATGAAATCCTTGACAACCTCAATCTTTTCTCCGTTTATCATGATATTGCTCATTGCTCCAGTTGTGAGGATTTCTGTGTTTTTTTTTTTTTTATGTTGAAGTGTAATCCATACTGAAGGTTGTGGTCTTTGATCTTCATCAGTAAGTGCTCCAAGTCGTCTTCACTTTCAGCAAGCAAGGGTGTGTCATCTGCATAACACAGGTTGTTAATGAGTCTTCCTTCAATCCTGATGCCCCGCTCTTCTTCATATAGTCCAGTTTCTCCAATTACTTGCTCAGCACACAGATCGAATAGGTATGGTGAAAGGATACAACCCTGACACACACCTTTCCTGACTTTAAATCATGCAGTCTCCCCTTCTTCTGTTTGAACAACTGTCTCTTGATCCATGTACAGATTCCCTATGAGCACAATTAAGTGTTCCAGAATTCCCATTCTCTGTAATACTATCCATAATTTGTTATGATCCACACAGTCAAATGCCTTAGCATAGTCAATAAAACACAAACATCTTTCCGGTATTCTCTGCTTTCAGCCAGGCTCCATCTGACATAAGCAATGATATCCCTGGTTCTAAGTCCTCTTCTGCATTCAGCTTAAATTTTTGGCAGTTCCCTGCCGATATACTGCTACAGCCACTTTTGAATGATCTTCAGTAAAATTTTGTTTGTATGTGATATTAATGATATTGTTTGATAATTTCCACATTCAGTTGGATCACCTTTCTTGGGGATAGGCATAAATATGGATCTCTTCCAGTTGGTTGGCCAGGTAGCTGTCTTCCAAATTTCTTGGCATAGGCGAGTAAGCACTTCCAGCACTGCATCCGTTTGTTGAAACATCTCAATTGGTATTCCATCAATTCCTGGAGCCTTATTTTTCACCAATGCCTTCAGAGCAGCTTGGACTTCTTCCTTCAGTACCATCAGTTCCTGATCATGTTACCTCCTGAAATGGTTGGAAGTCAACTAATTCTTTTTGGTATAGTGTCTCTGCGTATTCCTTTCATCTTCCCTTGATGCTTCCCACGTCATTTAATATTTTCCCTATAGAATCTTTCAGTATTGCAACTTGAGGCTTGAGTTTTTCCTTCAGTTCTTTCAGCTTGAGAAATGCTGAGCATGTTCTTCCCTTATGGTTTCCTATCTCCGGGTCTTTGCACATGTCATCATAATACTTTACTTTGTCTTCTCGAGCTGCCCTTTGAAATCATCTGTTCAACTCTTTTACTTCATCACTTTTTCCTTTTGCTTTAGCTACTCGATGTCCAAGAGCAAGTTTCAGAGTCTCTTCTGACATCCATATAGGTCTTTTCTTTCTCTCCTGTCTTTTTAATGACCTCTTGCTTTCTTCATGTATGATGTGCTTGATGTCATTCCACAACTCATCTGGTCTTCGGGCATTAGTGTTTAACACATCAAATCTATTCTTGAGATGGTCTCTAAATTCAGATAGGATATACTCAAGGTCATACTTTGGCTCTCGTGGACTTGTTCTACTTTTCTTCAGTTTCGACTTGAACTTGCGTATGAGTAATTGATGGTCTGATCCACTGTTGGCCCCTGGCCTTGTTCTGACTGATGATATTGAGCTTTTCCATCGTCTCTTTCCACAGATGTACTCGATTTGATTCCTGTGTATCTCATCTGGTGAGATCCACGTGTATAAAAAAAAAAGTTCATCTGGTGAGATCCACGTGTATAGTCACCGTTTATGTTGGCAAAAAGGTATTTGCAATGAAGAAGTCCTTGGTCTTGCAAAATTGTGTCATGTGACCTCTGGCGTCATTTCTATCACCAAGGCTATATTTTCCAACTACTGATCCTTCTTCTTTCTTTCCAACTTTCATATTCCAATCACCAGTAATTATCAGTGCATCCTGATTGCATAGTTCAATCAATTTCAGACTGCAGAAGTTAGTAAAAACCTTCAATTTCTTCATCTTTGGCCTTTTAGTGTATGGTGTGTAAATTTGAATAATAGTCATATTAACTGATGTTCCTTGTAGTCGCATAGATATTATCCTATCACTGACAGTGTTGTACTTCAGGATAGATCTTGAAATGCTCTTTTTGACGATGAATGCAATGCCATTCCTCTTCAAGTTGTCATTCCTGGCATAGTAGACCACGTGATAGTCCGACTCAAAATGGTCAATACCAGTCAATTTCAGCTCACTAATGCCTAGGATATCGATCTTTATGGGTTCCATTTCATTTTTGACAATTTCCAATTTTCCCAGATTCATACCTCAAAAAAAAATTTTTTTTTTTTTTATACCTCATACTTTCCAGGTTCTGGTTATTAATGGATGTTTGCAGCTGTTTCTTCTCATTTTGAGTCATGCCACAACCACAAATGAAGGTCCCAAAAGCTTGATTCCATTCATGTCATTAAGGTTGACTCTAATTTGAGGAGGCAGCTCTTCCCCAGTCGTCTTTTGAGTGCCTTCCAATCTGAGGGGTTCATGCTCTGGCACTATATCAGACAACGTTCCACTGCTATTCATAAGGTTTTTGCTTGCTAATTCTTTTCAGGAGCAGACTGCCAGGTCCTTCTTCCTAGTCTGTCTTAGTCTGGAAGCTCAGCTGAAACCTGTCCACCATGGGTGATCCTGCTGGTATTTGAATACCGGTGGCATAGCTTCCAGAATCACAGCAACATAAAAGCCCCCACAGTATGACAAACTGACAGACACGTGGGGGCATCTAACAATAGTCTGAACAATAAATATGTTTTATTATCTCAAAATAAAAGAAGGTAGACAGTTCCTGGTTTGATGTTTTAGATCAACAATGCCACTAAGGTCCCAGGGTCATTGTCTTCTTTTGCATTTTACCATCGTCAGCATTTGGCCTTAGGCTTATAATCTCGTGGTTGCAAGATGGCTGCTCAAGATCCAGGCATCACATCTTATAATCACATTCAAGGCAGGAAACAGGGGGAAAGGGCAGCACAGAAGAGGCATCCTTTCAAACTCACCCTTTTGTCAGGCAGTAAACCTGGGTGTCCCCTACTAGACTTCCCCTTATGTCTTGTTGGCCAAAACTTACATGGCCATCTAGTCTGCAAGAGGGACTGGGAAAGGGAGCAGCTGTCAAAATAAAATGGAATGATGATGATCTTGTTTAGACCAATAAAATCCCTTGGGGTTGTTTGAGCACATTGCCACCTAGAGAAAATTGAGTTCCCGGTGGCAAGGAAGAAGGAGTGTGCTATTGTAGATACAAATAACTGTGTTTGCCACAGAAACTAATAGAAAACCCAGTCTTCCTATTTGAGGAGCTATTTCCATTATCACCAGAAATAGATTTATTCTGTCCATGTCAGTAATGCTGTCATATCTTTAAATATAACCATCTAGTAAAAGCTCAAGGGTTATGTGTACAAGGTCAAGACTTCAGAGTCCTGACATTAAAGTGAGAACAGCAATCAAAGGATCAATAATGCTGTTCTAGTGTGGTCACTGGGGATATTATTAAAAGGTGGCTGATGGGTATTGACCTTCCATGGCTCTTAGAGGTCAAGGTTGAAACAGAGTCAATTCCAGCTTGCTTCCTGAGAAAGGTAAAAGGTAAAAGTGAGGAGCAAGACAGGAAACTCGATATTTGTTTCAGCTAATTCTGTAAAACCACTTAAACCAGTGTTGGCACGGCAAAACTGAATGACAAATGCAAAATCCAAATCAAGCTCTTATCTTCCTCACGGTCAACATTTATAAAACGTTCCCCTTGCCCTTCAACTAAGAGGACCAAGGATCAACAGGGCTTGATGAAAGGGATGTGTAGCCTCCTTAGCTTTGAGCTTAGTGGCAAAGTCTCCTTGATTATTGAGTTCACTGAGTAAGGCAGCACTGGATGAGGTCTACCCTTCATGATGGAGGGCTCACTCTAGTTTTTCTTGAAATAGACACTGAAAAAATAAAAATGGCAATGTGTTTCGCTGCAGGTGATGACCATTTGCACCCACCCATCTGAGACAAGGGGAAAAATGTGGCCATTCCAAAATAAATTGACAATGCTTCCACAATATCCTGATGTTTCACTTAATATTCTCAAAATTAGACTCAAAACCATTAAAACCGTTAAAAATAGCACAGAATTTAAAAATGACAGCCATAAATAAAAGACAAAAGGGAGGGGCCTTTTCTAACTGGAGGTGTACAAAGAGAAATTTCTATGGACTTTTGGCTGGAGAACATAGAATCTAAATTTACAACTAAGATTCAAGTATTGGGTTTCTGATATAATTTAATGCCTTTTAAATTTGTAATTTAAAAATGTCTTAACTTCAAACAAGAATGCATGGAATTTAAAAATGGGACTTGAACAAAATGGAAATGTGATTTGGGTTTCAATTGGAGAAAGGAGGACTGTAAAACACCAAGAAGCAGTCTCATTATTTGTTACACCAAATTATTTTGATGTTCTGGCTCAAGGAATTTAGATTGTATATAAATTTGGCTTGGTTTAATTTGCTCTTCAACCAAAGCTTGATTTAATTTGTCCTATCACAAAACTATTATATTAGCATGACTATTAAAATTGAAAACATTACAGTTTAGAAAACTAGGGCAATATATTCCATTTTGAGGTTAAAGTCTGTGCTCAATACCCACGCATAAACACACACTGCTTCTCTCTCCCAGCATTTTTCATTGACTTGAAAGATTTGGAAAATGTCCAATGGTAGATTATACTAGAAATCACACTCAAAGACTGTAAACAAAATGGAAAATGGAAGCAGTCTTTTTTCTTAGTGCTACTTTATTTGGTCTGCCTTCCTTAGTTTCCCCACTTAGTCCTCCCAAGATACCCTGCCTGTCAACTACATTCTTCCAGTTATTCAGGCCAAAAAATGTAGAGTTATCCTTGACTCACACCATATGTCTATTCCATCAGCAAATCCCTTTAGCCCTGTAATCAAAATACATCGAGAATCTATCCATCTCCCACAAACTGCAGAGCCAGCCCAGTGGTCCCAACCGAGCGATTTCCTCACCTTCACCCTTCTCCCTTATAGTCAGTTATCAACGCAGAAACCAGAGTGATCCTTTAAAAATATATACCAACCCATGTTGCCTTTCTTTTCTCAGAACCCTGTGATGCCTCCCTTTTTCACTAGAGCAGTGATTTGCAACCAGGCATCATTCTGTCCCCCAGAGGACATTAGGCAATGTCTGGGGACATTTTTGGCTGTCACAATCTTGGGCAGGGGGGAGTGTTACTGGCATCTAATAGGTAGATTTCAGGGATGCTGCTGCACATCCTACAGTGAACAGGACAGCACTTACAATAAACAACTGTCCAGCCTCAAATATCAATAGGTGTCTATAGATAATGCAAATGATTAATGCGCTTGGCTACTAACCAGAAGGTTGGAGGTTTGAGTCTACCCCGAAGTGCCTCGGAAGAAAGGCTTCCAACAAATTGGTCATTGAAAACCCTACGGAGCACAGTTCTACTCTGACATACGTGGGGTTGCCATGAGTCCGAATTGATTTGACAGGAACTGGTTGGTTAAATGCCAACAACGCTGTGGTTGAGAAACTCTGGTGGACATATTCTGCACTTCCTTCCCTTCACATCGCGATCACCTTCCCTCCATTTTTTTCTTTATTTTCACATCACTTATCACCTGCAAACCTATTCTATGATTTCCTTGTTTATTATGCCTGTTGTTTGATTGTCTCCCCCACTAGCACTTAAGCCACACAAGGGCAGTCTTTATCTCTTTTGGTCACTGTGGTGTACCTGGCACTTGATAGATGCTCAGTGAGCACGTGCGGAATGAAAGACTAGAGGTTGGAATGATGCAATCAGTTAACACTCTGGGACATTTGTTGCACCTTGTGAGGGGAGCCGCAGAGGTAACTGTATTTTAATTTCCTGCCTACCTAGAGCAATAGGGGCTTGGGGTCAAAATGAATTTAATTTATGGAAAATTTAAAACAAATATTCACTCATCAGAGTCCATGGACTGAGAGTCATACCTGCTGCACCTTCTGCCTTAATAATTGAGGAGTGCAAGGTCATCATCGTGAACAATGGAAAAATCCAGATATTGAGGCCCCTTGATCTTCTACTAGGCCATATGCTCCTTCAAGTATTCCTCATTAGATCAATCCTGACACTCACAGGGAGAGTCAAGGAAAGGGGGAAGACAGAGGTCTTTGCTTTGCTGTTCATTTTCCTTCTGAGCCTCCTACCTTATATTAGGGATGAGAGGGAGCTAAGAGGACACGGCCCTTTTTGGTCCAGTTCTATTTGAAGGGATGTTTTCCTGTGCCAAATGTGAGCAGCTACAGAGCAAATTCCTGCTAATTACATTTCTCTGAGGCAGGAGTTAAATAACAAATTTCGCTGAAAGGCAGTTTAACATTCTGTCAAATTATTATATCTTCCATACAAAACTGTTTACAATTGGATGAAAAAGCAAAAGAGAAACCAGTAACTCACCTCCCAAAGTATCTGAAAGAAACTGACCTAAAGAAAACGGTCCAGAAGACCACGAGTTTAGGTAAGTCATTAGTGCCCAATGCTTTGTATTATTGTGGGATTCTGGTAATAGCAGAAACCAGTTCTGGAAGAATGATGCTATTGTTGCTATTGGGTGCTGTCAAGTGGATTCCAACTCATAGTGACCCTATAAGACAGACAGAACTGCCCCATAGGATTTCCTAGGCTGTAAATCTTTACCAGAGCACATTGCCAAGTCTTTTCTCCCACGGAGCTGCTGGTGGGTTGGAAGCACCACCCTTTTGGTTAGTGGCCAAGCGCTTAACCATTTTGCCACCAGGGCTCCTTATGATGTTATACTGATAGAGAATAACAAAATTGGCAAAAAGGAAGGAGCACTGTTCATTTGGACTTGTGCTCACTATCACTGGCACAGAATGACCCAGTAGCCAGCCATAAAATGTCTTTCATGTAACAGTCGATTTAAATGAATATGTACTTAGACTCTAAACTCCTTATAAACAATGAAAGTAGTATTGAGTAATTCAATGACCACAGCTAAATAATCATTTATTGTATTATCTATCTATCATTTAAACTCTAGTCCTTAGCTCTCATGAAGAGGAAAAGGAAGGTGCCAATGAGGTGACTATAAAAAGCAAAATCAAATAAATGAAAGGGAAGGCTGGCCGCCCAAAGTAGCAGCTGCAAAGAAAGTCATCGCTTGCTCCTGAGTCACAGCAAGTGAAAATAAGATTAGGATTGATGTCGGGCTTTAGTCCACAATAAACTCTGCGTCATTTTCTTCTCTGATAACAAATTATTCTACTGCATTCTTCTTGCTACAGTCGCCAGCCACCCCCTGAAAGGAAGTGCATACATCCTCAATCACCCAGGTGCATGTGAGGCATGAAAAATTAAGATGCCACAGATAGGAGTGTGGCACATATTGCCGTTAGCTGCTAGCCTCACACAAAACGCCCTCCAAATTTACAGTTCAGACTTCCCTATATTCCGTAATACCTCTTCAAATTCGCTTTGACAGAAAAGCCATTTTGTCATTTTTATGAAGCTGTTGCGTACACATAATGTCCGCCTTTAAGCAAGTTAGACTTTATGTTCACTTTAAAGAGAAGAGGTTGTCAAAACAACCTTTGAACCCTTCCTCAGACACCCAAGGCAGTCTTCTACCTCAACAGCAGCTCCATCCTTGCATTTCCTCAGGCCCCAACCTTCACTCTCTGGTGCTCTGACGGCCCATATCCAATTGGTCAGGAAATTCTGCCAGCGATGCTTTCACACTATTTCCAGATTCTGACTACTTGTCACCCCCTGCAGAGCTTCCACCCGGTCTGACTCCCCTAAGAGGCTCCTCTCAGGGGATGCTGGTGCTGCTGCCAGCCCATGGACCACGCGTGAGTAGAAAAGCTCTAGAGCATGTTACAAAGGGAAGGATCTTTGAGAGGAGAAGAGACTGGAAAAGAGGAGAGGAGGGTCTCTTTAGCAGTGAAGAATACAATACATGAGGGAAGGCACTGGAGACGGACCAAGCAAGTGGAGGTGCCTGTCTGACTGCTCCCCTTGTTTCCACCCTTGCTCTCTAGAGTCCATTTCCAACCAGCAATCGGGTCACACCACTCTGCTCAAAACTCTCCCATGGCCTCCTGTCTCAGAGTCAAAGCCAAAGTCATCACAATGGCTGATCTAGTCCCATCACCTCCCTGACCTCCTCCCTTACCACTCCCCTACTCTGTTCACTCACAACAGCCCCCCTTCCGACCTCTTATTTACTGCTTGAGCACGCCAGGTTGCTTCTGATGGAGGCCTTCGCATGGGTTGTTCTTTACCTAAAATGTTCTATTCCCTTATCGGCATGGGCTAAGTCTCCCACTTCCTCAGGACTTGGCGCTGATGCCATCTTCTCGGGAAGGCCTACCCTGAGCACCCAACTCCTCCATGAGCCCTCACCTGCCCCACTCACCCTTTCACCACTTGGATCCCCCTTACCCTGCTCAAGTTTTCCCGTACATGGCACTTATGTCTAACATACTAGACAATCCACTGACTTTTTATTATGTCAGTTAATTACTGCCTGTCTCCCCCACTATAATGCCAGTACCACAACAGTAGGGATTTTTCCAGCTTTGTTCATTGATGTATCCCCATTACCTAGTACAGTGCAAGGCACACAGTAGGTGCACAATGAATGCACGTCAAATAAATGAATGAAAGTAGTCTTTGGTGATAACGTCACTCACATAAAAAGGTCTGAATATGTGAAACAACATTCCAACTGAAAATCACTTATGTTTTTTAAAGTTTGTCTTCCAGAAATATTCATATATTACAGAAAGAGAGAATGTGGCAAGGAGGTCTTGTGCTCAAAACCCAGCTTCAACCATTATCGACACATGGTCACCCTTGTTTAACTAGACCCCAACCATTTCTCCCAGCAGATTATTTGGAAGCTAGTCCCACAAATCATATTCTTTATTTGCAAATATATCAGTATTATCTCTAAGAGATAAGGACCATTATCACCTCTAGTAAATGTAGATTCCCATCAGCCCCAGCCCCAGACCCCACCCCAGATAACCACTGCTCTGATTTCTACCACTCTAGATTACCTTTGCCTGTTTTAGAATTTCATATAAATGGAATCATACAGCATGTACACTTTTATGCCTGGCTTCTTTCCTACAGCATAATGTTTTTGAAATTTGTCCCTGTTTCATAACAGATTTTACAGTAGAAGAATGTAACAGTAATTGTCAAGTATCTTGAGGAAGGCAAGGTGAGGTAAATGTTAAGTAAGTATCGTCCAGATTAATTCAGACACTGAAGTTAGCAGTTTCCACACCTTCACACACAAGGCCTTGCTAAAAGCCTCCCCATTCAACACGTGGTCTGGGGACCAGCAGCACCTCCTTCCCCTGGGAGCTTGCTAGAAACACGGAATCCCAGGCCCTGTCCCAGACCTCCTGAATCAGGATCTGAATTTCAGCAAGGTGCCCAGGTGATTTCACGAGCATCTTTCAGTTCCAGAAGCCCCAGTTTCAATAATCTTTGGGGAACCACTCAGCAGCCCAGCCACAGGCCACCCACTTACCATTTCACTCCTGCTGGTCACTTGCCATAAAACAGGCAAGAATTCCTAATACCATCTTGACCTCTTTACAAACACTATGCTTTGGTACTAGGAGGTAAAAAGATAAAGAACACTGCAGGAGAAAGCAACTAATGTGGTCAACTCTGAATTCCCTTCTCCAAAATGCATATACCCCTGAGACTTAGGAAAGCTAATTGGATTATCTGAAACTGCAATAGCCTCAACAGCCCAAGAAAGGTGTCTGTGCAATTACACCAGGTAAGTCACTCAGAACGCAATGGCTGGAAGTCAGAAATCGAGAACTCACATGGACGAGCATCAATAAGGGATGGTTCTTTTAAAGCAAAGAAGCCTTGAGCTTTTACATATTCATCTAAAAGCACAAAGGGTAGACTGATTAGAGATGATTTAAAAAAAAAACTAGAGAAAGGATTCAGGTGCAAATATAGTGACTTTTTTAAAAGGCAGTAAAATCTCAGGACACTTAAAGGACTCTGTCAGAACCATAAACATTGACCCAGCTGCAGAAGAAAACAACTTCTGTGAGGTAGAGTTCTGCCTATTACATGGTTGAGGGGTTTCTAGAACAACAAGGAACACAGGCTCTGGGTAGGCAGCTAATGGAAAACTAAAAGCCAGAAGTGTCCTCTGTCTTATAATGTAAAATGAACCTGCACTTGGCAACTGTTTATCTTCCCATCTGCTTGTCTCTGTGATGTTGCATCAGCAGCAGGCTGTTTCCCCGTTTTGCTCTCTTTTAAGTGTCTAATTCTTAAATTCAGAAAAACTTCGGCCGATTTTAATAAACTCGCCATTGTTGTTATTATTAGCTGCCCTTGAGTCTCCCCCAACTCATGGCGACCTCATGCACAAAGGACTGTTGTGATCCATAGGGTTTTCATGAGCTGATTTTCAGAAGTAGATCACCAGGCCTTTCTTCCCAGTCTGTCTTAGTCTGGAAGCTCTGCTGAAACCTGTTCGGTATCATAGCAACACGCAAGCCTCCACTGACGGATGGGTGGTGGCTGTGTGTGAGGAGCACTGGCTGGGAATTGAACTTGGGTTTCCTGCAAGGAAGGCGAGAATTGTACCACTGAACCACAAATGCTGCCTCTAATAAGGTAGCGTTTGTTCATTTGCTTGCCCATTTGTTCACATCATTTCCTTCTCCCCCTTAACCAAGTGCGCTCTGTTCTCCAGAGTGGTGACTGGACCTACCATCCATTCTTTCATCCTAATACTTTTCATTAATGCTCTAAATAGTTGATCTAGGCACTCCATGCAACAGCCCTACATCAACCTGCAGTCTATTCCACTGGTTCTCACCTTGGGGTGATTTTGCCCCCTAGGGGGCACATTTGGCACTGTTGGGAGATATTTTTGGTTGTTACAACTTGGGGGTGCTACTGGCATCTAGTGGGCACAGGCCAGGGATGCTGCTAAACATCCTACATGCACAGGGCAGCCTCTACCAAGTCTATAATGCTGTGATTACGAAGCTGTGCTCTATTGTAATGTTGTCTAAGCAAAAGCAAGAATCACCTTGTCCAGAACAATCATTCTGGAATCTTTCTGAGAGGAAGCTCTAAGAGCTTTCACCAGTGGCCCTACCTGAGCCCTCAGTTCCCACACCCAGTCTGGGGCCCCTCATCAGGGAGGTGGCTCCACTCCATTGGCTGCCCCCAATGCCTTCCCTCATGTGCTGCATGCAGACCATTCCAGATCCTATTAGTCACCACCCTCCTCCTTCTGTCTCTCCTCCTCTCAAAGACCTTTCCCTTTGAAACATGCTCTAGAGCTTTGCTACCCAAGTGTGGTCTGTGACAACATCAGCATCGCCAGGGAAGGGCTCTAAGAGATACAGAATCTCTGCCCCACCCCAGACCTACTGATTCAGAACCCACATTTTAACATGATTCCCAGGTAAGTCTTGTGCACATTAAAGTCTGAGATGTGCTGCTCTGTATCGAGCAGTGATTCTCCAACTTGGCTGTGCATTGGAATTTCCTGGAAAGCGTTAAAAAAAAAAAAAAGATACAACGATGCCTGGGTCCCACTCCCAGAGAGCCTGATGTACTTGGCCTGGGGTTTACCCTGGGCATTGGGACTTCTAAAGGTCCCCATGGGATTCTAATGCACAGCCAAGATTAGGAACCACTACTCTGGATTAATCATTGTTGTTATGGTCGATACTGGCTTCTCTTACTTACACCTTCCAAAGCCTATACAAGAGCTCGTATAATACAGCAGTCAAGAGCCTAGCTTTAGGAGCAAATCCCCTGGGTCTGAATTCCAACAGTCACTTTCTGATCACATGACCTTGGGAAGATTATTTAATCTCTCTGTATTTCAGTTTGTCCAGATGTAAATAACTATTTCATATGGGAAGGGTTTCTATCCGTCAGAATTCAACCAAAGAAGAAGCAGAATTAGTAGGATATATATATATTTATTACAAGAAATTAGCTTATGGAGTTGGGAGGTCAGGAAGGGAAGACCACGAACAAGCTGGAGCTCCAGGGACACAAGCTGAAGTTTGTTGTTCACAGGTGTTTCTTTACTCAGCCAAGCCCAAGCCCTCTTTTTACAGGCCTTCCTTCTGGTTGAGTCAGGCCTACCCAGAGAAATTCCCTTCTGGTTAACTTAAAGTCAACTGATTAGGGATCTTAATCACATCTGCAAAATCACTTTCCAGCAGCACCTAGATTAGTGTTTGATTGAATGACTGGGATGTGTATATGCTACAAAATAGCCACTGCCTCCCTTCCATCTTCTAACTTTCTAGAGAATATCCCTTGTAGCCCATTCTAACTAGAGACAGAATTCTCTAGAAGGAAATTCTGGAACTGTAGCTGAGCCTAGCCAAGCTGCCCTATCAAATATCATCAAAGGGTTAAATGTTACTATTCTCATCCAATATACGGAGAATAGTACCTAGCTCACTCAATAAATGTGATTATTGTGCTTATTGAAGCAATAAAATTTTATTTAGCCAAATATTCTTATACCAAAGTACTGGTTTACAAAATGCATTTCGATATAGTCCAATCTCAATTTCAACTTCATATTGGCTTGGATTACAGCCAAAATGCATTTTCATCCCCAACCAAAATAGGTTATTTGTCACCAAAATGTCATAGATATTTGACAGGCAGTCAGAAGTCTTAACAAAATCTTTAAGAGCTCAGGAAAAAATACAAACAAAAATGAAATACTCCACCCTCTCTACAGAAAGCAGTTCTTCACAGGGGTACCCTTCAGAATCAGAATCAACTTGAAACATAAAAACAAAAAACCTCCTGGCCAGTATTTTGCAAGACTCTCAAGGTTGTGAAAAACAAGGAAAGATGGAGAAACTATCACAGCCCAGAGGAGAGCGGGGAGACATGACAACTAAATGTAACAAGATGTCATGGATGGGATCCTGGAACAGAAAAAGGAACAGTGAGAAAACTGGTGAAATCTGAATGAAGTTTAAAATTAGTTAATAGTAGCATACCAATGTATCATGGAAATGGACAATGTTAACAATTGGGCACCCACTGGGAACTATCACTGCTACCTTTGCAACTTCTCCGTAAATGTAAAGTTAGTAAAATTATTTTTTAAACCTTTAATAAAACAATAAACAGACAAACCTGGGATGCACCCCCAAGAACTGTGATCACAACTCTCGGGTCCAGACGTGCATATATTGAGAAAGCTCCCATTGGTTCTAAAGCAAACTCCAGGGTTGTAACCCATACCAAGAGAGCCCACTCCCATATCCTTGCTGGCCTCCTTATATGTCTCCCCTACTCACACCAAAAGCAGCAGACCCCACGGGAACATGTGATCAGACTTCCTTCATCTTCTTCTTTAACTGGGCAAGGAAACTCAATTTCACAATCTCAGAACTTCGTTATTGAGTAACTCCACTCTCTGTCGAGGGAATTTTTATGTACTGATTCTTGTATTCCAGTGCACACACAACTTTCTGCTCATCCAGCCTTCCTTCTGACATGCATGAGAGCAAAGCAGCTGGTGGTCATCGGAGCCTCCAGACCACCAACTGGCTAAGATGGGTAGGGGTTCCACTTCTTCAGACCACTCACTAACCAAGGCAGGAAGTGGAATGATGGTCCTGGTGCTTCTTTTGAATTACAACAAAAGCAAGCACATTACTGAAAGATCATATTTAGAATAGAAAGGCTATATTATTTCACCTGGCAAAAACCTTGGGTCTCTATCCAGGTTACTCTTTTCTGTTCTATTGTGAGCATTAAAGCATTCTATTCAGGTATGCTTTGAGGCAGGATTTTAACATCAAAGCCAAAATAAGAACTTTATTTTAAAAAAAGAAAGAAAAGAAAAGGGAGACAGAAAACTCCAGAAAAAAAAAAGCAGTGGACTTTCTGACCAATTGAGCGGCATCTGAAAAATCTTTGTCTAACCTTATATATATATATAGATAGATAGATAGATACACACACACACACACACCCTCTATACACACATACACACTTGCACATAGACACAAATATACAATAGAAGTGCTCAGCCCTCTATACTTGAAGTCATTGAGTCATCTGATGAAGCACAAAAATAACTGTTAAGGTATTAGAGAATGCGTCCATTCATTCATCAAATAATTACTGAGTGCATACTATGTGCCAGCAATTGTTCTTGGTACTGGGCATACAACAGTGAACAAACATTTAGATTACCTTCACAAAAAATTTAACGTTACTAAATAACATTTATCAAATATGTATTAAATGCCAATTATTAGGCTAAATAACCCCTTCACATGTATTATTCCATTTATTCCTCACAGTAACCCTATGAGGACATGAAATTGTTATTCCCATTTTCCAGATGAGATCCCTGAGGCTTAGCAAGATCAAGTAACTTACTCAAGGAACATGATAGAAAATGGATTTTAATCCAGAGAGGGTAACCCAGCACCTGAGCTAGCATACCAAAAAACCCAGTCCAATACTGCATATTTAATATTACATGCCAATGGTAGACTTCTCCCATGGCAGCCTGAAGTACCAGCTGGACCAAAACAAGCATAAATACTGCTATCCTTACTGCAACGTGGAACGGTTCTGGAGATCTCTTTCCGTGGCTTCTGAGTCTAGGAGGAGAGTGCCCTTGTCTTGCACTTGTTCCTCATTTCTCATTCCCTCCTCTCTCATTCCTGGAAAGGGAACAGCAAGGAGGAAATTGCCTTTCCATCCCACGCACAGCTGTTGGGAGGAAGCCCTGGCAGACACCAGGCCCTCCCAGAAAGGGGAATCCAGGAGGAGCCGTTCTCCTGCTCCTTCCTGTTCTGTGCAGCTCAAGGTCTGCCTCTGGCTCCCAGCCAGAGCCCATACAGTCCTCTCTGCCTCAAGTGGAGACCCAACCAACAGAGGGAAACGGCACATGTTGAAAAAGGAAAGCAGAGAAAATGCTGGACTGCAATCTCTGAGCAACGGCCCTTGGAGAGACCCCAAGAGGCAGCTGCCCAACTGGCAAGGCCTGCGTCAGGCAGCTGTGTGCCCAGGAACGGGGAGCAGCACACGGATGACAGAACGGGGCTTCACCATCTGTCACCCGCCCATGCCAGCCTCCGCTCTTCAGGCAAGTGGGGAGGGGAAAGCATCAGGAGAGAAGTGACAGCTCCCTAAGCCACACACACACACACACACACACACCCTTCCCCTTCAACGATCTCTTTCTCTAATCACTTAGACTCCTTCACTGCCACCACATGGTAGCTGCCAGTGTATACAGTTTCATGATTAGGAGCATGGAGGCTGATATCAGAAAGCCCTAGGTTTGAATCCTGGTTCACCATGTACAAATGTATGTGACTTGGCAAGTTACTTAGTTAATCTCTCTCTGAACATCAGTTTCCTCTTTTGGAAAATGGAACTTATAATAATTACCCCTCAAGATTGTGGTAAGGATTAAATTCAATAATATTTGTAAAAAGCTAAGAGCAGTGCTTTAAAAAAAAAAAAGTAGGTATTAAGTGAAACAAAACCTTTTCCAAGCTGAGTCAAGTCTCTGACCTCAAAACATTCTTTTTTTGTAGGTTGGGAGTCTTCTATGGAAGAAAAACCTGGTGATCTACTTCTAAAAATTGGTCATTGAAAACCCCATGGATCACAATGGTCCGACCTGCAACCAATCATGGGGATGGTGCAAAACTGGGCAGCATTTTGTTCTGTTGTGCATGGGGTCACCATGAGTTGGGGACCAACTTGATGGTAGCTAACAACAACAAATGAGTCTTCTATCTCAGCTTTGGAAGTAAAAGAGCAATGGAGCTTCTCAGCACATGTTAAAATGCACACAAATCACCCGGGGAGCTTGTGAAAAGGTAAATTCTGGTTCAGTAAGGCTGGGGCAGGGGCTGAGATTCTGCATTCCCAGCAAGATCCCAGATGACATTGATGCTGGTATCCAAGAACCACACTTTCCGTGGCAAGGGCCTCAGAAAACACCTGAGGCATCCTGGGAAAGCATTGCACTTCTCTAGTCTTTAGTTTTCTCAGCTGCAGAGTTTTACGAGTATATCTAGATAATCTCAAATTCCTATCAAGCTATCATGTTGTGGTAGGTTATCTGTAAAGACAGCTGCCAACAATTATTGCCACCCCACATGCTCTTGTGCAATGTAACTTTGCCGCTCCCCCCATCAAGAAGTGGGATCCTTCTTCTTGAATTTTGCTGGCCTTGTGACTTGTTTGGACCAGTAGAATATGACAGGTATAGAGCCATTTGACCTCTAGAGGTAGGTCTTAGGAAGCCTGGAAGCTTTCTTTTTTGCCTTCTTGGGATCCTGCTGCCATGTAAAGAAGCTCAGGCTAGACTGCTGAATGAGAAAAGAGAGGACGGTCTAGCCAGGCTCCAGCTCTTCCTGGAACCACAGCTAAGGGATCAGACATATGAGCATAGCCATCTTGGACATCCCAGCCCAACAAATCTCCCAGCTTTATACAGCTACATGACCTCAGCCAAGATATCATGTGGCAGAAGAACCACTCTGCTGAGCCCAATCCACAGAATTATGAGAAATAACAGATCCTTATTGATTTAAGCAATTATGTTTTTTGGGCCATTTGTTACACAGCAGTTGATAGCTGATGCACATGTTCGACTCATAAAGGAGCTAATGGAAATTTTTTTATCATTGTTGAAAATATACACAGCAAAGCACACACCAATTCAACAATTTCTACGTGTACAATACAGTGATATTGATTACATTCTTCAATTTGTACAGCCTCTCATACCCTCCTTTTCCAATTTGTTCCTCCCCTGTTAACACGAGCTAATAGAAATTTTAAAGGCCAGAATAATTGTAAGAATTATAAAGGAACATCTCTATCAACTGGAGGACAGAACACATTTCAGAAGCTGACTTTTATTTCTATACAGTTCTTAATGAAGACCTCGGTTCTATATTCAATTCAATTTAATAAGTTTTTGTTCAGAGCTAATGGGGAATAGGGGAAAAGTTTGAGATGTAATTCCAATAAACTTGTAATACTAGCATGTCACAAAGAAAACAATTAGATAACACACATCTATTAATAATAATACACTAAACATATTTAAGAATCAAAATATTTTAACATCAACAATAAAATGCTATGGACACAAAGAAGGAGTTCAGTCAGTATATTCTGGAGTTACCAGAGAACAGATCATTGGAGGAAATACAGCTTAAACCTGGATAAATGGAGAGGTAAAAAGAAGCGTGTTATGGTTGAATAATGTCCAGATTTTCTACACAAAAATGAAACAGCTCTATTAACAAATACATTCTGGAAAGTTCCCAAAGTCTCTTATAGAGAAAATGACCATTTTAAATACATCTTTAAAATTATTATTTGCTGTGGCACAAATGGAAACCCTGGTGGCGTAGTGGTTAACTGCTATGGGTGCTAACCAAAAGCTCGGCAGTTTGAATCCACCAGGCATCCTTGGAAACTCTATGGGGCAGTTCTACTCTGTCCTATATGGTCGCTATGAGTCGGAACTGACTTGGCAGCAACAGGCAACAGGTATGGCACAAATAATTTCATTAAATTAACAAATTGTGGGGTTATGAGGATATTACAGAATATATGCTACAGAAATAGGAATAGTATAATTTCAGAGATTTAGTACAGGTAAAAATTGTGGCAGTATAGTATTAATCCAAAAGGTGATGACACAGGACT
Organism: Elephas maximus indicus; assembly: GCF_024166365.1. NCBI lineage: Eukaryota > Metazoa > Chordata > Mammalia > Proboscidea > Elephantidae > Elephas > Elephas maximus. Next base: position 168,079,890 of record NC_064846.1, read on the forward strand.
CTGAAGTGATAATGTGTACATAAAATAGAATTGGGAAATAAATATAAAGGATTTGACATATGTAGCAATCATCTTTAGCCTACTCATCCACACCCCAGTTATAATGTGTTTTGTTTTGGGGAATATTTTCTATTAAGTGATTGCTATTAGTAACGTGGGAGCCCTGGTGGCATAGTGGTTAAGCATTCAGCTGCTAGCCAAAAGGTTGGCATTCTGAATCCACCAGCTGCTCCTTGGAAACCCTATGGGGCAGTTCTACTCTGTCTTATAGGGTCACTATGAGTTAGAATCGACTCAAAGGCAATGGGTTTATTGGTAATGTGAGGCCTCAGAAGTGAAATTTTCTAACAATATTCCAATAAAATGGGTTCAATGGTTAAGAATAAGGTGTAAGAAAAAATAAAATTATACATGTCTATATAATATTCTTTTATAAGCATTTTTTGTAAGGAAATTATGTACTCACAAATCATGTGTTAACTGTACTAGATAAAAAATAAATACATCTTTTTTTAGGACAGAATATTAATCTTGTACGCAACTTCCCAAAACTTCATTTACACATGTTATCATTTTGTTACTTCTTTCCCCATAAAAATCCAAGGGAAAAGAACACAGACTAATATATGGATAATGTGAGACTCCAGAATAATACCCATTTTAAATCAAAGTGTCAACCAAAAATAAGAGTCGGGCATTCTAGTATTCACAAACAGACAAAGGACTCACTTAGTAATGGGATAATGTTACCCTCCTCCCAGCTAAAAGATGAGTGTCCAGTTAGCACTTGAGAAAGTCACAAAATGGATGAATGTGAATGTATGCATGCCTTCTCAAGGGTAGCCCTGGATAGAGGAAATGAGACGAAAGATATGTTTTTTTTTCTTTTTTTCAGCCACTTGTAGTTCAATCTTCTCTTGAATATTCATACACTTATTCATTTAACAATGAAGTTAAAAGGCCAATATTGAAAAAGTTACAGTAATTTAAAATCCGAGTAAAGAAATATTCACTGAGTACTTATAATACCTTGGATGGTGCAAATGGTTAACGCGCTTGGCTGCTAACTAAAAGGTTGGAGGTTCAAGTTCACCTAAAGGCACCTTGGAAGAAAGGTCTGGTGATCTACTTCCAAAAAACCAGCCGCTGGAAACCCCACAGAGCACATTTCTACTCTGACACATGTAGGGTTGCCATGAGCCGAAGTCGCCTTGAAAGACACTGTTTTGTTCTGTTTTTTTTTTTTACCTGTATCTTGGTGGAAAAAAAATGACAATAAACAAATACATGAATGTGTAACAATGCTAGCTGGTTGTAAATACTCTGGAGAAAAATATAGCTGATTAAGGAATAGGAAGAGAGCAAGGAGCAGGAACAATTTTTAGGTCAGGTGGTCAGGAAGAGTTTATCAGAGATGGTGAATGTAAGCAGAGACACAAGGGAGAGAATATCCCAGGGAAAGGGAACAATTTGCACAAAAGTCCTGAACTGGAAAGAAAGGTTGAGGTTAAGATATGAATATCAGATAAATACGAACATAATAAAATAAAGAAATAGAACAAAAAAATTAAAGATGCTATTACTGGAACTGGGAACTCTGGTGGTGTAGTGGCTAAGAGCTACGCTTGCTAACCAAAAGATCAGCCGTTCAAATCCACCAGGTGCTCCTAGGAAACCCTATGGGGCAGTTCTACTCTGTCCTACAGGGTCGTTATGAGTCAGAATCAACTCAAAAGCAATGGGTTGGTTTTTGTGTTTATTACTGGCACTGGCTTTCTGTGTGACAGCGTGTGTGTATGTTCCTTGCTTTGGTGTTTTGGGTTCTGTACTTGGGGAGGGGAGATGGCCTTCCAGGGCAAACATATTAAAGATACAGAACGTCCAAACCCATTAGCTTCAATCCCCTGGGAGGATTGTGTTAAATCCCGGCACCAATTATCTGTAATCCAGGATAACAATCTTTACCTGAAAGTGGGCTTTGATAGGGCAAAGCCAGTCGCTATCAGAGAAGAGTCCTTCAGGTGCACATTGAATTGACTGGGGAAAGACCATCTGACATCTCTGTTTGCCTTTCAAAGCGCTGAGTTTGTGCTTTGTAAGGGGGGGGGCGGTGGAGGGGTGGGGGAAGGTTTGTCTAAATCGATCTCCTCTCTGTAATTTCAACATGCTTCCCAGCTGTTTACTTCTAGAAATCCAGTTTACTGAGACAGTAGAAGACTCCTCAATCATCATTTTACAAATCTTTGGAAAATAGGGGTGCATATTGGAGGAAAATTATGAATCGGCAGTACAAATTGGTGGAATTTGAAGCTTTCAATTACCATTAGTGACACCTTCTTGATTTGTGTGTGAAGAGCTAAGAAACTACCAGACAGGGCTCCTGGGGGCATGTGTGTATTTGCAGAATAAAGCACTCCCCAAGGCTGGGCGTCCCACAGGGACACCTTGGTTTGATAAGTATTCGGCCATAAAAAGATCCCAGTCATTGAAGATATAGATGGAATAATCAATATAAATGAGCCTTAAGATTTTTCTTTATTTGCAGATACGTTCAATTTAAAGCTTTATAATACTGCAATAGCTTTTGTCAACAGTTAATGTAATAAGGTCTACTGAATAGAGAGGCAAGCTATTGGGCAATGCTTCTAAGTCTTTGGGATGGGGGGGTCATGTGCCTCTTTAAAAATCTGAAAGAATTGATGGGCCCTTCTCCCAGAAAAATCCTCATAAAGCTAAGAATTTTCATTAAGTATCCAGGAGTTCATGGATTCCCTGGATCTATTGTTAAATACCTCTGACTTAGAGACATGGGAAGTTAAAGACCGTGACAACAGTAACACCTCAGGTCTGCTGGCACTAAAGGAAGAATTTTGATTTTATAATTGATAAACACCCAGGTTGAAGTTCCTAGGTGGTGCAAATGGTTAACAGGCTCGGCTGTTAACCAGAAGATTGTTGGTTTGATTCTACCCAGAGATACCTTGGAAGAAAGTCCTAGCGATCTCCTTCTGAAAAATCAGCCATTGAAAACTCTACAGAGCACAGTTCTACTCTGACACACATGGGGTCGTCATGTTGAAATCGACTCCATGGCAAATGGTTACAATATACCCAAGCAGGGCACACTGACAGTTTTGAGGTAGCCATTTTGATGGGCCCTTTGGATATAAGGAATGTTCTTATTCAGCTCTTCTGAACCAGTCCCCTTGTCGAGGGGCCCCATGGAAATGTGAAGTCAGTGTTTCATCACCAAGTCGTGCACACGACAGACATCCTTGATCTTTATTCTATCATTAACTCCCCTAACTCCCCTCAATTACAAGAATTCCGTTTTTACTTTATTAGTTTCAGTATTTTTCGAATTTTTGGAAGTATGTATTAATTTTATAATAAAAAGGCAGTAAAGATCTTCCAAAGTCTCTTAGAAGTAAGTCTCTAAGAGTACCTCAACTGTCTCTTAAAACTGTTCATTCAATACAGGGGAGGTCAGCACAATTGGACTAAACCAAAAGCAAAGAAGTTTCCTGAATAAACTGAATGCTTTGAAGGCCAGCGTAGCAGGGGCAGGGGTCTGGGGGCCATGGTTTCAGGGGACATCTAAGTCAATTGGCATAATAAAATCTATTAAGAAAACATTCTGCATCCCACTTTGAAGAGTGGTGTCTGGGGTCTTAAACGCTAGCAAGCAGCCATCTAAGATGCATCAATTGGTCTCAACCCACCTGGATCAAAGGAGAATGAAGAACACCAAGGACACAAGGTGATTACAAGCCCAAGAGACAGAATGGGCCACATGAACCAGAGACTACATCAGCCTGAGACCAGAAGAACTAGATGGTGGCCAGCTATAACCAATGACTGCCCTGACAGGAAACACAACAGAGAACCCCTGAGGGAGCAGGAGAGCAGTGGGATGCAGACCTCAAATTCTCATAAGACCAGACGTAATGATCTGACTGAGGCTGGAAGGACCCCGGTGGTCATGGCCCCCAGACCTTCTGTTGGCCCAGGGCAGGAACAATTCCCGAAGCCAACTCTTCAGACATGGGTTGGACTGGGCAATGGGTTGGAGAGGGATGCTGGTGAGGAGTGAGCTTCTTGGATCAGGTGGACGCTTGAGACTATGTTGGCATCTCCTGCCTGGAGGGGAGATGAAAGGGTGGAGGGGGTTAGAAGCTGGCGAAAACGACACGAAAAGAGAGAGTGGAGGGAGGGAGTGAGCTGTCTTATTGGGGGAGAGTAACTGGGAGTGTGTAGCAAGGTGTATATGGGTTTTTGTGTGAGACTGACTTGATTTGTAAGCTTTCACTTAAAGCACAATAAAAGTTATTTAAAAAAAACTTCTTTCAAGGGAAATTTATACACGAACTTGGAGCAAATTGTTAAGCATTCAACTACGTTCGACTGCTAGCTGAAACGTTGACAGTTCGAACTCACCCAGAGGCACCTCAGAGGACAGGCCTGGCCATCTGCTTTCAAAAGGTCACAGCCTTGAAAACCCTATGGAGCATAGCTCTACTCTGCACACATGGGGTCACCATAAGTTGGAATCGACTTACCAGCATTAACAACTACAGATAGGTAGATAGACAGCCAGACAGATAAATAGATAGATATGGAGCCCTGGTGGCACAGGGATTAAGTGCTCAGCTGTTTACCGAGAGGTTTGTGGTTTGAACCCACCAGCTGCTCTGCGGGGGAAAGATGTGGCAGTCTTGGAAACCCTGTGGGGAAGTTCTACTCTGTCCTATAGGGTCGCTATGAGTCAGAATTGACTTGATGGCAATTACATACACACACACACACACACACACACACACACTCACACATTGGAAACCCTGGTGGTGTAGTGGCTAAGAGCTACAGCTGCTAACCAAAAGGTCAGTAGTTTGAATCCACCAGGCGCTTCTTGGAAACTCTATGGGGCAGTTCTACTCTGTCCCGTAGGGTCACTATGAGTCGGATTCAACCGGTATATACACACTCACAAACACTAGAACAACTGTTAGACATTTATTTGAAGATTTTCTATGCAATATGGAGCTGAGAATAAGGGCTCAAAAGTTCCTTTCTCCTTCCCCTTAGTGTCCAACACACACCTGATCAATTAAACTGAGTGTAATCAAGAAGCCTTCAAAGTAATAGAGGTGTCTATCCTCTCAAATATCAAATAGAAAAGGAAATAAGTTAAATTTGTAGTCAAGTAAGTTTAATTCTTTATTGAATGTATATGAATAGAACCATTGTAACTCTAAAGGTGAAATGAATTAACGTGAGATGTAGACCATTCAGGATGTACGTGACATCTCCAAGAATGAGAGGTCACTTAATTCAGAATCATTTGAAGTTCTGAGTCAAGGACAGTGGTTAACACTTGAATCACTGTCATGGGTGGTTTGCCTGACAGGTGGCTCCTGAAACTTACTCCTTCACCACCCGACTTTGACTCCCTCCGTGTCCCAAATTCACCACAGAGGAGATGAGGCTCCAAGATGGGGAAAAGACACCTATTCGTTTATATCCTGGTTATCAGAACAGCTCGAATTTTAATGATTTGTTTTGGGGGGCTGCTAACATGGTGGCATCAGCAGGTACCTGAGTCAAAAGAGGTCTAACAAGATAGGGGGTACAAAAAAACCTCTTCAAAATATCATGTGCCCATCTACATTATCCAAAATCAAACTCAAGAACTTGTCCTATGTCATTCTAAGCTGTTGCAGATTCCAGTCATTAATAACTGGTTTCAGAATGTACTACTCTTGGAAGAGTCCTCAATAATTACTTTACAGCTCTACCTGTGCATGTGGACCAGAAAATTTGATCCCTTTAACAGTCTAGAATTTCTGCTTGCTTGCTTATGATTGTTCTCAAGTACCACGAATATTTACAAAGGATACGGGGGCTATTCTTTTTTGTAGAGTCTAAGTATTCTAAAAACAGGGACCATGTCTACTATTTCTTTTCCATTCCCTACCCTGGAGCTTAGTATAATGCCATACATGTCAGAGCTACTTGCTAATTTGAAGACAGTCTCTTCTAGAAAGATTCGAGGCCCTTTACCAGGATATTAAAAAAAAAAAAAAGGACTATGGGTAAATGAGCACCCTTGGGATTATGGCATAAGCTAGATGCATCTCTCCTTCTCTCATATAAGGACCAGGCCTAGTAGCAAATCATTGAGGATTTTGGTGAGAAAATTAAATGATTTAATCCATTTCTAATGCTTCAATTTCTGCCTTAGTGCCAGTGACCCCCAATTTGTATTTTCAGCCCAGACTGCTCCTCAAATCATGTCTACTTGATTTTGTTGCCTGGATGTCTCAGAGGCCCTTTACAGTACAGTCCAAAATTTTCCAAAGCTGAACTCACTCAGCCCCTAAAACATCATCCCCACACCAGCTTGGCCTTGTTCTGTTCACTGTTGGATCCCCAGGACCTAGAGCAGTGCCTGACACACTATGAGTGCTCAGTAAAGATTTGTTCTCTCCTCTGTGCCTTTCCCAGTCAAGGGATGTTTTGCTTGGAATGCCCTCCCATTCCCCTGGAAAAGCTCTCTTTTGCCGGGCTATCTCCTCCTTATCCTTTCATTCCCAGTGCAGGTGTTGCTGCCTCTCAGAAGCCTTTCCCTGCTGCCCTCCCCTCCCCATCAACCAGGCAAAGTGTCCTTCCTCTATGCTCCTTTAACACCCTAAGACAAGATATGATCAAGGTTAAATGGACAAGGCTATCCATGGCCATAAGCAACTGGCCCAGGTCTCTGGACACCTCATTCTTGCCCTGCACCATCTGGGTATAGCTGGAACCCATTCATGGTATACCAGTATGGCATGCCACACTGCTTGGTGGTCTACTCTAAGCATGTCTCGATCATTGCACTCACCGCACTGTACTATAATTATTTGTCTGGGTTTGTCCCTCACTGGTCTATGAACTCTCCAAGGACAAGAAGCTTGTACTCTTTTTTTATGTTTTAAATTAGCACAGAGTAAAACTGACATTTTTTGGTACACGGTTTTATTAATGTTAACACATGTGTAGATTTGTGTGTTATCTCCACAATCAGGATACAGGACAGTTTCACCATCCCAAAGGGGTATTTTTTTATTGTCACAACCCTCACCGCTAACCCCTGGCAGCCACTGATCTGTTCTCCATTACTCCAGTTTTATCTGTTTTTTTTTTTTAAGAATATTATGTAAATAGAACCATAAAGTATGTAAGGTTTTGAGACTGGCTTCTTTCAGTCAGCATAATACCTTTGAAATGCCTCCAGTCACTGTGTGTAGCAATAATTTTTTCCTTTTTATTATTGACTAGGATTCCACAATATGATATTTGGGTTGTTTCCAGGTTTTGGCAATTTTAATAGAGCTGCCATAAACATTTGTGAAAGGTTTTCATTTCTCTAGGGTAGATAGATTCTCAGGAGCAAGGTTGACGGGTCATATGGCAATTGCGTGTTTAGCTTTATGAGAAACTGCCAAGCCATTTTCCAGAGTGTCTGTACCATTTTGCAGTCCCACCAGCAATGTATGAGAGTTCCATTTCTTCCATATCCTCACACTTGGTGTTGTCCGTATACATATTTTTTATTTTAGCCATTTTACTAGGTATGTCATAGTATCTCATTTTAAACAACAAAAAAAATACCAGTTGCCATCCAGTTGATTCCAACTCATAGCGACCCTACAGGACAGAGTAGAACTGCCCTGTCGGGTTTCCAAGGCTGTAATCTTTATGGAAGGAGACTGCCACATCCTTCTTCCGCAGAGCAGCCAGTGGGTTCAAACTGCCAACCTTTCAGCTGGCAGCCGAGCACTTAACCACCATGCCACCAGGGCTCCTTCCATCTCATTTTAGTCCTGTCTTTGTCTTGGTACAGCACTTAAGCTCAGTGGTTGGTTATCAATAAATATTTGTTGAACTAAAATAAACTCATGCCATTTTTTATTTCTTTTTAAAATCCACTAATAGCAGACCCTATTTTCACTATACTTCCTACTAAATTTTGTGCTTAAGAACTAAAGAACTTGCACAGAAGTATTCAACTCCCTCCTGCCTCGCTGCGCTCATCCCTTCTCCCATGTCCTAAACTAATTGTTCTTCCTGTTAGAACATTAATATAACAAAATGATCTGTAACTTCACTAGAACTTAAACTAGCCTCGAAGGGTTGCAAACAAGTTTGTTTTTGAAAGGCTGTCCTATCACTGCTAGTAGTGCTAACAATAAGAATGAACATCAGTAATTGGCTAATTGTATGAGCCAGACACTACATCAGGCGCTCTTCCTCCAGTAACTGCCTTATCCTTCCAGCCCTAGCAGGTAGGCATTATCCTCATTTTACAGACATGGGAACGAAGGCTTAATGAAGCTAGCAAACTCGCCCCAAGTCATACAGCCAATGAGTGACAGTACCAGGGGCACAGCCAAGCTATGCTGGCTCCAGACATCATGACCCTAATTATCCTACGTGGCTGCTCTACCAGGCAAAGGAACCCAGCTGCTCTGTAATCAACAGCAAGAACAATAAAATCAGTCTCCACTTGCTTCAGTTTTGAAGGCTTATAAAGCTTCAGGGAAGTAAATCACTCGCATCAGTCTTCTGACAGCTCCTTCAAGGGAGGCACATGGAAAGAGTGGCGTGGGGACCCGCAGAATGGGAGGCTTGCACTGTGCAGTCAGAGGACGGACTATGGATTCCTTGGGAAGTCAGCAGCACGAGTGGGATTCAACTGAGCCAACTGCACTAACATCACCTGCAACTTGATAATAATTGTCCCCACCCGTTGAATACTGAACCACACTTTCGTAGTTCTGTATTCAATGAGAACATCCTCCACTGGAGGCCTGAGCTGAGGTTATAATGGTTGCTTTTTATGCTAAGTTACAAAAATAAAATCAGATTATATATGTTAAAAATAAATAACATACTAACCTGGATCATCTATGACTACACATATATGGGGATAACATAGAACTTCAGTCTTTAAAACACATCTAGCACGACAAATTCTAACAAAACAGGACACAACCAGGCTTTTCACTAGATGCATAGAGTTAAAACTATAGCCAACAAACTATCAAACTGGAATTCAGTGGTTTGGATTTAGAGTTTTGATTTGAAATATTTCTTATCTGTTTTATTATCTACTTTCTCCCCAACAAATAAACAGTATGTCTCAGTGAGCTTGGAGCTGGATCTACTTCATTTAATGTTTTTAACTGGGCAAGATAAGAGATACAAATGCCAGGACCCTATGTCTTAAGTGATCACTTTCCACAGCCCAAATATTCAATCCCTTCACCTTTCATGTATGAAATCAGAAAGGAAAATGTATGTCCTAAAAAGAAAAGTTAGCCGACGAAATGATGCCAGAGGCAAACAGTAGTAACATTTAGGGATGATGGTGGCTAGCTCCAAAATGCCGAAGTGCTTTGTGTTTTTTAGTCCCATAGAATGACATCCATTTCTAATTTTTCTTACATCAGACTATATGACAGGAAGAACCATCTGCACTCCTCTCAATCCTGTTTTAAACAAATAGTGCCACCAAGTGATTATTGTCATGGAAAAATATGGCAACTGCAAAAAGTATTTGGCTCAAAGTCCAAGGTAGTACAAGTCAAGGGTAACAAATTCTATCAATGTGGAGAAACTTCTCTTAACCCGCGGCAGTTCCTCCATCCTTAGGCCTCCATATAATGTTCTTATTGCAACGCTTAAATGCTCGATAATCATAGAATCTACGGGAAAAGCATGATTTAGACAAATTCCTAAGTGACTTATAATACACAGTGCCAGTGATTAATGAGAAAACATTAAATGGCAAAATGACTGGAAATGTTCCAATCAGCTTTCCAAAGCGTATGCATTACTGACAAATTTCTCATACCTGAAACTCAGACAACCCCAAGGAAGAATTACATATTTATATAAATCATAGCTGCTCGGCTTATTTCAAATGAGAGAAGCGTATTTATCAAAACAACTGAACATAAAGAAGCAATTAATATAAACCAATTTGCATAGCCAATATAGCTTTTTCTGCTTAAAAATCAAACTCTTTTCACTCGGACAGCTACATTCGTCACTGAGAAGATACCATTTTTAAAAGAAAATAAACAAACACAGCATGATCCAATTTCCCTTGAGAAAAGTACAGTTGAGAGTTTACTGTGAATTATGGCCTATATTAATATAAGGACACACAGCTAAAATCAGTCTCTCTTTTCCCAAATATGCCTTTGGGCTTTTATTCTTGAGGAAATAAACAAGCAAAGCAGTATATGGCTTTGTACTTTTCTCTTACAGGATATTATTGGTTCTACTCCAATATTCTTTTCAAATATTAGAATTGCCTAGACCAAACCCTAGAGGACCTCATCACTTTTCTATCAGAGGCATCATTGTGCTAGAATTCTGAGACATGGCTTTCAACTCCGGTCCAAATAAATTCACCCTACTGAAAAGCATGAACAAACCTCAGAAAACAATGAGAAGTCCCGTGATGTTTTTACTTGAGGACCCTTACTCACTGGCAAATATGTTCTCCTGCATCCTCAGCCGTCTTGCCAAAGCCCCAGGAAATGGAGAAGGTGGGCCAGCTTTCTCTTCCCAGGTCTTCTTCCATGGTCGGGAGCCAACACAGCCCACCTTTTCCTAAGGATGGAAAGAATGAACTCTGTTCTTTATTCTTTTATGAGAAGAATGATTTTATCCTAACAAACTGCTAGACCAGAAGAGAGCGAGAGAAGAAGGAGAGCAGGAATCAATGCTGAGAGGCCAATCATATTTCATCACTCAGCTACTTGGAAACCAGATATGCTTAAACCATCACGTGCTTGGAAAGATTTGAGGATGCAGAAGATGATATGTCTTTTGTAAATTATTAATAGGGACTTCCCCCCTGCCAAAACAAAGATGCACAGGTGACTCATGCGGGAGAAAAGCAATCAGGTTTGAGGTGAAGCATCTAAGTTGACAAGACAGGAAACAAAGATTTCTGATCGCAGTTCTGCCTCTGACCCCTGTGAATCAGGACAACCCGGAGCAGCTGGAATCGAGGTGATATTACACTGGCAATGAAGTGGCACCTGTCTGAAGAGGCTGTAACTGCAATCTCAGCATCTGCCTCTGGTGGAGATGAAGATTTTCTCCTCCCTGTCTGAGAACTCGCTAGGGGATATTTGGCACTCCTGGCTGGAATCAGGCCACCTGCATGCAATTCTCATCTCCCTCCCAGATTTCCAAGTGCTGCCTAACTTCTCCCGTGGCTTTCTTGCATTTTATCCAAAGTTGGGATTTAACACGTCTACTGGAAAGCTAGTCCCAAGTTACTAATTTTAACGCTAGGTCCTATCCAGTACTTTGAACTCTGTGGGAAAATGCTGAGCCAGAACGCTTTTCGAAAGCATTGGCTTTCCATGGCACAGATAGGGGGCATTTGGGGCAAATTCTTTTGGGTGAATCAGAATGTCTCTCTTCTATAGATCAAGGGGTTCTCAGCCTCAGCATTATTGGCATTTGTGGTGGTTGTTGTTAGGTGCCGCAGAGTCGGTTTCAACTCATAGCGACCCTATACACAACAGAACTAAATGCTCCACGGCCCTGCGTTACCCTCGCCATCGTTATGTTTGAGCCCACTGTTGCAGCCACTGTGTCAATCCATCTCGTTGAGGGTCGTCTTCTTTTTTACTGACCGTCTACTTTACCAAGCATGGTGTCCTTCTCCAGGGACTGATCCCTCCTGACAACATGTCCAAAGTATGTGAGACGAAGTCTTGTCTTCCTCTCTTCTAAGGAACATTTTGGCCGTACTTCTTCCAAGACAGATGTGTTCGTTCTTTTGGCAGTCCATGGTATATTCAATATTCTTCACCAACACCATAATTCAAAGGCATCAGTTCTTCTTTCGTCTTCCTTATTCATTGTCCAGCTTTCGCATGCATATGAAGCGGCTGAAAATAACCATGGCTTGGGTCAGGCGCACCTTAGTGCTCAAAGTGACATCTTTGCTTTTCAACACTCAGAAGAGGTCTTTTGCAGCAGATTTGCCAAATGCAACACGTCCTTGAATTTCTTGACTTTGGCGTCCATGAATGTTGATTGTGGATCCAAGTAAAATAAAATCCTTGTCAACTTCAATCTTTTCTCTGATTGGCATTAGGGGCTGAGTGGTTTTTTGTTGTGGGTCGCTGTCCCGTGCATTGTATAAGGTTTAGTAGCATCCCTGGCTTCTATCCCCTAGATGCCAGTAGCATCTCCCCAGTGTGGCAGTGCATAATGTCTCCAGCCAGTGCCCAATGTCCCTGGGGTGGCAGAATTACCCCCGGTTGAAATTACCGCTCTAGACCCATTTCTTTAATGAAGTTTTTCAAAAGAGGTGGAATGTCATTTACATATGAGATGGGTTCATGCCCAAAACAGGTGGTAGGTAAACAGTCAAGGCTTTGAGTCAAGGATGGAATTCATACACCCAAGGGCAGGTGGCCAATTAGCTTTGTCAAAATGGAGACACATTTCAAATGGGGAATACCAACTCTCCAATGACATCTGCCAAAATTCTCACGACCATAGTTTTTGAAACTTCAAAACCTGCTGCTGGGAATATGCTAATTTCTCATTAGTTATATATTCTTTAATTTACTCTAGTTTCTGTCATCCCACTGCAAGTCAGGTTTGTTCTGGCGAACTATCCCTAGCTGATTTTTGACAACCTAACCAATCAAGGTAGAGATAATGAGGACACAGATCCCCTGCCTAGTCATGTAACCTTAACCAACCCCAGCTGGGATGTGGCCTTATAAGCCTTAGATTCCTGTAAAAAATATGTATGTGTGTATTTTCAATTAAATGCAATAACAGCAGTCCATTTAAATTCAATGCTGAGAAAATTAGGAAAATGATTTCAAAAGCAAAAATGTGGTTCAGCAAGTCCACAGGTGATGGTATCTCATCAAGAAGGCCGTGCCTAGAGAAGAAAGTTGTCTTGGGACAAGAGATATGCTTAGGAGGCTCAGAATTTCCTTCTGAGTAGGAATGGGTGTGCTCAAGAGAAATGTGTTATGGTTCGAATTGTGTCCCCCCAAAATATGTGTTGTAAATCCTAGCTAGCCTCTCTGCCTGTGTTATAATCCCATTTGGGAATGGGTTGTCTTTGTTATGTCAATGAGACAGGATTAGTATAGGGTATTTCTTGAGTCAATTTCTTTTTTTTTAATTATGTATTTTATTATTGTACATTAGATGAAGGTTTACAGAATAAACTAGCTTCTCATTAAACAATTTGTACACATATTGTTTTGTGACATTGGTTACCAATCCCACAACATGTCAACACTCTCCTTTCTTGACCTTGGGTTCCCTATTACCAGTTTTCCTATCTCCTCCTGCCTCCTTGTCCTTGCCCTTGAGTTTGTGTGCCCATTTAGTCTCATTTTGTTTTATGGGACTGTCTAATCTTTGGGTGAAGGGTGAACCTCAGGAATGACTTCATTAACTGGGCTAAAATTATGTCCAGGGGCCATCCTCTAGGGGTTTCTCCAGTCTCTGTCAGACCAGTAAGTCCGGTCTTTTTTGTGAGTTAGAATTTTGTTCTACATTTTTCTCCAGCTCTGTCGGGGACCCTCTATTTGTGATCCCTGTCAGAGCAGTCGGTGGTGGTAGCCCGGAACCACCTAGTTGTACTAGACTCAGTCTGGTGGAGGCTGTGGTAGTTGTGGCCCATTAGTCCTTTGTACTAATCTTTCCTTTGTGTCTTTGGTTTCCTTCATTCTTCCTTGCTCCAGAAGGGGTGAGACCAGTGGAATATCCTAGATGGCCGCTCACAGGCTTTTAAGACCCCAGACACTACTCACCAAAGTAGAATGCAGAACATTTTCTTTATAAACTTTGTGAAGCCAATTGAACTAGATGTTCCCCAAGACCATGGTCCCCACAGCCCTCAGCCCAGTAATTTGGTCTCTCCCTTGAGTCAATTTCTTTTGAGATACAAAAGAGATTAAATAAGCAAGGAAGCAAGCAGAGACGGGGAAGAGAGATGCCAAGCCACATGAAGAAGCTCAGGGGCAGAAGCTCAGAAGAGACAAGGACCCTACTCCAGAGCTGACAGAGAAAGAAAGCCTTCCCCTAGAGCCAGCACCCTGAATTCAGACTTCTAGCCTTCTAAACTGTAAGAGGATAAATTTGTTTGTTAAGGCCACCCACTTGTGGTATTTCTGCTTATAGCAGCACTAGATGACTAAGACAAAAGGTAAGTTTCCTACATGGGAAACTGGGGGAAAGTGTCAGGACAGCTTTCTGTCCAGTCTACTGCTTATTTTGGAGATTAGGGTGGAGGGCCAACCTGGAAGGCTGAGATTTGTGCTTCGAGGTTCCTATGGGGGGAGGGATTGGGTAGGAAGGGAATGGGAGGCATGGTGCCCCATTTCCTTTGGACTAAGAAGGGGAACAAGAGTCTTTAGCAAAGCAGAAAGGTATTCTGAGATGGGCAGACCATGTCCCTACCTGTGGACTGGAATCTAAGAGGAGGAAGCTGTCTGACCTGGAAAGTGCTCAGTGCAGCTGGGCTGGGAGAAAGACCCTCCACTTTGAGAGTTGGGTCCTAGGAGCAGGCACTTCAAGAAATCAAGAAAGTCTCTTTACTTCTATCATATATTCTATATTTATTCCTTGGCCACGTGCTGCAGATTTATCTTTTCTTTTTTTTTTTAAGTTGGAAACACTCATTTCTCTATAATGCCAAGCGCTACCAACTAGATTACCGTGCTCTGTGTCATAGCTGGTCAACCAGGGATTTATTAAACAACTTCCAAATGATGACAAACATGAAAGAATTAGATCACATGTCCGCACCTTCCAAAAGCTTGGATTCTAGAATTATAGAGAGATGATGAAATACCTGTGAGGAGCAGATTTGAAAGACATTGTTTCATTTTACTTTTTAAATAAAATTGGATTATTTTCCCTAATTTAAAACACTAAAGATACTCTTCAACTGAGTGAACTTAAAATCACTTAAGAATACGATCTTTTTTTTTTTTTCCAGAATGGCCAAGAGGCAAAAAAAATTAGTAAGACTATTATTTTTATAGATAAGAAAACAATTTTCACCCCTTTAAGCTGCTAACCAAAAGGTTGACAGTTCGAATCCACCAGGTGCTCCTTGGAAACTCTATGGGGAAGTTCTACTCTGTCCTATAGGGTTGCTATGAGTTGGAATCGACTCAATGGCAGCGAGTTTGGTTTTGTTTTTGGTAAGGAAGGTGTTGGAGCTCTGGTAGCACAGTGGTTAAGAGTTCGGCTGCTTCTGGGTCTGACATTCAAGGCCTCTGCCATCTCTTTCCAGTTTTCCCTTCTCTGGACCTTCCTCCCTTCAGCCATTTCCCATACTTTAAGCACTAACGATACTAAGAATTCAATGAGCTCCTCATGCTTTTCCATCTCCAAATGTTTTTTTTCTTTTCCTTCCAATTAGAACACATTTCCCTTCTTCCTGACCAAAACCAACCCTTTCTCAAACACCTGATTCACAGCCCACCTCCTCTGTTGCCTTCCTCCTTCTCCAGAGGAATTAATCTCCCCAACTGGTCTTCTACAAAATTTTGTACCTCTGTAAAAGCTGTCACCCTGCCTTAGATTGCAGGCACCTGTGTTCACCACTCTGCTAAGATGCAAGCCCCATGATGGTAAGAAGTCGTGTCTACTGTATTCAAGGATATAACCTAGAACAGTATACTGACCCATAGCTGGCTCTCAATAAAAACTGAAATAAGTGAATTGCATTCTCTTATATTAGATTGTAAGTTCTTCAAAGGCAAAGCACACCATGTCATGCAGTGTTTAACATGAGGCACATGGTGTATAACTCCATAATCAGTTATTATGTAAAACTGAAGACATATGTTTATTAAAAAAAATATTTGCCACTTTTTATTTATCACTCAAGGAGAAAGAAAGTTGACTTAGGCGTTCCAGGTGGGATATATTAAAATTTTACCTCCCATAAATAGCAGCTTTCAATCTGAATGAATTTACATCCCACTCCTCAAAGGGATAATTATCAACGTGTCTTTTTTTTTTTTTCCGCTTTGCACGATGCATCGTTTATGTTTATTTCTTCAAAACTTCAATGAGAAGATATGGTGCTTCCATGTTTATTTAACAGGTAGGGGCAAGGAAAGTGCATTTTTAGAGCTTAAACAGCAGCAATGGTTACCAGGCTCATTGGCTTGGTGTCCAAAAGCCATGGAACTGTAAGCATTCGTCTTCGTCTCAAAGGAGAGTTATTTTAATATCTGGGCATTTTAAAAGGTCTCTGATGGTCCTCAAGTTAGTTTCTTACGTCATTTGAGTTTTCATGCAATTATTACAGACAGTCTCCAACTTAAACACATCAGTCTTAGAAGTATGTCTTACATGTATTTCTTCCTTGTCTCTGCACACCTAAGTTCCCTTGATGATTCGCCTTTGCTCTAAATATCTTGCCATTTCAGTTACTTTTCATGTGCATATTTGCTGTCCATATATTCTCTTTGTGAAGTATCTGTTCCAATATTTCGCCCGTTTTTTATTGAGGCGTCTTCATATTATTGAGTTGTAAACATTCTCTATATATTCTAGATACTCGTCCTTTACTGAAAAAATGCTTTGCAAATATTTTCTCCCACTTGCCTTTTCATTTTCATGACAGGGTTTTTTGAAGATTTCTTAAAATTTTGATCAAGTCCAATTTACCAGATTTTTTAATATAATAATTCCTGCTTTTTAAGTCCCATTTTTTTAATCTTTGCCAGAATCAAGGTCACTAAGATTTTCTCCTATGCTTTCTCGTAGATATTTTGTAGTTTTAATTCTTATAGTTAGGTCTATGATCCATTTTGGGTGAATTTTTATATGTGGTGTGAGGTAAGGATTGAGGTTCATTTTCCTTTATATGGCTATCCAATTGTTCCGGCATCATTTGTTGAAAAGATCATTCTTTGAACATTGAATTGCCTTGGCACCTTTATCGTAAATCAACTCACCGTATGTATCTGGGTCTATTTCTGGATTCTTTATTTTGTTCCATTGATCTATATGCCTATCTTTTCACCAAAACCATACTGTCTTGGTTATTGTAGCCTGAAAGTCAAGTAGTATATGTCCTCCAACTTTGCTCTTTTTCAAAGTTGCTTTTGACTTTGTAAGTTCTTTGCATTTCCATATGAATTTCACAATTTGTTAGTCAATTTCTACGAAAGAGCCTACTGGGTTGTAATTGGAATTGTGCTAAATCTATAAATCCGTTGGGAGGAATTGACCTCTTAGCAATATTGAGTCTTCGATTCATGAATACGGTATATCTCTCTATTTATGTCTTATTTAGTTTGCCTCAGCAACATTTTATAGTTTTTAGTGTACATATCTGACACGTCATTTATTAAACTTATCTGTAAGTATTTCATATATCTTGATGTTATTTTTTAAAATTTCAATTTGTTTGTTCATTGCTACATTGACCTTGTATCTGTAGGTTTGCTAAAATCACTGTACTAGTAACTTTTTATGGATTATTTTTTCTACATAGATGATCGTGTCATCTGCAAATGAAATCAGTTTTCTTTATTCCTTTCTAATCCATCTTTTTTTTCCTCTCTTACCTTATAACACTGATTAGAACCTCTAGTACAATGTTGAACAGAAGTGATAGGAGTGGACATCCTTCCCTTGTTCCTGATCTTAGGGAGCAGCATTCTTAAATAACATGAAGAGCTGATAAAATTAACCTTAGCACAATCTTAAAAGTATGATCTTCAAAAGTAGGGGGTAGAGGGAATATGTTTTTGTGTTTCTACAGAGTCAGATTTTCTGAATAAAGTTTGCTGAATAATTGGGATCCTGGGCTAAGAGCAAGCCTTATGAAAGTAATTTACAACTATACAGATGATGAGAAAACTCCCAAGAAATTTACCTATCTGTGCAGGTATATGTTCACGTTTCAAGAGAAAATGAGGCTTAGGAACTTGGAGCCATCTCTAGGTCATACAAGCTGGAGACACTGAGGCTTACCGAGTCTTTAACGAGATGTACTTATATCCCAAAAGGTTAGAGTGAGAACCCAAGATTCTTTCATCCCATCTCCAAGGAGCAAACGTTTCTCTCCCTCCTCTCTAGAGAAGAGGGTGAGGCAGCTGCCTCTTTCTCTGGTATATAAACAGAGAAAATCTATTTTCCTCACCTATGTATTACCCAGCCCCTCTTATCATGTAAGAGATTCTTCCATCTGGCTTTCATAGTATCTCCCCAGGGGTAAAGCCTGGGGCCAGGGAGCCAATGCAGTTGATATTATATAAATAACACCAATGATAATCTGTCTCAAATTCAGGAACCTCATATGTACATTCAGGATAAAATTAATCAAGGTGAATATTGTTTTTTAGAAGCCTGGGCTTTGATTTCTGTTTGCTGCAGGAGGCTGTAAAGAAAAGATTCTACGTTTTGATCAAACATATAGAAGAATCCTGATCAAAAGGGGGAAAACTGTGTAACAGAATTTTAAAGTCTCATGGAATCCAGACTTTCTAGAGCCATGAAGGCTAGACGAACCTCTGAAACTATTGGCCTGAGATAATCTTTAAACCGTACACCAAAAACATCCCCTGAAATTATCTTTAAACCAAACAACAGTTTAGCTTAACTAGTAAACAAGGTCTGCCTTGAACTTTGTGCTCTTTTAAACAACTGTCTATATGGGACCAAAATGGCAAAGGCAATTTAAAAGGTCAGATAGCTTAGTGGACAGTGAGTTTATGTTAAGGGAGGGAGGAGCAATTCAAAAGGAGGGTGAGAATGGTTGCACAGCTCAAAGAATGTAATCAATGTCACTGAATTGGACATGTAGAAATTGTTGAACTGGTGTATGTTCTGTTGTGTATATTCTCAACAACAACAAAAATAAATTATTAAAAATAAATAAAAGGTCCTAATTTTCTGGGTACTGGCAAAAGCCCTCAGGTCCAAAGAAGATTCTGTGCTCACTTACCTGTGTGGTTTCTCATCTTTTCCCTCACTTTTGCACTGGTATTTCCTTGGTCTTTGTCAGGTTTTCAAAAATTGCAAGACTTTTAAAAATAATATATTTTATCCAGAGAATTGGTCTGAATAACTGACTCTGCCACTATCAGAAACAGGCCACCTCCTTTTCCTGCTTTGACAAATTTCCATGACAGTTCTTACACAGAGTTGGCACAATAAGCCTCATACTAACATTATTGGCCCTGTAACATCAACATCAGGAGAAACCTTTCTTTTTGATAGAACACTAAGAACAACTATATCTTTACCTTACAATATATATAACCAGTGAGACCAGTGGCCATCAAGTTGACTCCAACTCATAGCAACCCCGTGTGGAGTACTGCGTTCCACAGGGTATTCAATGGCTGATGTTTCAGAAGTAGATCACCAGTTCTTTCTTCCAAGGCACCTCGGGGTGGACTCTAACCGCCGACCTTTCAGTTAGCAGCCAAGCATGTTAACCATTTACACCATTCAGTATCCTTGTACCACCCAGGGGCTCTAAAATATGTATGGTTATTTTGAATTCTTGGATGCCTTTCTAGTACTTCTCCACATACAGATGTCTGCCTTTTTCATGTGGCTGATACAATGTTAACTCAGAATGAACATGTTAATTGTGAAAAATACATCTCTACAGAATGAATGATGTAAGTTAAAACCACCCACTGGAGGGCAGCCTGCTTGGTGTTTGTAAAGATTTTTTTCTCTAGTGACAATGAAAGCTGACTTTCACAAACATTGAGGAAATGTTGGCACTACTTTTCTGTTATCTACATTCTGTCATTTGTTTATCTTTTTCCTTTTGTTTTCTCTGTAAAAGAGTAGGGAGAATTCCACATGGCTTGCTGAGAATAAAATCCATCTTTTTTAACTTTGAACTTACAGTTAGGAAGAATAAACATAGAATGAGATCTTATCCTTTCATTCTTCCTGCAGAAAGAAAAGAAAATGTCATTTAAAACTCAAATTGATTACAGTCTTCTGAAATGGAATGGGAAATTTTTCTCCCAAACTCTGTTTCTCACTCTAAATGCTCCAGTAATATTGTTCAAGGTTCATATAAGTTGGCTATTAAGTAAATTAGCTTTGAACACACAAGTGGCATTCAAAAACCTGTCTAGCCATGAAAGATTTAAGTTGAACTGTACTGCAGTGAAAAATGAGGAACGCATTAGAAAAGCTCATTACTTAGAATTCACACAGCATTTCATAATTTCTATGCATCTATAATCCGATGCAAGTCACTGCTGAGAAAGGCCCTGTGCATTTTTCAGTGGGCACCATTTTCCATAGAACCCACAATGGCAGAACCTCATATGTCCATCAATCTTTACTCCCTATCATTCATTCAGTGCTTACTGAGCACCAAAAATGAGCCTGGTACTGTGCTAGGCAGTAGCACTGGAGAAAGGAATGTTCGCACATGCTCAGTGACCTCAGCATTGCACTCCTTCCAATGTTTGAGAGCTCTGGTTGGAGTTGTTGTACCTGGTTTTTGCCTCCCTGCCTGAATGCTTTGAGGTGACCATTCCTTCTCCACCATCCCACACCCATCTACCACTACTTGGTTCTGGGTCTGGCTTCATCCTTGAACATTGCTATTTAGGTCTCCCTTCCTTCCTCCACACTCTGCATCTTCTAAGCCAGTTCCAATCATCCTCTTTCCCTAGCTCTGGAATCCCATCTAGGTGCAATGCCCAATGCTCCCAACAGAGTTGGGATTAGGGATGCCAGATAAAATACAGGACTCTCTTAAATATGAATTTAAGATAAACAATTTTTTAGTGTAACTATGTCCCATCTAATATTTAAGATGGGACATACTTATGTGAAGAATATATTAGTTGTCTGAAATTCAGATTAAACTGGGAGTTCTGTACTTTTATTTGCTATCTCTGGCACCTCTCATTGGGACAAATAAAATAGATTCTTGAAGGAACAGACCGTTGTGAATTAATGTATGTGCTACTAGGTGAATCAGGGAGCCATGGTAGCACAACAGTTAAACGTTTAGCTGCTAGTCAAAAGGTCAGCAGTTCAAACCTACCCAGCGCTCCGCATGAGAAAGACCTGGTGATCTTCTCCCTAAAGATCACAGCCAAGATAACTCTATGGGGCAGTTCTACTCTGGTCACATGGGGTTGCTATGAGTCGGAATGGACTCACCAGCCCCTAACAACAGCAACAACAAGATGAGCCACAGTAACAGTTGTTTGGACTTATCTTAGGTTCAATTCCCCCGAAAGGAGACCCTGAGATAAGGATCTGAGTGCAGGTGGTTTACTTGGGAAGTGACTTAAGAGAAGGAAAGGAAGGAAGCCAATACAGGATGCAGTAACCAACAGCGCACTGCTATGGGTAAGTGCAACACTCGCTTCTCCCCCAAAGAACAAGGATGCAGAGGTATTTCTCTTCAGCTCACAGTTGGCATTGGTTGAGGGCTGCTCCTGGGAGTTTAACTCTCCTGCATTTCCAGCCAAGCATATCTGCAGCCAGAGAAAACCTTCTGGCAGAGAGGTATAGTTGCTGGCAGCAAAAGCCAGCAGAGCCGAGGAGGGGATGCGAGCGCGGAGCCGTCGTGACAGCATCTGCCACAGTGGTATCTCCCAAGTATGAGCTCCCCATCAACGGAGTTAACTCAGAAGTCAAATATAAGTCCAAGAATCATTGCAAGTAAGAATTGGGGAAGACCTCAACGATAATCTAGTCCAACTCTCTTATTTCACAGATCAAGACGCTAAGGCCCAGAGAATATTTTGTCCAAACGAAAAGGAGTTTTTTGGTCTAAAAAATAAGGAAGAAATTAAGCTTTGCTCATAGGTCATAGAAAGCTTGCCACCCATTCCTTGTCTCGGTCAGTATGTGTGAAGGTCATAAACCAGATAGGTTACTGGAAATTTCCTGAAGGAAGTGGGTTATTGAGGAGTCTGGGACGCACCTGCAAAAAGTTACCTATTGGAAGGGCCAAGGTCCTATGTCTATTATTATCAGGTCACCATGAACAGTGATGAACGAATTGCAAAGAATTTTCACATTTCATGGGACACTGGTCCCGTCACCACTCCACCGTCCAAGGGAGAAGCAGTCCTTTGTGTTTGGTTAGGAGTGGGGTGGTAGGCAAGTACCAGAGTTATCTGAGCATTATGGAGATCCAAAGAGGCCTTCTTGCCATGAGCTAAAAATCCAGCCTTCCTCTCTGCTTAGGTGTGGGAACAGGCTAGTGCATGAATTAGGAATCAGGCCTACTGCATGCAGAAGTTGTCCTGCCCCAGTGCCGTGTCACTGCCCTTTTTCTCTTCCCCAACCTCAGGCCAACAAAGTGACTGGCCATCCCCAGTCCATACTGAGGTCCAATATGTTATAGACTGAACTGTGACCTCCCAAAATATTGTTGGAATTCTAACCCCTGTACCTGTGGCTGTAAAGTAACAATGTAATCACTCTCCACAATGCAATCTAATGTAACGTAATCAATCAGTTGAGGTCATACTAATATAGGGTGGATCCTACACCTAAACCCTTCTAAGTTACATGAAGAACAGCATAGACACAGAGACAAGTGAGCACACAAACTGGGGAAGACAGATGCCCTGTGAGGATCACCAAGATCCAAGGAACACCCAGGGTAACCAACAAGGAAGGAATCAAAATGGCCGAGACGCTAGTTTGAACTGTTAGCCTCCAGAACTGTGAAACAATAAATTTCTGTTCTTTAATGCCACCCACTTATGGTATTTGTGTTACAGCAGTACTAGGAGACTAAGATACAGTCTTAGTTATCTAGTGCTGCTATAACAGAAATACCACAAGTGGGCGGCCTTAACAAAGAGAAAATTATTGTCTCACAGTTTAGGAGGCTAGAAGTCCGAATTCAGGGCACTGGCTCTAGAGGAAGGCTCTCTCTGTATGCTCTAGGGTAAGGTCCTTGTCTCTTTTCAGCTTCTGTGTTTCAGTTCCTCGGCGATCGTGTGGTGTATATCTTCCCCTCGGTTTGTGCTTGCTGGCTTGCTTAATCTGCTCTTTTATGTCTGAAAAGAGATTGATGTAAGACACATCCTATGCTAATACTGCCTCATTAAATACCAAAGATAACCTATTTCCAAATAGGATTATAACCACAGGCATAGGGGTTAGGATTTATAACATGTATTTTGGGGGGACAAAATTCAATCCATAACAGACAGCATATGGAGAAGCTTGGCCTGTGAGAGAATGGAGTATCTCCAGGCAGCTAGACTGGGCTCACCTCTTCCTGTCATCACTCTGGGATTCCTCAGGAGGGTCCCACACAAACCTTAGAGACAGACAGGACCCTTGCTCTCATTCACTTCTGAGCTTTAATCAAGTGGGGTAATAATCAACTGGGAACATGGTGTGAAATCATTACATTCCTATAGATTTGCAATCTATAAAAGATCACATAAAACTGAGCCATTCCATCTCCTGGTACAGAAGAGCCACATAGTAGCTGCTTAATAAATGTTTAGTGCATGAAGGAAAGCACCCCTGAACTGCAACTTACTGCTTAACCTTACATAAAAAATTCAATGTATCCTACTTCTTTTGGCTCAGTTGGTGAGAAACCCTTGACTACATGACTTGATGGTGATGCTGATATCCTGCAGTCTGTGATATAGGGTGCAGTTGATAGTAACAGGAGTAGCTAGGGAAGAGGACGGCAAATATGGGAAGAAACAGGCCACGCAAATTTTATGACCCGAATAAAATTTTTGCAGATCTCATGATCTTTGAAAGGTGTCCATGAGGCTTTTATTTACTTAAGCATTTATCATTTAAGCCAAACAATAAAACTAATCAAGATCATATAATTGGTTCTAACTTAATAAAGACCCAATTTCTCTTCCCAAACCAGAATTTTTTTTTCTCGTGCAATATGCACCAACTAACAACTTTCTTATCTGGGCCATAAATGACCTCACAGCACAGCCAAGAAATTCAATTGGGATTTTAATATAACATTTGACATTATTTTTTACTTCTTAACTCAACACACCAGATCCACACTTAAAGCATTACAGATTGTAAGTGGACCCATTTAACAGAATTACTTTATAACTAGTAAAGCCCTGGGGGAAGGTAGTGGGAAGGTATTAAGCAGCGTAATGAGTTTATTTCTCCAAGCCCTTAAACATCAAACCACAGAAATAAACTCAATCTCGAAACCTCAGTACGTCCTCCAGATATATGTAGTAAAATCACTATGTCCATTTAATGAGAGCATAACTTCTTGAAATCATGTGCTTTCTGAGAAGACAATTGTAATCTTAAGTCAGTATCACCTTGAGTTTGCAGATACAGTGCCTTAGATTCCAGGGAATCCAGACATGAGCTCTGAAAAGCATCTTGGGTACCATTAAGTCCATTGAACTTATTTTACAAATGGCCAAATCGATGGCCAGTGATGTTAAGTGGCTCTCTCTACCCAAGGGTTAACAAACTTTTCCTTTAAAGGGTCAGATAGCAAATATTTAAGCCTTCGTGGGCCATATGGTCTCTGTCACCACTACTTAGCTCTGCCGTTGTGGTGTGAAAGACAATATGGAAAAGAATGAGCATGACTATGTTCCAATAAAGCTTTATTTAAAAAAACTGGCAGTGGGCTGAAGTTGGTCCACAAGCCACAGTCTGCCAACCCCTGATCAGTATTACACAACTGAATAATGTCAGAGCCAGGCCAGATGCAGTCTCCATGACTTGCTATGTTTATTTATGTATTCATTCATCTGACCAATACTTATTAAGAGTCTACTGCATGCTAGACATGGGGCAGGATGGTGGGACACTCTGCTGCGCCATATAAGGCTGACCTCAAGTTCAGACTGTAGTGTTCTATCAACAGGGAAAAAATCTAGTGGTCTCTACTAACTGTGTCTCAAGAAAACATTTCCAGTAAGAGTTCAAATTTCTGATCATAGAAATTTTCTACAGGTCATAAAACTTTTATCTCCTTTAGTGCTAGCAGCATGATGCATCTGCATTTGCAGGTTTTGTGTTCCCAAATGCGTAGGTGCCCTGATAATTTTATTACCAGACGTGAGCCATCAAGATCTTCAAGACCAGTGTCCCTACCCTATCCCTGGGTCATGGGTGTTTCTTCCAGGAGTTCTCACAGCATTTGGCTCAGCCTCCAAACCACCCTCCATCCTTCCTAATACAGTGTCTCTGCCAAATGACATCATGGGGAGGAGCCCCTTTCAGAGACAAATGAAGAGACTAGATCCAAAGGGACTGGCTGAGTCAATCACTGAATTTTTCCACAAATATTTATCAGCCCCTACAACATGCTGAGGGAGAAGAGGTGAATAGTACAGACAAGGTCCCTATTCTAGAGGGGTTTACATTAGAGTGTAGGCTGGGGAGGGGCGGAGGGCTACATAAAATACAGTGGTCAGGGAAGTCTTCTCTAAGAGGATGCCCTTTGGGACTAGTGTTGCAAGATGACAAGGAGCCAGCCTCATGGCCATCTGGGTAATAAGAACCACTGATGCAAAGGTCCTAAGACAGGAACTTGTTTGGTGTGTTCAGTGTGGTTAGACTAGAGCATGGTGGGTAAGTCCAACAGTGGAGATGAGATCAAAACAACTGAGGTTTAAATTGCAACCCCTGGCCATCAGGCCTGTGAGCCAATGTCTACAAAGCCAGGTACTGTTTCCACAGGGCATGACCCAAGACAACCTTTGGGATGTAGGATGAAAACATTAGCATTTTTATGTAAGTGGTTTTTTTTGTGTGTGAAAATAACGAAATTAAGCTTTGCTCATAGGTCACGTAAAGCTTGCTATTGGCTCCTTCTCTCAGTCAGTCTGTCTGAAGTTCATGAACTGGGTATCTTACTGGAAATTCCCTGAGGGAACAGAATTATTGAGGAGTCTGCGGGACACCTGCAATACTTTTGTTCTATTGCCTCATTAAGTAAATATATGAATTATAGTCTTGAATTGTAAACCCCACACAATTCGCAAGTAGCTTAAACATATGAACCCCAGCAAATGCCTTAGCCTTTCTATGCCTCAGTTTCCATATTCATAAAATGGTGAAAATACTTGAAAAAAAAACACTTTTTACTTAACTAATTCTGTCATAAGGATTAATTAGAAAATCTATAGAATGTACTTCAGCATAATGCTTGGCACAGAACGAGTGGTGCATAATCTGTTGTCGTAGACATTGTTCCTGTGGACGTTTGGTTCCATGTAGCACATCTTCAGATGTTATATACAACTCACATAGATGTACTTTAAAAAAAAAAAACCCAAGTCACACATTTTCATATTCATGGAAAAGAAAAATACCATCGTAATTACATTTGCAATGAAACAAAACAATCTTTTAGTTAGATCAGTACTGCTGCCTTGGCTACCTTCTGTTTCCGTAGTCACTAGGGCAACTCTCAAAATGAACGTAAATTCTCACCTGTATTTGTCAAAGATGAACATGAAATGGAAGGGCAGGGTTTAGAATCTTGCATTTTATTTTCCCCTCTTCTGGTGAAGCCAGGTCATTAAGTCACTTATCTTTCCCTCTTGGTCTCTTTTCCATCCACCTATAAGATAAACGATATCTGGTTTTGACTATCTTTTTTGTACAATTGTGTTGCACATTTTTTAATGAACTGTATCATTCATCCAGTTTTACTCCTTGTAAGAATTCTTCTCCTGGGAATGTCACAGAAGAACATTCTTCTGACTTTTCTACCTTCACCACCCTCAATTTAAATCATGATTAATTTTGTGAAACTACTGGTAACAATGAATTAAAATAAGAAGGGTTTTTTCACTTTTGTTCTTTGTACAAGAACAACACTTACTGGAGAAAAATCCATTTTACTGTGGACAGAAACATTCACATTTTACTAGAAACAGAAGTCAAGAATACTAACAAAATTGAACAGCTATAAAGGCAATGGAAAGTGTCTATTAAGCCCCTTTCAATTTTGGAGTGCATCTTTGCTCTTAGAGGGCAAGCAAATGAGTGGAAGTCTCCATGGGTCAATGGGACAGCAGTTCTCTAGATTATTCCTAAAGCAACAAAAGAATGACAGAGAAGTTTTGAATAAAAAGATAAGACGTATGATTGAATAACCCCTCAGTCACGGAAGTTCTCCAATTGTGCATGCAAATCAAAACCACTGGCCATTTCCCCCTTCCCTTCTGCTTACCAGGTTCAGAGCCATGGCCTTCCCTCCCCTCACTAGCTTTCTCTGCCCTTTCCCCTACTGTGGTCCTCCCGCCCCCCATCCAGTGCTGCTGAGACAATGGCCTGAGTGCCCTCAGTCCCCATCCTGGCTCCTCTCTGCTTGTTCCTTCCTCATTCCTTCATTCCTGTTAACTTTCTGAGCAGCCTTTATTTCTTTATTTCAGACATTCCCGGTAGATGTTATTTTCACAGAACCATTCAACGTGTGCAATTTGTGAAGGCAGCAGCATTTATGGGAACCCTGTCTTCTCTTCTTCTGCCTCTGCCCGGCAGCCTATTATCCCCTCCTGCTAGCACCTGCAGTAAAGTCACAGCCTAAAGTTGTGATATTACCATGATATCCAAGGCAACTGACAGCAAGGTTCTAAACATAGAGTGATTTCAATGCAAGAGAAAGCATAACACGAAGCTGAGCAGCAGGCAAACAAGGCACAAGATCCAACATATATCTTTATTCATATTAAACTGAGTCAAAGTAATCGCTGGCTGTCATAAGAGTTCTCTGGCAAATTATACAAAGAAGGAGCATCATAAATTAAGAAACTAAATGGTCATGCCATAATTCCTTATAAAATATATTAAAAGGATACTCAGAAAAAAAAGAATGGAAAGAAATTCCAAGTTGTCTTTGTCAAACACTTAAGACATCGTTTCTTTTAAGTCAGAAGCACTGAACTAGAGGCATTAGTTGTTATTATTCATTATTTTTAGTATACATTCAGTTAACTAATGGTTGAATAATATATTTCTTTAATCATACATAATATATGACTTTACTCGCAGTTTATAAAAGGACTATAAATTATCTGTGCCATCATTCTTGTAATAAGTAAAAAACTTTAAGTGGCTCCACACTACGAACACCAAGGGTAGCCAAAACCCATAGCCATCAAGTCGATTCGACTCATAGTGACCCTATAAGACAGAGTAGAACTGCTCTGTAGGGTTTCCAAGGAGCAGCTGGTGGACTTGAACCGCTGACCTTTTGGTTAGCAGCCGAACACTTAACCACTATGTCAACAGGGCTCCAGAGAGGGTTATAGACCTTCATAAAAGGCACCAGTTCCCACCCAAGATGCCTCAACGATCCATGCTTCCTAAGTACAAGCAGAGTACTTGCCATGTGAACACATCTTCAAGACAAATTCCCAGGCTGCATGCCTCCAACCAGATTGTTACCCTTAAACACCTTGAGTTAGTCCTGGTCCCCCAAGATGCAGATGCCAAGGTGAGATTAAATGTGCAAGAATTTTATTAGGAGAAATGCCTGTGTAAAGGAAATATGGAAGGGGCAGGGGAAGGCTAGGAGAGTGGACAGACCCACCTTCACTTGAGTGGAAGTATCCTAGATTCTCTTAAAGTCTAAGGAAAGTTCAGTAAAGCTATCAGGGAGTTCTTGAGTAAAGGTCAACCACCAAAGGAGTCTGTGTCTCTAGGAATAGGCCTGCCTTAGTATTCCCACCACACTCATTCATCAGTGGGGAGCAGCCTATGGGAGACATGAGCCACGATGGATCCAGAGTGCAGCAGCTGGGGCCCTAGGTCAACTGCTCCCTGGGGTAGGGTGCTGCAAAGTGCATCCTTGTGGCCAACACTCCCCTCCTATGTAGAAATTCACAATTAATACCTATACAATAAATTTTCAGTTTGGCACCTAAACTTTCCCTATCTCCCTCCATCTAACCCACGTGTAACCCTTACTTTCTAGCCGTTCCATTTTTTACATCTTACATTAGTCTAACTACACCTTGGTCCCATATGAGCCCCACAGGTCACCAAACTTCTTTCTCTCATGCCATTTCTCTCACTAGATGTCTTTCCCATCCTAAACCCTCTTTTCAAGTTCCTACCTACTCTTTATATGTAGGGTTTTCACTGGTTCATACGCATGCAAAAGTTGAACAGTGAAAAAAGAAAGAATTGATGTGTTTGAACTGTAGTGTTGGCTAATACTGAATATACCAGGGACTGTCAGAAGAACAAGCAAAGCAGTCTTAGAAGAAATACAACCAGAATATTCCTTAGAAGTGAGGAAGGTGAGACTTCAACTTGCTTACTTTGGACACATCATCAGGAAAGACCAATCTCTAGAAAAGGACATCATGTTTGGTAAAGTAGAGGGCCAATGCAAATGGGATAAACCTTCAATAAGATGGATTGACGTATAACAGCCACAAAATGGATTCAAACATACCAATGATCGTGAAGTTGGCGCAGGACTGGGCAATGTTTCTTTCTGTTATATATAAGATCACCATGAGTCGGAGCCAACTCAGCAGCAACTAACAACAACCACTACTTCTTTAAGATCTATCTGAAATGCCAATACAACACCAAGACTGTCATAACTCTTGCCCCCTGCCCTCCACTCAACCTCTGTTCTAGTAAAAAGGTTCTCTAACCCCCTCGAAACCTCCATGGTACTTCTCCTACTTAGAGGTGAGCACCTGTAGTATTGAGTACTTTCTGCTTGCTTTAGTTAATTTGTTGTAAGTTTTATCTCCACAGTAGACTCAAGAGGGATTGTACCCATTTCCCCATGTCATGCTTGTTGGCCTGATGCATATCTATCTAACCATGGACTACAAATAAAGCCAAACAACCTTCTTTTTTTTATTATTCCTTGCTTATTTTTATGTTGATGATTTTTTTCAAATGTTATGCAATAAACAAAAGCAGTATCGATACTAACATTCAAAGCAAAAAGATACGGACCTGAGCAGAAACATCATCAGTGCTGTAGTCATGCAGAAAGCCACACAGTACAATTAAGTGACGTAGGAAATTGACCCAGTAAATGACGATTTTGTGAGGGATTTAAATATAAGATCCTAATAATACCTCTTTAGCTCTCTATCTCCTTTTCTCAGATATTACTTATCTTGGGTCTGAGTGTTAATGTTATATTAGAGTGCTTGGCTCTTGTTCACCATACCAAATATATCCACAATTAATATGAAAAATAAAAATATTAAATGCCTTGAAGTTGCTTAAGAATCCCATAGCAGAAATTAACTGCTTCTTTATTAAAAATTAAATACTCTATGAAATAATTTCAACTGAGCTCAAGACTAAGAAAATCAAGCATCATCTCCCAGGATAACAGGGAATTTGAGCTTTACGAAAAGCCCTTAAAACTCAGCCCATCTCAAATATTGTGTGAGATCACTATTATAAGAATTCAAGAAAAGGTTTAAACACAGAATAAAACATTCTTTGATGGTTACAAGGGTGGAGAGGGGTATTCACTAATTAGATAGTAGACAAGAACTATTTTAGGTAAAGGCAAGGACAACAGACAATACAGGGGAAGTCAGCACAACTGGACTAAACCAAAAGCTAAGAAGTTTGCTGAATACAACCAAACACTTCAGGGGAGAGAGTAGCAGGGGCAGGAGTCTGTGGACCATGGTTTTAAGGGAAATCTAGGTCAACTGGCATAACAAAGTGTATTAAGAAAACATTCTGCATCTCACCTTGGTGAGTGGTATCTGGGATCTTAAAAGCTACCCAGCGATCAGGTGGACACTAGAGACTATGTTGGCATCTCCTGCCTGGAGGGGATATGAGAGGGTAGAGGGGGTTAGAAGTTGGTGAAATGGACATGAAAAGAGAGAGTGGAGGGAGAGAGCAGGCCGTCTTATTAGGGGGAGAGTAATTGGGAGTATGTAGCAAGGTATATATAAGTTTTTAAGTGAGAGACTGACTTGATTCGTAAACTTTCACTTAAAGAACAATAAAAAAAAAGCTACCAAGCTGCCATCTAAGATGCATCAATTGGTCTCAACCCACCTGGAAAAAAGGAGAATGAAGAATACCAAAGACACAAAGAAAATATGAGCCCAAGAGACAGAAAGGGCCACATAAGCCAGAGACTCTATCAGCCTGAGACCAGAAGAACTAGATGGTGCCTGGCTACCAGCAATGACTGCCCTGACAGGGAACACAACAGAGAAACCCTGATGGAGCAGGAAAAAGTGGGATGCAGACCTCAAATTCTCATAAAAAGACCAGATTCAATGGTCTGACTGAGACTAGAGGAACCCCAGAGGTCATGGCCCCTGGACTCTCTGTTAGGCCAAAACTAAGCCAACTCTTTAGACAAAGATTAGACTGGACCATAAGACATAAAATGATACTGGTGAGGAGTGTGCTTCTTAGCTCAAGTAGACACATGAGACTATGTGGGTAGCTCCTGTCCGGAGGCGAGATGAGAAAGTAGAGGGGGACAGGAACTGGTTGAATGGACACGGAAAATACAGGGTGGAGAGAAGGAGTGTGCTGTCCCATTGTAGGGAGAGCAACAAGGGTCACATAACAATGGGTGTATAAGTTTTTATATGAGAGACTGACTTGAATTGTAAACTTTCACTTAAAGCACAATTAAAAAAAAAAAACTCAGCCCATCTCACCTTCAGCAATGAAGGGGCCATATCTTCCTAATTTGGTTTAGGAAAAATCCATGCTGACTTACAGAACTTTTTCTCTCTTCCATGAGTTCATTTATAATTAGATTTCAAGAACCTCTATAACATGCTTCCAAGGCAGAAAAATTTTTCTCCAAGACAATTTGTCTCTTTTAAATGTCATTAAAGTGTGATTGGCACAGAGCTCTTGGAGAGATGACACCCAGAGGGAGAAGAACTCATTACTAATAGCTTGTCAGGTGCCAACTGGCTCTAACTTGCCAACTCCCTTTCCTTGAAAAACCAAGTATATCTCAGCAAAGGGACCTTTGATGGTAATCAGAAGACACTCTCTGGCATCAAAATGCTGCTTGGCAAAGGATAAGACAGGATTGCAAACGCTACCTGAGTCATGGAGTGGCTTGAACCATAGAGTCCAGATATACCCTGGATGAAGTAGCGCTTCAGGCCAAGATCCCAGAGAAAATCCCAGCAGTTCCTCTCCTTGCACCTTAATCTCCAAAAGGTGATTACCCTGAGTGATAGTAGCCACATGTAATAAGTTTGCTTAGAATAAAATAGACAGCCAAAAACTACAACAAGCTACTCTTACAGACAAAACATCTTGAGAAACTATTCTATCCAGACTAAATGCCAATTGTTTTACAGTTCTGGTTCAACTGCTCTAGTAAATGTGTTCTTCATTTTATGTTGTCACAAGAAGCATCCTTATTGCATTGAATCAATAATTTGACTCATTTAAGTCAACAATAGCCCTTGGGAGTTTGCAAATTGCAACATACAGGCCAAAAGAAGCAAAGTTAGTAGAAGTAATGGTTCACATCCTCAAGTACAAAGACCACCACAAACACCAATAATAGGACTATACACACCCAAAGTGGGAGAAGCTCACAGGCAGAGTGGAAACACCAGGAAACAGCAACCAGTGTTTCATTTGAAGTGGTAACCACAGCTATGTTGACTCCCATAAAAAATAGCTGCCGTTGAGTCAACTCTTATTAACTCAGGGCGACCCTATGTGTGTCAGAGTAGAACTGCGCTCCATAGGGCTTTCGATCGCTGATCTTTCAGAAGTAAATCTCCAGGTCTTTCTCCCAAGGATCCTCTGGGTAGACTCGAACCACTAACCTTTCTTTTACCAGCAAAGCATGTTAACCGTTTGCACCACTCAGGGACCTGAACCCCATGGGAAACCACTAAATGTAACTGAAGAGACAGAGGCAGAATGGGAGGAATAATAATCAAAGAGCAAAGCTCTTAAAGTATGAGGAGGAAACAATTCCAGTAATTTCTCCCTGACCTTGAACTTTGATGTTATTTCTAAAATAGTTATAAATTGAATAACAAAGAAATCTTAACTATTTAGCTTCTAAAACATGAAAAGGCAGGAACACAAAGCCTGGGTAGTGGGCCTTCTTTTCATTATGCAAAATTGAGGAATTGCATTGTTCTAATATGGTTTTCATTTATTTTTTTAATTATTCTAGAAATTGTATATCTTATCTCAGGATTTGCCTCAAAATGACCAATTCCAAGTTTGAAATAACAGAGATAAACATATTTTGCAAAGCCTTTTTTTTATAATGTGACAACCTGAAATTCCTTTTTAACACAACATGACAAAGCCTTAAAGAATTGCATAATGTTGTACTTTGCTGCTTTGTGCTTCCTGCTTTTAGCTATTATCAACTTTGTACCGGCACAGAATAAAAATTGATATCCTGGGTAATTTTGTCCTTGGCTCCAAGTGTAGTTCTGCCCAAGCGCAGCAAATGAAAAAACTTTTAGTTAAATAAATGTCAAATAGCTCAGTTCACGCATAGGAATGCCCTCAGCAACTCCATTATGTGCACAAATGTTGACAAACATGGCAAGGAAACAGATCATTTTTTCATACCTTCAACTGTTTATTAAAAACAAGGACGAGAAAAAGTAAATTATTTTGATAGCTACATTTCTAAGAACTCCTGCAAGTACAATATTTGCTTTCCTAATAATTCTTTTTAATAATCTGCATCATAAATATGCATCTTCTTGTTAAATTTACCCTAGTCAAAGAGAATAGGAAAGCCCCATTTACCCAAGGGCATCATGAACTAATTCAAAGTGCATTTTATAGATTTTTTTTTTATTTTAGTCAGAATCAACTTCCTTTCTTCTGTAAGAGTTTTCATAGCAAGCATTATTTTCAAACACACGTGGGACATTCCATAGGACAGACTATAGGCTAAGCCACAAAAAAAGTCTAATAACCTTCAAAAGGCTGTAACCATACAAAGTACATTATGGCACCATTTGTCGTTGTTAGCTGTCACTGAGTCATGGTGATCCTATGCACAACCGAACAAAACACTGCCTGGTCTTGTGCCATCCCCATGATCAGTTGTGGTTCATATGGTTTTCACTGGCTGATTTTCTGAAGTAGATCAGCAGGCCTTTCTTTCTACTCCATCTTGGTCTGGAAGTATTGCTGAAACCTATTCAGCATCCTAGCAACACACAAGCCTCCACTGAAGGATGGGTGGTAGTTACACATGAGGTGCATTGGCCAGGAATAAACCATAGACTCTGAGAAAGCGAAGTGTGGCCCACTTTACTGATGAAGCCTGGTGCTTTCTTCTGCCACCCCTTAACTAATTCCCAAGTAGATGGCATGACTGTATGGCTCAGCTGACATTGTGCATGAAATGATTAAACAGAAATATCACAGCCCCATTCCCCACCACGCACCCCAGCTGCTAGTGTGTTATATCATTTATTTCTCAGTCCAGTGTAATGGACTCTTATATTCAGCTCACATCCAATGAGGGAGTAACTTTTGTCACTGGACCAAAACAAAAACTCTTTTCTTAGGCAAACCAGATGAAGATATTTCACTAAATTCCTTGTGATAAAGAACTAGAAGTTGATAACAGAAGCCCACTATAAATCTGTTAGAGTGTTTTGTATATAGTTATCCTTAAGTTACTGTATATAAACTGTATATAATTCACATTCCAAAGTATGGGTTTAGTCATTCTCAAAAAATGGTATTGTTATCATACTCAAGCTAAAGTCAAGTACTTCCCAGAATCCTTTGTTAACAAAATCCATAAGAAGAGTTCAAAAATTGAAAATTCATTTGTTAGTTCTCTATCCAAGAAACCTTATAGAAGTAACTGTAGTCTACTGTTTTTGAGGGAGATAGTTAGCATTAATCTGAAAGAAATCCAAGAATGGAATAGGGAATGAAATAACCACCTCCATTTATTCCTGCCCACTCTATAGGGCACAATTCTCTAATGAAGCAAGCTCTTATCTCCTTACTTATTAAAATGGGATACTATTTCGGAGAATACCTGGTTAAGTGGTTGTTCAAACTGTGCTCCAAGGAGTCTTGGTGGGGTTCCACTGAACCCCTATTCATTCCATAGTTATTGATATAAAAGTCAGGGAGAAACTGAACGCGGCCAGAGTTCTTTTATTTCTTTTGTTTACTCTTCCAGCAATCTATCAGTGGGGGAAAGGAGTCCGTGACTTTAAAGTTTAAAACTATTTGGGGAGAGAGATTCACTGCTAGAATAAAGGAGAGAGGAGGACAACAATTCTTTCACCATAAAGCAGGGCAAATCTATCAAAAACAACCAGTTTAGCATTCTGGAACTTAAATATAGACACACAACAAACCAAGAAGCATTTATTTATGAAAATGATTGCACTTCAGGTAAAACAGCTTGAGTCTGTGGCATTCTTCCCTGGGCCTGCTCCCACTCCACCCCCCCACCAGTTCTGTCAGTGCGGTAGTTCAACCAGGGAAGAGTAGGCCGTGAAAACCAGTAGCTTCACTGTGTTTGCTAGAGGTGGCTAACTTGATTTGGAGGACAGTCAGTTAAAGCGAAGATCATGGTGGCAAGGGAAACAGCAAGAGCAATGGCTTTGTTAGCCTGAGGTTGCAGTCTTGTTTGCAGCAAGCAATGAACTGGCAAATAGAAAGAGATTTAACAGGTATTTCCAGGGAATGAGTCAGCCACTGAGGGCATGATGAGCTCTCCACATTACCCTAGTTGATCAGAGGCTCTGTGCATGCACAGCAGAGACTGAAGTCAGCCCAAGACACCCATACATCCCTGGTTGGCAGAGTCTACATGCATGCACAAAGGAGATGCAAGAGGGCCCAATGGAAAGAAAAGGCTGAGGCAGACTTAAAAATGGCCTGAATTTTTAATCCACTCCCTTGTCCACACATATATTCATCAACAGATTGTGGAAGCCTTACTGATTCAAAGTATTTGAGCACAGCCTTTGACTGATCTTTGGCTGAACATTAAGCTATAAAGACAGAGTAGCAGTACCTAGGAAGTAGGTTAAAAAATAAAAATAAGGAAAAATAAATTTAAAAACAAACAGCAGAGATAACAATAGCCACCAACCAACAGGTAAAAAGAGGGATGGGACAGATTTCACAGATTAATTCCAGGAAAGTTGCTAAACAAAATGAAATAAACAGGATAAATCCACAAAAAACAGTAGTAGCATGTTAGGGAAAAAAACCCAAAATCCAGAGTTGCTATGAATTAGTGTCTACAACGTATGTATTCAACAAAAAATTATGAGACATGCAAAGAAATGAGAAAGTGTGGTCCTTACTGAAAGCAAGAAGCAATAAATAGGAACTAAAAATTTTTTTTGTCTCTGAGTTTTCCCAGATACTGGATTTAGCAAAGACTTTAAAGCATCTATGATGTAAGTACAAAGAAATAAAGGAACCAATGTTTAAATAATTTTTAAATAACTGTTATGGATTGAACTGTGTCCCCCAAAAATATGTATGGTAAATCCTAACCACTATACATGTGGATGTAATCCCATTGGGGAATAGGGTTTTCTTTGTTATGTTAATACATCTGTATCAGTGTAGGGTGTGTCTTCAACCAATCACTTTTTTTTTTATTCATATCTTTTTTTTTAATTAACTTCTGTTAAGCTTCAAGTGAACGTTTACAAATCCAGTCTGTCACATATAAGTTTACATACATCTTACTCCCTACTCCCACTTGCTCTCCCCCTATTGAGTCAGCCCTTTCAGTCTCTCCTTTCGTGACAATTTTGCCAGCTTCCCTCTCTCTCTATCCTCCCATCCCCCCTCCAGACAAGAGTTGCCAACACAATCTCAAGTGTCCACCTGATTTAATTAGCTCACTCTTCATCAGCATCTCTCTCTCACCCGCTGACCAGTCCCTTTCATGTCTGATGAGTTGTCTTCGGGGATGGTTATTGTCCTGTGCCAACAGAAGGTCTGGGGAGCATTGCCGCTGGGATTCCTCTAGTCGCAGTCAGACCATTAAGTATGGTCTTTTTATGAGAATTTGGGGTCTGCATCCCACTGATCTCCTGCTCCCTCAGGAGTTCTCTGTTGTGCTCCCTGTCAGGGCAGACATCGATTGTGGCCGGGCACCAACTAGTTCTTCTGGTCTCAGGATGATGTAGGTCTCTGGTTCATGTGGCCCTTTCTGTCTCTTGGGCTCTTAGTTTTCGTGTGACCTTGGTGTTCTTCATTTTCCTTTGCTCCAGGTGGGTTGAGACCAATTGATGCATCTTAGATGGCCGCTTGTTAGCATTTAAGACCCCAGACGCCACAAACCAATCACTTTTGAAATATAAAAGTAGCATATTAGGCACAGAGGCAAGCAAGCAGGAATGGGAAAAAGATAGATACCACACCACATGAAGAGTGCCAAGGAATGGAGCTGCAAGTGAAAAGGGCCTTTCCCCAGAGCCAACAGTGAAATCCTTCCCCTGAATTTGGACTTCTAGCCCCCACTGTGAGAAAATAAATTTCTGTTTGTTAAAGCCACCCACTTGTGGTATTTCTGTTATAGCAGCACTAGACAACTCATTAAAAAGAAAACCCATTGCCATCAAGTCAATTCTGTCTCATAGCGACCCTATAGGACAGAGTAGAGCTACACCATCGAGTTTCCAAGGAGCACTTGGTAGATCTGAACTGCCAAACTTTTGGTTACCAACTGTAGCACTTAACCACTACACCACCAGGGTTTCCAGAAAACTCATACGATAACTAAATGAATAAAGAATTTCAACAGAGCTATTATTTAAAAAAATAATAATAATTAAAAAGATCCAGATAGAAATTCTGGAATTGAAAAGACCAATAAACAAAACAAAAATTTCACAGGATGGGCTCAACAGCAGAATGGAGCTGGCAAAAGAAAGAATCAGCAAATATGAATACAAGTCAACGAAATTATCCTATCTGAAGAACAGAGGGAAAAAAAAATTTTTTAATTAATTTTTATTAAGCTTCAAGTGAACATTTACCATTCCAATCAGTCTGTCACATGTAGGTTTACATACATCTTACTCCCTTCTCCCACTTGCTCTCCCCCTATTGAGTTAGCCCTTTCAGTCTCTCGTTTTGTGCCAATTTTGCCATCTTCCCTCTCTCTCTATCTTCCCATCCCCCCTCCAGTCAAGAGTTGCCAACACACTCTCCAGTGTCCACCTAATTTAATTGGCTCACTCTTCATCAGCATCTCTCTCCCACCCGCTGACCAGTCCTTTTCATGCCTGATGAGTTGTCTTCAGGGATGGTTCCTGTCCTGTGCCATCAGAAGTTCTGGGGAGCATTGTCTCTGGGATTCCTCTAGTCGCATTCATACCATTAGGCATGGTCTTTTTATGAGAATTTGGGGTCTGTATCCCATTGGCCTCCTGCTCCCTCAGGAGTTGTCTGTTGTGCTCCCTAGCAGGGCAGACATCGATTGTGGCCGGGCACCAACTAGTTCTTCTGGTCTCAGGATAATGTAGGTCTCTGGTTCATGTGGCCCTTTCTGTCTCTTGGGTTCTTAGTTGTCGTGTGGCCTTGGTGTTCTTCCTTTGCCTTTGCTCCAGGTGGGTTGAGACCAATTGATGTATCTTAGATGGCCGCTTGTTAGCATTTAAGACCCCAGGCGCCACAATTCAAAGTGGGATGCAGAATGTTTTCATAGTAGAATTATTTTGCCCGTTGACTTAGAAGTCTCCTCAAACCATGTTCCCCAGACCCCAGCCCCTGCTCCGCTGATCTTTGAAGCATTCATTTTATCCCGGAAACCTCTTTGCTTTTAGTCCAGTCCAATTAGGCTGACCTTCCTTGTATTGTGTGTTGTCTTTCCCTTCACCCAAAGCAGTTCTTATCTACTGATTGATCAATAAAAAACCCTCTCCCTCCCTCCCTCCCTCCCCCCTTTGTAACCACAAAAGTATGTGTTCTTCTCCGTTTTTTCTATTTCTCAAGATCTTATAATAGTGGTCTTATACAATATTTGTCCTTTTGCCTCTGACTCATTTCACTCAGCATAATGTCTTCCAGATTCCTCCATGTTATGAAATGTTGCAGAGATTTGTCACTGTTCTTTATCGATGCGTAGTATTCCATTGTGTGAATATACCACAATTTATTTACCCATTCATCCGTTGATGGACATCTTGGTTGCTTCCAGCTTTTTGCTATTGTAAACAGAGCTGCAATAAACATGGGTGTGCATATATCTGTTTGTGTGAAGGCTCTTGTATCTCTAGGGTATATTCCGAGGAGTGGGATTTCTGGGTTGTATGGTAGTTCTATTTCTAACTGTTTAAGATAACGCCAGATGGATTTCCAAAGTGGTTGTACCATTTTACAATCCCACCAGCAGTGTATGAGAGTTCCAATCTCTCCGCAGCCTCTCCAACATTTATTATTTTGTGTTTTTTGGATTAATGCCAGTCTAGTTGGTGTGAGATGGAATCTCATCGTAGTTTTAATTTGCATTTCTCTAATGGCTAATTATCAGGAGCATTTTCTCATGTATCTGTTGGCTGCCTGAATATCTTCTTTAGTGAGGGGAAAAAAATTTTTGAGGAAAAATGAACAGAGCTCCAGAGATCTGTGGGACAACATCGAGTGTACCAATGTATGTGTAATGGAAGTACTAAAAGGAGAGAAGAGAGAGAAAAAGAGAGAAAATATGCTCGAAGAAATAATGGCTAAGAATTTCCTAAATTTAATAAAAAACAGTAATCTACAGGTCCAAGAACCACCACTCATCTGTTAGTTTGTTGTATTGTGGTGGCTTGTGTGTTGCTGTAATGGTGGAAGCTAAGCCACTGGTATTTCAAATATCAGCAGGGTCACCCATGGTGGACAGGTTTCAGCAGAGCTTCCAGACAAAGAGAGACTAGGAAGAAGGAACTGGTGGTCTACTTCTAAAAAAAACTTGGACAGTAAAAACCTTATGAATAGTAGCGAAATATTGTCTGATATAGTGCCAGAAAATGAGCCCCTCAGGTTGGAAGGCACTCAAAATTGACACAGTGGCTGCAATGATAGGCTCAAGCACAACAATAATTGTGAGGGC
The DNA here is from genome assembly GCF_024166365.1 of Elephas maximus indicus. Classification (NCBI taxonomy): domain Eukaryota; kingdom Metazoa; phylum Chordata; class Mammalia; order Proboscidea; family Elephantidae; genus Elephas; species Elephas maximus. The sequence continues at coordinate 168,119,974 of NC_064846.1, forward strand.
GGGATGGGACCGGGCAGTGTTTCGTTCTATTGTACTTAGGGTCACTATGAGTTGGAACCAGCTTGATGCCACCTAACAACAACAACAGATACAAGAAGCTCAACAAATTCCAAGTAAGATAAACGCAAAGAAATTTACAACTAGCAAAAATGCAAATAGGAAAACTTAAAAGCAACAAGAGAAAAACAAATCACCACATATAAAGGAAAAATATGATGATTTCTCATCAGAAACAATGGGGGCCAGAGGCCTAAAATGACATATTAAGGGCTGAAAGGAAAAAAAAAAAAAAACTGTCAACCAAGAATTCTATATCCAGCAAAAAATATTCTCCAAAAATAAATGAGAAATGGTGCACAGTTAAAGAAACTTCCTAGACATATCCAAACACCTCGTGGGACTGAGTTACTGGGTTTGAAGGCTCAGGACCATAGTCTCAGGGGACATCTAGGTCAACTGGCATAACACAGCTCATAAAAATAATGTTCTACACCCTAGGTTGGTGAGTAGCATCTGGGATCTTAAAAGCTTGCAAGTGGCCCTCTAAGATATAAGTATGGGTCTCTTCCCCCCTGCAGCAAAGAAGAGTGAAGGAAACAAAAGACTCAAGAAAAAAATTAGCCCACAGGAATAATGGCCCATGAGAACTGCAGCCTCTTCCAGCCTAAGACCAGAAGAATTAGTGGTGCCCAGCTACAATAACCAACCATTCTGACCCGGGACACATTAGAAGGCCCTGGTTAGAATGGGAGAAAAATGTAGAATAAAACTTAAATTGCTTAAAAAAGGTCAGTCTTACCGGACCTACAGAGCCTAGAGGAACCCCTGAGACTATCACCCGAAATACCCTTTGAACTTGGAACTAAACCTACTCCTGGTGGTCACCTTTCATCCAAATAAGAGAATAGCTATAAAATAAGCAATATCACCCATGAATACTACTGTGCTCTCTTAAATTAACCAGCCATATCAGACCAAATGGTCAACATTTACCCTAAAACAAAGATGAGAAGTTAAGGAGGGATAGGGAAGCTAGATTAATGGGAACAGAAGAAAAAGAATGGAAATAATGAGAATGTTGATACATTGGGAAAAATGTAACCAATGTCATGGAACACATTGTATAAAAATCTTTAAATGGGAACCTGACTTGCTACGCAAACTTTCACCTAAAACACACACAAACTCATACCCCCTGAGAGATGACTCACCCTTTCCCCCTCCTTCCTGCCCTGGAAACCATGAATAAACTTTGGTCTCTATGCAAACAAATAAATAAAATAAATGTGAAATAAGGACGTTCCCATATAAATAAAGATTTAAAAAAATTCATGGCTATCAGACCTGTCTTATACTTTAGACATGTTATCAGGAGGGGCCAGTCCCTGGAGAAGGACATCGTGCTCGGTAAAGTAGAGGGTCAGCAAAAAAGAGGAAGACCTTCAATGAGGTGGATTGACACAATGGCTGCAACAATGGGCTCAAGCATAACAATGATTATGAGGATGACGCAGGACCAGGCAGCATTCCGTTCTGTTGTACATAGGGTCGCTATGAGTCAGAATCAACTCAACGGCACCTGACAACAATGACAACAACAGACCTGTCTGATATGAAATATTAAAGAAAATCTTTTGGGCTGCAAGTAAGTGACAGTGAATGGTAAATGAAATCCACAGGTAGAAATGAAGAACATCAGAAATATTAAAAAAAAAAAAAAAGTCCATTGCAGCTGAGTCAATTCTGACTCATAGTGACCCTACCGGACAGAGTAGAGCTGCCCCACAGGGTTTTCAGGGGCGCCTGGTGGATTCAAACTGCCGATCTTTTGGTTAGGAGGCGTAGCACTTAACCACTATGCCACCAGGGTTTCCAGAAATGTTAAATATGCGGGTAAATATAAAAGGCTGTATAAATACATTTTTTTAATTTCTTCTCTAAATTTTTTTTAAAGACATAAGTAAAACACTATTTTGTTGAATTTGTAATACATGGAGTTACATATGATAATAATAGCAAAAAAGAGGGGGGAGGAAAATGAGATACATTGGAGAAAAATATCTTTATTAAGGAAAAAATAACAATCTTCCTTAAACTCTTCCAGAAAATAGAGTGTGCAAGACTTCCCAACTCATTCTATGAAGCCAATAATACCTTGATATCAACGCCAGAAAAAGATACCACACAAAAAAGGAAACTACAGTCAATATCCCTCATGGACACAGATGCAAAAATCCTTAATAAAATATTCACTTCAGTCAATTCTGACACATGGCGACCCCATGTGTGTCAGAGTAGAACTGTGCTCTGTAGAGTATTCAATGGTTGACTTTTGGGGAGAAGTATCACCAGACCTTTCTTCTGAGGTGTCTCTGGGCAGACTTGAACCACCAACTTTTCAGTTAGCAGCCAAGTGCTTAACTGTTTGCACCACCCAGGGACTCCTAACACAATGTAAGCAAACCAAATCCAGCAACATGTAAAAAGGATTACACAAGATGACCAAGTGGCATTCATCCAAAGGAATGCAGGGTGGATTTAACAAGCTGCAACATGGATGAATCTTGAAAAATTATGCTAAGTAAAAGAAGCCAGATGCAAAAGACTGCATATTGTATGATTCCATGTATATGAAATGTCCAGAAAGGCAAATCCATGGGTAGAAAGCAGAAGAGTGGTTGCCTGGGTCTCATAGGGGTGGGGGAGGGGCGTGGGGGAACATAGGGTGGGGATTGACTACAAATTGGCTTAAGGGAATTGAGGTGGTGATGGGAAAGTTCTAAAACTACATTAAGCTTATGGTCACACAACTCTATAAATTTACTGAAAACGAAAATAGAAAACCATTGGGTCAATCTAATCCACAAATCTGTATTTTACGGATAATAAAATGTCCTTCCTCAACTCATAAAAAATAAATGGATCTATCCCTATAGATTCATTTATTTTTTATGAGTTGAGGAAGGACATTTTAGGGCTTTTTGTCCTGTGTTTTGTATTGGAGCTCTGGTATTGCTTTCTAATTTTTCATATTGAGGGTCCTATTTCCCATGGGATGAAGCACACCTTAGAATCTCGGCTGAGAATTCGTGCTAGATTCAAGATGAATTAAGTTGAACTGAACTTATTTGATTTCAATTCATAGAAATAAGCTTGGTGGGACTGAGCCATTCTCCAGAATCAAATCTAACAGTGTGGTTTTTCTACTTAATTACTGAGTTTGTAGTACTGCAAATTGCCAGACGTACACAGGAATACACTTATCCAGGGGCAAATAAAAAATAGCCTTCAGAATACACACACACACAGTACTCTCATTGTGAATTAATATTTATCTCTGCTTTCAGTCATTAGCAGTATGGAAAGTCCTAGATGTAAAATGAGAGGACAAGCTGGGTGAGCTCTGATTCCATTCAGTTCTAACGGAAATCATGACCCTCCATTATTCCTGATTATAATCGATCATTTCTGCCCACTATCGACTCAATGGCACTGGGTTTTTTGGGTTATCACCTATTTCTGTAGTAGTTGAGCATCAATCTATTCTTGTCACACTCTTCTCTTACCACATCCTTAGGAAAGTAAGATTGTTCAGAGCAAGGATAGGAAAAAATGTAATATCTCAGCTCTAAAGACCAAACTCAAATTCAGCACCCTTTCAAAAACGATTTCCTCCAGATCCAGCATCAACATAAACATTTTAGAGTCCTCATTCAAAGGACTGACGAGTACCCTTTTGACCAAATGAAAAAGAACTGAACTGAAAGAGAAACTAAAATATAACTCACAGCCAGAAATGCAAATGCAGGCCAGCAAGGCCACGGGCAGCCAGGATGCTTCCACTCTGCCTAAAAGAACTGTGCGAAAAGTGATTTACTCTTTTAAGGATTAAATGTAGACACTGCTGGGCTCCTATCTTTATATTTGCTGTTCCCAGTAACAGGAGTGAATAGACAACGGGAAAACAGAAAGGGAGTTCTCTCTGGGGAATGCAAAGGTGTATGTGTTGGGGGAGGGGAATGGCTGTGAAAAGGGTATGGGTTTTGACTTTTCACTTTGTACTTTTCTGAATTGTCAGGCATTTTTACTGTGAACATACACTTCTTTTCTATCTCAGAACCTAATAAAAATTATTCAAGAACAAAATATAGCTTTTAATGTCCTCATGTGCCTTTCCTTTGAAAGAAAGTGGGGATATAGCAATCACGAACTTTAAGAAGAAAAAGCATAAACTTTACCATCGCAAAGATTTCGGTTCCAATCCCTCAGGATTGTAGGTATATCTTTGTCTTAAGCTTTCACCAGAACATAACAGTTAGGTTTATCTGCCTGTCTCTTCCCTAAAAAAAAAAAATTTTTTTTTTTTAAGCAGTGAACAATTCTGTGGCTGCTTATGATTTCCTCTCTTGTGACTCATAAATTACCTTGGTATGTATTTTTTTTTATGTATTAGTTGTTCAATAAATGTTCATTAACTGAATTAAAAACAAAAACCAAAAGAACATTGCCTTTGAGTCGATCCTGACTCATAGTGACCCTATAGGACAGAGTAGAACAGCCCCACAGGGATTCCAATGCTGTAACTCTATAGAAGCAGACTGTCACATCTTTCTCCTGTGGAGAAGCTGTTGTTGTTGTTGTTAGGTGCCGTCGAGTAGGTTCGAACTCATAGCGACCCTATGCACAACAGAACAAAACACTGCCCGGTCCTGCACCATCCTTACAATCGTTGTTATGCTTGAGCTCATTGCTGCAGCCACTGTGTCAATCCACCTCATTGAGGGTCTTCCTCTTTTCCGCTGACCCTGTACTCTGCCAAGCATGATGTCCTTCTCCAGGGACTCATCCCTCCTAACAACATGTCCAAAGTATGTAAGACGCAGTCTCGCCATCCTTGCTTCTAAGGAGCATTCTGGTTGTACTTCTAAGACAGATTTGTTGATTCTTTTGGCAGTCCATGGTATACTCAATACTCTTTGCCAACACCACAATTCAAAGGTGTCAGTTCTTCTTCGGTCTTCCTTATTCATTGTCCAGCTTTCACATGCATATGATGTGATTGAAAGTACCATGGCTTGGGTCAGGCGCACCTTAGTCTTCAAGGTGACACCTTTGCTTTTCAACACTTTAAAGAGGTCCTTTGCAGCAGATTTACCCAATGCAATGTGTCTTTTGATTTCTTGACTGCTGCTTTCATGAGCGTTGATTGTGGGTCCAAGTAAAATGAAATCTTTCACAACTTCAATCTTTTCTCCGTTTATCATGATGTTGCTCATTGGTCCAGTGGGGAGGATTTTTGTTTTCTTTATGTTGAGGTGTAATCCATACTGAAGGCTGTGGTCTTTGATCTTCATTAGTAAGTGCTTCAAGTCCTCTTCACTTTCAGCAAGCAAAGTTGTGTCATTTGCATAACGCAGGTTGTTAATGAGTCTTCCTCCAATCCTGATGCCCCGTTCTTCTTCATATAGTCCAGCTTCTCGGATTATTTGCTCAGCATACAGATTGAATAGGTATGATGAAAGAATACAACCCTGACACACACCTTTTCTGACTTCAAACCAATCAGTATCCCCTTGTTGTGTCCAAACAACCACCTCTTGATCTATGTAAAGGTTCCTCATGAGCACAATTAAGTGTTCTGGAGCAGCTGGTGGGTTCAAACTGCCTACCTTTCAGTTAGCAGTTGAACACTTAACCACTGCACCACCAGAGCTCCTTCGGTGGGGGTACAGAGTACTGAACCAGATCACTGAAATTCTGCCTCTTCCATCTCAAAATAAGTCTCTTCCCAAAGGGAAATAGTATTACTTTTCAGAAGGTAAAACATCAACAGCCATTTATATGACTTTTTAAATGCTACTTTAAGATCAGCAAAAGTGTGCCAGGGGAAAAAAATAGCATTAGCATGGGTTTAGGGTGGCCCAAGACCATCCATACAGCTGGGGATTCACTAGAAGGCCTTATGGAATACAGACACAGCTATACTCAGAACTGGAGTCTACTATGGCGATTCAAAACCAAAAAAAACCAAACCAGTTACCATCAAGTCGACTCCGATTCATAGCGACTCTACAGGACAGAGTAGAACTGTCCCATAGGATTTCCAAGGAGCACCTGGTGGATTTGAACTGCTGACCTTTTGGTTAGCAGCCATAGCTCTTAACCACCGTGCCACCGGGGCTCCACCCTACAGTCTGCACAGGGGAAAGACTTATCAGGAGGAGTTCAGAAGAATCCGTGCACAGTTTCCTATGTCCCCACCCTCCCATCACGAAGGAACATGTTTCTTCCTCCAGCAGCAAAGTATAGCAACACATAGGCAGTGTTTCTTCCCAGTGAGGTCTTCTGGAGACTCAGAGTCCAGGGTTCTTACTGGAGGCTTGTCACATAGACACAATGACCAGCCACAACTACTGAAGTTCCAGATTCCCAGCAGGAAGCAAGTGTTCAGTGCCCCAGGTGAGCAAAACAACCTATCACTTAAAGAACATTTCAAAAGCCAAGTTCTCAGATGCCAGTCAAGGGCCAACCTTGCAAACAGGCCTTCTAACAATAGTAGCCTAAAGCCTGCTATGTTAACTCTTGTACAGCATGGAAGTGATACATCAGGAGAACAGGCAGAAGTTACATACAGGAAAGAAAGTAGTAAGAATTGGGGGAAGCAGATAAAGTACAAAATGGCGGAAAGAGAGAAAGAAGTGAAGGATGACAAGGAAAGAAGAAAAGATGGGGAAAGGAAGGGAGAAGGCAGAGAGAGAAGAAAAAGTAACCACCTGGCTGACCCAACCTAGGCTCTTACTGAGGCCACCTGACCCTATAGCACCCTTGCTCAATGCCACAGCCCCCAATGCCTCACTTCACACTCTACTTCCTACAATGCTATACTGTGTGTGCCTATTTTTCATTCCTGCTACGTATATGCGTGTCTGCTCCCTCAGTCCTGCTGCCTCGATGCCATCTGGCTGCTTTGATAAGGAAGAAGAAGGAAGAGAGAGGGGCAGCCCAATGGTGAGGAGACTAAATAGGAAAAAGCATTAGAACTAAATGGAACAAAATGACAAAAACAGGCTCCCAAAGTCCCTCTGAACTCTGAAAGAAACAGTCTTTCTGGCTTTAGAAGACAAGAGAGACTGGGAAAATAACATGGCAGAATAGGTTCTTCCGAGTGTACTTCTAAATGATAGTGGCCTCCTTGACTCCTGAGAGGTCACTGGTTACTTGCCTCATTTAAATACCTAGAGCAAGTTTTTTTTTTTTTTTAAACACTAAAAAGTGCTGGAGTTTTATTCTTCCAACTCAACCTTTTTTCAGCTTCCCGAGTCCAGAAAAAGGAAAAGCAGATAAAGGAGCTATTCCTTGCCTGGTGCTTTTGTAATTGAAAAAAAAAAAAAATGACAGATCCTTTTCTCACATTTTGTATTTTAAAAATTGCTGTCAGACTAAGGTTTTGCCAAGTTTCAACTCAAGTGAAATCTTACCAAGAAAACTAAACGATGTGTAAAAAAGCAGATGGGTTATAGGTATAATCATACGGCCCGTGCATGTGCTATGTTTTTTTAAACAAGTCCGTCCCTCTTGTGTTAAACTTATATTCATTATAATTAGCATTATATACTGAAATATATATCTACTTTTCATTTTCTTATGACGAGGAAGATTTCACTTTTGTGAAAATACATATATTCACCTGGATAAAAACAGGCATTCTACTTAAAAGAATATGTTAGGAGGAACATGATAGCTTTCCATCTTCAAATACCTGAAAGTTTACCACGTGGAAGAAAGTAGATACTCTTCACAACTCCAGAGAATGGAGGTGAACATATACTAGACAGTGGTCATTAGGCATCTTAAGCTCATTTAAAGAAAAAATTTTATATCAGTTAGATACTTCTAAAAATAGAATGGGCTGCTTAATGAGTAATTGCCAAGTGAGGGGCTTTGTCACTTCGGGAGTTCACCACTGGAGCCCTGGTACTAGTGAGACTGAGAAATCATTGGAAAGCCAATGGAACAACTCTGCCAAAAAGTGAAACAAAGACTCAGGCAGAGCCCAAAGACAAAGATTGATCACCAGAAATGAATTGAAGGGCTGAGAAGCCTTGTTGACATGGGGCAAATGCCAAAAGCTTTGTTGAGATGAGTCAGGTTGCCAAATATAACTAAAGAGGCCTGAGGTGAAAGTTTACCACAGACATAGAAAGGAGTTACAACTCTAGGTAGAGAAAGAGATTTGACGTCCAAGAGAAAACTTAAGGGCCAACAAAGAGAGGTGTACTAGTCAGGTTAGGCTAGACTATGCAGAGGCAACAAATTAACCCTGAAATCTCAGTGATGTGACACAACAAAGTTTATTTCTTGCTCATGTTATATGTCCCAATGCAAGTATGTAGGGAGCTCTGCTCCATGCAGTCATTTGGGGTCCCAAGCTAACAGAGGCTCTGCCATCTTGCACCTGCACCATCTGGATCACAGGGGCTCCAAGGTTTCTGAAGAAGCACATGACTCAGACCTACAGTGAAGCTTCACTTCTGCTCACATTGTCATTGGCCAGATCTCAGTCATACGTCCCAACCCAACTATGAGGGAAGCTGAGAAATATGGGGGAGTAAATGGGTATTCACTGAGCTCTCTGCTGCAGGAAGAGGTACTGCCCAAAGCCCAGATAGAACTCTCTGGGTCCAGGTGGAGGAACTGCAAATATTATTTATCTCAACTTACTCACCTTAAGGCACTCATTGTCCTGGCCCTTAAATGTATTCTGAAAATCTGATCACGGTGAATTACCATTGATCATTCAGAAAGAAGCTGGTGACCATGCTCTTAAATAAGGCAGTAGAAGGGATGTATTTATTTGGTTGGAAGTGAATCAGATGACCTCTTAAAGTTCCTTCCATCTCTGAGGTTCCCTGATTTCTATGCTAGGACTGGTGTCGAGAGACCAGTGCCTCTCAGGGCAGGAAGGGATTTTAAAGGTCATCTGATGAATGAATTCTTTCCTCTTCAGCATTACTACTGAAAGGTCATCTAGTCTGTGCTGGAAGATCTTTAGAGCATGAGAACTTGGTGCATCTTTGATTAACTCTTTCATTACCTCCTTGAATCACTCAGAGTCACCCTTACACTGTGATAATCTGTCTCCTTGTAGTTTCCACCTCTTAGATACATCCATGAGAATCAGAAAGACAGTTGTGTCTGGAGGCAAATCTAATATCTTGTCAACAGAGAATCCCACCAATAAATGTACAGCCCTTGCCAGAGAGGTGGCCACTGGAAGAAAATGGGGCAAGGATCAGGGACAATCAGACAGAACCAGAAAGGACAGCAAGCGGGACTCAGAATAATCTTGAGGTCCTGGAGGACAGAGGCAGTAGATCAGTTTAGATGCCATGAGGTTATCACTGTGCAGGGCCACAGGCCAGTTTGGGCAAAAGATCACATTTGCTTGTTTATGTCAAGGTCAACATCCTCTTGATTGATATTTTTATTTCAATGAAAAGTTCCTAAATCATAGCTTCCCCAAAAGCAGCTTCTAAAATGTTTGAAGACAGAAAGATCTATCTTCTAAGGAGTCCACAGGCTTGTCTAGAAAATATCAAAGAATTTTCCCCTCAAGTGGATATTTGCCAATCCTTGTTTCACTTGATAGTCCTTCAACATCTGACTTTGCTAAATACACTTTCCCTGACATGTTCCTCTTCCTTATCTTTTCCTCCTTTATCTCTGGTCATTTTCTCTCAGTCTCCTTCACTGATTCTTTTCCTTGCTCTTCTAATAATGATGGTAGTTCCCAAGGTCCAATTCCTAGCCTTGTTATCTTACATGCCAGCCTTTGCTGGGCAATCTACCCAGTCCCAAGTCTGTATCTACCCTTCATACGTTGATGAATCTCCAATGTGTCTCTCTCCTACAAGACTTGCTCCAGAGCTCCAGGCTCATCTCTATCTGAACAGACCACAATTTACCATGAGCATATATGTTCACAATGGATCCCATTGTTCTCGCCTCCCCTGCTCATGTATTTGCAACTTGGCATCATATTTACCTCGTCTTCAAAGCTGGGAAAGCAGAATTCGTCCTGCATTTCTAATCTGTACATGAACCCCCATAATCCAGGCATGACATTCCAGAGACTCCACTCCCAGGTAGCTCTAAAATCTGTCTCCTCCTTCCACCCTCTTCACTGACATGGTTCTGCATTCTCATTTCACTATTAAAATGTTCTGCTTCAGCTTTTTAAAAATTTTTCTTTATATTATTGTTTAGGTACTTTTATAATGAACAACAACAGTTTTTTTGGCTCAGTTTTACCCTCTCCCAGTCTAGCTACCCACAAGCTACCCACTGAAACCATTGCTGTTTTTGATCATCGAGTACGTACTTCGATATCTCTAGATAATATGTTTTATCACAATTTCTTAGTTTATCAAACCTGCTATAATAGATGGAAGATTTAACTTGCTTATCCCACCCCTGTAGACCCTCTTCCCAAAATTCTGTATGTACCCAAATATAAGGCAATGTTTTTCCTCAAATTTATTCCATTAAAAATAAAGTTCTTATTAAGACTTTCCTATTGTAGACAGTCTCTCAATTACTTAATTTTGAACAACGAAGTACTATTTGAGGAAGACACATTAACCTGAAATGACCTCAATCAATGCTAGATTTGGATGCTTATAGAAGTAACCTGACATAATGGAGTAAGGGAAATAAATTTAACACAGATTGAGTCACTATTTCTGGAGAAATGGCCTAAAATTGTAGCTCTGGGGGCTACTGCATACAAGTCTTTAAAAATTTCACTTAATAAACTAAATGCTTATGTTGTGTAGCTCACACGAATGAATGCACATATGGGAACCAGGACAAAATTCCCAATGAAAGCATCACACACGGACTTCAAAGTATTGCAATCGAACAACTTAGTGCGAGTCAATATGGCACCGTGTTTTTAAGTGGTTCCAGACGAAGAAGAAATGAATGTCAAGGTGTACATGAGGAGTTTGAAAAACGTTGTACACTGAAATGTTAGAGTGGGAAAGAGCAATGTTGTATAATAGTATATCTTATATAACATGTGATTTAAAATATGTATATACAACTAAAGTTTCAATTAAATATTATAGGCAAACATTTGGCTATTTAAACATTTGCCCTAAATAATGTATGTTCAAGTTGAAAAACCAAAAGTTGTTTTCAACCTTCCTATTTAGAGAAATGATGGCTTGACTTACAATCAGGGTCTGCTAATATCTGGGCTTACGTTCTACTTATATTTCCAGATCAAGACTTTTGTTGGTCAGTGCTACACCTAACTAACTTCCATTTCTCCATTTTGTGTTCTATCCACCTAAGGCAATATCTCTTGGCTCTCTGTTTTGTAAGATGAAGCAGTAATATTCCTTCCTTTCCCTCCACCACTCCTTCTCTGTCATCACCAACCCGATTCATGTGACTTGTCCAACAAGGGTCAGAAACTGTTGGCCTCTGGCATAAATATGTTTTGATTTAAATAGGAATGTTTAAGTTAGTTTCCCTGTACTTTAAACTGAGAAATTTCACGCGTAACCAGAGTAATTCCTCTTAATATTTCTATTGTGTTTTGCTTTTTTTCCTTCTCAGTTATATGACCTTCACCCTAGAATGTTCAGTCATCCAGCTGCCTGGAGGGAGACCAGAATTTTTTAAAGAAGAAATTCAAACAGAAAGTTCAAGGGGATATTCACCTTTTGACAAACAAAAATAGGCTTGTAAAGCAGGACAATACTCCTCTAACACTAGCTATTTTCTCTTTAATTAAAAAAATTTTTTTATTGTGCTTTAGGTGAAAGTTTACAGCTCAAGTTAGTTTCTCATACAAACATTTATATACTCATTGTTATGTGATCCTAATTGCTATCCCTATAATGTGACAGCACACTCCTCCTTTCCACCCCAGGTTTCCTGAGTCCATTCAACCAGCTCCTGTCCCTTTCTGCCCTCTCATCTCACCCCTGGACAGGAGCTGCCCACTTAGTCTTGTGTATCCACTTGAATTAAGAAGCACACTCTTCCTGAGTATTACTGTATGTTTTATAGTCCAGTCTAATCTTTGTCTGAAGAGTTGACTTCAGGAATAGTTTTAGTCCTGGGTTAACAGGGAGTCCAAGGGCCATGTCTTCTTGGGTTCCTCTAGTCTCAGTCAGACGATTAACTCTAGTCTTTTTACGTGAATTTGAGCTCTGCACCCCACTTTTCTCTCGCTCCATCAGGGACTTTCTGTTGTGTTCCCTGTCAGGGCGGTCACTGGTGGTAGACTGGCACCGTGTAGTTCTTCTGGTCTCAGGCTGATGGAGTCTCTAGTTTATGTGGCCCTTTTGTCTCTTGGGCTAATATTTTCCTTGTCTTTGGTGTTCTTCATTCTCTTTTGCTCCAGACGGGTTGGGACCAATTGATGCATCTTAGATGGCCACTCGCTAGCTTTTAACACCCCAGACACCACTCACCAAAGTGGGATGCAGAACATTTTCTTTATAAACTTTGTTATGCCAATTGACCTAGATGTCCCCTGAAACCATGATCCCCAGACCCCAGCCCCAGTTACTCTGTCCCTCGAAGTGTTTGGTTGTGTTCAGGAAGCTTCTTAGCTTTTGGTTTAGTCCAGTTGTGCTGACTTCCTCTGTATTATATGTTGTCCTTCCCTTCACCTAAGATGATTCTTGTCTACTATCTAGTTAGTGAATTCTCCTCTCCCTCCCTCCCTACCCTTGTAACCATCAAAAAATGCTTTCTTCTGTGTTTAAACCTCTTCTTGAGTTCTTATACAAGTGGTCTCATACAATATTTGTCCTTTTGCAATTAACTAGTTCACTCAGCATAATGTCTTCCAGATTCATCCATGTTGTAAGATGTTTCACAGGTTCATCATTGTTCTTTATTGTTACATAGTATTCCATTGTATGAATATACCATAATTTGTTTATCTTTTCATCTGTTCATGGGCACCTAGGTTGTTTCCATCTTTTTTGCTATTGTGAACAGTGCTACAATCAACATGGGTGTGCCTATATCTATTCCTGTGACGGCTCTTATTTCTCTCGGATATATTCTAAGGAGTAGGATTGCTGGATCGTATGATAGTTCTACTTCTATCTTGGGGGGGCAGTGCCAAATCGATTTTCAAAGTGGTTGTACCATTTTACATTCCCACCAGCAGTGTATAAGTGTTTCAGTCTCTCCACAACCTCTTCAACATCTATTATTTTGTGTTTTTTGGATTAATGCTAGCCTTGTTGGGGTGAGATGGTATCTCATTGTAGTTTTTATTTGCATTTTTCTAATGGCTAATGACAAGACCAGCTATTTTCTTGAGAGAAGATTTTCTAGATTACTTTATGTCACTCTTAAGTTGCCAAGGGCCAAACTTCCAGGGTCCAGCCTCACAGATTTCTACAGTAGCATGGCAAAAGGTAATCCTTCCATCTCTGCCTGCTGGACACCCTCTATGGTAGTAAAAGGATATGTTATAAGTAGGGCCACCATACGTCCTGGTTTGAGTATACAGTCCTAGTTTCCACTGGTAATCCATGAATCCCATCCAGTTTGTGTCTCTTTTCACACTCAATTGTGTCTCAGACTGGATGATACATTTATGGTCACCTTCACTATTTTTTTTTCACTATTTAGGATTTCCCCCACCATAGCCTGCTCCTGGTAAGGAAGAGATCTGATGGACATAATGGAGAGAATACAAAGGATAAGGGCTCTGAGAAAAAGCTGCTTCATGCCACTCTCAAGTGCAGCCATATCACATTGCCTGACAGCCAGGTCTTGCCAAAGGAGACCCTGAAGTTTAGCTTGACCAACTTGCCCTGGGTTCCACTATGGAAGAAGTAGCTGGGCTTCTGGATATAGAGTGTGCTGAAGGAGATGGCTCTAGTGGGGTTAAGCTGACTCTTCACTGAAAACTTCATAGAAGACTACCGAGTCTAGGTTGAATGGAAGTCAGAGTCCAGAACTCAAGGGACTCTGAAGTGCCAACAGAGACAGAGCTGAGGCCGAGGCAGACAGTTAAATACAAACCCAAGTAGTCAGATCACCAGTTCTCCCATCAAAGACATGAGCCAAAAGTGCCAGCCAAACAAGCAGCACCCATTTTTCTGGAGTCCAGAAGAAGACACCAAAATCTTGACTCTTTCCTGTTACCAGGAGGTTGCAAAAGCCACACCATACCCTACACCTTGATGTTCTTCTAGGGAAAAAAGCAGAAGAAGACTGGGTATTTTTATATTAGTTTGAACCACATTAATTGCCAATTTTCAACATTTGTAACCTGCAAAAAAAGGTGATAACATATACTCCAAAGTATGTAAAAACTAAGCATGCAACTCAACAATAAAAAGACAAATAACCCAATTCAAAAGTGGGCAAAAGATCTGAACAGAATTTGTCCAAAGAAAATTATACAAACTGCCAATAAGCACATGAAAAGATGTTCAACATCATTAGGCATTAGGGAAATAAAATGAAAATCAAAACCACAGTGAGATACCACCTTACAACCACTAGGATGTCTGTAATTAGACAATAACAAGTGCTGGATGTGGGAAAACTGGAACCCTCATACACTGCTGATGGGAATGTAAATTGGTACCACCTCTTGGGAAAACAGTTTGGCAGTTCCTCAAAAAGTTAAACACAGAGTTCCTGTAAGACCCAACAATTCTATTGCTAGGTATATGCCCATGAGAAGTGAAAACATATGTCCGCACAAAGACTTGAACATGAATGTTCATTGAGCATTATTCATAAGAGCCAAAAAGTAGAAACAACTCAAATGTCCTCATCTGATAAACAGATAAACAAAATGCAGTATATCCACACAATGGAGCATTATTTGGCCATAAAAAGGAATGAAGTACTGATATAAGCTACAACATGGATAAACCTTGAAAACATTATGGTCAGTGAAAGAAGTGAGACACAAAAGGCCACATATTGTATGATTCCATTTATATGAAATATTCAGAAAAGGTAAATCCATAGAGACAGAAAGTACATTAGTGGTTGCCGGTGAGTAGGGAAAGAGGGGAGGGGATAGTGCCTAGATGGTAAAGGGTTTCTTTTAGAGGTGATAAAATGTTCTGGAATTAGATAGTGGTAAAGGTTGTACAACTTTGTGAATACACTGAAAACCACTAATTTGTATACTTTGAATGAGTGAATATTATACTATGTGAATTATATCTCAATAATTTAAAAAAGAAGTAAGGAACATTTGCTAAATTATCAGAATAGACTAAGATTTCAACAAGATTCAATTTTAGGCATCATTGTGTCTTGTTTTGTTCTGTTTTTTTTCTCTAACTAGCAGAAGGGAGATCGGGGAAAGGCCATCCATAATTTCAGACTAAATAAAGAAATGAGATTCTTCCTATTTATATTGTGGTGTGAAAAGAATTTTGTGGCCTGTTATGTGCATAAAAATCCAGCTTTCTGGTTCCCTTGAAAATGTAACTCTGTGACAGTGAGTGGACAACCCTGTAAGAAAAAAATCCACTCAGTTCAATAGCAGCAGTAACTGCCCACTTTAGACGGAGCATACACTCCAATTTGTCAAGCCCACCCCTCAAGCCAGTTTCACTCCCATTGTCTATCTATCTCCAAGTATATTTGAATTTGTGACCCCCTACTCAATAAGGCATAGGAGCCCTGCTGGTACAGTGGTTAAGCCCTTAGCTGCTAACCGAAAGGTCAGTGGTTCAAACCCACCAGCAACTCTGCAGGAGAAAGATGTGGCAGTCTGCTTCCATAAAGATTACAGCCTGAGAAACCCTATGGGGTCTTATAGGGTCCTATAGGGTCGCTATGAGTCAGAATTGACTTGACAACACACAAGTCAATAAGTGAAATCAAAATTTAAATATCAATAAACACTGTTTGTAGTTAGCAATGTGTTTAGCTGCAAATAACAAAAATCCAAACAACAGCACCTTTAACAAGTAGGGGTTTCTTTTTCTCACATTTCAAGAAGCCTGGTAGTAAGTGATTGCTGAAGTTGGATCAAGAGCTCAATGATGTCACACTCCACCGTTTCAGAGGCTTCTAGCTATCTACCAAATATACGTTTTCTCTTTTCTGTGCTAACTGAACCCTGATATTATTTAAAGAGACAATGTGGCCAGCTGTGGTGGAATAATTACTTTTGTGTGCAGCCTTTCTGGCCACGGTCTTGTAACTCCCACCCAGGTGACTGTGTGATAGGGTAGTTGTGGCCTACCAAGGCGATTGGTCAGTTTTGCCTTAAAAGAGGGCCAATTCCAGAGCAAAGAGGAGAGCCCACCACCACTACCAAAGAAGGAAAGACTCGCAGGAGACGGCACAATGGACTTCCTGGCCCACAAAGCGAGAAAACTAAATTCCTTTGCGAAGACACCGAGGGCCAAGAAGTCTACACCTAACACAAATTTGGGACTCGCCAGCCTTCATGACCACATGAGCCGTTTCTTTTATATGGTCTGTGAGTTCTGTGAGACGTTGCAGGAAATTAGGGAACCCAAAATAGAAGGGAGAGTACTGAGGGGAGAGAGAGTAGTTGATGTTAGAGATGATGGAGTGGTACAACTGCTTGGAAAAGCTGTACATTTGGGACGTCTCTAACTTCTGCCTCATAGGAACCAGCTTTGTCTGATCCTTATAAAAGAAATTATTCGTTTACCAGCTAAAAACAGAAGTTTCTTCCCTTGAAACTAGGAATTTGACATAGTTCTGGCCAATGAGATATAAGTGGAAGTCACTAAAGGAAACTTCCAGGAAGGCAATTTTAAGGAACTTAACACAGTTGGCATAAGCCTTCTTTTCTCTTTCCCTTCATCATGCCTGGAATCAAAATATGATGGCTGGATCTCTGACAGCCATTTTGAAAGCAGGAAGATGCCAAAGCAAAAAAGCTAAAAGGAGTTTGGGTCCATGATTATATCATGTAACTACCATAACAGCCCTGGCCCACCCACTCTGGACTTACTTTTCATGGGAGGAAAATAGAGCCATCATTTAAGCCACATTTTAAGGGCTTTTATTACTAGTAGCTGAATGTAATTTCTAACAGATACATTGCCAAAAGAGCTATAGATCTCTTGGCCTTTTCATTAAGGTTTTAAAATTGCTGCTGCCTTGCTCATGGCAAGACTATGGAGAAGGGGACAGGGTCTGTGCTGCTGAAAATGTCTTCTTCTATCAGAAAAGCAAAATTTGCCCATCAAACTTACGTCTAATTGGCCACTCTCACTGCAAAGGATGATGGGAAAGCAAGGAGGAAGATTATCATAATGACTTAGACAAATCATAATGCATTACCTTAGGCATGGCTCTTTGCTACTCTGAATAAAATCAGAATTGTCTTGACAAGAAAGAAGAGAAGGATAAATACAGAGTAGGGAACATTCTGTTCACTACAGAGGAAGTGTGTGCTAAGATTACAAGACTCCTTATCAGACAAAGTAAAATATTCCTAGTGTCCACTTTAATGGATCGGCTTTACAATGGCCTTCTTCTAATTCTCAAGGTTTTCAATGCCCTCAATATTTTGTTCTCTTGTCACTTATTCTTAAAGATCTTGCCCTCACCATGTCACTACTTAGACTGCTGCACAACTCTCCATTCATGATTCACCCACACCAAGCTTTTGGGTTACATCCACTTTTTTTCTAAACCCGTGTTGGTCTGTCCTTCCTTCCTTCACTGCTTTCCTCCCTTCCCTCTCCCCTTCCCATCATCCATCATTCCTCTTTCTTTCTTATTTACTACGTTGTTTTTCTGGAGTGTGTCCTGAAGTATCTTAATAAGAAATGGTACAAGGAAATAGATATTTAGTACCCTTATATGCCTTAAAATGTCTTTAATGTGCCTTCATGTTTGTTTGATAAGCTGACAGAAACCTAGATTGAAAGTCATTTTGTGTCAGAACTTTTAAGGCCTTGCTCCATTGTCCACCATGGTCCAATGTTGCCCCTGAGACATAATGCCAGTCTGATTCTTTTTACTTTACATAGTTTTTTCCTTTTTTATGAACTTGTTGAGTTTTTCTCTTTAACCTTAGAGTTCTGAAATTTCACAATGATTTATCTAGGTATGGGCCTTTTTTATTCATTAGGCTGGATACCAAATGGATTGACACATCATGACTCATATTTTTCTCTAATTTTTGAAAACCACTTTCCTTTATTCTGGGAGTTTTCTTTGTTTAGTTATGTACCTTCTTTCGAGTTCTTAATTTAGCAACCATACTTTCAATTTTTTAAAACTCTTATTGATTTTTTCATGCATTCTATTCTTTTACAGTTGCATATATTCTCTCAAACCTGTCTGAAGATATTGTGTGTATATATATATATGTATGTATTTTGTTTGTTTGAATCTGAACTGGTTTTTGACTTATCACTTTTCTTCCAGAATTTTTTTTCTTCCTATCTTAGTCTTCCTCTTTCAGGTTATAAACTTCCTCAAACATTTGTCAATCCTTCATTGTCCTTTCATATTAAAAAATAAGGAAATAAAAAGACCATCTCTGAAGTCTTTGTCCTAGGGCTCTGCAACTAAAAGTCTCCACATCTTATCTGGATTAAATACTTGCCTGCTGGGAGCAACCAGAAGTCAACCCAGAGAGGGAAATCCGAAAAAACAAAGAAAGATTATTTTTAAAAAAAGCCCAAAACAGGGTAACAGCGATGTTATTATATAAAAGAAAACAACATTAAAATAATAAAGAGGGACTAAGAAATGTAATCATACACCTTCCATATGGAGAGGAGGATATGGCGATACAAAGAAATAAAAGTTAGTTTTAAATTTAGAAAAACAGGGGTAAATAACAAGGTAACCACAAAGGAGACAAACTATCCTACTCATCAAAATAAAATACAAGGGAAAAATACAGACTCAGCAGAAACAAAATCAACAACAACAAATATGAGGAAAGGACAAAATATAAAGAAAATCTACTCAGCACATAAAATCAAGTGGGAAAAAGAAACTGTCAATACACAAAAAAAGACATCAAAATGATAGCACTAAATTCATACCTATCCATAATTACCCTGAATGTAAATGGACTAAATGCACCAATAAAGAGGTGCATCAAAACAGAGTGGCAGAATGGATGAAAAAACAAGATCCGTCTATATGCTGCCTACAACAGACACACCTTAGACTTAGAGACACAAACAAACTAAAACTCAAAGAATGGAAAAAATATATATATCCAGCAAACAATCAAAAAAGAGCAGGAGTGGCAATATTAATTTCTGACAAAATAGACTTTAAAGTTAAATCCATCAGAAAGGATAAGGAAGGGCACTATATGATGATTAAAGGGACAATACACCAAGGAGATATAACCATATTAAATATTTATGCACCCAATGACAGGGCTGCAAGATACATAAAACAAACTCTATCAGCATTGAAAAGTGAGATAGACAGCTCCACAATAATAGTAGGAGACATCAACACACCACTTTTGGTGAAGGACAGGACATCCAGAAAGAAGCTCAATAAAGACACGGAAGATCTAAATGCCACAATCAACCAACTTGACCTTGTAGACATATACAGAATACTCCACCCAACAGCAACCAAGTAGACTTCCTTTTCTAGTGCACATGGAACATTCTCTAGAATAGACCACATATTAGGTCATAAAGCAAGCCTTAGCAGAATCCAAAACATTGAAATATTACAAAGCATCTTCTCTGACCCTAAGGCCATAAAAGTGGAAATCAATAACAGGAAAAGCAGGGAAAAGAAATCAAACACTTGGAAACTGAACAATAGCCTGCTCAAGAAAGACTGGATTATAGAAGACATTAAGGATGGAATAAAGAAATTCATAGAATCCAGTGAGAATGAAAACCACTTCCCATCAGAACCTTTGGGACACAGCAAAAGCGGTGCTCACAGGTCAATTTATACCAATAAATGCACATATCCAAAAAGAAGAAAGGGCCAAAATCAAAGACTTATGCCTACAACTTGAACAACTAGAAAGAGAGCAACAAAAGAAACACTCTGGCACCAGAAGAAAACAAATAATAAAAATTAGAGCTGAACTAAATGAAACAGAAAACAGAAAAACAATTGAAAGAATTAACAAGACCAAAAGCTGGTTTCTTGAAAAAATCAAAAAAATTGATAAACCACTGGCCAAACTGACAAAAGAAAAACAGGAGAGGAAGCAAATAATCCGAATAAGAAATGAGATGGGCGATATTACAACAGACCCACCTGAAATTAAAAGAATCATATCAGATGACTATGAAAAACCATACTCAAACAAATTTGAAAAACTAGAAGAAACGGATGAATTCCTAGAAACACACTACCTACCTAAACTAACACAAACAGAGGTAGAACAACTAAATAGACCCATAACAAAAGAAGAGATTGAAAAGGTAACCAAAAAACTCCCAACAAAAAAAAAGCCCTGAGGAGAGACTGGAAGGGCTGACTCATTAGTGGGAGAGCAAGTGGGAGTAAGGAGTAAGATGTATATAAACTGATATGTGACAGACTGACTTGATTTGTAAACGTTCACTTGAAGCTCAATAAAAGTTAATAAAAAAAAAAAAAAGCCCTGGTCTGGACGGCTTCACTGCAGAGTTCTACCAAACTTCCAGGGGAGAGTTAACACCACTACTAATAAAGGTATTTCAGAGCATAAAAAAGGAGGTATACTACCAAACGCATTCTATGAAGCCACCATATCCCTGATACCAAAACCAGATAAAGACACCAGAAGAAAAGAAAATCATAGACCTATATCCCTCATGAATGTAGATGCAAAAATCCCCAACAGGACTTCTAAGTCAATTGGCAAAATAACTCTATTATGAAAACATTCTGCATCCCACTTTGAAATGTGGCATCTGGGGTCTTAAATGCTAACAAGCGGCCATCTAAGATGCATCAATTGGTCTCAACCCACTTGGATCAAAGGAGAATGAAGAACACCAAGGTCACATGATAACTATGAGCCCAGGAGACAGAAAGGGCCACATGAACCAGAGACTTACATCATCCTGAGACCAGAAGAACTAGATGGTGCCCGGCCACAACCCATGACTGCCCTGACAGGGAGCACAACAGAGAACTCCTGAGGGAGCAGGAGATCAGTGGGATGCAGACCCCAAATTCTCATAAAAAGACCAGACTTAATGGTCTGACTCAGACTAGAGCAATCCTGGCGGTCATGGTCCCCAAACCTTCTGTTGGCCCAGGACAGGAACCATTCCCGAAGACAACTCATCAGACATGGAAGGGACTGGACGATGGGTAGGAGAGAGATGCTGATGAAGAGTGAGCTACTTGTATCAGGTGGACATTTGAGACTGTGTTGGCATCTCCTGTCTGGAGGCGAGATAGGAGGGTAGAGAGGGTTAGAAACTGGCAAAATTGTCACAAAAGGAGAGACTGGAAGGGCTGACTCATTAGGGGGAGAGTAAGTGGGAGTATGGAGTAAAGTATGTATAAGCTTATATGTGACAGACTGACTTGATTTGTAAACGTTCACTTAAAGCTCAATAAAAATTATTAAAAAAAAATCCCGAACAAAATTCTAGCCAATAGAATTCAACAATATATCAAAAAATAATTCACCATGACCAAGTGGGATTCATACCAGGTATGCAGGGATGATTCAACATTAGAAAAACAATTAATGTAATCCACCACATAAATAAAACAAAAAACAAGAATCACATGATTTTATCAATTGATGCAGAAAAGGCATTTGACAAAGTTCAACAGTCATTCATGATAAAAACTCTCAGCAAAATAGGAATAGGAGGAAAATTCCTCAACATAATAAAGGGCATTTATACAAAGCCAACAGCCAACATCACCCTAAATGGAGAGAGCCTGAAAACATTCCCTTGAGATCGGGAACCAGTCAAGGATGCCCTTTATCACCACTCTGATTCAACATCGTGCTAGAAGTCCTAGCCAGAGCAATTAGGCTAGATAAAGAAATAAAGGGCATCCAGATTGGCAAGGAAGAAGTAAAAGTATCTCTATTTCCTGATGACATGATCTTATACACAGAAAACCCTAAGGAATCCTCCAGAAAACTACTGAAACTAATAGAAGAGTTCAGCAGAATATCAGGATACAAGATAAACATAAAAATCAGTTAGATTCCTCTACACCAACAAAAAGAACATCGAAGAGGAAATCACCAAATCAATGCCATTTATAGTAGCCCCCAAGAAGATAAAATACTTAGGAATAAATCTTACCAGCGATGTAAAAGACTTATACAAAGAAAACTACAGTACACTTCTGCAAGAAACCAAAAGAGACTTACATAAGTGGAAGGACATACCTTGCTCATGGATAGGAAGGCTTAATATTATAAAAATGTCTATTCTACCAAAAGCGATCTATACATTTAATGCAATTCCAATCCAAATCCCAACGACATTCTTTAATGAGATGGAGAAACAAATCACCAACTTCATATGGAAGGGAAAGAGGCCCCAGATAAATAAGGCATTACTGAAAAAGAAGAAAAAAGTGGGAGGCCTTACTTTACTTGATTTTAGAACCTATTATACCACTACAGTCGTCAAAACAGCCTGGTACTGGCACAACAGATGCATGGACCAATGGAACAGAATTGAGAATCCAGACATAAATCTATCCATATATGAGCAGTTGATGTTTGACAAAGGCCCCAAAACAGGTAAATGGAGAAAAGACAGTCCTTTTAAAAACAGTGCTGGCATAACTGGATATGCATTTGCAAAAAAATGAAACAAGACCCATACCTCACTCCATGCACAAAAACTAACTCAAAATGGATTAAAGACCTAAATATAAAATCTAAAACAATAAAGATCATGGAAGAAAAAATAGGGACGTTAGGAGCCCTAATACATGGCATAAACAGTATACAAAACATTACTAACAATGCAGAAGAAAAACTAGATAACTGGGAGCTCCTAAAAATTAAACACCTATGCTCATCCAAAGACTTCACCAAAAGAGTAAAAAGACTACCTACAGACTGGGAAAAAGTTTCTAGCTATGATATCTGATCAGCGCCGGATCTCTAAAATCTACATGATACTGCAAAAACTCAACTGCAAAAAAGACAAATAACCCAATTAAAAATGGGCAAAAGATATGAATAGACGCTTCACTAAAGAAGACATTCAGGTAGCTAACAGATACATGAGGAAATGTTCACAATCATTAGCCATTAGAGAAATGCAGATCAAAAGTACAATGAGATTTCATCTCACTCCAACAAACAAACAAAATAATTACAAGGCTGTCATTAATCCAAAAAACACAAAATAATAAATGTTGAAGAGGCTGTGGAGAGATTGGAACACTTATACACTGTTGGTGGGAATGTCAAATGGTACAACCACTTTGGAAATCGATTTGGCGCTTCCTTAAAAAGCTAGAAATAGAAGTACCATACGATCCAGCAATCCCACTCCTTGGAATATAACCTAGAGAAATAAAAAAAAAAATAAGAGTCTTTAAACGAACAGATATATGCACACCCATGTTTACCGCAGCACTGTTCACAATAGCAAAAAGATGGAAGTAACCAAGGTGCCCATCAACGGATGAATGGATAAATTATGGTGTATTCACACAATGGAATACTACACATCGATAAAGAACAGTGAGGAATCCGTGAAACATTTTATAACATGCAGGAACCTGGAAGGCATTATGCTGAGTGAAATTAGTCAGTTGCAAAAGGACAAATATTGTATAAGACCACTATTATAAGAACTTGAGAAATAGTTTAAACTGAGAAGAAAACATTCTTTTGTGGTTATGAGGGGGGAGGGAGGGAGGGTGGGAGAGGGGAATTCACTAATTCGGTAGTAGATAAGAACTACTTTAGGTGAAGGGAAAGACAGCACACAATACAGGGGAGGTCAGCACAATTGGACTAAACCAAAAGCAAAGAAGTTTCCTGAATAAACTGAATGCTTCGAAGGCCAGCGGAGCAGGGGCAGGGATCTGGGGACCATGGTTTCAGGGGACATCTAAGTCAACTGGCATAATAAAATCTATTAAGAAAACATTCTGCATCCCACTTTGAAGAGTGGCATCTGGGGTCTTAAACGCTAGCAAGCAGCCATCTAAGATGCATCAATTGGTCTCAACCCACCTGGATCAAAGGAGAATGAAGAACACCAAGGACACAAGGTGATTACAAGCTCAAGAGACAGAAAGGGCCTCATGAACCAGAGACTACATCCGCCTGAGATCAGAAAAACTAGATGGTGCCTGGCTATAACTGATGACTGCCCTGACAGGGAACACAACAGAGAACCCCTGAGGGAGCAGGAGAGCAGTGGGATGCAGATCCCAAATTCTCATAAGAATCTTAATGGTCTGACTGAAACTAGAAGGACCCTGGTGGTCACGGCCCCCAGACCTTTTCTTGGCCCAGGACAGGAACCATTCCCGAAGCCAACTCTGCAGACATGGATTGGACTGGACAATGGGTTGGAGAGGGATGCTGGCGAGGAGTGAGTTTCTTGGATCAGGTGGACACTTGAGACTATGTTGGCATCTCCTGCCTGGAGGGGAGATGAGAGGGTGGAGGGGGTTAGAAGCTGGCGAAATGGACACGAAAAGAGAGAGTGGAGGGAGAGAGCTGGCTGTCTCATTAGGGGGAGAGTAATTGGGAGTGTGTAGCAAGGTGCATATGGGTTTTTGTGTGAGAGACTGACTTGATTTGTAAACCTTCACTTAAAGCACAATAAAAATTATATATAAAAAAAATACTTGCCTGCTGGATTTTCAGAATGCAGAGGGATTGTTCAGGGGACTGTGTGTGTATGTTGGCACTGGGGGAAGAAAACAGCTCTTCCTTATAGTGTCTTTCCATTATTCCCCGTTTTCAGGACAGCTTCCCTTTCTCACCCTCCATCTCTCTTATTCCCAAGTCAGTAGCCTCATCAAGGTTTTTTCTTGTGGATTGGCTCCCTTCTTATCCTCAGCCTCCTCCTCTTGTGCTCCACGTGATAACTTCCTCTACTCTACCTCATATGACAATGCGTCACCACCAATTCCATTTCCAGAATTTGGTTGAAATTCTTCATCCATTGATGATAGCCTCTTGGTTCCAATACACGTTCCCCACTTCTTCAACAGTGACAGGTTCCCTGATTTTTACTTGAACACATGCTACATGAAATAAAGTCTTCATTAGTCTGCTTCCCTTATAACTAGGTAAAACCATAGTACTAAGTTCTGTTTAATGGTGTTGAAGGGGACGTAAAGTGTGTAACTGCACGAATGTGCCCTTAGGTCCCTGGATGGCACAGACAGTTTGCACTCAGCTGGTAACCAAAAGGTTGGTAGACAGAACTTACCCAGTGGCACAGTGGAAGAAAAGGCCTGGAGATCTACTTCAGTAAAGATTGTCATTGTTGTTGTTAGGTGCCTCCGAGTCGGTTTCGACTCATAGCAACCCTATGCACAACAGAACGAAACACTACCCAGTCTTGTGCCATCCTCACAATCATTGCTATGCTTGAGCCCATTGCTGTAGCCACTGTGTTCATCCATGTCATTGAGGGTCTTCCTGTTTTTTGCTGACCCTCTACTTTGCCAAGCATGATGTCCTTCTCCAGGGACTGGTCCCTCCTGATAATATGTCCAAAGTAAGTGAGATGGAGTCTCACTATTCTTGCTTCTAAGGAGCATTCTGTCTGTACTTCTTCCAAGACAGATTTGTTCATTCTTCTGGCAGTCAATGATATGTTCAATATTCTTTGCCAACACCATAATTCAAATGCATCAAGGCAATTGAAAATACCATGGCTTGGGTCAGGCGTGACTTAGTCCTCAAGGTGACACCTTTGCTTTTTAATACTTTAAAGAGGTACTTTCCTGCGGATTTGCCCAATGTAATATGTTATTTGATTTCTTGACTGCTGCTTCCATGGGCATTGATCGTGGATCCAGGTAAAATGAAATCCTTGACAACTTCAATCTTTTCTTCATTTATCATAATGTTGCTTATTGGTCCAGTTGTGAGGATTTTTGTTTTCTTCACGTTAAGGTGTAATCCACACTGAAGGCTGTGGTCTTTGGTCTTGCTTCAAGTCTTCTTCACTTTCAGCAAGCAGTTCTACTCCATCACACGAGGCAGCCATGAGTCAGGCAGTAAACAAAAAGGGGTGTGCCCCCTCCATCTTTTCCTCTTCTCACTGCCTTTGCTAGAATGCAATCATGGTGATGAGCCATCTTGGACACACATAGATGAATGAGTGCTGTAGAGATGGCAGAGCAACTATAGAAATATTCCTGGGTCTTTGAAGACTTCCCAGAGCAGAGCTAATTGGACTCTTCCATAAGAGGTAAATAAACTCTTATCTTGTTCAAGCCACTTTTACCGGGGGACTCTGTCTCACATGACCAAATATCCAAGCGAATAAGCTTTTCTTGTGCTAGAGTTTGAGCTCTCTCTTTTTTTACTCTTTTACCTTCATTTTTTTATCATGGTATGTGTATACATAACAAAACATTTTCCATTTCAACATTTTTTACATGTACAATTCAGTGGTATTAATTATATTCAGCATGTTGTGCAACCATCTAGGGAAAGAAGATACACTGAGTGTGCCACTTTGAACTGGAAACTACCCATAATAATAGTCCCTAAAATATGAAATGGTTTTCCTCCCTTTGCTTTTTCCCTTCTACACTTTTCCCCATGTGGTACAACAATGAGTTCTTTAAAAAGCAAATCTGATCCCATAGTTCAAAGCCAGTGGCTCAACACTGTCCTGTAATGAGGATCAAACTGTGATGCACCACATCTTCAAGATGTTTTACGATATTGTGCTGGAGACAAGGCTAAGCCACAGGACCCATACACACTGAAAACAGCACTTTTATATTAAAATAAATGCATATATAATATTAGGTAGGATACTTGTTCTATGTGAGATATTTAGACAAAAAAAAAAAAGACTCCAAAGTAATTTTACTCTTTGGACTACCCTGGGGGATGAATAACATTTGCTCTCTTCTACCTTGGAGGCCTTGTGGCACAGTGGTTAAGAGCGCGGCTGCTAACCAAAAGGTCAGCAGTTCGAATCCACCAGCTGTTCCCTAGAAACTGCAACAGTTTACTCTGTCCTATAGGGTCTCTCTGAGTCGGGATTAACTCCATGGCAATGGGTTTGGGTTTTCGGTTCTGGCATTAGAGACACTTTCACATAAGAGTGTGAGAGGTGCTGGCCCAGGAGATAAAAGTCAAGTTCCTTGGCATGCAGAAAAGACCTTCACAAAATAAGACCCTCCTGCCTCCCACCGTCATCTCCGGGGCTATCCTCCTGCACATTTCCCTCTACATCCCAAAGGTCCAAGAACTCTTCTGCTACTGAATATCCCGATTCTTTAGACATATTACAAATAGTCTCCGACTTACGATGTACTGGAGTTACAACAAACTGCATTTACGACTCTTTTTTTTATACATCTTATTACTACACACAATGTTGCAGTGTATAATTTGCAATGTTGTCATTCTCAGATGTTCACTCGCATGTTGAAAGATCAGATTTATAAAGATACTGATACTAAAAGGAAATAATCATGAAAACTAAAAAAAAAAAAAGGAAGTATTCAACTTATGTCAGAACTGACTTACCACGGAGTAATCCGAATGGAACCCCCTCATAAATCGGGGACTACCTGTATTCCCTGTGCCAAGAACTGCTGCCCTCCTCAATTTCCTATTCTATCTTCAAAACTCATCTCAGATATGACTCCCTCTAGGAAGCATTTTCCACTGCTGTCTTTTATGTCAACATTTCTTAAAACTTAAAAAATGTGCAGACCTCTCTTAAAAGCTCTCATGGGCTCTCAATGTAAACTTAGATGATATTTATATTAGTTTTATTTAAATAGGTTACAACATTAAGCTAAATATTAAATTTCTTAAACTGATAACTCTTTTCCAAATATAAAATACAGCTCTCACTCAACTATAAAACCAAATCAAAGGTACAAACTAAATAGATACAAAACTACAAAGCTGATAGCATTCTCCTCACAGCATTTTTTAATTTGACTAACAATATTATTTTGCATAAATAAATAGCCAATATTGAGTTTAATTACAGAAATATAATTAAACTGTTTTAATTTAATTTAGGTCTGTTTCCAGAGTAATTATGTTTCTGAATTTTCACTTTAATAAAAGCAACACAGAGAATACCTGTTCTCGTAAGAGAGCTTCATAAAGATGGTATTAATAATCTCAAGGCTTTGTTTGCTGGCTCAGGGTAGTCAGATTTCATACTTTTCCAATTTTCTGACCCTGAGCAAGCTTCAAATGCCTAGGGTAATGAGCTGTGACAAGGACAGCTTTCTTGTTCACTTGAAGGCAGGGTAAGCACTGGAGCATTCTTCAGGCACTAAATGGGTATCCAAGGAGCCCTGGTGGCACAAACAGTTAAGCACTCAGCTGTTAACCAAAAGGTTGGCGGTTCAAACCCACCCACCCACTCCAAGGGAGAAAGACTTGGTGATCTGCTTCTGTAAAGATTACAGCTTAGAAAACCCTACGGGGCAGTTCTACTCTGTCACATAGGGTTTCCATGGCACCTAACAGCAACAAATGGGCGTTCACCCAGCTGTCGTTAAAATTAGGAGCAGAACATTTCTTCACTGAATATGTACTACTGCACTTACTATTAATGAAATTTTGCAAGTTGGTACAAATAAAGATGGCATCTGTTCAGAACATTCACTAGAACTTGGAATATGCTACTGCTGCTCTGGCCCAGGTACTTTTGAGTTCCATGTTCCCAGCTAGCCTGTGCTGTGGAATGGCACAGTTCTCTCAAACACTTCCCTCTATTCAAACTCAAGCAAAACACTTGTTGGGACAGTGCACAGATGCAAATGAAGGCACTAAAATCACATGGCAGTATTCAATGACATACAGACTCTTCCTGGTGACTGTGTGTGTGTGTGTAATTCCCATCTAAATGAAAATATAAAAATTTGAAATTCTTGTAGCAAACTCAATACTCATCAAGAATACATCCTTCTGCAGGCCCAGCTTAAGCAAACTGTCCTAAACAGTTAACGACCCCTCCCCCATTCTTTTGCCTTTCTCTGAACCTTGCATGTACCTCTTTCATTATATACACCTTTTTGTAATATGCTTATTTGCCCTCTCACCCCTTTCCTCCTTGTCTGGGAGCCTTTTGAGGTCAGAGGCTGCTCTTCTCTATTTCCTTATGGATAAATCTACCTACTTAACACTGGAAAAATGTTCAATAAATGCTTGTTGAGTTGAAGGTAACTCTAGATAAAACGCACCACACTTTGAAGGAGTACTGCCAGTGAGACAAATCTGAAATTATCTGTACTTGCAATTTGCACAATACACAAAAAAGGAAAACCCATTAAAAAAGTACTCAAGTCTTTAAGAACTTGACTTTGATGATCTGCAAAGGAGACCAAGGGGAGCATCTAGTTCCCCTTGACACGTATTTATTATTTATTCTTCCTGTTAGAAATCAAAGATTTTGCTCATCCTTCCTGTTCAATGAGTACCAAGAGGCGTAATGGTTGGGCAAAGTCCCTAATGCTTTTGGCGCCCCCTCCCAGCCTCCTATTTTAGGGTAGAGCTGATGAGCTCATTTGCAGGAAGGCTTGCCAGGCCCTGCATATGGTCTGCAATATAAATAGATCACATCTTAGGCATATCAGCAAGATAGAGGAGGCTTGCCTTCCCCAAAGTCTGCTGAAGTAGAAATTCTCACCTAACATCATAGGCAAGCCATCTCTACTTTCTGCTTCTTGGGGAATTTAAGGATGTGAGTGTGAAAATTTCAATCACTGGCAAACTTAGATGAGCCCTAGGATATGCAAAAATAAAATATATCAAAATTAAAGACTAAATGAAAGTCCGTTTAATTTCAGACTTTCACCTTTCATTTGGCTTCCTGGCTGCCTATTTATTAAAATCAGTTCAGCTTAAACATATATTGATTCGATTCTGTTTTGTTGATTTATAAATGAAACCTGATAATTTAGGTTACTCGTGACATAAACCTCCATTAAAATAAAAATAAATCTATAAGTTAAGGTTGACCATAAAACTAAATAATCCTGAGAGAGGGCATTTTCAATCTATTTTGATATCTAATTATTTGGATTTTTCATTACTCTTTGTTTTAAAATAGTTTAAGTATCATAAGAAGTTGCAAAAATACTACAGAAAGTTTCATGTACCCTTCACCCAGCTTCCC
The DNA here is from genome assembly GCF_024166365.1 of Elephas maximus indicus. Lineage (NCBI taxonomy): Eukaryota > Metazoa > Chordata > Mammalia > Proboscidea > Elephantidae > Elephas > Elephas maximus. Next base: position 168,150,264 of record NC_064846.1, read on the forward strand.
CCAATGATAACATCTTGCATAACTATAGTACACTGTCAAAACCAGGAAGTTAATATTGGTACGACATTAACTCAATTAATAAACTTATTTAGATTTCATCAGCTTTTACATGTACTTTTTTTGTGGGGGTAGGGGGGTAGGTGGGATGTGCAGTGTATACTTCCATGACATTACATGTATAGATTTCTGTAAACACCACCACCACAATCAGGATATAGATTGTTTTGTTTTCTTTTTTTTAACATTCATGGAAGCCTAACTATGTACCAGGCACTGGTAGGCGACTGTACATAATAACCTCACGAGATAAGTTTTTTATCTTCATTTTGGAGAAAACTTTGCCATTAGTACCAGCATGTGGCTAAGAGGAACTCCTGTCTAATAGCAATTATTTCAACAGGAGAGATTGACTTTTTTAGCCTTCATATTGGACTTTTATTAAGCTGTAGCTCTTTGATTTTCAAATGCATAATGAGAAAGTTCACGTAATCTTGCTTACTTTTTTTTTTTTAATACAGTCAGTCATGAAGTGAATGAAGAGATGACAAACAAAGAGGGGCCATCCTGCAGCTCAGGATGGTAAAAGCCATAGCTCTTAAGTCCCTTTTGTTTCCCTCAGAATCTTAGCAACTCTACTTCTGTTCTTGGTTTTCTGCTGCACCCAGAAAATAACAGCTTTATCCTCTGAGGATTATTTCTAAAAATAAAATGAGAAAGAAGAAGAAACACATAAAGGTCTCTGTCTTTGGCTTCTAAATGTTACTTTTAACCTCCTATTTATTTTAATCACCATTCCCTACTAGAAAACACTCTCTCCAGTGCGCTGTGCAGTGGTTAAGAGCTTGGCTGCTAACCAAAAGCTCGGCAGTTTGAATCCACCAGCCACACCTTGGAAATCCTATGGAGCAGTTCTACTCTGTCTTATAGGGTCACTATGAGTTGGAACTGATGTGACTATGAGGGTCACTATGAGTTGGAATTGCGGGTTTTGGCCTTTAGGTCCCATGCAGTTAGAAAAGGCGTGATCATAATGTTTCATGTGCCCTGTCCCCTCTACCACCATTGGGGATATCATAAGGGAAATATGGCAGAGCTCACTGGGGCTCAGGCCTGTGCTATCGGGCATTAGCTCTTGCCTAACTTCCATCACTGCCATCTATCCACTACTAAACCAAGCCTAGCTACACATTTGTGACCCCTCATATGGGATTATTTCCTACTTCACTAAGCCACCCCTTCTCAGTCTCTTTTCCCATTTCCTCCTCTTCTTTCTAATCTCCAAAGTTGGAGCCTTTGGAGATCGGGCCTCAGTCTTCTGCCTAAGACAGTGATTCTCAACCAGAGATGATTTTGGCCCCTAGGGACATTTCACAATGTCTGGATATATTTTTGGTTATCACAATTGGGGAAGGAGTATTCTACTGACATTTAGTGAGAAGAGGCATCAGGGATGCTGCTAAGCATCGTACAATGCACAGGGAAGCCCCCACCACAAAGAATTATCCAGCTTCAAATGTCAATAGTACCATGGTTAAGAAACCCTACCTTAAAAGAGCTCATCCAGTACTGCGATAGACTCAGTCTACATGCTGATGACTCTCAGACTTCCTTCTCTAGTCCTACCTTCTCCCCCAGCTCTAGATTCCTATATGCAACTCTCTCCACTTATGTCTATTAAGCCCATCAAGTTTATCTTGTTCACAACCAAACTCTTGACGTTATTCACAAACCTGCTCCTATTCCAATCCTCCCAATATTGCTGAAGATGTCCTGAAGCTGTCCAGCTATTCAAGGCAAAATCCAATAAGTAATCTTAGATTCTTATCATTCCTTCTCATCAAGCCATCAACAAATTCTTGTTGCATTTGTTGACTCTCCACCACCATTGCTCCCACGCTCATCCAAGCCACCCCCATGAGTCTACTGTTAAGACTTCACTAGTCTCTAACCAAATTCACTCTGGTATTCATGAAGTCTATTCTCCACACTCAGCCATGACTTTTGCAAAGCATAAATTAGATCCCACCGTTCCCCAGTCAAATTGTTCTGCTGGCTTTCAATCATACTTGGAATAAAATTCAAACTAAGCCCTATCTCTTTCTCTCTTCACTCATTATACTATAGCCACCTGGGCTTTCTTGCCAAATTGGTTCCTGTCAGAGGACTTTTACTTATGCCACACTTTTACAGCTACCTAGAACATACGTTCCCCGAGGTATTTACATTCCTCTCTGTATCTAGTCAAATATCACCTGCCCAGAGCACTTTATAAAAGTAGAATACAGTACTTTATTTCTCTTTATACTACTTGACATTACATGAAAATTACAACATGTATATATTTGTTTAACAGGAGTCCGGGTGGTGCAGTGTTTGAGTGCTCAGCTGCTAACAGAAATGTCAGCATTTTGAACCTACCAGCACTTCATGGGAGAAAGATGTGGCAGTCTGTTTCTGTAAAGATTACAGCCTTGGAGGAGGCGAGGCCAAGACAGTGGAGTAGTCAGACGCTTCCCGCCATCCCTCTTAAAACAAAGAGCCCCAAAACAAGTGAATCAATTATATATGACAATCTAGGAGTCCTGAACATCAAAGACTAAGTTGAAGAATCGGTCCGAGCAGTAGGGAGAGAGAGAGACAGGTCAGAACCAGTGAGGATTTGCCAGACATGACCTGGCCAGCATCCCGCAGCCTGGACTGGCCAGCGTGCTCAGGTTGAGGCAAGCAGTAGCACTCGGGATGCGCTTTTTCCACCGGAAGAAACCAAGCAGTGGATTGTCTGCACAAGCCTGCGGAACCAGGGGAAAGTGGCGCTGAATCTGCAAAAGTTAAGTACAAGCATCTAACCTACTGCTCAGGATCAAAAAAAAAAAAACCCTTTCCCCCTCTGGAAAGTATCTTTCTCCCATTTACTTGACCCTCACCACTCTACTCTGGTCCCAGTCTGGCTTCAGTGATTACCGCACCCCTTATCAATGGCTCGGAGACAACAGTCAATATCAAGTCACGTAAAGAGGCAGACCATGACAGCTTCAGCAAGCTCCCAAAACAAAGAATCAAGAAATATTCCAGATGAAAAGAACTTTCTGGAATTACTGGAGGTAAAATACAAAAGATTGATATACAGCACTCTTCAAGAGATCAGGAAGGAGATCAGGCAAAATGGAGAACAAGCCAGCCAGCACAAAGACAAAGCAATACAGGAACTTAAGAAGGTTAAGAAGAGGGTAATGACAAATTTAATAGGCTGCAAGAATCCATAGAGAGGCAGCAAACAGAAATCTAGAAGATTAACAACAAAATTTCAGAATTAGACAACTCAATAGAAAGTCACAGGAGCAGAATTGAGGCAATGGAAGTCAGAATTAGTGAGATTGAAGATAAAGCACATGACACCAAAATGTTTTGAGGAAAAATTAGATAAAGGAATTTTTAAAAATGAAGAAACCCTAAGAATTATGTGGGACTTTATAAAAAGGAATAACCTATGAATGATTGGAGTACCAGATTGGGAGGGATAACAGAAAATACAGAGACAATTGTTGAAGATTGGTTGGCAGAAACCTTCCCTGATATTGTGAAAGATGTGAAGATATCTATCCAAGAAGCTCATCAAACCCCACACAGGGTAGATCCCAAAAGAAAGTCACCAAGACATATTATTACTAAATTTGCCAAAACCAAAGATAGAGAATTTTAAGAGCAACTAGGGACAAAAGAAGTCATCTACAAAGGAGAATCAATAAAACTAAGCTCAGACTACTCAGCAGAAACCATGCAGACAAGAAGACAATGGGGTGACAAGTATAGAACATTGAAGGAAAAAAATTGCCAGCCAAGAATTCTATATCCAACAAAATTATCTCTCAAATATGATGGCAAAATCAGGGCATTTCCAGATAAACAGAAGTTAAGGGAATTTGTAAAAACCAAACCAAAATTACAAGGAATACTAAAGGGAGTCCTCTGGTTAGAAGACCGATAACATCAGATAAAACCCAAGACTAGAACATTAGGATAGAACAACCAGATATCAATCCAGATAGGGAAGTCACAAAAATAAACCAAACCTAAAACACTGAAAGTAAAGAAAGAGAGACATCAGTATGTAAAAGATAGCAACATTAAAACAAAAAAGAGGGACTAAATAATGTAGTCATAGAACTTTCATATGGAGAGGAAGTCAAGGCAATATCAAGAAATAAAAGATTAGTTTAAACTTAGAAAAATAGAGGCAAATTTAAGGTAACCACAAAGGAAACTAACAATCCTACACATCAAAATAAAAAAAGAAGAAAAATATAAAGACTCAGCAAATACAAAATCAACAACAATGAAAAAGATGAAAAGAAAATACATAAAGGAAAACTACTCAGCATGGAAAATTAAGTGGAACAAAGAAACTGTCAACAACACACAAAAAAGTACATCAAAATGACAGCACTAAATTCATACCTATCCATAATTATACTGAATGTAAATGGACTAAATGCACCAAAAAAAAGACAGAAAGTGGAAGAACAGATTAAAAAAAAAAAAAAACGGTCCATCTATATGCTGCCTACAAGTGACATACCTTAGACTTAAAGACACAAACAAACTAAAACTTAAAGGATGGAAAAAAATATACCAAGCAAACAACAATCAAAAAAGAGCAGGAGTGGCAATATTAATTTCTGACAAAAAAGACTTTAAAGTAAAGTCCACCACAAAGGATAAGGAAGGACACTATACAATGATTAAAGGGTCAATACACCAGGAGGACATAACCATATTAAATACTTATGCACCCAACAACACGTCTCCAAAATACATAAAACAAACTCAAACAGCCTTGAAAACAGACAGACAGCTCTACAATAATAGTAGGAGACTTCGACACACCACTTTTGGTGAAGGAGAGAACATCCAGAAAGAAGCTCAATAAAGACACGGAAGATCTAAATGCCACAATCAACCAACTTTACCTCATAGACAAATACAGAACACTCCACTGAATAGCAGCCAACTATACTTTCTTTTCCAATGCACATGGAACATTCTCCAGAATCAACCACATATTAGGCCATAAAGCAAGCCTTAAGAGAATTCGAAGCATGGAAATATTACAAAGCATCTTTTCTGACCATAACTCCATAAAAGTAGAAATCAATAACAGAAAAAACAAGGAAAAAATTAAACACTTGGAAACTGAACAACACCTTGCTCAAAAACTGCTGGGTTACAGAAGAAATTAAGGATAGAATAAAGAAATTCACAGAATCAAATGAAAATGAAAACATCCTACCAGAACCTTTGGGACACAGCAAAAGCAGTGCTCAGAGGTCAATTTATAAAAATAAATGCACACATCCAAAAAGAAGAAATGGCCAAAATCAAAACATAAACCCTACAACTTGAATAAATTGGCAGAGCACAGCAAATGAAGCTCAAGGGCACCAGAAGAAAGGAAATAATAAAAATTAGAACATAAATAAATAAATAGATAACAGAAAACCAGTTGAAAGAGTTAACAAGGCCAAAAGCTGGTTCTTTTAAAAGATCAACAAAATCAATAAACCATTAGCCAAACCAACCAAAAAGGAAAAAAAAAAAACAGGAAAGGAAGCAAATAACCAAGATAAGAAATGTGATGGGCAATATAACAACAGACCCAACTGAAATTAAAAGAATCATAACAGAATACTATGAAAAATTGTATTCCAACAAATCTGAAATCCTAGAGGAAATGCACAAATTTCTAGAAACACACTACCTACCTAAACTAACAATAAGCTCAAACATTCCAACGATTGTAAGGATGGTGCAGGACCGGGTAGTGTTTTGTTCTGTTGTGCATAGGGTCACTGTGAGTTGGAACTGACTCGAATGCACCTAACAACAACAACAATACCTAAACTAACACAGAGGTAGAACAACTAACTAAACCTATAACAAAAGAAGAGATTGAAGAGGAAATTAAAAAACTCGCAACAAAAAAAAGCCCTGGCCCTCGAATGGACATGAAAATAGTGGAGGGAAGGAGTGTGCTGTCTCATTATGGGGAGAGCAAATAGGAGTATATAGCAAGGTGCACTGGGTTTACATAAATTTTTGCATGAGAGACTTGATTTGTAAACTTTCACTTAAAGCACAATAAAAAAATTTTTTTAATTGCAAAAAAAGCCCTGGCGGCATCACTGGAAAATTCTACCAAATTTTCTGAGAAGAGTTAACACCACTACTACTAAAGGTATTTCCGAATACTCCCAAACTCATTCTATGAAGCCAGCATAACCTTGATACCAAAACCAGGTAAAGACACCACAAAAAAAGAAAATTACAGAACTATATCCCTCATGAACATTGACGCAGAAATCCTCACAAAATTCTAGCCGATAGAATTCAACAACATATCAAAAAAATAATTCACTATGACCAGGTGGGATTCACACCAGGTATGCAGGGATGGCTTAACAGTGCAAAAACAATTAGTGTAATCCATCATATAAATAAAACAAAAGACAAGAATCACAAGATTTTATCAATTGATGCAGAAAAGGCATTTCACAAAGTTCAACACCCATTCATGATAAAAACTCTCAGCAAAATAGGAATTGTTGTTGTTGTCAGGTGCCCTCAAATTTGCTCCGACTCACAGCGACCCTACGCACAACAGAACAAAACACTGCCTGGTCCTGCGCCATCCTTACAATCGTTGTTATGCTTGAGCTCATTGTTGCAGCCACTGTGTCAATCCACCTCATTGAGAGTCTTCCTCTTTTCTGCTGACCCTGTACTCTGCCAGGCATGATGTCCTTCTCCAGGGACTCATCCCTCCTAACAACATGTCCAAAGTATGTAAGACGCAGTCTCGCCATCCTTGCTTCTAAGGAGCATTCTGGTTGTACTTCTTCTAAGACAGATTTGTTCGTTCTTTTGGCAGTCCATGGTATATTCAATATTCTTTGCCAGCACCACAATTCAAAAGCGTCAACTCTTCTTCGGTCTTCCTTATTCATTGTCCAGCTTTCACATGCATATGATGTGATTGAAAATGCCATGGCTTGGGTCAAGCACACCTTGGTCTTCAGGGTGACATCTTTGCTCTTCAACACTTTGAAGAGGTCCTTTGCAGCTGATTTGCCCAACGCAATGCGTCTTTTGATTTCTTGACTGCGGCTTCCATGGCTGTTGATTGTGGATCCAAGTAAAATGAAATCCTTGACAACTTCAATCTTTTCTCCGTTTATCATGATGTTGCTCATTGGTCCAGTTTTGAGGATTTTTGTTTTCTTTATGTTGAGGGGCAATCCATACTGAAGGCTGTGGTCTTTGATCTTCATTAGTAAGTGCTTCAAGTTCTCTTCACTTTCCTCAAGCAAGGTTCTGTCATCTGCATAACACAGGTTGTTAATGAGTCTTCCTCCAATCCTGATGCCCCATTCTTCTTCATATAGTCCAGCTTCTCGGATTATTTATTCAGCATACAGATTAAATAGGTATGGTGAAAGAATACAACCCTGACGCACATCTTTCCTGATTTTAAACCAATCAGCATCCCCTTGTTCTGCCTGAACAACCGCCTCTTGATCTATGTAAAGGTTCCTCATGAGCACAATTAAGTGTTCTGGAATTCCCATTCTTCGCAATGTTATCCATAGTTTGTTATAATCCGCACAGTCGAATGCCTTTCCATAGTCAATAAAACATAGGTAAACATCCTTCTGGTATTCTCTGCTTTCAGCCAGGATCCATCTGACATCAACAATGATATCCCTGGTTCCACGTCCTCTTCTGAAACAAGCCTCAATTTCTGGCAGTTCCCTGTCGATATACTGCTGCAGCCGTTTTTGAATGATCTCCAGCAAAATTTTGCTTGAGTGTGATATTAATGATAATTGCTAGTGACTGGAATGTGAAAGCTGGAAACAAGGAAGAAGGATTAGTAGTTGGAAAATCTGGCCTTGGTGATAGAAACAATGCCAGAGATTGAATGATAGAATTTTGCAAGACCAGTGACTTCTTCATTGCAAATACCTTCCTTCACCAACATAAACAGCAACTGTACACATGGAGCTCGCCAGATGGAACACACAGAAATCAAATTGACTACATCTGTGGAAAGAGACGATGGAAAAGCTCAATATCATCAGTCTGAATAAGGCCAGGGACCAACTGTGGAACAGACCATCAATAGCTCTTATGCAAGTTCAAGCTGAAACTGAAGAAAACCAGAGCAAGTCCACAAGAGCCAAAATATGACCTTGAGTATATCCCACTGAATTTAGAGACCATCTGAAGAACAGATTTGACGCATTGAACACTAGTGACCGAAGACCAGACGAGTTGTGCAATGACATCAAGGACATCATCCATGAAGAAAGCAAGAGGTCACTGAAAAGACAGGAAAGAAAGAAAAGACCAAGATGGATGTCAGAGGAGACTTTGAAACTTGCTCTTGAGCGTCGAGCAGCTAAAGCAAAAGGAAAAATTGATGAAGTAAAAGAACTGAACAGAAGATTTCAAAGGGCCTCTCAAGAAGACAAAGTAAAGTATTATAATGACATGTGCATAGAGCTGGAGATGGAAAACCAAAAGGGAAGAATACACTCAGCATTTCTCAAGCTGAAAGAACTGAAGAAAAAATTCAAGCCTCGGGTTGCAAGAGTGAAGGATTCCATGGGGGAAAATATTAAACGATGCAGGAAGCATCAAAAGAAGATGGAAGGAATACACAGAGTCATTATACCAAAAAGAATTAGTCGATATTCAACCATTTCAAGAGGTGGCATATGATCAGGAACCAATGGTACTGAAGGAAGAAGTCCAAGCTGCTCTGAAGGCACTGGCAAAAAACAAGGCTCCAGGAATTGATGGAATATCAATTGAGATGTTTCAACAAACAAATGAAGTCCTGGAAGTGCTCACTTATCTATGCCAAGAAATATGGAAGACAGCTTCCTGGCCAATTGACTGGAAGAGATCCATATTTATGCCTATTCCCAAGAAAGGTGATCCAACCGAATGTGGAAATTATAGAACAATATCATGAATATCATTAATAAAAAATAGGAATAGAAGGAAAATTCCTCAACATAATAAAGGGCATTCATACAAAGCCAATAGCCAACATCATCCTAAATGGAGAGAGCCTGAAAGCATTCCCCTTGAGATCGGGAACCAGACAAGGATGCCCATTATCACCACTCTTATTCAACATTGTGCTGGAGGTCCTAGCCAGAGCAATTAGGCTAGATAAAGAAATAAAGGGCATCCAGATTAGCAAGCAAGAAGTAAAATTATCTCTATTTGCAGATGACATGATCTTATCCACAGAAAATCCTAAAGAATCCTCAAAAAAAACTACTGAAACTAATGGAAGAGTTCAGCAGAGTATCAGGATACAAGATAAACATAGAAAAATCAGTTGGATTCCTCTACATCAACAAAGAGAACTTCGAAGAGGAAATCACCAAATCAATAACATTTACAATAGCCCCCAAGAAAATAAAATACTTAGGAATAAATCTACACAGAGACGTAAAAGACCTATACAAAGAAAACTACAAGACACTACTACAAGAAACCAAAAGAGACTGACATAAATGGAAAAACATACTTGCTTATGGATAGGAAGACTCAACATTGCGAAAATGTCAATTCTACCCAAAGCGATCTACAGATACAATGCAATCCTGATCCAAATCACAATGACAATTTTTAATAAGATGTAGAAACAAATCACCAACTTCATATGGAAATGGAAAAGGCATCAGATAAGTAAAGCATTTACTGAAGAAGCAGAACAAAGTGAAAGGCCTCACACTACCTGGTTTTGGAAACTATTATACCACCGCAACAGTCAAAACAGCATGGTACTGGTACAACAACAGACACATAGACGAATGGAACGGAATTGAGAATCCAGACATATATTCATCCACCTATGAGCAGCTGATATTTGACAAAGGCTCAAAGTCCATTAAATGGGGAAAAGACAGTCTCTTTAACAAATTGTGCTGGCATAACTGGATATCCATCTGCAAAAAAAATGAAACAAGACCCATATCTCACACCATGTACAAAAACTAACTCGAAAAGGACCAAAGACCTACATATAAAATCTAAAATGATGAAGATCATGGAAGGAAAAAATTGGGACAACGCTAGGAGCCCTAATACACAGCATAAACAGAACACAAAACATAACAAACAATGCACAAACTCTAGAAAAGAAAGTAGATAACTGGGAGAGCCCCAAAATCAGACACTTATGCTCATCAAAAGACTTCACCAAAAGAGTAAAAAGACAACCTACAGCCTGGGAAAAATTTTTTGGCTATAACTTATCTGATCAGGGTCTAATCTTTAAAATCTACATGATACTGCAAAGCCTCAACAACAAAAAGACAAATGCTGAATTAAAAAGTGGGCAAAGGATATGAACAGGCACTTCACCAAAGAAGACATTCAGGCAGATAACAGACACATGAGGAAATGTTCACAATCATTAGCCATTAGAGAAATGCAAGTCAAAACTACAGTGAGATACCATCTCACCCCAAGGAGGCTAGCATTAATCCAAAAAAAAAAACAAAATGACAAATGTTGGAGAGGTTGTGGAGTGACTGGTACACTTATACACTGCTAGTGGGAATGTCAAATGATACAACCACTTTGGAAATTGATTTGGGGCTTCCTTAAAAAGCTAGTAATAGAAGTACCATATGATCCAGCAATCCCACGCCTTGGAATATATCTGAGAGAAATAAGAGCCATCACAAGAATAGATATATGTACACCCATATTCATTGCAGCACTGTTCACAATAGCAAAAAGATGGAAACAACATAGGTACCTATCAACAGACAAATGGATAAACAAATTATGGTATATTCACACAATGGGATACTATGCAACGATAAAGAATAATGATGAATCTGCGAAATATCTCACAACATGGATGAATCTGGAAGGCATTATGCTGAGTGAACTTAGTTAGTTGTAAAAGGACAAATACCGTTTGAGACCAGTATTGTAAGAACTAAAGAAAAGGTTTAAACACAGGAGAAAATATTCTTTGCTGGTTACGAGGGTAGGGAGGGAGGGCAGGAGAGGGGAATTCATTAACTAGATAGCAGACAAGAATTATCTTAGGTGGAGGGAAGGACAGCACACAATACAGAGGAAGTCAGCACAACTGGACAAAACCAAAAGCTAAGAAGTTTCCTGAACACAGGCAAACACTTCAAGGGACAGAGTAGCAGGGGTAGGGGTCTGGGGACCATGGTTTCAGGGGACATCTAGGTCAATTGGCATAACAAAGTTTATTAAGAAAATGTTCTGCATCCCACTTTGGTGAGTGGTGTCTGGGGTCTTAAAAGCTTGCCAGCGGCCATCTAAGATGCATCAGTTGGTCCCAGCCCACCTGGAGCAAAGGCGAATGAAGAACAGCAAAGACACAAGGAAAATGTTAGCCCAAGAGACAAAAGGGCCACATAAACCAGAGACTCCATCAGCCTGAGACCAGAAGAACGAGATGGCTACCAACAGTGACTACCCTGACATGGAACACAACAGAGAATCCCTGATGGAGCAGGAGAAAAGCAGGGCGCAGAAACTCAAATTCACATAAGAAGACCAGAGGTAACTGAAACTAGATGAACCCCAGAAGACATGGCCCTCGGACTCTCTGTTAACCCAGAACTAAACCCATTCTTGAAGTCAACTCTTCAGACAAAGATTAGGCTGGACTATAAAACATAAAATAATACTCATGAAGCTTGTGCTTCTTAGTTCAAGTGGATAGCGAGACTAAACGGGCAGCTCCTGTCCGGAGGTGGGATGAGAAGGCAGAAAGGGACAGAAGTTGGTTGAATGGACAGGGAAACCCGGGGTGGGAAGAGGGAGTGTGCTGTCATATTATAGGGATTGTAACTAGGGTCACATAACAATATGTGTATAAATTTTTGTACAAGAAATTAACTTGAGCTGTAAACTTTCACCTAAAGCACAATTAAAAGAAAAAAAAATGATTACAGCCTTGGAAACCCTATGGGATAGTTCTACTCTGCCCTATCAGGTCTTTATGAGTCCGAACCGACTCGTCGGCAACAGGTTTACGGGTTATATATATATGTTTATTTACTACCTTTATCCCCTTTTCTAGAAAACAAGCTCCAAGGAGACACGCCACCTCTATCCCAGAGAACAGTGCTTGGCATGAAGTAGACAACAAGTATTGGTTGAACGAATGAATCGATCAATAAATCTATAAAAAGTATAAAGCAGGGAGGCGGGGCCAAGATGGCGGACTAGGTAGACGCTACCTCGGATCCCTCTTGCAACAAAGACTCGGAAAAACAAGTGAATTGATCACATACATAACAATCTACGAACCCTGAACAACAAACACAGATTTAGAGACGGAAAACGAACAAATACGGGGAAGCAGCGACTGTTCTCGGAGCCTGGAGCCAGCATCCTAGTCAGGTAACCTTGGCGCCCGGTTTAGGTCAGGGCCCAGGGGAGCTGATGGCGCAAACAAGGGGCGCAGCCCTACCCCCCTGAACTCATCCCGGGAGGGGGCTCAGCCGGTCCGCGCGGATGGCGTGGCGATGCAGCCCATGGGAGAAGTCCCTGGGAGGCAGTGACTGGTCTTGGAGCTGGGAGTGCAGCATCCCAGCCGGGGAATCTTGCCGCCGGGCTTTTGACTGGGCGCTGTCACAGAGCAAGCAAGGGGCGCAGCTCCACTCCCCTGAACTAACCCCGGGAGGGGGCCCAGCCAGTCCGCGGGAGCAGCGCGGCGACGTGGCTGGCGGGACGAGAAGTCCCCGGGAGGCAGCGACTGATTTTGGAGTCGGGAGTGCAGCCTCCCAGCAGGGGAACGTTGACTCTGGGTTTTGGACTGGCAGCAGAGGATCTGACTGTGGCTTCAGCGGGCCAGATCCCCGGGGGCAATCTCCACACAGCCAGCACACATAGGCAACACGCCCCTCGGGAATCAGAGATAAAATAGTCATTCCAAGCAAGACAAGCAACTCTGGCTATATTCCGAGGTGCTACTCTCCTATCTCTCTGATCCCTCCCCCACCCTCCCCAGGCGGCTTCATTAACATTGGAATTTTCTGAGCCAGAGGGAGAACGGCTCCGGCTCCGCGGCGGCTTTGCTGCCCCCCCTCCTTTTTTTTCTTTTGGTCTTTTCCTAACCCACTCTTCCGGCCTGAGAGAAGGAACCACAAAAAACCCAGGGACCAAAAATCCATCCCTAATTGGTCTAAAAACACAGAACCAGCTACAGCCAAGCATATATGATCCAAATCTCAGACTCTCATCCTTACAGGGAACAAGGTGGTGGTTATAATCGAAAGGCAGTTCTGATAGGGATCTGACTGCATTTTTTTAGCGGATTTTCTGGAAAAACAAGGTTCCCAGTGATGCCTCGGAGACAGCAATCCATATCAAACCACATAAAGAAGCAGACCATGACAGCTTCTACAACCCCACAAACAAAAGAATCAAAATCTTTCCCAAATGAAGATACAATCCTGGAATTATCAGATACAGAATATAAAAAACTAATTTACAGAATGCTTCAAGACATCAGAAACGAAATAAGGCAAACTGCAGAAAAAGCCAAGGAACACACTGATAAAACTGTTGAAGAACTCAAAAAGATTATTCAAGAACATACTGGAAAAATTAATAAGTTGCAAGAATCCATAGAGAGACAGCATGCAGAAATCCAAAAGATTAACAATAAAATTACAGAATTAGACAACACAATAGGAAGTCAGAGGAGCAGACTCGAGCAATTAGAATGCAGACTGGGACATCTGGAGGACCAAGGAATTAACACCAACATAGCTGAAAAAAAATCAGATAAAAGAATTAAAAAAAAATGAAGAAACCCTAAGAATCATGTGGGACTCTATCAAGAAGGATAACTTGCGAGTGATTGGAGTCCCAGAACAGGGAGGGAGGACAGAAAACACAGAGAAAATAGTTGCAGATCTCCTGACAGAAAACTTCCCTGACATCATGAAAGACGAAAGGATATCTATCCAAGATGCTCATCGAACCCCATTTAAGATTGATCCAAAAAGAAAAACACCAAGACATATTATCATCAAACTTGCCAAAACCAAAGATAAACAGAAAATTTTAAAAGCAGCCAGGGATAAAAGAAAGGTCTCCCTCAAGGGAGAATCAATAAGAATAAGTTCAGACTACTCAGCAGAAACCATGCAGGCAAGAAGGGAATGGGACGACATATACAGAGCACTGAAGGAGAAAAACTGCCAGCCAAGGATCATATATCCAGCAAAACTCTCTCTGAAATATGAAGGTGAAATTAAGATATTTACAGATAAACACAAGTTTAGAGAATGTGCAAAAACCAAACCAAAGCTACAAGAAATACTAAAGGATATTGTTTGGTCAGAAAACCAATAATATCAGATACCAGCACAACACAAGGTCACAAAACGGAACATCCTGATATCAACTCAAATAGGGAAATCACAAAAACAATTTAAGATTAATTAAAAAAAAATGCTCATTACAGGGAATCACTGAAGTCAATATGTAAAACATCACAATAATCAAAAAGAGGGACTAAATACAGGTGGCATAGAACTGCCATATGGAGAGGGATACAAGGCGATATAGAACAATACAAATTAGGTTTCTACTTAGAAAAATAAGGGTAAATAATAAGGTAACCACAAAGAGGAATAACAACTCCGTAACTCAAGACAAAAGCCAAGAAAAACGTAATGACTCAACAAACATAAAGTCAAACACTACGAAAATGAGGATCTCACAATTTACTAAGAAAAACGTCTCAGCACAAAAAAGTAAGTGAAAAAATGAAATTGTCAACAACACACATAAAAAGGCATCAAAATGACAACACTAAACACTTACTTATCTATAATTACGCTGAATGTAAATGGACTAAATGCACCAATACAGAGACAGAGAGTCTCGGACTGGATAAAGAAACACGATCCGTCTATATGCTGCCTACAAGAGACACACCTTAGACTTAGAGACACAAACAAACTCAAACTCAAAGGATGGAAAAAAATATATCAAGCAAACAATAAGCAAAAAAGAAGAGGAGTAGCAATATTAATTTCTGACAAAAAGGACTTTAGACTTAAATCCACCACAAAGGATAAAGAAGGACACTACATAATGATAAAAGGGACAATTGATCAGGAAGACATAACCATATTAAATATTTATGCACCCAATGACAGGGCTGCAAGATACATAAATCAAATTTTAACAGAACTGAAAAGTGAGATAGACACCTCCACAATTATAGTAGGAGACTTCAACACACCACTTTCGGAGAAGGACAGGACATCCAGTAAGAAGCTCAATAGAGACACGGAAGACCTACTTACAACAATCAACCAACTTGACCTCATTGACTTATACAGAACTCTCCACCCAACTGCTGCAAAGTATACATTTTTTTTCTAGTGCACATGGAACATTCTCTAGAATAGACCACATATTAGGTCATAAAACAAACCTTTGCAGAATCCAAAACATCGAAATATTACAAAGCATCTTCTCAGACCACAAGGCAATAAAACTAGAGATCAATAACAGAAAAACTAGGGAAAAGAAATCAAACACTTGGAAACTGAAGAATACCCTCCTGAAAAAAAGACTGGGTTATAGAAGACATCAAGGAGGTAATAAGGAAATTCATAGAATGCAACGAGAATGAAAATACTTCCTATCAAAAACTCTGGGACACAGCAAAAGCAGTGCTCAGAGGCCAATTTATATCGATAAATGCACACATATACAAAACGAAGAAAGAGCCAAAATCAGAGAACTGTCCCTACAACTTGAACAAATAGAAAGTGAGCAACAAAAGAATCCATCAGGCACCAGAAGAAAACAAATAATAAAAATTAGAGCTGAACTAAATGAATTAGAGAACAGAAAAACAATTGAAAGAATTAACAAAGCCAAAAGTTGGTTCTTCGAAAAAATTAACAAAATCAATAAACCACTGGCTAGACTGACTAAAGAAATACAGGAAAGGAAACAAATAACCCGAATAAGAAAGGAGAAGGGCCACATCACAACAGACCCAACTGAAATTAAAAGAATCATATCAGATTATTATGAAAAACTGTACTCTAACAAATTTGCAAACCTAGAAGAAATGGATGAATTCCTGGAAAAACACTACCTACCTAAACTAACACACTCAGAAGTAGAACAACTAAATAGACCCATAACAAAAAAAGAGATTGAAATGGTAATCAAAAACTCCCAACAAAAAAAAGCCCTGGCCTGGACGGCTTCACGGCAGAGTTCTACCAAACTTTCAGAGAAGAGTTAACACCACTACTACTAAAGGTATTTCAAAGCATAGAAAATGACGGAATACTACCCAACTCATTCTATGAAGCCACCATCTCCCTGATACCAAAACCAGGTAAAGACATTACAAAAAAAGAAAATTACAGACCTATATCCCTCATGAACATAGATGCAAAAATCCTCAACAAAATTCTAGCCAATAGAATTCAACAACATATCAAAAAAATAATTCACCACGACCAAGTGGGATTTATACCAGGTATGCAAGGCTGGTTTAATATCAGAAAAACCATTAATGTTATCCACCATATAAATAAAACAAAAGACAAAAACCACATGATCTTATCAATTGATGCAGAAAAGGCATTTGACAAAGTCCAACACCCATATATGATAAAAACTCTCAGCAAAAAAGAATTGAAGGAAAATTCCTCAACATAATAAAGGGCATCTATGCAAAGCCAACAGCCAACATCACTCTAAATGGAGAGAGCCTGAAAGCATTTCCCTTGAGAACGGGAACCAGACAAGGATGCCCTTTATCACCGCTCTTATTCAACATTGTGCTAGAAGTCCTAGCCAGGGCAATTAGGCTAGACAAAGAAATAAAGGGCATCCGGATTGGCAAGGAGGAAGTAAAATTATCTCTATTTGCAGATGACATGATCTTATACACAGAAAACCCTAAGGAATCCTCCAGAAAACTACTGAAACTAACAGAAGAGTTTGGCAGAGTCTCAGGTTATAAGATAAACATACAAAAATCACTTGGATTCCTCTACATCAACAAAAAGAACACCGAAGAGGAAATCACCAAATCAATACCATTCACAGTAGCCCCCAAGAAGATAAAATACTTAGGAATAAATCTTACCAAGGATGTAAAAGACCTATACAAAGAAAACTACAAAGCTCTACCACAAGAAATTCAAAAGGACATACTTAAGTGGAAAAACATACCCTGCTCATGGATAGGAAGACTTAACATAGTAAAAATGTCTATTCTACCAAAAGCCATCTATACATATAACGCACTCCCGATCCAAATTCCAATGTCATATTTTAAGGGGATAGAGAAACAAATCACCAATTTCATATGGAAAGGAAAGAACCCCCGGATAAGCAAAGCATTACTGAAAAAGAAGAAGAAAGTGGGAGGCCTCACTCTACCTGATTTCAGAACCTATTATACAGCCACAGTAGTCAAAACAGCCTGGTACTGGTACAACAACAGGCACATAGACCAATGGAACAGAATTGAGAACCCAGATATAAATCCATCCACATATGAGCAGCTGATATTTGACAAAGGCCCAGTGTCAGTTAATTGGGGAAAAGATAGTCTTTTTAACAAATGGTGCTGGCATGACTGGATATCCATTTGCAAAAAAAATGAAACAGGACCCATACCTCACACCAAGCACAAAAACTAACTCTAAGTGGATCAAAGACCTAAACATAAAGACTAAAACGATAAAGATCATGGAAGAAAAAATAGGGACAACCCTAGGAGCCCTAATACAAGGCATAAACAGAATACAAAACATTACCAAAAATGATGAAGAGAAACCAGATAACTGGGAGCTCCTAAAAATCAAACACCTATGCTCATCTAAAGACTTCACCAAAACAGTAAAAAGACCACCTACAGACTGGGAAAGAATTTTCAGCTATGACATCTCCGACCAGCGCCTGATCTCTAAAATCTACATGATTCTGTCAAACCTCAACCACAAAAAGACAAACAACCCAATCGAGAAGTGGGCAAAGGATATGAACACACACTGCACTAAAGAAGATATTCAGGCAGCTAACAGATACATGAGAAAATGCTCTCGATCATTAGCCATTAGAGAAATGCAAATTAAAACTACCATGAAATTCCATCTCACTCCAACAAGGCTGGCATTAATCCAAAAAACACCAAATAATAAATGTTGGAGAGGCTGCGGAGAGATTGGAACTCTTATACACTGCTGGTGGGAATGTAAAATGGTACAACCACTTTGGAAATCTATCTGGCATTATCTTCAACAGTTAGAAATAGAACTACCATACAACCCAGAAATCCCACTCCTCGGAATATACCCTAGAGAAACAAGAGCCTTCACACAAACAGATATATGCACACCCATGTTTATTGCAGCTCTGTTTACAATAGCAAAAAGCTGGAAGCAACCAAGGTGTCCATCAACAGATGAATGGGTAAATAAATTGTGGTATATTCACACAATGGAATACTACGCATCGATAAAGAACAGTGACAAATCTGTGAAACATTTCATAACATGGAGAAACCTGGAAGGCATTATGCTGAGCAAAATCAGTCAGAGGCAAAAGGACAAATATTGTATAAGACCACTATTATAAGATCTTGAGAAATGGTATAAACTGAGAAGAACACATACTTTTGTGGTTACGGGGGGGGGAGGGAGGGAGGGAGGGAGAGGGCTTTTTACTGATTAATTAGTAGATAAGAACTGCTTAAGGTGAAGGGAAGGACAACACTCAATACATGGAAGGTCAGCTCAACTGGACTGAACTGGACCAAAAGCAAAGAAGTTTCCGGGAGAAACTGAATACTTCAAAGGTCAGCGGAGCAAGGGCGGGGGTTTGGGAACCATGGTTTAAGGGGACTTCTAAGTCAATTGGCAAAATAATTCTATTATGAAAACATTCTGCATCCCACTTTGAAATGTGGCGTCTGGGGTCTTAAATGCTAACAAGCGGCCATCTAAGATGCATCAATTGGTCTCAACCCACCTGGAGCAAAGGAGAATGAAGAACACCAAGGTCACACGACAACTAAAAGCCCAAGAGACAGAAAGGGCCACATGAACCAGAGACCTACAATATCCTGAGACCAGAGGAGCTAGTTGGTGTCCGGCCACAATCGATGACTGCCCTCACAGGGAGCACAACAGAGAACCCCTGAGGGAGCAGGAGATCAGTGGGATGCAGACCCCAAATTCTCATAAAAAGACCATACTTAATGGTCTGGCTGTGACTAGAGGAATCCCGGCAGTCATGGTCCCCAAACCTTCTGTTGGCACAGGATGGGAACCATCCCCGAAGACAATTCATCAGACATGAAAGGGACTGGAGAGTGGGTGGGAGAGAGATGCTGATGAAGAGTGAGCTAATTATATCAGGTGGACACTTGAGACTGTGTTGGGATCTCCTGTCTGGAGGGGGGATGGGAGGATAGAGAGAGTTGGAGGCTGGCAAAGTTTTCACGAAAGGAGAGACTGGAAGGGCTGACTCATTAGGGGGAGAGCAAGCGAGAGTAAGGAGTAAGATGTATATTAACTTATATGTGACTGACTTGATTTGTAAACGTTCACTTGAAGCTCAGTAAAAGTGAATAATAAAAAAAAAGCCAAAAAAAAAGTATAAAGCAGGAGACTACTTACATAATGTAATTTGATTTATACCAAAGCTTTCATCTGACCAAAACTTTTTGGTAAGTGCTTGTTAGTGTCCCTAAAATGACTGCCATTACAATGACTATGCTTAAAGAAGAGAAAGGAAAATGTTCTGCATGGGAAATAGGAGAAGTAGGTGTGAGAGCTGGCTTTGTCCCTAGCTAGCTCAGTGACATGAGCAAGCCAGTTGTGTTGTGTGGGCAACAAGGTCCTCAGCCATAAAGTGAGAGGGTAAACCAGACCTGTGGTTGTCAAAACAAAGAAGTCAGTTAGATAGAATGTTCGGTTTTCATAACAACTACAAGAAATTTCTGACATAACTTACTCTTAATAGCTTAATTAGAATTTTATGTCTTCAAAACTTAATGAATGAATTCTGTAAGTACATCATTGACCTTCCTAGAAAATAATGGACTTTCAGTCCCTAATATGGGGGGCCTCAAGTTTTTTGAGGTTTAAGAAGGATTGAAAACCACTATGTTGGATGACCTTTATAGGACCTTTCAGCTGTAGACATCATGTCAATAGAAGTCTTGGTTTGTGAAAGGCAAGAATGTCATCCGCTGGTTTACATCATCACCCATTAGCACATAACATGATTTACCTTACCAGGAACCAGAAAGGGCTAAACAAAATAGGGAAAGTTTGATGAGGGAGCAGAAAGGAAAGGATCATCAAACACAAAACGAAAGACTGGGTACAGGTACAGCTCTGAGAGCAATGCCAAAGCAGGACACCCAAAAGTGGAAGGTGGATCACCCTTGGCATACTTCTTTTTTTTGGCCCAGAGTTGGTCCTAAAAACGCATCTTCTAGAATGATAATTCAAATGCAGACATCTTATTACCACCATTTAGTGTAGAGTTAAATCTTAAATTGGAGCTTTCTTTCTTATGTGTCTTTGAACTTCAGTATTACCACCAATGAAAAGGAGTCAAAAGAATATTTTCTATATTTTTCTTAATGAAGTTCATGATTCTGGCTCTCTAAAACTTACTCCATCTCTAAATTTTGACTTCATGGAAATTATCCGGCTCAGGCATACACTGATTAGAATCAACGAATAGTACAGCTGTAAGGGACCTCATTTGAAAGATGAGGAGAGCAAGATCCAGACATTTTTGAGATATGCCTAAATCTACACATTTAATTTGGTGATCGAGCCATAAGCTTTCCTATAACTGACTTGGCTCCCTTTGGTAAAATGTGTAGCTTAGTTGCTTTCACTTAATTATTTTCATAGGTTATTGTTACACAGGCAATTTTATATAGCACATGGGTCAGCAAACTATGGCCTGTGGGCCAAACCTGGCCCATCACCTGTTTTTGTATGGTCCACAAGAATGATTTTACCATTTTTAAATAGTTGGAAAAAAATCTCAAGAATAACATTTTGTGACATGTCAAAACAATATGAAATTCAATTTTCGGTGTCTGTAAATAAAGTTTTATGGGAACATAGCCATATTTATTCATTTACTTATCCCTATGACAGCTTTGGAAACCCTGGTGGTATAGTGGTTAAGCGCTACGGCTGCTAATCAGAGGGTAGGCAGTTTGAATCTACCAGGCGCTCCTTGGAAACTCTATGGGGCAGTTCTACCCCATCCTATAGGGTCGCTATGAGTTGGAATCAACTCAACGGCACTGGTTTTTTTTTTTTTTAATGACAGCTTTAATGCTACAATGGCAGAGTTGAGCAGTTGTGACAGAGAGCATACAGC
Source organism: Elephas maximus indicus (assembly GCF_024166365.1). Taxonomy (NCBI): domain Eukaryota; kingdom Metazoa; phylum Chordata; class Mammalia; order Proboscidea; family Elephantidae; genus Elephas; species Elephas maximus. The sequence goes on from NC_064846.1 coordinate 168,171,750, forward strand.
CCACAAAGCCTAAAACAGTTACTTTCTGATCATTTACACAGAAGCTTCCAAACCCACTGCCGTCGAGTCGATTCTGACTCACAGCGACCCTATAGGACAGAGTAGAACTGCCCCATAGAGTTTCCAAGGAGCGCCTGGAGGATTTGAACTGCCAACCTCTTGGTTAGCAGCCGTAGCACTTAACCACCATGCCACCAGCGTTTCCATACAGAGGCTTAGTGAGGGTAAATTCTAAATTCCATTCCCCACCCCAACCCAGGGCAATCCCTAAATTGTGCCCCCCCACCCCCAATTTAAAGATGAATAGACTTTGGAAGCAGTGAGGAATCAATAGAAATGCCTTCCCCCCTCTTGTCTGGCTGCCTCAGTCAGGCACCTTTCATATTTGTGGTGCCTCAGAATGTCATTCCGTGCCTCATCTGGCACCCCCTCAGACTTGTGCCTGGGGACAAGTCTTCCCTTCTGCGCCCCTCCTTGCTACACTTCTGGAAAAAGGTTTCTGACCTCTGGTATAGTGGCAAAAGCTCAAATTTTAGAGAAAAAGAAGTGGATTTCAGTTTTGTCTCATTTGCCAGTGTGATTTTTTTAGTGTGACCCAATATCTCTGAGCCTCAAATTGTTCGTCTATTAAATGGGGATAATGATACTTCCCTTGAAGGATCGTTGGGACTGTTAGAAGTAATGTATGCACAGGTTTGGAGTATAGCAGGAACTCAACGAATACTGGCAATAATAATAATACTTATTATTAGCACAAACTTTATCCCTCAGATTTTCTCCTTTGGTATGCTTTGAAAGTTCCTGAAATTCAAGCAAACACATAACTTAAAATGATTGCCGTAGTCCCTTTCATGCATTAGTTGGGTGATTACAGAACAGGACCCCATCACATCATGGCTTGACAGCAAATTGGAGGGATGGTTAACATCTTTATAATTCACATGTCATTGCACCCAATTATGAACTTCCTCAGTAGTTTGTTTCCTGGATAGCTGCCTCCTGGGTGACAAAGGTTAACAATATCTGGAATAGGAAATAGTCATGATCTGCCCAACCCTCCTTCTGAACTTCTTATCCCAAAAATGTCAGAAAATAAGTTTAATTAAGAGAGAATTGAGGGACCCACATTAAGTTAGTAAATGGCACATAAAAACAGATAGCCCCCAAGCTACCAGAACCCTCCTCTTTCAGATTTAATGGAGGGTTTACGTACAGGGGGCACAGAGGCAGGAATTGCTCTTGATTTTGGTTTGGCATCCCTGCAAGCTTCCAGGGCAAGAGATGGGGGCATGCCTGACACTCACCTTGTCTGTGGCCTCCGTCGGAACTTTGACCTCAGCCATGGCCATCACCTCCAATCTTTAGGGAGATTCTGCCATTCCTGGTGGACTCTCGTCTTAGGTTTGTCTCCCAGTTTGCATCTCATTCCCTGAGTGGAAGAAAGGTCAACTCTAGCTCTTTTTCTTTGTGTGACCCCATCTTTTCCCTCTATTGCACGCTTCCATTTTCTCCTTCTCTCTAAGGCTGTTTTTGCTGAGCAGAGAGTCACTCCCAGCCTCCTCGGACTTCCTCTTCTCGCTGAACTCCCCTCTCTGTGGTACTTTCTGGATGATCCACATCCCTCACTAGTGACAAGCCGTCATCTTGCTAATTAACATGTGGCCTAATTATGGCTGTGTTACACTTTAGAAGACAGAATTAAAGTCTGAAGTGACCTAAGCAATTAGGAAGAGTAGACAGAAACAAATGGAAGCAGCAACAATCAGGACGGCTGGGCAATGACTCGGCCATGTCCTGTGAGGCTGGAAAGGGCCAGAGGCCAGTGAAAAACAGCTGGCTGTGACTCAGAAGTACCATTACCTTGGAATCGGAGACAAGCAAGTGCTGCTTAAAAGTGGGGGCATAGTATGCAGGGTGAGGTGGTATTTTCTTTTCTTCTCCCATTCTTTGTTCTCTCCTCTGCCATCCCTGGTGCTGAGGTGGGACTTGGGAAGTCGGAATAAAGGGGCAAAAATTTATAAATCAGAAAAATCCACTTCCATAAAGTTAAATTGTCACGTGGTGCTGCGGGAGAAACAGCCAATATATAACTGAAGTTCATCAAAAATGGAAATAGGAAAAGTGAGGTCACAGAACTGAAGGCTGTGACTGCCAGGCCAAGGGTCTTGAATGTGTTCCCCAAGGCAATGGGGCACTAGACACTCTCAGTGGGATCTTTCTGGGCTGGACACAACAACTTAAGATTCATTGGAAAAACTCAATGAGAAAAAGAATTAAAAGCATAATGAGGGAGAAGACTAGTCTTCACAGGAACTTACATGGATTAAATAGCAATAAGAATCTAAACAGTGCAATACAGGCTCAAGAAGAGATAGAAATCAATTAATAGAAGAGAGTCAATAACCCAGAAAATAAGTTTATTTCTGTATAAAATTGAATATATAACAAAGAAAGCATTATAATACAACAGAAAAGAAAAATTATTGAGCATATGCTTTTGAAAAGACAGATTAGGCGGAAAGTATACTCTCACTTTATGTCATATAACAAGTTAAATTCCAAGTGGACTCAATCAAGAGATTTTTTAAAAATGAACACAGAAAAACTGGAAGAAATTCAAAGTCCAGATTTAATTCTAGGAGAATATCCCTTAGGAAATAATCAAAATTATGCATAAAGGAAAATACAGAAAGATATTTACACATCAAACATTCAATTAAAGGATATGGTTAAGGAAATGACAGTATTTCAACTCCATAAAATAATATGTGGTCATTCAAATAGTTTTAATAACTGTATAAATATAGAAAAATGTTTATTCAGGATGCAACTATGAAAAATATGGTGTCTTAATTTTCCATTGCTGCTGTAACAAATTACCACAAATTTAGTGGCTTAAAACAACGAACATTTATTATCTTACAATTCTAGAGGTTAGAAGTCCATCACGGTCTTACTGGGCTAAAATCACGGTGTTGCCAGGGCTGCGTTCCTTTCTAAAGGCTTTAGGGAAGAATCCATTTCCTTACCTTTTCCAGCTTCTAGAGACTGCCTGCATTCCTTGACTAGTGGCCCCCTTGCTCCATCTTCAAAGACAGCAATGATCGGTCAAGTCCTTCTCACATTACGTCACTCTGACCATTGGCAGTCACATTTCCCTCTTACTCTTCTTCTGCCTCCCTCCTCCACCTTGAAGGACTCTTGCGATTACATAAAGCCCACCCAGATAGCCCAGAATACTTCCCCTATGTTAGGGTCAGCTGATTAGCAACCTTAATTCCATCTGAAACCTGAATTCTCCTTTATCATGTAACCAAACATATTCACAGGGTCCACAGATTAGGATAGGGACATCTTTAGGGGCCATTATTCTGCCTACCACATCTGGTTTTCAACAGATAGAGAAAAGATATAACAATGTAACTATAAATATTAGGGCAGTGGGATAGTGAGAAAATATTTTCTACTCTATCTTCCCAATTTTTCGTATTGCCATATTCTGTAAGTTTTGCAAATAAAAATAAGGCTGACGAGGTGAAAATATGAGGAAGCTTTGTTAAATTCTAGCCTAAGAAATGCTGGGCAAGCACATTAAGGTCTATTGTATTGCCGCCATCCTTGCTTTCCTTTCTGAACATTTTTAGATTGTTCTCAGTCTGGGACCCCTCAGTACAGTTCTGACCCAACAGGACAGTCAGTGGTTCTTACCAAATAACCCGCACCTCTACCTGGCACATGCCCCTTACCTCCATTCATTTTCCTGGGCATTTAAACGCATACCTGGAGCCTTCCTGTAATAGCGCCCTGTACGCACGTTTACTAGAGAACATTGAAGGAAAAGGGAAGTGGGGAGTTGGTGGGAGCAATCTGTCTCCTCCAACAGGTCACACTACCTGCATGCATCAAAGCACGAAGGTACCCAGATGTTTAGGCATTCATCCTCTTTGCAGGTCTGAAAACTCATATTCCAGAATAGTATCTCCCTTAGGGGATGGGGAGAGGAGGATTCAAGGGAGGCCATGACTAGGTATCCCAAGGAGATACTGATCAGTCTTGGGTGCTCCGGTTGAAACAATGGTGGGGGCCATTGATCAGTACATAGTGGTCCTCCAGCAGGGCTTAGTGCCCCAGGGCAGCTCCTCATGCTTTGTTGTTGTTGTTGTTAGGTGCTGTAGAGTCACTTCTGACTCATAGCAACCCTGTATTACAACAGAACAAAATACTGCCTGGTCCTGCGCCATCCTCACAATTCTTGCTATGTTTGAGCCCACTCTTGCAGCCAATGTGTGAGTCCATCTCATTGAGGGTCTTCCTCTTTTTCATTGACCCTCACTTTACTACACATTGATGTCCTCCTCTAGGGACTGCTCACTCACTCCTGATAACATGTCCAAAATATGTGAGACAAAGTCAGGGCATCCTTGCTTCTAAGGAGCATTCTGACTGTACTTCTTCCAAGACAGATTTGTTTGTTCTTCTGGCAGTCCACAGTATATTCAATATTCTTCGCCGACACCATAATTCAAAGGCATCAATTCTTCTTCAGTCTTCCTTATTCATTGTCCAGCTTTCACAAGCATATGAGGCCATTGAAAATACCATGACTTGGGAAAGGTGCACCTTAGTCCGCAAAGTGACATCTTTGCCTTTTAATACTTTAAAGAGGTCTTTTGTAGCAGATTTGCCAAAAAAAATGGAATACTTCCTTTGATTTCTTGACTGCTACTTTCATGGGCATTGATTGTGGGTCCAAGTAAAATGAAAACCTTGACAATTTCAATATTTTCTCCATTTATAATGATGTTGCTTATTGGTCCAGTTGTGAGAATTTTTATTTTCTTTATGTTATGGTATAATCCATACTGAAGGCTGTAGTCTTTGATCTTCATCAGCAAGTGCTTCAAGTCCTTTTCACTTTCCTCAAGCAAGGTTGTGTCATCTGCGTATCACAGGTTGTTAATGAGTCTTCCTCCAATTCAGCAATTTCTACATGTACAAGTTAGTGGCATTGATTGTGTATATTTTCAACAAAAATATTTTTTAAAAAGCTATAAAAGGATACTTCAAGACTCAACCTCAGTATTTCTGAACCTTTGCTGATTAGAAGCAGTAACCAAACTTCTAGAAGTGTGCTTCCTAAATCACTGTAGGTAATTGTCCTTCCAACTGACTTTATTGTGAGAGGGGCCATTTTAGAAAGCCTTCTTATTCACATACATATATTAAGAGCCAGCTTATAATCCTCGGGAATTCCTGACTGCTCAAAAGTAGTAAGGCTACTACTACTATAGTAAAATATTAAATGTCAATGAGACTTTTTTGCTATTTTCTCATATCAGCTTTTGTACACAAAAAGAGTATTTCGAATTTCCTTTGTATTAAAAAATAACCAATTTATTAAAGGTTCCAACTCAAAAAACAATTCTGAAGCTTTTAAATTTGACTTACAAATCATATTATTTGTAAATCTACCAAATTTTAATAATCACTTGAGGAATCCTTAAATTTTCTTCCCATTACCACTGTGGTTGATTACACTCTCTTTAGTAAGGTAAAACCAACCAAAAACAAACCCAGTGCCATCGAGTCGATTCCAACTCATAGAGACCCTATAGGACAGAGTAGAACTGCCCCATAGAGTTTCCAAGGAGCGCCTGGAGGATTTGAACTGCCAACCCTTTGGTTAGCAGCTGTAGCACTTAACCACTACACCACCAGGGTTTCCTTAGTAAGGTAAACACCATTTAAAATTTCAGTATATTCCATTCCTTTTGTTAAGTGTTTCAATTGTGTGAGTAACAAACCTTCCCAAGTACTTAAGTAATATTTGTAAATCTAATAGATTAAACTTGTAAATTGATAATAAACTTTGGTTCCCCTGAATGTTCCAATTCTACTGATAAATTTCCTAAGATTTTAAGCTAAAATCACAAGTGTCAATCAATAAATCAAGTACATATTTTAAACTGGCATTGCAAGGCTGATTGGCTATTCCAATAAACCAAATTCTCTTAAATATAATAACAAATAAATATAATAAACACTTAAAATGCTAAATTTGCATAGATTATTCTTAAATACAAAAATAATGATGTTATAGCTGTATTTCTGTTAAACAATTTTTTTTCTAAATTTTAACTTTTAGATTAAAAGATATTTATTCATTATGGGCTGTTTCCTTAAGCATTGAGCACCTCAATGTTTTCATTACAGTAGTCATGGCATCCTCAAGAATGTTGAGTTACCTCCCCAGGTTTTGTCTGGGCTTGTCTTCTAGTTCTTTGAAAAGAGGTCCAGGCCTCAGCCCCTATGAGATTCTTGTACACAACGCTGAAGGGACACACTGACCTCTCTTTAGCCACATTAATGCTCGTCAAAGGGGGCGGTCTCACAGCCCAACTTCCATGTAACTTAATTCTTGAGTTTGCTAATGGAAGCCTGGAACTCCCTCTCCAATTCTAAATGATTAAGTTGTGAATTTCTTTGCCTCAGAAAGATTCTTAACCTCTCCTCTAGTTCCAAAGACCTCTGAACATGAGTGAACCCTATACTCTTTTCATAACCTTGCTGTTTTTGTTGTTGTGTGCCGTCAAGTCGATTCTGACTCACAACGACACTATAGGACAGAGTAGAACTACCCCATAGGGCTTACCAGGCTGCCATATTTTTAATCGCCTCATATGCACTCAAAAGCTGGACAATGAATAAGGAAGACTGAAGAGGAATTGATGCTTCTGAATCATGGTGTTGGCGAGGAATATTGAATATACCATGGGCTGCCAAAAGTACGAACAAATCTGTCTTGGAAGAAGTACAGCCAGAATGCTCCTTAGAAGTGAGGATGTCATGATAGTGGCTTGGACCTGGGTCATATCTTAGTGATATTAGTAGAGATGCGCAAATGTAGACAGACCAGGATATTTTCTAGAGGCAGCATTGACAGGACTTGCTGATGGAGTGTAGCTATTGGGAGGATGACACGAAGAAAAGCATCAGAGATAATGCCTGATTTCCTCAAGCAACCAGGTGGTTGGTGGCACTGTTTACCAAGGTGAGGGAAACTTGGATGGGAAGAGGTTTAAAGAGAAACTTCAAGAATTTTCTTTTAAGGGAAAGGGGAGGAGAGTGCTGACACATGTGGGAACTGGAACTAATGTCACAGAACAATTTGTGCCTAAAATTTTTGAATGAAAAACTAATTTGCACTGTAAACTTTCACCTAAAACACAATAAAATAAGAAGTTTCTTTTAGATATCTTAAGGTTGAGATGTCACTTAAACAATCAAATGGTTATGTAATACAAATTTGGGCCTTTGGGGCTGGAGAAAAGTCTAGACTGGAGTTATAAATGTGCAAGTCTTCAGTATAGAGACAGTAGATGAAAATATAAGACTGAATAAGGTCCCCTACAAAGTGAGTGTAGAGACTGTAGCCCAGGAGGGAGTCCTGGTGGCCTCCAACTAGCCCATGGAGTGGTATTTATCTCTGGGGAAAGATTTTTGTAAGGTGAAGCACTGGTGGTTTCACAGGCAAATGGCGTCTGAGAAGGTCCTGGGACTGGGGAAGAGAGGTGATGGGAGAAGGAGTTCCAAGATCAAGCCAGAATGCAAGAGTCTGGTTGTGCATCAGACTGTCCGACACAGATTTATTTGGAGAAAACAAATTCAAGACTTGGGTCATCCACCGTTAGGTATATTAATTTGCTGCCTGGATACAATTGACGGCATTGGGTTTGGTTGGGTTCGGCCTGGATACAAGAGAAAGGATCTTTCTTCCTGTTATTATTTTTATAGAAACTAAGCAACAACTTTATGCCTACAGTAGACAGTGTTTACCTTCAAGCAGGCACGAATAGACATTCTCATTATACAATGCCTTAAATGCATGTCATCCTCCTCACACAACTTGTGATAAGGCAGATTGCTTTTGAAAAACTGAGCTTTATTATAAAAAATTTTGGTTCCTAATGGTCAAGGAGCCACTATATGTGATCCTTCCACATAATCCACATGGGTATGAATTAGTTCAGAAAATTACATTTGATGATCAAGAAGTTAAAATGTATCCTTGGCACTCCTACAATTATATTGACAAGCCCTGGTACATCAGAGGTATTTCATAAATCTTTGATGAAGAGAGGAAGGTGGGAGACAGGCAGAGAGAGAAGGATGGAGGGAAGGAAGGAAGTAGGGATGGAGGGATTTTCATCTGCAAACCACTTTTCTGGAGTTTCTGCCTGGAAATAGATGTGTAGGTCATCTGTGCCAGCTGGTCTTGCTACTGTTAACAGCCATCCTCAGCACCTCTAGCAGGGTTCACCATGTGCCACTTATAAAAGAAAAGGGCTGATGAGTTGTTCTGCATGGAAGCTGAGGAAAGAGATGTCCTAACCCATAACTATTTCTAGAGACAATACGGCTTTGATAAGAAATTATTTCAAATTGCACAATCCCTCTGTGTAAAAGGAATGCATCTAAAAACCTGCATGTTCTTTGTTAGCAAAACTCAATTCAGCTAGAAAATCTTTCCCGTGTTATTACAAAGCGAGTTTTACATTAATTAGCCCACTCTCCCAACAGAATGAAAGGCGGCTGATTTCCTAAATTGCTTGCTTACTAATGCATGATTGCAATTTAATAGGCCCCCATGAATAACTTATTTTTAGGACATGTGGTTTGGATGCCAGTATTCTCACAAAAAGCTTCTTTGTCATATAAATTGCTTTTCATGTCCCTGACAAATTTGTGTATAAGAAATACCTTTGTAGGATCATAGGCCTAAACATAAAAGCAAGAACCATAAACTTCTTGAGGAAAGCATCTTCATGTCCTCGTAGTAGGCAAAGATTTCTTTAAAGAAGACCCAAAAAACATTCACCATAAAATGAAAACATGATAAATTGGACTTGATCAAAATTAAAAACTTCTGCTCACCAAAAGAAACCATTAAGAAAATGGAAAGGCAAGCGACAGTCTGTGATCATATTTGCCATATATAATCCATGACAAAGCACATGAATCCAGATGATAAAATGAAGTCCCACACATCAATAATAAAAAGACAAACAGCTTAATCTTAAAAATGAGACTTGAAAAGACACTTCACAAAAGAAGATGTATAGATGGCCAATAAATGACATGAAAAGATACTCGGCATCATTACTCACCAGGAAATGCAAATGAAAACCACAATGAGATATTATTACTACTATAAACCCAATAAAATCGTAAAAATGAAAAGATTGGCATTAACAAGAGTGAGCTAAGGTGTACCAAAACCACCAAAAAAAAAAAAAAAAAACCCACTGCCTTCGATTCGATTCCGAAATTCTCACATATTGTTGGTAGGGGCATAAAATGGCGCACTACATTTGGAAAGACTTTACTTCTTATAGTTTCCATACTCTTTGTTGTCATGTGCCATCCAGTCGATTCCGACTCATAGCGACCCTGTAGGGTAGAGCAGAACTGCCCCATAGGGTTTCCAAGGAGCGGCTGGTGGATTCGAACTGCCAGCCTTTTGGTTAGCAGCCAAGCTCTTAACTACTGCTTCACCAGGGCTCCTGCAACAACATAATGAATCTTAAAAGCGTGATGTTCAGTGAAGGAAGGCAGACATGAAAGAGTGCATATTGTATGATTCTGTCTACGTAAAATTCTAGAACAAGGAAAGCTTCTATAGTGAAGAAATCAAATTAGCAGTTGCCTAGGGCTCAGGTTGGGAGTGGGTGGGATTTGACTAGAAAGGGATAAATAAGGGGGGACTTTTTCCTGGGGAGAAAGAGACTTTTTATACCTGGGGGCATTGATTACATGGATGTATAACTTTGTCAAAACTCACTGAACTGTGCTCTTAAGATGTTTGTATTTCACTGCCTGTAAATTATGCCTCAACAGAAATTTCTTCATAGGTAATATGCAGTGCTACTTCCACATTTTCCCCATTGATATTTTCTAGAATTTTTACCACTGTCAAGATTTTAGAGCATAAGTTTTATTTTTCAAAGGCTCCAAAAAGAGCCATATTTGAAGAAACTGCGACAACTGTTCTAATGCTATTTTATGAATACTTATCTTCTATAAAAGAGGCGGAAACCCTGGTGGCGTAGTGGTTAAGTGCTACGGCTGCTAACCAAAGGGTTGGCAGTTCAAATCCACCAGGTGCTCCTTGGAAACTCTATGGGGCAGTTCTACTCTGTCCTATAGGGTCTCTATGAGTCGGAATCGACTCAACGGCACTGGGTTTGGTTTTTGGTATAAAGGAGGCAGCATGTGATAATAGGACATTAATATTTTGCACTATGCTTCTGCGGGCTATAATAGCATGGATAGTACACAGGCATGAGGTCATGTGGGGAAGAGCAAATGGCATTCTTTGCAGCTCCCCTATACACTTCAGGAGCCAGTAGACGCATCAATGTAGTGTCACTGGCCCGTACCAGGACATCTTAATCTGTGTTTTACTGCAACAGCTGTGCATCTTTCAGTGTCTGCTGCAGGGCGGAGTCCAGGTGGCCATGGTCCCCCTCTGAAAGTGCTGTTGGCCCTGTAGCCTGTAGGCCTCTGTAGCAATCCCCTCTGGTCATCCTAACAAGCCTCCAGGCCAACAACAGCAATGCCAAGTGGATATCAAGGGCAGTGACTTTTATCAGCTGTGTGGGGGCTCTCCATTACTTAAAGATTATTATTTTCCATCACTCTTCCTAGAACACTGGTATATGTCCGTGGACTGGGATTGGAGGACAATTCAAGTAACATGCAAGGAGCCATTCATACAATGGTTCCTCCATTTTGGTGTGTCCCAAACCTCCCAACTTATATCTGCTGGGCTCTGCTCTGGGAAGTCTTGAACTATTCCACCTCTGACCCTCTGGCTTTGCTGTCTGAAAGAAAACTTCAAGGTGTTTGAAGCTCAAATTTTCCCCTGTTGACCTGGTCCTTAATAGACCATCCAGCTCTTAGCATCCTCTGTCCCACCTGCAGATTCCAACCTCTGATCCAAGTACTGGGCAATCACCCAAAGAGGTGAATCCTGCCCTTCCTTCCACTATCACTGATTACTATGGATGTGTTCCTGATGGAGATGGAGAAATTAGTAAGTACACCTACTCCTCACTTACCAACTATCTCATTATCTGACATTTTGCATTTACAACAATAGTAAAAAACCTGCTATTCGACTATTGTGCACATTAACAACATATATCTGGCAGTGACGAACACCGAAGTGTGAGGCAAGGGTAACACTGGCTATGATTGTTAAGGTAATGTGTTAACTTGGCTGGGCCATGATTCTCCATTTGGCAGTTATGTAATGATGTGATCTGGCAGTTTTATAATGATATAATTCAGCAGTTACATAGTGATGTAATTTGGCAGCTACGTGATGATATACTCATCTTCCATTTTGTGATCTGATGTGGTAATCCTCCATTTTTGCACAACACCAGTTTTCAGATAACAACCTGGTCTTTGGAATCTAACCATGTTGCTAAGTAAGGAGTGGGTGTAGTAATATGCCGATGGGAGTCCCTGGGTTGTGCAAACGGTTAATGTACTTGGCTGCAACCGAAAGGTTGGAGGTTCAAGTCCACCCAGAGACAACTCAGAAAAAATGCCAGGTAATCTGCCTCCAAAAAAATCAGCCAGTGAAAACTCTACAGAGGACAGCTGTACTCTGTCATACATTAGATCGCCATGAGTCAGAGCCAACTAAATGGCAACTGATCTGGTAATATGCTAAGGAGAAAGCTAAATATTTGAGAACAGTTCAAAGAACTCAAAGATCAGTAGGTTTACACAATTACAGATTTATAAATCAGATTTTCATATTTTGTAAATGTAGATGAAAAAAATCCCCATCTCTCTTAAAATTTTCAGCAGGCAACTCATACTGGAACTTCTATACACTGAAATCTTTTTTTCTCAATTTGCTGCTTTGAGGTATTTATCTAAATGGAAATTTTCTTTGAAATGCTATGATTACACACACACGTACTCAAGCTTATAGGATAATAATAGATTTTCATAAAGAACTGGATCAGGAAAATTACACATTTTTCTATTATCTGAGAAAGGTAATTTCTTTCAGATGTATTTATTGACCCTGAAGTAATTTATTATCTAAAAATAAAGTGGTCTTGTTTCAAACTACTACATTTTATCTGCATGAAGGAACCAACCTTAGTGTAGGGAAAAAATCAAAGTAGGACATTTCGAGAGACTGAAATTGAAAAAAAGCTTCTGCCAAATTAAGTATGCATCACACTTGAAAACACTGATGTCAAACAGAAACTTCACCAGTCTAAGAAAACTCTTTTGTCCCAGGCTGAAATGCAACAGACTGAAGTTCAATTCAGAAGGCTGGCACTATAATCTATTATTTTTCATCCCAGCCACTGCACTGTTAAAATGGAAGATGTGGCTAATCAATTACCTCAGCCAAAATGGAATATTGCATAGCTTGTAATCTCTGAAGCTTAAAAGAAAATCCGTTTACAAAAATTTAGAGATACATCAAAATGACAAGGGGAATAAAAGTGTCTTCATTTTCAATTAACACCAGCCAGAGTTTTAGAAAGCTGTAACATCCTTATTCCCCTTTTTTCTCACCTCCTTTAAAGTCTTCCAATTTGATCATAAACATGTCATGGAAACAGAATTGATGAGATGTTTACAAAACAGATGTTTTCAAGGGATGCTAATAATATATTTAAATCATAAGATCTACCTTTCCAAAGACACATAAATTATAAGTGATAGAATACAAGGCACACACAAATACATTAAAATATATACCATGGAGCAGACAGAATCGCGGGAGATATCGTCTAGTTGGTATTTATGGGACACCCACTCTGACAGAAAGTTCCCAGATTTCTCCTGAAGAATTAATATCTTTACCTTGTCAAATTATGTACTATCTGTTTCAAAGGTGACTCCAAAAGAAAAGTATAATATTTCACCCTACCCACAACCAAGAGAGAAGAAACGAGAACATTGAGGATGTTATCTGTTTATGAATGAATAAAGGAACACGTGTGTGTATATGTGGTGTGTATACATACATATACACACATACACACTGTCCTGGATTGCACTGTGTCCCCTCAAAATATCTGTAAACTTGGCTAGGTCATGATTCCCTTGTATCATTGTCTACCATTTTATCATCTGATGTGATTTCCCTGTGTGTTGTAAATCCTATCACTATGATGTAATAAGATGGATTAGCTGCAGTTACATTGATGAGAGATTAGATAGTGCCTCAAGCCAATCTCTTTTGAGATATAAAAGAGAGAAGCAAACAGAGAGACATGGGGACCTCATACCACCAAGAAAGCAGTGCCAGGAGCAGAGCGTGTCCTTTGGACCTGAGGTTCCTGCGCTGAGATGCTCCCAGACCAAGGGAAGATTGATGACAAGGACTTTCCTCCAGAGCTGACAGAGAGGGGAAGCCTTCCCCTGGAGCTGACACCCTGAATTTGGACTTGTAGCCTACTGGACTGTGAGAAAATAAACTTCTCTTTGTTAAATTCATCCACTTGTGGTATTTCTGTTTATACCAGCACTAGATGACTAAGACACACACAAATAAATCTTAATAATGATCAAGTGTTTTTTTCTTAACTTCTTTACAAATGAAATATGCGTACATCTTCTGATGGTGAGTGCCCTCAGCAGGGAACTCTGGTTTGCCTGAGATTTGACTGTTGCTGATGACATGTTCTTCCAATTTCTTTCTTTGCTTCTCTGCTTGGCCATACCTTTCTCACACTAAACAGGGGTTTTTGACTTGGGGAACTCTTCACCCAACACATACCAGGAAGATTATTCTGGTAGCCCATCTTCAGTTTTACTATCAGCACACACAGTGGTTCTCAGTTGGGGGTAACTCAGCACCCCAAGGGACATTTGAAAATGCTGGAGATAATTTTAATTGCCATAACCAGGGCAGGGGATGCTATTTGCACCTAGTTGTTAGAATTCAGGGGTGCTGCTAAATATGCTACAATGCACAGAACAGCCCCCTACAACAAAGAATGACACAGTCCTAAACGTCAATAGTGTTGAGATTGAGAAACTGAGTCCCTAGGTGGCACAAATGGTTAATGTGCTTGGCTACTGATCGAAAGATTGGAGATTCAAATCCACCCAGAGACACCTCAGAAGAAGGCCTGGCGATCTACTTCCGAAAAATCAGCCATCGGAAACCCTATGGAGCACAGTTCTACTCTGACACACAGAGTTGCTATGAGTTGGAGACAACTTGACAGCAATTGGTTTTTAGCTAGGTATAGCTAGGTCTGCCATCTAACTAGGCTTGGTGTTAAGCAATTTTATTTTTGGATTTCAGATGCAAAGGGTTGAATTAATGAAACTCACTAGTTCATGTCAATCACTGGACTCTACAATGCCTTGTTTTATTTATTTATTTTTTATTCCTATTCCCCACCCGACGGCACTGGGTTATTCCCCACCCCACCATTCTAATGTATTTGATGTGTATCCTTTTATTTACATGTGTTTGTAAAGCATTTAGTGGTGTGTTTGCATGCATGTATTTTATGTTATGTACATGGCACTGTACTCTAGACCCACATCATTCTGTTCATTACTTTTTTTCCATACAGTATTGTTTTTAAGATCTATCAGTGATGCTGTGTGTCTATCCGCTTTATACACATATTAGAAAGTACACTCTTTCTAATTGCTGAGAGATATTTTAGAGTATGTTTTCACCACAGTTTACTAAATATCCTGCCCACCTCTGCCAGTAATGGCATTTCCAACATTCCACTACTATCAACAACACCATGATGAACATCCTCAAAAATGTCCCTTATGTATCTGTGTGAGAATTTTCCTCAGACATACACCTAAACCCTAGGAGAGGAATTATTCAGTATTTTTTCAGATATTATCACTATTGCTTTCCAAGCAATGATGTGAGATAGGCATCATTGCTTGCCATTGTAGACATTGGGAAACTGAAGTTTAGAGAGATTATATAAGTTGCCCAAAGTCACCCAGCAGAGCTGGAATTCAACTGTTCAGACTCTCTGAAGCTCATGCCTTTCTCTTTCCCTAGAAGGCTCCAGATACAGAAGAGAATGAAGCCAAGAACAGAAGTGGTACTGACAGAAGGGAGACACAGAAGGGTTTGTGTGAGAGTCTATACTCACATGACAGAGGCGTAACTAAAGTATAGCAGGCAGGGCGCATGCCCTGGGTGGCGCTTGAGGAGGGGCGCCAATGAACAGTTTCTATTGGCTACCACAGCTTCTATCACCAGCTGTGGGAGAACATTCAGCAAATTAACACTAATTGCCCTAGGCATTATTTTCTGTTGTTAGGCCCCTGCTCACATCCTAGCATCATCTATCCTCCCTCAGATGTGATGTCTTTCTCTACAGTCTTTCTTTATTTCCCAGGATCCTCAGGAGCAAATCTCACAGGGACAACTGGACTTAGCACAGGAAGGATGAGGAAGACCTGGGGACCTGAGCGTCAAGCCCAAAGGAGGCCTCACAGAGAGACTTGACACCTCTTCTGCTTTTGAATATCTTCACCACTCATTCTTTTGCTCATTTTCAATAGTAGTTAATCAGCTACTTTGTGTAGCACATTTGTCAAACAAAACCTACCATTCAGGAGACTGTGGCCCTCTGTGTGTTTCCCATACTACAACTAGGATAGCACCCACGTTCGGACTGCTATCTGAGCCATCATATCCATGATCCTCAGGGAGACCCGCCAGATGGCTATGGACCTAAAGACCAGAGGGGAGGGTTGGCTGCAGAGCTCAGACCAACTTCTTGCTTGTGTCCATTGAGACCTCACTGCACAGAAGCATGTTGGAGATATCTCGTACCTTGCTTATAGGAACCCCTAGCAGTACCTCCTTCCCATATAAAACAAGGAGATTGAATGAGGAATCATGCAATAGTGGCAGGGCCACTCCTCCATTACACATGACAATATGTTGAGAGGCCCACAGAAATATTTACCTCATAATCCCTTTTAAACTCAGAAGAAAACAAAGAATATACTAATAATGAATATATTATGATGAATCCTGCTGGGATGACCTGGATTATATTTGTCTTTATACCACAAAGTCTTCATGTGTAGATAGATAGATATAGATATAGACACAGATAGAGATATAGATGTGTGTATGTGTGTGTGTGTGTATTATGTATATGTTGTTGTTGGGTGCTGTCAAGATGATTCCAACTCATGGTGACCCCATATGACAGAATAGAACTGCCCCCATAGAGTATTCTTGGTTGTGATCTTTATGGAAGCAGATTTATATATATATATATATAAATTTATATATATATATATATATAAATACACTTTTTTTTTTTATGGGGAAGGGACCTATAAAGGCAAAAGTGCCTTGGGCCCATAGAGACATCACTTGGTCCTGATAGTGGGAAGTACATGGTCTGTGAAGACAGAATGACCAGGTTCCGATTCCTGCTTTGTCCTCATTAGCTTCATGTTCTTTATCTTGCTGGATTTCATTCTCCTCCTCAGGGAAACTGGGACATGGTTTCCTCAGAGAGTTGCAGGGAGGCTTAAATGACATGACGCTTCGGCTAACAGGTGCTAAACAACCATTGGCTCTCCTCCTTCCCCTGCCACCTTACAATGACCAATAGCCTGATCACAGGGGCAAACATTTTAGGAAGCACTTAGCCAAGATTTGCTCCTTGTCCTGCCTCTAAGCTCCTACAACCTCCTGCCAGATAATTAAACCCTGCCTTGTCCTCTCCATGTGAGGGAGTAAACAGAAATCACATAATGGTCTTAAAATCACCTCCTGCCTCTTCCTGAAAAAAATCCCAATTTTGACTAAAAGAAACTGAGGTAAATGAAGGAGCCAGGTCCTAGACCTAACCCTTTCTCATTTTTACTCCAAGAGCTGGGAAGTAGCAAAAAGTGATACTACAAATAGTATTGGAAGAAGGTATGGCTTGGTTCACGTCAAAGATCTGTCCCTGAGGAGGTGAAAATAAATCCAGATTTCATGAATCAGGCCACGCTTACCCTATCGAAAACAAACAAAAACATTTACACTTAAATGTGACTATTTGATGTTTAATTTAAAAATAAGAATATGACATTAACAAAACCACTTCCAGGTAAGAGCATACTAACACCAGAGAAGAACTGATAGGATGCTTTAAAGTTATAGAGGAAAGATGAAGGAAGCTGTGTCTAAAAGGAATCTAGAATTCACCTTAGAAATGACAGAAAGTATGTGTGTGTATAGACATTTGTATGTATGTGTGCATACAGAGATAGTAGATAGATTACCATTTGGAAGGAAATTGGGGTACAGAAGTAGTTCCAGGAGCCCACCTCCAGTTGGGTCACCTGGACTAAACCTGGCTGGGATCAAAGTTTATGTACCAAAGACACTTCCACCCCTTCTCCTTCCAGTAAAGGGGCCTCACCTGAACTCATCTTCCCATAAGCCCATTGGCTCCCTTTCTTTGATAAAAAACCAAAAACCCAACCCGTTGCCATTGAGCCAATTCCGACTCATAGAGAACCTACAGGACAGAGTAGAACTGCCCCATAGAGTTTCCAAAGAGTGCCTGGTGGATTTGAACTGCTGACCTTTTGGTTAGCAGCTGTAGCTCTTAACCACTATGCCACCAGGGTTTTCTTCCTTCGATAGAAGGGGCTGTAAGTTCCCATGTACCCCAAGGGCTCAGGTCCTGGGCAACTGGCATTTCCAGGCAAGTCCTGCAAGCAGCTGGCACCCAAATCTAGCCTGCCCAGCTCCAACCTTCTGGTTATTCCACCTCTAACAAGGCTGCTCTCTTGATGTCCTAGAAGAAGGAAAACTCACAAGGGCAGGATGCCCCACTGGAACATTGACCCCCAGTATATGTACAGCCAAATGCCCTGACCTCAGCATGCCTGTCTGTGGGGTGTCCATGCCACTCACCTCTTGCCAAAGCTGGTCTTACAAGTTTGCCTTTCCCCATAGGGCCTATTCATAAGGTTTTCACTGGCTAATTCTTTTCAGAAGTAGACCGCCAAGTCCTTCTTCCTATGCTGGTAGTTGAAATGCAAAAGTTGGAAACAAAGAAGAAAGATCAGTAGTTGGAAAATATGGCCTTGGTGATAGAAATGATGCCAGAAATCACATGCTAGAATTTTGCAAGACCAAGACTTCATTGCAAATACCTTTTTTTACCAACATAAATGCTGACTATACACATGGACCTCACCAGATGGAATACACAGGAATCAAATTGACTACATCTGTGGAAAGAGACAATGGAAAAGCTCAGTATCATCACTCAGAAGAGGGCCAGGGGCCAACTGTGGAACAGAGCATCAATTGCTCATATGCAAGTTCAAGTTGAAACTGAACAAAATTACAACAAGTTGACAAGAGCCAGAGTACAACCTTGAATATATCCCAAATGAATTTAAAGACCATCTTAAGAATAGGTTTGACACATTGAACACTAATGACCGAAGACCAGACGAGTTGTGGAATGACATCAAGGACATCATACATGAAGAAAGCATGAGGTCATTAAACAGACAGGAAAGAAAGACCAAAATGGATATCAGCAGAGACTCTGAAACTTGCTCTTGAACATTGAGCAGCTAAAGCAAAAGAAAGAAATGATGAAGTAAAAGAACTGAAGATTTCAAAGGGAGGCTCGAGAAGACAAAGTAAAGTATTATAATGACATGTGCAAAGAGCTGGAAATGGAAAACCAAAAGGGAAGAACACGCTCAGCATTTGTTAAGCTGAAAGAACTGAAGAAAAAAATCTAAGACTCAAGTTGCAATAGTGAAGGATTCTATGGGGAAAATATTAAACAACGCAGGAAGCATCAAAAGAAGAAGGAAAGAATATACAGAGTCATTATACTAAAAAGAATTGGTCAATGTTCAACCATTTCAAGAGGTAGAACATGATCAGGAACCAACGGTACTGAACGAAGAAATCCAAACTGCACTGAAGGCACTGGCGAAAAACAAGGTTCCAGGAATTGACGGAATATCAAGTGAGAAGTTTCAACAAACAGATGAAGTGCTGGAAGCGCTCACTCATCTATGTCAAGAAATTTGAAGACAGCTACCTGGCCAACTGACTGGAAAAGATCCATATTTATGCCTATTCCCAAGAAAGGTGATCCAACCAAATGCAGAAATTATGGAACAATATCATTAATAGCACACGCAAGCAAAATTTTGCTGAAGATCATTCAAAAGCAGCTGCAGCAGTATATCGACAGGGAACTGCCAGAAATTCAAGCTGGATTCAGAAGAGGACATGGAACCAGGGATATCATTGCTGATGTCAGATGGATCCTGGCTGAAAGCAGAGAATACCAGAAGGATGTTTACCTGTGTTTTATTGACTACGCAAGGGCATTCAACCGTATGAACCATAACAAATTATGGATAACATTGTGAAGAATGGGAATTCCAGAACACTTAATTGTGCTCATGAGGAACCTGTACACAGATCAAGAGGCAGTTGTTTGGACAGAACAAGGGGATACTGCATAGTTTAAAGTCAAGAAAGGTTTGTGTCAGGATTGTATTCTTTCACCATACCTATTCAATCTGTATGCTGAGCAAATAATTGGAGAAGCTGTACTATATGAAGAACAGGGCATCACGATTGGAGGAAGACTCATTAACAACCTGAGTTATGCAGATGACACAATCTTGCTTGCTGAAAGCGAAGAGGACTTGAAGCACTTACTGATGAAGATCAAAGACACATAAAGAAAACAAAAATCCTCACAACTGGACCAATAAGCAACATCACGAAAAACAGAGAAAAGATTGAAGTTGTCAAGGAATTCATTTTACTTGGATCCACAATCAACAGCCATGGAAGCAGCAGTCAAGAAGTCAAAAGACTCATTGCGTTGGGCAGATCAGCTGCAAAGGACCTCTTTAAAGTGTTGAAAAGCAAAGACGTCACCTCGAAGACTAAGGTGCGCCTGACCCAAGCCATGGTATTTTCAATCGCATCATATGCATGTGAAAGCTGGACAATGCATAAGGAAGACTGAAGAAGAATTGACACCTATGAACTGTGGTGTTGGTAAGGATATTGAATATACCATGGACTGCCAAAAGAACAAACAAATCTGTCTTGGAAGAAGTACAACCGGAATGCTCCCTAGAAGCAAGGATGGTGAGACTGTGTCTTAATACTTTGGACGTGTTATCAGGAGGGATCAGTCCCTGGAGAAGGACATCATGCTTGATAAAACACAGGCTCAGTAGAAAAGAAGAAGATTGTCAACGAGATGGATTGACATAGTGGCTATAACAATGAGCTGAAGCATAATAAAGATTGTGAGCATGGTGCAGGACCAGGCAGCGCTTTGTTCTGCGGTATACAGGGTCACTATGGGCCGACACTGACTCGACGGCACCTATCAACATAGGGCCTACTCCTTAACCCATACTGTGTAATATACAATTTGATGGATGACCCAAAGGCAGCCAAACGAACCACCTGGCATGATAAATTTAAGCTAAACTGTTAGTGGTCACCATGCCTGGTAGTAGGATGATCAAAACCAAAACCAAACCCGTTGCGGTCGAGCGGATTCTGACTCATAGCGATCCTATAGAACAGAGTAGAATTGCCCCGTAGAATATCCAAGGAGCACCTAGTGGATTTGAACTACCAGCCTATTGGTTAGCAGCCATAGCACTTAACCACTATGCCATCAGGGTTTCCAGTAGGATGACAGGCAATAGCTATTTTCTTCTTTCACTTTTTAGTCTTTTCAAATTTCTACTTTACCCTTAGAATCAGGAGAAATCCTTGTTAGCTGAGATGAACCTGAAACCACCTGCTATGGGTTGAATCGTGCCCGCCCCCCCCCCAAAAGATATGTTCAAGTCCTAACCCCTGGTACGTATGAATATGATCTTATTTGGAAATAAGGTCTTTGGGGATGTAATCAAGTTAAGATGAGGTGATAATGCATTTGGGTGGGTCCCACAGCCAGTGACCAGTGCCTTTATAAGAGAACGGAGAGGGAGAATTGGACCCAGAGATACAGAGACACAGACTAACAGGGAAGAAGGCCACATGATGATAGAGGCAGAGAATGGAATGACGCAACTGCAAGCCAAGGAATGCCAAGGAGTGCCGGCAACCACCAGAAGTTGGAAGAGGCAAGGAAGGATCTTCCCCTGGAGCCTTCAGAGAGAGCATGGTTCAGCTGACACCTTGATTTTAGACTTCCGGCCTGCAGAACTATCAGAAAGTATATTTATATTGTTTAAGCCACCCAGTTTGTGGTACTTTGTTATGGCAGCTCTAGGAAATGAAGACATAACCCCAACAGTAGTCCCTCAAAAAAAAAAAAAAGAGAAATCTGTATGGTAATTCAGTCTGGTATTAATCACTGGTTCCTTTAGAGATGTAATCTATGAGATACCAGTTTTAAAAGGAATCTTACCCACTCTCCATTTATCACCCTAACACCTGCTAAAAGAGAAACTCATCCATGGCTTCCTACTGTAGGAGAGGACAGTCTCTGCTACAAAACATTCTTTCTTATAAAATGTCTTGCTGCATCTTTACAAGGTTGCTTTCCCTCCAGGACTTTCAGGGAAAGCTGTTCTTGTGAGAAATAATAAATCAAGCTAAATAAAAGATGGCCTAAAAAAAAGATTTGCACTTCCATTTACAAGAATGGATAGTGGCAGTAGATGAACCAAAGTCACCTCATTTTATTCACAGTCCTAACAAGAGTGGTTATCTGGTTTCCCAGCCTTTAGAAAGTAAAAGCAGCAAAATAGGACAAGGATGGAGAAAGAAGTTTCGGAGAAGGAGACTACAGGGCTGGCAGCGATGTGCAGACACACAGACCTGCCCAACTCCAAGGGGAAGAAGGAAGAGGCAGCAAGAGATATGTTTTAAGTAGATTAAAAAATTTGCAAATAAAAAATTAGTGAGATACTGTCACGGACTGAATTGTGTCCCACAAAAAATATGTGTATCAATTTGGTAAGGCCGTAATTTCCAGTATTATGTGATTGTCCACCATTTTGTCATCTGATGTGATTTTCCTATGTGTTGTAAATCCTATCACTATGATATTAATGAGATGGATTAGCGGCAGTTATGTTGATGAGATCTACAAGATTAGATTGTGTCTTAAACCAATCTCTTTTTGAGATATAAAAGAGAGAAGCGAACAGAGAGACATGGGGACCTCACACTACCAAGAAAGAAGTATTGGGAGCATAGTGTGTCCTTTGGACCCGGGTCCCTGCACTGAGAAGCTCCTCAGCCAGGGGACGATTAATGACAAGGACCTTCCTCCAGATCCAACAGAGAGAGAAAGCCTTCCCCCGGAGCTGATGCCCTAAATTCAGACTTCTAGTCAACTAGACTGTGAGAGAATAAACTTCTTTGTTAAAGCCATCCACTTGTGGTATTTCTGTTACAGCAGCACTAGATGACAAAGACAGATACTACTGGGCCAGGCAAACAAAGAAAGTTGACTTTTCTTGTCTTGTTTTAAAAACAGCAACTGGTACATAGTAGGCACTTTGTTAATGTTTGTTGGATGAATGTTGAATGGATGAATAACATGGAGCCCTGGCAAGAGATGCAGTGAAATGGCCACACAGACATTCCTGGCATCAGTGGAAATTGTATTTTCTTTTTCAAAAATAATTTAGAAAAATATATCAGGCCTTTAAGATACCTGCAACCTTGGATCCAGCAATTATATTTTTAGGAATCTGATCTAAGGAAATAATCCTAAAATCAGAAAAAGCCATATGTGAAACATTTTCAATTGACAAGCTATTAGCAGTAACATTGCAAACAAGTCAAATTTCAAAAAAAAAAAAAAAGGAATGGTTATATCTTAGTGGAATATTACACAACCAGTGATATGCAACATTCAGGAAAATTTGTAAAAATATAAAAAGATGCTTTAAATTCTTTAAGTTTATCTGTCTATCTATTTACACACACATATATGCATGCATATATGTGTGTACATGTATGTATATGTACAAAAACATATATAGCATTGTAATTCTGCTTTAAAAGAATATGCATTATTTCCTATACCAACTACTTCCCAGAGTAAACAAACAGTTGTTGAAGGAAAGTATCTCTTTATAAAAGTATTGCAGCTAATAAATGAAGATTGAATGAAAGGATTAGATTAACAATGATGAATTAGTCATCATTGCTGGGTAAGAAAATACCCCAGAACATAAAGGCTTAAAACAACACTGTGGGTCAAGAATTCAAGAGTATCTTAGCTAGAGGCTCTGGCTCAGAATTTTTCTTGAGATTGTCAACAAGAGGTCAGTTGGGGCTGCAGTCATCTGAAGGCTTGACTTCCAACATGGTGCTCATGATGTGGCCACTGGCTTTGCCTAGTGTGAGTGACCCAAGAAAAGGGGGGAACACAAACTACACTCTTTTATGACCTAACCTCTCAAGTGACATGTCATCACTTCTATATGCTGTGGGTCACGCAGACCAAACCTGGTACAATTCGAGAGAAGACTAAACCAGGGTGTGAATACCAGGATGCAGGGACCATTGGGAGCCATCTTGGAGTCTGGCTACCACAAACACCATTTTGCAACCCCTAATGAATTGAGGGGTTCATTAGGGGTTTGCTAGGGTCACTCTGGGTCAGAATTGACTCAAGGGCAACAGGTATGGTATATATATAATGAATTGATGAATCTACACTATAATCATCAGTGGCTGCTGACATCGCAAGAGAGCCAACCAGACAGGAAGACTCACTGACGTAAAGAACAACAGCAGCTATGAAGCAGTCTTACCCAAAAAGTTGAACTTGAATCAGTCTAAGCCTCTGGTTCTATCTACTAATGTACAGGAAATAAAGGGGACAGAGGAACGTGTTAAACAATATCAATGAAAAAAAACCTACTGCTATTTTTTTTTTATTGAGTCAATTGCAACTCATAGCGATCCCAAGAGGGTTTCCAAGGCTGTAAACCTCTATGCAAGCAGGCGGCCACATCTTTCTCCCCAGGAGTCGCCAGTGGTTTCAAACTGCCGACCTTTCAGTTAGTTGATCACTTTAACCACTGCACTACCAGGGCCCTTTAAACAATACCATGTGAATGCAATCAGCAAAATCGAACTGTGAGCAATTTCACGAGACAAAGGAGCTATTTTTTTTTTTTAATGAATGTATGGGGATTGAAAAAGAGAGAGAGGAAGGGAAAAACCTACAGAGTCAAAGAGACTAAGGGACATCTCAGCAACTGCAATGTTTGAAAATTATTTCAATCTCAATATGAACAAATCAGTAGTGAAAAAAAACCTAAGCATGTAAATATAAATAAAAGAGAAACATGAAAGCAGACACAAATACAAAACTGAGCACAAGAGAATTGAGAACGAGAAATAATCTGATAATATGTCTCTACCTACTCCTGGCATGTTGTGCAATAGTTTGCATGTAGTCAAAATCATGTTTAATTCTTATAAATCATTTCAGAAGCAACCATTTTCACTGTAAGAAATCTGTAAAACAAGGAAAATCACAAAAAAGAAACTTAAAAAATCTCACCATTCTGAGCTAACCACAGTTAAAATTTCTGTGGATTTTTAAAATTCTTTTTTCTATGCATATGTAATTTATAAAATAACCATTTATTGACCCATTAACCCAAAAACCAAACCCACTGCCATCGAGTCGATTCTGACGCATAGCGACCCTGTAGGACGGAGTAGAACTGCTCTATAGCGTTTCCAGTGAGCACCTGGCAGATTCGAACTGCCAACCTCTTGGTTAGCAGTCGTAGCACTTAACCAATACGCCGCCGGGGTTCCCTACTGACCCATTAGAACATTTCAATTTGACTAGCTCTCAATTTAGACCTAATTCATTATTTTGTAAGAGTCTGGATTTATGTTACAAGGTTGATGTTTTAAATGTGAGACCTCACTTCATTTTCTAGAATTATGTTGACATCATAGCTATTACTACTTAATATTTTATTTATACATAATTTTGTGCAAAATTTTTTTTTAATGCTTCTCTTTATAAAGGTGTTTTTATGTGATATAATATCTGGAATTTACGTCAAAATAATATGGAGAGTGACAGACGAGGGTAAAAGTATAGCTAAAACAAGATGAAACAAGATTAGCTATGAGTCCATAATGGCAGAAGCTGATGATCATACCTGGGGGCTCAATATTCTACCGGGTCGACTTTTGTTTACGTTTAAAATTTTCCATGATAAAAAGCTGAAAACAAAGGAAACATTTTATAAATTACTTTCGTAGACTTAAGTCAAATTTTTAAAGATCACGGAATTTTTTTCTTTGTTTTTATTGTGCTTTAATTGAAAGCATACAGCTCAAGTGAGTTTCTCATACAAAAATTTACACAAATTATTGTGTGACCCTTGTTGCTCTCTCTATAATGTGACAGCACACTCCTCCTTTCTAACCCAGATGTCCTATGTCCGTTCAACCAGCTCCTGTACCTTTTTGCCTTCTCATCCTGCCTCTGGAGAGGAGCTGCCCATTTAGTCTCATGTATCTATCTACTTGAACTAAGAAGCACACTCTTCACAAGTATCATTTTATGTCTTAGAGTCCAGTCTATTCTTTGTCTGAAGAGTTGGCTTTGGGAATGGTTTTAGTTCTGGGTTAACAGAGAGTCCAGCGGCCATGTCTTCCAGGGTTCCGCCAGTCTCAGTCAGACCGTTAAATCTGATCTTTTTACTATAATTTGAGCTAGGTACCCCACTTTTCTCCTGCTCTGTCAGGGAGTCTCTGTTGTGTTGCCTGTCAGGGCAGTCACTGGTGGTAGCCAGGCACCACCTAGTTCTTCTGGTCTCAGGCTGATGGAATCTCTGGTTTATGTGGCCCTTACTGCCTCTTGGGCTAATATTTTCCTTGTGTCTTTGGTGTTCTTCATTCGCCTTTGCTCCAGGTGGGTTGGGAGCAATCGTAAGCTTTTAAGACCCCAGACGCCACTCACCAAAGTGGGATGCAGAACATTTTCTTAATAAACTTTGTTATGCCAATTGACCTAGATGTCCCCTGAAACCATGGTTCCCAGGCCCCCACCCCTGCTACTCTGTCCTTCAAAGCGTTTGGTTGTATTCAGGAAACTTCTTAGCTTTTAGCTTAGTCCAGTTGTGCTGACTTCCTCTGTATTGTGTGTTGTCCTTCCCTTTACCTAATATAATTCTTGTCTACTATCTAGTTAGTGAATACTCCTCTTCTTCCCTCCCTGTCCTCGTAACCATCAAAGGATGTTCTCTTCGTTTAAACCTTTTCTTGAGTTCTTATAATAGTGGTCTCATACAATATTTGTCCTTTTGTGACTGATTAATTTCACCCAGCATAATGCCTTCCAGATTCATTCACGTTATGAAATGTTTCTTGGATTCATCATTGTTCTTTATCATTGTGTAGTATTCCATTGTGTGAATATACCATAATTTGTTTATCTAGTCATCCGGTGGTGGGGCCCCAGCTTGTTTCCATCTTTTTGCTATTGTGAACAGTGCTGCATTGAACATGGGTATGCATATATCTATTCAAAAGATTGCTGGATTTTTATTTTATGTGGAAAAACCATTGTTGTTGCTAGGTGCCATTGAGTTGGTTCCTATTCATAGCAACCCTATGTACAACAGAACAAAATATTGCCTGGTCCTGTGCCATCCTCCTGATCACTAAGAACAAAACAGCAACTCCCTGTTAAACTTTCAGAACAATAACCACAAGAGGCCAACTGTCAAATATTAACAAATATTAACACTAAGACCAGAACCTTGAGCCCAAAAGTCAGAGAAGAGCTTATTAACAAAGTAAAAACTCATTCTCCTAGGCAGAGACTTAGCAGGAAAATGAGATATGCTATGATAATGTTTTTTTTTATGATAATGAGATTAGAACTGTATTGCTCTTGTGTAGGATGTTAAAAAATGTGAATACCTGTAGTTGTATGGTTTGTTAAGAACGTCCTCCTCCCTCAGAGTATAAAGGATCTAACCAGTGTAACCCAAGACAGGCAGAATCTGAAGAGTACCTTCCCCTATCCCTAAACTTGCGTATGAGCCCCGAATAATTCCTCTCCTTGTTCCTCACCCTGTTGTCTTTATTGGCAAAAGTCGCAGCGGGCTGCCGGGTAACACTGATAACGTGTCCTAAGCATGAGACAGAGTCTCACCATTCTCACTTCAAAGGAGCCCTCTGGCTGTATTTCTTCCAAGATGGATTCATTTGTTCTCCTGGAAGTCCATGGTATATTCAATATCCTTTGCCAACACCACAGTTCAAAGGCATTAATTCTTCTTCGGTCTTCCTTATTCATTGCCCAGCACTCACATGCATATGAGGCAACTGAAAATACCACAGCTTGGGTCAGGTGCATCTTAGTCCTCAAACTGACATCTTTATTTTTCGACACTTTAAAGATGTCTTTTGCAGGAGATTTGCCCAATGCAATGCGTCTTTTGATTTCTTGACTGCTGCTTTCATGAGCGTTGATTGTGGATCCAAGTAAGATGAAATCCTTGACAACTTCAATCTTTTCTCCATTTATCATGATGTTGCTTACTGGTCCAGTTGTGAGGATTTTTGTTTTCTTTATGTTGAGGTACGATCCATACTGAAGGCTGTAATCTTTGATCTTCATCAGTAAGTGCTTCAAGTCCTCTTCACTTTCAGCAAGCAAGGTTGTGTCATCTGCATATGGCAGGTTGTTAATGAGTCTTCCTCCGATCCTGACGCCGTGTTCTTCTTCATATAGTCCAGCTTCTCAGGTTATTTGCTCAGCATACAGATTAAATAAGTATGGTGAAAGGATACAACCCTGACACACAGCTTTTCTGACTTTAAACCACGTAGTATCCCCTTGTTCCACTCGATCAACTGCCTGTTGGTCTACGTACAAGTTCCACATGAGCACAATTAAGTGTTCTGGAATTTCCATTCTTCACAATGTTATCCATAATTTGTATGATCTACTCAGTTGAATGTTTTTGCATAGTCAATAAGACAGAGGTAAACATCTTTCTAGTATTCACTGCTTTCAGCCAAGATCCATCTGACATTAGCAATGATATCCCAAGTAATAAAAAACCGTTACTTCTGTTATAAACATGAAATATATTTCATTGGACAGACAAATCTTCTTTCTTTATTCAAGAGTGTATTAGTTTCCTAGGGCTGCTGTAACAAGATACCCAAATTGTGGGTGGTTTTAAAAAACAGAAATTTCTTATCTTACAGTTGTGAAGCCTATAGTCTGAATTCAGGGTGTCCTCGGGGACATATTCTAAGCATGGCTCTAGGGGAAGATCCTTTCTTGTCTCTCCCGGCTTGTGGTAGCCCCAGGCGTTCCCTAGTGTGTAGATTCATCCTCACGTGGCCATCTTTCCTCTGCCTTTCTGTGTTTTTCTCTACTTTTATAGGATACCATTCAGAGCTGGTTAGGACCCATCTTAACTCCAGTTAACTGATAACATCTTCAAAGACCTTATTTCCAAACCAGGTCATGTTCACAGGTAGTATGAGTTAGGCCTTCAACATATCTTTTGGGGGACACAATTTAACACAGAAGGAGCCCTGATGGTGTAGTGGTTAAGCACTTGACTGTTAACCAAAAGGTTGGCAGTTCAAACCCACCAGCCGTTCTGCAGGAGAAAGATGTGGCAGTCTGCGTCTGTAAAGATTATGGCCTTGGAAACCCTGCGAGGCAGTTCTACTCTGTCCTATAGGGTCACTAGGAGTCAGAATTGACTTGATAGCAGTGGGTTTGGTTTGGGGTTTTAATTTAACCCATAACAAAGAGGTACCTGGAATACATATAAATATATATATATATATATATATTTTTACATTTTGGATTTAGAGTCCACACGGAGAAGATCTCTTTGTTACACCAACAAACAGTAAATATTAGAGAGTCATGTAGTAACACTCAAGTTAAAGCACTTAATTTAATACAATTGAGAACAGACTCCATCTTGATAAATTCACTGCAGAACAGCCAACTCTGAAAAATGGCACCGCAATCAAAAGGACCCAGGGATGAATCATCAATCAACCTGGCTACCGTGAATACCATGAGGAGTGATGCACCCCCAAAAACACAACTCTAGGAAGTCTCCAGCAAAAAGAATGTGATTGCCATGAAGTACTAGGTATTCTTCGTGTAAGGGCAGCAATGGTTAAGGGGTAGAATTCTTACCTTCCACACAAGAGAGACCCAGGTTTCATTCCCGGCCAATATGCCTCATAAGCAGCCACCACCCATTTCTCAGTGGGGGTTTGCATGTTGCTATGATGCTAAACAGATTTCAGCAGAGCTTCCAGACTAAGATGGACTAGGAAGAAAGGCCTGGCAATCTAAGTCTGAAAATCAGCCAGTGAAAATCCTATGGATCACAATGGTCTGATCCATAACTGATCATGGGAATAGCACAGGACTGGGCAGCCTTTCATTTGGTTGTGCGTGGGGTCGCAATGAGTCGGGGGCTGACCCCATAGCAGCTAATAACAACATTGTTTATGGAATGCTATCTTAATTCAGTATTTCCAGGTGACGAAAATACACTCAGATGCTCTCCAGTTGACTTGACTGAAATACACAACTCAGCCAACCACACTGAAAAGCGTTGTTCATATCAAGTCATTCTGTTTGCAAGTCCTGGTATCAAGCCAATTCTGTAGCACATGGTAGGAACAGAACTTAGATTTGGTACATTTAGATACAGAAAATCTGGGGAACAGAAAAGTATCCTCAGGAAAAGAGTATTCTTCTTAAGATTATTATTTACAATAAGACAGTGAAGACAAAGTAATGTTTCGAAATATGAACAGTCTACTAGAACAATAGTTTCTCAAGAAAATATACTGTAAAGTGTACATGGAAAGCATGTGGATGTTTGTATGAAGGAAACCGGGTCGCAAAGTAAATGGCATGTTGTAAACTGTTCATTTTCCAACTGCAAAGGCCTGGATCCTTCTGAGGTGACAATTTACCAGGTAATCTAGGAAATCAAAATGAAACCACTGTCATTTCTAAGTATTCAACAAACTCATTACTGGCGCTTCTGAATTATTTTATGTCTGTTGCGAAATACAGGAAAAGGGGTGTTCGTTTCAACTTAGCTCCTCCCATGCCCTCTCAAGCCTCGAATCACCAACATCAGCCTAAAAAAAACACCCAGTGCCTCACGAGCATATTTAACGTCTCAATTTTGGCATCTGTAAAGAAAGTGCTTCAACAGATGAGGGACAAGGAAATAGGACAAGAATCAAACAAGATGGTTTCTGTTATGGACTGAATTGTGTCCCCCATAAATATGTGCTATAAATCCTAACCCCTATACCTGTGGTTATAACCGCATTTGGGAATGGGTTTTCTTTGTGATGTTAATGAGGCAGTATTACTGTAGAGTGTGACTTAAATCAATCTCTTTCGAGGTATAAAAGAGCAGATTAAACAAGGCAGACAAGCATAGATGGGGGAAGATGGATTCCACATGAGATGGCCAAGAAACAGGAGCTGAAAAGAGACAAGGACCTTCCCCCAGGAGCCAGCAGAGAGAGAAAGCCTTCCCCTAGAGCTGGCACCCTGAATTCAGACTTCTAGCCTCCTAAACTGTGAGAAAGTAAATTTTTGTTTTGTTAAAGCCACCCACTTGTGGTATTTCTGTTATAGCAGCACTAGATAAATAAGACAGTTCCTAAAGGAAAAAAAAAAAGCTTTAGAAAAACTAAACCGATGGATGGAAATTTCAAATTATAAAAAGGTGCCATTCAGCAGGCTGGTCAGTGAAGCAGAACGATATCTGTGCACGGGTGTGGACTCATTTCCCTCAAGGAAGCATAGTGGAAAAAGGGCTCCTCCCAGACAAGCAGAGACACAACCTCTGGTGCTAGAAGCCTGGTCCTACCAAGTTGGAGGGAAGGAGCCAGCCCTCTGCTTGAGTGCTCCAGTGGAAGGGGAAATCTCAAAATGAAAAGACAATACAAGGGAAGCATCACTTTTAAGGGACTGGAGAGAAAGGCAAAAACCACTCTTGAACAAGTAACGTGAGGGTTTATTTTTCTTTTATTATTTTACTAGTTTATTTTATTTTGAAATAATTCTTAGAGAGACTCAGGGTCCAGAGGCTGAGAGGAGGAACATTTTAGAAGCCCTTTGCAGCCTGTGGCAGGGGTAGGAGAAGCTCAGGCAACAACCGCTCTTCTAGTGCGGTATAACTTGTCGATCTAAAGCCCTCTGCGGGTTGTCTGTGTGGAGCCAGGGGATGCCCAATGCAATTTTACTTGAACATGAGCTATGTGGGCAAGGATACACAACAGAAGTTAAACACATCCCTTCACACTTGCAAAACAGGCACTTAGTAAAAGCAACTTTTGGGGATAGATAGCTAGCTACTGTGGAGTCAACTCAGACTCGTGGCAACCTTACACACAACAGAACCAAATGTTGCCCAGTCCTGCATCATCCTCACAATTACCAGCATGTTTGAGTCTATTGTGGTGGCTATTGTGCCAATTCATCTCACCTAGGGTCCCCCTCACCCTCGCTGGTTCTCTACTTCTCCAAACACAATGTCCTCCTCCAGTGACTAATGTTTCCTGATGACATGTCCAAAGCAAGTGAGTCAAACAATGCTCTGTTATGACCCATAGAGTTTTCACTGGCTGATTTTCAAAAATAGATTGCCAGGCCTTTCTTCCTAGTTTGTCTTAGTCTGGAAGCTCCAATGAAACCTATCAACCATGGGTGGCCCTGCTAGTATTTGAAATACTGGTGACATAGCTTCCAGCATCACAGCAACATACAAGCCACCACAGTAGGACAGACTGGCAGATGGGTAGTGGTGGACTTTCGGGGAGGGGGATTCTCTCACTCCCCTCGGTGCACACAGTGGGCTGCACATCCCCCTCCAGCCCTCTGCTGAACCATCCCAGGAGACAGAGGCCCAGAACTCTGCCAGAAGCCCCTTCCTGTGCAGCCCTGTGGACACAGCCTGGCC
The DNA here is from genome assembly GCF_024166365.1 of Elephas maximus indicus. Classification (NCBI taxonomy): domain Eukaryota; kingdom Metazoa; phylum Chordata; class Mammalia; order Proboscidea; family Elephantidae; genus Elephas; species Elephas maximus. The sequence goes on from NC_064846.1 coordinate 168,203,811, forward strand.
CAGGCGGCAGGCCGGAAAACCAGGCACAAAACAAAAGGCAGCATTTTCACATCAGCTTTTACAGCTGCTAGTAGCTGTCATTCAGTACCTAAGAAAAGGAAGTCCAGAGGCTGACAAAAGGAGACAGCCTTTCTATTCTGGTGTCTTATTTGCAGGTAAAAAGTAAAATATGACCACATAAAGTACTAATGGATCACAGATGAAATACGAGATGTTAACAGTTTATAGAAAAGTGCTGATGTCCAAAAAAAAAAAAAATCATCAACTATTGAAAGGGCTTTGAAATCTAGACCTTTTCCTATAAACACAAGGACTCAAACATTTGAAGTCCTGGGAATGTTAAAGCTAGTAAATGTGTTTGGAAAAAGGTAACTATCTCTCTAATTGCCCTTTACTTGCCAAATAGCATTTCACACCATCAAATGGCCTTTCTCACAGGATATGAAGTCATTTTCTAGAATCTAAAAGACATGAGAATCAAGTAAGGAAAAGGCTAGGCCTCCATGTACCACTCTCAAGTAATAAGCACATTCAATACGTGGTGTTTGATGCTATTAGTATGGGACCATGTTAATGTACAAAAATAATAAGCACAAGCGCACAATTTGTTTATTATTATGTTAACTTTAGTTAGTCCAGCATCATTTCTGAAATCTCCTTTCTATACAATTATTTTAAATCTATTTAGAATGAAGGAAAAACACCATATTCTCTAGACCAGGAGTCATCAGAATACAACCCATGTGCCAAATCCCGCTCATCATCTATGTTTGTAAATAAAGTTTTATTGGCACCCAGCCATGCACATTTTCTTCAGTGTTGTATATGGCTGCTTTCACACTACAGTGGCAGAGCTGAGTAGTTATAGGAGACCATATAGCATGCAAAAGTAAAACAACTTACTACTTGGCCCTTTACAGAAAACATTTGCCAACCCACCCACTAGACATATTATTATGTCTCCTCACTATCCCTATGGCACAATAATAACAGATACGTAAAATTTCAATATATAGTGTGTTATTTTCCTGAATGACATGAACGGGGTCTATATTAAGTTCTGGTAGATTGGCTGCAATATGGCTGTCAAGGAGTCCTCCCCTGGCTGTGTTGCATGCTGCTCTCACCATCAAGACCTGGCATCTTTTTTCCCTCCCCTTGAATCTGGGATGGCCCTGTGACTTGCTTTGACAAAAGAATATGGCAGAAGAGGACTGGCAGCTTGAGCTTTCACTCTTGGAGCCCTGAGTTACTCTGTGGAAATTCTGTCTTCCCTGCAGGAGAGAGGCCCAGCCAGGTTCCAGACACTCCAGGCACCCCAGCTGTCTTAGTCATCTAGTACTGCTGTAACAGAAACACCACCAGTGGATGGCTTTAACAAAGAGAAATATATCCTCTCACAGTCTAGGAGGCTAGAAGTCAGAATTCAGGGCATCGGTTCCAGGGGAAGGTTTTCTCTCTCTGTCGGCTCTGGAGGAAGGTCCTTGTCATTAATCTTCCCCTGGTGGAGGAGCTTCTCTGCACAGGAACCTTGGGTCCAAAGTACGCACTCTGCTCCAGGTGCTGCTTTCTTGGTGGTATGAGGTCCCCCTGTCTCTCTGCTCGCTTCTCTCTTTTATATCTCAAAAGAGATTGGTTAAAGACACAATTCAATCTTGTAGATTGAGTCCTGCCTCATTAACATAACTGCCGCCTATCCCACCTCATGGGGTCACTATGAGTCAGAATTGACTCGACAGTCACGGGTTTGGTTTTTTTTATCCCACCTCATTAACATCATAGAGGTAGGATTTACAACACATAGGAAAATCACATCAGATGACAAAATGGTGGACAATCACACGATACTGGGAATCGTGGCTTAGTCAAATTGATACACATATTTTTGAGGGACACGATTGAATCCATGACACTCCTGAGGGGCCAGTCTTGTGGGTGAAGCCATCTTGGACATCCAAGCCCCAGCTGAGCTCCCAGCTCAATGCAACCACATGACGGACTATGGCCAAAATCAAGTGGGGCAGGAGAACGTCTTAGCTAAGTGTTTTAGTCTCCTAGGGTTGCCATAACAAAATACCACAAACTGGGTGGCTTTGAAGGACAGAAATTTACTGTCTCACAGTTTTGGAGGCTAAAAGTCAGGAAATTAACACACTACATATTGAAATTTTACATATTTGGGTTTGGGTTTGGGTTATTATTTTGCCATAAGGATAGTGAGGAGAAATAATATGTCTAGTGCGTGGGTTGGCAAATGTTTTCTGTAAAGGGCCAGGTAGTAAACTGTTTTAGTTTTGCATGCTATATGGTCTGTCCATTCTAGGGAAAGATCCTTCCTTGTATCTTCCAGCTTCTCATAGTCCCAGGTGTCTCTTGGCATTCCTTGGCTTGCTGCACCTGCCTCCATTGTTACATAGCCGTTCTTCACCCTGTGTGGCTCTGTCTCTGTATCTCCTCTCCTCTTTTATAAGACACCACCCAGACAGGATCAGGACTCACCCTACTCCTGCATGAACTAGTTTACTGATCACATCTCCAAAGGAAGCTCTTATTTCCAAACAAGGTCACGTTCACAGGTATAGGGGTTAGGACTTCAACGTATCTTTTTGGGGAGACACAATTCAATCCATAGCACTAAGTCTAGCCAACTCACAGGGTCATGAGAATAAATCACTGTTTTAAGCTATCAAGCTTTGTAATTATGCAGCAACAGATTAACTCAACATAAGGTTTTGAAGTTCCATAGTATTCCATAACTTACTTTAGGATACTTAAAAATAGTTTCTAAAACAAGCCAACTCTAACCTCCTTCATATCTTAAAATCAAGTGCAGTGTGATTACTTTTGTGTGTGGCCTTTCTAGCCACGGCCTTGTAACTCCCACCCAGGTGATTGTGTGATAGGGTAATTATGGCCTACCAAAGGGATTGGATTGGTCGGAAACCCTGGTAGTATAATGGTTAAGACTATGGGCGCTAACCAAAAGGTCAGCAGTTCAAATGCACCAGGCACTCCTTGGAAACTGTACGTGGCAGCTCTACTCTGTCCTATAGGGTTGCTACAAGTTGAAATCAACTTGATGGCAACGGGTCTGGTTTTGAGTTTTTAAGGGGATTGGTCAGTTTTTCCTTAAAGAGAGCCAACTCCAGAGCAGAGGAGAGGAGAGGAGCCTACCACTGCCAAGGAAGTAGAAATTGGCAGGAGAGACTGCGCAGTAGGCTTCCCAGATCACGGAGAGAGAAAGCTGAATGCCTTTGGGCAGAGACTGAGGGCCAGGGAGAGGCTTGCCTGTGAACACAGCTGGGGAGAGGCTGTCCTGATGGAAGAACTGTATTCTGAGCGTTCTTGAGCCTGAATTGTAACCTATTACTTCCTTAATGAACCCCATAATTGTGAATATGGTCTGTGAGTTCTGGGTGGCCATTGCAATGAATTCTTGAACCCAGTAGATGGTTGGTGTCACAATTAGTAAAGATGGCAGAGAGAGGAGGCTTGTCTGGCCTCCACCTCATGGGAGACAGCCTTGTGCCACTAATCTTGGTTCTCCTTCCCCCTTGTGGGATTATAGGAGGTCAGACACCTCCCCCACACCATTTTTACAGCAAGAAACACCATTCTGTCCAGATGGCTGTTCGAGAAAATAGGATGGAAAATAACTCTCCTGGACAACATGTAAGACATCATAATTGTCTAAGAAAGAGCAACATCATCTGGCCACAGCAATAAGACACAAAATATAATCATACTCATAACTCTGGGAAGATGTTTTTTTAAGTTAAAAAAAAAAACCTTCTCAGTGGTCAGAGGGTTGAGAATCTGATCTTTGAAGAACAAATTTTATCTTACTCTGTCCTATTAAACAGAAAGCAAGCCAGGATTTAAAAAAAGACTTCACTGAAACTAAAAACATAGTTATTGAATTTAAGTTTGCTGAGGTGAGGCAGTTTGATCAGTCATATAATGATCAAAGTTGACAACACAGGAAAAAGAGGAAAAGGTCAGGGAGAGGGAAAAAATGGGAGAAGAAACGGATGTAGACTTGAGAATACAAGTCCTGTTGGAGCCACAGGGAGCCCTGGTGATGCAGAGGATTAAGTATTAGCTGTTAACTGAAAGGTCAGTGGTTCGAACCCCCCAGCCATTCCATGGGACAAAGATGTGGCAGTCTGCTTCCATAAAGATTTACAGCTTTGGAAACCCTCTGGGGCAGTTCTACTCTGTCCTACAGGGTCCCCATAAGTCGGAATAGCAGTGGGTTTGGTTTTGGTTTTTTGGAGTCACAGAAACATCGGGCAAGGAATCAGATTTCTCATAGGGTGTAGGTAAGAGGCCTCAAGCAAATTTCATTTAAATCTCAAAGAACAGAGTGACTTCAGGTAGCCAGGGAAACAAGCATGCCCCAAAGAGGAGATTAGAAGTAAAAACTTCAAAATGATCATGATAACTAGCTATGGCAGTGGAATGAGGGATGATTTTTTTTTTCTCCCCTGTTTTTGTTGGTACTTTGATGTGTCTCTGCACTTTAGCTTTTAGTCTGCTTTTTGTTTTTGTTTTTTGGACCGAAAATGTTAACATTCCTATGATTTTAAAAGAAACAGATTTAAAATAGAATGTTGGCCCACAAATAATAATAAAGAACTACCTTAAACATTTTTAGAAAGGGAATTTTTAGTCTAAGATAAGTAGAATGGAGGAAATAATTAAATCAAAAAAACAAATATATTAGAAAACAAAACATAGCATTTATAAATTCAGAGCAAATTTCTTTAAAAAAAAAGAAAAATTAAAAGATACCATCTTTGCCAAATATAATAAATAAAAAGGTAGGAAAATGCCCATTACATAAAATGAGTGTTAAAATGGACAGAACAATGGCTACTGAAAAAAACCTTTCAAACTGTAAGAAATAACTAGGCAAGCACAGGGGTAATATATTTGAAAATCAAGAACAGATTGGGCAAACTTTTTGCAAAGGGTCAGATAGCAAAGAATGTATGCTTTTGAGGCCTTATTAGTGTCTCTGTTACCACCACTCAACCTCTGCCATTATAGGATGAAAGCAGCCATAGACAAAATATAAACAAATGAACGTAGCTGTGTTCTAATAAAACTTTATTTACAAAAGCAGGCCTGACCAAAAAACAAAAAACAAAACCTGTTGCCGTCAGCAGGCCCAGTTTGGCATGCAGGTCATCGTATACAGGCCCCTGAGCTAGATGAAAACCCTAACAAGAGCCTCTCCCCGGCAGAGTTCCAATAACACCTTAAAATTCCAATAGCATAGAGAAGATGGATATGAGCCTGACTCTAAATATTCAGATGTCTTATTAATTTTGGGACACCTACTGGGATCATAGAGGTAGGCAGCACAAGTCCAGGTCTAGCTCAAAAGGGCAAACCTTCCCTTAAGTGATAGAGGTTGGGCCCTTTCCCCTTGTGTTCTCTTGTCTTTGTTGTTAGGTGCCATCGAGTCAATTCCAACTCTTAGCAACCCTATATGACAGAGTAGAACTGCTCTATAGGATTTTCTAAGCTATAATCTTTTTTATAATAATTTTTATTGAGCTTTAAGTGAACGTTTACAAATCACGTCAGTCTGTCACATATAAGCTTAAAGAAAAAGCTTATTCCTTACTCCCACTTACACTCCCCCTAATGAGTCAGGCCTTCCAGTCCATCCTTTCATGACAATTTTGCAAGTTTCTAACCCTCTCTACCCTCCCATCCCCACTCCAGACAGGAGATGCCAACACAGTCTCAAGTGTCCACCTGATACAAATAGCTCACTCTTCATCAGCATCTCTCTCCTACCCACCGTCCAGTCCCTTCCATGTCTGATGAGTTGTCTTGGGGTATGATTCCTGTCCTGGGCCAAAAGAAGGTTTGGGGACCATGACCGCCAGGATTCCTCTAGTCTCAGTCAGACCATTAAGTCTGGTCTTTTTATGAGAATTTGGGGTCTGCATCCCACTGATCTCCTGCTCCCTCAGGTGTTCTCTGTTGTGCTCCCTGTGAGGGCAGTCATCGATTGTGGCCAGGCACCATCTAGTTCTTCTGCTCTCAGGATATTGTAGGTCTCTGGTTCATGTGGCCCTTTCTGTCTCTTGGGCTTTTAGTTGTTGTGTGACCTTGGTGTTCTTCATTCTCCTTTGATCCAGGTGGGTTGAGACCAATTGATGCATCTTAGATGGCCGCTTGTTAGCATTTAAGACCCCAGACGCCACATTTCAAAGTGGGATGCAGAATGTTTTCATAATAGAATTATTTTGCCAATTGACTTAGAAGTCCCCTTAAGCCATAGTCCCCAAACCCCCGCCCTTGCTCCGCTGACCTTTGAAGCATTCAGTTTATCCCGGAAACTTCTTTGCTTTTGGTCCAGTCCATTTGAGCTGACCTCCTGTGTATTAAGTATTGTCCTTCTCTTCACCTAAAGTAGTTCTTATCTACTAACTAATCAGTAAATAACCCTCTCCCACCCTCTCTCCCTCCCCTCCTCGTAACCACAAAAGTATGTGTTCTTCTCAGTTTATACTATTTCTCAAGATCTTATAATAGTGGTCTTATGCAATATTTGTCCTTTTGCCTCTGACTAATTTCGCTCAGCATAATGCCTTCCAGGTTCCTCCATGTCATGAAATGTTTCAGAGATTCGTCACTGTTCTTTATCGATGCGTAGTATTCCATTGTGTGAATATACCACAATTTATTTACCCATTCATCCGTTGATGGACACCTTGGTTGCTTCCAGCTTTTTGCTATTGTAAACAGCTGCAATAAACATGGGTGTGCATGTATCTGTTTGTGTGAAGGCTCTTGTTTCTCTAGGGTATATTCCGAGGAGTGGGATTTCTGGGTTGTATGGTAGTTCTATTTCTAACTTTTTAAGAAAACGCCAGATAGATTTCCAAAGTGGTTGTACCATTTGACATTCCCACCAGCAGTGTATAAGAGTTCCAATCTCTCCGCAGCCTCTCCAACATGTATTATTTTGTGTTTTTTGGATTAATGCCAGCCTTGTTGGAGTGAGATGGAATCTCATGGTAGTTTTAATTTGCATTTCTCTAATGGCTAATGATCGAGAGCATTTTCTCATGTATCTGTTAGCTGCCTGAATATCTTCTTTAGTGAAGTGCGTGTTCCTATCCTTTGCCCACTTCTTGATGGGGTTGTTTGTCTTTTTGTGGTTGAGTTTTAACAAAATCCTATAGATTTTAGAGATCAGGTGCTGGTCGGAGATGTCATAGCTGAAAATTCTTTCCCAGTCTGTAGGTGGTCTTTCTACTCTTTTGGTGAAGTCTTTAGATGAGCATAGGTGTTTGATTTTTAGGAGCTCCCAGTTATCTGGTTTCTCTTCGTCATTTTTGGTGATGTTTTGTATTCTGTTTATGCCTTGTATTAGGGCTCCTAACGTTGTCCCTATTTTTTCTTCCATGATCTTTATCGTTTTAGTCTTTATGTTTAGGTCTTTGATCCACGTGGAGTTAGTTTTTGTGCATGGTGTGAGGTATGGGTCCTGTTTCATTTTTTTGCAAATGGATATCCAGTTATGCCAGCACCATTTGTTAAAGAGATTATCTTTTCCCCAATTAACTGACACTGGGCCTTTGTCAAATATCAGCTGCTCATATGTGGATGGATTTATATCTGGGTTCTCAGTTCTGTTCCATTGGTCTATGTGCCTGTTGTTGTACCAGTACCAGGCTGTTTTGACTACTGTGGCTGTATAATAGGTTCTGAAATCAGGTAGAGTGAGGCCTCCCACTTTCTTCTTCTTTTTCAGTAATGCTTTGCTTATCCAAGGCTTCTTTCCCTTCCATATGAAGTTGGTGATTTGTTTCTCCATCACATTAAAAAATGTCATTGGAATTTGGATCGGAAGTGCATTGTATGTGCAGATGGCTTTTGGTAGAATAGACATTTTTACTATGTTAAGTCTTCCTATCCATCAGCAAGGTATGTTTTTCCACTTAAGTAGGTCCTTTTTACTTTCTTGTAGTAGTAGTTTGTAGTTTTCTTTATATAGGTCTTTTACATCTTTGGTAAGATTTATTCCTAAGTATTTTATCTTCTTGGGGGCTACTGTGAATGGTATTGATTTGGTGATTTCCTCTTCGATGTTCTTTTTGTTGATGTAGAGGAATCCAAGTGATTTTTGTATGTTTATCTTATAACCTGAGACTCTGCCAAACTCTTCTATTAGTTTCAGTAGTTTTCTGGAGGATTCCTTAGGGTTTTCTGTGTATAAGATCATGTCATCTGCAAATAGAGATAATCTTACTTCCTCCTTGCCAATCCGGATGCCCTTTATTTCTTTGTCTAGCTTAACTGCTCTGGCAAGGACTTCTAGCACAATGTTGAATAAGAGCGGTGACAAAGGGCATCCTTGTCTGGTTCCCGTTCTCAAGGGAAATGCTTTCAGGCTCTCTCCATTTAGAGTGATGTTGGCTGTTGGCTTTGCATAAAAAAAAATTTTTTTGTATAGATGCCCTTTATTACGTTGAGGAATTTTCCTTCAATTCTTTTTTGCTGAGAGTTTTTATCATATATGGGTGTTGGACTTTGTCAAATGCCTTTTCTGCATCAATTGATAAGATCATGTGGTTTTTGTCTTTTGTTTTATTTATGTGGTAGATTACATTAATGGTTTTTCTAATATTAAACCAGCCTTGCATACCTGGTATAAATCCCACTTGGTCGTGGTGAATTATTTTTTTGATATGTTGTTGAATTCTATTGGGTAGAATTTTGTTGAGGATTTTTGCATCTATGTTCATGAGGGATATAGGTCTGTAATTTTCTTTTTTTGTGATGTCTTTACCTGGTTTTGGTATCAGGGAGATGGTGGCTTCATAGAATGAGTTAGGTAGTATTCCGTCATTTTCTATGCTTTGAAATACCTTTAGTAGTAGTGGTGTTAACTCTTCTCTGAAAGTTTGGTAGAACTCTGCAGTATAGCCATCTGGGCCAGGGCTTTTTTTTGTTGGGAGTTTTTTGATTACCTTTTCAATCTCTTTTTTTGTTATGGGTCTATTTAGTTGTTCTACTTCTGATTGTGTTAGTTTAGGTAGGTAGTGTTTTTCCAGGAATTCATCCATTTCTTCTAGGTTTGCAAATTTGTTAGAATACAATTTTTCATAATAATATGATATGATTCTTTTAATTTCATTTGGGTCTGTTGTGATGTGGCCCATCTCGTTTCTTATTCGGGTTATTTGTTTCCTGTATTTCTTTAGTCAGTCTGGCCAATGGTTTATCAATTTTGTTAATTTTTTCAAAGAACCAGCTTTTGGCTTTGTTAATTCTTTCAATTGTTTTTCTGTTCTCTAATTCATTTAGTTCAGCTCTAATTTTTATTATTTGTTTTCTTCTGGTGCCTGATGGATTCTTTTGTTGCTCGCTTTCTATTTGTTCAAGTTGTAGGGACAGTTCTCTGATTTGGGCTCTTTCTTCTTTTCGTATGTGTGCATTTTTCGATATAAATTGGCCTCTGAGCACTGCTTTTGCTATGTCCCAGTGGTTTTGATAGGAAGTGTTTTCATTCTCGTTGCATTCTATGAATTTCCTTATTCCCTCCTTAATGTCTTCTACAACTCAGTCTTTTTTGAGCAGCGTATTGTTCAGTTTCCAAGTATTTGATTTCTTTTCCCTAATTTTTCTGTTATTGATTTCCACTTTTATGGCCTTGTGGTCTGAGAAGATGCTTTGTAATATTTCGATGTTTTGGATTCTGCAAAGGTTTGTTTTATGACCTAATATGTGGTCTATCCTAGAGAATGCTCCAAGTGTGCTAGAAAAAAAGGTATACTTTGCAGCAGTTGGGTGGAGAGTTCTCTATAAGTCAATGAGGTCAAGTTGGTTGATTGTAGTAATTAGGTCTCCTGTGTCTCTATTGAGCTTCTTACTGGATGTCCTGTCCTTCTCCGAAAGTGGTGTGTTGAAGTCTCCTACTATAATTGTGGAGGTGTCTATCTCACTTTTCAGTTCTGTTAAAATTTGATTTATGTATCTTGCAGCCCTGTCATTGGGTGCATAAATATTTAATATGGTTATGTCTTCCTGATCAATTGTCCCTTTTATCATTATGTAGTGTCCTTCTTTATCCTTTGTGGTGGATTTAACTTTAAAGTCTATTTTGTCAGAGATTAATATTGCTACTCCTGCTCTTTTTTGCTCATTGTTTGCTTGATATATTTTTTTCCATCCTTTGAGTTTTAGTTTCTTTGTGTCTCTAAGTCTAAGATGTGTCTCTTGTAGGCAGCATATAGACGGATCGTGTTTCTTTATCCAGTCTGAGACTCTCTGTCTCTTTATTGGTGCGTTTAGTCCATTTACATTCAGTGTAATTATAGATAAGTACGTGTTTAGCGCTGTCATTTTGATGCCTTTTTATGTTTGTTGTTGGCAATTTCATTTTTCCATTTACTTTTTTGTGCTGAGACGTGTTTCTTTGTAAATTGTGTGTTCCTCATTTTCATAGTATTTGACTTTACGTTTGCTGAGTCATTACGTTTTTCTTTTGAGTTATGGAGTTGTTATACCTCTTTGTGGTTACCTTAATATTTACCCCTATTTTTCTAAGTAAAAACCTAACTTGTATTGTCCTATATCGCCTTGTATCCCTCTCCATATGGCAGTTCTATGCCACCTGTATTTAGTCCCTCTTTTTGATTATTGTGATCTTTTACATATTGACTTCAATGATTCCGTTTTGAGCATTTTTTTTTAATTAATCTTAATTTGTTTTTGTGATTTCCCTATTTGAGTTGATATCAGGATGCTCTGTTTTGTGACCTTGTGTTGTGCTGGTATCTGATATTATTGGTTTTCTGACCAAACAATTTCCTTTAGTATTTCTTGTAGCTTTGGTTTGGTTTTTGCAAATTCTCTAAGCTTGTGTTTATCTGTAAATGTCTTAATTTCGCCTTCATATTTCAGAGAGAGTTTTGCTGGATATATGATCCTTGGCTGGCAGTTTTTCTCCTTCAGTGTTCTGTATATGTCATCCCATTGCCTTCTTGCCTGCATGGTTTCTGCTGAGTAGTCTGAACTTATTCTTATTGATTCTCCTTTGTAGGAGACCTTTCTTTTATCCCTGGCTGCTTTTAAAATTTTCTATCTTTGGTTTTGGCAAGTTTGATGATAATATATCTTGGTGATTTTCTTTTTGGATCAATCTTAAATGGGGTTCGATGAGCATCTTGGATAGATATCCTTTCGTCTTTCATGATGTCAGGGAAGTTTTCTGCCAACAGATCTTCAACTATTCTCTCTGTGTTTTCTGTTGTCCCTCCCTGTTCTGGGACTCCAATCACATGAAGTTATGGGACTCCAATCACATGAAGTTATGGGACTCCAATCACATGAAGTTATTCTTCTTGGTAGAGTCCCACATGATTCTTAGGGTTTCTTCATTTTTTTTAATTCTTTTATCTGATTTTTTTTCAGCTAAGCTATAATCTTTATAGGAGCAGATTGACAATTTTTTCTCCCACTGAGTGACTGGGTGAGTTTGAACTGTCCACCTTTCAGTTAACAGCTGAGCATTTAACCATTGTGCCCCAGGGCTCCTCCTCCTGTTCTCTTATTCCCTGAAATTTGCCTCCCCATCACCACTACAGTGTTCACCAATGTGATACAGAGCCAGAGCTATTATTTTTCTACTTTGACGCCACTAAATAAACACTTTGTGGATTCTCAGAATCCATAGGCATGTCCCTCAACATTTCATATTTTACTTTTAAAAACAAAAGTGTCAGAAATCCAAGACGGCAAATAGAGGGAAAGTGAAAGCTACATCTTTGCACCCCTGTACTAAGGAGGAGTCTATTTCCAAGAATTACCTGTAGGCCTACTCCATAGATAAGAAATACTATACAGCACAGGGAATTTTCACTCTAAAAACTTCCGAGCAAGGGAACCAAGTCTTGGAGAAAGTATTAATTAGAATAAGGTATCTCAAGCAGGGCTCAAAGAGAGAACACATACATAAACCAGGTCTACCCTTTGATATAGAGTGGTGGAAACAGTTAATGAATTTGGCGGCTAACTGAAAGATTGGAGGTTCAAGTCCACCCAGAGGTGCCTTGAAAGAAAGGCCGGCAATCTACTTTCAAAAATTCAGCCACTGAAACACTATGGAGCACATTTCTACTCTGACACATATGGGGGCACCATGAGCTGGAGTTAGCTCCAGGGCAACTGTTTTTTTAAATTTTTTTGATACAGCTGTCTAGGGCAGTTTCCTCCAGTTCATGATAAGCATTCACCATTAGTCCCATCAAGGAAATAGTCAACTAGAAGTAAAGAATCTGAAAAGGCCCATTACCATTGAAGAAATTGGGAAGAGTACGCTCCCCTGCTTCAAAAAGACGGCGGGCTCAGCTGATTTTCATGTTAATTTTATTCAAACTTTCAAGTCCTGAGCAACTCAATGTAATAAATTCGGAAGTTTGAAAACAGAAATAAGAAAAGCTATGCAACCAATTTTAGAAAGCTTATTCTGAATCCAAATTCCTACAAGTAAGACCTGGGAATCTAGATTCCCCCATGATTCTGATCCAACCTATGGTCAGGCTAGCATCTGGGAAGCACTGAATGCAAGAGTTAAATGTAAAAATCGATACAAAGACAACAATGAACAACTGCCACAGCTCCATTTTCTCACATATCCAGTGAGAGTGTAAATCACAATAATTTGTCTGGACCCTGGTGGCACAGTGGTTAAGAGCTCAGCTGCTAAAGAAAATGTTAGCAGTTTGAATCCACCAGCCACTCCTTGGAAACTCTATAGGGTAGTTTTACCTTGTCCTGTAGGGAGGCTAAGAGTCGGAACTGACTGGTCGGCAATGGGGTTTTTTTTTTGGTTATCAAGAACTCTGAGAGTCCCTGGGTGGTGCAGACGGTTAACGCACTCAGAAGAAAGGCCTATCTATCCACCTCAAAGCAATTATCCCCTGAAACACTGTGTCCCATGGCGCACAGTTCTGCTCTGACACACATGGGGTCGCCAGAAGTCCGGGTCCACTTGACCAGCAACTGGTTTTATCAGGAACTTTAAAACAGTTTATAAATGTTGATACCTGTGGAGAAAGGAGCTCTTTGGCCGGGCTGCTGCTGGAGCTTTTCTGAAGGTTCCTCAGAGCTCAGGCTCAGGCCGTGGAGGAGCAGGCGCCTCCCAGCTGGTATGACAGACCCACTAAGGTTGGTTCTGAAGTGCTTGAAAGAAGGTGTAGGCTGCAAATGTCTGGGGCTGTCGGGGCGGTACCATTGCTTCCGCCAGCCCATTAGGCAGAGGTCATTTCTCACTTCCTTCCGGCGTCCCTCTCCAGTGCTCCATGCTAGCAGACCAGAACCGGTGGGAAGCCCGCCTAGGAGAAACGTGGTTTGAGGATTCCCATCTTCAGAAAAACAGCAAAGCGGTGAATTTGGAGCTGGCAGACAACAGCTTAAAACAGGCAACACTGGTATGACAGAGACTGGAGGAACCCCTGAGACTATGGCCCCGGGACACTCTGCTTACCCAGAACTGAAACCACTCTCGATGCCCACTTTTAGATTAGATAGGACTATAAAACAAAAAATAATACACGTGAGGAATGTGCTTCTCAGTTCAATCAAATTTGGAGACTAAACGGGCCACTCCTGTCCAAAAGCAAGACGAGAAAGCAGGTAGGGACAGCAACTGGACGAACAGACACAGGGAACCCAGGGTGAGAATGGGGAGTGTGCTATCACATTGTGGGGATTGCAACCAATGTGACAAAACAATATGTGTATAAATTTTTGAATAAGAAATTAACTTGAGCTCTAAACTTTCGCCTAAAGCACAATATAATTAAAAATAAACTGTCAACACTGTAAACGTCTTTATAAAATTTCCCACCAGTGTACAGAATATGTGGGATATTTCAAAAACCAGAGCCTTGATTCCAAAATTCTTAAAGGACAAAACTAAAATACATGAACATCAGATGTTCCTTTTAGAGTGCTTTCTGGAAGTAAGCAGAATTTTTGCTTCATTGATACTATTTTATTACTTATTTTTATCATGATTTTGTGATGGGTCTGACTTGGATGTTTTGATGCCAAGGATGTAGTTTTTTCTAATAGTTTTATTTCCCTTCTTCATTTTTCTATACAAAATGCATGATACAGCTTTCCTATGAACCAGCAATTCTTACAGCCAGCTATAAGAACCTTAAGAGCATCTACATTATAGAATGTCTATAATGACATTATATAATGACATCTACATTATAGAATGTCTCCCATCCACACCCCCCTTCTCTCCCTGGAACTCAGATCAAACCACTCAGGAACCTCCAGTGATCCTCCAGGTTAAAAGACTCCCCTGCACTCCATTATAGAATGTCTATAATGTAACCTGACGTAAGTTGAAAAACCTCAGGCAGCTCTCAGATATGGTTACAAATTGAAAGCAATAGGGTGATGTTGACATCATCCTATTATGATCAGCTGGTCTGGATGGAACCCAAAGGACAAAAGGTTCACACAATTTGTAGAGAAGAACATTTATTATGAGACCAGGCTTCGTGTGAGCTAATTCACTTTTGACAGTGGATGTGTAAAATCTAGGAGCATTTAGCTACTTATTGCTTAAGCAACAAGAGTAATTTTCCCCGGTTTACAGAGGGAGTATTTTTTGAGCAGGCCTTGGCATGGTAAAATGCAGGCTTTTAAACCTGACTTCTTAATTGAGGAAACCAAACCAAAATAAAAGGGCTGGTTTGCCTGATTGGGAAACCCTGGTGGCATAGTGGTTAAGTGCTACAGCTGCTAATCAAGAGGTCAGCAGTTCAAATAGCCAGGCGCTCCTTGGAAACTCTATGGGGCAGTTCTACTCTGTCCTATAGGGTCGCTATGAGTCGGAATCGACTTGATGGCAGTGGGTTTGGTTTTGGTTGCCTGATTGAGTAACAAACCTGAGACCCCTCAAAAATTATCTGCAGGTATGCGTTTACACCATTCACCCCATGATTTGAAATGTTCTTGGGATCCTTGGATGACCAGTCAACTCCTTTTCGTAATGTCATTAATAGTTGCCCTGGAAACCAATTCGTGAGCAAAGTAGCAGAACTTCACCTCCCACCCTGCTTTTTACCATGGTAAAGTTAAGTTTTTTTTTTCTAAATTTCTAATTTCTAGGAGACCACCAAATAACCATACCTAGTACTGCACAAAAACACTAGGGTGACGGAGGGTCAGATGAGGAAACATGGAGAATGTTTCAAAGAGATTTCAAGTTTTCATCCAGCCTTTCTTTCCTTTCAGCTCCCCATGTTATAGATCTATCCCATTAAGACTACCACCAGGAAACTTAACACCTGGGAGCTCTTGCAAAGCCAGGTCCCTAATAGGTAACTTTAGACTGTAGAAAATTTGAAAAAAGTATGTGTTCAACCATCCAGCAATTTTGAGGCTATGACCTAGAGAAAGATTGGCATTTGACAAGTGCTGTTCACTGCAGTACTGTTAGGAAAAAGAAAACTTAGAAGCAATCTGAATGTTCAACAATGGCAAAGGAATTAATATAGGGTATTATATCCATGACAGTCTATTGTACAGCAGTTAAAAGGATCGAACTAAATGTGTGCATATATTTACACACATGTATAGGTAAAAAAAAAATTTATAGGTATTTATGTATATATTATGATGCGTACATTGATAAGTATGTCAAAAATATGATGATGAGTAAAAAAGCAAGCAGTGCTGTGTGCTCAATCTGAGTCCACACTACACGAGATTTGGGGTATTGCTGTCTCTGGAAGGAGGGCAGGGGGTGGGGACCCAGGTAATGGTGATAGGGCATTTTAGCCAAATTCACAATGTTGTATTTCTTTTTTAAAAACAGTGGCTGGAAACAAGTATCACAAAATAGCAATAATTGCCAATTTTATGGTGAAAATGTACTTTGTATTATCCTTTCTACTTTTGGGCAAACTCCAAAGTTCTTACAAAAGAAAAAAAAATCATGCTAGTAAAAGATCCCAAAAGTGTGTTGCCATGGCTAGAGCCACCCATTTCCTGCTTTGTTATCTGAGCAGAAGGAAGACCAGGTACAGGTTCTCTTGAATACCTGATGGCTTCTGAATATGCCAGAGTTTCAGCAGTTCCAGCTGAGGCAGTGAACTTTAAACTGTTCAGTAGATAGAGGTAAAATATGGATACCACAAAAGGCACATTGCCATGTGAACTGCTGGGGCAAAACAAAGCACCCCAAAACTCAGTGGCTTATAAAATAGGCATTTAATATTGAACAAGAGTGTATGGGTCAGTTGGGTGATTCTGCTACCAGGCTAAGCTTAGCTGGTCTTCGCCTGGTCAGCTGTGGTCAGCTGGTGGGTAAGGCTGGTTTTGAATGGTCTAAAATAGTTTCACTCACATGGATTAGTTGAATCAGTTGGCTAGGGTGATGAGAATGACCGGGCCTGGTGTCTCTTCTCATCCAGCAGGTTAGCCCGGGGTTGTCGGCAAGGTTCCAAGGGAGAGAATGGAAGTGAGGCATTTCTGTGTCCGTGTGTTAGTGTGTGTGGTGCAATGGTTAAGAGCTTGGCTGCTGTCCAAAAGGTCAGCAGTTTGAATCCACCAGCCACTCCTTGGAAGCCCTATAGGGCAGTTCCACCCTGTCCTATAGGATCACTATGAGTTGGAATTTACTCGAAGGCAACAGGTTTGGTTTTCTTTTGTACCACACCTTGGCATCTTATGGACCACCAAACTAACAGAGTTTCAGCATTATAATTGGTTAAGCTTTTGGTGCTACAGAATACAAGATATTGGATGAAATGGCACTTAACAAAAGAAAATTCTACTAGGTTTTCCTTCCAATAGAGTTCAGATTTCAGACATTGTTTCATGTACTACTTGATCACCTCTAAACAGCCTTCATCCTTGGATACTAACAGGTCTGTTTCTACACAGCCCACAAATCATCTCACCCCAAATTCTTTTCTGGATAATAATGGACAACTAATGGAGGCTGATGACCTGAAATTGTCTCAAAAGCCACCTTTACAAAGTGAAGATTAAGCAGTAAAAAGAAATCTGCCTGGCTGGCGTAATTCACCTTGTGCCGAAGCCGATCTCCGAAATGACTTCTGAGATCATTCCATCAAAAGTTGTAAATCTAGGCAAAAAAGGTACACATCAATAGAAAAACACAGTCAAGCACTTTATAACCTATGATTTTCACTACCATCTGGAAGGATGATGATTGATATTGCAGAGAAATCCCAAAACATGAAGACTTGTAGAGATACCTGGCTCTGGTTTGTATTGGTCTTAACAAATCATTTTATTTTTGCTGTCACTAACA
Source organism: Elephas maximus indicus (assembly GCF_024166365.1). NCBI lineage: Eukaryota > Metazoa > Chordata > Mammalia > Proboscidea > Elephantidae > Elephas > Elephas maximus. The sequence continues at coordinate 168,221,149 of NC_064846.1, forward strand.
TCTCTGTTTATTAGTCTTTTTTGCTTACATCACAATATCGGTATACACTTATTCCTTATGCCCTGTCTGCCTTTCAGAAGGCAAAGAAGTCTGAAGATCCATCAACCCCAGATTTGCTTTCAAAGGAAATTGTATAAAGGCATATCACTGGGTCTTCTGGCTTTCAGGTGAAGTGTGAACTTAGAGGAATGAGAAAAGGCAGCTTGGCCTTGAAAATGGGTTTTCCTGGTGTGTTTTTCTTAGGCTTAAGACTGAGCCAATTCCTGCTCCACCCCCCACTTGAAACCCTAGCCTCCAGGCACCATTACCAACCCCCAACTTGTAAGTAGTCTAGCATGTGCCACATCCCCTTCTAACTGGTTTCTCCAGATATTTTTTAGGCAATCAGCCAACTTCCTGCCCAAGATAATAAAAACAAGAGGCTGAGGTCTGCAGACCACAGAACCAGTTTAAACCAAATCTGGCCTGCCTGACATGTGTAGAACCATCAACACCCGTCCTCTGGGTGACCCCGGAAGTTTTCTCCCACCAGTCGAAACCAAACTTAAGCGGCTGAAGATTGGGGGAAGACTTTCAGAAGCGAGGAGTCCGGTTTGAGAGACACCCCCCCACCCCCCCCCCACCCCCCAGCTTTTGGGCTGAGCAAGCACAGAGGAAGGAACCAGCCCGGTAATGTGTTTTTCTGGCCCTACCAATCAGCAATCTTGCTCCTTTCCCCAGGACCCCTCCCCTAATAAATACTGTTTCGGCCATTGTCCAGGGAGCCATCTTGGTGACTTAAGTCTCGTGTGCTCCTTTGCTTGCCCAACCAAAGAAAGCTTCTTTCGCTTTCATCCATTTCATGTCTCAGCGGCAGTGCCGAGCAGACCTGGAACAGTCCGGTCACACACACACACACACACACACACGCACGCATTTCGTGATGTAATTCACATACTATAAAATTCACTGTTCAGAAGTGTACAATTCAGTGATTTTTAATATATTCACATAGTTATTCAAACATCACCACTAATCATTTCAGACTTTTTCACCATCCCCAAAAGAAACCTTGTACCTATCAGCAGTGTTTCCCATGCCCCTGCCCCCACCCCTGTCAACAACTAATCTACTGTCTCTACAGATTTGCTTATCCTGGACAGTTCATATAAATGGGATCATACAGTATGTGGTCTTTTGTGTCTGGCTTCTTCTGGATCCCTTTTGCTGAGTATATCTGAAGCTCCCGTCATGACTCTTGAGGTTGCCCTTGCATTTTCCCCACCCACCTGAAGGTCACTTTCAGCCGGGTGACCCATTCCCCACAAAAGGACGAGTGAATGGTTGACACTCAGGCAGTCTCTTGCAGAGATGAAGGGGAGGCTTACACAGGACCTCACCCAGCAAGAGTACCCCACTCCCGTAAATTCTTCCACCCTGTTTCTGAAGCAGATCCCTCCTTCCTTTGCTTTTCCTTTCCTCCTCAGAAACCTTGGCCATCCCCTAGGCCAAAAGCCTGCCCTCTTCCAAACCCTTCCTTTGCATATCTCCCTAGAGGGAAGTAAGTCCAGGCCAGTGGTGGACCAATCCCCACATCCACACAGTTGCTGTTCTAGGTAGGTGCTCCTGGGTGCTATTTCTCTCCTCTGGGGCCTCCAGAAGGAATGCAGCCCTGCCAATACCTTGATCTCAGCCCAGTGGAATTCCTGTGGAACTTCTGACCTCCAGAATGGTCAAATAATAAATTTGTGTTGTTCTAAGCCACTAAGATTGTGGTAATTTCTTAAAGCAGCAAGAGGAAGCAAATGCAGACTCCAAGATGTGGAAGGGTTACAATTCGGAACAATGAAAAAGATGCTCATCCCCCTATACACCTGCCCCAGCAGGAACAAACCTAAGACAGGCCCATTTTTTTTCTGGAAATCATCACAAACCGGTTGGCCAGCTATAGTCCCCATGTAGCCTACCAAATTTTCCCACTGCCTTAGAAACTACTTGGAGGGGATGGAGAAGGGGGATGACGGTGGAGGGGCTGACTCTAAAGCTCCCTGAAGGAAACGTGCTGCTCTCAGTGTGATGACGGTGCCACCATGAGAATATCAACTTTCCTGAGCTTCAGACCTCATGAAGCCAGAGAATTGTGAAGCTCTGTGTCACTTCTGTCATCTGGACCCCAAACAGCTCTGCTTGAACCAAGCCAAAAGGGGAAATATTGGTCATTTTTATAAGGACTGTCCAGACTTTTAAATAAAATTTTTCTGAGAAACTATTCAGAAAATTTAACAATTTAAAATAAAAGGATAATATTTATTTTGAAGAAAGACCATTATTTAAATCAACTTATCTATACATGGAAACCCTGGTGGCATAGTGGTTAAGTGCTACGGCTGCTAACCAAGAGGTTGGCAGTTCGAATCCGCCAGGCGCTCCTTGGAAACTCTATGGGGCAGTTCTACTCTGTCCTGTGGGGCCGCTATGAGTCAGAATCGACTCGATGGCAGTGGGTTTGATTTTCTGTTTAAGCTACACATTCAAAATTTTAAGGGAAGTTGTGATTAAGAAATGTCTTTGGGGGAAGAAAATACTTTATTATTAGAAAATAAATTAATTTTAACCCCAAGGTATATAACAGTATAAATGTTCAAAGAGACAGTCTGTACTTATTTCACTGGGGATATTTAACAAGCATATTCTTAAAAAGGAAGACTTTTTCTGTTTTTTTTTTTTCCCAGGCCGTGAGTAATTACTGACTAAACTTTTTCAACAATTCAAAGCACACTGCATGCTCACCAGATTAGCTGCTCTCGATTTGAAAGGTTGGAACATTCCACAAAGGAAGGAGGTGGCAGAGGAGGGAGGATGATGAGGATTAGAAGGGTCACTTGGGAGACGTTAGCTGATGATAACGGAGGAGGATAAACTGGCCTTGGCCCCAGACTAGCACACGGTGTGGCAACAAGATGACAAACCAGTAGGGAACGGTGGGCCCCCTAACTCCTAGGAATGCCTCCAGGTGAGACAAAAATCAAAAAGAGAAAGAAAACAAAGATCTTAATTAAAAAAAAAGACACAAAAATAAATAATAGAAAAAGGCACAAAGATAAAACAAAAAGAAAAAACAAAATAAGAGAAGATAAGGGTGCTGCAAAAACTCTGCTGGGTACGATATTTCTCTCAAACAAGGTGGGAAACACTTTATTTAGCTCACCAAAAACAATGTTTTACAGAAAAGAAACCTTAAAAGGCAAATGTGTAGCTGTAAATCTTTTTGCCATCCAGATTCATTCCATCTAAGATACTCTGTGACTTATTGGCAGTTTCCATGTATAAAGTTTCTTGGACAGAGGTGTTCAGTCTCATCACAAAAACGAAAGTTTGCAAATCATTTTAACATGAACAAATAACTAAAAAATGTGTTTATTGCTAACAAATAACTGCAACACCTAACTTTTCCCTGAACCAACCAAGATGCCGTGGACTACGTGATGTCACTCAGCTGACACAACTGCTCTCTGCCCGCCTTCACAGGTGACATGCGCAGTTTCAAGCATCCGATGTCAGAGGCTGGTCCGGCACCAAGGCAGTAATTCTTAACAGGAACAACTACAGTATGTGGGCAACTCAAATCACAGGGCCTGTCTCTACCACAGCACCCAAGGCAGGCGGCTCTGTCCTCTGCCTGCAAAGAAGCCCCACTGCTGTCTCCTCCTTCACCTGGAGTGGGCAGTGTGGAGCCAAACAGGGACAGTTCTTCTGGGCCATCGAAACATTTAATACATGGCCCGGGGGTTCTTGGTGCTGTAGTGCGCCTCACAGGCAGCAACATAAGCCGACTCTGGGAAGAAGTCGTCATGGTATTCAGCTAAAAACCTGAAAGAATAAATGGATCCGACAATCATCAAACTAAGGACTAATACCACTAAGCAAAATAGTAATTTCCAACTACTCTAACGTTGAGACTCTTTTTTGGTATTAGGAAGAAAAGAAGTGAATATAATCTTGATTTCTATCTACTGATTGCTTTCACTGCACCTATCCACCTTCTAAGTTAATATTCCATCCAGATCCTTTCACTATCATCAGGTGTCCAAATATACACAGAGCCTAAACTGTGATAGTTAACAGTCTTGATTATATAAACACTTCCGTGGCGGGGGGGGGGAACCTACAAATAAATGGCTCAGTCAATATTTCTAGTTCCTATTATTAAAAAAAAATTATAAAAAATAACAATTTATAAACTCAATAAATGTCACTTGAGAGACCCATAACACTTACGCAGGCTAAGTTAAACCAAAAAAGAACGGAAGAACTAGTGAGACTAGTTTGTATCCTAGTTTGCCTAGCGAAAAGATGTTCCAGTCCCAACTCACAGTACTAGCCACATAAAAGATGTTCTAGTCCCAGCTTATAGTAGCAAACCACATAAAAGGAAGACTGACATAAAAAGAAGAGGGATGTCAAAAGGTGGTTGAGTGTTGAAGACTGCAGTGCATAGATGACATCTTGACTGAGATTCCAACTGATTTTATAGAATGAATAGGTTTTTATTCTAACTTGGAGCTGTCCCTTCATACTCTTGCAGCACTATTGGATTCCAGTTTACAAAATTTTATGCTGACAAGCAGTCAGCCATCTAAGATACAACTATTGGTCTCTACTCGTATGCAGTAAAAGAGAATGAAGGAAATCAAAGGCTCAAAGAAGAAACTAGCACACGGGACTAACAACCCACACAAACCACAGCCTATCCTAACTTGAGGCTAGAAGAACTAGATGGTGCATGCCTACCACTACTGACCCTTCTGAACTGGGATGCAAGGTCTGACCAGAAGGTCCTGGAAAAATGGGGAAAAAAAAATAGCACAAAACTTAAACTCCTAAAAAAGGCCAGACCTACTGGACCAAGAGAGACTAGAGGAACCTCTGAGACTATCGCCCTAAGACAACCTTTAAACATGGAATTGAAGCTAGTTCTGCAGGTTACCTTTCAGCCAAGTGGTAGATTGGCTTATAAAATACACAGTTTATCACCCGTGAGTAATATGCTCCCTTAAACAAAGAACTCTGTGTGAGCAAACAGTCAACATTCACCCAAAAGCAAAAGTGAAAAGGCAAGGATGGGCAGGGAAGCTAGAGCAATGGAAACAAAATAGAAATAATGAGAATGCTGACACATTGTAAAAATTGTAACCAATGGCATAGAACAATCTGTATAAAAATTGTTAAAGGAGAACCTAATTTGCTGTGTAAACTTTTACCTAAAACACAGTATTTTTTAAAAAAGGATTTTATGCTAAATAAACTTATGGATTTGTTTGAGGGGGAGGCTGAGAAGGTAGAGGTATCTGGCACTTTTGAAACTTGCTTGCAACGAAATATTTTAAAGTCTAACTCCATTCACCATCACTTTATTAATGCTTACATGAAATTATCTTTTAATACTACAAGACCAATTTCTCGAGCTGGGGTGTTCTACTACTTGGTTCGCTCTTGCAGGGTGGGGGCTGACTATAAGACCAAGAGAAAGCAACAAGGTTAGATACGGAGGGTGAGACACAGCAAGGCCGGCTGACGGCTTGTCTTGAAAGCCAAGGAAAGGAAATGTTTCATGGCTATCTGGGATGGGAGAGACGGAGAGAGCTGGGCCCAAAGCATACAAGTGGCTGGGCACACTGGTCAGGTGGGAGGAAGCGCCTCAGGTCAGCAAGCCTAGAGAGGCGGCAGCCAACAAGCTAGGGGAGGAGGCTGGGCCAAGAGGGTACTGTCATGCAAGAGAGGTTTCTAAAGATGTCAGACTAGGAAAAGCAGGGGTCTGAGACAACCCAGAGGCCCGGGAACACGGGTGCCTGCAAGCTGGCAGATGTCCTGAGAACCAAGACATTGAGACAGTGGCACTAGCTGAGCAACAGTGGCAGGAGGAGAATGTGCACTTCATTCCTAACAGGCAGATAAAGACGGCCATTTGTCAGCATTTCGGAGCACTGTTTACTCAGGATCTCAAATCACTTTTTCAAGATGATTTCTTCATTTCCCTATAAACCCATGCCACTGGGAAGTAAGGGCACAGGCAACAGATTCAGCAAAACTACAAAATCCAACATTGGATGTCAAGTTCTCATAATTAAGCAGGGCCCTGGGGTTTAAAGTGAAAAGCGTCGATTAACAACAAAAATCGAGACTACGCTGCAAAATGGCTACCTAGAAATGCCTAAAGGAATGTTATTTTACCTTCTTTGAAGCCATACATGAAAAATTAAAACCAAGTTATGTGTGATTTCCATAGACTGAAAATGACAGCACTGATCTTAAACTCACCAGTAGCAACAACGCACTACAAAGTGCTCTGGTCTACATTCCACCTGGAGGGTTTATGTCAGAACATGAAGGCTGTCAAGCTGTGTGAACACCTCGTTGTGGAACTGAAGAATCAAGGATAGAAAGGCAGAGAAACAAAGACAGCTCTTTCTTCCCTACCCTCCTCATGTCAGATAAAAGCTAGGATGCTTTTGTCATGAGAAATAGTAAAATCCCTAGGGGAAAAAATATTGCAAAAATGTGTGTGAAGAAAATTATTGTTGTTGTTTGCTGTGTGTCGTCAAGTCGATTTCAACTCATAGCAGCCCCATGTGACAGAGTAGAACTGCCCCATAGGGTTTTCTAGGCTGTGATCTTTACCGAAGCACATCGCCAGGTCTGTTCTCCCTCGGAGTGGCCGGATGGGTTCGAACCACCAACCTTTCGGTTAGCAGCCGAGGGCTTAACCGTTGCACCATTGCAATTAACAAAAGCATGCTGAAAACAGGTATCCTCCAATTTATCGTTTACTTCACTTTTATTTCAAGCACTTGCTGAGTATTAAAAACTGACAGAATGTTTAATGGCTAAATTAAAAACCATCTATGAATTGTCAACTGATCCTATTCTATAATAAAATGACTGGCTTTGTCATCTGAAGTAAACAATACCTTTTGGTGAATTAACAAAATATCAGCACAGGTAAATAACTAGTGGTTATTTATCTTCACACTAAAGTAAACACCAAAATCCAACCTGTAAAGGTTAATACTGGCATTAGGTCATATACAGACAACAAACAAAAGTCCATTGCTTAAGGTTATGAAAGTCATATGTGGGGCAGCAGTGGTCATTTCTGAGAAAGTAATAAAATTACCTCAGAAAGAGATCAAAGTGCTTCAGTAAAGCCTTCAAATTCTTCTCAGAAAAAGACATCTTTCCAAGGATTTCTGGAAGTTTTACTGCATTAAAAAAAAAAAAAAAACTGCATCATTGTTTCGCAGATTCTAACAATATGCACACAAGTCAGGGATCATCTGTTTCTTTTTTAACCTTACTGGAACTGAAACTAACATCCACAGTATCAAACAAAAACACTCAGCAGGCAAAGACAAAGGAATGGTGCCCGTTGCTCTGGGGTCAATTCCGACTCATAGCAACCCTGTAAAACAGAGTAGAACTGCCCATTTCCAAGGCTGTAAATCTTTACGGAAGCAGACTGCCACATTTTTCCCCTGTGGAGCAGCTGGTGGGTTCGAACCACCAACCTTTTGGTTCGCAGCTGAGCACTTTAACCACTGTGCCTCCAGGGCTCCTTAGAGTAGTGGTACAAATACTGAAAACCCAATTTGTCTGAAATTTCATTCCTTCAGTGCCTGTTCTTTGAAGAGGTTACCTTTCAATGACCTGTCTTAGACCCGACAATGTCCACATTAGTTAGATACTTATAGCCAAACTCACAAAACATACATAAGCTAACGAGAATGTTAAAAGCAAAACAAAACAAAATACGATGGCAGGGAGCAGGAGCCTGCACTTCTTACCGAACAACCGCAGCAAATGTTGTGACCCATAAATGTAAGAGGGTGGAGTCGGCTGGTCACCTGGGGGGAAATTGTCGGGGACTAGTTTCCAGGAGAGGACCTGGGAAAAGCAGGAAGTGAATGTTTTCATTATTACATTCTGAACACACCACTACCTACACATCTCAGACTTCAGACTCCGCAGAAGTACAGGTGCTTTGACCTTCTCCGGCTGGCAGAGAGACATGTGGGCCGTGTTCCCACCCCCAGCTCCCAGCCCTGGCACCTCGGGAGGGCTTCACAGTTGGACCAGGAAATGGAAGAAACTGGTGACAAAGAAGATGGCAGTTATGACGTGACCTCTGACTTTCTGTGTCTTTAATCTATACAGACAGAGAGTTAAGTCCAAGAGGATCAAGCTACAAACAGGTAAATGCAACTGCCACTTGTATATTAATTATATAAATACAACGTGGAAAAAATACCAAAAATCATACCCAAAAACATTAAGTGCTCGTTTCTTAGTGGCAAAATCATGTATTTGTTTTCTGGGTAGTTAACATATTTCCACATATATCGTAGTTTCCACTGTAATTTTTTTCCCAACGTTTTCTTGCCTCTTAATTCAAGTATAGGAAGATCCACCTTGCTCCAACTGCAACATGGAGATGCTGCTAACTGGCTACAGATGACGGCAATGTATGCATGCAGAGGGGTAAACTACGCCATGCTATCGAAATAACATAAGCTTATGAAAAGAATAAAAGTTGGGGGAGAATGTAAAATTAGATTAAGGAAATATTTGATTTCCTAGGTCTGAACAGCTATTACCTGTAAGTCAGTCTTTTGGTCACTTAGCACCCTTTCCTTTGGGAAATCCTGCCACGTTAGAAGAATGAAGCACTAAAAAGTAACCCAAACCAATGTCGTGGAAAGATCTGTGTAGGAATTCTTAAATGGGAATCTAATTTGCTGTGTAAACTTTCACCTCAAACACGATAAAATATTTTTTAAAAATAATCCAAAGACAGTTTTAGTAACACAGTAAAACCTGTGAAAGCCAGAACCTGTGTAAGGTGGAAAACTATCAGAAAAGGGAAATTCAAATATTTTCCACTAAAACAAGCACTAGAAAAGGGGGTAAGACTGCACCCTGTCAAAGGCAAAAACCTTCCGAGACCTGGAAAAATAAGGCAGCTCTGGGGCGTTCGGCTCTCACAGGTTTCACTGTATTACCGTAGTTTTGAGATGCCCTAATTTCCTGCTATTAGATGCACTGTGGAAACTAATTGAACTCTTTTAACCTTTTGAATCAACTAAAAGTAGACTTCAAACCTGATAACTGGTATTTTTTTTGTCCTTTATTTTGAATTTCAGAACTATGAGTTGACTTTGGGTTTTGTTAAAGTGGGAGCTGTATTTCAAAACTCTCTCATGACCTTCAGCAAATTGTAGGCCTGTAATCTGTTCTACTGGAGTTGTGGCTTTAGCTTTGGCGAACTTGGCCAGTTTAATATGGAAATAGTAGGGCCTAAGGAAACCCTCTGTAAGACAAACCAGGAACATGCAAACTAATAAAAACAAAAACCAGTTATATTCCTATAATGCATTTACAAAATAAAATCATAGACATGAACACAGCTGCCGCAGTGCTTCCATGTGACTCTATGCCAAAGGTCCCGGCTTCAGCTCCTTCCTCACCACCTCGAGCCTCCCACATGGACTGCCCCGTCCCCGTCCTTCTGTGCTGAGAGAGCTCCGAGGGCAAGGATGCGGTTCCAGCCAGCACGACAGCCAGCCAGTGCACACAGCTGAAGCTCAGAACCACGGACAGTGGCACTCAAGGTGAACACACAGGAACTGGCCATCACTGGATGCATGAACCACTCCCACGTAGGCAAAAGAAGGTCATTCAGCTAGTCAGCAAGTGAGACCCCTCCCTCACTCAATTCTGCATTGCAGTGCAGTGTATAACCTCCTGTTTACTGCATACACATTTTACAGGGAAAAACTACAAGCTTCTAGTGCACAGGGATTCCCACCTGGGTGTGCGAGGGAATCCTGCGGACCTTAACTAGACATAGACATGTCCAGACCCTGTCCTGATACGGTGGGGTAGGTATTTGGAGAAAGAGAAACGAGTGACTTAGATGCTGTGCCTTGGTTGGAAAACACTGCTATTGAAGCACTTGAGAATGTGGGGTTCATCAAGGTCTCATGAATCACTCTGGAGAGCTTGCTGAACTCCAACTATTTTACCAAAAATCTTTTATACTATAGCTTGCAGCTATATGTTTAACCACGAGATGGCGCCCTCACACCGCTCACCGTATCAGGAATGTGCCACCATTCCCCTTAAATAATAAACTCTGCAACGGTGCATTGCTCCCTGAAAATGGGACGGTCAGGGACTGGCTCTGTCTAGGAATTTCGCAGTCTTCCCTCTACTACCACTGTAACACCAACTGGGCTTTCTAGCTTCTACATCAGGGGCCCTCCCACTACAGCCTGTGTGGGGGCCACAACCAGGTCATGTGCTACAAATGGTTTTTACATTTTTAAGAGATCGAAAAAAAAAAAAGAACATTTTCTAACACATGAAAATTATATGACATTCAAATTCAAGTCCATAAGTAAAGTTTTATTGGAACCTAGCACACTCATTCATTTACATATTGTCTGTGGCTGCTCTGGGAGTTAAGTAGTCTTCACAGAAACCGTACTACTCTCCGGCCCTTTGTCGAATTTGTCAATATCTGTCTAAAGAACGAAAATACTGATATTTCAACAATTGTGTTTTTTTAGAATAAGAAATGATTTTAAGTACAGGCTGAAATTCTAACACTTTTCACATTTTAGGAACTGAAAACGTGTTAAACATAATCATGGCAAAAGCAACATTATGCTTCAAGAAACCCTGATTTCCTCCTCCAGGATTTCACTGCAAAACGGTGAAGGAATCATCAGGAGTGAAGGTCAGACAGGAAATCATTACCTCATTTATCTCATTATTCCGCCTCCCTTCAAAGCCAGCAAAAGCAGCACTCGCTTCCTTGCTAGGAGTCAGAGGAATAGGGGAAGACGATCCGCTATGCACAGGTGTTTCTGCAAAAGAAAAAGACGCACTTACTCACCTGTGAATCACACAGCTACTGAACTAAAGCCTGCCGTCAAGAACCACTATAAGCCGCACAGCGTAGATCTAAAATCAGTTCTCAGAAATTAATTTCTAATAATAAGACTTGCTTATTATAACAGACAGAACCTGGAATATTATTTGACCAAAAAAAAAAAAAAAAAGGGAATGAGGTGCTGATACATAGCTGCCACAACATGAACACTGAAAACACGCTCAGTAAAAGAAGCCAGATGCAAAAGGCCACATATTATGATTCCATTCATAGGAAATGTCTAGAATAGATAAATCCATACAGCAGAAAGTAGATCTGTAGTTGCCCAGTTACACAAATGGCGACTATACACATGGACCTCACCAGATGGAATATACAGGAATCAAACCAACTACATCTGAGGAGAACAGATGATGGAGAAGCTCAATATCATCAGTCAGAACAAGGCCAGGGCTGACTGCAGAACAGACCATCAATTCCTCATATGCAGGTTCAAGCTGAAGCTGAAGAAAATCAGAACAAGTCGACAAGAGACAAAGTACAACCTTGAGTATATCCCACCTGAATTTAGAGATCATCTCAAGAACATATTTGACCCATTGAACACTAATGACCCAAGACCAGACGATTTGTGGGATGACATCAAGGACATCACACATGAAGAAAGCAAGAGGTCATTAAAAAAACAGGAAAGAAAGGAAAGACTAAAATGGATGTCAGAAGAGACTCTGAAACTTGCACTTGAATGCAGAGTAGCTAAAGTGGACAGAAAAAATGGTAAAAGACCTGAACAGAAAATTCCAAAGGACAGCTTGAGAAGAAGTATTATAATGACATGTGCAAAAACCTGGTGTTAGAAAACCAAAAGGGAAGAACACACTCAGTATTTCTCAAGGTGAAAGAACTTAACAAAAAATTCAAGCCTTGAGGTGCAATATTGGAGAATTCTATGGGCAAAATACTGAACGAAAGGAAGTATCAAAAGAAGATGGAAGGAATATAGAGTCACTGTACTTAAAAGTATTGGTCGACTTTCAACCATTTTAGGAGGCAGCATATGATCAGGAACCGATGGTACTGAGGAAGAAGTCCAAGCTACACTGAAGACAAACGGAATACCAATTGAGATGTTTCAACAAAAGGACGCAGTGCTGGAGGTGCTCACTCGTCTATACCAAGAAATTTAGAAGACAGCTTCCTGGCCAACTGACTGGAAGAGATCCATATTTATGCCTATTCCCAAGAAAAGTGATCCAGCTGAATGTGGAAATTATCAAACAATATCATTAATATCACATGCAAGCAAAATTTTGCTGAAGATCATTCAAAAACAGTTGCAGCACTATATCGACAGGGAACTGCCAGAAATTCAGGCTGGTTTCAGAAGAGGACGTGGAACCAGGGATATCACTGCTGATGTCAGATGGATCCTGGTTGAAAGTAGAGAATACCAGAAAGATGTTTACCTGTGTGTTATTGACTATGCAAAGGCATTCGACTATTTGAATCATAACACATTATGGATATCATCACAAAGAATGGAAATTCCAGACCACTTAAATTGTGCTCATGCCGAGCCTGTAAATAGACCAAGAGGCAGTCTTTTGAGTAGAACAAGGGGATACCGTGTAGTTTTAAATCAGGAAGGGTGTGCATCAGGGTTGTATTCTTTCACCATACTTATTCAATCTGTATGCTGAGCAAATAATCCCAAAAGCTGGACTCTATGAAGAACGGGGCATTGGGATTGGAGAAAAACTCGTTAACAATCTGCGTTACCCAGATCATACAACACTGCTTGCTGAAAGTGAAGAGGACTTGAAGCACTTACTGATGAAGATCAAAGACCACAGCCTTCAGTACGGATTACACCTCAACATAAAGAAAACAAAAATCCTCACGACTAGACCAATAAGTAATAAGTAACATCATGATAAATGGAGAAAAGATTGAAGTTGTCAAGGATTTCATTTTACTTGGATCCACAATCAATGCTCATGGGAACAGCACTCAAGGAATCAGACAACTCATTGCACTGGGCAGATCTGCTGCAAGAGATCTCTTTAAACTGTTGAAAAGCAAAGACGTCACTTTAAGGACTAAGGTGTGCCTGACTCAAGCCAAGGTATTTTCAATCTCCCATAAGAAAGCTGGACAATAAATAAGGAAGACCAAAGAAGAACTGATGCCTTTGAATTATGGTGGTGGTGAAGAATATTGAATATACCATGGACTGCCAGAAGAACAAACAAGTCTGTCTTGGAAGAAGTACAGCCAGAATGTTCCTTGGAAGAGAGGATGGGGAGACCATCTCTCACGTACTATGGACATGTTATCAAGAGGGCTCAGTCCCTGGAGAAGAACATTACGCTTGGTAAAGTAGAAGGTCAACAGGAAAGAGGAAGACCCTCAACGAGATGGATGGATGCAGTGGCTGCAACAATGGGCTCAAGCATAATAATTGTGAGGATGGCGCAGGACCGGGCAGTGTTTCCTTCTATTATACATAGGGTCACAATGAGTTGGAACTGACTCCATGGCACCTGACAACAGAACAACAGGGCTGGGAAGAGGGAAGTACGGGGAGTGACTGCTAATGGTTGTGGGGTGATGAAAATGTTCTGGAATTGATTAGGGTGATATTGCACAACTCTGTGAATACAATAAAAACCACTGAATTGTACACCTGAATTGGGTTAATTATAGGGTCGCTATGAGTTGGAATCGACTCGACGGCACTGGGTTTGGTTTTGGTTTGGTAGATTATATCACGATCATACTTAAAAAAAATAAGCACCTCATTTTTTCTTTAGTACTCAATATGACTTTTTAAAGGTATATCTTCTTTTTTTTGTACGTCTTTTTTACTCTTCCCTGCTGGACTTCCAGTCTTCATTCAATCAACAAAAACATATTAAGACCCTATAAATATGTGTCAACCTCTGAGCTGGTGATGGAGGTGAAACAATGAGTAAGTCATGAGGAGGGAGTTCACACAATGGGCAACTCTATACAAATGCCACCGTCAGAAGAACTTGACTAGGGAGACCTTTAGGGGGAGTCCTAGAAGGAGTTTACCAGGTAGGCAAGGGAGGAGGAAGAAGCAGGGGAACATCCAGTCCCACCCCAGACATACACACTGAGGCCCTGACAATTGCCTCTGGGGAATATTCCCCTTAGGAGGTATTCTCCATGCTTAGGAGGATGGTCTTGGATTTAGCCTGTGAGCCTCCAAACCCTGTGAGATGACTCAAACCCAAACCCACAGCCGTGGAATCGATTCCAGCTCACAGTGGCCCTGTAGGACAGAGAACTACCCTATACAGTTTCCAAGACTGTAATCTTTACGGAAGCAGACTGCCACATCTTTCTCTCACAGAATGGCTGGTAGGTTCTAAAGCAGCTGAACGCTTTAACCACTGTGCCACCAGGCCTCCTGTGAGATGGTCCACACCCGCTCATCTCTGCAGTTGGATGCTTGGTGCCTGCTGGTCTAGCTCTGACTACAGAGGCCTCTAGCAGAGTCCACGCAGTTAGCACGTTTACAGTCATGCCGCCTGCTCCATCACCCACTCCTTTCCAAGTGGACAGCATCTGGGTGACAGCATTAGCAAGGCTGGCACAAGCCTTCATGAGTTTTACTTGCTTTTGGCATTAAAGGGTGGCATTCTGTAGACCCTGAGCACCACATATTTTATTTGCAAATGTGGTCCTGGATGGTGGGAGAAACATGTCGTAGTCGGCTTCTGTAAAGATTTACAGCCTTGGAAACCCTACGGGGCCATTCTACTCTGTCTTACAGGTTTGCTCTGAGTCAGAATCGACTTGATGGCAACAGGTTTGGTTTGGTCCTGACTAACAGTGGATAACAGCAATGACAGGGCTTAAAAGGTATGGGCCACACAGCCATATTTCATTAGTTTCAGAGGAACACTTTAGGAAGAGGGCTGTGTAGGTTGAACAGTCATATTTTAATTAACTTGGGGAAATGCCTGCTTAGTGTATGCTTTGAGAGCTAATGTTAGCTTCTACAGTAAGTGTATCCAATTTAATGATTTATTGTTTTAGCATAAATGGGTTGTAATTTAAAGGCTGAGGAATATATTAAATTTCTTTCATTGAAATTAACAGTAATTACTTTCTTGACTTATGACCATCCATCCACGAGGCAGGCATTTTTTCAGAATGAATTAGCCATGTAAGACTCTTTGCCACACCCCACGCCCAGGCACCATGGGGTTTTGCTTTCCAAGAAATGTCAACTAGGCTTGGAGAAATTCATCAAAAGCAGACTCCACACCTACAGTCTATAAGGCTACCCTTCAGGCAAAGGTGCAATATTCCTCCTCTCTCTAGGAGCGGGGGACAGGTCCCCATCCGGAATGTCCTAGACACTTTATTGGGCCCTCACAATTAGCATGTGGCAAGGCCTGATTCCTCCAGTTAAAATCCTGTCCCTCCTCTCTCAGCCAGCGCACTGGTTCCCTCCCCATTTCTCAGCCAGCAAGGATTGTTCTGGCCTGAACCCAGCTCAGTACTGCACAGGATAAGCAGCTGAGCGGGCCCACAGGGACTCTGGGGAAAGTCCTAGAAAAAATGAAGGTCTTCACTCTCCTTTAGGGAAATCAGGTCTAAGTTTAGCATCAGGGATGGTAAGTCTCTGGAACCATGAGGGATGGACTTTGCAGGCTGACTGCTCAGGTTCACATCCCAACTCCCCAGCTGACGCGGGGACCCTCTACCACACAGAACTGCTGGGAGTGTCACACGAGGTCCGGAGGCATGTACAGCTCTCCGTAGCTGATAAACACTCCAATACAGACCCTGACGGCAGCCCGTTGGTCACATCCAAGCTCCGGTCCGGCCCACCCTGGGCACAGCACACAGCCCCGTGGCGTCTGTATGTGGAAAACACTGGCAAGATCTTCCTCGTGCTGATGAGGAGGCGCGAATGAGACCAGGATGAAAGCACTCAGGAAACGCCAAAGGACCAGGCCAAAGGATTTCTCCGAGCTGGTCTGCAAGTTAGTCTTCCAGAAACACTGCTTTCCTCCCGTTACTCCCCTTTAACAGCTGAGCGACTGTCTCTTGCCTGTGCGTCAAATATGACCTCTTCAGTTGCTAGCCGGCCTTGCCTCCCAGCTCTACTTCTCGCATTCCCAAACCCAGCCCCTTCGCACCTAAGGCCGTCTTTCAAGCCCTGCTTTCTGGAATGCCTTTGCTTCTAATCCAAGTTCTGAACTTCTCCCAACATCCAGTCCCAAATCCCTTCCCTTGTGAAGTCTGTCCTAGCCCAGGGGTCCACAAACAAAGCCCTATGGGCCAAATAGGGTTCACTGTCTGGTTTTTGTAAAGCAAGTTTGATTGGAACACAAGCATGGTCACTGGTTTACATACCGTCGACAGCTGCTTTCACATTACAGCAGCAGAGGTGAGTGGCTGCCACACAGACCCCACAGAGACCGGACGACCTGCAAATCCGAAAATATTTGCCCTCTGGTCCTTTACAGAAGGAGCCCCTAGGGGCACAGTGGTTAAGCACTTGACTGTTAACTGAAAAGTCGGGGGTTCGAATCCACTAGGCACTCCGTAGGAGAAAGATGTGGCGGTCTGCTGCCATAAAGATTACAGCCTTGGAACCCTGAGGGGCTGTTCTACTCTGTGCTACAGGGTTAATATGAGTCAGAATTGACCTGACTCTTGGGGGGGTGGTGGTCAGGTCCTTTCTATCTGTCTACATGCTGAGCTGTGTATTTTTAGTCTCAATTTAAGAGTTACATATGTACAACAATCACATTGTCATCTAATCATTTTATTTTGATAGATTTTTACCTTCTCTACTAGCTTATAAAAGCTACTAGGGAGACTAGATAACATCTTCGATGTTATCTAAGAAAATGGTAATGCTGGGCACACACGAATTAATGGTCACCACAGTTAATTTCTCGCTTACACTAACATAAAATTAAAGCACTGTATTTGGAAGTCAGGAAATAGTCCATTCCATTATGAGCTTTTTAAAGAGCTTGGAAGTGACTATCACTGGCTTCTTTTTAAGTCTGATACTACAGCAAACCAATTTTGCAAAAAATAGTCAACTCTTCCATGAACGATTCTATTCACATTACAGCTCAAAATCAAGGTAAGATCCGATGGAGTTTTGGTTGGGGCTGAGATTAAGGCAAGAAAAGGTAATGTAAATCTGATCACTCTCACTTTGTGATTTCAGAATGGAACTTTCAAAATTAAAATTTAGAAGAGAGAGACAACTGAGGCAGAGCACCACAAAACAAAAACAAAACAACTCATGAGAGTGGCTCACTTTGAATTATGTACAAAAAAAAAGAACTGCCCCATAGGGTTTCCAAGGAGCGGCTGGTGGATTCAAACTGCCGACCTTTTGCTTACTGGCCGAGCTCTGAACCACTGCGCCACCAGGGCTCAAGGACTATACAAAATAAATGCTTTTAATAATTCAATTTGCTCAAAAGAAGGGGTAGAGAGTGGTAGTTAAAAACAAAAGCTCAGGACACAGAGTCCAAGCCTGACTACCACTTCTCCACTGTGTCATCTCTCCAAGTCCCTCCATCTTGCTCTGGCTCAGTTTCCTCTCCTGAAAAGTGGGGGCATAACAGCACTTTGGACACGTTATGAGAATTGCCGCACTGAACACATGTGCACGTGAACTTGGCACAGAGCTGGGCAAAGACTGAGCACGAAATGAATGTCAGCTCTTCCTGGCAGGGCTTTCCCTCACCCGGTAGGGAACCTACTCTTTTCCAGGTGCAGGAATAGCTTGGGCATGGTGGCAGACGTGTCCTGGGGCCGGCGCTTTGGCTGAGGTGATGCGCTGCTCTCGGACAGCCTGTCACAGTTGGAGCTGTGGCGCGTGGACCGCCTTAGAGACTGCAAGGCTTCTGGCTCAGCCTTGCGCCTCTTGGGTGTGGTTGCTTCCCCTGTGGTAGGCTGACTCTCCGTGGACTGCGGAGTGGATGGGTTCAACAAGGGCGGGCTTGGAGAGAGCTCCTCCTGGCTCCTATGGAAGAAGAGGGGAGAGCTTCCACATACGACCACACCCCATAGAATTTTTCTAAAACATAGAAGTGTTCATAAACGTCCCCCATAAGACAGAATAGTAAACAAACTCTTATCTCCAGGAGGATTATGCATCTTCGTTTCAAACATGTGCCAAAACAAGTACTTTCTCAACAAGAGTAACTAAATACATTAAATCATTTTTAATTTTCTCAATATCTCAGAGAGGTATGCTGGCATTAAAGATTGTGATTCCCATTCTATATTTGTTTTGGAGCAGTGGTTAATTGGTCAGGGACATTGGCAATGCACAGAGGCATTTCTGGTTGTCACAACGAGGAGAGGGAGGTGCAATTGGCATCTAGTGGGTAGAAGCCAGGGATGCTGCTAAACATCCCACAATGCACACGACCGACTCCACAATGAAGTATTATCCAGCACAAAAATGTTAATAAGGTCGAGGTTGAGAACCCCTGGTCTAAAGAATAACATATTTCATCAAAATGTAACCACCAGCAGAACTAGAAAAAACCACAAGTGTCAGGGGAGCTTTCGAAACAGAGATTCCACTCTGGACATTCCCTATCTCAAGGTTTGGAGTAGGACATGTGGACAACAAACGTCCCCAGTGATTCTCACAGACCTGTAACCCGGGCTGAAACCAACGTGTGCGAAAAAATGGAAGGGAGAAGGCAACAAAGGCAGGTGGAAAAGAGATGGTAGCAAAGCACAGAAAACCAGCAGAGACAAAGCCTTAAGCGGGGGGGCGGGGGGGTAGGGAGGTAGGGGAAAGGTGAACAGTGTATGACAAGGGGGAAGATTTGTGCCCTTGGAGAGAGGAGTCTGGTCAAGGGGTCAGGGCAGGATGAAGCCAGACGGTAAGACGAGAAGAGATGGAGGAATGGAAATAACGAGAACAAATTGTTCTCACAGAGAGACAGGAAGGAGGAAGATAGGGTAGTAGCTTCTAGAAGATTAAGGATAAAGACTTAGGTTGGGGATTTTGCTTTTTTCAGAGACTAGTGATTTAAGTCTGCTTGTTCACTGAGGGAAAAAAGTGGGTCGCAGCAGAGGGATAAGGAAAGTAACCTTTACTGAAGGCCAATTGTGGCTAGCCCTTTAGGAAAAGTCTCATTTAACAATAACTACCTGATGAAGCAGTTATTCCACTGCGCACATGCGGAAGCAAGAAGCTCAGAAGGAACTTCCCAAGTCACACCACCAATACATGAAGGAGCTAAATTCAAACCACCATCTTTGGCCCTCTTGCACTCTACCTCACTGTCTTCAGAAAGATGGAGACGGCTAAATTCTCTACACTGGCATCTTCACTGGGTAGAATGTCTCAAAGCCATTTAAAAGTGAATGAGGCCTTCGCTGACCAAGGAAGAAGGAAAACCCCTGGTATTGGCACTTTCCACTCCTTTGCCCTGTTCTGGCCAACCCGGCCTCACAGCATCAGACTGACATCTTCAAATCATGATTTAACTATTTGACTATTGGAGTCTGATGGGCAACCTACAGGCTATATAACTTACCTGTTGGTGCTTGTGGCACTTTCCTTAATTGGAAGGAAAAATTTGGATGAAGTCACCTTTTTATACTGAGCTTGTTCATACGGATAGAGCAGAACCAATGGGAGAGTGTAATCAAAGGTTATTCTTAATCCGTCAACCATCTCCTTACAAAGGTCCACGCTGGGGGCGAATAAGAAGAACAGACGATAAAGAGAAAACTGTAATAGTTATATATGCTCCAAAACATCACCATAAAGTTACACATCTTTAATAAGGCATTATTTTAAACTTAAAACACTCTTAAAATTACCCCTACACACATAAAGCATGAAGTGAATATGTAGATGCTTGTGAAAGAATTAAGCTAGGAAAATAGACCTGTAATGACAACACAGAGCACACTGGTGATTTTCATTGACCACGTTCCACATGAATGAGCGTGTTCAACGTCACTGAGGAATCCATGCAGGCTGTACTGCCAAAGGTGGAAAGACCCCAGCCGCTGAGAGCAGAAGGCGAGCTGCCTTGATGAACTCCCAATACTTGTTTCCACTCTAATAATCGACCTTTCTGATTCTATTTCAGGTGGGTCACGTGTGTAAGCCAGCACTTTAGGAAGAGTCCTCTGACTGCAATAACAGCTCCTTGTAAAACAAGCTTTGATAAAATTCTTATGGCCCACTTTGACGCTTCTGAAGGACAAAATGATAGCCCTAAATCATATCTAGGCAGCATCTGAGGCAGTGCACACTCTCAACGCGTCCAGATCGGATACCTGAATATTTATTGAACATTCTGAAAAAGTAACAATATTTTGAAAAAGTGAACAGGGCTGCTAGGAACATCAAATTTTACCTTCTGATGAAAGGGAAATGTGTTCCTCAGGTAGAGCATGATGCTAATAAGGTCAGGGTTACAGGTACTATTCTAGAGTCAGAAAAGAATAACCCTGACCCCGGCAGCCATCTCAAAAGCACATGCCTGTGGTTACAGAGGCAGGAGAGAGAGATGAACCATCAGCAAAAATCCATTATTACAACTAAGGGGGAAAACGGCTTAAGAATAAACGTAGTAAGACAGACAGAGTACCTAATTGGGAGCAAAAACCTCAAAGACTAACTGAAGGACATAAAACAAGCCTTGAACATAATGGGAAGGCATATCGTAGGCACAATCTTCCCGCAACATCAATATATACATTTTGTTTAAGTTCAATTAGAATCTCAATGAGGCTCAGGAAGATAAATGGACACAATTACTTTACAGATCGTAAGGAAGAATAAAGGGCCAAATATAGCCAAGGAAATCATAAAAAAGAGTGAGGGGGTCTTTCCTTACTAGGTATTAGAAGTTACTGGGAAGCCACTTTAATCAAAACAATGTTCAACACATGAAAGTACATCAAGGAGCGTTGTGTGAACTTAATACGACAATAGAGATGTTTTAATTCAATGGAAAATGATCATGTGGTTTTCAAGAAAACAAACTGGAGTCCTATCTCACACGTATGAAAGTTCCCAGTGAACTCATAATGGCAATGACTTACATTTTTAAAAAAAATAAAATAAAAATTAACCTAAAAGAGAGCAAGACAGAGAAAAAAAAAAACCCAGAAGCTATAAAAGGAAAAAGAATCAGACATCGTTCTATATAAAAAGGTTACAATTGCGAGAATGCCATTTGCCACAGGCTTTAAGGAAAGAAACCTGCCAGTGCTATTACAATTTAAAACATGCATATCTTTGAAACAGTGATCCCACCTACATCTGCTAATCTAGTGCCTTCTAATAGGAAAATGACTGACTAAGTCAGGAGCTGGCAAACTTTTTCTGTAAAGGGCCAGGTAGTAAATATTTTCCACTTTGCAGGCCAGTCTCTCACAACTACTCCACTCTGCCCTCATATGGCAAAAGCAGTCATAAACAACACGTCAGTGACTGTGCCCAGACAACTTTAGTGACAGCAACAGGCGACATGCCAAACCTGGCCCTGGGCTGGAGTTTACCATTCCCTGGGCTAAGTCATGGGCTAGCCATGCCAGGGAACATCATAATGCAAAACTGAAACAGAGAGCCATACAATGACTCTGAGTACTTTCACCGCCCTATGAAGTAAACACATTATAACCAAATATAGTATCAATCTATTCTCATAAAAGTGATACTTTATACACTAAAAACAACCACCCTCTGTTTTTCTGATTACATGACTGTGCAGAAAGGGATACAAAAATGATACTTTAGGCAGTTAACATCAGTTACAGGGGGAGAGTCGGGGAGGAGAAGGGAAAGGAAAAAGGCTGAAGTAAAATAGAAAATATAAGCAGCACATAATACTAACTGAACACAGAGAATATTATTCTATCTGGTTATTATAACAAACCTGTGAGAGCCGGAACTTGACAGGACTACCTTGTTTTTCTGGGTCTCCCAAGTTTTCCGCCTTTGACAGGCCACTGTCTTACCACTTATCTATTGCTCTCTGTTAATGGTAAATAACTGGGTTTTCCTTCTCTGGAAGGTTTTCGCCTTACACATGTTCCGGCTTTCGCAGGTTTTACTATACGATATGTAAAAACTGAACATACACATACTCAAGAATAAGTAAGTAACGAGGATAAATGAAAATATATATATTTTGATTTGGCTACAGGACAGGCCTATGGAAAATTTCTGGTTAGGATTACTGCTATTTTTAAGCAGTGTCTGCAATACAATTCACTGCACTTCTGTCAGTTTGTCATACTCTGGGGGCTTGCGTGTTGCTGTGATGTTGGAAGCTGTGCCACTGGTATTTCAAATACCAGCAGGGCCATCCATGGTGGACAGGTTTCAGCAGAGCTTCCAGACTACGACAGACTAGGAAGAAGGACTCGGCAGTCTACTTCTGAAAAAACTGCCTGTGAAAACCTTATGAATAGCAGCAGAACACTGTCTGATATTGTGCTGGAAGATGAGCCCCCCAGGTTGGAAGGCACTCAAAGTACGACTGGGGAAGAGCTGCCTCCTCAAGGGAGAGTCAACCTTAATGATGTGGATGGAGTAAAGCTTTCGGGACCTTCATTTACTGATGTGGCACAACTCAAAATGAGAAGAAATAGCTGCAAACATCCATTAATAATCGGAACCTGGAATGTACGAAGTATGACTAGGAAAACTGGAAGTCATCAAAAGTGAAATGGACTGCATAAAGATCGATACCCTAGGCAGTAGTGAGCTGAAATGGACGGGTATTGGCCATTTTGAATCAGACAATCATATGGTCTACTATCCCGGGAATAACAACTTGAAGAAGAATGGCATTGCATTCATCCTCAAAAACAACATTTTAAAATCTGTCCTGAAGTACATTATTGTCAGTGATAGGATAATATCCATATTATCCTTGTGGGTACAAGGAAGACCAGTTAATATGACTGTTATTCAAATTTACACACCAACCACTAAGGCCAAAGATGAAGAAATTCAAGATTTTTACCAACTTCTGCAGTCGAAAATTGACCAAACATGCAATGATGATGCATTGATAATTACTGGCAATTGGAATGCAAAAGCTGGAAACAAAGAAGGACCTTAGCTGGAAAATACAGCCTTGGTGATAGAAACGATGTTAGAGATGGCACGACATAATTTTTCAAGACCAATGACTTATTCATTCCAAATACCGTTTTTCAACAACATAAACAGCAACTATACACGTGGACATCACCAGATGGAAAACACGGGAATCAAATCAACTACATCTGTGGAAAGAGACTATGGAAAAGCTCAGTATCATCAGCCAGAGCAAGGCCAGGGGCTGACTGCGGAACAGACCATCAGTTGCTTACATGCGAGTTGAAGTTAAAGCTGGAGAAAATTAGAACAAGTCCACGAGCGCCAAATACAACCTTGAGTATATCCCATCTGAGTCTGGAGATCATCTCGAGGACAGATTTGATGCACTAATGACCGAAGACCAAACGAGTTGTGGGATAAGGACATCACACATGAAGAAAGCAAAAGGTCATTAAAAAGACAGGAAAGAAAGAAAAGACCAAAATGGATGTCAGAAGAGACTCTGAAACTTGCTCTTGAATGCAGAGTAGCTAAAGCAAACGGAAGAAATGATGAAGCGAAAAAGTTGAACAGAAGATTTCAAAGGGCGTTTTGAGAAAAAAAAAGTAAAGTATTACAATGAAATGTGCAAAGACTTGGAGTTATAAAGCCAAAAGGGAAGAACACGCTCAGCATTTCTCAAGCTGAAAGAATGGAATAAAAATTCAAGCTTCAGGTTGCAATTCTGAAGAATTCTATGAGCCCCTGTAGTGCAATGGTTAAGCATTCAACTGCTAACCAAAAGGTCAGCAGTTCGAATCCCCCCGCCGCTCCTTGTTGGGGTAGTTCTACTCTGTCCTATAGAGCCGCTATGAGTCGGAATCAAATCAACAGCAATGGGTTTCAGTTTATGGGCAAAATATTGAACAACACAGAAAACATCAAAAGAAGATGGAAGGAGTACACAGAGTCACTGTACCAAAAAGAGTTGGTCGACGTTCAACCATTTCAGGAGGTAGCGTATGATAAAGGA
Organism: Elephas maximus indicus; assembly: GCF_024166365.1. Classification (NCBI taxonomy): domain Eukaryota; kingdom Metazoa; phylum Chordata; class Mammalia; order Proboscidea; family Elephantidae; genus Elephas; species Elephas maximus. The sequence continues at coordinate 168,245,200 of NC_064846.1, forward strand.
CCAACGGTACTGAAGGGAGAAGTCCAAGCTGCAACGAAGACACTGGTGAAAAATGAGTCTCCAGGAACTGACAGAATATCTATTGAGATGTTTCAACAAACAGATGCAGCACTGAAGTACTCACCCATCTATGCCAAGAAATTTGGAAGACAGCTTCCTGGCCAACCGACTGGAAGAGATCCATATTTATGCCTATTCCCAAGAAAGGTGATCCAACCGAATGTGGAAATTATAGAACAATATCATTAATATCACAGGCAAGCAAAATTCTGCTGAAGATCATTCAAAAACGGCTGCAGCAGTATATCGACAGGGAACTGCCGGAAATTCAGGCCAGTTTCAGAAGAGGATGTGGAACCAGGGATATCATTGCTGATGTCACATGGATCCTGGCTGAAAGCAGAGAATATCAGAAAGATGTTTACCTGTGTTTTACTTACTATGCAAAGGCATTCAGCTGCATGGACCATAACAAATTACGGGTAACATTGAAAAGACTGGAAATTCCAGAACACTTAATTGTGTTCATGCAGGACCTGTACACAGAACAAGAGGCAGTCGTTCGAACAGAACAAGCAGATATTGCGTGGTTTAAAGTCAGGAAAGGTGTGTGTCGGGGTTGTACCCTTTCATCATACTTATTCAATCTGTATGCTGAGCAAATAATCCCAGAGGCTGGACTCTATGAAGAACATGGTATCAGGATTGGTGGAAGACTCGTTAATGACCTACAATATGCAGATGATACAACTCTGCTTGCTGAAAGTGACAAGGACTTGAAGCACTTACTGATGAAGATCAAAGGCTACAGCCTTCAATAGGGGTAACACCTCAGTATAAAGAAAACAAAAATCCTCACAGCTAGACCAATAAGCAACGTCATGATAAATGGAGGAAAGACTGAAGTTGTCAAGGACTTCATTTTACTTGGATCCACAATCAACACCCATGGAAGCAGCTGTCAAGAAATCAAAGAATGTATTGCATTGGGCAAATCCGCTGCAAAAGACCTCTATAAAGTGTTGAAAAGCAAAGATGTCACCTTGAAGACTAAAGTGTGCCTGACCCAAGCCATGGTGTTTTCAATCTCCTCATATGCATGCTAAAGCTGGACAATGACTAGGAAAAACCAAAGAAGAATTGATGCCTTTCAATTACAGTATTGGTGAAGAATACTGAATATACCATGGACTGCGAGAAGAGCGAACAAGTCTGTTTTGAAAGAAATACAACCAGAATGCTCCTTAGGAACAAGGATGGTGACACTTCATCTCCTGTACTTTAGATGTGCTGTCAGGAGGGACCAGTTCCTGGAGAAGGACATCATGGTTAATAAAGTAGAGGGTCAGCGAAAAAGAGGAAGACCCTTGATGAGATGGATTGACACAGTGGCTGCAACAACGGGCTCAAATATAGCAATCATTATGATGATGGTGCAGGACCAGGCAGTGTTAAGTTCTGTTGTAGACAGGGTTGTTATTAGTGGGAACCAACTTGACGACACATAACAGCAGCAGCAACACATTAATTACAAAAGAAAAAAAAATTGACTGTTGTGGTGGGTTGTCTCTGAAATAGGTCAGGTTATACCTGTACCTGAGTCTTGGCCTGGTGAGCATGGGGAAATGATCAAGTCCCTAGGCTCAGGTTTTCTTGTTTATAAAGAACAGTGAGTCTTAATACCTCTAACATCTCTTGCAACACAATATTCTTTCTTATCCCTCTATTCCCTGAGCTTAAAAGTTAAAAGATGAAAATAGAGAAAGTGGCCATGAGATATAAACTCAAAGTAACTGAAATGGAGAAAAGTGCCACCTGCTCTAACTGAAGTCACTTCTCTAATACACAGAGGGGACCACGGAATGCTGAACACTCACTTCTTTTCCGCTGGGATGTAATGAACATTCATGTTGGCGTGTGGTATAACATGATGGTGACGAGGTCTCTCACTGGCTGAAAAGGCTGCATTGATAGCAAAATGCTTCACGTAGGATTCCAAAATAGTTATGATGTTGGTCTGGCATGGAAGTTTCACTAACTGTTAACAGAAACATAGACAGTTGATCAACACGTTTCATCATATGAACCATTCCAAGAAAAAGTGGTCATGTCTACATTGCTTTTTTAACTCAAAAATAAAGAAACCAAGCCAATTCTGTTCAAATAACTCATACCCATTGCCAATGAGTCAACTCCCACTCCTAGTGACCCTCTGGGGCAGAGTAGAACTGCCCCATAGGGTTTCCAAGGCTGTAATCTTTATGGAAGCAGGCTGCCGCGTCTTTCTCCTGCGGAGCAGCTTGTAGATTCAAACTGCTGACCTTTTGGTTGGCAACCGAATGCTTAACCTCTGCACCACCAGGGACCCTCTGAGAACCCAAATAGAACCTCTTAAAAGAAATATGGTCTGACATACTTTGATTTTTTTCTTCTACTGATTGTACCCTCATGTTGATTATGGCATTAAATCTTCAAATAAATATAAGCAGTGGTTCTCAATTTCAGAGAACAACTAGGACAACACAGGGAGCTTCTAAAGAATACCCACGGCTGGCCCCCACTACAGATCATTTAAGTCCTCACCTCTTGGTTGGAGCCCAGGCATCAGAATTTGGGAAAGCTCCTTAGAGGTTGCTACTGGGCAGCCAGGGCTGAAAAGCACTGTGCTAGCATTGCTTTTATCAGCAGCAGTTAACACCATGGACAGAGGACTAGAAAACCGGCCTCAGTACAAAACCAAAGAAATAAATTTCACTCCTCAAAGTGTCTCAATTGTTTTTGAGTCTGTGGTTGCAAAGCAGGGCTAAATAACAACTCTATTAAAAAACTCCACTTTGTCTATGTTCTTACATACCCGCTTCCTTCTGTTAATGTAGTAGCAATCGTCCTCCAGCTTCTTCTTCAGAACTTCAGGAATTTCTATACTTATCGTCCTTTCTTCCATTTCCTTTTTTGTGTGCAGCTCTGCTTCTTTCTGCAATATCACAATTCCATGCTTAAATATTTAAAAATACAAGAGAGTCTATATCCACAAAAGTCCTAACACATTAGAGCCTCCTTTGACACAAACCCAGTAAATTCACAACATTGACAAAACAGGTTATGCCACGTGTTCTAGTTAAGGGCCCAAAATTAACTTACTTTATGGCACTTGGTACTATACTGTAAATGCTTATTGTTTTTCTTCCCCAATTAAGCTCCTAAGTGGGTTTTATGTTAACTTTGGAGGCAAGCAGATGCCTGTCCAACTCTGATACACTCCATTAATGAATCATCATTATAAAAATAAAGTTCACAATTTCACTGGAAAGAAACAGCTAACTTTGTCATTTGTGAAGACACTTCATGGGAACAAATGGCCACTGAAAGACTCCTAGGGTCTAGACTATACTATAAATAAGGGCTGCTTTTCTTTATAGGTCAAGTAAACATGTACATTTGGTAAAACAGTACATTTTTAGAAAATAATTCACAGCTGGAGAATTTCTTCACATAAATTTACCACTAAAACATATACCAAAGGGTTTTTATAATAAAAACTTCGTACCACGTCAGTCTTTTCTTCAGTATCGCTTTCTTCACTTCTTATTTCCTCATCTGTTTCTTCACTACTGTCTTCAGAAGAACTGCTTATTGCTAAGGAAAACAAAACCATCAGGCAAGCCCTTGTTACAGACTTCACCAGCCCTGACCTGACGTTTGCAACTCTTAAAGGTGAAGTGTGCATCCTGCTGGTAATAAACTGCAGTCCTAGATGTATCTTAAATGCTAAACACAAATACTGTACCTTTTGGAAAAGGATTTATTTTTTAAAAATCTAATACTAATTTCCATGGATGTAAGAATCACACAAGCTCATGATCTCAAAGTGTTTAGTCAACTACGATCCTATGGTTCTCTGTTGAATTCATGAGTGGGGCCAATGTCCAGAAAATACCAAGAAGAAAACATGAGAAATACCCATGAGGTGTTAGCATAAAGATGCTGGCTGAGAAAGCAGTGACCATGATGAGAAAGACTCTGACGAGATCTCAAGATACTAATGACTACTTTCACTATCAAAAACGGCAAATGTTATACAATGTTATACAATGTTTCATTATCTCTAATTTCACTGAATCCTCCCATCAGCCCTGCAGAATAAAAGACAAGTGAAACTTCTTTCAGACAAAGAAAATGAAGTCAAGCCACACACAGTTTTCAGCATTTTCGTCTTTTTCTTCAACCGGGAGGCTTTTTAAAACAGAGTCGACACCAGGCAACCTGCAGCGCTTCTTCTTTCTTCCTTTCCTTCTGTTAAAAAAAAAATAAGCACACGTAAAATAAATTTCAACACTGACTGGCATGGGTCTTGAGATAAAATACAAGATACAATAAACGATGATTCTTGAATACTCGGAAAAATTAAACCCTAACATAAATACTAATCTCCATTTCAGAATATTATGCGATAACCACTGCGAATAAACTGCAATTATTTAGAATAAAAACAGAACACTCTTCACTTACACACTTTCAATACACAACATTATTTAATAAACCATGTTTGTCATTTTATTAATTTTATATCATAAAGTTCTAAACACAAAAAGAAAACACACGAAGTAACATTTATGACACAATCTTTGTATTCTTACAGGCGAGCTACAGCTTTTCTTGCCAATTTGCGCTGTAATCTACGGTTTTCATCTGTGTCTCGAAGCACATGATCTTCGGCTGCCCACCTATCCCAGCTGATTGAACAGAAAGAGAAAGAGAATATAAAATTTGAGCTTTTAGCTTGATCCTGAAATAAATGCTAAAACCCCTCACAGGAACAGAAGTGTCCCAGAACTACTGACATTTTAGAACACTATTTAAATATTTTAAAATCACAAACAGGACACAAATGAACTGGCAAAAGTAACCCACTCGGACACAGAAAAAACTGGGGTTTCCGGAATTACCCAGAGATGATACAAATATAATTCACTTGAAAATAATCATTCCTTAGAACAGGCAAACCTTGATAACAAAGCAAAACCAGGAAATGAAACTTTTCTACAAGGGCTTCTCAAGCACAACAAAAAGTTTGCAACGTTCTGGTGCTGCAAAGCTAGTTTCCAGTCCAGTTTAACACGTCCACTTACCTTCTGTTCCAACCATTAAAATGGATTAGATATTCTGGGATCTTTCTGCCTTTTTCGTCTTTGCCAACAATAACATCGACAATCTGAAACCAGGAAACATTGGCCACAAGAGATAGAACATACAGAATATTAGAAGCTAGATCAGGAAAACTAGATCATACTCCATTTTTCAAAAAAAGGAAAGCTTTCTCTCCTTTTTTAGCCCGAGAACTGGGTTGAAACATTTTTTCTTTCAATTCCATTATTTTTTTTTTCTGAGTGGATGCCTCAAAATAGGAAGCATCCGTCCAATCACCTCACGATTGGTATCTGAGCTTGAGAAAGGGAGAAGCTTCTTGAAGCTATTGGCCAGCGAATTTGTCACTAACGAGAGTCCCGGCCACACAAAAGGGTTGCAGCCCTGCGATGTCTGGGAGTTGTAGTCTCCCGGGCCCAGCTGCGCCCCGGGAAAGGCTGGCAGGAGATGCCTCCATCCCTGCCTGCAGTTATCTCCTGAACGACGCTTCGGGGGCAAATGATGCCGCGTGTCGCTGCCTGGGAGACTCGGGTGGCGGTGGGCGTTGGGGGAGGGAGAGCATGGGAGAGGAAAGGAAACAGAGACAGGGGCTGCAGGAAAGGGGTCCGAAGTAGTACACCACAGCCCGGGGGTCCTGGGGATGCCCCAAGTGGCAGGGCCGCCTGGCAGCGCAGCGGACACACCTGAGGACACAGCTGAGAGCCGCACCTGTCCCTCCCAGCTTCACCCAGGAGGCCAGAGGGCCGGGGAAGTCCCACCCCAGGAGCCTGAGCTGCGCCCTCCTCAGGGCTCAGCGAGGTTGGAGCCTCCCTGACGGTGGTGTACACTCCCTCTTCCCGCCATCAGGACCTGAAGAGCTACAGGATGGGGCTCAGGCCCCCAAGAGCTTAGGTGGACGGCCCAGAACGGGACTCCACTCCAGATCGGCTCAGACCTCCGCAAAGCCTTCAGGAATTGAAGGCGGAAGCGCTGGAAGGCCCTGAAGGCAGGGGCTGGGGCCAACCTTGCCCTCGGGGCAGGAGGGACACAGCCTATGGGAGGGGTCGGGCCCTAGACAACTGGGGTGGGTAACGTCGCGAGTCGGCGGCTAACGTTGAGATGCTGGGGATTAGGACCTGGGTCAGTCGGTCAGGGCACCCCACAGGAAGCCACGCCGCGCCGGGCCGCGCAACATGGGGAGAGATTTAACTGGAGGCAGCGGCCCGCAGGCAAGCGGCCGCCTCTGTCAGCTGCCCCCGCTGGCGTCGCGAGCGCAAAACGACGCCTCAGTCCCAGCCTCGCGACACTGCACGCGCGAGGCTCCCGAAGACGCATGCGCGCCCCCCCCACGGCGCTGGCCGGAAGCGAAAGTGCCCCGTCCCCGAGTCCCGCGCGCAGAGCCCCGCGAGCGCCCCCTGCCTCCGGTCCGCGCGTTGCAGGCTGAGGAGCCGCGGGCGGCCGGCGCCCCGGGCCCCGCCGCTCCCGCCGCCGTCCCGTGGCCGAGGGGCCGCCGCCCGCACCCGCCACCCGTCCCGGGCCCCCGCCCGCGCCTCCTCCCTGTCCCCGCCCGCGGTGGCACCTTAGCATCGTAAAGGACTCGCGCCTTGGTGGGGTCAGGCTCGAAGCACAGCACTTTCTCCCCTGAGTGGAATTTAAATTTCATGCCCTCACTCGAGCTCATTTGCTCATCGTGGCGGAGGGAGAGACTCCGGGCGGGAGGAGCGCGCGACGCGGGGGGAGGGGAGGGTGGGGGTGGGGCGGTGGCGGGCCGGGGGGGGGCGGGGACACGCGGAGGCCCGGCCGCCCGCCCTCCGCTCGCCCCGCCCCACCGCCGGGGCCGGGGCCGGGGCCGGAGCACGCTCCCGCAGTGTCCCCCGGGGTCGGGACGGGCTGCAGCGGGGGCAACTGTCCCCCGGGATCAGCGAAGGCTGCAGTGGGGGGCACCCGCAGTGTCCCCCGGGCTCAGGGCGGGCAGCAGCCGGGACCGCGCTCCTGGACAAGGGCTTCCTGCCGGTCGTCCCCTCCTCTGGCGCCAGGGAAAGTAGGCGGACGCGGGACTGCGGAGCAGGGCTCCCCCTGGCCTCCAGGCTGCGCCCACGTGTGCAGAGCGGGCATCCGCCGGGGCGCTTCCTCAGGCCCGAGGGTCGCCCTTTCGGTCCAGAGGCTCGCCTTCCAGCTGAAGAGGGTGCGCTCCCTCCAGCCCGCGAAGCGCACGCTCAGCCTGGAGGCGCGCACTCTCTGGCCGGAGGGCTGCGCAATCTTAGGCCCGCTGGGCGCTGGGCGCAAGCTCGGGGGCGGGGGGGGGCTTGCTCTCTCCAACTGAAGGGGGTGCGCTCCCTCAGGCTCGCGGGGCGGACGCTCAGCCAGTTGACCGCGCTCTCGGCAAGGGGGCACCCTCTCCAGCCTGGGCGCGTTTGGGGAGAGGTGTCCCTTAGCGGAGGCTGGCTCGAGTGGACAGCGTCTGTCCTCCAGGAGCTCCCTGCTAGCCAAGAGAAGGGCCGTGCCGCGGCGTGCAGCTGTGCACCTTAGCTGAGCTGCGCGCCGCGGGGTGTGGCCTTGGGGGGAGGCCGTGTGCTGGAGTTGGGTGTAGACGGGCAGGAGCTTTGGGCGAGGGAACAAGGGTGCTCTGGGCAGTGCAGAAGCGCTGGAGCATGTCTGGGGAGAGAACAACCAGGTGGCAGCCCCAGGAAGCAGTGGGAGCGAGTCCAGCCTTGCTTCATATCCCTGGCCCTCCCAGAATTGCTCACTCGAGGTCTGTCTTCTGCGATAGATCGGAAACTCCCACAAGGCCGAAAGCACTGTGAGTGCCCGGGACTAGCACCATACCTGCCCGTAAGAGGTGCCCAGTAACTATGTCATGAACAAATGACAAGTGATGGAAAACGCTCCTTGAAGGACAAATCTCCAGGAGCATACTGGATGGTGCTTTTGTTTGTTTGCTATTTAGAGGAATAGAAAATCTTTGGACAGTGTATTTCACTAGATTAAGATGGTAACCCAGCTGTTTTAAGGTCCAAGCTAATCACAACAGTGAACTGTCAGCTCTCCACATCCCCTGCTCTTTTCTTGCCTCCAGAAATCCGCACTGGCCTCACCCTCTCCGCTCCCGGAGTAGCAGGTTCCCGGTACACTTTACCATGAGAAAACCCTCAGGCTTCCCCAGAAGGTCAGATACCCCTCCCCTCCCAGAACTGTGCCTACTTATGTCTTGTGTTTACTGCTTGTTCTGTAATAGAATCGGTTGTTTGCAAATTCATCAGTGTATACTTGGGGCACACAATAATTTTTTTGATGTTAACACTTTGTTTTTTCTATCATGGTAAATATATAGGTTACAAAACATTTGTCATTTCACCAATCTTCACATGCACAGCTCAGTGAAGATAAATGTGTTCATCATGTTATTCAGCCATCACCATTCCTGAGTTTTTCCATCACCCTTAGCGGAAGCTCAGTGTCCCCTAAGAGTCGTGTCTTCCTTTCCCCCTCCCTCCCACCAACCCTGATAAATACTTTTTAATGAATGAATGAACCGATTACAAACTTATATAACAATCACAAAACTCAGCGACCAATTGAATGTGAATGGGGAGAGGGAGGGAGGCAATTCCCTCACATTTCGAATGAAGATAATAGTGGTTCCTACCTCAGGGTTCTTAAAAAAAAAAAAATTTTTTTTTTTTTTGGAGACATGAAATGAGTCTGTTCAATGTCCCTGGTTTAGCAGGTTGCCTGGCACATGGTGAGTGCTCAGTAAATATTTCTGTTAATATTTGGCATTTCTCATTCATATCTCCTTGTCTCCCATTCATTCACTCAACAAGTTTTCTTGAATGGCCTGTGAGTTGGGTGCTACAGATACAAAGTAGAATACATACAGTATCTTTGCTCAAAGAGGATACGTTTTTTCAGAGGGGCAGAGCAGCATGCAAGCAAGTAAAAGCATTATCCATGCTGGGAAACGCTGGCATGGAATAGAGGAGACACAGTGCTTTCTTCTCCCTGGGAGCAGGGACTGTGTCAGACAAGGATTAAGAAAGGGAATTCCTCTTGAGCTGAAATTTATAAGATATTTTCCAGATTTTGAGGAGAACCAGGGGATTACAATAGCCATCAAATCTCAGGGCATACATTTTTTTTTAATAGGCTTTATTTTTTAGAGCAGTTTTAGGTTTACAGAGAAATTGCCCAGAAAGTACAGAGTTCCCAGATGGCTACTGTCTGCCCTGCAGTTTCTCCTATTATTAACCTCTTACGTTAGTATGATACATTTGTTACAAGAAATGAACTGAAACCAATACATTATTAACTAAACTCCATAGTTCACATCTAAGTTTATTCTTTGTGTTGTACAGTCCTATGGGTTTTGACAAATGCATGTCACGTGTTCACCATTAATGTGTCACGTGTTCACCAATAAAGTATCCCGCAGGATAGTTTCAGTGCTCTAAAAATGCCCTGGGCTCCCCTTCTTCATCCCCAGCTCCCCCCCCCCCCGCCCCACTTGAACTCCTGGAAACCACTGATGTTTTTTAAATATCTAATTTTTTAAAGTTTAATTTTGTTGTTGTTGAGAATATACACAGCAAAACATGCACCAATTCAACTATTTCTACAGGTACGATCCAGTGACATTGATTACATTCTTCAAGTTGTGCAACTGTTCTCATTCTCTTTTTCTTGGGTTGTTCCTCCTCCATTGACAAACTCACTGCCCCCCTAAGGTTCCTACCTAATTTTTTGAGTTGCCGTTGTCACTTCAATCACATACAGATGGTTCTTAAAAGAGCATAATGCTCAAGGCAGGGCCTTTTTTACTAGTTAGGCTAGACTATGGTTTTAAGAAGACTTCAGGGGATATTTTTGGTTTAAGGTTTAAAGATTATTTCAGGGCAGTAGTTTCAGGGGTTCATTCTGCCTCTATGGGTGATTTTTTAAATTAATCATTTTTTATTGTTGTAAATATATATATATATATATAAAACACAACATTTGCCAATTCAGCATTTTTTACATGTACAGTTCAGTGACACCAATTACATTAATCGTGTTGTACAACCATCACCGTAAACAGATACTCAGTGCAACCACTGATCTTTTTACTCTCTGTATAGTTTTGCCTTTTCTAGAAGGTCATATAGTTGGAATCATTCCAACATGTAGCCTTTTCAGACTGACTTCTCTCACTTAATAATATGCATTTAAACTTCCTCCATGTCTTTTAGTAGCTTGATAGCTCATTTCTTTTTATTGCTGAATAACACTCCATTGTATGGATGTACCACAGTTTGTTTATCCATGCACTTATTGCAATACATCTTGGTTGCTTCCAATTTTTGGCAATTTTGAATAAAGTTGCTATAAACATTCATGTGCAGGCTTTTTTTTTTTTTCAACTTATTTGGGTAAATACCTAGAAGAAATCTTTTTTACTTTTCAGTATAGGTCACCTAGGCTGGCCACAGAGATCCCTTCTCTGTGCTATAGTAAGGTGTGTCCATGTGGTGAATCCAAGTAATTCCTCATCCATGGCCCTCGGCCATTCCCCACCTCCTTTCCTGCTGACAAAGGTCCAGTTTTGCTCAGTCCTTTGCCCTTACAGTAGCCCTGCCCCCATCTTCAGGCAGGGGTGAAACTTGACTAGCAGCCCCGCTTATTAACCGTTTGCACCACACGGGTCTAAACCAGTCACAGTAATTCCCTTCCTCTTGCAGTGATTGGTTATGCACAATCATGTGATACAATTCTGGCCAATGAGAGAACTTTTCTCAGTGAGGGATAATGTGTGGAGGACCCTTCTGGAAAATATTCCTGCCCACACCCCAAGAAAGATATATGTGGAATAAACTTTCCCCTTCCTCTCTGGGAAGTCCTTGGGTGGGGCAAATGATTAATGTGCTTGGCTGTTACCCGAAAGATTGGCGTTGCGAGTCCACAGAGGCACCTCAGAAGAAAGGCCTGGCAATCTACTTCTGAAACATCAGCCATGGAAAACCCTATGAGCACAGTTCTACCCTGGCCACGTGGTGCATCCATGAGTTGCAGTCACCTGGAGGGCAACTGGTGCTGGGTTTTCCTCCCTGAACATTCTTATTTGCACCAGGATGGGGGTAAGTGATACAGCCATCTCGGCAACATGAAGCCACCTGTCTTGGATGTCCTGAGGATGATAGAGCAAAAGGATAGTGCTCACCTGGGTCCTTGATGCAGTCAGTGTTGAGTCCCTGACTCACCGAATTAGCCAACCTGGGCTGCCTAACTCCTGGCTTCTTGCTATGTGATATAACTTATCCCTGATTTTTTCAAGCTACTTCTAGTGATTTGCAGCCAAAAACCTTGTGCTCATACCTCTTCTGCATTGTAGAGAGTTGAGTGATCAGCACCTTGAATGAGCTATACTGCTAATGTAGGTGAGATTTTGTGAGATGGAGCTCAACCGTGAGAATGCATTTTTCTGTGGACGTGTTGTCGTCATCAGTGGTTGGGTGCATTTGAACTAGTACTTCACATGTATTCAGGATGAAATAGGCTTTGGGAAGGGAGGGCAAACCTAATCACTACTTCTGATATACTTTCTATTGAAATTTATATTTTATGTTACAAACAAGCTTTAAGTGAATTTCTGGGACAATCCATTTAAAAAATTAGGAACAATTTATGACCTTGCAGCTTTAATTAGACTTATATTATTCTTTTGGTCTTAGGTAGGATGCAGACCTGCACTCTAAGAATGTATTTTGTGGTTAACAAATGGTCTGATGCAAAGTCATAGTTACTTTCACAAAAGCTACATGCATACAAAGTCATAGTTACTTTCCCAAAAGTTATATGCATACAAAGTCATAGTTACTTTCCCAAAAGTTACAATGCTTCTTGATCTTTAATCCTTGCTGGTGCCTCTAAATCAGAAGGGATGATCTTCAGTGCTTCTGGGCTCCCATCCTTAACTTTTCAAATGATATAGGGATGTGGTTGCAAGGTAAAACCAGGCTCTCTACTTTGGGGTTACATTATGAAGTTTCCATAGTAATACTGCTGATGCCCTTTACCAAAGACCACTAGAAACACACCTGGAGTTGAAGGAGTTGGGTATATTGCTCATGGCAGGGAGGAAGAAGCCACACCATGGGGAACCATGGGTACCTCAGGGATGGGGTGTTAAAGAAGCCTTATTATGGAACTTGAGCTGCTGTTAGGTGATTTGGGGAGGAGTGAAGGAAACCCGTCTTTGATCTGGATAGGATGCATGCTATCAGGAAGCAGTGATAACCATGTGATTGGGTACTTGACTACATTTTATCTGGGAAGAAAGAAGACTAGATTGAGCCTGAAGCTATAACTAATAAAGCAGTAGCTGTCATTTGTTTTAGCCGGGAGAGGGGACTATTTTATATTTTGTGGCTCAGATAATACTCACATTTGTCTCTTACCACAGATGATTATGGAGTGGTCTTGTTTTTGTCTTGATCCACCCTGGCCACAGAGTGGCCTTGTCTGATATTGGTGAACCATGAAATTGTTCGTAGTCAGCAGGACAGCCACACCCTTCTGTGAGGGCCCACCAGATCCTGGATGTCAGGGGTAGCTTTTTGTTTTTCCTCAATAGTTAAGGGTTACCAAGTGCTTACATATGATAGACACCGTGCTAAGCACTTTACATATTCTGATTTAATCATCACCACAGCCTTATGAGGTGGCATTATGATAATCCTCACTTAACAGGTGAACACTGCGGGACCTGCCTTCCTAACCAAGGTTGAGGTGTGAGTTTGGGCTGACACCAGGATCCGTGATGCTCTTAATCACTCCTCTACACAAAGCCAGATGGCCGGGGCTGGGCAGTCAAGTTCAAGACTCAAACCCCAGTCACTTTGTAGATAGCAAGGGTATTACTATATGTGATGTCTATCTTTAAACTAGAAGCCAATCACAAGACTGAATCAAATTATAGCGGCACACCTATATTATGAAGGCATTTAAAATTATGTTGTAGAAAGATCCTTATGGAAACCATCTTAGTTTCCTAGGGCTGCCGTAACAAAATACCACAAAGTGGGTGGCTTATAAGAACAGAAATTTATTGTCTCACAGTTCTAGAAGCTAGGAGTTCAAATTCAGGGCATCGAGAGGGCCAAGATTTCTCTGAAGGCTTTAGCGGGAGGTCCTTCCTTGTCTCTTCCAGCTTCTGGCAGCCCCAGGTAGTCTTGTCATTCCTTCGGCTTATAGATATATCCTCACATAGCGTCTCCTCCTGCGTATCTCTCTGTGTGTGTTCTCTTTTATGAGAACACCACTCATATTGGATTAGGACTCACCCTACTCCAGTATGACCTCATGTCCATCTAATTGATAACATCTGCATAGACCCTGTTTCCAAACAAGATCACGTTCACAGGTAGTAGGAGTTGGAATTTTAACATATCTTTTTGGGGGACACAATTCAATCTACAACAACATGGAAAAACTGTTATTGCTGTATTAATGACAACAACAACAACAAAGTACAAATCAAAACAGAACCAGATTTCTCTGAGGACCTTTTCAAACATGCAGTTCAGACCCATTGAACTGAAATATCTGAGGGTGGGCTCCAGCGTCTGTGGGGTTGAAAACTTGCACCTCTGTAACGTGGGCCAAGAATTTGAACTCTAATTTATATGCTAAGCCTAGTGCTTTGTTTGAAGGGCAAAACCAAGACAGGTACTTGTCAGGCTTTCCTGTTGTGTGATCAAGAACATTAACGGCTAACACTCAGTATATACTTGGATTCTGGCGAATCAAGGCTGTGGGAAATGGTTATTTACTATTCTCAATACTACATGAACTTCCGGTGCTTTTGAAGATGGTGAGGATGATTATTTCAGTCATTGGCAATTTTGAGTAAGCTCACTATTAGCATAAGATTGGTCCCCTGTGACAAGTCCAAAAAATAACTTTTGATCCTCCACATTCTTATTCAAGATTATGTGTTCGAAGCTGAGATTTACTCCATGTAACAGAACCAGCTAGTTATAAATAGCAGCTATTTATCAAGTGGCTACATGCCAGGTTTTTCATTTCTATTTCATTTAGTCCAACAACAACAAAAAATCCTCTGAGGTAAATATCTCCACTGAAAAACAGGAAACCTAAGACTCAGATTGGTTAAGGGTCTTGCCCAAGTTATAGCACATCAATAAACATCAAAACATACATATATATGCGTATACATCAGAACAGCTGATGTTTTCCAATCTGATTCCAATTCCCAGTTTGTTAACATCCCAAAGAGTTTTATAAGCTCTAAAGAAGGCTTGCAAAACTGTAAAATGGTTTCAAATATCTATGTCTTTATGCTATGCTGTAACCTATGCTCTCTGCACCTGCGGCATATCAAATTAGCACTGGAAGAAAGGATATTATTTACATAACAAATGGACATTGAACTTGCAGCCATATAATCAGTTCAGTCTTCATGATCATGAGGGTCATACCAGCAACAATAGCCAGATTAGAAGAGTAGCTTTACAGTTAGAATTCCGGGGACCTTTACAGAAAATAGTTTAATAAGAGGTCCAAACTATCAAATCAGTTTTTTTCTTTTTAATTTGCCTTAAATAATATTGATCACGAGAGTATCCAAGTGCCAATGCCTGTGAAATAGTAAAGCATAATTGATGTTTGATATAAGAATATTTTTTATTGTGGTAAATATATAGATGTAACAAATGGTTTGCCATTTCAACACTTTTCACATGTATAATTCAGTGACAGGAGTTATGTTTATCCTGTTGTTCAACCATTCCTGGTGTAAGAATTTTAAAGGAACTACTGGATGTCTTTCACTTGAAATTTACTTAAGATTCAGATAATGTTTCTGAGTCAAATGAATGTGTCTTTGACTAATTTTTTCTTAAAAATGACTGTAATATGTATTTTTACAATAAAAAAATGACTTTATATGGTGAATAATAAAACTACATCTATTAGCTGTATATTACGAAATATTGGTAAACTTGACCAGGGAAGGAAATTCACATCAACTGTAAGTTGTTCTTTGGTTTTATAATGTTTGAGAAATTGCTTTTTGGTCCCTGAAATTAATTTTTGTAATGTTTTTGAGGAAGGAGAGCTATAGAGAATTGAACTACATTGAGTATTTATTATCAGCTCTCGGGTATAGGGTCGCTATGAGTTGGAATCAACTTGACGGCGCTGGTTTTTTTCTCGGGTCTCCCAGGAATCGTGACTATATGTATGTTTTTTCTTTACTCAATTCTGTAATTAATGTTTATAAAATGCCGTGTTGACTTTGTTTTTAAAACAAGACCTCTATGAAGAAAATACCATAGGCATCAGTGATTAATTGATTACGTAAAGAAATAACTCAATAGCCAAATTAAAAATTATTGACCTAGATTGTCCTTCATTATACTTGTAAGGGAGCCTTGGTAGTGCAGTGGTTGAGCTACGGCTGCTAACCAAAAGGTCAGCAGTTCAAATCCACTAGCTGCTCCTTGGAAACCTGATAAAAATAAAAACCAAACCAGTGCCATCCAGTCGATTCCAACTCATAGCGACTCTATAGGACAGGGTAGAACTGCCCCATAGAGTTTCCAAGGAGCACCTGGCGGATTCGAACTGCTGACCCTTTGGATAGCAGCCGTAGCACTTAACCACTACCCACCAGGGTTTCTAGGAAACCTGATAGGGCAGTTCTATACTGTCCTATAGGGTAGCTATGAGTCATAATTGACTCGATGGCAATGGGTTTGGTGTTTTTTTAATACTCGTAATACTAGACTTGTTGTTGTTAGGTGCCGTCGAGTCAGTTCTGACTCATAGCAACCCTATGCACAATAGAACAAAACACTGCCCGGTCCTGCACCATCCTTACAATCATTGTTATGCTTGAGCTCATTGTGTCAATCCACCTCATTGAGGGTCTTCCTCTTTTCCACTGACCCTGTACTTTGCCAAGCATGATGTCCTCTTCAGGGACTGATCCCTCCTGACAACATGTCCAAAGTATGTAAGACGCAGTCTCGCCATCCTTGCATCTAAGGAGCATTCTGTTTGTACTTCTTCTAAGACAGATTTGTTTGTTCTTTTGGCAGTCCATGGTATATTCAATATTTTTCGCCAACACCACAATTCAAAAGTGCCAATTCTTCTTCGGTCTTCCTTATTTGTTGTCCAGCTTTCGTATGCATAGGATGTGATTGCAAATACCATGGCTTGGGTCAGGCACACCTTAGTCATCAAGGTGACATCTTTGCTCTTCAATACTTTCCCAAGCTGAAAGAACTGAAGAAAAAAATTCAAGCCTCTAGTTGCAATATTGAAGGATTCAGCGGGGGGGGGGGGGAATATTAAATGATGCAGGAGTCATCAAAAGAAGATGGAAGGAATACACAGAGTCACTATACCAAAAGAATTGGTCGATGTACAACCATTTCAGGACATAACATATGATCAGGAACCAAAGGTGCTGAAGGAAGAAGTCCAAGCTGCTCTGAAGGCATTGGCGAAAAACAAGGCTCCAGGAATTGATGGAGTATCAATTGAGATGTTTCAACAAACAGATGCAGCGCTGGAGATGCTCACTCATCTATGCCAGGAAATAGGGAAGACAGCTTCCTGGCCAACTTACTGGAAGAGATTCATATTTATGCCTATTCCCAAGAAAGGTGATCCAACTGAATGTGGAAATTATAGAACAATATCATTAATATCACAGGCAAGTAAAATTTTGCTGAAGGTCATTCATAAACGGCTGCAGCAGTATATCGACAGGGAACTGCCAGAAATTTAGGCTGGTTTCAGAAGAGGACGTGGAACCAGGGATATCACTGCTGATGTCAGATAGATCCTGGCTGAAAGCAGAGAATACCAGAAGGATGTTTACCTGTGTTTTATTGACTATGCAAAGGCATTCGACTGTGTGGATCATAACAAATTATGGATAACGTTGCGAAGAATGGGAATTCCAGGACACTTAACTGTGCTCATGAGGAACCTTTACGTAGATCAAGAGGTGGTTGTTCGCACAGAACAAGGGGATACTGATTGGTTTAAAGTCAGGAAAGGTGTGCGTCAGGGATGTATTCTTTCACCATGCCTATTTAATCTGTATGCTGAACAAATAACACGAGAAGCTGAACTATATGAAGAAGGATGAGGCATCAGGATTGCAGGAAGACTCATTAACAACCTGCGTTATGCAGATGACACAACCTTGCTTGCTGAAAGTGAAAAGGACTTGAAGCACTTACTGATGAAAATCAAAGACCACAGCCTTCAGTATGGATTACACCTCAACATAAAGAAAACAAAAATCCTCACAACTGGACCAATAAGCAACATCATGATAAACAGAGAAAAGATTGACGGTATGAAGGATTTCATTTTACTTGGATCCACAATCAACAGCCATGGAAGCAGCAGTCGAGAAATCAATACTAGACTAGAAACGGCAAATTCGAACTCAAAAGGATCTTAAAATAATTTCCATATTCTATTTTTCAGATATTAACAATTTACTATTTTTTTTTTTATAAGTAGGATGTTTTCAAAATGTTCAGACTTCTGGCAGGGATTGGAGTTATGCTGCCACAAGCCAAGGAACACCTGGGGCCACCAGAAGCTAGACAAGACAAGGGAGGATCTTCCCCTAGAGCCTTCAGAGAGAGTGCAGCCCTGCCAACGCCCGGAATTCAGACTTCTGGCCTCCAGAACTGTGAGAGGATAAATTTCTCTTGTTTTAAACCACCCACTTCGCAGTACTTTGTTATGGCAGCCCTAGGAAACTCATATACTCAGCAATGAGAACTATTGTTCACAATGAAGATTCTGATGTATATTCAGACCTTTTTTTCATGTCGCCCAAAATATTGGATTCTCGCCATCACAGTTGTGTGGATTACGGTAGTGATGGTAATTAGTTTGCCTTGCAAGGTTCATTAACCTTCCCTATTCTGGTGTTGCTGTTGTTAGGTGCCGTTGAGTCGCTTCCGACTCATAGTGACCCTATGTACAGCAGAAGGAAACACTGCTCGGTTCTGTGCCACCCTCACAATTGTTGCTATGCTTGAGTCCATTGTTGCAGCCACTGTGTCCATCCATCTCGTTGAGAGTCTTCCTCTTTTTTGCTGACACTCTACCAAGCATGATGTCCTTCTCCAGGGACTGGTCCCTCCTGATAACATATCCAAAGTACGTGAGACCAAGTCTCGCCATCCTTGCTTTTAAGTAGCATTCTGGCTGTACTTTTTCCAAGACAGATTTTTTCATTCCTCTGGCAGTCCGTGGTATAGTCAATATTCTTCACTGGCACCGTAATTCAAAGTCATCAGTTCTTCCTTGGTCTTCCTTCTTTATTGTCCAGCTTTCGCAGGCCTATGAGATGATTGAAAATGCCGTGGCTTGGATCAGGTGCACCTTAGTCCTCATACTGACATCTTTTCTTTTTAACACTTTGAAGAGATCTTTTGCAGCAGATTTGCCCAATTCTGGTAACATCCTTATTTTTCTGGCCACAGATTGAGCACATGGCCCAGGACTAGAGTAAGTATCTCATCTTCCCACCAAGATGTTTGGGCAAAGAGGCAATTCTCTTGATTGGGTGCAGGGACAATCAGAATCCTTTCTTGGAGTTGCTTGGACACAGGGAGAAAGCAACTCAAGTGGGAAGGAAGCGGCTAAACTTGGCCTGGGGTGATGTCTTCCCCATTCCATGAAGAGGATTATTGTCCATGACAATCAATGACAACTCATTCACAAAGAGAAGCAGAATCAAGTTGAAATCTGAATAAATAAAATGCCCCGGTGGTGGTGTTCTCTGAATTCTCAGGTTCTGTAGCCTTTTCTTAGATTCAGTGAGCTTTCAGCTATTAAAGGCAACGAATATGTTTTTCTATAACTTAGCCTATTTTCAGATGTGTTTACATCACCTGACAAGAGTCCTGACAAAGATAATAGTGAACATACTGAACACTTACTGATGTTGCCACTGTTTTCTATACAGTGAAAGCAGGAAAAAGAGCCAAGTTATTTTAGATAAATATTTAGCAAGGTTTGAAACATAGTTTTTTCCCCAACTTTGTATCAAATTTTCATTTTACTGGCATCCGATATAAATTTAACCATGAAAAAGAAATATTAGCTATAATGAGCATTCTAATCTCATCTCTGGTTTCCAAATTGTTTTCTGAGAGTAGCACACACAGGCTTGGCTTGGTTGGTATGTTGCAATAGGAGGCTAAAAAGCATGGTGAAAGACCAGTTCTCAGACAGGAACAGAAAGATTGCAAAAGAGATTCAAGCATGAAAGTAACTCTTCTGCTTTTCATTACTCAATACATGGTCTCACTCAATTGGAGGACACTAGTAACGAGTGATTCACAGTCACTGTCTACCCACCATGGGAGGGCAGTGGTTAAACCTGTCTTTGCAGAGTGTATAAAATTACTTGGGGCTGTACAAAAAGAGCCCGAGTGGCACGGTGGTTAAGTGCTCAGCTGCTAAAGGTCAGTGGCTTGAACCCACCAGTTGCTCTGCAAGAGAAAGATGTGGTAGTCTGCTCCCTTAAAGATTACAGCCCTGGAAACCCTATGGGGCAGTTCTACTACGTCCTTTATGGTTGCTATGAGTCAAAGCCGACTCAATGGCAATGGATTTGGTTTGGTTTTGGGCCTATACAGCGTATAGGATTATTTGGGGCTCTACAGCGTATAGGATTATTTGGGGGCTATACAGCGTACAGGATTATTTGGGGCTATACAGCATATAGGATTATTTGGGGCTATACAGTGTATAGGATTATTTGGGGCTATACAAGCACAGAGAAGTCCCTGGGTGTGCAAATGTTTAAGTGCTGCATTACTAGCCAAAAGGCTGGCGCCTCGGAAGACAGGCCTGTGATCTGCTTCTGAAAGGTCACAGCGTTGAAAAACCTATTGAACAGTTCTGCTCTGCAAACACGGAGCCAGCACGAGTCAGAATCAACTTGATGGCAACTAACAACAACAATATAAAAACATATAGCTGGAAAGATGTTGGACTCTAATGTCAGAGGCAGTGAAAGCCGACAACCCTTAGTCTTTACTGGTGGTGTTTTCCCCAGTGTCCTGTTTATACCCCACTGGTGGGTGACCCTAAACTGTAAAACGATGACTTCCCCATGTCTTTATGTCTACTTGGACTTCTCCCAAATGTCAGACTCCTGTCTCTAAACTGCTTGCATGCTTTGTACTCGTGAAATGAATACACAAAGTATCTCAGATGCAGCAGGTCCGAAATGGAACTCATCATCTTTCTTCATAAGCCTTCTATTGTGTCTCAGTGAATCTCAGAGGCTGTATTACCATCCACCCTATTGTTCAAACCATATATCTGGATACCACCTCTTAGCTTCTCCTCCTCACCCCCAACATCCCATCAGTTCTATTTCCTAAGTAGTTCTTAAAATTTTGAGTCATTTTTGATACCTCTTTTCTCTTTTCCCTCTCCATAATCCCTCACCAAATCCTGTCTCCTAAATAGCTTTGCAACTCATTCATCTTTTATTCCATCTCTGCTGCCACAGTCCGACCAAGTCATTATCACCTCTCTCCTGGATATGCACAATAACCTTCCAACTGGATGTCTTGGATCCCATCTGGACTCTACGGTTGATTACCCTCAGAAAGGTAAGTGGGCTATTTACAAATGTAAGTCTGCCATGATATGCCGCTGTTTCAAATCTTTCCATGACTCCCCTTTGTGCCTAGAAAAAAGTGACATGGCTGACAAGGTATCATCTGCCCATGACCTTTGTCACACACTCTCCTCTTTTCCTACATCAACCACACTGATGTCTTCTCAGCTCTTTCAGTGACCTCTCCAGGATGCTCTTTCTTCACCCCCTCACTTGGGTGACTTAGATACAACATCCTTCATTTTGCTCAAGCCATTACTAGCTCAGGTTGGCCTGCCCAGACCCCAGCGGTAGGGTCAGGTAGAGTGTTACATTTCCACCCGTCCCTTCATTTTATAGATTACAATCATGCATTCATTTGTGTGGTTGTTTAATTACTTGTCTCTTCCACCAAATTGTAACTTCTGTTGGACGCGGCGTCATCTTCATGATTGTTGGTCGGTTTGAATCTATTGTTGTGGCTATTGTATCAATCCATCTCATTGCGGGTTTTCCGGGTTTTGCTGACCGTCTGCTTTACCAAACACAACGTCCTTTTCTAGCAATTTATCTTTTTTGATGTCACGTCCAAAATAAACAAGTTGAAGTCTTGCTGTCTTTTTTTTTTTTTAATAATTTTTATTGAGCTTTAAGTGAACGTTTACAAATCAAGTCAGTCTGTCACGTATAAGCTTATATACACCTTACTCCACACTCCCACTTACTCTCCCCCTAATGAGCCAGCCCTTCCGGTCTCTCCTTTCGTAACAATTTTGCCAGTTTCTAGCCCTCTCTACCCTCCCATCTCCCCTCCAGACAGGAGATGCCAACACAGTCTCAAGCGTCCACCTGATGCAAGTAGCTCACTCTTCATCAACATCTCTCTCCAACCCATTGTCCAGTCCCTTCCATGTCTGATGAGTTGTCTTCGGGGATGGTTCCTGTCCTGGGGCAACAGAAGTTTGGGGACCATGACCGCGGGGATTCTTCTAGTCTCAGTCGGACCATTAAGTCTGGTCTTTTTATGAGAATTTGGGATCTGCGTCCCACTGATCTCCTGCTCCCACAGGGGTTCTCTGTTGTGCTCCCTGTCAGGGCAGTCATCAGTTGTGGCCAGACACCATCTAGTTCTTCTGGTCTCAGGATGATGTAAGTCTCTGGTTCATGTGGCCCTTTCTGTCTCTTGGGCTCATAGTTGTCGTGTGACCTTGGTGTTCTTCATTCTCCTTTGATCCAGGTAGGTTGAGACCAATTGATGCATCTCAGATGGCCGCTTGTTAGCATTTAAGACCCCAGATGCCACATTTCAAAGTAGAATACGGAACGTTTTCATAATAGAATTATTTTGCCAATTGACTTAGAAGTCCCCTTAAGCCATAGTCCCCAAACCCCCGCCCTTGCTCCGCTGACCTTTGAAGCATTCAGTTTATCCCGGAAACTTCTTTGCTTTTGGTCCAGTCCATTTGAGCTGACCTTCTGTGTATTGAGTATTGCCCTTCCCTTCACCTAAAGTAGTTCTTATCAACTAACTAATCAGTAAATAACCTTCTCCCACCCTCCCTCCCTCCCCCACCTCGTAACCACAAAAGTATGTGTTCTTCTCAGTTTATACTATTTCTCAAGATCTTATAATAGTGGTCTTATACAATATTTGTCCTTTTGCCTCTGACTCATTTCGCTCAGCATGCCTTCCAGGTTCCTCCATGTTATGAAATGTTTCACAGATTCGTCACTGTTCTTTATCGATGCGTAGTATTCCATTGTGTGAATATACCACAATTTATTTAACCATTCATCTGTTGATGGACACCTTGGTTGCTTCCAGCTTTTTGCTATTGTAAACACTGCTGCAATAAACATGAGTGTGCATGTATCTGTTTGTGTGAAGGCTCTTATTTCTCTAGGGTATATTCCGAGGAGTGGGATTTCTGGGTTGTATGGTAGTTCTATTTCTAACTTTTTAAGAAAACGCCAGATAGATTTCCAAAGTGGTTGTACCATTTTCCATTCCCACCAGCAGTGTATAAGAGTTCCAATCTCTCCGCAGCCTCTCCAACATTTATTATTTTGTGTTTTTTGGATTAATGCCAGCCTTGTGGGAGTGAGATGGAATCTCATCGTGGTTTTAATTTGCATTTCTCTAATGGCTAATGATCGAGAGCATTTTCTCATGTATCTGTTAGCTGCCTGAATATCTTCTTTAGTGAAGTGTGTGTTCATATCCTTTGCCCACTTCTTCATTGGGTTGTTTGTCTTTTTGTGGTTGAGTTTTGACAGAATCCTATAGATTTTAGAGATCAGGCGCTGGTCGGAGATGTCGTAGCTGAAAATTCTTTCCCAGTCTGTAGGTGGTCTTTTTACTCTTTTGGTGAAGTCTTTAGATGAGCATAGGTGTTTAATTTTTAGGAGCTCCCAGTTATCTGGTTTCTCTTCGTCATTTTTGGTAATGTTTTGTATTCTGTTTATGTCTTGTGTTAGGGCTCCTAAGGTTGTCCCTATTTTTTCTTCCATGATCTTTATCGTTTTAGTCCTTATGGTTAGGTCTTTGATCCACGTGGAGTTAGTTTTTGTGCATGGTGTGAGGTATGGGTCCTGTTTCATTTTTTTGCAAATGGATATCCAGTTATGCCAGCACCATTTGTTAAAAAGACTATCTTTTCCCCGATTAACTGACACTGGGCCTTTGTCAAATATCAGCTGCTCATATGTGGATGGATTTATATCTGGGTTCTCAATTCTGTTCCATTGGTCTATGTGCCTGTTGTTGTACCAGTACCAGGCTGTTTTGACTACTGTGGCTGTATAATAGGTTCTGAAATCAGGTAGAGTGAGGCCTCCCACTTTCTTCTTCTTTTTCAGTAATGCTTTGCTTATCCGAGTCTTCTTTCCCTTCCATATGAAGTTGGTGATTTGTTTCTCCATCACCTTAAAAAATGACATTGGAATTTGGATCGGAAGTGCATTGTATGTACAGATGGCTTTTGGTAGAATAGACATTTTTACTATGTTAAGTCTTCCTATCCATGAGCAAGGTATGTTTTTCCACTTAAGTATGCCCTTTTGAATTTCTTGTAGTAGAGCTTTGTAGTTTTCTTTGTATAGGTCTTTTACATCCTTGGTAAGATTTATTCCTAAGTATTTTATCTTCTTGGGGGCTACTGTGAATGGTATTGATTTGGTGATTTCCTCTTCGATGTTCTTTTTGTTGATGTAGAGGAATCCAAGTGATTTTTGTATGTTTATCTTATAACCTGAGACTCTGCCAAACTCTTCTATTAGTTTCAGTAGTTTTCTGGAGGATTCGTTGGGGTTTTCTGTGTATAAGATCATGTCATCTGCCAATAGAGATAATTTTACTTCCTCTTTGCCAATCCGGATGCCCTTTATTTCTTTATCTAGCCTAATTGCTCTGGCTAGGACCTCTAGCACAATGTTGAATAAGAGCGGTGATAAAGGGCATCCTTGTCTGGTTCCCGTTCTCAAGGGAAATGCTTTCAGGCTCTCTCCATTTAGAGTGATGTTGGCTGTTGGCTTTGCATAAAAAAAATAGATGCCCTTTATTATGTTGAGGAATTTTCCTTCAATTGCTATTTTGGTGAGAGTTTTTATCATAAATGGGTGTTGGACTTTGTCAAATGCCTTTTCTGCATCAATTGATAAGATCATGTGGTTTTTGTGTTTTCTTTTATTAATATGGTGGATTACATTAATGGTTTTTCTGATATTAAACCAACCTTGCATACCTGGTATAAATCCCACTTGGTCGTGGTGAATTATTTTTTTGATATGTTGTTGAATTCTATTGGCTAGAATTTTGTTGAGGATTTTTGCATCTATGTTCATGAGGGATATAGGTCTGTAATTTTCTTTTCTTGTGATGTCTTTACCTGGTTTTGGTATCAGGGAGATGGTGGCTTCATAGAATGAGTTGGGTAGTATTCCGTCATTTTCTATGCTTTGAAATACCTTTAGTAGTAGTGATGTTAACTCTTCTCTGAAAGTTTGGTAGAACCCTGCAGTGAAGCCGTCCGGGCCAGGGCTTTTTTTTTGTTGGGAGTTTTTTGATTACCATTTCAATCTCTTTTTTTGTTATGGGTCTATTTAGTTGTTCTCCTTCTGAATGTGTTAGTTTAGGTAGGTAGTGTTTTTCCAGGAATTCATCCATTTCTTCTAGGTTTGCAAATTTGTTCGAGTACAATTTTTCATAATAATCTGATATGATTCTTTTAATTTCAGTTGGGTCTGTTGTGATGTGGCCCTTCTCGTTTCTTATTCGGGTTATTTGTTTCCTTTCCTGTATTTCTTTAGTCAGTCTAGCCAATGGTTTATCAATTTTGTTAATTTTTTCGAAGAACCAACTTTTGGCTTTGTTAATTCTTTCAATTGTTTTTCTGTTCTCTAATTCATTTAGTTCAGCTCTAATTTTTATTATTTGTTTTCTTCTGGTGCCTGATGGATTCTTTTGTTGCTCACTTTCTATTTGTTCAAGTTGTAGGGACAGTTCTCTGATTTTGGCTCTTTCTTCTTTTTGTATGTGTGCATTTATCGATATAAATTGGCCTCTGAGCACTACTTTTGCTGTGTCCCAGAGGTTTTGATAGGAAGTATTTTCATTCTAGTTGCATTCTATGAATTTCCTTATTCCCTCCTTGATGTCTTCTATAACCCAGTCTTTTTTCAGGAGGGTATTGTTCAGTTTCCAAGTATTTGATTTCTTTTCCCTAATTTTTCTGTTATTGATTTTGACTTTTATGGCCATGTGGTCTGAGAAGATGCTTTGTAATATTTCGATGTTTTGGATTCTGCAAAGGTTTGTTTTATGACCTAATATGTGGTCTATTCTAGAGAATGTTCCATGTGTGCTAGAAAAAAAGGTATACTTTGCAGCAGTTGGGTGGAGAGTTCTGTATAAGTCAATGAGGTCAAGTTGGTTGATGGTTGTAATTAGGTCTTCCGTGTCTCTAGTGAGCTTCTTACTGGATGTCCTGTCCTTCTCCGAAAGTGGTGTGTTGAAGTCTCCTACTATAATTGTGGAGGTGTCTATCTCACTTTTCAGTTCTGTTAAAATTTGATTTATGTATCTTGCAGCCCTGTCATTGGGTGCATAAATATTTAATATGGTTATATCTTCCTGGTCAATTGTCCCTTTTATTCTTATGTAGTGTCCTTCTTTATCCTTTGTGGTGGATTTAAGTTTAAAGTCTATTTTGTCAGAAATTAATATTGCTACTCCTCTTCTTTTTTGCTTATTGTTTGCTTGATATATTTTTTTCCATCCTTTGAGTTTTAGTTTCTTTGTGTCTCTAAGTCTAAGGTGTGTCTCTTGTAGGCAGCATATAGACGGATCGTGTTTCTTTATCCAGTCCGAGACTCTCTGTCTCTTTATTGGTGCATTTAGTCCATTTACGTTCAGCATAATTATAGATAAATAAGTGTTTAGTGTTGTCATTTTGATGCCTTTTTATGTGTGTTGTTGACAATTTCATTTTTCCACTTACTTTTTTGTGCTGAGACGTTTTTCTTTGTAAATTGTGAGATCCTCATTTTCATAGTATTTGACTTTATGTTTGTTGAGTCGTTACGTTTTTCTTGGCTTTTATTTTGAGTTATGGAGTTGTTATACCTCTTTGTGGTTACCTTAATATTTACCCCTATTTTTCGAAGTAAAAACCTAACTTGTATTGTCCTATATCGCCTTGTATCACTCTCCGTATGGCAGTTCTATGCCACCTGTATTTAGTCCCTCTTTTTGATTATTGTGATCTTTTATGTATTGACTTCAATGATTCCCTGTTATGAGCTTTTTTTTTTAATTAATCTTAATTTGTTTTTGTGATTTCCCTATTTGAGTTGATATCAGGATGTTCTGTTTTGTGACCTTGTGTTGTGCTGGTATCTGATATTATTGGTTTTCTGACCAAACAATTTCCTTTAGTATTTCTTGTAGCTTTGGTTTGGTTTTTGCAAATTCTCTAAGCTTGTGTTTATCTGTAAATGTCTTAATTTCGCCTTCATATTTCAGAGAGAGTTTTGCTGGATATATGATCCTTGGCTGGCAGTTTTTCTCCTTCAGTGCTCTGTATATGTCACCCCATTGCCTTCCCGCCTGCATGGTTTCTGCTGAGTAGTCTGAACTTATTCTTATTGACTCTCCCTTGAAGGAGACCTTTCTTTTCTCCCCGGCTGCTTTTAAAATTTTCTCTTTATCTTTGGTTTTGGCAAGTTTGATGATAATATGTCTTGGTGTTTTTCTTTTTGGATCAATCTTAAATGGGGTTCGGTGAGCATCTTGGATAGATATCCTTTCGTCTTTCATGATGTGAGGGAAGTTTTCTGTCAGCAGATCTTCAACTATTTCTCTGTGTTTTCTGTCCTCCCTCCCTGTTCTGGGACTCCAATCACTCGCAAGTTATCCTTCTTGATAGAGTCCCAAATGATTCTCAGGGTTACTTCATTTTTTTAAATTCTTTTATCTGATTTTTTTTTAGCTAAAGAGCTATGTTGGTGTTAATTCCCTGGTCCTCCAGATTTCCCAGTCTGCATTCTAATTGCTCAAGTCTGCTCCTCTGACTTCTTATTGCGTTGTCTAATTCTGTAATTTTATTGTTAATCTTTTGGATTTCTGCATGCTCTCTCTATGGATTCTTGCAACTCGTTCATTTTTCCACTATGTTCTTGAATAATCTTTTTGAATTCTTCAACTGTTTTATCAGTGTGTTCCTTGGCTTTTTCTGCGGTTTGCCTTATTTCATTTCTGAGGTCATCCCTGATGTCTTGAAACATTCTGTAAATTAGTTTTTTATATTCTGTGTCTGGTAATTCCAGGATTGTATCTTCATTTGGGAAAGATTTTGATTCTTTTGTTTGGGGGGTTGTAGAAGTTGTCATGGTCTGCTTCTTTATGTGGTTTGATATCGACTGCTGTCTCCGAGCCATCACTAAGTAGTGGTTTATTCTATAATTGCTCATTGAGTCTTATCTTGTTTTGTTTTCTTTCAATATACTTGGATGGGCTACTAGATTGTGCTGTCTTGTTTGTTGTAGCCCTTGACTTACTTATGACCTATTACCAGCTGGTTTGGGCTGTTGCCAGATATATATGCCTGAGTCTATTCATTATTCTCGAGTAGAATCTGATTTTGGGTCATCAAGTGTGTGCTGCACCCTAACACCTATCCACCTCGAGAAGTAGTGGTGATAGTTGTGTGCACCAGATTCTATTAGCAGCTGGGGTTCACCCTCCAGGGGGGGCAGGATGCTGACAGGCTTCCCCCAAGTGTCAGTGAGGTAGGTGTGTCTCTATTCCTATAGCACCTTGATGGGAGGGCACTGCAGCTGTACCTTAGGCCTCCAATGTAAGTACCTCTACTGATTGGTAGGTGTCACCCTCCTTAGACCCCTAAGGCAAGAGGCTAGGTGGTCTGGGGGGAGCTTCAGCCCTCAATTCCCTGTTGTGGGTCAGTTAGGACTCTGTTGAATAAGCAGAGATATCAGACCTGGGAAACTTGTTTTGCCAGTAAATCCGCTAAAAAAAAATGCAGTCAGATCCCTATCAGAACAGCCTTTGGATTACAACCTCCACCTTGTTCCCTGTAAGGATGAAAGCCCGAGATTTGGATCATATATGCTTGGCTGGAGCTGGTTCTGTGTTTTTAGTCCAATTAGGGAAGGATTTTTGGTCTCTGGGTTTTTTGTGGTTACTTCTCTCAGGCCGGAAGAATGGGTTAGGAAAAGACCAAAAAAAAAGGAAAAGCAAAGCTGCCGCGGAGCCGGAGTGGCTCAGGAAATTCCAATGTTAATGAAGCCGCCTGGGAAGGGGAGGAGGGATTCAGAAAAACAGGAGAGTAGCACCCCGGAACATAGCCAAAGTTGCTTATCTTGCTTGGGATGACTATTTTATCTGTCGCCTATGTGTGCTGGCTGTGTGGAGATTGCCCTTGAGGGTCTGGCCCGCTAAAGCCGCAGTCAGATCCTCCGCTGCCAGTCCAAAGCCCAGCGTCAAGGTTCCCCTGCTGGGACGCTGCACTCCCGGCTCCAAAACCAGTTACTGCCTCCCGGAGACTTTTCCTCCCGCCAGCCGCACCACCACGCCACCCCCGCGGACTGGCTGGGCCCCCTCCCGGGGTTAGTTTAGGGGAGTAGGGCTGTGCCCCGTGTTTGTGCTGTGAGTAGATGCCGTGTTCAGCTCCCCTGCGTCCAGTCCAAAGCCCGGCGCCAAGGTTCCCCAGCTGGGACGCTGCACTCCCGGCTCCAAAACCAGTCACTGCCTCCTGGGGACTTCTCCCACCAGCCGCGTTGCCACATCGCCCGCGCGGACCGGTTGGGCCCCCTCCCGGGTTCAGTTCAGGGGGGTAGGGCTGCGCCTCTTGTTTGCGCCGTCACAAGATTTTGTGTTCAGCTCTCCTGGGCCCTGTCCTAAGCCCGGCGCCAAGGTTACCTGACTGGGGCGCTGGCTCCAGGCTCCGAAAACAGTTGCTGCTTCCCCGTATTTGTTCGTTCTCCACCTCTGTCATTCACGTCAACTCTTTAAATCTGTGTTTGTTGTTCAGGGTTCGTAGATTGTCATGTATGTGATCGATTCACTTGTTTTTCCGAGTCTTTTTTGCAAGAGGGATCCGAGGTAGTGTCTACCTAGTCAGCCATCTTGGCCCCGCCTCGCTGTCTTTTTTTTAAGGAGCATTCTGGTCGTATTGCTTCCAAGACTGATCTGTTCATCCTCCGGGTAGTCTGAGGTAGATTCAATATTCTTCAGCAACACCACAATGTGAATGCACATATGCTACTAAACCCGTTGCCATGGCGTGAATTCCAACATATGCTATTAGTGGGAGTGAGAAGGGGTAGAACAACTTTGGAGAACAATTTGGCCACATATAGTAAAGTTAAAGCTACACCTGTTCATTTTTAGGTATATACCTAAAAAAAATTCTTACCTTTATTTAAAAGGTATTTGCTATATTATTCTTTATGACTTTCCATGTGTTTCTGAAATATTTTGTAATAAAAAAGTTTTAACAAGAATAAAAGGGGCAAGGGGGAGTATATGGGGGTACATAAGTTAGCCACGAGTCAAAGTCTACTTGATGCAGCTAACAACAAAAGCAAGTCATGAGGGGAGATACTGAGGCAATAACAACACAAAAGCACAGTCCCTGGCCTCATGAAACTAGAATCTGGTTGGGTAGACTGACAAACTTATCATCTGTCAGTGATGGAAAATGATGTAATGATAAAGGAAATACAGAGTGCTAGAGAAGCACTGGTAATGGGTAGAGAAGCACAAAGTGGGGCAAGCAATTTCCTGTCTGAAGGTCACGGAAAGATTTCCTGGAGGAGGTATTGTCCTAGCTGAGACCTAAAAGATAAGCAGCAGTTAGCAAAGAAAAGTTGGTTATGGAGCTAAAGGGACAAAGCCTGTGCAAAGATTGGGAAGACATGGACGAAGCCTGCTTTGGCTGAAATATAGACGTCAGAAGGCGCCTCAGGAATTGCTTAATGCCCAGCGTGTCTTTTAGACCACAGCTGAAAATGGAAAAATTTCATCAAGGCTATCACATCAGCACACTGTGATTCCTAAATCCTTATATTCGGTTGTGGCTGATATAAATCCCGAATCTTATAAACATACTTTGGATCTTCTCATTGAGATGAATAGATTAAACATAACTTTATAGTTTCCTGGATTGACTCTTCTTTGCCATTTCTTCCTTGTTTATATCCCAAAGGAAAACATACAAATAATACTGGATTCATCTTATAAACAGAAAGCTACTAAACTCCCTATAAAGACAGTGTCTCAAACCAGATAGGTTTGTGCTATCGGGCTTCCCTTTTTTGGAAGTCTTTTAAAATTGTCATGCAACAATGTTTAAAAACAATTTTTACAATTATAATAAACTGATATTGTAAAACAACATGTGGTGCAAACCATGGACTTTTTACTCAGTGTTTAAACTGTGTCACTTCAACTAGAACAAAATATTAATTCAGTTTTATTAGCTTAATAACATTTTCCAAGTGATTTTTGAAGTGTATTGGTTACTGTTTTGCAGATGAGTCTTTTACAGACTTGAGACCAATAGACCTAACAAAAGGAGCATGAAATGGTGAGATGTATATTGTTCTGATTTTTAAATTCTTTGACAAGTGAGGATGGTAAAGCATATGGAATAAAAAAAAATGTATGTGTATTCAACTTATATGTTGTTGTTGTTGGGTGTCATCGATTCCATTCTGACTCATAGTGACCCCATGTGACAGAGTAGAACTGCCCCATAGGGTTTTCTTGGCTGTAAACTTTATGGAAACAGATTTCCAGGGCTTTCTCCCAAGGAGCTTCTGGGGTGGGGGGGTTAAACCACCGATCTTTTGACTAGCAGCCAAATGTTTAGCCACTGTGCCACCAGGGCCCCTTTCCCAAAGCCTACCACTCTAAAATAGATCAGCTGTGACAATACGATCAGACAGCTGGACTCCAGTGAGGCAGAACTCTACAACGAGCTCAGTTTGTAACTCCAGCCTGTAGCTCAGGGGACTCTATAGAGGTGAGAATGGTAAATTTAGTACAGGCCTTAAAAAAGGAGAATCTTCCCAGCAGCACTCGGTTCCGGAGATACCACCCGTTACTTCTACGCCTCTCTCCTTCAAGATAGAGAGGCCTGCCATTCTCTCTAACCACAGCCCGGGAAAGCATTTTTGTAGGCACTCTTGACAGATAGACAACATTAGCCAAGCCGGGTGTACTTTAGTCTTTGAGGAGATGCAAATAGGAACAGACGTGGCTAGAGGGATGTCGAAGAGTCTGGAGCAACTGAGATGCGTCATCAGCTCTTTCGAGGAGCCTGGGACTGCGCACAGGTAGCAGGAACATCAAAAGGGACTTTTAATGGAGCAGAATGGGTGACTGTCTTTACAATGAGAATACATCCATGTGGTCATCAAGTAACTAAAAATAAATTGGCAAAGAAAGTGTCTAGAGGCTGACTGTTGATGAGCTGTAGTCCAAGAGACTGAGACCTCTACCCCTCAAGAATCAACTCAGATAAAATGAAGCAAATGGCTGGATATGGACCTGCATCATTGGTCTGGTTGGAGATTAGCAAGGAAAGGAGAAACATATGACATTTAGATGATGAAAGAAGGGGAATCTGGAGCAGAATCAGGGCATGTCATGAATTTCCAAAGGGAACAAACTCTGCGTTCCTCGTATTTGTTCCCCTGGTCCTAGTGCAGTGTTAGCTCCTTATAGCGTGCATGCACCCAAATGCTTGTTGACTGATTGATTGATTGACTGGACAAGCAAATGGACAGAGGGCACAATTGCATCCACACCCAACTAAGTTCTCACACATTCCTAGTAAGAAGACATGTGGAAACAACAGTACTTGGGATTTTATAGACCGTGTGGTCCCTGTATGTCTATTACTATCTGCATACTGTTTATCCACTCACTTCCTAGAATAGAATCAGGATTCTCCATGAATCCTTTTATTCCTTTCACAAGACCCACCTTAAGAAGCACATTCATTTATCCTGACCCTAATCCTAGTAAAAAAAAAAAAAAAAAAGAAGAAGAAAAAGTAGGAAAAAATCTGAAAAATATCAATTACAAAGCAAGTTTTGGCAAAGCGATCCAGAGGATCAATCAGTAGTGAAAATTCAAAAGTATTTTATATGTGATAGCACTCTATGTGGAGCCCTGGTGGTGCGATAGTTAAGAGCTTGGCTGTTAACCAAAAGGTTGGTGGTACGAATCCACCAGCTGCTCCTCGGAAACCCTATTGGGCAGTTCTACTCTGTTCTATAGGGTTGCTATGAGTTGGAATTGACTGGACGGCAATGGGTTTTTTTGTTGTTGTTGTTGTTAGCACTCTATGCACTGCGATCTGTAATTGTGTCCATTCAGGGTCATGTGGCTTGCCAGAGCTCTTGGCCATTGGGTCTGGGCTGCTGAATCGCTCTTGTTGGGGCCAGTATCTGTAGGTGGGTCAGTTGTCCCCGATAACTTCCCATTCTGTTCCCCATAAAGCAGATCCTACTTCTTCCTCCTTGATGGTGGAGATGGACATGAACTGGTCCATTACATTCTTTCACACATCACCCTTCCTCAGCAATGCCATCAATTTACAGGAAGATGGAGAAGTTGAAATGCCCACCAGCATATTGTGATCTTAAGTTTATTGAATGGAATTGAAAGATGATAAAAGGCCCAATGAGTCCAGATCCTGCCGTTAATTGTGCTTTTGTATCAAAGAATTAAATGAACAGTTACATGAGAGTTATAAACAATCCATCATCACTTAGCAGTACCTTCAGCGTGAACTGGCCCATCGGATTTTCTATGCCATTACTTAGAATGGTGTTGAGACAATGAGGTGATAAGAACATAAGTATTGACAGTAGGAAGAAGAAAAGGAATGTCCAGAACAGGCATGGCAAATCCAAGGCATGCATACTTTCTTTCTCCACTTCCCACATCTATGGCAAACATCAGACTTTTGCCAGCCTAGGCCAGATAGAGACCGAGAGCTCTCAACACGAAGCTGCAGGAAAAGAGTTGAAACTTATTGGTCTTATCTGGCCCAGAATATGAGGAAGAATACCATGCCCAGGAGCATGTAAGAGCACCACAGTGGAGAAAGGTAAGCAGAGGCAACAGGAAGAGGTGGGGCTAATAGGGAACCTAAACAAACAAACAAACAAAAAACCAAACCCACTGCCGTCGAGTCGATTCCGACTCATAGCGACCCTATAGGACAGAGTAGAACTGCCCCATAGAGTTTCCAAGGAGCGCCTGGTGGATTTGAACTGCTGACCTCTTGGTTAGCAGCCATAGTACTTAACCACTACTCCACCAGGGTTTAATACGGGACCTAGTATTGCAAAAAACAAACCCATTACCATGAAGTCAATTCTGACTCACAGCGACCCTATAGGGCAGAGTAGAACTGCCTCATCAGGGTTCCAAGGAGCAACTGGTGGGTTCAAACTGCCAACCTTTTGGTTAGCAGCCATAGCACTTAACTACTATGCCACCAGGGTTTTCTGTGTTGCAAAGGGACACAGCATAGTGACTAACTGCATAATTTTCTTTCCACAGTCATAGAACTGAAGAGCAGCACTTCTCAAGTTTAAAAGTCATAGGAATCACCTGGGAAG
The DNA here is from genome assembly GCF_024166365.1 of Elephas maximus indicus. Classification (NCBI taxonomy): domain Eukaryota; kingdom Metazoa; phylum Chordata; class Mammalia; order Proboscidea; family Elephantidae; genus Elephas; species Elephas maximus. The sequence continues at coordinate 168,279,137 of NC_064846.1, forward strand.
CTTGTTGAAGTGCAGATTCTGATTCAGTAGGTCTGTTGTCTGTATTTCTAACAAGCTCATACGTGATGCTGAAACTGCTGGTCCAAAGATAACACTTTGAATAGCGAGGACGGGGAGTTACTTAGTGAGAATAAAACTCATGTCTTGGGACCAGGTCCCTGTGCTCCTCCTCTGTTGTAGAGGTGGGGGACTAGAATAGGAGTTGGAACTCCCAAATTCCAATTTGGATCTGCCACTTATTTAGGGACCTCTGTCTTTGAGACCTATTTCCCTTCTTTGTAAATGGGAACAAAAACCACATACCTCACAGGATGCTAAAAAAAACCCAAAACCAAACCCATTTCCATGTCAATTCCTACTCACAGCAACCCTATAGGACAGAGAAGAACTACCCTATAGGGTTTCCAAAGAGCGCCTGGTGGGTTCAAACTGCCAACCTCTTGATTAGCAGCCATAGCACTTAACCACTGCACCATCAGGGCTCCCATGGGATGCTTAGGAGGAGCAAATTGATATTGTATGTGTGGCATTTGGTAAGGGCTCAATCAATGTTAATTAACTCTATAACAGCCACAGTCAATAATATTCCAAGACAACACAGAAGCTCGTTTCCAGAAGAAAAAATTATATCAGCCTTCCAGATGGCTGTCGACATGATGCCAAACATTCAAATATTTGGAAAGCATTCAAAACATACTCGACAAGCATCTTTCTCCCTTTCAGATGGGCGTTTTGGCCTCAAGAAGCCAGAGAGTGAGGGGTTTTCTGTAGAGAGATGTTATCTAACTAAACTCACTGGCTCTTTTGTATACTTTGGAGCAGCTTACAGACAAATTGGAAAACGTTAATGCATGCAACATGGATAATCTCAATTTTCAGAAAGCCTTTGATACTGTTCCATGTAATGGGCTGCTTAAACCGAAGACAGCAGGGATTCTTGATGGGACCCTGGGAAAAATGAGAAACTGGCTAGAGAACAAAACAAAAAGCTTAGAATGAACCGAAATGGAAAATAGATAGAAGATGGGGCTACATTCAAGGAGTGGGGGAGGAAGTCCGTATGTTACTAGCAGGACTGTGACATCAGTCAGTGTACAAGTGTACAAGTATGAGCATACAGTAGAAATGATGATGAGTACTGTGGTGCAACCATTCCTAGGCATCAAACTTGACGGCGAAATGAACTTCAAAACGGCAGTATGTTTACACTATAAGGATTACATATTATTTAGACTGGGAAAACTCTTAAGGAAGCTGGAAATGATATGAAACCAGCTCCAGTTTAAGAATAAAAATATCCAGCTGCAGCACAAAAATTTTAGTAGAAATTTTATGTTTCGAGTTACTTATATTCATTGTTAGGAGCCCTGGTGGCACAGCAGTTAAGAGCTCCTCTGTTCACAAGAGCAAAAAGATGGAAACGACCTAAGTGCCCATCAATAGATGAATGGATAAACAAACTGTGGTAAATGCACACAATGGAATACTATGCAACAATAAATCAATAAAGAATAATGATGAATCCACAACATGGATGAATTTGGAGGACATTATGCTTAGTGAAATAAGTCAATCACAAAAGGACAAATATTGTATGAGACCACCTCTATAAACAGTCAAGAAAAGGTTTACACACACAAAGAAACATTTTTTAACAGTTACCAGGGACAGGAAGGGGTGGGGAGAGAAAGTCACTAACTAGAGAGTAGACACATGTTAACTTTGTTGAAGGGAAAGGCAGTCCCCAATATGGGGAAAATCAGCACAACAGAACCAAGGCAAGGGAAGATACTGAGAGGTACACAAGAATAAAAGACAACAAAAGTAAATAGTATAACATACACAATCCTACAACAACAATAATAACAAACAATAATTTATGAGTGGATACATAGGTAGATACGTATGCTGAATGAGTATGACAGGGCATATGGGAGTATACCCATGTACCTATATAGGTTTGGCTATTGATATTTCTATATACATATTTGTATATGCTACATGTATTACTCATATATATAATAGAGCACACAGGAGGCACAGTCATGGAAACAGCCTAGACATATGCAAACACCTCATGGGACTGAGTTACTGGACTTGAAGGCTAAGGACCATAGTCTTGGGGGACATCTAGGTCAATTGGCATAACAAAGTTCATGAAGAAAATGTTCTACATGCTACTTTGGCGAGTAGCATCTAGGGTCTTCAAAGCTTGCAAGTGGCCATTTAAGATACAACTATGGCCTCTTTCCGTCTGGAGCAAAGGAGAGTGAAGAAAAGCAAAGACTCAAGGAAACAATTAGTCCAAAGGAACCACAACCTCCACCAGACTGAGACCAGAAGAACTAGATGATGCCCGGCTACCAGTACCGACCAGTTTGACCGGGATCACAATAGAAGGTCCCAGTAAGAGTGGGGGAAAAATATATAGAAACAAAATTTAAATTCATAAAAAAGACCAGACTTACTACCCTGAGAGAGACTGGAGGAATTCCCAAGACTGTAGCCCTTAGATACCCTTCTAACTTGGAACTGAAGCCATTCCCAGAGATCACCTTTCAGCCAAATAATAGGCAGACCTATAAATAAACAATAACACACATGAGGAAAGTACTCCTTAGAACAATCATCTGCATGAGACCAAAAGGACAACATATGCCCAAAAGCAAAGATGAGAAGGCTGTAAGGGGCAGGAAAACAGGACAAATTGAATGGGGAACTCAGGGTGGTAAGGGGGAGAATGCTGACACATTGCAAAGAGCGCAACTGATGTCATAGAACAATTTGTGTATAAACTATTGAATGGGAAATTAATTTGCTTTGTAAACCTTCACATAAAGCACACACGCACACACAGCTCCTCTGCTAACCAAAAGGTCACTGGTTGGAAGCCACCAGCCACGCTGGTAGAGAAGACCTAGCAATCTGCTCCCATAAAGATTACAGCCTAGGAAACCCTATCACATAGGGTCGCTCGCTATGAGTTGGAATAGACCGGACTGCACTCAGCAACAACAAACAACATATTCATTGTAACCCTGAGGAAATAAGAAATAAATATTCTTCTAAATCAGTGGTTCTCAACAGGGGGCAGTTTTGTCCCCCCGCCCCCCGCCCCAGGACACTTGGCAATGTCTGGAGACATTTTTGGTTGTCACAAGTTGGGGGGAGGGTGCTACCAGGATCTAGTATGTAGAAGCCAGGGATGCTGCTACACATTGTACAATGCGCAGGACAGCACCCAGCAGAGAGTTCTCCATCACCAAATGTCACTAGTGCTGAGGTGGAGAAACCCTGATCTAAACCGTTGTAGCCTGAAGTGTGCAGACACACACACAAAACTAAACCAAACCAAACTGCCCCATAGGGTTTCCAAGGCTGTAGTCTTTTACGGAAGTAGATTGCCACATCTTTCTCCCTCAGAGTGGCTTGGTGGATTCCAATCACCGACCTTTCCATTAGCAGTCCAGCGCTTAACCACTGCACCAGTAGGGTTCCTTGAAGTGTGTACAGGAGGGGAAAATTCATAAGGGAAGTATTTTCTATACAAAGCATTTGTCTAAGAAATAGCTGTTGTTGGTGGAATAAGGTATTCATTATCACTAAACTATATATAATACAATGCTCTAAAACCAGACATGGGAGCTTGGAGGAGGAAACAGAAATTTGAGAAGAGAGATAACAGGAAGAAGAGAGAACAAAGATGTTTAACCTCAGCTGGGAACTGCCGTGTGGCCACTCCTACCCCCACCCTTTCCCTGTGGATCTTCTGCTCAATTCACTTCAAATGAGTTGGTCTGGAGTTTGCTACAGAACAGGACCCAATCTGGCACACAGATGTTTGAGTCTGCATCTTCTAGTTAGCCTAAGAAACATCATTTTCTTTTAGAGAAAAGAGTCAATCCAACGAGAGAATGAGGAATTTTTATTGGAATTAAGAAAGAATTTTAAAACTTCTAGAAAGCATGAAATTGCTTCTTTTCCATTTCTTTCTGAAATATAAATCAGAGAGGAAAGTAACTCTCCTAGCTCAATTTCCTAGTGGTACACTGAAGATAAAAACAGTCCAGTTTTTAATAACTGCCCTCTAGGACCAGTGGGAGAAGCAGCTACTGTGTGGTATATATGGTGTGGTTTCAAGGGTTCTGGAGAGGAACCCAAGCCTGTTGACACCTCTACCTGTCCTCGTTTCAAATTTATAGCTTTCTTTTTTCAGAAGTTTTGTCTCCTATTGTGATACCAACACTGTAACATTCAATGCAAGATTCCTCCTTCAGTAACTTACTCAGCTAACTCTAATTGTTAGCTGACATGGCAGACAAGAATGGAACACAGCTTGGGAGTTGAAGGGAAGCAGGAGAAAAGAGATCTGACTGAGAATAAATAGAAGAAAAAGCTTCCGTTTTTTACAATGTCTTCCAAATTGAGACTTGCTTGTAAGAAGGCAGGGGCCCTGAATCATTCGAAAGTCCTTCTAATTTAAGTCAATGGGAAAAAAAAAGTACACCTGTGACAGGCTATCGAAACGGCCCCTATGACCTTTGGTTAATTCCATGTAGGAGGTTGTAGCATACAGCCCCAGAACCTGGTCTGGTATCCTAAAATGAAAGAGTCCATCAGAAAAGGGGGGACTTGAAGAGAACTCTAGTTGTAAAACTAAGCCCATTTACATGCCCAGATACTCACAATAGATGAAATTGAAATTGTCTTGAGTTTCAGCACCATTGCCCTCATTCTGGGTTGAGTTATTAACAAAGATTAATTTTTTTTTAATGAATTAATCCCACCACCTGTCTCTCAGTTTGTTGTACCCTGGTGGCTTGCGTATTGCTATGATGCTGGCAGCTATGCCACTGATATTACAAATCCTAGTAGGGTCACACAGGGTGGACAGGTTTCAGCAGGGTTTCCAGACTAAGGCAGACTAGGAAGAAAGGCCTGGTGATCCTCTTCCAAAAATTAGCCAATGAAACACCCTATGGATCATGGCCAAACATTGATATTCCGCCGGAAGATGAGTGTTCTGAGTTGGAAGCCACTCAAAATCAGGGGCAGATTACCCAATAAGCAAGACAAGCATGGTGCTAACTTGCTTACCAGATCATCTGTAGTGAACAATTTCACATTTTTTCACCACATCAAAGATTTTAGGTATGGCTGGCATCTATCTCTCTCCCAACTTCACAGCACCTTCCTACAGAATCAAAGCCTCTTTCCAAATTTACAATCCCTGACAGGAACAGGTTACCCAGTAAGCAAGGTAAGCACAGGTTTACTTGTGCTTACTTATAATCTGTAGTGCTTACTTACTAATCTGTAGTGACCAATTTCACGTGGGTAAAACTAGTAAGTATGCACAAGTCAACACAAGTCAACCACCTCAACATAAAGAAAACAAAAATCCTCACAACTGGACCAATAAGCAACATCATGGTAAACAGAGAAAAGATTGAAGTTGTCAAGGATTTCACTTTACTTGGATCCACAATCAACAGCCATGGAAACAGAAGTCAAGAAATCAAATGATTCATTGCGTTGGGCAAATCTGCTGCAAAAGACTTCTTTAAAGTGTTGAAAAGCAAAGATGTCACCTTGAGGACTAAGGTGGGCCTGACCCAAGCTGTGGTGTTTTTAATTGCCTCATATGCATACAAAAGCTGGACAATAAATAAGGAAGACTGAAGAAGAATGGATGCCTTTTTGTTATGGTGTTGGTGAAGAATGCTGAATATACCATGGACTGCCAAAAGAAAGAACAAATCTGTCTTGGAAGAAGTATAGCCAGAATGTTTCTGAGAAGTGAAGATGGTGACACTTCGTCTCACATATTTTGAATATGTTATCAGGAAGGACCAGTCCCTGGAGAAGGACATTATGCTTGGTAAAGTGGAGAGTCAGCGAAAAAGAGGAAGACCCTTATCGAGATGGATTGACACAGTGGCTGCAACAATGGGCTCAAACATATCAATGATCCTGAGGATGGTGCAGGACCGGGCAGTGTTTCATTCCGTTTCGCATAGGGTCGCTATAAGTCAGAATTGATTTGACAGCATCTAACAACAACAACCAAAACAAGCACAAGCACGCTCATGCTTACTTTGCTCCGTGGATAATCCACCCCTGCTCAAAATACACAGTGGTAGCAACAATGGACTCAAGTATACCAACAATTGTGAAGATGGCACAGGGCCAGGTAATTTTGGTTCTCTGGTGCTTGGGGTTGCAATGAGTTGGACCTGGCTCAATAGCAAGTAACAACAAAAACAATGAATTAATCGATTTATATTTTGGGTTGGATTGTCAGATGTGTATGTACACCTGAACACACACACACACACTGACATACTGTGACAGCTGAATATGAACATGATTTTCATGCCTTTGTTCATATTTTCTTTTACAGTTTTTTACGGTGTTAATGAGTTTGAAGCTTCGTATTTGGTATCAGTTAGGGCCAGGTACATTTCACTTTATTCCTTACCTGTGAATCCAAGCTCATCATTGAAAAATTCATACCTTTGTTTCCAAGTAGGAAGCAGCAAGAAGATAATGATGAATCAGTGACACTACTTCTCCTCAACTGAGCCCTTGGTGACAGAATCACTGAAAACATCTCTTTAGGCAAAGGTGAGGGCACCTTGTATATGTAATATACCGAAAACCTGTTCTCAAAGGAGATCAATCGGCCGTTAATACTGAGCTGCCAAGAATCTATATAGGTGCTAGTCTGTCTTCCAAATATTTCATGTAGTGCTATCAAAATTATAGAAGTGACCAGTTGGGATGTCCTAGGTGTAAAGATGGTTCCTCACTGGTCCTCCAAATCCTGGTGGTCCATTTTGCGTATGTACAAGCTTTGGGGGATTTTCAATCACCACTAAATCTGCATGTGTTGGATCTTTTGGCTGTGAGTTTTCATTTACTTCAAAATATTTAGGGGGTAATGAGTTGCACTGGCAATACAGAGACATTACAAACGGAAGTAATAGATTGCTGCTCATGTTGATTGTCACATACTTTTCAGTTGTACTTCATCGCCAACATAAAGCATTACCTAAGTTCTAGTGTGTGAAGAAAAAAATTACCTCTGCACATGTGAGGGATTGACTCATGACTTTGAGTCAGCCAGTCAAAGGAAATGTAGAAGAGAGTACAGAAAATACACAAGAATGAAGAAAGGGGATTTCAGACAGCTTGATCAGGAAGATTCAATATTTGTTTTACTCATTGTTCTTTCCCCGCAATAGACTTTTTGTTTTGTAATATGTTGTTGGCATTAATGCTTATTAAAATTTTTGATATTGATGCATGTGTTATGTGGTGGAAAATATCAGAAATCCATATCTGAATCATTTTCTAATGTACAATAAACAGACAAAATCAAATTGGGTCCGTCAATATTACCAAGTACCTAGCTTGTGTGAAGTTCTGCACTATAACTTGGAGGGGACAAAAGGCTCCTAAGGAAGAGTCTGTCCCCTCAAGGAAGCCATAGAGAGAAGAAATAAGCTTGGAAAAGTTAACTAGCAATAAGATGTTTTCCTTATGCACCGAGACATTAATAGGAGACATGTCATCAGAGACAAGCATAGCCAATACGTGCTGTGATAGACAGAAAAATAGCCCCCAAAGATGTCCTCATCTAAGTCCCTGTTGTTGTTTTTGGGTGTTGTCAAGTTGGTTCCAACTTATGTTTCAGAGTAGAACTGCCCCATAGGGTTTTCAGGGTTGTAATCTTTATGGAAGCAGATTGCCAGGTCTTTCTCCTAAGGAGCTGGTGGGTGGGTTTGAACCACCAACCTTTCAGTTAGCAGCTGAGCACCTAATCATTGGGGCACCAAGTCTCCTTCCCTAGTCCCTAGAACCTGTGAATATGTAACCTCACATGACAAAAGGGACTTTGCAAGTGTGACTAAATTAAGCATCTTCAGATGGATAGATTATCCTGGATTATGTAGGTGGGCCCAATGTAATCACCAGGGTCCTTATAAGAGGGAGGCAGGAGAGTCAGAATCAAAGAAGATGTAATAATGGAAGCAAATTGGAGTAATGGAGGCCCTCGAGCCAAGGAATGCAGGCAGCCTCTAGAATTTGGAAGATTCTTCCCTAGAGCCTTCAGAAACAAAGCAGCCCTGCCAACACATTTTGGACTTCTGACCTCCAGAACTGTAAGATAATACATTTGTATTGTTTTACCCGCTAAGTTTGTGGCAAACGAAAGGTGCCCAATGCAAGTATGCTGCAGGCATTCATCACAATCATTCTGAACTAAGGCAATTAATAGGGCAGTTTACAGACTAGACGGGGGTTGGCAAACTATGGCCTGCAGGCCAAATTCTCCTGCTGCCTGTTTTTGTAAGTCCTGTGAGTTTTACCCGTTGCCGAAAACCCACTGCCGTCGAGTCGATTCCAACTCATACCGACACTATAGGACAGAGTAGAACTGCTCCATAGGGTTCCCAAGGAGCACCTGGTGGATTCGAACTGCCGACCTTTTGGTTAGCTGCTGAACTCTTAACCACTACACCATCAGGGTTTTCGTGAGTCTTACAAAACCTATAAAATGGTTTTTGTATTTTTAAATGGTTGAAAGCAAGAATCAAAAGATCAATATTTAATGGCACAGGAAAATAATACGAAATTCGAATTTTAGTGAGGGCAGTGGTCGTTCAGTGGTAGAATTCTTGTCTTTCATGCAGGAGACTCAGGTTCAATTCCTGGCCAGTGCACCTCATGCGAAGCCACCGCCTGTCTTAGGTGTTGCTATGATGCTGAACGGGTTTCAACGGATCTTCCAGACTAAGATGGATTATAAAGAAAGGCCTGGTGATCTACTTCCGAAAATCAGTCAGTGAAAACCCTACTGATCACGATGGTCCACCAGTCTGCAACCAGTCATGCAGATGGCTCAGGACGGGGCAGTGTTTCGTTCTATTGTGCATGGGGTCACCATGAGTTGGGGGGCCAACAACAAAAAAACAAAGATTTATTGACACGCATCCACACTTATACCTTACAACGACAGAGCTGAGTAGTAGTGATGGAGATCATATGGCCCAAAAGCCTCAAGAATTTACTCCCTGGTCCTTTAAAGACAAAGTTTGCCGGGCTAGGTCATTAATTGAAATCCTTCCTGTTCAAAAGTGAAAGTATTATTTTAATCAAGTACACGCTACAACTGTGCGTCAAAATTCTCTGCTGGTATGAAGAAAAAGTCAGAGCATACAAGAAAATAAAAAAGACTGTGACTGCCAATCCCTCGAAACAAAGACCAAAGATACCAAGGAAACATTTTAAAACTCCCCCAGTTTTACCAAGTCCTGGTTATTTCCGCTCGAGAAAACATACCATTCCTTTCTGTGACCACCAGGTGGCGTCACTAATAATGGTTCATAGGTACATCGACATTTACTTAAACACAGATACTTTATGCATAATTTAAAAGCAACACTTTGTAAACGGTATGAAGTTTAGATATCAGCTACATCATGCCAAACTCAGAATTGCCTTTGTGGAAAACAGACAGGGACCCAAAGATTAGCTTGTGGGAAGAGGGTTGCACCCCAGGAATAAGTGAAATACACTTTATCTAAAGTAGGGGTCTCACACTGTAATGTACAAAGAATCACCTAGAATACTGCTAAAAATGCAGACGTCCAGGCCACAATGTTAGAAAGTTGGCCTCAGTTATTTGAAGATGCTGCACTTTTTACTAGCTCTCCATTTGACTCTGATGCAGGTTATCTGAGGACGACAAATTTAAAAACATTGACTTAAGGAGATTTCTTGCCCCTAGAAGGAGCCCTGATGGTGAAATGGTTAAGTGCTCCGCGGCTAACAGAAAGGTTGGTGATTTGAACCCACCCAGTGGCTCCACAGGAGAAAAGACCTGGAGATCCACTCCCATAAAGATTAACCCATTGCTGTTCAGTTGATGCCCACTCATAGAGCAGTAGCACTTAACTGCTGGGCCACCAGGGCTCCCCATAATGATTATAACCTAGAAAACTTTATGGGGCAATGCCGCTCTGTCTTATAGGGTCATTGTGAGTTGGAATTGACTCAAAGGCACCCATCAATAACTTGTCCCTAGGCCTGACTGAAAGAGTGGCCAGTTGTGCAAATTACAAGGCCCAATGGGGTGCAGTGACCTTAGGACCCACTTTGTGGACACAGGTTCAAACCTATGGTCAGGAGTGGAGGTCCAGGGGCAAAAGTCACCACTTGAGCTCCAGAACTCAAGGAGAGGGTCTGAAAGGATTGCCAAGGCCCATCCAAGTGGAATGGGCTGCCAAAAGGTTGCTATGGACTGGGACGGAACCTGGGGAGAAGTTGGAGGGACTGGTGACCTCTGTGTCAAGAGATGCCAAGTTTAGAGTCAGAAGGAACCATCCTAGACCCACCTGGTGCTCTCCTGGCAGTCTTAGTTAGGATTGGCCTAGGGTGGGTAATGCTGAGCGGGCAGCTGATTGTTGACGTTCCTTTAACTCTTCAGGATGAGAAAGGCAGGAAAGAAACTTCCTGATGATCTCTTTTGTCTTGTGATCTTCTAGTCAATGGTGTCAGTAGAGATGTGTGTGTGTGTGAGGGAGGTGTGGAATGCACCTCTTGACACTGTCAAAGGGTGTGACACCAAAATGACCCCAGGGTCCAAGATAACAGCAGTGGCTGCAGGCAGGGCAGCGTCAGTGGCAGAGGGGGCCTGCCAAGGCAGTGACATCACTAAGGTTGGTGTCATCCGTCACCCTGCCTCTTCTTCTGTCACCTGCCAGTCAGGGTGCAGAGCAGGAAGGTCTCCACCTTGGCCAATGGGAGAAGGGAGGAGCTGTAAGGGGGGCCTGAGAGGGGCAAGCCCCACAGTTTGGCCCCGTGTGGGGGTAGGGCCATGCCTCTCCACCCATGGGAGAGGGGAGTTCCACCAGCCCACAGGCCCCCACATCCCAGGGGTGACACCATGAGTTACTGCACTGGGTGACATCAACCCTAGTGACACCACTGCTTCTTGTGGCTCTGTCCTCTTAATTCAATGTTTGAAAACAATGCATCCATTCCAAAAACTAGATGGCCTCTTGTTTGTTACAAAGAAAAGTGTAAATGCAGAAGGTTGTATGTCTTATGTATGTTGAGCCTCCAAAGTGACCTTTTTTTTCCAAGCATAATAGTCAAAAGCAGCTTCCAAAACATAGATGAACCGTTTTCACGACCTGGTCAGAGATATTTACAAATGATTTTTGTTGGCAGAACCCTAAATTTTCTGTTTTAGGACCACTATTATGAGGAGATCTATTCTTCAGATGGTCTCTAAATGATCAATACCAGTTCATTTCAGCTCACTAATGCCTAGGACATCATACATAAAGAAATTAAGAGGTCATTAGAAACACAGGATGTCAGAAGAGACCCTGAAACTTACTCGAACATCGAGTAGCTAAAGCAAAAGGAAAAAATGATGAAGTGAAAGAGCTGAACAGAAGGTTTCAAAGGACAGCTAGAAAAGACAGTGTTATGATGACATGTGCAAAGAGCCAGAGATAGAAAACCAAAGGGAAGAAAGAACACGCTCAGCATTTCTCAAGATGAAAGAACTGAAGAAAAAATTCAAGCCTCTAGTTGCAATACTGAAGGATTCTGCAGGGGGGAATATTAAATGATGCAGGAGTCATCAAAAGAAGATGGAAGGAATACACAGAGTCACTATGCCAAAAGAATTGGTCGATGTACAACCATTTCAGGAGATAACATATGATCAGGAACCAATGGTGCTGAAGGAAGAAGTCCAAGCTGCTCTGAAGGCATTGGCGAAAAACAAGGCTCCAGGAATTGATGGAATATCAATTGAGATGTTTCAACAAACGGATGCAGCACTGGAAGTGCTCACTCGTCTATGCCAAGAAATATGGAAGACAGCTTCTTGGCCAACTGACTGGAAAAGATCCATATTTATGCCTATTCCCCAGAAAGGTGATCCAACCAAATGTGGAAATTATCGAACTATATCATTAATATCACACGCAAGCAAATTTTGGCTGAAGATCATTCAAAAGCAGCTGCAGCAGTATATCGACAGGGAACTGCCAGAAATTCAAGCTGGATTTAGAAAAGGACGTGGAACCAGGGATATCATTGCTGATGTCAGATGGATCCTGGCTGAAAGAAGAGAATACCAGAAGGATGTTTACCTGTGTTTTAGTGACTATGCAAAAGCATTTGACTGTGTGGATCATAACAAATTATTGATAACATTGCAGAGAATGAGAATTCCGGGAACACTTAACTGTACTTATGAGGAATCTGTACATGTATCAAGAGGCAGTCGTTCGAACAGAACAGGGGGATACTGATTGGTTTAAAGTCAGGAAAGGTGTGTGTCAGGGTTGTACCCTTTCACTGCACCTATTCAATCTGTATGCTGAGCAAATAATCCAAGAAGAACGGGGCATCAGGGTTGAAGGAAGACTCATTAACAACCTGCGTTATGCAGATGACACAACCTTGCCTTCTGAAAGTGAAGAAGACTTGAACAACTTACTGATGAAAATCAAAGACCACAGCCTTCAGTATGGATTACGCCTCAACATAAAGAAAACAAAAATCCTCACAACTGGACTAATAAGAAACATCATGATAAACACAGAAAAGATTGACTGTATCAAGGATTTCATTTTACTTGGATCTTTACAATCAACACCCATGGAAGCAGCAGTCAAGAAATCAAAAGATGCATTGCGTTGGACAAATCGGCTGCAAAAGACCTCTTTAAGGTGTTCAAAAACAAAGATGTCACCTTGAGGACTAAGGTGCGCTTGACCCAAGCCATGGTGTTTTCAATCGCCTCATATGCGTGAGAAAGCTGAACAATGAATAAGGAAGACCGAAGAGAACTGACGCCTTTGAATTGTGGTGTTGGCGAAGAATATTGAATATACCATGGACTGCTAAAAGAACGAACAAATCCGTCTTGGAAGAAGTACAGCCAGAATGCTCCTGAGAAGCAAGGATGGCGAGACTACGTCTCACATACTTTGGACATGTTATCAGGCAGGATCAGTCCTTGAAGAAGGACATCATGCTTAGTAAAATAGAAGGTCAGTGAAAAAGAAGAAGACTCTCAATGAGATGGATTGGCACGGTGGCTGCAACAATGGGCTCAAGCATAGCAATGATCGTGAGGACGACGCAGGACCGGACAGTGTTTCCTTCTGTTGTGCATAGGGTCGCTATGAGTTGGAACCTACTCGACGACACCTAACAACAGCTGAATGAATAAAAGAAAGAATAAAGTTTGATTTTCAAGGGGACGGAATCCAGCATGTTTCTTCTCTCCATGTTTTTTATTTTTTTGAGTGCCATTGAGAGCATACAGAATAGAGAAGTCTACATGACATCACCACTTGCTTGCTAGTGAATAACAACCAAGTCTTTATTTCAGTCTTGTCCCCTCTTTAAGTTGCCTGCTGGATGTTTCCACATAATGCTGAAGACTAAAGTCAGCAAAATTAAACTTGCCATCTTCCCCCAACACCCTCATGTCTGAGAATCACCACCATCCTTCTAGTCAACCACACACAAAAACATGGAGTCATCTTTGCTTCTCTCTTTCTCGTCTCCTGTCTTGCTGGCTCTGGTCTGAGTCAAATTAGAGAAGCTAGGATGATATTTTCCAGGATTCTCTTCCCTGTTTGGTTCCAGGTGATGTTGGCCACATTGGACGTTTTGCGCATGATTTGGAAATTGGAAGTGAAGCCGAAGTCACATCTTATACACTGGAAGGTTGGTACAGGGATCCAGGCGCTGGGGCAGCTCAGGCACATTGTCAGGGATCTGCTGGCTCCTGGAGTTGGTATGAGGGCAGCACCCAGAGCACAGTTCCTCTTATTCCTGCCCGGTGCCCCTTGGCTTCCCCAAGGCCTAGGCCAAGTGCATGGACAGCTGGTTCTGTTGAGAAGGACACCAACTTCACTAACAGCTTTCCTTCCAGATTGCTGGTCTGCGTAAACTTCTCTTCCAGCTCCCACAGTGCATAAGATCATCCTACATAATCACACCCTTCCGTCTCTATCCCTCATAGCAGTCCTCCTCCTCTGACTGAATCGCAACTGTCACAGTTATTCTCATTACCCAGGAAGTCCTACAGGACTTTTAGGTTCTATCTACTTGCCCCTTATCTCAACTGCCTTTGCCACCACCACTCCAGTTCAGAACATCCTCCCTGGACTTGGATTTCTGCAGGAGTTTCCTGGCTTGGAGCCCCCTGTCCCCAGCCTTGAGGGTCTCAGATTCATCCTGCCTCTGCTGGAACATTCTGACCTCCCAAACCTCAGTGTCTCTATCTTACCAAATTCAGTCCCAATATCTTCGGTCTATCATTGAGGCCTTTTATAATTTGTTCCTTTGCATAAACCTTTCCATCCTCTTATTAATGCATGTGTGTGGGCAAGTTACTTTACTTCCTTATACCCCGTTTCCTTAGATAGAAAATCGGACTAGTGATGGTGGCCACCGGAAGGTGGTTGTGAGCATTAAATGAGTTAATACACATGAAGTGCTTCGAAGAGCACCTATCTCTTAATAACCTCGCTATAAGAGTTAGTCATGAGTATGAGCCATTATTGTTCCCGTCATGTGGCCTCCTATCTAAAGCCCACAAATATTCCCAGCTCTGTTTTTGTGCCTTTACTTATGTTGAAAATAAAGGTAAGAACCTAGGAAACAGAAAATTTAAAAAAAATTGTAATAAATGTAAAAATTAATTTGAAAATCATAGAAACACTGAATAAACCATCAAAGAAACTTAATTCTATGATTGCTAATACTTGTAGAGAAAAAAACATAAAAACACTTTGTTAGGCATACTGTTACTCAAATATGAACAAGGTGAGAATGCTATATCTTTTTGAAGAATATTTAACCTTATGGGAAAAAACAAACCAACCAAACCCATTGCCATCGAGTTGATTCTGACTCATAGCGACCCTATAGGACAGAGCAGAACTACTACATAGAGTTTCCAAGGAGCGCCTGGTGGATTCGAACTGCCGACCTTTTGGTTAGCAGCCATAGCTCTTAACCACTACGCCACGAGGGTTTGAAATAATGTCTAATAAAATTATTCAGCTACAAAACCTGAAGCATGATCCCAATTCATAGCTATGCTTTTTTTGATGAATGAATACATTGACAAAAATATTGGAAAGAAAAGAATGCTGTAAGAAAATACGCCGAGATATTATCTCTAGTTATTAAGTTTACTTTCTTCATTACTACTTCTGATATTTTGTAAATTTTCCACCATGAGCATGTATACTAGAAAGAGAGGAAGGGAGGGGGGGAAGGAGGAAAAGGAAGAGGGGAAGGAGGAGAGAAACCAAATCTCTTTGGACAGAAACTATTTTAACACCATCGGTAAATAGAGACATGCTTTTGATTGAGCTAGTTATAAATGTTCATTGGCTGTATGCGTTAATTGTATGGAATATCTCTGGCCAGACAGATTATCCTCTTTTCATGTTTAAGCAAATTTAAGCATCACATGACTAATTAGTTTACCTAGCCAAACATAGTTTTGAAGTCTTCATTTCCTTGCTGCTGTATTTAGTTCTGTTGGGTTTTCTCCGGATTGCATATGAAAAAGAGACAACCGTTTCAAACAGTCTTAGGTATTTGGCTAAATAGAGAAAGAAGTGAGAAAGAAAAGTCTTACATTTTTAATATTTGTATTTAATAGTTCCTTCACTTTACTAATGGATCTGAAACCTGATTGTTGAGAGAAATTATTTTCTACTTTCACCTACCGCTTTGTAAAAAAATTCCAGTTTGAGTGCTTTCATAACTCAGACAGCTTGGAACTCTGGCTTCTGACCACAAAAACCTAAGATAAATAGTATGCAGCACTTGAAAAAAAGAACTGCACAGTTGGGAAAGCAGCAAGGAACACTCAGATTCAGGAATCCTTTCTTTTCCTTTATAAGTGTTGATTAAAAGACCCCAACCCAAGTATAGGAATGGTCTCCCCAAAGATGAGAGATCATCTTTTCCAAAAGAAAGCAGATAGGATTTTGAAAACCAGTTACGAATTTCACATTGAGTTAGCAGACAGGCTATTCCAGTAAGGGGTGGTAAGAATAAGAGGCCCATATTTCATTTCTGGTGGTGCAACGGTTAAGAGCTTGGCTGCCAACCAAAAGGTTGGTACTTCAAGCCCACCCAGCAGCTATGTGGGGAAAGACCTGGTGATCTGCTCCTGTAATGATTAAATAATCCTGTGGGGAAGTTGTACTGTCACATGGGGTCACTATGAGTCAAAAATCGACTCGACAGCACCTAACAACACAACATCATTATAAAAAACATTTACGGAATTGTACACATGAAAAATGTTGAATTGGCAAATGTCGTGTTATCTGTATTTTTACAATTTAAAAAAAACCTTTTAATCAACGTCTGTGCGCATGTGATGGTAGACCAATGCTTCTCAACCAAAGTCCATTTTGTCCCCCAGGGGACATTTGGCAGTGTCTGGAGACACTTTTGGTTCTCACAGCTGGGGGTGGAGGGGTGCAGTGCTACTGGCATTTAATGGGTAGAGAACAGGGATGCTGCCAAATGTTCTACAGTACACAGGACTAACCCCCATAACAAAGAATTATCTAGACCAAAATGTCAATAGTGTCAACCTTGAGAAACCTAGGTGAAACTATGATTTCTTTCTTAAAAAAAAATAAATAAATAAATCAAAACTTTCGATAGATGAAAAAGATATATTAGAGCTCTACCAAATATGCAAGAAACTGCCTTTTCTTGTTTTCTGCGTGAAGTGAAGACTAGATTAAGATGTGTGGGTGCCATGACTTAAAGTTACTGCGAAAGCTCAGCTGAAGGCCTACATTCACCAGATGAGGCTCCTATTACTCCTGTCTCGTCCTCCTTATCTTCTTACACCCCTTTTGCTGGCAAGGGCTTGCTTCGTCTTGATCTCTTCCATTTTATTGTTTGCTACATTTTTAACTTTTTATTTTGAAATAATTACAGATTCACAGGAAGTTGTAAAGAAATGTACAGAAAGTCCTGTTCACCCTTTACCCAGTTTCCCCCAATGGTACCATCATGCGTAATTATAGTATAATAACAAAACCAGGAAATTAACATTGGGACAATCCATAAAGCTTACTCAGATTTCACCAGTTGTATATGCACTCGTGTGTGTGTGTGTGTGTGTGTGTGTGTAGTTCTATGCCATTTTATCACATGTAGCTTCATGTCACCACTGCAACCACAGTCAAGATACAGAACTGTTTCATCACCACAAGGATCCCTTGTGCTATTTCTGTATAGCCACTCTTTTATTAAAAAAAAATTAAAAACAATTTATTGAGCACCCGTTATCTCCCAGCCACTGCTGTATGCCTTGGGAATACACCAAAAAACAAAACAGACAAGAACCCTTGCTTATGTAGGCCATACTTCCACCTATTTTGTGCAGGATTTTAGACTCAGTATTCAGCACAGTGCCCAGAAAGTGATAGGTATCCAATAGATACATCCTGAGTGAATGACACTCAAAGTGCATGCTATGCCTACTTGAAAATAAATAAGAAATGCTGGATCTAGTCCTGGTCTTGGTCTTGGTTATAAAAATTCCCCCTTAGTTTGTGTTACCTAGAAGACCCTAAGGCAAGGATGCAAGTACAAGTAGTTTCTTTAGGAGGTACTCACAGGACATAGAAGTCCTGGTGGCACAGTAGTTAAGCACTTAGATGCAACCCAAAAGGTTGGTATTTCGAAACCACCAGCCACTCTGGGGGAGAAAGATGTGTCAGTCAGCTTCTGTAAAGATTTACAGCATTGGAAACCCTATGGAGAAGTTCTGTTCTGTCTTATAGTGTCACTATGAGTTGATATGATAGGATAATATCCATTTGCCTACAAGGAAGACCAGATAATACAGCTATTATTCAAATTTACGCACCAAACACGAAGCCAAAGATAACGAAATTGAAGATTTTTATCAACTTCTGCGGTCTGAAATTGATTGAACATGCAATCAGGACGCACTGATAATTACTGGTGATTGGAATGTGAAAGTTGGAAAGAAAGAAGGATCAATAGTTGGAAAATATGGCCTTGGTGATAGAAATGATGCTGGAGATCGCATGATTGAATTTTGCAAGACCAGTGACTTCTTCATTGCAAATACCTTTTTTCACCAACATAAATGGTGACTATACACATGAACCTCACCAGATGGAATGCACAGGAATCAAACTGACTACATCTGTGGAAAGAGACAATGGAAAAGCTCAATATCATCAGTCAGAGTAAGGCCAGGGGATGATTGTGGAACAGACCATTGATTGCTCACATGCAGGTTGAAATTGAAACAGAAGAAAATTAGAATGAGTTCACAAGAGCCAAAGTGCGACTTTGAGTATATCCCACCTGAGTTTATAGACCATCTCAAGAATAGATTTGATGCATTGAACACCAATGACCGAAGACCAGATGGGTTGTGGAATGACATCAAGGATATCATAAATGAAGAAAGCAAGAGGCCATTAAAAAGACAGGAGAGAAAGAAAAGAGCTAAATGGATGTCAGAAGAGAATCTGAAACTTGCTCTTGAACATCGAGTAGCTAAAGCAAAAGGAAAAAACGATGAGATAAAAGAGCTGAGCAGATTTCAAAGGGTGGCTTGAGAAAAAGTAAAGTATTATGATGACATGTGCGAAGAGCTGGAGATAGAAAACCAAAAGGGGAGAACACACTCAGCATTTCTCAAGCTGAAAGAACTGAAGAAAAAATTCAAGCCTCGAGTTGCAATATTGAAGGATTCTATGGGGAAAGTATTAAACGACATAGGAAGCATTGAAAGAAGATGGAAGGAACACACAGAGTCACTATAGCAAAAGGAATTGGTCAACATCCAGCCAGTTCAGGAGGCAACATTTGGTCAGGAACTGACAGTGCTAAAGGAAGAAGTCCAAGCTCTACTGAAGGCATTGGTGAAAAACAAGGCTCCAGGAATCGACAGAATACCAGTTGAGATGTTTTAACAATCAGATGCAGCACAGAAAGTGTTCACTTATCTATGCCAAGAAATTTGGAGAACAGCTTTCTAGCCAACTGACAGGAATAGGTCCATATTTATGCCTATTCCCAAGAAAGGGGATTTGAACAAATGTGGAAATTATTAAACAATATCATTAATATCACACCAAGCAAAATTTTGCTGAAGATCATTCAAAAGTGACTACAGCAGTGTATCGACAGGAAACTGCCAGAAATTCAAGCCGGATTTAGAACAGGATGTGGAACCAGGGATATCATTGCTGATGTCAGATGAATCCTTGATGAAAGCAGAGAATACCAGAAAGATGTTTACCTGTGTTTTATTGACTATGCTAAGGCGTTCGACTGTGTGGATCACAACAAATTATGGATTACATTGCAGAGAATGGGAATTCCAGAACACTTAATTGCGCTCATGAGGAATCTATACATGGATCAAGAGGCAGTCATTCAAACACAGCAAGGGGATACTGCGTGGTTTAAAGTCAGGAAAGGTGTGCGTCAGGGTTGTATCCTTTCACCATACCTATTCAATCTGTATGCTGAGCAGATAATCTGAGAAGCTGGACTACATGAAGAAGAGCCGGGCATCAGGATTTGAGGAAGACTCGTTAACAATCTGTGTTATGCAGATGACACAACTTTGCTTGCTGAAAGTGGAGAGGACTTGAAGCACTTACTGATGAAGATCAGAGACCTCAGCCTTCAGTATGGATTACACCTCAACATAAAGAAAACAAAAATCCTCAGAACTGGACCAATGAGCAACATCATGATGAATGGAGAAAAGATTGAAGTTGTCAAGGATTTCATTTTACTTGGATCCACAATCAACAGCCATGGAAGCAGCAGTCAAGAAATCAAAAGATACATTGCATTGGGCAAACCAGCTGCAAAAGACCTCTTTAAAGTGCTGAAAAGCAAAGTTGTTACCTTGAGGACTAAGGTGAGCCCGACCCAAGCCATGGTGTTTTCAATTGCCTCATATGCATGCAAAAGCTGGAAAATGAACAAGGAAGACAAAAGAAGATTTGACACTTTTGAATTGTGGTGCTGGCAAAGAATATTGAATATACCATGGACTGCCAAAAGAACAAAAATCTGTCTTGGAAGAAGTACAGCCAGACCGCTCCTTAGAAGCAAGGATGGCAAGACTGCATCTCACATACTTTGGACATGTTGTCAGGAGGGATCAGTCCCTGGAGAATGACATCTCACTTGGTGAAGTAGAGGGTCAGTGAAAAAGAGGAAGACCCGTAAAGAGATAGATTGACACAGTGGCTGCAGCAATGGGCTCAAGCATAGCAACAATTGTTGCTTATTTTGTTCTGTTGTGCTTAGGGTCACTATGAGTTGGAATTGACTGGATGGCACCTAACAACAACAACAACATGAGTCGACTCAATGGCAATGGGTATGATTTTTTTTTTTTAATCCTCAGGGGATAGCTCAACTTTGCTCCAGAACATCAGAACGTTGGAAGGCCTGTGAGAATCTCAGATCTTTCTAGAAAGGAACCTATGGTACAATTACGTTAATATTGGTGGGTTTGGTGCCTCCAAATATAGCCCCAGGCTCTGTGCTTTGGTTTGCCCATACATAAAATGAGGTGCTTGGACTAGACGATCTTGAAATGACTTCCCAAACTGACTGATAATTGCCCAAAACCTTCCATTGAATCTACGTTTTGCTGGAGTGTTAGAAGAGTAATTAGAACCTAGTGTCTGGTTGGCTTATGATGAATGGAAGGGCAGGTGGGAGAGAAAAACCTGCACGATGGCCTTGAGTCATCATTAAGTAAGAGAAGACAGCATAGAAGGAAAGGGTGTGATAGAAAAACATGATGCAGGACCCAGGGATTGCCTCAGAAAATGCATTTAGACAGATGTCCACTGCTCCAGAGCCTTCTGGACCCAGCGTCTTGTGACCAGAGTTCCCGTCCTCGAGAACTTCACAGCCTGGATGGATACATATAGTTAGAACTAAAAAACTACAATATAATGTGGCATGTGCTGTAATAGACACAGAAGAAGGAGTAACTCATTGCACCTGCAGGGGTGGTGAGTTTTAACCGGGGAAGTCATCGGAGATAAGGTATTACTTGAGTTGGATCTTGGGGGATGACAGGAAGTTTTGTAGGTGGATGGACAGGAGGAAAAGGAAATTGTTGAGATTGGGAACAGTGTGAACGAGAGGTTGGATGTGGGAAAATACATGACCTGTCTGGGAGAATGCTCTGTGGGGAATTGTTTGGAAGGGGGCTGGGTATATGTGATTGTTTGTGCTAGAAATATGGGCTGTGACTGAGTGTGGAGGCCTTCTGTGTCGTGTTTAGGAGCCACATTAATTCTGCAGGTAAGGGGGAGCGACTGAATGATTTTAAACAGACAATTGACATGAACAGGTCTGTGCTTTAGACAAATGAATCTGATAGCAATGAAAAGATGGATTGGAGAAGAAGGGGATTTGAGACTGTGTGGGACACAAGTGAGGAGCCATCTCTTTATCTAGGTGAGAGAAGATACAGCCATGAATCAAAGATATGGCTGTGGAAGTGGAAAAAAGGAGATGGATGCCAAGTGGTCCAGCATTATAATCAACGGAACTTAGTGACCGCCAGAAGCTGAGAGAAGTGGAGAATGACAATTGAATGAAAGATCCTTCACCAAATGAAAAGTATAGAAATAGTGGGTGTGGGCAATTTCACCTTCTCTCTTGTCCCCTGTGGCCCTCTCCTCATCACTTCCTCACCATGCCTTGTACAAACTAGGCACTCAATAAATATTTGTTGAGTGAGCCCCTTAATTAGTCTAACCTCCTTCCATGGCCATTATCATCCCTCTGTTTTAGAGGGGAAAGTTTTTTAACTTCGGTTTTTGCTTGCAGCATTTGAATTTTCTATAGTGGGTATAAGGAGCCCTGGAGGTACAATGGTTGAGTGCTCACTGCTAACCAAAAGGATGGCAGTTCAAACCCACCCAGTGGCTCTGCGGGAGAAAGGCCTGGTGATTTGCTTCCGTAAAGATTACCGCTTAGAAAACCCTATGGGGCAGTTCTACTCTGTCACATGGAGTCGCTATGAGTAGAAAACTGACTTGATGGCACCTAACAACAACATAGTAGATGTGGATAATCCAGGGCATGTGTGAAAATACTCACATATTAGAAATAAGAGGTAATATTTTTCTTTTCCTTCTTCTCTTTTTCAGAAATGCATTTTGATATTCTAATTAAAATATTAAAATAAAAATGAATAAATAGCAGGGTTTGGGGTGTATATTACATGAACTTGGAAATTACCAAGTTTGCCTTCAGTAAAAGACAAGGTGAGAACAACTTCCTGGTGAAGACTTTATGGGTGTAGGCAGGTCTGGAAGTACAGAGTAAATGTGAGCACAGGGTTTCCGCAGTGTCTCAAATTGGCCTCAGAATAATGATAATGAATAGACACTGAGCTAAATAGCAGCATAAACCTGCTAGAAATCATTCTGGGGACAGGTCACAGTAGGATTTGTAACAAACGCAGCTTATAAACCAGTTTTGAGCCTTTACTTGGAATTCATGTTGTGCTTGAGTGTTTTGCTAATTAAAAAAAAAATCGTTATAGTGTACTTGGTGGGGATGGGCGATGCGGAATGGCTGCTAATGGATATGGGGTTTCTTTTGAGTCTAATGAAAATATTCTGGAATCAGATAGCGTGATGGTTGAACAAGTTCATGAATGTACTAAAACCCACTGAATTGTACACTTTAAAGAAATGTTACTTGCGGTTTTAGCTAGTGTTTTAATTGCCATCTTAGGTTCTGTTAACCAAATCAGAAACCTGTTTCATTTGATTTTTAATAGGCTTTATTTTATTTATATTTTTAAAGTTTTTATTGTGCTTTAAGTGAAAGTTTACAAAGCAAGTCAGTCTCTCATACAAAAATTTATATATACCTTGCTATATACTCCTAGTTGCTCTCCTCCTAATAAGACAGCACACTCCCTCCCTCCACACGCTATTTTTGTGTCCATTCGGCCAGCTTCTGACCCCCTCTGCCCTCTCATCTAACCCCCAGACAGGAGCTGCCCACATAGTCTCATGTGTCTACTTGATCCAATTATTTTTATTTTTGAATAGCTCATAGAATTACTTGGTTCAAAAGGCAAAATACGTGAAACGCTATTCATCGAGAAGTGTTATTTCTACACACATTTTATTCTTAATTCCCACCTTTTCTTCACAAAAGGTAGCATTCTATATACACTGTTAGGTGCCTTGCATTTTTAACTCAACAAGATACCCTGGGCATCCTCCCACATTGAAACATAGAGAATGTCCTGACCCTGGGATTTTCAGCTGCCTAGTATTCCATTGGCGGAAGTATGACGACTTATTTAATTAGACCCCTGCTTCATCTGAATTTTTAAATATGAGGAAATAGTTAAATAAAACTGAGACCAGAAGAAGTAGATGGTGCCCAACTATCGCGAATGATCATTCTGACCAGGGACACAATAGATGGTCCTAGATTGAATGGGACAAAAATGTAGAACAAAGTACAAATTCCTTAAAAAAAAAAAAGGCCAGAATTACTGGACTGGTAGAGACTAGAGGTTCCCCTGAGACTACTGCCCTGAGATACCCTTTAAACTTGGAACTGAAGCCGTTGCCAGGGGTCACCAAATTCAGCCAAATAGCAGATTGGCACATAAAATAAACAATATCTCCCGTGAGTCCTGTGCATCTTTAAATAATGATCTATATGAGACGAGATGGTCAATATTTACCCTAAAGCAAAGATGAGAAGGCAAGGGGAGGCAGGGAAGCTAGATTAATGGAAACAGAACAACCAGAATGGAAATAATGAGAATGTGCTTTAGGTGAAAGTTTACAGAGCAAATTAGTTTCTCATTAAGCAATTCATACACATACTGTTTTGTGACATTGGTTGCCAACCCCACGATGTGTCAACGCTCTCTTCTTCTGGACCTCGGGTTCCACATTTCCGTTCGTCCAGCTTTCCTGTCACCTCCTGCCTTCTCATTATTGCCCCTGGGCTGGTGTACCATTTAGTCTTGTACATGTTGTTGAACTATGTGTGTTATTATTTGTTTTATGGGCCTGTCTAATTTTTCACTGAAGGGCGAACCTCGGGAGTGACTTCAGTACTGAGTTAAAAGGGTGTCCAGGGACCATACTCTTGG
The DNA here is from genome assembly GCF_024166365.1 of Elephas maximus indicus. Lineage (NCBI taxonomy): Eukaryota > Metazoa > Chordata > Mammalia > Proboscidea > Elephantidae > Elephas > Elephas maximus. The sequence continues at coordinate 168,303,393 of NC_064846.1, forward strand.
GATTTCTCCAGTCTCTGTCAGAGCTGCAAGTCTGGTATTTTTTTGTGAGTTTGAATTTTGTTCTACATTTTACTCATATTTTTTTTGAAGTCTTATTCCCAGTTATTCTAGGCTTATTTCAAGATTTTTTTTTTAAGCCAGAAGTTTTGCATGTTTTCTTACATTGCGGTAAAGTTGAGATATAGCCATCAACTTCTGAAAACGAGCCAGGAGGTTACAAGTCAGCACATACGATTCCTTCACTAGTCGTCTGGATTAAAGGGCTGACTTTGAAACATTTACACATTTAGATATTATATCGTGCTGTGCAGGAAATAATAAAATAAAGAACAATGAATTCAAGCATTTGTTCGATAGTATAAATGATTCACCAACTAACATTGTTTTTTGAGACTTTTATCTATAGTAAAGAATGTGTTTCCCAATGAGATAATGGGTGGGATGATCATAAATGACTCAAAATCCCATTGAATATCTGTTAGTTTTCCGTGCCTGTATGAGTTTCCTAGGGCTGCTGTAACAAATTACCATGAAGTGGGCGGCTTAAAACCACAGAAATGTGTTCTGTTACAGTGCTGGAGGTCAGAAGTCAGAAATGAAGTTGTTGGCAGGGCCATGCTCTCTCTGAAGGCTCTAGGGGAGAATCTGTTCCATGCCTTGCTCCAGTCTGACTTCATCGTCATACGGTCCTCTCCTCCTCTTATAAGGACCTCAGTCATATTGGATTAAGGGCCCAGAAAACGCCAGTATGATCTTACCTTAACTAATTACGTCTGCACAGAACCTATTTCCAAAGAAGTTCACATTTTCAGGTTCAAGAAGGACAAGAATTTTGGGGGCAGGGGGACACTATTCAACCAAGCACAATCCATTATACATTGGGAAGTCTTGAGTATCAAACATGGCATGTATGACTTTCAAAATATATTTGATAGTGACCAAAATAGTCTCTTGATAATCAACCATGATTTTTAAATTTTACCAATTTTATTACTTTGGCATGGGAAGTTATTTTTGAGAATTGTTTGTTTTTCAATACGACCTTTGAAAGGAAGTCTATTTTTCTCCTTGGTCGATAGGACAATTCACCAGTCATAAGACAATTTCCTTTCTATTGCTCTCTTAACATTGCCTATACTACAGGGAACTTTCTCCTCAGGCCCTTATCACTGTACCTTCTAAGTGTTATTTACCTAATTCAATCTATTATTCAATTAATACTTTTTAAAAATCTGTTAATTGAAAAACTCTGTGAAACTTGCTATGTGAGAAGTAAAGCAAAAAACATGATTCCTTAGTGTACATTTACTAGAGCAAAATATAAATGAACAAAATTTTACATGATAACATACAGAATTAATAATATGAAATACAACAGTGTGAGAAGAGAAGAATGCAGGCAGAACCTACTTGGATGTTCGCTGCCTGGTACAAACAGATACTGCCTTGGGGGTGCAGAGAACAGCACGGTGTATATGGGCAGGAGTAGCTGGGTGGCTTCACAGAGAAGGGAGGAGGTCAACAGGCCATGGATAGAACTGGGTTGGGCAGAGAAGAAGGGAGGTTAGCAGGCATGGGGACACTTGGTAAAAAACCTTGGTGATGAGGAAGTCCCCTTATTTGGGGTCAGTGACAGGGCAAGTACTGCTGGGGTCAAAAGTCTTAGGAGGGGGATAATAAAGCTTGGGAAATAGAGGTAGGAGTCAGCCCCTGGAAAGCCTTGAATGTAAAAATAAGGAAGATTTTGGATTTATCTTCTCTATATTCATTCATCAAATATTCATGGGGCTCCAGGCACAGTTCCAGGAGCTGATAATACAGTGATGACTAAGACATTCAAGGTCCCTGCTCCCCTGGGACCATCATTCTAGAAGGCAGGAAGACAGAATATAAACCAGAAAACAGATAAATTAACAAGATCACTTCAGATAGTGATAATTGTGGGGGAAAATCACAAAGCAAAGTGATGAGAAAGAGGGTGACTAAGGGCTGGGGACACATTTGGGTCCCTTTTTTTTTTAACTCAAGGAAGTAACACTACCAAAACAATGCCTTAGGAAATTATCTTTACTTAACAGACACTCATAAGTTAATGGGAAAGTGTAGTCTCTTGGTCTACTTTCCTCTTTTAGTTTTATAAAACGTTTACTGAGTAAAGCTTTTGGGGGACAATTTTTCAACTTTGTTTTCTAAATTAGTTAGGAGGGTCTCTAATGATAGACATTTTGATCCCAGTAGAAAAGTGAGAAGTTCAAAACAAGTGAGCACCTATCTTGTTCAGGTCAACAGAAAGTCTTTTTCAGTTGTTGATGATGATGTTGTTGAAGAGGCCAAAGCTTTTGGGGAGAGAGGGAGGGGACACATGCTGGCCTTTCTTTGATTCATACTGTGTCAGTGAATGCCCTCTACATTGGTGGGCCCAGATCTTCTCCCACAGTCACTTCCACTGAACATAAAAAAAAAAAAACCAGTGCCATATAAAAAAAAAATTAATCGCCCTTAAATAAAGGAAAAATAAATATGCCTGAATGCTTGTTCATTTCCATCTGAATTCTCAAAGGTTAGGTGAGTCAACACCATCCTAGGCAGTTCAGATTTGCATAATGAGGTCCTCGACCAGATGTGCAATGCAAAGCCAACACCCCAGTCAGCAGAACTGCCTATGGATATGAGCAAACATGAGTGTTTCAGATAAGAAAGGAGCTCCTGAACATCATGCCAGAACACAACTGCATGAGTTTAGAATTCTGGCTGAGGATTTCTGAAGCAAGTCGATTTCATAACATTGTTGGTTGCTTCTTTCTTCTTAACAGCTTTAGTTTTTCCTCTGAAGTAAGTGTGTGCCTGTAATTTGCAACTGTAAATGTAAACTCTTGTCTCCTCCATCTTTTCCCGTCTTGTTCTCTTTTTTCTCAGGAGGCTTTGATCACCCTACTTTTCTCAACTCTGCCCATAGATGCAGACCTTCGAAGTTCATTCCGCTGATCCTTTACCATTAATCCACATCTTCCCTCCATTCAAATGTCCTAATCATTTTCCAACTCCTTTCAACCTGTGGCTAAAGGGTCATTGTAGATTGGCAGAAAGATGGTGGGCTTTGAAGTCATGAAGGCCTGGGTTCAAGGAACAGCTCTACTTGAATAGCTAATGGAATCACTTCACTTTTTCAGGTCTCATTTCTTCGCCTATGCCATGTGGACCAATGATTCAATGCCTACCATATCTGGTTGCTATGCTGTTTAAACAAAATAGTGAATGAAAACTGCAGTTAATGTGTGTAAAAATGCCCAGCATGTAGAAGGTGATATACAGACAAAAATTGAAAACTGACTCACTGCCCCACTTTTTTTTTTTTTAATCTATAACTCCTTGTCTGGAAAAATTACTGTAATTCTCTATGTGTACATACAGTATTTTTTTCTTTTTTTGTTTCCATAATATCTTAGAACAATGGTTCTAAACTGGGGAATCTTATCACAATGCAGATTCTGATTTAGAGGTCCCAAGGTGTGGCCTGAGAGTCTGCATTTCTAACAAGCTCGCAGGTGATGCTGAGGCTGCTGGTCTATAGACCACAGTATCAGTAGCAAAGCCTTAGAGGTTCACAAGGGTAACATTAGGAATGCATTTGGCTGCAGATAAGAAAGCACTAGCTAACAGTGTCTTGAAGGGATTTGTTCTCACACATCAAGAAGTCTAAAGGTGGGTAGATGGCTACTAGCATGGTTTTGTGGCTGCATTGTCAAGCCCAGCATCACTGCGATTCTCTTGCTTTTTCCCTCACGTATGTTGAAGAATGGCCACAAAATGGATGCTGCAGTTTCAGATTTCATGTTCATATTCAAGGTAGTAAGAAGGGAGAAAAAAAGGCCGGTGCCAGCTGTTTTTATTTGGCATGAAAGTAAAAGCTTTCTCAGAACCCCTTGAAAGCTTTGGCTTATGGTACACTGATCATCTTGATGTCACATAGCCAATGCTTGCTCCAAGGTAGACTGGAAAAATGAGTCTTCTGGGAAGAAGGGGAGAGTGTGTATTGAGTAGGCAACCGACACAGTCTGCTGTTATCTAGATTCATCTTAACATTGTTAAATATTAGCTTTCTTCTGATACCCAGCCTTTTGTATATATTTAAGAGATACTCAGTTGCCCTCTGAAGATTTGCTTAGCTGTCTCAGTGGATGAAGGACTTTTCATGGCTCTTTTATCACACAAGACTAATAGGATCTTCATTAGTAGACAAAATAATAAATACAGTTTTCAATTCTTTAAAAAAAATTTTCAAATTCATACTGAACACAGACCACATCCCTTCACCTAATTTGGGCTCTTAAATTAAATACTTTAATTAACAGTTAATTGATCTCAGTGAAGGAATTAGATGTCCAGAATAATAGGTCAAAGGGAACATGGGAATGTTAATCCCCTGGCTATAAATAGAAGACTAGTGATACACAGATCAAAATTAAGTTCAAAAGGCATGCCTAAAATAGACTTTTGCAAATGGGACTTTGAAGGAGGAATTATTTTAGTAAAAATAAATCTAGTTCCTATTTTAAGAAATCAAGCCTGTTACGGTAATATATTTAACCAATGGCAAATAAATTAGTGAGATGTCTAATAAAACTTCACAAAAAAAATTTTTTTTTCTTTTTAGCTGAATTAAATTGAGTCTTCAAAAAGATAAGCAGATGTGCTTTGTAAGAAAGCTGAACAAACTCTATGAAAATAGGAGATGCAACATTCATATTTCCCAGAGTCAAATTACAGGTCAATAATAAAATTAGATTTCAGTTATCTAAGACCATATTGACATTTTCACCAACTTTACTTAATGCATTCATTACTCAGTATACGTAGGATCTTCACATAGTCAACCAGAGGCTGTATACTAAACGTCGAAGTCAACACCGTTACCTCTGTTTCCTGAGACGGTAGGAATGAAAACAATCCGTTTGCAGAGGTGGTGTGGGGCGGGAGCCAGGACACACTTAAGGCTGAAGAAGGACTTGGGTTTGCGATGTGCATTTGCCACCTGCTTCAGCTGGCTGAGCCCACACGACTGGCTTGCCCTTACTGGCAATGGTGACCATGTAGGATTATTCTGAGGGTTATGTGAGAGAATGTAGGTGAGGTGTAAGGTACACAGTAACCCAGTGGCCCCTACCAAAACTTCTTCCTCTTCTGCACCTTTCAGAGAGCACCTGCTCTGCTTTTTGTTGTGGCTTGCTTTTCTGATAGTTAAGAATCAGAAACGTGTTTCAAGAAAGCATAGTAAAGAAGACCGAGCAGAGATTCCATTATTTTAAAGCAGTGTAAATCACCAGAATTTCTGAGACAAATACAAAAATAACATTGAAAGGCAAATGTCTGCCACCTGTCTATCCATGTGTCGTACTGAGGTGGCTTGCATGTTGCTGTGATACTGGAAGTTATGCCACCAGTATTTCAATTTCCAACAAGGTCACCCGGTGGACAGGTTTCAACAGAGCTTCCAGACTAAGAGAGACTAGGAAGAAAGGTCTGGCTGATCTACTGCTGAAAATTAGACAATGAAAATCTTATGGGTCACCATAGAACAGTGTCCGACTTGCCTGCTTTAGACAGATCATCAAGAGGAATCATTTGCTGGAGGGCATCATGTTTGGTGAAGTAGAGGGCTAGTGAGGGTGAGGGAGACCTTGGTGAGATGGACTGGCACAATAACCGCAACCATGGACTTGAAAATGCTGGCAACTGTGAGGATGATGCAGGACTGGGCAACATTTCACTCCGTTACACACAAGATTGTCCTGAGTTGTGGTCAATTCGATGGCAGCTATTTGTCTCTCCAAGGGAAAATGTAAATGATCTTCCAATTCTCCACTATTTCATCATTGTAAGTCTCAACCTTTAGCAGTCTTTGCTGAAGTGCAAATAATCAAGAGCTGACGAATTCGGTCCACTAGATTAGGCTCCACCATAGCTTGTTTTGCTTCATACTTTTTTAAGTAACATCTTTAAAACAATCATATCAATTCATGTCATAACTTAAGTGTTACAGCAGACAGAACTTGGGCAGCAAAGATTATTTTCAAAGAAAGTAGGTGCACCAGCACTGCAGAAATGAGAAACAACTTCCTACTTGATATTTTGGACCAAAAATGGTGCATTCACTTTTACAGCAATATCGAATAGGCTGATTTCTTCTTCTATGATTTAGTGATTGTACTTGCCAATTTTTCATGTGGCTACAAAATGATTGGTCATGTTCTTGATGTAGCATTAAAGCAGGCAGGGGACCAAGTAGGGCCAGCTAATTCATTAGGCTCAATGAGCATGTGATTAAGTCTTTTGGGCTTTTCAGGGACTTAAAAAATTTCCAAGACTTGAAACCAAATTTATGGGCTCAAAACCACAAACTGAACACGCTAAAATAGAAGTGAATAAATGTTTAATTAAATATCTACAAAGCCTAACATTATGTTGACTTCAATAATTAATGAATTTAGTCTCCATAAACAGTTCATTACATTTGAAAACCATCTGTAAGTTATATTTTCTCACTTTGTAAGAGTTGGTATCTATTATGACTGCTGAGAAATTATAACCAATTCATAAATCCAAAGTTGCTTATAGCCAAACATCATAAAGCATAATTATAAAATCCTTTGAAAAATTTTACAGCAGTGAGTTATGCTTCCTGTGGGATGTGGGTTGGTTTTTATATGTTTTATATATTGTAGCACAGAGACTCCAAAAGCAAGAGAGCATAGGGCTGCAGTGGGTTTAGACCAACCCTGGGGATAAAAATAACTATGAGTTGGTGAGCACCCAACTTATAGAAATCCCTGTAATTGAGCAATGACATTAGTACTTGATATGGAATTATTGCAGTTGTTGGCAGAAGAAATCTCTAAGTTTTATGCTTCAATGAAAAAAATCATCCTTGAAATCTACCCTCATCACCCCTGTCCTCTGTCCAAAGTCTTTGCTGATTCCACATTTTAAGATTTTTCAAATATAAAATTCTATGGCTAGCTTTCATGGAGTCTCATAATTACACACCAAATTGACCCAATTCTCTACACCAAACAGATTTAGCACTTGGTCCTCTGGGAATCAACATTTGGTCATTCCCATTGCCTTTCTCAATAGATCCTTCACGTGGAATGGCCCCCACTTGTCCTTAATCTTCATTCATTAGTTCATTTTGCATTTATTGACCCTACTACGGGCCAGGAAGTGTGCTAGGTTTTGGAAATGTGAAGGCAATTCAAACATGGCCACTGCCTCAGAGAACTAACAGTCCATCGCCTTACTACTCAAAATGTGGTCTTTGGACCAGCAGCATCAACATCACTAGCACCTTACAGTAATGCGGAATCTCAGGCCCCACCCCACATGTAGTGATGTCTGTGAACCCTACATTGATTTCTAGTTTCAGTACTATTCCAATAAAAATATATAGTACTTTCTCATCGAACTTGACCAGATGATTTAAAAACGTATTTGGAAGAGTAAAGTAGATAATGTGTTCTTGAAGAAGAAGATCCAGGCAGAGGAAATGCCCCTATTAGAAATCAAGTCTTAACATAATGCTCTATTATCACTGCATTGCGGCAGGTTTTTTTTTTTTTAATGTTTATAACATGGCCACCAAGCTGCTCAGCAGCTTAGTCTGTTTATCTTTTGTTGCAGCATAATGCTCTATTAAGATAGTATGTATTTAATGCTGAACAGAACTTCAAATTCTCATGGACTTCACACATTTCGGATCAATGGAGCCTGGATGAACCCCTGAAACTACTGCCCTAAGATAATCTTTAAACCTTAAACCAAAAATATCCCCTGAAGTCTTCTTAAAACCAAACAATAGCTTAGCTTAACTAGTAAAAAAAAAAAAAAAAATTTTAAAGTCTGTCTTGAGCATTTTGCTCTTTTAAGATCTATCTATACGGGATCAAATCGACAATAGCAACTTGAAAGGTTAGATAAAAAATTTAAGGGACAGGGAGCTTACGTTAATGGCGGAGGAACAACTCAGAAAAGGTGAGTGAGAATGGTTGCACAACTCGAAGAATATAATCAATGTCACTCAATTGTACATGCAGAACCTGTTGAATTGGTGTATATTCTGTAGTGTATATTCTCAACAACAACAAGAAAAATAATTAAAAAAAAAGATAGCGTGTATTTGTGCAAGAATAGACCACAGACAGTGAAACAGATTAAAGAGCTCAGAAACAGACTGTTTATACGTGGGCACCTGACATATTACAGAACTGGCATTGCACATTGGTGGGGAAATACTGGACTGACTAAACGATGCTGACACAATTTGTTTTCTATGATACAAAAATGAATATACCACATTTTTATGTAAATAACACCTTCTACATTTGTTTGCTAGCTGCACCCTCCCCCTGCAAGGTATTTTCATGTTGCTGTAAATAAAATTAGCATAGCGCACTTATGAAAATACCTCTGGGGTGGAGTAGTTGGCAAAAAATGTAGAAGGTGTTCCTTATTTGCGTAAAAATATGGTAGATTACTACCTCACAGTATATAAAAAAAATTCCACGGGATAAACTGAATGCTTCGAAGGTCAGCGGAGCAAGGGCGGGGGTTTGGGGACTATGGCTTAAGGGGACTTCTAAGTTAATTGGCAAAATAATTCTATTATGAAAACATTCTGCATCCCACTTTGAAGAGTGGCATCTAGGGTCTTAAATGCTAACAAGCGGCCATCTAAGATGCATCAATTAGTCTCAACCCACCTGGATCAAAGAAGAATGAAGAACACCAACGTCACACGATAACTATGAGCCCAAGAGACAGAAAGGGCCACGTGAACCAGAGACTTACATCATCCTCAGACCAGAAGAACTAGATGGTGCCCGGCCACAACCAATGACTGCCCTGACAGGGAGCACAACAGAGAACCCCTGAGGGAGCAGGAGATCAGTGGGTTGCAGACCCCAAATTCTCATAAAAAGACCAGACTTAATGGTCTGACTGAGACTAGAAGAATCCCAGCAGTCATGGTCCTCAAACCTTCTTTTGTCCCAGGACAGGAACCATTCCCGAAGACAACTCATCAGACATGGAAGGGACCGGACAATGGGTTGGAGAGAGATGCTGATGAAGAGTGAGCTACTTGTATCAGGTGGACACTTGAGACTGTGATGGCATCTCCTGTCTGGAGGGGAGATAGGAGGGTAGAGAGGGTTAGAAACTGGCAAAACCGTCACGAAAGGAGAGACTGAAAGGAGGGAGCTGGCTGACGCAGAGAGAGAGTAAGTGGGAGTATGGAGTAAGGTGTATATAAGCTTATATGTGACAGACTGACTTGATTTGTAAACTTTCACTTAAAGCACAATAAAAATTATTTAAAAAAAAATTCCTGATGGATCAGGAACTTGATTGTGAAAGACAAAACTTTAAAATTTTGTTAGGTGAGAAGCTTAGAGGGCAGTGAATTTATACTAATGGTGATGGAATAATTTGGAAAAGGACAGCAAGAATGGTTGCACAACTTGAAGAATGTAATCAGCGTCGCTGAACTGTACATGTAGAAATTGCTGTATTGGTTTATGTTTTGTTATGTATATTTTCACCACACACACACAAATTACTTTAAAAAACACTTAAAAATTCTAGAGAATGTAGAAGAATATTCTTGCGGACATGAGAATTAAAAGGTATGCTAGACATGGAGATACACCTTCCAAATCTCCCATCAAAGAAGGAATTGATGGCTCAGCCTCAGGTAGTGTGGTCAGCAGGCAGTCTTTAGCTGTTAGCTCCTTCATGGCCTGCCCAGCGGCAAAGAGTCACCTGGCCCAAGGTCATGGCCTTCCCAGGGAGCCTGCATCCAATAACTGAGTGAGGCAGGGTGCAAAGCTCCAGCCACTTCCACTCAGTGCAGGACACTCTGATGAGCAATACTTTCCTCACAATTTCCTGCCAGATAGGCCAAATCTTTGTTGGGCCTGCATCAAACAGTTCAACTGTTTCCTTTGCCCACTCCTGTGCCCTTCCCCTTTGCTTCACTGATGTTGATTTCTAATTAAATCTTGTACCCCAAAGTTCATTTCTGCATCTTCTTTCTTGAAAACCCGATCTGTGACAGGATTTCTTAAACAAGTCATCAGAAGTAGAACCCATTTAGTTAATACTTCATAGGTGCTCAACATATGGTAGCTACTGTATTAAGTTTTAATATCTTTATTATCTCTTACATGTTAAAACACATGGTTCCTATTCTCAAGAGCATATTTCTTGATGATCCATTAACTAAAAATAGAATAGACTGGGGTGCATATTATCTTTATTATTTAAGACTTAGCATCTGAGTGATATTTAAAGACATGGTACACACTTCTAATAAACATACAACATTCGCCATGCTGTAATAAGATAATTAATGCTTATATTCTTTGTTGGATCATTTCTTAACTGTGGTGTGTGGGTTTTTTTTTTTTTTTGAGTGTGTGTTGTTTTTTGTTTGTTTGTTTGTTTTTGTTTCATTTTTATTATGAGTTTTTTCTGTTTATCTTCCCAGATTAGGATAACATCTTGTCAATGGGTTGCATTGACTAGACTGGGAACTGGGGGTTTGGCTTTCCTCATACCAACAGTAATCAAGGAATTACATCAGTGGTACTAGAGCCATCAGGTTTCTCTAGTTCACTTTATATTACCACTGTTCCTTTCCTGATGCTTTACGGTACAAACTTGTTTTCCCCTGTTGGAACGTGACTGTTTAAATTGAGTGGAAAGTAGGCCATTTATTAATCACGTTAAGTCAATGGCGTCATGAGGCTCAAGCACAGAAAGAATGAACAGAACACCATGCGACTACACACTCAGTCTAGAATTGGATTTGTCCAAGAACTGTGTGCACATTGGTAAGGATAAACAATTGTATCCTGTCTTCCTCTTTATGTAGGCAATAGCTCACAGAACAGTGCTTTTCCATTTGGATTCCATCATTTATTTTGTTTATCACTTCCTGGCCCTTTCCCACAAGACAACCCAAACTGATGACTCAGATTTCAAAAAACCACTTAACAGGTCAAAGATAAAGTTATTTTTCTTCCCTAACTAGCCCCCTCCTCCTTGCTTGCTTTATCTTCACATATCTTATCACATATCTTTACATAAACCATTGAGCTACATCACAACACACACACACACTCACTCAACTACAAAATATTAACAACCTCTTTGCAACTTTGTCCCTCCATCTGCCAATACGGAGAGTATCACTTTTTCAGGTTTAACCCAAAGTCAGCAAACTTTGCATCAAGAAAAACCCATTGCCATCAAATCGATTCCAACTCACAGTGACCTTATAGGACAGAGTAGAACTGCCCCCATAGGGTTTCCCAGGCTGTAATCTTTATGGAATCAGACTGCCACATCTTTCCACCAAGGAGTGGTTGGTGGGTTCTAACTGCCAACTTTTCAGTTAGCAGCTGAACACTTAACCACTGTGTCACCAGGGCTTCTTATTAAGAACAATGTATCTTTTTTTTTTTTTTCTGCATGGACAAAATAACTGACATCATAAAGTAGTTAGATCAACCCAGGTTTCTAAGATCAACTCAGAGGCTTGGGTTCTAGACTCAACTTTTATTTATTTAACTAAGTCTCTCGAATAATTTCAACAGTCAATGTTCTCCTTTCTTCAAGACGTTTTCCATTGGTCACTCACCTGCAACAAAAGACATGTCATACAGCTATATAAAACATGGCTTGTAAACAATGCCAAGTGTCCTGGAAGAAAGCTAGTGAGTGAGGCATTACCAGTAACAGCTTGTGAAAAAACTTCGGTGTAAGTAGATACTTCTGAAAGAATCTCTGGTTTTAAAACAGCAGCTGGAACTAATAACTAAGTAAAATTACGGTTCTTTTTGTTCAGAGAGAAGTGATTTTGGAGTTCTTTTACAAATTAATTTCCCACGTTTTATAAATACTTGCCTTTCATCTAAACTGTATGGCATACTAACTATAAATTGTGCCAAAACAGCAATAATATTTTAAAAATCCTGATGTGCTGTTTCACATAAAAGAATGAATGAGGGGTTTCCTTGTTGAGATTGGGCGATGATGGAAACAGGTGAACCTTGTATTAGGACTTGCAAAAGCAGTTAACAGTTTCCCTTTCAATCAGCAAACCAGGTGCTGTCGAGATGACTCCCAACTCTCAGCGACTCCATGTGTGTCAACTCCGTAGGGTTTTCAAGGCTGAAATTTTTCGAAAGTAGATGGCCAGGCCTTTCTTCTGAGGCATCTCTGGGTGGACTCCAACCTCCAACCTTTTGGTTAGTAGCCTACCACATTAACTGTATGTACCACCCAAGGATTCTTCTTCAGTCAAAGCAGGGAGGAAATGTCGCGGGCAACTCTCCTGCATGGGGACCACTTGTCCTCAGGCCCTTGTAGCCCACATTTCAGGATGAGATTGGCTGACCTCCATCTGACCCCCGTTCTCCAGCGGTAACATGGGAGTGAGAGGATGTTCAGTAATTCAGAAGGTCCAGGTCACATTGGCCAAGGATCCCCCAGAACCTGAATGATCCCACAAACACAACCCTATGGCTAATCAAGTGGTCTTCACATGGCCCAAAGACAAAAGGGGGGCTGGATGGATTGAGTGGGCCATTTCTCTTCCTCTGCTCCCTCCCTCCTTAATTCCAATACAATGGCTGAAGACTTCTAACAATGAGTAGAGGTGTCACTGTCCAACCATGAGTGAGCTGGAGTTCCCTCTCTTTGTTCATGTATTTAATATTTTGGGAGGAAACTGGTCTTTGTAATGTGCAGTCCCTTCTGCTCGCTTTCCTCACAGCCCTCAGTAGCGATAAGTCAGTATTGTTATCTGTGACCTGCTGATAAGGAAGCCAGGCTCAGGAGAAAGGAGTGGCCTGTTTGGGATCACACAGCAAGTCTCAGGAAGAACAGGAGTTAGACTCTTCTGTCCTCCCTTTGGGCCATTCTATATCACTGCCTTCTGAAGGGATCCACCAGCTGAGTTTCAGATGAGAGAAGAAGACATCACACAGTGAACACAACCACTTTGTTGCTCCACAAGACCTGTTGCGTTATGATATCAAACTTTGGACATTCTCTTGCATTAGTGTAAGTTGTTAAATTTCATTATTTAGAACTTGGATGCACAGTGTAGGAAGATAATTAATGGGCCTTTGGGCTCTGCAAAGACCATGTCCCTGGACCTAGCTGGAGATCAGGTATTTAAAAAAGATGGAAAGCTACCTGCTTTGTGAATGGGGTTGAGGTCTTAGAACTGGTGGAAGAGGAGAGAGGCAATACATTGAGAGGCTGAGGCCTAAGGAAAGAAAGTCCATAAGAGATTCCCCCAAGGCAACTATAACTGAGACCCTGGAATCTGGGCCCAGTTCAGAACTAGGGCCAGGGTTCAGAAGGCTGTTGATGCTCAATTTTAAGGAATTTTGTGGACTATGGGACAATTTCTCTCCATTTCTTTCAAACTTCGGCAGGCTATTACGCCCCATGGCACTTCTTTCAGTTGCACTGGGTGATGAACAAGAGGATACTATGTTCATCCAACTTGGAGTATAGTGGCTTGAAGAAACACGAGTAGCAAGAAGCCAAGAGAGGTAACTGAGGATGGTCTGTGATCAGGAGTTCCAGTGAGGAGTAACAGGTGTCCACCAGTACAACGTAAACACACTCAGAAATCCTTTAAAATACTGGAGTGGGGCCAGGGGGTGGTAAAGTAAAAGAAACCCTACAGTTGAGTTACTTGATTTTGCTATCCAAGAAAAGGGTAACCTAGGAATTCAGAAGACTCCAGTTATAAGATAACCAAACCATTTAGACCAGAACCCAAGATAGATTGATAGTTGCCGTCAACTCCAACTCATGCCAACCTTATGTACAGCAGAGCAAAACATTATTTGGTCCTGTATCATCCTCACTATTGCCAGCATGTTCAATTCCATCAGGAACTCAAGATACACAGACTCTAATCCCAGCTTGGCATCACGTTCACCCTGTTGCATACTACATGGTCCCAGTTTCCTCAGTGACCAAGGGAGATGGATTATACCAGGTCCAAGATAAATTTTGGTTCTAAAATTCTGTTATTCTAAACTAAACTGGTGGTTTGGCTGCTTTAAGTGCAAACTAACATGATAAGTCTGGTAAATGGTTTTCACATTTTGTCTTTGGTCCACCATATTGGTACACTAGTGTCAACTGTGTTTTCTTGATGTTTGCTTTCTCATTCTCTCTTAGATGCTTTTATTTCACTTAAATGGGGAGGGAGGATGTGCTAATTAATGCACCAAATCTTCAATCAGTTAAAAAAAATTTTTTTTTGCACAATTGCCAAAATAGGAAATACTGAGATTTTTTAAAAACACCTCAAAATAATTCTCAAACAGAACTATCCCCTGAGATCACCTTTTAGCAAAATAACAGAGTGGCACACAAAATAAAGGATATTGCCCATAAGTACGGTGCTCTACTGAAAAACCATCTATATGAGACCAAAATCTCAGCACTTACTGTAAAGGAAAGATGAGACGATAAAGGGGCAGGGAAACTAGAGTACTAGAAATGGAACAACCAGAATGTAATTAAAGAGAATGTTGACACCTTGTGAAAAATGTAACTAATGTCACTGAACAATATGTGTAGAAACTGTCAAATAGGAACCTAATTTATTGTGTAAATTTTCACCAAAAACACAATAAAATATTATTAAAAAAAAAAACACCTTAAAATGGTTGAATTAGTCACTTCAGCGTGAGAAAGGTCTAGTTCTCCTTTTGTAAGGAGAGGCAAGTCTTCTGGTGCTGCCCAGGGCCTTGTAAGTTCTAAAATAATAGGCATACTTACCCCTAAGTTTCACTTTATGTTAATCACGCTCCTGCACAGCAATCCTGGAGTTCCTATGCACCTTCCTATAAGCTGACCCCTTTCTCCACCTCAAGTTCCCCTGGGCTACTACTTTTTTCCAAATTGTGGACTGAAGATTGCTGTCAGAGTGACTTTTATTATAAAGCTTCTCTCTTTTCTCATTGTGCCATAAGTGGGATGTTGTCACGTGCTGTCGAGTAGGTTCCAACTCTTACGTACAACAGAAGGAAACACTGCCCGGTCCTGCACCAGCCTCACAATTGTTGCTATGTTTGAGCCCACTGTTGCAGCCACTGTGTCAGTCTATCTCATTGAGGGTCTTCTTCTTTTTCACGGACCCTCTACTTTACCGAGCATGATGTCCTTCTCCAGGGACTAGTCCCTCCTGATAACATGTCCAATGTATGTGAAATGAAGCCTCACCATCCTCACTGCTAAGGAGCATACTGGCTGTACTTCTTCCAAGACAGAATATTTGTAGTTGTTGCTAGGTGCCATCAAGTCAGTTCCGACTCATAGTGAGCCTATGCACAATGGAAGGAAATACTGCCCGGTCTTGTGCCATCCTTACAACAGTAGTTATGCTTGAGCCCATTGTTGCAGCCACTGTGTCAATCCATCTTGTTGAAGGCCTTCCTCTTTTTCAATGACCCTTTACCTTACCAAGCATGATGTCCTTCTTCAGGGACTGTTGCCTCCTGATAACATGTCCAAAGTATGTGAGACGAAGTCTAGCCATCCTTGCTTCTAAGGAGCATCCTGGCTGTACTTCTTCCAAGACAGATTTGTTTGTTCTTCTGGCAGTCTATGATATATTCAATATTCTTTGTCAACACCACAATTCAAAGGTGTCAATTCTTTCTCAGTCTTTCTTATTCATTGTCCAGCTTTCCCATGTATATGAGGCAATTGAAAATACCATGGCTTGTGTCAGGCACACCTTAGTCCTTAAAGTGCCATCTTTGCTTTTTAACACTTTAAAGAGGTCTTTTGCAGCAGATTTTCCCAATGCAATATGTCATTTGATTTCTTGACTGCTGCTTCCATGGGCTTTGATTGTGGATCCAAGTAAGATGAAATCCTTGATACAGTCAATCTTTTCTGTGTTTATCATGATGTTGCTTATTAGTCCAGTTGTGAGGATTTTTGTTTTCTTTATGTTGAGGCGTAATCCATACTGAAGGCTGTGGTCTTTGATCTTCATCAGTAAGCTGTTCAAGTCTTCTTCACTTTCAGCAAGCAAGGTTGTGTCATCTGCATAACACAGGTTGTTAATGAGTCTTCCTCCAGTCCTGATGCCCCGTTCTTCCTTATATAGTCCAGTTTCTCGGATTATTTGCTCAGCACACAGATTGAATAAGTAGGGTGAAAGGATACAACCCTGATGCACACCTTTCCTGACTTTAAACCACAAAATAGGCCCTTGTCCTGTTCAAACGACTGCCTCTTGATCTATGTACAGGTTCCTCAGGAGCACAATTAAGTGTTCTGGAATTCCTATTCTTTACAACGCTATCCATAATTTGTCAAATGCCTTTGCATAGTCAATAAAACACAGGTAAACATCCTTCTGGTGGCGTAGTGGTTAAATGCTACGGTTGCTAACCAAAGGTTCGGCAGTTTGAATCCACCAGGTGCTCCTTGGAAACTCTATGGGGCAGTTCTACTCTGTCCTATAGGGTCGCTATGAGTCAGAATCGACTCAACTGCACTGGGTTTTTAAACATCCTTCTGGTATTCTCTGCTTTCAGCCAGGATCCATCTGACATCAGCAATGATATTCCTCATTCCACTTCCTCTTCTGAATCTGGCTTGAATTTCTGGCAATTCCCTGCCTATGCACTGCTGCAACTGCTTTTGAAAGATCTTGGGCAAAATTTTACTTGTGTGTGATATTAATGATATTTTTTGATAATTTCTGCATTCTGTTGGATGACCTTTCTTTGGAATGGGTACAAATATGGATCTCTTCCAGTCAGTTGGCTACGTAGCTGTCTTCCAAATTTCTTGACATAGACAATTGAGCACCTCCAACTCTGCATCTGTTTGTTGAAACATCTCAATTGGTATTCCATCAATTCCTGGAGCCTTGTTTTTCACCATTGCCTTTAGTGCAGCTTGGATTTCTTCTTTCAGTACCATCGATTCTTGATCATATGCTACCTCCAGAAATGGTTGAACATTGACCAATTCTTTTTGGTACAGTGACTCTGTGTTATCCTTCCATCTTTTTTTTTTTTTTTTGATGCTTCCTGTGTCATTTAATATTTTCCCTGTAGAATCCTCCAGTATTGCAACTCGAGGCTTAAAGTTTTTCTTCAGCTCTTTCAGCTTGAAAAATGCCGAACATGTTCTTCCCTTTTGGTTTTCTAACTCCAGGTCTCTGCACATTTCATTATAATACCTTACTTTGTCTTCTCAAGTTGCCCTTTGAAATCTGTTCAGCTCTTTTACTTCATCATTTCTTTCGCTTTAGCTACTCTGCATTCAAGAGTAAGTCTCAAAGTCTCTTCTGACGTACATTTTAGTCTTTTCTTTCTTTGCTGTCTTTTTAATGACCTCTTGCTTTCTTCATGTATGATATCCTTGATGTCATTCCACAACTCTTCTGGTCTTTGGTCATTAGTGTTCAATGTGTCAAACCTACTCTCGAGATGGTCTCTAAATTCAGGTGGGATACACTCACATTTGTACTTTGGCTGTCATGGATTTGTTTTGCTTTTCTTCAACTGCAATTTGAACTTCCATATAAGTAACTGATGATCTGTTCCATGGATGGCCCCTGGTCTTGTTCTGACTGATGATACTGAGCTTTTCCATTGTCTTTTTCCACAGTTCCTGTGTATTCCACCTGGTGAGGTCCATGTGTGTAGTCACCATTTATGTTGTTGAAAAAAGGTATTTGCAATAAAGAAGTTGTTGGTCTTACAAAGTTTTGTCTTGTTATCTGCGGTGTCATTTCTATCACCAAGGCCATATTTTCCAATTACCAATCCTTCCTCTTTGTCTCCAACATTTGCATTCCAATCACCAGTAATTATCAATGCATCTCGATCACATGTTTGATCAATTACAGGCTGCAGAAGTTGGTAAAAATTTTCAATTTCTTCATCTCTGGCCTTAGTGGTTGGTGAGTAAATTTGAATAATAGTCATATTAACTGGTCTTCTTTGTAGGCATATGGATATTATTCTATCACTGACAGCATTGTACTTCAGGATATATCTTGAAATGTTCTTTTTGATGATGAATTTGATGCCATTCCTCTTCAATTTGTCATTCACAGCATTGTAGTCCATATGACTTTCCTATTCGAAATGGCCAATACCGGTCCATTTCATCTCACTAATGCCAGGATATTGATGTTTATGCATTACATTTCATTTTAATGATTTCCAATTTTCCTAGATTCCTATTAGTGAATGCTTGCAGCTGTTTCTTCTCATTTTGAATCATGCCACATCAGCAAACGAAGGTCCCAAAAGCTTGATTCCATCCATGTCATTAAGGTCAACTCTGCTTTGAGGAGGCAGCTCTTCCCCAGTCATATTTTGAGTGCCTTCCAACCTGAGAGGCTCATTTTCTGGCACTATATCAGACAATCTTCCACTGCTGTTCATAAGGTTTTCACTGACTAATTTTTTCAGAAGTAGACTGCCAAGTCCTTCTTCCTAGTCTTAGTCTGGAAGCTCAGCTGAAGCCTGTCTACCATGGGTGACCCTGCTGGTATTTGCAGTACTTGTGGCATAGCTTCCAACATCACAGCAACACGAAAGCCACCACAGTATGACACATTGACACACACGTAGGGTATGTGTGTATATATGTATCTACACAGGAGTCTCTGGGTGGTACAAACGGCTAAGCACTCGACTACTAGCTAAAAGGTTGGTGATTCAAACTCATCCAGAGGCATTTTGGAAGAAAGACCTGTCAATTTGTCTCTGAAAGGTCACAGCCTTGAAAATCTTATGGAGCACAGTTATACTCTACAACACTTGAGGCAACCATGAGTCAGAATAGTCTGCACAGCAACTGGTTTGGGTAGCACAGTGGTTAAGAGCTCAGCTGCTAAACAAAAAAAGTTGGGAGCTGGAATCCACCAGCCACTCCTTGAAAACTCTACGGGGCAGTTCTACTCTGTCCTGTAGGTCACTATGAGTTGGAATTAACTCAACTGCAACAGGTACAGGTGCACGTATATATGTGTGTATGTTCAGAACAACAAGTGGGACACATTAAAGATTATTATTTAAAAGAGAATCTATTATAATTTTTTTCCTTTAAATAACCTAGTAGCCTAGAATTAAAACTGTAAAAGATTACTGTAGGTGAACAATTGTTTTGTTTTGTTTTTCTTTGCCAAAATTTAGTGAGCTTCCATTTAAAAAAACTCTCTTTGAAAAAAAGGAAATCCTTGACATTAAAATACGTCTGAGGAAATAAAATTCGTCAAATGGAAGTCATTTACAGAATATTCAAATTGAAAGTATGCAGAAACCAAGCAACTATATAGAAGCAAAGCAGTAGAGGAAACAGAATGAAGTAAAAGTGTAGCATTAACTTGAAACTCTCTTTCCCAAAATATGAAGAATAATGAAACAGCTATTTTTCATTCTGCTAAAACAGTTTTGAGTTAACAAGAGAAGTCTGGCTCCAACAAGGACCACCAGACTAGAAGCTAAAGATAGTGCTAAGAACACACTCAGCTCACCCAACTCACATTCTTGTGGTGACCCAGTAACAAAGAGAAAACATAAAGGGATCTTTTATGTTGTCGAAAATGGGTGTAGGTCTTAGCCTGGAGGGCAAAGCTCATTTTCTTATATATCCTAAGATCACTGGTGCAGATCTTTGTGGACAAATACATAAATATTTTGGTTTATTTCTTAGAATTTTCTTGCTCTTCTTCATGCCAAATGTTACTTATATTTTCCACAGAATGAATGTATTCAACTTTAAAAGCAGCCCCATTCACTAGAAAAGTTTCCATAAAATCACAAATGGAGTCTTGGAAAGCTCCAGTGAAAAAGACATGCAGGGCAGTTCACAAAGAAGAAGCAATGCTCAGTCCCTACAATGCATTCTTGTACAAATGCTATGCAGGAAAAAAAAAATTGTTTTGCCATCATGAAATGAGTCAACTTTCTGAAGACCAATATAATTTCAGCAAAAAATATTTTTTGGTGGAAATTTCTATTAGAGAATTTTCTCAGAAATTATAAAACTAAATGGAAATATTACAACCAGTTACTCTTTTTTTTATTTGTAAGTAAATTGTATTTTACAAATAATATTTTTAAAATAATTTTTATTGTGCTTTAAGTGAAAGTTTGCAAATCAAGTCAGTCTCTCACACAAAAACCCATACACAACTTGCTACATACCCCCAATTACTTTCCCCCTCATGAGACAGCCCACTCCCTCCTTCCACTCTCTCTTTTCATGACCATTTTGCCAGCTTCTAAGCCCCTCTACCCTCACCTCTCCCCTCCAGGCAGGAGATGCCAACATTGTCTCAAGTGTCCACCTGAACCAAGTAGCTCACACCTCACCAGCATTCCTCTCCAAACCATCGTCCAGTTCAGTCCAGTCCATGTCTGATGAGCTGGCTTTGGGGATGGTTCCTGTAGTGGGCCAACAGAAGGTCTGGGGGCCACGATCACCGGGGTCCTTCCAGTCTTAGTCAGACCATTAAGTCTGGTCTTTTTATAAGAATTTGGGGTCTGCATCCCACTGTTCTCCTGCTCCTTCAGGGGTTTTCTGTTGTGTTTCCTGTCAGGGCAGTCATTGGTTGTGGCCGGGCACCACCTAGTTATTCTGGTCTCAGGATGATGTAGTCTCTGGTTCATGTGGCCCTTTCTGTCTCTTGGGCTCATTATTATCCTGTATTCTTGGTGTTCTTCATTCTCCTTTGATCCAGGTGAACCAGTTACTCTTTATACACAGAAGCACTTGGAAGGAAAGAAATTGGTGTACAGATTATTAACCCTTACAAAGTTTTTTTTTTGTTTGTTTGTTTTCTGTCAGCTGGTAAATCTACCAAGACTTGGAAGAAAGAGTGTTGGGTGTAATTGTTCACTGTGTGTAAGACACGGGTCTAAGCATGCTCCAAGTATTAACCCATTGAATTCCCACAGTAACATAGGAGCAAAGATGGCTATTGCCACCATTTTACAGTGGAGGAAACAGAGGCACAGACCTCGTAAGCAGCAGAGCCAGAATTCCAGCACCCATGTGTTCCCCTTTTCCCCTATTGCCTCTTGGATATGCCTTTGCTTTTTGTATTGTTTACTAGATGGTGACCCTCGAAAAAGAAAAATTGAGCAAACTGTCCAGAATTGCACTATTTACTGGCCAGTGAGGCTTGTAACAGGGAAATTGAGAGAGCTTTCTCCTAAGAGGATGCAAACCCTTTGCAAACTGTCAGCCTTTGATTCCTGGTTCTCCCTTCTTTTTTATTTTCCTCCATTCTTCTGTTTCTACTCCTGAAACCCAGTTTGGTAGAGAGGAAAGCAGTCTGTTGATGGAGGGACATCTGTTAGCTTCTTTTCCCTCTTCTCCTCTGTCCCACTCAGTTCTGTCTTTACTAGACAATTATCTTTCCATGATGGGGAAACAACTATGTATTTATCTCTGAGTCTCTTGGATGATTGAGCTCAAGAGCCTGGTGTGGGACGAATCCGTGGATGCGCACCCATGAACTTTATCAGTTCCCAGAGTCAGTATCTTAATTAATAAGTCTTGCTTGGTTCAGTCCCCCTTTTAAAAAACATTCTTATATAATGTCTACAGTGCTACAATACCCATTAAAAAGCTGCTATTGTCCTTGTGAATTAATCGTATAACTGCCTAGCCCTCCAATTTAATTCCCCTTGTGCTCTCTATGGAATAATGAGGCAGAAATGCTTAGAAAGTGTGTCCTACAAATTATCCTTCAAAGCCTAACAAGTAATGAAAGTTACCTGCTCAAGCCTTGCTTCTTAAAACCCACTGCCATAGAGTCAATTCTGACACATAACCCTATAGGACAGAGTAGAACTGCCCCAAAGGGTTCCCAAGGCTGTAATCTTTAGGGAAGCAGACTATCACATCTTCCTGCCACAGAGTGGCTAGTGGGTTCAAATCTTTTGGTTAGTAGCTGAGCACTTTAACCACTGTGCCACCAGGGCTCCTTTGCTTCGTAATACACATGCTTATTTTCTTTTAACGCTAGATTTAGCTGATTCTTTTAGCTCCTACTATAGCATTTGATGAGGTCCCTGGGTGGTGCAAATGGCAAAGCACTCAACTACTAGCCAAAGGTTGGCGGTTCGAACACATCCGGGGGCACCTCAGAAGACAGGTGAAAAAGACTCCAGAAAATACCACAAAAGATTTGGGCAGTTGAGGGATTCAGGTAACACTCATTGAGAACTCCGCCATCAATTCTACCCCCAAACAGATATTCCTCTTTGATGTCTGTTTATTTTCCCTTCCCCAAATAAAATGTTTTCTTTCCCCCTTCAGTTGTCAGGATAATTGTAGCTCTGGTGACCTAGTCCCAGAACACTGGAGAGGATCCTGGCTTCATTTGCAGTGACAGTTTCTGGATCTTGTCAAGCCTTGTATTTATTTAAAAGATGATATATTATGAGGTCAAGGCTAAGTACCAAATTTTTATTTTTGTGAAAGAAAAAAAAGCACACGGATATAAATGGAAAAGTTTCTAACTGGAGGCACTCATGTCAGACATAAGGATGATGGGGCCAAAATGCATTCCCAGGAAGCAAAAGATCAGGATGTAAACCATTTGTTCATGGGAAGAACGTGTCAAGATGTAAACAATTTGTTTCCAGGAAAAATGTGTTCTTGAGTGGAATCATGTATAACCAAACCGGCTGGCACAACGCATCTAGGTGGTAACTCACTCCGTCCTGGTCAAGTGGACGACCTTTAAATTTAAAGAACTTCAAGCTGAAGCTGATCTTATCTATAATCAGTCATTAACCTCTTACCTTTCCTTTGTTCTCTATGAGTATAGACCTCTCTTCTTGCTTGAATGACCAAGTGCTTTGTATTTTTACTTAGTCCTGCCCAGCTGGAGCGGTATTATTCCTCAATAAAACTCTTTTTCTTTCACTCCTAGCAGAGTGAGGGATTTTCTTTTTTTGACATTCTTGGTGTCAGAAGCAGGATATCGAAGGTCCCTCAATGAAGACCCCTAGGGTATCTGGACATGAGCTTGGAGCCTGCTGAGCCACTTTGGGTTCTCTGCTTCCTGGAATTTTCAGGAATCCTTTAAGGTAAAAAATTTCTTGAATCTGAGCTCTGCTCCCTTGCATTGATGGTTCTTCGAACTTTACTATGGATTTTTTTTCATTCCTGCAAGTAAAAGTTTGTTCTGCTGTAACTGCCATTATAAAATAGGGAATGCCATGTCTAAAGGAGATTTGGAGCCACCTTCTGGGACTCCTGCTCATTACATGAACAAGCATTATAGTCCCTAATTGTGCATGTTCTTGTCTGTCTGGCATAACCTCATTCAAGACAGTTTGGAAAATCAGTGGCCACTTTGAGGTTCTCTTGATCTCTCTAAGTTAGCTTTTTTGTGCAGTAAGTTAGAGAACCAACCAAGGCTCCCAGATTAAACAGTCCCAGTGGGATGCCTATTTTAATTGGCATATTGAGGTCCCTAAAAGAAATCAAGACCTTAAAAATTGCTTCCCTGCAGCACACTGTATCTAAATTAACTAAGCAGAGTAAAGAATTACAATGTTAAGTTTCAGCTCCCACACCTTCTGCTCCCCTGCTGGCTGCTACCTCTTTATACTCTTCTTTGCCTTCTGTTTTAGTCATCTAGCACTGCTACAACATAAATATCACAAGTGGATGGCTTTAACAAAGCAAAATTTATTCTCTTAAAGTATAGGAGGCTAGAAGTCCAAATTCAGGGTGCCAGTTCCAGGGGAAGGCTTTCTCTTTCTGTTGGCTCTGGGGGAAGATCCTTGTTATCAATCTTCCCCAGTTGAGGAGATTCTCAGTGCAGGGACCCTGGGTCCAAAGGACATGCTATTCTCCTGGCTCTTGTTTCTTGGTGGTATGAGGTCCCCATGTCTCTCTGCTCTCTTCTCTCTTTTATATCTCAAAAGAAGTTTGCTTAAGACAAAACCCAATCTTGTAGATCGAGTCCTGTCTCACTAACATAACTACCACTAATCCCACTTCATCAACATCATAGAGATAGGATTTATAACACATAGGAAAATCACATCAGATGACAAAATAGTGGACAATCACACAGTATTGGGAATTATGGCTTAGCCACATTGACAGATATTTTGGGGGGGCACAATTCAACCCATGACACCTTCCTACTCCTCTGATAACATTTTATTTGAAGTTACCTTTTTCCCTAAAAAACCAGCAAATTAACCCTTGCCTGAAATGCCCTTTAAAATTCACCCCTGCAGTGATTCCAAAGATTACCCTCATATCTCTTTTGTCCCAGAGACATGCTCAGAATTACATAGCATTGTGAAAGATTTTTCTAAATTCCATGAAAAAAAAAAAAAATTCCATGAGGGCCCTTATAATTTTTCTGAAGGATTTAAAATCCTTGTTGAAGTCTGCCAACCTGAGTTCCCCAATTTATATCAGTTTGTTCACATGATTACTGGCTCAGAGGAAGCCCAATTATGGGTATAATAGGCAGAATGGAAAGACCCCAAGGACAGTTTAGCCTTAAATGATGATAAAACAGCCACCGAGTTGTTCAAAGAATCTTGAGCCATGACTAAAAAATTGCTAGAGGCTTTATCCCAAAGGCTTTTCCTCCACAAATTGATTGGACTAAAATTCACTGTTATAAAAAAAGATGAAAGTATTTATGATTATCAGACTCAGCTGCTCCAGAAGTTTTCTGAACACTCTGGTCTCACTTTAATCACACCTGGTGCCTCTGAAGCTTTCAATGCTGTTTTCATATCCAGTCTTAAACCTGAGCTTTCAGCCTTAGTAAAGTGACATCAATTAGACTGGAAGACAGCTCCTATTGCTGAGCTAACCAACTTAGCTTACAAACTTTTCCAAATTCTTGAAGCCAAAAGTATTTCTAAGGCTAATAGATTAATGGCCCTTCAGTCACAACAATTACAGTCTCCCAGTCAAAAGAAAAATGCTAAACCTTCCAATGGCACAAAGGCAGATATTTGTCACTATTGTAAAAAACCTGGCTATTGGAAAAATGAATGCTACAAGTTAAAAAATAAACAAAAGACTGACATAGCCTCCCTTACAAAAATCCTACAATCTGACTCAGAAGGAAGGGGCTCTGGGGACAAAACAGGACTTTTCCTGTGGTGGCTCTTAATCCACAATGAGAAACTACTTTATTTATTAATGGAGAACCTTGTCAATTTGAAGCCGCCCTGTCTGCTATAAACCCCACCTGTTTACAAAAGTCCCTGCCCTGGAGTACTAAAACCTCAGAAGTAGTGGGGATCACCAATAAGGAACAAATGTTGATTCATTCCCAACCTGCTCCAATATCTCTTAGTCTTATTGACAATGTATACCCTTTTTTGCTCAAGTCTGATACATCCATCAGTCTATTGAGAAGAGATCTTTTATCCAAATGAAATTGCCATTTACAATTTGATGAAAAGGAGGAAATATTATTGAGTCTGCCTGTGTCTTGGTTATCTAGTGCTGCTATAACAGAAATACCACAAATGGCTGGCTTTAACAAAGAGAAATTTTTTCTCTCACAGTCTAGGAGGCTAGAAGTCCAAATTCATGGTGCCAGCTCCAGTGGAAGGCTTTCTTTCTCTGATGGCTCTGGGGCAAGGTCTTAGTCATCAGTCTTCCCCAGTCAAGGAGCTTTTCAGCTCAGGGACCCTCGATTCAAAGGACACTCTATTCTCCTGGCTCTTGTTTCTTGGTGGAATGAGATCTCCATATCTCTCTGCTTTCTTCTCTCTTTTATATCTCAAAAGACATTGACTTAAGACACAACATAATCATAACTTCCTCTAATCCTGCCTCATTAACATTGTAGAGTTGGGATTTACAACACATAGGAAAATCACATCAGATGAAAAAATGGTGGACAATCACAGAATACTGGGAATCATGGACTAGCCAAGTTGACACACATTATTTTGGGGAGACACAATTCAATCCATAACATTCCACCCTTTGGCCCTCAAAAATTCATGTTCTTGCCACATGTAAAATACATTCACCTCGTCATACCATAGCAAAATTCTTAAATCAACTCCAAGTTCAAAATCCAAAAATTCCTCTTCATCTATGAAACCTAGAACACAAGCTATCTGCTTCCAAAGTAAAATTGTGGAACAGGAACAAGCTAGACAGTTCCATCACATTTGGGAGAAATTGGATGGAAAGAATGGATAATAGGCATCAAGCAAGTCAGCAGATAAGTTACATTAGCACGCAAGACTTGAAGATAATCCTCTGTTCTCCATGACCATTTGCACAGTGACCCTGCCCTCCAGACTCTAGATATTGGCTACACTCTCTGGATTCTAAGTAGAGAGCCCTTGGCCCTGGGCTTTAGCTCTACCTTCCAGGCTCACTGGAATGGCAACTCTGCTCCCTCGGCTTTGGGCAGCCCCATTCTCCTAGTTCATCTGAGTGGTGACTCCACCCTTTGAGACTGCGGCAGCTCTGCTTCCCATGTTCCTTGTCTCTTCAGCTCCTGGTTTCTGGTTCCTTGGCCTTTTGCCCCCTCAAGTCTCACTGCCTGTATCTGCCTGGCTGGGGCAAGTGTTTCAAAGCTCTTTAGGTCCACTGATAAGTGCCTGGAGACATCCCACTCAGCTAGCAAACTTTAGCCGGAAGGCACTCAGCTAGCAAACTTTAGCCGGAAGGCAGTCAGCTCTCTTTCTCCAAGGGTCAGCAAGCCTAGCTCCACTGATAAGTGCCTAGAGGCATCCCACTCCACCAGAAAGCCTCCTGTGCAAAGGCTCTCAGCTCTCTCTGTGTGTCATCTCCAGCACTGTCTCACTCTGGCTCCAGGTTCCACTACTACCAGTTCTGTGCCACCGCTTGTTCTCTGCTGCTGCCAGTTCTTTTCTGCTGTCACCAGTGTAACAGCTCTTCTCATTTCCTTCTGAGCCCTCACCAGAATTGTCTGACATCCATAATTCCACCAACAGCCTCTTCAAGGCCCCTTAAAACTCTTCCTGCCTCTACCTATTCACAGTTTCAAAACCACTTCCACAGTTTAGGTATCTGTTAGAGCAGCACCCGACTCTCTTGGTACCAAATTCTGTCTTGGTTATCTAGTGTTGCTATAACAGAAAATACCACAGGTGAATGGCTTTAACAAAAAGAAATTTATTTTCTCACAGTCTAGAAGGCTAGAAGTCTAAATTCAGGGTGCCAGCTCCAGGGGAAGGCTTTCTCTGATAACTCTGGGGGAAGGTCCTTGTCATCAATCTTCCTCATCGAAGAGCTTCTCAGTGCAGGAACCCTGGATCCAAAGAACATGCTATTCTCCTGGCTCTTGTTTCTTGGTGGTATGAGGTCCCCATGTCTCTCTGCTCACGTCTCTCTTTTATGTCTCAAAAGAGATTGACTTAAGACACAACCTAGTCATTAACATAACTGCCTCTAATCCTGACTCATTAACATCGTAGAGTTAGGTTTTACAACACACAGGAAAATCACATCAGATGTCAAAATGATGGACGATCACACAATACTGGGAATCATGGACTAGCCAAGTTGACACCCATTATTTTAGGGGGAAACAATTCAATCCCATAACAGACAGATATCCCTAAGTCAATAGAGACAGGCTCTGAGTTAGACAATATTCAGGAAGAAGAAGCCATTTTCTACAGGCAAACAATTGTCATGCCTCTCCCTTCTGACATCTTTTCCCTCGTTCCTGAAACTTTATGGGCCACCATGTAGGTTGAGTTTTGTCGGCTGAGCAGATTAAAATTCAAATAGATTTGTCTAAACCCCTGCCAAAAATTCCCCAGTGTTCACTCAAAAGAGAAGCAAAAGAAGGACTAGCTCCCATTATATAAGATTTTCTTTTTATAGGTTTAATTGTCCCTTGTACCAGCCCTTGTACTACTCCTGTTCTTCCAGTTAAAAAAACATATAATAAGGGCTGGAGATTCGTTCAATATTTTCATGCAGTCAATCGTATTGTTATTCCTAGATTCCTTGTAGTTCCTAATCCTCATTTATTTCTTTCCAATGTCCCTTCAGATGCAATGCATTTTATGTTGGGGATCTTTGCAGTGCCTTTTTCAGTACTCCTGTACATTCTGAAACTCAGTATTTGTTTGCTTATACCAGGAAAAATATCAATTTACCTGGACTGTAATGCCCCAAAGATTTACTGAATCGCCACCTATTTTTCTCAGATTCTGCACACAGATTTGCAGACCTTACAGTTTACAAACAAATCCACATTGTTGCAATAGATTGATGACGCGCTAGTTTGCTCAACCTCCCAGCAAGCCTGCCTTGATGACAGTATAGCTTCATTAAAACATCTGGATGTTGGTGGACGTAAGGTATCCAGAGAAAAATTACAGTTGGCTCAGTCTTCTGTTAAATATTTGGGCCACTTAATTTCTGCAGAAGGCATCTCTATTGATTCTAAATGGAAAGAAGCTATTCTTGTCTTTCCTATACCCAAAACAAAGAAACAGCTAAGGAGGTTTCTAGGACTCTGTAGCTGTTGTTGAACCTGGATTCCCATTTTTTCTTTGTTGGCTCAAACTTTATACAAATATTTAAAATTCTCTGAGCCAGATTCACTCCAAATTGCACCAGAAGATCAAGAGGCATAGTTCAATTAAAAGGGGCCTTTAATGAACACACTGTTCTAGGTTTTCCTAATTATGACCTAGATTTTTCCTTATTTGTGTATGAAGTCTTTGGAAATGCATTAGACATATTAACTCAAAAAAATGGAGGACAACAAAGACATATAGGTTATTATAGCCTACAGCTTTACCCTACAACCAGGGGATACCCTCCCTGCCTTAGGGCGTGGCTGCTACTAACAAACTAGTGGAAACCACAGCAGATGTGGTGCTGGGAAACTTTTTAGATGTCTATGAGCCCTGGTGTCATAGTGGTTAACAGTTATGACTGCTAACCAAAAGATCGGCAGTTCAAATCCACCAGCCAGTCCTTGGAAATCCTATGGGGGCAGTTCTACTCTGTCCAGAAGGTCACTATGAGTTGGAATCAACATGACAGCAATGGGTTTATGTGCCCCATGCTGTGTCTACATTACTTAATTCTGCCTTGACACGTCTTTCTGCCAGCAGGCTCACTTCCTGTGAAGTTCTCCACCTGGCTGTGTCTAACATTAGACTACACTCCAAAACAAACAAACAAACAAAAACCTGTTGCAGTCGAGTCGATTTTGACTCATAGTGACCTTATTCATGGCCTGTTTAAATCCAGCTACTCTTCTCCTCACAACGAATGAGAACAACTATGCTACCCATGATTGTGTAGGCTTGACTATGCAAATTTTAGCCCCTTGGGAAAGTTTAAAAGAGATCCCTCTAAGTAATCCTGATTTAGTTTTGTTGGTGGATGGTTCCTATTTAAAACCTAATCCTACTAGTCCTCGCTATCAAGCTGGATATGCTGCTTTAACTTCTACTGAAGTCATTGAAAGTCAGGCTCTCCCTGAAGCCACTTCAGCCCAACAAACTGAATTAATTGCCCTTACTAGAGCTTGTAGAATTGCTTCAGGAAAATCTGTTAGTAGTTTTATGGATAGTAGATATTGTTTTTGAATTATACATGATTTTTGGCATGTTATGGAAACAAAAAGGACTTTTAACCTTTTCCAGAAATACCATAAAAAATGGAGCTTTAGTAGCAGACCTTCTACACAGTCTATTACTCTCCTCTGAAATTCGTGTAATAAAAATACAAGCTTGTTAACCAAAAGGAGTACCCCAAACTGAAGGAATTAGAGGAAATAATCTAGCTGATATGGCAGACAAACAAATTGCCTCTCAAGTTATTTCTGCACTTATGATAAATAAAGGAACTCCTTAAATTTGTCTATTGATAATGCCAATCTACATGAAATAACTTTAGAAAAGCTTTTATAACACCAGCATTTAGCCCAAACAGATGAAATTTATGCATGGAAAAAAGCATCCTGTTTCCAAGATCCTGCTGCTAAATTGTGGACTGGGCCTAGTAAGAAAACCATCTTACCCAATCTCCTACATGTTCCTATGATGTGAGTCTTACATAAAGGTTCCCACATTGGATGAGATAAATTGATTGAGACCTTAAAAAAATATTGGTGTGGAAAATTTTTCAATGCTGCTGAACATGTTGCCACCCATTGCCCTGTTTGCCCTTGCTACAATCCTGGTAAACACCTTAAAGTCCTCCCTAGACAATACCCTTTTCCTTCTGGCCCTATGCTTGAACTGCGACTAGATTTTATTCAGCTTACACCCTCAAATGGTTATAAATATGTATTAGTAATGATTTGTAGATTTTCACATTGGGTAGAAGCCTTCCCCTGCCATCATGCTACTGCAGCCTTTGTAGCAAAGAAACTTCTTGAAAACATCATACCCACTTGGGGAGCCTGCCAAAACTCTTTCTAGTAATCGGGGAACTAATTTCACCAGGCAAGGCATCCAAGAAGTATGCTGAGTTTTCCCCATTTATCAAAGGCTATATTGTCCCTGTCATCCTCAGTCTTCTGGTCTGGTAGAGAGAACTAGGAATAATAAAGACTCAAATAGCAAAGCTTTGTGAAACTTTAAATTTATCCTGGGCTAAGGTGTTTCCCTTAGTTCTTTTAAACTTGAAGTCTACAACATTTGGGTCTCGTGAACTTACTCACTATGAAATAATTAATGGGAGACCCATGATCCTTATGTTGTCTGCACCAACTCTAACACAGTTCAACCTGAATTATTGAAGTATTGCCAGTCTTTAATCCAATATTCTAAAGAATATCTTTCACAGGTTAGAGAAACCTTTGCCAAACAGAAACTAGACTCCCTAAATCTGCCTAACATCGCCCCAGGAGAATATGTATATTGAAAGAGATACCAGATAAAAAACTCATTAGAACCTTGTTGGAAAGGACCATACTTAGTCGTCCTCACCAATCCATGTGCAGCCAAATTAGAGGGAATAAAATCTTGGATCCATTGTCACAGTTAAAAAAGACTAAGACTTCTCTTTGGACTAGAGAATTGAAAGTTACATTTAAACACCCCTGTGGCCAGAAGCAGATGACATCTGAGGCAGATGGTTGACCCGAGGCCCTGGACCAGCCCTGAAAATGCACCTCTTTATCTTTTTTCTTATAACCGTTGTTACAGTCGTGCCTCTACTAATGTCTTCCTAGATTGGGTAGATGCTTATGCTCACCATTTTTAAAGTTTTAACTGTTGCATATGTGGTGCCTTCCCAACCTCAAGTCAGTCTGGCCTTTCCTGGTGGGTCTTTCCACTATAGGGATCTGAATGGGTTGCTCTCCATCTATGGATACAAGAACAACAGAGAAATAATTCATTACTACAAATAATTACTATTACTAGATTTTTCACTGGTAAATGGCCTCTTTTTGGACCTGAATGAAACCCAGGTCATAACTTAACCTTTAGTCTTAACACAGCCCTTACTTTACTAAATGAAGTTGCCCAAGAAGAGAGCTAGCTAAAGAATTGTCCAAGCCCCAAAACAGTACTATTCATATTATAGGTCCATATCAACAATTGTGGGATGGATTCATCTGGTTAAATTCCCAAGCAGGTAGGCTAAGTCAGGTTTTTTTCCCTTTGCTGGGAACAATCTAACCACACCGATATGAATAACCCAGCCATCACCAGACCTATGGGATGACTTCCAATATCTGAATGTGCATCAGTTATAACATTACAAGATACTGATTGGTTCACCACCAACTGGCTCTGATGCTCAGGTATCCATTAGGTAGCCCCTGATGGCACTTTTTGCTATGTGGGACCAACCTGTGGCCCTGGCTCCCTCCAGGCTGGTTTAGAAGTTGAGCTCTGGGCCTAGGTTGGACTCAAGGAAGTATTTTAACTGGACTCCCTTTACCAGCTAACGTACCCATACTAAGAGCTTGATGGTCTTGTTTGGTGTTTCATTGGCTTGATCATTTAGTGGCAGTATTCGCACCTCACAAAAGACTTGAAGATGTTATGGTATATGTAGAAATATTAAATAAGCTACCCTAAATGGCAGTCCCTGTGGGCTTCAAGAAGTCAATACTGAAATAGCAATGATGAGAAAAGCAGCACTCTAAAATAGAATGGCCCTTGGCATTCTCACTGCAGCCCAAGGAGGTCCCTGTGCTGTAATAAAATCTGATTGCTGTGTTTATGTTCCCAACTTTAGGGCTAACATTACACTCTATGTTAATCATATGCAACATATAGTATCTCACCTCAATAACCCTGTTCCTTCCCTAATGGATATTATAAATAATTGGTTTTCTTCTTAGGGTAGATGGTGGAAAAATTACTACTTTATTTTGGAATCTTTATATTTCTCATCATCTCTATAATTATAAAATGTTTTGCTTTGGTGAAACACATTTTATCTGTGAAATGTTGTATTTCAAAACCATTTAACTCTACACATAAAATCATGCTAGTTTCACCAATGATCATGTTGTTTAATCACCTCCCTTTTGTCTCCCTGGGTATGTTTCATCTTGACCTCTATCATTCTTTCCTGACTGAGAAATGTTCCTTGAATGTGGCCTTGTCTGTTAAGATGTTCCCCATAAAAACCTACTCACCCAGAAGATGAGGCCTGTTAGCTTGGCAAGGTGAAGAAAATAGTTTTTATAAACAAAAGCTCCTCAAGAACACAAAGTCCTTGCACAAAAAAGGCTACTCTATTGTGGATGATCAGCACCACCTAGTGATGGCTTGATCAAAAGGGGAAAATGTAAACAAAAAGTTTCAAACTGGAAGCACTCATGTCAGATGTAGGAATGACAGGGCCAACATGCATCCCCAGGAAGCAAAAGATCAGAATGTAAACCATTTGTTCATGGGAAGAATGTGTCAAGATGTAAACAATTTGTTTCCAAGAAAAATGTGTTCTTGAGTGCAATCATGTATAACTGAACAGGCTGGTGCCACTCACCTAAGTGGTAACTCACTATCTCTTAGCTAAGTGGCCAACCTTTACTTTTCAAAAGACTCCAGGCTGAAGCTGATCTTATATATATAACCAATCATTAACCCCCTACCTTTCTTTTGTTCTCTATGTATATAGACCCCTCTCTCCACTTGAAAGCTGGAGTGCTTTCTATTCTTACTTAAAACGCATTGCCATCAAGTCAATTCTGAATCATAGTGACCCTATAGAACAGAGTGGAACTGCCCCATAGGGTTTTCAAGGAGCACCTGGTGGATTTGAACTGCCTATCCTTTGGTTACCAGCTGTAGCTCTTAACCACTACACAACCAGGTTTTCCTGTGTATTCTTACTTAGCACTGCCCAATTTGATCTGTATTATTCCTCAATAAAACTCTTTTTCTTTTACTCCTAACAGAGTGCAGGATTTTTGTCTTTGAAAGGGGGCAAAGTTTGCAAAGCCTAATACGAACAGAAATGTTTGTATATGTTGTTTTAGAAACTAATGAAAACATTGAAGATTATTTAAACACTGCCCATGAAGGGCTGTGAACTCAACTAAAAGCAGTGTCTGCATGCATGAGAACTAGAAAGTAAAAGTGCCCCTAAGGGCAAATGTAATGGAGGAATTCAGCCAATGGCATAAGTGCCAAAACTATATTTAGTTCTGGAAACTGTATTTCTAGTGTAAGTGAAGTATTTTTACAGTTTTTTTTTTAAATCACAGAAGCACTGTCTTTTTTGAGAGTGATTATAGATCTGGGGATTGAATTGGGATGTCAGGTCTTCTAAAGGTAAGAGCCTCTGGATTCACCTAAGGCAAGTGCTTACTGGATACCTACAACAGGTGTCTTAAGAGAAGCCAGACTTATTGTTGCTCATAAGGACAGCAAAGGGACCCTCTGGGAAAGCTTCAGGGTTATTAAGGTTCACCCATTAAATTTTCCTTGGTAGCTCAGGGTATTTCGTGTCACCACCTTGTGCCTTTTGATTATCGTCTTAGCCTAAGTTACCTACTGTCTAAGCAGGAATCAAAACGACTACCACATCCTCTGAAAGGTCTTTTCCCAGCACCGTAGCTAAAGCAGCCCGCTAGTTCCCCTATTTCATAAACTCTTTTTTTTTTTATTGTGCTTTAAGTGAAAGTTTACAATTCCAGTCAGTCTCTCATGCAAAAATTTATATACACCTTCCTATATACTCCTAATTGCTCTCCCTCTAATTAGACAGCATACTCTTTCGCTCCACTCTCTATTTGCATGTCCATTCGGCCAGCTTCTAACTCCCTCTGCCCTCTCATCTCCCCTCCAGACAGGAGATGCCAACATAGTCTCATGTGTCTACTTGATCCAAGAAAATCGCTCTTCACCAATATCATTTTCTACCCCATTGTCCAGCCCAATCCATGTCTGAAGAGTTGGTTTGGGGAATGGTTCCTGCCTTGGGCTAACAGAAGGTCTGGGACCATGACCACTGGGGTCCTTCTAATCTCAGTCAGACCACTAAGTCTGCTCTTCTCATAAGAATTTGGGATCTGCATCCCACTGCTCTCCTGCTCCCTCAGGGTTCTCTGTTGTGTTCCCTGTCAGGGCAGTCATCGGTTGTAGCCAGGCACCATCTGATGTAGTCTCTGGTTTGTGTGGCCCTTTCTGTCTCTTGGGCTAGTACTTACTTTGTGTCCTTGGTGTTCTTCATTCTCCTTTGATCCAGGTGGGTTGAGACCCATTGATGCATCTCAGATGGCTGCTTGCTAGCGTTTAAGACCCCAGACGCCACTCTCCAAAGTGGATGCAGAATGATTTCTTAATAGATTTAATTATGCCAATTGACTTAGATGTCCCCTGAAACCATGGTCCCCAGACCCCTGCCCCGGCTACACTGCCCTTCGAAACGTTCAGTTTATTCAGGCAACGTCTTTGCTTTTAGTTTAGTCCAGTTGTGCTGACCTCGCCTGTATTGTGTTGTCTTTCCCTTCACCTAAACCCCTCTTCTTCCCTCCCACCTCTCATAACCATCAAAGAATATTTTCTTCTCTGTTTAAACTATTGCTCAAGTTGTTATAATAGTGATCTCATAAAATATTTGTCCTTTTGCAACTGAATAATTTCACTCAGCATAATGCCTTCCAGATTCCTCCATGTTATGAAATGTTTCACAGATTTCTTACTGTTCTTTATCGATGCGTAGTATTCCATTGTGTGAATATACCATAATTTATTTACCCATTCATCCGTTGATGGGCATCTTGGTTGCTTCCATCTTTTTGCTATTGCAATAAACATGGGTGTGCATATATCTGTTCATGTGAAGGCTGTTATTTCTCTAGGATATATTCCAAGGAGTGGGATTGCTGGATCGGATGGTAGTTTTACTTCTAGCTTTCTAAGGAAGCACCAGATAGATTTCCAAGTGGTTGTACCATTTTACATTCCCACCAGCAGTGTATAAGTGTTCCAGTCTCTCCACCTCTCCAACATTTATTATTTTGTGTTTTATGGATTAAAGCCAGCCTTGTTGGAGTGAGATGGAATCTCATTGTAGTTTTGATTTGCATTTCTCTAATGGCTAATGATCGTGAGCATTTCCTCATGTATCTGTTAGCTACCTGAATGTCTTGTTTAGTGAAGTGCCTGTCCAAATCCTTTGACCATTTTTTAACTGGGTTATTTGTCTTTTTGTAGTTGAGTTTTTGCAGTATCATGTAGATTTTAGAGATCAGGTGCTGATCAGAAATGTTGTAGGTAAAAACTTTTTCCCAGACTGTGGGTACTCTTTTTACTCTTCTGGTGAAGTCTTTAGATGAGTATAAGTGTTTGATTTCTAGGAGCTCCCAGTTATCTAGTGTCTCTTCTGCATTGTTAGTAATGTTTTGTATACTGTTTATGCCGTATATTCGGGCTCCTAACCGTTGTCCCTGTTTTTTCCTCCATGATCTTTACCTTTTCCGATTTTATATTTAGGTCTTTGATCCATTTTGAGTTAGTTTTTGTGCATGGTGTGAGGTATGGGTCTTGTTTCATTTTTTTGCAGATGGGTACCCAGTTATGCCAGCACCATTTGTTAAACAGACTATCTTTTCCTCATTTAAGTGACTTTGGGCCTTTGTCAAATATCAGCTGCTCATATGGTGAATGGATTTATGTCTGGACTCTCAGTTCTGTTCCATTGGTCTATGTATCTGTTGTCGTACCAGTACCAGGCTGTTTTGACTAGTGTGGCGGTATAGTAGGTTCTAAAATCAGGTAGAGTGAGGCCTCCCACTTTGTTCTTCTTTTTCAGTAATGCTTTGTTTTCTGGGGCCTCTTTCCCTTCCATGTGAAGTTGGTGATATGTCTCTCCAGAATTGCATTGTATCTATAGATGGCTTTTGGTAGAAGAGATATTTTTACAATGTTAAGTCTTCCTATCCATGAGCAAGGTATGTTTTTCCACTTACATAGGTCTCTTTTGGTTTCTTGCAGTAGTGCCTTGTAGTTTTCTTTCTATAGGTCTTTTACATCTCTGGTAAGATTTATTCCTAAGGATTTTAACTTCTTGGGGGCTACTGTAAATGGTATTGATTTGGTGGTTTCCTCTTCAATGTTCTTTTTGTTGGTGTAGAGGAATCCAAGTGATATTTGTGTGTTTATCTTGTATCGTGATACTCTGCTGAACTCTTCTACTGTTTTCATTAGTTTTCTGGAGGATTCCTTAGGGTTTTCTGTGTATAAGATCATGTCATCTGCAAATAGAGATACTTTGACTTCTTCCTTGCCAATCTGGATGCCCTTTATTTCTTTATCTAGCCTAATTGCTCTGGCTAGGACCTCCAGCACAGTGTTGAATCAGAGCGGTGATAAAGGGCATCCTTGTCTGGTTCCTGATCTCAAGGGGAATGCTTTCAGACTCTGTCCATTTAGGATGATGTTAGCTGTTACCTTTGTATAAGTGTCCTTTATTATGTTGAGGAATTTTCCTTCTATTCCTATTTTGCTGAGAGTTTTTATCATGCATGGGTGTTGAACTTTGTCAAATGCTTTTTCTGCTTCAGTGAATAAAATCATGTGATTCTTGTCTTTTGTTTTGTTTATTTGATGGATTATATTGTTTTTCTAACGTTGGACCATCCCTGCATGCCTGGTATGAATCCTACTTGGTCATGGTGAATTATTTTTTTGATATGTTGTTGAATTCTATTGGCTAGAATTTTGTTGAGGATTTTTGCATCTAAGTTCATGAGGGATATAGGTCTGTAGTTTTCTTTTTTTGTGGTGTCTTTATCTGGTTTTTGTATGAGGGATATGGTGGCTTCATAGAATGAGTTTGGGAGTGTTCGGTCCTTTTCTATGCTCTGAAATACCTTTAGTAATAGTGGTGTTAACTCTCCTCTGACAGTTTGTTAGAACTCTGCAGTGAAGCCGTCCAGGCCAGGGCTTTTTTTTTGTTGGGAGTTTTTTGATTACTTTTTCAATCTCTTCTTTTGTTATGGGCCTATTTAGTTGTTCTACCTTTGTTTGTGTTAGTTTAGGTAGGTAGTGTATTTCTAGGAATTCATCCATATCTTCTAGGCTTTCAAATTTGTTAGAGTACAATTTTTCATAGTAATCTGATAAAAAAAAATCTGATATGATTCTTTTAATTTCACTTGGGTTTGTTGTAATATCACCTACCTCATTTCTTGTTTGGGTTATGTGCTTCCTCTCCTGTTTTTCTTTTGTCAGTTTGGACAATGGTTTATCAATTTCATTAATTTTTTCAAAGAACCAGCTTTTGGTCTTGTTAACTCTTTCAATTGTTTTTCTGTTGTCTATTTCACTTAATTCTGCTCTAGTTTTTATGTTTTGCTTTCTTCTGGTGCCTGAGGATTTCTCCTGTTGCTCTCTTTCTATGTGTTCAAGTTGTAGGGATCGTTCTTTGATTTTGGCCCTCTCTTCTTTTTGGATGTGTGCATTTATTGATATAAATTGGCCTCTGAGCACCACTTTTGCTGTGTCCCAAAGGTTCTGATAGGAAGTGTTTTCATTCTCATTGGATTCTAGGAATTTCTTTATTCCATCCTTAATGTCTTCTATGACCCTGTCGTTTTTGAGCAGGGTATTGTTCAGTTTCCAAGTGCTTGATTTCTTTTCCCTGCTTTTTCTGTTATTGATTTCTACTTTTATAGCCTTATGCTCAGAGAAGATGCTTTGTAATGTTTCGATGTTTTGGATTCTGCTAACGCTTGCTTTATGACCTAATATGTGGTCTATTCTAGAGAATGTTCCATGTGCACTAGGAAAAGAAAGTATACTTGGCTACTGTTGGGTGGAGTGTTCTGTGTATGTCTATGAGGTCAAGTTGGTTGCTTGTGACATTTAGATCTTCTGTGTCTTTATTGAGCTTCTTTGTGGATGTCCTGTCCTTCTCTGAAAGCGGTGTGTTGAAGTCTCCTACTATAATTGTGGAGCTGTCTATCTCACTTTTCAATGCTGTTAGAGTTTGTTTTATGTGTCTTGCAGCCTTGTCATTGGGTGCATAAATATTTAATATGGTTATATCCTCCTGGTATATTGTCCCTTTAATCATTATATAGGATATTCTTTATCCTTTGCAGTGGATTTAACTTTAAAGCCTATTTTGTTGGATATTAATACTGCCACTCCTGCTCTTTTTTGATTGTTGTTTGCTTGATATATTTCTCCATTCTTTGAGTTTAGTTTGTTTGTGCCTCTAAGTCTAAGGTGTATCTCTTGTAGGCAGCATATAGACGGATCGTGTTTTCTTATCCATTCTGCCACTCTCTGTCTCTTTATTAGTGCATTTAGTCCATTTACATTCAGGGAAATTATGGATAGGTATGAATTTAGTGCTGTCATTTTGATGTCTTTTTTTGTGTGTTGTTGACAGTTTCTTTTTCCCACTTAATTTTTTGTGCTGAGTAGTTTATCTTTGCGTATTGTCTTTCCTCTTATTCGTTGTTGTTGATTTTGTTTCTGCTGAGTCTCAATTTTTTTCTTGTATTTTATTTTGATGAGTAGGGTAGTTAGTCTCCTTTGTGGTTATGTTAATAGTTACCCCTATTTTTCTAAGTTTAAACCTAACTTTTATTTCTTTATATCGCCTTGTCTTCCTCTCCATATGAAAGATCTATGACTACATTTTTCAGTCCCTCTTTATTGTGTTAATGTTGTCTTCTTTTACATAATAACATTGCTGTTTCCCTGTTTTGAGCTTTTTTTATCTTGATTTATTTTTTGATTTCCCTGTCTGGGTTGACTTCTGGTTGCTCTGCCCAGTGCTCTAGCCTTGGGTTGATTCCTGATATTATTGATTTTCTAACCAAAGAACTCCCTTTAGTATTTTTTGTAGTTTTGGTTTGGTTTTTATGAATTCCTTAAACTTCTGTTTATCTGGAAGTGCCCTAATTTCACCTTCATATTTGAGAGACAGTTTTGCCGGATATATGATTCTTGGCTGGCCATTTTTTCCCTTCAACGCTTTATGTAAGTCATCCTATTGCCTTCTTGCCTGCATGGTTTCTGCCGAGTAGTCTGAGCTTATTCTTATTGACTCTCCTTTGTAGGTGACTTTTCGTGTATTCTTGGCTGCTCTTAAAATTCTCTCTTTACCTTTGGTTTTGGCAAATTTGATTATAATATGTCTTGGTGACTTTCTTTTAGAATCTACCTTATGTGGAGTTCAATGAGCACCTTGGATAGATATCTTTTCACCTTTCGTGATATCAGGGAAGTTTTCTGTGAACAAATCTTCAGCAATTCTCTCTGTGTTATTCTGTTGTCCCTCCCTGTTCTGGTACTCCATTCACTCGTAGGTTATTTCACTTGATAGAGTCCCAAATGATTCTTAAGTTTACTTCATCTTTTAAAATTCTTTTATCTGATTTTTCTTCAAATATATTGGTGCCAAGTGCTTCATCTTCAAGCTCACCATTCCTGCCTTCCACTTGCTCTGCTTCTCTGACTTTCTATTGAGTTGTCTAGTTCTGTAACTTTATTGTTAATCTTCTGAATTTCTGATTGCTGTCTCTCTATGGATTCCTGTAGCTTATTAAATTTTTCATTATCTTTTTGAATAACCTTTTTAATTTCTTCAACTGCTTTGTCTGTGTGTTCCTTGGCTTGTTCTGCATATTGCCTGATCTTCCTAATTTCGTTCCTGATGTCTTGAAGAGTTCTATATATTAATCTTTTGAATTCCGCATCTGGTAATTCCAGGACTGCACCTTCATCCAGAAGATCCATTGATTCTTTGTTCTGAGAACTTGTTGAAGCGATCATGGTCTGTTTCTTTATGTGACTTGATATTGACTGTTGTCTCTGAGCCATCTATAACATATCACATTAGTTTATTTTGTTTGCTCACTGTATCCCAGCTTCTGGCTTTGTTTTGTTTTGATATGCCCGAATGGGTTGCTTGAGGGAGCTAGCTTGATTGTTTTTGCCTTTGAAGCTCTGACGTCCTGTCACCAAATGGCTAGTGCTGTTATCAGGTATATCAGTCTAGGAGTCCATTCACTTTTCTTGTAGCTGATCAGGTAGCTGATCATCAAGCGTGTAATAAAGGCTCTGTCCTACAGTCTTAGAGAGGCAGGGGTGATTGGTGTAGGTACGGGTATCTGGTTGCAGCAATGGGTCATGCTCTGAATAAGGCAAGGGCCTGAGAACCATTCCCTGAATATCTGTGCGGAAAGTGTGTCCCTGTTCCCTAGAGTGTACAAGTGGGTGGGTTCTGCAGAGGGACCATGGGCTCCCAATGCTTTTGTTTGTAAGGACTGGGAGGCACCAATTATCTTTGGACCCCTGTCATGGGTGGCTGGTGACCTTAGCGGAGCCACCAGTCCTTAGGCCCCTGATGTGGGTAAGTGAGGATCTTATTTAATAGGCAAAGCAGTATCAAATATCAAACACCGACCTCTTCACTGCACAGTTGAAATGGTTACAGTCTGACAACAAGGGGCTATTCTCCTGAAATAGGCCCACACAGACCCATGCAGGGGGGAAAGTTATTCAAAGTCCATGGACCTTTTGTGCCTGGACAGGAGCCACTTCTGTCCTGAGCTCCCCAGGTTAGTGGAGCTGGCAAATTATCTTTTCCCCCAGTTGTGAGTTTATTCCTACTCCAAGGCTGGGAGGATGGCTCTGGGTGCTCAACATGGCCTACCTTAGGCCCAGGGAAATCAACAGCCACTGTATCCGGCTTGGGGGCTGGAGATGCGTTAAAATATACACAAGTACTTAGCTTTTGCCAAAAGCGCTGTTCTTCTCTGATTCTGGAGGTGTGAGTAGGCTGTGTGGCTGGCTGCTTCTCCCTGAGGAAATTAGCGCTGAACACTACCACCAGCCTGCCACAGCTGCTCCCGGGAATGGTGCCTGAGGGATCCCAGCAGTTCAGGTCTGGTAACTCCTCTCCACTTCTGAACCGTCTCTCCCTCCCCCTGCCACTCAGTCTGTTTTCTAATTTTGCCTTTGATTTCCAGGGCTCCTAGCTTGTCATAAATATAATTGTTTCACTTGTTTCTTAGGGTCTTTGTTGTAAGAGGGATCCAGGAAGCATTTGTCTATTCTGCCATCTTGACCTCACTCCCTCTTTTCTATTTCATAAACTCTTTATAACATTTATCCTAGGTGCCCTGGTGGTGCAGTGGTTAAGTGCTCAGCTGCTAACTGGTGATTCTAACCCATCAGCTGCTTTGAAGGAGAAAGATATACAATCTG
Organism: Elephas maximus indicus; assembly: GCF_024166365.1. Taxonomy (NCBI): domain Eukaryota; kingdom Metazoa; phylum Chordata; class Mammalia; order Proboscidea; family Elephantidae; genus Elephas; species Elephas maximus. Next base: position 168,345,128 of record NC_064846.1, read on the forward strand.
CTTCTGTAAGGATTACAGCCTTGGAAACCCTACGGGGCAGTTCTACTCTGCCCTATTGGATTGCTATGAATTGGAATCAACTTGACAGCAATGGGTTTGGTTTTTTGGTTATAGCATTTATCAGGTCCTGAAATTATGTATTTGCTTGTTTACGTGTTTGTCAGGAGCCTCCTCTCACACCTTGGTCAACTCTCTGAAATCAAGGACATTTTCTTTTGTTGTTTACTGCTACATTCCAGCACTTCAAAAATAGCACATAAACACTGACAAATGAAATGAATGAAATGGAAAGGATCTTTCTTGCCAGCAGGTGACTTTCATTTGACTTTCAGCCTTATCAAATGGAGGACTCATTGTGTTCAATGCCTTCCTTTAAAAAGTTAATGTGGTTCTGCATTAGACTAATAATGTGAGCTCCCAGAAGAGAAAGAAACTGGTTGACCATGGTCTTAATCTTCTCAAATAAGGGAAGGCATCAAATATTTCTCGGGGCCCTGATCTATCCAGGGCTGGAGAAGGGGCTTGAGGTCACCATTATCAATTTCTCAGTCCCTCTAGGGTGATTTGGAATTATGTTTTATCTGGCCCTCTCATTTCCAGTGTTTTTAATTTGCCTTTTAAAACTACAGCAAATGTCAAACCAGGACACTGGAGCAATCTGTGAAAACAAATGTTTTATCTTGCTGGAAATCAGTAAGAATAAATCCATCTGGCTTCTCCTTAGAAGTCCATAGCCCCTGGATTTGGTCAATCGTCTGAGAGTCCCATGACTCTACTTTGGAAGCTTTTCTTTTTAAAAAGACGCTGACTCAAAAGAGCAATCTTCTCCTCATTGCAACAGTTTCTCCATGAAGTGAAAAATGAACATCAAAATCCTTTTTTAGGATCCTCAAGAAGTTAAAAGTGAAATTATCATATAGCCCAGCAGTTCCATCCCTAGGCATATACCTGAAACTTGAAAGCAGGGACTGGTACACCAGTGTCCACAGCAGCACTATTTGCAATGGGCAAAAAAATGGAAGCAACCTCTGTTCGTCAACAGGTGAGTGGATAAATGAAATGTGGTATGTACATATAATAGCATACTACTCATCCATAAAGAGAAATGAAGTCCTGATGCATACTATGACATGGATATATCTTGAAAACATTGTGTTGAATGAAATAAATCAGACACAAAAGGACAAATGTTGTATGATCCCCACTTACATGAAATATCTAGAATAGGCAAATTCATAGCCATACAAGTTTATTATTGGTTATCAGGGGCTGGGGGGTGGGGAGGGAAGTGGTTGTTTAAGGGATGCTGAGTTTCTGTTTGGGGTGATGAAAATCTTTTGGAAATAGGTAGTGGTAATCGTTAAGTGCTATGGCTGCTAAGGAAAAGGTCAGCAGCTCAAATCTACCAGGTGCTCCTTGGAAACCCTCTGGGGCAGTTCTACTCTGTCCTATACGATTGCTATGAGTCAGAATCAACCCGACAGCAATGGGTTTGCTTTTTTTGGTTTGGTTTCATGGTTGCACGACATGGTGAATGTAATTAATGTCACTGAATTGTACACTTAAAAAGGTTTAAAATGGCAAATTTTATGTTTTATATATTTTACCACAATAAAGCTTAAAAAAAAAACAACCCTCTTCTAGCTTCTAGCTATAAAGAAAAAAAAAAAACTTAGCCAATGCATATTTTGGAAAATACACATTGTTCTCAATTGCTGGTGACAAGGGATACATTAACAAACAAATCAAGAGATGGATTCCAAAACTGGTTTTAGCTGTGCATATTCACCTCATCTCCCAACAAATCTTTAAGCAAACGTTAAATACACATACATACATATATGTATATACATATATAGTTGCTGTTGTTCGTTGTCATCAAGTCAATTCTGATTCATGGCGGCTCCATGTGTGCAGAGTAGAACAGTTGTACAGGGTTTTCAAGGCTCTGACCTTTCAGAAGCAGATTGCCAGGGCTTTCTTCCGAGGCACCTCTGGGTGGGTTCAAATTGCCACCCTTTCTGCTAGAAGTCAAGCACTTAACAATTTGCACCACGTGTGTGTGTGTATACATATATATGTACGTATATGTATACATATACATAATAGTAAAGCCTGTTTTCCACAAAAAGAAGCAATAGAGAAGCAAAACCTATAAGAGCCAGAACTCGAAGGGACTGCTTTGTTTTCCTATTCTCATAAGTTTTCTGCCTTTGACAGGGTGCAGCTTACCAGTTTTTTATTACTCTCAGTTGGTGGAAAATATTTGAGTTTTCCTTCTTTGACAGGCGTCCGTCTTACACGGGTTCCAGCTTTTGTAGGTTTTACTGTATATGTCCCTGAGTAGTGCAAATGGTGAATGCACTTGCTACTAACCAAAAGGTTGGTGGCTCGAGTCCACCCAGAAGTACATCAGAAAAAAGGCTTAGTGATCTACTCTGAAAACTCAGCCATTGAAAACCCTATGGAGCACAGTTCTGCTCTGACACACATGAGGTTGCAATGAGTTGGAATCAACTGGACAGCAACTGAGTTACTGGGATATATATGTATCTCACCACTATTTGGCTAAATGGAGTCAAAGTGAACTGAGCTGGAAATGGGTGAATTTTATGGTACGTGAATAATATCTCAGTGAAAAAACCAAACCAAACCCATTGCCGTTGAGTCGATTTCAACTCATAGTGACCCTATAGGACAGAGTAGAACAGCCCCATAGGGTTTCCAAGGCTGTAATCTTTACAGAAGCAGACTGCCACATCTTTCTCCCACGGAGCCACTGGTGAGTTCAAACCATCAACCTTTCGGTTAGCAGCCGAGCACTTTAACCACTGTGCTACCAAAACAGAAAAAGCAGTTGCCATTGAGTTGATGTCAACTCACAGTGACCCGATAAGACAGAGTAGAACTGCCCCCACAGGATTTCCAAGGAGCAGTTGGTGGATTCAAACTGTCAGCCTTCTGGTTAGCAGCCAAATGCTTAACCACCGTGCCACCAGGGCTCCATGCAACCAAAGATGTTTTAAAAAATGAACTGAACTGAGTGAATTAATGTCCCCACACAACTCAGAACAACATTATGAGGGTGACCTCAGGGTGACAGGTGGTAAGAATTCTAGTTCCGGCAATCTCTTATTCATTCATTCATTCATTTTCACGAGTGCCAGCTTATTTCAGGCATTGTGGAATATTCTGGGGATAGAACACGCATGGAATATAGTCTGTGATATCATGAGCATGCCACTTGCCATTTCTGGGCTATAGCTTTCTCCACTTCTAAAGTAAACGGACTAAATGCTGTGCTTCTATGTCTATGAACCTCATTGCTGCTGAAGGTGCTCACAATATGTCGAAGATAGATACATCGATTCAAGGACATTCCGAATGCATTAAAGACTGCCTAGTCAGTTGCTGAAATGTAAGTACTTACTATAAATTATACATATATACATATATATGTATTCGGGATTTTGGAATAAAAGCTTTATACAAGAAAATCAATGCTGATGAATTATTTGGTCGTCAGGCTCTCAAGTATGTACTTTAAACCTTTTTTTTTTTGACATCTTAATGATCCAGGTGCGTCATACGTCTGAGCCAAACAGATCCTTCCTCACCCCCTGCTTTATCTGATCAGTCACCGTGTAGAAAGACAGTTACCCTAGCATGCAATTTGTTAAGGCTGCAAGTATCATCTGGCTGAGCAATAAAAGGAAATTTAGTACAAGCAACTTCTCACAGTCTTGGGGACTGATTTGTCAAGATTGGCCTCCCTTCGCTTTAAAGATAACAAGAATTTGATGTACTTACTATCACCCTAAGGACATCAGTCAAATCACAAAGGGTGAATAAAAGGTTTCTGTTAGTGTGTGTTGGTTACTGTTGAGTTGGCTCTGACTGACGGAGGCCTTATGTACAACAGAATGAAACGTTCCTTGGTCCTGTGCCATCTTCACGATCATTGGTACGTGTGTGCTCTTTGTCGTGGCTATTGTGTCAGTCCATCTCATTGAAGGTTTCCCTGTTTTCACGGGCCCTTCACTTTATCAGACATGAAGCCCTTTGCTGGTGCTTGGCCTTTCCTAGTGTCATGTCCGTATCAGACAATTGTTTGTTGGGATCCATAAGGTTTTCACTGGCTACTTTTCAGCAGTAGATTGCCAGGCCTTTCTTCCTAGTCTGTCTTAGTTGGGGGGCTCTGCTGAATCCTGTCCATCATGGGTGACCCTGCCGATATTTGAAATACCTGTGGCATTGCTTCCAGCAACACATAAGCCACCAGAGTGCAACAAACTGACAGATGGGTGGTGCAAAAACCCTTCTACCTGCTTCTTATTCTGCACACATGAATCAAAACAAACACAGCTCAAATATGTCCCTTATGAGAGAACCCTGAGTCCAGCTTAGGGCTTCACAACTTAAGAGGAATCCGCAATATGTGAAAAATGCCCAAAAGAGCATGTTTAAAGCACTGGATATTAATACCTGAAAAAAAAAGATGAAAGACTTACCCTCAGAGGAAAGAAGATTAGAACTCTTTTAAAAAATGAAAAGGGGCACAGGAAACCCAGAGCTGCACCTGCATAATCCCCATCAGCCCTCAGAAAGCAAGCAGGGCAGTACAAGTTAGCGGTATGACATTGATCTTCATGTTTTATGATGGCCGTGATAGCTTAGCTCTCCTAGTCAGATTCGACATTCAAGAAGTCTTGTGGGAAGCAGATAGGTGTTGACATCAGACAGACGTGGGTCTGACTCACTGATTTACAAAAACAGGAATAAGAATACTTACCTCACAATGATGTGGTGTAGAAATCATGTGTGTAAAGGTCTTGGCACAGATGCTCAGGAAATGTTCAGCCACCCTTCATCCCTTCCTCCATACCTCATCCCATTGCCCCCCATTTCCAACCCTGGCTATGTGCTCCAAATAGTGTAAAGGGGGAGATGAGTGAGACTTTTCTATTTGCCATACATTTTCCACAGAAGACATGCTTAGAAAATTGAGTTAGTATAGCGTGTGGAGATTAGTTTGCTGCTCTCCGTCATTTACCAGCTAACTCAAGCAAATTCTGACTCCACCATTTGCTAGCTCACTTCAGCAAGTTATTAACCTCCTGGTGACTCAGTTTCCTTGTTAGGGTAATGAAGATAATAAGAACTACATCATCAAGTTGCGAGGATTAAATAAGACAACCCATGTAAAGCACTTGCTGCAATACCTGGTACATAGTAAGGGTTAACTATCATTGCGATGGAAACCCTGGTGGCACAGTGATTAAGAGCTACAGCTGCTAACCAAAAGGTCAGCAGTTCAAATCCACCAGGCGCTCCTTGGAAACTCTATGGGGCAACTCTAGTCTGTGCTATAGGGTCGCTGTGAGTCGGATTTGACTTGATGGCAACGGGTTTGGGCTTTTTTGTTTTATCATTGCAATTAGAGCCCTGGTGGTTCAGTGGTTAAGAGCTAAGGCTGCTAACCAAAAGGTCAGCAGTTGAAATCCACTAGCCACTCTTTGGAAATCCTATGGGACAGTTTCACTCTGTCCTATAGGGTCGTGATGAGTCGGAATTGACTAGAAGGCAATGCAACTAGAAGTTGCAAGGATTGAATAAGATAACCAATGTAAAGCACTTGCCACAATACCTGGTTGTGTGGCAAGTGCTTTACATGCTTGGTTCTGGTATCATTGTAATTATTGTTGTTAGGTATGAGATTTTATAGTGTTACATACAGATAGACAAGCCTAGACAAGCCATACCATGTGCCTGATTTCTAGAATTCATGTTAACAACTATTACTACTACTATTAAAAAAAACCCACAAAAAACCTGATCCATTGCCATCGAGTCAATTCCAGCTCATAACGACCCTATAGGACAGAGTAGAACTGCCCCAGAGAGTTTCCAAGGAGTGGCTGGTGGATTCAAACTGCCAACCTTTTGGTTAGCAGCCGAGCTCTTAACCACTGCTCCACCAGGGCCATTCTTATGTATTTCTTCTATGCCAGAAAATGTACTAAATGCTTTTCTCTCTGTCTCTCTGTCCTTCTCTCTGACTCTTTCTGTCACAGACACACACAAACAAACCCCACACACACGTGGGACTTGGACTTGGAGATGTCTGACTCAAAAGCCATGTGTTTAATGAAACATCAGCAGTTCTGATAACAGATGCCTAGCTCTTCATTGCTCATTTTAGTCCCGTCTTCCCCAGCAAGTCAAATCAATAGATACCTCCCAGTGATGCCTGAGGATAAGTCCAAGGTTTCTGAGACACAGAGGCAAGAGGTGGCAGGAACCTAAACAGCCAAGTTATGGAAGAGGAGGACGAGGCTGACAGGTTGATTTATGACTATCGACTGAGCCCTTATTCTTCTCTGAAATGACCTATTCCAGCGCTGGGGATACAATGGGAAGCCAATCAGCTAGGACTCTGGCTTCATGAAACTTATGGTTGTGTGGTTGTAAGATATTGAGCATACATAATTGCCTGGGTAAATACCATATAATTACAATTTTGATAAGTGCTGTGATGTTGGAAATGTTTGAGAGTAAGAGAGTGTATTACCAAACCAAACCTGTTGCCGTCGGGTCAATTCCAACTCATAGTATATAACAAGATACCTAACTTAGCCGAGGTTGGAGACGTCAGGGAGAGCTTCCCAGAAGGATGACTCTTAAGGCAAAACCTGACAGGTGATTGATAAATGGTTTACTTTGCACAAGGCTAGGTGACTAGGTTAGATAGTAGCCAAGTCTGTGCTAAAAGTTAGATCTGTGATTCTCGTTCCTGAGTTTTCCCCACTTTCCATAAGCCTTCAACAATACAACAATTGCGTTTTGCCAACTCCTTTGCTGTTGTTGTTGTCAGGTGCTGGTGAGTCATGCTGACTCATAATGACCCCATGACACTACTTTATGCAGTGATTTCTGTTTAAAAGGAGGAAACCCCCTAAATTTAGCTCCCTGGTCCAAAACCTGCCTATTAAAATCCTTTGAGGGTCTTGTTTGCATTCCTATATCTTTAAATGGGGGCGGGGGTTCTTTGGTATGTCTCTAATCTGTGTCACACCACAGGGCAATGGACTGTGAAAATTACTCAAGGAATTCCGAATTAATGGTACAGGAGGCAAATGAAGGGCATGCAGCCGTGAACTTGAGCACCCCTGCTCTTTCAGCCTGCTCTTCTGAGGTGTCCCTGGAGAAAACCTTCCCTAGCTTTGGTTTTAGATGCCGGCTGAGGAAGACGACTAGCTCCCATTTGTCCTTTTAAAGGCATTTCTCTCTAGCTACGTTCACAGCCTGTTCTGGTGCTTGGACTCCATTTACTTTCAGTTGTGTGTCCTGCGCCTTTAATGCAGAGTGAATTAAATACTGAACAGGCAAACAGATTTGAGTCTCTTTCTGGCTTGAGCTCATGATGCACTTCTGCACGTAGCTGATGAATTTCAAAACCAAGCCCCCAACACCTTTTATGACACACACACACAAATGGGCAGCCCCTTCTCAAGGGGAGAGGTAAACTCCATCCCGAGGAGGGCTAGAGCCCTGCATGGGAACCACCTTCAGCTCGGTGTGCCAATCGTGACACCTATGCTGAGCACCTAGACTTGGGTGTCCGGGTCCTAGCCATCCATCTCCTTCCTTTGAAAATGAAGCACTGGCGAGTATTCACTGGCCGTTTTCTTGCCTTATTTTAAAGTTCCTTGTGATTGCTTCTTGCTGAATTAAGTCTTTGGCTCTAGGTTTACTGAATTGTTTGAAAGAACGAGAGCCAATTTGTGGCATGCTATGCTTAAGAAGTTAAAAGCTCTGTCCTCTATTACTTTCTCCCTCCCTCTCTTCCGCCTTTCCTCCTCCCTCCTCTTTCTCTCTTTTTTCTCCTTTTTCTTCCTTGTTTCCTTCCCTCCTTCTTTCCTTCTCTCTATGAACATGTAAAAGAACCTTTGCAACATCAAGTCCTAAATGGGCGACTATCATCACTTAAAACGTTTTTGGCTTTCAAACTTGATCTCCAGAGACTTTCAGTAACATAAATTGCCTGAGAACCAACTTCAGTTTCTGTTTATAACTGTTTTTAAAACACACGGTGTGCCAGTGTCATGCCTTCTTTTTTAGTTTGACTTTCTTCTGTACTTGTGGGTGAAGGTGCACTTAGAGTTTGTGGTAATTTGTTACGATACTCCTAGGAAAGGAATACCTCTTGGAAAATGAGACGGAATAGACAGCATTGCAAGTGGCAAAAGTGATATGAGATTCATATATTTCTTCTTTTTCTTTCCTTCCAGGAAGTCCTGAAAAGGAGTGCTTTCTGCAACTGCTTGTTGTTGGACAGAGAACATTAGCACCAATTCTTTTTGACTACAAAGCCAAAGACCTTTATATGTTCAAAATGTGTTCTAATTTCAGATGAAGGGATTCTAGGTTCTTTTAAGGATCAGTACCTTATGGGCTCAATTCTAATACAAAGTAAGCTGTTGAGATTCAAATACGACTATTACCTAAATACAGGTACATAATCTTTAAGTTTTAGTGTAACATTCGATGATTTCAGGAGCAAAACAAATTATAAAGAGAATATTTTCATTTTCTATTAAAGAACAAAAATATTGTAGACTACTTTTGGAAAGAAAAGAGATGATGGCATCCATTCTCCAACACACACACACTCAGATGTCTTTTTTTGTACTTGGAATCTAACTTTTATTGGTTTTTGTTTGTTTGTTTGCTGTGGTGAAAATATACACGGCAAAACATTCACCGAGTCAACAGTTTCTACATGTGTAATTCAGTGACGTTGATTACATTCTTCAGGTCGTGTAACCATTCTCACTCTCCTTTTCCAGATTACTTCACCGCCATTAACATAAACTCACCACCCTTTAAGTAAAAACTCTCTCTTTCCCCCCCCCCTTCCATCCCTGGTAACCACGAATAATTTTTGGTTTCTAGATATTTGCTTGTTTCATATAAAAGTTCCCTCCTGAGAATTTGCATTTCTAACAAGTTCCCAGGAAGTTATACATAAGAATCGCTGGGGCATCTTGTTAAAATGTAGATTCTGGTTCAATATATCTCGGGTGGAAATGAAAATTCTCAGCAGGTTTGAAGCCCTGCTTCTAAGATGGTGCCCAGGGATCCCCACCTCCTGGTATTCACTCCCTTGTGTAATTCCCTCCCCTCCAATGTGGGCGGACCTAGTGACTTGCTTCTAACCAATAGAATATGGCAAAAGTTATGGGTGAAAGAAGACCAGGTGAACTCACATTAGGGACGATCTTTCAATGTATCTGATTTGATACCATTCTCCCTGGAATGCCCTGTGCTGAGCGTGCTGTATATGTTAGACCCTTTAACCATCATGATAGCTTCTGAAATGGATGTGATTTTGCAGATAGGGAAGTGAGGATGAGAGCTGTGAAATGATGTGCCCAAGATCACCCAGCCACATAAGAAATTGACACACTGAAATCTGCCCAGGAAAGGGCCCTTGGTACCTCCAAACTGAACAGCTTCTAATCTGCCATCCTGGTCCTGGGAGAGTTAGAGTTTGGGATTAGACCACATGGATTTGAATACCAGCTCTGCCGCTTCACTCGGGGGTGACCTGTGGGACTCTAGGCCGTGGTCATCTTCGTCTATATTATTAAGGGTTGAGTAAAACTAGGTTTTTATGTGTGTGTGACTATTGATTTGGATAATGCATGCATGATTTCAGCGCAGTGCCTGGCACACCATCGGTTCCAAGAAACATTAGTTGTGATTGTATTGTTACGATTAAAGACCAAGGTTAAGCTGTTTGAGTAGATGATCTTGGGTTAGCAAGTGGTGTAGACATTTTCAGCTCTGTTTTTTCCTTTAGTGTCTGTATATTTTCTTTTCCCTGATGATCTTTTTTGGCATTATAATATTAAATTGTTCTCTAAAGTGGAGAGTAGAATGTATTGTTTAGTCTCCTCACCTCATAGTACTGATTAGGGTCCAAGCTCTCAAATACTCTTATATCTTACAATCCATCATTTTCACCTTCTAGAAAAGAATCATGACATTTCTATCTTCAGAAAATGATCGCTGTCTCTCAACACTCGGCTGGTGTGTAAGAAAACAACTTTTTGATAATCCCACCTATATAGAGCTATTTTGCCACTCTAGGCTTATAGAAAAGGCTTATTTCCATTGACATCCATAGTTTAAATGCCTTGGCAGTTACTATATTAATTCAGGGAGATTCTAGAGTATGAATCTAAAGAAGCATTGTTAGTTCAGCTGCAAAAAAAGAAAAAAAAAATCCATAGTTTACAGTTGAGAAGTAGCTTAGGCATGGGGCAATCTGGCTATTTAATGCAATTAACATCCTTAAATCTTATAAAACTTCTCTGCAGGTTTGCCGAGTATTCCACAATCATGCAGATGAAAATGTCCCCCCCCCCCCCAATCTGCATGTTTCAGGAGCTTGGAGGCAGAACCCTTGACTCCTATGGGAGAATGAGCAGCTGTAAGCTGTTCACCCCCAGATACCACGCAGAACATGGGAATGATATCAGAGGGACCACAATAAGTTTGAGAGACATGGGCAGGCTGAAATAAAAACCAATGATGCTGAGCAAGGGCTGGGAGCCAATCAGATATAAGTCTGAAATATTATATGGCAGTCAATCAGAAAATTCAATGTGATTTGGGACTACATAAGCAAAAGGATTAAATAACAAACAAGGGCAAAATAGGATGTCCTAACCTGGAATATTGGACTTCAGGACTGAAAAGAAATCAGCAAACTGGAGGAGTTCCAGAGAAGATCATCTACAATGATGGTTTTTAAAGCAAAATATGAACTTTATAGTGTAGCCAACCACAAAGTCAGACCCAAGGGGCATGATAACAATCTTCAGATAGCTTGAGGGTCTAAACACCAAGAGAAATTTTGGCTGGAGATATGAAAAAGTTCCAAGGGGTAAAGTTAAGAAAAAGGAAATTTCAGCTGAGCATCAGAATATATCCTTTGATAGTAAGATGTATGTGTTTGTAGAACAGTCTCTTAAGGGAACTAGAAAAAAAAAAAAAACAGGATGTGTTTTCTAGGATCCCTGATAAAATGATACCTTGATGTCAGACCAAGGATTCTAGAACATTCCTAAGAATATTCTTGTGCCAAGATGGAATAGATATTGTAAAATTTATTTTCTATCCTGAATTTCTGGTGTAGTTATAATGGGAAATGGCTCATGAAAAGACTGTTCTGCCCTTTAATAAGAGCTATCCTAAGGCTTTGATTAACTTAGACTCAGAAGAAAACACGATAAATACAAGCAGTGCTTTTCTACAGCAAATGCCCTTATAAAGGAGCAAAGGCTTAGAGACCTGATTCTGAAAGTGTATATGTTTAAAATCATTTATTTCTAGACCACCAGTTGTATTGCTTCTGAAGCTGGCTAATGAATTGTATATTGTAGGAAGGATTTTAGAAATCAGTATAACAAAGCCAACTATTTTTTGAAACTGGTAAATGAAACCCATAAATCTTCCTCAATCGAGTTTGGCATAACATGGCAGTCAATCAGAAAGGCCACTGTGAGTTGGGTCTATATAAACCAAGGGATTATATAACAAACAGGAGTAAAACAAGCTGCCCTACTCTGGGATGCACGAATATGCCCTAAGTCATGATGACTGTGATATAAACCTAATAGCAGTCAGGTTGACAATCAAAATAGTTTTAAAAATATCGTTAACAAAACCAAAGGATTTTCTTACAAAGTCTTACAGAGCCATTACATTTCCCCCATGTTTCAAAAGTGCACAGACTTACACTGAGTTTGCAAAATGAGCCTGAACTTAACTTAATGAATATTTAAAACAATTTATGCATTGTTCCCAACAGCGAGGCAAGCTCCAGGCTAACAGAGGGTCCGGGCTCTTTGGAAACAAGACGATGAATTAACTGGCACGTGTCTGCTCCCAGCCCCGAGTGCCAATAGATGAACCCCGCTGCCCATGGACTCTCCAACACCCATGACCAAGAATGTATGACTTTGCTCCTGGAGGGCTTCCATATCAGCCCTACCCAATCTGGGCAGGTTGCGTTTTCAACCCCAAGGTCATCATACGGGCTGAGAGAACTAGAACTTACATGACTCATAAATTACATTTGCTCAACCACCTTGAGTTCTAAGTAGTTCTAGGAAGTGTGACTTTGTTAGCCATCTACCTCAAACGCCAAAATCCAGCAAAGCATAACCAATTTCATGCAATGGCATCCAAATGGTAGAGACATTAGGTTTTCATTACTAGTGACAAATTACAAGGTATTGTTACAAAAGAAAGGGCAGGCAAGCCCCGCCCTGCTCACTTGCACTTTTAACTTGGCTTATTGGAGGATGGAAGAAAACCAAAGGTGCCAGTCTCCGGATGTAACTGGTGTGTAGTCAGGTAAGGAAACCAGTGACCTGCAAGGCTGTGCCTCTCAACAACCCACCTAACTGGCAGCCACTGAGCATACCAGAGAGGTTCAGGGCAGGCAAAGAGGTGAGAAGTGATGGACAGGGGCGAGGATGATGGGAAATGCACCTCCCTTTCTGTCTTCAACCAGCAGAGAGGTCAAAGCTGCTGGAAGGAATTCCCTGGGTGCAGCCTGTCCCTTGGCCTTTACAAAAACATGCACCAGAGAGATCCCAGGGTCCCTACCCTTTTTGTGGAGGCATCGGTTCTCCTGTTAATAGGATTTCACAATCACACTTAAAAAAAAAATACCTTGTTTTATTCCCTGAGAATTTCATAGGGAATGAAGGTAGTCTTCCAAAACCAAAGTTGGACAGTCCTTATCTACACAAAACAAGACGAATTTTTGTGTCAAATACCTGTATTTTATAAGCTCATTGTAAGTTTTTTTTTTCCCTTTAATAAAGCAAATAGTCAAGGAAAGTCACCTTTACAATTGTATAAAATTCCCTTCACCCTGAAGTGGAAAAAGAGGACACTGAAACACAGTTAAATAAAGTAGGCGGGCATTTCCAACACCTTGTCCGCTCCCCTGCTAAGACGGTTGTAAGATGCATGGCAAAGCTGCGATGTTCTGTCCCAAAGCCCTCCAAAAGCAGGGCATGTCTTTGCGCTTTGCTGATTCCAGGGGTCGGATAGTGGCGAGAGAAGCCGCTCCCGGTCTCCAGGCAGGGAACACTTCGATCGCCGGGCGTTTTCCAGCTTCCCAGGAATGTGGCTGCGGCGCGCGGCGCCCAGAGGCGTCCCCGAGAGGAACCAGGAGACCGAAGGCTTTGGGAGCTGGAATATCCGCAGCCCCAGGCGGCTGCCTGGCGCCCCTCAACCTTCCTCCTAGATTGCACTTACAGACGTGCTCACTGCCCTTTTTAGCAGGTCCCCATCGCCAGCCTGTCCATTGGCAGCCCTTGCATTGGAACTGAGTCTCCATCCTTCCTCTTTTAAAACAAAAACAGCAGGGGGCTGGGGGGGGGGCGGCGGGAGGAAGGCTGGAGATTTCTCTCCAACTTCAGGGCAACCATCGTGGGCTGCCCATCCGACACCAGTGGGTGGGGTGCAATCTGACACCTCCCTTTCCTCCTAGAAACGTGAGTGGAGCCGGCGCCCAGACCCCTGGACCTGGGGGAGGGGAAACAAGGGAAGGTCCGCACTTGGGTCGTCACGCCTTTCTCCCCAGGAGACGCCTTATCAGTGGCCAGCTGCCTCTCTCCGGCTCTCAGGTTTGGCGCCTAGAAAACTCGCCCCCGTTCGGCTTTCTCCGGCTCCTCGCTCCGCCCCTGCCCAGCCCCGGCTCTTCTCCGGCTCTGCCTGTCCTGGCCACCCCCTTCCCGCTGCCTCTGGCAGGAGCGTGCGGAGACATCTCCGCGTCCGCCTTGGGCCCAAGGCTGGGTTGCGAATATCAAGTCACCCTTCCCGGCGGGACCCGGGTGCCGGCCCCTGGAGGACGCGCCTTCGCGCACTGCTTTGCAAATAGCGCTGAGCGCAGCTGGGAATTCCCCCACCGTAGCCATCCAGCTCTTGGAAGTCCCTGGGCGCAGCGCGCTCGGAGTCTCCACTTTGAGCGAGCCAGGACCCCGAGGGAACCTGGAGTTTGGAGACCCCCTTACGCCTCTCCAGTCGTAACTGTGAGCGCAGTAGCCAAGCGGAGGCCAGACGCGCCGCCCCGGGCGCCCGGGACCCGGCGAGGGCGCCCCGAGGGCTCCTCAGCTCCCAGCTCATACGCCGGAAGACGCCCCTGTCGCGGCGCAGGAGACCGGCGGGCGCGCCCCGGGCGCACGCCCAGGCGGCCTCCTCCCCAGCCCTCGGGACCGTGCTCAGGCGGCGAGGAGGAGCCTGCTGGAGACTTCGAGGCTGTCCCGAGCCAGCGAGTGCAGCGTCTCCTGCCTGGGCTGTGAAGGGGGAGTGGCGCTGGCCGCCGGAGCTGGGAGCCCAGCGAGCGCCTGACCTTCCTCCTTCTCTTCCTCCCCCTTCCTGACTCGGGCTCCGGGGAAAGTTCTAGCGGCCGCAGAGGCCCAGATCCCTTTCCTAGAAGGCTGGCGATGGCGCTCCGGCTCCTGCCCCCGCCGGGGCCCTCGGAGCGCGCGGGCGGCGCGTGAGCTGACTCTGCCCTCCGGCGCCCGCGGCGAGCCCCGGCGCCCGCCCGCCCGCAGCCTCGCCTCGCCCGGCCTCTCCTGCGCCTGCCGGACGCCGCCACGATGTCTGCGCAGAGCCTGCTGCACAGCGTCTTCTCCTGCTCCTCGCCCGCCTCGAGCGGCGCGGCCGCGGCCAAGGGCCACTCCAAGAGGAAGCTGCGCCAGACCCGCAGCCTGGACCCGGCCCTGATCGGCGGCCGCGGTGTCGACGAGGGCGCCGACGGCGAACCCGGGCCACGGGGGGCCGCGGGGGGCCGGCTGTGCGCCCCGCCGGCCGCGGCCGAGGGTCCGGGGCCCCGCGCGGTGTCCTCGCTCCGTGGCCCGCCTCTCCGGGCCGCCCGGCTGCCGACCCCCAGGCCCTTCTGCTCGTCCTTCTCCACACCCAGCACCCCGCAAGAGAAGTCGCCGTCCGGCAGCTTCCACTTTGACTATGAGGTCCCCCTGGGTCGCGGCGGCCTGAAGAAGGGCATGGCCTGGGACCCGCCTTCCGTGCTGGTGGGCCCGGGCGGTGGCCGCAGCGCGGCGAGCATCCTCTGCTCCTCCGCGGGCGGCCCCAACGGCATCTTCGCCTCTCCCAGAAGGTGGCTCCAGCAGAGGAAGTTCCAGCCTCCACCTAGCAGCCGTGGCCCCTCCTACGTCGTGTGGAAGTCCCAGGTAGGATCCCGCGCCGCCAGTGCCCCTGGCCTGAGGTTGGCCACCCAGGCTGTTCCATGGGGCCGGCTTTAATTCCCTCGCGTTTACAGAGCCAGGGGCAGCTGAGGGGTTTCGTGGTGTGACTGTTCCGCCTGGGTTGGTCAGATGGTGCCTGGAAATGGGCCGTCCCTAGTGGCCACCTGCGTGCATGTCTTGTAGGACTTCTTGGCTCCCCTTGGGAGCAGCAATGGGAGCTGGAGGAAGAGTTGGTGTTCTGGTCATCCTGTCCCAATGTTGAGATTTTTCGGAGCTCAAATGCTGTTTTGATGCCGTTTGTAAGGATTGGAGGAAACATTTTGGAATGCGTCTGACTTCTGATTGTTGTACAGAGAGAATTCAGGAACATTATTCTGGAGGCTGTTGTTGATTGTGTGTGTGTTTGGGCGGCAGATGGGGATACTAGAATTCTCTAGTATTGATCTCTTCCTTTTCCTACCACCACAAACACTCGGTTTCAGAAATCTAAGTACTGGGGAAAAAAAACTACTTAGGGGTATGAAAGATCATGGAACAATTTCAAAATTCCACCAAGGACAATAGTGAGGTGTGTGTGAGACAGAAATCAGTGATAAGTAAGGCACTCAGAGGGAGCTATTTGGTATCTTTAAAATGTATGCTTTCTGGTTAGGAATAATGGAGAACAGAGCGGTTGGGAAACTGTGGTTGGTGGGTACTTAGAAAGCCACATGCTTTTTAGAGAATAAACAGTAGTCGTTTTGAAAATGAACAACTCATATCCCTTTCGGTCCACAAATTCTATACATTTGCCTCTGATCTGTTTCTATAAGCGAAGGGAGATTCTATCGGTTGTAATTAAATACTCTAAAGTACAATTAACATTACAGAAATGAAGTGAAATACCATGCAATTGTGTGAGGTTTAGGTTAAAGGGAACACAACTAAGAAGTTTGAAAATAGCATCTAAGACCGTACCTAGCTCTGTTAACATGAGCTAAATATTAGATTTCAGCAGTATTTATCAGAAACATTCGCACCTCACATTAATAAAACGCTAGTTCTGTGTCAAAGTAACTGCTGCTGTTGTGTGGAGAGTATAGATTACAAAAAACAGACAAATGTTGCTAACTGTTCTGCTCATTGTTTTGAGGAAGATAAGCAGTAGAAAGAAAAGTCGAGACCGAGAGCAAGAGATTAGCCCCAACCACAGAACTCAGCATTACAACCAGGATCAAAAATCACAACGTTGGACTGCTCTAGTTCTCCATCAGAGGCTGGATTTCTGCTCTGTTTCAGAAGCACACATTAATACGATTAATCTGCTACAGTTGAGAAAAAGAGAAACCCAAAGCAAACCAAGTTCTTCACTTTGATAGCCACCAACCTTCCCATTTACAGCCAATTACGGCACCAAGAATGTCTCTGCCTTTCTCAAGCAACCCTATGCACTTGACTTATAACAGACAGATGCTGTTCATTGCGGTTATTACCAAAAGGCACTCGGTTGTAGATGATCCCAACTTGCTGAAAATCATCTTTGTATCGATTAAGGTGTCACGATCAGTGGACAAGTATCTCAACTGCAGCAATCGAGGGTGGCTTCTAACTGTTCCATGCAGGGTTTGGGCAGTCTACACCAATCTCATCTTTTACCTCTTTGCAGTGGCTAAAGCAAAGTACATAAGCCATCTAGCAAAAGAACACAGTTTTCTCATAAAGTGTTTAGGGGTGTGTGTGTGTGTATGTGTATGAGTGTGAGGGGAAATCCCTTTAAGCTTGAGGCAGACATGGAGTGATTGGATGGAACCCTGGTATGTAGGTCTAAGGCTGGTTTAGTGGTCTAGGGATCCCAACGTAACTCCTGGGCCTGGAATTCATTTTTATTTTATTTTTTAAATTTTTATTGTGCTCTAAGTGAAAGTTCACAAATCAAGGCAGCCTCTCATGTAAAAATTTATATGCACTTTGCTATATACTCCTAATTGCTCTCCACCTAATGAGACAGCACACTCCTTCCCTCCACTCTCTCTTTTCCTGTCCATTCGGCCAGCTTCTAACTCCCTCTGCCCTCTCATCTCCCCTCCAGACAGGAGATGCCAACATAGTCTCATGTGTCTACTTGATCCAAGAAAATCACTCTTCACCAATATCATTTTCTATCCCATTGTCCAGTCCAATCCCTGTCTGGAGAGTTAGCTTTGGGAATGGTTCCTGTCTTGGGCTAACAGAAGGTCTGGGACCATGACCACCGGGGTCCTTCTAGTCTCAGTCAGACCATTAAGTCTGGTCTTTTAACGAGAATTTGGGGTCTGCATCCCACTGCTCTCCTGCTCCCTCAGGGGTTCTGTGTTGTGTTCCCTGTCAGGGCAGTCATCGGTTGTGGCCGGGCACCATCTAGTTCTTCTGGTCTCAGGCTGATGTAGTCTCTGGTTTGTGTGGCCCTTTCTTTCTCTTGGGCTCATAATTACCTTGTGTCTTTGGTGTTTTACATTCTCCTTTGCTCCAGGTGGGTTGAGACCAATTGATGCATCTTAGATGGCCGCTTGCTAGCATTTAAGACCCCAGACGCCACTCTCCAAAGTGGGACACAGAATGATTTCTTAATAGATTTTATTATGCCAATTGACTTAGATGTCCCGTGAAACCATGGTCCCCAGACCCCTGCCGCTGCTATGCTGGCCTTCGAAGCATTCAGTTTATTCAGGAAACTTCTTTGCTTTTGGTTTAGTCCAGTTGTGCTGACCTCCCCTGTATTGTGTGTTGTCTTTCCCTTCACCTAAAGTAGTTCTTATCTACTATCTAATTAGTGAATACCCCTCTCCCACCTTCCCTCCCTCCCTCCCCCCTCGCGTAACCATCAAAGAATATTTTTTTCTCTGTTTAAACTGTTTCTCGAGTTCTTATAATACTGGTCTTATACAATATTTGTCCTTTTGCAACTAACTAATTTCACTCAGCATAATGCCTTCCAGGTTCCTCCATGTTATGAAATGATTCACGGTTTCATCGTTGTTCTTTATCCATGCGTAGTATTCCATTGTGTGAATATACCGTAATTTATTTATCCATTCCTTTTTTTTTCGTTGATGGGCACCTTGGTTGCGTCCATCTTTTTGCTATTGTAAAGAGAGCTGCAGTGAACATGGGTGTGCATATATCTGTTCATGTAAAGGCCCTTATTTCTCTAGGATATATTCCAAGGGGTGGGATTGCTGGATCGAATGGCAGCTCTAGGTCTAGTTTTTTAAGAAAGTGCGAAATCGATTTCCAAAGTGATTGTACCATTTGACATTCCCACCAGCAGTGTATAAGTGTTCCAATCTCTCCACAGCCTCTCCAACATTTAATATTTTGTGTTTTTTGGATTAAAGCCAGCCTTGTTGGAGTGAGATGGAATCTCATTGTATTTTTGATTTGCATTTCTCTAATGGCTAATGATCGTGAGCATTTCCTCATGTATCTGTTAGCTACCTGAATGTCTTCCTTAGTGAAGTGCCTGTTCACATGCTTTGCCTATTTTTTAATTGGGTTATTTGTCTTTTTGTAGTTGAGTTTTTGCTGTATCGTGTAGATTTTAGAGATCAGGCGCTGACTGGAAATGTTGTAGGTAAAAACTTTTTCCCAGACTGTAGGTACTCTTTTTACTCTTTTGGTGAAGTCTTTGGATGAGCATAGGTGTTTGATTTTTAGGAGCTCCCAGTTATCTAGTTTCTCTTCTGCATTTTTGGTAATGTTTTATATACTGTTTATGCCATGTATTAGGGCTGCTAACATTGTCCCCATTTTTTCTTCCATGATTTTTATCATTTTAGATTTTATATTTAGGTCTTTGATCTATTTTGAGTTAGTTTTTGTGCATGGTGTGAGGTGTGGGTCTTGTTTCATTTTGTTGCAGATGGATATCCAGTTACGCCAGCACCATTTATTTGTTAAACAGACTATCTTTCCTCATTTAAGTGACTTTGGGCCTTTGTCAAATATCAGCTGCTCATATGTGGATGGATTTTATATCTGGGTTCTCAATTCTGTTCCATTGGTCTATGTGCCTGTTGTTGTACCAGTACCAGGCTGTTTTGACTACTGTGGCGGTATAGTAGGTTCTGAAATCAGGTAGAGTGAGGCCTCCCACTTTGTTCTTCTTTTTCAGTAATGCTTTTTTTTTTTTTTTTTTGCTTATCTTGGATCTCTTCCCTTCCATATGAAGTTGGTGATTTGTTTCTCCATCTCATTAAGAAACGTCATTGGAATTTGGATCAGAATTGCATTGTATCTATAGATGGCTTTTGGTAGAAGAGACATTTTTACAACGTTAAGTCTTCCTATCCACGAGCAAGGTATGTTTTTCCGCTTATGTAGGTCTCTTTTGGTTTCTTGTAGTAGTGTCTTGTAGTTTTCCTTGTATAGGTCTTTTACATCTCTGGTAAGATTTATTCCTAAGGATTTTATCTTCTTGGGGGCTACTGTAAATGGTATTGATTTGGTGATTTCCTTCTTCATGTTCTTTTTGTTGGTGTAGAGGAATCCAACTGATTTTTGTGAGTTTATCTTGTATCGTGATACTCTGCTGAACTCTTCTATTAGTTTCAGTAGTTTTCTTGAGGATTGATAAGGGTTTTCTGTGTATAAGATCATGTCATCTGCAAATAGAGGTACTTTGACTTCTTCCTTGCCAATCTGGATGCCCTTTATTTCTTTATCTAGCCTAATTGCTCTGACTAGGACTTCCAGCACAATGTTGAATCAGAGTGGTGATAAAGGGCATCCTTGTCTGGTCCGATCTCAAGGGAATGCTTTCAGACTCTCTCCATTTAGGGTGATGTTAGTTGTTGGCTTTGTATAAATGTCCTTTATCATGCTTAGGAATTTTCCTTCTATTCCTATTTTGCTGAGAGTTTTTATCATGCATGGGTGTTGAACTTTGTCAAATGCTTTTTCCGCATCAGTGAATAAAATCATGTGATTCCTGTCTTTTGTTTTATTTATTTGATGGATTATATTGTTTTTCTAATGTTGAACCATCCCTGCATGCCTGGTATGAATCCTACTTGGTCATGGTGAATTATTTTTTTGATATGTTGTTGAATTCTATTGGCTAGAATTTTGTTGAGGATTTTTGCATCTAAGTTCATGAGGGATATAGGTCTGTAGTTTTTTTTTTTTTTTTTTTACCTGGTTTTGGTATCAGGTATATGGTGGCTTCATAGAATGAGTTTGGAAGTATTCCGTCTTTTTCTATGCTCTGAAATACCTTTAGTAGTAGTGGTGTTAACTCTTCTCTGAAAGTTTGGTAGAACTCTGCAGTGAAGCCTTCCGGGCCAGGGCTTTTTTGTTATTGTTGTTGGGAGTTTTGTGATTACACTCTCAATCTCTTCTTTTGTTATGGGCCTTTTTAGTTGTTCTACCTCTGTTTGCGTTAGTTTAGGTAGGCAGTGTGTTTCTAGGAATTCATCCATTTCTTCTGGGTTTTCAAATTTGTTAGAATACAATTTTTCATAGAAATGTAATATGATTCTTTTAATTTCAGGTGGGTCTGTTGTAATATCACCTATCTCATTTCTTATTCGGGTTATTTGCTTCCTCTCCTGTTTTTCTTTTGTCAGTGTGGCCAGTGGTTTATCAATTTCATTAATTTTTTCAAAGAACCAGCTTTTGGTCTTGTTAATTCTTTCAATTGTTTTTCATTTAATTCTGTTCTAATTTTTATTATTTGCTTTCTTCTGGTGCCTAAGGGTTTCTTTTGTTGCTCTCTTTCTATTTGTCCAAGTTGTAGGGATAATTCTTTGATTTTGACCCTTTCTTCTTTTTGTATGTGTGCACTTACTGTTATAAATTGGTCTCTGAGCACCGCTTTTGCTGTATTCCAAAGGTTCTGATAGGAAGTGTTTTCATTCTCATTGGACTCAGTGAATTTCTTTATTCCATCCTTAATGTCTTCTATAACCCAGTCTTTTTTGCGCAGGGTATTGTGCAGTTTCCAAGTGTTTGATTTCTTTTCCCTGCTTTTCCTGTTACTGATTTCCACTTTTATGGCCTTATGGTTGGAGAAGATGCTTTGTAATATTTCAATGTTTTCGATTCTGCTAAGGCTTGCTTTATGACCTACTATGTGGTCTATTCTAGAGAATGTTCTATGTGTACTAGGAAAAGAAAGTATACTTGGCTACTGTTGGGTGGAGTGTTCTATATATGTCTATAAGGTCAAGTTGGTTGATAGTGGCATTTAGATCTTCTGTGTCTTTTTGAGCTTCTTTCTGGATGTCCTGTCCTTCACTGAAAGTGGTGTGTTGAAGTCTGGTACTATAATTGTGGAGCTGTTTATCTCACTTTTCAGTGCTGTTAGAGTTTGTTTTATGTATCTTGCAGCCCTGTCATTTAGTGAATAAATATTTAATATGGTTATTTTTTTTATGGTTATGTTCTCCTGGTATATTGTCCCTTTAATCATTATATAGTGTCCTTTCTTATCCTTTGTGGTGAATTTAACTTTAAAGTCTATTTTGTCAGAAATTAATCTTGCCACTCCTGCTCTTTTTTGATTATTGTTTGCTTGATATATTTTTTTCCATCCTTTGAATTTTAGTTTGTTTGTGTCTATAAATCTAAGGTGTGTCTCTTGTAGGCAACATATAGACGGATCGTGTTTTCTTATCCATTCTGCCACTCTCTGTCTCTTTATTGGTGCATTTAGTCCATTTACATTCAGTGTAATTATGGATAGGTATGAATTTAGTGCTGTCATTTTGATGTCTTTTTTTGTGTGTTGTTGACAGTTTCTTTTTCCCACTTAATTTTTTGTGCTGAGTAGTTTATATATTGTCTTTTCCTCTTATTTGTTGTTGTTGATTTTGTTTCTGCTGAGTATCTATTTTTTTCTTGTATTTTATTTTCATGTGTAGGATAGTTTTTCTCCTTTGTGGTTACGATAATATTCATCCCTATTTTTCTAAGTTTAAACCTAATTTTTATTTCTTTGTATCGCCTTGTCTTCATCTCTATATGAAAGATCTATGACTACATTTTTCAGTCCCTCTTTATTGTTTTAATGTTGTTTTCTTTTACATGATAACATCGCTTTTTCCCTGTTTTGAGTATTTTTCTATCTGGGTTTATTTTTGTGATTTCCCTGTCCAGTGTTCTAGTCTTGTGTTGACACCTGATATTATTGATTTTCTAACCAAAGAACTCCCTTAGTATTTCTTGTAGTTTTGGTTTGGTTTTTTCAAACTCCCTCGACTTCTGTTTATCTGGAAATGTCCTAATTTCACCTTCATATTTGAGAGAGAGTTTTGCTGGATATATGATTCTTGGCCATTTTTTTCCTTCAGTGCTTTATATAAGTCATCTCATTGCCTTCTTGCCTGCGTGGTTTCTGCCGAGTAGTCCGAGCTTATTCTTATTGACTCTCCTTTGTAGGTGACTTTTCGTTTATCCCTAGCTGCTCTTATAATTCTTTCTTTAGTTTTGGTTTTGGCAAATTTGATTATAATATGTCTTGGTGACTTTCTTTTAGAATCTACCTTATGTGGAGTTTGACGAGCATCTTGGATAGATACGTTCTCATCTTTCACGATATCAAGGAAGTTTTCTGCCAACAAATCTTCAACAATTCTCTCTGCATTTTCTATTGTCCCTCCCTGTTTTGGTACTACATTCACTCGTAGGTTATTTCTCTTGATAGAGTCCCAGATGATTCTTAAGTTTTTAAAATTCTTTTATCTGAGTTTTCTTCAAATATATTGCTTCCAAGTGCTTTATCTTCAAGCTTGCCAATTCTGCCTTCCACTTGCTCAATTCTGCTCCTCTGACTTTCTATTGAGTTGTCTAGTTCTGTAACTTTATTGTTAATCTTCTGAATTTCTGATTTCTGTCTCTCTATGGATTCTTGCAGCTTATTAAATTTTTCATTATGTTCTTGAATAACCTTTTTAATTCCTTCAACTGTGTTATCTGTGTGTTCCTTGGCTTGTTCTGCATATTGCCTGATCTCCTTCCTGATGTACTGAAGGGTTCTGTATTTTAATCTTTTGTATTCTGCACCTGGTAATTCCAAGAAGTTACTTTCATCTAGAAGATCTGTTGATTCTTTGTTTTGAGAGCTTGCTGAAGCGATCATGGTCTTTTTCTTTATGTGACTTGATATTGTCTGTTGTCTCCAAGCCATCTATAAGTTATATTAGTGTATTTTGTGTTTGCTTACTGTATCCTAGCTTCGTGCTTTGTTTTGTTTTGATATGCCCAAATAGGCTGCTTGAGTGTGCTAGCTTGATTATTTTCACCTTTGAAGCTCTGACGTCCTGTCACCAGATGGCTAGAGTTGTTATCAGGTATATCAGTCTAGGAGTCCATTCACTTTTCTTGTATGCATTCAGCTCAGGTGTCCAGGTAGCTGGTCATCAGGTGTGTGGTATGGGCTCTGTCCTACAGTCTTAGAGGGACAGGGGTGATTGGTGTAGGTACTAGTATCTGATTGTAGCAGGGGGTCACACTCTGAACAAGGCAGGGGGCTGAGAATCATCCCCCACGTGTCTCTGAGGAAAGCGCATCCCTGTTCCCTAGACCGTACAGGTGGGCGGGTTCTGCAGATGGACCATGGGCCCCCAATGTTTTTGTTTGTAAGGACTGGGAAGTACCAGTTATCCTTGGACCCCTGTTGCGTGTGGCTGGGTGACCTGAGTGGAGCACCAGTCCTTATGCCTCTTCATATTTGAGAGACAGTTTTGCTGGATATATGATTCTTGGCTGGCCATTTTTTTCCTTCAGTGCTTTATATAAGTCATCTCATTGCCGTCTTGCCTGCGTGGTTTCTGCCAAGTAGTCCGAGCTTATCCTTATTGACTCTCCTTTGTAGGTGACTTTTTGTTTATCTGATATGGGTATTGAGGACTCTGTTTAATAGGCAAAGCAGTGTCAAACATCAAACACCCACCTCTCCACTGCACAGCTGAAATAGTTGCAGTTTGCCAACAAGGGCCTATTCTCCTGAAATAGGCCCACAAAGTTCCATGCAAAGTCCATGGACAGTTTATGCCTGGACAGGAGCCGCTTCTGTCTGGAGCTCCCCAGGTTAAAGGAGCTGGCAAATTATCTTTTCCGCCAGTTGTGAATTTATTCCTTCTCCAAGGCTGGGAGAATGGCTCCCGGTTGTCAACACGGCCTATCTAAGGTCCAGGGAAATCAACAGCCACTGAAGCCAGCTTGGGGGCTGGGGTGCAGTAAAATATATGCAAGTACTTAGCTTTTGCTGAGAGCACCGTTTTTCTTTGGTTCCGGAGGTGTGAGTAGGCTATACGGCTGGCTGCTTCTCCCTGAGGAAACTGCAGCCGAACACTACTACCAGCCCACCGTAGCCGCTCTTGGGAATGGTGCCTGAGCGATCCTAGTGATTCAGGTCCGGCAACTCCTCTCTGTTCTGAACCATCTCTCTCTTCCCCTGCTGCTCAGTCTGTTTTCTAACTTGGCCTTTGATGTTCAGGGCTCCTAGCTTGTCATAAATATACTCATTTCACTTGTTTTTTCGGGTCTGTTTTTTAAGAGGGATCCCCAGAAGCATCTGGCTATTCCGCCATCTTAGCCCCCACCTCATTTTTATTTTATTTTTTTCCAAGGAGAGAAGTATTTAATGCAAGGAATTTGTTACAAAGGTGGGGGGGGGGTCTGGAGGAACACAAGGGGTTAGGCAGAGATCAGGAAGCTACCAGCAATGTTTGTTTAGAGGAGCAGAAGGCAGATAAGGTGTTGCTCACAGATCAAGAAGCTGAAGCCTCCAAATTTGCACTCACTGCTGATACTGCTGGAGCTTGTATTGCTCATGTTGCTTGCCCCACCTCCACTCTCACTAGGCAGGAACCACTGCCACTGATATTGCCAGGAGCAGATGGGCTTCTCCCTGCCACCTTCAAGCTTCACATGGGAGTTCCCACTGGCAGAACCTAACTGGAATCAAGCTGACAAGGGTGTCTGAGAAATGTGGTTTTTAAGTTTCCAGCCCTTGGGCCTGGAACTTAATGGTCTGAGTTACCTTTCAAAGGTTTAACACCCTGGAGCCTTCTCAAAAACCATGAGAAATTCATCCAATTGGCTATTGCTTGTCCTTCTCACTTGCAAACAAGCAGGGTCCTTTGTCTTAAAAGAAAATCTTTACTAATGATGTCCAAAGTTCAGTAGTGAGCACCTTGTAGGGTTACTTAGAGGCCCTTGGTGTGGGGGGTTAGGCTCAGAGACATTTGATTCAGCCTGTTTCCTGGTTGCTCTGGTTCAGGCTTTTTCCACCTCAGCACTATGGACATTAGGGGCTGGATCATTCTTTGCTGTGGGGGTTGTCCTCTGCATTGTAGGGTGTTTAGCAGCATCCCTGGCCTTTACCCACTAGATGCCAGTAGCAACCCCCCCCCCCCCCCCCACTGGTGTGATAACCAAAGATACCTGCAGGGCCAGTCACCCTGGGTGAGAGACATTTCTCCGTTGTTCTTGTTAGGTGCCGTCAAGTCCCTCCTGATAACATGTCCAAAATACGTGAGATGAAGTCTTGCCTCCTCACCTCCAAAGACCACTCTGGCTGTACTTTTTCCAAGATGGTCATTTCTCTAGTGAAGTTGAATGGTGTTCTTCCTGTGACCATCTAGCAAGTGCCCACAATGGTGTGTTCAACTGGCATCAAGTTTCTTTTGGGCCTTCGTCCAAATCCAGAACCCTGAGGGTCCCTCTTGAGTCATGCCTACCTGCTCCATGTACCTCTTTTGGTTTGTTCACCTTCTCTCCTTTTCTTCCACTGCAGCCAGGAAAGCCTGAGAATTCACTGTCAGTTGTAGCCAGTGAGGGATCACATCAGTTTCAGCTTAGAGTTTTCAGCAGATCCTCTAGTTTTAAACTAAACTGTTTTAGTCAATGGCTCCCACTCCTGAGACTCATAAATGTGGCAGCCCTATTACTTCTGCTCACTCTAAGCCCAGCATAAACGGCCAATTTATGACCTGTACCCAGGAGGTGTTAGACAAAGTCAGCTACAACTCTATGAATATTTCCCCACTGTGCGATTCGGGGTTGCTTTCACAAAATCTGATTCATAGACTTACTGGGTAGAATGTCTATGGAGTAGAAAAAGGAACAGAGAAGGGGATAAATGGTACATAGTGATGGAATGGGTACCTGTTTCTTGACTTGTGTTCTTAGCAGCTGAGCTCTGCCCCTAACTTGGATCACAGATAAAGGAATAAGGTCTCATTCCAATCCATCTGCTCTCCTCATTTTCATGGATTAGAGCTGGGATCATGCCCCATAGCTGACCTGGAGTTTGCCAGCTTCTGTAAGGCATAAGTAAAATGATTGCTAATTACTCAGGACTTTCATACTGTTTTAAACCTCCATTTCACAAGCATTTCTTGAGCATAGGCATGTCCCTAGGCACCAGGAATGCAGAGAGGCTCAACTATGGGGTCAGCCCTCAAAGGGCCCACAGTCTAATGGGGGAGATGAGGCACAGGCAGAGGGCTCAGTGCCATGAGGGACCAGAGGCGGTAGTGATTCATGGTGCATTGGGGGAGCCTTGGACAGCATTGCTGTGCAGGTAACATTTGAACTGGATCTTCAAGGATGACCGCCACTTAGGAGAAGATGAGGGAAAAAGATTCCTTGATGAAAGAGAGGGGCTTGGCCATGCAAAGGCACAGAGGCATTGATGATGCCAGGTTCCAACATGACTTTTTTATGCAGTAACCTAATAAAACCAAGAAGAACACTGGCAGAGCAATGGCTAAGCCCTCAGCTGCTAACCGAAAGGTTGGTGGTTTGAACCCACCCAGCAGCCCCACAGGAGAAGGGCCTGTAAAGATTACAGCCTTAAAAACCCTATGGGGCAGTTCTACTCTGTCACATGGAGTCACTATGAGTTAAAATTGACTTGATGGCACCTAACGGCAGCAAGGAAACCAGAGGCTGGACACATTTTTCAGGGGCAACTATGGGGGCAGATAAAAATTGCATGACAGCCAAAGCACATTCCCCACTCTCCAAGCCGCCCCTTAGCATCACGTCTGCACAGAGGGCTGGAAGGATGCAGGGTGTTTGCCAGGTGAGAAGCCTGGTTTGCTGGAGCATAGGATGTGTCTCACTGTGTGTTGGATGGCAGTGTTCAAGAGGTGGGAGCAGGAATTATGAAAAGCCTCATTGTGCTCTTCTTGGGGAGAAGACTCTATGTTCTCTGTGCTCTGTAGAGCAGTGGTTTCAACCTGGGGGGCGACTTTGCTGTGCAGGGGACATCGAGATATATATGAAGGCATTTTTTGTTGTCACACCTGGGGGAAGTGTATTAGTTTCATTTTGCTGCTGTAGTGACCAATTACCACAAACTCGGTGGCTTAAAACAACACAAACTTAATTGTCTTACAGTTCTGGAGGCTAGAATTCCCAATGGGTCTCACTGGGCTAACACCAAGGTATCGGCAGGGCTGCATTCCTTCTGGAGGCTCCAGGGGAGAATCTGTTTCCTTGCTGTTTCCAGTGGCCTCTTTTCTCCATCTTCAAAACCAGCAACGTTGCGTCTCTGACCGTCTTCCCTCTGGCTCTCTTACTGACCCTTGTGATGACATTGGGCTCACCTGGGTAACCAGGAAATCTCCCAGTCTCAAAGTCAACTGATTAGCAACCTTATTCCATCTGTAACCTGAATTCCCTTTTGCCATGTAACCTAGCATATTCACAGGTTATGGGGATTAGGACATGGGCCTCTTTAGGGGGGCATTAATATGCCTATTACGGGGGGTACTATTGACATCTAGTGGGTAGAGGCCAGGGATGCTGCTAAACAACTTATAATGCACAGGACGGCCCCCACCACAAAGAATGATCTGGCCCCAAATGTCAAAAGTCTCCAGGTGGAGAAACACTGCTGTAGAGAACGGGGAGACTGGGTGTAACATGATCAGATCAGTGCTTTAGAGACATCACTCTGGCATCTGGGGGAGCAGGGGTTGGAAGAGGGAATGACGGGGACTACAGATACTCAGAGGAGGTGAGTGTGGGCAAACTGTGCAAAGCAGCCTGTGAACAAATGGGAATTGGCATGTGTTATGGATTGAATTATGTCCCCCCCAAAATATGTGCTGTAAATCCTGACCCTTATACCTGAATGGATTTCCCTTGTGATATTAATGAGGCAGTATTAGTGTAGGGCATGTTTTAAGCCAATGTCTTTTGAGATGTAGAAGAGCAGATTGAGCAAGCAAGCAGAGATGGGGGAAGAGAGATTCCATGCCACATGTGATCTCCACGGAACTAAGAAGCAGAAGCTGAAGAGACAAGGACCTTCCCCTAGAGCCAACAGAAAGACTTCCTCTAGAGCCGGCACTCTGATTCAGACTTCTAGCCACCTAATCTGTGAGAAAGTAAATTTCTATTTGTTAAAGCCATTCATTTGTGGCATTTCTGTTATATCAGCACTAGAGAACTAAGAAAGCATGTCAACATCAGCCTTCTGTATTTCCCACTTCTCCATTTTAGCAAATCCTTTTCTTGCACTGTTGAACTGCCTGAAAGCTGAACTCTTACTCATCCTGGTGTCCTCAAAATCTAGCCCCATGTTCAACCCCTCATGCCAGGATTTTAGTGTGATCACCCTACAGAGCAGTGGTTTTCAACTGGGAGTGATTTTGTACCCCACGGGGCATGGGGCAATGTCTGGAAGCATTTTCAGTTGTCGCAACTGGGCAGGAGGTTGCTACTGGCATCTTGTGGGTAGAGGCCAGGGGTGCTGCTGTATATCCCGCAATGCACAGGGCAGCCCCCACAACAAATAATTATCCTGTCTAAAATGTAAACAGTGCCAAGGTTGAGAAACTCTGTTGTCAGCTAATAATGTGCTGCTTTATACAAGAAACTGAATTCTAGGTTGTACTTTCCAGCCCCGTTTCCTCTCAGGCTTGTGGCTTCACTCTTCATCGTTTTCTTCTTCTTTCTTGGTATATGAAGAATGGAAATTCTGGTGGCGTAGTGGTTAAGTGCTATGGCTGCTAACCAAAGGGTCAGCAGTTCGAATCCGCCAGGCGCTCCTTGGAAACTCTATGGGGCAGTTCTACTCTGTCCTATAGGGTCGCTATGAGTCGGAATCGACTCTATGGCACTGGGTTGGTTTTTTGGTTTTCTTGATATATGTTAAGCAAGGCTTTGAATTGGAAGAAAATGCCTTTTCAAAAGGTAGTGAGGATAGGAAAAAAATACGAGGTGTCTAAATATATCTGTAGGGAAGAATTGAATGGTAAATATGTAATGATGGAAACCAATTACAATTTAAAATGTGAGCAGAGGGGAATATCATGGTTAACGTAGAGGCTTACCCATGTCACCAAAGAGGAAGTAGATTAGAGTGGGAACACTTCAAACAGGAAACTGACAAAGGGCCTTTATAGGGAATTATGCCTAAAATCAAAACAGTGCCATAGGAATTTATAAATTTGGAGAATACTTATGCAGTTTTCATATTCTTTGCTAGAATTCCTTTCTAAGGTAATTTTTAACTTAGACAATAATGTGAATGCAACTTACTCTTAGATGCCTTGGAATTGCGGTTTCACTAGCATTTTGAGATTGGAGGATTGGAAAGGGCAATTTTTAGACCCAGAAGGGACCTGGGTAGCATCTAGCTCCAACCTCCTTATTTTATGATTAAAAGGAGGGACCAGAAAGTTTAAGCACCTGACTCTGCTTTTCATCACCTGGTCCCAGATCTACATGTAAAAGCTTGATGTGTACTGTCACGGACTGAACTGTGTTCTCCCAAAATATCTGTCAACTTGGCTAGGCCATGATTCCCGGTATTGTATGACTGTCTACCATTTTGTTGTTTGATGTGATTTCCCTGTATGTTGTAAATCCTGTCGGTATGATGTAATGAGATGGATTAGTGGCAGTTATATTGATGAGATCGGCAAGATTAGATAGTGTCTTAAGCGTCTCTTTTGAGATATAAAAGAGAGAAGCTAGCAGAGAGGAGAGGGACCTCATACCACCAAGAAAGAAGTACCAGGAGTGGAGCATGTCCTTTGGACCCAGGGTCCCTGCACTGAGAAGCTCCTAGACCAGGGAAAGATTGATGACAAGGACCTTTCCCCAGAATCGACAGAGAGAGAAAGCCTTCCCCTGGAGCTGGCGCCCTGAATTTGGACTTCTAGCCTACTGGACTGTGAGAGAATAAACTTCTCTTTGTTAAAGCCATCCACTTGTGGTATTTCTGTTATAGCAGCACTAGATGACTAATACATATACCTTAGGCTCACCCAGATGCTACCCCCAAATAAATAAGCTTTGACTATGGTACCTGGAGCCCTGGTGGTATAGTGGTTAAGAGCTCAGCTGCTAACCAAAAGGTTGGCAATTCAAATCCACCAGCCACTCCTTGGAAACGCTATGAGATGGAACTGATCCTACGGCACCCAACAACCACAACAACGTGGTACCTAGATGGTATGACCTATTCAGAATTTGTAGAAATGGAAACTCATTTTTCCTTAGTGGGATTCCAATTCTTTTAATCTCATTCCAGTCTAAGGGAAAGTGTGTTTCCTATCAGAATCTTGTCAGTGACTCAGGGAATTTGCATGTGGTAGCAGTTCTCCAAGATCCCAGAGACAGGCCTTTTAGGCCATGACATCTTGTTCTAAAGTGTTCTGAGGCTTCCCTGAGCCATTGGGTTATCATAAATAAAAACAAAAACCAAATCCCTTGCTATCCAGTCAGTTCTGATTCACAGCAACTATGTGTGTTTCAGAGTTGAGCTGTGCTCCATAGTTTTTAATGGCTGATTTTTCAGAAGTAGATTGCCAGGCCTTTCTTCCTAGGCACCTCTGACTGGACTGAAACCTCCAGCCTTTCAGTTAGCAGCTAGGTATGTTAACCATTGGCATCATCCAGGAACTCCTCACTAGCTGCCGTCAAGTCAGTTCCAACTCACGGTGACCCCATGCGTTTCAGAGTAGAATTGCACTTCATAGGGTTTTCAATGGCTGTCATCTTATGGAAGTAGATCACAAGACCTTTCTTCCGCGGAACCACCGGGTGGATATGAGCCTCCAACCTTTTAGTTAGTAGTCACGCGCACAACGTTTGTACCACCAGGAATCTCGTTAGTCATTAGGGAAACGCAAATCCAAGCCACAAGCAGATGACCCTTCGTACCGACTAGGATGGCTAAAATGAAAAAGACAGCAAATAACAAGTGTTGGTGAGGATGTAGAGAGACTAGAACCCTCATCCATTGCAGGTGGAAGTGTAAAATGGAGCAGCAGCTTTTGGAAAACAGTTTGGTGGTTCTTAAGAGATTCAACATAAAGTTACCATGTTGTTGTGTGCCATCAAGTTGATTCTAACTCATAGCGACCCTATGGGACAGAGTAGAACTAACTGCCCCATAGGGTTTCCTAGGCTGAATCTTTATGGGAGTAGCTCTCTAGGTCTTTCCTCCTGCAGAGCTACTGGGGGGGTTCAAACCGCCAACCTTTTGGTTAGCAGTTGAACACCTAACCATTGTGCCACCAGGGCTCCATATATGATCCAGCAATTCCACTCATAGGTGTATACCTAAAAGAAATGGAACATGTCCACACAAAAGCTATCATCGTGCTTCGGAAGCAAGCTCAGAGACGCTATTAAAAAGGATATTTTCAGAGTATGCAGAGATTTTAAAAGCTACTTACAAACCTGAAAAATTGCTTAGACATAAAATACCAGAGCTATTGAGTAGTGAAATATTTTTCAGAAGCCGTTAGAACTAAAAGCAAATTGAGAAACTGCCCATCAAGTGAGGTGCTGATGGACCGGAGAGGAGAATGCTGAACCTGAAAGTTATCTATGTCTTTGGAGAAATTACTAAACATTTGTGTGCCTTGTGCCTCAGTTTCCTCATCTGTCAAATGGGGATAATTAGAGTGCCTACCCAAAAGTTTTTGTGAAAGAGACAGAAAGAGCCACATGAACCAGAGACTACATCATCCTGAGACCAGAAGAGCTAGATGGTGCCTGTCTACAACCGATGACTGCCCTGACAGGGAACAAAACAGAGAACCCCTAAGGGAGCAGGAGAGCAGTGGGATGCAGACCCCAAATTCTCGTAAGACTAGACTTAATGGTCTGACTGAGGCTAGGAGGACCCGAGTGGTCATGGCCCCCAGACCTTCTGTTGGCCCAGGACAGGAACCATTCCCGAAGCCAACTCTTCAGACATGAATTGGACTGGACAATGGGTTGGAGAGGGATGCTGGTGAGGAGTGAGCTTCTTGGATCAGGTGGACACTTGAGACTATGTTGGCATCTCCTGCCTGGAGGGGAGATGGGAGGGTGAAGGGGGTTAGAAGCTGGAGAAATGGACATGAAAAGAGTGGAGGGAGAGAGCGGGCTGTCTCATTAGGGGGAGAGTAATTGGGAGTGTGTAGCAAGGTGTATATGGGTTTTTGTGTGAGAGACTGACTTGATTTGTAAACTTTCACTTAAAGCACAATAAAAATTATATTAAAAAAGTTTTTGTGACGATTTCATGACTTAATATGTATAAATTACTTGGAAAGTGCCCAGCATAAAGGAAGTACTGAAAGATGCTAAGTAGGACAAGGTTAAATAAAATTGAAGATGTGCCCAGGTTACATGGCTAGGAGGCAACAGGTAGGACTTGAACTAAATATTAGGTTTGTTATTGTTGTTACGTGCCATTGAGTCAGCTACAACTCACAGCAACCCTGTGTACGACAGAGTGAAATGCTGCCTGGTCCTGCACCATTTTCGCAACCGTTGCTGTGTCTGAGCCCGTTGTTGCAGACACTGTGTCAATCCATCTTGTTGAGGGTCTTCCTCTTTTTTGCTGACCCTCTACTTTATCAAGCATGATGTCCTTCTCCAGGGTCTGGCCCCTCCTGATGACATGTCCAAAGGACATGAGACAAAGTCTCTCCATCCTTGCTTCTAAGGAGCACTCTGGCTGTACTTCTGCCAAGACAGATTTGTTCGTTCTTCTGGTAGTCCGTGGTATAGTCAATATGCTTTGCCAACACTGTAATTCAAAGGCATCAATTCTTCTTTGGACTTCTGATTCATTGTCCAGCTTTCACATGCATATGAAGCGATTGAAAATACCATGGCTTGGGTCAGGTATACTTTAGTCCTCAAAGTGACATCTTTGCTTTTTAACATTTTAAAGAGGTCTTATGCAGCACATTTACTTAAATTAATAAATATCAGTTTAGTGGAAAAATCTTTATTGTGCACCTACCGTGTGTGCCAGGAACTTTGATCTTTCCACCACGGCAGTCGGAGGACTTAGATGATCAACAAGTGAAGGCATAGGCCCAGCTGACTTGGACAACAGCAGAAGACAATTAGAAATTTATTTTGCAAGCTCATAAGTAAAACATATTTTGCATGATAGGCATTGGAGCAACAGCAGCCTGCCACCCAGGCGTTTTGGCCTAGTGACTTGGAACACAGGAATTTGCCAGGCTTGCATTGTGGATTTGGTGTAACCCAAGACATGCCGATAGGCCAAGGAGCAGCCTTCATTCCAGCACACTTGTCACAGTAACTTCATTACATTACACACTTTTTTTGTTTGCAGAATGCTTAGAATGTTGGAAACTGGACCACTCCCAATCCAGCCCTGGTTCTTTAGCTGGAAAATAGCAGTGTACTTTTTCACTTCCAGTCTGGTCTTCTCAGTTTCCTCATTCTACTACTATCGTGTGAAACCAAATTGACTTCTAGACCTGGCTTATCTCACCAACATCTTTCCAGAGTAATGAGGCAGCGTTACTGAACTGAGACAATACCGTCTGTTATGGATTGAGTTGTATCCCCCCAAAATGATATGTTGAAATCCTAAC
This sequence comes from Elephas maximus indicus, assembly GCF_024166365.1. NCBI lineage: Eukaryota > Metazoa > Chordata > Mammalia > Proboscidea > Elephantidae > Elephas > Elephas maximus. The sequence continues at coordinate 168,379,260 of NC_064846.1, forward strand.
CCCTGTATCTGTCAATGTGACTTTGTTTGGAAATTTCTTATGTTAATGAGTTCATACTGGAGTAGGGTGGGTCCTAAACCTAGTCTCTTCTGAGTGGTGTCTTATAAAAAGGGAACAGGGATGTGGAGAGAGACACACAGATGAAGAAGCCATGTGAGGATCTTTCTACAAGCCAAGGAACACTTGGGGCAACCATCAGCTGAAAGTAACAAGGATTGATCTTCTCCCAGAGCAGACAGAACATGGCCCTGCTGATACCCTGAATTTAGACTTCTAGCCTCCAAAACTGTAAGACAATAAATTGCTGGTCTTCAAAAAGCCACCCATTTGTGGTATTATGGCAGTCCTAGGAAACACTGTCTATACTCAGTTGTTCTTTTTGCTCAAAATCTAACTGTAAGACACATTAGCCTTCCTAGACTGACTTCAGCATTCTGTGTACAAAATGGAATCTTAAGTGGGCAAAGGCCTTACAAGTCTTCTGTCAAGTCCAGACGTCCATGTGATACTTAAATTCCATTTATGACACCCCCAATCTATGCCCAGCCCCCCCGCCCCGCCATGGAAACCTTCACAGTTCTGCCTTTGATTATAATGGACACGAGAATTTCTTCGTGGAATTGTGTTAAAAACCAGTCTCCCTGGGACTTTCATCAAGCTACAAACAAATTCTGTCACTCCCATTATACAGATAAACACCAATACTGCATCATCCTTGCCAGTAAGGAAGTACAGGATGTCTTAGGTTTCTTTCTGAAAGTTAATGCTAAAGTTTGGCCATGTTTTCTTTATGGCAGATAAGAATTGTGAAGAGATCAAATCAGAATTGAACACTAGTTTAAACTACAGTTAAACAATTGACTCAAAGGCATCTTGCAAACTACTTCTAGAACTCCAAGACTAGAACTCACTATCTCCAGGTCCTTGCTGCTGACCCCATGAGGCAGGTTTCTCCCCTTCATGTTTGATAAGAGAGCTCAGTGACAGGTGTGGATTTCATATTATATCAAAGAATATTGCTCTGGGTCTTCCAGAAAGCCCCCAAAGAGACACATTGAATCTGGTTTCTAAAGTTAATAGAAGGTCAGTAAATAGGGTTGTCAGAAGGTGTTTGTCAGAATGCCAAGAGAATCAACGTGAAAGGCAATATGGGGATGATACACAGACTTGAAGGTCAAGAAGTATGATCTGAGCCCCAGACTAACTCCAGAAGCTCTGAGTCATGAGCTCAGCAAATATATTGCTGTTCTGCAGCAAAGGTGATATTTTAATCTTTCATTTTGTATTGTCCCTGTGATTAAATTGGAAAGATATTGCTTTTTCTCATATAGCTGAAAGTGCACTCTTAAAGGTGAGTAATATGGTGTGGAAATGATCAAATATTTAGGTTCTTGTTTAAGGTCCTTTTAGCTGAAATTGGTTATTCAGAGTTATAAGTAAAAAAGAAAAGTGAAATAGTTAAGTTCTCTTTGAAATATTATTCTGAGTTTTGGTTCTCCCTGGGGGGAGATAGATGCAGAAGATCCAGTGTGCCCTGATTGTTTTAATTTGTTTTTCCTTACCTAGAAATATCACTTTTATAGAAAATGTGTAAAATTCCGCTATGTGTTATACTTTTCTCAAAAGGTATCATTTCTAGTTTATATAAAGATTCAGAGTTATATTCTCCAAAGATAATAGAATTTCCACAGAACTGATGGCCTGCAAGAACTTCAGCCTCTTCTAGCCTGAGACCAGAAGAACTAGATGGTGCCCGGCTACCACTACCAACTGTTCTGACCAGGGACACAATAGAAGGTCCTGCTTAGAATGGGAGAAAATGTAGAACAAAACTCAAATTCTTATAAAAGGCCAGACTTACTGGACCAATAGAGATTAGAAGAACCCCCGAGACCTAAGATACCTTTTGAACTTGGAACTGAAGCTACTCCTGGTAGTCACTTTTCATCCAAATAAGAGATTGGCTTATAAAAATAAACAGTATCACCCGTGAATACTGCGATCACCTTAAACTAACCAACCATATGAGACAATGGTCAACATTTACCCTAAAACAAAGATGAGAAGCTAAGGAGGGGCAGGGAAGCAAGATTAATGGAAACAGAACAAGAAGAATGGAAATAATGAGATGTTGACACATTGTGAAAAATGTAACCAGTGTCATGGAACAAGTTGTATAAAAACTGTTAAATGGGAATCTAACTTGCTATGTAAACTTTCACTTAAAATACATTTAAAACATAGAATTTATTCCCATATTTTGCCTTTTTTTCTTCTAATTTTTAGAAGATCAATCACTGTAGAACTACTTCTGAGAAAGGTAGATGTAGCTCATGTAAACATTCATTAGGTAGATTTAAAACCATTCTAAAAAAATAAAGTTTTTTTTTTTAAGTTCATTGAATAAGAGAGTTGAATGGTCAAGAGAAAAATGAACTTGGTATACCTACACAATTTCCCTCCAATTTGTTAATTGAATATTTCTATGCAATATTTTTACCATGCAGAAAGATTAATTTTTTCTTTTATTTGGAAAGACTCCTAGTGGAGTTTTAGACCATAATCTATTACTGAAAATTCTCCCTCTGTCCATGTGCACATTCGTACAGCTTTTAACCTCACTATAACATCTTGCTTTAGAAATAAAAAGTAAATGGCTGATTATTACTATATATAATTGGAGCAATGTGGGTAAATTATTTTTTTGAAAACACAAGTTTAAAAACTGTGAAAAAATACAGAAGGGCAAAAGCTCTGTATCATACTTTGAGGTCCCGCAAATGCAGAGCCTGGTGGTGTGCAGTTTATTGGGGAAGTGATCCCATGAAGGAGGAATGAAGAAGAGGGAGAAATGAAGTATGGAAAGAGAAAACACAATTGTGAGGTTGTATCATGAAAGTCATGGCTGTGGACAACAGGGGCCGTTGAGGTTCCACCAGGACCGCTGGAAAGCATATAGAATGCCTTTCAGTATGATCTGCCTTTGTCTCAGCTATCTGTTGCTACTTCACAAACCTGTGTGTCAGGAATTAGGCCAGGGCTCAGCTGGGAAGTTCTTTTGCTCCAGGTGGCATCAGCTGGGCTCACCCACTTGGCTGCTTTCAGCTATTGCCTTGGATGACTAGAAGTTTCAAAATGTCTTCATTTACATGTCTGGTGCCTCCATGCTCCTCCATGTGGTCCTCCTCTCCCCAGGTGGCTAGCTTGGGCTTCCTCACTGTATGGTGGCCTCAAGGTATTTAGTTGAAGCAAGTCGCAGGGCCAGCCTAGATTCAATCAATATTAAGTCACAGGGCCAGCCTAGATTCAATGGCAGGGAAAATAGATTTCACCTCTTGATGGAAGAAGTGACAATGGATTTTGTGGCCTTCTTTAATCTACCACGGAGCCCTGGTGGTACAGTGGTTGGGAGCTCAGCTGCCAACCAGAAGGTCGTCAGTTTGAATTCACCAGCTGCTGCTTGGAAACCCTATGGGGAGGTTTTACTCTGTCCTATAGGGTTGCTATAAGTTGGAATTGACTCGATGACAACAAGTTTGGTTTTTTGGTTAATCTACCATAAGCTGAAGGATGGGAAGCTGGAGCATGTCTCCATTGGTTCTCATGCTCCATTGGTTGAGATTGCTTCTAGAGGTCTTAATTCTTCGTGCATCTTGTACATGACCAAGTATATACTAGAGGTGGATCACTGGCATCACAAGGTTAGTCTGAACTTGCACAGAACTTTCGAACACTGTAACTGCCATTTGCCCAAACAATGTATTGCATTGGGAAAATCAACAGAATGCTATGGTAAATGTAAATAACAATTGTAAGATGCAATTTTAGACTTTTTAAAATGTAGGAAAAATATGTAGTATTTGAGGAACGATGACAGTGTAGGTTTTCCTCTACATTTTAAGTTTCAAGATTGGTGCATTGTATTTTTAATTGTATCAAAAAGAATGCTATTTGGTTCCAGATAATTGTATATACCCTTCAATAAATGGCAAAATGAGCCCTTTTTATTATATACAGAGCGGGGGCAAGAAGTAATTAAGATTGTACAGCCTGGCCCCATAGTAGTTGCTCAGGTGTTGAGAGTTATTATATTGATCTACCTGCTGCCCCTAGGGAGTTTGCCACATGTTATTCCGTTGTCAGTAACTGTAGTTCAGATAGCCTCCATTGGCTATAATGGTATCATCGTGCAAAGCTACTTGTTCTTAGAACTTTTCAGTCTATAGCACCGAGATCCTTTCAAATGACTGGATGGTAACAAAGTTTCAAACAACACAAGCAGGCATCTTCAGTTAGAACTGGTTTTCTAAAACTTAGAGGCATGGAGTGGCATATAAACAATTTAATTTTTGCTACCATTAGTTGATAATCATAATCTATATCAGCTACTGAATTACAATCTATGATTCTGACTGATTAATTTACTCACTCATTCATCAAACAATTCAAGGTATCTAAGTGTCAAACTGGGTTTAACAAGATAATAATTATAATAACCAATATTTGTTGAATGCTTGCCTTGGAGCTAATTATCCTACTAGCTTTAAAAGGCATTAGCTCATTAAATCCTCACAATAATCCAAGGAAATCCAAAGCCAGTAAATGGCAAAAATGGGATTTGAGCCCAGCTCTGAGAATTCCTCTCAGAAAAGGCAATACATTATAGTGCTTTGCTTTGAAGGTCTTTAGAGTCTAGAGAGACATATAATAACCATAATAATGGCTAACAATTATCAAGCACCTACCTGAGCCAGATGCTCTTAGAATCATTTTATTTGCGTGAATTCATTTAGTCCTAGATCAACTCCATGGCTTGTTATTATTAGCCCCGTTTTATGGACGAGGAAACTTAGACACAGAGAACCAAGTAATTTGCACAAGGGTACACGCCTGGTAAGGGTTGGGGCCAGAATTTGGATCCAGACAAGCTGGTTTTAGATTTCTCATTTGTAACCATCACCCTTTGGTTCGGTACCTGATCACATGGGCTATTATGGAGGTTTGTAGGCGGTGGCTCTAGGATGAGAGGGAATGTCTAACTCTGCCGGGGGAAGCCAGGGGAAGTGACATTTGAGGTCAGTCTTAAAATGGAGTATGAGTTCATCAGGGGAACAAGAATGGGAAGGAAGGCAGGTAGAAGGAACAGAACTAGCAAAGGAATGTTAAGCATTGCAGGGGATTGTGCAGAAACCACAAGCTGTCTGGGATGACTGGAAGGGGGGACATGAATTCGGGAGTCATTTTGCATATGAGTTCATCTGGTACACCACCAACGATTAAGATCTAAAGAACAGGACAAACAGTAATTTCACAACACCTTTTTTTTTTAACTTCGTATTTTAAAATAAATTTAGATTTACAGAAGAGTTACAAAGATGGTACAGGGGTTCCCCGTATGCCCTTCACCCAGATTTTCCTAATGGTTACACCTTATAAAATCATGGTACCTTTGCCAAAACTATGAAATAATCATTGATAACCATACTTGTAACTGAAATATAAAACTGACTCAGATTTTACCAGTTTTCCCATTAGTGCCCCTTTTCTGGATATCCTGGTGGCATAGTGGTTAAGTGCTACGGCTGCTAACCAAAGGGTCAGCAGTTCGAATCCACCAGGTGCTCTTTGGAAACTACTCTGTCCTATAGGGTTGCTACGAGTCGGAATAGACTCTACAGCACTGGGCTGGCTTGGGTTGTTGGGCCCCTTTTCTGTTCTAGGATGCCGCATTGCATTTAGTTGTCACATCTTCTTCGTCTCCTCCAATCAGTCTTTGTATCTCATAACTTTGCCACTCTTGAAAAGTGCCGGCCAGGTATTTTGTAGAATGTCATTCAGTTTGGGTTTGTGTGATGGTTTCTCATGATTAGAATCAATTGATGGATTTTTGGGAAGAATACACATGGGATCATCTGAACACAAAATTCCACTTTTGTCTATCTCCATTGCTGTTGCTAGGTCCTGTCAAGTCGATTTCACTTCATAGTGACCCCATGTGGCAGAGTAGAACTGGGGAAGGAGCCCTGGTGGTGCAGTGGTTAAGCATTCAACTGCTAACCGAAAGGTTGGTGGTTTGAAACCACTAGCTGCTCCGTGAGAGAAAAGATCTGGCAGCCTGCTTCTGTAAAGACTTACAGCCTAGGAAACCCTATGGGGCAGTTCTACTCTGTCCTGTAGGGTTGCAATGAGTCAGAATTGACATAACAGCAATGGGTTTTAGTTTAATCTTTCAGGGAGCAGATCACCAGTTCTTTCTCCCACGCAGCTGCTGGGTAGGTTCAAACCATCAACCTTTTGGTTAGCAGCTGAGCTCTTAACTGTTGCGCCACCTATCTCCATTAGTAGAACAGAATGTGTCTACTCATGGTGATAGCTTTCACCAGTCAGCCACATCCTCCCGTCCTGTCTGTGGGGTAGCATGGTAATATGCTTGTTGGAGGTGTAGACTGTGTCTAAGGAACTGAAGAAAGCCACCTCATAACAGTGACCTCATTAACAGTCCACTGACTTGACTACCTCCAGCCATGTTTTCTCTCTTCTTCCTTACCACATGCAAAGCTCTCTCGGAGGCTACTATTTTGTCTGTTCTTGTTGCTACGCTGGGCCATCAACAAGAACTTCTTTGGGTGCTACATTTGTTGGTGGGCAAGCCTGGGAAAAATCCAACCTCAAAATGCCCTTGGGCCATTCCCCTATCAGAGGGGGAGGCAGAGTTGGGCCTTGAGTAAATATCCGTCCATAGCAGCAGCATTCCTCTGCACTCGTTCTATGCTTACGTCTCTCTTGTTAACAGTGCTAGAATAAACATAAAATTCTAGCAAAATATTAGCAGTGTGTGCTGTTTTCTTTCACTTGCCGAGATTGTTTGATAATAAATACCATTGGAAAAAATACCTTTGGCCAGCATCCGCAGCAATTATGGTAATACCCCTTGAGCACAGAGAATGGGTTTGGGTGATGCTTTGCAGAGAGAAGCAAAGTATGTCTGCTTTCTAAGGCATTCCTTGAATATACTGGTGCTGTGCCCTTTGAGCTTGGGTTTAACTTCAGTATTTCTCTTGGTGGACCAAAGTCGATCTCATTATTTTGTACAATTATTTACTAATTAAATATCTTTTAGAAGGTAAATCTAACATAAGTTTCTTTTAAAACCTAGTGGTACTAAAAAAGATGTTGGTAATGTGCCTTCATGCTAGAAATTTGTAGGTTAAATCAGATAATCAGGTTTGCCAAAAATAATTTTCATCAAATGGCAGAGATGGGTCTTCTTCATAGTTTTGTTTGCTTGGCTAACACCCGTGTCTTTGTTTCAACTATCATTTCTATCCTCTAGAGGTGCAAATTTTTATTTTCCTTCCCAACTGAATCCTAGTCCTGATTTCCATTTGCCTACAGGATGTTTCTACTCGGAGTTTCCTCCATCACTTAGAGTTCTACATGTTCAAAATAAATAATGAATGATCCTTTCCCCCAACAAAGAAAAAGTAAACAAATGAATAACCAAAACACAACCAGCTCTTGCTCTAAACTTTCCCGTTTTCTTCTGTGATAACCATTTTCACAGACTTGGAACCTGGAAGCATTTTTTATTTTTTATATTCTGTATTCAAATGGCCACCAAGACCTGCTTCTCTTTCTCTGAAATGCTCATATTTATCCTTCCTCTCTGTTCATCCTGATACGGCCCTCATTTTTCACTCTGGGCCCTCTAACTAGTTTTCTGGGTGGTAGCTTCTCCTCGTTAACCTATGTTCTCTTCCTTAAGCTCTAATATCATAATGTGACTTCCTGTTATGAAGTCCCTCTTAACATCAAGACAAAAGTGTCCGCTTTCATACAAACATATATGACTATAACCCTATCATCCGTCATTCCCCAGTACATTTCCTTTGTCCCCACTCCTCTCCTTCTCCTCTCTCCTAACTCCAAGCTTCTTCTTTGCTCTTCCCCTCATGCAGAAAGCCTTCTTCTCTTTGCTTTATCTGCCTAAACCAAGAACTCTTCAAAGACTGAGTTCAAGTCCCAGTTGTCTTCCAAGCTCTAAAACCCAAACAAAACAAAGCACCCACGTAGCTTATTTGAAAAGAAGCTCACGGAAAAGTAAAAGAAATGTGGTTTACCCAATTCCTGGGAGAATGACTTAAAATAAGACTGTTTTCCAGCTAAGTCCTGACAGGATCTATGGAGTTGGGCTATTGGAATTACCGAGAATCTTGTTAGCCACTTAGTATGATCAAATTGATGTTTCTCTTCTTTGTTGTTATTAGTTGACATTGGGTTGCCCCAGTAGGCCTGTTTGGCAAATACGATAGTTGATTTTGTTGGGGAATAGAATTTTTTGGCCTAACTAAGGTGTGAATATGAGGCATATGAGGCATGTTGTGAGTAAACATCTTGTGAGGAGAGTTCCCAAAAAGCAGCTCTACAGATGCTTTTAAGTGACGGTATCCAAACCAAAAACCAAACCCATTGCCATAAAGTCGATTCTGACTCGTAGCGACCCTATAGGACAGAGTAGAACTGCCCCATAGAGTTTCCAAGGAGCGCCTGGCGGATTCGAACTGCTGACCTTTCGGTTAGCAGCCATAGTGCTTAACCACTACTGCTACCAGGGTTTCCTCAGTTAGTATAAGTGCCTAGAATCTTAAGTCGATCATTTTGAAGTGATTGTGTAAATTCCACTGCTCGTATCCACGATATACTACATATGTAATAATTAAATATATTTAATATGAAATATATGGTATATTGCACGCATACACAGGTGAATTAGAACAGATGAAGTGAATCTTTGCCTGTGGCCTGAAAATAAGTAAAAGAAAAGGATAAGGTCAAAAAGTATCCACTGGTCTGTCAAGCGATGTAAAAAAAAGTTCTGGATGTTTGTTTCATATATTTTTTAAAAATGTTCTTTTTCCATAGGGAGAAAGAGCATGATGAGGAAAAAAAAAAAAAGAAAAAAGATGAGAAAGCAAGTGATGTTGTCAGCCTTTTGCCAGAATGATATGATCGATAATTGCATGCAGCTGAGCAGAAACAACGTGGGCATGCTTAGAATTTGCTAAAGTACTTTCTATGCTTTCCTCCCTGGGGGCCTGTTAAAATTCTTCAGCATAAGAGCATTTGAGCAAGGAGAATATTGCCTTTTTTTCCTACTGAGTCTATTCAAGCATGCAGAATGTATGCCTTGCTGAAATACTCCAAAGATGTTGGTTGCCATCGAGTCGGCAGAACAAACAGAACAAAATATTGCCTGGTCTTGCGTTATCCTCGTGATTATTGGGATGTTTAAGTCCATTGTTGCGGCTCTTATGTCAGTTCACCTTATTGAGGGTTTGCCTCATTTTTGTTGGCCAGTGAAAGTTTCCCACGTTCCAACGAACGTTTGCAACAAATGTATTTTTTCAAGGGCCAACGAAAACTCCAAAGACATGTCGTAGAAATATTTATAATGTGCGTATCAGTTTATTCACGAAATTTATATGAGTGCTGGTTTTTATTTTTATTTTTCCCTGAAGCTTTTCCATATCTATATAACCAAATGTATTGCACCATCTAGTAGTACAGTACCAAAATGTCATGTGTGGTGTGGCCTTCTTCAGACTGAAATTGGCAGTTCAGCATAACACAACCAAAAGGCTCTCCTTCTTAAATGTTGAGGCTTTGAGCTACTTGCTCAAAGACTGTAGGTGTTGCAGGTCTCAGGCTACTTGATATTGCTGAAGGAAAGGAGAAATGTTATTGGAATAAGTTTACTCCCATCTGACAATCTTTTGGAAATCACAAATGTCCCCTTCTTAGACACGAGGGGATAGATTTTATTTTCCCCACTCCCTGTAAGTATAGTTTTGGCAAGTCCTTGTTGTCACTGTTAAGTCAATGGAGCAGATTTGAAAGACGTGATACGTGCCAAAGCAAGAGGCCAAGTTTGGCTTAAGTTTCCCCGAAAGCAGAATATGTTTCTTATGCTCTGATCCTTTGTGAAATCAGATAATTAGGTCACCATTTGTCCCAAGGCATCTTTCTCTTCTCCTTATGCTTATACAAAAATTGATTAATCAGTCCGTCCAATCAGTCCGTCAGTCCATGGGTATCGGTTAGACACCCATGACCCTGTCACTGTTCAAAGCCTTCCAATGCAAAACTACCTTCATACAGCTTACAATTGTAGTTGGTAGTGCATGGGAAAAATGATAGAATAAACATCCCAGTATTAGTTGAGGTAAAGCTGTATGAGAATGCCTGACAATTCCATCTCAATTTAAGGAGGGTAGAATTTGGGATGGTTGAGAGTGGAGTGGGGTCATCATGAGTTGGAGTTGACTCCGTAGCAACGAGTTTGTTTTTTCTGTTTTGTTTTGTGAGTGGTCAAAGCAGAAGTCACAGAAGGGGGGCTTTGAACTGGCTCTGAAGTGGACAGAATTTCAATGTATGTAAGTAGAGACTTCCAAGTATTTGAGGTTGGAGAAACATGACTGATAGCTCAGACAGAGAAGCAGCTCCAAGGAAGAAGTAATCTCTGTGTGTGTGAGATTACAACTGGAGTCCCAGTTATAGGAAAAAGCCACAAAACCAAAAAGTGAGTTTTTAAGCATCTGAGCAAATCTCTTATTTTCTTTATGTATCCCTGTTTGCCACACCACTTACTTTACAGTAGGAGGTCCTTTAAGGTGAGGAAAGCACTGTTCTTCACTAGGTTTGCATCATCTGCGTGCTCAATTTTAAAAACACCAAGACTTTGGGAAGAAAACAAGAGCAGAATTAGGATGAACAATCATTTTCCAAAGTAGGAGAATTTTTCCTCCTTCGATTAATTCAGTGAAAAAATTAGTATCGGGGGGTTTTTGTTAAGTTCAGATCGGAAGCCAAACCAAGACATAAGCCTCAAAAGTAACTGGGCTGAAGTTGTCGAGGGAGCAGTGAGGGTGAATTAAAACCCGTTGCTGGCGAGGTGATGCCGACTCACAGCAACCCTAGGACAGAGTAGAACTGCCCCATGGGGTTTCCAAGGCTTCTGTTTGTTTCCTGAGGATATCGTTCTTAGGCCTTTTTTTTACATTTCTTTGATTTTCAAACTAAGGACTCAGAAGCTTATAAAAAAAATATTACGCTAAGAGGACAATGTTGAATAAGATCGTAGAGAAAGGATTTCTGCCTTGGTTAATATTAGTGGCCATCCAAACATATACTTTTTTTTCTGGCACAAAATCGTAACTGTAGGATGACCTTTTTGCTTACTAAAAGTCACTTAAAATTTTAATAAAAATTGGCTTCAACTTAAAAGGAGGCTTTAAAAATGTTAAGTATGGTTTACCTCTACTTCTTAAAACTCAACGGTTAGGGCTGGTGCATGGGGGTTGGGCGTTGTGGGTGTGTTGAGGAGCACGTTGGTGATCTCTCCCCCCACCCCATCTATTATATAAGGATAAAAGCCCATGAAAATTTGCTACTTAGCCACAGTAAAGTTGTCTAATCCAGAAGGGGTATTTTAAAAATAATTTATGCTTTTTTTTTTTAAATGATATGCCCCCAGTGTTCCTTTTATGTTTCAGGTCCCTTCCACTCCTGCTAAGGAGCCCTGGTGGCACAATGTTTAAGTGCTCTGGTGCTAACCGAAAGGTCTGTGGTTCAAACCTACCAGCCACTCTTCGGGAGAAGGATATGGCAATCTGCTTCCTTAAAGATTGCAGCCTTGGAAACCCTATGGGGCAGCTCTACTTTGTCCTCTAGGGTTGCTACGATTCGGAATCTACCCAACACACAACGGGTTTGGTTTTTTGGTTTTTTCATGTTCCTTAGACTCTGAGTTTCCATTTCTGGTTTTTGGCAGTCAGAAATCCTTCCAGATGAAACTGTCCATTCATGCTTCTTGAAACTTCTAATTTCCAGATAAGCTAAATTATAAACTTTCCCATTTACAAGTGCGGCATTTCTCTGCAGCCTAACATTTGTCTAAAAGTGGTGTTCATTATCCATTAGATCTTGTTCACTCCAGTATATAAAATTAGTACTTTTGATCTGCTTCCTTACTAGCTAATAAACTTTTAACTTTTAAAATTTAAGTCTTTGTAATAATAGTTAAACTGGGACTCCATGTGATTTCTCTTTTGTTTGATGGTAGTTAATATTTTCTCCTTTGGAGAGGGGGATGAAACTTGAGTTTTATACGGGAGTAGTCATTTGGCCCTGTTTTCTCTGTGGGCCAACAGACTCCTTGTTCTTAGGAAAGATACTAGGAAGAATTACAGTTACAACTGAACATAGTGGAGTTTTTAATGGAAGGTGTAGAAGGAATTTTAGATGACAACAGGCACTAAAATTGTCTAAACAGTTCAGTCACATAGGTTGTGTGTCATGTAGATAACTCAATTACATGCCTGAAGTTTGGTTATTTGCACAGAGAGCCTAAACATGATTTAAAGCTTAGTTTTTAATATGTGCCGACCTGCAAACAACTTACAAAGATTTAGGTCTGGCAGATTTACCCTGCCTGCTGAATTTGCATTGCCTCTGTCTACATTTTCTTGATTTTACCATTGCCCTTTCCTGATGTTACCATTTTCTTCAGCACAACTATAAAAGTTATTCAGAATTTATTTTACACTGAAGTAGGTATTCCTAGATGCCAAATCCCTAAGAACAGCCTCTTCTAACCACTTTTGTTTCTTCTGGAGATATTTGTTTGCATTTTGTTTTCACCAAAAGGCATCCCACCACTGTGTATCTTACTTGTTGTTACTAGGTGTCTCCATCTGCCGAATCCTTTGGTTTACTTCCTTGTGGACAGAAAAACCAGAGTTTCTCTTGATTATATTGGAAAATTGTCATTCTTTTCGTTCTGACCATATTGCTTTGAAAGGAAGACAACTGATTTTGTGTTATTAAACTCTTTCCTCTTATTTATTTCTCTGTAAGAAGAAATTCATCACTATTTATTATTTGAACATCACTGAAACTACTCAAAAACTAATTTCAAAGAGTCTCAAAAGAATCATCTTCATGTAAGCTACCCAGCCACTGGTAATTAGGAAGATTTTCAAATGCCACAAAAGATATTATCTAAATTTTCATTTATTACAAGCAGCACTTTAGAGAAAAGGGTAAAAGCAATCACCGAAAATTTTAATTAGATAGGGGAAGGACTTAGGAAACAAAATTATTTTAAAACTCAGTGAAGTGACTTTTTACACCTTTCACACAGAGACACTTGAATTTTTATTATCGAAAGTCACTTATCAAAAGTTAGTTTTGTTTTTGCTTTTTCTTAGTGTATTAGGCTTTTCTATTTAATAGGAGCTCAAATAATTAGACTTTTTCTTGTTTCCATACTTATTAGAGAAATAATCAAGATAGAATGAAAGTGAAAGCAAAATTTAGAATTAAAATTTTTACAGTGTTTATGAATTGTTAAAATTAATTGACACAGTTCCAGCAGAATCTTGGAAAATGGCAGGATTTTGTGTCAAATATTATCGTTTTTGCCTTTTGCCATACCCATTGTCCCATTTCTGTCAAGTTGATTCTGACTCACAGTGATCCTATGGCAACCCTATAGGACAGAGTAGAACTGCCCCATAAGGTTTCCAAGGCTATACTTTTTACAGAAGCAGACTGCCACATCTTTCTCCTGTGGAGCAGCTGGTGGATTTGAAGTTCCAACCTTTCGGTTAGCAGCCGAGTGCTTAACCACTGTGCCGCCAGGGTTTATTCCCTTTTGCCATACTGTAATAGAATTGCCCCTGTATCAGCTTGACCATTTCAACTCTCTTATGTTTGAGGTCAGCTGTTAGCACAGTCAGACTATGATAGGACCCATGATGTGCTTTTCTTCAGAAAATCTCTACCTTGTAACTCTTGGAAACCCTGGTGGAGCAGTGGTTAAGAGCTACGGCTGCTAACCAAGAGGTCAGCAGTTGAAATCCACCAGGCGCTCCTTGGAAACTATGGGGCAGTTCTACTCTGTCCTATAGGGTCGCTAGGAGTTGGAATCTACTCGACGGCAGTGGTTTTTGTCACTCTTAAATGCCTGTTGGTTAGCAAATTATTTTCCCCTTTGGGTAAAGTTTTTCTTTTTAAAGTTACAAGTTGCAAGTTTATAAATAAGGCAATACCTTGAAGCAACACTTCCGTTACAAGGTAGTTCAACTTTCATGTTATAGGGCCTTTTAATTTCACTCTGCAGAAGGTTAATTCAAGCAAATATTTTTATCAAATGGATCATAGCTTACAATTTTCTGCCACATTTTTGATTGAGTGAAGTTAATCTTCAATTTGTCCTGACCAAACTTTGGATTTCATTTTCCATGGTTACCAGTGAACTCTCTGTAATAAGTTGTGCTTTTGTTGTGATGGCAAGCATTCTGAAAGATTGTGGCTTTTATCTGCTGCCAGCCATTTCTTACCACTTAGTACTTCCAGTTTCACACTGTACTGAGAAACAACAATGCCAGATTGAGGTTTAAGCTGATGGCCATGGAGATGGTAGCGCCTTCCCCTAAGCCCAGTTGGTTTCAGACAGGCAAGTCATTGAATTCTGAGAGCCTTAACTCTTGGTCTTTGGAGAAAGCTAAAGAAGAAACCCCATCTTCATTCCTGTTCTGGAGAATTCTAGAAAATGTCCATAATCCTCTTCTCCAGGCCACTGGGGACCTTTGTTCATTCTACAGACTCTGGATGTGCCTTTGACTACGAAGCTTTAGGGATCATTCTGATACCTGTGCTAGTATCCTGAGAGCTGTGCAGTAGAAAAAAGAAAAAAAAAAAACTATACAGGAATGTGCTCTTTTTTACAGTCCGTAACTCTAAAAATAAAAAAAGGTTAAAAAACAAATTACCCTTCTTAAGTTGAATTCACATTGAATAAACGAACAAACAACCTGAATTAAGGATTGCTCTCTTGCTGGTGTTGGGAAGAATTATCATCTATTGAGCAGATTGACCCAACGTAGTGAATGTGAATGCCTTTCTTTGGGGCATCAAAACTAGGACACTTTGCAAAGTGGAAAACAAACACCCATTGCCCCCGAGTCGATTCTGACTCATAGAGACCCTATAGGATAGGGTAGAACTGTCTCATAGGGATTCCAAGGCTGTAATCTTTACCAAAGCAGACTGTCAAACATCTTTCTCTGGAGGAGTCGCTGGTAGGTTTGAACCACTGACCTTTCAGTTGGCAGCAAGGGCTTTAACCACTGAGCTACCAGGACTTCTGGAAAGTGAAAAGGGTGCAATGACTAATAATTACACTCAAATAAGAGGCATAGCCCAGGACTGTCCCTGTAAACCTTGCTCACCTCCTTTCCACATGTCTGCAAGTACTCCCCCCGCCCCTCCTTGTAGTCTCCTCTGTGATCAAGACTCCTTGTGAAGGATCTTTGGAGTACTTTGGTCTTCCTTTATTTGGATTATTAACACATCAGTGATCCAAGCATATCAGAAATGAGGACTTTTTTATATGCTATTATTTTATGTCTGTTCTCTCTCCCTGGTTAGAATGTAACCTTCTTGAATGCAAGGACCATGTCCCACACTTCTGTCTCCCTGAAGCACCAAGTATATTGGGATGCCCAAAGTGAAGAGTAAACTCTTGCTGAAACTCTTGACTTACCTTCACAGTAACATCGCTGTCTACCCTTGCAATTAAAAGCATGGCTGTTGGTGCCAAAAAGCTGGTTATTTAAAGATGTTTCTCTCGGGTTTGGATCTTATGCAGTAGAAAGGGAATACAAATCAAGCCAAATATAGTTAATCACAGCTTGCGTACCCATTTAGTTACCAGATGTTTGAAAGTGTCCACCCAGATTTAGACATTTTAATTACAACCAGACCTTTACTAGGAGTACTTTATCACAGAAAGGATCATTTAAGAATAACTTAATTTTAGCATTCTGAGCAAACTTATAATTGAATTTTTCTAAATATTTATTAAAAATATAAAACAAATATTTTTTCTAATTATAAGAACAATATATGCTTCTTGTTAAAAAAATCTCATGGCGTATAGAGACAAAACTAAAACTCACCTGTTATCCTTTATCTTAAAGATAATTACGTGGAATATATTAAGTATATTAAATATTGCTATAATTAATATACATTAAATATATTGCTGTTATGTAGCAATAGATAATACAATTAGAAAATGTCTTATTTATAGTTTTATAACATTTCTGCTTAAGATCCTCATATTAAAAAAATCCTCCATGCCATTAAAAATGATTGAAAATGTGATTTCTTTTTTTCTTTGTGAATGCAAAGAATTACATATTAAGGATATGGTTGCTATGAGTCAGAATCAACTCAACTGCAGTGGGTTTTTTTTTTTAATACTTTATTCTTGTATTGTGGGATATTTTGATTCTAATTATTGGCTATTATAAATAATGCTGTGACGAACATCCTTGTACATCTATCCTTGAATATATATCTTCTTGTTACATTATGGGTTCATTGCTAAAAGAGGAATTAATGACTCAAAGGATATGAATAATTTTAAGACTTTAGGAATATTGCCAAATTACTCTCCCAAACAGTTAGGCCATTTTACATGCCACTGAATATTTCCCTTGCCAACACTGAACAGTTAAATGATAATTAGCCAACTTGAGAAATAGTATCACCTCTTTATTTTAATTTTTATTTCTATGTTTGTATTTTCATAGGAGTTCTATTTCTCTGACTGTATTTTACTGTGTCTATTAACCCACTGCCATCAAGTCGATTCCGACTCATAGCGACCCCATAGGACAGAATAGAACTGCCCGATAGGGTTTCCAAGGCTACAAATCTTTACGGAAGAAGATTGCCACATCTTTCTTCCGCACACTTTAGCCACTGTGCCACCAGGGCTCCTCCTGCAATGGGAGTAGTTAATGGAATGTCAGTCAATTGGAAGGAGTGTACAGTGGGCTGATGCCAAGAATGGTGAATCACGAGAGGCCTCCCAGTGGTCCAGCCCTTGGGAAGAGGGTGGAAGAAGGAACAGGGGAAGAGGGAGAGCAGCAGAGGGCAGGGAATGGTTGGGCCAGTTTAAAGGAGGGCTTAGCAGACGTAGCTCTTAACCACCATGCCACCAGGGTTTCCAAAGGAAGCCTACTCACAGGCAAAGACTTTCATGGCATTGGGACAGGGACTCCGTATTGGCATGTTGGTCCAGGTAGCCAGAGCTGTCACCAGGAAGGCTTAGACCCTTGTACATATCTTAGGTTGAATTCTCCAAGAAGCAGAATCAGAGCCAAGGGTTTGGGTACTAGTGATTTATTCAGGAAGAGCTTCAGGGAGAAGCCAGTAGGGGAGCGAGATAGGAGCAGGAAGAAGCTGAGTAAGGGTGCAATTTTGGGTGACGTCCCAGACTCAGGTTGATTCCGTGGGCACTCAGGAGGGTAAATTATACCTCAGTTTGTCCGGCCATAAAGCGGGGGTGCTGGGTTTTTGTATTCCCACACCAGTCAAGAGCTAAGTGTCCCGGGCACCTCAGGCTGACGTGAGCCAGGGCCAACACCCAAGGCACAGATGGCAGCCGCTAGTAGCAAAGCACGCCAAAGCCAGGGAATGGGACACACACAGCTGGTGAAGGAATGGGGGCGGGGAATTTGCAGCATGTTTTAAACGACATACAGCAATGCACTTTATCAAGACAACTAATGTCTCTACTTAAATACTGCTTCCAAGTATTTGTGTCACCTGGCAGAGTTTTTAATTTGATGATCGAGCAGCAGTTCCTGCTGAGTCTCCAGGTACCAGACAGAAGTAGAAATTATATTAAGTTCTTTACACTCTGACCAATTAGGCAGCATCGGTGGGAGTTAGAATTAGCTCATTTGAAAACGTGATTTTCTAGGGGAAAATAAAGAATAGGACAAATAGTTCCAAGTCTCTGACTTAGAGGGTTGATGTTCCAATCACACTGGAGCTTTGCAAACGGTAATAGTTAAGCTGGGGTTGGAGCATTTCGATTCTCTGCCTCCCAAGGCAGATTTGAATAAAGTCATGGAACTAGCAATCCTGGAGGCTTTTCTAACAGCAGGATAGCAAGTCGTTATGTATTATTTATTATATTAGGAAATGAAACATGCCTTTCCAATTGTCGTCACCCAAAAACACATTTCAACAATTGATTAAGCAGAAACCAGGAGAAAATCGTCTTCTCTTACTTTTGTTTTCATAACCTAATGTCCTTGCTAGAAAACGTAGGTATTGGCTGATCTGTGTCCAGCAGCAAGTGTCTGCTTGTTTCAAGTATTCCCAGACTTCACTAACAGACTAGCTTGACAACAGCACTTGATCTGGTGGCAAAATATTAGGTATTCTATGTTTTAATCCTTACCCTCAGATCGTTAGGAGAACATCTACGTCATAGTTAACGCAAATACTCCTGAGACATTGAAGTACTCTAGCCAGGTATTAAAAGAACTGCTTGCTCTAGACCAGGGGTCTGCAAACTGTGGCCCATGGGCCAAACCTGGTCTGCTACCCAATTTTGTATGGTCAGTGAGTGAAGAATAGTTTTTACATTTTTAATTGTTAGAAAAAAAAATGAAGACTACTTTGTGGCATGTGAAAATTATGGGAAATTCAAACTTCAGTGTCCATAAATAAAGTTTTATTGGCACGTAGCCATGCCTGTTTGTTTATGTATTGTCCATGGCTGCTTTCGAGCTGCGTTGCCAGAGTTGAGTAGCTGCGACAGAGACTGTATGGCCCACAAAGATGAAAACGTTTACTAGTTGGCCCTTTACAGAAAATGTTTACTGACTCCTGATCTAGACTCTTGTGCCTCCATTTGCCCCCACTTTCCCGTCTTTTAGAATAACACGAGGACACATGCAACATGGGGAATCATGTCATGTAGACACTGAAAATGAAGTTCCTTTTACCTTCTTAGAGAAGAGTTGATTATAGCTCATCTTGATGAGCATGTTACTTCAAGACATAATGCTACAACACACGTATAACGAGATCTTTTATCTAAACCATATGCATATTTGAAGTGATCATAGATTTCCAGGGGCCTGAATTGTCTGAAGTATTATCTTTTTTGCCTGTATGTGAGTGACATGTCCTTTGGCGCAGAGGCAACCATCAAGTCTTTCCAATTTATCTCTTTCCAGCTTTTAAAACATAGTGCCAGACAGTCCAGTGGGTTCTTTCATTGTTATTTCATTTTACCTGCTCAACAACCCTACAAGCAAATTTTATTTTTACAATTTTAGTGATAAGGAAATGGGCCAAAAGAATAGTGTCATTTGCCTAACATTGCCTAGCTAATCAAAGGTCACTCCAGCATTCACACCGTAATTCATCTAACTTCGAAGCTTTGCTCAGAGTACTTTTATCTTATTTCCAAAGAAAAGGTGTCGTTAACATGGGTCAGAAATCTTTCCTTAACTCGTTGATTATACTCTACCCTAACTCCTCCTCCTCCCATCCAAATAGAAAACAATATCCATATATTCATTAATCTTTCCATCCACCCCCCCACTCACCCCCCTCCCACCCACCCCCACCCACCCACCCATCCATCCATCCATGCATCCATCCATCCATCCATCCATCCATCCACCCACCCACCCACCCATCCATCCACCCACCCATCTATCCTCCTATCCATCCTTTCCTTCACCATTAATTCAAACATCAAATGTTTATTGAATACCTAGGACATAGCAGTTATGCTACCTGCATTAAGCATGCAGTTGTGAACGGAAGAGACATTGTCCTTGTCCTCATAGAGGTTGCAGTCCTTTTTCACCTGCCAGAGCCACACAGAGGATGAGTTTGATTTGCCCTCAAATCTGTATGGTCCCTGACATCTCCATTACATGTGAACCCAGATGTCTACATGATTCATAATCTGCCCTTTTGGAAGCCACTTAACTTGGACTTCTTGGATATTTTGCTTTATTTAAACTAATTTTTTTAGTGTGGTAAATATATAGGTAACAAAGAATTTGCCATTTCTACAGTCTTCACATGTACAGCTCAGTGACATTATGTTCATCATGGAGAAGCTTTTTTAAATTTTATTTATTTTGTTGCTGTTGAGACTATATGCACAGCAGAACACACACCAATTCAACAGCTTCTGTGTGTACAATTCAGTGACACTGATTACATTCTTCAACCATTCTCACCCCCCTTTTGTGAGTTACTCCTCCCTGGTTAACATAAAGTCACTGCCACCTAAGGTTCCTATCTAATCTTTCGAGTTTCTCTTGCCACTTGGATCCCATGTGGATTGTTCTTGAGAGTGGAATGAAGATGTTATAGTTAAATCTTATTATTGAAGGATGAAAAATATGAAACCTCATCTTTTTTTTAACCAAATGTAACACTTTAGATAAATATTTCCCTTATAGCTACCAAACACCTGCCAAAATCTACTAACAATAATTATATATATATACTTCGAAAAGTTTGGTTATACATTTTTCTTAATCCTTTCCCAGAAGATGTTTGGCTATTGCTTGCTGCTTCAAGAGAACAGAAGCTTGAAGAAGATAATGAATAGACTTGACTTCGAGGGTGAACAGACTCACACACTGGTTGGTGGAACTTCAGATTCTTTTCAAAGGACAGTGATGGTGCAAATGTGTGTCATGTGACTGCTGGGAGAAGTCGCGTTTTGTTAGTAGTTACTGGTTAGGCTCTGTAAATTTTTCTCTTGGACGTCTGGCTGGTTCTCAAAAATTGCCTTTAAGAATTGTATTTTGTAAGTTAAGAGTAGAAGCTATTATTAGCTGTGTTTGTGGTTGAAATATGAGGTCAGGCTTGGCAGGAAACTCTTAAGGGTATGCGAAGGCGAGCCTCAGCCCAGCCATCCTCTGCCACTCGGTGCCTTGGGGAGCAGCCTATTCCTGGGTGCAAACGACACAGCTTTGCCTTCTGATTTGTGGGAGTATGTGCTCTAATAATGGAATGCTACCTTTGGGAGTTAAAAATGCTTGAAGTAAATTTCTATTCAGAATTCAGTATCCTAATGAGGGATGTACGTATAAATGAATATATGTGTATATGTATTATGTATATGTACGTGTGTGTGTGTGTATATATATGAATATAGGCAGTCCCCTGGTTATGAATGTCCGACTTACATACAAGTAGTTATGAACCAACCCTTGTAAAGACTATTATATTAAAAATTTGAGGAACATACAATGGCTCGTAATAACAAACAGGCACTACTTTGTGATGTGCATCAAAACATGATTATTAATATTACTGTGTTATTATGGTAAAGATGTTTCAGTGTATTTGGAAATGTTTCTTTTTAAAATTAATTTTTATTGTGCTTTAAGTGAAAGTTTACAAATCAAGTCAAAAATTTATACACACCTTGCTATACAGTCCTAATTGCTCTCCCCCTAATGAGACAGCACACTCCTTCCCTCCACTCTCTTTTTTCGTGTCCGTTCGGCCAGCTTCTGACCCCCGTTGCCCTCTCATCTCCCCTCCAGATAGGAGATGCCAACATAGTATCATGTGTCTACTTGATCCAAGAAGCTCATTCTTCACCAGTATCATTTTCTATCCCATTGTCCGGTACAGTCCCTGTCTGGAGAGTTGGCTTTGGGAATGGTTCCTGTCTTGGGCTAACAGAAGGTCTGGGGGCCATGACCACCGGGATCCTCCTAGTCTCAGTCAGACCATTTAGTCTGGTCTCTTTATTAGAACTTGGGGTCTGCATCCCACTGCTCTCCTGCTCCCTCAGGGGTTCTCTTTTGTGTTCCCTGTCAGGGCAGTCATCGGTTGTAGCCAGGCACCATCTAGTTCTTCTGGTCTCAGGCTGATGCAGTCTCTGGTTTATGTGGTCCTTTCTGTTTCTTAGGCTCATAATTACCTTGTGTCTTTGGTGTTCTTCATTCTTCCTTATTCCAGGTGGGTTGAGACAAATTGATGCATCTTAGATGGCCGCTTGCTAGCATTTAAGACCCTAGACGCCATTCTCCAAAGTGGGATGCAGAATGTTTTCTTAATAGATTTTACTATGCCAATTGACTTAGTTGTCCCCTGAAGCCATGGTCCCCAAACCCCCGCCCCTGCTACGCTGCCCTTCAAAGTGTTCAGTTTATTCAGGGAACTTCTTTGCTTTTGGTTTAGTCCAGTTGTGCTGACCTCTCTCTCCTGTGTTGTGTGTTGTCTTTCCCTTCACCTAAAATAAAACTTACCTACTACCTAATTAGTGAAGACCCCCCTCCCCCTTCTCGTAACCATCAAAGAATATTTTCTCCTCTGTTTAAACTATTTCTTGAGTAGTATTATACAATATTTGTCCTTTTGCAACTGACTAATTTCACTCAGCATAATGCCTTCCAGATTTCTCCATGTTATGAAATGTTTCATGGATTCATCATTGTTCTTTATCGATGTGTAGTATTCCATTGTGTGAATATACCATAAGGAAATGGGCCAAAAGAATAGTGTCATTTGCCTAACATTGCCTAGCTAATCAAAGGTCACTCCAGCATTCACACCTTAGTTCATCTAACTTCAAAGCTTTGCTCAGAGTATTTTTATCTTATTGCCAAAGAAAGGGTGTCGTTAACATGGGTCAGAAATCTTTCCTTAACTCGTTGATTATACTCTACCCTAACTCCTCCTCCTCCCATCCAAATAGAAAACAATATCCATATGTTCATTAATCTTTCCATCCACCCACCCACGCACCCACCCACCCACCCACCCACCCACCCACCCATCCATCCATCCATCCATCCATCCATCCATCCATCCATCCATCCATCCATCCATCCACCCACCCACCCACCCACCCACCCACCCACCCATCCACCCACCCACCCACCCACCCACCCACCCATCCACCCATCCATCCACCCACCCATCTATCCTCCTATCCATCCTTTCCTTCACCATTAATTCAAACATCAAATGTTTATTGAATACCTAGGACATAGCAGTTATCATGCTACCTGCATTAAGCATGCAGTTGTGAACGGAAGAGACATTGTCCTTGTCCTCATAGAGGTTACAGTCCTTTTTCACCTGCTAGAGCCACACAGAGGATGAGTTTGATTTGCCCTCAAATCTGTATGGTCCCTGACATCTCCATTACATGTGAACTCAGATGTCTACATGATTCATAATCTGCCCTTTTGGAAGCCACTTAACTTGGACTTCTTGGATATTTTGCTTTTTTTAAGCTAATTTTTTTAGTGTGGTAAATATATAGGTAACAAAGAATTTGCCATTTCTACAGTCTTCACATGTACAGCTCAGTGACATTATGTTCATCATGGAGAAGCTTTTTTAAATTTTATTTATTTTGTTGCTGTTGAGACTATATGCACAGCAGAACACACACCAATTCAACAGCTTCTATGTGTACAATTCAGTGACACTGATTACATTCTTCAACCATTCTCACCCCCATCTGTTGATGGGCACCTTGGTTGCTTCCAACTTTTTGCTAATGTAAACAGTGCTGCAGTGAACGTGGGTGTGCATGTAAAGGCTCTTATGTCTTTAGTATATATTCCAAGGAGTGGGATTGCTGGATCGTATGGTAGTTCTATTTCTAGTTTTTTAAGGAAGTGCAAAATCGATTTCCAAAGTGGTTGTACCATTTGACATTTCCACCAGCAGTGTATAAGTGTTCCAGTACATCCACAGCCTCTCCAACATTTATTATTTTGTGTTTTTTGGGTTAATGCCAGCCTTGTTGGAGTGAGATGGAATCTCATTGTAGTTTTGATTTGCATTTCTCTAATGTCTAATGATCATGAGCATTTCCTCATGTGTTTGTTAGCAGACTGAATGTCTTCTTTAGTGAAGTGCCTGTTCATATGCTTTGCCTATTTTTTAATTGGGTTATTTGTCTTTTTGTAGTTGAGTTTTTGCAGTATTACGTAGATTTTAGAGATCAGGCGCTGATTGGAAATGTCATAGCTAAAAACTTTTTCCCAGTCTGTAGGTACTCTTTTTACTCTTTTGATGAAGTCCTTGGATGAGCATAGGTGTTTCATTTTTAGGGGCTCCCAGTTATCTGGTTTCTCTTCTGCATTTTTAGTAATGTTTTATATACTGTTTATGCCATGTATTAGGGCTCCTAGCATTGTCCTTATTTTTTCTTCCATGATCTTTATCATTTTAGATTTTATATTTAGGTCTTTGATCCATTTTGAGTTATTTTTTGTGCATGGTGTAAGGTATGGGTCTTGTTTCATTTTTTTGCAGATGGATATCCAGTTATGCCAGCATCATTTATTAGAAAGACTCTCTTTTCCCCAATTAATGGACTTTGGGCCTTTGTCAAATATCAACTGCTCATATGTGGATGGATTTGTGTCTGGATTCTCAATTCTGTTCCATTGGTCTATGTATCTGTTTTTTTTTACCAGTACCAGCCTGTTTTGACTACTGCGGTGGTATAATAGGTTCTAAAATCAGGTAGAGTGAGGCCTCCCACTTTGTTCTTCTTTTTCAGCAATGCTTTACTTATCTGGGGCCTCTTTCCCTTCCATATGAAGTTGATGATTTGTTTCTCCATCTCATTTAAAATGTTGTTGGAATTTGGATCAGAATTGCATTATATCTGTAGATGGCTTTTGGTAGAATAGACATTTTTATAATGTTAAGTCTTCCTATCCATGAGCAAGGTATGTTTTTCCACTTATTTAGGTCTCTTTTGGTTTCTTGTAGTAGTGTCTTGTAGTTTTCTTTGTATAGGTCTTTTACATCTCTGGTAAGATTTATTCCTAAGGATTTTATCTTCTTGGGGGCTTCTGTAAATGATATTGATTTGGCGATTTCCTCCTTGATGTTCTTTTTGTTGGTGTAGAGGAATCCAACTGATTTTTGTATGTTTATCTTGTATCCTGATACTCTGCTGAACTCTTCTATTAGTTTCATTAGTTTTCTTGAGGATTCTTTAGGGTTTTCTGTGTATAAGATCATGTCATCTGCAAATAGAGATACTTTGACTTCTTCCTTACCAACCTGGATGCCTGGAAATGTTTAATTTTTTTTTTAATCAAAGAAAGGTACACATATTATATCTAAGACAAACGTTATATACAAACCGTACCTAACTGCTCCAGCTTATGTACAAATTTGACTTAAAGACAGACTTAGAAACAGAAGTCATTTGTAAACTGGGGACTGCCTGTGTATATGTATGTATATATATTTATATATTTATGTGTTTATGTATATATATATATACCCAGTGCACAATTGCTTTATTAGGTTAGAGACCATGTTGGTCTTGTTCATTGTACCTCTAGTTCCAAGTGCACTGGCTTGGCCTGAATCATAAATATTTGTTGCACGAACAAGTGATTGAATGAATTAGAAAAGACAGCAAAGAGTAGGTTTAGAAAGATTAAGGACATATATTAAATTGAAGATTAGAAGTTTGTAGTCACAGAACGTTAGTAGGGCAAGTGTTTCCAAATGATGGTGAAGATCCAAGGTAAGGGGAACACACTCATGAATGACCAGATTGGAATAAATAGAGGATTCTCTGGATCTGAGGAAATTGAGGAACTGTGAGGTTATGGGATTCAATGTTACCGGTAGAAGAAGGAGGTGGAGATGGAGAAAAGTAGAAAAATCTCCTTCTTTCTTAGCTCTTTCTTGGAATGAATTAAGAAATTTGCATAGATGTATAAAGGTCTAAGAACTGCAGGATCCTCCTCCACCAAGCATGTACACACGTGCTCATGCACATACATCCTATACCATTTGGGATAATCATATGGTGATAATAATAAACACTTGCCTTGAGGGACCAAGTTACTGGGGCCGAGGGCTGGGAACCATAGTTTTGGGGGACATCTAGGTCAACTGGCATAACATAGTTCATAAAGAAAATGTTCTACATCCTACTTTGGTGAGCAGCCTGTATGGTCTTAAAAGCTTTTGAGTGGCCATCTAAGATACATCTCTCGGTCCCATCCCATCTGGAGCAAAGGAGAATGAAAAACAGCAAAGACACAAGGAACAGATTAGTCCAAAGAACTAATGGACCACATGAGCCACAGCTTCCACCAGCCTGAGCCCAGAAGAACTAGCTAGTGCTCGGCTACCACCACCAGTGGCTCTGACAGGAATCGCAATAGAGGGTTCTGAACAGAAGGGGAGAAAAATGCAGAAGAAAATTGAAAGTCACAGAAAAAGACTAGACTTACTGGTCTGACAGAGGCTGGAGGAACCCCCGAGACTATGACCCCCAGACACCTTTCTAACTCAGAACTGAAGCCACTCCCCAAATCTGCCTTTCAGCCAAAGACTATATGGGCCTATAAAACAAACAATAACACACGTGAGGAATGTGCTTCATAGTTCAATCAAGTCTACAAGACCAAATGGGCAACACCTGCCCAAAAGCAAAGACAGAAGGCAGGAAGACAGGAAAACTGGACAAATGGACACGGGGAACCCAGGGTGGAAAAAGGGAGAGTGCTAACACATTGTGGTGATTGCAACCAATGTCACAAAACAATTTGTGTATAAATTTTTGAATGAGAGACTAACCTGCACTGTAAATTTTCACCTAAAGCACAATAAAATTAAAGAAAAAACTAAATACTTCTTGTAGGTGGATGACCAAAATTAGCCATGATTGGAAGCTATGGAATGACTAGCACATGGAATCACCTCCTGCCAATAGCAAAACAGGAAACATTTTTATGCATCTGAAATATTTAAATAGAAAAACAATTTCAATTTTCTAAATTATTCTTATATCCATCTTGTAAAAAAAAAAAAGCTCTGTATCAGGGACGAGGAATTGATCTGTTCATTGCCTACTTCCTTTGATGTGGCAGATATTTTGGTGTCATTTACAGGACAGTGCTGGAGAAAGTGCTTAGCACTTCTGGTTCACGTTGCTGTTGTTAGTTGCCTTGTTTTGTTAGTTGCCTCAGACTGGCTCTGACTCCTGTCAACCTTATGTATGATAGACTGAAATGGTGCCCAGCCTTGTGCATCGTCATGATCATTGGTATGTTTGAGTCCAGTCGGACAATCTTCTGTTGTGATTCGCAAGGTTTTCATTGGCTAATTTTCATAAGTGGATCACCAGGCCTTTTGTCCTAGTCTGGAAGCTCCACTGAAACCTGTCCACCATGGGTGACCCTGCTGGTATTTGAAATACCAGTGGCATAGCTTCCAGCAACACACAAGCCACCATGGCGCGACAAACTGACAGTGATACCTAAAACTTGCTATGGTTTGCATCTCTTTATGCTTTGATCTTGCCAGAGAGTCACATAGAAGGGAATGTAATCTTGCTTTCGTTTGCACAGATGCGAAAGAGACAAAGAATATAGCGATTTTAAAAGGGAGCTTTGTAAAAAGAGACTGATAAGGCTTTCAGTGAGAATTCCTTTAAATCCTGAGGAGGAGATAAGAATCCAATTCCCCTTGTACAGATCCACTTATATCTTCTCCACATCAGAAGATGATGTTAAGGGACAGTTGCTTTTCAAATGTAACAAGACTATGATTGTCTCTGAAGCTTTCAAATCGTTGTGAAATCATCTTTGTGATTTCTATTCCGAAGCAGAATCACAAATATTTTCCCTCTGTCAAATACGTTCAGTGACAATTCTACCTAGTACCATTCGTTTCCCTCTAAAATCTCCAATATTGCACAAGCCAGCTCCTTTCACAGATGGGGCTTAATAAACAGTTGGATAGCAGACTGATTTATTGCAAATAAAATGGCTCACTTTGAGTTCATTTTTTTTCTC
Source organism: Elephas maximus indicus (assembly GCF_024166365.1). Lineage (NCBI taxonomy): Eukaryota > Metazoa > Chordata > Mammalia > Proboscidea > Elephantidae > Elephas > Elephas maximus. Next base: position 168,406,973 of record NC_064846.1, read on the forward strand.
ACATTTACTGTGACGTTCAGCAATTTATTAAATATTGCATTGCTAAGGAAAGTTTAATTATGAGTTTAAAAATAAAAGAAGTGACTTAACTGGAACACTAACCTTTAGGATTTGTATTTCATGGAAACGGGAGCTTTATTCTGAATGGTGCATGCTCTCTGGAGACTTGAAAGTCGAAAATGCCACAATCTGAACTCCATAGAGGAAGTGGTTTCTACAGGAACCATCATTATTTAATGAGAGATTATTATTTATCAGACCAGGTATTGAATGAATTAGATCAGTAATGGTATCTAGTCCGCCCACTAATCCTGTATTAGTAATATTAATACCTACCATTTACAGATGAGGAGCCCCTGGGTGGTGCAAACGTTTAAGCGCTTGCTGCTAACTGAAAGGTTGGAGGTTTGAATCCACCCAGAGGTCCCTTGAAAGAAAGGCCTGGAGTTCTACTTCTGAAAAATCAGCCACTGAAAACCCTATGGAGCACAGTTCTACTCTGACACATGGGGTCTAAGTTCTACTACTGTCTGTTTTTCCTGAAGAGAAGTCTGCTCTGATTGTGATAGTCATTTCTTTGTAGGTTATGCTATGCTTTGTCTCTGCTGGATATTGAGATTGATATTTTGGAGTTTTACTAAAATGTGTCTAAGTGTGGAGTTCATTTGTATTTATGTTGCTGAGTACACATAGGGCCCTTTCAACTGAGGATTCATATTTTTCTTTGATTCTGGTAAACTTTGGTATTTATGTTCAAATACTGCTTTTCAGTTGTTTCAGACGTTTTTTAAAAAATATGTAGTAGAAAGTTCTGAATCTCTAATAGACCTTTGATGTTGGACACTCTCAAACCATCCACCATCTTTCTTAAATGCTTTTTTACGATTTTGATTTTTTTTCTCTCTCTCTCTTTGCTGGTTTTGGGTAAATTTCTTGGTATTAAAATTTAATTCACTTTTCAGCTGTTTTGAGTCTAAAGATTATTCTGTCCTTTGAATTTTTAGGAGTCCTGGTGGCACCGTGGTTAAGTGCTATGGCTCCTAACCAAAAGGTCGGCAGTTCAAATCCACCAATTGCTCCTTGGAAACACTATGGGGCAGTTCTACTCTGTCCTCTAGGATAGCTATGAGTTGGAATCCACTCGCAGGTTTGGTTTTTTTTTGGTTGAATTTTTAAGTTTTAGCAACTATAGTTTTTTTTAATAAAATTATAATTTGTCACTTTTGATATTTACCTATCCATATCTCCTTTCTGCCTGACTGTGTCACAATTTCTTTTCTTTTTATAGATGCAATTTCATCTTCTATCTCCCTGAACATTCTCAATGTACGTGTTTTAAAATCTTCCTCAAGCAATTTTATACAATTAATTTCACCAGAGTGAGTTTGTATTCTGAATATTGAGATTATTGGCTGTCTTTTTTCTTGTTTTATTTCTTCACGTGTTTTGGAATTTTGGTTCCCAGGCTAATTTTGTATGGATTTTTTTTTGCATGTATTTGTATAGCTCTCTCTTGCTCACTTGTTCTTGCACCTTCACTCTCTTTCTCTGTCTCTTTCTTTGTGTGCATCTCTCCCTATCTAGTGTTTTCCACTTGACTTCCCCCTGGGGCCCCACAGCAGAGCCACATCTTATATGGTGATTTGGAGCTCCTGCCCTTAGTGACATTAGAAATATTACAGAGCCAGTCTCCAAGCCAGTGGCAGCTTGGTTCAGATTTTCATCTAAACAGAGGCTGTCTCCTTACATCCACAGCTTCATATAACCCAGGGTTTCTCAACTGCAGCACTATCAACATTTGGGACCAGATGATTCTGTGTTGTGGGGGCTATCGTACACATTCTTGGATGTTTATCAGCATTCCTGGCTTCTACCCACTAGACGTGAGCAGCAACCCCACCCCGCCCCAGTTGTGACAACCAATAATGTCTCCAGATGTTGCCAAATATCCCCTGGGAAACAAAGTCATACCCTTCTTCTTGAGAGCCACTGGTATAACCTATAAATCTTGGAATCAATTAGTAATAGTCAATTTTAGCTTCTTTTAAAGCAGATGGCCCCCAATCCAGTCCAATTTCCAGCCTAGAACCTGGGTTCAGTCCCTCATGTTAAGTGGAGGACATTTAATTACCCCATAAGAAAGAAAATTCCAGCTGCTGTGGCCTGCTTTGGGGCCCAGCACCCAGCAGGCTGTGACTGCAGCCGTCACTTGTCCCTGAGGATGTCTATCATAGTTTGTATTCTGTCATTGTCTTTTGGTGTTCTCTTTTTATATTTCACGTACCATAACTACATGTTTGAAGCATAAATGTCTTGACAAGAAGTCATAGAAGGAAGTTTTACAAGGCAATAGTTTCTGTCATTGCTCTTCTGTTTTCTTTAAATAATTTCTTTTATTGCTGTTGGAAATATACACAGCAGAACATACACCAATTCAACAGTTTCTACCTGTACAATTCAGTGACGCTGAGTACATTCTTCAAATTGTGCAACCGTTCTCACCCTCTTTTTCTGAGTTGTTCCCCCCCGCCATTAACATAAACTCACTGCCCCCTGAGGTCCCTATCTAACCTTTCAAGTTGCTGCTGTCAATTTGATCCCATATAGACAGTTCTTAAAAGAGCATAATGCTTAAGACAGAACTTCTTTTTTTACTAGTAAAGCTAAACTATCATTTGATTTTAAGAAGACTTCAGGGGATATTTTTGGTTTAAGGTTTAAAGATCATCTCAGGGCATTTTTTTTCAGGGCAATAGTTTCAGGGGTTGTCCTTGCTCTTCTTGGTAATTCAACTCATTTAGATGCCTTCTTAGCTTATTGCCTTCCTGCCCCAGCTTGATTATAAGTTTGCTGCTTTTTATTTTTGGTACCTCCGACTCTACGGCACCCTAGGACAACAACAACGATTTTTGGTATTTGTAACAAAAACCTGCATAAACCTATTTTATATTTGGAGTATTGCTCAGATGAATTGAAATCTCTCAACATTTTGGAATGACTTCTACAGACCTCGCTGTATGACTTTATATGTTATTTCCGTGACACCGAGCCCAGGCACTGCCCGTTACCAAGGAAGAGAATGAAGAGAGTGTCCTACAAAGTGAGAGGTAAGGGAAGGGGCTGCCTGTAAGTTATACTGTGCAAGGACAGTGAGCCTGTGAGGGAGAAGGAAGAGGGCAGCTGGAAAATCTTCAGGAATGAAGCAAAATGTAGCCAAGTTGGAACCAACCCCAGCCTGTTCCCTCCATGTTAAAGTTAGTTAAGTCAATTCCAGCACCTATTTATAGTTAAGCCTTGGTTTTGATTAATGGTCTTGGAGAGGTAGACAAGAGAGGAGGAGGGGACTCTGAGGAAGAAGGGGGGAGGCCAAGCTGCTGAAGCTGATCTGCTGACCTGTTGTTTGGACCTACCCTTCATTGCACACAGATTTCTGGCCAAACATAATAAAATAATTATTTTTATTAGAGGGCAGTAACCCATGTCAACATTTTCACTACAAGCCAAGTGAAGACATCAAATCCCTAAACACTGAATAAGCTATAGGACAAGTCATGCTGCACTTTTTCCTTGTGTCGCCCATCATGATTGTCATGGACACAACCTAAGCTTCAAATGTCTTTATAAGGTATGCTTCTGAACTTTAGTAAACATGAAATTAATGAGACAAACCTGCATTAATGTTTAAGGAGAGATCGTTTTGAGCTGGAAAGAGACTTAGGATCATACCACTGGTCTAACGGTTTAATGTTGTAGAGGAGAAAACCAAGGTACAAGAACCCAAGAGATTTGCTGAAAGCCACACGTATCTTGGTTCCAGAACAGGGACTAGATCTTATGTCTTCCCCCCCAATCCAGGGCTCTTGCTACTTCTGCCCAAAAGAGAATCCACTTTAATTTTGGTTGTTAGCCATAAATACTTTTCTGGTTGATTTATGTTCTCTGCTTTTGAAGTTGGAAGTAGATTAAAGTTTATAGTTCTCATAAATTAGCTTCAGTTACTAAGGAGATTAGTGTATTATTAATCCCTTCTTTTTTTTTTTTTGTATTTTCTAACTAAAGCCCACCTTCCTTGAAAAGTGATATTTTCCAAAGGATTAACTGTCCAGCTGTGCACTCACACGTAGAGGATTGATTGTGAATAGGGTTTGTCTTCATTTAAAACATCACCATCGCATGAGCTTCGATGTTAGAGAAAAGTGGAGGGACAGACAGTGACTGTGCTCTTACTTCCCCTTCAGTGTTGAGACCCAGTGTCTTCTTTGTCTCTGTGATTTGTTGTTCATTCACAGCTATTTGCTTCTGTATTAGAGTAGCCCTAATGCCTATTTCCTTATTTATCTACGGGACATGGAACTGTGTGTGAAAAAAGTATGTTATCCAGGACAATCCATTTTTTATTTCTTAGCTTCCACTTACTCTTTAGTGATTTCTACTTGTGGCACCATGGATTTTGTACAAATCAATGTAACCATGTATGGGCCCAGTCCAAATGACAGTGATTCACCAGGGCAAGTCGTTTTCGGGAATGTGTTGTGTCATAAATCTGGAGACAGTGTTGTTGTTGTAGTGTGTTATTGAGTCCATTCTGACTCACAGTGGACACAGTGTGACAGAGTAGAACTGCCCCTTAGGGTTTTCTGGGCTGAAATCTTATGAGAGCAGATTGCCAGGTCTTTATCTCCCACAGAGTGACCGGTGATTCGAACTGCCAACCTTTTGGTTAGCAGCCGAGTGTTTAACCCATGTGCTACCAGGGCTCCTGGAGACAGTGTAGACCCCAGAATCTATCAGCTATTAGTGAACATGCTTAATCGTAATTATATAGATTTCTACTTACTAACATGGAATCATACATTGGTAGAATCTCCAGTTTTGCAGGGAAGCTGGTGTTCAGCATAGTCCCTCTGTGTGTGTGTGTAAAGCTGCGTGAGTTTCCTATTGCTGCTGTAAAAAATTACCACAAACCCAGGGGCTTAGAACAACACAAACTTATTATTTTACAGTTCTGAAGGTTAGAAGTCTGAAATGGGTCTCACTGGGCTAAAATGAAGGTGTTGGCAGCGCTGCAGTCCTTCTGGGGCTCCAGGGGAGGCCCTGTTCCCTTGCGTGTTCCAGCTTCTAGAGGCCATCTGCATTTCTTGGCTCATGGCCTCTTCCTCCACCTTCAAAGCAGTATAGCATCTTCCAATTACTCTCTGACTACTTTCATCATCACATCTTCTTTGACTGTCCTTCTCTCTTGCTCTTATAAAGACCCTTGTGATGAAATTGGGCCCACCCAGCTAATCCAGGACAACCTCCTGATCTGAAGACTCTTAATTTAATCACATATGCAAAGTCCGGTTTGTCATGTAAGGTAACATATTCACAGGCTTCAGGGGTTGGGATGCGGACATCTTTGAAGGGTTGCTATTTTGCCTCTCACAAATGTGTATTGAATTGGGAGGCTATTTTGAAACAGCCTGTTCTCATGCTACTTTGCCTGATGGATAAAAAAAACGTAATTTCAACTAGATACTTTCTATAGCAATAATCTCTATAGCACAGATTTCCAAAGAAATACAATGCAAACCACAAATGTGAGCCACCTCTGAAATTTAAAATTTTCTAGTTGTTGTTGTGTGCCATCGAGTCAATTCTGATTCATAGTGACCCTACAGGGCAGAGTAGAACAGTCCCATAGGGTTTCCTAGGCTGTAGTATTTACCATGGCAGATGGCTGGGTCTTTTCTCCTTTGGAGCCACTGCTGGATTTGAACTGCTGACCTTTCCATTAGCAGTCAAACCAAATGCCACGCCGTCGCGTTGATTCCGACTCATATTGACCCCATAAGACAGAGTAGAACTACCCCATAGGGTTTCCAAGGAGCACCTGGTGGATTCGAACTGCCGACTTCTTGGTTAGCAGCCATAGCTCTTTACCGCTGTACCACTAGGGCTCCAATTTTCTGGTAGTCACATTGAAAAAAAGAAAAATTAAACTGGTGCAATTAATTTTAATTATATATTTAACTCAATAGATCCAAAATATTATGTCAATATGTAATCAACATAAAAATATTAATAAGATAGTTTATATATTTTATTCCATACCAAGTCTTTAAAATCCATAGTGCATTTTACACTCACAGCACAGCTCAGTATGGTTAAGACCAATTTCATGTGTTCAATAGCAGCATGTGGCTTCCGGCTCTTGTATTGGAAAGTGCAGCTTTGTAGCCAAAGTTCTTACAGCTCCCTACCCATTTAAGTGGGGATAGGGGACAGGGGGAGCAGTGGTGGTTCAATGGTACAATTCTCGCCTTCTATGTGGGAGACTTGGGTTTGATTCCCAGCCAGCATACCTCAACTACAGCCACTACCTGTCACTGGAGGCTTGGGTGTTGCTATGATATCGAACAGGTTTCAGTGGAGCTTCTAGGCTAAGATGGACTAGAAAGAAAGACCTGACAATCTACTTCTGAAAAAATGAGCCAGTGAAAACCCTATGGATCTCAACGGTCCAGTCCTGTTGTGCGTGGTTTAGTCGTGAGCTGGCAGCTGATTCCACAGCAGCTAACAACAAGAACAACCTATTTAAGAGCTAGATTGTCTATTCAAAGAAATGTGATATGATGGCTAACATCGGACTGAATCATTCACTGTGATGGGGTTTTCCTGTGCATTGTAGTATGTTTAGCAGCATCCCTGGCTTCTACCAACTCGATGACAGTTGTGTCACAACCAAAATGTCTCCAGACATTGCCAAATGTCCCCCAGGGGGCAAATTGTTCCCGGTCGAGAACCCCTGGACTAGGCACAGAAGATTTGGTTTTGAAAACTCAGCTCTCCATACATTACTCTGTGACCTTGAGGGAGCCACTTGAACTTGTTACAATAATTTCATCCTCATTGAAATGGGTAAAATAGTATTTAGGCTGCCTGATACTCAAAAGATACAGTGTATATGAAACAACTTTGTAAATTGTAGATCCTCTGCAAGAGGAGGTCAGCATCCTATCTATTTTATCTACATATAGTACTTGAAAGTAAGCACAGCTATTTCAGTACTGATACACTTTTTCAAGATATTTGACTGTTTTTTTAAATGCTCTATTTATGATCAGTGGATTATAAGACGGATAGGGTGTTTGAGGTGCTTTGTTTTCCTGGCTGTTGGTGCTGGTGGGGTCCTTGTAGACTTTTCAGATCTCTGTAGGGTGCAGTCTGTCCTAGAACTTGCAAAGATGTTCTGTGAACTCCTTTGGTTGACCTAATATTTATCGAACCTCTGCTTCTAACAGGAACTGCGCTAGGTTATGGATTAATTAGGGTTTTGGTTGCCAGTAACCTAAGTCGATTTGAACGTTGTTGTTGTTAACCCAAAAACCCAATTAGCTGCTGTCAAGCGGGCCCCAATTCATGGCGACCCCATGCACAATGGAATGAAATGCTCCCTGGTCCTGTGCCGTCTCCATGATTGATTGCAGATCAAGTTTTCTGCCTTTACAGGGTTTTCAGTGGCTGATTTTTGGAAGTAGATCGCTGGTCCTTTTTTCCTAGTCCATCTTAGTCTGGAAGCTCTGCTGAAATCTGTTCAGCATCCTAGCAACACACAAGCCTCCACTGACGGATGGGTGGGGGCTGGGCCTGAGGCACACTGGCTGGGAATTGAATCAGAGTCTCCCACATGCAGGGCAAACCACCAATGCTTTGACTTAAGTTTACTGGGCATTTATTTTGAGCTAGGCAATTTGCACACCAGTATAGTGATATATTCCACAATCCATTTTTACTGAAAAGACAAAACAGAAGACGTCTTTGTATATTATGAGCACTGAAATGTACCAGAGCTATCATTTTCTCATTTGATAATACTGCTCCGTTGTTTAAAGTTCGTTGCATTAGTCGGAAGAGTAACGTTCAGTCACGGTATTCACACAGTCTTGCCACTTCCTCTAGAGTTGTAGTTGTGAAATACCACTTGGGAAAACTGAAATAGTTTATGAAATGGCAGTAAATGGGCGATTAATGAAAATCAGGCTGGTCTATTCTTTCCAATAAGGAGGACAAAGCATTTAAAAATAGTCTGTTTTATCCACAAGATATAATTACACACAGGTTGCTGACTTAATCCTTAATTCAGTGTTTTTGAAGCACATACCTTAAGAAGGATGAAAATTGATTATTTGTCCTTATATTTCCTCAGAGCGTATAGTGTCAGCTATGCTGTTAAACTTTTGCTCTGGTTCACTCAAAACACTGTCAAGAGATGCCAGATTACCGGTTATTTGTTGGCCGAGCTTTTTGGCTACAATTACATAAAACTTTCAAGTGGAATCTGTGGTCACTGTGACAAGTAATACTTTTATATATGCCCTAATTTAACAGCAATTAAGCATCCAGGAATAAGAGCTAGGGAGCAATTTTTAAAATTTATATATTTACAAAAGAAGATGGAGATTTTTAATGCTGAACAGAACCTCAAATTGTCAGTTACTTTGCTTGTAATTCTAATTCTGATGGCTTCAGGAATTTTTCTTCTGAGCAACTCACACATCACTGGACCAGTGTCTGAACGTCAATTAGTTAACGGTGGGAATACCTTCTTAGCTTGCTTTTAATTACACAGATAAAAGCCGTGGGATCACCTCTTGTGTTGTGATCACCACCAGGGCCCCCTCCTTGGATGTCCATTCATTTGCAGACCCTGCGTTTGCAATGGACCCCTAACTGAAAACTCTATCTATGGATGAGCCCCATAAATTGTGCACAGTCACTGTCGCGCCATCTCTTTGGACTCCTGTGCATATCATCACTTGAGATATTATCACTTGATAAGGGAATTGAGTTTCTTTATAAAAGGGCGGCATTAAATGCAGGAAGAAGTGAGAATTGTAAGTTGTTAAAATGCAAAGGGAGAAAAAACTTAGTTGAGCAGTAACGCCTTTATATGGATTATTACACATTCTGTCCATTCATGGTGCAGTGGTTAAGCTTTTGGCTGCTAACCAAAAGGTTGGCAGTTCGAATCCACCAACTGCTCCTTGGAAACCCTATGGGGCAGTTCTACTCTATCCTATCAGGTCGCTATGAGTTGATGGCAGTGGGTTTGGTGCATTTGTAACAGCTAAGCATTAAAAGATTGGCATGAAGATGCTTCTAGAATTTCAAATAGACTAGATAAAATTTAGAGGCTCTATGTAGTTCATGAATTGGTAACTATAAGAACGAAAGATGAATTTGAGCATCTTGTTATGGGCAATCGAAAGAGCAAAGAAATAAACAGATTGAGAGAATTAAGCATTGAATGAGGTGATTTCACAAGGTGGCATTTTTAGCCACTACACTTTGAGCGGAAATCCTGGTGGCATAGTGGTTAAGTGCTATGGCAGGTAACCAAGAGGTCAGCAGTTTGAATCCACCAGGTGCTCCTTGGAAACTCTATGGGGCAGTTCTACCCTGTCCTATAGAGTCGCTATGAGTCGGAATCGACTCGACAGCAGTAGGTGGGGTTGGGTACGTTTTGAGCAACGTTGATATTTTGCTAAGTGGTCTGCTTAACATATTTCAGTGTTCAAATTCCTTCTACTGGTTCATAGGTAAGCTTCATTTGAAGTGAAAGTGGCACGTAAATTAAACAATGGCGAAATTTACTATAGGATTTACTATGGAGTTTTGAGATTTTTAGAAGTAAAACTGAGCCTTGAGATCAAAAAGTGGTTGGAGAAATGGTGTCTTTTACACAAATACGATGCTCCCTCTGTACTACCCCTATGTGTCCCCTAGATTATGCCTAAGGGAGACCCTGACCATGGACTTCATTTTCACTTTTAACTAATGGTGTTCACCTCTTTAAAAAAAAAAAAAAATTTAGGTTCTCTTAATCTGAATCAAATTTGCTGTTCCCCAGGATAAAAATTTACACTCTCAGCAGATTAAATTGTTTGAGAACTAATTTTGGAATTTCACAACTTCTGTTCAGAGGTCACGGCCACTTGAGAGCCAGGAGCAGTGGGATGGGTTGGACAACCTCGGTGCTACCTTCCAGGACAGGAGCTCATCTCGTACAACTGTTATAGGGATTGCATGAGTCTGGTCACCGCTGGACACGTACTTTGAACTCAACAATTACTGGCCTTTTGGTTAGTATTTTTAATGGCTCCATCTATAAAAAAATTTTGGGAATATTTTTCATTTCCTAAAGTATGTATACAGATCAGAAATCCCTGGGTTGTGCAAATGCACTTGGCTGCTAACTGAAAGGGTAGAGGTTTGAGTCCACCCAGAGGTGCCTCAGAAGACAGGCCTGGCAGCCTGCTCCCAAAAAATCAGCCATTGAAGACCCTATGGAGCACAGCTCTACTCTGACATACATGGGATCTCCGTGAGTCAGAGTCAACTCGAAGGCAACTGGTTTTATACAGATCAGGAGAATGCACCATTAAGAAGATTTTGTTCTTTATGTATAAACCTAAGCCCTCTACCCACAATACTCTTTTTTTCTTCAAGGATAAATTCCATTACTTTTCTGGGTAAACTATATGGAGACCTGTAATCCCTCTTTCTCTGCTACATGAGTAAGATAAAAAACTAATGCCCTGTTAATAAATCACTAACATTATGTAGTATTAGAGATACAGAAACTATAGACACTTTGATGGCTCAAGTCTGATGGATTTAAGGCACTTCCTTCCCCGCCCCCCCGCCCCCCACCACACACACAGTCTATAAACATTGGGCACACACCCACCCATATATTTGTTAGCCAAAGCAGCAACTGAATGAGGGTTAAACACATTCCAGAGCATTGTTTTGTACCTTGTTTTGTATGAGAAACAAAAAGACTTTCACATTGAAGCTCAGTCAATTCAGAACGCTTTTTAAAAACAAGGCTGGAATGTTCACATCTATATATCTTCTTAATCTGAGTCGCAGTTGCTATTTCCCAGATAAAAATTATACTCTTAGTGGATTAAATTGCCTGAGAACTGATGTAGGAATTTCACAATGTCTGCTCAGGATTTAAATACCTCTTGAGAGAAATTACCAGTAGGACGGGCTGAACAGCTTTCGTGTTATTTTCCAGGGCAAGAGCTCCACACCATATTTCAGAACCAAGATCATGTTCTTGGAGTGTAGACCCAGTCAAGGCCATGAGGAACGTGTGTAATGACAGTCTCTATCTGATGGTTAAGTTGATGTGACAACTTGGCTAGGCTATAAACCAGTCAAGCCAGCGTCAACTCATGGAGACCCCATGCGTGTCAGAGTAGAGCTGTGTTCCATAGGGTTTTCAGTGGCTGATTTTTTGGAAGTAGATTGCCAGGCCCTTCTTCTGAGGTGCCTCAGAATGGACCCAAGCCTTCAGTCACAAAATAAAGCAGATGTCCACCTCAGTCAGCAGGAGTTTAAGGGGGAAGATAGTCCCCCTCCCACTCCAGGGAGGCAAAGCAGGGGCACACAACCTAGACTCCGCCAATCAGATACTTCTGCCTGAGTTTGGAAACTTGAGGGAGTGGTGCAGAGATAAAGAGGCCTGGAGGTCAGTGGCAAGTGCGCAGGGGCCATGGCAATGGCAGGTATCCAGGGCAGGCACATTTGTTATCTAGCTTTAATTCCTGCACACTTCCTGAGTCTGACTCCCCAGAAAACACTGATATTCCCTCAATACATTTCTTTTTTAAGTTGGAGTCAAATTTCTGTTGCTTGCAACCAAGAATCCTGATGGATACCCAGGCATTCACCATCCCTGTGCACCCTGACCTGTGTATCAGCACACCTCTGGGCAGTGCAGTCTGCCTGGTCTCTGCACGGGGCAGGCCGGAAGTACCAGGTCGTCCACATCTCCCAGGATCAACTTTCAGCTCGTGACCGATGAGCGTTGGTACATAAATATGCCAGCTTCCTCAGCCTTGTTGGGATTACTCTGAAAAGTGTTCTACACTGTCTCCCAAAAGTCCCCAGCAGGATTGAGCCCCAGTTGCCCACAAGGGTACTTTGCTTTACTGGCTTCCTTCCCTGCCTGATCTCACTTCACACTTCTCTACTAGTGTTTCCTGAGAATGCCTCCAAAATAAACTACATACTCTCAAATGCTTGCCCACTACCCATAACTAGGGCTCATTCCTGCCAAAAGACTTTGAGAGACAGGGTAGAGCACCCCTCAGGGTTATCCCACCTGGGGACAAGGAGGCTGATGTGTTTACCCGCCAACACCGCATCTGTCTTCAGTAAGGGCTGTTTCCAGGGGCATTAACTCTCTGGTATTTCTGACTCACCGTGCGTGATGATTTGCTCCTTCAGCCAGAAAAAAAAGCCCGCAGGCAGTGTTACAGGTGTTCCCAATAGACAGCCTTCTGCAGGAAGAGGTGAAGGTCGAGGTCGGGCATCAACGATATCTGCTATGCAAGTTTGAACTTTAGAAAAGATTTTGTTATATTGCTGCAGTACTGAGGTTCATTCTGTTGTTCCTGGCCTGGATCTATGAGACATTCTCTTTGCAAGACAGTTTCCCTCCTTCTCCGCCCCTCCCCCATGTCAAACATTGAGAACATCTGAGTCCTTAGGAATCCGGTTGAGCTGGGATGTTATCTTCCAGATATGTTCTGGGTTTTATATGGTCAGAATTACAACTGGAGAGTCCCTGGGTGGTACAGATGGTTAAGTGCTCTGCGACTAGCCTACAGATTGGTTTGAACCCACTCAGAGGCGCCTCAGAAGACAGGCCTGGTGGTCTGCCTTGAAAACCCTGTGGAGCAGTTCTAGTCTGCACACATGGGCTTGCCATGAGTCGGAATCAACTCGATGGCAACTAACAATGATGAAGCATTAACGAAGAGTCTCATTCTTAGGTACTGAAAATTCCAGCATGATTAAATTAAAAAAAAAAAAAGCTACAGCTGGAACATCTTATCCTTCTGGATTTCATTTCCCTTTGACTTACCTTAGATTCTCAGGAATTCATGCAGAGATAGTACGCTGGGCCTATGCTGTGGTCAGAGTGGAGCATGGTGTCTTGGCAATCATCACAGAGTCATCCACCTACGAGAAAGTATGCAAAAAATTAACTGCCCCAGAATGCATAGCATCTTATCACTGATGGCCCCGATATACTGCAAATTGCCATCCTTGCTCCATTCACTTTGTGCAGGCTTCATCTTGCCCAAATGGAAACATTTGTTTTGAAAATATGCATTCAATTGCTGGGCTGTGTTGCTAAAATGGAAACCATTTATTTGGATTATAAACATGACACCGTAAGTTGGTGTTCCTCATAGGTTTTTGTCAATTTAGGAGTCAGTGAAACAGCTGAATCCATCATCTCCAGGCAACTCCACCCAGCCTCTTCCAGGCCTCCCCATCTCTGTAAAGGGCATCATGTCCACTGATTGCTGAAACCAGGTGCTCGAATGTCAGTTTCAGCCCTACTCTCTCCCATGTCTTCACCCCGTATCCAGTCAGTTCTCAAGCAATGTCTCTTTCACTTCTCAAACATCTCTTCAATCTCCATGCCCACAGTCCTATGCTGGTTCAGACCACCATCATCTCTCTCACTTGGGACAACTTCTTCATGACTGGACTCTCTGCCTCCAACATGACCCACCGATAGTCCACTCTCTTCTTTTGTAGTTGAAGTGGTTTTTCAAAAGTGCCAGTCTGACATTGCCATGTCCCTGTTAAAATGCTTTGCTGGCTCCCCATTGCTCTTAGAATCAAGTCCACACTCCTTGACCTTGTTTGTAAAGCTCTCCAATCCACCTCTCTACTTCATCACTAGCCCCCGACCCTCTAGCCTCTCCCCAAATTCTATCTCAAACATAAGCAACTCTTTTAGTTCCTTGAATATGTCTTCTGGTCTCTCACTTATAAGCCTTTACACACAGTCTTCCCTTTGCCTGGAACATTATTGCTTAGTCTTGATTGCTTGTGTTTCTCAAGAGTCAAGTTCAAGCCCTGACCCACTGTCAGTTTTTGATTAAAAATGTTGATTTTGGCTTTGCTTTTTATATTAACAGTGATAAACTCCATAATTCCTTACAGCTTACAGAATGATATTTGCTTACCCCATGGGGATTCAAAATAATTTTTAGTGTAACGTATTTGACAAGGAAAAAGAGCAGATTCAATACCCGCATCACCACCAAGAATTAAAAGGTGGTAAAACAGATGTTAATCAGCTATATTAACTGGCCATAAACTTCAAGCCTGTTCAAGTATTTCTCCTAGGTCCAAGATAAGCTATAGACTCAGTTAACAAGGATTTTCCTAGCTCTACTATATTTTTTTAAAAGCTGTTAACATTTTGGCTTTGAACTTCTCTTTTTCTCTTCACATCTAGGTTGCCAGAATCTTGACAGACCATTCTGTCTAAATACAACGGTACTTAAACCTTAAGATGAATTCACAGAAAATCACTATTGTGGAAATGGCTGTTTAAAACCTCAGTGACAGAAGTGCATGCAACTGAAATGGATCAAAAATATTTGAATAAACATGATGTTAAAGCCCCATGTTAAGCCTGCGAAAGACACAGATAAGCTCACAATTTACCTCAACATTTACAGGGTGACCCAACGTCCCTGTTTGCACCGACTGAGGGTGTTGCTGACACACAGGGGTTTCAGTGGTAAAACCAGAAAGTCTTGGGTGAACTCAGATGAGTTGGTCACCCTATCAGCTAACATTAGGCTTTGCTCATGTAGAAAATTTGAAAATTATTGTAAAGTGTAAAAAAGCAGAAAGGAAAACCACATACCATTTCCCCACCGGGAGACACTCACTGTCAGTCTTTTTCTACAATTTTTTTAAACTTTACTTTGCATATCATATAATTCATCTTTTCAAGTGTATAGTTCAATGGTTTTTTTAGTCAATTTGCTAAATTGTCCATCTATCACCACTAATCTGTTTTAGAACTTAAAAAAAATTTTTTGCACTTTAGGTGAAAATTTACAGCTCAAGTTAATTTCTCACTCAAAAATTTATACATGTACAATTTTGTGACATTGGTTGCAATCCCCACAATGTGACAGCACACTCTCCCTTTCCACCCCAGCTTCCCTGTGTCCATTTGTCCAGTTTCTGTCCCTTCCTGCCTTCTTGTCTTGCTTTTGGGCAGGAGTTATCCATTTGGTCTCATATTTTTGATTGAACTAAGAAGCATGTTCCTCACGTGTGTTATCGTTTGTTTTATAGGCCTGTCTGAATCTTTGGCTGAGAAGTGGGCTTTGGGAGTGGTTTTAGTTCTAAGTTAACAGAGTGTCCAGGGGCCATATTTTCGAGAGTTCCTCCAGTCTCTGTCAGACCAGTAAGTGTGGTCTTTTTTTGTGAATTTGAATTCTGTTCTACATTTTTCTCACATTCTGTCTAGTACTCAGAGTGGTTGGTGGTGGTAGCTGGGCACCATCTAATTCTTCTGGGCTCAGGCTGGTAGAGTCTGGTTCATGTGGTTCTTTAGTCCTTTGGGCTAATATTTTCCTTGTGTCTTTGGTTTTCTTCATTCTCCTTTGCTCAGGACAGGATGAGACCAGCAGGTATATCTTAGATGGTCACTTGAAAGCTTTTAAGACCACAGGCACTACTCACCAAAGTGGGATATAGACCATTTTCTTTATGAATTACGTTAAGCCAGTTGACCTAGATGTCTCCCGAGACTATGGTCTCCAGCCCTCAGCCCCAATCACTCAGTCCCAAAAGGTATTCGAACGTGTGTAGGAAATGTCTATGCTTTTGTTTGGTCCAGTTGTATTGACTTCCCCTATATTGTGTGTTGTCTTTCCCTTCACCAAAATTGACACTTGTGTACTATCTAGTGATTTCTTCTCCCACTGCCTCCCCACACTTGTAACCATCAAAGTTTTAGAACATTTTCATCACCCTCATAAGATACCCGTCTACACATTTAATGACGTAAATTCTCATTCTCCTCCACCCAAGCCCCAGACAACCACAAATCCACTTCCTGTCTCTATGGATTTGCCCATACTGGGCATTTCATATAAATGGTATCATACAATATATGGTCTCTTGTGTCTGCCTTAGTTTAGCATAATGTTTTTGAAGTTCATCCATGTTGTAGCATGTATCAGTTTTTAATTTCTTTTTATTGCTAAATAATTCCATTGATGGGCATTTGGGTTGTTTCATAATAGTTCCTATTATGAATAAGGCTGTTATGCACATTCACATAAAAGTCTTTATGTGGATGTATGTTTTCATTTCTCTTGGGTGTATACCTAGGAGCAGAATTGCTGGGGCATATAAAAAAAAACCCAGTGCCGTCGAGTCGATTCCGACTCAGCGACCCTATAGGATGGAGTAGAACTGCCCCATAGAGTTTCCAAGGAGCGACTGGTGGATTCGAACTGCCAACCCTTTGATTAGCAGCCATAGCACTTAACCAAAAAAAAAAAAATAGTAACTCAATATTTAACTTTTTGAGGAACTAGCAAGCTTTTTTGCAAAGTAGCTGCACTACTTTACAATCCCCCAACATGTGAAGGTTCCCAATTTCTCCACATCCTTGACAATGCTTGTTATTATCTGTCTTTGATTATAACGACCCTACCAAAAACCCAAAACCAAACCCACTGCCGTCGAGTCGATTCCGACTCATAGAGACCCTATAGAACAGAGTAGAACTGTCCCATAGAGTTTCCAAGGAGCGCCTGGCGGATTTGAACTGCTGACCTCTTGGTTAGCAGCCGTAGCACTTAACCACTACGCCACCAGGGTTTCCATAACCATCCTAGTGGGCGTGAAATGGTATCTCATTGTGGTTTACATTTGCTTTACCTTGATGACTAATGATGTTGAGCATTTCTTCATGTACTTCTATGAAGTTTAACATAATTGAGATTTTGCTATGCGTGTGATTTTGTATTCTTCTTTCTCTTAACTAATAAGACAAAAGCATCCTGCTGTTCCATAAAACTATTCATGAGCATATTAAATTATGGACTAATATTCCAGTATATGCATGTGCCACATTGGTAGTTTGAACTCACCCTGAGACACCTTGGAAGACAGACCTGGCAATTTCCTTCTGAAAGGTCACAGCCTTGAAAACCGTATGGAGCAGCGCTCCTCTGCACACATGGGGTCACCAGGAGTCAGAATTGCCTCGATGGCAACTAACAACGACATTTGGTTTCAAGTGTTTCTTCAATATTTCAAATCAAATGATTCCACTTTCTTTAAGTTATTTGTATTCATTTATTGCTTTATTTGTTCAACTAATATTTTTTGAGCACTTATTGTGCTTGGTGCTAAAAATATGTGGTCTTATTTTCTGAACCAAAAATCAGGGCACAGACTGACAACTACATATAGTCAGTAGCCTGGTTACAAATGTCTGACTTACAGACAACTCATACTTAGAAAGGACTGCCGTAAAGCCTATTATATTAAAAATTTGAGTTAAATACAATGGCCCGTAATAACGAACACATGCACTACTTTGTGATGCTCATGAAAACATTGTGTGGTTTGGAAGTGTTTCTTAAGCATTTCATGTACATAGAAAGGTAAAATATATACTATATACTAAGACAAACATTTGGCTAACTGACGCTAAATAAGAACTGTATGTACCTGTTCTGACTTACCTACAAATGTGACTTAAAAGACAGACTTAGGAATGGATTTCGTTCATAACCTGGGGACTGTCTGTAAGTATTTTTGAGGATGATAGGAAAGAATTTTGGAAATCAAGACTGGTGAAAAATAATGTAAATCATACAAAAGGGAGATACAAAGATTGAAATAAAGTAATTGACCTCTAAGGAGCCCTGGTGCTGTAGTGGTTAAGCGCCCAGCTGCTAACCGAAAGGTCAGTGGTTCGAACACACTAGCAGCTCTGTGGGAGAAGAGACCTGGTGATACTCTTCCATAAAGACTTACAGCCTTGGAAACCCTATGTGGCAGTTCTACTCTGTCCCATGAGTTGGAATTGACTCAGTGGTGATGGTTTTTGTTTGTTTGTTTGTTTAATTGACCTCTGAGAGACTATATCTTTGTAGAATCTAGATCTTTCGCAAAGCTGAATGGATTTATTTAACCTCCTATCACTGCAGTATATTTTAAGAATATCAAATTTTCACTGAGGGCCATAAAATCCTCAGCAAATCGGACTAATTTGTGTCTCTTCTTATTCTATCTCTCTTCGCCCTGTCCTTCTTCTCATTTCTCAGCTCCTGTTTCTTCAGATACGAGGCTGATACTTCAAAGCATGCCTCATGAGTCTCATCCTGTTTTCTTCTTCTCCACAGCGGCTGCCTAATTACCTTTGCAAATTTAATGGGAGTGTGTTTGAGTGGGTCTTATCGCTAAGTTCTAAGTTCGGGCTGATGCCTTACGTTCTCATAAGCTTGTGATAAGGTAACAGTTTGCACGGATGAAGGGGGACTTGGGAAGTGCGGGGGAACGTTTTTGCAATGAGGTCAATTTTCTGCAAGTCACTTAATGAGGCATCACCACATGAGTGGGCTGCTCTGGATTTTGTCACTCTTGTGTCTCAGCCTTCCCCTTCAAACTCGCCTATCGGGTTCCCCCTTAGATAATTTCGTCCAGATTCAGCATTTCAGCAGCTGGTGGCTAAAAGCCTTTCCTTCAGTCAGAAAAGCTCCCTGTTTTTATAGAAAACAAGATGAGCTTGCTGAAATACTTCTCGAAGGCAGGCTTTCGAAGTGAGTCCGTTTTCCCAGGCTTTGTGTACTTTAATCTACTCATGAACTTTGAAAACACAGTATGTCTCTTTTTATGCTGTCTTCTGCCCGATCTCCATGCTGCAACCATGCCAAGCTGAAAAAATGGTGATATATTTGATTTCTAAAAGTTGTTTATTATTTAATAGTAGAACAAACCAATGTAAACTCCACTGCCAAAAATCAAACTCATTACCATTGAGTCACTTCCAACTCATAGCAACCCTATAGTAGAGTAGAGCTGCCCCATAGGGTTCCCAAGTCTGTAATCTTTACAGAAGCAGACTGCCACATCTTTCTCCTGCAGAACAGCTGGTGGGCTTGAACTGCTGACCTTTCAGTTAGCAGCCGAGCGCTTAAATACTGTGCCACCAGGGCTCCTTAACGCCACTGCAGCAGGTGAATATGTTTCATCCCCCACTGAGACATTAACAATAGGATTAGAGACAAGCAAGAGGATACAGGATTATTTTTTAATAGCAGCTTTTTTTTTCTTTGTGCTTTAAGTGAAAGTTTACAAATCAAGTCAGACTCTTATACAAAAATTTATATCTAGTTGCTCTCCCCCTAATGAGACAGCACACTCCTTCTCTCCACCCTCTCTTTTCGTGTCCATTCAGCCAGCTTCTATCCCCCTCTGCCCTCTCATCTCCCCTCCAGACAGGAGCTGCCCACATAGTCTCATGTGTCTTCTTGATCCAAGAAGCCCACTCCTCACCAGTATCATTTTCTGTCCCACGGTCCAGCCCAATCCCTGTCTGAAGGGTTGGCTTTGGGAATGGCTCTGGTCTTGGGCTAACAGAAGGCCTGGGGACCATGACCTCTGGGGTCCTTCTAGTCTCATATAGCAGCTTTTTTTGAGATTTGATTCACATACCATAAAATTCACCCTTTTAAAGTATACAATTCAGTGGTTTTTAGTGCATTCACAGAGTTGTGTAACCGTCGCTACCATCTAATTCCAGAACATTTCCATCACCCCCAAAAGAAACCCATGCCCATTAGCAGTCACTTCTTCCAAACTTCCACCCGTAGGAAACCACTAATCTACTTTGTCTCTACAGACTTGCCTATTCTGAATGTTTCGTATAGGTGGAATCGTACAGTATTTGTCCTTTTGTGACTGGCTTCTTTCACTTAGCATGGTGTTTTCAAGGTTCAACAATGAGTGTGAATCAGTACTGCATTCCTTTTTATGGCTGAATAATATTCTACTGTATGGATATACCACATTTTGGTTATTCATGCACCAGCTGATGGACATTTGGGTTGTTTCTACTATTTGATTACTATGACGAATGCAGCTGTGAATATTCACGTACAAGTTTTTGTGTGGACATATGTTTTGATTTCTTTTGGAGTTACAGCTAGGAGGAGAAGTGCTGGGTCCTGTGGTAACTCTATGTTCGACCTTGTGAGGCGCTGCCAGATGAGTCCCACAGCAACTGCGCCATTTGCCATTCCCATCAGCAGTGTGTGAAGGTTCCGATTTCTCCACATTCTCAGCAACACTTGTTATTATCTGGTTTTGTTTAGAGCCATCTGTTCGGGACTGAATTGTGTCCCCCCAAAACGTGTGTTGTAAATCCCAACCCTTAGACATGTAGTTATAATCGCATTTGGTAATGGGATTTTTGTTATGTTAATGAGGCCATATTAGTGTAGGGTGTGTCTTTCTCTTTGGAGGTATAAAAGAGGAGATTAAACAAGGAAGACGAGCATAGATGGGGGAAGATAGATGCCATGCCACATATGATCTCCAAGGAACTAAGAAACAGAAGCTGAGAAGAGACAAGGACCTTCCCCTACAAAGATAGCCTTCCTCTAGAGCTAGCACCCTGAATTCAGACCTTTAACCTCCTAAACTGTGAGAAAATAAATTTCTGTTTGTTAATGCCACCCACTTGTGGTATTTTTGTTGTAACAGCACTAGATAACTAAGATACCATTCTAGTGGGTATGAAGGAGCCCTCCCTGATGGTGCAATGGTTAAGCTCTTGGCTGCTAACTGAAAGGTCCTCAGCTCAAACTCACCATTCTCTCCTCGGGAGACAAGACCTGGTGATCTGCTCCCATAAAGATTAAACCAAAACAAACCTGTTGCTGTTGAGTCAATTCTCACTGATAGTAACCCTATAAGACAGAGTGGAACTGCCCCACAGAGTTTCCAGAGCTGTAATCTTTACGGAAACAGTCTGCCACGTCTTTCTCCTGTGAAGTGGCTAGTAGGCTTAAACTGCCAACCTTTCGTTTAGCAGCTGAGTGCTTTAAATAGCCTAGGAAACCCTAGGGAGCAGTTCTACTCTGTCCTACAGGGTCGCTATGAGTCAGATTCAACTTGAAGGCACACAACAACAAAAATGGGTATGAAGTGATATCTCATTTTACTTTTGATTTGCATTTTCCTGATGGCTAATAATATTGAGGATCTTTTCATGTGTTTATTGGCCATTTGTGTATGTTCTTCTGAGAAATGTCTCTTCAGATCCTTTGCCCATTTTTTAGTTGGGTTACTTATTATTTTTTTTATTATTGAGTTGTAGTTCTTTAGACATTCTAGATCCAAGTCCCATATCAAATATATGATTTGCAAAAATTTTCTCCTAATTTTGAGTTGTCTTTTCACTTTCTCGAAAGTTTTTACTTTTGTTGATGTCCGCTTTATCTATTTCTTTTCTTGTTGCTTGGGTTTTTGGTGTCGTATCTAAGATTCCACTGCCTAACCCAAGGTCGCAAAGATTTACATGTATGTTTTCTTCTAAGAGTTTTATAGTTTTGTTCTTACATTTAGGTCTTTGATCTGTTTTGAATTAATTTTTGTGTATGGTGTGAGGTAGAGGTTTAACTTCATTCTTTTGCATGTGGAGATCCAGTTGTCCCAGCATCATTTGTTAAGAAGACTATTCTTTCCCCCTTTGAATGGTCTTGACATCCTTGTTGAAAATCAATTGGTCATAAGCATGAGGATTTGTTTCTGGACTCTCAATTCTATTCCATTGATTTATATGTCTATCCTTATGCCAATAGTTTACTCATTTAACTTAAATTAACTAAAATTAACAACAACAAAAATCAGTTTATCACTCGCACCAGCCACATCAAGGCTCAATAGCCACATGTAGCTAGTGGCTGCCATATTGGATAGCCCAGAAGCACAATGCCTTGCCCAGCTCTATGACTCAGTTTGTATTTCTTAGTTGAATTAATGAGTGAATCCTTCCCAGTTGAATGTTTTAAGGTTATTTTACATTCTGACTTTATAAGCTTCCCCGTGCTCCTGCTTAACTTCCTGGGATCTTCTTTAAAATGATTGAGTAGCACTCCTAATGTTGAATCTAGTTACAGAAATGAAAATCTTTTGCATGGATTACTTCGATGAATAATCATCAGATGGGAGTGTGTCAGCCACTACAACCCCATGGGGGAAAAATGCTGAATTGTTCACTTTGGCTGCCCAGGTCTAATTTCCCAAGTAATTGATATTTTATCAGTGTGGCCAGCTTCAGAGCCAAGAGCATTTATCAGCCCCTCCAAGAGCGGAAGGCCCCCATGATGCTTTTCTGGCCAGAGTTCTATGGTACCCCACACAGCGCCTTGAGCAGTAGGGTCCCCCCCCCACAGCTGTTGTGTATTAGAATATTATGAATTGCTGTACTGTTTCAAGGGCTATAAACAACTTCATTTATTGAGCAAGAACCCACTGGAGTCTCTTATATATTTAAGCCATTTTGCTGTCAAAACTGCTCTGTGGTGCTGATCCTTGGTGTGTGTAATTCTAAAATATTATGATTATAACAATTGCAGATGTAATATCAAAGCATAAAAGTCTGTATACATTTGAAAGTAATGTGTTTGATACTCCATGTGAAGAATACATGGGTGTCAAAGAAAAAAAGCATTGGAGACCATGGGTGGTGCAAACAGTTAAGCGCTCAACTATTAGCCAAAGGTTGGCAGTTCGAACCTCCCAGAGGTGCCTCAGAATACAGACCTGGTAATCTGCTTCTGAAAGTTCACAGCCTTGAAAACCCTACGGAAGAGTTCCACTTTGCACACATGGGGTCACCATGAGTCAGAACTGACTCGATGGCAACTAACAACAAGAGCATAACTTAAAAGAAGATGCTAAGACAAGATTGGTTAAAGGGCCCCAAGAGCAACAGTCAGCAATAAAGAATGGCAAGGTAGTCATGAAAATATAGAAGATCTGAATGCAGTTAGAAAGGTTAGAATGCAGTTAGAAGGATAAGTGATTGGCATGATTCTTATCCACCAATTCCCAATAACTTAAACCAGGAAAAGAAGCTGGGATGTTTGCTCTCTTCAAGAAAAGATTGAGCTGTGACTCTCCCATAGGCTCTGCCTTGGAAAGAGGTCTGCTAGGAATAACTACTTCCAATGACAATGTTCTTGAGGAGCTGGAAAAGAGTGCCTTTGAGCCAAAACAGATTTCCTGAAAGGAATTAACTGCTTAAACGTGCTATAAGATGGAGAACACTATAAAAATCTAAGGGCCACAGGATTCTTCTCCCTGATCAAAAGAGCAAATCAAGAGGCATCAACTATCATAGAATAAACCCTTATAGTAGGATAAATTCAGTGGCATGCGTTTTTTCTATATATTGAATACCTCTCCCTGATTTCTGAAGTGATACTTGTTCATTGTAGAAAGAATTAACATTTTCCATTGTTAAAAACAGAAACATGAGTATTATGGATGTGTTTGGGCATTTGTAGTGTTGCTCTTGAAATGTTCTAGGTTTCAGAGCTTGAAGTAGATGCACCCATTACCCAAGTGCCAGGCTCTAGGCTTCCTTCTCTGACACTGAACATTCTTAAAGGAACTGGAGAGGGCTTTGCTTCTGGGGTGAGCCAACATTTTTGAGCTTCACCACTTACTAGCTTTGGCAATTTTTTCAAGCTCTCTGGGCCACCGTTTCCTGATCTACAAAGGTAGATAATCATCATTTTGTATGATTTCTGTGAGTTTAAAAGGGGTGCCTGGTACAAAGTACGCTCAGCACCTCCTAGTTTCTCTCCATCTTTCCTTTCTTTGTGTGGTTACCCTTTGTCATTTTTCCATAAGGGAAACCGTAGAGCAAATCTCTCCACTCGGATCTCTAAACCCATTGCCGTCAAGTTGATTCCCACTCATAACGACCGTGTGAGACTGAATAGAACTGTCCCGTAGGGTTTCTAAGGCTGTAAACCTTTACAGAAGCAGACTGCCACATCTTTCTCTTGCAGAGCAGCTGGTGAGTTCAAGCCACTGATCTTTCAGTTAGCAGCTGAGCACTTTAACTATTGTGCCACTGGGCTCCTCTCAGAACTCTATTAGCTGGCTTTGTGGCGTTCCCTTCCTCCCTGTCTTTACCTTCTCTCATCCTCTCTGCTTCCTTCCTTCTTTCTACACACACACACATGCACACACACATTTTTTTATATGAATACAATCTTGTAGAAACAACTTCAAAGAGACTAAATCAAAGGGGAAAGACCTCCCTCTTGACCTTCATCCACCCCCAAGGTGAAAGCACTGTTTGGAATTTATCGGGTATCTCTACATTCCCTTGCTGTGAATATACACCCTTGCATAAGCACAGAAATATTTAAAACAAATGAGGTCTTTCTGCATGACTGTTCTGTCACGTGCTTTTAGACTTCTCATACTCTGTGCTGGGAGAGCTTTTCAGGTGAGGCTATGGTCCTGCCTCCCTCTTTTCCTATTCCATAGTATGGCTGAATCATCACCTATATTGCCATTGTGCTAGGAGATACTTAGATTGGCTCCATTTTTCTCTAGTTCAAACAATGTAGGGGTGAACCTAGATGTGTCTTCATGCACAGGTGTGAGTAATTGTGGAAGATAAATTCTTAGAAGCAGAATTGCTGGGTCAAAAGTAAAACAGCCAAATAAAGGACTATAATCATTTATATTTCTACCAACGGTGTAAGAGAACGCCCTTCCCCACAGCTTCGGCCATAATGGGTATAATCAATCTTCTCAAATCTTTGCCAGGCATCTGAAGGTCAAAAAAAGAAAACGATTTTTGTTATTTTGGTTTGCATTTTCCTGAGGTTGGGCATTTTATTCATGTGAAACAGGGCATTTGTATTGCTTATATTGTGAATTGCCTTTTCACATTCTTCATCTATTTTTTTTCCAACTGAGTTGTTTGTTTTGTGTATTGATTTCTAGGAGCTCTTTACATATTCTAGATATTAGACTCTCATCTGTTATATACGTCACACATATTTCCACCATTCTGACCCTTGTCTTTTTACTTGGTTTATAGTAAAAAGACTTTTGTAGGATAAAAGTTTAAAATTTAATACTTTTTATTGAAATGCATTGAGAAATATGTCAGTCTTTTCCCTTAGGGCTTCTTAGTTTTGTGTCTTTCTTTGTAAGGCCTTCTCTACCCAAAGATTAAGCAAATTCTCTTCTATATTTTTATCAAAATATTTTATATTTTTGATTTTTATATTTAGCTCTTTAATCCATTTGAAAATTATTTTTTAAGTACAGTATAATGTTGGAAACTTAATTTTACTTTTCCTCTACATGGTTTCCTCCCTGTAACTCTCCACTGATTTAGAATGGCAACTTTACCATATGTCATAATGCCACGTATTTATGATGTATATGAGTCTGTTTTTAGATTGACTATTTTGTTCCAGAAGGAGCCCTGGTGGCTCAGTGGTTAAGTGCTCTTCAGCTAACCAAAAGGTCAGCTTTTCGAACCTGCCAGCTGCTCCACAGGAGAAAGATGTGACAGTCTTGCTTTCGTAAAGATTTATAGCCTTGGAAACCCTATGGGGAAGTTCTACTCTGTCCTACAGGGTCGCCATGAGTTGGAATTGACTCGACGGCAGTGGGTTTGGGTTTATTTTGTTCTAGCTGTCTTCTGTCTGTTCCTTTGTCAAGAGCACACTATTTAAATTGCAGGGCTTTATAGTATTCTAGGAGCCCTGCTGAAGCAGTGGTTGATAGCTCACTGCTAACAGGAAGGTCAGCAGTTTGAATCCACCAGCTTCTCCTTGGAAATCCTATGGGGGGCAGTTCTACTCTGTCCTACAGGGTCGCTATAAATTGGAATCTAGACAGCAACAGGTTAGGTTTTGGTTTTGGTTATGGTGTTCTTGATGGCTCTGAATGTTTATATTTTCTTCACTGTTCTTAAATTTTGTGGTAATTGCGGCACCTCTTCTCTTCCAGATGTATTTTAATCTTTCCATAAAGAATCCTGTTGGGATTATGTGAGGATTGTATTAAATTCATGTATAACTGCCATCTTCTCAATATTGAATTCTTTCACAAAGAACCATCATGTGCCCGTCCTCAGGCTCTGACTTCCTTTTATGTTTTTTCAGGCAAATTTTTATAGTTAAAAAAATTTTTTTCCTAAATTTTATTTAGTTTGTTGTTAATATACACAGCAAAACATACACCAATTCAACAGTTTCTACATGTACAATTCAGTGACATTGATTACATTCTTTGAGTTGTGCCACCATTCCCACCCTCCTTTTCTGAGTTGTTCCTCCCCCATTAACATAAACTCTCTGCCCCCTAAAGTTTCTATCAAATCTTTCGAGTTGCTGTTGTCACTTTGATCCCGTATAGATCTTAAAAGAGCATAATGCTCAAGGCAGACATTTTTTACTAGTTAAACTAAATTATTATTCAGTTTTAAGATGACTTCAGGGGATATTTTTGTTTAAGGTTTAGAGAATTACATCAGGGCAGTAGTTACAGGGGTTTATCCACCCTCCATGGCTCCAGGAAGTCTGGAGTCCATGAGAATTTGAAATTCTGTCCTGCATTTTCCCCCTTTTCACCAGGATTCTTCTGTGGAATTCTTGATCAAAATGTTCAGTAATGGTAGCCAGGCACCATCCAGTTCTTCTGGTCTCGTGGCAGAGGAGGCAGTTGTTCATGGAGACAATCAGCTATGCGTTCCATATTCTCCTTCTAGTCCTGACTTTCTTCTCCCTGTGTTGCTCCAGGTGAATAGATACCAATTGTGCCTTGGATGGCTGTTTGCAAGCTTTTAAGAGCCCAGGCACTATGCAACGAACTAGAACATAGAACAGAAGCACTAAACATGTTATTAGGGCAATTAACTGAGGTGTCCCACAAAACCATTACCCTAAACTTCCAAACCAAGGAACCAACTCCCATGAGGTGTTTGGTTGTACATAAGCATCCTCAGCAGCTACTTTTTTTTTTTGTCATTGTTGTGACTATATCTATCACACAGGGTTTGCCAGTTCAACTTTTTACAGGTGTACAGCTTATTGACAGAAATTACAACAATTGGCTGTTCAACCCTACCCTTAATCAATGCAATTTTTCCATCACCGTTACCCACCCCCCACCTTTTCCCTATAGTTTTTTTTTTTTTTAATATTGCTCTGACACATTTCCTATTATTCTTATTCCTCGGTAATTTACAGATTTCTGTTTGTTTCTGCTTATCTGAATGAAATCTATTTTTTCAATGTATTTTCATTTTGGCTCTTGATGGTGTATAGGAATTCTACGTGAACTTGTATGTTGGTTTCGTATCCAGTGACCTTATTTCTATCTTTATTAGTTTCAACCAATTGCTATTGAATCAGTCCTGACTCATGGTGACCCCATGTTTATTAGAGTAGAACTGTGCTCCAGAGGGTTTTCAGTGGCTGACTTTTTTTGTGTGTGTGTGTACTTTAGGTGAAAGTTTATAGCTCAAGTTAGTTTCTCATACAAAAATTTATACACATATTGTTATGTGACCCTCATTGCTATCCCTATAATGTGACCTCACATTCCTCCTTTCCACCCCGGATTTCCCTTGTCCATTCAACCAGCTCCTATCCCTTTCTGCCTTCTCATCTGGCCTCTGGACAGGAGATGGCTATCTAGTCTCCTATAACTACTTGAACTAAGAAACACACTCTTCACAAGTATCATTTTATGTCTTATAGTCTATTCTTTGTCTGAAGCGTCAACTTCAGGAATGGTTTTAGTTCTGGGTTAACAGAGAGTCTGGAGGCCATGTCTTATGGGGTTCCTCCAATCTCAGTCAGACCATTAAGTCTGGTCTTTTTACTAGAATTTGAGCTCTGCACCCCACTTTTCTCCCTCTCCATCAGGGAGTCTCTGTTGTGTTGCCTGACAGGGTGGTCATTGGTGGTAGCCAGGCACCATCTAGTTCTTCTGGTCTCATGCTGATGTAGTCTCTGTTTTATGTGGCCATTTCTGTCTCTTGGGCTCATAATTACCTTGTGTCTTTGGTGTTCTTCGTTCTCCTTTGCTCCAGGTAGGTTGGGACCAATTGATGCATCTTAGATGGCTGCTTGCTAGCTTTCAAGACCCCAGACGTCAGTGACTGATTTTTCAAAAGTAGATCTCCAGGCCTTTCTTCTGAGGTGCCTCTGGGCAGACTTAACTTTAACCTTTCGGTTAGCAGCTGAGCATGTTTAACCATTTACGTCACCCAAGGACTCTTACTAGTTCTAATAAATTTTAAATTGATAGGCTTGGATTTGTAGGTAGGGAATATCATATATATCTGTCAATATGGCAGTTTAACATAGTCCTTTCTGATATTTATGGCTCCTTTTTATCTTCTCTTCTTATTTTACTGATGAGAACTTCCTGTATCACGTTTAATGTGGCCATGTTTGCCTTCCTCCTGGGTTTAATGGGACCACTTCTGACTTTCTGCCATTAAACAGATGATTTCTATTGATTCTTAGTAGATACCCGTAATGAAATTAAAGCAATTTCCTTCTGTCTTGATTTATTAATAGTTATATTTTTCTTTTAATCTGGAAAGCCTTTGAAATTTTGTAAAAAAATTTTTAGCATCTGTTCAGATGATCCTGTGTTTGTTTTCTCTCCTTTAATATAAATATAGAAAATTCCATTAATAGCATTCCTAATATTGAATCTCCTTGAGTTCTTGGAATAAACCCTTCTTGATTATGATTTATTATAGTAGAGTTCCTTATTTACTTAGCTTTGTAATCATTCTCCATTAAAAAATACTTATTGGTTGAGTGTATATACCAAAACATCTAATGAGCTATGAGTTGTTTGAAATTATATAAAGGAATACAAATAGACTAGCTGGCTATTAAAAAAAAAAAGTCGTCATTGCGTTGATTTCAACTCATGGTGACCCCATGTGTGTCAGAATAGAACTGTGCTCCGTAGGATTTTCAGTGGCTGAGTTTTTGGAAGTAGATCATCAGGCCTTTCTTCTGAGGTGCCACTGGGTGGACTGGAACTGCCAAGTTTTCAGTTAACGGCCAAGTACATTAACCATTTGTACCACCCAGGGACTCCAGTTGGCTATACTGTCCACTTTTTTCCCCCCCCCCATTCCAGCAAGACATGAGCAATAAGATTTGATTGTAACAGAGAGATGACTTCTTGGTTACCCAGGCCATATTTTTTCATCTGGTGTCTAATACTGAGTGACCCTTATGACTTTTATTGTGTCTTTAAACAACCTGTTCAAGCTTACCTAAGTTGCAACAAAAGATCACTTGCTGGCAATACTCTTTTCTGAGCCTATGGACACTATCTCAACTGTGAAACTGACTCGATTTCATTGTATTACATTAACCTTTGCCAGGTAATGTCTGGCTGTGGAGGCTGTAGCTTTTTCTTCCATCAGTCATCTTCAAAAGTGATTAGCAAGGTATAGCTGTTGAGAGTGTGAACTCTTGATACCAGGCTGTCTCCTTTCATAATTCAGTTCTGCCATTAACTGGCTGTAAAAACGTAATTCCTGAGTTTCATCATTTAAAAAAATAGTGCTATGTAAAGTACTTTATGGATTTTTATGAATAGTGAAGAGTAAGTACAAAGCACTTACAATAGTACTTGGCACACTGTAAGTATTATACATATGGTTGCCCTAATTTTAAATGATCATCAAGCCAGGGTTATCAATCTGGCAGGGATTTTTGTTTCAGAGGCCAGTGTCTTGTGATCACACATCAAATATTGTTTTCCTTATATATGACTCATGGAACATATCCCATGTGGAATTTGACTGGCCTTTTACTCATTCAAAGCATTTCTGAAAATAGGCAGTTTTGTTTGACTAAGTGTTTTTCCAACAAAAGAGGGCTGGCTGGTTTTTCCAAAATATTGTACACTTTGGCAAATACAGAGGGATGACATTGAAGCTGATGATCAGAATAAGCAATCTATTAATACAAAGAGAAAAATCATTAAATAGTGGCCAGTCAGAGTCAGCAAGGAGTCACTCACACCTCTCATTGCTCCCGACAAGAATCTTCTCCCACCTATGTGTTGGGTAGGATAGTTAACACTGAGCAAAAACATATTTTAAAAAGCCTCTAGAGAGAGATTGAGTGCAGGCTCTGCTCCTAGACTCCCTGGGTTCAAATCTGAACTTCACAACTACTCACCAGCTGGTTGACCTTGGGTAAGTTGCCAGTGCTTCAGTTTCCTCATCTGTAAAATGGTGATTTGTTGTTGTTGTTGTTAGTTGCCATCAAGTTGGCTCCAACTCATGGTGACCTATGTGTAACACAACAAAATGTTGCCCAGTCCTGAGCCATCTCCATGATCACTGGTATGTTTGAGCCTATTGTTTTGCCCACTGGCAATTTTGTCAATCCATCTCATCGAGGGTTTTCTTCATTTTCATTGACCTTCTACATTATCAAGAGCAGTGGTGGTTCAGTAGTAAAATTCTCACCTACCATTTGGGAGACCCAGGTTTGATTCCTGGCCAATATGCCTCAAACGCAGCTACCACCTGTCTGTCAGTAGAGGCTTGTCAGTTTCTACGATGCTGAATAGGTTTCAGTGTAGCTTTTAGACTAAGATAAACCAAGAAGAAAAGCCTGGGGATCTACTTCTGGAAAATCAGCCAGTAAAAACCCTATGGATCACAATGGTCTGATGGGATTGACATGAGTTGGGGTCGACTCAAGGGCAGCTAACAGCAACAACAACAGCTACTTTACCAAACATGATGTCTTTTTCTAGTGACTGGTCTTTTTCCTGATGAAATGTCCAAAGCAAATGAACGGAAGTCTCACCATCCTTGCTCCTAAGGAGCATTCTGGCTGTATTTCTTCTACGAATGATTTGTTTCCTCTTCTGGCAGTCCATGGTATATTCAGTATCCTCTGCCAACACCACAGTTTGAACACATCAATTCTTCTTCAGTCTTTCTTTTTCATTATCCAACTTTCCCATGCATATGAGGCAATTGAGAAGACTATGGCTTGGGTCAGGCACCTTAGTCATCAAAGTGACATCTTTGCTTTTGAAAACTTAAAAAAGGTCTTTTGTAGCAGATATGCCCAATGCAATATGTTGTTTGAAGTGCTCAGTAAGTGACGATTTAGCACAAAGAATTTGTTTTCTAGAAGTGTCCTTAATTCTAGTCTCTGTCATATTTCCAACTAGGTAGCATGGCATACATGAGAGTTTGTGGGGGGAGTTCACAGCTAATTTTTATTGAACTCTGACTCTCTGCTAACTGAGTGTTGCTAACACTTGATTGTGCACACAGAGCCCCTAGGGATTGGGGAAAATACAGATTCAGCTTTGCTAGGTCCAGTATGGGCCTGAGAGTCTGCATTTCCCACAAACTCCTACATGCGGCTGCTGATCCACCGACCACACTTTGACTAGCAAGATGTGCTATAAAATAAAAGCTTTGGGGTTGACTTCTTATTTATTACTCAGAACACCCACATGAAGAGGGCAACCTAAACCCTACATTATTTCTTTTTTTTCTCTCTCTCTCTTCCCTCCCCCAAATGGAGCTATCAGGGAAATTTAAAATATACTTGATATTTCCTTACTATTTCTTAAGAGAGTGAACAACATTTTATTAGTGTCAGAAACTAAAGCTATATTTAGCATCATTTAGTTTTCTTCTCAAATAATATTATGCTTTGAAGCACATACAAACAGTATGTGCTGCACAACCAACTGAATTGACTTTTGAATTTTTAAAAAAAGTTTCGGCTACAGATGTAGCTATAAATTTGGACTTTTCAGTACTTATTTATTAATTTTTGCCCTTTTTTATTTTTTGGGTACAGCTCCCCCCCCCCATAAAATGGTAGCCCTCTTCTGTCAGTTACAGTCATAGACTTCATTTATGCTTTTTCCAGTGGATCAGTTAGAAGAGGAGGGACAATGGCTGAGCCTGCCAGACTCTAGAATCAGGCTCCAACTCATGTCTCATAGATAGATGTGCCTGTAGCCCCCACCAATATCTCAATAAAACAAAGTTAGATGACTTCCAAGGGCTTAATTTCCTCCATGGTGTGAAAAATAGCCGTAGAAAACACGTCTTTGGAGAAGAGGCTGGAAATGGAAAATACAATTTAATGAGATCAGTTGTGGACACTAGGGGTTTGTTTAGATGACTTGCATATTTGTTGGTGGCCATCATCCTTCTAGCTACCTCACCTACCAGACATATTATTTCACTTTCGAGGGGATGTTTATAGCGTTTAACCAATCATATCATTGGTTAATGCACATGGCAGTGGCTGGTGGTATAATTAAGAGGCACTTTCTGTTCTGTTGTTGAGACATTAAAATGGAATCTGTGAGCCCAGAACTGATTTCTCTGGGGATGCACATACATGGCTACAGCTCATAATGGGCCTGTCAACATCTTCTCCTCTGCCTCTCCCTGGAA
Source organism: Elephas maximus indicus (assembly GCF_024166365.1). NCBI lineage: Eukaryota > Metazoa > Chordata > Mammalia > Proboscidea > Elephantidae > Elephas > Elephas maximus. The sequence goes on from NC_064846.1 coordinate 168,439,359, forward strand.
GAGATTTTGTCTCCTGACTCAGTTTTAAATGAGAGTTTCAAAAGTGTTGAGTCCCACACCTTTTAGAGTAAAATATTTGCCCAGATGAAGTCATCTCCTTCAGAACTGGAGATTTCCCTCTGAAAATACAGCTGAGCCCACCAGCTGTGAAGACATCATCGTGAGTCATTTAGAGGTACCTTCTAGGCATCTGAAGCATCTGGGAATATTCTGGATTATAGATTTGGCAAAGTTGGGCAGGCTGGAGATCTTTGCCTTCAGAGAGGTGGTCCTTAGAGAATTTGCCATAAAGGAGAGAGAGAGGGATTATGGGAAATGGGATTATTTATAGAGTTGCTTCTTGATCTAATCAAGATCTTGTTTCTGGGACTATTTAATAATCTATATTTATTTCCACACATGGTAAAGTTGGAAAATACTCTGAATTAATGTGACTATAATTATTCAAATTTAGCTTAAATAATAAAGTTATAATTTCTAACTTGATACTGTGGCCATATGCTAATATGGCTATACAAGTAATACAATCAGGCTAAAGATTTGCTACCTTCTCTTTACTTCTTGGAAAGTCTGGTGACGTAGTGGTTAAGAGCTATGGTTGCTAACCAAAAGGTTGGCAGTTAGAATCCACCAGGCATTCCTTGGAAACCCTATGGGGCAGTTCTGCTCTATCCTGTAGGGTGGCTATGAGTCGGAATTGACTTGATGGCAACGGGTTGTTTTTTTTTTTTTTGGGGGGGCTCTCTACCCCTTAGCTCAGAAGGAAAGCAGAGGTATTTAGTAATCTGTCCTTCAAATCGTTTGTTTTCCAAAGGGGCCCATGATTGTCCACATGTCTCGAAAGAAAATCCCCTTGAATAGAAGCAGCTATAAGGTAGAATATAATATGATATGTCGTTGTCGTATGCCGTCGAGTTGATTCCCACTCATAGCGACCCTACAGGATGGAGTAGAAGTGCCCCAAAGGGTTTCCTAGGCTATAATCTTTATGGGAGCAGATTGCCAGGTCTTTCTCCTGTGGAGTGGCTGGTGAATTCAAACCACTGACCTTTTGGTTAGCAGCTGAGTGTTTAATGGTTGCACCCCCAGGACGCCTTCATAATATGATATATAAATATTATATAATTATAACATAATTTATGTAAAATTATATACTATATAAATCTCAATATAATATACAAGAGGTCAGAGTTGAAGTGATAACTCTTCGTTTCTGAAATACTGTCCCTTTATTTAGATGGAGGATGTCCACACTGTTCTCCTCAAAGCCTGTTCTAGGAGATGGGGAATGTGCTCACGCCTGGCTGCTGGGACCTTGGGGCCCATCTCTCCCAAGCACAGCAGTGCTACCTTTATGTCTTTTCACATTGAACCTCCACTCCTTTAGTTGTTGTTGGAAAAGTGTAAAAATTCCCTAGTCTCCTTCATTTCCTCTTCCCTCCCTCCTCCTCTCCTTCCCTTCCTTCCTGTTTTCTCCTTCCGGATTTGTTGGGTACACTCATACATGCTAGACAGCGTGCGAGGCATTGGGACATGAGAGGTCTCTTGAGATGATAACTGTCATCAGGACGACCATAGTCTCTTACGATAAAGGAGGAAATGCAGCTTTGGGCAGAAAGAGAGCAAGCTCTGTTTCGGTTGGGTTGAGTTTTAAGGCTAGAAAACCAGTCAAATTGAGATACTGAGAAGAGAGATTGAAAGCTAGAGAGAAAGATTTAGGTAACCTTAATCAGTGGGCAGAGTCTAACAAAATCAACTGTTACAAGAATAAATAAAAAGTCTTCAATATAAACACAGAAAAACCACCTGTATAAATCTAGGCTGGAAGAAATACAGCTTAAAGATAAAATGATATTTGGGTGTTTAGCTGATAATAAGTTGTCAATAGGAGGCAACTCATTCAGGCTGTTTCTAAAGACCTAAACATTTTCTTGAATTGCATTAATGGAAGTAAACATCTAAAATTAGGGAGGTGATGGTCCTGCTGTACTGTAGGTTGAATAAGGCCATAACTAGAATAATACATTTAGTTCTGGGTATCACTGGAAGATGTTGTTGTTATGTTAGTTGCTGTCGAGTCAGTTCCAACTCATAGCGACCCTATGTACATAGCAACGCCGTGGACAACAGAAAGAAATGCTGCCCAATCCTGTGCTATCCTCACAATCGTTGCTATGTTTGAGCCCATTGTTGCAGCCACTGTGTCAATCCATCTCATTGAGGGTCTTCCTTTTTTTTTGCTGACCCTCTACCAAGCATGATGTCCTTCTCCAGGCACTGGTCCCTCCTGATAACATGTCCAAAGTACCTGATACAGTGTCACCATCCTCACTTCTAAGGAATGTTCTGGCTGTACTTCTTCCAAGACAGATTTGTTCGTTCTTCTGGGAGTCCATGGTATATTCAATATTCTTTGCCAACACCATAATTCAAAGGCATCAGTTCTTTGGTTTTCCTTATTCATTGTCCAGCTTTTGCATGCATATGAGGTGATTGAAGACACTATGGCTTGGGTCAGGTGCACCTTAGACATTAAAGGGGCGTTTTTGCTTTTGAAAACTTCAAAGAGGTCTTTTGCAGCAGATTTGCCCAATGCAATAGGTCGTTTGATTTCTTGACTGCTGTTTCCATGGCTGTTGATAGTGGATCCAAGTAAAATGAAATCCTTGACAACTTTAATCTTTTCTCTGTTTATCACGATGTTGCTTATTGGTCTAGTTGTGAGGATTTTTGTTTTCTTTGTGTTGAGGTGTAATCCATACTGAAGGCTGTAGTGTTTGTCAGCAGAGACTATTCAGAATGCTGACAGGTCTTCAAAGCGTAACTTATGGTAGAAACTGGGATGCTTAGCCTACATAAGACTTGAGGAGAGGAAGCTAGCTAGCAGTTTTACAACTTGTGAAGGCCTGACTTGGTGGGTGAAGGATTAGTCTTCTTCAGTATGGCCAAGCAGTCTTAGAAGATTTTAGTTGGATATGAAGATTACTCTTCTAAGAACCATAACTGTCCACAGTGGAAGGGGCAGTCTTGGGAGATGGTGAGTTCCCTGCCAGAGGATGCATTCAAGCATCAAGTGAATGACCAGTTAGTAGGAATGGTGGACGGAGGATTGAAACACTGGAGGGGAGGGCAGATCAAATGGCCTTGGAGGTCCCTTCTAGCAGGTTCTATGATTCTTTGCCTTAAAGCAGTGGTCAGTAAACTATAGCATATGGGCCAAATCTAGCTCAACTTCTTGTTTTTTAAGTAAAGTTTTATTGGAACACAGCCACGCCCATTCCTTTATCTATTGTGTATGTTTGCTTTCATGTTATAATTCAGAATTGAGGAGTTGAAACAGAGACATCTGGCCCAAGACGCCAAAAATATTTACTATCTGGCCTCTTACTGAAAAAGTTTGCTGACCCCTGTTTTAGAGTATAGAGAATTACTGTAAGACTTCCTCAGCTAATACCATTACCCCTTCCTCAGTTGCTACAAGTCCATAAAAAGGTATTCCTTCTTTTAATCTGAGGCTTCATGCTTTGTTAAATGGCAGATGCTCTGGGAGAGGCAACCCTTTAAGCCAAGGATCGGCAAACTCTGGAAAGGGCCAGGTAGTAAATATTTCCAGCTTTGTGGACCACAGAGTCTCTTTCAGAATTACTCAACCCTGCTGTCATAGTGAGAAAGAAGCAACAGACAACATGTACACAAATGAGTATGGCTCTGTCCCAATAAAACTTGGAGACTGCATTTTGAATTTAACATCATTTTCATGTGTCATGAAATATTTTTCTACATGGGCTGTATAAAAATAGGTGGTGAGCTGGATTTGGCCCAGTGACCTTAGTTTGTAAACCCCTGCTCTTCAGGTTTCTGTTCCACCAAGCGGCCTCTTGTTACACCTAAGAATACTCCTAGGTATGTGATCTTGGCCAGGTTTCTTAGGACCATATTAATACCCATGTCAAAAGGTTATTATCAAGATTAAATTTGGAAGCACATGTGAAAACCGTGGTACAGTGCTGGTGCATGATAGCCTGTGATACTAATGAAGTGGCCACTATCAGGCCACTTCTTTGGTCATGTGACCTTGGACAATCCCTCCACCACTCTGGACCTCTGTTTGTTCTTCTGAAAAGGAATATGGTTGGATAAGATGATTCCAGAATGCTGTTGGTGTTCAGTGCATATCCCCTGGACACTCATCTGATGGTCAGTGCCTGCTGGCAATACCTGCAACTCTCTAGTGCCTTCCTTCTGGCCCTGAGGGCACACTGTACTATCACAAAAGTAAGCCGGAAGTGACAGAGATTTAAGGACCCTGGAATCAGCCCTCAACTGGTGATGGATGGGGAGTTGGTGGGCTGTTACCCAGCTTCCTGGATCGTATGAAGCATGTCCCACCTCATCTCATAGAGTTCCCCTTCAGGTTCGAGACCCAGTGATAAAAAATACCTTGCTAACTTGCATTTTATTGACTTCTTTTCCTTCCTTGTCTTACTTTATTCCCCTACCAGTGTTTTCTGATGTCACCACTTGTAGTTAGCAGAATAGTGGCCCCCAAAGATGTCCATGTCTTAATCTCCAAAAACTATGAAGATGTTACTTTACATGACAAAAAGGACTTTGCAGATGTGATTAAGTTAAGGATCTTGAGATGGGAAGATCATCCTCTATTATCTGGGTGGGCTCAATGTCATCACAAGGGTCTTTATAAGAAAAAGAAGGAGGCAGGAGAATCAGAGAAGGAGATGTGATGACGAAAGTAGCCAGAGAGTAATTGGAAGGCACTACACTGCCGCTTTGAAGGTGGAAGAAGAGGACATGAGCCAAGAATCGCAGGTGGCCTCTAGAAGCTGAAACAGGCAAGGGAACAGAGCCTACCCTGGAGCCTCCAGAAGGAATGCAGCCCTGCTGACACCTGATGGTAGCCCAGTGAGACCCATTTTGGACTTCGAACCTCCAGAACTGTAAGATAGTTAAGTTTGCATTGTTTTAAGCCACTGAGTTTCTGGTAATTTGTTACAGCAGCAACAGGAAACAAATACACTTCCTAAATAAACTACTTGCCCATGCCTCTTTGCTTCAGCATCTGCTTTTGGGGGAACCCAAATAGGACGGAGCACATGTTGTTCTCTTATACATAGGTCTCTATGAGTCAAAGCTGACTCGATGAGCACCTAACAACTCTACAACATTCTGACATTATATGTTTATTTCTGTCTCAGTTAAAATACCAATTTTTTCAATTGTTCAATAAGTGATTACTTATTGTGTGCTTCTCCGTTCTTGCTGCTGCTCTCTCTAAGGCTAGTCACAAAGATAAAATGAACTCAGTCCTTACCTGCAGTGTGCTTACAGTCTAACACTGGAAATAAGAAGTGTCACAAATCATTCTAGCTTGTTCCATGTACTATTGAGTCCTTGTTTCACCAATAGTCAAATAAGTGTTTATTAAGCCTCCACTGAGAACCTAGATCAGAGCAATAGTGTATATAATTATACAAGCCATAGTCACTCCCCACAAAAAAAAAAAAAAAGGCAATTCTCAAATCGAATTTTTTTTGAAATGATAGTAGTATTACCCTAAAAGGGGCTAATTTCACTTTGTCAGTGGAAAAAAGAAACCAGGATTTCTAAGTGAAAACAACACCAAAAACCAAATCCGTTGCCATCAAGTCAGTTCCGGCTCATAGCAACCCTATAGAGTAGAATTGCTCCATAGGGTTTCCAAGGAGCAGCTGGTGGATTTGAAATGCTGACTTTTTGGTTAGTAGCCATAACTTGTAACCACTGTGCCAACCAGGGCTCTGAAAACAACACAGGGACCCCTTTTTAGGGAAACCAAAGCACTGGTTTCACCCTCCCAATGCCCATGAAAAGTTTGTTTTGTTCCGTGGAAATCTACTGTTGCTTAGCTCCTGAACCATCAGCACATTTAAAAAATTATAATTTACTGCTGCATTTTGGCTATGAAATGCACTGGAAGAAAGTTCAGGTCAGATTCACAAGATCTCACTTCAGATTCTGGCTTTGTCACTTCATAAGGTCACGCGGTCTCAGGCAAAAATTTAACTGCTCTGAACAGTATCTGTTAAATAGCGACCGTCGTGGAAGCCCATGGAAGCCTCGAAAATTGTGTCACCTGGTGGAGACCAGCACACACAAACGTTCAAAGCCTTAGTCTACTTTGTATTGTTGGGCATCTAGAAGCAATCATCTTTTCCAACCTTTTAGGCTCAAATTCTGATATCCTTCCTTTCATTTCTGGTAGCAAAATGGCCAACTCTTGCCCGAAGGTCGCCTCTTTCTTGCAATCCCTTGCTAAATGAGAGTAGCCAACACGTGCAAACCGTGCTGGGCTTGTAGGTGTGTGGCGTACCTACAAAGTCATCACACGTGAAAGCTAAGCGACTGTTTTGCTTTTGCATGACAGGAATCATGGCTTTCTACCCTCTGATACGCTTCCTCTCTGCCTGTTACTTAATGGCTAAGTCAATCCCACAGATAGTTAGCTTTGGGTTACTGTAGCACCTCACCTTAAGGTTCAAATTTCGCTACAAAAAAAAAGGGTAGACTAATTGTTACTTATGATGATTGGGTTCTCCTGAAAGTCTGTACGTTGTGTCACCTAATAGAGTAATGAGGTTTAAGGGACTTGAGCCCTACCACCAATTCCTAACATTGTTCTTAGGGGAAAATGCCTTGCCAGTTCCAAACAGTGAACTTAAAATCAGCTCTCGGAAGTTAAGCCATATGTGAGAAGCTTCCTGAATTAGCTTTGTAGAGGCATGTTCATTTTGATTTAATTTCTCATAGGTTAATTCAAAATCATATTTCATCTGTGGTTTTATGCTAATTTCACATCTTTTCTGTGTTAAACGTAAAGCAAAATTGCCCCCGAACTCAACTTCCAGAGTCATTAGTGACACTTACTGACTGCCTCCTATGTGCCAGCCACTCTGTAGGCACATTGAGTACATTCTCATTTTAATCTTCCTGGTAACTCTACAAGGCACGTGTTATTGCCTCTCTGTGACCATCACTGAGAAACCAAACTGAGAGAGGGTAACTGTATTAGTGTTTATTGCTGCCTGACAAATTACTACAAACTTAATGGCTGTTTGGGAGAAAATTTGCTTCCAAGCTCATTCAGGTTGTTGGCAGAATTCAGTTGGAGGACTGAGGTCCCTATTGCCTTGCTGGCTGTTGGCTGGGGGTCTTTCTCAGCTACTAGAGGCTGCCCCCATTCCTTGGCTCATGGTCTGTCCACCTTCAAAACCAGAAATGATGGTCAAAATCTTCTTACGCTTTCAATCTCTCTGACTGCTGCCACATCTCTATGGCTTCCTCTTCTGCCTTTTAAAGAGTTCATATGATTAGAGCAGGTCCGTCTGGAAAAGCTTAAAATCTTCAGGCCAAGTGACTTGGGACTTTAATTACATCTACAAAGTCCCTTTTCATCAGTACCTAGATTAGTGTTTGATTACAAAAACAGGGAATGGGAATCTTAGGAGGCTATCTTTAAAATTCTGCCTGATATAGAACTAACTTGCCTGAATTCACACAGCTAGAGAGTAGTGAAATAAGGATTTAAATGCTGATCTGTCTGGCACCAAAGTCTGTACTTTTAACCTTCTACCAGGCTGCCCTTTTATGAAAATGAATGGTAAGCAATACCCAAAGAGAAAGTCCTAGAAGGAAAGTTCAGTCCCAATTCCTAACCTACATGTTTGTTGTCGTTAGGTGCCATCCAGTCGGTTCTAACTCATAGCAACCCTACATACAACAGAACAAAACACTGCCCGATTTTGCACCATCCTCACAATTGTTGCTATGTTTGAGCCCATTGTTGCAGCCACTGTGTCAGTCCATCTCATCGAGGATCTTCCTCTTTTTCACTGACCCTGTACATTAACAAGGATGATGTCCTTCTTCAGGGGCTGGTCTCTTCTGATAACATGTCCAAAGTATGTGAGACCAAGTCTCTCAGCTTCCTCACTTCTAATGAACATTCGGGCTGTACTTCTTCCAAGACAGATTTGTTATTCTTCTGGCAGGCCATGGTGTATTCAATGTTCTTTGCCAAAACCATAATTCAAAGGCATCAATTCTTCTTCAGTCTTACTTATTCATTGTCCAGCTTTTGCATGCGTATGAGGCGATTAAAAACACCATAGCTTGGCTGAGGTGCACCTTAGTCCTCAAGGTGACATCTTTGCTTTTTAACCTTTTAAAGAGATCTTTTGCAGCAGATTTGCCCAATGCAATATGTCATTTGATTTCTTGACTGCTGCTGCTACGGGTGTTGATTGTGGATCCAAGTAAAATGAAATCCTTGACAACTTCAGTCTTTTCTTCGTTTACCATGGTGTTGCTTATTGGTCCAGTTGTGAGAATTTCTGTTTTATACCGAGGTATAATCCATACTGGAGGCTGTAGTCCTTGATCTTCATCAGTAAGTACTTCAAACCCTCTTTGCTTTCAGCAGGCAAGGTTGTGTCATCTGAATGTCACAGGTTCTAATGAGTCTTCCTCCAGTCCTGATGCCCTGTTCTTCTTCATATAGTCTAGCTTCTTGGATTATTTATTCAGCATACAGGTTGAATAAGTATGGTGAAAGGATTCAACCCTGACACACACCTTTCCTGACTTTAAACCACACAGCATCCTCTTGTTCTGTTCAAACAATTGCCTCTTGGTCTATGTACAGGTTCTTCATGAGCACAATTAAGTGTTCTGGAATTCCCATTCTTTGCAATGTTATCCATAATTTGTTGGGATCTTACATTGCACTCAGTAATTGCTAACCATCATCATCATTATCATGTCATTGTATTAAACATGTTTTTAAACGTATTATCAAATATTTATTATTTCATGCCAATAACATAAAACAAATCAATTTCATTCATCATATGAGCAGAGAAGATTATTATGCCTATGATCTCATTTTTACCTGGCATTTGTTTCTGAATTCTCAGCTGTGGATTAGTAAATGTAATACTTGGTAATTTTTTTAAAAATTGTGCTTTAGGTGAAAGTTTACAGGTCAAGTTAATTTCTTATTAAAAAATTTATACACATATTGTTTTGTGACATTGGTTGCAATCCCCACAATGTGACAGCACTCTTCCCCTTTCCACTCTGGGCACTTGGTAATTTTTTGATCTTTTGGAGACTCAGAAATAAAAGAGGAGGATATATTTTCTCTGTCATTCCTGTAATTTAGAATTTTTTCCTCTTGGCTCTGATTCTGACCATAGCTTAAATAGACATAAAATTTGATATCAACTCGTGAGACCCAGTATAATTTTCAGGGCCCTCCTCTCAACTTCCCTCCTCCTTTTCCTCTTTATCCAAGACCCATTATTGTGAAGTCTCTAACATGTGTTTCATTTTATTTTTACTCCAGACTTGAGCTTGCCATAAACAAGAAACTTATTTTTAGTTTTTTTTTTTTGCCCTGTATTTTATTCAGAGATTTTTCTTTCTTTTTTTTTTTTTAATTGTGCTTTAGGTGAAGGTTTACAGCTCAAGTTAATTTCTCATACAAAAATTTATACACATAATGTTTTGTGACATTAGTTGCAATCCCCACAATGTGACAGCATGCTCCCCTCAGGTGCTTTTCTCTTTCTTTCTGCATTTTCATCACATTCCTAGGCTTCTGTTCAGCCAACATGTTAAATGTGAGAAAAAGAAATGTCATGGAATGAAGACTCTGTGCCGGCCAAGAGAAGTGCCTATTGAGTCCACCATGGAAGGGGCTTAAGACTCCTGGATGATCTAAGTAGAATTTTGAATGAAAAGTGTAAATGACAGAGATATCAGGAGGAACCTTCATGACTATTTATAAGCAGCATATGCCAAAGAAAGTGTGGGGTTACCCAGAGCCCCATTGAGGGCCAGTGTGGTTGGGAGAGACCACCATGGTACAGACATTTACCCACCAAATTTTTGTGTAAGTCAGTGATAGAAATGCTCAATGGTCCAATAATGTTACAATTGGTGCTAGAGTCAGAGCTTAGTTTTGATCACTTTACTTGGATTGTATGTGTTATTAAAACATAAGCTAGAGGAGTCGAATTTCTAATTAATAAAATTTTCCGAAATCCTTCTAGCTCTGCTATCTTCTCCCAACATCTAAACTAGCCACCTGCGACATTCTTTATAAAGTAATATGTCTCCCGTGCTTTCCATGTGACGCTTTCAGCATGTGTAGGATTCCCCTTTGTCTAAAACAAGGTTTCTCAATCGCTGCACAATTTACATTTCAGCCCAGATAATTCTCTGTTGTGAGGTTGTCCTGTGCATTTTAGGATGTTTGGCAACATTCCTGGCCTCCACCCACTAGATGCCAGAATCCCTTCCCTGAGTTGCAACAATCAAAAATGTCTCTAAAACCTGTTGCCGTCGAGTCGATTCTGACTCATAGTGACCCTATAGGACAGAGTAGAACTGCTCCATAGAGTTTCCAAGGAGTGCCTGGTGGATTTGAACTGTCGACTTTTTGGTTAGCAGCCGTAGCACTTAACCACTACACTACCAGGGTTTCCAGAATGTCTCTAAAAAAAACTAGGCGGTGCCAAATGTCCCATGGAAGGCAAGATTGCCCCCACTTGAGAACCACTGATCTAGAATCCTTTCTTTTCTCTGCTCTATTAGTCCTTCCTTGTTCACCTTTATGATGCTGCTCAAAGCTCACCTGTACAAAATAATTCTTGAATGAATCCCATCCAGCTCTGAGCATTCCCATCACCAGGCAGCTTCTATCCTTCTGGGCCTCGACATAGACCTTACCAACTATGCAATGCCGTAGCTTCCATTTGTAATAAGTTAGTATTTCTTACTCCTGCATGGAAGGAAAGAATAAGATTGTTACTTAATTTTTAACTCCTCATAGTTCCTAGTAGCATATTCTGCACACCATGGGCTCTGTAAAACTTTGATTCAGTGAATCAAACTACAAATTTCTATTACTGGCCAGTTGCATTGCTTGCTATTTATTTGCTTTGTCATTACTGAATTGCTTCAGGATCCAAGACACTGAATCTTTAGAATCTGTACTGAGATAAAGATACAAAGAGTTGTGATTTCTTTCATTCTCCTGAGAACTTCCAATGTGCTCATTTGGTGATGAGCAAATTTCTAAAGTAAATATCCGAGGTGTGCTTTGGTCCATTGTAGCTTTCAACTACATGGCATGTGCCTGGGTATCTTGAGGCTGCACCATTTTTCCATAGATTCAACAGGTAATTCGTGTTCAACTGATAGATTTTTTTCTGGCTCCTTCCTGGGATTTAATTTAATGACACCCATGACTAATAGACACTACTGCTTTCAGCACACGTAGAAGGCTGCTTATTGGCAACATCTGAAACTCTGAACCTGAGAGCTTTTTTTCTGACAAGGAGAAGTGCTGGGGAGTTAATGGCCCCAGAAGCAGCCATAAACCAGTGATGGATGGGCAGTTGATGGATAGTTGCTCCAGCTTCCTAGCCCCTCAGTTGGAACAACTCTGAGGTGTGTTCTACACTGTGTCCCAGCACTCCCCAGTGGGACTGAGCTCCAGTTGCCCACAAAACTAACTTGTTTCATGGCATACCTTTATTGGTTTGCTTCCCTTCTGTGTCTCACTTCCCAAATAAACGACTTCCTTCCCCTTGAGAATGAGACAAGGATGCCCGTTATCACGGCTCTTATCCAATACAGGTGTCCCCTGCTTTTTGAAAGTTAGCTTTAAGCCACTTTGCTTTTATGAAAGACCTACATTAGTACCTGTTTTTGCTAACTGAAAGAAATCTGAAGAGGATTTTAGCTTTTAGAAAAAAAGGTGAAAAGTGGAAATATCATTCAGTGTTTGTTTTGCAGCAAGCCATTAACCCTTTGGTGACCCAATTATTTTCTCCTTTGAATTTTTGTTGATACCATGTGTTTTTACTAGTGGAAGGCATGCTGATGAAAGAACCAATTCAGAATTTTTGTTAGGAGTTGTGGATTTTGATACCCATTATCTGGGATCACGTATGTCCCAGCAGACTTCATGATACACATTATGTGGGATCATATTTGTCCCAGCGGACACTAACCCAGTAACAAAACAGGATGGAGTAAATCCTACTGATATGAGTCAGTGAATGAATGGTAAGAATAACTTTAGGAGTTCGAGTCTCTTGAAAAGAGCCACGACAATACATTATTCCTTTTTGGAAAGTCATTACTTACTGTTCAGAAGCTAGAAAAGAAGGGAGCCAGTAATGCTTGGAAACAACGAATGGCATAAAGGAGAAAATGGCCACTATGACTGAATGAAGACTGGCAATAGTTTATTCTCGCAGTAAGTACATTCTCACGAGAACATAGTAACTGGGAAACATAGTGAGGAGGCTTATCTCACAGAAATAAAGGCAAACCTGTCAAAAGTTTAGAGAATTCACACATCTGGGAGGCATCACCTAAGACAATGCTCAGTCTACACAAAAATGAGGCTCCAACTCAGGATTTTTCAGTTTCACACATTTCAGAAGGCTCCCACCTTGAGGCTGAACACATTAAAATCAGGTTACCTCCTTCCCAAAGAACTCCAGAGGCATAAAAAGTGGTTGGGATACCGGATGTCCCCCAAGTCCCCAAAGGGTATTAAAGAGTCAGTGTGCACTCTGAGCAGCGAGAATGGCACCGCCAAGCTCCTTTCCTGGAAACTACACTCAGCACCAAGCCGCCATAGCTTTGAACTGTGTCTGTGGTTTATCTCAATTTATTTTGTGCATCCATTAGCAAGATGTGTCTTAAGGTCTGGGAATGCTCAAAAATTTTCCCCATGTAATTAATGGAAATTACTTCTTCACTTTATGCCATTTTGACTTACAAAAGATTTCATAGGAGCGTTCTACTTTAGGATAGTGGGGGAAACCTGTATTGTACTGGAAGTCCTAGCCAGAGCAATAAGGCAAGAAAGGGAAATAAAGGGTATCCAGATTGGAAAGGAAGAAGTAAAACTATCCCTATTTGCAGATGACATAATCCTATACATAGAAAACCCCAGATATTCTACAAGAAAGTTACTGGAACTAATAGAAGGATTCAGCAACTCACATTCGAGAAACCAGTAAGATAGTAATGGCAAGCCACTACCATTGATGATCTAAGTTGCCTGTTGCATCTGGAAGCACATGGCAAAATTTCCCATCAGCCACCTGCCAAAGTCCACAAACCAGCCTGTCACCACCATACTGGCCTTTGGCTTCTCTTCTGGCTTGTGAATACATCTCATTTGTGTGACCTCACCCTGAACCACGATGGCAGGGTGTCTGGGAAATTTAGTTCCCAGGTCCAGCCCCTGGGATACGGGGAAAAGCATAAAAGAAAAAATGTGGTGCTGAGTAGCCAACTGATAGTTCAGCCCATATCCTGTATCTAGGAAATTTCTGGAATTGATTAGTGTGCCTGGGGCACTCGAAGGAGAGAATGCTATTCCTCCAAAGCCAAAGGTGCTGCGAATAATATTTCTGATCTGGGCCAGACAATAGAAATAGAGGAGAAATGGCAACTGGAGGCATGATGACTCCCAAAATTATAGTTGTGATTTTGGGAGTCATAATCCCAGTCATAGTTGTAGTAGGAGCCCTGGTGGCACTGTGGTTAAGCACTTTGCTACCAACTGAAGGGTTGGTGGTTTGCACTCATCAGCTGCTCCACAGGAGAAAGTTGTGGCAGTCTGCTTCCATAAAGATTTACAGCCTTGGAAACTGTATGAGGGCAGCTCTACTCTGTCCTATAGGGTTGCTATGAGTCAGAATTGATGGCAGCGGGTTGGGTTTTTTTTGCTTAATAGTTGTAATAGTTGTTGGTGTGATATAGGGAGAAACTGGGACCTATGCTTCAAGCAGAGCTCCTGAGGAAATTGGGCTACTCTACTCATGCTTGTCCTTGCTGTATATTGTTTGTACTCTAGGATTTCCTTGTTGCTGTTGTTAGGTGCCTTCGAGTTGGTTCTAACTCATAGCAACCCTATGTGCAACAGAATGAAAGAGTGCGCAGTCCTGAACCGTCTTCACAATCGTTGCTATGCTTGAGCCCATTGTTGCAGCTACTGTGTCAACCCGTGTCGTTGAGGGTGCTTCTCCAGGGATTGTTCTTCCTGGTAACAAGTCCAAAGTATGTGAGATGAAGTCTCGCCATCCTCGCTTCTAAGGAGCTCTCTGGCTGTACTTCTTCTAAGACAGACTTGTTTGTTCTTCTGTCAGTCCATGGTATATTCAATATTCTTTGCCAACACCACAGTTCAAAGGCGTCAATTTTTCTTCAGTCTTCTTTATTCATTGTCCAGCTTTCACGTGCATATGAGGCAATTGAAAATACCATGGCTTGGGCCAGGAGCACCTGAGTCCTCAAATATTTTCTTACTTTCTGGTAAAATATTTTGTGCCCTTTAATCAATTGAGTGTCTGCTCTACTTCAGTATGTCATAGTTGAAATCATTGGATAAGTCTGCTCCTCTAGAGACAGGCCTTGGAAGTCTCGAGAAGGCAATGGAGATTGGTGAAGGGGTCATCCCTGGACACCTGCTGTGTCACACCAATCCTACAGGGCATGGGACCTTGCCAGGGGTGCTCAAACCATGGTTACAATAGTTTTTAGTGGCCTATTCTGTTTGTCATCTGATTCATAACATTTGCTTCCAGAAGCTGGTGCTGTTGGCCTGGAGACAAAACTGGAAGGCTTAAACATTGACGCAATTGATGTAATGCTGTATAAAAATGTTAGAGTACGTTACAGTCATAAAGTCTGATTTTTCCTCATAGAATGCTAGCAGTCAGTTTTCTTTTCATCATGATATAAAATAGTGTATAGTTACAAGGTTTTATGAAAGAATTTTACTCTAATAGATTAATAGTAAATATCAAACTATGATGTATTTTTTTCTTAAGAGCATAGTATAAAGTCAGACTTCTCTAAAATAAATTGTTCTTCTACAGAAGTCAAATAAAAGTTACTCTATCTAAGCACTTAGAAACAAACAACAAAATAAAAACCTGTTGTTGTCAAGTCGATTCTGACACGTGGTGACCCCACGTGTGTCGGAGTAGAAGAACTATGCTCCATAGGGTTTTCAATGCCTGTAATCTTATGGAAGTAGATTGCCAGGCCTTTCTTCTGTGGTGCCACTGGGTGGATTTGAACCACCAAACTTTCGATTAGTAGCCAAGCACAAACTTTGTGCCACCTTGCACTTAAAACCCGTTGCCTTTGAGTCAATTCCGACTCTTTGTGACACCTTGCACTTAAAACCCGTTGCCTTTGAGTCAATTCTGACTCTTTGTGACACTATAGAACAGAGTAGAACTGCCTCATAGAGTTTCCAAGGCTGTAATCTTTACAGAAGTAAATTGCCACATCTTTCTCCCACGGAGCAGCTGGTTGGTTGGAACTGCCAACCTTTTGGTTAGCAACCGAGAGCTTAACCACTGTGGCACCAGGGCTCCACTCAGCACTTAAAACACAACAACAATTAGGGACCCTTAATTTAATACAACTAAAAGGTTAATTTCAAATTGTCTTAATAAGTTGATAACTAAAGTTTCTGATCCCCCCCCCCCAGGAAATTTGTATTAGAATTGTAATCAGTATTATTCTGAAAATTAAAATTTCTGGTTGGAATGTACTTTATAGAGACTACATCTAATACTGAAATTTTGTTTCTTTCATAATGGTTAGTAAGCAAACAGAAAGGCATACTGGCGATCTAATAATTAAAGCGTAAAATTTTATTTTATTTTTTTAAGTAGATACAGTTCACTGGAAGGGGCATTCTTTCATCTGTACGTATACGTTGGAAACCTCTCTTAGCGTCACTGAATGCTGGTTATCGTCTCTTCTCACTATCCGTCACTTTTTTTTTCCCCTTGGAGTAAGGTGGTTTTTAGACCTTGTCTAAATTTTTCTATTGAAAACAATAGGCAAAAAAAAAAAAAAATGTTTTCTAGGTCAGAGGGTTTGGGGCTGCCTCTGACTCTTCATGACCTTTAACACATGATGCTTTAGATCCCTGGGCTATTAAAAAGGTTAAGTCAAAACCAAGACTGCTAGGAGACATGTTACCAAAAAGAAATCATCCTAAGTCAATCGGCAATAACTTACCAAAGGGTGTTATGGTTCAGATTGAGGGAGAAACTAAGAACACCAGTATTTTCTCCCAGCCTATAACTTCACACTGATTTTAAGTACAGATGTAAATGTGAATTTATATCGCTTCTGTCTAGACTTTTTTAAGCTGTGATTTGAAATTTGGAACCAGTAACTGTGATGAGGAGCCCTGGTGGTGCAGGAGTTAAGAGCTCGGCTGCTAACCAAAAGGTTGGCAGTTCGAATTCACCAGCTGCTCCATAGAAACCCTAGGGGACAGCTCTACTCTGTCCTACAGGGTCGCTATAAGTCAGAATTGACTGGAAGGCAGTAGGTTTGTTTTTTTGTTTTTTAACTGTGATCAAGTTCCTCAATAGTATTAAATATTAATCAAAACTCAAAGAAATTGAAACTTTTGTTTTGAGCGGTTATTCTATATATGAGGGAGCCCTGGTGGCGCAGTGGTTAAGAGCTCAGTTGCTAACCAAAAGCCCACCAGCCACTCCTCGGGAGAAAGATGAGACAGTCTGCTTCTGTAAAGATTACAGCTCTGGAAACCCTATGGGGCAGTTCTACTCTGTCTTGCAGGGTTGCTATGAGTCAAAATTGACTTTGCGGCAACGTTGTTTTTATTTTTTTAGAATTCTCTATGCATATAAGGAGATCATTCTTTTTCCAAAAAAGCAAACGCCTAGAGGTAGGCTAGTTACAAAGAAGCTTATAAAGAGGAGGGAGATGAACAGAAGATCAGCCATTGGCTAATCTTAACAGGATTGCTTGAACCCTGCCCTACTGAGAACAGCTGATACTAGGTCACGATCTCTGGCCCTCCACCCACGGTCATACCTTCTCGGGGTTTAAATTAGGAGAATTTAGAGGTTTTTTTTTTCTTCTTCTCCATTAAATCACAAGGTAATGCTTCTGTTGTGACTGTCCTTTTCTAGGAGGAAAATTTACAAATTTGCATTGCTTTAGAGCAGCTTCTGGCAGAAACCAAATCAATGTTTTTGCACTTGGGGTCAGGCCTTTTAAGTTAACGTTTGGTTTTGTGGATAAGAAAAACCTTAAAATCAAAGTAAGATGTCTGTTATGAATTTTCCTCTTCAACAGTCTGGATGATGAAAAGATATTAAGTATGTGTACAATCTTCGTGTAAATGTGTTGTTATTCTGACTCCTGAGAGTATCTTTCTGATTAATCAGTGGATCTATACTTAAATGGGTGTGTGTGTATATAAGAGAAAAAAAAATACCTACTGTTCTCTATTAATTTGTCCCTGATTATATACTCCCTGTATATAATTGAAGTATATAAGCAAAGGACCTCTTTAAAGTGTTGAAGAGCAAAGATGTCACCTTGAAGACTAAGGTGTGCCTGACCCAAGCCATGGTATTTTCAATCGCATCATATGCATGTGAAAGCTGGACAGTGAATAAGGAAGACCGAAGAAGAGTTGACGCGTTTGAATTGTGGTGTTGGCGAAGACTATTGAATATACCCTGGGCTGCCAAAAGAATGAACAAATCTGTCTTGGAAGAAGGACAACCAGAATCGTCCTTAGAAGCAAAGATGGCGAGACTGCTTCGTACATACTTTGGACATGTTGTCAGGAGGGATCTGTCCCTGGAGAAGGACATCATGCTTGGTAAAATAGAGGGTCAGCAGAAAAGAGGAAGACCCTCAAGGAGATAGATTGACACAGTGACTGCAACAATGGGCTCGAGCATGGCAACAATTGTAAGGGTGGTGCAGGACTGGGCAGTGCTTCATTCTGTGGTACATAGGGTAGCTATGAGTTGGAACTGACTCAACGGCACCTAACGACAACATATGCTTCCTGTGGGATTTCATAAAATTGAGAATTAGTTATAAAGAACAATAATACTTAGTTTTCTTCATGATACATTTCCATAATGCATGCTCTATTACTGATCGTATATATAGCCCTGAAGTTCTTTAGTATTATTAAATTAGTTTCTCCTAAGGTTTTGTAAATAAGTGAATATTCTGACCCTTGGCTTCCTTATTAATTCATTGGTAAATTCATTGCTTCAAGGAATTTTAATATTGAAATAGCTTATTTCAAATAATGAATTCATTTAATAGCATTTTTTGTGTGTTCTTGTGAGTTTTCTAATAAAAGCGTCTTTCCCTCTTTGTTCCTTTGGATTTCAGCTCAATGTCTTTTTAATGAAAGGTATTAATGTGTGAGTATTAGCATGCATTTATTCCAGGTGCTCGATGGACTTTTTTTTAGTAAATTTTATTTGTTGTGAGTTTTCTCTCAGTAGCAGAAGTTATAGTCCAAATAAAAATAGGAAGCACAAAATCAGGCAGTTAAATTGGAAATATGGCAACTGGCATCTTTTCAAAGTAATAAAGTTCCAAAAATAGAAAGTGAATCAAATTAACATAAAGGCATTAACTGTTTCTGTGTGGCGTGAGTTTGCAAAAGTCTTGGGTAATTAGATTTGCTTATTCTCAAAATAGCCAGGGAACCTTGAGTGACATTGCATTACAAAGGTGGGAGCCAGCGGGAAGGTCGCTGGTGGTCTGGGAGTGGGGAAAAAAGAAGCGATTTCCCTGTGCAGTAACCTAAGGCAGCAAATGCCAATCTCTTTCATGATTTTTAGCTTGTCAAAAACCTGAATTGCTTAGAAAAACAGCAAAAATTAGTGTAACAATGTATTTATTGTGAGTTAGATACGATTCCAATTGGGCATTGTCACTGAAACATGTTGAAAAGGCACTCCCAAGAGGGGACAGTGAAAGCAGGTTATATGTTAATTTCTCAAGAGATAAGCATCAAAGCATAGGACAGGTTACAGAAATAGTCACCAAGAACATACCATACATCCTAAAATAGCCTCTAGTCAGACCCTGGAGTTCCTGCTTTTCAAAGCTGCCTGTACATAGATAATTTTCCCAAAGAACCCAATGCCTAAGGCCAAATGGTCTCTGCTGAGCTGCTTACTAGGCTATTATTGTCTGACCTGAAGGTGACTCCAGGGAACCAGTTCCTACAAGGTTCAAAAGGACATCCAAGAATGGATGGCCTGGGTGGGTCAACCCAGTTCCATGAACCCAGAAATCTGGATTCCAGGCAAACCAACAATTTTGTCAGCTAGATGCCATAAAGAAATTATTTCATTTTCTCTGTAGGAATCAGAAAAAGATCTATAAAATAATCCCTTGATGTGAAACTTTAGGTGGTTTTTGTAATTTTTTCTTAATCTTTTTATAGTTTTCTGTGTAGTTTATATAACAACAAAACAATATTCAAGTCATGATAAAGTTATTTTCATTTTGAAAAGTAACAACTCTTACTGATGGATGTTTGTATCGTTTCCTGTTCTTTGCTTTGGATCAAGGGTTAACAAATGTTTTCCGTAAAGGGCCAAATAGGAAACATTTTAAGCCTTTGTCACAAGTACTTGACTCTGCTCTTGTATCATGAGAGCAGCCATAGACAATATATAAATGTGACTGTGTTCCAATAAAACTTTATTTACAAAACCAGATAACAGCCTGGATTTGGCCCTTGCTGTGGATGATCAGATAATTTTGGGAAGCACTGGCATAACAGATGCTCAAGGGTTATTGATTGGTGGGTTCTTTGTATAGACATTTGCTGTTAGAAATAAGGAGAATGCTAAACAAATGAAAGCTTTGAAAAAGGTATATTGGGGTCAAAAAAGAGTTAAATGGGAAATACATAACTTTAAGAACACGTTTCTTTAAAAAGTTTTTTTTTTTAAGTTTTTTAAGGTAGAACTTTGACTTCTTTTTTTAAGTGGAGTAAACAGGAATGAGAAAATTATATAATGGAGGAGGGCTTGGCCAGGCTTTTTCTAGCATTATTATTCATTTAAATGTTGCTTCCTGCCTTTTTGGCCCCTCAGTCTCGTCGGTAATGCAGAATCACCCACGATACTAAGTGCAGTGAAATAACTAAGGTCATTAAAGCCATTTGGTTTTGGATGATGATGAATGTATCTTCCTGAAAACAAGTATCATCCCCATGAGGTCCACTTCTGAGTATCCTTCATTGGCTTTTCTTTATGCTGGCTGTTGACAGGGGTTCTAGATGTCACATGACACTACTTCCCATTTCGTCAGCCTCTGAACTTCTTGCTTTTGAATTATTTGAAGTTCTAGATCAGGGATCGGCAAACTATGGCCTTCAGGTCAAATCCAGTTTGTTTTTGTAAATAAAGTTTTATTGTCCATTTATTTACATATCGTCTGTGGTTGCTTTTGCTTTAGAGTTGAGACAGAGAATGTAGAACCCACAAAGGTGAAATTATTTACCATCTGGCACTTTGTAGGAAAAATTTGCCACATGGGTGGTGCAAAAGGTTAAAGCGGTCGGCTACTAACTGAAAGGTTGGAGGTTTGAGTCTACCCAGAGGCGCCTCAGAAGAAAGTCCTGGCCATCTACTTCTGAAAAATCAGCCATTGGAAACCTTGTGGAGCACAGTTCTACTCTGACGAGCATGGAGAAGCCAGGAGTCAGAGCTGACCCGGTAACAACTGATAGTCCTTTCCCAACTTTGTGAATTCAGTGCCTTCTTTTGTTCCAACTTTGTGAATTTGGTGTCTTCTCTGAATTTGTGGGTATCTGTTCTTATTTTTCAAAATTAAGAGCTTGCAGTTTGACCTGTTTCTTGGCTTTCAGAGAACAAGCATGGTTGATGGGTTGATTTATCTTTTCAAGGCAGTGACCTCTTTGTTCAGCAGATGGTTAATGAACACCTGTTAAGTTCAAACTTGGGAATACAAAGACAGATGAGATTGATTTCTTGTTACAAAAAAAAGCCTGGAGCCTAAGGGTCAACACAGATGAACAGGTCAGTGATTATAGTGAGTGACAGAGGTGTGAAAGGGCTGCCATGGAGGAGGAATCACCCATACTGTCCTGAAGAAACTCAAAGGCTCTCCCACTAAGAAGGTGAAGCTTGAGGTAAGTTTTGAGGGATGATTAAGAGTTGGACAAAGAAGGAAGAGGAAGGCATTCCAGGTACGCAGAGGGTACACCTAGCATATACAAGGTGATGAGGCCTTCAACTGCCTCCTCAGCTTCAGATAATGCGAGAAGAGTGAGAGAGGATGACAGGGGTCTAATCATGAAGAACCAAGGGCATAGATGATGCCAGAGTAAAATGAAATCATTGCCTCCCCCTTCAATACCATCATCGGCCACCAGGGGGCCCTGACCTCAAAATCTCTGACCTCAAAGGGAAGATGAGGATCTGGTGCTTCAGCTGAAAAGTAGCCAGAGGCAGAATGACAGGTCCCAATAAATCCCCAAAGCAGCTAATCTGGAGGTAGAGGGAGTTTACATGACTTCACTCTACAATTATCCATGGGGGGAGCATCTTCTGAGAACTGAATCACAATTCTCTTTTGCAAGCTCCAGCTGAAACTCTTTATCTTAGGAGAGCAACTAGAGTTGATAAAGTCTTCATGATCCTCGCAGCCCAGTTAAAGTTAAAACCAAGTGAGAAGAAAACAAAAGCAAATTCAGCCCAGCCCATGCTTTTGCCAAGAAGGAGTGTTATTTGATTTTTATTTGCATCCTGGATGTTCCTTGGAAAGAATCATGACATTTGGCAATGTCCAAATGCCTGCTGACAATCCTCCGACATCATTTTCCGTTTCCATTGCCTCACTCAGCACGGGGGCTCTCATAAGTTCCCAGTCAACGATGAAGCCCAGATGTTAGGGCTAAACCACATGCTTTGGGGGGGAAATAAACAAACAACAATAATAAATAATTCTCCGAGGTCATTCCGCAGCCCTTCCAGAGTGTCATGACGGTCAGGCTTCACCATTCCCCGGGCGGGTTGCTTGGGTTTTAATTTTGGCAGCAGACAACATGGAGCATACGGGCTTGTGAATGGTAGCTCCATCCTGATAAACCTAGGGGATGGTCCCATTCTAGCTCTCACTTGGTGATTCTGAGTGTGCGTTATGGTGAGTCCACTTGCCCGCTTTGCTCTAGAGACGCTGCTTCTGGTCTGGGTTGTTTCTCATCCATACAAGTTACTGGAGGCCACCTTAGCTTCAGGTACAACTCTGGAATTAAGTTCTGCCCAAAAGCAAGCCTGGGTTTGATTAGCAGTTTATAGGTCACAAACTTCTTGTGTGATTTGATCCAAATTTCCCATTTTATATTGTGGTACCCACAAAATTTTCTCCTAAAGAGCGACTTGATAGTACCTACTATGGGAATGATCTTTGATGAAGTTCCTTGCACTAACAAGTTTTTCCATGTCAGTTAACAATGGGATGACTCCCAAGGCTCATCTTTGGAAAAAGCAACATCCCTCCTTTGTCTAAAGGATCATTCCCGAAATGATGAAGCGATGTTCAATTAGTGGCAGGGTACCCCTATAAGCAAGGTAAGAGCAGACTTACTTGTGCTTACCTACTAATCTGTGGTGAACGTTTGTGGTGAAAACCATGTGAAATTGTTCACTACAGATTAGTAAGCAAGCACAAGTAAGCCCATGCTTACCTTGCTTACTGGGTCATCTGCCCCTGTCAGGAATTGTAAATTTGAAAAGGGGCTTTGATTCTCTAGAAAGGTGCTGTGGGGTTGGGAGAAGGTCCAGTCATACCTAGAGGCAGAATCTTTGATGTGGTGAAAAGAAGTGAAATTGTTCACTACAGATGATCCAATAAGCAAGGTAAGCACAATAGGTTGTCTTGCCTATTGGATAATTCGCTCCTGAATTGTTCATGCTGTGACTCCTAGAATATCACCACTCATTTCTTTCATAGAATTTTCTTTTGCTCTGTTTGTGTCTTTTTCCTTCTTCTTTTGTATTTCAGAAAAAAATAATAAAGAAGAGTTGAAATTCAAGGGGCCACTGTCGTTAGGGCGGTAAAACATTCAGCCTGTTGGTCCATTTGCGATCCTCGCAAGCTCTTAATGTTTTATTTCTGTTGCAGTGTTGGGGCTGCTATCTTTCTCATCGTGAGCAAGCTGGTATTCATACTGCATTCTATTCATAGCTGTCATACTGTCTCTGACAGGGTAATTTCAAAACTTTTGATCTCCTTCCAGAAAGGACTTTTACATGGGTGGTGGGATTTATAGAGGGAACTGTCAGCTGAATAACAGGTATTAACTTCTTGGAAGGAGCAAAACATCAAACGCCAGCACCTCATCCTCCCCTTCCCTCTCCTTCTCCTCCCCTGCCTCCTCCTTCTCCTCCTCGCCTGCTCTTAGCAAAGCTTGGTTTGTACTAACTTTATGGTTTCTTTTTATTAGTTTCTTTGCACTCTTCAATAAATAACAAGATCTAGGGTAAAAAATGTTGTTTTGAGAGGAGAAGCAGGGAAAAACAACATATTTCAACAAACATTTAATAAGTGCCTGCTATGTGCCAGACACCGAGCAAGGTATTGGGGTACAGATATGGATAAGGCATGGTCTCTGGCTTTGGTAATTTCAGGACCTAGTAGGTAAATAGCCATATAAACAGAACATTTCAGTATAATAAAGGAAGCAATAAGGAAGATATTCTAGAGGCACCAAGGACTCTGAAAGCAGAGTGGTTTATAT
Organism: Elephas maximus indicus; assembly: GCF_024166365.1. Lineage (NCBI taxonomy): Eukaryota > Metazoa > Chordata > Mammalia > Proboscidea > Elephantidae > Elephas > Elephas maximus. Next base: position 168,463,045 of record NC_064846.1, read on the forward strand.
TTCTGGAGAAGAAATTTAGGTCCTGAAATTAAATTCCTGAAAATCAGAGCGACCCTAGAATAATACCAGAGTATGGTTAGCTAGAGTTAATTATCCTGATAGTAAGTGATCCCTAGTTCCAGAGAACTCCTTTCTTTCAGTCCTCAGTGAGCCCCACCTCATGGAAGACCCATAAGAAGACACTGTAAGTCTAGAGGAGGTGGTGTTGATCTTTTTGAGAAAGCCTGTTATTCACAAAGAATGGGTCTGGTGCAGGAAGGTGCCCAATTGGGGGTTGGCTAGTCAGATAACAGTATGTGCTGTGGTATGGCACAGGTTGGCCCATCTGCACTGGCATGTGGCCTGACCTCTGAGACTTTCCTTGTAACTGAAATTGTCTTGCAAGCCCTGGTAAATGCCCAGAGCCAGATGTACCCCCAACTCTGACCTTGTAACCCCAGCTTTCCTAGAAAGAAAGGCCCTGTGCTGGGGAAAGGGTACTAAGCATAGTGGCAGCATTTTGAGAATAATGATGATGGTATGGCCATGATGGTGTTGCTGCTGCTGCTGCTGCTGGCACAGAATAGACATTTCATGGACTTTGTTAAAGAATGGAGTTAGTGACCAGAGTTTTCCTCTGAGCGCTGAACAGAAAATGAGAATGTTCACGCATTGTGAAGAATGTGACCAATGTCACTGAACAATTTGTGTAGAAATTGTTCAGTGGGAACCTAAACTGCTGTGTAAACCTTCACCGGAAACACAATAAAATATTATTAAAAAAAAGAATAATAGGACGAACAGTGATTCGGGGAGAGGGGTATATAGAAACTCTCTGTACTTACCCCACAATTTTCCTGCACGCCGATGCCTACTTAAAAAAAAATAAAGTCTTTAAGAAAAAATCAATAAAAACATGACAGAACACGCCACCCCTCTTGCTTACCACCTTCCATGGTGGCCTTCCATTTCATCAGCATAATGTCCACATGCCTTGCCTTGGCCGATGTTCTTGGGCCCTCTTCTGATATCTCTCTGATCTCATATTTTATCACTCCCTAGGCACCCTGGCTTCTTTGCTCTTCTTCAGACGCCCATCAGGGTCTCATCTCAGTGTCTCTGCACTTGCTCTTCCCTTGGTCTGGAATGCTTCCCCCCAAATATCAATGTGGTTTGCTCCTTCACTTTCTCTAGTCTCTGCTCAAGTGTTTCCTCCTCGGAGAGTCCTTCCTTGATCACGGTGTTTAAAAGAGCATTACCCCGCCTCCTTGCCTCATTCCTTTATCATTCTTTGTAACATTTACGTGTTATGCATTATTTATGTATTTATTGCCTGCCTTTCTAACCCCACTCTGTCCCACTGAATCTAAGCTATGTGAGGGCAAGGGCTTTGTTTTCTTCACAGCCACTTCCCCAGAACCTAGAACCGTGCACGGTACATAGGCACAACTGTAAATGTTGTTGAATGAATTTGAAATGAATGTATGAATCATTACGCAAGTGCTTACCCTATCCAGGGCTTCAAACTGGTTCTTTCCAGCCTGACCCCCTGCCGAGAATTTGCCTTTCCACCTCAGATATACTGAATCAGAATCTACACTTTAACAAGATCCTTAGGTGATTCTTTCGCATCCCCAGGTGAAATCTTGTTAAAATGTAGATTCAGATTCAGTATATCTGGGGTGGAAATGCAAATTGTCAGTAAGGGGTTGGAAGCCCTGATACCACCAGAGGGCAGTTCTATGTTCTGACTTGTATTTCTGTATCTCTTTCTAGGTTCATCCTTCTTATCATCCTGTGGGTTATATGAGTCCTTTTGGGATAGTGACCCTGTTAAAAACTTTTTGGTGTCCCAAATGGAGCCTAGCACAGACTCATTCGCAGCATAGTTGCTGAGTAAACCTTATTCATTAGTAGATTATCTCAAAAGCCCAGGCAAGGAGAATTACTCTTCTTCCTTTGCTCCGCTTCTTCACATTTGTCAATCTCCTTGTTCTTCCTGCGTTTGTGACATGCCATCAGATGAGTTCTCCAATGTAGACATCTACAGGAGAGGGTGATTATATGACAGCATTTGTACCTCCACTCTCAGATCAATGTGGTGGACTTGGGCTTCGTTTTATATTATTCATACCACCACAACAAGGACCCACCACCAAGAAAGCTATAAAAGAAGAGAGTAATTTTTCATTTGTGATGAAATGCAAGTTCCCTGTAAAAAAAGAATTCCCGATTTCAAAAGATTGAATGGGATGACACTTAAAGGCAACTTCCAGCTGATTACATTTAGACAGAGAATCAGATTTTTGCCATGGCTTTAAGGATTTTTCTAGTTTATGAATGTAGTACGTTTTTATTAATTTGATGGCCTTGGAACATCTTTCTGAAATAGTTAAGCCCATGTTGATCTTTACACTGGACTCAGTATCACTGTCTCCCTTACCCCAAGGAGCTTGGCCAGTTATTTGCCAAATGAAGCTGGCCTGGTACTTGCTGACACATTTTTCAAGAACTGGTTGTGCAACACATGTTGATATTTTCTGTTCTTCTTTCTTTCCTTATTAATCCATTTGGCTCCTAACCCCTTCCTCCAACTCCCCCATCCACCCTCCTCCCCACCTTCTTGGCTTTGTGGAAGCCATTATCTGCTTTAGTAAACTCAATGGTGAATTGCCTTAAGGATGAAAAGACTCCACATTTCTAATAGGAAATGAATGTTTCCCATATTTGTTGGGGGTTTTATTCTGTTTGTTTGTTCAGGACTGAATTTTCAAATCTTACCTAACATAAATAAAGCCTGTGTTTTTCAGACTTCTTTTTAAAAAAAAGAACATTCTCCACTAATTATCGTTTTCATTAGTGGCATTATTTTAACTTTGAAACAAATAAGTTTCTCTGGTTTTGAATTCACTTACACGGTCTTCACATGTAGCTCACCTTCTGAAACATGAAACACTGGTAAAATGAACGCATTTTCCTCTTTGTGAAATCTTTTACTTTGAATCTCTAGATACAGTAAAACTTCACCTGATTCGGATGGAAGGTCTAAACGAATGGGGTTTCCTAATTTACTGAGAATTAGCCTGTAAATGACACCATGAGATGCCAGCTTTGCTTCCTCCGGCAGAACAAGTAATTACAATTTTGATGATTAATGGTCTTTTGGTTTTAGTTACTGGTTTCTCTCCTGACCTTGTCCCCTTCATCCAGACCCATATTCCGTTTCACAAACCCACCTGCCGATTATGACAAACTCAAGAGACCCTGGGGATGCCCATGAGAGTCGGCTCAGTCCCTTTTCCCTTGTTCTCATCAGTCTTCCAGCTCCTGAATCTTGCTTCTCTCCCCCACTTTTAGACATTTGTATTTGTTCTCTGGATTTCTTCACTCACCCTCCCCTAAAGAATTTATCTTAGACATGGTCTGCTGGTTCTCCCTGATTCAAATAAAGTTGTTGGATGCACCACCCTAGCCAGCCATTTGACATCAGATTCCACTGCCAACAAGTCACCCACCAGCACACAGACTAAGTCCCTGTACTTTCTCCAGGAAGTGGGGAGTTTGACAAGAGGCTGTATTTCATTTCCTGATGAGTACGGTGATAGCCTCCTAAATGATTCTTCCTGCTGCTAAGCTCTACCTGCTTTGATTAGATCCACGAGTGATTATTGTAATATTCTTTCTAATGCGTAATTCTGAAAATGCAATTTGCTGCTCAAAATCCATCAAGGCCTGTGGGGTTTAAAATTAACTTTACCCAGTGAATTTGGTCTTTGTCTTTGCTTCCAGAAAGATAACCTCTAAAGCCTTGGAAATTCCCCAATAATTGAAGTGCTTTCCATGAGGCCTCCAGACCACACTTGAGGGTTTATGCTAATGAGTGACTCAGGTGGGGGCCAGGCAGGCTGGAAAGACCACTTAGTGGACTTATATCAGCTGACCTGGGTGGGGGGGGTATGATTCAATCAATTATGCCTACAGAATGTTGTTGTTAGTTTCCATCCAGTCAGTTCCAACTCATGGCGACCCCATATGTGCAGAGAAGAACCGCTCCATAGGGTTTTCAAAGGCTGTGACTTTTCAGAAGCAGATCGCTGGGCCTGGCTTCCAAGGCACCCCTGAGTGGGTTTGACCTGCCAGCCTTTGGGCAGTAGTTAAGTGCTTAACCATTTACACCACCCAGGGACTCCTCCTATGTAATAAAAAAAAAAAAAAGACCCCCAATAAAGGCCCTGGACATGGTAGTTCCATGGGCTTCCTGGCTGGTGAAAGACATCTTACACACAGGAGGGTAGCGAGTCCCATTTTGGGACACAGAAGCACCATGTTGGGAACCTTTCTCGTCACATGCATCTCTGCATTTGTATCCGTTTTTGTATAATAAAACTAATTGCAAGTATAGTACTTTCCGTGACTTCTGTGAGTTGTTCTAATGAGTTACCAACCCCGAGGGAGTAGTGGGAATCAGCAGGTCAGAAGTGAGGGGGGCTGGGAACCACGGAGCTAATGGCTGGTATCCTGAGGGGGTAAAGTGGACCCTTGAATTTGTAGTCAGCAGGTCAGAAGTAAGGAAGCCTAGGGGGCCCCCCAAGCTTGTGGTTGGCATCCTGAAGGGGTAGAGGGAACCCTCAAATTTTTTAGCCAGCAGATCAGAAGTGAGGGTGGTAAGGGCGTTTTGAGGACTCTCAAGCTTGTGGCTGGGGTCTAAGGTCTTGGGCAGACTTGGTAGTCCGAGGACTGTGCCCTTTAACTTGTGAGGTCTGATATCGCTCCTGGTGGTTGAGGTCAGAGGAAGAAGTGCTGCATGTACAGCTGGTGTCAGAACAGAAGTGGCATAGAAGTGAAAAGTGATATGTCCTTATAAGGGCCATTCAACAAGTGCAGATTCCTTAGCCCACCATTCCACCTCTACATACCTGCTAGTGCTTCAGATCTGTCGTGGAAGAAGTACAACCAGAATGCTCCTTGGAAGCGAGGATGGCGAGACTGTATCGCACATACTTTGGACATGTCATCAGGAGGGACCAGTCCCTGGAGAAGGTCATCATGCTTGGTAAAGAGTCAGCGAAAAAGAGGAAGACCCTCAACAAGGTGGATTGACACAGTAGCTGCAACAATGGGCTGAAGCATAGCAACAATTGCGAGGATGGCACAGGACCAGGCAGTGTTTCGTTCTGTTGTGCATACGGTCGCTCTGAGTTGGAACTGGCTCCACGGCACCTAACAACAACAACATCTCCTTTGCATGTTTCTCCTAAGCACATCTAGATGGCCAACATTTTACTCATTCATTCATTTGATCCCATTTACTAAGTGCCTTCTCTGGCCAGGTACTGGTTAATAAGATGTGATTCCTGCCCTCAAGCCATAGGGGATTTTCCTCTAGGTCAGTACTTTATAGATTATCTGTGCTAAAGGCCCAGTTGAGTTTCCTCCCCCCCCAATCTGTTCCACTCCGTTTTTCTTTTGTAAAATATAAAATTATGTACTTGGGTGCCTAGGCAATGTCAAATTGCTCTGAAAGTTTCTAAATGAGTACTCTCAAATTCTCAACTTGTCATGGAAAGTAAGAAGCAGTTCTCAGACTGCCACCGGTCTGGGGATAGCCCTTTGCGGAGCTCTGCTCTAGGGCTTTGCTAGATGTAGTGAGGGTCCTGGACCAGCAGCATCAGCACCCCCTCCCTTTGCAAGAAATGTATTAACTCTCTAGACCTGACTCAGCACCTGCATATCCATGCGATCCCCAAGGGGGTGTGTGTGCCCGCACAGGCTGAGAAGCACCACTGCAGGGCACTGGTTCTCTAACCTGGCTGCATATTAGGCTCATCTGGGAGTGAGATTTTCAAATTTCTGTTGCTATCACAGGCAAATTAAAGTGTCTGGGGGTGGCACACCAGCCTCAGTGTTCTTTAGAGCTCCCAGGTGAGAATTAGTGCTACTTGAACGCACTGAGTTGAGTTCAGAATCCACAAAGCCCCAAAAGTGGAGCCTACCTGATGCTCTAACCTTCAAATTGGCCCAGGTTTCCACCTACTCTTTTATCACTCCCTTCTCTTCGCTTCGGGAGCTGGAGAGCAAACCTAGGGTATTCTTTGATAGGTATCATCAAGGGGACTGCTGGGGCCAGTGGTTCTCCGGGTTCTTTGCATGAAATTGGAAGGTGCATCTTGAAAGCGCGGTTTTCAGGCATGCTCTTTGCTTGTGGGGGAGTCTACCAGTGTGCAGGTGGCTCCACCTGCTGGTGTCTGACAGCAGCCATCCGCCTTTCCCTTCATCCTAATGGCAGAGGCGGCCTCCCAGGAAAGAGTCTGGAAATACCAGATACTGTTTTTCCCAGCCTTCCTTGCAGCTTCAGCATGGCCCTGTGGCCCAGTTATTGCCAATAAGATATAAGAGAATTCTGCTAGGGAGCTTTCTCCCTGATAAAAAGAGGAACACAAGGAGAAAGAGAAGTATAGTTCCACTCTGATGCCAGCTCGCCTGGACTTTTTAGTGCCTCAGTTTCTACTGTCAATTTAGGATTACTCAGTGGGCCAATTGGTTAATCATAGAAAAGGGGCTGGATTCTATTGCCAGGTCTCATTGTAGAGAAGGCTCCATTTAGAAATGTGTGTGGGCTGTGGATTGGCAACATTGGTACCACCTGGAAGATGGTTAGAAATGTAGAATCCCAGGCCTCACCCAGCCCTGTGGAATCAGCAAGTTCCCCAGGCGATTCCTATGCCCAGTAGAGTTTGAGAAGTGATGGTCTATAAGAGACAGAGTTTTCTCTGTCAAACTCCTTTTCAGTTTCCCCTTTCACCTTCTGCTGCCATGGAAGATGGGCTCGTCACCAAGGGAAGGCCACCAAGGGACTCGGCACATTCTTCACTTGGGAATTCAAACATCCATTTCCACCCTGCTGTGGAAGTGTTGCAACATGTCTGATTCGAAAGTCACCACCTAGATGCCATCATGTGGAGCCATCAGCTATTTTTAGGTTTTCTGGACAGGATGAAGCTTCTGCTACCCAAAGGACTCCAGAGAATGTGAAGCTGACCCGCCCTGGATTTTCTTGTAACCTTTGCTTTTCCAAAACCATCTTGGGTGTTTACTCTTGATTCCAGCCCTGTTCTACTAACTAAAGAAGCCTGTGTATCTACTATGTCCCATTTTGTAGGTTGTCCCCCCCTCCTTCATTTCCAAAGACATGTCATATAAGCGCTGCCTGGCAATGCTTTATCAGGGAAATAGAACCAGAAATTGATTCAATATGTGTAACATTTCTAGAGTGGTCGTCTCAATCTCAGAACTTTCTTGGAATTTGAGGTGGAGGAGAACATTGGGTGTATACATGGATGGGGGGAGCTGGAGGTGCATGTTTGTTCACTTTTATTAGAGGAGTTTGGAAGCTGCTGGAAAGTGTTTACCAAATGAGCAGGCAGCCACCTGGACAGTCCACTGAGACTGAAAGAGCGCGTGCGCGTAGAAAACAAACAGCAACATGTGGGCCCTCATGGAAAGAAACATGACAAAACAAAACCTGCTCTGGGAGAAGGAAATTACTCAAGTCTAATAGAATTAGCTGGAGGTGGTTTCCAAATGTGCCTTCTCACCCCTTGCTTTATAATCCTCTGACCGCCAGACAACATTCTGGGGGAATTCAGGAAAGAACAGATGTGAGTTTAGGCTTAATACTTCCCTAATCCTAACTTTGAGATTATATTTTATAGTATCGTAAAGATGGAGATTATAATGATTCTTCATATTGTACGTAATTAAGTTCTGCCCACTAAGATAATCCAAAAGGGTTTATTGGATGGAGAAAGACTTTTATGTACACGGTTAGTGATCTTTTTTACAAATCCAATAAGTGCCAGGCATTAGAGAGATAAATACAAATAAGATATTGTCCCAGTGTAAAAAATAAAAACTACGTGTAAATCAGGATTGCCACAGAAAACAATAAAATAACTCTTAAATCGTAGTTCATTTTCTAATTCTCCCAGTAGGAGAAGGCTCGTTTTTCATATTTTTCTTTAATGTTTTGAAGGCTTGACTTCAAAAAGAAATAAAAACAGAAGGTCATCCACTGGGCAGATCACAGTGGCTCCATTCTTGCATGTCGAGATGGGCGTCACCCATGTTTACCCTCCTAAATTGGGAACTCTTACGCCCTTTCCCAAAAACGTGATCCATCATTCTTTTGTTCTAGTTCATTTTTTTAAACTGGGAGGAAAGTTGCTGTCAGTGGTAGATACTTACTGTGTGAATAAGGAAATGACTAGCATTTCAGAAGTGCATCGTGGAGTGTTCACGTTGAGCCACCGGGTGCCACCTTCCATGTATCCACCTCTGCAGTCTTCAGAGCAACTCTCTGAATGAAAAACAGTTTTATTCCCATTTTAGAGATGCTGAAACTAAGGTTGAAGGCATAATCTTCTCCAAATCTCAGCTAGAAATCAAGGTTAGAGTCAGGGTGTCCACCTGATGCCCGGTCTTCTAAGCATTGGCTGGCCTCCTGTCCATTTTGTTATCTGGAAGCCATAGTTAATGGACCATTTTGAAACTCAAAATGGTAGTGGCTTTTCAACAGAACATGTCACAACATTTCCACTGAAGTGTGGAAATGGATGTTTAAAATCCCCAAATTCAAATCCTACTGCAAAACTTTGAAGGAAATAAACGATATAACTGCCTGGGTTTTTGCATTTTTAAATTTAAGTGTTATTAAAATTAATAGAGCTGTCACTAATCTAATATTTGCAAAGAAGGAGAATATCTCCTTGAAGTCAATGGAGTTGAAAGGCATTATGGTTTGGGGAGCTCAACATGGGTTTGGCAAATATGTTTTTTTTTTTGTTTCTGAGAATTATATAATAGAACCATGGGCCTTTTGTAATTGCCAAGAATCACCTCCTGTAACATGTAGAACACCTTTCCCACTTTTGTAGATGAGGAAATCAGAGTGGGAAAGCCATTTACCCCAGATCACATAGCTTGCTGGTATCTGAGATGAGTTAAACCTGAGAGGTTGTCCACTGTGATGGCTCGCCAGCCGAACGGTAAATGTAATCGTGAGCTATCTACACATCTTTTTAGGGAGTTCAGAGCAATGAGATCATTCCTTCAAAGTTTATGTTTGTTTGTTTGAGGTAATATGTTTTAATTTCTGCCAAGTAGCTTCAGCCCCATTGGGAAACTTGTATCATGTAAGTCTAGCATGAAATATTTATAATTTCCTCGATTTGTTGAAATGTTTAATCTTTTTACCACTGGGTGGGAACAGGATGAGTTCTGAAAGCCTGATAGAGAATCAGTTTACTCACAAAATGGAAATCACACTACTGAAGGTCGGCCGGAGAGCTGACAAGACTGAAACTGACCCTTACGGACGTTGGAGGGAACCCTATTCCAAACAGAGCATTGACAAGCACAACCAACCAGTTTCTGTTGAGGAGATTCCAGCTCATGGTGACCCCACGTGTGTCAGAGTAGAACTGTGCTTCATAGCGTTTTCAATGGCTGATTTTTCAGAAGCAGATTGCCAGGCCTTTCTTCTGAGGCACGTCTGAGTGGACTCGAACTTCTAAGTTTTTAGTTAGCAGCCAAGCACCTCAACCATTTGCACCAACAAACGTAAGGAAGACTTAAAAAGAGGCTTGTTCTGCGTGCCAGATTTTTCAACCTCAAAAATAAAGTGGTTGTAAAGCCAAGTTCAAAACGACAGGCAAAGCCCAGCCTTTAGGATTGGTTGACACCTTGGTCTTGTTCTGAAGGCCACTCCGATTTTTGGCATGGTTTGAACATTTGCCACCTTGCCATACACATGGCAAGTCTGTGGCTTCTACTAGAGTTTGGCCAGGCCGACTTTCCCCATACTTGGATTTTAAGCTTTCAAACATGCCGCTTTCTTTTAAATAAACATTAGGCCAGTTGGCTCCTGCTGTTGGTGTTGATCCTGTAGTCCTTGTGACTTTTATCATTTTTTTTCCCGTTGGTTTTCTTCATCCCTTACTGAGCATTACCCATGGCATGGATGATGCACCTTTCATATGTTGTCTGTTTTGCTTTTTATGCTTCATAACCATCTCAAATGACCACAAGTGTTTGAGCCAGCCTAGATACAAGGAAAAGGCTCTGGGGAGACCTGAGGCTGGCAGTACCATGAAAATCATCAAAGATTAAATTAGACTTGCTATGGGTTTAGGGTTGAGGTGCTTTCCTTGTATTCTGATTCTTTGAAAGTTGGAAATCCATCTCTAACAATAGTATGTCTAACAAGTAGAACTGTCTCATAGGGTTTCCAAGGAGCGCCTAGTGGATTTGAACTGCCGACCTTTTGGTTAGCAGCCAAACTTTTAACCCCTACACTGCCAGGGCTCATGTGTGTGTGTGTGTGTGTGTGTGTATTCACTAATGACATTTGAGCTGAGAAGCTGTACAGAGGAGAAGTTTTCGCAGGCCTCTTTAGGAGCCCCAAGGGTCTCCTGTCTGGATTTCCTGCCCACTTGAAGTTCTGTTAGCATTTGCAAAGAAATCATCCCTGTATAAACTCTACCAGCCCCATTTCTCAGATCGTTACTTCATCTCTCATTTGAAACTCCAAGTAGTGAAAGCTATTCGTCTTTATTTACCCCTATATGATATTTTCCTTCCTGCTTGAGAAAGGCCCTTCCCACCCCCTGTACTGTCTGTGTAGTGACTTATGGTCTGCAAGGTGGTTTCTGAAAAGATGAATGTGTGCCACCGGGTGCTTGGGTTTGCAGCTCCACCACCTGATTGCTGAGCCTGGAGGGTTTTCTAACTTTGCACCTGGAACTCACAGACTCTTCAACCTCAAATGAGAGTCTTTCCAAACCAGCCTCTTTTCAGGTCCAAGATGGGACGGGTTGTGTGTACCTGGGGTGGGGGTGGGAGGGGAAGGGAGCAAGCCAACCTATTTTCAGAAAATGAAGCCAGCCCCATGCCTGCCCGTGATACTTCTTCTGAAGGCCAAGCCCTCAACTCAGACTCAAAGGTGGATAGATGGCTTGAACAAGGGGATTGGAGAGGTATGGGCATGATCTATCCGTAAAATGTACCTTCCATTCTTCCCCTCTCCCTCTCCCCGACTCTCCCTCTTCTAATTTCGTTGACATGGGAACTGGCTTCCATGAATGAGCAGACTGAAATAGGAATGTTACTTTATTTGAGCAGAGCTGTCTTCTCCCTTTGGGGGAGGAAAAAACATCAGTGGTTTATCCATCGGGTGGTTAGGTACAGCTCCAAAAAATAAACACACAGTCTAAATCGAATTAGGAGACAACTTGAACACAATCTTTGAAGGAAGAAATCACTCGCAGAAAAGTCCTCATCCCCATTCCAGTGCACAGAGTTGATGTGCCATCAGTTCAGTTCATCTGACATTTTGACAACCACTTACATGGCGGTTACAATGAATGTTACCGGTATTAACCGATTTAATCTTCATAGCAATGCCATGTGATTGGCGTTGTTATTATCCCCACTTCCCTGATAAGGAAACTGAGGCATGGATTGATTAATCGCTCTCCTAAGGCGGTGCAGCTACTGAGTAGCAGCATCAGGAGTCAAATTCACTGAGCAGCTACTAGATGTGCCGAGCCCTGGGTGACAAAGACAAGTAAGAAACCTGTGGTTAGATGAGAGAGACCTCTAAAGGGTTAGTCTCGTGATTGAGGATGGACTGGTGAGTGCTGTGGTAGCCTGGGAGCCGTACAGTACAGGCACAGCCAGACACTGTTTCCAAGCCACTCACAGCTGCGCCACACTGGGGCCACAAAATGTCGGTCTTCTGTTTGGCTCCCTGCGATGCTGTGTTCAAGTGCAAGAGGTGACCTGCATGGTGTTCACAAATGGCAGCCTAGGGAAACCTGAGTTTGCTTAAACAGCCCTGCTGTGAACTTCTTCCAACACTCAGTACTTTGTCCCTTCTTTATTTGAGGGAGTGCTCTGTGCTTGTTCAAGGAAATAGTCTTCTATAGAAGTGTCCATATATCCTCTCAGGACCACCTTGTTGCCAGTGAGGCATCTCCAACCATGAAAGCCACTGGTGTGGTTGGGAGCTGGCCCCTTTGGAGGCCTCGAGGAGGGGGCCTAAGACTCTCTGAAGTTGGGGGACATCAAAACGAGTAGTCATTTGGCAGAGGAAAGAAAGCTATCTGTCAAATGGGTATTTAACTTGTGCAGTGTTCCCCCCTAAGGTGACTATTCGCCATGATGGTTGAAAAGAAGATTCTAGAACTGGGTGAGTGAATAGGAGAATAGTTGAAGTCTCTTGCAGCTTAGGGCCTCCTCCTCTTCCTATCAACTGTTCTCTAAAGCTGTAGTATTGATCCTCCTGGTGCCGCCCAGTCAATTTTCAACTCATATTGACCCCATGTGACAGAGTAGAACTACTCCATAGCACTTTCTAGCCTTTTTAATCTCCACAGGAGGAGACTACCAGGTCATTCTCCCATAGAGCCTCTAGGTGGGTTCAAACTGCCAACATTTTGGTTAGCAGCTGAGGGCTTAACCATTGGGTCACACTTCCCCCACATGCTATTGTCAGCCGTCGAGCCCTTAGTTGAGTCTATAAGCAACTCTTTTAGGCCTGTGTAGCTTCATGGAGATAAGTAGCCAAGGTAAACCAGATAACTGTAAGCTTATTGAGTATCTAACTGAGTATCTAGAGACAAAAAAAGTACAATATTTAAAATAACTAATTAAATTAGAAGAGCTACCTTAGATACTCAGTAACCTTACAGTTATCTAATCTACCTTGGCTAGTTATCTAATCTACCTTGGCTAGTTATCTCCGTGAAGCTACACAGGTTTAAAAGAGTTGCTTATAGACTCAATTAAGGGCTGGGTGACTGGGAAAGGTGTGTGGGGGAGGTGTGAAGACAGGGGGCCCTGTGATTTGGAGGTATGTGTTCTTCAGTGAGCTTAAAGTCCATTCCTTTTTGTATCCCCAGCACCTAAAGCAGGGCCTGTCAGTGGTTAGGCACTCCAGTAACATTTATTGAATGAGGGTATTTCCAGATGTTAGATAGCTTAGGTTAGCTCCGAAGTGGGTGTTGTGGGCTGGGTGTTTCTGGGAATCATTTCCTGAGAGTTTGTGCCTGAGGGGTCATCTGTTCAGCAGGTTAGGCAGCTCTGTGCAATCACAGGAAATGACCTTTCCTGGAATCAGTGGAATAGTTTTATGTTGAATCTGTACTAGTGAAACAAAGCATGGGTATGGTAAAGCACAGGCAACCTTATTCCCAAGTCTTCGCAATTTGCATGCCATAAGTTAATTGTTTCAGTGACCCATTTCTCAGATAGCTGAATGGTAAATTGATCGACTTGTATCAGTGGTTCCTAACTGTGGGTGATTTTGCAATGTCTAGAGACATTTTTGATTGTCACAACTGAGATTTGAGGTTGCTACTTGCACCTAGTGGGTAGAAGCCAGGATTGTTGCTAAATATTCCACAATGTACAGGACAGCCTCCACAACAGAGTTATCTCATGCCAAATGTCAGTAATGCCAAGCGTGAGAAACCCTGATCTTGATTTATCTGACAACAGGATTAATTTCAAGGAATCTATGCTAAAAATCTAGTGTCTAGAATATTAAGAAATAGGGAAATTGACTGTTTAAATATGAAGTACCTTAATACTTTTAAAATTAGAAACATCTCCTGAAAAGCCAACTGGTTTCCATATAATGATGTCTTAACCCTGAGACTGAACATAGCTCTCTTTATGAGACATTCAGTATTTGGTTGTTATTATATATATATTCTAGAAGTCATTTTTTTAATCAGGTAAAGGAAAAATGCTGCAAAAATACACCTACTCCTCACTTACTATCTCATTATCTGACATTTTGTATTTACGACAATAGTAAACTATCTCTTTGACTGTTTTGTGCATTAATGACATACATCTGGCAGTAATGAACGCTGAGGTGCGAGACGAGAGTAATGCTAGCTGTGATGGTTAAGATTATGTGTCAAGTTGACTGGGCCGTGATTCTCAGTGGTTTGGCAGTTATGTAATGAAGTAATTTGGCAGTTATATAACGATACAGTCATCCTCCATTTTGTGATCTGATGGGGTCATCTTTCGTTTTTGCATAATGCCAATTTTCACATAACGACCTGGTCTTTGGAACTTAACCATGTCGATAGAGTGAGGAGTGGGTGTATTGAGTTTCTCCTGAAATCTTCATAAAGAAAAAAGCTATCTGGCTCTCCTCTTTGGGCAATTGATTGTTTTTGAGTACAGTTTGTTTTGTTCTTCTCCTAAAGATAACTTTTATCGGGCTCAAATGTGATGTGCTAGGGAAAGCAAAGAAAAATGCAGTTCAAGATCTCTAAGTCCTCTTCTATTACCAGATTTGATTGGGTTTAGGCTTATGAAACCTGAGACCATGACTGTTTGATAGTCCCAGATGTCTGAGATTAGAAGAAAGTTTAGAATGAATGACTGTTTTTCTCAAAGGATTTCCAAGACCAGTGAATCAATCGAATGTATACATTCAATATTAAAAGGATCAAAAGTAGCAGTTGCCATGATATAGTTAATTTTTGTCTCCCTCATTTGTAAACTTTAGGGCATAGGGAAGCTGTTAGAGAGAACACCCTGTATCTTTTAGAAATGATGAGCGTATGTTTACACGGAGAATGACTCATTTCTGTCATAAAGGTACTAGAATATTTGTTAATATCTAGGCTTTTCAAGTGGCCATTTTAATGCAGTTCTCAGAGTATGGTCTGAAGAACCCTTGGAGGTTACTGAGACTCAGGGGTTCCTTGAGGTCAAAGTTATTTTCATAGTAACACTGAGCTGTTATTTGTGGGTTTTTTTTTCCACTTTCATTCTCTCATGAGTGTACAGTGGAGTCTTCCAGAGACCACATGGTGTGTGATGACATCATCATGCTGACAGTTAATGGAATGTGTGCTTGTTTGTTCACGTGTTTTAAAACTTTGTCAGTTTTAATTTCTAATTCAATACATAAAACCCAATAGCACTAGATAAAACTCACATTGACTAAAGCTTTTGGAGCCCTTGATAATTTTTAAGAGTGTAAAGGTTTCCTGAAGCCAGAAAGTTATGAAAACCACTGCTTTGGTGAATGACAGAGAAAACGAATCAGATTAAACAAAAGTTCAAGACTCAGGATATTTCAAATACCACGGCTCATAGCCTGAGCCAATACCATCACTTACTATTTTGTAGATAACAGGGAAGCTGAAGGCACTTGGGTTCTGTGCCAGAGCTTGGAAGAACTAGAAGCTTTCGTTCCCGAGTTCTTGTTTCAAATCCAGTGCCCAAGTTGGGGTTTCGCAACCTTAGTGCTATTGACATTTTGGGCAGGATAAATCTTTGTAGTGGGGCCTGTCCCGTGCATTATAGGGTATTTTGCAGCGCTCTGGCCTCTATCCACTAGATGGCAGTAGCAACCTCCAGTTGTGACACCCAAAACTGTCTCCAGACTTTGCCAAATGTCCTTTGTAGGGCAAATTGCTACCTGGTTGAGAATCACTATCTTTTAAGGTAAATTCTCTGTCGTTGCCGCCGCACAGTTCTCCTTATATCCCATTGTCCTGAATTTAATCACGGGGCCGTACCTAGCTGTAAAGGAGGCTGTAATCTCGATTCTAGTTGGGTGCATGCCAACTAAAAATTCGATGCTCTGTTACTGAGGTAGAAGAAATTGCACAGGTATTGGGGGATGGCTCCAAGTTTCCATCATACAAGGAAACAACCCATGCCTGAAATGTTTGTGATTGTGATAGAACATTCTATGCATACTAGAAAACCAAAAGCAACGTTCACTGGATATTTTTGAAGAATTTATGTATCGAGATTTGGAGTGTCTTCTGTTGAGAAATTTCTGATTGGCAATTTCATTTTATGCACAACCCTATCATGCTGTTATTTTGGGGAAAGTTCAAACATACCATTTATCCTTGGTAGACACTGCACAGTCTAAAATTTAAGTATAATAGACATACAAAAATAATTGTATGGGATCTTTGCTTTCTCCAAGTCACATTTCTGCCCAGAAATCCAGCATTAGAAAACATGCTATTTTTGTGCAGAGTTTCACACCACAAGTTACATTCTTTTTCAGCTTTTATTAAGGTTCTATCTTCCCCTTAATGGTCCCCCCATAAAGAAACAAAGTTTTTATCTCTTAATGAAAGGTGGGGTTCTCCCAGAAGCAGGCCCTGAGTCAAGGGTTGAAGCTCAGGGGGTTCACTTGAGAGTTAAGAATAGAGGAGTGGAGACAGGAGACAGGGAATGAAGGAATTCACTTTGGGTCGTACCCTGGTGACGTAGCAGTTAAGAGCTTGGCTACTAATCAAAAGGTCGGTAGTTTGAATCCACCAACCCCTCCTTGGAAACCCTATGGGGCAGTTCTACTCTGACCTATAGCGTTGATACGAATCAGGATCGACTAGACAGCAATGAGTTTATAAGCAAATTGTTGCTTTAGGCAATAGAGAGCAAGTCTATTAGGGAACCCTGGGAGTCAATATAGAACATACCAAAGGGGCGAGGAAGCTGGGCTATTTATCCTCCAATTCCCATGCACTATTGGCTGAAGGCTACATCCAGGGACATTGGCTCTCTCACACTTGTGGCTTGCTCCATTTTTTGTGGCCAAGAGAAAGCCCCTAGGCAGAGAGGCAGGTTCAGTAGGTTCTGGAACAAAGAGTACTGTTATGGATTGAATTGTGTCCCCCTCCCACCCCAAATATGTGCTGGAATCCTAACCCCTATACCTGTGGATGTGATGCAATATAATGTAATTGTTGTCAGCTGCTGTCGAGTCAGCCCCAGACGTATGGCGACACCATGTACAATGGAACAAAGCACTGCCTGGTCTTGCACCATACTCATGATCAGTTGCAGATTGGACCACTGTGATGCACAGAATTTTCATTGGCTGGTTCTCAGAAGTAGATCACCAGGTCCTTCTTCCTAGTCTATCTTAGTCTGAAAGCTCTGCTGAAACCTGTTCAACATCCTAGCATGGGTATATATCACCTCCACTGACAGAGGGGTGGGGGCTGGGCATAAGGTGCCAGGACTTGGAATCAAATCCAGATTTCCTGCATGGAAATGTAATGTAATCAGCTTCTCTAATGCAATTGAAAGGTAATAAATATGATCACCTTTCATAATGAAAGCTAATGTAAGGTTGAAGTCATACCAGTGTAGGGTGGGTCCTAAATCTAATCACATCTGAGTTCTCTAAAGAGCAGAACAGACACAGAGACATAGGAGCACACACAGAAGAAAACAGATGGCAGGTGAGCATCATCTAAAGGCCAGGGAACCAAGGAACGCCTAGAACTACTTGCAAGGAAGGAATCAACGTGACCAAGACCCTGATTTGAACTTTTAGCCTCCTGAACGGTGAGAAAGTAAATTTCTGTTCTTTAAAGCCACCCACTTGTTTTATTTCTGCTACAGCAGCACTAGGAGACTACGAGAAGGTATGCATCTCCTCCATCCCACATACTGGTTGGTTGGCTAGGCTCATTCAAAGCCTCTGGCCCACCAGCCTTGCGATATGCGATGCTGTGGGATTATTGTGGTTGGATAGGCAAAGGAAGACTAGCTGAATCAGAACCTCAAAAAGATTTGTCAAAATCCTTGCGTAGACTCGAGCAATTAGAATGCAGAGTGGGAAATCTGGAGGACCAGGGAATTAACACCAACATAGCTGAAAAAAAATCAGATAAAAGAATTTAAAAAAATGAAGAAACCTTAAGAATCATGTGGGACTCTATCAAGAAGGATAACTTGTGTGTGATTGGAGTCCCAGAACAGGGAGGGAGGACAGAAAACACAGAGAGAATAGTTGAAGATCTGCTGACAGAAAACTTCCCTGACATCCTGAAAGACGAAAGGATATCTATCCAAGACACTCATCGAACCCCATTTAAGATTGATCCAAAAAGAAAAACACCAAGACATATTATCATCAAACTTACCAAAACCAAAGATAAAGAGAAAATTTTAAAAGCAGCCAGGAGAAAAGAAAGGTCTCCTTCAAGGGAGAATCAATAAGAATAAGTTCAGACTATTCAGCAGAAACCATGCAGGCAAGAAGGCAATGGGATGACATATACAGAACACTGAAGGAGAAAAACTGCCAGCCAAGGATCATATATCCAGCAAAACTCTCTCTGAAATATGAAGGCGAAATTAAGATATTTACAGATAAACACAAGCTTCGAGAATTTGCAAAAAACCAAACCAAAGCTACAAGAAATACTAAAGGAAATTGTTTGGTCAGAAAACCAATAATATCAGATACCAGCACAACACAAGGTCACAAAACAGAACATCCTGATATCAGCTCAAATAGGGAAATCACAAAAACAAATTAAGATTAATTAAAAAAATGCTGAAAACAGGGAATCATTGAAGTCAATATGTAAAAGATCACAATAATCAAAAAGAGGGACTAAATACAGGTGGCCTAGAACTGCCATATGGAGAGGGATACAAGGCGATATAGGACAATACAAGTTAGGTTTTTACTTAGAAAAATAGGGGTAAATATTAAGGTAACCACAAAGAGGTATAACAACTCCATAACTCAAAATAAAAACCAAGAAAAACGTAACAACTCAGCAAACATAAAGTCAAATACTATGAAAATGAGGACCTCACAATTTACAAAGAAAAACGTCTCAGC
The DNA here is from genome assembly GCF_024166365.1 of Elephas maximus indicus. Lineage (NCBI taxonomy): Eukaryota > Metazoa > Chordata > Mammalia > Proboscidea > Elephantidae > Elephas > Elephas maximus. Next base: position 168,481,721 of record NC_064846.1, read on the forward strand.
ACAAAAAAATAAGTGGAAAAATGAAATTGTCAACAACACACATAAAAAGGCATCAAAATGACAACACTAAACACTTACTTATCTATAATTACACTGAATGTAAATGGACTAAATGCACCAATAAAGAGACAGAGAGTCTCGGACTGGATAAAGAAACACGATCCATCTATATGCTGCCTACAAGAGACACACCTTAGACTTAGAGACACAAAGAAACTAAAACTCAAAGGATGGAAAAAAATATATCAAGCAAACAATAAGCAAAAAAGAAGAGGAGTAGCAATATTAATTTCTGACAAAATAGACTTTAAACTTAAATCCACCACAAAGGATAAAGAAGGACACTACATAATGATAAAAGGGACAATTGACCAGGAAGATATAACCATATTAAATGTTTATGCACCCAATGACAGGGCTGCAAGATACATAAATCAAATTTTAACAGAACTGAAAAGTGAGATAGACACCTCCACAATTATAGTAGGAGACTTCAACACACCACTTTGGAGAAGGACAGGACATCCAGTAAGAAGCTCAATAGAGACACGGAAGACCTAATTACAACAATCAACCAACTTGACCTCATTGACTTATACAGAACTCTCCACCCAACTGCTGCAAAGTATACCTTTTTTTCTAGCGCACATGGAACATTCTCTAGAATAGACCACATATTAGGTCATAAAACAAACCTTTGCAGAATCCAAAACATCGAAATATTACAAAGCATCTTCTCAGACCACATGGCCATAAAAGTCAAAATCAATAACAGAAAAATTAGGGAAAAGAAATCAAATACTTGGAAACTGAACAATACCCTCCTGAAAAAGACTGTAGAGGACATTAAAGAGGGAATAAGGAAATTCATAGAATGCAACGAGAATGAAAATACTTCCTATCAAAACCTCTGGGACACAGCAAAAGCAGTGCTCAGAGGCCAATTTATATCGATAAATACACACACATACAAAAAGAAGAAAGAGCCAAAATCTAGAGAACTGTCCCTACAACTTGAACAAATAGAAGGTGAGCAACAAAAGAATCCATCAGGCACCAGAAGAAAACAAATAATAAAAATGAGAGCTGAACTAAATGAATTAGAGAACAGAAAAACAATTGAAAGAATTAACAAAGCCAAAAGTTGGTTCTTCGAAAAAATTAACAAAATTGATAAACCATTGGCTAGACTGACTAAAGAAATACAGGAAAGAAAACAAATAACCCGAATAAGAAACGAGAAGGGCCACATCACAACAGACCCAACTGAAATTAAAAGAATCATATCAGATGATTATGAAAAATTGTACTCTAACAAATTTGCAAACCTAGAAGAAATGGATGAATTCCTGGAAAAACACTACCTACCTAAACTAACACATTCAGATGTAGAACAACTAAATAGACCCATAACAAAAAAAGAGATTGAAAAGGTAATCAAAAAACTCCCAACAAAAAAAAAAGCACTGGCCCGGATGGCTATACTGCAGAGTTCTACCAAACTTTCAGAGAAGAGTTAACACCACTACTGCTAAAGGTATTTCAAAGCATAGAAAATGACGGAATACTACCTAACTCATTCTATGAAGCCACCATCTCCCTGATACCAAAACCAGGTAAAGACATCACAAGAAAAGAAAATTACAGACCTATATCCCTCATGAACATAGATGCAAAAATCCTCAACAAAATTCTAGCCAATAGAATTCAACAACATATCAAAAAAATAATTCACCACGACCAAGTGAGATTTATACCAGGTATGCAAGGCTGGTTTAATATTAGAAAAACCATTAATGTAATCTACCGTATAAATAAAATGAAAGACAAAAGCCACATGATCTTATCAATTGATGCAGAAAAGGCATTTGACAAAGTTTAACACCCATTTATGATAAAAACTCTCACCAAAATAGGAATTGAAGGAAAATTCCTGAACATAATAAAGGGCATCTAAAGCCAACAGCCAACATCACTCTAAATGGAGAGAGCCTTAAAGCATTTCCCTTGAGAACGGGAACCAGACAAGAATGCCCTTTATCACCGCTCTTATTCAACATTGTGCTAGAAGTCCTAGCCAGGGCAATTAGGCTGGACAAAGAAATAAAGGGCATCCGGATTGGCAAGGAGGAAGTAAAATTATCTCTCTTTGCAGATGACATGATCTTATACAGAGAAAACCCTAAGGAATCCTCCAGAAAACTACTGAAACTAATAGAAGAGTTTGGCAGAGTCTCAGGTTATAAGATAAACATACAAAAATCACTTGGATTCCTCTACACCAACAAAAAGAACACTGAGGAGAAAATCACCAAATCAATACCATTCACAGTAGCCCCCAAGAAGATAAAATACTTAGGAATAAATCTTACCAAGGATGTAAAAGACCTATACAAAGAAAACTACAAAGCACTACTACAAGAAAATAAAAAGGACCTACTTAAGTGGGAAAACATACCTTGCTCATGGATAGGAAGACTTAACATAGTAAAAATGTCTATTCTACCAAAAGCCATCTATACATACAATGCACTTCCGATCCAAATTCCAATGTCATTTTTTAAGGTGATAGAGAAACAAATCACCAACTTCATATGGAAGGGAAAGAAGCCTCGGATAAGCAAAGCATTACCGAAAAAGAAGAAGAAAGTGGGAGGCCTCACTCTACCTGATTTCAGAAGCTATTATACAGCCACAGTAGTCAAAACAGCCTGGTATTGGTACAACAACAGGCACATAGACCAGTGGAACAGAATTGAGAACCCAGATATAAATCCATCCACATATGAGCAGCTGATATTTGACAAAGGCCCAGTGTCAGTTAATTGGGGAAAAGATAGTCTTTTTAACAAATGGTGCTGGCATAACTGGATATCCATTTGCAAAAAAATGAAACAGGACCCATACCTCACACCAAGCACAAAAACTAACTCCACGTGGATCAAAGACCTAAACATAAAGACTAAAACGATAAAGATCATGGAAGAAAAAATAGGGACAACATTAGGAGCCCTAATACAAGGCATAAACAGAATACAAAACATCACCAAAAATGACGAAGAGAAACCAGATAACTGGGAGCTCCTAAAAATCAAACACCTATGCTCATCTAAAGACTTCACCAAAAGAGTAAAAAGACCACCTACAGACTGGGAAAGAATTTTCAGCTATGACATCTCCGACCAGCGCCTGATCTCTAAAATCTATAGGATTCTGTCAAAACTCAACCACAAAAAGACAAACAACCCAATGAAGAAGTGGGCAAAGGATATGAACACACACTTCACTAAAGAAGATATTCAGGCAGCTAACAGATACATGAGAAAATGCTCTCGATCATTAGCCATTAGAGAAATGCAAATTAAAACCACGATGAGATTCCATCTCACTCCAACAAGGCTGGCATTAATCCAAAAAACAGAAAATAATATATGTTGGAGAGGCTGCGGAGAGATTGGAACTCTTAAACACTGCTGGTGGGAATGTAAAATGGTACAACCACTTTGGAAATCTATCTGGCGTTATCTTAAACAGTTAGAAATAGAACTACCATACAACCCAGAAATCCCACTCCTCGGAATATACCCTAGAGAAATAAGAGCCTTCACACAAACAGATATATGCACACCCATGTTTATTGCAGCTCTGTTTACAATAGCAAAAAGCTGGAAGCAACCAAGGTGTCCATCAACGGATGAATGGGTAAATAAATTGTAGTATATTCACACAATGGAATACTACGCATCGATAAAGAACAGTGACGAATCTGTGAAACATTTCATAACATGGAGGAACCTGGAAGGCATTATGCTGAGCGAAATGAGTCAGAGGCAAGAGGACAAATATTGTATAAGACCACTATTATAAGATCTTGAGAAATAGTATAAACTGAGAAGAACACATACTTTTGTGGTTACGAGGGGGGGGGAGGGAGGGTGGGAGAGGGTTTTTTACTGATTAATTAGCTGATAAGAACTGCTTTAGGTGAAGGGAAGGACAATACTCAATACATGGAAGGTCAGCTCAACTGGACTGTACCAAAAGCAAAGAAGTTTCCGGGATAATTTTTTTTCAAAGGTCAGCGGAGCAAGGGCAGGGGTTTGGGGACCATGGTTTAAGGGGACTTCTAAGTCAATTGGCAAAATAATTCTATTATGAAAACATTCTGCATCCCACTTTGAAGTGTGGCGTCTGGGGTCTTAAATGCTAAGAAGCGGCCATCTGAGATGCAGCAATTGGTCTCAACCCACCTGGAGCAAAGGAGAATGAAGAACACCAAGGTCACACGACAACTATGAGCCCAAGAGACAGAAAGGGCCACATGAACCGGAGACCTACATCATCCTGAGACCAGAAGAACTAGTTGGTGCCTGGCCACAACCGATGACTGCCCTGACAGGGAGCACAACAGAGAACCCCTGAGGGAGCAGGAGATCAGTGGGATGCAGACCCCAAATTCTCATAAAAAGACCAGACTTAATGGTCTGACTGAGACTAGAGGAATCCCGGCGGTCACAGTCCCCAAACCTTCTGCTGGCCCAGGAAAGGAACCATCCCTGAAGACAACTCATCAGACATGGAAGGGACTGGACAATGGGTAGGAGAGAGATGCTGATGAAGAGTGAGCTACTTGTATCAGGTGGACACTTGAGAGTGTGTTGGCATCTCCTGTCAGGAGGGGGGGTGGGAGGATAGAGAGAGTTGGAAGCTGGCCAAATTGTCACGAAAGGAGAGACTGGAAGGGCTGACTCATTAGGGGGAGAGCAAGGGGGAGTAGGGAGTAAGATGTATGTAAACTTATATGTGACAGACTGACTTGATTTGTAAACGTTCACTTGAAGCTCAATAAAAGTTAATAATAAAAAAAAAATCCTTGCATAATGCATACCAAAAAAACAAAACCAACAGCAACAAAACCCAGTGGCCTTGGAAATGACTCAACTCATAGCAACCACATGTCTTTCAGTGTAGAAATGAGCCCCATAGAGCTTTCAATGGCTGTGATCTTTTGGGAGTAGATTGCCAGGCCTTTCTTCTGAGGAGCCTCTGGGTAGATTAGAACCACCAACCTTTCAGTTAGTAGCTGAGTGCTTAACCATTTACACCACTCAGGGACTCCTGTATAATGCCTAATGATGAGCAGATTTCATCAAGGTGATGACCAAGAGGTATAAACTTTAACAAAAAAAATATGAGGCTAACTTATAGGAGCCATGGCAACATAGTTTTAAGTTTCAGGCCAAAGGAGATTTGCGGAGCAACAATGGCAAATTGCATTTTTGTATTGTTGTTTGACTTGGACATATCACAGATTTATCCTCCTTGTGATGTGACTCAGGGCCATCTTTGCACCATACTTACTGTCAGATGTAAGCCAGACTGCTATTAACAAGCTTCTGGAATGCATCCCCAGAAACAGTGTTTGCTTCAACACAGATGGGCATGGAAATGAGAAGGTGGGTGGGCATGGAATGTGGAGAAACAATATGGTTACCTCAAGAAGGGCAGATGCTATAAAAGCTTCCTTTTATAGTACCTCGAAGATGTTGACCATTGTGGAGGTAAAAGGGCCAAAAACGGGCCACCATGGCGGGCAGGTCTCAGCAAGAAGGCTCATTATTTTCAATGTAAGTAAACCAAATAGCCTCGTGTAAGGACCACATAGTCATTAGCAGATATTGGCTGAGTCCATATTATTTGCAGAATATCACATGAAAGTTTGCAGATGATCCCTGCTGTGGAAGATTTAAGCAGTTTGCCCAAGGACACAGTATGGCTGCCTTGAGCCTCTGTGAGGAATGATTCTAGAAAGCAAGTGGCAGTCAGAGAGCAGAGGGACGTAATGAAGAGATAAAGAATTCTATGGACAATGAAATGGGGTGGGTGAAGTCTTAGATACTTGGGAAGGAGGGTAACAAAATTAAAATTGTGTTTTAGGCCAAAGAAGGTAGCAATGGTGTGATGGCAGAGTTGTTTCTAACACTCGTCATTGCAGTAAAAAAGGAACTGTGCAATACTTATAGGAACATCTCCAGTATATGGTTAAAAACATGAAATTATTCAGATGTAGGGGGACAAATGGAAAATAGAGAGGAAGAAAATAAGATGATAGCATACAAAATGGCACACTGTAAGATCCTGTACTTGTACTGTCCAACATGGTGAGTTGGATTTCACTCGACGGCAGTTAGTTTGGGTTGGAACTTGAAAAGCTATGAGTCCAAACTGAGATGTACTGTAATGGTTAAGTACACACGCGGGGACTCAGAAACTAAGATATAAAATACAAAATACATAATTGATTATTTTTATATTTATTACATGCTGCAATGATAATAACTTGGATAACCAGTAGCCGTCAAGTACACGCTGACGCATGGTGACCTCATGTGTGACAGAGTAGAACCGTGCTCCATAGGGTTTTCAATGGAATATTTTTCAGAAGTTGAACACCAGGCCTTTCTTCCAAGGCACCTTAGGTGAACTCAAATCTCCAACCTTGGATGTATTGAGTTAAATAGAATATGTTGTTGTTAGCTGCCATTGAGTTGGCCTCTGACTCATGGAGACCCCATACACAGTGGAACGCAACGCTGCCTCATCCTGCACCATCTTCGTGACTGGTTTCAGATCAGACTGTCATGATCCATAGGGTTTTCACGGGCTGATTTTTAGAAGTATCTCACCAGGTCTTTCTTCCTAGTCTTAGTCTGGAAGCTCCACCGAAACCTGCTCAACGTATAGTTTAAAATTAATTTCACCCGTTTCTTTTTATTTATTTAGTGTGGCTACTAGGAAATCTGGAGTCCTGGTTAAGAGCTTGGTTGCTAACCAAAAAGGTCAGCAGTTCGAATCTACCAGCCACTCCTTGGAAACCCTATGGGGCAGTTCTACTCTGTCCTACAGGGTCGCTAGGAGTTGGAATCGACTCAACAGCAACAGGTTTTTTACCAGAAAATTTTGGATTACCAAATGGCTCTCATGAGTGGTTTGCATTATAATTCTATTGGATTTTGTTGTTGTTGTTAGATGCTGTCAGGTTGGTTCCAACTCATACCGACCCTATGCACAACAGAACCAAACACTGCCCGGTCCTGTGTCATCTTCACAATCCTTGTTATGCTTGAGCCCATTGTTGCAGTCACTGTGTCAATCCATCTCCTTGAGGGTCTGCCTCTTTCTCGCTGACCCTCTGCCTGGTTGTTTTATACCCTTTCCTATACCACTGGTTCTGAACCGGGGGCGATTGTGCCCTCCAGGGGACATTAGGCAATATCTGGAGACATTTTAGAATTCCCCAACAGGGAGGGGGTGTGCTACTGCCATCTGGTGGTAGAAGCCAGGGATGCTGCTAAACATCTTACAGTGCACAGCCTCAGATGTCAGTAGTGCCGAGGCTGAGAAGTCTTGTTCTACACCATAGCTACAGGGTGCTGGGAGACCCAAGATGGAGCCACAGTATCAGCATAGGCATGAGGGCATTAAGAGATTTCTCTTGAGTGGTGACAATGGGACCAGTACTAACACCTTTGTTGCTCGTCTACCAATTACCAGGCAGTATCTGAATAAAAAACCAACCCCGTTGCTGTCCAGTGGATTCCAACTCATAGCGACCCTATAGGACAGAGCAGAACTGCCCCATACAGTTTCCAAGGAGACCTGGTGAATTTGAACTGCTGATTTTTTGGTTAGCGGCCGTAGCTCTTAACCACAGCGCCACCAGGGTTTCCAACCAGGCAGGCAGTATACCAAGCCCCTTATATCGAAGTTATTTTATTTAATCCCCATGAGAGTGCTAGTGAGGTGGGTGGTATCTTCAATTTACTCATCAAAATAACTTTGGTTCAAAGGGCTCAAGGAACTTGGCTGAACTATTACACTTAGCGGAGAGCCAGACTTGAATATAAGTACATTGACTCCAGCACAAATTGACTTCTGCCCCTCACTGGACCCGTAGCACATTCGAGAAAGTTCTAGCCTCCCGGGTCCATTTATTTCTTTTCATTGAGTGGGCCACTGCCCTAGTCTGGGCCACCTAACTGGTTACCAGTCTTGACCCTTTGATCTTCCAATTTTTTCTATACACCACAGTGATCTTTCCAGAACACCCCCAGCCCTTCAGTATTTCTCAAATTACCCTCATGCTATAGTCCACATTCTTTGCCGCTGCCTAGAGACTCTGATATGAATTTGATAACTTTTCTTAAGGGTGCTTGGTGTCTTTTGCGCTAAGCATGGTTAGAATCGAAAAAATGACTGCAAGCTGTGACACGTTTGGGGCTGTCATGAATGGAAATGTATCCCGAGGACAGGGTTAGTGACACCCCTCTCTTCTGCAATCAAAGATCTTAAAAACCAAAAAACCAAACCCACTGCCGTCGAGTCGATCCCGACGCATAGCGACCCTATAGGACAGAGTAGAACTGCCCTATAGAGTTTCCAAGGAGCGCCTGGTGGATTCGAACTGGCGACCTTTTTGGTTAGCAGCCGTAGCACTTAACCACTATGCCACCAGGGAGGGTTTCCTCAAAGATTTTAGGGGACACTATTTTGCTTATGGAGCCCTGGTGGCTCAGGGGTGAAGCGCTCGGCTGCTAACAGCAAGGTCAGCAGTTTGAATCTACCAGCTGCTCCTTGGAAACCCTACAGGGAGGCTCTACTCTGTCCTGCAGTGTCGCTATGAGTCAGAATTGATTCAACGAGAACGGGTTTGGATTTTGCTTGTGAAGAGTAGGACCTGTGACTGTGTTGGTAAAAACACATTGATAAGATTTAAGTAACTACCAGACGAACACTTAGTTTATTGAAATGAGAAGATTTAATTTGGGGGTTAGTTAGGAAGGTTTATATTATTTGCTTTACCTTAAATTAACAAATGATCCATTCTTTTTCTATAGCTCCAGCAATAATAGTGAATACACAGTAAAATAAATAAATAAATACCAGCTTAATTAAATTGAAAACCGTGTGAACTTGATCAGCTTTGAACATGCTAAAGGTTTCTAAGTGCCACCTAGTGGGAACGAGGTGATATATACCCATGTTTGTGTTTTAAAAACCGAAGGAACATTAGTGAATTTAATGGAGAAAACAAGTCCAAGTAGCTAAAATTTGCCCACTTTTCCCTTCATTATGGATCTGTAGTCCACTTAGAGCCAACTAAAATCCACTTTATAGTATTTGTGCTTAATTATCATCAGTGATTTTCATTAATGCAAACATGTAAACCATCTGTGTACTATATCGTTATGATAAAATATGTTTAAGTTTAATAAACAAGATTCAACAAACAAATAACACAAAGCCCGATTAGGGATAAGTTTAATAAACAAGATTCAACAAACAACAGGAAGCCCGATTAGGGATAAGAAGCAATAAAGGTAAGCATAATTTTGATTATGGAAACAAAGCATATGGAAAGATGGACAACCTGAATATTTACCAATGACTAATGACATATAGTTTAACTAAGTTCTAAAGAAAGTTAATATGACAAAAGCATATATCGTATTCTCAACATATGAAATTAATGAAAACATGATCACAGTGGATACAGCTTTATATGAATATAAGAAGGTCTTTGTTTTTCTTTTTTTGTATACGTAAACTTAAAACGGAAAGAAAAGTGAGTGTAAGATGTGCTCTATCTAAAGGTGTAATGAAATGAAAACAGAAGCCATTCCTATATATTCAGATAATTTTGGACTATAGATTTTAAAGCAATAAGTGGCATACAAATGGGTTTTAAAATAAATAAGGTTTAGATTTTAAAATAATTTTACAGCACAATACAGTAATCGTTGTCATTAAGCCAAGTTGACAAACATATGAATATAAAAGTATATCCAGGAAAGAAAGGAAGCTGAGGGGTGGGTAGGATGGGAGGTGGGATGGGATGCCCTAGACTAACTAGAAACCAATCAGTTGCCCTTGAATCGACTCTAACTGCTAACCAAAAGGTTAGAGGTTTGAGTCCACCCAGAGGCGCCTGGGAGGATGGGTGTGGTGATCTGCTTGGGAAATATCAGCCATAGAAAATCCTATGAAGCGCAGTTCTATTGTGATATACATGAGGGCGCCATCAGACTAAGGAAACCAGAATTTCATTTCATGATGTTTTTCAGATAGCCAGCAGATGGCACGCAATCCTCAGAAATAAAAACTGAAAATTAAGTTTGCCCTTACCCTTTTCGTAAAATATTATGATACACGGTGATTGTTTTTTTAAAACTGAAACCTATTGCTCCTTCTATTGCTCATAAATTGGAAACTTGGTGTGCAAAAAGGGTACTAAACCAGGACTTACACAAAAACAATCCCGAATTGAAAACATCCTTGCCCTGCACCTTAGCCTTTCTGTATCTGCAGAGAAGTTGGTGAACATCCTAGAAAATTTATCTGTGAAATAAATGTAATCATACCACACCTGCTTTCTCAAAGGATGGCAAATAGCTGACGAGGTATTAATATTAATGGACACTAGTATGAATATTAATGAAGCCTTCTATTGTTGTAGTGCTGGATGCAGAAATACAAAGATGAGCATCAAAGTGACTCTGCCTTCAAAGAATCCATTGCTTGCTTGTTGTCGTTAGTTGCCAGTAAGTCTATTGCAAGTCATGGTGACCCCGTGTGTGGAGAGCAGAACTGCTCCATAGGGTTTTCAAGGCTGTGACCTGTCAGAAGCAGATTGCCAGGCCTGTCTTCCGAGGCGCCACTGGGTGGGTTCAAACCACCAGCAGCCTGTTGGCTAGTAGTTGAGTGCTTAACGGTTTGCGGCACCCAGGGAATAAAAAGGTGCACCTAACTATGTGGAGGATGGTTGTGCTAGAACTGAACTGCAAATGAAGTGGTAGGCCGAGAACGCTTGGTATGAGCATCTCCATACTTCCAACCCTAATGTGTTGACTCTATCTCCCCTACTCCACTCTTCCCTCACTCCCTCCCAACCACACAGGCCTCCCAGCTGTGCTTCAGACTCAACAAGTTCACTGTGTCCTTGGGATTTGTATTGACCACTCTTTCTGCCTGGTGAATGAGTGAATGTTGAGAAAGCACTCAAGGTACCTCTTGATCTGTGTCTCATAGAATAAGCAGAATTTACTTGGTAGATGAGGTGGGAAAGGCATTCTAAGCAGTAACACAGCATGGTTAAATGAACCAGTCTGGTAACTTGAGAGTGCCGTAGGCAGGTAAGGCAGTGACTTCCTGAAATGGTAAATCCATACTCAAGCTTTTCTATATTTTTTGGTCCTTTGAAGAGTACTGTATAGGAATCCCTGGGTGGCACAAATGGCTAAGTGTCTGACTACTAACATGAAGGTTAGTGGTTTGAATCTACCTTGGAAGACAGGTCTTATGATCTGCATCTGAAAGGCCCCAGCCTTGAAAACCCTGTGGGGCAGTTCTACTCTGCACTCATGGGGTCACCTTTGAGTTGGAATTAACCGGATGAGAAGTGGTTCGGTTTGGTGTTTGGGAAGATGTGGATCCTGCTAGGCAACCCTGCTAGTAAAAGGCAGGCAGTGAAATGCGAGGCTCAGTGGTGCCTACGTCACACCTGGGATAACTCAGTGGTGTGCCGGAATGGAATGGGAAGATGTGTCCTAGATAAGTTGGACTTTGCTAGTGGTGCTTCATCTCACTCTGTGCTGAAAGTTTAGCAAATACTTTATATAGATGTGCCCCAGAAAGGTACCATAAACACTGCCTAGTAGTAGAATAAATAGCTCGACTGGTCATCTCTTCTCAAATAGGGATTCAGAACTCAGAGTAGTCCTGGTTCTTAAGTGATGACTCATACAAGAACTTGCATCTTTAGACTTAGGCAAAACCCAGCGATGCTTAATAAAATCTTTAAAAGAAATTATAATGCTGTACTGAAAATCATATTCACAAATCCTGAAAGCCTCTGTGTCCCTGCAGTCAGGCATGTTGTTGTTGTTGGGTGCCGTCGAGTTGATTCTGACTCATAGTGACTCCATGTGACAGAGCAGAACCACCCCTATAGGGTTTTCTTGGCTGTAATCTTTATGGAAGGAGATTGCTAGGTCTTTCTCCTGTAGGGTTGCTGAGTGGGTTCGAACCATCAACCTTTTGGTTAGCAGCTGAGTGCTTAACAGTTGGACTGCCAGGGCTCCTTGCAGTCAGTCCTATTTGTCTAGTATGTAGTATAAGTATGTCCCATGTAATGCTTTGAAAAGACCATGATGGACAATAAGATGGTGAATTCCAGGGTTTCTAGAAAACATACTACCCCAACCCATCTAGATCCATGCAATATTTCCACCATACCTCTAACAAGAAAAAAGATATATATACTCATTGCTTATCTAAAATTTGCACTTCACTGGGAATCCTGTGTTTTATCTGGCAACCCTCATCTAGTTTCATCCATAAAAAGATGTGCGAACTGGAAAAGATGCAATAGACGAGTGGTTCAGTTAAAGTAACTATCACACGAAGAGTACTTACTACCTACCAGATTCTGAATTGAGAGCTTTATCCATATATCTCATTTAAACTTCACAACACTCGTAAAAAAACCAAACCAAACCCGTTGCTATTGAGTTGGTTCCAACTCACAGCTCCACCGTAGGACAGAGTAGAAGTGCCCCATAGGGTTTCCAAGGAGTGGCAGATGGATTAAAACTGCCAACCTTTTGGTTAGCAGCCAAACTCTTAACCACTGCTCCACCAGGGCTTCTCACAACACTCATAGAAGTGCTTTATTACTAGGAAAAAAAAATGTACAGATGAGGAAACTGAGGCTTGGAGAAGTTAAGTCACTTGCTATGGGTCAAACAGCTATTGTGCCAAAAAACTAAGACTCAAACTCAAGTTGTTTCACTTTGGAGCCTGGGCTCCTGAGCACTTCAGCGTAGTCTAAATGGCATCTAAAAAAGCTGTGGAAATTAGCAACTGAAGTTGCGCTTTAAAATGAATTCATATAGGATTTTTCACAGCAGCATCAAGCTACATAATCTTGAAATAAATGATTTATTCTACAAATGATGCTCGGTGTGCAATAGATTTGAGAACCCTTTATATAATCTGAAAAGGAGCCCTGGTGGCACAGTGGTTAAAGCACTTGTCTGCTAACCGAAATGTTGGCAGTTTGAACCTGCCAGCTGTGCCATGAGAGAAAGACATGGCAGTCTGCTTCAGTAAAGATTTACAGCCTTGGAAACCCTATGGGGCAGTTCTATTCTGTTCTATAGAGTCCCTATGAGTTGGAATCGACTAGACAGCAAAGAGTTTGGTTTTTGGTTTATATAGTTCAAGCCTCTCCCCACTCCCACTCCAAGCATCCATGTCCCACTGTTGGAAATCACTAAATTAGAGCAGTTCAATCCTATAATAGACCCAAGATGACCTTCTCCTTGGAAGTGAGGATGGCGAGACTTTGTCTCGCTTACTTTGGACATGTTATCAGGAAAGACCAGTCTCTGGAGAAGGACATCATGCTTGGTAAAGTAGAGGGTCAGTGAAAAAGAGGAATACCCTCAACGAGATGGACTGACACAGTGGCTGCAACAATGGGCTCAAACATACCTACTATTGTGAGGATGGCGCAGGACCGGACAGCATTTCGTTGTGTTCTACATGGGGTCGCTATGAGTCAGAACCAACTCAACAGCATCGAACAACAACAAGGTGAACTTCCTTTCCCTGAATGGTGAAATGAGCTCCAGGGAAAAGAGAGGACTTGGGTTGGGGAGACATGCGAGGACCAAGGGTGTGGGGGGGGGGTGGTCAGTGATTTGATTCTGGATCCTAGCAGGTACTTTTGCTGCTCCACCCACATCCACCCGAGGGCTCTAGACAGCAAGCACCTGCGCTTCGTTACTTGATGGGCTTCTCTGCCACCCCTCCTTACTCCTCCTGTTCAGCCCATAGCAGGGCAATCTGGAAACAGCAGGGAGGTACACCCAGGGCACAGCCCTCAACACAATGGTGGATGGAATTTGTGGGTAAATATACCAGCTTCCTTGCCCCTTGGATGGGACAATGCTGAGTCAAATCCTACACAGTCTACTAGAGGTTCCCAGCAGGATTGAGCCCCGGTTGCCCACAGCAGTCACCTGAATTGGCCCCCTGCCCTTTCCTGTCTCGTTTCTCCCCTCCCCTCCCAATGCTTCCTGGGACCTCCTCCCAATTAAACTACTTGCACGCCAGCAAATTCTTGTCTTACCATCTGGTTCTGGAAGATTCCAATGTCAAGATATGGATTAAGTTGTGTTTTTTTTAAATCTTTTTGAACTCTGCCATAGGTACCAACACTAAAAAAGGTAAGCCCTGAGATTCTTTTTCTGAGAGATAGTGTCTTGAGAAGAAGTCCAGCCTTTTGAGAGCTAGTAGGTTGGTGAGTCTGGATAACATCAATTCTCCACAGAGGGGCCCACGTAGTTACTAACAACATGTGTAAATAGAGCCTGACGTCAATTAATTATTCTTGGGTAGATTTTTTTTCCCTTCTGTAAATTTTGGTCATTGTAGATACAGAATTGACAGATTTTTATATACAGTGCATGGTGAGTAACTGCTGGCCTGTGGTTCCTCCCTCCTAACATTTTTTGGGGGCATTTTCCTTGAACTAAACTATGAAAGATAAATTGGATGATTTTTATTTGGTGAGAAAGTTGTGTAATGAAAAAACACGGCAACGTTTCTACTCTGAAAATGGCCTCATACCAGGCAGTATTGGGTAGTAAAAGCAGAATGCAGCTGGGCGTCATGAGCTCTGACTTCTGCATGGCCTTGGGAAAGCCCTGTAACATCTCTCGGCTCTCCTTCCCTTATGGACTGTGTGATCTCTACAAATCTTTTCACCTGTAAATGGCTACGATCCCTTCCACCAATAAATGTTCTAGTGTACGCCACAGAGTTGAAAGGGATCCTAGATCATGGATAGATTTCAACATCCCAAGATTTTTTTTACTCAACAACCCTGAAAGGCCATCATGCATGCAGCATCTTGAATGACCTTGAAGATGGGTATACCGGTGAGGACAGACTAGAACAGTGGGGTGATTTTGCTCTCCAGGGAACACCTGGCAATGATTTGGGGATATTTTTGGTTGTTACAACTTGGGGGGTGGTGTGCTAGTGACAGCTACTGGGTAGAGATTCTGCTAAATATCCTGTAATGCACAGGGCAGCCCCCTACAACCAAAAATTATCCAGTCACAAATGTCAATAACGCTGTGGTTGAGAAATCCTAGACCAAAGCGTCTACTGGACAACACGATAGAAATGTAGTTCCTGCTTCCGTAACAGTCCAGGATAGTTTGAGCAGGACTAGGATGCAGTTGAGGGAAGGTAGATCCACTCTTCTCCATGCAAGGACCCAGGCTTATGGCCTTTTCCTTATTTTCAACGTATTGATTTCAAGGGCACCCTGGGATTCCTCCATCCCAGCCAGCTGGAGCAGGGAAACAGTATGGAGGAGCACGCGTGGAAGGTTTACTCGGGCCATCTGGCAATAGTAACCCACAGCTCTTCCTTTCATGTTCCATTGGCTAAAAATCAGACAATGGCCACACCTAATTGCAAGGCAAGCTGGGAAATACACAGTAATTGTTTATCCAGAAAGAAAAAGAAAAGTTGTTGACTAGTTAGCAGTCTCTACCCTAATGGGCAACTGTATCACTTCCTTTTTTATAATAATAATGAGAGTGGTATTAATACTCTCAGTTGCTGAGTACTTAAATGTTTTAGGCATTTTTATGCACCTTGTACATGTTGACTCATTTAAATCCCCCAATGGCCCAGTGTAGTACATCGTATTATTATCTCCATTTTACATTTCAGGAAACCAAGATGTTAGAGGTTAAGTAATTTCTCCAAAGTACACAACTAGTAAGTGTCAGAGCCCAGATATGAACCCAGGCTGACTGATGCTAGAACTCGATCTCTGCCCATTGCACCACTCTTCTTGTTTGTTCCGGGAGTACGCAGATTGTTATTCCTTCTGTTGAGTCCAAATCTGCTTTCCTGTACCTTCCACTTGCTAGTTCTGCTTTTGCCATTAGATAGAAATGGACTGGTTTGACTTAGAAGTTTCAACACAGGGAGTAGAGCATGGGTTGAAAGTCGAGAGAGGCTGGGCCGGGGGACGGCAGTGGGGATGGGAAAGAAGAGGCAGATGCCAGAGATGTGAAATTCATAGGAAAAGTCAGTGACCCGAACTTTGTTTTGTTTTTGTTATTTTTACCAGAGTAACTGGCAAGATTTTATAACCATTAACGAAAATTGAAAAGATAAGAAGAAAAATTGGTTTGGGTTGGTGGGTGGGTGAATGGTTGAAGCAGATAATGATGGTTTCTTGATTTGAAAATGCTGAATGCTGAGTCAAAGTCATGAGTTTGGAATTTAGGAGAGGGCTAAAGGTATGCGCTTGGACATCATCTTCATAGACATGACGGTTGAATTTGTGGTTGTGGATAGGATTCATGATGGAGAAAGTAGCATGAGAAGAAAAGACCAGAAGTAGAACTTGGTGAATTCAACTGTGTTATTGGCCCTAATTCCTCACCCCCGTCCCTGAATCCACACTTTTTTCCAGATAGATGTTGAAATTTCATGCACTAAAGGTGTTGAATACAATTCCCTGCCCCTTGACTTTTCAGCTCGCTCTTTGACTTATTTTGGCCAATGGAATAAGGTGGAAGTAACAGTGTGCCAGTTCTGAGCCTACGCCTTAAGAGCTCCTGCGCGTGTCTGCTCTCTAGAGCCTTTGCTAAGAAGGACACACCTGTGCTAGCCCACTTGTCCTGGGTAGAGGATAAACGACACGCAAAGCAGAGTCCAGCCTAGACCAGCCAGCCCCAGCCTACCCAGACTCGTGAGCTAAATCGACACCTATTGTGTTGTGGGCCTCTGAGATTTTTGTGATTTTTTGTTTTTGTTGCTGTTTTTATGCAGTATGGATTTGGAGTTCTGGAGAGAGATCTTCGGATAGGTATTGAAGATTACCCGAATGTCCATTAAAAATGGTGGCTGAAGCTGAGAAAGTAGATAGGGCCCCGATGGAGCATGTTGTTGTTGTTAGGTGCCATCACGTCAGCCCCCGACTCATGGTGACCCCATGTACAATGGAATGAAATGCTGCCCGGTCCTGCACCATCCCCATGATTGGTTGTGAATTGAAATGTTGTGATCCATAGAGTTTTCACTGCCAATTTTCAGAAGTAGATCTCTAAGCCTGCTTAGCCTGGAAGCTCGGCTGAAGCCTGTTCACTCTGTTGCTAATGGGGAATACAATGTGGGAATGCCTGCCTTTATAGTTCTGGAGGAAGAGCCTGAGCAGATCACAGAGAAAACAGCCAGAGTGAAGAAGGAAAAGGCAAGGATAGCATAGGCTTTGAACACAGAAAACCTGTATTTGAATCATGTCTTTACCACTTACTAGTAGCATGACCTTGAACAAGATATATTCTCAGGGCCTGTTTCCTCATCTGCAGAATGGAAGACAGAGGACCTATCCTGAGTATTATTGTGAGGAATAAATGAACTTGTCACAGTATGTGATAAATCTATTTTCATAGAGTGCTCATAAATGTTAGCTATTATCTAAGAAACATACAAAAGTTATGATAGCTAAGATATTGTATGCACACTCAGGGCCAGATACATGAAATATCTTTTTAAGTAACAAAGAATTCATTTCATATCTCCTGAAGTCTTCTTGGAACCAAACAATAGTTTAGCTTAACTAGTAAAAAGTGTCTGGCTTAAGCATTGTGCTCTTTTAAGAACTATCTATATTGGATCAAAGTGACAACATCAACTCGAAAGATTAGATAGGAACTTAGGGGGCACTGAGTTTATGTTAATGGAGGAAGAACAAGTCAGAAAAGGAAGCTGAGAATGGTTGTACATCAATATCACCGAATTGTACATGTAGAAACAGTTGAATTGGTGTATGTTTTGCTGTGTATATTCTCAACAACAATAACAAAATAAAATTTTAAAAAAGAATGCATTTCAAAAGAAAATATGAAGGCAACATTCCAATTAAAGGAACCATAAAATATAACTCCTGGGAAAAAAGAGGTGCTAGGCTAGCTTCTCAACCAGCGAGTCTTAGATCTGAGACATAGTAAGTGCTCAGTAAATGATTTTGTGAATGAAAACATGAGTACAAAGAGGGTTCAGAGTTCCCCAGAAACAGGGTTGGAAATTGACGCACTAGATTGACAGGAAAGCTTCATGGTCTATGTCTACTTATAGACAACTTTAACAGGAGATATGCTGATTTCCTTAGAAGAAATATAACCAGAATGTTCCTTAGAAGTGAGTATGACAAGACTCTGACTCCTTTACTTTGGACACGCAATCAGGAAAGACCAATCACTAGAAAAGGACATCATGTTTGGTAAAGTAAAGGGTCAACAAAACGATAGATTGACATCATGGCTGAAACAATGGATTCAGACGTGTAAACCACCATGAAGATGCCGCAGGACCAGGCAACGTTCCCTTCTGTTATACGTTAGGTCGGAGCTGACTCTATAGCAACTTACAATAACAACAAATAAACGCTGCCATTCACGAGAATTTCACGTTTGGGGCTCTGCAGAGCAGAGGCTCATGGGGTCTTTTAAGTCCATCTCAATAATGTAGTCCTCACTGCCTGCTATAGAAATAGCGGTAAAACTTCGTGCATTTCAGGAGGTCCTGAGATAAAACTCAACTAAACTTTCAAGAATGTTTTATGCAGATAAATTGTTTACTGGTATTGGAAGGGGACAGATTTCTTTCATTACTAATTTGCATGAATCACTTTGTAATAAACAAGATGATTTTGTGCCCACGACAATGACAAATTTGGGTCTTTTAATACATTAAAAAAAATGTTTTAAAAGAGGAAATAAATAAAGGTAAAACATTTAGAAGATAGTTGCCCAAAAAATATTTTTAAAAAGTGTACATTTCCATGGCCTTTAGGTTTTTAGCCAAGTTCAGAAATGTGGCCAGAATTATTGAGTGGAGTCTTTGATTGTTAAAAGGGGGGCGAGGTATATATATCTTTATGACCCTTAAGTATATAATATATGGCTGCGACTCAAACCGATAATTTGAAAGAAATCAAAATAAAACTTCCTAATATGACAGTGTGACTGACACAGAGACTCAGAAATGACTGCATCAGGTGCAGGTTTCCTTCTTGATTAAAGTAGTAGCAGAAGGTCTAGGGATGATTTTGAAAAGCTCTCTGTATTCTTACCCATAGTCATTGCCGTCGCGTCGATTCCAGCACGTAGTAACCCTAGAGGACAGAGTAGAGGTGCCCCATAGGGTTTCCAAGGCTGTAAATCTTTATAGAAAGAGATTGCCACATCTTTCTCCCATGGAATGGCTGGATTTGAATCGCTGACCTAGCAGCCAAGCACGTTAAAACCACTGTGCCACCAGGGCTCCTATGGCATACATACCAGTATTTTATTTTGGATCCATGGCAGACATCACTAATCAATCACAGCACGCTGCTGCTGAACTTGCCTACGACTTTACCTTTTCAACCCTGTGCGCCAGGCAGCCACTGTCAATAAGTGTGTCTGTGAGACAAAACCCATTTTCACCCCATATTTCATGCCTCTATGGCTATGAGAATGTACAGAGGGGATAATTAGCGAGGGTGGGATTCCAAGTCTCATGAGGATGGATAGTAGGAACTAGCACACAGAAGTGGAAATGTATGTGGTGAATGCTTGGCATACTTGAAATGTTGGGTGGTAATTGTCACGTAATTTGACAAAGAGGAGTGGGTCGCATTCAGAAAATATTGGAAATCACACAGACAACTGTAGATTTCTTGTATTAAGAGTAGAGAACTGTTTGATACACATTATGTGCATAACAAATGGATCCAAAATGGAGTATATTTGGCAGTATAGGCCAGTGGGTCCCAAATGGAGGCGCTTGAGTCCCCCAGGGGACATTTGGAAATGTCTGGAGACATTTTTGGTTGTCATACTGGAGTGGGGAGGGTGCTGTTGTCATCTAGTGTGTAGAGGCCAAGAATGCTGCTAAACATCCTGCAGTGTACAGGACAGCCTACACAGCAATGAATTATCCCATCCAAAATGCCTTTAGTGCCAAGGCTGATCACTAATTTCTATAACAAATAACCCTAAATATTAGTGACATAACAAAAATATGTCTTGCTCATACGAGGACCATAATGAATGCTGTAGGTCACTTGGGAGTTCTCCTTCAAGTAGGTCACCCAGGGATTCAGACATCTTCCAGCATGTAAAACCACTACCTTTAATATATAACCACCAAGGCAGCCATGGAAAGGGAAGGACAGTGTGTGTATGGAGAAGGCACATCGGCTCTTACCCGCCTTGGACTAGAAGTAACCATCATTCCCACTCACATTCTCTTCAGAAGAACTAGACACATGGCCCCATAGCTGTGAAAGCTTAGCTTAGCTCACTGCCCCAGAAGAAGAACTGGGTCCGATACTCTTATCCAGTCTCTGCCACTTAGCCATTCCATGCCAGGCACTGGGCATAGAGGTCGGCTAGGGAACTACTATAAGGATTAAGCAGAACGTTGTAAGCACCTGGAGAAGTGGTGGCAGTAAAGACATAGGACTTAGTGAGAGACTCTACTTCAGAGGTAAAACAGTGAAAGAGTCCAAAATAGGTCAGCAATGGCAAGTCTGAGCCCTTGTGCCTTCCTACTCAACTATCATATCTTTGAAGGTAGTGTTGAGTCTTCTTTGAAGTCTCAACTCTGATGTGGTGTCTGTTGTGGGCCATATGGTTTCTGTTCAAACTACTCGACTCTTCTGTTGTAGCAGGAAAACAGCCATAGATGATACATAAATGGTTGAGAGTGCCTGTGTCCCAATAAAACTTTATTCCTGATTGCTGGGATTTGAGTTTCATTTTTTTTTTATGTATCACAAAACCTTCTGATATTTTCCAGTACTTTTAAAATGTAAAAACCGTATGAGCTCGTTAGTGGCCAAGTGAGGGGGCAGCTGGGTTTCGCCCTTAGGCCATAGATTGCAGTCCCCTCACTTAAAATCACTAGCAACAACAAGTCTTCAGGTTGTCAGGTTGGTTGGGGGTAGGCCGGTGTAGGCATGGTCCCACGTGATTCTGCTCCTGGATCCTGCTAGTCTTGTTTCTCCCTGAGGGGGAGGAGGACATCTACACCACCCCACGCTGTGCATTCATTGTTCATTCTGGGGCTCGGGCTGCGTGGCAACAGCTACCAGGGAAAGTTCTGCTCATGACTGTGGCAGACAAATAGGAGAGCGAGCCATTAGTTGCATCACTCCTGCTAACATCTCATTGGCCAGAGCAAGTCCCATGACTGACTCCAAAGTCAGTGGGCAGGGAAACATACTGTTTAGTGAGAGAAACTACATAGGATGTGGATTCAGGGAGCTGTGAAGACTCAGGACCATTATTGCAATCTGCCACACTCACCTTCCTGTTTACTTTTGTGAAACCTGTAATTATCTCCGTTATTACTTTTCCTCTATCTTTGAGGCAGAAAAGGAGTGAAGAAATCATCCATCATTATTATTCTTAGTCATTTGCTGTAAAATACCATTTACAATTTTGTCCTCATTTAATATCTCTTTTTAGGAAAAGTACAGATTCACGTCTTTGCGCATTCCAGGGCTTAATCTGATACGCTAAAAGGTCAATGAAGACTTTCCATGAGAACTCTGAGCCATCCCCTGTTTTCTCTGTGCATCCTTTGTTTAGCGTCTTAATGTTCCCTGTTACTCAAGAGGTCCTCTCGTTCAGCACGCAGGGAGGGGAGAGGAGTTGATTCCTGGAAGTGGGGACCTATGAAACCAGTGGACCCTTTTTTTGATAGTGGCTGTACCCACTTCACTAAGCTGGGGCTGTTTAGCATAGCTTTTCTTGTCTTTAGCCACATTCTTTCCACTTCACCATTGTTGATGCAACTTTTCACACAGGACAAAGTGTCTTATGTTTTTTTAACCTTTCTCACTTTCTGGATTTTTTTACTGATAACCTCCTGGATTTTAGATTTATGACTTTGAATTCCTGAATAGAACATTTCTCAAAACAACATTTTTTTTTTTAGCATGCGCTCTGAATTTTAAGAGTAATAAATCAATGAACACTGGCTCCTCTGCAGCCACACCGCAGGGACGGCTGAGAATGTGCTCACTGCCCCTGCTCGGCTGCACGGGTCACTTAGCTTTGCAGCATCGCAGTGCATCTGAAAATCGTGGGGGATCGAGAACTCCCTCCCACCCTGGAAACCGTGTGATTCTGGAGTTCCACAAAAAGCACAAAACTGAAATTCTGGTATAGTGATGTCATGGATTGAATTGTGTCCCCCCAAAATATGTGTCAACTTGGTTGGGCCATGATTCCCAATATTGCGCTTTTGTCCTCCATTTTGTGATTGTAATTTTATGTTAAAAAGGATTAGGGTGGGATTGTAACACCCTTGCCCAGATCACATCTCTAATACAATGTAAAAGGAGCTTCTCTGGGGTATGGCCTGCACCACCTTTTATCTCTCAAGAGATAAAAAGGAAAGGGAAGCAAGCAAAGAGGAGGAACCTCGTACCACCGAGAAAGCAGTGCTGGAAGGAAAGCGGGTCCTTTGGACCCAGGGTCCTTGGACTGAGAAACTCGCAGACCAAGGGAAGACTGATGACAAGGACCTTCCTCCAGAGCCGACAAAGAGAGAAAGCCTTCCCTTGGAGCCGGCACACTGAATTCGGACTTGTAGCCTACTGGACTGTGAGAGAATAAATTTATCTTTGTTAAAGCCATCCACATGTGGTATTTGTGTTATAGCAGCACTAGATAACCAAGACAAGTGTTGTAGATAAAATTCCAAAAACGTTATTTCTATCGCCTGGATATCGACTAAATGTTGGACCAGAAACATTGCTTTTGAGGCCTCAGACTCTCTCCTTCTTCTCTACCCCCATCCCTCCCTGATCCTAGGTACAAAAATCTCATATCATATTTTCTTTAGTTGTTTAAGATGACGTGAGTCCTTGAAGAGCTCTTTAATACACAATGTATGGGGAAGAAAGAATTTGGGAGGATTTCACAGTACGGTGAAATCTATTCACTGGCCTAGGAGGGGAGGAGATGCCTTGATTCAAAAGATCTTCAACACTGTGAGTGGTCCCTGCTTTGCAGAAGATTAGAATAAATAGCACAAACTTACCACCCAAACTCAGATGGGCATACACCCAACTCCTCACTTACTGCCATGCTTAGGTTCCAAAGATGAGGTCATTATGTGAAAATTGGCAGTATGCAAAAATGGAGGATGACCATATCAGATCGCAAAATGGAGGGTGGCTACATCATCACACAACTGCCAATTTACATTATTACATAATTGCCAAACCACTGAGAATCATGGCTTAGCCAAGTTGACACATAACCTTAACCGTCACGGCCAGCATTACTCTCGCCTTGTGCCTCGGCATTCGTTACTGCCAGACATACATCATTGATGTGCAAAATAGCCAGATAGTAGATTTTTTACTATTGTCATAAATGCAAAATGTCAGATAATGGGATAGTTGATAAGTGAGGAGTATGTGTAATTGAAGTTTGCTTTAATGATTCCAGCATCGTTAGGTGTCAGGGTTATCACTGTACAGCAAGCCGTGGGAAGAAAGACCTTGTTGCCCACAAGTCGATTCCATATGTTACAGAGAAGAACTGCTCCATAGGGTTTTCTTGGCTCTAATCTTTACAGAAGCAGATCACCAGGCCTTTCTCCTGTGGTGCCGCTGGGTGGATTTGAACTTTAGGTTATTAGACTAGCACGAACCATTTGCACCACCCAGGGACCTTAACCAGTTACCATGGAGTTAGTTCCAACTCCTGATGACCCTATGTTTTGCAGAGTAGAACTGCCCTCCGTAGGGTTTTCAAGGCTGTGATCTTTCAGCAGCAGATCACCTGGCCTTTCTTCTGAGGCACCTCTGAGTGGATTCGAACCACCAACCTTCCGGTTAGCAGTCGAGGATTTAACTATTTGCGCCACCTAGGGAGGAAACCCTGGCGGCGTAGTGGTTAAGTGCTATGGCTGCTAACCAAGAGGTCGGCAGGTCGAATCCGCCAGGCGCTCCTTGGAAACTGTATGGGGCAGTTCTACTCTGTCCTATAGGTCACTATGAGTCGGAATCGACTCGATGGCAGTGGGTTTGGTTGGGGTTACCACCTAGGGAGCGGCAAGCCACGGTGGTGGAGGTGGTAAATAGAGATAGCTGGATAAGATGCCCAGTCACGAAGCGCTCACCCTGTTATTTGCATGTGCTCGTATGTGTGTGTTTGCAATAACCTGAATCCTCTGGGGCATGAGGCACACTTGGAATTTCAGCAGCATTTGCTGGAACTGAAGGTGCCAGGAAGCCAAGATTTGAAGGGACGGGGCTGAGGAAGTGATGGCCAGAGAAGTTACACATCAGAGTTCGGGGGTACTGGTAAACATGAGAGTCACCTGGGGAGACCTGTGAGGGAGTGAGGTGCAAGCACTTTGCAGAAGAACTCCAGTCCCTGGCTGGGCCTCAGGACTCTTGGAGCCCGTCCTTGGGGGAAGTGAGATCGGGAGGCTAGAAGGATCCCAGCCCAGCCACCTGGCATCTGGATCAGGTCCCCATTCCTAGAAGGACAGACTTAGGGTGGTGATCCCCTAAATGTGGGGCCATGCATTGAGGAGTTGGGGTTGAGGAGGAGGTGGGCAAGCCTGCATGGCTGAGGCCACTGGGCAGCTGTTGCCTAACCCAGATAAAACACAGGACATCCAGGTAAACTTGAATTGCAGAGAAGAAACAATTTTTTTTTTCAGTACAAGCATGTCCCAAATACTGCATGGAGCATAGTTCTGCTAAAGAAATTTTATTCGTTGTTTATCTAAAATTCAAATTTAGCTGGGTATCCTGTATTTTATTTGCTAAATCTGGCGAGCCTCCTCATCCCCTCCCTATACTAGGTAAACACTCTGTATTTTTTTCTCACCTTGCGCCTTTGTATTTATTTGAGTAATTTCTCATTTAAAGACTGTCTCTCTCTCTAGACACCTAGCTCCATGATGGTGTTTTGCTCATTGACATATCCTGTGCAAGCCCGTAGGAGGGACTTAAGAAATCTTTGTTGAATGAGAGAATACTGCTTGATTAGCAAAGGGGTTTAATTGCAAACCCCACTAGAAGGTCTCGCTGAGGCTGCTGGAAAAACTACTGCCCTATAAGGGTCTAAGCCTAATGTCCCTAGGTAGTGCAGACAATTGACATGCTCCACTGATAAGTGAAAGTACAGAGGTTCAAATCCACCCAGAAGTGCCTCAGAAGAGAGGCCTGGTGATCTACTTCCAAAAGGTCACAGCCCTTGAGAACCCTATGGAGCACAGTTTTACTCTGACATGCATGGGGGCACCAGGTTAGGCAACTGGTTGAGCCTAAAGAGGGTTTTGACAGGAGAGGCAGAGGCAGGGAGCTGGGGAAAAAAGGACAAAGCAGGGGATGACATTCCTTTAACTTTATCATCATTCTTATGATTAAATACATTTTGTTAAATGGCTTTCAGGAACATAATGGGAGGAGCCCTGGTAGCACAGTGGTTAAGCACTTGGCTGCTAACCTAAAGCCCAGTGATTCAAACTCACCACCTGCTCTGCGGCAGGATGATGTGGCAGTCTGCTTCCGCAAGAGCGTTGTTCTTGTTACGTGCCATTGAGTCCGTCCCAACTCGTAGCGACCCTATGTACAACAGAACGAAACACTGTGTGGTCCTGCACCATCCTCACAGTTTTTGCTATGTTCGAGCCCATTGTTGAAGCCACTGTGTCAATCCATTTCATTCAGGGTCTTCCTCTTTTTTACTGAAACCCTCTACTTTACCACCAAGCATGATGTCCTTCTTTAGGGACTGGTCCCTTCTGATAACATGTCCAAAGTACATGAGACAAAGTCTCACCACCCTCGTTTCTAAGGAGGATTCTGGTTGTACTTCTTCCTAGACAGATTTGTTCACTTTTCTGGCAGTCCGTGGTATATTTGCCAGCACCATAATTCAAAGGCATCAGTTCTTCTTTGGTCTTCCTTATTCATTGTCCAGCTTTTGCATGCATATGAGGTGGTTGAAAATACCATGACTTGGGTCAGGCACACCTTGGTCCTCAAAGTGAAATCTTTGTTTTTTAACCCTTCAAAGAGGTCTTTTGCAGCAGATTAGCCCAATGCAATACTTCATTTGGTTTCTTGACTGCTGCTTGCATGGGCATTGATTATAGATCCAAGTAAAATGAAATCCTTGACAACTTCAAACTTTTCGTCATTTATCATGATGTAGCTTATTGGTCCAGTTGTGAGGATTTTTGTTTTCTTTATGTTGAGGTGTAATCCATACCGAAGGCTATGGTCTTTGAGCTTCATAGTAAGTGTTTAAGTCCTCTTCACTTTCAGCAAGCAAGGTTGTGTCATGTGCATATCACAGGTTGTTAATGAGTCTTCCTCCAATCCTGATGCCCCGTTCTTCTTCATATAGTCCAGCTTCTCAAATTATTTGCTCAGCACATAGATCGAATAAGTATGGTGAAAGGATACAACCCTGACACACACTTTTCTTGATTTTAAACCACATAGTATCCCCTTGTTCTGTTCAAACGACTGCTCTTTGTCTATGTACAGGATCCTCAGGAGTACAATTAAGTGTTCTGGAACTCCCATTCTTCACAATGTTATTCATAATTTGTTAAGATGCACACAGTTGAATGCCTTTGCATAGTCAGTGAAACACAAGTAAACATTTTTCTTTTATTCTCTGCTTTCAGCCAAACTCCATCAGACATCAGTAGTGATATCTGTCATTCCGTGTCCTCTTCTGAATCTGGCTTGAATTTCTGGAAGTTCCCTGTCGATGTACTGCTGCAACCATTTTTGAATTATCTTTAGCAAAATTTTACTTGAGTGTGATATTAATGATATTGTTCAGTAATTTCCACATTCTGTTGGATGACCTTCCTTTGAAATTGGCACAAATATGGATCTCTTCCAGTCGGTTGGCCAGGTAGCTGTCTTCCAAATTTCTTGGCATAGACGAGTGAGCGCTCCAGTGTTGCATCTGTTTGTTGGAACATTGCAATTGGTATTCCCTCAATTCCTGGAGGCTTGTTTATTGTCAGTGCCTTCAATGCAGCTTGGAATTCTTCCTTCAGTATCATCAGTTCTTGATCATATGCTACCTCCTGAAATGGTCTAACGTCCACCAATTTTTTTTTGGTACAGTGACTCTGTGTATTCCTTCCATCTTTTTTTGATACTTCCTGTGTCATTCAATATTTTGCTCATAGAACCCTTCAATATTGCAATTCGAGATTTGAATTTTTTCTGAATGTGTTCTTCCCTTTTGGTTTTCTAACTCCAGGTCTTTGCACTTTTCATTATAATACTTTTTCTTCTTGAGCCGCCCTTTGAAATCTTCAGTTCAGGTCATTTACTTCATTTCTTCCATTCACTTTAGCTACTCCATATTCCAGAGCAAGTTTCAGAGTCTCTTCTGACATCCATTTTGGTGTTTTCTTTCTTTCTTGTCTTTTTAATGACCTTTTGATTTCTTGATGTATGATGTCCTTGAAGTCATTCCACAACTCTTCTGGTCTTAGGTCATTAGTGTTCAATACATCAAATCTGTTCTTTAGATAGCCTCTAAATTCAGGTGGGATATACTAGAAGTCGTAGTTTGGCTCTCGTGAACGTGTTTTAATTTTCTTCAACTTCAACTTGAACTTGCATATGAGCAATTGATGGTCTGTTCCACAGTCGTCCCCTGGCCTTGTTCTGATGGATGATCTTGAGCTTCTCCATCATCTCTTCCCACAAATGTGGTTGAATTGATTCCTGTGTATTCCATCTGGTGAAGTACAAGCGTACAGTCACCATTTGTATCGTTGGAAAAAAGGTATTTCCAATGACTATGTCATTGGTCTTGCAAAATTCTATCATGCAATCTCTGGCATTATTTCTGTCACCAAGGTCATATTTTCCAACTACCGATCTTCTTCTTTGTTCCCAACTTTTGAATTCAAATCACCAGTAATTATTAATGCATCTTGATTGCATGTTTGGTCAATTTCAGGCTGCAGAAGTTGGTAAAAATCTTCAATTTCTTCGTTTTTGGCGTTAGTGGTTGGTTTGTAAATTTGAATAATAATTATATTAACTGGTCTTTCTTGTAGGTGTATGGATATTATCCTATCACTGAGAGAGTTGTACTTCAGGATAGATCTTGAAATGTTCTTTTTGACAATGTATGTTATACCATTCCTCTTCAATTTGTCATTCCCAGCATGGTAGACCATATGATTGTCAAAGTAAAAATGGCCAATATCAGTCCATTTCAGCTCACTAATTAATGCCTAGGATATCTATCTACAAGCATTCCATTTCGTTTTTGACATCTTCCAATTTTCCTAGATTCATACTTCATATATTCCACGTTCCAATTATTAATGGATGTTTGTAGTTGTTTTTCTTATTCTGAGTCATGCCACATCAGCAAATGAAGGTTTCAAAAGCTTGGTTCCATCCATTTCATTAAGACCTACTCTACTTGATTGAGGCGGCACTTCCCCAGTTGTATTTTGAGTGCCTTCCAACCTGAGGGGAGCATCTTCCAGTACTTGTTGTTGTTAGGTGCCGTCGAGTCAGTTCCAACTCATAGCGACCCTATGCACAACAGAACGGAACACTGCCCGGTCCTGCGCCATCCTCACAATCGTTGTTATGCTTGAGCCCATCGTTGCAGCCACTGTGTCAATCCACCTTATTGAGGGTCTTCCTCTTTTCCGCTGACCCTGTACTCTGCCAAGCATGATGTCCTTCTCCAGGGACTCATCCCTCCTGACAACATGCCCAAAGCATGTAAGACGTAGTCTCGCCATCCTTGCTTCTAAGGAGCATTCTGGTTGTACTTCTTCTAAGACAGATTTGTTCGTCCTTTTGGCAGTCCATGGTATATTCAATATTCTTCGCCAAGACCACAATTCAAAGGCGTCAACTCTTCTTCGGTCTTCCCTATTCATTGTCCAGCTTTCACATGCATATGATGCGATTGAAAATGGCTTGGGTCAGGCACACCTTAGTCTTCAGGGTGATATCTTTGCTCTTCAACACTTTGAAGAGGTCCTTTGCAGCAGATTTGCCCAATGCAATGTGTCTTTTGATTTCTTGACTGCTGCTTCCGTGGCTATTGATTGTGGATCCAAGTTAAATGAAATCCTTGACAACATCAATCTTTTCTCCATTTATCATGATGTTGCTCATTGGTCCAGTTGTGAGGATTTTTGTTTTCTTTATGTTGAGGTGTAATCCATACTGAAGGCTGTGGTCTTTGACCTTCATTAGTAAGTGCTTCAAGCCCTCTTCACTTTCAGCAAGCAAGGTTGTGTCATCTGCATAACGCAGGTTGTTAATGAGTCTTCCTCCAATCCTGATGCCCCACTCTTCTTCATATAGTCCAGCTTCTCGGATTATTTATTCAGCATACAGATTAAATAGGTATGGTGAAAGAATACAACCCTGATGCACACCTTTCCTGACTTTAAACCAGTGAGTATCCCCTTGTTCTGTCCAAACATATGCCTCTTGATCTATGTAAAGTTTCCTCATGAGCACAATTAAGTGCTCTGGAATTCCCATTCTTCGCAATGTTATCCATAGTTTGTTATGATCCACACAGTCAAATGCCTTTGCATAATCCATAAAACACAGGTAAACATCCTTCTGGTATTCTCTGCTTTCAGCCAGGATCCATCTGACATCAGCACTGATATCCCTGGTTCCACGTCCTCTTCTGAAACCGGCCTGAATTTCTGGCAGTTCCCTCTCGATATACTGCTGCAGCCATTTTTGAATGATCTTCAGCAGAATTTTGCTTGCCTATGATATTGTTCTATAATTTCCACACTCGGTTGGATCACCTTTCTTGGGAATAGGCATAAATATGGATCTCTTCCAATCAGTTGGCCAGGAAGCTGTCTTACATATTTCTTGGCATAGACAAGTGAGCACCTCCAGCGCTGCATCTGTTTGTTGAAACATCTCAATTGATATTCCATCAATTCCTGGGGCCTTGTTTTTTGCCAATGCCTTCAGAGCAGCTTGGACTTCTTCCTTCAGTACCATTGGTCACTGATCATATGCTACCTCTTGAAATGGTTGAATATCAACTAATTCTTTTTGGTGTAATGACTCTGTGTATTCTTTCAGTCTTCTTTTGATGCTTCCTGCATCATTTAATATTTTCCCCATGGAATCCTTCACTATTGCAACTCGAGGCTTGAATTTTTCTTCAGTTCTTTCAGCTTGAGAAATGCCGAGTGTGTTCTTCCCTTTTGGTTTTCCATCTCCAGCTCTTTGCACATGTCATTATAATACTTTACTTTGTCTTCTCGAGAGGCCCTTTGAAATCTTCTGTTCATTTCTTTTACTTCATGAATTATTCGTTTTGTTTTAGCTGCTCGACGCTCAAGAGCAAGTTTCAGAGTCTCCTCTGACATCCACCTTGGTCTTTTCTTTCTTTCCTGTATTTTCAGTGACCTCTTGCTTTCTTCATGGATGATGTCCTTGATGTCATTCCACAACTTGTCTGGTCTTTGGTCACTAGTGTTCAGTGCGTCAAACCTATTCTTAAGGTGGTCTCTAAATTCAGGTGGAATATATTCAAGGTCATATTTTGGCTCTTGTGGACTTGCTCTGATTTTCTTCAGTTTCACCTTGAACTTGCATATGAGCAATTGATGGTCTGTTCCACAGTCTGCCCCTGGCTTTGTTCTGACTGATGATATTGAGCTTTTCCATCGTCTCTTTCCACAGATATAGTCAATTTGATTTCTGTATGTTCCATCTGGCGAAGTCCATGTGTATAGTCGCTGTTTATGTTGGTGAAGGAAGGTATTTGCAATGAAGAAGTCGTTGGTCTTGCAAAATTCTATCAGTCGATCTCCGGCATTGTTTCTATCACCAAGGCCATATTTTCCAGCCACTGATCCTTCTTCTTTGTTTCCAACTTTTGCATTCCAATCGCCAGTAATTATCAATGCATCTTGATTGCATGTTCGATCAATTTCAGAGTGTAGCAGCTGATAAAAATCTTCTATTTCTTCATCTTTGGCCCTAGTGGTTGGTGCGTAAATTTGAATAATTGTCGTATTAACTGGTCTTCCTTGTAGGCATGTGGATATTTTCCTATCACTGACAGCGTTGTGCTTCAGGATAGATCTTGAAACGTTCTCTTTGATGATGAATGCAACACCATTCCTCTTCGAGTTGTCATTCCCAGCATAGTAGACTATATGATTGTCTGATTCAAAATCGCCAATACCAGTCCATTTCAGCTCACTAATGCCTAGGATATGGATGTTTATGCGTTCCATTTCATTTTTGATGATTTCCAATTTTCCTAGATTCATACTTCTTACATTCCATGTTCTGATTATTAATGGATGTTAGCAGCTGTTTCTTCTCATTTTGAGTCGTGCCACATCAGCAAATGAAGGTCCCGAAAGCTTTACTCCATCCATGTCATTAAGGTCGACTCTACTTTAAGGAGGCAGCTCTTCCCCAGTCATCTTTTGAGTGCCTTCCAACCTGGGGGGCTCATCTTCCAGCACTATATCAGACAATGTTCTGCTGCTATTCATAAGGTTTTCACTGGCTAATGCTTTTCAGAAGTAGACTGCCGGGTCCTTCTTCCTAGTCTGTCTTAGTCTGGAAGCTCCGCTGAAACCTTTCCACCATGAGTGACCCTGCTGGTGTTTGGTTACCGGTGGCACAGATTTCATCATCAGAGCAACGTGCAAGTCACCATAGTATGACAAACTGACAGATGAGTGGTGGCCATAAAGATTACAACCTTAGAAACCTTATGGAGCAATTCTACTCTGTCCTCTAGGGTCCCTATGAGTTGGAATTGACTTGACGGCAATGGGTTTGGTGTTGTGTTTATGAACATAGTAGTGGGTATGTCCCACCCCAGAACAAATTTAGCAAAAAGAACAGTTTCCTTTTTGATCTAGATCTTTTTTACAGCCACAAGTATGGTAAGACTGCTTTTAATATATTTAGTTGCACAAACGTTGAGAGAGGTAACCTGGAAGTTGAGAGCAGAGACCTTGTGCTCCTTCTGATTGGCTGTGTGACACTGATGAGTTGCTTGAGTTCTCTGTGCCTCATTTGTAAAATGAGAGGTTGGACAATCACATTTACATCATAAGGTTGTTATGTGGATTAAATGAATTACTATTTGTGAAGTGCCTAGAATGGTGTTTGACACAGAGTGAGCGTGACCTGTGTGTTTGAGAAATGAAAATAAGCACTGAGAGCTATAAAATGCATTCATCCATAGGAACACAATTAGAATAAAAAGGGAGGGTTAACCATTTGAAGTTGGTGTGGTAACTTGTATACAAGAAAGGGGGGAATCTGTGTAACCATTGCTATTTGTCCCACAAAGATCACTTGACCCTGACTTATGACAATCTCATATGCGTCAGAGTAGAACTGTGTTCCATAGGGTTTTTAATGGCTGAATTTTCAGAAGTAGATCACTGTGTCTTTCTTCGGAAGCAACTCTGGGTAGACTAGAACCACTAACCTTTCTGTTAGCAGCCAGGCACATTCACAGTTTGCACCACCCGGGGACGCTCCCTGCCCCCTCCCCACCCAAAAACAGGCATGATGAAACCACAAGAGGCAAGCCCAGCAGTCCCGGTGTCAGCCCTGGCTTTGTCACCGGATGCCCTTGAGCCAGCAAGTCCTCTCCCCTCCCTGGGGCTTGCTTCCTCATCCGTCTAGATTGCTATCAGGGACCTGATCTCTATGTTGGTTTATTCCTGAGTTAGAAAAGAAAGATCTGTGATTCTCAAAGTGCATTCATTGGGCGATACTATTGGGTCTCATTGATTATGGTTTAAAATAAAGGATTTATTGAAATGGAAGACAAAGAAGAAACGATCCTACATATTTCAAGAGGGAAGAAAAGTGAAAAATGAGAGCAAGTATAAAGAGGTTTTGGTAGCCAGAAGCTTGAAGTATTTTTCCAAGATGGTTTCTTTGCCAAACGTTGGCACAGAAGGAAATGATTTTGAAGTCATTGGGATTTGTCTAATGACCCTTTCCTGACTGCTCTAGGAAGAGAAATATTCTTAATCTGATTGACTCTTCAGGTATTCAAACATTAGAAGATTGGGCAAATGGCAGCAACCCCATACAGTGATAGAACTTGGCCTGAGGACCTTTTATGGAAATCGGTGGCTGACATTCCCATTCATTCACACCCCTGCCTTTTATGGAAACCTTGGTGGCATAGTGGTTAAGAGATACAGCTGTTAACCAAAAAGATTGGCAGTTAGAATCCACCAGGTGTTCCTTGGAAACCCTATGGGGCAGTTCTACTCTGCCCTATAGGGTCGCTATGAGTCGGAATCAACTCGACAGCAATGGGTTTTGGTTTGGATGTTTGCTGGGGCACCATGCAGCCTGGAGACTTACCTAGGTTTCATGGGCCTCCCCGGTGACGCTACAGGCGGTGGCTGCAGTGATATACTGCCTTGTGCCCAGGTGAGTTAGGTGGCACAGATTTCCATGCTACACTCAGATAAGGAGAGAGTTGGGTGTGTGTGTGTTTGGCGTGGACCTAAACCAGGATTGCTTAACCTCAATGCTATAGACATTCGGGGCTGTGTGATACTTTGTGTGGGGCTGTCCTGTGCACTGTAGAATGTTGAGCACCATCCCTGCCTCTACCCATTAGATGCCAGTAGCACCTCCTTTAGTT
Source organism: Elephas maximus indicus (assembly GCF_024166365.1). Lineage (NCBI taxonomy): Eukaryota > Metazoa > Chordata > Mammalia > Proboscidea > Elephantidae > Elephas > Elephas maximus. The sequence continues at coordinate 168,515,542 of NC_064846.1, forward strand.
GCAACAACTAAAACTGTATCCAGACATTTCCCAGTGCCCTCTGGGGCACACAGCCACCTCCAGTTTAGAACAGCTGACCTCAACAGAGAACAGATAACCTGCTCTGTCCTTAACTGGTTGAATGACTTTAGAGAGGTTAACTTTTGTGAGCCTCAGTTTTCTCACCTACAAAATGAGCATTAAAATACCTACCTCACAGGGATACTCACAAGGAATATGAATTCATGTTAGTGAAAGGTGTGTTGGAAATAATTATGCTTTGATTTTTGTAAGACACAAATGCAAATTTCCACGCCATAAAAAAGTAGGAGAAGCCCAACTGAACAGACACCCCTTGTTTTAAAGATGTGTATAGTGAGAGATATTGGTTCAGTGGTAGAATTCTCGCCTTCCTGCCTTCCATGCGGGAGATCCGGGTTCAATTCCTGGCCAATGCACCTCACGTGTAGCCACCACCCTTGTGCCAGTGGAGGCTTGCGTGTTGCTCTGATGCTGAACAGGTTCCAGCAGAGGTTCCAGATGAAGACAGACTAGGAAAAAAGGCCTGTCAAACTACTTCCAGAAATCAACCAATGGATCACAACGGTCAGCTCTACTACCAGTCATGGGGATGGTGCAGGGCAAGGTTGCATTTCATTCTCTTGTACGTGGGGTCGCTATGAGTTGGGGGCTGACTCGATGGCAACTAACAACACTATACCACGGGGTTTCTGTTCTATCGGTCAACATTTGGTTGTTTCCAGTTTTTGGTTATTATAAGTTGTGCTTCTTGTACATGTGTTTTAGTGAACATATTTTTGTATTTCTGAGCATATACATCTAGAAGTGGAGTGGCTGACAGTGTATACATATGTTCAGCCTTAGTTTTCTAACCTGGTTGTACAAATTTACACTCTTACTGACAAGAGCAGGAGTTGGCAAACTACGGCCTGCAGGCCTGTTTGCGTAAATAAAGTTTTATTGGAACACAGCTGCAGCCACTCGTTTATGTTCTGTCTATGGCTATAGGGTCGCTATGAGTTGGAATCGACTCGACAGCACTGGGTTTGGTTTGGTTTTGGTTATGGCTATTTTCATGTGACAAGGGCTGAGTTGAGTAGATGCAACAGAGACCTTATGGCCCTCAAAGCCAAAAATATTTACTGTCTGGCCCTTTACAAACAAAGTTTGCTGACCCCTGCATTACAGTTTCAAGGATTTCATAACCTTGCTTCCACTTGCACTGTCTGTGGTTTTGTTAGCTACTGTATTTTTATGCAAGTAACACGTGCCTTCTACATTCGCTTGCCAACCGGTGATGAGGTATTTTTGTAAGCTCACTATGCTATTTTTTTTTACAGTGGCACTTACAAAAATACCTTGCAAAACAAATGTAGAAGGCACTTGTTATTTGTGTAAAATACTGTGCTCCTGTGGGTGTTCTGGTGGGTGTTCCATGGTATTAGTGTTCATTTTTCTGTTGAAATATCCCGAGATGTTAGATTCCAGGCTTACAGGAGGCAGTTGTCATTGTGAGGTTAAAAGTTGAACCTAACTTGAGGTTCTGTACACCCCTCTCCTCACAAAAATGACTTGGTAATTTTATATTATTTTTTCTCAATGGCATACTAATAATTTCATTTTGAAAAAAGTGCTTGTCTTTGTTTCCGAGTCTTAAAACAAAAAACCTGTTGCTGTCGAGTTGATTCTGACTCATGGTGACCCCATGTGTTAGAGTAGAACTGCTCCATAGGGTTTTCTGGGCTGTAATCTTTATGTGGCAGATTGGCAGACCTTTCTTCTGCGGTACCACTAGGTGGGTTTGAACCTCCAACTTTTAGCTTAGTGGTTAGGTTTTAATGAAAAACTTCAAAAACGTACTTTAGCAGCCATGTTCATTGCAGTATTATGCATAATAGCAAAAAGATGGAAACGACCTAAGTGCCCATCAACAGATGAATGGATAAACAAATTATAGTACATGCACACAATGGAATACTACCCAACAATAAAGAGCAATGATGAATCCGCTAAACATCTCACAATGTGGATAAATCTGGAGGGCATTATGCTGAATGAAATAAGTCAATCACAAAAGGACAAATATTGTATGAAACCACTATTATAAAAAACCCGAAAAAAGTTTGCACACAGAAAAAAAACAATCTTTGATGGTTATAAGGGAAGCAAGGAGTAGAAAAGTTAACTTTGGTGAAGGGCAAGACAACATACAATATAGGGGAAATCAGCACAACTTGACCAAGGAAAAGTCATAGAAGCTTCCTAGACACATCCAAACACCCTGAGGGACCAAGTTACTGGGGCTGAGGGCTGGGGACCATGGTCTCAAGGGGCATGTAGGTCAATTGGCATAACATATTTCATAAAGAAAATACTCTACATCCTACTTTAGTGAGCAGCATTTGGGGTCTTAAAAGCTTTCGAGTGGCCATCTAAGATATATCCCGTCCGGGGCAAAGGAGAATGAAGAAAACCAAAGACACAAGGAAAATATTAGCCCAAAATGGACCACATGAACTACAGCCTCCACCAGCCTGAGCTCAGAAGAACTAGATGGTGCCTGGCTACCACCACCGACTGCTCTGACAGGGGTCATAATAGAGGGTCCTGGAAAGAGTGGGAGAAAAATGTAGAACCAAATTCAAATAAAAAAAAACAGACTTAATGGTCAGACAGAGACTGGAGCAACCTCCAAGACTATGGCCCCTGTACACCCTGCTAACTCAGAAGTGAAGCCACTCCCAAAGTCCACCTTTCAGCCAAAGATTAGACAGGTCTATCAAGTATCCTAAACCAAATGGGCTGCTGTCATGGATTGAGTCGTGTCCCCCCAAAATATGTGTCAACTTGGTTAGGCCATGATTCCCAGTATTGTGTGATTGTCCACCATTTTGTCATTTGATGAGATTTTCCTGTGTGTTGTAAATCCTGTCACTATGATGTTAATGAGATGGATTAGCAGCAGTTATATTAATGAGGCCTACAAGATTGGACAGTGTCTTGAGCCAATCTCTTTTGAGATATAAAAGAGAGAGATGGGCAGAGAGGCATGAGAACCTCATACCACCAAGAAAGCAGCACCGGGAGCAGAACGTGTCCTCTGGAGCTGAGGTCCCTGCACAGAGAAGCTCCTAGACCAAGGGAAGATTGATGACATAGATCTTTCTACAGAGCCAACAGAGAGAAAGGTTTCCCCAGGAGCTGATACCCTGAATTTGGACTTGTAGCCTACTAGACTGTGAGAGAATAAATTTATGTTTGTTAAAGCCATCCACGTGTGGTATTTCTGTTATAGCGGCACCAGATGACTAACACACCTGCCCAAAAGCAAAGATAAGGAAACAGGAAGGGATAGGAAATCTGGACGAATGGACATGGAGAACCCAGGGTAGAAGGAGAAAGGCGGAGGGTGCTGACACATTGCAGGGATTGCAACCAATGTCATAAAACAATTTGTGTATAAACTTTTGAATGAGAAACTAATTTGGTCTGTAAATTTTCACCTAAATCACAGTAAAATTAAAATATATATTTGTATATATAAATGTACTTTAACAAAGGGCATTTTGTTCTCTGAGGGGTATAGAGTAGAAGAAATGGATGAGGCAGGTAGACTACAGAACATCTTGGAAAGGACCTTCCTGAGAAAGTATGGGCCCGATAAATGTGTATTAACTAAATCATAAAATGAATAAGGAAACGCTGGTGGTGTAGTGGTTAAGAGCTACATGCTGCTAACCAGAAGGCTGACAGTTCAAATCCACCAGGCATTCCTTGGAAATTCAATGGGACAGTTCTACTCTGTCCTGTAGGGTTGCTATGAGTTGAAATTGAATCGACGGCAACAGGTTTAGCTTTTTTTTTTTTTTTTTTAAGATGAATAAAAGTGGGCCTGGTAACTTTTAATGCCCTTTCAAGCTCTGTCCTCTAAATTCACATCCGGAGGAGTTTTGATATATGACTAGGCCCTTTTCTCCCTTCTTCAGCTATCCTCTTATGCTAAAGATTTTGTGGGACAGTAGTGTTACTCTTCCCTTTTAGGCACAGTGGTCAAGCTCTTAGCTGCTAACCTACAGGTCGGCAGTTCAAACCCACCAGCTTCTCCATGGGAGAAAGATTTGGCAGCCCGCCCCCATAAAGATTAAAAACCAAATATGTTGCCGTCAAGTTAATTCTGACTCATAGCGCCTGTAAAGATTACAGCCCTGGAAACCCTATGGGTTCATTCTACTCTTTTCTGTGGGTCTCTATAAGGCAGAATTGACTCAATGGGAACTAGTTTTGGTTCAATAAGAAAACAGAAGGAAGCCAACAAGACAACCCACAACGACCTAGGTGTCTGAATCAACCTTTGAGAAGAAAGCTGATTTGCACACCCATAAAACTGCAGAATATGGCTCAGTAAGTCCTCCCGCCTCAAGATTGTTTCCAGCTGAAGTCACACTTGGCAAAGCCAGATGGCTCAGAATGTAAAGATGGCTCCGGTGCAGGGATGGATCTCCATGCAGCTCCTTCCTCTTCCTGTTTGCATCAGGCAGTGCCTCAGAGAGGCTGAGGGCAGCATCCCTTCAAGATGGATGAAAATGAGAATGTTACTTCCGGGAAGGAGAGGTCAGGGAACCTGGAGCCCAGGATAGCAAGGACATGTGAGAAAACAAGTCTTGTAACACCTAAAAGTCGGAGAAACTTTGCTCTCTGGAGAGGAATTCCTGGGAGCAGATTCTGAGGATCACTGAGTCTTGGAGGCCCCTGAAAGACATTGAGAGGGAGATTAAAGAGATGTCACGTTGTTTAAGAAAGGAAAGGTGTCAAGAACCGCAGAACTACTATTCTGAAGACAAATGAGTTATACAGAAGAAGGTAGTTCTATGATTTGTTGAGAAGGAAGAAAAACTATGCGTGCTGAAGTTGAAAAAACATTTTTATAAATATGAGCTTTACAAATATCTCCAGATCAAACACATGACTGACTGAAGACACATGACCCCGAGTTCAACTGTAAACACCAAGGTTATGTCTGCACAAAAAAAGTCTGCTCTATGCAATGCCTTACAGGGGGAAAAAAGATTAAGTCAATAAAACAACCAATTTTTAAAATGCCAAGTACCTGCTTTGCCTGCGTGTTTTACTTTTCACTTGTTTTGGCATCCTTTAGACACAGCCAGGAAATATTACGACAACAGAAATGTCTCATGCCGGGATGTTATTTTAGTTACTGGGGCAGAGAAAGAGAGCTAAGCTTCCAAGATATAACTCAGTTGACGAGTGCTTCTGGTTCTTGAAATCTTTATCGGAAATTGCCAGAGACCCTGACTTAATGCAGCATAGCTTACTCATTGTAAAATGCCTCTTTGAGACTGTTCTTTTACCAAATGGTTTCAAAACATGGCCAGATGTATTGGGGTCACCTTCTCCTATGTGCATACTTGTTTTATTTCAACATCAACAACCAAATAGTCTTTGAAGACTGGAACAACATTTTATTCTCTTTTTTTAAATATGCGTCCTCCAGCCAAATGCTTCAATAATAATCAAACTTTGGTTTGCTTATTACTGTTTACTCAGTGAGATGAGTTTTACCCCACTTTGGCTCTGATGAAACAGAAGTTCAGAGAGGCAAAATGATTAGCTCAAGGTCATGTGCCAGGGAGGATAGAGAAAGGTCTTGAACTTGACTTAATGGCTTTTCTGCTCTGACGCCCCCACTATACTAAGCACATAAAGGGCCCTTAATATCTGTTGAAGGATTGATGAATCGAACACACAGATGAAGAGAACAGAACATGGTGGAACAGAATTTGTGACTGATTACGGGTATTTCTCCCTCTCATCTTTTTTTTTTTTAATCATCCCTTGGAGCCCTGGTGGCACAGTTGTTAAGAGCATGGCTGCTAATCAAAAGGTCCACCAGCCGCTCTTTGGAAACCCTAAAGGGCAGTTCTACTCTGTCCTATAGGGTCGCTGTGAGTCGAAATTGACTCCATGGCAATGGATTTTTTTGGGGGGGGGAGATCTTTACAGGAGCACATTGCCAAGTCTTTTCTCCTGTGGAGTGGCTGATGCATTCGAACTACTGACCTTTTGGTTAGCAGCCATGTGCTTAACCATTTATTGCATCACCAAGACTCTTTGTCACTGAAGTAGGCACCCCAAATTGCAGGGTTGATGTGCAACGGGACTGCTTCCCACTAGGCAGCTGTGTGGTGCTCCCATGTAAAAGGGAGAGAGATTTTTTAAATTGACATGTAAAGATTCTCTGGGATGTTGTGCTACTTGGTTGGAATGACTCGTTTGAACCACGCCTCTGGAACAACATCTATAAACCAAAACAAATGAGCACTGTAAATATAACAATCAATGCATTTCACATTAGCAATATTAATTTCATGTGAGAGAGGATTTAGTTTTGGGAAAATCCAATGATGGATTTATGGCAGTAAAATGAAGACTTAGGTCCAATTTCATGCTTTAATTTCAGCAACACAAATATGAAAAATGTCTGTTTACATAAGAATGCTATAAAATGATATTAAAAGTGCAATTTTTTTTTGCTAGTTGAAGACAATCAGAGTGTTTTTAACCAGAATGAATCACCCTGAAATGTCAAACTCAAGAGCACATAATTCTACAAATCTCTCTCATTCATTTGAACATAAAGCTAGCAAAGTGGCTTTTTTTAGAATCTTATAATTGCAGATTATGAGATAATAAATCTTATGAGCAATAACTCATTATTATGCTAATGGAATATTACAAGTACAAAAAGACAGGATGTGCACAGGAAATCTCCCTGTGTCAGTTAGGCTGCTTTTGGCTGCAAGTAACAGAATACACAACTGAAAGTTACTGAAAGAGTAAGGACATTTATAACTTTATATAGCACTGAATTAGCTCTCTATTGCTATATGACAAATTACCACAAACTCCATGGCTTAAAGCAACATGCATTTATTATCGCACAGTTACTGTAGGTCAGGAGTCCAGACACGACTGACCTGGGTTCTCTGCTTTAGGGTCTCTCATGAGGCTACAGTAGAGGTATTGGTCAGGGCTGGGCTCCCATCTGAGGGCTTGAGTGGGAAAGAATCCACTTCCCAGCTCGCTCTGGTTGTTGGTAGAATTCACTTCCTCAAGGGCTCTTTGATTGAGAGTCTCAGTTTTTTCCTGGCTGTTGGCTGGAGGCTCCCCTCAGTTCTTTGCCACATGGGCCTCTCCAACATGGCTGCTTACTTCATCAAAACATGCAAGCTGAGAAGGCAGTAGTCTGCTAACAGGACAAAAGTTACAATCTTACAATCTATGGAACATAATCGCAGAAGTCCTGTCTCATCATCTATGCTGTATTCTATTGGTTAGAAGCTTGTTGCTAGGCCAGCCAGCACTCAAGGGGAGGTGATTATGAAAGGGCATAAATACCAGGAAGGGGATGGTTGGGGGCCACCTAAGGGTCAGTCCACCACAGGCATAAACCTGTAGCATGGTTCCAGGGTTAGCTCAGGGACTCAATGACACCAAGCACACAGATGTCATTCATCCCTCTGTCCTGTCTTTCTCTACAGGGATGGGTATGTGCAGCACTATCAGGTGCTCTGTGCAGATAGGGACACACCCAAGTGAAGAAAGGAGGGCATGTCCACCTTTGATATTTTGAAAGAAATCCTTTCCCAAAATCCCCCCGGTAGATTTCCCCTCAGGTCTCATTGATCAGAATGGGTCTTGTGCTCGTATCCACATGGAGAGGAGTCTGGGAACATGAGGGTGAGTATCTAGCATTTTTGCCCTTCATGGGAGGTGAGTCTCTGCCAACAAGGAAGAGGTAAGGAGAAGCAAGGGTTGGGGACTAGCTGTTGGGAAGGCAACCAAGTGTCTACCACTGGCACCAATTACTAAGGAACAGGCTCTTTTAGGTCCATGTGTATATACTGCCCTGTGTCACATGGTGGCTGGATTCCCCCACCTCTTTTCTCTGTTCTCCTTGCTTGAAATTTATTCATATAGTTTGGTGTGATGTCATTGAGTCTTTGCTTGGCTCAAACATTATTGTACAAACAAATGCAAATATGGGTTCTGAAGCTGCTCAAAGTTCCAATTATTATTATGCTGACTTTATTCCAAAGTTTCCTAAATAAGTTAAAATTATTACACCAGTTATAAACCCTTTATGCTCAGGACTGTTTCTGTAGACTTTTAATTAAGTGTCTGTATATATGTATGTGTATAAAAAAAATGTGTATATATATGTATATATACACTTCTAATCATCTAAGTCATTTCTTTAGATGAGCAAAGATAATCACTAAAATAAAAATAAGCTGTAGTTTGAGCCTTTGATCTACCCTCAGCTCCTGTCTTTTAGGCAAAAGCCCCCAGATAAGTGCACAAAGGGTGGGCTACTTACCAACAACACAAAGTGAAAGGGCAACCTTAGACCTCTTGCTAATCACAGCAGGGGCCTGGGACCCTTAGCACCTTGAGTTATGAGGCTTCCAGACCACTTGGAGTCCCTCAAACCTGGTGACTTTCTTCCACAGGTGAACCTACCACCAGCCAACTTAGCTGACTGCCAAGAGTCCATACAAAGTGACTCCAAGAGTATCTACTCCTTCCACATTACAGTTAGCTCTTGTAGAACATACTTTCAATCACAATCCTTAAGTATTTGTTCACACCTGTAATGGCTAAATCATGTCTCTCCCATGCTATAATTTGCTGTTGGTGGTCTGGACTCAAGTGAATAAGCTTATATTTATCCCTTTCAGTAGAGTCTTATTTATTAGGCCCATTTGCTGTGACCTTCTGAATTCTGCTTCTCTAATCTCCCTTAATTACTGTAATGCTGTGTGATGTCACCCACAGGGTTTGAAAGCATGTCCAAGCATACTAACTGACCGAGCCAACACACGGTTACGTCCCACGTGGCCTGCCCATTTTGTTGGATTTAAAAGAAAACACTGTTAGAAGGCAAGCAGTGATTTTTATTAGTCAGTTCAATGTAGTGATTATCAACTGGGGGCAAGAGGGAGGGTTCAGCCTCCAAGAGAACACTCGGCAATGTCTGGAGACAGTTCTGGGTGTCACAAGTGGAGGTTGCTACCAGCATCTAGTAGGTAGAGGCCAGGGATGCTGCTAAACATCCTATAGTGCACAGGATGGCCCCATCACAAAATATTATCTGGCCCCAAATGTCCAAATATAGTTGTCAAAAAAAGAGAATGATTTTTTTTATATATATAAAGGCATCTCTATATGTACTAACATGGAAAAGGTTTTGAAATTTTTTGTATAATATGGTCTCATTTATATTGAGAGGGAGAAAGACATACAGAGAGAAAGCAGGGTGAGAAACACTGCTTAAGAAATGGCATCCAGTTTTGTATGGGAAATCTTAATGCAATTTTCTGTCAATCCTGCATGAATTTCCATTGAATATTATTTCTGTGTTTGAATGTGGAGCTCAGCTCTTGCCATGTTTGCTCACATCCTGTCTCAAAGATTCTCCATTGAGCAATTCAGGATCCCACAGTTGCACCCTCTCCCAGCTTATTCCCAGCCACCACAGGAACCTATTCTTTATACCCCAAGTCATTAGCATTTGAGAATACAGTCACACCAAGGAGTATCAGGTAAGGAAGCACCTAAGAACACTAGCTGCCACTCCTGCTGGGTTCTCTGTGTTCCTGATGCCACCATGAATAATCTCTGATTGCTCTAGGACCCTGTGTCGCACTCCATTGAGACAAAGTGCTGGTCAGGAGCATCTGATTGGCTAAGCCTAGTTTACAAGACTGCATATGAGTTTTTGGGATGGGCTCCAGACCAAGGGATTCAGATGCATTCCTCTTTTACACCACCTAGGAATTCCTACCCCCATCCCCATGTTGATTCCCCAGAAACAACCACTGTTGACGGTTGAACATTCTTGTAAACATATTCAATGCATATATAGGCACATGCATTGTATAATATATTTTTATATTATAATGCACATATAAGTTAGGGTTGGCTGAGCTGCTGTAAGAAAGCCCGAAACCCATTGCCGTGGAGTAGATTCCGACTCATAGTGACCTCATGTAACGGAGTAGAAGTGCCCCACAGGGTTTTCTTCGCTGTAGTCTTTACCGAAGCAGACTGCCACGTTTTTCTCCCATGGAGTGGCTGGTGGGTTCGAGCTGCCAACCTTTCAGTTAGTAGCTGAGCACTTAACCACTGCATCACCAGGGCTCCCATAATTCAGTGGCTTAAAGAACAAAGAGTTTTATGTCTCCATCACATCATGGCCCAATGTGTGTGGTCCAGGTTGGCAGACAGCTCTGCTCCAGGCAGTTCATCAGAGACCTCGGATGACAGTTCCGGGATCTTCAACATGTGGTCCCCAAGATCACTCAGGTGGCCATCATTTCATCCAGTGGGAAGGAGTAAAAGGGAGCATGGAGAAATTAGAGTCCCTCCCTGACTTAAGGGACAGGGTTGGGTGGGGACTTAGTTGCCTAGCCATACTTATCTGTGAAGGGGACTGGTAAGCATAGTGTCGCTGGGGATATTATGCTCAAGAGGAAAGTACATAATTGTTTCCCCCAACAAATTGCTTTTTTGAACCCTTCACCCGGTTTAACTTGATTAAATGCTCAGCACATACAGGAGTTGGTCAATACATATTAGTGCTTCTTGAAAGACTGACTGGGGTTTCCTTGTTTTTAGCCGCTCTTTTCTAGTGTAGAAATTTGCATTCTCATATAGAAGGTTTGCTTTGTAATTCTCCAGAACCATATATTAAGGAATGGTTGATTTGTTCTGTTTATAATTGCACTGTTAAGTAACACGGGTAATTAAAATGATACACTGCACATTGTATTCTATTTTCCAAGAACTGGAGACCAGTCTGAATTCCTCTGAAGTCTGTAGCTGGTTTACTTTTACACTGTTGACATTCCTCGGAAGAGGCAAGAACGGGTGGGTGAAGAATACCGTGAAGCCCATTTCAGTTCAGACCTACTGACTGCTTCATTCCCAGTCTTCATCTTCAGGATTACAATTTCAATGTTAACGGTTCTTCTTTTTGAAAAAGTAACAGGGTTTTTGTCTGATGTCTCAGTATTGATACATTATCCAAAAACCAAACCAAACCCATTGCTGTTGAGTCAATTCTGATGGACAACGACCCGATAGGACAGAGTAGAACTGCCCCATAGGGTTTCCAAGGCTGTAATCTTTACAGAAGCAGACTGCCACATCTTTCTCCCACAATGCTGCTGGTGGGTTTGAATCGCCTACTTTTTGGTTCACAGCCGGGCACTTGAACCACTGCACCACTAAGGCTCCTGTGATATATTATGAGTGGTTCCTATTGTCCACAATAAACTCAAATTTGAGTTTAATTTTGGTATGGTTTGCTCACATCTTCCACCCATTATTACAAAAGCAACAACAAAAAAATTAAAATAAATACCCAAACAGATCTGGTAATAATGGAGGCATTTCTGGGCTTTTGTCTTCTGATGACTACAAATAGGCAGAAACTGGCAAACAACAGCCCATCTGCAAAGTAACTACCATCCGAAATGACCTCACCATCTGGGACACCTTTTTCCTAACCATCTGCACTAGTTTTCATTATTGCTGCATACCAAATGACCACAAACTTATAGGCTTACAACACAAACACTTATTATCTCACAGTTTCTGTGGGTCAGGAGAACAGGTATGGCTTATCTGGGTTCTCTGCTCAAGGTCTCACAAAGCTACAATCAAGGTGTCAGCCAAGCCGTATTTCTTTCTGGGGTTTGGAGTCATCTTCTGAAAGTCATGTGGTTGTTGGAAGAATTCAGTTCCCGTAGTTGCAGGACTGAGGTCCCTGTTTTCTTGCTGGCTGTTGGCCAGGGGCCAGCTCTCAGCTACTAGGGGCTGCCCACATTCCTTGCCATGTGTCCCCCTCACGGGCCCTCTCAATATGGCATGTTATTTCTTTAAACCCTGCAAGGGAGAGCCTCAACTTCAACCTGCTAGGATGGAGTCTTAATAACAGAACATAATCCTGAGAGTAACATATCATCTCTTTGCCATATAAGGCAACCTAATCAAAGGAGTGAAATCCCATAACCTTTGCCATATTCAATTGGTTAGAAGCAAGTCACAGATTCCACCCACACTCAAGGGAAAGGGGTTATACAAGGGTATAACTAATTGAGGATCCCTTTAGGGCATGTCGGAAACCCTGGTGGTGTAGTGGTTAAGAGCTACGGCTGCTAACCAAAAGGTCAGCCATTCAAATCCACCAGGCGCTCCTTGGAAACCATATGGGGCAGTTCTACTCTGCCCTATAGGGTCGCTATGAGTCAGAATCAACTCGACAGCAGCGGGCAAACTATGGCTGAGCCTGACCTGCATGTTTGTTTTTGTAAATAAAGTTTTATTGGAACACAGCCTTGTCCACTTGTTATGTATTGTTTGCAGTTGCTTTCTTGCTACAAGGACACAATTGAACAGTTGTGACAGAGACTGTATGACCCACAAAGCTGAAAATATTTACTATCTGGCTCTTTATAGAAAAATGATTATTGACCCAGGCTCTAAACTAAAGAGAACCAAGCATGTTTCTTTTTCATTTAAAATTCCGATAGCATATACACCTTACTTTTCGCTTCTGCCATTGCCCCCCTCCCCAGGTTAGTCCCTTGTTGTCATACACCTGGATTGACACAGACATCTCCTAATCGGGCCTCAGCAGCTACTAAGAGCGGCTCTCCATTGTAGCCTTTCGTGGATCTTCATTGTCTGAGCATCAAAGGCTCTTCCCTGTCTGATTCCAAGTGCTCTTTTCTCTCTCTTTTCCTTCTTTTCTTCAAAAGTAACCCGTCTTCTCTGGACAGGCAGATGGCAAACACTAGCTCCAAGACGTTACCCAGTTAGCATGTGTTGGGTGTGTGACTCATTTAGCTCGTTGCCTAAATTGTCTGGACTTAGCAGTTATCTGTTACCCTATGGAAGCCCTGGCTCCCTTACAGATCAAGATCATTGTGCACAGGAACCTGTGTCATTCTCTTTGCATCTGATAAAAGACCACTGGCGTGAGGTGGATCAAGAGTCACACAGAAGTTACAGACTGTGATAGGTCCATAAGACACACTGCTTTATTACTAAAAAAATAAACCTTTGCTTAATGTATGTTATTTTTAATGGTGGTGATATTTAAATGATTTCCTAAATTTTAAATAAATTCAAATTTGCAAAAAAGTTGCTGTGATAGTACAGAGAACTTTTTTTCCCTAAACCACTTGTGTGTGAGTTGCCAGCATAATGGGCTGTCACTCCTAATATCTGACTGTGTCATTCCACTATCCCAGGTCAGAACACCACCACTGCCCCCCTGTGTGGACGCCCTTCTCATGTTACTCAGCTTCCGACCCCCATGGCAGGTGGTCGGGAGCGAATGCCCTCCTCACCCTGTGAGTATATGGGCCATGGCTGCCCCCTCCTAGAGAGCCCACCGAACATGGCTCTTGGATTGAAATATTCAGGAAAGGAAGGTAAAAGGGGAAGGTAGGTCTTTATAATTGACTTATTTTTTGATGGTCTCCTTCCCCTTTTTAACCCAGCTCATGTGCTAGTATATTACCAAGACCTAGAACAGTGCCTGCCCTGTAATAGGTACCCAAAGATTATTCACTGAATGAATGAGTGAGTGAATTAATGAACAAATGAATACATGGAGACTTAAAGTTTATTTCCCCAGTAATCCATGTTAACACCCTTAAAAAGTCCCTTTCTTTTGGCCCTTGTACTCATTTGACTTCAGATGGAGAATTCACCCATGGGAACCCAATGATTGCTTTGGGTTTCCCACCTGACCTAGCGTGACGTCTGGGCAAGTTTATTTTCAGGTCACTATAACCCAAACTTTTTTTCCTTGCAAGAGAATGGCCAAAACATCATTTTTCCTTATTAGGAGGTGGCTCCTGTGTTTGTGTTGGGCTCAGATTTCATGGCTCCCAGGCCTCCCCGCTCCGCCCTTGAGCTGATTTACGGTGATTTCTATCCACTGAGATCAAAATCAGCTGCTGCTTCTGTCTCCGAATCAAAATATTGTCAAATAAGACATCTGTTGGTAAAGTTATTTCTGCGCAGACAAAGAAAGAATTGGGGAGCGACTTCCAGCACTGATAGAATGTGTTGGAGAGAAAGGACAGTGAGCCCCCCCAGAGTTCCCACCTTCCCGGCAGTCACACTTTTACCAGCTGGCTAGGTTCTGGAACCTACCTCGTGGGGAGATGTAGGACCTGTCACACCTCCTGCCCCAAGCCATCACAACGCCAAGGAGGAAAATGTGCGAACGGGCATTACAATGTCTACAATGGTGTTTTCATCTAGAATTTAACATGACTGATTCCCCTCCACCTCCCCCCCGCCCCCGGCATAGTCACACAAAACGACTACAAAATGCTGCGCGGCTGCAAAGTTTCTTTAATGTATGTGAAAAAGAGACGTAAAAGTATATGGACCTTTCAAAAAGATGTTTATTTACTGATGAACAACTGTCCCCGGGGTTGCGAAGGAAAGCTTTTCCATATATGTAGGCTCAGAATATTTGGAGGAAGTCAAATGTCATTTCCTACAGTTTTACTTCTGATGTGTTCAACTAACTGCTCACCTCCGTCCAAACCCCCTGTGCCTCGTGTGCTTTCCGGACGGCCTACTTTTCCCCTCCCCTTCTCTTCCAAGACCCTTTCCCTGACAAATCTTCCCTCCTCTTCTTAAGACCAGGCATGAAACTTTCTCTGTGAAAGCTTTAATGGCTCTTCAGCAAGTTGATTAGAACAGTCATCTTTCATTGAAATTCTATATTTACGTTCTGTCTCTATCACAGGCTGGGAACTTCTAGATGGGGGAGCAGTTTCATTTTATTTTATTTTAGCTATGCTAAAGATCTCAAGTGTTTAGAGTTGGGGTAATTACAATGGCTATGTCACAACACGCTGGGCGAGGTGCTTTGTATCTTTTTCTTCTCAGTGACTGACGATTAGCGACATTTAACATCAGAGGGGCTAAGAGCCGGGTCCAGGGACCTAGGCCCTCCTGGGCTGGATCCCTGCTCACCCACTTTTCTGTGTGACTTTGGGCAATTAGGACAACCTTCCTGATTTTCTTTGTCCTCAAAATGTAAAATAGGTATAAGAAGAGCCCCTGTTTTTTTTTTTTATTATTATTTTTGAGTGTTAAATGTAATATTGCAAATTGATGCTCAGCAGGATAGCTATGGCAGGAAGCA
This sequence comes from Elephas maximus indicus, assembly GCF_024166365.1. Taxonomy (NCBI): domain Eukaryota; kingdom Metazoa; phylum Chordata; class Mammalia; order Proboscidea; family Elephantidae; genus Elephas; species Elephas maximus. Next base: position 168,530,804 of record NC_064846.1, read on the forward strand.
GCCGGAAAATTCTAGCTACCACTTTTTTAATGGAGTGGGCTCAATAGATCCTTGATCTAAAAAGCTGTTTGGGGTTTCAATCAAGTGAACAACTTGTATGTGTTTTCTTGATTCTTCTTTCCTTTTTCTGTCTTTTATTTGTCATCCCTGAGCACAGCTGCTGTATATACCAGGGCAAAGTTTGCTCAAATGCTGAGGTCTTTTCAAGGGAAGCCAGTTTTCAAATTCAGGCACATGGGCTTCTAGGATGCAGCCCAAACGTTATCGAATAATGAAGCATTAAGCTTCTTTGCAGATAAAACTGGAGCACTTCATTCTCTAAGGGTTTTACATTTAAGGGATGTAGACCCAGGCACTTGACAAATGTTATTTCAAACCATTCTCCTGGCGGTCCTGCATGGTAGGCGTTAGTAGTACCATTTTACAAAGAATGGGATTGAAGCCAGCGTCACTACAAGAATTATCATTATAGGCACAGTCTTTCAGCTCTGTTTCCCTCCCTGGTGGCTTTGGTTTTTCCCCACTACTGATGTCTTTCTTCCTAGAGACTCAGAAGATGGTCACTGGCCTCCAGAAAGATCCATCCTTATAGCTCACGGTCCCAAAGGAAGCGGAACCCTCCCTTAGAGCATCTAGTTTCTTATCCGATTTCATGGAAGGACTGTGATTGGCCTTTGTTAGTCTCTGCTATTATGTTTTCATCACTAAACAAAAGAGCAATCAGCTGTGGCTTAAGTGAAAAGAAGATATTTGATTACCTACAGAGCTAGACCTCAGAGTCTAGGGGCCTCTGGACTGGCTCAGTGGTCTCAAGGTAATGGGCAATGTATTGTGAACCTCTTGGGTTTCAGCTTGTGGTTGCAGATGGTTGTTGCTGCTCCAAGCAGAGTGCTTTCTTGGCTGCAGTGCTGTAGGGAGGAAGCAAGGATAGAAAAGGGATTCTTCGCTCTGCAACTCTTATTTTTTGGAGTAGAAGCTCTCTACTTTTTGAAACCCTCAGCAGACGTCTCTTCATGCCTCATTGGCCAGAAGAGGGAGAACTTCCTCTCCTTTCTCACACATACTGCCATCACCCAAGCTGAGGCTTTCATCCCTTGGAATTTAGCTCACCAGATTTAGCAAAAAAAAAAAAAAAAGACGGCCAATTAAAAAGAACACTTTTTTAGTATAAGTATATCCCATGCAATATTTGGGACATACTTATACTACAAAATGATTCGTTCTTTATCTGAAATTCAAGTTTAACTGGGCATCTCGTATTTTGTATTTTATCTGTAAACCATACTTGTCATACATTCCTTCTCCAGGGAACCCGCTGCGGGAATGCCCGCCATTGCTGAACTCCCATGCCTTCCAGCGTGGAACCATTGCTCTGCTGTCTGAATAGCTTCTACCCCACTTGCAGTAGGCCCTGGCTTAGACTGTTCCCAAGCACAGCACTCTAAGCACTGCTGCTACTTCCCAGGCTCTGTCCCGCCTGCCTTCGGTTTTCTCGGCCTTCCCAAATTCATCATGTGGATTTGGACTTTTAAGGCCTGAAGCAGTTGCGTGTGGGTGTGCACGCGTGTGAGAAAAAATGATTTCCGTCTCTCTGAGAAGCTCATGGGAATGGAATAAATGAGTAATACAGCCGTGGAGGGGCCCTGGGGGAAGGAATTCTCTAGCATCCCACAGTAGCCCCCTTTCTGAAAGCCTCGGGTCAGCAGAGCCTCGGAAATATCCGAGGCAAAGGAAAAACTCCTCTGTAAATAATAACACTCCAGGAACAGCGCCCTCGCAGTCTGTATTTCTGAAGACCAGCTGCAGCTAACCTGGGATATGTGGTACATTCTTGAGGAGAATTTTTTGCAAAGATTTGGGTTCTTAATGCTGTTGTGGCCTAAAAAGGCAGCTGAGTTTTCTGTTGGTTGGATAAAACAATTCCCCCCCAAATTTTTTTAAAAACTTTGTTTATAGTCTTCCTTAGAGTCGCTAGCCCTGGGTTAGAAAGGGCAGTGGTGAGATTTCGGTGACTCGGGGAACTACAGGTAAGGGCAAAGACACAAGAGGCAGCTTCATGGGGATCCAAATCCAGTTGAGAGACTCAGATAACTCTCATGTGTGTTTATTTAGTGGCCCAGGGGAAATTGGGCTTGAGTTATAGTATGTGTGTTGCTGAGTTCTTTCTGAGTGTCTTGGTTCATTCAAGTAAAAAAGATTGGAAGGAAAAAAAGCCGCTAACATGCTAAAACTCTAATGATTACTTAAACATTACTTAAAAAAAACCCAGCTTTGTTGAGATAAAATTCACATCCCATGCAGTCCTTGCATTTGCAGTGTAGAAGTCAATGGCTTTCAGTATTTCACAGAGTTGTGCAACCATCACCACTCTCAATTAGAACATTTTCATCACCCCAAAAAGAAACCTTGTCCCCATTAGCAGTCACCCCCCCATTCCTCCCTCCTTCTATCCCCTGTCAACCACTCATCTACTTTCTGTCTCTATGGATTTGCCTGTTCTGGACATTTTATATAAATGGAATCATACAATATGTGATTTTTTGTTTCTGGCGTCTTTCACTTAGCATCATGTTTTCAAGGTTCATCCATGTATAGCATGTATCACTGCTCCATTCTTTCTAGTGCCAAATAATATTTTATTGCTTGTATATACCACATTTGACTTATACATTCATCAATTGATGGACATTTAGGTTGTTTCCACCTTATTTGTGAAGTGAAAGAAATGTGTACAAGTTTTTGGGTAGACATACGTTTTCAATTCTCTTGGGTAGATACCTTAGGAGTGGAATTACTGGGTCATTATGGTAATTACATGTTTAACAGTTTGAGGAACAACCAAACGGTTTTTCCCCGGCAGCTACACCATTTTAGATTTCCTACCAGTGCTGTGTAAGAGTTCCAGTTTCTCCATATCCTACTAACACTTGTTATTCTGTGTCTTTTTCATTATAGCCATCCTAGTGGGGATGGAAATCCTGGTGGCATAGTGGTTAAGAGCTCCGTCTGCTAACCAAAAGGTTGGCAGTTTGAGTCCACCAGGTACTCCTTGAAAACTCTATGGAGCAGGTCTACTCTGTCCTATAGGGTTGCTGTGAATTGAAATTGACTCAACGGCAATGGGTTTACTTTTTTGGATTTTAGTGGGGGTGAAGTGGTATGTCTGACCCAAATTCCCTTCTAGTCTCATTGCACAAGGTATGTATGAGATTGGTTTAGTAGCAGAGTCAGGATCAGCTACATAATTTGCAGGGCCCAGTGGGAAATAAAAATGTGAGAATCTTTGTTCAAAAAGTATTAAGAATCTCAACGCATCCAGGGCAGAGCAATATACCAAGCCCTTCTGAGCATGGAGCCCTATGCGACTGCGCAGGTTGTCAGCCCAGGAAGCCAGCCCTGAATAGAGTTCTGCGTTTAAGAATTTCTAGATTGCATCTGCCATAGAGTACCAGCCTGAAATCAGAATGACACATTGGCAGGTGTTTCCTAAGCAGCTGAATTTCCACCATGACCAGAAGGATGCCACTCTTCAGAAATACATGTGCCACTAGGTATCTCCAATATTAAATGTCTTTGGCAGTGCTGTGGATTGAATTGTGTCCCCCCAAAATGTGTGTCAACTTGGCTAGGCCACGATTCCTAATATTGTGTGATCGGCCACCATTTTGTCATCTGAAGCGATTTTCCTTTGGGTTGTATATCCTACCTCTATGATGTTAATGAGATGGGATTAGAGGCAGTTATGTTAATGAGGTGGGACTCGATCTGCAAAATTAGGTTGTATTTTGGGTCAATCTCTTTTGAGATATAAAAGAGAAGCAAGCAGGGAGACAAGGGGACCTCATACCACCAAGAAAGTAGTGCCAGGAGAAGAATGTGTCCTTTGGATTCAGGATCCCTGCATTGAGAAGCTCCTATACCAGGAGAAGATTGATGACAAGGACCTTCCTCCAGAGCCTACAGAGAGAGAAAGCTGTCCTTTGGAACTGGTGCCCTAAATTTGGACTTCTAGCCTCCTGATCTGTGAGAGAATAAATTTTTCTTTGTTAAAGCCATCCACTTGTGGTGTTTCTGTTACAGCAGCGCTAGATTCCTAAGACAGGCAGAATCTTTGAGCTAGAGTCCAGGGAGCTGGATGGTTCTGTTGTCTTTGTTTTGGGGTCCTTGCTGATGTACAGTCCTTTACGCTGCCTCACATTTCAGACAAGCAATGGTAAAATGCCAGCGTGATCCATTGCTCCTTGTGTGGCAAGCCCTGTTTGCCCAAAGGCAAATAAGAACCCTTCTGACACACAGGGCCCACAAGCTCAGAACCCCACAACTCAGTTGAACTCTGACCGCAGAGTACACGGCTTGTTATGAGTATCTCTGGGAGAAAGCCACATTTGTTTAAAGTGGGGAATAAGGAGATTCAGAACACATTTTAAGACATCTGTGATGATCAGATGGCTGCTTCTGTAGCTGGTTGCCTGCCTGAAGCATTTGCATGCATTAATATTTCTTCTGGGAAATAGAAAATGTTTTGGTCCTCAATTTAGAATTCTTTATTCTGTGAGTTCAAAGGTTCTGGGCTTCCACATCTCAGCAGGCTCCTGTTTTTGTTTCTTTGTGCCCCAGAGGACTAGAGCGTCTTGTTACTTTGTTCTCAGAGGAATTTTGTTGCTTGGAAGGAATATACTTGATAATTAGCATTGTAGGAAAGTGAGAAAGCAAGTAAAAATGAACACAAGCTCTGAAGCATTCTCCATCCACCTCCCCCCCGCAAGTCTGTCTGGCTTTACATTTTATTTTTGTATTTTCTCATGCTAGCAGTACTTTTTCAAGGTATAATTTATAGACAGTAAAATGCACCAGTCCTAAAGTGGACAGCTTGATGAATTTTAAGAAATGCATACATCCATTGCCCAAATTAAGATATAGGACATCTCCATCCCTGCATCGTACGGCCTTCTGCTGAATGTTCCTGCCAAGAGGCAACCACCATTCTTATTTCCATCAACATGGATTAGTGTTGCCTGTTTTTGGAAATTCATAGAAATGTAATCATATCATACGTACTCTTATGATATCCATGCTACTAAGAATTCTTTATATATGCCTGGAATGAGTAATTTGTCAGATATAAATATTGTGGATATTTTCTCCCAGTCTGTGTCTTGCCTTTTCAATTTTTTAATCGCATCTTTCAAAGAGCAGGAGGTTAATTTTTTTTTTTTTTAATTTTGATGAAGTCCAGTTTTTAACTCTTCAGTGGTTGTTGGTTTTGGCATCCTAAGAAATCTGTATCTACCCCAAGATTGCAGAGATTTTCTTCTATATTTTCTTTCAAAGGTTTTCTAGTCTTATACTTTTAGGTCTGTGATCCATTTTGAGTTCATTGTTGTGTATGGTGTGGAGTAGGGGTCACAAATATTCTCACACTATCTATTGAAACTCTATCCTTGTCCCACTGAGTTGCCTTGGGAGCTTTGCTGAAAACTGATTGACTCTATATATGTGTGTCTGTTTATGGATTCTCTATTATGTTCCATTGATCTATATGTCTTTCTTTATGCAAACTTGCAAACTATCAGCATGTCTTTGTTACCATAGCTTTATAATAAATCTTGAAATTCGGTAGTACAAGTCCTTTAACTTTGTTCTTGTTCAAAATTGTTTTGGCTGTTCTAGGTTCTTTGCATCCTCATAACATTTTAGAATCAGTTTGTTGATTTCTGCAAGATCTGCAGGAATTTTGGTTGGAATTGCATTGCATTCATAGATCAATTTCTTTCTTTTTACTCAGTACTGTTTTTTTAGTTTTCAGTTTTTAGGTCTTGCATATGTTTTGTTAAATTTAACACTTTTTTTTTGCAATTATAGTGTTGTTTTCCTAATTTCGTTTCCTAATTCTACTTTGATTATAAATAGAAATACAATTGCTTTTGTATATTGACCTTGTATCTTGAGACCTGGAAACCCTGGTGGCGTAGTGGTTAAGTGCCAAGGCTGCTAACCAAAGGGTTGGCAGTTCGAATGCACCAGGCGCTCCTTGGAACCTCTGTGGGGCAGTGCTACTCTGTCCTATAGGGTCGCTATGAGTCAGAATCGACTCGACGGCACTGGGTTTGGTGGGTTATCTTGAGACCTGGCTAAATCCACTTATAGTTTTAGTAGCTCTTTTTGTAGACTTCTTAGGTTTTTCTTCCTACATTATTAATACGTGATTATGTTCTCTATGAATAATACAGATTTTGTTTCTATGTATGTCCTTTATTTCTTTTACTCGCCTTGTGGCACTGTCTCTTATAGAATCTCTTTAAGGCTTTAATTTGCATTTTCTTGTTGAGCGTTCCTACGTTAAGCCCATTGCCGAGTCGATTCTAACTCATAGCGACCCTATAGGACAGAGTAGAACTGCCCCTACAGTGTTTCCAAGGCTGTAATCTTTACAGAAGCAGACTGCCACATCTTTCCCCCGCAGAGCCTCTGGTGGTTTTGAACCACCAACCTTTCAGTTTGCAGCCGAATGCGTAACCGCTGTGCCACCAGGGCTCCTTTTATTCCCATATTGCTTTTCATATGTTTATTGGCCATTTGAGTATTTTATTTTGTGAACTTCCTGTCGCATCATTTATTACTAATATTACTGTTATTCTTTATGGGGTTGTTTCTATTTGCAGGAGTTTTTAAAAAATATATCCTGAATACAAGTCCTTTATTAGATATACATATTATAAATATTTTCTTTTAGTCTGTGGCTTGTCTTTCTGACTTCAGTAATGCTATCTTTTATGAGCAATAAAAAAAATTTTTTTGATGAATCCAAATTTATCAAAATTTCTTGTATAGTTAGTCGTTTTTATGTCCTAGGAAATCTTTGCCTACCCCAAGGGCATAAAGGTATTTCTCTTATGTTTTCTTCTCGATGCTTTAGTTTTAGCATTTACATTAAGATCTATGATTATTTGTTTAAAAAAAAAGCTATATACATACATATGTATATAAAACCAAAAAATAAAAAAAACCCATTGTTGTCAAGTCAATTCCAACTGATAGTGACCCTATAGGAAAGAGTAGAACTGCCCCATAGAGTTTCCAAGGAGCAGCTGGTGGATTCGAACTGCAGACATTTTGGTTAGCAGCCAGGCTTTTAACCACTATCTACACACATACTCTAAACACACACGCACAAGTTGTTGTTGTTAGATGCCACTGAATTGATTTTTGACTTGCAGCAACCTCATGTGACAGAGTAGAACCGCCCCATAGGATTTCCTAATCTGTAATCTTTATGGGAGCAGATCCCCAGGTCTTTTCTTCTGTGGTACTGCTGAGTGGATTCGAACCACTTACCTTTTAGTTTGCAGCTGGGCACTTAACCATTGCGCTACCAGGGCTCCTTTTATAAGAGTTAAGCTGCTAACTGAAAGATCAGAGGCTGGAACCCACCCAGCAACTCCTTGGGAGGAAAGTCCTTGTGATCTGCTCCTGTAAAGATTACAGCCTAGGAAACCCTATTGGGCAGTTCTACTCTGTCCTATAAGGGTCCCTATGAGTCAAAATCAATGTGAAGGCACACAACAACAGGGAGGGAGGTGTGCAGAGCCGAAGGAGCACCAATGAAGCTCTAGCTGGACTCGGTAATGAAATCCTGGTGGAGTCCCTGGCATTTTCCTGAGGCAGGCTCAGGTCTAGTATGAGGCTAACACCTAGGTCTTTTTGGTGTGCTGAGCACCCATGTCAGGAGTCCCTGGGTGGTGAAATGGTTAAGTACTGGGCTACTAACCAAAAGGTTGTTGGTTTGAACCCACCTAGAAGCACCTTGGAAGACAAACCTAGCAATTTGCTTCTGAAAGGTCACAGCCATGAAAATCCCGTGGAGCACAGTTCTATTCTCCAGCACATGGGGTCGCCATGAGTCAGAATCAACTCAAGGGCAACCGGTGGTGCCTACGTCAAGCTTATGGCTTATGAGAAAGAACAAAAAGCTCAGTCAACCTTCACTGAGGCATCCTCACCCACAGTGCTGGTTTTGGGCTTCAGGGCCGAGAGGGGGTATGTTACCCTGTGTAAAGACAGCAGCATGAAAGCGCTGTCCCCAGGAGCCAGGGTCTAGTGCAGGAATTGACCAGCTAAAAGGAGTGTCAAAAAGGCAATTTCACCAGGGCCGAATGTGTGAAATGCCTGCTGAACTCAGAAGGTCAAACTGCTGGAGTTCTTCGTCTTATTAACCTTCAGCTTTCAAAATTTTTTTTTTTCAAATGTGCTGGTACAGCTTTTCAGCAGAAGATTCACTTGTAGACGCAGTGTACCTTTGAGCCCAAACTGTCTGAATGAGCATATGCATTGGCAAAATCACTGTTTAAATAGCCCTCCTTGGGTTGCTGCGTTGTATCATTAAACTGAAAGTTAATTCTGCTCTTCTTGCATGGCTGCTCCCTACATCGGCCCTGTCTTTTGTTCATCAGATGATTCTGAGAAACCCCAGAGGCCCTTCCTCTGGAATTAATAGTGGAGACAGTTACTAGGTTTCTATGTTCAGAAACACAGAATGTTCAGCTTTAGCTCCCAAGAGAGTTCGAATGCTGGCTGTATTTGGAAGGAGAGCAGATAGGGAATGGCAGGAAGGCTAAGGCAAGATGAAGAAACTGCCAGGACACGGAGCTGCACAGCACAGGGCACAGGGCAACTAACTAGAAGATCAGGATTCAGAAGGGGACCATGAATCGGATATTGAGCCCAAACAGAAGTGTGGTGGATCCAGCCCTGTTGGAAGCAGGGTTAGATTTCCAGCAGCATATGGAAGATGGGGCCCACCTTGGGGGACGGCCAAAAGGGAAGGGGGACTTGTCCACACCTGGGCTCTCAGCAAGTCCTCTGAGCACCTCATCACTATGATCTGCCCTGTGTCTCCCATCTCCTCCACTAAAACCTTCTTCCAGCCTCATCATCTTTCTCCTAGACTACCAGTGCCCCCCTTCTACTCCTGATGCCCCAAACCACTCTCCACAGAACAGGTTGAATTATCTTTCAGAACATAAGCCACAAAGTCACTGTATGACCTGGTTTCTGCCTACCCATCCTGTGTCATCACGCTTCAGCCCCTCTACTTCCATTACCTTCATTAAACACACTGAGCACCTTATGACCTCAGGACCTTTGCACCTGCTGTACTCGCTACCTGCAACTCTTGCCCCCACTTATCATTGCCCATTTTTTGGCCACCTCCCCTCAGAACAACCTTCTGTGGCCCTTCATTCTAAAGTGGTGCCCCCCCAATCATTCTTTAGCAATCATCCAATTTTCTTTTCTTTTTTAAATCGTGCTTTAAGTGAAAGTTTACAATTCAAGTCAGTTTCTCATACAAAAACTTATATGCACATTGTTATGTGGCCCTAGTTGCTCTCCCTACAATGCAATAGCACACTCCTCCTCCCCTCCCTGTATTTCTCGTGTCCATTCAACCAGCTCCTGTCCCCCTCTGCCTTCTCATCTTGCCTCCAGACAGGACCTTCCCACATAGTCTCATGTGTCTACTTGAACTAAGAAGCACACTCTTCACCAATATCATGTCTTGTAGTCCAGTCTAATCTTTGTCTGAAGAGTTGGCTTCAGGAATGGTTTTAGTTCTGGGCTAACAGAGAGTCCGGGGGCCATGTCTTCTGGGGTTCCTCCAGTCTCAGACCACCAATTCTGGTCTTTTTACTAGAATTTGAGTTCTGCACCCCCCACTTTTCTCCTGCTCCATCAGGGACTCTCTGTTGTGTTCCCTATCAGGGTGGTCATTGGTGGTAGACAGTCACCATCTAGTTCTTCCGGTCTCAGGCTGATGAAGTCTCTGGTTTATGTGGCCCTTTCTGTCTCTTCGGCTTATATTTTCCTTATGTCTTTGGTGTTGTTCATTCTCCTTTGCTCCAGGTGGGTCGGGACCAATTGATGCATCTTAGATGGCCACTTGCAAACTTTTAAGACCCCAAAAGCCACTCACCAATGTGGGAGGCGGAACATTTTCTTAATAAACTTTGTTACTTCAGTTGACCTAGATGTCCCCTGAAATGATGGTCCCCAGGCCCCCGCCCCTGCTACTCTGTTCCTTGAAGTGTTTGGTTGTGTTCAGGAAACTTCTTAGCATTTGGTTTAGTCCAGTTGTGCTGAATTCCCCTGTACTGTGTGTAAGATAATTCTTGTCTACTATCTAGTTAGTGAACACCCCTCTCCCTCCCTCCCCACCCTCATAATCATCAAAGAATTTTTTTTCAGTGTTTAAACCTTTTCTTGAGTTCTTACAACAGGGGTCTCATATAATATTTATCCTTTTGGGACTGACTAATTTCACTCAGCATAATGCCTTCCAGATTCATCCATGTTATGAAATGTTTAGCGGATTCACTGTTGTTCTTTATCGTTCCATAGTATTCCATTGTGTGAATATACCATAATTTGTTTATCCATTCATCAGTTGATGGGCACCTAGGCTGTTTCCATCTTTTTGCTATTATGAACAATGCTGCAGTGAACATGGGTGTGCATATATCTATTCGTGTATGTGTGAGGGCTCTTATTTCTCTAGGATATATTCCAAGGAGTGGGATTGCTGGATCATATGGTACTTCTATTTCCAGCTTTTTAAGGAAGCCCAAATCAATTTCCAAAATGGTTGTACCATTCGACATTCCCACCAGCAGTGTATAAGTGTTCCAGGCTCTCCACAACCTCTCCAACATTTATTATTTTGTGTGTTTTGGATTAATGCTAGCTAGCCTTGTTGGGGTGAGATGGTATCTCATTGTAGTTTTGATTTGCATTTCTCTAATGGCTTATGTTCGTGAGCATTTCTTCATGTATCTGTTAGCTTCCTGAATGTCTTCTTTGGTGAAGTGTCTGTTCATATTTTTTGCCCATTTTTTAATTGGGTTATTTGTCTTTTAGTTGTTGAGGTTTTGGAGTATCTTGTAGATTTTAGAGATTAGACACTGATTGGACTTGTCATAGCCAAAATTTTTTTCCCAGTCTGTAGGCTGTGTTTTTACTCTTTTGGTGAAGTCTTTGTATAAGCTTAAATGTTTTATTTTCAGGAGCTCCCAGTTGTCTAGTTTCTCTTCTGGTGTTTGTGCATTGTTAGTAATGTTTTGTATACTTGTTTATGCCATGTATTAGGGCTCCTAACATTGTCCCTAATTTTTCTTCCATGATCTTTATCATTTTAGATTTTATATTTAAGTCTTTGATCCATTTTGAGTTAGTTTTTGTGCATGGTTTGAGGTATGGGTCTTGTTTCATTTTTTTGCGGATGGATATCCAGTTGTGCCACCACCATCTGTTAAAGAGACTATCTTTTCACCAATTAATGGACTTTGGGCCTTTGTCAAATATCAGCTGCTCATAGGTGGATGACTTTACGTCTGGATTCTCAATTCTGTTCCGTTGGTCTATGTACCTGTTGTTGTACCAGTACCAGGCTGTTTTGACTACCATGGCAGTATAATAGATTCTAAAATCAGGTAGCGTGAGGCCTCCCACTTTGTTCTTCTTCTTCAGTAATGCTTTATTTATCTGGAGCCTCTTTCCTTTCCATATGAAATTGGTGATTTGTTTCTCCATCTCATTAAAAAATGCCATTGGAATTTGGATCGGGATTGCATTGTATCTGTAGATCACTTTGGGTAGAATAGACATTTTCACAATGTTGAGTATTCCTATCCATGGACAAGGTATGCTTTTCCACTTGTGTAGGTCTCTTTTGGTTTCTTGCAGTAGCGTCTTGTAGTTTTCTTTGTATAGGTCTTTTACGTCTCTGGTTAGATTTATTCCTAAGTACTTTATCTTCTTGGGGGCTATTGTAAATGGTATTGATTTGGTGATTTCCTCTTCAAAGTTCTCTTTATTGATGTAGAGGAATCCAGCTGATTTTTGTATGTTTATCTTGTATCCTGATATTTTGCTGAAATCTTCCATTAGTTCCAGTAGTTTTCTTGTGGATTCTTTAGGGTTTTCTGTGTATAGGATCATATCATCTGGAAATAGAGATACTTACTTTTACTTCTTCCTTACCAATTTGGGTGGCCTTTATTTCTTTTTCTAGCCTAATTGCTCTGGCTAGGACCTCCGGCACAATGTTGAATAAGAATGGTGATAAAGGGCACCCTTGTCTGGTTCCCATTCTCAAGAGGAATGCTTTCAGATTCTCTCCATTTAGGATGATGTTGGCTGTTGGCTTTGTATAAGTGTCCTTTATTATGATGAGGAATTTCCCTTCTATTCCTATTTTGCTGAGAGTTTTCATCATGAATGGGTGTTGGACTTTGTCAAATGCCTTGTCTACATCAATTGATAAGATCATGTGTTTCTTGTCTTTGTTTTATTTAAGTGATGGATTACATTGTTTGTCTAATTTTGAACCATCCTTGCATGCCTGGTATGAAACCCAATTGGTTGTGGTGAATTTTTTTTTTTTGATATGTTGTTGAGTTCTATTGGCTAGAATTTTGTTGAGGATTTTTGCATCTAAGTTCATGAGGGATATTTTTCTGTAATTTTCTGTTTTTTTTTGCCGAGTCTTTACCTGTTTTTGGTATCAGGGTTATGCTGGCTTCATAGAATGAGTTTGGGAGTATTCCATCCTTTTCTATGCTCTGAAATACCTCTAGTAGTGGTGGTGTTAACTCCTCTCTGAAAGTTTGGTAGAATTCTCCAGTGAAGCCGTCAGGGCCAGGGCTTTTTTTCTTGGGAGTTTCTAAATTACCTTTTCAATCTCTCCTTTTGTTATGGGTTTATTTAGTTGTTCCACTTCTGTTTTTGTTAGTTTAGATAGGTAGTGTGTTTCAAGAAATTTGTCCATTTCCTCTAAGTTTTCAAATTTGCTAGAGTACAATTTTTCATACTATTCTGTTATTATTCTTTTAATTTCAGTTGGGTCTGTTGTGATAGCGCCCATCTCGTTTCTTATTTGAGTTATTTTCTTCCTCTCGTGTTTTTCTTTTGTCTGTTTGGCCAGACTGGTTTATCAATTTTGTTGATCTTTTCAAAGAGCCAGCTTTTGGTCTTGTTAACTCTTTCAGTTGTTTTTCTGTTCTCTATTTCGTTTAATTCTGCTCTAATTTTTATTATTTGCTTTCTTCTGGTGCCCGAGGGCTTCTTTTGCTGCTCTCTTTCTATTTGTTAGAGTTGTAGGGTTAATGTTTTGATTTTGGCCCTTTCTTCTTTTTGGATGTGTGCATTTATTGCTATAAATTGACCTCTGAGCACTGTTTTTGCTGTGTACCAAAGGTTCTGGTAGGTTATGGTTTCATTCTCATTTGATTCTGTGGATTTCTGTATTCTGTCCTTAATTTCTGCTATAACCTAGTAGTGAACTCTCCACCTCTTGGTCTCTCCTGATGTGAAAATGCATCCCGACCGCCACTGCTTGCCTTACTGTGCTGGCACCAGGGGATCTGGCCTATGGGGTGCTGGTTCCCACTGGGTCAGATCTGGCAACTCCTCGCTGCTTCTGAACTGTCTCTCCCTCCCCCTGTTGCTCAGTCCGAGTCTTCAACTTTTGCCTTTGATGTTCAAGGCTCATAGAGTGTCATATATAATTGATTTGCTTGTTTTGGGGGGGGGTTGTTGTAAGAAGGACCACAGGAAGTATTTGACTACTCCGCCATCTTGGCCTCACCTCCAATTTTATTTTCTTCATAACATTTACTGCCACCTGAAATAATCAAGTTCACTCGTTTCAGTGATTCTCAACTGGGGGCAGTTTTACCCCGCAGAGGATGGTTGGCAAGGTCTGGAGACATTTTTGGTTGTCACCTCTGCGGAGGTGCTCCTGGCATCTAGTGGATGGAGGCAGGGATGCTGCTAAACATGCTACGATGCCCAGGACAGGTCCTCTACCCTCACCCCCACACCGCTACAAAGAATGATGCTGCCTCAAATGTCAATAGTGCTGAGGTTGAGAACCTGCTTTATTAGTTGCTTTTCTATTGTCTGTCTGTACCCTTAACCCTCTCCTTTAATAGATATCCCAAGAAAGCAGGACCCTCATCTGACTTCGCTGCTCTATCTCCAAACCCCAGAGCAGTGCCTGAGCCATGGTTGGTGTTCAAAATAAATAATTAGATGGATGAATGAGTGAATGAATGAATGTGTTTTTGTTCCGAATGTGCTCTTTACTAGCTTTTTCAGCCTGGGCAAGTCTCTGAACTGTTTCAAGCTTCAGTCGCCTCATCTGTGAAATTGGGATCATCAAAGTACCTAATTTATTAGAGTTCTTGTGCTAATCGAATGAGAAAAATGCCTCAAAGACATTGAACAGCACGTTTCATATGGAGCAGACCCCTCAGTTCACAGCGCCTCTTATTCGTGCCACGTGTGCCTTACCCCAAACCTTTGCCTCCATGTGCTTTTATTCTTTTCCTGCTGCGAAAATAAAGGACTCTTCTCCAAGCAGCCCCCTTGGCTGGAAATGGCCATCTCAGTTGGGCTCACTCCCTTTGCTCCACCTGCAGCCATTCTCCAGTCAAATTCTCTCTCCGCTCCAGCCTACACATCTTGGGGACAAGGACACGGATTATTCTTCCTGCTGTAAACTGTCACTCCTTTCTTCAAGTGCACTCACACAAGAGACAGTCACTACCTGTGTTTGTCCATGAATTAAGCTGCTGTCGGCCTGACTCTGCCTCCCTCCTAGGCAGGCCCTGTGTCCCTGGGTGTTGGGGGTCAGGTGGTGACCCTGCCCACCTTCTCAGGATGCTTTCCTGCCCCTCCCCCTATTTTTTTTTTTTTTTTGCAGATTACAGCAAGAATTTATTTTTATGTATTAAGTTTGGGAAGACTGACATCTTTACAAAATTAAATCTTTTCATCCAGAAATAGTTTGCTTCTTCATTTATTCCATTGCTAATTAGTATCCTTCAGCAAAATTCATAGTTCATGCACAGAGATATTGTTGATGCACATTTCCTACTAAATTTATTCATAGCATTTTTATTGTTTTTGTGGCAATTGCAAATGGATGTTAGTTTTACTATTTGTTGCTGGTTTAAAGGGCAACTGTTGATTTTTTTAAAATCTATTTTTGGTATATCAAAGCATTTTAATTAAGTCCTTTAATGGTTCTAATAAATAATATTAGCATTATTTTAATGATATTAGCATCACACACTCCATTTGTAGTTTTCCTTTGATTCTGCAATTATACAGAGGAATGTTCTTGTTTTTGTTTTATTTCTAATTTTGAATTGTTAGGGACTTGTTTGTTATTGTCATTGATTTTTATAATAATTTTCTGAAAAAACCTGTTTTATTTTGTTTAATTTATTATGAGATTTTTTAAATAAACTTTTTATTTTGGAATAATTTTAGGTTCACAGAAAAGTTATAAAGATAGTGCAAAGAGTTCCTGCATACCCTGCACCCAATTTTGATTTCCTCTGATATCATCACTTTGCATTGCTCTTCTTTTCTGTCTTTACTCTTTCTCGTGGGCCAGATCTTTCGAAGAGACTCAATTGCTAAAAAAATAAAATTTGGATTTGGTATGAATAGAGAATCCTGCCTGTGCAAATGACAAGGAGGAAAGCGGTCCAGGGAAGGGTGGAAGTGGTCATACTGCTGTCCCCAGGATAGTCTACATCATTTGCAGGGCCCAGCGCAAAATGAAAAAGCAGGCCTCTGTTTAAGAATTATTAGGTATTTCAAGACGGCAGCAGCAGAGCATTAAACCCAGCCACATGGCGCTTTTGGGTGCGGGAACCCTGCGCAACTGCAGTGGTCATGAGGCTGACCTTGGCTGGTCCTATCGATCTTTCAGCTTTCTCTGTGATCCAAATACCTCAGTAAATTAAAGGAAGGTCTCCTGCATGACCAGGCCAAATCTACTCATATGTACATTTTTCTAGAACAACACTCAGAGCCTTAAGCTTTCTAACTAGCCTGCCTTCTAAATCTCAGTTCAAAAGGCTTTGAGTTGAGGACAATGGTATTTAAAAAAAATGGTATTAGCTACCCAGAAATGGCAGTGAAGCTAATTCTAAAATAACATCCACATTAGCTCACACTGGCCGATATTTTCTTTGCTGAAGATCAGGCAAATGGAGTGTTTGTCTTGAATGCCTTCCAATAATACTTAACAGTAGCCAAGAATGCTTGGACTCTTCAAAACCGTACCTTATACCCAGAGGCTGTTGGTGAATGTATTTTTTTAACCAGGTTTACTCATTTCACTTGTCCAAATTGGGCACTTTCACAAGGGAACTCATCAGCCAGTCATTTCTGATGAAATCACCAAAGGACGTAGAGGAAGTCATCTATGAAAGTTCTTGGTACACCAGGAGTTTGAAAGTTTCTGGGAAGTACACAGCTGGAAATTGGTTTAGCTTCATCAGTTATTTATCAATGTTCAGCAACACTGTGTTGTGGAATTTCAGGGCACGATGTCCACTCGTAGCACTTACTTAGCTCCGCAAGCCAGCTAGCTGCATGTCCAGAGCTGCAGGATGTACTACACAACACCAGCCAGTGCTGCCCTCCTTTCCACACTTGTTCTATTTGCCCTGGTCAAAGAAGGCTCCAGAATCTGAGGCTACTTCCTCCTCTTTATGCAACACAGGCGCTGGTCAGAACAGAGTCCCATCAGGTAGAAGAGATGTGCTGTCTGGCTTTCCCCTACCACCTCCTTTGACTCGAAGGTGATGCTCTGCTGGCTTCTGGGAATTAACTCCCACTGAAAGCACAATGGTTAAGAGCATGACTGTTAACCAAAACGTCAGCAGTTCAAATCCACCAGCCGCTACTTGGCAGTGCTATGGGGCAGTTCTACTCTGTTCTGTAGGGTTGCTATGAGCCAAAATTAACTCGACAGCAATGGGTGTTTTTTTTTTTTTTTTTTTGAGAGCAAATGGGCAGGCCTTCGATGACAATGACACTGGGGCAGCGTTTTGTGTTGCCATCGTTTCCTTCCCTGTGTGGGTGTTGTTTGCAGCTAGTGAGGAGACCTAATGCTTTATACTCTTCCACCCTTGGACCTTAGTTCCTAGGGTGCAAATAGGCTGCCTTCACTCAGTTGTAGTTTAGGCGCTGTGTTTTAGTTGCCAGAAGTCTGCAAGAGATTTGAGTCAGGAGACTACTTAGGGGACTGTATCATCATTCTACAGAGAGGATCTAGGCATAAATTAGGCCTCTTTTCTTAAAAAAACAATAAAAGTATATATATATATGCATACACACACATACATATATATGTGTAGGAGCCCTGGTGGCACAATAGTTAAGCACCCAGCTACGAAGCAAAAGGTTGGCTGTTCAAACACACCCAGCGGCTCCATGGGAGAAAGACCTGGCAATCTGCTTCTGTGAAGATTATAGCCTAGAAAACCCTACAGGACAGTTTCTGCTCTATCACATGGGGTCACCATGAGTATAAATCGACTGAACAGCATCTAACAACAAGAACATACACATATATACGTGCACACGCACGTATATATATATATATAGTTATTATACACATATTTGAATATATTATGGTAGTTGTGTTTTTAAAGTCACATCTGGTTCAGAATACTACAGAATAAGTCAGTTAAAAGAGCAAAATAAAAAGTAATAAACTCAGTCTCTAGAATTAGAAAATTACCTTAAAAATTACATTGCATAATTTATTCTAAATCATCAAATTGTCATCTGTTTTTTTTTTTTTTTTAAAGAAAGAGGCCTAATTTATGCTCAGATCATCTTTGTAGAATGCTAATATAGCCTCCTAAGAGACATTATCCTGTTCTAAAAGACAGTTGTCTCTCCCTTGATATGGCTGAATTTTTATTGTTTTCTCTTTTTGTCACTTAGAAATTCCACTTAGAATCAATTCTACATTCGGGATTGCTTTGGGAAAAATGATCTCCTGAACTGAAAAGCAAGAAATTGATTAAAAAATGTCTTTCAAACGTCATTTCAGATATTTTAAATATATCTGGTGCTAAGTAAATACCATTTGGTTAATATTTTTACCAACCTCATCCATCTCTGATAAATGTACTTCTTTTAAAATTATTGCTTTTATTAACTATTGAGTACCGAAAATGATTATTTACAGTTAAGAAAGAAAGAAGGCCACAGTTGGAACACTAGTAAGTGTCAGAGTTAAGGAATGAGTGGAAGAGAAGAAGCCAGTGAAAGAGGGAAAGTATAAGAACTTAGAAAAAGTATTGTGAAATGCAGGGCAAAGACCCTGCTGCATTGAGCATAATTTCTTTAAATTTATCCTTCCAGGTAACTGACTCTCCCTTCAGCTATGTTTAATGTCCTCTTTAAACTGTCCATTGAGTTTCTTTTTTTTTTCTTCTTCATTTTTTAGTACTGTAAAGTAAATCATACATAGAGAAAAGTAACAATTTTAAGTATATAAACAAACAAACCCGTTGCTATCGAGTTGATTCCGACTCATAGCAACCTTATAGGACAGAGTAGAACTGCCCCATATAGTTTCTAAAGAGCAGCTGGTGGATTTGAACCCCTGACCTTTTGGTTAGCAGCCAAGCGCTTAAGTATATAGCTCAATAAACTTTCAACAAGTGAGTACAGCCATGTGACCACCACCCTGATCAAGAAATAGAACATAACTGTAACCCCTCTTGTGCCCCATCACAGACTCCAGCTCACCTTCTCCAAGGATAGCTAATATTCCAACTTCTATCACCCTAGATCACCTTTGCCCATTTCTGTCCTTTATATAAATGGAATCATACAGTATGTACCCTTTTGCATCTGGTTCTTTTGACCATTGTTGTATTTGTGAAATTCATCCATGGTATTGCATTTATCTGTAGTCTGTTTCTTCTTGTTGCTGTGTGGCATTTTACTCTCTGTATGATTCTCTGTACTGACGTAGATTGGAGTTGTTTCTTCCAGCTAGGTTTGCGGTAGGAAATTTTCTTGTCCATGGTAGGAGGGAGGGCTATTCACCGTAACCCAAGTATATATACCTTTGGAGTCCTACCTTTATGTGAAGGCATGTCCTATTTGACTTGCCACCTTGGGCAGGCCTTGGAATTTGCCTTTCATCACCTGAGTCCTCTGAGGCCAGGAAAAGTAGAATTTAGGTTCAACAGGTTCAGCAAATGCCTTCAAGGCAAATGCTGGCTGTAAGGTTGCCATATCTTCTCTGGGTATTTTGAGACCTAAGTGTTCCTTACTTTCTTGTCCACTCATGCATATCTTTGATACAATTTTCAAATATTTTATCCAATATTCCTAGTTGTTTTCCATGGGAAGGCTTGCTGGTTAGTTATTCTGCCTTACTGTGAGAAAAATATATTAATAAGTACTTTCAAATGCCCCTTGCTTTGAGAGACCAACATCTTTCTTATGAAACTTATAGAAAAGGAGGTACATGAATATTTCTTTTCTCCTTATCCTTTCTCACCTTATATATGAACACCAAAGAGGTTATTATTATTTTTGCTAACATCGTTTTCCTTTTATTATTGTTTTATGTGTGGAGAGTAGACATGTTCATTTTGAAGGCTTAGACTTATCTCTTTTTAATACTTCCTTCACAAATTACGTTGAGTGACTCATGCAGAAACTATTTTTGAGGAGCTACTTTTTATAAGATTTTGAGGTAGACCTCTGTGGGTTTCCAAAGATGGTAGTACAGGAGACAGAAAGGAAAGGAAATGGCTATCATACAAAAAGTGCAAGTATGAAAATTGCCATTTAAGAGTCCCAGAGAAAATGCTCTGCCAGTTGAGAAGAGGAGAACTGTACTTCCTTTTGAGTGGATTCAGAAAGCCTCAGTGTAGGAAGAAGCATCTGAGCAGGGCCTTGAAGGATGGCGTGATTAACTATTCTCGTGGGAGGAGGAGACAAACTCATTGCATGAGTTCAGGTGGGAGAATGTAGTTGAGTTCGTCTGGGCTGACACATTCATACATCTAGCGTTGCACTGTCCAATATGGCAGCCACCAAGTCCATGTGCCTGTTGAGCACTTGATATGTGGCCAGTGCGGACTGACAGACTGATCTTAATTTTACTTAATTGTACTAAAACTAAACGTAAACTTTAAAAATCTGATACTCAGTTCCGTTTTGGAGACATTTTAAAATATTTTTGGAACAACTTGGGTATGTGAATCTAAAATATACAATTGCATATTTTATGAAACCTAATTCCAAATCAAGCATTTCTGGTGAAAATTTAGTGTCCCAATGAGACAGGATTTTGTAATGTAAAATACCTCATTTTATTTTATTTACACGGTTTGCATGATGAAATGATACTGTTTGTTATGTTTGGGTTAAATAAAAGACGTATTTTTAAAGTCAATTTTCCTCTTTATTTTTTGCTTTCTTAATGTGGCTATCAAATATTTAAAATTACATATGTGGCTTGCATTATATTTCTCTTGAACTTGCACTGCTCTAGAGATAAGAAGGCCGAGGCATAAAGTGGGAATTCGGAGACCATACATAGCTTTTAGGAGGACAATAGGAGTGTGTGAGAGCCACTGAGACAAAAATTGTATGTGTTAAATAATGATTGTTGGTGTTCGGGAGCGTGGCAGGTAAACTGGAACTAACTAGGAAAAAAAAAGAAGAAAAGTATAAATAAAGACATGAGAATAGCAGAAGCAGAGAGTTCTCTAAAGGGAAATAAAGGTAGGACAAGATCTTGGCGTACGTCCTCTCTACCCCTAAACACATCTCCACCTCCTCCCGTCTTTACTCCTTTCCTTCAGTGCAGAGAAACCAGTGTTTTTCTTCCTGCCGTCTTCATTCTACTCTCTCCTTTGCCCAGGAGCTTTCTCCATTCTTAACACCTTCAAACACTTTCTCTCCTCTGGTTTCTTGATCAACCTGTAGATATGTGTAAGCCTCCTCACATTACTGTGGAACTTCATGTTTGCCTCCCTTTCGAGTCCCTTACCACTGAACTTCTCCAAGAGTTGTGCCCTCCTCCCAGGCACCCCCCAACTCATACAGATGAGGTTTCAGCCCCACTATTTCCTATGACCCATTTTTAATCCTCATCTTCCTTGTCACCTCTGCTATTTGCAAACCTGTCTAGAACACTCTGTCATTGCTCTTTATATAACACCCCTTACTGATTCTTCTACTGTCTGGATTTCAAATTGCCCCCACCACCCAATTACTCATAAGGATTGGCCTTGTCCAAGATTCCATCCATTTCCTTCTTTTTATCTTAATGGTCTTGTCTGTCTCTTGGTCTTCTCACATATTCCTGTAGCTTCAGCTGCTGTTGAAGCTTCAGACTGAAATTTCTCATCGCATTTCCTTGAATGTGCCCTAAACACCTTCAACCCTGTCCATCAACGGACTTATTATCAGCTTCCCAAATCACATCATCTTTTTGCAACAAGTTTCCTAAGCTAGAAATCTTAGAATCACCTCAGTCCCTCTTTCTCCTTCAACTTGTCATCAAACCTTGTCAATTCCACCTTAGAAATGTTTTTGGAATGTATCTCTTAACACCATCATTTTTTACCCAGTTTACCTGTCATCCATCTCCTATCCTCCCTTCCATCCTTTTTCTACATTGTTGCTTGACATATTTCAAGAATAAGTCAAATCTGCTTGTCTCCACCATTGAATAACAATGACAGTGCTTATTTGTTTGACATTCATTTAGAATATTTACTTTGACCATATATGTACACTTAGGCCTTAATACCAAGGAGCCCTGCTGCCACAATGGGTAAGAGTTCAGCTGCTAACCGAAAGGCTGGAGGTTCAAATCCACCAGACCCATGGAAGAAAAGACCTGGTGATCTGCTCCCATAAAGATTACAGCCTTTGGGGGAAGTTCTACTCTGCCCTAAAGGGTTGCTGTGAGTCAGAATCAACTCGACAGCACACAATAACAGGCCTTAGTACAGTGTCTGTAACATAGTAAGTGTGCAACAAATATTTGTGTAACAAATGAATAAGGCATGCAGTGCTACTTTTTAGAGACTGAAGGATCTTAGTGAGACATCAAATGCATAGAAACACACACAAGCACACATACATTTGGGCAAGAAAAAAGTCTTTGTAGTTGTGGTAGAGAGAAGAATACCGCTCCGTACCATTGATGATGGGCTTGGCCATGACACTTGCTTTGGCCAATGGAACATGGGCAGGAGTGACAGCGCCCCAGATTTGAGCCTAGACATGAAGGGGCATCTGACCTTTCCACTCTTTCCTCTTGTGCTTCTGTCATTGCCAAGTGAAAACTGTGACCCAGGAAGTCTCTGCACCAGAAACTACAGTCATATGGAGCATACTAGCATCCAACCTGGAGCCTGGAGCCAAGCACCTGCGGCCAGCCTAGGTCGACCCAGCCCCAGCTCACCCACAGGCATGAGTATAAGAAATAAACGCTTGTTATAGGGCCCTGAACACTGGAATGGCTTCTTACACATCAAAAGTTGACTGTCATATTACCCTATTTTCATGCAAATAACGCACTCCTATCTTTGTCTGCCAACCACGCCCTCCTCCTGTGAGATATTTTTAGAAGCATGCTATGCTAATTTTTGTTGCAGCAATATGTAAAAAAAATTGGCATAGTGGCACTTAGGAAAATATCTCGTGGGGGGAAAGGCATGGTTGGCAAGCAAACATAGAAAAAAAAACATAGAAGGCACACATTATTTGCATAAAAATACAGCAGTCATTTGAGAATTGATGATGAATAAGAAGGCTGTAGACTGGGATGTAGAAATAGAAAAGTACACATAGCAAAAGAAGTCAGATGACATAGGGACAAGTCCTGCTCCTCTACTAATTAAATATGTGCACTTTAGCAAGTTACTTCGCTTCTCTGAGCCTAGATTTCCTCAACACCTATGGCTCTTACCTCATGCAAGTGTTGAGAGGCTAAAATTAGATGCTACATGAAAAATTCATGTAAACATGGTAACAACTGGCTCAAAAATTGAGTGTTATTATTCTTGTATTAAAGAGATAAAGAGGAAGAGAATGAAGTCCTGCAGAAAAGGGGCAAACATGACCGATTTATAAAATATGTAATGGCCTGGGTAGCTATGAGGCTCAAAAGCCTGATGATCAGTGAATAATGAAGAGTGATGCATGGGGAATTGGCAAATTGGATTAAGAAAGCTGAGAGAAGACGCCAGGTGAGCAATGGAAGTGGTGCTGTTGGAGAAGGGTTGTTCTCGGCTTGGCAGCCAGTTCTGGCTTTGCTCTAAATAGACTGAATGAAGGTAGGGATGGCAGCTCACCAGCCATGCTTCCATTTCGGCATCTTCAGAATGACATATCCATAAGAGACGGCCACCCAGGTGCCTTTTGGGTCTTTTGGGTTTAATGCAGTGGAAAGAAGTGGAAGGCAAGTTGTTCAATAAATGCTGGTCTTGTTCTTTACACGAAGACCATTGTGGTTAAATAAAAAGAGGCAGTTTATCAAAAGGCAAGTTTAAAGAACTTCTGATGAAATATTGAAGAAAATGGTCAGTGAATACAAAGAGGGATAAAGTTGTGAAGGAAGAGATTGGTAAATTCTTTAGCTTTAGCAGTGAACTTGCTTGCCAATTACTGCAGATAAGAAAAAGAAGGAGGGTTTTGTCAAGGTTTGCTGGTTTTTATAAAGAGGTAGGGACGTCCTGTACCTTTTTCCCTATAATTATAGTTTGTGAGTATTTGTTCGAGTGTTAGAACACCTGTTTCTTTGCTTTTTGGTATATTGTTACACGTACTCCTTGTTTAGCTGTGATTTAGTTCCAGTTTTTATGTCCACGTGCTTTAGACTGTCAGTAAAGTTAATCAAATGAGCTTAAAATGCTTAACAAAAAGAGCTGAGCAAGAAATGTTTATATTGATTGCACAGTGACTTCTTCCAAAATAAAGAGAATAATTCCAGCTTACTTGGAGGTAAAGCAGTAGCTTTGTAAATATTCCCCTGGGGGCGGCGGGGGAGGGGGGGAAGGTTCCACTGCATTCTGCCTTCAGCCACAAAGAGAAATGCTTCCCATTTCTCAAGGTGGGATTGATTTTACATATATAAGGAATGCCTACATGAGGATGAGATTTAGCTGCATATATCCGAAAACTCAAAATAACAATGGCTTAGAAAGATAGGAGGTTATTGGTCTCTCATTTAGAGGAGGTTGGGATGGTGGCTCCACAATTACCTGGGATCCAATGTTATGGATTGGATTGAACTGGGCCTCCCAAAAGATATGTTGAAGTCTTAACCCCTGTAGCTGTGAATGTAATCCTGTTTGGAAATAGGGTCTTTGCAGATGTCATCAGTGAGGTCATCCTGGAGTAGGCTGGATCCTAATCCTATACAACTGGTGTCCTTATAAAAGAGGAGAGACACAGAGAGAGAGGAAGGATGGCCATGAGATGACAGAGGCAGATGCTGGCAGCCAACGGAAGCTAGGAGAGAGGCAGGGAACATTTTGTCTTTAGAGCCCTCGGCAGGAATCAACACTGCCAATACCCTGATTTGAACTTCTAGCTGCCAGAACTGTAAGGCAATAAATTTCTGTTCTTATAAGCTACCCAATTTGTCATATTTTCTTATGGCAGCGCAAAGAAACTAGTACAGTCAGATTCCTTCTATCTCCCTCCTCCATCTTTCTAGCTCATGTCTTTCTCCTCAAGGACACATTGCAGCCTAAGATGGCTGCTACTGTGATGATCACATTACATGCAGGGGAAGAAGCAGCAGTACTGGGAGGAAGTGGCTGTATTGGTGGATTTCTGGGAAGGCCGTTTAAAGGGGGTTGATTCTAGCTAGGTGTCTTCCCAGGAATCCACCCTTACTGCCACTCACATCTCACTGGCCAGAACCTAGTGACTTTGCCATGCCCAGGGAAAAGAGAGGCCAGAAAATGAAAATGTTTGGGCTGGAATGCTACTCTTCCCAAATGCCAGTGGTATTCTCTAACCAAGGAAGAAGGGGAGAGTGAACAACTAACAGCCGCTTCTACTTAAAGTAATAACATCTTACATCTGAACACCCTGAGTGTACACTGCCCACGTGGATGCTGGTCCCTTCCTTTTTCACATCTATGAGATGGTCAGCAATTTGATGTGTTCAGGTCTTAGCCCAAAGACAGATGTCTGGTCCTGCTCTGCCCAACCAAGATGGAATTATCTACCTCCTCTTCTAAACTCTCAGCTAGCTTATTTTCTGGCAATGGAGCTGGTCTCAGGGTCGTTGGTTGAGCACTGTCTGAAGTGGCTGGCTTGCGGTTGAAGTTCATGCTGTACTTAAAAATTTGTAACTTTGAACACTCAATCAAGCTCAGCTTGGCGAGGTGCTCTATCTGTGAGAGGGCTGCAGAGACAAGATACCAATTGGATAAAGAACAGAGTCACGTTTTCCAAGTTATGTGCCCTTTTGGAGGGACATGCTCATAGAGTAGAATGGAGTGTGGAATTACTGTTTAAATTATGGTTGTGCTTTCTCTCTTCTCTTTCCCTCCTTTCTTCCATTTATACTCCCTATGTCCAGAACACCCATAGTTGCATTTAAGGCGGAAACCTTTACATATCCTGTAACTCTGCTGTATGGCAAGCTTCCCTGCCTGTCTCTGCCCACCCCCACACCTGCACCCCCACACCACCTCCCACTCTGCTCAGGTGTCTTATGGGAGCTGTAGTCCTGAAATGGATGTGTTGTTGTTCGTGTTGTTATCTGCGGTTGAGTCAGCCCCTGAATCACGGTGACCTCATGCACAACAGAATGAAACACTGCCTGATCCAATGCCATCCCCGTGATTGGTTGTAGATCAGGCTGTTGTGATCCAGAGGGTTTTCATTGGCTGATTTTTGGAAGTAGATCACTGGGCCTTTCTTCCTAGTCCATCTTACTCTGGAAGCCCTGCTGAAACTTGTTCAGCATCATAGCAACGCACAAGCCTTCACTGACAGACGGGTGGGGGCTTCATATGAGCTGCATTGGCCCGTGATGGAACTCGGGCCTCCTGCATAAAAGGCGAGTATTCTACCACTGAACCACCAATGTTCTCCTGAACTGCATGTAGAAAAAGACAAGTCCACCAATGCCGCTGAGGGGAGACACCTAAAGGCCACCATCAATCACACAGCAGAAAGTTGGCTGCCCAGATTTCTGTCTAGGCCAGACCACAGATTTCCCAACCATGGGGCACACAGGGGGAGAGAGATGGAAAAATATCCTTATGTACTTTCAAGGGCCTCATTCTTACATCTTATAAACCATTTTAATCAACCATGTAGTTAATGGAAACACCCATGCAGTTAATGGAAACACCCATGCAGTTAATGGAAACACCTGTGAAGAGTTTGGCAAAGCCTGTAGGTCCGGTACTTATTGGTGCTGAATTTATCTTTTTCTGTGATACCATAGGTATTTTAGTTAGAAAGTTGGGAGAAAATGCACCCTAGGGTGCTTGGCAGACAAAACTAAATCTGGATCTCATCCTGGTATAGTCTTTATACTTGATGTGAGGGAAGAAATGGCTGCATTGTAAGATTGGGGAGATCAGAATGGCATCCTAAATCTCATTACGAAAAGCCAGTTAATCTCTTTGTAATAAATCTGCAAACACGGTGATGTTTTCTTTCTTGATTGAGTCATTAAAACTACAAGCTCATCGCTGTGTTCCTATTGTGTTGTTCCTTGACCAGAGCTGAAATTAATTTGGAAAGTGTTTTCAGAGGGAAGGAGGAAACACAAGGACTCCATTGCTACACCTTACAACAGGAAAGGTCATTTTCCCACATCATCCCAAGGTTTGATGTTTTTCTGGGACAAACGCAGTTGAATATTTTTGTAAGCGGAAGGCACTGTTGTGTGTGGAGGAGAGAGATGTGGCCGTTCCCTTTGACCCGATGTGACTCAGTTCAAGTTACATGTCTTAGCCTGAAAACTCAGACAGAATTAGATGTATGAGATTGTACATGTTGGACCTTCTCTTCTTCACCCATTTCTCAAAGTGCAAGAAGGAAATGGGCAGCCCACCATGTGTTAAAGGTCAGTAGATACTGTTGCTCTTTGTATGCCCCTGGTTCCTTTTATGTCTCATAAAAGATTCCTACAAAAATATGGAAACTCTCCTTGCCCTAAATTAGGAAAGTAGCTTTGCTTTAATTTCCTTCCCTGCAAGTTGGCAACTGGGTAAAAGAAAATATTTTGACTTTCAGAGACGCTATTGTCCATCCCCCCAGCCTCCCTGCTAGCCCCAGGCTGTGGGCAGTCTGCAGGGTATCCTTTCTAGCCAGTTCCTGGTCAGACCTTCTCTGTTTCTCCTTGACAGGGACCTCTGGTTCTCAGCCAGCAGAGCCTGGCCATAAGGAAGCTTTGCTGCCAGCAGGAAGTTGAGCCTTCAGCCACCTCTTTCAGCTCCATCCTTAGCCTACAAGATAGGAATGTGGTTTCCCTGATAATGTTCTGCTGAGCCGTCCTTTATACAAGCTAATTTGTTTGTTTCATCATTCTCAAAATATGTTCCCAGTGCCTGGTTGTGATGGTTAAGAAGAAATCTGGACCTTGGAGAGGCCTGGGGTTGAAAATTCAGTGAGCAAATCTCTCAACCCCTGTACCTCGTTCATTTAGTCGTTTGGTAGACAGAGCATCTTTGAGCTTCTGCTGTGTACCCAGCAAATGTACCAGGCACTCAGGGTGTAGAAGTGGATCAGGGGTTTGGACATGACCTAGCTGGGAACTCCGCTCGGTCTTACAAGGTTGCAGTCAAAGTATCATCCAGGGCTGCAGTTTCCTATTGAGCTCAGGATACTCTTCCAGTCCCATGTGGTTGTTGGCAGAATCTAGTTCCTCGTGATCGTAGGACTAAGGTTTCTGCCTAAATGCTGACTGTTGGCCAGGGGTCACCCTCCACTCCTAAAGGCCACCTGCAGATCCTTGCCATGTGGCCTTCTCCCAGGCCCTCTCAAACACAGCAGCTTGCTGGAGAATCTTTCTCCAGTCTGCTACTATGCAGTCTTATGTAATATAATGTAATCATAAGAGTAACATCCCATTGCCTTTGTCATATCCCCCCCTCACCCCACAAAAAAAAAACCTGTTACCTTCAAGTCGACTCAAAGATTTTAAGTGAGTTCCTGTCTTAGTTACCTAGTGCTGCTGTAACAAAAAATACCACAAGTGAAAAAAAAAAAATGGGGCTTTAAAGAACAGAAATTTATTTTCTCACAGTTCTGGAGGCTAGAAGCCTGAATCAGGGTCTTGACCTTGTCAGTTCCTTCTGTGGGCCTCTCTTTTGACAATCCTAGGTATTCCTTTGCTGGTAGATGGGTCCTCACATGGTGTCTGTCTTACCCCTGTGTGTGTGTGTCCATGTCTATTCTGCCCTTTTTTTTTTTTTATAAAACGCCACTCAGAAGTAACTAGGTTTAGGAGCCTACTCTGGTATGAGTCCGTTAACATAACAAAAGAAAACTCTTATTTCCAAGCAGGGTCATATTTACAGATACAGGGATTAGGACTTTCACATATCTTTTGGGGAACACAATTTAATCCATAACAGTTGGCTTAGGTACCAAGTGACTGAAGTGGAAGAATCTAGTCTCCTGTCCTCTATGCTATCCTTATTTCAACATCACATAGTACCTCCTGAAACCACTCACTAGGAAAAGAAGATCAGAAGTACAATCAGGGAGAAGTCCTAGGTAGTGGCGGTAGATGGAAAAGACGGAAAACAATTTCAGTTATCATGTGAACATCAAAATATCATGAATTGGCCAAGTCTTGATTTATCAGCCATAGGGATTTACAAAGTCTTTCTTTTTTCCAGTTTGCAAGGCTCCTTATCATTGCTGTGTACACAAATTTGAGCATTTCAGTCTTGTCTCAATGCTATTGAGGTAAGGAAGACCTTGGTTACATATATACAACTGGGGCAAGGTCAGGCTGCTGCAGTTTCTGATAGGCACCCCTAAAGTGGTAGGAACTTGTGTTACTAACTGCCCTGCCTCTCATAATGCATTATAGAATGGCAATACTGTCCCCGGTGAATCTGGCCATGTTTATATCATCCTAACCAATGTTCCAAACAGAAGGTCACCATTTTGTCTTCTATTTTCTTCATTCTGCAGAATCTGGAAAAGTACTTTGGAGGTTGGATTCAGTTATTTTCAAGACAGGCCTGGAAAGCCAATGGAGAAATTTCCATGTGGAGTGTGTAGGAATTTCTTCCACTGCCTTGGAGAATATGTTTCCTCTCCAATGTCAAGTAGATATATTAGAATCTGCCCATTGGATAATAAGAAAACAGAGAGTCCAGGAAAACTGAGAGATTAAGTGTTGGTTTCCATGTTTATAATGAAGATCTGGCATCGACCCAGGTTGTGCTTGAAGCAGTGTGTTTTATTATAAAGCAAAACAGCTTCTATTCCAACTGGTCCAGAGTCAACAGTAATTACAATCATGAGGCCAAACTGGATGGAGGGGCGTGTACCGAATAACAAATATTTCGGAGAGCATGTTGCCTCTGTCAGGAGGTCCCATGCCAAATGCTGTTGAAAGTGCCCAGTTTGGACCTAGGGCTTCTATGTTGCCTGATTGAACCATCTGTTTTACATGGAAGTGGAAATTGAGGATTTGCAAGAACTTGCAGCTGTGACTCGTATGAGACCGAGCCGGACTGACTGAACCATCAGTAAGCGAAACACAGTGTAAGGCTAATCAGCTCCAAGACCTGGAGACCATACTCTTCGAGTCTTGCCAGCACAACCCCATACGGAAACTTACTATAGGAAATACTCCCATGAACTTGAATGCCAGATTGTTAGAAAACCCCCAGAAGAGGAAAAATCCCTTTTTTTCAGGTAATTACTGTCTCTAAAAAAAGATACCCTCAGTTTTATTTCAGAGGCTGAAAACTAGGCATCCTTTCTCTTTTTGTGCACTCTGAAAGCTTCAAGGAAAGTAGTTCAGCTGATACCTCAGAAGTGTGATTTTTCTCAAAAAGGAGTTTCATCGTGGAAGGTTCCAGGAGCCCACTAATTTCAGAAATGAGCCTTCAAGAAGCAGCTCGCTTTCAAGACTGACCCTTCTCGTGGTTTCTGGCAGAAGCCAAGCAAACAAGATGAAACAGACTTGAAGTGCAAAACTGCAGGAGATAGCTTGGGAAGGTATTATAGCATATTAAACTGGGATGATTCCCACAAACGAGAGTAGCAAAGGAACATGCTACTTCATTTATTTTGCTTTTGAAAAGGCTAAAATACTGTGGAATGGCAGGCTCTTATGAGACCTGCTGAGCAATGATGTACCTTCAGCGGGCTGGAGATGTGTCATGCAGCTAGCATGTCACTTGGTTTTGGTAGTGTCAAAAGAATACTGTTGGGACAACCAGAAGGAATTCTGAAAGAACTCAAGTCATTTACTTGAACTTCTTGAAAAGAATCAAAGTAACGTTCAATACCCAGAAACACTACCTAAAATGCCTTTTTCCCTTTCTCATCCACCATCCGCACTCATTATAACCAGTTCCATGCCTCTTTCAAGTAGGCCAAAGCTCAAGAACCAGCTCTGGGGGATGCCCCCCTCCCTATGCCACCGGGAGGTCAGGGAAGGACACACAGAAGCTCTCTAGCATTTTGGGGAGGGGAACATTCTCTAAAATTTTTTTTTTTAGCTCAACCTACATAAAACTGTAGCCAATGAATTTAATCCATCCCAAATGAAATTGTACCTTGTCCATTTCCAGGTTCTGAGTGCCTCAAGTGTAGCTAATTATTCCTGGGTTTTCAAAACCCACACTGTTGTAATATTTTGAATAGGGGTAAATGTCCACATAAAGGTGCCCCTAACTCAAGCTTTCAGAGTATACTGGGGAGAACTAGTTTTGATAAACTTGGCTTCAACGATTTTTCAAGACTAAGAAATATTCTCCAATTCATTTAGCTTCTGCTTGGCTTCATTTTGCTATTTATCTCAATAGCTTTGTGAGCTTCCTGCCTTTGGACAAAGCCCAGAGGACTAGTCGCAGAGAGATTCTTGTTTGCCAAATAGCAAGTGCCTGATTCTGTGACCAAATGTCTGTAGAGTAAAACTTTGATTAACTAGTATGCTTTTTTGGTGAATATTGAAATTTTACAAGTTGGAAAAATTGCAGTCATTTGCTGATTGAGAAGTGGAAAACTCTTCAAAGGTGTCATCCTGAGTGAGAATGATTGCACAAAGAACACTAAGCATAGCATCAGGCTAAAGAGCTGGATCTCTCACGTTTGTGTCATCTTAGAAAATGCAACCACTCAACCCATTTCTGGGCGTTCCCCTGATTAGGTTATGTGGATGAAACTGTTATATAGACTGTAAAACTTCATGTAAGCATAAAATGTGACTGTTGTCCCCTGCCACGTGCCTAACACAGTAGACATTCAATAAATATTCCTTGAATGAATGGATGTATGGCATAGGTATGCAAAAACCCATCAGTGAAATATCTGGGATTTCAGATTACTTCTATACTAACCCTAGGTCTCCTGCTGGAAGTCTAGAGTGGGGGACTGGTTCATAGTTGTGCTTTTTTATTGGTTTTCTGAATTCTTATTACGGCTTTCTTGTGTTATCCTTTGATTTTCATCTTTTCTTAAGTGTCAAAAATAAAAGGGCCCTCTCAATCAACAGACTGATTAAATCCTTATTAAATGCTAGGGAAGACACCATTTCTACCTTCCAGGAGGGTCCAGCCTAGAAGTGAAGTCAGACGTAAAGTCAGGTTACTACCATGGGACTATGATGAACAAGGCGCTATGGGATCAGAAGAAGGGCCAACACGGTAGCCTGGGGAACCAGGGAGGTGGCGCCTGTATAGAGTGCGGAAGGCACTGCGGACAGAGGTACCAACAAAAGCAAAGCTGAGTGGCAGAGTTAGTAGGGTTATGAGTCTCCTGAATCTTGCTCTTTAGAGCTTTTACTTGCATCCTTAGATTCTACCTTCATTCAGAAGTGAACTCAGCAGTCCACAAAGAGCGTCCAGGGGTGTGTATCCATCCCCTTGGAAGGTTCTCCACATATAAA
This sequence comes from Elephas maximus indicus, assembly GCF_024166365.1. Classification (NCBI taxonomy): domain Eukaryota; kingdom Metazoa; phylum Chordata; class Mammalia; order Proboscidea; family Elephantidae; genus Elephas; species Elephas maximus. Next base: position 168,562,767 of record NC_064846.1, read on the forward strand.
GCCCCTTCTCAGCTAGAGGAACCATGTAGTGGAATCCTCATCGTCAATCACCTGTAGTTGAGGTTGTATTTAGTGAACTGTAATTCTCTATTGTACTGATTATTCTGCTAAAGCAATTATGGAATAAAGTCAGATGATATCAGGGCCTGCAGTGTGGACCCAAAGGGTTGCAGGAAATGCACCATAGCTCTGTCACTATGGCAACAGGAAGTTCTCCTGCCTTTTGGTTCCAGCATAGGCTGTAGTGATAACATTTTTTCTTTGGATAATTATGAAAAAAAAAAGGCGGGGGGGGGGTAGACAGAGAGGCAATTGCTTTTTGCTTGTCTTTATATTTAACCGAAAAAAAAAAAAAACCTCGTTGCCAACTCATAGCAACCCTAAGGACAGAGTTGAGCTGCGCCATAGAGTTTCCAAGGAGCCACTGGTGGATTTGAACTGCCAGCCTTTTGGTTAGCAGCCGAGCTCTTACCCACTGTGCCACCCGGGCTCCCTACATTTAACAACCATATAATATTCCTCAAATTACTGAAGGTATCAAAATTGACTCTTGGAAGAGGCAGTTATTATTGATGACTCTCCCCTGATGCTCCATGTGGCATCAACTTTGGTAAAACTTTGATGGCGGCAAGGGTGATCCATATACCGTGAACCATGCCACCGGGGAGATCCACCAGTGGGGATGCTTGGAGCTCTCACGTGGGGTCACACTAGTAGCCCTCTTGATGATTCTCTGGCAAGATCCTATTCTTTAGTCCAGTGGTTCTGGATCACTCAGTCTGCCCCCCAGGGGACATCTGGCAATGTCTGCAGACATTTTTGGTTGTCACAACTGGGGTGGAGGTACTACTGGCATCTGGTGGGTAGAGGCAGGGATGTTGCCAACATCTTACAAGCTACAGGACAGTCCCCGCTGCAGAGAGTCATCTCACCACAAATGCCATAGTGCCGAGGCTGAGAAACTCTGCTTTAGACTGTGATGTGCGTGTTTGGGAGTGGCCGGCATTAAGGAAGCAACCACAGGGTCAGTGTCTGAGTGTGATGCCGTAAAATGGAGTTCTTAGGGCGAGTTTCCTGTGACTTCTTAGGGAAGTGTCAGAGACTCTCAGCCTTGGAGGCACACGCGTTACAAACAGCAGATTGGTGAGAGCCACCCAGAGGATTCAGCTGGAAGGTGGCATGACTCAGAAGTCTGACAGGCTCAGGTGCTGAAGTCCAGAAATAAACTCCCTTCTACCCCACAGTGTATTTAGAAGTCCACGTAGGTAGCAGAGCATGTGGAGATGACGTGTTTGTTGTACTTCCTTGAAGCATAGTATTTTGAAACGGCTGCAAGACCAGCAAGCAGTTTTTCAGAGAATTCACTCATCACCTTTCTCATCGGCCTGGGATCAAACTCATAGGAGACAGCAAAAGAAAACACACAGAGAACTGTGCTTTGTTCTGCAAAGGGGATTTCATATATAAATCATTATTGAGCACTGGGGAAACCCTGGTGGAGTAGTGGTTAACTGCTACGGCTAACCAAAAGGTCGGCAGTTCAGATCCACCAGGTGCTCCTTGGGAACTCTATGGGGAAGTTCTACCCTGTGCTATAGGGTCACTATGGGTCAAAATGGACTTGATGGCAATGGGTTTGTTTTTTTGCTGGTTTATGGAAATACCAACTACACATGTGCCTACTTCTTACAATTCCGGAAAGCCCTCCCTTCAAGGAGTGAGGGCAAACTGCCTTGCTGGTGGTGTCTGGGGACTGTTCTGATGACAACTGAGCATACATAGTTCTGGTTGTACTCACTCATCAGCCATCGCTGTCAGTGTGAATATCTCACCTGTCACTGGAAATGATATCACACCTGTGTATGAGTTCTCAAGAGTGTTCCCAGTGACATTATGCAAGTTTCCCAGCCTGTCACTTTTCCTGAGCTGAGACTTCCCTGACATGTCAGTCCACCAACGTTTACTCACCGATCTGCATCTGTGGTCACTGGTGTTGGTCACATATGGATTGTGCTAGAATCCTTCTGAATCTTTGGGCTTTCATTCATCAGTAAGCGAAGCCTTTGTTATTACATCTCCTGCAGTGTGGCAGAACCTGTGCTGAAGGCTGCAAATCTAAAAATCCAGAAGGTATTGCCCCTGCTTTCAGGAGCACATAGTCAAGGGAGGGAGGCAGATGTGGAAAAGCAATGATGGATTTTAATCCAAGAGAAGGTGATAACTGCAATAACAGGTGTTTCTGGAGACTTCACAGAAGAGACATGGCTTTAGATCTTGGCTTAATTTCCTAGTGCTGCTGTGACACAAATGCACAGGTGGGTGAGGTGGCTTTAAAGAACAGAAATTTATTCTCTCACAGTTCTGGAGGTGAGAAATCCAAATCTGGGTCTTGACTGTGCTGGTTCCTTTCTTGTAGGAAGCCCCAAGCGTCCCTTGATTTGTAGACATCTTCACATGGCATTTGTCTTCCCCTGTGTGTACAAGTGTCTCTGTCTAATCTGCTCTTTTTATAACCTAGAAATGATTGGATTTAGAACCCACCCTACACTGGTATGACCTCAACTAATTGATCGATTGCATTACATTAGAGTTTATTATGGAAGTTGATCACATTACTTTAGATCATATCCACAGGTAGAGGGATTAGGATTCCAATGCATATTTTGAGGGGACACAAGTCAATCCATACCAGAGCTCAATCTTAGGCTGTACCCAGGCAGGGGACAAAAAGCATGGAACGGGAAACAGCATGGTATCTGCCATGAACTTCCAAGCAGTGCACAGTGGCTACCTCAAGCTGTGATGGGATGTGACTGATCTGACCAGCATTTTAGAAAGAAGGTTCTGGCAGTGGAGAAGAGGATGTATAGATTGGAGCCTGGGAAGGGGTGGGGAGAGAAGCTGAAGCCAAGGAGACCAATGAAGAGATTATTGGTGGTTATGACAAAAGGGAAGTAATGGATTTGAGAGAGATCACTGACATGGATCCAACTGGCCTGGGTGCCTCGTTTGGTGGGTGTGAGAGGGTGGCGTCTCGGCTGGTAGTGGCAAGGGAGGATCTGACTTCTCATGATTTTCACAAGCATCCTGTTCCCAGTCACTCCAGATAAGCCTAGAAACCAAATAGAACTAGCTTGCTCCCACCCCAAACCAAATTTATACTCTGTGTTATATTCTGGAGGCATCCCTGTTCTCTGGCTTGGAAAATTGGGTAAAGGGTGAGACTTTCCAGTGAAACAGACACTTTATGGTTGGAGAGGGGCGTGGGTAAGGTTTGGTGTTTTCCGTGTTGAATTTAGATGCCCGTGGAACACCCAAGCAGGGGTGTCCAGGGAGCTTTGCTTTCCCACCTGGAGTTCGTGTGGGCTGGGATGAAGATGTTTATTTGGGAGGAATCAGGATCTAGGTCAATGGCTCCTAGCCCTGATTGCCCGTTCACATCACCTGGGGAGCGTTTGTGACTCCTGATGCTCAGGCTGGTCCCCAGGCCAATTTGATCAGACCTGCAATCGGTATCTTTTAAGGGAAGGAGAAAAAGTTCCTAGCAATAGCCCTGGTTTCTCAGTGAGAGAGGAGTGTTAGCTCCAAGTCTGGGCAGGGGCTGGGGAAGGGGAGTAGAGTGTACACCAAGAACTGAAGGGACTGGAGAAGGAGAGGAACAAGATGGAACGATGGCCATTAGTCCTATGGTCGCTCTCAGAAGAGAACCATGGATTTGTGTACACATTGCATATTTGTGCAATTCTTCCCCAGGGTACTTACCATCCAACTTGAGGGAGCGTGTGTAGTCTGGGATTGATTGGGGTGGGCTTTGCTGGGTCCCAGCGAGGAGACAGAGGAAGGGCAAGAAGGGCTTCTGTGGCTGATCCTGTGAAATGAAAATCCTACAAAACACCCTGGGACCCAGGTTGGGTAAGGAAGGCACTGAGGTCAGGAGAGGGCTGATTATCTGAAGAGAATCAAGAGAGGAGGAAAGATTGGAGGCTGTGCTCAAAGATTGGAATATTCCAGTTTAAGATTCCAAAGTAGCATATTTAGGATGTCTGCATAAGAGACACGGAGAGAGGGAGAGGCTGAATTTGTGTGGAGGTGGGAGCCCTTGAAATTGAGGTGGCTTATATTAAGTGTGGTGAAATATATTCAATCCCCTTGTCTTCCTTTCTTCTGGAAATCTCTCTTGGTTATTGTCAAGTTCCTTCACGTAAGGGTTGTCCCAGGGTGACCTCAGAGGATTTTAGCCCAGTTCTACGGAACACAACAACAACGTAGTCTATACAGTTGGTTATTATGTCTCCATTATTTAAAAACACCTACCAGAGCAACCCCAAAACCCTCATCCTTACAGGAAAAGTTCTTTGTGTCAACTGAAAACTTTTTGTGCAAATTGTATCACTTTACACTAGAGCCTTGCAGAGTCAGCATTTTTTAGAAACAAACACCTTTTTAGCTAGAAGCATGTGTTCTTGATTTGTGATTATTTGCATATTTTGTTGCTAAGTCTGCAGATACCATTCCTTCTTCAAGATTATAAATTATGTATACAAATTCCCCTGTGGAAAAGTGTCCAGGGTCAGCAAACTTCTTCTGTCAAGGGTCAGAGAATAAATATTTTTGGCTTTGATGACAGGATGGTTTGGGCCCCTGTCACAACTACTCAGCTGTGCCTTTGTAGCATGAAAGCAGACAATACATAAAGGAGTATGTGTGGCTGTGTTCTAATAAAACTTTATTTACAAAAACAGGCTGTGGCCAGATTTAGCCCTTATGCCAAAGTTTGCCAGCCTCTGCTTGAAGTTAATGAGGCCTCAATGGGTTATGTAATTTTGTGGAAATGTCTCCTCAAGCTGTTATTTTAATTAATTTGACTTTTCAATCTGGCTCTTTTATTGTGGACATTCATACCATAGTTTTTTATGGTTCCTATAGAAATGAAGTAACTTGTAAACGATCATGACACATTGAAGGTTCTAATCACAGGTGGGTTTATGGATACTGCATATGTTTGATAGCCTGATATAGTCATCAAGCTTGTCATCTTCACCTACTCCATGGGGCCTCGAGTACCTTCTCTCTGGTCCTAAAGAAATGCAAGTTTCTGACACTGTAGCCTCACTTCCTCCAGCCAGGCCATCCGTATGCGCAAGTGAACAGTATAATTTAGTGTGGCCTGTGCTGATGAGTGTATTCTCAAATTAATTAAATTTATGGAAAGTCAGTGTCTTCTAGGAAAAATAACGTTGGACTGAAAATCTGTTCCCAACTGTTAGAGACTCCTCATTAACAGGCACATTGGTTCCCACTCCCTTCCCCTCATGGCGAAACATGGCTTGACAAACATTATCTCTGACAAGATGTCAGGACTCAATGTTGTTCTCCTTGTGATTTAGAAGACAGTCTAAAGTGGAGGATACTTCCTCACAAATAAAATAAATATCCCTTAAAATGTCAATCATAGTTATGTGCTTTCATGGTCCCCTTCAAAGTATTTAAATATTTACTCTTAAGGCTGCCACTCTCTGAGGTGGTTTGATTTTTTAATCAGGGCCCAAAAGAGTTGTTTTTGATCAGTCATTCTCTGGAGTCAAATGCGTGTACATTGGTAGGACAGGAAAGGGATGGAATGTCAGCTTTCTGCCAACGACTTTTCTGGCCGAAAGAAAATTTCCCCATTTTTTCTTTTCAGTGTGAGTCACATGGAGAATTGATCTAAGGAAAGCACCAAAGGAAGTAAAAAGCAATCAAGGAGAAAAACAAATCTCCTCACATCCCTGTTGGTCCCATTCCCACTGGAAAGTGGGTACCTAGTAGCATCACTGGTTACTGCTTTTTTTCTTTCTAAAGCAAAATTCTGAAATTTTTGATTTGGAACATACCCAGATGGGATGGACCTCACTTGGGCCCTATCCAAAAGAAAATACAAGAACACACAATGTGTATCAGTGCAGGTACTTGGGGTGAATTCCAGGAATAATGTCTGCTGCTGTTGTTGTTAGTTAGTTGCCAGTAAGTCGACTCCGACTCATGGTAACCTTATGTATAACAGAACGAAATGTTGCCAGGTAGGTCCATCTCATTCTCATGATCTTTGGTATGTTTGAGCCCATGGTTGCAGCTATTGTGTTTCCCTTGTTTTCACTGATCCTCTACAACCATGATGTCCTTTTCTAGCAATTGGACTTCCCAGAAGACGTGTCCAGAGTAAGCGAGCTGAAGTCTCACCATCCTTGCTTCTGAAGAGGGGATCTTTTACTCCAGATTCCAGGGTAAACATCGGAAATATTCATTCAGAATGATTAACCCCAGAGTGGAATAAGTTAGGTGTACAGTTTATTCAGACATGTAGACATTTAACTTGAGAATAAACACAAGAGAGCCTGACCCTAGCTTCTAATCTCTCTGCATGAAGCAGCTGGTGACCCTCAAACGTGGTGTGATGGGAAGTTAACTCTGGCCAACTTGCTACCTGATGGACCTCCCTTCCACAACCTTCCCCGGGTATCACAGGCAGCACATGCCGTTCTAAATTCTGTGTTGGCGTGCTTTGGAATGGGCAGGACCCTTTCAAGCAATCACTCTCGCTTCTGCTAGCTCTAATTCAGCTTTTTCAGCCTCCGCACGGGGTAGGATCATTCTTTGTGGTGGGGGCTGTCCTGTGCATTGTAGGGTGTTTACCAGCATCCCTGGCCTCGACCTACTAGATACCAGTTGTACCACCCTCCAGTTGTGACAACCACAAATGTCTCCAGATATTGCCCAATGTCCCCTGGGGGAAGAGTTGCTGTGAGTGAGAAACACTGCTCCAATTTGATATTGCTCTGTCCCAGGTCTGGTATCATTTAACTGATGTTTCAAAAAGCATTGGCTACATTTGCGTGCCTACTTGATCTCAGCTTTGCATTGAGTGGTGGAGGGAAGGAGCCACGTGGGTAGGGGGTCCACACATCCAGGTTTGCCTGCATATAATTATTAATTAACACCACCCTCAAGTGTCCAAGTATTGGTGAAAATTATGTGGCCCCCTTACACAGGCTGTTTGGGTTTTGCCAAATGCGGAAAAGTTTGAAGGGCTCCTATAACCTCAAAAGGTGCTCCTATTCTGCAGAGGTCTTTGACTACTTCCTGTGCTGCTTTAGGCCACTGGAAGTTTAACCATTTCGTGCCCAGAGGGACTTCATACTCAAGCCTTGAGCTTTAACCCTTAACAGCTTCAGTTTCCAATAGGCAAGGTGAGCTCAGACCATAGGGAAAAGAACAGTGCTTTGAAAAAATGTTCTTCTCCCATGAAAAAGAGAATCTAAAGTTCTAAGGAAGAAGGAGTTACTGCTGGGTTTATAATGGCCTTTGTATTTGTTTTTACGATTTCTGTATTACTGATAGCAGGCTTCCTGCTTGGAAAAGTGCTTTGTAATACTTGAGACAGAAGAGAAGGCTTTTACAACAGACTAGGCTACAATAGAAAAGAGTTGAAGAAACCAGAGGTGGGTTGAACAGCAATCATTCCATCGGTCTTAGAAATATGGGAAAAACATTTTTTTCTTCTCAATAAATCCTGTCACTTGTAGAAGAGACTGCTTGTTAAAGCCTCCAGTGGCCTTTTGCATTGTGTGGTCCTCTGGCATGTACATTTGCTAAAATAAGCACACAGAAAAACCCCAGGTAGTAATATGCACTTTAACCTGTAATCAGAATCGTCCTCCCACCTGTTGTTGTTGTTAGGTGCTGTTGAGTCGGTTTCGACTCATAGTGACCCCATGAAGAACAGAATGAAACACTGCCTTGTCCGGAGCCATCCTCGCAATCATTGCTATGTTTGAGCCCATTGTTGCAACTACTGTGTCAGTCCATCTCATTGAAGGTCTTCCTCTTTTCCGCTGACCCTCTGCTTTACCAAGCATGATGTCCTTCTTCAGTGAATGATCTAAAGTATGTGAGATAAAGTCTCGCCATCCTCACTTCTAATGAGCATTCTGGTTGTACTTCTTCCAAGACAGATTTGTTGGTTCTTCTGGCAGTATTCTTTGCCAAAACCGTAATTCAAAGGCATTAATTTTTCTTTGGTCTTCCTTATTCATTGTCCAGCTTTTGCATGCATATGAGGTGATTGAAAATACCATGACTTGGGTTAGGCACACTCTAGTCCTAAGAGTGACATCTTTGCTTTAGAACACTTTAAAGAGGTCTTTTGCAGCAGATTTTCCCAATGTAATACTTCATTTCATTTCTTGACTGGTGCTCCCATAGGTGTTGATTGTGGATCGAAGTAAAATGAAATCCTTGACAGCGTCAGTATTTTCTCTGTTTATCATGATGTTGTTTATTGGTCCAGTTGTGAGATTTTTGTTTTCTTTATGTTGAGATGTAATCCATACTGAAAGCTGATCTTCGGCAGTAAATGCTTCAAGTCCTCTTTTCTTGAAGCAAGCAAGGTTGTGTCATCTGCATTTCCCAGTTTATTAATAAGTCTTCCTCCCATTCTGATGCCCTGTTCTTCTTCATATAGTCCAGCTTCTTGGATTATTTGCTCAGCATACAGATTGAATAAGTACGGTGAAAAGATACAACCCTGACGTACACCTTTCCTGCTTTTAAACCACACAGTATTCCCTTGTTCTGTTCGAACAACTGCCTCTTTGTCTATGTACAGGATCTGCGTGACACAATTAAGTGTTCTGGAATTCCCATTCTTCACAATATTATCGATAATTTGTTATGGTCCACACAGTCGAATATCAAAGACAGGAAAGAAAGAAAAGGCCAAGACGGATGTCAGAGGAGGCTCTGAAACTTGCTTACAAATGTCAAGCAGCTAAAGCAAAAGGAAGAAATGATGAAGTAAAATAACTGAACAGAAGATTTCACAGGGTGACTCGAGAACACAAAGTATTGTAATGACGTATGCAAAGAGCTGGAGATAGAAAACCAAAAGGGAAGAACATGCTCAGCATTTCTCAAGCTGAAAGAACTGAAGAAAAAAATTCAAGCCTCGAGTTGCAATAGTGAGGAATTCTATGGGGAAAATATTAAACGATGCAGGAAGTATCAAAAGAAGATGGAAGGAATACACAGAGCTATTATACCAAAAAGAATTAGTCGATGTTCAGCCATTTCAAGAGGTAGCGTATGATCAGGAACCGAAGGTACTGAAGGAAGGAGTCCAAGCTGCTCTGAAGTCATTGGTGGAAAACAAGGCTCCAGGAATTGACAGAATATCAGTTGAGATCCTTCAACAAACAGATGCAACGCTGGAGGTGCTTACTCGTCTATGCCAAGAAATATGGAAGACAGCTTCCAGACCAGCTGACTGGAAGAGATCCATATTTATGCCTATTCCCAAGAAAGGTGACCCAACTGAATGTGGAAATTATAGAACAATATCATTAATATCACACACAAGCAAAATTTTGCTGAAGATCATTCAAAAGTGGCTGCAGCAGTATATCGACAGGGAACTGCCAGAAATTCAGACTGGTTTCAGAAGAGAACGTGGAACCAGGGATATCACTGCTGATGTCAGATGGATCCCGGCTGAAAGAAGAGAATACCAGAAGGGTGTTTACCTGTGTTTTATTGACTATGCAAAGACATTCGACTGTGTGGATCATAACAAATTATGGATAACACCACGAAGAATGGGAATTCCAGAACGCTTAATTGTGCTCTTGAGGAATCTTTACGTAGATCAAGAGGCAGCTCTTCGGACAGAACAAGGGGATGCTGATTGGTTTAGAGTCAGGAAAGGTGTGCGTCAGGGTTGTATTCTTTCACCCTACCTATTTAATCTGTCTGCTGAACAAATAATACGAGAAGCTGGACTATATGAAGAAGAATGGGGCATCAGGATTGGAGGAAGACTCATTAACAACCCGCGATACGCAGATGACACAACCTTGCTTGTTGAAAGTGAAGAGGACTTGAAGCACTTACTGATGAAGATCTAAGACCACAGCGTTCAGTATGGATTGCACCTCAACATAAAGAAAACAAAAATCCTCACAACTGGACCAATGAGCAACATCATAATAAATGGAGATAAGACTGAAGTTATCAAAGTTTTCATTTTACTTGGATCCATAATCAACACTCATGGAAGCAGCAGCCAAGAAAAGTGTTGAAAAGCAAAGATGTCTTGAAGACTAAGGTGCGCCTGACCCAGGCCATGGTATTTTCAATTGCATCAAATGCATGCGAAAGCTGGACAATGAATAAGGAAGACCAAAGAAGAATTGATGCCTTTGAATTGATGCCTTTGAATTGTCGTGTTGGTGAAGAATATTGAATACACCATGGACTGCGAAAAGAACGAACAAATCTGTCTTGGAAGAAGTACAGCCAGAATGCTCCTTGGAAGCAAAGATGACAAGACTGTGTCTTACATACTTTGGACATGTTGTCAGGAGAGACCAGTCCCTGGAGAAGGACATCATGCTTGGCAAAGTACAGGGTCGGCGGAAAAGAGGAAGACCCTCGAGGTGGATTGACAGTGGCTGCAACAATGAGCTCAAGCATAACAACGATCGTAAGGGTGGCGCAGGACCAGGCAGTGTTTCATTCTGTTGTGTATAGGATCACTATGAGTCAGAACTAACTCGACAGCAACTAACAACAACAACAACAAAAATGGAATGGGGCAGAGTTTGACCTCCTCTAACTTCAGAAGGGAGAAGGAGAATCAAGATCAAGAGCCCAAGGCTGATTCCTACGAGGCGGAGGTCAGACAAGCCTCCTCTCTCCGCCATCTTTACTAATTCTGACACCAACCATCCCTCCCACAGCACTCTGTACTTCTCTGCTGGGTTCAAGCGTTCACTGCAATGGGCACACAGAACTCACAGACAATACTAACAACTATGGGGTTTATTCGGGAAGTAATGGTTACATTTCAGGCTCAGGAACACTCAATACATTTCTTCCATCAGGACAGCCTCTTCTCAGCCATGCTCATAGGCAGGCCTCTTCCTGCCCCTGGGCCTCTGCCCTGCTCAGTTTAGTGTTACAACGTTCTTTTAGCTCAGCCAATAAGTACCCCAACGTACTCCACTCTGCCAGTAAGAATCTGCCCAAAGACACTCTGCTTTCTCACTCTGTGGGCCGGGAAGCCCACTGCACTGTTGCCCGCAGATATCTCCTGCTGGTCTCTGCTGTCGGTCTTTCCTTGCATGGTGGTGGTGGGATCCTCTCTTTCCTGCTTCTGGGACGGCTCATTCCAAGCCCAGTGGAATGGTAAAACTGACCAGTCCCCTTGGTGGGCCACAATTATCCCATTTCCATAGTCTCCCCCAATCACCTGGGTGGGATTTACAAGACCATGGCAAAAAAGGTCACACAAAAAGATCCATCACACCGCAACAAAGGATGTTCACTTTGGCAAAATGTTTTTTGAGTTGTGCCTCTATGGTTTCAGCACTTTTCTGGATGTATATTTCAATAAAAAGTTTATATATATAAAAAAGAGTACACATTTCTTTAATGATGGAAACCTAGCAGTGCTGCCCTGTGCCAGTTTTCTATCAAAAACATTGCCTATGATGATGACATGTTCCTCATAAAGCAAGCACATGAGGCTACACCACAGGACTGAGCCTTTGTTTGAGACTTGTGTTTGGGTTCCAGTGTCAGTAAGAAATGGAATAAATTTTCTGGTTCCACCTTTTGGCATAAGACTTTGAGTAGCCCAACACTTTGGCAGACTAAGCGGTCTCTGCTCCACGTCACCATGGCAAGCATAAGAAGGTGCTCTAAGAAGGGGGCAGTGATAGTTCAGTGGTAGAATTCTCACCTTCCATGCAAGACACCTGGGTTCGATTCCCAGCCAATGCACATCATGTGCAGCCACCACCCATCTGTCAGTGGAGGCTATGATGCCGAAAAGGTTTCAGCGGGGCTTCCAGACTAAGTAGGACTGGGAAGAAAGGCCTGGTGATTTACTTCTGAAAATCATCCAGCGAGAATTCTATGGATCACAGCTATACGATCTGCAACTGATCATGGGGATGGCACAGGATCATGGGGATGGTGCAGGACTGAAAGTGTTTCATCTGCTGTGCATTGGGTAGGGTTAGTGGGGGGTGTGACTAGACAGCAGCTAACAGCAACAACATCTAAGCTGCAGTGGATTAGCCCACTGAGCAGACCCTACGCTCCTGGGCTTTCTGACTAAAGCAGAAAACCAAGGCTGCAGGAACAGCTGAGTGTGTAGAATTTGTGGACCCCAGGAAGGCAGTTGGGAAGAAAAAAAAGGTTTTTTTTTTTTTTCCGTTTCTGTTTAGTCTTAACTTTGTAAAGTTGTCAAGAGGCTTTGGAGACTGAGGAAGCTGTTCGTATGCTAAGTGTTGTCTGCTTCGATTGTGCTCTTGAATTTTGGCTACCTGCCCAGGCCCTATGTGGTAGGCTGGTTCAAATGTGTGCACTTCTCAAAAAAAAATCAATTTTCGAATTTACAAAAAGATGCAAGTATTATTCCTTCAAAGAGAGGACTTGAGGCAAATTTTAAAAGAGAAGGTCAGAAATAATAGCCAGGTCTTTTTAAAGAGTCCCCACAACAAAGTTTATTATCAGGGTGGTGAGTGGCATCTGGTGTCTTAAAAGCTTTCGAGCGGCCATGTAAGATGCATGAATCGGTCCCAACCCACTTGGAGCAAAGGAGAATAAAGAACACCAAAGACACAAATATTAGCCCAAGAGACAAAAGGGCCACATAAACCAGAGACTCCATCAGCCTAAGATCGGAAGAACTAGATGGTGCCCAGCTACCATCAACGACCACCACGACAGGGAACACAACAGAGAGTCCTGGACAGAGCCTGAAAAAAGTGCAGAGCAGAACTCAGATTCACGTAAAAAGACTAGACTTAATGGTCTGATTGAGACTGGAGGAACCCCCGAAGCCATGGCCCCCGGACACTCTGTTAACCCAGAGCTAAAACCATTCCCGAAGGCCACTCTTCAGACAAAGATTAGACTGGACTATAAAATATAAAATAACATCCAGGAAGAGTGTGCTTCTTAGTTCAAGTAGATACATGAGACTAAATGGGCAGCTCCTGCCTGGAGGCGGGATGAAAAGGCAGAAAGGGACAGAAGTCTGTTGAATGGACACGGGAAACCTGGAGTGGAAAGGGGGAGTGTGCTGTCACATTATAGGGATTGCAACTAATGTCACCTAACAATATGTGTATAAATTTTTGTATGAGAAATTAACTTGAGCTGTAAACTTTTACCTAAGGCATAAGAAAAAATAAAAAAATAAAGTCCCCCCCAATACTTGGTGGATACTTTGAGTTACATTTGTCCCCTTCCAGGGATGCAAGTGAGGAGAAAAGATGAAAGAAAATATTAAATGCTAAAAATCAATAAAAAGGGTAGATGTAATAATCCAAGCCTTAAAGTAATTGACGACCTTACTCAAAAGGAAACAAGAAAATATTGCTGTGAACTAAATTTAAATACTTGTCAACCCATCTAGAAATTCAATCTAGAGGTTCTGGTACATACAGAAGATGCCCAGCCATTCTTTATACTACATAGTTATCCAAAAATGTTTTATTTAATGATGTAACACCATTTTCATGTATCTTATTAAGCCTATATATATGTATATACACACACATACAACTACAGACGTGTAAGATGTTGATGAGATTTAAAAAATTAACTACCCTCCAATGGGGAGAGGGTGTCTGGCAAGTGGTAAGAAGGGACTGTAGTTGATTGTTTATGTAAGAATCTCGGAAGATTTAAATTATCTTGCCGCAGTCTCCCAGGCCTGGTGTAGCACCTCAAAGGACAATCTTTTTAAAAATCCAAATATTCATTTAGAAGGAAACACAGAAAATTGCATGACTCAGGTTTCTGTGGAAATTCAGATCTGACAGTAGCAGTTGAATAACACCCTCCCAGCTGCTTCAGCCCAGAGTTTGGGTTCCTGCTGCTTCTGAAGGGCTCTTCTCAGGGGCAACCTCCCTGCTCTTTTCTTTTCTTTTTGGCAGTCCCTGGCAGAGAGTGGAGCTGGGGACGCTGGAACAAGGGCACCCTGGTGAAGCTCCCATGGGGGTAGCTATGTGGACCTCTGGCTTGGTGGGCTAAGGGCAGGGCCTGTTATTGGCTCATTCATTTGGAGAGCTCTGTCTTAAGAGAAGCAAATTGTTCTGCCCCTTGGTGCCTGTCTTAGTCATCTAGTGCTGCTATAACAGAAATACCACAAGTGGATGGCTTTAACAAAAAGAAATTAATTTTCTCACAGTCTAGTAGACTACAAGTCCAAATGCAGGGAGTCAGCTCCAAAGGAAAGCTTTATCTCTCTGTCAGCTCTGGAGGAAAGTACTTCTCATCAATCTTCCCCTCGACTAGGAGCTTCTTTGCACAGGAATCCCGGGTCCAAAGGACGCACTATGCTCCTGGCACTGCTTTCTTGGTGGTATGAGGTCCCAACTCTCTGCTTGCTTTCCTTTCCTTTTATCTCTTATAAGATAAAAGGTGGTACAGGTCACACCCTAGGGAAACTCACTTTACATTGGATCAGGGATGTGACTGGAGCAAGGGTGTTTCATTCCACCCTAATCCTCTTTAACATAATCTAATTTTGCCTCATTAAACACAGGCAGACATTAGGATTTATATATATATATTTTTTTTTTAGTAAAATTATATCAATCACAAAATGGAGGATAACCACACCATACTGGGAATCATGGCCTAACCAAGTTAACACATATTTTGAGGGGACACAATTCAATCCATGACAGTGCCCCTCTGCATCCGGGCCTCAAGGCTTTCGTTCTCAGTGTTTGATAACAGAGTTGAACAATGGTGGTTATACAAAGGCAGGGCTCTGAGTTCTCAAAGCTCAGCCTTTGCCTAGAGTCCTGGGATGGATTCCACTTGTTCCAGTGAGAAACTGAGTCAGAGAGCTGGGCCTCCTGAACCACATAGACTGGTGTGCCCCTTGTTCTATAAGCCACACCTACCCTGTGGCTTTGCTGAAGTCTCTTGTGGAAGGCCCTTTAACACATCTGATTCTTCAACCTAAAATGGTGGCCTTAAGCTTGGACAGAGTCCCTGTAATTTCCAGTGGCCTATCCTTTTCTGTTGAACTGGCTTATTCTTTCCTAAGGGCTAGGATTATGATTTTTAAATATTTTGCCTTTCAATAGTACATTACAGTGTCCTGATGATAATCACAGGCCACCTGCAACATTCAACACTCGGGCATGGGATTCAAACTGGACACAAGGAAACGATTCTGTTGAATAGATCACCAGGTTGCTCCAAGCAGCGGTCACTTGCCTTGTAACTGATTCCATTTCAGGTTCTTTCTAGATCTGCTGGTGTTGTCACCACCAATGCTGATTGTTTTGTCTCCTGGAATTGTACTGAATAACAGCGCTCAACAGATATTTCTCCAGCAGTTGCTGTATAGCAGGCATACGATCAGGTTTTAGGGGTAAAAAGGTGAATATGACAGTCCTAGTCTCAAGGAGGAAACCCTGGTGGCGTAGTGGTTAAATGCTACAGCTGCTAGCCAAAGGATCAGCAGTTCGAATCTGCCAGGCGCTCCTTGGAAACTCTATGGGGAAGTTCTACTCTGTCCTACGGGGTCGCTATGAGTCGGAATCGACTTGACTGCACTGGGGTTTTTTGTGTTTAGTGTCAAGGAAGAGAAGTTCTGGTGGCACAATGGTTAAGCACTTGGCTACTAACAGAAAGGTTAGCAGTTTGAACCCATCGGCAGCTCTGAGTGAGAAAGATGTGGCAGTCTGCTTCCATAAAGATTACAGCCACGGAAACCCTATGGGGCAGTTCTACTCTGTCCTTTGGGGTCACTATGAGTCAAAATTGACTCAACGACAGTGGAGTTTTTTTTTGTATCAAAGAGTAGGAGCCGTGGTGGCACAACGGTTAATCACTCAGCTACTAATTTAAAGGTGGGTGGTTCGAAGCTACCAGCTGCTCCGTGGGCAAAAAGACCTGGCTATCTGCTCCTGTAAAGATTACAGCCTAGGAAACCCTATGCGGCAGTTCCACTCTGTCCTATAGGGGCACTATGAGTCATCATCAACTCTGACAAACAACAACAAGTCTCAAGGAAGGTGGTACAAATGGTTAAGCACTTGGCTACTAAACTAAAACGTTGGAGGGTTGAGTCCACCCCTAAGTACCTCAGAAGAAAGGCCTGGGGATCTACTTCTGAAAAATCAGCCACCGAAAACCCTGTTGTGCATAATTCTCTTCTGACACACACGGGGGCACCATGAATCATAATGAACCTGATGGTAACTGGTGTTTGGTTTTTTGCGGGGGGAGCGGAGGAAACAGACGGGATGAGCGCCCTAGCAGAGGTACCAACAGGAGCTAGCAGAGGGCATGTGAAAGACAATGTGGCTTTGGAGGGTGGTGGGGTAGGTCAGGAACAGCTCCTCGAGGAAAGCCAGAAAGGCTAGTGGCAGTTACTCAGGCCAAGGAGAAATGGGGATGTAGTGATGGATGTGATGGGGGAAGAAGGGCCTTACAGGCAGAGGGAGTTTTCCCGGTGAAAACAAAGGCCTTATATTCAAAGGGCATTTCCCCTAGCAAGAAGCCAAAAAGGTGGATGGCCGCCTTGTGAAATGTTCAGAGTATGCAGAAGGTGCTGCAAGACGCTTTATGTACCATGCTAATTGCAGAAAATGGGCTGGGTTTGTGAAGACCTTCCAAATCTGTGCACAAACGTATTTCTCTATACAGTACGACATGACCTAGAAGTCTCAGCCTACTGAAAAGTTTATGCCATGAAAATAAATCACCATTCGAGTTCCCTTCCTCTGAGTGGCCCAAGGTTTTTAAGACGAGACAAAATCGTTGGATGCCAAGAGCCAAATATGGCCCTGGGTGTTTTAGCACCGGTTGCTTTTCTGGCCTCAGAGCCCATGGCATGTTGTGTAATTGAATCTAGTTCATCTTTGGAGTGAGCAACATAACCAAGCAACATAACATGCATGCATCCAAAAGTAGGATTATATTTCTCAGGCTGAGGGCACAAGGACGCTTGGCTTCCGACGACATCTGGAAAACACCCATCAGTGGGAGGAAAATGCTTTGTCAAATGGTTTAAGAATAGTAAATACAAGAAATAAGTGAACATTTGTTTTTGGCTATGATTTATATAGTTCTGGAAGAAATGGGGTTGAGGGTGCTGTCTATAGACAAAATGAGTCTCAAATACATCTACCTGAACCGTCTAGAAATAACAAAAATATTTCTCTAAAAACTCAGATATGTGGGGCATTGAATCCAATTTGGAATTTGGCCTGACCTAAATAGACCTGTTTATCTTCAGCAAGTTGTCTGTCTGCTTCAAGGCTATAAAGGAAAGGAAATTATTGAGATGTTAATAGAACTGAATATATGCAAGCTATAAATTTTTTCCTTTGGATTAGTAAAACTCCAGGACCCACCCACCCATTGCTGCAGTGTTAAATTCACCCCATCTGGAGCAAGAGAGTAGAACTGCCCCATAGGGTTTCTAAGGCTGTCATCTTTATGGAAGCAGACCGCCACATCTCTCTTGGAGCGGCTGGTGGGTTCAAACCACCAACCTTTCCGTTAACAGCCAAGCACTTAAACCACTGCGCCACCAGGACAGAGAGGCTGAAAGTCAAAAGTAGAAAACAATTCAAAAGAAACAAAGCATTATCTCGGTTGAAATCGACTCAAAAGCAACGGGTTTTGGGTTTGATTTAGATTAGGTTGACAATCTTTTTTTTTTTTTTTTGCTTTAGGTGAAAGTTTACAGAGCAAATTAGTTTCTCATTAAACAGTTAATATACATATTGATTTGTGACATTGGTTGCCAATCCCACGACATGTCAACACTCTTTCTTTCTTGACCTTGGGTTCCCCATTTCCATTCATCCAGCTTTCCTGTCCCCTCCTGCCTTCTAGTCCTTGCCCCTGGGCTAAGTGTGCCGGTTTAATCTTGTATACATGGTTGAACTACGTGTGTTATTGTTTGTTTTATAGGTCTGTCTAATCTTTGGCTGAAGGGTGAACCTCAGGAGTGACTTCAGTGCTAATTTAAAAGTGTGTCCAGGGACCATACTCTCTGGGTTTCTCCAGTCTCTGTTAGACCAGTAAATCTGGTCTTTTTTTGTGACTTAGAATTTTGTTCTACATTTTTTCCACCTCTGTCTGGTACTATCAGAATAGTCAGTGGTGATAGCCAGGCACCGTTTGGTTGTGCTGGACTTGGTCTGGTGGAGGCTGTGGTAGTTGTGGTCCATTAGTCCTTTGGACAAATATTTCCCTTGTGTCTTTGGATTTCTGCATTCTCCCTTGCTCCAGATGGGGTGGGGCCAGTGGATGTATCTTAGATGGCCACTCACAAGCTTTTAAGACCCCAGATGCTACTCACATTTTCTTTATAAACTATGTTATGCCAATTGAGCTAGATGTCCCCCAAGACCATGGTTTCTATCCCTGAGCCTGGTAACTAGGGCCCTCAGGGAGTTTGGATGTGTCTATGAATCTTCTATGACTTGGCCTTGGTCAAGTCGTGCTGACTTCCCATTATTGTGTACTGTCTTACCCTTCACCAAAATTACCACTTATCTATTGTCTAAGTTAGTGTTTTTCTCTCCCACCCTTCCTCTCCCTCGTAACCATCAAAGATTGTTTCTTTCTGTGTGTAAACCTTTTCATGAGTCTTTATACTAGTGGTCTCATACAGTATTTGTCCTTTTGTGATAGACTTATTTCACTCAGCATAATACCCTCTAGATTCATCCATGTCATGAGATGCTTAGCAGATTTATCATTGTTCTTTATCGTTGCATAGTATTTCATTGTGCGTTTGTACCATAGTTTATCCATTCATCTGTTGATGGGCACATATGTTGTTTCCATCTTTTTGCTATTGAGAATAATGCTGCAATGTGCATGTCTATTCGTGTGATGGCTCTTATTTTTCTAGGATATATTCCTAGGAGTGGGATTGCTGGATCCTATGGTATTTCTATTTCTAGCTTTATAAGGAAGCGCCATATCGTTTTCCAAAATGGTTGTACCATTTTGCATTCCCACCAACAGTACATAAGAGTTCCAATCTCCCCACAGCCTCTCCAACATGTGTTACTGTTTTTTTTTTTTTTTTTGATTCCTGCCAGTAATGTCAGGGTGAGATGGTATCTCATTGTGGTTTTGCTTTGCATTTCTCTAATGGCTGGTGATGGAAAGCATTTCCTCAAGTGTCTGTTAGCCTCTTGAATGTCTTCTTTGGTGAAGTGTCTGTTCATATCCTTTGCCCATTTTTTTAATTGGATTATTTGTCTTTTTGTTGTAGAGGTGCTCGATTTTCCCATAGGTTTTAGAGATTAGATCTTTGTTGGATGTGTCATAGCCAAAAATTTTTTCCCAGTCTATGTATTCTCTTTTTACTCTCTTGGTGAAGTCTTTTGATGAGCCTAAGTGTTTAATTTTTAAAAAGATCCCAGTTATCTAGCTTATCTTCTGGTGTTTGTGTCTTGTTCATTATGGCTTGTATCCTATTTATGCTGTATATTAGGGCCTGTAGATTTGACCCTGTTTTTAATTCCATGATCTTTATAGTTTTGGTTTTATATTTAGGTCTTTGATCCATTTTGAGTTAGTTTTTGTGTATGATATAAGGTATGGGTCTTGTTTCCTTTTTTTTTCTTTAAGAGATGGACATCCAATTATGCTAGCAGGGGTGACAATATTTTTCTCTAAAATACCAGTTATTTTAGCCTTTGCAGACCATACAGTCTCTGTCACAGCTACTCAACTCTGCTGTCACAGCTTGAAATAAGCCATAGATGATACATAAACGAATGGGCATGGCTGTGTGCCAACAAACTTGAGTTATAGACCCTGCAATTTGAATTTCCTATAATTTTCACATGCCACAAAATATTGTTCTTTTGATTTTATTTCCAACCATTTAAAAAATGTAAAAACCATTCTTAGCTCAAAGGCTGTGAAAAAACAGGTGGCTGGCTGGACTTGGCCCACAGGCTGTAGTTTGCCAATCCCTGTGCTAGATCGAGGGAGTCCTGGTGATGCAGTGGTTAAGGTGCTTGGCTGCTACGTGAAAGTTCAGCAGCTCAAACCCACCAGCTGCTCTGCAGGAGAAAGATGTGGCAGTCTGCTTCTATAAAGATTACAGTCTTAGAAATCCTGTGGAGCAATTCTGCTTTGTCCTATAGGGTTGCTGTAAGTTGGAATCAACTTGACAGCAACGGGTTTGGTTTGGGGTTTTTTTTGGGTGTGCTAGATCGGAGACAAACATCTCCCCACAAGGTTGTTCCAGGAGAGATTCCTGATTGAAGTGCAATATGCTTTCTTGTTCAAGTTGTTTCTAAAATACTTGGATGGGGACTCCCCGTCCCCCTTGGTGTTTTCCTGGGTTTTTCTAGAACTCTCTGTGATCCTGCTAGACTGTAACCCTTTCTAGCATCAGTTGTCATTCATGTGATAAGCGTTCGCTGTGAGCTGAAATGCTGAGGACGCACGTCAGAGGAAAAGAAAATATTAGCAATAGAGAATGGTGCCGAAGCTCCTCTATTTATGGAAGTTCAACTCATGCACTTCCCTGGATACAAACAAAGCCACGCTCTAGAGCAAAGCCCTCCAGCCCTCCTCACCACCAAAATATGCCTTAAGGGCTTCTCGGAGCTCTTTTTGTTTCTGTTCTTTCTTTCTCATTTTTTCATTCTACCGAGTATTTGCTGTGTTTTCATTCAGTGCTGAGGCATTTTGCCATTAGCCCATCTTGTCTGATGACTTCAAAGGAAGTGAGAGAAGAAAGAGCTGGTAAAGAAGTAGCATAAAGGAAGGGAAGGTAGAAACAATAAAAATTGAAGTCGGTCAGAAAAAACTGTTGTAAGTCCTTTGCTATTAAGAACAATTTTGAGGATGAAGACCCCATCACGCAACCTGAGAAAATTTCTGTACCTATGTGATAACGGCAAACATTGATGTAGAGCTTATGTGTGCCCGGCACTGTTCTACGTACTAGATATTCCAGTTCCGGTTGCTGTTGACTTGACTCTGACCCAGAAATAGATCGCCAGGCCTTTCTTTTGAGGCACTTCAGGGTGGATTTGAACCTCCAGCCTTTGGTTAGCAGCTGAGCACAGTAACCGTTTGTACCACCCAGGAACTCCTATTAAAAAAAACAAAAACAAACCCGTTGCCGTTGATTCTGACATTAACTCATTTAATCCCCACAAAAAAAGGGTGATCAACAAATGATGTCAGGAAATGATCAATGAACCCCGGGGTGTAAAGAGAAAGGAGGAGAGTGCTGACACATTGAAGGGATGATGACCAATGTCAGAAAACAATTTGTATATAAATTTTTGAACGAGAAACTAATTTCTGCTGTAAACTTTCACCTAGAACACAATAAAATTTTTTAAAAAAGAAAGAAAAAGTTAAGCATAGAATTACCATAAGAAACAAAACAAAAACCTATTGCCATCTAGTCTATTCCGACTCATGGCGATCCCACGTGTGCAGAGTAGACCTGTGCTCCATAGGGTTTTCCAGGCTGTGACCTTTCAGAAGCAAATCACCAAGCCTGTGTTCCGTGGCACTTCTGGGTAGATTCCAACCACCAACCTTTTGGCTAGTAGTTGAGCATTTAACTGTTTGTACTACCCAGGGACTTCGTAAATATAATTAACACCACTGAATTTTACACATAAAAAAGGTTGAAGCGGCAAATGCTTTGGTATATGTTTTTCACCACAATAAAAATTTATTTTTTTTCCTTTTTTTTGACGTGCTTTTTTTTAAAATAATTTTTATTGTGCTTTAAGTGAAAGTTTACAGATCAAGTCAGTCTCTCACACAAAAAGCCATATACACCTTGCTACACACTCCTAATTAACTCTCCCCTAATGAGACAACCTGCTCTCTACCTCCACTCTCTCTTTTCGTGTCCTTTTTGCCAGGTTCTAACCCCCTCCACCCTCTCATCTCCCCTCCAGACAGGAGATGCCAACATAGTCTCAAGTGTCCACCTGATCCAAGAAGCTCACTCCTTACCAGCATCACTCTCCAACCCATTGTCCAGTCCAATCCATGTCTGAAGAGTTGGCTTTGGGAATGGCGCCTGTCCTGGGCCAACAGAAGGTCTGGGGGTCATGACCACCGGGGTCCTTCTCGTCTCAGTTAGACCATTAAGTCTGGTCTTATGAGAATTTGGGGTCTGCACCCCACTACTCTCCTGCTCCCTCAGGGGTTCTCTGTTGTGTTCCCTGTCAGGGCAGTCATCGGTTGTAGCCGGGCACCATCTAGTTCTTCTGATCTCAGGATGATGTAGACTCTGGTTCATGTGACCCTTTCTGTTTCTTGGGCTCGTAATCGCCTTGCGTCCTTGGTGTTCTTCATTCTCCTTTGATCCAGGTGGGCCGAGACCAATTGATGCATCTTAGATGGCTGCTTGCTAGTGTTTAAGACCCCAGATGCCACATTTCAAAGTGGGATGCAGAATGTTTTCTTAATAGATTTAATTATGCCAATTGACTTAGATGTCCCCTGAAACCATGGTCCCCAGACCCCTGCCCCTGCTATGCTGGCCTTCAAAGCATTCAGTTTACACCACAATAAAATTTTTTTAAAAACTAAACGAACAAAAAAAGATCAATGAAACCGAAGCTGCGTGTGTGGCTGTGGATCAGCATTTTAGGTCTATTTGTGTTAATTTAGGAGAAAAAAAGAAATCTGGATAAGTAAAATCTGAGTCTGGTCACAGCAACACAATCATGGATGATTTCATGAGTTTGTAGCCTTTGGAATCTGCCCAGTCTTCACCATTGATGAAATGGCAGTTGGGGCTGCTGAAACTGCTGAGCGCTTGTGAGCAGGTTAGCCAATCCAGAAACTTGGAGGGTATGAAATGAAACAGGTCTCATGTAGGCAAAGATACCAGATAAAGCATTTAGCAGCGAGGAGGAGAGTCAGACAGATCGTCAAGCCTTGGGAGATCAATTCATCCTTCATCTCTGTGGAAGTATGTGCAAGCTTCTACCCTTTGCAGTACCTCTGGCCATAGGAGCAGAGTTATCAACAGACTTTAAAGCCTAGTAAGTTCTCAAGCAATAAGCGTGGTGGATACTGCTGGAGTCATGCCCAGACTACAGTATCTCAGATCTTTTACCAGTTCTGTGTGCTGGTCCTCTCCCCCAGCTGCTTCTGTGGAATTTGCTTCTAAGGACCTACATCTGTGCACTTCTTCAGAAGGCTTCCTTGGGTTATAGAGCAGTTTCCCTGTACCCACATGGAGCAGACAGTGCTTGGGAGTTTACAGCACCCCGGGGCATCCCATAGCCTGTAACTGGCAGGTGCGAGAGCATTCAAATTTGGCTCCTTGGGTTTGAGATGGGACAAACTCTGAGATGCAGTTGACACTCCAGAGCTCCCCTCGGGATCAGGCTAACACTGGGACTTTGCCAGAAAGCGTCCCCTTACTTGGCTTCCTCCCATTTCCTTACCCTATTATACTACCACTACTACCCCATTGCCATTGAGTGATTCCAAGTCATGGCAACCCTATAGGACAGAGCAGAAGTGCCCCGGGTTTCCAAGGAGCAACTGGTGAATTCAAACTGCCAACCTTTTTTTTTTTTAATTTTTTATTGTGCTTTAAGTGAAAGTTTACAAATCAAGTCAGTCTCTCATACAAAAACTTATATACACCTTGCTATATACTCCTAGGAAACCCTGGTGGTGTAGGGGTTAAGTGCTGCAGCTGCTAACCAAAAGGTGGGCAGTTTGAATCTGCCAGGCGCTTCTTGGAAACTCTACGGGGCAGTTCTACTCTGTCCTATTGGGTCGCTATGAGTCAGAATCAACTGGACAGCAGTGGGTTATATACTCTGGGTTGCTCTCCCCCTAATGAGACAGCACACTCCTTCTCTCCACCCTCTATTTTTATGTCCATTCAGCCAAACTGCCCACCTTTTGGTTAGCAGCCGAGCTCTTAACCACTGCACCACCAGGGCTCCCTATTATACTCACCCCTTATTGGTTTCTCCTGGGAACATAGCCTTTAGTGTCTGCTTCTGGGGAACTGTACTTGAGAGGAAGCTATACTATTTGAAGAGAGAAATAGCCCAAAGCCTTGCCATCAGTTAGCCCTATTGAAAGTATGAGTGAAAGAATGGACTGAATCAATGAATGGAAGCCAGTCTTTAGCCTTGAGCCATACAGGTAGTTGTTAGGGAAACAAGAAAGGGATGAAACATTCAGAACATTGACTCTTGCATTTTAGTGTTTGAGGTCCTACAGGGGAACTGTGTTCACAGTGCAGCTTCTCTAGCTGATGGTCATCCGGGCTCAGCTTAAATATTACCAGAGAAGATACCAGTACCTCCTGGGACACCCGCCCTCGTACCACTGGATTATTATGGAGTTATTTTTCTTCCTCCCTCCCTCCCTCCCTCCCTTTTTCCTCTCTCTTTTCATTTTTTTTGGTACTAGTTTTATTTATAGATATAATTTATAGATCTATATGTAGAATTTATAGATATAATTTACATACAATTCACCCATTCAAAGTGAACAATTCAATTTAGTATATTCACAATGTCGTGCAACCATCACTGCCATAATTTTAGAATATTTTCATCATCCCCTTTAGCTATCACTTTCAACTACCCCCATACCCCCAGCCCTAGGCAACCACTAATGTACTTTCTGTCTCTAAGGATTTGTCTATTCTGGACATTCATAGAAATGTAATTATATAATACGCGGCCTTTTGTGACTGGCTTCTTTCACTTAGCATAAAGTCTTCAAGGTTCATCTATGTCGTATCATTTATCAGTCCTTCATTGTTTTTATGGCCAAGTAATCTTCCATTATATGGATAATGCCACATTTTGTTTATCCATTCATCAGCTGATGGACATGTGGGTTGTTACCACTTTGGAGCTACTGTGAATAATGCTGCTGTAAACATCCGTGTACAAGTCTTTGTGTGGACATATGTTTTCATTTTTCTTGGTTATATACCTGGAAGTGGAATTGCTGGGTCAAATGTAGAAAGCCCTTTCTTATGTTGAGCCAAAATCTCAGTTTTCATAGCTTCCGCCATTGGTCGTTGTCCAGCCTTCTGGACAAAAAACAGACAAAACTTTCCTTTCTGACACATGGCATCCCTTCAAATCATTCATGATTGTCTTCATGTCCTTCTTCAGTCTTCACAGAATGCATTTCTTCTGTTCTTTCAACCGTTGCACTGTAAAAATGGGGCTTACAGAAATGCAAACTGATAGCCTTGAAGTTGTCACATTATTTGTTACGATGTACATAACAGCTTTCTTTTGCCCCACATCTCAGATTTTTCCATCTACGACAGGGAATTGGGGGCTGATAGCTATTTTGCCAAGATGGGAGGCTATACAAATGATTTTCTAGGTGAGAAGGTTTGTCAGTAGACTCGAAAGAGGTTTTCCCTTTGGAAAGCCTAAAGGGCTAATAATTTGTGTAATTACACATTTGTCAGCTCTTGACATGTTAATGTGAGAAAGGGAATTGCATGGTTTTGAAAAATAAAATTTAAGGGAAAAGAGTTATCCTAAGAACTTTGAAAGAAGTTATGTGTAACATTCCTTTTGCTCTAAGTCATGAAGACAATGGGGAGAAAACTTGAGAAAACCACAGGAAAATGTAGCAAGTTACTCAGTGGGCTCTGGGCTGTGCTCAACTGGGCCACAATGTTAGGTTCATTTCTTCTTCAATAGCTCCGAATGGGGAAATCTGGTTCTTGCTTATTAGTCATAAATCTAGAGATATTTTCCACTTTTTTTTGAATGTTAAATCCAGCGTTCTGGATGAGTGCTGGCATTGTCTCATGCTAGATGCTCAGCCTTGAACAAGTCACTTAGCTTTTCAAAGTGTCAGTTTCTGTATCTTAGTGCAATCACGTCAGTGGTTACCAAACTGTTTTGCACATGGTAACAATCAAAGGATCTTGCTCAAAATGTCAATGCTGGGCTGGCACTCCCAGCAATTCTGATTCACTGTGTTTGGGGGGGGGGCTTCAGATCTACTTTTTAAAAATTCACCTCAAGTGATTCTGATGCGTGTGGCCCTGAAGACCACGCTTTCAGCAACACTCAGCTGCCATTTCTTGCTGGTCCCCTTTCCCATCGTCCTGTCTTCAACTAAAAGGGAGAAAAAAACCTTACAATCTCTCAAGGTAATATCTTTCCATTTATGCTATGTGCATGAAGGTGGAGAAGTATGGGAGCCAAAACTGAAATTATGAAAAAGTCCTAGCCTGATGCTTAGATTCTGAGGGATGAGAATTATTTTAGCAGAGCAATGTATCCATAAAGCAGAATTTCTCATGCTCGAGGCTATTGATACTTGGGGCCGGATCATTCTTTGCTGTGGGGGCTGTCCTGTACATTGTAGGGTGTTTAGCAGCATCCCTGGTCTCTACTCACTATATACATACTATTAGCACCTTCTTTCCCCCAGATGTGACAACCAAAAGTATCTCCAGACAGTGCCAGATGTCCCTGGGGGACAAAATTGCTCCAGGGTAAGAACCAATTTCATAAAACATGGCCTCAAAGAAAAAGAATCAAGAAACTAGGCTTGGAGCAGTTTTCTTTGGTTGGTTCTTTTTGCACAGCAAGGCAAAGAAGGCCTTGCTAAACTGTTGGTACTCGACCTTTATGTACCAGGCATTCCATGAGGAACCCCTTGGCCCATCCCCTCTGACTGATGGGATACAGATAGGTTCAATTACTTGGCAGGCGAAGGACGCTCTCTGTGCTTCCTTCTCATTTTAAGACACTCCTGACAACAAATTCTTAACTTTTGCCTAGTAAGCGCTGTACCCTATCAAAAATGAGAATTGTAATCACAAGCTGGATTAATCACATGTGAAATTCCTTTGAAAACTCCAGGCATCGCAGTGATGCCAGGGGTGGTCATTCATGATTCTGTTGAGCCTCCAAAACTAGGATATTTTTTAAGGCGATAACAGTAGTTTCTTTGAGTGACTAGCCAAGTCCTCCGAAGGACTCCATCGTTGTCAGTTTTGATCACAAAAATGGTCAGTTTTTACCCAGCGTCTTAGCCTTTCAGCATGCTGTGTTGGAGTATGAGTCCCCGGGCTAGCTCTACTCTTTTGCTCTGGGGAAATTTGTCCTTGTTTTCTTGAATGGCCCAAAGCCCACTCCACTGGAAAAAAAAAAAATGTGTTCTTGGTGTGTGAGATGCTACTAAGTCAAGGTTATTAAAGGATGAATTTCTTATGTCTATGCAGAGTTTCTCAGCCTTTGTGTCATTGATATGTGGAGCTGGATCATTCTTTGTGGTGGGGACTGTCCTGTGCATTGTAGGGTATTTAGCAGCATCCTTGGTCTCTACCCGCTACATGCCAGTAGCACCTCTCCCCCATTGTTAACAACAAAAAATGTCTCCGGACATCACCAAGTGTCCCCAAGGAGGCACAATCATCCCTGGTTGAGAACCGCTGACCTAAGAGATATGGATGGGGCCTTGGCAGTGTCTGGTGCCTCCTGTAGCTACCTAATAAACCTGTAGGGTTTATCCAAATAATCTCTACTTTGAAAAGTACTGGCATGGATTATATTTACATCTTGACTTCACCAGTTACTAGGTGTACAAAGCAAGTTAATTACCCTCATGAATTAAATGGGATACTTTCCTTGCACTAAGTATTCTGAGGCTCCACATTTGCTGTTTGCAAAACATTTAGCTTAACAAAGGACCTGTGTCATAGCTGCTCCATAAATAGTGCAATCATCATTGTTTCAAACAATTCTAGCCCCTGGGGTGTTGGTGTTGTTATGGACGTTCCATACAGTTTGGACACTTGAAACATCCCGCAGCAGAAAGGAAGTTGTAATTGGAGAGGGAAAGGCAATAGACTCACATCAGGTTATGAACATAAAGGAAACGTAGCTTCTCGATCCTCAAGCTTTTATACTGGAAAGTCATAACTGGAGGGATTGTGGCCTCTCCTTTACTGCGGATGGACTCTTGAATAGAAAGTTTATTTTAAGAAACGTCTCTCCCTGGGCGTTTTTTAAGGGCACCCTCCCTGGCTCCCTGGCACTGAGCAAAAATAAAAGCAATTCTTCGCTGAAAAGAGTAAAATGACAACAAAAGGACAAACCGATGATCCAAACCAAACCCATTTTAATGGCCAGTTTTTCCTCACCCTCACTTCCCTGGTTTGCCTGTATTCACAGGTCATTCCTTTCTCATCTCTCATGACCATCACCGCCAGTTCATGGATCCAAAACCAGTTGCTGTCGAGTTGATTCCGACTCATGGTGACCCCATGTATGTCAGAGTAGAACTGGGTTCCGTAGGGTTTTCAATGGCTGCTTTTTCGGAAGTAGATCACCAGGTCTTCCTTCCAACGTGCCTCTGGGTGGATTCGAATTACCAACCTTCTAGTTAGTAGCAGAGCGCTTAACTGTTTGCACCCCCCGGGACTCCTACTTGATGGATAACTTCTCGAGATATGCTCTGTATAGGGACCGAGGCCCAGGGCAGTAGTACCAAGCTGTGCCAGGACACTCCTCTCTCTTCTCAGCCTGTCCTATGTGCCCACAGCTCCAGGCACCATCCTTGGCACCACCGGGACTCCCTCATTCACTGGTCTTCCACCCACATCTGTGTTCAGGATGGAGGTTGTCTCTCTAACTTACCTGGAGAAAGGAATGGGTCCCTTATGCCTTCTTGGATCCTGCCCATTGCCATATCCCTGTAAGGGCTCTCCCATGACCTAGCAGTGATGGAAGAGAAGAGGTGACAGACATTAGAGCTGTGGAGCAAGATGGAGTTTCCTTAAGTGACACATATGGAATGGTAGGTGCACTGAGATTTCCCCCCCATGTGTTGAACTTCTCCCTGATACAATGTCCTCCCTAAAAAGCATAACCCGTGTATCCATCGCTGCTGCCCACACGTGTGGGTGGAGTCAGCAATGGCATTTCCAATGCCAGAGCCCTGGCAGAGCTGGAAGGTGGTAGTTCCTTCTTCACTTGCAGGAGAGATGTGATTTTGGACAAGGCGAGCCTAAGCTACTCCTCCATCTCTCCTTCCTGATCCTGGAGCTTCGTTCCCTTAATTCCTTCTTTGGAGCCCCTTGGGAAAAAAAAAAAAAAACCTCCATGAGGGACAACTCTAAACTATGTTTAATCTTTGTGTAAACTATGCTCCGTCTATTTATACTGTAGTGTAAATAAAGATTCTAATTGGTACGGTCGCCTTGGAAAACCATTTGGCATTGTCCAGTGAAGTTGAAGATACGCATACCGATGACCCAGAATGCTATTTCTAGGTTTGCACCCTATAAAAATGTGTGCACACGTGCACAAGGAGATTGGATAATGATGTGCGAGCAGTATGGTTTTTAGGAGTCCCGAACTTGAAAGAACACAGATGTCCATCAGCTGTTGGAAAGATAAGTCAGGGGAAACACAACGGAATACTAGGCAGCAATGGGAATGAACGAACTCACGCTACATATGATAGCACGGGTGAGCCTTCAAAACATCATGTTGAGCAAAAGAAGTCAGATGTATTAAAAAGCATACTGTATAAATACATTTATATAAAGTTAGAAGACAGGCAACACTAAACTCTAATGCTTATGGGTACATAACTCCCTAAAAAGCAGTGGTTCTCAACCAGGAGTGATTTTGCCCCCTAAGGAGACATTTGGCAATGCCTGGAGCTGCTTGAGGAGCCCTGGTGGCTAGTGGTTAAGAGCTCGGCTGCTAACCAAAAGGTCAGCAGTTCGAATCCACCAGGCGCTCCTTGGAAACACTATGGGGCAGTTCTACCCTGTCCTCTAGGGTCAAAAGAACCGGAATCTACTCAGTAGGCTCAGGCTTGGGCTTGGGCTTGAAGAAGTTTGCCTGCCTGGACTGGGGAGAGAGGATGCTACTGGCATCTAGTGGGTAGAGGCTAGGGATGCTGCTTAACATCCTGCAATGCACAGGATGCCTCTTCCCCAAAGAATTATCAATCTCCAAGTGTCAACAGTGCCAGGGTTGAGACACCCTGCTATAAAAGGGAAACAAGGAAGTGAACACCATAAAAGATAGGACAGTGTTTGCCACTGGGGGGGGGGGTAGGGTGTTAGAATGCAGCCGAGGAAGGTGGAAGTTTCTGGGGCACTAGTGATAAATTCTATTTCTTGACCTCAATGATGATGAGATGGGTATCCATTTTTCTCTTTCAAAAAGTTTACAGTACTCTAGGAGCTGGATTGACAAGACAGTGGAATGGAAGGGTGCAGGCACTGGGTTCCCACTGGGGAGAGGGCTCCCCACTCAGTGGGGTCTCCTAGCCACTCTGTTGACAATGGCAGAGCTGGGCCTCCAAACATAGCCTCCACGTCCAGGCATCCTAAGTGGTCCTCAGAGCTCAGGTTACTCCTAAACGCTGAACCTGAATTTGCTTCCATGGATTTAAGTAAAGCTTTCCTGACAAAATTCATCACCCTGGGCTGGCACTAAATGTGGAAAACGTGAACCCAACCTATAGGCAGGCAAAGTCCATGCAAACAAGGATTTTAATTTAAATGCTCTAGCAGAAAGAGTTGCAGGAAGTGGGGAGATTTCACTGTTTGTATACCTCATTTTCTCTGTCTTTCTGTAAAATATTTTATTGTGTTTTAGGTGAAAGTTTACATGGCAAATCGACTCCATGGCAATGGGTTTGGTTTTTTTGGTCTTAACAATTTTTATGCAAGTTTTTCCGTGCCATTGGTTACAGTTCTCACGATGTGTCAGCATTCTCATGATTTCCATTCTGGTTGTTCTGTTTCCATTGCTCTAGCTTCCCTGCCCCTCCTTGTCTTCTCATCTTTGCTTCTGGGTAAATGTTGACCATTTGGTCTCATATAGTTCATTGTTTAAGGGAGCAGATTACTCACGGGTGATGTTGTTTATTTTATAAGTCAATCTCTTATTTGGCTGAAAGGAGACCTCTGGGAGTAGCTTCAGTGCCAAGTTCAAAGGATATCTTAGGGCAGTAGTCTCAAGGGGTTCCTCCAGTCTCTATCAGTCCAGTAGATCTGGCCTTTTTTAGTTGTTTTCTCTTAAGAATGATGCTGGGTAGAGTAACTTGCTAAGATTATTTTTGAGTCCTCTCTGGGGGAAACTATAAACATCAGACAAATTTATTTTAAAAAATGACTAACCGAAAGGGAACATTAGCCAAGCAAGATCTTAACTAGCAAACTGGGTTACCTTCAACCTACTCTGCAGTGCGGTTTGATGTGCGTCTAACCCCCATAAGTCTCCCCTGTTGCCCCCAAAGACCAAACTTGAATTTCTAAACCACCGGCCATGTTAATATGTAGTTTTGTAGATCTAGAACAATACCTGCACATAGGAGGCAGTTATAAATATTTATTTATCATGAATATTTATTTATAATTTTAATTAATATAAACTTATTAAATATTAATTTTAATAAATATTTCTTTGTAAGTATTCACCAAGTGGATAAATGAATAACATGGGAAAGATACTTGGAAGTAGAGACCCGCCAAAAAGAAATTTCAACTGCAATAATGTTTGAAATATATTTAAAGGGAAATAATGTGGGGAATTCAGATTGCTTAAGATCTCACAGATCTTTTAGAATTCTGCATAATTTTCTAGGTCCCTTCTTGAGACTTGAACAAATGGACTGAGAATTGAAGAGGCGGATGATTCACTCTGCATTGAATTTAAGAGTCTTCTAGCATGGACTGATCATTTCTTTTCTTAAATGCTTTGCCCCATCTCACAAAATCTTTTAAACACAGCAAAACAGCCCTATTGTGCTGTAAATTTCACTCAGACCTGGCAATGAAAATGTAACAAGAAATACTCTAGAAGGCAGAAGTCCTTCCTAAATATAAGTATACATTGGAAATGAAGGCTTATTTTTGTCAGACGACAATGCCGTTTAGTGACTTAATACATTTTTCAAAGGCAGAATACAAACAAAATCTGAAGATGACCCAGATTTACCATGGGGCTGACTTAGTCTTGGGTGTGTTAGTTCTCTAGTGCAGCCATAACAGAAATACCACAAGTGGATGGCTTTAACAAAGAGAAACTTATTTTCTCACAGTCTACAAGTCCAAATTCAGGGTGTCGGCTCTGGAGGAGGGCTTTCTCTCTGTGTTGGCTCTCGAGGAAGGTCCTTGTCCTCAATCTTCCCCTGGTCGAGGAGCTTCTCAGGCGCAGGGACCCCGGGTCCAAAGGACGCGCTCTGCTCCAGGTGCTGCTTTCCTGGTGGTATGAGGTCCCCAACTCTTTGCATGCTTCCCTTTCCTTTTATCTTTTGAGACATAAAAGGTGGTGCAGGCCACACCCTAGGGAAACTCCCTTTATGTTGGATCAGAGAGGCGACCTGAGTAAGGGTGGTGTTACAATCCCACCCTAATCCTTTTAACATAAAATTACAATCACAAAATGGAGGTCAACCACGCCGAATTGAGAATCATGGCCTAACCAAGTTGATACACGTGTTTTTGGGGGGACATAATTCAATCCATGACAATGGGTACTGATTAAAGGATCACAGTTAAGGTTTTTAAAACCCAGAACCCCACCTTGTATTGTTGGAATATATTAATAATTGGACAGTTTTGGAAGGGAGAGGGATTTCAGGTTTGGGGCTTAATGGTGGATTGACAGAGTAAGAAGTCACAAAGGCTAGAAAGTCCACCTTTCCAAATAGACCACAGTGAGGTAAAGCTTTTTTCACTGGGGCATGTGGAGGTCATTCAGTCTCATTAAGCCCTCTCCCGCCTGCCCTGGCTGCATTCTCTGAAGGATACTTCTTGGTGAAGCTTACCAGGATTCTCTGCCTTAGATATTTTAAGGGTCTTTGATGACTCAGGGAGTCTCTAGGTGGCGCGAACAGTTAAGTGCTGGGCTACTAACTGAAAGGCTGGAGATTCTAACCCACCCAGAGGCCCTGTGATCTGCTTCTGAAAGATCACAGCCATTGAAAACGCCATGGAGGAGACGGATTACCCAATAGGCAAGGTAAGCACAGTGCTTACCTTGTTCACCAGATCATCTGTAGTGAACAATTTCACATTGTTCACCACATCAAAGATTCTGCTTCAAGGTATGGTTAGCATCTGTCTCTCTCCCAGCCCCACAGCACCTTCCTATAGAATCAAAGCCTCTTTTGAAATTTACAGTTCCTCACGGGGACCGATGGCCCAGTAAACCAGGTAAGCCCGAGCTTATTTGTGCTTATTTACCAATCTGTAGTGCACAATTTCACATGTGCTGAAAAAATGTGGAACTGTGCAGTACATATTGGTAAGTAAGCACAAGTAAGCCTGTGCTTACCTTACTTACTGGATAATCTCCCCTGCCTATGGCGCAGGAATCGACTCGATGAGAACTAACAACATAACTGGGTAGCCACCACACTGATCAAGATATAGAACATTTCCAGAACCTGGAAGGTTCCCTTGCACCTCCTTCCCCGTCAGTAGCACCCTGTAACCTTTGGTAGCCCTATTCTGCTTTCTGTCACCATTCTGTATTCTTCAATTTCAGGTTAAGAATAAATAAATGGGATCTTACAGTACACACTCTTTTATGTCTGGTTTCATTCTCTCCACATAATGTTTGTGAGATTAATCCATGTTGCTGTGGGCATCAGTAGTGTTCTCCTTTTCATTGCTGAGTAGTATTCCATTGTATGGCTGGACCATGGCTGGTTTATCCTGCAGGAGTCGGTGGACATTTGGGGTGTTTCCATGTTGGGCGATTATGCCTAAAGATGTTCAGAACCTTCTTGTTCATGAGTGGCCATCTGCACTCATTTCTCTGTGTATCGAGGAGTGGAGTTGCTGAGTCGTAGGTTTGGATCAGCATTATTAGCTATAATCATAGTTTTGCAGGCGGATGAACTGTCACAGATTATCTAGTGGTAGGTTCCTCAGGACACCTGTACCCCTTGCTTCTTGTTTCCACTGCCAATTACAACTAAGTTGCCAATTGTTTTAATAGATTACATGCTAGTGGGTGGTGCATCCACTGAAATTGTAAATACTCAAGGACAGGGGCCACATCCGGTTTTCTGACTCCTTTCGCCCCCAGCCCACCTGCTCAGGACCTGGTATGTAGCAGGTCCAGGGCCATGAGTGGGACCCTGTACAGAACTGGCACAAACCACCCACAAACCCGTCATCTCCACTTCAAAGTCACCCCTGTTGGGCTTGGCTGGTTGACTGATTCATCTTCCTAGGTCTGGAGTTTCTGCTCTGCCCCCAGGCCCTGACTTTGTCAGTGTTTGGTGTGGGGGAGGCTGCGAAGAAGACACTGCAGGCCAGGATTGGGGCAGGAACTGCATGCTCTTCTCCTGTGTTTCAAAGTGAGTGTGCGTTAGCGGGTGTCCACACAGCCTCAGGAGGGGGTCTCAGGAGGAGCTCAGTTTGAGGTCCTCTTGTGAGCCTCCAGTGTGTGCTAAAAACGATTTGGTTTACTTGGCAGTGCTTGCAGGTAGAGCGTACGTATCTGCTATTTCCAAATCTTCCTTGCCTTGTCGTTTTCAGATTTGCACCCAAGAACTAAGACACAGAAGCAGCGCCCTCCCTCCCGTATACTCAGATCAACCTGGCTCTAATGCACGCCAGCCCTCAATTTCCAGCGAATTCTCCAGGGCTCCTTTTTTCCCCATCCAGCGGGGTTCCCCAGACACGCCTGGGTCCTGCGAGCCCTCTGGGACCCGGTCCTCCCGAAGTGGCCGGGCCGGGCCAGCATTCAGCCCGGGCTCCCTCCCCTCCGCCGCCCCCTCCCAGCTGCCCTCCCAAGGGTCCCCGCAGCTGAGACTCCCTGAAACTCCACCCGCCGGGGGCTGGCTGCGAAGCGCCTCCCCGCCGGCGTGCCCACGCGTCGCCCAAAGTTGGGGAAAGTCTCGTTCTTGGAAACCCCAGCTCGCCTCCTCGGCGGTGGCAAGGCTTCAGCAGCCCCCAGCCCTGCCCGCCGGGTCCCTGGGGTCGGTCAGGGGCCGTGGCAGGAGGTGGAGCGCCTGCCGGCCCGCCGACACCTGTCGTGGCCGCTCGGGCGCTCCTGTCCCCAACAGCTGGCGGCGCCAGGGGCCCGTCCGGGGCGGAAAGCATAAACACCGCCCCTCGCGCCGACTCGCAGCGCTCTCCTCCTCCCCCGCCCCCGCCGCCCCCGGTTCCCGGTCCCCGGCGGCTCCGCGGCCGGACGCTGGTGCCGGGAGCTTGGCAGGCGCTCCGGGTGCACGGAGCAGCTCGCGCCGGGGCGGCCCGGGATGGCGGTGGAGTAGGGGACCTGGAACTGGCGCCGCGACCCCAGGCTACTCCTTCCCGGCGGCAATATGGGGGACCCAGTGCGCGGTCAGAAGCCACAGCTGCACTACGCGGTGAGTGTCCCGGCGCGCGCACGGGCGACAGGGGGCACCACTTCGCCGGCCGGGGAGGGGACCGTGCGGGGGTGATAGGCGTTGTGGCTCCCCAGAGATCCTGGGTGGTGGTGGTGGGGTGCCGTGTGCACCACCCGAGTGTCACCTGCTCGGGAGCCTACCCCTGGAGCCCCTTGCGGTGGTCACTGCGTCGGGGGCCAGGGGTTTGAGCCTGGGACTCCCGGGACTGGACTTCGGCGGCCCATTCAGCCTCTGGTCAGATACTGTGCGAGGACGGGAATAGAAGTGGATGGAGGCAGGACAGCTTGGTGACCTGGGTGTTGCAAGCAGAGAACTGCTGCGGGCCACGGTGGAAATGGAAAGGGGTCTACATCTCCCTCCGAGTTTGTAGCAGGACAAAGTGTTACACCTTATCTCCCCTTCCATCAGGGTGGCCTCTCCTCTTCCTATTGGCTCGACAATCCTTCCCCAACTATTTATTGGGGACCTACTATGTGCCAGGCACTGTGCTAGGCGCCGGGGCACGGCAGGGAACACAACAAAACACGGGGCTTGCCTCCGTTGAAGGAGTTAAGATGTCAGGATTCAGGACCCATCAAATCTAGATTCTAGATTGAGATTGTATTTGAGAGAGAAAACAGAAAGAAAGACAAGAAAGCTGTTTGTGAAGAATGAGGACTGCTCCTGAAGATTCTGCAGTGCCCCTCCAGGAAGGGTCAGGCAGCAGTGCTTAGCTTCTTCATCTTCGGGCATTTATTTTCCACTTGTAAGATGTGTCATTTTGAGATGGGAGGTTGGCAGTTTTTCTGCCATCTGCTTACTGAGTTTTCATTGACATGATTTTCCACTGTTGAGAAGGGACATGCTGACTGCCGAATTTGAAAAACTGGAGAGAAGTAGGCAGAAAGTTAAGACAAGAATTGTCACTATTTCTAATCTGGAATTCATGTCCTCCAAACTTCACTCCCTACTTCAAAAAAATACTTTTCCCTAAAGGAGCTGAGGTGGATAGGGGTGGTAGGCACAGAGGTCGGGAGCTGTCCTAGCTGGTTTCCAGGTGGCCTGGCTGGCCAGGGACCTCCCCGGCTCCTGGGTAAACCACACACCTCTTCTGCTTCACTTTCCTCCGCTAGAAAAATGAGGGCTTGAATTAGAAAATATTTCAGGTCCCTTTCCAGGCGAACGTTCTAGGAACCTGTGACAGCGTTTTCTCTGGTTTTGCCTTGAAATGCCAAGTGAGTTACTTGTAAATTACTGATGCTTGTCATTTCTTTGGAGACTTTAGCGGCTGGGCGATTTGCCTTTTAAAGTGGTATGAACGATAACTCGATTTCAGTAGCGGTTTCTTTACACGGAAGGAGCTAGAATATGTGCGTATTATGCCAGCTGGGCGCCCCCACCCCTCTGGACCATAAAACCTTGTCCAGATTCTGAAAGGTGTGCTGGTTTCCCCTTTGGTTTGTGATCTGAGGGCTTCTCCTCATGCCATTTAGCAGGGGCGGGGTGAAAACTGACTCCTTAATTAAAAAGATTAAAAAAAATATATGTGTATTAGTGTATGTGACAAAGGAGCCCTGGTAGTGCAGTAGTTAAGAGCTCGGCTGCTAACCAAAAGGACAGCAGTTCAAATCCACCAGGCGCTCCTTGGAAACTCTATGGGGCTGTTCTACTCTGTCCTATAGGGTCACTATGAGTTGGAATCAACTTGATGGCAATAGGTATATGTGACAAAAATGATCATTGCCTCAATTATTGCAGACACATCCAACACATCATAAAACAGTTTAAAAAATTATTTTAATTCTGCTGTCTCAGTTCTCCTAAAATAATAAACTTGAGTCAGCCAACAGTAATGACCCCTCTTGAGCTCTGCAGGAAGATTTGCTGATGAAGTAGCCCCTTCTTCTAGCACAGGTCGCCAGCATATATGTATATTCTGATTTAAGACTATGAAAAGGAAACTTCCAGAGAGAATTTGTTGGGATTTCAGGTTAGAAGAAATCACCCGGGTTCTTTGAAGTTTTCTATGCATACTTCAGCATGATAAATAAAGCAGCAGCATTCAACAGCTCTGTATCCCTCACAAGTCGAAAGAATATTCTTTATTATGTGTGACCCATTGCTTTTCATATTAACATAGCTCTCTATTGCTTAATCACTATTCTAATGCCGCAGCCTTTGTCTACTTCCCCCACTGGGGTTTAGCTAATTCCAGAAGCTTGTTTTGCCTTTTAGCACAAATATTCCCATTACTTGGCTCAACATGGTTTTGCCCAACCTGCATCATCCTGTGGTCTTGGGGCTTTTTGGTCTGTCTTCTTGGAGAAGAATTACCTTACATGTGTCCTTAGCTCCTCTTGCCTCTTCTGAAATATAATCCAGGGAACAATTATTTAGTGTTCTTCCTCAGTGCTTTCTGTACTTGTCCAAGGTGAGGCTGCAGATGTAAGTGGCACAGGTGTAATTGGTGACAAAAAACTGAGAGCTTTGCCCAGTGCCCTGATCCCACAGTGCTTGTCTGAGTCGTTTGGACAATTGAGGTAGACGAACCAAATTTTTCTTCCCTCTACATCCTTTATCGGAAACCCTAGTGGTGTAGTAGTTAAGTGCTACGGCTGCTAACCAAGGGGACGGCAGTTCGAATTTGCCAGGTGCTCCTTGGGAACTCTATGGGGCAGTTTTACTCTGTCCTATAGGGTCGCTATGAGTCCGAATTAACTCTGCGGCACTGGGTACCGGGTTACATCCTTTATCACCCCAAAAACCCAACAAACAAATGTTGGACCTTGAGTGATTTAATGTGGCCATCCGTATTGTTGAATCGCATAGCCAAATTGCTCTTTAATTTGGCTAGTATAGAGAAAAAAACAAATTTCTAAATATCCACTAAGTTCAATGCCGTATCTTTATGTCTGCCTCAGTGTTTCTTGGCCTTGGAAAAATCGGCATTTTGAGGCAAATAGTTCTTTGTTATGGGGGGCTGTTCTGTGCATTGTAGGTTGTTTAGCAGCATCCCTGGTTTGTACCTACTGGATGCCAGTAGCATACCCCTCCAGTTGTGACAACCAAAATTGTTTCCAGACATTGCCTTATGTCCCCTGGGGGGAGGGAGCATAGTCACTTCCGGCTCAGACCCACTGGTCTCTGATTCTCACACATGGTTTTAAGAAGATATGGCTATTACTGTGTATATCATAGGGAGATCTGAAAAGAGAAAACACAGTAAATACTCTGAGTATTATATACACCATTCGGTGAGCATACAGAACTTTGGAGAGAGGCTGATCACTAACACAGCACACATGCTGGGGGTGTAGTAAGTAGTCACCCCAGTTTCAGTGATCACAGCTTTAACAACCTTCTCCCACAATTCTGAGTAGGTATGTGGTGACCCCGTAATGTCAGGTGACTTAGCTTGGGTTAAAGATTATGTTAAACTGACTTTCCCAACAGTCCTCATATGCTTTCCTTCATTAGCCACAAACAAAATATTACAAACGTTGATTGCCTGCCAAGATCATGTAACATATGCCTAATTTCATGACAACCTATGCAGTTAAGTCTGGCGACTTCTTTGGCAGAATTACTTCACAGTCTTAGTTCTGTAATAAATTATTAGAAGCAATTTGGGGCATTTTATGAATCCTGTTTATCCCAAACAACACCCTGGAGTTACATCATTATTTTTGTCTCCTTCCTGTAGAAAGGGAAGCAAGAAGAAGGTTTCACGATGCCTCCAGCTCAGATAAATCTATGGGTCGTGAGTGTTCTATTCACTGAGGTGTGGTTAGGAAGCAGCAGGCTTAGACTCTGACTCTGAGCTAGTCCCTGTGGAGTCCAGCTGCCAAGATGCAGCCCATGTGATCTCTCAGACCTCTACGCAGGCCCGTTTTACTCTCTTGCTAAAAAAAAAAAAAAAAAAGCCTTCCGTGGCTCCGCATTGCCTTTGGATCAAGTCCAACCCCATGGACATAGCTTATGAAATCCTGCATGCACTGGCCCTGCAGGCCTGTTCAGCCTTGTTGGGTGCCATTTCTTCCTTCACTCTCCACACCCCAGTGGCTTGGAAGCCATCGCATTCACCCCCCTTTCCAACCTCGTCGTCTTCTCCTCACCCTTCCTGCCTCTCTCTGCTCTAGCCATGCTGGCCTCTCTCATGCCCCTCCAACTCTCTAGGCATGCTTGCCCCTTTAGGCCTTTGTGCTAGCAATTCCCTCTGCCAGGAAACACTCTTCCCCTAGACGTTCTCATGGCTTCCTTCAAATCTTTGTCCTGATAGCAACTTCTCAATGAAATCTACCCTGATCACCCATCTCTACCACCTCCCCACCCCACTCTCAGCCCATCCTGCGCAAGTTTCTGCTTCGGCTTAACCTGATCCCAAGTTGACCGTTTTTCCTGGTACTCGTCGTCTTCACCACTCTGTATTTACTTGGGTGCTATGCGCGTGGATTACAGCATCTTTCCCTGTTAGAACGTAAGCTTCGCTAAGGCAGGACTCTAGGGTCTTTGGTGCACTGATGTGTCCGAGCACCTGGTACAGTGCCTGACATGTGGTAAACCACTTGCCACCAAGTTAATGCTCGCTCATGGCACCCCCATGTGCACCAGAGTAGAACTGTGCTCCATAAGGTTTTCAACGGCTGCTTTTTGGAAGTAGATTGCCAAACCTTTCTTTTGACTCATAACGAACCTGTAGGACAGATTAGAACCGTCCCATAGGGTTTCCAAGGCTGTAATCTTTATGGAACCAGACTGCCACATCTTTCCCCTGCGGAGTGGCTGGTGGGTTTGAACCACCCACCTTTTGGTTAGCGCCACCAGAGCTCCTTTTGCACCACCCAGGGACTCGATGTTATAACTACCAGTTGCGATTGCGTCAGTTCTGACTCATCGTGACCTCTTGTGTGCCAGAGTAGAACTGTGCTCCAAAGGGTTTTCAATGGCTGATTTTTTGGAAGTAGATTGCCAGACCTTTCTTCCTAGGCACCTCTGGATGGACTCGAACCTACAACCTTTTGGTTAGCAGCCGAGCACATTAATAGTTTGCATCACCCAGGGACCCCAGGAGCGTAGTAAGTGCTTGATAAGTATTTGTAGAATAACTGTGTAAATCCAGTACGCGAGACCCAGTATCTGAGGCTCCAAGCTGCTCATTCCTCTCCCTTGTACCAGCCTACTTCTGAGCTGTTGCTGACCTCACTTCCTGTTTGGTGTGGTCACCCCACCATCTGTGCTTTTGACCACAGCCTTGTAATCAGACCCCGACTGTATCTTCGCTCTACTTTACTCCTCCCTAAGGACCCCACTGGAAGGGCTAAGCCACTCACTCTGACAGAGAGCCTGTCTTTACACAGAATGGTTAGGGCCTTGGGGGAAAGTTGCCAAATTTGCTCTATATGCACATTCTGTTTTCAAAGCCTTTGAATTTAGTGAATTCACTTAATAATTAAGTGGTGCTGATGACAGGATATTCTTTGATCATTCTGAAGAGGCCCAAAACTGGGCACTGTTGCAGGGCCATGCTGATACAAATCAGTTATCATCCATCAGCGCCACCACTGTAGACATCTTAAGAAATTCAACAGAACTTGTACTGACCTGTGGCATGGCCCGGAATTCACTTGCATGAAAAGCAGTTTTCTATCACTCTGTTTACTTGTCGTTTGTCTCCTTCTCATAAAAGTAAATATTATGTAAGTTGAAAATAAATGGGTGGTTATCGAACCCCGTTAATTCACAACCCTTCTAATCCTGGCTGCCTTTCCACTCACCCTAGACCACCTACTTCTTTGCTGCACTCAGCCTTCCGGGGATGGCCTCTTGGGTCTGGAACCCCCAGCCTCCCCCATCATCATGTTGGAAGCCACATCCCCCATCATTCAAACCACTTCTAAAGCGCCTCTATTCATTGATAAATTATCAAATTCCTGTTGGGTCTTACAAAGCAGAGATATCTACTGAGCCTATAAAAACAATACAAGTCCTATTTGGTAATGAACTTCTCTTATTTCCTTTCTATCACCTTCCCCATGGTGTGATAACCTGGACCATATTGCATGATGCTCAACTAGTCTGTGGTTTTATTGTTCAGTCACAGGCAGTGTTCACTGGATTCTTGATTCTTCACTTCCCTCTCACCTGTGTTACTCCTGGCCCTCCCCGTCTCAGCGAGTTGCCCCAGCTGGAACACCTCGGGGACATCCTGGTTTCCTCCCTTGCCCACCTGCCTCATGTGGAATCTCTGAGCCAGCCCTGTGGATCTGTTTCGTAACACTCCCCACATCCGTCCTCTTGTCTCCATCTCTGTCGCTCTCACCTTAATACGAAGCATCAGCATCCATTGTCTCCACGAAGGCATATGGTGACCTTACATTCCAGTCCTGTGACACTGCGAGCTTTTAACAAGAAAATGAAATTGTGACATTTCAGTGCCTAGAGCCCTCCAGTGGCTTTTCATTACGTTTAGACTAGCATCTCCATCTGTGACCATGGCCTTGCAAGCCCTCCCTACATGATCTTTGCTGCTTTCTGCCACCCCCCTCCCCGTCTCCCACTGCTCGGCCACAATAGTGGGCTTTCTGTTCCTCAAACATGACCAGCACTTTCCTGCCCAAAGCCTTTGTGCTGGCTGTTCCTTCTGCCCAGAATGTTCTTTGTGTGGCTGATTTGTTTTCATCCTTCAGGTTGCAGAAAGAACACCACCTCCCCTGACCACTCTTTCCAAAGTTATCATCCTTCATATCACACTGGCTGCTGCCTTGGTTGTTTGCATCACTACTTGAGGTTATATTATATATCATTGTTTGTCTATTGCCCCCTACTGTGTGTAAGCTTATTCAGGGCTGAGACCCAGTTATGGTTTTCCCACCTTATCCCCACTGCCTACAGCAGGCCCTGGCACTGGGTTTTTGTTAGGTGCTTTTGAGTCAGTTCTGACTCATAACGACCCTATGTACAACAGAACAAAACACAGCCCGGCCTGTGCCATCCTCACAGTCGTTCCTATGTTTGAGCCCATTGTTGCAGCCACTGTGTCAATCCATCTCATTGAAGGTCTTCCTCTTTTTCGCTGAACCTCTGCTTTACCAAGCATGATGTCCTTCTCCAGGGATTGATCCCTTCTGATACCACGTCCAAAGTATGTGAGACAGAGTCTCTCTAGCCTCCCTCTTAAGGAGCATTCTGGCTGTACCTCTTCCGAGACAGATTTGTTCCTTCTTCTGGCAGTTCATGGTATATTCAATATTCTTCAGCAACACCATAATTCAAAACGCATTTGAATTACGGTGTTGGCCCCGGGTAGGCACCCAGTAAATATTTAAAAGAAGGTGAATCTGGCTGGCTGGGTGTTTTTACTTAGGTTACCCCAGAGTTATCCAAACTTGACTCATCATCATTGATGATGGGGGTGGACTGGAGAGGGAGACTGGAAAAAAATATTGGCTTCAGGGATTTACCCAGTTCCTACTAAATGAGAATCTCCAAAGATGGGACTTGAAATTGAGAGTCTGAGAAAGCTTTCGAGGTGTCTGACATTAGCCCTGTACAGAAACCACCGCTTTTCATGATGAACCACATACTGCTCAAGCAGCTCCAAGAAGCCGAGGACTCAGCGGCAAAGTGGATCTCAGAGCGCAGTCCGGTAGTGTAGACGCTGAGAGGATGCAGCTCACATTTCCGGAGAGCACCTGGAGTTCATCTCAGCCGCACCCTCTAAACGGACAAGAGGCTGGTCCAGCAATATGTCACTCAGCATCCATTTTCTAATGGTTCTCAACCAAGGGACATTCGGCAGTGTCTGGAGACATTTCTGGTTGTCACAACGGGGAGGTGGGCGGGGGTCCTCCTGGAGGGTAGAGGCCAGGGATGCTGCTAAACATCCTACAATGCACAGAACAGCCCCTCACAAAGAACGATCCAGCCCCAAATGTCAACAGTGCCGGGGGCTGGGAAACCCTGACCTAAGAGTCTCTCTCTCTCTTTTTTTTTTTTTTCACACTTTAAATGTAACTTAAAACTGTAGAGCAGTTTTAGGTTCACAGAGAAATCGTGCAGAAAGTACAGAGGGCTCCCATGACCTGCCCTCTCCCCTGCATACTCTCTGTTATTAACGTCTTACATTGGTATGGTAAATTTGTTACAGTTGGGAGACCGATATTAACACATTATTATTAAGCAAGGTCCATAGTTCACATTTGGGCTCATGCTTTGTGTTGTCCAGTCCTGAGGATTTCGACAAATGCATAATGTCGTGTCCTGTTTTATTTTAGGCATCAATGCCTTTCGTGATTTTGAGAATCATTTTGTATGACACTCTCCAAAATGCATTATACACTTCCCAGCTTTTTACATCAGTGAAAGAGAGGAAGACCCCCAACGAGATGGACTGACACAGTGGCTGCAAGGATAGGCTCAAGTATAGCAACAATTGTGAGGATGGCGAAGGACCAGGCAGTGTTTTGTTCTGTTGTACTTAGGGTCGCTGTAAGTCAGAACTGACTTGACAGCACCTAACAACAACAACAAACAATAAGCTTAATAAGAGGTGCAGTCAACAAAATGTGGGTTACCATTTCTGGATGTGAATAACACGAACATCATTTTTCATACTGTGCGGGATTACCGTGGATGGGCGATGGTCACCCTTCCAGAAGCCTCAGTGCCTCGGGCTCTTTGCTTCTACACTCCATGATAATCTTGGGGCTTTTTTTTTTTTAGGTTTTCTGGTTTCTCCCTTGACTTTAGCTTACTCTTTGATTTATTAATGTTTAACAAAAAGCAAACAACAACAACAACAACAAAAAACCTGTTGCCATCGAGTCAGTTCCGACTCATAGCTACCCTATAGGACAGAGTAGAACTGCCCCATAGGGTTTCCAAGGGGCAACTGGTGGATTTGAGCTGCTGACCTTTCGGTTCACAGCTGAGTGCTTAACCACTGAACCACCAGGGCTCCTCTAATTCACTACTAGTATTCAAATATATGGAGCCCTGGTGGCGCAGTGGTTAAGCTAACAGCCGCTAATCGAAATGTCGGCAGTTCAAATCCACCAGCCGCTCCGGGTGAGAAAGATGTGGCAGTCTGCCTCCATAAAGATTACAGCCTTGGAAACCCTATGGGCCAGTTCTGCTCTGTCCTCTAGGGTCCCCATGAGTCAGAACCAACTCAACAGCAACAGGTATTCAGATTTAGCTAGAAAATCAGTTCATCAAATTTGTTAGTCCTGGGTCTAAGTTTAGAATTCATAATGTGCGAGTGAGGACCTAAGGGACTCTGGGAAAGCCTTCATTGCTGGATATCGGATTTGCTATCTACGTAAGTAAGGAGCTGGAGTACTCATTGCTTCCGGCCAGCAGCCACTCCTTGCGGATATGATGAGACCTGCCTGCTCCGGGGAAAATGCACTGAAAGCAAAGTAAAAGGAAGGAGGAGGGAGAGCGTTCTTCCCAGCTCTTCTCTCAATCTCTTCATGGTAAAAAGCCTCCCAAGCA
This sequence comes from Elephas maximus indicus, assembly GCF_024166365.1. Taxonomy (NCBI): domain Eukaryota; kingdom Metazoa; phylum Chordata; class Mammalia; order Proboscidea; family Elephantidae; genus Elephas; species Elephas maximus. The sequence goes on from NC_064846.1 coordinate 168,607,674, forward strand.
TCCCAGGGTTGGTCTCTTATCAATCCTGCCATTGACAAGGATTGCCCGCTCTTTTTTAACTCTTGGAGTCCCTGGGTGGTGCAAATGGTTAATGTGCTACGCTGCTAAGGAAAAGGTGGAGGTCAAGTCCACCCACAGGCAACTCGGAAGAAAGGCCTGGTGTTCACTTCCAAAAAACCAGCCACTGAAAACCCTGTGGAGCACAGTTCTACTCTGATACACATGGGGTCACCATCAGCAGGAATTGACTCCACTGCAACAGGTTGGTTGGCTGGTTTCCTGACTCCCGACCACATCATTCAGTGTTAATTGGCATGGCCTGTTTTAGATTGTAAGTTCCTTAATGATAGGGAGTAAATCCATTTAGTTACAAAGTTTTGGACTGAGATCACCAACATTTACAAACAAATACAATTGATTTAATATCTTTTAATTTAATCCTGTCTTCTTTGATTTTCTGGTTCAGAATAATCAAGCCTTTAACCTTATTTTCTAAGGATTGATTATTCTGAACACTTAAAGGCTTAAAATGAAAACAGCCAGGACTCCCACTAGTCATTACATGGGACCGAATGCTGTCATTGTCTTCACAGATGTGGACATGGGCTATGTTTCAGTACCTAAGTTACACACAAAGTCGAAGGCTAATTTGTTTATTAAAAGGTGATCGTTGTCACCAAGAACGCTACAACTTCCTATTTCCTTGAAAGACACCCTGACTCTAGGAAATGAAAATACATTAGGATTTTCTCCCTTCTCTTTAGCTATATGACACATTCTTAGAACTCTTTCACTTCTCTTTTTAAAAACTTATACTAAATTTTTGCATGTTCAAGGTACCAGCTAAATTAGATTTTGGAGATGAAGTTTTCAGAAGAAGTTGGGGTTGTGGCTTTGGGGGACAGTTGCCATGGGAATAGCAAAGGCAGTTCAGATGAATACACTTGAAAAATATTTTTTGAATGGCCCCTTTCTGCAGCTCACAGAAATACCTGGTAAAGAAATGTATAAGCCCGTCCAAGTCAAATAAAGAGGCAAAAACCATCTTGCCAGCTTGGGGAGCACTGCGGCTCTGTATCTGCTGGGCTTCCCTCTGCCAGATGGGGTGCCACCCAACAAGGGTTCCTAACTCGGCGGTGCCACTTCAATTAGAGCCATAAGAGGCTAGTAAGGGAATGGAATGTTGAGTTTGTTGGAAGAATTTGAAAATGGTAACATACCACATTGTTTTTATAAATATTTACCCACATGACTTTCAACAGCCCTATGAGTAGTCTGATGTCATTTTGATAGTCTGAGCAAAATATAAAACAGTCTTCAGTTTTCTCTCAAAATCAAGGCATCCTCCCACTTTGGCTACTGGCTGGTCAAGTGTGTGGCGCCCAATAGGCAGAGAAGGTCATGTATCAGTCAGAATCCCAGCAGAAACAGAAGGCAAGCTCAAAAAGGCTTCCCTGAAGGGGATTTAAGCAATGAACTGTGACTGAAGTGTGGATAGGTTTAAGGGAACCAACAATGGTGGGAAAGCTTCCAGTGGTCAGTGACATGGGGAAGCTGTTACCTTGGTACTGGCTGGGTACCACCGGGGCAGAAGGAGAGACCAGTGCTAGCAAAGCCCAGAGAGGGCTGGCGCTAGAAGAGACCCTGAAATGTGCCCAGAGAGGGAGGCTGCAACAGCAGAACATGGAGAAGCAGGGATGGAGCAGGACAATAAGTCTCCTGAACTCATTCTTCCTATTCCCCCATCTCTTCTTCAGGCTAAATCTAACCAGTCCACAAAGATTCCATCCATTGAGATCTGTCTGGTGGGGCATAGAGCAGAGAAGGGCAGACCGTATTTTTTTTTTCTTTTGGAGGGGGGAGTGTGGGGCAGAGTTGGCAAACAGAAAATATCATCACAAGCATGTCTTATTTGGGGTTTGCTTACATTATGAAAGACCCTAAGTTCCAAAGTATATAGAAGACTCCCGGATTGGTTAGAATGTTTCACCTTCCTCTCCCTTGTGGGTTATTTAATTTCCACATTTAAACTAGTAATGTGTTATCCTGACTCCATCCACATGTAATGTGCATGCTTTTGAGAATATCCACATTCGAAGCCTATTAAATAACTTACTCTTAACTTGATACTACCACTAGTCGTTGCTGTTGAGTGGATTCCGACTCATAGTGACCCTGTAGGACAGAGTAGAATTGCCCCATGGGGTTTCCAAGGCTTTACGGAAGCAGACTGCCACATCTTTCTCCCACGGAGCAGCTGGTGGGTTCGAACCCCCGTTCTTTTGGTTAGAAGCTGAGCATTTAGCCACTGTGCCACCAGGGCTCCTTCTTAACTTATTATACAGTGATATATTTTACATATATATTATGCTTAATTTAATATTGGGGAGCTCCATACTTATTTCAGAAGTGCTTTGGTCTAAACGTAATGTAGATGCCAACTGCCGTCTATCATTTTTCCTCAAAGCCTGTTAAAGAACAGCCTAGAGTAATTTATTTTCCAAACAAGAAGAGAGCAACGATGGGTTTAGCTCTTCCGGTTGATGGCTAAAGGGTTTTCACCCTTAAAGTTGCACATCAACAAAAATGGGTGAACCTGGGCTTGGCTGAGAAGTGATTCTAGGAGTAGTTGCAGCTCAGGACTTCCATTTAACCATCCTGTATGCCAGTTAACTTAGTACAGAGAAAAGTCTCTTTCAACCTTGACTACAGAAAGTGCCTTTCATTTTTAAGTTCTTCTCTCTACGTCCACGTTCATAATAGCCATCCTGCTTGGAATTGCTTCTTTAAAGACCCCATTCACTACAGAACTGGAAACTCCAAATGGGGAAAGGCCAGGGCCAGTGGCCATACCTTGACTCCATGCCCTTGGCCACATATAGCATGTGCTGGGCACATAGTAAGTGTTGAAATATCAGTTACGTTAGCCAGTGATTTACAGGTCTTAGAAATAGTTGGGCTGACTTAGAGTACTGCTAATAATAGTATACCAGTATACCAGTTGCTGCGAAGTCAGCTCTGATTCCTGTTGACCCTATGTTTCTCAGAGTAGAACTGTGCTCCATAGGGTTTTCAGTGGTTGATTCTGAGGAAGGAGATCACCAGGATTTTCTTTGGAGTTGCCTTTGGGTAGACTTGAACCTCCGACCTTTCGGTTACCAGCCAAGTGCATTAACTGTTTGTACCACCCAGGGATGCCTCTACTAATTATAGCAGCCAGTATTGAATGCTGGCCATGAGCCCTGGCTGCTCTACATGTATTATCTCATTTACTCCTTAGAAGAACCCTTCGAGATAGGTCCTATTATCACCCTCATTTAAAAGACAAGGAAACTGAGACACTGGTTATGTTTGGTTTAGGGCCTCCCAGTTAGTAAGTGGTGGTGCTGGGACTCAACTCCATGTCTGTCTGACTGCTGGCACTGAATGTTGGAACCACCGCATAACAGTTCACTGTTAAAATATCACTGACTTGACATGACACCTTAGAGGTGATCCTTTTTTTTAAACTTTGTATCTTGCAATACAGACCCACAGGAAGTTGCAAAAATGGCACAGAGGAGTTCAGTGTGCCCATCCTCCAGCTTCCCCCAGTGGTAACATCGTACATAACTATACTATAATATCTAAGTTAGGAAAATGACATGGGAGACTTTATCTCGCTTACTTTGGACATGCTATCGGGGGACTGGAGAAGGACACGCATGATAAAGTAGAGAGTCAGTGAAAAAGAGGAAGATCCTCAACAAGATAGACTGATGCAGTGGCTGCAACAATGGGCTCAAACATAGCTGCCATTGTGAGGATGGCACAGGACCAAGCAATGTTTCGTTCTGTTATGCATAAGGTCACCATGAGTTGGAACCGACTCAATAGCACCTAACAACAACAGATGATACTGTTAACCAGACTACAGGCTTTATTCAGACTTCACCCGTTTTCCATGCACTCATACATGTGTATCTATGTGCATGTATGTGTATACATGTGTGTAGTCTGTGCAATTTTGTCACATGTATAGGTTTTGGATCCATCGCCACATTGAAGATACAGAATTCTTCCATTACCACAAAGGAACTCCTTCCTGCTACCCATTTGTAGCCATACCCACCCACCTCCCACTCCCATCCTTAATCCTGGGCCCCCACTGACTTGTTTTCCATAAGATGCTGTTGCTCTTAGTTGCTGTCTAGACAGCCCTGACTCGTGGCGACCCCATGTACAACAACACAAAACGCTGCCCAGCCCTGCACCATCTTCACAGTCATTGGTGTACTCGAGTCCATTCTTGTGGCCACTGTGTATTTTGAGTGCCTTCCAACCTAGGGGCTCATCTTCCAGCACTATATTGGACAATCTTCTGTTGTGATCCATAGAGTTTTCATTGGCCAATACTCAGAAGTAGATCACCAGGCCTTTCTTTCTAGCCTGTCTTAGTCTGGAAGCTCTGAGGAAACCTGTCCACTGTGGGTCACCCAGCTGGTATTTGAAATATCGGTGGCATAGCTTCCAACATCGTAGCAACATACAAGCCACTCCAGTACAACAAACTGACAGACAAGTTGTAGCTCCATAGGACAGCACCTTTTAAATTACTCCCTTGTCCTTCCAGCACGGTGGGAACAATCCTGCTTCCAGTGATAACAGTGAAGTTGGAGAGGATTTGTTTGTTAGTAATAGATATACAACCACAAATAAAGAGCGTCCTGTTTGGTATTTTTAGCTGCGTGCTGTGGTTACTTTATGATTCCAGCTCTTGTGTTTTCTCTAGCAAAGCTCTTCTGATGGAAACATGGAGAGGTTCTCCCCTGCATGAATGCCCCACACTCCCTCTTTGCATGGCTGTTCTAATGGAACATCCATTTCAGGAATGACAACCACATGGTTGAGCTTGCACTGGTCTGGAAAAGGTACATGAGAGCTGGCACTCGGCCCTTGTCATGGACAAAAGTATTTATGAACAAGGATAAACAGAAGACCCGCTTGTATTTGCAGTAGCCACAGCAGCGTTGTGTTCTGGGCAACGCAGTGGTTATATAAACCCTGGTGTTCATGGTACACGTGCATTTTTTTTTAATGCCTTCCAAAGGGAGTGGTAGTTCATAGACCTCTCTTGGGGAAAAGTTTGAACCTTATCAAGATGAACCATTTCCAAAAAAACCTTAATAGCTGTTTTTATTCAGGATGGCTGCAGAGTGAAACCTTATCATTAGGACACAGTTATAAAGACTTCCTGCATTTATTTGGTTCCCACTATTTAAAAAAAAAAGGTGTAAAAAGTGCTGATGCCGTCTGATTCTGCAAACATAGGCATACTGTCGTTGGACTTTTCAATTAGTGCACAGTTTTGCCGTATGGTTATGTCTTGATCTTTGTTAGAGAGGAAGGGTGTTTTTTCAAACCTAGACATGCTGAATACAGCCGATTGCTTTTAATCCCGTTGGCGGGTAATATTATCATTACTGTGTGGGTACATCATGTCACCCATGGAAATGTTTGGAAAGGGTCATGACCACTTCCATTGAGCCTAAGGAGAGCCTGGATTTGAATGGCCATGGGGCCTTTTGTGAGGTTTCTGCCCTGGTAGGTACTTTTTTAATTTGGGGTATCATTAAAAAGGAAACAACCTAAGTGTCCATCAACAGATGAATGAATAAATAAAGTGTGGTATATATATACAATGGAATTCAGCCATAAAGAGAAATGAAGTCCTGACACATGCTATGACATGGACGAACCTTGAAAACATTATGCTGAGTGAAATAAGTTAGTTACAAAAGTACGATTATCGTATGATCCCATGCATATGAATCATCTAAGAAAATAGGCAAGTGTATAGACACCAAAGTTCCTTAATGATTACTAGGGGCGAGAGGGAGGGAAGGGAAGTCATTACTGAGGGGACACTGAGTTTCTGTTAAGGGGGATGGAGAAACTGAAAATGGATAGTGGTGTTGATTGCACAACGTGATGAACATAATTAATCGCACTGAATTGTACTTGTAAAAATGTGGAAATGGCAAATGTTTTGTTATATATATTTTTACCACAATAAAAAATATATCTACAGGAATGAAATATAGAACTTTTGCCATGCATACACATACTCACATAGTTAGACAAGATGGTGCTTTATTAACTGTGTTGTCAAAAATGTAGAATTGTGCTTGTATCAGTTAGCTGTTGCCACACTAATGCTGTGTAACAAACTACTGTGAATGTCAGTGGCTTAAAACAACCGCCATTTATTCTCATGGATCTGTGGCTCAGCTGGGGTTGGCTTATCTAGGCCGAGCTCAGCTGTGTGATTCGAGCAAGGTCAGGAGTTGGCTCCTCATTCAGCTCTACTCCACGTGTGTTTATTCTGGGGCCCAGGCTGGCAGAGCAGCATCTGCCTGAGGAAATTCGGTGATGGGAGAAGCACAAGATGGCAAGTGGAATGGACAAAGGTATCTTAAGGCTTAGGCTAGAAGCTGGCACACTGTCGTCTCCACCCACCTGCCACTGGCTGAGGCAAGTCATGTGCACAAACCCAACATCAGCCAATGGAGAGGTACACTCCGTCAATTATGCGGCCATGGCAAGGGTGTGAGTGCATAAGGGATGAAGAATTGGGGCAAATCCCTCATTTCACTACAGTGTTTAATCATATTCTCCCAGAAATATTGATGTTTTGGAGAAGGTGCAAATCTATCCATCTCAATTTTTTTTTTTTAAATCTATTTGGCCAATAAGTTCTTTCTATCCTGGATGTCAATATACATTTCATGATGGCCTAATTAAACAACAAAGGCAGGATGGTGGGGCCTTCCCACTGATATCAGTCCCTACAGATTTACACTGACTGGGGACTTGCAGAATGATAATTAAGGTTTAAACTGAATTCCCAGTCTTCTCCTGCTTCTTTGTGTTTAGCAGTTCTGGTTTTTCAAACTATCAGAAGGAAACCATTCAGGAGTCCCTCCTCACCCCACTCCAGAGACGATTTTTTAGTCTGCTGCTAGTTACTAGAGTGTTTGTTTGAAAAGATTTGTAAACTGAACTCCTCTTTGAAAATCCGGAAGGAATTATGGATCAGGTGATTTGCAGTCGGAAGAAAAATACATTCATTTTTTCGGCCCTATAGAGCAGTCAGTATTTGGCAGCTAGCTGATCAAGTTGATCAATTGTGACATGTAAATGGATAAGCTAAAGTTTTAAAAAATGTATGCTTAAAATTTACTCTCTTTGAAGTTTGGAAACCTTTGCCTTGTCTTCCTCCATTCCATCAACCCAAATGGACAGTTGCCAGCCCTCTGATTTTTCAGCTTGTTCTGTATGTGATCAGTCATACTTAGCGAAGTGCCTGCCGCAGTGCAGTAGCTCAGTTGTCTGAATAGGGGGCAGCAAACTACGGCCCTTGGGCCAAATCCAGACCCCTGCCTGCTTTTGTAAACCTGCCAGCTGGGAATAGGTTTTGCATTTTTAAATGGTTGAAAAAATCAAAAGAAGAATAATATTTCATGAGACATGAAATTTGTAAGAAATTCAAATTTGATTTCCTGTAAATAAAGTTTTATTGGAACACAGCCATGCCCATTCATTTACGTATTGTCTCCAGCTGCTTTCATGGAACAGTAGAGTTGAGTAGTCAAAACAGACTGCATGGCCCACAAAGCGTAAAATATTTACTATCTGGACCTGAACAGAAAACGTTTGCTAACTCCTGGCCTAAAGCTATGTCTCCAATTACCACAGACACTGTGGATAAGTCTATTATTGTGTAAGAAAAACCGGTTGCTGGCAAGTCAGTTCTGACTCATTGTGACCCTATCTGTGTTAGAGTAAAACTGGGCTCCGCAGCGTTTCAATGGCTGATTTTCCAGAAGTAGATCGCCAGGCCTTCCTTTGGAGACACCTCTGGGTAGACTCGAACCACCAACCTTTCCGTTAGCAGCCCATCATGTTAATTGTTTGCACCACCCAGACGTTTCTTTGCATACGTTATATAAGAGTCAGAAGAGAGGGGACATATATCGTTGGTGTGGAGGGTACTATTGAGTACACTTCAGAGAAGACCAAAATGCCATTGAACATTCATTTATTCCCCAGTATGTGTGTGTGTGTGTGTGTGTGTGTGTGTGTTTTTATGTGTGACGAACTGGGTATGTGTCCAGCACTAAGTGAAAATTAAAGAAACCTGCCTGCCTGACTAGCTTGCCTAGTTCTACAGAAGTCACCAGAAAACCCTTTGGAATTTTTGAGTTAAAAATAGCATTTTTGTTCATGGCTTATTTTCTAAATATTCTAGGCAGAATAATTTTCATGAGCACCACACTTCTTGCTAGGTAAGAAAAGTATCATTTATTTTTGAGTTTACAATGCTGGTTCTTGTTTATGCATTTGAGACTTTTACATTACTGTATCCAGAACTCCCTCAGAGGAAAGAATGTAAAGGCCTTTAAGGGCTGACCCTAAACACACCACTGCCCCGTTCTTTAGACTCTATATAGTTTAGCTCACTGAGAGTGAGCTCTCGGTCCGGCCGGTGCAGCGCATGTTTTGCCAAGGGATGTGGCCCTGTCTTAAGCTTTGTGATGTTTCTTTTGGCTGACTCTTCCACATTCTTGTGACCCTTTGAATGGAACCGTCTTAACAGCTTTAGCTGTACAACATGGCCTCCCGCTATCATTTCCTGCAGGTCTTGTCTCAGATCTTAGCAGCTTCCTGAAAAATGTCGCCGTGGTGTCCTCTAAGAGGGGCTGGTGGAGGACTCACCGGATCCTTGTTCCCACTAGATTTAAAGCATAGTGTCTGTGAGCCTTCTCATTGATCTGTGCAGGAGAGTGAGCCTGGGGTTTTCTTCAGTTCCCACGGGAGGGGCTCGGTGGGGCACTAAACAGGGTGCCCCTGAGGGTGGGGACCAACTGACCTCAGAGAAGGAAATTCCAGTTTAAAATAGAAGTTCGGTGAGCACCCTTGAGTGAGCCATAGTGTACTGGTTTTGAAACCAGTGGCCTGTGGCTTGTGAAAGTAGACATTGGAGTCCATGGATTGGCCTGAATAAGGGTGTTGCCTTTTTCTGGCAGTAATTGAAACATGATTTGTCCACCTTCACAGTTATGCTCTGCTGGCGTTTTATGGGGAAATGACTTAATTTCATATACTTTTCATTTTGACCAGTGGCTAGTTGTTTAGTAGAGAAAGGCAATTTGAGAAGAATATTTTTGGAGAACTAAGAGCTGGGCTGCTATCCTAAGGGTCGGCAGTTTGAATCCACCAGCTGCTCCTTGGAAACCCTATGTGGCAGTTCTGCTCTGTCCTCTAGGGTCGCTATGAGTCGGAACTGGCTCGACGGCATCCAACAACAGCAACAACATGGTGTATACATTTATGGCAGAGGCAACTGCCAATTTATCATGGCAAGAATTTCCCCGTTGGTTGTTAACTAACAAAAGGCTATATTGTGGACCCTATATAATTTCCCCTCATTAATTAAATTAAAACATCTCAACTAATAATTGCTCCTTAAAACAATAGTTCCTTAATAGACTGGGAAATGCCCACAATGTTATCAGGTTGCCAAGAAAATCAGTGGCTTTTTGACTAGTGTGACAAACTTCCAGAATGTCTTTAAAGAGAGTTTGATTTCTAGAAGGTTTACCCCTTGAAAAGCTGCAAAAAATGTTGTCATTTTTGGAAGTTTTGTTTGCATGTCTCAGTCCATGATCCACATTTGGAGGTGATCAACTGGACGGCAACAGGTAAACCTACCCAAGAGTGTTGTCTGCAAATAAAGTAAAGAATATTTGCTGCAAACTGTTTTGACCTGTTAGATTTTGAGGTTTGGGGGAGGTGACCTGGAGGACGGTAAAATAGGCACTTACGACTTTAATGAGGAAAATATTGTATGATGGTAAAATACTGTCTATTGGTTGATCGTCGTGTGCTTTAAAATAGCATTTTACAGTGGAGAAATATTTTATTTGTGGGACTGTTCTGCAGGGGCTTCTTTGCAACCTTTGTTTATTACTTAAAAATTTTGAACATCACAGACACCAACATCTTGGTGCAGAAGTAGGATTTTGATAAAGAAGAAATACGTTTTTGACCTAGATTTTGTATCCATGTGTGAAAAGGTAATGCCTTCCATAAATGTACAGGGACAGGAAGTGGATTTGTGGTTGCCTGAGGCTTGGGCTGGGAAAGGAGTGTGATGGCTAATGGGCACGAGGGATCTTAATGGGGTGAAGGAAATGTTCTAAAACTGGATTATCGTGATGGCTGACAACTTGGTAAATTTACAAGTGAATTTTGCCACATGTAAATTATACTTTAAAAAAGTTGCTTTAAAGAATATGCAGTAATAAGAGAATCAAAAAGCACTTACTTGCAAATGAAGGATTGAAACCAATCTTATATACTCAAACATGAAATAAATTAGTAACATTATAGTATATCTTTTTCCTTTTTAGGCCGCTCTCTCAAAAAACATCAAATTGTAATGAATGAGGGAGATCGCCACTTTTTACTACTAATTCAATATTCACAGTGAATTCCGAGCAAGCATCCATTTGTAGTCAACCCAGAAACACCGCACTGATCCAGACACCAGACTTCTAAGAAATTCGACTTTCTAAAATAAGAAACAAAAAACATATCTGAACAACCATCAGGCCCAGTTACATAATTTGATAAAAATGTTCTAAAACTAGATTATGGTGATGATAGTCACAATTTGATAAATTTACTAAAAATCATTGAATTGTACACTTAAAATGGATGAATTTTATGATATATAAATTACATGGTGATAAAGTTAACATTATAAACACACAGTAAAACCTGCAAAAGCCGGAAACTGTGTAAGGCTAAAACCTGTCAGAGAAGGAAAAGTAAAATATTTTCCACTAATATAATAGAGAGCGATAGAAAAGTAGTAAGACCGACCCATGTCAAAGGCGGAAAATTTGCAAGACCCAGAAAAACAAGGCAGTTCTGTCAAGTTCCAGCTCTCACAGGTTTCATATTTATATGCGTTGCCATCAAGTCGATTCCAACTCATAGCGACCCTAAAGGACAGAGTAGAACTGCCCCATAGGGCTCCCAAGGAGCGCCTGTTGGATTCGAACTGCCAACCTTTTGGCTAGCAGCCATGTCTCTTAACCACTATGCCACCAGAGTTTCCTTCATAAATGTATGTATGTACCTTATGGTAATTCAGGCCCGTTGTCTACATTCTGCAAAATTAAGCCACAGCCTCACAGCCACAGGGCCATAGTCTTGTCTTTCTCACTTTACTTGGGACATTTTGCCCTTGAGTGGACACATCTGTGTGACATTGAAATTTCACTTGGAGCTGTTGAAATCATTCCCTCTATTTTTGTTTAAAGTTTAACTGAAAACCGCATTCACCCATTTCTGTGTTTCCCTTTGCTTTATTTTCTAGCACAGTGATAGCACCCCACTCCAAATCTAACTTTTTTTTTTCTTTAAACTAACTTCTATTTTTATTATCACTCCCATGCTAGCAGTCAGGTCACTTAGGCCTCGTGACTTCATTCAAATGGGCTTTTAGTTTCATGGCCATTGGTGAGACTGTCTCTTGTAGCTGGAAATGCCTACGTTAACTCAAGGGACCTGCATGCTAAATTGTCTACCCCAGGCACACAGAGTTACTTAGGGACACTTTTGTCTGTATGCCCGAAGTGTATCATTCTTTGTTTAACAGTTTTATCGTGATAGAATTACATACAATTCATCGATTTAAAGTGTACAATTCAGTGGTTTTTCATATATTCACAGGGTTGTGCGACCATCACCATTTTTGGCCCCCCTAAAGGAAACCTCCCCATCCACTAGGCAGTCTCTCCCCGTTCCTCCCCCACCCCCAGCACCTGGCAACCACTAATCTACTTTCTATCTGTCTTCTGAACATTTCACATAAATGGAATCATACAATATGTGATCCTTTGGAACTGTGTCCTTTAAATTAGCATAGTGTTTTCAGGATTCATCCATGTTTTAGCATATATCAGCACTTCATTCCTTTTAATAGCTGAATAATACTCCATTGTATGGGTATACCAGCATTTCAGCCTAGAACTGGAGAGTACTTCAGGATCGCCAGACCCCACACCTTGTCAACCCTGGTAGGAAGAATTAGTGAATAACTACTGTGGGATCCCACTACCTTCAAACTGGCCTCTCTCTGTTCCTGGCTCCTTCCTCTCAGGCATCCATCTGAGCAGCAATTCTACATCTCAGTTAACTGTGCAATAGAGAGAATCCCATTGGCTCAGTTTGGACAGCAGCTTCCATGTTAAGAAAACTCTCTCACCATGCCTTCTCATAGGCACTTATGGATTGGGTGACTGTTAGGTCAGTTACCACTCATGGGCCAATCAGCTATGGCTGTAGGTGAATCTGTAGTACCCAGATGGACTTGTAGGCTTCTGGAGCCCCCAGTGGCTCCTTGTCTTAACAGAAGGCACTGTAGGCATAGAAAGCACTTGGTTGCCTTTCTCTGTAACAAACAAGCACACCACCACCAACAGCAACGATATAAGACACCTTGCAGACTTGTGTCAAGAATAACAGATACTGTGTGTGAAACTTACACAAATGTGCACCTCCATGCTTGCCACACTGCTTGCCACATAGGGTGCATTGGTATCTGGTTGCTGTTTTTGCCATTAACTATCCCATCCCGCACCCACCCTTTCCCTGCCCCACGCACATCACTTTAAGACTCTGCTTGACTGGCTACCAGGCTGGAGTCTTGGTCATTGACGCAGGAGCCAGTGATAGCACCTTTGACCAATAGGCAAATGACTTAGACTTCTATTTTCATAGTTTTTTTTTAAGTATGGTGCTGAACTCATTTGTTTTCTTTAGTTATTAATCTTACTGCTTCCTTCAACGTTTTGTTGAATAGAGTTTCATGGTGTTTTGGTTAAGTGATTTATAGTTAGCTCACAAATTCCAGTCTCAAGATTAAAGCTACTAACAAATTCCTTAGGACATTCATTGTGCTAGCGGAAAGAAAAAAAAAATTAAACCATGGGATGTCATTCCTGTATCTGATCCTCTACCGTTCTGGTGAATTCCATCACACACCTCCACCCCCTTCACCTTGGGACCATCAAATGGTGCAGCTACTTTGGAAAACAGCCTGGCAGGGCCTCAAAAGGTTAAACATGGAGGTACCATATGTCTTGGTTATCTAGTGCTGCTATAACAGAAATACCACAAGTGGATGACTCTAATAAACAAAATTTTATTCTTTCACAGCCTGATAGGCTAGAAGTCTGAATTCAGGGCTTCAGCTCCAGGGGGAGACTTTCTCTCTCTGTCAGCTCTAGAGGAAGGTCCTTGTCATCCATTTTCCTCTGGTCAAGGAGCTTCTCAGCTCAGGAACCCTGGGTGTGTGCTCCAGCACTGCCTTCTTGGTGGTAGGAGGTCCCTATTTCCTTCTGCTGGGTTCTCTCTTTTATATATCAAAAGAGATTGATTTAATACAAAACCTAATCTTGTAGATTGAGTCCTCCTTCATTAATATAATTGCCTCTAATGCCATCTCATTAACATCATAGAGGTAGGAGTCACAACACATAGGAAAATCACATTAGATGACAAATGGTGGACAATCACACAATACTAGGAGTCATGGACTAGCCAAGTTGACACACGTTTTAGGGGGACACACTCAATCCATGACACCCTATAACCCAGCAATTCCACTCCTAGGTCTATACTACAGAGAAATGAAAACATGTTCCCACAAAAATTATACATAAATCTTTATAGCAGCATTATGCATAATAGCCCAAATGTGGAAACAACCTAAGTGTCTATCAGCTGATGAGCGGGATAAATAAAATGTCTATCCATACAAGGGAATATGATTCAGCAATTAGAAGGAATGAAGTTTATTCATGTTGAAACATGAATAAACCTTGAAAACATTATGCTAAATGAAAAATTCCAGGCAGAAAAGTCTACATATTGTATGATTCCATTTATTTGAAATGCTCAGAACAGGCAAATCCATACAGAAAGAAAGTAGATTGATGGCTGCCCAGGTTTGGGAGGGTTTGGGAGAAAATGGGGAGTGACTGTTAATGGGCGTGGGGTTTCTTTTTGGGCTGGTGATTGCACAACTCTCTGCATATACTACAAACCTTTGAACTGTACACTTTGAATGCATGCATTGTGTAGTGCGTGAATTATATCTCAACAAAGCTGTTTTTTTTTTTTAATAGAGAAACCAAAAAACAACCAACCAGAGCTAGACTTTAATGGTCTGTTCCACCATTAAAGTCTGTAATAATGTGTCTAGGCCCATTTACTTATGAAAAAAAAGCTCCCCAGTTGTCTATTTATATGTTGCTTTGCCATATATGTACTTAAGAAACGTCTCAGTTTACTTACAAAATGTATGTGACAACCAGTTTATTTTATGTCGTGGGAAGCAGAAACAGAATGAGCAAGGACTGTTTACATGAACATAGTCTGGCCTTTTGCTGGAAACTCGGATATATTTGAATGCCCCAAACCCACATATTCCACACATTAATCAGGGCCAACATGCTGGGAGCAACCACGGCTGCCAACCACAGGAAACTACAATGCTTTTTATGTGGACATTTGTGGGTAAATGTAGCATCATCTATTTAACTGGTGTGGTGGTCTTCCTGATGGCAGTGTTGGTGGTGGTGTGTGTGTGTTTGTGTTTATACTGTGTGTGTGTGTTTACAGCAAGCTCAGTCAGAATGCTGTAGGCCAAATAATACTGTGAATCTCTAAAAAGGAAGACAGATCAATATCTTTGAAAACGTACTCTCATTTATTCAAGGATTGCTTTTTCCAGGCGAGGCCTGATTTAACCTTACGTTGCCAGGGGATCAGGAATGGGAAAAAGAAGTGTTCTACCCCACCCCCCCAGCACCCACTCTCTGTCCAGTATTTTACTCAATGCCTTATATGTGCAATCTCTAATCCTTCCAACAGCTCCCTAATGGAATTTGTTTAAACCCGTTGCCATCGAGTCGAATCCAACTCATAGTGACCCTATAGGACAGAATAGAATTGCCCCATAAGGTTTCCAAGGAGCGGCTGGTGGATTACCAACTGCCAACCTTTTTGGTTGGCAGCCAAGGTCTTAACCACTACGCCATCAGGGCTCCGGAGTTTGTGCACCATTTTAAAAATGAGGTAACTGATGCTTTCAGAGGCTAAGTAACTTTCCCAAGGTCACAAGGATGTCAAAAATGGTGGAGATGGTGGAGTTGGGATTTGAACCCATGCCAGCTGATTCCACAGACTCCCTCATGTTAAGCTGTTTTTCATCTGCCCAAGGAGAAATGATACCTTTTACCCTTTTGCTATTGATTTCATTATAATTACTAACAGACCAATTGGACTTGAAATTGATTACATGACAATTCAGTGCTTAGACTTTTGTTATTGTTAGTTGCCGTTGAGTAGGTTCCTACTCATGGTGACCTCATGCACAAAGGAACAGAATGCTGCCCAGTCCTGCACCATCCCCATGATCAGTTGCACATTGGACCATTGTGATCCATGGGGTTTCTACTGGCTGGTTTTCCGAAGTAGATCACCACACCTTTCTTCCTAGGCCTTCTTAGCCTAGAAGCTCCACTGGAACCTGTTTTAGCATCACAGCAACACACAAGCTTCCATTGACAGATGGGTGGTGGCTGTGCTTGAGGCACATTGGCTGGGAATCAAATCCTGACCCCCTGCATGGAAGGCAATAATCCTACCACTGAACCAGCCAGCAGCTCCTAATACTTGGCCCATATGATACTGGGCATCATATTGAAAAGAGCACCAGTCATAATGGATTGTCATTGTGGATGACTGGAGACACATTCTTTTCATGTGGTAATACCGTGATGGCCTCGTTCAATTCTTATCTGGTCTGCATTTTCACCTGTAATTATGTCTAGATGACAAACTGGTTCAGTAGTTTGAAAAGACAAGGATATGTCTCCATTAGAAAAATAATAGCTCTTACAGTAAGATGGAGCATAAACCCTAGGCTATCCAGGATGTGTGCTTATCTAGCATGACTCATTCCTCATGATCCAGGGTTGCTGAGGATTTACTGTACTGGGTCTTAAGAGCTATGACCTGCCCTTTTATTTAAATATTTTTGGAGACATTTTTCCTTCCTGAGGTTACCCACAGCAGTATCCTTTGACCACATTTTCCTTGAGCTCTAGATTAGGAAAAAAAAAAATTATAACCACCCACAAACACAAAACTTCTTAAGATGAAGCTTTCAGGGGCACAGAACTTATGAAACAAAAGAAAATTTAGTTCTTGGTGGCAGGCAATTGTTATTTTCTTTGAGTTCTAATTACATGGCATTTCTTTGAGATGAATTCAACGAATGCAAAATGAAAGGATTTCTTTTTTTCATGTTTCTATGTTGCCTTACAAAGACCGAGGATCGATCTGAAGACCTGACTGGTAGTCATTGTCACAGTTATCTTCGGACTCTTGCTTGGCTGGGTTAAGTGGAGTCATATCTATGGCTTTAATGCAAGGATGGCCTTGATTTTAACCTGAAGGCTGCTTGCTACTGTTGTAGGTTCTTGAGCCAAATGAATGGTAATGATTCAAATCAGGACTGATGAAGGAGAGTTAGGATGGTTTACAATGGTGGGCTCCAAGACAAGTTAGCAAAGAGTGGAAGGGCTCACCAAAGAGATGTGGAAGATGGTGAAATGGAGAGGGGAGTAGTATCGGGAGAGCAAAGAATGGTGGAACCCTGGGGATATGTAGCATGTTCCTCCCCTGCCGTGGCCAGGCCTGGGCTTTCTCCATCTGCACTTCTTTTGGAAACAGTATGAAATATTCATTCAGCGTCAGCACCTAATTAGGAGCCTTTTTCCTCTCTGCTTTAACATGGCTTAGATATGCCTGCAAAGGAGGACAATTTAGTTACGTTGTTAGCCATCCCCTTTTATGTCTCAAAGCAGCAGAAGATTTGTTTATCCAACAGGTTTTGCCAAGAAGGCAGTGAATGAAATTTCGATTTTCAAGTTATGTTTGAAGTTAACATTTCGCAATAGGGAGCCAAGCTCAGTCAAGCAACGCTTTCCTTGGGAAGTGTCTTTGAGCTCAGCATCAATCGCACCTTAAGGAACATTCAGCCTTCAGACCAGCGCTTTCCAATAGAAATGCAATTTGAACCACATATGTGATTTTATGTTTTCTAATAGCTGTGTGTCTCAAAAAGTAAAAGGAAACAAGCAAATTAATTTAGTAATATATTTTATTTAACCTAATATATCTGAAACATTGCCATTTCAATATGCAATCGCTATAAAGTCATTAGTGAGATACAGTCTTTTTTTTTTTATGCCCCATCTTTGAAATCCAGTGTGGATTTTGCACTTATAGCACATCCCAGCTCTGACTGGCCCATTTCAAGTTCTCTGTTCCACATGGGGCTAGTGGCTACCAGATTGGACAGCGTAGTTTCAGAAGTCTCAATTAGGAGCAAAAAGATGACAGATCGGATTCAGTTCTCTGCTGGGGAAATTTCCAGATCAATTGGTAGAATTCTCAAGTCTCCCTGTGCCTGCACCCCAGCTATGGGCACCCCGGGATGGTTTTCCTTCTCCCCTACTGACATAGTCAGGATCTTGTATCTGCTGGATTCGTGGGTGGGGAGGGTTTGGGTGCCATGCTTCAGTGTTGCCTGGAAAAATTCAGCTGCTGTTCTCTGTTGATGTTCTCCTTCACTTTGAATTCCAGCCCTTTGGCTTTCCTACACTGAGCATCCAACGCAAACTATTGTTTACAGCAATACGTGCTTTTTTCTAGAAAGATGAAGGCAATAATCAGAACGGAACTTAGGACAAGTTGTTCAAGTGAAATTACCTACTTGTTTTGGTGACCCCCCCCTTCTCAAATTGCTGGGGTGTATCTTCATCTGGGGCTATATAAATAGCAATTGCCTACCTCCTAAATAGAGTGTGTGATAATGGAGGTAACCTAGGCATCCTCCCACGCCCTGCCACGACTGACGCCCCATTATTCCTCAGAACACTTAAGCCTTTATGTAATAACATCCTGGGAAGAAAGGCAGGCAAAAGTGGAATAGATATTTTGAACATCAGTCATTTATGAAACCATTAGATCTGGCATTTAGGTATGAGGCTCATTTTGTTTGTAGTTACAGAGTTTGTTACCTCGCAAAGATGGCCTGGTATCATGAGGGCAGCATCTTGGAGTTGATACTGACAGTTAATTGTCAGACCTCTCTGGACAGTCACAGTTAGGGACAAAGGCCTTCTAGAAGAAGAGCTCTGGCTCCTGCGTGATAAAGCCCAGGTTGTTCTGATGCGTTTCCCCATTCGGAGAGAGCAGTCTTCTGTTTTGTTAATTCATCTGCTATATTCAGTTTTGCTTAAATTAGGCACGGGCTTAAAGCATGACTCACTGACAGTCTTTCATGTTTTGAAAAGGTTCAAAGAAGATGGAAGCAAAATGGATGGGAAAACTAGAAGCATATTTGAGCTATTCTCACCAGTTAATTTTCACAGTTCTCATAATTCTTCCTTAAAATCAGACAAATTCAAGACACATATGTATAGTGCACTGTCGTGGCCAAGAGCTTGGGAATCAGGCTTTAAATTTCTGGGCAATGTCATACATTGAGTTTGTATTTGGAATTGGGCATGGTTTCAAATTCCGACTCTGCTACTTACTAACTGGGTGACTTCAAGTAAGTTGTTTGTGAGCCTTAGTATTATCATCTAATCATGGTGTCAGCAAACCTATCTCAAGTGACTAAAATCAGAATTAAATACGATGATATATATAAAGTGCATGGACAGTGACTGATACAGAGGTAGTCCTGAATAGGTGGCGCAAATGGTTAAATGTTCAACTACTAGCAGAAAGTTTGGTGGTTTGAGCCTACCCAGAGGTGCCTTTGAAGAAAGGCTGGCGATCTACTCCCAAAAGGTCACAGCCTCGAAAACCCTATGGAGTTCATTTCTGCTCTGCGCACATGAGGTCACCATGAGTCCGAGCTGACTTGATGGCAGCTAACGACGTACTTAGTTTTAAAATTTAATGGGTTACCAGATCTCTCTCTCTCTCTGTATTTATTTATTTGGCATGAAAGTCTTTTTAATCTAATTATTCTTATTCTAAAGTAGGAACTATGAAAAATCATATTTGCGTTCAAGTCAATAAACAATTGCTGAGTTTGGATCATGTCAAAGAACCTGCTGTTTGTTGGGTGATGTGGGGCACTCGTCAGGTTTTGAGTATCCTAACCTGTACGTGGAAACCCTGGTGGTGTAGTGACTAAGTGGCTGCTAACCAAAAGGTTGGCAGTTCAAATCCACCAGGTGCTCCTTGGAAACTCTGTGGGGGCAGTTCTACTCTGTCCTATAGGGTCTCTATGAGTTGGGATTGACTCAACGGCAGTGGATTTGGTTTGGGTTTTTTTTTAACCTGTACATAGATCAAGAGGCAGTTGTTTCAACGGAATAAGGGGATACTGCGTGGTTTAAAATCAGGAAAGGTATGCTTCAGGGTTGTATTCTTTCACCATACTTATTCAATCTGTATGCTGAGCAAGTAATCAGAGAATCTGGACTATATCAAGAAGAACACAGCATCAGGATTGGAGAAAGACTCATTAACAACCTGCAATATGCAGATGACACAATCTTGCTTGCTGAAAGTGAAGAAGACTTGAAGCACTTACTGATGAAGATCAAAGACCACAGCCTTCAGTATGTATTACACCTCAGCGTAAAGAAAACAAAAATCCTCACAACTGGACCAATAAGAACCATCATAATAAATGGAGAAAAGTTTGAAGTTGTCAAGGATTTCATTTTACTTGGATCCACGATCAACAGCACTCAAGAAATCAAACGACACATTGCATTGGGCAAATCTGCTGCAAAAAGACCCCTTTAAAGTGTTCTAAAGCAAAGATGTCACTTTGAGGACTAAAGGTGTGCCTGACCCAAGCCATGGTGTTTTCAGTCGCCTCATATGCATGTGAAAGCTGGGCAATGAATAAGGAAGACTGAAGAATTGACGCCTTTGAATTATGGTGTTTTGAAGAATACTGAATATACCATGGACTGCCAGAATAACAAACAAATCTGTCCTGGAAGAAGTACAGCCTGAATGCTCCTTAGAAGCGAGGATGCCAAGACTTCATCTTACATACTTTGGACATGTTATCGGGAGGGGCCAGTCTCTGGAGAAGGACATCATGCTCGGTAAAGTAGAGGGTCGGCAGAAAAGAGGAAGACCCTCAACAAGATGGACTGATACAGTGGCTGCAACAATTGGCTCAAGCATAACAACGATTGTGAGGATGGCGCAGGACTGGGCAGTGTTTTGTTCTGTTGTACTATAAGCCGGAACCAACTTGACGGCATCTAACAACATCATCATCCTGTTGAGTCATGGCTTTCTTCCTGTAGCTATTAGAATTTAATGCCTCTAGTTCAGTGGTTCTCAACTAGGGGCCACCCCATTCCCCCAGTGACATTTGACAATGTCTGGAGGCATTTTGGGTTGTTACAACTAGGGAAGAGGTGCTTCTGGCATCTAGAAGGAAGAATCCAGGGATGCTGTTAAACATTCTAAAATGCACAGGACAGCCCCCCACAGCAAAGAATGATCCCTCCCCAAATGTCAGTAACGTCGAGAGTAAGAAACCCTGGACTAGGCCTACCTCACCTTACCCTTACCCCAACCCCATTCCTGTTGTGGAAAAACACACACTCCACATTGCATGTGGGGTTAAGATCCAATGCACACCTTATTATCTCTCCTCCTTTCTCCTCCTCTTTCTCCAGCTCACTCCCTTCTACTTGGAGTAGTTTATTATCATATACCACAGTCTCAAGCTTTTGCCCCTCCCTCTTGCAAATGTTGGCCAGTTATTTTTAAAATGTGTCCAGTTAGACTCCTGCTCTTTCTGTTTTATATGGAGACAAAAGATGACTTAGATCACGATCAAAGGTATCTTGCTAGTGAAACGCCCATATTAAGACCGTTCTCCACCAACTTTTCAGCCCTCAAAATTGCCCGGAATCCCAAAGAATCCAGACTTACTGGACCCATTGAGGCTAGAGGAACCCCTGAGACTATTGCCCTGGGATACTCTTCAAACCTTGAAACGAAGCTACCCTCTGAAGTCATCTTTAAACAAACAAACAAACAAAAGTTTAGCTCAAAAAGTAGAGAATGTCATCCTTAAGTATTGTACTTTACAAAGAAATTATCTATGCGAGACCAAAAGGACAACAGTAACTCCAAAGCATAGATGAGAAATTTAGGGAACCAAAAACATCCAAACCAAATCTGTTGCCATCGAATCATTTCCAGCTCATAGCGACCCTATAGGACAGAGTAGAATTGCCCCATAGGGTTTCCAAGGCTGTAAATATTTTTAACTACTGGGCCACCAGGGCTCCTTGTTTGGGGGTGAAATAACTAGAGCAGAAATGACCAGAATGTAGACACAATGTGAAAGATGCAACAAGTGTCACTGAGCAGAATGCGTAGAAATTCATGAATGGGAGCATTTTTGATGTATATATTTTCACCAAAAATGAAATAAAAAAAATTTTAAAAATCATTCAACGGTTTCTTCAGAACTATATCATCTCCGTCTTGTATCTCGTTCGTCACTGTTTTCCTACTAAATCTGTTTGTCCCCAGGCACCAGGTTTCAAGGTAACACAAGAGTCTTATTCAATTCTGTTCTACTGTTTTATGCAATCAGATAACACTATTGCTTTCTATGGTTCTTCTCTGCCTGTGTAATAAATTTCAGCTGAAATATGGGGTTAGTAGATTTTTCAAATTACATTTAGAACACTGGTAATCTTTTATCATATTGTTGTAAGAGAAAATGTTTATGGAGTTTCTCAAGAACTGATGGAGACCCTAATTTTTGGAATATCACCCATCTATCAGTGGGCTGCCTTTCTATTCTCATCTAGTTCATAGTGATTACCCATAGAGTCAACATCCAAGTGTGCAGATGTAAGAAAAAAATGATGACAATCCTGCCACATGCAGGTTAAAACGTTCATGCTTTGCCTCTTTGCAGCCAGGGCTGTTTTTTACAGAAAGGGTTTCAGTTTGTGGTCGTTGAGGCCATCAACATTGCATAGTACGCTGGTTTGTAAAGAAATGCTCCAAAATGTCCCAAATGTCAATAGTGCCGAAGTTGAGAAACCCTGTTCTAGATGTTATGTATTTTTCTAGAGTTTATAATGTCTCTCTTCATTTGAAGCTTTGGCCAGGCTGTGAGGACCATATGCCTATGTTAGAACTGTCCAGTCTTCGGGTAGCTGGACCTAAAGCTATAAGTGTTGAGACCAAGTTGATAACCTGTCTCTGAGAGTTGTCAGTTAGAGCAAATTTGTTTAGTGGGTGGGAGGCTGCACTAGCTACCTTTCAAAGTCCTTCCAAACCCAAGAATCCCACACTTTCTTTCTTTTGCCCCATGGAACTGTGTTTCAGCAAGAATCCCTTCCAAACCTCATGCTCATCATGGCCAGCCTGTTCTCAGATGCCACCATCAGAGCCAAGAAGAACATTTTTGGAATGTTGATGAATGCGGTGGGGTTATTTTTAAATAGCACTCTTCTGAATGGAGCTGGTTCCAAGTAGAGGCATGACCTCGAATGTCTGAAAGTCAACTATCGAACACTTAGCAAGACCAACTATGTAAAGGGTTTCCAATTTGATTCACATGACTATAAGCTGACATTGCTGCCTCCTGAGATACGTGGACATCCTCTTCTTAAAATTCAGGCCCTCACTGTGGGGACCATGGTCTCGAGGAACATCTAGCTCAATTGGCATAACATCGTTTATAGGGAAAATGTTCTACATTCTACTTTGGCGAGTAGCATCTGGGATCTCAAAAGGTTGTGAGTGGCCATCTAAGATACTCCGCTGGTCTCACCCCATCTGGAGCAAGGTGAATGAAGAAAACCAAAGATAACAACGGAAAGACTAGTCCAAAGGACTAATGAACCACAACTACCACAGCCTCCACCAGGCTGAGTCAAGCACAACTAGATAGTGCTCGGCTACCACCACCGATTGCTCTGACAGGGATCACAATAGAGGGTCCTGGACAGAGCTGGAGAAAAATGTAGAACAAAATTTTAACTCGCACACACACAAAAGAAGACCAGACTTGCTGGTCTGACATAGACGGGAGAAACCCCGAGAATATGGCCCCCAGACACCCTTTTAACTCAGTACTGCAGTCACTCCTGAGGATCACCCTTCAGCCAATGAACCACAACTACCACAGCCTCCACCAGGCTGAGTCAAGCACAACTAGATAGTGCTCGGCTACCACCACCGATTGCTCTGACAGGGATCACAATAGAGGGTCCTGGACAGAGCTGGAGAAAAATGTAGAACAAAATTTTAACTCGCACACACACAAAAGAAGACCAGACTTGCTGGTCTGACATAGACGGGAGAAACCCCGAGAATATGGCCCCCAGACACCCTTTTAACTCAGTACTGCAGTCACTCCTGAGGATCACCCTTCAGCCAAAGATTAGACAGGCCCATAAAACAAAACGAGACTAAAGGGGCACATCAGCCCAGGGGCAAGGACGAGAAGGCAGGAGGGGACAGGAAAGCTGGTAATGGGGAACCCAAAGTCAAGAAAGGGAGAGTGTTGACATGTCGTGGCGTTGGCAACCAATGTCACAAAACAATGTGTGTAGTAACTGTTTAATGAGAAACTAGTTTGCTCTGTAAACCTTCATCTAAAGTACAATAAAAAGAAATTCAGGCCCTCAGATATCGGGAAAGACGAATAGAATACTGTACAATCAATCATAGGATTGGTGTTGTTATACAGTGAAAGGTTAAGTTACGTGTCTGTTAAAACATTGAGTCTAATACTAAAATATATCTGGATGAAATGATGGGAATTCTGATATTTCTTTTAATATAAACTCTTGGGTGGAAATCTAAAAGTTGAGTGCTTTCAAAGGAAAAAGCTCTTGACTGCTAACCGAAAGGTTGGCAGTTCGAAACTACCAGCGGCTTCATGGGAGAAATATGTGGCAGTCTGCTTCCGTAAAGATTTACAGCCTTGGAAACCCTATGGGGTCGCTATGAGTCAGAGTCAACTTGACGGCAGTGGGTTTGACAGTAGTGAAAAATGAACGTTAGGCAGTTTTCATTTAGGCTGCTTAATCAATTCCCCTGGAAGCAGAGGCAGATGTGCTTTTTAGCAGGGGAAGACACAAGTTCGTTGTCAATACTGTTGCAGTCTGTGGTGGTGTTTCTTTTCTTGATTGTTCCAGTGACTAGCCTCAGGCTGTCATCTTCTTCCTCTCATCTGAAATTCCTTTCCTACTTCCCTCTTCATGCCTAAATCCAATGCATCCCTGAAGACCCACCTCAATTCTCACCTCCTCCTAGAAGTTTCTAAAGGTCTTCTAGACTTTATGAATATTTCTCTGTCCAGTGAACCTGTGCAGCTTGTAACACCATCTTTGGCATCGTTTTTTAAAATTGATAAATAATTTGTATACTGCACCACGTTTTTACATGCAGAAAGGTGTGCAGCCATCACCACATGGTTTGGAACATTTTTATCACCCCCGCAAAAGAAATCTTGTACCCATCAGCAGCCACTCCCTAGTTCCCTTCCGCCCTTCCCCACCTAGGCAACCACTAATCTACTTTCTGTCTCCATAGAGTTGCCTTTTCTGGACGGATCATATGTGTTCTTTTGTGTCTGACTTCTTTCACTCAGCATAATGTGCAAACAAGGAGCCCTGGTGGTGCAGTGGTTAAGGGCTCGACTGCTAGCCGAACGGTCAGCAGTTTGAACCCATCAGCCGCTTCTTGGAAACCCTATGGGACAGTTTTACTCTATCGTATAGGGTCACTATGAGTCGAAATTGGGTTTTTGGAATGTTTGCAATGTATTGTGCATGTCGTAGCATGTATCAGTACTTCATTCTTTTTTATTGTGGAATAATATTTCATTGTAGGGATATACCGATTTTGTTTATCCATTCATCAGTTAATGGATAATTGGGTTGGTTCCACTTTTTGGCCATTATGAATAATGCTTCTGTGAACATTTGTGCACAAGTTTTTGTGTGGACATATGTTTTCATTTCTTCTTGAAATGAAATATACCTAAGAGTTGAAGTGCTGGATCATATGGTAACTTTATATTTAACCATTTGAAGAACTGCCAAACTGTTTTTGAAAGTGGCTGCCCCATTTTCCATCCCTGCCAGCAGTGAATAAGGGTTCCAATTTCTCCACATCGTCTCACATCCTGATCTGCACAAATCTGTCAATGTCATTATTTGTCTTACCTCCCAAACTAGATTGTAAACTACTTGAGGAGGATGATCCATTTGTTCAGTCTTCATTTTAGTAAATGTTTCTTGATTGCCTACTGTATACCAAGAACTAACTACTACTAAGTGCCAGGTATATACTTCTGAATTGGACGTGATGCTCAATCGCATAAGACTGCGTTTAGCGGGGAAGACACATCAAGTCACAGCAGCCCATTTCAGGGTGGCAGGTGCAGTTAACGATGGTGTATTCAAGGCACAGCCTTTGCCTCCCAGAATTCGTATTGATTGCCTCCCTCCCGCAGTGCCATGCCACTCAACCCTGCTATTTCATAAATTCTATTTTCAAGAAAGAACAGATCTCTGTGTGTGTGTCCTTTTTGTAGTCCAAATGTAGATGCTCGGATTTTTCTCTTGGGCTTTTGTGTTTCAGTACCACTTAGCAAATATGCTTAAAGAAATAAATGCCAGCAGTATTTCTAGCTGTAACATTGGAAGTGCAATTTGAGTTATTTTGAAACAGTGAATCATCAAGAATGTTAATCTGTTGACTTGTAAGTATAAAAGCTGCTGGAGACTCCAGGCTAAGGAAAGAAAAGGCAACTTCTAGAATTTTAATCCCTCTTGACTCAAAAATAAATGGACCATATGCCACTCTCACCTGCAGTTCTGTCTGGTTTTATGTTTGTCTTTCTGCAAGGCCCAGTCAGTGGTCAAGAGAAATTAAGACATTTCAAATCCCTAAAAGATGCCAAGGATAAAAGGAAACAAAGTACAAACCATAGAAACGAAAGCCTCTTGTAATACCATAAGCAGGCACAATTACACAAATATAAAGATATAATAGTTAAACAGGTCTTACGTTGTGCCCTTTAACACTTTAACAATAGTATCAAATAGTTTTCTTCTGATTTAATTACCCAATATAAAAATGTCAACTTCAGCATTGCCCCGGCAGGTGCATAAAAGAATTCATTGTATTTAGGAAAAAATTATTGATCGCCTGATGCATTCAAGGCAAGAGAATGGCATTCTAATTCCAGTTGTAAATCACATTCATTTTAACAAATGCCTTAAAATTTCTCCCGTGATTTGTCTGAACAATGAAAAGAGGTTTACTTTAAAGACAAAGCTATGAAACAGATAATGAGTTGTGTGTTCATACTAAGTGACGTCTTAACTGACTTTGTGGACACAGGAGAACAATAGATACACCCACAGGTTTTGTTTGGTTTGGTTTGGTTTTTTAATGAGCAGACAGATAGATAGCTGCTGCCGAGTTGGCTCTGACTCATGGTGACCTTATGTACAACAGAACAAAACATTGTCTGGTCCTGAGATCCCTACGGTTTTCATTGGCTAATTTTCAAAAGTAGATTGCCAAGCCTTTCTTCTTTGTCTTAGCCTGGAAGCTCCACATCATAGATCGCCATGGGCGACCCTGCCGGTATTTGAAATACTGTCAGCATAGCTTCCAGCATCACAGCAACACGCATGCCACCACAGTATGACAGACTGACAGATGGGTAAGCGAGATGGCTGCCACCTTACATACATCATCCAGGAAATGCCCTGTGGAGTGTCATGTCCAAAGCCAGAATTTGGTTGACAGCTTGACTTTTAAGAGGTTTTAAAGTGCTCCTGAGGTAGGAGCTGTGGTTTAGGGTAGCAAGCCTCAACATTGCCTATGGTGATTTGAAATGTTCACATTTCACTATCCCATTTACCATTTTTTACTGGATGCAACTGAGACTAATAGTGCAATCTTATGATTTTCCTGTGAAGAACAAGGGTTCCATATTGCCAGTATGCTAGCACTCCTACAGGGTGATTCATAGATTAAGCAGAAAAGAGAAAATATTTTTACTTGCCATACTCTTCTTTTTTAAAAATAAATATTACTGTTTTTTTTAAAACCATATCACTGACATAGCTTTCAGCTCTTTTCACAATTGCTTGCTCTTTAAGCATACAATCTTGGTGAAATCATTCAGAGAGATAATTATTTTTGGAAGGGAAATAGCTATGTAGTAAATTCCCAGTTATCCATGTTGCTTTTCCCATTGGAATTAAAATCCCATTTTAGCAAATAACAGTCACCTTCTCTTTTTGCTAGCCCTTGGAACAAAATGTTTTATGGGGAACAGAACTGAATTTTATTTCTTTTCCTGGGCCTCGAGCCTGTCTTGTGTTTTCACTGACTGGAGCGCCTAATGTTTTCCACATTTCAGCAATGTGCTGGAGCTGGCTTACACTGGCTGGAGAACCATTTGTGTGCAGCTGTTCCCACCTCCATGTTCAGTTTCTTTACACTGGGGCCTGAAATCGGCCATAGTGGGAGTATTTACACCATGGAAATTGGCAAATGCTGCAAATTGGGGCTTTCCCCCCATAGAGTCAGTCGTTAAACATGTTACCAGCACGCGACTGCCCCCTTCAGTCCTCACATTTTTTGATAAATATTTTCTAAAATGTCTCCCTCTTTGCAAACGTAGGGTGTCCTGGGAAAAGTTAACTTTTCTTGGTCTCATTGTAATAATTTATATATCTGGGTCCGCTTTTTCATGTTTTTTTTTTTTTTTCCATCGGATGGGGGATTCTCTCTCTGACAGCCTTGACTCACTTATTGGTGGACTCTTGATTGCTCGTAGCCCATAAAAATTAGATAACCAAATCTTCCAGGTGTGCGTGTAGAAGAAAATCAAATGAGAGTTTGAGGAGTTCTATTACAGCATAAAGTTCTTGAATAAAGGGCATAGCTTTGTTCACGGGTTTTCTGGTCACGACTTTGGCACATGCGTAGTGTCCCAAGCTCAGAGAGCCTCGTGCACATCTTAGTGTTCTGCTGTCGCCACTTGAAATTCTTAATCCTTTTTAACAGGAGGTGTCCTGCATTTTCATTTTGTGCAGGGCCCCGTAAATGATGTAGGTGATCCTGCATGATTGCTCAGATGTCTTACTTTTACTTCTGATTTTCGAAAGTTGGATTTCTTAGAAGTCTGGCATCAGACTTAGAGATCAGTGGAATGCTCCTGTTAACCACAAAGAGATGCTTGGTCAGAAATCACTGAATCCTGAAAAAGTAGTTAAGAAAAAATGGTGTTTTTCCTAATTCTTTATATTTTTATTTTTCTAAAAAAGTGGTCTAGAAAGGAAAGAGACTATAGTGGTACTAACTTATTTCAAGTTTGAGTGTATAATAGTGATTTCAATCATTCATTTGTAAATAAGTGCTTTGGATTCTCTTATTATTGTTGCATGCTTTTTTAAATAACTGCATTGAAGTATAATTTACATACCGTTATTTTTAGTAAATTTGCAGAGTCGTGTAAACATCACAATCCAGTTTTAGATAATTTTTCAGCCCAATAATCTCCCTTGTACCCATCTGCAGTCCTTACTTCCAGCTCCAGGCAACTGCTAATCTACTTTATACATCAAAAATTTGCCTTTTGCAGACATTTCATAAAAATCTCATTATATCATGCGTGGTCTTTTGTGACTGGCTCCCTTCACCAAGCATAATATTTTTGAGGTTCTATCCACGGTATAGCAGTGAATGCACCCTTTTAAACAACGATTCATAGGATGTGTGCAGTGTTTTGGAGGAGAAAGAATGCTAACCTATTTATGTGTGAGGACACGTTTACTTGACCTCCAGTTTCCAGTTAGAGTGGAAACGTAAGCCCAGTCCATTGTAATGGGAATGCCGTTTTCAGCATCTAACCGCTCGCCATTTTGACAGCTTCCGGATCAACCACTCACCCTACCTTGTGGGAAAGTTTATGCTCTTTCTGAAGATGTAAAGGAAATTCAAGTTTGAGTTCACTTACTACCAAGCAGTTTCTGGAATTAGCACTTAATTGCAAAGATATTCTGGCAGTTATAAAGAAGCTCTTTAGAGGTAATGTTCATCAATATTAAAAATACATTTTCCAAGGCATGTAAACAAATGAGAGAAAAATACCATGGGTAAGAATTCAGGCTTTCTGGACTCAAACAGGCCTCTGATGGAATCCTGGCGATGCCACTCAAAGCTGTGACCTTAAATTAGCGATTCAGTCTCCCCAAGACTCAGTTTCCTAAATTAGATTGTGAAATAATACTAGACCCTACTTCAGGACATTCTTGTGCGGATTAAATGAGAGAAGCCATATGATGCATTCAACACAGTGCTTGCCATAGTAAGTGTTTACTAAATATTAGCTGCTGTGATGAGGTGGGTGATAATCCTATCTCTCATGTAAAGTTATCTACCATCATTTGCTAGGGGATCACAACAGAGCAGATAATATGATCAAAGTTTTGTTAATTACCATTAATATATTTACATATAACCCCAAAACCCAGACCTGTTGCCGTCAAGACGTTTCCAACTCATAGGGACCCTATAAGACAGAGTAGAACTGCCCATAGGGTTTCCAAGGAACACCTGGTGGATTTGAACTGCCGACCTTTTGGTTAGCAGCAGTAGCACTTAACCACTACGCCACCAGGGTTTCCAAGTATACATATATTTTGGTATATATATAAAAAATTAGAAAAGAATAAATAGCACACTATCTGGCCCTTCTGCGCTCAATAAACATTAACTGTCATTATTATGAAGCCTTGGTGGCACAGTGGTTAGAGAGCTCAGCTGCTAACCAAGAGGCCGGCAGTTCTAGTCCACCAGCCACTCCTTGGGAACCCTATGGGGCAGTTCTACTCTGTCCTGTAGGGTTGCTATGAGTCGGATTGACTCAATGGCAGTGGGTTTGGTTTGGTCATTTTTATTTACAATGGCTTTCCTTACAGGGTGGAACTACCTACGAGTTCTACAATCTGTTTCTGGTGTTTTCTGCTTTATGCTTTTACCTCGCTTGTTTTTAGAAGTGCATTTTATCAGTTATTAAAATTGCCTGGTTTAGAACGCTGGGTCATATTTCAGTATGTTTTCTGCTTTATAATAAATAATCTTAATAATTTGTAAGTCTTTCTCTAAAATAGTCTTCTACTTCCCATTTGACGTGACTGTTGTCGAGGGTCAGGGACTAGAGATGTATGGTCAGTTTGCTTTCTAACCCAGATGAGGCCGTCCCTTCAGCTCTAACCATACCGTGACTGTCTCCTGTTTCAGGGTTATATGATTTCTCACTGTCTACTTACTTTGAAACCCTGAAAAGCATCTTCGTATCCCATATTTGCTCTGATTTCCATAAGACGAGTAAATTTCCTAACTGGTTTGGTAGAAATTAATATAAATGCAGAGCTTAAAATGCCTTTATTTTGTTCTACAAATCTGTGATTTGGGGAGTTTAAAATGCATTAGTCGTCATGGATATTTTATTTTAGACTTCATTTATTTAATATTGATGCTAAAGGTACACTCTAGAAGTCTTCATTTAAAGGACTCTCAGTTTGAGTCTTCAGTCAACTCCAACAATAAAACAAAATTGGAAATACAGTTTTCACTTTAGCATACTGGCTGGCCAAGGTTTCAATTCCCCAGGCCCTGATCTCTCATTGTGGTAAACCCACACAATCATTTTATTAGTGGTTCAATGTTCTGTGAGAGGCCTTTGTATTTTTCTTTAATGCAGCATAAAATTTGTACATGTTGAAACTTGTTTGTGTTGAGATTGGAAGGCAGTGAGTGTTAGTTATTATTACTTATGGAAATGTTAACTGTATTGTCGAGAACTGCCTCGGCACTATTGACATTTGGGACCAGACACTTCTTTGTTGTGAGGGCTGTCCGGTACAATGTAGAATGTATAGCAGCATTGCTGGCCTCTATCCTCTACATGCCACTAGCATCCCTCAGTCGTGACAACCCAAAATGTCTCCAGACATTGCCAAATGTCCCCTGTGGCGGGGGGAGGCAAAATCGTCCGTGATGGAGAACCTCTGATCTACAGCAGAGATGAAACAGAAAAAGAATCTGTAGATATTTTATGACCTAAATGTTGTCCTTATTGTTAGTTGTCATCAAGTCGGTCACGACTCGTGGCAACCCCATACACAACAGAACAAAATGCCTCCTTGTCTTGTGCTATCCCAGTGATTGGTTGGGGATCAGACCGCTGTGATCCATGGGGTTTTCATTGGCTGATTTTTGGAAGTAGATCACCAGGCCTTTCTTCCTAGTCTGTCTTAGTCTGGAAGCTCCACGTCATAGTAACATCATAGCTCAACATAATAGTAACTTGCAAGCCTCCACTGACAGACGTGTGGTGGGTGCACATGAGGTGCATTGGCCAGGAATTGGGCTTATGTCTCCTACATGGAAGGCGCAAGTCTCCCACTGAACCACCACTGCCTGCTATGGTCTAAATACCAAAACTCCAAGCCCGTTGCCGTCAAGTCGATTCCAAGTCATAGCAACCCCATGGGAGAAAATAGAACTCCCCCATAGGGTTTCCGAAGAACAGCGGTGGATTCAAACTGCCAACCTTTTGGTTGGCAGCCGAGCTCTTAATTACTGCACTACCAGGGCTAAATAAGACCCTCTTATTTCTCAGTATTGATAGTTTTTATTTCATGGCTGGGCGAATTGTGATCTGGTGAAGAACACTGGTACACTGGCTTTCTGTTTAAAATGATTCCAAATATTGGAAATCGTTGGTCTTTTATAAGCCACCCAAGCATATTTCCCCATTTTCTTTTCTGAATTTAGCTTAGAAAACTTTCTTATTTCTGAATTTTAAAGCTCCTTAAGTCAAGTGGAAAATCAAGTTATTTGCCTGCAAAGCCCAAATGAGGAAATGACTTTGACCACAATTATTGGAGTGTTTCGGGTCAAGCAGCTGTTTTGGTCTGATCCTCTGGAGACATGGACCCCCTTGTGTTCACTTTGTGTATGCAAATCAATGGCCGTCAGCTCTGGCTGCCCATCAGTATGACCCCGCGAACTGTAGAGCTTCTCCTTGCCCAGGCCCCAAGCCTCAGAGATTCTAACTCAGTCGTCCTGGGTGAGGCATTGTTGTTGTCGTTAGGTGCGTCGAGTCGGTTCCGACTCACAGCAACCCTATGCACAACAGAACGAAACTGCCTGGTCCTGAGCCATCCTTATAATCATTCTTATGCTTGAGCTCATTGTTGCAGCCACTGTGTCAATCCACCTCATTGAGGGTCTTCCTCTTTTCTGCTGACCCTGTACTCTGCCAAGCATGATGTCCTTCCCCAGGGACTGATCCCTCCTGACAACATGCCCAAAGTATGTAAGACGGAGTTTCGCCATCCTTGCCTCTAAGGAGCATTCTGGCCGCACTTCTTCCAAGACAGATTTGTTCGTTCTTTTGGCAGTCCATGATATATTCAATATTCTTGGCCAACACCACACTTCAAAGGCGTCAACTCTTCTTCGTTCTTCCTTATTCATTGTCCAGCTTTCACGTGCATATGATGGGATTGAAAATGCCATGGCTTGGGCCAGGCACACCTTAGTCTTCAGGGTGACATCTTTGCTCTTCAACACTTTAAAGAGATCTCTTGCAGCAGATTTGCCCAGTGCAATGTGTCTTTTGATTTCTTGACTGCTGCTTCCATGAGCATTGATTGTGGATCCACGTAAAATGAAATCCTTGACAATTTCAATCTTTTCTCCACTTATCATGATGTTGCTCATTGGTCCAGTTGTAAGGATTTTTGTTTTCTTTATGTTGAGGTGTAATCCATACTGAACGCGGTGGTCTTTGATCTTCATCAGTAAGTGCTTCAGGTCCTCTTCACTTTTCAGCAAGCAAGGTTGTGTCATCTGCATAACGCAGGTTGTTAATGAGTCTTCCTCCAATCCTGCTGCCCCGTTCTTCTTCATATAGTCCAGCTTCTCGGATTATTTGCTCAGCATACAGATTGAATAGGTATGGTGAAAGAATACAACCCTGACGCACACCTTTCATGACTTTAAACCAATCAGTATCCCTTATTCTGTCCGAACAACTGCCTCTATATAAAGGTTCCTCATGAGCAGGATTAAGTGTTCTAGAATTCCCATTCTGGGTGAGGCATAGACCTAGGTATTTTGTCAAAGCTCCCTAGGTCATTCTAAAGTGCAGCCCAAGTTGACATCCACTGATTTCAGTAGGTGGAAACCCTGGTGGCTTAGTGATGAAGAGCTTCGGCTGCTAACCAAAAGGTTGGCAGTTCGAGTCTACCAGGTGCTCCTTGGAAACTCTATGGGGCAGTTCTACTCTGTCCTATAGGGTTGCTATAAGTCAGAATCAACTCAACGGTAGTGGGGTTTTACGAATGTCAGTAGGTATGGCCTCACTGTCTTCATCCTTAACTGATCACTTGCCCGCTTTTACCTGTGGCCTTCTTTCTTCCTGTCTGGGAGGTACAGCTCTTTGCCTACCCCTTATTAATTTTTTTCTTTTTATTTACCAAATAATTTTTTCAAGCGTTTTTCCTGTGATCAGGCCTGGACTTGCAAGGAAACTGTTGGTTCATTCTAGGCCATGGTTTACCATGACCTTCTCTTGACTGCTGCCTTCATTTGAAAATGTTAGTCTCATTCCACATGAAGAAACTTTTTTGGATTTAAACGGGTATTTCTTCTTCTGCTGGTGGATCGTTATCCCCAATTACCATTTATTTTTTACATCATCACTTGCCTCGATTTTGTTTTTATTACCGCTATTTGAAGCATAATTTTCTTTCTTTTCTTTATTGCCTTCTTATCCATTTTTCCATCCTTAGAATACTTGGTCATGTTTTACACGTTCTTAAGTGTGTCTCAAGGTGCTGGGAGAGTATGTTTTACTTGACCCTAATCTGTTTGCTTTTTGAATTTTTAAAACCGACCAGCCTGTTATTTTTAACTTGAGACTAGCATGTTTTTCTTGTGCCTTACTTAAAATATATGCCCTGTGTCCCTGTTTACGGCACCTGAGGCATTTCAATGTGACACCTCACGTCTGCAGGGCGCCCATGTTCCTATTATGGCTAGTGGAGCTGGGCCAGGTAAACCATTCCAGGCCTCCAGCATCTCGTCACGTCTAGAATCACCTCTCCCCAGCCCACAAGGTGTGCTCACCTGCCTTCTAGGTGAGCCAGCCTCTCCTTCAACCCAGCTGTGTCTAGCAGCCTTTGCAGTTCTAAATAATGTCTCAGTTGATCTTTATCCTCGGCTTGCTGGAGAGTCTTTCTCCTAAGCCTCTCCAGCAACTTTCATCTTATTACTTCAGAAAGTTCTTCCAAAATAAATCATATGTTGCCTCATTGCTAAAACTTACGTCACGTTCTCTCAACTCTGGTATCTGAGTCACTGCCAAAAGGCCCTTTGGATTCATCCCAGCGATTTTGCCGTGAAGGTTCGCACAGCACAAGGAATGTGGGGGCCCCTTTTGGCCTTTTCATTCAGGTTTAAGGATGGATATATTGTGCCTGCTCTGTCCCCTTCCCTTTTCTAATTTTCCAGAAATCACCTTTGCTTTCTTCTTGACCCCTCTGAGACTACAGCAGCACACCGGGTCCAGAATCATCATATCACTTGTATTTTTTAAAATCTGAGCTGTTGTTTGTGTGTGCGTGTTTGCAAGGATACTTCCATTGCTCCCACTTTGATTAATACTCAGTATATCAAAGTTATAGTTTTAAGAAGTAGAGCTTTTCTTAAGCCTTTCAGCTCAACTTACAAATCTTACTTTATTTGTAAATCTAATCATTTTTACAGTAACATAAAAAAAAGAAACTTTCTGTTGATCCTTTTAAATACCAGCCAGTCAGACTCTCAAATCTAACACTTAAAGTTTCCCTGAGTGTCTAAATATTCCTTACTAAGTCTGAATTTCTAGTTGTAATAAATCAGGCTTCCTCAAATATTTAAACTTTGACTATAAACAACATTAAATCCAAAATATTTAAATTAAAATCACAAGTTTAATATGTCAGATTCTCCCAAACATTTCAAAGATCTCAAAGAACAAATAAAACTTTCATATCCTAACACGCTGATTCCAGAAGTTACTGTTATCCCCAGCTCAATAGTATTAATACCAAAGTTTGATTCATTTCTTTGTTAGCTCCATAGTTTTTATTAGTGTTGGTACTAGTACTACCTGTATTAGTATTGGTAGCAGTACCAACAGTAGCAATAGCATTAGCGTTATTATTAGTAATAGTACTAGTACAAGGATTAGTGCTAACAGCAGTACTAATATTAATGCTAATATTAGGACTAGTGCCAGCACTAGTATTAGCATTAGTACTAATATTAGTGGTAGCATTAGTGCCAGTAGGAGTACTAGTATCAGCACTAGCGTCGGTGTTAGCACTAGCATAAGTATTAATTAGTACAGAAACCCTGGTGGTGAAGTGGTTAAAAGCTACAGCTGCTAACCAAAAGGTTGGCAGTTCAAATCCACCAGACACTCCTTGGAAATCCTATGGGGTAGTTCTACTGTGTCCTATAGGGTCACTGTGAGTTGCAAGCGACTCGACGGCAATGGGTTTTTTTTTTTTTTTGGTTTTAGTGCCTATATTGATTTAGTACTAGGACCAGTACTAGCATTAGTATTACTAATAGTAGCAGTACTACTAGTGGTATGAGTGTTAGTGTTAGGACTAGTACCAACACTAGCATTCACATTCATATCAACATTACCGTATTTTTACACAAATAATGCCTGCCTTCTACATTTGCCAACCGCATCCTCCCGCTGTGAGGTATTTTTGTAAGCGTGCTATGCTAATTTTTTAAAGCAACGTGTGAAAAAAGAAACAAGCATAGCAGTGCTCAGGAAAATACCTCTCAGGGGGAAGGGCATGGCTGGCAAACAAACATAGAAGGCACACATTATTTGCATAAAAATACAGTGGTTTTAATACTAAAACTAATACCTGCATTAGTACTGGCGTTAGCATTAATATTCATATCAATACTGGTACCAGCACTACCGTTAATACCAGTACTGATACCAGCACTAGCACCAGCACCAGCCTGCGCATTAGCATACCTTTTCAGAGTTGTAAGGTTACTGATCCAAATAAGGAAAACAGAGATTGTGTATATAGTTATTGATTGAGAAGGTGGCTTCAAAGTTATAAATTCATGGTTTTATTTGGAAATTTTGGACCGAGACGTCAAGAACTTGGGTTATAGCCATTTATATGATAGTAGGCATATATATATATATAGGCTGCTAACTGACAGGTTGGTGGTTTGAACCCACCAGTGGCTCCCCGGGAGAAAAGACCTGGCGATCTGTTCCCATAAAGACTACAGCCTTGGAAGCCCTATGAGGCAGTTCTACTCTGTCCTGTAGGGTTGCCGTGAGTCGGAATTGACTCTCCAGGACGTAACAACAACAGGACTTTCTAAGCCTTGGACTTTTCTTGCAAGCTGGAGAATCATGGGTCATCCTTACCCAGCCCTTTTAGAGTACTCTCCTATGTAATCTTTATTGACAATTTCTTTTTTTTTTTACTTTTGAATAAACTTTATTTTTTTTTTCTTTTATTGACCTTTAGATGAAGGTTTACAGAACAAACTAGTTTTTCATCAAACAGTACACACATTGTTGCATGACCTTGGTTAACAACCCCACAACATGTCAGCACTCTCCCTTCTCAACCCTGGGTTCCCTATTACCAGCTGTCCTGTTCCCTCCTACCTTCCAGTCCCTGATCCAGGGCTGGTACGCCCTTTTAGTCTTGTTTAGTTCCACGGGACTGTTCAGTCTCTGGCTGAAGGGTGAACCTCAGAAGTGACTGCAGTACTGAGCTGGAAGGGTGTCTGGGGGCCATACTCTCAGGGTTTCTCCAGTCTCTGTCAGGCCAGTAAGCCTGGTCTCTCTTTTTGAGTTAGAATTTTGTTCTACATTTTTCTCCAGCTCTGTCCAGACCCTCTATTATGATCTCTGTCAGAGCAGTCAGTGGTTGTAGCCAGGCAGCACCTCGTTGTACTGGACTCGGTCTGGTGGAGGCTGTGGTAGTTGTGGTCCATTAGTCCTTTGGACTAATCTTTCCCTTGTATCTTTAGTTTTCTTCATTCTTCCTTGCTCCCAAAGGGGCGAGACCAGTAGAGTATCCTAGATGGCTGCTCACAGGCTTCTAAGACCCCAGACGCTACTCACCAAAGTAGAATGTAGAACATATTCTTTATAAACTCTGTTATGCCAATTGAGCTAGATGTTCCCTGAGACCATGATCCCCACAGCCCTCAGCCCAGCAATTCGGTCCCTCGTGGAGTTTGGATGTGTCTATGGAGCTACCATGGCCTTGCCTTGTACAGGCTGTGCTGGCTTCCGCAGCATTGTGTACTGTTTATTGCAAATTTCTATCATAACTTTTTATTGCCTGATTAGAGAGGGTGAGATTTGTAGGGTAACCAGTCAGCATCTTTGGTTGTCCAGGACTGAGGAGTTTCCTAGGACATGGGTTTTCAGTGCCCAAGATCAGAAACCCATTGCCGTCGAGGTGATTCCGACTCATAGTGACTCTATACAACAGAGTAGAACTGTCCTGTAGGGTTTCCAAGGAGTGCTGGTGGATTCGAACTGCTGACCTTTTGGTTAAGCAGCCACAGCTCTTACCCACTATGCCACCAGGGTTTCCCAAAACAGGAAAGTCCCCAGAAAATTAGGACAGTTGTCACACTAGGTTCTAGACCAGTGGTTCTCAACTCTCTTGCTCACTAGAATGGTCTAGGGAGCTTTTCAAATGTGTTGTTGTTGTGTGCCATTGCTTCAATTCTGACTCATAGCAACCCTTTAGACAGAATAGAACTGCCTCAGAGGGCTTCCAAGGCTGTTGTCTTTATGGGAGCAGATCACCAGGTCTTTTCTTCTGCGGAGCTGCTGGTGGATTCAAACCGCCGAGCCTTCAGTTGGAAGCCGATACAAGGGCCCAAACCCCAACTTCAGAGATTCTGATGTAAGTGGTGTGGGAGTAGTGCCCAGGGAATTGGTATTTTCAACAATCTCTCCAAGTGATTCCCATGTGCAGCTGGGTTGAAGACCACTGTTCTGCACCGTCTACTCAGTTTGCAACACCTTGTGAAACATTTTGTGACCTTGAATTTGGGTTTATCAACGGGCAGCATTTCCAGTAAGCACTCCTGGGGAAGGTCACACACGCCTTTCTTTTGTATCACGTTCTGTGTCATTTTTGAGTATCATTAAATGCTCAGATGTTGATCATGGTTTTGTTTTTTTTTTTAATCCTTGGCAGTTCCTTGAGTTCTTTGTTCTTACTCTTGAATTATTTTGTAAAATTCTTCCTTTTGAATATTATTGTTATTCTTACTATGAAGCAAATTTAACAAAGTACCAAAAACCCAAAACCCAAACCCATTGCCGTGGAGTGGATTCTGACTCATAGGGACCCTGTAGGACAGAGCAGAACTGCCTCATAGAGTTTCCAAGGAGCACCTGGTGGATTCAAACTGCCGACCTTTTGGTTAGCAGTTGTAGCTCTTAACCACTATGCCACCAGTTTTTTTTTTTTAAACAAAGTACACTGATTTAAAATTCAACAACTGCTGTAAACATTATTCAAATTTTGGTTTGTTTATTTTTGCTATTTGGGGGCTGATAGAATTACTGTTCTTTTGCTTTTCCAAAAGAATCTTCCTACTTTGTAGTCTGTTTTAAGCAGACTTATTAGTATGTCTCAGCCCAGCAACTTAAAATATCAAGGATCCAGAATTCTCTGCCTCCTATGACAACAGGCTTTCTTTGCTTGCAATTAAAAAGTATATTCAGCTTCGTGAATAATCGAGGCCCCGAGTTGGAAAAACAAATAGATTTTATGTCAAAAGCCAGTCTGGCATCTTGGTGACTCATCGAAGACCATGTTGAGGCTTAGAAGGGATGTGTGTCTCTTGATAGAATAATGATGCCGGCTGTGGACAAGGGAAGGGGCGGGGGTGACAACTTGTGCACAAGGCAGTTGATGTATCTGTTGAATATGCCTTTATGAAAATCCATTCATCCTAGTTTTCAAAAAGAAAAATCAATTAATATCATCTGGACTAGACTATTTTCTAATTTGAACTATTATCCAGGATCACAAAATTCTTTGATAAAAGTAACCAGTTAGTCTGCTCTGTCTTCCTAACACTGGTTTCTCTGCTTTTTAAGATAAATAATTGAGACGATACATAATTTAGTTGTGTTAGTAACAGAGGGACAGTTGCTTCTTCAATTCATATACCTTCAAATACAGATTCTTTCCCTCTACAATGTGCCACATTTGATCATATGTGTCAATAGCAAATATCTAAATTAAGACTTATAGAATCACTGAGAGTATGTCCAGTCACTCTTGTGAAATGGATGAATTGTGAAGCAGATTGTAGTTCTCCAAAGGACTTTATTATTATCCACAAGAACCATGTAATTGTATTTCTGACCAAGGAAAACATCAAAAATTGTTGACCGTATTTTAGAAAAAAGCTGCCATTTGTTAAGTCTCGACAATCGTTTAAATTATGTGCCCAAGCCTTT
Organism: Elephas maximus indicus; assembly: GCF_024166365.1. Taxonomy (NCBI): domain Eukaryota; kingdom Metazoa; phylum Chordata; class Mammalia; order Proboscidea; family Elephantidae; genus Elephas; species Elephas maximus. The sequence goes on from NC_064846.1 coordinate 168,647,476, forward strand.
AAAATGGACATGCATTACTTAATAACAAATTGACTCATCAGGAGAACTTGAAGTACTGTAAAATGTATATATAACATTACAAATGCAACTCTGTGGAATTTTCTCTAAACATAGAAGCATTCTCTCTACAGTAATCATTAATTTAATATTTATTTATATCTATGCCTTTGGCATTGAGAGTTTTTTGAGAATGATTGGGTTGCCCAAACTTGCTTTAACTTTAAAATATTAATATGTAAAATGAAAAAGAACTTTATACTTTCCTCCCAGGGTTGGATGAGATTTTAATTAGCTAGTAATGTAACTTAGCCCAGTGTCTGTCCTGTGGTAGGTAGGCTTTCATTAAGCTTAGCTAAAATCTCCATCGCTTTCATCATCACCATCACCATCTTCATCATCATCATCACCACCATCAACGTCACTGTCATCATTGGTCTTACTATTTTATTAGTAGGCAGAGACATTCAAAGTCATTTCAAATCATTGTATTGACATAGGAAGCATCCAAACGCTACTGTGTTGGTTCTTCTACCTGGAAGTTTGTTGTGATCATTTAGAGAACTCCATTACTAACTGAAAAGCCATAATAATTACCAGGATATTAAAACATGCTTGAAAAATCAGGGTTTTAAGAGTGTGTTCTCAGAACTACCAAGACAGTAATAACTTGTGTTCATTGGATGCAGAAAGAGTAGATGAGAATGGAAGGACCTGGGTGAGGATGTAAATGGCATTTTCTTTTAAAACTTGGGTTGGGATGCTAAAAGGAGCCAAATGGGCATTTCTCTCCACATTCTTTTCATTTGAGCTGCCTCTTTGTATCCTGTGCCCCGTACTAATAAGTCCATTGGTCACTGGCCATGCACTTTTCCTGTCTCCAACTGCCAGAGCTTTCTTTCTCTTACGTAGCACAGATTTTTGCTTGTCTTATTCTTAATGCTTCATCTTAAATGTAAGATAGAACGAACACCAAGAGGCAGTTACATTTGTCATTTTTGCCACCCCAGGATCAAAAATAGTTGTTGCTTGTGCTGTTTGGAATAAAAATCCTTAAAAGAACCTTGTATACAGAAGTGACTCGTACAGCCTTCTCTCCTGAATTCATGCCAGCAGATATTTTTATGCAGTTAGGAAGTAACTAAAAGCTTTATAGAACTCTGGTCCGCCAGTCCCTGAAACGCAATTCTGGCAAATGACCGCATGAGAAAGTTCTGTACTCCTCCTGGTGGCAAAAAGAAAAAACTAACAGTAATGCTCCTTATGGGAGAATATTATTGACAGAAGAATTGATGCATTCAAAGTGTGGTGTTGGCAAAGAATATTGAATATACTGTGGACTGCCAAAAGAATGAACAAATCAGTCTGAGAAGAAATACAACCAAAATGTTCCTCAGAAGCAAGGATGACGAGACTTTGGTTCGCTGACTTTGGACACATCAGGAAAGACCAGTCGTTAGAAAAGGACATTGTTTTTGGTAGTGGGCTAACAAAAATGAGGGAAACCCTCAGTAAGATGGATTGACACAGTAGCCACAACAATGAGCTCACTCAAACATATTGTCAACGATCGTGAAGATGGCCCAGGACCAGGCAACATTTTATTCTGCTGTACAGAAAGTCACCCTGAGTCAGAGCCAACTCTGTGGCAACTAACAGCAACAACAACGTGATATTTAAATGCTGCTTTGCCCCTTCAGCCAGTTTTTTCTTGTGGTGGGTTGAGTTGTGTTCCCCCAAAAGACCAAAAAGGTGTTCAGGACCTAACCCACGGTACGTGTGAATGTGACTTAATTTGGAAATAGCATCTTTGCAAATGTGTTTGGTTAACATGAGGTCATACAGATTAGGGTGGGTCCTGATCCAATACGACTGGTGTCCTTAGAGAAGAAAAGAAGGGAAAGAGAGCCAGGCACAAAGGGAAGACAGCCATGTGACAAGGGAGGTAGAAATGGACGCTATGCTGCCACAAGCCAAGGAACGCCTGGGGCCACCAGAAGCTAAAAGAGATAAGAAAGGATCTTCCCCTAGAGCCTTCGGAGAGAGCCTGGTCCTGCTGACACTCCGTTCAGACTTCCAGCCTCTAGAACGGTAAGAGAATACGTTTCTGTTGTTTGAGCCACCTAGGTTGTGGTACTTTGTTATATAGCCCTAGGAAACAAATCCTCTCATTAAATTGTGATCTCAGCCCCTTTGGGTGCTTTTCTTCTTTGAACAACAACTGATTTTTGTCTCTAAGGTCATTGGGACGAAAGCGATTGGACAAACTGGTCTAACATTTGGCTTTAGAGACAGCTTGAGAAAGGCATCTATGTCTTAAACTGGGATTATTTCAGAATCACAGTGATATGTCCAGCATTTTGGTCACAGAACGAGGTTTTAAGCCTCGTGGCCATGACAGGAGGTGTTGGGTTTATTTTATTGTTATTGCCTCTGAACTGAGAAAAGACTAGAATTTTAAATATAATGCATACAGTCTGATTTCGCTAACTCAGTAGACAGAGACCTGTGAAAAATGGAGTTTTGAGAACATTGGCTCATAGAAGACTTATCTTTTGACAAAATGGAGCCATGGTGGCGCAGTAGTTAAAAGCTCTGCTGCTAACCGAAAATGGCAGTTCAAATCCACCAGCTGCTCCTTGGAGACCCTATGGGGCAGTTCTACTCTGTCCTGTAGGGTTGCTGTGAATCAGAATCGACTCAAAAGCAACGAGTTTGGTTTTTTGGGTTTTTTTTTGATACAATGATTACTAACCCTGATTGAGCCTTGGTTCTGCACCAGGGAGTTCAAATATATCCTCATTTAATCTGTCCTTACAGGAGTTCTAGGAGGGAGGCACCATCATATTCCAGCTTTAATGATGTGGACGCAGCTACCCTGAATCACACAGGTAGTAAATGAAGTGGTTCTGGCAGGCTCAAAGCCAGGTCTCTTTTACTAAGAACCTGTTCTCTAAGGCAGTGGTTCTCGATGGGGGTGATTTGGCTCACAGAGGACAATTGGCAATGTCTGGAACATTTTTGGTTGTCACACCTGGGGACTGGGGTGCTACTGGCATTTAGCGGGTAGAGCCCAGGGATACTGCTCAACATCTTCCAATGCACAGGATAGCCTCACTTGACAAAGAGTTATCCAGCCCCAAATGCCAATAGTGCTGCTGTTGAGAAACCCTGCTATAAACCAGCGCTACTCAAAATGTGGGCCTTAGACCAGCAGCATCCTCAGCACTTGGGAGCTTGTTAGAAATGCAGAGCCACAGCCCCCACCCCAGACCTACTGAGTCAGGCACGCTGGGGCTGGGGCTGGGGCTGCGGCTGGGGCCCAGAAACCTGGATTTCAACCAGCCTCCAGGTTCCTATTACACCCTCAAGTGGGAGAAGCTCTGCACTAAAACACCAGACTTACCGAGCTGGGCATGATCGCATGGTTTCCTCATCACTTTCCAGGGTTCCAGTGTCGAACAGAAGTTTTTCTTCAAGCATCCAAAAGAGGAAAGTCTGGCATATACTAGGAACAAGTGTGACTCATGAGAAATTGGTGCAAGTAAACTCAAGAACCACGCCCAGCTGAGAGTCTCTTTTTTCTTGTTTTCTCTACCCGAGGAGGAAAGTCCTGGAGACTCAGTGTAGGTTCAGAGAACGTCTACAGGCACACGAGTTTGCTTTTTGGCTGGACTATCTAAAATTAACCTTAAAAATGAATTCAGTAAAATCCCTTTGAAGAGGATAAGGGACAGAGAATGCTAAATTACGTTGAGTTTCTGATTTATCGATCACCCCTAAATACATCTTTCTCAGTATTTGTGCTTTTACCTAATCACAGATTGTCTTCTGGAGAACCAGTGGGATAATTATTTTGATCTAGGTCTCTCTCAAAAAATTGTTCACTGCTTGGCATTTTATATGCTATTTGTGGGAATGCATCCTGGGCAATGTCAGATGAAAGGTCTGAGGTCAGGTAGTTTTTATAGTAGCACCATGCCATTCTGTGCCTCTTAAACAACTCTGCTGGAACATCAAACAAACAAACAAAAGAACATATTTTCAAAATTTGGAGAAAAAAAAAGATATCCCCTAACTTAGAACCATTGTGTATTGATTGGATTCTTTGATTTCAGAGAGTTAAATTTTTTTGTAAAACCTAAGGAGGCTTTTCTAACTTGTTTATTTTGTCTTCACCATCCATGTAATGGTTAGGGGAGAAAATAGCATTCTTCGAAAGGTATTCTTCTAGAATATTCTTCACAAGGTTGGCTACCTTAAAGTCATCTGGGGTGTTGGGCAAATTCCCTGATCCCTTCCTACTGAGATCCAGATTCAGTAGCTGGAATGCTTGGAAACCATATTTTTATATTAACCATGTTTAGGAACTAGTAATAGGGAGTGAGCCCTCCAGCAGCTCTGATTTCTTAATGTAAGGGAGTGGCAATAGAGGGTTTTATTATTTTGGTGGCTGAATATTCATTGTAACTATTTTATCCTCTTAGGAGATCAGGCGTATCAGTCAATGAACTCACAGGCTCACACATTTGTAGAAGTTCTACAAGAATTTAAGCAATTAATTGACTTGGCCACTTGCATCACCTCTGTGCACTGTTGCTATGACTCTGTGAAGCGAAGAAAAGGCCAAACCATGGTGCAGGCTGAGGATTTGGGGATTGTAGCATCACTGATGAATTTCATCTAGAAGGATTCTAGGCATTGCTAGGGAAGGCTGGGAAATGAATACGTGAGTTTTTCCAGATAGTTGAGGTTTTACCCTTTAAGTATTGACTTCCATTTTCCTCAAACTCATTAGCGTAACAACCTAAAAGTGTATGTTGAAGTGTGAATTGCGCATTGAACTGTCAGGGAAAACTCAGTCCTGAGTTGCAGCCATGACTAAGTCACACACTTCCGGCCTTTGAGAGGCTCACGTTCCTGGATTGAGACTGCCCTGTAGAGCCACCCATTGGAGAGCAGCAGATAGTGTGATAGTTTGCTCTGAGAGTGAAGAGAACACAACACCCTTCCCTACTTTCTAAGGCCTCCAAAGGTCTTGCCTCTTGTCTCCAAGCATCTGAGTCTCTGCTGTAGCGAGGAGGCCTCCGGGGAGCCTTCAGGTGTTCAGGAATTTTTGTCTAGCTCCCAAGAGCTCCGTTGCTAACCAAAAGATTGGCAGTTTGAATCCACCAGAGATCAGTTAGAGGTCAGCAACTCATTTGTGTAGAGTTTAGAGGGCAGAAAAAGGAATCCTAAAATGTTAGCAATCATTAAACCCATTGCCATCGAGTTGATTATCAATCATTATCAACGATTATCAACCTGTAATGAGTCGATTATCAATGATTATCAACCTGTAATAAATGTGATGTCTCTGAATATTGTAATTTGAGACAAGAGGTCAGCCAGTGATTTAGACCCAATGATTAGTAGCAAGAGTTTACTTTTGTACAGGGCTGTAAAGTTTATAGACTCTTTTTGCATACCAGTCACATTAACTATTCCTACGTTGTAAGGTGGGCAGGACTGGTATTGCCAACAATTTCTAGAAGAGAGAGATTTATTGAGATCACACCATCTAGTAAGTGACAAAGCTGGAATAAGAAGCTCTTGGTGTTGGTTGGCTGCAACTTTGAAGTGTCTCCAGGGCTCCCTAGTGAAGAACCATTGTAACTTGCATGGTTCAAGCCATGGTTTTCCCTACTGTGGTTTCTCCTTCAAAGACATCCACATTCATTCTATCTTCCTGGAATTCCTGGTCTTCTGGTGGCACCTTTCCTTAAAATGCCTTTTTCTGTCATTTCAGTTGGGCCTGTGAAGGAAGGGAAGGAGATGCACATGTCTAGTCCGCCATCTTGAATTGAAACTCCTGTTTTCTCTCCTGCTCATCTTCACCACTTGATCTGGCCTTAACAGTAATAATAAGAAGAACATTCCATTAACTCTTTAACTATATCATTCTTTTTAAAGTTTTCCCCATCATCTTTGGTCTTCATTTTTTTCCTCGTTACATTATAGATTTAATCTAGAAAAGTGGGAGACTTTTATTCCATTGTCACATCTATCTCTGACTGATACCAGTTTGGAAGGGTTCTCTGCTTTTAAGGACCGACGTGATTACATTGGGCCCACCCTGATAATCCGGGATACTCTCCCCATCTCAAGGTCCTTAACTTAATCACATCTTCGAAATCCCCTTTGCCATATAAGGTAACATATTCACAGGTTCCAGGGATTTGGAGGCTGTTAGCCTGTCTACTATGAGCCCTGGTGATGCACTGGTTAAATGCTCCGCTGCTAACTGAAAGGCTGGCAGTTCAAACCCACCAGCTGCTCCACAGGAGAAAGATGTGGCAGTCTGCTTCCCTGAAGATTTACATCCTTGGAAGCCTTATGGGGCAGTTCTGCCCTGTCCTATAGGGTCGTTATGAGTTGGAATAGGCTCATCGGCAATGGGTGAGTCTACTATACCATGTTATTCAATAGATGAGTTTCTGGTCTTCTCCCTCCATACCCCTCCCCCTCCCCGCTGTGTTTGTGAATGTGTGTACCTGATCACCACATTATTTTCTCCCTTCTGTATTTATATCCTTTTTGCTTTCTCTTTTCATGCTACATCAGCCTCTCTCTCTCTTTTTTTACCTTCCTTTTGTCCTTTGCTGCACAGATAGTGCCCGACTTACGGTGTACTCTGGTTACGACAAACAGCACTTATGACCATCTGTTTCTTTTACTTATTCATTTTTGTACATCTTATCATTAGTAATATGTACTACGTACTATGTTGCAATGAGTAATTTGCCGATGTCATCATATCTGTAAGTTTATATGTAATTTTTCCAACCCCCAAAGGCAAATAAAGATTGTTTTTATAAAGCTACTGATAATAAAAGGCAATAATAAAGAAAACTAAAAAAAAGAGGTGTTCTATTTATGTCAGAACCAATTGACGATGAAGTCATCAGAACAGAACCTTGTTGTAAGTCAGGGACTACCTATATTTGTTTTTTCCTTCCTTTTTTTTTTTCTTTTTATCCCTCCATACCATTTTTTATTCATTTGGCTATTTTTGACTATTTTGAACTCGTTTTATCTTCGTGTTCATTTCCCTCTAATTTAATTTTCTTATCTCTTTCTTCCAGGACACTTGGTCTCCATTTTAACACAGCATTGACCCAATCTCTTCTTTGGTTCTTATTCAGCTTCACCTCCTTACCCTCTCTCTCCACAGAATTCTTATCTCTACGAACACACATTGTGTAACTTCTGTGGCTTCTGCAGCCCCGACTGGGCAGTTTATATTTTAGAGTTCGAGTGGTGGTGGAGGGGCAGACCAAGTAGGAAGACTGAGAATCACAACCGGATCAGCCTTACAATGCCCCTGAGCTCTGCAGCCAAACTGAGTCTGCTGAAGCTCCTGATGAAACCTTTTAAGGAAACTGCAAAGATACAGGCATTTGACTAAGCCCAGTACCCAGTGCCGTCGAGTCGATTCCGACTCATAGCGACCCTATAGGACAGAGTAGAACTGCCCCATAGAGTTGCCAAGGAGTGCCTGGCAGATTTGACTATACATATGTAAATATACATGTGTGTTCAATAACAAGGGTCAGAATAGAATTTAGAGTAATTTTAAATAGTCTAGTATGGATTCAGTTCTTGTACATTTTCCTACATTTGCGAGAAATAGCATTATACTCATACAGCTGAGGTTCTTAATCTTTTCAGACCATAGATCTGATCTGTACAGACTCAGATCTAAGTTATGTGCTTTTCCACCAGAGAAAAGCACCCGCACATGATTTCGCATCCACTTTCAGGAAGTTCCATTCATAAACTCATTCTACAAATATCTATTGTACATACGCAAAGTAGGAGCTACTGCCCTGGGTATTAAGATAGATTAGTAAATAAAATAGTTACAGTGTTTCCTCTAAGGAGGTGATGCTATAGAATAGGTCCCTGGGTGGCACAAATGGTTTGCATTCTTCTGCTACTAACTGAAAGGTTGACTGCTTGAACCCACCCAGAGGCACCATAGGAAAAAGGCCTGGCGATCTGCATCTGTAAAGTCTGTTGTTGTTGTGTGCTGTTGACTCGATCCTGACTCAAAAAAAAATGACTCAAAGCAACCCTATAAGACAGACTACAACTGCCCTATAGGGTTTCCTTGGCTGTAATCTTCATGGGAGCAGACTGTCAAGTCTTTTCTTCTGCAGAACCTCTGGTGGGTTCAAATTGCAGACCTCTCAATTAGCAGCCAAGTGCTTATCCATTGCACCACCAGGGCTTCTTAACCATCAAGAAAATCCTGTGGAGCAGTTCTATTCTGTAACACATGGGATTGCTATGAGTTGGAATCGACTCGACTGCAACAGGTTTTTTTTTTTTTTTTTTTTGGTTTTATGCTGTAGAATAGGAAGACTGACAACTAACCATTAAGCACATAATTTTCCAGATGGTGTTAAGATAAGGAGATAGAAGGATTGGGGGAAGTTATTAGGATGGTCAGGGCAGCTTTCAGAAAAGGTGGCATTTAATCAGAGGTATGACATAAGGCAGAGCTGATATTTAAGGGATGAGTCAACCATTGTAACAGCCCTTTGTGTCTATTAATGTGACGAACAGGTTTTTGTTTAAGTTCTTACACACAGCCACGAGTAACTAGAAATTAGCACATTCCAGAGAAGACAGACTCTTTCAAATTTATTTGGTTTCCAGTTTGACTAAGCAAACATATGATTATCCATTGCAACCGTAGTTCCAAAGGTGGGGATTTGAGAGAAAAAAGGGTTACAAATAGATTTGGAAAAGAAGTCTAAGTCGCCGACAGCTGCAATTTGTATAATGTCTAGATATACAGCATTGTCCAATAAACGTTTTTGTGAGGCTGGAAATATTCTGTATCTGCTCTCTCCAATATAGTAACCACTGGCCACGTGTGCGTATTGAGTGCCGAGAATGTGGCTAGTGCGACCGACTGAGGAACTGAATTTTTAATTTTTTAATTAATTTAAATAGCCACATGGGACTAGGAGCTGCCATATTGGGCAGTACAGGAAAAGTAAAAAAAAAAAAAAAAGCCAGCTCTCAACCTTGCACAGCTGAGGAGGGATATACATGGATACTTCCAGTCACACTTTTTCTACCAGAGGGACATCTTTCTCAAAATCACCTCACCTAATCTGTGAGGTAATGATTTGTTCTGGGAACATCAGAAACAGCAGTCCTTATACTCTTCTGGAACTGTGATTCTCTAAAACCTTTGGCTGGGGTGAGTGAGGAAGGGGAAGAGTAAGAAGGTGGGATGATCCCAATACTCTCTGAGGAAGACAAAGCGAGATACTTTCTAAAAGCATCACTTGGTATGTACCAGGCACTTTGCTGGACGTTTTACTGCATTAACGTAAGTTATGCCACTGCTTCTTAAAGTGTGGTCCACAGACCAGCAGCATCAGCATCACCTAGGAGTGTATCAGAAATGCCCAATCTCAGGTCCCACCCCGGAACTGCCGAATCCCAGTTTACATTTTAACAAGACCCCAGGTGATTCATCTGCCCATTACAGATTGAGAAGCACTGTTCTAGACTTCCTAGCGGTTGTTACTTTCAACCCCAGGTCTCTGGTCTTTGTGTTTATCTCTTTAGCCTGCTGGGCTGCAGGGCCTGGATCTTGGTTGAGGGTCATCTACATGGCTGCAGTGTACTTGAGTTAAGCCACCCTGGGAAGGCAGTATTCACATAGTGAGGTCTACTTGGTTGCCCTTGCAGCCCGGGAGGCTGTTTACAAGATAGAGTAACTTGTGCAGAGGTTCCCAGCCTTGGCTGCACGTTAAGATCACCCGGGGAGCTATAGGGCCTTAATGCCCAGCCCAGGCCAAACCCTAAACCAATCAAATCAATCTCTGTGGGTGGGACCTGGGCATCAGCAATTTCTGTAATCAATCAGCCAGTGATTTCTGTAATTAATCAGGAATTAATTATTTCTGCAATTCCTTTTTAAAGCTCCCAGGTTAGCCCCAAGAGCAGCCAGTGCTGAGAACCACTGGGTTTGGGCCCAGTGAATTATCTTCTCTTAGAGGTTTTCCGTTATAGCTACCTAGCCACTGGAGTTGAGATGCCCCAGGTGCCACAAAAACTGAATCTTCTCCGCCCTGGAGCCTAGGTGAGGACTCAAAACAAACCTGTTGCCATCAAGTCGATTCAGACTCATAGTGACCCTATAGGACAAAGCAGGACTGCCCCAGAGGGTTTTTACCAGGGCTTGGAATCTGTTTGTTCCTGCTCGGACCCCTGCTGAGAATTTGCATTTCTAACAAGTTCCCAGGTGATGCTAATACTGCTGGTTAGGGACTCATTCTGAGAACCACTGGTGGAGCAGTGGTTCTCAAAATTTATTGTATATAAGAATCACCTGGGGGTTTTGTTTAACTGTAGATTCAGATTCGGTATATCTGGGGCAGAAACGAGAATTCTTAGCAGGGGTTCAAACCGGAATGAACCGGTTTGAAGCCCCGGTTTCCAAGACTGTAATCTTTCTGGAAGCAGCCTGCCACATCTTTCTCCCACTGAGTGGCTGGTAAGTTTGAACTGCCGACCTTTCAGTTAGCTGCCAAACACTTAAGCACTGAGCCATCACAGCTCCACTGAGAAGGACTCAAGGGCCTCCTTAAGACTAAATGTGGCCCCCAAATGCCTGGCCACTTAAGCTATAGTCCTCCTGGCTCCTGTTTTGCATGTTAAAGGCTCTCCATCTTGGGCCTGCTCCACACCTAGTACCTTGTAGAGTGTAGTGGACTGTGGTGCTTCTGTGAAGATGAAAAGGCCTCTCCGGAGATCGTCGGTCCTTTGCCTCAGTGGGCCTAGCTGTAGAGATGTCTTCTCAGGCTTGTGCCTGTCTTTGAATAATTTCCATGGAATATTTGTCTTGATTCTGTTGTTTTATATTATATGGCTGAACGCTTGGTAATTGCTTGGTCTCAATAACAAGAAATTGCTTCTACGTGGGAATATTAATCAGATGGGTGGGTACCACTATTTCTTTAGAGTGCCAATCAACTTAATCTCATATGAATAAATTTTGGAATAGAGGAAACACCATGTTTTATTTCTCAGCACTCAGAGGCCCACGCCAAAGGAAATAAATCACAAAATGAATTTACCTCACTAATGCCACCTGTGCTTATGTTACCTAGGCGTCCCCACCTGTTTAATCATCCCATTGCCAGTGATGCCCGGTTGAAAAAAGCTAGTTACGTGTGATCTCTGCCCTTTGCTTAAATGTCATCCCAAAATGGTGGCCTTTGGAAAGTTACATTACTTTTGTATTTAAATTGCTTTTCAAAGTAAAGGCACAATTCCTTTATATAGTTTGCATGCTTGAAACAGCTGACCTTCTGTTTTCTAAATCCACAGAGGCAAGGTTTGATTTTCAGAAGTTAGGAATTTCTTGTGGTCGACTTTAGCTCTTAGGCTTTAGAAACCTGGGGAAACATTGCTATCATTTCCTCCCTCCCTCCCTCCCTTCTTTTCTTTTTCTGTGTCTTTATTATGAACTTGGAGCAAGTGATGGTTTTAGTTTTTTGGTCCAAAGTAAAGAAAGCAAGATCTCCTATTTTACTCTTTTTTTATTTTACTCACCAAGCAGTCATCTGTTGGGCTGTTTTCTCACCTACTAACATCCCTGTATCCTGGGATTGAGGCTGATGCTGATAGGCAGAGATTTAGCATCCGAATTTTAAAAATACGTAGATGTGGAAAAATTATAAAACATTCTTGCAAAACATTCAGAATTATTAGAAACATTCATCTCATGTTTAGTAATTTGTACGAATGTGTTTTTATTTCAATATTTACATATGGTGAACATTTCTGGAGTATTTTTTTTTTTTTTGCATCTGATTAGGAACAAAGAGAGCAACATTTATTGTCTTGGCTTTTGAATTTCCAAAGTATTTCCTTAACCTTTCAACATAATTAGAATTATAAACCACTTTCTCAGTTAATAGTTTTACTTTATTGTGCTTTAAGTGAAAGTTTATAAATCAAGTCAGTCTCTCATAACAAAAAGTTATACACACCTTGCTATGTGACCCTAGTTACTCTCCCTACAATGTGACAGCTCACTCCTCCTCTCCACCCTGTATTCCCTGTGTCCATTCAACCAGCTCCTGTCCCCCTCTGCCTTCTCATCTCGCCTTGACAGGAGCTGTCCGCATAGTCTCATGTGTCTACTTGAGCCAAGAAGCTCACTCCTGACCAATATCATTTTCTGTCTTATAGTCCAGTCCCTGTCTGAAGAGTTGGCTTTGGGAATGGTTCAGTCTTGGGCTAACAAAAGGTCTAGGGGCCATGACCTCTGGGGTCCTTCTAGTCTCAGTCAGACCATTAAGTCTTGTCTTTTTACGAGAATTTGAGGTCTGCATCCCACTGTTCTCCTGCTCCATCAGGGATTCTCTGTTGTGTTCCCTGTCAGGGCAGTCATCGATGGTAGCTGGGCACTGTCTAGTTCTCCTGGTCTCAGGCTGATATAGTCTCTGGTTTATGTGGCCCTTTCTAAGTTAATAATAATTTATTAACTTGTATTTAAGATGCGCATGGAAAGAATAATATGAGATCAATATGCTGTAGTGAACATGGAGAATTTTTTTAAATAAAACATTCTTTATCAATATCTACATGTGGTAATAGTTAATCACTATTATGGATTTAGTTATGTCCCCCCAAAATATGTATCACCTTGGCTAGGCCATGATTTACAGGTATTGTGTAGTTGTCCTCCATTTTGTGATCTGACGTAATTACCTATGTTTTGTAAATTCTAACGTCTATGATGGTAATAGGCAGGGATAGAGGCAGTTATGTTAATGAGGCAGGAGGCAGTCTACAGAATTAGGTTGTATCTTGAGTCAATCGCTTTTGAGATACAAAAGAGAGAAGCCAGCGGAGAGGTGAGGGACCTCATGCCACCAAGCAAGAAGATTTGGGAGCGGAGTGCATCTTTTGGACCCAGGGTCCCTGCACTGAGAAGCTCCTAGACCAAGGGGAGATTGATGACAAGGACCTTCTCCCAGAATCAACAGAGAGAGAAAGCCTTCCCCTGGAGTGGCACCCTGAATTTGGACTTCTAGCGTCCTAAACTGTGGGAGAATAAATTTCTCTTTGTTAAAGCCATCCATTTGTGGTATTTCTGTTATAGCAGCACTAGTTTGCTAAGACAATAATCAAAATTGATTTGTAGTGAAAAGAATAATTCTTTAGTTTTACGTATTGGAATCGAGTAAGGGGAAACTGATAATAAATAAGCATAGAGATTCATTATGTTCCTCCTTTACCTAGAAAATATAATCTTGTTGAATTTGCCATCTGATTATAACAACACATCTGGATACCTTCATAACAAAGCTGTAGCGCATAGTTGAGGCCTTTGAAGGGAGAGAGAAGGGACTATATTTAGAAAGTAGCTTGGACTCCAGTTGCAAAATTATTCATGACAGATGGTCTTGCTTCCCCTTTTGTTTTATCAAATGTATTTTTTTAAGTATTCATGCCTTAAAATTAACTAAGCAGAATGCAAGGATGACCTTCTTCCCATTTAAATATAGTTTTTACTCATTGGCTTCAGTCCTTCAAATAAATACACATATGCACTGGTTAAAAATATATAATGAGGTACATTAAATCTAATATAAGATGATGTCTTACTTTTACAGAAACATTTCTTATGTTACAGCTAAGTTTAGAAGAACTGGCCTGTGCCAAATTATTATGTAGATACTTAGGGTATGAGTTTTAGGATATGAGCATAGATTCAACTACTGTATTTTATGATATACTTAACAGAAATCAGAGATGTTTATCATCTGTGTATACTTGTATTAAAAATAATCAAAACTCACTGAAATTTGAACATAAGGCTTATTCCGAGCAGTTATTCTATATACACATAGGGAAATAATTTTGATTCCAGAAAAAGAAAATGGTTAGAAGACTAACTACTAACCCATTGCCGTCGAGTCAGTTCCGACTCATAGTGACCCTACAGGACAGAGCAGAACTGCCCCATAGAGTTTCCAAGGAGCACCTGGTGGATTTGAACTACCAACCTTTTGTTAGCAGCCATAGCACTTAATCACCACACCACCAGGGTTTCCAATGGCTGAGAGAAGCTAGAAACAATGGGGCATACAAAAAGAAGAAGAGGAAGAAATAGAAACCATTGGCTCATCTTAACATAACTGATTGAACCCTGCCTTCCCCTCTCTGCTGAGATCCACTGATAACAAGTTACTTTTGGCGGAGCTGCTAATAATTTGGCCCTTCACCCACCTGTAGCCAAGAGTCTTTTTGAGATTCAAATTAGGAAGCAACGGTTTGACAACTATCCTTTCCTAGCAGGATTAGACAAATTTACATTGCTGCAGGGAAGTTTCTGGCAGGCTTTTGCAGTTTGGGTCAAACATTTTATGGTTAATATTTGGTGTCATGGATAAGAAAAACCTTAAAATCAGAGTAAGATGTCTATTATTAATTTTCCTACTCAGCATTTGTTATCCCTTTTTATCACTTGAATTCCAATATGTAAAACTCTGTATTATCTTCCTCATAAATAATATTTGATTAATCTGTTAGTGGTTAACCATATGCCAAAGGGATGTTGGTATAGGAATTTTTAGTAAAAAGCTTTTTCATGTTAGCTTTTTAATGTCTCTATTAAGGATTGAAATAATTTTAAATTATTAAAGGTGTCATAATAAATCTATTATTTGTCCAAGGGTACACTTAATTTTTAAGTTTTTACTTTTATTTTTGGTAAAGTAACATAGTGATTTAGTTAGTTTGGGTCAGATAGTAAATACTTCAGGCTTTGCTGACCATACGGTCTCTGTCAAAACTCAACTCTGTCGTTTGAGCACAAAACCAGCCATAGACATTAGATAAATGGATGTGCCTGCCCGGTTCCAATAAAACTTTATTTACAAAAATAAGTGATGAGATGGATTTGGCTTGTGGGTCGTAGTTTGCTGACCACTGGCTAAGAGAATTAACAGCTAAGTGCCTGGAGAACAAATCACGAGAGAAACACTTTGTAGACCATGTTAATTTTGATGTGGCCCATGTCCTGCCTGCCCATTCTCTAGAAAACCAGCCATCCCTCCAATCAGACAGTGGAACTAGTTGGGTATTTTTCTCCCTAGCTGCATGGAAATTCATGTAGCAAGTGAGATCTTTCACTGCCAAGCACAAGCCTGATGGAAAAATATGAATTCTGTCCTACCTACTTTCCCAATGACCAGGCCCTCTTTTCAGCCATAATAACAGTTGGACCAGTCTTTGCTATGGACATATTTTCCATATTGTAGACATACTTCGAAAGTGACCTGTCATCCAAGTGCCAGGAGCAGTTAACTTAGAATGGAGCGTGCTTAGTGAGCATATAGTTCTAGGCCTCGTGAAGCGTGCCCTCATAGTGTACCAGGCTCTCAATCGGGAGGGCCATTTTCTTATGTTCGTCAAGCCATAGGTACCATGGCCAAGGTAAGCATTCAGTAAATAAGCCAATGAATTAATTGATGGAAAATTATAGTCTATAGTAAGTTTTGAATTATAGGAGGTAAAAATACAGCACATTGAAAACATAGTCACTTCGTGATCACTCTCCAGTTTTACAATGACTAAATTATCAGAGGTTATTTTCCAGGGAGCAAATAAGCCAAGTTTCCGATCTCTTTTTTCCCCTCCCATTGCTGACTGTACTCTGAGAACACTAGCCCTATATTAGGACTGACATCAGAGGAAAGAGAAATGTTTATAGCTAGAAAGGACCTTAAAGATGAGGAAGATGATAACCATTCTGTTGACCACAGCAACAATTGTGCCCCCATAGATATAGATAGGAAGTTATTGTTGACACAATGTTATTTCAACACCCTTACTTTACATATGTTAAAACAAAGGCTCAGGTTATGTGGTATTCGAAAGGCTGAGGGAAAGAAAGTGAAACTGAAATTCTTGGAGTTTTGCAAGCTGATACCTAGTTAGGAAAAGGAAGAGACGTTTTTAAAAAGACCAAGTTTGAAGAGTTTATTCAGTCTCCTTATTTGTCTAATATTTACTCTGTTTCTTCTGGTGGTAATACTGCATTTTAGAAGAGTATATACTGTTGAACCCTGGTGCCGTAGTGGTTAAGTGCTACATCTGACCAGGCGCTCCTTGGAAAGTCTATGGGGCAGTTCTACTCTGTCCTGTAGGGTTGCTATGAGTCGGAATCGACTCGATGGCAATGGGTTTGGGTTTTTTGAGTTGCTCCCTGCCACCACTATTTACACATGCAGACTAGGAGAGGCAGCCACAACATAGAGAATTGAATCCCCCAAGTGACAATAAAACAACTAAGAACACCAAAAAACAAAACAAAAAACCCATTGCCGTTGAGTTGATTCCAACTCATAGTGACCCTACAGGACAGAGTAGAACTGCCCCATAGAGCTTCCAAAGAGCAGCTTGTGGATTCTGACTGCCGACTTTTTGGTTAGCAGCTGAGCTCTTAACCACTGTGCCACCAGGACTCCAAAACAACTCTGAACTGGGGTTAATTACCAACTTTCAGCCAAGAGGCTTGTTCCTGCCTATCATGTAGACCCTTGTGTCTTAAAAGTGTGGCCCTCAGACCAGCAACTTCAGTATCACCTGGGAGCCTGTTCAAAATGCAAACTCTGGCCCCATTTCAGACCTGCTAAATAGGACCTGCCTTTTCCTATCTGTCCCAGGAAATCCATGTTGTTCTTGTTGTTGTGTGCCATAGAGTTTATTCTGATTCATAGCAACCCTATAGGACAGAGTAGAACTGCCCCATAGGGTTTCCTAGGCTGGTAGTGGACTGGTTAAGCGCTTGGCTGCTAACTGAAAGGTTGGCAGTTCAAACCCACCCAGTGGCTTCCCTAGGAGAAAGACCTGACAATCTGCTCTCATAAAGATTACAGTCTAGGAAACACTATGGGGCTGTTCTCCTCTGTCACATGGGGTCACTATGTGTCGAAAATTGACTTGATGGCGCCTAAAAAAAATAATAATAATCTTTACAGCAGCAGATCTCCTGGTTTTTCCTCTTGCAGAGGCACTGGTATGTTCGAACCACCAACGTTTTGATTAGCAGCCAAGCCCTTAACCATTATTTAACCAGGGCTTCTAGAAGATGCATATGCACATTTAAATTTGAAAAGCTTTTTCACTGACTCTTCCCAGACCACCCCAGCCCAGTAGTTTGAAGGCCAATAGAAACATTTCTCTTTATCATCAGGAAGGGGACTGGGAAAAAAACAAAGCATTAATCAGGAACTACTACCATGTCCTTGTGTACAAGAAAGGCTTCATCTGCTCCGGAAATCCCACCTGCAGAACATCATGGAGGGGCTCTAGTGAGCCCAGGAGAACGTTGGTTAAAGGTTACTTCAGACTGGGACACTTCTTTTTTTCTTTTAAATTAATTTATTTTTTAATATTTATTTTTTTTATTGTATTTTAGGTGAAGATTTACAGAACAAACTAGCTTCTCATTTTTTTAATGACATTGGTCATATGACAACCCCACAACATGTCAATACTCTCCCTTCTCAACCCTGGGTTCCCTATTATCAGCTTTCCTGTCCCCTTCTGCCTTCTAGTCCTTGCCCCTGAGCTGGTGTGCCCCTTTGTTCTCATTCTGTTTTATGGGCCTGTCAAATCTTTGGGTGAAGGGTGAACCTCAGGGATGACTTCATTACTGAGCTAAAAGGGTGTCCCGGGGCCATAGTCTTGGGGTTTCTCCAGTCTCTATCAGGCAAGTAAGTCTTTTTTTTTTTTTAATTGTGCTTTAAGTAGAAGTTTACAGTTCAACTCAGTTTCTCATACAAAAACTTATACACATTGATACCTGACCCTAGTTGCTCTCCCCACAATGTGACAACATACTCCCTCTCTCCACCCTGTATTTCCAGTGTCCATTCAGCCAGCTCCTGTTCCCCTTTACCTTCTCATCTCACCTCCAGACAGGAGCTGCCCACTTAGCCTCATGTGTCTACTTAAGCCAAGAAGCTCACTCCTCACTAGTATCATTTTATGTCTTATAGTCCAGTCTAATCTTTGTGTGAAAAGTTGGCTTCAGGAATGGTTTTAGTTTTGGGCTAACAGAGAGTCTGGGGGCCGTGACCTCTGGGGTCCCTCCAGTCTCAGTCAGACCATTAAGTCTGGTCTTTTTATGAGAATTTGAGGTCTGCATTCCACAGACTGGGACACTTCTGAAAGAGAAAGGCCCACTAGTAATAATTACTCAGGGATGTTAGATGGAAACAGGAGCTGTCCTAAGGAAACTGGCATGTGTGATCACCCCATTATAGCATGTAGGCTTTGTTCGGTGAGAATCTACCAAAAGATTAGGATTCTTTACTGGGTAAAAAACTAAGATAAAGAGATGGGAAGTTTAAAGCCTACAAATTAAAAAGATTGACAGCTACTTGTTTATTAAAGTATTTCATTCCATAAATATTTATTTAGCCCATTCCTTCTTTGGCAGGTATTTTATAGGCGACAGGGTCACAAAAGTGGACAAGGGCCAATAGAACTTTCCAGGATGGTTAATACCTGTTAAGCTTGACAACATTAGGAAATTAGCAATACTAGGAAACACTACTATAGAATAAGAGGTAACCTCATAAAAAAAAAAAACCTCATAGAACTCATAAATTCAAAGCCTCTGTCCTATTTTTATCCTGTATCTTTAGAAGTGATCTAGTCTACCATTTTTAAATTTAGAATTTTTTAAAGTTTTTGATAAGTTCATGGGAGATGAGCCCAAATGTGATAATTAAGGGAAATTGTGAAGTTAGTTTTGGGGGAGGGATGGTAATGCTATTTTTGATGGTAACAAAAACAGACTTGCCCTCACTCATATGGCACCTGGATCTTCTGACAGATACCGAATCCTGGGCCAAATGGGCCATGATGAAAATGTAAACACATGTAAGTCTTGGAGTTGACCATCTCTTGTGTGTTTTAGAGTGGAGTATTTATCCTTAGAGTATGTCCACCCTGAGCTGTACCTCGTAAATGAAAAGTACAACACGTTCAGCCTTCATGCTGAAAAATAAACAGCAGCCTCATCCATTGTAAACAGTAATGCAACATGCTCAGGGAGATTTGCAGATGCATCCGTTTAAATAGACAGTAAGAATCCTTATTAAGAATTAGCCCTCCTCCAAGACACATGACAATCTGTGCTAAATAGGAAAATTATTCTATGGCCGTGATCCTTCCACTGACTCTGAGTACCGAGTCTGTAGTGCATAGTAGAGCAGTTAAACTTTGTGGGCCTAGTAGATGAATCAGATTTCAGGGATTCAGAAAGAGGAAAGCAGTGTTAGTCATTCCTGTTGGTTGCTTTAGCTCTTCTATCAGAGTGCAGAATTGCTCCAAGGCAGCTCACATGGATGGTCCCAGGTCAGTGCAGGCAATCAGGAAGGAGAGGGCAAGTAGCTTTGCCAACTGTCTCCTCTATTCTGGCTTTGTTTCCTCGGTGTAGAGAAGTAGATGTGCCTGCCTGATAGGGCGGAAGTGTGGAAGGCTCAAGACCTGAAGATAAGATTCTGGTCTCACCAGCTTCCTGGGTGATTCATTAACCAGCCGCAACGGCGAGGCTCCTCAAGCGCCAGTGAGTCAGGCCCTTCGGTGCCCTTGTGACAGGGCCTTGAGATACAGAACAAGTCTGGACAATTGGCGAATTATTGACGATTGGATTCTTTACACATAGTGCTTTGTGAGCTGGAAACAAGCTAACTTAAACAGAAGACCTTCTTTTGTTACAGCTAGTTCCCTACGAAAGTCCTGGGTCAGTTTGTTCTGGGAGTAAAAGATCTATCACAAATGAAAAGCAAATATGCACAGTACAGATTTATGTGCAGTCTTCCTGTGCAGATAGGATCATCTCACTCTTCTCTAGCTTCACCTTCTTCATCACTCAATTCTCTCCTTGCCTCAAAACCCTGCCTTGAGCAAACCTCTCCTGAAAGCTACCTCCTCTGTTTTCTGACTACACAATCATTGGTATTAGTTGCCATCAAGTCGATTTCGACTCATGTTGACTCAATGCCTGCAGAGTAGAACTGCTCCGTAGAGTTTCCAAGGCTGTGATCTTTGAGAAGCTGATCACCAGACCTGTCTTCCAAGGTGCCTCTGGGTGTGTTTGAACCACCAACCTTTTGGTTAGTAGTCGAATGCTTAACCATTGCACCACCTAGGGACTTCTTTGGGAAACGCTGGTGCTGTAGTGGTTAAGAGCTATGGCTGCTAACCAAAAGGTCGGCAGTTCGAATTCACCAGGCACTTCTTGAAACTCTATGGGGCAGTTCTACTCTGTCCTATAGGGTCACTATGAGTCGGAATCAACTCAATGGCAGTGGGTGGTAGGTGGTGTACAGACTCCTTTATATAGTACCTACTACATATCTGATGGAGCCCTGGTGGCACAGTGGTTAAGAGTTTGGCCATTAACCAAAAGGTTGGCAGTTTGAATCCACCAGCTGTTCCTTGGAAACACTATGGGGCAGTTCTGCTCTGTCCTACAGGATCTCTTTGAGTCAGAATCAACTAGATGGCTGCGGGTTTGGTTTGGTTTGGTTTTGGTATATATCTGACGGAGCCCTGGTGGTGCAGTGGTTGAGAGCTACGACTGCTAACCAAAAGGTCTGCAGTTCGAATCCACCAGCCGCTCCTTGGAAATCCTATGGGGCAGTTCTCCGCTGTCCTACAAGGTCCCTATGAGTTGGAATCGACTCAACAGCAACAGATTTGGGTTTTTTTGTTTGTTTGTTTGCTTTTTTGGTATATATTTGACATTATGCCATTTATTTTATGTACATTTCGGATCTTTGCACATTCCTAAAAAGAGAGTATTTTCCCTGTTTCACACATAAAGAAACTAGATACATGACTTGCCCTAAGTCACAGCGCTAGTAAGTGGTAGAGCTAGGGTTTAAAAACTATTATGGTTTTGGAGAAATGTTTGAATGAATGAATGCATATGGTTTTTTGCATTCATTTTTAATATAAGCCAATAAGTAAATGAACATTTTTTTTTCTAAATAAATTTAGGGCTGACTTCCCTTATGCTGTGTGTTGTTTTTCCCTACACCAAAGTTAAGACTTATCTGCTATCTAGTTAGTGAACAGTTATTTTTTAATGAATGTAAACATTTTATTTTTTTCCTGATTTCTTATTTTGGGATTGATGACTCATACACATCACTGTAGGACAGTGCAGGACCGGGCGATGTTTCAGCCTGTTGTACACAGGGTCAGTATGAGTCAGAATCATCTCGATGGCACCTAACAACAACAACACAGTCATATACGTTACATATACATATACATTACTTAATATTTATAAGACAGTAACTAAGCTATATATTTTCATAATGGTGATTAAAATGGTAATTTGTTAGTCTTTATGTCCCTGAAGTTTTTCATTTGTGAAAACACAAACCAAGGGAGAAAAATAACTTTCTTCAAATTTGTAAGACCTATTTTTATTAGGTGGAATGGAAACCCTGGTGGCATAGTGGTTAAGTGCTATGGCTGCTAACCAAGAGGTCAGCAGTTCAAATCCGCCAGGCACTCCTTGGAAACTCTATGGGGCGGTTCTACTCTGTTCTATAGGGTCGCTATGAGTCGGAATCAACTCAATGGCAGTGGGTTTGGTTTTGGTTTGGTTATTAGGTGGAATGAATTGGAAGGCATTCAGCTGCAAGTAACAGAGCACTCCCCCTCCAACAGTATTAAGCAGCAATGAAAATGCTGTCTAACGGAACAAAAACTCCAGACTAGCGCTGAACCCACGCACAGAATGTCAGGATGATAGCTCTCCTTCCCTGCAGGCTCTGTCCTGCTTTGGATGTTGGCTTCATTCTGGTAGCAAAATGGCGCCATCAGTTCCAGATGTCATCTCGAAATATGACAGTGACCAGAGGAAGAAGCACAGCCATCTCTTCTTGTCTCTCCTTCTTAGCAGGGGAGCCTTTCCCAGAAGCTTTCTCATATTTTATTAGTCAGAATTGTGTCACATACTGTGGCAAAGACTTCTGGTTACCTCCCCTTCTTCCTGCCTTCATTTCACTGCTTCTCATGTAGCTGATTGTGGCCATGGGACTTGGTTGCGACCAATGAGGACTTCCTTTGGCTGAAGTACACATAGAGCAGCCATACTGGACCTGAAACAGCAGAGCCAAATGGCAGGAAAGCAAACAAACAGGGGCCTAGTCCTTGATGCCATTGGAGGTGCCATCCCAGTCCCAGATTGCCTAATACCTGAATTCTTTTCCCCAACAGGGAAGCCACTGTTAATTTTATTTGCTCTTTTTGTAATTTTTGTGCAACCAAGCTTAATTTGATATGCATTTCTCTTCTCAAGACAGTCCTGGTGTGGGATGACATAATCACAACTGGCTACAAATGTGGATCTATTTCTGGAGCCATGACAGGTCATCTACCCCTGTGGGTCATATGGGGCAAGGTTCAACAGCCAAACAACATCAGAGCTCTTTTTGGAAGGTAGAGGCAATGGGGTTGTTGGGTGGTCAACTAACAGAGGCTGCTAACCAAGTAACTTCCCCAAGGTCACGTGGCTAATTATTGGTAGAAGAGCAATTTTAACAAAGGTTTCTAAAGGCAAGTTCGGTGGACTTATTTTCACACATTAAGTTTAGCTGCCAATTTGTCGTTGCTAAAGGAAATTTCTGCATGTGTGGGAGGTGACCTTCTAGCTCTTCAACATCTATTGCTTCATTAATTCCCTCTTACGAAGATACAAAAGGTTAGTTTTGTCGAGATTGGTGAGAATCATATATATACAGGCGAATGTACACGCATATTGAAAAACAGCAGACAGAACAGACCATCCCCAAGCTATGTATTTGTCTTTGGGGAGTAATGGGAGACAAACTTGCCTTGCTAATGCTATTTTGCCTGAGCTAAACATTGAAATAGCCTGTGTTTGCCCAGCCTGTGAGCTGGCCATGGGAAGAACGGGTGATCGAAGTGAGCTGAGATTGTCTTGAGCAACCCAAAAGTATGATCGTATGCTTTTAGTTTGAGGGCAATCTGGAAAACAACCACCCAGTGCACCCTGCATGTGGGATCCCTTCTCAACACCATTCTGATGCTGACCCTAGAAGTTTCACTTCCCTTAAAATATGGCGGCTCCATTTGAGGATAGGGCACAGCATTTTGGTTCCAAGAGTGGTTGGTCTCATTAGTTATTTGCGGAAACACATAGCCATCATTACAATGCAAGACTAGCAGGAATGACTCTGCTGGGAAATCCTCTGCATCTACTTTATATAGCTTCATTTTTCTTCTTGTTCTAAGGAGACTTTCAAAGTAAAGTGTGTGTGTGTATATATATACACATACATATGTATATATATATAATTTTTTTAACCCACTACCGTTTAGTCAGTTCTGACTCATAGCACCCTTATAGGACAGGATAGAACTGCCTCATAGAGTTTCCAAGGAGTGACTGGTGGATTTGAACTGCCAACCTTTTGGTTAGCAGTCAAGTTCTTAACCATATATAGGACTCATGGAAACCTTCTATAGAAGAGAATGAAACGTTACCCAATCCTGCACCATCATCACGATCATTGGTATGTTTGAGTGTACTGAAAAGATGGTAAAGACATGTAGTGCTTATGAACTGTATTCCTATGAGGTTAAAAGGCAAATTTCAAAGTCTGTGTGACTGATTGATAAGTTGCTAATAGCCTTCATTCCAGTAGGTTCCGCGAAATGATTTCACTTATCTAAGCATAAGCATTATTAAACACTGTAATTCTATATCGTATTTGCTTCACACTTAAAAAAAATACTCTCTCCCTTGTCTTCTAAGAAGATGTTCTTCCAGGGAGCTTATGGAGTACAGATCTGTCTTCCTTCTTCTGCCTCCCTCAGTATCAGTGCTATATATTCTACAATATTACATCAAATAATTATATTACATCACTATAGTATTTAATAAAAAAAAAACCGTCACAAAATGAAGTAATATCCTAGCAGGCATAAGAAAGTATAACATTTAAAAAAAAATCAGAAAAATTAACAGTGATCAAAAGATTTAAGGAAAAAAACTCACATTGACACACTACTGTGATATTTTGTCACAAAACAGCAAAAACCATGTTTTTATCAGCTTGACGTCAACATACTTCAAATTGGAGTAGGGTCACATACCCTAGTGAAAGCAGTCAAGCAAATAGGCACTTTGCTAAACTCGCATTTCCATTGTCAACTAATCATTCCTAATTCTTTAACCTGACCTCCCATTTATCATGGGGAGTGAGCTACCTGCTGTACTCCTGGGCTGCCTACCCAGAGCTGGCAGTGAACTTCTCCTCCATGGCCAAACATCCCCTTCTCTCTTAACGAACACCTCCATCTTCTTCATATTCCTCATTGAAACTTAACAAAAAGGAATTGATTCATAGTGGTGGGGACTTCAAAGGTCATATGTATGGCTTCTCACCCAAAGCAGAAGTCCGTTTTACAGCTTTTTGGTCGGATAATCCATTGGTTGTCTGCCTGAACCTTTGAGTGATAAGAGTCCCCTTCCCCCTAAGTCACCTATCCTTCGGTGGATGTTTCCTTCAGAAAAGGTCTTTCTCCAGGCCTACTCGCTGGAACCCTCATTCAGTCATTTTAACCCTGCCCTCTCTGGAACGAGAGGCCAGATCTCCTACTGAATCTACCTCACAGCGAAGCAAATATGTTAAGTCAGCATTTCTACTGCCTCACATCTCGCAACTCCAGACTAAATGACCTCAAGTTCCTTATGTGGGCTTCAAAGTTTTGTCAATTTTTGATGTTCCCTGAACCTTCTCCCCCTCACCCACACTATCCTCTTCAGGACTTGCTGGAGGTATCCATGCCTCTCAAGGGGTGGTCTCCAGAAAAGGACTTCCTACTCCACATGTGCTCAAGCCTGGCTGGAGCCCATGGTGCTGCCATTCTTCCTGAGTTAGATTCTAAAGTTTCTTTTATGCAACCCAAGGTTCCATTACCCGTTTTAGTAGCTTTGTCAGACTCTGAGGTCATTTGAGCTTAGTGGACGATCCGAGAACTCTTCTTCCTTTTCACAAGAACTCAGCTCAAGTGGCCTCTCCATGTCCAATTAATTTTGTTATAAATTCAATGCAAATTTTCCTCTATTTTGAATTCTTTTTAGTCTCATTTTAACCTTTTAATGTAATAAACTAATTTTACATAACTTAAAACTATATTTTAAAACCCTAATTCTCTTTCCTATCGACTTGTCTATTCTTCCTAGCTTAGAGTCACCTTCAGATTTGATAAGTGTAACCTGTGCCTGTATGTAAGTCATTGACGAATATGTTGAGCAAGATGGGGCCAAGTGCCCTCTTTGTTAATTAGTAACTGTTATCTGTAATTCTTCAGTTCATTTGCATGTACAACCATTTCTGCTACAATTTACTGCCTGGTCCACAAAGGTTCCAGAAAAATTTGTCCTGTGCCTGACTGAAATCTGTCATTTATCTATACCTTTTGGGGTCAGGCTCCATATAATAAAAGGAAAGGAGGTAGATGGTCTGTGGGGAAAATATATTGAGGCCGATGAACTATGGAGAGCATCTTTCTATACAGAACCATATATGTAACTGTGTTTACCTTTGAGTTTACTCTATCATGGATCTCATTCCTATCCTAACTAAAATTTTATAATGTAGTAGTCTTTATTTCACAACAAATGATGATAATGGTGGTGGTGATCATGATGATGGTGGTGGTGATGAACGTTTTTTCAGCTCTTTCCTTTTGCCAGCCATTGTCCTAAATGCTTTAGAATTATCTCATTTAATCATCACAACAACCTTGTGGGCTATGTGTCGCAAACTGACTTGGACCAATTTGGACATTCACAAGGTTCTCTTTGGTAGGTACCACTGAGAAAGGTTAACTGCTGCCCAGATATTGCTACCAGGTTGTATGAAAGACTAAATTCTGCCACATATATAACCATTTATTAGCCAGTAGGCACCAAAAATCCAACCTGTTTGTTAGCTTGGGGATGACCCATTTCTGTGTGCTTTCAGCTATTTTGGTCATCCCTTTGTATGAAAGCTTTGCTTGATGTGACCACAAAAGATTATTGGCTCTTTAGAAATCCTAGGCAGCAATTTTTCTACAGTATGGCTACAACCACTTTAGGGGCACACCCTCTACAATGATGGTATCAAGGAGAATGACCAGAAAGTGTTGAGAAGAGGCATACTAATTAGGAAAGAAGGAACTGAAACAAGGTGGAGTGAGGGATCATATTGGGCCACTTGCCATATATTCAGACTCCTTATCCTAAACTGGGTTTGCTCAAGTACCAAGAAATGGGTGTGGCCGTTGGGACAATTTAGCCCTGATTAACATATCTACCACCTTTTTTTTTTTTAAGCACAATATAAGCATTAGTGTTGCCTGAGTTAGTTTGCCCCTGGTCCAACAAAGACAATCCAGCGAATTATCTCAACACTAAAGACTCCTGCTACCAGCCACGACTGATAAATTCCCGAAAGGAAGGAGTGTAGTGCTCAGAGTGACTTGAAAATAGAACTTTTTATTGTTGTTGTTATCTTCCAATGCTTTGGCCTGGGAGATGGCACTAAGTGGCATTGATACCTCCTTCTGGCTTCACAGCACCGTGCGGATTAACCTAACTTGGATGGGGAAATTTTTTGTTGCCTTCTTTCCAAATGTCTATTAGAGAGCGCTTTTGCCTGGGGCGTTCAGCTGTGCGTTGATCAGCCTGACCAGCTTCCCAGGAGCTGCAGCATTTCTAGAGGACGGATGTGACTTCAGACTTCCATGATAGTGCAAAGGATTGTGATTTTCGCACCCGACGTAGATGTGCATACTTGCAACTTAGATGTACTTTGGAAACATGTTAGCCAGGTAGTGATTTCTAATGAGCTACCCACAGATGGATGTGGTATTTTGTAGGCTTGAACTGGATAATACACTTTAAAGGCATTTTGAAGATCCATAATATATGAAAACAAAGAGTTTATACACCCATATGTACACATTTGCATATATACATGTATTTTATATTCCACCTACAACATCATTCTCAGGCATTTACTTTAAAAAATCAACCCGCTTCTTCTCCTACTTCATTTCGGATTCTCCTTAGTTGCTGGGATATTTTATCCTTGGGGATAATTAAGTAAGAAAGATATAATGCTGAAGCCAATTTATTGTTAATGGCTCTGGGCTTGCTTGAGAATTGAGAGAGATTATCGAGACAGCTTGAAGTCTGTTCTGGCCCCCTCCATGGGGGACAAATCACTACACTGAGCTTGGCCGTCATTTCTGCCCTTGCCATTTGGTTAGGGCTTCTGATCAACTGACCTGAAAGCACTTTAGTTTGAGAGACACGCTACTGTTTCATGTACCACTCTAGTCCTGAAAGCACTTTAGTTTGAGAGACACGCTACTGTTTCATGTACCACAGAAACACCCAGTGGCTTCTGTGCTGTCTTTAATTAAATAAGGCCTTGGCCTCTTTCTGCTGAATAAACAGAAGGTATACCAGATGTGTACCTGCTTCAGCGTGCCCAATTCTTCAGTTGAACTGGTTAACAGTGTGTGTGTTTATGGGTCCTAAGAGCCCTGATGGCGAAGTGGTTAAGAGCTCAGGCTGTTAACCAGAAGGTGGGCAGTTGGAATCCACTAGACGCTCCCTGGAAACCCTATGGGCCGGTTCTACCCTGTCCTATAGGGTCACTATGAGTCAGAATCGACTTGACAAGGCACAGAGCAATACAACAAGCAGTAAATAGCCTTTATTCTCTAGCAAATTATACTTTCTAATGTAACCATCCAACATCTCCTTTGTTGTATCTTAACTATTTCTATGTATATATGTATGTGTGTGTGTATAACAAACCATTTGGTTACAAGCCATTTACTTCGTGTCCCATGGCTGAGCATCTCCAGGCTTTGGCCAGTTGTCCTACAGTTTTTTTTTTTTTGGTGGTCTTGGCGGGGGCCAGTTGAGAATGGGGATGAATGAGTCCAAGTTTTTCCCCACTATAAGAGAGAAAAGTTAAAGCACACAGATTGAGCCCAGACCATGGCTCCTCTTTTCCCCAAGAAAAGACGATCCACTTCTTTTTTTTTTTTTTTTAATTGTGCTTTAGGTGAAAGTTTCCAGCTCAAGTTAATTTCTCATATAAAAATTTATGCACATATTATCTAAGACAATTGGCATAATAAAATCTATTAAGAAAACATTCTGCATCCCACTTTGAAGAGTGGCGTCTGGGGTCTTAAACGCTAGCAAGTAGCCATCTAAGATGCATCAATTGGTCTGAAACCTCCTGGATCAAAGGAGAATGAAGAACACCAAGGACACAAGGCAATTACGAGCCCAAGAGACAGAAAGGGCCACATGAACCAGAGTCTACATCATCCTGAGACCAGAAGAACTAGATGGTGCCCAGCTACAACCGATGACTGCCCTGACAGGGAACACAACAGAGAACCCCTGAGGGAGCAGGAGAGCAGTGGGATGCAGACCCCAAATTCTCATAAGACCAGACTTAATGGTCTAACTGAGACGAGAAGGACCCCGGTGGTCATGACCCCCAGACCTTCTGTTGGCCCAGCACAGGCACCATTCCCGAAGCCAGCTCTTCAGACATGCATTGGACTGGACAATGGGTTGGAGAGGAGTGCTGGTGAGGAGTGAGTTTCTTGGATCAGGTGGACACTTGAGACTATGTTGGCATCTCCTCCCTGGAGGGGAGATGAGAGGGTGGAGGGGGTTAGAAGCTGGAGAAATGGACACGAAAAGAGAGAGTGGAGGGAGAGAGCAGGCTGTCTCATTAGGGTGAGAGTAACTGGGAGAGTATAGCAAGGTGTATATGGTTTTTTGTGTGAGAGACTGGCTTGATTTGTAAACTTTCACTTAAAGCACAATAAAAATTATTTAAAAAAAGGAAAAAAAATTTATACACATATTGTATGTGACATTAGTTGCAATCCCTACAATGTGACAGCACACTCCACTTTTCCACCCCTCGTTTCTTGTGTTCATTCAAGCAGTTCTTGTCCCTTCCTGCCTCTAGACAGGAGCTGTCCATTTGGTCTCCTGTATCTGATTGAACTAAGAAGCACGCTCCTCACGAGTGTTATTTTATGTTCTACAGTCCAGTCTAATCGTTGTCTAATGTTGAGCTTAGGGCATGGGCTTCTGGGTTAACAGAGCATCCAGGGGCCATAGTTTCGGGGGTTCCTACAGTCTCTGTCAGACCATTAAGTCTGGTCTTTTTATGCGAATTTGAGTTCTGCTCCACAGTTTTCTCCAGCTCTGTCTGGGACGCTCTGGACAATCCATTTCTGTATAGGTGAAAATGCATATTTGTATGGAGCATGGTGAGGTTGTATATGTGTGTGTATGTGTTTGTACTGCCTTATTAATGGTGATAATGATACATACCCATCCCTTACCATGGAGCAGGTCATGTACTGAGTGTTGGACCTGCCTCATGTTTGTGCAGGGCCTTATTGTAAGGCTCACCCAACCATTTCCAAAAGGGAGAGGTGAGGACTGATTTATCAGTGCCAAAGGTCGCCCAACGTGTGGTCCAAAACCATATTTATCAGTCAGTTGTTTGGGACTCAGCAGAAACTTTCCCACAGAAAGGATGTTCTAACTGGCAGACTCCCAGGACCGCCCACAAGTCTATTTAACCATAGCAGAGCTGACGAGTACTGTCAGGGCTAGAGTTGGGCTCCAAGTGGGAAGCCAGCCTAGCATTAATAGCACAGTTCCAGCTGCACTGCAGGTCCAACGGATTTCAAATGGACCGGCCTGGGAACCAAAGCCCTCTGGGTAACATGCATGGGAAACAGATCCCTTGGTGAGAATGGCGTGAGGGGAGTGCTGTGCTGGCATGAGAAGCATGGCTCCCCATTTCCACCTTCCACTCTAAGCACTACCACCTCCAACCCCTTGACCTCCAGCGGGAAGAGGCCAGGTGAATCTTAGGGCACTCCTTCTCCTGCCTGCAAGTCTGGGGAGAGGCTACCCCTCTTCCTCTGTGGCTCTCTTGGGTCGGCTGTTCCCACATACAGGGTATTTGTAAGTTGGGGGTTTCTAGGTCACCTGCATTTAATTATGTAATACAAATGTTTATTTTAATAAAGTAACTGTTTATCCAGGCACAAATATATTGAAGGTCTATTTTTATGATAAAAAATTTTTATTCATTTTGACTAATGTCAGCCCTGATTATACTCTTGGGTTTCTTTCATGGGTTAAAGCCATGCTTTTTATGCAAATGGAGCGTGTGCATGGTTGCAGTAAAGCATTCTGTTTTCTGGTTATAGGAGGAAATGGGAGAAGTGAGTGGTTTAGGGTGTGTGTGTGTGTGTGTGTGTGTGTGTGTGTTTGGAATTTGACTGTGATCCTACCTAAAGTGTGTTGTTCATATCAAGATATGCTTTAAGGAATTTAAAAATTGTGCATGAACTAAAAGAGGTCTTTTTCATTAGCGTATTTGGAAATATTTCAAGCTTTTTGTGTTTTCTCTTTTTTTGGTCCAAAGTGTTAGAATTAAAATATTTTTCTCCCCTGGGAGATCTTTGATTATACATGTTTTTAAAAGGGATTTTGAAAGACTAGTTGCCAGCGTAGTCTCAGGGGACAACTTAGTCAATTGGCATAACATAGTTCACAAAGATAACGCTCTACATCCTAGTTTGGTGAGTATCATCTCAAATCTTAAAAGCTTGTGAGTGGCTATCTAAGATACAACTATTGGTCTCTACTCGTATGGAGCAAAAAAAAAAGGCAATCAAAGGCTCAAAGAAGAAACTAGTCCAGGGGACTAATAGCCCACAGGAACCACAGCCTCTTCTAACCTGAGACCAGAAGTAGATGGTGCCTGGCTGCCACTACTGACTGTTCTGATCAGGGATACAATAGAAGGTCCTGGATAGAATGGGAGAAAAATGTAGAAGAAAACTCAAATTCCTAAAAAAAGGCCAGACCTACTGGACCAATAGATACTAGACGAACCC
Organism: Elephas maximus indicus; assembly: GCF_024166365.1. NCBI lineage: Eukaryota > Metazoa > Chordata > Mammalia > Proboscidea > Elephantidae > Elephas > Elephas maximus. The sequence goes on from NC_064846.1 coordinate 168,678,577, forward strand.
CTGAGACTGTTGCCCTAAGATACCCTTTGAACTTGGAACTGAAGCTATTTCTGCTGGTCACCTTTCAGCCAAATAATAGTTTGGCTTATAAAATAAACAATATTATCCGTGAGTAATATTATTTTTCTTAACGTACTCCCTTAAACAATTAACTACTGTATTTTTACACAAATATCAGTGTGCCTTCTGTTTGTTTGCTAGCTGTGCCCACCCCCTTCGAGGTATTTGGGTAAGTGTGCTATGCTAATTTTTTTTTACAGCAATATGTGGATGAGGATTGGCATGGTGGTGCTTATGAGGCTGCCTTGCGGTGGGGAGGACATGGCCGGCAAACATACACAGAGGCCTCGAGTTATTTGCATAAAAATGCGGTATATGCCACCAAATGGTCAACATTTACCCAAAAGTGAAGACGAGAAGGGAGGGGCAGGGAAGCTAGATCAATGGAAACAGAACAAACAGAATGGAAATCATGAGAATGCTGACACATTGTAAAAATTGTAACCAGTGGCATGGAATAATTTTTATAAACAATTTTTATAAAAATTGTTAAAAAATTAAAGGGGAACCTAATTTACTGTGTAAAATTTCATCTAAAACACAATAAAATATTATTTAAAAAAACACACATGAGACAATCAGGAAACATTTTAAAACAAGATTAAAAAAAAAAAAACAAGATTAGATGCCAACTAGTAAATCCTTCTCTACTAATCCCAAGTAAGTGTCTTTAGAAGTGCTGCACTAAAGCTATCTTATGGGGATGGACATGACCCAAAGTGGAATATAATTTGTTTAGTAACTTGTTTTTCCTCCTTTTTTCATGATTCGCAAGTTGTCAAATTCATTCTAGTCTGGGCAGTAGAAATGTGTGAACTTGTACACAAATACCAAATTTAAAGTGTAAATGAACTAAAATGTAGGTATATGAAAACCGTGCTGGATTCTTACAAGGTTTCTTGATATTTCTGAGCCACACATCTCTTCTCCATGATTATATTTTGGGACATAGTCATAAATACAAAAAGGAAGATTTCAGCACCAAATTACATCCATCTTTAAAATATTGGGCCCCTTTGACCCCTCCCAAACATTACAAAATTCTCTGGAGTTTGAATTGCTGAGAAAAGGAAACTTTTCTTCAAGAAGATCTTTTTGTAAGGGAAAAAATCATATTAGGGTTATGAGTCTAGAATTTTAACACGGTCAGTTCATAATATTTCGTAATAGCTAAGTCAGTATTCTCTCTAAAAGATCTCATTATTTCACCCAACGCCATACTTACGTATTTGGGGAAGTAAAACTGAGTGTACAGGATTCTCAGAGTGGAAGGTCCATGGGGGATCATTCTAACACAACCTGTTCATTTGGCAGGAAAGAGAGCTGGAGCCCACAGGAGTTAAGTGGCTTGAACAAGGCTACAGCTTGTGAGGGCAGAGCTGGGATGGGTGATGGTAAGCAACAGAAAGAGTGTCCGTCACTTATGGAAGATCCTCTAAGTTTCAGGCGCTGGGTTTACTTGCGCTGTTTCATTTTACCCTCAACAACCTTGCAAGGCAGTGGGTCATATTCTAGTTTTCTAGCGGAGAAAACTGAAACTTGGAAGGTTCTCTTACTGCCCAAAGTCAGCAGCCATTTAGAGCCAGAGCAAGAATTCAGATGGCTCACTGACTCTGAAGACCTAATGTCTCCCAGCTCGACTTGCTTTCCATTGTACCAGCCTGGCTCTCAGGTCTCAATATAGCCTACAATCCAAGGAGCATTTCTTCTTTAAGCATGCTTATTTCTAGTATTTCCAGAACATCTCCATCCAAGCGACCACTCTGGTTACTGAATTTGGTGGCTAGTATTCTGGTGTACTGATCTCATTACCTTAATTTTTCTGACAAAAGTGATTATTCCCATCCTTGTGCATTCAGTAATATTCTAGTGCATTATGGGTTAACTGGAACCACGTGGGCTGGCCTGGGACCCAAATCCACTGTGCGTCTGGACTTTTAAACAGCCAACCATCTTTGCAGACTTTTGGAATTGGGCAGTGTCCAAGCTGCAAATGTGAGCAAAGATTGTTTAGGGTCCAGTGAGGCCACATCTGGCTGCTCACCCTCCAAGATATTGACCATCTCCCAGAGAATACAAAATCCTTTTCAGCCTTGACCCCATTGCCATCAATTCCAACTCACAGCAACCCTATACAGAGTAGAATTGCCCCATAGTAGGTTTCCAAGGAGCAGCTGGTGGATTTGAACTGCTGATCTTTTGGCTAGCAGCCAAGCCCTTAACCGCTGCACCACCACGGCTCCTTTTAGTCCTGAAGACACCATCAAATGTGACACAAATGAGAAGTAATAGTTTCTTTAACAATATATGGAGAAAGTTTTCTTCTCTTCACTCTGAAGACAAACTGATGGCCAGAAATATTCACCCTTAAGTAACATGTCCGCAGATGGTAATTTGTGGAGTGTCAGTCCCAGACCTTCTGTCGAGTTTGTCATAGTTCTGTGGGGCTGTGGGAATCTACACGGGGGGTTGCAGATAATTTAATCTGTGTTTATAACATTATCCAAGTCCCTGGGTGACACAAAGATCAAGTGCTCAACTACTAGGGGAAAAGGTTGGCGGTTTGAACTCACCCAGAGGTGCCTCGGAGGAAAGGCCCGATGATCTGCTTCTGAGCGGTCACAGCCTTGAAAACCCTACGGAGCAGTTCTACTCTGCACACATGGAGTCACTGTGAGTTGGAATCAACTCGACGGCAACTAACCACAACAAATGGATGGGGCTCCCGTTTCTATACATGGCAGTAGCCAGCAGAGTGCCACAGGTGCATTTTGAATGGAATGGAGTGGAAGGAAATGTTCTTTTTCATGCCGTGTGCTAGCAAGTGGTGTTTTCCCAACTCGTTTCCATAATGAGAATGTCAAAGGCATTTCAGTTGCCATCCTACCTCCCTATCATCACCTGCCAGTTAGAATGATACTGTTGTACATAATAAGGACTTAGAACTTATATAAGCTTCCTGAGGAAACATGAACTTGGATTGAACTACAGTGGATGTTCCACTGAGGTTCAAAGGAACGATGATTATGGTTGTCTTGGCAACCATAGCTATGTGCTCTCTTTGTTTTATTACTTACTATTTTCCCTTTTTGGCTCATTTTAAGGAGAAACAAAGGAGAAAATATCAGTAAGGTACGATTTTTCAATTTATGAGGCTGCTGGGAATGATACAATTTTATGTAGTTACAAAAGCACCTCCTTAAATTTTCCCAAAACAGTGGAAAATCCAGGCATATGAAATGAACTAAAAATAGGCTTTTACTGTGAAATGAGCCCTGGTGGCACAATGGTTAAGTGCTCAGCTGCTAACTGAAAGGTTGGTGATTCAAACCCACCAGCTGCTCTGTGGGAGAAAGATGTGGCAGTCTGCTTCCATAAAGATTTCAGCCTTGGAAACCCTATGGACAGTTCTACTCTGTCTTATAGGGCTGCTATGAGTCGGAATCTACCCGATGGCATCAAGTTTTATTTACTGTGAAACATAAATACTGTTTTACTCTCTATACTAAAAAACCAAATGCATTGCCGTCGAGTCGCTTCTGACTCATAGCGACCCTATGAGGTTTCCAAGGCTGTAAATCTTTACAGAAGCAGACTACCACATCTTTCTCCCACAGAGTGGCTGGTGGGTTTGAACCGCCGAGCATCTGGTTAGCAGCTGAGTGCTTTAAAACTGCACCACCAGGGCTCCTTACTCTATATAGACGTGGTTATTTTTTAAAGGACTAAAACACATTATTACTTTTATATTTCTCTTTAGCATGTAACTAAAACTTCTATTTTTCTTTAAAAAGGGAAGATTATTTGTTCAATAAACTTCCATAAGTATTTTTACCTGTAATGCAATTATTCAACTGCAAAGAGCAATGCAAATAAAATAGGTTTACTACAGGAAAGAGCCAGATTGAAAGACTTTCAAATAGTGTTGAATTATTAATCAAGGCATCCTCTCTTAGGCTTCCTTTGAGGAACATACCAGGTTTTTAAGGATAAAAGTAATAACGTCTGATAATTAATGATTACTATTTGGATCTTTGTTGTTTGGTTAGTATTAAAAGAAAAATATAGCATAAACATATATTATCACAAAATTACAATATAAAAAGTCATTGAAAAACATTTGATTTTGTCCAATCCCTCATTAAGTTTCTGTGGGAAATTTTTACATTTTAATGCTCTAGGACAACAGTGTCCCTAGATTGTACAAATGATTAATGTACTTGGCTACTAACTGAAAAGTTGGAGGTGTGAGTCCACCCAGATGTGCCTTGGAAGAAAGGCCTGGCTATCTGCTGCCCCCCAAAAATCAGCCACTGAAAACCCTATGGAGCACAGTTCTGCTCTGACACACATGGGGTCACCATGAGTCACAGTTGACCGATGGTAACTCATTTCATTCATTAGGGCAAGAGTTGGAAAACTTTTTCTCTAAAGGGCTAAATGATAAATATGCTTGACTTTGTGGGCCATATGGTTCTGTGGCAACTACACTCAACTACTACAACTCTGATATTGTAGCCCAAAGCATCCCTAGACAATATCTAAAGGAACAGACCCGGCTATGTTTCAATAAAACTTTATTTACGGAAACAGACAGTGGGCTGGCTTTGGTCTGCAGGTTGTAATTTGCTGACTCCTACCCTAGGAGAAAAATCGCTTTGCTTATCTGTCTATAGCCCACATGTGAGTGTAGTGCTTCAGACAAATTGGTTCTTTTAAAAGCTGTACCTATGAGACTGTCCTCTCCTTGCCTTTCATGAAAATGCCTCATTGGTACCATATTGTTTTCTACCAAGATGAAAGAGGAGGGCAGGTGTCACATACTTTCATGACTTATACAGAGAGCAGAAGTGGATACTTCATGTTAAGCTTTTTAGTTTGAAAGCTGGTAGGACAGAAGAAAAAATAAGCTACACCCACTCTTCACTTATCGACATGGTTAGGTTCCAAAGACCAGATTGTTACGTGAAAATCGATGTTATGAGAAAATAGAGAATGACCAATCAGATCACAAAATGGAGGATGACTGCATCATTACATAATTGCCAAATTACATCTTTACACAACTGCGAAATTGTATGATTACATAACTGCCAAATCACTGAGAATCATGGCCCAGCCAAGTTGACACATAACCTTAACCATCTCAGCCAGCATTACTCTTGCCTTGCATCTCGGCTGTTTGCTATTGCCAGACATACGTTGTTAACGCACGAAAGAGTCGGATAGTAGAGTTTTTACTATTGTCGTAATAGTGAAATGTCAGGTAATGAGATAGTAGGTGAGGAGTAGGTGTAATAAGATTTCCTTACAGGCTGGGCAAATGTAAAACTGAACTTGAATATCAAAGGCTTAAGGGGCCCTGCCTGCATATGGCAGCAGTGTAAACTGAGGCAGGCACTGTGGGAAGGCGCCTCCAGCCTCCAGCTGGCCTCTCCATCCTGTCCAGTCTCTTTGGTCACCTGGCACGAAGAAAAACATGTTTTCCCCTTTATTTTCCCTTGGAGTATTCTCTGGTGCTTTGTTCAAACTGATTTTAACATCCTCTGTTTTGTTAATCAAATACTGGAAACAAGGAAAAGTACAAAGAAACTCAAACAAAAACCTACGTACTTGTTACTCAGCTCTAATAACTGTTAACATTTGATATGGTTCGCTTCAAGTATTTTATCTTTTTTTTTTTTTTAAATAAGTAAAGAATTTCAGAGACAGGGGAAACCTATGAGTAAGTTTTTTCCTCATTCTCACAATTTATAAAGAGGCTCTTTATCTTCAGACGAGTCTGAATTCTTTTGCACTTATCAAAATGAGTTGTTGAGAGCCGAGAGGATAGAAAGCATACTGGTCTTATTTTCTATGTTCAGATCATCATTGCTGCACGGGATGATCAATTTGATCTGGGGTGATAAAGTTCTCTGTCCATCAAGGGCTAAGTGATGCTGCAGATTCACTCCTATTACAGACTGCGAATTGCTTGAATCTCTTCCCTCCTGTGAATGGGGCTTGCTTCTAAGAGATGGTGAATATAAACCAACCTAATTCATGATAAAGAGCTGGCTACAGCATTTCATTTCCATGGTAACTTTAAAAAATAAATTCGTTTTCTCTACTGCCTTTAACATAGTTAACTCTTTGTGGTCCAAGTACTTGCAGAAATGTGCGTTCATTTGATCCTCGTGACATCCGTGTGTAGTGGTTAGAGCAGGTGACACGACACCCCTCTCCCAGGTAAGGGAATCAAGGCACAGCAGGTCAGTACAATGCCTGTCTTGTCTTGACTGCACCTTGTCACCACCTGGTGACCTTTTAAAAATTACCCATCCCTGAGCCCACCCATGGAGATTTGATACAGCCAGGCCAGGATGACTGTGAACATCAGTATTTTTCATTGATTCTACCCTGTAGCCAAGGCTGAGAGCCCCCAGCTTAGTGGAATTGGTCCAAATCATTGAACCCAGTAGCTGTCAGCTGGGGACAATTTGCTCCCTCCCCAAGGGACATTTGGCAACACCTGGGGACATTTTTGTTTGTCACAACTGGGAGCGGTGGTGCTGCTGGCATCTAGTGATTGGAAGCCAGGGATGCTGCTCAACATTCGCCACAAAGACTCATCCAGCCCCAGATGTCAATAGTGCTGAACTTGGGAAACCCTGATCCAGCCTCTAAGTGCTGGACCGAAGGCCCTCTGACTCCCAGCCATCATTCTTTCTTCAGTCCCAAATTGCTAGAATACTCAAATTAGTCATCCTCTCATTACTGCTGCTAATAAAACACATTTTGAGTAAGTTGCCCTTGGCATTGAAAATGTTTACAGTGACTTTTATGTTTTTCAGGAACTAGATGATCTTGTGTCATAACCACATGGGGACTGGCAGAAATCCTCATATTTAGATCTTCATTTTAAAATAAGAAAACACACACAAAAAAATCCCCCGCAGCATCAAAAAGAAGAAAAGCGCTCTTTCTCAAATTAAGTACATGTATGATCCAGTATTAAAAAAGTGTAGAAAGCAGTGGTTCTCATACTCAAGCATGCATTGGAATCCCCAGGAGGACTGGTTAAAGCACTGACTGCTGGGCCCCACCCCGGAGTGTCTGATTCCGCATGTCTGGGGTGTGGTTCAAGCACTTGGATTTCTAATTAGTTCCGAGGTGAGGTTGATGCTGCTGACCTGGGGGCACACTTTGAGAACCACTGATCTGAAGTTTAAGAGTTTCTACACTAGCTTTCAGATTACTGTTAACTTCAGAAGGAGCCCTGGTGGCACAGTGATTAAGCGCTCAGCTGCTAACCATAAGGTCTTGTGGTTCGAACTCACCAGCTGCTCCATGGGAGAAACATGTGGCAGTCGCTTCTGTAAAGATTTCAGCCTTGGAAACCCAATGGGACAGCTCTACTCTGTCCTATAGGGTTGCTATAAGTCAGAATTGAGTTGACAGTAACGAGTATTAACTTCAGGGGTCATATATATTAAAGCTACAAATTAATATTCCTAACATGCAAAAGATGACTTCCTCATAGTACACAAATAACAATATGATTCATCAAGAAGTGGAAGGGGCCTTCTAGTTCTGCAATTACAATCAGGGCTATCCTGTGGAATTGAATGTTTTGCTCCCACTTCTAAGCACGGAAGGTGCCAGCTGCCATCAGCTCCTTGTCAAGAACAAGCCTAGTGGTAAGAGTGTACAATTAACCTGCCTAATCAAAAGAGAAAAGATGCCAGTTCACCAAGACATTTTACAATGTACCTGGTCATTAAGCAATTTAATATTTTCTAAGGTGCACATCCTTCAAACTGTTAAGTAGATGCTCAAATGAAAACTGACTTGAACAAAATTACCGTAGCGTTGGACACATTAACCGTATGGCTGTGGAAAGGTGATTAGGCTAGCTACAATATTTATTATTTAATATTTATTGCCTCAGTATAAAATAACAAATCTTAATTCTGTAGCTAATTGAAATATTAGCACATATAGCTAAATGACATTCTTGTTAAGTTGGGAATACGATTCCTATTTCAATAGACGTTTCGAGAATAAATCAATTACTCATCCTGTCAATCGGCAAATCATTTTATAGACATCAGTGATTTAGATAGTGGGTTTTATAAACAATGTTTCCATTGTAGAAAGAAAGAACATACCTTTGGGGGGAAAATGTACAAAAATAATCAAAATGTAAGAAAATCAACATTTTCTCAATTTAGATAGACTTGTCCTAAAATAGTCTAAAATTAGCCGTTATGGCGTATTTTGGAGATGAAAAATCTAAACCCCAAAGTGGCCATAGAGTTCCAGAGTACTGTCCCTCATTTTTTCCAGCAAGAGCTCATAGAAACAAGAAGATGCTCTTATCTCTGCCTGTAGATGTTTTCTGAATCCCTTGATAGTAAAGATTTTATGTTCATTCCTTCTAGAAACTGGCATGGTTCCTAGGACATAGCAAGTGATCATTCTGCTTTTACTGACTTTCCTTAAATGTGTATATGAGAAGTCCACCCATTTCTACGTTTCACGATGTTTCAAATTATGTGTTTCAGCCCCATTTCAATGTAGGATCCTTATAAAGAGGAATCAGGTCTATACTGCAGACTTTTAATTCTCATCTAAGGAGTGGAAAGAATAAAGGGAAACTACTGGAGAATTTTTGCAAGTACTAAGCTTTAATGATATATGTGGCAATTAGCAGCGGGGTCACCATGAATAGGAATCAACTTGACAGCAACTATTTTTGTTTGTTTTTAGCAACAATAAGACTCCAAAAGGAGAACTAAATAACCCTGTAGTGTCAAGTTTAGCATAAAATTTGAAAAGGATTAAAAAAAATGTGCCTATTAGGATGGCTCTGGTGTTGTCTGTTTAAGAGCAAATCGTGAGGTTGCTATGGCATTGACTTATGCGAGTGCATGGCAACAGAGCGAGCTCAGTGATTCAGTTTGATAAAAGAGGAAATTAGCTCACCATTTCCCTTTCCCCAAATCCAAGTCAGATAGCCAAAAATTTCATTTTGAAATGGTATATCCATCAACATGTTCTGATGGATAAAAGTCAATAGTGGGGGTGAGTGCAGCAAAGGGCCCAAGATGAAATTCATATGTCATGTGCTGGCTTTCGCAAGTAAACTCATGTCTAAATAATCTATTAATACCTCTGCATCCTGCTTTTTCCCTGATAGGACAGCATTTCTCAGCAGCATATGTTGGGTGAATATACAGTGGTGAGTAATAATTTGGCAAAAGACGGCGATTTATCAGCCCATATAACTTTGTTCTAATGAAAGTTGATGGTGATACAGTTTGAGAAAGAGACATTGTTCGGCTGTGAAATTATACTTCCCTGTGTGTTACAGCTCTCCAGGGAAGGAGTCAATTTTGCCAGCATAATATGTGAAGTTTAGTCATTATCAACTGTACAAAGCAGAGGTCAGCCATGGGTGGATGAGAGGGAGGCATCATTATGAAGGCAACCCACAGCCACTGCACCGCTGGGGTGATCCAATACAAATAGAGCCAAATGTCACAAATGAAATTTTATCACATGATTATTTTAAATATTATTTTAGCTCTGTGCCTTTTCTTGTATTGTTTATACTCTACCTCTTTATTTTGTTTCTAGTTTCCTTTCTTTAAACTGAGAAACGAGAAATGGGGAAGTATGGTTTGAGTCAGTACTTGACCGTGACCACAGGAAGTTAACTGAGACCCCCCCCCAAAAAAAAAGCCCCAAACTCATAATCCTTGGATTCTTAGTTGTTTTTTTTTTTCCCGGGTTTTCTTGGCATTTAGGGTCACAATAGTTTTATTAATTGATTTTTTAAATTTACATACAGTAGAAGTCACCTTTTGGGGGTACCGTCTTATGAGTTTTGACAAGTGCATAGGGTCGTGTATCCACCACTGCAGCTGGGATATGAAGAGTTTCATCACCCTCCAGAACTTCCTTGTTCTGCCCCATTATAGTCAACCTTTCCCTTTCTCAGGCTCTGGAAACCACTGATCTGTTGGAAGTATACTAATTTAACTGTTTTTCTCCTTCCCATTCATTCATACAACAACCATTTAATGAGCATCTACTAAGTGCTCAGGATGAAAGGATGAACAAGATGGACATGATCCCTATTCTTCAGGAGCTTTCCATCTGGAAACAAGATAATAAAGAGTAAATCAGTAATCACAAACTGTGATAAATGCTGTGATGGAAACAAACAGGTTCCTGTGATAACAGATATCAGAAAGCAAAATCTAATTTAGATGGAGTGTTAGAGAAGTTGCTCTGAGAAGTGGCCTTTAATCTGAGGACCCAAGGGCAAGAAGAAGCCAGCTATGTGAAGTGGGCAATGTGAGGGGGCATGTGGGCAGTCATTCCAGACAGAGGGAACAGCATGGGTAAAAAGAGTATCAGGAGTCTGGTGAGAGAAGGGGGCAGAGTTAGAATCTCTGTGGACAGATAGTCAGGGCCTAGTTAAAGCAAATGTACTTCATTCCATTGCAGAGGGAAGCCACTGAATGAGGATGGGTCTGTAATTGGTGACGATTTGATTGATGTTTTGAGTTCTGCGTAGAAAGTTGATTGTAAGAGAATAAGAGGACACAGGGGGCCAGTTGAGCTGTAGGGATTGTCCAGTTGACTGTTGATGGCAGATTGGGCTTGGCCAGTGGCTGTCAAGATGGAGAAAGGAGTAGGATAGATTTCAAATATATTCTAGAGGTAGAAACAGCAGAACTAGGTGTTTGATTAGGTATGGGAATGGGGACTGGCGAAGAAAAAAGAAAATCAAATGGGATTCCCAAGTTCTTGCTTGAGCAATTAGGTGGGTAGTTTACTAACATGATGAAAATATTGAGAGAAAAATGAGATTGTCAGGGAAAGAATCAAAATTTCGATTTTTGGACAGATTGAACTAGAGAAACCTATTAGACACCTACGTAGGGATATGAAAACCCTAGACAGATATATGACTTTGGAATTCAGAGGTCTGGCTCAGGGTAAGTTCTCTATCATGAGCAGCATCAAGTTGGAATTCCCTGGGCCCTTGGCTCAAACTTTTTGGGCTATTTTATTTCTAATACTCCCATTTGTGTTCAGAGGAAAGGCTTTGACTTTAGATCCCCGAGCTAATTCAGGTGCATATATCAGCAGTGGTAAAAAAACAAACAAACAAACAAAAAACCCAGTTATGATTATTATTATCAGCAGTGGTAGAAATGGGATAAACAATGGTAGGGGTGAAGAAAGTTCTTGAAAGTGATGGTGGAATCGGTATAATGTTAGCAGAGAATTAACATGTATGCATCTTATTTTATTGAAAAAGAAATACACTAGTAGTAAACATAAGGAAGAAAATAAAACCCACCAATCTTTGCTAAGTGTGTGTGTGTGTATATACATATATATAGTATACTTTTCATCTTCCAAAAAGAGTACTGCAACCATCAGAGCATACCTGTAAGAAGACTCTGAGGAAGGTCATAGCTCGGGAACTATTCTATGCCCAGTTAAGGAGCCTGGGTACAGGTCATTCCAAGGAGTCCTACGGAGAGCTTGAAAGGTGTTTCTTACGACTTGAAAGAAAGTCTACAACAGATGAAGTAGACTTTCTCTGTGTCTACCTGCAGTCTTCCTTAGTGACCCTGAGAAGATACCTAGAACAAGCATGTGGAGTGTTTCTGGGGATCGTGCTTTGCTCTGTTATTCCCCTACAGTGACAAGAGGGACCTCTAGCAGCCAAGCATTCTGGGTCATTGCTCAAGCCCAGGAAGCTGTTGTCTGGGAACTGAAGAAGGGAAATTGAACCAGACCACCCCCAGATTCCTGTCCAAATCTCTTGGGTTGAATCATTTGAAATTGTCATATTTATAGACCAGAAATGGTCAATATTAACCATTTCATATGCTTCAACCAAGAAGTATGATGCTAATACTTCATCTACAGAAATATGGAGAGTGAAGACCTTGTTGGTTTAAAGGTTGACCAACTGGTTGAAGCTCGGGGCCGTATATTAAAGTCTCATAATTTTGTGAGCCACAGTGAACACCTTCTTATTTCTGATACTATTGTAATACTATCTTGGGTGAGGGAGTGCCAACATCATCTATTTATTACCCTGCATGTTCAGTGACTATGTGAAAAGAAAGGAAAAGACCTTTCAAGCTGGGGTGATTGTCTACCCAGTCTAGACAGTATTAAAATAGCTACTCCCAGGTGCAAAGGAAGTAGTAAAATGCAGACAAAGCAGGAAGGTCTATTGCCAAAAATACACTTTGAACTCTCATAGGCTCCCTGTAAATTCAGGAGAAAATAGGCAGAGGCAAATTCCAATCATTACGGTCACTAATTACTTTAAATTACCACTACTTCATACAGAGGAGTGTGTGATAAATTAAACTTGAAATTTTTTTTCCTTGTGTGATAAACTTGAAAAATTTTGACATAATTATTTGGATAAGGTAGAGTTGAAATAGTCCAGACTGAAAATATTTACCTGGCTGAAACACTCACGCAAGCATTAATTTAAAATATTCAGACCCGTGTGTATCTCACTTACCTTTGAGAAATCTGGTAGGCCTCCTAAGGATTTCTGACTAGCATGGTGGAGCACTTTGTGATATGTTTAGAACAGTAACCGGCCCAAACCAAAAACCAAACCTGTTGCCGTCTGGTTGATTCTGACTCATAGCGACCCTATAGGACAGGGAAGAACCATCCCATAGGGTTTACAAAGAGCAGCTGGTGGATTTGAACTGCTGACCTTTTGGTTAGCAGCGAGCTGTTAACCACTGCACCACCAGGGCTGCAAACAATTGTTAGCTTTTGTTGTTATTATTATAAAATGATGGCCAGAATCAGCTTGTGAATATACTTTAACACAGATTCAATTCTGGAACAACTTACTGGAAGGTGATGGGATAGATAACAGAAATAAGAGCTAGCAGGATTATAGTCGGCCCTCCGTATTCGCGGGTTCCACATCCGTGGATCAAAGGAAAAAAAAGAAAGTTTCAAAAAGCAGAACTTGCATTTGCCGTGCGTTGAGCACTATGCTGAATCCACGCGAATGACTGTAGATTCCCACCATTTCACAGATCCTCAGTCTGTCTCTACCACTTATTGCTTGAGCATTGTTCGCCTTGTTATTATCCCCTAAACGATACAGTATGACAACTATTTACATAGCATCTACATTGTATTAGGTATTATAAGTCCTCTAGAGATGATTTAAAGTATACAGGAGGATTGTGTAGGTTATGTGCAAACACTACGCCATTCCATAAAAGGGAATTGAGCATGTGCGGATGTTGATATTTGCAGGGGTCCTGGAACCAACCCCCCATGGATACCGAGGGACAACTGTATTAATTATTAATCAATTCATTCAAACAGCTGTCAAGTTCAGTACTTAATTTCAGATAAATGAGGGGAGAAGGTGGCTTCGAATTTTTCGTATTTGTCACTCATCTGAGTTGCCCTGGCCAAACAAACTTAAGTTCGCTCTGCTGTTGACAATTACAATAACAGTGATAGATTGTTGAATACTCAAAGCAGACCTGTGAAATACTGAAAAATTACTACTGCAATATTGATCTATAAGATCTTGACCGTCTTACAGAGAATGGATGCATCACAGCTCTAGCATCAGGTCTAGGAACTTCAAGTAATGATTTCATAACCCTGGTGCCAACCATTGCTCAGGATTGCCAGCTTTCATGAAGTTCACCGTTAAAGTCTGGGATTGGTTCATGTGTAGGTGTAATGGGATTAGTCTATTTACAAAAATGCTAGAGCTGTCATTTAGAGGACAAAGCTCAATGCTAACACTTGCCTCTTCTAATGAGTCACCATAATACTCCTGATTGTTTTACAGAATTGGCTATTTTGTAGCCCTGGGAGATTTGGGTTAGAACATTCAGTTATTTGGTCGGAAGAACAATCTAGCTTTGTGGCTTAATGTTCTTTGGACTGAATGTATTGAAAATTAAATTTAAATGAGAATTTCTATACCCCAGACGAAGAAATGGAGAAAGTATTGAAGTTGTCAAGGATTTCATTTTACTTGGATTCACAATCAATACCCCTGAAAGCAGCAGTCAAGAAATCAAATGACATATTACGTTGGGCAAATCTGCTGCAAAAGACCTCTTTAAAGTGTTGAAAAGCAAAGATGTCACCTTGAAGATTAAGGTGCGCCTGACTATGGTATTGTCAATCGCCTAACATGCATGTGAAAACTTGACAATGAATATGGAAGACCGAAGAAGAATTGATGCCTTTGAATTATGGTGCTGGCGAAGAATATTGAACATATCATGGACTGCCACACACCCAACCACAAACCCACTGCCGCAAAAAGGAACAAATCTGTCTTGGAAGAAGCAAAGTCAGAATGCTCCTTAGAAACAAGGATGGCAAGACTACGCCTCACATACTTTGGACATGTTATTTGGACATGTTATCAGGAGGGACCAGTCCCTGGAGGAGGACATCATGCTTGGTAAAGTAGAGGGTCAGCGAAAAAGAGGAAGACCCTCAATGAGATGGACTGACACAGTGGCTGCAACAATGGGCTCAAGCATAACAAGGATTGTGAGGATGGCGCAGGACCGGGCAGTGTTTCCTTTTGTTGTACGTGGGGTTGCTGTGAGTGGGAAGCAACTTGACGGAACCTAACAACAACAGCAACAACATACCCCAAAGCCTCAGGTGCCTTTTCGCAAGTCAGGACACCAAAATAATTCTAGACTCTGAAATGTTTAGTAGAACAGTTTTGGTGGTGAGGAAAGAAAATACCCAAAACAGGCAGTAGAAACAAAGATTTCCCCAGAAATACTCAACTATGAGGATAGACTAGAAATTCTACTAGGACACCTGTATGTCATTAACCCTTGACAGTGTTAATAGGCACCCTTGGGATTTTAACCAATATGGCTGAACGCTCTGAGACATGGCAGAGGAAAGGGGAGAGCAGTCAAACACTGTATTCACCTGTGAACCATTATTGACGTCTAAAAGCTCTTCTTCCATTCACATGTATAATCTTAGAGTCAATCCTTACAAAACCTTATTAGACTGAGGATTTTATTCCCATTTGAAAAGTGAGCCAAGTAAGTAATTTGCCTCCAAATCATTCAATCATTGTTGCATCTGGATTAGAACCTCTCTGGGGCTGCCGTACCCACTGTGGCTTCCCCGTGACTCCATACTGCTCCCCGCCCCATCCAGTCTCACGCCGGTTGACGAAATCAGTGGTCATGGTCCTGCACCTTAGATACATCTACCACATGAAAGAGCAATGTTCAGATGCTTCTGGACGAATGTACGAAGTTCAGATATGATAACCCTTTTATTCTTCCTTCAGTAAAATGCAAAAAAAAAATGTACCTGTTGATCTATAGCATTTACAAAACAAAAGTGATTTTTGTGTTAGTAAGGGGATTCGGTATGAACTACCACTGAATACTGCTTGAGAGGGCGCCATGTTAATACATGTCGGGAAACGCAGGGCAGGTGCCGATTAAATCAGCAGTGGGTCTGTTGATAACTTAGACCACACTGTAAAGTCTCTTGTAATGAAGCAGATTAGTCAAAGATTTGGGGGTAACTTCTGTACCAAGCCTGTTATAAATATTTGGTCCTCTTGCTTTGATAAAGTCAGCCTGTGTTCCTCTTTAGCATAAGATTGCCCTCAAACGTAGGTTATGTTTGATCCAAAAGTTCTAGGTACCATTGTGAAGTCAGGCTCTGAAGCAAATATTCATATCTTTCTATCCCCAGCACCCACATTCCTGGCACCTAGTAGGGGCTCGGTAAGTAGTCATTAAATGAACCCAGAATGTCTGTGTTTAGGTGGAATAATGTTTCTTGCTTACCTGTGATATTCAAGTTCCTCTGTACTCATCTGTCATTGGGAGTGCCCCTCTGGGTTATGGTACTCAATTGGCGTGCCCTTCCCAGAGGTGTTCAGCATTCCAAAACCAGTTGATACTTTGCAAAATTTCTTTTTGGCAATATCAGATCCCTTCCAGTCTTTAAGTGGCTGGAGTCAGTTTGGCCTTGGAATTAAAAAAAAAAAAAATCTGACTAAAGTAATTCGTACCAAAGGGTATATGACTGACATGTTCCATTCTGGACTATCTGAGATTTAAAAGAAGAACTATTTTTTCCCTTTAAGTCTTTGACATGGAATGTATGAGCAAGATTTTGTTATTCTTTCTTAGCAGGAGTAAACTCCAGATGCCCTTTGCTTACCTCAGCCTTCTACTACTACCCCATTCAGAAACTTGGCACAGCTGATGACCTGTAATCTACGGGAGAACATCATAGACACTCAGGAAAATTACACACACGGGAAATGACTTTTTCCCCCTAGCATTTTCTATTTTCCTTTCCTTTGGGTGGGGTGAAAGATGAGTAACTTACACAGTCCTAGCCCCAAATTGTAAAGCTATTTATATTTGGGGATGTAGGATTTTTTAAAATTTGTTTTTTAATTCATGTGCATTTATTGTGTCATGTCCATGGCATGACCTAATGAAGTGGTTGACTGGGGCATTATTTAAAATGAAGTATTCAAAACTGGTTTTATTTGGAAACGATACCATAATCCATTGGATAGAAACTTCAGCAAAGTTTAACAAGTGTTAGTTCTCGCGGAGGCTTTTGCAGCTGTAAGCAATCATATTACTCTGCCATCATCACTGAGTTTCATGGAAAATGCAGATGTTTACTTAGGGCTGTTAAAAGTTGAATTTTAATAGTGACCCCTAAAGCAATACAAAATATCACTTACGCTTGACATCAGGAAAAATAAAAGATAACTATCCAAACTCCTTGCTGTATTGATTTTTATGATGCGTTTCTCTTAGCATGTTAAGCGATTCCCACGTTGCAGTGAAGGCATTCCTTTGACTTGCTGCTCAAAGAAGATATCTTCAGTTAGAGAACCGCAGTGTAACGATTGCACATTTGGGACTGCTTCTAGTGTCCCCTCAGCCTCCCATTGCGTTGCTTGCTCTGCGAGATGCCGGCGATAGCAAGAAGGGGTAGTTAAAATTCCTCTTTCCAGGGAAGAAGAAAAATCCCTTTGAGAAAATGCCACAGTGCTCTGCAAAGAGGGCTTCTCAACACACCAATCCAAAAGGAATGCTTTGTGCTTTGTTGCACAGGTTAAACCAGGAAGTACTTTTATCTAGAGCAGGGTTTCTCAGCCTCGGCCCTGTTGTTGACATTTTGGGCTGGGTAATTTTTTTGTTGGGGGGCAGTGGAGCTGTCCTGTGAAATAAAGGCCATGTTGCAGCATCCCTGGCCCCCACCTACCAGATGCCACTAGTTGCATTCTCCCCAATTGTGACAACCAAAAATGTCTCCAAACATCTCCAATGTCCCGTGGGCTGCAAAATTGCCCCCAGTTGAGGACTACTGATCTAGCAAGAGAAACAGGACTATTAAAACAAACAAACAAACAAACAAACCTTTGGAGTAAGATGTTTTTTATCTTTCAAAGGAGGTATATTTTAGATGATTATGATTTCAATAATAAATGTCAAATAATTTCAGAAGTCAAAGTTTAGGTTTGAGATGCCTAGATGTGTGGGTGTGTGAATAACATCGTCACAATGTTTTTCTGAACCAATAATTTGTATGTGCCAACTAACAAAATGTTTTTTCCTGATTTGTGCATTTAATTATATGAACTGTCCTTTGGTGGCATGATAATATGATTACATTTAGTGATAAATGAATCATCCGCGCTGGAAAATTATGCAAAGAAACAAAAAGAAATGAACAACTCAGGAAAACTGTATTAACTTTCTTTTTGTCCTTTATTGTTGCAGTAGACATGTTGCTCCACTTGCTCAATAATTGTTTACTCTCAAGGATTTCCAACATTTCTTTGCTAATCTGAATAATTCCTTGATATCATCGTGAATGTTGTTGTTAGGAGCCATCCAGTTGGTTCCGACTCATAGCGACCCCATGCACAACAGAATGAAACACTGCCCGGTCCTGATCCATCCTCACAATCGTTGTTATGCCTGAGCCCGTTGTTACAGCCACAGTGTCAATCCATCTCTTTGAGGGTCTTCCTCTTTTCCACTGACCCTGTACTTTACCAAGAATGATGTCCTTCTCCAGGAACTGATCCCTCCTGACAACATGTCCAAAGTATGTGAGACATAGTCTCGCCATCCTTGCTTCTAAGGAACATTCTGGTTGTACTTCTTCCAAGACAGATTTGTTCATACTTTTGGCAGCCCATGGTATATTCAATATTCTTCAGCAACACAACAATTCAAAGGCCTCAATTCTTCTTCGGTCTTCCTTACTCATTGTCCAGCTTTCGCATGCGTATGAGGTGATTGAAGAAAACACCATGGCTTGGAACCGGTGCACCTTAGTCTTCAAGGTGACATCTCACTTTAAAGAGGTCTTATGCAGCAGATTTGCCCAATGCAATATGTCACTTGATTTCCTTAATGCTGCTTCCATGGATGTTGATTGTGGATCTAAATAAAATGAAATCCTTGACAACTTCAGTCTTTTCTCCGTTTATCATGATGTTGCTGATTGGTCCAGTTGTGAGGATTTTTGTTTTCTTTATGTTGAGGTATAATCTATACTGAAGTGCTTCAAGGCCTCTTCACTTTCAGCAAGCAAGGTTGTGTCATCTGCATAATGCACGTTGTTAATGAATCTTCCTCCAATCCTGATGCCCCGTTCCTCTTCATATAGTCCACCTTCTCAGATTTTTTGCTCAGCATACAGGTTGAATAGGTATGGTGAAAGGATACAACCCCGATGTACACTGTTCCTGACTTTAAACCACGCAGTATCCCCTTATTCTGTTCGAGCGACTGCCTTTTGATCTATATACGGGTTCCTCCTGAGTACAATTAAGTGTTCTGGAATTCCCATTCTTCACAGTGTTATCCATAGTTTGTTATGATCCACACAGTCGAATGCCTTTCCATAGTCAATAAAACACAGGTATACGTCCTTCTGGTATTCTCTGCGTTCAGCCAGGATCCATCTGACATCAGCAATGACATCTCTGTTTCCACGTCCTCTTCTGAAACCGGCCTGAATTTCTGGCAGTTCCCTGTCGATATACTGCTGCAGTCGGTTTTGAATGATCTTCAGCAAAATTTTGCTTGCGTGTGGTATTAATGATTAAACAATATAGTTACATATTTTTAAATAAACTTAGAGGAGATGTGCATATTTTTCTTATTTGGAATATTAATTTCTCGGATTAAAAAATCTCCAAGTAGTCAACCACCTTTGAACTGAATGAACTTTCTCTTTGTTCTTTTTGCTAGCAAGTTCTAAGAAAAAGTTTAAGGGTAAAAATCTAATTTAAATGGTTATTGTAATTGAGTGTATTTCTGTAATATTCCACATCATTTCCATTTCACTGCAGGGAGGATTTTTTTTTCCCAGCTGATTCCTGAGTAATTGATATAAACTATAAAAAAAATTTTTTTTTTATACAAGTACCTGGGTGGTTAATGCACTCAGCCACTAATGAAAGGTTAGAGGTTCGAGTCCACCCAGAGGCACCTCAGAAGAAAGGCCTGGTGATCTACTTCCATAAAATCAGCAATCAAAAACCTCATGGTGCATGGTTTCTCTCCGACACACATGGGATTGCCATGAGTCAGAATTGATTCCGCGGCAATTGGTTTACTGGTATCAATATTTATTGTAGATGTTTTTGATCACTAGTATGGAAATCTTCAGAATTGTATGGAATACCATCATCAGCAACATTATGTATAAATTCCATTTTAACAGCCAAGATCAATTGTTTTCCTTCATCTCAAGTTACAATACAAGCAACATGATTTCCATGTGCGTTCCAGCACTAATGATCCGAGCTTCCATTTGGGAGGGAACACCAAGCAAAACAGTGATAACATTCTGGTTTAAGTCCCAAATCACAAATTGTGGCTGAGACTGCTTGGAAATTTTCATACACTTATCCGAAGCATTTTTAGAGGGTGTTACAAATGTTTACACTGAAAGAACCCTAAGAAACAGTCACTCCAGATTTGTCAGTCTGTTGTGATTAAATATGAAAAATTTTGCACCATACTTTGGCAACCCTTGCAGAGCGACTATATCTCATGCGGTTTGTTCTACATGAATATAAAATACTGAGCGGTTTTATAATATATGCCAGATCAGTGGATCAAAGAGGTTTATGTAAATGTCTGCAAATAGTGTTTTTCAACGTTTGCTCCTGTCCGGAGACATTTTTGTCGTCACTGTAGGGAGGAGGTGGTTTGCTTCTAGTGGGATGCTGCTAAACGTCCTTTAATGCACAGGACAGTCCCCCTCCAACAAAGAATGACCTGGCTCCCGATGCAAGAGTGCCAAGGTTGAGAAACTGTGCTGTTCAGATGATTCACTAAAATATTTTCTTTATTCTCCAATGATATCTTGAGATGTTCTGAGGTCTAGTACATGTTGCAACTCTAGAGTTGGCCTCAGTGTTTCAGAGGGCATGCCAAGCATCTTAGCCATGTATGTTCCATCGTAGCACCAAGAAAATGGACTTTCTTCGCTGGTCCCTTATCCCAGCAATGTCTCGGATTCCAGAGCTGTCCCTGTACCTGCAAGCCCTTCGCAAAGAGTTCTCATTGAAATATACGGGCAGCTCTGATATTTGTGGTTCATTTATATTAATGATGAAAGTAATTCCTATGGAAAATTTGTCTGAATTTCTGATGCAATCATGTTTCTGCACAACTGCTTTGTGTTTTATTTGTGCTTTTAAATCTGAATTTGAACAATGTGGCAATTGCTATTCATGACTCCAGCGAAACTGCTATTTTAGTGTGATGGGCAGTTACAAGTTATTTTACCACAGCTTGTTTTTAATAGGATTATATTTACTTTGAAAAATATATATATATATCCACACACATGTATGTATTTGTTGAAGTCCTGGGAGCTAAGAGCTGATAGCCAACAGATATTTTTAATCCATCCTTTTATTCACTTACTCGCTTATTGGTTTATTCATTTTACTGAAAAGTTACTTGTTAGCAACATTTATCTCACTGTTCTTTGCATGTAAATAATTACATTTATTTGGAAAAGATTCATTTTGAAAAATGTTCACTTTTCCTGTCCTTTATACTAAAATTTGCGTCAAAACTCCATTTTACAACTAAATTTGTCTAATGAACAAATCTTTAAACAAATTAAAGTTAATGGCCAAATGTTGATGTTGTTGGATGCATGAAGTCAGCGCTGACTCATAACGACTCCATGTGCCAGATAAAAACTACCCCATGGGGTTTTCTTGGCTGCAGTCTTTACAGAAGCAGACCACCAGGTCCTCTTTCCATGGAGCCGCTGGGTGGGTTTCAACCGCCAACCTTTTGGTTAGCAGCTGAATTCTTAACCGTTGCGCCACCAGGGCTCCTTATTGGCCAAATAGTTGCATATCTAAGCTACAAAAAGCCACATGTCTCCTATTGCAGTGCCCCCAGTAAGTTCCTTTCGCAGCACAATTTGCGGTGAATGATCTGTGCTGTCATGTTGTGCGTTTAACGCTCAAAATACCGCTTACATGCATCTAGAGCTATAGATGTTACAATGCAGATTTTTGCATTAATGAGGGCATCTTATAAATGAATTGGAATTAGTCCATAAATAATGAGTGTGTGTGTGTGTGTGCGTGTGCATGTGTGCACATATGTGCATATTAAGGGGGAGATAAATGCGGTCTATGAACTGGCCAAAACACACATCCTCTCTTTCTCCACAAGGGCAGTTTTTCCCCTATTCCTATATCTAAGGAGCCCTGGTGGTGCAGTGGTTAAGCACTCGGCTGCTAACTGTGAAAGGTCATTGGTTCAAAGTCACCAGCCACTCCCTGGGAGAAAGACCTGGCAGTCTGCTTCCGTAAGGATTACAGCCTTGGAAACCTTATGGGGCAGTTCTACTCTGTCCTGTAGTGTCGCTATGAGTTGGAATCTACTCGATGGCAGTGGGTTTGGATTCCTACATCTAGCCTGTCATGCCACCATAAAAGACATTTGCTGTAGGTTACAGGTGGCTGTAATATATGATCATTTCAGCAGAGAAATTCCCCAGTCCTGGGATTACTCTCTCTCGTCGCATCTTAACTCCTAACTTCAGACAGTCATTGGTTTGGCCTCATCTGTAAAAAATTATATAGGTTTCCTCCCATTTCAGTGCATGCATATTGGTTTCTGGAGAAATCACCTATGATTCTCACGGATTGGAAGAAATGTAATATGAAGTTTTTCCTGACTATACTAACTCAAAGTGACTTCTCTGTTACTCGATCCTGCAAGTGTTTATCCTTTAAAATGACCGATTGCATTTCCTTGTGTACGTGTCTTGTCTCCCACTAATTGGTACCCGCTGAGGTCCGAAACAGCACCAGCCATGTTCTTTAACTTGACCCTGAGGAAAGGTAGGCCTGGCTTTTATTTATGTTAAGATTGGCATCTGCGGAGCTGTGTTCCCATTGAATGCTGCAAACATGAGCTAACACCGCCCTCGAATCAAGCGCTGTCAAACTAACAGGAAGAAGAGGGCTGCAGAGCTGTCTCCAAGAATCTTTGTTCTCGAAACCACAGCTTGACTATGGCTAACATGGTTGACATCCAGCAAAGCCAAAATTTACTTGAAGTAATGGGGTAGATTCAATACTGCAGGCAGTGATTGTAGACCTGAAACGACAAAGAAGTTAGGAGAATAACATCTGCTTTTCTGTGTGATGCTTCCCCCAGCTGTTCAGAGGATTATAAATTGCTCAGTCAAGAGGATTGTTTACGAAAGCCTGGCCAATTTCAAAATGAAGCTGCCTTTGAGCCTTCCTCGTTTCATCTCACTGTTTGGAAAGTAAATCTCAATCGTTATGATGTAAATACATCAAGTTAAAAGCCATAGGCAGTGAACACCAAGTTTTTAAAAGCAAGAGATGTACCAACAATTTAACTATTCTCCTGGGAGGAAAGATTTAGGTGGTAATATGTTTTATATTTAAAAAAATTTTTTTATTGTAAATTTTTCTTCAGTTGTTAAAAAACCAGTAACCAGTTGCCGTTGAATTGACTTCAACTCAAGGCAACCCCATATGTGTGTGAGCAGAACTGTGATCCATAGGGTTTTCATTGGCTGAGTTTTGGAAGTAGATTGCCAGGCCCTTCTTCCTAGTCTGAGTCTGGAAGCTCCGCTGAAACCTGTTTAGCATCATAGCGACACACAAGTTTCCACTGACAGAGAGGTGGCGGCTGGGCATGAGGTACATTGGCCAGGAATTGAACCCAGGTCTCATGCCAGGCGAGAATTCTTCCACTGAAGCACCACTATCCTGGTGTCTTCGTGAATATGCTCCCAAATATGTCTCTTGCATATTGAGTTTTTCTTCCCAAATCCTATTTTGCCATCTATGTGGGTTGCTGGGGGAAGGACAAGAGGAGGGGTTGGAAGGGTAGGCTGGGGCCAGAGAGGGCACAGCCTATATTGTCTTATGCTGAGAGGCCTCCATTGACTTGGCAAAGCACTGGAGAGCAATGGGCAGAAGTCGCACAGGAAAAGGACCTCTGAAGACATGATCATTACAGCTGCCTAGGGAGGAAAGTGCCTTTAGAACCTGTTAGTTGTTAATGAATATTTCATGGCGGCATCAGGGCCAACCGGGGAGAGCAAGTGGGTGGGTAGGGCAGAAAGCCCCCTTTGCTGGTTACACAGGGGTGTGGCTTATGACCTCATTTGTTTTTCTGAAGTAGAAAACACAGTTGTTTTGCTGTTTGCTTGTTTGTTTTTAACTTGAACTCTTCTTTCATATTCTGAAATTTGGGTATCTTTTCCTGAAACAGAAAAATGGGCTTCCTTTTTCTTTTGGGCAAGCCAGAAGCCTCTTTCTGCCTCCAATTTTGATTTTCTTAATATTATCCACTTATAGCCTAAGAGATAGCCAAGTTTTGTACTAAAGCACTTACCTTACTTTTCTTTCCATCAAATGTTCCTCCTCTCTTCTCCAAGATGAGAAATGCATGTCTCCTTTCCTCTGCCTGGATCTGTGGGTTCACGAAAGATATTTACTGAAGATGACTTATTTCTACCAAAAGGACGATTTATGATCTGCATTTCTGGACACTCCGTGAGCTGAACATAATATTGTGTTTCCTTTATGTGATACATCAGGATTTCTTAGACACTCAGGTTGTCCCAGGTTTCTAAATAGCTAGGAAGCCATTAGAAGAAGGGGAGCAATCACTAATTGTGATCCATCTGTGAATATCATGCCCTTCAGCTCAGAGCCTGAACACACTGGCTGCTCCCAGAGTGCCATCACCGAGAAAATAGCTTTTATCACTTGCAAGAAGTAGGCAGCACATCAGAACAAATGCACATCCATTTGTGAGCGTCCCCTAGACTCGAAAAGTCTGTCCAGGAAGGGATGGAAACCTCTTCTATGCAAACCCCACTTTCTCCTGTAGACAGGACTTAAGAGGGGGCCTACCTTTTGCCGATACCCCCTGGCCACATAGACATAGGTGGGCTAACACCATAGCTGAGGGATGGTGAACCCCCCCTCCCCGGGATTTTTATACCCCAAAGCCTACCTGGCAAGCTACAGGGAACACAATGTAGATTTTACCTGCTGATCGCTCCAGCAGGGGTGGGGGTGGGATACTTATGTCTTTAACCCTGCAACTGCCATCAGGCCTCTGAGGGTGGGGGAGGGGGCCTCATCATGTCCCCACATTCCTGTTGCCAAGGTGATGACTTGGGGACTGTCCAGCTCATTTGCACATGTTTAATTGTTGCCTGGCTATTTTAGAAAAACCAAAGTTACCTAGACTGCTCAAGAATTGCAAGGGCTGTTTCCAGAAACCAGAGGCAAAAAGCCAACCTAATTCTATAAATCTAGACAAAGAGGAGTCATATTCAAAGTTTATTTTGTGCAAGAATTTCCTGAAAAGCTTCTTAAAAAGCAAATTCCTGGACCCCAGAAGGTCTGGTGTGGGCAGTTCAGGACTGGACTACAGTTGGTCCATGTTGGTTGCTAGGCACCGTTACCAGCAGCATACATGGCCCAGGATCTTCAAGTTCTTCAGGGACCCACACGAATTTCTGTGAGCTGAAGAAGAAATTGTTGGCTCTCAAGGAAATTATGTAAATGTTTACCTATGTATCTAAAAACAACCAAAACTCATTGAAATTTGAACATAAGGCCTATTCTGAACAGTTATTCTATATATAAATAAAAAAACAAATCAAACCCGTTGCCCTCGAGTGATTCCGATTTATAGCAACCTTGTAGGACAGACTAGAACTGCCCCGTAGGGTTTCCAAGGAGCTGCTGGTGGATTCAAACTGCTGACCTTTTGGTTAGCAGCCATGAGGAAATCATTTTGATTCCAGAAAAAGAAAATGGCTCCAAGAAGGGTCAGTATGATGAGTCTTATAAAGAAAAGAGGAGGGAGAAGAATAGAAGATCAACCATTGGCTAGTCTTAACGTGTTTAAATAAATCCTGCCTTCCCCCTTTGCTGAGATGCACTGATATCAGGTTACCTCTGGCCTGGCTGCTAGTAATTTGGCCCTCCACCCAGAAGCCCTAATGGTGCAGTGGTCAGCGGTTGAGATTTAAATTAGGAGGTAATGGTTTGACAACTATTCTTTTCCGGCGAGATATGACAAATTTACATTGCTATAGAGCAGCTTCCAGCAGGCATTTGCAGTTTGGGTCAGGCTGTTTATGGTTAATATTTGTTTTCCTGGATAAAAGAAACCTCACAATTAGAGTAAGATGTCTGTTATTAATTTTCCTCTTCAACAATAAAAAAAAAATTTTTTTTTTCAATAGCGTGTATCAATTCCATTAATTGTCTATTGGTCTTTTTAACAATTTCATCATATGTGAAATATAATAATACAAATAATGCCCATTTTCTCTCTTAGCTAGAATTCATGAACATTGACAAATCTTATCAATAATCAAAATTATACAAATTCTCTAGAAAACAAGTTATTGTAATACTGGTACACGATGTAGTGATAGGCCTGAAAAGTAAGTGCTCAGAGTCTCAGGACACTAGTTTTTATAGAACGTACCCATAAGTGATTCTGATAAAAATGTTCCTTAGGCCACATCTGGAGAACCTAAGGTCTAGGTCCCCCCACACGTCTGTCCGTTTGTCGTACTGGGGGGCTTGCATGTTGCTGTGATGCTAGAAGTTATGCTACCGATGTTCAGATACCAGCAGAGTCACCCATGGAGGACAGGTTTCAGCTGAGCTTCCAGACTAAGACAGACTAGGAAGAAGGACCCGGCAGTCTACTTCTGAAAAGCATTAGCCAGTGAAAACCTTATGAATAGCAGCAGAACATTGTCTGATATAGTGCTGGAAGATGAGCCCCCCAGGTTGGAAGGCACTCAAAAGATGACTGGGGAAGAGCTGCCTCCTCAAAGTAGAGTAGGTCTTAATGAAATGGATGGAGCCAAGCTTTTGAAACCTTCATTTGATGATGTGGCATGACTCAGAATAAGAAAAACAACTGCAAACATCCATTAATAATTGGTACGTGGAATATATGAAGTATGAACCTAGGAGAATTGGAAGATGTCAAAAATGAAATGAGATGCTTGTAGAAAGCAGAGTTGACCTTAGTGACGTAGATCCAAAAAAAAAAAAAACCAGTGCCATCGAGTCGATTCCAACTCATAGCGACCCGATAGGACAGAGTAGAACTGCCCCATAGAGTTTCCAAGGAGCGCCTGGCAGATTCAAACTGCCAATCCTTTGGTTAGCAGCCGTAGAACTTAACCACTACGCCACCAGGGTTTCCAGTGACGTAGATAGAGTCAAGCTTTTGGGACCTTCGTTTGCTGATGTGGCATGGCTCAAAATGAGAAGAAACAGCTGAAAACATCCGCTAATAATCGGAACGTGGAACATACAAAGTATGAATCTAGGAAAATTGGAAGTCATCAAAAATGAAACAGAAAGCATAAACATCAATATCCTAGGCATTAGTAAGCTGAAATGGACTGGTATTGACCGTTTTGAATTGGACAATCATGTGGTCTACTATACTGGGAATGACAACTTGAAGAGGAATGGCATTGCATTCATTGTCAAAAAGAATGTTTCAAGATTTATCCCAAAGTACATTGCTATCAGTGATAGGATAATATCCTTACTCCTACAAGGAAGACCAGTTAATACGACTGTTATTCAAATTTATGCACCAACCACCAAGGCCAAAGGTGAGGAAATTGAAGATCTTTATCAGCTGCTGCAGTCTGAAATTGAAGGAACGTGCAGTCAGGGTTTGTTGATAATTACTGGTGATCTGAACGTGAAACTTGGAAACAAAGAAGGATCAATAGTGGGAAACTATAGCCTTGGTGATAGAAACAATGCTGGAAATTGCATGATAGAGTTTTGCAAGACCAACAACTTCTTCATTCCAAGAACCTTTTTTCACCAGCATAAATGGCGACTATACACGCGGACCTTGTCAGAGGGAATACACAGGAATCGAATCGACTACATCTGTGGCACAGAAGC
Source organism: Elephas maximus indicus (assembly GCF_024166365.1). Taxonomy (NCBI): domain Eukaryota; kingdom Metazoa; phylum Chordata; class Mammalia; order Proboscidea; family Elephantidae; genus Elephas; species Elephas maximus. The sequence goes on from NC_064846.1 coordinate 168,706,205, forward strand.
GGACAACATTTAGATCCATTGTGCAGGGAGTCACTGTGAGTGGAGGCCCAACTTCATGTCAGCTAGCAACAACAGCAACAACATGGCATGGTAGTTTGTGTAGTAGCTCAGGTGTGAATTCTGACTCTGTTACTTACAGGCAAAGTGATCCTGGACATGTCCCAACTTCTCTGCTCAAATCCTTGCCTGTGAAATGCAAGTAATAACGGTACCTACCTCATAAGGGGGTTTAACGGATTAAATAAATATATGGTAAGCGCTATACACAGGCAAGTCTGCTGCAAAAGACCTCTTTAAAAAAAAGCAAGGATGTCACCTTGAAGACTAAGGTGCTCCTGACCCAAGCCGTGGCATTTTCATTCGCCTCATATGCATGCGAAAGCTGGACAATGAAAAAGGAAGATGGAAGAATAATTGATGCCTTTGAATTATGGTGTTGGTAAAGAATAATGAATATACCACAGGCTGCCAGAAAAACAAATAAATCTGTCTTGGAAGAAGTACAGCCAGAATGCTCCTTAGAAGCAAGACTTCGTCTCACGTACTTTGGACACATTATCAGGAGGAACTATTCCCTGGATAAGGACATCATGCTTGGTACAAAAAAGAGGAAGACCCTCAATGAGATGGATTGACATAGTGGCTGTAACAATGTGCTCAAACATAGCAATGATTGTGAGGATGGTGAAGGACCAGGCAGTGTTTCATTTCTGTTGTACATAGGGTCACTATGAGCCAGAACTGATTTGATGGCACCTAACGACAACATACATGTCTTAGTTCTGAAGTTTTATGTTTAAGAAAAGCACTCTGGCTCCCCCCAGGGAAGTGTGGTTGTGGTTAGGTTAGGTAGAAGACTGTTCAATTTGTTCAGGGGAAATATGATGGAGGCTGGCAGTAGGATGATGAAAGAAGAGATGGAGAGGAGGGACCAGATTTCTGATTTATTTTGGAGTCAGAGTTGACAAACATGGTGATGGATGTAATGTGGGGCATGAGGTGAGAAGAATAATGAAAAACAACTTGGTTTCTGGCTCAGTTAACTGGATGGATTAAAAAAATCATCATCATTGTCTTCATCCTAAGTAACATTTATTGAGCAGGTCCCATGCCAGGCACTGTGGTAAATGGTTTATAAACACCTCTTGAGATGTAAGAGGCTAAGATACAATGACATTTGCCAGAAGGGAAAGTCAAGAGTTCAGCATTGGATGAGTGAAGTTTGAGATGACCTTGAGATACCAGGTGGAAGGGTCAAGAAGGCAGTTGGATGGGCAACTGCATGAAATTCAGATATGACGGGGCTAGAGCTAATATTCATGAGCTATGAACTTTGTAACGGAATTCACCCCAGTGTTCTTTTATGTAATGATTTTGGCTTTTACAGTGCTATTTTATTTCTTTTGGCCTACTATTTTTTGAGTTCAAGACCTGCTTCCCAGCAACCTTAGTGTCAATTGAATTTTCAGTTGATTCTCCGTAGTGTAAAACAAAGTATTGCGTTAACATTTCTGACTCTGAAACAGAACTCTGCTGAACTGAACTTGCTTAATCTGGGCTTCATATTGACTGAAAGATTTCCTACTTAAAATCCAAAGAGACCTGAATTCAAGTTACAATCTGAAATCAATGTAATTATATTAATTTGTGTGGGTGTAGAAAATCATGTATTTACAGTGTTTCAGTGGACATTTAAACAGTTCTTCTAGTCCCGCACAGCTGGTGGCATAAGGTCTTGAGAAAGCATGAAACGCTTTTTTTTAATCACCCTCAGAGTTTATCAAGCTTGCCAAACACAGTTCATTTTCCAGAAAAATTCACGAACCAAGCAGCGGCCACATTTTCTGCATTACTGAATGTGAGCCAGTGAACAAAATTGTTAAACCCTTTGATCCCTCCCCACCACAGTTTTTTTCCTTTAAACGGTAACATAGAGTGTGCCTCAGGTTTTATTATTTGCCATCCATTACCCACAGCACTTGAGTGTATTTGAGATAGACGCCTGCATGGACGCTCCAGTACAGAAAGAACATGGCCAAGTTCTCTGCATAACATTCAGTTGTAGTCTTGATTGCCCTCAGATGGGAAAGCCTACTCCTTTAGAACTCCATCAATGACCTTCAGAAGGCAAGAGCATCGGCTTTGAAGACTGGATTCTTCCAAGGGTTTTTAAAAGATGAAAAATTTTAAGAGAAATCCCTTATAGAAAAATATTACCTGCTGGCCTCAAAAATGGGATCAGTCCCAGAAGCTATGTACTGGAGGTGATCGAGACCATTAGCAAACTTTTCTCTCCAGTCCTAATAGCCTAACACATTGATTCAAACAAATTTTTGACCCAACATGAGGCGAGATGGAACTTGTTACCATCAAGAAAATCTTAGTCCCAAGGCACTGTTTCATTGTGCCATAGAATCGTTTGGAAAGATGAAGGATATGGAAATTTTGAATGTAATAATGAATGATAATAATACCGATGATGAAAACTAATAACTAAAATGTGTCAGTAACTTTTATGTTGTTCTTTTAGTGAATGATAAGATTACACGAGAATGGTGGTTTTTTTTTAACCCTATACAAACATTGTTGCCTTCTTCATTGGGCTGCTTTCTTCACTGGCATGACTTGCTAATTTCGTTTTTACTTATAGTAGTAAAAATATACAATGACCTCTGGATTCAATACCATAATCATAAAAAAAGTAATTTCCTCAAAAAAGTAGATCTTTTCCCCTCAAAACAAAACAACCAAACAAACGAGGGTAACGACTAGTTATTGGATTTTAACTATGAGAAAGTTAACTGAGCTGTGAGGGTTCCCTGTGCTTAAATTGTGTTTAATCTATTTGGAGATGGCAGCCATGCAGGATACAAGAGCAACGATAAATTCTAAAAGACTCTCAAAGATGGGAGCCATAGGCGTGCAGAGAAGGGAGCCACTGTCGTGGGCCGAGGGAGGAGTGGGGCTGAACCTCAAGCTGGAGCAGAACCCTTATGACCATCCTAGAATGGGGGCCCCACGTTCCAGCGGTTGTAGCTTGATGCTGAGGTGGTAGCCCTCTGTCACTGTGTCCTTGGCCTAGCCACATGGGGGAGTCTACAGGAGTAATGGTGACCTGGGAAGATGGGTTGGGGAGGAGCCCAGTGTAATTGGGGATGACTTGTGGCAAGGGAACAAGAGTTAGCATTTCATTTTTTAATGTAACAGTTTTATTTATTCACATACCATATGATTTACCCGTTTAATATATACAATTCAGTGGCTGCTAGTATATTCACAGGTGCATACCATGACATTTTCATCAATCCCAAAAGAAACCCCACATCCATTAGCAGCCACCCCCATTTCACCCGTTCCCCACGCCCCTGGCAACCACTCATCTACTTCGGTCTCTATGGATTTGCCTATTCTGGATATTTCATATAAATAGAATCACACAATATGTGGTCTCTTGTGTCTGACGTATTCCGCTCAGCATAACGTTTGCAAGGTTCACCCATGTTGCCGCATGTATCGCTACCTTGTTCCTTTTTATGGCCAAATAATATTCCATTGTATCAGTAGACCACATTTTATTGATTTGTGCATCCATCAATGGATATTTGGACTTTTCTCACTTTTTGGCTATTGTGAATAGTGTTGACATGAACATTTGTGTACAAATTTTTGTGTGGACATATGTTTCAGCTCTCTTGGGTATACACCTAGGAGTGGAATTGCTGAGTCATATGGTAGGAGTGCCCCATAGGGTTTCCAAAGAGCACCTGGTGGATTCAAACTGCCAACCTTTTGGTTAGCAGTTGTAGCTCTTAACCACTACACCACCAGGCTTTCCATGGTAGCTCTGTTTTAACTTTTTGAGGAACCGCCAAACTGTCTTCCAAAGCATTTTACATTCCCACGAGCAATGTATTAGGGCGCCAATTTCTCCACATCCTAACCAACACTTGCTATTTTCTGTTTTGGGTTTCTCTTTTCTGTTTTTAATAGCCATCCTAGTGGGTGTGGTGTGGTATCTCGATGTGGGTTTCATTCGCAATTCCCTGATGACTAACAATGTTGAGCATCTCTTCATCTGCTTATTGGCCATTTGTATATTACTTTCAGAGGAATGTCTAGCAGATCCTTTGTTTATTTTTTAATTGTTACTTGTCTTTTTATTACTGAGTTGTCAGAGTTCTTTACATATTCTGGACACAGGCCCCTTCACAGATCTATGGTTTAGCGTTTCACTTTAATGATTTGTTCCTGCCAGCCTTGGTATCGCACCTCTGTCATTTACTGTCAGGTGGTGCACGTCTGTGGAGCCATTTCCCTTACCTTTTAACTTTCAGACTTTTCCCCTAGTGAGTGCTTGATACCTCTCAGCCTGTGGAGCCCAGGGAGGCCTGTGAGAGTGGCAGCTCCCCAGGGTGTCTGACTCTGAGGAGCACAGTGACCTGGCCGAGGCCTTCTCCCTCCCAGGGCCTCTCGCTGCGTATTCTGGCTCTTTGAGTAGCATCCCTGCCTCCTTCTCCATTCCCACACTGGACAGGGGCTTGGTGGGGGGGTCAGTCCTGACTGGAGCTGCTGCTACTGCTGAGGTCTAAGGACCCTGGAGAGGTAAGAAGACATGGTCTGAGTGTGCATTTCCGGCTCTGTGTTTTCTGCCTCCTCCTATTTGGAGAAGCAGGTAGGAACTCAAGCCAGTAAGACAGGGCAGACTTGATGGGGTTACCATCCCTGAGCAGCATCGCGGAAGGTGGACACAAAGAGGAGAGAGTGAGAGGAGCCTTAGGGTTGGAGGGAATCACTCAGCTGATTCCAGCACTTGAGTCTCTTTCAACTGCAAAGTTCAGATGATTCAAATGACAGCTAAAATGTCTCTGGCTGTTGCTTTAGGAGAAGTTTCAGAGCCTCTGAGCCAGGGTAACTGGAATGTTACCTGTCATTGCCAAGGCACTCATATTGCTATCGAATGCTCAGAGCAAATCTTGGAAAGGGCCCGCCATTTCTTCTGCACTTTTCCTTTTGGCTTTTTTCTCGGTATTTTTAAATCAACGCAATTTGACTTTAACTATGCAATTTGGCTTATAATGTTACTATTGCATGGGTCTTAGTGGTCTTCTAGTCCAGTGCGTTTCTGTTACAGATCAAGAAACTGAGGGTCAGAGTGGATCACGGTTTTGGCACTGTCAGCACATACATCATGGCTATTGAGATTCCCTCTGGGTTATCGATCGTCGGGTAGCATATAATGACTGACGGTTGGTGACAGGGCCGTACATTACCCTTTCCCCCAACATGATGAAAGATCATGATTCTTTGACATCTACAAGCAATATAGGAACTGATGTGGAACCACAAAACACGGTCCGACTCTTTCCTTGTGGTGGCTCCATAAAGCAAAGACAGATGGCTGGCTCAGAAAACCTTGATTTTGCTGCGTACATACAATAAAGGCAACCTTTGGTGCCAAACTTTTTCTTTATAATTCCAATTTTTTATGGTCTCATAGAAAGAACTTCAAAATGCATCTTTTCTTATTCATTCAGACTATTATCAAAGTGTTCGCAGGACTTAGATACTAAATAATTGGCTAGTTTCATATGGCTACAGGTAAAAGTTTCTTTGAACCCTTCCTAAAGTATCACATCAGAGTGAATATTAATTAATCTGGGGAGTTTTTTTGTTTGTTTGTTTTTGTTTTAAACACCAAGAAGGTGAAATCCCACGCTTTTCTAGAGGTTGGCTGTTACCTTCAACTGTATGATCCTGCTGCCTCAGTTCATTTGCAAGTGTCTTCCTCCCTATCGTGTGCACATGCTACCATGTGTATGAAGTAATTGAAAATAGAAATTCATTATGTAGCTGTTAAAATCCCAGTGGTTTTTGGAGGAGGTTTGCTGCTCTTAGGTCACAATCACTTACAGCCTGTTGAATGATGCCATTTTGTAGAGGGGCAGTGTCTTTATGTTGCGATTCTGATTATTTATGATAATTAAAAAATAAAAATAAAACAGTTGCCATGGAGTGGAATCTGGCTCATAGCAAACCCATGTATGCCAGAGTGGAACTGTACTCCATAGGGCTTTCAATGGCTGATTTTTTAGAAGTAGTTCTCCAGGCCTTTTTTCCGAGGTGCTCCCGGGTGAACTCGAACCTCCAACCTTTAGATTAGCAGCTGAGCGCTTAACCATTTGCATCACCCAACCGGTTGCCTTCGAGTTGATTCCTACTCATAGCGACTCTATAGGACAGAGTAGAACTGCCCCATAGGGTTTCTAAGGCTGTGAATCTTTTGCTGAAGCAGACAGCCACATCTTTCCCCTGTGGAGCGGCTGGTGGGTTCGAACTGCCAACGTTTAGGTTAGCAGCTAAGTGCTTAACCGTATGCACCACGAAGGGACTCCGTTTATGGTAATAGTAACTATAAAATAAGTCAGCTCTTATGTTGAGGTGAGTATATGTTCCTGACTGTATATTACCCTTCATCAGGAACATTTATTTTTCTACCTAAATGGGAAAATAAGTAGCAACGGCAGTTTCTGTTTTTTTTTTCCACACTGTCTTTCTTAATCCCTGTTGATAGGAATTGCACATTTTAGCAACAGTCCTTAAAAAGAAATCGATGTTGAAGTTGGTGTGTTGTATACAGATTAATCATCTATCTTCAGATTAGGAAAAATCATTTGTAGAAACCAGGTTTGAGCCCAAGTTCCTCCTTGTGGGGAGAAAATGCAATTTTGTACGGCTTTAGAGCCTGCATTTGTTATTGCAGACAGCTGTGCAAACTTGTGACCATTTCCTTCTCTAGGCAGGAGCCAGTTTGGACTGCTGCCTCGCTAGCTAACATTTACCAAGGGTACAATACAGGAAGCTATCTAGATATTTGAACTTTTTAATGTATTTTAACCTGGGCGTTAAATGCCAGGTAGAGAGAGTATTCAAGCCAATTTGTCCTAATTTAATGTCATGCTAGGAATATATCAGCAGTCTTCCCATTCTGGCCAATCTCTGTGAATTTCAGCACGTCCCTTGTGTTGGCCTTTCCATGTATGTTGAATACGTGTTCTATGGGCTCTCTGAGAAGGAAGCTAGGGGACGGCAAGGGGCTGGGTTTTCCAACCCCTACCATATCATTATTTCCACACTCTAACATTCTCCGACTTAGTCAAGACATTGAAAGCAAACCAATGGCTTATAGTTCCTAAAAGGATTGGTCTTGAGTTTGTTTGCTGCCAGTCCATCTTTTGGAACAAGGGAAGGAGTGCAGGCACCCACAGTTGGGACGGATAGTCTTCTGTGGTTGCCATAGCAATGCTCCCTGGTGGGCTGTCCTGGAGCAGTGTGCTGATGCTTACCCATATTTGTAGAAATTTCCTCTTTTTTTTTTTATGAGATGGTTTGCAACAAGAGGCAACTCTCCCCATGCAACTGCAGAGCAATGATTGGGTTGGGGGTCCTTTTGCTTGATTGACAGTTATACTCCTTGGCACATCCCTGGGAGGCCAGATGGGCAGGAAAATGAGGTGACAAAAGGAGACCAGCTTTGTGACTCTGGTCAAGTTGAATTCATGTTAGCTGTTATAAATAGATGCAGGTTGTTTTCATTAGGATCCTCAAGGCTGACAACCAATTAGTTTACCTTTCAAATGGTACTGTCAAACACAGAGCTGGGTGTGTGTGTGTGTTAAATGATGCCTTATTTCTTTTTAAACTGTTCTCATTTGTAGAATGGGGACAGAGACAGTTCAGGAGCAGATATAAAGCACGCCCACTAGTTTCCAGGTACTTGTCTAAATCTGCTTCAAGAAACTTGCCAGCTAGCGGTGTACCAGCCCTGGGGCAGGGACTGGAAAGTAGGAAGGAACAGGAAAGCTGGTAATGGGGAACCCAAGGTTGAGAAGCGAGAGTGTTGACATGTCGTGGGGTTGTTAACCAATGTCATACAACAACGTGGGTACGAACTGTTTGATGAGAAACTAGTTTGTTCTGTAAACCTTCATCTAAAGTACAGTAAAAAAACAAAAACAAAAACTTGCCAGCTAGTGAGGAGCCCAAGGTAGAAACAAGTAGTTGCTGGAAATGGTGGTGGTTGTTGTTGTTAGGTACCGTTGAGTTGCTTCCAACTTATAGCGACCCTATGTACAACAGGACAAAACACTGGCTACTCCTGGAAATGAGGGTGTGCCTAATATATCCTGGGCGAACTTCCTGGCCTGAGCATCCTGGCCCATGCGCGCCCGGTAAGAGAAAGCCCATAGCACTGAGCTGATGCTGATTTACAGCTGTTCTGACGTGTGCTCAGTGGGGCCAGGGAGGAGCAGGTGAACCCGGTTCACGGAAGAGTGGCTTGAGGTTGGTATTCGAGTGGCTAGGACCTTCCATGTCCTGGCCCAGTCAGATAGTCCGGGTTGCGTAAGGCTCATGCTCAATCCAAGTGGGTCTCCTATTTATAGCAGCATACCACTTTACCTTCTCCATGGCAGGGGTGTTTGTAGCAGTATTGCAATGAATACCTTAGTATATTCATCAGTTGAGAGCTTTGGAAAGTAATGGTTCTGAAAATCATGAAAATTAAGGCATCTCAAATCTCTGTCTTCTGTATGGACAAAACAACTCATTTCTTGTTCTTCTATCAAATTCCAGCAAATCCCGAAACAGGACTCCCCCAGACAAATGAACTTTAATTCAGCGTTTACACTAGTGGCTCATGGTCTGGTTATTTTTCTCCTCTTTATCACTCAAGTAACAAAACCACTTTTAAGTAACTGAGCAAGAAACGGTTCTATTGTACTCACATTGCACAGCCAAAGACAAAGCATAGAAAATTCTTTGGAGAGGAAAAGAAAGACAATTTGGTTGTTCTGAGGAAGTTGAGATATTTTAACCTTTTTTTTTTTTTTTTTTGATTAGCAAGAAGAAAAGAAACACCATGACCTAGGGTGTTTTTTGTTGATCATGGGACAATGTTATTTGAAGGAGGCTTGACTGATTGATTGATTATCTCTATATATTTATACAGGCCTGGTTTATCAAGGTTTATCCTTTTCTCCTCTCCCTCTTCACTCCTCACCACTCCCAACCCAATCTTATTCCTCTAGTGTTATTTAGCATCTTGAAGAGAGTTAGGTGTTTCAGATGATGAGGCCAGGATGGACTCTCCCCAGCAGGGAAGTATTTTTGAATAATTAAATGTCAGCCAATGACCCCTGCTGATAAGGGCTTCCAGACCAAATTGGGGCCAAAGGAATTAGAAGCCAAATCACAAAACTATAAGTCAGAATTCCAATTAACAAGACTTTCACAACAAACATAGACTGATGACTTTTTTTCAGAGCAATGTTTGACCCGACTAGCTGCCTCTGTGGTCTGGAAATGTGGGACATTGGTTGAAATGGTGTTTCTCTTGTGAGTCCATGTTAAGCCCTAACTCTTCACAGCAGGACCTCATAGGTTAGTTTTTATTAACATGGTGGTTTGCTATTTTATATTTTTCAAAGCCTTGGTCTTAAACTCCGTTTGGTATTTTCAGCTATTGTTTACTACGGGAACAACTTCAGATTTAGAGGCAAGGTCAGTGTTTTCATTTTGTGTGGAGTTGGGAGAGGAGGCGGTCAACTTGACATTGCTTGCAAGTAAAATGAACAACTTGACCTTGTTTTCTTGATAGAAATTATGTATTGGAAGAAATGCAATGTGACTTGGTGATGATAATTGATACCTTAGCTATATATTTCCTAAATGATTTATCGGAATGGATAGAAATTTTATTTAAAATTAAATTAATTTAATTGCTGAAAGGGAGTATGCCATGTCTCCACATGTGTCTTTTTACTATAGGTGAACTCAGCCCGTGGAGGGCAGTGGTGGTTCAATGGTAGAATTCTTGCCTTCCGTGTGAGAGACCTGGGTTCCATCCCTGGCCAACGCACCTCATGCGCGGCCACCACTCGTCTGTCAGGAGAGACTCATGTGTTGCTGTAATGCTGAACAGGTTTCAGCAGAGCTCCTAGTCTAAGACAGACTAGGAAGAAAGGCCTGGCAATTGACTTCTGAATATATGCCAATGAAAATCCTATAGATCACAATGGTCCAATCTGTAAACAACTGTGGGTGTGGCACAGGACAGGACATGGGGTCCCCATGAGTTGGGGGCTGGCTAGATGGCAGCTTACAACAACAAGCTCAGTGGATGTGTGTGTGTGTGTCCATCTGTCCTAGGTTGCTCTGCTGTTTTGAACCACAAAATAGAAAAGAGTGTAAATATATTCTGATGTTTACAGGCAGTAAACCACCCTCAGGAATTAGTCTGTTTTAAAAGAAAACTAGAGGGCAAACAATTTTGGTGCGCGTGATTCCATCTGAGAAAGACAAAGGCACTGCTGCAGTCCTTAGAAAATTCCTATATAAGATCATGATTACTGGAATGCTTGGGAAATGAGTTGCTGTAGATAAGTTTTCAATTCTAATCAGCGAATCTGTTTTGTTTCATGTTTTGTTTAAAATCTTTGAATTAATAGGAATTGTTCTTCTACCTCAGGAAGTAGCTAATAGAGCAGCGCTATCAAATAACAGCCTCTGAGATGATGGAAATGTTCTATATCTGTGCTGTCCAATATGGCAGCCACTCCCTGAGTGGCACAGACAGTTCAGCTCTCGACTACTAGCTAAAAGGTTGGTGGTTCGAATCCACCCAGAAGCGCCTCGGAAGATAGGCCTGGCGACCTGCTTCTGAAAGGTCACAACCTTGAAAACCTTCTGGAGCAGTTCTACTCTGCACACACATGGGGCTGCCCTGAGTCAGAATCAACTTAATGGCAACTAACAACAACAAAAGCCCCATGTGGCTACTGAGCACTTTAAATGTGGCTAGTGGGACTTAGGAATTGAACTTCTAAATTTTATTTCATTTAAATTATTTATGGTGGCCAATGCAGTAAAACGAGACAGAACAATGTCCGTTGGAGAAGACTGCCAAGAAAATGTTTAGATTAAAGGCACATATTTGAGCATTTAACGTAACCAAAGGGTCAGCAGTTCAAATCCGCCAGGCGCTCTTTGGAAACTCTGTGGGGCAGTTCTACTCTGTCCTATAGGGTCGCTATGAGTCAGAATTGACTTGATGGCACTGGGTTTGGTTTTGGTTTAACAGACAGGTTGTTGCAGTTACTTGTAAAATTAACTTTGGGCTAAAAAAAAAATAAAAAAATAAAAAACTTGGGGCTAGTGGCTACCATATTGGATAACACAGGTACCAAGTATAATTACCAGGTAGTACATGGCTTTGATTTTTTTTTAATAATTTTTATTGTGCTTCAAGTGAAAGTTTACAAATCAAGTCAGTCTCTCACACAAAAACCCATATACACCTTGCTACACACTCCCAATTACTCTCCCACTAATGAGACAGTCTGCTCTCTCCCTCCACTCTCTTTTCGTGTCCTTTTCACCAGCTTCTAACCCCCTCCACCCTCTCATCTCCCCTCCAGGCAGGAGATGCCAACATAGTCTCAAGTGTCCACCTGATCCAAGAAGCTCACTCCTCACCAGCATCCCTCTCCAACCCATTGTCCAGTCCAATCCATGTCTGAAGAGTTGGCTTCGGGACTGGTGCCTGTCCTGGGGCAACAGAAGGCCTGGGGGCCAAGACCATCGGGGTCCTTCCAGCCTCAGTCAGATTATTACGTCTGGTCTTATGAGAATTTGAGGTCTGCATCCCACTGCTCTCCTGCTCCCTCAGGGGTTCTCTGTTGTGTTCCCTGTCAGGGCAGTCGTCAGTTGTAGCCAGGCACCATCTAGTTCTTCTGGTCTCAGATGATGTAAGACTCTAGTTCATGTGGCCCTTTCTGTCTCGGGCTCATAGTTATTGTGTGACCTTGGTGTTCTTCATTCTCCTTTGATCCAGGTGGGTTCAGACCAATTGATGCATTTTAGATGGCTGCTTGCTAGCGTTTAAGACCCCAGACGCCACTCTTCAAAGTGGGATGCAGAAATGTTTTCTTAATAGATTTTATTATGCATGGTTTTGATTTTAAATATTCCATTGTATTATGGCCCTACATATCTGAATTTTGGAAAATGTGGCAGATATTACTGTTTTTGCCTGGCGAGGGAAGATTTCTTCCTGGTAATTCTTTCAATCTCTATCCTGAACAAATGTTATCAAGGTCAGCAATTATGGAAATACAACCCAGGAATTCTCTTGTTAGCTTGTATTTTCCTTTGCTCTTTCTAATAAGTAAACTGGGAGCAGTTCAGGTTAACTGGAGTTGTTATTGATTGAGGTTGAGCTCTTCAGAATGATTCAGACTCTATGTAACTAAATACAGAAGAAAAATATAACATTGTGGCCAGTCGAAAGCCCCAAAATGAAATTAGGTAATCCACGAGTCAGCAGTAGTTGAGGCATTTGTTTGAATCAAAATTAGAAATGCTGTTTTATTCAGCTTTTATCACCTTATGTTACACGACATGGTGACAGCCACATACGTCTTCATGTCAGAATTTTGTCGTTTTAATAGGAAACGTCTCTGCAAACCCCCAGCCGCTTAAAGCTTTAGTGCTCTTTGAACCTATTTTTACAACCTTCAACAGAGTCTCAGCAGGAGCCACCTTCACAGTCATCTCTCCATTTTGTTTTGTGTTGTTCCTAATTCTTCTTCCTTCCCTTTATAATACTCATCTCCTTTTTTTTTTTTTTTGCATTGTGCTGGGTTTTGTTTTTGTTTTGTTTTCTGCTAAAGCCTTTTGTTCTTTTAACGTCACCCTTCTTTGGTCAAAGTGGTTCTCTGAAAAAATGTAAACTGATTTATAGTTAGAATTTACCTAAAGGTGACCCACCAAGGTCTCTGGGTGGCACAAATGGTTTACATTTGACTACTAACCTAAAGATTGGCTGTCCAAACCCACCCAGTGGTATCACAGAAGAAAGACCTGGAGATTTGCTTCTGTGAAAGATTACAACCAAAATTCTACGAGCAGTTCTACTCTGTAAAACATGAAGTCACCGTGAGTTGGAATTGACTCGATGGCAAAGGGTCATTTTTTTTTTGTGGGGGGGGGTGACTTGCCAAGATTAAAAGCTTCCATCAAAGGAATTAAAGAGAAAGAGGTACGTCTTGACTGAAGCAGGGAAAAGGGTGAGCAAACTTTAAAAAAATTAAATGTTTGTGACTACAGAATTAATTCACGGTTATTGTAGAGAAATTGAATCTTCGTGCAAATGGCTACCTCTCCTTCCTAGTTTATTTTTCCACGTATGTGTTTAAGTTACTTAAATGTTATAATCATGCATGACCTTCGCATATGAGATACAGTCTTGGTCTTAAATTTATTTTATCATATTTTCCCCACTAATGAATTTTCTTCTAAACCCAATTCTTAATCACAGCATCCCGTCAGATGGATATTACAAAATTTAGGTAAGGTCCACTTCCTCACTGTTACAGATAATGCTGTAATAAACACCTTTGCACATATCTTGTGCATTTAGATGACTGTCTTAGAATAATTCATAGACATGGATTTACACCCCAACAGAGAATGAATGAGAACACAGCAACTTTCAGATGTATTAGGTGAGAAATGAGAGTGGTTATGGTGAGATGAGAGTTTGCTCAAGGTGGTTGCCTTGGCTCTTTTTCAAGAGTTTATGTGTCTCTTTAGCTGCTTTATCAGCTACTTTTGCTTTTTTTTTTAACTGGTTTAAGAATTGTGTAGATATAAGTTTGTGTTTATTAATTCATTTATGATCAATATTGCTATTTATTTCAGCCTGAACTTTGAGTCTTGGTCTTTAGTATATAGTGATTTTCTTCCATATTTGATTCAAATGCATACATTGGGCAGTTGACTAAGCCTGGATTGTAATGAATCAGAAATGCTGTTTTATTCAGCTTTGATCGCCTTATGTTACACTACATGGTGATAGCCACATACATCTCCATGTCAGAATTTTGTCAGTTGTAACCATCTGCCACAGTCAGGAAAAAATATTCTCTCCAAGTGAACGTGGAACTTGCAGCATAACAATTCCAAGGCCAATGCACTTCATTTTGTTACAGAGCATATGTTTACGAAATAAGCCACACATTAGTAGATGTAAGTATATACCAACAAAAAGAGGGAGTAATAGCCAAGAGCAGAAAGGCGCAGTTAGAGTGAGAGAGCAGTGTGGGGCAGTTTAACCCTTTGCTGACCCACTTATTTTCTCCTTTGAATTTTTTGTTACCGAGTGTTTTCACTAGTGGAAGGCATGCTGATTAAAGGACCAACTCAGAATTTTTGTTATGAGTTGTGGATTTTGATACCCATTATCTGGGAACAAGTATGTTCCAGCGGACGTAAAAATCAACCAAAAACCCGTTGTCATCGAGTTGATTCCGACTTCTAGCGACCCTATAACCCAACCAAAAACCACTGCCGTCAGGTCTATTCCGACTCATAGCAACCCTATAGGACAGAGTAGAACTGCCCCATAGAGTTTCCAAGGAGCACCTGGAGGATTTGAACTGCTGACCTCTTGGTTAGCAGCTGTAGCACTTAACCGCTACGCCACCAGGGCTTCCATCGACCCTATAGAACAGGATAAAACTGCCCCATAGAATTTCCAAGGCTGTAAATCTTTACAGAAGTAGACTGCCACTTCTTTCTCCCTCAGAGCGGTTGGTGAGTTCAAACCGCCAACCTTTCGGTTAGCAGCTGAGCACTTAACAATTGTACCACCAGGGCTCACTATGAGTCTGAGTTGACTCAATGGCAGTGGAGATGGTCCCAGGGTTGGTTCATTCAGGGACACATTAAGACAATCAAGGACCCAGGGGTTTTCCATTTTTTCGCTTGCCCCTCCTGGTCACAAGATGGCCGTCACAGCTCCAGCCATCACATCCTCGAACAAGATGCAAAGACGGAAGAACACTTTTTCCTAGCATGTATTTTGTTTTATTAGAGGGCAGTCTTTTCTCAGAGGCTCCTCCTCTCCTAGCTGACATCCCTTTTGGCTTCATTCATTGTTGAGGCTCCAGCTTACACCCATCCCTAGACCAGTCACTGGCAAGGGGAATAGAGCTGTTGGAGTTGCTCCATAATTGGTATGGAGGGATGGACATTCACTCCCGGGGCAGGGGAAGTGAAGCGAGTCATTTCTCCTGAGCTGGATGGCTGGATGGTGGGATTAATTCAAGCTCTGGCAATAGGGAAGGAAAAACCAAACCAACCCCATTGCCGTTGAGTCGATTCCAACTCATACGACCCTACAGGACAGAGTAGAGCTGCCCCATAGGGTTTCCAAGGAGCAGATGGTGGATTGGAATTGCTGACCTTTTGGTTAGCAGCTGAGCACTTAACCACTGTGCCACCAAGGAAGGAGTGGTGGGGAAAGCCACTGGACAGCTGACTAATAATGTCTGAGACATTGGATGGAGCATTTTGACTGTACTTCTGTCATGGTATTAATCCTATTAGGCCTTTTCTTATAGTTATTTGTGAGCTTATTTTATCCCTTTGGTAGGTTCTAGATTTCTTAAGGATGAGGACTTACTATTTTCATCAACACATGGAATAATGCCTTGCCCTAGCAGGTGCTTAATAAATATTGACTGAATCGATTAGAATTGGCCCATGCCAGCCGATTAAAAGCTTTTTTTTTAATTTAAATGCCTTAAAATCAAGTTAGTTGTTTGAATATTGACATCCTCCCAGGAAAGCTATGTTTATTCATTCCAGAAAATGATTAAGCGGCCATAATCATAAAGGTACTGGAATAAAGTCACTGTGGGCACTGCGTAATATAAACCCTGCAAAGTCTGTTTACAATTCTGTGTGGGTGTAGGAGGAAAAAAGGATTCAAATATAAATATGAGTAGGAAGGAAAAGTTGTTTTGAGTACATCGTATGCATTTGTTAGTATTTGGAAGACAATGCAGTAGAGCTTATGTCAAAGATTATGAAGTGAAAGAAACAGCTTACATATAATATCTCAGCAACTCTCTTCTATTTGAAGCTTCAGTTAATAAAAGTGTTCTTAAGAAAACTAATTACTTCAGTTCTTTTAAATCTAGTACAGTATTACACATATCACGTAATTTTATTTAAAAAATGTTTTTCAGTAGAATGAGATCAGAAGACTAGATTTGATTACTAAATGCGATGTGATGGATAAAAACTGTGTTCCCAGTTTTAATTTGTTTTGTAATGTAGACATTTTTCAAAGAGTTTATCTTTTTCAATGTAAAGAATTCTTCATACAAATTTTCTTTGATTTGGTTCTGATTCAGTGACTATCCATGCTCATCATTTTTCACTTTATTGACTATTATAACTGATATATACCACCTCCACCAGTTGCCATCAAGTCAGCTCTGACTCATGGTGACCCCATTTATGTCGGAGGAGAACTGTGCACCGTAGGGTTTTCAATGGCTGATTTTTTGGAAGAAGACTGCCAGGCCTTTCTTCCATGGTACCTCTGGGTGGACTTGAGCCTCCAACCTTTTGGTTAGCAGATGAGTGCATTAATTTTTTACACCACCCTTTTTTTAAAAATTGTGCTTTAAGTGAAAGTTTACAGTTCAAGTTAGTTTCTCTTACAAAAATTTATACACACATTGTTACATGACTGTAGTTGCTCTCCCTATAAAGTGACAGCACGCTCCTCCTCTCCACCTCGGATTTCCCGGGTCCATTCAGCCAGCTCCTGTCCCTTTCTGTCTTCTCATCTCGCCTCCCAGCAGGAGCTGCCCATTTAGTCTCATGTATCTACTTGGGCTACGAAGCACGCTCTTTACGAGTATCATTTTATGTCTTATAGTCCAGTCTAATCTTTGTCTGCAGAGTTGGTTTCAGGAATGGTTTTAGTTCTGGGCTAACAGTGAGTCCGGGGGCCATGTCTTCCGGGGTCCCTCCAGTCTCAGTCAGACCATTAAGTCTGGTCTTTTTACTAGAACCTGAGTTCTGCACCCCACCTTTTTCCTGCTCCACCAGGGACTCTCTGCCGTGTTCCCTATCAAGGTGATCACTGGTGCACCACCCATTTTTAAAAAAGATTTAAGATAGTATCATTTAAATTTTCTCTAAAAGGAAATGTAGTCTTTATTTGCTTGTTGAATGGTCAGTTTGTAGGTTGTAAATAAGCATTTCATACCTTACTCAAGAATACCCATTTACTATTTTTTTTTCTCTTGAGTGACGGAAAATTTTAAGTTCAATTCAGTGATAAGACAGGAATAATTTTTTTAAAACATTTTATTGTCTGCTAATGGTATTTATTTTTAGTTACAGCGTTTACTAAGGAAAATGATTTTAGACACAAATCACTGTGCACTTGTGTCATTCCTGAAAGTAACTGAAATATCAAGTTCGGTTCTTCTCTCATTGTCCGATCGGTTAATCCTGGGGGTGGGGGGCGGATAGCAAAATGAACAATTAGCATAATTTACAAACATTCGTATTGAGTACCATGTATAATAACATATAGCTTCAGTTTTGCCAAATAAATGTACCATAACTTAAGTTGTAGTCTATAATCTCCAAAGTTTCTGTGTTGTCTCATTGTCCTAAACCTGAGGTGTCATGAAGGAGGCCTTTGATTTTAGGACATTCAAAATGTATAACTGGATAGTAAAATAATAATGGTTACCTTTCCTTGAGTACTTCCTGTATGTCAGACACTGAGCTAATCACTTTTTTATTTTCCCTTAGATAACTCTAACAAGGTATCAATATTTATATTCTAATTTTACACATGAGGAAACTGAGTGTTAAAGATGTTTCAAATCTTTAGAATGTAAATATTTAGAATATAAATATTTGAAACTACCCACTTGAAGTCACCTTTCTATAAAGAGTTTTGGCAAGGTGTGAGCTCACTATGAAGTCCACAGCCTTGATTTTTAATGAACAAATCCATGTATTTTCTATACAAAGCCTACCTTAAAAAAAAAATTTTTTTTTTTAGACTAGAATAATCAACTCTAGGCACCATATTATTTGGGATACAATCAATTTTAAAAAATTCTGTCCCGTATTTCTATAAATATATTCATAATTGTGAAGCTACATATGCTAGATACTATAGTATAATTTTTTTTACTGGGAAGCTATGGTATCTGTACTTGGACAGAGCCTTGGAAATTATCTGATCCAGTCACCTCCCCCCACCCCATTTTGAAGAAGGGAAAAACAAACACGCATATATTTGAGGTAACCCAGACCATACCATGGTCTCCTCTTTGGGAAAAAGCCAGAACTAGAACCCAGGTGTCCGGGCCCCCCATCCAGGTCATTTCTATGTCACTCTTCCCTGCTTCTCAGTAACGAATCACCAATAGCATTCACAACTTGTGAAATCACATTGTTTCCTATATGCAGAAATAAGGGTTTATGGGTATGGTTGAGGTCGCCTTATTGACCGTTTCCCATTTATTTAGAAAAGCTTCCCTCCCTTACTGGAAGGAGATTTTGAGCTAAACTATGAAAAATTCTTGCTGAAAGCTTAATCTATAGAATTCTAGCCCTGAAAGGGAATCTTACAGTCTATCTAGTTTAGCTGCCTCCAAGTTAAATTAGACCCTATCTCCCCTAGACAGTCCCCAGGTAGTTGTCCTGAAGGTCTCTAAAGAGATTTCCCACCTCCCTTTTACAGCCTGTTCAAATATTTGTATCTCCTCACTCTCAAAAATTGCCCTTTTTGTATCTTCAGTGCGATTCTAGACTAATCTTACTATTCAACCCCTTGAAGGATAAGGAGAACAGATATTCCCTTATACTGTTGCCCTTAAAATTAATGGGCAATATTTATTCTGGTTGTGATTCAAAATAATTGTAGAATTTGAACCCACCATAAAAGCTCTAGTCTTAATTCCTGAGCCATGCAGATGAATAAACTCATTTACAATGTAAAGTTGCACTACATGCCTTGGACTAATAGAATCATAGACCTGGAGCTACTGCAACTCTGGGGCCTGCATTGTTGGGGAACTCAGAACTCTGGGGGGCAATTTTGCTCCCCCATTCCCCCAGGACTTGTACTATGCCGGCTTCGAGGTGCACTCACCACTTCTTCCTGCTTGGTCTTGTCGGTTGCTGGCCAAGCTTCCAGAGGCAGGTCATGGAGCATGGGGGGCAGAGGCTGTATGGGGAACATCGGAGGCAGAGGTGGCTGTGGTGGCAAGGGCTGGATGGGGTGCACAGGTGGCTGTGGATGCATGGGCTGCTGAGGCTGCGGCTGGACTGGCTGGGGCTGGTAGGGTTGCTGGATGGGTGGAGGGAGGTTTGGCTGATGGTGTTGGGTTGGAGTCATGGAGTGTTGGCCGGGAAGTGGCATCATTGGCTGCTGAGGGACCACGGGCTGCTGAGCGGCCACCATGGGGATGTGGTGATGAGGCTGCAGGGTGTGGCTCTGGGAATGCTGCTGGGACAGCACGGGGATGATTTGGTGGTGCAGCCATCCACCCATGGGCTCGTAACCATAGGAAGGGTACTGGTGAGAAACAGAGAATCACATTTATCATTGGCTCGGTTGACCTCCAGTGGGAGAAGCAGCAATGTTTTCTTTGTCGTTATGGCCGTATGAATAGTTCGTTCTTTTTTTTTTTTATTTTATTCCTTTGCAAGGATTTCTAACTATGCGCACGGACCATTGAAAATCCTATGGAGCACACATTTCTAGTCTGACACTCACGGGGTTGCCATGAGTCAGAATCGCTCCATGGCAACTGGTTAGTTGGTTGGACACAGATATGACTTATTTCAACTGAATTTCCCATTAGTGTCCATATGTGGAGGAGACCTGCTATTTCACTGAATAAGGGGATTTAGATGCAGGCTTAACATTTTAAGGAAGAAAGAACATGATATCTACCTACCGGCTGCCTTATCATGTTCTGGTACCACTTCAAAGGGGTGAGCACCTTAAGAGAGGGAGACATTAGAATACATATGATTTAGTTTAGGTTCCTGAACTAGAAACTCCCTCCTGCAGTCCTGTCAATACTGGTAGCCTGAAATTGTGACTTTACAGACAAGAGAGGAAGGTAAGCATTTGTTGAGGATTTCCTGTGTGTCAGGCTCTGCCTCGCAGCCATCACATGCATGTCCAGCGTTTTCTCACATGCTCTGAGGCAAGTAGGAGCACTCTCACTTTTACTGACAAGGTCACGGAGAGTTACAGAGAGAGACTCATTAACTTGACTGAGGTTCACCCAGTGCCGTCGAGTCAGAGTAGTAAATCTGTTTAATTCCACAGCCCCTGTTCTTTATTGCAGGAGGAACTAATAATAATAATAATGTGACACAATATGTATTTTGTCCTTTTTGATTTGCCGTCCCAATGAAAAAAAAATTAAGACGAGGCAGAAACACTGTCCTTCATCCTAGAAACACAGCTTTACTGGTCAAATACATCAACCTTTTAAACTGTTAACAGCAAGTCCTGCCCCAAATCTCGTTACCATTTTCTTCCACTTGTATGAGTCATAGACTGTTACCTAAACCAGTGAGAGGTAAGAGTTTCATTCCTTTCTAAGCAGTATATACTTGGGGTTTGGGGGTTCCTTCACATAGTAATATAACATTTTAATCTTTACGACAAACAATTGTTAACCATGCTCAAGCTTTATTTAACTCCCCACACAACAGTTTGAGGTGTGGTTATTATTATTATTTCCCTCTTCCAGATGAGGAAATCAGTATTCCAAAGAGAGAACATTGGTTTGCCCAAGGTCATGTGTGCTTAGTACGAGTTTGAGGAGAGCCTCAAACCAGATTCCAGAACTCTCTTTCCAACACACTACAGAGTCTCTCAGATACCACTTGGTTGCTAATCTTTCAGTAAAGCCAAATGAGGGACACACAGAGTGTGAACGTCTTATAATCAGGGGTTTTAAAGCTGGAAAGATCTTAAATAACATCCTACCCAATTCCCGCATTTTCCAGGCTGGGCTAGAACAAGGCTGTTCAGACCCAGTTTACTTTGTGCGCTAACATGGAGCCTTCCTGAGTGGTATTTTATGATGGAGAATTTTCTAGCTATAAGTAGGAGGAAAGACTGAGTCAGAGAGGCTAGGTAGGAAGGTGCTGGGGCAACGCAGGCTTTTAGGTGACCTATCAGGGCTTAATCTGAGAGGCTGGTGGCAGGAACTGAAAAGTGGGACCCTTTGAGAAACATTCTTAATGAAGAATCAACACACTATTCTTTACAGAGCCCAGGGCATTGTTAACTCAAAACAATGGTCAAAATTAGTAAAGAGAAAAATTACCTCATAGCTGAAGTTGATATAACCAGGGTGCCCAGGATGAGGCGGTAGCTTTTTAGGGGGGTGGGGGTGGGGGAAAGAGACGAGAAGGAGAGAGAGGGAGAGAGAGAAGGAGAGATTAAGTCAATATGCAATTGTTTACATTAAGGGAGACTGAAGCTATTCCAAATAAAATCTTTATAGAGCAGAATGTATTTGAGGTCTACTTTTAGTTTATACTTGTATACTCTGTAGGAGAGGTGCCTTCTTATTCTAAAGAGATCCAAAACAGCTAACTGACTTTTCTGGTAGTCACAGATTTATAGTGGGAGAAACTTCTGGAAGCAGAGACCAACACACATTTATTCTCCAGTGCTCTTCGAACCTTCCATGGTGTCAATGAATGCTATCCTATCCTACCCAGCATTTCACTTGCTATAACTCACTCCATGTTGAGAAGAGAGGTATGTTTCTCTCACAAAGTTAGACCATACTAACAAGAGAACTGTCTCACCTTCTCTTGTAGAAGAGGAGGTGGTTAAGTGCTTAAGTATCAAAGGGATTCCTCATAATTGGCATGCAAAGGAAATAATACATCAACAACAAAAAAGAAACGACACGACTAGGTGCCATTTTTTTATGAACATGAGCACAAGATGGGGTGTAGTAAAGCAGAAACCTTGCCAGTCCCATGAAAAATAGTGAGATTTAGGAAGTTTAGGCCAATTCATTTCATTATTCTGTCAACATTTAGTTCAAAACAAAAAGCAGCTTGAATAACGATCTAAACCAGGACTATCCTTTCAAAAGTGAGTACCAAGTGGAATTCTGGTAGATTCCCTGGAGTAGGGTAAAGGGAGAGAGAGTCCTGCAGAGTGGACAAGGGGCAAAGAAAACCTTCCGCAGACACTGAGCTTATCCAGAGTCAGCTCTGTTCTTTAACAATGCTTGTTTCACCACAGGGTTCATTCGCTTTCATCTGAGTGAATTCATCAGGTAACTGCCTTTCCTATACCTTCTTGATAGAAGCCCGGAGAGAGGAGGGTGTTGAATTGAGGTGTGGAAAAGGTCTGAATGTGTAAGGTGCGGGCCCCTCAGGGGACTGGGAGTTGTCTCAATGCAGGACTTCAGGAAGGCAGAGCAGAGGACCTTGGTCTTGTGGGGGAGAGAGGAGGAAAGGAGCAAGATGGGCAAGCTTTGCTGGCCTCTGGTTGTATCAACCGCTCCCTGTGCCACCAAAAAAGCAGCTGGACCTGCATTGCCTGTGTGTGAACTAAGCTTTTCTACCTGTCTAGGAGAGTCCGACTTCCTGGGCTTTGGTACATTTGAATGTAAAATATATCAATATGTAATTGGATAGATAGGATTCTGTGTAGCCACGCAGAAGCCAGGTGCTTAACAGTTGTACCCAGAGGAATGGGGCTCCTGGGAACAGAGAGATGGTTCAGAAAGGAGTATTTCTATCACAGATATCTTACCCCCTAGACAATGCCAGTCATGGAGTTTGGAGGGCAGGGCAATAGTTGGAAATTTAAGACAAACTGGGTTTTAGAAAACACTGGTATTTTTCTTGTAGTATTAGCCTAAGTCTTGGGTGCCCTTTCAAGTATCCCTTCTGAATTTCCTCTGTCCTGAGGTGAGCTCACTTGTTTCTCAAAGCGTGGTCCACAGATCACCTGCCACAGGATCTCCTGGGGTGCTTGTTAAAATGCAGAGTCCTGGGCCCCACCGCAGCTGTATGGAATCAGAATCTTGGGGTGGGGAGAGGCGTCCAAGAATCTATTTTTTTTTAACCAGCTCCTTCAGTGTTTATTAAACACAGAGACATTTGAGGACTTCGGTTCTTGTGTTCTTTTAAACCCTAAAGTTGAGCAACCATGGGGTAGAGTTTTATGTCCAGGCTTGTGAAATTGGACATTGACTTATGCAGGGGCATGATACTCACTGGCATAGCGAAGGCTGCTCCCAGGAGGCAGGCAAACAAAATCCAGGTCCCCATTATGGCCCTGAAACATAAGACAACACCTGCTCTTCTTATTGCTTCTCAAACCTGGACATAATTAATGCTCCACAAAACACGTGTAATCCACATCAGCCCCTTGTTTATAAAAAGGATGGGACCATTCTTTGTGAAGTTATTTTATTCATATTTGATTCCCAGTTCTCAGCTCGTTCTGTTGCTTCTGCAGTCACCATAGTGATAAAGATGCTTTCAAATTGGGTTGAGAACTGAACACGTCGGAGGAATGTGAATAATCTCTCATTACATGATTTGGCCTGCCATTTCCCTGCACCTGTGTCCAGCCTGCAGCGTCAGTGAAGCCAAGTGTAATTTACAACTACTGATTCAAGGAGCAGGGTTAGCTCTAAAAGTTGATGAGATTGTCAAGGTCATTACACATTAGTGCCCAGACCAAAAGGTTGAAGGGTTGAGTCCACCCAGAGGCGCCTCGGAGGAAAGGCCTGCTGATGTGCTTCAAAAAATCAACCCTTGAAAACCCTATGGAACACAGTTCTACTCTGACACACAAATGGAGTCTCCATGAATTGGAATCGACTCAACAGCAAATGGTTTTTTGTCTGATACTTTTAGAACAAGGAGGCACAGAAATGTTTTTAGTAATGTTCACTTGCATTATTATTGGTTAGAAGAAAACAAAGCGTATCTTTTGAGAAAAGACATTAAGTAATTTGCCAAAATGGATTAAATGGGGTCTTGTTTCAGGTGGTTCAACCCTGTAAGTTTTCAGGCAAGCCCCTCAGGTACAGCTCTGAGCCCCAGGGTTAAAAGATGGGGTTAAACAGAAGGGAGAAGACAGACTAATATTCTGGGATTCTTCATGAATTTTAAATGATTCCATATTTCATCAATGGCGTCTTCCTTTTGCTTGGTGCTGCACTGCCCACAAATGGCCCCCCTTGGGACATGAAGCAAAACAGGCTCTCCGAAAATGGGTACTTTGTGGGCCAAATTATTGACTAACTTTTAAAAACTGTCACCAGAAATACCTGAGATTTTTATATCCAGTGAATATAATGTGCAGTAATGCTGGCTATGAAAGAAGTAACACTGAAGTTTTCTACTGCCTACATCTGTTATTCTTTTTTTTTAATATAATTTTATTCTTTTGTTGTTGTTGAGAATATGCACAGCAAAACGTACACCTATTCAACAGTTTCTACAGGTACCATTTAGTGACAGTGATTACATTCTTCGAGTTGTGTAACCATTCTCACTCTCCTTTTCCTAGTTGTCCCTCCCCCATTAACATAAACCCACTGCCCCCTATGGCTCCTATCTAATCTTTCGAGTTGCTGTTGTCACTTTGATCCCATATAGATACCCCAAACCCACTGCTGACGAGTTGATTCTAACTCGTAGCGACACTATAGGACAGAGTAGAACTGTCCATAGAGTTTCCAAGGACTGCCTGCTGGATTCGAACTGCAGACCTCTTGGTTGGCAGCTGTAGCTCTTAACAACTACGCCACCAGGCTTTCCCCCATATAGACAGTTCTTAAAAAAGAATAATGCTCAAGGCAGACTTTTTTTTTTACTAGTTAAGCTAGACTGTTGTTTGGTTTTAAGAAGACTTCAGGGAATATTTTTGGTTTAAGGTTTAAAGATTATCTCAGGGCAATAGTTTCAGGGGTTCATCCAACCTTCATGGCTCCAGGAAGTCTGGAGTACATCTGTTTTTTTAAAGGTTGAATTAATGAGAAAAAATATGGCATAAACATTGAGTTGATGGTTCTGTTTGATGTAATTAAATAAAATGAATCACAGCCCATGAAAGCAGCATTTTACCTTAATTGATCAATAATTAAATAAGTAAATATTTTGCCATTTGTTTTGGCCTCAAAAAGTGCTTTGTGCTTCCAGAATGAAAATTTAAAGAAGTATAGACACTTTGCTGCATTGTGAAGTAAAATAATTCATTTAAGTAATCAGAGTCTAATTACAGTGCAACTAAGCAAGTAACTAAGTATTGATGGCATATAAAGTATTACAAATGTGGAATACATTTGCATGAGTTAAACATGAAATATAGAGAAAGAAGTAAGCAAAATAAAAAGGATGCCTAATTATGAATAAAATCCACATACCTTTGAATGTATTCAGACAGTTTCTGAAACTCAGGGATGCTTGATCCTTTAGACTTCTCCCAACTAGGAGCTCAATTTATACCATTCACAGCCTCTAGAACAACCAATCAGGTTTCTGAAGGAAAAATGTGTTGAGTATAACTAAAAAAAAAAAATCTCCGTATCATGATTTTTTAGCAACCGTGATCAAACATACAACTGGGTGTTGTGCTTAGTGCAATAGAGTCTTTCATTATGGGCAATAATAGGTTTAACAGGCAAAAAGGTTGTCAGCAGGCTGTTTCGTAAGTCAGCAAATTGCAGATATGCCTCGTTTTACTGCACATTGCTTTACTGTGCTTCACAGATACCGGGTTTTTTGCAAATTGAAGATTTATGGCAACCCAATGTCGAGCAAGTCTAATGGTGCCATTTTTCCAGCAGCATGTGCTCACTTCATTTCTCTGTGTCACATTTTGGTAATTTTCACAGTATTTCAAACTTTTTCATTATTATTATATCTGTTATGGTGATCTGTGATGAGTGATCTTTGATGTTACTATTGTAATTGTTTTGGGGCACCAAGAACCGCACCCATATATGATGGCAAACTTTTTTTTTTAATAATTTTTTTTGAGCTTTAAGTGAACGTTTACAAATCAAGTCAGTCTGTCACATATAAGCTTATATACACCTTACTCCATACTCCCACTTACTCTCCCCCTAATGAGTCAGCCCTTCCAGTCTCTCCTTTCGGGACCATTTTGCCTGTTTCTAACCCTCTCTACCCTCCCATCTCCCCTCCAGACAGGAGATGCCAACACAGTCTCAAGTGTCCACCTGATACAAGTAGCTCACTCTTCATCAGCTTCTCTCTCCAACCCATTGTCCAGTCCCTTCCATGTCTGATGAGTTGTCTTCGGGAATGGTTCCTGTCCTGGGCCAACAGAAGGTTTGGGGACCATGATTGCCGGGATTCCTCTAGTTTCAGTCAGACCATTAAGTCTGGTCTTTTTATGAGAATTTGGGGTCTGCATCCCACCGTTCTCCTGCTCCCTCAGGGGTTCTCTGTTGTGCTCCCTGTCAGGGCAGTCATCGGTTGTGGCCGGGCACCATCTAGTTCTTCTGGTCTCAGGATGATGTAGGTCTCTGGTTCATGTGGCCCTTTCTGTCTCTTGGGCTCTTAGTTATCGTGTGACCTTGGTGTTCTTCATTCTTCTTTGATCCAGGTGGGTTGAGACCAATTGATGCATGATGGCAAACTTAAGTTCAGTAAATGTGTGTGTTTTTGGTGCCATGAACCATGCCCATATGATAGCGACCTGAATAGGTAAATGTTGTGTGTGTTCTGACTGCTCCACCAACCGGCTGTTGCCCTGGCTCCCTCCCTCTCCTCGGGCCTCCCTATTCCCTGAGACAGGACAATATTGAAATTAGCCTAGTTAATAACCCTTGAATGCCCTCTAAGTGTTCGAGTGAAGGGAAGGGTCGCATGTCTCTCACCTTAAGCCAGAAGTTAAAAATGATTAAGCTTAGTGAGGAAGCCAAGTTGAAAGCTGAGATAGGCTGAAAGCTAGGCCTCTTGCACTAAACAGTTAGCCAAGTTGTGAAAGCAAATGAAAAGTTCTTGAAGGAAATTAAAAGTGCTACTCCAGCGAACATACAAATGATAAGAAAGCGAAACAACCTTACTGCTGATATGGAGAAAGTTTTAGTGGTCTGGATAGAAGATCAAACTAGCTACAACCTTCCCTTAAGTCAAAGCCTAATCCAGAGCAAGGCCCTAACTCTCTTCAATTCTATGAAGGCTGAGAGAGGCGAGGAAGCTGCAGAAGAGAAGTCTGACGCTATCGGAGGTTGGCTCATGAGGTTTAAGGAAAGGAGCCATCTCCGTAACATGAAAGTGCCAGGTGAAGCAGCAGGTGCTGATGTAGAAGCTACAGCGAGTCATCCAGAACCTCCAGCTGAGAGAGTCGATGAAGGTGGCTACGTTAAATAACAGATTGTCGGCGTAGACCCAGCAGCCTCATGCTGGAAGAAGACGCCGGCTAGGACTTCCACAGCTAGAGAAGAAAACTCAGTGCCAGGTCTCAAAAATGCAAAGGACAGGTGGACTCTCTCGTTAGGGGCTAATGCACCTGGGACTTTAAGTTGAAGCCAGTGCTCATTTACCATTCTGAAAGTCCTAAGGCCCTTAAGAACTATGCTAAATCTACTCAGCCTGTGCCCCGTAAATGGAACACCACAACCTGGATGACAGCACATCTGTTTACAACACGAATTACTGAAAAATTTAAGCCCGCTGTTGAGACCTACTGCTCAGAAAAAAAAGATTTCCTTTCAAAATATTACTGCTTATTGACACTGCACGTGGCCACCCAAGAGCTCTGATGGAGCTGTACAAGGAGATTAATGTTGTTTTCATGCCCATGGATCAAGGAGTAATTTCGACTTTCAAATCTTAGTATTTAAGAAATACATTTTGTAAGGCTATAGCTGTCATAGATAGTGGTGATTCCTCTGATGAGCTCATTGTTGTCTTATTTTAAGAAATTGCCACAGCCACTCCAACCTTCAGCAACCACCACCGTGATCGATCAGTAGCCATCAACACCAAGGCAAGACCCTCCACCAGCAAAAAGATTGGGACTCACTGAAGTCTCAGATGATGGTTAGCATTTTCTAGCAATAAAGTATTTTTTAATTAAGGTATGTGTGTTGTTTTTTTAGATATGATGCTATTCACACTTAATGAACTACAGTATAGTGTAAACATAACTTATATATGCACTTGGAAACCAAAAAATTCATGTGACTCACTTTATTGCTATATTCACTTTATTGCTGTGGTCTGGAACCGAACTCACAATATCTCTGAGGTGTGCCTGGGGTTGCCTGCACATGCTGATAGATTCAGATTTACTTTTAAGAAGCAGCTATGTCATTGTTGGTGCCCTGGTGGCACAGTGGTTAAGAGCTATGGCTGCTAACCAAAAGGTCAGCAGTTCAAATCCAGCAGCCGCTCCTTGAAAACCCTGTCTATAAGGTCACTATGAGTCGGAATCGACTCATGGGAATGAGTATACGTCATTATCTACTCCTTGGTTCTATCAAATATAAAATTGTTCTAGCTTGATGGTTAGATTTTTTCTAGTGTAACCAAGATGTCTGCTAGGGTTTCCCAGTCCTTCAAAATCAGGATAAATTCATTAAATCCCTTATTCTGGTAAAAAAAAATTTAAAAACTCTCCTCAATATTTCTCTGAGGGATTATAATTTTGGAATCCCAAAAAAAAAAAAAAAAAAACAGTTGCTGTTGAGTAGACTGTGATGAATGCAGACCCCATGTTTCTCAGAGTAGAACTGTGCTTCATAGGGCTTTCAACGGCTGATTTTTTGGAAGTAGATCACCAGACTTTCTTCTGAGTTCTTCTGGGTGGCCTCGAACCTCCAACCTTTAGGTTAGCAGCTGAATATATTAACCTTTTGCATCACTCCGAGACCCCAATTTCAGAATCACCACTGGTCTGTTTCCTGTTTCCATTGGAAGTGTGTTCCCTCTTGCCTGTGGCTACTCTTTGGTCACTACTCTGGTGTCCACTCAAAGAAGGGACAAAGTCCCTTCTCCTTGAGTCCACCCCGCAACCCATTTGCCATCCAAGCAACCATGAACTCAAGGTTATTGCAGTAGCAAAGCTTTTACTGACAATCTGAAGGCCGAGGCAGGGGACATTTCACACACCAGGCAACACATGAAAAAATGTATTTTAACCCTTACAAACGTGGATCACAGGGATAGTGCTTTGGCCGCCCATCCCACCAAGCAACTGAGCCTCTGTCACCCTGCTGCTGCTTCTTTGCCCACGCCCTTCTAGCCCGTTTCCACTTTCCCTCATACCGTGATCAGTTGTTGTTGTGTTGGTTCTGACTCATGGTGACCCCATGTGTGTCAGAGCAGAACCGTGCTCCATGGGGTTTTCAATGGCTGGGTTTTTGGAAGTAGATCACCAGGCCTTTCTTCTGAGATGCCTCTGGGTGGACTCAAACTGCCAACCTTTCAGTTAGAAGTTGATCACTTTAACCATCCAAGGACTCTGAAGTAGTCACTAGCTGGCCCTTTACAGAAAGCGTTTGCAACCCCTGGTCTAATATCTGATTATGTCATCCTAACCAGAGTGACCCTCTCTTTTTCAGAGCCTCTTCACTGTCTCTTTAGTTGCATTGTACCCATGTTCGCAGAAGCTTCTCCTTCACCTAAATAACAACAATTAAAGCCCTTACGTCTCTTAAAAGAATCTCTGACCTAGGTCTTTAATTCATACTTTTTAAAAAATCCTTCAGCCTTAGTAAAGCACACGGGTTTATTCTGGAATCTAATCATTTAAAAAGATCAAATTTGTAGCTAGTGACGAGAGATAGCTGTCCAGTTTCCCAACAGTATTAGATCAATAAAGGAAATATTGAATAAATACCCAGACACAATTGGTGTTATAGCCGAATCTCTTTGAATATTTATGAAGTTTGTGCATGTCTATATATTTTTATATAGATGCTCCACCTTGGCTGAATTAAATTTAAGGAAAAAATATGCATAAAAGGCGATGTAGTAATGATTAAGAGCTGGGGTTTCAATTTACATGGATCGTGAATCCAGCTTCGCTGCCGGTTAATGGCCCATTGACAAGTTATGTAGCCTGTCTTAGCCTCGGTTGCCTCATCTGTAAAATGGGAGTAATTATAGAACATTTCTAAGAGGATTAGCAAGGAGCCCTGGTGGCGCTGTGGTTAAAGCACTTGGCTGCAAACTGAAAGGTCGGCCGTTTGAACTCACCAGCTGCTCCTCAGGAGAGAGATGTGGCAGTCGGCTTCGATGAAGATTACAGCCTTGGAAACCCTATGGGGCAGTTCTGCTGTCCTATTAAGGTCACTATGAGTTGGAATCGACAGCAACGGTTTTGGTGTTTTTTAAGAGGATTAGCTTGAAAACTAAATGAGAGGCATCCCTGGGGAAGTGAAAAGTCATTCATCACCTCCCCAACCCCACCACCTGGCTCACAGTAAATGTTTTTAGAAATGCTAACCAATAAAATTCTAACGTGATCTTTGGGGATGAAGCCATAGAGAATGAATAATCCTCCTGAAGAAAGGTAGACCTTTCAAGTCAAGGGGGAGAGATTGCAAAGAAGGAAGTGGAAGGTTTTAACAGGCAAAAATGGTTGCATTATGGTGAACATAGAATATGGTTCTTTTTGATCCTGCACCATCCTCACAATCATTGCTATGTTTGAACCCATTGTTGCAGCCACTGTGTCATCATACTAGCAGGATGCTGATGCTAGCAATTTCCCCCCGCTGATTTACTGCTTCTAATTTACAGTGGTCTGAAAAACCAGATGCCCAAGCTCGTTAGATGGATGCTCGGCCTGCAATTAACGGAAAGATCTGTGTGGAGGTGTGTGTCAGGGAGGGGGCTCACCTGTGAGAAAAGTGCAAGCATTGCAGTCGGGTAGTATTGACTTTTGACTGCTGGGAGGGTGTTTTGTTTTTGTTTTTGCTTCCTCCCCTTCTTACTCACTTGTTCTCAACAGCATTTGGGATACGTATGTGATCTTTAGGAGCCCTGGTTGCACAGTGGTTAAGTGCTTCACTGCTAACCGAAAGGCTAGTGGTTTGAACTAACTAGCCCCTCCGTGGGAGAAAGATGTGGCCGTCTGCTTCCGTAAAGATTACAGCCTTGGACACCCGGTGGGGGAAGTTCTACTCTGTCCTGTAGGGTTACTATGAGTCAGAATCAACATGACAGCAACAAGTGTTGTTTTTTGTTTTTGTTTTTATGTGATCTTTGGAAAAGCTACATATTATGAGCCCCAGCAGACTTTCTTATCATTGATGGGAACTCAACCGTTCCGTCTTCTTTTAAAGCAGTTCCAAGATTGTCCAAGACAATAACATATTCTGGAATAATTTCAAGAGAGAGAAGTTTTATGTAACTGGAACCAAAGTCAGCTTTTAATATTTCTTCTGTGGATATTTGCATTTAAGAAAATCTCATTTCCTAGAATGGCTTTTTGCTGAGGTGGAGTTGCACCCTCCTTGGATTTTAGGCGTGCTACCACCAATTGATTTTGACAAATGCTCTGACTTCAATCACACTGCAACCCTTGGAAGTCAGATATTGTGTCTTATATTTCCTTGGGAGTTCTATGATATCTAGAAAAATCTCTTATGCCAAGTAAGTGCTAGATAAATGCATTGACTAATGGAAAATGTAGAAGAGTTACCCATGACATTTTGAAAACATAAAAAATGACCATAACCTATGTAGATTCTCCATAGACAAAGAAATCATGCAGTGATTTAGATGGGCCTTTTGAACAGGCCCTGGTGGCGCAGTGGTTAAGTGTTTGCCTGCTGACCAGAAAGTCAGCAGTGGGAATTCTTCACCTGCTCCTTGGAAACCCTATGGGACAGTTCTACCCAGCCCTGTAGGGTCACTGAGTCGGAATCGACTCAACAGCAACAGGTTAAAGTAGGTAATTTCATACTGCTGTGAACTGCTCACATGGGCTTTCGTGCAAATGGCCTCTGGTGAGGACCTAAAAAGGAAGATGCTATAAAAATTGTAGAATCCATTATCATAAGATCCTTATTACATTTGGCTCTGACCACCTAGTTCAAATTTTAGTAAACTGCAAATGAATTTACAATGATAGATTAATTTGAGTTTCTCTTCTTTATGACTGAGTTTTTTTTGCTTAATATAATAAAGCTTTATCATTATTACTACTACAATTATTAGATTTTTAGGCTTCTAAAATCTTTTCAGCCCCAGGTGTAGTCAGTGGTTCATTTGGGTGGGCTGAGGAGGGGAATATTAATTGTATACAGGCCCAGCCCCGACTTTCAGCCTCTTGCACAATGAGTCTGCATTAACTGATACGCACGTACTGAGTCCTCAGGGACAGATGGAGCGATAGCCCGTGCATGCTGTTTTCAGAGGATAATATAAAGCAGAAAGTGCTGTTTACGACTTAACCTTTCAAAGAAAATGTCTAGCGATAAGGGGGGCTGGTAGAAATGAAATATGTCATGTAACATTTAAAATGAGGATGTCAACCTGTGTTTGTTGACTCAGAAAGATGTTTGTGGCACATCACTGAGTGGAAAAAAAAAGATTTTTAAAGGGCTCCTTCCTCAAAATTATGTCTGCTCGCTCCATTGAGAGATGTGGCAGGAGCTGTTGACCAAAACGAAACCTTAACGGTAATTCTCCAAGGGACGCCTTCTTGAAAGTCTCTGGGTAGCCAAGAGTTCATTTTCTTTCCTTTAAATAATCTGTGAATGCAACAAACACAGCAGGGCAACTGTGAGAAGTTTGGGGTATAACATTTCTCATTCTTATGCAGCAAGAGTGATGTGTGAGGGCCGCAGCTGAATTCCCTCTAAGACCTGGACTCATTTAGTGTTTGTTCTCGGTGGTGGGGCGGGGAGTTGATCTTAAAATCAAAGAAAAACACAGCGAAACATATATGTGCATATTTTTAAGTGAGAGTGTCCCTTTCAGCTGAGTAGTGGAAACTGTCTTAGTAATATAAGCATTCACAGGAGAAGCTCTGTCTTAATAATATAAGCATTCACAGAAGAAGCTGATATAGCTTATAATTTGAAAGGTCTGTCAGCCTTTGCTAAGTAAGTGCCTACCCAAAGTGCCTGGTGGGGCAATTTTCAGTAAGGGAAATTATATACAGATGGATAGTATGTTATGTCAGTTATAATTAACTGGTAACTGTTGGGAGTGGAAATGTTACATCTGTGTTAACTGAGGTAACTCAGTCATGTAAAAACAGGCATTTGTATTTCCGTTTATTGGGCAGAATATACCAAGGTAAGCTGCACGTTCCTCTCCTGAGGTTCAATGTACTCGTAAATGGATGGGTAGTTTTTAAACAAAATCAAGATGGTATGGTGGAGAGAGCTGGGTCTTGGGCACCGTGCAGCCGGGGTCAGAATAGTTGCAGGAGCTGGGGACCCTGATGTCCAAAATTCTATGATGGCTTGTTGAAAGGAGTGAAGAGACGTATAGGGGAAAGGAGCATGATAGTTATTTAGATGAAAATTATTGTTCAAAAGACATCTGATGGGGAAAATCACCCATGGGGGGGTATTAAAAAATATATATAAATTGTTATTTAAAAAAATAAAATAAAATAGCATAAGCCAGTGTTTTTTACTTTCATGCCCAAACATTCTAAATCATTATAAACCACAAGTTACAAATCTTTTCATTATAATCATGGTGTCAGTACTTCAAAAAGCATATAAATTTGGAGCTGGGACGTTCACTACAACTTTTAAGAACATATGAATGGTCTTCAAAGAGTTTTACTTAAGTTAACTTTAAAATTATTCTGCAACCTGTGAACACCCCCCACCCCCGAGCAGTAAAAGGAAGCCTAAGATTTGATTTATACTGTGGCAAGTGAAAACAAGTGGGCAATCACAGTTGGATCATATAGGACTAATCTCACTTCTAATCTGGAATGGGGGAAATAAGGGAAACTCGTGGGCTTCAGAAATACCTAAATTTCAGAAAGTCCGTTTGTAAGAGTGACCCCTTTTCTGTTCCAGAATGTGTGAGTGGAGGAGGCATTCATCCACCCCACGTATAAACGAACAGGCGGAAGAAAGTAGTGTCTATGAGCCATTCCACTTCTCAGGATCTGCCCTGCTCAGAGTAGCACTCTTAGAATGATGGAGGCAATCGTTGACACATTTCCTGCTCCCAGTGCGGAGGAAGTGTTTTCTCACATTGCTTCAGTCTGTGCAACCTTGCCCCTCTGGGACTTGATATCAGACCAAAGTTAGTGAGCCCAGATTTATTTATGGGAAGGCTACCAGTGAACTATTTGCTGACCGGCCGACTCTCACTCATGATGACTTCACACGTGTCAGAGTAGAACTGTGCTCCGTAGGGTTTTCAATGGTTGATTTTTCAGAAGTGGATCATCAGGCCTTTCTTCTGCAGAGTGGCTGAGTGAATTTGAACTGCCAGCCTTTCAGTTAGCAGCCAAGTGCTTAACCATTTGTACCACCAGAGCCCCTTTACCCTGTCCCTTAGGAGGTGGAATAGATAGAGCATCTGACAGAGCCACCATACAATTGGATGAGAGCTAAACTTTTGGAAAAACCTATTTGTGTGGTGGTTCTTCTGGAGAAACCTATTCCCCACTTAGCACAGACAGCACAGCCTCATGGAAATCTGCTTGAATTAGTCATGTGACCAATCTTAAGCTCAGGAATCTTGAATTCTTGTCTACAGTATGCTATGGAATGCCAGGACCTCTTTCCAGATCTTTCTATGACACAGTAATAGTCGTATCTTCTTAAAAACGTGAGTTGGGATCACATAGACCCATGGGTCTCCACCAGAGTGATTTTGCTCCCCAGGGGACAGTTGGCACGGTCTGGAGAGATTTTTGGTTGTCACAACTTGGGGAGGGGGAGCTGCTAAATGGTATTGAATGGGTAGAGGCCAGGGATGCTGCCAGGAACTGAACTCCTCATTTTTTTCCACCTTTATTTTTTTATTCCTCAAAAATTGAGAAGACAAAGTGTATGAGTTTCCTATTGCTGCTGTAACAAATTACCATAAACTTTGTGGCTAGAATCAACATATATTTATTATCTCATTTTTAATTTCGGAGGTCAGAAGTCCACATGGGTCTCACTGGGCTAAAAAGTCAAGATGTTGGCAAGGCTACATTCCTTTTTGGGGGTTCTAGGGGAGAATCTATTTCCTTGTCCTTTCCAGCTTCTAGAGGCTACCTGTAACTCTTGGCTCGTGGCCATCTTCCATCATCAAACCCAAAAATGGCAACTCAAGTCTTTCTCACATTGCATCACTCGGACACTGACCCTTTTCCCTCTCTGTTCCACATTTAAGGACCCTCGTGATAACATTGGGCCCACTTGGATGATCCAAGATAATCTCATTATTTTAAGGTCAGATGACTAGCAACCTCAAATCCATCTGCAACCTTGATTCTCCCTCGCCATGGTAACATAACATCTTCATGGGTTCCAGGGATTAGGACATAAACATTTTTTGGAGGTCATTTTTCTGCTTTCCATACAAAGCATTCTTTTTCTCACCAAAAAACTTTGTGTTATAGGGAAGAATCTTGGAGGGAATCCAATTGGGCTCAATCTCTTTATCAATTCAGAAATTTTCTTGCAAATTCCTCCAAATTCGACCATCTGATACTGGCTTCTCAGCTAGACTGTAAGCTCTATCTTATAGCAGACCCACATCTTACACTTATTCTCCATCTCCCCTCCCCAGTGCCTAGAAGAGAGTTGATCTCGTAGTAGATGTTCCACAAACACTCTTTGATTGATACAGATACACTGTTTTCGAGCTAGGGCTCTCCATCAGTACATGTTGTTGTTGTTAGCTTCCACTGATTCTGCCCCTGTGACCCCATGCACAGTGAAATGAAACGCCACCTGGTCCTGCCATCCCCATGATCGATTTTGAATCGGACCGTTGTGATTCATAGGGTTTTCATTCGCTGATTTTTGGAAGTAGATCACCAAACCTTTCTTCCTAACCCTTCTGAGTCTGGAAGCTCCACTGAAAGCTGTTCAGCATCATAGCAACACAAAAGTCTTCACTGACAGACGGGTGGGGTCTGGGCGTGAAGGGCATTAGCCGGGTCTTCTGCACGGAAGGTGAGAATTCCGCCA
This sequence comes from Elephas maximus indicus, assembly GCF_024166365.1. NCBI lineage: Eukaryota > Metazoa > Chordata > Mammalia > Proboscidea > Elephantidae > Elephas > Elephas maximus. The sequence continues at coordinate 168,742,252 of NC_064846.1, forward strand.
CTGAACCACCAGTGCCCCCATATGTTCATATGTGGGCTGTGGAAACTTGCCTCTATGAAGCTGTGAGAGTATTGCCAAATATTCCCAAGCCTTAGTTGCCTCATTTATAAAATGGGTATGATAATATCTTTATAGATATTGTTTGGGGGATCAAATGAAATGATGTGAACAAAGCACTTGGAGCAGTGTTTAACCATGTTGTTGTTGGGTGCTGTCGAGTCAATTCCAACTCATAGCGACCCCATGTGACAGAGTTGAACTGCCCCCATAGGGTTTCCTTGGCTGTAATCTTTATGGAAGCAGATAGCCAGGTCTTTGTCCTTTGGAGCCCCTGGGTGGGTTCCAACTGCCAACCTTTCAGTTAACAACCAAGCACTTAACCATTGCATCACCAGGGCTCCTTAGTGTTTAACCATAGTAAGTAATAAAGTGGGAGTTATAAAAAAATTTTTTTTCTTGTGTGAAACACCTGAAGCCATAAAATGGGAGTGTATCACCCTGTGATGATTTTCTGGGAAAGCGGCACAGCTGAGGTCAGCTCCTATTATATCTATTTACAAAGCGCTTCTTGAGTAGCCAAGGACCCCTGGTGATACAGTGGTTAATTGAAGCGCTCGGCTGCTAAGCAAAAGGTTGGCAGTTCAAACCCACCAGCTGGTCCCCAGGAGAAAGATGTGGCAGCCTGCTTCCATAAAGATTTACAGGCTTGGAAACCTCATGGGGGCAGTTCTCCTCTGTCCTACAGGGTCACTATGAGTCAGAATCGACTCAACATCTGTGGGTTTGGTTTTGGGTCTTGAGTAGCCACCTAACTACTTTCTTCATGATGTAATTTTAGAAGTAGTGGTTCTCCACCCCATCTATACCATGGAAACACTCCTTAAGTAACTTTTTAAATAATATCCATGGCTGGGTCTCATTCCACCAAAATTTGATTGGTCTGGGATTAGGGGTACCTTGGACTCAATTAATAAAAAACAATCTCCAGGTGTTACTAAGGAGCAGCCAGGGTGGCGAACTGCTGTTTCACTGGAGCAATCCTCCCACTCACACTGGGGTTTTGAGTCACCTGGGAGCTTTAAAAGCTATCCATGGCTAGTACCACCTCCAGGAATTCTGTTTCAGTTGAACATAAGGTGGAGCCAAGGTTGAGATCAATGACATACGTCTTGTTGCACTTTATGAATTAATACTTACACTTGTCTATTAGCCCTCTCTTGGATCCCTGGTGGTGCAGTGTTAAGCGTTTTGCAGCTAACCAAAAGGTCAGCAGTTTGAATCCACCAGGCGCTTCTTGGAAACCCTATGGGGCAGTTCTACTCTGTCCTAGAGGGTCGCTATGAGTTGGAATCAACTTGACAGCAACGGGTTTGGGTTTTTTGTCTGTCTGTTTGTTTGTTTTTGGTCATTAGCCCTTTCTACCACCCGTCAGTTTGTCATACTTCGTTGGCTTGCCTGTTGCTGTGATGCTGGAAGCTCTGCCGCTGGTATTTCAAATACCAGCAGGGTCACCCGTGGTGGACAGGTTTCAGTGGAACTTCCAGACCAAGACTAGAAAGACCTAAAACAGCCTAGGAAGAAAGGCCTGGGGGTCTACTTCCAAAAATCAGCCAATAAAAACCCTGTGAATGACAACAGAATATTGTCCCATATAGTGTTGGAAGATGAGTCCCCTAGGTTGGAAGACACTCAAAATACACAGTGGCTAAATAATGGGTTCAAACATACCAACAATTATGAAGATGGCACAGGACCAGGCAACGTTTCACTCTGTTATACATGAGTCGCCATGAGTCAGAACTGACTCGACAGCAGCTAACAACAACACTAGCCCTTTACCGTTTATGGCAAGTTGTAGTTTTATCAACTTTGCCCAAATCAGTGCTGTTGTTGTTTTTGTTCTCCTTTCAGTGGATTTCCATTCAGTGGTTTGGGTAGAATTACAAACACTCATTGCAATGACATGTGTGATGATAAAGGTAGTATCTGACCCACAGAGTATCAGCAGTTTTGGCAAGATGGAAGACCCACAGCGAGCACTCAGAAAATGTTTGCTGCTGATGGGCATCTCAGTGTCTTTCATGGTCTCTTGGTTTATTCACGAGTGTTTCATTTCAAACTGAATCTCTCACAGAGTCTGCGTGAGACTGCTAAAGTGTTGATTTAGTGGATGGACGAATTTCAGGAGCCACCCGTGTGAGGGGGTTTCTTTGACTGTAGCTGTTTTGATTTTTCCTTTCCCTCTGATATGTGGTTTTGTTCATTTAATCAAACAAATCCAGTTGTTTTGTCATTTTGTAGACACATTCTATGTGTGGCCAAGAATCTTGTTTGTGGTGGCCACACCACAACTAGATTTGAATGCAAAGCAGCCCAGCAAACAAGTGCTAATTTGAATCAATTGTTAAGATTGCCAGCAACAAACCAAGGTAACTTCCATTACTGAGTTCAATTAGCAACCCGGTGGGCAAAGCACTGTGTTTATTCCATTATCATTTCCTTAACAATGAAATAATAACAGTCTCAAATTCAAGGCATTTTTTGTTCATTTTAACTTTCTCCATGTCCTTTTTTTAATTACAAAAATAATCCAAAAACCAAACCTGTTGCTTTCGAGTTGATTCCTGCTCATAGTGACCCTGTATGACAAAAGTAATACATGTTTGTAAATAAATCCAAACAATAAAGAAATGCATGAGACAGGGTCCCTAAGAATCCCACCCTTGAGCGATAACCACTAGAAACCATTTGAAAATATAATTCCAGAATTTTCCATGCATACACTGATAAATATTTCTCGTAAATATTATAATAGACATAGCATCCCTGCTGTTCCACAATTTCTCCGTTTAGCTAAATGTATACAGGAAGAGAGAGTTCATTTTTCTTAATGGCTGTAGAGAATTCCATTGTATGAATATCCCATAGCTTACTTAGCCAGTCACCCACTGATGGACACTTAGGTTATTGATATTTCTTTTTTAAAAGAAGAATTTTTTTTTGTAAAGTATAACACACAAGTAGAAAAGTACACATGATATAAATGTGGAGCTTTATGAATGTCCACCAAGGGAACCCACCTGTACCAGATGAAGAAACAAGACAACCAGCAAGCACCCCAGGGCCCCTTGGACTCCCATCCAGTACTTCTGCCCAACGGGGGACTCCAGTCTTCTCATAGCACACATTGGTTTTGCCTACTTTTGTACTTTGTATGAATGATATCATACAGTATGCTTTCTTCTGTATCAGGTTCTTTTGTTCACCGTGATACCCGTGAGACTCATCCATATTGTATGTGGTTGGAGTTTGTGCATTCTCATTGCTACGTAGTATTCCATTGTGTGAATATACAACAATTCTTCTATTCTACTTTGATGGACAGTTGGATAGTCTTAGGTTATTGTGAATAAGTACACTTCTATGAATCTTCTCATATGAGTTGGAATCAACTCAACAGCAACAGGTTCGGTTTTTTGGTTTTTTGGTATGAATGTTTTAGAACATGCCTTTTGGTGAATCTATGCAAGTATTTCTATTGGTTTTATTTTTGACTTTTTGGGGGGACTAAGATAGTGTTAGAATGAATATCTGTGTGAATATATTTGCACATTTTGAAAATAATCCTGTAAAATAAATTCTTAGAAATAGAATTACTGGATCAAATGCACAATTGCATTTTGGGTAGACGTGGCAGAACTGTTCTCTGAAGAGATTTCCACCTCGAACAAACCATTGTGGCTGCATCCCTTTGCTGTTGCCATCATCTCTGACGAAGATGCCGCTGCTTCTGTGTTTTCTGGATTATAAGGCAAGGCTAATGAAAACCAGAATCTTCTTTCTGGCCCTTTACAAACAATCCCTAGTGGGCCAGTGCCTCTCTCATCTGTCCACTGAAGGACAAGAAGAGAAAATTACCTAGTTTCCCAGGGTGGTGGGGCATAGTATGAAACTAGCAGCTTTAAACCCTGAAGTGATGCTCAGCATTTACCCTCAAAACTTGGAGTAAATTGATGCTACCAGAAGAAGTACCACATGGATCCTGTGGCTTTCAGTGTCCTTCACCTGCCAGGTTGAGATTGTCTCATTTCCCAGGTTGTCATAAAGAATTAAGTCCCAGAAATGAGAATCACATGAGTTACCGACACATGGCCAATTCAAAATACCATATCATTTGGGAGGCATTAGTCTGGAGCAGATTGCCAACCTCAGAGCTATTGACGTTTTTGGCTGCATCACTCTTTGCTGTGAGGGGCTGTCCTGTGCATTGTAGGATGTTGAGCAGCCTGCCTGGCCTCCACCCACTAGGTGTTAGTAGGTCCCCCTTCTCCAGTGTAACAACCAAAAATATCTCCAGACATTTCACCTTGGGGGTGGAATTTCCCCCAGTTCAGGTCCACTGGGCTAGAGCTTATGTAGGACCCTGGCTCCACCACTTGTTCTTGTGTGACCTCATGCAAAGTACCTAAACTCTCTATGCCTCAGTTTGCTTATCTGTAAAGTGGGGACATTAGTAATGATATTTAATCAGTTGTTGTAAAGATTGAATGAGATTCTTAACGTGAAGCTCTTAGCACAGTCTTTGACACAAACTAAGTATTCAAAGCTTTTAGCTTTATTAGTTGTAGCATTTATTTTTATTTCTTTTTTAAAAAATCTCTTAAAATGGTAGAAAAAAGTTTTTACATATGTACTCTGGAAAAGGATGTGGATAATGGGTATCTGAAAAACATCAAAGGACAGTGGGCTCATAGCTCTTGGAACAGGCGGTGGGAAATGTGGCAAAAGCGTTATTTCAGTGCTACGAAGGCAAACAATGGCATTAGGTTGTATCTCTCTGTTCCTTCTCAAATTAACATTTATGGAAACCAGAATTTGTGGAAAATGGACTTTGGCAGCAGAATTAGGTGTTTTTAAGAACATGCTCAATCACCATGAGGAAATATTTTACTGCTTTACTCTTGTTAATATGGAACTAATAAATCTTCATTAGTTGGTATGCACGATTACAATTAATGTAACTACTATTACAAATAATAAAAATATGTCAGAACTAAGAAGATCATATTGTTTTGGATATTATTTAGTGGAGGATTTTATCTATTATGAGCTTTACTGGGTTGATTCTTGCCTGATATCCTCTTTTCCCACCAGAGGTCTAACTTTTGTAAAGCCGGACCCCTCTTGTCAGTGGGACAGACAGAGAGAATCCCGGACCAGGCGGCAGACTTGGAGTGTGAAGCCAGGGTTGTGTCTTAGCGCAGTCAAGGTGCAATCTTGACGAGGTCCTTCGTCCCTTTGAGCCTCAGATGCTCAACTGGGCAGACGGGATTAGTTCGGTATCTCCCAAGTGCATTCTGAGGAATTTGAGCAATACAAAGAGATGTTCTGAAAATAAAGACAAAAAGGAGGTGGGTTTATGGCAAATGTATTTACCAGGTAATGATGATTACACATATCTGAGAATATACCAAAAACCACTGATTTCTACACTTTAAAACGGTGAATTTTATGGCTCATGAATTGTATTTTAATAATAATAATAATAAATGCATCCATTAGTTACAGCTCCGAAAGCCCCTCTATTATTTTGTTGTTGTTGTTAGTTGTCATCTAGTCAATTCCAACTCATGGCAACCCCATGTATGCAGAGTAGAATTGTGCGCCATAGGGTTTTCCAGGCTGTGACCTTGTGGAAGCAGATTGCTAGGCCTGTCTTCCCCAGTGCCTCTGGGTGGGTTTGAACTGCCAGCCTTTTGGCTGATAGTTGAGCGTTTAACTATTTGTACCACCTGTTATTTTAGTATAATTTATTTATTTAATGAATTCACTGCAGTTTATTTTTCTATTTACAATTCATTTAAATGTTTCATTGCTCAGAGGAAGCTGTATTTTTCATATATCAAAGCAAAAGTCTTTAGCCAGGTTTGTGAAATGATTTTCCATTTATCATTTAAAGTAGTATACTGAGAAAACATTTGTGGAAAAAAAGTCTGGAAACTGGCAACGAAAAAACCAGATTTGTGCCGTTGAGTGCAGATGGTTTGTTTTTATGCCATACCTGTCATTCTGGGTCATTTACAAATTAGCATCTCTCTGATCAGTTGCCCCTTTTACATGTTTTACACTTGATAGTAAAAGCTGGTGTATTATTTCCTAGGACCACCATAACAAAGCATCACAAATTGTAGGTGGCTTTAAACAACAAAATTTATTATCTCACAGTTTGGAGACTGTTGTTGTTGTGTGCTGTTGAGTCGATTCCAACTCATAGCAACCCTATAGGACAGAGTAGAACTGGCCCATAGGATTTCCAAGGAGCAGCTGGTAGATTCGAACTGCCGCCGTTTTGGTTAGCAGCTGAGCTCTTAACCACTTCACCATCAGGGCTCCTCCGTTTGGTCCAAATTCAGGGTGTTAGCAGGGCCATGTTCTCTCCACAGGCTCTAGGGGTAGATCCTTTCTTTTCCGTCTCAGCTTCTGGTAGCCCTAGGCGTTCCTTGGCATTCCTTGCCTTGTAGAGGCATCTTCCCATGGCTGTCTTCCCCCTGCGTCTGTCTCTCTGTGTCTCCTCCTGGTTTATAAGAACACCGCTCAGATGGCATTAGGACTTACCCTACTCCAGTATGATCTCATTAACTTAGCTGATAGCATCTTCAAAGACCCTAATTCCAAATCAGATCATGTTCACAGGTATAGGGGTTAAAACTTCAACGTATCTTTTTAGCAGACGCGATTCAATTCATAACAGCTGAAGAGCAAGGTTTTTCCCATTTCACTCGAAGTGATTTTAGCTACTTCAAGACAAATGTCCTAATAGAAATATCCCTTGCTGGGCTTGATGTTTGCATGCAATAGACACAAATGGTTTTCTGTATAGACCCAGAAGTGCTACTCTTCCCAAAATGTCCTTTCCACCAACATGTATGTGAAAGTACAAAAATACAAGACACTATTCTGAGTGCTATTTCTCCTCATGGAATGTGCAGTCTAGCCAGGGAAAGAAGAAGGCACAAAGATAGAGAATCAAATAGCTTTCCAGTGTTTAAATAGAAGTCAAGAAAAGAGCTGAAATGTCAGAATTAATTCACAATCTATTAGCGAATTAGGGGGAAGGGGGTTGAGTGTAATAGTTACATACCAGCTGTCGTTGAGTGGATTCTGACTCACAACGGCATCATTGTGTCAGCGTAGAACTGTGCTCCATAGGGTTTTCAATGGTTAATTTTCGGGAAGTAGATTGCTAAGCCTTTCTTCTGAGGTGCCCCTGGGTGGGACGAACTGCTCACCTTTCGGTTAGTAGCCAAGCAGTTAACTGTTTGTGCCAACCAGACGGTTACATAGGATGGAGATACCTTATGAGGTTAGTTTTTTTGGAAAATAGCTCACGTTTGAACATTCCCAAGCCCTCTCTTCTTCCCTCAATGTGACGTCACACGCAATTTATTACACATCTCAAGTGTCTGCCATTTGGGGCCTTAAATGAAGCAGGTTTGCCTCCTTGTACAACCACAAAATGGATTTCCTTTGGTCATTTCTTCATTCATTTTGCAGAGCGCTGTAGGAAACACCCTTGTGTTCCAGAGGATATGGTTTTCGTGTTCATTTGATACTTTCTGTGATGGCTCATTTGTAATGGCTTCTGCCTTAGTGCCCTACGACTGTCATAACAAAATAGCACAAGTGGGTGCCTTTAAACAACAGGAATTTATTGTGTCACGGTTTTGGAGGCTAGAAGTCCAAATTCAGGGTGTTGACAGAGCTATGCTCTCTCTCTGTCCTCTCGAGGGGAAGATTCTTCCTTGTCTTTTCCAGCTACTCTTCGCTCAGGGCATTTCTTGGCATGCTTTGGGCTTGTTAGATATATCGTCACGTGACATCTCTCTTCGTCCTGTGTAACACTGTCTCCATGTCTCTACTCTTTGATAAAACACCACTCAGAAAAGATTAGGACCCATCCTGCTCCCCTATGACCTCATTAACTTAACAAAAGATAACAAAAGAAAAACCCTGTTTCCAAATAAGGTCACATTTACAGGTACAGGGTTTACAACTTCAGCATGTGTTTTGGGGGCAGACACATTTCAATCCATAACATCTTCTCAGAGGAGATGTTGCTTGCAGAGTGAGTACAAGTTGGGTGATCCAAGACAAGAGGAAGGCTGAGGACACCTCGTACATGAAGACCCCTGGCATGCATCAATCGATGTGTTAAAAGTAATTTATTACTGATGATAGTTAAATATTTTACAAATGTTAGAAGGTTACTTTATAAGAAAATGAAATGAGCACGTTTTGGGGCTTACCCCAGAATTCTCTCACACCTGCTGTCTTTCTCATGTTCTTTCTTGAGTAGGAGAGAAAGGTGTGGCACTTATAGTGAGGTAGCATAGGGCAGTGGTTAAGACCGTGAACCCCGAACTTGAGGTCCCTGAGTTTGAATCCTTGCTGTGTTGCTTGCAATCTGTTTCCTTGGACAAATTACCTAACCTCCCTGTGCCTTGATTTCTTCCTCCTGGAATGTGTAGTCTAGCCAGAGAGAGAAGAAGGCACAAAGAGGATCAAATAGTTTTCTGATGTTTAAATAAACCTGTTGCCGTTGAGTCGGTCCCAACTCATAGCCACCGTATATGACAGAGTAGAGCTACCCCCTAGGGTTTCCTAGGCCATAATCTTTATGGGAACAGACCACCGGGTCTTTTCTCCCATGGAGCGGCTGATGGGTTCAAACCGCTGACCTTTTGGTTAGCAGCCAGCCGCTTAAGCACCGCACCACTAGGGCTCCTTAATGTTTAAATAGAAGTGAAGAAAGAGCTGAAAGGTCAGAATTGGACAAGATGGGTATAATAATAGAACTTACATCATAAAATTGTTTAATGATTAAATGAGCCAGTGCAAAATAAGTGCATGGAGTAATATTGGTCACATATTATATGCATAAGAGATTTTGGCTTTTCCTAACATATCTAAATCCCCTGGGAATGGGCATAGCTCCCAGCTTATCTTGTCTGTGCTGTGAGTCACTCATGAACAATCCTGACCATGCGCCATTAATAGTTGTGTTGACTACAAATTCTCATGGTGCTAATGGAGTGTAATTTATAGTTTCTTACATTGAAAGAAGCCCTGGTGGCGTAGTGGTTAAGAGCTTGGCTACTAACCAAAAACTTGGCAGTTTGAATGTACCAGCTGCTCCTTGGAAACCCTATGGGGCAGTTCTACTCTGTCCTATACGGTCACTATGAGTTGGAATCAACTTGACAGCAATGAGTTTGGTTTTGGTTTTTGGACCATTAAAAAATACCAACAATTATAAAGATGGCACAGGATTGGGCAACATTTCATTCTGTTATATATAAGGTCGCCATGATTCAGAGCTGACTCGACGGCAACTAACAACAGCCACAACATGAAACAAAAAGAAATTTTACCCACACACAAATATTTAGTAAGGAAGAAGGTAACAAGACTCAGTGTAGAAAGTGTGAATATGCATAAATCAGTAGTGCCTGCGAATGAAAATGACATTTGACCACATCGTTAGGCGATAGAAGTTGAATTTACCAAAAGGTCAGCAAAGAGATTATGGGACCGAAAATTGGACGCTATGCCCTTGGTGTTGATATCATTGAATTCTGGAATTCTCAGTCTTGCTATTTTTACAAATAAAATGGTGTTCATATATGCTTATTAGCACATACTTCCTTGTCTTATTAATATTAACTGGTGGCATGGAAGTTGATAAAAATGAACGCTCATTGAAATAAATTCAATAATTTTTAAAAATCAGATTAGCATATTTCTTTATCTTTGTAACACTTTCCTAAATGGTCTTCACGTTGCCAAGTTAATTCATCACGTTCTTGGAACATTCTTTTATGAATTCCATGACTTCTTCCCCCAAATGTTTACTGTGTGCACATGTGTGTGCATGTGTGTGCTCGTGTGTGTGTGCACGTGGGGAGGGATCAAAATCTGGGTCTAGCAGCAAGTGTGACATATATATTATTCATCATGTGTGTTACATGCCTTGCCTCAGTCCATACTCCCCACAGGACTATTTTTATTACCATTTTACAGAGCAGGTAACTGAGATTTAAAATTGTTAGAGACTTACCCCACTAGTTCAGGGCTGAGCTGGTACTACCACAAGTGGCTTTGAGAGTTGCCATGGGTTTTTTCTCCAGATTTTTTATGGGTCATGGTTGGAACCAAAACAACAACAAAAAAAAACCCATTGCCTTTGAGTCGATTCCAACTATTAGTGACCCTAGAGGACAGAGCAGAACTGCCCCATAGAGTTTCCAAGGAGCAGCTTGTAAAAAAAAAAAAAAATTCCGTTGAGTCGATTCCAACTATTAGTGACCCTATAGGACAGAGTAGAGCTGCCCCATAGAGTTTCCAAGGGGCAGCTTGTGGATTCAAACTGCCATCCTTTTGGTTAGCAGCGGTAGCTCTTAACCACTAGGCCACCAGGGTTTCCCCGGGGTTAGAAGTGAAGCCTGTAATGTCTTTCCACATTCCATTGGCTAGAGCCTAGCCACACGACCACTGCTAATTGCAAAGGAGGCTGGGAAGTGTAGTCTAGCTAAGTACCCACACACAACCACCCAGTGCTGTACACACACACACACACACACACACACACACACACACACACACCGAAAAGAGACTGTGGGCTTTGGGAGCCGCCAGTCTTTCCCTCACTGTGTGCCTTTCATTTTTTTTTATATAATTTTTATCGTGATTTAAGTGAAAGTTTACAAATCAAGTCAGTCTCTCACACAAAAACTTATGTACACCTTGCTACATACTCCCAATTGCTCTCCCCCTAATGAGACAGTTGCCTCTCATTTTTTAAACTTTGTATGTCTCCATCACCTCCTCTGTAAAATGGTGTTGTGGAAGAGATTGAATGTATAATACACATGAAGTGTTCTAATACATGCTCCTAATGTAAGCACCAAATACATGCTCAGTAAATTTCAGCTATTATTATTGTTATTTACTATTATGCAGTGCCTATTTGATTTCATTCTGTTTAGTCAACTAACATGATAGTAGATGCCATGCTGAGGAATTTAGACTTGTCATAAAGCTAAGGAATCCCTGGGTCGTGCAAACAGTTAATACGCTCAGCTGCTAACCCAAAGGTTGGAGGTTCACATCCGTCCAGACATGCCTTGGAAGAAAACCTGGAGATCTACTTCTGAAAAATCAGCCACTGAAAACCCTATGAAGCAGAATTATACTCTGACACACATGCGATTGCCACGAATTGGAATCTACTTGATGGCAACTGGTTTTCCTGTAGCTAAAGAGGGGATATCAAATGGTTTTAAGCAAGGGAGTCCTATAATCAGTAATGTGTTTGCCTAAACAGTTTGGCAGAGAGGTTCTGTAATATTTTGCCCTGAATGTGCAAAATATCTCCAATGGTGTACACAGAAAGAATCCAGAATCCAGGGCCAAGGAGAAGGTAATGCTAATGGCACATATTCTGGGGCTATAAATTGCTGGCTTCCCCACGCGTCTGTCAGTTCGTCATACTTTGGGGGCTTGCGTGTTGCTGTGATGCTGGAAGCTATGCCACCGGTACTCAGATACCAGCAGGGTCACCCATGGAGGACAGGTTTCAGCGGAGCTTCCAGACTAAGGCAGACTAGGAAGCAGGACCCGGCAGTCTACTTCTGAAAAGCATTAGCCAGTGAAAACCTTATGAATAGCAGCAGAACATTGTCCAATACAGTGCCGGAAGATTAGCCTCCCAGCTTGGAAGGCATGCAAAAGACAACTGGGGAAGAGCTGCCTCCTCAAAGTAGAGTTGGCCTTAATGACATGGATGGTGTCAAACTTTCAGGACCTTCATTTGCTGATGTGGCACAACTCCAAATGGGAAGAAACAGCTGCAAACATCCATTAATAATCAGAATGTGGAACGTACGAAGTACGAATCTAGGAAAATTGGAAATCATCAAAAATGAAATGGAATGCATAAACATCAATATCCGAGGCATTAGTGAGCTGAAATGGACTGATATTGGCCATTTTGAATCAGACAATCATATGGTCTACTATGCTGGGAATGACAACTTGAAGAGGAATGGTGTTGCATTCGTCATCAAAAAGAACATGTCAAGATCTATCCTGAAGTACAGGGCTGTCAGTGATAGGATAATATCCATACGCCTACAAGGAAGACCAGTTAATATGACTATTATTCAAATTTATGCACCAACCACTAAGGCCAAAGATGAAGAAATTGAAGAAGATTTTTACCAGCTTCTGCAGTCTGAAATTGATCAAACATGCAATCAGGTCACATTGATAATTATTGGGGATGGGAATGAGAAAGTTGGAAACAAAGAAGAAGGATCAGTAGTTGGAAAATATTGCCTTGGTGATAGAAACGATGCCGGAGATTCCATGATAGAATTTTGCAAGACAAATGACTTCTTCATTGCAATACCTTTTTTTTCACCAACATAAACAGCATTTATGCACGTGGACCTTGGCAGATGGAATACACAGGAATCAAATCGACTACATCTGCGGAAAGAGACAATGGAAACGCTCAATATCATCAGTCAGAACAAGGCCAGGGGCCAACTGTGGAACAGACCATCAATTGCTCATATGCAAGTCCAAGCTGAAACTGAGGAAAATTAGAACAAGTCCACGAGAGCCAAAGTACAACTTTGAGTATATTCCACCTGAATTTAGAAACCATCTCAAGAATAGATTTGATGCGTTGAACACTAACAACTGAAGACCAGGTGATGAGCTGTGGAATGACATCAAGGACGTTATTCATGAAGAAAGCAAGAGGTCATTAAAAAGATAGGAAAGAAAGAGAAGACCTAAATGGATGTCGGAAGAGACTCTGAAACTTGCTTTTGAAGGTTGAGTAGCTAAAGCAAAAGGAAGATATGATGAAGTAAAAGAACTGAACAGAAGATTTCAAAGGGCGTCTTGAGAAGACAAAGTATTATAATGAAATGTGTAAAGACCTGGAGTCAGAAAACAAAAGGCAAGAACATGCTCAGCATTTCTCAAGCTGAAAGAACTAAAGAAAAAATTCAAGCCTCCAGTTGCAATAGTGAAGGATTCTATGGGGGAAGTATTAAAGGACCCAGGAAGCATCAAAAGAAGATGGAAGGAATACACAGAGTCATACCCAAAAGAATTGGTCAACGTTCAACCATTTCAAGAGGTAGCATATGATCAGGAACCGGTGGTACTGAAGGAAGAAGTCCAAGCTGCACTGAAGGCACTGGCGAAAAACAAGGCTCCAGAAATTGACGGAATATCAATTGAGATGTTTAAACAAATGGATGCAGCGCTGGAAATGCTCACTCATCTATGCCAGGAAATATGGAAGACAGCTACCTGGGCAGCCGACTGAAGAGGTCCATATTTAAGCCTATTCCCAAAAAAGGTGATCCAACCAAATGCAGAAGTTATTGAACAATATCATTAATATCAGATGCAAGCAAGATTTGGCTGAAGATCATTCAAAAGCGGCTGCAGCAGTATATCAACAGGGAACTGCCAGAAATTCAAGCTGGATTCTGAAGAGGACGTAGAACCAGGGATATCATTGCTGATGTCAGATGCATCTTGGCTGAAAACAGAGAATACCAGAAAGATGTTTACCTGTGTTTCATTGACTATGCTAAGCCATTGGACTTTGTGGATCATAACAAATTATTGATAACATTGCAGAGAATGGGAATTCCAGAACGCTTAATTGTGCTCATGAGGAACCCGTACATAGATCAAGAGGCAGTTGTTCGGACAAAATAAGGGGACACTTCTTGGTTTAACTTCAGGAAAGGTGTGCATCAGGGTTGTATTCTATCACCATACCTAATCAATCTGTATGCTGAGCAAATAATCCGAGAAGCTGGACTATATGAGCAAGAACGGGGCATCAGTATTGCTGGAAGACTCATTACCAACCCACGTTATGCAGATGACACAACCTTGCTTGCTGAAAGTAAGGAGGACTTAAAGCACGTACTGATGAAGATCAAAGACCACAGCTTTCAGCATGGATTACACCTCCACATAAAGAAAACAAAAATCCTCACAGCTGGACCAGTAAGCAACATCATGATAAACAGAGAAAAGACTGAAGTTGTCAAGGATTTCATTTTACTTGGATCCACAATCAACACCCATGAAAGCAGCAGCCAAGAAACCAAAAGAAGCGTTGCATTGGGCAGATCTGCTGCAAAAGACCTCTTTAAAGTGTTCAAAAACAAAGATGTCGCCTTGAAGACTAAGGTGCACCTGACCGAAGCCATGGTATTTTCAATTGCATCATATGCATGGGAAAACTGGACAGTGAATAAAGAAGACCGAAGAAGAATTGACGCCTTTGAACTGTGGTATTGGTGAAGAATATTGAATATACCACGGACTGCCAGAAAAAAACGAACAAATCTGTCTTGGAAGAAGTACAACCAGAATGTTCCTTAGAAACAAAGATGGCAAGACTACGTCTTACATACTTGGGACATGTTGTCAGGAGGGATCAGTCCCTGGAGAAGGACATCATGCTTGGTCAAGTAGAGGGTCAGTGAAAAAGAGGAAGGCCCTCAACGAGATGGATTGACACAGTGGCTACAACAATGGGATCAAGCATAACAACGATTGTGAGGATGGCGCGGGACTGGACGGTGTTTTGTTCTGTAGTACATAGGGTCGCTGTGAGTTGGAACCAACTCAATGGCACCGAAGAACAACCACAGCCCTGGCTACTGAGTGGTTAAATGGGTAAAGGATGAGTGCTTTGTCCTCAGCATTGTTCTAGTTAGCAAAACCGTGCCAAGGGACTGAACCTTTTAACTATGTCTTGATATTTATTCTCAAGGCTGTTTGGAGGACCCTGGTGGCCTCTTACTGGTTGTACTTAAAGAGTTGATATTTAAATCTTAGAGGGAATTCCTTATCTTCACCCTGCCTTTTTTGGCTTAGATGCATTTTTCCAAAGAATGCCAAAAAAACACAACTTCTCCATTATTTTTGCACTTCCTCTCAAGGCCTGACTTTGTTCCGCTCTTAAAACAGACCAGAAATTTCACAAGACAATGTCTCTTGAGTTTGAGATTATTTTTGAAAGAGGTAGTCATCTTCTTGAGGAACATTATTTGACCTGACAGTGTATTTCTCTATCAAATAATTGCTTTAACAGACCAGTGCAGTCTTAGGTGTTCTTACTAAACCGCCTGTGTCTATTTTTCACCGTGAGCTATGGATCTGTGCCTTGTCTTCTAGTTCATTTGTCTGCATCGTAGTGGTTGGAATCACAACTGCATCACTTACGAGCTGTGAATCTTTGGACGAGTTACTTAACCTCTCTGAGCTTCTGTCCCTGCATCTGTAATACCATTGCCCTCAAGGCAATTCTGATTCATAGCGACCATGTAAGAGCGTATAACTGCCCCATAGAATTTCCAAGGCTGCAATCTGTGTGGAAGCAGACTGTCACATCCTTCTCCTGAGGAGCAGCTGCTGAGTTCGAACCTCTGACCTTCCCATTTACAGCTGAGTACTTAATCACTGCACCACCAGGGCTCTTCACATCCGTAGTAGAGGGATAATAATGTAACCTACTTAGAATTCTTGTGAGGATTAAAGGAGTTACTTACTACCCCTGAAATTCTTATAACAACGGCCGGCACCTAGGAAGCACTAGATCAGAACAACGTGTTGCTTTCATGTATTCACAAAGATCATTTGCCTAACAATGAAAAATAAGTTGCTTGTTCATAAAGTTCATGTTAAAAATAATATATTGTTGGATGCTGCCAAGTTGATTCTGACACATGGCAACCCCACGTGACATAGGGTTTTCTTGGCCTTTACCTTTATGGAAGCCAGGCCTTTCTACTGCAGAGCCTCTGGGTGGGTTCAAACTGCCAACCTTTTGGTTAGCAGCCAAGCGTTTAACCATTGTGCAACCAGAGTTCCTTAAATAATATGTTAAATACTTCTAAATGAAGCTGTACCTTCCTTCAAAGAAACAGATTTTTGAGTATCCATTCTTCTCTGAGCCGTACTGACTGCCTGATGGGATTATGGGTATTGTAAGGTCCACATTTTTTGTAGAGGTATGTTGTAACAGGTAGATATTACTCTTAATTTTTTAATTTTAATTTCACCAGTCTCATAAAGGAAACCTTCTGACATCTTTTATTGTTTTAAAATTCTTTCCTCATGCTAAATAAATACCAACAGCGAAAGAAGCTGTGTGTGGCTCACCTCCAGGGCTGACCCACCTTGCTGAATCCTAGTAAAAACCATACCGAGTCCCTTAATTTTGAGTCCATCGTGAGACCGTTCATGAAACCATTTCTCAGTTTGCCAGTTCTAATCACAGTGATTCTTTTGTTGGAATTCCTTTGGGACCATGACAGAACTATAACTTCATATCAACTGGGAAACAAAGATGACTTTTAGAGTTGTCTTTGGTTCGGTGCCATGGGGAACACCCAGCTATCGAGCAGTGGGGGTGCGGGCTGCACCTTGGCCTTTCCCTCTGCTCTTCGTGGCTCCCGCCCCCCACCCCACTTGCAGCTTCTTCCACCTGGCGGGGTGGTGGCCTTCACTCTGCCGTCCACACTCTCTGTTCGGGAAATGGGCAGCTTCTCAAGGACTACTCTTTCACAAAGAACATAAAATTCAGAGCGTGTGTAGGCTTTGGTATAAAAGAGAATGAACAGCTTTTTTATTTTTTATTTTAAACATTTGTGGCTAGTGTTAGAAAAATGAAGAAGCCAGTGATTTTAAAGTATACCTTAAGAAAGGAGAATTTGCCCAAAAGCAAGGTAGCATCGTATGTGCTTTATCATGTTCTCGGGGGTTTCACCCGAGGCTCCCAGAATTCTTTGGTTAATTCCTAATAAGGACAGTTTGCACAGTTATAATCCAATTACCATTTGTAGGTCCCTGTGGAAAAAGGAAGTTTTTTTTTTTTTAAAGAGAAATCCTTAACTTCAATATATTTCTTCAAAATAATCTTATTAAAATAAGAAGCAGGATATCCAGTTTCAATTTCTCTGCATTCTTTCTGTCCCTTCTCTCTGCCTCACCTCCCCACCCTGCCATCCACTCTTCTCTGTCTCTTTCACACATACACATACACACACACCCCTCATGACATAGCCTTCCTGCGTTCTGAAATGAAGGGACAGGAACTTCTCAATGGTCTGATGAAAAGATAGCATTTTTTCAGTCCCAAGATTCACAGTAGCCAGAGCTGAGGTCTCTGGCAACAAATGGTACCGTGGGAGTCACAGCGATGCCAGCTGGGCCATTTCTCAGACACTCGGTAGGATCTGCTGTTTCTGGATGCGTTTTTCACCAAACAAAATAATTGTGTTAAACTGACTCGTGTTCCTACTCCAAGCTTAGTTCAGTTGAATTAGAGAGGACGGCAAAGACGCGGCCAAATCTAATTCATGGGTAAGCCATATGTCCATCTGTACTTGTACTTCTTTTCTGGAAAATTCTTGTGATAATATTGTGTGATCCTTCTACATCCATCTTGTAATTTGGGAAGGAAAACTGGACTGATGAGCCTCTGAGATGTGTGGCAGCTGACTATTGTCGCTGCCAAGAGAGAGTTGGGAGAACTTTATTTTTAGATTGATTACTGACGTTGGAGCAGCTTCTGCAGGAAGGAGCGCGCCTTGATTAAATGGAGCCGTCTAACGGGGCTGATTTCTGCAGAAGATTTGGGCACAAGCTGTTTTGAGGTCTAGGAGGGTGTAAAGTGACTTACAGTTCCCTCAACTTCTCGAACACGGCACAGCATTTTAGTTGCCGTGACCGGGAAAAGGGGATTCTTAAATAGGAGCTTTGGATAGCAACTCAGATATTAGACAATGCTAACACTAAATTTGATGTGCTCTGTTTTACAAAAGAGGGAAATCGTAAGCTCCTGGATGTTTAAACACTGACTGGCTTACCTGGTTGTAAGGGTGTGCCTCCTACTGAAAAGTCTCGTAGGCAGAGCAAGGCAGAACATTCCTGCTCTGCTACTGCAGTAGTTAAATTCTTAACTATTTTGCTCGTTGCCATGCCAATTTGTAAAGTGGGGGGTTTAAATCAGTGTATCAAGAGAGATGGTGAGATCACTATAATGGTTACAAGGCTAGATTTGTAATCGACTTCAGATGCTGCCTGCCTTTGACTCTCAATTCTGCTACTTACTAGGTGTGTGATCTTGGCAAGTTACTTAAGCTCTGTGCCTCAGTCTCCGCATCTGCAGCATGGGGCTAATAATGGTAACATAACTCTTAGGGTCCTTGTAAGAAGTAAATAAATTAATATAAATAAAAGGATTAGAGCAGTAACTAGCGTAGGATAGACTGTGCATAAATGTTTGCCTCTCTGGAGGTCGGTCATTGTAATGTCAGTGAATCGGTTTAATTCTAGAAGGACAAGCAAGCCCCTCAGCTGCGGGCCCTGTCATTGAGAAGTTTCTCATTCTTGTGAGTCTTTCCATTTCCCACAGCCCTCGGGTCCATGCAGGCCGATTTATCTCCTCTTAATCGAAGATGCAAATGAAGCTTAAAACTAAGAATTAAACTGGTGGCTTGTAAACCAGTCCACAATTCAACTGAGGGTCCACAGAAATGAAATTGGCTTCATTGTCCTCAACATTTCTTCCTTTGGGGATGTGGTCCCCCTGTGTGAGTCACTGGAATGTTCTTTCTACTGGACACAAGACAGGAGTGACATTTGTTTTTTAAATGGTGTTGGCCCAGCATTGGGTTTGACGATGTTAATTTCCACTTCTTTGGTTTAATTATCAATAATCCAGATGAATAGACCATCTGCAGAGAACCACTTTTATTTTCACCCTAGTATTTACATACTTTCCAATATCCCAAATTATGACTATGCTGTGTGTTTTCCTTCCAGGCTCTTTGTGATGTTTCCCAGGGAAACAAAATCATAGGAAAGGAGGAAATGTTGATCCAAAAGGCAAATTCTAATCATAGATATGCCTTTACTTTTAGTCTAGGCCAGGGGTCAGCAAACATTTTCTGTAAAGGGCCAAATTTTAGGCTTTGGGGATCATACAGTCTCTGTGGCAACTACTCGACTCTGCCTTTGTAGTATGAAAGCCACCATTTACAATACATAGATGAATGAGTGTGGCTGGGTCCCAATAAAACCTTATTTACAAAAACAGGCGGTGGGCCGGATTTGGCCCACATGTTGTAGTTTACCATTCTTTGGCTAGTCGGCTTGTATTAGCAAGGTCTTTAAGTTCTATCTCCCACAAGGGCTGTTTACTGGACAATCTTATATTACTTAAAGTATGCCAACAATGTCCTAAGCACTTTATAAATATTAACCAATTTACTCCTCGTCAAAATTCTATGAGATAGGGACCACTATTATCTTCATCCCCATCTCATAGATGAGAAAAGTGAGGTATGAGGAAGGTAAGTAGCTTGTTAAAAACCGCATGTCTAGCAAGTGACAGAGCTGGGATTCAAACCCATGCAGTTCAGCTTGCCAGCCCTTGCTTTTAAGCCCTACCCCGTGTCGCCTTTATGTTAACCTATCTCTGCTTGGAATTCTCACCCCCTGGTGGCACAGTGGTTAAGAACTCAGCTGCTAACCAAAAGGTCGGCAGTTCCAATCCACCACGTGCTCCTTGGAAATCCCCTGGGGCAGTTCTACTCTGTTCTATAAGGTTGCTATGAGTCCGAATTGGCTCGATGGCAAAGGGTTTGTGGTTTTGTTTGATATCCACCTGGCTCACTTCCTCTCGCTCTGTAAGTGTTGGCTCAAATGTTACCTTCTCAATAAGGCTGCCCTGGCGAGCCTGTTTTGAGTTCCAGCAACCCTCCCAGCATTCCTGATTCCCTTCACCCTGCTCAAGCGTCTCCTTTTCTAGAAAACTTCTGACCTTGTATTGTGCTGTGAAATGTACTCAGGTGTTACATTTATCATTTCTTGTCTGTTTTCCTCCCCTGGAATGGAAACTGTATGAGGGCAGGAACCTAAAACGATGCCTGACATGTAGAAGGTGTTCATTTAAATTTGTTGAGTGAATTAGGTGGGATTTTCCATAATGTTGCTGTCACATGTTTTGACACTCCTTGTGTAGCAATGGGAGTCCCTGGGTGGTGCAAGCAGTGTACTTGCTTGACTATGAACTGGAAAGTTGGAGGTTTGAGTCTACCCAGAGGGACCTTGAAAGAAAGGCCTGGGAATTTACTTCTGAAAAATTAGCCATTGAAGACCCTACAGAGCACAGTTCTACTCTGACCCACATAGGGTTGCCATCAGTCAGGGTTGATTTGAAGGCAGCTGGTTTGTTGGCCCCATAGAGTGTTGCTATGAGTTGGAATCGACTCGACAGCAATAGGTTTGATTTAGTTTTGGGTGGTTTGTGGGCTTTTTGTTTCATGTAGCAATCAATGACTGTTACACAAGGAGAAAAGGTAAAAAATGCACTGCTACCTCTACCAACTTTCCAGAAATTTTTCGAATTCTTGGTTATTAAAAACAATAAAACTAGAATAGATTAAAAAAACAAACATAAAAAGTATGTATGGTATAGTAGAACTGTTGACTCTTCTTTAGAACCATCTGTTGAGAAGAAGTGGCTGAAGAATCAAGAGAGAAAGAACACATGTTATCCTGTTGTTCACAAAGGAATAACCTCTTTCAAGAGTCCAACCAGGGCTGTGCCAGCTATGCTCACACCCTCAGCTTAGCCCGGAAACTTGTGAAGAACGGAGTTCCTTGTCATTGGAGATGTGTTTATTTTGGAGTTATAAAGAGCTAGGCAGCTCTTTTCAGAAATGTTGGTTGTGGGCCTGGTATTTAAACTTAGGCCACTCTTCAGCAACACATCGTGATCACATGGAAGCCTCAGCTTTACTAATTATTAATAAATGACAGCTGGCCACATTAGAAATGGTTAAAAAAAATTAGCCCCTAGCATGGGTTTATGGCTGAATGTTCAGGGGTTCGAACCTACCAGCCTCTCCTCGGAAGAAAGATGTGACAGTCTGCTTCTGTGAAGATTCCAACCTTGGAAGCCCTATAGGGCAGTTCCACTCTGTTCTACAGGGTTGCTATGAGTTGGAATCGACTCAACTGCAAAAGGTTTGGGTTTTTTAACCTATGTATCTATCTGGTCTTTTCTTCCACTTCTCACCCATCTGGTCTTTTCTTCCGCTTCTCACCCATATGAAACCACAGTCCAGCTGGCTGGCTGGTGAACACCTGGAAAGCTGAGTGTCTTATACATAGTAAAACCATTTATTCAAGAATTCAGTGCACATTTTTTTAAGATAATTTTTATTGTGCTTTAAGTGAAAGTTTACAAATCAGGTCAGTCTCTCACATATAAACTTATATACACCTTACTACATACTCCCATTTACTCTCCCCCTAATAAGTCAGCCCGCTCCCTCCTTCCAGTCTCTCCTTTTGTGACCGTTTTGCCAGTTTCTAACCCTCTCTACCCTCCCATCTCCCCTCCAGACAGGAGATGCCAACACAGTCTCAAGTGTCCACCTGATACAAGCAGCTCACTCTTCATCAGCATCTCTCTCCAACCCAATGTCCAGTCCAATCCACGTCTGATGAGTTGTCTTCGGGAATGGTTCCTGTCCTGGGCCAACAGAAGGTTTGGGGACCATGACCACTGGGATTCTTCTAGTCTCAGTCAGACCATTAAGTCTGGTCTTTTTATGAGAATTTGGGGTCTGCATCCCACTGTTCTCCTGCTCCCTCAGGGGTTCCCTGTTGTGTTCCCTGTCAGGGCAGTCATCAGTTGTGGCCGGGCACCATCTAGTTCTTCTGGT
This sequence comes from Elephas maximus indicus, assembly GCF_024166365.1. NCBI lineage: Eukaryota > Metazoa > Chordata > Mammalia > Proboscidea > Elephantidae > Elephas > Elephas maximus. Next base: position 168,764,100 of record NC_064846.1, read on the forward strand.
CTCAGGATGATGAAGTCTCTAGTTCATGTGGCCCTTTCTGTCTCTTGGGCTCGTAATTGCCTTGTGTCCTTGGTGTTCTTCATTCTCCTTTGATCCAGGTGGGTTGAGACCAATTGATGCATCTTAGATGGCCGCTTGTTAGCATTTAGACCCCAGACGCCACATTTCAAAGTGGGATGCAGAATGTTTTCTTAATAGAATTTATTTTGCCAGTTGACTTAGATGTCCCCTTAAGCCATAGTCCCCAAACCCCCACCCTTGCTCTGCTGACCTTCGAAGTATTCAGTTTATTCAGGAAACTTCTTTGCTTTTGGTCCAGTCCAGTTGAGCTGACCTTCCCTGTATTGAGTGTTGTCCTTCCCTTCACCTAAAGTAGTTCTTATCTACTAACTAATCAGTAAATAACCGTCTCCCACCCTCTCTCCCTCCCTCCTCCCTCTCGTAACCACAAAAGAATGTGTTCCTCTCAGTTTAAACTATTTCTCAAGATCTTATAATAGTGGTCTTATACAATATTTGTCCTTTTGCCTCTGACTCATTTCACTCAGCATAATGCCTTCCAGGTTCCTCCATGTTATGAAATGTTTCACAGATTCGTCACTGTTCTTTATCGATGCGTAGTATTCCATTGTGTGAATATACCATAATTTATTTATCCATTCATCTGTTGATGGACACTTTGGTTGCTTCCAGCTTTTTGCAGTTGTAAACAGTGCTGCAATAAACGTGGGTGTGCATATATCTGTTCGTGTAAAGGCTCTTATTTCTCTAGGGTATATTCCAAGGAGTGGGATTTCTGGGTTGTATGGTAGTTCTATTTCTGACATTTTAAGGAAACGCCAGATAGATTTCCAAAGTGGTTGTACCATTTTCCATTCCCACCAGCAGTGTATAAGAGTTCCAATCTCTCCACAGCCTCTCCAACATTTATTATTTTGTGTTTTTTGGATTAATGCCAGCCTTGTTGGAGTGAGATGGAGTCTCATCGTAGTTTTAATTTGCATTTCTTTAAGCTAATGAGCGAGAGCATTTTCTTATGTCTCTGTTAGCCACCTGAGTATCTTCTTTAGTGAAGTGCGTGTTCATATCCTTTGCCCAATTTTTAATTGGGTTGTTTGTCTTTTTGAGGTTGTTTTAACAGAATCATATAGATTTTAGGGATTAGGCGCTGGCCGGAGATGTCATAGCTGAAAATTCTTTCCCAGTCTGTAGGTGGTCTTTTCACTCTTTTGGTGAAGTCTTTAGATGAGCATAGGTGTTTGATTTTTAGGAGCTCCCAGTTTCAATGCACATTTTTTAAGAGTTCATGGTGTCACTAAAACTGTCATGTTTGAGAGAACCAGTTGCCTTGGAGTCAATTCCGACTCCCGGAGACCCCACGTGTGTCAGAGAAGAACTGTACTCCACGGGGTTTTCAGTGGCTATGATCTTTCGAATTCGAATTGCCAGCCTTTCACTTAGTAGCCGGGTGGTTGACCATTTGTGCCACCCAGGGACTCTGCCATGTTTGAGGAAGGGGTACAAATTCAGAGTAATGATGATTAATATTAGTTATAACTTAAATTTCCACTTATTGAGGGCTTGCTGGGAGCTAACCAGCAGCTCTACAAGAAATTCACTTGCATTGTCTCATATGATCCCTACAAACCTGAGAGAGGTCTCGTGCTTTGCTCTATCTTGTTGATGGGGAAACCGAGGCTTAGAGGTGTTCTGTCTCTTGCTAATAAGTTCACAACTAGTTGAACCCAAGTCTTAACCACCACACCAGTGGTGCAAAAATAAGCATCACCTGGAGATGCTTGTTTGCAATGGAGATGAGGGCCCCATTCCTTGAGACCCTAATTCCATAAACCTGCCTTTGAGTCCAGATATCTGCATGTTTAACAAGTAGCTCCAGGTGATCCCTATGTACTGGGTCTGTAGGCCAAGCTTTGAGCTGTCTGCCTCACTCTTTGCTGGCGCTTCCTTGGCCTTGGGGACTTTACAGTTGGCTGAGGTTAAAGAGATACTGCAATTAGACACTAGTCCCAAAGACATAAGACAACAATGCGGTATAGACCAAAACCAAAATTATTTCAATCAATTTCATTTCATGGGAAAATCAAGTCTGTTGGTAACAATAAAATTTAGCCCAAAAGAATGATCTTTCAGAATAAAACACAAATACTAGGTTTTTTTTGTTTTTTTTTTTAGCTTGTGTTTTACTTCTTTTTTCTAAATATGGAGACATATGCTTCTGGTGGAAAGGAAATCTCTTTAGTTAAGACTTCTTGTGAGTTGTTCTCCAGTTAATCAAGATTTTATTGTATTGAGGTTTTTTTTTTTTTGCTTCTTTTAAATTGCTTCTTAATGCGTGTTTGAAATAAAATAATTCATAGGATTCTGTTCATTTACATAGTATACAAAATAATGCATGTTTTTTTAAAATGTACACAGAGCCCTGGTGGCATGTGGTTAAGAGCTTGGCTGCTAACAGATCGGCAGTTCACCAATCCACCAGCTATTCCTTGGAAACCCTATGGGCAGTTCTGTTCTGTCCTGTAGGGTCACTGTGAGTCGGAACTGACTCGAAGGCACCTAACAACAACATAATATACACAATAATAATAATATATAGCGAATGGCTTCAATGATTAAAAAAATAAGTGATGGTTTTTATCTCCTGATACCATCACTTTCTGTGAATTCTGTGTAATTTGGGGCTAATAGAACACCTAATTTAGGCTACGCTATTTCTCTACCTCTGAACTATTGATATTTGGTGGATAATCCTTTGTTGTTGGGGGCTGTCCTGTAGCACACCCCTCCAGTTGTGACAACCAAAAATGTCTCCAGACGTTGCCAGATATCCCCTGGGGGGCGAAATCACCTATGGTTGAGGACCACTGTGCTAGCCCGTTTTTTAATTCTTATATTGTCGGCCTTTAGTAATGCTGTCTTGTAGTAACCCAGAATAAAAGGATTTTTTTACAACTGCCGAGGCATTTAATCTATCCAGAAACTGAGTCCGTTTCAACTTCACCCACATTTATGAAATTGAGACACATTCAAAATAATTTTCAATCCTTAAAAAAAAAAAATCCTATGAGGGCCACTCCAAAGACTGGTTCCAAAAAGCCTTAAAATGAGTCACCTATTTATTAGATAGACAGTCACCAAAGAAAAATGCTGGCCTGGAACAAGCATTGGAGAGTTGAGAAACAGCCAGAAACCCATTCGAGGCCGTGCTGGTGGGCTCTGGAGCGCTTCCGTGTGCTGTTTCTCATTTCCTTGGTATATGTCGTGAGGATCAGCTGGGGACATTGACCTTAGTGTTCATGTTTTCCTGCTCCTAAGTGGTCTGTTGGGTGTGGGCGTCATGGATTCCCTTTTTTCCAGGTCAGATCGTATCACGTTCATTTTCTATCCTCGTGTACTAGCATTTCTCAGCTTATAAACAGGCTCCGTTTCAAAAGAGTGTTTCTTAGCAGTTTATTCAAATTCAGACTATGTTATTCTGCGTAGATAAAACATGACATGGCCTGGTTAGGTTTTTAGACAGCCCCAGAAATCCAGTTTCTTAATTTAACTCATGGTGTACCTGATACATTTTGTCACTTGTTAGGCAGGTATTTGTTGTTGTTAGTTCCTGCTGAGTCGGCTCCAGCTCTTGACAACCTTATGTGCAATAGAACAAAATGTTGCCCAAGCCTGTGCCATCTTCATGATCATTGGTGTGTTTGAGTTCATTGTTGTGGCTGTCGTGTCAGTCCATCTCATGGAGGGTTTCCCTTGTCTTCACTTACCCTCTGTTTTACCAATCATGATGTCCTTTTCTAGTGATTGGTCTTTCCTGATGACATGTTCAAAGTAAGTGAGCCGAAATCAAGCCATCCTCCTTTCTAAGGAGCATTCTGATTGTATTTCTTTCAAGATTGATTTGGTCATTCTTCTGGCAGTCCATGGTCTGTACAATATTCTTCGTCAACACCACAGTTTGACTGCATTGATTTTTCTTCTTTTTACCTTTTTTATTGTCCAGCTTTCACAAGCATATGAGGTGGTCAAAAAGACCATGGCTTGGTCGGGCACACTTTACCAAATAAACCGAACTCATTACCATTGAGTTGATTCCAACTCATAGCGACCCTATAAGACAGAGTAGAACTGCCCTGTAGGGTTTCCAAGGCTGTAATCTTTACGGAAACAAACTGCCACATCTTTCTCCCTCAGAGCAGCTGGTGGTTTTGAATCTCTGACCTTTTGGTTAGCAACAGAGCGCTTAACCATTGCACCACCAACCAAAACCCAAACCCATTGCCGTTGAGTCGATTCCCACTCATAGCAACCCTGTAAGACAGAGTAGAACTGCCCCATAGGGTTTCCAAGGAGCAGCTGGTGAATTTGAACTGCTGACCTTTTGGTTAGTAACTGTAGCTCTTAACCACTGTGCTACCAGGGATCCATTGCACCACCAGTAAGTGACAATTCAGTGTCAGACACTGGGATGCTTGGAATACCAAGGCAAACAAACCAGACAAGGCTCTTGAGCTCATGAACTTAGCCAATGTGCAGCTGATGGTGCAGAGTCCCAGGATTGGGTCCCTGGCACATGGTGTTGTTATAGAACCACCCCATAGGGTTTCGTAGGCTCTAATTTTTACAGGAGCAGATCACCAGGTCTTTTCTCCCATGGAGCCGCTGGTGGGTTAGAACTGCTGACCTTTCGCTTAACCATTGCACCGTTAGGGCTCCTTTGGCACATGGTAGTAGGTGCTAAATAAATATGTGTAGGCTACTAAACATATTTACGTAGGCAAAGATAAATATAGAGACCGACTCTATATCAAGGGTCGGCTAACTACAACCAGCAGGCCAAATCTGGCCCACTGCCTGTTTTTTAGGAGCTAGGAACAGTGGTTATATTTTTAAAAATTTAAAAGAGTAATATTTTATGACGTGAAAATGATGAGAAATGCAAATTTTAGTTTCCACAAATAAAGCTTTATTGAAACACAGCCAAGCCCATTTTTTTTCATGTTGTCCGTGGCTGTTTTTGCCCTACAATGGCAGAATCATGTGACAGAGACTCCATGACCAACAAACCCTAAAATGTCTGCTGTCTGACCCTTTATAGAAAAAGTTTGCTGACCTAGCTATAGATAATTGAGCCTGTTGGAGTTAGCATGTTTAAATACTTTTAAAGAATTGATAGGCAATTCCATTTTGACAAGTTAAACAGTAATTGACTCCTTTGTTGTTGTTGGGTGCTGTCGAGTCATTGTGAACTCATAGTAATCCCATGTGACAGAGTAGAACGGTTCTGTAGGGTTTTCTAGGCTGTAATATTCGTGGAAGCAAATTGCCAGGTCTTTCTCCTGCAGAGCTGCTGAGTGGGTTCGAACCACCAACCTTTCTGTTAGCAGCCGAGTGCTGAACCATTTACATCACCAGTGCTCCTATAGTTAGCTTCATATCTAAAAGTCATAGTTATCTGGGACTCCCCATTTCGGGAAAAACAGGCAACTCACTGAGGCTGTACCTGTGGTCTCCTAAAGTCAGTGGGTGTGAGTGAGGGGTACACTCAAGGCCTGAGTCTCTAACTCTGAACTTTTCAACCTTGTAAAACCAGCTGCAGTAGAGTCGGTGCTGACTCATACACTCCCATGTGTGTCACAGCAGAACTGTGCTCCATAGGGTTTTCAATGGCTGATTTTTCAGAAGTAGATCTTCAGGTGGATTTGAACCTCCAACCTTTTGATTATGGACCAAGTGTATTAAGCACTTGCACCACCCAGGGACTTCATTTAAACTTTTAACTTGTACTCAGTCCAGTTATTTAAAAAAAAAATCAAAATGCGCTAGATCTGAAAGAATTTTCTTCAGTCCATAAAATGTGATTGCAGCCTCCCCCCTTTGCCTGGATTGGCTCACCCATTCCCCTCCCTCCACTCCTTCCCATATCTTGTTGGCTAAGCCCCTCTTGGGCTCCTGCTAGTCTTCATCATTATCTGCTGGGTGTAGAGTCATATATGTCAAAACAAACAAAACCCCCCTCGCTTCCTCTAGCTCTTCCTCAGAGTCTGCCTTCTCAGGGAGGTCTTTCCACTGTTATCTACAACTGCAGATTCCTCTCTTCTACTCAGCCGTCCAGCCTCCTTCCCAGCCTTTTTCCCCCTACCTAGCACTTATCAGTATTTACCACACTATATTCTTTTTTTTTTTTTTTTATTCTTTGCCTAACTTCTTCACTGTCTCGCCTTACTAGGGTACAGTCATGAGTCGCTTAACATCCACGATATGTTCTGTGAAATAGGATGTTATATGATTTGGACCTTGTGCAGGCACCGTATTAGGATGAAGGTCCTTTCAGGCATTCGCTGTCAGAATAAGCAGGTTTTGTCCATACTAAAAATTTGCTGGGAAAAATAACCTCCCTCTTCAATTAATTTATCTAAGGTTCAACAAATTCTTCTGCTGCCTTCCCATCAGCACTCACAAACTCACCAGGCTGACATTATGCTGCGCAGAACAAGTTGTTTGAAGTACTTGAACTACCCAGAGCTGGCACTAAACTCGATATCATAATCTAGCCCTGCTTTTTCTTTAAGCCTCTTGAACAAGCTTTGTGTCTTAGCAGTGATCCTCAACATGCTGAGAGGGATTCACTTTTATGTTGGATCCTCAATCTGCGTCGTTAGCAATTCCTCCATATCTGGCATAGGTCCCTCTCTCATTTGCATTAGTCTCGTAGCTTTCAATGGAGCCGATCCTTTAACAACTTGGAGAATTTTTTCTTTGTTTTTAAGGATCGTCGTGATTCTTGAGTGCAACATGCCTAAATGCGCTATGTCCCATTCTCCGATCACAATTTCTGAACTCTATTATAACCTTCATTTTTATTATAACCTTCACGTGCAAAAGATGTGGCAGTCTGCTTCCATAAAGATTTACAGCCTTGGAAACCCTACGGGGCAGTTCTGCTGTGTCCTACAGGGTCACTATGAATCGGAATTGACTCCATGGCAGTGCGCTTGGGTTTGGGTTTTTGCATTGTAACCTTTATGGGATCACAGACTTATATGTGGTTGGACCTTGCCTGAACAGACTTTATGCAGCACATGACTGTATAAAGGAGTCCTGGTGGCGTGGCGGTTAAGCACTCTGCTGCTTACCAAAAGGTTGGTGGTTTGAACCCACCCAATGGCTCCAAAGGAGAAAGACCTGGTGATCTGCTCCCGTAAAGATTTATTGTTGTTGTTAGGTACCACCGAGTTGGTTCCTACTCATAATGTCCCCACGTACAACAAAACGAAACATTGCCCGGTCCTGTGCCATCCTCACAATCATTGCTATGCTTGAGCCCATTGTTGCAGCCACTCTATCAATCCATCTTGTCGAGGGTCTTCCACTTTTTGGCTGATCCTTTATTTTACCAGGTACATTCTTCTCCAGGAATTGGTCCCTCCTGATAACATGTCCAAAGATGAAGTCTCGCCATCCTCGTTCTAAGGAGCATCCTGGCTGTACTTCTTCCAAGACAGATTTGTTCATTCTTCTGACAGTCCATGGTAGATTCAATATTCTTCTCCAACACCACAATTCAAATGCGTCAATTCTACTTCACTCTTCCTTATTCATTGCCCCTAAAAATCACAGCCTAGAAAACCCTATGAGGCAGTTCTATGCTGTCACATGGGGTTGCTGAGTCAAAATCAACTTCTATAGCATCCAACAACAATAACAACTCAGGAGTGTACAATTTTCATTTTTAAGTGAATAAATAAGTGATTGACTGAATGAATGAAGTTCCAGATACTGAGGGGGAAAAAAATCAAAGAATTAACATAGTGCCACTCACTCTTTGGGATGAACATTCTAGGCAGGATGCTGCCAGCATCATGGAAGAAAGGTGTCTTACTAGTTGTTGGGCCAGTCTTTCTGTCTTCCTTCTTTAAGGTGCATGATGAAGAGGGTGAGGTCTTTGGAGGTTCCTGAAGTATTCCACTCCTAAGCAATAAGTCCCTGGTGGGGCTGACATGGTTCAGTGTTGATCCTTCCCACCCCCTGCAAGTTTTTTTTTTTTTTTTTTTTGTCTTACCCGTTGAGGAAACAGTCTTTCTCAGCGAGGGGGGACACTTGGCTTTAGCGGATTTCTAAGTCTGTTTCTTAGGCTCTCACTTGCTCGCTGTCTGCACTGGGGTGGAGCCATACACTCTCAGTGGGCAGCAAAGGTGTGCATGTCCACGAACATACTCTTAGGGTTGTGTGGATCTTTGCTTTGACTCTTTGATATGGAGTATTTTAGCATTGTATGTCTCTGTAAGTACGTGAAGCTCTAATTGATCATATCACACCACTGCACTTACTGTGATTAACATAGCTCACTTGAGTGCCGTATACAGAAACAGAGGTTATGATTTAGCCTGGAGGTTAAGTGCATAAGTCCTGAGCTAGAGCCTGGGCTCTGAATCTTACAAGCTTTATGCTTTGGGGAAAATTGCTTAACCTCCCCAAGCCTTAATTACATTATGTATATTATTATGTTATGTTATGTTATGTTATGTTATGTTATGTTATGTTATGTTATGTTATGTTATGTTATGTTATGTTATGTTATGTTATGTTATGTTATGTTATGTTATGTTATGTTATGTTATGTTATGTTATGTTATGTTATGTTATGTTATGTCATGTATCATATAATACTGTGTAGTCCCTGGGTAGCGCAAAAGGTTAACACACCCAACTGCTAACCAAAAAGTTACACGTTTGAGTTCACCCAGAGGTGCTTTGGAAGAAACAAATAGTGATCTACTTCCAAAAAATCAACCACTGAAAACCCTATGGAACACAGTTCTGCTCTGACACACATGGGGTCATCATGAGACAGGACTATCTCCATGGCAACTGGTATGTTATAGTGTATTATATTATGGTATATTATACTATATAATTATCTACTAAATTAATGGGAAACCCTGGTGGGGTAGTCGTTAAGTGCTATGGTTGCTAACCAAAGGTTGGCAGTTCGAATCCACCAGGTGCTCCTTGGAAACTGTATGGAGCAGTTCTGCTCTCTCCTGTAGGGTTACTATGAGTCAAAATTGACTCGACAGCAGCGGGTTTTGGTATATTATTATACTATAATAATATGAGTCATAAATATATATTACAAGGAGCCCTGGTGGCGCAGCAGTTAAGTGCTCGGCTGCTGACTGTAAGCTCTGTGGTTCAAACCCATCAGCCATTCCTTGGGAGGAAGATGTGGCAATCTGCTTCCGTAAAGATTACAGCCTTGGAGACCCTATGGGGCAGTTCTACTCTGTCCTGTAGGGTTGCTATGAGTTGGAAATGACTCGATGGCAATGTTTTTTTTTTTGTTTTATATATTATAGTATATATTAACCAAAAAAAACCCCAGTGCCGTCGAGTTGATTCCGACTCATAGCAATTAGATACCCTGTATATTACATATTACATGTTATGCATTATTATATTATATTGTCAAACACAATGATTTATTAAAAATAAAATATAAAAATGGTGTTTGTGCATATGCCCCTAAATTTTAGGCATGGGATCCAGGTAGATTTTTAGAAAAAGCTCTAGCTAAGTATCCAGTTCTGACAACAAAGTAAACTACCCCACGCCCCAACTCCTACCAAGTTTTTGCTACAGAATCAGAAAGTTTTCTCCCTCCTATCCAAAAAAACCCCACAAATTAAAACAAGACATTTTGTTAATATAAAAACAACCTAGGTCCAAGTAATTAAAAAAGAAAGAAAGAAAGAAAGAGTTCATCGATGTCTGTAACACGAAAAATGCATATGTGGGGGCTGAGTGCATCTTCAGAAGGAGAAGCAAGAGAGGTGGGAGGCAAATAGGGCAATACCCCCAAGGGGAGGCAGCCTTAGGGCCCCACCAAGGGCAAAATGAAGATGGCAGTGGGAGGAGGAAGGGACTTAGGAGTTGACCCTAGTTGGGTTGTTGAAAAAATATTTATGTATGTATATATATGTGTGTGTGTGTGTGTATACACATATATATATAATTTTGTTTTTGTTAGGTGCCATCAAGTCAATTCTGACTCATAGTGACCCCATGTGGCAGAGTAGAACTGCCCCATAGGGTTTTCTAGGCTGTAATTTTTTTTTTTTTAATCTTTATGGGGATAGGGGGGTTGTGGATGGAGCCCTGGTGGTGCAGTGGTTAAGCACTCAGATGCTAACTAAAAGGTCAGTGGTTCAAACCCACCAGCTGCTCCACAGGAGAAAGATGTGGCAGTCCGCTTTCATAAAGAGTTACAACCTTAGAAGCCCTATGGGGCAGTTCTACTCTGTCCTGTAGGGTTTCCAAGAGTTGGATTGACTCAATGGCAGTGGGTTTGGTTAGGTTTTTTGGTAATCTTTACAGGAGCAGATTGCCAAGTCTTTCTCCCAAGGAGTGGCTTGGTGAGTTTGAACCACTGATCTATCGGTTAGTAGGCCGAATACTTAACCTTTGTGCCACTAGGGCTCCTTAAATATAATATTATTATATTATTAAATATAATATACATAGGGTCCTTATGAGGAGCCACCTCATAAGGTTGTTGGTGGGATTAGCTAAAAAATCCTTAGCGTAGTCTCTGGTACGTGGTAGCCTATCAATATACGTTCCTCCTCCTGTATCCAGTGATAGTCATTGGCAGCAGTCTTTGCTGTGTCAAATATAAAAACGATTCTTGTGCACAAGAAATAGGAAAAGAAAAGATTCCTAATTGTTCTCATAAACGAGGTCCCATGAGAGGAAGTAGGCCCCTCAAGGGATATTTCTACATAGTTTTCTTTGGACTGCGTATGCATCATTAGATGGGATCAGGTCTCATCAAACCCAGCAGATACTTAAGATTTTGACGTTTGCAACAGACTGAGAAAATCCACAGTCAATTAAGAGTGGGTTTGATTTGGGGAATAGAGAGCCAGTTTGGGGACACAGATGGCGTTTGTTTGCCTTTGTTACTAAGAGAGAGGGTAATGTTGCTGAGAAGTGGGCGGCCCATGTAACTCTTGATGTTTTTCCCTTGGCCTGCAGGGTGACTTCACCTGGAACAGCATGTCAGGCCGCAGCGTGCGGCTGAGGTCAGTCCCCATCCAGAGTCTCTCCGAGCTGGAGCGGGCCCGGCTGCAGGAAGTGGCTTTTTATCAGTTGCAGCAGGACTGTGACCTGTGCTGTCAGATCACCATTCCCAAAGGTAAGGGCTCAGCTGCCATTCCGCTCCGGAATGCGGGAGTCAAACATCTGTTCAGGCAAAGCCGCAGGCTGCGGTCTCATCTCCCACCTAACATTAACCTGGGAAGAAAACTACCATCTCTTGGTCGTTGGCTGGCATTAGTGTATTATTTCGAAAAACAAGTTCAAGCAGAACAATTTGCATGTGAGCTTGTATGTTTATTTAAAGGGGAAGGTCAACTTGGGGCACTAAAAGGAAAGCCATGTGTATCTCAACAGTCTACACGAGTGTTGAACAACCTATTGAGAAGAATTTTCAGAGAGGTCAGCTGAAACCCTTTGAAAAAAGCTGTGTTTATCTCAGCGTGATTTCAGAATAACCAGTTGAAAAGAATGTTTTACCAATGGGTTAAACTCATCATTTGGCCTTATGCAAACACTGAATCTGGCCCTGTGCTGACTTTCACTTGTTTTTACCCCTGGTGCTCTGTGGTTGGGCCCACAGTACAACTTGGAGTCTGTACAGACCTGGTTGCCTGATGCTTCTGCAAACCCAGATCCTCATTTCAGTAAAGATGAGAAGCAGGCACTTGAATTCTGTTAATCCATATAAGTCTAGTTCTGAGTTTTTACTATCTTTTATAAAGCAACGGGAAACCCTGGTAGCACAGAGGTTAAGAGCTACGGCTGCTAACCAAAAGGTCAGCAGTGTCGAATCCACCAGGCGCTCCTTGGAAACTGTATGGGGCAGTTCTACTCTGTCCAATAGGGTCATTATGAGTCGGAATCGGCTCGACGGCAATGGGTTTATAAAGCAACGTTATAATTTTTGTTAGTGTGTAACAGAAAGCTGCTTTGAGGTACAACGAAAACCTGTGATGTTGTACAAACAGAGTTCCAGTTCTAGTTGCCGTCAGTCAATCCTGACTCAAGGTGACCCGATGTGTGTCCGAGTAGAACTGTGCTCCATACAGTTTTCAATTGCCGATTATTCAAAAATACATCGCCAGGCCTTTCTTCCAAGGTGCCTCTGGTTGGACTTGAACCTCCACCTTTTTGGTTGACAGCCAAATGCATTAACTGTTTGCATCACCCAGGGACTGCACAAATAGAGTAAGCCCGCCCTAAAAAGATATTGGCTGATGTGCCTGGAGCTTCAAGGAAAGCAGAAGAGAGGCGCGTTAAGGTTCTAAAAGCTGTAAGGCGGCCTCAGAGGATCTAAGTGTCTGCAGGACTTCTTTTCTACTTTGTTTTCCTTGACGGGACTGAGCAAGGAGTTTGTTATGGATTGAATTGTGTCGCCCAAGATATGTGTTGTAAATCTGAACCTCTATGCCTGTGGGTATAATCCCATTTGGAAATGGGTTGTCTTTGGTATGTTAATGAGACAGGATTAGTGTAGGGTGTATCTTGAGTGGAGGGGAATATACAGGTCATATGATCCTCAAGCTAAAAGTAGACAAAGACCTTCCCAAGAGCAGACAGAGAGAGAGAAAGTCTTCCCCTAGAACCAGCACCCTGAATTTGGACTTCTTGCCTCCTAAACTGTGAGAAAATACATTTCTGCTTGTTAAAGCCACCAACTTGTAGTATTTCTGTTACAGCAGCCCTAGATAACTAAGACAAGGTTGCTTCATGTACATTTATTCATAAATAATTATATATATTCATAAAATAAATATTATATATTTAGTCACACATATGTCTGTGTGTATGTAAATGTGTGTACACACTTACACACATTCACACATAAATATGGGTCTCAAGCAGAGGTGGGAATCTGTTTGACGAACCTTCTCCTGTGAGACTGGGGCTTCCAGGGCCTGGCTGTTTGATAATATAGCATACTCATCAGCTGCTGGGAGTCACCATAGAGAGGGAAGAGCTGTGGCTGCGGAAGGGTGATGGCAATGACTGGAGTGATTTCCCAGAGTGCACTGCACGGTTAGGATACAGGGCCCAAGAGGAGGACCTGACTGAACTATAGAAATAGGCGGACATAGGTTCCATGGGTCTAGTTGCAGAGATAAGTTAGAAGATGGTGGGAAGAGCAAGAGAAATTTCCCTCCAGATTGCTTCTCTGCTCTCAGCAAAATAGGAAGCAGTTTTATCTGCTGGGAGTGAGGATGGAGGAGGCCCTGGAGGTTTGAGGAAAGAGGATGGGAGTGGAAGAGAGGAGAGCCAACAGAAGAGGGGTTGCAGGCTTGCTCCAGTTGCCGTCAACTCTGACTCATGGCGACCCCACATGTGCAGAGTAGAACTGTTCTATAGGGTTTTTGAGGCTGTGACCTTTCGGAAGCAGATCACCAGGCCTGTCTTCCAAGGCACCTCTGGGTGAGTTTGAACCACCAACTTTTTGGCTAGTAGTCAAGTGCTTAACCGTCAGGCCACGAGGGCTCCTTTGAGGGTAGTGGCTGTGAATTTAAAGTGCAAAATGAATATCCTGGCAGCTAAACACTGCTAAAGCCAAATGCGCCACTAAATTCCCCAGCCCTGGTTAAGTCCAAATATCCTGTCACTGGGATAGTTCGGTGAAGGTAGAGGGGTACAGGGGAGTGGGCAGTATATTTGTGGTAGCAGAATATTGAACCCAAAGGTGTTCACATGCTTATCCCAGAACTTGTGAATATGTGACCTTACACAGTAAAAAAAGGACTTGTTGTTGTTATGTGCTGTGGAGTCGGTTCCGACTTATAGCAACCCTATAGGACAGAGTAGAACTGCCCTGTCGGGTTTCCAAGGAGCGGCTGGTGGATTCGAATTGCCGACCTTTTGGTTAGCAGCCTGAGCTTTCAACCACTTTGGCACCAAACCCATTAAAAAAAAAAAAACATGGCATCCAGTCAATTTCACCTCATAGCGACCCGATAGGACAGAGTAGAACTTCCTCATAGGGTTTCCAAGGAGCAGCTGGTGGATTCGAACTGCTGATCTTTTGGTTAACAGCTGAACTCTTAACCACTACGCCATCATGGTTTCCAAAAAAGGATTTTGAGGTGGGGAGATTATCATGGATTACTGGAGTGGACCCAAACTAATCACTTAGGTCCTTAAAGAGGAGAACTTTTCCTGCTGTGGTCAGAGGGAGATATAATTATGCAGGAATGATCAGGGAGATGCCATGTTGCTGGCTTTGAAGATGGAGGAGGGGCCATGAGACAAGGCATGTGCGTGGCCTCTAGGAGCTGGAAAGGGCAAGGAAACAGATTCTCCCCTAGAGTCTCCAGAAGTAAGGAATTCCTGCCAACTTCTTCATTTTAGCCTAGCGAGACCTATTTTGGCCTTCTGAGCTCCAGAACTGTAGGATAATAAATTTATGTTATTTTAAGCCACAAAATCTGTGTAACAGTAGAAAACTAATACAGTATCCAAGGAAACGATTATAATCATGGACTATGGAATCTGAATTGGATAAGAAGATGCATTAAGAAAAAATGGAAAAGACTTACATTTTCCTTGAATAAGAAGTCAATAATATCTATAAATTCAATGTGATTCCAAAAAAAAGTACCAAAAGACTTTTTTTTTTTAACAACAATTTAGGGTTTTGGATTTAGCTAAATTAATCTCAGCTTCCTGTGGGAGAATAAGTATGTGAGGACAGTGTTGTTGTTGTGGGGTGCCGTCAAGTCAATTTTGACTCATAGTAACCCAGTGTGACAGAGTGGAACTGCCTCATAGAGTTTTCTTGGCTGTAATCTTTATGGAAACAGATGGCCAGGCCTTTTTCCTGCAGAGCCACTGGGTGGGTTTGATCTGCCAACCTTTCGGTTAGCAGATGAGTACTTAACAATTTTGCCACCAGGGGGAAATCTAATAAAGAGGTCTAATGGAGATCATCCCTATCTGTTTAATAAATGTGCCATAAAACTAAAGGAATTAAAAGAATACTGTACAGCCTTAGGAATAGACAGGCAGATCAGTGAGAGAGAATAGAGTTCAATAATTGACCCAAATATGTATCAGAATTTATTATATGATAAATATACTTTTCTTGTGAGGGAAGAAAAGATAGATTATTATAATGTCTGAGACAATGGGATAACCATGGGGGGAAGAAGCTGGATTCAGACCTTATTTCTTTCATCAAAATAATTTGATACGGAATCCATATTTGAAGATTAAACAAATAAACTATAAATGCACCCGATGAAAACGTAGCTGGAGGGTTATGTATTTTTAGAAAACTTTCTTAGAAGACACACTATCCAGAAAATATGAAGAGAAGTAACAAATTTCACTACATAAAACAATAGAATTTTCTCTGTGGCAAATAAATAAAAATAAAAAGATGAATTAGCAGCATACTTGACAAACAAAAGACTAATTTCTTTACTATTTAAAGCTTTACAAATTAGAAATTAATATGAAAAAGAGAAATAAATTAAAATACAGGCAAATTATAGACCTCTTACAGGAAACCCTGGTGGTGTGGTTAAGAGCTGCTTGCGGCTGCTAACCAAAAGGTCCGCAGTTTGAATTTTGTTTGTTTGTTTGTTTCCTTGGAAACCGTAGGGGGCAGTTCTACTCTCCTGTAGGGTCACTATGAGTCAGAATCGACTCGAGGGCAGCAGGTTTTACAGGAAAAGAAATACAAATGGTTTATAAATATTGGAAAAGACACTCAGCCTCATATTCATTAAAGAAAAGCAAGCTAAAACAACAAGATTTTTTTTCTCCAGTTAAGATTGTTGTTACTTTATGTGCTATCGAGTCAGTTCTGACTTTACCCCATGTAAGCAGAACGAAACAATGCCTGGTCCTTCGCCATCCTCACAATTGGTGCTGTTTGAGCCCATTGTTGCAGCTACTTTGCCAGTCCATCTCGGTGGGGGTCTTCTTCTCACTAACCCCTTACCTTACCAAACATGATGTCCTTCTCCAGGGACTGATTCCTTCACAATAGCATTTCCAAAGTACGTGAGACAAAGTCTCACCATCTTCGCTTCTAAGGAGCAAGACAGATTTATTTGTTCTTCTGGCAGTCTATGGTATATATTCAATATTCTTTGCCAACACCATAATTCAGAGGCATTAATTCTTCTTCAATCTCCCTTTTTCTTTGTCCAGCTTTCGCATGTATATGAGGTGACTGAAAATACCATGGCTTGGGTTGAGAAATTAAGCAAAATCTAATGGCTAGCATGAACTTCCATTTAAAAAAAAAAACTTTTTTTTTCGTTTTTTTTTTTTCATATAGCCACGATTTATTCATTCATTCATCCAAAACACATCAACAGATTACTTTTTATATATTGGATATCATGTAAGGCTCAATTAATACTATTTTGATAACAGTTTAGTACAAAGGGTTTAAGGCAGGGTTTAGCAAACTGGTCCATGGGCTGAACTGAGCTCAAGACCTGTTTTTGTAAATTAAGTTTTATGGACACACAGCCACACACATTCACTTACAAGCTGTCTGTGGCTGCTCTACAGCAGCAGAATTGAGTAATAGTGAAAGACCGTATGTCTCCAAGTCTCAAATATTTACTATCTGTTCCTCTACAGGAAAAATTTGCTCATCTAAGGTAAGCTAAAAGGAAGTGACTGATTTCCATCACCAGCAGTATTGCAGGACAGCATAGGCAATATGACTTAACCTCATTATATCGTGAACAAGTACTTAAAGTCAAATGATTCCATAAGAGCGAAATGCATATTCATGTTTTCTCTCGTGCTGGTTTTTTTTTTTCCTAGCCTCAGTTAATTTCTGATATCACAATTGAGAAAGGCTTTGTCTGTGTTTTTTTTTAAACACTGAATGAGGAATGGCTGATGGTTTAAGAAAAAGTGGACAATAGTCCAATAAAAGTGTACCCTGAGGCCTCAAAATTGCTAATTGTATTGTTTCTTTATAAATTGGTCCCACAACTCAATGAAATTGAGCAAATGATATTCTTGGTCAGCCAATTTTGCAGCTGTCTTCTGTTTGTGATTTAAATGTTGATTTAGAAAAAGGGTAACCTGGTGTGCAAGGCTGAGGCGTGCATGTTTATCTAACAACCCTAGACAGAAATTATAACTGCCCCCTCTGCTGTTATCCTTGCTGGCAATGCCTAGTTGAAGAGATAATATGTTAGAACTATTCATCAACATTTTTTGTGTAACAATGATGTATGAAGCCTGGGGCAGAATCCATAAACTCCACCGTAGGTAGAATAGAAATGCAGATAACAAACAAACACCATCAAATAGGGTGATCAAAGAATAATGTTAGGCCACTGGACTTAAAGGCCCTCCGCAATATCTGTATAGTGTGAGCTGTGGAGCTAATCATATCTTCTAAGTATCCCCCATCAACTTTTCCAAGATCCTCTCATATAAGGAATGATTTCCTGTGGGTAGGGCTATGTCTTATTTGTCTTTGAATCTTCAGCGCTGGGTACAGTGACTGACACACCACTGTCTCTCGGCAGAAGTAAATGGATGAATAAATGAATGCACGCATGAATACTCTCCATTAAAATTAAGATCCTTCTTTCATTCCTCACTGTTTCTAAAGAGTATCGTCTTTTTCTCATTTTCCCCAATAATGATTTTGAAGCAGCCTCTTGCTTGCCTACTGTTTCACCCCATGCCGACTTCGTTTCCAGCTTTGACTGATGGCCTCATAGGGTTGCTATCATGAAGTAATGATGCAGTGAATTAATGATATCATGATTAAATGAAGCAATAACCCTAATGAGCTTATAAAACAGACAAACAAAAAAAGAAGCCCCGGTGGCGCCTTATAAGCTCCCAATAAAAGATATCTATCAATTTTTTTTTATCACCATCATCATTATCATCACCATATTGCTTTGTCTTGTGTCTGTCCCTTCTTTTGTCTTGAGACTGCCCCCCACCCTAGGTCACTCCATTATTACGTCTCACATGAATTGTAGCCATGGATACACTCCACCTGCTTTCCTCCATTCAGAGATTCTCCCTCATTCTGCTCACTCTGCTTAAGACCACCAGAGTAGTCTTCAACCACAGAAGCTACTCCCTTGTTGGAAAAAAACAAATCTCCCCAGGCTCCCCATTGCCTACTGATCTATCAAAGCCATTTACAGTACTATTTCATAAAAAAGAAGAGGTCCATTTTGTTTGCAGCCTGTTCTTAGGATGCACTGCAGACTTGAAAGTTTGTCTTAGAGCAGTGGGTTTTAAACGTTTTGTCCACAATCCACAGTGCGACATACATTTTACATCTCAACCCAGGAAACACACAAACCTAACAATGCTTATCTTTATCAGAGATACATTTTTATATTCTCTGCAATATTCTGACTTGATTTCATTTTCTTTTTTTTAATAATTTTTATTGTGCTTTAAGTGAAAGTTTACAAATCAAGTCAGTCTCTCACACAAAAACTTATATACACCTTGCTACATACTCCCAATTACTCTCCCCCTAATGAGACAGCCCGCTCCCTCCCTCCGCTCTCTCTTCTCGTGTCCAATTTACCAGCTTCTAACCCCTCTACCTTCCCATCTCCCCTCCAGGCAGGAGATGCCAACATAGTCTCAAGTGTCTATTTGATCTAAGAAGCTCACTCCTCACCAGCATCGCTCTCCAACCCATTGTCCAGTCCAATCCATGTCTGAAGAGTTGCCTTGGGAATGGTTCCTGTCCTGGGCCAACAGAAGGTCTGGGGGCTGTGACCACCGGGGTCCTTCTAGTCTCAGTCAGACCATTAAGTCTGGTCTTTTTATGATAATTTGGGGTCTATATCACACTGCTCTTCTGCTCCCTCAGGGGTTCTCTGTTGTGTTCCCTGTCAGGGCAGTCATTGGTTGTAGCCGGGCACCATCTAGTTCTTCTGGTCTCAGGATGATGTAGTCTCTGGTTCATGTGGCCCTTTCTGTCTCTTGGGCTCGTAATTGCCTTGTGTCCTTGGTGTTCTTCATTCAACTTTGATCTAGGTGGGTTGAGACCAATTGATGCATCTTAGATGGCTGCTTTGATTTCATTTTCTAAAATATGCTAATCTTGAACCACTAAATTTTCATGAGCCACGGTTTTAATAGGACAGTCTTGGAAGGTAGATGGAATAGGGAACAGGCAAGAAGAAAACAATAAAAAATATCAGTGTGGAAAACTTTTAGTTGTTCTTTGCTGTGGCTCTTAGGGCCTTGTAAGATGGATGAGGCATTCAGTTTTTATGTGTTGTTGTTGTGTGCCATCGAGTCAATTCTGACTCATAGCGACCCTATAGGACAGAGTAGACCTGCCCCATAGGGTTTCCAAGGAGTGGCTGGTGGATGCAAACTGCTGACCTTTTGGTTAGCAGCGGAGCCCTTAACCGCTGCATCACCAGGGCTCCTCAGTTGCTCTAGGGAAATACACCTGAGGCATGTAGCGCCTTCTATCTCTAGAGTGCATCTCTGGGAGTGTCACTCAGGGGGCTTTCTGCACTGCTTGTTGCTATCTCTCATGATAAGAAGCTGGGATACATCCTGGGGGAGGTATGTGGGGCTTTATAGTCTAGCTGCAACAAAGGGTACAGCGATGTGTTGAAAGTAGTCCATATGCTCCAGGGGTTTCTAGGCACAGATGCATTCATTATGTTAGAAGGTAGAGCAGTGGATATGATCTGCCCAAGTTACCTTTGGTGACCCCTCTAGATAGAGGCTGCCTCATCCACCTAGTCAGATAAAAGCCAGAGGTGATAGAGAGGCTGCCCTGTGAGTTCTTTCGTAATTTTCTTCTTGGATACTGTCCAGAACCCGAGGGCCTTTACCATGTCAAGTTCTCAAGTACGCGCTGCCATCTAATTCCAGGCTGGGGCCAAGGAGGCAGCCACGCAGTAGTGTGCTATTCTTTAAGCCATAAACTCCGGGCCTCGGTATTCACAGTCGGCTCCCTTTATGTTCTCAGACGGTATAGTTTTCTGTCCAAAATCTTGTCTCCACTGGTCACATTTACACATATTTATGTAACTTAGTTGAAGCAGCAACTACTATTGCCCAAGGTTTTGGCATCTTGAACAAAACTTTTGTCACTGTAGTTTCTGAAGTATTCTGGCACAGTTCAAAGATTTCAAGACTACACTGTTCTCTCTGTTGGGATCATGGCCCAAAAGTAAACTTGATAATTACAAAGAATGTCTCATCCTTGAAATATGAATAGGAACTTCTTCCATTTTTGTTTTTCCCTTGAATTCCCCATGAGCAAAATAAAGGCAAGTAAGTATTAATTGAAATTAAATACTGAATGCTTTTTTAAATCAACTTGGGTGTTCTTGATAATATACAGATTTTTTTTATTAGTGAGTAAAGGAGCCCTGATGGCGCAGTGCTTAAGCGCTCAGCTGCTAACTGAAAGGTCGAAGGTTCAAACCCACCAGCCGGTTCGCAAGAGAAAGATGTGGCAATCTGCTTCCATAAACATTTACAGCCTTGGAAACCCTATGGGGGCAGTTCTACTGTGTCCTATAGGGTTGCTATGAGTCAGAAGCCACTCAACTGCGGCAAGGTTTTGGTTTTTTAGTGGGTGATTACTACATTTTTACAAGTGGAAAGCTCTGGAAGAGTCATTTAAGAAGTCTTCACTCAAGACAGGAATGGGCAAACTATAGCTCACAGGCCAAATCCGGCCCACTGCCTTTTTTTCTAAATGAGTTTTATTAAAACACAGCCATGCCCATTCGCTTCTGTATTGCCTATGGCTGCTTTGATGCTAAAATGATAGAACTGAGTAGTTTTGACAGAGACTGGATAGCCCACAAAGCCTTACCAACTGGACCTTTACAGAAAAAGTTTGGCAACCTCTGATTAGTATATTTTTGTGTAAATAACGCGTGCCTTCTATGTTTGTTTGCCAACCACTCCCTCCCCCCCATGAGGTATTTTCAGAAATTAAACACAGTTGCTGTAAAAAAAAATTAGCACAGCATGCTTAGGAAAATACCTTGAGCGGGGACGGAGTGGTTGGCAAACAAGCAGAAAGCACTCATTATATGAGTAAAAATATGGTAATATCAATTTGATATAGTAATTTATAGTTATTATCCATGCAGTTGATCAGCTCTCCTATCCATTTAAATTTCTTCACTGTCTTAATATTATTTTGTAATAGTTGAATGCTTTTCAATGATCAGATCTTTGTGACCCTCAGATATTTCAGTGTTTATATTACATGTGATCAAATATCTTTTCCAAGTAGGAAAAGTGCCCTTGGTGGCACTTAACAAGAAAGAAAAGTTAATATTATTATGAGTTGTTTAAATCACCGATGTCACCATTCAGTTTATAGGTATGTAAGTTAGACATTAAAATAAGTGACTTTAACAATAAGTCTTCAGTTTGGGTCATTAGATTTATTATTACCATCTGGTTTGATAACTGAGAAGTTACCAATACTTACCTTTAAAGACTTTATTTACTTATTTGCAGATCTAGAGTTCTTTGCAATTTCATCCCTCTATACTAAAAAAAAAAAAAAAAAAAAAAAATTTTTTTATACTATACTCCCTTAGGTTTATTATACTCCCTTATCTTAGATCCCACCCAACACACATAAATTCAGAACTTCTAGTATCGTCTTTTCTTAAGATTGCCTGGCATCATGTAACACAGCTGATGTAAACGTAAGTAAAAAACATCCCACAACAGAGTTTTGGATTATCTACTCGTAAGATACTTTGCCTGCAAATGATGGAAAATCAATCAAACATGGATGAAATAATAAAGAAATCTATTATTTTATTTTATAAAGAGGTAGGCTAATTCTAGGGCTCATTTATTCAGTGACTCCACTGTTCCTCTCTGCCATCCTTAGGGGGTCCCCTTGTCTTTGATTGGCTTCCCTCATCACAAAATGGCTGCAGCAGCCACTTGTATATAGCAGCCCCTGCTCATACGGCAGCATTAAGAGGCAGAGAAGAGCAATGACTCCTCTGCATATAACTTTTTAAGAACAGAGAAGGATTGTCACTGCTGCCTCCCAGTAGACTTCTCTTCCTTTCTCACTCCTTAGAATCCCAGTACTGGCAAGTGGAAAGAAATCACTGGGATTGGCTTGAACTAAGATTCCTTTCCTGAGGCTGGGATGAGGACCCATCCTAGGGTACGTGACAACGTGGAGGGTCAACACCCAACAAAGTTGGGACTCTGACTGTAAGAAAGAAGTTAGGGGGCGTTGGAGGGGATCAAAACTATTGGTGTACAGTACTTAGTGGCAGTGTCATCTTCTGCCATTGCAGGCAAGCAATAGGGAGGAAACTGTCCCTAGATTCATTTGCTCTAGTGCTTAGCAGTGTGCTATATGGAGACCTGCTGTCCAATAAATATCTGACAAACGAAATGAAATGGATTAACCATCCAACCCCTAGGTCATTTATTTATATATATAACCACCAGTAAATCAGCTGCCTTAGAGTAGATTCTGAC
Source organism: Elephas maximus indicus (assembly GCF_024166365.1). Taxonomy (NCBI): domain Eukaryota; kingdom Metazoa; phylum Chordata; class Mammalia; order Proboscidea; family Elephantidae; genus Elephas; species Elephas maximus. The sequence goes on from NC_064846.1 coordinate 168,786,672, forward strand.
TCTTGGTTACCCTACATGTGACAGAGTAAAACTATGCTCCATAGAGTTTTCAATGGCTGATTTTTTCAAAGTCGATCACCAGTCCTTTCTTTTGAAGCACCTCTGGGTGGGTTTGAACTGCCAACCTTTCCATTAGTAGTAGAATACTTAAACATTTGTGTCACCCAGGGAGTCTATGTGGTGTTTCTACATCGTATAGAATTGCTTCAAATGGCACAAAGAATAATCAAAACCAAAGAGTTTAAGATGAAAGGATGAGGGGCCAGTTAGTGCTTCATCTGATCGGGTCGTGTGTCCAGTCACTGTATCTGAGAGAGCCGTTTTAGTGTGAACAGCTGTCAGAAATGTTGAGGAGTCCCCAAGGCTCGAAGTCTATGGTTGAAGGATATTTTGATTTCCTTCCTAGTTGTCCATTATAAAACAATATCTGTCAAGAGAAAGTAGGTAGGATTAGCGCCTTACACGGGTCAACACTCATCACACTGTGTGTAGACATCATGGTCTGACTCTCCCTTTTCAAGTTGACCTACAAGCTTTGGCTTTAAAACACCTAATGACGAAACTTCCATGATTGGGGGTTTAGTTTTCTTGAATAACAGTCTAGGGTATTTCTTTGAGATAAGCGATTTTGGTCTTTTTCTTCTCCCACCTACTTTCTTTCCTTTACTGTCCAGGGAAGAAATATACCTTAAGGAAATGACTTGCCAAAACCCATTTTTCTGACTCTGATATTTGGAAACTTCTGTCTCTGCAAATACAACACTGAGACTAAGTTGAAAGTATTGTTTTCCATTCAAGGAATGTGCGATGAGAGATACAAATCCGGGAGCCTGGAAGCACAGAGCAGCTCCTGACTCAGGAAAAGACAGCAGCAGGCCTACCCTTGGGGGACATGTGCTTACAGCTTTTCTCCCTTTTTTCTCATAGCACTTGAATGTGGAAAAAATGACAGCAAGTAAAAGATCCTTCTAGGGCATAATTTGATCATGGCCAGTTGTTAGAGCAAGCAGTGATTACAAAGAACGCTTGGTTAAGGAAAAAACCATAGTTGAGCTTTTAAACCCCTGGCATCCCAACCATGAGATCAGCTTCCCTTCCTCACGTTTTGACAGAAGAAGGAGCCACAGTAACCAAATCAAATATCTTAATGATTTTCTGTAATAGAAAAACACGGGTTTTATGGCTCAAGAATCAACACGGTTTCCTTTTTCCTCTTGAGGATGATGGAGAAGTCATCCTAGAACTAACTACCTTCCCAAAGTCGTTTACACAAAATGGAAATGGTTTCTTAATGTTTAATTTAGCTGGAAGCATGGCGATTTCCAGGAGTTGAGTCTCTTTACAGCAGTGACGGACTCACAGAGTGTTCTTCTCTTTAACCACAGCTTTGACGATTTCACCACCCCTTTTAGGGCATTTCACGAGTACTTTTGGGAGCCTCAGCCCTAAAGAGAGGCATCTCTATTACTTAAGAATACCATAACACATTTCCCTGGGGAAATGTAGACAGTTTAGGAACAGATATTGGAAAACCTTTGCCCGCAAGGTACTAGCATAAAAACCAAACCTTTTGCCATTGAATTGATTCCAACTCATAGTGACCATATAGGACAGAGTAGAACTGCCCTATAGGGTTTCCAAGGAGTGGCTGGTAGATTTGAAACTGCTGATCTTTTGGTTAGCAGCTTAGCTCTTATCCACTGCACCACCAGGGCTCCTAGCAGGATAAAGAACCCTGTTTTAAATCATTGGGATTCGCAACAAGAAAAATTGAGCCAATCACCCTGCTCCTCCCTGCCTTCCAATCTTTCAATGATCTAAAATGAGCTCCAAAGTTGAGTCAATGGTAGGGCCAGTTTGGGCTTGAATGCATCATTTTCTCCTTTTCCCATGTAGGTTGTTTGCTCCTCGAATTCTTACTGCCACCCTCTTCAACTCTGGTCCCCCCCCTGAATTTGCAGTTTTCTCATCTTTTTGCACCAATAGAATTCTTGCTGGATAAAGGATTGGACTACAAGGAATAAAACGTAAGGGGGCTTAAGATAATGAGAAGAGAACATTTCCTAGACTAAGCAGTCACTATATGACTTAATAGGGGAGACCCCATGACCAAAATGCAAAGGCCCCTGAGAAGTGTAACCAATTCATCCTTTAAGATTGAACTCAAACATTAGCCTTTACAAGCAGAGCTGGGGGCAGCCTTCTGTCTTCTATCCTGCTGTTGCTAGGTGCCATCAAATCAGTTCTGACTCATAGCGACCCTGTGTACAACAAAACAAAACACTGCCTGGTCTGCCGCCATCCTCACAATTGTTGCTATGTTTGAGCCCATTTTTGCAGCCACTGTGTCAGTCCATCTCATTAAGGGTCTTCCTCTTTTTCACTGACCCTCTACTTTACCAAGCATGATGTCCTTCTCCAGGGACTGATCCCTCCTGATACCAGGTCCAAAGTAAGCGAGATGAAGTCTCACCATCCTCACATCTCCTAAGAGCATTCTGGCTGTGCTTCCTCCAAGGCAGATCTCTGTCCTACCATCTAGTAAATGCCTCCACTGAAGCAAGTCTTCATTTTGTTTTAATTAGGTTTCCACATATCTGACTCTAACACTCAATTATGAGTTCCTCAAAGGTTGGGATAGTGTCCATTCATCTGGGTCCCTAGTACCTAGAACAGGGTGTGTGTTTAATCAATGTTGGTGGAAGGATGGATGAGTCTACTTTCTAGGAGGAAGTTGACATTTAAACAGATAACTATTATATAGGAAATAATATTTCCAAGCCAAGGAGATCCATCATGTTTTATGACATCACATCCCTGGACAGAGCATACTTACTTTAGAATAGAGAAGAGCTCCCTGCTTCGGCTCCCCTTCAAAATCTCTGGGGTCCATTGTAGTTCAACTCTTAGTCCAGAGCATTGCACTGGTCCCATTGGTCCCGTGTCCTGGGCTTGCTGGACACTTTCCCTACTGAGTGACCACGGTGGCCATTTTCCTGGGTAGCACCTTCCTCCTCCCTTCTCTCAGGGCTCCTCTCCCTCCCATTTCTTGGCATGGACTTTGGATATGAAGAAAGCAAGTCAAAGTAGCAGGGACAGTTTTGAGTTAATTCCCCTGATGGTGGTAGCAGCACTCAGTGGCTCCAATGTCCTGTCAAATCTTTCCTGGGGTTTGATTTTGACTGGTGTTTTGATGGTCCAGCTCTCTTAGTCCCTATGTGCCTTCTAAGGTTCTCTAGTTTTCTATCACTTTTGCATGTTCCCCAATATCCTTCCAATAAATTACTTTTTCTACTGAAGTTATCTAGACTTGATCTTTATTGTTTCCATCCAAGAACCTTGATTAGTACAGGAATCTATTTTTCAAGCTCTCAGGCCTAGCTTGATAAAATATTTTTAATAAAATGTAAAGTATATTTTAAAATGTGAATTATATGAGATGATACAATCTATAGGAGTCCATGGGTAGAGCAAACAGTTAATGCACTTGGCTACTAACTGAAAGGTTGACAGTTCGAGTCCACCCAGAGTTGCCTCAGAAGAAAGGCTCGGCGATCTACTTCTGGAAAAATCAGCCATTGAAAACCCTGTGGAAGACAGCTCTACTCTCACACACATGGGGTCACCATGAGTCAAGGTCACCATGAGTTGGGGTTGACTCCATGGCAACTTGTTTATACAATCTATGGATGTTCTGTAAAATTATTTTTACAAAAATTGTATTTTATCCTTTACTACAACTAAAATTTATTCTTTCATTTTATTCACTTTCCTTATTGAGGGTTCTGAAGACATGGACCTCCCAAAAATAAGGCAAATCAGATATTTTATTTCCGGTATGGAACAGAAGGTCTATTAAAGAACTAAAAATATTATCAGTGGCTCCCAATGCTTGGGGTCATTTATCGTGCCTCTACTCCACATCTGATGCTTTTCCAGTGATAAATCTTAGTCTAGCAAGTCAACATTTAATCGTTACGATACGTCATCTCTGAGGCAGGCCCTAGTTCATTAGTTTCTTAGTGTCCAGACAAACACTCATGCTCCCATTCTTGAGAGTCAGGAATTCTGGGTGGAAAACTCTATTTCCATTATCTTTTCTAGCAATGAGAAGGTAATAGAAGATGCCAGGATGAAATATCTGTTATTCCAAAGGAATAGACTCTTCAGTTATTCCACACTTTGGAAAACATTTTTGAAGAAAAATAAATTTTAAAAAAGCGATCTAAATGCAAAAGTCATACGAAGAATGAGGTTACATTTATCACAACCTGACATACTGCATGTTTATTTATTTTCTGCCTATTTTTTTATTCCCTTAGAATAGATCGGGATTTGGTTTTGATTTGGATTGTGTTTTATCTCCAGCCCCTACAATAATGCTGGCATCAAGTAGACACTTAATATTACCTATGTTTTTATAGAAGCTATAATATGTAACAATGCTATAATTAAAGATATAATAAACTGATAATGACAAAAGTAGACCATTTATAAATAGTTGTTAAATAAGTGAATGAATGAGTGAACCAATGTCTAATTTTATGTTACACTTTCAGTTTTTGGTGGGAACGATCAGGGTCTTTAAAAATTATGGGCAACTGTCTGAACTTAACTCTGGATATTGATTAAGAACTCTGTACTTGGAGAGGATCTTGGTTAATGGAGTAACAGAAACATTTTCTGCTCACTCATTATCCATGTGCTTCCCCACATTTCCCAGAACTGAAATGGGGCCAAGGAACTTGCCTGGCCAATAGACTGTGGATGAAAGTGACAGGTGACCTTTCTGGATCAAAGCATTTAAGAGCTAGTACACAACCCATGGCGCAAGGGTTAAGCATTCCACCGCTAACCGAAAGGTCAGCAGTTCGAACCCACCAGCCATTCTGCGGGAAAAAGATGTCGCAATCTGCTCCTGTAAAGATTCCAGCCTTGGAAACCCTATGGGGCAGTTCTTCTCTGTTCAGTAGGGTCGCTATGAGTCACAACCGACTCAATGCCCTCTAGTTCCCTCTCCTCCCCTGCCGTGGCAACCATGGAGGCCACTTGTTCCCGATGGTACAACTACAAGAAGGTTGAGCATCTGTGGACCACTTTTTGAATGACTGTGTAGTGGGAAGCCCTACACACCTACCTTTGCAGACTCAAGTGTAACCTAGCGTACTCTTACACAGAACTACGTAGAATGCCCAGCTATACGATGCTGGGTAAACCAGTTGCCATCAAGTTGACTCCAAGTCATGGCGACCTCATGTGTGTCAGAGTAGAACTGTGCTCCATAGGATTTTCAATGGCTGATTTTTTGGAAGTAGATCAACAGGCCTTTCTTCTGTGGTGCCTCTGGGTGGACTCAAACTTCCAACCTTTTTGTTAGCAGCCGAGTGTATTAACCATTTGCACCACTATTACTGATTAAAGATAACTCATAAAATATGTAACTATTTTGAGGTTTTTGAATATCTCATAGAAGTAGTTTCATGGTCTAGCTGAAGTTTAATTTTTTTTTAATTTACTGAAAAATGATGGCAACACAAAGAACAGCTCAGATTTCATAAACTCTAAGATTTAGGAGGATTGTCAGACAATCTAATCACCCACCTATGAAAACATTACCAGGGCCATAAAAACAAATCTGGTCAAGCTTCTTAGCCGTCCTCGTCCTTCCCAGCAAACGTGGAACATTGAAATGGCAGACCTAGTGATCAACTTACATCGGCCTAGATGCATGTTTTCTTTCAGATCCTGGAGATAAGAACAGGAGATTATTTCAGTAGTTTCAGCTGGACCAGAAACTCTGGCTTGTGAATTACCTCCGTTCTAGACATGAAATTGAGCTCCCCAATCTGTGGATTTCAGAAGGACTTGACTGGATGGCAACAGGTTTGGTTTTTTTGGTTTGGTTTCTGTGAGCAGAATTTCCCAGTCCCAGCACATGTCATAAAAAGAAAAAAGATTATCTTCTTTGAAATCTTTCACTGGTAAAATTTGCTCTGGACGGCATTAATTTTTTGGATGTTTTTCTGAATAAATACAAATAAGCATTTATTAACGATGCCAAGTTTTCAGGCAAAATACATTGCTTCATCTTTTTCAGTTGAAAACACCAATTATTCAGAGACTTTCCTATTTGAGATTGATAGCTGAGCCTCGTATCACTTCTCCCTCTTCAATTCTCTTTTGTATCATTTGAAAGTAATCTCTGCTTGTAAACAGACACTCTCCTTTACTTCCTTTTAAATAGTCAAGATGCAACTCATGCAGAACACCAAATAAATGTCATTTTTTCCCCTCTGGACTTAGTAACCATATAAGGTAAAGTGTCCATTTTCTGAGCTAAAGGAAGTTAAAAATCAGAAAAGCAAAGAAATCTCTAGAACTTATCACTCATTTTCTCCAGAAACACTTATCGAGTGCTTACCGAGAGCCCTGTACTGCTAGGAGTTCACGGGGCACCTCTGGGCACAGTAGAAAATGGCGCCGCCTCCAGGGAGGCCAGTTACAATCAGATGTCTCTTTTCTCATGTGCTTTTGGCAGTTGTGTTTCTAGCTTTTGCTACAACACATTCAGTGTTTGAGAGAAAGGGCTTTTTTTTTTTTTTTAACTACTGAAAGGGAAAACTTCTCCTGCAATAATTTTAGATTTATAGAAAAATTGCCAAGGTGATACAGTGTTTCTTTATGTCCCTCACCTGTCATTGTTGTTGGGTGCCATCAAGTTGATGCAGCCTCATAGTGAGTGACCCCATGTGACAGAGTAGAACTGCCCCACAGGTTTTCTAGGCTGTAATCTTTACGGAGCCCTAGTGGTGCAATGTTTAAAGCCCTTGGCTACTAACCTAAAGGTTGTGTTTTGAACCCACCAGCTGCTCTGCGAGAGAAAGATGTAGCAGTCTGCTTTTGTAAAGATTACAGAATTGGAAACCCTATGGGACAGTTCTTCTATAGGGTTGCTTATGAGTCAGAATCAACTTGATGGTAGTGGGTTTTTTTAGTCTTTACGGAAGCAAATTAGAGTTTTCTCCTACAGAGCCACTGAACAGGTTCAAACTGCCAATCTTGCAGTTCGCATATGAGCGCTTCACTATTGCGCCACCAGAGCTCCTTGCCCCTCACCTAGTTTCCCCTAATGTTAACATCTTATATAATCATGGTACATTTGACACACCTAAGAAACCAATATTGGTACATTGCTGTCAGCTAAATTCCAGACCGTATTCAGATTTCACTAGTTTGCCCGATAATGTCCTTTCTCTGTTCCAGGATCCCATCCAGGATACCACATTGCATTTAGCTGTGAATCTTTTTTTTTTTTTTTTTTTTAACAATAAACGTTGATTACCGCACACAGTTTCTGGGAGCATCTTAGCTAGATGGCTCTCGCTTAGGGTCTCTCATGTGGTTGTATGTAGTCAGGCTGTCAGCTGAGGCTGCAGTCATTTGAAGGCTTGACTGAGGCTGGAGGATCCGTTTCCAAACTAACTCATGGGGCTGTTGGCTGGAGGCTTCAGCTCCTCACTACGTAGCCTTCTCCATAAGGTTGCTTATGACGTGTCTTCTCCCAGAATGAGTGCTAAAAGATAGAGAGAGAGAGATTAAGAGAGAAAGAGAAAGAGCAAGATGAAAGCCACAATGAACGGTGCTTTGCTGAGGTAGCTCATTCCATTGGTAAACAGTTCCATTTGCTGGGAAACCTGTTTTCCTATAATTTCTTCCTGAATCCTTATTCTAGCCCATGAAAGGCTAGCCAGTAAGTCTCTTCATCCACCATGTTTAGTACTCTAAACCCTTTGCCATCGAGTCTATTCCAACTCATAGCCACCCTATAGGACAGAGTAGAACTGCCCCAAAGGGTTTCCAAGGAGCGGCTGGTAGATTCCGACTGCCGACCTTTTGGTTAGCAGCTGAATGCTTAACTACTGTACCACCGGGGCTCCATTTAGTCCTCTAAATAATAGGAAAGAACTATGGTTGGTGTCTTTCACACAACCGTTCATCATCAGACACTGTTCCAGACATCATCTTGACCCTTTGAAAGGAGAAAAAACACTGCATACAAAGAATTGAAGGCTATTTGCTCAAGGGACTTGCTTTATCCCCCACTTCTAGTCCCTCAGTGGTGCAAATGGTTAGTGCACTTGGCTGCTAACTGAAGGGTCGATGGTTTGAGTCTACCCAGAAGCACCTCAGAAGAAAGGCCTGGCAGTTTACTTCCCAAAAAATCAGCCATTGAAAACCCTATGAAGCACAGTTCTACTCTGACACACATGGGGTCGCCATGAGTCAGAATTGACTCGAGGGTAACTGTTTTTCTTTGGTAGCCTTAGGAAGTTGGTAGAAAGATAACTATAGGCAGACTCACGTCTCCTTACAAATTGAAGGAAATGGTACTGTGTCGAAAGTTCAACCTGACATATAAGGCTCAACAATTTGTAACCGTTTTATATTGTTCTAGTTAAAGTAGAAACTGAGGTTGGTAAAGGTTGAGCATTGTGACAAGTGGGGAAATATGAATGTCTTTGTCATTTGGGCTTCACAGGGTTTGAACTCATGGCTGCTCTCTAGGTGGACTAATGCATATAACGGTGATTTTTCCCCTTAGGGAACATTTGACAAAGACTGGAGACATTTTGGAGGAATAGGGAGAAGTGCTCCTGGCATCTAGTGGGCGAAGGCCCCGGAAGACACTATACATCCTAAACACCCTGCAGTGCACAGGGCAGCCCCCAGATCAAAGAATCATCCAGCCCCAGATGACAATAGTGCCCTGGTTGAGAAACCTTGGCATAGATTATATGTCATTTCTAAAGGGCCATTTCCCACTCTGCCACCCAAACGTCTCTTTATATCACTTTCCCCTCGCTTTTTAACTGAGTTGCCCTCATTGCCTATGAATTTCTTTGGTTTGCTTTCTCTGAGAGTCTGTTTTTCTGGTTCAAGTAAATAGTGAGGCTGTGGTTGGGAAAGACAAGGGATATGTGCCAAAAAGCATTCCTCCAAACTTTCTCAGCAGGTTTTTTTTTTTTTTAAAGATTTGAAATAATCAGGAATCTTCCTTTTAGGCTAGGATGCTGTTGCAAACTCCAAGACCTGCCAGATAACATGAATGGGTGCAGCAGCCCAGGTTTAGGGCTCTCTGGGGACCTGTGGTGAATGTGAGGAGCATGGGACCCAGTGAAATTGCCAAGATTTTGCATTGGGGCTCAGATTTTATGAATCACTTGGAGAGCTAAGGAAACCCCGATGGCATAGTGGTTAAGAGCTATGGATGCTAACCAAAAGGCCAGCAGTTCGAATCCACCAGACCCTCCTTGATTCAGCAGATCTGGGGTGGAGCCCCAGAATTTACCCTTCTAACAAGTTCCCAGGAGCCCTGGTGGCTCAGTGGTTAAAAGCTCAGCTGCTAACCAAAAGGTTGGCAGTTCAAAGCCACCAGCCACTCCTTGGAAACCCTATGGGGCAGTTCTACTCTGTCCTATAGGGCCACTATGAGTCAGAATCAACTGGACGGCAATGGGATTTTAACAAGGTCCCAGGTGATGCTGATGCTACTGGTCTGGGACCCTCACTTTGAGAACTGCTGCCTTAAAAAGACTCTTGGATATACATATATAGAGGCGTGAACAAAATTCTCCATCAACGTTGTACTTAATAGCCCCAAGCTAGAAACCAGTGAAAATTTTATCCACAGCTCAATGGGTAAATTAGCTGTGGTATAGCCATACAGGAGTCCTGGAGTGAAAATGGTTAAGTTACTCAGCTGCTAGCCAAAAGGCCGGTGGTTCCAGTCCACCAGAGGCAACTCAGAAGACAGACCTGGCAATCTACTTCTGAAAAATCAACCATTGAAAAGACTGTGGAGCACAGTTCTGCTCTGACACACATGGGGTTACCATGAGTCAGAATCAACTCGATGGCAACTGGTTGGCTGGTTGGATGGCCATCGGAGAAAACAGTGTATAACAATCAAAATGAATAAGCTCCGGTACCTGTCTGTCCAGGATGAATCTCACAAAGTGTTGGTAAACAAAATCCATAAGGCAAAGGATGAAGCCTGCAGGGTGATTCCACCTATATAAATTCAAACACAGGAAAAATGAAGCTATAAACACAGTTATAGATAGTAAAACCAGAAAGAAAAGGATTTGGGACAGCAATTTGCTGGGATGGGGCAGGGGTGGAGAATGGAATGGGAGAGACACAAGGGCTCCTCAGGTACCAGCAGTCGTTGATATCTTAACTTGGCTATGTGAGAGATTCCCTTCTATTATTTAAATGGGACATTTATATTAATAGATATTTGCATATATTTATAGATATTTGCATATATATTTCATAATTTTACAAAGTTTTAAAAATCATTCTACCTTAAAAGAAAATGCTTCAATTTTGTACGTCTTCTGGTCTTTTGACAACTTGTTTGAATTTTAGGATCTGCCCACTGGTTATGAAAATAAATCTCTCAAACTTTAATATATGGTTTAGTTATTCTGCTGCATCAACTATTAAAACAAAGGAATTACAGAGTTTTTTTTTTTAAAGAAAGACCATTTTGTTACTGTCAAATACATATGGTGATATGAACTCATGATGAACAGAGTTACAAAGTAAAAGTCTTGTCAGTCCTATTTAGAAGTCAGATTAGCATCTTGGGTAGTTAGTACATGTATTGTCTATGAGTACAGAAGTTCTCATGGTAAAACCAGTTGCCGTCTGCTTGACTCCAGCTCATGGCAGCCCCATGTGTGTCAGAGTAGAACTGTGCTTCATAGGGCTTTCAATGGCTGGTTTTTTGGGAAGTAGGTCACCAGGCCTTTCTTCAGGGGCACCTCTGGGAAGACTCAAACCACCAACCTTAAGATTAGTAGCCGAGCACATTAATCGTTTGCAGCACCCAGGCCCTCCAATCGCCATGGTAAAAAAAAAAGTAAATAGATCATCTTTAAACATGAAAGATATGAACAAACACCTGACTAAGGGATCACTCGCCCTTTGCTGCATTGTATAACTGTTCTCTCTACAAATCTCATGACTTCATTGGTGAAGGCTCTAAGGAACTATTTCCATTTCATGGGAGAAGAATCATTTTTGAAGTCTTTCTTTACTTTTTGAAAGGGAAGAAGAATTGAATGTGCCAGCTGATTATATTGTGATGTTCTTTTACCTCCAAAAATTCAGAAAAGAGTTGGCTACATCTGTGGCCCTGCAAGGATCCCGGGAATGTTCATGTCTGTTGGAGAATGCTTACTTCGTATTAGAGTCTTGCTTTTAGATTCTATTGGGCCGAATTGCTTTCTTAAATACACTTTCTAGTACGTCCTTTAAAAACACAGGTCTTAATCCCCCTTTAAACATCAGTGAAGTTTGCTGGCGGCATGGACTGCCATTTTCCCTATTTGATCACAGTGTGGCTTCCGGATTTGCACACCCCACATGTTAAGTTGACAGCTGCATAATCCCAGGATGCATTCCTGCAATATTTTATGATGACATCCCAGGAATTCGTTTGCAGCTGCCCGCTGATATGAGTGGTATCTTTATTATTTGATGAGTCAACCAGACATATTAAGTACATTTGTTGAAAGTACCAGATGCTAATGCCATACTTATTATAGTGCAAAGTTGCAAACCATCCAAATGTCCATCTATAGGGGAATGGTTCATTCAATTATGATGCAGCCATACTATCCACCACCCGTCTGTCAGTTTGTACTCTGGTGGCTTGCATGTTTCTGTGATGCTGGAAGCTATACACCAGTGTTTCAAATACCAGCTGGTCATCCATTGTGAATGGGTTTTAATGGAGCTTCCAGAGCAAGACGGACTAGGAAGAAAGGCCTGGTGATCTATTTCTGAAAATCAGCCAGTGAAAATCCTATGGATCTTAACAGAATATTGTCCGATATAGTGCTGGAAAATGACCCCCCCCCCGGGTTGGAAGGCACTCATAATACACAGTGGCCACAACAATGGACTCGAGCACAGCAACTATCACGAAGATGGTGCGGAAGTGAGCAATGTTGCTTTCTGTTGTACGTGGGGTTGCTAAGAGTTGGAGCCAACATGACAGCAGCTAACAACAAATACTACGGAATACTAAGCAACCCCCCCCCAAAAAAGTAGATTTAATCCTCTGGTATGTGTTAAGCTCCCCATTAAGTACTTTATAAACATCTTCTCAATTAATTCTCACAACAACCTGTCAAGTTACTCCCATTTTATAGAAGAGTACACTGAGACTTGTCCAAAGACAAACAGTAAATGGTGTAGTGACAGTTAGAACTCAGCTCTGTGGACCCCAAATCCATTGCCTTCTCCAGCTACACTCTACTGGCTCGTGAGGTGACAGCTGTATTGTTGACTCTCCTCTCCTGAAGATTTGATTCAAAATGGACATTGATTTGCATAGAAATAGCACCTCGGAAGAGACTAATGTAATAGTAAAGGTAAACATATCCAAATGTCAAGAAGAAATTCTTTCCAAAGGAGGCACGTTTTCTGCTCTTTCTATAGACTGAAACAGAAATTAAGAGCATGGTTCAAGACTCTGGTTATGTGTGCTATCCAGTTCCAAGTTTTCAAGTATTCTCTGTTAGAAATGTCAAAAATTACAAGCAAAGTAAGAAATCATACTTTTGCTCAAATGTAGTCAATGACAATGTAAAATATTTGTATGCTTGTTCTTAAAACGTCTCATTCTTTTTAATATTTACAGATGGACAGAAGAGAAAGAAGTCTTTGAGAAAGAAACTGGATTCCCTAGGAAAGGAGAAAAACAAAGACAGAGGTAAAAGACCAAATGAACTAACGTGAACGCATCTTCCATGGAGCATAATGGTTGAATTTGGTGGAGTTTTCGAATTGCATAGATTTACGAGGTTCAACTCTATTATGTAAACTGGGTCGCTCCAATGGAATGTCATTTAGGGCTGCTTTGGTTTGCACTTCTGTATTTCAGTGGCCCTGTACTGAATTGATGAGTTCAACTGGTTTGCACAGGGTGTAACTTCAGCCAAGTTTATGGTTCCAATTATGATTCTGGCCAATCAGCTATGCATAAAGAGAACCTGGGTTGAATAGCCGTGGACGGCATCTCTAACACTAACCAGCTGTCTGGCAAATCCTGACCATTAGGCAGGGCTGGATAAATGTGAAAGAGTTTGAATTTACCTACCATGACTACTGGAAAGAAACAAGCTTATACTCATGGATTACTGAGGATGGGCCATTCTCAGTATTTCCTGTTAGATCACAGAAGGCTCATGTTTTGCCCTGTGCTTATCCACCTATATGTTTTGTGAATCATTGACCCTCTTTCTCCTCTCACGCGTGCCCTTCTAGGTCTATTTAGGGAAATGACTCTTTAGCCTTTCCGAGGCATTTGAGGTCATTTTCAACAAGCATTCATTGAGTCTGCTCAGTGGACACCTGGGCACCATTAGCACAGTCCAGTTTTTTGTGATCTGTTTCTCTGGTCTTAGATGATTGCAGAGTGCTATGGTCATATGAATATATTTCCATTTCGTGTGATATAGTGAATGAATAAGTGCTAAGCAAGGACAACCAGATATCTATCTCACCTTGCAGCACCTTGCTAAGGTGATTCAATTTTTGCTGGAAAAGAAATGGAGGGCAATGAAACTGAGGATATTAAAGTCGATGTAAGTAATCCAAGACCAGCTCCATACCATCAATCCCAGACTCTACACCCGTGATTGGAACTCTGCCAAAATTGTCGTAACATTTGGTTCTTTGGAGCAAAAAGGAGATAAAGAGTTTGAAAGAAAGAGAAGAATTTTTATTTCCCTTAGGGGAGGGTTTCTCAGTCTTGGCACTATTCACATTTTAACTGGATAGTTCTTTGTGGTGGGGACTCTCTTATGTGTCGTAGGATGTTTAGCAGCATCCCTGGGCTCTCCCCACTAGATGTCAGGAAAATTGATCCAAATCTGAATACCTCCAGACATTTCAAATCTCCCCTGGTGGGTGGACAATCACCCCTGCCTTCAAGGGAATTTGGACACCAATAACAGAAGCAGTCCACAGATTCTGATTGCTGCAGTATTGCATAGAAAACAAAAGGAATATCTATGGATTGTCATCCTTAAGTATTGCATTCTTTTCAAGATTTATCTATAGAAGACCAAATGGTCAACTATTTTAAAGCATCATTGAGAAGGTTGGAGGGTAGGAAGTTTAAGTTAATGGGAGTGAAACAACTAGAACAGAAATACTGAGAATGTTAACACAATGAGAAGAATGTAACCAGTGTCACTGATCATTATGTCTAGAAGCTGTGGAATGGGAGCAGGTTTTGCTGCATATATTTTCACCAAAAATAAAATAAAATATTAATTAAAAAAAAAGAATATCTGTGGAGAAGTCACCTGAATGGCTTGAGGCTGTAGACACAGAAGTAGTGTCTTTTCCTTTTGGCTTTCACTGGTTCAGTACCAGCAAGAAGAGGCTAGAAGCTTTCTTCTAGATGCAGGTAGAAAACCTGACACTTAAAGATAGAGACATCTTCCTAAGATTGGTGCCTTCAGAGGTGAAAAACAAAAGAAAAAAAAAAAAAAGACAGGGTCAAATCATTCTTCCCTGGACTGAGTCTCCACTCTACCACTATTCTCCCTGCCCTACCATCTCACTGAAAAGTATTCAATTTCAGCAAATTGTAGCATGACAAAGAACATTTTCAGCCTAGCTGTATCCAGCATACAATTGGGACTTTTCTATACACCATGAGTTGATTCCTAAGTGGAGAAGTTGATGCAAATGTCACCTTCTCATTAGGTTGGCCACCCTAGAAGTCAATAGCTGACCTCAGATCTGAAAAAAGGAGGTGAACATACCAGTGGTTGTCAACTCTGACTGCCCAATAGAATCACTTGTGGGATCTTTCAAAAATGTCAGTTCCCAGATTCTCACCCCAGAGAGGCCATTGGTCTGTAGTGAGGACAGACATGGGTATTTTTGTGAGCTTCAGGTGTACAATGTCTAGGACAGAGAAGCCTGGTCCATATTAACCAGGATAATCACCAGGACATTCTCACAGCCGAATTTGCTGCCAGATCAAATCAAGGCAAATGCGTTAACTCTTCTGCAGCTATCTATCATCATTGATAAATTCAAATTTATATCACTGGTTGATGTGCTCTTGCACTTATACTGTAATGACCTATTAGTAGCCAGCATAGCTCTTTTAAGCTAGAGTTTTTGATCATTCTATTCCTGCCCTGTTGTTGTTAGGTGCCGTTGAGTTGGTCCTGACTAATAGCAACCCTATCTACAACAGAACAAAGCACTGCCCAGTCCTGCGCCATCCTCACAATCGTTGTTATGCTTGAGCCCATTGTTGCAGCCGATGTGTCAGTCCATCTCATTGAGGGTCTTCCTTTCTTTTGCTGACCCTCTACTTTACCAAGTACGATGTCCTTATCCAGGGACTGGTCCCTGATAACATGTCCAAAGTATATGAGGCAAAGTCTCACCATCCTTGCTTCTAAGGAGCATTCTGGCTCTACTCTTCCAAGACAGATTTGTCGTTCTTCTGGCAGACTATGGTAAATTCAGTATTCTTCACCAACATCAGATTTCAGAGATACCAATTCTTCTTCGGTCTTCCTTATTCTTGCACTAAAAAAAAAAAAAAACCAAACCCTTTGGCGTTGAGTCAATTCCGACTCATAGTGACCCTATAGGACAGGGTAGAACTGCCTCATAGGGTCTCCAAGGAGCGAGTGCCTGGTGGATTTGAAATGCCAACCTTTTGGTTAGCAGCCATAGCACTTAACCACTACGCCACCAGGGATTTTACCTCACTAGATTAGAGTGGTTCTCCATGTTTACAGAGTGTATTAAGTGGATCACTCTGGTTGTTTTTAGTCACGTATAGTGAAACCTGTGAGAGCCGGAACTTGACGGAACTGCCTTGTTTCTCTGGGTCTTGCAAGTTTCTACCTTTGACAGGGTGCAGTCTTACAACTTTTTTATCTCTCCTTTTAGTGGGAAATATTTGCATTTTCCTTCTCTGACAGGTTTCCGCCTTACACAGTTTCTGGCTTTCGAAAGTTTTACTGTATTACCTTTTCAAGCTGGCATATTCTAGGATGGCGATATTGACATTGGGATTTAAATACTTGTAGTGTAGACTTTAGGTGACCCTTCAGAAAGTGCCCATCAGGCTGGGCTAAGCAGAATGAGCATTTTTGCGGGAGGTGAGGTTTGGGTTTCTGCCGCAGAGGGAGATATATGCGTGCTTGCATGGACTACAGGAGGCAATGACAGGACTCAGGAGGCAAGGTCGTGACTGAGTGTTGAAGGGCCAGGGGAAGTAGTCGGCCAGTGTGCACTGGGCCACGATACACTTTTCAGATCCAGTCATATTTACATGGGCTCATACGAATGCTCAGTGAACACTCGAAAGTGTGCTGTAAGACTACCTGGCTGGCAAAACGAAGGCAGGTTCTGGGTGATTCTAAAGCGAAGATGCATCACTCATCCAACTCAGTGACAAAATGGCCAGCTTCAAGGCAAAAGAGGGTTTATCTTTTTTTTTTTTTTAAGTAGCTTTGCTGTTTAAACACAGGGTATCCTAGGGTTAAGCAGAACTTAATTACATGGCATCTTTCCTGAACATAAAGTCCAATCCATGTCAACACTGGGAGCCATGACTTGGATTCCAGAGAACCAGGGTGTGAGTGGGGTGGAGTGCAGTTCTGGCCCTGTTGTAATCAGTTCACGCTATTTCTTTTCAGTTGAATATTGGCATTTGGGTTCATAATAGCTGCCCATGTGAAAAATGGTAATCATTTGAATCTAATAGTAAAAGAAGAAAAACAGGAAGCTCTCAAAGACCTCTTGCTGGGTCATCTAAAAATAAATAGGAATAGGTTTTTAGAATCGAATTGTTCTCCCGGTAAAGAGTGTGATTCATAAATGTTGGCTATGCCACTATACTAATTGATTCAATCAGAATGAATCATGCCCTGGATTTTACTTAATTGCCTTGATAGAATATACAGCAGTTCATGTGACACTCCTGGGCCCCTCCTGCCACTTAAGCAGGGCCCATATTACTTTCAATTTCCACTTAGAAACTAATTCGAGACTACTACTGATTCAGAAAACCTATTTCCACACAGAATGGTCCCAAGTTCTTAATTTCTCTTAATTAAATTACTTGGCAACCAAAAATGTTTATTTTCAAAACTTTCAGAACTTCCAAAAATTTCTTTCTTGCTTTGAAAAAAAAAAACTTTTTTTTGAAGGTTTATAAATAGCAACTTTTTTCCAGTTAGCACAGTTCCTAATCAGAGCAATGAGGGATAGGTTTCACGGTGGCATTAATTTGGGAGCTGGGTCCTGCCCGGGATATTTTCAGATTATTCCATATACTTACAGTTTAGATTAGCACAAAAACTCTATGTGCAGTTCAGGCCTGGCACCTCCCTTTATGCTGAAATTATATTATGTAGTATTTTATTGTTCTTCACTAACTGTGTTAACTCTACAAGGCCTGCGAGGTAATGCTATGTAGGAATGCACTGATACAACTTTGAGTTTTGCGTTCTATTAAATAACTGTAGAAAAATCTAGCATCAGTTACTATTTAGACATTTTTAAAGAAAATGTATTGAATGCTATCATTGACTGGTTTCTTAGTTACCTATGGCTGCCATAACAGCAAGAACACAAGTGGGTGGTTTTAAAGAACAGGAATTTACTCTCTCAGTTCTGGAGGCCAGAAGTCCAAATCAGGGTCTTGGCCAAGTTGATTCCTTTTATGGGCCTCTCCCTTTGTTTCTGGTGACTGCTGTCGATCTTTGGCATTCTTTGATGTTCCTTGGCCTTCCTTGGCATCTGTCTTCCCCTTGTGTGTCTCTGTATCTATTCAGCTCTTTTTATAACTCGGACATGATTAGGTTTCGAACCCACCCTACTCTGGTGTGGTCTCATTAGCATAACAAAGAAACCCCTATTTTCAAACAGGGTCATATTTATAGGGGTTAGGATTTCAAAACAGATTTTGAGGGGACACAGTCCAATCCATAACAAGCAATATTACTAAAGACAGATCCAGGGGGAGAGTAGTTCCAGGGAGGGGTAGGAAGGGGTAGCTCACACAGGACCGAGTGGGCCATGGTGCAACTTTTGGTCTGCATGCTAATAGCAGTAAAATGCTATCAAAGGGTATTACAGACGGGGGTGACTTAATGGTGTCTTTAAGCCAATTGCTGTGCTGTGGTGTAAAATATGAACTTGAGGTGGGAATGAGACAAGAATGGAGGGAGGAAGGCCAGTTAGAAGGCTGTCTGGAAGTCCAGGAGAAACATAATGGTGCCTTGAACTAGGTTTGGCATGATGCTGTAAGTGGAGAGGAGTGGATGGAGATAGGAGGTAATGACAAGGATTTGATGCTGAAGTGGAGATGGGATATAGAAGGAGCAAAGCCTCAAGGAATGACCCTTAGAAGAACAGAGGCCACTGGGAATGGGAGTTGGAGTTGGTGCTGTGAAGATGTGTGAGATGTCTTTGTCACTAAAGAGAGTGGTTGGTGCTCAGAGAAGAGGCCTGGGCTGGAGGTCAAAACACAGTGTCAGATTCCCATGGATGGAAGTTAGAGTGCTGGGCATGGATGACCCTGCTTTTGGAGAGAGGGCAGAGTGAGGAGAGGGGTTGGGATTGAGCTTTGAGCATCTTCCACATTGAAAACCTGGGTTGTTGTTAGCTGCCATGGAGTCGGACCCCAACTCATAGTGACCCATGCACAATGAAACAAAACCCTGCGCAGTCCCGCACCATCCCTACAGTTGGTTATAGATCAGACCATCGTGATCCAGAGTTTTCGTTGGCTGATTTTCCGAAGTAGATTTCCAGGCCTTTCTTCCTAGTCCATCTTAGTCTGGAAGCTCCACTGATACCTGTTCAGCATCACAGCAACACACAGGCCTCCACTGACAGATGGGTGGCGGGTGTACTTGAGGTGCATTGGCTGGGAGTCAAAACCAGGTTTTCTGCATGGAAGGTGAGAATTCTACCACTAAACCACCACTACCCCCTAGAAAACCCTGGGTAGAGACAATAAAAGAATGTAGCCAGAAAGGCAGGAGAAAAACCAGGATAGTATGTATGTCCGGGATGCCAAGGACAGAGAGTGTTTCCGGAAGTGGCCACTAGGGTTGAAGGCTGCCTATGAGAGGGCAAATGACACAGGGCTGGTGAAAACACTGAATTTAATGTCCTTGAAGCCAACAATGAATTTAGAGAGAGCCGTTTTAGAATAATAACAGAGGCTAAGCCAGACTGGATGAGATGAAGAGAGAGTGGCAGGTGAGAAAATTAGAGGCCAGAAAGTAAAGTTAACATTTGAGAGAATGTTAACTGTGGAGAAAGGACATGTGGGAAACTGTTCAGAGGATAGGGTGGATCAAGGGTTACTTATTTTTTTTAAGGAGGAGCAGCTTGACTATGTTTAAATGCTGAAGAGAGCATCTGGTAGAAAAGAAGAGGTGAAGCAGGCATGAGAAGGTATCATTTATACCTGAGGTTGGCCCGCTGCCTGGTTTTGTAAATAAAGTTTTATTGGAACATACCAAACCCATGCGTTTACATATCATCTATGGCTGCTTTTGTGCTGCACTGGTAGAGTTGAGTAGTTGCAACAGAGACCCTATGACCTGCAAACAGAGCTGGGACTAGAGTCAGGTGAATAAGGCACCTAGGCCACCAAATTTAAGGATGTACTCACTCTGGGTGCCAACTCTGCACTGGCCAAACCTGAGTGGGAGTGCAAGCAGCAGGAAGCAGAGGACAAGGGAAACCTTGCAGCAGCAGGTCTGCCACACAGTGGAGGGTGAATGTCTAGACATAGCACAGGGGAGAAAGAGGATGGTCTACCACCTCCTGACCCCACAGTTGATGGGAGAGTAGACAGTTGCTACCAGTAAGGAGGACACAGGAAGCAGTCTCCTTGGGGACCACACACCATCACTTAGGACATGATACACATTTTCTAGGATAGTGAGTCTTGGGTAATTTCCTTGCTACATTAAAAAGCTATTACCAACTTTCTTAGTCATTATCAACACAGAGTCTCAAGGTTTTTTTCCCCCTAGCAGAAGTGCTTTGAGCCCTCAGATCCATAAGCGTTTGCTCCCCAACGTTTTGTTTACATGTACAGGAAAGATTTGCTCAGTAGCCTCGTGAGGAGCCCTCAATTTTACAACAGCCATGTTTCAAGAAGCAATAATATCCCAGAATCCTATCTAGAATTTTACAGAGACTGAATAGACACTGCAACAGAAGCTTAGAGCAAAGAGAGGTCTCCTTTCTGAAGCTTGTAGGTGCCCTGGAGGGAAATCAACAAGAAATTAAAGACAACTCATCAAAACTCTATCCCTGAAAGAATAAATACACTCAGCCAGGAAAGAAGCCTATTAGAGAGAGATGAAAATCTGTTGGCATCTCTTAGATGGTGAAAAAAGAAAAACAAGAATTTGGGGAGAGGGAATGGCTTCCTATGTTTCACCTGTTTAATTTGTACTTAATTATTCCAGTTTTTTTTTTCCAGTTTAAAAAGAGAGTGACAGCCATTCAGGTATTAAAAATGATGGATTCCAAAGGAAACCATTTTCTTCTTTTTTTTCCAGAGCTACTAAAAAAATCTCTAAATGAGTCTGTGTTTCATTTCCTGTCTTGGAAAAATGGCTAAGAGAAGCATCGGTTATCTCCATCTCATATTAAAT